>NC_139017.1:171856550-176808772 GCF_964374135.1 Grampus griseus | reverse complement strand
TCTAGCTCCGCACTTTGAAACCACCAGGGTTGGGCTCCTTCGAGTTCTAATTGTTTTTTTTTTAATTGATGTATAGTTGGTATACAATATTATATGTTTCAGGTGTACAACAGTGATTCACAACTTTTAAAGGTTATATTTCATTTATAGTTATTATAAAATACTAGCTATATTCCCTGTGTTGTACTATATATCCTTGTAGCTTATTAATTTTATACATAGTAGTTTGTACCTCTTAACATCCTACTCCTATCTTGCCCCTCCCCCCACCCTCTCCCCACTGGTAACCACTAGTTTGTTCTCTATTATCTGTGATTCTGTTTTGTTATATTCAGTAGTTTATTTTTTAGATTCCACACATAAGTATTTGTCTTTCTCTGACTTATTTCACTTACCATAATACCTTTCAAGTCCATCTATATTGCTGCACATGGCAACATTTTGCTCTTTTTTTATGGCTGAGTAGTATTTGTGTATGTGTGTGTGTGTGTGTGTGTGTGGTTGTGTGTGTATGGTTCTGTGTGTATGGTTGTGTGTGTGAGTGTATCACAGCTTCTTTATCCATTCGCCTGCTGATGGAAAACTTGGGTTGCTTCCATAATTTGGCAATTGTAAATAATGCTGCTATGAACACTGGGGTACATGTATCTTTTCGAACTAGTGGTTTTCGGTTTTTTTCAGACAAATTCCCAGGAGTGGAATTGCTGGGTCATATGGTAGTTCTAGTTTTAATTTTTTTGAGGAACCTCCATACTGTTCTCCACAGTGGCTGCACGCTCCCACCAACAGTGCACCAGGGTTCCCTTTCTTCCACATCCTCACAAACAATTGCTATTTGTGGTATTTTTGATGATAGCCATTCTGACAGGTGTTATCTCATTGAGGTTTTAACTTGCAATTCTCTGAGGAATAACGATGTTGAGGAGGTTTTCATCTGCCTGATCAAGTTCTAGCTTTTACTATTCTATTCCGTAATGTTTTCATGGGAACTATGGTAGCCAATCTCCAAAATGGCTCCCACTGATCTCTGCCTCCTGGTGTTCAAACCCTTGTATGATGTCATCCCACAGTTGAATAGGGCTGACCTAAATAATCAATACAATATTGGAGAAATGACTGTGTCTAAGCTAGGTCATAAAAGACATTGTAGCTTCTTCTTTCTTAGATCCCTACCTCTGGAAAGCCAGGTGCAATGTCAATGAGGACACTCAAGCAGCCCTATGAAGAGGTTTCATACGGCAAGGAACTAAGGCTTCCGCCAAAAGCCAGCACAAACTTGCCAGCTAGGTGAGTGAGCGACTTGAAACTGGATCCTCCAGCTCCAGTCAAGCCTTCCAATGACTGCAACCTCAGAAGAGACCACAAGCCAGAACCACCCAGGTAAGCCACTCCTGATTCCTGACCCCAAAATAGTGTGTGAGATAATAACACTGAATCCTGTTTTAAGCTGCTGTTTTGGGGTAATGTGTTATACAACAATTGATAATATAGGAGCTTAATCCAAAATATGTACATAATAGGATGAGCTATTTTTCATCCTTATCTTTATTCTGATACAGTCGGAGAAGTCCTAAAACTGTCTCCACATTAACCAAGTGAAGATCGGTTTAAAGAGCTCCTTCAGTTTTCTCCAAGTATTACAATTAACTGCACAATTTCTTCAGAACGTAAAGGATATGGGATGGAAGGAGAAGGGAAAGAAAAGAGGAGCAAAACTTTCGTCATCTCCCCTAAGCCAGTACTGTTCATCCTCGGGTACAAATCTGAGAGTTTTACTTTATTGCTTAAAAGTATCCTTCAATAGTGTCCCAAAGTTTATGAGAGTGAATTCAGTCACTGTTCAAGGTCTGCCCTATTCCTATAGCTACTAGACTCCTGGGCAGACTGAAGAATGGGTACACACAGACATGGTCTTACTACTTTATATGATCTTCTGGACACATAACTTTACCTCCCTGCCTCAGTCTCCTCATCAGTAAAATCAGGTTAATTACAGTGCCGATATCATAGTTACCATAGGGATTTAATTAATTAAAACATAAAAAGCATTTAGAGCAGTACCTTACCTAAGTGCTCGATAAATGTTAGCTATCATCATTGTCTGCCATTTCCCCTCTCATAACCTAGGCCGGTTCAAGCCATTATGAACTATTAGTTTTCAAACTCACTCACACTGTTTCTTACTTTTGTATAAGGAGAATTCCTCGTACCTGGAATGGCCTTCCTTAATTTATCTTACTCTCTCACACTTTAAACTTTTCAAAGTTCCTTTTTTTATATAGCCTTTTCTGATTTCCCCTTTACTTACTACGTCCCCACAGAAACACCCATATAAAATAGTTAAATTTATTATTTGCCTTTCCCATAAAACTGTACACTTTTTTTTTTTTACTTCTTGATAATAATACCTAATATTGATATTTATTGATTGTCAAGCACTGTGTGCCAGACACTGTGCTTATATTAGGTACTTTACATGGACAACCTAAGTTAAACCTCTTCAATTATTACTATTTTAATTTTATTGACAGCAGAATTTATACCACAACAGAGCAGGAATTCAAGGTTGAGCTGTCTGGCTGCAATTTTTGTTTGTTACCACCTAAAATCTAACATCTTGACATCCTGGAAATATGTGAGGGAGGCACATAAAATTCCTAACAGTTAATATAAGCAGGCTACAGTTTTTTATATAGATATACATATACACAAAACTGTAGGAGGGTGTCAGACACACACCCACTTTTATTAGCTTCTTGTTTAAGCTTTCTGGAGATATTCCATTCATATACAGATACAGGTATAAATACCTTTTTTCTTATACAAATAAATAGTAATATACTCCATATATCCTTCTGCAACCTTTTTATGTTTACTTCATTTATCTTGGAGTTTGTTTCAAGTCAGTGCACACAAAGTATCTCATTCTTTTTAACTGCTGCACAGAATTCCATTGTATGGGTATATACCATGTTCATTTAACTATTAGCCTATAAGTTTGCAACTTTTGCTATAATACTGCAATGATAATCCTTCAACACAAATAAAGGTATGGATAGAAGATATATGATTATACAGTACATTAATATAGTAAATGCATATCATACAGTAAATACATTGCCCCTTGGTGTCCTCAAGAACTTAACCAGGTCCCTTCTATAAGATGGTATAGTATTTGTATACAACCTACACACATCCTCCTGTGTACTTTAAATTACCTCTAGATTACTTACTAATACCTAATACAATGTAAATGCTATGTAAATAACTGCTGGGTGAGCAGAAAATTCAAGTTTTACTTTCTGGAACTTTATGGAATTTTTTCCAAATATTTTCAAATATCTCCACAGTTGGTTGAATCCACAGATGCAGAAACCACAGATACAGAAAGCTAACCATACAGTAAAATGTATGGTTCTATACATTCAGCTTCTATATTTCAGCTATGAAATTTATACTTGTTCTTAAAGTGAGTATATTTTTCTTTCAACTTTTCAATAAATCACCAGTATGAAATATTTTATCAACCTTCAAAACCAAAAAATTCCAAAAATATAATAATCTGGAAATTGCTCTTGCCCTTGCAAAAGAGGTAATTAACAGAAGAATAACACTTCAACTTCTGTTATTTTATACAAGGCATAGTCAAGCAAAGTAAAATTGCCCCAAGAGTCTTTTCTTTGGTCTCTCAACGCTCTTTTACATAAACACTTGGTTTTCACCAAAAACAAAATTCCCTATAAGTCTCTGCTACATCTAAGTGAAGCAAGGGGAAAACAAAAACAAAAATCTTCAAAGGGTCCCAGTTTGACATCTTTCCTTCTTAGCTTCCTTCCTGTATAATTCCCAAAAGTCCTAGCCAATAAAGAACGGTTTAACTTTTCTTTCCATGGGGGTGGAGAAGTAGCCAATGATGATTCTTCTAATCTTTCTTTAGAGAATATGTTTACCCTTCCTCTGAAGATTCAGAAGCAGAACTTTCTTTTTATTTATTTATTTATTTAGGTTGCACCAGGTCTTAGCTGTGGCAGAAGGGCTCCTTAGTTGCAGCTCACCAGCTCCTTAGTTGCAGCATGTGGACTCCTTAGTTGTGGCATGCAAACTCTTAGTTGTGGCATGCATGTGGGGTCTAGTTCCCTGACCAAGGATCAAACCTGGGCCCCGTGCATTGGGAGCTCGGAGTCTTACCCACTGCGCCACCAGGGAAGTCCCAGAAGCAGAACTTGCAAGAGAATTTCTGGATTAGAGAGTGCCATTCCAGCCAAGCGATATCCTCACCCCAGATATCCTCACCCCAGATCGTATAATAACAAAATCAAAGGAATGTTTGTTGGCTGGTTTCTGCTTTTTGACTTAAGGGTCTTCAGTGAAAGCATTACAACAGACTTATCTCAGGACAGCGCTTTGGTAGGACCGCGCTTTGGTAGGACCAAATGTTCACAAACTTTGGGGGAGGACTTCTTCTTTTCCTCCAAGGAATCAAAAATTAATTACATTGTTATTTCCTGAATCTCCAAAAATGTAAGTTCTTGAAAGAGCAGTCATATAATTTTGAGGAGTTTACATTTCTTCAGTTGTTGAAATTTTCAAAAAGAATTGCAAGTTAAAGAGAAGCCGTGTGAACTGTAAACTGCTGTGAGCTTTATCAATGTCCAGGAATCAGGCAAAATTATTCAAGCCTGAGAGTAAACTCCAACGAAGTGGCACTAGTTGAAGTATTCCAGCTTCTCTCCCAGGGCACCAACTTAGAACACTCAAAGCTCATAGTCAATGAAAGCCTATGCAAAATGCTGACACCAAACAACAGTTTTAGATTGTTGTTCACTAGCAATGGTTCAGCAGAAATAATAAAAAGAGATGAGCAATAAATCTAGAAACAAGGGTGAAATACACTATGGAAAATAGGGATGTGGACTAAACACCTGTTCTGAGGGTGTATGTCCACCCTTGCTGTCATCCCACCTCAACTCCACAGGCCAGCCAGGACCCTGCTGTGGGACTGTACACACCATCAAGCACACTCCTTCCTCCACTACCAATGCTGTGTTCTGTTCAGAGCCACCATCCCCCCGGGGAGCAAAACTGCACCCCTCCAGCATCCAACTCAGCCCTTACCTCCTCTGGGACTCCGCATCAGAAGCCCTCTGGCACCTTATTCAGGCCTTTACCTGACGCCTACCACTCACTGTATCATATTAATAAGCCTCTTCCCCGTCCCCACGCCCTCAGAGTGGAGCCTGCAGCCCTGGTCATCTTTCCCTGCCTGTCACCCACCACAATGACCAGCGTGCCAGCAATAGCACAGCCATATTCACCAAGGGCTTGTGTGCCAGACGCTGTGCTCCGTGCTTTACATACATTACCTCATCCCACCCTCACTACAACCCTAGGAATAATACATCATGAACAACACACCATTCCAGCATTGGGAAGAGTACGTTATTTCATCTACATACAGATGAGGGAGTAGGGGCACAGAAGGCTTAATACATTATCTAAGCCCTCATAGCTAGTAACTGGTGGAAATGGCATTCTCACCCACGCAGTTAAGGCTCCAGAACCTACACTCTTAATTTCTATGCTAATAGGGACCAAGACACTTGGTAAATTTAATTGGATGGAATTTCCAGTGATCCTTTCTAAATAAACAAGCAAATATTTTTAAGGTTGCATATGCTTTTCGCTAGTTTCGCTACTTGTGGACAATTTCCATTCCTTCTATTATTTGACCTTTCAGTAACATTCAACACCGATAACTTCTTCACTGACGCCTTATTCTCCTATTTTTGTGGCCAATCTCCCTGAGGCTCCTTAATAGGCTCCTCTGCATCTGAACATGCCTCAGGACAGTGATCTACAGGACTCTATCGTGGGCCTTACTTTCATCTCTTTCCTCACACACTCCCTGAACAATCTCCAAACCCAAGTCTTCTGTCCAGAGCTCATAAACCCATATGTATCACCAGCTCTTGGATATCTCTGCCTACAAGTCCTGTACTCAAAATTTAGCATGTCTCAAACCAAGTTCACTGTCTGTCCCTCTAGCCAAATAAGTTGTTCCTCTGGGATCATATCAGAGCACTGTATCAGCCTGAATCCAATCAAGAGAGAGAAACCACACAGTAATTCGAACAAGAAAAGTTTTTAAGATAAATAATAATTAACTACAACAGGGGACTGAAGTAATAAGGAATTGGCTAGCAAGAAGTAAAAAGAACTCTAAAGAATAAAGGCAGGGGCTTCCCTGGTGGCACAGTGGTGAAGAATCCGCCTGCCAATGCAGGAGACACGGGTTCGAGCCCTGGTCCGGGAGGATCCCACATGCCGCGGAGCAACTAGGCCCGTGGGCCACAACTACTGAGCCTCTCCTCTAGAGGCCAAGAGCCACAGCTACTGAGCCCACGTGCCACAACTACTGAAGCCAGTGAGCCTAGAGCCCGTGCTCCACAACAAGAGAAGCCACCGCAACGAAGAGTAGCCTAGGCTCGCCGCAACTAGAGAAAAGCCTGCATGCAGAAAGAAACGAAGACCCAATGCAGCCAAAAATAAATAAATTTATAAAAAAAAAAAAAAGAAAGGCATAGATGACACAAAATACAACAGCATAATATATACAGCATAATAAATCATCGCCACTACCTTTGGGGCTGAGACAGAGCACCCAAAAAAGAGTTTCCCCAGTTCTAGGGCTGAGATCCAGACCTTGTTGGAGAGGGCTCATATCCAGCAGAATTTCTGGAAATCTGCCCTCTAAACCTTGCCAGAAATCTGTCCTCTAGAATGACAAAGAAAGTTGTTTGTGGGGAAGCATCTCACTGGAGGCACTCTGCTACCAAACTGTCCAAGGGAGGGGGTGGGAGTGGGGGGAAGCGGCCGGCCACTAAGAGCTGCAGGAGCCCAGACACAGAAGAAGCCCCACATGCCATAGGAGCCTGCCAGGCAAGTCATTGGGGCCAGCGAATAAAACTCTTTCCTCCTTCAGTCTCTCTCTTAACATCCTGTCAGTTGGCAAGGGAAAGTATTTAAAGGGTCCACATTCATTTTCACAGAATAGGCAGTATAGGGCAAACTTAGAGGTGAGAGGCAATAAATCAATGATTGACATAAGTACCATCATCATCATCATCATCATTCTGGCCCAAGCCAGAAACCTAGCAGTAACCTTGATTCTTCCTTCAATCAAGTCCTATAGGTTCTACTTTCTAAGTATTTCTTGAATCCATCCACTTCTCTCCATTCCCACTGTCAATGCCCTCGTCCTGGCTCACAACATCTCTTACAAGTACTGCCATCACAGCCATAAGCCTCCTACCATAGATATGTCCTCTCTCTTTCCTGCAAATGCAACCACTGTGATCTCTGTAAATGGCAAATCCAATTCTGTCAATCCACTGCTTAAAACCTCTCAGGCATTTATCAAATGTCAATAGGATGGGATCCAAAATTAGTAATGGTTTTGAAAATTCCCTGCATCTTCCCTCCTCAAAATCTATGCTCCAGACATTAGGAACTTACACTGTTTGCCACGGGAGGAGATATCCGTTTTGCCTGCTTGCTTTTTGTTGCTTTGTTTTTGCCCTCTGGGCTGCTCCACAGGGGTTTCCTCTCCCTGCAACAGCCTTCCTTTGTCCCCATGTTGCCACACCCACTTTTCAGTTAGTTGGGTATTTGTCATTCTTCAGGTCTCAGCTTAGATGCCTCCTGCTCCAGGTTAGGTGGCCCTGCTAAAGTACACCCAACGGAACCACCTTCTTCCACATTTAGAACACATACCACACATTAGTGTAACTGTTTACTATCTTCCATACTTTACCTCTATGAGGGCAAAAAAAAATGTCTTCCTTGCCAGTGAATCACAAGGAGGTGTCCAGAACAAAGTAGGCACTCAATGAATATCAGTTCAGTTAATGAATCCTGAATGAATTAGGAGGATGACTTTATGAAGTGAATAACAGCTTAAAGGAAAAGATTTTGGTTTTGACATTATACCTGACATGTTGATCAGTGTAGATACAATAAGATTATCCATATATCATTCTAAGGATAAGAAAATGCCTTTGTTACATGCTTAACAACTAAGTAAAATATAAAGTCTATTCCTTAGGGGGAAAAAAAGAAACTAATTCTATCAGCTGGTAATATAAATTGTCATGATTATATTGTATAAAATAAGGGAAAAGACTGTTAGCTTTCAAAGTGCACAGTGCAAATCCAATGTAGTGTGTATATCAAAGGGCTCATTTTATTTACACCTAATAATGAAAATCAAATATTACAACATGACATTGCTAGCACATCATGCTTCCACAGTAGAAAATCAATACATCATATTCATTTTCAGTAACTTGTTTTCCCAACCACAGTTCTAGAATCATTATGCAATGTAAACAGTCTTCACAAGCACTTTGAACCCATCTGAAATCAAAACTAGGCCTTCTCTGACACCTACTCCAAAAGGGAATCTCTCTGATGACTCTCCAAAAACTTGAACAGGGCTGCAAGGAGCAAAAGCTACAGAGCTGAATCAGCATCTCGAGCTATTCTGCAAATGTGAAGGGTATTTAGGGTTGCGGGTCCAGCATTGCTCCCATTCAGCCACGCTGGTTTATTTTACTCTATCGGTACAGACAACAGTCTGGCCGATTTGAGCAGAACATAATGTCTTGTACTTCTCTATCCCCCCAATACTCAGTACAGTGTTACTCTAATAGCAGAAGCATAATAAACACAGGCTGACTGCTGGACTCAAATGACCAATCAAAACTTCCTCTGGAAGAAATGCCTCAATATAATTACCAAGGCTGCCTTGGTAAAACCCTCATACACACGCAGCCTGGGACACGCATGCCCACACACTCCACACATATTTTTAATACTAGTCCAAAATCACGAAAAGGATTCAAGTACCTAATACATTCATGTCATTATTTTTCTGTAACTGTTTTTATTCCAACTGATGTATTTCATTTTCTATAAAGTTTCTTCATACATACATCCATGGCCTAATCAAGGAAAGCCAATCAATGAGATGAAACACAGAAAAGACCTCAGAGCTATTCTCTCCAGCAAGAATGATCTTTCCTCAGACATCTGCACGACTCACTTCTTTGCTCAAATGTCCCCTTCCCCAACCACTCTTCGAACCCACCATTACTACGCCCTCAGCCAAATCCTGGCCCTCCCTCTCCCCGTTTCCAGCCCCTTTTTTTCTCCACAGCACTTATTACCATCAACAACATGCCTGTACTCCTTTGTTTATTGTCTGTTTTCTCCCACCAAAATGTTTCTCCAGAAATAAAAGAATGTTTTCAATCGTTTTATTCAATGCTGCTTCCTCAGCTCTTAGGACTTTGTGTGAAACAAGATAGGTACTCAACAGATATTGGTTGAATGAATGAAAACAGAGTCCCAGAAACTGATCTTAATACTGAGGCTGTTAAGTGAAAAGGGGAAAGGACATATATTTAAGAGGTGATTCTCTTTAACTTAACTTAAAGCCCAAAGGACTTTACAAATTAAACTGCTACTCAAGCTGCACCCAAAGATCACTAAGGCTGCTGCCCCTTAGTAACTGCTCAAGTACATTTTAACAAAAAGCAACAAATTCTATGCCCTGCTTTAGCACTAGAGAAAACCCTGCTGTGGAAAACGTAAATTCTACAAGTTCTATATGTGGCTAGTTAGGAATTTTATATCACACGTCTCATAACATTATAAGGTCTAGACTAACTATACAGAGAATCCTGTTTTACATTTGTTTGTAACAGAATTTTCTCCAGATATAATTCCACTGATACTACAACTGTTCACAAACACTATAGTAAGTCATGGTAGCTGCATTCTTAAATACTCTCATTACGTGAAAGTCCTGTACATAGTATTATTAATGGGTAAATTCTGAATCAAGTAACTCTGATGGAGAAAATTATACTATCAGGTGTGCCATTTGGCCATTAAAACAAAATAGGGGGAATTCCCTGGCGGTCTGTGGTTAGAACTCTGTGCTTTTAATGCGGTGGCCTGGGTTCAATCCCTGGTCAGGGAACTAAGAACCCGCAAGCCTCGCGGGCGGCCAAAAAAACAAAAATAGGGAATATGACTGATCAAATAGCTCACAATATTTATTTAGTCAAGAAGAGATCACCTTCAGATTTTAGTGGAGCAACAAAATAAAGAAACATAGAAGTAGAGGTGTAGTTAACAAATACATATTCAATATTTAAGTAAGCCAAATGCACAATTCTATACTGAGTTTTGTGGTCAAGAGACAAAAGAAATAAAACAAACGGTCTCCATACTAAAAGACTTTTAAAATCTAGCTGAGACAAAATAAATAGGAACTGCAGCATCACAGAGAAAAAATGTACCTAGTCTAAAATGGAAATTTTTTTAAATCACCTAGACCCAAGACAACAGACACCACATATTAGAACTTGATTTTTATTTTTAAAATCAATGGCACTGTTGAAGCTTCACCCCAGGCTATTATTATTATTTCCATGGTTACATTTCCCCATCTGTTGATACCTGGCATGTCCAGCTATTATTAAGTATTTTCATTTCTATCTCCCCAATGTCTTCCAACTTGTCCCCTTCTATACCACACTATCTCTGGCCTGGTTCAGCCCTCTTGATCATCTAGCTAAACCACTGCAAACGGAAGTCTGCTGAAATCACTCCTCTGCCTAAAAACTTCTACTGGATTCCACTCCCCACTGAGATTGCAGTCTGAACTCCTTGGCACTCTAATTTTAAGGATTAAACTTCTGGTCTCAGTCCTTACTTCTCCATGTTCCAACCGCCACGTCTTGGCATACACACTTTCCCTCCACGTAAAGCACATTCCTCTTCTATTTTTCAACATCTCTCTTAATTTTGAAAGGCCCAGTTTAAACATCAACTCTCTGAAGATTCCTTTGAGCCTCACACTCAGGATTATCCGGTGCTTCCTGAGCATTATGAAAGCATTTTGTTTGTACCTCTGTTAAAACAGATTATATCTATGTTCATGTTAAATAACAGTCTGATGATAGTTTTTGTTTGTCTACCCTCCTCCCGCCCCTTTCTAAGAAAAGAATCCCTTTCTCTTGCGGGGACTTGATAATATGTATTTTGGGTGGATCCAGGGCTGCCCAATCAGTGTGCTAAATCCCCCTGGCCACCACAGTTGGTTCAAGAATGGGCCCATGTCCCAAGCACAGCCAGTTGGAACCCTTCCTAGAACGTCTACTAGAACCACGAGAAAAAATAATCTCTTTTGCTGGGTCCCCTAGCTAGAGGGCTGAGGCCTAGAGTTGCAGACAGTCATCTCTGCTACAACATGAGGAAAGCCTGATAAGAATGAAGCTAACACAAAGGAAAACAAAGGAATAAGATGGGGGAAAAGAGAGATTCTCACTGTTTCTCTGAACCTCTGGATCCACCCAGGTTCACCCACCAAGCTTCCAGATTATACAAACTTAACATCCTTTTTTGTTTGAGCTGGATTTCTGCCACTTGTCAACTGACGCAGTACTAATACGAGTTGAAATCATGATCTGAGGTATATTATAATTAATAGTGCTCAGGGGGGCTTCCCTGGTGGCGCAGTGGTTGAGAGTCCGCCTGCCGATGCAGGGGACACAGGTTCGTGCCCCGGTCCGGGAACATCCCACATTCCGCGGAGCGGCTGGGCCCGTGAGCCATGGCCGCTGAGCCTGCGCCTCCGGAGCCTGTGCTCCGCAACAGGAGAGGCCACAGCAGTGAGAGGCCCGCGTACCAAAAAAAATAAATAAATAATAGTGCTCAGGGCAGACGGAAGAAATAGCAAGAAAGCCAGTGTGGGGAGTGAGTGAGCAAGCACGGAGGGGTGGGGATGGCGGGTAAGGGCTGGACAGCATTGTACGGATTCTGGTTCTTCCTGAGTTGCATGTCAGGCTACTGCAAAGTCTCATGCAAAGGAGGGACAGGATCTGACTTAGGTTTTTAAAAGATCACTGCCTGCAGTGTTGTGAGGTTTTTAAAAGATCACTGCCTGCAGTGTTGTGAAAACTGCATGAAACTGTTGTGAAAACTGTTGTGAAAACTGTATGTATTGGGCGAGGTGGGGTGGGGGAAGGGAAGTTGTCTTTGGAGCACAAAACCTGTTAAGAGACTGGCTCAGGCCAGAATTTGCTTGTCTTTTAAAAAATTCATTTTTTGGTTACCAATTACAACTTTGGAAAGAAAGATAAGTCAACACATGACATTCATATCTGATTTGCTGAGTATCTAGTATATGTAAGACACTTTTCTTAATTATCACCTCCCAGCCAGATCTAGCTATCTAGCTCCAGACCTCTTACCTAAACTCATGGCCCATACACACTTTACCCCCAAAACCTTCTCCTCCCCAATCTGATTGTCTCATTAATATTATTCCCAATCCTATTTGTTAGTAAAGATAATAAGAAGGTATATTTACTAATCACTTTCACTATTACTACATAAATTACTACACACTAAATATAACCTCACTTATATTTAAGTGTCTTATAATCTCAAGACAATTCTGTAAGACAAACACCATTAGTTACCTCCGCCATTTTACAGGCAATGCAACTGAGCTCAGAAAAATGAAGTAAATTGCCAAAGTTCACTCTTCTGGGAAGTGGTGGAGCTGAGACTCAAACCTGCACTCCTAATTCACCCAATCACGGAAGTCAGAAACCTGGGGATCATCTAAGGTTCTCTCTCAGACCCGCTCCTCACAGATCAGGAATGACCAGCCTCGTGACCCTCTCGATTCATCCTCACACCTTCATCCCCCTTGCTCAGAGCTTCCTCGTATCTGCCCTTGGTCACCACAACAGCCTCGCAGGTCATGCTGCCTCTTCTCATGCTGTCCTCCTTCCATCCCTCCTCCTTGCCATCATCAGACACTCTCTTCGCTTCTACACACGAGCTCTGTACTCCAACCCAAGCACAGCATTGGGAACCCTATGGATTAGTGGAACAGAGCTCAAAGTTCAAAAGCTGCAGGACACAGCTTTCTACGTCAGTATGGATGCGTTCATTCCAGCACCAGCAACTTACCAAGCAATCTTCCACAGCATCACAACCTCAAGATTCTTGTTAATGTTGCCAAGTAGGAAAACCCTGATGTTTGTGCAACTTTCCCTTTCAGCCGTCATCTTCCCAGTCCCGAAGGCTGGGACATTAAGCATTTCAAGGACTTCACCCCACCTAGTCCCACTTTCCTAAATTACCCTTGTCTCCTCTTATCCAATCAAACCTGCCATTCCTGGAAAGCCCCAATAGGTACTGATTTGATTAAAGTATTTCATAATGAGGGGTCAGGGCATATATATTTTAAAACAGAAACTAATTAAACAAATGAGTCTCTAATCTGACCCATGACAGATGCAAAAGACAGTGATGGTAATAATAATGGCTAACCTTTATCAAGATCTAGAAAGCTGTGTGCCAGGTACTGTTTTACTTGCTTTACAAGTATTTAATCATCTACTCTTTTAATCATCACAACAACCCCATGAAATGAGTATAATAATAATTATTATTATTTATCACAATCTTTGGATATGGAATTTGAAATCTGGAGGAGTTAAGGAGCATGTCACACATGTCCAAGGTCACACAGTTAGTAAATGGTGTCAGGATGAAAAACCCAGACCCAATGCTCCCAACCAGCTCATTGCTAAAACTCCACTCCAGTAGCTGATTCTAACAGAGATATGTGGAGGAGATCACTATATGCTTACTCATTTTCAAAACATTTCTTGAGAGCTTACTGTTCCTGGCGCTGGGAATTCAATCCTAGATGATCTTTTATGGAACTTACAATTAGGGGAGGGGGTCAAAAATATATAAGTAAATAAGCAAACAACATTAATTTCAGACAATAAATGATCTGAGAATAGTAAGACAGTATAAGGTGCTGCAGCACGATGGGCTACTTTAGACTGGGGGCCAGGGAAGGCCTCTCTAAAGGAGTAATACTGAAGGAGGACCTAAATTATACGATAGAGCAAGCAAAGCAAAAACCTGATGTAAGAGCATTCCCGACAAGGGTTACGATAAACACAATATATCAATACCTGGAGTAAGGGTCAACTTGCCTGTTCCTCAAATGACAGACCAGACAGGAGGCCAACGTGACTGAAGCTAACAGAGCAGGAGCAAAGCAGACAGGGTTCAGAGGTTACGTCAAAGACTTGGAAGAGCTGGCAGATGGCCATGGGCACAAGAAGAAATCTAGATTTTACGCCTAGTGGGATAAGGAATACCTAAAGGGTTTTAAGTAGGAGAATGATGTGATCTATATTTCTGAAAAAATCATTCCCATTGCATTAAGGACTGGTTTCAGAGGGACAAAAGTGGAAGACTGGAGGGGAACAAGGAGGCTATCACTCCTAGAGCTGTGCCTGGCACACGGTCCGTAGTCAGTAAAGATTTGTTGAATGAATGAATGCTGCAAGTCTAGTAAAAGATGAGGACACAGACTAGGGTGGCACAGTGCTGCACGTGTGCAAACAGTGCTGCCTCTATACAACACCTGGGGAGAGCCAGAAACCTAGTGGTCTTTCAAGAACCAACACGCATTCTGACTGAGCAGTGTCCAGGCTCTTTCAGAGGCTTCTTGCCCATTCAGGTGGAGGTTAAGGGCTTGGACTCTGGAATCAAACTGCCTAGATTCAGGTCTTGGTTCCATCCTTTACCAGAAAGTTACTTTGAGCAGCAGCAGCAGCAGCAGCTGTTGTCCTACTAACATCTCCTTGCTCCTCTCCCCTCTCAGCCTTTTCAACATTCTGCCACTGCAGTTTTCTTCATCTTTTTTTTTTTTAAACATCCATGAGCAGATTTTTTTTTTTAATTAAGGGTACTCTGATTTATTTATTTATTTTTGGCTGTGTTGGGTCTTCGTTTCTGTGCGAGGGCTTTCTCTAGTTGTGGCAAGCGGGAGCCACTCTTCATCGCGGTGCGCGGGCCTCTCACTGTCGTGGCCTCTCTTGTTGCGGAGCACAGGCTCCAGATGTGCAGGCTCAGTAGTTGTGGCTCACGGGCCTAGTTGCTCCGCGGCATGTGGGATCTTCCCAGACCAGGGCTCGAATCCGTGTCCCCTGCACTGGCAGGCAGACTCTCAACTACTGTGCCACCAGGGAAGCCCCTTCCTCTAACTATTGAATGCCACTGATATCCAAAAAAGAACTTAAGAATTGTGAACAATCAATTCACTCAGATAAGTTTGCAACATCCCTTTACACAACTCTTAACTTCTGCAAAGAACTTAACTAAAGCAGCTCCTTCTTACACACGCTACCAGTTTCTTTAGCCTTAGTATTTGATCTTCTGTAACTCTTCTATGGCAGTTGATTGATAGAAATGAGTCGGCCGATGCCTAAGATTTCTTATCAGGGAAGGTACAATGTTGAATTTTCTCCAGAATAATACTGACAATTTAAAAAAAAAAAAAGACAACGCAACTTAAGTTTCCACACTAACCAACTTCAGTCCCTTTTAGAACTACTAAATAGTCCAATTAAACTATAAAATGTTACATTATTTTGTGACTTCAAAATATCTACTCTCAAAATAAGACTCCCTCCTCACGAAAGCCAAGGGCTAAAAAAAACCTTTCCTATCAGGCATCATAATAAGAAAACCACCCGTTCATTGAGGTTGCAGTGGTCATCTACAAATAGTCATGGTGCCCTAGCAGGATCTGCCTCTGGTTTGTGTAATTCTACATTCTTTTTCCCTTTTTTGCCATAAAACTTTTTAACTTTAGCCACCAAATATAATCATACTATTGCCACTAACTAGCTCACATTAAATATCACACTTTTTTTTTTACTTTTTTTTTGTTTTAATATTTGGAGCTTTTTATCAGTCATTTTTCTACAGTTATCATGGTTTATTTTATTTATTTATTTTTGGCTGCACTGGGTCTTCGTTGCTGCGTCCACGCTTTCTCTAGTTGTGGCGAGCGGGGGCTACTCTTCATTGCGGTGCGTGGGCTTCTCATTGCCATGGCTTCTCTTGTTGCAGAACACAGGCTGTAGGGCACACGGGCTTCAGTAGTTGTGACATGCGGGCTCAGCAGTTGTGGCTCACGGGCTCTAGAGCACAGGCTCAGCAGTTGTGGCACACGGGCTCAGTCACTCCGTGGCACGTGGGTTCCGCCCAGACCAGGACTCAAACCCGTGTCCTCTGCACTGGCAGGCGGATTCACAACTGCGCCACCAGGGAAGTCTCCACAGACTTTTTTTTTTTTTTTTTTTTGCAGTACGCGGGCCTCTCACTGTTGTGGCCTCTCCCGTTGCGGAGCACAGGCTCCAGACGCGCAGGCTCAGCGGCCATGGCTCACGGGCCCAGCCGCTCCGCGGCATGTGGGATCTTCCCAGACTGGGGCACGTACCCATGTCCGCTGCATCGGCAGGCAGACTCTCAACCACTGCGCCACCAGGGAAGCCCCCCCCCCCCGCCAGACTTTTTAATAATATATCAAAGCTGCCTCTAAAAGTAGAGTTGGAACAAAAATATATTGTACCTATTGCTGGAATCACATAATTTCTTTATATCAAATGCCTTAAGTTGCTACATATAAGTACTGTGGTTTGGGACAGAATCTTAGAATACTGTTTTCCTCTCCTGTGACAGCCGAAACTATGTAGGTACCAAATAGAAAGAAATGTAACAAATATTCCTTTGAATAAACTGCCAAGGAAGAGTAGAGAAACGCTTCAAGCTGGGGACATGGTGATGGGTGCCGAACGCTCCAGGCTTGTGCTGCAGCTCACTCTTGCACACAGATTAGTGTAACTGCACAACCAGGATCCATCAGTCAGTCACCACAGGGAATTTCCTGGGAGGACTGGATTCTGTGGACATCTTCTACAACTGTCAAAATCTACACATAATAGACAGAAAGACAAAAATACTAAGAAAATGTCATGCCAATTACCAACAAGGTTTTCCTACTGTAGGGACTGGGGGGAGAAGGTAATAATTTAATCAGTATTTTTTCAAAACTGAATTAAAATGCTTCTGATTAATATATATATACATTATTGAAAGATAGTGGAGTTAAGAGAGAAGAAATGAGAAAAACACAGCAGTTAAGGAAGGAAAAAACTAAACATTTAAAATGGGAGTAGGATCTGCAAATTAGATTGTAGAAAAGATATACTCAGTCTGTCTTTTTAATATAATTCCTCCTGTACACCTTTTCTATATTATCTGCCAACATTTGTAATCCTCCATGCTTTCAGAATTAATGGCTACATTAAACAGGAAAAATCTCAGAGATTTTCATTGTTAAAGAAGAATCTTACTAAATGCTTTAGAATTATGAATAATTAGGATTTTAAGGTCTCATTTAATTTGGGGAGTTTCTTTTTAAATAACACCTGTGTTTTTTAATGGAAAAAAAAGTCACAAATAGTAGCTCTGATATTAACACAGCCTAAGAAAGCTTGCTTATAAACCCCCATTTTAAACCTAATTTAAAAAATAATTCTTAAGTATCTAACAGTAAGAATCAAGACATATTTTACAAAACTGCTTTTGTTAAAAAGGTATCTTCTCACTTATCTGTAACACTGAGAAATATCTGCTATTTTAAGGTTTCTGGCAAAAGCAAGCTTTAAATATTATTTAACTGGAGACTGGAAAACTGATGTTGTCACCGCATAAAAATCATTCTTTCATATTCTGAATCCCTTTCTCTTGATGTGATTTTACATATTTTATATGCAAAATCTATCTGCTTTTTTTCTATTTCCTCTGAAATTAATCTCTATTATTTATCAACTATGGAAAGCTCCCAAGTAAATAAGATTGTCAGTCACAGTGTGTCCTTCATAACTTCAAACTACTATAACACTGAACGTATTATTTCAAAAGCAATTATCAACATTGTCTCTCTGATATGAGCTGCTCCAAAGTGCTTAAAATACCTAAGCACAATTCCTGAAAGAGGAGTCGTTCCGTTGCCCATCACGACGATCTCCCATTAACTCTGAAAAATACATTCAAACAGTCCCTGTTTACAAACACCCACCAATCCCACCTCTGCCCACGCTCCGGCTGCAAAAACAAAACAAAATCAAACAACAACAAAAAAACACCTAAGATGTGCCCGGAATTATACCAAGCACTTTGTATCAATTCTGTCACTTGCTCTTTACTATACCTTAAGAGTAGGTTTACTGTTATGCCCATTTTAGAGATAAGGAAGCTGTGGTTGGAAGAGGTTAAATACCTTGCTCAAAATTATACAATGTTTATAAATCCAACTTTGTCTAGAATTGCTACCTTAACCAGATATTTAGAATATGAAGGAAAGAAATTAGGACAAGCAGGAAAATTGTGAAAAAACTTATTTCAGGCAACACTGACCAGCCTGAAGCTAAAGAGGTGCAGAGAAAGCAAAAAACCTCTGCACCTTTCTTCCCACCCCTCCCCCTACACACATTTAACATACACACGGCTGTCACCTTGACAACTGTAACTACCAATCGGAAATCCATGCACATTGACAGAGAGGTAGCTCAGCACAGTGATGCAGCACTTGGTCTGTGGATCCTGACTGCCAGGGTCTGAACCCCTGCTCTACCACCTACTACCTGTATAACCTTATTTAAATTACTACTCTCTCTGCCTTGGTTTCCTCATCTGTAAAATGAAGAAATAATGTTGGGCTGGCCAAAAAGTTCCTTCCATTTTCAAGTAAAAATAAAAGACACATTTTTCATTTTCACCAAGAACTTTATTGAATGTGTTCATCCTTTTGTTCCACTACCTTCTGCCATTTTTCAGGCAACTTCGTAATTCCATCTTCCCAAAACTTTTTATCTTTTTGAGCAAAGAACTGTTCCAGGCGCCTTTTACAGTCTTCCAGGGAATTGAAATTTCTCCAGTAAGAGAATTTTGTGAAGACCGAAACAAGTGGAAATCCGAAGGTTCAACGTCTGGTGAATACGGTGGATGAATCAGAACTTCCCAGCCCAGGTGTAACAGTTTTTGCCTGGTTATCAAAGAAACACGTGGTCTTGCATTATCCTGATGGAAGATTATGCCTTTTCTATTGACTAATTCCGGATGCTTTTCATCAAGTGCTGCTTTCAGTTGGTCTAACTGGGAGTAGTACTTGTTGGAATTAATCATTTGGTTTTCTGGAAGGAGCTCAAGATAAAGGACTCCCTTCCAATCCCATCACCTTCTTTAGATGAAGACTGGCCTTTAGTGTGGCTGGTCCTGGTTCGTTTTGTTTGCCCCCTGATCTCTTCTGTTCCACATTACTATACAGTATCTATTTTTCACTGCCCATCACAATTTGTTTGAAAAACAAAACGTTTTCGTTACATTTAAGTAGAGAATCACATGTGGAAATACGTCAAGAAGGTTTTTTTCTCTTAACTTACTTGGAACCCAAACATCAAAGCAATGAATGCAACCAAGCTGCACAAATGATTTCCAGCGCTTGATCTGGATATTCGGAGTATGTCTGCTATCTCCCGTATGGTGTAACGTTGATTGTTCTCAATTAATGTCTTGATTTGATTGCTATCAACTTCAACTGGTCTACCCGACAGTGGAGCGTCATCCAGCGAGAAATCTCCAGCACAAAACTTCACAAAGCACTTTTGACACGTTCCATCAGTCACAGCATCTTCTCCACCACTGCACAAATCTTTTTCTTGCATTTCAGTTGCATTTTTACCTTTCTTGAAACAATAAAGCATAATATGCCAAAACTGTTATTTTTCTTCCATCTTCAGTATTAAAATGGCTACACAAAAATTCACCATTTCTGATAAGTTTCTTTTTAAATGCACGCTGATATGACAGCTATCACAATACAATCTGACAAAATTGTTTCGAACGAAGTTGAAGACAACTAAGCGCTACTAGAGCCATCTTATGGAAAAAACGTAACGAACCTTTTGGCCAACCGATATCTCCTTCACAGTATTGTTGCAATGATCAACGTCCCTAACACACCATCAGGAAGCTCGGGACAGTGCCTGGCACATAGCAGGTATGCAATGAAGGCTGTCTGTTCTTTATTTATACCTTCTTTTAACGTGAATAATTCTGGGGGTTACAGGCAAGACATCTGAATGTGTAAAAGTTCAACCAGATGGCTGAGAGCAGGAACATCGAGCACTCAAGCCCGGTCTCCAGAAGCTGAGGTGCGGCACGGAGCGCCTGACAGCTAGGCGGGTGCAGGGCAATAAGCTGCCAGCATCACAGGAGGGGGAGAGAGGGTGGCTTTGGGCTGGTGGGGGAAGTAAGAAGGTCCCATAGAAGGAAAACAAACTGTCCATTTCTTAACTATACCTAAGGTCAGCACTATTCCCGAGGAGAAAAAACTATTCTCCATAATATTTCTTCAGACAAAAGGTCATCAGACAATCAGACAAGGGGTGGGGGTGGGGGGGCCTAGGAGAGCATTAGTAAAATACTATGAATTCAACTAGAATTACATTCTTTTATTTTCCCATAATATCCACTCCTTCAGCCACTATGAAGAGGTCAAGCATAAGAACGAATAACCCCCCTACCCCACAGGATCCAGGAAAACCACACACCCTTGCTGACCTTGGTTCACAATGCGCAGCCCCTGCCAGGGTCAACACAAATTAGCAGCCCAGCATTTCAGGAGCAATCAGCCTTGACCACATGTAATTTACTGTGGGTTTTGGGGTTGTTGTTTTTTTTTTTTTAATTAAAAACAATGGAGTCATTTTACCTCCAAATAAATAGCAACGTATGGCAATGAAGGCACTGTTCTGACTGGAAGCATGTTTTCATTACTTGGCACCTACCTGCAAACCTCTCTGACAGAGAATTTAAAGGGCAGGGTAGAGATGGGCAAATTCCACATTTCTGGCCAGGATTCCTCAACTGTAACAAAGTTAAAATTATGCTAACCTGGTTAGTTTTGCTCTGCTGATCCTTTCCTATCAAGGATAAAAAACCTATCAGGCAAAAGGACACGTAGAATATGCATTCTAAAGATCCCACTGTGCTTACTCCTATAGCAACCAGCAAGCTAAACAGTCCTCATGGTAACTCCATAGACTACCTCAGAGAAGCCCTTCCTTGCAGTTATACATTCTTACACTATATCTTTAGCTTAGGGTCACTTTCATTAAAGGGGAAAAAAAAAGTAACTCTATTATCAGTATCATCATCTAGTGATGCACAAGGCACTAAAGAGGTAAAATAAAAGGCAAAGCTGGAAAAAAAGAACTTGATTCCCAGAAGATATAATAGAATTTCCTTTATTCCATTGTACTATAAGAACATTCCCTAAATAACTTTTCTTTAGCCACTGCAAAAAAAAGTAAAAAAGACAAAATCAAAATAAATAATATAATAGCTAAAACTTACATAGCTCTCTGGAGTAACCCATTTAATCCTCACAACAGCCATTGAAGGATCACTAATCTGCATTTTCAGACAACAAAAAGAAACAGAGGCCGAATAATATGCCCATGTGTCACACAGCTGGTAAGTGGTAGAGACAGCAGTTGAATCCGGACCGACTGCCTCCTAAGTCTGTGCTCTTATGCATGACATTGTGCCAATTTTTTTAAAAAAAATTTTTTTGGCTGTCACCCAGAATATTGTCATCTGATGCTGAATTTTGACTTTGTTTTATATTTCTAATCCTACTACCTAAGAGAAGCACTACCTTTTCAGTTTTATGTTCTTGTACTAAATCTTTCAGCTTAGGGACACTTTCATTTTAAAAAAAGAAAAAAAGAAAGCAACACTATCAGTATCGTTCTCCAGTTATATTAGACTGGAAGGCACTAAACCACACGATTCCTACGACCGTTGTTCAGAGAAGAGTCTTCAAAATAATATACAACTGCAAAGTGGTAATTCAGAAAATTTCAAGGTAACTTAGCACATATATTATCTCACTGAGGGACATATTTAAAAGTAAGAACACTGACTACTGACAGATAATGTGACTTGCCTTCAGTCATAAGGGTGAAAGTAAACCAAGGTTTTTTGAAACCTAGCCAGTCCCTTTCCTAAACTACAGTCTATGTTTTAATTAATAAATCCACTTCCTTTGTAGGAAACTGATGTGATCACAAGAAATAAAGAAAAATAAATGAAACTTACTAGAGAGAGTTTATGTTGAAAATAATTTAAAGCACCAAACTTTAAACCATATCATAATTTTTAAATTTCGCTTTCATGGCTATTACTTTAGAAAGATACTCTCCAAAAACATTTTAATCAAAGTCCTATTTAAAGAAACTTCTAATTAGAAATTATTAAACTGTGTATGTACTGGTAAAAATAGTAGTAATAACCTGTCCTGAGCTATTAGAAAGAGATGTATAGCATGCTATTTTAATAGGTCTAAATGAGGAAGGATCAATATTATTTTAATTTTTAAAGGTCTGTTTATGAAATGCAATCATCCTTCATTAAAAATGCAAGCTGTGCTTCAGCAAGAGGTTAGCGTAAATGATTCATAGAGAGATCTCTCTCTCCAGTATAATCTTCCTCTCCTGGGAGTCTCCTTTGGCTGCTTTATCAAACCACTCAAGATATTATTAAAAATGCTTCCCTGTGATAAGAGAGAGAGGAAAAAAAATTTTCCCATTCCCATTCACCACTGCCTCTTCCATTTGAGTGATTTATATCTTTTCCAGTCAAAAGTAAAATTAATTCTTCACACTCCACACATTTTTGTAAATTCTTTTCATAAGCATTTAAGACTATTTTTTAATATTCAAAACATAAAATTCCATATTTTTAAAAGAGGCTTTAATTCACTTACCTATCCAGATATTTCAGTGTGAATGTTGGTGTTTCACTGAAATTAAAGGAAATCTACCCTTTGTTTGATGGATATTAAAATGTTAACTCATCAAAGCCAAGGTACTCCAAATTTAAATTCGATTTAAAAATGCTAATGCTAATGAGAATGGCTGTTGCAGTGCAGCAGCATCTGGCTCATTATAACATGCAGTTTTAACTAATAAATCCTTAATTATTAAACTCTGGTGTTCAATTTCTTTCACATGGATAAGCCAAACACATATTGCTACAATTATAAATACCTGGGATAAATCAGTTATAACAACATATCATAGAAGAGCCTTCCTCTTGCTTCTCTGGCTGTTAAATAAGACCCCAAGTATGTCATAAGGAACATACATTTGAGAGACCGCCTTTAAACATCTGGACTCTGGTGTGCGTAGCTGCTGCATTTATTGGCTAGCAAATATTTAACTCTGCTGGTTACTCAACATTAATGCATAGAGCAATTTGTCTGCTTGTGCAAATGGACCAGGTTTTTTCCAAGTGCCTTTTCAGATAAACGTGTCAAAACCGACTGTAATCATATGCCCTCATTCTAGCTTTACAAAGCTGACTCTGCCTCCCCCCAGCTTGATGTTTTTATTAAGGTGCTCCTGGATACGCTCAAGCAAGGTATTATTGCACATCATGATGTCTAGTAAAGGCTGAAATCCCTGAGAGAATATGTTTGGTTTTAAGCCTTAATATGTGTTAGGGAGTTTATCATTTTTCTCTCCCATCCCCAATTCTTTTTTGATTTTTTTCCCTTTTTTAATCAGCAACATCGACAGGACTGACTGAATATTTTACAATGGAGTTGCAGAGCGCGTGTGTTCAATCGTTTGGCTTCCCAGAAGATTCATTACAGTTACATTAGAAAGTCAAATCAGGCAATTCTGCAGTCTGGTGAAAGCTAGGATATGAAAGGAAGTTAATACAAAAGAATTTCATTTTAAATAGAGGACGTTTAGGACCTTAAAAAGCAACATTATGATAAAAATTCCAAGATATTTGTTTTGGCGTTAGAACAGGCTTTACAGGTCTAATTTCAGAGATGTCTAAATGCTTTTCTAGGAAAGAGTGAGAGAGCATGTATGGGAGGAAACTGTATGATCTGCAAGGTCTGCCATCTTAATAATCCTCACGCAAAGAACACTGCAGATGTATGTTTTACCCTCACTCACGGGAAAAGAATCCATGCATTCTCTGATTACTCTGATGAAGCAGGAATCAAGTAAAAGTCAAGGTGTATTCATTTAAATCCTTATAAAGGTTATGAGTGATTTTAACACATGTCTGAGTGTAAATAAAACTAAGGATTTTCAGATCTTAATACATATTTATATGACAAAATCTGTAAGTTAATTGTTTTTTCCGTGATTAGTAGCAGGTACAGAAAAATCTTCTCAGGCATACACGTGTTTGTTACTTGTGTATAAATGGCTTCCCTCTCATTAGACTTCAGGCCTCAATAAACTCCTACCCAATCTTATTTATTTGATTTGTTTCCACTGGTTCATGGATCAGCAAAAATTTAAAATGACTACCTACTGGAATGAAAAGAGAAATACAAACCACTTCATTCAGTAGAGAAGATTTAGAGAATACAAATTTCAAATACAAAGACTCACCTTTTGACAGAGCAATTCGAAAGCCTAAATATCATGGCAAGAGGGGAAGAGCAGCTAGCAGTGGTAACAGGCAGGAAAGGCTCTGTCTTCAGTGCTACCTTTGGCAGCAGTACAGATGGACTTCGGAGGCCACTGGCCATGCCTAATTTAATATGAAGCTAAATATAGCCAAAACATCTGGTGCACTACTGATGGTTATCATGATAAATTAAATCTGACATCACACACGAGCCCATTCAAATATTCTGTTTGTATTCTTTTTAAGCTAACAATCTACACTTACTTTTGTTTCTCACCTCTTCTAACAGTCTTCTATTTTAGAAAAGGCAGGTTTTCTGGGATCTAATGTTTACATAATTGCAGGGACTTCTTTAAGAAAAAGACTACAAAATTTTGTCTCTAAAATGCCAAGGGGATGAGGGTCCCTTTGGTTTAAGCTTCATTAGCTCCACGGACAATCCACCTCTGGGGAGGGTTGAAAGGCAGTGTAAGGTAAAGACTAAATGGTATACCAAGTGGCACATGGAATTGGTACAAAGAATTTAAAAATCTAAAAAGCAGGGAACTCCCCTGGTGGCACACTGGTTAAGAATCCACTTGCCAATGCAGGGGACACGGGTTCGATCCCTAGCCTGGGAAGATCCCACATGCTGTGGAGCAACTAAGCCCACAACTACTGAGTCTGCACGCCACAACTACTGAAGCCCACACGCCTTGACCCCTCCTCCACAACAAGAGAAGCCCCCGATCTCTGCAACTAGAGAAAGCCGGAGTGCAGCAACAAAGACCCAACGCAGCCAAAAATTTGTTTTAAAAAATCTAAAAAGCAGACCATTTAACTGACAACCTGCAGAGGAGCAAAAAAGGACTTCTAGGCAGGCACATCAGCAAAAATAAGCTACCTTCTTAGAATGCACTTATAACATATTCGTAAAATGGAGAGCCCCCAAAATCTGCGGCAGACCACTGGAACAAAATACTATATTATAAAGGAAAAAAGTTAATAAAAGAACTTACCAATTTTATAATAGCTATAAGACAAGGAACAAGTAATTTTTTTAAATTTATTTTAAACTTAAGCTTATTTAAGCTGTGTTGGGTCTTCGTTGCGGTGTGCGGGCTTCTCATTGTGGTGGCTTCTCCTGTTGCGGAGCACGGGTTCTAGGCGTGTGGGCTCCAGTAGTTGTGGCTCATGGGCTCTAGAGCACAGGCTCAGTAGTTGTGGCGCACGGGCTCTAGAGCACAGGCTCAGTAGTTGTGGCGCATGGGTTTAGTTGCTCCGCAGCGTGTGGGATCTTCCCATAACAGGGATTGAACCCGTGTCCCCTGCACTGGCAGGAGGATTCTTAACCACTGCACCACCAGGGAGGTCTGAGGAACAAGGATTTTTATGAGCAACTATTTCATAAAACAGAATTAGATCATCTCTAACAATTTGCTATTTTAAAAGGCAAAAGACCACTTGTAACTGAAATAACTACTGCCTAGACTGCTATATTCAAATTACTGCATTTGTTATTGCATTGCTTTGAATGATTCAGTGAAAAGAATTTTTAATTCCACTGCTATAGAAAATTAGCCTCACTTACCCACACTCTTTTAAACAAAAAGGAACTAAAGCCCGATTCTGCATCTGAAGGGAGAAGAGCGTTTTATATAATAATTCAGTACAATCAAAATGAGAACCATACTTCTGTTTAACTTTTCTCATCTTGACTCAAGAGCTAAGGGGGAAAAATTATTAAAATTAATGCATCAAACTATCATAATTCTGTCCTTTTTACTACTGGTAATATTCTTTCTAAAGTATTAGTCTGCTTTGCTGAACTACTGTATCTTTTTGAAAGTTCTCTTTGACGATCGGGATCACTTTGACATTAGGAGAAAAATGTGCAATTATATTCATTTGGCGTCGAAAATAATCTCTTTAGTTTTAGCGGGTTTGAAATTTTGAAAATAATCCCCTCATTAGAAAGTCACTCATTTCTCTTCACTGCTTCCAGTGGTGAAAGATAATGAAGCTACTTGCTGCTCAACGTAAAACACAGGCAACAAAAACAAAACGGCAAGAAATGGCAAGTGTCACAAAGTAAACATTTTCCTATTGCTGTTAAATGAAATTTAGCTCTAATAACCACTATCCTGTATAATCTTTCCCTAGATTAGCAAATTATTTGCTCCATCGTTTCTTCAGTAAATAATCAATATTTTCTAAAATTAACACCGAGGAAACACCACTGGAAACTCTCATCCTCTACCCACAACTAAGTGAATGAGCTATATAGGCTGCCAAAATCAAACTCTCTTTAGCATCACTAATGTAATACTTAATGTGATGCTCTAAGAAAAGGGACCAGGAGTTTACAGATTCCCCATAAGCTTATCAGAGGAGCAAATACAAAACAATGAGAAGAAAACAGGATAAGCTCATTGTTGCTGTTTATATTTTTCTGTTCTTAATTCTCCCAACAGCTGATCAAACTTTGTAGCTGGATTAAGAGAACTAGTACAAAATACTGGTAACTTGTTATTTAGTTGGACTTCACCTTTTTTTTCCATTCCCAAGTATTAGTTCAACCAAAATACCAAACATTCTATTTACCAAACACACCCCTCTTCCCCATCATAAAGATGTTGAATATTTAATACTCATATAAGGACTTTAATGAGATTATTCTCTCACCTCAACAGAAGGTACAATCTAAGAAGATATTTAGTACAGATTATCAGAGAACACAAAGTATTTAAATCACTGAAAGGTTATAATTTTTCCTTAGAAAAATTAAAAATTAATATTTTACTGTTAATTATTACCTCTTCCTGAGATAATAATTAAATGTAGAATCTTTTTTATTTCTTTTTTTAATATTTATTTATTTGTTTGTTTGTTTATCTGGCTGCCTCTGGTCTTAGTTGCAGCAAGCGGGCTCCAGAGCACATAGGATCAATAGTTGCAGTGCGCAGGCTTAACTTCCCCGCGGCATGTGGGATCTTAATTCCCCAACCAGGGATTGAACCTGAGGTTCCCTGCTTTGGACCACCAGGAAGTCCCTAAATGTAGAATCTTTTTATATGAGAAAATTATTAGAGCAGGCCCCACATCTCAGAATTTACTAGTGTAACATGGAAAGGAACATCATCCTTTCAACAGGCAAGGATGAAAAATATATTCAACATCTGGAAAGGAAAAGACTAAAAGTACACAACTAAAACACAGGCACCTTAGGCCTTGGTTGGTATACGCTCAAATTATAGGTTTTTTTTTTTTTAAAAAAGGGTGAAAAGACCTCTACAATTACTTTACAAGAGTTAAATTTTTTTCAAATCAAGATCTTTGTAAGGTAAGGAAAAACAGAAGGGAAAGTAGAAAATTCTTTATCCTCTCCTTTAGGGAATACGGTTTAGTACAGTTTTTTGTTTTGTTTTGTTTTAAATCAAAACCAAGAGACGTGGCTTCCAATTCTATCCCAAAAACTAAGTTATACTGCTGCTTTGACTGCAGCTTGCATACAACTATACACCCACCAGGCTCAATAGCAAAAGAGCCATAAAGAACTTAGAGCATTACCAAATCCAATATTAAAAAAAAAACCTACAAAATTCAAATATGAGGGATGAGCTTTCTGCCAACACATGGATGATAATTCTTAATTCTTATTATATATCTAATATATTTATTGATGATCAGTGCACTGTTACACTTGATCTAATTGATCAAGGCCAACTTCCCACATGGGAAAAAGATTTACCTGAGAAATGATTCCAAATAAATTCCCACCAAATAAGTAAATTTAGGCCTATCACTTATACTTCACTGAACAAACAATTATATAGCAATTATAATCATTTATACCAATCACCACAGTCCAGAAAAGTCAGCCTGGGATTAGGATGCCAAACAAAATCCGAGTCAAATAAAAAGTAAAGGTCCTGGGCCACTAGAATACCTTTGTTAGTATGAACCTGGAGAGTATTTGGTAGTGGTTTAGGGCAGATAACTTGGGGCTTCCCTGGTGGCAAAGTGGTTAAGAATCCACCTGCCAATGTGGGGGGCATGGGTTCAAGCCCTGGTCCGGGAAGATCCCACATGCCGCGGAGCAACTAAGCCCGTGCGCCACAACTACTGAGCATGCGCTCTAGAGCCTGCGAGACACAACTACTGAGCCCGCATGCCACAACTACTGAAGCCCGCGTGCCTAGATCCTGTGCTCTGCAACAAGAGAAGCCACTGCAATGAGAAGCCCGCGCACCGCAATGAAGAGTAGCCCCCGTTCGCCACAACTAGAGAAAGCCCGTGCACAGCAACGAAGACCCAACACAGGCAAAAATAAATAAACTTAAATCTTAGGAAAAAGAAAAAGAATCCCAGAGAGAAATAAAAGCTCAAAGACGCGTCTGAGTTCTTTAAACACTACCCTCTCTTCTGGAGCACTCCTGCCCTAAAACTGGAGGATTTTTGGGTTTGCCATGAGACATTCTTAGTAAAGACACACTTGATACTAAATCCTTTGGCAATTTCATTCCATCTCAAGGCTTCAATCCCCCACTCTCAATAACTCTATCTTCAGCCTTGACTTCTTCCCAGCTCTACTTAAATATTTCCACGGGCCTAACAACAAAAATCACCCAACTTCTCATAAAAAGTTATATTTATTATTCTCTTCCGTTCAAATCCTTTTCTCCTCCTGTGTTCCCAAATTTTAAAGGCATTGCCCTACCCCTAAGTATCAATGCTTAAAAGCCCCAATTAGCACCACACCTGGCTCCAACAACTGCCAAATCCAATCGATCCTACGCGTCTCTCACAACTGTTGCACCTCTCCACTTCTACTACCACTTAGAAAGGTCAGCTCTGCATTAGTTTTCTCCAACTCTCCACTCTTTATCTTTGATCACATCCCAGAAATAGTTTTCTTAAAGCACAACTCTAACCATGTAACTCTCACGCCAGAAAACCTTCCCAAAAAAGCTCATCTTCCACCAAACAACTTCACTTCAATGTTCAGATTAAATGCCTCCCTCTCCACGCAATCTTGTCTAATTCCCTTCCCTTACGAGAGAGGTCACTGCTTCCTCCTCCGCACTTCATAGCAGTTGACCTCCTATGGCAAGTATCTGTATTTCCATTACATACATGTGCCACCTCCCCACCAAACGACAAGCCCCACAGTAGCAGGGTCAACATCTAATTTGTCTGAGTCTCCCACAGATTCTGGTGAGAAAACAGCACACATGGTAGGTACTCAAATATCTGATAAATGAACAAAAAATTCTAAATCACCTTTCAGGCTATAACGGAAGTTTTTTAGCAAAAAGATTTGTGTCCATTTACTCAATTTTTTAAAAAACATGCATACAAATCTGTGAAAAATAAACATTATTTCCATTGAACCAGCTCTTTAAAATGCTTTACTTGGGGGCTTCCCTGGTGGCACAGTGCTTGAGAGTCCGCCTGCCGATGCAGGCGACACAGGTTCGTGCCCCGGTCCGGGAAGATCCCACATGCTGCGGAGCAGCTAGGCCCGTGAGCCATGGCCGCTGAGCCTGCGCGTCCAGAGCCTGTGCTCCGCAACGGGAGAGGCCACAACAGTGAGAGGCCCGCATACCGCAAAAAAAAGTTTTACTTGGTTCCTAGATTAGTCAGGGACAGAAAAAAGCATGATTTGGCTAGGTAAAGCAATATCTAATCCTACTATTCACTAAGACCAAGAGCCATGGCTTCATGAAGCCTCAGTTTTGGCACTACTGGGTGAAGCCTCAAGAGGCCTTTCTTCTGACAATGCTCTAACTGCTCTGAGATGACTACTCTGTCTAAAACACCCTCCTCATTTCCCCAAAACTTCTCTTTCAAGCATTTAGATGTTTCTGGCATAAAGTCAAGTCCCCTTTTTTCCCCTGTATGACAAAGCCCTAATGGTATGATTTATGGAGAAACTAAGCCATCTAAATAAAGATTAGGTGTTTAAAATGCCTAAAAATCCTAGACTATGAAAAAAATTAATATTTTGCCCTCCACAGTGAAGTTACACCCTTGGGCAAGAAACAAAATTTAAAACATTATCATGACCCGGCAATCAGCAAAAATCTAGGCATGAAAGAGCCAAAGAAGTTAGGGCTTAGTAAATTGAGAAAAGGAAACATCTATCCTGTGAAATTTCTTATCTGCAAACTACAGCACTTTTAGAGGAGAAAAATGAAAATGGAACACTATTTCTAGATATTCTGATGGAGAATAATAAATTCACCTCAGTAAAGTCACAACCACAGAAACAAATCCAGATTCCGTCTTGTTTTATACAACCAAATAAAAGGATCAGGCTGGAATGCACTTTTTCAGTTCAGAAATAAAAGATCCTTCTTGAAAACTAAAAGGAAAAAAATCTATCCCCATTATCAGATTTTTCCCTACAGTATTAAAAAATAATGTCTGGGGACTTCCCTGGTGGCACAGCAGCAAAAAAAATCCACCTGCCACTGCAGGGGACACGGGTTCGAGCCCTGGTGCAGGAAGATCCCACATGCCGCAGAGAAACTAAGACCGCGCGCCACAACTACTGAGCCTGCGCTCTAGAGGCTGAGAGCCACAACTACTGAGCCCGTGTGCTGCAACTACCGAAGCCCCCGCACACCACAACTACTGAAGCACACGCGCCTAGACCCCGTGCTCCGCAGCAAGAGAAGCCACTGTAATAAGAAGCCCTCACACCACAACAAAGAGTAGCCCCCGCTCGCCACAACTAGAGAAAGCCCACGTGCAGCAACAAAGACCCAACGCAGCCAAAGATAAATAAATTCATTAAAAAAAAAAAAAAAAAGAATGTCAGGCCTATAATTCAAGAACTAAAAGGGAATTCTCTGTTGGTCCAGTGCTTAGGACTCTGTGCTCTCACTGCCAGGGCCTGGGTTCGATCCGTGGTTGGGGAACTAAGATCCCACAAGCCCCATGACACAGCCAAAAAACTGATAATAATAAGATAAAAGACCATTAAAAAATAATAAAAAAAAGAACTAAAGGCAGAACCAGGGCCTAGTTGACTGAATATATTTATCTCTATGCAAAAAGATCACTCAAGATCAGACCTCTGCCATCTAATGCAGTGTCAGTCCTGGAAAGCTGTTACTCAGAGTGCCTGGCTTCTAATGAACTCTGTGGTCCCCATTCTTCATCTTCCCTTTCCATTATCTCTGCCAACTCCAGATCAAAGAGCACCCACCTACCCCGGCTCCCCCAGCCCCTGCCCTGGGGCAGGCAGGCAGCAGCCGCTGTGAAGCAGAGAGCACAAAGGCTTCAGCTGGCCTCTGGCTATGCAGAGCAACAGCCACACATCATGGCCTCTGTATGATCTTACCCTCCTGTCACCTGTAAAAGCATGAAGGGAAACAAAGCATACACAAAAATTATGCAATACTGATTCCAAGGTAAAAAAATTTTTTAGAGAGAGCAGACCGCAAAAGCAAGAAGAACTACAATCCTGCAGCCTGTGGAACAAAAAACACATTAACAGAGAGACAGACAAGATGAAAAGACAGAGAGGGCTATGTACCACATGAAGGAACAAGATAAAACCCCAGAAAAACAACTAAATGAAGTGGAGATAGGCAACCTTCCAGAAAAAGAATTCAGAATAACGTTAGTGAAGATGATCCAGGACCTCGGAAAAAGAATGGAGGCAAAGATCGAGATGATGCAAGAAATGTTTAACAAAGACATAGAAGAATTAAACAACAAACAAACAGAAATGCACAATACAATAACTGAAAAGAAAACTACACTAGAAGGAATCAATAGCAAAAGAACGGATAAGTGACCTGGAAGACAGAATGCTAGAATTCACTGCGGTGGAAGAGAATAAAGAAAAAAGAATGAAAATAAATGAAGACAGCCTAAGAGACCTCTGGGACAACATTAAACGCAACAACATTCGCATTATAGGGGTCCCAGAAGGAGAAGAGAGAGAGAAAGGACCAGAGGAAATATTTCAAGAGATTATAGTCGAAAACTTCCCTAACATGGGAAAGGAAATAGCCACCCAAGTCCAGGAAGCGCAAAGAGTCCCATACAGGATAAAGCCAAGGAGAAAAAAGCCAAGACACATGGTAATCAAATTGGCAAAAATCAAAGACAAAGAAAAATTATTAAAGGCAGCAAGAGAAAAACGATAAATGACATACAAGGGAACTCCCATAAGGTTAACAGCTGATTTCTCAGCACAAATTCTACAAGCCAGAAGGGAGTGGCATGATATACTTAAAGTGATGAAAGGGAAGAATTTACAACAAAGATTACTCTACCCGGCAAGGATCTCATTCAGATTCAATGGAGAAATCAAAAGCTTTACAGACAAGCAAAAGCTAAGAGAACTCAGCACCACCAAACCAGCTCTACAACAAATGCTACAGGAACTTCTATGAGTAGGAAACACAAGAGATGAAAAGGACCTATAAAAACAACCCATAACAATTAAGAAAATGGTAATAGGAACATACGTATCAATAATTACCTTAAACGTGAATGGATTAAATGCTCCAACCAAAAGACACAGGCTCGCTGAGTGGATACAAAAACAAGACCCATATATATGCTGTGTACAAGAGACCCACTTCAGACCTAAGGACACATTAAGACTGAAAGTGAGGGGATGGAAAAAGATATTCCATGCAAATGGAAATCAAAAGAAAGCTGGAGTAGCAATACTCAAATAAAATAGACTTTAAAATAAAGAATGTTACAAAGAGACAAGGAAGGACACGACAAAATGATCAGGGGATCAATCCAAGGAAAAGATACAACAATTATAAATATATATGCACCCAACATAGGAGCACCTCAATACATAAGGCAACTGCTAACAGCTATAAAGGAGGAAATCGACAGTAACACGATAAAGGTGGGGGACTTTAAAAAAAAAAAAAGGTGGAGGACTTTAACACCTCACTTACACCAATGGACAGATCATCCAAAATGAAAATAAATAAGGAAACAGAAGCTTTCAATGACACAATAGACCAGATAGATTTAATTGATATTTATAGGACATTCCATCCAAAAACAGCAGATTACACTTCTTCTCAAGTGCGCACGGTACATTCCCCAGGATAGATCACATCTTGGGTCACAAATCAAGCCTCAGTAAATTTAAGAAAACAGAAATCATATCAAGCATCTTTTCTGACCACAACGTTATGAGATTAGAAATCAATTACAGGAAAAAAAACATAAAAAACACAAACACATGGAAGCTAAACAATACGTTACTAAATAACCAAGAGATCACTGAAGAAATCAAGGAGGAAATCAGAAAATACCTAGAGACAAATGACAATGAAAACACGACGATCCAAAACCTATGGAATGCAGCAAAAGCAGTTCTAAGAGGGAAGTTTATAGCTATACAAGCCTACCTCAAGAAACAAGAAAAATCTCAAACAATCTAACCTTACACCTGAAGGAACTAGAGAAAGAACAAACAAAACCCAAAGTTAGCAGAGGAAAGAAATCAAAAAGATCAGAGCAGAAATAAATGAAATAGAAACAAAGAAAACAATAGCAAAGAGCAATAAAACTAAAAGCTGGTTCTTTGAGAAGATAAACAAAATTGATAAACCATTAGCCAGACTCATCAAGAGGGAGAGGACTCAAATCAATAAAATTAGAAATGAAAAAGGAAAAGTTACAACAGACACCGCAGAAATACAAAGCATCCTAAGAGACTACTATAAGCAACTCTATGCCAATAAAATGGACAACCTGGAAGAAATGGACAAATTCTTAGAAAGGTAAAACTTTCCAAGACTGAACCAGGAAGAAATAGAAAATATGAACAGACCAATCACAAGGAATGAAATTGAAGCTGTGATTAAAAATCTTCCAACAAACAGAAGTCCAGGACCAGATGGCTTCACAGGTGAATTCTATCAAACATTTAGAGAAGAGCTAATGCCCTTCCTTCTCAAACTCTTCCAGAAAATTGTGGAAGAAGGAACACTCCCAAACTCATTCTATGAGGCCACCATCACCCTGACACCAAAACCAGACAAAGACTCTACAAAAAAAGAAAATTACAGACCAATATCACTGATGAATATAGATGCAAAAACCCTCAACAAAATACTAGCAAACAGAACCCAACAACACATTAAAAGGATCATACACCATGATCAAGTGGGATTTATCCCAGAGATTCAAGGATTCTTCAATATATGCAAATCAATCAATGTGATACACCATATTAACAAACTGAAGAATAAAAACCATATGATCACCTCATATATGCAGAAAAAGCTTTTGACAAAATTCAACACCCATTTATGATAAAAACTCTCCAGAAAGTGGGCATAGAGGGAACCTACCTCAACATAATAAAGGCCATATACGACAAACCCACAGCAAACATCATTTTCAATGGTGAAAAACTGAAAGCGTTTCCTCTAAGATCAGGAACAAGACAAGGATGTCCACTCTTGCCACTATCATTCAACATAGTTTTGGAAGTCCTAGCAATGGCAATCAGAAAAGGAAAAGAAATAAAAGGAATACAAATTGGAAAAGAAAAAGTAAAACTGTCACTGTTTGCAGCTGACATGATACTATCCATAGAGAATCCTAAAGATGCCACCAGAAAAATACTAGAGCTAATCAATGAATTTGGTAAAGTTGCAGGATACAAAATTAATGCACACAAATCTCTTGCATTCCTATACACTAATGATGAAAAATCTGAAAGAGAAATTAAGGAAACACTCCCATTTACCACTGCAACAAAAAGAATAAAATACCTAGGAATAAACCTACCTAGGGAGACAAAAGACCTATATGCAGAAAACTATAAGACACTGATGAAAGAAATTAAAGATGACACCCAACAGATGGAGAGATATACCATGTTCTTGGACTGGAAAAATCAATACTGTGAAAATGACTACACTACCCAAAGCAATCTACAGATTCAATGCAATCCCTATCAAATTACCAGCGGCATTTTTTACAGAACTAGAACAAAAAATCTTAAAATCTGTATGGAGACACAAAAGACCCCGCATAGCAAAAGCAGTCTTGAGGAAAAAAAACAGAGCTGGAGGAATCAGACTCCCTGACTTCAGACTATACTACAAAGCTACAGTAATCAAGACAATACAGTACTGGCACAAAAACAGAAACAGAGATCAATGGAGCAAGATAGAAAGTCCAGAGATAAACCCACGCACCTATCATCAACTAGTCTAGGACAAAGGAGGCAAGGATATACAATGGAGAAAAGACAGCCTCTTCAATAAGTGGTGCTGGGAAAGCTGGACAGCTACATGTAAAAGAAGAAATTAGAACACTCCCTAACACCATACACAGAAATAAACTCAAAATGGATTAAAGACCTAAATGGAAGACCGGACACTATAAAACTCTTAGAGGAAAACACAGGAAGAACAACACTCTTTGACATAAATCACAGCAAGATCTTTTTTGATCCACCTCCCAGAGTAATGGAAATAAAAACAAAAATAAACAAATGGGACCTAATGAAACTTCAAAGCTTTTGCACAGCAAAGGAAACCATAAACAAGACGAAAAAACAACCCCAGAATGGGAGAAAATATTTGCAAACGAATCAATGGAGAAAGGATTAATCTCCAAAATATATAAACAGCTCATGCAGCTCAATATTAAAAAAACAAACAACCCAGTCAAAAAATGGGCAGAAGACCTAAATAGACATTTCTCCAAAGAAGACATACAGATGGCCAAGAAGCACATGAAAAGCTGCTCAACATCACTGATTATTAGAGAAATGCAAATCAAAACTACAATGAGGTATCACCTCACACCAGTTAGAATGGGCATCATCAGAAAATCTACAAACAACAAATCCTGGAAAGGGAGTGGAGAAAAGGGAACTCTCTTGCACTGTTGGTGGGAATGTAAACTGATACAGCCACTATGGAGAACAGTATGGAGCTTCTTTAAAAAACTAAAAACAGAATTTCCATATGATCCAGCAATCCCACTACTGGGCATATACCCAGAGAAAACCATAATTCAAAAAGACACAGGCACCCCAATGTTCATTGCAGCACTATTTACAATAGTCAGGTCATGGAAGCAACCTAAATGCCCATTGACAGATGAATGGATAAAGAAGTTGTGGTGCATATATACAATGGAATATTACTCAGCCATAAAAAGGAACAAAATTGGGTCATTTGTAGAGACGTGGATGGATCTAGAGACTGTCATACAGAGTGAAGTAAGTCAGAAAGAGAAAAGCAAATATCGTATATTAACACATATATGTGGAACCTAGAAAAATGGTACAGATGAACCGGTTTGCAGGACAGAAATAGGGACAGAGACGTAAAGAACAAACTATGTACACCAAGCGGGGAAAGTGGCGGGAAAGTGGTGGTGGTGGTGTGATGAATTGGGTGATTGGGATTGACATGTATACACTGATGTGTATAAAATTGATGACTAATAAGAACCTGCTGTATAAAAAAATAAAATTAAAAAAATTTTTTTTTAATTTGTTTTTAAACTTTAAATTTTTTTTTTTTTTAAAACCACACTCATCCATATATTCAGTCCTTCAGCCAACTATGTGCCGGGCACAATCCCTGCTGACTGAGGGAACTGCCTGGTTGGGAAAGGAAGTAGAGATAAACAATCACAACATGGTGGGTTGAATGCTAATAATGGGGGTCAGGAAAGGCTTCCTGAAGGAACTTACAACTAAACTGAAGCCTGAAAAGTTAAATAAGAGCTGAAAAGTCAAAGAAGCAGGGAAGACTAAAGGGAAGACTGTTTGCCACCAGAGACAGGGCTTTACCCAGGTAATTAATACAGTCACATTTGTATTTTTAAAATATCAAAAAGCCCCAAAGAAGACAGCAAAGGGCCAAAAAGTAAAAGAAAAGATGCTAAACACCATTAGGGAAACGCAAATCAAAACTAAGATCAGTTCACACCCTCCAGAATGGCTACAATTAAAAAAAAAAAAAAAAAACTGGTAACAATAAGTGTTATCAAGGATGTAGAGAAATTGGAACATTCATACACTGCTGGTGGACTGTAACATGGTATAGACACTTTGGAAAACTATTTGGCTCAGAACGTTAAATATAAAGGAACTATATGACCCAACAATTTCACTCCTAGGTGTATACCCAAGAGAAATCAAAATACATGTCCACACAAAAATTTGTATATCAATGTTTACAGAAGCACTTTTTAACAGCCAAAAAGCAGATGTCCATCAATGAATGAATGGATAAATAAAATGTTGTATATCCATACAATGGACGGTTGTTTGACAATAAAAAGGAATGAGGGCTTCCCTGGTGGCGCAGTGGTTAAGAATCCGCCTGCCAATGCAGGGGACACGGGTTCGAGCCCTGGTCCAGGAAGATCCCGCATGCCACAGAGCAACTAAGCCCATGCGCCACAACTACTGAGCCTCCTCTCTAGAGCCTGTGCACCACAACTACTGAGCCCGTGTGCCACAACTACTGAATCCCTCGCACCTAGAGCCCGGGCTGCGCAAGAAGAGAAGCCACCGCAATGAGAAGCCCGCGCACCACAACGAATAGCAGACGGTGCTAGCCGCAACTAGAGAAAGCCCAACGCAGCCAAAAATAAATTAATTAAATAAATTTAAAAAAAAAAAAAAATGAAGTGCGGACATATGTTACAACATGAATGAAACTTGAAAACATTATGCTAAGTCCAAAACGCCAGTCACAAAAGACTGTATAATTCCATTTATGTGAAATGTCCAGAACAGGCAAATCCATAGAGATAGAAAGTGGTTGCTTACAGCTGAGGGGTGGGTGGGGAAGAAATGGGGAGTGACTACTAATGAATACAGGGTTTCTTCTGGGGGTGATTAAACGTTCTAAATGATTGTGGTGATGGTTGCACAACTCTGTGAACATACTAAAAATAATTGAATTGCATGCTTTAAGTGGGTAAACAGTTTGGTATATTAATTAAATCTCAATAGGGCTATTATAAAACAAAACAAAACAAAAAGATCAAAAGGACTACAGTGGTGAAGAATACACTGGAAGGGGACACGATTTGAACAAGCAGACTGGTTTCCAAGTTGTAAAGTAACTCAGGAGAAAGACAGTGGCCTGAACTAGAGTAACAGGAGTGGGAAGAGACAGAGGATAAAGAAACAAGGCCTGGTTTACAGTGGGGAGGAAAGAGGGAGTCTACACTATACAGGGTTTCTGGCTTAGACAAATGAGCAGCATTTCTTGAAACAGGAAAACAAGGAAAGACATGTTTGGGTTAAAGGAAATTCACTGTATTTTTAACTATTTTTATAAAAGTTGTATAAGTACTTGGAGAAGATTTTGTTTCAAGACGTTATAAGCTTTCCCAGTCAGGCATTTGTTTATTCAATTTTTAAATGTAATTTAACGTTCGCTATGTTCATAAATGGAACTGGATGTTTAAAGGGAATTAAGTCTGTTCAAATTGAACTAATCAACATACATCAGAAGCTATCTTGAAAGTTATTTTTCTTATATTTTTATATAAAATGTACTGAATACATGAATAGACTAATGAGATTTATAAATTAAATTTGGGGCTTAAGGAAAGCTGAGTTTTACATTTTTTAACTTTAATAAATTGACTATTAATTTTGAACACCAGTAACTGTAAGTAGTTAGGTATGTAGCATTAGTGGGTGACATGTAGCATTAGTGGCTGGAAATTGAGAGGTTCCAATCTGATGGCTTCTATTTTGTCTGTGAAAAAGGAAGTGCGGTAATCTATTCAAAAGGTGGAAAGCAAGGATTAGAGAAAGAGGAACAGAAACCCTAGGTCTAATGAATAGTTGAAATAAAAATGATGGGCAAGGGGGACGGGGGGACGGAGGGACGGGTGGGGCGGGGACAGGACCACCTGGCATTGTCACTGGCCTAGTTTGGATGTGGAGACCATGACCTCACAGAGGCATCCATCAGCTGAATGATGCCTTTTTCTTTACAACTGCTTAGTTAGCATGACCTTCTTCCAAATAATGTTATATGCACTTGGTTACTCTGAGGTATAAACATAACATGCTTCCAAACTTTTGATTTTCAGCTATAAAGACAGAAATAACTAAAATCAAAATCTGTTCATATACTGTACAAAACGAGGAGTACTTCTGCTTTCTAATCCTAGCCATGCAAAAAATTCTCTCCAGTAAAGAAATGTAAAACACAGTATCTCTTCTAGAAAATAAAAAAATATACATCATTTACTCATTATGCTTTAATAACATTTCCATGCCTTTTTTCCTCTAACTCCTAAGTCAGGATTCTAGCCCAGTGTTGTTCAGCAGAACTTTCAGCAAGATAAAAATATTCTGTATCTGTACTGTCCAATACAGCAGTTACTGGTCACATGTAACTGCTGAGCATCTGAAATGTGGCTAGTATGAAGAAATTAACTTTTAAGTTAATTTTAATTAATTTAGGTAGCCAGTGAGGCTAGTGGCTACCAAATGGGACAGCACAATAGACTTTTCTATTAACGAACATGAAGACATTTATGGGCCAGCTAGATGCCCAAGAGTCCTAAGTTTATAGCACAAAAGATGAAACAGATAAGTGAATTCACTCATCCACTCATTTATGAATACATGTAACAACTGTGATTCTTGCCCATGAAGAGTCTGGTTCATTTCTCATATACCACAGTTCCGAAGCCTCAAAAGTGTGGGTGTAGACTAGGAGGACAAAGGAAACCCATTTGACACCCCAAGTTTCAATGGAATACAGTATACTTAAGGAGCCATCATCCTTAGAGTGAAAGTATTTATCAGGCATCTTCTAAAGGCGAGGTAAGGGTGGACAAATCTGGTCTGAAACTCGATTTTGTAAATAAAGTGTTACAAAAAAAAAAAAAAAACTGGGGACTTCCTTGGTGGTCCAGTGGTTAAGGATGAGTCTTCCAAAGCAGGGGACTCGGTTTCGATCCCTAGTCGGAGAGCTAAGATCTCACAAGCCACAGGGCAACTAAGCCCTAGGACCACAACTAAAGAACCTGCGCACGGCAACTACTAAGCCCACACGCTCTGGAGCCCACGTGCCACAACTGGAGAGAAGCCTGCACACCGCAATCAAAGATCCCACATGACGCAACTGACACCGGACGTAGCCGAGAATAAATAAATAAAAATTTTTAATACCCATTTGTTTACATATTATCCATGTCGGTTTTGGGGTACAAGGGCAGAGTTTAATAGTTGTGACCAACACCACCCAGCCCATAAAGCCTACAACATTTACTATCTAGCCCTCAACAAAAAAAGTAGGCTAAGGGCTTCCCTGGTGGCGCAGTGGTTGAGAGTCCGCCTGCCGACGCAGGGGACGCGGGTTCGTGCCCCGTCTGGGGGGATCCCACATGCCGCGGAGTGGCTGGGCCCGTGAGCCATGGCCACTGGGCCTGCGCCTCTAGAGCCTGTGCTCCGCAACAGGAGAGGCCACAACAGTGAGAGGCCCGCGTAGAGCCCGAGATGTCTAAGGAATACTGCATTCTTCGAAATGGTATAGCTATAACATGAAATTACATTAAATCATATCCAGATGCTATGTCTTCCATAACAAGTCTCATCCAAAGAATGCAGTTAATGAATATAGGTTGTCATTTTCCTGCAACTCACTACTAATTGCAGGCAAAAGAAAGAATATAGTCACTACATAAAAGTACAAGCACAACATCATTTCCAGAATTTATAACACACCAAATAATGTTCTCATTTACATTTTACTACTATGAATAAAATTTTTTATATCTTTAAATCTTTTCATGAAATATCTACAATTTACAGACTTAGAGAATACAAGGGACACCATGTGTACTCACTACCCAGATTTAACAAATGTTAACATTTTGCCAGATATGCTTCAGATCTCTTTGCTCTTAAAGCCCTTAATGTTACAGCTATAGTTAGATGCTCTCCACCCACTTCTTTTTTTTTTTTTTAATATTCAAAAAGGAGGAACTAGATGTGACCAAACTACAGGGTTCCTGGATTTTTTTTTTTTCTTTTTTGCCACAACACACGGCTTGCGGAATTCTTAGTTCCTGGACCAGGAATTGAACCCGGGCCCTCGGCAGTGAGAGTGCAAAGTCCTAACCACTGCAGCAGCAGGAAACTGCCCCTAGATTTTTTTTTAATCCACAATAACACATTTTTATTATTCTATTTAAACTCTTCACCAATTCAATGTCCAGTCTGAAGCAAAAAGTTACTATAGGGGCTTCCCTGGTGGCGCAGTGGTTAAGAATCCACCTGACAATTCAGGGAACACGGGTTTGAGCCCTGGTCCGAGAAGATCCCACAGGTCGCAGAGCAACTACGCTCGTGCACCACAACTACTGAGCCTGCTTTCTGCAGTCCGCGAGGCACAACTACTGAGCCCACGTGCCACAACTACTGAAGCCCGCGTGCCTAGAGCCCGTGCTCCACAATAGGAGAAGCCACCACAATGAGAAGCCCACGCGCAGCAACGAAGACCCAATGCGGCCAACACTAAAATTAATCAATTTTTTTAAAAAGTTACTATAGTTACACAAACCTATTTGCACCAAATAAACTTTACAAAAAAAAACTACTGGAGTCATGCGGACGGCGGGCCGGGATCTAGGGGAAGATGGCTGAAGAGTGAGACACGGAGATCACCTTCCTCCCCACAGATACATCAGAAATACATCTACATGTGAAACAACTCCTACAGAACACCTACTGAATGCTGGCAGAAGACCTCGGACCTCCCAAAAGGCAAGAAACTCCCCACATACCTGGGTAGGGCAAAAGAAAAAAGAATAAACAGAGACAAAAGAAGAGGGACGGGACCTGCACCAGTGGGAGGGAGCCGTGAAGGAGGAAAGGTTTCCAAACACTAGAAGCCCCTTCGCGGGCGGACAAGGCGGGTGGCAGAGGGGGAAGCTTCGGAGCCGCGGAAGAGAGCGCAGCCACAGGGGTGCGGAAGGCAAAGCGGAGAGATTCCCGCACAGAGGATCGGTGCCACTCACCAGCCCGAGAGGCTTGTCTGCTCACCCGCCGGGGCGGGCGGGGCTGGGAGCTGAGGCTCGGGCTTCGGTCGGAGTGCCGGGAGAGGACTGGGGTTGGTGGCGTGAACACAGCCTGCAGGGGGTTAGTACGCCACGGCTAGCCGGGAGGGAGTCCGGGAAAAAGTCTGGACCTGCCGAAGAGGCAAAAGACTTTTTCTTCCCGCTTTGTTTCCTGGTGCGCAAGGAGAAGAGATTAAGAGCGCTGCTTAAAGGAGCTCCAGAGACGGGCGCAAGCCGCGGCTAACAGCGCGGACCCCAGAGACGGGCCTGAGACACTAAGGCTGCTGCTGCCGCCACCAAGAAGCCTCTGTGCGAGCACAGGTCACTATCCACAGCCCGCTTCCGGGGAGCCTGTGCAGCCCACCACTGCCAGGGTCCCGGGATCCAGGGACAACTTCCCCGGGAGAACGCATGGCGCGCCTCAGGCTGGTGCAACGTCACGCTGGCCTCTGCCGCCGCAGGTTCACCCCGCACTCCGTACCTCTCCCTCCCCCCGTCCTGAGTAGGCCAGAGTCCCCGAACCAGCTGCTACTTTAACCCCGTCCTGTCTGAGCGAAGAACAGACGCCCTCCGGTGACCTACATACAGAGGCGGGGCCAAATCCAAAGATGAACCCCGAGAACTGTGCGAACAAAGAAGACAAAGGGAAATCTCTCCCAGCAGCCTCAGGAGCAGTGGATTAAATCTCCACAATCAACTTGATGTACCTGCATCTGTGGAATACATGAACAGACAAGGAATCATCCCAAATTGAGCAGGTGGACTTTGAGAGCAAGATTTATTATTTCTTGCCCTTTTCCTCTTTTTGTGTGTATGTGTATGCTTCTGTGTGAGATTTTGTCTGTATAGCTTTGCTTTCACCATTTGTCCTAGGGTTCTTGTCCATCCGTTTTTTTTTACTTTAAAATTGTTTTTTCTTAATAATTATTTTTTTATTTTAATAATTTTATTTTACCTTACCTTATTTTACTTTCTTTTATCCTCTTTCTTTCTTTCTTTCTACTTTTTCTCCCTTTTATTCTGAGCCATGTGGATGAAAGGTTCTTGGTGCTGCAGCCAGGAGTCAGTGCTGTGCCTCTAAGGTGGGAGAGCCAACTTCAGGACACTGGTCCACAAGAGACCTCCCAGCTCCACGTAATATCAAAGGGCGAAAATCTCCCAGAGATCTCCATCTCAACACCAACACCCAGCTTCACTCAACGACCAGCAAGCTACAGTGCTGGACACCCTATGCCAAACAACTTGCAAGACAGGAATACAAACCCACCCACTAGCAGAGAGGCTTCCTAAAATCATAATAATGCCACAGACACCCCAAAACACACCACCAGACGTGGACCTGCCCACCAGAAAGACAAGACCCAGCCTCATCCAGCAGAACACAGGCACTAGGTCCCCTCCACCAGGAAGCCTACACAACCCACTGAACCAATGTTAGCCACTGGGGCCAGACACCAAAAACAACGGGAACTACGAACCTACAGCCTGCGAAAAGGAGACCCCAAACACAGTAAGATAAGCAAAATGAGAAGACAGAAAAACACACAGCAGATGAAGGAGCAAGATAAAAACCCACCAGACCTAACAAATGAAGAGGGAATAGGCAGTTTACCTGAAAAAGAATTCAGAATAATGTTAGTAAAGATGATCCAAAACCTTGGAAATAGAGAAAATTCAAGAAACATTTAACAAGGACCTAGAAAAACTAAAGATGAAACAAGCAATGATGAACAACTCAATAAATGAAATTAAAAATACTCTGAAAAGGATCAATAGCAGAATAGCTGAGGCAGACGAACGGATAAGTGACCTGGAAGATAAAATAGTGGAAATAACTACTGCAGAGCAGAATAAAGAAAAAAGAATGAAAAGAACTGAGGACAGTCTCAGAGACCTCTAGGACAACATTAAATGCACCAACATTCGAATTATAGGGGTTCGAGAAGAAGAAGAGAAAAAGAAAGGGACTGAAAAATATTTGAAGAGATTATAGTTGAAAACTTCCCTAATATGGGAAAGGAACTAGTTAATCAAGTCCAGGAAGCACAGAGAGTACCATACAGGATAAATTCAAGGACAAACACGCCAAGACACATATTAATCAAACTGTCAAAAATTAAATACAAAGAAAACATATTAACGGCAGCAAGGGAAAAACAACAAATAACACACAAGGAAATCCCCATAAGGTTAACAGCTGATCTTTCAGCAGAAACTCTGCAAACCAGAAGGGACTGGCAGGACATATTTAAAGTGATGAAGGACAAAAACCTACAACCAAGATTACTCTACCCAGCAAGGATCTCATTCAGATTTGATGGAGAAATTAAAACTTTTACAGACAAGCAAAAGCTGAGAGAGTTCAGCACCACCAAACCAGCTTTACAACAAATGCTAAAGGATCTTCTCTAGGCAGGAAACACAAGAGAAGGAAAAGACCTACAATAACAAACCCAAAACAATTAAGAAAATGGTAACAGGAACATACATATCAATAATTATCTTAAATGTAAATGGATTAAATGCTCCCACCAAAACACACAGACTGGCTGAATGGATACAAAAACAAAACCCATATATACGCTGTCTACAAGAGACCCACTTCAGACCTAGAGACACATACAGACTGAAAGTGAGGGGATGGAAAAAGATATTCCACGCAAATGGAAACCAAAAGAAAGCCAGAGTAGCAATTCTCATATCAGACAAAATAGACTTTAAAATAAAGACTATTAGAAGAGACAAAGAAGGACACTACATAATGATCAAGGGATCAATCCAAGAAGAAGATATAACAATTGTAAATATTTATGCACCCAACATAGGAGCACCTCAATACATAAGGCAAATACTAACAACCATAAAAGGGGAAATCGAAAGTAACACATTCATAGTAGGGGACTTTAACACCCCACTTTCACCAATGGACAGATCATCCAAAATGAAAATAAATAAGGAAACACAAGCTTTAAATGATACATTAAACAAGATGGACTTAATTGATATTTATAGGACATTCCATCCAAAAACAACAGAATACACATTCTTCTCAAATGCTCATGGAACATTCTCCAGGATAGATCATATCCTGGGTCACAAATCAAGACTTGGTAAATTTAAGAAAACTGAAATTGTATCAAGTATCTTTTCTGACCACAATGCTATGAAACTAGGTATCAATTACAGGAAAAGATCTGTAAAAACTACAAATACATGGAGGCTAAACAATACACTACTTAGTAACAAAGTGATCACTGAAGAAATCAAGGAGGAAATCAAAAAATACCTAGAAACAAATGACAATGGAGACCCGACAACCCAAAACCTATGGGATGCAGCAAAAGCAGTTCTAAGAGGGAAGTTTATAGCAATACAATCCTACCTTAAGAAACAGGAAACATCTCGAAAACACAACCTAACCTTGCACCTAAAGCAATTAAAGAAAGAAGAACAAAAATACCCCGAAGTTGGCAGAAGAAAAGAAATCATAAAGATCAGATCAGAAATAAATGAAAAAGAAATGAAGCAAACGATAGCAAAGATCAACAAAACTAAAAGCTGGTTCTTTGAGAAGATAAACAAAATTGATAAACCACTAGCCAGACTCATCAAGAAGAAAAGGGAGAAGACTCAAATGAACAGAATTAAAAATGAAAAAGGAGAAGTAACAACTGACACTGCAGAAATACAAAAGATCGTGAAAGATTACTACAAGCAACTCTATGCCAATGAAATGGACAACCTGGAAGAAATGGACAAATTCTTAGAAATGCACAACCTGCCAAGACTGAATCAGGAAGAAATAGAAAATATGAACAGACCAATCACAAGCACTGAAATTGAAACTGCGATTAAAAATCTTCCAACAAACAAAAGCCCAGGACCAGATGGCTGCACAGGTGAATTCTATCAAACATTTAGAGAAGAGCTAACACCTACCCTTCTCAAACTCTTCCAGAATACAGCAGAGGGAGAAACACTCCCAAACTCATTCTACCAGGCCACCATCACCCTGATACCAAAACCAGACAAGGATGTCACAAAGAAAGAAAACTACAGGCCAATATCACTGATGAACATACATGCAAATATCCTCAACAAAATACTAGCAAACAGAATCCAACAGCACATTAAAAGGATCATACACCATGATCAAGTGGGGTTTATTCCAGGAATGCAAGGATACTGCAATATACGCAAATCAATCAACATGATACACCATATTAACAAACTGAAGGAGAAAACCCATATGGTCATCTCAATAGATGCAGAAAAAGCTTTCGACAAGGTTCAACACCCATTTATGATAAAAACCCTCCAGAGGGAGGGAACTTTCCTCAACAAAATAAAGGCCATATATGACAAACCCACAGCCAACATCGTCCTCAATGGTGAAAAACTGAAAGCATTTCCATTAAGATCAGGAACAAGACAAGGTTGCCCACTCTCACCACTCTTATTCAACATAGTTTTGGAAGTTTTAGCCACAGCAATCAGAGAAGAAAAGGAAATAAAAGGAATCCAAATCGGAAAAGAGAAGTAAAGCTGTCACTTTTTGCAGATGACATGATACTCTACATAGAGAATACTAAAGATGCTACCAGAAAACTACTAGAGCTAATCAATGAATTTGGTAAAGTAGCAGGATACAAAATTAATGCACAGAAATCTCTGGCATTCCTATACAATAATGATGAAAAATCTGAAAGTGAAATCAAGAAAACACTCCCCCCCCCAAAAAAAACTCCCATTTACCACTGCAACAAAAAGAATAAAGTATCTAAGAATAAACCTACCTAAGGAGACAAAAGACCTCTATGCAGAAAATTATAAGACACTGATGAAAGAAATTAAAGATGATACAAATAGATGGAGAGATATACCATGTTCTTGGACTGGAAGAATCAACATTGTGAAAATGACTCTACTACCCAAAGCAATCTACAGATTCAATGCAATCCCTGTCAAACTACCACTGGCATTTTTCACAGAACTAGAACAAAAAATTTCACAATTTGTATGGAAACACAAAAGACCTCGAATACCCAAAGCAATCTTGAGAACAAAAAACGGAGCTGGAGGAATCAGGCTCCCTGACTTCTGACTATACTACAAAGCAACAGTAATCAAGACACTATGGTACTCGCACAAAAACAGAAAGATAGATCAATGGAACAGGGTAGAAAGCCCAGAGAAAAACCCACGCACATATGGTCACCTTATCTTTGATAAAGGAGGCAGGAATGCAGTGGAGAAAGGACAGCCTCTTCAATAAGTGGTGCTGGGAAAACTGGACAGGTACACGTAAAAGTATGAGATTAGATCACTCCCTAACACCATACACAAAAATAAGCTCAAAATGGATTAAAGACCTAAATGTAAGGCCAGAAACTATCAAACTATTAGAGGAAAACATAGGCAAAACACTCTATGACATAAATCACAGCAAGATCCTTTTTGACCCACCTCCTAGAGAAATGGAAATAAAAATAAACAAATGGGACCTAATGAAACTTCAAAGCTTTTGCACAGCAAAGGAAACCATAAACAAGACCAAAAGACAACCCTCAGAATGGGAGAAAATATTTGCAAATGAAGCAACTGAAAAAGGATTAATCTCCAAAATTTACAAGCAGCTCATGCAGCTCAATAACAAAAAAAGAAACAACCCAATCCAGAAATGGGCAGAAGACCTAAATAGACTTTTCTCCAAAGAAGATATACAGACTGCCAACAAACACATGAAAGAATGCTCAACATCATTAATCATTAGAGAAATGCAAATCAAAACTACAATGAGATATCATCTCACACCAGTCAGAATGGCCATCATCCAAAAATCTACAAACAATAAATGCTGGAGAGGGTGTGGAGAAAAGGGAACACTCTTGCACTGCTGGTGGGAATGTGAATTGGTACAGCCACTATAGAGAACAGTATGGAGGTTCCTTAAAAAACTACAAATAGAACTACCATATGACCCAGCAATCCCACTACTTGGCATATACCCTGAGAAAACCATAATTCAAAAAGTCATGTACCAAAATGTTTATTGGAGCTCTATTTACAATAGCCAGGAGATGGAAACAACCTAAGTGTCCATCATCGGATGAATGGATAAAGAAGATGTGGCACTTGTATACAATGGAATATTACTCAGCCATAAAAAGAAATGAAATTGAGCTATTTGTAATGAGGTGGATGGACCCAGAGTCTGTCATAGAGAGTGAAGTAAGTCAGAAAGAGAAAGACAAATACCGTATGCTAACACATATATATGGAATTTAAGGAAAAAGAAGAAAAGTCATAAAGAACCTAGGGGTAAGACAAGAATAAAGACACAGACCTACTAGAGCATGGACTTGAGGATATGGGGAGGGGGAAGGGTAAGCTGTGACAAAGTGAGAGAGTGGCATGGACATATATACACTACCAAACGTAAAATAGATAGCTAGTGAGAAGCAGCCCCAGAGCACAGGGAGATTATCTCGGTGCTCTGTGACCACCTAGAGGGGTGGGATAGGGAGGGTGGGAGGGAGGGAGACGCAAAAGGGAAGAGATATGGGAACATGTGTATATGTATAACTGATTCACTTTGTTATAAAACAGAAACTAACACCATTGTAAAGCAATTATACTCCAATAAAGCTGTAAGGAAAAAATATATATATATATACAGGGGACTTCTCTGGCAGTCCAGAGGTTAGAACTTGGTACTCTCACTGCGGAGGGCCTGGGTTCAATCCCTGGTCGGGGAACTAAGATCCCGTACCATGTGGTGTAGCCCAAAAAAAACAAAGAAGAAAACCATTAAAGCCATCCTCAGAAAGACTATAAAATGGCTATCTTTGCAATCACCTATATTATTAGCATTTTGGTTCACAGTTTTGCTTTTAAATGATTCCTTCGATCTGCACTGTCCAGTACAGTAGACACAGCCACATGCGGCTACTGAGCACCTGCCATGTGCTAATGCAAACTGAAATAAAAGTGTAAAATGCACACTGGATTTCAAATACTTAGTATGGAAAAAAAAAAAAAAAAGTAAAAAACTTCACTTTTTTTTTTTTTTTTTTTGCAGTACGCAGGCCTCTCACTGTTGTGGCCTCTTCCGTTGTGGAGCACAGGCTCCGGACGTGCAGGCTCAGTGGCCATGGCTCACGGGCCCAGCCGCTCCGTGGCAGGTGGGATCTTCCCAAACCGGGGCACGAACCCAGGTCCCCTGCATCAGCAGGCGGACTCTCAACCACTGCGCCACCAGGGAAGCCCAATGATTTTATATTATTTATATGTCGGAATAATATTTTGGACACAATGGGTTACCAAAAATATGCTGCTAAAGTTAATTTCATGCCTTTTTTTAAAGCAGCTACTAGAAAATGTTAAATTACATATGTAGCTCACAGTTAATGATCTCATTATAATGTCTGTAGTGCTATCCTAGATACATCAAAGTAGCACCAGAATAAGTACTAAAATTTCAGAACAAGACAAAGATGTCCACTCTCACCACTTCTGTTCAACACAGTACTGGAAGTCCTTGCCACAGCAATCAGACAAGAAAAAGAAATGAAAGGCATCCAAATTGGAAGGGAAGAGGTAAAATTGTCATTTTATGCAGATGACATGATATTATATATACAAAACCCTAGACTCCATACAAAAACTATTGGAATTGATAAGCAAATTCAGCAAGATAGCAGGATACAAGATTAACATACAGAAATCGAGTGCATTTCTTTACACTAACAATGAAATGTCAGAAAGGGAAAGTAAAAAAAGACCTCTTTTAAAGTCGCATCAAGACGACTTCCCCGGTGGTACAGTGGTTAAGAATCCACCTGCCAATGCAGGGGACACGGGTTTGAGCCCTGGTCCAGGAAGATCCCACATGCCGCGGAGCAACTAAGCCCATGCGCCACAACTACTGAGCCCGCGCTCTAGAGCCGGTGAGCCACAACTACTGAAGCCCATATGCCTAGAGCCCATGCTCTGCAACAAGAGAAGCCACCTCAATGAGAAGCCCGCGCACCACAACGAAGAGTAGCCCCCGCTCGCTGCAACTATAGAAAGCCTGCACACAGCAACAAAGACCCAATGCAGCCAAAAATTAATTATTTTTTTTAAAAAATCTCATCAAGAAAATATAGAATACTTAGGAATAAACCTGACCAAGGAGGTGAAAGATTTATATGCTGAGAACTATAAAACACTGATAAAGGAAACTGAAGATGATTCAAAAAAATGCAAAGATATGCCATGCTCTTGGGATTGGAAGAATTAATAGTGTTAAAATGGCCATACTACCCAAAGCAATCTACAGAGTTAATGCGATCCCTATCAAACTACCCATGACATTTTCCACAGAACTACAATAAATAATCCTAAAATTTTCATGGAACCACAAAAGACCCAGAATTGCCAAAGCAATCCTGAAGGAAAAGAACAAAGCTAAGAGGCATAACCCTCCCAGACTTCAGACAATACTACAAAGTTACAGTAATCAAAACAGCATGATACTGGCACAAAAATACACATATGGATCCGTGGAACAGAACAGAGAGTCCAGAAATAAACCCACACACCTACAGTCAATTAATCTTCAACAAAGGAAGCAAGAATATACAACGGAGAAAAGACAGTCTCTTCAGCAAGTGGTGTTGGGAAAGCTGGACAGCTGCATGTAAATCAGTGAAGTTGAAACACTCCCTCACACCATACACAAAAATAAACTCAAAATGGCTTAAAGACTTAAATATAAGACATGATGCCATAAAATTCCTAGAGGAGAACATAGGCAAAACATTCTCTGACATAAATCATAGCAATGTTTTCTTAGGTCAGTTTCCCAAGGCAATAGAAATAAAAGCAAAAATAAACAAATGGGACCTAATCAAACTTATCAGCGTTTGCACAGCAAAGGAAACCATAAACAATACAAAAAGACAACCTACAGGAATGGGAAAAAATATCTGCAAACGATGTGACCAACAAACGCTTAATTTCCAAAATAAACAAAGAGCTCATACAACTCAATAACAAAAAAACAAACAACCCAATCAAAAAATGGGCAGAAGACCTAAATAGACATTTCTCCAAAGAAGACATACAGATGACCAATAGGCAAATGAAAAGATGCTCAACATCACTAATTATTAGACAAATGCCAACCAAAACTACAATGAGGGGGCTTCCCTAGTGGCGCAGTGGTTAAGAGTCTGCCTGCCGATGCAGGGGACGCAGGTTCGTGCCCCGATCCGGGAAGATCCCCCATGCCAAGGAGCGGCTGGGCCCATGAGCCATGGCCGCTGAACCTGCGTGTCCGGAGCCTGTGCTCTGCAACGTGAGAGGCCACAACAGTGAGAGGCCCACGTACCGCAAAAAAAAAAAAAAAAAAAAAAAAAAAACTACGATGAGGTATCACCTCACACCAGTCAGCATGACCATCATCAAAAAGTTTTACAAATAATAAATGCTGGAGGGACCTCCCTGGTGGCACAGTGGTTAAAACTCGGCACTCCCAATGCAGGGGGCCCAGTTTCAATCCCTGGTCAGGGAACTAGATCCCACATGCATGCCACAACTAAGAGTTCACATGCCACAACTACGGAGCCCACGTGCTGCAACTAAGGAGCCCACCTGCTCCTTAGTTGTATGTAAATTCGTACAGTCACCTTGGAAAACAGCATGGAAGTTCCTTAAGAAACTAGAAATAGAATTACCATATGATCCTGCAATCCCACTCCTGGGCATATATCCAGAGAAAACTCTAATTCAAAAAGATATATGCACCTCAATATTCATAGCAGCAGTATATACAATTGCCAAGAGATGGAAGCAACCTAAATGTCCATCGACAAATGAATGGATAAAGATGTGGTATACATATACAATGGAATATTACTCAGCCATAAAAAGGAATGAAATAATGCCAGTTCCAACAACATGGGTGGACCCAGAGATTATCATAGTAAGTGAAGTAAGAGAGAGAAAGACAAACATCATGTCATTTTTATGTGGAATCTAAAAAAATGATACAAATGAACTTATTTACAAAACAGAAACAGACCCACAGACGCAGAAAACAAACTTACAGTTACTAAAGGGGAAAGGCAAGGGAGGGGGATAAATTAGGAGTTTTGGATTAATTGATACAATCTACTATATATAAAATAAGCAACAAGGTCGTACTGTATAGCACAGGGAACATCATTCATTAACTTGTATTAGCTATAATGAAAAAACTGGAAAAAGAATGAAATATATATATACACACACACACGTATATATACCTGAATTACTCCTCTGCTGTACACCAGAAAGTAACAAACACTGTTAACTATACTTCAATTAAAAAATAAAAAACAAAACAAAACACAAGTTCAGAGTCAATACTTAGAAAAACATGCAGTGGTTGAGATGGTCAAAATGGTAGAGTTGTGGTTGTTATCTAGGCGAGTTAGAGGGCAGAATACTACTTACAGAAAAGCAGGACCCCCAGATTATCCTTCTACATCACCAGAACACCCCAGAAAAACACTCCTTGCTTCATTTCGTTTTACTCACGTGTATCTGGAAAATTACTCTCTTTTTAGTAGTTAATTCTTTAGCAACTTAAATGGATTAAAAACAGATATAATACAATTCATTCATCCATTTTACAATTTTTATTAATTGGGACTGGGGATACAGTGGTAAATTTACAACTGTGACTTGCTTTCTGGTGTGAGGGGGGGCAGTGATGTGCAAAGAATGAAAAAGTTAACAAATAACTAAAAAACTCACTTCAGAAAAGTGCTTGGAAGAAGTTATATGAAAAAAGTCATTAGTCATTCTTTCCAGTTCAATTCTATCTTTAGAATCAGCTTTTATGGGGCTTCCTTGGTGGCGCACTGGTTTGAGAATCTGCCTGCCGATGCAGGGTACACAGGTTCAAGCCCTGGTCGAGGAAAATCCCACATGCCACAGAGCAACTAAGCCCGTAGGCCACAGCTACTGAGCCTGCGCTCTAGAGTCCACGAGCCACAACTACTGAGCCCGCATGCCACAACTACTGAAGCCCCTACGCCTAGAGGCCATGCTCCGCAACAAAAGGCGCCATCACAATGAGAAGCCCACGCACTGCAATGAAAAGTAGCCCTCCTCAACACTGCTAGAGAAAGCCTGTGCACAGCAACGAAGACCCAACACAGCCAAAAACAAATAAATCAAGAAGAATCAGCTTTTAGGAGTCCTTAGATGCTGAAGACACTGAGATTTCTTTTAGGGCGTGATAAATTAGTTATTTCAGGGCTTCCCTGGTAGCGCAGTGGTTGAGAGTCCGCCTGCCGATAAAGGGGACACGGGTTCGTGCCCCGGTCCGGGAAGATCCCACAGGCCGCTGAGCGGCTGGGCCCGTGAGCCATGGCCACTGAGCCTGGGCGTCCGGAGCCTGTGCTCCGCAACAGGAGAGGCCACAGCAATGAGAGGCCCGCGTACCGCAAAAAAAATAAAAATAAAAATAAATAAATAGGAGAAGAGATTTGCCACAGGGAAGGTGTTTAGGGATGGCGGTGGTTGCAGGAATCCAACAGGCCCATGCAGAACAGTTGGCCAACATGCGAATCCAGGACCTGAAAGTCAGCCTCAAACCCCTGCACTCTGTGAACAACCCCATTCTAAGGAAGAGGAAATTACTCGGCACCAAGCCAAAGGATGGTGTTTATATCCACGACCGTGAGAATGGAGCCGAGGATTCAAATGTTGCCTTGGAAAAGCTCCGAGATGTGATTGCTCAGTGTATTCTCCCCCAGGCTGGAGAGAATGAAGATGAAAAGCTGAATGAAGTAGTTCAGGAAGCTTGGAAGTATAACCGGGAATGCAAACTCCTAAGAGATACTCTGCAAAGCTTCAGCTGGAATGGTCGTGGATTCACAGATAAAGTAGATCGACTAAAACTGGCAGAAATTGTGAAGCAAGTGATAGAAGAGCAAACCACATCCCACGAATCCCAATAATGACAGCTTCAGACTTTGTTTTTTAACAAGTTGAAAATTTATTCATTAATGTATAAAGTAATTTGTATGTAAATTAATAAATCATAATTTCATTTCCCAATAAATAAATAAATAAATAAATAAATAAATTAGTTATTTCAATGTGTTCAGAATACAAGCTCATTTTCTGTGTAAATATTTTCAATCAAAGCTTTCTGAAAAACACGTGTACTGTTCCCAAGGACATCACACAAGAAAATGCAAAGCAATTTATCTCATTGTCATAATTCTCATAATACTTAAATGCCCAATTTTGCTTTTAATGCTTAATTAAGAGGAAAAAATCAGTGATTATTTATCCTTTTTCACTGAAAAAGGCAAATAAGAATATCTTGCTGTTAACATGGCAAAATAAATTCCTAATTGTTAAACACCCAACATTCTTCAGTATAAATCTTCTGGGTCCAGGAAATGGCACAAAGACCAAGGCTAACATGGTCAACTTCCTCTCATTAAAAAAAAAAAAAAAATCCAAAGATCCTAGGAGTTCATACTCAGAGAAAACATTTATGTGTGTGGCTATAACTACAAAACTGAATTAGCCTCCATAAATGACATGTCAATCAGGTCAGGGGTTAAAAGCAACCCTTCACTACTGTCAACTCTCAGTGCACCCACACAGCAATACACTATGCAACCATTATAAACCATATTAAAGATACAATACACAACTGGGTGAGGAAAATAGCAGATGTTAGAACAGTTCGATAATAATTGGATTCAGTCAGTAAATTATGGCAAAGATACTAAAAATAAATCCTGAAAGTAAAGAGACTGACACTGAATGACATGAAAACATTCATATTTTACTGAGTAAGCAGTAACTGCAAAAATATATCTAAAATGATACCATTTTTTAAATGTATTAATACTGCCTATGTAGGAAAAAAGTCTGGAAGAACATATCACAAATAGCTAACACTGGTTACCTAGGATTCTTTTAACTTTCTTTTTAATCCTACTTTTTCTTTTTTTTTGCAGTACACGGGCCTCTCACTGTTGTGGCCTCTCCCGTTGCGGAGCACAGGCTCCGGACACACAGGCTCAGCGGCCATGGCTCACGGGCCCAGCCGCTCCGCGGCATGTGGGATCTTCCCGGACCGCGGCACGAACCCGTGTCCCCTGCATCGGCAGGCGGACTCTCAACCACCGCACCACCAGGGAAGCCCACTTTCTGACTTTTATACAATGAACTTCTACTACCACTTCATAAAGTAAGGAAAACGCAAAACTTACATTTAAAGTAAGTTCAAAAACAGTACAAATATATGATACCAATGATATTCAAACACAATGAGATAAAGAGAAAAGGAAATTACACAAAAGAAATGTCACGGAGTGGTAATAGAACCATCTCTGAGAGATTGGTTCAAGATGGCGGAGTAGAAGGACGTGCACTCATTCCCTCTCGTGGGAGCACCGGAAACACAACTAACTGCTGAACAATCATTGACAGGAAGACACTGGAACTCACCAAAAAAGATACCCCACATCCAAAGACAAAGGAAAAGCCACAATGAGATGGTAGGAGGGGCGCAATCACAGTAAGATCAAATCCCATAACTGCTGGGTGGGTGACTCACAAACTGGAGAACAATTACACCACAGAAGTCCACCCACTGGAGTGAAGGTTCCAAGCCCCACGTCAGGCTTCCCAACCTAAGGGTCCAGCAACAGGAGGAGTAATTCCTATAGAAGCAGACTTTGAAAGCTAGGGGATTTGATTGCAGGACTTCAACAGAACTAGGGGAAACAGAGACTCCACTCTTGGAGGGCACACACAAAGTAGTGTGTGCATCAGGACCCAGGGGAAGGAGCAGTGACCTCAGAGGAGACTGAACCAGACCTAAGTGCTAGTGTTGGAGGGTCTCCTGCAGAGGTGGGGGGTGGTTGTGGCTCACCGTGGGGACAAGGACACTGGCAGCAGAAGTTCTGGGAAGTACTCCTTGGCGTGAGCACTCCCAGAGTCCGCCATTAGCCCCACCAAAGAACTGAGGAGGCTCCAGTGCTGGGTCACCTCAGGCCACACAACCAATAGGGAGGGAACCCAGCCCCACCCATCAGCAGACAAGCAGATTAAAGTTTTACTGAGCTCTGCACACCAGAGCAACACCCAGCTCTACCCACCACCAGTCCCTCTCATCAGGAAACTTGCACAAGCCTCTTAAACAGCCTCATCCACCAGAGAGCAGACAGTAGAACCAAGAAGAACTACAGTCCTGCAGCCTGTGGAACAAAAACCACATTCACAGAAAGATACACAAAATGAAAAGGCAGAGGACTACGTACCAGATGAAGGAACAAGAAAAAACCCTAGAAAAACAACTAAATGAAGTGGAGACAGGCAACCTTCCAGAAAAAGAATTCAGAATAATGATAGCAAAGATGATCCAGGACCTCGGGAAAAGAATGGAGGCAAAAATCGAGAAGATGCAAGAAATGTTTAACAAAGACCTAGAAGAATTAAAGAACAAACACCTAGAAGAATTAAATAACAAACAAACAGAGATGAACAATATAATAACTGAAATGAAAAATACACCAGAAGGAATCAATTGCAGAAAAACTGAGACAGAAGAAGGGAGAAGTGACCTGGAGGACAAAATGCTGGAATTCATTGCCACAGAACAGAATAAAGAAAAAAGAATGAAAAGAAATGAAGACAGCCTAAGAGACCTTTGGGGCAACATTAAACTCAACAACATTCACATTACAGGGGGCCCAGGAGAAGAGAGAAAGAACCTGAGAAAATCATTGAAAAGACTGTAGTTAAAAACTTCCCTAACATGGGAAAGGAAATAGCCACCCAAGTCCAGGAAGCACAGAGGGTCACAGGCAGGGTACACCCAAGGAGAAACACACCGAGACACATAGTAATCAAATTGACAAAAATTAAAGACAAAGAAAAATTATTGAAAGCAACAAGGGAAAAATGACAAATAACATAACAGGGAACTCCCAGAAGGTTAACAGCTTCTACAAGCCAGAAGGGAATGGCACAATATATCTAAAGTGATGAAAGGGAAGGACCTACAACCAAGCTTACTCTACCCAACAAGGATCTCATTCAGATTTGACGGAGAAATCAAAAGCTTTACAGGGGACTTCCCTGGTGGTACAGTGGTTAAGAATCCACCTGCCAATGCGGGGGACACGGGTTTCAGCTCTGGTCTGGGAAGATCCCACATGCGCAGAGCAACTAAGCCCATGTGCCACAACTACTGAGCCTGCACTCTAGAGCCCGCGAGCCACAACTACTGAGCCTGTGTGCTGCAACTACTGAAGCCTGTGTGCCTAGAGCCCGTGCCCTGCAACAAGAGAAGCCACTGCAACGAGAAGCCCACACACCACAACGAAGAGTAGCCCCCGCTCACCGCAACTAGAGAAAGCCCATGGGCAGAAACGAAGACCCAATGCAGCCAAAAATAAATAAATAAATTTATTTTTAAAAAAAGCTTTACAGATAAGCAAAAGCTAAGAGAACTCAGCACCACCAAACCAGCTCTACAACAAATGCTACAGGAACTTCTATGAGTAGGAAACACAAGAGATGAAAAGGACCTACAAAAACAACCCATAACAATTAAGAAAATGGTAATAGGAACATACGTATCAATAATTACCTTAAACGTGAATGGATTAAATGCTCCAACCAAAAGACACAGGCTCGCTGAGTGGATACAAAAACAAGACCCATATATATATGCTGTCTACAAGAGACCCACCTCAGACCTAGAGACACATACAGACTGAAAGTGAGGGGATGGAAAAAGATATTCCATGCAAATGGAAATCAAAACAAAGCTGGGGTAGCAATACTCATATCAGATAAAATAGACCTTAAAATAAAGGATGTTACAGGAGACAAGGAAGGACACCACATAACGATCAAGGAACCAATCCAAGAAAAAGATATAACAATTATAAACATACATGCACCCAACATAGGAGCACCTCAATACATAGGCAACTGCTAACAGCCATAAAAGAGGAAACAGACAGTAACACAATAATAGTGGGGGACTTTAACACCTCACTTACATCAATGGACAGATCATCCAGACAGAAAATTAATAAGGAAACACAAGCTTTCAATGACACAACAGACCAGACAGATTTAATTGATATAAGACATTCCATCCAAACACAGCAGATTACACTTTCTTCTCAACTGCACGTGGAACACTCTCCAGGATAGATCACATCCTGGGTCACAAATCAAGCCTCAGTAAATTTAAGAAAATTGAAATCATATCAACATCTTTTCCAAGCACAATGCTATGAAATCAGAAATCAATTACAGGGGTAAAAAAACATAAAAAACACAAACACATGGAAGCTAAACAATACGTTACTAAATAACCAAGAGATCACTGAAGAAATCAAAGAGGAAATCAAAAAATACCTAGAGACAAATTACAATGAAAACACAACAATCCAAAACCTATGCAGCAAAAGCAGTTCTAAGAAGGAAGTTTATAGCAATACAAGCCTACCTCAAGAAACAAAAAAAATCTCAAACAATCTAAACTTACACCTAAAGGAACTAGAGAAAGAAGAAAAAACAAAACCCAAAGTTAGAAGAAGGAAAGAAATCATAAAGAGTAGAAATAAGTGAAACATAAACAAAGAAAACAAGAGCAAAGATCAATAAAACTAAAAGCTGGTTCTTTGAGAACATAAACAAAATTGATAAACCTTTAGCCAGATTCATTAAGAAAAACAGGGAGAGGACTCAAATCAATAAAATCAGAAATGAAAAAGGAGAAGTTAAAACAGACACCACAGAAATACAAAGCATCCTAAGAGACTACTATAAGCAACTCTATGCCAATAAAATGGACAACCTGGAAGAAATGGACAAATTCTTAGAAATGTATAACCTTCCAAGACTGAACCAGGAAGGAACAGACCAACCACAAGGAATGAAATTGAAACTGTGATTAAAAATCTTCCAACAAAAAAAAAATTTTTTTTAATTAAAAAAATTAAAAAATAAAAATCTTCCAACAAACAGAAGTCCAGGACCAGATGGCTTCACAGGTGAATTCTATCAAACATTTAGAGAAGAGCTAACACCCTTCCATCTCAAACTCTTCCAAAAAACTTGCAGAGGAAGGAACACTCCTAAACTCATTCTATGAGGCCACCATCACCCTGACACCAAAACCAGACAAAGACTCTACAAAAAAAGAAAACTACAGACTGATATCACTGATAAATATAGATGCAAAAACCCTCAACAAAATACTAGCAAACAGAATCCAACAACACATTAAAAGGATCATACACCACGATCAAGTGGGATTTATCCCAGGGATGCAAGGATTCTTCAATACACACAAACCAATCAATGAGATACACCATATTAACAAACTGAAGAATAAAAACCATATGATCATCTCAATAGATGCAGGAAAAGCTTTTGACAAAATTCAACACCCATTTATGATAAAAACTCTCCAGAAAGTGGGCATAGAGGGAACCTACCTCAACATAATAAGGGCCATATACGACAAACCCACAGCAAGCATCATTCTCAATGGTGAAAAACTGAAAGCATTTCCTCTAAGATCAGGAACAAGACAAGGATGTCCACACTCATCACTATTATTCAACATAGTTTTGGAAGTTCTAGCCACGGCAATCAGAGAAGAAGAAATAAAAGGAACGAAAAATGGAAAAGAAGTAAAACTGTCACTGTTTGCAAATGACATGACACTACCCATAGATAATCCTAAAGATGCCACCAGAAAACTACTAGAGCTAATCAATGCATTTGGTAAAGTGGCAGGATACAAAATTAATGCACAGAAATCTCTTGCATTCCTATACGCTAACAACGAAAGATCAGAAAGAGAAATTAAGGAAACAACCCCATTCACCACCGCAAAAAAAAGAATAAAATACCTAGGAATAAACCTACCTAAGGAGGTAAAAGACATGTACTCAGAAAACTATAAGACACTGATGAAAGAAATCATAGCTGACACACACAGTTGGAAAGATATACCATATTATTGGATTGGAAGAATCAATATTGTGAAGATGACTATACTACCCAAAGCAATCTATAGATTCAATGCCATCCCTATCAAATTACCAGCGGCATTTTTTACAGAACTAGAACAAAAAAAATCTTAAAATTTGTATGGAGACACAAAAGACCCCGAATAGCAAAAGCAGTCTTGAGGAAAAAAAACAGAGCTGGAGGAATCAGACTCCCTGACTTCAGACTATACTATAAAGCTACAGTAATCAAGACAATACAGTACTGGCACAAAAACAGAAACAGAGATCAATGGAGCAAGATAGAAAGCCCAGAGATAAACCCACACACCTACAGTCGACTAACCTAGGACAAAGGAGGCAAGGATATACAATGGAGAAAAAACAGCCTCTTCAGTAAGTGGTGCTGGGAAAACTGGACAGCTACATGTAAAAGAATGAAATTAGAACACTCCCTAACACCATACACAGAAATAAGCTCAAAATGGATTAGAGACCTAAATGGAAGACCCAACACTATAAAACTCTTAGTCGAAAACATAGGAAGAACAACACTCTTTGACATAAATCACAGCAAGATCTTTTTTGATCCACCTCCTAGAGTAACGGAAATGAAAACAAAAATAAACAAATGGGACCTAATGAAACTTAAAAGCTTTTGCAAAGCAAGGAAACTAAAAACAAGACAAAAAGACAACCCTCAGAACGGTAGAAAATATTTGCAAACAAATCAACGGGCAAAGGATTAGTCTCCAAAATATATAAACAGCTCATGCAGCTCAATATTAAGAAAACAAACAACCCAACCAGAAAATGGGCAGAAATCCTAAACAGACATTTCTCTGAAAATGGGCAGAAATCCTAAACAGACATCTCTCTTCTCTGAAGACGTACAGATGGCCATGAGGCACATGAAAAGCTGCTCAACATCACTAATCATTAGAGAAATGCAAATCAAAACTACAGTGAGGTATCACCTCTCCCGGTCAGAATGGGCATCATCAGAAAATCTACAAACAACAAATGCTGGAGAGGGTGTGGAGAAAAGGAAACCCTTTTTTCACTGTTGGTGGGAATGTAAATTGATACAGCCACTATGGAGAACAGTATGGAGGTTCCTTAAAAAACTAAAAATAGAATTACCATATGACCCAGCAATCCCACTACTGGGCATATACCCACAGAAAACCATTATTCAAAAAGACACATGCACCCCAATGTTCACTGCAGCAGTATTTACAATAGTCAGGTCATGGAAGCAACCTAAATGCCCACTGACAGACGAATGGACAAAGAAGATGTGGTACATATATATAATGGAATATTACTCAGCCATAAAAAGGAATGAAATTGGGTCATTTGTAAAGACGTGGATGGATCTAGAGACTGTCATACACAATGAAGAAAGTCAGAAAGAGAAAAACACATATCGTATATTAAAGCATATATGTGGAACCTAGAAAAAGGGTACAGATGAACTGGTCTGCAGGGCAGAAATAGAGACACAGGTGTAGAGAACAAATGTATGGACACCAACAGGGCGAAAGTGGTGGGGGATGGGCGAGGGGTGAGATGAATTGGGAGATTAGGATTGCGATATATACACTAACATGTATAAAACAGATAACTAATAAGAATCTGCTGTATAAATAAATAAATAAAATAAAATTTAAATGATAAAAAAAAGGAGAGAGAGGAATCAAAAAAAAAAAAAAAGAACCATCTCTGCGTGGTCTTTCCCCCCATTTACAGAGGTCTTTGACATCTATTCACAGTCTTCCTTCTAACCTAAGTCCTACCATAATCAAGGTGACGGCAACAAGAGGATACCCAAGTCAGGTGCTTGGTTCTCAAGTCCAGTGACCTCCCCCTTCACTCCATAAAGCCATCCACTTACACAGCCACAACCTGCTCCGTGTCTGAAACCATCAAATTCAAGGCATTCCATTCAGACCACTGCCCCCAGAAATCCTGAATAATCAGACAGATTTGTCCATCAGAACCTTTCCTCCTTTGAACCTGTTTTCTTCCTGCCAATATCGTTCAGAGTTCACTCATACTTACTCTGGTTTACTCTCCCTGCTTCTAGGAATTTCCTATCTCCCCCTTCATTTTGGTAAACTATTTAAAAACTACACCCAACTTACTTCAATGACTTAAAATAAGAATCAAAACGGATTATTATTCTATTATATAAAGGAGAATCATACTTTACCTCATCCTCTCAAGGAGAGAATCATAAAACTGCTCAAGTACTGGCGTTTTCATTTTAACTCATGGATAGTCCAACCCTCATCTCCTGCTTTTCCTCAAAGTTATTTCATTATTCCAGCAGACCAAAATTCAATCAGGTAAACTACGTTATCCTCATACTTCCTCTCATAATCTATTCTCTCAATTCTTTTTAAATCTTTCCCACATCTGTATTTCCCAGCACTTAACATCAAATACACACGGTAGACATTCAATAAACACTGGAATGCTTGACTGCTTTCATCACTTATGCTTTGTATATATTAACTCATTTAATTCTTTCTAAATTTTTTCACTCACAGGAAGTTATTGGGTACTTTCTTCCCCAAAAAACTGTCTCATTCTATTTTGAGTATGTAATGCACAATTTTCCAAATTTTAAAAATAAATTTTTCTCTTTCCAATTCCTCTAAATACCATCAATATTTGACCTTCCCCTTAAATGTGTTCTCTTTTACTGAATGTTAAAATAACATTAAAGCCAAAAATTAGAACTACTTATTCTGAGTGAAGCCAATAAGCACTTAAATCTCTGAAGGAATTCTAAATGGAGCAAGAAAGCCATCAATATTTTATCTGCTAACATTTACACTGCAACCTACTTAAAACAGTAAGTTATATGGCTGTTTCCATTTCTGGAAGGTATCGGCTTATCTAAGAAATCCAGATTTCCTCTCTGCCCTCCTAGAAAAAAACATACTGTCAAGTGTCACTGAATATGTTTCTTATGTTTTACACCATTAAAATTTAATAATGGAACTAACTGTGAAAGGAAAAAAAACAAAGAAGGCTCTAACTTAGGTTCAATTTTTAGAACTTCTTAAAGCAAAAAATCAATAAAATGGGAAAATAAAACAGAAGGGAATATTTTATTTTCTAAACGAAATTAAAGAAAAACACAGAGTTCTGGGATTCCCCCGCGGTCCAGTGGTTAGGACTCGGCACTTCCGCTGCCGTGGCCGGGGTTCAACCGCTGGTCGGGGAGCTGAGATCCCTTATGTTTTTTTGGCACAGCCAAAACAAAAATACAGTTTCAGACAGGTCATTCTAACAACAAAATGTGTCATAATTTTAAGGAAAGGTGTGGGACATAGTAGAAAAGGCTTCAACTACCCAGACCTCAGTTTGAACCCAAAATCTGATATCACTACTAGTAGTGGTGAGACCTCTCTGAAGAAGAAATGGGTTATTAGAAGTAATGAGAGTATGCAGCAACTAGAATAATTCCCCATGCTCCAACGCTATCTTATATTCGCCATACTAAGCTAACAGCAGAGCACCTCAAGTATCAGCCGTTATATAAAGCTTCTCTAATGTATATATTTACTATTAGACTAAGTATCAAAATAACTCATTGTGATCACCTACACAGACTGCTGTCTTAAAGTCCCTCTGCTCTATTCAGCTATAGGAAGCTATTTCTTGATGCGTAGTCTGAACAGATCAACTACCTTTTTTCCAGCTGAGATTTGGTTACACCTTACTTTGTTAGGCACACTTCAAATGCAAGTTCAAACTGGGCATCTCAGAGCAGACTGGATCATGTCGAATGCCATGCACCCAAGTCATCCAGTTTTATTAAAGATGCTGCCAAGTCCTTAAGAGAATTTCTAGAAATGAAAGCAGGATGGTGCAAGGCATGGAAAATTACTAGCCACCTTTACAACCTAAAATTTAACTTTAATATAGATCTTAACAGTTAAATTTACAATAAACTGACTGAAAAATTTCTCAACCATGCCAAAAATCATGACTTATTAATACATTTTAGCTGATTAGTGGAAAAAAGCAATTAACCAAGTTCTTCAATTATCAAAAATTGATACTTAAAACACTTCCTTTTAGAGGTCCCTATTCATTTTAATTTTTGATAGCACTTATATATAAGGGGGCAAACAAATCAAAGAAAACAGTGTAGAAAACTTCAGTTTTTTACATAGAATTTAAAAGAAACTTTGTTCTAATGTTTAGATATGCCGCTACTGAATAGTTTTATTTGTAATATCAAAACTCACTTATACTCTATCTAGGGAAATAACTGTAAATATGAGAAGACACATCTTGTTATAAGGACAAGCTCCATGAGACCAGAGATTTTTTTTCTATTTCTCTTTATTCATTATCATATCCACAGTGCCTAGACCAGTGACACTAGATATTTACTGAATTTTTTAAAAGATCCATATAGTGTTACTCACAATAGTAAAAAATTGAAAACACATATGAAACAGTACGCATTCATTGTAATGATGAAGACTATATAATTGCACAGAAGTACTTATACTTTTTAAAATAACTTTTTCGGGCTTCCTTGGTGATGCAGTGGTTAAGAATCCGCCTGCCAATGCACGGGACACGGGTTCAAGCCCTGGTCCAGGAAGATCCCACATGCCATGGAGCAACTAAGCCCGTGTGCCACAACTACTGAGCCTGTGCTCTAGAGCCTGCGAGCCGCAACTACTGAGCCCATGTGCCTACAGGCCCTGCTCTGCAACAAGAGAAGCCACCACAATGAGAAGCCCAAGGATGGCAACAAAGAGCAGTCCCCTCTCGCCACAACTAGAGAAAGCCCACGCACAGCAACGAAGACCCAATGCAGCCAAAAACAAAAAAATAAATCTTTTTTAAAAATAAATAAATAATAAAATAAAATTACTTTTTTTTTTTTTTTTTTTTGGTCCATACCGCACAGCTTGCAGGATCTTAGTTCCCCGACCAGGGGTTGAACCCGGGCCATGGCAGTGAAAGTGCCAAGTCCTAACCACTGGACCGCCAGGGAATTCCCAAAATAACATTTTTTAAAGTATTAACTTAGACATTAAGAAAACTGGGTTCCAGTATCAACTCGGTCACTAATTTCACTTGTGCTCTGGGGTAAATGACAAACTATATGGGTTCCAGTACCTTCATGTGAACTACTTCCCCTACTTCTTGGCCTCTGCTGGTCCATTCTCAAGTAGAAATTATAGGAAGAAGAACACACCTGAGTTACCTCAGAAAGCAAAGACTGACCACATGGTAGCGAAAAGGGGTAAGCAACCTGTACCAAATCAAACGCAATCTGCCCTATCCAACCAGACTGAGAGTTTCTTAGTGATATGCTCTTCAAGCCACACTGACTCAGGATCATCCATTTTTACTCGAGAGTCCCAAAGGCATACTTAACCAACCACTCTACAATAAACAGAGCCAGTAACTTCGGTCATCTGATCCAAGAGAACAAGGCCATCCAGGGTACACCAAAATATCAAGCCCTACTGTCAAAGGAACCAGAAAATAAAGTACAGGTGGAAAGGGAGCGATTTCACCTGCTGTTCTCTGTGCCAGCCAACAACTCTCGTAGAAAGGAACAGGCTGCTCACCAATAGGCTGGAAGAAAAGCAGCTGTTCTCCAAATCCTTTGAATAAAAACTATTATAATCTTACTATATTCATTACACATCACCTGGGACAAATCCACAAGGACACTTTCTATTTTACAGACTCTTTCTGATGAAACTCTCAAAGACTTTCCAAAAGCATCATTTGCCCTTCAACACCTACCTCCATCCCACTTCCCTCACCCCACAGCCAAACACTATTAGCAGCCACTACAGAACTACCAGAGGAAGCACAGCGCTGTGGTTAGGAGCACAGACCCTGGAGCCAGACTGCCTAGATTCAAAACTTGGCTCTGCCCCTTCCTAGCTGGGTGACTTTGGGCAAGTTACTGAAACTTTCTGTACCTCCACTTAGGGACAATAAAATAACATATAGGATTATTATAAAGGTTAAACTCACATAGAACAGTGCCTGGATAAGTACGAAGTGTAAAATTATAATTTTTTAATGTAAAGTGAAGGATTTGCACTAAGGTCCACGCCTTATAAGGAAAACTGACGATACTTAGGAATTCTCGTTCCCTGTGGTCTAATTACCAAACCATGCAAACTATTAATACAAAAGAGAAATCTCAAGGGAGAAAGTATGTTGGTGCCCCATGGTTTTACTGGCAAGCCACAGGCTAGGAATTTCTAAACTGCAGGTTCATGGAGGGATTCAGGCAACCCATTAATCCCCTGAAACTGCACAAAATTTTGAGACACTAAGACAGTTCTATACTGTTATTTCTCCTACCTTAAAAAAAAAAAAAATTTTCTTCTCTTCACTAAATTTCTACTACCTGCAACTATTCTCCCAAAAGGTGTTATTTCTCTCAAATTCTCCTTTCATTCTCTCTTAAACCCACTCCAATTAGGCTCCTGACTCCACTGAAACCAGTCTTGTGAAGATCACTTCTGACCTCCACATTGCGAAATCCAATGATCAGTTCTCAGTCCTAATCTGACCTGGTTTAGCAGGGCTGTTTTCCCCAGTTCACCTCCCCGTCTTGCTTGATATATTCTTCTTGCTCGGCTTCCAAGGTGCCATCTCCTATCAGCTACAGCCTCTTGGTTTTCCATGTTTGCTGATCTCTCCTCAGCAATTTTTGTTGCCAATTGTTCTCACCTCAGTCTCCTCATTTTCCTTCCTGACAACACCATCCTTCTAGCTGCTCAGTCCCAAAACCTTGCAATCATTCTTGACTCTTCTCTTTCACCAGGACCCTACGTCAAACTTCATCAGAAAATATTGTTGCTCTACCTTCAAAAGCCATCCAGAAGCCAAACACTTCTCACTCCCTCACTGCTACTACCCTGCTCTGAGCCACCATCATCTCTCACACTGATTATTATTACAATAGCCTCCTACCTGTCTCCTTATTTCCACCCTTTTGCCCCAGTCTGTTGTTAATACAGCAGTCAGAGTGATCCTTTAAAAATACAAATCATATGTCACTCTCTGCTCAAAACCTTCCAAGGCCTTCCCATTTCAATTTATGCCAAGGTCCTTAATAGGACCCCAGAGGCACCAGAGATCTACTTGCCCCTACTCCCTTACCAGTACATACTACACTTTATCTTAGGAGTCAATACAGATGAATGGTGGTTCCCCAAAAGTTAAGTCCAAGTCCTAAACCCCCAGTTCCTGTGAATTTGGCCTGATTTGGAAAAATAGTCTTTGCAGATGTAATCAAGTTAAGGATGTCAAGATGAGATCATCCTGGATTTAGGGTGGGTCCCCGAACTGATGACAGGCAGAGGGAAATGAGATAAAGAAGTGAAGACAGAAGCAGAGATTGGAGTGATGAGTGTATAAGCCAAGGGATGAGGGCAGCCACCAGAAGCTAGGCAAGAAGCATGGAATGAATACTACCTCAGAGCCTCTAGAAGGAACCAACTCTGCCAACAACTTGATTTCAGACTTCTGGCCCCCAGAACTATGAGAGAATAAATTTCAGTTGTATTAAGTCACCCAGTCTGTGGTACTTTGCTACAGCAGCCCCGGAAACTAACACACCACCCTTCCCCTCTATTGTCCCACTCCAACTGTGCTGTCTTCCTTGCTCCCACCTCTGTGCTGGCTTTTCCTCTCTTCCTGGAATGCTCAAACTCCAGAACTCCAAATGGCTAACTTGAGCACCACTTTTAACCTTTTGCTCAAATACCACCCTCTCTATCAGGCCTGTCCTGATTCCCCTATTTAAATGCCTGGTGGCGCAGTGTTAAGAATCCGCCTGCCAATGCAGGGGACACGGGTTCGAGCCCTGGTCTGGGAGGATCCCACACACCACAGAGCAACTAAGCCCATGAGCCACAACTACTGAAGCTCGTGCGCCTAGAGCCCGTGCTCCGCAACAAGAGAAGCCACTGCAATGAGAAGCCCGCGCACAGCAGCGGAGAGTAGCCTCCACTCACCACAACTAGAGAAAGCCCGTGCACAGCAACGAAGACCCAATGCAGTCAAAAATAAATAAATTTATTTTTTTAAAAAGACCCCAACCCTTAAAAAAAGCAAACAAAATCCATTAAACACTCAACACCATGACTTAACATCTTGCAAACAGCAGATATCATGAGTTTAAATTCCCTACTCCAAAAACCAAATTTTGTTTAAAAAAAAAAAACACAATCCACTTCAATTTAGTGGCTTGAGAAGTAACTTCACTCCCTTTTCACAGGACCTTCTACACTAAAGGGTGTCCCTGGCCTAAGCTACTGTCTCTCTATAGCTAAACTGATAAAGAGGAGTGGCCACCAGTGTGAAGCACTCACATTAAGTAAGTCAATGTAGTTTCACAAACCTCAAGAACACTGTCAAATACTTTTCTCTACCTAGCTAAAACCCTGTGCAAAACAGAGGAGTAGAACCAAAGCAAACCGTAACTGTCTAGTATCTATCTTTACTATGGAGTAAACAAATGTTTACTCAAAATACAACATCATTGTATATAAGGCCTGGAGAAACTGCTGGAGAGTGAATGTCATTTACATCTACAGCTTAGCATGAACCATAAAGTGTAACAACAGGGAGCAGTCAAGCACAGCGCAACTTGTTAAGGGACTCCGGTAACGGCAGGAAGGCACCCACTGCACTCCTTATTATGGCTGCAGCGTATTTCACACTTAATCCTAAATGGGTCTACTTGAACACAACCCTACTAATAAGCACCAGAATTCAGTATATAATTTACCCAAGTATATACTCTTCAGACATACATTTTATATTACATAAAGGACCATTACAGAAGAAAATCTGCACATCTGCTGTTATGGAATTTTTCTTGTTCCATCAGCAAACGGATTAACAATACAATCAAGTCCCAGCCCTCACCTTTACTGGGTTTTTTCCCCACTTCACCAGTTTAGCAATTTCAAGGCTACAAAATCTACCAAACACCCTGAAGAAAAAGGCATTTTGAACACTACTAACTCATATTCAACAAGGGGTGGTTTGCCTTAACTAGTGGCAATACTTCCATCTCTCAGGACACAGCATCTCACCAAATCCCAAACCTGACCACTCTCATCACCCGCGGCCCCAACCCTATCCAAGTCCCCCGCCCCGCCTCTCCTGTATGCCGCCAACAGCCTCCTCCCCAGTCTCCCCGCTTCTACTCTGAAGGACAACAGTCGTTTTACACAACAGCCAGAGGTATCTTTTTAAAAGGAGAAATCAGATCTTGTCACACCCCGATCAAAACCTTCCGCTGGCGTCCCATTACACTTAGAGTAAAAGCCAGAGGCCTTACCGTGGTCTACCAGGACCTGTAAGACACACACCCCCTCCCACCACACCTCCTCCCACACCTCCTAAGTTCTCCAGAGCCAGTCCACTGTTCCTTAACCTCACCAGCAGGCTCCCACCTCAGGACTTCTGCACCTGGTGTTCCCTCTGCCTGGAATGCTCTATCGCCAATTCTCTGGACAGTTCCTTAACCTGTTCAAGGCCTGCTTAAATGTCACCTCTATAGAGAAGCTCTCCCTGCATACCCTACTTCACAGCATCCCCCATACACCCCATGAGTCTCTCTCCCCTGTCTAAGCAACACAGTTGCTTCATTTAACAATTTGTTTAATTTCAATAAGAATAAAGGTATATTCTCCTTGTTCAAAATGAAATCTGGGGGCTTCCCTGGTGGCGCAGTGGTTGAGAGTCCACCTGCCGATGCAGGGGACGCAGGTTCGTGCCCCGATCTGGGAAGATCCCACATGCTGCGGAGCGGCTGGGCCCGTGAGCCATGGCCGCTGAGCCTGCGCGTCCGGACCTTGTGCTCTGCAGCGGGAGAGGCCACAACAGTGAGAGGCCCGCATACGGCAAAAAAAAAAAAAAAAAAATGAAATCTGGGACTTCCCTGGTGGTGCAGTGGTTAGGAATCCGCCTGCCAACGCAGGGGACACAGGTCTGAGCCCTGATCCGGGAATATCCCACATGCTGTGGAGCAACTAAGCCTGTGCACCACAACTACTGAGCCTGCGCTCTAGAGCCCGCGAGCCACAACTACTGAGCCCGCGGGCCACAACTACTGAGCTTGCACGCCTAGAGCCCGTGCTCACAACAAGAGAAGCCACCGCAATGAGAAGCCCACGCACCACAACGAAGAGTAGCCCCTGCTCGCCGCAACCAGAGAAAGCCCGCAGCAACAGAGACCCAACACAGCAAAAAACAAATAATTATTTTTTAAAAATGAAATCTGAGCAAAAAACTGCAATTTTTATAGGCAACTCCCTATGAAGTTAGACACAATATAGAAATAAATACACACACACGTCTTTTTAAAAATAATTCTGTGCTTTGTGTATGGTTTTTCTTTATTTTATATTTAGAAGCATTGAAAAGAAGTGCTGTACGTACAAGAAAGTTTGTTAGTAGTACTAGATATAGTAGGAAAAAAGAACAATGGAAATAACCTAAATGCCCAATACATATATGTATATATATGAAGAAATACGTACATTAAAAAACATAAGACAACCATTAAAAAATAATAATAATGAGAAAAGTGTTTAGGAGACTTTTTTTTTTTTTTTAAATTAATGACAACAAAAAGTAAGTCCAACCTTTACACTGCTCAAACATTTGCTAAGCACTTGTCTTGTGCCTGGCCCGCCCTGACAGACCCGCCCTGACAGACTAGGACTGGGCTGGTGCTCTGGGCTCCCAGGTGGCAGGGGCTGAGCAGGCACTTACAGCGCAGTGTGACCCAGGATGTCCCAGGAAGGACAGATGCCGCAGGAGAGCAAAGCTGGACACAGCCCTGACTGAGGAAAGGCTGTCAGATGAAATGATGCCTAAACTGAGATCTGAAGAACAAACAGGAGGGAGCATAAAGAAAAGGGGGCGGGGAGGGCGGATGAAAGAGGTATGAAGCAGAATGGGTGTCTGGGGTGAGAGGCAAAAGAACAGATGAACCAGAATCATACATAATCTATGATTTATGCCTTTTTTTTTCTTTTTTTTTTTTTAGAAAACTAAAATAACTACTGCGTTTGGTGGCAGGATCTTTGGTAAAAAATTTTTACGAGATATGATACTAAATAAAAGCCAACAGTGATTCTTCACCAACCACTTAGACTACTAAGAGCCTATTCTGTCCTGTGGCTATTCCTCTTTCCTCCAGTCTATCCTGCCATCTGACCAAATACAAGCAGGGACAGGAAGCAGTTCTAACACAGCACACCAGCACATACACGTCTTTCCCAGGACTGGCCAGTGTACCTCCTATCGCCACATTACCAATCTGGGGCCAAAAGTACTCAGGCCTCCACAGTCGCTGGCCACCTTGCTACTTTACTACCTCAACGCCCGCCACTTCCTGTCAGGTGTCAACAGGAATTCTGTGCTGAGCATTCCAAGCCGCTCTCATTTGGTCCACCTAACTTATCCCACCCCATTCCTCCCCACAGATCTGTTACCCCAACCAGGCTCTCTTTACTTAACAGTGTACACACCATCCTCATTCCTGCCTCAGGCTGACCCTGCTAGGACTGCCCTAACCTGCTCTCCCAGTTCCTAGTCAAATAGCACCCATTCTTCAAGGCCCCCCTCTTAGCCTCTCAATGGATCTTTAGTTAACTTCTTTAACCCACAATAACCTCTAGTTAGCCTGAATGTGAACTATATTTGTTATGCTATACAATAAGTAGTTCCATTTTTGTTCTAGAAAACTCAAAATGTTGCATTTTTGCAAGGCTTGCCTCCTAAACTGTAAGGCCAAAGTTTATATCCCACTTTCATCAGTATTAAACTTGGAAACACACATCCAATACCTGCTGGCTGGCTGACAGAGCCTGTGTGGGAGGTTCAGCCGGGCAGGATTCAGTGCCAGCTTCTTCTCTGCAACTACAGGTTTAAACACCATGATTAGGATTGAATTTACATGCCCCTCTAGCACAGGAAACAGATTTACTTCTTTATTAATTCATTCATTCACTCACTCATTCATTCCTAATGCAAGCAAAAATCACCATAGTGCAAGTCTCCCCAGCACCTTCCACATTATCTAGCAAATAAGAAATAATAATACAAATAAATAATAAATCTATTTGGTGAATGAATAGATTTAATGCCAGTAAGAGAAATATGGAAGTAATAGGTATGACTAACAGCTTGGAGTTTAATTAATAAAGCCCCAAGGTGATCCTTGTGTCATTTTTTTTAATGCAATATATTTATTTTTAAACAATGCTTCATATCCTCCATACACAGATATCTTAATTTTTCTAAAAACTAAGTGAGTCATTTTCCAGGAAGAAAAAAGGGTCAGGCTTTACTTCTTATTTAGGGAGGAAGGAGAGAATGAATTGAAAAACTAAGTATTGTGTCCCCCACCACACCAAGAGGAAAACATGTAATCAGATCAGCACCTAATTTACTCATAGCATGTGTCCACAAAAAAAGTATGCAAGTTCCCAAGGCAGAGGAGAAGATCAAGGGGCAATGCTAAGTCCTTCTGCTATAGGACTCCTCTTTCTTTATTTGAAAAGCATTTTTTCCCCAAAGAAGGGACTCAGGAAGAATGAACAAAATTATTTTCACATCAGCTCTGAGAGAATGTTCTTAAAAGTAAACGAAACATATAGAAAGCTATTTGGTGTTAAGTATAATACGGGTTAGGATGCCCAACTTCTCCCAAGAAGAGATGTACCTTCTACTCCCTGGAAACTGTCGGTGACAAGGAAAACCTCATCCCAGTTACACCAGGCCACACATCCACAATAAACGTAGCTGCCTGAAGGGGGGCTGAAGGACCAATTTGTTGACAAACAAGTAAAGATGTCTTGTGTTGTAACTCTGTTAAGTGCTACACAAATGTCCAGGGTGTATGTACGCTTCTTACTCGGGGCTGTCGGAGCATGATATTTCTTCTACTACAGTTCCTTTCAGACTGTATTTTAGTGATTTTTATTCATATCTGCTCCCTCCTTTTGCTCATGAACTCTGTTGAGAGCAGGGACACTCCTTACTCATCTTTGAGCTCCCACGGCCTAGTACAGTGCCCTGCAAGAGACACTAAAAATTGCTGTCGACAAGCCCAATGTATCACTCAGATGCTCCCTTACCAAACGCCAACTGCCCAGAGAAAAGGAGACTTAGCTGAGAGCAGCCTCCTAGAAGGTACAGCCTTAAATTACAGATCATTTCTATAAGAATCATTACATTTCACTTACTAATCACCTTATCTATCCTTTCAGAAAAACAAGATTGAGCTTTCCTTTTCATGATTAGTAAGGTACGTGGAAAGTATGATCATTCTGAAATCTCTTTTTTTTCAAATTAAACACATCCATGGGAATCACAGGGGAAGAAAAGGGAACACACTGTATTTAAGAAAAAGACATTAGTTACAAACCAATAATTCTCTAAAAATCAAGCAAAACAAAGTATGAAGGGAAAAAAGCCTTTGTCAGAAACCATTTAAGGATAAGTAAGGTACATCATCACTATAAACTTAGAACAATTCTCTCCCAGAATTCATCACCAACAGAAAAGGTGAAGCTTCACAGAAAAAGATAAATCAGAAGGGCACCTTCTTCACGTAATGAAATTCAGGTTATATCTTTTCATAACCCATTAAGTTTATAACTGAAAAAGTACCAAGTTGTACAACTTTTTCAACACATCCAAAAACACACATCAGGTCAGTAATTCACAGAAACCAGCAGAAACCAGGTAGTCACAACAGGTTTACCTCATCTCTGAAATATACTTATAACTATGTGTTTGGCTAATTTCATAGCCATCTGTTATTCTTATGGACCTTTCTCTTATAATATCCACTAAAACAGAGAAATTCAAATACTGACCTCTAATTCAACGTAATACAAACAACAAGTCTCCTGTCCAGAATTACATCAAACGGCCACAGTTCCTTTTTCAGTAATACCATGAGCAGGAGGCTGAAGCCCTCCACAGAGCATCTCTGTAAGTGGTCCTGCAGTGACTGTGCCACAGTGCACATACAGTTACCCCTAGACAATTACCTCCTAAAAGAAGACAGATGATTCTCACTGTGTCTAAAGTGAAACCGAAGTTTTCTAAACTAAACAGGTGTAGCAGACGAGCTCAAAATAGGTCCACCTCCTCCCTCCTTGGTGCTTTAGCAACATTCAATTCTTTTTTTTTTTTAATTAATTGACTGATTTTTGGCTGCGCTGGGTCTTCGTCGCTTGCTGCATGCGGGCTTTCCCTAGTTGCAGCGAGCGGGGGCTACTCTTTGTTGTGGTACGTGGGCTTCTCATTGCGGTGGCTTCTCTTGTTGCGGAGCACAGGCTCTAGGCATGTGCGCTTCACTAGTTGTGGCATGTGGGCTTCAGTAGTTATGGCTCGCAGGCTCAGAAGTTGTGGCACACGGGCTTAGTTTCTCCACAGCATGTGGGATCTTCCCAGACCAGGGCTCGAACCCGTGTCCCAATCCGCACTGGCAGGCCGATTCTTAACCACTGAGCCACCAGGGAAGCCCAACATTCAATTCTCTTAACACTTCCCCCAGAGGTTGGATTCTTTTTAGTGATGTCTTACACCTAGTATTTTCTCTCAGTTTTAAGAAGGTTTAAAGATGCTGTGAAGGGGCAGGGGAGGGGTACCTCAGAGAAGCAGGGGTCCATTTTTATATTGGGAGCTAAAAGTGAATCATTTCTAAGCAATGCGCTGAGGGGGCTGAGGCCCACCTTGATGACAACAGTCTCAAAGGCGTAAATTTCCGAGGGTCATGAATCACTGCAGCGGGCTTTCCTGGTGGCGCAGTGGTTAAGAGTCCGCCTGCCGATGCGGGGGACACGGGTTCGTGCCCCGGTCCGGGAAGGTCCCACATGCCGCGGAGAGGCTAGGCCCGTGAGCCATGGCCGCTGGGCCTGTGCGTCCGGAGCCTGTGCTCCACAACGGGAGAGACCACAGCTGTGAGAGGCCCGCGTACCGCAAAAAAAAAAAAAAAAAAAAAAAAAAAAAAAAAGAAACGAAAAAGAATCACTGCAGCAAGCACATCTGCAGCGTGTGGTACTCCGCAAGCGCTTTGCAACCTTAACATTTCCATCCTCTACGGTCCTTCAATAGCCTCAAAGGATGCCTTGGATATCAAAGCCAGCCCCACATCCGCAAGACTGGCAATCAGCGTTCTAGAAAACTGCAAGAAGGCAGGCAAGATCCAAGCAAAATGGACTTTGGGAATGCAAGGAATTTGATGGCACCTGTATTCTTCTCCAGGAGTGATAAAAATATGACTCGTTCCCACAGAATTTGATTTGTAAGGGGAGAAATTACCCCAAATATCCAAACCAAATGAGAAAACCAATTATCTGAACACCTCATGGGAAAAGTAAGCACTTAACCAGCCAACTCTCCGCTGACTCAGGACCATTTTTTAAAAGGCGGGGCGGGGGGGGACCCCATACTAACTGTTGTTTTTTGTTTGTTTTTGTTTGGTTTTTTTTTTTGCGATACGCAGGCCTCTCACTGTTGTGGCCTCTCCCGTTGCGGAGCACAGGCTCTGGACGCGCAGGCTCAGCAGCCATGGCTCACGGGCCCAGCCGCTCCGCAGCATGTGGGATCTTCCCGGACCGGGGTACAAACCCGTGTCCCCTGCATCGGCAAGCGGACTCTGAACCACTGCGCCACCAGGGAAGCCCTTAACTTTTAATTACAAATTAATCTTTGACTCCCAGAAAGTAAAAAAAACTTCAAAGCTTCCTTCCTGAGCAGTTAGACTGGAATAACCAACTTAAACAGCTTCTTAAATCATTTCAGGGGCCACATGCTAACAATGCTCTCTCTAGATCTTAACATTAAAAGTTCACAGGCCTGTGACTGAGGTGGCAGGAAAAACTGCTACCTGCTCCTATCCCCTAAGTCAAACAACCTATTGATGTCGTCCTCGTTACATTTTTCCACCAAAAAATATATTTACAGATCTCTGAGATTTTTAAATTGCTGCGTTTATTAAAAAAGAAGAAAAAGGCAATGCATTATCACTCTCATAAAATGTATTTTTGATGTCTCTTGTCATAAAATGAAAACAATTTTATTTTAGGACAAGACATCTAAGTTCTCTACTACAGCTGAACACTAACTGAGCACTTAGCAGTAACTGCATGAAAACATCTAAAACAAATACACCTGCATGTAGTGTTTGTGTAAGAAATACATCAAGAAAACAGTGGGTTTCTCTAGAAGTAACATTACAGAAGATAAATACTGCTAGATTAAGTAAGGGTTGTGAGCTGCAATAGCCTAGGCTCCTGAGAAAGAAAACGATAACTGAAGTACTTCAGATTTGTAGAGGTTTTTTTAAATAAATTTATTTATTTCATTTATTTATTTTTGGGTGCATTGAGCCTTCATTGCTGCGCACAGGTTTTCTCTAGTTGCGGAGAGTGGGGTCTACTCTTTGTTGCGGTGCGTCGGCTCTAGGCGTGCGGCCTTCAGTAGTTGTGGCTCGCAGGCTCAGCAGTTGTGGCTCTTGGGCTCTAGAGCTCAGGCTCAGTAGTTGTTGCGCACCGGCTTAGTTGTTCCACAGCCTGTGGGATCTTCCGGGACCTGGGCTCGAACACGTGTCCCCTGCATTGGCAGGCAGATTCTTAACCACTGCGCCAACAGGGAAGCCCCCAGATTTGTAGAGTTTATTTTTTCTATTTACTTCCATATCAATTTTTTCATTTCAGTTGATGTACTACAGTCCCCATTCGACAGCTGAGGAAGTACGGCACTTCATCACCCTTCGAACGCACGGTACAGGTGGATTCAGAATCCAGGTCCTCTCACGCTAACTAATCAAGCTTATTTATAATGCTCATTGGTTGTCATGGTTCAGGACATTTTGGTGAAGCAAGAAAGAACATGAATTACACAGCACGTACAGTGTGTTTAAAAGTCCCAATTATTCTCTCCTATCAAAGCAACATCACATATCAGCAAAACATTATTTCTAGGGTTATAAACAGTTTCCCCAAAGGTCACCCAGTTCTCATATCTCACCTTGACCCAAATGCACACAGCACACAAGAATTTTATTTGGGTATTTTTTTAAGACAGTGCTTCTAAGCCAAGAAACTGCCCTCAAGTATAAATGGAAACATACATAAATTAAGATAAATGCGATATTCAAGCCACTCAGTGTTCATATTAGTCTCACCCTAAGTAATCATGCCACTGACCCGAGTGTCAGTCAGCACCATCTTCAATCTCCCTATGAAGAGCTAAAGGAAAAGAAAATCTAATTAAAAGCCCAAGAAAAAAATCCACTTTAATCAAAACTACAAGCCAAAGGCCAAGGGACTTTATGGTAGGAAAAATCCTAAAACTTGAAAAAACTGTTAACAAGAAAAGAGATGTCAAGGGAGAAAAAGAGGAGACACTTTAATTTAAAGGATTAAAACCAAACCAGTCAAAAACAACTTTCCAAACAGAAGAAGCATAAAAATATGGAGAAATAATAGAAGATGAGGGGATTAAAGTGCAAAAGAATCACAGTTTTAAGGACATTTTACTAAGAAGAATAGGAAACTAAATGTTTAAAGCATTACTTTATAAAACTCAAAGTAAAGAATAACTGAGTTCTATCAAAATCAATAGAAAATCACTGTAAGACTCTGTCAACATCTTTCCCCAAGTGGAACAACCATACAGATGAGGGTCCCAGATATGACCAGTAATAAGAGCTACTATTCTGTAATAGTCCTTGGACAGGAGCTACCTGGGACTCTACTAGATGGGAGTCAATGCTAGAGGACAGAAAGATTTTGGTCAAAAAATCAGTCTGACAGTTGCCAGCACACTTTTCTCCACAAGAAAATACCTGTGAAACATAACAGAAACACACACAAGCCAGATCACCATTGTTCTTAAAGTGAAGCCATGTAATCATCTCATCACACACACACACTTTAGTATATAATAAGAAACCTCTGAAATAAAAAATGACTATAGTAACTACAAAGGAGTTGACTCACCCACGTAAAAAAACTGACTTACTAATTTTAAACACTTACCATATTTTTTAAATCTTTTTACCTCAAAAGCTTTTACACTTCAGATTTCATATTTTTTTTTAATTTCAGAAAAAGTCGAAAAGTTTGTGTCACCTTTAGCAGTTGGAAATCAGTTTCAACTACAAGTTATTTAAAAGAAATCACTCCCCATCCAGTACCAAAGCACTGAGATTCCAAAGCAGTTGTCATGCATAATTCCATTTGGAACCCAGCTAGCCCAACTGTACTCTCAGGTAAGAGAGGCCTATACACTGGAAAAATAACAAGAAAAGTTGCATTTCCCATTTCCTGTTTTGGGCCTAATATGCCGATGAGCTTGGAAAGAGAGGACCTCAAGTTCAGCTTGATAGTTATTTACTACAAATAATAAAGCAATGGTTGGCACTCAATTTTTAAACAAATGAGTAAAACCCACAAAATGTATACTTTAAAAGGGTAAATTTTACAGTATGTGAATTATATCTCAGTAAAGTTATTTTTTAAATAAACAAATAAATGGTACTTGGAAAGAAGTGATCCATATAACATAAACCATCCAGCTCTACTACTGAGAGACAACAAAAATGTGTATTTTAAAATTCTGATATACAAAAAGATCATTAACTTCATTCATGGTCTAAGATGCAAATTAAAATAAAATACTGTACATTTTTCACCTATCAGATTACCAAAGATCAAGAACAGATAAGGAAATCTAAACCCTAAAACACTCTGTGTACACTGGCACATCTTGGAGGGCAATTTATTCACAGCTCTGAAAATTTAAAATGCACACACCTATTGCTGCAGCAATTCCACTCCTAAAAATTTACCCTACAGATACACCTATGCAATTGTACAGGTACAAGGATTAAAACAAAAAGCCAGACTCAATCTAAGTGTCCATCAACAGGAAATTAAAGTATGCATCCACACAATGCCCCACTATGCAGATTTTTTTTAAAAGACGAGGTATAATTACAATTGACTTGAAAAATGTGTGACTGGAGTATTAAGTAAAAAGCAAAATTCAAGATAGTATGTATAGCACATACATGTGCTTATATATGCATAGGAAATGTCTAGAAGAATATTGGGGGAGTGGGCACTACTCTTCTTGAACTGTATGAATCAATTATAATGAGTATACATTAATTTTATAATTACAACTTATATTTAATTACAATGCATCAGGCTCTCAAATAGTCTCACCCTGGTGTTAAGTCTCCCCATGCAATGACCCCTGTCTTTCCAGTGCTCTACTGTTCCAGCCGAACCAGTCTGTTCTTCCTTAGAGAAATCAGCCCAAAGGACTCCTCCTCCAAAATGCTCCTGCGATCTGGTTGGAACTGCTACCAGCAACAGCTTCAAACATAAATTACCTGAGTTGAAAGAACTACGTCTGCCTGCACCTGCTACAGAACATTTTTAAAGACTTTTTTTAAAAAAAGGAAACTGAAACACAATTTAATAATCCTCATCATAGAAGCAGCAAATGTACCATTTCCCATGTTTTCCAGACTTTGTGCCTTTGCTCCATGACATTTCCTGCCTGAAATCCTCTTAGCTACTTATCACATGTCCAAATCCCGCCAATCCTTCAAAACACAGGTTAAACACCTCCTCCTACACCACATCTTCCCTAAGGCCTCCAGCCAGAGCTTATTCTCTTTCTTAAACCACAGCACCAACACCTTGAGGTACTGTCCTCTACCTAGTACTCCACTGTGTACATGTCTTATTCTCATTGGTGAGAAAATTCTTCAAAGGCACACAACTGGTGTATACATCATTGTGTATACCCCAGTTCATACATAAATTAACCTGATGTGTTACTATAGCATCTAATAACAAAAGCATGGCAAGAATCTAAAAATAAAAAGCACAGCTTTTTCTTATGTATTTATGTCATATTTATACATGACAAACAGTAGGAGTATGAAAAGTAAGGCTCCCTCTCTCTCCATCCCCCTCCCCAGTGCCCTACCATGCCTCCTTAAAAGGCAATCACTATGATCAATTTCTTAACACAGGGTTTTAAGAAGTTCTTGGACACTATAACTTTATGACACATTCATAACTTTGGGTCTAAGTTGACAGAAGTAACTGGTATGTCAATTATACAACTGCACACTGTGTACATGTATGCTGTGGCAAAGAAAATACGACAACCGACAGAAAGATAAACTGTGTCCTATGACTTACAAAATTAAATTTCTCCCGAGTTGTGAGAAGAAAAGTCATTGTTCATTAACAAGAAACTTATAGACTGTTTCAAGCATACCGATAAACCAAGTTATTAGAGTTTTTTCATAATGTAAAAACTGCTTAAGGATTCCATAAAGACTGTAAAATTCTCACTAAGGGCTTCCCTGGTGGCGCAGTGGTTGAGAGTCCGCCTGCCGATGCAGGGGACACGGGTTCATGTTCCGGTCGGGAAGATCCCACATGCCGCGGAGCGGCTGGGCCCGTGAGCCATGGCCGCTGAGCCTGCGCGTCCAGAGCCTGTGCTCTGCAACGGGAGAGGCCACAACAGTGAGAGGCCCACGTACCACAAAAACAAAAAATAAAATAAATAAAATAAAATTCTCACTAAGCTATGAAAAAGGTGCTAAGCCATTACAGATAAAATACTAAAGAAAAATGCAGATGTTTTATAAAGCTAGATATCTTAAAGAATATTAATAAACTGTTTATAAAAGCATTTCTCAATATCATATTAATAGCTAAAAGATGTCTGCACAGTTTTCTAATTTATAAATGATAAGAATCAAATGTTTGGGCTTCCCTGGTGACGCAGTGGTTAAGAATCTGCCTGCCAATGCAGCGGATACAGGTTCGAGCCCTGGTCTGGGAAGATCCCACATGCCATGGAGCCACTAAGCCCGTGCACCACAACTACTGAGCCTGTGCTCTGGAGCCCGCGAGCCACAACTGCTGAGCCCCCGTGCCACAACTACCGAAGCCCGCACACCTAGAGCCCGTGCTCCGCAACAAGAGAAGCCACCGTGATGAGAAGCCTGTGCACCACAACAAAGAGTAGCCCCCCGCTCGCCACAACTAGAGAAAGCTTGCGCACAGCAACGAAGACCCAACACAGCCAAAAATAAATAAATAAATTTATTTTTTAATGTCATTATCAAGAATTTGTCCAGAAATCAGCTTCCTGAATATGTCTTGGGGTTAAGAGATTAAGCCAAATCTCCTTTATCATCAACATCAATAATATTACACAATAAAATTATTCATTCAGTCATTCAACAAGTGAATGAAAACCTACGGCGTTCCTCACATGCTAGATGCAAGGAACACTGAGCTCTGCCCTCCTTGAGTTTACCTGAACAATGTACCTGAGATTGCAAAATCTGAAGGCGCACTCCAGGTGCCTCTTTTCTAACCTCCAAGTTAATCATCCCCCATCTGTCGTCATAGTCTTGTTTCAGACTGAGCATAATATGATTAGGCGTCAGTTCTGCTCTGTTAACATAATTATATATAATCATATTCCTCAAAGATTACACTCCCATTTCCAAAATTAAAATCAGCACATTACCGAAATGCCACAGTAGCTATCATTAATGGTGGGCCACTTTTCCAAATGGCAAATCTTATTTATCACATGACATTTCTCATTAATTTCATCTCAGAGAGTAACCTTATCCTTAAATTTGAAAAATACTTTGCACCTCCCCCCAGGTCCCAGGGGCTGATCTAAAAAAAAGTCAGAATGTAGGGCTGCTAGACCTATAGCCAACTGTTTTTGGTTATTTCTCACAGGCCGTTAAACCAAGCTCACTAGAGAGCTGAAGGTGGACCAACAAGACGCGCCTCTCTCTCTCCATATCCTACCTTCCTGAACCTCTCTAAGAGGAGGGAGTATTAATCTGATGGGGTCACAGTCCACAACACTGACTGGACTTGTTTATAAATTCGAATATTAATTGCAGATTGAAAGTTACACACATATATGCTCAGGGATGGCCATCATGCTCCTGCTCGTTTCTCTCACACACGCTCTAGAAGACTAACGTTTGGGTCTTTGGTACAGTGGCCAGCCAGAGGAGTGAGTCGGCGAGATTTAGGACGAAGGGAGGTGCCTAGGCTTTAAGTTTAAGCAATACACACCCCAACCCAGTTTATTAGACAGCTCTGTGTTGGTATTTTGGCCAAAAGCCCAATTAATAATAAAATAATACTTTGAATTTCCCACTTGCCATTATTCTACTTACATAAATCTCCTTTAGGAACATCACAAGGAAGAGGTACAGCTAAGTTATGACGTCTGATTATTCATTAACACCCCCAAACCTCACCAATACTTTCTGGTCTATGTCATTCACTTTACATTTAATCATGTACTGTTCTGTAGCATTTCCTATATTCAAGGAATAGTAAAAACTTCATGTTGCTTACTTAGAATTTATTTGAACCCTCTAGAGTTGACCCATTGCTCCTACATATCTCGTAGTTGTTGAGTGTTGCAGATAAAGAAACAGGACATAGTGGAAAGCTAGATCTATGGATGACAATGATACAGGAATAATTTTAAAAATTAGGCTAACATTGAGCACTTATTATTTACCAGAGACATTTTAAGCACTTTATATGTATTAATTACACTGGTCCTCACAACAAATTTATGAGTACTATTATTACCCCTACATTGCAGATGAGGAAACTGAGCCACAGAGAGTAAGTAACTTGCCTAAAGTCAGAGTTAATAAGCAGAAAGCTGGCAATGGAGTCTAGAGCTCTTAACTACTTTGCTACAATAGTATAATAGTTATGGGTGGACAAATACAGATTGGTAAATTTTGAGGCTCGGTGCCCAGAAGACATCCGAGGAGACAGAGGGCAACATGGGTCTAGATCTCAGAAGAGAGATCAGGGCTGTATTTATAAACTTGCAGGTTAGAAGCACTAGGTGGAATGAGGTCACTCTGGAAGACAGCGCTGAGGGAGGAGTTAATGGACAGAACCATGCGGAACACCAATATTTAAAATAAAGTTGACATTTTAAGTCAAACTGATGATGCAGTAAGCCGGTATTTTTGTATTACATACATATAAAACACACAGTAAATTATAAATCAAAATATGTAATAGGTATACCTACTCTGGGAACTAGAACTACAACGACTATGGGTTATGGAAGCACCTGCTTTCAATACACTGTTGGGCGCAGCACGTTAGACGGGACACCACCCACAACACTGTTTCAACGGGAGGGAATAATCTGCTCTAAAATCTACCTTCAGAAATGACCTCCAAGGAATACAGAGTTGTGAAAAGAAAGACAGCCTAAATAGATGGCCAAATTTCAATGATTCTAAGGCACACGATGTTTCACATTTTTAAGTCAGGAGAACTGGGACAGGTCTCACATAGTTTAATTGGCAGCATTTTATTTCTTAGTGGTACATAAAATATGGTGCATCTTACTACTGATGGCATCTTAAGACACCATGAAATGTGTCTTTTAGAACACATCCCATTCTACATGTGAGCATACATACTGGTATAGTTACAGGAAAGCTTTCTGCTTACAAGGGGTTTACAATCTAATGGAAAGAACATGATTAACAATAAGATACAAATGCAAAGAATAAACATTGATACAAGATATGAAGTGATAAAATGAGTGAAAAGGTTAAAGAACTGAAGGTACTTAATTGCTAGGAAATATGAGTAGCCAAACCAAAACAACTTAAGGCAGTGTGTCCTAAGCACAGTTTTAACTGAAATAGATGAAATCTGATGGAACAACAACAGAAAGAAGGTAGGAAATAAATGATATCTCAACAAAGGCAGAGAGAGAAGATGAATAATGTGAGGTTATGGTCACATCTCTCTCCTCTTAGAACCAGCAACTACCTGCTAGTTAAAGTAAAGCACTGCTTGAAGATAACTAATCAAAGGGGAAGGCTTTTTTTAATCTTCTGTATCTCTCTCCTTTGAATCCCTGTGATAGCTTTTCTTCTTAATCTATTTATTTATTTATTTTTGGCTGCATTGTGTCTTCGTTGCTGCACGTGGGCTTTCTCTAGTTGCAGTGAGCGGGGGCTACTCTTCGGTGCAGTGCATGGGCTTCTCATTGCGGTGGCTTCTCTTGTTGTGGAACACGGGCTATAGGCACAAGGGCTTCAGTAGTTGTGGCGTGCGGGCTTCAGTAGTTGTGGCGTGCGGGCTTAGCTGCTCCGTGGCATGTGGGATCTTCCCAGACCAGGGCTCAAACCCGTGTCCCCTGCATTGGCAGGTGTATTCTTAACCACTGAGGCACCAGGGAAGCCCCCCCTGTAGTAGTTTTAAAATCTACAAATTCTTTGATACTCCTCCCTTCAAGAGCTGCATCTTAACTCCCTTCTCTTTGCCTGTGGGCTGGACTTAGTGACCTGATTCTAACTAATGGAAGTGATGGAAGTGACAGTGTGTGACTTCTGAGACGAAGCCATAAAAAACTTCCTCCTCGCTTTCTCTCTTTCCCCTCCCTCCTCTCATTCTGGGGGAAGCCAAATGCCATGTAATGAGGTCATACAGGTAACCATATGGAAAGGTCTATGTGGCAAGCAACCAAGGCTTCTTGCAGAGGCCTTTCTTCCCACAGCCCAGTGAGTGAGTCACCTGGAAGCGGAGCCTCCAGCCCCGATCAAGCCTTCAGATGATGGCAGCTCCAGCTGCATCCTAACTGCAACCTCAGGAGAGACCTCTGAGCCAGAACCACTCAACTAGGCCACTCCCAGACTACTGACCACAGAAACTGTGAGATAATGAATTTTACTGTGCTGTCACCAAGTTTTGAGGTAATTTGTTATGCTGCAATACATAACTAATACAACCCCAGAATATTTTGTGTCTCTAAAATACCTTTTTTTTAATTTTATTGAAGTATGGTTGATTTACAATGTTGTGTTAATTTCTGTTGTACAGCAAAGTGATTCCATTATACATTTATATATATTCTTTTTCACATTCTTTTCGATTATGGCTTATCACAGGATACTGAATATAGTTCCCTGTGCTATACAGTAGAACCTTGTTGTTTATCCCCTAAAACACTTAACTTTATCTTCTAACAGTTAAATGTACACCGATGGCCAGTATAGAGAAAATTTCTAGAAGGCTGCTCTCTTCATCTTTACATGCCTATAAGGCTTACTTCAGTGAACTGCATAGTTAAGTACCTGTTTTTGTTTATTATTTGTAAAAAGACTAGTGCTTATACAATTGACTGCAGTTATCCAAAAATGAAGTGATTATATCTTGAATAAGAGTATAGCTACTGGAGCAGGGTAAAAAAGAAAAATATTGATTTGACCTGATTACAAGATGGAATGAGGGATAACAGATGCAACAATCAAAAGTAACTCCAGAATGACAAATGTATAAGGTGCAAATAGTAGTTATGTTGTACCCTTGGAAAGACTAAAGTGGAAAACTTGCTTGAAGAAAAACAGTAGAGAGTGGCAAAGCACTATAACAGTAACACCCAGAACTGACTTCTTCATTATTAAGGAAAAAAGGACAAGCCACTTGATTAAGAAAGGATTAGCTTCACATGTGTTTCTCAAACTGTTCTACAGAATAGTGGTTCTCATTAAAACATCACAGGTATTCTTTAGGGAAGGGAAAAACAAACAAACAAAAACCCTCTACATACCACAGTCCTAAGTTTTTAAGGCTTTAGGGTGCTAATATGCATTATAAATTTATTTGACCTTAGAACAGTTAAAATACTTGCAGCATTTTAGTATGCCATGAATATAGTTTGGGAAACACCAAATTGGGTAAGCAGGTAGGTAGACAAGTAGATGAGGAGATTCATAGGAAATAAAACAAGACAAATGCAAAAAAATGACCTCACCTAAAAAAGAGAACATAACTGACTACCACTGATGATTATGTACAGTTTCTTAAAGGAAAATAAACTTAGATAAGCTATCAAAAGCAACAACAGCTGCACCAGATGTCAGGGAAAATGAAGATGGAAAAAACGTGATAGGATAGAAAAGAAGAAAATAAATTTCCTTTCCATAGGCCATGGCTCAGAATGCCTTCCATCCCCTCAGCTCCTACTGTGCACCTCATGAGAGCTGGTGTGAGCACCCCGCCATCTAGAAGGTAGGCAGGTAGCTTAAGAGGCGGTCCGATCCCAAACCCTTTACCAACAGTGATGATAACTAACAACCTATCAGATCTTCTTTCTTGGGAAATGTTAAATATATTAAGAGTCCTGGGCTTCCCTTGAGGCGCAGTGGTTGAGAGTCCGCCTGCCGATGCAGGGGACGCGGGTTCGTGCCCCGGTCCGGGAAGATCCCACATGCCGCAGAGCGGCTGGGCCCGTGAGCCATGGCCGCTGAGCCTGCGCGTCTGGAGCCTGTGCTCCGCAACAGGAGAGGCCACAACAGTGAGAGGCCCGTGTACCAAAAAAAAAAAAAGTGTCCTTAGTGGAAGTGGAAGCAGAGGGACAAAGACACAAAGAAACCAGAGATAAAGCAGTTGAGTGAAGAGTAGAAGATTAGGTGGGCAAGCTCTGGCTGTTTAGTGCCTTGTGCAGGAAAAGAACACCTTTCTCCAATAAGAAATTTAAGTTATTATTGTTCAACCTGAACAACCTTATGTGATGGCCCTGCCAGAGACAGCAGGATCTCAGCCAGGTGATGCCCCTTCAGTCACATTCAATGACCCACCCAGAAAGGGAGAGGGAAGGGAAAGAGGAGTGAATGGGCAGGAGGAACACAGGCTCTGTCTTTAATAAGGAGCATCTAGTTTATTTTTTTTTAATTTTTTCTCTTTTTTTAAATGTATTTATTTTTATTTATTTATTGTTTTTGGCTGCATTGGGTTTCGTTGCTGCACACGGGCTTTCTCCAGTTGCAGCAAGCGGGGGCCACTTCTTCCCTGCGGTGCACAGGTTTCTCATTGCGGTGGCCTCTCCTGCTGCAGAGCGTGGGCTCTAGGCGTGCAGGCTTCAGCAGTTGCAGCACGAGGGCTCAGCAGTTGTGGCTCGCAGGCTTAGTTGCTCTGTGGCATGCGGAATCTTCCTGGACCAGAGATCGAACCAGTGTCCCCTGCATTGGCAGGTGGACTCCAAACCACTGTGCCACCAGGGAAGTCCCAGAAGCATCTAGTTTAAATCCACCTGAGTGATATTTTCATACACCAAATATGTTTTCAAATCAGTGGCCAGAGTCTACCCACCCCATGAGGAATCAAGCCAAGCTGTTCTAGCGTCGATACACTTCCCCAGAGTAGCCAGGTTCTGCCCAGGAAGGGAGAGGTTTCCAGAGCCTCCCAGGCAGCTTCTCTGAATTCATACATGCAGACACATACCCACACTCCAGCTGGCTCACCCTCCTCAGTTGTGTTCACGCCACACACTAAGTGCCACGGCAACTCCACCCGCCTCCTGCTCCCCACCCCCCAAAGAAGTCAGGGCATCAGGAATCAGACCTCTGGGAGCCAGTGGACACCTGTAGGTGTCTCTGCTGAGCGTGGCCGTGGCCATGGCCATGGGTGCTGGAATGGGTCTCTGCAGGAGGGGCTCTCCCGTGCTGCTCCAACACTCTGCCTAGAGATGTTGCACGGCCATGCTTGCTCACGAGTTCTCCTTAAGGTTAGTCCAGGCCCACAGCGCAAACACTGTGCCCTTATGAATGGTGTCCTTATGCTACACACAGTCTGGACATCCATACACTGCCCCGGCGCTAGGGTATACGGTAACAAACGCTTCCCACTGAGGCGGCAACGCGGTAATCGGGTCACTAAAGCTGGGCAGCGTCCATACCCCTAACAGCATTCTGGCATCCACAAGACCCGTCTGAACCTGTGGTGCTTCCGTGAGGCCTCTCGAAGTTTAAATTTCTGTTCCACTTTTTCCCAATATGTGAGAATGACTTGGAAGACTCTCTGCTCCTCGTACAAAACCCTCACAAGTCACATGTATATAACTAGTTTAAAATCAGGATATGACCCGTAGCCTCAACTTCTGTTGCAAAAGCCCAAGACAAATAGGCTGTAAGAATTCCTCAAATACCAAGTGATCTACGAATTAGAAGTCTTATCATTTTGTAACGTAACCACATAAAGAAATAGTCCACAGTTAAGTATGTTGCTGACATACTGGCAAATTTTACCAAATAAAAACAACAATTTTACACTAGCACAAACAGGTCACCTTACCAAAAAACCTCATACAGTATTAGCAGTCCTACTGACCTTGTTACCTAACGTACAGACACATATTACATCTTGCATTGCTTGCCAAAGCAACAAGTTATACAAATCACAATTCCAAACAAAATCCAATCTAGAAAATAGATTTCGTATTTCAGCATATTTGAGTTATTTGTGGTCAAATGTTCACTAAAATGTCTTAAGCAATCCTAACCATTTTCTCCTCATTATTTAAAAAACACTAGCACTCTCTTAGACAAGAAACTAAGCACAAGCCAACAGGCTCACCAAAATCACACTTAGGACAAGTAGAGCTACAAATCTGGAATAATTACCAAGATATTAATTATTAACAATTACTTAACTATGATTTAAGAGAAATTCTTGGTTGTTGAAAAACCCTACAACGAACTAGAGCACATTATCAGAAACTGATTATCTCAGACAATAGTGTATTGTTTCAGGGTGTGTGTGTGTGTGTGTGTGTGTGTGTAATGAAGTTCACAGCTGTGCTACACTAATGACTCAAACACCTGAATTCTCTGCTATCTTAACCTTTAAATCAACTACAAAAGAAGCTGCCAAAAGCAGTTAGGAGAAAACCACAAAATTCCCCAAAGAACTTGGTATATACGACTGATTTTACTACGTAAATTTTCATTACTGAGATTTGAACAAGATGTTAGAGAGTCAAAACTAATTTTAAAAGCAAGGGGTGCTTACTAAATCCATAATAATATTCAACATACACTGGTTTTTAGAAGGGCACAAGCCATATTTGTGTGTGTGTGTTTACAGCACCTGGCATATTTCTGTTCAATATTACATATAATTGTTGCAGGACCTGACAATGATTACTGTCTCACTTTTTAAAAACTTTATGACTAACCATGAAGTCAAAGTTGAAAAAGTAACTGGTGCATTTATTTCTTGATTTAGGTTACCTTCTTGTTGTGAACTGGTTCTCAGTTATTCTAGTTACCTTGTAACAAAACATTGGCAGAGACTATAGGGGATTGAAATTACCTGACTCTACTCTTGCTGAATAAATAATACATTTGACCTGTTCACATTTCATTGTAAAAGATCCACAGCTTTAGAGATTACACTCTAAGCTTTGAAAGCAAAGTGAATCAGAAATCACATTCCTAAGAGCAGCCAGTCTGGAACAGAAGATGTTTATTCTACACTGAATCCCCCTTGCCACTGCAAACCTCTCTAACAGTTCATTACGCTTAAAACAGTTGAGATGGGTAGGACGTATTATAATAAGAATTCTTCAAGGTATTTATCAAGCAGATTACCTCTGAAACTACAGCTTGGTTTAGAAGCCTTTGAGCAGAAATTTGGCCTTCTGTGTTAATCTGTACATACTCATTTCGCATCTTCTCTTGACTCTTATTTTTTTTTACTCTAGTCCATAGAACAATTTATCCTATCAGACTTAATTTTGTTTATATGACTCTTGGAAACACTACTGCAGTGCAGCACTATTACATATGCAAAACTGCTGATTTCAGTGAGCTCCTCTCCTACCCCTCCATCCCCCACCCCTCCCACCCCCATTAAATCTTGGGGGAAAAGTGCTGGGTCCAGTGCTGGGATTTTTCTTTTCTATAGGGTAGGTCTACTTGACTTTTTACTAATGATACCGAAAACTTTTTAAAGACTGCTAGTGTGGGGCTTCCCTGGTGGTCCACTGGCTAATACTCCCGAGTTCCCAGTGCTGTGGGCCTGGGTTCAATCCCTGGTCAGGGAACTAGATCCCACATGCTACAACTAAAGATCCTGCATGCTGCAACTAAGATCCGGCGCAGCCAAATAAATAAATAAAAAGACTGCTAGAGTATGTAGAGTTTCAGACACCAAGAACACAAATAAGCCCCCTTACCTTTTTTAATATTTCAAGGCAAACTGTATTTCTCATAAAAGAGAGTCCTTGGAAGTCACAATGTATAAATACTTCTAATAACAGAACAAATTAATGTCAAGACAGCCAGCAATGTAAAAAGCCTCAGTGCAGCCGTGCTTGTCAAAGAGCATCTGTGTTAGTAGCTCAGGGAAGTGGCATGTGCAGGAAAGCACTACAACGGTGTTCAAAAGAAAATCATTAGGCCTCAGAGGTTAATCCCCTCCCCCATCCTCTTCCTCCGGATCCTTCAAGGCAATTAACCAGTAGAAGGCGCTACTCTGCAACCCACGATATTCACACCAACCTGCATCCTTGGCCCAGAGCTGGGTCTAACCCAGGTGTACTCTTCTCAGCCTATTCCCTGTCCAGCGTTCCAGGAAGCCTCTACATTAGCCCCAAAAGCAGAAAACCAGATCTTTTCTTATAACCCCGATTTTTAAAACAATACAAAACAAAACACAGAGAGCTCAACAGCCAGTATACCTGTCTTATCAAACCTACAGACCACCACCAATATGTCAAAACATAAACACACACACTTTGCTAACTATTAATCTCAAATACAATCTTTATAATCTTAACTGAGACAATCTACTTTTACCTAGAAAAGACGACCCTGGTCACATTCACTACAGTTACAGTCAACTAAACAAATCACTGTCTCCAACAAAGTCAGGGGCAATGAGGAATACGAAAGCTGACTATAAGGCCACGACATATAACGAGGGATTTTATCTTCACATGCACAAAAAAGAAAGAACAGTAGAAACCAGGGCTGCAAAGGCAAGAAGGGATGATGGAAAAGAGCAGTCTCTGAACATGTTTTTGAGTGTCCTTTAGTTTCTGGCGTACTCTTCTGCCTCTCAACAAGGTTGCAAAAAAAGGCCGGACAGAAGATGGGTGAAGAAAATTGAAGAAGAAAAGCACCCACCCTTCCTCCATCTCCTCTCCCCTCTCCCAAAAAGAGCTGTGTTTGTCTGTGCAAACCTAGTCCCAAATATGGGAGAGAGAGAATGAATGTGTGTATGGAAGAACAATGAGCCCTCTGCCTGGTATTTTGTGTGTGTGTGTGTGTGTGTGTATGTGTGTGTGTGTGTGTGTGTGTGTGTGTGTCTGCCTCTGCCTTTTTTCCCTTCGACCTCAACAAGGAGAGCTGGAGGCCAGCTTCCCATCCAGCCTAGGCCATCGAAATCCAAACTGGTTCATAATTTACGGTGGAATTAACTCAGCAAGCAAATAGAGGAAAGGAAATAGCTACCCAAAGATGATTTTACTATTGTATAAATCCATCCTCTCTCCCCTCCCCCAACAGACTGAGACTACAGAAACCAGTGTACACCAGACAAAAAGGTCTCTCTTTAAATGGAAAGCAATTATGGAAACTGCTTCAAATCTAAACATAGGACGTGTTAATTTGTGTTACATTAAAATGTTTGTTGTGCAATTCACCGAGTTACCCTTTTACTAGTTATCTTTTTTGTGTTTAAAAAATTGCTTTGGAGAAAACTATTTCAGGATTCATACAAAACTACTTTCTAAATGTACCTTAAAATAGCAACACATACTGAAACATTTAAAGCACCCATTTTCTCAAGGACACATTTTGCTTAAATCAATGTTTGAAGTCTGTAATCCAGAAAAAACTGTAAGCAAACCTTGGAAAAGAGGCAGAGGAAAATGACAATTCAACAATGAATCATTTCGTTTTCCTTTCAACAACTTCTCAAGCAACCAGTTTCAAAGGAAACCTGCAATACTTTCTCCCTCCCAACACATGATCTATGTAAAACTACTTTTTCTTCTTTCCAAAACCCTAAAAAATATACTACTGCTAATAAAAATAAAAGCCACTCTCCTTCAGAGAGCTGAACTAAAACATGATAGTAAGAATCCTCTGCTGCCGCAAGTGATTTTTGGTTTTAAAATTCAAGAACCACACAGAGCAAAGGACTAGAGATTTCGAACACAAAGAGAGTATCTTCCCCTAACGTGAAAATGAGACTTTAAGAAAAGTCCAACCCCCAAGACCCCCAAATCCACAAACATTCAAGAAATTCAGTTTCTGTCCTGGACTTCTCCCTCCGCGCCTCCCCGCCCCCCGCCCCCCAGTTCAGCCCATGATTTAGTCACATGAAACAGTTTAACCTCAGACAAGTCAAACCAGAGCAGGACTAAGCAGCAATGAAAGAGCAGGGGTCAGCAGGCGAGAGGCACAGCTACCTGGCCCGCACAGGGCCAAGCGGCCCCGGCCCTTTATTCCCGCCCGCCCCGGCCGTGCGCGGCCCCCACCCGGGACCCGGGCTTCCATGCCGAGCCCTCGGCCCGCCCCACGCCCGCGCCCAGGACGAGGGGCCACAACAGCGGGCAGACGCCGCGCGCGGGCAACTTGGAGACTTACCTCCCCCGGACGCGCTACACCATCAACGGAGGTGTGTTCGAACGGCTCCTGGGAAAGTGGGGGGACGGGGCGGGAGGCCCGCGGGGCTGGGGCCGCCGGGCTCGGGCCGAGGGCTGGCCGGCCGCGGGGACAGAGCCGGGGGCTGCGTGGGCTTCTCTCCCGTGACCTTTCGTGCGGACTCCACCAGGCTCCGCGCTCGGCCAGTCCTTCAGGAACGGGAGCCAAGGCTCATGTCTGGTTTTGTTTTTCTGAGGGCGAGGGGGCTCCCGGAGGATGATGGTGTATTTTTTTTTCCCCCTCAAGTAGGAGAGAAAACGAGGCAGAGACAATGTGGGAGACGAGCGAGGGGAGAGAAGCGCGGAGGCGGGGTCGAGACCCGAGCCGGGCGAGCGTTTCGGGCGTGCGGGAGGAAAAGGAGGCTACGAGCGCGGGGAACGGCTCGCGAGCGTCTGTAGGAGCGGCGGAGCCTCGGCTATGGTGGCCGAGCCGCGGCGGGGCTGCTGTACCGACCCACCGCCCACTCCGCGCTCGGGCCCGGCCCACCTCGCAGTATCGCGCCTCACCATTGGCGAGGCCCGGCGTGACGCATGAGGAGGCCGGGCCAATGGGAGGCGGAGGGCGGGCGAAGGGGGCAGGACTTCTTTGAGACTGAGCTCGCTCGCTCTCCCTCTTTCTCTCTCTCTCTCTTTTTTTTTTTTTTCCTCCTCTTTCTAATAAAATGAGCAGAAAAGAAGGAGGGGAGCGGCAGAGCTCTGGCTCCGCGGCGGCCCGGCTTGAGCGCGCGCTCCAGGAGGTGGCCTGGCGGTGGGCTGGGTTCCCCGCCGGCCGTGTCTTTGTGCGGGTCCCGGGCCGCGGCGCGCAGCGGGCAGGTCCCAGGGGCGGGATTGGCTGGAGCCCAGTGCTCCTGTTATTACCAGGGTCACGGTTTGCCTTTTCAGCCACTTAAGATGCGGATTCATATCCCTGGGGGGACCTGGAGTGGGTTCGAACGATTCGCTCAAAGACTCGAAATTCTGATACATATTAACGTCTTCAAAATAAGTCTATGGTAAAGATTAAATAGAAAAAGAAAATAGAAATTGGTAGGGGCTTCCCTGGTGGCGCGGTGGTTAAGAATCCGCCTACCAATGCAAGGGGACGTGGGTTTTAGCCCTGGTCTAGGAAGATCCCGCATGCCGGGGAACAGCTAATCCTGTATGCCACAACTACTGAGCCTGCGCTCCAAAGCCCGCAGGCCACAGCTACTGAGACCACGTGCCACAACTACTGAAGCCCAAGTGTCTAGAGCCCATACTCCTCAACAAGAGAAGCCACGGCAATGAGAAACCCTCACACCGCAATGAAGAGTAGCCCCGCTCCCCACAACTAGAGAAAACCTGCGGGCAGCAATGAAAACCTAAGCCAAAAATAAATAAAATAAATAAATTTATTTAAAGAAAAAAAGAAATTGGTAGATTGCACTGCTTATTTGAAAAAAAGTATAAAGATGAAAAGCCTGAAAATTCTCATCAAGGAATAAAGAAGGAACACAGACACACAGAGGATTTCGGAAAGAGCGGCGTGTATAAAACTCTATGCCGTAAGTTTGAAAACAAAAAATCCAAGTATCACCTTTTCTGTGTAAAACATTGTATTGTGTCCCACTTTCCCAAAAACTGATAATCACAGGGTCTACAATGCTATAAGGGGAGTGAGGGGCAGGACAAATGCTCATATTCTATTTAACATAATTTATAGGATTGAAGGGTTTGGAATTTTTAATTATGATTAGCAGTTTTTGAAATGCATATCATGCTTATTGAGTTCTTTCACAGACCCTGGCATGAATCCAGGGTGAATCATCAACCTATTGTTAGTTTGTTAATACACTATAAATGCTTATTGGAGTCCTTGTATCATACACTCTTCCTGAAGGAGTTCAGATCCGTATATAATAGAATAATTAAGGGATAGAACATAGTGCAAAATAATTCACTCATCTATTTCAAATGAAGTGATAATTTTCTCTTTGCAATATCTATTCAGATTGCAGTTTCCCACATCCAACAGTTTAAAAAATGATAGGGGGCTTCCCTGGTGGCACAGTGGTTGAGAATCCACCTGCCAATGCACGGAACATGGGTTCGAGCCCTGGCGCGGGAAGATCCCACATGCCACGGAGCAACTAAGTGCGTGCACCACAACTACTGACCCTGTGCTCTAGAGCCCATGAGCCACAACTACTGAGCCTGCATGTCACAACTACTGAAGCCCACACGCCTAGAGCCCGTGCTCGGCAACAAGAGAAGCCACCGCAATGAGAAACCCGCGCACCGCATTGAAAAGTACCCCCCGCCCGCCGCAACTAGAGAAAGCCTGAGCGCAGCAACTAAGACCCAAGGCAGCCAAAAATTTTTTTTAATTAATAAAAATTAATTACTTTTTATTAATTATTTTTTTTTAATTTTTGGCTGCGTTGGGTCTTCGTTTCTGTGCGAGGGTTTTCTCTAGTTGCGGCAAGCGGGGGCCACTCTTCATCGCGGTGCGCGGGCCTTTCACTGTTGTGGTCTCTCCCGTTGCGGAGCACAGGCTGCAGACGCCCAGGCTCAGTAGTTGTGGCTCACGGACCTAGTTGCTCCACGGCATGTGGGATCTTCCCAGACCAGGGTTCGAACCCGTGTCCCCTGCATTGGCAGGCAGACTCTCAACCATTGCGCCACCAGGGAAGCCCTAATTAATTGATTTTTTTTAAATGATAGGACTAGTAGATATTATTGGACTGTGACCCAAGGGATCTAAAATCAAATGGGTCTTTGCCATTACCTTTCTGAGTAACTTTCAGCAGGAAAAATCCTGTCTGCTGCAATTCCTTCAGCTATGAAATGGGAAAACTAGTTAGTACCGCCTTATCTATCTAATATGTGAGAACTGAATTTTACAGCATAATAAATTCAGTAAACGGTTCTCAGATGGAACTATTCCACGTCAGTTTGGAAATAATGAAGGGTAAAGTGCATTAGTTAGATGGCTTCAGTTTCCACCAAAATCTGCATTCCCAGGAGTACTATTTCTAAGAAAGGTTCAGCTCCATGGTGGAGGAATGGACGACGGTTCCAAGGTGATGCCCGTGGATCCTGCAGTGCCATTCAGCAGGGAAGAGAAAGGTTCTCAAGATCAGGAAACTATATTTACCTAGTATTAGGGACTGACATCCTTTTCATTTAGTTTTTTTTTAATGTAGATTTAGAAGTCTCAAAATTCCACATCGTTACAAAGCATAATATTATGCTATTGGGCCAAAAATTAGCAAACTAGACCTTTTTAACTATAACAATCACATGCAAGAATTGTAGTCCAACTATAAAGCCAGAGAATACAGGCTTTCTTCCAAGGAACTAAGAGACTGATAAGGTAATAACAATACACTGTAACAAGAACAATGATTAAACCATTGATTGAAAGGTTATTATGTTCCAAGTGCCAGGCAAAGCATGTTGCTTTCTCAGCCCACTTAGTCCTGACAGCAGCCCATGATGTGTATTATTATTATCTCCATTTTAAAGGTCAAGAAACTGGTGCTTAGAGAAGTTAAACAACTTGCTCAAGGTGAAAGAGTTCAAATATCCAGTGGGATTTTTTCCCATTATGAAATTAGAGAAAGTTTCATTATTTTCTTTTTAGCAAGCTTTAGAATATGGAGAACACTTATCTGAATCTGAAAACATCAGGAAGGACTTTCGTTAGTTTTATATATCTTAATACAGGTAGAAGCAATTTAATTTGTATATAGAAGTCACATCAGAGATGTAATACCATTATTTAAAAGAAGCCAGGAGATGGGCTTCCCTGGTGGCGCAGAGGTTGAGAGTTCGCCTGCCGATGCAGGGGACATGGGTTCGTGCCCCGGTCCCAGAAGATCCCACATGTCGCGGAGTGGCTGGGCCCGTGAGCCATGGCCACTGGGTCTGCGCATCCGGAGCCTGTGCTCTGCAACGGGAGAGGCCACAACAGTGAGAGGCCCGTGCACCGCAAAAAAAAAAAAAAAAAAAAGAAGCCAGGAGAAAAAAAGAAAGGATTATTTATTTATTTATTTATTTATTTATTTATTTTTTGAAAGGATTATTTAATAAATGATGTTGGGTAATCAGATAGCTATATGGGAAAACAAAAGCAACACAGAAAAACAAAACATTTTTAACTAGATTCCTATTATTCCTAAACCCCTTCTCCCAAATTATAAATGGATTTTTTTAATGTAAAAATTGAAGCCACTAAACCATTATTTCTTAGGTTGAGTTTAGTGGTTATTTTATTATTGTCCTCTATAACCCACATATAGGTTATGTTTATTCTTTTGTATATGTCGGCTATTTTATTATTTTTAAAAAATGAAACAATAAAAGTATTAGAGGAATACTAAAACTTTTTCAAATCATGGATTGAGGAAGTTTTTTCTAAGCATGACAGGAAGCCCAGAGGTCATAAAGGAAGAATACCAATAAATTTTGCTGCATGAATATTTCATATCACTATAAAGCATAAAAAACACCATAGCAGCGCAAGAAACAAGCAAACGGAGGGAAAATATTTTCAACACCTATAATAAAGGGCTGACTTCCTTAATACAAAGGCTCCCACAAATCTGTCGTCGGAAAAAAAATCAATGGAAAAACAGACAAATATATGAACAAAAAAGTCTCAGAAAAAAATGTGTTCAATAAACATATACTCATAATGAAATAAATGCAAATTAAAATCACCTCAGGAATTTTTTTTTTCAAAAGTATTGATGAGAATATGGGAAAACAGGCACTCTGCTGCACTGTTGGTAAAAATGTAATCGTTCCATTTTTTAGAACACAGTTTGGCACGATCTGTGAAAATGTTAAATACCCATACCCTCTGACCCAGCGACTCTGCCTCTAGAAAGCCATTCTACAAATAATCTTGCACAAGTGTACAAAAATATATACAAAAAGGCTTGCAAGAAAAAAAAACTTCTAACATGATTTATTATAGTGAAAACCTGGGAAAAGCCAAACATCCATCAACAAAAAATGTTTAAATAAACTATGGTACAAACATACAACGGAATACCTTACAAGTTTCAAGAAGAATGCGGTGAATCTGAATTGATAATGAATGGTAGCTGGGATTCAGAGTTAAATGAAAAAAGCCAGTCACAGGACAATTATGTAAAGTATAATTCCATTTGTATTTTTAAAAAGGACAAATTTATATCTGCTTCAAAACGTCTAGAAACTTATCCACCAGGCGTGGAACAGAAAACAAGGAGGGAACAGGAGACTGACTTTTGACTTCATTCAACTCTGTTCTTTTAAATTTTTTTTCTGTTCGTATCAAGCATGTATAATTTTTATCATTAAAAAAAAATTCAAATTCTTTGAACGTATGGCCAGTAACTGGCCTTCATAATTCATCAGAAGTACTCAAGCCTTAGAACAAGTAAATTATTTTCCCCTGAAATGCCTTAAGCGACACTATGGTACTTTATCAAGCTTGGTAACAGACGGAAGCTTGTTTCTAGGCGTTTTCTTTGAATTTGCCTTCCAAGTTTATGTAGTGCAAATACCAGCCAATAATGAGCTTCACCCCACCCACCACTGCACCTTTCGGTCTAGCCACCAGCAGTGCTGGCTACTTACTCCCCACAGCAGCCCCTCTTTCTGCAGGCGCTCAGCACTCACGTACCCACAGTGGGTTTATACTTAGCCTTCTTCCTCAGGCCGAATAAGTAAGCCGTGGTAGCCTTTGAAAATCCCTGCACTGAATTGGAATGGAGCAGTGGGTGAGTATTGGGGGCTTACTGCAAATTGCAGGAGGCATATGTCATGCATGCAAACACATGCAAAAGGGAAACAGCCTTTCCCCCACCCCCAAAAAAGGATCAAAATCGGAAACCTTCTTCCTTTGTTTGGACATGCCTAATTGTGGACAGCAATTAAGGTTCTCAATTCAACCCCAGACTAGATGAATTTTCTTTCAGCCAGAGTAGAAGCGGGTCTGTTGACCAGTGGAGCGTTCTCTCCTCTGAGTCACGCTTAGCCAGCCAGTGTCACAGTGTGCTGTCCGAGGGCACAAGGGTGCCTTTTGGATGAGATCTAAACCCCAAATCTGACTTCTGACCACTTGCGGTGATTGAAAAGTCGCACAGGGCTTTGTGAAAGAATGAAGGGGAGGAGATGCTGATTTTCATTGTCTTGGCCTAATTCCAAGTTTGATCATTAGCTGTCTCCTCCTTTGTCTCCCTGCCATCTCAGTGAGACGTGCCATTCCACCCTTCCTGCTATAAACAGCTGTCCACTGTTAACTGAGCGAGCCAAAGAGCTAGCAAATTCCACCCTGGGGAAAACTGAATTTCAAGATTAACATATCCTCAGCATCTATTGGTAAATTACTTAGGTTTACCTTGTAGGGACGGTGTAGTTTTCTGGGGAGAATAAGGGCATAATAATGGAGAGTTGAAAATTATCCACAAACGCTATTTTGTCTAAATGGTAAACAAAGAAGGCTGGCATGGATCACAAAGGGGCCCTCGGAAGGAGGAGTCCAAAGAAAATATATTTTAGATTCTACTGTATTATTTGGGGGACCCAGAATTCAGTCTTACAACATTGATGTGGCAGGTGCTATATGCCACCAAAATTCATTTTTTCAATCCAAGGCATATACACACACACAGAAAACAGGCAAGTAACTCATAACCCAGAAGAAACAGCAAAATTCACCCTCTGTCATCCAGCTTTGGTGTCTAAGTTGGACATGTCTGGGGCACTCATTTTAATGCCTCTCTCCCTTCAACACTTAAAGCATCTATATTTCAAAATATCTACATTCCTGGCCCTCTCAACCCCAAATTGCCTCCTTCTAATACTCCAACTTCCAGATAAATTCTTGTATGTTTACTTTTTCCATCTTAAAAAGAGCATTTTAACTTGGAAGCATTCAGGATGTCCTTCAATAAGCGAATGAATAAATGGGTACATCCATTCAATGGAATATTATTCAGCAGTAAAAAGAAATAAGCTATCAAGCTACAAAAAGGCATGGGGGAACCTTAAAGGCATTACTAAGTGAAAGAAACCAATCTCAAAAAAGGCTACATACACAGTTTAATTCCAACCATATGACATTCTGCAAAAGGCAAAACTATGCTGAAAAAGACGTTCTGGAAAAGGAAGTAGAGAGATCAGTGGTTGCCAGGGATGGAGGAGGGAGGGATGGATCGGTGGAATACAGGGGACTTTTAGGACAGTAAAAACTATTCTGTAAAATACTATAAGGGTGGATACAAACCCACAGAATATGCAACACAGAGTGAACTCAGTTGTAAACTATGAACTTTAGTTAATAATAATGTATCAATAGTGGTTCATCATTGTAACAAATGGACCACACTAATGCAAGATGTTAATAACAGGGGAAACGGGTGGGAGTGAAAGGGTATGTATATAGGAGCTTTGTACTTTCTGCTCAATGTTGCTGTGAGCCTAAAACTGCTCTAAAAACTAAAGTCTATTAATTTTTTTTAAAAAGAGCGTTTTAGTTCTGTTCTTTGTGTTGCAAAGAATGGAGACTCACTCAGCATCTCAAGGAACTGGGGATTTACGTGCAGATGTTCCCATACGGAAGCCCGGGCAAAGCTGAACCATGTGACATCAGGAAAAGGAGCGACTAGAAGCAGGGCCACAGGAAGGTCAGGACCCCCAGCTCTCTCCACCGTTAGCATCACTGGCCCACTATTCTCATCTTTCCCACCAGCTGACCTCCTCACCCTCTACGGTTTAGCTTTTCTTCACTTCAAAGAGTCTGCTCTCCCTCGTAATTGCTGCTTTCATGAGGCCTCTCCCAGATTCTCGGGTTTTTCTGGAACTTATGACTTATCAGCTACAGCTGCTTCTGCCGGCTGCCTCACAACTTTAGTATTTCCTACTTAAAATTCCTGAGAGTGAAAAACCTAATTGGTCCAGTTCATCATTTTAGACCGGGTCCTGTCCTGGTCCCTGGCCCCCTGTGGGGTGCAAGAAGCAGCAGAGGGATGAACAGGGGTGAAGGGTGTCCCGAGGTGAAAACCCCAGGAACTGTGGTAGAGCCGCTTCCCTGATGAGCCTGACATCCAGAGCATGCTTTTGGAACTGCTTGTGCCAATCAATCAATCAATCAATCAAAAGAAGAAGAGTAAAACTGAACCTTAGCAACTAAGTAATTCAACTTTTTTTTGGGGGGGGGTGCTGTGTTGGGTCTTCGCTCCTGCGCTCGGGCTTTCTCTAGTTTCGGTGAGCGGGGGCTACTCTTCGTTGCGGTGCGCATGCTTCTCATTGCAGTGGCTTCTCTTGTTGCGGAGCACGGGCTGTAGGCGCGCGGGCTTCAGTAGTTGTAGCTCGTGTGCTCTAGAGCGCAGGCTCAGTAGTCATGACGCACGGGCTTAGTTGCTCCGCGGCATGTGGGATCTTCCCGGATCAGGGCTCGAACCCCTGTCCCCTGCATTGGCAGGCAGGTTCTTAACCACTGAGCCACCTGGGAAGCCCTCAACACAATTTTTAACAGTAACTTTTACAAGGGACCTTTGGCCTTTCTGATAGAGAAAACCCAAAAGGAGCACACACAAGTGACAGAATGTTCACATTCTCTTGAACCGATAAAAATTTCATAAGAATTATCCCAGAGCACATCCCACCCCCCCCCCCCACAAAGGCCTTCTAGCCAACCTGCAAAAGAGCCCCATTACCTTCAAACTAACAGCAAATTCTTACTGCACTCAAGGAGGGGAAAGAGAAAGCCAAGAAGAACGAAGACCGATCTTTACACTGAAGCACCATCTACCCCATCTGACCTAGTAATATGTGATTAATTTTCATCCCAGGGTAAAAGAAAGAGTCTAGGGTTAGTAAGCCAGGGAGAGGTGACAAAATGACTTTCTCCCAGGACATAAAAACTTTGGGTAAGTTGATTATCACAAATACAAGAAAGGAATCTAAGCCCCAATAATTAAGAATAAAATCGAGGAAAAAGAAACTAATGAAAGCAACAGGCTCATAGATCATGGCCAGCAGAGGTAAAGACATACAAACTGGGAATTCCCTGGCAGTCCAGGGGTTAGGACTCCGTGTCTCCACTGCAGGGGGCATGGGTTCAGTCCCTGGTCAGGGAACTCTGATCCACATGCTAAGATTTGCATGCTGCGCGGCGCGGCCAAAAAAAAAACAACAAAAAAACAAACACACACACCACAAAGGGAGATACTGTGATAGAGAAAACCAAGATTGATAGTTACCCAGTTGTGTTTTACAAAATCTTACAAATCAGTTATATCTCAATTTTAAAAATTAAAATACATTAAAAATAATTTTTTTATCTTTCAGATTTTTTTAAACTTCTTTTAGGAGCCTGTGATAATATACTAATGAAAAGGCACTCCCAAATCCAATATAGACATCAAATAGTGTGGAATGTGAAAACTCAAATGTGAAATGCAAAATTAAGAAATTTTGGAGTCAAATATGTGAGAAGTTTTTGAACAAGACCCAAAAAGGACAAAGTGTTCAAAGACACATTTGACTAAAATAATATCAAGGACTGTTTACATTCCACAGTCAATCTGTGCACCTTCTCCCTTGCATATACCCTCAGCAACATCTTCCTTCTAGCTTCCTAATGTTTCCTGGGCAAACCCACAGCCGTGGTGATAATTCCATCTTGCACCTGCACCTGTCCAGCCGAATGAGGCTGGCATCACACCTCCTGCTTTCATTTTAAATTCATGACCACAAACCTCAAGTGGCTTCTTAAATGCCGTTGGCAATCATACAATACTAACCCAGGTTAATTTCTCTCCTAATTTTCTTGCCTGTGATTTCACATCCTCTCCTCTCTCCTCAAACCTCCAACACCTCCTTCCTTCTTTCCAGGTTCATCTTGGGTATTGATTCAATTAGCAGAGAAACACCGCAGACTGCCCCCTCCCATCCATCTATCCATCTCTAAGCCCCCCATATTCTGGCTTCCTGGCTGCAATTACAGATGAATCATCTGTGGTCCTGTCAAAGCCCAACCCTCTGCTTGTGCCCTCGATCCCATCCCCTCTCATCGCTCGAGGATATCACTCAGCAACTTGCCCCTCTCCCTGCTACATCCATTTCTTGCTGTCTGCTAGATCATCCCCATTAGAATACAAGTAAGACAGTTTTTCTTCCACCTTTGGCCTTCTGTTGACCACACTTTACGTGTTATATACTCCCCCATTTCTTTGCTCCCTTTTGAAGCAAAACACTTTCAAAAGAATGGTCTATACTTGCTATTTCCAATTCCCTTTCTCCCATTCTCTCTTTTTAAAAAAATATTTATTTATTTAGGCTGCGTCGGGTCTTAGTTGTGGCACACAGGATCTTTGTTGCAGCATGCAGGATCTTTTAGCTGCAGCACGTGGATTCCTAGTTGTAGCATGCGGGAGCTAGTTCCCCCACCAGGGATCGAACCTGGGCCCCTGCACTGGGACCCCAGAGTCTTACCCACTGGACCACCAGGGAAGTCCCCCTCCCATTCCCTTTTAAATGCACTCCAATCTCACATTGACTCAACCTCTCCACAAAAACTTTTCCTCTCCAAGTCACCATGAACTCCATATTACTAGAAAGAAGAGTCAGTTCTCTGTCCTCCACTTTCTTGATCCAGCAGCAGTATCTGAGACAACTGACCACCACCTCTTTCCTGGGGAACTAAGATCCCACAAGCCGCACGGCCAAAAAAAAAAGAAAAACCTGAGGCAAATATGAAAAAAAGAACATTTTCAAAATCTATCTATCTATTATCTCCTGTACTCAAGGAAAAGTTTTGTTTTGTTTTGTTTGTTTGTTGTTGTTGTTTTGGCTGCCCTGCATGGGATATGGGATCTTAGTTCCCCAACCAGGGATCGAACCCATGCTCCTGCAGGGTAGGCATGGAGTCTTAACCACTGGACCACCAGGGAAGTCCTCAATGAAAAGTTTTAAAAAATATTCAAGGAGGGCTTCCCTGGTGGCGCAGTGGTTGAGAGTCCGCCTGCCGAGGCAGGGGACATGGGTTCATGTCCCGGTCCGGGAGGATCCCACATGCCGCGGAGCGGCTGGGCCTGTGAGCCGTGGCCGCTGAGCCTGCACGTCCGGAGCCTGTGCTCCGCAATGGGACAGGCCACAGCAGTGAGAGGCCCGCGTACTGAAAAAAAAAAAAAAAAATTCAAGGAATCACTTTGCTGTACACCTGAAACTAACACAATATTGTAAATCAACTACAGTTCAATTTTTAAAAACTCAAGGAAGCAATTACGAGTCACAGAATCCTCACACTATTACAAAAAGCCACTTTCTCTTGCTCCTCCGTATTTTTAAAGACAAATCCCAGCACTCAGTTTACAAAGACCTTTTCACCAGTAGAGATAAGCTCAGCAACAGATAAGAGAAGTGACAAGTGCCCTTCCCAGTAAACAACACTTCCATTTGCTTTGCATAGGATCTCAAAGCTGAACTTAATGGGATTAGGATCCAGTTCAGGAAACAGCTATTTGAAATGTATCCCTGTTCAGTATGGAGAAATTTTCATCTGGCTTCAATCCCCATGAAAAGGCTTTGGTATCAGTGCTTCTAATCACCCTGGGTGCACAGTTGACAGCTAATACCTTCAGTTTATATCACTTTTTTTAAACTGATATTTTGATCTTTGAGGGTAAGTATAAACATCTATAAATCGATAAAATGGTACTCGTGGAAGTAAACACAAATGATACAGCAATGGTCTCATTTTGTCATGGCTGTTAGCACTGATCTAGATCCTCAGGATGGTGTAAACATACAAATATCATTAAACGAAAAGTACGTTAACAGAAGCCAAGTACTTCCAATCCATTAAAATTTATCTTAGAATCTCATAATGTTTCATGACAGTAGAACCGTCACAATCACCTAGTCAGACTCTTTGGTTTCAGAATCTTAAATATTATTGGTGACTGTTTTGGGTTGAATTGTGTCCCTCAGAAAAGATATTGAAATCCTAACCCCTGCTACCTCAGAATGTGACCCTGTTTGGAAGAAAGGTCATTGCAGAGGTAACTAGTTAAGTGAGGTCATACTAGAAGGTATTGCTTTGGGAGAGATCGCTGGTGTTCTCCTTCCTTGCTGTAAGTACTAATAAATCCTTCCTTCTCTTGGGAAAAAAAAAAAAAAGATGAGGTCATACTGGAGTGGGATGGGTACCTAATACAATATGACTGATATCCTCATAAGAAGATGGGGCCACGTGAAGACACAGACACTCAGGGAGAATGCCATGGGAAGATGGAAGCAGAGATCTCATGATGTGTCTACAAGCCAAGGATCACAGGGATTGCTGGCCATCACCAGAGCTAGAGAGAGGCATGGAACAGAGACCTATCACAGCCCTCAAAAGGAACCAACCTTGCCAACACCTTAATATTGGACTTCTAGCCTCCAGAGCTGCAAGAAAATAAATTTCTGTTGTTTTAAGCCACCCAGTTTGTGGCACTTTGTTGCAGCAGCCCTAGGAAACTAATAGAATGACCCCAAAAGCTTTTGTTTAGGTGGGTTTTTACCCTCTGATATTTATTGAATTCGGTGTCTTTGAAACACAAGAATGTGCAAATGCACATTCCATTGACTGTCAGAGCAATGGCATCGTCACAGGTCATGTAGCCTCTGGAAAACTCCACTGTACACTCGTGGCAGGGAGGGAGTGAAAAAGGCAAATTACATCTTATTTTGTTGCAGAAATAGTTTTGACCCCACAGACCCCCAAAAGGGTCCCCAGACCTCACTTTGAGAACTGCTGACTAATCCAAATTTTGTCTTTGTTATGAGAGGAAACTGAGGCTCAATGATGGGGAATTGGCCTCCCTCCTCTTGGCCTAAATAGAGTTCCAGCTTCCCGTTCCAGTTTCCCGACTCCCATGTGGGTGTTCCTAGACTCACAGAGCCATGAACAAACGTTTATGGGGGGTAGGGGGGGAAGACAAGTAACTGGTGTGAAGCCAACTAGTTAGTCCAGACTAGATGCTGCTCTAGACTTCGTTACATCACTAAGCACAGACTCTTTTTATTTTATTTCATTTATTATTATTATTTTTTTGGGCTGTGTTGGGTCTTCATTGCTGCATGTGAGCTCTCTCTAGTTGTGGCGAGCAGGGCTACTCTTCGTTGCGGTGGACGGGCTTCTCATTGCGGTGGCTTCTCTTGTTGCAGAGTATGGGCTCTAAGCGAGTGGGCTTCAGTAGTTGTGGCACACGGGCTTCAGTACTTGTGGTGCATGGGCTCAGCAGTTGTGGTTCGTGGGCTCTAGAGCACAGGATCAGTAGTCGTGGCCCACGGACTTAGTTGGTCCGCGGCATGTGGGATCTTCCCCGACCAGGGATCGAACCTGTGTCCCCTGCCTTGGCAGGCGGGTTCTTAACCACTGCGCCACCAGGGAATTCCAAGCACAGGCTCTACTTTTTTTCTTTTTTCTTTCAATTTTATTGAAGTAGAGTTGATTTACAATGTTGTGTTAATTTCTGCTGTACAGAAAGGTGATTCAGTTATGCATATATTCTTTTTCATATTCTTTTCCATTATGGCTTATCACAGGATATTGAGTATAGTTCCTGTGCTGTACAGCAGCACCTTGTTGTTGATCCATCCCACATATAATAGTTTGCATCTGCTAACCCCACACTCCCAATCCTCCCCTCCCCATTGGTAACCACAAGTCTGTTCTCTATATCTGTGAGTCAAGCACAGGTCCTTTAAACGGGCTTGTGCACAGCACTCATTTATTTTAAAAAGTGATTTAAAGAGCATGGTCCACATTTTAAGCCAGGAGCAAATGCTTATTCCCAACATTTAAGGACACATCTGACTCTGATGCCACGGAACCCCTGAGATTATATGAAGAAAATGTGAGTGTGTGTGTGCATGTGCGTACACGTGTGTGCGAGCACCTGACACATGCACTTTTTGCAAGGGAGGAGGATCCATAACACTCATTTCAAAGGGGGTCCAAGGCTCAAAGAAGGTGACACACCACTGCAAGAAGTCAGGACTTCCCTGGTGGCGCAGTGGTTGAGAGTCCGCCTGCCGATGCAGGGGACACGGGTTCGTGCTCCGGTCCGGGAACATCCCACATGCCGCAGAGCGGCTGGGCCCGTGAGCCGTGGCCGCTGAGCCTGCGCGCCCGGAGCCTGTGCTCCGCAACGGGGGAGGCCACAACAGTGAGAGGCCCGCGTACCACAAAAAAAAAAAAAAAAAAAAGAATCCACCTGCCAATGCAGGGGACACGGGTTCGAACCCTGGTCCAGGAAGATCCCACATGCCGCGAAGCAACTAAGCCCACGAACCACAACTACTGAGCCCATGCGCTGCAACTTCTGAAGCCTGCACACCTAGAGCCCATGCTACGCAACAAGAGAAGCCACCGCAGTGAGAAGCCGGTGCACTGCAATGAAGAGTAGGCCCTGCTCACCACGACTAGAGAAAGCTCGCACGCAGCAACAAAGACCCAACAAAGACAAAAAAAATTTTTAATTAAAAAAAAGAGGGAAAAGTCATCCAAGCGGTGCCGACTTAGAGGCTTTCTCTCTCCACTGAGTGAGGACTTTGAAATCAAGCTGCTTCTCCCTTTTCTGCCCACAGGACAAGGCTTTCTGCATGGCTCTCCACTATGTGTGGATGGGACCTCCCTCAGTCTTGACCCTTTCACTCCACTCTCACGACATGAAAACAGCTGTGCATGAAACAGCCAATTCATTAAAAAGTCATGTGAAGAATGACCTCCACCTGCGGTAGCCATCAAATAACAGAATGATTCAGGGCTGGAGGGGAGGGAGGGGGACCAGGAGGCAGAGACGCTGCCCCTTTTGCTCCTTCAGTTCTTGCCCTAGAACGACCAAATGTTCATATAAACATGAATCCGGGAACAGTGACGTTTACAATTCTAAATATTTTAATACTTGAACCCATATATGGTGGACCTTGATGGACTAAACTCAGCTCTAGGTCACTAAAGGAAGCTTTTTCGAATTGCAAATAAACAGTAAATATATATATATATATATTTAAATATATATAAAATATATGACATTTACAAATGCTTGTCTTTTTCCCTTCAACGGTGTAAAGCTCAATTTCATGATAATCAAGTGTCAGTCATTTGTCTTTGCAAGTTCATTAATCAGCTGCACTTCTCCTAATCACTTTTTTTTTTTTGGCTACGCTGGGTCTTCGTTGCTACGCGCGGGCTTTTTCTAGCTGCGGCGAGCGGGGGCTTCTCTTGTTGCGGAGCACGGGCTCTAAGCGCATGGGCTTCAATAGTTGCAGCACTCGGGCTCAGTAGTTGCTGTGCGTGGGCTCTAGGGCGCAGGCCCAGTAGTTGTGTTGCATGGGCTTAGCTGGTCCGCGGCATGTGGGATCTTCCTGGACCAGGGATCGAACCTGTGTCCCCTGCATTGGCAGGCAGATTCTTAACCACTGCGCCACCAGAGAAGTCCCAAATCACATTATTTTTGGAGGATTCTGAGCAGTGAAAATTAGCAGCTTGACTTCTCATCTAAACACCAAACTATGCAGCATAAAAACAATTTTTAAAAAACTTCAACTGAACAAATGTTTGAAATAACTCATCATTTATTTTTGTATATTTCATGGCACAACAAAAAGAGGTCATGGCTGTTTCTGGAAAAGGACATTTCTCTTCCAAGAATCATATTGCTTCACCTTTAAATTCACAAATGTGGAAACTGCTTCTGGCCAATAAAGGTCTTTCCCCCTGAGTGGTATTTAATTGCATATCCCCCCAGATCCCTACTTGTGAATTCTGTTTATATCTTGCAGCAATAAAAAGTAGTTAATTCTTGGGCTTCCCTGGTGGCGCAGTGGTTGAGAGTCTGCCTGCCAATGCAAGGGGACACAGGTTCGTGCCCCGGTCCGGGAGGATCCCACATGCCGCGGAGCATCTGGGCCTGTGAGCCATGGCCGCTGAGCCTGCGCGTCTGGAGCCTGTGCTCCGCAAAGGGAGAGGCCACAACAGTGAGAGGAAAACAAGTAGTTCATTCTTGGTTTTTATCCGGTAAAATATTACCGTTTAATTAAAGTATTTTGGTTTGAGTCCAAAACAGTCTCTTTACTATGTCATAGAAGTTATAGGTTTTCTGATGGATGCCAAGAGTATTAAGAATGAACATTATGATCATTACCCATCTCTATATTATGGTCCCCTCTATTTTATAGTTCATTATTTAATAGTGCTTATCTAAAAGGTTAAAATCTTTATAGGATCATTTGGTCATTCTTAACTTGGCTAATTTACAAATAATTTCACAAATATCTTTGTGTCACCATTATTTGTTTACATACCCCACATCCAATCTGTGCGTAAATCCTACCTTCAAAAGGGATATAGGCTCTGACCACGTCTAACCACCTCCAGGGCTTCTGACCTGGACCATGGTATTGGCATCCTCATATTTGTCTCCTCACCTCTGAAGGTCTATTCTTACTAGAGCCACCAGACTGATGGTTTTGAAACTTAAGTCAGATTTTGCCTTCCTCCCCTCAAACTCCTCCACTGGCCTCCAGGTCAGTCAGAGAAAGCCCAGAGGATTTACCAGGGGCTGACAAAGTCCTACATGATCTACGTGCATTGTTTTCTCCAGCTTCATTCCCTGGTTCTCTCATCCTGGCCCATTTTGCTTCAGCCACACTGGCCTCTGGGTTTTTATCCACACAAACCTAGCCTGCTAGATTTGGCACCCCAGGATGTTGGCATTTGTCATCTTCTGCCTGAAGGGCCCTGGTGTGGACTAAGTTGTGTCCCCCCAAAATGTATGTCCAAGTCCCAGCCCCCAGCACCTGTGACGTGACCTAGTTTGCAAATAGGTTTTTGCAGATATAGTCAAGTTAAGATGAGGGTGTACTACTGTATGATATCATATGTGGAATCTTAAAAACAATGCCAAAAATTAATGAATAGAACAAAGAAGAAGCAGACTCAGAGATATAGAGAACAAACTAGTGGTTACCAGTGCAGAGAGGGAAGGTGGGAGGGGCAATATAGGGAAAGGGAGTTAAGAGGTACAAACTGTTATGTATAAAATAAGGTACAAGGATATATGGTACAACACAGGGAATACAGCCCATATTTTATAATATAACTATAAATGGAGTATAACCTTTAAAAATTACAAACCACTATAACTGTAACTTATACAAGTGCACCTGTAACTTATACAATATTGTACATCAACAATACTTCAATAGGGCTTCCCTGGTGGTGCAGTGGTTAAGAATCCGCCTGCCAATGCAGGGTACACGGGTTTGAGCCCTGGGCTGGGAAGATCCCACATGCTGCGGAGCAACTAAGCCCGTGCGCCACAACTACTGAGCCTGCACTCTAGAGCCCGCGAGCCACAGTTACTGAAGCCCTCGTGCCTAGAGCCCATGCTCCACAACAAAAGAAGCCACTGCAATGAGAAGCCTGCGCACCACAAAGAAGAGTAGCCCTGCTCGCCGCAACTAGACCCAACACAGCCAAAAAGAAAGAAAGAAAGAATACAAAGAACAGAAAACAATACTTCAATAAAAAAAAAAACCTTTAGGGACTTCGCTGGTGGTCCAATGGTTAAGACTTCGCCTTCCAATGCAGCCGGTGTGGGTTGAACCCCTGGTCAGGGATTTTAGATCCCACGTGCCTCGTGGCCAAAAAAACAAAACATAGAACAGGAGTAATGTAATAAAGTCTTGAAAAATGGTCCACATCAAAAAAATCTTTAAAAAAAATCTTAATTTTTTTTCCTTTTTTTATTAGTTGCTACCTGCACCCCAATCCTTAAAAAAAATTTTTTTTAAATGAGGTCACACTAGAATAGGGTGGGCCTTAAATCCAATGACTGGTATTCCTGCAAGAAGAGAGAAATTCAGAAACTCACAGAGAGGCCGTGTGATGATGCAGGCAGAGGCTGGGGCGCTGCGGCTACTCAGCACAAGCTGAGGATTGACAAGGAACGCCAGTAACCACCAGAAACTGCAAGAGGTCAGGAAGGAGCCTCCTCTAGAGCCTCGAGAGACCATGGCCCTGCTGACACCTTGACCTCAGACTTCTGGCCTCTCGAACTGTGAGAGAATACATCTTTGTTGCTTGAAGATACCCAGTTAGTGGTCATTTGTTATGGCGGCCCCGGGGAAAGTACTATACCCCTCCCCCGAATAGCAGGTGCTTCACACTGTCACTTGGGGTGGGGGGGGGAGGGGCACTGCTTGCAGGGAGGGCTCCCAGGGCTAACCCCCGCTGCACCTCTGCTGCATCACCTCTTTTCAGGTCACCCCCAGCCCCATTCTTCCTCCCTGCCCCAGCCCAGGGGACTCTCCCATGGTCTGGGCAGAGGCAAGGGTGATCCTCTTTCCTTCTCTCCGCGTGACATAAACTCTGCTGCTTCCCTAGCTTTTCCCTGTTGAGTCCCCCCACCAAGGGGCTATCGATTGTTTCTTCACCTTTACATTCTTACTGCGCCTCATACTCTTGAAGCAATGCAGATGCCTTCTCTTAAGGGAGGAGGTGCAAAGGAAGCTGGAAAAAGAAAAGCACACATATTAATAGTAGTTCAAGATTTTCAAGATCCTGTCTTGCTTCCTTAACTAGTGGACACGTGGAGTTCACCCGAGGGCAGTGCTAGAGGGAGCACAAGCCTTAACCCCTTGTACCTAACTTAACTCCTTTATAATTCAACTCCTTCGGCCAATCCTCCATGATAAAGAAGCAAAAATGGTAGGAATGGTAGGTGTTACTGGTGGAATAAGGAGAACAGGTAGTGTCCTGAATGGGCTTTGTGTCCCGCAAAGATCTGAACAAATCTAAGTCGTGCTTGCTGCTATACTGGTCCCAGAACATCAGGATCCCAGCTCTGACTTTCATACTGTGTTGTTTCAGGCATGGTGCCATGGCCTTGCATCCCCACGCCCGAATGCAGGCTGATGACTCAGGTGGCAAAGGTTTAGTGGGAGGTAACAGATGGAAAGCCGAGAAGCCCGTCCCAAGACCAACAGTCAGAGGGACAGAGGGCTGAGTCCTCTGGGAGCCGTATTCCAGGGGCTGACACAGAGCTCAGCAGAGCAAAGACCCCTTAGTGGCTGGAATCAGAAGGATGGTCAGTTTTTTCATTTCTTTCTTTCTGCGGAGCACAGGCTCCGGACGCGCAGGCTCAGCGGCCATGGCTCACAGGCCCAGCCGCTCCGCGGCACGTGGGATCCTCCCGGACTGGGGCACGAACCTGCGTCCCCTGCATCGGCAGGCGGACTCTCAACCACTGCGCCACCAGGGAAGCCCCAAAACATACTGTTTTAACCATATTTAACTGTACAGTTCAGTGGCATAAGTACATTCACGTTGTTGTGCAACTCCCACCATCATCCATCTCCTGAATTTTCCACCTTCCTAAACTGAAACTCTGTCCCCATGAAACACTAACTCCCCTTTCCCCTTCCCCATCCTCCCCTCCTCCCGGTCCGTTTTTTCTTACTGAAAAGTGGTTCATATTACCATACATTTTCTGTTCCATTTTCTTTCTTTCTTTTTTAAAAATAAATTTATTTTATTTATTTATTTTTGGCTGCGTTAGGTCTTTGTTGCGCGGGCTTTCTCTAGTTGCAGTGAGTGGAGGCTACTCTTCGTTGTGGTGCGCGGGCTTCTCATTACAGTGGCTTCTCTTGTGGAACACGGGTTCTAGGCACGCGGGCTTCAGTAGTTGTAGCTCGCGGGCTCAGTAGTTGTGGCTCACGGGCCTAGTTGCTCTGCGGCACGTGGGATCTTCCTGGACCAGGGCTCGAAGCTGTGTCCCCTGCATTGGCAGGTGGATTCTTAACCACTGCGCCACCAGGGAAGCCCCATTTGTTCCATTTTCAATCGTAGCATGATGGCTTATGATGGTGCAGGAAAGATCAATCTGATATACTTTGTGTTTAAAACTCTGTGGGGGGGGGGTGGGATAAATTGGAAGATTGGGATTGACATATACACACTACTATATATAAAATAGATAACTAATAAGGACATACTGTATAGGACAGGGAACTCTTCTCAATATTCTGTAATGACCTATTATGACAAAAAAAGAATCTAAAAAAGAGTGGATATATGTATATGTATAACTGATTCACTTTGCTGTACACCTGAAACTAACATATCATTGTAAATCAATTATACACCAATAAAAATTAAAAAACAAAGCAAAACAAAACAACTCTGTACAAAACTGTGATAAGCGTAACAGCCAAGAAACCCTTCTTCTGTAAGTGATGCCGGGAAGAACAGGGAGAGGTTGGGAGGAGTAGCTGGAGGGATCTGGGGCTTTATTCATAGCTCCAGGCAAACCGGTTCAGAGTCACTGGGAAACAGAAGGAAGGACTGATCACCCTTCACCTCCGCTGGGCCAGGATGAATCCAGCATGGTCACCGGCAGAGCGGTGGCCATAAATAGGTCAGATGTCGGCTGCACATGGACCAGCCTCCAGCAGCACCCTCGGGGCTCCAAGGGAAAGAGACCACCTTGCATAACTGTGCTCAGACCCTGGCTGTGGATGGGTCCCTGAAATCAACATGCCGCCTTGTCCAGATGCTGTAAAAACAGGTAAGGACCCCTTTGCTCCAGCCTTTCCAGGAAGAACAGAGGGCCAGGTGGAGGTGCCCGACTCCGTCTCTGCTCAGCCCTGACTGCTCCAAGGCCCCAGAGGGAGAATTGAGGCTCCAACACAAATTCAGACAGGCCCGGACCTTGACAAGGCTGCCTAGTCCCCCTGAGCCCTTGAGCTGGGCCTCCTCCTCATCTGAGATCCACTTCTTACTTCCCTTTGCTGAACACATTTTTGGTTTTTTTTTTTTTTTTTTTTTTTGCAGTATGCAAGCCTCTCACTGTTGTGGCCTCTCCCGTTGCAGAGCACAGGCTCCGGACATGCAGGCTCAGCGGCCATGGCTCACGGGCCCAGCCGCTCCGCGGCATGTGGGATGTTCCCGGACCAGGGCATGAACCCGTGTCCCCTGCTTCGGCAGGCAGACTCTCAACCACTGCGCCACCAGGGAAGCCCTGCCGAACACCTTTAAAGAAAGGTAAGGGAAAGCAAACTCTAAGGGGTTTACCTTTGCCAGTATCATTATTTTCCATTCCTCTTCTTCATCCTTTGCTTATCTGGGCTAAAGGAACTGTATTCTTAATAAATCACCTTGCAATCTATTCCAACAGAAGTTTCCAATACAGTAAGAGCCCTAGGATACCTCTACCCCATCCCTGTTTTTATAAAGGAAAGGACATTAAAACTGAAGCAAGTTGTGTTTCCAGCTGAGGCTCAGAGAATTTAAGTGACCTGGACAAAGTCACACAGCCAGGAGGTGGCAGGAGTTGCTGCTCTGAGAGAGCAGGTATGGAGTTTTTGCCTGGCTACCATCCATTTACCCTTTTTCTATTTGCAGCATCCCCGTTCTTCTTTTGGGAAATGTCCCTTCCCTAATTTTAGTTCATGTTGTTGAGTGCGTCTAACCTGGCCCCAGAATCTGGGTGTAAGCATGTGACCCAGGCCTAACCAATCAGTGATTTCATCCCCCTTGGCCACAATGATTTGTTCAAGGATGGGCACATGACCCAGTTCAAGCCCGTGAGAGTCAGGTTTAGGATTTTGGCTAGAACAGTTGTGAGAGAGAAGCTGGGGCAGCTGAGCTGAACATAAAGAGGTGGGGAGGGGCCACCAAGCCTGGAGAGCCTGCCTGTGGGTAAAAGCCAGCACAGAGGACAGCAGAGTGGAGAGATGGAGAGATACTGGGTCTTGGTGACAGTCTTTCAGCTTCTGGATCCAGCCATGCCTGAAGCTAAATGCCAATAAACGTTCTTTTTGGTTGAAGCCTATTTGAATTGGTCACTGCCATTTGCAAACGAAAAGTCCTTAACCAAGTGGACTCCAAATCCATGCCCCCTCCCGACACCAAACTGCCCTCAGCCGGTCCATCAAGCCCCCAGAGCACCGTTCCAACCCTCCCTGGGGTTTCTACTGCAGCAGGACTTAGCCTCAGCTTGTCTCTGCTCTGTAAGCTGTGTTCCCCTTTAAAACCCGGCCCCTGACAAGGTCCCAGCCCAGGATAGGTGCGGGCGGGGACAGGTGACCAGGAGGCTGCTGCTTTGCTCTAGTTCCCTCCTTTGGATCAAATTAGCTCCAGGGAGAGTGGGACCCTCAGCAGAGCCCAGGATGCCCTCCGTGCATTTCCTTTTGCCTCCTTAACAGTCACCCTATGGGCTCTTCGTCCTTCTAAAGAGATAATTAGAGACAAGTGAAACGGAAGCTTCCATCTACCGTCTCAGAGGAGGCAGGAACCATGATGGGGACCCATATGTAAAACTTTATAAGCTTTGTATCTTATAAACTTTTGTTATTTTTATTTCACAGACGTTTCCTCATAATATCTGGGGGTGGGGGAGGAGATGGGGGAGAAATCCCTTACAGGGAAAAAGAAATCACGGTAGGGAGCTAGTCTGTGCCCGTGTCGGCATGAATTTCCAGCCTCACTGTTGGTGTGACAGATGCAGCTGCTCTGCTGTGGGCTCATGGATGACAAACACCATTTTTGGCAAGAGCTGCACCCCGAGATCTCAAGGGCTGTCTGACGATATGGCACCCCCAGTCTGTGTGCAGTTTCTGGGGGATTTTACTCCAAACCTCACGTGCCAACACCCCTGAGGAACCCGCATCCCCACCTTCCACGTGAACGGGACTCAGGGCACGACAAGATTTTGTGAATACAGAGGCTGTTGCGTTATTGGTCGGGCACGGTTAGGACAAAGGACGCCCACACAGGCAGAGGCATTTCTTTTTAGCTCCAGCACTCGAGGTCAGTGGTTAATTTCTAAGTCTCTGTACTCGGGGGCACTTGAATTGAGGTGATACGAGTATGGAAACATTAGTCCTGGTGGATCAAGCTGAGCGAGTGGCTTTCTTTCAGGAGGAGGGGCCACACCCCACAATACACAGCCTACCTTAAGGTCAGAGAAGCAAGGGTCAAGCCCTTGCTCTTTCAGCCGGTGTCTCTCTGCTCTAGGATTCAGATGCCTCCAGTACTGATATTTCTAGAGCTCATGGAGGTGCTGGCCAGAGTCTTTTAATGCCACAGGCTCTTTCTGCCAAATAGCTCAGCGCCCCTTCTCTGGAGGCTGGCTGCACCTGATGCTGGCAGACAGTACAGGGCCGACATTCCAGGAAAGCAGGTGCCACAAAGGAGAGACTCGAGGAAGTGATGGCTGGCCCCACCCCACCTCGGGCCATCCCTCCCCAGACTAGGCATTCCTGCCCTTCCGGCCATTGCTGACTCTCCCTGAATGGAAGCAGGGAAGAACAGAGAACAGGGCAGAGCCAGACTGCAAGGCCAGAAAGCCGACCCTAGAGCACCCCTGGAAACGGGTGCTCTCACTCAGGGTGTGGGAAATTCCCAGCTCGTGTTGCTGTCTGAGCGCAGAGGCGTCCAGCGAGCAGTGGTTTCCTTGGGAGCAGGGCCACGTGGACTCACCCACCACGATGCAGCCGCCTGGGCCCTGCTCCTTGAGAGTCTGCCAGGGCACCTCCCAGGAAGAGCCACGCCGGCCCTCGTGTGCTGGACCGAGTCCCCGGGAGGCTGGGCAGGCGAGCTGAGGCCCACTGCTTGACCCCAGTGTGTGGTTTTAGGGGCAGCACAGCAAGAGCGGGAAGCATGTCCCTCTGCCGGCTTCCTTCTCCTTCCCTTGGTTCCTGGAAAGACTGAACAACGTGCAATAAATTGAAGGGAAGGATATGCATCCTGAAAGGTTCAGAGAGCAAAGCAAGCCAGGACCAGCTCCCCTGGGCCATGTCCCCGTGGTGCTGTGGTGGCCTTTGCAGTGGCCGGTTCCTCTGTGCCTCGACACAGCCTCTGTGTGACAGGGGAAGAGCAGGTGTTGACACTGTCCAGGAATTTCCCTTTGTCCTGTGACAGCTCCACTCATCTCACAGAGCTTTGCCCAGAGTTCTGGGCTGCCTTGGCCCTGGCCCCGAGCCCCTGAGAGCCACAGGGTAGTGTCAGCTGGGGCTGGAGAGGAGGGCTGGGAGGCTGGCCAGCCCGGCAGAGCCAGCGGGATGGGCCCAGCAGGCAGGGCTAGGCCAGGAGGCCGAGGGGCTCAGGGCAGCTCCCACAGCACCCCCTGGTGGCTAAGGGCTGCCCTAGCGCCCCCGACTCCCTATGAGCCCAGACTGCTGGCCACTAGCTTACCTTCTGCACATGAGTAGCCTGGACGAGAGAGCGGGAGCGAGCATCTCCTTACATTTTGTGCCCCGCAGGCTTCTCTTGCCTCACCCTAGCCCTGGCCCTGACTTTCACCCTAGGATAGTGGACGGAGGGGAACCTTGCTCTCGTGCCAGGGTGCTGAGGGCTTGGGGTCCTTTCTACCCCTGTAGCCCCGGGCATTACACGCCTGGGGTCCTAGTGCCACACCAGCAGACAGACTGAAGGTTTCATGCTGACTTGGGAATTTCGTTTTCCCAGTCCTAGCCAGATTTGAGCTCAGCTGAGGCAGCAGTTTTGACAGCCCTTGCTGTACCCTAAGAGTTCATTTTTTTTTTTTAAAGGGCTTCAAATGCTTGGCTTTTTATTTATTTATTTACTTTATTTTATTTTTGGCTGTGTTGGGTCTTCATTTCTGTGCGAGGGCTTTCTCTAGTTGTGGCAAGCGGGGGCCACTCTTCATCGCGGTGCACGGGCCTCTCACTATCGCGGCCTCTCTTGTTGCGGAGCACAGGCTCCAGATGCGCAGGCTCAGTAGTTGTGGCTCACGGGCCTAGTTGCTCCGCGGCATGTGAGATCCTCCCAGACCAGGGCTCGAACCCGTGTCCCCTGCATTAGCAGGCAGATTCTCAACCACTGCGCCACCAGGGAAGACCCAGAGTTCATTTTTTTTGAAAGATAGCAAGAAGCACAGCCAAGGGTGAGGCAGGGTGCTGGGGGTGACCATGACATCTGAGAATCAGGTGAAAATGACATCTTTTCAACAAATGGTGCCAAAACAACTGGATATCCACATACCACAGCTAAATGAACTCAAATAGCTCACAGACATAAATGTAAGAGCCAAAATTATTAAACTCTTGGAAAGAAACATAGGTGTGAATCTTCAGGACCTTGGATTAGACAATTGTCTCTTAAATATGGCACCAAAAGCACAAGCAAGGAAAGAAAAAAGAGATAAATTTGACTTCATCCAAATGAAAACCTTTTGTGTACCAGAAGACACTATCAAAAAAGTAAAAAACAAACGACAGAATGGGGAAAAAGATTTGCAAATCATATGTATGATAGTAACCAGAATATATAAAGAATTCTCACAACTCAACAACAAAAAGACAAATAAACCAATTTAAAAAATGGGCTAATGGGGCTTCCCTGGTGGCGCAGTGGTTGAGAGTTCGTGCAAGACAAGGGTTCGTGCCCCGGTCTGGGAAGATCCCACATGCCGCGGAGCGGCTGGGCTCGTGAGCCGTGGCCGCTGAGCCTGCGCGTCCGGAGCCTGTGCTCCGCAACGGGAGAGGCCACAGCAGTGAGAGGCCCGCATACTGCCAAAAAAAAAAAAAAAAAGGGCTAATGATTTGAATAGACATTTCTCCAAGAAGATATACAAATTGCTAATAAGCACACTGAAAAGATGTTCAACATCATTGGACATTAATGAAATGCAAATTAGAACCTCAGTAAGATACCACTATTAAAAATCCCAGAAAATAAATGTTGGTGAGGATATGGAAAATTCCCAGTTTTACTTTCCCAGTATTGGTGGGAATGTAAAATGGTGCAACCACTGTGGAAACCACTTTGGCAGTTACTCAGAAAGTTAAACATAGAGTTACCATATGACCCAACAATTCCACTAGTAGGTATGTACCCAAGAAAATGCAAGACGTATGTCCACACAAAAACTTGTACGTGAATGTACACAGCAGCATTGTTTATAATAGCCAAAAAGTGGAAACAACCCAAATGTCCATCCACTGATGAATAGATATCCACAGGCAGCACCTTACACAAAAATTAACTCAAGTGGATCAAAGACCCAAATACAAGAGCTAAAACTATTCAACTCTTAGAAAGAAACATAGGTGTAAACCTTTGAGACCTTGGATTAGGCAATGGTGGTATATCTGTACAATGGAATACTATAAAAACAAGTGACATACTGATACAAGCCATGACCCAGATGAACCTTGAAAACATCACTGCTCCCTGAGGGGCCCAGCAGCCCCAGGCTGACATTTCTTGCCTCACAGCTCAGGGAAGCCCCAGCCTGCGGGATCCAGGAACTCAGGTGCTCTCATGTCCAAGGCGCTACCTTCCTCGTGATCTCACCTTCTGAAAACATCTGATTCCTGGCTGACCCCATTCTCCAGGTTTTCCCTTCCTTCAGCTGATTGCTTCTGAGATCATGCTCTTGGACTTCAACCACTAACTTTTTTTTTTTTAATCTCTGTAATTAAAAAAAGTTTTCCTTTCCTTTTCATCTTAAGCACCCAAGCTTCTGAGCTCAAAGGTCCTCTCAGCAGAGGTGGCTACATCCCTCATGCATGGCGCCTGGCGTGGCCTGTGTGGACTGCAGGTCTTGTCCACGCACTCACTCACGCCTGAGGCACCTGCTATGTGTCAGGCACTATTCTCGGCCTCAGACACACTGCAGTCAGCAAAACTAAGTCCCAGCAAGATAAAGTCTCGTGGAATTTACATTCTGATGAAGGAAGACCAAAAAGCAGATGCCGGATATTTTAAGTGATGTCATATGCTTTGAAGAAAAATTCAGCAGGGTAGGGGGTTGAGGGTCAGCAGGGGCAGGTGTGTGTGTGTGTATGTGCATTTTGGGGGAGATGGCAGCACCCCCTCATCTTGAAAGTGTGTCTCAAAGTCCCAGCATCCTAATAGGCGGGGAACTCGCGAACAAACAGACACGCCCAGACTGTAGAGCGGGTCAGAGGGAAACTTCCTTGCAAGACCTGCCCAGAATCGTGGCCAGAGAAAGCAAACCCAAACAGCTCCACGGTTTCCTTCTTTTTTTTTTTTTTTTCAGGGTTTCCTTCTTTTAAGGAAGAATTTAGCTGGGGTGCAAAGAAGGCAGCTTCAGCCCTTTGGGCAACGGGAGTTCGTAAGCAGCCATCTCAAGGAGGGGATCTGTGGCCTTTGCGGGGAAGGACCTTCTTGTCCTCACCTTGATCAAAGATGCTCAGGATCACTTTCTTCCTCTTGGAAGATCCTGGCTTTGGGATCCCAGTTGCTGAAGGCCTGGCTAGACATCAGCTGACTATGGAGGTTGTTTTTAAGGTCAAGATACAAGAATTCACTGTTTTTGTATGTCTGTCAACCTGGGAGCACTTGCAATGTCACCTTGCAAAGGATAATACGTCCACCAGTTTTGTGACGGAGGGTAAGTCACCCTAACCTTTTAGACCTGACTTTACCCAGTAAGAATGATTATAATGCCTACATCAGAGTGTTTGGTGAGGAGATGAAGGGATGTATGTAAAAGGCCAGGTCATGTCCTATAAAGTGAAAGTGATTGCAACAGTGTGGCGTGGCATAAGGGCAGACATACAGACCGATAGAATAGAGAACCCAGAAATAAACCTGTATATATAGCGAACTGATTTTCAATAAGAGTGCCAAGACTACTCAGTGGGGAAAAGACAGCCTCTTCAACAAATGGCACATGCAAAAGAATGAAGTTGGACCCTTACCTTATGCCATATATAAAAATTAACTGAAAATGGATTAGAAACCTAAATACAGGGACTTCCCTGGTGGCGCAGTGGTTAAGAATCCGCCTGCCAACTCAGGGGACACGGGTTCGAGCCCTGGTCCGGGAAGATCCCACATGCCGCAGAGCAACTAAGCCCATGTGCCACAACTACTGAGGCTGTGCTCTACAGCCCACGAGCCGCAACTACTGAAGTCTGCACACCTAGAGCCCGTGCTCCGCAACAAGAGAAGCCACTACAGTGAGAAGCCCGCGCATCACAACAAGCCCCCACTTGCTGCAACTAGAGAAAGCCCGTGTGCAGAAACGAAGACCCGAGGCAGCCAAAACAAAACAAAACAAAACAAAAAAAACCACCTAAATACAAGAGTTAAAACCATAAAACAACACAGGGGCAAATCTTCATAACCTTGGATTTTTTTAAAAAAATATATTTATTTATTTATTTAGGCTGAGCTGGGTCTTAGTTGCAGCATGTGGGGTCTTTTTTTTTTTAGTTGTGGCATGGGGGCTTCTTAGTTGTGGCATGTGGGATCTAGTTCCCTGACCAGGGATCGAACCTGGGCCCCCTGCATTTGGAGCATGGAGTCTTACCCACTGGACCACCAGGGAAGTCCCCATCATCTTGGGTTTGGCAATGGTTTCTTAAACATGACACCAAAAGCACAAGCAACAAAAGGAAAAATAGATAAATTGGACTTCAAATTAGAAACTTTTGTGTATCAAAAGACACTACAAAGTGGGAATTCCCTGCTGGCCCAGTGGTTAGGATTCCGTGCTTTTGCTGCTCAGGGCCCAGGTTCAACCCCTGGTCTGGGAACTAAGATCCTGCAAGCCGCGTGGCCGGGCCAAAAAAAAAAAAAAAAAAAGTTTAAAAGAGACTACAAGAAAGTGAGAAAACAAACTACAGAATGGGAGAGAATATTTGCAAATCATATATCTAATAGGATCCGAAACATATAAAGAACTCTATGACTCAGGAACAAGACAACCCAATGAACAAAATGGCCAAGCGACTTGGAAAGATTAAAAAATGGCCAATAAGCACATGAAAAGATGTTCAACATCATTAGACACTAGGGAAATGCAAATCGAAACCATAGTGAGATGTCACTTCCCACCTACTGGGATGGCCATAATAAAAAAAATGGAAAATAACAAGTGTTGATAAGAATGTGGGGAGAGCTTCCCTGGTGGCGCAGTGGTTGAGAATCTGCCTGCTAATGCAGGGGACACGGGTTCGAGCCCTGGTCTGGGAGGATCCCACATGCCGCGGAGCAACTAGGCCCGTGAGCCACAACTACTGTGCCTGCGCGTCTGGAACCTGTGCTCCGCAACGAGAGGCCACGATAGTGAGAGGCCCGCGCACCGCGATGAAGAGCGGCCCCCACTTGCCACAACTAGAGAAAGCCCTTGCACAGAAACAAAGACCCAACACAGCAAAAATAAATAAATTAATTAATGAACTGCTACCCCCAACATCTTTTTGTTTTTTTTGCGGTATGCGGGCCTCTCACTGTTGTGGCCTCTCCCGTTGCGGAGCACAGGCTCCAGACGCGCAGGCTCAGCGGCCATGGCTCACGGGCCCAGCTGCTCCGTGGCATGTGGGATCTTCCCGGACCGGGGCACGAACCCGCATCCCCTGCATCGGCAGGTGGACTCTCAACCACTGTGCCACCAGGGAAGCTTCCCCAACATCTTTAAAAGAAAAAGAATGTGGGGAAATTGGAACCTTCATACATTACTGGTGAGAAGGTACAATGGTGCAGCTGTAGTGGAAAATGGCTTAGTAGTTCCTCAAAAAGGTAAACATAGAATTACCATGTGACCCAGCAATTCCACTGCTAAGTCATACCGAAAAGAATTGAAAGCAGGGACTAAAAAAAAAACAAAAACAAAGAAAAAAGAAAGCAGGGACTAAAACAGATATTTGTACACCCAGGTTCATAGAAGCATTACTGACAATAACCAAAAGGTAGAAACCAGCCAAGTGTCTATCAACAAATGAATGGATATATGTGGTATATCTCTAAAATGGAACATTATTCAGCCATAAAAAGGAATGAAGTATTGACACAGGCTCCAACCTGTATGAACCTTGAAAACATTGCAACAAGTGAAATAAGCCAGATGACTCTTGTATGAATCCCTTTATATAAAATATCTCAAATAGGCAAATTTACACCCAGAGACAGAAAATAGAATAAAAGTTACCAGGAGTTAGGGTGGGGGGAGGAGAATGGGGAATTATTGCTTAACGGGTGTAGAATTTGTTTGGGATAATGAAAAACTTCTGGAAATAGATAGTGGTGATGGTTATGAAAGCTTTGGATGTACTTAATGCCAGCCAATTGTACACTTAACAATGGTTAAAATGGTAAATTTTGCTATGTATATTTTGCCACCAAAAAAAAAAAAAAGAAAAAGACTAAGGCGGGCTTCCCTGGTGGCGCAGTGGTTGGGAGTCCGCCTGCCGATGCAGGGGACGCGGGTTCGTGCCCCGGTCCAGGAAGATCCCACATGCCGCGGAGCGGCTGGGCCCGTGAGCCATGGCCGCTGAGCCTGCACATCTGGAGCCTGTGCTCCGCAACGGGGAGGCCACAGCAGTGAGAGGCCCGCGTACCGCAAAACAAAACAAAACAAAACAAACAAAAAAGACTAAGGCATTGTCTTTCTCAGTAACTTGTCCATAATAGCATCAGGGGCCCTACAGAAAGACCGAGCGTCTGGGGAAGCTGCCCCCGCTTAGGCACAAGAGTGCCCCCCTCAAGAATGTGCAGTCATGGTGGCAGTCTGGTGGCCAAAAGAGGGGGCCCAAAGGTGACTGTCATTAGTTACAGCTGGTTTCAGAAGTGGTGGCTGTGTGACAGTGATGTTGGAGGGTTTTAATTGCTCCTGAATTAATGTGCTTACTCCTCACCCCTGGGGCGCCTGGGTTTAATTACTGTCTTAGGTCACATATGCAAATGAATCTGCTACCATTCCTGGTCCCTGTGGATGGCAGCCCTGATTACCAAGCCCTCACACTTTGCAGCAAGATGGGCAGGAAGAAGGCCAGGCTGGCCTCCCCCTAGAGCAGAACTGGATGAAGGTGGTGCCTTGCCGGCCACATTTATGAGCCTAGATGAGCTGACACGTTCAAGGCTGCGTCTGGGGAGCCGTTATTACCTGGAGGCACCGAGAGATGAGTTGTCAATGGCAGAGAAGCCCTGGAGGACCTGAACTCCGGAACCCTTGGGGATAGAGGGTTCTTACAAAAAGGAAAGATTTGGAAAGATGTCGGCCTGCAGAAGAGACCGTGGACCAGGGGTGGCCAATTCAAAAGCCGTGGAGGGCTGGGCAGGCCTGTAACTAAGAGAAGCAGGAGGCAGGGGGCTGCCTTCAGAAGAATCCCTGGCAGTCCAGGGGTTAGGACACTGGGCTTTCACTGCCGAGGGCCCAGATTCAATCCCTGGTCGGGGAACTAAAATCCCACATGCCGTGGGGCAACTAAGCCCACTCACTGCAACTACTGAGCCTGAGGGCCACAACTACAGAGAAGTCCTCGCGCCGCAATGAAAGGTCCTACACGCCACAACTAAGACCCGACGCAGCCAAAAATAAATAAATAAATAAATGTTAAAAAAAAATGGCTTAAAAAAAAAGATGGTGGCCAACTGTTGTCTTCTAGGGATGCGGGCCCAGTGTTGGCAATTTTCCAATCCATTAGAACGCAGAAATTGGAATATTTAAAAAAAATAAATGTATTTATTTATTTTTGGCTGTGTTGGGTCTTCATAGTTGCGCACGGGCTCTCTCTAGTTGCAGCGAGCAGGGGCCGCTCTTCATTGCGGTGCGTGGGCTTCTCATTGCGGTGGCTTCTCTTGTTGCAGAGCATGGGCTTTAGCATGTGAGCTCAGTAGTTCTGGCTCGCGGGCTCTAGAGCACAGGCTCAGTACTTGTGGCGCATGGGCTTAGCTGCTCTGTGGCATGTGGGATCTTCCTGGACCAGGGCTTGAACCCGTGTCCCCTGCATTGGTAGGCGGGTTCTTAACCACTGCGCCACCAGGCAAGATTTCTTTTTTTTTACAAGGAATCTGTTTTTTAGATTTTGACAACTCATTTGAACTAAAAAAAACACACTAGGTTGCCTGCGTTTGGGGGGTGGGGGTGGGGATTAGCCAGGAAGGGGCTCAAGGAACTCTTGGGGGTGTTGGAAACAGTCTGTTGTGGTGGTGGTGCTGGTTACCCAGGTGTATATGTGAAAACACTTCAAACTGTATACTTAAAACAGGTGCCTGTTACTGAATGTTAATTATACGTCACTGAGGTTGGTTCAGTGGGTCCCCACACTTCTCCCAGGTTGCTGTGAACTTTCCATTCCAGACTCTGTCCCTTTTTGTTCAGTCATGGCCACAGGTGCTTTATATGCTCTAAAGACCTTCCTCCTCTTTCCCTATGCCCTGTACCTCTTCCTAAGTAAGTGTATCAGCACCTGATGGTTTAATCTATGCTGGGTGGGAGCCTAAGTTGATGTGACCATTTATAATACTCTGTAACAAGCCATGAGGTAGCACTATTGGAGTATTAGCCTCATCGTACAGATTTGTTCAGTTGTTCAGTGGGAGGGCCAGAATCCAAACCTGGGTGGTCCAGCTCCTGCTGTGCTCTCAGCCACTGCACCGCATACGCCTGGGCTGCTGTGGCGAGCAGGATCTCCACTGCTGGGAGGAGAGCTGACTGTACACAGAATTCCTAGTCAAGAGCCAGGCTCCTTCCCTGCAGATGGCACAGCTCGCAGCTCTGTGGCCTGAGTTGACTGCCTTCGGACGCCATCTTCCGGCCTCAGCTGCATTCAACAAAAATAAAATTACCAGGGCGGACGGGTTTGTTTCAGGGGAGCCTGGCATTCTAGGCCTGCCTGGTCATCGCCAGTCCTGCAATCCACCTCCTGTGCTGCAGTGCTTCTCAGGCTGAGCTGCACATTGGAGTCAGCTGGGAAATTTAATACTGAGTCTTTGGTTTCTACTCTGAGGTTCTGATTTACTTGGCCTGGGCAATGGGAGACTTAAAGGCTTCCGAGGTGATTCCAATGTATGGCCAGGTTTGCAGACTACACTGTTTCAACTTTTCAGTTGATTTTTGTTCTGATGTTGCAGGAATCTGGAAGACCACCACAGATGAAAAGTAAATATTTTGTGGGAAAGTATTTGTATTATGAGGTTAAAATTTAAAAAGAAAACACATAATGCAAGTCCAGAGACTACTACCAAAGATGTTTACTTTAAAAACACTTTAAGTTCCTGCAGTTGTGATCCAGAGAAATGTTTAACATCATAGCTCATCTTAAAGCCCAAGAGTGGCTTTCTGGAAACTCAGAATTAACGTAGCCTGTCCTGCTTCACACAGGGCCCCCAGGAAGAGGCCAAGGGTCTGCAATTCTTCCTGGCCTACTCCTGCCCATCCGCATCAGGAACATGCTTCGTGCTGTCTCTGCTGGGTCAGAGTTGCCAACCATCCTCCCCAGGGGCTCAGTGTCCCCAGGGCCAGGGAGGCCCCAGCAGCCTTCCTTCCAGGTGGAGCAGATCTGAAAGGGCTCCTTCCCCTTTAACCCAAGAGTGATAAATGCGTTTAACTGCCAGTCATTGTTTTAAAATTAAAGTGTCAGGAAATGTTGACATGAAACCAAGTTTAGAGACAGTAATGCTAACTTGCTGCTTTAAAGTTTGGATGAACGAACATTCTAGTGAGACTGTCAGGCCGAGTTCGACTCACTTCCTTGCAGAGGCAGTTTTTAGATGGAAACCAGTCATACAAAGCTGTGACAGGTGAGTGGCTTTGGCTGTACACAGGAGAGCTGTACCACATTAGGTGAAGAAGGGTTTTGTTATTACTTGGAGATTATGGTTTAAGACGTATGTGTGTGGTTGCCAAGTGCAAAAGGGGTGGTGGCTTTGTGACATGACTCGAGTCCTACCGTTTAGTCAAATACTAATCTAGGTATTACTGTGAAGCTATTCTGCAGACATAATTAAAACCACTTATCTGCTGACTCTGAACAAGGAATGATCTTGGATGACCCAGGTGGGCCTGAATCAGGTGAAAGGTCTTAGAAGTAGGGCTGACCCAAGAGAAATTTCACCTGTGTCCTGGTCCCCTCCCTTCTGACTGGCTGCCCTATGGATTGTGGATTAGCTTAGCCACAATCACAGGAGCCAATTCCTTGTGATAAATCCCTTAATATATGTACCTTCTACTGGCTCTGCTTCTTGGGTTAATCCCTGATACAGATGAGCAATAACAACAGTGTCCACTGGGGGGCCTCACCAGGTATTATAACACAATTCAGAGCAACCACAGTATTTCATGTCTCACTGGTGCTTAGTCGTTTCTCTGTAATGGTGCTTTCTGCAGTGCTAATGCTTCACACCCGTGGTACCCAACTCAGTGGGCATCAGCCACGTGGAGCCTCTGAGCACTTGAAATCAGGTTAGTGAAAATGAGGAAAGGAATTAAATTAAAAAAATTTTTCTTTCAATTTTTTAGGCCATGCTGTGCAGCATGTAGGATTTTAGTTCCCCGACCAGGGATCGAACCTGTGCCCCCTGCATTTGGGGTGTGGAGTCTTAACCACGGGACCATCAGGGAAGTCCCAAAATTAAATTTTAATGTATCTAAATAGGGTTCTCCAAGACCCTCTGGATGCCCTCCTACCGCCCCAGAGCTACCTCTAACCATTCTTTTACCAGTTTCCCCTAAGGATGGAGAACCTGCCCCCCAGCCTGCCCAGGACGCTCAGCTTCCCTCTGGTTTGGACTCATGGTGTGACCTGGAAGCTGCTGTCCTTGAGGTAACCTGTGAGAGCTCTTTTCTCCCAAATTAACATGTCTGATCCTGAAGTCAGGCCTCCGGTCCGGGCGCTGCCCGAGCTGCTGCGGAAGGGCACAGGCTACCCCATCTCCCACCTCTTCCCAAACCTGCCCTTCCCCAGGGCTTACGTGGCGTCCTGCACAAACTCCTCCCCCGCTTCTGTCATGACACAAAGCCTCAGCTCTTGTAGAGGTGCTCCATGAATACTCAAGACGTGAGGACAGACAGACTGACGGACCACTTCATACACACAGAGCATCCCTATGGGTCACTGAGGCCTTTTTATTTTGCACACAAAACCACCGGGGATCTTGCCTGTGGACACCTCGGAGATTACAATGCAGACACACATGGCTCCAGACACTTGGTGGAAGCGAGGTGAGAAAAACAATGATTTGGGCCAATTATATAGTTAGAGAGCTAGGGTTTCCAGCAGGGTTCCAGGTGGTCAAGCTCGGCTTCTGCAGCGGGTCTAAAGCAGCAGTGAGAACGTCACAGGAAGGGGAGAGGGCAGTTAACTATCAGAGGCCCCTCAGAGCATCGGCGGGGGCCTTGAGCTGCCCAGGTGACATCAGGAGCAGGTCTAATTAGCCGACGAGTGACCACAGGGCTCACCCGCCCACAGCTTACTTGGCGAGGGGGTTTCTGAAGTTCCTGCCGGCAAACTTGGCCTTGCTGCCCAGTTCCTCTTCAATTCTTAGGAAGCAGAAAGATACAGAGACAGGGAGGGAAAGAGAGAAGTCACACCTCAATGCAGTAAGTTTTCCCACCCAGATAAGTGGTTAAAGACACACTTCCTGCCAGGAAGTTGGGGACCCAACCATCGCCCAGTCTGTCTAACTATTCCCCTAAATTTGAGCTTCTTGGAGATGCCAGGAATAGAAGAGCATTCGGCTCTCTCCGTCCACCCAATTCACCCAACAAGTTGTCCACTGGCCGACCCTTCGCCTTCCTTCTCTTCCCCCCAATGTTTCTAAAGGACAAAGGAGAAGAAATGGTAGGATTGCTATTTCTTAGAATATTTAAGAAAATGTTTTTTCAATGAAAGGATAACCCAGTTTCTGCAACAAATGGCACAGGGAAATAAGGAGGGAGCACTCATTAGTGTGAACTCTGTTTGGATCCTGATATCAAAAAAAAAAAAAGGGGGTATTGATAGTACCACTAATCGTGGGCATCATCATTGTAGAGTGGTTATGTTAAAAAACAAAAATAAGTCTTTATCTGAAAGAAATATATACAAGTGAAATCATAAGATGCCTGGAATTCGCTTTAAAATTCTCCAGGAAAAAAAGGTGTAAAGAGACAAAACATGGAGGAATACAGACAGTTGGTGTATCCAGGTAATGCGGAAGGGAGTACATTCTACTGTTCACTGATTTTTTTTTTTTTTTTTTGCGGTACGCGGGCCTCTCACTGTTGTGGCCTCCACCGTTGCGGAGCACAGGCTCCGGACGCGCAGGCTCAGTGGCCATGGCTCACGGGCCCAGCCGCTCCGCGGCATGGGGGATATTCCTGGACCGGGGCACGAACCCGTGTCCCCTGCATTGGTAGGCGGACTCTCAATCATTGCGCCACCAGGGAAGCCCCACTGATTTTTTTATATGCCTGAAATTTTCCAGGATAAAGTTTTTTTTTTTTTTTGCGGTACGCGGGCCTCTCACTGTTGTGGCCTCTCCCATTGCGGAGCACAGGCTCCGGACACGCAGGCTCAGCGGCCATGGCTCACGGGCACAGCCACTCCACGGCATGTGGGATCTTCCCAGACCGGGGCACGAACCCGCGTCCCCTGCATCGGCAGGCGGACTCTCAACCACTGCGCCACCAGGGAAGCCTCCAGGATAAAGTTTTAAAGATGGGGTATGGGGGGAGGACTTATAAAATGGAAGTTCCTTTTCCCTTCAAGACTGGAATAAAATAACAAAAGGGCAGGTCTCCCTGTGTTTATAGGTGCTTCCCAAGGACACACTGAGACAAAAAGGGGAGGGACCAGAACGTCAGAAGGCGCTGAACACTGAAACCCTGCTGTGTACCCGCTGGCGATTCTTCTTCCTCTCTGTGAGCTCTGGTATCTTTGTCCACAAAACAAGGGTGTAAAATGAGAGCTTCACTAAGGCTTCCCTGTAGCTCCCCAACTTCTGATTCAGTTGTCTAAAGGGGAGCCAGTTCCCTCTCCCACCAGAAGATGGCAGCATCGTGTGGAACAGGCCCCGCTCTGGGCCAACGCTGCCAGGCACCCGACCGCCCCAACCTAACGTATCAGGGGCCAGGGTCCCTGCCCCAACCCTTGTACCAGCCCCACAGGGCCAGGGGCTCCTCCTGGAGACCAAGCAAGCCCACACACGCAGCGAAGGTAGCCTCTTTACCTGAGGATCTGATTGTACTTGGCCAAGCGCTCGGATCGGCATGGTGCACCAGTCTTGATCTGGAAGGAGAAAAGAAAGGCCACGGTTGCTTACAGTGGACACTGAATCTTCATGGGCATTTTGGGCAAGGGGAGGGTGCCACGGCAGAGAGCCAGCAATTTCTTAAAGAGGATCCCTGGCCCTAGGAAGGAGGGGATAAAAAGGGCACCCAGGACCCCATTCTCCCCCCTGCCCCCCAAGTCTGTGCTCAGGAAGTTGAGGTCAGAGAGAGAAGCAGGGAGCACCCTTTACCCCATGGAGCTCTTTACCTGCCCAGTGCACAGTCCCACCACCAGGTCGGCGATGAAGGTGTCTTCAGTCTCCCCGGAGCGATGCGACACCATGACGCCCCACCCATTGGACTGGGCCAGCTTGCACCTAGAAGCCAGGGACAAGCAGACAGCATGGCTCCACTGCCTGGGCACTGTGGCCCCTGCTGGCCTCCTGAGGCCATGACTAATCACTCCCAGTGGGGGGCCAGGGGCAGCCCTGAGCTCCCAACTGCTGGGGAAGAGGGTAACCCTCACCCGACTGTGAAGGGCCCGAGGACCTTTCTCTGCCCTCTAGTCACGTTTGAACTGGGTTCAGTCTCCTCGAGGGAGAGACACGTGTGTCTCCTGACTAACGTCCTCCGTGACAGTAAATCAGGAGTGTAGGGCCACCAAGTGGTCAGGATTAGAACACAACCGCCCAACGCCCTGATCCCCTTGGGGCCAAAGCTTACTCTAAAGGCCCCCAGGAGTCCCAGTCAGGAGGCCCCACCCTCTGTGCAAGGGCACTTACGCCTGCAGGGACTCAGTCACGGAGCCGATCTGGTTCACTTTGAGCAGGAGGCAGTTGCACGACTTCTCGCTCACAGCCTTGGAAATCCGCTTGGGGTTGGTCACGGTGAGGTCGTCCCCCACCACCTGGATTCCCGCGCTGGCAGTGAACTTCTGCCAAGCTTCCCAGTCATCCTGGTCGAAGGGGTCCTCGATGGACACCACTGAGCAGAGCAGGGCAAGGGCGTGTTCCCTCAGCGTGGCCTCCCAGGCTGCTGACCCGCAGCACCCCAGAACCCCCTCCTGTCCTCCCTCCCGACTCACCTGGCCTCCCAACCCCCTCCCGGGACAGGGACTGCAGTCACGTGCAATCCTGCAACCCCACAGTTGTTAAGTGGGAAACTTGAGGCCCAGGACAGTGAGTTTAGCGCCACTGAGAGTAAAAACAGAGCTGTGGACCCAGAGGGGTAAAGACCGGGCTTCGTGTCCTGGCTCCGCTTCCACCAAGTTACTTAACATTAAACGCAGGGACTTAGAGACGCTTCCTGGTCTGAACACCTGCTCCACCATTTGCTGTGTGTCCCTGGGCAAGTTCTAACCCACTCTGTGCCTCTGTGTCCCCTCTCCCATGCGCATCAGGTGACGCAGAGCCTAGGAGCACCCAGTGGTCCTGGCTCTCACGGCTCCTTTCCTCACTGTCAGTGGAGCCAGGACCACGTTTGCTCAGGAGGCTGTTGTGACAGTGACAGGAGGCGATCGCACTGCACCACGGCTGGCCGGCTGCCCGCTCTGCTGCACCAGGCACCCCAGTGAAGGCTCCACCCACTCGCACACCTGCAGCCGCTCCGAGAGCACTCACCTGGGTAGTCCCTGATGAAGGACTTGTACAGGTTGGCCAGCTCGTCGGGTGTGATGTACCTGCTGGGGTCATCGGGTGACTTGAAGTCCAGGTCATACTTGCCCGACCTGAAGAACTCAGAGGCGGCCACATCCATGCCAACGACGACCTTATCGGTGTAGCCCGCCTTCCCGATGGCGTTCTTCAGCAGCTCCAGGGCTGGAAAGAGATGGCGGTGAGAGTTTGGAAACCAGGAGGATGGAGATAAAATTCCCCTTTAACTCTGCCAAATGGGAACCGTAACGGAACAGGAAGAGGTGCTCTGGCCCCAAGCACCAGTTTCAAAGATTCCAGTTACTCTTTTCTGCTTCGGGGCAAGAAACCATTGGTCAGGGCCACTAGTGCATGGCCAAGTTGGAAATGGACTCTAAGAGGCTTTTTCACTGACAAGTGCTCCCAAATTTAGCACCAAAGAACAGCTGTGCCGGCCAAGATACAGTGACCAGCTGAGATCAGCCGTCCCGCAGAACTGGCTTTAAATAGAGCCAATGCTGAGATCCAAGGGGGAGCCCGCACAGCGAGGCCCCCGCTCCAGCTCTGCTGTCCGGCCCAGGCTCAGGGTCGGCCTCGCTCGGCAGCGCTGCCGGTAGGGAAACTGACAGACACCGGCCCCTGTTCCAGTGTCCCCAAGACCCCCAAGATTCAAACTGCGTGAAGGGCCACTTTTTATAGGTTAAAACAGCCGAACGTCAGCAATTTCGTATGACTGACCCAACGAGCAGGATGGACATTTCCTTCACTAGCCATCCTTGAAGGCAATGAAATATGCTTGGAACCCTACTGTTCTTCTAAAACAAAAAATTCATCCGCGAATTCTTTTCCTAGGACTTCTGTATTCTCTGCTCAACTCTCACATTTCATCCTGTGCCTAAGGATTCAAAGTTAAATAAAGCCTGTGCAGCATTACAGCAGCTGAATGACCCGAAATGGTTACTGACGGCAGCAGTCCTCATCACAGCCAGCATCCTTGAACACGGAGCAGGTTGCGAACCCTTGCCATCGCTGGGGGAGCAGGGACGACAGCAAGAAAACGAACCGCCTCCCTACCCCACCGTCAGCCCAGTTTAAGCAAATCATCAGGACATTCAGAAGTCGAATTTGTAAGATAATTTCGCGTGATTTGTTTTTTTAAAAAATGAAGTGCTAGCTCCCATGTCTGCAGGGTTTTGCATTTTGCTACTTAATGAACGAATGGTGGAAAGAGCAGCGCCCCTGAGGGCAGGCGTGGAAGGCTCGCAGACGCTGGGGGCGGTGCTCAGAAACCCAGGGGCTTCCTCCGGAGCCTCTACCTTCTTTGTTCTCCAGGATGTTGGGAGCAAACCCGCCTTCGTCTCCCACGTTGGTGGCGTCTTTCCCGTATTTCTCCTTGATCACATTCTTCAGGTTGTGGTATACCTCCGCTCCAATGCGCATGGCCTCCCGGAAGTTTTCGGCCCCGACGGGGAGGATCATGAACTCCTGCATGGCCAGCTTGTTGCCAGCGTGAGAGCCCCCATTGATGACGTTGAAAGCCTGTGGGGAGAGACACAAGTACAGCTCCAGGCCCGGGGGGTCCCGCCCCTCAGCAGCCCCACGACGCCCAGGCGCATGGCTCCCATGTGGGGCCCGTGCGGCTCTGAAGCCACCAGGTCTCTCTGCACTGCGGTCACTACCACCGCAAGTGCACACAACCCGACAAGGCAGGTACAATTTTCATCTCCCATCGACAACTAAGGAGATGGGTGCAGGGCGGCTGAGTCACCTGCTCAGGGTCGCTCTTAGCTGGCGGTGGCGGCGGAGTTATTTGCAGCCGAGACCCCCAGAGCCTGCTCCTACCCGTGTGGAGAGTCACACGTGGATGAGGTCAAGAGGCGGGAGGTCTCGGGACCCCATGAGAAAGCGAACACTCGCCACTCACCGGAACTGGCAGGATGACCTCGGCATTGCCAGCCAAGTCGGCAATGTGGCGGTACAGGGGCACCCCCTTCTCAGCGGCGCCAGCCTTGCACACAGCCAGGGACACGCCCAGGATGGCGTTCGCACCGAACTTGGCTAGAACAGAACAGGTTACGTTAAGGGATTTCTTACTCACCAGCCTTCCTCCTGCTGGCCGCCCCCACCTGCGCCACTGTGTGCACCCTGGATTGTATTCGGAACCTTTTCCTTTCTATCTCCTTTGCATATTCACACCAGAAATGCAATAGCCTTCCACATAGGCTGCTTTTTCCCCCAAAGAGAAAGCCCTTTCTTTGGTCCATGGGACTCTGGAAAATCCCACAAATTGCTCGATTATATAAAGCATGAGCCTCTTCTGAGTAACCCTGCATGCCTGCTGCTGTCGGCTGGCTATGCTCCTGATATTCAAAAACGTGATTTGTTAGAGTTAGGGGAGGACCACAGACAGTTACGTAATTCATCGTTAGGGACGACACGACCTCTCCCCAAAGGACTTCAAGGGTCTTCAGGAGAAGCCGCAACCTCCCTGGCAAAGACCCCACCTCAGGCCACTCACATTTATTTTCCGTGCCATCCATCTCTATCATCAGCTTGTCGATCTTCTCCTGCTCCACGACGCTCAGTTTCTACAGGGAGAGCGAGGATAAGCTGCTTGGGAGGGAGTGGGGTCTCTACCTGCATGCCCTGTGCCCTCCTGTCCCAGAGCCATCAACCCTGGGAACCGTGCCCTGGGAACCGTGCAAAGCCCAGATCAGTTCTGTGTTATCCATGCGTCTGGCAGGCAAAAATGGGGGGAATGCCAAGAGAAAATGGGGAAGCAGAACAATGCCCTTCACTTGCTTTAAGAGCATCAGGCACTTCTCCAAGCACGAGGGATCCGACAATGCATGGTCCTCATGTCGTGAAGGGGAGTCTACCGAGGGAGTCCGAGGTCACGTTACACACGAGGCAGAATTGTCTGGTTCATGCTAAAGAAGGAATTACTCCAAAGCAGTGTGACTTTTGGGGCAGCAAATAACAGAAGTCATTGTTCTTTACCATCAAAGTCAGTTTCTGCCGTCACTCGGCTGCCCTCAGTGACAGCAAACTCCATCATCTGATGGGAGATACGAGTTTTGCATGCAGTCCACCATCATTTAGCATGATGTCTGACGACTGATGAAAATGACTGTTTTTGGTGAGAGTATAAATAAAACTAGTGCCTTAAAAACTGGCTCAAAGTAATGTAATAAAAGTCGGCATTACTTTAAAAACTCCGTAAGTGAATGATACCAGCATATTATTTATAATGTTTCTTATATAAAAGCTAAAATATGAAAGAAAACCAGAATCTGTAAGTCCATCATGCCACGTTAACAATTTGGCATCTTTGGCTTTCGTGACAAGGCATCTTTGGGTAAAGTTAGAAGCCACCCCAGCAGATGGCTTGAGGCCAACCCTCACCAAGAGTTAGACTGAAGTCTGTCTCCCCCAGGTAAAGAAAAATGTCCCGGAAAGCCCTGCTCACTGTCAGGCCAGGTGAGGGTGCTGAGGCACAAAGAACAGTGGCGTGTGGAGGGCCCCAGGAGGCCGGGACGAAGGTGTGCGCGGCAGGGCAGTGCTGAAAACCTCCGCCTGGGGACGATTACAGCCAGCCATGTGGGCCAGGCCACAGCAGGCAAGCTGGGGAGAGGATCGGCAGAGGAGCCGCTTGCCACCTGCGTGCAGGGTGGAGCCGGGAGAGGGGCCCTACCAAGGAGGACACACAGGCCGAGGCTGGGTTTGGACCCGAGAAAGGGCCACGGCTACGGAGAGCGGGGCTGGAGGGAGGATCAACGAGACCAAGCTGCAGAGTAGGCTGGGCTGTGGGATCCCCAGACCCACTTCACCTACAGCAGCTCCGCTTTTATCTGTTTGACACATTGAGGCTCCAGGTAGGAATTTAATAACGGAAGTTCTGCTGTTTAAAAACACAGTAAATAATTCCACAGTTCACGAAAAATGAGTCAGTCGCCACAGATACTACATTCAACGCCCCTGAGAGCCGCTCTTAAAATCTGGATCTTAACTCCCCGAAGGTCAAGATGGTTGTGGGGAAACATCAAGGCTGTAAGAGCCTCCCGTCCCTCAGATCCAATTCCATGCGCTGTTAGCCATGGACACATGGACAGGCAGAGGGTGGGTTAGGAAAGGCGAAGTTATTCGCATGCATGACAGGGAATCCAACCGGCTTCTTTAGCTCTCAGAATAAGCTCTCCATGAACAGAAAAGCCTCCTGGGCTGGCCTGGGAGGCGCTCTGATAGCATTAACATACATTAGTTATCAGGAGGCAGGTCCTACCTTGCTAACCAGGGCAGGCGCAATAGTTTTATTGATGTGCTCAACAGCCTTTGAGACACCTAGAAGGAATAATCAAATCAAATTACTGACATTAACGAAAGACAGGCTTGAGCAGCATTGCTGGAGAGAACCACTCACCACGTTAACCCAGATATTCAGAGCCCACCAAAGACCTTCAATGGGACCTCCTTCAAATCCCCATCGCCCTCTCCCCCTGGAATCGGAGGGCTTTCTGGCCCAGTCTGAGTGCTCTTACCTAGGACCCCCAAGGGTTAGAGCCGCACACAGAGCAACCATCCAGAATGTCTGAAGGGAGGTTAGTTGGCAAGACCATGCACTGGGCAGGCCAGCTGCAGAGACTAAAGGACGCCCAATATATGTATTACCTGTGTGCACAGGGCTGGTGCCAGGAACTCGTTAATATACTTAACGGGTCTGGAGACACCTGACCAGTAGAGATGGGCAGAGAAGGAAAAAAGAAAGACTGAGAAGAGAACAGGCTGGGAAGGAGGCTGAGTGAGAGAAAGAGAGGAAACAGGAAGACAGGGGAAACAGGAAGACAGGGGAAACAGGAAGACAGGGACCATGCATTTGTCCTCATCAGTCAGGGCACAGCGCTGTCCTGCTGCTGTAGGCACGTACCGCCTGGGCTGCAAGGCCCCTGGGGAGAGCTCTCTGCACAAGCTGCCTCCCTACAGTGGGCCGCTGGGACCCTGGTCCAGTGCCCCCAGCCCCACCTCGCCCACGCCCCCTCCTCTGCAGTGTTTTTGGACTCTTTCCTAATCGCCCTCCCTGGAGAGTTGGCAGCACACGTGCCCTCCACCTGTCTACACGTGTGGCCCTTCGGAGGGCCACAAACCATGAACTGTCATGATGTTTTTGCTTCCTCTCCAGAACCAATTCCCGTCCCCGTTGAGAATGCACGGTCTAGCCCTATCTGCTTTTCTGGAGTTTGGCCACACAGGTTCTATCTACAGAAAGGTGAGCACTGCCAACACAGTTTACAGCCCGTCTGCATACAGCCCAGCGCAGGCTGGCTCTGCCAAAGAGACTGAAAGACAACGACAGCCCATCAACGGTGAGCCATCAGCCAGGCCTTCGGGAGCTCTTCTCCTCTGCGACTAGACCCTTGAAGAGGCCTGATGGCACGGAAGGCCCTCAGAGCCCTCCCGGAGGATGCGAGGCTGCCCCTTAGTACTAGATAACTTGTCCTCTTCTTCTCCCACATCCCCTGACCCAACCAGGAGTTCTTCACAGACTGGAGACAAACCGCAGCAGAAGTAAGTGTTACGGCACCTGCCCTGAGCTACGGGGTCAGGGGTGCTGGGACCCATCAGCCCGCTCTCCCCTCTCCTCCACGTGCGGCGCCCATACTCGCTGCCCACACTCTGGGCCGAGTCAGAGGTCTGCTACCCTCAAACGCAAGCCGCGGGGAGCGGGAGGGAGGCTGTGGCTGCCGGGAGGCCGGCCTGGGTTCGGCCCTTACCTTTGCCCATGTAGCGCGTCTTGTCATTGTCCCGGAGCTCCAGGGCCTCGTAGATACCAGTTGAGGCGCCACTGGGCACAGCAGCTCTGAAGAGACCTGGATGTTGAGAGACGGAGGGCAAGAAATAGTTAATGACTAAGAAATAGCTCCCGCCCTCGCCCAAGTCCCTCCCTGCTCACTGAGGGAGCTGCCCTTAGGAAACAGTTACTTCCTCCCAACGATGGGAGGACTCAGACTGGCTGCTTCTCCTGCCTGTCATGTTTTTATGATTCCGCACTGCAGACACTGGAGCACAGTTGATGAATTTCTCTAAAGAAAAAGGTCTAGAGCAGAGCTTCTCAGATTTTAACGTGCACACATATCACCTGTGAGTTAAAGTGCAGATTCCAAAACAAATGGGAGGTCTGAGCCCACACCTCTCAAAGCTCCCCACGGGTGCCCCGGAGCTGGGCCGTGGACCACCCCCAGCAGCGTGGCCTAAAAGAAATACAATGCAGGCCACCTACGGGATTTAAGCTTGTCTAGCAGCTAGTAATCCACGAAAACACTGGGCTATTTTAGACAGTCCAGCTCTAGAGCACCGTGGCCAAGCTTCCCTTAGACAAGTGAGATCAGGTTGCCAGCTTTCAAGCCTTGAAAGCGCTGGCTCAAGAGGAATCTACAGCTCATCTGCCTCAGCTTAAGGAGCAATAAATGCTATTTGGAGCTTCTCTGCATAACAGGAAACCAGAAAACAGGACAGACTGGAAGAGGAAAGGAATAAGCACAATAACACTAGAACCCAGTCAAGCACGCACTGCGCAGTCCTGCAGATACAGAAACCAGCTGCCTGGCTAAGCCGAGACTGTGGAGCAGAAAAGCGGCAAATCTTCTTGGAGGAAAGACAGTGCCAAGAAAGGTACCGCAGAAATCCGGTTACACGGGGCAGAAGGGTTAGGGGAACAGGAAGTGTAGGCAGCCTCTTGAATCTCCTTGAAACCGTTAGGGATTTCCCCATCTGAGGTATGCCGAGAACTTGGGGGTGCGGGAGATGTGAAGGCAACGAACTAAGGGGAAAAACCCAACCAAGTATCGCAGTCATACTTGGTTGCATGCCTGTGCCACCGCACTGATTGTGTGACCAGCAGGACACACGTTCTTCTCGACACAGGCCCTGGCTTTCTCTGTATCCATCAGGCGCTGGGCCAGGTGAAGAAATGAGGAAAGCAAGAGTGACCCTAAGGTCAACTGTGGACTTTGGGTGATGATGTGTCAACACACGTTCGACTGTAACAAAGGTACCGCTCTGGTGGGGATGGTGATAGTGGAGACAGGGGGTAGATAGGAATGCTCTGTACCTTCCACTCAATTCTGCTGTGAACCTAAAACTGGTCTAAAAAATAAATTCTAAGAACGAAAGAAGTGATGAAAGGTTCTTAACAAATTTATGACTTCCTGGTTTTTTTTCTTTTCTTAAAAGGATTAAGACACATAAGAGAAAGTTCCATTCATTTCAATGTCAAAAGACATTTTAGTCATTTTAAAGAGTTTCAAAGAAAATTCCCCCTCCCAACAATCTTCTAGTGTCCTGGGTTTTTTCGTTGTTCAAAGTCCATTAATTTCCAAGTGGAAAGTTCCACTCTCTGACTAAGTGTGCCAGTTTCATAAGCTGAAAGGAAATTCTCGCCATCTTCTGAGAACACACGGCATTTGCCACAAGGCACATGCCCAGAAGGAATCGTGTTCTGAGGGCACCCCGACAGTAACCAAAGGCGGACTCCTGCCCTGTGAACCTCGACTCGAGGGGCCTTCATTTTCTGGGCAAGGGGGAAGGGAGGACAGGAAGGGAAGGGTTCCACAGCCAGGCCTGTGATTCAGACCATGACTCAGCTCTGACTGGCAGGTCTGTGTGCTCAGCACCTCTGAGTGATTCTGCCTGAAGCTCCTTTTCCAACTTCAACCATTTAGAAAGCAGCTGAGACATTGCTGGAGGTAATGCAGGGCTAGGGAAGCACTAGATTTTCTTAAAGTAAAAAAGAAAAATGGGGGAGCTTTTAAGGGTTCCCATTCTATTCTTTTCTCACGTGGGCAAATTCTTCCTACAGGTACTTACAGCCAGGTAAAAGTATGAGCCTCTGGAATGTTCCAACACCCCAAAGTAAAAACTGTCCCGGATCCTCTAAGAGTGATTTCTGGAAACGCAGATAAGAACGCTATATATACCCTTGTAGTCCCCTAATCTCTTTCCTTTACAAGGAAGAAAGACCCATCCTATCTTGCCGTATCTACGTATTTGGTCACAGCAAGCTGTGAAGCAAACTAGTGATAGGCCCTTTTAGGGACAAGGTTATCACATTACTTCCCCACCTCACTGACCTAGCAGCCAACCTGTGTTCTGCTCTACGTACCAAGAAGCACCAAGACAAGGACCTCTTGCCTTAAAACCCTCCCAACCTTCCCCCAGTGGGGAACCACAGCCTACCAGCATGTGCAGACCAGAAAGAAAGGCTTTTACCGTAACAGATGTTTTCTTGCCTAAGGCTCTGTCATTTGAAGTTTTAAAAAATGGAGCGTGGTGCTAGGGTCTATAGAAACAAAGGTGGCCCATACCTTTTGAGGTGTAGAGATCAACCTCAACGGTGGGATTCCCACGAGAGTCGAAGATCTCTCTGGCGTGGATCTTGAGGACAGACATGGTGAATTTCTGTGGGGAAGCACAGTCCATATTTTCCATAAACCATAATGCAGTCTCAACTCATTATGCAAGGCGTCACTTCTGAGGATCCCTAGACTAGAAAGACTGCATAAACTAAAAACTGCATGTAGGAAGGCTGACTGGAGTGGGAGAAAATGCCTGCTGGAGAGCACTGGGAATTGTTCCTAAAAAGTAGGTAGGGGCAGCTCTGCAAGGCCCTAGTAGTTCAGGTCTTGTCCTACTGGGAAAGAAAGTCCGGCAGTGCACGTGCTGGCGGGCAAGGTTCACACGTTGATGGCGTGCAGAGTGCCTGAAGAGGAGAGTCTGAAACCGGCTGTCATTAGTTACCAACGAGGGTAGGTGCGGGGCCATGGGAAAGGGACCAAATCAGGACCAAGGGGACGTGAGGGCCACAAGCAAACCCATCTAAGATTAAAAAAAAAAAAGGGGCGGGGGTGACCAGGAGGAAAATCTGGTTTGTAGGGGAACAGTGAATTAAAAGTTGGGAACACAGTTCATCAAGTAAAACCTGAGGTAGCAGGAGAATGCTCAATTGGTCGATGTTGGATAATCAGTTAGAAATTCTGAGTTCGGAGGCCAGGAATGAGCTCCTTGGTCTATGTGCTGTGATCTTTGCCAATTTCTGAGCCTTTCAAACCTCAGAGTACTTGGGTCTTCAGCAAGACAAGGCAAACAAATAACATAATCTAGTCAGTGCTGCTTTCAATAGGCATTTCACCCCGTTTAAAAAACTTAATTATGAAATGTCGTGATTTGTAACTAGAGAAAGGATTCTATCTTTGAGCACCAGGATACGCCAAGGGAAGTGTTTTCCTTTGAAAACACCTTTAGAAAAAAGGGGAGGGGGGTGGTTTGCAGCTACAGAGAACAAATATCAAGAGCTCAAAGAAAGCCCCTTTCTTGCTTTTTTCCCCCAGAGGCTCTCCAAGGAACAACAGAATTGAACAACTTGTAGGACTGAAGTGGAGGGGAGGAACCAAATCAGCGTTTGGAAGCCATTATCTAGCTGGGCTCCTCTCCATTATCTTCTCTGGAATGTTCTGAAGCAGCAGATGGCATCTTTTTAAGTTTCAAAATTAGATACTGAAGTCACTTCTGTGGATTTGTTTTTTCTTTGTAACAATGGAGTTTTACTCATTAGCCAATAAAAAGGTATCTAGTTTTTATCTCAAAAAGGCAAATTTGCTTAAAATCTTTTAGTTTTAAAATTTTAGTTAACTTTGAGTTTTGGTAAATCATATACCCGTGTGTAACAATGACCACTCCAAAAAAGTCCCCAGAGGCCATTTCCAGTCATTGCTCCCCCCTGCATCCCCCATGCCATCACTGATTTACTTCACAGATTTTAGATGCACTTTTAAGCACATCTTCATTACACTTCCTCATCATACAGTTGTAAGATTTCATTTCTGGTTTTATTTTAGTGATATAAAACAAGGCAGTCGACTGGCTTCACGATGTGAAAATAAAATTCAACTTATCTTGAAATTAGACAGAAAAACTTTTCTCCGAAGTCATTAAAATGCAGGGAGCACAGGCAGGGCGGAAGACGGGTCTGACTAGGAGCCTGCACAGCCTTTTATCTGCCTGAACTGAAGCCCGGACCAGGGGCAGCACGAGCACACCGGGCAGCCGGGGCCTAGGTGTGCCCCGGAAGCAGGTCAACCGGCTGCCCACACCGCCCAGGAGGAAGAGACCACATTGCAGAGGAAGCAGCGAACAGGAAATTTTCTTAAAGTATATCCTTTTAATGTCAGATCAAGGGCCGATTGTTGGTGGCCAGCCCAGGGAGCAGGGAGCGCCTCGTGCCCGACTTGGGCGAGGTCGCCTGCAGGGCTTCCAATGACCCCCCGGCTCGCCTGCAGTCCCCTCCAGATCAAGTGCCTTCTGAAGGCAGATCAGTCCCTGCTCATTCCGGAGCAGCAAAGGGATGGACACTCAGGCGCCAGGCCGAGGGCCACCAGCGGGAGGCACGGGCGCGGGGGTGGGGTGGGCTGCCGCTTCCCGGGCATCTCTCCTTTTCCGGCCCCCTTTCTCCATTTTCGGAAGGGCCTGGCTTTAATGAGCATGCGGGTTAGGCCTGGAGCGCTCGCCAAACCTTCCACCCTTACCGTCTGCTGTCCTGGTGACCGCGTGTTCTACCTCTAACCTCCCGGGACAGTGACGCGGCCCCGTACTCGTAATCACAGGCTGAGCTGCACCTTCCCCTCAGGAGAAACCGGGCGCCGCGCCCCCGCCTCGGGCCGCAACTCTGGCCCGGGGAGGCCGCTCGCGCGCGCCGACCCGTCCCTTCCCCGCCGAACCCCCGGGCACGCCGTCTGAGGCGCAGGAGCGCCCGCGGGCCCGGGGCACCCACGCGCCGCCTGCCCGGGCGCTTGCTCGGCAGCCCTTCCTTGAGTTCTCACCCGGCCGCCTGAGGTCGCCGCACGAGAGAGAAGCAGAGGGTGCTGCGGGCACAGAGGGTAAGCGTTAACGCGCAAGGTCCAGACGTTCCAAGCACCGCGAGCTCGTCTCCGCTCCGCCGGCCTGGACTTCCTGCCCAGCTCGAGGGGACCCCGCCCACTTCCCGCCCCTCAAGCCCACCCCCTCCGCGCTGCCTCGCCATTGGTCTGGCGCGCCGTCACTCGGGCCCTCGCCTCCGAGGGAGGGGTGGGACTGCGGGCGCCGGGAACTGGAAGAGGGGGCGACGTCCCGAGGAGTTGGGGTGGGGTCGGGCTGGGTGTCCCAACTACCCCGCGGCTATGTGGGGATGCGGGCGAGCCCCCGTCCGCCTTCGCTCCCGCCCGCCGCTGGGATCCGCGGCTGAGCCGAGTCTGTGGCGCCGGGGCCCGGGGGGAGGGGCGGCGCGGCGCGGCCGGCATGAGGGCTCGGGGCTCCGTCACGTACTCCGAGTCCCGCACGCACGCCGCGTCGCCCCGGCGCCGCACGTCCGGCCCACGACCTTGGTGACGACCTTCGCGGCCCGCCCTTCCCGGCCACCTCACCCGTCGCCCCGCAGCGCGGTGCCGGAGACCCCGGCGGCCTGGACACGTTGGTGGCCGCGCGGCCGGACCCCGCTCCCGGGCCGCGGGGTCGCGAGGCCGGCCACGTGTGCCCACCCGCGCCTGCGCCCTGCGCGCCCGACAGCCCGCCAAGGTGACCCGGTCCCTTTGTCCTTGCGTCGGTCACACAGGAGTTATTAGGCCAAGAGCCGAAAGGATGTTCGCTTTCCCTTAATTACAGCTAATACTTTTTGAGCGCTTCCTACGTACCAGGCACTCCACGTGAGTGCCCAGGGTTAGTTAATTCTTCGGCTCTTGTTTATGTTGGATCTTGAAAGTAAGCTTCTATACCTCCCTTTCCCATACACGTGAACCATACTTGTACTGATTTGGGAATGGAATTTCACACAGACTCGGGGAATTTCTCAAAGTTCAAAACAGGTAATATTCCAGAGTAGTCTGACAAATGAAAAACAGGCATGAGTGGGTGCAGTTATTTTCCCCTTCTGATGAAGAAAGAACCGATACCATTTCAAATCAGTTCTGCAGCACATCTCCCCCCGACCCCGCAACACACACTCAAGGGAGGGCTTCGTTTTATGATAGAGTTATTTTTGTATGTTCTTAGTGCTCCTCTTGGTCTGTAAGTCTGAGAGCTAAAACAATGTCATTCATCTCCATACTTAACCCATTGCCTTGCATGGAGAGATTCGAGTGTATATTTGATTTTAATTATTATTTCTTCTGGTCAGCTGCAAAAACTGCTTTTATTCCTTAATTCCTAGCCTTGGGTAAAGCTGAAGACCTATTGAGTCCACTGTGTTTGTTTTCCATTGACTAAGAAGAAAGAACTTTAGGATTAAATTCAGCAAAAAAACAACAAGGAAATTGTAAAATGTTTCCTAAAGAATTACGTGAATTTTGCAAGCAGGGTTTGTGGTTTCCCCAGCAATACACTGGTGTTTCAGACTGCTTAAGACCAAGATCCCAGCCCCATGACCCAGCAGCTAAATCAACAGCCACTATCTCCTAAACCTTAAGAACTCAACAGAAATCAGACACTTAGAGCTCTTATTTTCAGAGCAATTCTAAGGTGTGGCCCTGAAAGGGCTCCAAAACAATCTCTTTCATTTTATGTTAAAATGGTTAGAGAGATAAAGATAGAAAGACATGGCTCTTATAACGGGTTTCTGGCCACAACCAGTGATTCCTAGCAGGAAATCAGATGTAGAACATGATCTCAGACTGCTGCTGTTGCAAGATTCTTGGAGGCCACAGCACAGTGTTCTGAGCCAGCACTTCGACCTCAAATTGTAGCTCAACTGTTAATGAGATGTGCCCTCAGATCCTTTCCAAAATCTGCAAGCTGCCAAATGCCCTGCCTGTCTCCACAGCTCCTGAGGCTTTGCTAGCAGGCTGTGGGACTCGTGTGTGCCTTCAGTCCAGTGCAGGGGCATTTACCTTGTTACAGGCATTTAGTTGACAGTATGCTCATTGAGCAGTTTTAGTGCAGTGGCATACCAAAGGCTGGTGGGCAGGGAGGGGAAACGTGTGTGCAAGGCTATTATCAGAAGACCACACTGCAGGTAGGGCCTGCATGACATCTGCAGGGGGACATCAGAATTGAGGGAAGATGAATCTGCAGCAGCCTATGACCCACCTGGATTACTGATTCTATCTGTGGTCTGCGCACCCCTGGTTGAAAACTGCTGGTCGGTGGAAAAAGTGACATACCTCTTTTGGAAGGCAGGTCTTTAGACAGATAGGAAACTTCTGGGTTGGAGAAGCAGCCCAAGGGAGATCAGATGAGTGAGGAAGGCCCTCAGGGGATCTAGGTGGATCACCCCTCCCCTTACAGACTAGGAAGTTTTTGTGTTTGTTTACCCCTGAGGACAAAGAATGACGCCTGCCTCATCAGTAAACAAAGGATGTTACAGCCATCAAGTCATCAGCCACTGCAGCCACCTCCAGCACTTTGTGGGGATTCAGGATGGAGAAAAATAAGATACTGGCCCTAGATAGTTAAGGTGCATCTCAAAAGAATAATTTCATTTAGCCTGGATTCTTGTATCTTCCCATACACAGAAAAGTACTAAATTCATTAATTTGAGATGTCCAGGTTTTTCTGTAATTAGCAGTAATCTCTTGCTGTTCAACTACCTGGGTCTTTTTTTTTGCAAAAACTTCTGTATATCCTGGTTCCTCCCATACCTCTTTGGAATAGTCCCTCAGAGCTATCTGAGAGGATGTATCCTGTGCTTAAGCCCTCAGTAAGTCCACTGAATACAACATAATCCTCAACTTTTAGATTGTGCATTTTTCCCCATTCTACACCACTAAGTATTTAACATATACCAAAGACTGCATAAAGTATATCTGATGTAAAAAATAATAAACAGAAGTGTACCCAACTTGCCAGCTTAAGAAGTGGATATTGGCAATGCCATTCACGTGCCCTGTGTATTCTTCCCTGGCCCCAGAGGTAACCACTGTCCTATATTTTGTGTTTATTTTCCCCTCACTTTGCGGTTTTTAAATATTTTTTGAACTTTATATAAATGGCATCATACTGTTTCTAGCCTTTGCTACAATTTTTTTTGGCTCAACTTGACATTTGTGAGCTGTGGGTGGTTTGTTTCAGTGCTGAATAGTATTCCATTGTGTGACTATCACACGTTTTCCTGTCAGTGTACATTTGAGTTTCCCAGTTCTTTTTTTCCTGTTAATACCAACACTGCAGCTATGAATTTTGTTGCAAATGTCTCCTGGGTACAGGTACAAGAAAGAGTTTCTCTAGGGCAAATACCTAGGACACCCACCTGGACGTGGAATTCCTGGGTCATGGTTATAAGCATCTTCAACTTTGTTTTCCAGAGTATTCATATCTTTATGTACTTCCACCAGCAGTGAATACGAGTTCTGACCTGGATGTAAAAAAAATAAAATTCAGCTCTTCCTTTGCAATTCTTTTCTAGAAATTTGATTGATTTTTTTTTTTCCGCATGGCATGTGGGATCTCAGTTCCCGGACCAGGGATCGAACCTGTGCCCCCTGCAGTGGAAGCACGGAGTCTTAATCACTGGACCACCAGGGAAGTCCCTACTGATTTTCAATTTAACATCCTTTCCAAGTCCTTTGCTTAAGGAAACCCTCGTGCCCTCTGTGTAAGTTACAGTCAGCATTCTACCCTTATGATGGCTCTGAGGGCACCTCTTAGGGCTCCCTGCTGTCAACAGCCCCTCACAAAGTCAGCTGTAGAAGTAGGGACCGGGCAAGGCAGACTCTGGGGAGGCAGAAGGGAGCGCACAGTATGGTTTTTAAACAAAGTCATTGCTAGGAGGGCATTTATCAGGGATGCCCAAATGAAGGGAGTAAGGAGCAGAGGGATTAAAGAAAGAAACCCCAGGGCTTCCCTGGTGGCGCAGCGGTTGAGAGTCCGCCTGCCGATGCAGGGGACACGGGTTCGTGCCCCGGTCCGGGAAGATCCCACATGCCGCGGAGCGGCTGGGCCCGTGAGCCATGGCCGCTGAGCCTGCGCGTCCGGAGCCTGTGCTCCGCAACGGGAGAGGCCACAAGAGTGAGAGGCCCGCGTACCGCAAAAAAAAAAAGAAAGAAAGAAACCCCAGGAGTCTCAGGGAAAGCAGGAGCTTCCGGGAGGAGCTAATGAAGAGGGGGCAAATGGAGACTGAGAGGGCTCTGCACCAGCAAGAGAAAATCTTGGGGAAGAGTTGCTGTCCTGTGTCAAAAAGCTCTGCGTGGATCCTCTGTGCCTCAGCTCCTTAATTTCTGAAATGGGTGTGAAAAGACTACCCTCAGGTGGCAGTTTTGAGCCCCAACAGTCCTCTTACCACCAGTTTGGAAATCATTGCTTACGGCTGGAATGGAGGCCTGCAAGGCACTGATATCTCTAAATAGCAGCTGCATTCGGCCCCGTCCCCAGCAGCCTCCCTTTTCCTCTCTATCGGTCCCCATCCTCTTTTTCTCACAGTTCTTAAGGTTGTCTCTTAAAGGGAGGCCCAGGGCAGCTGCAGCCTGGGGGCCAAGAAACCCCAATCTCCAGTCACCAGGCTGGCAGCCCTCCTAGAGGCTGGAGCACCAGACCCTCAGATGGCCCGCTCCAAAAATGCCAGTCGCTGTGAAGGAAAGAGAAGTCCTGTAACAGGGAAGACTCCATATTAGATCTGTTTCTTGTACTTTAACCCTTGTATTCTATTGCTTTTGCTTTGTGTTAAGAATGCTGCCTACAGCGCATTCCCTGGCCGTCCAGTGATTAGGACTCTGCGCTTGGCGCTTTCACTTCTGGGGCCCAGGTTCAATCCCTGGTCCGGGAACTAAGATTCTGCAAGCCTCGTGGTGTGGCAAAAAAAAAAAAAAAAAAAAAATGAAGAAGAATGTTGCCTATAGCCTGAAATATACAGGATAGTTCATTCTCAAGGCTCTGACCTTTCTCATGTATATAGAGATTAAAAGTTGCAGAACAGAGAATAACATTTGTCTTGTTGGAGGTTTACAGGAACATCGTGACCCGACCTACGTGGATGGCTACGAGAGCAAAGGAGTCTGACACCAAGAAGTCTGCAACAGCCAACCATGCCCCTCCCTCACCCGGCCTTTAAAAATGCTTTGCTGAAACCCTTTGGGAGTTCCGGGTTTTGGGGGCATGAGGCACCTGTCTCCTCGCATGACCCTGCAGTAAACCTTTCTCTGTTCCAAACGCTGATGTTTCGGTATTGCTTGGCCTCAGAGCGCGCTGGGCACACGAACTTGCTTTCGGTAAAAGTCAGAGGATGCAGTGTGTGAGCTCCAGACGGAAAAATAGGAGCCAAGTTCTTCCTTCAGAAGGAAGTGGCCCCTTGTGATTCGCTGAGAGTAGGGTTTCCACGGAGGCCTTGCATGGCTGGCCTGATAATGAGAAATTCCTCCCTCCTCCTATCAGTGACTGATCAGTTACTGAGGCCAAGTTATCTGCCAGGTGTAGCTCATTTAATCCTGCTCCCTGTGGCCATCTCTGCTTTTCAAGGCACAGAGAGGTGAGCTGAGCTGCCCAAGCCTGAAGCTAGTGGATGGAGGTACAGGGTCGGGGGTTGGGGGGGTGGGGAACCAACCCAGGCAGCCTGGCTCCCCAGGCCTCGCCCCCGCAACCATTCAGCATTCTGCTCTTCCGAGATGAAGTTCACTTTGACCTTGGATTTGGATGAGATGACAGGACACTAAACTTAGCCCAAAGAGCCCTCCCTGAATTTGCACCTCTAAGCCGTGACTATAACCATACACGGAATTTTTTTTTTTTTGTGGTACGCGGGCCTCTCACTGTTGCGGTCTCTCCCATTGCAGAGCACAGGCTCCGGACGCGCAGGCTCAGCGGCCATGGCTCACGGGCCCAGCCACTGCGCGGCATGTGGGATCTTCCTGGACCGGGGCACGAACCCGCGTCCCCTGCATCGGCAGGCGGACTCTCAACCACTGAGCCACCAGGGAAGCCCCATAAACGGAATTTAACTGTAGCAGGTTTTGAGAAGCAGGACTCAGGAAGGTTTCATGTCTGCTAGATACTGTGTTCTCTCTCAAATAAATTTTCAGCTGGAAGATGAGAGCAGCCCACAGAATGGGAGTGGCAGTTACGTTGTATGGCAATTCGAGTTCCAGTTACAAAATGTTCCCAACCCCATACTCGTGGTGGCATTTGCTGGCATTTCCTAGGGGAGGAACTCTGATTTTCTACAATCTTTGACAGTTCCCTTGAAGCGAGATCCCTGGTCCTCCTACATTGAAATTCCCTGACTGATCTGATGTTTCATTTGTTTGTTTCCTGGTGGCCAGGAAAGTGAAGAGGAGAGAGTGGATTTCAGCACAGCATTTGTCAGAGTCCGTCGGGATATTCCTGTGGCCAGAAGAGCCATGCAGACTGCAGCAGGGCGGAGGGGTTTAGACCTGGCTGCATGGGTCTCTTAAGGGGCTGATCTCAGACTAAAGGCTCGCCCCGGAGGAGTGTGGCGAGGACACGCAGCCGTAAGTTCACAGATCAGCAGAGCTGGGCGGGACAGCTGCCCTAGTGAAGGGCTGACTCAGGATTCACACCAGAAGGGCCAAGCAAGGTGCCAGGCCGATGAAGTGCCCCTTTTGAGGAGCTTATGAGTGCCTGCCACTTTCACAGAGCCTTTGGAAGGATTTCGCAGACTGGGCAGTCCTTGGCCACCTCCACACAACTGACTGGACCGAGGATTAGCACCACATCTCTCTCTTTTTATGAGCCAGTCACATTGGATTTAAAGCCCACCTTAATCTAATATGACCTCATCTTAATTTGATTACCTGCGCAAAGACCCTATTTCCAAAGATGGTCACATTAACAGGTTCCAGGTGGACATGAAGTTTTGGGGGACACTATTCAACCCAGTCCAGCCTCCCATCTTGTAGGGTGTCTCCCTGCAGCCCCTCATCATTCAGCAGTCTAGCCCAGGGGTTGACAAACCATGGCCCATGGGCCAAATCTGTTTTTGTAAGTAAAGTTTTATTGGAATACAGTCACTCCCCTTTGTTTCCATATTGTCTATGGCTGCTTTCAAGCTACAGTGGCAGAGTTGAGTAGTTGCAGCAGAGACCATAAGGCCTGCAGAGCCTAATCTAACCCTTTTGCTTTTTAAATTAATTTCTATTAGAGTATAGTTGATTTACAATGTTATGTTAGTTTCTGCTGTACAGCGAAGTGAATCAGTTATACATACACATATATCCACTCTATTTTAGATTCTATTCACATGTAAGTCATTAGAGAGTGTTGAATAGAGTTCTGTGCTATGCAGTAGGTTCTTATCAGGTTTTGGGTTTTTTGGCCACGCCACATGGCATGTGGGATCTTAGTTTCCAGACCAGGGATCATACCCATGCCCCCTGCAGTGGACATGCAAAGTCTTAACCACTGGACGGCCAGGGAAGCCCCTTAGTTATCTATTTTATATACAGTAGTTTGTATATGTCAATCCCAATCTACCAATTTATCCTCCCCCCCTTTCCCCCTTGGTAACCATAAGTTTGTTTTCTACACCTGTGACTCTACTTCTGTTTTGTAAATACGTTCATTTGTACCATTTTTTTAGATTCCACATATAAGCCACATCATGTATTTGTCTAAACGTAATCCTTATAGAGAAATTTTGCCCATCCCTTGGCTTTGTCTGTCCCAGCTTCTCTCATGGCAGCGGTAGCCCAAGAAGCATCCATCCAAGAGGACAAGACTCTGTGCAAGAGGTGATGGAGACGCCTCTTGCTGATGTCCTATTGGCCAAAGCGGGTCACATGGTCAAGCCTAGCATGAGTGTGGGAGCGGCTACCCATGTGGATACCAAAAGGTTGGCTCATTGGGGCCACCAAGACCAGTCTTCCACAGGGGCAGGGCTGGAAACAGGAGGCCTGTCTAGGAGAGAGACCATGGTGGCTCCGTAGGTTCCTAGGGTGGTAGCCGTGGAGGTGTGAGAAGTGACTGGATTCCAGATATAGTTGCAAACAGAGCTGATGTTTTTTGCAGATGGGCTGGATGTGAGCAAAGCACAGAATTCTTTATTTCTACCCCACCTACTTTTAAGAAAGATCTGGGATTCCTCGAAGGAAGTTTGCGATAAAATCAGTACATACTAAATCAAGACTGGGAAAATAAGCACCAAGGATCAAGGGAGAGAGGCAAACAGGCATAGGTGGGGCAAAACCCACGGGAGCAGGGCTGCCCTTGGGCCAGAGCGCACCTGTGTGGGGATAAGAAAAAGCCACCTCTTCCTCGAGACATTTTGCTTCCATCTTAGGAGTTTACAGTTATAATAAAAATATCAAAATGTCAAAATAAGAAAGATGGCCATGATGGAAATGATGCCTCTTTAGAGGCACCCTTGGGTGTTGCCTTCTGAGGGCATGTATGTGATGACCCTGCTTTCGGACTTAGTTCACTGTAAGCATTGAGGGGGTGTGTGATTGGTCGTCATAATAGTGCACATTATTATAGAAGATTTGGAAAAGACTATGATGAGATTGCTTCCTTTAAAGCCAGGAACGTAAAATTATAATCAATCTTTTTTTTTTTGGTATAAGTAAAATATTTAAACTTAAAATAATGTGAGTTTTAAATATTTTTTTCAACCATTTTAAAGTTCTGAAAAAAATCAACTATTAAAAAAATACATAAAAATGTACTGGGGGGCGCCATACATCTTTCCTCTTGCTTCAGGTTCTTATTTAAAATTTTTATATTTTTGCTTCTTGTGGATTTTTGGTGTAAATGTTGATGTTTTAAATATGATTTCTCTCAATTCCTGAGGTTTTCAGCACCCTCTTGAATTTTTTTGCCCAAGGCGAGTGCCTCACTTGCCTCACCCTAATTCCTGGCCCAGGGTGATGTGGCCGCTAATATTTAATACTTAATAGAAGATGCCTGTCCAGTGTGAAGGTCAAGTCTGGAGAAGGGTGCTGAGTTCTGAGTAACAAGCTCACCTGGGACCTCGCTAGGGAGGTAGGATTGGGGGGTAGATATGGAGGACCATACCCCCCTGTGGAGGAGTGCAGACTTGGGGGGTCTTGAGAAGCAAACAAGAATTATTGAAGAGTTATTAGGCAGTAAAGGGCATAAATTTAATTTTTCTGGCTCCAGAATTGAGGATGAGGACTACAGGGGAGCAGAGAGCTACTCAATTTAAGAGAAAATAGAAAGAAGAAATCTTTTCCAAAACGACACACAGTTCCTGCCACTGGAAGTTGTTCAGGGAGAGTCTGGGGTCTGCAGTTGCTCGTGGTGTATATATATCTATATATATGGTGAATTAAAATTGATTTACTTTCATTCCTTTTGAGATTTTTAGAGTATGTGAAACTTACTTTGGGATTAAAAAAAAAACAAAGATAAACAAAACCGGAAGACTGATCGCAATTAAAAAAAAAAAAAGACACACATCATAAAAACCATAAGAAATAGTTGAAAAAACAAGAAAACCAAGGCTGAGAATTAACATTCCAGTATCCTGCCTCTTCTTCCATTAATTGCAGATAGATTTTTGGATCCAGGAAAGACAAAGATGATTCAGCAAAGACAAAGATGCTTCTGTTACTTTTCAATTAAAGTCTGCCCCATTTGGACACTGTCCCAGGCCTCGCTAACGTGATGCCAGGGTCCCTCTCTTGGTCCCATCCTAATGGTGTCTTTGGGCTCACACTGGACAGAGCCTTTTTTTTTTTTTTTTTTGGACAGAGCTTTTACTCCTGCCGGATCCACAGGTACCAGCTCAGCAGGCGGGAGCTTACGTCTTGGCAGTGCTTCTTATACTGTAAGTCTGATTGATTCTCATTCCTCAGAGGAGTCAATATACTAAGTCCCATTTACTGCAAAGCACAGTTTCTTAATCTGGGCAGGAGTCCCATGAACAAGCTGTTAGAGGTCCAAGGAATGCCCCAAACTGTGTACAAATGTGGTGTGTCTGTGCACATTTTATGTGGCTAAGGGTTCTGCTTTAAATTCCTAAAGGGGTCCATGGCCCCCAAGGATTAAGAACCACTGCTTTGGGACTTCCCTGGTGGTGCAATGGTTAAGAATCCGCCTGCCAGTGCAGGGGACACAGGTTCGAGTCCCGGTCCAGGAAGATCCCACATGCTGCCGAGTAACTAAGCCTGCGTGCCACAACTACTGTAGCCTGCGTGCCTCAACCACTGAAGCCTGCGTGCCTAGAACCCGTGCTCCACAACAAGAGAAGCCACTGCAGTGAGAAGCCCACGCACCACAACGAAGAGTAGCCACCACTCGCTGCAACTAGAGAAAGCCTGTGCACAGCAACAAAGACCCAACGCAGCCAAAAATAAATTAATAAATTAATACATTTATTAAAATAAAAAAAGAACCACTGCTCCAGAGGCTGCCCTGATTAATTCTGTCTTTGCATATCTGTATCACTGGAACAAATGAATTACCTTTTCTGTAAATTCTGTAAAATGTTGCTGTACTCTTTGACCTCAGATCATAGTTTTCCATTTTAAGCTCAGGAACTGTGTTACATGAGCTGCAGAGCTCTCCACACTCTCTGAAGGAACTCATTCATTTTCTCTCCTCTTCTACCAGCTTCTCAGGAGATGTCCTTGGAAACAGGAGGTGAGAGAACCCTCATGTGTGCTTTCCTGGCTCCCAGTCCTTTCCTGTGCCAGGCAAGTGCTTACTTGCTCCTGTGTTGTGTATTGGGTATGTGTTGGTACTAGGGTACATCAAAGTCTTTGATTCTGGCATTTTATTCCCCAGAAAAATAGTCAGAAGCTTAGCTCAGCATCTTATGGAGGGAGAATTACCCCCTGCCAATTTAATTCGGAGAATCTATGATAAATATGTCAGAAGAATATAACCAAAAAGGAAAAAAAAGAATAGGCATGAATTTCTACCCGACAAATTGGTAGTTTTTACCTTTCAAAGAGTGTTTTATACCTTTTTTGAATTTGGGGTTCTCGCCCAATAAAAAAGTACATTTGTGTGTAGAGTCATGCAGAGTTTTGGGCTGTTCTTCGATGTAAGTAGGGAAGAGGGCACCCCCTTCTTGCTTGCTTTACGCATGAGCTATTCAGAAAAGTTTCTCACACAGAGATATTTATTAAATACCTTCCACCACTAGCTCAGTGCTGGGGATTCCAAGATGAGTCAAATACAGTTCCTGCCTTCCAAGACACCTGGGCTGGCTGAGTAGACAAAAGCATACACAGCTGTGATGCAAAGTTAAATGTTGATGGGGTCCGGAATATGGCCCTGTGGCATGAGAATTATTTTGAGCTGAAGGCATTTGAGAACAGAGTTTTTTTTCTTCTGAACTCCCTTATCTGCCCAAAAGCAGAACCTCCCAAAAGAACTCAATTTTTCATAAATTCCCTCTCTGGGATAAACCAGGGAAGATTGGCTCCTGTTTAAATTGTTTGTTTTTGGCCCCATGTTGCAGTTTGCGGGATGGGGATTGAACTCAGGCCACGGCAGTGAAAGCGCCACATCCTAACAACTAGACCACCTGGGAACTCCCTTGGCTCTTATAAATAGACATTGTCACGAAACTGTCCTATGTCCCATCTATTCTCCTAAGGGCCCTTCCCTCCCTTCCCTTCCCCTAGTAAGATGGTATATAAGCCTCCAATTCTAATCACCTCTAGTTACATTTTTCTGTGAACTCCCCTATATATGTGAATAAAAATCTTTTTTTCTTGCTGATCTGTCTTTTGTCAGTTTTAATTTGCAGGACCCCAATGACAGAGCCCAAGAGAGTAGAGGAAAAGTTTTTCCTCCCTGACAATGTCATAACAGGGGAAGCAATACCTTTAGTTTCTGATTTGTGATGAAATATGCAGGCTACATACTCTAAAATTACTGTGCTCTTCCTCTGCTGGTCAAGGCTCATTCAACAAATACTTATTGAGGGCCTGGTATCTACCAGGAACTGGAGACAGAACAGAGCACAAGGTAAATTTCTTGCCCTCATGGTGCTTATACTCTGGTGCAGAAAACAGACAATAAGCCAGTAAATATATAGATTCTCAGTTGGTGGTAAATGATACAGAGACCATTAAAACAGTTCTCAGGGGGAAAGGGACTGCTGTGTGTATGAATAATATATGATCCATACGAAAATTCTCAATATAAAATTCTAGCAGTTTATATCTTTAAAGATGCTCCCTTTAAAAAAAATTTATTTATTTATTTAGGCTGTGCTGGGTCTTAGTTGTGGCATGCAGGATCTTTTAGTTGCAGCGTGCGGGCTTATTAGCTGCAGCATGCAAACTCTTAGTTGCAGCATGCGGGATCTAGTTCCCCAACCAGGGATCAAACCCGGGCCCCCTGCATTGGAAGTGCGGAGTCTTACCCCCTGGACCACCAGGGAAGTCCCTTTTTTTTTTTTTTTTTTTTAAAAAAAAGGGCAGAAAAGAAGCAGTTGAGTTTCTTGCTACTTGCTTTTTAAAATAACAAAAGTACTCTATGCTGGTTATTAAAAAATGTCAAAACAGAAATATACTCCTTCCGTTTCCTCTTTATTTTGCTTCGCACTGTTAACAGTCTGGTGTGTGACCCTCCAGGTTTTTTTCTATGCACGTTCCAAGAAACATATACATATTCACATAGAGATGGTTACATACTTTAAAAAAAAAAAAAAAAAGAAAATGGAATAATGGTATATACATTCTGCAGTTTGCCACCCTCCCCACACTGTTATATCATGTGTATCTTTCCAAGAACACCACTACCATTTACCTGTCCTTGCTCTTCTAAAGGCTACCTTGGATGTCATCGTTTAAATATCACTCAGGTTTTAATAGTGTCCCGCTGATGGACATTTACGTTGTTCCCAAATTTTCACTCTTATGTGTAGGGCTCTGACAAACGTCCTAGTGTGCAAGTGTTTCTGTAGGACAGATTTCTAGAATTTGCACTGCTGGGTCAAACGGTACGAATATAAAACATTTTCATAGATATTGCTCAAGTGACCATACAAATTTCCATGACCCCACTGCCAGCAAAAAAGAGCTCATGTCTCCATGTCTTTCCCAATATTTGATAATAACAATATTTTAATTTTTGCTAGTCTGTGAGATGAAGGGCATTATCTTGCTTTAATTTGCATTTGTATTTATGAGTTTAGGCTAAATTGAGCTTCTCTTCATGTTTATTCTCTTTAAAAAAAATTTATTTATTTATTTTTGGCTGTGTTGGGTTTTTGTTGCTGTGCGCGGGCTTTCTCCAGTTGTGGTGAGCGGGGGCTAGTCTTCGTTGAGGTACGCGGGCTTCTCATTGCGGTGGCTTCTCTTGTTGCGGAGCACAGGCTCTAGGCGCGCAGGCTTCAGTAGTTGTGGCACGCGGGCTCAGTAGTTGTGGCTCGCAGGCTCTAGAGTGCAGGCTCAGTAGTTGTGGCGCACGGGCTTAGTTGTTCCTCAGCATGTGGGATCTTCCCGGCCCAGGGCTCGAACCCGTGTCCCCTGAGTTGGCAGGTGGATTCTTAACCACTGCGCCACCAGGGAAGCCCCCATGTTTATTCCCCATGTTTATTCCCCATGTTTATTCTTTAGCCCCTGCAGTCCTCTAAGCAGAAGGAGTGAGAGAGGGGAGTAACGAAATTTGAAACTTGCTTATTGGCTGGCTTCACCCAAGCCAGCAGTTCTGTCTGGGGCGAAGCCTTCCCTTTCATAGGCTGGGACATTCCTCGGCACCTCAGTTGAGATTAGCTCAAAATGTAAAAAACTCAGTAGGAAGTAGAGATCATCTACACTTAAAAGTAAAAAACAAACAAACAAAAAGCCCCCAAAAACAAAAACCAAGGGCCACCAAATCACTAGATTACCATCAGTCAACACTATTAAACCTGCATACATTTTCCAATCAGCTAGAAAAATGTTATGTAAGTTTCATACTTAAAAGAAACACCGTAAGCCATCTATTAAGCCCATCATTAAAACTTCAAGCTTGTTATCTGTAAAGTTAGCTTCCGATGGAGGTAGAGGCCAGTGTCCCCAGTAAGCCTTAGGACAAGTAGAATTAGTGGCAAATAGAGTATATGGTAAGACCCAGTAAGACCTTAATAAATGTTTATTGACTGGTATTACATGAAAAAACCAATTCCCTTGTTTTCTGAAAACAGTCTGAAGGTTGTGAACCGTGGTCAGAGCAAGAGGAGCAAAGCAAGAATATTAATATGCATAGTCACTGTGAAACATAATCTTTTTAAAAATAGCCCTTTTCCTTTTATAAAGTGGTCAGAAATTTAGAAAATACAGATGAGTGAAAAGAAGCAAATTACACCCACTCATCATCCCATAAACAGTCCTATTAACAATTTGCAGGTTGTTTTTTTTCCTTAACAGCTTTATTCTATTCAGATAGAATTCACATAATAGAGAATTCACCCATTTAAAGTATTTGATTCAGTTTTTTTTTTTAGTTTGTTCAAAGGCTGTGCAGTCACTACCATAACATAATTTTAGAATATTTTTGTCCTCCCTAAAAGAAACCCTTACCCATTAGCAGATAATTCCCATTTTCCCCAGTCCTAAGCAACCACTAATCTATATTCTATCTCTGACAAAATTTGCCTATTACGGATGTCTCATACACATGGCATCATACAATATATGACATTTTGTGTCTGACTTCTTTCACTTACCATAATTTTTTCAAAGTTCATCCATGTTGTAGTATACGTCAAAACTTCATTTCTTTTTAATTGCCAACTAATAATCTACTGCATGGATATACCACATTTTATTTACCTGTTTAACAGTTGGTAGACATTTGGGTTGTTTCCACTTTTTGGCTACTGTGAGTAATGCTTGTATGACCATTCATATTCATGTTTCTGTGTGGACACGTTTTCATTTCTCTTGGGTGTAAACCTAGAAGTGAAATGCTTATGTCATATTCATCTTTTTTCCTTTGCTTACATATTGATATAGGGGTTCCCTCCCCCTACAAATGGACTCATTTTGAACATACTGTTAAGTAGCTTGCTTTTATTTTTTTACATTTAAAAACATACTCTGAAACATCTTTTTTTTTTCTAAACACCTTTATTGGAGTATAATTGCTTTACAATGGTATGTTAGTTTCAGCTTCACAACAAAATGAATCAGTTATATATATACATATGTTCCCATATCTCTTCCCGCTTGCGTCTCCCTCCCTCCCACCCTCCCTATCCCACCCCTCCAGGCGGTCACAAAGCACCAAGCTGATCTCCCTGTGCTATGCGGCTGCTTCCCACTAGCTATCTACCTTACGTTTGGTAGTGTATATATGTCCATGCCTCTTTATCGCTTTGTCACCATTTACCCTTCCCCCTCCCCATAGCCTCAAGTCCATTCTCTAGTAAGTCTGTGTCTTTATTCCTGTTTCACCCCTAGGTTTTTCATGACATTTTTTTTTCTTAAATTCCATATATATGTGTTAGCATACGGTATTTGTCTCTCTCTTTCTGACTTACTTCACTCTGTATGACAGACTCTAGGTCTATCCACCTCATTACAAATAGCTCAATTTCGTCTCTTTTTATGGCTGAGTAATATTCCATTGTATATATGTGCCACATCTTCTTTATCCATTCATCCGATGATGGACACTTAGGTTGTTTCCATCTCTGGGCTATTGTAAATAGAGCTGCAATGAACATTTTGGTACATGACTCTTTTTGAATTATGGTTTTCTCAGGGTATATGCCCAGTAGTGGGATTGCTGGGTCATATGGTAGTTCTATTTGTAGCTTTTTAAGGAACCTCCATACTGTTCTCCACAGTGGCTGTATCAATTTACATTCCCACCAACAGTGTAAGAGGTTTCCCTTTTCTCCACACCCTCTCCAGCATTTATTGTTTCTAGATTTTTGGATGATGGCCATTCTGACTGGTGTGAGATGATATCTCATTGTCGTTTTGATTTGCTGAAACATCTTTTCATATCATTAAGCATGCCCAAACTCTAATCTCAAAAACAAATGCATGGGGCTTCCCTCGTGGCGCAGTGGTTGGGAGTCCGCCTGCCGATGCAGGGGACACGGGTTCGTGCTCCGGTCCGGGAAGATCCCACATGCCGCGGAGCGGCTGGGCCCGTGAGCCATGGCCACTGGGCCTGCGCGTCCGGAGCCTGTGCTCCGCAACGGGAGAGGCCACCACAACAGTGAGAGGCCCGCGAACCGCAAAAACAACAAAAACAAACAAACAAACAAAAAAAACAAATGCATGTTTTGGGCAAAATACAACCTGTGTCTAGAAAATAATATTTAGGAGGTGGCATTGTAAGCAGCCCACCAGAGGCCCCCACCCCAACTTTTCTGGGGGTATTTTGATAATAAAGCCAAACAAAACACAAACTGTCTGTTTTCGTGGAGTGATGCATAATTTTAAAATATCAATAAAGCTCTAATAGGGAATCATAAGAATTCCTTACTGTTGGGAGTGTGGGTCATGTATTTCCACTTTGGTGCCTTCAGGCCGGGGTTCCTTCCCCAACAAAGGCCCTGCAGGAGGGAGGGAGGCCATTTCTTCCGCAGGGAGAGGCTTACTGTGTGGCTAGCAGGGGCAGGGAGTCCCCCTGGGGTTTCACACTGTCCTCAGCTCCTTTGTGACCCGCTGACCCTCCAAGTGTTCAGAGAGCTCTGAACTGACAACAGCATGCTTCCTGAGAAGGATTTTAGGGATTTTTCAATTCAATTTTCAAACATTTTGGGTATAAAAAGGACTGACACCAAATACAGAAAATGTACCTAAAATGAAATTCTGGGATTAAAAATGATGAGGGCTTCCCTGGTGGTGCAGTGGTTGAGGATCTGCCTGCCAATGCAGGGGACACGGGTTTGAGCCCTGGTCTGGGAAGATCCCATATGCCGCGGAGCTACTAGGCCCGTGAGCCACAACTACTGAGCCTGCGCGTCTGGAGCCTGTGCTCCCCAACAAGAGAGGCCGCGATAGTGAGAGGCCCGCACACCGCAATGAAGAGTGGCCCCCCGCTCGCCGCAACTAGAGAAAGCCCTCGCACAGAAACGAAGACCCAACACAGCCAAAAATAAAAATAAATAAATAAATAAAAATTTAAAAAATGATTAAAAGTTAAAACGGTCCATTGGGACTCAATACAGGACACAAGAGGCTCGTACTTGAAAACCAGCGTGTCTGGTCATGTCCCAGACGAGGAGACAGAGGTGAGGCATGAAAAGAAAGAGCAGGAGCAGGAGAAAGGAGTTGGCAATTCAGCAGCACAGGCTTACCTCTCTTGTTTGTCATCGTTTTGAGTAAATTTTGGGTTAGATACAAAGTGATATTTTATTTTATCTCTTTATTTTTGGCTGCGTTGGGTCTTCGTCGCTGTGCACGGGCTTTCTATAGTTGTGGCGAGCGGGGGCCACTCTTCGTTGCAAAGCATGGGCTCTAGGCACGCAGGCTCAGTAGTTGTGGCTCACGGGCTCAGTAGTTGTGGCACACGGGCTTAGTCGCTCCACGGCATGTGGGATCTTCCCCGACCAGGGCTCGAACCAGCGTCCCCTGCATGGCAGGAGGATTCTTAACCACTGTACCACCAGGGAAGCCCCACAAAATAATATGTATATATATGTATTTTAAATTTATTTATTTAATTTTATTTTTGGCTGCATTGGGTCTTTGTTGCTGCACGTGGGCTTTCTCTAGTTGCGATGGGCGAGCGGGGGCTACTCTTTGTTGCGGTGCGTGGGCTTCTCATTGTGGTGGCTTCTGTTGTTGTGAGCATGGGCTCTAGGTTTCAGTAGTTGCAGCACATGGGCTCAGTAGTTGTGGCTCTCGGGCTGTAGAGTGCAGGCTCAGTAGTTATGGCACACGTGCTTAGTTGCTCCACGGCATGTTGGATCTTCCTGGACCAGGGCCTGAACCCATGTCCCCTGCATTGGCAGGGGGATTCTTAATCACTGTGCCACTAGGGAAGTACCAAAATGATATTTTAAAGGTCAGTTACGCTACAAACAATAAATGCTGGAGAGGGTGTGGAGAAAAGGGAACCCTCCTACTCTGTTGGTGGGAATGTAAATTGGCGCAGCCACTATGGAGAACAGTATGTAGGTTCCCTAAGAAACTAAAAATAGAACTACCATATGACCCAGCAATCCCACTGCTGGGCATATATCTGGAGAAAGACATGGTTTGAAAAGATAAATGATCCCAATGTGCATTGCAGTGCTGTTTACAACAGCCAAGACATGGAAGCGACCTAAATGTCCGTTGACAGAGGAATGGATAAAGAAGATGTGGTACATATATATAATGGAATATTACTCAGCCATAAAAAGGATGAAATAATGCCATTTGCAATGACATGGATGGACCTGGTGATTATTGTATTAAGTGAAGTAAGTCAGGGAATGACATATATTATATGATATTGCTTATATGCAGAATCTAAAAAAAAGATACAAATGAACTTACTTACAAAACAGAAACAGACTCACAGATTTAGAGAATGAACTTATGGTTACCACAGGGGAAAGTGGGTCGGGGGGAGAGATAGATTGGGAGTTTGGGATTGACATGCACACACTGCTGTATTTAAAACAGGTAACCAACAAGGACCTACTGTATAGCACAGGGAACTCTGCTCAATACTCTGTAATAACCTAAATGGGAAAAGAATTTGAAAAAGAATAGTTACATGTGTAAGTATAACTGAAACACCTGAAACTAACACAACATTGTTAATCAACTATGCTCCAATATAAAATTAAAATTAAAAAAAAATAAAGGTCAGTTATGGATGACAGAGATACACTGAACACCGGGACCACCGCCCACTGGAGAAAAAGAACATGGGGCTCTCTATGAAGACCCCTGGTCCTTCAATTCCACCCACTCCTTGCCCTCCTTGGGGGAGCCCATGGTCCTGAACTGTGGTTATGGTTCCCTTGCCTTTCTTTGAAGTTATATTACACGTGCTCGTATCCCTACATAATAGACTGTGTCATTTACAGGTCTTTGAACTTCATAGAAATAGAACTATACTCTGTTTTCCTCTCACTCTGTCACCCCCTTCCTGCCCCCCGCCCCTGGATTCCAATATTTCATACCTGAGATTACTGCATGTGGTTCTAACCCGTTCATTTTCACAACACAATAGGGCCCTACTGTAGGAATAACCCAGCTTTGTGTTTCCAGTCTACTGGTGATGGATATTTGAATGCTCCTTTTTCTATTTTATTGTATTTTATTTTTGGCCATGCTGCGTGGCTTGTGGGATCTTAGTTCCCCCACGAGGGGTTGAACCTACACCCTCGGCCGTGAAAGAGTGGAGTCCTAACCACTGGACCACCAGGGAAGTCCTGGGTGCCTCCGTCTGATGTTAGCAACAGAACTTGAACATTGAACATTCTTGTTCTTGGGGCCACGTGTCTGTCCTTTGATTTCTCACGATGGCAATCCCTCCCATTCTCAGCCTCATCACCTAGTCCTGTTCACCTGTACCCAGTTGTTGCAGCAGAGTGCTGGGGGAAGCCACCTGAGTGAGTTTTCCAACCACCTTCATTGTATGTCTGGTTTCTACAGAGCTCTGTCCAGGCCTTTCCTAACTGGGGCCTGTGGGCAGCTGGGTTCTGGCTCCTTTGAACCATCGTTGGCTTAGTGATGGTTTTCCTTCTGGGAACTAGCTGATGCTTGTTGTCAGGGGCTGAACCCCTGAGCTTGGGGCTCTCTGGTCCTGCCCCTACTTGGGACATACCTTGTGACTTTCAGTACCTCAGTTTCCCTATCTGCTAAATGGGGGAAGAAATATCTGTCCTGCCTAACTCAGAAGGTTGTCACAAAAAGGAACTGTTGAAAACTGGCTCCAAAAAATATCACCAACACAATCTGCTGAGAAGACCAAGTTGAGTTTATTGCTTACCAGGTAAGGAGGCATCCCACTTAGCAAAGTTTCCCCAGGGCCTCTGAAGGGGCAAGGCAAGGTCAGAATTGATTGAGAGCTGGAAGTGTGGCTTCAGGCAAATCGTTCAATGAGGAGACTTGATTAGGTCTGGGTAAGAATCATGACACAATGGTCCAGGATTTGTGGGAACGGTTAAGACGAGGATTTTGAAATAAGCCAAGAATTCGAGGGATCCAGAGAATCTTAGGGTGCAAACTGTCTGTCGGTGCTTTTTCCACTGAAGAGTTGATGGGCCTTTCAGCAATTTCTTGTGATGATCAAACCATTTTCCTGGACAGGAGACTCTGGGCAGCACAAAGACTTGCTCCGGAAGACGGGGGAAGAGTGAAGTCACCTTAATGCAGACAGTCGGGTCTGGTTCTCAGCTGAGTGTTGGCGAAGATGGTTTTTGTTTCCCAAACCCAAGCATGGACTGGAAAGAATAAAGCTCTGGACAAAGTCAATGAATTAGTGATATTAATAAATATGTCTTTATAGAGAACAGACTTGTGGGTGCCAAGGGGGAGAGCAGTGGGGGAGGGATGCAGTGGGAATTTGGGCTTAGCAGATACAAACTGGTGTGTATAGAATGGAGAAACAACAAGGTCCTACTGTATAGCATGGGGAACTATAGTCCATACCCTGCGATAAACCATAATGGAAAAGAATATAAAAAAAGAATGTATGTATATGTATAACTGAATCACTTTGTTGTACAGCAGAAATTAACACAATATTGTAAGTCAACTATACTTTGATTAAAAAAAAAATCTCTAGCTTTCTGGAAAGCACTGATGTCCATATGTGGAGTGAGATGACCTTAGTTTGTACAACCCAGAAATACAGTACCTGGGGAGGTAGAATTCCAGGTTCAGGGCCAGGAAGCCTGAGGCTCAAGGATGAGGAAGCCTGATGTCCCAGCCCCTGTGCTCTGGTCACCCTTGTGCTGTTTGGTAGGATCAGGGGACATGTGGGGAGGTCTGCAACAACCTGTGTTTCCGTTCGTGGGGTTTCTTCCACCTGAGGTACCGACACTCTTCCTCTTTGGCTGGCTGATAAAAATGACAGAACACCAAAGCCTCTTATGTTGCTTTAAATAGAGCCCGTACGGAGGACTTGTAAACCAACTACCGCTTTTTCCATCTTCACACCGCTCCTGACCCCTAGACCGTGGCCTGGGTGCTCCCTCCTCTGGGCTCCTGGCACCTGTATATCCCACATCTAACACCGCCTGCTCGCAAGGTTTTCTCCCCCATCAGACAGGGAAGACCAGGCTGGGACTCCTCCTATTCACCGTCATGTCCCCACGTCCAACTCAAAGCAGATGCTCAATGCGTTTTCTTTGGAGGGATGAAGTGCTTCTCCGTAGGGGATGTAGGATGCCGTTTTCTAGCTTCCTGAGAACCCCTCTCTGAGTCTCAGCTTGCTCTCATTATCCTCTCAATGTCTCAATACTGAGATTTGCCGGTGACCTTCTTCAGGAATCTACCTGCACCCGTGAGCATCTGAAGGAGAATGGGATCCAGGCTTTGCAGGCATCCAGGTCCCCTTTCCAGTGGGGACTGGCTGTGGGGATTGCAGGAGACCCCTCCGTCTTCCCGTGGCTCCAGCAGGATCTCTCTGGACTCCGGCAGGTACGTGGATTCGTGGGCCAGCCACATCTCTCCCCAGCTTCCTGAACCAAGAGGATGAACCCAGTTAGTAACTCAGCTCAGCAGGCTGCCCGAGGCAGCATTAGCCAGGCATCCACGACATGCTGGTTTTGGCACCGGTCTGCTGTTTAGATAATGTTTTTCTCCTGTAATCAGCAATTGACAAGGCACTCTGGCTCCAAACACCATGTCAAAGAGGGCACGTGGAGCAGGCTGAGAAAACGTCAGCTCCAGGCCGGGCTCAGTACCTCTCTGAATGGAGGGAGGGGTACTGATTTCTCTGCAGCTTGTCGACTCACCTTAGTGGGGGCATCAATAGAGGGTCTTTAGCTTCCCTACAATCTCCACCAGCATCTCCCCCAAGTCATCTCCCCAAACACGATCTAGATAAAAATGTGCACGAGTACAGTTTTAAGGCAAATCTTTGAGTCTCTCTTCTGCCCCGGATGCTGTATTACCCAGTAATTCTGGAGCTCCTGCTCAGCTTGTATCAGTGTCCTCTAGGCTGAAGTTCCGTTTCCTGGCTAAGTTTATCCAGCCAAGTTAGCAAGGATTCCAAAGAGATTGTATGTGGTAACATTCCTGTGTGACTGTGAAAATAATTTTTTTTCTAAAGAAAAAGGATCTCACATGACTTTGTCACACAACTACCCATTTCTTTCACTGCCTTTAACACCCATATCAGATGTTTTCTCTCTTTTCATCTCCTGGGACACTTAGTGCTTCCACAGTGTCAGACCACCAGGCATTTTACTATATATCATTCACTGCTTTTCCATTTTGTAGCTGATTGTGTTACGTTACTCCTCTCTGGAGGAAAGTATCCCAATCTAGCCCTCGGGATTACACAGATTAAGTTCAACTAAATACAGGCTCACGATACATGATTTCCAAACACATAAGGAAACCAGCCATCGTGAGTGAGAATCAGCAGAAACTATGAACAACAGACTTAGCTCACCTAAGATTTCAGATTGTGGAACAATCAGATACAAAACACTAAATAATGGTATGTGAAATTTAAGAAAAAAGAGTTTAAAAAATGAATAATCAGGGCTTCCCTGGTGGCGCAGTGGTTGAGAATCTGCCTGCCAATGCAGGGGACACAGGCTCGAGCCTTGGTCTGGAAAGATCCCACATACCACGGAGCAACTAGGCCCGTGAGCCACAATTACTGAGCCTGCGTGTCTGGAGCCTGTGCTCCATGACAAGAGAGTCCGCGATAGTGAGAGGCCCGCGCAGTGAGAGGCCCGTGCACCGCGATGAAGAGGGGCCCTCACTTGCCGCAACTAGAGAAAGCCCTCGCACAGAAACGAAGACCCAACACAGCCATAAATAAATAAATAAATAAAATTTAAAAAAAAGAAAAAAAAAGAAATAAAGTTTTTTTTTTAAAAAAAAGAATAATCGGAAGAGACTTCCAAAAATGACCAGGTACAATTTTAAAAGAACCAAATATAATTTTTAGACATGAAAATGAATGGATTAAAAGCAGACAATTAGACACAATTGAAGATAGAATAGATCACCAGGAGGACTGAGTGTAAAAAGTTAGCCAGTACGCGGCACAAGGAGACACAGACAAAAACCACAAGAGGTTAAGAAACACAGAGAACTGAATGATAAAGTTTAATGTAAGTTTCATTGGAGCTCCACAGCAAGAAGAGAGAATGGGGAGGGGCAATGTTTGAGAAGATAATGGCTGAGAGTAGTCCACGACATACGTAGGTTACAGGGAAAATCCATATGATGATCTCAATAGCCTGGAAAAATCATGTGAGAAAAGTCAACAGTCATTAATGGTAAGAAAGCTTAGCAAAACTAGGAATAGGAGGGAAATTCCTGAATCTGAGTGGATTAGTTTTCTAGGGCTGCCCTAACAAAGCACCACAGACAAGGGGACTCACAACAGAAAAACATTTTCTCACAGTTCTGGAGGCTGGAAGTCTGAGATCAAGGTGTCAGCAGGCAGTTCCTTCTGAGGGCTCTGAGGGAGAATCTTCTCCAGGCCTCTTTCCTTGTAGATGGCCGTCTTCTCTTGTGCCTCTTCAAACTGTCTTCCCCCTATGTGGCTAAGTTTCCCCTTTTAACAAGGACACCAGTCATATTGGTTTACTCCTCCTGCCCCCACCCCAGCCAATGACCTCATTTTAACTTAGTTATCTCTGTAAAGATCCTGTCTTCAAAACCAGTCACATTCTGAGGTACTGGGGGTTAGTACCTCAACATATGAATTTGGAAGGGGGGGTACAACTCAACCCATAACATAAACTAGAAAATTCCTTAATCCAAGAAACCATCCTTTTAAGTTGGGGACATAACAAGGATCCTCACCATTACAGTTCTATTTAATATGAAATAGGAGGTCTTAGCTAATGCAGTAAGACAAGAAAAATAGATTAAATGTAGAAGACTTAGAAAGAAACCAAACTGTCATCATTTGAAGATGACCTGACTGTTTATATCCATGCTATCCAATAGAAATATAATGTAAGCCACATATATAATTAAAAATTTTAGTAGCCACATTAAACAAAGTGAAAAGAAGCAGGTGAAATTAATTTTAATACTATATTTTATTCAACCCAGTATATTCAAAATGTCATTTCAATATGTAACTAATATAAAAACTTATTCATGAGATATTTTCACTTTTTCTTTGAAGTACGGTGTACATCTTAAACATACAGCACATCTCACTTTATCCACATTTCTGGTGCTTGGTAACCATGTGTGGCTCACTGGACAGCCACACGTACCTTCAGCAGTGAAGCAGCCGTGTTTCTGTGGGAGGGTCTGTGTTACGTCAGGCACTGTTGCAGCTCACACATGTTGATCATTACAGGTTCACCTTGTTGGTGTGGAGCCACAGGTGGTCCAAGGCAACTCCAGCTCCTGCCAGACCTCTTCCAGACAGGTTTGTGTGCAACTCTGGAGGGAAAACCCCAACTTCTCTTGCAGGTCACCCACACTATTGAAGTTGGAGGCATTGAGGAGGTGATAGACCAACATGGGTCCAGCTCATCCTTGTGGGTTCCAGTTATCCTTACTTTCCCCATTTTATGTCCATCTTTCCTGTTCAACTGTCTGCCTACACTGAAACACAGCTCTACATAAACTATGTGACCAGCTCCCACATTCACCCAAGGTCAATACCTCAAAATAATACCTTCTTCTGTAGTTCATTCTTAGTGGTTCTGCTCAAACCCTAATGGATATAGGAAGAATAGTAATGGAAATTCCCTGGTGGTCAATGGTTAGGACGTGGTGCTTTCACTGCCTGGGCCCAGGTTCAATCCCTGGTCAGGGAACTAAGATCCCACGAGCCGAGTGGCACTGCCAGAAAAAAAAAAAAAAAGGGAGAAGAATAGTAGATGATTGTAGTGAGTTCTACCATAATAAATATATTAAAATCCACAAGTCAATAATAACCAAGAAAAAAATATGACAAAAAAGCTTAAAAATATGCCCGTCTCATTTGTTACCACTGGAGATGACTATAACACAAACTCTTTTCTCTGGAAATTGGTAATTGAAGGAAAAGAATGAGAGCATTTATCCTGGTAGAAACTGCATTTCAGGGGCTTCTCTGGTGGCTCAGTGGTTGGGAGTCCCCCTGCCAATGCAGGGGACACAGGTTCAAGCCCAGGTCCGGGAGGATCCCACAGGCTGCAGAGCAGCTAAGCCCGTGCTCCATGACTGCTGAAGCTGAGCCTGTGCTCTGGAGCCTGCGAGCCACAACTACTGAGCCCACCCACCACAACTGCTGAGGCCTGTGTGCCTGGAGCCGGTGCTCTGCAACGGGAGAGGCCACCACGGCGAGAGGCCCGTGCACCGCGGCGAAGAGTAGTCCCCGCTCACCGCAACTGGAGAGAGCCCGCACGCAGCAACGAAGACCCAGCACAGCCATAAATAAATAAATGAATTAATTTAAAAAAAAAGAAAGAAACTATTTCAGGGTAACCAAGTAGCATCCATTGATAGGGGAAAGCTCTGCTTACAGAAGAATGCCAGATAAAAAATGTAGACTGATAAAAGTAGAAAATAAACATTGTGTGTCCTTGATGCAATAACAATTATCAATGGGTGCTAAAGCAGTGAGGCAGAAGGTTGGTAGTGATGTGTGCAGTTGCATGATGCCCAAGTTTGCCTCTTGCAGACTGCTTTCTGGCTCTGGGGGAGGCATGAGGCTTCTACTATCTTTGCCCTGTGCTCAATCCTCACATTACAGTACCAGGACCAGCAGACATGTCCTCATGACCTGATGTTATAGAAAATACTGGGGACCAACGTCTGAAGGATTCCTGCTTAAAAAAAAGGAAACTGGATCTAGATCTGCCCTTTCACAGGAAACACAGGAGACAGAGGAACAGGTTAAATTAAACCACAAGGAAGCAATCCACATACTCCACATGACAAATGACCCAGTTTCTCTAGCAAATCACAGTTGTAAGAAAAGAAATAGGAAGGAAGGAGTGACTGGTACAGGAAAATGGAGACTTACAGGACCTGACGACCTGCCACAATGTGGCTCCAGATCCAAGCAAACTAAATGTAAAAAACACTTTTGAAAAACATCAGAGACATTTAAATACGGGCTGGGCATTAGGTGATAATAAGGAATTACTGTAAATTTCGTTAATTGTGAAAACGGCATGGTTGTTCTGGCAGGCCCCCAAAGATACGCCCATATCCTAATCCAGATCTAGAAATACGTTACCTTACATGGCAAAAGGGGCTTTGCTGATGTGATTAATTTAAGGAACCTGAGATGGGGTGATCGTCTTGGATTACCTGGGTGAGCCGAAAGCAATCACAGGAATCCTTATAAAAGGGAGGCAGGAAGGTCAAAAGCAGAAGGGGAACATGAAGTAGAGGCTGAAGTGATGCAGGGCTGTAAGCTAGAGAATGTACGAGACTTTGGAAGCTGGGAAAGGCAAGGAAAATGGTTCTCCCCTAGAGGCTCTAGAAGGAACGCAGCCCTGCCCAAACTTTGATTTTAAACCCATTTTGGACTTCTGACCTCTAGACCTGTAAGATTATAGTGTGTATGGTTTCAAGCCACTAAGTTTGTGGTAATTTGTTACAGCAGCAATAGGAAACTAATACAGTGGTTATTATTATTATTATTTTTTAAAGGCCTTGTCAGTTAGAGATGTAGCGAAGCAGTTAAGGGTGGAATAACACAGGATTTACTTTAAAATATCCCCCAAAAGTGCATGTGGTAGGAGATAAAACAAAGTTGGAAAGATGTTGATAACAGTTGAAACTGAATGATGAGCTTAAGGAAGCTCAGTATCCATTATCTCTACTTTTATGCATGGCTGAACATTTCTAGAACAAAAAATTTTAAAATATACTGTGTCAATGGTGTGACCCTGGACTCCATCCCAGACCACTTCTGTATCTACAGTCATGCCCTGGGTGGTCTCACTTGCCTCCCAATTTTAGATCTCAAGCCAGACCCTCCTGTGAGCTCCAGACATGCACATTCAAGGGCCAGCTCACTTTTCCCTCTGGGGCCAATGAACATCCAAACTCAGCATGTCCAAGGCGTGAGTGCCAGGATCTACTGTAATGTGAACAAAGCTAGGTGCATAACAGGTTTTGTAGAATGCTAGCTTTTAAGCAAAAAGTGTGGGGAGGGGAATGTGAATTCACACGTGTGTCCGCACGTTTATTTATATATTCAAGGAGAAACATGACACGGTCCCAGATGTATTATTCCTAACTGTCTCACTCTCCCTGCTCCCTTCTTCTACTTGCTTGGATCACCCCTGAGTGAACCACCCGCCCCCAGGTTCTTGCTGCAGTTTTGCCTTTGGGGGACCATGTCTTTCCTGTCTCAGGAAATGGTAGCTTCCAGTTGCTCAGGTCAAAACCTTGAACTCTAGGTCAAACCTTGACTTCTCTCTCACACCCCAGATCCAATTCATCAGGAATTCCTGTTAGCTCTGCCTTCAAAATACATGCAAGCCCCAGGGACTTCCCTGGCGGTCCAGTGGTTGAGACTCCACGCTTCCACTTCAGGGGGTGCAGGTTCGATGTCCGGTTGGGGAACTAAGATTCCACAAGCCACGCAGTGAGGCCACACACACAACAAAAAATACATGCAAGCTCTAGATATTTCTCCAAACACTTCTCACCACTTCCCTTGCTACCCAGGTAGGCTGGGCGTAGGTTATCTCACCCCTGTGTTATCGTAATTGCTTGCTAACTGGTCACACTGCTTCCATCCTTTGCCCCTTGCAGCCTGTTCTCTGCACAGAGTGCCCAGGGTAGTTGAATCATCAGATTGTGGTCCTGCTCTGCTCAAAATCTGTACAACATGAAAAAAATGTCCACGGTACAGAGGTGGAAAAAAAATCTATCCTTGGCGCCATCTGCATAATATGAACCCAACTGTGTGTGCACGTGTGTGTATGTGTGCATCTAGAGAATATCTAGAAGGACACACTCCTACAGTTAACAGTGGCTGCCTCTGGGGAGTGGGCTGAGTGGAGGAAAGGAAATGGATTTATTTTTATTCCTTGATACACTACTTGGATATTTAATTTATTGCTTTATTTTATTTCATTTATTTATTTTAAAAACAAGCATGTATTACTTGCAGTGTACAATTTCGTAGTCCGCACACATTTGCCTGTGGCTGGGATTCAGATCAGGTACAGTAAGGGGTGGCCCCGACAAGAGGGGGTGACGTCATGTGTGCCCCTCGGGCAGATTGGAGAAAGGGAATGGCCAGGGGGAGGGGAGGAGGGGAAGCGGCCGTGGCTAGCTTCAGTTGGGTTTTCATCTTCACTTCCTCGCCCCCAGTGGGGTTATGAGCTACAAGCTAGGTGGACCTCTTGGTGGGGCCCTGCAGGGTCCACTCTGGCCCCTTGCCTTTTCTTCTTTTCTGGGGAAGCGTTTGTTTGATGATGACTTTTCTTGCTATGCAGAGTTGGCCCTGGGTTCCAGAAGTAAATAAAAGCGATGCATTTTCTTCAGTCTCTTTTTGCTTTGTCTTCCCAGTGGGGTGTTAAGGACCAGCCAGGGCATGTTTCCAAAAGTTCTTTTGATTATTTAGAAAAAGCCTTACATAATTTCACCAGCGGGACCCCAGGAATCAAATGCATAGTCAGCATGAGGTTGTGCTGAACAGAAAGTTCAAATTCAGTGACTAGGGCTGTTTTGCTTAATTAACCACCTGGGTCTCCCAGTAAGGGGTCTCCAAAGACTGTAATGTCTTTGCTGGTCCTGGAGGGCCCCCCAGATTAGCGTCTACATGAACACAGTGGTCTTGGGTGAGTCCATGCTCTGGGGATGGGCAACTGGGTCAGAGGTGACTCCCAGGTGACCCTGACCTGCTATTGGCCAACTTGAGAATTTTGCTGCTGTAATCTCTGAGGTTGGGCTGATTGAAAGTGACACAAAGATTCAGGTGACAAAGGCTTTGCGAAGATTCTTGCTATTTTTCAATGAATATTTTAAAGACACATTTTGTTACGGGGGGGCGGGGACTCCTCAGAAATCATCCCTGTGTTATTCTCGTCGGTTGCTCTGTGTGTGTGCTCTAAAAATGCAGATAACTTACCCCTTAGTTTATTTCCTTATTGAGTTCATATTGCCGAGCTTCTAGAGACCCAAGGGTCAGTAGTGCAGCGCTCCATCCCCTCTTGGGAAAACCCCTTTCCACATGAGAAAGGACTCCTCTGCTTGTTCCCTAACCTGGTAGGGAGACACAGTGTCCGGAAGACTGCCAAGGCTTAGCTCATAAGGAAGGAGACGTTCCTAAGCGAGGGCTTTGGAGTCTGAGCTGGGTCCTGGTGTCTTAGACAGGGTTCCGGTGAAACACTGCAGAGGTTGCCTGGGGAGTCTCTGGGGAGAGATGCCCAAGGCAGTGAGGAGGGCAGGACTGGGCACAGGGAGAAGGCAACCCTAGTAGCTGCACTGAGGCCCATCCTGCAGGAAAGCTCTGGTCCTAAATTGAGGCAAGAGGGCTGGGCCTTTGTATGCCCGCATCACCAGGTGGAGGATGGTTACCTGCCGTGAAGAGGGGATCTGGATGTGATTATACTATCCACTACACCTGGCTGCCGCTGGCTGGCCAGGCTGCCACTGACACCTTTATATCACCTGAGAAAGTTACTGAATTCCTCCCAGCCTCCATTTGCTCGTCTGTAAAATGGGTCCAAAGATACCCTAACTTTCAGTGTTGTCTTAAGGATTAGAGATATAAAATGCATATAAAGCTCCTAGCCCAGTGCTAGTATGGCTAGTAATATGCAAAATACACAATGGATTGCCAAGACTTAGTACATGAAAAATAACGCAAAATATCTCATAAATATTTCTCTTATAAATTACTTGCTGAAATGATAATATTTTGGATATGCTGGACTAAATAAAATTTATTATTTAAATTAATTTCACCGTTTCTTTTTACTTTTTAAAAAGGTGGCTATTAGAGAATTAAAATTATGTGTGTGGGGGGGGGGCTCATTAGATTCATAGCCCCTGCTCATACACAGGTAAGAATGTCTAGAGTCTAGATCCTAGACAATATCCTTGGCAATTCCATCATTTCATCAATGAAAATTTATTCTTAGCACTCACTGTGCTAGTTAACAAACCATCTGGCATTGATTGAAGATAAAGAGAGTCAACGTGAGTTTTGATGAGTCTTTTATTTTATTATTGTTTGTAGTGAATTAATCCTATTTATTTATTTGTTTTTCCTTTTGTTTTGTTTAGTTCTGGCCACGAGACTTGTAGCTTGCAGGATCTTAGTTCCCCGACCGGGGACTGAACCCAGGTCCCGGCAGTGAACCGGACTGCCAGGGAATTCCCGAATTAATCCTATTTAATTACATTAATTTTAAGGAAAAAATTATACCAACACATTGGTCTTTCACAGTAATGAATAATAACATTATGTTACTGGAAAACTGGGTTCACCTCTTGGCGGGCGTTGAGCCAAAAGACACAACCAAGCCAAACATTGGGAGAAGCGAGGGTTTAGTATTTGCAGAAAGTAAGCAGAACACGGAGGATCTTTCCCAAAGCAGTGTCTCTGATGAGTCTTTTTTTTTTTTTTTTTTTTTCTTTTTTTAATTGCTGTATGCAGGCCTCTCACTGCTGTGGCCTCTCACGTTGCAGAGTACAGGCTCTGGACGCACAGGCTCAGCGGCCATGGCTCACGGGCCCAGCTGCTCCGTAGCATGTGGGATCTTCCCGGACTGGGGCACGAACCCGTGGCCCCTGCATTGGCAGGCAGACTGTCAACCACTGCACCACCAGGGAAACCCTCTGATGAGTCTCTTAAATGTAGGTTCTAACTACCTTTGGATTTTTGCATTTCCAGCTTAGCTGAGCGGGTTGCCCCTAGGAAGTAGACTGAAACTAATTCACATGTACAGGTAGATCCTACTGAAGGATTTTAAAGTAGATTGCAGGGACTGCCCTGGTGGTGCAGCAGATAAGACTCTGCGCTCCCAGTGCTGGGGGCCCAGGTTCGATCCCTGGTCAGGGAACTAGATCCCACATGCATGCCACAACTAAGAGTTCGCCTGCCACTACTAAGGAGCCCGCCTGCTGCAACTAAGACCCGGCGCAACCAAATAAATAAAAATACACAAATATATAAACATTTAAAAAAAAAATAGATTGCAGGCACTATCCCCCCTTTCCAAGCTTCGCTCTTGAGAAGACCACTGTGTTGTAGCTCAAACTGGGTCTGACTGATGTGTTTATAATCACATTCAGAACGTTCTGTTTAATAAAACAGGAAATCAAACGCTCAGTTTTAGAAAGTATTTCATCCAAAATGTTTAACATATTTATCATGGGGACTTAAAGAGAACTTTCGTTTATGCCAAGCAGCTCCTTCTCCATTGATGCTAAAATCAAGAATATTTTTCTGTAGAGGGCACCCAATACACCCCCTCACTGTTTTCTCCTTTTAAAGAAAACATGACAAATTAGTGACCTGGAAGCTTTGAATAAAAAACACATCAGGGAAATCTTTGTTTGGAGAGTTCTTTTCAGCTTAATTAATTCACTCTGGCTGTCCAAATTCATTCTAGGTCTGCAGGCAATTTTCAAACAAAATGTTAAGACAGAGTTCATACAAAAGATTTGGGGCAAGAATTTCTGTTTGCTGAGCTGTCATCTCAAGCTAAACAAATGCCAACAGAGAATCCTTAGGCAATTAACTTTCCCCTGAATGGGTTCTTTTATGTCACCCATCTGCATTCATTCCGGTGGGTACTTTCAGATAGGGCTAGCAAGTTAGATCAATAGGTCATTTGGGAAAATTTGATCCTGGTCTAAATGAAATTCTTCCTCTATCCATTTCAAAGAATCTAAAAATCTATTTCAATTTTCTCTCTCAATTTCAAGGAGCCTAAAATTTTTTTTCTTCAAAAAGTTGAATGGGGAGAGAGTGATAAATTAGGAGTTTGGGACTGACACATACACACTACTATATATAAAATAGGTAACTAATAAGGACCTACTGTATAGAACAGGGAGCTCTACTCAATACTCTGTAATGGCCTATATGGGAAAAGAATCTAAAAGAGTGGATAGGGACTTCCTTGGTGGTCCAGTGGGTAAACCTCCATGCTCCCAATGCAGGGGGCTCAGGGTTGGATCCCTGGTTGGGGAACTACATCCCGCAACTTTAGGGGCAACTAAAGAGTCTGCATGCTGCAACATAGATCCTGAGTGCCGCAACTAAGAGCCGGTGCAACCAAAATAAATAAATATTAAAAATGAAATAAAAAAGAGTGGATATATGTATTTGTATAACAGATTCACTTTGCTGTACACCTGAAACTAACACAACATTGTAAGTCAATTATACCCCAATAAAAATTAAAATAAAAAGTTAAATAGAATTACCACGTGACTTAGCAATTCCGCTCCTAGGTTATACCTAAAAGAATTGAAATCAGGTACTCAAGCAATGACTTGCACACAAATGTTCACAGCAGCACCATTAATAACAGGCGAATGGTAGAAAGAAGGCAAATGTCCGTTAACAGCTAAATGGATAAGCAAAGAAATGGAATACAATGTTGCAAATGGATGAACCTCAAAAAAATGCTAAGTGAAAGAAGCCAGACATAAAAGTCACATATAGGACAACTCCATTTATATGAAATAGGTAAATCCACAGCGACAGAAAGCAGATTGGTGGTTGCCAGGGGCTGGAGGAAGGAGGGAATGGAGAGTGATGGGCACAGGAGTTTCACGGGGGTGATGAAAATATTTTGGAGCTAGATAACATGGGGATTGCACAGCATTGTGAATAAACTGAATGACACTGAACTGTACTCTTTAAAAAGGTTAATTTTATGTTATGGAAATTTCACCTCAATTAAAAAAATTCTATCACTTTCTCTATAACCACATATTTGATGGTTTGGGAATGGGATTTCCTGAAAATCCAAACCACTTTTTTTTTTTGGCCGCACCCTGTGGCATGCGGGATCTTAGTTCCCCAACCAGGGATTGAACCCACACTCCCTGCAGTGGAGGTGCGAAATCTTAAACACTGGACTGGCAGGGAAGACCTTAAACCACCTTTTCTTTTTTTTTTTTTTGGAGTTGGGCACAATGAATGTTTATTAGGGACGAACACCTATGGAAGGAAAGGGCAGAGAGCAGGGGTGGGCATGGGGGAAGTCGAACAGGTCTGACAGATCTCAGCCCACCCTGCGGAGCTCTCGAGCCTATATTGTCCCGCAAAGTCATCCCTGGAGGGCTGAGATGGCTGGGCCTTTACACCCACCATGTGGTCAGTCGCAGGGGTGGGCCGGACTGGAAGAGGTGATCATTATAGGCAAGATGCCATCCTGCAGCTGAGGTAGTTCCTGAAGGAACCATAGCTGGAGGCTTCAACTGGGGCAACAAATCCTTCTTTGAAGGGGGACCTGGGTGGTGCAGCTCCTCGTTCATCCCAAAAGAAGAGGTGAAAATATGCCGACCTCGAGATGTGACTGGCCAGGATCACAGGGGGATCTCCCACTGCGCGTACCAGGAATTGGGTTGTACAGCATTGTAGATACTGCGGGAGAGCAGGGTGTCCCTAATCCTGCTCCCCTCACAGAGTGACACGTAACACCCTCTTACACGAGGGGGTGCCGACCACAGCACTTCCTGTGACTAAGGTCTATGCTTTTCTGGAAGTTTATGTTGTCATAGCGAAGGGTTAGTTAGAGAGGCAGAGGCAGTGTTACTCACTGTCCGAGGATGAATGGACAGCAGCAGCGGCTACAGACAAGGAATGAAAAGACAGCTCATCCACGAGTGTTCTGGGAAAAGCTAAACCACGTTTTCTGAGCATCCGTCAAATAGGTTTCTTGGTCCAGCCTGGATTCTCCTTGACATCTCAGCAGCGAGATACCAAACGCATCCCTCTTTCACTGTGGATCCTTTATCCCTGTGCAGATCAGCTGTTTGCAGTTACCCTGGCTCTTGTATAAAACTTTAGAAAATTCTGCATGGTATTTTTCTGACCACTGGATGTCATGAGCGCACAGTATATGCTTCAGCTAGAAAAACAGCACGCTTAGGGGAACACGGCTTCGTCCACTCTCGCAGCACTCCCCTGCATGACCGCGTGGAGGGTGCCTGAGAAGTAATCAAGTAACGAGCCCTTGCAAAGTTTGTTTCTGCAAGCATGACTGAGAAGCAAACAAAATGCGGGTGATTGAAGATAAGCAAAAATACAGCACTGGCTTCTTCTCTGTGTTTTCCAGGATATTTCAATGGGTCACCCGTTACGGGAAGAAAATCAAAATCTAAGATAAGGTATTCTTAGGGCCACTTCTCAAGTATTTTGACCAAGGAAGGTGAGTGACCTGGGACTCTTTGACCTCAGAGAATACAGGACTCTGCTCAACCAGAAAATTAAAATGAGGACGAGTAGATGCCAGTCGTCACTATCTTATTTCCCACTGACTGGTCTTTTAATTTCACTAGAGAGTCACTTCCTTGTAAATCGTCCTGAGTACAGTTGATCTCACTTCATAATCGTATGATTATGGAAGTTTTGGCTATGCCCAGTTTTGGCACCAGTACTTCCTCACTGATAAATGTACTCTTGGTTTCCTCTCCAAGCTGGGGTAGCCGAGGAAGCCCTGAATGTGCAAACCAGCCCCTTTAATTATTCCTCTTGGCTATGGGAAATCGCCTGTGTTGATACCATCATTAACATTTTTTTAATGAGGACGGAAGGTCAGTGAACAAAGTAGGAAGTAAATTGGGGCTCTTGAGAGGTTAAATCTAATACTTCCAAGGACACCACGGAAGGTGGGTCATTTATCCACGGTGGGTCTGTCTGCAAGTTATAAGGATTTTAATGGTTTGTTAAAAGCCTATTCATGTTCATGAAGGTGGAACTGTTGAAATCTGGGCTTAGGGAAGTTGGATCCAGGGGGCTGGAAAAAAAAGAAAATATCCACAAATTTGCATAAGACTTCTAGAAAATATACTTTTATTTCTATGAGGTATTCAACAATAGATGATTTAGAGCAGCAGCCCAACAACTGAGCAAACCGAGGAGTGAAGAGAGGGGTGCTTTGACTTTGAGAATTCACCCCATTTCTCCCCATCCTTAACGCTAAGGACTTCCAGTACGGAAAAAAGATCAGACTCAGAACTTAAAAAGAAGATTTGCCTGGTCTTCACAGCTATAGCACAGGAATAAATACAAAGGACCCAGAGTGACAGGTGGGTGTTTCGGGATGGGTGGTCAGAGAAAGCTTCTCTTAAGAGATGGCCCTTGAGCAGTAATCTGAATGGGATGAAGGAGGAGCCATGTGTTATCTGGGGGAAGAGCATTCCAGGCAGGGGGAACAGCAGGTGCAAAGGCCCTGTGGTGAGGGCACACGTTTGGTAGGTTTAAGGAACAGCAGAAGAGGAGGGCGGAGTGGTAGGAGATGGTGTTGCAGAAAGAGCAGGGCAGATGGTGTAGGGCCTGGAAGTCATGGTGAGGACTCTGTTACCCTGAGTGAGATCGGAGCCATTGGATGGCTTTGAGCAAGGATTGCCCTGAGCTGGCTCATGTTTTAGAAGGATCTCTGTGGCCACTTGGAGAATAGACGTCAGGGACCAGAGTAGAAGTGGAAGACCAGGTGGAGGTCACTGCAGGTGTCCAAGCAAAGGATCTAGTGGCTTAGATCAGACTGACGATGGATCAGGGCATTAATGGATTGTGTGTGGGTGACCTTCACACTTACCGAGTTTCTTCCCACCTTCGCATGGCCATCCTGGTGGGGCTCCTTTGCCATTTCCATTTTTCGTTTCTTTCCCTGAAAGCTGTGTGCAGGTAACTCCATGTGCCATTGCTGAAAAAAAACAAACTACTTTTTAGATTGGCGCTGGTGTAAGTGGTCACTTTCCTCTTAGGTGTGTATTTTAAAAGTTTTTGTTTTTGTTTTTTAATTAATGCCAAAAAGAAAAAGCATTATAATTTGTAAAGTTAATTATATGTCTTGTGTCTTATTAGCTTAGCAGTTGGAGCCACTTAGTCTTTAGCTGCAAGACTGTTGCTATAGTACCAAGAAAAAAATGTTGTATGGCTTATGAGACTATATACTTTAAAAACATAGCAATATGCAATAAAGAGATGAATTTTAAAAAACTGGTCTTTGCCAGGAATACTCTTCCCCTCAGATCTTCACTTTGCTCCTTTTCAGTCAGGCCTCAGCTCAAATGTCACCTCAGAGAGCCCTTCCCCGACCCCCCTGTCTTCCTCCTCCCACCTTCCCCTCATCCTCTATCTCATTATCCTGCTTTATCTTCTTAATGTATTTATCATTATTTGAAAAACCTTATCTACTTTTAATATTTGTTTCCTCCACCCAGAATGTAAGCTCTGTGAAAGCATAGCTTAGAAAAGTGACAGAAATATTGTATATTTGTGGATGTATCCCATGCTTTTATATGCAGTTGACAGCCCCCCTCCCCCAACTAGCAGAGACTCATTAAAAAAGGCATTTTTCTGGCTTCCCTGGTGGCGCAGTGGTTGAGAGTCCGCCTGCCGATGCAGGGGACGCGGGTTCGTGCCCCGGTCCGGGAAGATCCCACATGCCGCGGAGCGGCTGGGCCCGTGAGCCATGGCCGCTGAGCCTGTGCGTCTGGAGGCTGTGCTCCGCAATGGGAGAGGCCACAGCAGTGAGAGGCACGCGTACTGCAAAACAAAAGCAAAAACAAAAGAAGATATTTTTCTTGGATAACAAGAAGTCTAGAAGCAGTTGTTAACACTGCTTTAGCTGCCTTATGAAGCCACTGAGGACCCAACTTTCCTTTCATTCTGCTCTGCCATCATTAGCACCCTGGCTTTTTATCTTCATGGTCACAAGATAGATGCCTCAGCTCCAGGCATCACACCTGATTTTAGTGCCAAAAAAGGGGGAAGAAACAATGTTGGCAAGCTCTCCTCTTGCTTGTTTTTATAAGAAAGCAAAAGATTTCCCAGAAATGTCCCCAGCTGACTACCCTTTATGTCTCAGTGAGAGACATGACTACTATTAGCTACAAGAGGGGCTGGGAAGTGGGCAAGGAAAAGGGGATGCTTAGCCAGAAATGATGCCTTCCAGGGTTGAGTAAACGAATTGGAAGAAATTGATCAATAAAAAGATGACACTCATCTAAGGGACCCAAAAAGCCCAGTGAATATAGACTGAAAACTAGGGACGTCTCAGGAAGATGGGACTTCCCTTGTGGTCCAGTGGTTAAGAATCTGCCTTCCAATACAGGGGACACAGGTTCAATCTCTGGTTGGGGAACTAAGATCCCACATGCCATGGGGCAACTAAGTCCATGTGCTCTAGAGCCCGTGCTCCACAACTAGAGAGGCTGTGCACCGCAACTACTGAGCCCACATGCCCCAACGATGATCCCGCATGCCGCAACTAAGGCCTGACGCAGCCAAATAGATAAGTAAATAAATAAATATTTTTTAAAAAGTCTCAGGAAGACTTTCATTCATTCATTCATTCATTCATTCATTCATTCATTCCTGTCTTGTTTAGGTTTCTTCTGTCCAAGTTCACAAGTGACATTGGCTTATAATTTTTCTTTTTCATGCTATCCTTGTTAGATTTTGGTGCCAAAGCTGTACTTGCCTTATAAAATGAGTTGGGAGAGAGTTCTCTATTTTTGGCATGTTTTTTTCTGTAAAGGGCCAGATAGCAAACATTAGAGAGTAAATATTAGGCCTTGCAGATTCTATGATGTCTGTCCTAACTACCCAGCACAGCCGTTATGGTGTGAAGAGAACCACAGACAATACGTAAAAGAATTGTCCTGGCCAAGTTTGGCCCACAAGCTGTGGTTTACCTATCCCTGTTCTAGGCTATGTTTTATGTACATTTGGAGTTATTTGTTTTTTAAATGTTTGGGAAAACTCTCCAGTAATACCTCATGGGCCTGTTTTTGACTTGTGAAAATATTTTTAAACAGTTGATTCAATTTCTTTAATAATTATAGGACTGTTCTGATTGTCTCTTCCTAAGAGACATTACGTTACACTGTGTTTTTGTGGAAATGTGTCCATTTGATCTATGTTTTCAAATGAACAAAGCATTTTTGATTATTAACTCTTTTTTTTATTGTGGTAAAATATATATAAAGATATTCATTCTAACCATAAAACTTAAGAATTTTAAAAAATTGTGGGAAAATATACATAACATAAAATTTACCACCTTAACCATTTTTAAGAGTATAGTTCAGGGAATTCCCTGGTGGTCCCTGCAGTGGGGTCCTGGTGGTTAGGACTCCATGCTCCCACTGCAGGGGACCTGGGTTCAGTCCCTGGTTGGGAACTAAGATCCCACAAGCCAAGTGGTGAGGCCAACAGCAACAACAAAATTATGGTCCGGTAGTGTTAAGTACATTCACATTGCTGTACAACCCATTTCCAGAACTCTTTTCACCTTGCAACATTGAACATTGTAGCCATTTTTAAGTGTATAATTTGGTGGCATGAGCACATTCACAATGTTGTAGAGCCATCGCCTCCATCCCTCTCCAGAACTTTTTCATCATCCCAGTTAGAAACTGTACCCATTAAACAAAACCTCCCCATTCCCCTCTCCTCCCCAGGCCCTGGTAACCTCTATCTACTTTCAGTCTCTATGAATTTGCCTATTCCAGGTACTGCATTTAAGTGGAGTCATCCAATATTTGTCCTTTTGTGTCTGGCGTATTTCACTTAGCACAGTCTTTTCAAGGTTCATCCTCATTGTAGCATGTATCAGAATTTCATTCCTAGCTAATGCTATGGTGGCAATCATTTTGCAATATTAACAAATTAACATGTTGTACACCTTAAACTTACACTATATGTCAACTATATCCAGATAAAGCTGGGAAAAAAATTTAGAAAAAAAGAATCTCATTCCTTTTTAAGGTTGAATAATATTCCATTGTATGGGTCTACCATGTTTTTTTTGTTTTTTTTAAATTTTATTTATTCAGTTTTGGCTGCGTTGGGTCTTCGATGCAGTGCGCGGGCTCCCCACAGCGGCGGCCTCTCGTGTTGCAGAGCACTGGCTCCAGGCGCGAGGGCTTCAGTATCTGAGGCTCGTGGGCTCAGTAGTTGTAGCTCAGGCTTAGTTGCTCCGCAGCACGTGAGATCTTCCTGGACCAGGGCTCGAACCCGTGTCCCCTGCATTGGCAGGCGGATTCTTAACAACTGCGCCACCACGGAAGGGAAGCCCCGGGTCTACCATACTTTTTTCACCCTCTCATCTGTCGATGGGCATTTGTTTGCACTTTTTGGCAATTGTGAATAACGCTGCTGTGAACATGGGTGTGCAGGTATTTGAGTCCCTGCTTTCAATTCTTTTGTGTCTACACTGAGAAGAGGAATTGCTAGCTCATATGGTAATTCTATGTTTAACTTTTTGAGGAATTACCAAACTGTTTTCCTTCATTATGAACTTTTTTTTTTTTTTTGCGGTACGCGGGCCTCTCACTGTGGTGGCCTCTCCCGTTGCGGAGCACAGGCTCCGGACGCGCAGGCTCAGCGGCCATGGCTCACGGGCCCAGCCGCTCCGCAGCATGTAGGATCTTCCCGGACCGGGGCACGAACCCGTGTCCCCTGCATCAGCAGGCGGACTCTCAACCACTGCGCCACCAGGGAAGCCCCCCATTATGAACTTTTTGATTGAAGTTTTACATATTGAAAATTGCACAAATCATAAATGTACACTTCATTAAATCGTCTCACATCAACATCCCTGTGTAAACTGTCACCAGTTCAAAATCATGACCAGTTCTCCAGAATACCCCTTATGCCCCCTTCCATTCATTTCTAACACCATTGATTAGTTTTGTCCATTTTGGAACTGCATAAATATAAAATCATATTTTATTTATTCTTTTGTGATTGACTTCATTCAACATATTTTGAGATTTATCCATGTTGTTCCCTGGAGCAGTAGCTAATTCATTCGGTTGTACAAATATACCACCATTTACTTATCCATTCTTCTGTTAATGGGCATTTGGGTTGTTTCCAGTTTGGGGCTATAATGAATAGGGTTGTTAGAAATATTCGTGTGCCTGTCTGTACACAAATGTATGGCTTCCTGTTGGGCTATACCTTTGCGAAGAATTGTTAGGTCATAGAGTTTGTTTATATTCAACTTCAGTAGATACTGACAGTTTTCCAAAGTGGCTGAATCAATTTCATGCGCTCCCACTAGAAATGGACGGGAGTTCAGATTGTTTTGCAATCTTGATGACATTTGGTATTATCAGGCTTTAAAGTGTTTGCCATCAGGGTAAGGATGACTGTGTAGTGCTACCTCACTGTGGTTTTAATTTTTATTTCTTTTGTCACTAAAGAATTTTAACTTTTTCTGATGTTAATTGTCTGTCTGGAAAGTCCCTCTATTTTTTTTTTTAACATCTTTATTGGAGTATAATTGCTTTACAATGGTGTGTTAGTTTCTGTTGTATAACAAAGTGAATCAGTTATACATATACATATATCCCCATATCTCTTCCCTCTTGCGTCTCCCTCCCATCCTCCCTAGCTCTCCCTTCTATGTGGTCATAAAGCACCGAGCTGATCTCCCTGTGCTATGCGGCTTCTTCCCACTAGCTATCTATTTTACACTTGGTAGTGTATACATGTCCATGCCACTCTCTCACTTAGTCCCAGCTTACCCTTCCCCCTCCCCCATGTCCTCAAGTCCATTCTCTATGTCTGCGTCTTTATTCCTGTCCTGCCCCTAGGTTCTTCAGAATCTTTTTTTTAAGATTCCATATATATGTGTTAGCATATGGTATTTATTTTTCCCTTTCTGACTTACTTCACTCTGTTTGACAGTCTCTAGGTCCATCCTCCTCACTACAAATAACTCAATTTCGTTTCTTTTTATGGCCGAGTAATATTCCATTGTATATATGTGCCACATCTTCTTTATCCATTCATCTGTCGATGGACACTTAGGTAGCTTCCATGTCCTGGCTATTGTAAATAGAGCTGCAATGAGCATTGTGGTACATGACTCTTTTTGAATTATGGTTTTCTCAGGGTATATGCCCAGTAGTGGGATTGCTGGGTCGTATGGTAGCTCTATTTTTACTTTTTTAAGGAACCTCCATACTGTTCTCCATAGTGGCTGTATCAATTCACATTCCCACCAGCAGTGCAGGAGGGTTCCCTTTTCTCCACACCCTCTCCAGCATTTATTGTTTGTAGATTTTTTGATGATGGCCATTCTGACCGGTGTGAGGTGATACCTCATTTGCATAGTTTTGATTTGCATTTCTCTAATGATTAGTGATGTTGAGCATCCTTTCATGTGTTTGTTGGCAGTCTGTATATCTTCTTCGGAGAAATAACTGTTTAGGTCTTCTTCCCATTTTTGGATTGGGTTGTTTGTTTTTTTGATATTGAGCTGCATGAGCTGCCTGTAAATTTTGGAGATTAATCCTTTGTCAGTTGCTTCATTTGCAAATATTTTCTCCCATTCTGAGGGTTGTCTTTTCGTCTTGTTTATGGTTTCCTTTTTGCTGTGCAAAAGCTTTTAAGCTTCATTAGGTCCCATTTGTTTATTTTTATTTCCATTTGAAAGTCCCTCTTTTAAAGTGACTCAAGTCTTGGACTATTTGTCTATGAGCTGTTGCATGTTTTTTCTTACTGATTTGTAAGAGCTCTTTATACAATCTGGACATGAATGTTGGAAAATATCTTCTCCCACTATAGGGCTTAATTTTTCACTGGGTATGGTGGTTTGTTTTTTTAAAAATTTATTTTATTTATTTATTTTTGGCTGAGTTGGGTCTTCGTTGCTGCATGTGGGCTTTATCTAGTTGCCACGAGTAGGGGCTACTCTTCATTGTGGTGTGTAGGCTTCTCTTGTTGCGGAGCACAGACTCTAGACGCGTGGGCTTCAGTAGTTGTGGCTCGCAGGCTGTAGAGCACAGGCTCAGCAGTTGCAGTGTACGGGCTTAGTTGCTCTGCGGCATGTGGGATCTTCCTGGACCAGGGCTTGAACCCGTGTCCCCTGCGTTGGCAGGAAGATCCTTAAACACTGCGCCACCAGGGAAGCCTGGGTATGGTGTTTTGATGAACTAAAGTTTCTAATATTAATGTCGTTCAAACAATCTTTTTCTTTATATCTTGTTTAAGAAATTCTTGCCTATTCTTTTAGTTATTAACGTTTTTAATTTCCCTCAGTAATCTTTTATTAGAATTATCCAAGGGCATTTGATATTGTCTGATGCCACTGTAAATGATATACTTAAAAAAATAGACTTCATATTTTAGAATAGTTTTAGTTTTACAAAAAATTTACAAACATGATGCAGACGGTTCCTGTAGTGGAATCAGTTTTTAAATTAAAAAAAATTAAGTTTTATTTCCTAATTTTCTGTTGCTGTTATATAGAAATACAATAGCATTTAGTATATTGACTTTGTGTATATTAGCTTTATACACTTGCTCATTACTTGTAATAATTTACCTGTTGATCTTTTTGGATTTTCCACCTACCCAATTATGTCATCCAAATAAGACTGTTTTATTTCTTCCTTTCTAATACCTAAAGCTTTTCCCCTTTATTGTATTTGCCTGGACTTTCAGGAAAAATTTGATATAAGTTGTGGTAGCATCCTAGTTCTTTTTCCCAAACTCATGGGAAAAATCCACTATTTCTCCACTGAGTGTGATGTTTGCTGTAGAATTTTTTTTTGTGGATATTCTTTATCTACAGTTTAGATTGAGGAAATCCACCCTTTTTCCTTAGTTTTTTTTTTTTTTTTTTTTTTTTGCGGTACATGGGCCTCTCACTGCCGTGGCCTCTCCCGTTGCGGAGCACAGGCTCGGGACGCGCAGGCTCAGCGGCTATGGCTCACGGGCCCAGCCGCTCCGCGGCACGTGGGATCCTCCCGGATCGGGGCGCGAACCCGTGTCCCCTGCATCGGTAGGCGGACTCTCAACCACTGCGCCACCAGGGAAGCCCTTTCCTTAGTTTTTAAAAAATATTATAAGTGGATTTTGATTTTCTCTTCTGGATGATGAATTTTATCAATTGATTTTTCTCCATATGTTGAAATGCTTTTGGTATCTTTTTCTCCTATTTTTGTTACATTAATTTTCAAATGTTAAACCAACGTTGCATTCCTGGGACAAACCCAACCTCTGGTGATATATTATCCTATTTATATAAGTCTGCCTTGGTGATCTCTGATGCTATTAGAGAGATTTTAAAAAAAAAAGTAATTTGTCCCACATTTGAAGTATTGGGATAACCTTTGCTGAAGATTTTTAATTTCATTGTACTGTTCTGTCCTCTAGAGGGTTGTGTGGGCACAGAGCAAAGGATTCTGTATCTGATGCAGAGGCACCCCATGCATGACTCAAGCCAAAGGCTGACGGTTCCTTCTCCCATGACACATTCAGAGGGTGTTGGTCCCACCCACACCTGGCAGATTGGCTACACCCGTTCTCCTCCATGCTATTGAGACTTTTTCAGGCTGCTGGGTTGCTGTTCCAATCCAACCAGCTGACTCTGGTCATACCATTATGACCACTGAGAGCTCAGCGAAGTGCCTGGCAGTTGTGTGTTCTCCCAACAGATCAGCTGTTGTCCATCTTGTTCTCCCACAGCCCCTCCTTTCCTGGTGTATTTCATGACATTGTGGATTTGTTCCTCTGTTCTTTAAAGTCTAAATCCCATTTTCAGCTACTCGTGGTTTAATTTAGCTTGGTAGTCTCCTGAACCCTTGTGGTAGGCTGAATAACGGCCCTGCAAAGATTTCCACATCCTAATGCCCAGAACCTGTGAATGTTACAAAAGAGACTTGCAGGGGTGATTAAGTTAAGGATTCTGAGATGGGGGAGATGATCCTGGATTACCTGGGTGAACCCTAGATGTGATCACAAGGATCCTTATAAGAGGGAGGCAAGAAGATCAAAGGAGGAAGTAGGAGATGTGATGAATGAAGCAAGAGATCGGTGTGATTCAAGGAAGGAGTCGTGAGTCAGGGAGTGCAGGTGGCCTCAGGAGCTGAAAAGAACGAGGGATGGATTCTCCCTCGGAGCCTCCAGAAGGGAACCAGCCCTGCCTGTGCTGGACTTCAGCCCAGTGAAACTGATTTTGGGTTTCTGACCTCTGAACCTCTAAGACAATAACATCGTCTTGTCTTAAGCACTGACTTTGTGGCAATTTGTCACAGTCTTCTACTTGTGTACCAGTCCCTTGGGGGTAAGGGGAGAATTAGGACTCAGTATAGATTGGGAATCGCATATTGAACAGTTAAGGGTGGAGGTGAAGGCACACAAACCTGTCCTACAGAAATCAACTAGGGGAGGAGTACATAAAAGGGACTGAAGCAAGACCTGGCCCAAGAGTCTTCCAAGAAGCCAAAGGGACAGCCAGAAGGAGAGGAGAATGGGACTTCCAACTCCAACAGCAGGTCCTACGGTGAGTTTGCACAGACAAGGGGCGCAGAATGTGGATGGCAGGCTGAGCTGTGAATATTTTGAGGTATTTGGATACTACGTTGCTTATCTGTATGTTAATAATGGAGAATCGCCACCAGGGTTTTGGTCTGGATGTTTTCTGATGTGGGTTACTGGTACCCAGTAAGGAAGAAGAATAGATATAATGGAGGAAAATGCCTGCTGGTAGATTAAATGATAGGTGCCGAGTTCTAGGAGGACAGAGGAGCCTGGAAATACCCTATAAGACTGGGGAGTTCATCCACTAAGAGGCTGGTGAGAGAAAACATGGGCCCCGCTGAATTTGGGCTAGATACGTTTGAATATTCTGCAAGTAGGTTATTTAACTTGACAATTCAGTAATGCTTCACTTATATGGGTATAACCAAAAGTCAGAAAGGGAATAAAAATTTTGTGAGTAGTCAAAATGAATATTTCAGTGTTTGCGTTCTTTGGTTTTAGAACAGCCTCTGGACTCTCAGTTCAGCTCTATCTCTTCTTCCGGTGCATATAATTCTGAGAAGTGCAGTCATCTGATCGCTGGCCAAATAGGTCAAAAACAGCAAGGAAGTCAGGAGAGGAGGGCAGGCAAACTGACAGCTAAGAGGAAACAGCTGGCAGCCTATGTTGCAATAGTAACTATTAAAAAGTGAACATACACACCCTGGTACCTCCAGGGCCCCAGCTGCCCAGCCTTTCCCCAGGATCTCCCAATCTCTTTATAATCCATCAACTAAAGGGTTAACTCCTGGCAGAGCAGGGGCTTCCGGACCCTGCCTTAGCACGAAGTCTCATTTCTGTTCTGATTGGTCCTGCCCTGGCCTTATGCATGTTAATAATTGGCTCTCACCCGTGAACATAGGTGTACATTGCTTTAATATTTGAGCAGTTGAATCCCCCCCTCAATATAAAATAAGAAATCCAAAAGTATAACAGTTAGGGTTGTTTCACATAGGGAGAAGAATCTGTAATTATAGGCCCAGCGGGCGTCCATATATTACAATGCAGGATAACAACTGATATGTATATTAGTGGGTCTCGGTCATTAAAAAAAGCTTAACTGGGACTTCCCTGCCGGTCCAGTGGTTAAGACTGCACGCTTCCACTGCAGGGGGTGCAGGTTCAATCCTGCTCGGGGAACTAAGATCTCGCGTGCCTCATGGTGCAGCTAAAAAAATAGATACATATTTTTTTTTTTTTTTTTTTTTTTTTTTAGATACATATTTAAAAACAAAAAAAAAAAGTTTAATTGCATTCAGCTTCATCTATTTAAGAAAGCAGGCAAGAGCACAGTATACTTTATTTTTTAAATATTAAAACAATTTTAAGTTTTATATTGGAGTATAGTTGATTAACAATGTTGTGTTAGTTTCAGGTGTACAGCACAGTGATTCCGTTTATACATATACATGTATCTATTCTTTTTCAAATTCTTTTCCCATTTAGTTATTATAGAATATTGAGCAGAGTTCCCTGGGTCCACTTTAGAAGTTTTAATCCAAAGTGGACTAAACGTCTTGGCGCTTAAATAGAATTGAGCCTTTACTCATCTAGACAACTAACTTGTCCAGAATGACTCAGTCTTCAGGACGCCAGAGCTGGAACTCCTGAATGAAACAGAACAATGGCCTGTCTGTATTACTTAGGGTCAAAATGTGCATATTTTCACGTAGCCAGATTTTTTAAAAAAATTAGTTATTTATTGTTTGGCTGCATTGGGTCTTCGTTGCTGCATGTGGGCTTTCTCTAGTCGAGGTGAGCGGGGGCTACTCTTTGTTGCGGTGCGTAGGCTTCTCATTGCAGTGGCTTCTCTTGCTGCGGAGCACGGGCTCGAGGTGCGTGGGCTTCAGTAGTTGTGTCTCGCGGGCTCTAGAGCGCAGGCTCAGTAGTTGTGGCGCACAGGTTTAGTTGCTTCCCGGACCAGGGATAGAACCATGTCCCCGCATTGGCAGGTGGATTGTTAACCACTGTGCCACGAGGGAAGTCCCCCAGATTCATTTTCCATGCCAGTCCTGTGTAAAGCTGAGCATTGGCTCACCTGGGCTGACGGTGCCGCCATGCTCCCCTGGGCTTATGGTACTTCCCTGTTTATGCGGGTGGATAGTACTTCCCTGCTTACCTGGGCTGACCACACCTCGCTGCCCTCCCTTTTTCTTTGCCTCAGCGGGCCTCCATCGCAGAGCTGTCGTGGCACCAAGGAAGAACAAATCTTCCTCATTTCTGACATTGCGTTGTGATTAAAAATGGCATACTTGTCAACGCGTCTCAGACAGCCACTCAAATCATAGGCTCCAGAAAAACAAGAGTTGAGCATAAGATACATCCTTGATGAGCTGGAGATGTGGTTGGATGAAGGCAGAACAAGCAAGTTCAGAGTGGAATGTGGCACAAGAGAAACAGAATCCAAGCAAACTATGTGCTTGCAAATTGCGACGCGGAAACTCATGTTCAAAGTCAATGGAGAATTTTAGGGTTGAAGAACACAGTGAGTTAGAAGGTAGGCAACAAAAGTGTCTGATTCGGGCTTCCCTGGTGGCGCAGTGGTTGAGAGTCCGCCTGCCTATGCAGGGGACACGGGTTCGTGCCCCGGTCCTGGAAGTTCCCACATGCCGCAGAGCGGCTGGGCCCGTGAGCCATGGCCGCTGAGCCTGCGCGTCCGGAGCCTGTGCTCCGCAACGGGAGAGGCCACAGCAGTGAGAGGCCCGCGTACCGCAAAACAAAAACAAAAACAAAAGTGTCTGATTTGGTGTGGATGAGATCCCTGGAGTATGCTACCTAGGAGAGGGAGGGGACCCCCACCACTTTCTGGCAACGTGCCTCGTTAGCAGATGGGTCTTGACTAGTCTGATTGCTTTATTAACTTAATCACTCACTCTAACCACTTATTCTCAGCATTAGCTGCATAGATTACCAGCCAGCCCTGGCTCTTCCTGAGCCAAAGATATGGAGAAACCAGGGCAAAACTGCAGGTCTGGTGGAGGCATGCGTTGCAGTAGGGCTCCATGGGAGGGCTGCTAACATTCCAGACGCACTCACTGTGAGGATTCTGTGGGGCAATGAAAGCACCAGGGTTCTCCTGGGCATCCCAAAGCACTGACCTCAGGACCGCACTTCCCGTGAGAGCCCAGGAACCATTGGAAGTGGCCGTGTGGGTCCAGGAGCCCTCCTTTCTCCGAGCATCTGTTCCCCGTCTCCTCTCACTCCCCACGGCCCCTTCTTGCCTCCCTCTCTCTGCAGGTTCCCCTGCCTCATGGCTCGGGCTTACTCAGAGTTCCTTCTCACCCCAGCAAGCCTCCCTGGCTTCCCCACATCGTGATCCTTCTGCTTCCCTCTGCAGTTCCCTAATTCTTTGTGTCATTCTCAAGAAAAAAATTCAGATGTCTCAGTTTCTGTTTTCTGAGCAGGATGTCGGGGCTCCCTGGTGCATCTAAAAGGTCCTAAAGGTTGATGCCCATCTTGCTGTCCTCAGCAGAGCTGGCGTCTCACAAGGTGGCCCTTTAAGCCAGACCGGGGCCCAGCGGGCAGGGATCTGACTTTCTCAGCAAAGACTGGAGAGTGGGTTTCCTATTTCTGAAATCATGGGAAGCAGTTCCATGAGTTGGAGATCGAGTCCTTCATTCTCACCTCTAGTTCCCTTACAAACAGGCTGGGTGACAACGATCCCATTTCCTTTCTCCGTAAAATGAGAAAGGAAATGATACACACCAGGTGCTAAACCAGGTGCTACTTACACACAGGTTTGTTATTGAATCCTCAGGAGGAGGTACTATCATTAAATCCTATTAAACCAGGGAAACGGAGGCACAGAGCAGTTGAGTAACTTGCCCAAGGTCACACAGCTAGTAAGTGGCAGAGCAGGGATCTGAACCCTGTGGGTCTGGCTGCAGAATCCTTGCTCTTTACCATGGTTAATTCATGCTACTGTCATGCCATTCATTCATTAATTCATACCGTATTGCCATTCCATCATCCCTCAGACTCCAGCAAAAAGTGGGCCATGAGATAAAAGAGGCTGCAGAGGGCGTTAGCTCTGTTCTGCAGAACAAGATGGTCCTTTGTTTCTGGCCAGGAACGCTGCTGCCCTTCACCTGTGCCCTCTCTGAAGGGCATGGGAAGAGCTGGCCTGTCAGCAGGTATAAACTCAAAAGTTCCTCCCTCAGCTAATTTCAAGGACTGTTTACCTAAGTGAATGCAGGAGGATTAGGCAATCCACTGATCTGACGTGCTGGGTGGGTTTGGGTGTGACCAAGCGCACTGCGGCTGTCAGAACAAATCCATCCCACGGAGAAGCTCGGACGCCTATAGCAGCTCGGACAGCCCAGGACACGTGTTGGGATGTGACTCGTGAGCTGGGGCTAGGGGTCCACCAGTGATTTAAGAATTAGGATGAGAACAGGACTGCTGCCAGTTGGATTCTCCACTTTATGCCCAATGCGTGGGACCCAGGCCATCTCTCTCACCGCCTGGCTGAGGGCAGCCCTGAGTCTGCATGAGTGGCAGGTGTCGATTGCTGAGACAGGCAGGAAATGCCCCTCGGCATCCGGCTGGCATTTTCAGGCACCCATGATGCCCCTCACCAGCTCCCTGGGCCGCCCTTGCCAGGAGCAAGGGCACAGGAAATGCCATTGTTCTGGGAATGCATCTCCATCCTGCTTCTCTCTGCCTTGGGTCCTTCCCTGGCCTGTAGTCGCTCGTCCACAAAGGCTGCCCTGTGGGACCCTGTGAGTGAGTTTTCATAAATCAGACAGTGAACAACCAAACCCCTGGGTAAGTGGACACGTCACGGCTGATGCCAGGGCTGTTGAGACAGGTGCACACCACCTGGCTGAGTGAAGCCAGTGAGAAGGCCGTGCTGTTTATCAGCGGGTGCAGCAAAGTGTGGATCAGCTGACCACACTCGGTAAATTGTTATTTACAGTTTCTGAACTTTTAAAAGAAGAGCTTCCCCAGAATCGGCCCTGATTCCAGACCCACAGCGTCATGACGGCTCTGGTCACCCTGCTGTCCCTGCTCCTGCTGGGACCCCAGGCCCAGCACGGGACCGAGTGGACCTACTCAGGTAAGGCCCACCCCAAGGGCTGCACGCCGCCTTTCTGCCATCACGTCAAGGAAGGGGGCACCCACTTCTCGAGGACGAAGCCTGGCCTTTCGGGGCGACCATGCCTGATGATTGCGTACGGTGCTTGCTGGGGTCTCAAGGTCTCGGGCTGGGGCAAGAGCATACTGAACTTAGACCTCGGCTAAGGAGAGGAGGGCAGAACTCTCCCCGTTCCCGGATCCCTGAGCCACCCGCAGGGTTTCTGCTTTGCTGCCCCAGAAGCTGGCTTGAGAGCCCACTTAGTGCTTACGAGGGCAAAGCCATTTGCTTTCTTGGTCTGTGTAGACAGAAAGTAAAGCCGTTACAGGGGGCTCCCTGCAGCCCCACCGAGGGTGTGTGGGGTTTGCCAGCACTTTCTTCCCGGAAATTTCATGATACACGGTCTATCCAGAGCGTCTCGACGTGCCGAGAACCCAGTGACCATTGCATGGCCTCCAGGCTGGCCTCTCTTGGTCGCCGTGGCCGTGCTGAGACCCAGTCTCACATCCAGAACCCCACTTATAGGACGTGAAGTGGAAAACCCTGGCATTTAGCACAGGTGCCGGCCCGCGTGTGGACCAAAGAGAGGAAGACAGTGGGGTTCAGACACTAAACACCCCTTCTGTGTGGCAGGGGAGAGAGCGCCTACCTGGTCCCCCTCTTTTCTGTCCTGGATGGAGGCATGGGGCCGGAGAGGATGCTCGTGGCCGCTGGCTGATGCAGGAGCCAGGAGCAAGCAGGGTTTTGAGGCTGCTCTCTGCACAGTCTGCCCTGGCCGCAGATACAGGGTGAAGCGTCCTCCCAGGGTGCATGTGTGTCCTCTAAGTCAAGGGCAGCAGAGTTAGGAGCATTGTGGCAAGGCTCAGGAAGTCCAGCTTCAGAGGGCGGGACAGCTGACTCTGACCAACTGCTCTGTCTGGACCAGAGGATTCCCCTACCCGGCCCAGTGCCACGAGACCCCGGGGCTTCCGCTCGGTCAGGCCCATTGGTACTGGGTGTGGTTCGAGGGTAAGGAAGAGAGGATTCCGACAGTGGAGTCTGTCCTCCCCAGCTCAACACAGCCTCTGAGACGGGGCCCAGGAGAACTCGGGGCCCAGGAGAACTCGGGGCCCAGGAGAACTCGGGCAGCAGCTGCTGCGAATGCCTGTCGGGGATACTTGAGAAACACCAATGCTGTTAAAAAACCTTTTGATCCACGAAGGGGCTTTGTTCAAGACGTCTGGCCTTGCTCCTGGCACCTGCCCCTAGGAAAGAATTGTCTACAGATTGGTTTGTATTATTAAACAGTGAAGAGAGGAACAGAGAAAAAAAGAATTGCCTTTTTTATTGAACCGAGAAGCTGTGAGAGGCCTAAGTACAAACATCTTCCTCAAAACAAGCTATGGGTGACGCTGTCCCCTAAGGGGGAAAGAGAGTTGGATTCCCTACTGCAAATGGATGAGACCAGGACCCACAGTTGTTTGGAGGCCGAGTCACCCATTATAATGACTTGCTTTTATCACCCTCTCTCCTCTCTTCTGTCATTAGTAACTACCTTAAAAAAAGGTAAATTTCCTTATTTTGATATTCTTTTCAACTAATCATTCTAGGTCATCCTTGAAGCCGATGCTTCCTTCCTTGTCCTGAATCCATAAGTGTAGGCACCCAGGTGGTCTTTACCATATTGGGAACCAGTTAAAGGGGAGGGGTCAAGCAAGGAGGTGGGGAGGCCCTGCAGGAGGGCGTAGGGCGTGGAGTGGGCCGTGGTATTGTTGGGGGCTGGGAAAGAGAAACTGCCATTCAGAAGAAGTGAGGAAAAGGCCCTGAGAGTAACACAGGCATGCGAAGCCCAAGTAGCCCTCGAGTGCATTTATCAGCCGACAGTCACGTAAACGGAAAACCAAAGCTCTGTATTAAAGACATCCATTGCTTTCAAAACACGAAGGCATGTTCTCAGGGCCAGTGGGTGCAACAGGAAAGTTACGAACCAGCCCCAAAGCCCCCCAGACACCAGGGTCCGTGGAGCTGATTTAGGTGCCCCTCCCACCTCCTTCTGGAGGCCTGGCCCTGCTTTCTAGAAGACAGGCCTCTGGTCTTGACTGTGGCCTCTGCAGGCCTCCTGTTGAGCGGGCCCTGAGTGAGTGCCCAGAGGGAGCCCCTTGCACTGTGACCCCCTGGACTCTCTCCTGTGTCAGATGGGGTGCTGGATGAAGCACACTGGCCGAGGGAGTACCCCGACTGCGGGGGGAAGAGACAGTCGCCCATCGACCTGCAGAGGGAGAAAGTGTGGTACAACCCTTCCCTGAGGGCTCTGAACCTGTCAGGCTACGAGGTCCAGCACGGGGCGTTCCTTATGATCAACAATGGCCACACAGGTAAGGGCGGGCGACAGGCTCCCGTGCCCGCGCGGGCATCGGGGGGAGGCAGGCAGGCAAGGCTGCCAGGAGCTGTATGCTCAGAGATCCAGAGTGCGGCCTGGGGGCTGCTGGCCTCAGACTCGGGGCAGACCGGTGTCGAGCCCTGGTACTTCGTCCCTGGTTGGGCAGCATCCGTCTGTAGACTCGGTTCCCCACTGGCCCCTTCATCCTGCACTGGCCTCTCTCTGAGCTCACTCTGACCCAACCAGCAGGAAATTCAGCGGACAGAGAGGCAACACCGAGAAGCCACATGACCCACTGTCTGTTCTGTTGATCTGTGCCCAGGTCTGATCTGCCATATTTTCTATGTGGGAAGGTCAGACAGGAAAAGCTGGTTTGGGGGGCCTCCATTCCAGAAGCCTAGACTGGACAACCATCAAATCCTGCTTAAGGTTTGCAGACATCCTTCTGATGTTTTTCAAGTGGGCTCGTCTCCTCTGAGCCTTATGACAAGCCCAGAGGGGGGCATTTTTTAAGCTGAAACCAGAGGCTTTGGGAGGCCAAGGGACTTATGGTCACACAGTCTCTAGTGGCCGAGCTGGATCCAGGCCTCGGATGTCTGATTCCTCGGTCATGTCCTCCTTGGAAACTTCCCTCTCCACTCCCACCTGGGTTGGGACAGTTTACTGTCCATTCGCACAGGTGTATGTGGGGGCGGTCATAGGACTCAGATTTCCTTTTTGCACTATTAAGAAAATAAAACCAATTGCCCTCGATGGGGCTGGTGAAGGTAGTAGCCCTCAGATCAGCTGTGATTTGGATTACTGAACGCCACACGTAGTTCGTGAAAGCCTCATTTTATCACCCGTATCACGTTCCTGTTTCCAAAGTTACTCTCTGAAGCTACCAGCATGTTGGCAGAAGTGTACGGCCTTTTCAGATTGGCTTCTTTCACTTATGCTTCCTCCGTGTCTTTTCATGACTGGATAGCTCATTTCTTTTTAACATTGGATAATATTCCACTGTCTGGATGCACTACAGTTCACTTATTCATCCACTTACTGAAGGACACGTGGCTGCTTCCAAGGTTCAGCAATTATGAATAAAGCTGCTATAAACATCAATGAACACCAGTGTGTAGATTTTGGTGTGGACATAAGTTTTCTGCTCATTTGGGTAAATACCAAGGGGTGTGATTGCTGGATCATATGGTAAGAGTATGTTTAGTCTTGTAAGAAACTGTCCAACTCTCTTCCAAAGTGGCTGCACCATTTTGCATTCCCACCAGCAGTGAGTGAGAGTTCCTGTTCCTCCACAACCTTGCCAGCATTTGGTGCTGTCAGTGTTCCGGACCTCGGCCATTCTATTAGGTGTGTGGGAGCACCTCATTGTTGGTTTAATTTGTATTTCCCTGATGACCTATGCTGTGGAGCGTCTTTTCCTATTTGCCATCTGTATATCTTCTTTGGAGAGGTGTCTGTTATGGTCTCTGGGTTATTTGTTTTCTTATTGTTGACTTTTAAGGATTCATTATATATTTTGGATAGCAGTTCTTTATCAGATGTGTCTTATACAAACATTTTCTCCCAGTCTGTGGCTTGTCTTGTGATTCTTTTGATATTCTTTTCTGCAGAACAGAAGTTTTAAATGTTAATTAAGTCCAGCTTATCAATTCTTTCTTTCATGGATTGTGTCTTTGGTGTTGCATCTAAAAAGGCATCACTGTACCCAAAGTTGTCTAGGTTTTCTCCTATGTTATCTTCGAGGAATTTTATAGTTTTGCACTTTACATTTAGGTCTGTGATCCACTTTGAGTTAATTTTGGTGAAGGGTGTAAGGTCTGTGCCTAGGTTCATTTTTTTGCACGTGTATGTCCAGTTGTTCTAGCACCATTTGTTGAAGAGACTCTCTTTGCGCCATTGATAATCTTTGCTCTTTTGTCAAAGATCAGTTGAATATATTTATGAGGGTCTCTTTCTGGGCTTTCTATTCTGTTCCACTGATCTATTTGTGTATTCTCCCACCAAGACCACACTGCCTTGAGTACTATACTTTTTTTTGTTTGGTCACACCATGTGGCTTGTGGGGTCTTAGTTCCCGATGGAACCCGTGCCCCCTGCAGTGGAAGCGCAGAGTCCTAATCGCTGGACCACCAGGGAAGTCCCTACTGTAGCTTTATAGTAAGCCTTGAAGTTGGGTAGCATCAGTCCTCCAACTATGTTACCCTCCTTAAACATTGTGTCAGCTATTTTGGGTCTTTTGCTTCTCCATGTAAACTTTGGAGTTAGTTTGTTGATATCCACAAAATAACCTGCTGGGATTTTGACTGGGATCACATTGAATCTCTAGGTCAAATTGAGAAGAACTGACATCTTGGCAGTAGTGAGTCTTCCTATCCAGGAAAATGGAATATCTCTCCATTTATTTAGTTATTCTGTGATTTCTTTCATCAGAGTTTTTCTGTTTTCCTCATATAGATCTTATATGTAATGTGTTAGATTTATACCTAATTATTTAATTTATACCTAATAATTTAATAATTATACCTAATTATTTAATTTATACCTAATTATTTAATTATACCAAATTATTTAATTTAATTAACTTAATTATTTAATTTAATTATACCTAATTATTTAATTTAATTATTTAATTAAATTTAATTATTTAATTTAATTACTGTGCTTTTAATTTCAAATTCTACTTTTTTTAAAATTAATTTTTCTTTTTTGGCTTCATTGGGTCTTTGTTGCTGCGCGGGCTTTCTCTAGTTGAGGTGAGTGGGGGCTACTCTTCTTTGCGATGCGTAGGCTTCTCATTGCGGTGGCTTCTCTTGTTGCAGAGCACAGGCTCTAGGTGTGCGGGCTTCAGTAGTTGTGGCTCACGGGTTCTAGAGCGTAGGCTCAGTAGTTGTGGCGCATGGGCTTAGTTGCTCTGTGGCATGTGGGATCTTCCTGGACCAGGGCTCGAACCCATGTCCCCTGCAGGATTCTTAACCACTGTGCCACCAGGGAAGCCCTAAAGCTTATTTTCAATTTCTCTATTTTGTTGTAAACAAGGGACAGTAGGTGGACCAGTACTGATTGATTGATTTTTTTTTTTTTTTTTAATTACCCGAAACACACATGCATAGGCTCCAGAAAAGCTTAAAGGCTGGGAGTACTGGGCCTGCAGTGTTCAAGGGGAAGGGCAACACTGTTCTCTTAATAGGTACTATCAGCCACTCCACTTATTGGGCTCATTGAAAGGAGGGATGATCTCTTATTCATCCTTCTATCCTGGTACCTGGCACAGAGCCTGACATAGATTAATGCATTTGAGGCGAAAAGACTTGTGCACGAAAGGATAAATCCCCAAATAGGCTCCATGAGCGATGCAGTATTCTGAGTAGGTTTTTTTTTTTTTTTTTTTTTTTTTGGCTGCATCAGGACTTAGTTACGGCGCACAGGCTCTTCGTTGAGGCACCCGGGTTTCTCTCTAGTTGTGGCTCGTGGACTCCAGAGCGCACAGGCTCAGTAGTTGTGGCACGCAGGCTTAGTTGCGCCGCAGCATGCGGGATCTTAGTTCCCTGACCAGGGATCAGACCCACATCCCCTGTATTGGAAGGCGGATTCTTAACCACTGTGCCACCAGGGAAGTCCCCTGAGCAGGTTTTGATCTTTGAAAGCTGCAGGAGCAAGACTGGTTCTGTCTTTGTTTTTTTAAACTTTTATTTTGAAATAGTTTTAGGCTAGAAAAATTGCAGAAATAGTACAGAGTTCCCAAATACCCTTCTCCCACTTCCCCTAATTTTATTATCTTATAGCTGGACTGTGTTGATACCACATGATGAACTACACTCTAGACCTCATTTGAATCTCATCACTTGCCCAGAATGTCTTTATCCTGGTCCAGCATCTAATCCAGGACCACACATTGCATTTTGTCATCATATCTCCTTAGTCTTCTCCAATCATGGTCAGCTCCTCAGTCTTTTGTAACCTTGACGCTTTGCAGTTGTTTCTTGAGCACAGTAAACGCTCAGATCATGTGTTTTTTCTCTGGTCTGATAAGAACTTGGTTAAATTAGTTTCAAACAAAGGGGAGTAAGTTCTGCAAGTTAAATCCATTTTTTTTCAGAATCTGGAAGGTTCAGCAAGTTGATTTGTGGGAGGACAGCTATTTGGCCTCACCTTTGCAAAAGCACAGTGATAAGCCTAGAATTGCCGCCATTTTTCAATCTGGCCTGTGCGATTCTATGGACACAGCTTGAGAATTGAGACATTCTGTCTGCAGGGAATTGTGTTTCAAGGGAAACATGCTTGTCTGGATCTCTGTTATTGCTCCTGTGGTACTAACTCTCCTCAGCTCTCCAATCTCTGGGAACAGATGACTGCGTATCTCCTTTGAAAACCTCTTCCATTTTTCTCACGTGAGCAGTGATTTTTGAGGCCGGCTACAGTTTAAGCACTAAATACAAAGCACCTGTTCTGCCAAAGGGCGTGTAAGAATCTTTGAGGCTGGACTTCTGCCTTCTGTCATATTATGTTATGAATTTCATCACAGCTTCCTGCTGCTTTAGATGATTTGGAAGGGAAGAAGGGGTCATTTGACAGATATCAAGTACCTACTATCTGCTCTTTAAGAAAATTTACTTGTTTATAACCATCTTCGATGACTTTAAATAGAAAAACCTTGTTATCAGGAGAGATGCTGACTGTCCCTTTTCAAGTCCTAAATTATACCCTCATAGATATTTTTCTTGGTCATTTTCTGGGGTCACTCTCCATGTCTCCCTTTTGCCTGGGTCATTCCAAAATATAGAGATTTCTCTAAGACCTAAGCCAGTGGAATGAACAAGGCAGCTGTCTCACCAAAGTAACCTCCCTGTAGAAAGTCTGTGGGGCACAGGGCAAAAGGAAGCTGGAAGAGGGATCCATTTTCCCATCGGCAAGAACCTAACGTTTGAAAGCATCTGTTGATGATCACGTCAAATTCAATCCCAAGCCAAGAGTCTGTGTGTCCCCTGACTTGCCGCAGAATGTGGTCTTTCGTCTTCTGAAGACAAGTTGAAGCCTATAATGGTGATGTCCCGTCCAGGCCCAGTTCTGGCCCAGCTCTGCCCTGACCAATGAACTGAGTGACTCTGCAAATCTTTCTACCAAGGTTGGCTTCCTTGTCCATAAAATAAAAGTACTGAAGCCCCGCAGGGATGCTACTTTCTACGAAGTGGGATGGGTTGGTAGTTGGTCTAGTTCTAGAAGTCGATATGGGATGAAGATTTTAACCACATCATAGAGAAGATAACGACCTCAACTTGACCTTACAGAGTACTCACGCTGGGTAGTAAAGTAATCAAAATAGTCCAAGAGGCCCTACTTCCTATCCCTACCCTGTGGGCAAATTCCAAAATTGGCCAGAGGTGGAGAGCGGAATTCTGATTTCCACACTCATTAGCCCTGTTTTTTCAGGGCTCCCCCCTTCGTTAGGGCTAACAAGCTGGACCTGCCACTTGGAGGTCCTGCCCCTGACCTTCTGGTCCTGGGTGGGAAGGTGCGTGCCCTGGGACGGGTGCCTGTCCAGCCCAGCTTACTCAGTGCCTGGTCACCATCCTTCCCCATGTGCCAGGTGCCCCCTCTCTGTTGGTCACCCTGCTCATGGCAGTCTAGGCCTGTCTATAGTACCAGCTTGCCCCAGGAGTGGGCAGGTGACCAGGGAAGCTGCCTCACCTGTAGGCCTGAGCCATCCACGCCCATCTGCACACTCCCTGCCCCTTGTCTTCTCTTCCAGTACAGATCAGCCTGCCCTCCACCATGTGCATGACGGCTGCCAATGGTACCCAGTACATAGCCCAGCAGATGCACTTCCACTGGGGTGGCGCCTCCTTGGAGATCAGCGGTTCCGAGCACACCATTGACGGGATCAGATATGTGATGGAGGTACCCTGAGGATCCTCTTTCTTTCAAACCCCATAGTCACTTTTCTTATTAAAACAGCCAAAAAGGCTTTGCTGAGTCAAGTCACCCTGAGGTTGAGTTTATTTTTCATTCATTTACAACAATTCACTGATCACTGCTATGTGCTGGGGGTTCGGGCAGGGTCCCTGACCTCACAGAAGTCACCCCAACGCAGGAGTTTACAGCCCACAGAGTGGGGCAAGCCCTCCTTAGTTTCAACCGGATTTCTATGTGGTAGATTTGCCGGTTCCCCCTCTTGCTTAGGATGACCACAGGTTTACAGTGGCCTCCTGGGGTAAGGGGGCACATGCCCACTCTAGGGAGACCTCAGGAGAACCCAGTGGCCTCATACGATCCCTTGGACTCTGCCAGCTTCTCTGCCTGGGGGAAGGTGAATTGCCATCTCCCCAGAATACCACTCATACTCTTCGCATTCTTGGAGAACTTTCTGGTCTTGATAGATCTTGTAGCCCAGAGGGAGGGACATGGTGGTCAGAGGTATTTATGTGGGTCAGCTGAGGTGTGGGATGGAGCACCTTTTTTTATTTTCCTCCTTCCCTGAAAACCTGAAGCACTGGAGGTTTACAGGAACTGCCCTTGACTTACACTTTCTTGCTTCCACAGATTCACGTTGTTCATTACAATTCTAAATACAAGAGCTACGATAAGGCTCAGAAAGCACCAGATGGTTTGGCTGTGCTGGCAGCCCTCGTTGAGGTAAAGCTGAAACTACACATGCAGAGTTAGAAACTGGTGTCAAAACAAGGTGTTAAGTGTAGACAAAGGGTCTTCCTACTTGCCCCTCCTCATCTGTTCCTGAGCTCACACTTCTTGGAAACACTCACCCAATGAAAGACCTACCCTTTTTCCAGTCCTTGCTCACAGTTACTGTGTTCCTTCTGTGTCACCAACCTCAAGGACATTGCATAACTTGGACGAGCTGACTTAAAAGAGCTGGGATCACAGAAGGGTCCACTTGACAAAAACTGCTCTGAGGGCAAGAGGAAGCCTGCAACCCCCTAGACAAAGCCAACATCTCTGCATTTCTCAGAAAGTCTGGAGGGTGGGATTTATGTCTAGGTAGCAAGAAGTGGTCAGTGAATCCAGTCACCCCCAAACAAGTTTTATATTGGATAAAATTGTCAAAAACAACCGTATCAGTGCTCTGGAAATGGACCAAAGACAAATAACAAGGTGAGGCATTTATTTATGATAAATGGCTAGAATTTTGAGTAAGAACAATGGGAGTTTGTGGACATCTTGCCTGGGGCTGTTCGCATCCCCTTCCCCTAACTTAGTCAGCAAGGTAGTTTTATCAGGGCAACATGGACAGGAAAACCAGCAGCTTCACTGCTTGGTACAGGGGACTAATTTGATTTGGAGTAGAATTTGAAAACCCATGCCCAGGGGGCACTGCTGGTACAAGTAGCAAACAACCGAAAAGACAGAAAATGGAAAACCTGCAGGTTTGATGGTCTGAGATTGCAGTCCTAGTTGAGGTGAGTGGCAAGTGGCAGACCAATCAGAAATGTAACTGGGAGATGAGCCATAGGAAGGCTGTATAAGCTTCCCAAGAAACCCTGATGGAAAGTAAAGGCTGAGGCTGACTTAGTAACTGGCTGAGCTTTGAATGTGCTTCTCAACCCGCATACAGATCCATCAGCAGAGGGTGCAAATCTTGGGCTCATGGGGTTTGAGCGCAACCTCTGCAAAAATCATTGGCCACAAGACTATGTTGACCCTAGATGGCCCCAGGCTAAAAATTAAAAATAAGACTTAAGACCTAAGCAGGCTCATCAGCTGCTATATACTGTTGTGAGACATATCCTGCAGAGGAAGTCCAGGCAAGTCACTAAACAGTCACATGAACAACAACAAAAACCCCTCAGGACAATTTTTAAAAATCAGAATTCAGGGGCTTCCCTGGTGGCGCGGTGGTTGGGGGTCTGCCTGCGATGCAGGGGACGCGGGTTCGTGCCCCGGTCCGGGAAGATCCCACATGCCGTGGAGTGGCTGGGCCCATGAGCCATGGCCGCTGAGCCTGCGCGTCCAGAGCCTGTGCTCCGCAACGGGAGAGGCCACAACAGTGAGAGGCCCGCATACTGCAAAAAAAAAAAAAAAAAAAAAAAAATCAGAATTCAGATTTGCTGCCATGTATTATCTAAAATGTCTAGATATCAAAGAAAAAGTTGGGCATGCAAAGAAATAGGAAAATGTGATCCATATTTAGGAGAAAAAATAAAGCAGTCAATATAAACTGACTCTGAGTAGACCAAGAGTGATTTAGCAGACAGTACTTTCTTTATTATTATTATTATTTTATTGTTTGGCTACTCCACATGGCTTGTGGGATCTTAGTTCCCTGACCAGGGATCAAACCCTGGCCCTCAGCAGTGAAAGCATGGAGTCCTAACCACTGGACCACCAGGGATTTCCCTAGCAGACAGTACTTTCAACAACTATCATAAATATGTTCAAAGCATGAAAAGAAACTATGTTCAAAGAATTAAAGGAAAATATGATGACAATGATTCAAAAAGGATCTCAATAAAGAAACAGAACTATAAAAATGCACCAAATGGAAAGTCTAGAGTTGAAAAGTATCATAAAAGGATGAAAAATTCACTACATGGGCTCAAGGCAGATTTGAGGCAGCTGAAGAAACAATCAGTGCATTTGAAGACAGGTTAAATAAATTATTGAATCTGAAGAACAGAGGAAAAAGCTAGAAGAAAAATGAGCAGAGCCTTAGAGACTCATGGGGACAAGATCATGCTTCCCAACATATATGTAATGGGGGTCCCAGAAGGACAGCAGAGAGAGAAAGTGGCAGAAAAAACTGTTGAGGAAACAATGGCCAAATTTTCCCAAATTTGATGAAAAAACAATAATTTACCAATCCAAGAAACTCAACAAACTCCAGATCTGATAAACACCTAGACACATCAAAATCAAACAGTCAAAATTGACAAGAGAAAAAGGGTTCATTATATAGAGGGGACTGACAGTGCATTAATGGCTGACTTCTCATTAGAAGCAAGGCATCAGAAGGCAGTGGAATGACTGACGATCAGGATTCCTATGTCCAGTCAACCAATCTTCAGAAATGGGGCAAAATAAAGACATTCCCAGTTAAAGTAAAACTGAGATAATTGTTAACAGATCTGTCTTACAAGAAAAATTAAAGGAAATCCTTCTGGCTGAAAGGACATCACACCAGACAGCAACTCAAATCACAGAAAAAGATGAAGACTGCCAGAAAATAGTAAATATATATATATATATATATATATATATATATATATACACATATACAAACATACACATATATATACATATATACATATTCTTGTCTTCTTTTAATTTCTTTTTTTAAAAAAACCATAAGATTGTTTAAAACAATAATTATACCCCTGTAGTATTAGCTTTACAATGTATGACAAAAATAGAAGAAAAAATGAGGAAGAAATAGAGCTATATTGGAACACAGTTGCTATATTTTACTAGAATTAAGTTAGTATTTACCTGATATAGATTGTGATAAGTTGTATGTGGTAGTCACTAGAGCAACCACTAATAACCTAACACGGTTAACTGGTACACTAAAAGTATAGAACAGAGTTGAACACAAAAGGTAGAAGAGAGGAACAAAAAAAGATGAGACATTTAGAAAACAAATAAATGGCAATCAGAAATCCAAGAAAGTCTGAATTTACACCCAGGGGAAGAATGGATCAGCAGCACTGACTGAAAAGAACCACTGTCCATAGACCTTTTTCACAAAAAGCAACTATTCTGACTTCTAAAAAGTCAACACTCATACAATAAATAAAGGATGGCGGTGGTCAGAATTGGAGCAGTTTTGCCTTGGACATCTGGCTTTCCTTCATTCAGTCAAAAGTCCTGAGGATGAAGAAGGGAGCATTTCAGAGCAAGCCCCTGCCTCACCATGAATCTGGGGACTTCCCTGGCGGTCCAGTGGTTAAGACTCCATGCTTCCAATACAGGGGGCATGGGTTCGATCACTGGTCAGGGAACTAAGATTCCGCATGCCGCATGGCCAAAAGACCAAAAACAAACAAACAAATGAAGAAGCACAGTGAATCTGACTGTGGCTGACATTGCCCAAAACAGGGTCACTGGGGATATCTTGACAGTGACTTTTGGCCATTCCTTGAGGACATCACCAGTCACCACCAAGAAGCTCTTTTCCCTGGAAGCTGCCAAAATGCTTCAGATCTTGTCTTTCTGGAAGAGACAGGGAAGCCCAGGCACTTGGTGGCAAAGAACAGCCAGATGGTCTCCCCCAGCACAAGTGGGGCACGGGTGGGCTGCCTCCTTGCCCTTGAGGCTCTGCCCAATCAGCCAGTTTACAAAATAGCTGGATTAGCGGGGATAGTTCTGGATGGACGGCCCTTCTCCATTAGGTGAACTGCTCTGTGTTTCTCCTGCAGGTCAAGGATGATGCTGAAAATACTTACTACAGCAACTTCATTTCTCACTTGAAGAGCATCAGGTATCCAGGTAAGGGAAACCGACAGCGGCTGCACGAGGGCAGAGGAATGAGTGTGAGTGTGATGGGGAGCAGGGGAGCAGGGAAGAGTGTCGCTGGTGGAGAGGGTGGCAGATAAGCCTGCCAGGGGACGCTCCCCTCCCCGTGCAGGGTCTCTGGTTCCAGCAATTCCCAAGGTTGGCTCAGGCTGTGCACACCTCGGAGAAACCCATTCATAAACTCTACCTGTCAATTGCCACAGTTGGAACTTCTGGATGGCCAGAGTTCCACTAATGAGGGATACCTTCGTTTAAGTGACTCTTCCCTCTGGCCCCAGCTGGTAGTAATGATCCTGGTCTCTAGAGAGAGATGACCTCCTTGGCTTCAAGCTGAGAAGAATCTCAAGAGTGAAGCCTCTTGTCACGGTGCCTGTACACACAGACACAGGGCTGCTCTCCCTTATCTCTGCCGCCAGAAGGCAGGGTTCTTGTCAGAGTGTCTGCCCACTCCCATGGTCAACCCTTGACCTTGAGCAGTAACCAGGTCTGTTGCAGCCTTGGCTGTGTGCATCTCACTTTGGCCACATCTCCCAGACTCCAGGCCCCTGACCTCAGTCCTCACCCCCTCCAGCAATCTGCTGACCTCCTATCCATGGACCTCCGCATTCTCACTATTAGCCACGCCTCATGCCTCTCATCTCTCTAGCTTGGATTCCACGGGCCATACTTCTGACACGCCCACTCAAATGCCCTCCATCCTTCCATAAGCTCACCTGGCAAAGCCCCAGACTAACTCCCACTTGCTCACAGCCTGTAGCCAAATGGCTGAATGTAGCCAGAGAGAAGCACACAGATTTCTAGCTTCATTCACAGCGACAAATATACACAAGTACTAACACTGCTCAGAAATCCTGAAATACGACTCTAGACATTTGCTTTTCCCCTCTCCCAAATTACTGCATCATATTTTCTCCTCTCTCCCAAAGCCCCTCCTTTCTGGCCCCAGCTTCTCCCTTGGAGGTGATGCCTGGCCTCCCACTCCATGGAGAAGGTAGTCAGAAACTCACTCATCTTAACCTGCCTGCGTCTGACCAAACTCCATGTTCCCTCCTCTGTTACACTGGATGAGAGGTCCCTGCTCTGGTCCAGGACCAGCCTTCCATGTGGGCACTGACCTCCCCATTCTCAGGGCCTTTTCTCCTGCCCGTCTCCCCTCTCTCCTGCAGCTCACCCTTCACCCGATCACTCCACTCAACACAAAGCACAGTGCTCTCATTTCTTCCATTTCAAAACACAAACTCCATCTCTTGACCCCCATCATTCCCTCAGCTTCCGCCCCATTCTCATCTCCCCTTGAAAGAGTTGTCTGCTGTCCTGTTCTCTTTTCTCACTCACCCTAAGCCTTCAAGGTCATCCTGGTTGTCAGATCTCCTGGGCACTTTTCTCTTCTCTTGCTCCACCTCCAAAGAGTGATGCATTACACGCGGCTTGCATTCTGGCCAAAGCCCGCCCCCACCCCCAGCACTACTCTCTTGCTCTCTCTTCCTGGCTCCTGCCTTAATGTCAGAGGGTGCCAGGACTCTGACTTCTCTCGGTGACCTCATTTTCAGTCCCATGGCCTGAATTGTCATCTTTAGGCTGTGGACTCCAAAAATCTCTATCTGGTCCTCCAGGCAACAACAGCACCAGGCAGGACAGGTGAGGCAAAGTAGAGGCAAGAACTGTCTAGTTCACCTACTGGCCGTGAGCAAAGCCAGCAGGAGACGCCACAGGCCTGTGGTGTAACTAAGGAGTTGCCTTGAATTCACTGACCTCAGATATTCTATCTCTACTAACTGATCCTGATATATTTCCTTCTCCAATTCAATAAATTCCACTGCTGATCAGTACTGCCCACAACACTGGCCTCTCTCTGAACTTTGGATTCCTTTACCCAGCTGTTTAGTTGATGTTGCCCGATGGATCTAGAATTTAACATGGTCAAAGCATCACTTATTCCCGTCCTTTTCCAGGCTTGTCCCTAAACCAACTTCCTCATTTCAGCAAAGAGCATCCTCATCTATCCCCTTGTTTAAGCCAAAAATCCTAAAATTTTTCTGGACTTCCCTCTTCTCATTCCCCACCCTGCCCTGCCACACCCAAACCATCAGTGGGCCCTGTTGTTTTTACCTCCCTGCTTCCAATTCTTTGGGGTATATTCCCAGAAGTGGAATTTCTGGATCATATGGTAATTCTATGTTTAATTTTTAAAGGAACCACCATATTATTTTCCACAGTGGCTCATCATGGTTCTTGAATTCTTCACTGACTTGAACGTATTGGAGTTATGAAACAAAATCTATGCAATAGAGTCCTTTAGAAGGTTATATCTTGAAATCTATCCAATAAAAACAAAACTTAGGGCTTCCCTGCTGGCGCAGTGGTTGAGAGTCCGCCTGCCGACGCAGGGGACGCGGGTTCGTGCCCCGGTCCGGGAAGATCCCACATGCCGCGGAGCGGCTGGGCCCGTGAGCCATGGCCGCTGAGCCTGCGCGTCCGGAGCCTGTGCTCCGCAATGGGAGAGGCCACAACAGTGAGAGGCCCGCGTACCGCAAAAAACAAAAACAAACAAAACTTAGAAATCTTTTACTTATTCATGGGATTATGCACTACTACACTTCACAGGCCTGGTTAAAGAAACCTGTTTATGTATATATCAAAATGATATCGTCTTTGCCATTGAAAAATGCAAAAGTGCTCAGGGAAGGTGAAGCAAAAGTCAACTCGACTCCGTGTTGCTTTGATAGAGTCTCTTGCTGAGATCAGGGACTCAGCGTCACTGACATGAACAAAAGAGGAATTCTCTAGATGCAGCGATAGATGTGGGTGCCGTGGAGGCTTCGGATGCCCTGTGGATGTCCCCCTCTCTACACCTCACCTGTGGCTGAGCTTGGTTTCCAATGCGCATGGCAGGAAGTGCTCGTGGCCTGATGCCTGCACCTGGACTCCTGCTTAGTTCTGATTCTGCCTTTCTAATCTCTATCCCTCCCCTTCATTTATAGATGAGCACAACTCAAGGAATTTTGTTCTTTCTTTGAGAGCACTTACCCAAAAGCCCCTAGGAGTCATAATTGCTTTCATTTATCATAAAATATATCCTCTGCCTAACAATGATGATGGTGATGGCTACACCCATGAGCACTTTCCTATGTGCTGGTCCAATGCCAGCACTTTATAAACACATTCCCCAATGCTCCTGGGGGTCCCCTTTTTACAGACCCAGCCAGGGCCACTCAGCCAGGAGGAGGTATTTGAGTGGGTTTCTGCCCAAAGTCTTTGCTCTTAACACCTCCCTGGAAGCAGAACACTGGGGGATGTTTCCCAATGACCAGGTTCTATGTCCCCCTGCTTAAATCAGGAGATTTAAAGATGGTGAGATCTGAGCCAGAGCTGTCCTTGCAAGGGGTAGCAGTGGTTCCTAACATTCTTTTTTGTCCCCTCTTTTAGGACAAAGCACAGTTCTGAGGGACCTTGATGTTCAGGACATGCTACCTGGGAACCTCCACTACTACTACAGCTACTGGGGGTCACTCACCACTCCTCCCTGTACTGAGAATGTCCACTGGTTTGTGCTGGCAGATACCGTCAAGCTCTCCAGGACACAGGTAGTGTGTGGAATCACTTTATCAAAGTCTCTCCTTTCAACGGCCTGGTTAACAAGAGCGCTCCCTAAATCTCACCTAATGCTGATACCTGGGCTCCTACAGTGTTTTCCATGTACAGGGCTGCAGTGCCTCACCTCTATTGCTAGGGGTGATCTTACTAGTGTTGTGGCAGAAATGGGCAAACAGGCATCAGGGAATCCAAGAAACCTATAGGTGATGCAACAAAAAAAACTGGGACGTGGTGCAGGTCATAGGACAAGAGTTGCACAGTGAAGGCAAATATTTACTGAGTGCTGCTCCCATCAGGCACTGCTCTATATGAAGTAACACATTACTTCATAAATGACTCCATGCAAGAAGGATAGCTCCATATTTAGCCTTTCATCGCATAAAATCCCTGTGGCTCTTTGAGGGGAAGAGCTGTATCAGTTGTCTTTTGTCCTTCATCATAGCATGGGTACATAATAAATATTTGTTGAGTTAAATAAAGGACAAACGTTACTGAGGTTTCAAAACAAAGCTGACATTTCCTTCTGGGTGATGTTCGTCCTCAGAAACAAATATTTCTTTTTTTAAACTTTTCATTTCCCTATTCCAGGAAAAAGGTGGAAAGACCCCTATTCTTATAACCACACAAAAAACATTGCCAACCAGGTTTGAAGTGCCCCTAGATACCTAACAAAAGCCAATGTAAACTATCTCAGGAAAAATGCACCTTAAATCCAGATCTATAAGAATTTACATGAATAAAGTTACCTGAAATGAGCTCAATTTTTTAAAAATCACAAAATATCAGGAAAAAGGCACTATGAATGATTGTCAGCAGAAATAGAACTACAAAGATTTCAGATATAGTAATTATCAGTCAATTAATATAAAATATGTTTAATATGCATAAATAATGCATAATATGTAAAATTAAACATATTTAGTATGTTTAATATGTATAGGAGTTTTAAATATGAGGAAAGAACAAAGTATAAAAATGACGAAGTAAACTCAAAAAAGAAAAAAAAAACAAATGGGTTGTTAATTTCTAGAAATGAAAAGATAGTAATGAAATTAACAACCCAACAAATGGGTTTAATAGCATGTTAGACACAGTTCAAGAAAGAATTAGTAAACTGGAAGACAGAGCTGACAAAATTATGTAAAATGCAGCACAAAGAGAAAAAGAGATGGAAATATGAAAAAGAAGTAAAGAGATATAGAGAACATACTAGAAAGGTCCAACAAATGTCTGGTTGAAATTTAGAGGGAGAAGAGAGGTAGCATAGAGAAGAGGGACAATTTGAGAAATATTGGCTGACAATTTTCCAGAGAATTGAAAGACACCATGTCATATATGAAGGAAGCCCAACGAGTCAATGAAAACAAAAAGAAGCCCACACTAAACCATCACAGTGAAACCACAAAATATCAAAGACAAAGAGAAGATTTAAAAATCAACCAGAGAGAAAAGACAGATTTTCATGAAAAAAATACTATAGACCAAGAGTAGATTCAACACAGCAACCATGAAAGTCAGAAAGCAGTGGAACCATATTTTCAAAGAACTGAGGGAAATGAATAGCTAACCTAGAGTTGTACAGGCAGCAAAAATATCTCTCAGGAATATAGACAAGGGACTTCCCTGCTGGTGCAGTGGATAAGACTCTGCACTCCCAATGCAGGGGGCCCAGGTTTGATCCCTGGTCAGGGAACTGGATCCCACATGCATGCTGTAACTGAGAGTTCACGTGCTGCAACTAAGGAGCCAGCAAGCCACAACTAAGGAGACTGCGAGCCATAACTAAGGAGTTGGTGAGCCGCAACTAAGGAGCCCATGTGCTGAAACTAAGGAGCCAGTGAACTGCAACTAAGGAGCCAGAGAGCTGCAACTAAGGAGCCCACCTGCTGCAACTAAGGAGCGCACATGCTGCAACTAAGGAGCCTGTGAGCTGCAACCAAGGATCCTGCGAGGTGCAACTAAGGAGCCCTCTTGCTGCGACTAAGGAGCACACATGCTGCAACTAAGGAGCCAGTGAGCCACAACTAAGGAGACCGGTGAACTGCGACTAAGAAGCTGGCGAGGGCTTCCCTGGTGGCGCAGTGGTTGAGAGTCCGCCTGCCGATGCAGGGGACACGGGTTTGTGCCCCGGTCCGGGAAGATCCCACATGCTGCAGAGCGGCTGGGCCCGTGAGCCATGGCCGCTGAGCCTGTGTGTCCAGACCCTGTGCTCCGCAATGGGAGAAGCAACAACAGTGAGAGGCCTGCGTACCGAAAAAAAAAAAAGAAGCTGGCGAGCCACAAGTAAGGAGCCCACATGCTGCAACTAAGGAGACTGCTTGCTGCAACTAAGGATTGCATGTGCTGCAACTAAGGAGCTGGCAAGCCACAACTAAGGAGTGAGCCACAACTAAGGAGCCTGCCTGCCGCAACTAAGACCCGGAGCAACAAAATAAATAAATAAATAAATGTTAACCAAAAAAGAATGTAGACAAAATACAGACATTTTCAGAAAAAACAAAAATTGAGCTTGCTGCTTGGTATGTCTCTGTTTACTTCTTCCTCTCCTTTCTACTATTGACTAAACACTCATAGAAAAAGATTAAAAGAGATTGTTGGAGAAATGAATGGGTGGGTTAATGGCCTGGCACATAGCACGCAGAACCACTTCTGGAATTGAGATCTTCTCACAACCGCTTTATCAGGGTTATATAAATCCAAGCTCTAGTTCAGTTGCTAGCTAAAAGTAAAAACTCACCCAGTGCCTCTCCTCTCCTTAATTCCCTTCATGTTTCCTGCAGGTCTGGAAGCTGGAGAATTCCTTACTGAATCACCAGAACAAGACCATCCACAATGATTACCGTGGGACCCAGACCCTGAACAACAGAGTGGTGGAAGCCAACTTCATGTCTCAATCAGTGTGAGTGAGATCAACTCTTGTTTGTTCTTTGCAAGTTGCAATTATAATTTCCTGTTTTCCTCCTTCTCTGGGTGGACCCATCTCTTCTGGCAATAGTAAGGGAAGGAAAAGGGACTTCCCTGGTTGTCCAGTGGTTAAGACTCCATGCTCCTAATGCAGGGGGCATGGGTTCGATCCCTGGTCGGGGAACAAAGATCTCTCATGCCACACGGCATGGCCTAAAAAAAAAAATAGTAAAGGAAGGAGAGTTATCTAAACAACAGGAGGCTCAGGGCTGTACAGGACTTTGGCAAAGGGGGTGACTCATTTTCCCAGTCCAGGCAGTGGTACCAGTGAGTAAAACAGAGGGGACGATGAGTATGAGAAGCTACATGATTTATAACCCACCTAGTCTTGGCCAGAGACAGTAGGAGAAGCAAGATATCAAGCAACATCCAGATACTCCCATAAGAGTTTTGGCTCAAGTTAATCTTATCAAATCCAACTCAGATATTTCACACTTCTATCTTGGTCTCTATTACAAACCCATCCACAGCTCCTCCTATAAATTCCCTCAAGGTGGAGTTAACTAGACCACAATTGTCTACTCCCTTTTCTTGGGGATCAAGCTGCAGACACCAGGGTGCTGGAGGTAGGCATGAGGACCTCCAAAGTTCTGAACTTTTCCTATTCACTCTTCTTTTTATAGGCTCTGAGCTCCAGTTTTATCCAAACAATATTGACAGTAACCTTGAGTACTCGAGAAGGTTTATTGAACAGAAGAAAGCAAAGAGAAAACGACAAGGGTAATGACCTTGAAGAGTGAGCCCTGCCTTGTCTCCAAGAAGCCCTGTATGTCTGGATCACACCATTCCCACTGAGGCACCTGTTTAATTTATGATTAAAACAGGAGAAACCATCATCCATGAAAGGAAATGAGATGGCTTAAATACATGAGAAGGGATTTGAGTTAGACAACGTCAATGGGAATTGACTGGAATAGAAATCTAAAGGAGATGGAGACCTAACTATCCTCCTCTCGAATGGCGCACATTGATGTGTCTAAATTACAAATCAGCCCAAACATCCCTATAGCATTTAGATGAAATAAAGTAACTTTGGAAATGTGTTACTTAGTTTTCTCTTTTCTATGCCTTTGTACCACTTCAAATATCCCTTCTTTGCTCTATCCTGAGAGACCCAGGTGATGGGGTAGAAATCAAGGTGGGAGGGATTTCCAGGACGAAGATTAAGAAAAAGGAAAGAGACCTGGGAATTCCCTGGCGGTCCGGCGGTTAGGACTTGGTGCTTTCCTCTTACGTTAGGAACGTGTGGGTGGAGACGTTTGGAGCAGTGATCGTGCCCAGTGAGTCAGAGAGAGACAGAAGAGGGAGGAGGCGGGCTCCCGGGAGAGGAGGTGGGGGTGGGGGCTGGGGGGAGGGGTAAGGGCTTCCCTGAGGTCGTGTCCTTGTTGGTCCGATGGTGTCTGCTGTCACTAGTCCTGCGTTCAAGTGCTAGTTCTGCCATTACTAGTCACATGGGATAATAAAATTACCTGTCTTTTAGGGCTGTGGTTTTGAGTAAGACAGACAAGCCTGGGGAGCAGCCCGCAGAGTGGCTGCTAACCTTTACCGGCCAGTTACCATCCTCTTCACGGAGGACCTTCCTCGTCCTTCTTCAGCTTCCGGCTCATCTCCGACTGAGCTCACCCTCATTCTTCTGAATCCCTTTATCTGCTCTCATTACTATCTTTGTTCTTCCATGTCATTATTCATCGTATCCAAAGCACTTTCATATCTGACTTCACATCCTGCCTGCCAGGAAGCAGGGGGGCAGCGCTGACCCTCCCTGGTTAGCTAGCTGCCTGCCACGTGCACCGTGCTCCAGGTTCCCGTACAAGTTTCAAGAATTTTGTGTCTTCTCCATTGAAGAGGGAGGGTAGCGGAGGGGTGGGTGGGGTCTTGGTCTGGTGCTAGGAGAGAGGGGGTCCCATCCTCCATAGGGCCCTGGTGTTCTAATCCTGTACCACACCGGGAGCGTGGTACAGGGGTGGGAGGAACTCTGAACCTCCGTCCTGACCCTCTCTCCCCACTTGCCTGTGAGGTTGTAGTTCAGCATCTGAAGCTCAGGACTACACATTTTAAACATTTTTTACAGTTTTGGATAAAGGTTGAAAAAAAGGGAAAAAGGAACCAAACTTAATTACAATGGTTACCTAAGCAGGGGGTTGGTGGGCACGGGACAGGGTGTAGGGTGGGCTGGGAAATGGACTTTTCTGGAGGCACCCTGTTTGGTAGTTTTAACCTTGGAATCTTGAGTTTTAAATAGTTATAAAATTAAATTAAATTTAAAGGATTTTTAAAATCCCTAAAACTTCAGTTAACTTACAATGTAAAAACACAGTAAAATGATTGAACAATCATACACTGAGTTGGTAGCACAAACACAGAGAGAAGAGTTTTTCCTTAAACACAGTATTTTTACTATCATACCTAGCGAGGTTTAATCCTAAGGACAAGAAGAACGGATGTGTGTGTGTGTGTGTAATTACTATAATATGTTACTATATATACATAAATAATTGTGTTTATGTCAGATTAGCATGATTTTCAGCATAGGAACATAGAGATCCAAATATAAAATTTAAAAAGCTAAGTAAAAAGAAGAACCTGCTGTATAAAAAAATAAAATAAAATTGAAAAATTCAAAAAAAAAAAAAAAAGCTAAGTAAAAGCCCTGTATTTGTAGATTTGAATTGGAAATATCAGTATAATTTATAAAATATTTTTCTCTTTCTAAAAGCACATATTGGGACTTCCCTGGTGGTCCAGTGGTTGAGACTCCATGCTTCCAGTGCAGGGGGTGGGCGTTGCATCCCTGATCAGGGAACTAGGATCCCGCACACTGTGCTGCGTGGCCAAAAAAAAAGCAGGTATTTCCTCGCTTTGTGCACTCAGGTGTAGAAGCAACAGTAACCCCATAGCAATGAACACCCTTATATCCAGACAGTGGTCTCTCAATGTTATTTCCCACTAATAGGAACCAGGGCTCCTTGGAGAAGTGGCTGATTCCAGATCTGGGGCGAGGATACACAAGATGAACCTGGGTTATCTTTTTAGGCCAGCAAACAAGAAATCCACCTAAGTCTACTGGGGTCATGCCCAGAAGACACAGGGGCCGTCTTTTGTTTTCCTTAGTTTTTGAATTTTATTTATCTTTTTATACAGAAGATTCTCACTAGTCATCAAGTTTATACACATGAGTGTATACATGTCAATCCCAATCACCCAATTCAGCACACCACCATCCCCACCCCACCGTGGCTTTCCTCCCTTGGTGTCCATACATTTGTCCTCTACAACTGTGTCTCAACTTCTGCCCTGCAAACCGGTTCATCTGTACCATTTTTCTAGGTTCCACATACATGGGTTAATATATGATATTTGTTTTTCTCTTTCTGACTTACTTCACTCTGTATGACAGTCTCTAGATCCATCCATGTCTCGGCAAATGACTCAATTTCGTTCCTTTTTATGGCTGAGTAATATTCCATTGTATATATGCACCACATCTTCTTTATCCATTCATCTGTCAATGGGCATTTAGGTTGCATGACCTGGCTATTGTAAATAGTGCTGCAATGAACATTGGGGTGCATGTGTCTTTTTGAATAATGGTTTTCTCTGGGTATATGCCCAGTAGTGGGATTGCTGGATCATACGGTAATTCTATTTTTAGTTTTTTAAGGAACCTTCATACTGTTCTCCATTGTATCAATTTACATTCCTACCAACAGTGCAAGAGGGTACCCTTTTCTCCACATCCTCTCTAGGATTTGTTGTTTGTAGATTTTCTGATGATGCCCATTCTAACTGGTGTGAGGTGATACCTCATTGTAATTTTGATTTGCATTTCTCTAATAATTAGTGATGTTGAGCAGCTTTTCATGTGCTCCTTGGCCATCTGTATGTCTTCTTTGGAGAAATGTCTATTTAGGTCTTCTGCCCATTTTTGGATTGGGTTGTTTGTTTCTTTAATATTGAGCTGCATGAGCTGTTTATATATTTTGGAGATTAATCCTTTGTCCGTTGATTCGTTTGCAAATATTTTCTCCCATTCTGAGGGTTGTCTTGTTTATGGTTTCCTTTGCTGTGCAAAAGCTTTTAAGTTTCATTAGGTCTCATTTGTTTATTTTTATTTTCATTACTCTAGGAGGTGGATCAAAAAAGATCTTGCTGTGATTTATGTCAAAGAGTGTTCTTCCTATGTTTTCCTCTAAGAGTTTTATAGTGTCTGGTCTTATATTTAGGTCTTGAATCCATTTTGAGTTTATTTTTGTGTATGGTGTTAGGGAGTGTTCTAATTTCATTCTTTTATATGTAGCTGTCCAGTTTTCCCAGCACCACTCATTGAAGAGACTGTCTTTTCTCCATTGTATATCCTTGCCTCCTTTGTCATAGATTAGTTGACCATAGGTGCGTGGGTTTATCTCTGGGCTTCTATCTAGTTCCATTGATCTATGATTCTGTTTTTGTGCCAGTACCATATTGTCTTGATTACTGTAGCTTTGTAGTATAGTCTGAAGTCAGGGAGTCTGATTCCTCCAGCTCCATTTTTTTCTCTCAAGACTACTTTGGCTATCTGGGGTCTTTTGTGTCTCCATACAAATTTTAAGATTTTTTGTTCTAGTTCCATAAAAAATGCCATTGGTAATTTGTAGGGATTGCATTGAATCTATAGATTGCTTTGGGTATTATAGTCATTTTCACATTATTGATTCTTCCAATCCAAGAACATGGTATATCTCGCCATCTGTTGGTATCATCTTTAATTTCTTTCATCAGTGTCTTATAGTTTTCTGCATACAGGTCTTTTTTCTCCCTAGGTAGGTTTATTCCTAGGTATTTTATTCTTTTTGTTGCAGTGGTAAATGGGAGTGTTTCCTTAATTTCTCTTTCAGATTTTTCATCATCAGTGTATAGAAATGCAAGAGATTTGTGTGCATTAATTTTGTATCCTGCAACTTTACCAAATTCATTGATTAGCTCTAGTAGTTTTCTGGTAGCATCTTTAGGATTCTCTATGTATAGTATCATGTCATCTGCAAACAGTGACAGTTGTACTTCTTCTTTTCTGATTTGGATTCCTTTTATTTCTTTTTCTTCTCTGATTGCTGTGGCTAAAACTTCCAAAACTATGTTGAATAATAGTGGTGAGAGTGGACATCCTTGTCTTTTTCCTGATCTTAGAGGAAATGCTTTCAGTTTTTCACCATTGAAAATGATGTTTGCTGTGGGTTTGTCATATATGGCCTTTATTAGGTTGAGGTAGGTTCCCTCTATGCCCACTTTCTGGAGAGTTTTTATCATAAATGAGTGTTGAATTTTGTCAAAAGCTTTTTCTGCATCTACTGAGATGATCATATGGTTTTTATTCTTCAATTTGTTAATATGGTGTATCACATTGATTGATTTGCATATATCGAACAGGGATCGTCTTGAAGCGGCTCCTGAGACAACTTAAGCATCAAAAAGAATAATATCAGAAAAAGAAGAATAGCTGCAATGGATTGAAACACAGCAAATATATAGAAAGACATGAATTCATAATGGTACTAAAAAAAAGGAAGGAAAACTCATTGGCCAGGACTTCCCTGATGGCACAGTGGTTAAGAATGGTTAAGAATCTGCCTGCCAATGCAGGGGACACGGGTTCGATCTCTGGTCTGGGAAGATCCCACATGCTGTGGAACAACTAAGCCCGTGCACCACAACTACTGAGCCTGTGCTCTAGAGCCCACGTGCTGCAATTACTGAAGCCCACGCGCCTAGAGCCTGTGCTCTCCAACAAGAGAAGCCACCGCAATGAGAAGCCTGTGCACCGCAACAAAGAGTAGCTCCTGCTCGCCACAACTAGAGAAAGTCCACGTGCAGCAATGAAGACCCAACACAGCCAAAAATAAATTAAAACAATAATAATAATAATAAAAAAATAAAACTCATTGGCCAAATTTGGAGGTTGCCAGGGAAACCACTTATTATTCTGTAAATCGGCAAATAGAGGGGGAGACTCAAGCATTTGTCCTGCTTTTCCTGTCCAAATTGTATTTCAAAGTACAGTAGCCTCATAGTTGGTTGTTTTTGTTTCCTATGGCTGCTATAGCAAATGACCACAAACTGCATGGCTTAAAAGAACAGAAATGTATTTTTTCATAGTTCTGGAAGCTATAAATCTGAAATCAAGGTGTGGACAGGGCCACGCTCCCCGCAAAGCCTCCAGGAGAGAATCCTTCCTGCCTTTTCCAGCTCCTGGTGGCTTCAGGTGTCCCTTGGCTTGTGGCTGCATCCCTCCAGCCTCTGCCTCCGTCTTCACCTCACCTCCTCCTCGTCTCTGTGTCTGTGTCCCTCTGTCTTTCTCTTATTACACTTGTCACTGGATTTAGGGTCCATCTCAATAATCCAGGACAATCTCATCTCAAAACCATTCACTTCATTATATCCGTGAAGATCCTTTTTTCCAATAAGTTCACGTCTACAGTTTCTAGATGGACGTATCTTTTTGGGGGCCGCCATCCAACCCACTGCACGCGGTGAAAGGAAGCTCTTCCTGGAGCAGTTCCAGCTATTAAGTTCAGAAAGAATCATCTTGCAACTGAATGAACAAATGGGCCCAAGAGCTGATCATCACTGGTCCCTCACACCAGCAGATAGAAGGTTGACAGGGTCTTCATACTATGGATTTAAGGACACTTAGCAGGGTTAACGCCACTTGACGTGGAATAAGCTGACATTCTGGACATCTTGGAGTACCCAGCACTGCCCATGAGGACCAGTGGCAAAGAGAATTTTTTTTTTGAACCTGGATGTAATTAAGGCTTTAACTATAACAGGCAGTTTTCAGGAAATTCAGAGGATAGAAGAACGTGTATTCACCAAGAAGATATAAGCTCCGTGACAATGAACTCCAAGGACCTCAGAGGAGTATCTGGTGCATAAAGGTGCTCAATGAAAAGGTGCTGAATGAATGAATCCAGACTGTATAAACGAATCCTAAAAACCAATAAAAAAAAGGACCAGCAACCCCAGAGCAAATCAGAAAAGGGGATGAACTGACAATTTACAGAGAGAGAAGATGGAAAGGATCCATAAATACGTGAAGAGTCTCAGTCTCACTAGTAATTAAGGTAATAAAAATGAAACGCTTAATGCGATACCATTTCACACCCCAGATTGGGATCTGACAATACCACATGCTGCTGAGGTTGTGGAGCAAACTTCCTCCTGCTGGTGGGGGTGTGAGCTGCTCCAACAGCTCTGAAAGCACTTGGACGATACTTGCAAAATGTGCATATCCTATGACCCAGAAACCCCACTCCTAGGGGTTTACGTTAGAGAAACCTGCGTATATGCATGAGAAACAAAAGTGTTCGCAGCAGCAGTACTTGTAATTGAAAAATAGGGGAAATATTTTGAACAGGATCACGTAAAATAACATACTGGGCAGCAGTAAAGAATGAATGAACCAGAACTACACCTACCAACATGGTAGAAAGTCACAAGCAACAAAATAAGTAGCAGGAAAAATATAGTGTTGTATTATTTATAAAAGCTGAACAATAACAAGGGAATTATATACCTACATAATTTTAAGGTGTATTTAAAAATACACAGTAAAGGTGATTCATAAGAAAAACTCCAAATTCAGAATGTTACTGAATGCACAGTGAGGCCAAACAAACCGAAATGTCAGAGTTTGGAGCAGAGAAAGATTTGTTGCAGGGCCATGCAAGAAGAATGGGGGGCTCATGCCCCCAAGACCCTGAACTCCCCAAAGGGTTTTAGCATAGCATTTTAAAAGGCAAGGTGAGGGAGGGGCATTGTTGGTCGTTGCAGACTTCTTGGTGTTGGAATCCTTTGTTCTTGCAGCTGTCCACGTGGGTCAGGTCATGATGTTCCTGTAAACCTCCAACAAGAAAAGTGTTATTCTCTGTTCTGCAACTTTTTATCTGTGTATGAATGGAAAAGTGTTACACCCTTAAAGGTCAGAGCCTTGAGAATAGGCTATCCTATATACTTCAGGCTATAGGCAACATTCTTAAACGGAAGCAAAAGTACTAGAATACAAAGGTTAAAGTAAAAGAAACAGATTTAATATGGAGTCAGATTTGTTCTTCCCTATTACAAGAGTAGTGGTTGCATCCAGCATGGGGACGGAGGGGTGGGAAGAAAGAGCCCTCAGTTGTGTCTGTAATGACATTGCTTAAAATGGGTGGTGGATACATGGCTGGTCATTACTCTTCGTTAATTACTATTTATTCCTTTTAAAATATGGAATCACTTTCCTACTCAAAACCCTCTAATGGTTTCCCATTACACTTTGAATCAATTCCAAAGCCCTAATTTTGGTCTACATAATTTGGCTCTTGGCTACTTCCTGGACATCTTCTGTTACCACTTTCCCTTTTGCTCACTGAGCTCTGGCCATACCAGACATACCAAATACGGTCCAGCCTCAGGGCCTTTGCATATGCTATTCTCCCTGCATTGAATGCAGGGCATAGGCTCTTACTGTTTCTTGATATGCTTCTCTACTCACATCTCCACAAAAGCCACCAGACCAGCTTTTGTTTTACCCTAGAGATTGACAATGAGCTTGAGATGACCCTGGCTCTCTTATGAAGCACTGCAGTGGGCTGCTTCTTCACCCTCCTGAACTATGATACCAGGGTTGGGCCCATTGCTGTGTGGTCATTTAGGGCAGGCGCATCTGTGGATGGGGGAAGAGGTGGTAAAATGACTCTGGACAAGATGTGTCATGTAGAAGGGGGAGGCACTGTCATTGCGGGTAGAATCGTGGTGGTCTCCAGGGTCCTCTCCAATGAATCCCTGGGCTGGATGAGCCACGTGCTCTCTGCAGCCTCCCTGGGCCACCAGCGGATTGAGACATTGCTCTGGGGAGACACACAACTCCAAGTACAAGGTGTGAGGCTGGTGGAGGCTTTGGGATGAGCTAGGCAGGAGTCAGACTCAGCATTGACCCAGCTTCTAGGGACATTTTAATTACATAAAATTAAAACCCACTCACATTTATGTTGTGCTTCAAAAGTTACCCAAAGTTCCCACAGACCTTATTGAAAGGCTGAAAATGAAAGTTTCTAATCATCAATTGCTATTTTTATAACTTTTATAGAAACTATAAATACTACTGTTTAATCGTATTATTACTTACTGTTAATTTATGATGCTAACTTTTCACTATTACAAACGACACAGAGTAGGAATTTGGATGAATTTAGTTTAAAAACTAAAAAAAAACCAACTAAGACAACAAAATTCCCCCAAACACCAAACACCCAAGGAAAAAAAACACCCAAGGAAAAAAATAAAATGGCTTTAGGTGGTATTAATCTGGGGCTAATGTTATTTCTCTAGATTGTCACTGTGAACACTTTTTAAACTAAATTGCTGTCAACTTTGTTTTCCAAAAGTTTTCTCCTGGGAGCCGCTGAGGATGGAGAACACATCCTCTCCCGGTGAAAGCAGAAAGAATCTGCTTTTTAAACAGCCTTAAAAACAGCTGCTGGTTGTCAGTGGGAAGAAAGTCACCTGGCCGACTGCCCCCCTCAAGGGCAAGGCTGGGTCCCCCGGGAGCAGAAGCTGGGAAGACCACCCCCCTTAGCGGGCCCTGGGATTTCAGAATTCCCAAACTGGTTTCTGTGAGTTCGTGGTTCTCGAGAAAAGTTTTGAGAAACAAAATATTCCTTAGAAAAGGCCCCTTAGCTGTTCCATGGTGTTCTCAGCTGATGTTCCTCTCTCACCAGTGCCAGAAATTTCCCCAAAGGCCTTCTGTGTTAGTGCCATTTTGTGAAAAACTAACTAAAGCAAAGGTGTTTGTGGAGGACGGATTAGAAGGCTGAGCGGAAGGGCTGCGTTTGCAGGGAAGCTGCTGCCCTCCAGTGGCCACTCTGAGGATGGCGAGGTCCGTGCCCAGGAGACCTTGGCTATCCCGTCCACCCCTCCCATCTTTCTTATTGGTAAACTGGTATACACAGGACCCCTAAAGGTCTCCTGTAAGTTACAGGCATGTCAGGGACAAATAACACAATGCATGTTCCTGGACTACCATCCTTTCTCACACAATAAGACGTGGGATTGCTCTGGGCTATGGTCCCTCTTGCCTCTATGTCCTGCTTTTAGAATTTCAAAGCACTGTCACCCTGGATGATAGAAACCCAACCGTTCCCATCTACCCTCTTGTCACCTGGGGGGCCACTTCCCCTGCCCCCGCTGAATGGACAAGGCTGGCCACTCAGATGCCCCCTCTCAGGCCTGAGTTAGCGACTTGAGGCCCAGCTCACATGAGGCCGTGCAGAGGGGCTCAGGACTGGCACCTGGTAACCCCACACCTCACATAAGTCGATGTTGGAGGAGCAGACACCCTGCCCTCCCAGGGACAGCTGTGTCCAGAGAGAAGGAGGCAGGTGCTGGAAAGCAGCAGAGAAGGACCTCCAGGCCTCAGAGAGGGGGGTCAGCGTGGCTGAGGTGGGGGGTGATGATGACCTGCTGGTGACCACTGGTATGGGCTGTACTTCCTGCCCTTGGAAATCCCGCCACCCACCCCCCCCTCCCAGGTCTTGACTGAGCAAGCATGATTGCATTTTTGTTCTCCACAAACACACAATCCCCAACTAAGACACAACACGTCTTATTTTGTTGGAGCCTCTGAAGCAACCAGGGATGCTGGAGGGCCTGGCTTATCTCCAGTTGAAGAAACTGGGACAAGATAGCGTGCTCTGACACACAGCATCTTAGTAGGGAAGCGCGAACTCGAAGTCCTGGGCTGCAACCACTTTCTCGTTGACCCGTTCGACTGTTGGAACTGACTTAGGGAACAAATCAGGAAGAAGCATGGTGTTCATTTTCCGGGGTGCAGCTCAGAAGCCTCAGCTCCACCAAGGAATACCCCTAGGCTGAGTTTTAGGGTGTCAGGACCCCAGCATCTCCCAGAAACATGGTAAATGTCCAGTTGGCTCCTGCTCCAGAGTTCCCCACCCCACTGCTGATAGCATAACAGGCTCCTGGGGGTGGAAGCTGAGAGAGAGAGAGGCCCCCCACTGCTCCAGGGTGGGCTGCTCAAGCACTGGCCCCTCTTTCAGGGGGGACGTGGGAGAAACCTGCTGATCACATCTTTCTTAGAGGCAGACACACGTGGGCAAACAGAGCCATCATTAGGCCCTGGATCAAAAATACCAGATGGGACCACTAGCCTTTGTCAAGAATGAAAGAACCCACCATCCATGGAAGGGTCCCTTGAGGCAGTGCCCCCTCCTCATGTACAACAAGGAGGGTGTCATATGTGCTTCTCACTCTGTCACCGCCTCTCCACCTGGTGAGCTCCACTTCACCCTTCAGGATGCAGTATTCGTACCCACGAGATAGGGCACCCATATCACGCACGTTTAAGAGCAAGGAACAGAGGTGAGGAGGCTAAGCCATTTGCTCCAGGTGCCTCGGGTACCAGATGGCAGAGCAAGATCTAGAGCCAGGCCTCCTGTTCCTTAGGTTAGTTTTTTTCTACTCATTTCCCACTTGAGGAGAACCACAGGGCTTCTGTCAGAAGTTTATACCATCAGAGATTAAAAATCCTTTATCGTCAACATATTGAATCCCCAAATGTGCTATCGAGCACTTGAAAGGTGGCTGGTGCAAATTGAGATGTCCTGGGGTTTCACTGACTGAGCATAACAAATGTCAAAATATCTCATTAATAATTATTTTTATGTTGGTTACATGTTGAAATAATGTTTTAGATATGTTGGATTAAACCTAGAATATCATTAAGACTGAAAAAAACTCCCCCACAAGCTTCTCTTTGAAAATGAAAACACTACGGGGAGTTCAAAGATTAGGCTGTTACCAGTTATTTAAATCTTAGTGTGAATTAAATGGCATAGCTCAAGCCCAGTAAATATTTGCAAGGTGAAGGACTGTGATACTTTTCCTTTGGGTTTAGAATGGTGTTTTGTTTTGTTTTGTTTTGTTTTGCGGTTCGCAGGTCTCTCACTGCTGTGGCCTCTCTCGTTGCAGAGCACAGGCTCCGGACGCGCAGGCTCAGCGGCCATGGCTCACGGGCCCAGCCGCTCCGCGGCATGTGGGATCTTCCTGGACCGGGCACGAACCCGCGTCCCCTGCATCGGCAGGCGGACTCCCAACCACTGCGCCACCAGGAAGCCCCAGAATGGTGTTTTCTTCTTTTTTTCTTTTAAAGAGGTTCATAGAATGCATTTTCTAAAAATTAATTAATTAATTTACTTATGGCTGTGTTGGGTCTCCGTTTATGTGCGAGGGCTTTCTCTAGTTGTGGCAAGCGGGGGCCACTCTTCATCGCGGTGCGCGGGCCTCTCACTATCGTGGCCTCTCGTTGCGGAGCACGGGCTCCAGACGCGCAGGCTCAGTAATTGTGGCTCACGAGCCCAGTTGCTCCGCGGCATGTGGGATCCTCCCAGACCAGGGCTCGAACCCGTGTCCCCTGCATTGACAGGCGGACTCTCAACCACTGCGCCACCAGGGAAGCCCCAGAATGGTGGTTTTGATGAGGATGAAGAGGTGGGAGTAATTTGGAGTGTCACAGGCTGCTGGAGGGCTAGGATTGACTGCGTGAGGGCCTGAGGTTGTTGGCTTGAGGGTTCATGGATACAGTGATGAAAGAGGGTCTGGAAGGTGAGAAGGCGCTGGAAACTATTTTCTCTGTGGTGACCCGTGGTCTGTCGTCCAAGCCAAGGGTTTAAAGGGCTTCAGAACTGAGCCAAAGGAACCTCCACCTGAGCCTGGTGGGCCGTGAGGCCACCGTACTGAGCCTCATCTCCTTACTGGGCTCTGAATCTGAATCTAGGAACCTCTGGGGCCACAGAAGAAGGTTTGCTAGGGCATCAGTGGGGGCTGTTCCTGGAAGGATGGTGGTGGTAGGGGAGGTACAAAGTGAAATGGATATGAAGACACAGCCAAGGTCAGACAGCTCAGGGGCCAAGCTCTGTGGGCAGAGGCAGGACTGTCTGTGGCTGAGGGGGCATGGCCTGGGACCTCTGAGAGCCCTGAGTGCATGGATAAACCTGTGGATCCCACCCTCCATCACAGGAAGAAGGAACCACACCTGGGATTTTGAGCACCTATATGGGCCTCAGGGGGTCTGTGGGCATTGTTAGTAAAATAAAATTAGGATGCAAGTCTTCCAAATGTGTATATAAAAATAAGCAAAATTAATCAATATAGCAAAAGAATGGAAATTGAAAAAAGAAAATAGCAAGAACATATAAGAAGCAAAACATAAAATAAGATGCCAAAGATCAAAACGTTGATTATAACAAATATAAATGGATTAAACTCTGATATTCAAGGGCAAAGACTCTCAGATTAGATCAAAGAACAAAAAAATCTAGAGCATGTCTAAAACATAAGACACAGAGAGGTTAAAAATACAGGGGTGAGTGCTTACATACCAGGCAAATGCAAACAGAAAGCAAGTCTTGGTTGCTTGAATGTAGAATTCAAGATTAAAAAGTATGAAATATAAGTTGAAAGAGTAGCTATAGCGTATATTTGAGATGTTGTGGTGTGATCAAGTTGGTGTTTCAACAGCACTGGCTGAGGGTGCCAGGAATACCCATTCCTGACCCAGAGCCCCCTTCCTTAGAGGTCTCTGTGAGGAGCAGCTAATTCTCTTCTTCCTCCCCAACACTCAGTCCACGCGCTTTGGGTGGGGTGGTCAGTCACGTGCTCCATCCTTGTTGGCCACAAGGATTGTTTTCAGGGATACAGGGTTCCAAGTGGCCCAATCAAAGCCAATCCCAGAATTTGGGGGAACTCAACCACAACATGCACAAAACTAAACTCAGGGTTTTCCTCCACAAAACCCAGTATCCTTCTTGTGACCCCAAACTCTAAATGGTAGCACAATGCACCCAATGAACGATGTAAAACAAAAACAAAACAAAACAGCAAACCTTTTAAACATCTCCCTCTTCCTCACCCACCATCCAATCCACTCCTAAGTCCCATTGACCTTATCTCCTAAATATCTCTTTAACTCTCTCCGGTTACCTCTATTTTCCATTGACCCCTTTCAAGTCCATCATCCCTTCCCTGGGCTACTAAAGCAGCCTCCTCATTAGTCTCCTTATTTCCACACTTGGTTGCTCAATTCCAATCCAGCTGCTGTCAAAACAACCTTTCTGAAGTGGAACGCTGACAGGGTCCAAGGGTGAGACTTGAGTGAGGGCCTCGTGTTAGGTTAGGCTCATCGGGAAGGCTTGTTAAAACACAGATTCCTGGGCTCCACTCCAGAGTTTCTGATTCAGGGGGTCTGGGGATGGGGGCTAGAATCCGTATTTGTAACAGGCTCCCAGGTCATGCTGACGTAGCACTTGAGAATTGCTAGTGTCGCTTACCTAGTTTACCAGAAGTCTGCATTGGGGTGTGGGTCTGAATCTCCAGCGACCTGTGAAGAATTTCTCTGACTTGCTTTGTTCCTTAAGAAGCTATTTCATTCAGGACTTTTGTTTTCAGAGACAGAAAACCCAAATCAAACAGGTTTCAGCAACAAAGGAAATCTATTGGTTCACTGAACTGAAAAATTCAGGTGAAGCACAAAAAAATTCAGGCTCGGTGGGATTCCAGCTCACACCATGTCGTCAGAACTAAGTTCATCCTCCCTCAGCCCTGCCCTCCTCCCTCTGGCCTTGTTCTCACGAAAGTGGTCCCTCAAAGTGGGCGCCAGAAGCTCCAGGATTCTGTCCTCTGGGCTCAGCAGCCAAGATGGAGAAGTTCCCAAGATGGAGAACTGGAACAGGGACCGCTATCTAAAGTGGGACCCTGGGGAGAATACCTTCAGCAAAAGGGAGAGCAGGACACAAGTCCACCCAACAGAGGGAGACAGCATCCAGGTCTCAGATCTAGGCGGAGGGTGAGAAGGTGGGCCTTGAGCAAATATTCATAAACACCAGCTGGCCCTTCCCTGGCTTCAGGGTTCAAATTCATATTATCTGTTTGTTAAAAGGACTCAACAATGAAAACAATAGAAAAACACATACACCCAGCTAAACCAAAAAAAAAAAAACCCAACTAGAAACTTCAATGGCCCCTCCTGGTGCCTGACAGGAGCACACACAGAAATGTTTTGGGGACAATTGCAGATATTTGAACATGGCAGAAATATTAAATGATATGAAGGGCTTACTGATATTTGAAAAATTTTTATGTGAAATAAAAGTATTTAATAAAAATATGACTTTATTTTTAAAAGATCCATAATGAGGTATTTAGGGATGAAATTCATGATGTCTGTAATTTACTTTAAAATATATCCACGAAGAAGGAGGAGAGGAAATATGGCAAATTTGTAAGTGTTTTTTTTAAAAAAGTCATTACTGGGACGTATCTAGGAGTTTGAGGAGACTGGAGCCTTTCGAGACCTGAGAATGAGGACTAAGGGACTGTGACAGGCAGAGCGGGGAATAAGCACTGGAGTCTGGGACTCTCTTACTTGCTCACATTCTGTGCCCTCACAGGGAAGCAAAGACTCTAATTGCCAAGTCAGGAGAATCAGCAGGAGCCCTGACCCCTGTCCACTCCTGTTTCCAACCTTGGCCAATGGTGTTGACCCGTCCCTCTCAGAAACCAAAGCACACAGATCCTCCCCCAGCTGGTGACGTAAGCACAGGGCCAGGGCACCAGCACCCACCAGTCTGTGCACGTACAGACTGCCAGCAAGAAAAGTCTTTCAGCTCAAAGGCCTGGACCACTCTGAAGCTCCCATCAGGATGACGGGAATGATGGTGAAAATGTTCTTGATCAGCGGGGCTCCCTTTCTGGAGCAAGGGCATGACCTAGGGTCAGACTCTGGGGACAGAAGGTGGTTGAGACGGGGGTATCTCTCTTTTTTATAAATATATATTATTTATTTATTTATGTAATGGCCGCACAGGGTCTTAGTTGCAGCATGCAGACTCTTAGTTGCGGCGTGCACGCGGGATCTAACTCCCCGACCAGGGATTGAACCTGGGCCCCCTGCATTGTAAGTGTGGAGTCTTACCCACTGGACCACCAGGGAAGTCCCAGAGACGGTGGTATCTAACTTTGACATAAAAACGCAACAAACTGAATGACAAGGGGGAATGTAATGGGTGAGCATCCTTACGGAGATGCCGGGAAGGTGTCTATGACAGGACAATGGATGGGACAAACACAAAAGTGAGGACCATGGGGCCCACCTGCAATGAGGAAGGTTTGGGATCAATGTAGGAGGAGTGTTTTATGGCATAAAGCTGCTGACACCAGTTGCTAACATGAATACGCACGCACTTCATGCCGGCCGCTCTGCAAAGTGCTTTCAACATTGGCTTAGTTCGGGTTCCCCAGAAGCAGAGCCTGAGTCAAGGGCAAGGAGTTCATTTGGAAAGTGGAAGAAAACACGGCAAGGGAGTGGAGAAATGATCCTGGAAAGAGCAAGGAGCCCATGAAGGGTGTGTTCTGGGGCCAGCTACCAACAGGCATCTGTTGCTTTAATCCCAGAAGGGACATGAGGAAACATGTAGAACACACTCAGATGGACCTGGCGGGGGCTGTGGAAACCGGAGCATCTACACACAACCTCCATCAGCCAGTGGTGCAGGGCACCCACCACCCAGCTCTTCGGACTCACCTGGGCTCAGAAAAGTGCCTTCAGGTGAAGAGAAGGAAGGCAGACATGGACATAGAGTGTTAGCCAGAGCACGCGGAGGGTGTCTGCCCCCCACACGTTGACACATACAATCCTCTCGACAATCCTACAAGGCAGGTGCGAATACTATTATTATCCCCATTTTTCTGATGGGAAAATGAGACAGAGAAGTTAAGTAACTCACCCGAGTGCAGAGCCCGGAAGTCTGTCTCCAGAGTCCATGCTGGAATGGGCTGTCTTTGGAGGTAGTGAACTGCCTGTCAATGGAGGCATTCAAGAAGAGGTCCGATAACAACTGCAGGGATGTTGAACGAGGGATTCCTACTGGGGACAGGGACTAAGAGACAGCTAAGGCCCCTTTCAGTGTTGAAATCCAAGATCTTATCAAGAGGCAGGGGGAGTACCTGAAAATCTGGTCCAGACAGACAACCTAGGAGGCTCTGATGCCAGAAGATGGGGGTGGGTGGGTGGTGGCCTAGAAGAAATCTCTGCTGAGTGGGTTTTCTAGTGGCCACCGGGCTCCACATCTTGAGGAGAACCCTGGGGAACTGCTGGAGCCCAAACCTTGCTAGCCGTGCAACAGCTCTTCCTGATGACCAGGAGCGTGTTTGCCTCAGGCAAACTCCGATCCCACTAGCACAAGGATGGATCCTCCCCACACCTCCTGGGCTCAGGGTCCTCATCTGCAAAATGATGGAGGTGATGGGACCCATCTCTGGTTCCTCTACCACCGAAGTTCTGTGATTCTGGATTCAGACAAGAAAGTGAAGGCCAAGCTTCTAGAACAGTCCAGGCACTCTTGGTATAGCTGAGAACAGCACAGTGTGAATTACAAAAAAGCCTGGATTATGGCATAATTGCAATATAGTGAATGTTTCCTTCATTCAAGTATACAACGAATGGCAAATTAATTGTTAACCAAGTATCTATGAGAAGAGGTCCTATGAGTCCTGCTTTATACAGAATTAATTTTCAATTGCCAATATTTTCTTTGTTTTTTTGTTTGTTTTTGTTTGTTTGTTTGGCTGAGCCTTGCCATTTGTGGGATCTTAGTTCCCTGACCAGGGATTGAACCCCGGCTCTCGGCAATGAGAGCTCGGGGTCCTAACCACTGGACCACCAGGGAGTTCCCCAGTATTTTCTTTTATGCATAAAAACTGAACTGGTATGGTTCTTTAAGAGCTAGTTTTCTTTAGAGGACTTCCCACTCCTCCCTACAAACTGCCGGCCATGGCACATCAAGTCCAAGTGTAACTGCGAATTCCCAAGAGTGAGATCTGGCCATACGGAATTCCGTGCGGCCTCGCCCTGAGGACTTGGCTCACTCCCTTCCTTCCCGGGAACCTTGATCTGGACATCCCTCCTTATCTGCAGAACCACCTCTTGGCAGCAACTGGGCTTACGTGTAAAGATTAGTGAGTCTGTATAAACCAAGCAAAGTACAAGAACTATTCTTCATTCTCAAACAAGACACAAGTCAAGGGCACATGGACTGACTCGGTCTGAACCCCAAAGCTCAGAACAACACGGATGAGGCTGCATGGGGAGAGGCTGCAGCTGTTACAACTTGGAGCCATGGGTCACCTGACCTCGAATCAAACCCAGTCAACAAGCATTTATTGAACACCTGCTAGAAGTGCTGAGTATGGTCAAGACTTTGCTCTCAAAGGCTGATCCATCTCCACGGGGTGGACAACAGAGGGGTTGCTGTTCCCATGCAGCTGACAAGGGGAAGAAATCCCAAGGAATTCAAGGACTTGCTTTAGGGTCAGGATGTCTATGGCAAAGTGGACTTTAGACCTCCTGATTTTCAAGGTTGCACAACTCCCCATCACATGCACAATCTCCAAGAGACAGCATGGTTTACTAATGTGAATTTTGAAAATGTTTTTATTAGCCATTTTATTTCTTATTTAAAATGCACAATCTGATGTTCTGACATCTGTACACATCCATGATATTATCCCCACAGTGAAGATAGTGAACATTTCCATCATTCCAAAATTACTCCCAAGCAACCGCTGATCTGTTTTCTGTCGCTATAGATTAGTTTGCATTTCCTACAATTTTACATAAGTGAAATAATATAGTATATACTTTTTTGTCTGGCTTCTTTCATTCAGCAGAATTACTTTGAGATCCATGCATACTGTAGCATGTGTCAATAGTCATATCTTTTCATTGCTGCATAGTATTTGACTGTATGGATATACCACAGTTTGCTTATCCATTCACCTAGGGATGCACTTTGATACTGTGTCCAGTTTGGGGCCATTACAAATAAACCTGCTTTGCACATTTGTGTACAAGCCTCTGTATGGACATACAGACATATGCTTTAATTTCTTTGGGTAAATACCTAGGAGGGAATGCTGGATCGTATGGTAGATGTATGTTTAACTTTGGAAGAGACTGGCAAACTGTCTTTGAAAGTAGCTGTACCACTTGCATTCCTAACAGCAGTGTACCAGCAAGAGTTTCTCCACATCCCTGTCAATACTTGATGTAGTTGGTCTTTTTAATTTTAGGCATTCTAAGAGGTAGGTAGAGGTATCTCATTGTGGTTTTAATTTGCATTTCCCTAATTACTAATAATTTAAGCATCTTTTCATGTGCTCACTTACCATCACGTGCCTTCTTTGGGGAAGTGTTTATTCAAAGCTTCTGCCCATTTAAAAACTGGAGTTGTTTGTTTTCTTATTATTCAGTTTTGAGAGTTCTTTATACATTATACTTCTAGATACAAGTCTTTCTCAGAGATATGATTTGCAAATACTTTGTGCCAGTCCACGGCTTGTCTCTTCATTTTCATAACAGTGCCTTACAAATAGCAGAAATTCTTAATTTTGTCCAATTATTATAAATTTGTCCAATTTATCAACATTTTCTTGTACGGATTGTGCTTTGGGTGTTGTTTTGTGCAACTCAAGCTCACAAATATTTATCTCTTATGTTCTATTCTAGAAGTTTAATTTAGTTTCATTTAGGCTTATCATCCATTTTGAGTTCATTTTTATATATGATGTGAAGTATGGATAAAAGTTCTTCTTCTTCTTCTTCTGCTTTTTTGTAGTTGCACCAGAACATTTGTTAGAAATACTATCCTGTCACCATTCAATTGCTTTGGTCAAAAATCAGTTGTCTATATCTAAATCCGTTTTGATTACTGTAGCTTTATAATAATTTTGACATCAGGTAATATGAGTCCTCCAACTTGATTTTTCTCAAAGTTGTTTTGGTAATTCTAGCTTCTTTGCATTTCCACATAAACTGTAGGATCAGCTTGTCAATTTCTATGCCCCTCCCAAGACATCCTGCTGGGATTTTGATTGGAATTGTGTTGAATCTATAGATCAACTTGGGGAGGATTAAGCCAACCTTGCATTCCTAAAATAAATCCCACCTGGACAGGATATATTATTGTCCTTATAACACTTTATTATATTCTATTTAAAGTTGGTTAATAATTTTCCTATCTATGCTTAGGAGGGTGTTGGTCTGTAGTTTTCTGTCTCTAGTTTGGTTTTGGTATCAGAGTAACGATAGTTTCTAAAGTGATTTAAGAAGTATTCCTTCCTCTTAATTTTCTGGAAGAGTTTGTGTCACATTGGTATGATTTCTTCCTTAAATGTTTGGTAGAATTCACCAGTAAGTCCATCTGGGCCTGGAGTTTCCTTTGTGGGGAGGTTTTTAACCATGAGTTCAATTTCTTTAGTTGACGGAGGACTATACAGGTTATCTATTTCTTATTGTGTGGCCTTTGGCACTTAGTATCTTTTGAGGAGCTTGTCTATTTCATCTAAGTTGCCAAATTATTGGCATAAAACTGTTCATAATATTCCCTTCTTATCCCATCACCTTGCTGTATTCTATTGGGTAGAAGCGAGTCACGTTTATCCAGGCTCAGACTATACGTCCACTCCTACCAATGACAAATGCACCAGACCACCTTCTATTTTACTCCAGAGGCAGCTAATGTGTTTGGATGACCCTGGGCTCACTCGGCCAACATTGTGGTGGGCGTCTCCTTTATTGTTTTGCTCTTGCAACCACCAACTGGGCCCATCACCATGAGACCTGGGCTTCCACTTCAGGACAGGCTTATCTGTGGCTCATGGGAAAGGCTGGTGGAGAAGACCTCTAGATGCGGTATGTGATCTAGGAGGGAGGAATCATCATTCTGGGGGAGAATCCTGGTGAGCTCCTGGAATTCCTGTATGAAACACCCAGGCTGGATGAGCCACAGGGCCTGCTGGGGCCACATCTTGAACCTCCTGAAGATTCAGTCACTGCCACAGGGCATTGGACACATCCTTGTAAAGAGAACGAGGCCTGCGGGGGGTTGCATTCTGGGATGAGTGTGCTGAGGGGCTCGGCTAACAGATAGGTTATAACAGTAATCATAAAAATAACCCCTGACATTTGTAAAATGCTTCTTAACTTACCCAGCGTTTCCACCTGGTTTATATGAGGCAAGAATGATGAGCCTTAACTCAGGGATGCAGAAACTGAAGCTAAACAAGATTAACTTACTTGACAAAGGACCAGAATAGGCAAAAATGTTGGGGCCCCAAAAAAGATCTTAAGATGGTTTTAAATGATTTCTGTAAATTTTTTGACATGCCTCTGTTCAAAAGTTGCAGTCTGATTCCACCCACCCTCAGTGTGGGCTGGAATTAGTGACTAGTTTCTAAAGAACAGAATGTGGCAGAACTGATGCTATCTATGTGATGTTCAAAGCTAGGGGTGTGAGTGTGTATACCATTTTGTTTCTCTCTCTCCTTCCCCCACACGCAGGAATCCAGCTACCAAGGTATGAGGAAGCCCAGATCATGCGTCAGTTTCAGCCAGCATCAACCATCAGAAATGCGAGTGAACAACTCCTGCAATTTGTACACGCTGACCAGGATTAGCCCTGCAACCTACAGCTACAGAGAGAGAAGAAGCCACCCCGGGAAGGCGATGGGATCCAGAGCCTTGGTTTCTAGTTCTTCGATTCTCTGACACTTTGATCAGGATTCAGCCTCCATGTCAAATGCTGAACTTGAAAATTTTTACTTTAAAAAGGTGTGTGCATCCACCATTTGAGTTTTGATGCTGATGTAGAATTGGAGAATCTATTCTTGCCAATCAATACTCACGTTACCTGCCCGTCCTCCTAGGTCATTCCTCCCAGGGTTAGCGTTGGAAGCTAACTGCTTCTTAACTAAATCAGGGACCCAACTGGAAGACCAAAGTCTTCCATTTGCCACTGGGGGCACGGAAATCTCACAGCAGTCACCCTCCCTCGAGGCCTGGGGCAGGGAGACCCTTCCTCAGAGAAGGAAGCCTTGAATGTGCCACCTGGGGGATGTGTGGAACCACTAAAAGGAAGTCTCCCTGGCAGGCAGAGACGGTATGTGAGGCCCAGCATCTGTGATTTCTTCTTTCTTCTCCAGAAACTCCACTCTGTTTCTCTGGGCAAAAATCCGCTTTATCTCCACAACTGTTCGGCCCTTGGTCTCAGGAATGATCACGTAGATGTAAACAGCAGTGAGGAGGCAGATTCCGGCAAAGATAATGAAGCTGTAGGCACCACTGACCTCCTAGGCCAAGAGACAAGAAAACAGGAGGGGACGGAGGAAGAAAGGAATGCCGGGGACAGCTCTGGGTGAGGGCTTTGTGAGTCACACAGGAGTTTCTCAGTGGCCAGTTCTGCTTTACGCCCAGAGGAGTGGAAGAGCTAGACAACTGGGTCCTGCCCTCACATCAGAAAGGACTCGGCCTTTTAACAACAGGGACAGAATGTCCTCTAGACTTGACTGCACACCTTCAGAAACAGAGGGAGGAGGTGGACGTGGGGGAATCGTTCCCTCACCCTGGCTCTAGCTTGCTTTGCACTTGGCCGACCAGAGCCCCTGCATAATGAACGCGTCACCGCCTGAGTGTGGGACCTGCCTTCAGTGGTGGGAAACTGGCGTACTTACAGTTTGGCTGAAGTGGCGCCCTGTGTGTTTTATGGACCTTGGAGAGTCGCCCCCCCTTGTCGAATTCGCAGATGTTCTTAGCAGACGAGGCACCCCTGCCTATTTCCCGGAGCCCCTTCTGCCTGGGGCGGGGCGGGGGAGGCAAGGTGGAGCAGGAATTGGGGGCAAGGGGCCGCACACACACACCCCCCCGCGCCATGCTCCCCACCGCATGTCCCCACTCACCTGGATGGACGGGAACACGAAGCCCACGATGACGCTGGTGAGCCCGATCATGGCCCCGTCCACTGCGAAGGCGGCCGCGAGGGCTGCAGGAAGATCTCGGTCCTCACCACGGAGGGCACGAGAGCTGGGGGCAGAGAGCGCAGGACCAGGGGAGCGGAGAGGGGCGCGGAGGGCCCTTTAGGGGCACAGTCTGTTCCGGATGGCCGAGGGAGGAAGTTCACATCTCTCCTCCTGGGTGCGCCCATAGCTGAGCTTCGAGCTGAGCCTCTGAGGGCCTCAAGGTCACACCAAGGCCGCTCTTCCCCGTGGTGGTGTCATTTTGAAATTCGCAGACAAGGGGAGGGGGAGCAGAGCTGAATGAGCGCTTGAGCGTGGGACGTGCTGCCCCCTGTGGTAGATCTGGGGAATGGCAGGCACCTTGCCTTGGGGCAGTTTCTCAACCTTTTTTCATTCAGGAGTCTTGTCTAAAATGTCTAAGGCCATTTTTCCCCCTTAATCACCATCCCTCATGAAATTATAATACAACAGATATACTTTATATCCGTTTATATACAGTAGGTCTATCTATGACTTTATATATTCTTTATATATTAACATATTATCTATATTCTTTATTACAAAAATAAGATTCTCTCTCCCCCCAGTTAATTTCCAACCCTTGAAGATGGAGAGGAATTCAGAGCCCCGGAATGAGCTGCCCTTGGGAAGTCAAATGGGAAACTCCTACAACTGGCGAGGAGGGGGCCCCTTCCTCAGGGCTTTGTGCCCTAAAGGGGTAGCAGTGAGGGAAGTTATCGACGCTGCCCTCCCTGGCCTCCTGCCTCCTGCCCCCTGGGGCCGGGCAGCCAAGCAGCCCTTTAGGAGGTAGCTCACATGTCAAATCAGTCCACCATCTGATCCCACATCTGCCGGCACAGCTGATTACTCCTGGTCTTCCAGGAGGAGCCCGAGGCCCAGAGAAGCACAGTGGCTTGCTTTGGGAAACGCACAGGCAGTAAGGGGTGGAATGGCCCAGAACCCAGGTCTCCTGACACAAACACCAGCACTGCTCCCACCAGGCCCTCCTGCCTCCATATTGGAGGTGTGCCGGGAAGGCTTCCTGTTGAAAATCCCACTTAAATATCCTTCAACACGACCGTGTCGGTCTGATTCACAGCTGCATCCCCAGTGCCTGGCACAGCAGGTGTTCCATCAGCGTGTGTTCAATGGATCAATACCTTTATTTTGGCTTATGGACAGCTCTTTCAAAACCAAGATTCTGCAGGGAATATTCTAGTCTTAGGAGTCAGAGGGGTCTTTCCGCAAGCAGTGGGAACTGCGTTAGATTCTCAGGAGGACACACAGAGGAGGGGAAGCCTGGAGTCTGGAGGCTGCCCCCAAGGAAGGTGGAAGTGAAGGCCCAAGGCTGCCAGCACATGGACACGGGGATAAAGCAACACAGGACTGTAGCTGTAGGCCAGGGGACCAAAGACAACTGAGCCCCGGGTGGGCTGTGGGCTTGGAGGCTAACGTGAGCATGTAGAGGGTTTGGATGCAAACTGAGGGGCCCCCAGTGGGGTCTGGCTGGCAAGAGCTCCCTCTTTGCAGAGGCTCATCCCGTTCTTGGACACTGGAACTGAAGCTGGGCAACTCTGGGAGCCACAGGAGATTGGGGGGCCCCAGCCTGGCCGTGGCACTGGTTGGAACTTAGTAAATGTTTGTTGAATGAATGAATGAATGAATGTGAGCTGGAATGGCCTTTCAAGAAAAAGGTAAACTGAACTGAGAATTCCAGTGTGGGTGGGGCTTGTGTAGGAACAGGGGAAAAGGTGGAGAGAACATCATGAGAAATACCAGTCAAGGGCATCCATTCATTCAACAAATACCGGGCACCTCCTATGTGCTGGGCCCTGGAAGGAGGTGGGGCATGCAGGTGCTCACTGGGCCCGATGGAATGTCCTGGGATGTAGGATGATGCCAAGGTAAGACAGCTCAGGGACCGTGCTCTGTGGGGAGAGGCAGGGCTGTCTGTGCCTGAGAGGCCCAGGCCTGGGACCTCTAAGAGCCTGAGGCCAAGAGCCCCACATGCGGACAAGCCCACATGCGGGCCTCACCTTCCTGCCACAGGAAGGAACCACACCTGGATTTCTGAGCACCTGCGTGGGCCTCCAGGGCTCTGAGGGCAAGAGAGGGAAGATGAGACCAGGAGTGAACCTAGCATTCTAGTCAACGGGGGCCTCCAGGAGCCGTACCTGATTGAGAGAAACGTTAACAGGAGGAATGCCGACCACTTATTTATTTTCTGCCCTTCACAGATGCTAACCCACTGAATCTTCTTGACACCCCTCTGAGGGAGGATAATATTGTTTCAATCCTACAAATGTGGAATCAGAGCACAGAGAGCCTGAACACAGACAAAGAGGACACTGGGTCCCTCAGGGGTCAAGCAATGGCCCAAGTCAAATGATCAGCAGCAGATGGAGCTGGGACCAGGATTCTGCACTCTCTGCTAGAATCCTTCTAGAAGGCATCAGACCAGGAGAGCTGGCAGACCCCTATCTCTGCTCCCCACTACCAGGGCAACAGATGACACATACTCAGGGTGAACAGACCTCAACCAAACTAAGTATGCAGGTAACGATTTCACTACAGTTATGAAAAACGCTGCGAAGGTGGGGTTCGTGCAGGGCTGGCGGTGGAGGTGAACCAAGAACGACTCCTTCAATGAAGTTGTCTCCAAGGGGCAAGGTGAGAGATGAGCTGGGGGAGGGGCAGCCTCCTAGAATGGATGACTTGGGGATGAAGAGCCAGCCCGGCCGCTGAGCAGAGGCGTGACGAGCTCTGATTCACGCAGGCAGGCAGGGTGGGGTCCATTTCAATATTTGAAGCAAGAGAGGAGTTGGCTGCAGCTGGAAGGGATATCCTGGGTCTGGTGCCACCTGGGCAGCTGCCGGTTACGTTTTCAGGCAGAGCCAACAGGACTTGCCAATGGGTTGGAAGGAGAGAGTGAGAGAAAAAAAGTTGCCGGGGATGCCACCAAGGTCTCCAAAAGGCAACTGGCAACTATCTTTATAGATAATGTCCAGTTTTATTTACTTCTTTTCACCTAAGTCCTTAAATGTTCTAAGAACTTAGATTATTTTCAAATGAGAAAATAAGGTCTTTAAAAAGGAAACTTTGATTAAACCAAAACAGGACTGTAACTAGCTTTTTTAAAAAAATCACTTCCTTTTTTTTTGGTAAAGATTTATTTATTATTTATCTATTTATTTATTTTTGACTCCGTCCGGTCTTAGTTGTAGCACACGGGATATTCGTTGTGGTGCACGAGCTTCCCTCTATCTGTGGCACGCGGGTTCCAGAGCGTGTGGGCTCTGTAGTTTGCGGCACGCTGGCTCTAGTCGAGGTGTGCGGGCTTAGTAGCCCCACAGCATGTGGGATCTTAGTTCCCTGACCAGGGATCGAACCTGCATCCCCTGAATTGTAAGGCAGATTCTTTACCACTGGACCACCAGGGAAGTCCCTGTAACTAGCATTTTCCTCGATAGCTGCATCATCACCCTTCACCTCGCCTGTTCCTCCACAGGCTCCCCTGCCCTGCTGTTCCCTGAACACAGCCAGCTTTGTCCCCCTGAAGGTCCTTGTGCTCACCCAGGAATTAAAAAGGAAGTCATGATGGAGAGGACAGCTTGGCAAAAAAGGCGAAGAATGAAGACATTGTCTCTGAATTACAAGAATAATCTCTTCGCACGTTCTCATCCTCACATACGATTGCATTTTCAACTACAGACGGTCCCCTGACTTAAGAAGGTCCAAAATTTTCAACTTTACCATGGTGGGAAAGTGATACACAGTCACTAGAAACTATACTTCAGGGAGTTTCCTGGTGGCGCAGTCGTTAAGAATCTGCCTGTTAACGTAGGGGATGCAGGTTTGATCCCTGATTCAGGAAGATCCCACATGCCACGAATGGCCACAACTACTGAGCCTGCGCGCCTAGAGCCCGTACCTGAGTGTAGCAACGAACACCCAACGCAGCCAAAAACAAATAAATTTATAAAAAAAAGTAAGAAACTGTACTTTGAATTTTGATCTTTTCCCCGGGCTATCAATAGGCAGTACGATCCTCTCTTGTGATGCCAGGCAGCTCCCCGTCAGCCACATGATCATGAAGGTCAGTGACAATCACGCTGTTTTTCACTTTCTGTACAGTATTCAATAACTTACATGAGACATTCAACACTTCATTATAAAATAGGCTTTGTGTTAAATGATTTTGCCCAACTCTAGACGAATGCACGTTTTCTAACCACATTAAAGGTAGGCTGGGCTAAGTGATGATGTTTAGTAGGTTAGGTGTATTAAATGCTTTTTTTTTTTTTTTTTTTTTTTGCGGTACGCGGGCCTCTCACTGTTGTGGCCTCTCCCGTTGCGGAGCACAGGCTCCGGATGCGCAGGCTCAGCGGCCATGGCTCACGGGCCCAGCCGCTCCGCGGCATGTGGGATCCTCCCGGACCGGGGCACAAACCCATGTCCCCTGCACCGGCAGGCGGACTCTCAACCACTGCGCCACCAGGGAAGCCCCTGCGTATAGTTTTAATTGTAAAGGCACAGTTACTGCAAAAGCAACAACAGGGCAGAAACAGCTGAGGATATACAAAATGCTGTCTGCTTTCAGAATATTTCATACTATGGCCATCCTATGTATTTTCAACATTTTTGTATAACACGTATAACAAAAATATGCTAAGAAAATGACAAATTAGAGTGACGTATTTCTTGGTGGGCGGCCTTTTGTGTTTTAATCTCGCTCTGACACTGTTCCCAGTTACTCCATAGCCTCTCATTGCTTCTTTTCCTACTTCTTTCTGATCTGGGCTCCAAGATATTTTTAATGGTAGAGACCGACATGCTTGTTGACACGTGTTAGGATTTCAAGATGAGAGCTCTACCCCATTTTGTACTCGCGGCACACATCAATCAGAACAAGCTCACCTGCCAGCACCTCACCTTCCTTCATGTCCCCCATCCTAACCTTCCGGTTGGCCTGTGAGTGGTGTTCCTACTGCAGTTAAGGTATCTTTCTCTTCGTCTTCCCGCATACGAATGCGTTTGGTCCCTGGTCATCACTTATCCTCACGCTAGTGTAGAGTCTGCCGTCCACGCCGACCTCCGTCCTCAGTTTCTTCTGCTTGTTGAATGGAACGACGTCCGATCTTCCGTCTCTTTATTCTACTCTAGATCATTATTGGTGGACATCTTCTAGTGCAGTGCGCTTAAACATTTGCATATTGAAATATATGTTTTATGGAACTTCCTGTTTCTCCTTTACTTCATGGTTAGGACATTCGATTTAATTATTTATTTGCATGTACATGGGTAGGTAATTGAAGTCACCCACGAACTCTACTTCAGGACGGGGCGTTACATTGCACACGAAGGGGGCGTGGAGTTTGACACGCAGAGTTTGAGATCACTGGCCCTAGCGGTGTGGGTTCTGTTACAGGGACCTCCCACCCCCCCTGTTCATCCTCCCCTGCGTGCTCCGGCCCCCGTCCCACCCCTCTGCGTGCCCCGCCCTCCGCCCCACCCCTCTGCGTGCCCCCGCCCCGTCCCTTCCGGGCAGAAGAGCGAGGTCCGACCTGGCAGCTCAGCGCCGAGACGCGGATGCCGTAGCCGACCAGCAGGAGGCGCCGCCTACCCAGCCGCTCGACAGCGCCTGCCTGGAGGGGAAGGACGGGCGATGAGGAGCCTCGACGGCACCAGGCGGGGGGCGCCCGGAATTCTTGGGCCTGGGCCACCACTATCTCCTCAGCCCCTCCTTAAGTGCCCGCTCGCCCCTGCTGCCTGCTCCGTGGAACTTAGGCCCTTATCCCGACGGGAACTTGACGTTCGTGCCGCAGACTCTGCACCACTACTCCTCCCTGTCTCAGGCATCTACAGACCCCGGGTCTAGGCTCCTTGACCACCTCTCCCCCGCCAGCCCCCCGCACTGTAATAACTATGTTTTCTAGTTTCTGCGTCTGATGCTTTGACATCTGGGGGCCTTCCTGACGCTGGAGGGACTGCCCCCCACACACCGTTAGCCGGTTTCTAGAGATAGCAGACCGCTCAGCTGTGCGTGCGCCTTTCACATGGAACCCCCCCGGAGCCGCCCCCACCCCACCCCACCCCCTGCTCCATCAGGCTCTCACCTGCCCCCGCCGCCCCCAGCCAGCGTCCCTCTGCCTTATCGCCCAGGGCAGGTACCAGACAACCAGGAACAGCCCGGCATTGGTGCCCGGGAACCGCCTGAAATCTTTCAAACTAGGCAGTCCTAAACCTGCTTACCCTGCCTTGCCTGTTCCTTCCCACGGAAACCATAAGAAAGGCTCTTGCCCACGTACTGCTGTCCGCCCCCCCCGCCAGATGCTTCTCCATGTGGCCTTGTGTGCACCTCTCTCCCTTGGGAACCGTGAGCAACGCTGTCTTTTCAGTGGCAATCATCTCACACCCCCGAGATAATAATAATGCCTACATTTTCACATAACCCCCTCCCATTACCTGCTGCTTCAATTCACGTCGAGGCCGCCCAGAATCTGGCCTCACTTCATGAGGGTCCCTCTCACCCCCAGGTACTTTCTTTTCCACTGCCAGGACACACACCTCCTGATCAGCCGGTACCTTCTCGAATATTCCAAGCTTGGACAATGCTTCGTCCGACCAGCATGCCTGCCTTCCTTCTTGTTCTAATGCCCTTTTCATTCTACTCCATCCTCACCTGTAGCACCCACAGCAGTGCTACCAGCAAGGCATCACTGTCACCCCACGCCAGGCCCTGTACGGTCACTTTACACGTCCCCTCCGTCCTTCCAACAACCCTACAGATGGGGATTATCACTGACATTCAGTGAGGGCCCAACAGGAGCAAAACAGCAATCCCAGGATTGTATAAACAAGGTAGAGATAAGCCCAACGTCTCCTTCTGTGCTTAGTACCCAGACACCGCTCCTCAGGGAGAGAGAGGGAGGCGCCCCTGTCTTTCTGGCTTGGCTTTCTCCAGGTAGGATGATGGGGAAGAGGGTCCTAGTTATGACGATGTACCCTAGAGGAGGAGGGCTCTGAGGACAGAGGGTGGACCCTGCCCTAGAGGAAGGCGAGGGGCTACGGGAATCCGCTGGAGGAAGGGGTGCACAGACTCCCGGGAGGGTGGAGAATTGGGCCTGGGGGCCTCCCAGCTCCTCCCATTTCCGGCTCTTTTCCTTCACTCGGCCCTCCCCACCATGCTGAATCCTCTGAAGTTTGATTGGGGCTTAAACTGGCTCTGGGGAAAATACAGATAAGTAATAAATAATTTTTTAAAACACTTTTAAACTCCAAGGTAACTCAAGAAACAAGAACTAAAATAATAGTGAGATAACTCGGAAAAGTTCTAGAGAAAGGACCATCATGGTCACTTGACCTTGTAAATGTCTATTCACATTTTTTTTTTTTTTTTTTTTTGGTACACGGGCCTCTCACTGTTGTGGCCTCTCCCATTGCGGAGCACAGGCTCCAGACGCGCAGGCTCAGCGGCCATGGCTCACAGGCCCAGCCGCTCCGCGTGGGATCTTCCCGGACCGGGGCACAAACCCGTGTCCCCTGCATCGGCAGGCGGACTCTCAACCACTGCGCCACCAGGGAAGCCCCTGTCTATTCACTTTTTTAACACAGGCATAAGTGGTTCAGATTTTAAATATAAAACTCTGAAATAATAGTTTTATGCCAACAGTAACAACACGTGCATCAGTATACTGGGTATTTCAATCACCGTAACCATTGTACAAAGGAAGAAACTTGAATTTTAAGGTGTTTAAGTGGCCTGGTTAAGGTCACACAGTGGTAAGTGTGGGCACGTCCGAAAGTCTGTGTCACTCCAGTCACCCCAGGAGCAGTGCCATCAGCAGTGGACCCTGGGGGGCTCTTCTCTGTCTGCAGGGCACCGACTCAGAGATGCCCAATGGGAGGGACGCTTGTGGGTGGCTCACCAAGATGAAGCTCATCCCTGTGTTCACCACGCTGGCACCCACTGTTATGGGGAATGAACCCCTCCATGCCAGCCGAGGGAGGCGTAGATCACGTCCGCGTAGTAGCTGACCTAAAACAAAAGCACAAGGGCTGTGAGGAGAGACCTGAAGGCCCAAGCCGCTGACAACTTTCCTGACTCAGTCAGGACACACAGTCCTGAAAGCCTAGGGGACCCCTTGGACAGGAAGGAGGCAGTAGGTGGGAGAAAAGAGCCGTGACCTGAAGACTTGAGACCTGGGATGGAGGCTGGCTCTGCCGGAGCCCGGGTTATAGCTCTTCCCCTCTCGGGGCCTTGAGTTCTGCATCTGTAAAATGGGACCCCGAGAATTTTCCCTCTGTCGCTTTGTTAGTCTATGATCTCAGGCCCCACAGAATGACCCCTCGCCTCTCATTCCAGGCCTAGGCAGCCCCAGGCTCAAGCTTCTCTCCTGGCCCAGCCCCAAGGATGTGGGCAATGCAGCACTTCCGAAAGCCACCACGTGCCCTGGCTCCTGCCTGAGCTGTGTACCACTCGACGTCTCCCGCTGAGCAGCCGTGAGTCCCCGAGGGCCTGATGCCATCACTTCCTGACACTTTCCTTAAGCACCGTATGGGTTACGCATACAGTCTCCGACGTTTCTGGAAGCAGCCTCCCAGCCCTGTTTTTGCAGATCTTCACCCTTCGCCTACACCATCAATAGATACAATTATAGCAAAAGAACTGTGCATACCGTGTTGACCCTGCAGAGCTGCTGGCCGGCCATGGGCAAGACGATGGAGACCAGCTGCCAGTGGACAGGTGGACACGTGAAGAGGCTGAGCACAGACAGTGGCCCTCGGCCCTCTCGGCCTGGTCCTCCACGCGCGTTTCTTCCACCTCGTCCTCCACATCTGCCCAGCCTCTCAGCTTCTGCAGAGCTGCGGGGAGCAGAGCGGTCCCCTCCTGTCGCTGACAGCAGCTGACCCAAGGCTTAGGGAAACACAGGGGCACAGCTCCCCAGGAGCTCGGCCCAGCCCTGGCCACAGGCTCCCCGTTTTCCCAGGGCAGGATGCTCATTGGACCCCAGCTAGGTCCCCAACACCGTGACCGTGTCCCCAGTCACAACCACACCTCCACCTGGGCAAGCTTGCAGAAGTCAAGGCCCACCAGCCATGATGCCGGCTCTCACCATGTTCTCCGCTGGACCACACCTCAGAGTTGACCTGGACTCCCCAGTGCCAAGGGCACCTCTGTCCCGTCCCACTGGTGCCTGCGTTGTGGAGTGCATTTCCCCACCCTGCCCCCTGCCCGTTCTCTGCTTCGGGCACTAGGGAGGGATGTTTGGCGGGCACGGGGAGGCGGCTGGGAAGTGAACAGGGAGGGTCTTGACGGAGCAGCCTGTATCTCCAGTACCTTGTCGAACTTCTTCGTCTCTCTTCTGAATCAGGGTGGACCTGGGGCTCTCGGGGAAGAATGGCAGAGAGGGGAGCCAAAACAGTGCGGGGACCCCCGTGAGTGCCAAGAGCACCGGCCAGCCTGGAAGGACCCAACACTGAGAACATGAACACCCAACACTGGGGAATCCCTGCCCTTCAGCTGACCTTCCACATGTCCTGACTCTGTCCTGACTCTCCTCTTACAAACTCACTCACCCACATTGTTCCACCCCTCCGTGAGAGCCAAGGACAGCAGGGACCTAGTCCTTGCCAAGATGTGGCTGCCCAGAACCCACCCACAGCAGGGTTCCACATTTTAAAATGGAGAAAATAATTACAATTTTCAGAAGATCTGCTGTTAACTCATTCTGCAGGAAGAGTATTGCTTTTCTTAGAACAGCATATGATTTAAAAGTGTGAGCCTTGGAAAAGGTGAACCCATGTCTTGCTTCCTAACTTTATGGCTGGAAATGGCATAATCTCTGCCTTGCTGGAGGCTGGGGTCGAGGAGCGTGCTGGAACCAGCACCGTGGCTGTGTGAGCTCCTTCTGGAAGGTCTGGGTTAAGGAGGCAGCACTGAGACTCATCTAAGCCTTACTAGCTATGATGGGAACTGGAAGAGGCATTTTACTTCTCTAGGCCTCAGTTTTCTCATCAGTAAAATAAAGATGATGATGATGATGATGGTGATAAAGTGCCCCCTGAAGAGTGGTGAGGGGTGACAGGCATCGCACACTAGGCATCACTACAAGGCAGCTGTTGGCAGCAACGGGCCCAGCCTGGCTTCCCCTTCAGCTGCACTGGGGTAGTTTGGGAATCGTTAAAACTAATGACCTTTCACTGAGCACGACTGGGTCCTGAGTCTCTTCAAGGTACTCTGGGGAATACAAAGTCATAAGTCCACCCATTAAGGAATTCCTGTGGAATTTAGGTAACTTGAAAATGTTTACGAGGAAAAAAAAATAAAGAAAGAAACCCCACTGTGTTCTTGTGGGCCTTTAATGCTGGCCTGCATTCCAGCCACACTCTGAGGCCATTCTCTCGCCCACTCCCCCAGAGGACCATTTCCCCCTTTCTCCTCTGTCCTAAAGCTTCCCTCCTGCTTCCCCAACCCTCCCTCTCAGGCAATGGCCTGGCCACCTTCCACTTGGAGAGTAGAGGCAACCATCCACCCACGTGACAGTGACCGTGGCGGTGTGCCTGCCCCTCCTGCATCATTGCCCTCGCTGCAGGACCACTCGCACAGCGTCCCAGCTGAAAAAACAAAGCGAAACAAAAAACCCTTCTCTCCAGCCTGCTTCCCCTTCCAGCTACCCCCCAACTTCTCTCCTTCCTTTACAGCAAAACTCCCAAGAGTCGTGTGTGCCCCTTGTCTCCGATCTCCTCCCAGCCCCACGCACAATTTGTCCCCATCGCTCACCCAAACTGCTCTCGTCAAGGTCACCCGTCTCCAAACAAGCCACACATTGCCCAACCCAAAGGGCACCTCTTGGCCTCACCTCACTTGATCCGCCAGACACACGGGCACAGCCGAGCCCCATGTGTCCAGACCCCGCCCCCTCGGCCCCCCCATAGCTCCCATGCTCCCTCTCACCACCACCCCCGGACCTTGGTGAGCCACAGGTACCTGTAGGGTTGCCCAGGATGGCTTGCAGGCCGAAGATCTGTGCTAGGAAGATTCCCACGATGACAAACACCTCCGTCATTGTTCCCAGAGCACCCCTCAGGTTCTTGGGAGCTAACTCTCCCAGCTACACGGGAAGGGCACTGTAGGAGATGCCTGGATCTAGCAAAACAAAAACCAGGGGAGGAGAAAAGAAACAGTCCCAGTCTCCTGGGGCCCCAGAAACCTGAGATTTAATTAATCTCATAGTCCCTGAGTTTCTCTGTGGCATCAGCACCACTGACAGGCAGCCTGTACGCCCCCCACCTCCCCTCCACGGAGATGGAAATTGGCCACGTGGACTTAGTTCGCACTAAGAAGGAAACCTTTCCAGAATCCTCAGACTCCCAGGGGACACGGCAGGATGTCCTCTCCTTCCTAGCTGCGGAGCTGGGGCCACTTGTTACAGGCGAGACTGTGTTCCTGGGATGTGGGACTGAAAGATAGGTCTTTTGCTTGGGATTATTTTCTGATTTTTCTGAAGCACAGGTTACTTGTATCACTTTTGTTTTTTTTATAGAAGAAACCACCCTAGTTAAGAAACCTCGGTCCCCTGCTGACAGTCCCCAAACTCTGTGCTCTTTTGCTTGAAGCTTCTCACCCTCCGCGTGAACTAGACACCTTCCTTGGAAGATACCTTGTAAAGCCTTATCAGTTTGTACTTCAAGGTAAAAGTGTGTTTTTAAAGATCTTCCCCTGATAGAGTTTGTTAAATAAGGGGAAGGGGAGAGAGAACATGAGGTTTTCGAGAGTCTGGGGATGGAGACAAGAGGATGCCCCCAAAGGGAAAAGAGCCATTCAGAACCAGGAAGACCCTGCTGCCCCTGCTTCCCGCCTTGGCCAGTGTGTCTGACTCAGACCCTTCTCCCCACAGCTGACCCTGAGCATGGGCTTGGGGCTTCAGCCATCACTGTAGGTACCTGCACAGAATCCCAGTGCCACTCGAGAAAAGATGATCAGCTCGGAAGGTTTGGTCACTTTGCTGACTCCCTTCGGGATGGCGGGATGGCAGGGATGGCGAAGTCTTTGTTGATCAGCAGTGTTCCCTTTCTGCAAGGACAGCAGAGCCCAGAGGGCATGGGGGCTGAGGCAGCAGAAGCTCTCCTGACACCAACTCCTACTCTCCAGGGCAGCCGTTACAGGAGTGCCGGAACGTGCCTGAGAAAGGCTGATGGCTGGGAAGCGCGGAAAGCAAGGACCAGTGGGCAGAGGCCCCAGGAAGGGAGGTTTGGGGTCAGCAGGGGTGGCGGGAGGAGCGCGAGCATGCTAACCATTGGAGCTGACTGAAGACAGTGAGGAAGGAGGAAGGAATGGGCCTGCCTCTGCAAGGAGGGAGCTTCCTGTCACTGGTGGTATTCAAGCAGAGAGTAGGCCGGATGAAGACTGTCAAGAATGGTGAACAGGGGAACCCCACAACAGGTGGGAGACAGAGCTGGATTAGATGATCGCTAAGATTCCTCCCAAGGCTGAAAAACCATGAGTCTACGAAGTGGGGGGAGGGAGTGTCTGAAGAATAGAACACGCTGGATGCCCCTGCCTGTCTCCCAGGATCCATAGCTACATTCCAGACTGTGTTCTGTGCCCCATGCTGACTGGCATCGTGGCTCCCTTGCCCCCCTCATCCCCACATGTGGCTTGGATTTTGCCAAAGGAGAAAACAGCAGTGGATCAGGAAGGAAGATGGTGGCCCAGCTATAGGGTGGCTGCTGGCTGCACCACCCTTGGTGATCTCTCCACACGCTGCCCACGTTCGAGGACCATCAGGGCCCTGAGTGACACAGGTGCATCATCTCTGAGGCCAGGAGTGGAGGAGGGGGATCTCTAAACAGAAACCCAGACACCCCTCCTGGGGGGACAGTCGTAAGAGTTCTACAAAAGTCCCCTTCTAGGCAACACTGAGGACTCATCAGATACACAGACTGGTTTTCTCAGGCCACTTTTCTCTTCCTGGGGTGGCCATACCTCTGAGAGAACTGCCATCCAAGCCCAAACTCAGAGCAGAGGATCAGCCAGCCCAGAGGCTGCAGGTCAGGAGAGAACAAACAGCCCACACGAACCCCTTCCTGGTGACCAGGAAGCCTTAGCTTAGCTCAGGGCTGGTCCTGACCCCACTAGGGCAAGGCCAGCTCCACCGCACCAGCTGGTCTCAGGGTCCTCATCTGCAAAATGAGGGCAATGATGAAACCTTCTCTGAGGTCCCAAGTTCTGTAACTCTGGGTTCAGACAAGGAGGTGGGGGCCAAGCTGCTAGAACAGTTCAGGCACTCTTGGTGTAGCTGAGAACAGCACAGTGTGAATTACAAAAAAGCCTGGATTATGGCATAATTGCAATATAGTGAATGTTTCCTTCATTCAAGTATACAACGAATGGCAAATTAATTGTTAACCAAGTATCTATGAGAAGAGGTCCTATGAGTCCTGCTTTATACAGAATTAATTTTCAATTGCCAATATTTTCTTTGTTTTTTTGTTTGTTTTTGTTTGTTTGTTTGGCTGGGCCTTGCCATTTGTGGGATCTTAGTTCCCTGACCAGGGATTGAATCCCGGCTCTCGGCAATGAGAGCTCGGGGTCCTAACCACTGGACCACCAGGGAGTTCCCCAGTATTTTCCTTTATGCATGAATACTGAACTGGTATGGTTCTTTAAGAGCTAGTTTTCTTTAGAGGACTCCCCACTCCTCCCTACAAACTGCCGGCCATGGCACATCAAGTCCAAGTGTAACTGCGAATTCCCAAGAGTGAGATCTGGCCATACGGGATTCCGTGCGGCCTCGCCCTGAGGACTTGGCTCACTCCCTTCCTTCCCAGGAACCTTGATCTGGACATCCCTCCTTATCTGCAGAACCACCTCTTGGCAGCAACTGGGCTTACGTGTAAAGATTAGTGAGTCTGTATAAACCAAGCAAAGTACAAGAACTATTCTTCATTCTCAAACAAGACACAAGTCAGGGGCACATGGACTGACTCGGTCTGAACCCCAAAGCTCAGAACAACACGGATGAGGCTGCACGGGGAGAGGCTGCAGCTGTTACAACTTGGAGCCATGGGTCACCTGACCTCGAATTAAACCCAGTCAACAAGCATTTATTGAACACCTGCTAGAAGTGCTGAGTATGGTCAAGACTTTGCTCTCAAAGGCTGATCCATCTCCACGGGGTGGACAACAGAGGGGCTGCTGTTCCCATGCAGCTGACAAGGGGAAGAAATCCCAAGGAATTCAAGGACTTGCTTTAGGGTCAGGATGTCTATGGCAAAGTGGGGGCTGGACTTCAGGCCTCCTGCTTTTCAAGGTCGCACAACTCCCCACCACGTGCACAAGTGCCAAGAGACAACATGCTTTACTAATGTGAATTTTGAGTGACAACAGCACCCTTCTTCTTTACCTGCCTCATTTGTCAACCAGCAGGCCAATAAACAGGGACCCCACCAAGACGCCCAGAGGAGACATGGACATGGTGCAGGACCACAGCAGCAGCATGACTTTCTTGTCCATGAAGGCTCCGTGTCGCTCAAAGTAGGTTTCATTATAAAAGGACTTCAAGACCTGGAAGACATTGCCCCATCCATAGACAATCAGGTAACTCATGAGAGACCAAGAAGTAATGTTCTCAGTTGCCCCTGGTCATTGTCCTGAAGGATGTGTCTACCAATACGCTCAGGACACAATTGATTCTCTGTTGTTACCTGGAGATAAAAAAAAAAAGCCTACAGTATGATGGGGTGAGATGAGGAGCCAGGCTGCTCAAAATGTTAAAAATTCACTGTTGGGAATTCCCTGATGGCCCAGCAGTTAGGACTCCAAGTTTCTACGCCAGGGGGTGCAGGTTTGATCCCTGGTTGGGGAACTAAGAACCCACATGCTGAGCGACATGGCAACAACAAAAAAATTCACTTTGCAGAAACTTGCTGTGCAAGAGGCAACATAAGAAATATTGTTACTTCAAGACAGTATAGTACTGGCACAAAAACAGAATCATAGATCAATGGAACAAGATAGAAGCCCAGAGATAAACCCACGCACCTATGGTCAACTAATCTATGACAAAGGAGGCAAGGATATACAATGGAGAAAAGACAGTCTCTTCAATAAGTGGTGCTGGGAAAACTGGACAGCTACATGTAAAAGAATGAAATGAGAACACTCCCTAACATCATACACAAAAATAAACTCAAAATGGATTAAAGACCTAAATGTAAGGTCAGACACTATACAACTTTTAGAGGAAAACATAGGCAGAACACCCCATGACATAAATCACAGCAAGATTCTTTTTGACCCACCTCCTAGAGGAATGGAAATAAAAACAAAAATAAACAAGTGGGAGCTAATGAAACTTAAAAGCTTTTGCACAACAAAGGAAACCATGAACAAGACGAAAAGACAACCCTCAGAGTGGGAGAAAATATTTGCAAACAAAGCAACTGACAAAGGATTAATCTCCAAAATATACAAGCCCCTCTTGCAGCTCAATATCAAAAAAACAAACAACCCAATCCAAAAATGGGCAGAAGACCTAAATAGACATTTCACCAAAGAAAATATACAGATTGCCAGGAAACCCATGAAAGGATGCTCAACATCACTAATCATGAGAGAAATGCAAATCAAAACTACAATGAGGTATCACCTCACACCGGTCATAATGGCCAGCATCAAAAAGTCTACAAACAATAAATGCTGGAGAGGGTGTGGAGAAAAGGGAACCCTCTTACACTGTTGGTGGGAATGTAAATTGGTACAGCCACTATGGAGAACAGGATGGAGGTTCCTTAAAAAAACTAAAAACAGAACTACCGTATGACCCAGCAATCCCACTACTGGGCATATATCCTGAGAAAACCATAATTCAGAAAGAGTCAGGTACCACAATGTTCATTGCAGCTCTATTTACAATAGCCAGGACATGGAATCAACCTAAATGTCCATCGACAGATGAATGGATACAGAAGATATGGCACATATATACACTGGAATATTACTCAGCTATAAAAACAAAACAAAACAAAATTGAGTTATTTGTAGTGAGGTGGTTGGACCTAGAGTCTGTCATACAGAGTGAAGTAAGTCAGAAAGAGAAAAACAAATACCGTATGCTAACACATATATATAGAATCTAAAAAAAAAAAAGTTCTGAAGAACCTTGGGGCAGGACAGGAATAAAGACGCAGATGTAGAGAATGGACTTGAGGACACGGGGAGGGGGAAGGGTAAGCTGGGACAACGTGAGAGAGTGGCACTGACATATATACACTACCAAGTGTAAAACAGATAGCTAGTGGGAAGCAGCCGCATAGCACAGGGAGATCAGCTCGGTGCTTTGTGTCCACCTAGAGGGGTGGGATAGGGAGGGTGGGAGGGAGACGCAAGAGGGAGGAGATATGGGGATATACGTATATGTATAGCTGATTCACTTTGTTATACAGCAGAAACTAACACACCATTGTAAAGCAATTTTACTCCAATAAAGATGCTAAAAAAACAAAAAAGAAATATTGTTACTAATTGTATGACTTTGGGCAAGTTCTACCTCTGTAATCTTAGTTTCCTCCTTAGTTATAGAAATAATATATATCCAATAGAGAATTTAAGAGCTTCACTGTGATATAGTGATGGTACATTGCTTGACTGAGAAAAAAATGTTCCTTCAATGGTGATAATGATAAGTATATTAATATAAGCCATGAGCAACTACTGCAGTACCTCCTATAAAGCAGAATTAAGTGTAGCTATAAAGTAATGAGTGATTTTTTTTTTTTTTTTTTTTTGCGGTACTCGGGCCTCTCACTGTTGTGGCCACTCCCGTTGCTGAGCACAGGCTCCGGACGCGCAGGCTCAGCGGCCATGGCTTACGGGCCCAGCCGCTCCACGGCATGTGGGATCTTCCCAGACCGGGGCACGAACCCGTGTCCCCTGCATCGGCAGGCGGACTCTCAACCACTGCGCCACCAGGGAAGCCCAATGACAGTGATTTTTAAAAGTAGAGCAGGACTCATACACCCAAATGCATGGGAACAGACACTGGGTCCTGTCCTTGCCCTTTCAGGGACCTTCTTCCTGTAACTATTCCCTGTCTGTCCTGCATCACTGGTTCCTTTATTTTTTTGGCCACGCGGCATGGCTTGTGGGATTGAAGCTTGTGGACCCAGGTTCAGTCCCTGACCTGGGCCCTTCACAGTGAAAGCACCAAGTCCTAACCACTGGACCACCAGAGAATTCCCAATACACCTTTCTTTATTGCATCCTTCTCATCACAATACAAACATGACTCTTGCCCTATAAAACCCTAACACAACCCCCCTTCTCCCTTCACTAAGCTTCATTTTTTGTTCCCCTGTACAGCAAAACTCCTTAAAAAGCTGTCTCTCCTCCACTCTGCCCATTCTCCCCGAACCCACTCCAGTCAAGCTTTTGTCTCAACTCAGCTGCTCTTGTCAAGGTCAGGCATGCCCTCCATGAGGTCAAAGCCAGTGGTCAACTCTCACGCTTCATCTTTACTCGTCATCAGGGCCTGTCCCTCCCTCCTGACTCACATGCTTTACTAGGCCTTTGGGAGACTCTTTTTCCTTTGCTTCCCCTCACCCCAATCCTAACCCCTAAGGGTTTAGTCCTTGACTCCATCCTCTTTGTCATCTGCAAGTGGTCTTCCCAGGGGAAAGGCAGTGAGACTAAGGCCCAAAGCCCATCTCCTCCCACCCGTTTCCCAATGTGCCTGGAAAGGATGACATTGTAGGGCAGGGGGTGGGGGTGGGGGGGAGGGGAATAGCCCACAACTCTAGTCATTCCCTGGTCTGCAGAGGCCGCCTCCCAGGACTACTAGAGGAAGGCAGCTGCTTCTGGAAGAAAGCTGGTGGCTTCCGGAAGAAAGATGGCGGCCTCCACAGAGCAAAATGGCCACCTTCTCCTGCCCACCTCTTGCCCACCCACCTTGTGCGGTGTGTTAACCACAGCGATGTTGCAGCCGTATTGGAAGGCCTGGCCAAAGGCTGTGCTCGGCGTGGCCAGCAGCAGCGTGGATTAGAGGCGCTGCGGGAGAGGAGGTTTACGGTCAGGGACTGGGAGGTTAGTCCTGGGACTTCCGGAAGTGGGGCCGAGGCTGGGCTGGAAGTGGAGGTGGAGGACCCCAGGCCATGTCCAGGGGAGTGGGGGAGGTGCCGGAGGTTGGGGGGAGCGGACGGCATCATTTCGTTCCTTGAACGAATCCCCCTCCTTAAAGATACAGCTATGCGTCTCCTCTGGGCCTGGCCCTGGATGAAGTAGGGGAAGCTTCAGGAAAAAGGTCCAGCGTACTGTGCCCTTGAGGAGCTTATATTCTAGTGAGGGGAGGCCAAGGAAACAAAAACACAGACAAGTACGAGATCTCCAAATAACGATAATGCTATGAGGACAATAAAACAGGTAATGGGGTAGAAGCCAATGGGGGACAGAGAAGGGGGCTCTCTGAGCAGGTGCCTTTAAGCTGAAACCTGAAAGGGTGAGGTGGGCCTGTGAGCTGCTGCGGGAGGAGTTTTCAGACAGAGGAAGCAGCAAACAGAGACATGGCTTGCCTTTCACTCCTGGACAGGCCCTGGGGAAAACCAAGGCAATCACGTTTCCATGACTACCGCAGCACCCAAGGTAGTTCCTGGGAACTGACCCCCCAGGGCCAAAGTCTGAGGAGGGGCCAGCAGAACTGGGGCAGGGTCTGTGGCTGCCTGAGTCGGTGCCACCCAGGGTTCCAAGAAGCCAGCTGGTGCAGAGCCGTGGCCCCAGACCATCCCCCACCTCTCTGCTTGCCTGTTACCTGTACCTCTGACTCCCACCCCCACTATCTGCCTGACTGCCGACAGCCCTCAGCCCTGTGCAGCCAGCAAACCAGCCAGGCAGACAAAAGCAGGATTTGGGCAACTTCAGAGGCTGGGGGAACGGGACGGGGACAGGGGTCTCCCACACTTCCCTAGAGGTGGACTCAACCCCTCCTCTCTTGTGTCTGAGCTGGGATGTTTGGGGAAGCTGCTTCCCCCCCACTGCTCTCCCAGGGCTGGTGGCTCCCCAGGAAAGGCAGGGGCAGTGTTGTCCTCTCCTTGCTAGAAGCATTTCAGGGGTCTTCCTCTCCCTCCACAGTCCCCTCACCTGGTGGCAAAGGAACAGTGGCAGTGACAGTTTCCTAGACTTGGCACTTACCCCTTCCCTGGGGTGGGGTGGGTGGAGGAGTCCCTGCCCCTTTTTTTCTCCGTCCTTGTTCAGCTGAGAAAGAGGTGTGCTCTGCCTCCCAAGTGACACCTGGGTCCTGCTCTGTGTTGACAGCCTGGGGCCTGTGAGACTTTATTACCCTTTTGGTCTCTGGACCCTGCTGACTTTCCCCAGGAGAATATTTTCCTTGGACGTGTTGATAAGATAAAGATTCACACTCAGCGTGAATTTTGTCTTTGTCTCCATCAAGTCTCAAACCAGAAACTCTCTGGTTGCACCAAGGAGAAGAAAAACACCACCTGCCCTGGGTCCCTAGAAATGAGGTGTCTTGGAAACCAAGTCGGGCCTGATTGCCAGGATCATTTATGCATCTCCTGTGTTATCTCTCCATCTGTGCTTCCTCTTACGAATTTGGACTAATTGTCCATTTGGGGGAAAGAGCAAACTAAATGCTTTTAAAGAGCTACAACTTAGTTATTTCTACTTACACTTATTAGTATTAAATAAGTCAATAAAATATTGAATAAAAAAAGTGCTTATTTCAGAATTATCACTATTAGAAAGAGAAATATCATATGATATCACTTATATGTGGAATCCAAAAAGAAATGATACAGATGAACTTATTTACAAAACAGAAACAGACTCAGAGACTTAGAGAATGAACTTATGGCTACCAGGGGGGAAGGGTGGGGGAAAGGGATAGTTAGGGAGTTTGGGATTGACATGTACACACTATTATATTTAAAATGGATAACCGCTGATCTATATTTCTATTTTTGTGCCAGTACCATACTGCCTTGATTACTGTAGCTTTGTAGTATAGTCTGAAGTCAGGGACAGATGAATGGATAAAGAAGATGTGGTATGTGTATATAATGGAATATTACTCAGCCATAAAAAATGAAATTGGTCATTTGTAGAGATGTGGATGGACCTAGAGTCTTTCATATACAGTGAAGTAAGTCAGAAAGAGAATAACAAATTTTGTATATTAACACATATATGTGGAATCTAGAAAAATGGTACAGATGAAGTTATTTGCAGGGCAGGAATAGAAAGGCAGACGTAGAGAACGGACGTGTGGACATGGGGGAAGGGCAGGGTGGGATGAATTGGGAGATTAGGTTTGACATAAATCCACTACCATGTGGAGAACAGTTAGCTAGTGGGAACCTGCAGTATAGAGCACAGGGAGCTTAGCTCGGTGCTCTGTGATGGCCTAGTTGGATGGGACAAGGTGGGGGGAGGGAGGTCCAAGAGGGAGGGGATGTGTGTATGCATATGGCTGATTCACTTCGCTGTATGGCAGAAACAAACACAGCATTGTAAAGCAATTATACTCTAATAATAAATAAAAATAAAATAAAATGGATAACCAACAAGGACCTACTGTATAGCACAGGGAACTCTGCTCAATGATACGTGGCAGACTGGATGGGAGGGGAGTTTGGGGGGAAATGGATACATGTCCATGTATGGCTGAGTCCCTCTGCTATGCACCTGAAACTATCACAACATTGTTAATCAGCTATACTCCAATATAGAATAAAAAGTTAAAATAAAGTAAAAAAAAAAAAAAAGGAATGATCTATATTAGCAAAACAAAAACGTAGGGAATAACTGGATAAATTATGACAAATCAACTGGAATGCCAGGCTGCCATTTCAAGGGATAATTATGAAAATTACTTAGGGACGTGGAGATATGTTATGAGCGTCATGTTAGGTGACTAAAACAAAGTACACTTGTGTGCCTGGGTAAAAACGTGTTGGCACGTGGACAGCAGCGTGACGGCACATGGACAGCACATGACGGCCACCGGGATAAGAGAACATGCGGGCCTTATTTCTCCTAACGGTCTGCTCATGACAATTTAGGTATTCTCCCAAGGGCTACATGTTTTGTCTGCTGTGCCCCTCATCCCTTCTGAGGCCTTGCTAGCAGAGTGTTAACTCTTGGGAAAGGCCTGGGCCCGGGACACTTCCCTACCAAGACATGAAGAGCCCTCACGGCCTGTGCTGGGCTTTTCACTCTGGGAGGGACTATCTTTCCGTTTCAGGCTCAGTGTGCACTCCAGGGTTCTGCTTAAAGCACGTTCAGCAGTGGCCAAAGGCAGGCCCCCAGCTTCTGTATTTCAGCCCTCACGGGGTGGGGCGGGGAGAAGGTGGGGTCCTCCCACGCAGCACAAAGTGGGGCGTGTGCAGCCTCCAGGTCTGCGCATCCACTGGCTGGGGGGTGGCGGATGCTTGGCCGGGAGCTGGATTTGGCACGTGCTCCCTCTCCTCTTTTGCAGTAAGTAGACGCTGTACCCCTTGAGCATGGTGTGTGAGTGCTCTGTCCTCAGCAACCTTGAATCATGCACTCATCTCTCCCCTGGGGGGCACCTCCCTGCCTTTTCACCTTGGCTGCACAGCCTGGTCCCCAGTGAGCAGTGAAATCTTAACATTTCTATTTCTACCACGTCTGTCCAAGCCCATCTAGGCTTTTTCTATCACGTCCCTGAAAGTTCTTCCAGCCTCTTTCCATTGCCCCACGCCAAAGCCACGTCCATATTTTTAGGTATTTGTTACAGCTTCCCCTGCTTCTCAGCACCAAGATCTGTATGAGTTTCCTGTGGCGACTGTAACAAATTACCACACATTTAGTGGGTTAAAACCACACAAATGTATTACCTGACAGTTCTGGAGGTCATAAGTCTGACAGGGGTCTCAGTGGGCTTAAATCAAGGTGTCGCCTTTCTGGAGGCTGTAAGGAAAGGCCATTTCTCTGCCTTTTCCAGCTGCTAGAAGCCTTCCTCCATCTTCAAGGCCAACAATATCAGACTGAGTCTTTCTCATGCTGCTGTCTTTCTGGTTCTTCCTGCCCCCTGTGATTACGCTAGTCCCACTTGAATAATCCACTGCAGTCTCCCATCTCAGGGTTAGCAGACCACAGTTATCTCTCAGTTTGTTCCTAAGGACTCTCGAATGCTAGCCCACTCCATCTTTCCACTTTATCAGCCGAATTCTGTATCCTTTTGGCAGAAATCACAATACCTAGTCACAATGCTTACAGTCTAATAACATTGATTCAACACTGTATGCCTCCCCTCCTTTCTCTGAGTTAACCGCAGCAACAAAGTCAAGCTGATGGCAAAACCAAGCTCCTTCCTGCTGTTCCTTCCGCTTGAAACATTCCTCCCCCAGGTCTCAGGTCAAATGTCACCTCCTTGGGGAGGTCCTCACTAGCACCACCCTTTTGAAAGTAATCCACACCCCTCACCCGGCGCTCTCCACCGCTTTGCCCTGAGCACTATCTGAAATGACCTCCAGTATTTGCTTACTTGTATTTTTGGCCATTGGATCCATTACATCCACTGGCTGGCACATAGTAGGTGCTCAACAAATATTTGTTGAATGAGTGAATGTCCTTGATTCATGATGCTCCCTCCCCCACTACCCTCCAAACACCTTATCCTCCCTTGCTATACAAATCTCACCCATTCTTAGAGGCTCAGCTCACCACATTTTCCTTGAAGACCACTCCAGGTCACGTCCATTCAGTCAACGTTTACTAAGTGCCAACAAGTGTCAAGCTCCCAATCAGCTATCGGAGCTGCTCAGATGGTTAAGACAAGGCTCAGAGCAAACTCAAAACTAGACACAACAGTCTTCTGTCGATTCTCATTGCCCCATAATTCCCATTTGCATGTGGTTTGCATCTTCCTGCCTAGACTGTAAATTCCTTGAAGACAGCGGATGCCACATAGGCAACTCTGCCGTGTCCCAGTGCTGAGCTGGATGTTGGGTGACTGGAGAGCCCTCAGCAGCACTTGATCAGCTGGTTAAGGAATAACAGGGGAGGGGAGGAAGAGAAACCATCCACGGGTAAGAGAACCAAATCACCACGCATTTTACGATGAAACCCATGCAAGTGAGGGTCAGAACGGCAGCCACCTGCCGCCTCATTCTTCCTCTGGGAACTGAGGAACCAGCCCTCGAGGAAGCTGATTGAAGATGGCAAGACTGTCACTTTCATTCCAAAGTGGGACTTCAGACTCTGCCCTCCAAGCTCTTCCATAACAAACATCGCCAGCGCTGCAGCCCTCCCATTCCTGAAGTCTGTCTGCTGCTGGTTAAGTGACATCAGGACAGAGGGCAATGTAGTGAGGTTTCCATGAAGAAAAATCTATTCGATTTAGAGGACTGAAATTTACTCTGTGGTCACATCCTCCCTATATAGTAAAATGTCCTTTCTTTTAAATCACCTACTTCTCATTATGATAGTAGTTGAGAGTTATCATTATTATTTTAGGTTTTTTTTTTTTTTTGGCCACACCACACAGTGTGGGATCTTAGTTCCCTGACCAGGGATTGAACCCACGCCCTCAGTAGTGAAAGCACGGAGTCCTAACCCCTGGACCACCAGGGAATTCCCTATTTTAGGTTTTTACTTACAAAATAAAAAGTAGGCAGCCCAGCGCTAGTTCACCCAGTTTTGGTCTGTGAAATCCAGAAGTGTGGAAACCACTGGTGAAAGCTACCTGCCTCATGGGGTTATGAACGTGTTGCCTTGCGGCTGGCAACTCCTCCAATTATGCTCTCCCTACATCATCTCAGCCTCTCGCTGCTCTGCTCTCGCTCTTAAAATCCTCCCGGCCAAGACTCATCGATTCAAAACAACACCCTGCTGCGTGCTCTCGGCACCGTGGATACACAGCAGCGAACAAACAGGGTCTGTAGCCCCTCACCGCCATCCCTCAGGGCTAACTGCCCTGACCTTGACTGACCTTGAACGGCATCCACGGACCTCCCATCTCCCCACATTTTCTAATGGAGTGGCTCTTTAAATTGCAAATCGGATCAGAATTGTCTGACTCAAGTCAGCCAGTGACTTCCCCTCCCATTCAGAATAAAATCCCCAATCCTCCCGGTGGCCTGCTGAGTCTCTGCCAGCTACCTCCTTCCTTTCCCTTTCTGCTGCAGCCGTTCCACCGACCTCTCGTCACTCCCGAGCTGCGGCCAGCCCTCTCTCACTTCAGGACGTTTGCACCAGGCCGGTGCCTGCGCAGATTCTCTTGTGGCTGCCCCCTCCCTCCCTCAGGGAGGCCTTCCTCCCCCTCCCTGGAGAACAGCCGTTCTCCACCTGTCACCCTCACGCTACCCGATCTTTCTTGATCGCACTCTCACTCAGTGACATGGTTTTCTTCACTGTTGCAGCCCCAGTGCCTGGAACACAGTAGATGCTTGATAAGTATGTGTGTTTCCCCCAAATCTACATGCTTGCTCTTCCGGCTTCAGAGCCATACGGTCAACTTCCTTCTAGATGTCTGCTGTGTGTTCCGTGAGCTCCCCCATCTCAACAGGTCCAAAACTGTTAGTCTTCTCCCAAAACCTGCCGCTCAGCTCCCCAAACCATTCGCCATTGGCCCCTGTTAGAAACCTGACACGTATGCCAGATGCCTCACCTGCAGTGGCCGAGGGCCCCTAACTCCCACCCAGTCTCTCTGAATTCTCCCTCACTTCTCAGCCTCACCACTGCTGGCTTGGCAGGGCCCTTATTATTTCTCACCAATCGGTCTCCCTCCCCAAGTCCTGCCTGGTCTTGTTACTGCAGCCACACTCTCTGAAACTCAACGGTCACGTACCACCAGGTTTATCTTTTTTTTTGGCTGCGTTGGGTCTTTGTTGCTGCACACGGGCTTTCTCTAGTTGCGGTGAGTGAGCAGGGGCTACTCCTCGTTATGGTGCGTGGGCTTCTCATTGCGGTGGCTTCTCTTGTTGCGGAGCACGGGCTCTAGGCAGGCGGGCTTCAGTAGTTGTGGCACGTGGGCTCAGTAGTTGTGGCGCACGGGCTTAGTTGCTCCACCATGTGGGATCTTCCCGGACCTGGGATCGAACCTGTGTCACCTGCATTGGCAGGCGGATTCTTAACCACTGCACCACCAGGGAAGTCCCGCCACCTTTATCTTGAGGACAAGGTTCAGGCTCAGTGTGGCTCACAGAGACCTACAGAATCTAGTTCGGGCTTTCTGGCTTCACAAAGCTACCTGGCGTTCCCCTCAAACCCTCTCATCTCTCTGTGCTGTTCCTCGCCTGGAATGACCATTCTTCTCTTTCCTACTGCATTTTCTCGTGGAGAAATCCTTCTTGTCTTTCCTAATTCCCCATCTTCCTTCTGTGCAACCACAGCACCAGGCCCATCTTTTTCTCCTCCTGTTGTATTTTACCAACGCATGTAAGTCCACATATCTATAAATATTTCTGTGTGTAGCCACCTGTGTCTCTATTCAGCTGAACAATATCTCCAACTCTAGTCTATTACCACATGGATCATTCTAGACTCTCTCTCTTGGCTTATCTGTAATTTCCCACTGCAAGAGTGAGATGGTTCCCAGCATCTGCCATCCGCTTACTTGTTTAATCCCAGTTCATGCAGAGTGGGGTCTCTCACTGTATTTTGCCTGTGTGTCTACAAGATCAACATCCCAAGCGCTTAAAAATAACTAAGTGCTTAATACACGCCAGGCACTGATCTAAAAGCTACAAGCATAGAATTTAATTCTCATAACCAACCATGTGAGGCCTTTACTATTAGCTCAACCAAAAAGGAAACTGAGGTACAGAAAAACCAAATAAGTTGCCCAAGTCGCTCAATTACTAAGTGGCAGAACCGTGGTTGACCCCAGAGAATAGACCTGCAGAATCGTGAGCTCCAGAGCCTCCCCTGGGTTAGAGGTGCTGCAGGTAACATGAGCGGAATTAATAATGCCACAGTCCCTTAATTCTGACATTCTGGCCTTACTGTTTCTCAGCACTGCGAGCTGCCATCTATGGTTGTTTTCTGTGCCCCCTCACACTGTAGGTCCCTGTGGCAGAAGGTAAGGATGGTTCAACCACAGGATCGTCTAGGCCTTCACTATATTTGTAAGTCATGGAATTCACCACCTGGGGAGTCCCCATTCCACCCCCAAGAACGCTGCTCCCAACCCCACCTCTGTCCCACCGGCCCCTGGCCTCTGCCTCCCTAACTCCCGGGAGAAGATTTCACATCCTGTCAGAAGCCTTTCAGCAGGCGGTCCCTCCACTTCCCTTCCTACGCCTCAGTTTTCTCCACCTTTTTGTACACACCCTCTTCACACACACCCCGCCCCCCTACGAAAGCCTCTAGCTCTGCTGTGTGTGTGTAGGGGGCACTGCCTCTTTCTCCCGACACCCTTTCCTGTCCACCTTCAGGGCCCCTCGGTGTTCGCTATGCACCTGAACACATGCAGAGGCTTCCCCAACCTTAAATCTTAAAAATCTCAACTTTGCGACCACCTCATCGCTCACTCCTCCCCTTCTTTCAGCAAATATCGTCTGAGCGGCCTCCTCCATGCCAGGCTCTTCTAGGCAGTGGGGATTCCGGGATAAACAGAACTGGCCAAACCCCTGCGCTAAGGGGCTGACACTCCAGTGCAGGCAAGCTGTTTGAAGGAGCAGGGAATGCCCCTCGCCTTCCACCGGCTCACAGAAAAGCAGCACGTCTTGGTGAAAAGTGATCATATTTGTTTTATTGAGTATACAAAGGCAATTCTATTGTCCTCTAATAATATAATTTGGGAACAATAATCTCTGACTTGGTTAAAGTCTCCATAGGGACCTGCTTCCCAGATTCCTAGACTTCATGACTCACGACATCATACTTTTCAAAACTAGTGTTTCTGGAGATGGATCTGACAAGAGGATGGATTCCACCCTGAACACGGGCCCGTGGCTCCCGGAAGACTACGGGATTGGAGAAGAACTAGTTTCTTTGGCCACGTTTGAGTCCTTCCATCTCAACACCATGGTAATGGCTTTCATTATAAGAGCCGGTGTTGCCAGGAGCCACACAATGGCTGACCCAGCATGGCTGAGGGACAGCTGCCCGGCATGCCTTGGGGTTGGTGATGGGTCAACCTGGAAAGAGACAGCCTGGCTTTAAGAACTGCACAGAAGCCCTTACGACAGTCTCATCAGGGCCTGCCTTCCACACCGGACTTGTCCTAGTTCTGGATTCATAGCCCAGGAGGGAAGCTCCACGCAGACCTGATTCACAGGCTCCTCCTCTCGAGTTACTGCCCCGCAGTAGAGGGCGGAAAGTCCTTTAGCTCCTCCTTTTCTGGGTGCACCTCTGACATTTTGTTCATCTTGGTGAAGATCTCATTGATTTCTATGAAGGTCTTGGACTTGGTCTCGGGGACAACCAGGAAGGTGTAGATGGTGGTGAGAACACATATCATGGCAAAAATGATAAAGCTGTAAGCTCCGAGGCCCACCTGTGGGAGGGGAGAGGGTTCGCGTTCTTGAAAAGGTTCTCGATTTACTGCTTGGGTATTTTGGGCCTCTGGGGCCCCTGGGTGGCACTTACTTGAATGAATGGGAAGATCAAGCCCACAGTGAAGTTGGAGAGCCAGTGGACACTGCCCCCCACCATGTAGGCGGCCGGCCGGGAGGACTGCAGGAAGATCTCGGTGATGAGCAGTGCGGGGATAGGACCTGGGGAAGAAGAGGAAGAGCTGTCTTCCCTGCCGGGCGAGCAAGCCCACAGAGGGTCCTGGAGCCCCTGCCCGTGCAAGGTTCCAGAGGCATCCGGCCCAAGGCGGGGCAGTGTGTCTCCAGGACTCCTGGTCTCGTGGAGAAGCAGTGTGAGAAGGCACCTAGCAAGAGTGGGGCACAACAGGCGACATCCTGTGATGTCCCCAAAGGGGGCCCATGACCACCTGTAAGGCTCTCTGTGCCGACCACACGGGCACCGTGCTCCAGCCTACACAGGCTGCTTTCCTGTCCTTGCTCAAAGACCTCTGCCACAAGAACACAGGCAGAGAAGCCATTTGGGCCGAATTCGCCCCTCCCTGGAGCCTCTCTAAGGAGCTCAGGCCAGCAGTTTCTAGGGCTGGTGGTACAGGAGGGGGCAGTGAAACCACAGAACCAGCTCTGGGGTACATACTGGGCCCAAGGGCATGTCCTATGACATAGGAGATGACGCAGGCGATGCTGACGTAGGGCATCCAGGATATTGTGTCCTGTGGGGAGAAAACAGAGTTGGATCACACCTGGCAAAGCGGAGACAACCTGGGACGGGAGCGTCAGGACTCTCGGTTCCCGGAGGGCCAGTAGCTCTGCCTGGGTTGGGAAGGCGGGCGCCAGGCACCTCCTTCTACAAGCAGCGCCACCTGGATGCCCCTGGAATACCGGCTGGAAGTGGGAAGTGCGCTGCTGGGGCGGGGATCGGGGCTGCACGGGATCCCCAAGCAGCGGACTCGCGCATGTGCACGAGGGTGCAAGGCCCCCCCCACAGGCGCCCCCTTCCTCACCTGCAGAGCCAGGGCGGCCGTCAGCACGCAGCAGGCGGTGAAGCAGATGGAGAAGCCTAGGAGGAGCAGGAATCTCCTCCCCAGGAGCTCCACCACGAAAACCTGGAGGGAAAGGGCGAGGAAACGTGGGAGGCTCAGCAGGCCCACCTCCCCTGTGCGCCCACCCGCCCGTGTGTGTGTGTGTGTGTGTGTGTGTGTGTGTGTGTGTGTCCTTGAATGGCCAGCGGGCCTCCGCACTGCGCAGTCCAGGGGCCCCATTTGTCACACGGTGGCCCTGGCACAGGTAGTGGTCCCCAGTGTGAGACGTTGGAGAAGAGCCACCTCTCACGGCGGTAGCTTCCGGAGTGGACGGTGGGGACGGGCCTCCATCTTTGGGGCCACAGGCTACCGCCCCCCCCCCAAGAGACAGGCTGGCATCTGAGGACAGCCCAGAGGCTAGAGAGGAGGGACCGAGGGGCACGTCGCCACTGAGCTCCGGGCTCCTTCCTGGGCCAAGACTCCCCACTCTCAAGGTGCCCTCCATCCTTGGTGGCAGACAGGGACTCGGCTCCCGGGGGCACTCACGGCGCAGACGGTCATCAGCACGTTCACTGCGCCTGTGCCCGCCGTCACGTACTGGACATCCTGTGCCCTCACCCCGGCGCTCAGGTAGATCTGGTCTGCGTAGTAGTAGATCTGGAAGGCCACCCCCGAGGCTGGTGAGGCCGGCAGGGCAGCCTGGACCCCTCGGTGGATCCCTCCCCGACCCCGACCCCGTGCCTGCCCGCTGCCCCGGCCCCGGCTGCCCTGGTACCGCGTTCACTCCCGACAGCTGCTGGCCGCCCATGAGGACGACGATGGAGATGACCTGCCACCTCAGGGACCTCATTCTTAGCAGCTTCAGCACGGAGATGAAGCCCGCGGCCTTCTCGGCCCTGTCCTCCTCCCAGATCTCCTGTGTCTCGGCGTCCACGTCGTCCCAGCCTCGCAGTTCCCTCAGCGCTGGGGGAGGGAGCAGAGAGGGCGCTGGGGGCTGAATCACGCAACCCCCCGCCCCCCCAGCAAAGATGCCACAACCTGCGTCGTTTCTTCCGGTCTCCGGGGAAAGCCTTACCGTTTTTGGCAGCCACGTCATCTTTCTTCTGAATGAGCAGGTACCTGGGGCTCTCGGGGAAGAAGGGCAACAGAAGGAGCTGCAGTGCCGCGGGGATCCCGGTCACGCCGAGGAGGATGGGCCAGCCTGCAAGGAAACCAGGCCTACGTGAGAACTGGCGCCCAGCCTCCTCTCCTGCTTCTCTCCGCCTCCAGCCCCACGGAGCCGCTCTGGCCCATTATCCTGATTGGTTTTCTCTGGAGCTGGAGTTTCTTTCTTCTCTTCCGTCCCCAGCACCTAGGATGGCGCCTAACCAAGAGCGGACACTCTAAATACTTAGAGAATGGAAGCTGACGAACAGCCACTACCCACCTATCAGACGAACAAAGTGAAAACTTCTGACAACACCAAGCACTGACGAGAATGTGGGCAGGTGGGAAGTGTCCACACCGCTGTGTGGACACGTGGCATCTTTAGGGGACAGTCTGGCAGGAGCTAGTGATGCTGGACACCCACGTGCTCTAACCCAGCAGTCCCGCTCAGGAACGCACGCCTGGGCCACCAGGACACCGGAAGGACAAGGGCAGGGCAGCACTGATTATAGAAACAAAACCCAGAAACAAGGCGAATGTCCACACAGTAGAATGGACGCATACATCATGGTTCATTCATAAGATGGAATTTTATACTGTGGTGAAAATGAAGCAAGTCAGGACAGGAGCCAGTCCCACCAATGTGATGTTGGGTGCAATGTGGTTCCACACGATGTGGTTCCACACTATTCAGTCCGGAAACAGGGAAAATTAACTCTGTCTTCTAGAAAAGTGGTGAAACTCTTCTAGGGAAGAGTGAGGATGCGATGATCATAAATGTTGGCACAGTGGCTCCCTTTGGGGGCGGGAAGGCTGTGATTGAGGGGCGCACAGGGGGCCGGCGTGGTTCTAGTTCTGGACCCTTATGTATGTTACATCACTCAATAAAAACGGTTAAATAAGTGAATGAGTGGTTCAGGCTCCTTCTAGGAGCTGTGAATGCCCGACTCACCCCCTTTTCTCCTATGCAGGAGGTGATAACTGCAGACATCTGCGTGCCAGGCACTAGAGTCTAACGGCTTTTCACATGTAGTCCACTTCCCCATCATAGCAATGTCTGGAGGCAGGTACCAGGATCAACCCCATGTTACACCTGCAAACACTGAGGCATGGAGGGCATGTAGCTCCCTTGCCCGAGATCAGTTATTTAGGAGCAAAGCCGAGATTCGAACTCAGGCACATCGAACCCTGAATCCCCATCCTCCCAACCTTCTCCCACCTCTTGGCTCTGAATCCAGGGCCTAGCTGATCCGGGTCCCGCTTCTATCACCCTTGCACGGACTACAGCGAGTATGGACGTGCCAGCCATTCGGGCCGTTGCCATCTGCCCTCTGGCCCCCACCCCGCCCCCGACACTGAAACTCTTCTCATGAGATCTCAGTGACCGCTAACTGCCAAACCCAGACACCCTGTTCCAATCTTGACCCCCGTGACTTCTATGCAGCCTTTGTGCTGTGACTGCCCACTCGCTTCCAAGAACTCTGACTATTCTCTCTGGCCTGCCTTCCTTCTTCACTGAGTACCTAGAATGTGCCATGAATTGCGCCGGAGATTCAAAGATGAGGAAGGCCAAGCCCTGCCCTCCACACTCTTGTCTAGAGGAGGGTACCGAGGGCTGGTTAGTCACCATAAAGGATGGAGGGACAAAGTGAGAGTCCACCACCACACCTGCAGCTCCCTGCATGCACAAAGAACTTTATGCTTCCATCCCGTCTGCCCACATCTGGAATGCTGGTCCTACCCGGCCCCCCAAGCCCAGGCCCTCTCTGAGACCCCCTCCCTGGGTGGAACCATGGCTGCCTCCCACACACCACAGAGCACTTCGCAGGCGCCAGGGATCCGTGGCTGTTTGTGGGTGCAGCTGGTTGGTTACGTGCTATCAGCGGGGGACAGGAACCTAGCTCCTCCACTCCTGGGCCCAGCTCTTTACAAGGGCAATTGAAAGGTGGGAGAGCTGGTAGTTAAACTCGGACTCAGGCCTGCACTGCCTGCATTTGTGTCCTAAGGAGACATTGCACATGTGATCCAACTTCTCTATGCCTCAGGTTCTGCACCTGTAAAATGGGTATAGTAATAGTACATGCTTCATAGGTTGTTTGGAGGATTAAATGGCTTATATAAAAGACATCATGTCTGGCCCATATGTTTTGACTGGTGCTTTGTTAGTGGTGATTTCCCTTTCAGAGGTTCGAGACCCAAGACGAAGAAAAGGGAGGTCATGCAAGAACAACGCCAGTTATGAGTTGCTGTGCACCTACTGTGTGCCAGGCCCCAGCCTCTTGGGGTGGGGGGATGTGCGGCTCTGAAGTCTGGGTCTGGTGTGGATACCAGCCCTGAGACTCACCACCTCACCCACGGAGGCTGGGTCTTGTGACCCTCTTTCCTGGTCTGTGATGGGATGATCACGGGCCCCTGGGCAGCTGCATTGCTGGGAGGCTCCAGTGCAATGGTGCCGGAGGCCTTAAGCACAGAGCCTGGCACCCTGGTGGCCGTCATAACCACGCCCCGGGTCCCTGTGTGACAGCCACCAAGCAACAAGAGAAAGAGAGCAGCACCTCCTGCGCCCTCACAACTCCCTCATCCGTGTCCCAAGAGGGACTAGAGAACGTCAGTCTGTCCCCACCAGCTTGTTCAGGCCCGCTCTGGGCAACCTCCAGCTCAGCACTGTGGGGTCAGGGCTGTGCAGAGGCCCCGTCGCTTAGAGAGAAAAGACCAGCTCATAGGAACGGGCTGGGGGTCTGAGGTGTCCTGAGCTCACCTGCTTCGTTTGCGAGGAGACTCCGAAGACCCAAGATCTGGGCCGCAAGGATGCCGACGGTGATGAAGAGCTGGGGCACCACCCCCAGGGCCCCCCGCAGGTTCTTAGGGGCCAGCTCCCCTAAGTACATAGGGACGACATTGGAAGACAGACCTGGGAGGGAGGGTGAAATAAAGACACCATCAGGAAACATTAGTCTGGCAGGGATGAGCTCTGTCTTCAAACACATTTATTCTTCCTCAGCAATCGCATTAGTTGGGCTGAAACTGTCTCAAAACTGCAGGACTAAGCAAACCACCCCTCTTGCAATTCTTAGGCCTTTTAACTTTAAGAGAAAATAGTCTGACCAAAGAAGTTCATGGACAGTGCGTTTGCTTCCAGACTGGTGTCACCTGGGGACACAGGCCACCCGGACCTCAGGTCTTCCCTCCTGATTGGCTTGGTCTCGGAGAGGAAGAGCCCCGGTATGGTTAGACTCTCTCTCCTCTCTTGCTCCTTCGGGGGGAAACCTGTTACTAAAAGGCCAAGGACCCCTGCCCACCAGCTTTACCTTCTGAGACTGTATATTACATAATAAGCTGATGCACAGACATCGAAGCACAAGCTTTATTTGTCAGTAAGCACTGAAAACTTAAATATATATTGTAGACTAACTGCATTCTGGGATTTGTGTAATGACTGAACTACTTCTGACTCCTCAGTGTTTGAACTTGTTGGTTTTCCCATCTTACTGATACCTGACCCCCTTATGAATAGGTGAAACAATTTAATAGGCTCTAAAGTATTTTCACAGATATTATCCCATTTAGTTCTCCTCAAAGTCCAATGAAAGGTTGGGGGTCTGGGAGGAAGGTCAGATGGGTTGTTACTGGTCCAAGTGTCGCACGTGGAGCCAGAGGCTAGCTGGTGCTCAGAGAGACGTGGGGTCTGAGAGGGAGGCTGTGGCCAAGGGCAGACCAAGGGAGACAGTGTGGGGTGAGGGGAGGCTGGAGCCGCTGGTGATGGGAGGGTATTTTATAGCACTGAGATAAGAGGAAACTGACGGCCAAGTTTTCAGCTCTGCAATTCTGCTCAAGGGCATCTCTGCTTAGTATTTTATTATTATTATTTTTGGCTTTTTTTTTTTAACATCTTTATTGGAGTCTGATTGCTTTACAATGTTGTGTTAGTTTCTGCTGTATAACAAAGTGAATCAGCTATACATATACATATATCCCTATATCTCCTCCCTCTTGCGTCTCCCTCCCACCCTCCCTATCCCACCCCACTAGGTGGTTGAAAAGCACTGAGCTGATCTCCCTGTGCTATGTGACTGCTTCCCACTAGCTATTTTACATTTGGTAGTGTATGTATGTCCATGCCACTTTCTCACTTCGTCCCAGCTTACCCTTCCCCCTCCCTGTGTCCTCAAGTCCATTCTCTATGTCTGCGTCTTTATTCCTGTCCTGCCCCTAGGTTCTTCAGAACCTTTTTTTTTTTTTAAGATTCCGTATATATGTGTTAGCATACGGTATTTGTTTTTCTCCTTCTGATTTATTTGACTCTGTATGACAGACTCTATCTAGGTCAATCCACCTCACTACAAATAACTCAATTTCGTTCCTTTTTATGGCTGAGTAATATTCCATTGTATATATGTGCCACATCTTCTTTATCCATTCATCTGTCGATGGACACTTAGGTTGCTTCCATGTCCTGGCTATTGTAAATAGAGCTGCAATGAACATTGTGGTACCTGACTCTTTCTGAATTATGGTTTTCTCAGGATATATGCTCAGTAGTGGGATTCTGCTTAATATTTTAAAAGGGGCATCACAGTTCATTAATTAATACCAATTCTTTCTGATTTTCAGACAAAGACAGACAGTCTTTAGAGCAGCTTTTAGGTGTCTTGTGTGGTGGACGGGCGGGACGCTGCAGGCCCAGTGCCCAAAGGGCTATGGAGAAAGCGAGGCCCTCATGTTGCCCGGTCACCATTCAGGCCCTGGTGGTCGCTTCTCAAGTCTAAGTGCTTCTGAACTTAGTTAATAGCAACACTGGAGAGACAAACACCAGGAGGTTTGTGAAGAGATGGGATTCCCTTCATGTCGGTGGAGAACAGTCTCATTCTGTCTTAAAAACAACTCCACGGGGCAACCCCCGGCCAGCCTGTTCTGACACCAAAGCCAGAGAAGCAGCTTTTAAAGTTTAAATTCCGTTAGTGAAACTCTGAAGCGATCTTACCAAAGATGTTGACTAACAGCAAACCAGCAAACTGAGCATCTGGGGGTCCAAGCTGCATTGACCCTGAGCCCCCTTGGTCAGAGTGGCCATTTACTTCGTTTTTAGGGTGTCTAAGTACCACGGGGCTTGATGACACCCTTTCCTGACTTTTCAGGAAATACGTGAAGGAACGAACAGCAAATAGATTAGGCTTCTGCTGGAGTTCTTCAAGTATGACCTGAAGACACAGGGGGTTCCTGACACCTTTCAGGGGGTCTGTGAGATCAAAACTGTTTTCAGAACCGTCCTGAGATGTTACTTGTCCTTTTCATTCTCGTTCCCTGACCAGTTTTCCAGAGATCACACGCCCTCTGACGTCACACCAACAGAACACAGAAGCAGGTTTGAGAACCTGGCTGTCTTCTGTTAAGTCAGACACTCAAGAGATTTGCAAAAATGTAAAGCAATACCACTAAATTTTTTTGTTTTAGAAACTAGAATTATTTTCATAAAGACATGTAATGGGCTTCTTAGTGCTATCTTAAAACGAATTAATACCTTTCTTGGTTGCAATTTCTAACATGGTAAATATTGATCAGTATAACCCATACGAGCTCCTTAGAAGCCTCAATAATTTTAAGAGTGTAAAGGGGTCCTGAGGCCAAAAAGTTTGAGAACTGTTGACCAGAAGTCATGCTTATTTAAAAGCAAAGGTTGGCTGGGAATTCCCTGGCGGTCCAGTGGTTAGGACTCCGTGCTTTCACTGCCGAGGGCCTGGGTTCAATCCCTGGCTGGGGAATTAAGATCCGGAAAGCTGTGTGGCATGGCCAAAAAAAAAAAAAAAAAAAAAAAGCAAAGGTTGGGATGTTAAACTGTGATTTTTCTATTGGAGCCTAACATTTCTTTTTTGGAACCAGCTCTGAATTGTTGGCTGGCAATAGAAACGTCACAGCACCTGTCCGCTGCTGACAACTTCCAGGAATCGTCCATTTTTCCTAACGCTGAGCCCGGCTGCAGGGAAAAAGTGCAGGAGCAGGGCCAGGCACCTCGGGACTCCTGGCCAGATGGTGGATGAACGTCCGGTGCTCTCCGGGAAAGCTGGAATGAACGAAGTTTGCCAGGGGGCCCATCAGTCCCTCCTTGAGGTGACCTCTTCTGTCTTCGGGAATCTTGTTTTCCTCTTCATCTCCCCAGCCCTGCAATCCCTCGCCACTTCCCCCAATACCAGGCTCCTTGCTGTCTCCTCTATTGTCAGTAAACTCCAGGGAAGGGACATCCAGCCAAATTATCCCTATTACTGACATCCAGCCAAATTATCCCTTCTTCATCCCCATCCCTGTGTTTGGAAGGAGGACGAGTCACTTGAAAATGCCACAGCCTGGTGGGGGGCGAGTGACGTGTCCAGGGTGCAGCATTTCCAGGGGCGCTTACCCTTGGGGGCCCACCCTGCAGTGCACGGCCCCGAGAGTGGGCACCTCGCTTGCCTCGACGGCCCTGGCCCTTCTGCCTACAGAGGAAGCCAACCTGAAGGAAGGCCACGGCATGGCTGAACCATGTCTCTTCAGTCTGAAGCCATCATGGGGGAACTTTCTATAACCAGGGAAACCCGGCCTAGGCAGAATGGCTTTGGAGAGGTTACTACCAATTAACTCTTTTCTGGTAGAGGGATTCATGCATCTGATAATTTCTCAAGCTTTTTGGACCACAACTCATGGTGCAAAATACAGAAATACATTTTACATCCAACTTGGTTCTCACATATGTATAAAGATAAAGAACTGAAACAACGTTTCAAAAGACAATCCTTGGGCTTCCCTGGTGGCGCAGTGGTTGGGAGTCCGCCTGCCAATGCAGGGGGCGTGGGTTCATGCCCTGGTCCGGGAAGATCCCACATGCTGTGGAGCGGCTGGGCCGAGAGGCCCGCGTACCACACACAAAAAAAGACAATCCTTATCTTTACTCCATGTGACACAGTCTACCCTAGTTAAAAGCAAAAAAAAAGAAAATACTGTTTGCTGATCCACCAACTGATCCTGAGACAGGCTGGGATCTGGGACCCTTTGCTGCAGTGTTTGCACCTGGACAAACATCTCCTTGAGCAACAAGCTGCAGAGAAACTATAAGGGACTAAAAATAACTGTGTGCATGTGTAGTTGGGGCAAATTATGGACAAAAAGACCAAAGAAAACCCAACTGTCACCTCTGAAGAGCCAGGGGAAAACACTGGATGTCTTGAGCAAAAGCAGTGTACTGCGCATGCCCCCTGCACTCAACAGCACAAAGGGGTGGGCAAAACACCCAAGCCACCCCTCTGGCCTGATGCCTGGACACACCTCTTCCCTCACCGCATGTAAGGAACGAGCTCGCCCCCCACCTCGGGGAGTGAGCAAGGGAGCTGTTACTTGTTTTTGCTCCCTCCTGCGGCTGCAGGGACCCCAGCAAAGCCTTGCCTGTATTTCTTGTCTGGCCTCCAGCCAATTTCTGTTGATTGGGGAAGGCCAAGAACCCTGGTCAGTATCAGTCCCAGCCTGCAGTTTAGAAAACATTGAGATAAAGGACTGGTTGGAAGGACCAGTCCTGTCCTAAGATTCTGTATCTCAGTCTTTCAAAGAACAGCTTTCTTCACAGGAAACTCCACAGTGAAGATCTGCCCGCGGTCCACACACATCCCTGTCACGCAGGGGCTTAAGCGTCTACCCACAGCAGAGGTGTAGGAACAGCGTGACCCTATATGCTTCAGAGACCCCAGACTGGTTCAGACACCAGGTGCCTGTTCTCCCTCCCTCTGACCATCCCGAATCACAGAATGGTTTACCTGCACATATTCCCACCAGAAGTCTGGCCACAATTATCATCTCAAATGACTTGGCAACTTCACTGCATCCCATTAAGATCGCAGGCACGATGGAAAAGATGTTGTTGAACAGCAAGGTTCCTTTTCTGCAGAGGACAAAATACCAGTCGGTTTGGTTTAAGGATCTGCCACTCCTTTAACAAATGTTTGCCGAGCACCTACTCAGTTGCAGCAGTTGCTGTTGTGTTGTTCGATTTGCTGTTGACCTAAGATGGATACAGGTCCAGTGCATGGCCTGGTGTGGGAATATTCTCTGTGGGAGCAGATGTAAATGACCCAATGCAGAGGGCATCAGTAGTGAGGAGCAGAGGGAAAGGCTCCCATATTACAATACAGTAAAGGGTTCTGCAACCATAAATTAACATGATTTTAGTGTAATCTTGAAACCCAGACTGGATGAGGACATTAAAGGAAAGGTTTAGGCCAATCTCACCTGTCAACATAGATGTGAAAATCCTAAATGAAATATTAGCCAATTGAATTCAACAGCATATATAGGACTCTTTCAAGGTTAAAAACACCATATTAAAGATTGTACTGGGGAAAAATATAGGATTATCAATTGAAGTAGCAAAACAAGTCAATAAAATTTGATATCTATCATGATTTAAAAGAAAACCTTAACAAACTATAAAAATGAGGGAACTTATGTAAGCTGATAAAGGGTATCTCCTGAAAACCTATTAAAAAATCAAACTTAATAAAACTTACAAAACAGTCCAATTTAAGTCAAGACTGGAGTAGGACTTGGGCCCTGGAGAGCCAGACAAAGGCAAAGGGAAAGCTTCTCTGGAGAAACCCCTCCCATTGGGCTCCCCAGGAGTCCCCCAGCCAGGGACCCCCACCCCCTGAGATGAAGCGTCACCATTACAGGACACACAAGACAATCCAACACCTGCAAGAGGCCGCACATACAAACAGCACAGCTTCAGACAACAGGATTAGATAGAAGCCATCAAATATGTTTTAAATGAGTGGTGTCATAAAATAAGGAATCAAAAGCGTACTATAGAAAGAACAAGAACATGCATAAAGCAGAACTACCCAAAACAATAGCAAAAAAGATAGATTTTAAAAGCAAATGAATAAAACTTAGAAATGAAAAATATAGTCATTGAAATAAAAACGTAGTAGGTGAATTGCAGCTGAGGAAAGAATTAATGAATAGGAAGGCAGACCTGAGGAAGTTACATAGAAAGCAACAGAGAGAGAGAGAGAGAAGATGGGAAGTATGACCTATTAAGATAGGGAGGATTATAATATCACTAGTCACAGTAGCCAGAAGGTGGAAGCAACCCAGATGTCCATCGACAGATGAATGGATAAACTAAATGTAGTATATTCATACAACAGTATTATTCAGCCTTAAAAAGGAAAGAGATTCTGAATGCACCTTGAGGGCATTAGGCTAAGTGAGATAACCCAGTCACAAAAGGACAAATCTCATAGGATTCATTCATATAAGGTCCTTAGAGTAGTCAAATGCACAGAGACAGAAAGTTGATTGGTGACTTATGGGAAGATAAGAAAGGGGAGTTATTGTTTAATGGGTACATGGTGTCCATTTTTGTAAGATGAAAATTATAGAGATGGGTGGTGGTGATGGGTGCAGAACAGTGTGAATGTATTTAATGCCAAAAACCTGTACACTGGACTTCCCTGGTGGCGCAGTGGTTAAGAAGCCACCTGCCAATGCAGGGGACACGGGTTCGATCCCTGGTCCGGGAAGATCCCACATGCTGCGGAGCAACTAAGCCCATGCGCCACAACTACTGAGCCTGCGCTCTAGAGCCTGCAGGCCACAACTGCCGAGCCCGCGTGCCACAACTACTGAGCTCGTGTGCCTAGAGCCCATGCTCCACAACAAGAGAAGTCACAGCAGTGAGAAGCCCGCGCACCGCAACAAGAGTAGCCCCCACTCGCCGCAACTAGAGAAAGCCCGCGTGCAGCAATGAAGACCCAAAAAGCCAAGGAAATAAATAAAATAAATAAATTAAATAATAATAAATAAATAAGGCAACGGATTGAGAAGACATGTGCCGGATACAAGAGTACAGTGTGGACGTTACTTGCACAATGTGCTCAGAAGTGAAATTTCCTCCCAGCACCCTCTGTGCCTCCTTTTCCCATGTGTGACGAGGGGATGGGGCTTTTGTAAGGATTAGTGCAATTAGTATCCCCTAAAAGCACTTAGGATAGAGGCTGGCAAGTAGGAACCCATCAATTAATTGTTAGCTGCTACTGATATTTAAATAACACTGATAAATCTTTAAGAAAACCACAAACAACTGAATAGCATTTATCACATTTTCAATTGGACTAGCAACTGTCAGCTCCATCTTCAGACCAGACGGCTAGTCCTTCACTCAGGAGAAGCATCCTGCAGATCTGTGACTTGACTGACGCTCTGCCCACCGGTGGTCCACAGGGAGAACTGTGCGTTCAACACCAACCTCCCAACAAGACTTCAGGACCTTAGATCCTGAACCACAGCTTGTATGTTTCTATTCTCAGATTCTTTTTGAAAAAGACCGGAGAAGGGACCAAGGTCTGGGGTCTGGCCTTGAGCTCACTAGATCTGGGGCTGAGAACGGGCACTTTACCTCAACCCGCCTCCGCGTGCCCATCCTCGAAGGGAGGGGCCTGGAGGGGAAGAACTCTTAAATACTGTTCATAACAAGGCTGCTTGCTCTCTCACGCCCAATTTACCAGGGGGGTGGGAGGGCTTAAGGACCTTTCTTGGAATCAAATACAGAATCTCTGATGCTTCTAGAATTAGGGGCAAAGATTTAAGCTCTGCTCTTGCCACTGATGACACTCACAGTGAGGGTCGCCCTGGGACCACACGGTCTCACACTGAAGGGCTTGACATTAATCTCAGCCATTTCAGAGTTTCACAGGAATTTAATTTGGGCTGCATTTTGCCTGTAACTGGATTCCAAGGTGAAAGAACAGAACAGTTAGCTTGTGTTCATTTAAGAAGCAGAGCTCAGGAGCACCAGTCTATGGTCTGAACTGGGCCTGATGTCTTGGCCATGCCATCTGGCATTTGACTCTTCTAAAGGCCAAAAGGAAGTTTTGGAAAGGACGATTTCAAGGCAAGAGAGGGTAAGAGCGGGAGTGAGTCCTGATCTCTGAAGCACTCTCTGCTCTTTCCATGCCCACCCCAGACCCTGAGACCCATCACCCCCACCCAACTCCAGCCCTGAGACCTTCATTGCCTAAGTCCCCAAACACTTGGTCAATGTCTGGTCTTCTTAACCACATTAGGAAACAACCACCAGGGAAGCCCAGGAAACAAAAATCATCGCAGCAATCATTACCTGGTTTTAGGATAATGATTTCTGCTTTAGGCCCAGGTTTTAAACTCTGATGCAGTCTATGAGTTTCAGGGAGTTGAACATTCACCTTGCCTTACCTGCCTAATGTATTCACCAAGGGGCCGACCATGAGGGAGCCGAGGAGGCCTCCAAAGGGAAACATGGACACAGAAATCGACCACAGCAAGGTCAAGGAGAATTCGTTTATGTATTCACCGATTCTGTCATAGTAGGTCTCGTTATAAAATGCTTTCATGAGCTGGAGAGCAAAGCAAAACAGAACACTAAAATAATTTGAGCTGGTTTTGCAGAAAGAACAGTGTAAGTTGTTGGGCCACCTGCTGGGATGAGCTGGGCATGTTGGAACATCAACACGATTAAGTGGAGGAGAGGAATGAAGATTAACAGCAATTAGCAGGGGGCACCCACGCCGGGGCGGGCGGCTGGGAGGCCTCTGATGGGCAAGCTGCTGGGGATGTTTCTTTTTTTTTTCTTTAAAGAATTTGGTTGGTTCTCTTTATTATTTATTTATTGATTTGGCCACACCCCGCAGCATGTGGGATCTTAGTTTCCCAACAAGGGATCCAACCCGCGCCCCCTGCAATGGACGCTTGGAGTCTTAACCACTGGACTGCCAGGGAAGTCCCTGCCCAGGATGTTTCTAACCCCAGAAAGGAATGACTCCAGGCTTCCAATCACGGAATCAGTGCTGGATGAGCCTGGCCCCTCCAGACTCTGCTGTGGATTACGAGGCTGCGGAAGATCAGAGTGCCCCCAAACCTACCCCCCACCCCTGGAGGCCAGCCCACCATGTGTCCAGCCAGGCCTGGCTCTCCACAAGAACCTGGTGCATCCCCATGACCCTGTGCCTGTGCAAGTCCCTTGGGCTTGCGCTGTTTATTTCATGGGTTTCCTCCACCCTTCACTTGAGGTCCCACTGTGTGCCCTCAGCGTCTGTACAGTCCCACCCTAGTGGCCACCCGGGGAACCAGCTACTCCAAACCCACCTCCCCGTTCCCGGGGGGCTGCGTCTCGCCCACCATAGCGACCTACCTCGGCAGGGGAGTTAATAGCGGCCACGTTGTACCCATACTGGAAGGATGACCCAAAGGCAGCTATCAGCGTCGCCAGGGCAAGCACTGGTGTCAGCCTCTGCAGGAGGAGAGATCACGGCTTTAGGTAAGGAAGCAACCCGGGGCTCCAGGGAGCTCCTGATTTACTCAGAGTCTTGCAGAAAGATGGATGTAATGGGATCTGAAGACCCGTGGTCTTTCAACCACTCCGTGTCTGGAAACCTACCCTCCACGCACCTTGGGTGGAGCAGGTTTCTTTGACCGTAGCACTTAAGCCTGGATAATCCTTTGTTGTGGGAGGCTGTCCTGTGTGCACTGTAGAGACACACCTCACCCCATCTGGGACAACCTAAATGTCTCCAGACATGGCTAAATGTCCCTGGGGGCAGGTGGGGAATCACCCCTGGTTGAGAATCACTGGGTCTCAACAAAACCGAAGGGTCACCCCCTCCAACACACCACCTAATGACTGAGCTGCTCCTGCGACATTCCTGCGCAGGACTGCCTCTGCTGATTGCAGCAAATGCACTCAGGCACTGCTGCAAACACAACCCCCCAAAAAGTCAGAGAGAAAATGTGAAAATTTTTAATTTTTTAGGGCCACTGATTAACTTCCTTTAGCCTCTGGACTGTTGCTCTAAGAGGCAGAAGGCACGGTGAAAGAAATATTTAAATATAGACTTCTGGGGACTCTTAAACACACACATCCTGTGACGATACCCCCTTTGACACCTGGGTAACTGAACACTCATTTAAGACAATCTTTAATGACACATGGGAATTCATTAGTAAAAGAATGAAAATTGGGAGAAAAATAAAAGTGGAAAGAGCTTTGCTCTTAGAATCTATGGATCTCAGTTTGAATTTGCTCACTGCCACTTTCTGGCTTAATTTCTGTGATCTTCAGTTTCCTCATCTTTAGCGTTAGGATAATAACATCTCTCGGAGTTATTGCAAAGATTCATTATGGAAGCGTCTAGCTGTGGAGGTGAATCCACTGACTGGGGTGGGCCTGGGCTCTCTGAACCCACCATTGACGCCCTTCGTCCTGTACTACAACCGAGGTCCCCATCACATGAGACTCAGCCCCTCTGGTGGCGAGCTGAGGTCCTCATGTCTCCCCTGGGCAGCATCCCCCCGAATCTAAGGGGGAACCTCTTGAGAGAGGCAAGTAGGAGCAGGACAGGCAGAGAAACAGTGGGCACCTGGGCCTCGCCTCATGCCCGGCGGGGACTGCTGAGCTAGTGGCTCCCTCCCCGACCCCACAGAGCAGGTGCAGGACCCGCAGGAGTCCTGGTCAAGAGCAGAACCGCAAGTGAAACTTTGCCCGTCTCGCCTCTTCCACCAAATAATTAACAAATGCTTAATTCACAGGAAGTTTCTGGTAAAGATGATAAGAGCCACAGACAAGGCAGCCTATCAAGGAGCAGCCGGCTCTGGTTTCCAGTCTCTCCTCAGGCCCCACCACCCCCTCGGGCCAGGGGGGCAGCAGGTGACAGAAGTGGGGGGAGCAGGGGATGGTGCCCAGGAGGGGAGGCGGGTTCTAGGGCTGTTGCTACACCGTGTTTTCTAAAGGCAGGGGGTACACAAGTAGGCATACCCACCCCACCTCCAAAACCCCATCCAGGAGGTAGCATGGGGCCAACCATGTTACACTTCACCTTCTGAAGTGCTCTAGGTATTCATTCATTCATTCATTCATTCACACATTGAGCACCCACTGTGAGCCAGCCATGGTTCTAGGTTCTAGCTACTAGGGATATAGTGGAGAAGAAAACAAAGATCCCTGCCCTATAGCTGTCCTATTGCTTGATTTGGTGGAAGGGAGGAAGGAAGGAGGGGAGGGAAGGAGGCGAGGAAGGAAAAAAATGTTGATTAAAATTTCTCCTCTTCTAATTCCCTTCCCAGTAAATGATAAACTATAAATGCACCAGGCTTCATTCATACTGCAGGTGCAACTCCAACATTCTGCTTTGATGGGTCCTAAGGTTTGAAGTCCTTAGCAAAGCTCAGTGGGGGAGCTGGCTGGTGTCCCAGGCCTCATGCCCCAGACTGGGGGGATCCTGCCAGGTACGTGGATAGCCAGCTCTCTGACTGCTTTTATGGGATTCTAGCAAAAATTATCAGAGACCTCACGCTGTAGAGTGTCTAAGCCTAGAGCACATAATTCAACTTCTATTCCTTGGCTTCCTCCTTGAATTCAAGCCATAGGCACATTCTAAGAACCCGTAGGAATCAGGGCTCACCCTCTGTGGAAATAGCAAAGACATTCTGGGTAAGTTCTCAAGTTCTTACCGACCTTGCTGGTCCAAATGCCTTCATTCTTATGAAACAAAATTATTTTTAAGGCAGGAAAAGAAAAATTTAGCATAAAATGTTCTCTGCCATTTAAGCTACTATCCCCTCCCCTTTAGTGTGCATTAAGCATATGCATTACACATTAACTAGATCCCCTTAGAAGACACAGGAATGCCTACTCACACAAAAAAAGAAAAGAAAAACAACAACAACAAACAATACCCTCCTGGCACCAGCAAGCTAAATCCTTAGGAGATAACATTCCTTTCCCAATCCTGTAAGGGGCCACAATAACTCACTACTCATCTTGTTAGACTATGTAAACTGTCATATGTTACTCTGATGTATAACACTTCGTCTCAAAAATTATATAACTGTGCTCTGACTTCTAACAGGAAGAACAGTCCTCAGAGCTTTCTTTTTTTTTTTTTTTTTGCGGTACGCAGGCCTCTCACTGTTGTGGCCTCTCCCGTTGAGGAGCACAGGCTCCGGACGCTCAGGCCCAGCGGCCATGGCTCACAGGCCCAGCCGCTCCGCGGCATGTGGGATCTTCCCGGACCGGGGCACGAACCCGCGTCCCCTGCATCGGCAGGCGGACTCTCAACCACTGCGCCACCAGGGAAGCCCCCTCAGAGCTTTCTGAAAGACTGGCTGCCAGGTTATAATCCTCAGGTTGGGTCGAATAAAAATTTCCTTTCTTTCTTAGATTGACCGTTGATTAATTTTTTTTCATGGACGATGCAATAAACATTGCATTGCATATTTACTGACAGCTGTCTATGATCTGTGTACCATGCTGTAGTCCAGTGAGCAAAACAGCTGCCCTCAAGAAGACTGTGGTCCAATGGGAAAGACAGACATGTTTTTAAAACTTCATAATAATGTAATAATGAAACTAGAACTGGAGTAAGTTTTATGAAGAAAATCCACAGAAGTGGTTAAAGAGGGGAGTCAGGAAAGTGACTGAGAGAGGATGGGGGCCCGGGTAGGGGAGTGGCTGAGGCAGGAGAGCAAGAGGTACCCGCTTTGAGGACTATTTAGGAAGTAAAATCAAGGGATTCGGTACCCCTTGAGAAAAATGGAAATCAAAACCACAACGTGATACCACTTCTCACTCATTAGGATGGTTAAAACCAACAAGACAGGTAAATGTGTTTACGAGGATGTTGAGAAAATTGGGACCCTCTCACGTTGCTTATGGGATTGTAGAATGGTGCAGCCACTTCGGAAAAGAGGCCGGCAGTTCCTCAAAAAGTTAAACACAGCGTAAACATATGACCCAGCAATTCCACTCCTAGGTATATACCCAAGAGAATGAAAACACATATTCATGCAAACTTGATCACAAACGTTCATAGCAGCATTTTCATCATAACCAAAAAGCGCAAACAACCCAAATGTCTATGAGCTGATGAACTGATAAGCAAAATGTGGGCTATTCATGCAATGGAGTATTATTTGGCCATGAAAAGGAATGAAGCACTGATACTCGCTACAAAGTGGATGAACCTTGAACACAAGCTACGTGAAAGAAGCCAGTCACAGAAGACCACCCGGTTCCGTCGATGTGAAATGTCCACAATAGGCAGATCCACAGAGACAGAGATAAATCAGTGATTGCCCAGGGCTGGGGGAGAAGAGGAGGAGATGGGGGGAAATGCGGAGTGACTGTCAGTGGGTAGGGGGTTTCTTTTAGGGGTGATGAAAATGTTCTAAAATCGATTGTGGTGATGGATACACAACTCTGTGAATAGATATTCAATTATATACTTTAAATGGGTGAATTGTATGGTCTGGGAGTTATAGTCTCAATAAAGTTACTATATAAAAAAGGCATGTAAGAAATTCAGGGCTTAAGCTTTCTTTTTCTTTCTCCTCTTTTCCTTTTCTTTCCTTTCCAAGAGGGGAAAAAAAAGAATTTGGTACCGGGCAGGATTAGGGCATGAGGGAGGATGTCCAGGTCTCCAACCATCTTACTGAAAATGACAAATGGCTCAGTGTCCTCAAGACACGAGAGGGGACCCTCCTCAGAGGCCAAGGGAAGCCGGGACTGTGAACTGTGCTTTTGAGAAAAACTAGGAACCAGATCCCTCATGCCCAAGGTAAACTGGCTTCCTGTTTTTCAAAATGCTGAGAACATTCTGAGACTTCAGTGAAGCAGCCACCTTCAGGGCTAGCCCTCTGACAGGGTGTGATTCAAGCTCTCTGGGAAGAAACCCCACCCAAACCATTTCTCTCTTAGGAATTTGTCTCCAATTTCTCTCTCTACCACCAGAGAGACACTCTCAGTCTCAGACTTTTCTTTGTCAGGCGTCTCCAGTCAGAATGCAAATATGCCTGGAAAAGTGAGTCCCTATGAATTATTAACACTGTAATTCACTCTATCACACTATGGAATGGACCCAAAGTTTCACAAACATTCCTTGAGGTCCGAGTGACGAGGGGAGAGAGGAGAGACAAACGTCATAACATTTTAGAGCTGGAGGGGTCAGGTGTTGTCGCTGCAGGGGGTTTACAGCGTGGCCACTGCAGCCCAAGAGCAAGGGGTTGCATCCTGCCTCTCCTGCTGCTGGCTGTGTGGCCTAGGGCCGGCTACTAAACCTCTCTGTGTCTTGGCTCCTTCATCTGTACAATGGGGACAATGATACTGCCTTCCTCACAGGACTGATATGGGGAATAAGTGAGTTCATATATGTGAAACAGGCCCGCAGCTGGCTCGTGGTGGTACACACTCCAAGCATTACACACTATATCACGGTTTGCTATCAATATTAATTATTAACAGTGAGGACCCAGATGGGAAGTTAGTAGCTCAACGACACTCAACTAGTTGGTGGTGGAGACACTCCACGAAAAATTCTGTTTTCACTTTCCAAAGCATTTTGGCATGTTTTTCTAATAATCTTATTTGTTTCTTTCAGGCCAAGAGTCCTTTTTCACGGCGGAAAGTCCCTGATGCACACCAGATTCATGTCTTTTCTCTTTACATATGAGGAACCCAAAGTCCAGTGAGGCCGTGGTCACACAACCACCAGGGCACAGCCAGCCAGGCCCTCCCCACCAGCCCTGAGCGGCCCCCGGCAGCCCAGCCTCTGTGGCCTGAGCTGCCCCCCCGCTTCCACTCAGCTCCCAAATCCCTCCTTGGCTTCACTTTGTGGTTTGAAGGTTCTTTTACAGTCACCACTGGAATAGTTCTGTTTTCACGTCTCCTGGGACACCCGGCGTATATTCACCCAAAGGGCCAGGTCTGCCCTCAGGCACCTGGGAAGGGGCAGCCTGCATCCCCCTGGATGGATCCCTGGAGGAGGCCCCCTTCCTTGGGGGACTGCAGGAGCAGGTGACTGTGATCAGCCCATATCTTTTGCATGTGACCGTTTACTCATCTCCTTTCCAAATGTATCGTGCGTTTTCAGGGACCACCACGCAGGGTGTTTCTGTTCTTTTGCAGCCCCACCTGGGGGCACACCTGGGCGGTGCACCTCTTTCTTTTGAAGAGACGGCACAGACCAGACCAGGGCCCCCCTGACCCCCAAATCCCTGAGTTCTTATTACCTCACAGCTCGTTTTCTATAACATAGAGGCGATAACATTTGACCTAACACGTTCTTGTTGTCATGAAGTCCACAAGACAATCCCTGTGGAGTGACGCAGTAATCTCTAAAGCAGGCAATCTCGTGGGCGAGAGTGCTACTGGCATCTCGTGAGTAGACACCAGGGGTGCTGCTCGACATTCTACAACACCCAGGCCAGCCCCCCATGGCCAAGAACTATCCGGCCCCCAAAGTCAGTAGTGCTCTGCTCTAAAGGATGGTCACAAAATAATAACACTTACAGGGGATCCACTCTGTGCCAGGTAATTTACCACACATGGTCTCATTTACTTGTTCCAGCCTCCCTCTGAGGTGGTATGGTTATTATTCCCATTTTATAGGTGAGAAAACCAAGGCACAGAGCAGTTAAATAACTTGCCCAAGTTCCCACAGCTAGAATAGGATGGAGCAGGAATGGATCCCAGGTACTTCCACCTCTCAGACCTGTCCTTAATCTGTGAGCTACAGAGCATGGACCCAACCTGTCTATGGCAAGGCTCTCCTGTCCACGACTGAATAAATAATAATTTGCACAAATAAGTACCTCCCCCATCAATATAAGCAGATGCTGTTGTGATGAATAAAATGCAAATTTCTTAAAAGTGTTAATAAATTTATGTTACCTTTCTGTCCTTATGCACTTTCCTCAATCAAAAGACTCTAGGACTTCCCTGGTGGCGCAGTGGTTAAGAATCCGCCTGCCAATGCAGGGGACACCGGTTTGAGCCCTGGTCCGGGAAGATCCCACATGCCGTGGAGCAACTAAGCCCGTGTGCCACAACTACTGAGCCTGCATGCTGCAACTACTGAAGCCCACACGCCTAGAGCCCGTGCTCTGCAACAAGAGAAGCCACTGCAATGAGAAGCCCGCGCAGCGCAATGAAGAGTAGCCCCCGCTCGCCGCAACTAGAGAAAGCCCGTGCGCAGCAACGAAGACCCAACGCAGCAAAAAAATAAATAAATAAAATATTTTAAAATTTATTTAAAAAAAGACTCTAAAAGTACAACAGCAATTATATGGAGGGCAAGGGTGGGTGGGAAGAGGTGCAGAAAAATCTTTCGTCTCTAAAAGAAAAGGATTCTGATTATCTAAAAGGGAGGGAACCTCTGCTACAGATCTGAGTTCAATTCAAATCCTGCAACATCTTTTCTATCTTCTTTTCGTACTGGCTTAGTTCTTCACCTGCTGAAAAGGTTAGTGAAAATGCCCTGAAGTGAAAATCAAAACAAATCAAAAAACTCTCACAGGCTCTATTGTAAGGATTTTGTTGCTGGTTTCCGAAGCCCTTCACCTCAAGTTCTTACGGTGAGGGAAGTTGTGACAAACTCTTCCTTTGAGTCTCATCATTTCGGTTCCAGCCCAAAGAACCTCTAAATCTCAATGTGTCTAAATGTCTCCTCTCTCTAGTGCCTGTAAAAGTCCAGCTGCTGGGTGAGCTCTGAGGGGCAGGTGCCCCAGTGGTCCTCGCCGTGCACAGAGCTCCGAAGGGCATCCCCAGCAACGCCGAACAGGCCCTGCCGTGGGGCTGCCGCTTGCTGTCTGGACAGCAAACTTACCCCTTCCCTCCTGACTGCGTCCTCTTGCTCCATCTTTGCTCTGGAAGCGCAGGGTCCTGCTTATTTCCTTTCAGCCCAAATAACAAATGCACTGAATGGCGAGAGAAGACATTCTGGCTGTACTTTGGCCAAGCCAGGTAACAGCCAATAGCATTTTTATAGGCGGGCTAAGGCAGAATAACCCTTTCGGGAACCCAGAGGTTTGTCTCGTTTTCGCTTCTTCTTTTAAGGGAGATGTCTGGGGTCTAACTCAGCAAGTGGGCACCCCCCAGGGACTGCAGGCGCAGTGCCTTCCGGATTGGGACAGTCTGCGGTATTTCCTTACTGCGAAAGTCAGGCTCGTGGTGAGTGACTGGAAGGGTTATTTCCGTCACAAACACATGGAAAGCAGCAGGTTCCAGTGACCCTACAACACAGCAGGTAACATGGGGGCAGGAGATGGGGTCATTAGAGGCTTCTCAGGAGTGGTCCCTGGCAGGAAGCCTGCAGCCAAATCTCTCCACTAGGAAGTCGGCTTTTGCCCAAACTACCACGCAACACTTTTCTCAGAAAGTTTATTTTCCTTTTTAAGGAACTCAGAGTCGCCTAGAGATGAGATTTTCCGTGTAATCATCACTATTGCAAAAGCAGTAAATATTTCAAATCCCTTTATCTGCAGGGCAGGGAAAGTGAGTCACAGCTGCTCGTCTGGGTCCTCCATGCGTGGCCAGGCCCCTGTCGGCCCCCTGTGCTCAGCACGTGTGCGGCTGCCATGCGGCCACCACACCAGGTCAAGTGGCCAAAATCCAGGGCAGGCTCGCAAAGCCGATGGGCTTTCATCTTTCCAGGGCACGTTCCCTGTTTTATTTGCTGTGGCGCAAATGCAGTTAATGTAGTCACATCTTCCCCTGTTCACCTTCAAATGACAGTTAACTGGGGGTCCACTGTGTGTCGGGCACTGGTCTTGGCATCAGTGGCAAACTCGGGAATTGTCATCAGGTGTCTCTGTGTGGGAGGCTGAGAGGAAGGTGACAGCGCGCGCGCGCGTGTGTGTGTGTGTGTGTGTGTGTGTGTGTGTGTGTTAGTCCCTGCTTCCCCATTCACGTGGGGGGGGGGTTTTGGGGGGATAGGGAGGTGTTGGGAGCAGTGGGGGTCAGGACTGACCATTTCCTTTCTCTAACTTCATTTCCTGTCCTTTTTCTCCTGGGTCACAGCCCTAATACCATGATTTCCCACTGAGGTTTGGCAAGACCAGAGGTTCCCAATTATTTCAAAGAGTTTTGAAAAATTCTGCAAAGAAAATGCACTTTAGTTGCGGGGCGGTGGGCGGGAGAGGGGTGGGGGGGTGAAGGGAAGGGGACAGGTTGGGAAAGCAAAAAGAGCTGTCAGAAGTTTGCCACCATGGGTCATTGCCAGGTCCAGAGGAAATCAAGAGAACCACTTCTAGGCCCGGAGCTTCCACTTCGCTCCCTGGGGAGCTGAAAGCTGAGAGATGGGGCTGGTGTCGGCCGATGCAGACCTCCCCTCCCCCGGCCTCGACCTCCCACCTGGAGTGGAGGTGGTGGGAGGAGCCGGTGGCCCGGCCTGGGCCGGAGGGGGCTCTCCTGTCCCGCGGAGGGGAGGGGGAGGGGAGGGAGGGGGAGGGGGAGGGGAGGGAGGGGAGGGGGAGGGGAGGGAGGGGAGGGGAGGGGAGGGGAGGGGGGAGCCGCAGTACCTGGCTCGGCGGCCCCGGGGCAGCACAGGTACAGCCTCGGCGTCACCAACGCCTCAGCGGCGGGAGCGCAGCGCGAGCGGAGAGAACGCGGCGGGGAGGCCGCCGGGATGCTGGGCCGTGGGGCGCTGTCCCCTCGCCCTTGCCCCGGGTTCCCCTCAACCCTGCCCGCGGCCTCCTCAGCCCGGGACCCTCGAGCCCCGCGGCGGCCAGTAGACACCGAAGGAGGGCACCTGGGGGCCAGGGAGGGCACCTGGGGGCCCCGGAGGGCCGGGAACGGTCGGGAGTGGGCCCAGAGCTCGGGGACTGTCCCCACCCAAGTCCTCTGTGACCCCTGCCCGGTCCTTCCAGGCCCCGGGACCCGGGCACAGCAGCCTCGGGGTCTCAGGCCGCCTTTAGGCTCTTGGGGGAAGGGGGTCCTTTGGGCGCCCAGGGATCTGGGGGCTCAGAATAGGGAGTGGCCCACTGGTCCGAGGCAGGGACTGTCCCTGCTGGGGTCTTGCAGGACCCTAGCGTCAGGCCGACCTGAGGTGTGTGGGCCGGGCTCGCCCACTGCAAGTGTCTTTTTGGTTTTGTGAACTTTCCACGTTTACTTCTTACCCGCGGGAGCTGAAAACGGGGGCGGGGAGGAACAGGGTGTCCCATCTCTGGCCCTCGCCCTCCCCACCCTGCCCTTGTCTCTGTCCTGCCTGCACTAGGAAGGGGACCTGCCAGTTGAAACCTATTTTTGCCTTGGGGTTTAAAATGACAATAATAAACAACACTGATTAACCCAAGGATATTTTGGTTAATTGCACATAGCAGGCCAAGGTGTGTCACAGGAACACGTACTAATGTTTCCAAGAAACGGACCTGTGCTTGAAACTACCTCTGTTGAGAGCCAAAGAATCACTTTTAAAATCAAAGGAAAGTGACCAGACCCGCGTTCTGCCAGGGCCTTCCTCACTTTCTCTTTCCCATCTTCCATACAGTTTGATTCATTACAGGGAAATTATATTAGGATTTTATCGTTGAGGGAGAAAAGGACCCAAAGCTAGTTTTCCTCTTTCTTCAAGGGCTGTGTGTTAGGTCCACCCTAACCTGTCACAGTGGGGAAAGTGCTTGCTAAGATCCTTGCTTGTCAAGGATTCTGACGTGAAGATCTGGGTCCCAGATCTCAATTCCCAAATCATTATTATTAACATATATTATTACTATTAAACGTTATTATTAACATAAAATGTAAATATGTTAGCACAGGATTTTAGAAGACTTATCAGAATCTGAAAACAGTGGTTATTCTGGGATGTGAGATTAGGAATGGTTTCAATCCTAGCATATGTTTACATTTATATGTACTGAGTCTACTACTGTCCTAGAGGGGGGATACAACAGGGTGCAAAAAAGAAAACAAAGCCTTGTCCTCAAGCAGCTTAGACTCCAGTTAAGAAAGCAGGATTCAGTCAGATAAATACACTGATGAATTTATAACTATAAAAGAACTCTAAAGAAGGGGGTTGAGGGGCTGGTCAGGGAAGACTTTACAAAAAAAGTGAGCTTGGGGCTTCCCTGGTGGCGCAGTAGTTGAGAGTCCGCCTGCCGATGCAGGGGACACGGGTTCGTGCCCCGGTCCGGGAAGATCCCACATGCCGCGGAGCGGCTGGGCCCATGAGCCATGGCCACTGAGCCTGCGCATCCGGAGCCTGTGCTCTGCAACGGGAGAGGCCACAACAGTGAGAGGCCCGCGTACCGCAAAAAAAACAAAACAAAAAACAAAACAAAAAAAAAGTGAGCTTGAGCTGAGATGGGAAGGAAGGATGAATAGAGCTTACCTAAGCAAAGGGGGGTCGGGGTGGGGACGGGGTGGTGGAGACAGCCTTCCAGATAGGGAATAGTATGTGCCAAGGTCCTGTGGTACAAGAGAAATTGCAATCAGTGTAGCTGAAGAGCACAAAGCAGAAAGGAAGGCTGGATGGAGAAGGAGGCTGGGGAGGTAGGCAGGGCCAGACTGTATTTAGCACTTGTAGACCATGTGAAGGAGCTTCATTTTTGTTCTAGGAGCAGAAAGAAGGCCTTAGAGGGTGGAGGGTGACCAGATTTGTGTTTTGAAAAGCTTACTGTGGCTGCCTAGAGGAGAACTGATGAGGGGACAAGAGACCAGTGGATTTGGGGAAGAGGAGAGGGAGGTGTTCTTTGCTGCAGAGCAAGTGAAATATGCCAGTGACTTGGACCTGCGTGGTGGCAGAGATTAGAGAAGCAAACGCATCTGAGAGACATTTAGGTTGTAAAACTGACAAAACTAGGTGACTGACACCAAGGGCAATTAAGAGGATTTTTGTATTACTTTTAAAATAAAACAAACAATAAAAATGGTCTATCTGAAAATGAAGCTTTTCAGAATTAAAAAAAAAAAGTTTGTATAGGAAAATTTAACCAGGATGTAAGCTGTTGAATTAGCATCACAAAGCAGGTCGGCAAATCCCTGGGCTCTTCTTGAAACCGAGCAGGACCCTGTGGTGCTCTTGGGCACAGAAGCCTTTCTGTCCCCCCCCTTTCTTGTTTGTAGGGAACAGACTCCAGCCTCCATGACCGTCCCTCAGTTCCAAAGGGCAGATTTGAACAGTTGCCAATCAGGGACGGGAGGGGATGCAGAGACAAGGGAGGAACACCCAAGAAACAATAGTGCAGCCTTGGGGCAGGTCCTGGTTCTGCCTCAAGGGATGCACATGACAATATCTTTAAGCTCTTTATGGAACTAAAACCCCCAACAAATGGAAGATGTCAGCATTCTTCATTCCAGAGAAGCTTTTCAAGAAGACCACATGAGGCCAGATTAAAGGAACCACAGAAGCTCATCAGATTACCTGAGACCAGATTAAAGGAGTACAGGCTCTGCACACACCCTAATCTTATCAGCAACCCCATCCTTGAACTATAGCTATAAAACTCCTCACCAAATCCTCCCGGGTTGGGACATATAGTTTGTGAGGGGCACGAGCCCACTGTGTCCCCCTTTGCCTGGCAAAGCAATAAAGCCATTCTTTTCTACTTATTCCAAAACTCTCCGAGATTTGGCACTAGCACACAGATACCGAGTTTCCGGCATCATTCTGAGACCAGATGATACCAGGACTTTAAGTCACTCTTGGTCTCATCTCTACTAGGAATGTTCTGGAATTTTAAAGTTTTATCGTGGGCCTCTATTGTACAGACTACTGCGGCTCCCCCAACCCATCCTCAAATCCATTTGCCCAGTCCTTCTAGTAATAGAATTTGGGGCAGGACCTGAGGCTGCCCAAAGGAAAGACTAGGTTTCCCATCACCCTTGCGGTTGGCAGGGACATACGACAAGTTCTATCTAAAGCGACGTATGTGAAGGTGTCACATACTGGCTTGTAAGAACCTTTCTCTCTTCTTTGTTCCTTTTGCCATCCTGCTGCCTGGAATACGGGTGCCACCAGCTTGGGCCACAAGGTTGAGGACACACAGGACAGAGCAAGGAGATGGAAGGAGCTTGGGTCCCTTCCCCTTCAAAGTGCTGCTCCTGCCCAGACCACTGCCTGGACTTTCCATGAAAGAAAAACACTCCTCTTTTTCATTTTCTGTCACTTGCGGCCAAACCCATTTCTTACTGATATAACCATCAAACATTTGCCTGAAAGTCTGTTAGGACAGAAAATGGGAAAGGACCCTTGAAGAAGCTGTGAAGACATCTCTCTCTCTCTCTCTCTCTCTCTCTCTCTCTCTCTCTCTCTATATATATATATATATATATATATATATGTATGTATGTATGTATTTGTTTGTTTTGATACAGCCTAAATCGGGTTTTAAAATGTGATGACATGGCTCTCAACTGGAAGCGAATGGCCTAAGAACACTCATTTTAAAGAAGAAAGTGAGAACCCCCTAGCTGCTGGGTGCAAATGTCAGTGGAGATTTACCCAGGCTGCTGTTTTCATTAGGACTGTATTTGTTTTTTGTGTTCAGATTTTAAAATTGCGTGGGGGTCTGCCACAACCCTATTTTCCCCTTAAATCCTGTTATTTACTTATGTGGCATATGATAGAAAGTGGAGTTCTTTAGGAACATGTGCATCGCATTATAGCAGAAGCGCCTGCACGTGCCTCGGAGGGCACAAAACGAGGCTGCTACCAAGGTGCAGAGTGAGTGTGGATTGCTTGATTGGAGGGAGGGGTGGGAAGGCAGGAAAGAGCTCTGGGTCATCCCCATTCCAGGTGTAGATAAGGAAGAAGTAATTAGCAGGTCCCAGCATGCATCCAGCTATCTACACAGGCAGCGCTCCTGCTGCAGGGGGCCTGGTAGGATGACACAAGACTTCCCAAGCCCAGTGCCCAGTGGGGCCAGCTACACCTCACCCAGGCCTGCCTGGATTCTGGCCATCGGAACCCAACTCTGCAACGTAGGTGGAAGGAAGAGGGAGAAACCAAGCCTGGTCCAAACCTTCTTGCTCCACAGGCCAAGATTTTATCAGATGCCCCCAAGGCAGAAAGGCTGTGGCTCATGCTGACACACCCGGTGAGTAAACTTCAGAGATGATACAAGGTTCCTAAGTTTTCTTTCCAAGAATAGAATTTGACCTCACCTATCAGAGTGCCCATGCACTAAAGAGTGACCTTTGGGAATCATGGACAGAATGCATGAAAGCCAGGGGCTCAGGAAGCTTCTCAGGGACCCAAGTGGCTTCGTTGGTTACACATTACCTTGGGTAAACAACTCTTTTTTTTTTCAAACTGTGGTAAAAAACTTATAACAAAAATTGGCTTTTTTAGGTGTACATTTCAGTAGTGCTAAGTATACTCACTGTTGTACAACCAGTCTCCAGAACTTTCTCATCGTGCTAAACTAAGGCTCTAAATCCATTCAACAATAGTTCCCCCCAGCTCTGGCAACCTCTGTTTTACTTTTCGTTTCTATGAACCTGACTACTTTAGTTGTTTCCTATAAGTGGGATCGTGGAGTATTTGTCCTTTTGACTGTCTTATTTCACTTAGCATAATGTCATCAAGGTTCATCCATGTCGTGAGCAAGGATGTGGAGAAACTGGAACCATTGTATGTTGCCAGTGGGAACGTAAAATGGTGCAACTGCTGTGGAAAGCAGTTTGGTGATTCCTTAAGAAGTTAAACAGAATTACCATATGACTCAGCAATTCTACTCCTAGATATATTTTAATTCCAAAAGAGTAAAAACAGAAACTGGCACTCAAGCAAATATATGTATATGCATATTCACAACAACGCTATTCACAATAGCCAGAAAGGGGAAACAGCCCACACGGCCACCAATGGATGACTGGATAAACAAATTGTGATATATACACACAACAGATTATGCAGCTATAAAAAGAAATGAAGTCCTGACACAAGCTACATGAACCTCGAAAATATTATGCTAGGTGAAAGAAGCCAGGCACAAAAAGGTCACATATTGTATGATTCTATTTATATGAGAAATCCAGAAGAGGTAAATCCAAAGAGACAGAAAGCAAATTGGTGGTTGCCAGGGGCTGTGGGGAGAGGGGAAGGGGAGTGACTACTTCATGGGTGTGGGGTTTCCTTTGCAGGTGATGCAGATATTTTGGAACTAGATAGAATGGTGATTATATAACACTGTGAAGGTACTAAATGCCACCGAACTGTACACTTTAAAAAGGTTAATTTTATGTGAACTTCTCCTTAGTAAAAGCGAGGGAACAAATGCTGGAATATTCTAGAATAGCATGCTACTTTGCCCGTGTCTTTCTGACTCTGGGGTTAGTGACCTTACATTAATAGTGTTAGAGGATAATTTTCAAGAAAAAAGGTAAAAATTATGACATTTTTCCTTCCAGTTTTATTGAGATGTAACTGACAGCACGGTTTGAATGTAAGGTGTACAGCATAATGGTTTGACTCTCGTGCATCACGAAATGATTTAGTGAGCATCCGTCATCTCCTATAGATACAAAATATAAGAAAAAGAAAAAAAATATTTTCCTTGTGATAAGAATGCTTAGGATTTACTCTCTTAACTTTCATCTATAACAGGGTTCCCCAACCCCCAGTACCGGTACCAGTCCAGGCCTGTTAGGAACCGGGCCGCACAGCAGGAGAGTGTGAACCTTCACCTGCTGCTCCCCGTCGCTGGCATTACCACCTGAACCATCCCCACCTGCCCCCCCGCCCCGTCCGTGGAAAAATTGTCTTCCACCAAACCGGTCCCTCGTGCCACAAAGGTTGGGGACCTCTGATATATAACATACAGCGATATTAATTATATTTATCATGTGGTACTTTACATCCCTAACATTTATCTTATAACTGGAAGTTTGTACCTTTGGACCACCTTCCTCCAATTCCCTTCCCCCTGCCTCTGGCAGCCACGAATCTGACCTCTTTTTCTGTGAGTTTGTTTGTTGTTTTTGGAGTATAATTGACCTACAGCGCTATGTTAGTTCCTGGTGCACAACACAGTTATTCTATATTTCTATCCTTTTCAAAGTGATCACCACGATAAGTCTAGTTACATGAAATAGGTCACCGTACAAAGATACTACATAGTTATTGACTGTATTCCCCACACTGTACATTTCATGCCTGTGACTCATTTATTTTGTAACTAGAAGTTTGTACTCTTACTCTCCCTCATCTATTTCTCTCCTCCTCCCACCTCCCTCCCCTCTGGCAACTGCCTGTTTGTTCTCTGTAAGTATGACTCTGAATCTCTTTTGTTATGTTTGTTCATTTGTTTTGTCTTTTAGATTCCACATATAAGTGAAATCCTAGAGTATTTGTTTTTCTCTGTCTGACCTGTTTCACTTAGCATAATACCCTCTAGTTCCACTGGCAAGATTTCATTCTTTTTTATGGCTGAGTAGTATTCCACTGTGTGTGTGTGTGTGTGTGTGTGTGTGTACCACCTCTTCTTCTTGGCTGTGTCTCCCAGCTTGCAGAATCATAGTTCTCTGACCAGGAATTGAAATCCTGCCCTTGGCAGTGAAAGTGCAGAATCTTAACCACTGGACCACCAGGGAATTCCCACCACCTCTTCTTTACTCATATTTCAATGGACACGGGTTGCTTCCATATCTTGGCTATTGTAAATAATGCTGCAGTGAACATAGGGGTTCATATATCTTTTCAAATTAGTGTTTTCATTTTCTTTGGATAAATACCCAGGAGTGGAATTGCTGGGTCATATGGTAGTGCTATTTTTAATTTTTTAAGGAACCTCCATACTGTTTTCCATAGTGGCTGGGCCAGTTTACAGCTGGGCCAGTTTACATTTCCACCAGCAGTGCGAGGGTCCCCTTTTCCCCACATCCTCATCAATACTTACGTTTTGTCTTTTTGGTAACAGCCGCCCTGAAAGATGTGAGGTGATATCTCATCGCATTTCCCTGATGATTAGTAATACTGAGTATCTTTTCATGTGCCTGTTGGCCATCTGTATGTCTTTGGAAAAATGTCTATTCGGATCCTCTGCCCATTTTAAATTTGGGTTGTTTGGGGCTTTTTGATGTTGAGTTGTGTGAGTTCCAGCATCAGTTACCTACAACTTGCAGAATTGTGAGCTCAAAGGTAGTACAAGGGCAGAGGGCTGTGCCAGCGGGAAGGATGCTGTAAACCATGCGCGACTTTCCCCTGAAGCTCACACTCTTCCCTACAGTCCGTTGAAAAGAACCTCGGTGGGAGCATCGCAGATATCAGCACAGGCTGTAAATCAACGCCACCCCCGCCTCCCGCTGGTCCGTTGTTGAACGGTTACAGCGTCCCACAGAATCTAGTGCTACGTGACGCCCCAGGGCCAGAGAATACATTTTACGTGTCCAGCCTGAGGCCTTAAGGAGCATATTACGGAATCTAGAAGCCCAGTGGGTACTGCCGGGCCACCCAAGTTCTCCTTGAAGCCAAGCCCTGCAAGCATCCACCCACGCTTTTGAAGCCCCCGGAACCAGAGTTCCTCTAGGTCTCCTGGGTCTGCAGCAGCCGCCTTACCTGGGAGCTTGTGAAAAATACAGACTCACAGACTCCACCCCAGACCCACTCAATCAGAACCTGCATTTTAACCAGAACCCCGGGTGGTCCCGGCTCTCAAGAAAGTCAGAACCACTGCTCCACGCTTTTCCTGAACGTGGCATCGGCGACTCTCCGTGGACACCCAGCCCCGAGGTCTCCTGGATCTGTGCCCAGCCAGGGCGGACTCACCCCCAGGGCTGACACAGCGTCCCCAATGCTCTCCTCGTCACTCATGTCACTCATCATGGCGCTGGTTGGGTAACTTCAGACAGCACCTGCCCTCCGACGCCCAACGCTCCCCGTCTGCTTTTCCTCCTGGGGTGGTGGTGCCGAGACAGGGAAGAGACAAACGCTGTCTGCTGGTATTTGAGAGAAGCTCTCCCAGATGCAACAGGTCCAGGCAAATCCAGTGATTTGCTGGGTGCCAGGGAGAAGAGAAGCTACAGAAAATGTTAGCGAAAGGGAGAGTCTGCTCCCATCTCTGACATAATGGTCATGGGAAATTCCCCAGATGCTTGTTAAATAGGTACTGCTCAACAAGAGCAGGTGTGAGATTGTTCCGTCTGGAACTGGGCCTGGGGCACTGGAAACAGAGGGGAGGATTCAGCTGTGGGGAAGGGGCAGGAAGTAGTAGACCCTTCAGGGGCTCTTAGGTAACACAAGAAAAGCTAACCGAGAATAATGACAGCTGCGTCTTGTAGAGCTTTCCTCTGGCTCAGTCCTTGTACTAAGCACTGGGTCTCATGTTAGTTTCATTATTATCTCCTTTTTAGATGAAATCGAGACTAAGAGAGGTCACAGTTCTTTGCCCAGAGTGACACCATTAGGAACGGCAGAGGCCTGCTTGACCCGGTTTCTCTCCTTCCAGAGCCTCGTTGTTCACACACCTGTCTCTCCTGACCCCCTTTCTTGGACCATGGTTTGTCTGCCAAGACATGGCTGGGTAAAGATGTGGCTGCCCTCATCAGCATCACTTTACTACCCCCAGGAGACTGGCCCAGAAAGATATAAGTTGCAAGTGTCATCTGGAAAAAAATAAAAGCTCGACGTAAGGGCTGTGAGTTGAGTTTTATTCAGTATCTTACTGATGACTATGGCCCAGGATACAGCCTCTCAGAGAGCTCTGAGAAACTGCTCCGAAAAAGGTATTGGAGGAGCATATATATGAAATTTTTTGACTGGGAAATACATGTAGCCAAGCCTACATCTTGTTAAAAGATTAATGCTAATCACAGAAAACAGATATCTCCAGTTAATGATTTTAGTGCTTTGCTATGCATGGGAAGGTGCGTAGAATCTGGGGTCATCAAAATTCTTTCTCAGACATGTATCTTAACTATCTTGGGCCCCATGTGCCCAAAACACAGAGTACTTCATCCTGAATTCCTTTCAGGGTTTGCTATAGGTCAGGGGCTAATTACTTCATCCTTGTAGAACTGGAATTGTGGGCAACATTTTTTTGTTTCCACAAGTAACTTCTACTTCCCTCCAAGAACTTTTAAGAAACCATGCATTCTTTAACAGAAAGCATCGTGACAGTTTCCACCCAAAACTCTTGAAATTCTTCACCTCCAGATGCTTACCCTACTATGCCCACTGATGCAAAACTGGGATGTCGTGACCCTCGCCCAATCCCCAGCACATTAAAAGGCCCACCTTAAACCACACTTCAAACATGCTGCTAAAGGGAATTCCCTGGTGGTCCAGGGGTTAGGGGTCCATGCTTCCATCGCAGGGGGCACGGGTTTGATCCCTGGCTGGGGAACTAAGATCCTGCAAGCTGTGCTGTGCGGCAAAAAAAAAAAAAAAAAAAAAAAAATCACTAAATATCCCACTAAATGTCCCTCCCACTCTGAGACCCTATTAAGGCCCTGTTGGGAGTGCTTTTCCTTATCCTGCAAGCAATGCACGGCTTTGCCTTATCAACAGGCTGGGCCGACTCTATGGGAGGCCTGCAACCTGTGTGGTCACTAGGGCCTCTGTTGAGAAGCGTGACCTCATTTGGCCCCAGATGTAATAAGAGCTCAGTAAACGTTAGCTGTCAGCTATTATCAATGTCCTGACCCCATAACACCAGGCAAACCTTTCCTTCATGGAGCCTGGATTCTGCTCCAATAAGTGATTCTGAGTTTTGGGGTTTATTTTGGTGGGGGAACCCACATGCTTCATTCAGAAAGTCATTTAGGGACTTCCCTGGTGGCGCAGAGGTTAAGAATCCTCCTGCCAATGCAGGGGAGATGGGTTCAAGCCCTGGTCTGGGAAGATCCCACATGCCGTGGAGCAACTGAGCCCGTGCACCACAACTACTGAGCCTGCGCTCTAGAGCCCGTGAGCCACAACTACTGAGCCTGCATGCCTAGAGCCTGTGCTCCACAACAAGAGAAGCCACCGCAATAAGAAGCCCGCGCACAGCAACGAAGAGTAGCCCCCGCTCGCCACAACTGGAGAAAAGCCTGTGCGCAGCAACAAGACCCAACGCAGCCAAAAACAAACAAACAAATAAATAAATATATTTTTTTAAAAAAGAAGTCATTTACCTCTTCCTCCCAAACTTCTAACTTTTTGGATGTGAAAGGCTTAAGCCCCATGTGCATGCTGGGCTGGCCCTAGCGTCTCACTCTGTGCCCAGAACCGGGCAGGCTCTGGGGGAACCGGCCAGGTAGAGTGGTCCCTGGAACTTCTGGTCTTTATGGACACCGTGGCATCTCAGAGGTCTGCTTAGAAGGCCGTGGAGCAGAGGGAGGTGGTCTTCAGGGTGTCTGCTGGCTAAGGGCAGAAGCAGGGAGCCAAGCAAGAAGGGAAGAGAAGGGCTTTCCAGGGAGAGGGGACAGCATGGGGCAGGAGGGAGCAGCACCATGATATTGTGATTTATCATCAGAAATACATATTTGGTCTTCATCCCATCCTGGCACATAGATCCTAAAATCTTGGAATCTCCTCAGCATTGAGAGTGTCTCTGTTATGTCAATGAGGTGACTTTTGGAAAAGCCCCTAGGTAAGCAAAGGATGGGGCTGGTTGCCAGGGGAACCAACCCTGTGATTAGGGAGTTGGAAATTTCAGTCCTACGCCGCCAGCCTCCTGGGAGGAGAGAGGGGCTGGAGGTTGAATAAACCACCAGTAGCCAGTGATTTAATCAATCATATAATGAAGCCTCCATAAAAACCCAAAAGGACAGGAAAACACAGAGGTTTGGGGAGAGTAGGACTTGGAGGACATGGAAGTTCTGTGTCCCTTCCCCATACCTTGTCCTGTGCATCTCTGCCATCGGGCTGTTCTTGAATTATGTCCATGGTAATAACCAGTGATCTAATAAGTAAAATGTTTCTCTGACTTTCGTGAGTTAATCTAGCAAATTAATCGAACCCAAAGAGGGGGTCTCCAGTGGGAATCTCCAGCCTACGGGTGGTTGGGCAGAAGCACAGGTGACAACCTGGACTTTCAGTTGGTATCTGAAGTGGGGAGACTGTCTTTGGGACTGAGACCTTCACCTGTGGGTATGATGCTGTCTCCAGGTAGACAGTGTCAGAACTGAACTGCAGGACACCCAGCTGGTCCTACAGCTGGTGTCAGACGATTGCTTGCTGGGGTTGGGAGAAACCACAAGCATCACCAGCATGGAAAGTTGTGCTGTTTGCTGGGGTGAGGAAGGCGGAGGTGACTCCAGAGAGGGGGACTCCAGAGAGGGGGCCTGAGGGCTTGGACTGTTCACTGCATCCCCTGGAGTCCCTCAGGCTGGGTCGCCTGGCCAGACTGTGCCTTGGGTGGTGCTCAGAGCCTCCCTAAGCAGGATGAGGGGGCTGGTGGGAAGGTCGGGGAAGAGGTGATGAAGGGTCACCGAGGGGAGATGGGGTGGATGGGGAGAGGTACACAGCACCTAACGAGTGGAGGGTCTCGGGAAGGTCTCTCAGCACCGGCCGGGAAAGGCTTCTTCCATTTTCTCACAGGTAAGCACGTAGCATCTGGTTCAAGGTATGGAGACCAAGGCAAGAGAGAGTAGCTAAAACACCCTCCCAAGTGGTTGCCCGGAAGAAACAGGACAGGACACTGCTAATTTTGTATTGTTTAAGTTTGTGTATGCTGTATCTTTTTGAGTGTAATAATTTTATTGTTTTTATTTTTTTAAATTTCTTTTTAATTTTTATTTTATACTGGAGCGTAATTAACAATGTTGTGTTAGTTTCAGGTGTACAACAAAGTGATTCAGTTATACATATACATGTATCTATTCTTTTTCAAATTCTTTCCCATTCAGGTTATTAGATAGTATTGAGCAGAGTTCCCTGCTCTATAGTAGATGCTTGTTGGTTATCTATTTTAAATACAGCAGTGTGTGCATGTCAATCCCAGACTCCCAATCTATCCCTCCCCGCCAGTTGCATCTTAATAACAAAATTAATATAAAAAAGATGCAAGGCATTTCTAGGGGCTGGTCAATGTATTTTTAAATTAATTAATTATATTAAGACTTTATTTTCGTAGAGCAGTTTTAGGTTTATAGCAAAATTGAAGGGAAGATACAGATTTCCCATGTGCCCCCAGCTCCTACACCTGCACAGCCCTCCCCAGCATCACCACCTCCCACCCAGGTGGTACACTTGTCACCTGGGATGAACCTGCACTGACACGTCATTATCACCCAGAGTCCAGAGTTCACATTAGGGCTCACTCTTGGTGTTGGACATGGTGTGTTTGGACAAGTGTGTATTGACAGGTATCCATCATCATAGGGTCATACAGAGTGGTTTCACTGCCCTAAAAATCCCCTGTGCTCCACCTCCCTCACCCCAACCCCTGGCAACCACTGATCTTTTTACTGTCTCCATAGTTCTTCCTTTTCCAGAATGTCCTATAGTTGGAATCGTACAGCATGCAGCCTTTTCAGATCGAATTGTGTCGCTCAGTAATGCATGTAAGTTTCCTCCATGTCTTTCCATGGCTTGAGGGCTCCTTTCTCTTTAGTGCTGAATAATATTCCATTGTCTGGAGGCAGCACAGTTTATTTATCCATTCCTCTGCTGAAGGACATCTTAACTACTTCCAAGTTTTGGGCACTTCTGGATAAAGCTGCTATGAACATCTGTGTGTAGGTTTTTGTGTGGACATAAGTTTTCCACTCATTTCGGTAAATACCAAGGGGCGTGATTGCTGGGAAGAGTATGTTTAGTTTTGTAAGAAACTGCCCAACTCTCTTCCAAAGTGGCTGCACCATTTTGCATTCCCACCGGCAGTGAATGAGAGTTCCTGTTCCTCCACGTCCTCGCCAGCATTTGGTGCTGTCGATGTCCTGGATCGCGGCCACTCTAAGAGGTGGGGAGTGGCATCTCGCTGTTTTAACTTGTGCTAACTGGTGGCACATGATGTGGAGCATCTTTTCACGTGCTTATTTGCTATCTCTGTATCTTATTTGGTGAGGCGGCTGTTAAGGTCTTTGGTCCATTTCTTAATCGGGTTGTTTGTTTTCTTATTGCTGAGTGTTAAATGTCCACTGTAGGGCTTCCCTGGTGGCGCAGTGGTTGAGAGTCTGCCTGGCGATGCAGGGGACATGGGTTCGTGCCCCTGTCCGGGAAGATCCCACATGCCGCGGAGCGGCTGGGCCCGTGAGCCACGGCCGCTGAGCCTGCGCGTCCGGAGCCTGTGCTCCGCAACGGGAGAGGCCACAACAGTGAGAGGCCCACGTACCGCAAAAAAAAAAAAAAAAAGAAAACAAAACGAAAAAGAATCCGCCTGCCAATGCAGGCGACAGGGGCTCGAGCCCTGGTCCGGGAAGATCCCACATGCCGCAGAGCAGCTAAGCCCGTGCGCCACAACTACTAAGCCTGCGCTCTGGAGCCCACGAGCCACAACTACTGAAGCCTGCATGCCTAGAGCCCGTGCTCTGCAACAAGAGAGGCCACTAGAATGAGAAGCCTGTGCCCTGCAACGAAGAGTGGGCCCCACTCGCCACAACTAGAGAAAGCCCACGTGCAGCAACGAAGACCCAACGCAGCCAAAAATAAATAAAAATAAAAATTTGAAAAAAAAAGGGTCCACTGTATATTTTGGTAACAGTCCTTTATCAGATGTGTATTCCCCCCAATCCCCAGTTTCACTGAAAAATAATTGACACACCTCACTGTATAAGTTCAAGGTGTACAGTGTGAAGGCAATTCACATACATTGTGAAATGATGACAATAGGTTAGCATCCATCATCTTGTATAGATACACAGATGTGTCTTTTGCAAATATTTTCTTCCAGTCTGTGGCTTGTCCTCTCATCCTCTTGACAGTTGATGTATTTTTAGCTTTACAAAATCCAGAAAGTAGAACAAATAAAAAAGGAACGCTTCTGGGAGCAAAGTTCCCAAGATGTAGCAGTTAAAAAAAAAAAAAAGACTTGATGGCAGGGCTGCAGGGCTGCGAAGGTCTGCACCGAACGAGGCAGCTGGCTTCGATGGCTGGTTTTGGAAGGCTGCTTCCTTCAGAGAAGAGCCCTTGTGCGCCAGCAGTTCCCGGCCACCGGGGAGCCTTAGTTGCCACTGCAGAGGGTCACCGGGTGTCAGGATAGAATCACGCAAGAAGGGAGACATGGTTGGTGGCCCAGTATCTGGAGTGTCTCACTCGTGAGAGTTTAGCCCTAAGCTGCGGGTCCTTGGAACTTGGCTCTGTTGATCCTCATATGGGACGGGGCCTTGGAATCTGTATTCGAAACACCACCACCCCTGCTCCCCAACCCAGACGAGGGATTCTATCAGGCAAACTCAGGAGAAGCTGGCTATACCAACCAGGTGGCCACCTACCCGACAGCATTTGCCCAGAGAGAAGGACACAGACGTGGTCTCCAGGGCCCAACCGTGTGGAAAGCTCTGGACCTGCCCCACAGCACAGGCCCGTCTGAGCCGCACTGCCGACCCGCACCCACATCAACGGCAGTCGGTTTACCAAATACACAAAAGAAATATAGTTTATTTAATTTAAAATAGCAAGACTTTGGCCTTGACCCAGACGGTCAGGGTTTGCATTACAATTCTGCACATGCACAAAACCTCCCGCGATGCCATTATGCCGAGACGGGAAGCCTGCAAAAATGTTCTTTTCTTGCTATGGACACAGGCAGAGCTCTGTCTGCACCCTTAACGCTGGGCCAAATCATAATCTTTATTAAAAAACAAAAACAGACAGACACAACTCTGAAGCACAAAGAGGCAGAAAGTGTTTCGTAAACCTGAGGAAAAGACCAAGGTTCAGCAAGTGCCTGAGAAGAGAGGGGCTGGGGGCTGAGACACAGCCCCTGTCCAGGCCGAGGCCACACAGCTGTGCCCGGGGGGTGAGGGTGGATAAACATTAACTACACTGGCCGAGAGAGAGAACCCACGGGCGCCCAGCCACGTGTAAAAGGAACGCGCTTCTGTCTGGCTCTGATCCGAGGCAGGAGACCCTCCTGGGCTTCACGATGGTGCTGTTTGCAACGCTCCGGGCACCAGCACGAGCCCCTCCCCTGCCCGCATGTGTCCGCCACTCGCAGTAACATGTTCACCCGTCTGCAGAGACAGGGTGGGGAGCAGAGGGAGGGAAATGGAAATACTCAGCAGCGGCAACTCACAGGTGGAATGAGAACGTGAGGGAGGCCCGGGCACACGGAGATGTTCTTCTCTGAGCCCCGACTCCCTCTGCGGGTGTTTTCCGGCTGCAGCCGGTCTGGGGAAACCCAGGTCTCAGGCCTGTCCTTAGAGGCCATGCCCAGCGGGCATCGATGTTGCACCATCTGAGCCAAGGCCTCTGGGGCCCCCTTCAGAACAAGAGGTATTCGAGCATCATTCCGCCAGGGCCCATACTCTAGCTCAGCCGTGAGTCACCTTCTCTTTTGCAGCAAGCAACTTCCTGAATTTCTGCTCCATTCTAGAAGCTAACGTGAGGCTCTTTACCAGCTAGGCACCCATGATGAGCTGTAACGTCTTTAGGGGAACACTGGACTCCCCTCACGTGGGCCATTTCTGTAAGGAGACCGCCTTACTGACAAGTAGCTTTCTGTAGGGCAGCCCAGAGCTTTCTTTGAATCCTAAAGGGATGTTTCACCTCTTGCTGATTTTCATAAAACCTTCTTTTAAAAAGGGAACCCAAAAGGAGCGTTTTGGACCTAGTTCTGTAGAGGACTATTACTTTCAGAGTCTCTTCCTATTACAGATTTTGCTTTTGAGAGTACAAGAGGAATCAACAGGAGGGTGTGGCTTTGGTTTTAATCCAGAACCCTTTTACAGGTTCAGAAAAGCAGTTTTGCAGAGTTCTCATGGGCCCCAAGGGAGGGGCACCTATCAGGTTAGTTGTACTTTTCTTCCCCAAGGCCCCGCACGCACAGTGACAGTTACACCTCCCACTCTTAGCCAGTGGCTTCTGTGACTGAACAGAGAAATTGTTTTCTGACCTAAGACGAAAGGGTTGGTGGAAGAGTCATAGGTTATAGAGATACGGATGCTTCTTTTAAATCCGTTTTCTTTTGAATCACCCCATGATGCATGCGTCACTCTCCCCAACCAATCCCCCAAACCTTCACCTTCAGGGAGGAATCAGTATTTGGGTGTTCCCTAACCCTCTGGTCGCCTTTCCTATAAAAAATTAACCTAGGAAGTGAACAAGCCAGATCCTTCCCCGACTCACCCGTTTCAGTCTTTACAAGAACAGACCCAAGTGACAGTGGGGCGTCTGCGGGGACTTCTGCAGTGGCCTCTTCCTGTCCTGTTCCAGCCCTTGCATTGGAGGAGGGGCCTGCATTTTAATTTTAAGTGCCTGGGGGAGACAGGAGTCTGGATCCTGGCCTCTGCTTGAAACTCAAACACAATCCATACATCAAGGGCTGGCAGCCCGTGGAGAGGATTCAGGAGGCCCCAGGAGACCAGCTGCCCTGCAGCTGTGTGCGGCTGTGCTCATGCTGGTCACCAGGGGGGAACCTCCTGGTGAAAGGTAACTGGCCCTTTCGTTGACCAGCAAAGCCATCCGAGAAAAGCCAGGCTCTCAGGGGAATCTCAACGCCCTGACAAACCAGGAGTCTGCTCTGTGATACTTCAGTGGGGGCCACGTCGCTGGTACCCCCTGACATTTTCTTGAGGATGGGTGCCCAGTGTACATATATCTCTATGTGCTTTTCCCACCGGTGTGGGTCCCTCCAGCTGTAAACAGTGCTGTGTGGTCATGAGGCCGAAGACGCCCGGACCGCCAGGCAACCTGGCAGTGATCGGGTCCCACGGGTTTCCCTGAATCTCAGTGCAGCCCTCATGCTGGCGAACTCCCCTGCGTGCAGAAGGATGCGGTGTGAGGGGGTCGTGCTTGAGGGTCGAGGAGGTAGACAAGCCGAGTCTGCGCTGCTCCCCACGGGGCTTGAGCTTCGGCAGCCGAAGGCGGACAGCGCAGCTGACGCCCCGCTCCCTGCAGAGGGGACTCGGCGCCGCCCGCCCCAGGTCGGCAGCACCCACGCACAGAACTAGGGGGGCAGCAGCTCAGGTGCTTGGAAGTTCATCCGCGGCCCGCCTGGGCCCCTGCGACTCGCCCGCCCGTTGTGGAGGGCGCAGGGGCCTTGGGGGGCCCAGCGCGCTCTCGGCGGCAGCGGAAGCCTGAGGGCAGCAGCAGGAGCAGAGGGAGAGGAGACGAGTCCGGACGGTGCGGGTGCAGAAGACGAACGTGATGCAGTTGGCGCCCCCCTGAAAGGTGTTCCCGATCCCCTGGCAGGGAGAAAGGGAGAGGCGTGAGTGCCGGGGCCGGGGCGGGCCTGAGAAGCACACGCAGGGAGGCCGGGAAGTGCTGGGGACCCAGGAACCGGTCCTCCACCCCTGAGGCTGGTCTGCGGGGGACCCTGTCCACGTGGGCCTTGGGCTGAGCACCGGGCAGGCCTGGACTTGCAGGCGTGTCCCCGGGTCTTCTGGGCTGGCAAGGACTCAGGGTCAGTCAACTCTCCCGGGGCTACTCCTAGGCCACTGGACAGCAACTCAACACCCCCGGGCTGCCCCCGAGCCACGCTGACCTTCCATCTTCTCTCATCAAGGCTCCCTGTGGGGCGGCGAGCAAGGCGAGGTGGGGCAGAGCCCCCGCCTGCCTGCCTGCCGGGGACAGGGATCTGACCCTGCTGACCCCCGCGGTCGGCCGGGAGCCGCGAGGGCGGGGCGGGGCGGGGCGGGGGCGGGGCAGACCTACGTGCAGAACCACGAGCACTGGTGTCCGCACTGCCGGGGAGCCACAGAGGGTCAGGACGAACCGCACGGTGCTCCAGATCCGGAGGCAGACGAAGATGAGCGGGATGAGGGCCAGCTTCTTATCGGCCGCGGAGGTGCGGCGCTGGAGCTGGTGCGCCTGGGACACGAGGGGCCGGTACTCGGAGAGAGCCTCATGCTGCGCGAGGAGCACACAAAGCAGACGTGAGCGACGGGGCCCTCCCGCCCCCTCCAGCCTCACCGCAGGCTGCCCTCCCACCGGGACGCGGAGGTCGTGAGCCGCGCAGTACCTGAGGCCGGCAGCCCAGGTTCCCACCTCTGCCCGGTCTCCTCCATCCACTGTCTGCTCCACACCCCACGTGGGTGTCTAAAGCACGTCGGAACCTTCTCAGGTCCGAAACACATGCCTGCTCTCGACCCCCAGCCTGCTGCCTGCTTCCCCATCTCAGCTAACGGGAGCCCCGTCCTTCCAGCCGTCCAGGCCCCAAACTTGGGAGTGGCCTTTGGTCCCTCTCTCTGTGCGACAGCTCACGTCCGATCCATAGGTAAGCCCTGCAGGCCCTGCCTTCAAAACAGACCCAGACCTGGACGTCCACTGCCACTGCCACCAGCCCGGTGCAAGCACCACCACCCCTTCTCTGGAGAGTTGCCACTGCTTCTTCACAGGTCTCCCTCTATCTCCCTGACCACCCCACCCCGTCCCCACTGCAGTCTCACTCTCAACACAGAAGCAGTGTGGCTCGTTGAAAACCTAAGTCGGATCAAGCCAGTCTTCCACTCAAAGCTCTTGGTGTCTTCCCATTTCACACGTTCCTTACGATGTCCCCAACCCTAGTCTAGCTCTGACCTCATTCCTGTTACGTACCCGCTGTTTACTCTTCTCCAGACACATGGGCGTCCGAATGCTCCAAACATGCCAGGCACACCCCACCCCAGGGCCTTTGCACAGGCTGTTCCCTCGAGCTGGAATGCTCTTTCCCAACCGTCTACGTGGCTCACGCCCTCACCCTCTTCAAGTCTTTGCTCCAGTGTTGAATTCTGGATAAGGGCTATCCTGACAACCTATTGAAACTGCAAAGGCGTTTCCCAGGTGGTCCTGTCCCCACCTCCAGCTCTTTATCCTTGTCTGCTTCTCATAGCTCTTCTCCTCCTCCTTCCTGGACGCCATTCACCCTCGTTTATCAGGCCCATCGCTCACGGTCATCCTCCTCCAGAAGGCAAGCCCCCCCTGCCCCCCGGCCCTGCTGTGTCCCCCCACCCCGCCGCCTGCCCCACAGCAGGGGCTCTGCCCGAAGCTGGGACAGGAAGAAAAGGGGAGCAGCCGCCAGCTTTGGTTTCCCTGCTCCTCGGAATGCCCTTCAGGGACAGGAAAGGCAGTTCCAGATCACAACCGAATTTCTAAAAATAGATGAAGAAAACACTGCTCCATAACAAAGGTGTGTTTTTGAGCCTGGTCCTCTGTGGGGGACACTGAAGGCGCAGGTAAGGAGAAGAGCCACACCCCTTGGCATCTCTGAGCACCCAAGCTGCTGCAGCTCACCTGCTCAGAGCACGTGCTTCCTCCCCGGGGCCTTCAGCACCCAGAGAACGGCACCACCCATCCCCTCCAGGACCACACGGGTGGGCGGGGGAGCTGGGCACTAGCCAGGGCTGCTGATCCGCTCTTCCTCAGGGCAAGGCTCGCCCAGTTCATTTATTTTTAGCTCTCCCTCCTAGCTAGAGGCAGGGAACCACCCGCACATTCTCACCTCCCTGCTCACTAGTATTCCTTTTCTCTGGAAACACCCGCAGAGCTGTAGGAGAGGACCATTCTCACATGGGGGGGGGGGTCAGCCTCACAGGCAGGACCCCAGGTTTCCTGCCTCCGCTACAGGAAGGGCAGGGAGGCCGACAGACACACGAGGGACTCCCCTGGTGCTCCAGTGGTTAAGAGTCTGGGCAGGAGGGAGAGCTGGCGGTGCCAATTTAAAATCTGGTGGTCAGGGGGACTTCCCTGGCTGTCCAGTGGTTAGGACTCTGTGCTTCCACTGCAGGGGGCACGGGTTCTCAGGGAGCTAAGATCTCGCATGCCCTGCAGCATGGTCCCCCCAAAAACACACACACACACATGAAAAGGCAGCTGGGGGAGGGCATGGGGAGGTCCTGGGCAGAGCCTGGTGGGGCTCCTGGGAGCTTTCATCGGGGAGCCCGGAACCTTCCCAGGGCAACGGAAAAGAGGAGGTGAGAAGGGCAGCCCCGGCCCAGGCAGGAGACCAGCTAAAAAACTCTAAGTAGACAAAGAGGATCTCAGACCCACCGGTAAGCCCTGCCAGCATCTCTGTCAACGACTCCAAGCTGAGCCAGAAGAGGGCGGCAGGGAGGGGAGAGAATCAGGTGAATTCTGGAGTAAAAAGAGAACCCAAAGTGTGCATCCCACATACAGGGTGGCGAGCACGTGTCAGCTGCGAGGAGCACCCTACACACTTGGAAATGACCGCTGAGCCAGCAGCACACCCGAAAGTCAAAAGTTGGGGACATTCTCGCCTACGATTACAGCCTTGAAAACTCAGAGCAAAACAGAAACACAGGCACCACACCAGCAGAATGAGCTTGGAAGTCTATCCCCAGAGCTTTCACGATGTTACTGCTCCAGCCCCGTTTCATCTTCCATCGTAATTACACTTCTCCCTCCTCCTAGGAGGGCAGGATCCATGCCTGAGCTCTCATTAGCATTCCCACCGACACACAGAGCTTTTGTGCATAGTAGATGCTCAATAAAAACACACTGAATGAATGGTTGAGCGGATCAACGGATGGGCTAACCTGAGGCTTTTTGGGGTAGCAGTTTGCTTGTGGCTAGGAGAAAGCCCATACTTTATATGTGCGGAACCAGTAGTCCAGAGCAAGGAACAATTTGGCCAGATCATCAGAGGGAAACCATTCTTTCCTAGAATTTCTGGCCAGAAGTCTAGGAGACTTCAGAGCAGCCCAGCCTATTGATTTATGAATTCCTGACAGCCTGAAAAGTCTACCACTTATAATATTTTAATCATCAAGGAGAAAGAAGTGAGTTATTTGTATCGCTGATTGTGAAAGCCTGTGGCCTCCTCTCCCCAGGGGCACGCCAGTTCAATTCTTAGTTCATCTTTCATCCAAATTCCTCTCCAGGTTAAGCGACCGTGGTGATCTGTCCAGGAGGGGGCAATAGAGAGCTGCGGCCCAGAACACAGGCTGAGCCTGCAGCCTCCTCGGCTTCACAGCAGGTCAGTCAGAGTTGGGCGAGTCTGGGGAGCCCCTTAACTTCGGTGAGCCCCCGTTTCCTCATCCACACACAGAGGATAACAGGACCCGCTCCCGACAGGGCTGCATAATTAGCAAACCAGTCAAGCCACGATGCTTATTAATTCAGTGCACGTCACGGCGCCTGAGGCACAGCAAAGCCTCCGTCACTCTGGTCGGTCACCAGTCCCGTCCCCTACGGCAGCCAAGCCCGACGCCAGGACACGGTGGCCACACAGAGCTCTGGGCCGGGGCCCCGCGGGGCACCTACCGCTCTGTTGATGTGCTTCCGGATGAGGAGGTAGATCACGGGCAGCGTGACGTAGGCGAGCATCTCCCACAGCTTCCCGGTCAGCAGCATCCAGAGCACGCGGTCCTCCGCCTCCAGGTCGATCCAGCACCAGCCCACGGACACGTCCGAGGCGTCGTAGCCGATCTTCCTTAGAGTGACAGCCGCCACGGTGATGACCAGCGGAATCCCCCAGCTGAGGAACAAGGAGCAGACAGGGGGCGGTGAGGTCAGACCCGGCTCCCGGCAAAGCCAGCGAGGGCGAAGGGACCGGGATGCCGTGTCGGCAAGAAGGACGGTGCTCTCCCAAGCGTGCAGCAGACAGTGTTCCCGGAGAAAGGAGGGGCGGGCGTCCTCAAACCCCCCCACCCAGCCCTGCTCTGCCCAAGCCCTGCCAAGCCCGGGGTGCCCTGGCCTCCCTCCCAAGCCCTTGGAGGCCGGGTTCTATTTCAGAATTGCCAGGCTCCTCGGAGACGGGCGCTGGGACGCCGTGGCATGGGGACGGCCGGCTCCTTCCCGCACCGAGGGGCCTGTGCACTGGCCTGCAGACACCAGCCCACACGGACAAGCCTCACCCACCACCCCGCCGACAGGCCCCCCGGCCAGCCTGGGCCCAGGGGTGCACACACTGGTGGCTCGGGGCTGTCTGGGTCCCGTGCACCCACAGCAGGAACCAGAAGAGGGGCCCCGGGCTCCGGGCGGACACGTCTCCTCGGTCCTGAGCCCTCCTTGCTCTACGGGAAGGGGCGGGCACTGGCAAGGGTCCAAGGGGCCCACTAAAGCCCAGACCCTGGGGCGGGGGCCCCCTCTCAGCGCAGTGCTGGGCTGACTTTTCTAGAGTTTGCTGCAATGGCGACACAGCTGGGATTAGGGCTGAGCCCCAAGGCCCCTCCCCAGTGGTCCCCGCACGAGAATCCTCGCCAAGCCTTTTAAATCAGTCAGGGGGACACACAGAAGCTATGTGGCGGCCCGGCAGGGTGGTTAAGAGCTTGGACTGCGATGCAGCAGGCGGGGTCCGAGTCTCGGCCCTGCCCCACGCGGCTGCAACACATCCGTGTTTTTCTCCACAGAGTGGGGATGATCACGGTGCCTGGAGCAGAGCATCGTTGCTGGTTGTCACGAGAATAAACTCATCAGCGTTACATCCAGCATGCGGGACAGGGTGAGCGTGTCCGCATTTACGACCAGTGTTGTCAGTGAGGCTTGTCCCCAGGTCCCAGGATCCGGGCCTGCGGTGTAGCCACCAGGGATGATGAGGCCTGCGCGGTCTCTGCCCCCAGGAGGACACACGGGCCTACGTGGTAGGTCGGCTGCCCAGAGAATAAGCAGTAAGTAAATAGGACAGTGTCATCAGGAAAACGTTTAGTTCAGAAACTGGTTCTGTCTTAAGGGCTCTGTGTAAGGAATATCGGCTCTTTCTGAAAAAAGGTCGTAGAACAATGATGAGGCCACAGTTGCACTTAGTCTGTTACCAAAACGAGGCTACAAGGGCTGTGATTTTATAAGGGTCTCCAAATGCCGCAGGGCTGGGGACGAGGCAGGGCAGGGATGGCGAGGAAAGGGAGAAAGTCCGCTTCCTGGGCCCAGGAAAGACTTGGTACCTCCTCCCCTCACTGGCCTCTGCAGGAGGGACCAGAGCCTGGGGCGGGCCACTGGGTGCCACCCTCAGCTCTGCTGCCCCGACAGCCCAGCAGAGGCAGAAGCAGCACATCCTCCTTGAAGTCACAAGAGCACGGAAGGGGCCAAAACCCCATAGAAATTAAAGGATGGTGGGGACTTGCCTGGTGGCACAGGGGTTAAGAATCCGCCTGCCAATGCAGCGGACACGGGTTCAAGCCCTGCTCCGGGAAGATCCCACATGCCACGGAGCAACTAAGCCTGTGCGCCACAACTACTGAGCCTGCGCTCTAGAGCCCGCGAGCCAGAACTACTGAGCCCATGTGCCGCAACTACTGAAGCCCTGTGCCTAGAGCCTGTGCTCTGCAACGAGAAGCCACCACAGCGAGAAGCCCGTGCACCGCAACGAAGAGTAGCCCCTGCTCGCCGCAACTAGAGAAAGCCCGCGCGCAGCAAAGAAGACCAAATGCAGCCAAAAATAAATACATAAAATAAATAAATTTATTAAAAAAACAAGGATTATGAGAAAGGTACCAAGTTACACTTCAAATGGATGGAGTGTGTCTATTTTAAATGTTTGTGCTATGCAAAGTTATTGATCTGGTGAGTTAATATATATTAGTATCAAACCAAAGGGTTACTGTTTTAAAACTCACGCCATTCTGGGATTTTAGGACAACACATGTCAGCTATGAGCTCCACGAGGCGAGGGCCATGTGGATTCACTGCTCTATCTTGGCATCTACACCAGTGCCTGGCACACGACAGGGGCAAAACTAGGACCTGCTGAATGAATGAATGAACGAATGAATGAACTGAATGAATGAGTGAACAAATGAAGTTTGAACCAAGTGACTGAGACAGCTTTTCCCAATTTACTCTTTAAATATTCACTGCAAGGACTTTACTGAAAGGAGGTGAAAGGCTTTTAAAGGGCTGAACCGGAAATCCTAAAGTTAGAGATGGGAGAGCAGTGCTTAGGGACCAACACCCGGCAGGACTGGAGCGGAGGATTCCCACCTCAGCGGGATGGGAGAGCACAGGCTTGGTGGGAGGAAGCAGCTTCTTTCCCTCCTCAGCATCCCTACGGCCCCTGGGGACCAGGGCCCCTGGTGACAGCCCCACATTTCACAACTTTAGGTTTGTTGTACAAAAGCTACCCAGTGACGTATTTCCTCTGTGTTACTGGGCTGTGCCTGGAGCTGAATCTGTGATGGAAAATTGCTAGAGGGAAGACCAAATAGACGGCTTTGAAAGGGCTGAGCACGTGGGTTGATCAATCAGAGCTGCTGTTTGAACTCAAGCACAAACAGCAGCTCTGCTGAGGCCAGAAGCTGCCTGGGGAGGTACCTGAGTGGAGGTGGAAGAAAAGGTGACCTCAGAGAGCAGTGGGAATGGAGTGGGAGGGACAGTCTAATAACCCCGCCAGGCAGGCTCTACCAGACTCATAATTTACAGGTACGGACAATGGTGTGCTGGTGATGTTTTAACATCAGAAAGCCATCTACGCACGCGCGTGTGTGTGCGTGCGTGTGTGTGTGTGTACGTACACAAACATAAACTGATTATGAATTTTACTGATCTAAAGGACGCGGGGCACACGATTTGTAAATAATAATAAAATACACAATACTCCTTATCGTACATTCCACATAGCCAACTGATTCTCACAGGAGGCTTCTGCTGAGTTTTGCAGAACTCTGGTATCTGCAGCCAACCTGCGGTCGCAGTCAGCCAATGAGAGTAGTTCCGTGATGAGAAGGTGGCTGACCTTTTCATTTTCCTTAATGACTAAGATGGAAGTGAAATGAGGAAGACCTGGGGGACCAGACGAGAGCTGGGACTTCACTGGGTCGACTTGACGTGAGCAACCTCTCTGTGGATCAGGTAATACTTTTCCAACACTGGAAGAATGTTTCTTCTTTTTTCCTGCTCTGGGACATGGCCCCTTCTCATCACCTCCCCCTGAAATATGCGGCTTCCCACCTGCCCCGACGTGGCTGCCGCCAGGGCTTAAGTACAGAGACAAGAAACACTTTTGCATTTAATCTTTACTACTAACACTTTCTCTATCACTTTCTTAAATCTAGAACAGGGGTCCAGCAAACTAGGGCCCTCAGACTAAATCCGGCCCAATCTGTTATTTATTTATTTATTTTATTTTTTAAATTGGAGTATAGTTGATTTAAAACGTTGTGTTAGTTTCAGGTGTACAGCAAAGTGAATCAGTTATACATATACATATATCCACTCTTTTTAAGGTTCTTTTCCCATATAGGTCATTACAGAGTACTGAGTAGAGTTCCCTGTGCTCTACAGTGGGTTCTTATTAGTTATCAGTCTTATATACAGCCATGCGTATGTGTCCATCCCAAACTCCTGATTCAGTCTGTTTTTTAAAATAAAGTTTTACTGCATACAGCCACACTCACTGGTTGTACATCATCCATGGCTTCTTCCAAGCTGCCAGAGCTGAGCTGAGCAGTGGCATCGGAGGTCGCATGGCCCACAGATCTGAAAATACTATCTGGTCCTGTACAGGACAAGTCTGCTGACGTCTGCTCTACAAATCAACAGAAGTATAATTAGGGGACTTCCCTGGTGGCACAGTGGTTAAGAATCCGCCTGTCAATGCGGGGGACATGGGTTTGAGCCCTGGTCCGGGAAGATCCCACATGCCACGGAGCAACTAAGCCCGTGCACCAAAGCTACTGAGCCTGCGCTCTAGAGCTCACGAGCCACAACTACTGCCCGCGCACCTAGAGCCCATGCTCCCCAACAAGAGAAGCCACCGCAGTGAGAAGCCTGCGCACCACAACGAAGAATAGCACCCGCTCACCGCAACTAGAGAAAGCCCAAGCGCAGGAACGAAGACCCAGCACAGCCAGAAATAAATAAATAAATAAAATAATTTTTTAAAAAAGTATAATTAGGACCTAAGGAGTTTTGAGTATGTTACTTTTGCTTTTAATGCAATTTATTTAATTGTAAGTTTATATAATTTAATTTTTAACGATGTTCTATCTAACAATCAGCCCACAAAATGCCCTGAAATTTAACAATTGGGTCCCACAAGCCAGCTCCAGGCCACCACCGGACAGAGGATGAAAAGGATAGGGGGCTGAAGCTGCCCCGCCCCAGGCTCTCACCTATAGAGCCAGGAGAAAATCTCTTTGGCAACCTCAATACGCCAAGCTGTTCTCTGGCCAAGTGGCCACCCTGAGTTTTAGGTGGTGTCCAACTCTGGGAGGAACTCTACAGAGACATGTGTGACCTAATTCTCACTTTCCAGAAACGTCTACTGCTAATTTCTGACATGCACCACCTAACAGTTTTTTATCCCTCCAAAAAAATAAAAAGCAGCCCTCAATCAACAAACAAACAAAATCAGAACAAGTAAGATACAGCTTAACAACAGCACATGAGAAACAGACCAAGGGCTGTAGCTGACTGGGACCCAGAAGGTGTTTGGTCGGAGGGGTTGCCCTGATGCCCAGACGTGGGTGATGGAGAACGGCCAGCAAACTGTCCTGCCTCCGTGTGGACACCTGGGACCCACATTCTAAACCTGAGACTGTGAAGCTGTCACCAGAGCGGGCATGTGAGGGCGTGCTGGGCCTGGAGCTGGGCCTCGAGTACTGGAAGACTCTTGGGGACGTCCTGCTAGCAGAGCAGACTCAGGCGGCTGAAGGAAAGGACAGGCATCCTGCTCAGTCCCAAAGCCAAGGGCTAAACCGGCAGCGTCCCCCATCAGGGGAAGGAAGCCATGTGACCACGTGCAGGGGATGCTACGAAAGGCACTGAGGAGGGACATGGTTAAAGCAGGTGACCAATGAGGCTCCTTCTCTCCAAACCTGTGATGCAGGCAGAGAAGAAGCATGGCTGGGGTCACCTAGATGGAGAGGGCCTGCAGACCACTCTCTGAGCAGAATCCCCCACTTGGAGGGGCACCAAGAGCTGCTCCCAGAGGTGCCCAGGTCCCAGCTCTCACGTGTGTTTGTGTGGAAACCGAGGCCAGACTCCAAGTTGGCTTCCTCCCCCTTCGGAGGCAGTTATAGGCTGAGTATGTCCCCTCCTGCCCCCAAATTCCTGTGTTGAAGTCCTAACCCCCAGTACGTTGGGACGCGACGTATCTGGAGACAGGGTCTTTAAAGAGGTGATTAGGTTAAAATGAGGTCACTGGGTGGGTCCTAATCCAATAGGACAGGTGTCCTTGTAAGAAGAGGAGATTAGGATGCAGGCACTCACTGAGGGATGACTGTGTGAGGACACAGGGTGCAGACGGCCGTCTGCAAGCCAAGGAGAGAGGCCTCAGCGGAAACCAACCCTGCCTACACTTGGATCTCCGACTTCCAGCCTCCAGGACCGGGAGAGAAGGGATGTCTGTTGTTTAAGCACCCCACCCAGTCCGCAGGCTTTGTCAGGGCTGCCACAGCAGATGAGGGCAGGTGCTCTCTACCAACTCTGGGGGAGAGACATGCCAGGGCAGGGGACGGCAGCCCAGCCCTGGGACACCCCCTGACACCCAGACCAGCAGAGCTGGGGGCCGTCAGCAGGCTTAGGGGAGGGGTAAACTGACAAACGCCCTGCAGACTGGTCATGAGCTTGGCTTTTGGAACTCGACATTCACTTTGTTCTTCAGTCGCCCCATGAGAAGTTGAAGCACCGTGGGATCAGGCGGTCGGTGAGCAGGCCGCGTCCCACACCTGGATTCCGTGGCATTTGTCAGACGATCACGAGAGGCGGCCGGTGCCCCTGAGAGCAAGGCTCTGGCTTTCCTTCAGAGTTCCCGGTCTGCCCAGCTGGGGATCTTCTGAAACAACCTGTCCCACCAGTCAGGGAGGGGGACACCTGTGGTGACAGAGCCGCTTTCACAGTCAGGGCTGGGAACACCCTTCCCCCTCCGCACCAAGGGCTCAAGGTCTGCTCAATCCACCGCTGGATTCCTGCACGCCCCCTTCCCCCCAAACCTCACCCTTACTACAGATCTCTGGTGTGGGGTGGCACCTGATGGGAAGGCCACAAGAGGGTCTTCTCCCCCCAACAGCAGAGCCTGGTCCATGTGCCTGCGGCCTATGGAAGGCCTTGAATGTGACCATGACCCCAAGATGCTCTGAGAACGAAACTATCCGGCAACCATGTGCCAGTTTTGAAAGCTCTTGGGAGCAGGACAGAGCCGGGCCCGGGCCGGAGGGATGCAGCTGCAGGGGGCACAGCCTGGTGCAAGGAATCCAGGCCCGAGGAGGCCGCCTGGAGGTTTCTGCCCCAGCAATGGGCTCTTATTGTTATGGGTGGGGCAGGGGGCAGGACGTGGGAGTTCAGGGTGTCAGCCACCGGCCAGGCCACCGCGAGGTCGGTCGCTCGGTAGCCCTGGCCGCAGAGGTGGGGAAAGGCGTCCAAGGGAACTTCTAAACACTCAGCCCCTGGCACGGGCCTCTGCAGCCCTGGCTCTGTGGGTGCCAAGGAGCACTGTGCAGCACTCAGGGACGCTCTCCTGCCCACCTGGGCCCGGGGTAGACTCTGACTCTGCCCCGGCAGGGTCAAGGGGCAGCCTCTGGTGCCGCAGCGGGTGTCCCACGGACACGCAAATGCAGCGCAGAGACCTCACTGCAGCAGGGCCCTCAGCAAACAAAGCCGGTTTAGCTCTTGTCATTTTGGGGAGCACTGTCTGACGTGGGGTGCTGTTCACACAACCACTGGGTTCCCCCCCATTCAGACACTGCCCACTTGGGGCCTTGTCACTGGGCCCCGCTGTGAGTGAGCCAGTGTCTGATTAGAGAGCTTGCAGGCTCTCCCCTTCGGGGCCCACGGGTCCCCTTTTCTCTGCGCTGGAACGTCCCAATCCCCACAGCAGGGGTTTTCATGGTGAACTTGGGATGCCATAGACTTCTCTCTTCCTCCAGAGCCTCCAGCAAATGCCAGAGGGTGGGTGGGCACGTGGGCCGGGGGTCATGCCCACACCTATCCCCACTTCAGTGGGGCCAGAAGAAACCCAAAGGCTGCTCGAGGCTGCCAGCTCGGCCTGGGCTCCCCTTCTGACGCGGCGAGACGAGGCGCCCCAGCCTGACCTCCCCCCGCAATCACAGGACACACCTGGCCCAGCGGTGAGGGGACAGTCCATGACCCTGCCGTACTGGTTCAGAAGGAGCCCACCACCTTGCAGGGGAAGAGGGGCTGAAGACTGCTTTTGATAGGCAGGTCACCTTCTGCAGGGAGACAGAGACGGTTTGGTGCTTATCTTATCTGAAAGGAAATGACCCCGCCCATAGCTGCCGCAGGCTAAGCTGTCCAGCCCTTTCTTAGGTGAGAACTGCAAACACACGGTCACAGATGCTTATCCACATGCATGTAAGATGTGGGTACAGACTTAGAAAACAAACTTGTGGTTACCAAAGGGGAAAGGGGGGTGGACAAATTAGGAGTCTGGGATTAACATAAACACACACACTATATAAAAGAGAGAAACAACAAGGACCTACTGTATAGCACAGGGAACTATACTCAATATTTTGTAATAATCTATAAAGGAAAAGAATCTGAAAAACAATATAAATATATAACGGAATCACTGTGCTCTTCACCTGGAACTAACACGACATTGTAAATCAACTATACTGCAGTCCATCACTAAAACACGTGGTGTCGGGACCGCGCCGCCTCCACAGCTAAGACACAGTAGAAAGGGGCTTATCGCAGGGCTTTCCCTGAACACAGAATATTCTCACACTTTAAAAATGCGGCAACATCCGGAAGAGTCACCGCAGAATGCTGTCGGAATCAGGGGATGGGAAACCCTTAGGTGAGACTTCGAGGAGTTCCAGGAGGTGAACGGGCAGATAACACCTTGACCAAGCAATCAAAGTGAACATCACCGGGAACGGAACAAATCCAAGTCGCCAGCCACCACCAGGTAGGAAGCGAGAACAGGTTTCTGTGAGATTCCAGCCCAAGGTGCAGATCCTGAATCCACTCCCGAGGAAGCATCAGGCAACCCAGGTGAGGGAGGACGTCCTACACAATAACGGGCCTGTACTCTTCAAAAAGACCAGTCGTGAAACACCAAGGAAGACGGAAACACTGCTCCCGACTGAAGGAGGATAAAGAGACATGAAAACCAAGTCCCTTTGCTATCGGCGACCTTATTAGACAACTGGCAAAACCTCAACAGATCCACAATCAGATTTTGTTTCTTACCAGACACACACACATATTTCTTTTTTAGTTGCTTTGCCTTTTTCCTTCTTCACATAACACAATCAGATATTGGCACTGCTCCACGTTACTCTCTGCTTTGGGGAGGTGTACGTGGTCACGCAAGAGACTGTCCTTGTCTTTTGGAAACAAATGCACACTGAAGGATTTAGGAGTTGGGGGCATCAGGTCTGTAACTTACTTTTTTTTTTTTTTAATTTTATTTTTGGCTGTGTTGGGTCTTCGTTGCTGCACACGGGCTTTCTCTAGTTGTGGCGAGCGGGGGCTACTCTTTGTTGCGGTGCGCAGGCTTCTCATTGCGGTGGCTTCTCTTGTTGCGGAGCACAGGCTCTAGGCGTGCGGGCTTCAGGAGTTGCAGCACATGGGCTCAGTAGTTGTGGCTCACGGACTCTATAGAGTGCAGGCTCAGTAGTTGTGGCGCACGGGCTTAGTTGCTTCCCGGACCAGGGATCGAACCGTGTCTCCTGCATTGGCAGGTGGTTTCTTAACCACTGCACCACCAGGGATGTCCCTGTAACTTATTCTTACATGGTTCCAGGAAAAAAATAATTGGAGAGGATAAGTAAAGCTAACATGGTAAAGTGTTAATGATGGGGGGAATCTGGAAAGTTAAAAATAAACGATTGTTGAATTATCTCTCAGTTTAAAAAATTATTATCAAGGCCAAGAGACAAGATGGAATCCTAAAAGGGGAGCTGACCTTGAAGTTCTAACCCTGAGCCTCCTGCTAACAGCTCTGTGGGCTTGGGAAAGTCTCATCAGCTGTGGCTGGAGGGTGATCATCTCTGGGTGAGTCCCCTGGGTTATGGAGGATCAAAGCCTGATCCTTGCAAGACCTCAGGAGCCTGATGCAGCTTGTGATGCCAGGCAATTTCTCTGAGGATAAAGTCTAAGCTGCCCTCCTTCCCCAACGAGATAAAAGTCTTTCTGTAAAGGAAACTATGTCAGGCATTATGATGGGGTCCCAGGGGCCAGGCAGGCGCTTTGTGGGAACTTGCCTGCGACTCTCTCCAGCCTCCTGCGGTGCATGGCTGCATTTCGTTTTATAGATGGCTTTTCCCACTTAACGTTGTATCATACCGTTTAAAAAATATATGACTTATAGAGTTCATGGCCAGTATCTACTGGCAGCATAACACTTCTGGGTGGGGTGTAGTCTATAACTTACTGAGCCCTGACTTTTTGAACACTTAGGTTGCTTTCAAATTCTCATCACTGTGCTGGCTAACAAGGCCACGCAAACTCCTTTGTACGTCCAACTTTGCATGTAATTTGGTTTATCTCCTTAGACTAGATGCCTACAAATAGGATTGCTGGGACCAAGGGGTATGAACCAAATATTTTCTACGTGGATTATTCCCACTTACATGGCCAATAATAATGTAGTAAAACGCCAGTTTCCTCTGCATTTATCACATTAGTATCCTGCCTTACTATTTTTTTCCTCTGATTTAATGAGAAAATGGTACCTCACTGTTGTATTGTTTTGAGTATTCATGCTTTTACTATTTCGTCAGAATGTCCTTTGTCCGTTTCTCAAGATATTTGTCAGTTTTTTTTTTTTAAATCAACTCATAAGAACAGAGAGAGCAACCCTTTGTGTTGTCATATTTTAAAATATTTTCCGGGGGACTTCCCTGGTGGTCCAGTGGTTAAGAATCCGCCTTCCAATGCAGGGGATGCGGGTTTCATCCCTGGTCAGGGAACTAAGATCCCACATGCCGCGGGGCAACTAAGCCCATGTGCCGCAACTACTGAGCCCACGAGCCACAACGACTGAGCCCGCGCGCCACTAGAAAACCTGCGTACCACAGCTAAGACCCGACACAGCCAAAAATAGATAAATATTAAAAAATAAATAAATAAAAATAAAATATTTCCCAAGACTGGAAGGTTTGAAGAAGAGGACTGATTTGCAGTCATTTGAAATGGTTAGCGAGTGGGTGCCCGGGCTGCCAGAGGCTGAAGATGAGATTTCCCATGCCAAGAGGTCCTTCAGCAGCAACAAACTCATCCCCCAAAGAAAGACACTGAAGGGTCCTTAGCAATACAGTCTGGGAGGACCTAGGTCAATACATGAACCTGTTGGACAGGTCTTACCAAGTCTCACACCAGCAACATGAGTGCTGACTTCTGACAGGGAATAAACTGTCAAAGTCCCTTTCTAGCTTGGATACAAGTAATTTTCTTTCTTTCTTCTTTTTTTTTCTTTTAAGAAGCAGGTGGATCACATTCAACAGACAAGACGAACAATTCGCTTCCCTTTTATGGCCAGAGAAGGACACATGGGCTTTCTTAGGAGGCCTTCCCTAAGCATCACAGAAAACATCCCTAGAAGTGAAAAGAAAGGTTTCTTAGGAAATGTCTTTTCTATAGGAGCTGCACCAGGTTCTCTTTATCACTTGAAAAATACGTTGTATTCAGTATTTTTCAAAAGAGGGGGAAAAAGACAAGAGAATCTTGCAAAGAAAGTCTTGGGCTCCTTTTCAAGTACACATGAGCTCCACGCTGCCCACAGCCAACCAGCCTGCCAAGGACGGGGTCTCCGAAATGGTTGGTGGGATCAGGTTGTATGCGGGAGCGGGGGAGGCAGCCCCGCTCTCTGTGGGTCTCTGCAGCACCTGAGGCACATCTGAATGGCTTGCTACAAACATTTTGACTTGAACAGCCGAGAAGCAGGCCGTTTAGTTTCCCAGGGACCAGCTGGCCTCCATCCAACAGCTCTGAGACCTGGAGGTCAAGTGACTATTGCAGGCTTGTGACCTCACTGCTGTGACACCCAGGTGACCTGTCTCTACCAAAGTGCTGACTATCTTCAGTCCCTTGGAAAGAACTCAAGTATTTAACAGAGAGGACCTATAATTAGGGCAGCATTTGGTACTCTTATCTGGAGGAAGGAGAAGAGGAAAGAAGCTCTATAAAATTCCTGCCTTGGGTTCACCAGAGGACACCACCAGATGTTTGAATCTTGAAATTACACCAGGAAGGGGCCAACCTTCTTCCATAGATGAGGGTTACTTGGATGAGACCCTTCAATGCCAGGGCAGGACAAGGCCTCGGTTTTCTCTACTCTCAGAGACTCCAGGCCGCTGGCTGCCCTCTTCCAGACCAGCCTCTGCCTCTGACCTCAATTTCAGAGTTGCTGAACTCTGGAAAGAAAGTAAGATCATCTAGAACAGAGATAACAAGAGATTGGGGCCTGCGGTTTAGAGATGAGCAAAGATAAACAAGACTGTCCTTCCTAAATTTTACAGCTGAAGCACTGCATCTGGCAGAGGGCTGGGTGGACGGCAGCCTGAGAGTGGCTGAATGCACCACACCTAACTCATCTCCCAGCCTGACCAGCTGCTTCCCCCGATCCCCATGGTCAGCAGAGATGGCAGGAACGCACTGAAGCAGGAGGCCAAGGGCCCAGAGTGGCCTCGCCAGCTCTCCAGGTGCTTCCAAGTTACCAGGGCCACGCTCTGAGGGCGAGCTCTGGCCCCTCGCACCTTCCAGGGGCTGCGCTGAGGCGCCCACCTCACTGGGAGGCTATGGCGGGGGCCGCTTCAAAGGGGCGCCCCCTGCGGCGATGTTCAGGACAAGTTCATCTCCCAGGCAAGCCTAGCATCATTCTGCTGGCCCAGGGCTGTCCCGGGACAGGAGCAGACACTGCCCGCTGGGCGCCTGGCCAGGGGTCCAATCAAGACGCAGGGCCCAGAGGGTGGCCAGGGCCACAGGGTCAGCAGACAGGATCCAGGCAGGGGTCACTGGACCCGAGGGAAAGCAGCGTCGCCGCCACCCACCTGACGACGTGGAAAGCCCAAAGCAGGCGGCCGTCTCCGGGGCCGCGCGAGGTGCGGACGATGCTAAGATACAGGTAGAGGGCGATGGCCACCGTCCAGAAGAAGGAGCTGGTGTTGGCGAAGGTGGAGAGCGCGCCCTGCAGCACGCAGTCCCACGAGGGGCCCTCGAAGTCCTGCAGCACCCCGTAGAAGTAGGAGGCGGCCGACAGCAGGTCGGCCAGCGACAGGAAGAGCAGCAGGCGCCGCGCCCGGCTGCGCAGGTCGGGCCACAGGGCGTGCGTGGCCACCAGCAGGCCCGAGCCTAGCGCGGAGAGCGCGCACGATAGCAGCACCACGGCGCGCTCCGACGGCACCAGCTCTGTGGGAGGCGCGGGAGGTGGCATGGTCAGGAGCGGAGCGGGCCGGGGCCGGGTCGCCGCCGCCGCCGCCGTCTGGGCACAAACCAACGAGCCGCTCACATCCCGGTGCCCACCCCGCCCGCGTCTCGGCCCCTCCCGGGCCCTCCAGGTCCGCCGCCCAACCGCCCAGCGGCCACGCCACGCCCCTATTCCTAGGCCACGCCCACGCCTCCCGCCACGCCCCCGCGCCCTCCACGCTCCACCCCGCGGCGCCCACGTCCGGACCCCGGCCGCGCCCCGCCCCCGCGCCCCACCCTCGCCCTCACACCACGCCCCTGCGTCCTCCACGCTCCACCCCGTGGCCCTCACGTTCCGACTTCGGACCCGCGGCTGGCCCCGGAGCCTTTCCCGCGAGCCCCACCCACGCCCCGTTGCCGCGTCCCTGTGCCCGCGTCCCTAGGCGCTCCCCGCAACCTCCGGCCCCATCCCCAAGTCCCCGCCCCTGACCTCCCACCACACCCCTGGCACCCACGCTCCACCCTGCAGTCCCCACGTCGTCTGCAGCGCCGCATTCCTCCCCCCCACCCCCCACCCCCCGCGCATCCTCCAGAGGCCCCTGCTCTTGCCAGCCGACTAGGACGTTCAGTCCTGGGGAGGGATGCACTGACAGTTTGGGCTAATATTACCTTCTTTCTTTACGGCCAGCATGTGTGCGGGGGGGGGGGGGGTGGGGGGGTATCTTGTGGGGGTGGAGGCAGCCTTTCCACTGGTAGCAACAGCAGCTGTCAAAGTGATCCTCGTTCCTTAAGCAGCCACACCGGAGGTGTTCGCTGGTTAGGGTGGCGGTGGTTACTTCCTGAACGGGGTGTTTCCAACTTTTCTTACAATGAGCACGCTGTTTTTTAAAATAAAGCTTATTGTGTGAAATTGTTTTAAAGAAATTGAAACATTAATTCCCAATTTTACTGGGTTTTCTTTTTTGAAAATTTCATTTTTAAAAATTTGGATTACCATTCACGTGCCGTAAAATTGGCCCTTTTAAATGTACAATCAGTTATTTATAGCATATACACAAGTTTGTGCAACCATCCTCATTATCTAATTCCATAACATTTTTATTGCCTCAAAAAGAAACACAGTCGTGTCAAAAAAGAGGTAACAGGTCCCAAGTGGTGTCGCTTGTGCTACGCGTCACCAAACCAAGACTTTAACCTAACTGCTGTTTCAAGCTCTCCTACGAATGTAATCTTAACCAGTCAGTCTGGAATTTCCCGGTCAGCACTAGTGAAGTAATCCTTCTGGTAGATCCCTGTCATCACCCAAAGGAAGGCGACCTTGCCTGAAATGCTCAGCTCTTTGCTAGACTCATTTCCTCGTCCCATCTCTTCCTGCCTGTAAAAGTCTTCCCTTTTGTACGGCGCTTCAGAGCTCCTTTCTATTTGCTAGATGGGACGCTGAGTGATTCATGATCGGTGAATAAAGCCAATAAGATCTTTACAATTTACTCAGTTGATTTTGTTTTTTAACAGTAGTCACTCCCCCCCCCCTCCGTCCCCCGAAACTACTAATCCACCTTCTGTGTCTATGGATCTGCCTCTTCTGGGCATTTCACAGAGATGGAATCCAATAGGTGGTCTTCTGTGACTGGCTTCTTTCACTTAGCTTGTTTTCAAGGTTCATCCACGTTGTGGCATACATAAGTGCTTCATTCCTGTCTACGGCTGAATAATGTTCCATTGTATGGATATCCCACATTTGTTTTTCCATTTATCAATTGATAGCCATATTTTGGCTATTATAAATAATGCTGCTATGAGCATTCATATACAAGTTTTTGTGTGGACATATATTTTCAGTTCTCTTGGGTATATACCTAGGAGTGGAATTGCTGGGTCATATGGTTACTCCATTTTTAACTTTTTGAGAAACTGCCAGACTTTTTTCCAAAGTGGCTGCACCATTTTGTATTCCTACAGCAATGTATGAAGGCTCTAATTTCTCCACATTCTCCTAACACTATTTATCATCTGCTTTTTGATTCTAGCCATCCTAGTGGTGTGGTGTTTCATTGCGGTTTTGATTTACATTTCTCTAATTAATAGTGATGTGGAGCATCTTTTCCTGTGCTTACTGTCCACCTGCATATCCTCTCTGGAGAAATGCCTGTTCAAATCCCTTGCCTATTTTTAAAATAAGTTGTATTTTTGTTATTGAGCGATAAGAGTTCTTTGTATATTATGGATACTAGACTTATCAGATATGTGATTTACAAAAATTGTCTCCCCTTCTGTGGGTTGTCTTTTCTTTTCTTTTTTTCTGTGGTACATGGGGCTCTCACTGTTGTGGCCTCTCCCGTTGCGGAGCACAGGCTCTGGACGCGCAGGCTCAGCGGTCATGGCTCACGGGCCCAGCTGCTCCGCGGCATGTGGGATCCTCCCGGACCGGGGCACGAACCCGCGTCCCCTGCATTGGCAGGCGGACTCCCAACCACTGCGCCACCAGGGAAGCCCTGTCTTTTCATTTTGATAGTATACTAGGAAGCACAAAATTTTTATTTTGACGATGTCCAAGTTACCTATTTTCCCCTCTGGTTGTTGTGCTTTTGGTGTATTATCTTTGCTGTCATATCTAAGGAGCCAGTGCCTAATCCAAGCTCATGAACATTTACACCTATGTTTTCTCTCTTCCCAGGATGGCACAACTTTGGTCACTGTAGCTTTCTGTAGTAAGTTTCGAAGTGGGGAAGTGTGAGTCGTCCCACGTTCTTGTTCTTTTTCAGTATTACTTTAGCTGTTTGGTGCTCCTTGCAATTCAGTATCAATTTGAGAATCAGCTTTTCCATTTCTGAAAAAAAAAATCCAGCTGGGATTTTGGTAGGGATTGCATTGAATCTGTATATAAACTTGGGGGAATAATGCTATCTTAATAATATTAAATGTTCTTATCTATGTCCGGGGGATGTCTTTCCATTTATTTAGGTCATCTTTAATTTCATTCAATGATGTTTTGTAGTTTTCAGTTTGCATTAGATTTGATTTTGCATGTGATTCATAAAAGGCAAAGTTTATCATCTGCATAGATTATCTTTTTGCACCTAACTTTTAAAAACATTGTGTTATGAACTATGCATACTGACAAGTACCTAAAACACAAATGTACAATCTGATAAATAATTATAAAGCAAATACCCACCCAGAGCAAGAAATACATTACCAGCCCACCAGAAACCTCCCCCCAAGCCTCTTTCTTCCCCCTTAGTCATTTTTTTTTGCTTTTCAAAAACCATTCATGTATGCATCCCTAAACAAAATAGTATAGCTTGACTGTCATTGAACTTTTTTTTTTTGGCCACGCCATGTGGCTTGTGGGATCTTAGTTCCCCATCCAGGGATTGAACATGGGCCCTCAGCAGCAAAAGCGTGGACTGCCAGGGAACTCCCTGAGCTTTATGTAAGTGGAATAACACCCTATGTTCCCTTTTGTGTCTTCTATTTTTTTTTACATGTATTTTTAAAAATTTTAATTGAAATAGTGTTGATATACAATGTTGTGTCAGTTTCAGGTGTACAGCAAAGTGATATATATATATATATATATATATATTCTTTTTCTTACATTCCCTTCCATTATAGGTTATTACAAGATATTGAGTATAGTTCCTGTGCTATATAGTAGGTCCTTGTTGGTTATCTATTTTATATGTAGTATTGCGTATATTGTAATTCAAAACTCCTAATTTATCTCTCCCCCCACTTTCCCTTTGGTAACCATAAGTTTGTTTTCTATGTCTGTGAGTCTATTTCTGTTCTGTAAATAAGTTCATTTGTGTCATTGTGTCTCTTCTTTTTTTTGCTCAACTTATTTTTGTGAGATTCATCCATGTTCTCATACGAAGCTGCAATTCTTTCATTTTCATTGCCATATAGTATTCCATCATATAAATAAAATATTTATTCATTCTACTGTTTTTGGACATGTTGGGTTGTTGGACAAGCAACGCTGGAATGAGCATATATTCTCTTTTAATCAGGAAAAAAGTTACTAGGGACAATTCTCAGCAGCTGGAGCAAGCGTATTCATGGACGTTGCTCTGCAGAGGTCGAAGAGCAGCTGCTTTCCTTCCGAGTCACTTAGGAAGCCCCTGACCTCCTCCTGAGAGGACCCCAGACCGTGAACAGACCCGGGCTGTCAACGAAGCCTCTCAGCTCTTTACTGGCCTGAATAGTTCTAAGCTCGGATTGTGCAACCAGCCTCAGCTTTGGCACATGGCCATGCAAGAGACTGGAATGGACTCTTCCTGGATCAGAGTCATTTAATCCTTAGGGTATTGTGGGGACAACAGGGCACGGGAGAGGACTTTTCTCAAGCATCTCGGTCACAGATCAAGCCAGACTATATCCTTCCTGCTTTACTGAGATGAAACCCCTTTGCCCACCTCCCCAGGTGAGCCCTTGGTAATTTTACAAACTAGTTTGATCAAGAGAATGCTTGGTTTTCCCTGCACTGGAAAACAACATTCAAATAATGGTCACACTTCCCACTATAGGGAAAGAATGGGAAAGACATTCAATGATACAGCTTCAGATCGCTTAGATTTAAGCTTGATGCTAATTTTCCGTAGTCCGTCCGATTGCACCGATATTGCCCGGATGGGTGCAGGGACTAAGCAGGAGGTGAGAATCACGACTCCCAAGTTGCTGGGTGCCCTTAAGCCACATAGTGTGGTCTCCACCAAAGGGAGCCAGGGGCTCCGGATGCCCTGGCTCTCAACAGAGTTCCCGGGCTCTGCTTTTCCCATCCCAGGGGGCTTGGTCCTCCAGGGAGGCATGACCCAAACAGCAGACCCAGAAAAACCCCAGGCTCCAAGCTTCCACTGATGGTTCCTGCCCATATGGAACACGATGTCCTATGAGCCATATTTTAAATTTCTGGTATCTCAGTCCTCCCTCTCCCTCTCTTTCCTTGGAGGAATTGGTAAGAAACCCAGAGGGATTCTTCTTGTGACCCTGAGTCATCTCCCTAGTGTCTGCGCCAAGCCAGCCGGTCCTTGCCTGCTGCTGCATGTCCAATGTCCCAGAGGCCATGTCTAAAGGTCCTGACACATCATGACAGGCCCCCTTGCCCTGCAGTAGCCCTGGCTGCAGAACTAAGGGGCCCAGCCCCAGAGAGGCCCCATGGCCGTGGCCAGCGGTTCGGGAGCAGATTGGCTTCTCCCCTGTCTTCCCACCCCAGTAACTGGCACAAGATGCTTCTCCTCGGACAACGGCAAAAGGGGTGGCAATTTGGAGTCTCTAAATTGGAGGGGCTGTAAATGATTTTCTGAGCTCAACTACAACCTAAGTAACAAGCCATGTGTGTGATTTTTAACACTAGAACAGAAGAGGGACTTTTCCTCACGTCACTGGTAGAAATGTGGGCTGGTCACCTTTCTCATTTCCCTCTTTGAAGGTAAATATGGCTCATCTTGCCCTTTTCTACGTAGGTACCACAGAAAGCAATGGCCACGGAAAAGGAACCTGGTTCACGTGGGCCCCTCTCCATACTCCCCACTCCAGTATCCCCAAAGGAGGTAGTGCAGCCCCTGGCACGCTCATGTGACCATTGGACCACACAGATGGAAGACCAGGACAACCTGACCAGCCACGTTTGTGCAGTTGTTACCCACCAGGGTTCTTGGCCTCCTTGATCAATAGAAATTGATCAGAGGCCAGACAAGAAATTCAGGCAAAGCTTTACTGGGGCTCCTGCTGCGGCAGGGAGGTTGCAAGAATAAGCAACAGGTTCCCTTGCTTGCTTGCTTCCTGGGGGCGGGGGGCGAGATGGCTCCTCATATGGGGTGAGGGGAGGGGCGCGTCCAGGGGTCTGGCCAGAAGGTGGCTTAGGTGGTCTGCCCACCCCTTTGGTGGTGGTGTGTGCAGGGGGCATGCGCAGTACCCTCTTTTTGCTCCCAGCTCTTCAGAAGTGGCAGTTGGATTTTTGGTCTTGTATCTTATTGTCCGTAACAGCATGCACACAGCTATTTTTAGTCCCTTATAGTTTCTCTGTATTTTGTAGCTCGAGGAGACATTTGTCCAGGTGCAAACACTATAGCAAAGGGTCCCAGGACCCAGCCTGTTGCACAGTCAGGGGCCTCTTCTTCAAGGGGCACAGCTGGTGGGTGTATTTTCCTACAGATGAGACATTTAGGTCTCAGTGAGATGTGTTTAAACTCTCCCCCCTCCCTCCCCATCACCTTGAGCCTTTCCTCTCCCTATCCCAAAGTCCCCAGCTTGTTGTGTACCCCACCCTCCTGCCTGCAGAAACCCTGAAGACCCTGCTTCTGCCAGGCTCTTACATTGCACCAGCTCTCGGAGTAGCCACCACTGCAGTTCCAGCTACCTGGGCCAAATTAAAGAATAGCCGAGCCACTGAAGGGAAAGTCTACTTTCCTTTGTACCTCTACTTGGGGACTCACTTTGCAGGTGGGACTGGCTGCAAGTACATTACTGGTACCAAGAGAGTGTGGAAGACCCAGGTTCTAGCCCTGCACCTCTGTCCTGGCCTCGTTGATGGGCAGGATTCTAAAGATCTCCCCACTCAAGATTCCTGTGCCCTGGTCATGTCATCAAACACTAATCTAGGTACTGCTGTGAGGGGATATTGAAGATGGAATTAAAGGCCTGTTATGGTCTGAATGCTCTCACTCCCTGCCACCTCCACCCCTCACCAAACTCATATATTGAAACCCTAAACCTCCATGTGATGGTATTAGCAGGTAGAGTCTTTGGGAGGTAGTTAGGCATAGATGTGGTGTGAGGATGGAGCCCCCATGATGGGACTGGTGTCTCTGTAAGAAGAGGAAGAAACACCAGAGCTTCCTATCTCTGTCATGTCAGGATACAGCAAGAAGGCAGCCATCTACAAGCCAAGAAGTAGGCTCTCTCCAGGAACTGAATCTGCCAGCACCGTGATCTTGGACCTCCAGCCTCCAGAACCATGAGAAATAACTGTCTTCTGTTTAAGCCACTCAGTCTGCAGTATTTTGTTACAGCAGCCTGAGCTAAGTCAGGTCCCATGTCAGTGGTCCCTTAAGATACGAAGATGATCCAGGTTAGCCTGAACCCTCTAACAGGCGGAAAGTTTTCTTTGGCCAGTAGCAGAAGAGGAAGTCAAAGAGGGTTGAAGAGTGAGGGAGATTCTATACGAGGGAGATTCCGCGTGAGGAGCCAGCTGCCAGCCGTGACGTTGTGAGAGGGCCTGTGAAATGCTGCTGGGGATGAGAGAGACCCAAACACCGCCAGCCACACGAACGAGCTAACACAGCCGCCAACGCTGGAGTGTGGGACCCTGAGCAGAAGACCCGTTGAGCCATGACGGACTTCTGACCTGCAGGGTCTGTGAGATAATAACTTGGTGCTGTTCTATAAGCAGCCAAGTTGGCGTAATTTGTTACAAAGAAATAGAAAACTAATACACCACATGACCCGAAAGGGCTCCTTAACCTTTCTAAGCCCCCATTGCCTCATCCAGAAAACAAGGACAGAAAATCCACAGGGTTGGGCTTCCCTGGTGGCGCAAGGGTTGAGAGTCCACCTGCCGATGCAGGGGACACGGGTTTGTGCCCCGGTCCGGGAAGATCCCACATGCCACGGAGCGGCTGGGCCCATGAGCCACGGCCGCTGAGCCTGTGCGTCCGGATCCTGTGCTCCGCAACAGGAGAGGCCACGACAGTGAGAGGCCCGCGTACCGCAAAAAAAAAAAAAAAGAAAAAAAAGAAAATCCACAGGGTTGTGCTGAATAAGGGACTTTGGGGCTTGTAGACAGAACCCTGGAGATGGGGCTAAAAGGCCCAAAGTTGCTAGTTGTGTCACCTTGAGTGAGTTACTTAACTTCTCCTAATCTCAGTTTTCGCACCTCTAAAATGGAGCCAACAGCAGCTATTTCCTTAGTAACTGAGGGGTAGCTGGGCTCATGGCCATCCAGCCAGAGACTACATTTCCCAGAACCCCTTGCAAGGAGGTGTGGTCACCTGACCAAGGCCTCACCAATGAAAGGAGAGTGAGGCATGTGGGCTTCTTTGAGGGTGGACCTTAAAACATGGCACATGCCCTCCGGGTCCTGCCACCTCCTATGACTGGAACAGTGAGGTGCCAGCCACACAGCTTCAACAAGCAGACGGGGAACATGACCTCCAGGATGGTGGAGAAAGAAGACGGAAAGAACCCAGGTCCCTGAGCGAGGGGGTTGCTGAGTCACCCACTGACCTCGCATGTGAGAGAGAAATAAACGTGTTTCCTTATAGCCTTGGGGGCCTCTTTGTTACCGCAGCCTGATCTCTGCCTTAACCAATTCAAGCAACTAATACAGTTAGTCCCCCACATACGAATCTTCAAGTTGCAAGCTTTCAAAGATGCGAATGTGCATTCAGGCGTGAGTGACATTGCAGCTCGCCCTCCGTCTCCTATTGCTGACGGCCCTTCAGCTCCACCATCTCCCACCTCCAGTCAGTAACTCTTCTTGCCTGTTCACTCGATGCCAGCCCCTGGATGCCAGCTGTTGTACTGGACTACTGTACTTTTTAAGGTACTGTATTGTAAGATTGAAAACGTTTTATTTTTTGTGTTTGTTTTTTATGTATTATTTGTGTGAAAACTATTATAAACCTGTTAGAGTACAGTACTATATAGCCGACTGTGTTAGTTGGGTACCTAGGCTAACTTGCTGGACTTACGAACAAATTGGACTTACAAATGTGCTCTCGGAACGGAACTCATTCGTATGTAGGGGACTTACTGTACAGGGAAAACAGGTCCAAGGGTGGCAGTGAAAACTTGGGGATGCCATGTAAGCGTTGATTAGCCCAGAGCCCCCTTTTCACCCAGGATTTTGTTTTGTAAAATGGAGCTATTATACAAATCCCAAGTGATTTGTCAGTGCTTCTAAATAAATATTATTTAAAGAATATTCTAGCAGTTCAGTGAATCAAGGGATTCTAGTAATTTATTCATTCCACAAATATCTGTTGAGCCCCTACTAACTGCCTGAAGATATAACATTGAACAAAACAAAACACCCGCCTTCAAGGAGTTTTCCTGCTGGTCAGGAGAGAGATGATAAACAACCAACAAATATATAGTGTGTCAATTAGCAACAAGTGTGGGAGAGAAGAGTAAATAATGGGGCGCTGGCATGCTGGTGGGGGTGATGAGAGTGCTCTGTACAGGCGTGCAGAGAAGATCTCCCTGATGGCGTGGCATTTGAACAAGATCCTGAAGTGAGGAACTGAGTCCTGGGAGACCCAGGGGAAGAACGTTCTAGGCAGAGGGAACAGCATGTGCAAAGGCCCTAGGGAGGACCATAGTCTATGCTGAGGGAACAGCAAGGAGCCTGCGGACGGGGAGCAGAGGGCAGAGAGGCAGGGCGATCGTGAGGGCCCCGTAGTCAACGTGAGGACTTCAGCATTTCACACTGAGCGACACGGGAGCTGAGCAGGGGCGTGCTGTGAGCTCCCTGTAAGGAACAAAGCCCGGCTTAGGGGCTACTGCGTCATCGAGGTGAGGGATGATGGAGGCAGAGGTCATGGCTATGTTCTAGATGCAGAGATGACAGGGTTTACAGAGGGGTCAGATGTGAGTGTGAGCAGATGAGGAGTCAAGGAAGATTCTAGACTTCCAAGTGGAAAGTCGGAGTTGCTCTTCCCTGGAGGGAGCAGACGTATGGGGAGCCATGGCAGGAGCTCGGTTCTGGATGTGTTCCATTCCCTCTGGATGAGCCAAGTGGTGGGGGGAGGTCGGAGTTTTGGGAAGGTCCTACCTGGAGATAGAAATCTGGAAGCAGTCGGCGTAAAGATCGTGTTTAAGCCATGAGACCTGAGAGCTCCCAGGGACCAAGTGCAGAAGAGACATCTGTGGAGGGAACCCCGGGCACTGCAAACTAGGGTGAGCCAGTGTGACCAGAAAGACGTCGTTAAGCAGGGCCTCTTTTTATTGTGGCAAAATATATGTCATAAAGATTGCCATTTTAACAATGTTGAAGTAGACAATCCAGCAGCACTGATAAGCTTCACAAGACTGTGTCACCATCACCAGTATTTCCGAAACTTTTTCATCACCCCAAACAGAAACTTTGTACCCCTTAAGCAATAACTCCCCATTGCCTCTTCTCCCCAGCCCTGGCAACATCTACTTTCTGTCTCTATGGATTTCCCTTTTCTGGACATTTCACATCAGTGGACTCAGACAATAGGTGTCCTTTTCTACATGGCTTCTTTCACTTACTAGAACGTCTTCAAGGTTTATCCACGTTGTAGCATGTAATGGCACTTCATGTCCTTTTATGGTCAAATAACATCCCATTGGATGGATATTTTGCTTATCCATTCATCTGTTGATGTACACTTGGGTTGTTTCCACCTTTTGGCTATTGCTGCTATGAATAAGCAGTGACTCTTTTTTTTTTTTTTTGCGGTACGCGGGCCTCTCACTGTTGTGGCCTTTCCTGTTGCGGAGCACAGGCTCCGGATGCGCAGGCTCAGCGGCCATGGCTCACGGGCCCAGCGGCTCCGCAGCATGCGGGATCCTCCCGGACCGGGGCACGAAACCGTGTCCCCTGCATCGGCAGGCGGACTCTCAACCACTGTGCCACCAGGGAAGCCCCAGAGGATTTCTTTTGCTCTATAAAAAAGGAGTATAGGCTAACCTAGGTTGAGAACTTGGCTTTAAAGTGAACAGAATTAAAAGAAAACTTTCAGTAATAAACATTATATCTCAGTTAGGCAGGAAATGTTGTTCTATATTACATATATATTCAACAGGAACATGTGACCTAAATGTTGAGCACGTACAAGCTGTGCTATGCCTTGTTCATCACCTGTCTCTCTGTAGAAAGCACACTTGATAAAGGCAGAGACCTGTTCTGCATAGAGCGTGGTGTCTGTCACACATCAGGTCCTTGGTCAGTGTTTGTGGGACAATTGATGGGTGTATGGAACAGTCAGATGACAGTAGCTGGAGTCCTAGTGAGGGAAGCACAGTGGCCCTGGCTGCCTTTCTAAGGCAGGGTTCTTACCTGCGGGCAGTAACCTAGAGGGTGACCAGGTGTGTCTGTTTTCACCAACTTCCCACAGGAGTTAAGCAGTTCCTTTACTTACCAACCTGGAAAACAAGTCCCAGAAGTCTGTGTTTTTCTTGTTTTTTTGTTTTCTGTTTTAGCAGTGCCTGTGATTCTGTGAACAATAGAAATCACAAATATTTTCATATCACGTTGCAGGTTTCTCAAAATACCACTCATGCTCATCACTACTTTTAAATTACAATCGTCATTAGACCAGCTGCTGCTGGATCTTATTTAATGTGCTACTAGGGGCACATGTACCACTGTAACAAATTTGCTTTTATCAACTATTTTGATAATTATATTACACTATATTTATTCTGCTTTGTAATCCATGTATTTTTTTCGCCTTTATCTTTCGGGTCTATAGGCGTTGGTAGATGCGCAGAGGGGTCACGGTATAACCAAGGTCAAAAGCCTGCTCCGAGGGCTTGCCCCGCTTCCCCCTGTACGGTCATCCCTGGTCATCACGTTCCTGGTTTCAGATTCACACCCAGACTCCAGGTCCTGACCCGGCTATTACTGCCGCCTCTCGCCACCAGGAGGCGCTGCTTCCCCCGTGTCAGATGAAGCCCAGGGGCAGATACAGGGTTTCTTCCTTCCATCTTTGTCCTTACCGGGGCTGGTAACGGAACCTCCTGCAAGTTTTTTTCCTATTCTCATTCTCTCCTCCCCCAGGTCCCTCTCTTTCCCTCCCCCATCCAGTCTCTCTTTAAAAACAAACAAACAACAACGAAAAACTTTGTTGTGGAAAATTTCAAAATGTTTAAAAGTATACGAACCCCCAGGGAGCTATGAGCCGACTTCAACAGTCTTGTTTCACTTACATCCTACCTGGGGAACTTTCTAAGTGTGCAGATGATCAGGCCCCACCCAAGATGGGGGAAACAGAGTCTCAGGGCTTACAAAGCTCCCAGGCCGTTTGGGAACCACTGTTACAAACCTGGCCCCGCCTCTGAGATGCTCTCCTACCTCCAGCCCTGTGTGGGTCTCACAACCTCCTCAGCCTCCGACCCCTCCCCCGCCAACCCTAGGTCTTTTCCCATCTCTGACCCAAATCATCTAGCTCACATCATTCCTCTTCCTCAAGCCCTGCAGGACTCGGGCACAGCTGGCCCCTGTCCTCTGTGTCTATCTGGAAGCGAGGATTCAGTAACCAAGCCTCACGCCTTTGAGCAACCTCCCAGAGCCCCATTCTTCTGGCTCCCAGGTCTTTCGATGCCTCTTCCTGTGGACAGAGAACAGACCGCAGGGTCGATCATTTCTCGGCTGGAAAGACATTAAGCTATTAAAACGATTTTGAAGTGTCCAGAAAAATCCCAGTGACAGGCTGAACAGTGTCACCCCCTCCTCCCCCCACAAATCCATACTTGAAGTCCTAACCCCCAGGACCTCAGAATGTGACTGAATTTGGAGATAGGGTCTTTAAAGAGGTAATTAGGTTAAAATGAGGTCATTAGGGTGGGTTCTAATCCAATATGACTGGTGTCCTTATAAAAAGGGGAAACGTGGACACAGACAGGCATAGAAGGCAGAGCATGTGAGGACACAGGGAAAGGACGGCCATCCACGAGCCAAGGAGAGAGGCCTCAGGAGGAATCAGCTCTGCTGACATCCTGATCTCAGACTTCCAGCCTCCAGAACTGTGAGAAAACAGATTTTCTGCAGTACTTTGTTAGGGCAGCCCTAGCAGACTTATACAATCCCCAAATGGATACAATTCACAAAACCAGCAAAACCCCTCCCTGACTTCTGATGAACCAGTTTCTGGCCAGCCCCAAGCACTGGATGCGGGTTCTCTATTTGTAGGTGTCCCCTGGGGTCCCTGGGTTCAGCGGGAGGGAGGATTCTGGTCCCACCCAGCCCCACTTGCCCCGACCCTCTGGGTGGGTCGGTCCCCATCTTTTGCTGCAGCACCTGCTCTGTGCCAGGCCCTCTGGGGAAATGGGCACCAAGTCCTGATTCCGCACTGGGTTAGGAGTTCGAAGTGGGATGACCAGATCCTCGTGACCTGCAGCCTGAAGGCCTATGGAAGCTGTTAGGCAGAATCGGCTCCACAATTCATAGGCCTGGCGCAAAATGAAAATGCGGGTCCTTGTTCAAAAGTTGTTACTAATTTCAATTTGGCGACAGCCCAGAGGTAGGCTCTGCTAAGCGCAGGGTCCTGTGTGGCTGTACAGGCTGCACTCCCACGAAACTGGCTCTGCTGTTAGGGAACAGCAAAGGGAAGAGCGAGGCCAGTGCTCAGGGCACAGTGATGTCACCAGGAGCCACTGACTTATCACAAGGGCTGCAAACCAGCTCCCTGCCCCTTGGATCTGAGGCTTGCGGAAGCTTCCAGACAATAACCTGAGGGAGACGGCTTCTACGCTGCTTCTGCATTAATAGTTACTAGTTTCATCTCTTCTCTCCTATCTGGGTTCCGTCGTTTAGGAGTGACTTCAAATAGAAAGAGACAGTCTTCAAAGTTTGTCATTTAGAGATGGGATAATCTGTGATTGCCATGGCCTGATGCTTTGTTGTAGAATGATGTCTCAAGGATCCTGGGGATGGGGAGAGGTGGGACCAGCCTGAACAATCACTACAGAAATACTTCAGGGGCACAGAGCACCTCTTGGCTAGAGTACAAGGGCCTTCATGTTTGGTAGTTTACTTTAACGTTTCCAGTCCCACTGAAGAAGGATGGAGGCATTTGTCCAAAGTGATCTCAGGTCATGTCCAGTGAGAGGCGCACAGGATGAAGAGTGAGGGTCCCCCGTTTCCTTCCTCCGGGTAGGCATATCGGTTAGAGTTTGTGAGTTTCAAACAATGATTGGGACTCTGGTGCACTCATATCTATTGGAAAATAAGGCAGCTCCTAGGATGGCAGGAATACTAAGGCCCAGGATGGGGCCAGGAGCTTGGGGGACCCAGGGGGCCAGAGTGATGCCCCTTTGAAGGTGTGCAGTGGGACCAGTGAACTGCAAGCATGCCTCATCTGCACCCCAAGCTCACAAAGACTCACACTGGCCAGGGGAGCCCCCGGACTGCATCTAGTGGGATGAGCGGTTTTCCCAAGGACCGGGCAGGTGCTGCTAGAAGAGGATGCTGGGCAGCAAAAACCCCCAATGCCCACTAGTCCTTGGGCATCCCTGGTAGTACCCTGCCAAGTGGAGGGCATGGACTAGGCGCTGAATTAATACTTTCATTTTGACTGGATTCCCCATCATACCCACCAATTTTAACCGTGGATCCTTCGGAGAGCCCCAGAAAAGAGTGACAAAGGTCATTTCGGGTTTTTCCCCCCTTAAATGTATAACAGCTACAGTTTATAGATTATTTTGTGCGTGTGCGAGCACAAGCTTGGAAAGCAGAAAAGAATTTGCTTTTAAATATTCCAGGAAATCTCAATCTAAATTACATCAGTTCTCGTCCATGCCTCAGTTTCTGATCCAGAAAGTGGGACTGTATTACAATGAACTCTCCCTAATGTGTGACTCAGACACGGGAGAATTCAGGGTTCCTACTGGGTTTTAAGAGCTCTGTAGGGTCCCTCTGGCCATACAGACAAATTAGGGAACAAAATGATCCTGCAGTTCGTTTGTTGAAAGGGCCCTTAATTATCAACTCATCTCAGAGGCACCATCTGATGCCTCGTCTAAAGAAAGTGTATTTTTAAAGGCACTGGTTGCGTAGATGTGTTTAAATATAAATGTAATACATATGTGTATATATATATACACATTTTTGTTTTTAATAAACTTTTTATTTTGGAATAATTTTAGATTTACAGAAAAGTTACAAAGGATAGCACAGAGAATTCCCTCATATCCTTTATCCAGTTGCTTTTAAATGTTAACGTTTTACACAACCATGGTACAGCTGTTAAAACTACGAAATTAACATTGGCAAATGTTAAAGATCTTTCTTGGGTTTTCTAGTTTTTCTACTCATGTCCTTCTTCTGTTCCAGGATCCAATCCAGGGTACCACACAGCATTCTGTCAAATATATATGTTGTAACTTTTTATTTTGACATAATCATGGATTTACAGAAAATTGAAAAAAAAAAAAAAGGGTACAGAGAGATCCTGTGTACCTTTCAGCCAGTTTCTCCCAGAAGTAACACCTTGTATAACTATAGGACTATACTGAAACCAGGAAATTGATATTAGTATGATCCACAGAGCTTATTAAATATATATGCATATATATTTTTAATCAAATATATATTTTTAACCCTCACTTTGCCTCACAGTCAAGAAGATCAAATACTTTCCCCCAAAACATAAAATTTGCATCTAACTCCACCTGCCTCCAAACGCCAAGTCCAACTATGAAATTCTTGATCCCTCTCTCCGACCCACCAACTACAAACTAGAATCTGCCCATTCGTTCTCAAAAGCAGAAGTGCACTCTGCCCCGGGTCTGGATATCCTCAACTTACTGGACTTTGAACTCCCCAAATTCGGGGCCAGGGTGCATGCGTGCACACGAATGTGTGTGTGTGTGTGTGTGTGTGTGTGAGAGAGAGAGAGAGAGAGAGAGAAAGAGACAGAGAGAGAGACAGAGAGAGAGAGAAGTAGCTCTCTTTGTCCCAATATATTCTAAACTCACAACATCATCCCTCCTGTCTCTGCAGGAGTGGAGATAAAGAGCTAGATGTATATCCCACTACATTTCTTCTATTACTATCAAATAGAAAGACGACAGAAATATTCTATCCATCTGCTCTAAAGACTGCATAAGTGAATTCAATTGCCACAAAGACATCAGTTTTATCCAAGACCCGCAGGGAAGCAGAGACTGTCTGCTGTTTCTGTTTCCTGACTGATTATCCAGGAATGTCTACAGGTGACCTCTGCCTGTCAGAGAAGGATGATTTTTCTTGTTTCTAGCTAGGTAGGAAAAGAGGTTACTTTGCAAATAATTTTACCTGAACTCAAATTCATAGCCTAGTTAGATCATAATCCAAGGGTGTGGTCCCTTTGTCTTAGAAGTTCAAGGGTTGGTGGTTGGAAAAGGCAGGCATTCTTTACTTCAGCCTAAAACGGGGGAAAAATGTAAAGATTTCAGCTCATAAGCGATCCCAAATGCTGCCTCGGTCAAAACTCCCGTGAGGGATCGGGGCCCGCTCTGTCACTGCAGCCGGCATCCCAGGCATTCGGTGGCCCCGCTGCAGCCCACGCACTGCTGGGTGGGGGTGGGGCGTGGCGCAGCAGAGGGGGAGCTGTGGCCACATGGGCGTGGGCGTGGCCGGTGCAATATGCATGACAAAGGGACCGTCTCTGAAGCCAGCCCCTGGAGCAGAGGAGGAACAGAACAGTCCCCACAGGAATCCGCTTTGGCTGCTTGCTTTGCTCTCCAGCAGTAAGAGAAAGAGGACTGGCTTAGGCTGGAGGAGGGGCCTATCCGCCAGAGTGTGTCAAGACCAAGGGTCAATTCCAAATCCCAGAAAACCTCTCTAAGAGCCCTCTGGTTCTTATAAAGTGGTCAGAATGGAAATAGGCTCCTCTCTCCTCCAGCGTTTGGAAGCACTGAGAAAGGCAAGACAGAGCTAAGGGATGGGGTCCAGGTGGGTGGGCACGAGCAGGGGAGGTGCCCTGGGAGGGTAGCAGCAGGGGACATGCAGAGGCTGGGGGGTCACAGCAAGCGCTGTCCTTGGTCTGCATGAAAGTTACCCATCGCTTCCTGGACCTTGGAGGCTTTGTCTTAGTCATTGGGGTCAGAGGCGTCAGCCACTGGCACGTGGTTTCGCCTCAGGGACATGGGTGAATTCCTATAAGCACCAGATTGGAGAACAATGGAGAAAATCAGTGGGACAGAGAACCGGGGAACTCACAGCTCAATGTCAATGAGCACGGACACCTAGCGCAGAAAGGCAAGGACCCAAGGCTGGTTTAGCAGACTCTGGGGAAGTGCAGGGCCCCTTGATGAGTTATCCCGGGCTCGTGGTCCAAGACCTGGAAGAGCCACCACTGTGTCTTGGTTCTCCATCTTCTGGTGGCTTGGGTCGAGTTCCTGTGGCCACACAGCCCACTGGACCCAAAGCTGGCATCGGTAGGTGGAGCTGGTGGGACCCAGAGAACCGAACTGTTGTCTCAGCTGAGCTCCCTTAGAGGAACCTTTCTCATCAGCCACCAGAGCAGAAAACACCACCAGCTTCTCATCCTTATCAACTTCCTGGGCCCGGTTTCAGCTGAAAAGAAAAACTCTCCCCAAGGCAGACACATCTCCTAATACCCACACAGGAACAGTCTCCAAAGCGTATGACTGCATTTGAAATTTGCCTCATGCAGCGAGAGAGTGGAGGGTATCCACGTTCAAATCATTCGGCAAAGCGGGTCCGCAGGACAGTGACACCACCCTAGGCCCATCTCTAAGGACACGAGCCCACGGTTAAGAGTAGAGTCTGGGGACTTCCCCGACAGTCCAGTGGTTAAGATTCCGCCTTCCAATGCAGGTTCGATCCCTGGTCAGGGAACTAAGGTCCTACATGCCACAGAGTGCAGCCAAAAATTAAAAAAAAAAAGAGTACAGAGTCTGGAGCCAGACTTGGGCTCTTGGGCCCTCTTTCTATCAACTGCATTCTTTGTTACTTTAAAAAAAAAATCTATTATTATTATTTGGCCACGCTGTGCGCCTTGTGGGATCTTAGTTCCCCAAGGGATCGAACCTGTGCTCCCTGTAGTGGAAGCGCGGAGTCCTTACCACTGGACCACCAGGGAATTCCCATCCTTTGTTACTTCTGCTCTTTGTACTTCTGTTTCTTCTCTGCAAGACAGGGATAACAACAGACTCTTACTCCTGAGATAATACATTTAGGATGCCTAGGACAGGGCTTCACACACAGAAAGTGCTCATAAACACTGGTGATCGTCATTCCTACGTGCAAGCTTCTCCCAGCCAGAAACGACCCATGGCCCAGGCTGTGTGCCTTTTTCCTTCAACACCGGTGAGCAGGCCAGCTCCGGGGGCCGGAGAGCTTGCTTCCCCGGCAGCCCTTACCAGCCGACACGGCGGGGCAGAGCCTCCGACGTCCTGTCCCGGCGTCTCACGTGGCTCGAGTGTCTTGCCTGTTTCTTCCCTCTTGGGCACAACAACGTGCAGCACTTCTAGGGCAGTATACTTGCTGATTGCTTCCTTCATTATTACTCACAACAACCAGCTAAGACACTGCCAAAGAAACACTCACAGCTGGCCCCGCTGATGACGGCGTGCAGGCCTGTCCTGCCTCTCCCTAAGACCTGCGGATAAAGAAATGTAGGGAGGAAAGAGAGACTGGAGGAGAAAGCTGAGACCGGCAACACATCCCAGCAGGGCAGGCCCTTGGCCCACTGACCAGGAGAAAAAAACAAGTCAGCACTTCACTGGAAGAGAAGAAGTTTGAAAATGACGGTAGTTTAAAATCTGCATGTCTGGGCTTCCCTGGTGGCGCAGTGGTTGAGAACCCGCCCGCCAATGCAGGGGACACGGGTTCGTGCCCCGGTCCGGGAAGATCCCACGTGCCGCGGAGCAACCAAGCTCATGCACCACAACTACTGAGCCTGCGCTCTAGAGCCCGCGAGCCACAAGTACTGAAGCCCGCGCATCTAGAGCCCGTGCTCCACAACAAGTGAAGCCACCACAGTGAGAAGCCCGCACACCGCAACAAAGAGAAGCCCCCGCTCGCTGCAACTAGAGAAAGCCCGTGTGCAGCAACAGAGACCCAATGCAGCCAAAATAAACAAATTAATTAATTAAAAATAAAATAAAATAAAATAAAATCCACATGCCTACATGAAAAGGAACAGAATAAAGCGGCACTGGCTGCTCCCCGATCCCTGGCACTGGGTAGACTGGATCCGTCAGAGTTCTGGAAGAGGAGGCATGGATTAAGAGATTTATGTCAAGAAATGGGTGCATGTGATGGCAGGGGCTGGTAGGCCAGGCTGAAATCCACAGGCTAGAGACTCCTGGGCCGGAGCCGGCGCTGCTGTCCACACACGGAATTTCTTCTTTCTCGGGAGCCCCAGCTGTGCTCTTAAGGCTTTCATCTGATTGGATGAGGCCCACCCAGTTCTCTGGGATGACCTTCACTCAGAGTCAACTGATGGTGGATGACAGCCTTCACAGCAGCACCTAGATTAGTGTTTGGTTGGGTTCCCGGGTCCTACAGCCTGGCCACCTGGATGCCTCGAACTGACCATCACAGAGAGGCAGCCTAAAGATCTCATGACTCACAGCTTTGGATGCAGACCACCCATGGGACAGTTCCTCTCCTGTGTAGGTGGGGGGACATGTAGGGGGTGTTCTCAGTGTGACCCCTACCCCAGCACAGGAGGTCCCAGAAACCTGCGTTCCAGGCAAGGGCATGCAGGTGAAGGCAGCTCCTGAGCCAGCGCCATCTCTCTGCCTGAGAGGAGAAAGCCCCTGGGAGGGCCTCCCACACACGCCGCAGGGGGAGGGTGCAGGCTTGTCCTTTCTTGGCTATGAAATGTCCAGTGGGGGCTGATGGGAGCGCCCTCTTACCTCAGTCCTCTGCCCCCAGACAGGTGAACGCATAATGCTATGTCCAAAAAGCAACCCAGGGAGGACCTTCCTGGCAGTCCAGTGGTTAAGACTCTGAGCTTCCATTGCAGGGGGGGTGCGGGTTCAAGCCCTGGCTGGGGAGCTAAGATCCCACGTGGCACGCAGCGCAGCTTTTTAAAAATAAATTCATTTATTTATTTATTTTTGGCTGTGTTGGGTCTTCACTGCTGTGCGTGGGTTTTCTCTAGTTGCAGCGAGCGGGGGCTACTCTTCCTTGCAGTGCATGGGCTTCTCATTGCGGTGGCTTCTCTTGTTGCAGAGCATGGGCTCTAGGCGCACAGGCTTCAGTAGTTGTGGCTCACGGGCTTAGTTGCTCCGCGGCATTTTGGGGCAGGGAAGCCCCCCAATTTTTTTTTTAATTAAAAAAATAAATAAAAAGCCAGGCGAGACCTTAATTGTTATCTTTCAGTGTGGAAAAAATGTCCCAATATGTCCAATTCTACCCCAAAGGTAGGTTCAGGCAGAGGACATTTATCGGGTTAAAGCACCGGTTCTCAGCTTTCCTATGCATGAGAGTCGCCTGGGGGCTTCCCTGCTGGCGCGGTGGTGAAGAATCTGGCTGCCAATGCAGGGGACACTGGTTCGAGCCCTGGTCCGGGAAGATCCCACATGCCGCGGAGCAGCTAAGCCCGTGCGCCACAACTACTGAGCCTGCGCTCTAGAGCCCGCGAGCCACAAGTAACGAAGCCCGCGCGCCTGGAGCCCGTGCTCCGCAGCAAGAGAAGCCACCGCAATAAGAAGCCCGCGCACCGCAACGAAGAGTAGCCCCACGCTCGCCACAACTAAAGAGAAGCCCGCGCATAGCAACGAAGACCCAACGCAGCCATAAATAAATAAATGAATAAATTAAAAAAAAGAAAAAAAAGAGTCGCCTGGGAGCTTGGGAAAGGGGCAGATTCCCAGCCCCACAGCGGAGCTTCCGATCCAGCAGGTCTGGGAAGGGGCCAAAGGCACTTTCTGCAGTGACCGTGTCCTCCAGTAAATACAGGGACAAGAGGAGTCCAAGTAAAGGCTCCCCCCACCCTGGACTCCCAGCCTAGGCCGGCCCAGGTGGAGGACCCTGGAAACTGGAAACAGAGGCAGGCTTCCCAAGGTAAAGACAGCTACGGGGAAGCAAAGGGGCTGTGGCATGCCTGGCTGGTGTGAGCTCTCCGGCTGCAGACCTGCACGTGGCACTGCTGCTCAGGTGGAAGGGCCAGTGAGTTTCCCTGGGGCGGGGCACATCCTGAACCCAGCAGCGAGCGGTCTGGAGCCGGCGTCACAGAGTGTGGCAAGATGGAGACAAGGGACCTGCCACGTCCTGGTCCAGCCCACCCTCAGGCTCAGAAACAGTCTTGAAAGGAAAGACGGCTCAGGGACTTCCCTGGCGGTCCAGCAGTTAGGACTCGGTGCTTTCACTGCCCGGACCCGGGTTCAATCCCTGGTCGGGGAACAAAGATCCTGCAGGCTTTGTGGAGTGGACAAAAAGCAAACAAAAAAACAGAACAGAACAAAATAACAACAACAAAAAACACCATGGCTCAGAAAAGCATGATGGGGAGCTGGAGGCCTCCAAGCCAAACCAGATGGACCTCCTACAGCTAAGCAGACCCTGCCCCCGATTTCCATGCAGAACCCCACTTTCTGAATCTAGGCAGTTACCTGGATGAAGGGGTCTGCCTAGGGAGGCTGCCTCCCCCCACCCCCCAGCCCAGGCACCAAGGGCTGATCAGCCAGGGCCCTCAGCTGGAAAGGACAATCTTTCAGCCAGAGAGAGGAGGCCGGGACCTCAGGAACAGTCTTCAGTCAGAGAGAGGAGGCTAGCGTGAATAATCAGTCAATGTCCCCAATTTCCTGTGTTCCGTGAAATACAAAACACACCAAGTCAGCAGTCTTTCACCAAATCAGACTTTCCTGGAAAGTCACAACCCAAGTGAACATACTTTTTCAATGTACTTTCCTTTCTACTGAAAGGCCTTTGGTCCAGTTACCAGGCGAGCTTCTGCTGCATTAACACAAGATGTTTAAAAGGCCCGGAGTTCAGTTCAGAGCTGTGATGTTAAACAGACTTCACTTCTCTTCTTACAGGGGCCCTTTGGAGCCCCAAGCCTAACACATCTTGCTGCAAAGCCACTGCTGCTGGGCCAGGGAACCAGGGGGCAGACAAGAAAACCAGAAGTCATCTTTACCAGGGGCGTTTTAAGTTCCTAGCACTTAAGTTCTAAGCATTAAAGAAAAAGTGGATTCTGGTAACAAGGCTCTTGGATGTTACGATTCCTGGGAAAGCAGGACCCCCTCTCCGTCCACGGAGATGTGGAAATTCACTCAGGAAGCCTTCCTAATTCCACAGCGCGTCTTTTGGAAAGCACGAATGTCCCCTTCATGCACCCACCCGTCACATACGGGCTTGTGAGCCTGTGATGTACCGGGTGCTGAGGACTCCATGAGGAGGATGTCCTGGGCCTTGGGGGATCCATGGAGAGAGAGAGACAGGCAGGAAATCACGACACGCAAGATCACAACCGTGAGCAGTTCTGAACCACAAGAACAAGTGCTTTGGAAGTGCCCGTCCCGGTGGAAGAAGCACGGTACTCAGAAAGACTCACAGTTTTGCATCGCACACACCTCCGCAAAGGCTTTGAAAGGAATCCGTGATGTTTAATACCAGCCCTAATGTCCTCTTGCGTTTCACAGTGATGTCAAAAGCTGGAAGAAATTTTTCTGTCCTTGCATTGATTTCATCCAGAAAACCTGACCCCGTGGCAGGAAGGTGATGGCAGGTCAGAGATCCTTCCAGATCTTCAGGCGATTTCAGTCCAGGTCAAAGTGGGGGCAGAGACAAACCTGCCTTAAGAGTGGGGTCTCAGGGTTGGGGCAAAAAAAAAAAAAAAAAAAGACCTCAAAAATTACTGTCAGGTCCGTGTCCATCGGAACCAGCTTTCCCAGCGTTGCAGCCACCACCTCCATTTTCCCTGAGGTTTGGGAGCTACCTGTGCCTGCCCTGGAGAAAAGAGAAAACTCCAGCGAGTTCCTGGGAGGTGATGCTGGTGCAGGCCCATCCCTGGCGGACCCCACAGTGTTGTGGGAAAATGGCAGATGGCTCTGGGGAGCTGCCAGCCAGAACCCTGTTGCTGCTGCCCTTTGCAGAGCTGGAGACGTGTTCACCTAACACCTCTGAATATTTAGAACTCCTACTGTTTCCTATTCCGGTTCTTAGGGACGGAGCCTCGAGCAGCAGTTTCATCGAGAAGGAGAACTCAAACTCTTAAAAACCACCGGCCCAGATGCTTAAGGAAGAGGGCCTCCTGGGAGGTGAAAGGCTAAGAGTGGACCCCACAATGATCTGAAACTGCCCTTGCATTAAGGATCGAATATAAAAAAATACACATATTTTAGGAGCAAGAGTTGTGGTACTGCCCCCAAGTCAGTTACAAATCTGAATAAATGTAAATTTCCAGATAGCAGGTAGCGCCCCAAATCCACACCCTCTCTTCTGCTCACAGACCCTGATTTGGTTCAGGTAACCCACCCTCCTCTCCCTGATGGGCCTCACAAATTCCATCACAATAACCCCCTCCCTTGCCACTAATTGGCTGGGGCTGGACACGAGGCATAATTCTGGCCAATGAGATGTGTGGGCAAGTCAGCGGGGGAGGGCCTTGGGAAGGGCTTCCTCACTTATAATGAGAGACCCCAGGAAGAGCCAGGCAGGAGGGGAGCTGGTGGGAGACAAGTCAGTATGTGGAGGACGGCAGAGCAGAAACAGGGACAGAACCTAATTCCCCGACCTTGCTAAGCCCTGGATATAACCCATCACAAAGCTGCCCGACCTCTGCACTTATGATTTATAAAAATTTTAATGTTCTGATTGTCATTTTGAGTAGAGTTTTCTCCTACTTGCAGAGGAAAGAATCCTAATCAATATATCGCATGATCTAAGCAATTCAGGCACCACAAATTACCTTGGAATAAAAATTAAAAAAAAAGCAAACCGCTTAACAAAAAAGTCTCTGTCACAAAAGTTTCAACAGCAGAAACAGCTTTCCTGTCCTCTCCCTGTAAAGTGCAAGGGCAATTTGAGACCATTACAGCATCTGCTCTGAGCAGCCGGGTGATGTTCCGGGATGCTGGCAGATAGGGGAGGGGAAGAGAGGAAGAGAGGAAGCGGTACTTACGATTTAATGACGCCAAACAGGACAAAACCAGTCCCTGTTTGGGGTGGGTAGTCCTGGGTTTGTTCTTCAGACCTGTGCTCTTTCCCTTCCTGCCCTCAGGCCAGAAATCCCCCCAAAGACTAAGGGAACAGCTCCCTGGCTAAATAAAACCTGGGTGAGAGTGCTGGAGACCGGCTTTCACAAGTCTAGTCTTCTGAACAGGAGAGGTGATTTGAAACTTCAAACAATTTCAAAATAAAACCCAGCCCAAGGGCTGTAATATAAATTTTGAGTTTTGGGAGAAGCCCAGCACTCCCCGTGCTTCTCTGAGTAGGGATTGAGGGCAAGGCAGCCCCCAGCCCGAATCCTCCTTATGGAAAAGGAAAACAGCCCACCTAACCACGACAAAGTCTTCCACGGGCTCTCCATTTGCAGTTACAAAAAAATCTCATCGTTTCTGGACCCTGCCTTCCTGATTTGCCATTCAGCATCCAGGCTCCATAAGAAATTTGCTTTTCAGAACCAAGGACCGGACAATTAGACCTGTTTTTCTAACGTCAAGGTCAAGTTTCCCACACACAGACAGAGCAAATCCTCTCCAAACATGCTCACGATTTCCCCTGAAAATCCCAAAGGCCTTTTTCTCAAGTCATAAGTGTTGCCTGAAGTTGACAGCAAACTGAACCAGCAGAAAAGATAAGACGGTGGGTTACCTGGTTTGTGGGCTGGGGTGGACCCGGGATGAGGCCCTCAGCTGTGGCCCTACAGCCGCAGGGCTGGCTCCACCTGTCCGACCTGCCAGGCTCTCCGCCACACCTCCAGGCCTGGGCTCACTGCCAGTGCCCGGGCCTGCCATAGGTGTGCGTTCACCTTCGGAGAACTGCCAGCACATGGGTCTCCCCCACTCTGCTCCCACCCTGTGACCTGCCCCCCCAGCCAATCAGGCACTGGAACATCTCTCCTGAGTCATCTGGATTCTAAATCTAAAGCTGGTAGAGAAAAGAACAAAAGGGAAGAGGAGGGAGGGAGGGGAAGAGGGAAAAACCCAGGCCCACGTCCGCCCAGCGTCTCAGTGATGGTCAAAGGTGAAAGCAGGTGGGACCAGTGAGCCTGGGCAGGGCCTTCACGGTGACGGTCAAGGTCAAATTCCAGGGCTGCTCTTTCCCTCTGGGTGGCTATTTTGGGAAAGCAGCTTTGCGCCAGCAGTCGACAGACTGGCTACTGCGGACGCTGGAATCCGGAAGACTCAGAGCTCTGCCAGCACCGGCACAGGTGAAGGCAGGGAGAACAGCCCCACAGAACAAAAGACAAGTTCCGGGCGCCCCGGAAACTCCACTCTGAGCACCCACAGGCCCACCCATGCCTCATGGCTCCAACCCTTCAGTGAAGATCTCTGGGCACCTGGAGCAGGAACTGTCTGGTTTGTGAGAGGAGGTCCTGACTTGCTGTGTTAACCTGGGGCTGATGGGCATGGCCGGTGGGGCTGGTGGCATCTGGTCCAGCAGCATCGCTGGCTATCACCGTCCTGCCAATCCAGGATGAAGTGCACTTGGCGGCCAGATCTAGCTTCTGTTTGTTCCCTTCTGTTCCCTTGCACTGTTCTCTGGCCCGTCCAGCGTAAGTTGACAGCGAGCACGGAACTCTCGGCACTGGCCGAGTGTGAGGCCACAGGCGGTGCCGGGCGGGAGGGGGGCCGGGGGTGGGGTGTGGGCAGTGGGGATCGCGTGCTTCTGAGGCAGCCAATTAAGTCGAGCCTCTGGGCACGCTGAGATCTTCCGATAACTAGAGTTTTCGAGTGCAAGGCAGGTTCTAAGATCTAAAGCCCCCACTAGGAAACTGGAACCCATTTCCCTAAGGAGTCGGTGAGAGACAGAGCTTAACTCCTTGACCTTGCTGAGCCCTGGATATAACCCACCACAAAGCTGTTCGACCTCTGCACTTACGCTTAATAAAAATTTATAAAAATTGAGGCAGGAAAAGGAGCCCAAGAGAGGACCAGTGGCGGAATTCAGACAGAACCCAGCCTCCTTCTTCCGGGTTACAGCCTCGATCACCAAACGTGGGTAGGAGAAGGCGTGGCCTCCGACCCCAGGGTTACGTCTACGCTGTGCTTTGTGAAGCCCCGTCTCAAAGCCAGCGGCTTTCTCTGGGGCCCCAAGAGAGGCCACAAACAGGCCAGGCGCCGCTCAAGGGTCCTGACGCACGGCAGCGAGGCGTGACTCTGGGTGGGTCCCCCGGGGACCTGACTGCCTCCCCATCCTCCCTCTCCAACAGCCAGTCCTCTGCCTTCTTCTCCCGCCAGTCCCGGGTCAGAGGTCTCAAGAAAATCCCCCAAGCACTGGCCAGCTTCAGACCGCCCTGACCCTTACATCATCTGCTAGTCACTGGGCTAAGACCTAAACGAATGGGAGAGAAGTGCTTGGCGATTTCAGAAAACTGAACTGCAAGGGTGCTCACAATAAAATTGTCAGCGGGAGCCCTGCTTGCCCTTGAACGCTCTGCCTCCAATCTGGTAGACAGGAATCTTTCACATTTACGTACAAAGTCCCATGATAAGTCACTTGGGATCCCCCAAAGTAGGAAGGCTGTTTGTGGTTAGAGCTGGATGAGTCAACAAAACAAACAAATGAGCTCGATGAGGTCAGCTTCTTGGAAAAGGAACAAAGAAAACTGCACCCAAGCGAGAAGCAGCTTACGATGCCAAGGCAGTGGTCACTGAAAGCCCATTCTGAATCTTCGAGGCCGGAGGCTCTCAATGGGGGCGATTTTGCCCCCCGGGGGGAGATCTGGCAATGTCTGGAGACCTTATCGGTGGTCACGAGTGGAGGCGGGGATGCTCCTGGCAACTCGTGGGTACAGGCGTGCTGATAACATCTCACCGTGCACAGCACCGACCCACAGCAGAGAATGACCCGCCCCGAATGGCAACAGTACTGCGATTGGGAAACGCCTCTAATACCACGAAGAAGATTTTCCTCTCTCCTTTAAAAGTCCTGGACAAATGGTCACATTTAATCACTGGCCATATCCCTCAGCCCAGAGGGCCACCTGCTACCGGCCGAGCCAGGCGATCACAGGTCAGTATCTTTGCAGCGGCCTCTAGGAACAGACTCCAGCTTGGGCGAGCTGCCAGCTGCCCCCAGCCAAGGGTCCCAATCCTCAGAACTGACACCCCCCGCCCCCCGCCACTGTTCAGCTGCGGAGGCCTCCCAGTAAAGCCATGGAGAGTCCTCACCACCACAGCAGACGACCTCACCTGTGGCAGGTGCTTCCCGGGCGTCAACGACCTTTCACTTACTTTGTCTCGCCCCAATAAATAAGAGCCTTGCCCATTAAAGCCGTCTTTCTGCGTTCCTGACCTGCCAGGCCAGTGGGACACGCCGGAGCCACACGTCCAAGTGCACAGGGGGATGGGGCAGGGAGAGCCTGTGCCCACCTTCTCATCACATGAAGGCAGGGCACTGAGGGAAGCTGGGCGCTGACCGAGACCCCCGAGCTGAGTCCAGCCAGACTCCATCCCCTGCCTCCCCTGAGCGTGGGGGGCATCCGAGGAACAGGATTCGCAGTCGCTCCTGCCGGGTGAGCCGCCAGGGACCGGAGCTGGGCCGATGGGACAGCATCTGGGGGTCACCCTGGCTCTTAACTGCAGACTCTGCAACCGAGGGTCTGGATGTGAGTCCCGCAGGGACTGGAAGGATACAGAGCCCATCCCGGAGGTTTTTCTGCCATTAGGCTCAGCCAACAGTCAACAGAAACCACCCCAAGAGCTGGGCGGATGGGAAGGCCCCACGGCCAGGCCGACAGTGGCCGCCTCTGCGGAGCTGGGACTAAGCGGAGAGGCAGGTCGGAAGGGGCCCCACCCACTAACTTCATCTGCCTCTGAACTGCGTGACTTTTTACGAGCACTGCTACTAACGCTATAACTTGAAAAGAACATTAACACAGCTGAAGAATGAGGGCAGAATATCTCGCGTCCACGCCTCCTTTCCTGGGAGCACGCTTTACCTGCCCGGGAGTCTCTGCACTGCTACCTTGATCGGGCTGCTGACCCCGGGCACCAGACCCCAGAAAGCTGCCCCAAGGACACTCTGCAAAGGCCAGAGAGAAAGGGATGAGACAACCTAACCCAGCGTTCCCGCTAACCTCAGGAAACAAGAAGAGTCCAGGCCGGGAGGGAGGCTGCCGGCCCGACACCCCTGCATCTCCTGCCAACACTCCCTGAGCAGCTGGCTGTCACCATGATGGTGGAGGAAGGTCATGTACGGCTAAAACGTGTCTCCCCCTCACGCCTCCACCACACCTTTAGGCCCAGGGCCTTCTCACCACCTAGTCTGCTCACGACTGGAACAAGGCCCAGCCTCCTTGAACTGCCACGCTGACCTTTGTGTACCTCACTTCGGACCCGCGGAACCCGAGAACTGGTTTTCCACGTACAATCAGCTTCTGGCCTGGGACCCAGCATTGTCACCATGGCTCAACCACTCACTTCTCTCCACCCCTGGAGTTCTGGGCTCCCCTCTGCGGACTCTGTTACCCACAGCCTGGTTGAATAACTCACACACAGGTGTCCCCAAGACCATTTGCCTTGCCAGGTTCCCCTGTCCTGCATGGGGGGACCCAGACACCCAGAGACAGGGCTGGAGCTGGGGGGACAGGGGTGACCCAGTAGGACAACTCACATGCTCTCACATTCTTCTGGGCGTCTACTTCACCACGAACATCAAAGGAAGATTAGAAATGCAATGTTTGGCCATAACAACACCACATTTTAACAGTATAGTACACATTGCAAAATGTAAAGAAAAATGGATACGTTGATAAAAGAATATTCAAAATAAATGGTCTAAAGTTTGTGTGTGTGTGTGTGTGTGTGTGTGTGTGTGTGTGTGTCTTTAGCTTAAGGATATACAGGTACAGAGAAGAAAACACAGGCAGAACAGTCTTTGACCATAAATCAAAGCAATATTTTTTTGATCTGTCTCCTAAGACAAAGGAAACAAAAGCAGAAATAAACAAATGGGACCTAATTAAACTTGAAAACTTTTGCACAGCAAACCATTGACAAAATGAAAAGACAACCTACTGAATGAGAGAAAATATTTGCAACTGACATGACCAATAAAGGATTAATATCCAAACTATATAAACAGCTCATACAACTCAATATCAAAAAAACAACAACAACCCCCCTGAAAACCAAAAAGCCCGATTAAAAAATGGGCAGAAGACATGAATAGACATTTTTCCAAAGAAGACATACAGATGGCCAACAGGCACATGAAAAGACGCTCAACATCACTAATCATCAGGGAAATGCAAATCAAAATCACAATGAGATGTCATCTCACACCTGACAGAATGGCTATTATCAAAAAGACCAGACCACAAATAAATGTTGGCAAGGATGTGGAGAAAAAGGAACTCTTGCACACTACACTGTTGGTGGGAATGTAAACTGGTGCAGCCACTATGGAACACAGTATGGAGTTTCCTCAAAAAAATAAAATAAAAATAAAACTACCATAGATCAAGCAATTCCACTCCTGGGTATATATCCCCCCTCCCCCCCAAAAACCCCCGAAAACTCTAATTCGAAAAGATACGTGCACCTCAGTGCTCACAGCAGCATTGTTTACGATTGCCAAGATATGGAAGCAACCTAAGTGTCCATCAACAGGTGAATGGATAAAGAAAACATGGTGTATATATATACACAATGAAATACTACTCAGCCATAAAAAAAAATGAAATTTTTGCCATTTGCGACAACATGGATGGACCTGGAAGGTATTATGCTAAGTGAAATAAGTCAGACTGAGAAAGACAAATACCATAAGTTATCACTTATATGTGGAATCTAAAAAATAAAACAAATGAATATAACAAAAAAGAAGCAGACTCTCAGATTTAGAGGACAAACTAGCGGTTACCAGTGGGGAGAGAGAAGGGGGAAGGGGCAAGATAGGGGGAGGGGAATAAAGGTACAAGGTACTATGTAAAAAAAAAAAAGCTACAAAGATATATTGTACAGCACAGGGAATATAGCCAATATTTTAAAGTAACTTTAGATGGAGTATAAGGTGTAAACATTTTGAATCACCACATAGTCCACCAGAAACTAATATTATAAATCAACTATACCTCAATAAAACAATAGTTTAAAAAAAGTAAAAAAAAAAAAGAATATGCAGGTACAAAGGCAAACAAAACCAGTATTCCCAGTGGGCTAGACGGAAAATGCTGCCCCTTGGATGCTACGGAGATGCTGCCCCTCTGGTTCCCGCGAGAAGGGAGCAGCTCCCTAAAGCCCCAGTCTGGGAACTGGACTCTGGGAGTTAACTGGGGTCTGGAATGCAGGGGTGGGAGAATGGAAGAGACACAGAAGCCAAGCAGACATGAACTCACTGCACGGAGCAGTACATTAACGGGGGAACCTACCCACGGCCCCACAGAGGGAGGCCCGAGCATCTAGTCTAGTGTATGAGGCAGGGCAGGGCAGGAGGACCCGACGTCCCCATGTGATCAGACAGCTCAAGGCTGGCCTGCCAGGAATTACAAAGGAGGGATGTCTGTGGACCCCAAGTGCCGTCCGCTCTGCTCCTGTCCCTACATACTGATGGCTCACTTTCCACCTACGCCCACAAGTAGTCAGCGTCCTCAAACCCTGCCTGACCGCTGATCCACTGAGCAAAACCTGTCCTCAGAAGAACCGGACACCACAACCTGCAAACTGGCTGGCTTAGCAACAGCCCCTCCGGTTCAAGGGATTTTGCACCTGACTGTAGAGCGAATTTGCCTTCTGGCTTAAGCCAGAAGAATGAAGCTCTAATCTGTAAATTTGAGCCACAAGCCAGCTCACTGAAGGAGACTGGGCGGGGGTGGCAGCGGAACGGAGATTTCCCCGAGATCGCAGCCCAGAACCTTCGGCTCACTCGGGTGCCGGCTCTCCTGCCTCTGCACCTTGCGGGGCCGGCCTCTCTGTCTTGAGCACCCACTTTCCAGCTTCAACCAACAACCCTTACTCGTCCCTCAAGTCTCGGTCAGCCCTCCTCTCCTGGGGGAGGCACGGTACATGCCCTGGCCGTGGGCTCCCATGCCCACCCCAAGCATCACCCATCCGTGCCCCGGGCTGCTGTCAGAGTCAGGAAGCCCTGGTTCACATCCTCTGCTCGCTAATGATGAGGCTGAGCTGCAGGCGTGTCGTCTGTACAAGAGGACGCACAACACTGGTTGAGACAGCAGATGGGAACGTATTTCAGAAACCGTAAATGTAAGGAATTATGTCTACATGGTAGACCCTCTTGAGCACACCTGATTTCAAGGTAACAGTGATTTGGACTCTTCAGAAGTTTGTTCGTTGGAACAAACATTCCTGGAACCAGGAATGCCGCAGCCCAAAGGGACAACGGTGTCAGTGTGCAGGTGTGCTGACCCAGCTGGGGGGAGTCCACTTGACTGAGCGCCTGTGCTCGGAGCCGACCTCAGGCATCTGGAAACGCCTCTGCGACACTGAGAGAGGACATTTCTGTTGTTTTAAGCCACCCAGTTTGTGGTCATTTGTTACGGTCGCCACAAGACCCTCAAATACCCCTGGGGTCATCAGGGAACTCACTGCAACAGGAAGAGGGAGGGGACAGGGGCTTGTGAGGGAGGAGTGAGAAGAGACCTCTGAGCAGCCTGAAACTCCTGCCCTTCCTCAGAATGTACTGTTACCCCCAATCCTGTGCTCCGTTAATATTCTCACTTTCTGTTAATCAGTACTCTCCTTGGATAAACCTAGTCACCCCAACTTTACAGTTAGATGAAAGTCAAAATCAAGTAAACGACGTGACTAACATTAAAAGCAACGCATCAAAGCTTTGTTTTCAAATGACACCCACTCCCTTATTCTGATGTTGGGGTGGGGCACGATTGCCCTTGAGATCCACTTAGTAACTCGTACCTTACACACAGTGCTAACCTGCTGTAGGGATGGGGGTTCCTAGTCCCGCAGTAATTTAGAAGCAGCCACTCAGAAGGGAGGAACAGGTTTGCTGCAATCGGATTCACTGACAAGACCGAGGAGAGACAGGTGACGGTTGCAGAGCCAGAGAAGAAATGCGAATGCTATAGAACACACTTACTAACGCGTACAACAGCCCAGTGCCCTGAGGCCGTCGTCCCACACTGCACAGCACAGCCATGCACCTTCAGTGGTGGTCTGGCTCAGCAGGAGAAGGTAAAACAGTGTTTATTCTGCTTTAAGAAGCATATTGTTCCCTTTGTCCGCCTGTCCCCCCGCCCACGGTCCTAGGCAGAGGGTGTCCCACCCTCTCCTCTTGTGAACTCTGCCCTGGATGCAGTGAGGGGACTGGCGCAGAGCTGGGACCACAGCCCAGAAGGGGCTCACCAAGCGTGCCAGCCGCGGGAACACATAAATGAATGGATAAAGGAACAATAAGAGATGGGTGAATTTAAAGTTTTGATTAAATGTCTGAATTCCTCACTGGGCTTGGCCTCTCTCTCTGCTGACTCTGCCTCAAGCTCCCGTGGCTCTGTTTCTCTTTCATAAAATTCCTGGGACCATTTAACCATGGAAACAGCCGTGACGATATTAACGAGGGCAGTCCTCAAAATCCAGGGGGATCAGGAAAAATTGTAAGAAATGCCGCCAGTGTCTCAACTTTTTTAAAAATTGTAAATTGCTGGCAGGACAAGAAACTACGAGGAACAAAAGGTCCACAATAGAGTTAGAAATGGTGGTGGACAGACCCTTCAGGCCCCGTGACTGTGGCCACCTAGCGCTCAGGCCCTTGTGCCATCCCCTCCCCTCGGGTGTGGATGGGACCCGGGACTTACTTCTGAACAAGAGAAGAGGGCTAAGGTGGCAGGATCGCGGATCTCAAAGTGCCTTCACACCATTCGGGTTCTAGGTGGCCCTGCAGTCTCCCGCACATCGTGCGTGAAGCAGCAGAATGACCACGACTGCAGACTCTGAGCCATGTTACCTGCATTCAAGCCCGGCCTCAGCCATAACCACACTTGTGCCCAGCAATGTAAACCCCCTACACCTCAGTTTCCCCATATGTAAAATGGGTACAATAGTAGCTTCCTCACAGCCTCGTTACGAGGATTAAATAAGGGAATATTTGAAAAGTGCTTAGCACAGCGTGCGGCACACAGTAAGCACTCAATAAGTGTTTGCTATTTATGCATTACTTATTCACCTTCTGTTGTCCTGACTGGACGGTAAAGTCCGTCTGGGCAGCGATGGTCTGTCCTGCCCACGGTTGCACAGAGCCTTGGACACGGGGTGGATCACAGAATACTTGTGAATGATGCGATCCTCTGTGAGGCAGGCAGGACGGGAATTTTTTATTCCAAGAAGATGGATTGAGAGATGTTAAATTCTTACCCAACAGCACAGAGGAAATGAGGGGTAAAACAAGGACCATCGCACTACCAAACAGTGTTCTTTCTATTTCTCCACTGCCTTTAACACGACTTCTAACAAAGTTAATCTGACACGTATTTAAGGATAACTGTTAGCCTTCAGTACGGTAATTAGACTTAAATGGAAACAATTCACATAACTGAACATAATTAGCACTATGTGTACACACTCAAGCTTGCATTTCTGGAAGCGTTCTAGAGAAGGTGTGATTCTCTGGTGAAGAGGAGGGAATGAGAGGCTGGGAAGGGTTTGCTTTTAAAAAAAAAATTCAGGGCTTCCCTGGTGGCACAGTGGTTAAGAATCGCCTGCTAACGCAGGGGACACGGGTTTGGGCCCTGGTCCGGGGAGATCCCACATGCCGCGGAGCAACTAAGCTCGTGCACCACAACTACTGAGCCTGTGCTCTGGAGCCTGTGAGCCACAACTGCTGAGCCCACGTGCCACAACTACTGAAGCCCGTGCGCCTAGAGCCCGTGCTCCGCAACAAGAGACCACACACCGCAACGAAGAGTAGCCCTCGCTCACCGCAACTAGAGAAAGCCCGCGTACAGCAACGAAGACCCAACACAGCCAAAAATAAATAAGAAAATAAAATAAATAAATTTATTAAAAAAAATTCGGTGTAGAATGATGTGGCTTAGGAGTGGCTCGCAGGGAAGGGAAGTTTTGAAGTACGTTGGGGTTAAACGGCTTTTGAGGGGATGGGACAGTCCTCAGTGGGTGCCGAGGTGGAACGCTCTTGGGCCCCACGGTGCAGGCTTGGTCTGAAATATTACTCTGGGCCCGTCCTCCCTTCTCTCCTGCTAAAAGGCCACCACAGCTGCCTGCTCACCCCCGCAGGGTCTCTCTACCTCCCAGACAACATCCCTCCCCTGGCTCTGCCCCATCAGGGAGGTGGGCTTTCAGGGCAGGGAGATGGCTGGGTGGTACCCAGGGTAAGTAAATTCAACACAGGCCCCCAAGTAGCTGTTTCTCAGCAGATTATCCAGAACTGTTTCTCTGTAGCTCCAGGTTGGAGGCAAGGGATTTGAATTTGCTTTGGGTTTTGGGTAGATAATTCTGAGAACCACCACCTACCTTGCGGTGATCCTGGGGGAGGAACTGTATCCATCAGTGGCCGATGACACGGTCCAGGAATTTAAACTTGCTTTACCCCATCACTGGTGGTGAGTTTCATAATCAAAGGGGGTTATAACGGGAGTAGTCACCCACTTTCAAGTCTAGCTTAATTAATTTTGTTGTGAGATGATGTGACAGCTTCAGAATAAGTTTAACGCCAAGTTTAGTGATCAATTCAGCTCAAGTCACCTAACACCCCTCCCCCAGTATGGACACCCCTCCCCCACTACTGTCAGGCCGGCTCTTTCTCCTCTGGATGGAACCTCCCCTTCCTCCACCCACTTTCCTCATAGGGAGCCATGATGCACCCAGCCCGTGGCTGATTTGCCAGGAGGAGGATGGGCCCGTTCAGAGGAGGCGATGAGAATCAGGCAGGAGCTGCCCAGCCCGATGCTAAGTGAGGTGGGGAGGCTGGGAGCAGTGAGTCAGCACCCTTCTCAGGAAGGGACAAGACAAGCGTCAGATGACAATGCAGTAAGAGGTCACTGTCAGATGACAGTGCAGTAAGAGGTCACTTGGTACCATGGAGGTCAGGGTGGGGCCTAGGACTAGACTGGTCAACCACGGGCGCCATGCATGAGAGCTGCCCGGGGTCGGTTACCACCTGCCCACAGCCAGGGATATGGGAGCAGAGTGTATTCTTTTTGCATCCACCCAAGGCATTTTGCTCCACTTCAACATCTGCAACACTAGTTAACAACAAAAATGAAAGCATCAATCTTTTTTTTTTGCGGTTCGTGGGCTCTCACTGCTGCGGCCTCTCCCGTTGTGGAGCACAGGCTCCGGACGCGCAGGCTCAGCGGCCATGGCTCACGGGCCCAGCAGCTCCGCGGCACGTGGGATCTTCCCGGACCGGGGCACGAACCCGTGTCCCCTGCATCGGCAGGCGGACTCTCAACCACTGCACCACCAGGGAAGCCCGAAAGCATCAATCTTTAGGAAGGGGAAGAAAGGGATATTTGCAATGCAAAAATCCAACACACACAAAAAATTCCCAAACCTCACTACATTATATCAGTGTAAAGGAAGGTTCTTCTGATTTAGTGAAAGTATTAAACATCTGTGAAAGCAAAGCTCGCTATCACTGATGATACCTAATAGCCACCACAACGCCCTGCTGCATGGCTGATGTACATTATCTCATTTATTTTACACTGTGACTCTACGAAGTAGGCCTAACATAAGCCCAATTTTACAGATGAGAAACTAAAATCCAGGACGGTTAAGTCATATTTCCAGATTCAAGCAGCCAGTGACAGAGATGGGCCTGGAAGACAAGCCCTTGACTTGAAGCCACGTGCTTCATGGACGTTGGGGAACTGAGATGCCTTTGAATGGAGAGAAAAGACCCATACCTGCTAATGGACCCCAGCATCCGGCAGCGTCTGCATGGCATCTACAGCCAGACCCAGAATGGGAGGGGACGCCCAAGGTTGGCCACCAAATGCTTTCATTCCTAAGGACTCTTTCATTGAAATTGGGATTTAAAGTAGCCCCTGCCAGCCCCCCCAGCTGACTAACACACACACGACAGCCCTTGTTGTCAGACAGATTAAAACAAAATGATGCCGATTCTTTGGGTGCTGGAGCCAGGACTCTCTTTCTCAAGGTGGGGTACAAACATGAGACACAGGCAATCCCTTCAGCAATGGCCACCGGGGCAAACTCAGCAGGAACTGCTGGATGGAGAGTTTTGGGGGGAGCCTGCATCCACATCACTCCCTAGGGAGGTGAGTTCCAAGGTCTTCCTCACTTTTCAGCAATCAAAAATGAAGATCAAAATAGATAACCAACAAGGACCTACTGCATAACACAGGGAACTATACTTAATATTCTATAATAGGGCTTCCCTGGTGGCGCAGTGGTTGAGAGTCCGCCTGCCGATGCAGGGGACGCGGGTTCGTGCCCCGGTCCGGGAAGATCCCACATGCCGTGGAGCGGCTGGGCCCGTGAGCCATGGCCGCTGAGCCTGCGCGTCCGGAGCCTGTGCTCCGCAACGGGAGAGGCCACAGCAGTGAGAGGCCCGTGTACTGCAAAAAAATAAAAATAAATAAATAAATTCTATAATAAACTATAAGGGAAAAGAATCTGAAAAAATACATATATATGTATGTATAACTGAATCACTTTGCTGTACACCTGCAACTAACACAACATTGTAAATCACCTGTACTTCAGTGAAAACAAAACCAAAAAAATATTGCTAAGACCGATATCAAAATAAAACAAAACAAAACAAAACAAAGATCATACCCCCCACGCTCTCCCTAGCAAACAGAGACCAGAAGATGTCAGGTGCTCTGCCTAGGCCGGGCGGCAGAAGCGGGCCTGTTCACCCAATATTTGACAGGGTGTAGGCCTGGGAATGAAGACGGGGCCTGGGGATGGGCTGTCTGTCCTCCAGCCATCCCTGTGGGGGAGGGAACCTCAGCCATTCCACTCTACCAACTCCCTCTTTGTAAGAACCCTCCACCCAGTCTAACTCCACTACCTGTATCAGACTCCTAAATATGCCTCAGGCATCCCTAATTTTGCTAATGCCATTCCCTTCAATTTACCTTTCCCTTTTCTCCAACTGTCTCAGAATCCTGGCTGCTCTCCCAGGCTCAGATCAAATCCTTTCTACTTCCACAAACTACCATGACCTCTCCCCAGCCCTGTTGAGTCCCTGAAATCCCAGCCCATTTACTAACCCATTACATTCCCCACTGGGCCTATAGATACTCAGCACTGCACAGCAGTCCTCTGACATTTCACATGTCCACCCATCCACCCGACAAATATTTATTAAGCACGTACCATATGCACTGTTCTGTCACTTCCCTTGTCCATTCTCTCCTCATTTCCCAAGGTGGCTCCTTCCCACCTTCTGTTCTGCCGCAAACCTCCCCCCCCCCCCGCCCTCCCTCAGCAATCTCACCCGGTCTCACGGCATCGGCACCATCTTAGTCACTGAGACCCGCTGCGCTGACCTCTCTCCAACACTCCGATGGCTAACAGGTGACCTACTGTAGCCAGATCAGAGCTCCAGATGCCCCATAAACCCTGCAGCCTGTGCCTCCCAGTTTTCCCCACCTCGATAAATGATTCACCCATCTGTGTGAGCCACAGACTTCAGAGTCATCGTCGTCTCCTTTTTTTTTTCTGCCCATCCCCCCATGTCCATCCAGCAGCAGACTCCTTCGGCTCTGCCTTCAAAACCTACTGCCTCTATCCTCTCCAGGATACAGCCCTAGCCCAGCCACTGTGGTTTCTAGCCAGACCAAGGAACAGCCTCCAGCAGGTCTCCCAGCTGCCACTCTTGTGTATTTTCTTTACACCGCAGCCAGAGTGATTGTTTTAAAACATAAGATCATGATGTTTGCAGCTCAAAACCCTCCAAAGGCTGCTGCACGTCACCCTTTGGATTTCATTCTAAGTCCTCAAGGCGTACAAAGCCCCTGCCTGACTTAACCTGTTACCACGCACCTCCAGCCTCACTGGCTTCCTTGCAAATTTCTCAAATGCACCTTTGCACCTGCTGACCCTGAAAAGCCCTCCCCTCACCTCAGTGACTTAACACCTCCCCCAGCACTCTTCATCCTCCAATCCCTTCACAGCATTTATCACGACCTAACATTATTTGAAATATTTATTTTGTTCATGTATCACCTCTTTTCTCCATCAGAAGATCAGCTGCTCCACAAAAGCAAGGATTTGCCTGCCTAGTTCACTGCTGTATTCTCAATGCTAAGTGGTGCAGGCACACAGCAGGGATTCAATAAGTATTTGCTGAGTGAATGCACGAACGGGTGCTGCCTAGTCATTTTCTTGTTGCAAACGTCTGACCTCCTCTAACCCGAGGCTGAGCAGCCTCTAAACAGAGGCAGCATCTTGTACATCTTTTCATCTTCCTATACCTCCTAGCCCAGCGGCCAGTTACAAGGGCAAGTTCAGGGCTGGGAAGACAATCAGGTTGCATGATCAGTGGGAGGGGCTGCCTGACGTGCTGTGACAAAAAGGACCCGGAGGCCGGTCTAGGTTTAGCATCATTGATTTGTGTGCCAGGGGTCCGGGGTGGGGTGTAAAAGTGTGGTCCTTGGGACTGCCCAGCCTGTTAAACAGGGGATTCTTGAGGCGGGGGAGAAAGCTGGATTGGCAGGCAGAGCAGGACGGTCCTGGCCAGTCCTAGGGTTTGGGAAGCTCAGGAAACAGGCCACTAACCCACAGGGCAGCTGATGCCAGTGGGCCCTAGGGTACCAGCTGATGCTGCCCCATCAGCCCTCTGCTCCTGGAAAGACCCTCAAGGGAAATGTCAGGGAGTACAGAAGCCCCGCCTCCTGCTCAGTCCACCCACCCCAGCCATGGCTACGCAGAGGCTCAGGGGAGCAGCCATTTGTCCCAAAGCTCTCTTGGGCCTGGGGGCAGAGGCAGAAATGGGCCCACATAACTTACAGGGCACCACTTTGCCTTCCCGACAAGATTCCTGGCTACAGAGCTCCACAGGCACTTATCCAGGACGCCCAGCCACTTCCTGCTGCAGGAGACCAGCACGGATGTAACAGGAGGGCACGGGCCCTGGGTCTTTCTGCCCAGCCATGCTGTCCCTTTGCTTCCTGTGCCCCACCAGGCACAGAAACGGTGAAGGCACTGGAGCAGGTGCCCATCGGCGCTACCAGCCTCATTCACTTAAGCTGGGAGAGGGGGTGTCCATGCACTGCCGCCTGCTGCTCCCTGCCCGGAGGGTGGATTACCAGAAGCGCCCTCCCTCGAAGTCTTCGTCCTGACCTGCCGCTCCCAGGTTGGACGCTGTTCCCACCACTGGAGGGTGGGTAGAAGGCCGGCGTGGGCAGGAGAGGGAATGGGGGGAGGGTGGAAGACGGTCGGCGGGACTGCAAGTCTGAAACTCCTTTCTCCTTTTCCTCTCTTTGAAACGCGAGTTGGCGGACTCGACTTCTTATATAACACTACTTTCGCGACCAAAGCACTCTTCACATCTGAGACTTTTCACGACCACCTTGGGGGCAGTTTCAATGCCCCCACTTGCAGGAGGTCAAGGCATTTGCTCCGATAGCACGTGGCTGAGCAGCGGCAGGAAGACCAGAGTTCCCATTTCCACCCCCAGACCAGGGAGCCCTCCTGCACCCACGACGGAGAGTGAGGAAGAAAGAAATAACCAGCCATGCAAAACCCGAAAAAGGAATCCTTTCTCTCCAAAGATTATGAAATCGAAGAGCATTTTGTTGTTTCTTGGACATTCTTCTTTCGACTCGGAGGCCACACAATTCAACAGGCTTCCCATTATTATTATTGTTAAAGTACTTAGTTTAGCTCCTGCCTCCTTTACCAACTTTCACACTGACAGAGAACTCAAGCGTTTACCTGGGCTCAGCCTTGGACGGGGCGAGCAGGTCGCGCGGGCTTCCAGCCTCCTCCTCCCCGGGGCTTGGCTCCAAGGCTCCCGCAAAATCTCGAAATCGCCCCGGATCTGCGCGGCCACTGAGGGAAGCAGCCCGGCTCTGAACAAGCCCAGGCAAGTCCAGGCAGAGTCCGCTTCTTGGTCCTCCCTCCTGCGCGCACCACACGGCCCCGGGGCGAGAGACGCGTCTCTCCTGCCCCAGGTCCGTGGAGTCGACTCGCTCCAGACAGGCCGGGCGCCTGCAGCTCCTCCGACCGAAAAGGAAAAGGGCCCAGGTAGGGCAAGGAGGGGCGGTTGGGGGCGGCGCCAGCCCAGCGGAGCAGGGCGGGAGCGCCGCAGGCGCCCGGGTCACGTCGGGGCAGGGTGGGGGGTGTACGCTTTGACAGAGGCCCGGGGCGCGGCGGCGGGGAGCGCTGCTGGGGGACCGGGCGCGCTCGGCCGTGGAGCGGGTCCCCCCGGGCACCGGGTCCCGGGCCCTCCACCGCAGCCGCCCGGCTGGGCTGGTGCTGCCCTGGTGACAGCGCGGACAGCGCAGCGCCCCTCGCCTCCGCCCGCCGCGGGATTCAGGGGCGGGATCCCGGGGCCGGACTCCACGGCCATCGCGACCCATCCGGGAGCTCCTCGCCCCTCCGCGGCGGGACCGAAGCCCGGGCGGGCCGAAGTGGGCCTGTAAGAAAGCAAACAGAAACCACGCGGCCGCCCGCCGCGATGCCCAGCCCGCGGGCCTCTCCCCGGGAAGAGGGAAAGAGAAACCCGCGTCCCGGGCGCGGGCGAGGGAGGTGCCCTGGGTCTGGATTTGCCGTGTCCGCGACATTGCCAGCCTGGAGAGCTAGGAAGCCCTACGCAGCCCCGATTCCAGGAGACGGGAAAGGACTTATAGGGCCAGAAACTGGCACCCCGCTGGGGCCACCGCCCGCCGGCCCGGCGCCCCACCCCCACTCACCTCGCCTCCAAGTTCCGGCGCTGCGGGCCGCTGGGTGTCTGGGCTCGCGCGTCCCGGGGCGCAGAGGCCGGCGGCGGGCATCGCCCAGGCGCGGCGCTCGAGAGTCGGGTGCTACGGGCGGGGACCGCGTGAGGAAAGGCTCGGCTGAGCCGAGGGGCCGGGCGCAGCCCCCAGCATCGGCCTTAAAGGTTCCCGGAGGCACCAACGCAGACTCTGGGAGGCGCCGCACAGCCCACGAAGTGCGCGCCTCCCTTTTCTCCCGTTTCCACGCTGCCCTGCGCGTGGCGCGGGACGCCCCCGGGGTAGATGGGGACGCACGTGCAGCAGTGGCCCTGAAGACCCCTCTCTGCTGTGCGGAGGGGGCTCCCCAGCCCCTCTCCCTTCCCCAACCACCGTAGATCACACCCAGTCCGACCAGGTTTGGACCTGGGAGACGAACTGCCCCGCGGCCCGCGCGCCCAGGTATGAAGGAAAGAGGAGTTCCCGGGGCCTCCCCATGCGAGCGTTTCTGCCCTCAGGGTTGTTGCAGGACTGAAATCGCTTCCTCCGAAGCAAACCCTCCTCGCAGCCTCAGCGCTTGCGACCCGGCAGGCACCTGTCTCCTCCACAGACGCAAAGCTGACGGCGGTCTTCTCGGCCCCGTGAGACTCATGAGGCTCGCACTGGGAGAAAATGGTCCTTGGGGGGGAAGCAGCCGCTGTCCAGACGGGTAATCCCATTTGGGCACGGGGGTGGGCAGGAGGAGGCCAGGTGTGAGCTGTCCCCATTGGACAGACGACCGTCCCGAGGCTCACAGGGATGAGTCTGCGTGGAGTCCATGTTCCCAGACTTCCCGGGGTTTCTAGAATAGTCCTAGAGAAGGAAAGAGCCAGTCAGCAGGTGAGAACGCCCAGGTGCATTGGATAGCTGCAGGTCAGGTCTACCTTTCCCCACACCAGCACTCCAGGGGAGAGGACAATTCCCCGCCCACCCTCGCCCCAGGGTGGCCATCGCCGCGGAGTAGATGGGGTGAGGAAGGCTTTGAGGATCCTGAGCACAAGCTGATGGAAGGGAAAAGGGGGTTCTAATCCTGATTCAGTGTGTGACCTCTGGCAATAATAATAATAATTATAGGGACTTCCCTGTTGGTCCAGTGGGTAAGTCTCCGTGCTCCCAATGCAGGGGGGCCCAGGTTCGATCCCTGGTCAGGGAACTAGATCCCATGTGCATGCCGCAACTAAGACCTGGCACAGCCTAAAGAAATAAACAAATAAATATTTTTTAAAAAATAGTAAAGCTAAGTCACATTGAGTGTTCAGTGTGCCAGGCATCACCCTAAACCCACCCCAGATCTCTTTCAATCCTCAAAACAGTCCTATGAGATAGGTACTAGTACTGCCCCATTTTCAGGTGAGAAAATCGAGGGCCAGAAAGGTAAAACTCGGCCAGCATCGCAAGGAGGAGAGTGCGGGGGTGGAACCAGGACCCAAATCCATGCCTTTCTGACCCCCAAGCCTCACTCCTTAAGCACCTGCCATTCGGCCTCAATTTGGCGAATTGCTTAGCCTCTCCAAGCCTTGGTGTCCTCATGTGTACGGACAGTGTGAGGCCCATGGTATGGATTCAATATATAATGGAGGAATGAATGAATGACCCCCCCCCCCAGCCCTCAGAGTAACTGTAAGGACTGCAGTAGTGGAGTTCCTGCACGTAGCAGGCACTCCCATGCGTTCATCAGCTCATCAAAGGAACCTCTATGGAGCCACAGGCCCGAGGAAGCAATAGTTTCCTGCTCCAGGTGTATAGACACTTGGGAACATTTCCGGCTGAGACCTCCGCCCTCATTGGTTCTTTCTTCTCATTTTCTTTTCAAAGCCGCCAAAATGCCTTGCCCTGGGCCACTAACAGATGAATAAGTACACTTGGGAGACACCAGACCCTGGTAACTAGAGGACTGAAATAACCAGATTTGTATCCACTTTTCCATCCAGAGAAGCCAAACCGTATCTAGGCCTCATTTTTTTTGTCTTGAATCATTTTTGTGGAAGTGAGGACCGGCTTACAAAGGCCTCTCCACATGCCAAAGTCTGTCTCACCACTTCCTACCCCAGGATGTGGAGCCCATTTGTATTTCCCCTAGAATCCATCCAGCACCCGGATGTACACACACCCCTGACTAACAAGCAAAGGGGCTACGGAGAAAGGGGGCTACAGAAGTAACAAGGACAAGCTTCCATTTATGCCCCCCCCGCCCCAGACACAGCTTCGAGACAGTGCACCCGGGAGGCATTCCTGTCTTAAATCTAACCACCGAGGCCCCAGGTGTACTGTTCCCCAGTCGGCCTAATGGGATTGATCTTGTCCAAAAATGTGAATTAAAAAATAGGATAACGACGTCCTGGGATTAGATCATACTGACGGTTGCACAATTCTGTGAATCTAGTCGTCCCTCCGTATCCAAGGGGGATTGGTTCCAGGACCCGCCTCAGATCCCAAAATTTGAGAATGCTCACCTTCCTTATATAAAATGAGGTAGTATTTGGATATAACCTAGGTACATCTTCCCGTATACATTATATCATCTCTAGATTACTTATAATACCTAGTACAATATAAACACAATGTAAATAATTGTAAATATAATGTAAATAATATGTAAATAGTTGCACCAGCAAATTAAAGTTTTACTTTTTTGGAATATCCTGGAAATGTTTCTTTTAATTTTTTTCAATCCACCGTTGGTTGAATTCACAGATACAGAACGTACGGATACAGAGGGCTGACTGTATACTAAAACGCACCAAACTGTATACTTTTAAATGGTGAAATTTATGGTATGTAAGTTATATCTCAGTAGGAAAAAAAAAAAAAAGGAGTCACTATTCTTCCTCACCGCCTGGAAATACATGGCATGAACCCAGCATGAAAGCCCCAGCACTCTTGATAAACAGTAACTCCCCTGACACAGAAGATCTAATCCCAGTGTGGGTAACACGAGGGGGTCAGTCATCCTATGGCTGCAGTCATTCTGCTGGGGCCCTGGTTGTGGCCATCTCAGGAACAAGCGGCCACAGGTCCAAGGCAGCCTGTCTTTTATGCCCTCGAATACAGAACTACGGGGAGACAGGGTCCTCCTAGACTGGACCCTGCAGAAGAAAGGGGGTTTGGGGGAGGACTTTCTTCATTGCAACCCTGCATCTGTGAATGAAAAATGTTGCCTGCCATACAAGTAAACAAAGGGTGTTGCGGCCACCAAGCCACCATATTACAGTTGTCCTGATGGTGAGCCCTGAGGGAACTCGGGATGGAAGCAGGGTGCCCCCCCCAGCTTCTAGCAGTCAACTACTGCAGTCACCCTGCAACCGTGCACCCTGAAGAACCTCAGGATGAGAAAGCACAGGACACCAGCCCCGGAGAGCTGAGGTGCATATCAAAGGAATGATTTCAGTGAGCCCAGACTCTTGCCTCTTCCCATACATAGAGAAGTGCTAAAGTCCTGAACTTGAGATGTCTGGTTTTCTTTAACAGTCATCTTTTGATGTTCTGACTACCTGGTCTTTGTTGCAAAAACTCCTAGATCTCTTGGTTTCCCTCTTGCCTCTTCGGAGCAGCCCCTCAGAGCTGAGAGGCTGTGTCCTGGGCTTAAGTCCTCAGAATGTCTGCCGAATAAACTATAACTCTCATCTTTTAGGTTGTGCATGTTTTTTTCAGTCAGCACATCAGAGAGTCATTTGGTGGGGTGATGGTGCACAGGCCAGGGTGGGTACCTGTGTGTATCATGCGGGGGTGTTCCAGGGAGCCTACCTAGCACTTGCGAAGCCCTTGTGTCAGCAAGCACTCTTCAAAGCCCCACCTCTGAATAAGGAAGGGCAACTTGACTTGTTGGGTTGGTGAAGAAATCGCCACCGGATTAAAAAGAGCAAATAAATGTAAGAAGTCAAAATGCTGTACAAAGGGGAGAGTTACTTTTAAGCGTTTACTCATTGCTATGCTGACTGGGCATTTAAACTAAACATAGCTTTACGTTTCTTTTATTTTCCAGCTCCTAAAGTTGCCCTGTGGCTTATGCATCAAATTCACCTTTTTCCTAATTGAGGACAGAGACAGGTCAACTTATTCTTAGGAGACATCCATCTTTGGAGCAATTGATTGATCGATAGATATTTGATACATACATTATTTAGCTACCATTGATCAAGTCCTTATTATATACGTTACGCACTGTTATGTGTGTTACAGACTTGATCTCATTTGATCCCCCAGCAGGTCTATGAAATCCCTACTATTATGCCCATTTAGCAGGTGATAAACTGAGCCTCAGAGAAGCCTCGGTCCCACGGCCTTATCTAAGATCATACAGCCTCTGAGCAACAGACCTGGGGTTTGGACCTCTGCTGAATCCCAAAGGCAGTTAACCTCCAAACACAAGGGCACGATTTGACAAAGGCGGCAGGCACGAGGGCACCCCAGCCATTTTTGTTGCGATGAGTGAAAACTCCCCTACCTTGAGTCCAGAGAAGGGAGACTTTGCCCAGGTCTGTTTGCTGCCTGCAGCTTTCATTAAATACACATACCTGCTACCTCCCATGTCTCCCAGTTCAAAGAGGAAAATAGAGCCAGTTTCCTTTCAGTGTCTAAACTGACAAGGGCCCCAAGCTCCCCTCCAGAGACCTGTGAGAAGCACAAGGCCCCATCCCCCCAAAGAACCCTGGAGCCGCAGCTCACGCCAAGGCTGCCAGTCTCGACGGTTCTTCACTTTTTTTTGGGTCACGTAATCCTGTGAGAATCTGATGAAAGCTATTAACCTTTTCCAAGAAAAAACCCAACAACTTCCATCACACAAAATTTTACTTACAATTTCAGAGGACGCCTTGCCTGCATCCTCCCTATCTCCTCCTCGCATCAAATTTAAAAGGTTAAAAACGGCGTGATGCTGTCCGATAGAACTGTCTGTGATGGTGGAAAAGTTCTACGTCTTTGCGGTCCTATTCGGTAGCCACTAGCCACGTGTGACTGTTGTAATTAAGTAAAATGTAACATTCAGTTCCTCAGTGCATTAGAACACGTGGCTAGTGGCTACCGTATGGAACAACGCAGCTCTAAGTGTATCCGGAGTTAAGCCAGAGCAGCAGAGAATTGCCAACCTGGGCCACATCACACGCTGGCTTGTGTTTTAGGGTCTTATGGGAAAGAGACCTAAGACAGGGTTCCCTACCCACTGTGCTTTACTCTAAGACACTGTTCATTACATGAAGCATAATGGGTATTGATAGGGGTCTCCATGACCATCCACTTTGGGGGGCTGGGATCCCCAGATGCACCCTGGTAAGGAGACTTTTCTTTGATCACCAAATTGTCCTCTAACTTAGTTCAAGGCAGAAGGCTTTTCAGTATCAAGCCAACCGATGTGCTCTGACGATACTGCAGCCGTCTGGATATGAACACGAGGGTGTTTGACAGGTAGTAGCGTGATCGAGTTTGGGCACAATATTTGGAAAGGTCTGATGGGTCACTTGTGCCGGCAGCTCCCAATCGGACCAGAACTAGATCTGGATGGCTCCGTAGACTAATGGCCCGGAGGCTGTCTCTCTGCAGCCACTGGAGACAAGAGGACAGGCCCCTTGGCCCTGCAGCTGCACCTGCTGAGACCTATGGCAGAAGGGAGGGGACTTGTCTGAGCCCATGAGGCTTTCAGGACCTGAAGGCTGCCGGGTCAGTGCCCGCCCGCTCTGCTGCCATGGGCCCGGGTCTGGCAGATGCTCCTTCTTGCCCACTGGGTCTAGGAAGGCAGCACTGAAGCTGGCTTTTGTTCTGCTCATCCCTCATCAAGGTCACCAATGACCTCCACGTTGCTAAACCCAATGATCAATTCCAAGCCCCCACTTTACATGACGCATCAGCATCGTTTAACAGAGCTGGTCCCTCCCTGATCGTTGAAACTCTTTTTCCTCTCTATTTGGATTTTGGGGTGCCACCGTCTCTTGGTTCTCACCTACTTTACCCACCACTCCTTCCTTCTCAGTCTCCTCTGCTGGTTCCTCCCCTACTGCCACCCTTTTTGTGTTCAAGGACCTCAGGGCTCGGGTCACCTACCCTCCCTCCCTGGGTGATCCCGTCCAGCCTCAAAGCTTATCAATCACATCTATACACTGACAACTCCCCAATTAACATCCGTAGCCACGACCTCCAGCCTCCAATGGCCAAATGCTAATCCAAAGCCTTGCGGGCGTGTAATAAGAATCCAAAAACACGGCACATTCCAAACTACAGTTCTGATTCCACCCTGACTCCCCAGACTCCCCCTCTGAAGCCTCCCCCATCTCCACACATGGCAACTCCTTCCTCCCAGAACTCTGCAGCTCATCCCTGACCTCTGTCTCTCTTCTCCTGCATCCAGTCCCTCAGCAGAGCCTGCTGGCTCCACCTTCAAAATACAGCAGAAATCCAGACCATTCTCTGCTTTTTCTCGTGACTGTCATTGTTTCCACTCTAAACCACCATCACTTTCTTGCCTGGACGACTGTCATAGCTTCCTAACTGGTTTCACTCGGCCCTTGCTCCCCAAGCCTGTCGTCGACCCAGCAACCAGGACGAATCTGTTTAGAATGAAATCCGATCGCGTCCCTCTGCTGCTCCAAACCCTCCAATGGTACCTCACCTTGCTCAGAGTCAAAGCCAGAAAAGTTCAACTGAATCAGCCCCCAACCGACTCTTGACCTCACTTCTTTTTACTGTCTCTCTTGCTGACTCTGTTCCACACTAGCCTCCTTGCTGGTCCTGGAACACACCGAGAAGTCCTCTTCCCCTCCCTGAGGCCAAAGGAACCAGACAGGGACACTGGAGGCCCAAATCCACCATCCTTGGTCACCACCATCATCGTTATCAATGGGCAGTGAGGACCGGAGGCTGAAACCATTAAGCCGGTTTCCATCCTGGCCTCCGGGAGGACATCAGAGGAAATAGCACTAGGGAGGCCCTTAGGCCCATGGTTACAATAGTCATTTCTTACAGTCTAAGGGCCATGGAGGGAAAAAGTGATAGTCCTCTTCTAATTCAGAAAATATTAACATAAGCGCTTTCTTTTTTTTACTTTTTTTATTTTTAACTTTTTTTTCCCTTTGGCCGCACCACGCAGCTTGAGGGATCTTAGTTCCCCAACCAGGGATCGAACCTGGGCCCCCTGCAGTGGAGGCACGGAGTCCTAACCACTGGCTGCCAGGGAATTCCCCAAAGCACTTTATTTCTGACATAGATAACTACGTTATTCTATTGATTAACTAGAAAGGAAAAAGAAAAAAAAGAAAAAGAAAGGAAAAGTCAACCCACGCCAGTAGGAAATGTGGATTGTTTTACAGAAGAGAGGGTTATCCTTGGGGGTTGAGTTGAACAGAATTCCACACTTGGGCTTTGAGGTTGTTGAGTGGCGCATACTGTAGAAATGCCGAGGACAGGTGGGGCCCCTGTGAAATGGGACAGATTCTAAAAAGACGCAGTAATTGGTGGAAGGGGCTGCTCACCTAAAGTAAGTCTACCCTAAAGGATAGCTGAGATCAACGAGAAAGCCAGAAAGGCTCCCAGATCCTAGACTACGTAAGCATCTCGAACACGAGGACCACAGGAATGATTCTCACCCATGATGCACCGGACCGTTGTCTTGAGTGGGACCCCTTCTCTGAGCGGCCGCAGCAACATCCTCAATCCCTTGGATGGATGCTGCCAAGTTACGTATTTACCGCCGTCGCTCCTTTCACTGTAGTTTGCTGCAGGTTAGCATCGCCCTGTCTTTCTATAAATAGGAAGAATGCTTAGCACAGCCCTCAGAAAACCATGTGTTGCAAGCATCTGGAAGAGACGAGCGGCACTCACGGGGCTTCTCTGCTGGAGCTGTGTCTCTCCCACTTGCCTGGTAGGAACGCCCCAGGAGAGCAGCCACTTTTGACCTCCGGGGACCTAGAGAAGCCAAGAAGCAAAGCAGTTGTGAAAAACAACCCAGTTCCAGCACCAGGTACGCAAGGAGGCGGCCTGCAGGTGCTGGCAGGTCTGTTCAAGTCTCCCTCACCAACCTTCTCTTCAGAGGGGGATTTTGCCAGGAGGAACCTCTGAAAATTTCTAGGGTGGAAGAGAGAGACGGGTCAGACGCAACAGAAACGTGGCGCTCAGGCAGCCAGGCTGAGCAGAGGCGCTGAGTGGAGGCTCCTTGGTGACCCGGGGTCCCTTTGAGCCTCCGGGGTAGCCTGGGAGGCCAGTGGGGTGAAGGCAGTAGGGGAACATCAAAGACAAGCTGGGCGCATTTCACATTTTTATCGTGAGCCAGCCCTATCTCACTCCTTCTGTTTTGAAGAGAAACCTAATTTGTACTTTTCTTTAAAAACCATTTATGTCTGGTCTAGCCCTTGTTGTCAAATAAGCACGTTTATTACACAGACGGAAGCCTGGTATCTCTGAGACCTTGAATGGACTATTTACAATATTGGGGCTGCAGGGCAAGGTGACCTTCAGACCACAAAGGGGCAGTGCCTTGCATGTGGCAGGGCCTTTCAGAGGACGTGAGACATCCAGGCCATTGCCGTGTCTTAGGGGACCTGGGAGGTCACAGACTGAAGAAATGTCAAAACAGGATTAGAAAAATGCATTTTAAACATTTAAAATTTAATGCTTTTAGAAGTAAGACAGAGAAAGGCAAACATCATATGATAGCCCTCATGTGTGGAATCTAATAAAAAATGATATAAATGAACTTATTTACAAAACAGAAACAGACTCACAGATTTCAAAAACAAACTTGTGGTTACCTAAGGAGAAACATGGGTGGGAGGGATAAATTGGGAGCTGGGATTGACAATATACACGCTACTATATATAAAATAGATAACCAACAAGGACCCACTGTATAGCACAGGGAACTCCACTCAATATTCTATAATAAGCTAGGTGGGAAACGAATCTGAAAAAGAATGAATCTATGTACGTGTATAGCTGAATCACTATGCTGTATACCTGAAACTAACACAACATTGTACATCAACTGTACTCCAATAAAAATTTTAAAAAATAAAATAAAATTGAATGCTTTTAACACACGACTCAAATATGAGAGAATTGAGCTGTTTGCTAGAAATGATATAAAAAATCTAAAAACCTTTTTGAACATGAAGCCCAGGCCAGAGGCCTCACTCCCAGCAGATAGATCCTGAAACAAGTTGCCCCCAGAAATCAAGTGACAGGTATTGACCTGGTCACTGCAGTAGGAATGTGAGCTCCAGCACGGGACACGTCAACTTCTAGCTGCGTTCCTAAATTCAAGAATGGCCAGCTCTCCCTGGGAATTCTGTGAAATTTCCTTGGACAACAGAGGCGCAAACGACCCATCAAGCCCATTCTGAGAACAGCGAACAAGGAAAGCGACAGCGCACCCCTTTGTATTGTGTTCCACAACCTTTCTACGAGGCCAAAATGAAGTGTGGGCAGACCTAGGAGATGACACAGATCCTGAATGACAGGGAAATTTCTAGATGAACTTTCTGTTTCATGCGTCAAAACAAAATCCAGAAAAACTCTTCTGCCTGAATGCATGGGACCGAGTAAAACTCCCATCCCCAGTTCCGCAAACGCCCAGCCCCGCAGTGAGAGGCTCGTTTCCTTCCTGCGTCCTCGGGCGCCCTCTGCTGGAGGGATCCTGAGTTACAGCACTAATAACCAGAATGGCAACCGCCAGACTCCAGGGGCCCCGATTTCCCGGAATTGCAAAGAGGAACAACTATAAACGAAGCCCCATGTTTTCTCCCCTGGACACTTTGCCCAGTGAGAGTCGCAAGCCAGAGGTGCTGCAAACCTGCTCAGAGGTAGGGTTCAGTTCCCGGAGCAGCACTTCCTGACGTCCAGTACGTTTTGCCCGTGGTCTTTAGGACCTCAGGTCTGTCACCTCCAGGTCCCCCATCTCCTTACCTTGTCCTGTTTCACTGGAGTCGGGGCACTCGAGGGGTCCAGCGCCGACGACTTCATCCTCGTCTCACATGCTGGCTGAGACACAGCCCAGGGACGCGCAGGCCTGCCCTGAGCTTTCCGTCTCCTTGGGCAAGTCGGTTAATCTCTAGGCCTCCCGGTCCTTGCCTCTGAGCTCGGGGCTGGCATCAGATGATTTCAAAGTATCTTTCATTTGTGGGGCTAAAGTTTGCACTCATAAGAGGAAAGACAGGTTCTGAACCTTAATCAGATCTGCAGAGGATGGGCACAGCAGAGAAACCGCTGACTCTGCATTGGGTGAAAAGCAAAAACGGTCAGTGGGCGAGTGCCATGGGTCAGGACCTGGCCCTGGGGCCCTAGGGTCCCAGCAGCACCTTGGAGCCTTTTCCCGCCACCCCAGCCTGCCTCCTGGCCCTCCCTGCCTGCGGGATTTGGGGTGCCACTCCTTAACCAGGTGGGGGCACCTCCAGTGTCCCATTTCCTGCTGAAATCCAGGCCCGCCATTTGCTCTCACGGCCCTTACCTTTGCCTTATACCTTAGTCCTTACAGGAGCCCCAGGGACTCGGCTGGCCAGTTGGCTCTGCCTGGAGGGCGCAGGCAGTCCCCCGAGAGCTGCCTGTCCCCACGTCCTTGGCAGGAAGACTGGCAGCCTCAGCACTGCGCCTGTCCCAGGCTGAGCAGGGAGGCTCCTCGTGTCAGATCTGTGCAGGCCCCCAAACTGATGACATCAGCGGGGAGCAGGGTCTGCAGGCCCCATGACCCCTGACCCCTGCCATCTCCCCCTCCTCCTCCCCCTCTGCCATCTCCCTCCCCCTCCCAGCGCAATGCAGGCTCCAAGGGCAGCCTCCAAGGTGGAGACTCAAGCCAGCGATGGGAGGAAGCAGCCACCAGCACCCAGGCTCTCCCCGCAGAAGTCCAGGGTCCCGGACAGTGAGAGGCACCGGTCTCCGAACTGTCTCACAGCTGCAAACAGCCCCGGAAGAGCAGGCTCGTGTGTGCAGTGTGACATCACTTCCCATCTTGCCAGGAGACAGGGCTTTTGCCAGGAACAGGCCCCAGGGGACGAGTCGGGCAGCATTTTCATGCCACTGGCATAAATGAAGACCTGCACCAGAGGCTGCTGTTCTGGGCAGAAGGTGCTGTCTGGGCTCCCTGGGGCTGCCTTCTCTGTCCCCAGCCCCTGCCTCCTGCCACCTCAGCCCCTCACATCACCCAGGAGGGTCAGCAGCTACCAGACCCCACCCACATCTGCTGGCCCTGCTTCCCTCTGTAGGGGAAGCTGGACTTCTTCCACATCCAACTTTAACCTTCTGCAACTAACTCGACACTGGGAAAAACCCTTCCTGCCAGCGCCTTTGTGCCTCAATCTGTCTCCAGAGGCTTTCCCAGACATCCTGAGTGATGCATTCAAGAATACGTCCTGAGAAGGTCCCTCTGCCCTCACCCAAGAGGATGCCTGGGCTGGGAATCCCTTCTTACCTCCCCCCCACCCCAATTGGAAAGACAGTCTCACTTTCCAGACCGGTGTTCACGATTCAGAGCTGGAGGTCCAAAGCCAGGGCCCAGTCACAGCATCCCTGGGCTCATCCCAAAGGCTTCATTCACCTCCCATCCCTTCCGAGGTGCCACACATCTTGTTCTTCTATGGAGGTTTCGGCAAATCACGCCTCACTCTTGCTGGGTGCTCCATACAGAAGCGCCTGTGAAAATGGCCCATCCAAGGATGCACGAAGCCGGTCTGTACAAGAGCCTCCGTTTGTCATCCTTCCCAACCTGGGAGGCTGCCTCCGGCCCCAGCCCTCAACTCCGATGAAGTAGAGTCGTGCAGAAAATGTTGTATAAATAAAGCCCGAGACTCACTCACTGCACCAATCAGGGACCGAGTCCTGTCTCGGCGCTGGCTGCGCGCAGCCGCCGGGAGGTGGCCGTCGGGACGCGAGCGTGGCAGTGGCGCGCCGCCCGCCAGCCCGGAGCAGTGGTGCAGGGCCTCTGCACCGCCCGCTGCTGCAGCCCCGCGGCAGCCAGCACTGCTGACTTGGCCCGGGCGGCGGGGAGGGCGGGGGAGGGCCTGCAGCAGCTTGGGTTCCAACCGCCCCTGCGCAAGGAGACCCGGAGAACCAGCAGCACGGGCTCCGCGGGCCAAGGCCGGGGCAGGTGACGGGCTGGGAGAGGAGAGCGCGCGGGAAGCACTGAGTCAGCACTGGTGCATTGCGAGCCGCCGCCGGGGAGCCTGGGACCGAGACGCACACCCGCTCCTGCCCCTCCAGGCACACCTCCCACCGAACTTAGGGACCAGCTCTAGCCTCACTGTTTCCCTGCCACAATCGCAGGGCTAGGATGCGCCTGCTCTAAGTGATCTGGGGGATGGAAAGAGAGAATTCTTTTTAAAGATCAACCCAGGCCCATGGCAGCCCCTAGGTCTGACCCGTGGGCCGGGTGGGGGAGAGTTTCTTCCTGCTCCCACCCTCCGGCAGCCCCTGGACTAGTGGGTCGGGCCTGGCGGAAATGGGGGCAGGGTAGTGGTCGTCATCAATTGCACTGGATTTTCTGCCTGAGGAAAACCTTGGGAAATGCTGGTCCCTTGCTGTCCAGCATGGGGCCAGCTCTCGCCATACCAGCTCCTCAGCAGCTGGCTTCCCCATTCTACTCCCTGAGAGATGAGCGCGTCCAGGGGCCTGCAGGGGCTAAGACCCACCTGTCCATCCCTGAGGCTCTTGCGCCCCTTTGCGCCACTTCTTCCCCGACCGCCTTGATGGGGTCCCTTTGGCCCCGACGGCACCTGCTGAGGGAAGGAGAGCTCTCACAATGAGAAGCTTGTAGAAACCCCTTTTTTCATCTCATATGCACGTCATTCATCTCACAAGCTCCAGTGATGTCTGAGGGCTGGGCTCTGGGGTCACCTGCTCCCCTTGGGGCACATTTGTGAAGTTCCTGTCTCACCTGACCTCCCCTTAGGGGACCAGAGACTAGTGGATGTGGGTGGGATGCTGGGGCCAACAGTGGCATTTGCTTTGCAGCCACGGACAAGAGTCCTTTCTCTTGGCTAATTCCAGATATAAAGGAAATCATTCCAGATGTAAAGGAGGCTCGTTTGTCATCCAGGCAGGGGAGGGAGGCACCGAATGGGAGAGGAGTTTGCCTGGGCATGCCAGCTCTAGCCTCTCGCTCCCCGGGGCAGAGAGCCCGCTGACACCTCCATCCCACTGATAAGGGAAAATTCGTCAAGGTTTGTCCAAACAGCACATCCTAGCAGCTTTCTGGGGGGAGGGGCAAGTTCTGCCTGTTGCACCAATGAGGCTCCATCATCAGCACCACACGATACTGACCACCAAAGACCCTAGTGTGCGGGACCCCGGTGATTCATCTGGGTACGCCAGGCTCAAAGCGTTCCACATCCAAGGAGGTCAGTCTGGAAAAATTAAGTTGCTCTATGTCTCAGGAGGCTGTGCAAGCCCATGCCACAGATCCATGAGCCGAGGTCAAAGATGGTGTTAAAGACACAGGGAATATATAAAAAGCGGGTGGAGTGAGTCAGAGATTTTGAAAGCAGAGAAGTATCAAGGTACTCCTAATTTGGGGGAGGTTTGTTTTCACCTGCAGAGGGCTTTTCCAATCTATGCAATTATGTGGTCTAAGACCCTATAAAATATCTGTCTATGAGCCCGAATTTTCCCAAATGCCTGCAGAGGTTCCAATGGGACCACCTCTCATGCCCCAAGGAGCTTCAGCTGTTGCAGCCCCTGCCAGAGGGCAGGCAGGGTTTTCTAAAGATGAGCCTCCAAGTCTGGCTCCAGTCTACAGCAAGACCCAGAACACAGTGCAGAACCCACAGAGGTCATGGCACGCCGCCAGCCTTGGCCCAGTTGCTGTTTCAGGGACTTGCCTGATAATTTATATCTGAGAGGTTTGCTGCACATCCTTAGAGCAGATTTAGTGAGAGACCTAAAGTTTTTTTTTTTTTTTTTTTTTTTTTTTTGGTAAAAAGATACCGTTTTGCTTTGGAGAGAACTGCACAGGAGCTCAGCCCATCCAGTGCCCGGGACCACCTGGGCACATGCCACATGGCCCTGCGTGGTTTCACCCCCAATGCAGACCTGGATCCAGGCACTGCACGTCCCGGAATGCCACGCCAGTGGTGCCAGCCTTGGCGCTCCTCCAGCCGGCACCTACTGAGGCAGCAACTGCCTCTGGGGCGGCCCTTTGGCCAGATGGGGAGGAGTCTGGTGCCGGAGACCAGAGTTCAGACGCCTTGGGCTCCTTGTGCATTTCCCCCGGAAAGAGCCACTGCCCCAAGTGTGCTTTCTGCTGCTTCTGTGCGAACCCCATCCCCATCTAGATGGGCTTCTTCTGGAGCCCCCCCCAACAATGGCCTGGCACCCCGTGCATCATAATTCAACACCCACTACTAACACATCAGTGAATTCATCCGTTCTTAAATGCTACAGCCTCTGCCCCTGCGGTCGCAAATCATTGTTTCAAGTTTCCCTCCAAAGCACATCTCAATAAACCCACAAGAAGAAAACCTCCACCACCACCCCGCCCCGTGAATAAGGCAGTGAAGGCTGCCTCTGTGTTCCCAGGGTTCAAGCCAGGCTAGAAAGATCACAACAGAGATCAGACCAGAAATCTCCAGCCCGATTCCACACGGCTTAAAGAGCCAGTTAACCAGACACAAACGAACGCACGCACGCACGCGCCGAGGCAAGGACTACGCTTAAACTCATCAGTGAGTCTGTGGGGTCTCCCCGTGCCCAAGCGTGTGAACCAACCCGAAGTCAGGTCCTGAACGCACTTCGGATTTCGCCCAGGGCTCGGCGCTCCCCAGTCTGAGTTACCCAACGGGCTGACCCGAGAGTGGGTATCCCTTTCTCTCTCCTCCTCCCCCCGCTACTGAGGTTCTGCAGTCACTTGAAGGAGAAAGATTTCGCAGTACGGCATTCTTAAAGCTGCAGTGTCCAAATTCTCCTTCAAACCCCAAGTGTCACAGACATCAGCGCACTTACCGGGGTCCTTTGCAGAGGGTGGGTGGGCAAGGAGGTTGGGCATGGGAGGCTTGCTTGGAGAAGCCAGGCGGGTGGGAATCAGAGACTCAGACTCTAGCGAGGGTAAAGAGGAGAGGCAGACTGCACCGTGATAGCCTCTGCAGTTAAACCAGGTTGCTGGGACTGCAGCACGACTGCAATGGAGTAGTTTTTTTTAAATCACAAAACCACCACCAGAATTGCCTCCACAAATTTTATATTCATCGTAGCTGAATTAAAACACAAGGTGCAAACATAAAACCAACATGAGAAAGAAACCGAATTAAAAAAAAATAATTCGAACAGCATTTTAAAATTATTTGGAAAATTTTACTCCTGTGAGCAACTGACTCAGCTTTCCTTGCACGGAAAGCCATGCGGGGAGGGACCTGGATGAACTTCATGGAGCCCGGAGTTGCTGTAAAGTGCAGGGAGAGGGCTTCAGCTTCTTAGAAAAGAAAGCTTTTTTAAAAACCCAAAGAAAAGGGAATCGTTCTGCCGGCTACCTAAGGAGCGGGTAAAATGAGCTGATGATCTAGCATCAAGAAACCCACACACCCCTCCCGGAAAGTTACCTCTCTCCTCTGCTCAGCGGCTGCCGGCTGCCGTCCTGCCCCGATGCCGGCAAGTTGCAGACTTCTGCTGGGAAGGCAGGACCCAAAATAAGAAGTGTCAGCTGGGTCCTTGCACCGAAATGATGCCAGGAGTCAACGCTGCAGGCGCGGGGATGGTCTCTCCCCTTCTCCCTCCCCCATCCTGGTTTAATTTAAACCCCTGACACTGCAAGATGCCTGCTCCTACAGAGGCGCATCTCCAAAAACCCTCCTTACCACCAGGTCCAAGGCTTTGCTCCACCTCCCACATTTGTTCACCTGAAGGTGCTTTTCCGGCAAAAGAAAAAAAACAACGAAAAGAAGACAGGGACTGCAGAATCCTTAATTCCTTCCTTCCTGGGACCACATTTTAGAGAAGGTGTGACTTGTTCAGAAGTTTGAGAACTGCAGCCTGATGCCCAGGAAGGAGCAGAAGCAACGAGTGACAAGTCTGCTTTGCTTCAGACAAACGTCTACACCATCACTTTACCAAAAGAAGGACAGAGGTAGACACAGGGTAAGAAGAATAGGAAAATTCCTCTCTGTCTGCTGGCAAATTTTCAACAGTTTGGGAAAATCTCTATTTTTGCTTTCCCTTCAAGAAAATCCTGTTTTAAAAATTGGCAGGCACATGAAATGTACAAGATGGCCACAAAGTGTAAATTTTTGTCCTGATGTGTCTGTGATTCTTAAAGTTTCTGCTCCTACCTCTGTGAAAGTTAATATCTTTTAAGATTGACATAGGGATTTAATTGGGAAAATTCTAGGGAAGAGCAGCACTTTAAATGCAGATACGGTTAAAATAGCACATCCTAATATAATCTACGAGAGATAAAGCAGACTAGATAAATTGAGATGGAGAGCAGGGTGAGGGGAGAAGAAGGGATTCCCAGATTTTGAACTTAATGCAGACTGAGAGTCTGAGAAAAGTCAATGAAGGAGAAAGGCGGGGAGAGAAACTAAGACTCCTAAACCAATTGCTCAGAAGGACCAACTGCATCAAGTTCATGTACATTTCATTACTGAAGTAAAACCTGGTGTGTGACTGGTTTCTAAACAGACCCAGGGGGAAGGCTGTGCTGCCGACATCCTGCCTGGGGCACACAGGGCCACCCTGCTGCAGTGCGCCAGCGCCGAAGTGGGCACTGCATCCGCCGGCCACTCACCCACTTTCCTGGCTCTCAGGCTTTGGCAGACAGGTAAGGCTGTGCGGCACGGGCTATGCTGGCAGGCAGACCCAAGGGCCAGCCACGGTCAGGCTGTTGGCACCCTCCATGCTGCACCCCTTGTTGTGGCAGGGGTGGCCGCAGACTCACGGAGGGTCCCAGTGGAAGGGACCCCAGAGAGCACACAGCCCCATCCCCCCATTTCACAGACAGGTAGTCCTGACGCCCAAGAAACGGTAGGGCCTCACGCAAGGTCACCTGGCCAGTGAGAGGCAGAACCTGGATTAGAATTTGGATCTCCAGATCCTTGGTCCTGTGAACTTCGCCCTGTATTTGCCATCCCCCTGCCCCTTAGGTGAGCCCACTTCCTCTGCCCCTTCTTCATATGACCTTGAGGATCGCCTCTCTGTTCTGTGAGTCAATTTCCCCTCCCTAGATGGTATGCAGACTTAGGCCAAGGAGTTTCAGCTCTTTGAAAACGGGAAAAATACCAAGTCATTTTCTCGCCTTCAGAGGCAAGACCATACTTAAGGCTTAGGAACCAAAGCAAGTGTTTTTCAGTCTCCTTCGATTTTGAGACCTACGGGGTCATCTGCACTGGGGCTACTGGAGCAAACTGCCTCAAACGTGGTGGCTTAAAACAACAGAAGTTTATTGTCTCACCGTCTGGAGGCCAAAAGTCTGATATTAAGATGTCAGCAGGCTGGTTCCTTCTGGAGAATTCGGTCCATGCCTTTCTCCCGGCTTCTGCCGATTGATGGGAATTCTGGGCATTCCTTGCCTTGTAGATGCATTGCTCCAATCTCTGCCTCTCACTGGCCAGGTGACCTTGCGTGAGGCATGGTCTTCATGTGCGTGGCCTTCTCCTCTGTGTGACGTCTTCCCTTCTCATTTGTCTCTTCTCGTATAAGGACACTTGTCATTGGGTTTAGGGCCCATCCTAATCCAGCATGATCTTGTCTTGAGTCCCTTAATTATATATTCAGAGACCCTTTTTCCACATAAGGTCATCACAGGTTCCACATCTGTTTTCTGTGGTGGGGGGCGTCCTTCAACCCACTGCGTTGTGCATTGAAAGTTTTCACATGAGCGGCACCAGCAATGGAATATCACGGTCTGATCCCATCCCAGTCTCTGGAGCTGCCGTAACACAGAGCCCTTTAATGCCATTTGCAGCAACATAGTTGGACCTAGAGATTATCATACTAAGTGAAGTAAGTCAGACAGAGAAAGACAACTATCATGTGATATCCCTTATATGCGGAATCTTAAAAAAATGATACAAGTGAACTTATTTACAAAACAGAAGCAGACTCACAGACTTTGAAAACAAACTTATGGTTACCAAAAGGGAAAGGTGCAGGGAGGGGGGGAATAAATTAGGAGTTTGGGATTAACATATACATACTACTATATATAAAATAGACAACCAACAAGGACCTACTGTATAGCACAGGGAACTCCACTCAATATTCTGTAATAACCTATATGGGGAAAGAATCTGAAAAAGAATGGATATATGTATATGTATAACTGAATCACTTTGCTGTATACCTGAAACGAACACAACATTGAAAATCAACTATACTCCAATATAAAATAAAAATTAAATTAAAAAAAAGGAGAAATTTGGAAGTTCAGTGGTTAGGACTCTGCACTTTCACTGCCAAGGGCCCAGATTCGATCCTGGTTGGGGAACTAAGATCCCACAAGCCTTGCGGTGAGGCCAAAAAAAAAAAAAAAAAAGGAGTTAAAAGCTACGTGTGCGGAATGCTTGGCCTTTAAGTGCTCTATTTGTGTCGACTTAGTTAATTCTGTCAACAACCCTCTGTGGTAAGTACTGTCATCATCGACCCCATTTTACAGTCAAGGAAACTGAGGCACAAAGAGGTTTAGGCCACACAGCTACTGAGTAGCAGGATGGAGGCCATCTGGCTCCAGAACCCGTGCTCTTAACCACACTTCTGCTCAATCGTGCTGGGGTTGCAGATACTTCTCTCTCTCTCAACGTGACACCATTGATTTTCTATCCAACCCACATCTCTGCTTTGTGTCTTTTACGGGTATTTATTGGGCATGTTTGAACGTGTGCTCTGTGCTGATCTAAATTCTGGGCATTGCCCTTTGCCGTCCCTACCAGGGATGCCTCTTCAGCCTTTAGACACACGGGAGGGACTCAGGAAAGTAAACCAGGCAGATAAGCCCACGAGGTTTCCCTAAGAACGGAGGGGACATGCCACTGCACATCTTTGTCCCTCATGATCAACAAGACACCCGTCAGGTCAGTAATTAACATGAAACAAAAACAAGCATCCGGGCTTCCCTGGTGGCGCAGTGGTTGAGAGTCCGCCTGTTGATGCAGGGGACACGGGTTCGTGCCCCGGTCCGGGAGGATCCCACATGCCGCGGAGCGGCTGGGCCCGTGAGCCATGGCCACTGAGCCTGCGCGTCCGGAGCCTGTGCTCCGCAACGGGAGAGGCCACAGCAGTGAGAGGCCCGCGGACCGAAAAAAACAAAAACAAAAACAAGCATCCATTTTCAAAACAACAAGAAAGAAGAAGCTTGGGAACAACGGTGGTCTTTGGGAGATGCCGACATTGTGGTTCTTGCATTGGAGCCTCTTTCCCAGGCTGTTTTAGCAAATCTGGTGAGTCACTTTCTTCAAGAACAAGTTCTAGGGGACTTCCCTGGTGACTCCATGGTTAAGAATCCACCTGCCAAGGCAGGGGACACGTGTTCGAGCCCCGGTCCGGGAAAATCCCACATGCTGCAGAGCAACTAAGCCCATGCGCCACAACTACTGAGCCCCCATGCCACAACTACTGAGCACGTGTGCCACAACTACTGAGCCCGCATGCCGCAACTACTGAAGCCCATGCGCCTAGAGCCCGTGCTCCGCAACAAGAGAAGCCACGGCAATGAGAAGCCCGCACCACAACCAAGCGTAGCCCCCGCTCTCTGCAACTAGAGAAAGCCACACGCAGCAACGAAGACCCAATGCAGCCAAATAAATAAAATAAATAAATTTTAAAAAAGAAAGAACAAGTTCTAATCCATGTTAGATTTCTTCTTAGGCCTTGAGAAATAACTTGAGCACTCTGCACACAAACTGCTGGTGGAAGGCAGATACAGCCCCAGTGTTTTTCATTGGCTGCCTTATGCGGGGTTAATATGCAACAATACCACTGTCTCTTATATTATATGTTCAGTAGCAGTAGTAGAAAACTAGGTTCAACCTAGGGAAAGTGTCCTATCTGGAAGTTGTTCTCAAATATTACTCTAGATCAGGGTCTTTCCCTTTTAAGGACAAGGCAGAACCCTTGAAGGCCCAGGAGAATTGCTGCCTGGAGATAAGCTCGAGATGGCCATCTGACTCAGGAGATTCCCTGCCTCTTACATCATAGAAAGTCCCTCAACCTTTACATAGCAAAGCATCTGGGTTGGGCCTGGAGAACATCGTTGAATGCATCACAGTGGCTTTTCTTAACGGATGAGTAAAGCTTTCTGTGATGACTTCCATGTGCTTGGCCTCTTCTCTATCAACACAAAATCACCATCACTAGGGAGGGGTCCAAGAGGGTGGCTTTCATCGTCTTCAACAGAAGATAAAGGCTTTGCCCACCTTGAATCTCCTACATTGTTTGACAGCTGCGCTGAGCAGAGTGCTTTCTGCTCCGAGCAATGCCAGGTGAGGGCACAAGGATGGCAGAGTCAAATGCATTTTATCATTAGTGAGAACTCTTCCACCCCAAACAATCACACTGCTTCTTCCTCCTACTTCTTCATGGTCAGCTGGGGGACAGCAATCTCCTACCCTCCTGATCTGTCTCGTAGTCTGTTTAAACACAAAAACCATAAATGCTCAAATATTAGATCTGCCAGCTTACATATGCACTTTGTGAGTTTTCTCAGTTGTTCATTTAAAAAGTGTTAATTGAGGGACTGCCCTGGAGGTCCAGTGGTTAAGACTCCGAGCTTCCACTGCAGGGGGCACGGGTTCGATCCCTGGTCGGGGAACTAGGATCCCGCATGCTGTGTGGCACGGCCAAAAAAAAAAAAAAAAAAAAAAGTGTTGATTGAGCGCCTTCCATGTGCAGAGGTGAGCTTGCGCTCCATAGATTGTTAATGTATCTTTGCTGAGACATTGGAGGTTCACAGCTTAAGCTGAGATTCTTCCCCAGGATGTCTGTGTTAACTGCCAAGGGATGATGGGGGCATCTTCAGGCCCTGGCTGCCTGATGAAAAATATTTTCAGTGCAAGGAAGCCTTCTTGGGGTCCTCGGCCATAAGCATCTTTCACTGTGCCCATGGAACCTGCATCTCTTGGCCTGTGCCCAAATGTCCCCTTATCAGAGTCACTCTCTTCTTCAAAACAGCACACCAGGACCACCTCCTCACTCTACTCCTTGCCTTCTGAGCGGGTATATCAGCACCTGACATTGTACACTTATTTGTTTATTCGTTAGCATTTGTGTCCCTACACCGGGGTGCCACCTGCCCCAAAGCAGAGAGGTTGGCCGTTGCACTCACTGCTGTGTTCGCAGCACTAGGACAGTGCCTAGGAGGCAGTAGAAGTGCCATACGTTTTCGTAAATGAATGACTGAATGAATGAATGAACAAACGTATTCCCTTTCTTTTTGATCTGTGCCAGTGGAATTCTTCATTTCCAGGCAAACCTACGATCTCCGCCACTTGGGGACTTCTAATTTTCCCCCATAAGTGAAAGCTGGCTTCCCACAAGCCCACATGACGACTCTGCAGATCATGTCCCACGCAAAGTCACTGCTGTCCTTCCCCGACACGTGGGCCGGGGGGAAGGGCGGGCCGAGCAGGCCGTCCCTCGGCCATAGTGCACCCCTTTGGAGTTGCCCTTCATCTCAGAATAAAATGCAAACACCGTACCAAGGCCCAGGAGGCTGTGAGGCCCAGCCTTGACCCCTGCCTCCAGCCTCCCACCTCCTCTTGGCCGACCTCTCCCTCCTGCTCAGATTCAGCAGTTCCAGCAGCCCCTGGCCTCCTGCTGGTCTTCCGGAACAGCCCCTTCTCACCTTCAGGTGTCAGCCCAGCTCCCTTCCTGGAAGAGCCTCTTTTGATGGGCTCCCTGGAGTGGCTCTTGGCTCCCTGCTCCTTCCCAATCAGTTCCCGCAGCCTGGCGTCTGTCACTGTATGTGATTCTCTGGTTCATCTGTTCTCTCAGGAGAAGGACAGTGTTCACCCCTGGATACCCTGTGCAGGAGGAATACCTGGTATCAATGCCAGCCCCACCCCCCTCCAACATCAACGAGAATGTCTGTTGGATCAAGGGCCGCATGACTGCTCCCGGGCAGCCTATGTCCGTGTTGCCACAGCCCTCTCTTTCGACACCTGTATTAACCTGTTGGGGCCACCGTAACAAAGCAGCAGACTGGGCAGCTTACTCGACAGAAATGTGTTCTCTCAGTTGTGGAGGCTGGAAGTCCAAGATCCGAGGTTTCAGCAGGGTTGGCTTCTCCGGAGGCCTCTCTCCTCGGTTTGCAGACGGCCGTCTTCTCACCGTGTCCTCACATGTTCTTCCCTCTGTGTGTGTCTGCGTCCTAATCTCTTCTTCGCATAAGGATGCCAGTCAGACTGGATCATGGCCTCCTAAGGACCTCATGTTAAGGTATTCACCTCTTTAGAGACCTCATCTCCAAATACAGTCACACTCTGAGGTACCGGGGGTGGGGTTCCAGCATACGAATCTGGCGGGGGGCACCTCATAACACACCTGCTATCCACTCACCCTCGCCATCACTGGCTGCCTTGCGTGAGCTCTCCCACTCTTCTCTGACTTTGGCCTTCGGCCCCCATTCTCCTTCCCACTCCTACTTATCTGAGTGTCCCCATTGGTCACGTTCTGCTTATAGAAGCTTTCTGCTCAGATCCTTGTTTCTCGGGCTTGGCCATCCGGTTGCTCAGCCCACCACACAGCAATTACCCCGTCTGCTGAGCGCTCACTAAGGGCCGGTGCTGCCCCCGCACTTCCCACATTTATACCTCACATAACCCAGGAGGGGGCTCTGACTGCCCCCATATTATGTAGGCAGGAACCAAGCTTGGACAGGTCGAATGAGCTGCCCCAGGTCATAGAGTTGAAAGTGGGGGGACCTGGAGTGGAACCTAGACTTTCAGCTTCAGGGAATGTGTTCCAAACACCATGTTTGCCCACAGATTCCCAGGGCACATCATCGGTGGGCTGAGGGGCTAGGACAGGCAGGCTCACTTAGAGAGCCACAGACAGGGCAGTCGATAGACTGGCAGCCAATGAAGAGATGGCAACATTAGAAAGAGCAGAATAGGAATAAAAAGCATGGCGATCTGGTCCATTTCCATAAGGGCTAAGAGCCCTCCAAGCCTCTAACGGTCCCCAAGGCATCACCATACACTGATCATAGAGAACAGCAGGAAAAGAGCCTGTGCAGTGGGGACTGGCAGAGTCAGCAAAGAAAAATACAGGACTCTCGGTTAAATTTGAATTTCAGATGAACAACAAGTTATTTTTTAGTCTACGTATGGCCCGTGTAATATTTGGGACATGATTTTACTCCAAAACTATTTGTTGCTTATCTGAAATTCAAGTTGACTGGACATCCTGTATTTTATCTAGCAACCCTAGGTTCACTACATGTTTGATTTTAAAAAGGAAGAGAATGTGCAATGTATTCTAGAGAGAGTTCCTTCCAAAATGGGTAAAATAAAATGATGAGTGCTTAAGTGATCCTTTGTAACAGATGTAACAGATAAGAACTGTGTAAATGGGGGCTTCCCTGGTAGTCCAGTGGTTAAGAATCTCCTTGCCAATGCAGGGGACACAGGTTCAATCCCTGGTCTGGGAAGATCCTACATGCCTTACGGAGCAAGTAAGTCCGTGCGCCACAACTGTTGAGCCTGCGCTCTAGAGCCCACGAGTCTCAACTACTGAGCCCATGCACTGCAACTACTAAAGCCCGTGTGCTGCAACTACTGAAGCCCATGCACCTAGAGCCTGTGCCCCGCAACAAGAGAAGCCACCTCAATGAGAAGCCCACGCCCCACAACGAAGAGTAGCCCCCGCTCGCCGCAACTAGAGAAAGCCTGCATGCAGCTACAAAGATCCAGCACGGCCAAAAAAAGAGAAGAACTGTGTAAATGACAGAAGCCATAAGTAGAGACTTAAACAAAATAGAGGTTTATTTCTCTTTCATATAAAAAAATTCCGGAGGTCAAAGGTCCACAGTGTCATCAGGGACCTGGGCTCCTCCTACCTTTTTCTTCTCTCATTCTTAGCCTGTGACTTCCAGACTCATTGTCACCTCATGAGCCAAGAGAGTTGCTGGAGCCCCAGCAATCACATCAGCATTCCAGGCAAGAAGCAAGGAGCAGGTGGAGGAACAATATGAAAAAAGCACATGCCAGCTGTCTATCCCCTTTTCATAAATTCTGTAATACTTGATAACTTCTGCTTACAACTCGTTGGCCAGAACTTAATCACGTGGCCCTATTTAGCAGCAAGAGAAGCTTGGAAATGTAGTGTTATAACTGTGTACATTGCCACACTGTAAAAAATCAAGGATTTGTTAGTAGAAGAAGGGGAGAATGGATATTAGGTAGGCAAGTAGACAATAAAACACTATGTCTTCTTTCCTTGCATATTAGAACCCCTGGCCTTTCCGCAGGACGACTTTAAGGGCCCACTTTTGAAAAATATAGGCAATTTTAACACACCTGCTGTTTTGGTTTATAGACTTCACTTGTTACGATCCTAAGTCACCAAGGGTTACAGTTTAATATGACAGAAGAGTAATAAAATAAAGCAGCAGATTGATCTTTTTATATCTAAAACCTAATTTAAAAGAATTTTTTAAGAAGAGTAAACTCCTTGAAGAATAAATTTCAGGTCTCTGTGGCTCTCCCCTTAGATCATAATTCAATTCAGGCTTTGCCCAGATCCTGCTATGTGCCCGACATGGTGTAGAAGCAGGGGATAAAAGGAGGGCTGCGTGGCGCCCACCCACGGGGTGCTTGCTCTCTGGGAGGTGATACATGGGTGTGAAATGGCCTGAGATAGTGCCTGCGTTCCTTCCTGATTAGGTTAGGTGAGGAAAGAGACTGGTTACGTTGGGTGGGGAAATCACTCATATTCCTGACAGAACTCATCCAGTGGAGGAGAATTCCGGTCCTATGATGCTCCACGCGGGTTGTAAAGACCTTCATTAGCAGCTGCAGCTCTTCTCAGTGACAGGTTTTGGGGCAATTTTCTGGGTCTCCTGAAATCACTCAGTGATTTGCATGGGTCTCTTGAATTCTGCTGAGAATATTTCACCTTTTAGATTTCGTACGAAGCAAAACTCTTAAAAGATGGGAAAAAAAAAAAGAAAGAAAGAAAGAAATCCTTGCTTTGCCCTCAATCTGGATCATTAAAAGCGTGTGTAATGAGATGTTCTAAAGGGACTCACCGGCTCCGTTTCAGTCATGGGTCCAGTCTTGGGAGGCCACCATTCCCAGCTCCACGGGGACAAACATGCGAAGGAGGGGTCAAGTGACTGCTTTGCATCCATCAGCTCAATGACTACTCTGAGAGAGAAAAAGATGCATCACATTTGAGACGAGGGAAGAATGCTTTTCAGGGGTCATTGTCCCGCGAGTATCGCCCCCACGTGGAGGATCGGGGACTTGCTTCCCCTTACCACCAGCTGGCTGAAGGGATCTTTACGTAAAGAGCTCAAGAGGGCAACACAGGTGCCCCAGGGCCCCGTGCAACTCCCGCCTGAGAAATCGAAAGGTGGAGAAGGGACGCCTGGCTAAAGCACCCCCCGGCAGTGACATTCTTTCCCTGAGAGCCTGTTCAAGGTGGGAGCTTCTGGGGACCACGTGTGCGCCTGGGAGAGTCTTTGATCTTCCCAATAGATCGCCTGGAGGGGAAAAGAGACCTCAGAGGAAGAGGTCTGATCTCCAGGGACTGGGGATGGAATTACAAATAACAAAAAGCCAGCCAGAGAAGGCATTTTCACAGGAGTCAAAAGAACAGCAGGTGTCAGCTCTTTTCTATTGAAATTTCCAAAGACCCTTCAAAGTGCCTGGTGTGATAAGCTTTGAATATCTGCTGAGCCCAGGTAAACCTCATCTGTCGCTTTCTCGTGTCTTCTTCCTGCAGTTCGAGAGCAGGCAGAGGCCACGGCTAGCAACCGGAGGGCAGCCCAGGTAGAAAAACTGTACCCTAGCCCCTCCCCTCCAGGAGCTGGGGGCAGGGAAAAGCTGTAACTCTGGGGTTCTGACTATTATATGGGACTAGACATTTTAAATCCTGGCTGGAGAGAGAGGCTGAGAAAGTCACGTCTCATCCAAGATTTCAGTTTCAGATTTCATCCAGAGGTGGAGTAAGCGTCCCAGCAGGTTTGAACCGGAAGTGGGGCGAGATGAAGTTTTGTCTTTTGCACCCAATGAGTCCCACTTGTTCAAGGTACCAGCTACATGTGAAAACTTTAAAAACATCTCAGGGTTAATCTCCCAGTTGCAGCAAAGCACAATAAGGCATTAATTAGGGCTCCATTTACACTTCTTGCTTCACCTCTAAGCACCTGTTTATGGGGAGCTGGTTCTTCTAATGGCTGCACTCATTCCTGTTCTATTTGTAATTCGGATTTCTTTAAGTACCTGGGAGCCATGCTCTAATATTAGCCAACTTTCTGGAACTTAATACAGATAAACTCATTCTAGGAGAATTAGGAGAACGTCATTAGCCTGTTACCCAATTGCATGGGTTCTAAGAATGAAGTATTTCAGAGACCCTGGCACATGTTGGAGTTTCATATGCCTTTTACTTTGTAATTGGGGACTCACGTACTCAACATTCTCCTACACTGGACTGGTGTTGATATCAAGGCAAAGTGTCTGATTTTAGCTAACACATAATTGCCTTTTACAATAAAATTGCAGCTGGACAGTTGAGGAGGCGTTGAGAGGGATACAGAAGTAGAAGCGAGAACTGGGCCCTTGAAGAGGTTTTTGCTGTGTGGACATTGGCTGCTGTCCCAGGTCTGAAAAGTGTCAGTCTTGGGGATAAACTTCTGTGTGTCTAGCACTCGCCATACAAAGGTCAAAGGATGACTGACTTGTTCTAATCCCAGGGCATAGGGGAGACAGGTGGGCAGGGTATCCTGGGCTAAATGATACTGCACAAGCCAGACACCTCTCAGATCCTCATCTACGGGATGCTGCCCCAATGTGACTTTCTTTTTTCTTTTCAGTATTTTCTTTTATTGTGATAAAGCACACACAACATAAAGTTCACCACTTTAATCATTTTAAGTGCACCGTTCAGTGGCATTAAGTATTCACAGTGCCGAGTAACCATCACCACCATCCACTGCCACAACTTTTTTCATCTTCCCAAAGAGAAACTCTGTACCCAGTAAACACCGACTCCCATTTCTCCCCTCCCCCAGCCCCTGGCAACCACCATTCTACTTTCTGTCTCTATGAATGCGTCAGTTTTAGGCATCACAAATAAATGGAACCGTACAACATTTGCCCTTTTGTGTCTGGTTTCTTTCACTTAGCATAATGTTTTCAAGGTTCATCCATGTTGTAGCATGTATCAGAGTTTCGTTCCTTTTCGTGGCTGAATAATATATCATGGTGTGGACGTACCACATTTTGTTTATCTGTTCATCTGTTCACTGATACTTGGGTTGTTTCCACCTTCTGACTATTGTGAATAATGCTTCTACGAATGTTGGTGAACAAGTATCTGGGTCCCAGCTTTCAGTTCTTTTGGGTATGTAACTAGGAATGGAATTGCTGGATCATAGAGTGATTCTGTGTCTAACTTTCTGAGGAACCTCTAACCTGTTTTCCCTATAAGCAGCTGCACCATTTTACATTCCCACAAGCAGTGCAAGAGCGTTCCGATTTCTTCACGTCCTCCCCAACACTTGTTATTTTCCCTTTTTTTGTTTGGTTGTTTAAGTACAGCCATCCTAGTGGGTGCGAAGTGGCGTCTCATCGTGGTTTGACGCGCGTTTCTCTAATGACTAATGACGTTGAGCATCTTCTTATGTGCTTTTTGGTCATTCCCATATCTTCTTTAGAAAAATGTCGGTTCAAATCCGTTGCCCATTTTTGAATTGGGTTGTTTGGTTTCGGTTGTTGCTGAATTGTGGCGGTTCTTTATATATTCTAAACACTACGAATATTTTCTCCTATTTTGTGGGTTATCTTTTCACTCTCTAGGGTCCTTCGATGCACAATCAAATGGGGCTTTTTGCATACGTTGAAAAAAAAGTTGATTTGACAAAGATCTGCCAGCTGACAGCTATGTCATGTCAATTAATTCATCTATTTAACCCACAAGTGTGTATTAAGGAGACCCTCGTTCTGGGGTTTATGTTCACAAGAGATAGTCGCCACTAGACAGCTCCCCTTCGAAGCATTTATAGTCTAGTTAACAAGTCACTTCCTGTAAAACAGAGAGGCTGAAAAACACCCACAGTTGATGTTGGCAACTGACATGCGATCATTTCAAATGTGTGAATTCCAATCGGATGTGACAGGAAGTGCCCCCGCACCAAAGGAGGTTGGTCGAGGGAAGCCACACAACTCCACATCACCTGCCCCAAACCGCACGATCACATTTACCACCAGCAATCAATATTGCCATCCTCACAATACGGCATCTGGACCGTAGGCCATACGCTGTACGGCATCTAAGCTAGCAAGAACTTGAGAACATTAACTTTAGGTGTTACAGCATTCCCAGCTCAGTTGGTCCCTAACCAGGTCAAGATTATTATTTTCTGGGGAAAGAGCTCCTTTGTAGCTTTGAAACATATAAATACATCAGCAGTCCCACCTTTCATGGAGGCTACATCCTCAAAACTACAGGAACAGGGCTTCCCTCGTGGCGCCGTGGTTGAGAGTCCGCCTGCCGCTGCAGGGGACACGGGTTCGTGCCCCGGTCCGGGAAGATCCCACATGCTGTGGAGCGGCTGGGCCCGTGAGCCATGACCACTGAGCCTGCGCGTCCGGAGCCTGTGCTCTGCAACGGGAGAGGCCACAACAGTGAGAGGCCCGCGTACCGCAAAAAAAAAATAATAATAATAAATAAATAAAAATTACAGGAACATTTTTTATTGAGCGCCTAATTTATGTCATGGGTGCTCTGTTTTCTTAATCTTGATTTTAAAATAATAATAATAATAAAAGTTATTTACTGTTATATATGATTGAGTTTAACAGAAGTAGATCTTACAAAACCAAAAAGTTAAAAGGCAGTCATTTATATAATCAAAGGAGTCTGTAGCTTTGAAAGCCTTCATCTTAAATTCTTATGAAGAGGTTTTCTGGCACAGGTAAGATGGGTTTATAGAAGCATTAAATCTCTGGACAGGGCTTCCCTGGTGGCTCAGTGGTTGAAAATCTGCCTGCCAACGCAGGGGACACGGGTTCGAGCACCGGTCTGGGAAGATCCCACATGCCACGGAGCAACTAAGCCCGTGCGCCACAGCTACTGAGCCTGCGCGTCTGGAGCCTGTGCTCTGCAACAGGAGAGGCCGCGATAGTGAGAGGCCCGCGCACCGCGATGAAGAGTGGCCCCCGCTCGCGCAACTAGAGAAAGCCCTCGCACAGAAACGAAGACCCAACACAGCCAAAATTAAAAATAAATTAATTAAAAAAAACATTTCTGGATAATATCAGCAGAGACCCTCATCACGAGTCCTGGGCCTTGGACAAGTGAAAGCCAATCAGAAATCATGGTTGCTGAAATGGTGATACAAGTACATGAGGGAAATACTGCATCTGAATTACATGTTGTTTTCCAGCAACATTTTTGTTACTTAAGGCAAGGTACACTCATATTTCAGGGAGCCTAATGGCACTGACTTAACTTGCCAACTGTCCCTACTTGAAACCTCGCTCCCCTACGAGAGTTTAAGCTCCTTGAGGGTAGCTGTGTCTCCTGGACCCTCAAAAACTTGCTTGAGAGGGACTTCCCTGGCGGTCCAGTAAGACTCCGCACTTCCACTGCAGGGGGCACGGTTTCGATTCCTGGTCAGGGAACTGAGATCCCTCATGCCGTGCAGTGCGGCCAAAATAAATAAATAATAAAGTATTAAAAAAAAAAAAAAAGACTTGCTTGAGAGTGGGGGGACCAATTGCTTAAGCCAAAAGGCCAAGCAGCATCCTTGATTATTCCTCCTCCCTTGTCACCTACGTCTAACGCATCAGCAAATCCCATCAATTTCCTCTCCGGAAGCCTCTCTCCACAGAATACAGATGTCCCTTGTATGTCGACCATGTGTTTCTGATCCTTTGACATCCGGGGCTTGCTGACCCTGGAGGGACTGCCCCTCCCAGGGCTAGCCAATTCCTAGAAATAGTCTGTGATTCACTCTGGTGCAGAAACTGCCTTTCATATGCAAACAAACCCGTCCGGATCCCTAAGCTCCGACCTCCTTCTTTATCAGGCTCTCAGACTCAGGGCCACTATCTACCTGTCCTAATCACCCGGGACCCAATACAGCCAACTAGGGGACAGCCCCTATGCCCCGGAGCCTGCTGAAACTCTTCAAACTGGCCAATCCTAAGCCTGCTGACCCTGCCTTGCCCATGCTTCCCTTGGAAACCACTATAAAGGCCCTTGTACACATTTTCCCTCACTCCCTCTGCCTCCTGGCTGACCCTGGTGCATCCCCACGTGGCCCTGCGTGGGCGGCAGGGCGTGCCCACTCTTCTTGGGAACTGGAACAAACTACCTTCTCGATGGCAGTCATCTCCTGATCTGTTGGCCTTGCCGTACCTGAATAGTAATAACATCTACATTTTAATACATCCTGGAGTTGTGCCCCTAGCCTGCCTGGACCCTACAATAACCCCCACCCACTCAATGTGCTTCTCCTCCAGGCCTGCAGCCCAGAAGCCCAGGGACTTTCCAAAATGAAAACGGATTGTGTCCTCTTCTTTAAAATTCCCTAGGGGCTTCCACTACAAATTAGAATGAAATCCACATTCCTTTCCGTAGCCTGGAAGGCACCACGTGTCCCAGCTTCTACAACCTGTTCTTAGGTCTCCCCTTGCTCAGTGCTCCAGCCACACTGGCCTCCTTTCAGTTCTGCAGAGATGCCAAACTATTTCCTGCCTTGGGGCCTTTGTACGAGCTGTTCTCTCTGCCCGGAACACTCTTTCCCTAGCTTTTGTGTGATTGGCCCTTTTCCCTCTAGTCTCAGTCAAATATCACCCCTGGAGAGGCCTTCCTTAACTGTACAGTCAGACATCCTGTTCCATCATTCTGTTTTATTTTCTTCATCACACTCGTCACTCTGTAATTATTCTTTTGCTGCTTTATGGTCCATCTCTCTACCACACACCCCGACATGGAGTAGAACATAAGCTCCTTGAGAACGGGAGCCTTGTTCATGGCTGTGTTCCCTGAGCCTAGATAGCCTGGCATGTCATACTGGATGAATGAATGAGGGGTACCTTACCTGTGTTTCCAGGACTGGAGAGGGGAGTGGAAGGGGCTGAGGAGTAAGGAGTTGTCCCCTGCTGTGACCCTGCAGCCACTTGGAAGCTGCTGGCTCACCAGAGGCTCCCCAGCTCCTGGCCTCTTATCAGGCTACTGCAGTGTCAGGGCTGAGAGAGACAGACAGTGCCTGCTTCCTGGAGAAGCCAACGGGAAGCCAGCCTCTGTCTCGTGAGGTTCTGCTGACCAGCACATTTCCCCTGCAAGGGTGCCTTCTCCTTCCACAGACCCCAGGTTCATCTGTCCCCTGCTCCAGAAGTTGGCTGTCCCCAGGCTGCGTCTCCACTTGGCCCAAAGGATATGATGCAGCTTTTGCCGGTGCAGAGATGTCTGGGGCGGCTGCCAGCGCTTTTATCTTTTCATTTCATCTGCCAGCCAAGAGCTTTCCCCTGCTTTTGCCTCTTGACGCTTAAGGCAAGAAATGTTGACCTTGAGTACAGGTGCTTCTTCGTTTGTTACTCAAGGTCCCCTGTCCTGTTTCACATCCAAGCCAGCGGCTCCCCAATCTTCTCTCTTCGTTTCCCTTGACCCACCATGTTCCCTGGCAGCCTCAAAAAAAGATTTGGGATTTTTTTTCCTGAGATCTGGTTCAGGCAGTAGGAGCGCTGCTAGTTTGCCCCCTTTACTCAAGGGTACCAAGGCACCTCTTTAGACTGTGGCCAAGTGGCCGCGTGGAGGAAACATTTCCAGAGTCATGCACAGAGTGAAGGGGACTCCAACCCCTGAACTTGGGGGCATTCATCTGACAAACATTTTTTGAGGATCTGCTGCTTGCCAGGCATTGGTCTGCTGGGGTCTGTCTTACTGCACCAGGGAGGGACTTTGGTCATGTCAGTGTTGCATAGAAATCCAAGCATATGTGTTTGGGGCACATTATGTGACAGTTCAACAAAGCATTCTGGGACAACTGGATAGTCACATGCAAAAGAATAAAGTTGGGGGACTTCCCTGGTGGCGCAGTGGTTGGGAATTTGCCTGCCAGTGCAGGGGACACGGGCTCGAGCCCTGGTCTGGGAAGATCCCACATGCCATGGAGCAACTAGGCCCGTGTGCCACAACTGCTGGGCCTGTGCTCTAGAGCCCGCGAGCCACAACTACTGAAGCCCATGCGCCTAGAGCCCGTGCTCTGCAACAAAGACAAGCCACCCCAGTGAGAAACCCATGCACCACAACGAAGAGTAGTCCCTCCTCGCCCCAACTGGAGAAAGCCTGTGTGCAGCAACGAGAACCCAATGCAGCCAAACATAAATAAATAAATTTTTTTTAAAAAGAATAAAGTTGGACCTCTTACCTCTCACATCATACACAAAAATTAACCAAAAATGAATCAAAAGCCTAAACATACGTGGTAAAACAAACTCTTAGAAGAAAATGCAAGCATAAATTTTCATGATATTGGATTAGGCAAAGCCTTCTTAGATATGATTCCAAAAGCACAAACAACAAAAGAAAAAATAGATAAACTGGACATCAGAATAAAAAATGCTTATGCTACAAAAGACACCATCAAGAAAGTGAAAAGACAACCCACAGAATGGGAGAACATTTTTGCAAATCTGGTAAGGGGCCTGTATCTAGAATATATAAAGAATTCTAACAACTCAATAATAAAAAGATAACTCACTTGAAAAATGGGCAAATAATCTGACTAGATATTTCTCCAGAGAAGATATACAGTCAGCCAATAAGCACCTGAAAAGATGCTCAATGCCATGAGCCATCAGGAAAATGGAAATCAAAAAAACACAATCAGATCCACTTCACACCCACAAGGATGGCTAGAATCAAAAAGTCAGATAATAACAAGTGTTGGCGAGGATGTGAGAAATAGGATCATCCATTGTTGGTGGGAATGCAGACTGGTGCAGCCACTGTGGAAAATAATCTGGCAGTTGCTCAAAAAGTTAAACACAGAGTTACCATATGACCCAGCAATTCCACTCCTAGGTATATACCCAAGAGAACGAAAACATTATGTCCACATAAAAACAGGTATACGTTCATAGCAGCATTATTCATCATAGCTCAAAGGTGAAAATAACCCAAATGTCCATGAACTGATGAATGGATAAACAAAATGTGGTATATCTGTACAATCAAATGCTACTTGGCAATAAAAAGGAATGAAGCACTGATACATACTACAACATGGATGAACCTTGAAAACATTGTGTAGATACACATTATATATATGTGTCTACCTAACATACTATATATACACAAAAGGCCACATATTATAGGATTCCATTTATATGAAACATACAGCATAGGCAAATCCACAGAGACAGAAAGTAGATTAGTGGTTCCCTAGGACTGGAAGTGCTCAGGGAAAATAGGGAACAAGTGCTAATAGGTACATGGTTTCTTGTTGGGGTGATTAAAATGTTTTTTTCTTTTGCGGTACATGGGACTCTCACTGTTGTGGCCTCTCCCGTTGCGGAGCACAGGCTCCGGACGCGCAGGCTCAGCAGTCATGGCTCACGGGCCTAGCCGCTCCGCGGCATGTGGGATCTTCCCAGACCAGGGCACGAACCCGTGTCCCCTGCATCGGCAGGCGGACTCTCAACCACTGCGCCACCAGGGAAGCCCAAATAAAATGTTTTTAATTGATTGTGGTGATGGTTGCACAACTCTGTGGCTATATTAAAAAACAATGAATTGTACACTTTAAATAGATGAATTGTGTATTATGTGAATTATATCTCAGTAAAGCTATTACCAAAAAAATCATGTGATAAAGATCCTGGACAATCAAGAGAGTCTGAGAGTCTGGAAATTTATAATCTGTGGTAGGCAGAATAATGACTCCCTGAAGATGTCCAGGCCCTAATGTCTGGAACCTGTGAGTATGTCACCTTATATGGCAAAAGGGACTTTGTAGCTGTGATTAAACACATGGAGTCTGAGATGGGGAGATGATCCTCGTTTGCATAAGTGTGCCCAGTCTAATCATGAGTCCTTAAAAGCAGAGATCCTTTCCCAGATGCATCAGAGAGATGAACCTAAAAATAATGACGAGAGATACAAAGCACTTGACCTGCCATTGCTGGCTATGAAGATTGAGGAAGGAGGCCACAAGCCAGGGAATGTGCTAGCTTCTAGAACCTGGGAATGGCCCTCAGCTGATAGCCAGCAAGGGAACAGGGATCTCAGTCCTAAAACCACAAGGATCTGAATTCTGCCAACACCCAGATGAGCAAGAAAAGGGCTCCCCTTGAGAGGAACACAGCAGCCCTGCCACCCCTTGGTTTTAGTTCGGTGAGACCCACATCAGACTTCTGACCTAAAGGGCTGTAAGATAACATATTTGCTTTGTTTGAGCCACTAAATGGTAGTCAACTGTTATGGCCACCATAGAAACCAATATGTCACTACTTTATGTAGACTTTATGAAGCTAATCTTAAAAGAGAGAGAGAGAGAGAGAGAGCGAGCTGGGCTTTCTCATGCCTGGGGATGAAAAGATGTACTGGTGGTTGAAAATCCATGACACCTGTTCTTTCCTCCCCACCCTGTACAAAGAGCAGAGTGAAGTAGAACTGACTTAGTGACTGCTTCCCCAAAATAGAAACTGCAACATGATTTTATTTCTAACTCCACTGCCCTCTCTTGTGAGTCATTCATCTCTCCAGGTCTCACTTTCCACATCTGGGAAGCAGGCTGAATTAACCCTGACTGCTGCCTACCCCACAGTTTAGGAAGACAAAAAAACTCAGCTTCAAACAGAGCTCCAGGGCGCTCCTTGCAGACACAGTTCAGGTCACGGGACACCCTCCATCGCCACCGCAGGGCATCACTCCTTTCTTCCGGCTTCCTTCAGAGGGTTTTGGGCACACCTGGTCCGATGGGATATGGAGTACCTTGTGACGTGGCATAACCTGTGATGTGGCGTACCTTGTGATGTGGCCTTGTAGCTGCTGTTAGCAAAGAAATGAGAAAAGCTTTAGGCAGGCAAAGGTGCTAAAGCTCATCATGAAGCCCCGTGGACAGGCTTTGAGATTTTTGGTTTTAGGGGCAACGCTCTCACACCTGGGTGAAACCAAATGGTTCTCATGATGCAAAGAAAGCGAAGTAATGGTCCAGATCGGACTAGAAGGTGGAGAGTCAGGAGGAGACTGAGATAAGGACTAAGAGTGAGGGAGGGTAGAGAAATGAAAACATCGCAGCTATGTGTGGGCATGGAAGTACTGGCAGGGAGAACAGCTGTGACACCCTAGGCTCATTTCATGTCACTCCCCAGTCCCCACCCCACTGACACCTAAGTGGACACATGCATGTTCTTAATAAGCTGGTTACTGCTGACTTGGCTTTGGGATGTTTTGAGAGGTGCCCTCGAGGTAACGGATGTTGGCTGTACAGGGATCTGGGAAACGTCCCCACCGCTCATATCAGTCTCTGAGCACTGCCTTCTCCCATCTGTGCCTCCTTTGGCCCCAGTTTACATGCTATGTGAGTGCACAGTGCACCCAGGGTTACGAACATGGGAAGGGCTCTTGGCCAAGTCCTGGCATCGTCCAGCACGGTTTGGCTGGCCGCTGCCCTAGACCCTCCCACCCACTTCCAGCTATGGAGGCAGCCGGGCAGGGACCCGGCTCCTTGACTCTCCTCTCAGGTCCCACCCAGTATGGCCAAATCCTTGCTGAGGCCCAGCAGCTCCATGCAGGCCCCCAGATGGCCCCTGGCTTTGATGACAGTGGAGCCCAGCCCCCCTTGGCTCCCCAGCCTTCCTGGAACCCTCTTGCTTAATATCCTGTGTGGTAATCACGCCGGTTGGCCCTACTTAGTCTGCTGGCCACTGCCAAGTTCCTTCTGCTAGTTCCTGACATTCCTACCTCTAATGGAACCTTCATGGAATCAAAAGCTGCTAAAAGTCTTCTTTCTCTGGTCAGAATGCCCTCTGTTGGGTGGTCAAGCGCTCTGCAGCACAGGTGACCAGGCAGGCATTCTCCTGTCTCTGGGATGGGAGGCAGGTGGGTCTGAAGAAGGGAAAGAGCTAAGATGCTCAGGAGTAGGGATGAGACCACCAAGAGGTGGTCCTGGGTGGTCTGGCTGGTCAAGGTAGCAGCAGCCCTGCCTTATTTAACTCAAGGTCACCCAGGGTCTGCTGAGAAGCAGGAAGGAGCAGCAGCTTCTCTGATGGCTGCGGCCCCACAGGGGGCACTGACCACGCTGTAGGGCTGGGAGGAAAGTGGGCATGAAGGTGAGAGTGAGGGTCAGGTACTGCGTGATAATGGTGAAGGGTGGGGCAGAGGACCGGCATACCACCCACTGAGTGCTCAGAGAGGTAGCTCACCCTGTCATCTTTCTATAACCTCACCATCACCCTGCAGAGAAGGCCTTTTGCCCATCCACGATCTTGCTAATAAAGCCATACAGGTGCAAGCCACCACTTCCTGGGCACTTATCACAGGTTAGTGTCTTCAAGGTCACACGAGTGTAGTCAGAGAGCTGAAGCTGTCTGGTGGAGACACGGCCCACAGCCTGCTCTCCCAGCCGTAAACCACTACTTCCGGATATTAAAAATGGGATGCACCAAGCCGCTCATTCCATAGATGGAGAAAAGCGAGGTCAAGTGACCTGTTCTAGGTCCCACAGCTTGTGCCAGATCGTGGGCAACCCGGCTCCTCGACACAACCACTTCCCTCGGCCCTCCTGTGACCCAGAAGGTGGCCTCTACGATGCACAAGAGAACCCAAGGCGACAGAGAAGGGTCCGCTCACTTCGTTCTTAAGTCCAGCCCATCCACGGGAACCCAGGAATCACGTGGGAGGGCCCAGACCCCGACCCCTACCCGCGGCGACCGGAGCTAGGGGGCGTGGTCTCGCCTGCGCCTCCGCCGCCCGCCCCTGGTTCGGCCCCACTGCGCGCGCCCCTCGCCTGGTCCCACTGCGCGTGCGCGTCCCTGACCCGGGAGGGGGGCCCCTTCTGCGCGCGCGCGCGCCGAGGCCTCAGGGGTCTGAGGCAGAGGTCTCGCGGCTGCAGCGCCCTCGCGGACAGTGACGAGTCTCGGGTTGGGCCGGGAAGGGTCGGTCGGGCCGGACCTGGCCTCGCGCCCTCCCCCTTCGCCGCCCCCGGCGTCGCTGGCGAAACCCGAGCGCGCGTCAGGCTCGGGGCCGCGTGACGCGCCCCTGTTAGGGTGGGCCCGGCGGGCGGAAGAGGATGCGTGGGGCCCCCGCTTGGCCTGAGCTCGGCCCGCAGCACCGGGCGCCCTGCGCAGCCCCCGACGTTTCCCGGAGAAGCGGCCGGCTCTGACGGGCGAGATGAAGTAAGCTGCATCCCCCGCTTTCTCTCCGGCTCCTTTGGCCGCAGGAATTATTTACAGCCGGAGGGTGACCGCGTGCTCGCGCCCAGCCGAACCCGCAGGCCCGGGACGCCGGCCCCTCGTGGCTGTGAAATCCTTGGGCGTTCAGTTGGGAAGAGTCACCCCAGCCACCACCCACCCGCATTCCCTTCCCCGCCTTCCTTCCGCGAAATAAATTATTGTTCGCTTCTGCCTCCGTATATCCCCTGACGCGGCAGTTGTGTTTGGTGGCGGGTGGGCAGGAGGCAGCCAGGCGCGGTCGAGGCTGGTCCGGAGGGGCCGGCGGCATCCCCTTTCCTAGGCTTTCTGCAGTTCAGTTCAGTGAGAGGAGGAACTTGCGGCTTCCCCACTCCCCCACCCCGGAATCTGCTTAATCTTTGGCATTAGCGCTCAGGTTTCGATCAGCGTTTCAAACACGTCCATCCAGTGAATGGTTTTGCAGAAGTAAACCTATCTGGGTCTCTGAAAATCTGCTCACTCAAACTTGAATGTGTAGCTGGAAGTGAGAACTTCTGGAAAAAACATAAGCCGAAATTGCTTGTCCCCCAACCCTCTGTCCCCTCCTCCCACCAGGCCCGTAACTCGTGAAAGGTAGCCAATGAGGGAAACCTGGGTAGACCAGGTGTATTTTTTTTCCATGTATATTTTATTTTTATTTTTTTATTTTTATAGATCTTTATTGGAGTATAATTGCTTCACAATACTGTGTTAGTTTCTGCAGTTTCTGCTGTACAACAAAGTGAATCAGCCATATGTATACATATATCCCCATATCCCCTCCCTCTTGAGCCTCCCTCCCACCCTCCCTATCCCACCCCTCTAGGTCCTCGCAGAGCACAGAGCTGATCTCCCTGTCTATGCTGCTGCTTCCCACTAGCCATCTATTTTACATTTGTGTCAATGCCACTCTCACTTCACCCCAGCTTCCCCCCCCCACCCCGTGTCCTCAAGTCCACTCTCTATGTCTACATCTTTATTCCTACCCTAGGTTCATCAGTGCCATTTTTTTTGTTTTTTAGATTCCATATATATGCGTTAACATACGGTATTTGTTTTTCCCTTTCTGACTTACTTCACTCTGTATGACAGACTCCAGGTCCATCCACCTCACTACAAATAACTCAATTTCGTTCCTTTTTATGGCTGGGTGATAGTCCATTGTATATATGTGCCACATCTTCTTTATCCATTCATCTGTCAATGGACATTTAGGTTGCTTCCATGTCCTGGCTATTGTAAATAGAGCTGCAGTGAACATTGGGGTGCATGTGTCTTTTTTTTTTTTTTTTTTTTTTGCGGTACGCGGGCCTCTTACCGCTGCGGCCCCTCCCGCTGCAGAGCACAGGCTCCGGACGCGCAGGCCCAGCGGCCACGGCTCACGGGCCCAGCCGCTCCGCGGCACGCGGGATCCTCCCGGACCGGGGCACGAACCCGCGCCCCCTGCATCGGCAGGCGGACTCTCAACCACTGCGCCACCAGGGAAGCCCGCATGTGTCTTTTTGAATTATGGTTTTCTCAGAGTATATGCCCAGTAGTGGGATTGCTGGGTCATATGGTAGTTCTATTTTTAGTTTTTTAAGGAACCGCCATACTGTTCTCCATAGTGGCTGTATCAATTTACATTCCCACCAGCAGTACAAGAGGGTTCCCTTTTCTCCATACCCTCTCCAGCATTTATTGTTTCTAGATTTTTTTTTTCTTTCTTTTTTTTGGTTTTTTTTTGCGTTATGCGGGCCTCTCACTGTTGTGGCCTCTCCCGTTGCGGAGCACAGGCTCCGGACGCGCAGGCTCAGCGGCCATGGCTCACGGGCCCAGCCGCTCCGCGGCATGTGGGATCCTCCCGGACCGGGGCACGAACCCGTGTCCCCTGCATCGGCAGGCGGACTCTCAACCACTGCGCCACCAGGGAAGCCCTCTAGATTTTTTGATAATGGCCATTCTGACCGTTTTGAGGTGATACCTCATTGTGGTTTTGATTTGCATTTCTCTAATAATTAGTGACGTTGAGCATCTTTTCATGTGCCTCTTGACCATCTGTATGTCTTCTTCGGTGAAGTGTCTATTTAGGTCTCCGCACATTTTTTAATTGGACTGTTTGTTTTTTTGATATTGAGCTCCATGAGCTGTTTGTTTATTTTGGAGATTAATCCTTTGTCCGTTGTTTCATTTGCAAATATTTTCTCCCATTCTGAGGGTTGTCTTTTCGTCTTGTTTATGGTTTCCTTTGCTGTGCAAAATCTTTTAAGTTTAATTAGGTCCCATTTGTTTATTTTTGTTTTTATTTTCATTACTCTAGGAGGCGGGCCAAAAAAGATCTTGCTGTGGTTTATGTCAAAGAGTGTTTTTCCTATGTTTTCCTGTAAGAGTTTTGTTTTTTTTAAAGTATATTTACTTATTTATTTATTTTTGGCCGCATTGGGTCTTCGTTGCTGTGCATGGGCTTTCTCTAGTCGTGGCGAGCGGGAGCTACTATTCGTTGCAGTGCGTGGGCTTGTCATTATGGTGGCTTCTCTTGTTGCGGAGCACAGGCTCTAGGTGCGACGTCTTCAGTAGTTGTGGCACACGGGCTCAGTAGTTGTGGCTCATGGGCTGTAGCATGCAGGCTCAGTAGTTGTGGCACAAGGGCTTAGTTGCTCCTTGGCATGTGGGATCTTCCCGGACCAGGGCTCGAACTGTGTCTCCTGCATTGGCAGGCAGGTTCTTAACCACTGTGACACCAGGGAAGTCTTCTTCTAAGAGTTTTGTAGTGTCTGGTCTTACATTTAGGTCTTTAATCCATTTGGAGTTTATTTTTGTGTATGGTGTTAGGTAGTGTTCTACTTTCATTCTTTTACATGTAGCTGTCCAGTTTTCCCAGCACCACTTATTGAAGAGGCTGTCTTTTCTCCGTTGTATGTTCTTGCCTCTTCTGTTGTAAATTAGGTGACCTTATGTGCGTGGGTCTATCTCTGGGCTTTCTATCTTGTACCATTGATCTATATTTCTGTTTTTGTGCCAGTACCATACTGTCTTGATTACTGTAGCTTTGTAGTATAGTTTGAAGTCGGGGAGCCTGATTCCTCCCTCTCAGTTTTTCTTTCTCAAGATTGCTTTGGCTATTTGCGGACTTTTGTGTTTCCATATGAATTGTAAACTTTTTTGTTCTAATTCTGTGAAGAATGCCATTGGTAGTTTGATAGGGATTGCATTGAATCTGTAGATTGCTTGGGTAGTATCGTCATTTTCACAATATTGATTCTTCCAATCCAAGAATATGGTTTATTTCTCCATCTGTTTATGTCATCTTTGATTTCTTTCATCAGTGTTTTATAGTTTTCTGAGTACACATCTTTCGCCTTCTTAGATAGGTTTATTCCTAGGTATTTTATTATTTCTGTTGTGATGGCAAATGGGAGTGTTTCCTTAATTTCTCTTTCTGATTTTCCGTTGTTAGTGTATAGGAATGTCAGAGATTTCTGTGCATTAATTTTGTATCCTGCCACCTTACCAAATTCATTGATTAGTTCTAGTAGTTTTCTGGTGGCATCTTTAGGATTTTCTATGTATAGTATTATGTCATCTGCAAACAGTGACAGTTTTACTTTTTTTCCAGTTTCTATTCCTTTTATTTCTTTTTCTTCTCTGATTGCCATGGCTAGGACTTCCAAAACTATGTTGAATAAGAGTGGCAAGAGTGGAATCCTTGTCTTGTTCCTGATCATGTGGAAATGCTTTCAGTTTTTCACCATTGAGTATGATGTTTGCTGTGGGTTTGTCATATATGGCCTTTATTGTGTGGAGGTAGGTTCCCTTTATGCCTATTTTCTGGAGAGTTTTTATCATAAATGGGTGTTGAATTTTGCCAAAAGCTTTTTCTGCATATATTGAGATGATCATTGATTTGTTAATGTGCTGTATCACATTGATTGATTTGTGTATATTGAAGAATCCTTGCATCCCTGGGATAATGCCACTTGATCATGGTGTATGATCCTTTTAATATGTTATTGGATTCTGTTTGCTAGTATTTTGTTCAGGATTTTTACATCTATGTTCATCAGTAATATTGGTGTATAATTTTCTTTTTTTGTGATATCTTCTTTTGGTTTTTGGTATCAGGGAGATGGCGGCTTCATAGAATGAATTAGGGAGTGTTCCTCCCTCTGCAATTTTTTGGAAGAGTTTGAGAAGGATGGGTGTTAGGTCTTCTCTAAATGGTTGGTAGAATTCGCCTGTGAAGCCATCTGGTCCTGGACTTTTGTTTCTTGGAAGATTTTTAGTTACAGTTTCAATTTCATTACTTCTGATAGGTCTGTTTATATTTTCTAATTCTTCCTGGTTCAGTCTTGGAAAATTGTCCCTTTCCAAGAATTTGTCCATTTCTTCGTGGTTGTGCATTTTATTGGCATATACTTGTTTGTAGTAGTCCCTTATAATCCTTTGTATTTCTGCAGTGTCAGTTGTGATTTCTCCTTTTTCATTTCTAATTTTATTGATTTGCGTCCTCTCCCTCTTTTTCTTGATGAGGCTGGCTAAGGGTTTATCAATTTTTGTTTATCTTCTCAGAGAACCAGCTTTTAGTTTTATGATCTTTGCTATTGTTTTCTTCGTTTCTATTTCATTTATTTCTGCTCTGATCTTTATGACTTCTTTCCTTCTATTGACTTTGGGTTTTCTTTGTTCTTCTTTCTCTAGTTGCTTTAGGTGTAGGGTTGGATTGTTTGAGATTTTTCTTGTTTCTTGAGGTGAGATTGAATTGCTATAAACTTCTCTCTTAGGATTGTTTTTGCTGTCTCATAAGTTTTGGGTTGTCGTTGTCATTTGTTTCTATGTATTTTTTTATTTCTTATTCGATTTCTTCAGTGATCTCTTGGTTATTGAGTAGTGCACTGTTTAGCCTCCATGTATTTGTGTTTTTTTCAGTTTTTTTCCTGTAATTGATTTCCAGTCTCATAGCGTTGTGGTGAAAAAGTTGCTTGATACGATTTCAATTTTCTTAAATTTTCTGAGGCTTGATTTGTGACCCAAGATGTGATCTATCCTGAAGAATGTTCCGTGTGCACTTGAGAAGAAAGTGTATTTTGCCACTTTTGGGTGGAGTGTTCTATAAATATCAATTAAATCTGTCTGGTGTATTGTGTCATTTAAAGCTTGTGTTTCCTTATTTATTTTCTGTTTGGATGATGTGTCCATTGGTGTAAGTGGGTTCTTAAAGTCCCCTACTGTTACTGTGTTATTGTTGATTTCCCCTTTCATGGTTGTTAGCATTTGCCTTATGTATTGAGGTGCTCCTATGTTGGGTGTCTAAACATTTGTAATTGTTAATATCTTCTTTTTGGATTGATCCCTTGATCATTATGTAGTGTCCTTCCTTATCTATTGTAACAGTATTTTAAAGTCTATTTAATCTGATACGAGTATTGCTACTCCAGCTTTCTTTTGATTTCCATTTGCATGGAATATCTTTTTCCACCCCCCCCCCCTTCACTTTCAGTCTGTATGTTTCCCTAGGTCTGAAGTGGGTCTCTTGTAGACAGCATATAGATGGGTCTTGTTTTTGGATCTATTCAGCCAGTCTGTATCTTTTGGTTGGGGCATTTAATCCATTTACATTCAAGGTTGTTATTGATATGTATGTTCCTATTACCATTTTCTTAATTGTTTTTGTGGGTCTTTTTCTTCTCTTGTGTTTCCCACCTAGAGAAGTTCCTTTAGCATTTGTTGTAAAGCTGGTTTGGTGGTGCTGAATTCTCTGAGCTTTTGCTTATGTGAAAAGCTTTTGATTCCTCCGTTGAATCTGAATGAGATCCTTGCTGGGTAGAGCAATCTTGGTTGTAGGTTTTTCTCTTTCATCACTTTAAGTATATCCTGCTACTCCCTTCTGGCCTGCAGAGTTTCCACTGAAAAATCAGCCGATAACCTTATGGGATTCCTTTGTATGTTATTTTGTGTTTTTCCCTTGCTGCTTTTAATATTTTTTCTTTGAAGTTAATTTTTGTTAGTTTGATTAATATGTCTTGGTGTGTTTCTCCTAGGGATTATCCTGTATGGGACTCTCTGTGCTTCCTGGACTTGGGTGGCTATTTCCTTTCCCATGTTAGGGAACTTTTCCATTATAATCCCTTCAAATATTTTCTCAGACCGTTTCTTTTTCTCTTCTTCTTCTGGGACCCCTGTAATTCGAATGTTGGTGTGTTTAGTGTTGTCCCAGAGGTCTCTGAGATTGTCTTCAATTCTTTTCATTCTTTTTTCTTTATTCTGCTCCTCAGCAGTTATTTCTGCCATTTTGTCTTCCAGCTCACTTGTTCGTTCTTCTCCCTCCATTATTCTGTTATGGATTCCTTCTAGGGTATTTTTCATTTCAGTTATTGTGTTGTTCATCTCTGTTTGTTTGTTCTTTAGTTCTTCTAGATCTTTGTTAAACATTTCTTGTATTTTCTCAATCTGTGCCTGCATTCTATTTCTGAGATTCTGGATCATCTTTACTATCATTACTTTGAATTCTTTTTCAGGTAGATTGCCTATTTCCTTTTCATTTATTTGATCTTGTAGGATTTTACCTTGCTCCTTCATCTGGGACATATTTTTTTGCCATCTCATTTCTTTTTTTTTATGAGTTGGATTGTGTTGTGTTCCTGTCGTACTGGTTGTTTGGCCTGAGGCTTCCAACACTGGAGCTTGTAGGCTGGTGTGTAGAGCTGGTCTTTGTGCTGAGATGAGGACCTCCGGGAGACCTCACTCTGATGAATATTCCCTAGGGTCTGAGGTTCTCTGTTTGTCCAGTGGTTCATATTTGGAGCTCCCATCTCAGGAGCTTTGGCCCAACACCCGGCTCGTGAACCAAGGTACGGCACTCTGTGTCGGGTGGCAAAAAAAAAAAAAAAAGAGAGAACAATAACAAAGTAAAAAAATTAGACTAGGAAATGAACAGATATGTTAGAAAGAATATAAAAATAAAAATATAGATGAAACAACAACCAGAAGGTAAAACAGAACCGCAGTAGTAAAAAAGAGGAGGAAAAAAAAAAAAGGTGGAAAAGACCTTGGCTGTGGAGGGCAGGGCCTAAGCAGGGGCGGGGTTTGGGTGGTGGGCGGGGCCTATGCTTAGGCCCACAAGGCTGGAAAAGGCCCCGGGAGGTGTGGGGGGTGGGGCTTAGGCTCAGTGGAACAGAAGGGACCCAGGTGTGCCTCCCGCCTCTAGTCTCAGGGGGCGGGGGAACCCCACCTGGGAGCCCAGAATGCTTCCCAGGGTCGAGTGGGTGGAGCCAACACCCTCTGCTCCTCTCCCGCTCCCGCTCCTCTGGTCATGGAGGGCCCCTCCCGCTTGCCTTTCCTGTTCTCCCTCCCCCCTCCCCCCCCCCTCGCCTGCCTCCTACGCCCCCAGGACAAACGGGGCCCTGAGGGGGCCTCTGAGGGCGGGCGTAGGACCCAGCCCAATAACTGGGCGGGCTTCCCCAGCCGACTGGGCAGAGGAAATGCTGAGCGTACTCCCCCCCCCCCCCGATCCGAGCCCCCAAGGGTCCCTCCAGGCGTGGGGACCCCTCCCCCCTCTCAGCCACCCCCCCCCCAGGGGTGCCCTCCAGCCTCCAATTCTCCTCCCCGCTCAGTCCCCCCACGTCCTACCGGTTCGTTTGGGGGTTCCTCCTGTCTCCTTGGGCGTCGAGGTCCCCCACCAGCATCCAGCAGGCTGGGTGTATTTTAAATTATGTTGTACATTTTCTACAGTGATCAGCTTATGAGGCTAAGCTTTTGGCAAGTTTTAGGAGCACCTGAGATAAAAAGGCTCAGTGTTTGGCATGCACAGAGCTCATTTTTAGTATTTTGTGTACATGTTTCTTTGAGGTACATAACTGCTCAGCAAATAACCACTGCAGGCAAACATTCAAAGTTATTTTTATCCAAAGACTAGAATTTACTAAGTGACTCTTATTGTCAGATGGTTTTAGGCTGTTTAAAAGGGAAACAGTCAAATCTGTGGGCACAGGGAAACCAGGAGGCACCTTTGGTCATCTGTGGCCCACCCACTTCTCACTTTATTGATGGAACGAGGCAGAATGTCACTGCTTCTTGCCAGATTCCACCATGGACTCTGCCAGGCCCTAACCCCCGGACAGAGCAGGATGTCTGGTTTTGCTTTTTGTTGCCCTGAGCTGGGAGCTGGGTGGCCCTCTGTCTAGGAGACCTCTTACCACCATTACCTCTCAAAGTATTTTCACCGTCATGATACGGGGGGTTTTCCCCCAGACGTTAAAATGAGGTGGACGATCCCCATTTTCCACCGGGAGAAAAGGCCCTGAGTAGTTACGTGAAAGGCCCAGGGCTGCAGAGTTAGAGGTTTACTCTACTCCTGTATTCTTTGGGCCAGATTATAAACCCCTCATGGGCTGGGGTGGGGACTTTTTTTTAACCATCTCAGCATTATGTCCCTTTGATTTTTCATCGGTGTGACTGGAAGGGCACAAAGTTGTCGATGTGCTGTTCCTTGGCACTTTTTTCTGTTGTGGGAAGTTAACTGGTTCTGCAGCAGTTCCAGGAGACGAGCGGGAGAAGTTGCCTTACTCATGATGTTCTTGGTTTAATAGTGACAGAGGCAAACATTTCTCGGGTGCTTACGGCGTGCCGAGCACCGTGCCAAGTGCTTTATATGGACCGTCTCCTTTCGTGCTTCTCATCGACTTGTTTTCCCACTCTGTGGTCAAGGTTGGGAGAGGTTAAATAACTTGTGTAAGCTCACACAGCTACTAAGTAGCTAAGGAGTGCAGAAACGAGCCCTTCCCTGACAAAGGGCCTTCCAGGTTTAAAGAAAGCAGCTCAGGCTTAAATACACTGTTTTCGTGACGTTAGAACGAAGGTGAGCGAATCACTGTTGGAGTGGACATGGGAGGCCACGGCCATTCACAGCAGGGAAGCAGAGCTGCCGACCAGCTTGGGTCGCTTATGTGAGTGTTTAGACCACTGTCATTCCAGTCTTGGAGGGGAGCAGAATCAGTGTCCATACTAAAACAGTGGGGGTTTTTTTTGTGATTTACGTACTTATTTTTGGCTGCATTGGGTCTTCACTGCTGTGCGCGGGCTTTCTCTAGTTGCAGCGAGCGGGGGCTACTCTTCATTGCGATGCGCAGGCTTCTCACTGCGGTGGCTTCTGTTGTTGCAGAGCATGGGCTCTAGGCGCACGGGCTTCAGTAGTTGTGGCGTGTGGGATTCAGTAGTTGTGGCTCAAGGGCTCTAGAGCGCAGGCTCTGTAGTTGTGGCGCACGGGCCTAGTTGCTCCGTGGCATGTGGGCTCTTCCCGGAGCATGCAGGGCTCAAACCCGTGTCCCCTGCATTGGCAGGCGGATTTTCAACCACTGCCCCACCAGGAACGCCCCTAAAACAGTGTTTTAAATTTGCTATTTGGGGTTGTAGTCACACGTTTTACAGGTAGGTGGGAAGTAAGTGCTGGAACCAGGCTGCCTGTATTCAAATCCTCTCACCTCTGAGCTGCCTGACCTTCAGTAAGTTATTTTATCTTTCTGCACCTTAGTTTTCTCTCTACTCATTCTAAAAATGGGGACAATAATAGTACCTGTCTCATAAGCTGTGGCAAGAATTAAATGGCATGGTGCCTGTGAAGCTCTTAGCCCAGTATTTGGCATTTAGTTAAATGCTCTATATTCTCTTTTATTGTTCATAGTATCATTTCAGGTAGTGAGCTGCTGCCATTGTGTGCTGTGTCACAGTGCGTGAAGTCACCATTAGAGATTTATTCCTTCATGCCATCATTCACACGCAGGTGCTCATACACAGGTGATGGTGGTCTTGGGCAATGGGAATTCTTTTGTTCATTCAGCAAATATTTATAGTGTACCTTCTGTGTGCCAGGCCCTGTTTTGCCAGGCCCTGGAGGTGGGCAGTGAACAAAACACAAAAACCCTTGTCCTCATTGGCACTTACGTTTTTGAGCAGGGGGGTGACAGACAATAAACAAAACAAATATACTTATCACATACAGATATGTACTGCGGGGAGAAATAAAGCAGGGGATGAGATGAGGGTTGGAGGTTTACGATTTTACTCAGAGTCGGCTGAGAAAGCCTCCCTGAGAAGGTGACATTTCAGCAAAGAATTGCAGTTAGTGAGGGCGTGGGCCACGCGGACACCTGCAGGGAAAAGTAGGTCAGGCAGCGGGAACAGCAAGTACAAAGGCCCTGAGGCAGGAGGATGGGTGGCTGGAGCCCAGAGAGGGGCAGATCAAAGAGATGGGAGAGACGATCAAAGAGGTAATAGATGGGGGGCCAGAGTGTGTAGACCCCGCAGGCCGCCGAACAGAAGAATGACACGATCTGACTGATGCTATAAACAGACCACTCTGCTGGGTTCGGGCGAAGATAGAAACGGGAGGCCAGTGAGCTGGTTCCTACAGTGGTCCAGACAGAGGTGATGGAGGCTGGGACCAGAGTGCAGAGGTGGAAGGAGGTGAGAATGGTGGGAAGTAGTTGTATGCTAGATAAGTGTTGGTCGCAGAAACTATAGGACTTGCTGACAGATCGGATGACCCCAAGGTTTCTGGCCTGACACCTGGAAGGTTTGAGGTGCCATTTGCCAGGGATGGGGAAGATCTGCATTTGGAGCATTTGGGGGATAAGGCAGTTCAGCTTTGAACGTGGTTAAGTCTTGCGGGCACCCAGCTGTTGGTGTCAGAGTAGTAGTTGATTGTACGAGAAGGGAGTTTAGGGGGAGAAAGTCCAGACTGGAAATAACCACTTGGTGTATGGGCATTTGTGTGCTGGTGAATGTTTAACAACCTCTGAAAGGGTGGCGGTTGGTGGTGGGGAGGCAGGTTGATGGCATTTGCCGACAGACACCTGCTGTGTAAATGTTCCCACGCTGGCCAGCCTCCAGCACACGTTACAGAGTATCTATCTTCACCTTACGGACACAATAGGTTAAATAATGTCAAGAGCATAGATAATAGTAAAATGAAGTAAATCAGTTAGGGAGTGTTGAGTTTTGAGTATTTAATACCTTTGTTTGTTTTGTTTTAAGAGTTTTATTTATTTATTTTTTTCTTTGGCTGTGCCACACTGGCTTGTGGGATCTTAGTTCCCTGACCAGGGATTGAACCCGGGCCCTTGGCAGTGAAAGCTTGGAGTCCTAACCACTGGACCACCAGAGAATTCCCCTAATCCCTTTGTTTTTAGTATAACTTCTTTGGTTATAAATTTGTGTAATTCGGTTTTCAATAATGGCTGTGTTTACCAACTGACTTGACAAATGCCTGAAGATTTAGCCGTGGCATCTTGTGTGCAGTGGCTCCAGCACGCCATTTGGGCCACAGGGACCCAGGATTGATACCTAACGAGGTGATGGGAATAAGGATTCTCTGAGATTAGGGAGGAAAAAGCCTCAGAGCTGATCTTATGGATTCTGTCCCCTGTCCAGCCTCGAGGGGGACGCATGCAGGTCACAGTTCATCGTGAAGGGTCTGGCTGGCATCTGCTTGGGGATGTACGGAGGACCCAGAACGCAAAGGAGAGAGTGCAGGAAACACATTGGAGTTGGCGAGTGTAGAAGGGACAGGGCACTTCCCCTTGTACTTTAGCTAAAAGTCACCTTCACTTTGAACTCTTGTTTTACTCCCATGCATTCTTCTAAACATTCCGAGCTCCTGAGCTGTGATTTGAAGGAAATCCCCCTTCCTCCTGCTGGGCAAACAGAAGGTAGAGGTCAAAGGTGTCCACGTGGCATTGGGAAAGGGATCAAAGCGGCAGCAGACACTGGCGTTCACCTCCCAGCTCCTTTCTCCTGCCGCTTGTCTGCTGGGACCAGAGGATCAGAGGTGCTTCGTCCTGTGGCTTCCCAGAAACGGCTCTGCCGCTGGAGCACCCGCTCAGGCCGGGGCTGTGCCGGGACTGGTCCTGGGTGCACCCCACATCTGCCTCTTTCACTTTGGGCAGAACAGACGGGAACCCCGCTTCTGGTCCATACCCTCTGGCTGGCCACGTCAGTGCTCACAGCTTTGGGGATGTTAGCAGAGCCGCACTTTACAAGGTGAGTCTCCCAGGTTGCCCGGTAGGAACCCCTCACCCTGGAGCTGGGGGCAGCGAGAGGTGCCCTGGACTCTGGACGTGGGCCCGGTCAGTCCCGACTCTGGGATGAGCTTTGTCACCCCCAGAGGATGCCTCCGCGGCACCGCACTTGGTAGCGTAGTGTGTTTCTGGCAAGTATCTTGAATAATAATTGTTGTAAATGAAATCGCATCCTCCACACACTGAAGTTATAGCTTCGAAGAGTTTGGCCTTAACTTCTGGGTGACACTCAGTTATCAGCTCCATGCCTCCTATTTCAGTCCTTTATTTCCCGGCCTAAGGCTGTAGGCGCTAAAGTGCCCTTACAGAAAGGCTGTGGCCGTCTCCCTGATAATAGAGATGTTATCTCCTTTCCTTGGAAAACAGAGTTTAGGAGCAGGAAAGTGCTGTAGAGGTCCTTTAGCTCCATCTCTTCACAGATGGGGAAACTGAGGCCCACCAGGGTACATGCATGTTCAAGGTTACGTGGTGTTTAGATTCTTCTGGGGAAGGATCATCATGTGTTCCAATCCACAGTCTAATACACTGTCCTCCTGTCCTGGAGCGGCTCAAACTTTGCACTAATAGTTTTCTTATTTATTAATTAAAAATAGAAGCGATGCATAGCAGGATCAGCCGTTGGAATGCCGCTTCCGTGTCTTTTCTAAGTTCATGTATGTAATCTTAGTAGGGGTTGTATTTCACAGCCCGTTCCTCTCAGAGCAGGCAAGGAGGCAGGAGGAAGTGCTTCAGAAAATCCTGCAAAAGCAGAGCCTTGCAGCCCAAGAGCAGTTTAGGCCACAGGTGGGTGTAGAGCCGTCTGGTTCCCTGTTACCTCCCCTCTGCTCCAGGGTGGGCACCCTGACCTCGACTTTGACGTAATTGGGCTTCTCTGAGCCTGTGTATTCTCTGTCGGGGCAGCAGGGAGGACACCTGCGTACCCGTCTTCCTCCTCTCAGGGTGTAAGGACCAGCAGATGCTGGGGTGTGTCCTGTGCTGTCTGCAGGGCGGGGCTCTGTAGACCCTGAGAGGAGGAAGTGGCAAGGCTTTCACCATCTCAGCTCATCTGTGCAAGCCTCCATTGGTTTGGGGGTGTTAGCCCACTTGTAAGGTGAGGACTGCCTGGGTGACTTAATTGGGTTACACAGCTCAGAGGTGGCCTTGAGCCCATCCTCTTACCCAAAGGCCCCCTTCCTCCACTCGACTAAGGGAGCTGTTTAACATAGTGACTGGGGCCTCAGGCTCTGGGACTCAACAGCTGACTTCACCTACCGTTTCCTCATCCGTAAAATGGGCATCCTTGCAGAACTCCTTCCCAACAGTGTTTTTTTAATTTTTATTATTATTTTTTTTTGCGGTACGCGGGCCTCTCACTGCTGTGGCCTCTCCCGTTGCGGAGCACAGGCTCCGGACGCGCAGGCTCGGCGGCCATGGCTCACGGGCCCAGCCGCTCCGCGGCATGTGGGCTCTTCCGGGACCGGGGCACGAACCCGTGTCCCTTGCATCGGCAGGCGGACTCTCAACCACTGCGCCACCAGGGAAGCCCCCCAACAGTGTTTTGAGGGAAGGTTGAGATAGTGCACTTACGTCGTCTGGCACACGCTGACTGCTTGGTAAATGTCAGGTGTTAGGCTCGAGGTCGTTAGCAACCAGGTTTTGCAGGGGGATGGGCAAGTCTCAGCCGTTGGAGGCTGCTTTGAAATACCCGTGCTTGCACCTGCCCTGGGCCTGCTGGATCAGAGGTTCATTGCCTTGGTGAAGGGAGTAGGAGGCAGGTTGAAAACCTTCCAGGTCGTCTGATGCTCCGCTGACAACAGCCCTGGCTCTGGGCTTCACCGCTCAGTGTCCCAGAGCCCTTCTCCTCGCAGTGGGCTCTGTGGACCAGCTTTCAGCACCTTAGGCCCCATCCCCGGATCCTCTGCATCAGAGTCTGCATCTTAAAAAGCTCCGCAAGAGATTCATAAGCACATAGAAGTTTGAGAAACACTGTTAAGGTTAAAAAACATGGTGATAAGAAAACCAAACACACAGAGCCACACCCCCTGACTTGTTTAGGAAAGGGTGGTTCCCTGGTGGTTGTTTAGCAACCACAGAGTAAGCAACCATGTTGCAGTAACTGATATTTCTGATCTGTGTTTGTTTAAAGGAGGCCGGGGGGACGTAAGCAGGAGATAAGGGTGGCTAACCTGGGACCTGGGAGCCGGGACAGGGCTGGGCAGGGAAGACTGCAGCCGACTTCAGAGTCAGAACAGGGTTAAATAGAGGCCCGGGGGTCGGCTCAGGCCGAGTGGCCAAGCGTCACGGCTTTCTGCAGTTTTCTGGGCTGGGGTAGACGTGCTGGCCCTCGGGGCTCCCTCGCCTGCCCATCCAGGCGCATGCAGACCTCTGGCTACCAGCATCCGGGCAGGAGCTCTGCGACGCGGCTGCCAGCTGGCCGCTCCTCCTTCTCCAGGCTGTTCTCTGGGCTTCAGATTCCTCGCTGCCTCTTCCCTGCACTGACCTGGCCGCTTTCCCTTCCCTCCAGATAGGGGCGGCTGCCAGGTGAGAAGGAAATTCTTGCAAGGCCAAGGACAGGACAGCAGGAGGAGAAAGCGGAATGGTTCTCTGGGCCGTCTGTGGATTTGGGCGCGAGCGCACATAAAGGGACAGCGGAAGAGGAAGCTGAGGGCTGCTCATGTGGTCCCTTGGTCCTTCAGTTAAAGTTCCAAGGATGGGAATGTCTGGTGTCCTGTAGAACTGGTGCAGACACTGTTGCTGGAACCTCATCTTGGTTTGGCCACTAACCAGGGCCACCTTGGAGATGGATCTCAAGAGAGATGGGGAAGGGGCAAAGGGCAAAGTGAGAGGAGGGGGTCGATGTCAGAGTCAGGGGCAGGTCTGGCCCCTTGATATAGGGGATGGTAAAGGGATGTGGGAAGGTCTGCAGGGCCTTTGCAGAAGCCCTGCTATTTCTTTAAACCTCAGTGTCCCTATCTGTATAACTAGACTGTAGCCTCATTGTTGAGGATTTTGTTAATCCTTTATCGGTAGAATACTTGCTATATAATAAGTGCCGTATAATAATTATTACTGTTCCTTCGTCAGTCTTCCCACACCCCAGACTGGGCCCCGGTCCCCCCACCTATGTCTGAGAACCCGTGTTGCTTTCCTCCCGCTTCCTCTGCCTTTCCTTCAAAGCATTGGCCTTGGCAGGAAACTGGAGAATGGGAGAGCCATGGAGTAGGAGTCGAGCGTATCAAGCCCTACAGCCTTGGTCAGAGCAGAAGGCCAGAGAAATTAAACCCTCTGGTGCATTTGTGACAGGTCCAAGGCCTCTCGCCTTTCCTGCATGTCAGCTGCTTCAAATTTGAGGCTGAAACCTAGCCAAGAAGTTAGGCTAACCTTGGCGAGGCTGCGGTGTGTAATTGCTACCCGTCAGCCCTGGAGCCAGGGAGCCTGGTGCCTGCCCGGCTCCCCGCTTTCCCACCACGGGACCTTCACCTTCCTGAGCCTCAGCTTGTCTATCTGCAAAATGAGGGGGGGTGCTATGATAGTACCCCCTCCACTGGTTCTTTTCAGGGCTCTTGTCTGGATTCAGTGAGAGCCAATGCACAGAAGCGCTTAGCTCCGTGCTGGGCACCTGCTAGCATTCCGCGTTTGCTGCTATTAGCAATATTCCATAATGATAGCTGCACTTATGTAGTGCATTATAGGAGATAGGCATTTTCCTAAACATGTTTTCAATGTTAACTCATTTTATCCTTTTAACAGCCCTATGGTGTAGGTACCACTAATACCCCCATTTCCGATGAGGAAACTGAGGTACAGAGAGGTTAAATAATTTTTTTTGAAAATGTTTATTTATTTATTTATTTTATTTTGGCTGCACTGGGTTTTAGTTGCGGCACACGGGATCTTTTAGTTGTGGCATGCGTGCGGCATCTAGTTCCCTGACCGGGGATCAAACCCAGGCCCCCTGCATTGGGAGCATGGAGTCTTACCCACTGGACCTCCAGGGAAGTCCCAGAGAGGTTAAATAATTGTTCAGAGTAAGGGTTGAGCTGGGATTCAAACTCAGCCAGTTGGTTCCAGAGTCCGTGTTTTTGATCACTGTGCTGTAGCAGTGATTAGTGATCATTTTGTGCTTGGAGCCCAGTTGACAAGGGAAGAGCAGAGGAAGAAGTGAGGGGGCAGTGATGTCTCCTCCCAAAGTTCCAGCCATCATGCAAGACCAAGGCCTGCTGCTCCGATGGTCCCGGCCACCCGTGCTTTGTGGACGAGACTGGCCTCCGTCATAGAGTGGGCAGCTCCAAGCGCACGGCTGCACTGGGACCTCCCTGGGGGCTGGTGCCACCTTGCCCTGCTCCTGCAGCAGAATGGCCCACCTCTAGCAAGTGGCGTCGTCCTTGCGTACGGGGCAGGCTCCTGACCCACTGAAGCAGAAAAGCCAAGCTGCTCAGGAGGGAGAGGGAAGCTGCGCGACTGTAACATTTTCCTGAGAACAAGGTGGCTGTTTCTTGCCAGGCAGGAAGCGTTTGATAACCTAGAAGTGTGTTTCCCTCCTGCATCGCAGCCGCCTGAGCCGTGTCTGATCCTTCCTTGTTCCTTGTCTGTCTTCCCCATGTGCCCCAGGCACGCAGGCGCTTGGAATATGCTCACGGCGGCTGTGTGCATGGCCCTGCTGGGCTGCCTGCAGGCCCAGGAGCTCCAGGGACACGTCTCCGTAATCCTGCTGGGAGCCACCGGGGACCTGGCCAGAAAGTACCTATGGCAGGGGCTGTTCCAGCTGTACCTGGAGGAGGCGGGGAAGGGCCACAGTTTTCGCTTCCACGGGACTGCTCTGACGAGCACCAAGCAGGGCCAGGAGGTCATAGCCAAGGTCCTGGAGTCCCTCTCCTGCCCCAGGGACACAGCTCCCGGTCGCTGCGCTGAACTCAAGGCTCAGTTCCAGCAGCTGAGCGAGTACCGCCGCCTGAAGACACCTGAGGACTATCTGGCCCTGAGCAAGGACATTGAGGCCCGGGTCCAGCACGAAGGCCTCCGGGAGGCCGGCAGGATTTTCTACTTCTCGGTGCCACCCTTCGCCTATGCAGAGATTGCCCGCAGCATCAGCAGCAGCTGCCGCCCAGGCCCAGGTGCCTGGCTGCGCGTTGTCCTTGAGAAACCCTTCGGCCATGACCACCGCTCAGCCCAGCAGCTGGCCACAGAACTTGGGAGCTTTTTCCAAGAGGAGGAGATGTACCGGGTGGACCATTACCTGGGCAAGCAGGTGAGCCTGCAGCTAGGAGCCTGCTGGGGTGGAGGGAGCTGGTGCAGGTACACCCCGTCCACAGGGCCACACCGATGGCAGAATTGGTCCTGAAGGCGTCGTGAAATCTGGGCTCCCATGGTCATCTTGACTGTGGGCAGGAGGTAAGAGGCCGGAGGAAAGGCGGTGAGTGGCAAGGGCAGGACTGCTTGGCCCATGTCCACTTGTCCAGCCACCTGTTCTTTAGTGTATCCCGTCCTCTTTGTTTCCCAGCCAGGGTTCGGGCTCTGACGTCTCCGCGTTGCCCTGCGTTCTCTGCAGAGGGGGCCCTGAGACTCTGGGGTGTGGACCTGGCTTCCAGCTGGGCGTGCTGCGGGAATTAGAAGTAACCACCTTACTCCACACCCATCGGCTCTTTCTCAGTACCTTTTTCTTCCTGAGTTCTGTTTTGAACCAGAAGGCTGGTAACGAGATCTTAAAATGTAATAGGGACCCTAAGTCCATGCTTCTCATCCAGGCCCTGTGGTGGAGCGAGGGGCTGGCCTCCTGGGTGATGCTAGTCAGCTGGCCAGTTCTCTCTGAACATACCTTCAGGGCCCCTTCGGGACGCCTCTTCCCGGAAACCGCAGCAGAGAATACACGAGCACCTGTGTTCTCTGGTGCCAACCAGGACGTGGGCCCAGGGCCACGGGGGTGGGGGGGGGCGTGCATCACGTAGTCATCTGGGGCAGAGGCATCGCCTCCGTCCAGCCCTATTTGGAGTTGCAGTATTCCAAAGACAGGTCCTCAGGCCACTTGCCCATCCTGGTAGGTTTTTTCACTTGTTTATGGGAAAAATTAGAAAAACAAAACCAAAAACTGGATGGTATTCAATTTGAAGCTTTTCTTGCTCCATTTTTAGTGTTAAAATATCTCTTTTATTAAAAATTGATGATAATAGAAGATAGAGAATCCTTAAATATTTTCTTTCTTTGCAAACTAAAAAGCTGGTAACCCTGTATAGTGACTGAGAGGCTTCTGGAGTCCTTACTGGGCTGTGAAGCCCTGGCGTCCAGGGACCGCTGCTCCCGAGAGCGTCTCTTCTGAGCAGGGGGCAGAGAGGCTGGGGGCCCTTCCTTGGGTCAGGATTCCCTCTTCGTCCTGAGAGGAGCCACAGCACCACAGTCTCCTTCCCTGGCAGGTGGTGGCCCAGATCCTGCCTTTCCGAGACCAGAACCGCAAGGCCCTGGACGGCCTCTGGAACCGGCACCACGTGGAGCGGGTGGAGATCATCATGAAGGAGACCGTGGACGCAGAAGGTGCGTGAGTGGTCGCCGCCCCGCGTCTGCTGTGAGGCGTCGGCCCGCAGGACTGGAGGGTCTGCCAGGCCCCCGCGCCTTGGCCAGTGCTCAGAGGGGAGCTTTTGCCGGTGTGTGGTCTCCCTCCAGGGCCTGCCGTGTGCCCAGCTCTGGGTCATGCTATACCCCGGGGTGCCTGCAGGCAAAGCCCACATGGTCATCGCTGCCCTTAGGGAGCGTGCAGCCCCGTTAAGCAGCCTTGGCCCAGGTGCTGAAACACTGGCCGGCAGTGAACCCTGGGAGGTAAGCTGGCTTTCCTGTGAGTGTGGTGGAGACCGGCAGCTCGCACGAGGGCTCCCGGGCTCGTACGCAGTGCTTGTACCAGCGGCCCCCTCTGCCTTCTCCTCCCCCCTGCTCGCCTCCTGTCCCTCCTGTGCATTCGCTCTCAGCTCACTGGTCACTCGGTTGGGGAGCCCTCTGCTGACCGTCCCGACAAGGTCCGCTTCTGCCGCACACTCAGAGCGCACGTGCCTCCCTTCCCTGCCCCTCTGCGCTCTTGGCCTCGTCTCATCCCCGCCCCATCTGTCTTTCCCAGCTCCTCGCTGGTACCTGGCACACACCTGGGAAGTGCTGACCAAACACCGCAGGAATGAGCGGTGTTGACCTGGGAGTAGGGACACCTGAGTGTCAGGCCTGTCTCTGCATCCGAGTGACCTCAGCACGCCCATTCCTGTCCCTCATCTGTGAGGCCAGCGGGTTGTGTCAACAACAGCAGCTGAGGCCCCTTTGAGCTCCAGCGTTCCGTGATTCCATCACGTCTTGTGAGCATTGACTGTGTGTGTTCAAAGCATCGGTTCTAACCCCAAATCATTAAAGCTAATTCTTACTGTTTGCTGATGCCCCCAGTAGCCATATGAGATGGGCACTGTTATTAGCTTCCACCTACAGACGAAGTTTGGTGACGAGCCCAAGGTCACGGCCGGAAGTGGTGGAGCCGGGTCCTGGTCCAGGCAGTCTGGCCCCGGCACCAGGCTCTGCACCACTGCAGTCAGCTCGTCCCCACCACTGTGTTCCGCAGCCTGGGCGGCAGTGCCGGAGGCCACCGTCCCCACCCCACAGTGTGTGCCTGGGTGGAGGGGAGGGCCCCTCGGGCCTGGATGGGGGACCAGGAGGTCAGTCTCTTTCTCTTTCCCTTGGTGACTCTCTTCAGCTTTCTCCCCTTTGTCTTTGAACGTGTGTTTAGTGCTATAGAAGCGCTCCGGGGGCTGCAGTGATAGAGAGGTGTGAAACCCAGCCGCAGTCCCCTGCTACCTCAGGGGTTCACTGGGGGAGGGAATATATCAGGACAGGCTCCACAGTGATGATGCAGGTGGTGCTTTGGGGCCGGGGCGCTGGGCTGGGGTGTCAGGCAGGAGGCAGCCCTCGAAGGGCTTTGCTGTCCTTTAGGGGAGCTGGGCTTCTCCATCTGGAACCCATATGAGAAAAGAGGTGCTCTCCCCACTGCCGTGAGCCTTCGTGGGTCTCGGGGATCCTTCCCAAGCCTCCCACGTTTCCCCTCCTGTCCTCAGCAAGGGCTCAGGCCGTGGGTTTCCTCCTTGTGCCTGTGTGTGTTGGGTGTCCTGGCAGGACTGAGGGCTGGGCTGTGCCCTGGCTTCATCTGCAGAGAGATGAGCTATAGATCCGGCACTGAGAGTGTGGGGCAGGACGGGAGGAGGCCTCTGTCACCCCAGCTGTGGGCCAGGGGCAGGGGCCAGCACCTCTCTGCCTGGGCTTGACACGGGGTCTTCTCTCCTAGCCCATTTCTGGCAACTCCTTCCCGGGCCCACCCTGGGTTGGGGAAGAGCCGTGATGTCTGGAGTTACCAGTTGGCGCTGTTGCCTCTTATTTCTTCCAACCCTGCCACCCCATCCTTCTTGCTATCTGATGTCATTTGCAGGATCCCTGCGGAGCCAGGGGCTAGGCAAACTGCAGGCCTGCTTATCCTTGCGAAGGTACCTTTGGATGTTGGAGAAAGGAAAACAGAAGGCAAAACAGAAAGGCAGGGAGAGGCCTGGGCAGGTCTGTTTGCCACGGCAGGCCTACGGCAGGGAGAGTCTCGGGTTTGAACGGCAATGTAACAGCTGAGGTCCAGGAAGGAGGGTGACGCCGCGCCTCTGCCTTCAGGGCTGCTGTGTGTGACCAAAGCTCAGGCCCTGTCGCCTTCGGGGTGTGGGCTCCGACAGTGGATCTCACGGCTGCTAACCCCAGAGCACGTGCTGCTCCACTTGGCCCAGAGGCAGAGAGAGACAGAGCAGGGCAGGCGGCGGGGACCCACCAGCCCTGAGGGGCTTGCAGCCAGAGGGGGATAGTTCAGCCCACTGTCCTTGTCAGAGGTGGCCAGCAGGACTGCAGCTGTCCTGGGTGCTGGGTCTCCCTGGTTGGCCCATTTATCTGCTGGTTGGATACACAGGCATTGGTAATGATGGTGGGATGACTTCCTGCCTCTGTGCTCATCCCCGCAGGGTGGCGCCGTGGACCTGGGTCCTCGGTAACAGTGAGAACAGAGGGTCTCTTCTCCTCTGTGTCTGTGTCTGTCTCTTTCCCTCCCTGCCCCCCACCTTCTGTCTGCCTGTCTCTCTTTCCCCTGGGGCTCGGGGACCTGGAATGACAGGCTTCTCTGCGTCCCGAGGAGGCAGCCTGGTACAGCCCTGTGGCCCCAGCACGGATACTTGCTCTCCCCTCTGCGTCCTGTTTTGGAGCCCATCCCCCAGGGAGGTCCTGCAGGAGCTGGGGACCCTGCAGCCGCCCCACCATGGCCAGTAGGCCCCGTCCCAGCACATCAGGGCCTCGGCTGTGCCTCCTCGTGGGGTTGGGGGCGGGAGGCTGCAGGAGGAGAGACTGCCCTCCCCGCCAGAGGTCACAGTGTCTTGATGTCATTTGATGAGCTCAGCAGGCCAGCTGCCGCAGCAGGACTGAGCATGGCCAGCAAGCGTCCAGGCAGGATTCCGAGCCGCGTGGTCTGGCCGTTAAGCAGAAGGACAGAGTGTGGCGGCACTCCCCCTCCCCCGTCCCCCTCGCTGACTCCTGCGCCAGGAGGCCCGGGATGGCCCAGCTCCTGGTGGCAGCCTAGACTGCGGCCTGAGTGCTCAAAGGGAGGGGCTGTGGGCGCTGGCACGGGGGCTTCTGAGCTGCACGGTGGTTTGGATGTCTCCCCGGCCCCCAGCCCCACCATCCAGGCCCCCGGCTCCCCGGCTCCGTGGCCGTGGGAGAGGGTTTTCCTCCTTTTCTGCCGTAGCCCCTGGCCCAGAGGAGTTTGCTGCAGTCAAGGCTGCTGCATAGGCAGGAGGCGGAGAGAGCAAAGGGGAGGCGGGAGGAGAAGTGGTCCTTCTGCAGCCCCAGCGCTCAGCCTCATCTGGGGTACCCCTCTGGGGAGTCCCCGTCCAGTGAGCCCCTGAGCGTCACAGAAACCCTGGGTACCTGCCGGGGTCTCCTGAAGCAGCACTCCGGGCCGTCCAAAGCGTGACCTTATCTGGGCCACTAGCCTGTGTGTGGAGGTGACCCCTGCCGGCCCTCATCGCGGCCACTGGGAAGGGCTCTGCTGAAAGGGGGGCTGGTCGCTCATGGACTGAGGTGCAGCTGTGCAGACCAGGCTGCCCTTTCTTCCGGGGGTGCTGGGATGTGGTCCCAGGTCGGTGGCCCCTCAGAACCCAAGCTCCTAACCACTGCGCCTGCAGCCCCTCTGTCCAGGCCGTCGGCAGTTGGCCTTCCTGCCAGGGTGTGCTCGGGCTGTCTCTCTGCTGCCCTAGATTCCCCTCTGGCTGGAAGGCTCTGTTTTTTTTGCAGGGGAAAGGAGGGAGACTTCTTGAGGACAGTGTAGCTGTCACTGCTTTGGGAGGGTCCCTGTTCTGACATTGGCATGATGCCCGTTGACCTCTGAGGGTTGGAATGATCATTCCGTACCCCTCACTGAGGGACCAAGGCAGCCAGCATCCTCCCAGGTACGCACCAGCTGTCTTGCCTCCCAGCCTGGTGTGTGAGGAGGGGCTGAGAGGTCGCTCAGCTCCCCTACCCGCCGTCTGTAGGGCTGTCTGCAAGGTGAGCCCAGGGCAGCTGCCGGGCCTCCAGCCCGTGGACCCTCACTCTCCTTGGCCCTCCACCTTTTTATTTTTAGCCGTCCCAGAAGCTACTGGTAGAGATGGCAGCTGGCTTTTAGTTTTTTTTTTTTGTTTTGCTGGGAAAATCCGGATCTCCCACAGTGTGGAGGCAATGAGGAGGGGGTTTCTGGTCCCAGATCTGAAGGCTGCATCTTCAGCACAATCTCTATGTAATGATGGTAACCCCTGTTACCTCTCTCTTGGGATTGTTTTAAGGATTAAAGCAGATAATGTGCATGGAAATACTCTACAAAAGGAGATGCTGTTCTCCTTCCAGGTTGGCAGGGAGGGGAAGCAGCAGTGTTCTCCGTCTCTCTGGGCTCCACGTGGCTTGTAGGTGACTTGTGTTGGGTTATATAAAGACCTGTAATGGATCTGCAATTCTCTCTTATTCCCAAATTTTTTTTTTTTTTTTTTTTTTTGCGGTGCGCGGGCCTCTCACCGTTGTGGCCTCTCCCGTTGCGGAGCACAGGCTCCGGACGCGCAGGCTCAGCGGCCATGGCTCACGGACCCAGCCACTCCGTGGCATGTGGGATCTCCCCGGACCGGGGCACGAACCCGTGTCCCCTGCATCGGCAGGCGGACTCTCAACCACTGCGCCACCAGGGAAGCCCTCTTATGTCCATTTTTCACATAATATTATCCTCTCTCTCACTTACATATGTATTTAAATTTCCATGTATTGACAATTTGCATAATATATACCTTTCAGTAGCTCTGTGTTTCTGTTCAATTCTGTTTAGGAGATCTTAGGAGATTTTAGGAGTCTCCTATTTTTTTTTTATTTTTTTTATTTTTTTTTGCGGTATGCGGGCCTCTCACTGTTGTGGCCTCTCCCGTTAGCGGAGCACAGGCTCCGGACGCGCAGGCTCAGCGGCCATGGCTCACGGGCCCAGCCGCTGCGCGGCATGTGGGATCTTCCCGGACCAGGGCACGAACCCGCGTCCCCTGTATCGGCAGGCGGACTCTCAACCACTGCGCCACCAGGGAAGCCCAGTTCAATTCTGTTTATATCACAGAATATGAATTATTCTATTATTAGGCATCTCAGTTTCCACTTTTTGCTATTTTAAATAGTACTTTGCACGCTTAAAAAAAAATTAAGATACGATTGACACACCATAAAATTTACCCTTTTTTAAAGCGTACAATTCAGTAGTTTTTAATATATTCACACAGTCACGCAGCCATTATCTAATTCTAGAACATTTATGAGTGTTCTAAAAAGTATTTCTTCTTAAAGTATACTTCTGAAGTGGAATGACTAGGCCTGAAGGGTGAAAATGACTTCATGGCGGTCATTACCTTATCGGACTGTTTTCCAGAAAATTCTCAACAGCAGCGTCCATCACTAGTGGTATTCCTACAGCTTTGCCCGCATCGGGCGCCCCCGTCTCCCCTGTTCCTGCCGGTTTGGTAGGTTTGCAGCAGCTCTTCTCAGGCGTGTGGGACACAGCTGCTTCTGCCTCACGTGGGGTGCCGCCCCGTGAGGTTTCGGAGGGCAGCACGACCAAGGAGCAAAGTGACGGGTCTCCTGTGCTTGTGATCCTGTGACTTGGACGAGCTCTGGGTTTCAACAGTTTGGGAGCCAAGTTCATAGGGGTCTTTGTTCCTGTCGTCCCACCTGGTCATGCTTTATTCTGTCCTTGTTCACGTATTGATGGGTTTTTACCCCTCAGCTTTCAACCTAGGAAGGATGCTAGGAGTCATTATGGATCATTTTCAGGAAAAATCAGTCCACGGTAACTGGTGGTAACCAGAAGAAATCACATTGTTGGGTGCCGTCAGGAGGACCAGCCCCTACCTTCCTCTCCCTGCCTGTCCCCTCCGCCATGAGGTGCGAGCGCTGGGCCTCATCACTCCACGTTAACTGGAAGTACAGCTAAGCAGGAAGGGATCAAAGTCCACAAACGTATGGGCCGTGCTAAACACAGGCGCACCTCCACCCCATCCTGAAGCTTGAGATTAAGGAATGAAGGAAGCTCTCTTTTACACAGCGGGTAGTAAACCTATGAATGCGTTCTCCCCAGGAGTGAGAGAGGATAAAAATAGGAAGGGGGCCGTTTAGGGATTTGCTGAACTAATGACTAGTAAGCAGATGACAGGGCTTTTTAAGACTTTGCTGTATTCTCTCCATAAAGAATTCATCTGTTCTCAAAGCTTTAATTATCCTCTTTACACTCTTTAATCTCCTGTATTTCATTGATTCTAAGACACACATTTTTACATATTTGAACCTCTCTAAAGCTGGGTTTACCATTGATGGGGTGATATCGTTGAATTGGCAGCCTGTTTCTTAGTGGTGACAAAATAATGATGGTTTCACCATCATTGGCATCTTTGATGTGATGAGATTTAGTCTATCTCCAGCATTCATTGCCTTCCCAAGCCCTAGTATCATACCTCCAGCTGCCCTTGAGATATTTTCACCGGGTGTGTATCACCACGTCAGACCCAGCAGATTTAGAACTTAAACCATCATTGCATTTTTCTCATGAGATACCGTCTGCTTTTTCTAACTTCTTTATTTTCAAATGGTGAGCATTCTCTGAGTTGCCCAGCTGGTAGCCTTTCTCTCACAGCCCCTGTAATAATAACGCTGGCCAATGTTCATTAGTGTTCCCTGCGTGCCAGGCACTGTTCCAAGCCCCATTAATCCTCACAGCAGCCCTACAAGGCAGGTACTGTGACCAGTCCTCTTTCATATGTGACGTGGAGCCACTCGCCCGGGGTCACAGGGCTGAAAGGTGGCAGAGTGGGTCCTCGAACCCGAGCAGCCTGGTTCCAGAGACTCCAGATCACGACTCCTGCACTGCCTTTCATGGATCCAGCCCGTGACCGTGCGGTCTTCACTCACGCACTGAATAATGTCTCTGTGTTTCACTGTTTGCTCTGGCCCCTGTTGCTTCCTTTGATTGCAGCAAAAGCTGCCCCGTTGATTTCGTTTCTACCAGTTCCCTCTCTGTTCATCTTGCCAATCAGAGATGGCTTAATCTTCCCACAGCGCCTCCTTCAGGGGTCCACTTCCCTACTCTTCACACCGTTTTTTAAAAAGTTTTATTGATATACAACCCACATATCATACAGTTCACTTATTTAAAGTTTACAATTCAGTGGGTTTCGGTGTATTCACAGAGCTGGGCATCCGTCACCACGATCAATTTTAGAACATTTTCATCACCCCGCAAAAGAAGCTCCGTACCTCCGATTTCCCCCTGCCCCCAGCCCCTGGCAACTGTGAACTTACTCTCTGTCTCTGTGGATTTGCCTATTCTGGACATTTCATGTAAATAGAACGTCCAGTATGTGACTTTCTGTGTCTGGCTTCTCTCACTATGCGTAAGTTTTCAAGGTTCTCTGTGTCAGTGCTTCACTTCTTTTTCTTGCTGAATAACATTGTCATGTGGATGGATGTACCACATCTTATCCGTTTATCAGTTGGTGGACATTTGGGTTGTTTCTACTTTTTGGCTATTGTGAAGGGAACTTTATTTTTATTTATTTATTTATTTATGGCTGCGTTGGGTCTTTGTTGCTGCGCGCGGGGTTTCTCTAGTTGCGGCGAGCGGGGGCTACTTTTCGTTGCGGTGAGCAGGCTTCTCACTGCAGTGGCTTCTCTTGTTGCGGAGCACGGGCTGTAGGCGTGCGGGCTTCAGTAGTTGTGGCTCGCGGGCTCTAGAGCGCAGGCTCAGTAGTTGTGGCGCATGGGCTTAGTTGCTCTGCGGCATGTGGGATCTTCCCGGGCCGGGGCTCCAACCCGTGTCCCCTGCATTGGCAGGCGGATTCTTAACCACTGCGCCACCAGGGAAGCCCTTGGCTATTGTGAATAACGCTGCTCTGAACATTCATGTACAAGTTTTTCCGTGGACATATGTTTTCATTTCTCTTGGGTGTGCACCGAGGAGTGGAATTGCTACAGTAACTGTTTGACTGGTGAGGTCAAGAACTTTCAATAGCTCCTCAAAGCCCTCCGTCTAGTTTCCAAAGCCCTTTCCATCTGCTCTTGGTATCTGCTATTCCGAGTCACAGCCTGGCCGCTTCTGCCAGACCAGGCTCACCCTCACTGTCGGACCCGCGTGTCGGGGCCTCTGATCTGCGGCTCATGCTTCTCCCCCCAACTAGGACATGGTCCAGGGGCAGAGTCAGCCCACACATGTATTTCTTTGAGACACACAACGGCTTAAAAAATCGGAATTATTTGTGCAAGTGAGACTATACTTAATGATCCAGATTTTCATGTTCTCTAAAAATTGCAAGATTTGGTCACCGTGGGCCCACATACCTGTGAGGTACCCCCCGCCTGACTGCAGCTGAGGGACACAGCCCTACCTTGTCCTTCTCACACCTTTCCTGGCCTGCTAGGTGCTGGGGTCCCTGACCTCTGACCTAGACCCATCCCTCCAAGGCCCAGCTCGGCTTGCTGCCCATCGCGCTCCACTTCCGAAAGCCGCTGGAGCTCGCGCGGCTCAGCTCCACACAGGAGGCTGTTCAGATGGGAGTGCTGGGTGGCTACAGGGGGGCTGTGACAGCACGAAGAACTGCAGGCTCTGGGGCCAGCTGCCTGGGTGCAGATCTCACGTTTACCCCCTTCTACCAGCTGTGTGACCTTGGGCCAGTTACCTGACTTCTCTGAACCTCAGTTTCCTTACAGTTTAAAATGGGGGTAGCAGTAGGACCCCTTTATCTGTTGTTACTGTGCGGGGTAAATGGACTGATATACATCTGTTATTATCAATATTATCGTTACTGTCTTTTTCCTGATGTCTTCTCAGTGATAGTGTGCGAACTTTGGAGACCAGACCGCGCCGGGGCTGGGAGCTCAGCCATGGCTTCTCAGCGGCGGGCACGCCGGGCTGGTTGTCCTGTGCGTCTGGGGTTCTGCCTCCTTGGCCAGAGCTGCAGCCTCACGCTCCACCCCGGAGGACGAGGGCACCTTTCCACGAGCCGGCTGTGGGCCTCACTTCCTGCCCCGCAGCGCTGGCGCCGCCACCAGGCCCGGCCTGTGGGGCTGAACTCAGGGCAGGTGGTCCCTGCTCCCCGTCCAGCTGGCTCGAGAGAGATGGCGAGCTGGGTCAGGGCAGGTGGGCCGGGCAGGTCTGAACCGGGAGCCACTTCTTTTTGTTTGTTTGAATTAAATATTGACCAGATAAAAAAGAATGCTTACACAATCTAGGGAAGATACGCAGAACTGTGTGTGACGAATGCCAGGGTACCTGCCAACCTTGTGTCCCTCCCCCAGTCCCTGTCCTTTGCGTTCCAAGTTCCAGGTGGACTTTCCCCTTGCTTCTCTTTATTGTTCCTATGTGTGTCCGGTTCCCTAAACAACGTGCCGTTTCATTTCGAAGAGCCGTCACACTGTGTGTGTGTGAGAGTTGAATCTTTCTGTCCCTTTAACCTGCATTCACCATAATCTCTCCAGACCTGTCTTCTAATAACTGACTTTATTTCCAGCTGTTTCTAATCCATAAAACCCATCTATGGGATTTCTGATTTCCCCTTGTATTTTCCATTGATTGAAATTCTGTTTATTCTGGTCATTTTATGTCATAGTTAATTTTTAGCAAAGCAGTCAGGTTTCTTTCCTCGGCACTGTGCCTTTGAGGTGGATTCCTGACGACGCGTGTGTGTTCGCTTTCTCGGCCGTACAGCGTTCTGCGATGTGACTGCAGCCGCGCATCTGGTGCTCGGGGTGCAGCAGGGAGCAGACAGTTGCAGTCCTACTCTGACAGAGCTTCAAGGGTTCCAGGGAAGACAGATAAACAGGCACCCAGTTAGTCAGGTGAACTGGCCAAAGACAGGACCCCCAGGAGTGGAGGCCCGGAGGTCGGTAAACGTCTCCTAGAAGCTGAGACCCGAAGGAAGAGTAGGAGTTGCTGGGTGGGAGAGCGGGTCCCATCTTACAGGTGGCGCCCGTGAACGCCGGGTAAAGACTGCTCTTCCTACTGTGATGGTACCTTTTCTGTACGTAAGGCTGTGATTGGCCCAGATTTTGGCAAGTCAGCTGAAGGTGAACATGTCGTCTGAGCTGCTGTGCATTTGAACCCTAAGCCTTTAGACCACCGCGTTGTATGTACTTGAGACACTGATAATCAGAGTTCATGCCAGGGTCTGGAGGAGGGAGAGTAACGTGTGTGGTTAACCAGCTCCTGACTCTGCTTGTCCTAGCCCTGGGCCTCTGATTCTTTCCTCTCGCGTAGAGCCAGGACAGTCATGGTACCCTCTGCGCAGGATCTCATGGGTGTGACGGGGACAGTCATGGTACCCAGTGTGCAGGATCTCTTGGGTGTGACGGGGACAGTCACGGTACCCACTGTGCAGGATCTTGTGGGTGTGACGGGGACAGTCGTGGTACCCTCCAGGATCTCGTGGGTGTGACAGGGAAAGTCGTGGTACCCGCCGTGCAGGATCTCGTGGGTGTGACGGGGACAGTCGTGGTACCCGCCGTGCAGGATCTCGTGGGTGTGACCGGGGGGCGGGTGCCTAGCATCTCCGCACTGTCCCAGGCACGGCAGGCGTCAATGTTGTCACTGCCGGGCTCTGTGATCAGTGTTCTGTGTGTCACCCTCTTTTAGCCTCTCAGTAACTGTCCACCGGGCAACTTGCCGTCTCTACCTGTATGTCTAAAGCTTAAAACGAGCTCCTGGTTTCCCCTCTACCAGACCATCCCTCTCCTAGTCTCCTCATCTCAGTAGATGCCGCCGCTGCCCGTCTTTGCTCAGGCCCGAGTCCTAGGAGTTGTCTCTGGTCCCTCCCTTGCTCGTGCTTCCCCGCATCGGTCAGCGGGCCCAGTCAGTTCTGACCCCAGAAAGGATCGTCCGCTCCGTCCAGCTGCCCTTTCGATGCCGCTTTAGCCCAGGCCCCACCGTCTCCCGCTGGGCAACCACACAGCCTCCTCCTCGGTCTCCTCTTTCTGTAGCCACTCTCCCCGCAGCAGGCCGGGCGTCCGTGAATGTACGGAAGAGCTTGTGTGCTGCTTCTGACCCTCCAGTGGCTTCCCCTGAGCTTAGAAACAAGTCCAGCCTCGTCTCCAGGTGCTCCGAGCCCTGCCCTCCTGCCTGCTCTCTCCCGCTCACCTCCTTCTGGGCGCCTGGCGGCCGAGCTTGTTCCTGCCTCAAGGCTTTTCCTCTCGAAGCTCCCCTCCATCCGGAATGTTCTCCCCAGCTTCTTGCAGGGCTGCCTCTTCAGGTCTCAGAGGGGCCCGGCCGTTCCCCTCTGTCATGAGCTCTGTCTGTAATGTCTTTGTTGGATTTTCTCCCTCCCATCTTCCCTCCATCCCTCCCTCCCTCCCTCCCTCCCACTCACTGTAAGCTGCCGGCAAGGACCTGTCTGTTGCCCGGCGACTCCTGCGCGTGGTAGGGGGTGGCAGTGAGCCCCATTTGATGGCAGCATGCAGAGCAGAGACTCAGAAGTCAGGTAACTCGTCAGGGTCACGTGCTAGCAGGCCGCCCAGGCCCTCGCTGTAACGCGCAGGGCCAGACCTGATGGCCAGGGCCCAGGATCCGCGCATGCAGTCTGGCCTCAGCGGGGATCAGAGCCTTCCCCAGGCAGGTGCCCGGAGACGCTCAAGGGGCCTGACACCTCCTGGCGGAACGGTTCTCGTTGCAGGGAGGTGGCTCAGAGACGCCCGCGCTCCTTCCTCCCCCTGTGCTGCCCTGTGGCCCACTCTCCGCACTGGGGACCCGAAGCACAGGTGGGGCTCCTGGCGCTCGTTGGGGAGCTGCTTACGACCTTCGCCCTCCTCCCGTTCAGGTCGCACCAGCTTCTACGAGGAGTACGGCGTCATCGGTGATGTCTTGCAGAACCACCTGACCGAGATCCTCATGCTGGTGGCCATGGAGCTGCCCCTCAACCTCAGCAGCTCGGAGGCGGTGCTGGAGCACAAGCTCCAGGCCTTCCGGGCCCTGCGGGGCCTGCAGAGGGGCAGTGCTGTCGTGGGCCAGTACCAGGCTTACCGCGGGCAGGTGCGCAGAGAGCTGCAGAAGCCAGACAGCTTCCACAGCCTGACGCCGACCTTTGCAGGTGGGCTCTGGGGCTGGGCACGGGCTGCGGGCCGCCCCCACCCCTATCCCCCAGACGGAAGCACTGCTCCCAACCCGGACGCCCTTCAGGTTGGGTTGGAAGGGACTTGAAGTGGGGTTTTCACAAGGGTGCTCCGTGGCGAGTAAGAAGTACCCCTGCCTCTCTGACCTCCCGCCAGCTCAGAGCCGCGGGTCACCTGCTGGCTCCCTCTGGGCGGAGGACACCTCAGTGGCGGTCTCCATTCAGTCCACGTCCATGGATCCTGCCCGGGCTCGCCAGTCTGGGCTCAGACCTCGCTTTGCCCTCGTGGAGCTTACATCAGCCCCCAGAGAGGCTGCAGGCCTGCCCGCTGCAGCCGGGGGCACCCCCAGTGGGCAGGTGCCCAGCGGGGCCGTCCTCTGGACGCTTCCACAGGCTCAGAGCTTTCTGGGGTAGCAGCCGCCACAGCCAGAGCAGCAGCTGCCTGTCGGGCACTGACCACGTGCCGGACTTTATGTACATTATCTCATTTAATCCTCACTGACCACGTGCTGGGCTTTATGTACATTATCTCATTTAATCCTCACGTGGACAGACGCATCAGGCAGGTGTGATCATCACGCCCCGCTAGAGGTGAGGAACCATGAGGCTCAGTCAAGTTGCCAAACCTTGCCCAAGGTCACGCAGAGATAGTACGTGGGAACTTGAGTCTGGAGGGCACTCGGCGTCCGGCTCTTACCGCCGTGGTCCCCGCTGCAGGCCTCCTCACCTGCACAGCGGTTCCCCACTGGCCTGTGGCTGCGAGCCCTGTCCACCCTCCCCTTCTCCCTGTATGTGACGGCCTCAGCACGTCCTGCGTGCTCTGCAAACAGGAAGGAAGTCCGTGTCCCTAGGAACCCACAGCCCCTCAGTCAGGATCGCTGCTGCCTTGCCCACCCTCCTTGAGACTCCTCTCAGAGCCTCTGGGTTGGAGCCTCTCAGTCCAGTTCCCCTTTGCTTGGGGACGATGACTCTGAGAGGTGCCTCAGGGAGCTGGGTGTCCGAGGTGGCCCCAGAGGCTGCTTTTCAGCACCGACTGGGCAGAGATGGTAACAGAAGAGGTGAAAGATGGGGGTGAGGCCAGCGAGGCCAGGGGTGCCCAGAGGAGGGCTCGCAGAGGGGAAGGCTTGCTGGCAGGAAGGAAAGGAGAGGAAGGCAGGTGGGCCGAGAGGACCTGGTTCTTATGCTGGAGCATCACCTCCACTGCCCCCCGTCGCCCCAGGCGTCCTCGTGCACGTCACCTCCACTGTCCCCTGTCACCCCAGGCGTCCTCGTGCACATCACCTCCACTGCCCCCCGTCACCCCAGGCGTCCTCGTGCACATCACCTCCACTGTCCCCTGTCGCCCCAGGCATCCCCGTGCACATCACCTCCACTGTCCCCCGTCACCCCAGGCGTCCTCGTGCACATCACCTCCACTGCCCCCCGTCGCCCCAGGCGTCCTCGTGCACATCACCTCCACTGCCCCCCGTCACCCCAGGCGTCCTCGTGCACATCACCTCCACTGCCCCCCGTCGCCCCAGGCGTCCTCGTGCACATCACCTCCACTGTCCTCTGTCACCCCAGGTGTCCTTGTACACATCACCTCCACTGTCCCCCGTCACCCCAGGCGTCCTCGTGCACATCACCTCCACTGTCCCGTCACCCCAGGCGTCCTCGTGCACATCACCTCCACTGCCCTGTCACCCAGGTGTCCTCGTACACATCACCTCCACTGTCCCCTGTTGCCCCAGGCATCCCCATGCACATCACCTCCACTGTCCCTGTCACCCCAGGCATCCTTGTGCACATCACCTCCACTGTCCCCTGTCGCCCCAGGCATCCCCGTGCACATCACCTCCACTGTCCCCTGTCGCCCCAGGCATCCCCGTGCACATCACCTCCACTGTCCCCTGTCGCCCCAGGCATCCCCGTGCACATCACCTCCACTGTCCCCTGTCACCCCAGGCGTCCTCGTGCACATAGACAACCTTCGCTGGGAGGGTGTCCCTTTCATCCTGATGTCTGGCAAAGCCTTGGATGAGAGAGTGGGCTACGTTCGGATCTTGTTCAAGGACCAGGCGTACTGTGCCCAGAGCGAGAAGCGCTGGGTCCCGGCCCAGAGCCACTGCCTTCCTCAGCAGATCATCTTCTACATTGGCCATGGTGAGCTGGGCAGCCCAGCCGTGCTGGTCAGCAGAAACCTGTTCAGGCCCTCCCTGCCCTCCGCCAGCTGGAAGGAAGTGGAGGGCCAGCCTGGGCTTCGCCTCTTTGGCCGCCCTCTGTCTGATTACTACGCCTACAGCCCTGTGAGGGAGCAGGACGCCTACTCCATCCTCATCTCTCGTATCTTCCACCGCCGGAAGGACTCCTTCATCACCATGGAGAACTTGCTGGCTTCCTGGGTCTTCTGGACGCCCTTGCTGGACAGCCTGGCCCACGAGGTCCCACGCCTCTACCCAGGAGGAGCAGAGAATGGACACCTGTTGGACTTTGAGTTCAGTGGCAGCCACTTGTCCTTCTCCCAGCCACCACTGGAGCAGCTGGTGCTGGGGCCGGATTCCGCTCCGATGCCCAGCGACTTCCAGGTTCTCAGGGCCAAGTACCGAGGCAGCCCGCTGATATCGGCCTGGCCGGAGGAGCTGATCGCCAGGCTGGCCGGCGACATCGAGGCTGCAGCTGTGCAGGCTGTGAAGCGCTTTGGCAAGTTCCACCTGGCACTCTCAGGTGGCTCGAGCCCCGTGGCCCTGTTCCAGCAGCTGGCCATGGGGCACTATGGCTTCCCCTGGGCCCACACACACCTATGGCTGGTGGACGAGCGCTGCGTCCCGCTCTGGGACCCTGAGTCCAACTTCCAGGGCCTGCAGGCTCACCTGCTGCAGCACGTGCGTGTCCCCTACTACAACGTCCACCCCATGCCCGTGCACCGGCGCCAGCGGCTCTGCGCCGAGGAGGACCAGGGCGCCCAGGCCTATGCCGAGGAGATCTCCACCCTGGTGACCAACAGCAGCTTCGACCTGGTGCTGCTGGGCATGGGCACCGACGGGCACACGGCCTCCCTCTTCCCTCAGTCCCCCGTCGGCCTGGATGGCAAGCAGCTGGTGGTGCTGACCACGAGCCCCTCCAGCCCGCACCGGCGCATGAGCCTCAGCCTGCCCGTCATCAACCGCGCCCACAAGGTGGCGGTGCTGGTCATGGGCCGGATGAAGCGCGAGATCGCCATGCTGGTGAGCCGCGTGGGCCGCGAGCCCCGGAAGTGGCCCATCTCGGGCGTCCTGCCTGACTCTGGGCAGCTGGTGTGGTACATGGACTATGACGCGTTTCTGGGGTGACGGTTGCCTCTGCCCTTCGCTCACCCCCGCGCCTTCCTTCACCCGCCCTCTCTCTGCCCTCTCAGTCCTGCCCCAGCCCGCGTGCCCTGCTGTCTGGAATCTGATGCCTCGCGGTCAGGCTCCCGGAGACGAAGGACAAAGGCCTTCCCCAGCCCCCGTGACCGTCCCTGCCTAGTGGTGGCGGGTACACACCGGAACAAGGAAGAAATGGAATCTCTGCCCTTGAGAAGCTTCAAATCCAAGTCAGGAGAGAAATGTCCACCTTAAGAAAAGACCTGCAGCAGCTACATGCGGACACCAACCAGCGCAAAATAGGACGGTCTGAAAGCTCCCCGCGCGAGCAGGAATGTGGTGGGCCGAGGTTAATGGGGGGTTTCCTGCGGGCCGGGCCCCTTCGACCAGCTCTGGTGGAAAAGCAGAACATGGACGGTAGAGAGCAGGAGCCCAGGCGCCAGTGGCCCTGTGCCCCCCCCACAGCAGGCTGCCGGGAGCCCTCAGCTCTGCTCCATCCCCTTCCTCCTGAGCCTCTGACTCAGCTGCTGTCCTGTCTCCTCCGGGGCCACCTCCACCTGCTCTGCATCTCGGGTCTCTTTCTTTTCAGTCCCGACCATGGAGATGTTCCCACCCCCTCTCTGTTTCTTTGCTGTCCCTCAGACGCCCCATTTATGGACAGATGATGATGACAGTAACACGGTGACAAACAAGGTGTTAAAATGGATCCAGAAATCGTGCGACTGGTTTGCAGCTCCTTTCCTCAGTAGATGGATTTCTCTGATGGCAGGAGGCTCTGGTTCCCCAGCTCTGTCGGGGAAGACCACTGCTCCCATGCTTGCGCTCCTGTCCCCAGCCAACTCTGCGTGAAACACACTGGAGATAGACGATCAGGCCATTCCAGGGATCCCACGTTTAGGAGGGTCCTTTGTGTCTCAGGGGACTTCCCAGTGAGTGTTTCCACTCTCGGTGTCCCCTCTTGTTTTACCTGGGAAGATCCAGTTGAATCTTTCTCTGACGGTGACATCTCATTTGGGGGGAGAGCTGTGACATCAGGTGATCGCGACCATCCAGGTGCTCTGATCTGACCAGGCTGAGCCAGGCCTCCCTGGTGGGGCCCTGCAGCTCATGTCAGCACTGGCTGCCCACGACCGTCTCAGGGACTTGACTGATGGTCAGCGCCGAGGGCGGCTGCCGCCTGCCCTTCTCATACTACCTCGTGGCGGCATCGGCCTCCTGTCTGCCGGTCCCTCCTGCCAGCGCTCACCTCACCACTAACGCGTTGCTGAAGATCTGGGGGACACCAGCAAGCTTCTCGTTAAGAGCAGGTGGGTAGTCCGCTCCTGAGAAGCCATGGGTCAGTAATACCTGTTTTTCTGAAACCCCCAAGGCAGGGGCGTCTCCAAAATTCTTTTTTAAAAATCAAGCTTCTCAGGACACTTCTTCTTTTTCTTTTTTTTTTTTGGCTGCGTTGGGTCTTCATTGCTGCTCGGGCTTTCTCTAGTTGGGGCGAATGGGGACTACTCTTCGTTGTGGTGCACTGGCTTCTCTTGTTGCGGAGCAGGGGCTCTAGGCGCACGGGCTTCAGTAGTTGCAGCACGTGGGCTCAGTAGTTGCAGCACGTGGGCTCAGTAGTTGCAGCACGTGGGCTCAGTAGTTGTGGCTCACAGGCTCTAGAGCGCAGGCTCAGTAGTTGTGGCACACGGGCTTCATTGCTCCGCGGCATGTGGGATCTTCCCGGACCAGGACTTGAACCTGTGTCCCCTGCATTGGCAGGCGGATTCTTAACCACTGCAGCACCAGGGAAGCCCTCTCAGGACACATTTAATTTTTATTTCAATTTCCCACATAGCCATGTCCCCAAGATATGTCAATAAAGGATAAGACAGGTGTTTCGGTGTAACTGTTTCCCCATCTTACAGTCACATTTTGTATCAGGCAGATACATCTGATCAGGCAGATACAAAGTGTCAAGGTCACAACAAGGGCTTTCCTGGGTGAGGAGGAGCATCATGAAATCTGTTTCTCTACATTTGATTGTTTACACTTTCTTCAAGGCAATTTACACTTCTTCAAGGATTTAAAAGAGTTCTTGCTGTGATTTGAGATGTGTGCCTGTGAGGTGGGCGCTGGCAGGGGGCCCTGCACCTGTTGATATTTGGCTTCCCCTGGTCTCCAACGACCCGGTCCAGACAGGACATCTCTCTTTAGGCCAAGAGAGCTCACCTTGGCCAAAAAGAGCACAGTGCCGGGGTCAGGAAGTCTCCTCCCTTTCTGAAGAGTCAACATTTTTTTTTTTTTTGCTTGCGGTACGCGGGCCTCTCACTGTTGTGGCCTTTCCCGTTGTGGAGCACAGGCTCTGGACGCGCAGGCTCAGCGGCCATGGCTCACGGGCCCAGCCGCTCCGCGGCATGTGGGATCTTCCCGGACTTTAGCTTTGATGCACCTGGTGGGCCGGCCTGCAGGAGCGGACACGTGGTTGTCGCCCGAGTGCCGCCTCTGGCCACGTGGGGGCGCCCTCGCACCATCCCTGCTGTCCGGAGCGCGGGGGCGTTTCCCCTACGCGCAGGTTCCTGCGCTTCCCGGTCCCCTTAGCTCCGAGCAACGCCCCCACCCCCACTCCCCACGCCCCCCGCCCCCGCCGTCGTTCTTTAGGAACTTCCTCTGCGAGAAAGAAGGGGACCTCCACATACCTGAGTGTTACTGCAAGACCATTTCTGAATAATAGTGAGTCACTGCGAGCCTGAGCCTGGCACGTCCTATTTTCAGAGGAGCGCGTTGCCTCAAAATGTACTTTCATCTGTGGAGAGCGCCTCTAGGGGCAGGGGCAGGTTTCCTTTCCGGAATCAAGTGCTGTCTTAAAGTCACACCAGGAAGATCCACTGGGAGACACTGTCGTATTCCTGCTTCCACCTGCTCCCTTTCCCCTTTCCCTCCCTTGCCCCGCGATGGTGGTTTTCAAACTGTTTGGATCATGACGCACAGCAGAAAACACACTTTAGGGCATGAGCGAGGGCTCACGTTCATGTATGAATCTACGTCTCAGGCAAAAGTTTCATAAAGGAATTCTCACTCTGAGAATTCAGGATACCTTCTCTAATTTTTACTTTTAAAAATGCTGCTTGTAATTTGCTAAAATGAGTTGATCTATAGTTTGAAAAGTGCTGCTCTAATCTGACTTTACCCTGTGGTATAAGCCGAGGCCCCAGGGTTTGGAAGGGAGCACATGAGTCCAGCTCACACAGGGAATGCTCATGACTGCACTGGGACTGGTACCCACGCCTCGGACCAGTCCCAGGTGATGCTGCACCAGCCTCTGTGGTGGGATGCTTGCTTCCTCCATCACGAGGGAGGGGAGGAGTAGGTGTTGAAGGCAAGGTGACCAGAACCCTGGGGCTTGTGGGAGCGATGATGTTGTGCCTTTTACAGAAGGGTGATACGTTCCAGGCTCAGTACTAAACGCTTTGCACTGTGTGGCCTCGTTTAATCTTTACAACAATCCTGTGAGGAGGTGGAGGAATCCTGATTTACCAATGATTTTGAAACTGAAACTGGAGTTGTCTAATGACAACAGGCCAGTTGTTCTAAGCCAGACGTGGACCCCAAGCCTTCAGGGTTCTAGACGTGCGCTGCCACCACCTCCCCAGGGAGCTCGGTGCAGCCGCGGTTCCCAGAACCCAGGCTCTCGGAGCAGACCCCACGTCAGAGGCCGTGTGGGCCTGTGAAAGGCAGCAGGGCCCCTCCTCCCGGAAGCCGGGTCAAATCCCCATCTCTAGAGCAGGCGTTACTACCATTAGCTGTAGGGAAAGAATTTGGGACTTTCCGGGTTGCTGTAAGCTAGATTCTGATTTTGCTCCGGGAGCAAAGTTTTCTGTTAACCACAAGTTTGAACAGTCCTGTTGACCTGCCCGGCTTCTCATTCCTCTGCAGACAGTGCTTTCTTCCCAGTCCTGGGCCTCCCGCGGAGCAGCACAACCCAAGCTGTCTGCCAGCGGGCGCTGTTTCACAATGCTCCCTGGAGGGCCGCTGTTCCGGAACACAGGGCTTGGTCTCCCCGGTCTGGGGGCTTTCTCCTCCCCGTTTGTACAGAGAGCTGGGGACGGTGTGACTGAGAAAGGGAGGGAGACGCCTCTGCAGAACCTCAAGGGGCAGTTTCCTACAAGTTAGTTTTCAGAAACGAGTTTTTTTTCCCTCCACAGAAATACGTGCCACCTGCAGGAGCAGCTTCTGCGTCAGCTTTACCAGCTCTGTTCTTATCCTTAGGAGACGGGCCCTGCGGACCTCAGCCCATTGGTAGAGAAGTTGCCGGGCAGCGTGTCCGTGTCAGAGAATGAGCAGGTCACAGGAAAGGCCAGTGGTGACACGAGGGGGAGCTGGCCGTGGCGGCAGGCCCACGTGATCAGCGCCTGCCTGCCCCGCAGACATAGACTCCGGGGAGCGGGGAGGCCCTGGGAGGCTGCCCGTGTGGCCCACGTGGCCCACCAGGGGCCGTGCCTGCTGAGCGGAAGAGCAGCCCCATGCCCTCAGCCCTCCCGCGGCGCTGCTCTGGGCACCGCAGACCTCGGGGCTGCAGCTGAGCACGTGGTGCTCGAGGCGCTCACTTTGTTCAGGGCGATTTCCGTGAGAAGGAGGGTGGTTCCTCCAGCCTCATCCACATTTGGTAGCTGCTCAGAGCCTGGGACGAAGAGCTCTCGGAGGCCCCGAGCATCTTGGTCGCAGTCACGGATTCGATCCTCTAATAACCCACCCCTCTGCCCCCGTGGACTGGCCAGTGTCGGCCCAGGTGTCAGCCTGCCGTCCGAGGTCCATCTTCCGTTGGTCACTTGAAGTTTCAGGTTGGGCGCCAGTGTGTGCTTTGTGGTCCTTTGCTAGGTAGTGTCCACATGAGATGAAAATCCCACTTCCCTTCCTGCTCTAGAGCAGGCTGCTGCCTCCTGTGTAGATCAGCCTTCGCCGGAGGAAGCCAGCCACACACGCCAGCCTGTGTTCCCGGAGGACATGCGTCTTCCAGGACATCCCGGGACCCTCTTCTAGGGGCGCGCACTCCCGGCCTCGCACTGTCAGCAGCTCGAGGTGGGGCCGGAGTGAGAAACTCCCAGGATTCCGAGGCTCATTGCGAAGCAAGGCGCAGACTTAACTGAAGCTGTTGTCAGCACCAGAGAGGAGTAGCCAGAGATTTGAGGAGGTGCTTCTGATAGCACAGCCAGCCAGGGAAAATGATCCCTTTGATGAAACTTCCTCTCCAGCCAACTTTCGGGAGAGCCCATCTGTTTGCAAAGCGAGTCCCCAGCGCTGTGTGTGTGTGTGTGTGTGTGTGTGACCCACAGAAGGGGAAGGGCGGGGATCTAGGTGAAGTACACTGCTTTTATTCTTGATTCCCAGGATGGTCTTTGTTTAAAACTCTTACCTTCCTCTCAGGTGTTTTAAAAGAAGTCTCTGCATCTTTTCTGTCCCTCCAGCGTGGGAAGGGATAAACACGTTTTCATTCACTGAAAGCTGCATGGAGTATGTTTGAACGGCGAGTAGCTTTGAAAGTGGAAGTGTAAACAGAACTACATATATCTGTCAGTTTGGGTCTTTAGCTGTACCCCCACAGAAGTCTAGACTTGAGTATGAGAGGAAAGGACCCTGGAGGAGCTGGTAGTCAAGGGCCCAGTTGCATCCACTTCTCCGAGAAGTGGCCTGTACACTCTGCCCCTCTTGGCCCTTCATGTGGGAGAACGGGCTGAGAACAGACACCGTGGGCCCTCTGCTGGGTCCAAGAGCCGTCGCTGCCCATGGCTGAGTGAAGGGCCTCGTCTCCAGCACATTGGCGCCGTGCTTAGCAGCGAGTGCCAGAATGAGACCTAGATTAGGGCGGGGGGTGGGCGTGTGGGCACTGAAATCAGGGCATGTTGCAATCTGGGTCGTGTCCGTGCGTGCTGTCCCGAGCTGGGAGAGCCAGCACAGCACGAACTTTCGCCGGGAGAGAAGAGAGACAGGAAGACTCTTTTCTCAGAGGGCCTGTCTGTTCCCTCGTGTGCTGGGAGACCGTGGACGTGAACACCTCCACCCCCGCCCGCCGCCAGTGGCAAGAACATGCCATGCCTTTCTGCAGAGACAGAAACCGCCCCTGGTTTTTATGGAAATACTGCACACTTTTAACGATGCCTCTGACAATGAGACATATTCAGAACAGAGTTTTTAAAATGCCTTTTTGTATGTCAAATGTACCATGTATTCTTTTAAACAATGAAATCGTTTTGCCAAAACTCATGCTTTCATTTTCTCTGGGAGATGGAGTGTGACGGCTGTGTGTGTGCTTGGAGCAGGGGGTGGGGGGGGGAGACCCAGTTACCCCCGTGCCCATCACAGGTGGGACGTCTGAGCAACCAGCTGGTCTCCACTTGCTTGAGGGCCCCTGGGCTCCTGGGAGAGACAGTGGGAGGGCAAGACGACTGGGTCTCATAGGTTCCCAAGCAGTCTGAGGAAAGCTGTCCCCCTACCCCCCGTCAGCCTAGCTGGCAGCCCACCAGCGGAGGGCGCTCACCGTGCTGTCTGACGGGGAGGTCGGGACGGAGCACCTTTGGAAGCAGCAGCGCCTGATGCCATCATTGTCTTCTCTTGCGTTCTCTGCCATCACTCCAGCCTGTGTCGTGATCCCAGGAACACAGGGTCCCGGGGGAGTCGAATGAAGCTGCAGGACCACTGGGGATGCACACGCCAGGGATTTGTTGGTTGTCGTCCGTGGTGTGCAGGACCCGAGCGGGCCTGGAGGCCTCATAAGGCGGGGACGGGAGCAGCGTGCACGTCCAGAGGGGGTGGGATCCCGAGGGACCGAGAGGCACAGATGACAGACACACCCAGAGCCCCGCCCCCGCCCCCTCGCCCCCCCCCCCCGGGAAGAAGGGAAGGCCCGTGGGCAGTAGTGAAGGCTGCAGTCACATCCTTGATGGAGCCTTGGCCTGGGAACACACGGAGCACGCATGCCCTCGGGGAGGGCACCCAGAGCTGGGGAGCGTGCCCGGGTCTCTGCTGGTGGCCTCTGGCTGTGCCAGCCGGTGTCAGCCTGCCTGCCCCAGCTCCCAACACAAGGGGACAGCGCGGCTCCGGCTCCCCCCACTCCACACCGTCCACCCCTCACCTGTCCGGCTGAGGACCAAGCCTGCAGACTCCAGCGTCTCTTGCATTTCGGGTACTTAGTGCCCTGCGGTAAATGTGTGAGTGAATGAAGGGCAGTCATGAAAGCAGGAGAGGAAGCATCAGCTGCAGCTGGCAGAGCTCTTGGATGGCCCAGGTGTCGTGGTCCAGGCCGCCTGGACACTTGCTGTGGCCCCTTCTCCTGAAGGAGACGCTGAGCAGGACCGTCTGCCTGGAAACGCACAGAGGTGGCCCCAGCGGCCAGGGCTTGGGACCGGGGCTGAGTCACCAAGAGAGGCTCAGGAGGGTCCACCAGCAGGACGCAAGATGGGTGTGCAGGCCCCAGGCCCGCTGTCTGTGGCTAAGGAGAGGAGAATGGGAGCCGGCACCTTGGACAGGAGCTTCTCAGCCGGGGCGGCCAGCGGAGAGGCAGGACAGGACGGGCGGAGGATGAGGCAGGGGTGGCAGCCAGAGGGGGAACCCGGCCTTGGGTGGTCATCTCTAGAGGAGACTGGACCTCTTGCCTTCACAGGGGGCTGAGGCAGAGGGGGCAATGAAAGGTGGTCCATCCATGTCGGGGACCAGCGCTTGTCGGCACTAGAGGGATGGGGTGGGAGGCATGACAAAAGCAAGGCAAGCTCTGAGCCCCACACGTGGCGATTTTCCCACTTGCTGCAGGTGGAGAGCAGGGCTGGGAGGTCGGGGCCAGCTGCCAGGCACTGGAGGTGAGGGCCTCGAAGCCCCGGCTCTGCTCGTCCGTCCGCTGCCCTGCCTCACCCTCTGCTCTGCCGTCCTCTTTCCTGTCCCTGGCTTGTGGGAACCCATCATCACATTATTTGCTTGAAGAAGCATTCTTGGAAATAAAAACCGTAAAACTAAGCTCAGTGCCCCCTGCCCACACACACCTGTTCCATAAACCTTTACTTTTCAATTACAGAAAAAAAAAGGGAAAAATACGGAAAAAAGCGCAAAGGCACAACTACAAATCCATGCAGATTACTTCCACTCAACATTAAACACTGTAAGATCTTTGCCTGCTGTCTTTTTTTAAGGAAAAACATCACAAATATTTTGGTAAAATAAGGCTTACTTATTATAAGTGAATTCATAGAGTGCCAAAAAGTACACAAATGAATGTTCAAAAAAAAAAAAAAATCACTGCAGTCCAGTCCCCTTCACTGCAGAAATGAGCAATATTAGCAAAAGGTGAACAAAAGCTCATGTCCTCCTGGAGCCTCTCCTCCTCGTTCTCTTGATCCCTCCATCTGCCCTTTGTTTTGGGTGGTCCGTCCGTCCGTCCATCCCTCTTCGAGTTCCTCTTTCTCCTCTGCCCCCTCTTCACCAGCAGATGGCTCAGTGGCTTCCTCAGCGGCGGCCGACGCAGGCTAGGCGAGAGACCTCGTTTCGCTGATGGTCATCAAGAGGTGACCGTCGTCAAGACCTGCCGGCTGACACTGAATCTGGGGGACCAGGTCAGTGTCCGCCGACCCTGAGAGTGAAGCCCTGACCGGGGTCGGGGGACTGCTGCTTTCACTGCTGTCTTGTCCTCTTCCTCGATTCTCTTTGTGAATTTCATTATGTGTCCCTCCCCCTTCTCACTTCCAATCAAGAGGGGAGGCAGTTTGGAAAAGGTGAATTGTCTCCCGTTTGGATTTCTATTTACGTATAAAAAAGACACCACTAAAAACTTGAAATAGAGGAGAGTTGTTCACAGCGCCTGCCACCCTGCCTAGTAATCGTTGTCGTGTCCAGCCACCTCCCTCGCCCACGAGACTCTCATCTCAGCGGTCTCTGTCGTCACACTTTTGTGTCCTGCTTTATTTCATGTTTATCTCATCGTGAGCATTCTCCATACGTCCTCATGGCCTTCATACTTTGTTTCCACGCAAGCATGAGATCCATCAGCTGATAGCATCCTGTTAACAGGTCCTGTCCTCTGTGGTGGAACGCGTAGGTTATGTCTAGCTTTTACCTGTTGGAAGACAGTGCTGCAGCAAAGCGTACTTAGAAGGCAAAAACCCTTTTTATTCTTTTAAAATTACGGAAATGTGAGGTTTAAAAGGACCCGGTACACGTGAACGACTTTGTAGTCGAGAAACAAACCCTGATACGACAGTAATTATAACCACAAGAATAATCAGTGGCCTAGGAAGGAAAGGAGGGGAGAATCTGAAGACACAGGAGGAGGCTGGAAACCTCTGGGTCAGAAGAGAGAGGAGGGAACCATGGGGCTGGCACGGTCACAGGCTGTGTCGGGAGCACGACCCCTGAAAAGAGAAGTGAGAAGAGGCTGCAGGCCAGGGCGCCAGGCCCAGAAATCCTCCTTCAGGAGTTCTCGAGCCCCTGGTGCTACACTTTGGGTTTCCAAGCCCTTGGATTCCCAGGCCACTTGCTACTGTATTGCTGAATGGTGGCCATCACTTGCTACTTTAACCCAGACTCCTTTGGTCGCAAATGACAGAAACCCATCTCAAACTAGATCTGAAAGAAGAAGGAAGTGGCCGGCTCCTCTTCTTGGAAGGCCCAGGGTGGGAGCAGCTTCAGCCGGGCTGGGCTCAGGGAAGTCAGCCAGTGTCACCAGGAAGCTGTTAGGCTCTCCTTTCATTAGGGCTGCCAGATTTAGCAAATAAATCTACAGGACGCCCAGTTAAGGTTGAGTTTCAGGTAAAGAACAAATACGATTTTAGTAGCGGTATGTCCGAGGCAACATACGGGACAGACTTAGACTGAAACATTATTTGTTGTTCATTCGAAATGCAAATTTACCGGGGTGGCCTGTGTTTAATCTGGCAATCCTACTGTGCACGCTGGCTTCACTCCTGCCTCATGTACCTGGCCTTCCCTGGGAGGGATGGTGGTTGCTGGCAGCTCACAGCATCTCGATGGCCCCGGGACGCCCAAGGGAGAGAGGGCCTCGGGCTCACGGCTCTGCCTGGGACACCCTGGGGAGGACTTGGTTGGGTCCAGCAAGGGTCACTGTGGTGGCGGCACCGGGAGGTGCCTGGAGAGCCCTCTCGCTTCCCTCCCCACCCCATCAGAGCACCCCGAAAATTCTTGGATATGAACAGTTGAGGTTTTCTCAATGTTTGTCAAGTTCTGGGCAATCAGTGCAGCCCGAAGGCAAGTACTGGACTCCCCTTTTTGATCAGATTCCTGCCCCAAAGCCCCTCCTCGTGGGAATTCGGGTGGCACCCATCTCTGAATTGATCACTGGATGGGGATGGGAGGCAGTTGCCCATCTCTGGGGTGTTGCGATCAACGGGTGGGTCGCTCCCAAAGGAGAAGCAGATGCGCCCAGACCCACGTGGACCCACCACGCAGGCTGAACGCACGCTGGAGAGCTTCAAACTTTTCACTCGGTGCCTTCCGGTCCTTAGAAATCAGGGCCGTCCTGTGAACAGAAGTGACCACTTCAGCAGCTGTTGCTCCGTGTTCCGGAGAACGGAACATCCACCCAAAAGTTTTCTAGTCATAAAGCTGTTTCAGAAGCAAGTCATCCTCCAAGAAGCCCAAGCTGAGAATCGTGTTTACAACCAGTTTTCAGGTCATCTGCTCCGACGCCCACCCGTGTCCAGGAGCAAAGTGAGAAGGGGAGGCGGGAGGGAGTGTCCACAGGGGTCCCCGTGCTCCTCAAGGTCAACACAACCATGGTACTTTCCGTGCCTTCTCCTCAGCAAACGCTAAAATTACTCCCAGTGCCTCAAAAAGTCCAGGGCAACAACGACCTCTCCCATTGCAGCCGTGGTTTGATTCTTTGCAAATATTATGACTTCTTGTGCTTCTGTGGCGGGCTGTCACAAAATCATAAAAGGCGGGGTAGACGGCCAGGGACGGCAGAGGCGCAGGTGCCCGTATCTTGAATTTGAGCGACGTTCCAAGCTGGTTGAACCCAACAGACGGGCTGCGAGGGGCTGCAGGTGCTGTGCACCGGCCATCTGAGGCGGGAAGGTCCCTGGGCTGGACCTCAGGTGACCCGGAAGCAGTTTGGGGCCGGGGTCCCGCTGCAGCCTCCCCTGTGAGGGTTGTGTCTATGTGTCCCCAACCTGGGGCGGCCACCCTGGCGACTCCATCACAAACAGGCTCGGTTTTTCCTAGAAAGGGACTCTCGTAGCCCGTGCCTCTCTCCTTGCTCTCCAGGTCTCCCTCTCCCCACACCCCAGCGCCCCAGAATCCACCCAGCAGCTCTGCTCAGGGATGCCTGCTGTACCCGCTCAGCCTGGCCCAGCAGGGAGGCCGCCCCTCTGGGCCTCTTCCCAGGCCTGATCTTGAGATCGCCCGGCCTGCCCGCACGCCCTGGAGAAGCCATTTGCGTGGTGTGAGCGTGGCAGGGAAGGAGCCCAAAGCCCGTCTTCCCGCTGTCCCTGCAGCGCGAACCCCAGGCTGGAACCAAAGGCCTCGCTCACTGCCCAGGAGGCGGCTGAACACGTCTGTGCCCAGCAGCCCCTGAGCACCAGGCTTGGGGACAGCCTCTTTCATGTTTCAACATTTATTGATTGGTGTTGAGCCCCGGAGAGAGGAGGAGGTCCATCCCAGGCCCTGACCCCTGGGGCCCGGTGTGCTGCGTGGGTGTCAAGACTGTGGGGTTCACCTTCCCACACGCTTCCCTCCCTCTGCCCGCCCCCCGCCCCCCCGAGGAGGGCTCCCTCCCCGGCCGCAGAGAGGTCCACGGAGAGAGGGTGATGCACAGGTGTCTTCCGTGTGCCCCACTCTGCCTCCTGCCACCCCTCACCCCCGTCTGGGTCCCAGCAGGTTGGTCTGCATGGGCTACATCTCAGGCTCCCTTGGCCCCCGGTTCCAGTCGGATCCATCGATGGGACAAGAGTGAGGAGGGTAATTTATTACCCCAGCTGTGAAGGGTCCCCTGGGCTGGCCATGTCCTTGAAGGAAGGTCACAGCGCTGTGCAGCCAGACCCCCCGTGTGTCTCTCCCTTGGGGTCCCAGTGCTTGTTCCCTCGCACGGGCCCTTCAGACCTGGGGGTGGGAATAGCCCTCCCACCCCATCCCGAGGGCTGTGCTGTCCCCCTGGGTTCCCTAATGGGCCCAGGCCTCTGTAAAGAGTCCCCTTTGCAGCTCTCCTCAAATTAGCCTAATTTGTGTGAGCCAGCAGGCTGGGGTCCGGACTGATACAGCTTCCCTGGAATTTTCTACCTGGAACTGGTGGAAAAGAGTGTTTTTCCTGTGACTCAGACCTGTCTATGTGTTTGCCTGGGGAGCAGGCAGCCAGGCCTCCTGTCCCAGAGAAAGAAGCCACTTAGACAAGAGGCACAGAGGGTTCCAACCATCTCCATGGCTCCCAGGTGTGCCCCGCCCACGCCATCCCAGTTTTGTGAATCAATCCATCCCACCTCTTTTTCCAACTTCAAATAATTTGGATTAGACTTTTGTCATCCGCTGGATTTTACAGTGGACAGATGTGGAGCACTATTCTAACACTACATTGGAAGTGTGATCAACAAGGGGGTGATGGGGGACACGGCAGAGCACTGAGCCCCACCTGGGGGCCAGGAGGGCTTCCTGGAGGAGACGGTGCTGAGTCAAGTCCTGAAGGGTGAGTAGACATCAGCCAGAAGAGGAGGGTGGGGGCCTGAAGCAGCCTGTGTTGGTTGAGGGGGGCCACACACAGTCCTGTGCTGCTGGGGGGAACAGTCCAAGGGGCCGTTGTGGGCAGCAGAGGCGACAAGAGGCCAGACCTCAGGGCCTTGAAGGCCAGCCAAGGAGTGTGGACATTAACCCAGGTCGGTCCCAGCTTCTCAAACTTCTCAAAAACTTCACTACACAGAGCTGGGGGGACTTGAAGCCACAGGACAAGCAAAGCACCACATCCTAGGACAAAGTCTGTGCCCCAGGAGTTGAAGGCAAACATTTTTATGCTGAAACAAAGCTGGAGCAGAAAGTAAAATTCTATCCCTTTCCAATATAAAGCACAAGATGCCAAAGATACTCCCACTTGTGTTGGGTTAGGATGGTTGGTAGGGAAAGCTGGAGCGTCACTTCCTGGGATGGTGGGGTTGTCAAGGGGGCTGCTAACTGGGGAGGGGTCCAGCCAGGTCTGGCTGTGGTGTGAGGGCTCAGCAAGACGGGGATCAGTGAAACTGTCCATCCTGGAGTCGTCCATCCGTCCATGCATGCATCCATCCATCCGTTCCACAAATAACTCACCACTGTGGCAAGTGCTGGGGACACAGCCGTGAACAAGGCAGGCAGGGTCCCCCCTTCCATAGCAGCCTGTGATGTGTCTGGTGACATACCCTCCCCACTAGCCCGGCCGACGGCTCGTCTCTGGGGCCCGCTGTCTGGTACACACTCGGCAGCCAGTTCGTGCTCATCGATGGAGTCAGCGACGGCTTCAGGACCAGCTCGTCAGGTTGTGCGGCCGTGTGTTTTGGATCCGCAGAGAGGCCGCGCCTGCTGCCTCCACGAGGTCCCCGCTCCGGCTCTGTCCACACAGTGGCCCCCACTCCAGAAGCGCTCCTGCCAAGAGCGATTTCCTGTCGGGCCTGAGGCCTATCCAAAGAGCGAGGGTGCTCGACTAGCCTGTGGCACAGTTTCCGCCCCTCGGTAGGATGTTGGGAGCAAGGATGCGGGTCCTGCCATCCTGGGCCTCCCCAGGATCCCTGGGAGAAGACAGCGCTCTGTGGGGTTAAGAGTCCAGCCCTGGAGTCAGTCATATCTGGCTTCAGATCCTGGCCCTGCTGCTTCGTTGCAGAGTGATGGCCCAGTTTCACCACTATGAACTTTGGTCTCCTCCTCTGCTAACCGGGAAGATGAACCCGGCTTTGTGGGAAGGAGGCACAGAGCCAGGGGTTCAGCATGGCCCTTGTCAGGAGAGGCCCACAGCCCAGAGGCACGGGCCCCAGCGACAGCAGGTCGTGTGTCCTCCGCCATGCCCACTCTTCCGACAGTTGGGGTCTCTTGGGTGCCAGGGCCTCTGTCTTACACCAGAGCAGGCTCTCAGGTGCTAAACTCGGCCTGGAGCAGCAAGGCTCTGGGAAAGATGGCAATTCTGGGGTTCCGGGGAGCAGGCCAGGGAGTCAGGAAACAGCTCCACAAGTTGGGGTCACAAATTACGTCTTCAGGAAATGCCGACAACTGGTGTCACAGTCACCCACTCACATTTGTTGAGCACCTACTGTGTGCCAGGCACTGTGCGTGGTGTTGGCTAAACGGGACCCTCCCCAGGACTCCCTGTCTGGTGGGGGAGAGAGACAAGGCCCAGGCGACAGCAGCCTGGCTGGGAACTGTGGGAGCGCATGGCAGGGGTGCTTACCCACCCCAGGGGGGTCTCACAGGCACTGGGAGTCAGGAGAGGAAAGGCTGCTGTGGGACGCAGGCTCAGCCTCTTGCCGTCTCTGGGCCTCGGTCTCATGATCCACAAGCCGAGGGTGTTGGAGCTGCCAGAACCCCAGAGAGTAGTTCTCTCTCGGGTCCTGGCAGCCCTGATGGGATGTAACTCCCAGGCCTCCCCAGGGTCCTGGGGGACCTACTCCTACTTATGACCTGGAAGCCCTTGGAAAGCACAGGGCCTTCACAGGGTGTGGCTGTGGAGGCCGATTTACCAGCAAAGCTGTCCATCCAGCAGCCCAGCCCTGGTTGGGGGTCGGGGGGGCACCCAGCCCCGCCTCAGCAGTTGCCTTGCCCATATGCCCAGGCCTTCACCTCCCTGGGGGCACCCAGAGGCCGGAAGCCCCTAAGGGAACACTGATCTTCTCTCTTGGGCCTTGGCTGTAGCCCCTGTGTCCTTCCCAGCCACCCCGGGGGACAGAGGAGACCCCCACATGTGTACAAGCTACAGTCACTGGAGAGCCTTCTTGCAACCGGCCCTGCTGGGCGCAGAGAAACGCAGGTTGACAGTCCCGCAGATGGCCCTGGCTGCAGGCGTCCGCAGCAGAGTGTCTCCCAGATGTGGCTTCCAGACAGCTCAGCTCACTCTTGGTACGTGCCAGCCGCCTGGGTGGTCTGGTATCAGAATGAAATCCAGAGGCCAGAAGGAGCCTGGGTTCAAATTGCCACTAATTTCCTGAAAGTTCCTTCTGGAGCTCCAGACAAACCCACTGGCTGAGTGGGGAAAAAATGAGACCCTTCACTTAAAACCAGATGTGAGCATGTGTCCTGAACCAGCCCAGGAAGCCGGACACCACCCTGCCTTCCTCTGCCCATCCCAGCTCTGCAGGCTGGGTGAGCCACCTTCCCGCCACACGGCAGACGAAGACCCTGTTCAGAGGAAGCAACTTCTTAGCTGGCACCTAAAAATATTGACTTGGGTTTTTTTCTTTAAATAGAAAGGAAACAACTCACTCCACCCCAGTCCTCCTCTTGGGTAGTGAGTGGGCACCCTGGGGACCTCACCCAGACTCAGCTTCCCCAACACTGAGCGGTCGGGGGATGGAACAAGGACAGGTGGGGGACACGGAGGGGCCCACCCGCTCCTGAGGGCAGACTCCTGGGGCAGGGCGGACCCAGTGTCCCAGAGTGCCATCCGTCCTGAGAGGCACTGGGCGTCTGTGTGGCACCTAGAAATCAGAGGACAAAGGCAACCAGATGACCCCTAAAATGCAAAGTCTGATGCCCCGGGCCACCTGGCTTACTGACCTCACCTCCCCCAGATCCTCCATGGGCCTGGAGGCCGGGCAGGAGCTCTCCCTCTGTGTCAGACGCCGGGGCTCCGAGCTCTGCCTGGACCTGACAGCCCTGCTCTCATTTCTGGGTGGCTGCCTTCATGGGGACCCTCAGGCACGTGGGGAAGAGCTCTCCAGGGGCCCCCTCCAGCCGGGACACCTGTCTTGATTCCGGGCCACAGTGGAACACAATGGAGAGATGCAAGTGCCTGGACTGGACCGTCTCCGAGAGAGAAGCAAAGGGAGAGAGCCGTGTGTGGTACACAGCCCACAGGTTAGAGCACAGACGGGTCTGGATGACACAGAGGAGGCTGGCCAGAGGGTTGCCTTGGGGGACGAGACTGGGGATCCCTTTTGTACTGTTTGAAGCTCCTTTTTTGGACTTGATTTCTATTTTAATCAAAATAATGCATGCAAATAGTTTTTAAAATATCGGAGTAAAGTAAAACAAGTAAAACAAAAAAACCCCAGCAATTTCCTGTCCCGCCCCTCCCCAGGCCCAGTTGCTACCCCCAAGAGGTGGCTACTTGCAATTATTTTTAGCTGTTTCTTCTGATGTTTAGAGCTGTACTTCTCAACAGCTTGCTAATACTATTGTTTCATTTCTTTTTTCACTTATAACATCATCCAAATGTCTAAAATCTAAGAAACTACATAGAATAATGGTTAAGATGCTGACTTTTGAGCCAGATTACCTGGGTTCAAATCCAGGCTCTGCACTTACTAGTAGAACAACCATGAACAAGTTATTTATCTCATTGTGCCTCAGTTTCCTTATCTATAATGTGGGACACTAGTACCTACCCATGGGGCTCATGCGAGGAAGAAACGGACCAACACATGTACTTTGGACCTGGCACGTAAGAGTCTCTCAATAAGTGTTGACTATCAACATCGTGATCATTTTTCCTGTTATTATTATCTTCCATCTATGAGAGATGAGAATCCGCATTCTTTTCCTTCCAACTTCATAATTTAGTTATATCACCATTTTGATTAAATAAACATTTATTGTATCTATTGTAATGAGTATCCAAATATCATATACAGCTGAGCCACATCGTATGCTATAATTAAATTTCCTTTCTGGTATGTATTTTGTTACGTTTTTCCTGTAGTTAATTATTGCCTTGTCTTTTAATTTCCTATCACTGATTCTTCCCTTCAAATCCCTGAGAAAACTGTGACTCTCCTCTCAATACGGTCATCCATCAGCTCCACTTCTGGAGCCTTCCAGCCTCCTGCTCCAAGCCAGCGTGGTTGCTCCCCGAGCAGGGCTCCAGCATGGGCAAGGGCCCGTGAGAATGAACACCTAGATCAGGGTTCTAAATATCCCTCTCCTGCGAAAGGAATCAGGGCTCCTTGGAGAAATGGCTGGTTACAGGGTAAGCATAAAATGAGCCTGGAGCATCTAGCCGTGTAGGAATGGAAATGTTCAGAGTATGGTGGAGATCTGTCAAAAGGACATTACAGAAGACAGCTTGATGGGGGTCCCACTGGCCAAAAAGGCACACTTTGAGCATTAAAATAAATCATGATAGAGCTTCCCTGGTGGCGCAGTGGTTGAGAGTCCGCCTGCCAATGCAGGGGACATGGGTTCGTGCCCCGGTCCGGGAAGATCCCGCGTGCCGCGGAGCGGCTGGGCCCGTGAGCCATGGCCGCTGAACCTGCACGTCCGGAGCCTGTGCTCCGCAACGGGAGAGGCCACAACAGTGAGAGGCCCGTGTACCACAAAAAAAAAAAAAAAAAAAAAAAAAAAAAATCATGATAGTAATGGATTGTAATCCTTTGAAGTAGGAATCCATGAGTTCATACCAATATAAACAGAGAAATAAAATGAAAGTTTGACCAGGAATGTAATCTTTACATTGTCTCAAAGCACCTACCCACAAAATAGGTGTTAATTCCAAAGGGGAAAAGAGTAACTTTACAATAGAAAACTCTGGCAGACACTACCTTCATTACATGGTCAAAGTTAGTGTCACCAGTAATGGGACAAATACAAATCAAGCGTCACCTGACGGGGGGCCGTGAGAGGAAGCCAGCATCATCTCTGTGATCTTCCTGCAAAGAGGCCCAACTTGAATTTAGCCGTGAGGAAACTGACAAACCCAGATGGGGGGACATCCGCAAAATAACTGGCCTGTCGTCTTCCAAAGGGGCCAGGTCGTGAGACTCAAGGAGATATAGAAGGGAGGCAAAGAGGTGCAACCACTAAAGGTGACATGTAATTGTGAACTGGGATTTCTGCTCTGAAGGCCATTATTGGGACAACTGGCAGAACTCGTAGGGTCTGAGGATTAGATGTGCTCACATCCCAAAGTGAGGTTCCTGATTTGGAAGGATGTCCTTTTTTTTTTTTTTTTTTTTTTTTGCGGTATGCGGGCCTCTCACTGCTGTGGCCTCTCCCGTTGCGGAGCACAGGCTCCGGACGCGCAGGCCCAGCGGCCATGGCTCACGGGCCCAGCCGCTCCGCGGCATGTGGGATCTTCCCGGACCGGGGCACAAACCCGTGTCCCCTACATCGGCAAGCGGACTCTCAACCACTGCGCCACCAGGGAAGCCCTGGATGGATGTCTTGTGGTTCGGCAGGGGAGAAGCCTTGTTTTGGGAGTGATGAGGCATCATGCTAGAACTCTCAAGTGGTTCAAGAAAAAAAATCCTTTACACTGTTCCTGCAACTTTTCTGTAAGTTTCAGGTCATTGAAAAACAACAACCAAAATTATTGATAAGGGTAGAGAGTCATTATGGAAGTGATGGTGCCTTCTCTTCTACAGCAGCCCACAGATGATGGAGGTCCCGCCAGTCTGGGTCCCTTAGTGAGGGCAACATGGAGCAGAGCTTCCCTACAGTGAGATGAACAGGGAGTGTGGATGAGAAATCAGTGCTCTGAGCTGTGGGGAGCTGGGTACCATCATAACCTCACCTCTCCTGACAGACTCAGAGACTCTGCTCAGATGTCTGCCATCCTGGGCTCCCCTTCCTGTTTGAAAGTGAGGCTTAGAAAGCTGATGGAAGCTCAGTGCATGTGTGGGTGGGGGGATGGGATTGTGGAGGTGGTACTCATCGACCGTGGAGTGCCCTTGTTTGTCGAGGACCCTCAAATGTCAGGATCTGCAGGTCTTTGCTCTTGGACAGTTTAGTTTCCCCAAAAAAGCTCCCTCTAGTCTCTTGTCCGTGGGGAAAAACCTTGGCCACCAGTGCCCTGGGAGCTGGTGAAGGGGGCAGGGGTCCCACTGTTACCAAACCAAACCTGGCTTCACTCGCCTGCCTGCTCACAGTAAAGTCCGCCTACTGACACCAGGTTGTGGCGAAGGAAAGCACAACGTTTATTGCAGGCGTCAAGCAAGGAGTCCAGGTAGCTGGTGCTTAAAAGGCCTGAACTCCCTGAAAGCTTTCAGGGAAAGGTTTTTAAAGACAGGGTGAGGGAGGGGGTTTGTGGGGTGTGTGATCAGCTTGTGGACATTCTTCTGATTGGCTGGTGGTGAGGTAATCAGGAGTCAGAATCATCAACCTTCTGATTCCAACTGGTCTGGGGTCTATGTGCTTGTGGGCAGCATGCACTTAATTTCTTCCACCTGGTGGGGGCGTCACTACCTGCAAAACAGCTCAAAGGACATGGCTCAGAATATTATGTATAGTCCTTGAGGAACAACTAAAGATCCTTGACTTTGTTTAATGGCTAAACTATTATTATTTTGTCTTGCCTGACTTTTTTCCTCCCCATCTGATTCCCACTCAGCAGTGGAAGTGATATTTGCAAAATGTGTATCAGAATTCTTAATGTGCCCACAAGGCTCTAGGCAGTCTGCCTTCTGCCTGTCCCTTCAGCCTGCATGGACCACCCCCTCCCCCCCCCACCACACCTCTCCTGGCTCCTTCCTTCTACAGCTCCTCCAAGTGCCATTCTCCCTCCCTCCCTCCTTGGGGCCATGAAGTGTTGCCCCAAGGCCTCTCTGCCTGGATTTCCCTTCCTTGCCTTCTTCTCATAGTCATCCCCTGCTTCTCCTCCAGCTCCCAGCTCCCATCCTATCCGGCCTGATCCTATTTTCTCATTGCACACTATCCCATGTACCCCTTCCTCTGTACACTTGTCGCAGGAGTTAGTTCACTCTTACTTATCTCAGAACTTGGTACACCATAGGCTCTTGTATCAGTCAGCTGTTGCTGTGTAACAAACCACCCCAAAACAGAGTGGCTTCAAGTTACAACCATTTCTTCTCACTCACATGTCTGCAAGGTGGCTGGGGGCCAGCTGGTCCCACCAGGCTTGACTGGGTGGCTCTGCTTTGGGCTCTAGGGCTCCCTGATGTGGCTCACAGCTGTGTTCTATGCACTCATCCCAGGGAAGAAGGGGAAGCGGAAACCCCTGGGAAGCTCTTCTCCTGGTTGTCACAGAGGTGCCAAGAAGGAAAGCCCAATCGTGCAAGCTCATTTCAGTGTCTGTTTGAGTTGCACATCTGCTCACTTCCCATTGGCCACACCAAGTCTGAGCTCCACGTCACAGGGTGGGGAAGGGCTGTCTCCAGTGGCTGGGGTGGAGGACAATAAATATTTCCCTCCTGCAGTTTTCAATCAATATTTGCTTGAGCAAGATTAGTCATGGGGAAATAAAGTGATGCAGAATTCCAGGAGGGTCCTGAATGCTTTGCAAGTTTGACATACCCAGTGCTGACCTTCAGGAGAGTGTTTCTGGGAGACCCTGCAAAGGTCAGCCTTAAGATCCCGTGGAAGAACGTAGAGATGCCGGTCCAACTCCATCACGGGGTGGCCACAGAGGGAGACCCTGGGGGTGGACTCGCTCTTCTCTTTCCTCACTGCTCCGGTGGTCTCTCCCCTCATTACACTGGCCCCGCTGATGCCTCACAGCCCACAGCTGGCCGGCGGTCAGCCCTAGATGCACTTCTTCAGAGAACATGTTGCCCTGCCGGCCACACCCAGCAGTGCCCTGCTCTCCCCTGCCTCCTTGTGATGGCATGTTCCCGTGTCTGGGAGTTACCTCGCAGACCCCGTCCCCAGAGGCAGGCAGGAAGCCAACTGATGCTTCCCTGCTCAGCCTGGAACTTCGGCTGGGCAGACTTCCACTCTCAGAATCCTCGTCTGTGATCATGCTATAGGTTTGGATGCCTTAATTCTTTCTTCTTCCAACCTGATCCCTCCTGGAGAGAAAAATTCAGGACATCCCCAGTGAGGAAGTAGTCCAGCCAGAACGAGCATCACCAATTCCCAGCTGGAAAGTGCCGGGCTTTGTGCAGAAGGGTGGTAGGCCTGATGCTTTAAGCTCTTGGAGGTATTTTCCAGGAGTGAGGCAGAATGGGAGCTGATTCATCTCATTCTCCAAACTGGTCCCTGTGGGATCAATGCTAACCTTAGAAGCTCCCAGCACAGAATGGGAGCTCACTCCCACTAAATGTTTGCGTAATGAATGTGGCAGCTGACCCCCTCGCTGGAAGATGGGGCATCCTGTGATAAGGATGGAGTAGAGAGGCCAGACCTGTGAGTTTGAACTCATTTTCAAGGTGTCTACCAAACATGGCAAACTGCTGTGGGGGACAGGAAGGAGATATGAGTCCCTGACTATCGGAGGTCTCTGATCTGTCATTTGGGACAGAAGGGTTACCTTTCTAGAATCTTTACATAGAGTCTTTAAAAAAAAATTAATTAATTTTTGGCTGCGCTGGGTCTTTGTTGCTGCGCGCGGGCTTTCTCTAGTTGTGGCGAGCAGGGGCTACTCTTCGTTGTGGTGCGCGGGCTTCTCATTGCGGTGGCTCCTCTTGCTGCGGAGCACGGGCTCTGGGTGTGCGGGCTTCAGTAGTTGTGGCACGCGGGCTCAGTAGTTGTGGCTCACGGGCTCTAGAGCGCAGGCTCAGTAGTTGGGGCACAGTTGCAACTGTGCAACGCGGGCTAAGTTGCTCCGCGGCATGTGGGAACTTCCTGGACCAGGGCTCGAACCCGTGTCCCCTGCATTTGCAGGCAGATTCTTAATCACTGCACCACCAGGGAAGCCCATAAAATGATTCTTTATTATCACTTGTTACTCTCTGAAATGATCTCATTTACTGTTTATTGTCTGTCTCCCTCACTTACATGGAAATGGCCAGGAGTCTGGTCCATTTTGTTCACTACTTTGTCTCCAGCCTGCAGAGGAGTGCTGTTCGATATTTATTCATTCAGTTCCTCAATATTTAGTAAAAAATAAAATAAAATAAATACTTGGAGGGGTGCTTCACTTGTGCTGGCGTTTTACTATAATATTGAAGATGTTCCCACGGGGGAAAAAATACACTGAAGGACTATTGAAAACCTCCGGTGAAGAGTGAAGACAGGCATCGAGGTCTCAGCTGGCTCACTTTTAAGTCACTGAAAGTGTTTTTGAATAACTTTACAATAACGATTGTCACAAGTCCAAGGTCATCTCTTTATTAATTTCTTCTCAAGGCCATAGGAACTCTCCTCAAGCCTGGTTGCCACCCAGTGTCTCATTTAAAGCGTCTGAAACTTTGCTCGGCATCATCCCTTTTTTCTGATGACCGGCAATGTCTGATAGAGCTACACTGCAATATCACACTCTGCCAGCAGGTGTCCCTGTCTACTAATTCTGTGATCAAGCGTGAAACCCACAGACCTTTAAAGCAGAGAAGAGTCTAAGAAAAGAACCCGTGTACTAATTCATGAATGCTTTAAGATCAAAGTTCTGAAAGATGAGGTCTATTCTACTCCAGTTTCACTTCATGAGCTAAGTATATGCCGTGTTAGGGATGCAGAATGGGCTTAAATTTGTTTAAATATGCTTCAGCGTTCTTTCTGTTTTGGTGTATCTTGCCACAGTTTTGTGTTATGGATCCCATGCTTTTTAAGGAAACCTCTTTTTCTTATTGTCAACAATAATATCTAAAATGTGTCTATTATCTTGACATTCCTCTAAACCCTCTGGATCTCATTTTAGCACAATACCTTTCACATGTTGTACTCAATGAATATTTGTGGAATGACTGCTACTCTTTCCCCACCACCAAATCCTGGAAAACTTTAGAGCTATTCTACAGGTGAGAAAACTGGATCCCAGAAAGATTAAGTAACTTGCCCAAACTCACACAGCTGGTGAATGGCAGCTCCGGGGTTTGCCCTAGACTTGTCTAATCCCAAATCCCAATCAACAAAAGGGACTCAAAGACAATGGGAGCCCCCAGGAGGCAGGAGCTTGTGAGGGCCGCAGGAGTCTGCTCTGAAGGCTCCACGTGTGTCTGAGACATCATCTCTGGACAGACTTTTCATCATCAGAAAAAGCAGCTGATAGCTAATTTGCTATCTAGTAATTTCTCCCCATCATTTTCCTGAAACAGATTAGAGAGGTGAGCAAACAGTGCTGATGTAAGTGATGAAATGTTGAGAGGAGGCGGAGGTGGAGTTGCAGGGAGATGACACCACCAGGAGCCACAGCCACCCCCCCTCCCTACTGACCCCTGTGGAACACAGATACTTGGTTTAAGACTTGAGTCAGTCTTCAAACTCCTGGATGGTGTTTATCAGCTGATGTCACAATATGCCAAGTTTCTGTATCTTTTTAACAATAGTATCAGTGCTGATGGCATGAGTATACACCCCTTTCACACAATGTGGTCTCCACAATTGCTCAACACTGTTCCAGGTCACTGCTGGATGACCAGCTTCCCAGCATCGATAGGCTTACCTGCCCATGCCCTGGTGGAGAGGAAGGCTCACTCCCCAGGGATTGCTCTGGGAAATTTAGGTCAGCAGGAGCTAATTACCCAACTGGATCAGAGCTGAGAGGTCCAGATTAATGCTGAAGGAGGGTGGGGTGGGAGCGCTGCGGACTTCTGATTGGGAACGGTCTGTTTCAGGGCCCTCACATCAGAAGTGGGGCTCTGGTCCCAAATGGACGGACGCTGCCACTTGAATTACACTTGGTCTGCCCTGGAAGGTCAATAATAACATCTAAATATCATCCAGGCTAAGGGCGAGGCCTGGAGGAGCTCCCCTCAGGAAGGCTGACAGCATCACGGTCCCAGGCTGTGTGGCTGAATCACCAGCCTCCCTCCACCCCCTGTCCCGGCCAGGACAGCTCCTGGCGAGAGGTGCCCACTTCCCGCATAACACACTGACTATGGTTATTCTTTAGAGGGAGAGGAATGGAGCACAGAGGCCATAGAGGCAGCTGTACTTTGCAGCGATTAGGCTACTCTGGGGGCACACCAGGAACTCGGGAAGACTTCCTGCCACCCTGGGTGTTTTTGAAACAGGGGGGAAGGGGGCAGGGCACAACCTTTAAAAGAATGACATAGCCATAGGACACGGTATAAACTGGTTCGAACCAACTAGGTCCAAGACGGTGGACGAGTCCACTTCCACTAGACCTTGAGCCTCATCGTACACTCGCTGTAACACATCAGCACGCTAAGTGACACACCCACAGACGCCATGACAGTTCCAGGCCCGACCATAAAGGTCAAACAGTGGGCGGTGGCCCAACTGCTGGAAATCCCCACCCCTTCCCCCCAATAGCTGGAATACTCCCCCCACTCATTAGCCTATGAAATTACCCACCCCTATAAAAACCGACAACCCCATACCCTGGGGCGGCTCTCGCCTTCTGAGGGACCCACACTCTGTCTGTGGAGTGTGTTTCTCTCTAAATAAATCCACTTCTTAGCTATCACTTTGGCTCTCACTGAATTCCTTCTGTGATGAGACATGAAGAACCTGAGCTTCATTAAGTCCTGAGACCAGGTGTGTGATCTCAGTTAAAAGACCGTGGGTTCAATCCCAATCTGCTTTACAAGGTTTCATCTTCATGGTTCTCCCAAGTCCCATTTCATCTTGGGGCAACTAGCAGTTCTCAAATTGCACGCGGCTAAAGGGAGTCCGGTGCTCTTTTTAATGCGAAGCACCCCTGGGGTGCTGGCAGTGGCTCCCTGCCTGCCAGGCCTAGGTCCAACATACTAGACAACTGTGACCCAGCGTGTTAACCGAGGCCAGAACACAGGCCCGCCCTGCCCGTGACTGCTCCTTGAGCCGCAGTATTTTTTAAATTCAAAATAAAACAAAACTGACTTTCAGCACCAGTGAGGTGAGCAGACAGCTAAGTCCGGGATGCCACAGAGTCCAGCCGGGCCCCAAGCTCTGCTCCAGCAGGGCCTTTCACCAGTTACTGCTGCCGACGCCCAAAGCTCAGCCTCTGTGCACCGGTGCCGAACTGAATCTCTGAGACAGAGTTTTGGGTGAAGTAGAAAAGAATAGCTTTATTGCTTTGCCAGGCAGAGGAGGACACAGCAGGCTCCTGCCCTCGAAAAATATGTGTCCCGACCCGGGAGGATTTGGTGAGGAGTTTTATAGCAACAGTTCAAAGGGTGGGGTTGCTGATAAGATTAGGGTGTGTGCAGGACCTGCACTCCTTTAATCTGGTCTCAGGTCATCTTTTATTTATTTATTTTTAAATTTTTTGGCCACACCGCAAGGCATGTGGGATCTCAGTTTCCTGACCAGGGATCGAATCCACACCCCCTGCAGTGGCAGAGCGAGTCTTAACCACTGGACCGCCAGGGAAGCCCCTCAGGTAAGCTTCTTGATGAGCTTTTCTGGTTCCTTTAGTCTGGCCTCAGGTGGTCTTCTCTGGTATGGAGAATGTTGACATCTTCCATTTGTTGGGTTTTAATTCCATAAAAAGGGTTTAAAGATATTATTGTGTGTGTCCCTTGGGACCCTGCCCCAAGGCTGTACGACTATTTCTTGGGTGTTCCTCCCTTGACTCTGCATGCCTTCTCTTCCCGGATTGGCAACTGTTCAAATCTGCCCTTTGGAACTCAGAGAAGGTCATGAAGGCTGCACAGAAAGGCTCCCTACGCCCAGGAGCCCCTACAGGGTCCTGCTCGGTTTCACTGCTTCATCTTTGCAATCGGTATAACAGTCCCGCCCTCATAGTTACGGTAGAGATGAAATAACTGTGGAGCCACGTTCTTCCCAACAGCTTCTCCAACAATGTTAATTCTCCATTCCCTTCCAGGGACACTACACACAACGAGGGGTGGAGGAATGTAAAGAGATTTTGGTCTTTGAAACCTTCTTTCCTTACAATCTTCCCAGTTCTAGGGTGCAACTGCCTGCTCTGTTGAGGGCAGGGGAGGAATTTCTTTGGTGACCTAGAGAAGTCTTGGCGGGGTTGGGGGTGGTGGGTACCTACCAGGCATTCTCTCCTTCCTTCCTTCATTCATTCAACAAACACTCAGGCGAAGCCGCCTGCTGTATGCCCAGAGCCATCAAGGAGCTGGGGATGCCGAGGTGCCGAGCCCCCAGGTTCTGGGAGTCCCAAGACCGCGGTCCTTGTGGGCACCGAGACGGAAATGCATCCCGGGGTTCCGGCAGGGCGGCGAGTCCCTGGGTTATCTGCCGGCCCAGGAACTCCTCTCCTGTGCCCTAGAATTACGGAACTTTAAGCTGCTGGGAATTTGAAATGAGGCAAGCAAGGCCTTGCTCCCGAGGTTATTGAAACAACACTGATCCTCCCAAGAGATTACAAAAATTATTATTAGTAAGCCCCCCGCCCCCACTCCGGGCCCAGCGCCGCCGCGGCCCTCCGGGTGTTGCAACTCCGGCCTCTTGCCCAGCGGAGGCTGCCCGGCGTTTCCCAAAGACGCCTCCGGAGGGACCACAGCTTCGGCGCCGCCCCTCGCGGCAGCTCGGCCGCAGCCCCTCGCGCCCCGATGGCCTCCGGGTGGGGCGGCAGCTGGGGCGGCCGAGCGAGCGCCGGGCACGTGACACACCGCCCGCCCCGCGCCCCCGCCGCCGCCGCCCCCGCTGCAGCGCTCAGCGCCCAGCGCGCCGCAGCCCGAGCCGGAACCGGAGTCGGAGCCAGAGCCCGAGCCCGAGCCCGAGCCGGAGCCCGAGCCGGAGCCGGAGCCGGAGCCGGAGCCGGGGGGCGGGGCGGGGCGGGGCGGGGGCGGGCCGGCCCCGCCCCCCTGCGCTTTCCTTTTTTCACTTTAAAGCCTACGGGTGCTTTTCCTTCTTCGCACAGAAGTCGCGCTCGGCAGCCCGCGCGCTCCGCAGCCCGCGCGCTCGCAGGAACCAGGCTCCAGGCGCTGGCGCCGGGGCCGCGGGGAGGAGGCGGCTTCTCTCCCGGCGGCAGGAGCCTCCTCGGCCCCGGAGAGCGGGCGGCGGCGGTGTCCTCCCCGGAACGGTAGGCAGGGCCAGGCACGGGGACTGGGTGGGTGGATAGGGGGCCGGGCCGGGTGCGCGCGGGGATCGCACTCGGGGACCGAGTGGACACCCGGGCGCGGGGCCGGGCAGTGGGGACCGGGTGGGGTCCCGGCTGGGGACCCGGTAGGGTTGCGCGGGGAGCCCTTCTCTCGCCGCGGGTCCCGGTAGGGTTGCGCGGGGAGCCCTTCTCTCGCCGCGGGTCCCAGGAGAGGGGGCCGGGGCGCCGCCCAGCGCCGCTGCCGCCGCAGGCGCGGGCAGGTCGCGCGGCCACGGGTCCCACCTGGGGTGACGAGACGGGGCGGGAGTCCCGGCGGCCCCGGCGACCGTCGCACCCGGGATTGAGCCTCGGCAGCTGCAGGCCCAGGAAGGGGCTCGGGACGCGCAGCGGCCCCCGCCGACTTGTAGGTGCCGGCACTCCCGGGGGCCTCCGTTCCCGGGACCATCCCTGAGGCCGAGGCGGGGAGCAGCGCGACCCCGCTCCGCGAAGTTACTTTCGCTTTTCCCGCCATCCGGTGTCGCAGCGCAGCCCGACTAGACCCCTCGGGGCTCCCCAGCTCTGCCCGCAGCGCCTACCCCGGGGAGCCCACCGGGCAACAACCCGGGCGGTGCCGCCTTCACCGCCGCCCCGGAGCCACCGCGGCTTCTCCCGGCCACCAAGGGAGAGCCGAAGAGTTCTGTCAGGAAATCGATTAAAACGGAAAAACCGGAGCAGCCTGGGGCCGTCGGCGGTAATTGTCCTGTTCAAGTTCAAGGCAAAGGCTCCTCGGAATGCTCACGGCCCTTGCGGCGCCGTGGCTTGGTCTGTGGGGAGAGACTGCGAGTTGTGTGTGTGAGTGTATGGTGTGTGCTGAGGGTACGTCTGTGTGTGGGAGGGCTGTGTGAAAGTGTGTCTGTGTGAGCCCGTCTCTGTGTGTGTGTGTGCGTGAATAAGTGTATGAATGTATATGTGCTAGGGTGTGTCTCTGAGTGCATGTGTGTGTCCTTGTGTGAGTTGGTGTGCACCTCTGAGTGCCACTGTGTGTGTGTCTGTGTGTGGTGAGTGTGTCACTGTGAGTGTGTGTGCGTGTGCCGTCCATGGTAATCTGGCAGTGGGACCTGCTGGCTCCTGAGATCTGCTTACCTCGACTTTCCCCGCTTGGTTCTCAAAAGAGCGCTGCGCTGGACCCGGGAGCAGGGGAACAGGGGACTCGGGCAGTTCTGCTGGTACCAACTGAGGAGGGCTCAGGCTCCTCCCTCCCTCTCTTTTTCTCTGAAAATGAACTGTACGGTTTGGAGGTGAGTTGGCAGGGCTGCTTCCTGAGTGAGTAATATTTAATTAAATGCTCCAGCCGGTAGCATCAGAAACTGGTCATGAGTTGAGTTTTGACAGGTGTTGATGGTAAAAATGCCATCTCTGCTGACTAAAGGTGGGTATCCTTGGAAGAATTCTCTCCTGGGCAGAACATTTTGGGGGGAGGCAGACCTGTCACCTTGGTCTGGGTGTGTGGACAGCAAGCAAGGAAGGGGGCGGGGCTGCCCCACCTTCTCTGCTGCACCCCTTCCTGGCACCTCCCCCACTCCCACCGCGGGAAGCGTGCTAGGTTAAGTGTTAGGGGTATAGGCAGACGTCTCCCCCACTGAGGAGTCATGGGGCCAGGGAAGCCCTATGTTACTTATAGGGCATCTGTCTGGGCCAACGCTTCCTTTCCCTGCAGAGGCCCAGAGAGGGTGGCGGGCTTACCCGTACCGTACAGCCAGGGGCTGCGGACCAAGTCCCCAGAGCCCTAAGCTGTTGCCTTTGGTTACTGTCAGCAGTGCTGAGGTCATGTGCCAGGCACTTGTTGTCTCCCCAGCTGTAAAGTGATGGGCTGGATTAGATCATTTAAACACTTCTCTCGTTCCCTTACTGCTTTGTTTTCTGCAGGGAGGGCTTTACCCAGTAGATGGAGAGAGAGAGAAAGCAAGAGACAGAGATGGGGAGGCGTGGAGTGGCCTAATGCAATAACATTACAAACTTCCTTTTCTTTCCCGGTCTGGCTACCACCAGGGAAGCAGAGAGAGTAAAAGCAGGGGCACGTTGACCACAGTGGCTCTGACAGTCAAGACCGGGGGCAGGCCTGGCTTCAGGGAGGTCGGAGCTCTAGGAAGAATCAGTGGGTTCTGTGGGTTCCAGGCCTCTTAGGGAGAAGTGGTCCAGCCCGGGGTCCCGGGTGATGTCACTTTGGAGCTGGGCGAGGCTGCGTTCCTTGGGCTGCTCCAGTAAGGCTGAAACCCTTCAGTGGGCTCCCTTGGGTTGCCCGGTAAAACTCTGACACCCCCTGGGGAATCATCTTCCTATGGGTCGGGGGAGCGTGGTGGGTGTCCAGCTGGTGGAGGCCCGCGCTGCCCACTGCTCGCTGAGGATGAAGGATGCTGTGCTCCCCCATGCTGTGCCGTCCTTTCTCGCACCTTCCTCCTCCTCCTGGGTGAGCAGAGACTTGCCTGCTCGTGCGTTTTCACACTTAGCAAAGCCTGTGATTCTTACGGTGTTCAAGAGCTTAGTCTGGGAATTTTGCAACAGTTCTTCCCAAGAACTAGGTGGTGGCTGTCTTTCATGACCGATTTATCTTTCAGTTCCTGAAAAGTTTGAGAATGAGCATCTTTATCAGACAGAAGCACAGAGCAGGTGTAGGTGCGCCTCGGTCCGCCTAGAGTGGACCTCACCCTTCCCCCACGAGCCTGACCGATGAAATCCAGGCTTAAAAGGACCTTTATTCTGGACTTTCAGCCGAGTGCTCTCCCGTCTCCCTGTTATCTGCTAGCATCCCTCCCAATCTAAGAGTGAAATTCTGCTTTAGTAAGTGCCACGCACTGTGCTGTAAGTGCTTTGTGGGTACGACCTTGTTTGGTGATGATGATGATGATACCAGTAATAATAATGACAGAGGGAAACAGTGTTATAGTCCTGCACTAGTAGCAGACTCTGATCTGAGTCCTTAACCCTTGTCCTCTTCCTAGGAACCCAGGGCAGTGAGTGGGTTTTCCCGTCGTCCACCTTCTATTAGGCTGGAACAGCCACGCGACTTGGCTAAGGTTAGAGTTTTGCTACTGTTTGGTGGAGGAAAACCCTAAACGTGATTTTGGCACCCAGACCCTTAACCAGTAGTCTCCCACCTCCATCACCTTAGCCTTTTCTTCAGGAAGCATTGGTTAATTATTTTTTTTAGTTTTTATTTTTTTTGCGGGACGCGGGCCTCTCACTGTTGTGGCCTCTCCCGTTGCGGAGCACAGGCTCCGGACGCGCAGGCCCAGCGGCCATGGCTCACGGGCCCAGCCGCTCCGCGGCACGTGGGATCTTCCCAGACCAGAGCACGAACCCGCGTCCCCTGCATCGGCAGGCGGACTCCCAACCACTGCGCCACCAGGGAAGCCCCATTTGTTAATTTTTTAATGAAAAATTGTTATTATTATGGAAAATTTCAAACATATACCAAAGTTGTGAGAAATGTAAGGTTCCCTCACCAGCTTCAGGTGTTAGCACACATACACACATACGTATGTGCACGCACGCATGCCCATGCCCACACGTACACACACATGCACACACTCATCCTGGGTTATTTGGAAGCAGATCTCAGACGTGATGTCAGTCACCTGTAAGTACTTTCTAGAAAGCGTTTAGGGGAAGCATTACGTCTCCAAGAGGTAGACTTTGGAGGGCAAGTTGGGGTAAGTGTACTCTTCCGGACTTGGAGCTGAGGGTCCTTCCTGGCGGTGCCGAGGGGAGGGTGGCTCACGGCAGGGGATCTGTCTTGTTGCCACCAAAGCTCCCACCCCCCCACCCAAAGCCTTTGGAAAGCTTCCTGCTGTTTTGTGTTTTAAAAATTCTCTTTGTTGCCCAACATAACAAATAAATGAGTCTGCTGGTCAGAAGACAGAGCACGCGAGCTCCCTGGGCCTCCCTCGGAGAAGCCACCAAGGCTGTGTGTCGTCCGTGTCCCCCCCACTGAGGCTGGGCCCTTGCAAGGCAGGCATGGGCTTCAAGGCAGGGCTGGGCGTCAGGGACGCGGAAGTGGTCCGTCCACAAGCGCTGCCCCCACCGTAAACCCAAGCTGAACCGTCTTGAACTCCCCCTGTGGATTATGGTGGGTGGGGGGCGTGTGGGAGCAGTGGCCGCCCTTGGGGTGCCTCCGGGGAAATGAAAGAGGCGGTGGGCGATATGTGCCCAAGGCTGAGGGCGTAGCGCCACGCTGAGTAGGAATCTAGGGTCGACCTAGTGACACGGTCTCAACAGCTGCTCCAGCTGTGAACAGCCCTCGCCAGACAGGCTGCTTGTGGCCACACACAGCTGCCGGCCCTGCTCTCGGGGCCACTGACTGTTAAAAAGGTTTCCTTGGGTTACGTTGCGTCTGTTTTCCTGCCGGGCAGGGTGGAGGTGGCGTCTTCAGGGTGGGGTTGGCAGGTTTGGTAACTAGTTGGACGTGGGATGTTAAAGAAGGGGGAAGAATTGTGGCTGTCTATTGGGGGGTCAGAGTGGACGGTGACCCTATAGCGAGGGCTGGGGGCTAAGGACACAGACGTGCCTTGAACCTGTCCCGGGTGGAAATGGTCTATGCCGATGTGTCCAGATGGCAGCTAGGCCTGGGGCTCGAGAGAGAGGCCTGGGCTGGAGATAGAAACTTTGGAACCTTCTTTTAAAGGGGGTTGATGCCATCAGCAAGAGAGCATTTGGCATGAGATGAAGCCTGCAGAGGGCATGGAGCCCTCATTCCTGGCATTTCCACCTAGAACCAGGGAAGAGACCCTGGCGCTAGAGCCCTCGGCCTAACGCTCCTGTCTGGGCCTGCCATGTCCGGGGAGAGTGCACCTGTGACAAGGAGGGTGTGTGCTGGGGTCTCCACAGTGGGCGTCGGGGTGCCCGAAGGCCACCTGGGGAGCTTCCTCTTGGTTTAGGGGTTTGCTTCTCTCCCTCTTTTCTTAATCATGGTAAATACACACGACATCAGAATTACATCCTAACCGTTTCTAAGTGTGTCATTCAGCGGGATGAAGTACTTTCAGTTTATTCTGCAGCGATCATCACCTCCACCTCCGGAGCTCTTTTCATCTCGCAAAACGAAAACTCTGTCCCCATTAAACACTAACTCCCCATCTCCCCGTCTCTCTCCAGCCCCTGGCAATCACCCTTCCACCTTCTGTCTCTGTGAACTTGACCACTTTAGGTCCGTCATATAACTGGGATCATACAGGATTGCCCTTCTGTGACTGGCTCGTTTCACTTAGCGTGATGTCTTCAAGGTTCATCTGTGCTGTAGCCCGTGTCAGAGTCTCCTGCTCTTTTAAGGCTGAATAACGTTCCACTGTATGGATGGACCGCATCTTGCTTATCCGTTCATCTGCAGTGGACGCTTGGTCTCTGGTTTTTCATTGCCCTCCCTGAGAGTTACAGGCTCCAGGGAGGGGCCTCGTTGTGGACCTTTGGGGTCCCTGTGGGGATGAGGAACGAGGGGCTCTGATGGTGGGCTTGGGGGCTCTTGAGCCGCCACGATGTGACTGGCCCAGCCTCACAGCCTGCTGCCCCCTCCAGCTGGGCAGAGGTAAAGTGAGGCCCCTTGTGGGGACTTGCAGGGACCGGGGAGCCAGGGCTCAGGCTTCACTTGGCCGCGAGTCCCCGGAGGTGCTCTCAGGGTGGGAGAAGCGGCCTCTGCAGCAGCCATGCAGCCTCTCGTTCCCAGGGCAACACACACCTGGCTTCCACTTCCTCGCTTCCCTGGTACTTCTAGGTCTTCCCAGCAGCCCCTGGAGGTCACCATCCTAACTGCCCTCGCTCGCGAGGACCTTTCAGTTCATGTCCACTCGCCATCCCTGCTGCTTTGGTGCCGTTGCCCCTCTTTCCTGCATAGAGAGAGCTCTTCCCCCCGCCCCGGCCACTGCTGCGCCCCTCCTGGCCCTTCCTGCCATGCCTCCCTCACAGAGCCCTCCCACCCGCACGCACGGCCCCTCCTCACATCTCTCTCAGGCAGCCCACCATCTCACTCAGGTCCCGCTCACCCCTCCCAGCTTCAGTCACCTGCATCCGTATCCTGTTGACCCCTCCTGGACTCTTGTCATGGGGCCTGACTGCCAAGTTTTCAATTCACAGACCAGAATTTCCCCCACGGCTCTGTGGAAGGTCAGGAACTCCAAAACAGGTCTCTTCTCGTGAGCTGTTATGGACCACTGGTGTTCATTCTTTCATTCAGACATTTTCTGAGCACCTACAGTATGCAGCCAGTCTGCTGGGGCTGAGGATACAAAGGATGGAGGCGGGGGAATCTCACTTTCAGAGACCTGTCTGTCTAGTGGGAGATGTAGGCCTGTCTCGCGTGATGACCTGACGCCAGGACGTAGGGAGACACTGACAGGGAGAAGGTGGCTGGGAGGCAGGTGGGTATTTCAGGTGGAAAGATGGCAGGTGTGGAAGGTGAGCATGGACCAGTGTGTGGCTGGAGTGGGGCTGAATGCAGGCAGAGAGGCTGGAGAACACCAGGAGATGGGCCTTGGGGAGAGGGGCCAGCACATTGGGGGATGCTTATGGGGAGGGTGAGGACGTGGGGGGCTGCTCCCATGGGGAGGGGGGGGACATGGGGGATGCTTATGGGGAGGGGGAGGACATGGGGGCTGCTCCCATGGGGAGGGGGAGGACATGGGGGATGCTTATGGGGAGGGGGAGGACATGGGGGATGCTCCCATGGGGAGGGGGAGGACATGGGGGATGCTTATGGGGAGGGGGAGGACATGGGGGATGCTCCCATGGGGAGGGGGAGGACATGGGGGATGCTTATGGGGAGGGGGAGGACATGGGGGATGCTCCCATGGGGAGGGGGAGGACATGGGGGCTGTTCCCATGGGGAGGGGGAGGACATGGGGATGCTCCCATGGGGAGGGGGAGGACATGGAGGCTGTTCCCATGGGGAAGGGGAGGACATGGGGATGCTCCCATGGGGAGGGGGAGGACATGGGGGCTGTTCCCATGGGGAGGGGGAGGGCATGGGGGATGCTCTTATGGGGAGGGGGGGACATGGGGGATGCTTGTGGGGAGGGGGAGGACATGGGGGATGCTCTTATGGGGAGGGGGAGGACATGGGGGATACTCTTATGGGGAGGGGGAGGACATGGGGGATGCTCCCATGGGGAGGGGGAGGACATGGGGGATGCTTATGGGGAGGGGGAGGACATGGGGGATGCTCCCATGGGGAGGGGGAGGACATGGGGGATGCTCCCATGGGGAGGGGGAGGACATGGGGCTGCTCCCATGGGGAGGGGGAGGACATGGGGGATGCTTATGGGGAGGGGGAGGACATGGGGATGCTCCCATGGGGAGGGGGAGGACATGGGGGCTGTTCCCATGGGGAGGGGGAGGGCATGGGGGATGCTCTTATGGGGGGGGGGACATGGGGGATGCTTGTGGGGAGGGGGAGGACATGGGGGATGCCCTTATGGGGAGGGGGAGGACATGGGGGATACTCTTATGGGGAGGGGGAGGACATGGGGGATGCTCCCATGGGGGGCGGGACATGGGGGATGCTTATGGGGAGGGTGAGGACGTGGGGGGCTGCTCCCATGGGGAGGGGGAGGACATGGGGATGCTCCCATGGGGAGGGGGAGGACATGGGGGCTGTTCCCATGGGGAGGGGGAGGGCATGGGGGATGCTCTTATGGGGAGGGGGAGGACATGGGGGATACTCTTATGGGGAGGGGGAGGACATGGGGAATGCTCCCATGGGGGGCGGGACATGGGGGATGCTTATGGGGAGGGGGGGGAAATGGGGGATGCTCCCATGGGGAGGGGGAGGACATGGGGATGCTCCCATGGGGAGGGGGAGGACATGGGGATGCTCCCATGGGGAGGGGGAGGACATGGGGCTGCTCCCATGGGGAGGGGGAGGACATGGGGGATGCTTATGGGGAGGGGGAGGACATGGGGCTGCTCCCATGGGGAGGGGGAGGACAGGGGGATACTCTTATGGGGAGGGGGAGGACATGGGGCTGCTCCCATGGGGAGGGGGAGGACAGGGGGATGCTCCTGTCCAGGGGCTGGGACCCAGGGGAGGCACCTGGAGGGTGTGCTCTGACTTGGACTCCTCCGGTCAATGCCTGGCTGCTGTTGGCTGTCTTCACCTTCTCGACCTTGGGTCCCTGCAGCGGGATGGCTGACTCTCATGGCAGATGCCGCCTCCTGCTGCAGTTTGTTCACTAGGTCCTCGCTATAAATAGACAAACTTTGACCGTGGAGAGGACTCTGGGCACAGCAGAACTGGTGTGTGTGTCAGAGGAGAACCCATTTTCCTGCAGGATGCCTCCTACCCTGCAGCCCAGATGCGGGAGGTGGAGGTGGAGGTGGGAGGGAGTGTGGGAGATGTGGGGGCAGGTGGATGAGCAGGATGGGCTTAGGGGCACTTGAGCACCAAGCTGGACACTTTGGACGGGATGGAGTCACCAGTGTAGGAAGAAGAGCCACACACAAGAGATCAGGTAGAGAAGGGCAGCATAAGTGCAGGCATAGGCTGGGCTCAGAGCACGGTCACAACAGCCACCTAACGGAGGCTGGCTTGTGTGGGTGCACTCCCAGGGGCTGTGTGTGCGTGAAGTCTCCCAGTCTTCATAATGTCAGTGAGGCCTGTAGGGCAGGTAGGTGCTGCCCCATTTTACAGATGAGGAAACTGAGAGGAGTTCAGGGCTGCCCAGGAGCTGGGAGCTGAACCCTGCAGCTTGGCTCTCCCGGGTCTGCGCCCTTCATCGTCAAGCTCTGCCACAAAGAAGGAAAGCAGCAGAAACGAGTGCCTGAGAGACAGGCCAGAGGGTCACATGTCTCCTGTGGCCTGATGCATAGGGTGTAGGGGGCTGATGAGAGTCAGAAGTGGCTCCAGGTTGATGGGGAAATGGTGACCCTCCCCCAACAGAAATGGGATTGGTGGCTGCAGACTCCAAGAGGTCTCCATGTGCTGATGTGCTCTGTGATATTGGCTGACTCTGGGGGGTTTTGTTTTGTTTTTTAAATTTATTTATTTATTTTTGGCTGCGTTGGGTCTTCGTTGCTGTGTGTGAGCTTTAGTTGTGGCGAGCGGGGGCTACTCTTCATTGCGGTGGGAAGGCTTCTCACTGCGGTGGCTTCTCGTGTTGAGGAGCACGGGCTCTAGGCATGTGGGCTTCTGTAGTTGTGGCTCGCGGGCTCAGTAGTTGTGGCTCACGGGCTCAGTAGTTGTGGCTCGCGGGCTCAGTAGTTGTGGCTCACAGGCTCTAGAGCGCAGGCTCAGCAGTTGTGGTGCACTGGCTTAGTTGCTCCACGGCATGTGGGATCTTCCCGGACCCATGTCCCCTGCATTGGCAGGCGGATTCTTAACCACTGCACCCACAGGGAAGCCCCATGGGTTTTTTTTTTTTAATTGAGGTGAAGTCCACATAACATAAAATTAACCATTTTAAAGCGAGCAATTCAGTGGCATTTAGTACATTCACCATGCTGTGCACCCACCTCCATCTAGTTCTAGAACGTTTTTCTCACTCCAAACAGAAACCTCGTACCCATTAAGGAGTCACTTCCCGTGCCCCTCCCCCAGTCCCTGGCAAGCGCCACTCGGCGTCTGTCTCTATGGATTTGCCGATTCCGTACATTTCCTATGAATGGAATCATCCACTCTGGGACCTTTTGTGTCTGGCTTCTGGCTAATTATGTTGGGCGCAGCACATTGAAGTGTTCCCTAGAAGGAAGCTGGATTTCCCCTCCTGGCTCACTTGGGGGCTACTCGAAGGTGGAAATAAGAGCTTGTCTTAAAACATTGACCTGGATGAAGCAGGAAACTGCAGATACCTGCCTTTCCCCCTGTATCCATAGCCACCAAAGACCCAGCCACTGCCCTCTTGCAGCCAGTGAACTTTTTCATTGTTCTTCATTTTTTCCTTTTTTTTTAAAACCAGGTCTTTATTTATTTATTTATTTTAATTAATTTTTTTGGCTGCATTGGGTCTTCGTTGCTGCGTACGGGCTTTCTGTAGTTGTGGCGAGCAGGGGCTACTCTTCGTTGTGGCGTGTGGGCTTCTCATTGTGGTGGCTTCTCTTGTTGCGGGGCACGGGCTCTAGGCATGTGGGCTTCAGTAGTTGCGGCACGCGGGCTCAGTAGTTGCGGCGCACAGGCTCAGTTGTTGCGGCACACGGGCTTAGTTGCTCTGCGGCACGTGGGATCTTCCTGGACCAGGGATCGAATCCGTGTCCCCTCCATTGGCAGGTGGATTCTTAACCACTGCACCACCGGGGAAGTCCCTCCAGTGAACTTTTAAAAGTGAGCACCTGACAACATCAACTTCCTTCTTAAAGCCCACCAACAGCATCCGTTGCTCTTGGGGTGAATTCCCAAACCCGTGACGTGGCCTTCAGGGAGTGACCTGGTCTCAGGCTCACTTTGGGCACCTCCCCCTCCCCACCCCCGCCCCATCTCAGGCAGCGAGGCCACATGTGTCTTTGTGGACCAGCTCAGAGGCTGGGAGTCGTGGCGCTCCTTCTCCCCCCGCCGCCCCTGGCTGGAAGCTGTTTCCAGGATTGGTCTCTGACAGCGTTGCAACTCGGTGCCACTTTCAAATCCTGTTGGCCCGTCTGGGGGCAGAGCTCCGGCTTTAGCCAGGCCCTTTCTCTCCCCTTTCCTCCCAGTTTCCTGAGACCTGACTGTCTCTGTCTCATCTGCGGTGTGACCGAGAGCTTCCTGCCCTGCCTTGGGGCAGTGATGCCCTGACCAGTGTCCGTGAACAGTGGGGCCATTTGCTCTACGTCCACCCTTGACTAGGTCCTCGGCCTTGGTGCCATGACTGTGGGTGAGGAGACACTTTGCAGACAGGCACAGAGGCCGGGCGGGGGCGGGGGGAGGGAACCTTGCGCCGTCACTGCCCGAGAGCACACCGGCCCTGTAGCTGTAGGAGCCGTCTGACAACATTTTCCCGCCTTTTCCTCCCATTCTTGGGCCAGCACCTAGTTGAGGGTATCTTGACTCCCGTCTGCTCTGTGTATGACTCTACCAGAAATGGTCTTAGTTTTTATCGAATGTCTCCCATGTGCCAGGCACTGTGCTTTCTGCCATAGACGGATTTCTCATCCTTCAAACAACCTGTGAGCAGGTATGACCTCCCCATTTACAGATGAGAAAAGTGAGCGTCAGAGACATTTTCTGTGCCGCCGGAGGTGACACAGCTCCGTGGATGATAGAAGGTTGGCCTGATCCGCAGCTGTGTTCTTTCTACCGTGACAGCTGAACACACCACGTCATCTATTGGGCACTTAATCTTTGCCAGACATCACGCTGGAGGTGTGGGATGCAGCCCCGGGCTCTCAAGAGGCTGAGGTCGAGCAGGTAGAGATGACAGGTGTGTGCAGGAAACACTAGCTTGTTGCCAGGTGTGCTGAGTGGGCGCAGGGGGCCTCCTGTGGCTGTCCAGAAGGGTTTGCTCTAGGCTGGGGGTTTACACAGAGTGACCCCGAGGAGGACGGACTGGCTGTCACGAGGAGGATCACGGGAAGGCTGCTGTGTGGGAGGGAGCCCCGAATGCCGGGTCCAGGGGTTGGTTATCAGTGGGTAGGGGGTGACCTTGCATCCCCGCCCCCATTTGCCCCAAACGTTGCTCCTGTGAAGCGCACATAAACAAGACACTTTGTCTCCCTTTGCTGTGGGGTCAGCGCTCTGACCGGTGCCTCTTAGGAGCCTCAGGTCAGTGCCCTGGTCCTTTTGCCTGGATGCACTGGGCGCCTGCTGGGCCGATCGTCAACCGTCTGCTTGGCGCTTTGGCTGCAGGTCTGACTGAGGTTGGGGTTTCTGGCTGGGGTGGTGCTGTGCCTCTGTGGCCCTGCACCTTCCCTCGGGAATGGGGTCTGATGGGGAGACCCTGTGAGCTCCCACACCCATGGTGGGAAGGCCGCACGGGAAATGGGCCTCGATGGGTTGATGCCAGGGAGCCTCCTGCAGCCCTGAGATGAAGCCGAGAGTTCAGAGGAAGGTGGGTTTTCAGAGGGGAGGGGCCCTGCCTAGTGCTGGGGGCGCCTCTGTGGATTTCTGGAGGGGGGAGGGGATTTGCTTGTCTGAGTGTCTCCGTTTGGAGCTTTTAAGAAGCTCTAATGAGACCGGTTGCCCTGCCTTTGGGAAGCTTGGCAGGATCATCCTTAGGGGCAACACCAATGTGAAATCTGTTCTAATTACGTATAAATTATATAGAAATGTCAGGGTTCCTTTAAAAAATCTTCCTCATCTTTGGAGAAGTGTGAGGTTCAAAAGATAGGGCTTTCCCCCACCCCGCCCATTCCGTGCGGTTGGGCCAATTTTGAGCCGTTTTGTATATTTTATATCTTTGTCTCTTTGCCCCGCACCCCCTGCCTTGTGCCCTCCAAGGCCCCAGAAAGCCCATCTTCCTCACCATTATGTCACTCTCAGGGGTGTCTAGACAGCTTGGGATAAAGGGTTTTTAAATTCCTTCCTCATTTACCAGTCTTCCCTGAATGCCCCCTCTGTCTCGGCTGCCACAGTGCCCGCACTGGAAGGTGTCCAGACAGCGCCGACCCAGAAGCAGTGTCTGAGCCGAGTCCCGAGCCATGACTGGGGTGTCTCCCCCGTCTGCACCCCCAGGGTGTCTCACTCTGCTAAGGTTTTGCTTTGCAGTCAGTGTTTACATGTATTTTTTAATGGAAAAAAATTTTTTTAAATAAATTTATTTATTTATTCAATTTTGGTTGCGTTGGGTCTTCGTTGCTGCACGCGGGCTTTCTCTAGTTGCGACGCGCGAGGGCTACTCTTAGTTGCGGTGCACGGGCTTCTCATTGCGGTGGCTTCTCTTGGTGTGGAGCACAGGCTCTAGGCGTGCGGGCTTCAGTAGTTGCAGCACATGGGCTCAGTAGTTGTGGCACATGGACTCAGTAGTTGTGGCTCACGGGCTCTAGAGCGCAGGTTCAGTAGTGTGGCGCATGGGCTTAGTTGCTTTGCGGCATGTGGGATCTTCCCGGACCAGGGCTTGAACCCACGTCCCCTGCATTGGCAGGTGGATTCTCAACCACTGCGCCACCAGGGCAGTCCTAATGGAAAAATTTGAACACAGGTAAGAGCAGAGGCCAGTGTCTGGAGCCCCCCTTCTGCATCACACTGGCAGTGGGCACCACCCAATCATTCGGCTCAGCTGCGCGCAGGAGACATCCGCCTTTCTGGACAGATTGGGCTGAGGGATGACAACGAAGCCCCGGGAGGGTCAGATGGGGCTCTCGTGCTTTGGGGGTTAAAACTGTGCTCTTGTTTCCTCGGCGGCTCTGACAAGGGGCACTGGGCGTCCCGGGACCCCATGCTCGGAAGGCTGTGCAGGGCTCTGTCCCATGCCTGTGTGGACGCCACCTCCCCAGCCCCCGATTTCCCACAGAGCCTCAGGGATGCCACACAGAGCAGGGAGACAGGCCATTTGAACAGAGCACTTCAACTTTTTTCTTTTCTTTTTTCTTGAGCGGGGTGGAGTTTTGTACAAGGCTTAATTTGGGGGGAAAATCACGGAGCTGCTAAAAATAATTTTGGGGGCCACTCTCCCAGAGGCAGATTAGGGGTGGTCTTCTCCCACCCACTCCTGCCTCTGCCCTCCCCGCAACATGCGTCAGTAAACCTGTAGGAACAGATAAAGGTCGGGACCAGGGTGAACTGCAGCGCCCAAGATGGTTCTGCCCGAGTTACCACGTGTTGGGCACAAGATGTGGTTTTATCCACCATGTTATGGGTTTGAGGATGGGATCTCTGTTTTCTTCCCAGCAAGGTGGGTTTGGAGCCTCTATGGGGACTTTTCTCCTTGGATTGAACCACACTTCCATCCTAGCCAGATAAAATAGCTGTGTTCAGACAAAGTAGAAAAGTGGGGCTGGCTTTCCCTTCTTCAGTCACGGGGAGCCTCTTGAGGACCAAATGTTGTGTTGGTGTAACTGCTTCTCCTGAATTTTTTATAAGACAAAGCAGGTAGTACCCAACCTTTCTGGATATTGTAGCAGCGGGAGGCTGTCTCTTCGAGGCTCAGAGTGTAAACCGTAGGAGCTAATGCAGGATTCATTTCTCTGCAGGTGGGAACTGAGGTAGGGGGATTGCAGTTTTCCTGAGTCCGTAAATGCTGGTAGCGATGTAGGCAGGTACGATCATGGAGGTTTCTTGGGCAAGCAGCTCATGAGCTGAGTTTTGCGGACTGGACGACCTCACGTCTTGTCATCTCACGGAAGCAGTGCGGTTTTGGAAAGAACCTATTGAAAGCTGCTCATGTGGAGTTTGGGGCTGTGTGGAGGATACCAAGGTGAGGTGACCAGGGACAGTGAGTGCCAGTTGCTCAAACCGGGCTCGAGGCTGTGCGTATCCCCAGCAGACGTGCGCACATGGGCCACCCTTTCCTCCTGTGTTTAGACCAGTTTGCTTAATGTTTACTGAGCATCTGCTATGTTCCAGGCATCGTTCTCGGCACTTTCCGTGCATTAACTTACACTGTTCCCAAGAACCCCGTTGAGTGGGGGGTTATTCTGCCCATTTTACAGATGGGAAAACTGAAGCACACAAAAAACATCGAATCATTTGCCTGGGATCACACAGAGCCAAGGGGTCGAGCTGGACGCAGACCCAGTCTGTGCTCTGCTCTGAATCACCGCCCACATGGCCTCAGGGCGTGGGGAGGCTCACGATCTGGCGGGGATGGGGAGTGGGTCAGGAGGCAGCAGTCACTGGGAGACCGCACAGTGGCAGTTCTGCGATATGGGTGTGCCTGGGGTGCTCCGGGGGGATGGTGGGGGAGAAACCTTTCTGGAGGAGAGAAGCCTTAGCCAAGCAAAGGAAAGGGCCCATGAAGGGTGCCCCAGGTGGAGGGGGCACGAGAGTCAAGACAAGGAGGGGAGAACGGGTTCACGTGATGCTGCAGTGCGGGGTCGAGGCAGGTCCAGCCTCGCCCTGCTGTGTCGCCATGGCCGGCCCTTTGCAGTGGAGGCTGAATTTGCCAAGTGTCATTGGTGAGGCAGGGAAACGGGAGATCCTGAGTCTTGACTTCTCCCTTCAGGAGGGACCCAGACAACTTGAAAAAATCCTCAAACGTCCACTAGACAGTTTCAGTGTCTCTGCTGAGCTGTGAGTAGGCTCAGCCGTGTCTGCTGAATCCTCTCTCTCCTGCCCCCTTAAATAAACGAAATAGCCCCCCAGCTCGGAAAGCTGGGGGCTCCCCGTCCTGGGAGCAGCTGTCCCGGAACCCTCCTAAAGGGTCCTTGTCAGCATCTTGACCCACTGCCCACCTTCTGCACACCCAGAGGGGCGAGATCCGAAGAGTTAGCCCTCTTTGGCTTCAGAAGCCAAAGGAGAGGGAGGGAAGTTCGGGCGGTGAAGGACAGAACCCTGGACACACGCTTCTGCTCTTTTTCTAGTAAATCCCGTAAAGAATTTCAGCAGACTACTGCCCCCTTGCTGGGTTTCCCCTGGCCACAGTGGGGCATAAGTCTTCTTACATTGTCATGTTTTTCTCTGAGAAAAAACCAGCCTTAAGCGTCAGACTTTAATTACTTTCCCAAGGACACTTCCTGTAGATATTTCCAGTGACAAGGGGCTGAGGTTGTGCTCCTAAATAAAATTAGGGTTTTAAACTGGGTCACAAACTCAGCTGGCCCCAGGGACCAGGAAAGAGGTGCAAATGAAGCAGCCAGTGGAAGGCTATAGGGCGGAATGAGGACTGTGGCAAAAAGCATGCGTGTGTCCTGTAGAAGCGGGGGCCTCTCCTACCCAGAGATGTGGAGTCCAGGGCACTCTAGCGTCCACTTCTTTCTCCCCTAAGAGAAGCCAGGCATCCAGATTTTTTTTTTTTTTAAGTAGGCAAATAACTTAAATAACTTAGTGGGTTTTTTTGTTTGTTTGTTCTTAAAGAAACAACACAGAATAGAATGTTTGTGCCCTTTCTGTACAGATGAGGGGGCAGGGCCAAGGCACCCAGTGGAGTCACACAGCTTGGGGCTTGTTTATTTACTTAGTTTTGGCTGCGTTGGGTCTTCGTTGCTGAGCACGGGCTTTCTCTAGTTGCAGCGAGCGGGGGCTATTCTTGGTTGCTGTGCGCGGGCTTCTCATTGCGGTGGCTTCTCTTGCTGCAGAGCACAGGCTCTAAGCACACGGGCTTCAGTAGTTGCAGCACGTGGGCTCAGGAGTTGTGGCTTGTGGGCTCTAGAGTGCAGGCTCAGTAGTTGTGGCGCACGGGCTTAGTTGCTCCGTGGCATGTGGGATCTTCCCGGACCAGGACTTGAACCTGTGTCCCCTGCATTGGCAGGCGGGTTCTTAACCACTGTGCCACCAGGGGAGTCCCCAGCTTGGGGCTTAGGGCTCTGGGACTAGACCTATACCTGCTGGCACCTGACCTGTCCCAGTTCCCACTGGGCTGTACCACAGGCTGGGTAAAGCAGCAGGGCTGGGAACCAGCTCAGCAACTTCCACTGCACCGAGAGGGACAGAGCTCCACGGGACAGACCCTAATACAGTCACATCGGTGCCCTCCTTAGCTCCCCAACGAAAGGCACCTTCTCAAGAGTCAGCGTTTATGGCTGCCTCTCTAGCGCCAGGCACAAAGAACTTCCCCTAGATTGTCTCTGGTGATCTGACAATGCACCTGGCACGTTCTGTAATCCTCATTTTACAGATGAGGAAACTGAGACCCGGCGGTTCAACTCACTGGAGGGGGTGGGATTTGGAAGTGAGCCTGACCCTGAGCCCGGGCTTATCACCATTGCCCGTGTACAGTAGTGAGAAGTGCATTTCACCCTCCACCCGGTGCCAGTGGACGCACCCTCGAAAGGCGAGGCATTCTCATGCTGACCCACCCCCGGGGCATCACCTGGACTTTGGAGAACCTGGCATGGAGATCAATGCTGCCCTGCTTCCCTGTTCCTTCTGGACAGGAACCTGGAGAGCATAGGCAGTTCCACCCACAGAGGGACGGCTCCTCTGCTCACAAGGTTGCTGACTAATTCTCTTTGCAAACGGTTCAGTTTCACATGCTTGAGTTTCCAGTAACTACGTGGGTGGATTTGTTTCATTTAAGGGGAAAACAAAACAAAACAAAACATGGAGGGGGTTTTCTTTCCCAAGAAGAGGACTCGCCAGTTACGGGTTTACTGCGTGTGGCTCCGGGCATCCCGGTGCCGATCCGCGGCCAGCGGGGCCTCTTGCCAGGCGGGCTCCGAGGTGGAAATCGCTTAGTCATTTACCAGTGGGGACCAGGTGCGGGAGGTCAGGGAGGTGCAGCGGCCACCGGGTCCTGCAGCCTCTTCCCCGTTCAGCCCTGTCCCGCAGGGTCGGGGAGGGGCACCTGGGGAAGGTGCCAGGTGAGACAGCCGTCCTCGCCTGCCCTGGGGCTGGCTGCATCTCCCAAGGGACTGGGCCTGGGAAAGAGACACTGCCCAGATGGCCAGGCCACCTGCTTCAGGTGAGTTGGAGATGGTGGTGTGCCCAGTCACAGTAGATTCTTCTGGGGAAGGGTTGAGAGGCAGCCCCCAGGGGCAAGGGGGTTGTGTGTGTGTGTGTGTGTGTGTGTGTGTGTGTGTGTGTGTGTGTGTGTGTGTGTGTGTGTGTGTGTGTGTGTGTGTGTGTGTGTGTGTGTGTGTCTGCCCACACAGGCTCCACCGTGTAATGTCTGCATGCCAGTTTGGCGCGGCCACTGGCCAAGCAGAGCAGACTTGCGTTGAGGTTGGGTCCTGGGGCTCCTGCCATGCCCGATAGTGAGGGGGCATGGGCTGTGCCAAAGGGGCTGATCAATGGAGGGGGCATCCAGGGCCTCAGAGAAGTCGCTGTTTCCCAGCAGGTCTGGGAACGTTGGGGGATCTCAGAGCCCACACGTGTCCCTGTGCCTCAGAGCACAAACGCAGGCGCTCTGCTGGCTGGTGTCTCTGGCCCACGGTTTCTTCTCTGGAGGATGCCGCCCCAGAAGCCGCATCTAGTCTGGATGCAGGGGCTGGAGCAGTTATGAACCTGGCTTCGGAGTCAGACAGAGGTGGCCAGAGTCCTGCTGTGGTACTTCCTGCCTCTCTGACCTGGGCCTCAGTTTCCCATCTGTGAAAGGGGGGTGTCAGAGGACACCATGGCTGGAATGGGTTGACATGGGTGAACTGCCAGGTGCTGTCCTTTCTATAACTGGGCTCCAAGGCCTGAGGTGGGGTGGGGCCTCACCACCCATGGGCTTTCCTGCTCCGAGGAGGGAACATGCCTTGGAATTTACAATCCTTAATCCTGGCCTTTGAGAGCTTGCTCCATGTGCTTTCTGGAAGGGAAAAAGGGCAAATATACTGATAACGGTCAAACAATATCATGTTAGGCATCGGGTAATAAAGGCAATGAGAGGTGAGTGGAGTTCTGGAGGATTTTGATGAGGTCAGAAGGCGAATCCAGGAAGACTCCCTGGAGGAGGTGACACTGAAGCTGGCCCTTCAGATGTGTAAGAACTAGAGAGAGAAAAGGAAGGGACGAGGGGAAGTGATCTTTCACTGGTGGCAGGGGATGTGCATATGCTTAGGAGCTTAGATGGTCCCCAGTGTGCAGTAAGCACTTAATAAATACCATCATCAAAATCAACAGGACTCCAGGGTTTTCACTTTAGGTGTCTGGTATTTTGTGTCTGGTATTAGGTGTCTGGTATTTCAGTTTAGGTGTTTTTATAGATGTGGGAACTGAGGCTCAAAAAAGCTGAGTAATTTGTCCAGGATCCAGGGTGGAAGACAGAATACAAACTCATCGCCTTCGCAAGTCAAGAGGTGAAGGGGTGAAGCGTGTGTGTGCGCGCGTGCACGTGCGCAGGTGTGGGGTAGAGGTTTTCAGGCCGCTGTGTGGGAAAAGGCGGTTTAGAAGCCGCGCGTAGCTGATTTCCTGTGGCGAAAGGGGACTGATGTGTTTTGAGCCCTCGCAGATCCGCGGGCTTCTCGGGTGGATGCTTTTTATTCTCCATTGACCTTCCGGCCTCTGTCCGTATGCCGGGCTCCGTCCTGCCATGGTCGCACAGACAGGAAGCGGGGACACAGGCGAAGGCCTGAGGGGAGTCCCAACCGTTGTTGGGTTTTTGCGCCCAGGCTCTTCTGGGACTTCCCCGTGCCCCGGGCCTGTCCTGGAGCGTCCGCGGTGGGTGGGAGGGTCTGACCAAGCGTCCCCCGGGAGCCAGCGGGGAGCCAGGGAGTGCTGTGGAAGGTCGCACCCCTGACAGCCAGGTGGGGACCACAGGAAGCCTCTGCTCTCCCTCTTCCTTTCCGGGAAGATGCGTGTGTATGTGTGTGTATATGTTGGGCGGGGGGGAAGCGGCACTTCCTGTGGCCTGGTGAGGGCGGAGCCCGGGGGTCTGGGTTGATGCGGTGAGGGGTGAAGATGGACGTGGGAACCCAGAGGCCCTTGAGGCCCCTGGTCCTTGGCCAGGGGGCGGCCGTGCGTGCCTCCCCGAGTCTGGCCCCGCTGGGTCTGCGCTGCCCACGCAGTCCATTCCCTGTGGCCCCTGCCTCCTTGTGCTCCCTCCCCAGCTGTGTAGGCCCTGCCTGAGGCAGCGTCTCCAGGCAGCGGTGGGACAGGAGGTAGGACACGAGGCCCCCCGGCCGTGTTCCTGTTTGCCCGCAAGGCCACCTCTACTGTCCGGCTTCCAGCAGCCTGGGAAGACCATGAGTTTTGATTCTGGCTTTTGTCCTGGAGAGGTGCCTCAGCCTCCTTGAGCCTCAGTTTACACGTGTGTAAGAATGGGCGTGAGGGTCATCACGAGGATGAAAGGAAGGACTTAATTACCTGTGGCTGCTGCCTCGGAGGCCGTTGTGTCCTTCATTCAGAGAATTGATCTTTGGTCGTCTGGCAGTTCGGGCGGCTTGCCCAGGTCAGTGTCTCTGCCGCGCTCCGGACACAGCAGGGACCCCTGAGGATTTTCCGTCCGTGGTGGGGACAGTCACGTGAGCTATAATCATAACACGGCCTGGAGGGTAGGTAGGGACTGGGGGGTGGGAGCTGAGCGGACAGCGCAGGGCGGACACCAAGCAGCAGCGGCATGTGGGCTGCAGGCAGAGTGTGGGCCCGGCAGGCTGGGGAGAGAGACGGACGGGACCACCACGGCCAGGTGCCGCTCGCCTTGCCCGTGGGACACGCCGAGCCTCCCTCAGGGCAGGGCTTCACCCCCAGTGGCTACTCCTCACCTGGGGCCTTGGACTGCAGGAGAGGAGGCCGCCTGGAAGGACAAGGACAGTGCAGCCCCCTCCCCCCTCGGGACCCCGGGCTGACGCTGTCCCGCTGAAGTTGGGGAGGAGGTGGGGGCCGCCCGGGGTTAGGAGCTTGGTGAAGTCCTGGCCTGCGAGGCTGATTGTGAGTGGGGAGAAGGCCTCGGACGTCCACCCGGATCAGAGAGGGGGTCGCAGGGGCCGGGAAGGAGCAGAGCACAGCTGGGTTTCAGCGGCAGCGGGTGACGGATTTTCTGGGGCTTTGACGTGCAGGCTCCCCCCAGGCCCAGGCGTGTCTGGTGTGGTTTGGGTCAGGGGTGATGTTGGTAGGGCCACTTCTCGAAGGGCGGGGCTTCAAAGCACTGTCCAGCCTGGTGGGAGGAGACAGGACAGCCCAGTTGGAACGACCTCCTGAGTCCACACCCGCTGGTCCTTTGGCCACCTGAGCTGCTGCCTCTCCGCCTTTCCTGTCCGCAAGCATCCACCCCCAGACCTCCTGGGAGGACCCTGGCTGGGCCTGGCCCTGGGCTGGCCACCTGCCTGCTTGGTCCTGGAGTTGGAGGTAGGACTCTCAGAAGGGTGGAGAGGAATCCATTCTTCAAGCCCATTGGGTCAGGTGACTTCTTTTGGAAGGTAAGACAGACTTACCTGCTCAGGACAGGGCCAGAGTTCTCTGCCCAGGCTTCCAGATGTCCAGGTTGGTGTCTGTTTCTCACTGTTTCTGGGCACCCCCCCACCACCCATCTTTGGTTTCTCTTTGTCTCCCTCTTAAATTTACATGGCGGAAACCTCCTTCTATAAATATTTACTGAGCACCCACTATGTCCTGGCCATTGTTCTAGGCAGGGAGGTTATAGCAGCAATAAGATAGATTGGAGGGTGATAATTAACCATTATTGTTTCTCCGGCCAGGACTGCCCTCTGTATGTCGGGTGCATCTCTATCTTCCTCCCTCCCTCCCTCCCCCAGCCAGGTGGATTCACCCTGGGAACTGGTGATACAGAGCTGGGCCTTGGGGTTTGTAAGGAATCCAGGAGGGGCCGTGGGAGTCTTGGGGGATGTGGTGGGAGCCCCTGAAACACCCTCCAGGGCAAGATCTTGGTTATCATGGTCAGGTCCTGGTGCAGGCCTAGCGCGCTGTCTGGGACCTGGTGGGGCCTCAGTAGGAACTTGTTGGAGGAATGAATGAATGAATGAATGAGCTAGGCAGCCTCTTCACTGGCCATGGGAAAGTTAGCATCCTTGATCTAATCAGCTCATATTAGCTCAGATTCTTTGGACTGTCTGTCTCCACGAGGGCGGGGGCTCCATCTACCTACTTAGGCAGCCTGGCACCTAAGACAGTGCGTGGAACACGATGGGGCTGAATCAGTGGATTCGTTTTCAGCCATCACTTTATCCCGGCTGTAGGGGCTGACTGCACCCCTGTGTGGCTGCCCCGCACTCCCACTGATCACGCCCTTCCTTTTGACGGTGCCCTGGATGGTGGGCTCCGTGTCTCTTGTTTCCTTGTGGGGACTTTTCATTTACATCACTGGTGTTTTTGAAGCCACGCCTCCCACCGTGGCTGGTTTTTGTGGAACGGAATTACAAGAAGCTCTGCTCATGAAAGATTGGCGTGACCGGGAGGGGTCAGGCTCCAGTGGAAGACCGTCCTCACCTTTAAAAATAGTCATCTTGCTTCTCCTCTGCTCCGTTCACGTCTCAATTCCTGAGTCTCTGACCCCCTCCCCAGGCCAAGGCAGTGGGACCGGTAGCAGTGTAATTACAGGTACTGGAAATAGTCCTATTTTCTTTTGAACCTTCTTCACACACACACACACACACACACACACACACACACACACACACAGCTGGAAAAAGCTCTTAAACCTCCTCAGTTTAGTCTACAGAGGCATCACAGGCAGTGGACCTTAAACATTTGCATTCCTTGGGCTTAGCCGATTCTTTAGAGTGTCAAGTTTCTGGGTTAGTGGTACATGGAGGGTGAAGCCAGAAGTCTTGACAAAGAACGCATGTGTGTGTGGTGGAATTCCAAATATCCTGGATGGTACAGAATGGCCTCCAAGTACCTGGGCCCTTTCTCAGGGGGGAGCAGGCCCTGCACTTGATCTAAACTCCCCCTGACCTGTTAGGCATCACCTTGGTACCCGAGAGAGAGGTGTTTCAGCAGTTCGGTTCTCAGACCTTCAGTGAACACTGACTCTTCAGCCAAAAATGGGTAAGAGAGCTGTTCCAGAAGCTCATGAGCCAGTGCGGGAGACAGACACGGGCCGCTCATTGATGCTGTGTTGCGTCACGTCTGTGACCCGTCGAGAGGAGGATTCGGCATTCTGTAGTGAGCCTCTGATTGTACCTGTAACGAGCCCTGGACTTCAACACCAGCCTGATTTCAGCGATGTTACGATGGGAAATCATGCTGAGTCGTGAGAGACAGGAACGGGGGCATTGTCCTGGCCAGCGGGCATTGCCGAGTTCATGGAGAGGTTTGTTCAGCTGCAGCGGGTACCTCGGGACACAGTCTCTGGGCAGAGTGGGGCTGGGGATGCAGCAGCAGCAGCAAGATCAATGCCAGTGGGCGCTGCTGACCAAGTGTTCACCGTGTGGCCCTGTCCTGGGCCCTCGTTGTTCATTTATTCACTACAGCCTCTCCCCCTCTGGGGCAGCAGCCACGATGAGTCTGTTTCACAGGTGGGCGAGGGCCCTCCGGGTAACTCACACCTAGGCATAGCGTCAGGCAGGGCATTTCAGGACCTGCTCTTCCTGAGCTCCCGTCCTGTGAGGGGCATGAGTGGCTCTTTGTTAACGACCCAGACCCTTGGGCCTCAGCCCCTGGTGCCGGGGCTCCTCCTTCTTTGTCTTGGCCCCACCTCTGTAGCTCGTCGTTAGCGAGCGCTCGGTGTGTACCAGGCACTGGGATGCATGTGTCCCAGCATCGTCCAACCCTCAAACCGTCCCTGTGAAACAGATGGCTATTGTCCTTGTTTTACAGCTGGGGAAACTGAGGCCCAGGACATCTCAGGTCATAGCTGGGGAGGGGTCAGAGCTGAGATTTGAACTCCAAAGCCCACGCCTGTCTCTCCCTTCCACAAGTTGCCGACAGATTCCCGTTTGTTATTCTTCCCCAGTTTGTATCGTGATTCGACCTCTTGGCAAAGTGGGATTTCAAAGTCCTGACTTGATGTTGATCGAGAAGGGCTTTCTATGAATAAGACCCGGGGTGACACATGTTTCTCAAAGCCTCGTGAGAAGTGGTATATATGCCGGGGAGAGATGTGCTTCTGAGGTCCTGGGCCGAATTCTGGAGAGGCCAGGACCGCCTCTGGTTCCACGGAGTATAAAAAGTGTCAGAATAACCCGGAGGGTGAGGAGAGCTAACGCAGGCGGGGGTGTACATGCGCTCCGGCCCCTGCGATGGTCAGCAGGCCGAGCTGCAGCGGTGGGCGGCCCCCGTGATAGAGGGGCGGGCCGCGTTGCACCATCAGACACCTCCAGCCCTCCCCCCCAGCCCCCTGTCCTTTGTTGTCTGGCTGCGTCAGACGTCTGGGTTTGCAGGGAGGTTCCTGAATGGGCCTTGGAAATAGGTCACTCCCTTCCCGTGCTGCCGGCACTGACCCACATGTGACCTTCCCCGTGGTGACAGTGTCTGGCCGTCATTCTTTGATGCTGTCTGTGGAGGGGCAGTGCATGTGCAGGGGCGGGGTGGCTGCCCCTCCCCTCTCTGGCCGTCGAGGACTTTGTCGCCCCTGCGGCAGCGCCTGCCGGATGCGTCTGCCAGTGGCCCTCCTTCCCTTGACCATATCAGAAAGAGGAAATCCACACTCCCGACCCTCGGTCTGAGCATCCGACCTTTTCCGCTCCCTGAAGTGCCCTAGCTGGGCTGGCAGCTTTGACTGTCCAGATGGAACAGGCTAATTCCTGCTGGGCTGAAGCCGAGGGGATGCTCCTTCCGCAGAATCGCTGGGGTTTTTCTGTTTCTCCCCCTGGCTGGCCTGGGGAGCCACCCCTCAGGGCCTGCTGGCAGAGATCATGGTGGGTCTTGGAAGAGGCTTGCTGTGTGGCCCGGGTGCGAGGCTGACCCCGAAGGTCCATGCTTCGACATTGCCTGGTGCCCAGAGTCAGTGCTGGGCAGCACTGCCCCTCCCCCAGGCCTGGAACCCTGTCTGCCACAGAGAGCTTAACTTGGGCTTAATTTTCAGGCTTCATGGAACCCAGATGTGCACAGAGCAGAGAAGGGACAACACCAGGCCCATCTCCCTCCAAGGAGGTGGTTTCTTTCTCACACCTGGCCGCCCCTGGGTTTTTGGGCACCAGGAGCCCAAGCTGGGCAGATTCTGGGGAGGTGGCCTTGGCAGGTCCTTAAAGCACCCTGGGCCTCAGCAAGACAATTGATGATGTCCACGCCATCGACATCCCGCTGCCGGGCTCCCGTGGTGATGAGCAATACCTTTCTGCTGCCGTGCTAGCAGACGGCAGGGGCCGAGCGCCAGACCTCGGAACCGTGGGACCTCGGAACCGTGGGACCGTGGACTTCTTGCCTCCCTCCGCTCGGATTCTTCCTCCCTGTGGCCAGTGGGAAATTCGGGGGGACTTTTCCTGCAAGAAGGAGAACCGGGATATAGACCCCAGAGAGGGGTTCACACGCAGGCTTGATGTATGCCAGCTCCCCTCGGCCCCCGAATTCTTCCCCGGGGCATCCTGGTTGCCCCATTCGGTCACACTTCCTAGGTTTTCTTCCATTTCTTTTCTCCTAGGTTTTCTTCCATTTCTTTTCTCCTAGGTTTTGTAGGCCATATCTTTTTTGTGTACCAAAGTAGGGGGCTGAATCCCTGCTGGGTAATCACACGTTCATGCTTTTCTTAACTAGTTGGAGTGTCGGATGCAGTTGAAATGGGCTCCAGGTGGACGGCGCTTTGCAGGTACAGCACCAGCACGTAGTGGGGCTCTCAGCAATTCCTAGCATCAGTGAATTGGCCTAATTAGCTTTGTCACATCTGCCACCCTCCTCTGTAGCAGGTCCCACTGCGATTCCGTCGTTCAGTGCCTAGTAGGTCCCCGGTGAGGTTTTGGTGGGGAACATCCCTTGTGCTGTCTTCGGTGGTGTGTCTTGGCGCCCAGCCTCGGAAGGGTCAGCTTGGAAGGGCTTGAGTCCTGGATGCCGTGTACCCAGCAAGGAGGCCAGCCCCGGGTGGGGATGGGCAAAGTCAAGACAAAGGCCCGGTTGTGCCCTCAGAGAAAACCCAAACCTGAGTTTCCCTGAGGCCGAAACTGCCAATGCCCGGGCCCGCCTTGTTCCCATAAAGGGAACTTTGTGTGTGGTTCCTGGCGGTGGAGAGGCGGCCAGCATCACGCCCCGGCGCCCAGACACTCCCTGGGAACAGGCGTGACCGCCTCGGAGCCACAGCTCTCTGGGACGATAACTCCTGTGACCCCTGACCTCTTAGAGCCGACATGGGGCCAGACAGTGTCCAGACAGTCGTGTTCGGGACAAGTCTGTTCTCCGTGTCTCGGGGCTGGCATCGTCGGGGCCAGACCAGACACATTCTTTCTTGGAAAACCGAGTGGGTGAGGGCAGCAGGGACGGGGCTGTGATGGGAGGCATCTCGTGAGCCGGTCTGTGCCAACGGGCAGTGGGGGGCCGCGGGAGCCCCGTCTGGGAGCCAGCCCCCTGCCCCGCCGGCTGCTGCCCCCTGAATGGAGGGCTTATGTGGACACTGGAAGCTGGGGCCCCGGGGCTCGGGCTGTATAGCTGGCAGAGCTGCTTCTGCTCCCGGGATTTCCAGCAAAGAGGAGCTGGTGCGGGAGGAGGGAAGGGACCGAGGCTGCCCCTGTCTCTGGGTACCAGCCGGCCGGGCACACTTAAGGATGGTTTGGGCTGTGAAAGAATGAGCTCTTGCTTTGTTTGGGGACTGAGTTCTCAAGGAATAAAGGGTCTGCAGGTCAGTTGGAGGAAGGTTCCAGAGCAGGTCGGGGGCGGATATATGGATGCCTCACCACCCCCTTTAGGAAAGTGGTGTAGGAGGGGAGCCTAGACCCTGCTTCTGCGGAGCATGGTGGTGAGGGCCAGTGGCTTCTCAGAATGGAAAGAGCCGCTCTCATTCAACAGGTACTCCCTGAACACCTACTGTGTGCCAGGCGCTGCTCCAGGCCCTGGGACACAGCAGTGAACAAGACACCTGTCCTCACGAGGCAGGCGTTCTTATAGGGGGACAGGCCCTAAGCAGACAACCAAGTGGATGTCATTGGAAAGTGTGGAGGCAGGAGTTCTGGGGGCAAAGAACGGTGGCCATTTAAAGTGGGGTGGCTGTGATGAGGCAACCAGAGCAGAGGCCTGATGGAAGTGAGGGAATAGCCATCTGGGTACCCAGGCTCAGTGTACCAGGCAGAGAGGGCTTGGGAGGTACAAAGGCCCTGAGCTAGGAGCTTGGCGTGTGGCAGGAACAGCAAGAAGGCCAGTGAGGCAGGACACAGCGTGGGAGGGTCGGGGGGAGGAACAAGGAGGTGGGGCTGTGAGGCACCTGCTTCTCCCCCCACCCCAACCCCGAGCAAAACCACAGGCAGTCAGGGCAGAGGAAGCTGGTGCTGGGGCCAGGGAGGGAGCAGCGATTTGGTGAGGGTGGCCGGGCTCTGGATAGATTGATGGTCCGGGGTTTGCTCCTGGGCGGGCTTGGATTTCTGCCCCTTCATCACACACAGTGTGGCCATGGATGAGGTGCACCACTGAGAGGCAGGGTTGCTCCCTCCTTCTGCAGACATTATCCTGCTGTGTGCCCGGTGAGAGCAGCCTGGTCCCTGCCTGCAAGGACGGCGGGACAGGTGAGAAAATCAGTAGTCACAGCATCTCTCCACCTGGACCGAGCGGACTGAGGGCCAGGGCTTGGCTGTCCAGCACATATCTGAGGAACACGTGAACAGACGGAAAGAGCACACGGGTACAACAGCGTAAGACACAGCATAGAGGCATTGAAATGACACCGGGGAGTGGTTGGGAAGGCTTTCCAGAGGGAATCTGAGTCCAATCTCAAAGTACACATGGGAAAAAGCCTGATAAGAAAGCCTGGACGTTCCAGGTGGAAGAAACAGCATGAGCAAAAAAGTGGAGTCTTTAAAAAGCTTGGCTTGTTGGGTCGGTTAGAACTTTCCAGTCGCAAGAGATTAAAAAAACTCAATCCACACAACCTAAGCAAAAGGCAAGTGGTTTGCTGAACTGTAAGCGGCTAAAAAGTCCTGGGGTTTCAGGCACAGCTGGATCCAGAAGCTGAAACCCTGGCATCAGTAATTACCTCTCTCTCTGTTTAAGCATCTGTTTTCTTTCTTCCTGGCCTCATTCTCAGAAAGTCATTTAAGCAAAAGTTTCAGGACTGGCTCTGGCTGGCCTGCATACTCACTGTCACAAGGGTGGGTGATGTCCCCATGCAGCAGACCGAGGCTGTGTACCCACCCCTAGGGCCCGGGGCCAGGATTGGGGTCAGGGAGTCCAAGACAGAATCAAGCTGCAACACCAGAACAAGAGAAGCCCGGTGCTGGGCAGACGGCTCAGCCGCCCACCCCAACTTGTTAGGGACAGCGTGCATATTTTCTTCTGGGTGTTCGGGAAGGGCAGGGGCAGGGAAGGGGGCCGGGATGAGGCCAGGAAGGCAGGCAGAACCGGGTCATAAAACGCCTTCATATGTGAGAGTTTGACCGTCGTCCTTGAGGTGGCCCCGTGCCTGGTACATAGCAGACACTTGGTAAACTTGCCTAGGTGACCTATATGTCTCGTGGATGCCCTCCAGATGGTTTTAATCAGGGAAGCAATGCAATCAGATGAGCGTTTGGGAAGACCCCGGCTGGGAGGGGGCCTGGGGCCGGGACCTCAGGAGGGCCCAGCGCAGAGCCTGGCCACGGGCCGCGGGCCCCGGGCGTGGGGTGGGGGGAGCCCCCTCTCCCTCCCGCTTCCTCCTGTGACAGCCTGGCACGCTCACCCGCGCGGCCCTCTCCACATGAGGCTGTCTGGACACATTTGGGTGGCGGAGTTGGATCCTATCATTAGCTTTGCCCCCAGCATCCTCTCAGCCCTTGTCTTATCCGGAGAGCTGTTTTGTTCACTTCCCTCTTTTAGCTGCCGGCGAATGTTTGTGGCGGATGAGCAGGGTGTGTTTCTAAAAGCAGCTGGCTGCCCGGTGAGGCCGCCTTTTCACTTGGGTGGCCCTGCTTCCTGGGCTGGCACAAAACTCCCTGCGGTTGAATTTTTTTTCTCCATAAAAACTCGAGGGAAGAGGTATCCGGATCCCCTCGTCTGCCCTGGCTCCTCCCGGGAGCAGAGAAGATGCTACAAGATGAGGTCCGTGAGGTCTTAGTAACCCACCCGCTCCCCCCGCACCTCCTGTGTCCCCTCGGTCGCCAGGAGCACGGCTGGGCTGGCGGCTGGCATTGGAGCGGTCCGGCAGGATATTCTCTGTGGGGCTGAATTTGCTCTACCTGCCTGTGGTTGCGTGTGGGGGGGCCTCTGGTGCCCGTGAGATTTCTTAGGTAAGGAAGCATCGCCCCTCGGAGCCGCCTGACGTGCCGGCAGAAATCAGTGGGTGGGGTCTGAATGGTGGCCCAAATGGCCCCCTGAGTAGTGGCTAAGAAGGTGAGATGGGACCTCCCTCCTCCAGGGTCACTGCCTGCCTCTGGCCCAGTGTTTTCCTGGTGGGCGGGCTGGCCTGGAAGGATGGGAGTGAGGGCCGGGGGCCCCAGCCCAGGAACTGGGGGGCGAGCGAGTCTGAGGACCCCCAAAGCCGCTGTGCCCACCTGCTCTCTTGCAGCTGCAGTGCCCACCTTCCAGAAAGGAGCCGCTGGGCAAAGTCCCCCTTGCTCCCCTGCCCCCGGCTCCCCAGCCCCACCGCAGCCGTCTTCCCTCCCACTCGCCTGGCAGTGGTAACCCCCGGCCGACGGTTTGGAAGGGGCTTTCCTCATTACTGCAGTTTAGTCTGCGTTGGTTTAATTTGAAAGACTTATTGCCTCTGAGTCAAAACATAAAAATCCCCCTGGATGCGCCGTGGTGTTCACTGCCTTGGGAGCAGCTGGCGCCTTCTCTGGGGGGTCCTTAATCCTTCCTTTCCTGCTGCAGCCAGGTGGGCGAGGCTCCCGGGTCCTGAGATCCCAGGGCCCCCCCCCCGCCGACCGGGGCAGACGCTCAGGCCTGGGTGTCAGGGTGCGTCCTCATCTGCTGCCGCTGGTTGGGGATGAGCAGAGCCCCCTTGTCTGAGTGCTGAGCACCTGGGGGCGCCGGGTGACACCTGAGCCAGCCGCCTCCAGAGTGGCTGCTTCCGAGATGGTCTGCCAGGGTGTAGGTAGAAATTTGTAGCTTTATTTTGACTTTTATTTCCTCCTGTTTAATTTCTGTCTTTTTGGGTGTGTGTTTCATAATGCATGTCATCTATCGATACAGAAGCATGTGAGAAGAATGCATGCACAATATATGTCCTTCAGAGGATACGTGCTCAAAAGTTTGCAAATGGGGTGCATAACCAAGAAAAGGCTGATGTATTCTGCTGTAAATGAGCTCTGGTTTGTGAAGGGAGGGGCATCACTGGGGTCCAGGGGAGGCTGTGGCAGAGGATGTGCAGGTGCAGGGGACGGATGGCGTGGGCGTGGGGTGGGCAGACGGCAGGATCCTGGCTCTTCTTTCCTGTGCTTTGGTCACTGTGTGTCATCCAGGTACATGTGGACACGGGGGCCTGGGGATGGTAGAACAGGCTCTTGGAGGAGTTTGGGGGGGAAGTTTGGCCCCTGTAGACACCATGGTAGGCACCATTTCTTAAGGTCTAGATCAAGGGTTCGCAAACTCGAAGGGCCAGATAGTAAATATTTAGGCCTGTTGCAACTACTTGACTCTGCTGGTATGCTGGTATAGCGGGCAAGAAGGAATGCCAGAGGCAACCTGTAAACCAAAGAGAGTGGCTGTGTGTCAATAAAACTTTATTTACAAAAACAGGCTGTGGGCCACATTGGCCCATGGCATCATCGTTTGCCAAACCCTGGGCTAGATTAAGAGGACAGGCCCAGCGACGCTCAGAACCCGCCAAGATGACCCACCAAAAAAGCAAGCCCCTGACCTTGGTCTACTACCCTCGGGGGTCTTGGGGGCAGGGGTGGCCCCACAGAGAGTTGGCAGAGCAGGAAGCAGCCCCTTGTATCACCCTGTAGAACAGGCAGCTCGGCAGCACGCTTCCACGCCTCCTTTAGAGCCAGAGAGACATGGCTATGGGAGGAGGCGGGGCCCTGCTCGTCGTAGAATCGAGAGGCAGCAGAGCCAAGAGAGACTCAGAGGCCCTTCAAACTGCTGTCCCTCGGGATGTGGCAGGAAAGTGTGTGGGAAGAACGTCCCCTTCTCTTCCAGGGTGGGAACCACTAGAGTTGAAATCTGCCAAGCTCCTCGCCTGCAGGACTTCTCAGAGCCTTTAAGATGCGGATGGGCCCTGGGAGTCTCTAGGAGGGGGTATAATATTTCCCCAAACTCAGAAACAGTGTTTTAGGTGCTTAAGGATCTGTCCAGACCACTTTGGGGAAGAGCTGATCTCCTTCGACTCTTTGTTTTATAGACGTGGAAACCTCACGCCCGAATGAGAGAGGCCGAACGTCTTGCTCAGGATGACAGAGGAGGCTGGTGACGGTGTTGGGATGTGCACTGAGTTCCTCCTCCGCCACCTGCCTCCAGGCGTGGCCTTGCCCTGACGCAGAGTCACAGATAAGGGTGTCCGGGGTTGTGCTTCTGGCCACACGAAGGCGGTTTTGTCCCAGGGATGCACTGCGTCCTTTCATCCGAAGCCCACTCTGTCTCTGGCTTTCTCAACCTTGCACTGTTGACCTTACGGGCAGGATAATTTTTTTGCAGCATCCCAGGCCTCCACCCACTGGATGTCACCCGGCTTGTGACCATCAGAAATGTCCCCAGACCTGGCCGAATATCCCCTGGGGGTAAAATCAGCCCTGTTAAGAACCACTGTTCTATCTTAAGCCAGCCCGTGTGGAGCCTGCATTTCCTGGAGTTGTTGGTAAATGGTAGAAAGATTTGCCCAAGCTCTGATGGAGTGCAGGAGAGTTCTCGGGGCGGGGGGGGGGGCACGGGGTGGTGGGGGAGGCGTCCCAGGCAGGTTGCTGGAAGAGTTCTGAGGGTGAGAAGCAGGACAGGGGGAACCAGAGGTGGTTCAGTTCTGCATTAGGGTCGGGTGGCCCCAGCTGAGGGGTTCCCAGGGCGAGGGGGCACATGCAGGTGGAGAGGAAGGCAAAGGTGAGATCCTGAATGGATGGAGGGTGTGTGCCCCACGGTCAGTTGACTTCATGCCAGACCAGGAGGGGAACGACCCTGTGGGTGGGGAGTGTTCTGGAAAGGCGATGGGGGTGGTGGAGGGGACAGGTGAGAGGGTGCAGAAGGCCGTGGGGTGGAGATTGTCTTGGGAGGTGAGCCTGACAGCCAACCGGAAGACAGGGCGGAGTCCAGGAGGCCTCTGAGATCTCGGCCTTGGAGGATGGGGGGCTTGAGTGCGGACGTGTGCCGTGGGAGGGGTGTGGAGAACATTCGGCAGCTGGTGTCATCTACAGACATTTTCTTCTCGAAACGTTGATGCTCTGGAGCTTTTAGGGTTTCTTCTGGGCCTGCTGCCTTAGAGTCCAGGGAGGAGAACTGCCCTGGATGATGGACAGCTGGTTCAGAGTAGCCCAGGAGCAGGCGGCCACACATCTGTGCAGAGAAAAGGAGAAACCTGATGGGCTGCGTGGGTCTCAGGCCACCATTTGGGGGTACATGGGGTGCCCTTTCTGACCAAAGTTGTTTTTTTTTTTGTTTTTTGTTTTTTTTTTGCGGTACGCGGGCCTCTCACCGTTGTGACCTCTCCCGTTGCGGAGCACAGGCTCCGGACGCACAGGCTCAGCGGCCATGGCTCACAGGCCCAGCCGCTCCGCGGCATGTGGGATCTTCCTGGACCGGGGCACGAACGCGTGTCCCCTGCATCGGCAGGCGGACTCCCAACCACTGCGCCATCAGGGAAGCCCCTCACCAAAGTTTTTAATCAGTCGCTAGGTGTCTGCGTTAGGGCGCCGGGCACATGGGGAGGGTTCGTATCAAAGTCTAACATGAGCTCACGGAAAGGTGAGGGACTGCGCCCTGTGGTTGCTCAGTTAGGTGTTTAAGGTGATGGAGAACGTGCAGAGGGCTCCGGAGGGTCTGCCTGGTTCTGTAGTGATGGTCTTCCAAGCGGGTGGATGGCGTGGAGTAGCACGGACATGTGTGTGAACCAAACTGGGGGACAGGAGCAGCTGCAGGAGCACGTGAACCGTTTGAGAAAGCCGTTGTGTGACAAAGCGGGCTGAGGTCAGCGTGGGAACAGTCTTTGGTGCTTGTCTCAGAAGTTTGTCTTCGTGATCTTGGGCTGAAAAAACAGAATACTCTAGACAAGGCTGCTTAAACAGCAGACATTTCTTACAGTTCTGGAGGCTGGGAAGTCCAAGATCAGGGAGGTGGTAGAGCTGGTGTCTGATGAGAGCCCTCTTCCTGGTTTGCAGACAGTTGTCTTATTGTGTAGTCACGTGGCAGTGAAAAAGAGATCATCTGTCTCATGTTTCTTCTATAATGGCACTAATTATATTTGTGAGGGCTCCACCCTCATGATCTAATTACCTCTCAAAGACCCACCTCCTAAAACCATCACTTTGGGGTTAGCATTTCAATATATGAGTTTTGGGGGGACACATTCAGTCCATCTTTTTTTTTCTTTTTTATTTAAATGGAAGTATAATTGATTTACATTGTTGTGTTAGTTTCAGGTGTACAGCAAAGTGATTCATATATATATAATATATATATTATATATATATTCTTTCTTAGATTCTTTTCCATTATAGGTTATTACAAGATGTTGAGTATAGTTCTGTGCTATACAGTAGGTCCTTGTTGCTTATCTATTTTATATATAGTAGTGTATATATGTTAATCCCAAACTCGTAATTTATCCCTCCTCCCCACCTTTCCCCTTTAGTAACCATGTTTGTTTTCTATGTCTGTGAATCTGTTTCTGTTTTGTAAATAAGTTCACTTGCATTGTTTTTTAAGATTCCACATATAAGTGATATCATATGATATTTGTCTGACTTACTTCACTTAGTATGATAATCTCTAGATCCATCCATGTTGCTGCAAATGGCATTACTTCATTTTTTTTTTATGGCTGAGTAATATTCCATTGTGTGTGTGTGTGTGTGTGTGTGTGTGTGTGTGTGTGTGTGTGTGTGTGTGTGTGTATCTCACATCTTCTTTATGCATTCATCTGTCGATGGACATTTAGGTTGCTTCCATGTCCTGGCTATCGTGAATAGTGCTGCTCTGAACATTGGGGTGCATGTATCTTTTCGAGTTAGAACATAACAACATCTTAACCATTTTTAAGTGTACACTAGTGTTGAGTACATTCATGATGTTGTGCAATTATCACCACCATCCAGCTCCCTAACTCTTTTCATCTTGCAAAATTGGAACTCTGTCCCCATTAAACAGCAACTCCGTTTCCCCCTCCCCCAGGCTTTGGCATCCACCTTTCTACTTCCTGTTTCTATGAATCTGAGGTACTCTCGGTACCTCATATAAGTGGAATCACACAGTATTTGTCTTCTTGTGACTGGCTTATTTCACTTAGCATAATGTTCTCAAGGTTCATCCATGTTGTAACCTATGACCGGATTTCCTTCCTTTTTAAGGTCAATTAATATTTAAGGTTCAAATGGATTTACACCATTTGCTTAGCCGGTCATCGCTTAGTGGACACTTGTGTTGCTTCCACCTTTTGCCTATTGTGAATAATGCTGCTGTGAACACAGGTGTACAAATATCTGTTTGAGACCCTGCTTTCAATTCTTTTGGGTCTTTACCCAGAAATGAAATATGGTCATTCTAGTTTTAGATTTTTGAGGAACTGCCATACTGTTTTCCACAGTGGCCGCACCATTTTACATTCCCACCAACAGTGCACAAGGGTTCCAGTTTCTCCACATCCTCGCCAACGTCTGTTCTTTTCTAGTTCTTTTTAACCTCAACCTTGTATTTAGGGGTAAGACACCCCGAGTAGCTCCATGCCTTCCTGCCTGCCCAGGCATATACGTATAGGTATCTCAGGGGACACCGCTGTTTAATGAAATCGGGCTGCCTTTCACATTCTAGCCTGCTCTTCTCACTGAATGCGTGTGGAAATGCCCCTAGGCTCCAGTGTGGTTCTCCCTTGTTTTTTCATTGCTGTGTGATGAATGGTTCATGGTACAGATGCACCAGAGTCGTCCACCTGATGAGTCAGATATGATGGAAACACTTAGTTTGGACTGGCAGAAAATGGCAGTGCCTCTGTAATAAGCACATATACAGATATCCTCAGTACAAGTGCTTTTATTCTTTTTTTTTTAATTAATTATTTTTGGCTGCGTTGGGTCTTCGTTGCTGTGCATGGGCTTTCTCTAATTGTGGTGAGTGGGGGCTACTCTTTGTTGCGGTGCGCGGGCTTCTCATTGCGGTGGCTTCTCTTGTTGCAGGGCACAGGCTGTAGGTGCGTGGGCTTCAGTAGTTGCAGCACGTGGGCTCAGTAGTTGTGGTGCATGGGCTCAGTAGTTGAGGTACATGGGCTCAGTAGTTGCAGCATGCAGGCTTAGGTGCTCCGCGGCATGTGGGATCTTCCCGGACCAGGGCTCGAACCCGCGTCCCCTTCATTGGCAGGCGGATTCTTAACCACTGCGCCACCAGGGAAGTCCCCGGATGCTTTTATTCTTGTGACCCAAGCCCCAGGAGTGGAATTGCTGGGTCAATCCCCAGTTTGTTTCCCCAAAGCTGCAAGATTTCAGATTCCACCAGCCACGTGGGTGTACACTTCCTCCCCTGCCCTCCAGCAGTAGGCACCATCTGTCTACTGACTGTGTAGTAATCTGGGGGTCACAAGGCGATCGATAGCTCATTAGTACTTAATTTTTTGTTTCCCTGTTTACTAGACAGATTGGGCGTCTTTTGGTACAAGTTTATCTGCCATTTGCATTTACTTTTTTCCTCTGAGTTGCCTCTTCAAGTCCTCTGACCATTTGACTAATAAAAGGATCAGAAGCAAATGTGACAAACTGTTGACAGTGGTTCATTTTAGGTGCTGAAAATATGCGTCTCTTTTGTACATGTTTGAATTACAAATTTTCAAAATGGAAAAAAGACCAATACCTAAATGAGAGTGTTTTAGGAAGATCGGTCGGGGTCAGAGAGGTGCTGTGGGCAGGGAGACCAATTTGGAGACTCTTGCAATAACTTTGCGGGTGATGATGACTTGAACTGTGAGAGTGGGGACAGATTTGGGCAATTATAGGGGAATTTATACCAACTGGTGATGATGTGGGGAGCCAAGAAGAGAGGAAGTCCAGGAAGATGAGGGGTTTGAATCTGGGTGACCGAGCAGGAGAACAAGGACGGAACTTGGCAGAGGTGCAGAGGCTGGGAGGGGGCTGTGTTTGAGTCTGGAGAAGAGCTGAGTGGGAGTGAGGGGCAGGGTTGCCGTAAGAGTGATGCCGTTCAATGATGCAGTTGCCATAATAAGGGTCATGTGTCAAGTTCAAGGAGAGATGCTCCCTGGAGCCACGAGAGCAGAGGAAAGAGGGCCCCTCAAGAACATCTGTGTTTAAGGGGAGGAGGAAAAACTGGCAAAGGAGCTGGATGGCAGCCTTGCAGAACAGGGAGTACACCATCACGGAAAGTACTGTTTCAAGGTCAAGGTCATAGTCAGGGTTTTCAAATGTAGTTGCGAGGTAGAGAAGATGCTTTTTTTAGTCCGTTCAATTTATCGATTAGCAGGTCATAACTTGGAAGAGCACGTTCCCTAAAGTGGCTGGAGCCTGAAGTCAGCCTGCTGGGCTCTGCAGCCTGAGTGCAGGGAGGGTGACCGAGGCCACAGGAAGTGTGTCTGGCTGCAGGAGAGTGCCCCGTCACTGGGCTCTGTGGCATTCCGGCTTGGTTCCAATGCTCTTCACCCACGACTGTGGATTGAGCTGCCCTTGGGGGCCATGCTAGGCACCTGCCACTACAGGTGTCCGAGACGGGTTTGACAGGCTCAGGGTCCGCAGGGGAATCCACCAGATGCCGCCTTCCTCCTGAGAACCTCAAGAACCTTGATCTACGCTGTTCAGTGTCTGTTCCCAGAGCAGCCCCAAGGGAGCAGGGGAGACATGAGTCATTTCCTGGACAGCAACCTGTCCCAGCTTCTTAGCCATTTTGGGCTTGGCCTTTCATAAATTTATCTTCCTTTTGAAGTCCACCTCCATTTCCTGCCAATTCTGTCTCCTGGTCGGGTCTGTGAAGCACCTGCAGTGAGAAACAGCATGTGAGCACGCCTGCGAGTATTCACGTCCTTCTTTTTCTTATTCCAAATGAAAAGAAGAGAGATTGGCCAGGAGGTCTAAGGAACGCATTAGCCAAGTAAATGGTGACATTCTGTCTCTGCCAATTTTCCTCTCCAGCATGACTCCTGGGAAAACAGCTCCTTGTCTGAACCGCCTTGGCCATTGGCTTAAAGGTGCAGATGGGGTGGGACCAGGGATGGCTGCCAAATGCCTTAGCTTTGTTCAGCGTTTGTTCCCTTAGCATCAGGATAGAGGGACCCCCCTTTCATCACTTTGTATGCCTCAGGTTTATTTTCCTTATTTTCATATAAAATGAAGCATTTTTTATTGTGGTAGAATATACATAAAATTTACCATTTTAACCTTTTTCTTTTTTTTGCGGTACGCGGGCCTCTCCCTGTTGTGGCCTCGCCCGTTGCAGAGCACAGGCTCCGGATGCGCAGGCTCAGCGGCCATGGCTCACGGGCCCAGCCACTCCGCGGCATGTGGGCTCTTCCCGGACCGGGGCACGAACCCGTGTCCCCTGCATCGGCAGGCGGACTCGCAACCACTGCGCCAACAGGGAAGCCCCATGTTAACCATTTTTGAGAGTAGAGTCCAGCGGCATTAAGTACACTGTTGTGCAACCATCACCACCATCCATTTCCAGAACTTCTTCATCTTCCCAAGGTGAAACTCTGTCTCCATTAAATACTAACTCCCCATTCTCTTTCCCCATGGCACCCAGCCTTCCACTTTCTATCTCTGAATTTGACTGCTCTCAGTGCCTCGTATGAGTGGAATCACACAGTATTTGTCTTTTTGCGATTGGCTTATTTCACTTAGCCTCAGGGTGCATCCATGTTGCCGTGTGTCGCGATTACCTTCCTTTTTAAGGCTGAATGACATTCCAGCGTGTGTGTACACTCCACACTGCTTATCCATTCATCTGTCGGTAGCCGCTTGGGCTCCTTCCTCCTTTTGGCTATTGTGAATAATGCTGCTGTGAACACAGGTGTACAAATATCTGTTCGGGACCCTGCTCCCAAATCTTTTGGTTCTATACCCAGAAGTGGAATCACTGGATCATATGGGAATGGTAATTCTATGTTTAACTTTTTGAGGATTTGCCTTACTACCTGCCGCAGCAGCTGCACCATTGTATAAAGTGAAGCATTTTTATTGGGTGATCTTTAAGATATCTTTGTGCTTTAAAAGCAGGTTGTGTTTATCCGGTTCTGTGGTCAGTGGTTGGAAATGACCTTTGGAGTTAAGATTTGCTCACCAGAACGTCATGTGGCGGTAATAATTACAGCCACCACCTAACCCATTAATACATATGAAAGGCAAGGTGCCCAAAAGTGCCTCACATGTCGTGAGGGCCGTGTAAGCATCCGGTATTGTCTGAGGACCTACTATGTGCTGGGACCTTTTTGGCCTCTTTGAGTATATTCATTATCTTTGCAGAATAGGTATTTACTGTCTTTCTCATTCTTTTTTTTTGGGGGGGGGCGTGCCTCGCGGCATGCAGGATCTTAGTTCCCCAACCAGGGATCGAACCCGTGCCCCTGGCAGTGGAAGCCTGGAGTCTTAACTACTGGACTGCCAGGGAAATCCCTCTCGCTCATTCTCACAGGTGAAAAATTAGTGATGCTTTCTCATGATGTTGGTTTGAAGTGGTATTTCTTGGGCTGTTAACACACTTAAGATTTTCTGTTTACCTAAAAGAAATGTTCTAATTCTTTCTTGCTGGTTCTTAGCCTGCCTCCCCCAAAGTATTTATGGAACTGCTGCCCCTCACGGCACTTTTTGTTAAGCCGTGCAAGGGTAGCTGCTCTGTGGAAGGAAGGGACGTCATCTCTCCGTTTTGAGTGCTTTCTGGTTCCATCCGGAAACCCGGCGGCGGAGCGGGGCGGGGTGTTGGGTGAACTTTAGGAGCAGGCTTTCTGATCTGTCGATCTGTCGCCTCCCCACCTGGCCCCAGTGCCTGAGTCCTGAATCCCTGTCATGACGTTCAAGGCCCTTGCTGTCCACACCTTGTTCCTCTCTCTCCCTCTCTCCAGTTACTGCTCAAATTTTCCAAATGGCATTCTCATCACTTGACTACCCTTCGGATCCCAAAGACAGCTGCCCGCCTCTGATGGGGGGCGGGGTTCTCTCACCAGGGGGTGGCGGGGTCTGCCTGCTTCTTCCCTCAGCTCATCTCTGTTACTGAAACCCCAGCCTTGGTCAGGAGGCCTCAAAGGGGACTTCCCTGAGGGTCCCACCCCTCCTCCACCCTTCCTCCACCGCCACCCGTCTCAGCAGCCCCCCAGGTGGCGCATCCTGCTTCTACTGTAGCTCTCTGAAGACGTCATCTCTCCTGTGAGGCTGTGGGCATCAGGCGGCTTGCTGGCCTCAGTCTCCGTGCGCGCCCCGCCCCAGGCCCTGCCTCGCGGGACAGGCTGTCGAATTTGCCGAACGGATCATTAGTGGTTAGACAAGAACAAGGCTGTGTCAAGACTCTTTGTACTTTTTCCTGAGGGTTTAAATTTTCCTTCACTGTGTGAGGAGAAAGACTACAAGGAGAAAGTCAGTCTGTGGGTGGACTTCCCTGGCGGTCCAGCGGTTAAGACGCCGCGCTTCCACTGCAGGGGGCACGGGTTCGATCCCTGGTCCGGGAACTAAGATCCCACATGCCGCGAAGTGTGGCCAAAAATAAAAAGAGAGAGAAAGCCAGTTTATGGATGTTCAAACATAAGATAGCACTAAGGGGCTTTTTCCCTAGCTGGGCTCCTGGTGGGTAAAGCAGCAACGGTTGCCGTAGCCCACGTCCCCAAAGGGAGGCAGGGACGGGGCGGGGTCACACCAAGGAGGCTCTGGCGTCTTAGTCCAGTGATTCTTGTCTCCTTCCCTTCCCCCTCCAACATCCAAGTCAACACCTGAAGGTCTGGGAGACACTTCTCCATCAACTCAAGTGAGAGGTGGAGGGGGCCTTTCTGGTAGCTTCTGTCCAGTTGTCCTAGAAATGCCCCACTTCAGTTCCCAGCGCGCCGGAGCCAGGTCTGAGACTCTAAGCCCAGTATAACCCCCACTGCCCAGCGCCCCCTAAACAATAGCTCTATGCGTCTGGGGTGGCCGGGGCTGGCCCCCAGGTCCCTCTGAGATGGGCAGGGACTTGGCCGGGTGGGCCGGGGGACCTGATACTCAGGTGAGCCAGGCCTTCACCACCAAAGGTACTGGTTTGATTTTTTTATAAAGGGGGGGGCCCTCAAGGTGCCTGCCACTGCCGCTGTGGCCACTGTTGGTTCCCCTCCCCGTTCCAGAGCACAGCCCAGGCAGGTCCTCGCACCCACAGGGGCCCAGGTTCTCACCCTGGAGCCTCTGGCCTGCCCGGCCAGGGAGGTCGTTGACTTGTTTTAACTTAAGGCCCTTCCTGGTTTGTGGACAGGAGACCCTGTCTGTGGGGACGGGGGAGCAGGGTGAGGCTGGGCAGAGGTGCACCCCCAACCTCCTGCCCTGCCCCCAGCTCCCCACCATCCCTGCCTGCCCCCCCGGCACCATGGGAGGCAGCTCCCACTCAGAGCCTCAGCCCCGCCCTCCTGATGGGGATGCTGGGCCAGCCGCGGCGCGGAGCCCAAGTTTGTTGAGGCTGCAGGGTCTCCACCCTCCTGCTTCCCGTCCCCTTGCTTCCTTTGCACTTCTTTCTCTGTGTCTCTCTGTCTCTGTCTCTCTCTGCCTTTCTGTCTCTGTGTGTGGGTCTCTCTGTCTCTGTCTCTCTGTGTCTTTGTCTTTCTCTGTATCTCTCTCTCTGTCTCTTTGTGTGTGTCTCTGTCTCTATATCCATGTCCTTCTGTATCTCTACCTCTGTCTCTGTCTCTCTCTGCTTCTCTGTCTCTGTCTCTCTGTGTCTGTTTTTCTCTGTCTCTGTCTCTCTGCCTCAGTCTCTCTCTTTCTTTCTCTCTGTCTCTGTCTCTGTCTGTCTGTCTGTCTCTGTCTGTCCCCTGGGAGGCCAGTGAAGCCAGGGTGGACTCTTCTCCCCGAGACCAGTGTGACTTGAGCAGGATGGGAAAACTGAGCAGTGTGCCCTGTGGGGTGGGGTGAGGGAATTCAAGAGGGTGAGACGGGTCCTGTTTGTCGGGGGTTTGGACCTGCTGCCACGTTCCCCATCCAAGGTCAGCAGTCTGGCCCCCCAGAAGGTGCCCCACCTTCCCAGTGAGGGAGCAGGGAAGAGAGGGAGCCTTGGAACCGGTACCTGGAGGACCTTGAGGCTCAGATGCAGGTCCATGGTGGGGGGAAGAAAACCTCTTCCTGCGTGTGCCCCCCACCTGGGGGAGACCTGGGGTGGGGCTGGGGTGTCACTCTGCTCTCCCCCTCCCCCGTTTCCACTGGGGCTCTCCACGGTTTCTGCTCCGGGGTCTGGACGCAGCCAAGGCCCTGGGCGCAGGGGGCGTCCTCTGTTCCCAGGAGGAGGTGTGCGACTGGCTGGGGGGTCTCAGGCCTGCTGACAGGCGTCAGTTGGGGATCAGAGCCCAGGCTGTACCTGAAGCCCCTCCCTGGGGCAGTCCTGGTGGCCCACCAGCCGCAGCTGGAGCCTGGCAAGCAGGCACTCTCTTCTTCGCTGCTGAGTTTCTGTTCGTTTCACGACAACTTGTTTGGGAACAAGACAGCTGTTCGTTGCTGGGAGGGGATCTGGAAAGGGGGCAGTGGTGAGTGCTGTCATGAATCCGCCCCTGCATGCCGGCTGGGGTCCACACCTGCCAGGCTGGGCCCACCTGCCGTTCTGGAACATGCCTTGGACACTGGAAGGGTGCACTGCCTGCCCATGACTGTTTGCCACGCTTCCGCTGTGACTACAGCCTTGCTTTCCTGGGCGTCCCCTGAGTGGGGTGGAGGGAGAGTCCCTGGGTCTCGGGGAGGATGCAGCGGCAGCAGCGGGAAGGGAACGGGTTACAAACCAGCCTCCCATTGGGCCTGCAGCCTCCTTTCTGGAGGGCTTTTAAAAACTGGCCGGTTACCTTGTAATTGTTCCCAGCAGTGAGGAGGGAGTCCAGTGTTTGTTTTGCCTTCTGTGTTCTCCTGGCCAGTGGTAACCAAGGGCCGCTTCCCCTTGGTGACGGCGGAGCTCACTCAGGCCAGGGCTGATCCAGCCCGGGCGAGGGAGGCCTGGGGACCCGCAGGGCCCAGCCACTGGCAGGGAGACACCCTGCTCCCGGGGCACCAGTGAGCCGCCTGCACTCCGCTTCCTTCTCCCTGGCCTGAGGACCAAGGGCTTCCCTCCTGCGGTTCCCCACCGACACTGCCTGGGCACTGGCCCGAAACATTCCAGAACTCCGATCCTCCGGTAGGTGTCTGGGAGACCGTGAGGCCACTTGCTGGCAGGCCATGTGGGGCTGGGTCGAGGGCAGGGTGTGGACCTCAGCCGGGATGCTGCTTGGGCCCCGGGGGTGACCTTCATTCTAGATCCTGGCAGAAGCCAGGATCCTGAGCTAGTCTGGGGGGAGACTTTGCAGGGAAATGGAGACCTGCTGTGAAACAGCCCAGGTCGTGGAGGCCAGCCAGGGAGGGCTCTGTGGCCGAGAGGGACTGATCCTGGATGGCTGGGATTCTGGCCGGGTGGGGTTGTTTGAAGTGAAAGGAACGACGTTATAACAGGTGTGGCTGCAAGGCAGCGTGAGGCTCCCGGACGCGGCTGGACTGGCTTGGCTGGTGGGGGAATTGGGGATATTTGGAGGAGCGGAGAGAGCTGAGGAGGGCTCAGAAGGAGCTTGGGGGGCGGGGCCCGGAAGTGGTGTTGCCCCCACCTTGGTCTTCCCAGACCCCGAGTGACCGGGGGCTTCCAGAACGTCTGGGCTAGGGAACCACAGCCTGTTTTGTGCGCCCGACGGGGCCCTGACAGGCTCTGCCCGCAACTTCTGTTAAACTCGTCGGCTTCTAGATTTGGTTTGTTGGGAGTCAGATACGTTTCGGGACTGGCTTCCTGAAGAGGGATGGACGGGGCTCCATTTATCTTTCTTGCTGATGTGTTTCCTCCTGGCCTCTGCCTTGGGGAGGGCCCACAGCACGTCCGCCATCCACCTGGGCACACAGAGCACCTGTGTTAGGGGCGTTCGGAGGCAGTCTGCATTTCCAACAGGCTCCCAGGTGATGCCCCTGCTGCGGGCCCACGGGCTCCCCAGGGCGTGACCGGATGCAGGGCACATGTGGTGACTGGCTCCCTCGCTCCTAAAGGGATCACTTCGCAAGGAGGGACTCGTACTGCTCCGCATGCAGGATCTCAGGCGCGTCTGCTTTTCCGTTTGGGGGCCTGGAGGGAGGGTGCTGTCAATCAAGAGCGGGGCTATCTGGGCGGGGGGCTGGGACACGGCGCAGGGGGAGGGGCCTGAGCGCCTCTGTCCGACTTTCACACGGATTCCTTCCACCAGCCCAGCTGTCGATACTGTTTAACCTCAGTGATTCATTGAAGTGCGTTTCAAGGGAAGGCGTTGTGTTACAGAAACGCGGGTCCCAGCGGCTTGTTTTGTTGGCAGGTCTTGCCGCCTCAGCAGAAAAGAGGCGCTTTTGATATGGGAACGGAAACTTGGGACAGTGTTAGAAGCACTCAGTGTGCTGGGCGGGAGGGGACCGTGGTCTTCCTGCAGTTATGGGACCGCACTGCCTGGCTGCCCACCGGGGGGTGGGGAGGGCTCCCCACACCTGGGTCTGTGGTCTGTGCCCCCCGCGGCTGTGACGAGGCTGGCCTTCCTTGACACTGAGGGGTGGGGGACACGTCCTCTGCTCCCCATGTCGCCTGTGAAGGTGATGCGCTGCTGTGGTGATTTTATGGAAAGTCCAGCTTGCAGAGGAAATACCTTTCTGAGCGTGGTCTGTATGGAGTCGCAGAGCAGCCCAGCCGAGGCGTGTGCACGGCTCCTACTAGGTACCGGGGGGCCCTGGTCCAGCTCGAATGGCCCATCCTGAGCTTGCTTGGTTCCAAACTTGGCTGACAAGTTTGCCAGACAGGCAAGTGTCTCCGTCTGGCTTCTTCCTCCCTCTGCCCTGATTGTCACCCCGGACTAGCCCATTAAATGGACATTGGACCAATTTCCCTTTTTCCACTTCCCCTTTCTTCCTTTTGAGTTCTCAAATGTGGTAAGTGGCCCAGGCTCACGCCAGATCCCAGTTGCTTTCCTGAGAAACTTCTCCAGATGTGTCTGTCCCGGCTGCCTGGCCCCAGAGAGCACAGAGGCATGGCACCCCACCGCCACGGCTGCCACCCCCATCACCCCCTTCCCGGAGCAGGCGCAGCGGGGAATGGGGGGGAGGCATCGGGAGAGTTCTGCAGAGGCAGACAAAACCACTGCCAGCCTCGGGCTTCCCGTGGAGACCTCTCTGTTGCCGTTAGTGAGCCTGAGATGGCGAGAGGCAGCCACAGAGCTGGGTCACGGACACCCCGAGGTGGCTGTTCTCTGAGAGCTTGCTGAGTTTGCAGTGGGGAATGGGTGTCAGGATTTGCATGGCTACATTCTACCGTTGGGGAGCTACCAGAGACGCCTTCTGAAGAAGCCCTCCCTCCCTCCCTCCCTTCCTTCTCCTCAGATCACAAACTACAAATACATGGCCAGTGTTGGCACTTTATTGAGTGCTAAGCTTTTCATGGGATCCTCACTTAATCCTTAAAGCAAACCAGTAGGGTTGAACTGTCATTGTCCCCATTTCAGTGGATGAGGAACCTGAGGCTCAGAGAGGTTGGAGCACTTGCCCAAGGTCGCCCAGCTTGTGGAGCTGAAGGTGAAGCCTAGGCAGCCCAGCCCCAGACTGTAGTCTTCTCCATCTTCTCCTTGATCCACCGTGTTTCAGTTCCAAGAAGTCTTGGATAGGGGCCTCAGGGCGACTCAGATGAGGATCCCAAAGGGATGGACTGGGCCCTTGGGGTCATAATGGCCCATCTACATTTTGCAGGTTCAAGAACTGGACTTCTTCCCCCAGTGTATCCAATATTGATACAGTTTAGAGATATCTACCAAACTCACAAGAGACTGATGTATAAACCTGAGGTGGGACACTCAGTGTACTGAAGATTTGCGTTTGCCTCTGAAAGGGGCAAATGGGAGGCACTGAACCAGAGCTCAGGGAAACGGGCGAGAGGCCCTCAGGATTTGCGCCTCAAGCTTTGTAGCCCGATATCCCTGTTGTCACAGGAGTAGATGGAACGAGAGCTGGAGTCCTTGGTCCATGGATCAGGCCGCCATCTTCCCGGGCTCTGTGTCTGCGTCCTCACTCACCGCCACTTTTGAGCTTAAGCAGCCCTTTGCTCAGGCAAGGTATGATCTCACCTATGGGATTATAGCCAGTTCGGGTAACATTCTGGATCCCACCACTCCCACCACCCCGTGGTCCGAGCTGCATCCTTGCGTTGACTCCCTAGCTGGTCTCCAGCTGTCAACAGCCTCTTCTCAACACAGCAGCTAAGAGGGATTCTGTTAGAAGGGAAGCACTGTGCCCTCTGCCTGCACAAAGCCCTCTGCCGGTTTCTTGTCACACTGAAGACAGAATCCAAAGCCCTTCTTTGTGGCCCTCGGGGCCTGGTGTGCCTGCCGTCTGCCCACCTTGCACTGTCTCCTCAGCCTCTTCCTCTCTCTGCTCTGGCCATACCGCATCTCTGTGTTTCCCCCGCCATGCCACGCATGCTCAGACCTCAGGGCCTTTGCATGTGCTGTTCCCTCTGCCCAGAACACACTTCCCTTTGAATAGTCACATGCTTTTCTCCTCCCCTTGCCCCAGGTCTCTGTCCATGTATCACTGTATCAGAGAAGCCTTCCCTCACCACCTTCTCCCATCCCTTGCTCTGTCCTCACTACTCTGCTTCATTTTTCTTTAACACTTATTACCTGGCCCTACGTTAGATATTCATTCAGTCAACGCTTGTTTCTTGAGCACCTGCTTTGTTCCAGGCAATGTTCTAGGCACGGGGGCTCCCACCGTGAACACACAGATAAAAATCTCTGCCCTGAAGCTTGCATTGATTGTTCAAGTGATTGTTACGATGGCTGTATGTCTCCCCCACTAGACTGTAAGCTCCATGGGGGCAATGATTTCTACCTATAGAGTATGTATGTGCATAAGGTATATAGTAGGTGCCTAATAAATATTCTTGGAATGAATTCCAGCCCTAAGTCACCTTATTTGGACTTGGCTGTTTTCCAAACACTCATCAGCTAAACATTTACAGACCACCTCTCAGATTGGATCACTTCTGCAGGTGTCCATCTTGTAGGTTTTGTCAGTTTTTGCTGGTTTCCACCTGGGGAAGATGCTTTCTGGGAGCATAGGTGGAACATTCTCCTACTTTCTCAGACACCGACCACCTGTGGCCCCCAGTTTTGAATCGTCCACTTCATTGAGGTTCTCGGGGACTAAGGAACAAAGAAAGGATCTCGGGAAGCCCGCGCTCCCCGACTGGGCTTTAGCAGGTGCTTGTGGGACGGGTGAGTAAACAACTCAGGTGTTCGTGAGCACCTACTGTATACACATAGGCCTTGAGCATGGCCCTTTGGGGCCCACTTTCCGTGTTTTCCACGAGCAAGTCTGGCCAGAAGGGGTCCGTGGGAGATGGTAGTACCTGGCATGAGAAGCTGGGGTCTGTCCAGGTCTTGAGCGACCATCCTCACGAGAACACGGAAACTCCACCCATTAGAACAGGTTTGCGTATGGTAGCAGGTGCGGTCACACTGTGCGTTAGCCTGGGGCCTGGCTGGCCTGAGCCAGAGCCCCGTGGTGTGGCGTCTTAGCTGGCAGACGGGCACTGACAGAGGGAGTGAGCAAGGGGCTGAGTGGCTGGGATGCTTTCCTGATAACACAGAGTGCGCAGCCTTTGCCAGTTTGTCCTCGGCGTGTTGACGTGCTCTGTGGAAAAGCTGGGACCTGGGAATCCTAGCCCTGCCTTGTACCCAGAGTCGGGGGTGTGTTGGCGGGGGGTCCCCGGTGACCTCGGCTCACGCGCAGGCTCATCCTCAGACCAGCGGCAGCTGTGCATGTGTTGGTCAGTCCCTGCCTGCACCGTTTCGGGTGCAGGGATGAAGATGCAGGCCCGCGTTCCGAATTCCTCCAGAGAAACTCGATCTACAGGTGCCGTCTCAAGGCAGCGGGGTTGCCGAACCACAGCTCTGCGCTTTTCGGAGGAAAGACAAGGGGGGTGGGGCAGGGAGCAGAGAACTCAGCTCTAGAAGGCTGCACGCTCCCCACATATGAATATCGTTAGCTGTGTACCCGTGTGTAGCCCTGGCTGGCGGGCCTGGCTCTGCCCGCCAGGTCTCTGCAAGCTCTGGCTCCTCTCTGCTCTGCAGCCCCTTTCCACACTTGCCTCCTGCCGTGTGGATTTTGGAGAAGTGCATGGTTTTCATCCATTTATGTTTTTTTTATTTGTTGCGAAATTCACATAACAGTGACCTTTGTAAAGAGGGCTGTTCCATGGCATGTAGTACATTCATAATGCCATGCAGCCACCACCTCCATCCAGTTCTGAAATGCTTTCATCCCCTGCAAAAGAGACCCTGACCCATTAGCCGTCACTCCCCATTCCCCCTCCCCCGGCAACCACCAGTCTGCTTTCTGTCTCTATGGCTTTACGTATTCTGGCTATTTCATAAAAGTGGGAGCGTCACTAGGTGACCTTTTATATCTGCGTTCTTTCACCAGCATAAAGGGTTTGAGGTTCATCCGTGTTACGGCAGGTGTCAGTCCTTTATTCTTGTTTATGGCTGAATGATATTCCATTGAATATATATTCCACAATTGGCTTATCCAATCATGCATTGATGGACATCTGGTTTCATCCATTTATGGTTTTGTAACAACAATAGGACAACAGTAAGGAAATGTGAAAGAAAGGGAAACTCATAAGCGCATCCCTCTAAACAGAGAAGCATCATGTTTCCGCCTTCCTTTTCATCTCTTTTCCTGCATGTGCCTGTATAATTTTTTCTAGATTTTACCTTAGGGCAGATACAGCTGTGTCCTTCCTTTTACTTAAGATAGCAAACCTTTTTCCGTGCCTCTCAAAGAGTGATCCTTTCAGCTAGCATCTTGGATGGCTGTGTCCATCTCCGTAGATGTGGCTGGGGAGCCCCCTTCCTGCCTCCTCGCATCCCCCCCACGTGACCAGCTGGTGCCGTGGGAATCTAGCACCCGGCCGCTTCCACTTGCCTGGAGGTTCAGGGTGAATTTATCCACCACCTGTGGGCTTGCTGAGACACCCCCCACCCCCCCGCCCTCCTCCCCACCTTGTCGAGTTATCAGCCCAGGTGTTCTGGACTTTCCAGGTTGACAGGATTGGCGGAGGAAGACCAGCAACCTAACAGGAAGTTCCTGCAGGCTCTTGTGGCTTTAAAGGATACTTCAGTCCTTTTTTCACCAACTGGCCTGTGAGGCCCAGGGATTTACCGCTCCCTTGGCATCCTGTTGAGTTCCGTGAAATCCCACCCAGGGTACGGTGATTAGGTTGCACCAGAAGACGCACTGCCCCTTCCTTTTAGAATCCTGTCCAAGTTCATTGGCTGCGGTCCATTCAAGGTCCAGTTGACAAAACCTTCAGCCCAACTAGTTGTGCAGAAACTCCTGAGCGCCTTCAGACCCCACGGTCAGTTCCAAGATCGGGAAGCCTTTCGGTAGGTTACTTTCACGTTTGATTTTCTTCTTCAAAAAATGGACAGTGAGGGATGGGGGGTTCTGAGGGCCCAAGATTTTGAGGGTGATGAGAGGAGAGGTGGCCGTGAAACTGAAAAGAAACACGGGACTTCCCTGGTGGTCCAGTGGTTGGGACCATGCTTCCGTTGCAGGGGGCATGGGTTCAATCCCTGGTCGGGGAACTAAGATCCCGCAAGCCACACGGTGTGGCCAAAAAAAAGAAAAAGAAAAGAAAGGAAGAAAGAAAAGGCTCTAAGGCCAGCTTGTTAGGGAGAAATTCTTAACCTCCCACACGTGACCGTCATTACAGTCAAACAACCCAGATGTCCTTCTATAAGGGAAAGTTACCAAAATTGTGAGAATGGAATATTGTGCAGCTACTAACGCATAAAATTGATGTAGGAGCTGATATATTATGGCTTGGAAAAAGTGTGTGTGGTGTGATCCTTTGCCATAAGTGGATGGCCCCTGTGTCTGCATTTGATGGGAGGGGGACGCTTTAATTTATACTGTATACATTTCTTTGAGATTTCTTATGAGCACGTATAACATTTGAAATATTTCAAATCAAGACAGAACAGGAAATTTTTTAAAATTGTGTTCATCAATCCAAGCCTGTCAGTTCTCACTTAATGTGGATTTGAGATTCCAGAATGTTGAGATATAATTCTTTCAAACCAGCAGTGTCCTAATCCCCTGGAGGGCTCATTAGTGTGCAGAGTGCTGGACCCCATCCTCAGCGTCCCCGATTCAGGAGGTCAGGGGTGGGGCCCAAGCCTCTGCGTCTCTAACGGGTGATGCTGATCTGCGGATCTGGGGACCCCACTTTGAGAACCACTCCTGTGAACCTGTTTGCAAGAGAGCATCCCTACGGCCTCTCCCCACTGTAGACATTTTACGGGACTTCTGCCCCTGCTCTTGACCTAAAGGGTTTACATTATTGAATGGGGTTTGAGAGGTTGTACAACCACGGGTGGCTTTGCTGGAGCGGTGGTCTCACACGATGGGACTGGGCTCCTTGGGCCACCCCGTGAGGCCTTAACTCTCACCTGTCTTGGTATTCCCTGGCTGAGCGCTCTCTTGCGCTTGGCATTCAAGATTCTGTCCTTTTCTTTATCTCATGTTAAAAGGAGGCAGGAGGGGGCAGGGAGCAGCATGTATTAAGCACCTACTGTGTACGCCCGATGCTGTGTTGAGTGCTTTAGCGACCCTGAATGCTGCCCTTGCCCCTCCTTTTACACCCCCGCGTGGTTTGAGAGCATCACCTGGATCTGCCGGGTGGGATAAGGGGACCCGGGCCCCTCTACCTCTCTGTGAGCTGATTCCTCTCGCGGCCTTACGTCTCTCCCTGGCCTCCCTCCTGCTCATTCTTCCTGAAGGGATGTGGGGCGACCCACATGATCACTCTCAGAGGTGACCTTTCCCAGTTGGCACATCCCGCTGAAAGAGGCCAGAGTGTCACCTGCTCCCACTCAGGCCTCCGGGCCCTAAAGCCTGGGCGTGGCCAGACTTTTTTCCAGGGACCCTGATGGAGGCCAGTGGCCGGTGGAGTGAGCGGGTAGGCGAGCATCCTGCGGGAGGCCGGGGCCTCCAGAGAGGACCCCTGTTTCCCTGTAGAGCCTTCTCCAGGTGCCCACCTCGGGGAAGGTGAGCCCCACTTTTCTCGGGACCGGAGTGAGCTCACTGGGGCCACCAGGCCACCCGGAGATTGTAGGCTTCTGCCACCAGCCAGGTGGGGTGAGGAAACACCTGCATCCCCAAGCCTTTCCCCGTGGGCACCCATGGGCTTTCCCTCGGGGGTGGCTATGGCACTGTCCTCCGTGCTGCCTTCCTGCCCCCTCTCCACGGGGCCCCCCAGCTCCTGCGTGGACCAGGCAGGCCCAGTTTGATGGACCACACAGCCTGAGCAAGGTTGGGGGTCACCATCTAGACTTCGTTCCCACTGCCGCTCAAAGGCACATCTGCCGCTGTCTCAGAACACTGTCAGGAAGGTCGCTGTGTGTCACTGTGTCACTCAGCTCCCTCCAGAGAGCAGAGCTGCTCGTCTGAACACAGCGGAGGCCGTTGCCGTTATAACCCTGACTCGGCTGCAGCCGTGACTTTTTTTTTTTAATTTTTAGTCTCTGAATGAATGTTGATGCTATTTCCCAGGGACAAGGCTCAACTGATTCGAGCCCTTTCTTAAAGTGCCGTGAGTAATCTGGGTCCTTCCGTAGGCGTTTACGGCAGGTGCATTTTTTGGTCTTTTCAAGTCAGAGGCTAGAGCTCCGGCCCGTGTGGGATTTTCTCTCCAGAATCACTCGTCAGAACTTTCCAGAAAGGTCCAATACTTTTGGTGGATTCTAGGGCCAGACACTGACTTTTACATCCCTGCTGGAGCAAGAAGACAGCTTTCCTGGGTCTTCCCGGGCATCCGGGAAGGGTGCAGGTGAGATGGGGTAGCGTTAGGGTTAGGGTAACCACACAGCTCTTGTCCTCTGGCTGGTGGCACCTTGGCCGGGGCTGCGTGGCCAGGCTGCACGGAGCACGCCCACCCTGGGCGCTCCCACCACCGAAATGTGTTCCGGAGCCCCGGCTGATGAAGCACAAAACCCTAATATGCAGGCTGCAGACGTTGCATCCTGATCTAATAACCGATCGCTCAGGCCTGCTTCTCTTGCGAAATCCTGGGCTGCAACCAGCGATGTGTGAGGTGGGGAGGCGGAGGGAGGGAGCTTATTTGATCTGCAGGTGAAAGGAGGCTTTATAAATAGGTCACCTTGTTCCACATCCTGAATTTTATTCTTTCCCCATCTTGGGTCGAAACAATGGTTTGACTGTTCTGGGGTCAGTCAGATGCACTGAGGGGGAACTGAGCTGAAAGGGGGGTGAGTGTACGTCTGCCGCTCTCAGTGGCTGCCTCTGTGTGTCCCCTGCCCCCCACCCCTGTTCCATCCATTTGTCACCGGTCGCCCTGGCCGTGTTTCCAACAGAGGGTATTGCTCGTTCAACAAACTTTTTTTTTTTTTTTTTAAAACAACAAAACAAAAGGATAATTTTTAGTAGTTCCAGGGCCAATTGATCCGAACGTGCTTTTTTGGAAGGCGGAACTGCGGAGCTGTGGCTTTAACTGAAGGGACAGCGTCAAGTTACGAGCAGGTGCTGAGTGAGCTGTCCCAGCTGAGCCAAGGTTGGCATTCTTGCTCCCTCCAGCCTCTGCTCCCCCTGCCCCACCCCTGCCGAGGTCCTCCTTCCTCACCTCCCCACCTGGCCTTGGCAGGGCACAGAACCACATACAGCTGCCGGGGCTGGGTTTCCAGTCTGAGCACGGAGCAGTTCTTTTCTTGCTTGGGGCCCACGGAGACAGATAGCTACCCCATCTTTGCTGGGAAAATTAAAATTTGTTATGTGGAAACAGTATAATTGGAAGTCTTAGGAGAACTCATTATAGAAATACTGTCCCCTTTGGGGATGTCCCCAGAGCTGTAGCTGGGAATTCTTGTCCTTTTATTTTAAATGCCCTAGTGTCTCCATGTGTATCTTCCTGGGTAAATTAAACATTTATCCTGTGCTTGGTTTATAAGAAGTGACACACGTGGAGAGCCTGTAGGAACAATTGCTCTGGGGACAACTTGTGCTTGTGACTGTAGTGCGTTCAGTCAGTATTTTGCAGCCGTTTATTCTTTTTTCTTTGCTTAACCATTATTTTCATTGCAAAAGGGAATACATGCATTAAAATTTTTTTTTTCATTTCAAGAAGTCCTTAAAGTGAACGCATCTTTCCTCCCGCCGCCCCCCTCCAGGACTAACTGTTGTGGAAGGTTTGGTGTTTATCCTTCCAAACCTTTCTCTTTGCCTACGGACAAACGCGCACAGATAGCATCTTTTAAAAACTCTGTTCTTACAGACATGGGATCATGCTCTGCATGGTGTTCTCCGATTTGCTTTTTAAAATCTAACAGCGTCATGTTACGTTTTGTGTTAAATCAGCACATCTGAGGGGCTACCTCCCTCTCTCCAAGGCTGCTGGAGTTCATGGTGAAGTGAGCATCTTTGCCCACATGTCCCTGGGCAGGGCTGTAAGGTTTTGTAGACCAGACCCCTGGAAAGCTGGTCGGTGGGTGATTGCGGCATATTTTACACCTGGATGGGGACTGCCACGTGGCACCCACACGCCGAGAAGCATGTCCCAGTTGGGGTCTGTCTGGGATACATGCCCACACCTGTACACAAATGGCCTTTTCCCAACATCCTTTCCAGTTCCCCTTAACCTTTGTTAACCCTGTGCATCCCACAAGGCTTGCTGGTCCCCCGTCACCCATAGAACTCTGCCAGCATCACTTTTCTCTGTGACTTGCATAGTGAAAGCCATGGGTGTATGCAACAGGCGTTCTCCACCACGTGTGCCCAGGAGACATGGATAGGAGCATGCCCTTCCCTCCCCCTTCAGAGAGAATCACTGCCTTAGGTCACTAAAGGCTGGGTGCCCTTCACCCAGCCCACCGTTCAGACCCGCAAACAGTACGCTTTGGGGGTGTTCCTTAGTCGTCCCCACCCTCTGGGGACCACTGTCCAGTCCTGGGCTTCCTTCCCTGCACGTCTGCTAATTCTGGATCTGGTTGTCCCTCCCTCCGAGGGCACAGAGAGGCCACCTGGAGGAGCCCAAGAAACTAGAGGGCAGGTGGTTTGTGAGGCTTTGGTCCTCCTTTCTGTGGAGAGCTGTGGTCCCCAGCAGACCCTCTCCGAAGCAGGGCTTTGGGGTAGGAGTACTGGTCCCCGGACCCTGAGCAGAGAGCGCTTAACTGGCTGCCGGCGGCAGCAGCGGGAGGAGGTGCGTCCACTTAGAATTCCTCTGTGGACGGGTGGCTCTGGTGGATTCTTGGGAACACTGCATGGAAGGCTTCTGCCCGTTAGAGGGTCCAAGTGGCATCCTTTTTCACAGTGAACCATGAACTGACCTTTGACCCAGTGAGGATGATGTGTGTGGCATTGGGGGAGAAGGGGGTTCTCAGTAGGTGGAAAGTGTCCAACCAAGTCAAGCCATAGGGCTTCGCAGACCTCCCTCCCCCTGTGTCCCAGAGCTTTTTTTTTTTTCTTTGTGGTACGCGGGCCTCTCCCATTGCGGAGCACAGGCCCCGGACGCGCAGGCTCAGCGGCCATGGCTCACAGGCCCAGCCGCTCCGTGGCATGTGGGATCTTCCCGGACCGGGGCACGAACCCGTGTCCCCTGCATCGGCAGGCAGACTCTCAACGACTGCGCCACCAGGGAAGCCCTACACACGTATTCTTAGTCCTGGTTGAGATACTCATCCTGCTGTATATGACGAGGGTAATGACCCACCCACCAAGCACGAGAGTCCCCTGTCCCGCCGGAGCCCGGGGCATGCAGGTGTCTCTTCTCACCCCTTTCTGGCTACGTCATTGGTCTTTGGGAAGCACCAGGCGCTGGAACCTTGTTTGCGGCAACCTGTCCCTGCAGCCTCAGGGACTGAGGACAGTGAGAACAGTGTCTTATTGGGGCGATCAGAGGTTGGGGGGCAGGACTTTGTTGTCTGAGGGTTGGCTTGAGGCAGCTGTGAGGAGGAACGGGTGGATGTGATCTTAGGAACACGTAGCTAATGTGCAGTGCTTTCTGGGAAAGAGCACTGCTGTCACGGCACTGAAAGGGAGTGGGGACCGCTGGCCACGGCACTGCCTTGACCTCCTCGCCTCCCTCCTGCTCTTTGGCCCTGATGCCACCTCAGCTGCTGGAGCTCTGAGTGTGCACACACGCGTGTGTGTATGTGTGTCTGCGTGTGACTGGTGGGGAGTGGCGGCGGCAACAAGGCCACCTCTGTCCCCCACTTCTCTCTTCCAGCCCCGCAGGGCAATACACGGCCACGCCCTCCGCCCCCTCTGTGGCTTTGCTTCTCCTGGGTGGGGATGAGGGCTGGGTCCTCCCACCTCCTGGGGACTCACCAAGGACCTGCTGAGCCAGCCCAGGCCCTGACACTCCTGTAGCGACTCTAGGCCCTGCAAAGCCTGGACATCCGCACTTGTGTCTCAGACGCAGGAAAGGGGGCTGGTCCCGGAGCCGGGGCCTGTACTGCTTCTCCCACTTCCTACCTGAAGTTTGGTGCCCACCGGGGACTCCCGCCTTGGCCTGGCATTAACAGGATCTGCATAGGCCAAAACAGCATCTCCATCACTCGGCACTTTTGGATGGTGTAACCCACTTCCCCTCCCCCCTGCCCCCCCCCCGACTTTCATGTCCAGGTATTTTAACGAGAGTGTCAGCAGTTTTGCTTGGGTTTAGAACACGGATCAGTAAGCTATGGCCCCTGGGCCAAATCCAGTCCCACTGTTTTTATAAATAAAGTTTTATTGGAACATAGCCATGCCCATTCACTTACATATTGTCTAGAAAGCCTAGAATATTTACCATCTGGCTCCTTATTTGCTGGCCCCGGCTTAGAAGGGACCTTAAACTTGATCTGCTCTAGCTCAGCATTCCAAGCGCTTGGGTCTGGCCCAAAGACAGCGTCCATCTGTAGGACCAGGTATGGTGACCAAGAAGATGGCTAACAGTGATCTTCGTTCAGTGTACGGAGCACGGTCTAAAAATAAAAACAAAGAAGTGAAAATGCCAGTTTTCCAGGTCCTCTCTGGAACATCGTCTCAGCTGAGTCTTAGGTAAGCGTGGGACACCCATCTTACAGAGGAGCAAACTGAGGCTCAGAAAAGCTAAGGACGAATCCTAGGCAGAGAAGGCCGAGGATTGGAAGCTGGGGGAGCAGGGCTGTTGGAGGAATGATGCAGAGTCAGGTGGTGAGGTTGGGGCGGAGCCTGGAAGGGAACGCCCTGCCAGGCTACAGTCCCCAAAAAGAGGGCTAGTGGATCTCTGCGGCCACATTTGGAAGTAGACGGAAAGCGGAGGGCAGCTGGATGGCTTTAGTGGCCTTGCGTGGCAAGGAGGTGGCTGTGTGTGGACAGCAGGAGGTGTTGGCCTGGACACAGGGTGGGGTTGGGCAGGTGACAGGTGAGTCAAGAGTGGCCCTAGGGTTGCCACAGTGATTGACCACCTAGGAGGTGACTCAGATGGCAGGACAGCCCAGGAACAGCAGAAGGGGTGGCTCACGTCCCTGGCTAGGCCCCAGGGTGCCCTTGTGTGGGAGTGGTCCCGAGATGCTGCAGGCATCTTTGCCTGCCCTCTCTGCCCCCTCTCCCCAGCCTCTTCCTCCCAGGGACCGCCCCCCATGCTCAAGGTCACATGGTCCAGGGGCCAGAAGGGCTCCCCCGCTTGGATGGTTCCCAACATGGGGGGCCAGGAGGGTAGGAGCTTAACACAAGGGCCATGTAAGTAAACCTGCTTGGCAGCCAGGAAGTAGAATCTCAGAAAGGGAAGAGCTGGTGGAGCTGACCTGGACAGACAGCCGACAAGTCACTGTGAGGTTACGTTGTCTTTTCTGACCCCTCGTTCTGAGGCTGGACTGACCTTGCTGCCACGAGATTCCTTTTCGCCTCCGTCTTGTGCTTTCCTACTGCAGTGATCCCTGTGCAGGGCCCTTAGTCTGGCTCGGGGGTTGGCCGACTACCTGCTGGTCTGTTCTTGTAAATAAAGTTTTATTGGAACTCAGCCAGGCTCACTTACTTATGCATTGTCTGTGGCTGCTCTCGTGCTACAGGCAGAGTTGAGTAGTTGCACAGAGACTGTTGGGCCCACAAAGCCTAAAACATTACTAGCTAGCCCTTGACAGAGAGAGTTTACTGGTCGTGGTCCAGCTGAAGTAGGAGTTACATGTGTGCACAGACCCAGGTTTACTGGCCCATGAGCCCCTCTCTCGCTCTCTTCCCTTCTCGTCCCCCCCACCCCTTCAACCCTCCCCCCACAACCTCTGACTTGTCCCCAACCTACTTGTTGTGGTCCTTCTCTGTTCCCACCCATTTCTCTCCAAGTATTTTAAATTAATGTGTTATCAGGACTTCTCCCCACCACCTTCCCTTCACACACAGCCCACCTGCCCCGGGTCTCCTCTCCCCCGACCCCCAGCCTCCCCATGACTCTTCCCACCTGTTCCCATGGGTCGTGGGTAGAGTGGGATCTTCAGTACCGTGAGATTCTGTGAGAGAGGTCCTTCCTGCTGTGAGGCCAGAGGCAGCCGACAGGACGGCGACAGACTGCTTCACTCCAGGAAGCGGTGAAATGAACTCTCTTCAGATATTAATCCCCTCCTTGTCCTCCGAGAGAGCTGAGCTGTGTCCCCACGGGGTCCTGCACAGAGAGGTTGCTGGGCACCAGCCAGAGCGGGTATCCAGACAGAGATGGGTGTGGGTGCTTCTGACTTTGAGATCTGCCTTGGACCAGCTGTCCCCCGGCTCAGAAAGATGCTGTTGGGGAGGCGTGGAAGAGGGGGGTCAGGGAAGGCCAAGCAGCCAGTCTCTTCAGTTACCAGGACCGCGTTTCCACACCAAAACCCAGGCTCCCCGCATCCTGGTAATCAGGCCCCAGAGCCATGGGTGCTCGCTCAGCAGGGCCCTGGGGGGAGTCCTGGAGGTTTCGATGGCTCTTGAGGGTTGATGGGACTGAAAGCTTGAAACTGGGATTGTCCTGGGAGTTCTAGATCGTGAGGTCACCATATCCACAGAACTTTCCAGAACCAGGGTGGTCTCCCGGCCACCGAGGGACCCCTCAGCTCTGTACAGCTTTGCAAACATTTGACACGAGGGGTCCCAGCCCCTCTCTGAAGCAGTGCCCATGAGGGAGCCTCTTGTTCCACACCACAAAGGGGAGGGCGAGAAGGGGGACCTGCCCACGGAGGTAAGGAGGTCCGGGCCAAGGGCTCCCACTCCGGTCTCCAGTCTCCAGGGGCCCTGGCCACCCTGAGGACGGCGTCTCACGGGGTCTCTTCCCAGCTGAGAGGAAGGCGTCTCCAGGGCAGCCAGAGACCAGACCGGTGTCCGGCCCCGCGCAGGTCCCGCCCCTCCTCCCGGCCCTGCTGGTGCCTGGGCGCCCGACAGGGAGGCCAGCGGTCCCAGGTTCCCAGATTTCCCGCAGCCGGTCCCTGCCCTCGCCCCCCGGCAGGCGCTCTGTCTTCTGCCACAGTGGGACAGCAACACGCCCGCTGCAGCCCCTACACTGGGCTCCTTTGTGTTCTCCTTGACCCGGGCACCATCGTGCTCCTCGGAACAAGTGGCCCTGGGATGCTTCTCCAGCAGGCGCCGATGGCCTCTCGCCCAGCTCCTCTGTATCCTCGTTTGGTCGTGTTTATGTAGCTAGGAGCCTGCCTGCTCCCTTGTCTGGTCAGTCCTGGGAGCCCATCCCCCCCAAACCAGGCAGCCAAGAGCCCCTTCTGCCTGCCGGGGGCGGGGGTGGGGTTCTGATGGCGGGAACTACCTTCTCTCTTGAGTGAGTCTCGGGAAACCCAGGTAGCTCGCGATTGTTCCTTCTCCAAGGCAGACACCGGGGACAGGCGTGGCAGGGATGGCCGGAGTCCTGCCCATCGCACGTTTCAGCCCCTCCCCCTGGTGCTGCCGAGACAGAGGACGAAGGACGGATGCACTGAGATCTCTCCTCCAGCCCAAGGCTCCGATTTCCCTTAAAGGAGCCAAGGGATGGTGGAGCCAGGGCGGGAGTGAGGCATCTTGGAGTCGGACTTCCTCCCCAGATGGGCTGTGGGGACCCGAGGAGAAGTTGAAGAGTGTGGGCGGGAAGGGGTGGCCGTCTATGAGTTAGTCCAGAGCTACCGGGGCTGAGAGCCTTTGCGCCCACCCGACTCGGGGCCCGCTGGGGGGTTGCTGCGGCCTCAGGGACCGCCGACCAGGAGCTTTATGTGCGCTGGGGTTCCCTTCCCTGGTGTGAACCGGCGGTATGTCTTCGGAGATGGCTGTGCCGGAAGAGAGAGGGACCGGGAGGTGGCATCTCAAACAGCTTCTGCTGACACTCGGGGGTTCACCTTCCTTCCAAACAGCCGGCGCAGGGAGTAGGTGTCCCCTTGCTTCGACCAGGAGAGATGCCCAGTGCACTGGGCTGATTTCGGCATCGGGCCACCTTGGCCTTCTGCCCTGAGAAACCGTGATGAGGTATTTGGTGAGCCTCGGGCTGGGCACCCGACACAGTTACGAGTGGTGCCCACCCGAAGTCCGCTTGTCCACGTAGACCGTCAGGTGGACGGCCTCCCTCCTTTATGCCAACCTAGCTGCGGGGACAGAAGGGAATTTCACTGTGTGCCGAGGCTCTGGCCTGCCCGGAATCCGGTGTGATAGGAGCCCGGAAGGCAGACTGCTGGGACGTGCCGGCGTGACACGAACCGAGTTAGTTTCTCCCCTTCTCTCCGCATCTCCTGCTCACTTGGCCTCCTGTTTCTCCTTCCATCCACTAGGCAGTACCAGATGCTCCACACCGGGCAGAGGCCGCCTAGCAAACTCCCTTAGGAGTGCCGTCCAGGCCTGATTGGGAAACTGGAGAAGAGGCCCCGTGATTGATGAGTTTGCCTTGGGCGTTGGTGACCAGGTGAAACGGGAGGCCGACATGGGTCAGAAGGTCACTGGAGGTATCAAGACGGTGGACATGAGGGACCCCACGTACCGGCCCTTGAAGCAGGAGCTCCAGGGTCTGGACTACTGCAAGCCCACCCGCCTGGACCTGCTGCTGGACATGCCCCCCGTGTCCTACGACGTCCAGCTGCTCCACTCCTGGAACAACAATGACCGCTCGCTCAACGTCTTTGTGAAGGAGGACGACAAGCTGATCTTTCACCGGCATCCGGTGGCCCAGAGCACGGACGCCATCAGGGGCAAAGTCGGGTACACGCGCGGGCTGCACGTGTGGCAGATCACGTGGGCCATGAGGCAGCGCGGCACCCACGCCGTGGTGGGGGTGGCGACGGCAGACGCCCCCCTGCACTCCGTGGGGTACACGACACTCGTGGGGAATAACCACGAGTCCTGGGGCTGGGACTTGGGGCGCAACCGGCTCTACCATGACGGCAAAAACCAGCCGAGCAAAACGTACCCGGCTTTTCTGGAGCCGGACGAGACTTTCATTGTCCCTGACTCCTTCCTGGTGGCCCTGGATATGGACGACGGGACCCTGAGCTTCATTGTGGATGGACAGTACATGGGAGTAGCTTTTCGGGGACTCAAGGGCAAAAAACTTTATCCCGTAGTGAGTGCCGTCTGGGGCCACTGTGAGATCCGCATGCGCTACTTGAATGGACTTGACCGTAAGTGTCCTCTGCTCTGTCTGAGGTGGCAGTGTCCCTGGACTCCCTGTGTCCCCTTTGGTCCTCGCTGGGCCCAGCTAGAAGTTTACAGTTGTTGAAATTTAAATGTCTGTAAGTAGACATCCAGCATTCAGATCCTCAGAGGCGACTCTTGCCTACCTCTGGTTAAGTGAGGATTTCTAGCCAGAGTCTGCAGATTACATGGCAGCACCTTGTGGATGGGTGGATGGATGGGTGGATACGTGGGTGGGTGGGTGGATGGATGGATGGATGGATGGATGGATTGATGGATGGGTGGGTGGATGGATAAGTGGATGAGTGATTAAAGGAGTGAATGGATGGGTGGGTGGATGGATGGATGGATGGATGGATGGATGGATGGATGGATGGATGAATGGGTGGATGGATGGGTGGATGGATAGCTGGGTGGATGGGTGGATAGATGGATGGATGAGTGGATGGATGGGTGGATGGATGGGTGGATGGATGGGTGGATGGATGGATGGATGGATGGATGGATGGATGGGTGGATGGATGGATGGATGGATGGGTGGGTGGATGGATGGGTGGATGGATGACTAAAGGAGTGAATGGATGGATGGGTGGATGGATGGATGGATGGGTGGATGGGTGGATGGATGGTCTTTGATAAACATGGTTTGTTTCTGGTTGACCTGCCTCCAGGTTTGATCTGCAGCTGACCACATTCTAGCACAGTAACCAGCATATTATTGAGCTGGGTTTTGCAGCTTTGGGGCTACTAGGGCCTCTCACATAAATGAAAGCCAGTGGCCTCTCATTCATTAGACAGGTTTAGGGTCTTTCCTGGTGCTGGAGCCTTCTGAGTGGGCTTCTTTGAGACACAGTCCCCCGCAGGGGGTTTGTTCAGTTATGATGTCAGGAGGCCTTTGGAGAGGAGAACATGGATTAGAAACAGGCTGAATCAGCGGCAATTTCCACCTGTCCCTTTGGAAAAGGGAGTGGCCTTTCTCAGACCACGTGTGAAAATAGCCTACCTGTGGCAGCACTGCCCTGGTTTGGGAAGCGGAGGGCTCTGTGGCTTTGTGGCTGGGAGCCCATGGTGGCAGGAGGCCCCAGCGTTCCAGAACTGTCCATACCCATGCTCAACCCTCACTCCTTCATGAGTCCCTTCTACCGTCTGCAGATCTCACCTTGGAAAGGGGGTGGGCTGGAAAGCTTCGTCCATCCATGCACTGACCTCTTTAAGGGGCGGATATGGCCTGGCACCTGAGATCTAACCCCACCTGCAGGCCAGGTGAGCCATGGGGGAGGCCGAGGGTCAGGAGCACAGATGCTTCCTCTGGTCTTGCAGCCTCCAAACCTTCAGGTTCCCCCACTCTTCCTCTTCCCCACTTTAGTCTTTGGAAGATACCAGAAAACATCCAGGGCCATCAGTCAGAGCGAACTCTTAAAATGTTTCTCTTTGGAGGCCTGTGCCGTCCCTCTTTCCCTCGCTGCCACTCTCAGGCTTTGGCTGGGCGGTGACAGTGAGCCCACAGCCAGGTGGGGCATCGCCTCACCTGTGCAGCCTGCACCCTAGGTCCTGGCACTCCTGGCAGGGGTGGCTAGGTGGGCATCCAGCAGGTAACCTCTCTGAGGAAGGAACCTCAGACCTGGTCTAGGGAACCAGCAGGGCGAGTGCTGTGCGTCTTGTCTCTCCAGGTAACAGGGTAGAAGGTCCACAGCCACATCTGCCCCGTGTGGGGATGGGCAGGGATTGGAAGCCCCAGGACCTAGGGTCTCAGAGGACCCTGCCTGCAGCTCTGTCTGCCTTTTCCCAACAGAGAGTGACCACGGCCCCAGGGAGTTTAATGCCCACTGTGCCGACAGATGGGTGAATTGTTGGGTCCCCTGCCTTGCTGCCAGGCCTCTGAGACTGTTGGCCTCTACAAGAACAGGGCAACCCTGTCCCCTCTGGAAACAAGTCCATCAGTGCTGGGGGTTCACACGGCTTCACTGTTTACATGCCCAGCTCCAAGGCAGAACACAGAGCCCGGAGCGGCTGGGAGGGGGCTGGGGCCTGTTCCCCCTGTGGCAAGTCAGGGCACGAGCAAGCAGAACTGCTCCCCTGCGGAGCCAGGGCGAGGCTCTGGAGGCCCAGTCCTGGAGGCCCAGACGGGCGTCATCAGTAGATGCCCTGTCAGCTCTGCATAAGATGGGAAGTCAGATGCTTTCGCAATTTTTCTTGTTTGGGAAACTTAAAAGGGGGTTGAGGGGGAGAGGAGTAGCATGGGCATGCACTACGAGAGGCTACCCCTGTGCTGGACCCGGGGGCAGGGGGGAACCGGAAGTGCCCAGAGGCTTGGGCCCCCTCGACAGTCTTGGTTATGGATGAGGACGCCCCTCTCTCCCCACCATAATGCCAGGCAGTGCTGGGGCCCCTTGGCTTCTCGCCTCCCCGCTCCTGGTCAGACATGAAAGAGCCCCAGTCTGCGCTGCTGGCTGACTTTGGAGGATCCGGATGGGAAACCCCATGAGGGTGGGGCCACTCAGGATGTTAGATCTCATGTCCTAGAAGGGTCACTCTGGCTCCTGTGTAGAAATGGACAGTAGGGGTAAGAGTGGCCGCCGGGAGGTCAGGGAGGAGCCGTGACGGTTGTCCAGGGGAGAGGCGTTGGAGGTGAGAGCCAGGGTGGTGCCGTGGATGCGGGGAAGTGACACATCCTGGTGGCTCTGCGGGTCTGGAGACAGGGTCCAGGACATTGGTCAGTGGGGATGGAGCTGAAACCTGCAACCCCTGGATGAGGTCACCAAGGAGAGGAAGGAGGAGAGGGCCGTGGCCGAGCCCTGGGGCGCGTCACCGGGTGGACGATGGGGAAGGGGAGGTGGAGTAGCCGTGGGGCTGGAGGGGAGAGTAGTGTCCTGAGTACCCAGTGAGGAAAGGATACTTCAAGAAGGCCACAGTGATGCCAGATCAAGTACACTCACGGCCAAGACTTGTCCATCAGCTTTGGCAATGAGGTCATCACTGGTGACCTTGACGAGGGGCATCAGGATGGGGTGGGTCCAAAAGCCTGAGGGAGGGGCTGGTGTAGACAGGAGAGGAGGGTGGTGTGGTCATTTCCTGGGGCCCCAGGAACAGATGGCCGCCAGCTGGGGAGCTTAAAGCAACAGAAATGTGTTCTGTGCCGGTTCAGGTGTCCGAAACCAAGGCGTGGGCAGGGTCGGTTCCTTCTGAGGGCTCGGAGGGGAGTCCGTCCCACGCCAGCACGCCTCAGCTTGTGGACGCATCGCTCAGTCTCTGCCTCTGTCATCCCGTGACCTCCTCTGTATCTGTCCTCTTCTCATAAGGACAGGGCCCGTCCTGCTCCAGTATGACCTCTGCTTAACCAATTACATCTGCAAGGACCCTGTTTCAAATAAGATCACATTCTGAGGTTCCAGATGGTCCTGAACTGGGGGGGGGAGGGGCAGTGCTACTTCACCCACAGCACGTCCCCCTCCCTGTGCTACCACCTGCAGGGGAGACGAGACAGTGACAGACAGAGCCCAGCGCTCAGATCGTGGAGTGTCTGTGGAGTGAAGTCAGGGACACCCAAGTCCTCTGCCCAGGAGGGTTTGCTTGGCTTTCCACTGCAGCTGAGGAAGGAGGAATGTCAGGGTCCACCCAGGGGGAGCAGGCAGTGACAGACAGAAGGTCTGGCCAGATACATCTTCTTGGTGTCAGGCCTGGGCCGGGCTCTGCTCTCACAGTCTTGGGGGGTGATTCTGACCTGTTAGTGCTCCCTGGGTTGTCTGGAAAGTCTGCTCTCTCCTTCCCCACCCAGCCCCACCCCACCCCGGCCGCCAGGTCCTGACCTCAGCAGGAAGCAGCTGTTTGCAGAGCGGGGCAGCCGGAGCCGCCAGAGGCCTGTGCCCGGCCCCCTCCCCTCCACCCCGGCTGCTGCGCTGGGCATGTTGTCCTCCCAGCCCGCCTTCCCCGGGACGCCAGGTGTACCCTCCCCCGCAGAGTCTCTGCCCCAGTGCTGGGGCCATGGGCTGAGCTGGCCGAGGCCAGAGCAAAGGCAGCGTGTCCCTATGTGACCTCCACCACTGTCCAACCGCCTCTGATCACAGGCTACTGGTTCTGACTCTTTCTAGGGGCTCAAGACTTCCAGGGCTAAGGCTGCAACCAGAGGGGCTGCTGTGTCACCTTGCTCTTTTCTGGGGTGAAGGGGCAGTGATGGTCATTGTAGGCGAGGGGACAGGGCCCAGCTTGGCCCCTAGGTCTGCCCACCACGCTCCCTGGAGATGCAAGAGGGAAAAGGCCTATTGCAAGCGACAGACTGGCCGTCACACAAGGGAGAGTCCCTGCCCCGTGGGTCCTCCCTCCTGCTGTTAATGGTGCCTCCCACTAAGGAAGCGTTGCCCTGCAGTTCAGCATTTTCAAATTCTCCCTTTCTTTGGCTCCCAGATACATCTGGTGTGGTTTGTCATGACTGTGGGTTCAGGGAAGGCCCACCTCTGTTCCTGCTTTTTGCCTTGGTGACCTCCTCCTGTGGCCTCCCAGCCTCCTGGGATGCCCACACCTGACGCTGGCTCCTTCCTTCCCCCATTCCAGCTGGGCTCTGGGCGAGCTCCTCATCGGGGGGACTGATCACCCTGCCCTGCAGGGGCTTCCTTCTGGGGTGGGGGGGAGGTCACATGAGGACAGCATGTTCTCAGAACTGGGCGGCAGAGAACCAAGTGTGCCCACGTTACCTGACCGGGTGTCAGGCATCCTTCCCCAGTTGGCAAAGACAAGGGGTTGGGGTTTTCTTTTGCTTCTTTTTTGTAAAAATGCCTTGAGGTAAAGGGAAAATACACACAGGTCCCGGGATGGTCATCCTCCACCCACGACTTTCTAGAACACATTTCTGGAGCGTTTTCACGGCAAGCTGCTTGCAGGAGGGAGCATAGGGCCAGTCCCGGCAGCTGTGAAGGCGGCGGGCGGGAACGTTGCTGAACCGGGCACTTCCTGACTTGAGATGTTCATCCTTGACCTCACAGACCCGAAGTTCATTCACAGCCTGTGAACTGGACCCGGCGCCGGGCTCTGGGGCTCCGGCTGGGTTGCAGTCTCTCGGAGAACCGAGAGGTGGCCCCGGCCGTGCGTGTTCAAACAGGCCACCAGGTGGCCGCTTCTCCTGGAGATATAGACGTGGGCGCGTGGCCTCGTGCAGTTGCTCAACCTTCTGCTCCCAGGAACAGCGCCGGCCTCGCTTCCTGGTCCCTGAGCACCACGCCTTCTCATTCATATAAACCATGCACAGGAGCGGGCACCTGGGCTTCCCAGAGGTGGGCGTGGCGGCCAGAGACCCCTCGCGCCTCCGCGGAAGAGCGGTGGGCACCGACCACGCGGATGGAGCCGGATGCAGAACCTGCAGCCCCCCAGGCGAAAGGACTGAGGTCGTCGGGGAGGCCTTCTGGGTCCTGTGAGCGACCAACCAAAATCTGTGGGACAGACGTTTTCCCTGGCACCGTTCCCATGTCCGTTTCTGTAGCCTCACGCACGGTCTCTGCAATCAGACCATGACCCTGGCCATCGCTGTTTTGCCCTCCCGCAGGATCAGTGGCGGTGGGGTGGGAATGACCTGCTGTTTAGAAACGTTTCTTCCTGAGGGTGTTGGTAAGTTGACCCGAAACCCATTTAGCCAAGAGGTGGTGACGGGACCTCCCTCTCGGCCCTCCCTCCCCCAGCCCGGCCCCTCTGCCTCCCAGTGGGAGCTAAGCCACATCCTTGGGGGAGGGGGTGCCGGAGGAGGATGGAGGAGAGGAACTGAACTTCCCCCCTCGATTGCTCAGAGGACCACTCACTCCTCAGCCGCAGGTCCGGCCGAGAGCTGCTGTGAGCCGTCGGTGGCCTTCAGGAGCTCAGCCCGTAGGACTCCGGGGAGGCTTTGGTCCACATCCTTCATCTCCAGCTGGGGAAACTGAGGCCTGGGTGGAGGGAGCCATCTGCTCGAGGTCAGGCTGCTGTGCAGGGTGAAAGTGAGGGGCCAGATCTGGGGCCACCGAGGCAGGTCGAGGTCCAGTGAAGGAGACCCAAGTCTCTGCGGGCTGGCAGGTGGAAGGATCCCAGCCCAACCCACCAGGTCTGTGGAATCCTTGACCCACAAAGATGGAAGGTCATTTAGTTCATCCTCCTGCCTCCAGGAAAGGCCCCGTTTCAAAGCTTTCCATGAAAAACATTTACTACTTCCATCCCGTCTCCTGTGACTGCCCATGGGAGATGAAGAGCCATCGTTTGTCTTCTTTTAAAGCGTGGAATTTAGTAAATGCACTATCAAGCCTAAGATGTATTCTTTTTTATTTTTCTTTTTTTTTTGCGGTACGCAGGCCTCTCACTGTTGTGGCCTCTCCCGTTGCGGAGCACAGGCTCCGGATGCGCAGGCTCAGCGGCCATGGCTCACGGGCCCAGCCGTTCCGCGGCATGTGGGATCCTCCCGGACCGGGGCACGAACCCGCGTCCCCTGCATTGGCAGGCGGACTCTCAACCACTGTGCTACCAGGGAAGCACTTTTTGTTTTTTTTTAATGGCAGCTTTATTGCGATAGAATTCACATGCCATACGTTTCACCCATTAAGGCGCATGATGCAGTGGTCTGCTGCATGCTCACGACTGCAGCCATTGCTGCAGGCCATCTTAGAATGCGTTCATCGCCCCAAACGGAGCCCCTACTCAGTTGCTCCCCGTTTCCCCCAACGCCCCCAGCCTTAGGATTTGGCCTTCAATCACCGAATTTTGATTATTTAATTTAATTTAATTTAATTTATTTATTTATGGCTGAGCCATGTGGCTTGCGGGATCTTAGTTCCCCGACCAGGGGTTGAACCCAAGCCCTCGGCGGTGAAAGCACCACGTCCTAACCACTGGACCGCCAGGGAATTCCCAATAACTGAATTTTTAAATGTTATTTTTAATATTCTGAGACACACTGGTGAATATTACAGAACTTGCGTCCACTTTTTATTGGTGGAATGGGATCTCAAGGGAAATGGTGGGGGGGTTCTCAGTTTTTCAGTCTGACCTTTATTTTGTTCACAAAGGAGTTGGGGGAGACCGTGGATGAGGCCACATATGCCCTCATTTCACCTCTTTGCCTGTCCAGGACACCGTGGGGGGACCCCAGGCTGTTTCGGTGTGCTCACCTGTACGAGAGCTAGGAGGAGTCAGCTCCAAGAGGTCCAGGGTGAGCAGGGCCCACCATGCTCCCAGCAGCCTCCAGGGCCTTGGAGGCCATGACTTTCCGGTTCCTTCTGGAGCTGAGAATTTACCTGAGATGCGGGCTGCACGGAGCCTCTCTTGCAGGAGGCTAGGCCCCAGGCCCTCCGGGACACAAGGCCAGAGGTGCCCTTGCAGGCTGCAGCTAGAAGCCTTCTCGAATCCAGATTCCTGAGGCAGCTCTGCCGTGCGCTGGGCCCAGACTGCTGGGATTTGGATCCCAGCCTGTAGCCCTGGCAATTCGGTCTCCTCTGTGCCTGAGCGCCCTCAGCTGTAAGAGGGACTGGAGAACAGTCCCCGTGAGCAGTTGGGTTAACACACATGATTCCCCTCCTAAAGGTCCGCGTGGGGTCTGGTGCTGGGGGTACGTGCAGGGGAGAGTCCATCCTGTGTGTCCCGGATGGACGTGCACTGAGGGGGCCTCTAGTTTGATGGGTTAGAGCAGGGACGGCCTGGCTTGGAATACTTGCTCCGTGTCCTACCAGCGGTGTGGCCCTGGGCAAGCTATTTGGATTCTGTCCCTCAGTTTCCTCATTGGCAAAATGGGGATGATGGTCATGGTATAACTCCCTGGGATTATCAAATCATTCATAATAAACCACTGTGAGGATTAGATGAGGGCTTACAAAGGGGCCTGGTCCAGTGAGTTCTCCGTGCTAGCAACTAATAATTCACTTAAAGTGTAAAATGAGTTAATCTGGAGTCATCTCATCTGGGCGTTAAAACTAGTATTAACGATGCTATTGCTGTTGTCAGTGTTGTTTGTTCTAGAACCACCTAGAGCTGTGCTAACCCAGCGTCCTCTGTCTCTCCTCCGTCTCCGCAGCGGAGCCCCTGCCGCTCATGGATCTGTGCCGCCGCTCGGTGCGCCTGGCCCTGGGGAAGGAGCGCCTGGGTGAGATCCACGCGCTGCCACTGCCCGCCTCCCTCAAGGCCTACCTCCACTACCAGTGATGCCCCACCCGGGACCGCCAGCACGGCTGCCCCCGTCCACCCCGGTGCCAACTCACTGAGCCACCGCCGTGCCCGCGCCCTGGACCAGCGTCTGCGGCATGGAAGTCCTGCCCTTCCTCTGCAGCCTCCCCGGCTGCCCCGCCGGACACGGACTGCTCCGGACACGGGCCCCTCTGTCCCCCTTCCGGACACTGGCAGAAGTTCCCTGCATGCCGCCTCACAGCCCCTCCTGGGAAGAGGACACAGAGGATAAACTACACTGAGCTCCGATCTGCTCTCGGGGTGGCCTGGGTGCCCCCGCACCTGCCGGGTCCCATGGCGCCGAGAGCAGATCCCGGGGGTGCTAAGAGGTGCTTAGATGAGGGCCGGTGCCCGCCCAGCGGGGCAGCCGCGCCGGACGAAGCTCAGGACGTCAGGAGCTCACCGTGGCCACCGAGGCAGAAACCAACCCGGGACCTTCCCCAGGCACGTGAGCACCCAGCATTAGTCCTGGCTGTCGGTGCCCCCGTACCCTGTATTTATTCTTTTAACAATAACAAAAGCCATTTATTTATTCCACTTAGAAAGGACACCTTGTTCGGGTCACCTCTCTCTGGAGTGTTCTGTTGCTTTTCTTCCACCTGCCCCTCCCTGGGATGTGTGTGCCTCACCTGGCCTTTTCGCTGGGTCGTGTCTGTCGTGTGTCCCCACGTGGGCACAGGGGTGTCTTTGTCTGGGTCCCTTGACCTACAGTTTCCAGGGGGCTCTGCTCCGAGTGCCCGAGTGGGCCCCTGAGGGGGCATCAGCCTCACGTGCAATATGAGTGCCTTGGGGGACCCGTCCGCACGGGCAGCGGCAGCTCCCCGTATCTCTCCAGGCAGCCACCCATCGCTGGGGCTCATCCGTCTTTGCGCGTGGTTTTCTTTCTTTAGTCTTCTGTGGGGTTTTTCGGTGTGGGTTGGGTTTTGTTTTTGCTTTCCTACCTGAGATTTGCCACGTGCATCCTCGGAAGCTCTAGCTTCCCTGAGGACCACCCGAACCGAGACGGGAGGATGAGTGACTCTCCATCCCCTGAGAGGCCGGGGGCAGGGCGGGGTGGGGGAGACCAGAGCGGAGTCACGTGTCCTAGAAGCCAGTGCAGGTCTCCGCTTGGTGCCCCTGTCCGGGTTCATCATGGTGCCCCAGAGCCGTGAGGTGGGGCAGGGGGTCGGGGCGGACAGCCAGCAGGAGAGGGACGCACCCTCCCATGCACAACTCCCCCATGTAGCAGACCCCAGCACCTGCCGGCACAGTCACCGTTTCTTATGTCTTGAAGTCGACTCTCTTAGAATCTGCCTTCTCATTTCTGTACAGGTACAGTAGATGACTTTATTTGTTTAAAATGTTTAATATATATGCATATATATTTGTCTGTAAGAATTGTGTTTTAAACAGCTGCTGTAGGGTACCTTTTAAAAAAAAAGAAAAAAACGTCTTCCAGTGGAGTATATTTTTTAAAGCACAAAATTGGCGCCAAGACTGGGTGAGGAATGTAAATTACCCCCTTATTATTTGGAGGTTTTATGTCCCCCAGCGGGTGGGGGGAACCTAACCTGTTAGACTTTTAAAGATTTTCCTCACTCCTGTTTCGGGGTGGGTCATGTTCTGATGAATGTTACACACGAGAGGGTCTCACTTATACAGATCCCAGCCTTATCGCCTTGACCCAGCCGTCTCCCACGGACGCTGGGCAAATCACGGGGGTCCTTGCCATCTCCCTGCACCTCCCGCCCCCACAGCTCCCTGAACCTCGACCCCACCTTTCTTTCCTCTCAGCCCGGAGCCTTGTGGCCTGTACAGTTTTGAAACTCCCGTTCTATTTTATGATGGTTGATAATAGTCACCTAATAAAGGAAAGTTTATTAAAATACACAAACACTTCGGAATCCCTCTTTGTGCTTTGGGGGAAGGGAAAAGGGCGGGTCCATGGTTTTCAACAGATAATTGGGTGGTTGCCCCCGCCCGACCCCTTAGCAGAGGGTGGGATGCCAGCTGGAGCCCCAGATGGAGGAGAACGAGAATCCCAGAGGGGGGATCCTAGACCATCCCCATCCTTTTTCAGAAGTTTCTGAGCCTGCAGCTCAGAGTAAGGGAACTGCTGACCTAGTAGAAAGGATTCTGCACATGAGCGAGCGCCTCTGGCTTGCCGTTGAGTTGACTGGGCTTCTTGGAGCCCAGATGTGGGCTCGGAGCCCAAGCGCTGGGCACTCAGTGGGAGGAGCTGGTCCTTCATTCGTCTTTGTGTCCCCAGAGCCAAGCGCACAGGGATGCCGAGTGAACCCGTTCTGCCAGCTGCTGTGGGCAGAGTCCCCCCACTCCACACCCCAGCAGAGAAGACAGGAAATTCCGGCTCAGAGGATTGGCGAGTGATAAGTGAAGAGTCAAGAGGTTTACTAGATATGATCCATGACTGGTTTCCAGAGAATTAACGAGCGCATTCAGCTCCCTGTGGGCACTTTAAATTCTAAAGGCGTGTCAGGATCTGGTGGTGCTGGGAAAAGTACCCTGGTCTGAGGGCCCAAGACCCCTGGCACCAAGGTCCCGTGTCCCTTTCTCTGAGAGCCTCCTGGCCAGCTTTCCTCAGGCCACCTGCGTCAGCCCCAGCTGGGAGGTGTTTTTTAAGATGCTCGTCTCAGTGCCCTGCCTGAGATGGACTGAATCAACATTTCTGGGGCCAGGCCCAGGAATGTGCAGTTTTCTCCAACTCCCCAAGTGACCTTGTCTAAGAGAGTTTGGAGACCACTTTTGGCCACCGTGTCAGCTCTGCCTCTGGAAAAGTTGCAGGGTGAAGGGAAATTCTTTCGGTGTGTGGCTGGGTTGGACCTGCGAGGAGCACGTGGCCTCCTGAGTCAGACCTGGGTCCCAGTGTTGCTGTGACCCCCACGAGCCGTGTGATCTGGGATGAGCCTCTGCAAAATGACGGTCACCGTAGTGCCCACCTTGGAGGAGGGGAGCAAGAGCGCAGTAAAGCTTTAGAATAGCCGGGCCTATTAACAAGCGTGCGAACAAATGCCTTCCTAGCTCCTGCACTTCTGGAAAATGGCAGCTCCCGGATTGGAATTGGTCTCCGAGAATGAACCGAACATTCCTCAAGCAACCTCCTGACAAATACTCTTTCTTCCCAGGTAAAGTCTCCAGAGATCAAGGTGCGTATGGAGAAAAGGGCCCCCTAGATGCCTTCCCCACATGCAGTTGGAGGAAAAGCGGGCGGGGGGGCTGAAATTATTTTTAGATTGGAGTTCATGTCTGGGTTGGAACTCGGGCTTGCTTATGAGGGGATGGCAGGGGGAGGAGAAGGGGGAGGCGGGGGGGCAGGGCAGGGGGCGGCAGTAGACGCTCAGGGAAAATAAGGGCCTTTGTGCTGCCGGGAGACTTCTAGGGGAGCAGGGTTTTATGTTGAAGGGAGTGGTCTTCATAAAACCACCGTGCAGACTGGCCCATGTGGTTGTAATTAATACCCTGCCTTCGAGCAGGTAGCAGGCTTTCGGCTTTGCCATAGATGGCAAGAGCCCCCTCCTTCTGCCGTCCATCTCCCGCACACGGCTTCCCACCCGCCCGCCCTCCAGCTCCTCCGCGGCGAGACGAGGAATGTGGATTTACTGAACCATAAAGTATGCAGGGGGAGCTGGGGAGGGGGCCGAAGACAGAGCAATTAGTTCATGCTCCAGTCCAGACACCCAAACATGGTTGGAGGCCAGCTGCAAGGAATATTTGAAATAAATGAGCTGCCTGGGGCCAGGAGTTTGCTGTGTTTTCTGCGCGGGGCCATGGCAACCCGGGAGGAAATCACGAGCTAGGGATTGGTTGTAGAATCAACAAATGATGTCCTGGCCTAGCGAGCGGGGGGGGGGGGGGGGGGGGGGGCCGCTAGGGACGCTGAGGGCTTCTTGGGCTCAGCTGCCGCCGCAGGACTGCCCGGGCATCCTCCTGGTGTGCTCGGCAGCTCCTGTCCCAGCTTCGGCCCTCCGAGCCCTCCATGGGGCTCTTTTTCTTTTCTTTCTTTCTTTCTCTCTCTCTCTCCCTTTCTTTCTCTCTCTCGCTTTCTCTCTCTCTCTTTCTTTTATTTCTTTCTCTCTCTCTCTCTTTCTCTCTTTCTCTCCCTCTCTCTCTTTCTCTCTTTCTCTTTCTCTCTCTTTCTCTTTTTCTCTCCCTCTCTCTTTCTTTTATTTCTCTCTCTCTCTCTCCCTTTCTTTCTTTCTCTTTCTCTCCCTCTCTCTCTCTCTTTCTCTCTTTCTTTCTCTTTCTCTCTTTCTCTTTTTCTCTCCCTCTTTCTTTTCTTTCTTTCTTCTTTCTCTCTCTCTCTCTTTCTTTCTCTTTCTCTCCCTCTCTCTCTCTTTCTCTTTCTTTCTCTCTCTCTCTCTCCCTTTCTTTCTTTCTCTTTCTCTCCCCCTCTCTCTTTCTCTTTCTTTCTTTCTCTCTCTCTCTCTCTCTCGCTCTCTTTTTCTCTCTCTCTTTCTTTTCTTTCTTTCTTCTTTCTCTCTCTCTCTTTCTTTCTTTCTAAAAGGGAAAGCTAACGCTTCTCTGGAACTTTTCTTCCTGGGCCAGAGAACAGCTGCTGGTCTGATAATGCTATTCCTGGGCAGAGGGGATGTTCCTGCCAGAAAAGCCCAGGCCGAGGGCAGCTGGCTAGATGGAAGGTGGCACTGACCTTGCCCCGGGTCTGTCTTCCCACCCAGCCCAGCGGCAGCCTGTTTGGATCTACTTTGTAAGCAGAAAAGGCAAAGGCCTCACGAATCCCTTCCCTGGCTCTTCTGAGGGTGGACCTTCCAGCCGCCCCTAAGAATGTGTTTTAGAGAAGCACAGGAGTAAGAAGACCTAGTCTGGGGACCTTAACTTGAAGTTCAAGTACCTCCTGCATCCCAATCACCAGGTGACCTTGGGGAGAAAGCAAAATCTCAGAAACTTCGATGCAGTAGGTGGAGCCTGGGAATCTGCATCTTGAAACACCCTGTAGCTGATTTTGAGACGTTGTCCCCTGGGGCCCCAGAGTCTCCTGCAGAGTTGGACCCATACAGAACCCCCTGCTGGTCCCCATTTCCTTCAGAGACCTGCAAGGGGCCGTGACCCAGAGAAGCTTGGCGAGCACTGCTGTGGGAGGTTCCATGGGATTCAGCTCCACCCACTGTTTCAGAGCGTGAGCAACAGCCCCAGAGAGCTCACGCAGGCGCAGAGGCCCTTGTCTCGGAGGAGTGAACGGAGTGGGTCCAAGGGGAAGCACCGGAGTGGGGGCGGGGAAACCTCAGGCCCGGGCTCTTGCCCCGAGCCTCGCTTTCCCCAGGGAAATCAGACCCCGGAAAGCTGAACCAGGAGCTGAGAGGCGCCATTGCCCTCGTGCCTTCCATCAGGGCTGGACACTCCAGAGATGCTCTCGCCTCCTTCCCACAAGCTCAGCGCCCACCCAGACCGGCGACCCCCCGGCCCGCCCCTGTCTCTTCACGGCATAGGGAGCAGACGTTCCGTTCCCCCTCCCACCTGCACCCCCAGGCCCATCTTTTGAAAAATTTTCAACCAGAGCCCGTTTATGAAGTACCTTCCCAATGATTTCAGTTAAGCAAAGCCACCGTTGGGCTGCTGATGACTGCAGGTAGAGGGCTGGCATCAGGTGGCCAAAGTGGGACCAGGACGGAAAAGCAGGGAAGAAAGGGTGAGGGTTTTTTCAGCCAAAAAGCAAAGAACCTCACCTTCCTGCTGGTTTGCGTGTTGACAGGGGAAGGGCCCGGACTCCGGAGCCAGGACAGCCCGGGATTCATGCCCAGTTACCCTCCTTGCTGCCCGGAAGGGAACGAGAACCCCAGGAGCCTTGTTGTCCCCATCTGTGAAGTGCCTCTCCGCTTTCCAGCCGGCTCTTTTTAAAAATTGAGGTGAGATACACATAACATCAAATTCACCATTTTAACGTACGTCTGTAAAAACCTTAGAGCTCGGCCCTGCCCATAGTAAGTGGTCAGTAAAAGCAGCCGATGTGATTATTCGCACGCCGCCTGGGGCGCCCAGAGACTCTTGTCTGTGCTACAAAATCTCCCGAAGCCGCTGTCAGAAACGAGACTTTCCCGGGAGGGAGGGCATCTTGCAGGGACGTTGCCTGGGCCTGGGAGCGCCTGTCCTCCTGGATGGAAATGAGGTCACTTTTCTAAAAACCAGTCTCATAATCAGGGCGGCAGGCTACCCAGCAGTTAAGAGCTGCGTGGTCTCGCTCACTCTCTCTGATCCCCAATCTCCACATTGTATTAGTGTTTGGAGGCTGCCACGGTGCGTTACCAGACACTGGGGGGTTTAAAACAACACACATTTATTCTTTCACAGTTCTGGAAGCCAGAAGTCTAAAATCCAGGTGTGGACAGAGCCGTGTTCCCTCTGGAGGCTCTCGGGGAGAAGCCTTCCTGCCTCTCCCAGCGTCTGGTGGCTTCAGGCTTTCCCCGGCTTGGGGCTGCATCCCTCCAATCTCTGTCCCCGTTGTCACATGCCCTTCTCCCCTCTGTGTCTCCGTATCTATCTTATAAGGACAATTGTCCCTGGATTTAGAGCCCACCTGGATTATCCAGGATGAAATCATCTTCAGATCCTTAACTGGATGGCATCTAAGGCTCTTTTTCCAAAGAAAGTCACGTTCACAGGTTCCAGGGTTGGGACGCAGACCTATCTTTCTACCATTCAACCGTCTACACACATCTCTAGAGCAGAGTTCATAATAATACCCACTCATAGGGTGACGATGAGGTTTTATGAAATGATGACGGTGGTAAACAGCCCAGTGCCAGACCTGTGAGGGGTGCTTCCAAAAAGGCAAGAATTCCCAGAGTTATTAGCTACGGCACCATGGCCCTCCTGTCCCAGCCTCTGGTGGCCAGTCCCACGAGAGCAGATCTGCTCTGGAATTGATGGGCGTCTTCTATGAGGTAGGTGCCCAGGCTGTGTGTGGAAACCACAGCGGATGTGGAGAGAACTTGAAGCGTGACCACAGACAGAGGATGTGGCCCCTCTCTCTGGGTCTCCCTCTGAGTGGCTATAGTGAGCGGGTCGCAAGGTCTGGAAAGGCATGGACATTGCTCAGGGGTCATCGGAAACCGAGCCAGGGATGGGAGGCCCGGGTGCCAAGTTCCCCGTGGGGTCTTACTGCCCACTTTCCTCCATCTTTCTCTGGGACGGGGTGGGTGGGGGGAGGCAGCTCGCATCCCTGCAGCCTCTCCAGCCAGGCCCCACTTGTGCTGATCTGTACAAGGAAATGGAATGTGAACCCCGGGCTATTTAAAGAGCAAGAGAGACGGGGGCGAGGCTGGGACCGGGCCAAGCAGGGTGTCTCAGGTCGGCCCAGGGCTCCTCTTTGCACATGGTTTGATTTACTGGAGGGCTGCGAGCAACTCCAACTTCAGACAGAGAACTATTTGAAGCAGCTGCCAGATGTTGTGTCTGAGCTGGGTTTTTACAACTTGCTTACTGGTTAGCAGCCTGCCTCCCGCTGGAGTGCATCTCGCCCCAGCGGGTTCGGGGGCCCTGGCACTGGCCCACGGGCCTTTGTTCAGCGGCTTTGCCACTTCCCCCCGCGCAGCCCAGGCCTGCTCTTCCTCGAGTGAAGCGAGAGTGGGAGTCCGACCCCCAAAGCATCCAACCCACCTGGGGTGGCAGCGTGGCCCTGACTTCAGGGCATCTTGCAGGCACCCGAGGCTTGTGGAATGTTCCCCTGGTATAGGCAGGGTCTAAAACCAACCTCGAGACCCCAAGGACAGCTCTGCAGTGAGCGCCCCTTGGAGCAGGCCCTAGTGCCAGGGCTGTCCCCTGGGAGGCATGGACACAGACCTCACCCTTTCTTCCCTGCTTTTCCTTCCTGGTCCCACTTTGGCCACCTGATGCCAGCCTCTTCTAATGGAGCACAGAAGGCCACAGGGGACCGGGCCTGAGACCACAGTTCATTTTAGGGGGCTGGTTCTGAAAGGTTCCCAAACCTCTGGAAATCCCAGTGAACCAGGGAAGTTCCAGGGAGGCACCAGTAAGACCAACCTTTGGATGGAGGCCACCGTGTCAGGCCAGAGGCCAACCCCATCAAGCAGGCCAAGATGTCCCAGCATGAGACTGTTGGGGTCCACAGGACTCAGGGTTAGGGGGTGTTTCTCATCCCCTCTCCCCCCCGAGGAGGCCTGTGGCGAGAGTCACGTGATCCAAGTGTTCACTTCCTGAGGCCACTTGGAATGATTTCTCCAAAGTCTGCTCCGGAGCAGAGCAGGCGACCAGGGACAAGGGAGGGGATGAGAGGTGGGGATCGGAGGAGGCGGGAGGGAGGGGGGCAGGGAGGGAGGCTGTGCAATTAATCTTGTTGCATGTGAAAGCACACTTGTGTCCGTCCAGGAATCCCGAAGGCCGCCAAAGTGGACAGAGTGTTCAGTCCCCTCCTGAACGCGCCAGAAATGTTTTGTCCACTGGGCAAGAAAACATCCTCTGCTAGCGCGCCCGTGTCTGGCTCGCCCTCCGCGAATGAAAGGCCTCTGAGGGCTGTGCTGGGAGGGGCGGGGCGGGGGGGTGGGTGATGGGATGCGGGGAAGGGGAAGCAGCTCGCCGGCCTGCCTCCCTGGGGTACAACGGGAGACTCCCCAGCCTGCCCGCCAGCCCTCAGGCACCCACCTCTGCACCACCCATTTGCAGCCCTGCTCGCTTTGAACTTCTGAATCTTCCAGAGAACCAGAGAGAGACAACGACCAGGGTGCCCTCTCCCAAGAGCCCGTGTGCCCAGTCCAGAAATGGTGGCAGAATTTAGGAAGTCCCCAGGCCTGCCCACCACAGCGTGAAGCCCGCGACAGTCCACAGACGCACAGAGAGACCCAGGCAAGGGGGCGGAAGGGCTGGGGTTTGGGATCTAGATTCAGAATATCAGTTGCCCACCCCGCGTCACGCTCCTGTGGAGCCTCAATTTCCTCTCCTGTAAAGTGGGAATGATGATACCTTCTAGCCAAGCTCACGGTGTTGCAAAAATCAAACGAGGCCTGGGTGTGGGGCACAGCCTGGAGAAGTTGCAAAGTGCAAGCATGCCTGAGGTCTGATTGTTGTAATATGTTTACAAGAAAGTGGGGAAAATAAGCATCTTAGATAAGCCTGCCCCTCCCAGAAAGCAGCCGTTCTTCTGGTCCTATGGCTTCTCCTCATGTACCCTGCAGCCATCCCTGGAAGCTGGAGATCCCCTCTGAGTATACCCCACCAGTAGCTTCCTGGAAGGGTGAGCTGGGGTTGAACTGAAGCAGCAGCCTGCCCAGACTCACCTCTGGAGGACAGGCCCTTGAAGTCATCCTGGCCACCTAGGAGGGAGAAAAGCAACCTCTTCCTGCAGGAGGCCCTGTGGGAATGAGGAGAAGAGGTGCCACAGCCTTTGTTATCCCATTAGGCAAGCCCATCTTGACCCCTTGTCTGTGCCAGACACGTGGGGACACCAGGGATTCAGACTCAGAAAAACGTGGGAGATGGGGCTCTGCATCCAAGTGAGGCAGAGTGAGGAGCAATGGACTCCACCAGGTGATCAGGCCAAGGATGCCCTAGCAGGGTTTTGAAGGATAAATAGGAGTTTTCTGGGGGAAGGAGAATGAGTTCATTTGTGTAGGCTCCTCTGTAAAATAGGGATGGTGATAGGACCTGCCTCATTGAGTGGCTCTTTGTAAGGTACAGGATTCAGTTTCTGGCACACAGTGAGTGCCATTTAAGTGCTGGGTAGAAACAGTAATACTACTACTGCTAATAATAATAATGCTGTCTAAGCTCACAGCCTCTCTGCCTCCCACGGGCAGCCCCTTGAAGGAACCTTAAACCCAGAACTTTAGGAATCCGGGGTCCTTTATTCTGCTTGCATACAGAAGTTCTTCCAGCTTTGGGCAGCTCCTGGTCTAGGCGCTGGCTCTGAATTCCGCTGAGTGCTCCAGTCTCAAAACCCACCAGAGTCTATACTCCTGAGAAGAGCCCAGGCTTATCTGTGTGGCTCCTTTGGTGTCTGGTTTGTCTGGGAGCATCACAGTGGTTGCGTGGAGCCCGCTCAGCGCGGTGCAGAGTGTCCCGGGAAGGGGGTCCTGTGCTCCCAGACCTCTTCCGAGCACGGTGACTGTTCCCTCGGGCACCGGGGCTGTCAGTGGGTCAGCCCCCAGCGATGTTGCTGCTGTACCTTGGGGTGTGTTCGGGGGAACAGGGCCCAGCATCCCCAGGTGAATTGAGGCTGCCTTTCCCCTAGAGTCGTTCCTGAGCGGGAGTCCAGGAGGAGCTGGGGTCTGCCTCTCCTGAGGGATGTGGGTTCAAAAAAGGACTTAGAGGGCTTCCCTGGAGGCGCAGTGGTTGAGAGTCCGCCTGCCGATGCAGGGGACACGGGTTCGTGCCCCGGTCCGGGAAGATCCCACATGCTGCGGAGCGGCTGGGCCCGTGAGCCATGGCCGCTGAGACTGCGCTCTGCAACAGGAGAGGCCAAAACAGTGAGAGGCCCGCGTACCGCAAAAAAAAAAAAAAAAAAAAAAAAAAAAAGAAGGACTTAGAGTGGAGACCTGGGCTCCAGCCCCAGCTCTGCTACTGGTTGGTGATTCTAGGAAAATGACCCATTTCTCTGAGCCTCTGCTGCCACCCTCCAAAGCAGGTGTGATCACAATGTCTACGTCTAAGCAAAAACGCAATCCTGAGATCTCGCCCTGTGCCAGCAGACTCTCTTTGCACACATTAACATGTGCGATCCCGTCAGCAGCCCTCTGTGGCAGGAGCTGCCATGACCTCAGATGCTCAGAGAGGCTCATTCCCTTGCCCAAGGTCACACAGCTGAAGTAGTGAGGCCAGAATTCAAAATCAGGCCTCCCTGACACCAAACCCTGGACCCGTCACCCCAGGCTCTACCGCCTCTCTCAAGAAGTCGAGAGCTTTCTGCCACCCCTGCAGCCATGCTCCCATTCACTCAGCAGGTGTCCACCAAGCCCTTACTCTGTGCAGGACGCTGAGTGTGGTCCCTGGGCACGGAGTGGACTTGACCTGCCACAGGAATGGGAGGGTGGGCATTGTGTCTGTCTGTCTTCCTCCTTGAACTTGGCACATAGTAGATGTTCAGCAAATACACATGGAGTGAACAAGAGGCTGGGAAGCAGGGCTCAGCTCTTGAAGGCCTGGAGGGCCAGCAGGAGAAACCCCTGGGCTTTCTGAAAGTGAAGGAGAGGCAGCCAAGTCTTCTCTGACCACAAAGACCCCAGGCCCAGGGAATGAGGCAGGGGCCATGTTAGGATGAGGGCTTAACACTGAGAAGCCAGGGCAGCCTCTAAGACAATGACGAAGAGGGAACTTGTACCTTCAGCTGGCACTGGGTGGGGGTCAGGGTGGGAGGGCCAGTCTGCCTGAAGGGTTTATCTGTCATGGGCTGTCACGCCCTGGCCTTCTGTTTATAGGAGAAGCTGGGACCCAGGTGTCCAAGCAGCATCCTGCGCTCCCAAGCCCCGGGTGCTCCGTCCCTGGCAAGCCTGCAGGGGAGCCACTAGCGTCCCCATTCCTCAGAAGCAGAAACCGAGGCTCAGAAGGGTGGCAGGATTTGGGGGCAGAGCTGGTGCTGCCGTGCTTAGCCCCGTGGGAGCTCTCTCCTGCCCCAGCTGGCCCCTCCAGCTCTGCCCCGCTGTGTCCACACAGCAGCCTTGACAGCAGCTGCCTTGCCCCTTGGGGAGGCCTGGATCAAGTCCACGCTTGCTGCCTTCTCTTCCTTCCCTTTGCCCAGAACTGACATTTCTGTGTTTGGAGCTTAGAAATGGATCCCGGAGCTGCTCACAGAGAGAGAGACTTCCCAGCAATCCTCCCCCTGTCACTTGGTTCGTGTCATCAGCAAACACCCAGCTTGCAACTCTGTGTAGGCCCCGAAGGTAGAAATTGGATCAAGTGACCACACAGAGCAATAGTGGTGCTAACACTGGGACCCCCTCACGGCGTGCCAGCGCTCTCTTATCCACGCAGTCCTCTCCCCGAGGTGGAGGGTCCAAGTCATCCCCATTTTACAGATGAGGACACTGAGGCACAGGGCAGCTGGCTGCACCGTCCGCACAGGACTAAGAGGTTCAGGCCCCAGTCTGCCGGGCTCACACGCACATGCGCTCAGCTCCCAGGCCACACCCCGCAGGATCTCAGACGGCAAGGGGGACAGTGAACCTTTACAGCCCACAGAGGTGGCAGTGAGGACCCTTGCCTGGGGTGGGGGCTGCCAGGGCTTCGAGGTGGGCACGTCTGGGATGGGTGCCCCAGGTGGGACCCGGGGAAACACCATCTGGAACAGAGTGAGCAGCCCGTGGACAGGCTCCGAGGAGGGGAAGGGGGGCCCAGGGGAGGGTGGGATGCCAGCATCGGGCTGAAGGGTGCAGAGAGGCAGGCAGGGGGCGAGGACTGAGGGGTGATGAGGCTGGTGGCGAGGAAGGCTGGGCTCCTGTGCCCGCCTCTGCCTCATGGGTACCAGGGAGCCCCTTAAGTAAGGGAGCAGTAAGGTCAGATCACTCCAACATTTCTCTCCAGGACACGAACCTGTGTTTTCAAATCTGTTTCCCCTCATGTCCCTCTGGAAGCATCTTGAAGACAAGACCTGAACGGCTGCCTGGCCTGTGGAAAATGCTCAGTACATATTTGTGAATTGATTGAATGAATGAACAAATGAATGGATAAGTGAGTGAATGAATGAACATAGGAGGTATGCCCCAGACACGTGTCTCCTTGATCAGTCACCCAGAGCCTGGCTCTCTCTTGAAGCCCAGATAACTGGGATGACCAGCAAAGGCCTCTGCACTGAGGGTGGGAGCCTCAGGAGACAGCAGCTGGGCGCTTGGCAGCCCCGGGGAGGTAAAGGCTTCTGCAGATAGAGTCCTGGCTTCTCCAGAGGCCTGTCCTGGCCAGGTGGCAGTCCTTTGTCTCCTCCTGCCCCTGAGGGGGAGACTCTGCAGCTTCCCCCCACCCAGCCCCCCACGGATCTCTGCCGAGGGGCACCAGCAGAGCTGCTGGCTTCCCCAGGGCCACATCACTCCTTGTTTTCTCTGAAAGCATCCCTGTGTCCAAAATAAATGAGGACCGTTGACCGAGCTGGGTTACCTTGGTCTCCCTGGCCCAGTCCTGTTCCCAGCTTATTTTTATGAGCTGTTTAATCTGCACACTGTCTTCTGTTCTCAATAAATGGGGTTGCGCATTCCAGGATGGCCTCGAATGATAACACCAGCTGTCTAGACGGAGGCCAGCCCACTGACACTGTCATAAATAAAAATAGCTTTGTCTTCCAACTTCTTGCCAGAGCCTGGGGAGGGGAGAGCAGACTCCCTGCAGGCTGGCTGGGATACAGCTCCCCGTCGCCCTGCCTGCCTCTTCCCCTGCCTCCAAACCCCAGCCCCGCACCTGGGGGGCCGAGGAGTCCACACTGCCTGTGGGGGGAGGAAGGAGGCCAGGCACCCCTGGAGGGGCCCACGGGGACCCTGGCACTCCCTCCTTCACGTGGCCTGTGGTAGCTGCTGGAGCAGTGGACACCCAGGCGGCCACTGGAGGCTTTAACTTCGGACTCCAAGGTCAGTACTCCACCCACTGGTCCCTGGGCCCAGGTCTGGGCTGGGAGAGGCTACGGACCCAAGCCCAGAACCAGCGGGGGTTAAACCAAGAGAAGGAGCTCCCTCTACCCGGCCCAGACCCCGAAGCCGACCAGGGTCCAGAGCTCTGCTCAGTCCAGGAGGTCAAGGCACAAGGTCAGGATTTTCAGCCGCTTGCCCTCTCCTTTTGTCATCATTTGCCTCAACTATCACTTGCCCCCTCCTTCATTCATTCGTTCGCTTATTTGGTCTCTGCTTGTCCCTCAAACTCTGACTCAGGTCTGCCCTCGGGGAGCCCTGGGAGCAGCAGGCAGGTGGAGGAAACTTGGGGCATCCCCCAAGCTCAGCGGGGGATGGCACAGCCGTATGTGTGTGTGTGTGTGTGTGTGTGTGTGTGTGCCAGGAGTGTGCAGGCACCTCTCTGAGGGTGTCCAGGCCAGTGTGGGGCTAAGCACAGGCCTGGATTCTCACACTTGCCCACATGGTCTCATATAGGTCAGTTTATATCTACACTGACAACTGTCCTCACAGGTGCCCTTGTGCAATACACAACCTGAACATCTGTACAAGGCAGCCCTGTGCCACTTCGTCTCTCTTGCCCCAGGTCCAGCCAGATTGAGTCTCTGTAACAGAAAATCTAGCTCCTCCGTGGTCAGTGTGGCCTCTGGTGTGGGCTGGGGGAGTCCTGAGGGTCACTGGGTAAAGCAGAAGAAAGATTTACACAGAGCCAAAAGGCAGATGCTTTGAGATGGACCCTGGCCTCGGGGAGTTGTGAGCTGTTCACCGTGTGCCCAGCCAGGCCCATAGACGCGGGGCTGCTGGTCCTCTGCTGTCCCTGCCACCCCGGCATCTTCGACGAGTGCTTGTTAGGGGGCTCCATCCACACCGGGCAGGGCCTCTGGGATCCAAGTCAGAGGAAAATGGGGGCCGCAGGTAGAACGGGAGGGGTCAGTGCCATGAAACTCGTGCACCTGGGCCGTTCCCCAGCTCCCAGAGAAATAGCCGGGCGGGTGCAGGGGTGTCTTCTGCGGGGCTCTCTGGCCTATCGGGACTAAACGGCATCTTTAGGCCAGAATGTTCAGTGGGCAATTCCCCAAACCATGCCGAGCAGCTCCGCCATGAGGAGGGACCATCCCACTCGCCCCTCTGGCTGCAGACAGGTCTCTGCCAGGACCACCTCAGACAAAGGGGCAGTCCTGGGAGAGGCCTTTTTCTCTTCAGAAAGGAGACTGCACCCTCCTGAGAGCTTTTTCTCTCCTCCCCTTCTCTCTCCCCTCACACCAACAGACAGTGTGCACAAAACCAGGGGATTTCTGGCCCGAGCATTCGGTAGTAACACCATGTTATAAGGGGAGAGTGAGTGAGACGCTTCCTGTTGCCCCAGATTACACCCGCCCCCAGTCATACAGACAGACTCCGACCACCAGGGCCAGAGTGCCCTCCCCTTACTGGGGGGCCAGCCCCCACCCCAGGCATCTTCCTTCCCTGGCTGCAAGGAAGGAGGTCCGGGGAAATTCTGGGGAGGGGAGCAAAGAAGGGGACACCGGCCACTCATCCCCCCGTTGGGTGATTCTCACGCCTCCAACCTGTTAATGCCGGGTAAGCAGAAGGGGGAGAGCAAAGGAGGGGCCAGAGAATTAGCATGCGGAGGCCTTTGCTGTGTAAAATTGAAAGTGATTGAAAATCTGCGAGTCAAGGGCCAGGAAGGAGCGGTCTGACAGTGCACAGCTGGGAGGCAAGTGACAGGAGCAAAGTCCAGGCCAACCACTCCAGGCTGTTTGATGAGCCAGCCGCAGAGCCTGCGGCTCGGACCCGGCCCCTGCAGGCACTGGAACATTCCGCCTCACTTACAAGCTGCCGCACTTCCAGGAGCTTGGCTGCCTGTCCTTGTTTTACAGAGGAGGAAACTGAGGCCCGGGGCGGGGGGAAAGGCTGGCCCAAAGCGAGACTCGCAGCCGGGAGGAGGGGGGGCCTGAGTTCAGACAGAGGCGGCTCTGATTCCAGGCTGGCCCAGCCCCTATGCCTCCCCGTGCCCCCCGCCGCCTGGCACCGGGTCGGAATAAGACGTGTTTCTTCAACGTCCGACCCGGAGAAAACAGAGCCGTCCCTGCCCCACTCCCACACGTCAGCCTCCCAACAAGCACTTATTGAAGACGCCGGGGTGGCAGGGACAGCAGAGGACCAGCAGCCCAGCCTCTACGGGCCTGGCTGGGCACACGGTGAAGAGAAGGACACAGAGGGGACCGGAAACACAGACCTTAGTTGCAGAGCACCAGCCCGTCGCAGGCCTGGAGGTGGAACTCAGAGGTCGGGATCTCAGGCTCGGACAGGGACAGGGTGCTTGTGAATGTCTGCTGAGGCCCCCGGCAGCCTTTTCTCATCCAAAGTGTCCTACTTAGTTGTCCTGACAAAGGCAGCGGGCCTCGTTTTTACAGCAAAGGAAACTGAGGCCCAGAGGGCAGAGGGGCCAACCAGCCCCTCACGCAGCGAGGATGTGGCAGACAGGGGTGCGGCCTGCTCTCTCACTACATCAGAGCCTCTGTGCGGCGCAGCTGGGGAGCTCTAGGGGCCTGCAGTGTCTGGAGCTGCAAGGGCAGACTGTGAAGTAGCAGCCCTGTCCCTCGGGAGGGTTTATGGTGTTGAAGTCCTGTCCACCTGCAACCAGCACCCAGGAGCTTGCACCTACCCCGCCCCCGACAGACTGTCCACCTCCTGCTTCCCGGATCTCTGGCCAGGCAGGACCCCGGCACGGAGGAGGAAGAAGCCCCAGGCCCACGTCTGCCCGCCCCGCCCCCACTGCTGCAGGTGACTGATAAAACCTCTGCCCACCTACCTCACCAAGCTGGAGGACGCTGCACCTGACCTTTCCAGAAGTCTCCATGGTACCCTGACTTCCCCTAGGCTGGGGGCGGGGGAAGGTGCCTGCCCGGCATGTGATCCAATCCACCACTCTCTTCCCTGGGACTCCTGCAGGCTCTGGTGGGAAAGCAACTCTGCTGAGAGGCTGAAGCTGGGAGGATGAGAGCCACCTGGGCCCCCCCGCCCCGCGGGGCAGAGCTGCTGGAGGATGGAGCCGGCACAGGGGGACACAGGGCTGAGAGAGGGGAGGGAAACACGCCTATTGCGGGCCATCATTTGCACACCTGAATCCAGAGGCGCCTCAGGCCAGGCCACCCCCAGGGCTTCTAAGGCACATGAGCCAGTAAATTCTCTTCTTGCCGAAGCCTGTGAGAGCTGGGCTTCTATCACCTGCAGCGACAAGAGTCTGGAGCAGTCCGGGTGGTCAGACCCCACTCTCCCTGCATCTCCACACCCTGAAGGACCCCTCTTGGAGGCAGAACTGGCTTCTTCTGGGACCCTGAGAGAAGGAGGGTACTGCCCGTGACTGTGAAGCCCAGAGAAGTCCTACAGCCCCGCATCTCAGCCACACGGCTTTGGGCAGCTAATTTGGCCTCGTGGAGCCTGTTTCTTCTTTCAAGTGGGGATGATACTAATTGTAGGGACGGGAGGAGACGGAGTAGGGGCTCAGTGCCCGTCATCGGCCTCCCAGTGAGACGCAGAAGCCTCCTTTGGGTCCTTCAGGGAGGGCTTATTCACAAGCTGGGGAACCTCAAGGGAGAAAAGGGGAACGTGGGAGCCAGGCTTGCCACCAGGAGAGCCGTTACCACCCGAGATCCAAGAGGACAATGACGAGAGAGAGGCATGTGGGGCAGGGCACCTTATCGGGCAGTGACCGTCGGGCAGGGGACACAACCAGTCCAAGAGGGCTTATCCCCCAAAACTCGTGTCTCCCCGAACCTCAGAATGTGACCTGAGTTGGAAGTAGGATCTTTGTGGCTGTAATCTGTTAAGGATCCCGAGATGAGATCACCCTGGATCTCGGGTGATCTAAATCTCTACCTGGCGTCCTAAGGAGAAGAGGACACACAGAGGAGAGGCCATGTGGAGATGGAGGAGGAGATTGGATGATGCTGCCACAACCAAGGGAGAGCTGGTACCACCAGAAGCCGGGAGAGGCCAGGATGAATGGTCCCCTAGAGCCCTGAGGGACCGTGGCCTGGAGGACACCTTGATTTCAAACATAATGCCCTCCTGAACTGCGAGAGAATACATGTCTGATGCTTTCAGCCACCCAGTCTGTGGCGCCCGTAGTGACCACTCCAGGAAACTAACACAGGCCTTGAAAGGAGGGGCCTGGGAGAATGAACACCTTGCCTCAGCCTCCTGCCTCTCCCTAGCCTGCGGTGGGGCTCCCCAGCCAGAAGATGGAGGGCACAGACCCGCTGTGGTTCATACAGGCAGCCTCTGAGGCGGGAATGCTGAGGCCAGGATCTGGAGGGGCAAGTGGAGGATACTAGATAACAGTTATTATTACAGGACATCCCACCCCGATCCCAAAGGGAGAGCTGTGGTTCTTCTAATCCCAAGGAGGTGGAAACTGAAGCCCCGGGGACCTCGGTGGACCCTGGCCTGCCCGAGGGCATGGGGAGTCCTGCCACCCGTGTCTGTGCTGATGACGGTAATGTTGGTATCTGTGCACGTCACTCTCTGCCTATGATAACCTGGGCATCCACGAGATTTGCCAGCGAGACACCATGTGCTTCCTTCCCGTGCCCCAAGCCCAAGCCCTCGGGTCCAGATCATCGTAGGTAAAATCATCAGCAAAGAGGGCCTCCCTCGCCAGGAGGGGGTCCAGGAGGACTGAGGTGGGGGCCACCTGGGGAGGGGTAGTTCTCTGTTTCCTTCCAGGCAGTGCAGTGATGGGGGGGGACCTCCAAGCAGGGAGCGCTCAGGTTATCGCAGAAGCTCCCCAGTCAAACGGTCCAAGGAATAGGGCGATACTTCCTGATTACCCACGACAAGCACTGAAGCGGCCGCCGTAGGGATGAGGCAGGATGAGGTTGGGGAGGACTTCCCGCGCTGCGGCTGTGACTCCATCCCTTTCTTTCCCACCTGAGGAAACGGACCTCGATACAAATGGCAGGGGGTGACATCGTTATTGCAAGTGACAGAATCCCACCTCAAACTGGGTTAAGCCAGTCGGGGGCTCCAGTGGTTCATGTGTCAGCAAGTTCAGGATCGGGTTGCTCGGGGCTTGGCCAGGAGGTCAGGAGGCACTTGGACCACCTCTCAGTTCCGGGTCCCTGATTTCTTGCGTGGCCTCCATCTCTAGGAGGCCTCTCCCCCTGCAGTGGCTGATGGCCACCAGCCCTCCCAGCTCCCGTTCATCCTCAGTGATTCTCCTCCACTGTTTCTGCAAAAGTCCCAGACAGAGCCTTTTTGATTCAGGTCACCTGCCCTGGGGCTGGCGAGATGTGATGTTGTGATGTTTTCATCTTCTGGTCACCTGCTCCACTCAGGGGCTGGGGGCTGGGGTCAGTTCCACCCAACACAGGGAGGGAGTGACAGCAGGGACGGGAGGTTCCCAGAAGAAGGTCCAGGAGCTGCCACCAGGGAATGGGGAAGGAAGGCCGGACAGGGCAGGGCAGACCTCGACGGCCCCTGTGTTAGTTTTCCGTGCTGTTATAACAAACTGCTACAAAATGACCTAAAGCAACACAAATGTATTATCTTACAGTCTGGAGGCCGGAAGTCCTAAAACCAAGGTGTCAGCAGGGCTGACTTCTGGGGCTCTAGGGAAGAACCTGTTTATTTGCCTTTTCTAATTTCTAGAGGCACCTGCATTCCTTGGTTCATGGCCTCTTCCTCCATCTCCTCTCTCCCTCTCTCCTTCTCTTTGTCTCTCTCTCTCTGCTCAGGCTGCCATATAAAATAACACTGACTGAATAACTTAAGCAATAGAAATTTATGTCTCACAGTTCTGAAGGCTTTGAAGTCCAAGACCGAGGTGCTGGCCAATTTAATTCCTAGTGAGAACTTTACTCCTGGCTTGTAGACAGTCATCTTCTCACTTTGTCCTCACGTGGGCTTTCCTTAGTGTATGCACACGATGGCGGGTGGCGGGAGCGGGAAGAGAGAAGAAGGAGGAGGAGGAGGAGGGGAAGAAGAAGAAGAAGAAGGAGAGGCTTCCCTGGTGGCGCAGTGGTTAAGAATCCACCTGCCAACACAGCTGGCACGGGTTCGAGCCCTGGTCCGGGAAGATCCCACATGCTGCGGAGCAGCTAAGCCTGTGCACCACAACTACTGAGCCCGCGAGCCACAACCACTGAGCTCTCGTGACACAGCTACTGAAGCCTGCACACCTAATGCCCGTGCTCTGCAACGAGAGAAGCCAATGCAATGAGAAGGCCGTGCAATGCAATGAAGAGTAGCCCCCGCTCTCGCTGCAACTAGAGAAAGACCACACGCAGCAACGAAGATCCAACACAGCCAAAAATAAATTAATTAAATAAATAAAATTTTAGAAAAAGCTTATAGAAAAAAGACTTCAAAAAAAAAAGAAGAAGAAGGAGAAGGGAAGGGGGGAGGGAGAGGGGGAGGGGAAGCATGGGGGAGGGGAGGGAGGGGAGAGAGTGCAACCTCTCCCGTGTCTCATGAAGACACTAATCCTACCTGATCAGGGCCCCACCATTATGACCTCACTTAATCTCAGTTAGTTTCTTAGGTGCCCCATCTCCAAATATAGCCACACTGGAGTTGTTGGGGGTTGTTAGGCCTTCAACATGTGGATTTTGGGGAGACGCAAACATTCAGTCCATAACTGTCTCTCTCTCTTTCTGGCCCTCCTGCCTCTCCCTTGTGAGGACCCTTGTGATCACAGGGGGCCCACCTGGATAATCCAGGTTAATCTCCCATCTCAAGATCCTTAACTTAATCACATCTATAAATCTCTTTTGCCAGGAAGGTCTCATAGCCACAGTTCTGGGGATTCGGAAGCAGACCTCTCCGGGCAGCTCTTATCCTACCACATCCCCCGCGAGGATTAACCTCATATCCATCTTAATGTTCAAGCCCTAACTCCTACTAGTGGCAAATTATTCAGTCTTGCCTCAGAGAACCATCCTGCCTGTTAGATCCTGCCCCGAGTTTTGACCTATGCAAACGGGGCCCAGCACTCAGTCCAGTGGCAGACAGAGAACCGTCTCAAAAAACACCCCAGAGGTGGAGGAACAGAGGCCCAATGCTGCTGAAAGTCAAGAGGACACGGTGCCTGGTGCATCACTGTCCCCCGCTGCCCAGGAAGTCACAGGAAGGTAGAGCCAGGGGAAGGGCCCCTTGGAAGGAGGGAGGGAACCCAGCTGCTCCCTACACTTTCTCAGACCCACCTACGTGGACTTGGGTCAGAATTCCAGACTCAATAAAGAGATTTTTAAAAAGAAGAAAAAGGGAGTGATTTACAAGAGAAGGGGGTGGGCTCCGACATGGTCACCCTTCCCTGAGCTGGCACGTCCAGGACGGACTTGCACACTCAGCAGGATGCTGGCGGCCTCTGCTCAGCCATTGGGCCCCAGCAGTGGTGTGTGTGGACAAGGGGCTGGGCCCTGCTGAAGGGTCCCGGTCTCAGCTAACCCCAGGAAGGGGAAGGAAGGCAAAGGGCTCCCAAGAGAGTATCCCGGCCGTGGCTGCTGCCCTGCTGCCTTCTGCCACCCTTGGGGCCACTCTGTAAAAACCCAGCACCGCCCACGCCAGGTCCTGTCAAGCTGGACTCCAGGGGACTGAGGCCTCCACAGCTCGAGTCCCCAGGCTCGGGCTGGGCCCTGAGGTTTCTTTCCTGGGAAGGAATAGGTCCTGCAGGGCTGGGGGCTGGAGCTCTCCCAGACCTAGCAGGCTTATCCCCTGGGATGGACTCCAGAGCCCAGAATCCCCTGTTCAGCCCTCAGCGACCAGCCGCTGGAGAGATTTCAAAGGACTCTTCAGTGAAATCAGTGGAGCCGAGCAGCGCCCCTGTTCAGGGTGGACAAGCCCGGGCACCGCGGCAGCTGCTCAGCTGGCACGGGGCCTCTGGCCAAGGCCAGCCGGCCACACCCTTGGACAAGCCAGGCTTTTCCTGAGTGGGATGAAGCAGGGTTCACATCCCGTGTGCCCTGCAGGACCCAAGCGGCAGGCAGGTCATCCGGGTCCCATGGGAAAGGTGGGGAATTCTGGCCGGCAGCCAGGGAGGGGCTGGGAGAGGATGCTGAGATGCTTCCAGGCAGTTTCTCCACCCTCTTGAGTCTCGCGGGACCATCTGAGACCAGGAGGCAGGTGGCTGGGGGCAGGGGGGAGGGGGCCGGCAGCCAGCGAGTGAAGCTGGAAGAAAGCTGGGAGGAGGGTCCAGCTGTAGCTTCAGCCTAGTCACCCCTCCCTCCTTTCCAGGGACGTAGCCCACCGAAGGACTCACTCTCTGGATGCACTGGCGGGCCCCACCCACGAGGACAGGGGACAAGCCTCCCCAACCCCAGCGGATCCCAGGGCGTCCCACAGCCTGGACTCACAGCCCGCCGCTCTCTGCCACCCCCGCGGGCTGCTCCTTCTTCATTCTACCCCCAAAGCATCCAACACCAAGCCAGGCAGGGGGCTGGGGGGCAGTAAATGCCAGGGTCCTCTCCTCCTTAGTATCATGACACAGGGTCTTTCCAGTGTCCGCTTTGCCCCAGTAGGGTCACTCACAAATTGGAAAGTAAATAATCAGCGAGAGCTGGCTTGCGTGCCCTTGGAGGAGGTGACCGAGGAGCAGCCTGGGCTCCCCCTGCCCCGGCCCCGCCCCAGGGAGATGCTGGCGGAGCCCCTGCCTGGGCCTGTAAGCGGAGCCGCCCTCGAGCCCCACTCCCTGGGAGGATCCCGCTGCCACTTGGATCCGCAGGCTGCCTCTGGGCACCGTCCTTGTTTGCAGTTTGGCGCCTCGAGCAAGCGGAGCCCTGTTCTGCCAGCTGCCGGACTGGCAGCTCAGCCCATCCTGCAGCTGGGGGCCCGAGCCGGGAGCCCGGACGAGCCCTTGGAAGTCGCTGTCTCAGCCGACAGCCCTTCCCTCTGGCCTCCCACTAGGGGATCCCACTGCCTCTGGTGTGGACAGACACCCCCAGAGCTCGGAAGAGAGCAGCCATCTTTCCAGAAAACATGCAGCCAGGAGGGGCCTGCTGGAAGCCGCTGCCTGCAGCTCTCAGGGCTGGGACCGTGGGGGCCGTGGCTCTCTGCAAACTGACGTGGGCTTTGGGGTGCAAAGGGGAACCACAAGGCCTCAAGGTGTCGAGGCCAGCCCGTCCCAGCCACCTGTCGCACAGGCAGGGCTGAGGAGAACCTTGGGGGGATGTTTAGTGCCAGCTGCTGCCTTGTACCCAGGACTAGAGGTCGGGCAGCTGGGATTAGTCAGAGATTCCGAGTTGGGTCTTCGGCCAGCCCAACCATGGGGACCTTCTCCAAGTGAAAACCTCGGCCCAGGCTTGGCTAGCAGTTGGCCTATGAGCTGGAATCAGACCGGCCCACCTGGCTGGACACACCGATGGCCCAGACCACGTGAGCCTCTGGGGCTCCGCAGGGAGGAGGAGTTTGGCTTCGAGATCTCTGGCCCCCGGAGGACAGGGGAGGGCTCCTTCCTGCCAGGACCCAAGAGGGGTTTGGGGACCAGCAGCTAAGCCTCCAATTCAAGCAGCCAACAAATGCCCCTGAATTCTGCTCTGTGCCAAGCCCTGTGGTTGGTTTTGAGATGTGGAAATACACAAAACCAGTCCCTAGCTTAGAGGAATTCCCTGGAGACAGGTAAAATTACGGCATCACAGTATGTCTGCACAGGTGCACAGAAGCCCAGAGAAGCCTCCAGTGAACCACCTGAGAAGTGTCCCGGAGCTGGGCCCTGCACGACGGGCAGACTGGGTCGGCAGGAAGGGGTGAGGATGCTGGACACAGGGCTCTGCAGGGCTGAGGGGGCCCGGGGCTCATTTGTTCAGCCATCCCTCCCTTCCCAGCATCCAGGGTTCAGGCCCTAGGAGGCGTGAGCCAGCGCGCAGGCCCCCGCCCTGGAGCCTCTGCCGTCCAGGAGGCCGCAGCTGCACCTGCCCGGCCGGCGGCCAGGGGAAGTGACTCGCCTCCCAGGCTCCTGCCGGCCGCATCCCGGGGGAGCCCACAGGAAAGAGTTTGCAAGTTTTACGGCCACTGAAGTCAGCTCGGGCCTGGGCCGGGCACGGGCCAAGCCGGCCGGTTCTAATTAGGGGATTGGGTTCCTTGCAGGAGCCCTCGGGGCCGGGGGCGGCGCCAGGTTTGCAGAACGGCCAGCACTGTTTTGTACCGGTGTCTCCCAGCAACTGGGGGCACTCTGATACAGGCTGGGGGCGGGGGGGGGGCGGCACCCCGGGAGCTGGCGAGAGCCGAGGCCAGCCTGCTGCACAGGCCTGTGAGCGGCCAGGCCTGGACACCCTGGGCTGGAGGCGGTACTCCCACTCTTGCGGCCCCCTTGAGGGCTGACCTTGGGGAGCAGAGATCCCTGTTGGGCTGAGGGAAAACTGCCCTCCCTTGCCCAGGGCACCAGTGCCAGGACTCAAAGGGATGGGGGCAGGGCCTGCTTCTGGGATTTACTTTATTGCCTTGGGTTGCCCTGAGCAAGCGTTCTACTACCATGCCTGGCACACACGTTACAGTAGGTGTTCAAGAACATGCAGGGCAAATAGCTGGAACCTAGTATCCAGACAATGCCTAGCGCACAGTAGGTGTCCAAGAAAGGTACACTGAAGAGCGGAATCCAGTGCTTAGAACTTCGCCTGGCACGTAGTAGGAGCTCAATATAAATGTGTCGGACAAAGGAAAGAATGAGGTTTGTCTTTGGCACGATGCAGTCGGCTAGAAGCAGGGACCCTGCTGTGCCCCCCGCCCAGGTTCCCACACCCAGAGTGCCCGAGCCTGGGCAGGATGGGCCCCAGTGAGGTTCCTGCCCTGCTGCTGGGGGTGGGGGTAGGGGAGACGCCGGCAGGCAGCTGGTCAGACAGTGTGAGTCTGGACTTTGAGTGCTATTCCCGGCAGTTCCTCTGATTCACAGCTGTCCCAGGAACAGTCATGGCTGTGTCAATAAATATTGGTGACTCTGAATGACCTCTCCATCTCGCAGGGCCGTTCGGGCCTTCCTGCCCCTCCAAAGATCAAGTCCAGGCCATTGTTATTCCAGCCAGCATGTCACTCTTCTTGCTAGTGAGAGGGCCTTGGAGAATGAATGGCCTGGCGAGCTGATAATCCAGGAAGCGTGTGCCGCGTCCCAGCTTTGCATTTTCACGTACCCAGAACTGTCCAGACCTTCTGGGAATTCATGAACCTGGGTGCAGAGGGATGGGTGACACTGCGAGGCCCAGACTCAGAAAGACCCAGAAAGACGCTCAACTTTGACCCTGCCCTTCCCCCCACATCCTTGCTTGGGTGTCCCTTGCCTCCCTCTGTGCTCCGAAAGGACAATATCCTGTCTCAGATGGACGCCACCTACCGGGCAGAGACAAGCTGCCCTTGCCGTTTTCAAGGTTCACACTTCCCATGGTTTAGACTGAGAGTTTGAATTCTCAGTATTTCCTCAACTGCTCTCCCTTTACGGGGTACAGATTTCATCATGAGAGGAAAGGATAGTTGTGAGCACACAGAATTAACGGTCGTCTCCAGATTCAACTTCAAGAAATACGGATTCCCTGCTTTCTATATGCCAGGAACTCCGGGGAACACAACCAAACCCAAGACGGGCTCGGCCTCGCCCTTAGAGTGTGTGCAAAGCAGAGGATTAAAGAAGCCGCTCCACGGGGAAGGATCAGGGCTTTGCTGGGCCACCTCTGGCGGGCGCTGCCGGAGGGATCACCAAGATGAAAAGGGCCTGCGACCAGACGCCACGCGCAATTCTTGCTTGGATCCCGGATTGAAGCAAACTAAGGCCAGTCGCTACTTTTAGGGACTATCGGAGAATTAAATCATGGATCGTATATTAGATAATAGTCCTGCCTCAAAGTTAAATTCCTGGAGATGAACATGGAATTTGGGTCATGCAGGAGACTGATTTGGATCTTAGAAGACACTTGCTTGAATATTCAGGAGTGAGGGTGATTGTGCCTGTGATCGACTTGAATATTTAGGTGTTTTTTGAGGAGGCAGGCACCTGCAGCCTGAGCAGGAATTAGCTGAGAAAAGCAGAGAGAAGGTGCCCGGGACAGAGAGCAGCCTGGCAGAGGCCAGCACTCAGGGGTGGCTGCACGGAGAACAGCTTGGAGGCTGGGACTCTTAGGACGTGGCAGGCAGGATGCAGCAGGATGGAAGGACAGGGGTGCTGGTGGTGGGTGTGGAGAGAAGCAGGGGCTATCTGGGACGTAGAGTCGACAGGGCTTGGTGTTGGCTTGTGCGTGGGGAGAGGGGGTGGGGAAATATCGAGAGACCTGGTTTCCGGCTTGAGATCCAGGACGATGGAGGTGCCACTGTCAGAGGCGGAGACCCCGGGGAGAAGCAGATTCGGAGCGGGAGAAGGTCAGAGCTCGGTTCAGACCCGCCAAGTTTGGGGCTTGTAGGGCATCTCTGTTAGCGTCCCAGGAATTTGAAAGTGCCTCTGGCCAAATACCCGGGAAACCAGGACTCTGACCTCAGGCGTGGGCCGTGGGATGCTGTGTCCTTTGGCAACGCCAGGCAGGCAGGCTGGACACTGCAGAGCTGGGGCCTGATGAGGACGGACAGAGGGACGTCTAGAACAGAAACTGTGTGGCTGCCCATCCCACATCTGTTTTCCCAGGTTCCTCTTCATCTGCCGGGAGGGATGGGTTGGGCTGGGACCGTGCCATCCCTCATCCCCACAAGGCCCTCGACGGGAGCCAGGATTCTGAGATGCACCCAGAGGCCACCCGCCTCCTGTCACGGGTCTGATTTCCCAGAATTCAGTGGAAACGAAGCCACACATCTCAGCCTGGATTTTCTGCGTTCCCGCGTGTCTTGTTTATTCATCACCAGGGCAATGCCGGGTGGCTTGGTCAGGTGGGGGCAGGCTGGGCCAGCCTCAGGGATCAGGCTGGGTGCCTGGGCCCTTTCCAGCTCCCTGGAGGCAAAGACCTTTCCCCCACTATACGGTCACTCAGCGCGTAATTACTGAGCACCTACTGTGTTCCAGGCATCATTCTAGATGCTGGCAATAGAACAGTAGGCAAAACAAGAGGCCAATCTATAGTAATAATCATTTTTATTGTGGTAAATCATTAACATAATATAGATAATAAGGGGTCAGTATATGGTCATGGCGACCATTTATTGAGAACTCAGTACATGCCAGGCACTCAGTACATGCTCAGTACATGCTCAGCACCCTCCATCCCCCGTAACCTTCACGACCACCTATTGTGTAGTATTAGTATTCTGATTTGACAGATGGGACAACATGGGCTCAGAGAAGCTAGCTGCCAGCCCGCCCTCTGGCAGGTGGGAGTTAAGAAGCTTGAGACCACAGACGTACTGGAGAACGTACTTGAGGATATGGGGAGGTGGAAGGGTGAACTGTGACAAAGCGAGAGAGAGGCATGGACATATATACACTACCAAACGTAAGGTCGACAGCTAGTGGGAAGCAGCCGCATGGCACAGGGAGATCAGCTCGGTGCTTTGTGACCACCTGGAGGGGTGGGATAGAGAGGGTGGGATGGAGGGAGACGCAAGAGGGAAGAGATACGGGAACATATGTATATGTATAACTGATTCACTTTGTTATAAAGCAGAAACTAACACACCATTGTAAAGCAATTATACCCCAATAAAGATGTTATTAAAAAAAAAAAGAAGAAGTTTGAGACCAGAGCCCGGTTCAGGTGCAGGTCTGCCCCCAGCGGTCCAGCCTGACACATCACTTCGGCGTTCTCCCGCTCCTGGGCTCCTCCTTGAGTCTGGGTCCCCACCCAGAGGGATGGCTGGAGAAGACGACCCAGGGTAGGTTCAGGCAGGTGCGGGTGGCACAGAGTCGCCAAACATTGCGAGGGATGTACTTAGACTAAAAAGTTATTTGTCGTTTATCTGAAATTCTAATTTACCTGGAAGTCTTCTTTTCACTTGCTAAATCTGGCACTCTTAGGGGCGGGACTGCAGAGCAACGTGGCAGTTCCCAGCAGGAGGGGGCAAGGGAAGGGGATTTGGATGAAATATCCTGGGAAGATTCCCCTTTGGGCCTGCTATTTATCTATTTATTTGTTTATCGTTGGAGTCTAGTTGATTTACAATGTTATGTTAGTTTCAGGTGTACAGAAAAGTGATTCAGTTATGCATATATGTGTATATATCTATATTCTTTTTTCAATTCTTTTCCATTATAGTTTATTACAAGGCATTGAATATAGTTCCCTGTGGTATACAGTTAAGCCTTGTCGTTGATCTATTTTATATACGGTAGTGTGCATCTGTGAATCCCAGATTCCCAATTTATCCCTCCTCCCACCTTCAGGCCTTCACCAGTCCCCCGGTGCCAGTCCTGTCAGGCAGGAGGTGCGTGATCTTAGTCGAGGACCCACTGCACCAACCATCCTCCCGGGTGGACTGGTCCTGCCACCCGGGATGTGCTTTTAGCTTGTGCCTGCTCAGGCGGGGGTCCTTGCAGGCTTTGAACCTCCTTCCCGGCTTACCCTCCCAGAATGAGGCTCACGCAGATTCTCAGACATTTGAGAACCTTTCCTTCCTGCCGCCTAGAAGTTCAGGTGTCAGCTTCCTGTCTCCTGATGGTTTCGTTCAACCAACATTCGCTTATGAGCTTCACCAGCAAAAGAGTGACATGTAAGCCTGGCTTAGAGCTTACTATTTACAGCGGTCACTGTGACCCTTCTTCCCCATGTAGCCCTGCACATGCGGCCACTCCCCCATCCTCCACCAATTCCAGCCATGCTCTAGAGCTGCCGGGGCCTGTCCCTTCTGCCTGGAACACTATCACCCCAAGAGAAAGAAAGATAAATGAGCTGGATGACAGCACCCAGCCCAGAGCCGGCACAGACAGGATGTTTTTTGAATGGTGTTTGAATAAATGAATGACTCAGTGCAAAGGGCCTGGTGCCCAATATTTTGCCTGCTAGGCTGGACTCACCCTGAGTGTGCCCCTCGAGGTCACCCCCCCATCCCCAAAGGTCACCTAGGCCCACATCCTGCCCTTCCCACCAGCTCAGCCCAGGTTCACCTGGGGTCTCTGGGCCATCTCCCGGGATGGGTGGGCACTGGACCCATCCAAACCAGGAGGCCCTCACCTTGGGTTCTGAGATGCCTCCCCGGCGCCCAGGACACAGCCTGTGTGTGTGCCAGGAAGCCACAAGGATGTCCAGCCAAGGTGTCTTGATGGGCAGGGAGAGTGGACCCTGCAGGCCATGGCTACAAGAACCAGTCCCCACCTCAGCTCAGACGCAGGTCACCTTCCCACGGGGCTCCGGCTGCAGGGCCATCGGCTGAACTGACGCTGCGGATGGAACACTGTCTCTGCATTAAGAACTTTGACATCCACGCTCACGTTCTGTGCTGTGCTGATAAATGCTTAACAACTGGCTCTCTGGGGGGAGGTGTGCCCGTAACTATATGTACATAAGGTTAGTATAAATTTTACTACAAATAAGTGCTTGATTACCATCCACCTCAGCAAAAGAAATCATTCACATCATTGAACAGAGAGCGCTGTTCTGACATGAAGGTTGATTAATATTTCCACTTACATTAATGCATGAGGAAGAGTGAAACAGTGAAGATATGCATCGGAACTTCACTTTTTTGCTGAATTGCATCACAGTGTTTGAACACAGGAAGAATACGTCCTTAATTTTTTGTGCTCTTCACGATGCAGTGACCCGAGACACGACTCACTTTCAAGTTTAACCTGCATTATTACCATTTTTCCCATCACCTTCTTAAACCTAGAAAATCAACAAAACAACCAAGCCAGCCCTGACTGATAGTGTTTACCAATTCGCTGGTGTAAAGCTTCCACCAAGGCTGATTCCAAGCCACCAAGGCGGTGTCACTGACCGTGGAGTTGAGAAGAGACACCTAGCAGCCGCCGTTGTACAATGTTTCCACCACGCAGATGCGACAGACGTAAATAACCTTCAGAGCACAGACAATAGTAAAATATAGTAAAATAATGAGGAAGTGATGAGATTTGAGTATTTGCTTCGTTTTTAATAGAATTTATTGAATTGTAAGCTTGTAAAACTGAATTGTTCGTGATGGCCACATTTAACCGCTGGCTCACGAAATTCCTGAAAACTGACCATTCCACCTTCATGAGCCGGTCCAAGCTGGCTCCAGTGAATGCACATCTCATCCCCCTACAACTCTGTAGGGTAGGATTTAGTCTCCCTGTTTCACAAATCAGGAAGCTGGGGCTCAGAGGCCACAGGACAAGGGCTTGTGCCCAGGACGGTCTGATGCCATGGTGACATGCACCCGTCGCTCCGTGGGGCCGACGTGAGCAGGGACTGAACAGCAGGTGTGTCTGGGGAGTTGCTATTGTGTCAGGAATCCATGAACACACTCCTCTCAGTCTGGTGTGGCCTGCAGACATCACAGCCCCAGCACGTAGAATCCACTAGAACAAAGTTAACAACAGGAGACTTTCAAAAGAAGATAACATGGTGGCAGAGTTTTCCTTTCCATAACACAGTACAGGAGAGCTTTGCCCATCTAGTTCTAAAAAGAGGGGTCAAGTCTCATAACCCAAATGCTGAAGCTCTTCAGACAAAAACATTGAATAGTTCAAAAGCATGGAGTCAGGCCTCAGGGTTCCTCACGCTCAGGACTACCAACATCTGGGGCTGGTCATTTCTTTGTTGTATTGAAGGGAGCTGTCCTGTGCATCACAGGATGTTGAGAGGCATCCCTGGCCTCTACCCACCAGATGCCCTAGCACCCCTCTGAACCCAGAGTTATGACAACAGCCTAAAGTGTCTCCAGACATTGCCAGGAGAGGAGGGAAGAACCATCCCCATGTTGAGAACCGTCGGGCTTGGGAAAGGAGGAGCAGGGAGAACCCAGCTCAGACTGATGAATGGGCTACATGTGCCCTGGGCCCCAGAGCTGGCCTTGGTTGCTGGCTGAGCAACAGGAAGGCTTGGCAGGAGTGGGAGGAGCCAGGCAGTGGGAGGAGCCAGCAAAACACACTCCAACATATCTGCCAGCCTTGAGTTGTGAAGTCTGGGCTTTTTCCAGAATGGCAGCCATAGGGATTTGTGTGTGAGAGAGGACTGGAACGGTGGACTTCTTTCAGACTCACCCACCGTGGCTCTGATTAATTTAAGAGCTATGGAGTCCACCGGGTGCCTGACACTGCCAGGTGCTGGGATACACAGCTGAGAGGGGAAGAGACCCTGTGCTCTGTCCCCTGCTGGAACAAAAGCTCCACAGGGACAAGAATGTTGGGTTTTGCAGAACCCATAGTAGGTGTTCAATATATACCTGCTGAATGGAGGAATGAGAGATGGGAGTTTTCAGCCTGGCTGGGGGACGGACACATAAACAGATAGTTATACGGAGCCAAGGAAAACTTTGTGGACCCCTGAGCAGAATCAGGAAGCATCGGAAGAAGCCAGCCAGCTAAGAGCGCCAGGCAGAAGGCACAGCATGTGGCAAGACATGAAGGTGAGAGAGAGACAGAGAGAGACAGAGCATTGCTGGCTGAGTGTATTAGTTTCCTACTGCTGCTGTAACAAATTACCACAAGCTTAGGCACTTAAAACAATATGTTTACTCTCTTGTAGTTCTGGAGGTCAGAAGTCTAAAATCAGTCTTGCTGAATGTTATAGACTAAATTGTGTTCCTCCTCCCAAATTCACATATTGAAGCCCTAACCCCCAACGTGACTGTATTTGGAGAGAGGGCCTTTAAGGAGAAAATTAAGGTTAAATGAGGTCATAAGGGTGGGGGCCTAATCCGATAGGACTGATGTCCTTTTTCTTGGCCACGCTGCACGGCTTGCAGCATCTTAGTTCCCCGAGCAGGGATTGAACCCTGGCCCTTGGCAGTGAAAGCGCAGAGTCCTAACCACTGGACCACCAGGGAATTCCCAGGACTGGTGTCCTTATAAGAAAAGAAAGAGATACCAGAGAACTCTCTCATTTTTTCTCCATATGCACAGAGAAAAGGTCAGGTGAGGGCACAGTGAGAAGTCAGTTATGTCCAAGCCAGGAAGAGAGCCCTCACCAAAAATCCAATTTTCCGGCTCCTTGATCTTGGACTTCCAGCCACCAGAACTGTGAGAGAACAGATTTCTGCTGTCTAAACCACCTAGACTATGATATTTTGTTACGGCTTACCCAGTAGACCACACCCGGGGCTAAAAGCAAAGTGTCAGGGTTATGTTCCTGTGGAGGCTCTAGGGGAGAATACGTTGCCCGGCCTTCCCCAGCTTCTAGAGGCCACCTGCATTCCTTGTCTCATGGCCCCTTCCTCAATTCGCTCCAGCCTCGGTTCCTGTTGTCACCTCTCCTTCTCTGACTCTGACTGTCCTGCCTCCTTCTCTGACTCTGACCGTCCTGCTTCCCTCTGATAAGGATCCTTGAGATTACAGGGGCCCACCGGAATAATTCAGGACACTCTCCCCATCTCGAGGTCCTTAACTATAGTCACATCTGCAAAATTCCTTTTGCCGTGTGAGGGCACATAGTCATGGGTTCTGGGGACCGGGATGTGGACGTCTGTGGAGGACCCTTATTCTGCCTACCACAGTTTGGTCAGCCAAAGAGCAGCTTGTGCAGTGTGTGTGTTAGGGGCTGGGGGTGCCATGAGGACACAGAAAGAATCTGGGTCAAGACTTTGTGTACCAGGTCTAGTTGTTAAAAACATCAACTTGAATCGGTTCCTCCTGAGGACCCAAGCCATATCCAGCAGAGTGGAGCAGCAACAATAACCCCTGTGGTCTTCTCTCTTACTTACTAGTACCAGAAACCCAATTCATTCTAGCTTAAAGGGGGGAAAACCTATGAGCTCTGATCTGAAAACTTCACGATGGGCCAGCTTCAGCTTCAGGTACATCAAGATCTATGAGGTCAAATGATGTCATCAGGTCTCCATCCTTCTCTAAGATAAAGTCTCTCTAGGAGCAGATTGTGTGTGTGTGTGTGGGGGGGGTCACCTGAAACCTAAAACTTGCCGTTTTTCCAATTCACCTGCCCTCACCAGCAGGAAGGAGAGCTCCTGCCCAGCAGAAAATTCCTGGGAGGGCTCTGATTGGCCAGCTTGGGGCATGTGTTATGCCTAAGCCAATCACTGCAGTCAGAGGTGTGAATGGGTACCCTGATTGGCAGGCTCTGAGTCATGGGCCCACCACTGAGGAGAGGAGGGCCGGGTCTTGGAAATGCTGGGAACAGCGTGATAGTGGGCTGCTGCTACCAGGGGATGGGAGGGGTGCTGGTCCTGCAGAAAGAGCAGTGCCCCCTGGTTGGGGTGGCCTTGTTGAGGCTCCTCCCAGCTTTAGCTGTGCAGTCATCCTTCCAGTGGACACCCCAGTCTCTGGGGACCTTTCTGTCCCTGAAACCAGAGGAGTCCGATCACAGCACATAGGGTGGTTCAGGCCTCCTTCCTCTGCCTTCTGGGTCACCACCTTGTCCTGGGTGAGCGGCCACCTTGTGGGTTCTGCCACTGATTCTGGGGCATCTTGGTATCTGAGGCCCCCTCGTACCACCCACAAGGATGTTAGAAATACAATCTCAACCTAAAATAAATGTCTAATAGATTAAAGGGAAGTCGCTAAGAAGTTTTACTTAAATTCCAACACACCAGACCTAGACAGGAGGCCAGGTCTACAGAGCATCACTCCATCCCCTGAAGGGCCTAAGACGTAAGAGACAGCATCGCTCCAAGTCTGGGCTAGAGGTGAGCAGTGGGATGACAGAGGTTTCCTTTGAAAACAAACCATATATTCTGCACCCCGTAGGTGATTAGCAGATGTTTTCTGATGGATGTAGGCTGTTAGAGAATGGAACCAAAATAATTCCCATCACTGAAAAATAAAAACGTGGCCACATCCCGTGCCACATCCCCTTGGGCCTTGGGGAAGAGCATCTATTCTACAAAAGTACTCTGAAGTTCCTCTGTGTGCCAGGCTCTGGAGGGCAGTGCAGCAGGCAGTCCTTGGGTGCTGCGTCCCTCCCTCCCATGCCTGCTCTGGTCCCTGGTCCCTGGTCCCGAGCCCAGCCTTCCCACCCTGTCCTCACCCTGACCCAGCAAGCAGGGCTTGGCTAGCCTGACCTGTTTTGCCTTCTAAGTGGAAACAGTCTGCTGAAAAAGAAAGTCAGCTCAGGGCAGAACCCAGTAACTCTTGATTCATGTTCACCTCTGACCAAGACAGAAACCCAGCTGTGGTTATCAGAGAGCAAGTGAGAGGCTGGGAGTGGGAGTGGGGGGGGCAGAAGGAGGAGGAAGGGTTACGGGGAGGGACGTTGGGGGGAATAGAGAAGTTCTGAATCACGGGATCTTATTCATGGGGCAGATGTGGCCACAGGATGGAATGGGGCGAGGGTAGGAGTCCGAGTCCTATGCCGAGGGCAGGCTGCACGGAGCAGGGCTTCTGCATCCCCTGCCTCCCTCCTGCCCCCCTCCCCAGAGTGCACGGCATTTCCTAGGAAGAGTGGAGGCAGCAACTATCCCTGAGATCAAGGGCGTGGAGATGGTCCCAGGCCTGGGAGGAGTGAGCTGGCCTGGTCTATGGGGGTGAATGAGTCAACAGTCACCTGAATCCTGCTAGCACATTACCAGGGGACCAGGGAGGTGGCCTTGGCAAAGCCCTGGAGCAAACGTCCCCAACTGAGCAGGGCGAGGCCGGGCAAGGCCCAGCAGGCCCGGGACCCACTGAACCCCCAGGGCCAAACCTGCCTGATTGGCCAACCCGTGGAACTGAGATGGAAACCCCCAGCCTGTGGCCAACAACTGCCAAAACCATTTGAAAGGGAAAGTCTCCCACTGGTTAGAAACTTCAGACTTTGCAAAGGTCAGGATTAATGAGCAAATCGGTTGCTTAGAAGATACTTAGACAGGCAGTGGAGGGCACAGGACCAGGACCTAGAGGCCAGAATGGAGAAAGTGGGCCTGGGGGCAGCCCGTCAGCAAGCTGATTCCCGGGGGGTCAGCTCTCAGGTTGGCGGTGGTGGCCTCACCCTGGCCCGAGACTCCACGCAGGGAACAGCTCTCGTCCCAGGAGCCTGAGCCAATGTCCTAACTCTTCCCATAGCCACAGGAAACTTCCAGGGAACTGGGACCTCCAAGCCCAGAGAGAACGCCTCCAAAATTCCTTGGGATTTTTCTTTTCTAGTGAACCGAGTGTCTATTTATAGATGTGGAAATATGCATGGAGAAAGGACTGGAAGGAAATACGTAAAATGTTCACATGCTTGTTTTCTTCTTTTTGGTGCTGTTTTATAAATTTAAAAAAAGACTCTCAAGATAAGAAAAAAGATTTTTTTAAATAAAATTAATCTTGATGTAAGTATTCATGCTTGTTATAGAAAAGTGGGAAGGAGAAATTAGAAATCACCCACGGCACTGTCAACCATTAACGTCTCACTGTGTTTTCTTTCACTATTTCTCCTATGCAGACATGTCTGATGTAAGGTTGTTGTTTGTTTCACATAGCCGTGATCACCTTACATTATTACAAACCTTTTTCATGTGACCACAAAATCAACAAAGCATCTTTTAAAATGTCTATCTAATATTTATGCAGTAGATAATACCATTACTCCTGTAGCCATTCTCCCATGTTAGCATATACAGGTAGTTTCCAGTTCTTCACAGTTATAAATAACACTGCTGTGAACATCTTCATCTGGAAAAGTCTTTCATTTTTTGGAGATTATTGTCTTCAGATTCTCACATTTCCAGATGTGGGATTACAATGTGAAAGGTGGCCACACATGAAGTAACAGGGTGAACTTGAACCCAGTTAGTCTCCCTCCCAACTCCTCAGCCTTTAATCCTAACAAAGGGTGTTGAAAGAAAAATAGGAATGAGGCTCCTCTGGGGACAGGGCAGGGGTGGGATCTCTCCTGCCTCCCCCATGCCCCCTCCCCGACCCCATCCACCCAACACATGTGGTTTTTATCATTAGCAGTGGTGTCGGCTGTGAGCCCAGCCCTGCCACATTTGACAGGATGCTGTGGGGGGTGAAGAGGACTGAAAGACTCCCCAGCAGAGTTGGGGAGCTAAGGTCTTAAGAATGAGCAGCTTGGACCACGAGGGAGAAACCCCTTGTGCCACGAGTGGAAAGGCTTCTCACACATGATGCACCAGCCACATCTTCCAAGGTGGGTAAGGTTCCTGCTGACAGAGCCGAGGAAAGCACTCTCCCAGGGCTGGGGCCCCGGGTTGGCAGTTAGGGCCCATGCAGAGGAACCCAGGAGGTAAGAAAGCAGTGAGAGGCCAGGCTGACATAGGGGCAAGTCAGTTCCAGGTGGGCACATACGGAACTGATCCCCCAGTACATCCCCGGGGACGTGAGGCAAAGCCCCGCCCCCCCTTCAGTGTCTTGGAGCATTTCCGAAGTTTCTTCACCTTGCAAGCAACCCAGCCCCTGGCCTCCCCCACCCCACTCCAGGCCTATCTCCCACTCAGCCCTCGTAGCCACTGCCTCCCTGGTCCCTCCCTGGTTCCCGTTGTTCTGTGGAGACCACAGCATCCTGTCCTGGCCCAGGAGGGCTGCTGCATATGCCGAGGGTGAGCGACTTCCTGTTCCAGCCAGACTCCGTGGGGGGTCCTGTCTCCTGGCTGGCCCAGCCCCAGAACAGAGGGCAGGCTCACGCTCACACACACACACTCACTCCCACCTTCACACACCCTCTCCACCCTCCCCGTGGCTCAGAACACCTTGCCCTGCTGCCCCACGAGAGGAGACGGGTCCTGGTCAACGGGACCAGCTGGCTGGTGTCCACTGCCCCCAGCAGCTGCAGCCCCCGCCTCAGCTCCTGCCCCCTCCATGGACACAGGGGGACACGCCCAGAGGAAGGACCCAGGTCCCAACCCCAGTCCCACCATTTGGGAAGAGACTGGGCTCGGAGCCTGTTTCCCTGCCTGCAGGGGGCTTGGGCAACTAAAGGACGTAACGCGTGCTAAGGGCTGGGCATGGTGGGAGCTATGTGAGTCCCACGGATGGGATTGTAAGTGGCAGAGTTAAATATCACTACCATTAGAAGACCTCACACGTTAGGTACCAGGCCGGCGCCAGGGCCCCGGGGCTGAGCGCCCTGCCGCTGCTCTCTGTGCCCCAGGCTGAAGCCCAAACCCAGCAGCCCGGGCCCTGCCCAGCTTCCTGCCAGCCAGACACACCCAGACAGCATTCATCCCCAAACTGGGACAGCTCCGCCCTCGACCTGGGGACCCCTCGGCCCCTCCTGCCCAAGGGCCTTGATCAATAAGCATTTTATAACTATTTTATAACTGCCCTCAGCTCTTCCTCTTTGCTCTGATCACCGTGGTGCTTTTCTTCCCTCCAGCCCTGGGGTGCACGCTGCCCCCTCCCCCTTTTCTGGCCTCAGAGCCCCTTTCTGCTCCATCTTTCCCTGTTCTCTCTGCCCACATCCCACCCCGAACCGCTTCGCCACTTCACACCCATCCCCGCCTCCCTCTTCCCCCTCCCACCTCCTCCACACCTGCGGCCTCTTTCCATGACCTCCTCCCCCTCCCCTCTGACGGCTGACCATCCTTGCCACCTAATCAGACCAAGCTAGCTCCCTGGAACCCGGCCAAAATTTCAGCCCAAGAGAGTCCTCTCCTTGGAGCAGTCTCTCCGCAGACGAGGGCTGCGGTGGGGAACGAGGTGATTCCAACGGGAGCGTCAGGAGAGCAGAACCGGGCGTGACCAATGTGAACCGGGCTCAAGGGCCACACCTGTGTCCATCCTGCCGGGAGCTCCAGATGGCTGGGGAACTCTCGTTGACTCTGCCCTCCCTCTCACTGGGGCCAGGCGGTCATCCGAGAGGCGCATATTGGGGCAGACTGGGCTGAGGCCTCCTGCCTGTCCTGGAATAGCGCTCCTGCTACACTTGGAGAGATGCCCACGGCCAGGGACAGTGCAAGCACCCAGCCCCTCCTGCAGAGCCGTGAGCCCATCCCAGGCTGATCTGGCCCATGGCAGCTGGGAGGCCCGGCTCTGCCCCCAGCAATCTGCCCAGGACCTTCCTGTGGGCTGCAGGTGGGGATCCGTACCTCGGCTGGGAAAATTCTACCCTGGCCGTGGTGCCCAGGGCACACTCACGTTGGTGGCAGGCATTTGAAATTCATCTGCCCAGGATGGTTCACCTCGTGTGGGGCTACTTGTCATGAATTCGGCGCCACCAGGTGAGAAACACAAATGCAGTTCACTCTGCTCTGCACTCTGTACAGCACGGCAGCCAGGTTTGGGACCAGACAGACGTGAGTCTGAGGCCCAGCAATGCCTCTTCTTAGCTGTGTGACCCCAGCAAGTTACTTAACCTCTCTGAGCATCAGCTTCCTCATCTGTAAAATGGCGACTGTCAGAGAACGTACCTCTAGGATTTGGAAAGTGAAATCAGCTCGTACTTCTAAAGCCAGGCACAGGGTGGGCACTCAAACGTCTCCTCGGAAAGAAGTAGCAGTAGATGCTGTCATTGATATTATTTCTCAGCTCGGAGTATAGGAAATGAGGCGTTGTCCCAGACGCCCAGGTGGGGACAGCAGCCTCAGAGCCCCAAGCCAGGACCAAACGGTGGAATTTGAGCACGAGGCCTGACCCAGGCTTTCCCCATCTTTGCAACCTGGAGCCCACCCTCTCCCACACCCCAGAGACAGAAAGGGAGAATGAATCCATACCGGGTTTGTTTCCACTCGCTCTCAAAGGAACAGCAGGCCAAGCTCTGCTGGGCTGCCCATTTGCTTTCGTCAGCATTGCTGCTCTATCAGGCTGTTGTCACTGGATGAAGGATCGCGGTAACCCTGCTGGTTTCCAGGGCTTGCGGGGGAGATAACACCCGACTTCCGCTCGGCTTCTCCCTCTTCCAAGAGGGCTGTTTCCTTCCGTCCTTCATCCTTTTCTTCTCCAAGAGGTCCCAGGTGGTAAACGGGTGGGTGGATAGACATCACAGTACAGGTGGAAGCAGGAACCGGTTGCTGTGAGAGATAGAACCATCCTCCTAGTTTCACCTTCTTTTCCTATGTGAGCCTTTGCCCGGCAGAATTAGGTATGAGAAAACCACTCCCATCCACCACATACACGCACCCCAATTTTAAAAAAATTTTTAACATCTTCATTGAGATATAATTTACTTACAATAAGCTGTACCCACTTAAAGTGTACAATTCAATGAGTTTTAGCAGATGAATACGCCTGTGAAACTACCACCACAATCAAGATAAAATCCAACTCTATTTAACTGGCTATGGGTGGCCCATCTGTATTATTCATGGCATTTTTAGTGGCAGATGGCAGGAACTCAACTCACACTGCCTAGGCAAAGAAAGGGGAATACTGATTTGTGTAACTGGAACATTCAGGAATATATCAGCTTCGGGTATGACTGGATTCAGGAGTTCAAGTGACATCATGAGTGTCCCTTTGCTCACTTGCTTTGTCTCTAAGAAACTCTCTCCCTGTGGCTGACAAGGTGGCTGCTGAAAGCCCCAGAATAACATACTACATCTCTTTATCAGTGCCAAGGGAAAGAAATGGTCTTCTCTGATAGCCCTAAGAACTCTGATACAGCACCTCTGGGTCACGTGCCCATCCCCAGATGGGGCAGAATCAGCACCACTGATGTGCTGTGAAGGTTCAGTGATGACATGTTTGTAGCTTGAAACTGGCCATGGTGGGAGCACAGGCAGACCTCAGAGATCCTGCGGGTTCGGTTCCAGACCACTGCAATAAAGCAAATATCACACTTAAGTGGGTCACGTGATTTTTCAGTTCCTCAGTACATGTAAAAATTATGTTTACACATAATTTTTATATAATTATGTGGTCTATTATAGACTACTTAATTATGTAGTCTATTACGTGTGCAATAGCATTATGTCTTTAAAAACAATGTACAAAGCTTAATTTCAAAATATTTTATTCCCCAAAAATGTTAACCATCTTCTGACAACGCCAGGTTGCCACAAAACTTCAATTTGTAAAAAACACAGTATCTGTGGAGCGCCATAAGGCAAAGCACAATAAAACGACGTGTGCCTGTATTTACACCAGGGAAATTGGCAAACGCTAGAAATCAGGGCTTCCGCACTCCACCCCCCCTAGAGCCAGCTGTTGAACACAAACACACCACAGGAGTCGGCCTACCTAAACCAATGAAACAGATTCTCCTGAGGAAAGACACATTCTGTTACGGAAAGAGGGGAAGTAGAGGGGGGTCAGACAGAAACAACAGAAGAACTCCACTTGGTTCACGCAGAGCTGCCTAGAGCAGATTTCAGAAAGGAATCTTCCAGGGTTTCCTCCCACCCAAAACCCTCGTGAGAACGCTGACCAGGCCAAGGCCGGACCCGCCACAGAAACAGTCCAGCCAACGTGCAGGAGAAGTGTCCAGGCTCTGTTCCCCAGCCTCCACCTCCCCCCACCACTGCCAGTCACGGAAAATTCAGGAACTTTCTGAGCCCGCCACTTTCTGCAAAGCCATACCAGCAACCAGAACCATGATTTTCAGCTTGTTCAGCTCTTTTAAAACAACTCTTTCAAAGCAGCCCAGAAATGGGGGCTGTGGCTTGATTTGAGGTTAAACAAATAAGTGTCATTTATCCAGCGACACTCTAGGAATGAGAGCTTTCTTAAGGCAAATTCCCCAGCTACGTGCTCCAGAAAAACTACTGCCCCCGATTACTGGGTTCTAGTCCACTGTTCTCCATCTCTGAAGATATCTGGGTTGCTTCCGGTTGCGCTCTGCACAGAGCATTTGGACTGAGGGCACACAGCCTCTAGGCTGTGTCAGCCTCCCACCCAGCGCCCACAGGACCCTGGAGCTCCAGGGTATTTCTTGGCCTGCTGGCAGATGACTCCCCTCCAGCCAAGGGAGCCAGGCCAGACTGCTGCTATCTGAAGCAGACCGCTTTTCTTCCCATGTTTTGAGGGTAGGCAAGAATGAGAAAAAGGAAGAAGAGAAAAAAAAAACCCAACAACCACATTCTCAGACAAATAAAACTCAGCTCTACCAGACAGGAGAGCTGAGCTTCTCAGCACATAGGGTGCAGGAGCAACTCAACAGAGAAATTTTCCTTTTCTCTCTGAGAGATATCAGTCTTTGGGCCCCTGCTGGAAACCTGGGCCAAGAGTTTTCAGCTCTCCCTACTCTACGCACGAAGTACCTGGCAGCAGAATCAATGGTGCTCCCCAAGTCTGCCATTTGCTCCCCTGCCTTTCCCAGCTGTGCCGTGTGACTCGTTTGGGCTGATGAAATTGAGCAGAAGGGATGCATGTCATTGCAGGCTGAAACAGTAAAAAGCCCAGGCCGTGATCGCTAGTCTCTCTTTCCTGGCCACTCTGACCATGGAAGCCAAGTGTTCCAGATAGTGCGGCTATAAGATGACGGAGATTCCACCCGCCTGGGTCCCTGAGTGAGTCTGTGGAGCAGAGCTGCCTGCTGATCTGCTGGGATGTACAGCGTGAGCAAAACCCTTGCTGTGTTCAGCCACTGAGACCCAGGGTTGGTTTGTTATTGCAGCATTACCTGGCATGGCCTGACTGATTCAAGCTCTGGTGTACTTTGCCATGTTGTCACTGGGAGAGCCCAGCATGCAAGAGGTGGAAAACCACACTTCCTCCCTTTCTGGCCAACAGCCTTCACCCAAAGCATTGCTTATATTCAGGGGCCCACGGTTCCCTGTCTCACCAAAGATTTAAGGAACTTCTCTGAGGCTTGGGCCTGTGCCTTCCTTTGAATTTCTTTGCAGCACTTGGTTGAACACAAGCATAGAAATGGTCATCTCTCACATTCTCTCATTGAACAGGAAATGAAGCACTGTCACTGGTGATCCCCCATGAGGAAGGTGGGATTGCCTTAATTCCTATGTTAAAGATGAGAACATTGAAGCTCAGAGGGAGTTAATGTCCTCCTGAGGTTGCACAGCTAATTAAGGAACTTGAACCTAGGTCTGTGCCTGTCATCACAACACTGGTATTTCTCAAAATGTAGCTCATAGACTCCGAGGTGGGGCCTGGGAATCTGCATTCTCAGAGCCCAGCATGCTAACCATTACACCATGGAACTGCACAGGAATCTGCATTTTCAAAGCTCCTCGGGCAATAATGATGCTCGCTAAGTCTGAGAACATTTACACCACCTGCTTCCGTCAGACAAAGCCACCACCAGAGCGGTAGGGTTTGAGGGGTGCAGCAAAGGACCACCTCTCCAACTAAAACAACATAATGTCTCCCCTGCCAGACAGCTCGTGAAATTCTCCCCAAAGAGCCCTTTCTTTGGGTTCAAATACAAGTTGTCCTAGAAACACGTGAGGCTTTCTCGTGAATTAACTCAGATCATCCCCAGCTAGGAACAACCGTCTGTAAGACGTCACTCTGCAAGGGAAGTTTCTGCAGGGAAACAAGACCTTGCTCTGAAAGCGTGCATCCAGCTGGAGGCTGCAGACGGGGATGTCCTGGACTACAGGAAGAGGCTGAGCCTCATGGGGTTGGGGGTGGGAGGAGGACTCCGAGGAGAAGAAAGAAATGCAACTGCAGGAGGTGGTTAAACCCTCACACAGGAGAAAGAGTCAGAAAGAACTGGAGTAAAGCCTCAGCCTTACTATTTACTACCTGGGTGAACTTGCAAAAGTTACTTCATCTCTCTGAGCTTCAGTTTTCTCATCTGTGAAATGGAACTACTCACAGAACCTACCCGTAGTTAGGCTGCTGTAAGAATCAAATGCATTTGCACATCCGTAACAGTTATTGTTTATCCATCCCTTACCATCTGCCAGCAGCCGTTCTAAGTGATTCACATATATTAACTCACTTAAACATCACAACTATCCTATGATATGGTTATTGCTTTACCCATTTTATAAATGAGGCAACAGAGGCACAGAGACGTGAAGTAACTTGCCCAAGGCTGCAGAGCTCATAAGTGTCAGAGTCAACATCTGAACCTAGTTGGTCAGACTTCAGAAGCAATGACCCTGGGGACTTGCCTGGTGGTTCAGTGGTTAAGACTCTGAGCTTTCAATGCAGGGGGGGAGGGTTCAATCCCTGGTCGGGGAACTAAGATCCCAAATGCTGTGTGGTGCGGCCAAAAAAAACCCCAAAGAGGCAATGACCCTAATGGCTACATTCAGGGTGTAAGTGGAAGCCTTATCTCAAAGGGAAGGATGCCACTGGAGGAGGGCTGGAGTGGAGTCTGTTGAAGGCTGGAGTCCCTGTTGCTCATGTCCAAACGCAGTCTGAATGGCAGCCACAATTATCAACACAAATACCAGCGCTCTTGCTCTGCCTCCAAGCCAGGCAGTGTCCTGGGAACAATGTTTTGGTTGTTGTTTTATCTCTTTTGCCTTTTTAGTGCATCCCCTTAAATAAACTGCAGTGTTGCAAGTAGAAAAGGGAACAAGCATGTCTTGAGCAGTTACTACAGGCAACATTCCATATCAGGCAACTCCATGTGTCTCATTGGGCCTCACAATTTCATGAAACAGATATTACTGTCTCCATTTTACGGATGAGGAAAGTGGGCCTAGAGAGGTTAAATGACTTGCAGCAAAGCGGTAGCACGGTGCTGCTTCAAACCCTTGTCTGTTGACTCCAGAGCCACTTATGAGAAGTGATGGCAAGCCAGGGCTTTTAGATCCAACCCCCGAAGATGAAGCTCCCTGTTCCTCACCCATTCCTCCACGTGCTGAGTGCTTCTGAATGGCTGCTCTAGGCCAGGCACCAGCTTAGTGACCGTGGCAACCCGGCTTCGGCTTCATTCTATTCAGCAGGGATGCAGGTCTATCTTAATAGTATATTTGGAGAGATTTCTATTGTCCCCGGGATCTGTGAGGGCCGACCACCAGCCCAGGGGCTGCTTCGCGGGGCTAGGGGCACTCAGCCTCCTCCTGGGAGAATCCAGGCTCTGGGTGTTTCAGGAAATGTCTGACCTGCCAGGTTTCCGTGTGACTGATCAGTTAGAGCTGAGGAAGGGGGGTCGGCGGCCGGGAGGGGAGGTTTCCCGTCAGCCCAGCTTTTGTCTCGCACATGAGCCCGAGACAGACAAACCACAACCACAGACTCGACCAGCTGTGGAAGCATTGAACAGGAAACCCAGAACATCTGGTGCCCCACTTCCTCTGAAGGCTGTGCAAGTCTGGGTGGGTGTGTGTGTGTGTGTGTGTCCCTGCCCATGTGCACGTCTGTTTTCTCTCCCTCTGTCGTTTAGTGGGATGGGGATGCAGACAGGGTTGGAAACCACAGGCCTGTGGTGACAAGGGAGCCTGACACCCGCTCCCCAACCCTTACGGTGCCTCAACCCTCCTCAGACAGTGACCCAGGATCTGACCCACCCTCACAGGCCACCCTCCAACACCTAGCTTCAAGTCACCACGCACTTCAAGAAAAGGATTTTTTTTTTCCTTTAGGATTTGGGTGGTTTTAGTGGAATTTGTTTGGGGATGAGGTGGGAGGGCTCTGCTTAAATCTAATTTGGCCTCAGCACACAGACTCACAGAAAGCAGCGTCTGGATGAAGGTTGTTTTTAAAACAATTTGAGGAGAACCTGTGGATGACCTCTGAGGCTGTGTGCCGGTCAGGGGGCTGTTTTCCCACTAGTCGTGTTGTCCTCTGTGTAAGGCCTGAGAAAGACAGGCACTGAGAGGGGAAGAAATGTAAGGAAGTGGAAAGAATACCCCCCCACCCCCCAACCAGGGCACGAAGTTTAACTCTCACGTCTGTCATCTTTAGGAGGTAGGGTTGTGCTCATTTTTACAAATCATGAAATTGAGGTGCAGATGGAGTTCAGAACTCACCCAAGATCATTCAGCAAGAAAGGAGCAGGGCCAAACATCAAGACCAAACCTGACTCCTGGCTGCACCATATCTCCTGGATCTCACTTCATTCTTTCAATGAACAGTAATCATGCCCCACACACAACTGGTGTTCAATGAACGTTTCTTGAATGAATCAACGAAATGAGCTGTCATGGATGGCAGGGGCTGGCCTCATCACTGTGTCCCCAGGGCTCAGCACCAGTGGGTGCTTCCTAAGTTCCAGAACAGTGACACTTCATTTACCTGGAGGTCATTTACTTAGCCAGGTCAACTGCTTGGATCCTGGCTAAAAGTCTGAACGAAGGTAAAAGGAACCACAAGCTGTCCACAGAAGTCGCAAATCCTTAAAAGTTCAAATACTTGGCTCGGAGACCTTCTCAGGCCCTCAGTCGGAGTCTGGTTACCCTTTCTTTACAACTCGTGCTAATAAGTTTGCTTGCTGACCTTACAAGTGTTGGCTGAAAAGCTTCCTGCTAGAGGAAGCTTGCTGGCAACACAATCTGGGAATTCAACTAGCATTTTCAGACTAGTAGGTGGCATTATGGATGGAACAACGCACCAGGAGAGGTAACAGGCGAGACAAACTGCCCGATTCTCCGATATCTGCTAGCTTTGAGAAAGCCAGTTGGAACTATAGCATCTCTGACGATTTCTCTGGCCAAAATTAAAGGAACAGCAGCGAGAGCACGCAGACCTCAACTGTGCTCGCTCACGACTTGGTGTTTAAGAGCTACACATGCGCCAACCTGAGATGACACATGTGCAGTGTCCGAGGCCGTGCTCGTTTTCGTCGGCAGAGCCCACTTCTGAGCTGGGACTGACGTCATGCAAAGCGCCGCGGGGGCATGACGTCATCCGAGTGCGCCTCCCACGGTGCCGAAGCCCCCGGGCTCCTACTAAGGTGTTGCTGTGGAGACGGGGCGCCGAGCCCCACTCCCGAGACGGGATTGGAGGAGAGCTGGTCATCTGACGTTGGTGAGGTTTCGAAAGCGCGCGGGAGGCGCTGTGGGGCGCTCTCTGCGCGGTTCTCCTGGCAAGTCAGATACTTTCCCGCAGTTCTGCCCGGCAATTTCCGGGAACGCCCCGCCCCCGCCAAATTAGAGTCAGAGCCCAAAATTCAATTTGAGGGGCTTCTTGACTTACGGTAGTAAATTTCGGATGTACCTCTTGTCCAAGTAAAGGACAAATTCAAAGTGCCCGAGACCCTATTCTGCGTGGGGCAGGAGGCCCCGTTAAGGCTTAAGTTTATCACTTAAACAGCGTAGGGATGGGAAGAAGAGTCTGGACCAGAAGACTTAGTCCTAGGGGCAACCTAACCTTTTTTTAAAATAAATTTATTTATTTACTTATTTTTGGCTGCGTTGGGTCGTCGTTGCTGCACGTGGGCTTTTTCTAGTTGCAACGAACGGGGCCTACTCATTATTGTGGCTTCTCTTGTTGCGGAGCACGGGCTCTAGGTGCGCGGGCTTCAGTAGTTGTGGTGCGTGGGCTCAGTACTTGTGGCTCGCGGGCTCTAGAGCGCAGGCTCAGTAGTTGTGGTGCACGGGCTTGGTTGCTCTGCGGTATGTGGGATCTTCCCGGACCAGGGCTTGAACCCGTGTCCCCTGCATTGGCAGGCGGATTCTTAACGACTGCACCACCAGGGAAGTCCCAACCTAAACTGTTTGAGTCTCAATTTCTTCTCCGTGAGATCTTTCCCATAAGCATATAAATATATTATTTCTTCCTTCCTAAGAAATCCTTTCCTTGACTCCATTTCTCCCTCCAGTTCACACCTCATCTCTCTCTCCTTTCTCTGAATACCAGAGCTCCTTGAAAGAGTGCCTACAGTCACAGTCTCCAGCTCTCCCCAGGCTTTGTCGAACCCTTTTCCTGCATACTCACTTTCTTCCCCATCTTCTTCTCACCTGCTCTGTCAGCAACGTTTGAAACAGTTTATCACCTCTCCTCTGAGAAACACTCTCTTCACTTGCCTTGCAGGACTGCACACTCTTGATTTTCTTCCTTGTACTTCTCAGTCTCAATTTATGGTTCCTCCTCATTCCCCTGACCTTTCAATGTAACAGTACCCCCAGGACTGGCTCCTTGGATTTCTCTCTCTTTTCACTTAATATATCTTGGTGACCTCATGTAGTTTCATGACTTTAAAGACCATCTATATGCTGACGAGAGCCTCTCCCCTGAATCTCAATACCTGAGTTTACAACTACCTATTTGGCATCAAAACTTGGATGCCTAGTCAACTGCTCAAACTCATCATGTCCAAACAGGATTCCTGAGCTTCTCTGCCAAAAGATGCTTCACCCGTGCTCTTCCTTATCTCAGAGAATGGAACCTCTGTCCTTCTAGCTTCTCAGCCTCCAAACCTTGTGTTCTTCATCCCGCATCCAATCTGTCAGCAAATCCTATTGGCTTTTTCTTTAAAATATACCCAGAATCCTACCTCCACGGACACCACCTTAGACCCAGCCCCTCATCTCTCACGGATTATTGTAAATGGGTTGTTGTAATTGCCTCCAAACGGTTCTCCCAGATTCTACCTTTACCCCTCTCTTCCTCAGTCGATGTTCACATAATGACAGCCTGAGTAATTCTGTTAAAAGTCATAACATGTGGCTCCTTTTGAGCAAAACCTTCCAAAGACACCCCTCTCACCCAAGTAGAAGGCAACGTTCAATCATGGCCAGGAGTGTCCTCCACCACCCGGCGCCTGGCAGCTTGCTGAGCCACCGCTCCTAACTTCAGCTCCCCCACTGCCTCTACTGCAGCCACGTAGGTCATTTTGCCAGGCTTCCTTATGCCTCCAGGACACTGGACTTGCTTTTACCTCTGCATGGAGCTTGTCCTCAAATAGCCCCAAGGCTCCCCCTCTCAATGTACACTCAGACATTCCTTGCTCAGAAAGGCCTTCTCTAACCTCTGATTTTAAGTTACACATCTGCCTCCGTAATCCCACATTCCCATTGGGCTTCATGGCATTTATCACCTCCTAATATACTATGAAACTTACTTCTTTATCTTATGTGACATCCCTCTCCACATGAAGGCAATGATTTTGTTTTGTCATGGCTGCATCCCAAGTTCCTAGACAGAGACCAGCAAGTGATAGGTGCTCAAGAAGCAGCTGCTGGGTGAATGGATGCATTTCAAGATCAGAGGGTTCAGTACTGGTTTCAAGCCAGAGCTTTAGGGGCTTGTGTTCCAGTCCTCCTTTGCCACTTAGCTGCTTTGAGGCCTTTAGGAAGTTTAACTGAATCTCAATTTCCTCATTTTTTAAAATTAATTTATTTATTTGTTTATTTATTTATTTTTGGCTGCATTGGGTCTTCAGTGCTGCATGCGGGCTTTTCTCTAGTTGCGGAGAGTGGGGGTTGCTCTTTCTTGTGGTGTGTGGGCTTCTCATTGTGGTGGCTTCTCTTGTTGCAGAGCACGGGCTCTAGGCTCACGGACTTCAGTAGTTGTGGCACGTGGGCTCAGTAGTTGTGGCACACGGGCTTAGTTGCTCTGTGGCATGTGGGATCTTCCCAGACCAGGGCTTGAACCCATGTCCCCTGCATTGGCAGGCGGATTCTTAACCACTTCCACAGGGAAGTCCTCGATTTCCTCATTTTTAATGTCAGTGAAATAATACTTCTTTCATTCAACAATATGGAACCCCCCTCATGTGACCAGCAAGCACTGTGCTGGTTGCTGGAGACTCTACAGAGAACCTAAATGCACATTTCCTCACTGCTCTGGAGTCTAGAGCCTGAGGAGGGGATACAGATAATATCCCTGTAGTCCTCCAAGTAAGTGACTATTTGCAAACTGTGATAAGTGTGACAGAGGAAAAGCAATATAGTGCTGAAGGGGGAGGGGTGGCGAGAATCTCTCCAGGGGAGTGACTTCTTAAGTATTAGTCAGCTTGGGCTGCCGCAACAAATACCACAGGCCAGGTGGCTTAAAAACAGCAAACATTTACTTTCTCACAGTTCTGGAGGCTGGAAGTCCAAAATCAAGGTGCTGGCAGGGTTGCTTCCCCCGAGGCCTCTCTCCTTGGCTTGCAGGAGGCTGCCTTCTCCCTGCGTCCTCACATGGTCTTTCCTCTGTGCACTTGCAACGCTGGTGTCTCTTCAGATGGTTCTAATCTCTTCTTATAAAGACTCCAGCCAGATCGGCTTTGGGCCCACACTAATGGCCTCATTTTAACATACTTACCTCATTAGAGGCTCTATCTCCAAATGCAGTAACATTCTGAGGTCCTGGAGTTAGAACTTCAACATATGATGGGGCGGGGGGCACCGTTTAGCTCATGGCATTAATTAAGATCCAAAGGATGTTGGGCTTCCCTGGTGGCACAGTGGTTAAGAATCCTCCTGCCAATGCAGAGGACACGACTCCAAGCCCTGGTCCAGGAAGATCCCACATGCCGCGGAGCAACTAAGCCCATGCGCCACAACTACTGAGCCTGCGCTCTAGAGCCCGCAAGCCACAACTACTGAAGCCTGTGCACCTAGAGCCCGTGCTCCACAACAAGAGAGCCACCACCATGAGAAGCCCGTGCACTGCAAAGAAGAGCAGCCCCCGCTCACCGCAACTAGAGAAAGCCCACGTGCAGCAATGAAGACCCAACGCAGCCAAAAATAAAATGAATAAATTAAAAAATAAAAAAAGGATGCATAGGAAGGAGAGATGGGACAAGGGGAACCCCAGGGAGAAGGAAGAATATGCACAGAAATCCCATGGCTGGAAGGAGTGTGACAGCTTGGAAGAAATGACAGCCCCATGTGGCCTGAGCTCAGGGTGAGGGGTCTTGGTACGAGATACGCTGGGGTTTGGGGGGAGCAGCCCACACAGAGCCCTGGAGGCCACCTAGGCCTGTGGTTGGTGATGTGGTAGGTGTCGTCTTATGAAAAGATTCCTCTGACCACGGTGGGTGGAGGGAGGCTGTCCCCAGCTCCAGGGTTGTGGTGTGCTGAGGGCTACCTGATAGGTTACACGGTGAGTGTCGCACTCAAGGGCTCAATAAAGGGTTAACTGTGAGTGTTTTTAATAATGCCCCCCCGACACAGTTGATGGGGAGACTGATGAAAAAGAGACCAGGCAGGGGCTTAATAAACTGAAGTGACAAACACACAAGCACAGTAAGGAGAAGCATGAAGAAGGACGGAGCCTCCACATTTGGGGGCTCTGGATATAATACAGCTTAGACAGATGTGATTTATGATTAAAACTGAGAGTTTGAGATGAAACTAACGCAAAAGAGAAAAGGTGTAGATAGAGCAGTTGAATGCTTACCCCTACGTCTGTCTCCTAGAAGCCAAAATACAGTGGAAATGATTTGGTAAGAAGGAGCGCTCGTCTTTTTTATTTTTTTTTCAGGCCCAGCTAAAATCTTCCCTTAGGTTTTACCTTGGGGAAATGGATACACAGCAGGTAGTCCTAAAAGACTTGGAGGGAAGAAGGGGTGGTCATCTCCCATAGGCTCTCAGTAATGATGGGGGAGTGGGCGGTGTTCCCATTTCATTCCTAGAATTCGTATCAGGAAGTGAAACCCGGTGTCACTTCCCTCCCACCTTCAACTTGAGTGGTGAGTCTGCCCTCTGATGACTTAAGGCAGCAAAGACTCATTGCCTCTTTGTGTTGGAGGGAACCAAGATGAGCATTTCATCCCAGTGGCGAAAGAGCAATAACTATCCACTTTGATACTCCGGACAGAGGGCCATCTGCCAGTGATTGGGAATCTACAGGGCAGCCCATCCTAATCTGGGGCAGAATGAACTGTTAGAATCTGCTTTGTAATATTAGGCCACATCTATGTCTTGTAAGTCTTGGCCTGGCCTTGAGGAGCTACACAGACCATGATCCCTCCTCTTTATAGTGTCAAGTATTTGACAATAGCTGTATGGTCCCCTTCTGAGGCCTCCAAGTCTTCTGTCCCCAAACCGAACACCCCCCTCCCCCCAAAAGTGTTCTTTTCTTAACAGTAATTTTATGAATATCCTCGTACATAAATCTTAACTTAACTGTCTTTGGATACATTTCTATAAGCGAAACTACTGGGGCAAATGGTACGTTTTATAGTTTTTGCTCTGTGTTTCCAGATTACCCTCCAGAAGGGGTGATTTTGTTTGTACCTCTTACAAAAGAGCCTGTTTCCCCACACCCTCGCCACCAAACTGGGGAATTTGCATCCCTTTAAGCACTGCCAATCTGATAGGGGAGAGTGATTATCTCATGCTTGCCTTCATTTGTATTTCTTTGATTACGGGTGAAGTTGGACATGTTTTCCAATCACATCCTATACTTTTGCAATCAAGTTTTGGAGCTGGACGCAGGAGCTTACATGTATTCCAGTTAAATTTTATCTTGCTGGATTCCACCAATCATTCCTTCCTGCTGAGATAATTTGGATCCTGGTTCTGTGATTCCAACATATTGGCCTTCCCACACAGCCTTGTGTTATTTGCATGGTTGATAAGCAGTTATCTTTGGCTTCATCCAAGTTGTTGATAGAATGTTAAAGAGTTTAGGGCCAAGGATAGAACGGCTTGGCAGGTCACTGGAGAAAGCCTTGGGAGGACACTGTCCCATGTGCTGTTAGGATTCTACCTGACCACGCCCAGGAGCCGTGGCCTGTGGGTGGAGCCTTCACCTGGGACAGGGGCCAGGCACAGACTCCAGCCCGGACACTAATCGGCTGTATGGTCTTGAGCAAGTGGTGTCACCTTAAAGGGAGATGTGACACATGATTATCTATTTTCTCTTCAGGCTCTGGAGGCCTTTTTGTCACTATTTTGTCCATAAAGATTTCATGAGAACCTTTCAAACTATAGTCAAAAGTCATCACTCTGGGACTTCCCTGGAGGTCCAGTGGTTAAGACTCCATGCTTTCACTGCAGGGGGCACAGGTTCGATCCCTGGTCAGGGAACTAAGATCCTGCATGCTGCACGGTGCAGCCAAAAAAAAAAACGATGTATAGATATAGATAGATATATAGATACAAAGTCATCACTCTATGGCAAAACGCTCAGCAAACTTACTAATCTAATGAAAGACGTTCCTTCGATGGTCAATATTGACCCTTATGCTCGCCCTTTCTAAATGCTGGTCCACCATTCATGTGATTATCTGCTTTAGAATTTTGCCCAGGATCAACACTAAGCTCACTGGCTTTCCATTTATCCAATTCGTAATTTTTTAAAAATTTGGGACATTTGCCTCCATTCTGCATGATTCCTGAAAGGACTCTGAGCATCGGAAGTGTCCCGTGCTCCCTGCGGAGACAGGGCGGTTCTGCCTCCCTGGTTGTTTTCTTTCATATCATGAAGGAACACGTCACTGGGATTGTCTCCTCTGCTCCCAGCATGGACAGAGGGTCCAGGGAATCTGAGGAGGGTTAATAAATAACTTGGACAGTATTGACAAGGAAGCAGGTAGAATGGCCCAGTTTGAGGGGAAAGAGGGTCTTTGTGAGGGTGAGGTTTGCCAGCTGTTCTCGTCTTTGGCTGAAGAAACAGCTCCAGTGGGCCTGGGAGAGGGGCCTCTGGTTATCCAGCTCCGGGCGTAATGAAGGAAACAGGCATCAACGGCATCGCCTTGATGACACACGATGGGACTTTCCTTTGAGTGGCTTCCATATCAAAAATCAGACAAGACTATGCTAAGGAAGGAACAGTAAACACCCCCATGTAACAGATAAAGAAGCTAAAAGACAAATTAGGTCACTGATTTAAGTGACATAATGAGTCAGTCCTAACTCTGGCCATCTGACTTCTTACAGCCATGTCTGCGAGGTAGCTGTTGATTTTCACCTTGTAAATTTACCACTAACGTACGTAAAAATGGTCGTTCCTTGCCATGTGTTGTTGCTCAGACTAATAATAACCATAAGAATGATAATAAAGACTGATACTTAGCTCTCCTGTATGTGTGCCAAGCACTGTCCTAAGTGCTGCGCATGAGTTAACCCTTTAATCCTGACAGCACCCCTGAAGGGTCAGTGCTGTTTTCACTTGGTTTTTTCACAGATTATGAGACGGAGGCACAGAACAGAGTTTAGGCGACCTGCCTGAGGTCACACAGCCCTGAAGGGGCACAGCTGGGGGTGGGACTCAGGCAGCCCGGCTCCCCAAGTCAGGAGAGGTGAGTAAATGAGGACGAAAATGGAATAGCTAGTGGAAGTTATTTCTCCCCCAAATTGTGAATGTCTTGCCAACAGTGGTCTCAACTGCTGTGGAGGAACAAACCGACTCACCCCCTGAACGAGCTGCACGAAAAGGAAGGAGGAGCCACGTGGAAACAGGAGCTCGGGATGTGAATAACCTGTCGGGTGGGCGCACAGGCTCTGTGGAATCCCGAGGGGATGGCATAAACCTACGGTGAGTGTGACCATGACGTGGGACACACAAACACCAGGACCCAGGATTACAACCAAGCCAGATCCGTGAGACGGGGCCTCGCTCCACGGGCCCCCGCCTTCCAGTAACAGGATTGCGAGTGCAGTGACCACTGGCGCAGGGGAAGGAAGGGCTGCAGACCCGGCCAGGACTGGGCTCTGATCGGCAGAGTCCCAGTATTGTCTTCCAGTTGCTAGACTACGCTGCTTTCCAGTACATGATTAGGGATATAAAAACTAAAATGTAAGGAAAGCATTTTCATACAAATAATTTCAACCGCAACGAGGCAAACTGGCTTCTGATGAAGTTGGCAAGGGCAGGTAATGAACTCACTCCAGTTGACATATTGAGAGTTGCTCTCTCCAGATCCAACTGGCAGCTTCATAATTATGGAAACGTCCGTGTTGTTTCCACTTATCCAGGGTTAGGCCTGCTGGTATCTGATTCAGTGTTTACTTCATGAATGAGGTCAGTTCCCAGCACAGCTGGGGTTTCAGCAAAGGAACCAGAGCCGCTGGTCAGCAGACAGCGTTCCCAATCACCTCTGAGCGTGGATGTCAGGGCCGCCTTCTCACAGCTCACCCACGCTGGCCACTCTCTCTGGCATTTTCTGGGGCTTGGCTCTCCTCCCTGCTCTGCAGACGGAACCCGACCTGCAGCCTGAATGTGATGAGATCACATCCAAGTTTCCCACAGCCCAGCGGTTCACTCTTCAACCTGCCCCCCGGCATTGCGACATCTCGCCCCTTCTGAGGTTCAGAACTGCCAGGAAACCGGGTCGCTGTTTAAAATTATTTATTCCAGGCTGGTTCCACTTGTGTGGCGTGAGAGTGACTCAGAATACCTTGGAAGCCACCTCCAGAGGTAACTGTGTCCCACAGGCCAGAGCATTCTCTGGGCCAACTCCCCACACTGGGGAAAACAAGAACAAAAGCTCACGAGGGCTCAGAACACTCGTTTACGGAGTGACATCCCCAAAGCTCACGGAGGTGACAGGGAAGCCTGCTGAGGGCAGAGAGGAGGGGCGGCGCTCCAGGTGACTGCAGCAGCGGCTGCAGGGGTCGTCAGCGTCGTCGATCTGCTTCCCTGCGTCCCGAGCCGCAGCCTTGGGACAGCAGCAGCGACAGAGCGTGGGCCCAAGTCTGGGGCGGCTCTCTCAGCTCTGGCGGGAATGGCTTTACCTCAGCGAGAGAAGGTGGTAGGAGCTTAGGGACAGCGACCTGGTTTGGATTGCACAACGATCGTGGGAATCATATGCTGAGACGGTTTCACGCCAAATCTGTGGGCTGTGGGGGGAATCTGGAGTAGGACGTGGTTTAGGAGCATGAGGCAAAGGCAGATTCAACAAGGAGGCTTCCTCCTTCTCACGCTGACAAGGCAGAGTATGTGCCACGACCCACGTTGTCACCGCCTAACAGACCGGGGGCTGCTGACACAGGTGCGAGAGAACAGCGTGGAGGAGCCACAGTCCCAGATGTGAAGAGGTGAGCTCTCTCCTCCACTGACCTCAGCAGAGGGCGTTTTAGGATAAAGACTTCTCTCTCTCTCATCTCAAGGGTTGGTCCAGCGGCCACGGGAGACTTCAGAACGTCTCTGTCCACCGGAGGGTCTAAAGAGCCTGTTCGACTCGAGTCAGATTGAGATCACTTCCCTGACATGCTCCCTCAAGAGCACAACCTGCCTCAGCCCCAAGATGCTCCGTCCACCGATTCCTGTGACCCAGACCCCGTTACTTGCTGGCGATTCTGTTGCCCGTTGTATCCACCGTTGTCATGTCAACTTCTAGTCTAAATGATCTTTTCCCTTGAATATGCTTCTGGAAGTTTTTGAAGATGAGGCCCTGAACAAAGTTCATTCCTCACCCTCTCTGGCCTCGTCACCTTGGCCCTCTGCCCGCTTGGCTGCCGCTGCTGACACTTGAACGTACCAGACACACGTGCACCTCAGGGCCTTGGCACGCGCTGCTTCCTCCGCCTGGAATACTCTCGCTGGGCTGTCCACGTGGCTCCAGCAATCAATCCCTTCTTTTAGGTCTTCATCCACATGCCTGCTGGCCAGCCACTCTCCTCCCCAGACCCTCCCATGTGTGTCCTCCTTCCATACATGTTTGTCCCTGGAGCTTTTAACCCCATCTCAGACAGCACCCACTACCTGTCTGTTCTCCACCTACCTCCCCCATTGGAATGCCAGCTCCACGCCGGCGTCACAGACTCGTACCTGTAACAGTGCTTGGCTTATCCACCCTGAAATATTTACTGAGTGTTCCCTGCACACCAGGCACCAGTCTAGACACTGGATGTTTTTGCAAAAGTTTGTCCAGGGCTTCCCTGGTGGCGCAGTGGTTGGGAGTCCGCCTGCCGATGCAGGGGACACAGGTTCGCACCCCGGTCTGGGAGGATCCCACGTGCCGCGGAGCGGCTGGGCCCGTGAGCCATGGCCGCTGAGCCTGTGTGTCCGGAGCCTGTGCTCCGCAACGGGAGAGGCCACAACAGTGAGAGGCCCATGTACCGCAAAAAAAAAAAAAAAAAAAAAAAATTTTCCACTGAGTGAGGCATTGGCTCAGTAGGTCCTATAAGCTGAAAGAAGCTGTGTGTCTCCTGATTCCTCGCAGAGATTTGAGGACTTGGATAAATACTTCGCCTCTCTCCCTCTCCTTCGCTGCCCCCTTGATTCTGTATATTCTGCTTTCCCAACAGACACAGGAAAGGGGGCTCATTCCAGAGGAAAGGCAGAACCTTCTATGATTTAGGAGCACAGGTGTTCGCTCTGCCGGGGCCAACTGAGCCTGCTTTTTACGAGCTTCTGAGGAGGAAACGCATCTGACGTGCTGTCACCTCCCGGTCGTTAACAGAGAGCCCTGGGACTGGCTGAGCTGTGGGCGAGGCAGGCGGCTGGGGCCCTTACACAAGCTTTCCAGAGAGATGGGGGGGAGGGGGGAGGTTGGCGGGGTGAGCTGATGCCTCAGCCACAGCGGAGGGACGGAGGCTGCAGCCTGCAGCCAGCAGCCTGGCTGGAAAGTCTGCGTAAAGGACACCTAGAGGAAGAGGGGCCTCCGTCCCTCTCCACCTCGCTGTAACCCTGCATTTCTCACCCCCTCCCCACCCCAGAGATTTGCAGCCCGGGAGGCTCCCTGCATCTTGATCATTTAAAAGCTCGCTGGTTTCTCCCAACAAATCAGAACTTCTTTTCTTTCCTCCCTTTTGAAAAGCCTTTTGTGAGATTGGGAGTGACCCACAAGTAACCTCTCTATTCCTGTCTGAAGGGAAAATATTTCCAGATCAGAGTGAGCAGTCGGCAGTGCCAAGCCCGGGCATATATGAATACTCGATTATGCCTCCTGAGCCGCCCGCCAGTCACAGTTTCAGAAACGAACCAGAAGCAGAGCAAAGAACTTGCGAATCAAGAGGTTTATTCTTCTCCCCTATGCAGTATTTTGAAACCGAAGTTTCCACATTTTTAAGGGTTTGATGTCATAAAATTCCCATGTATGACTGCATTTTGAAAAATGGAGTCATTGTGTGTGTGTCGGAATGTGAGAGGTTTAGCATATCACTTAGAACCAGGAATCTGAGATGCACAGACAAGACAGGCCACTGGGCATTTTCTGTCATGAGTTCATGTGATGGTAAGACTGTTCCGGAACCATCTGGAAGTTAAGTGTCAGTCTTCTGAAAAGAACTGGGACCTCTGAGTGCCAGCTGTTGTTATGACAAGTGCAGTGTAAGCAGGTTTCTATTTAAAACATTCACAGCTGGTACTTGACTAGTTCTTGTTGTCCGAAGGGCACCCTCTCTCCCTCGGATTGTTTTCCACGCTAGTCTGGTTTAACCCAACCTGCTGGGTCCAACCCAACCCAAAGGCACGAAGAGAAGGACATTGATAAAAGGAGCAGGGAAGTTATGGTCTTGTGCTGCCGGAACCAGGCTCAGGTGAAGACAAGACAGCCCTGGAGACAGTGCTGGAGGGCGAGGGGTGGAGAGCGGCCAGAGATGGCGAGGAAGGAGTGTTTCCCTGGCTTTGCGTGAAAGAGGAGGCAAAGGCAGACACCCAGGACTTATCCCTTCACAGCCTGTCTAGTAAGGCCCTTGGGTGCCCCCTGGGATCCAGGACGCCTAATCTAAGTAAACTCCAGATCTGGACAGCAGTTGCCTATGGCGGGCAGGGGACACTCAAGAGAGGAAGAAGGAGAATTCAGAAGTGGGGTGAGCGGGGCTGGAAACGGGGAGATGGAGGGATCTGCAGCACAAGCAATCGAAGGCAGAGACCAAGGATGAGCTGGGTGTCAGGACGGGAGCCCAGGGTCTTTATTATCATGTAGGTCCCCAATCTTCCTCGCCTTAATTACGGAATGAAAAGTGGTGAGGCTCGGATACTCGAGGACCAGGGCTTTAAGGCTGTGGATTTTGTTCCTATATTTCCCCAGTTGTGTAAGACTTCTCCCTTCTGATCTCCAGAGGGCCCTCCTCTCCGTCCTCCCACCTCCATTCTCCCTCCTCCCTCCTCCCTCCTCCTTCATCAGCCCTCCTCCCTCTCTTCTCCCTCCTCCTCCTCCCTCCTCCCCCTCTCCTCCGCCTCCCTCCTCCCTCCTCCCTCCTCCACCCTCCCCCTCCCTCCTCCATCCTCCCTCCTCCATCCTCCATCCTCCCTCCTCCATCCTTTACTCCATCTTCCTTCCTCCCTCCTCCTTCATCAGCCCTCCTCCCTCTCTTCTCCCTCCTCCCTCCTCCATCCTCCCTCCTCCATCCTTTTCTCCATCTTCCTTCCTCCCTCCTCCTGCCTCATCTCCCTCCTCCCGCCTCATCTCCCTCCTCTTCCTCCTGGGCACAGCCAGTCACAAAGGGGCAAGAGTGACACCAGTGGGGACAGAGGTGTGCTGGAGCTGGGCCTGCAGTAGTCAGCCCTGGAACAAGGCAGCACTTGTGTATATAGAAGCTTTTCAAGGCGGTTTCACAGATACAGGGACGTTGGAGTGAGAGGAACAGAGAAATTCCAGAGATTTTTCACGTGCAAGCGGATATTTCCTTTGAGAGTTCGTAGACTAAATACTACTCCTTGTGTCTGAGGGACGGTGTATACTGCTGACCTGGCAATGTTCTCTGCGCGAGGCAGGCACCAGGAGCCCCCGGCGGCCTGGAGGGAGATGGAGGCAGAGGAAGGTGAGGCCGCCTGAATAAATGTCTTTATGGAAGAACATCGGGGGTGTTCTCCCCCCGCCGGACAAGAAATCCATTTCAAATATGGAGGAAGAACGTGTTGGCAGATCTTGGGAATGAAATGAGCTGGACTTCTCAAGATAAATATACCCAGGCCTCTCTATTAACCATTTTCACATATGTACATATATTTTCATCGACTTTATTTTTTAGAGCAGTTTTAGATTTACAGCCAAAGTGAGTGGAAAGTACAGAGAGTGCCCATCTACCCCCTGTCCCCACACGCACAGCCCCTCACTATCAACGTCCCCCACCAGAGCGGCACGTTCGTCATGCTCAACAAACCTACACTGACGTCACTGTCACCCAAAGTCCACACCTCACATTAGGGTTCACTCCGTGTTTTGCATATTCAAAAATGTTGACAAATGTATAATGACATGGTGTCACACGGCCTAAAAATCCTCCATGCTCCCCGTATTCATCCCTCCCCTGCCTCCAACCCCTGGCAAACACGGATCTCTTCACTGTCCCCATGGTTTTACCTTTTCCAGAATGTTCTATAGTCGGAATCATGCAGCCTTTTCAGATTGGCCTCTGTCGCTCAGTAATGCATGTAAGGTTCCTCCATGTCTTTCATGGCTTGATGGCTCCTTTCTTTTTCGTGCTGAATAATATGCCATTGTCTAGATGTAGCCATCTTCATATATATTTAAGCAGCCAGATTTTTTAATGGGATGACATAAGTTACTAATAAAATCTATGATAAGATAAAGGCAACACTTGGCTTAAATGGAACAACCTCTATATCAACCCTATTAATATGAGGGCTATTATCAATCCTTCTGGTTGTAATAAGTAAACTGAGGCACAGAGACGACCTGACAGTTAAGTTAGTGTGGGGAGATCCATAAAAAGAACAGAAGAGTCTAGAATCCCAGCTGTTTGCTCTAGCTCAGATCAGAGTGTAATAATACGTTAGTAGTGTGTTTTTTTTAATATAAATTTATTTATTTATTTTTGGCTGCGTTGGGTCTTCGTTGCTGCGCGTGGGCTTTTCTCTAGTTGCGGCGAGCGGGGGGCTACTCTTCGTTGCGGTGCGCGAGCTTCTCATTGCGGTGGCTTCTCTTGTCGCGGAGCACGGCCTCCAGGTGCGCAGGCTTCAGTGGTTGTGGCTCGCGGGCTCTAGAGCGCAGGCTCAGTAGTTGCGGTGCATGGGCTTAGCTGCTCCGCAGCATGTGGGATCTTCCCGGACCAGGGCTCGAACCCGTGTCCCCTGCACTGGCAGGTGGATTCTTAACCACTGCGCCACCAGGGAAGCCCGTTAGTAGTGTTTTAAGTTGATAAATGTGGGGAGGGGGACGGACCCTTACTCCCAGCTCTTCAGGTTGCCGGGCAAAGGGAATTCCTTAGAGTAACACTCCTTGCCTCTCCGCCTCCCCACACCACTTCCTCCTTTCACCCCAGGGGAGGAGGAGCCACTTTCCCAGTTGGGTAGATGGGGAAGAACTGGGCATGCTCAGAGTATCCCCCAGCTCCTCTCTGGGATAGCCTGGCTGTGGAGCACGCGCTGGTCAGCTGGTCAGCTCTCAGCCAGCCTGTGTAAATCAGCAGGTCCAATTCAGGAAGGTGACATCAGCAAGCCCACTGGCCCACACACCCAAGCCATGTCCTACAAACAGGTTCATAAGAATAATGACACTAGCATCCCAATCTCATTTTCTCTGACTCCTACCTCTGACTGGTTGTCCTGATTTAAGTGGGGAGGACACCCACTTCCAAACCTATAATGTCATCATGAGTGGCTCTGACAGGCTCTTAGCACCTTATCAGCCAGATTCTTACTGGTGCCAAAATGTCTCCACCATCACTGAATCTGGTAACTTTGAAGCTATTTTAGGCCCAAGGGACAAGATTTAGTGAACTGAGGTAGTAAATTAATTAAAAGCCCTGAGCTAGCCTGGAAGCGCAGCCAGCCTGCTTTCAGGTAATCATTCGATCCCTTAGAGAAATCCAACTGAAAAACTAACTTTAGACCAGAAATTTAACTGCTTACAGCCTATAAAACAAGTCTATCTGGAAATGTCTACATAGAACCAACTGCAAACTAAAATTTCCACGAAAGAAAACAGATATCAAGACTACATCCAAATTTTTATCAGGAGTTGCAGAAAACTTCCCTCTTCTGCCCTAATGGTTTTTTTTTCCTAAATGATGTTTTATTATTTATTTATTTATTTATTTTGGCTTCGTTGGGTCTTCGTTGCTGCGCATGGACTTTCTCCAGTTGCAGCGAGTGGGGGCTACTCTTTGTTGCGGAGCATGGGCTCTAGGCGCGCGGGCTTCAGTAGTTGTGGCACGTGGGCTCAGCAGCTGTGGCTCACGGGCTCTAGAGCACAGACCCAGTAGTTGGGGCACACGGGCCTAATTGTTCCACGGCATGTGGGATCCTCCCAAACCAGGGCTCAAACCCACGTCTCCTGCATTGGCAGGTGGACTCCCAACCACTGCGCCACCAGGGAAGCCCCCATCCTAATGGTTTGATACACATTTTCATGCCTTGAGTCCATCCCAGTACATCCAGGTCATTTGGTAACATCTGAGTTTTCTTGAGCCAAGGTTGAAATACCACCATGGCTTATTAACATCCACAGCGACAGTAGAAAGTGTAATGTTTCTGTATCTGCCTACGTAGGGACTACACAAGAACACGATGAGCCCCTTGAGAACAAAATCTAATTTACATGTATGTCGTGTGTCTAGTCCACACAGCATCACTCATGAGAGCCCATTAATATTTGACAATTAGGGGAAGGAGGATGGCGATGATGATGGAAAAGGTTTTCCCGAGCTCAGTTACCATCTTGGCTGAGGTGGGCTGCTCAGTGAGACAGACACTGACTCACTGTGGCTAACAAGTTACCACTCCCAGCCCCCTCCTCCCTTGTCTACCTCAACTCAGGCTGCAAGAGCCAAATGCACCTGGCCCAGTTCTACCAAAGGACAGGGGCATGGATGTCTTCTGGAGGCCCTCTGCAAGAGGTTTTGCTTTTCTTCTATGAGGTGGATAAAACTGGTGATGCCCCTTCCCCTTCTCCCTGCCTTGACAGTGGGCATGATTCCTGGAGCGGCAGCAGCCAATCATGACCATGAGGTGACCAACCAACTCTCTGAAGCCGCAGGTAGCCTAGTGCACAAAAGCTACTCTAGCTGCCAACCTTCTCTCCCCTGGGTGTAACTATGGCCATCACAGGACATCAGAAATGCCTGGTACATCATTAATCCAAAGAAGACAAGCTGCACTATTAAAATTAACTGCTGGCCTACTACCCTCAGCTAATACGAATGGAACAAGATGTTAAAAAATGATTCTGTTTCAACTCTGGCGAAGGTCCTGAGGCAGTACCAGTAGGTCCCAACTACTCTCACGTTGCAAGGAGGCACTAGACCACGTCTGCATGGCCTGCAGGGCTGTGACCACCCACGGGTTGGAGGTGGCAAGGCCTAGAGGGAGAGATTGGAAATTAGATGATTTCTTTAAAGGTAGTTGTTGGACGCTGTGGCCCCAGCTGTGGACGAGAGGAGGGGGCCTAGTATGGAGGACTTTGAGGAGGGATTCACAGGGCTGACATATGTGCCCAGTAGTTTGGGGGACCAGACAACTGGTGTCTGTCACGTGCCCGAGAAATCTTAACAGCAAGAAGCCCTAAAGTTGGGACTTCCTTGGTGGTCCAATGGTTAAGAATCTGCTTCTAGTGCAGGGGACTCGGGTTCGATCCCTGGATGGGGAACTAAGATCCCACATGCCTCGGGGCAGTTCAGCCCGCGCGCCGCAACCACTGAGCCCGTGTGCTCAGGAGGCCGAGTGCCGCAACTAGAGAGAAGCCCACGCGCCGCAACAAAGATCCCACGTGCCACAACTAAGACCCGACACAGCCAAAGAAAGAAAGAAAGAAAGAGGTCCTAAAGTCATTACAGGAGAGGTGGCTGCACAATTAGGGACAGAGTCCCACCCCTGGTTTTCCCACAGAGCAGAGCTGGCCCCAGAGGGCTGCCGGCAGAAAGGGGCTGAGCCATGAGGTTAAAACACTGGCTGAGCAAGTCTCCATCCCCCTCGAGGGAGCCACATGTGAGCCAATTCCCCAGATCATGGGGAGTCTCCAAGAAACCCCAAAGCCCGTCACAGCTTTGAGTGGCCAAAGGAGGCAATGGCTGATTACATGGGGGCCCCAATTACTTCACCCTGGAGGGGCCCAGTGAGTGGGAGGGAAGAGAGTAGACAGAAAATGTGGAGAAACCAAGTGTGAGCGTTCATTTTATGTGTCAATTTGACTAGGCCACGGGGGGCCTAAATACTGGGCCAAACGTTATTTCTGGGTGTGTCTGTGAAGGTGTTTGTGGACGAGATTAGCATGTGAGTCCATAGACTGACTGAAGCCGATCGCCCTCCCCCCAACCCGTGAGTGGGCCTCATCCTATCCATTGAAGGCCTGAGTAAGAAAGAAAGTTCCCTCTCTGCCCGACTGTCTTCCAGCTGGGACATCATCTGCTCCTGCCTTTGGACTCACGCTCGCACTGGGACTCACGGCTTCAGCTCTCCTCAGTCTCCAGCTTGCTGTCTGCAGATCTTGAACGGCTCCACCTGCATGATCCATGACGGTCAGTTCTTTAGGGTAAATATGTATCTCTGTCTCCTATCCGTCCTCTGGAGACCCCAGCCTAAAGCACAGGGGGAACTTCGAGAAGGGCACCTCTGCCGTCTCCCACCGCAGGCTGCTGGCGGGGCGCGGAGTTCTGGAGCTGAGTGGGAAGAAATGTAACCTCTATACATCCATGTTGCACAGAGACCCTGTGGACTTGAAATTACCAGAAGACTTTCTGCCATCCACCGGCTGCTGGAAGGTCACAGAGCTGCAGAGATTGCCCTGGGGAGGGGGGTGGCGGTGGCTAGAGAGAAACCAGCCCCCCAGGAAGCGTGGGAGGGGCCCTGGAAACTAAAGAAGAGAGTTTCACTCTGCTGCACCCACAAACCCCATAAGCGCCGCACCTCGTTTTCACAAACATGGTGCGTGACGCCTGCAGATGATTTGTGTGTTTAGGCAGAACCCAAACATTTCCCAGGTCTCTTCTCCCAAACGCTAAACTCCTTTCTCCCTCCTTGGCAATCTGCGTAGGTTTTAGAGCACAATAACGTGTGGAATTGAGACCTTTGGTTTATTAAAAGTAAAAAGTAGCTTCGAGGAGCATAGAATTACACAGTTCCGTTTTAAATGTGCTTGAAAAGCAACTCCTTCCAAAGCCGTATCATTTCCCATCCCGCAAGAATCCCGCTGGAGTTGGGAGGGTGGCCTCAAATCGAGTTCCAAGCTGTGTCTCAGCCGGTGAGAGACGCGGCAGACAGTGTGTTGAAAACCACCAGACCAGGAGTAGCTGATCTTTATCTGTCTCTGTCGAATTCCCAGGGATACCACGGGGGTTTCCAAGCCCACGTGGGAAGCGTCGTCAGCCTGTGTCCAGAGGTGCAAAAAGCATGAAATTGGGCAATTTCTGCGTCTTCACCCCCGCTGCCCTCATCTCGCTTGGTGCTGGCTCTCTCCGAGTCCTCTGGGCCCCTGGGCCAAGGCAGGCTGGATCCAGCTGGATATTTATAGCGCTGCTACATGAGAGCAGCTAGTGGGAGCAGGTGGTTTCTGATAGGGGGAAAGGAAGCTGTTTATACCGGGAGTTGGATGAAAATTAGCCAGAGGGCGGGCTGCAGCCATAGTTGGTGTTCCTTGCCTTCTCAACGCTGGGGAAAGTCCTCGGGATCCTCAGGTGAAAATACCTCTCAGCCTTGCTGCCTAGACAGTTCAATTCAGCAGGTGCTGGTGGGGCACCAGGTGCCGGGTAGGCCCTGAGGTGAGTAAGACAGGCCCCTCTCCTCGTTACAGTCCAGGAGGGGAGACCTTGTGAAAGTAAACCGTGATGATGTGGTCCAGCTCTGCCCGCTGAGAGCGCCTCGGGAACACAGACACCAACGTGATGGAGGCTGCTGGGCCTTGGGGAATGGAGATGGGGTGGGGAGAGGGGAAGGAGTGGTCAGGGAGGACCACAAGGCCATGACTGCTAACCTGGCTTGGTGGGATGGACAGGAAAGGTCCAGGGAGGAAGGAATAGAATTCAGGGTGTGGAGGTTTTGCAGCCTGACCTGGTGCATTCTGGGAACATCCAGAAATCAGCCGTGACCTGAGGGGAGAGGGGCTTCCTGAGGGATTTCGGAGGCAAAGGCTGAACAGGTGAGCAGGGCTGGGCCGAAAAGGGTCACTGTCCATGCCCAGGAACGCGCACTAATGCCAACTGCGCCTTCAGGCAGGAGGAGCTGGCAAAGCTTTCTAAGCCGGGAAGCGGTCGTTATTCCAGGGAGCAGGGGAAACTGTGGATCTGTGGGCAAGTTCCTCCTGTGTCTCTGGTGGCACCATGCCTGGCACAGCTGGTACAGCATAAATGCCTGTTGAAAGAGCAGACTCACCAATCTACACCCCTGTCTGGAGGTAATGTGTGCAGACCGTCCATGAGATGAGTCCGGGCAGACGCGCTGGGCGCCGGACGGCGGCTGCAGGCACCGTCCCCTCCAGCCCCTTAGGCGGGTCCAAGCCTCCCCAAGGTTTCTTCCCATCTCACTTCTCTGCCCCACAGCCCAGCTCTGCCCTGCCTCCGCTCTGATTCTGCCTGTTGCTTTATCTCCACCTTGGCATCCACCCTGGCACGGGTGTGGCCTCAGGCCTTCTATTTGAAACCCAAGTAATAACCATAACAACAGCAAAAGACACTCCTGTGTGCTCTGGCTGAAGGTTTGGGGAGCTGAAGCAAGTTTACAAACGCTAACAACTTAAAACGGAGCATTAGCCTTCTGCTTGCTCTTAAACAACCGTAAGCCATTTCTGCTCCCCCCACTTCTTGCTTCTTCCTCTCCCTCCAGGCTTCTCCCCTTCTCTCCCTTCCCAAGTGCCTGTTCTTTGACTATGCGGGATAGTTTAAGGTGTTTGGGGTTTGGTTTGGTTTCTTGGTCTCCTTTCCTGCGAACTCTGACCGCTTCACCTTTCACCCTTTAGTGGTGTACTTTCGTAAACAAAGACCTTTTGCTCCCTAAGAAGAATGCTGGTCCCATAAGGTAAGAAAGTCATTTTTCCCATATCACAGCATGATGGAGCAGCTGTGTGATTTAGTTTATACCTGGCACCATAGGGGACAAGAAAAATAAGAACTGTCCTTAGGGCAAATGTTGGAAAACGACAAAGATTCTTTGCTTGACCAAATTTTTTCAGACTCCTGAACCTTCTAGGTCCATCTGTGCCCTTCCTTGTAAAATCCAGTTTTAGCAAGAACCCTGCTAAGTCAGTTCAGCAAGAGCCCCCAGCCCTTGATATCTGATCAGTTTCTTATGCCCCACTAGCCCCCAGGGCTGTCTGCCCACCCTGGCCTGTTTCCGGCAAGAATCCTCTGAGGTTCGTTTAGCCAGAACTCCCCTAAACCCTGATGTTTCCTCTTAGGAATTTTCCACCCACCGACCCCACCCCTGCTCCTTGGCTATAAATCCCCACCTGCCTGTGCAGTGTTCAGAGCTGAGACCAATCTCTCTCCCACTGCAAGACCCCACTGCAGGGGTCCCTGCGCCCATCGCCATGGCCCCCCTTTGAATAAAGTCTGCTTTCCCGTCTTCAACAACTGTCATTGAATAATTTTTTCTTTAGCAGGAAAAAAGACTTAACCTAGAGCACTTTGACTTGGTATTTAATCACATGTTCCATGGGTGGCCACACTGTATAAAGTGTAGAAAGCAGAGGTGAAACGTGCCCGTGGTGCTGGGAGCAGACAGGATGGGAAAAGCGCTCTTCCCCATGACCTCGTATGGGAAGAATTAACACTCCAGGGCAGCTAATTGGTTTTCCGAGATGGAGCTGATGGAGGGAAGAGGAGGGGCTCGCTGGATCAGCTCTGGGGATGAGGGAGAGTGGGGAAGGGCGATGATGAAATGGGGAAGGTGGAAAGAGAAGCCGTTTGGAGGAAGGAGAAAATATAAGTTTGTTTTTTTTTTTACATCTTTATTAGAGTATCATTGCTTTACAATGGTGTGTTCGTTTCTGCTTTATAACAAAGTGAATCAGTTATACATATACATATGTTCCCATATCTCTTCCCTCTTGTGTCTCCCTCCCTCCCACCCTCCCTATCCCACCACTACCAAACTAGTGGGAAGCGGCCGCATAGCGCAGGGAGATCAGCTCGGTGCTTTATAAGTTTTAAATGGATGAAGTAGAAGAAGCCGAGAGGCAGCTACCCGAGCTGTGAACAAGAAGTGCCCGGCAGCACCAAGGCCAGGGCTGGAGAATGCTCTGGACCAGCAGGTGTGGGCCGTGCTCAGCAGAGAACATCTCCAGGGGCAGCACCTGGTCCTCAGCCCCCAGGGGGTGTCAGATTCTCAGTGTGCCTTGTCTTAGAGGGATTGGGAACTTGCTGAAAGTTCTGGTATGTTCCCGACCCTTCGATGTTTGACTCAAACTCTTGGTTTCTTCTTGGAATGCTTCAAAGGTTTTCAATGCAAATCCAGACTTTTCCCCCCTCACTTATATATTTCTGTCCCATATCCATTTGGCTTGGTCAGGGCTTAGCAGAGGAAGCGAGGAAACACACGAGCTGGGTGCCACCGGTCCAGCCACTCTGAGCAGCGCCCCCACCCACCATGATTCAAGGTAATGAGGCCACTTTGGAGGAGCCTTAGAGACATGCACTAGGACAAGCACGCAGAGATGTGCAAAAGGCTACAATGCAAGTAAGTGTCTTTGTGACAAAGCAGTGCCAATCCCACCAGAGGCAGACACAGGACCCAAGGTAGAAGAGGACAGTGAGAGAGAGGGCCCAGGTCTGCAGGGCTTGCTGGGCCCTGAGGACAGGTCACAGATGAGCAGGGAAATGCAAAAACACCAGGGCAAAGGTGGCAAGTTTTTCATAAAGCAAACCTACATTTCCTTTAAAGGCCATAAAGCAAACCTACATTTCATTTAAAGAGCTTCCCTGGCGGTCCAGTGGTTAAGACGCCATGTTTCTGCTGCAGGGGGCATGGGTTCGATCCCTGGTCCAGGAACTAAGATCCCACATGCCATGTGGTGCAGCCACAAAAAAAAAAGGCCATCCATTGGTCATTCATTCTAAGAGTAAACGATTCCTTGGAAGAGCTTTCTGTTTCAGAAATGATCAGCTCAGCATCACTAATCATTAGAGAAATGCAAATCAAAACCACAATGAGGTATCACCTCACATTGGGCAGAATGACCATCATCAAAAAACCTAGAAACATTAAGTGCTGGAGAGGGTGTGGAGAAAAGGGAGCCCTCCTGCCCTGTTCGTGGTAATGTAAATTGATACAGCCACTATGGAGAACAGTATGGAGGTTCCTTAAAAAACTAAAAAATAGAACTACCATATGACCCAGCAATCCCACTACTGGGCATATACCCAGAGAAAACCATAATTCAAAAAGACACATGCACCCCAATGTCCATTGCAGCACTATTTACAATAGCCAGGACATGGAAGCAACCTAAATGTCCATCGACAAATGAATGGATAGAGAAGATGTGGCACATGTATACAATGGAATATTACTCAGCCATAAAAAGGAACGAAATTGAGTTATTTGTAGTGAGGTGGATGGACCTAGAGTCTGTCATACAGAGTGAAGTAAGTCAGAAAGGGAAAAACAAATACCGCATGCTAACGCATATATATGGAATTTAAAAAAATGGTACTGATGAACCTGGTGGCGGGGCAGGAATAAAGATGCAGACATAGAGAGCAGACTTGAGGACACAGTGGGTGGGGAGGGGAAGCTGAGACGAAGTGAGAGAGTGGCATGGACATATATACACTACCAAATGTAAAATGGATGACTTGTGGGAAGGAGCTGCATAGCACAGGGAGATCAGCTTGATGCTTTGTGACCACCTAGAGGGGTGGGATAGGGAGGCGGGGAGGGAAGCTCAAGAGGGAGGGGATATGGGGATATATGTATACGTGTAGCTGATTCACTTTGTTGTACAGCAGAAACTAACACACCATTGTAAAGCAATTATACTCCAATAAAGAGGAAAAAATATTTTTTTAAATGATCAGAATAGGGACTTCCCTGGCGGTCCAGCGGTTAGGACTCCTTGCTCTCACAGCCGAGGGCACAGGTTCAATCCCTGGTCGGGGAACTAACATCCCCGCCAGCGGCGCAATGCAGCCAAATTAAAAAAAAAAAAAAAAAAAAAGGAATAGTATGTGTCTGTTGCCCTTAAAGTTCTTACTTGGCAAAGCAAGAAGTCAGAAACATTAAGTCCTTCCAATTAAAAAGGAAAACAATGGCTCTGGGAGGCCGTGAACTTGAGGGCACCTCTCCATCTCCCAGCTTGGCACTGGCAAGCGAGGCCCTCTGCAGGGAGAGCTCCAGAAGGAAGGCCTGCGGGGGAGAAACAAGTTTTTCTGACTTCTTTCTGGGAACGAGACCGAGCTTCCTTTTCTCTCCACACCCCCAGCCCCGCAACAATCACCACATGAAATCTCTGTTGTAAAAATGTCCCAGGGCAAAAGCTTGCTCAAACTAGGCTCAGGGACATGGCGTGTGTGCACAGAGGCCGGTCCCATCCAGGCCGGTGGTGGCCAGAACACAGATCCCAGGGGACCAAGGGCCAAGCTGACCTGTAGAGGCCCTGTTTGAAACCAGAGCTGCTTTTCCCATCCAGGGCCCCCAGCCATCCCAGGAGCGGCCTGGGGGCTCTGCAATTAAAGTATTAGATTGTGATGCCTCCTGGGCCGTCCTCCCCAACGTTCCGGGCTCCCTGGAGCAGGTGGGTGGGGATCAGGTGGGAAAGCCATCTGTGTTATCAGCGACATGGAGCCCAGTGAGGCCAGAAACACCCATGGGTGGAAGAGGCACAGTGAGACCAGCCACCTGGGGAAATAGAAACAACACAGACCCCCAGGCCAAGAACGTTGACTGCTCTAGGGCCTCGCTTCTGCTGCCCGAATGCAAACTGCACTGATGGGCAGAATGGGGCGGGGGGAGGGGGGGAGGGACCACCCCAGATTGCATCCTTGTGACTTTTACACACACAGGCGCTCACACAGGTGCACACACACCGTTTTGTGGTACAACCCCCTCCCTGCGCTCACCTGGTGGGAGAGTTGAGATCCCTCTCCAAGGACTCCTGGGCTGGGCTCCCCCAAATAGTGTTCTGAGCAGCTTTCACGCATGGGGCCCATCACAGGGAGTACTGTGACAATGGAGAGTCTGTCCTTGGACACCCTCCCCTGGCACCCCTGGCCGAGGACCGTGGCCCACCCCCTGTGTGGCTGAGCGCTTCCGTCCTGGTCTCCTCGGAACGACCAACAGCACCAAGAAGGAAAATGTCTTGGTGTAGTTCCTCGGCGTGGCAGCTGCAGCCAAGATCGACAGGTCTGTAAACAGGCTCTTCTTAGAGAAAGCCTCCATTTTTTCAGACGTACTTTTTTCAGATCTCTTTACCACTGAAGATCCCAAATGGGGTTGATGCTGTCCTTGGAAAAGGGGGAAATTATTTTTGAGTTATTAAATGGAATGGAAACGAAGAAGAAAACCCCGTTTGCAGTCTGTTGTTCAGTACAAAAGTTGGTTATTTGATCGAAGAGCCCTTGTCAGGTCCGCTGAGTTTTCTCTCATAAAATCGTCAGGCTCCCCAAGAGGCAACCTTGATGCCGGTGAGTAGTTTGCAAAATGGTGATCGTGAGAATCTGGAAGGCACGCCCACCCGCTTTCCTGAGCCTCTGAAATCTGGAAGCGAGACCAGGGGAGCAGTAAAGGAGTGTGGCGCCCTCTGGCGAGAGCGGATCAAAACGTCCCTCCCGAGCGCCCAGAGTGGGCGCCCGTGGACTCGGGCCTCCTTCTCCTAAGGCCCAACATCTCCCCACCTTTGTGCAAAACCCAAGATGACTAGTTTTGCATGTGGCCCTTCGGAGTCTGCCTCCTCGGGCAGTGTGGAGCTGACGTGGTTCAATTCTTGGAAGACCTAATTGAGAATTTGGCCAAGTGGGGAGGGAAGTGTTTATCCCAGGGGAGATACACAGACCATGGAGGGGCTGAGATCACGGAAAGCCAGATGGCTGAGGGGTTCAGGCCTCGTGGTCCCAAACGCTGACCACAGGACTCAGGCAAGGAAGCCGTGACCGGCCAGCTGTCACTACTGGGGCCCCAGGGTGTTCCTCCAAGATAAGGAAGGACTGGGCAGACACCAGGAAGCCTCCAAGTTGAACCAAGCATCTCTGTCCATCTGGGATCAGAGCACACTTGTCAGATATGATTACAGAAATTCCCAGGGAAGATTCAAAACAAAAGCCACAAGCTTGTGAAAGGGCCTGTTCTCGGAACAACCCAACACCAGGACTCGTCTTCTGGGTCAAGTGGAAAAGTTTGCGAAAGGCCAAAGAAGATGGACTCTGTGCTTTCCAGGGCCCAGTTAAAGCCTAGAGGAAGTTATAGGGAGTGAGCTCTGGACGCAGCCCCGATGCTGCAAGAGTCTCTCCAGGCCAGATTTACACGCCTGACGTTTCCAGGTCCCAGACCGAGATTCCATTCAGGGGCGGATGATCTGATTCCCGTAAATAACATATGTGGCTGCGCAGCATTGATCAGGGGATCTGGGCGTGAACCGCGAGTCACCGGGGATCCAACAGGAATTTCTCTCTCCGCCATATGTGTTATTTGGAAGCTGAGCTCCTTCCAAGCATTTGATATTCCTCGGAGGGATTGGCCACAGACTCAGAGCCAGGCAAGAGGGGTTTCAGTGGACCCTGACACGTGGAGGAGGCCGGCGCCCACCTCCTGCAGAGGGTTTGAAGGTCCTTGAGTCTGGGCTCTAGGAAGGCCCAGAAGGGACCCTGAGAAAGAAACTCAGAAGATTCCTTCACAACATTACGGGCCCCACTAGAGACAGTCTGAAGCTTGCATATACATGCCAGATTTCAGATGGTTTTTTTTCTGGAAGTACAAGAACACCAATGAGCAAACTTGAAAACATCCTTGTACTTTCAGGGGAGCAGGAAAGCAAAAGCTGTCTCAGATTCAGAGCCTTGGTGGTGGTGCTGGGGGGAGTCTGCCCTCCAAGGAGGGACTTGGGCTTGGGGGGAAGAGGCCTCCACACTCCGTTCCTCCCTCTGATGTGTCCATCCATTCTTTTTTTTTTTTTTTTTTTGCTGTACGCGGGCCTCTCACTGTTGTGGCCTCTCCCGTTGCGGAGCACAGGCTCCGGACGCGCAGGCTCAGCGGCCATGGCTCACGGGCCCAGCCGCTCCGCGGCATGTGGGATCTTCCCGGACTGGGGCACGAACCCGCGTCCCCTGCATCGGCAGGCGGACTCTCAACCACTGCACCAACAGGGAAGCCCCATCCATTCTTTTTTTGGGGCCATGTGGCATGTGGGATATCTTAGCTCCCCAACCAGGGATGGAACGCGTGCCCCCTGCATTGGGAGCACAGAGTCTTAACCAGTGGACCACCAGGGAAGTCCCAATCCATTCTTCATCTTTGTGATGTCTACAGCTCTCACCCCTATTCACTTTTTTCTTATTCTTACTTTTGTGACATATACATTTTTTATTGAGATATAATTCACACACAATACAATTCACCCTTTTAAAGTTATACAATGCTATGGTTTTTAGTATATTCACAGAGTTGTGTAACCATCACTACAGTCCATTTCAAAACATTTGTATCACCCTAAAAAGAAACCCTGCACTCTTTAGTCATCATCCCCAATCTTCCCATCCCCTTAGCCCTAGAAAGCCACTAATCTACTCTCTGTCTCCATGAATTTGCCTGTTTTGGACACTTCATATCAACGGGATCGTACAATATTCTGCTTTCTGTATCTGGCTTCTTTAGTTAATATTTCAAGGTTCATCCATGTTGTAGCATACATCATTACTTCATTTTTTTTAGGTATGAATAATTTTCCATTGCATGGAAATACCACATTTTATTTATCCATTCACCAATTGATGGTCGTTTGGGTTGTTTCTAATTTTTGGCTATGATGAGTAATGCTGCTATGAACATTTGTGAGCACAATTTTGTTTACACATAGGTTTTCATTTCTCTTGGGTAGACACCAAAGAGTGGAATTGCTGGATTATATGGAAATTCTACGTTTAATCTTTCCAGGAACTTCCAGGCTGTTTCCACCCCTAGTCACTTTACATCTAAGAGTTGGTCAGTCATGTCTGGCAAAACAATAACAGAATCACTGGACCTTTCCAGAAAGATTCTAAACAAGTACCAGGGTTAAATTTCAATTTTAGCTAAGAAAGTTGGCTAACTGGCTGCTTTGTAGATGAAATTAATGGTAATACGTTTTAAAAATCCCATTTTGTTTTAACTTCTGCTGAGAAATATGCTAATTCAATTTGGCACGTTATAATGTCATCCCTTAGAAAGAAGGGAGCAGGGAAGATCATCTGACTTTCCTTGTCAGCTAGGATGCTCCATCTTCAAGGATCACTCATCCGTTCACTAATACTTTTTTAAATGGAGTATAGTTGATTTACAATGTTGTGTTAGTTTCAGGTGTACAGCAGAGTGATTCAGTTACACATATATATATGCATTCTTTTTCAGATTCTTTTCTGCTATAAGTTATTACAAGATATTGAATATAGTTCCCTGTGCTGTACAGTAGGTCCTTGTTGCTTATCTATTTTATATATAGTAGTGTGTAGCTGTTAATCCCCAACTCCTCATTTTTCCCTCCCTCCGCCCCTCACTAGCACTAATTAAGGGCCAGTTGCAGGTCAGGCCTGGGGGCTGGGTGTTCCATATCCACAGGCGAACAAAATAGACAGTGTCTTTCCCTTCCTGGGCTACGTTGTAGTGTGGCAGAGAGAGTCAGACAAAGCAGACAAAATTATTTCTTTGAAGGTAACAGAGGAATGAGAGAAAATTACAAAGGTGTTGGATGGCTGGGGGTAGGGGTGGGCTGCCTCAGACAGGATGGTCAGGGAATTCCCTCTGAGGAGGTAGATTAGTTTTGCTGCCATAACAAGTTACCGCAAATTCCACAGTTTAGAACAATACCCATTTATTCGCTCTCAGTTCTGTAGGTCAGAAGTCTGGTTGGGCTCACCTGGGTTCTATGCTTAGGGTCTCACACGGCCAAAATCAAGGTGTTGCCTGGGCTGGGGTCTTCCCTGAAAGCTCTCAGAAAGAGTCCACTTCCAAGCGCATTCCAGTTGTTCACAGAATCCAGTTTCTTGCAGCCATAGGACTCTGTCTTATCCTGTTGGAGCTGCTGTAACAGAATACCATAGACTGGGCGGCTTACACAACAAACATCTACTTCTCACTGTTCTGGAAACTGAGAAGTCCAAGATCAAGGTGCCAGCAGATTCAGGGTCTTGTGAGAGGCCACTTCCTTGTTCGTAGACAGCTCTCTTCTGGCTGTGTTCTCACATGGCAGAAGTGGGTCAGGGAGCTCTCGGGGGTCTCTTTTATAAGGGCACTAATCCCATCCCTGAGGGCTCCACCCTCCCGACCTAATCACCTCTCTAAGACCCCACCTCCAAACACCACCACACTGGGGACTAGGTTTCAACATCTGAACTTGGGGGAACACAAACATTTAGTCTATAGCAAGGACTGAGATGGGAATTCCTTGGTGGTCAAATAGTTAGGACTCTGCACTTCCACTGCAGGCACCACGGGTTCGATCCCTGGTCTGGTTACTAAGATCCCGCGAGCCCCGTGGTTCGGCCAAAACAAAACAAAAGCAAGGACTGAGGTACTATCTTCTGGCTGGTGTCAGCAAAGGGTTGGTTACTCTCAGCAGCTCTGCGGCACCCTTCTCACGTGACCCCTCTATCTTCAAAGCAACAGTAGTATCCAGTCTTCCTCGTACCTTGCAGCCCTCGACTTCTTCTGTCACCAGCTGGAGAAAGCACTCTGCTTTTAAGGTCTCGTGTCTTCCCACCTTAAGGTCAGCTGTGTCATAGAACATCGCACAACAGCAGGAGTGATGTGATGTCTCCTCATATTCACAGCTTCCAGAGTTTAGGACATAGAATGGGGAAGGGCATTTTTATAATTCTGCCAAGGACAGAGGTTTATTTGTTTGTTTGACCTAGAGATTATTATATATTTTAAATTAATTTTTATTGGAGTATAGTTGATTTACAATGTTGTGTTAGTTTCTTCTGTACAGCAAAGTGAATCATTTATACAACATATATCCACTCTTTTTTAGACTCTATTCCCATATAGGTCATTACAGAGTATTGAGTAGGGTTCCCTGTGCTATACAGTAGGTCCTTATTAGTTATCTATTTTATATATAGTAGTGTGTATATGTCAATCCCAATCTCCCAATTTATCCCCACCCAGTCCCCCCTGGTAACCATAAGTTTGTTTTTTACGTCTGTGGGTCTCTTTGTGTTTTGTAAACAAGTTCATTTGTACCATTTTTTTAGATTCCACATATAAGCAATATCATATGATATTTGTCTTCGTCTGTCTGACTTACTTCCCTCAGCATGACAATCTCTAGGTCCGTCCATGTCGCTGCAGATGGTATTATTTCGTTCTTTTTTATGACTGAGTAATATTCCATTGTATGTATGTACCACATCTTCTTTATCCATTCCTCCATTGATGGACACTTAGGTTGCTGCCATGTCCTGGCTATTGTAAATAGTGCTGCAGTGAACTGGGGGTGCAAGTATCTTTTCAGATTATGGCTTTCTCCGGATATATGCCCAGGAGTGGGATTGCAAAAGCAGAGGTTGACGCTGAGACCTGGAGCAGGAGGAAGAGGCGAGCATGTGGGCTTTGGAGGCAGCATCCTCTCTGGGGGAGGAAGGTGCTTGGTCTGTGTGAGGGACGGAAAGGCCAGCGTGGGCTGCAGGAGAGCATGTGACGTGGAGCATGGCTTGAGAGGGGGTGAGCTGCAGGGTGAGACCCTCTCAACCATCAGGGTTGTGGTAGACAGCCGTGGACAGGGCAGAGCTGGAAGTAAACCAAGCCCAGGACACTTGGAGGAGACTGCCTTTGAAAATTAAACCCCTGAAATTGATTTTTTTTTTAAAAAATAGCTTGATTAAGATATAACTGACACACAATACACAGCACATAGTTAAAGTGTACAATTTGAAAACCTTTGACATACGTATACATTCATGGAAACACCTCCACAATCAAGCTAATGAACATATCCATCATGCCAAAAAGTTTCCTCAGGCCCCTGGTTAGTTCTTCCTCCTACCGCTTCTGCTCCCCCATCCCCAGGCAGCCACTGATCTGTCACTATAGACTGGCTTGCATTTTCTAGACTTTTACATAAAAACAATCATACAGTATTTTGTGGAATGAATTGTACCCCCCTTCCCAAATTCATATGGTGAACTCCTGACCCCCATGACCTCAGGGGGCTTTCCCTGGCGGTCCAGTGGTTAAGATTCCATGCTTCCACTGCAGGGGATGCAGATTCATCCCTGGCTGGGGAACTAGGACCCCGCATGCCACACGGTGCGGCCGTTCAAAAAATATATTAAAACATAAAAATTGAACAAATGTAAAATAGAAAACTGGGAAATAGTGTCTTTAAGAGGTAATTAAGTTAAAATGAGGTCATTAGAGGGCCCTAATCCAATATGACTGGTGTCCTTATAAGAAGAGGAGATCAGAATACAAACACACACACAGGGATGACCATGTGAGGGCACCAGAAGGAGGTCCATCTATAAGCCAAGGAGAGAATCCTGGGAAGAAACCAGACCTGCCAATGCTATGACCTCAGACTTCCAGCCTCCAGAAATGTGAGAAAATCAATTGCTGTTGTTTAAGCCACACAGTCTGTGGTACTTTGTTATGGCAGCCCTAACAAATTAATATAAGTATGTGTGGGTTGTTTTCTTTCTTCATGAGGCATCATTATTTTGAAATTCATCTATGCTTTTGCATGTATCACTAGTTCATTTTTTTATCGTTGAGCAATATCTCATTGCACGGATACACAATTAATTTATCCACTCGCCTGTTGATGGAGGCCCAGGTTGTTTCCAGTTTTTGATTATTATAAATGATGCTGCTGTGAACGTTTGTTTTTGTACGGACATATATTTCCTTTTCCTTTGGATAAATTCTTAGGAGTCGAATGGCTGGGTCATAAGGCTGGTGTATTTTTTTGTTTTGTTTTTTTTCTTTCTTGCGGTATGCGGGCCTCTCACCGCTGTGGTCTCTCCTGTTACGGAACACAGGCTCCAGACACGCAGGCTCAGCGGCCATGGCTTACGGGCCCAGCTGCTCCGTGGCATGTGGGATCCTCCCGGACCGGGGCACGAACCTGCGTCCCCTGCATCGGCAGGCGGACTCTCAACCACTGCGCCACCAGGGAAGCCCAAGGCTGGCGTATGTTTAACTCTTTTTAAAACTGCCAAACTACCTTCCAACGTGGTTGTACTATTTTTCATTCCCACCAGAAATATATGAGAGTTCCAGTGGCTCCACATCTCCATCACTTGGCATGGTCAGTCTTTTTAATTTTAGCCATTCTAATAGGTGTGTAGCCGTTATCTCAGTGGTTTTAATTTGCAGTTCCCTAGTGAGTAATGATTTTAGCATTTTCTCATAGGCTTATTGACCATCCAAAAATACAAGCTTATTAAACAAAATAAGCATTATTTATTTGTTCAAATATTTCACCCCTTTTTTAATGGGTTCTTTTCTTAACTTCTGAAAGTTCTTTATATATTTTATCAGACATATGATTTGTAAATATTTTCGACCAGTCTGTGGCTTGTCTTCAGTCTCTAACAGTGTCTTTCAAAAAAAATAGAACTTTTAAATCTGGATAAGCTCAATTTTTTGTTATTTTATGGGTTGTGCTTTTGGTGACATATCTAAGAAATCTTTGCCTAACCCAAGATTACAGGGTTTTCTCCTGTGTTTTCTTCTAGAAGTTTATAGTTTTAAGTTTTACATTTAAGTCTGTTTGGGGTTAATATTTTTACATGATGCAAGGTATGGATCAAGGTTCTTCGTTTCTTTTTTTTTTTTGGCATATGGATATCCAGTTTTTCCAGAGCATTTGTTAAAACGACTCTCCTTTTTCCATTGAATTGCCTTTGAACCTTTGTTGAAAGTCTGTTGTCCGTGTTTGTTTGGGTCTATTTCTGGGCTCTCTATTCTGCTTCACTGATCTATCTGTCTTTATGCTAATACCACACTGTCTTGATTACTGTAGCGTTACAAGGCTTAAAATCAGGTGGTGTGAGACCTCCTCCTTTGCCCTTCATTTGCAAAGTTGTTTTGGCTATTCTAAGTCCACTGCACTTCCATTTGAATTCTAGAATCAGTTTGTCAAGTTCTACCCCAAAAAAGCCTGCTGGAACTTTGACTGAGATTGACAATCTACAGACCAATCTGAGAATTAAAAACTTGACAGTATATTTTAAATTAAGATATAATTTACATACCATAAAGTTCACCATTTTAAAGTGTACTGTTCGGTGGTTTTTAGTATGCTCACAACATTGTGTAACCATCACCACTATCACGTTTTCATCACCCCAAAAGGAAACCCTGTACCCATTAGCAGTTAATTCCCATCGCTCCTTCCCCCCAGGCAACCACTAATCAACTTTCTGTCTCTATGAATTTGCTTCTTCTGGATATTTCCTATCAATGGAATCATACAACATGTGACCTTTTGTGTCAGGCTTCTTTCACTGAGCCGATTGTTCCCCAGGTTCATCTAGGTTATAACAGACATCTTAACAATATTGATCCACAGCATCTAAATCAACGGAGACGTAGACCAACTTGGAAAGTTTGCAGAAACCTCTTTAAAAAAAAAAAATCATTAGTTCATTATAAGAAACATGGAAATTATTTACACGATGAAAAGATTTCAGAACTTCAGTGGAATGGGCACCCTCACAAGTTGCCACTTCAATGGTGAAGTATTTCAGTCCACATATTTTCCAAGAACGTCACCATCTCCAAATAAGAAGTAATCCTTGTCATCTAGAACGACTTTGGTGCCTCCACATTCTAGTAGAACTTTATCTCCAACTTTAACGCTAACTGGTGGAATTTCTCCACCCTTTCCTTTAGAGCCCAATCCAACAGCTACTATTGCTGCTTGCAATACTTTCCCTTGAGATTTTTCTGGAAGCATAATGCCTCCTTTGGAGAAAACGCTTTTTAGAATGAACCCCCTGGAATCAGCTTTGGTAACACATATATCTGCTTATATATCTCACTCAAAGTAAACCATGTGATTCGTTTCCGGTTAACTGAGGGGACGGTTGGCTGGCTAAATAAAATCATTGAACTTTAGAACTGACGGGAAACTTAGAAATTGTGTAGCGAAGAGGTTGCAAACCGGTTGCCCAGAGGCCAGCTTGGCAACCGGAGGTGTTTGTGCGGCCTATACAGGATGTCCTTAATTTGTGAGCCAACATTTCAGAATTTGGGAATTTTCACAAAAAATTCTTTAAAAAATCAGATGTCTGGCAGCCCAGGGCCCGCATTTTGCCTGGAGGTGATGGGCTGGCTGAGGGGAGGAGCCTCTTTTCCAGGTCTCCTTGGTCTCACCATCCCACAGGCCACCTGTGTCCCCAGACCTGCCCCCTTCCCTGTCAGGTTATCTACCCTGCCTGTAAAGAGCTGAGCTTGTTCCTCCCCTAATAGTCAGTCTCTCCTTTTTATAGATAAACCCCGGGGAGTTTACCCCATTTTGCAAATAGTGAGTTAGGGGCAAACCATGAATGCTGACGTTGAAGCCTGCGCCTTTTCCTGCTGTGAACATCTCCTCCACCAAGGTGACCGGCTTATCCCAGTTTTAGAACATAAAGTCCTGTAGCCTGGAACCCTCTCAGTCCCAGATAAACCGGGATGGTTGGTCACCCTCCCTCTCACTTTCCATCCTTCTCTCCCAACAAAAAACATATCACGAGGGAATTCCCTGGCAGTCCAGTGGTTAGGACCCAGTGCTTTCACTGCCCGGGTTCGATCCCTGGTCGGGGAACTAAGATCCCAAAAGCCGTGCCGTACGGCCAAAAAAATAATAATGATGACATGACATAACACAAAAAAGTGGAGGTTTTTTGACCTAAGATTTCATCTTTCCTCCGGCCAGCTTGCTGGGCCAGACACGGTGCTGTCAGCACCGCCATCCCCGGCCGCTTCCTAGTCCAAGCGGTGTGCGGTGGTGCGTCCTGACAACAGTGCCTGGGGGGGACATTCTGGGCTTCCAGGGGCCGCGCGGCTGACACCAGGCCTGGGGGTGGAGTCCACCTGGCACTGAGGGGCCTGGCTCCCAGCTGCCAGCAGCACGCTCACCCTTGCTGCCAGATGGCAGAGCGCACCCTGTTTATGATCAGGTGGCTGACTTGCTGGGAACCCAGCAAGCCGATGATGAAAGCTGTAAAGAGAACATTGTTATTTGACTTTTCATACTTTCCCAAGTAAATATGACACTCACTGCTGCTTGAATTACTAATGCCTTGGATGTGAGGGCCGAAATCTGTTCCCAAACAGACTCCTCTTTTTTTTTCCTCTGTCACCTAGGCGCTCGGCATTGTTGTCGAAATGTTTTCCTGGGCTCACCCGTCCTGGTAACTCAGTACATTCCCTAGGAGAGAACTTGGCGCCCGGGAAGCCCGGATGGCCCAGCAGCCTCACTGCCCAGCGCCTCTGCTCCAGCTTCATCCGCATCCAGCAGGCAGCTTGCCGCGGGCAGGTGACCCCACTGTCCTGTGATCGACTGCAAAAGGCGGCAGTGGAGAGGCAGACACAGCCCCTTTCCAAGGAGACACTGCCTTGCACAGGCAACTTCAGGTAGAAAGGAAAGGACCCTGCCGGACACGCGACCTCCAGGGCCCACTCTGGGGCACTTAACTCCTTCCCTGGGCCACCTGGGGACAGCCAGAGAAGGTTCCTGGACCCAAGGGGCTCTCAGGTCTCTGCTGTCTTTATTACTGCTTAGAAAAGCTAGTAAACAGATGGTTTGGTTTAGAGAAAATATGCAGCCAGGGTTTAAAAGAAAAAAAAAGCAGAAAAATGAGGAGAGGAAAGGGAAAGGCAGGAAGGCTTGTACACAGCAGGACCGGTGACAGCTCATAAATCCCAATGCCACTGGTTCTGCATGTGTCTCTGGCTGGGCTTACTGGGTCCTCACTGAGCCCATCTGTCCCAAAAGAAGCCCCAATAAAACCAATCGCAGGTAGAAAACGCACTCCTCCCTCCTCACCATCCCACACGTACCCATGACACTCTGGCCAGATGGGGCTGGGGGCTCTTAGAGCCACAGAGGTCACGTGGGCTGCCCTCTGGAGGGGCCGGTCACACCGTGGCTGGTCACAGGGAAGCTGTCCCTCCGCAACGGTGACGGACGATGAGCAACCTCGGAGATGCCCCTGAGCGAAAGGAGCCGAGACCACGGATCTCCTGCGGGAATACCGAGGACGAAGTGGGCGGAGGGCGTGGCTACGTCCCTGGTGGTGACCTCAGCCGGGATGAAGCTGCCAGCCCACTTGGATCCCGAGAGCCTTCCCTCAAGGAAAAGCCCAGGACGTTCGGGCTCAGGATTGAACCACAGGACGGAGACTCTTAAGCAAGGAAGGGGCAGAGATGCCCCGTACCCCCTCCAGCAACCCCCTTCCCATGCCCTCAGCATCTCCCGGAGGGTGACATCGGGCTGCCGGGATACAGTGGGTTGGGGGAGGGGGGAGCACAGGGAAATCGGGGTGCGGCACCGTCTTCATGTCAGCAGTGCAGTATTCCAACCCAGCCCCAGAGGAAACTTGTCCCACATCTAAGGCAGAGAAGCCACGAGGTGCCAGAAGAAGCAAGGTGTGATTCCTAAGGATCTGTAAGAAACTGAAAAGAGCAAGGCTTCTGCTCTCAGGGTCTCATACAAGGTGGACAGAGGCTTCTCTCTCTTTTACTTCCGCTAAAGCAACATACACGGGAATAGGAAGAGGACGGGACCTGCAAGGAGCTGGGAAGGGGGCCCCAGGCAGATGCAAACAGCGGGGACCACTCCAGGTCAGCCCAGGGCGGGGCAGAGGGCGGTCTAAGGCAAGGCTGCTCCAAGTGTGGCGCACAGACCTGCGTCGGTCAGCGAACAGCATGCCCACAACCCACAGAGTAAGTATAGAACTCGAGCGTCAGCACTCAGAAATTTCTACATGCCTTTTGCCCCTCGCTAGGTTTGTCCTGTTAGATCTTGTGAGATGCGATTTTGTGGCCATTGAGTCTAATGATAAGAAAGGAAGTGGGAGCGTGTACTTTGGATGGCTTTTATTTCGCGCATTTCTTTTTCTCACCTGTGTCACGGCTATTGTATTTCACAAAGGCAGCAGTCTGTGATGGCCTGGAAAGGTTGAAAACTGGTCCTTCTCTGCAGATACTCACTGGCCCGAGGGATGTGAAGCACGAAGAAAATAAACCCCTCCTCGGGACTTCGCTGGCGGTCCAGTGGTTAGGCTTCCGCACTTCCACTGCAGGGGGTCCGGGTTCAATCCCTGGCTGGGGAACTAAAATCCCGCAAGCTGACACCCCCGAATAAGAAAGAGAGAGAGAGACAGAAAAAAAGAACCCCCTCCTCGATCCCGGGACAGAGAGTGAAATCCGCGTGGCAGCAGGGGCTACACAGGGGTACTGAGCCCAGGACTGCCAACCCCACCAAGACACACAGGTTAGGGTTATCCCTGCCCTGCCCCGACCAGGCATAAGAACGAAGGCGATCAGAGCCAGCCCTGCAGTGGAGAGGTTCACTGGACAGTAAAGAGGAGGTGGGTGCCCCCAGCGTCCTGCCACGAGACACGAGGACTTCTGGGAATGGGGCTCTGGAGACCCACTGGGCAGGCTTTGTTGTGACCCCGCGGCCCCCTCCTTTCTCCCATCATGCACGTCAGGTGGAGATTCGAGATGCACAGCACAAGGGAAAAGGATGCTGCGGCTTCTTTCTAATATCAGACCACCCCCGCCCCGTTCTCTACATGCTCTCCGTCCCTCTCCTGACACCCACATGGCCTGTGGGACAGGGAAGGTGTCTTCTCCTCTGCGTTCTCTCTTCCCCGGAATGGTGGTGAGAAGGGCCACGGGAACCTCCTAGAACCTAAACATGCTGTTGGCTTCAACCCAAGATGCAACATAGCGTACACTTCCCTCTATGTGAAGTACAAAAACAGGCAAAACTGTGAGCCGCTAGGATCATGGTCACCCTGGGGGTATAGTGACGAGGGGACAGGGGACCTTTGGGGGGGCTGCTCTTGTTGGGGTGCTGGTGAAAAGGAGAGTTCACTTTGCAGAAAAAAAATTGTACCTTTATAACTTGTCCACTTTCCTCACGCACATTATGCTTCAATAAACGTTGGAAGAGCCTCTCGTTTCCAACCATAATGGCGAAAACAAAATAAAATATCGGGGTAGAGCCTTGCTCTATTCTCTTCCTGTTGTGTGAAAAGCGCCGAGTCGTAGGCCCCCCGAAAAGAACAGTTACCCTGTAAGAGAAGCTGGGATCTGTTTTTTGGGTCACTGTTTTCCCAGGTGGTCGGGGGGGTGGGGGGACGGTAGACTCATTTTCCTTTCTCCCCTCCTGCCCTTGTCCCCTCCATGTGGGGCTGGCCGGGGGCCAAGGGCTGGGAGATTTCGGCTGTTGCCTTGGTAATGCTTAAATATTGGCTTCAGGTTATGATGGTAAAATAAACAAGCAGAAGCCTTGGGGAGCTCTAAGTGGCCCTGCCCCGTGTTCCAGATGCCTGTCAAAGCCCTGGCGAGGACTTGGACTTGGCTCACCAGCAGAGAAGCATGGAACTCTCTCCTGGGGAACGGAGCACAGGTTAGGGGCCGCGTGTGTCCCGGATGCTCAGGGACCCTTCACCATACTAGATGCCCGGTCTCGACAGACTGTCCTAAAATCCTTGCTCACGGTCGTGTGGTGATACAGAGGCCAAGAACCCCAATCCAGAGCCTCGGGAAAACTTTCTCTCTGAAGGTGGGGTGGGCGCGGAGGAAATTCATGGAGCTAAGATCACTGCTGAAGGTAAGATATACTCACTTTCAGAAGGTGAGGGCCAAGAAAATAAGAGCTGTTTCTAGAGCCCAGAAGCCACCATGCCCTGACTCAGGGGCGGGGTGGGCGTGGGGGCACCTCCAGGACCCAGGAGCGGATGAGCTGAGATTAGCAGCAGTGGCCGAGAAGATGACAACCCTGGTCCAGGAAGTAGAACAGAACTTTGCCCAAGATAAGTTCTCCATTCCAGTCCCGGCTCTGTTGCCAAGAAGCTCTTTGACTTGGAGGTGTATAACAGGTCCTTAGCAGCTCTGGGCCTCAGTTTCCCCATCTGTAGGCCATTATTTTTATAGACGGAGGTGAGAGAGAGAGTGGGACTCCAGCCCCAGGAACAGTCCCTGCGAAGCTCATCCCATCACACGCTCCCCGGGCAGCTGTGGCAGATGTGCAGTGCGTATTCCAGGATTTACGATGCGGCTGCCCTCGGGGAAGTGGAAACTGTTCGCCTCGCCCATTCCGAAGCATCCAAATAATAAACCTCCACTGAAGTCCTGGCTCAGGCAGTCTGCTTGTCCTGCTGTGTGTGCAAGGGAGGGAAGAGCACACAAGCTTGGGCAGGGGTGGGGTGGGGACAGCTCCCTCTGGGCAACGTTGAAGCATGAGGGCGGTGCTGGGAGGGGCCCTGAGTGTTTGACACCAGCATTAGGTCACCACTGTCTTGCCCCTGGGGTGTGATATGTCAGCAGGCAGCCACTGGCCCGCATGCCATGATTCGAGGGGCGGGGGCATTCCTCGCCCTGGGCCAGGGCTGCCCTTCTCGGCCCTCTCCTTGGTGCTGTCCCCTCCCGGCTCCCTGCCCGGGCTCCAGACTCTGGAAGCCAGGAGGGAGTGGAGTGAGGCAGTGCACCGGCAGGGCCGGCCCGGACACACTGGGCATGCTCCTTTTGACTGGTTGTCCTCTCCAGAGCCACGGGCTGCTCCCTGAAAATTTATTGAGCTCTCTGCTGTTCCGTCTACACAGTGATTGAGCCCCTTCTGTATGCTGTGTGTCAGATGTTCTAGGTGATGACTGTCCTTTGAGACAGTGTTTTTGTTTCCTAGGGTGCCCACTACAAATGACCATAAACAGGGTGGTTTAAAAGAACAGAAATTCTTTCTCTCGCAGTTCAAGAGGCCGGAGGCTGGAAATCCAAGTGTTGGCAGCCCATGCTCCCTCTGAAGGCTGCTGGGGAGAATCCTCTCTGGCTTCCTCCAGCTCTGGGGGCTCCAGGCCTTCCTGGGTTATGGCCACATCACTCTCCTCTCTGCCTTGTCTTCACATGGCCTTTTCCACTCTGTGTATATCTCTGCGTGTCCTCCTCTCCTTTTCTTTCTTTCTTTTTTTAAATTAATTAATTAATTAATTTTATTTTTGGCTGTGTTGGGTCTTCGTTGCTGCGCACGGGCTTTCTCTAGTTGCGGCCAGCGGGGGCTACTCTTCATTGCGGTGCGCGGCCTTCTCACGGCGGTGGCTTCTCTTGTTGCAGAGCATGCGCTATAGGATGCACGGGCTTCAGTAGTTGCGGCACACAGGCTCAGTAGTTGTGGCACATGGGCTTAGTTGCTCCATGGCATGTGGGATCTTCCCAGACCAGGGCTCAAACCTGTGTCCCCTGCATTGGCAGGCGGATTCTTAACCACTGCACCACCAAGGAAGTCCCCTCCTCTCCTTTTCTTACAAGGACACCAGTCATCAGACTTAGGGTCCACCCTAAATCCAGGCTGATGTCATCTGGGGGTCCTTAACAAATGACATAGGCAAGGACCCTGGTTCCAAATAAGGTCATATTCAGAGGGCCTGGGTGGACATGAATTTCGAGAGCCCCCTTTTTAGTTTTTTTATTTTTTTACTTTCTGCCTACACCGTGTGGTTTATGGAATATTAGTTCCCCCACCAGGGATCGAACCCGGGCCCTCAGCAATGAGAACACGGAGTCCTAACCACTGGACCACCAGGGAATTCCTGAGGGACTCCTTTTTAGAGATGAGGAAACTGGGGACCAGTGAAGCAAGGTGGTTGGTCCGGAGTCCCCCAGCTGGAAAGTGACAGAGCGGAGTCAGGATTCAAACTCAGGCCCCATGGCCCCAGGACCCACTGTAATATTTCTGCCAGAGCCCAGCATCTGCAAGAATTCCTACCCTGCACATCCAGGTAGGAGGTAAAGCAAGTAGGAAATCCTCAGCTTTTGGGAGCAAAACATAGTCCCATCCTCCAGTCACTCTCTAACTTCAGCTGGTGAACAAATCCCCGAACGGAGTTTGTAAAATCCCTCTCAGAGGTTCTGACCCAGTCAGCTGGATCTGCATTGTAAACAGGACGCTAAACCCCAGATGACCAGGTACAGGTGATCCAGGCGGGTCCAAAACCATGACCTGAGAATCCCCGAAGCATCACTGAGATCAGACCCTGGGGTTGAGATCAGCCCGTCACAGCTCAAGGCAGGAGCAGGGAGCACAGCTCAGCCAGAGCGACCGCTCCCCGTGTCTGTGCCAGATGAGCCCGGAGGGCCAGGCCTGCCAGGGACCAGAGGGCCTCATCCCGCCACAGCCAGCTGGTGCCGAGCAACCCAAGGAGGAGTGTTTGGATTCAAACTCCCATTCCTGAAGGAGCTAATGCAAGCTCATTCTGGGAGAGCCCCAAGGCAGCTCTGGGCTCTGCCCAAACCCCAGCATGGAGGATTTGGAAAGGCCCAGAGAATGAGCCAAAACCCTCTTTCCCCTTTACAATTCCAGCGCCAATAGCTTTTCCCCAAACCAGCCCTTTCATAGTGGCGTCATCCGCGCATCCTCAGTGCCAAGCGATGATGGAAATCGGCATCCAAGTCTTCCCGGCCAATTGGAGCTGCAGCCTCGTACCCTACAGAGTACAGCTCCTGTCCACCACCCAAAGCGGGGAGGAAAACAGGTACAGCTGGTGAACAAGACGTCCTTGGCATCTCACTAGAGGCCTCTGTACCAGGTCTCATGAAAAGACATGAGCTCAGCTTTTGGACCAACCACCCAGGTCTCCAGGACCACTGCAGTGGGCAGTGGCTCTGCCGGTGGCCACACCCAGAATCACCTCTGGCTTAAAATTCACTGCACGTCCCAAACCCTCTGAGGTTTAAGAAGGGAAAGAACAGGGAATAAAGGAAAGAAAGGAGTCGCACAATCCAGGCGGCCCTGTGAAATAAGGAAGCATCCCAAGATGCCTGGAGAGTAGACATCCACTGTGTTTGGGGTTCGTTCGTTTGTTTGTTTCTAACAAACATTTTTTTAATTGAGGTAAAATTAGTATATAACATTATGTTACAGATGTACAACAGGGTAATTCGAAATTTGTATACACTACAAAATAATAGACCACAATAAGTCTAGTTACCATACAATCACGCCCCTTTGCCGATTTCACCCACCCCTCCCCCTTCCCCTCTGGTAACCTTTTATTTTGTATTAAGACATGGACCATCTATGTCCCTTTTTTTCTTTTTTTTCTTTTTTTTTTTTTGCGGTACGAGGGCCTCTCACTGTTGTGGCCACTCCCGTTGCGGAGCACAGGCTCCGGACGCTCAGGCTCAGTGGCCATGGCTCACGGGCCCAGCTGCTCCGCGGCATGTGGGATCTTCCCGGACCGGGGCACAAACCCGTGTCCCCTACATCGGCAGGCGGACTCTCAACCACTGCGCCACCAGGGAAGCCCCCCCTTTTTTCTTTAACTTCCTTTTTTTTTTTTTTTTTTGGCTGTGCAGTGAAAGCACCGAGTCATAACCACTGGACCACCGGGGAATTCCCGACATGGACCATCTAAAAGCAATGATGCTGGTGTGTCCAAACCAAGTTTCTTCCTCTTCCCCATTGCAATTTATCTTTTCATAATTTTCTTATTCCTCTTAGCACATTCAGGGTATAACATATTATCTTCTAGGTCTGGGGATGGGAAAGTGCAGGCAGGGAACATAAAGAGAGAGATCATCCCCCAGGGAGTGTCAGGCACCCAGGCCTGACCTGCACGGAACTGCAGGCGAGCCCAACCTTCTGTGTCTGCCAAGAGCGGTCTGCCAGGGACCACACACCACTGGACAGCTGAGGCTTGCGGCAGAAGGGACTCAACGGAGGTGGGAAGGGGCTGTGAATTCACAGCCTTGGGCTGAACGTTCTTGCAGCAATTCTTGACCATGCTGCCAACATGGCTTCCTGAGCTGAAGTTATCACTCCACCCACAGTAGTCCTTTCCTGCTCTCCCTCATCCTACTTTTCCGAACACTTGTTCTGTTGGTCACCATCTCGCGTTTCCTTGAACGTGACTGCAATCTGGACTCCTGTGATGATTGAGGAATATACTGATCCTTTTTGGGATAAGCATGTTTCTGGAGTCTCAGATAAACCCCTATTTTCTGGCCATCGGTACAGTTCCATAAGGCGTCCCAACTCACTTTATTAATTGGAGGCATCATGGTCGGCAAGAGGTAAACTGGTTTACTACAACTAGATTTGGGGCAAGCCTTGAACCCTTCGCTTGTTTCAGGAGAATGAGCTTGATCATCTGTATTCAGTGGCTCCACACTGACTTCTTTTTTTATATTTTTGTTTATTTATTTATTTTGGCTGTGCCGGGTCTTAGTTGTGGCACACGGGATCTTTGTTGTGGCCCGCGGGATCATTTAGTTGCGGCATGCAGACTTCTTAGTTGCGGCCCGCGGACTTCTTCTTAGTTGCGGCGTGCGTGCGGGATCTAGTTCCCTGACCAGGGATCGAACCCGGGCCCCCTGCATTGGGAGCGTGGAGTCTTACCCACTGGGCCACCAGGGAGGTCCCTCCACGTTGACTTGTGAAGTTGAAGAAACACCTGGTTCCCTTTGACGGTCTTCAACAATTCCCTCATTAACTGGAACCAATGTAAGAGTCACATTTTCTTCATCTAATGCCTCTCGAAAGAAATTCTTCTCGTAATTTGGGTATGCCATTTTTCTGGGGTTTTTAAACAATTTTTTATTGAGGTGGGATTCACATAACATAAAATGAACCACTATAAAGTGAACAACTCAGTGGCAGTTAGTACATTCACAGTGCTGTGCAAACACCACCTCTATTTGGTTCCAAAACATTTTTATCACATCAAAAGGAAACCCCCTGCCCATTAAACCACCATCACTCCCGTTACCCCTCCTCCCAGCCCCTGGCAACCACCAATCTGCCTTCTGTCTCTGGATTTACCTATTCTGGACATTTCATATAAATGGAGTCATACAACATGAAACTAGACATCTGTTGTTCGTAGCTGCCCAGCGCTCCATTTCCCCCTCTTCTGATCGCAGCGACCATATTTCACTTTGGAGAAGCCACCCCACAGCTCCCCTAAGTCCACTTGGCTGCCCACCCGCTGCGTGCAGGGGCGGGCGCATGACTCAAACCTGGCAAATCAGTCAACGTGATTGGTTCAGGGATGGGCTTGTGACTCGATCTCCCCCAATGAGAGCAGCCACAGGACTTCTGGAGCAAGCGGCTTCTCTGCCTGGCTCACTGAAGCAGCAGAACGGGAGACTGAGGCTGCTGGCAGCCCCCTTTGTCACCATGGAAGGAGTGCCCACCTGGGAAAGAAACGCACCTGAAGGAAAGCAGAGACAGAGCACTGAATCCGCACAAAGGGCTCGTGTGTCCGAAGCAAAGAAAGCCAAACTGAGGGTGGGCGTTTGCAACAAAGCAAGGATTTTGTTGCAGGGTGCCAAGCAAGGGAATGGGAGACAAGTCTCAGACCCACTCCAACTTGGTCTCTGAGTTAGGGATTTCTAAAGGCAAAGAACAAAGGAGCTGGGGTTAATCATCTTAATCATCGTGGTCTATGTGTCTTTGAACCTGTGGTCTGTGAACCGGGGGCATCTGTGTCAACATAGTCTGTACAGGTCATCTTGACCCGGAAGATATCCCAGAACATCACATAAACGGCGATGCTTATTGGAAAGCTGCGGCTCAAGGCCCATGACCTTCGCTACCCCTTATTAATTAGGCAAGCGTGATCGAACAGGTATGGCCTAGGACAGAGAGGAATAAGAAGACCAAGAACAGAAACCTGGGTGTTATTTTAATTATAAATTAGTCATTATAATGACTAATAAATTTTAATTATAATTATAGATTTTTAAATTTTAATTATAAATTATTTTAATTATACATTAGTCGGTTTCAGCGGGAGGCTGGTTCTTGGCCACATTGTCTGAGCACCTGGATCCAACTCTGCCTGAAGGTAGCACTATCCTCAAAACATTTCACTTTTGAAAGTCGATCGCATCCTGTTGTGATCAAGCTGATTGGAACTGGGTTTCTGTAATGCGCAACTAAAAGGGACCCAAACAGTACATGTGGCATTTCACTCACCTGCCTTTGCATACTCCCATCTTTTATGAAATAAAATGCAACTCCTTAGCGAGGAACATACAGTCTTCCTGACGCAGCCCTGTCTCCTTCTTCCTTCATCCCTTGTAACACCCCCTCCTCATTTAATATGCCAGCCACACAGTTCATACACACACACACACACACACACACACACACACACAATGCTTTTCCTGCCTTAGGGTCTCTGCTCTTTCTGTCTCCTCTGTCCAGAATGCTCTCATCACCCCCACCCGACTCCCAAACACTTACTCATCCCTTATCACTTGATTCAGGCATTACCTCCTCCAAAAAGCCTTCCCTGACTCAGTGTCCCACCTCTCCTCCAGCAGAAAGGCGTGTCCCCCGGGCTCCACACAGCCCTGAGTGTGGTTCAGTCACAGATCTTGCCCACACATTGCTGTTCATTATCTGCCCAAGTCTGGTCTCCACTCCGTCCCCCCCCGCCTCCCCCCCACCCCGCCCCGCACAAACAGGGGTCCTCCAGGGCCAAGAGTGTGCCTGGCTCTGCTGACAGTACAGTGCTTGGGCCACCGTGAGGCTGAACTGCTTTATTTTTTTTTTCCTTTATTTTTTTGGCTGCCTCGGATCTTAGTTGCGGCATGTGGGGTCTTCGCTGAGGCCTGCAGGATCTTTCGATGCGGTGGTGCGGGCTCTTCGTTGCCCTGAGGCATGTGGGATCTTAGTTTCCTGACCAGGGATCCAACCCGCATCCCCTGCATTGGAAGGCGGATTCTTTACTACTGGGCCACCAGGGAGGTCCCTGAACTGCTTTCAAAGAAAGCTTATTTCCCAAGTTTTTCCCAAAGATTTAAATTTATGCTTTCATCCAGGCAAGCTTTCATCCAGGCAAGCGTCAGCTCTGTTCTGTCCTGTACTTAAGGATGCAACGTCTAATAGAGACACAGACAGAGAACACAAATGTATGGATACCAAGGGGGAAGGGAGGGTGAGGTGGGAGGAGCTGGGAGATTGGGATGGACACTATACACTATTACTACTACGTATAAAATAGAGAACTGATGGGAACATACAGTATAACACAGGGCACTCTACTTAATGCACTGTGATGTCCTAAATGGGAGGGAAACCCAAAAGGGAGGGGATATATGTATGTGTGGCTGATTCATTTTGCTGTGCGGTAGACGCTAACACAACATTGGAAAGCAACTATACTGCAATAAAAATTAATTAATAAGAAAATAAAAATTCAGATTCTGAAAATCAAAAAAAAAAAAAAAGGATGCGATGTCTGATATTTCAGTGGTTGGTCTTTGTTTGGGCTGAGACTGGACTCTGGAGCCGTCCTCTCCCTGGAGCCGCACCACCCCCGCCCCTGGTTGGGGGAAGGCGAGAATGCGGAGAGATGGGACCCGCTCACAGGGAGGCCTGACTCCTACTGTTGAGGCCAGGGGAGCACGGAGATCTCTCCCCCAGCCTGGGATGATCCAGATCAGGCCCTTCGATGCCACCCAAAGCCTGTCTAAGGCTTTTCGTAGCGGTCACAATCATGTCTTTAAATGTGAGAGCCCGGAGGCTGTCAGAGGGGGTCACCTGTCGTCCCCCCTTCCTCACCGATGACTGATCTGCAGACCGGCCGAGGCAATCATGTCAGGCCTCTGCCTGCCTTGGGCTAGCTGGCTCCATGCCCTTAAATGCAATGTCTGAGCCTCCGTGAGCAGAGAGGGGCGTCGGGAGGTGACAGTGGCAGGGTGGGACTAGGAGCCTGCCAGGCACGCCTTTCCTTGTTTCTGGGTGTCCCAGAAAGGACCCCCCCTCTGGATGCCGCTTAAGGTGTGAACAGGTGGGGTGGGGCTGAGTTGGGTACCGGGGACATTGGGAACTGGCTATCCTGAGTCAAAGGATGAAGATGCACAGATGCCTTTGCCTCAATAATAGGCAACTTTAGCTGGTTCGCAGTGGTTTCCTTCCCCCACCAGTCCCTCCAGTTACTTGTCAGGGAGTAAAAGTTGCCTCTCTGGGGCTTCCCTGGTGGCGCAGTGGTTGAGAATCTGCCTGCCAATGCAGGGGACACGGGTTCGAGCTCTGGTCTGGGAGGATCCCACATGCCGCAGAGCAACTAGGCCCGTGAGCCACAACTACTGAGCCTGCGCGTCTGGAGCCTGTGCTCCGCAACAAGAAAGGCCGCGTTAGTGAGAGGCCCGCGCACCGCGATGAAGAGGGGCCCCTGCTTGCCACAACTAGAGATAGCCCTCGCACAGAAACGAAGACCCAACGCAGCCAAAAATAAATAAATAAATAAATAAATTTAAAATGCACAGTATTCCAAATAGTATAAAAATAAAATTATTAAAAAAAATAAAAGGAAGTCTATATATTTGTAGAAATGACATTTTAAAAAAAAATGTTGCCTCTCTGGACACTTCGTGCCTCCTACAACTGCTGGTCTAACTTCCCTGGACCAGCTGCACACCTGGGCCCTAGAATTCTAATGACCCGGCCCATCCTAGGACTCACTCAGGGAGAATGGGTCCCACTGTTCTGGCAGGTATTGGGGAACCCACCCTTGGCTTCTCTCCTGCGGTCAGCAGGTCAGGACCGGGCACACTGGAAGCCTCATCCTCTGAGAAGCCAAGCCACTCACCAGATAGCTGCCTGCATTTGGAGCACCTGCATGGCCCTTGTACTCCCCTCCAGGGTCACTCAGTGACCCTACAAGCTCCCAGCCAGACCCAGCTGCCCCGGCGGATGAGCACAGGACCCAGCTGCCCCGGGAGTCAAAGGTTGCTTCTTAAGGATTCATTTTTCCAGGAAGAGTCTATTCATGTGGGAGAAGAGGGATGTTTCATTCACTTATTCATTTATTAAACCTTCATCCAGAGCCACTATGAACCAGATGCTGTGCTAGGTAGTGTGTGGGGTGCAGTGCCCACCCCGGACCCAATAACAGTAATATGAGTTAAAAATAGCTGAGTGCCCAGGAAACCCCTGGCAGTCCAGTGGTTAGGACTCTACAATTTCACTGCCAAGGGCCCGGGTTCACTCTCTGGTAGGGGAACTAAGATCCTGCAAGACGTGCAGCATGCCAAAAACAAAACATATTTGCTAAGTGCCGGAAGAGCACAGTGACAGAGTACTCTGGGACCTGCGAGAGAACGAGAGAGCCGGGGTCCCTCCGAGGCTCTCGCCCCCCCTGATTTAGTTTATGTGACAAGAACTTACAGAGCCTTCGGTGCCAGGCGTTGTTCTAAGGACAAACACTAAGCCATTTCATTCTCCTAAGAGCTTTGTGGGGTCGGTATTATTATAGCCATATTTTATGGAAGCTGGAGGGCACAGGGCACAGAGAGGTTGAGTTGCCCAAAGTCACACAGCTGCTAAGTGGCAGAGTGCTCTTTGTACCCCAGCAGTCTGGCTGTGGCCCTGCTCTTACCAGCCCACCAGGATCTAAATGACTCTGAGGTCAGAGGTCGGCCGAGCTGAGGGCTCCACGCAGGGCTGTAGGGCTCTCAGGCAGGAGAGCTCTGTCTCTGTCCACCAGCCATCAGGGGTGGACTCCAGGAGCCACACGGGTCCGTGCAGTGCAGAGCAGGAGGTGGCCTCCCACCCCTCAGAACAAGGTTTTACACCCCCGTTCAACTTGAATGAACTGTTTGTTTTTGAAGGAAAAGCAACACAATGAAACCTGACACTGGGTAAAGGGCCTCTCCTTCTACCAGGGAGAGGGGATGGGCTCCGAGAGGGAGCTCCAGGACCCGTGTGGTCCCTTCTGCCTGGACCGCTGACCACCACGTGAATGCCAGCCAGAGAGAACATTCCGAGGCCCCGGCGGCCTCATCACCTCTCCCAGGGGTTTGGGAGGGAGCCTGAGAGGGCGGCCCGGCTAGGAGCTTGCAGCCTCCCTCGTGAGAGCTGACTCTCTCCTGGGAAAATGGACACGTGAAATTCTAGAAGCAGGAGTGGATCATGTTCCAAATGGTCTCTGCTCTCAGAAAGGAGCACCTTCTGGATTGGGACAGCCTCACCCGGATGGAAACTCCACCAGGGCCCGACTTCTGTCTTCTTCACCACGTCTGTCATCCCAAAGCCCCACAATCGTCCTGTAAAGGACGATACAACCAGCTGTTTAAGTCCACAGGTCCCACCACCCACATGAGACCATCACTCTGCCACAGCTGCTTTGCCTTGTTCAGTACGTAAGGATGGGCTTGGCTTGTCCCAGTAAAACTTTATTTATGAACACTGACATTTGAACTTCATGTTATTTTCACGTGTCATGAAATAGCATTCTTCTTTTGCTTTTTTTCCCTCCTAAGCGTTTAAAAAGGTGAAAACCACCGTTAGTCTTCAGGTTGTACAAAAACAGGTTGTAGCTGGATTTGGCCAACGACCCCTGACGTGGTGGCTGCACAACCTTTGGGATCAAACGCAAGCATGAAGCTTCTCACACTCCACCAGTTAGGGCCCCCTGGGACCCCATGGACCCCACATAACATCTGCGGTTCTCAGTTCACACCTCTCTTGTGGGCTCTTCTGGATCATTCTTCCTCCCTTTCCTACGCTTGATTGTTTTTTTGTTTTTTTTTTTGTGGTACGCGGGCCTCTCACTCTTGTGGCCTGTCCCATTGTGGAGCACAGGCTCCGGACGCGCAGGCCCAGCGGCCATGGCTCACGGGCCCAGCCGCTCCGCGGCATGTGGGATCTTCCCGAACCGGGGCACGAACCCGTGTCCCCTGCATCGGCAGGCGGACTCTCAACCACTGCGCCACCAGGGAAGCCCCGCTTGATTGTTTTTAAGGCCCAGTTCAAGCATCCCACTTCTGGGAAGCCTCTCGCAATACACAGTCGGGTTTAGATGCCCTTCTCTTTATCGCTTGAGCCCCAAAACTGGACCCCGGTGCGGTTGATGCCAAGTCTGAGGACAGCGGTTTGCTCCTTGGCCTCAAGCGTCAGCCTGGAAGCTCCTAAGTGCAGAGCCTGGGCTTTCCATCCCCATCCCAGGGCCTCCACGGGGCTTGGAACATGGTAGGTGCTCAATAAAGGCTTGTAGGAAAAATTCAGCCTTCCTCTTCCCCTTCCCCTTGTCCTTCCCCCTCCCCCTCCCCCTCCTCTCCTAGTCCCTAAGGTTGTTGGTCCCCAGGGCCCAGGCCTGGGCTCTTCTTTTCTCCATCCACCCTCACACCTTCTGTGAGCTCACCCCACGTCGGGGCTTTAAGGCCATCAGCTTCCCACTCATATCTCCAGGTGGATATGGGGCAGGCATCTCGAGGCTTCCATGCCCCACACCTGCTCCTCTCACGGGCTTCCCCATCTCAGGTGCCATGCCCCCAAACCCTGGGGTCGCTCCTGAGCCCTCTCTTCCTCTCACAGCCCCTGTCTAATCCATCAGAAAATCCTATTGGCCAGACTCTCAAAATACATTCACCACCTTCACTGCTCCTGCTGGCCCCAGCCACTGGCCTCTCACCTGGATGGAGGCGAAGCCTCTTAACTGGTCTCCTCTCTCCCTGGTCTCTGCTTGACCCCCCTTCACACAGCAGCCAGAGGGACCCCGTGACAGCATAAGCTCTCGGGCAAGTCACGCCTCTGCTCAGAGCCCTCCCGTGGCGCCCATCTCCATGGACGAGTACATGATCTTAAGAGGGGTCTGTCTGCCAGGCACCACTGAAGCACCTCACTCATTGCCCCTCAGGAGAGCCCTGAGGTAGGGCCTGAGAAACAAAGGCCCAGGGAGGTTAAGTAGCTTGCCCAAGGCCACACAGCTAGCCATGATAGAACTCAAATTCCTGACACTGGCCTTCCTGATCACACTCTCTGAGGTCAGCTGCTCCACCAGAAAGGGAGCACCTTTTTCCCAGGTACCCTAGTCCCCTCCTTTTTTCTTTCTTGTAAATATTATTTTTCAATAAGTACTACATGTATATGGCCTCGAATTTAAAATGTATACAAGGGGGGACTTCCCTGGCGGTCCAGTGGTTAGGACTCAGCCCTTTCACTGCTGGGGCCCGGGTTCGATCCCTGGTCGGGGAACTAAGATCCCGCAAGCCATGTGGAGTGGCCAAAAAATAATAAATACATTTAAAAAATTTTTTAATGTACGCAAGGGGAATACAGTAAATCTCTCTCCAACCCCTGTCCACCCACAGCCACCCACTTCTCCCAGAGGCAACCTTCTGGAGTTCAGCGAAGCGTCACCCTCGTAGGTGTCACGGGCATGGAGTCATGCGCCGTGGACTCCGCGTTATACGTGCAAGGCCTGGGAGCGCTGGTTGCCTCTGATCAAGTCACTTGTTCTTTGCGGACCTCAATTTCCTCATCAGCGAATCGGGGGACCAGAGAAGATGATGCGAATACTTCTGCCGCTCTGAAGGTCAGCCTCAAGTAGTAACAATGATAAAGGAGGTAATAGGCATGCAAGTGCCTTGTCAGCCGGAAACGTGGAGGCATCATAACCCCGTGGGCAGAGGAGCCATAGAAATCAGAGACTGGCCTGGGAGCGACCAGCCCAGCGTGTGCTCGGCTCAGACCTGAGGCCAGAAGGGCATTGCTTGCTTACCCCGGGGTTCCAACAGCATCCCCTTCATCTGGTCCTCCATCCATCCTTCGCTCCCCGTGTGGATAGAGATGCTCTCCAGCCGGCTCACGCATCTGCTTCTCTTTGCTAAGCTCTCTTCTAAGCCTGTGTTCACAGGCCAGAGCCCTGTCCACCGCCCTGAAGACCTGGGCTGCAAACCCACACGGCCTTTCCAAACTTGTGAAAGAGACAAGGGGCCTGGAGATGAAACATCTGAGTTGGGGAGGAGGTGGCCACTTCCAACAGAGCAGCTTCTAAGACTTTAATCTTGTCAAATGTTAGCTGTATCAAGCCCTGGAGCATGTCTACGGCCCTTGGGATCCTATTATTCTCCTAAACAGGCTCTTTGCCCAGAAATCGTCTTGATCCACAGCCTATCACTTTCTTTTCATAATATCACACCCTTACTCCTACTTACATCCTCCCAGACTTTCCCAACCTCTCCTTCCATCTGGGACCCTCCACATCTGCCAGATGAGGCCGTGTCTCCCCAAAATCTGTGCTACGGCCAAGCTGTCGTTTCATCTTTGCTCATAATCAGGCCCTCCAGCCTCTTCATCACTTTTATTGCCTTTTCTCCTCAAAATTCCCTCCAGGGTCGCCGGTGCACTCTCCATGTGAAGACCCAAAAGAAAATTCTCCCCATAAGAAACGTCCTCTTATCTCCAAGGTGCTATTTTTGTGCAAGGACTTCTCATCAGCCCGACTGCAGACACGATTTTGGCTGCATCGAGCATATTTGCGATACTCGTGGTATCACATGCTCTATCTGAGCGTGGGTTTTCTCCCCACTCCCAGCCTGCTTTCCTGCTCTCCCTGGATCCTCTTCATCAAGCTGTAAGAGGAAACTGCTTTGTGTTATGATCTGTTTCTGCCTAAAGCACTTTCAACCTGAGGAACAAAGCCGTGGGGCTCAGCAGGTAATCCTGGAGCCCTGCGCCCGCACCAGCCGCCTCTGCTGGTCGTTCCTGCATCCCAGGGCCCCTGCAAATGTCCGTGGAGCATCTTCCATGTGGCAGGTAACGCCGGAGGGCTTGGCCACATTATCTTATTTCCTCTGAAGCAACAATCCTAGAGGGTTTCCAATATAGGGAGTGGACGCTAGGGTTGGACGGGTTAAGTAACAAACTTGGCCATACAGTCGGGAAGCAGCCGGACTGGAATTTGAACCCAAGGCCTCACCTTTCCTGTGGAACCCGTAATGCCTCAATGGCTGTGGCCGATCAGCCGGGACACCATGGAGCTGGTACTTCTGGTAAAGAGGGACTTGTTCGGGCTTCCCTGGTGGCGCAATGGTTGAGGGTCCGCCTACCGATGCAGGGGACATGGGTTCGTGCCCCGGTCCGGGAAGATCCCACATGCCGCGGAGCGGCTGGGCCCGTGAGCCATGGCCGCTGAGCCTGCGCGTCCGGAGCCCGTGCTCCGCAACGGGAGAGGCCACAACAGTGAGAGGCCCGCGTACCACAAAAAAAAAAAAAAGAAAGAGGGACTTGTTCTCCAGACACTGCTCTACCTCCAACAGTGAACAGCCAATGCGCTTCTGATCTCTGATCCAAGCTGAGCAACAGATACTCCAATGGCTGCACTCGTGCATCTACTTCCCCAAGAACTGCATCGCACCGTCGGTCCTTGATGAGATGAGAATGCAGGAAACTCCAGATTCGGGGCCCAGAACTGTCCTGTGCTTGAGCACTTGGTGTTTGGTTCTTCTAGGTAGGCCTTCACATTTACCCCTTTAATATTAAATACATGAAACAAACTTGGACACGAATGTTCACAGCAGCACTATTCACACAAGGTGGAAACCACCCACGTGTCCGTAGACAGACGACTGGATGAACGCAGGGTGGCGCAGCCAGGCAATGGAATGTCACTCGGCCACAAAAAGGAATGAAACGCTGGCACACGCCGCAGCCCAGGTGAACCTTGTAAACGTGCTCAGTGAAAGAAATCAGACCCAAAGGGCCACATATTCTATGACTGCATTTTATTTATGTCCAGAGGGAATTCCCTGGTGAGCCAGTGGTTAGGACTCTGGACTTCCATGGCAGGGGCCACAGGTTCAATCCCTGGTCGGGGAACTAAGATCCCGCAAGCCACGCGGCGTGGCCAAAAAAAAATTTTTTTAAGTTCTTTTTTTATTAAAAAAAAAAAAAGAAAAGAAATGTCCAGAATAGGTAAATCTATAAAGACAGAAGGCAGACAAGTGATTTCCAGGGGCTGGAGGGAAGAAGGAACCGGAAGTGGCTGCCTAATGGGTGGGGGGCTCCTTCTGGGGAGGTGATAAAGGTCAGGAAGTAAATAACGGTCATGGTTGCACAACACGGTGAACGTATTTATTGCCACTGAAGTATACACTTTAAAATGATTAAAATGGTACACTTCATGTCATGTGTATTTTACCACAATAAACGAAAATTAAATGGGGCTCCAGGCTGGCATTGCAGACCCCTCTTGGCGGACACAACAGCTCTACCATCCTTCACTGCGTAAAGTGGCTGGAAGGGAACCTGGTATGATCTCGTACTGCCCATTTGCCCATTCTGCCCTCCAAGATACGATGGAGGCCCACGCGTTTTCCTTACAGCAACGAAGCGGAGTTAGCCTCGGGGGGGTCTTGTCATTTGTAGACAGTATGATGGCCGAGATCTGCTTCAAAATAATACAGGATGGGGATATGCGGAGGAGTGAGTGGAGATGTAGGCAGAACAGGACTGGCCATGAGCTGACCATTGCAGATGCTGGCTGACAGCTGCGTAGAGATGTATTATGATGTTCTGTCCACTTCTGCATATGCTCACCATTTTCCATAATAAAAAAATGAAAGTGGTACTTTTTAAGCTTTGGCAGAAATTTTTGAAAACATAGGAAAGTTTACGGACTGCAGCAGTCATCTAGAATACCACCACCTGGAGACCATCCCTGGTGGTGTCTTCGTTCCATCCTCTCCAGGTCTTTTCCACACGCACGTGCAAATCATGCTCTAAGTTCTATGCTTTATCACTTTGGAAGCTTATCATCAGTGGTACCTGGCTTTGGCTACTAAGTCACTGGCATGCTGTGCTCAAAGTGATACCTGTAAGTGCTATGAAAAGCAGAGCAAGGAAAGGATTTTGGAAGTGCTCGGGGTGGAAGGAGGGGGTGGGCTGCCTTTTTAAACAGAGTGGTCAGGGTGGGCCTCCTGGAGAAGGTGGCTTTTCTCAGGACTCGAGGTGAGACAGCTGACCATGGGTTCATTTGGGGGTGTTCCCAGCAGAGAGGTCAGCCAGAGCAAACACCCCAAGGCCAGCAAGTGCCTGGCCAATTGGAGGCACCATGAGAAGGGGGGGAGCAGGGACTAGGCCATGAGGTCAAAGAGATGAGGAGGGTGTATTTGTTTTCTGATGCTGCTGTAGCAAATCATCACAAACTTAGTGGCTTAACACATCAGTAATTTATTTTCCTGTGGTGCCCTGAGGTCAGAAGTCCAAAACAAGTCCTATGGGGTAAAATCAAAGTGTGGGGAGGGTTGGTTCCCGCAGGAGGCTCCCGGGCAGTCTGTTCCTGCATCTTCCAGCTTCCAGAGGCCGCCCACATTCCCTGGCTCATGGCCCCTCCACTTCTGCCTCTGTGGTCACAGAGGCTTCTCCTCTTCTGGGGTCAAATCTCCCTCTGCTTCCGTCTTATAAGGACACTTGAAACCATACTTAGGGCCCACCCAGATAATCCAGGATGATCTCCTCCTCTCAAGATCCTTCACTTGATCACATCATCAATAGACCCTTTTCCCAGGTAAGGTGACATATTCACCGGTCCCAGGGGATAGGACATGGCCATCTTTTGGGGCGCTGTTATTTGGCCCACACAAGGGGTCTGATCAAAGAGGGTCCTGTGAACCTTGTACAAACTTCAGCTTTTTCTCTGAGTGAAATGGGGGCCGCAGAAGGTTTTGAGAAGAAACATGATCCGATTTATGGTTAAAAGGATCAATGTGGCTGCTGTGTTCAGAAGATTCTAGAAGGGCAAAAGGGAGACTCCATAGGGGGTTATTACAGCAATCGGGCGAGGGGAGATAGTGAGAACAGTCACATCCGGAACATCTTCTCATGTCACATAGAACTGAAAGGATTTCCAGACAGGTTGGATGTTGAGTGTGAGAGAAAGAGCCGGGATGACCCCGATGTCTTTGGACTGGGCAACTGGCAGGATGGAGTGCAGGTCACAGGGGTCAGGAGCCGGTTGGGGTGGGGAGGGAAGAAGTGGATTTGCAGAAGTTAGGTTTGAGCTTCCTGTTGGGCAACTCGGCAAGATGGAGAGGCGGGTGGATGGGGCAGTCTGGAGTCAGGGGACAGTTCGGGCTGGACTGATGGCTGGGAGGCACCTGGGGGTGACCAGAAGAGCAGGGGTCCAAGGGCTGGGTGTAGGGCACACCAGCATTGCCAGCTGGCAGAGGAGGAGGGACCAGCAGGGGGAACAGAGAAGCAGCCACCAGAGAAGCAGGAGAAAACCAGGGGAGCATCACCCGTGACCCAAAAGCCATTTCAGGGGAACGGTGAGGGCAACAGCAGCCCGGAGCCTGAGACTGGGAACGTTCCAGATCTCGCTGTGCACCCCAGTTCTAGAAGGAAACCTCAGACCTTCTGCCCACCTGGGTGAAAGACGGCCCCCCAGGTCCAGTCTTTTTTTTCTCTCACCATTTTAACCATTCTAAAGTGTGTAATTCACTGGTTGTGAGCCTATTCACAATGTTGCACAACCGTCACCACTATCTGACATTTTCATCACCCCAAAAAGAAACCCCACCCCCATGGGCAGTCACTTCTACTCCCCCTCCCCCAACCCAGGCAACCACTAATCTACTTTCTGTCTCTGTGAGTTTGCTTATTCAGGTCATTTCCTATCAGTGGAATCATACAACACGTGGCCTTTTGTGTCTGGCTTCTTTCACTGAGCATCGTGTTTTCAGGGTTCACTCATGGATCAGCACTTCACTGCTTTTTATGGCTGAATAGTATTCAGGACGGCGATACTACCTTGTATGTTGTTGATAGACATTTGGGTTGCCTCCACTTTTTGGCTATTGTGCATAATGCTTCTATGAACATCTGTGTACGGTTCTTTGTACAGACCTATGTTTTCAATTCTCTTGGGTGTAAACCTAGTCTTGGAATTGCTGGGTCTTGTGGTGACTTTAAGTTTTTGAGGAACTACCGGCTCATTTCCCACAGGGGCTGCACCGTTGTACGATCCCCCAACCATGTATGAGGGCAGTCAGAGTCTTTTTGAACTGTAACTGCTCATCACCCTGCTCTAATTCTTTGTGTGTGCACACATGTGTGTATGGGGTGGGTGTGATCCAGTGGACCCCAACCTCTTTAGACTCTAATTTTAGAGAAGCCAGTTTTATCGACCAGTCTAGAGAGTATCATGGCAACCTGCAGCTTCCGTGTTCTGGACCAAGCTCGCTGAGGGAGGGGCAGGAGGCCCCTGGGGTGTCCCGTGATGCTCTCATTTCCAGGGTGGGAGAGAAAAAAGCCTCCTCGTTCATCAAAACCACAAGGGGATGTCCAGCGTAGAGAAATCTACAGACGGAAAGTAGATTGATGGTGACTTAGGGCTGGGGACAGGGGATGGGAAGATAGTCGGGGGATAACTAAACCATATAGGGTTTCCTTTTAAAGTGATTTAAAAAAGAACTAACACTGTAGGAGGTGATAGTTTCACATATCTTTGAATATACTAAAAAAGACTGCATTGTACACTTTAAGTGGGCGATCCGTATGATATGTAAATTATATCCCCCAAAACAATTGTGTAAAAAAAACCCACAAGGGAGACTGGAGAAACTCTGGGACAGAAGCCAACAAAATAAAGTTCTCTGAAGAAAGCAGCAGGAAAGCCCAGTTTTCATCCTCAAGTTTTCAGCAACATTCCTGCACTCTCGGTCCTCGCCTTGCCTTCATGCACATCTCTTAGGTTTGTGCCCAAACTTTCCCCCACGGAGGAGTCAAATCTCAGCACATCTCACAGGAGGTGGAGAAAAGAGCCAGGAGGACCTGTCCAGCCCCTCTGCTCTGGGTCAATTCATGTGGTCTCAGCCGCCCCCTGGTGGACACTGGGGACTGAGCCTTAGAGAGGGGCATACGGAGGGAGCTGGCGGCTGGACCAGTCTGAATAGCCTGGCCCACAGGGGTACCTCTTGGTGTCTGAGTCCCTTTGCACCCAAAGAAGGTCAGTTCTAGCCCCTGTGTGACCCTTTAAAAAAAATTTAAATCCTTTTTATTATGGGCGTTTATTATAGAGAATTGCAAACATTTTTAAAATAAAGAAATAGTCTAACGAACCCGTACGTAGCCACAACTCTGCTTCAACAATTACCAACGTGTGGCCAGTCTCATCCTCATTTTGTCTTGACCTCCGTCCACTCCCTCCAACTGTATTATTTTAAACCAAATCCCAGAGAGCCTAATATTCCATCTGTAAATATTTCTGAATGCATGAAAGATAGACTCTTTTTAATCTCATCACAATACTATCACACCTAAAAAAAAAATCTTCAACATAATTAAATTACTAGTGTCCTATTATCAATAGTCTCCTCGATGCCAAAAATATTCGTTTTTTTTTTTTAAACAGACTGAATCAGGATCCACTAAGTTTGGTTGGTCTGACATTTAAATTTCTTTTAGATAAAAATGTTATAGGCTCCCTGTTCATCTTGCCTCTTATTTGTTGAAGAAAACTGCTCTTCTATTTTTTCCAGCTTTATTGAGGCATAATTGACAAAAAATTATATACGTTAAATGTACAACAAAAAGATTTGATATACGTATAGGTTGTGAAATGATTACCATAATCAAGCTAATTAACACATCCATCACTTCACATAGTTATGTGGGGGGGGGGGTGAGTGGTGGTGGTGAGACCACTTAAGACCTACTCTCTCATTGTTTTTCTATTTTTGTTTGTTTGTTTGTTTGTTTGTTTTGCGGTATGCGGGCCTCTCACTGTTGCGGCCTCTCCCGTTGCGGAGCACAGGCTCCGGACGCGCAGGCTCAGCGGCCATGGCTCACGGGCCCAGCCGCTCCGCGGCATGTGGGATCTCCCCGGACCGGGGCACGAACCCGTGTCCCCTGCATCGGCAGGCGGACTCTCAACCACTGCGCCACCAGGGAAGCCCAGTGTTTTTCTATTTTAACACATAATTTAGATTTGCAAGTGGCCTGGGATTGCAGCCGTGATCACAAACAGAGGGAATGGCCGCATGCCGACCATGGTTGTGGTTGGAGCTACAGTTTTATTGCTTTTCTGTCCCAGTTTTCCCAGCTCTCTGTAGCTCTATTACTTTTATCATAGAAAAACGATTTTTAAGACAGAAAATACACCTGATACTCTGTCAGAGAAAACTGACAGATACCACACAATTGATGTCTTTCAAATGACCAGAACCTAAAATTTGTCCAAGTCCTTCTGAGATTTCCAAGCCTGTGAAGGAGGCGGTGAGAAATACAAGGATCTCTGAGATCCTGAGTCCAGGTCTGGGCAGGTGAGGCCGCTCGGTTCCCAGGCTGGCCCCAGTCTACACAGGGAGTCCTGGACCTCTCTCTCTTAGCTGCCCCTCTTCCCTGAGCTCGGAGGCCCTCCTCTGTTCTCCTTCCAGAAGAGTCTGCCATCCTCCAGCCCTGGTGGCCCCGTCACACAGCCTGTTTGCTGGCAGCACTCTGATATCCAAGGCAACATCAGTGATTTTAAATATTGTGACCGATTCAGATGTCACTTTGGGCCAACTTGGCCCTTTGCAATTTAGATAAACATGGCTCAGATGTCCTGATTTCACAACCGGCTCAGGTCCAGACCAAAACCCCAAATGGACACACGACACACAGTGTTCTCCCCTCCTCCCCCGTGGTTCTCACTGTGCTCTCCCAGCAGTGGCGGCGGTTGGGGGACCTCCATTCAGCTTCTGGTCAGCAGACCTGTGCCCCTTGCCAGTTTCCTCCAGAATCCAATCACACTTAGGATGTCCTGGGATGGGTACCTTTACTGAGATACTAATGGCCAGGTGGGTGGGGCTCCAGGGCTCCCTCATCAGAGGGGTTGAGGGTGGCTCTTTAGCTGGGCTAGAGCTGAGGGCACATTGACGTGAAAGTTGCCATCAGTCAACTGAGGACAGCACCAGAAAATAATCCAGAAAGATGTTATTAATAAATACTTTTCCGGGACTTCCCTGGTGGCACAGTGGTTAAGAATCCGCCTGCTGATGCAGGGGACACATGTTCGAGCCCTGGTCCGGGAAGATCCCACATGCCGCGGAGCAACTAAGCCCATGCGCCACAACTACTGAGCCTGTGCTCTAGAGCTCACAAGCCACAACTACTGAAGCCTACGCACCTAGAGCCCGTGCTCCGCAACAAGAGAAGCCACCACAATGAGAAGTCCGCGCACCGCAACGAAGAGCAGCCCCCGCTCACCACAACTAGAGAAAGCCCGCGCGCAGCAACAAAGACCCAACACAGTCAAAAATAAATAAATTTAATTTAAAAAATAATAACATTTAAAATTTATTTATTTATTTTTTATCTATTTTTTTACATCTTTATTGGAGTATAATTGCTTTACAATGGTGTGTTAGTTTCTGCTTTATAACAAAGTGAATCAGATATACATATGTTCCCATATCTCTTTCCTCTTGCATCTCCCTCCCTCCCACCCTCCTTATCCCACCCCTCTAGGTGGTCACAAAGCACCGAACTGATCTCCCTGTGCTATGCGGCTGCTTCCCACTAGCTATCTATTTTACGCTTGGTAGCGTATATATGTCCATGCCACTCCCTCACTTTGTCACAGCTTACCCTTCCCCCCCCCATATCCTCAAGTCCATTCTCTAGTAGGTCTGTGTCTTTATTCCCGTTTTACCCCAAGGTTCTTCATGACATTTAAAAACAAATTTTTTTTTAAATAAATGTTTAAATAAACAAATAAATACTTTTCCTTGGGCTTCCCTGGTGGCACAGTGGTTGAGAGTCTGCCTGACGATGCAGGGGACACGGGTTCGTGCCCCAGTCCGGGAAGATCCCACATGCCACGGAGCGGCTGGGCCCGTGAGCCATGGCCGCTGAGCCTGTGCGTCCGGAGCCTGTGCTCCGCAATGGGAGAGGCCACAACAGTGAGAGGCCCGTGTACCGCAAAAAAAAAAAAAAAAAACTTTTCCTTACAAACACGTTACTAATAGGGTTTTTTAAAGTGGAATCTAGAATTTTCCCCTAATGACCAATCAATTACTTCACCAGTACATTACCATTTTCTCGTAATTTCTTCCTTCCATGAGTTAACCAGTAGTCCCATCAATCTGGGAATTTGAAACACGTACTTTGCCAATTTTTTTATCCTTATTTGTGGTTGCTGGAGAAGATGGGAGTGGGTAAATCCCCTCCAAGTGCTGCCACTCAGCGTCCCTCAAAAACCAGGTGGCAGGGCCCTTCTCTGGACTTCCTGCCCCTTGAGGGAGGGTCCCAAAGGAGGACCTGTCTATATACCCAGCCCTAGCAGTCCGCCTTAGTGGGGTGGGCTGTCCAGGGCTGGTGTGGGCTTTCCAGAGGGGAAGGGGTTGTCTCCTTCCACCTCTGCGGATGTGTCCTGGGAGAGCCCAAGGGGCACGGTGTAGGCGGAGATAGAGGACCAGGGTTAGGGTCTCCATCCGGGTTATGGTTATGGGTGTGTGAAAGGGTTTAGAGCAGAATCCTGCAAGCATCCCCCAGTCCTGTCCTGGGGATGGCGACCCCAGGACCCGAGAAGAGGAAGCTGGGGGAAAACTCAGCATGGCCACCTTTGGGGACCTCGATTAGTACGTCATAAACCGCTGGCAAAGCAAGCTGCAGGCAGCTGCAGGGGCGAGTGTGGCCAAGAGACGGCCAGAGCGGCCGCTCCAGATGCGGCCACCAGGCGGCGCAGCGGAGCCAGCAGGAGCTCGGTGAACTGACAATTCCCTCCCGCCAACAATGCCCTCCCGCCACTGCTGTCCAACTGTCAACCCCGGGCCATCCACCCGTGTCACCTCGGTAATCTTCACCGACGCCCACGGGGGGTGCCATCGCCATGTTACAGACAGCCACAGACTTGGCAAGTTTCCCCGCTGAAAAGTGGTGAAGCAGGACTGGAGCCCAGACGCAGTCTGCCCACAGGTGGGAAACCACTCAGCCCTTGTGTTTTATTTTTGCTGCTGCTGCTGCTGTTGTCGGCTGCGCGGCATGTGGGATCTTAGTTCCCCGACCAGGGATCGAACCCACGCCCCCTGCAGTAGACGCGTGGAGTGTTAACCACTGGACCGCCAAGGAAGTCTCCACCCAGCCCCTATTTTATGGTCACCGCTGGCACCTCAAGTGTCCCCTCCAAGGCTGATGAGGCCTGGGGAGATGAGGATGACCCGGGCAGGCATGGATGTGGGACAACGGCTGTCCTTCGCCTCTCTAGACATCCTCTCCTGGGGACCCTTCTCCTGTGAGCCCCAGCTTTCCTTCCACTCGCAGCTCAGGGGCTGATGACCAGGGTGAGGGGTTTTTTGGCTCAGTGAATTTTTTTTTTTTTTTTTTTTTTTTTTTTTTTTTTTGCGGTACGCGGGCCTCTCACTGCTGTGGCCTCTCCCGTTGCGGAGCGCAGGCTCAGCGGCCATGGCTCACGGGCCCAGCCGCTCCGCGGCATGTGGGATCTTCCCGGACCGGGGCACGAACCCGTGTCCCCTGCATCGGCAGGTGGACTCTCAACCACTGCGCCACCAGGGAAGCCCAGTGAATAATTTTTTAATGGACTTTATATTTTAGAACAGGTTTAGGGTCACAGCAAAATTGAGGGGAAAGTTCAGAGATTTCCCATTTACCCCCTGCCCCCTCATACTCACAGCCTCCTCCACTACCACCATCCACCACCAAGTGGTACTGTGGCTACAGTCAATGAACCTACGTTGACACGTCATCACCCAAAGTTCATACCTGACTGTGCGGTTCATTCTTGGTGGTGTACATTCTATGGGTTTTGAGGAATGTGTAAGGACAGGTATCCATCATTGGAGTGGCATACAGAGCAGTTTGATGGCCTAAAAATCCTCTGAGCTCCTCCTATTAATCCCTCTCTCTCCCCATCCCCTGGCAACCACTGACCCTTTACCATCTCCACAGTTTTGCCTTTACCCAGAATGTCATATATGTAGTTGGAATCATAAAGTATGTAACCTTTTCAGATTGGCTTCTGTCACTTACTAACATACATTTAAGTTTCCCATAGTCTTGGGACTTCCCTGGTGGCACAGGGCTTAAGAATCCGCCTGCCAATGCAGGGGACACAGGTTCAATCCCTGGTCGGGGAAGATCCCCCACGCCGCGGAGCAACTAAGCCCGTGCACCACAACTGCTGAGCCTGCGCTCTAGAGCCCGCGAGTCACAACTACTGAAGCCCACGTGCCTAGAGCCCATGCTCCGCAACAGGAGAAGCCACCGCAGTGAGAAGCCCCGCACACCGTAACGAAGAGGAGCCCCTGCTCTCCACAACTAGAGAAAGCCCGCGTGCAGCAACAAAGACCCAACACAGCCAAAAATAAATTTTTAAAAATACATTTAAAAAAAGTATGATGTTAGCTGTAGTTTTTTTGTAGATTTTTTTATGAAGTTGAAGAAGTTCCCCTCTTCCTAGTTTGCAGAGAGTTTTAGTCATGAATGAGTGTTGGATTTTGTCAAATGCTTTTTCTGCATCTATTGATATGATCATGTGATTTTTCTTCTTTACGCTGTTGATGTGATAGATTACATTCACTGATATTTGAATGTAGAATCAGCCTTACATACCTGGCATAAATCCCACTTGGTCATGGTGTTGAGCGAATAATGTTATGCACTAGCCCTGTGACAGGTTATGCATCTCAAGTGCTACCACACCCGCCCACCCCAACAAAGCTGACGCGTGAGATTGCAATGCTCGTCCTGACTCATGCCTCTGATTTGGAGAGCTCCCTCCTTCCCTCAGTTTCCAACTTTTTAGAGCAAGTAGATATGGCCAGGAGCCCACAATCCTGACACTTTCCTCCTCTCTCCTCTGCTATCTCAGGGTTCTGCCCACTTGAACTGGAAGCCACCCCAAACCTTAGGCGACAGATCAGGGGCCTAGCAGGTCTGGATCGTCCTTCTGTTGACTCTACGTGGTGAAACACAGGCTCCGTGGCCGAGCCCCTAGGCCCACACAATGTCCCCAGCTGGCCTTTTCAGCCTTACTTCCTCTTACCTCCCCACTCCAGTTCCCGGCCCCTTAAACTCTGGCTACAACAGACAATAAATCAATGGGTAGGGCATTCATCCTGTACATAATTACCAAGAGCCCTTTTATGCCAGGCCCTAAGCTTGGTTCTGCAATACAAGGCGAACTAGACCCGGTCCCTGCTCTCAGGAGCCTTCAGTGCTGTGGGAAAGAGATGTGAGTAAACCAACCCCTGTAACACAGTGGGGGAGTCAGTGCCAGAACAAGGGTGACACAGGGGTCTTTAGAAGCTCTGCAGTCTCCAGCCTCTCTGTTCCTTCTCTTCTACTCACCTTTTTAAATGTTCTTCCTGGGGAATTCCCTGGTGGTCCAGTGGTTAAGGACTCGGCGCTTTCACTGCTGTGGCTGGGTTCAGTCCCTGTTGGGGAACTAAAATCCCACGAGCCACAGCCAAAAAAGAAAGTTCTTCCTGGATTCTTGGTGCAGCAAACTCCTATTCATCCTGCAAAACTCAGCTCAAATGTTTTCTATTTCGTGAATCGTTTCTTGGTTGTCCTTTCTGCTCAGGCAGACTTAATTGCCCCTTGGTCTTTGCTTTTATAGCATTTGATGCATCTCCAAGGCCCACCTTTGGTTCACGCTACACTGGATATTCCTGACCCCAAGTACAACTCCCTAGGAGAGTGTAATGCTGGTTCCTATGTGGCCACCATGTCCCACCAGGCAGCCTGGGCTTCTGCTTCCAGCTCCAACAGCATCCCCCCAATTCTCCCTCTGGTGCCAGCAGTCCCCCTCCTTTCTGCTGCAAGCGCTTTAATCTCCAGCCTTCTCCCAAGACTAGAGAAGCATCATTTAAAGCATCCTTGAAAGCGCTCAGTGGCACTGGGCATTGGGAGCCCGGACAGGGCCACCCTGTACGGTCGGGCGGGATGTGCCCATCGCACATCAAAGGGGGTACCATTCACATCACGGGCACGCTGGACATCATAGATTTGTATGTTTAGTGCACCAGTTTCTTGACAATCAAGGGTCTTGAGGAAGCGATGCCTTTTACGAATTTTCCCAGGGCAATGGCCCTGGGCCTGAGGTAGCCGAGGCTGGAGGAAGCCAGCTGCCTCGGGTGCTGAACAACACTGAGGACGCTGGGCCCAGGGAAGTCGAGGGAAGGAGGGGGAGGGGAGAGTATGGCTCCAGACGCAGCCTCAGCCCTGGGCTTCCCCCTGTTCCGGACTTTCTGCTCCTGGTGGCTCCCACTGGGCCAGGTACGAGTGGCTACTGATTAATGGAGGCCTCCAGGCAGCTGTGTGTGGTTTTTACCATAAGCTGTGGGCGTGTAAACTTTTCAAAGTCAAGTGTGGGTGAAGAGGCATCTAGCATGGAGATCGAGAACAAGGCTGTGGGTGTGGTGAGCAACGGGTTCAGCCCCAGCTGTGCGTGACCTTGGACCAGTCATCTCATTTCTCAGCCTCCACATCTGTGGGTTTGGGGCAGCGAGGCTACCCACCCACCCCACGGGCCTTTTGCGGAGTAGAAATAGGACTTTGCATGTAAATCGCTTAGCACATAAACCCGGATACGGGTGACCATCAAAGAATGAAACAGCAGTGGGATGGAGGCCCAGCAAGAGGCACCGGGCTCTGGGACCTTTAGGAGACCACACACCTGTTTTAATTACTTTACAAAATCGGAAGAAAAAAAGTGAATATATTAGTAATGAATGTATAGCGGCAAGTCCAGCCTGAGTTATGTTTGTCTTTATACCAATGCACTTATAAAATATATCTTAAAACAATTTTAATGAAGGAAGGGACCCAGGAAAGCAGAAGTTCTCGGGGCCCGTGGAAGTCAGAGCACAGCCCTGAGCCCTACAGTGTGCGAACGTTCTGGACGCCCGTTCTTCGGGGATGTCAGTCCACTTTGCAAATAACAACAAAGCTCTGAAAAGGACACAGTGAAGGACAAATTCCAGGCAGATGCTCTTGGGGCCCCCCCACCATGCCCACAGCCCCACTGTTGTCCTGGGGGAGAGTGGAAGATAAACCACACATCTGGACCTTCGAGGCCTTGACAGTGGATGACAGAAAGTATTGATCCAGTGATTGATTCTGGGTTTCCCTGGCGATGGTCAGGTTCAGATTCTCGTTGGAGAAAGAGAAACAGGAAAACACTTGGCACCAGAGACTCAAACAAACCGCTCTGATCCAGGAGGGCTGGCGGCAGCCGGAGCTTATAAATAACTGTGGCGTGGCCCCAGCCCTGGAGCCAGCGCGTACAGACCGTCCTGCCTGGGCCTCGGCTGGCACCCGTGGCATCAGTGAGCTGTTATTTGCTGCTAGAGAAGGAGGGAGTGGCAGAAGGCGGCTCAGGTGACTTTCATGGGTGCACTTGCTCTGGTCCCACAAGTAGACAGGCTCCCAGCCAGCCAGCGTGGGAAAGGTCACGGGGCTAATGTTACTTGCCTTTTGAACGAGTGTCCCTCAGAGCCCCGCAGCCTGGGACCCAAACGTGTTTATTATGAAATGTGTTTTTTTTTTTTTAACATCTTTATTGGGGTATAATTGCTTTACAATGGTGTGTTAGTTTCTGCTTTATAACAAAGTGAATCAGTTATACATATACATATGTTCCTGTATCTCTTCCCTCTTGAGTCTCCCTCCCTCCCACCCTCCCTATCCCACCCCTCCAGGCAGTCACAAAGCACCGAGCCGATATCCCTGTGCCATGCGGCTGCTTCCCACTAGCTATCTACCTTACGTTTGGTAGTGTATATATGTCCATGCCTCTCTCTCGCCCTGTCACAGCTCACCCTTCCCCCTCCCCATATCCTCAAGTCTGATCTCCAGTAGGTCTGTGTCTTTATCCCTGTCTTACCCCTAGGTTCTTCATGACATTTTTTTTTCGTAAATTCCATATGTATGTGTTACCATACGGTATTTGTCTTTTTCCTTCTGACTTACTTCACTCTGTGTGACAGACTCTAGGTCTATCCGTCTCATTAGAAATAACTCAATTTCGTTTCTCTTTATTCTGAGTAATATTCCATTGTATATATGTGCCACATCTTCTTTATCCATTCATCCGATGATGGGCACTTAGGTTGCTTCCACCTCCGGGCTATTGTAAATAGAGCTGCAATGAACATTTTGGTACCTGACTCTTTTTGAATGTGTTTTAACAACCCGTGTTGCTTTCTTCCAGGGCGAAAGGATGTGAGAGGAGGGGTGCACGTGGGCAGACTCCTAAGAGCCGTCGGGCTTAGAAGCTGTGGCTGTGTGCAGGGACGAGGGGTCGCCACCCTCGGGGGGTCTCAGTGAGCCCATTGTCCCGTGGGCACTGTCCCTTCTCACGGGGCCTGGCTGTGCCCTGCCAAGCTGTCAACATCTTGCCATCACTCCCGCTTACACACACCAAAAGGAAGCAACAGGCCAACCTGCCTGTCACCATCCAGCTTAGACTCAGTGTCTCCCTGCACAAAGAGAGGATGCTCTCTGGGGCCACTTCCGGGTCTGACCTCTGGCTCCCAGCCTGACTAAGCATCCCTCTCCTGACTAGGGTACTTTAGGGGTGGGGAGAGCTGCCGAGGAGAGGACCTTCTGGGCAGGGCAGTAGGTGACCCCCAGGACCACTTCCAAGGCCTGGCCGCTGAGGTTTGGGTTTAACCCTTTAATCCCCCCCAGCCCCCCACCCCATGCCCCTCAGGTTCCTGCAGTGCTAGCTGGTGCCGGGATGGAAGATCTCAGGGAGAGGCCAGGCCAGAGGCTCTCTAAATTAGATTCCCAGCGCTCTTTTGAGTATTAGGGAGCCAAGGGCAAGAGCCCTGGGGGAGCTGACCGCAGAGCAGGTCCCTGCCTGGCCACGGCCCGATCACCGCCTCCCACGGCATCTCCCTCCCGCGTGGGCGAAGCGGAATACTAGTGTCCGCCGCACAGGTTATTCCAGGGATTAGATGGTGTAAGTAGGTTAAGGCTTAGCCTACATAGTCCCTGACACACGGCGAAGGCTGCTCTATTTTAATATACCCTACAGATGAAGAACAGAGACTCAGGACTGTATTAATTTCCTGGGGCGGCCATAACAAATTTCTACCAACTGGGTGGTGGAAAACAACAGAAATGTACTCTCTCACAGTTCCAGAGGCAGAGTCTGAAATCAAGGTGTCGGCAGGACCTGGCTCCCTCCAAGGGCTCTAGGGGACGAAACTTCCTGGCCTCTAACAGCTTCCAGTAGCTCCAGGCCTTCCTTGCCTTGTGGCTGCCCCACCCCAGTCTCTGCCTCTGTTCCTCACGACCTTCTCCTCCTACTGTCTTCTGTGAGAATACCAGTTATTAGATTTAGGGCCAATGACAGATAATCCAGGATGATCTCAAGTAGAGATTTTTAATTACATCTGCAAAGATCCTTTTTTTCCAGATAAGGTCACGTCCACAGGTTCTGGGTGGACCTATGTTTTGGGGAAGGGAGGGCACCATTCAACCCACCACGGGGCCTAACACCCCATGTGAGTTCATGGTGAAAGGGAAGATAAACCAGCTCCTTCAATGCCCGCCGGTGGTGGACGGGGAGAACCGGGCACCAGGAAACACGGAGCGTCCAGATTCCCCACCGACGTGCTGAGAGGTTACAAGCAAGGCCAACAGGTCTGCAGGTAGAGCTGGAAATGGAGGGGGAGCGAATTCTTCGTAATTGCTCTGAAAAGCCACCTGGCCTCCCCCTGCTTCCCCCGTGACAAGTCACTCTCATTGAGAACAGATGCGTGTGACTCTGTACACATGACACTCACTCTCAGATTAGCTTCTGGAACTGATTTCTTTGGCTGCTTTGCTATTTCCTAACCCTGCTGCTGTAATCACATTTGATCTGGCATCAGAAAGTGGTCCCTGCCCCGAGACAGGGCCACAGTCCTGAAGACGGGGCTAAAATTCTGTCACTTGCAAAACTGTCCCCCATTCCAATCCCAATTCGCGTCTTAGAGCAGAGGGAGGCGAGGGTCCAAAGGTGAAACGACCGTGACTGTTTTCTTTGTGCACGACCTTCTCCACCTCTGGGACCCACAGCCTAAGAGGCTTCACAGGTGTGCATGGCCAGCTCCTGTGTAAGGACAGATCTGGGAACCTTTGAATAAGCCTCCTTGGCAGGTCCTGAGTCAGCCTGAAGCCGCAGTTGGCGCTGTCATGAAAGTAACCCTGAGTCAGCCTGAGAATTCACCGTGAGTGTGACTAATCTCAGTGGACTATCACCTTAAAGCAATCGATAAGGGTACGGTTTTGTTTGTTTTGTTTTGTAACAGCTTCATTAAACTGTAGTTCACATAGCATACAATTCACCCATCTAGAGTGTACAATTCAATGGTTTTTAGTATAGTCACAGACTTGTGCGATCATCTCCACAATCCATTTTAGAACGTGTTCATCACCCCTAACCCCTTAGCCATCACCCCCTAATTCTCCCTCCCCTCAGCCAGTGACAACCACTAGTCTTTTCTTTCTGGCTATAGATTTGCCTGTTCTGGACATTTCATATAATACGTGGCCTTTTGTGCCGGTTTCTTTCGCGTAGCTTAATGTTTTCAAGATTCATTCATGCCGTAGTCTGTCTCAGCACTTCATTCCTTTTTACGCTGAGTAACGTTCCATTGCGTGGATGGACCACATTTCGTTTATCCATTCATCAGTTGATGGACGTTTAGATCTTTATGCCGTTTGGCTATTATGAATATGCTGCTATGAATATTCATGTATGCAAGTTTTTTAAATGTTGCTTTCCTTTTGAAATCACCAGCCAGAAGATGTACAAATGCCCTTAAGAGAGCCACACGCACTGTCTAGCCTGCAGCACTAAGAAAGCGTGAGTTATAAATCCTTCAATGGCTTGACACAGAGGTGGATGTGACTTAAGCATCAAGGACCCTAGCAATGGTCCTCTTGTGGTCAAATATTTGCAAAAGTGAGATATTTAACTGCTATTAGTTAAACATTGCTTCTTTCCATTCAGACTTTCCCTCTAACTCTCCTCCCCTCCTGTCAGGGGACATTACAGTGGCTGCAAACCATGTTTGGGGATCTGGTCAGGGGAAGATGAGTTGGGTTTGGTGGAGAATATTTATACAGCTTATGGTCAAGTCGGTATATGTGAAGTTATTGTGGAAAAGTCTGCCGGAAATGCCTCCACTGCTCCCACGTCTCCCACAGCGATGGTGGTGCGAGGTCAGAGAGCCTGCAGCCAAATGTGGGGAAAAGAGCACTAGGAAACTGCCTGCTGGGCAGCTGGTTAATTTTTTTTTTAATATTTATTCTTTTTTTTTTTTTTTTGGCTGCGTCGGGTCTTAGATGCAGCACGCGGTCTCTTCACTGCAGCGCGAGGGCTTGTCTCTAGTTGTGGCACGCGGGCTTAGTTGCTCCGCGGCATGTGGCATCTTAGTTCCCCGACCAGGGATCAAACCCGCATCCCCTGCATTGGAAGGCGGATTCTTCACCACCAGCAGGGAAGTCCTGCTGGTTAATTTTTTAATGCTGGGAATTCCCTGGCGGACCAGTGGTTAGGATGTAAAAATGTAAAAACCAGGGTTTTCCCTGATGGTCCAGTGGTTCGGACTCCATGTTCCCAGTGCAGGGGGCACGGGTTCAATCCCTGGTTGGAGAACTAAGATCCCGCATGCTGCATAGCCAAATACATAAATAAATAATTTTTAAATAAAATAAAAAATATTTTTTTTTCTGGATTGATTTTTTTTTTTGTCTGTTCCCCACTTTGTGATGATTTCTTCTTGTCTCATGGAGGGTAGCAGAAACAGAGGTTGGTTTGGGTCCTGCTGTGCTAGAGGCACCTGTGAGAACATCTGAGCGGGAGGTCCAGTGGAGATCCGGAGGAGCTGGTGTTCAAACAAGTTCGGGCAGGAGGGGTCCACGTGGAAGCTTATTAGCACCCAGAGAGGAAATGAGTCACCAAGGAGAGACACCGCAGAGTGAGAAGGGTGGGCCCAGGCTTCCAGCCCCAGGAGGTGACCACAGAGGAGATGCAGGGCCCTCTGGGTTTAGCAACAAGGAAGCCACTGGGGACCTTGGCAGGAGCAGTTTCAGTGGCGAAGAGAGAAGTCAGGCTGAGGGCAAATACAGAGTTTGGCTGTGAAAGGGAGATGACAGGTGATGCTGTAGTGGGAGATACCCAAGGTGATCGGAGAGAAGGGTTTTCAAAGATGCTAAATGCTGGTGGGCAGGAGCCCATGGAGAAAATCGATTCAGTTAAAATGCAGAAGATGGAAAAAAGAACAAAATAATGCCATTTGCAGCAACATGGATGGACCTAGAGATTGTCATACTGAGTGAAGTAAGTCAGACAGAGACATATATCATATGATATCACTTATATGTAGACTCTAAAAAAGGGGTACAAATGAACTTATCTACAAAACAGAAGTAGAGTTACAGATGTAGAAAACAAAGTTATGGTTACCAGGGGGTAAGGGAGGGAGGGATAAATTGGGAGATTGGGATGGACATATACACATTACTGTATATAAAATAAATAACTAATAAGGACCTACTGTATATAGCACAGGGAACTCTACTCAATACTCTGTAATGACCTATATGGGAAAAGAATCTAAAAGTGAGTGGAGATATATATATATATCTGATTCACTTTGCTGTACACCTGAAACTAACACAACATTGTAAATCAACTATACTCCAATAAAAAAATTTTTTAAAAAGAAAATGAGCTATAAAGCTATGAGAAGACAATAACATAAAATAAATAAATAAAATGCAGAAGATGGAGATGGAAAACTGATCAGTGCTTGCCAAGGGTAGGAAGGAGGGCTGAATAGGTGAAGCACAGGGGATTTGTGGGGGGGTGTGAAACCGTTTTGTATGATACGTGTGACATTGCCTATTGTCAAGCCCCCAGTACAGAGTACCTTAATGGAGGCAAATTTTTAAAAACTCAGTTAGGAGGTTGAGGGATGACAGCATGGAATGCAGACTGTGAGAAGAGAATCTAACTGCGTTAGAAAAGTGACATAACCTCCCTGAAGGAGGTGGGTGAGAAGAGGTGCTGATCTAAAGTTACCTAAGCAACTTTGGGAATGAGTGGCAACCATAAGACTTTAGACAGGGTCTTCAGACAAAAGGGGCTGCACGTAGCACTGTGCTCTTGCTGATAGAGTCGTTTCTCATGGTAAACAGGCTAACAACCCTGAACCTCACGGATAAATAAACAAGTAAAGGGATGACGGGTGGTGGGAGCCTGGTGTCTCCCAGTCAGAGAGGGAAGTTACAGATAAGCCAAGGCGAGGCTAGAATGAACCACGTGGTACTGGTTTAGGGCTGGAGACATCAGTAGGGACTCGTGTTTAGCTTATATAAATATAGATGCGTAAACACAGAAATCCTAAGTACGTGTCTATACACAGGTTTCTTATATTTACACATACATTTCCAGTTTTGTCCCTTGAGAGGGCTGGAAGCAACGACACCCACATAGCAGGGAGCACACACAGCACCCAGACCTGGATTCCTAAGCCCGTTCCTCAGTAACAGACACCAGGGCTCCTTGGAGAAGTGGCTGATTCTAGCCTGGGGGAGGAGCCTGGAGCATCCTGTAAAGCCAGGAAGGAAGTGCTCCCAAAACAAAGCGATGGGGCTACGTCAAAGGAACACAAAGCCAACAAAAGAGCCCCCAGTGGCAAACGTTGGAACCATTTGAACAAAAAATAATGTATTTGATAACAACTCGAAGAATAAAATAAATATCTCTGAGTCTACACTGATACAAATAAATGATTGAATAAGCAAATAAATGGGGGAGAGAAATCTCCCGTACAGGAAAATTCTAAATAATTGAAGTAAATATTGACCCTTCAGGGGATGGGATGAACTGGGAGACTGGAACTGACATATATACACTACTATGAATAAAACAGATAACTAATGAGGACCTCCTTATAGCACAAGGAACTCCACTCAGTGCTCTGTGGTGACCTAAATGGGAAGGAGCTCCAAAATGGAGGGGAGATAGGTACACGTATAGCTGATTCACTTTGCTGTACAGCAGAAACTAACACAACATTGTAAAGCAACTATACTCCAATTAAAAAATATATATATCGACCCCCTCAAGGATGTGAAGCGTGACTCCCCACCCACTAAGTAGGGGCTGCACCTAGTGCCTTCTTCCAAGGAGCACAGTATGGAAGGAGGACAAGAAAGAACTTCACAGACATCACCTCAGTCAGCTGATATGTTGGCAGCAGACACCCTCGATATGACGTGACGAGAATTGCATTTTGCCTGTGTGGTCTTCCTCCCAAGAGCCCATAAACACCAGTCTAGTCATGAGGAAAAAACAAAAACCACCACACAAACCCAGAACGAGGGGTAGTCTACAGAAACACCTGACCCGCACTTCCCCAAACTGTCAAGATTATCAAAGACAAGGAAAGTCTGAGAAACCGGCACAGCCAAGAGCAGCCTAAGGTGACATGACAATGAAATGTCATGTGATGTTCTGGGTGGGATCCTGGAACAGAAGAAGGACATTAGGAAAAACCTAAGGAAATCTGAATAGAGTATGGACTTTAGTTAATCATAATGTATAACTGGGTGGGAGGGCTGTGTATGGGAACACTCTGTATACTTTCCTGTAAATCATAAACGATTCGAAACATAAAAGGTCTATTTGAAAACAAAGCCACAACGTATAAGAGGGGACCGGGATGGAGCTGCAGGGGCTGCGGGAGCTTTGGGCCCCACGCCCTTCCACCTCCCAGGAAGGAGGGGAGAAGGGATGGTGCCGTGTGCATGGGTCCCTGGCAGGAAGCCACGGGAGTTCAAGGCAGCAGCCCCGTCATCTGTTTTCCCTTTGCAGACAAGCTGGCGTCTTTTAGGGGCCGGGAAGGGGGGGGGGGGTGGAGTCCGAGCAAAGAGGAGGTTTGCAGAGGCCATTGCTGGGAGAACACCCAGCGGAGGGCAGAGAGCTTGAATGTGCTGACGTCATCTACTAAACTATGGGATACGAGCATTTTGCCTCCCTACTCTTGGAAAAGAAAAAAACGCAACTATCTATGACTCTCTCCCTTTTGCCACCTTAGGACATACCGACTGGGCTCTGGGGCTGGACGCTCAGAATTCTCTGCTCTGGGACAAAGTTCAGAGGTTTTTTAGTCTCCAAAAAGAGTTGAATTGTCTGCAGCCGGGGGCTGAGGGAGTGGCAGGCAGGGAAAGGGCAGACTGAGGGCCGGCCTGTGTCCTTGGGGGCCCAAGTGGAACAGCCACCTGGAGGATGTGGGGACCAGGTGGGACTGGGCCTCCCAGCTTCATCCAGAAGTGGGCAGCTAGGACGGAGGGCAGAGCAGCAGCGACCAATGAGGCCAGAAGTTCCGACGGTCCTGCCCCAACGTCTCAATGGCCTGAGAGGACCCTCAGCATCTCCGAAGGTGGGAAAGCAGGACGGCGGAGCTGCAGTAAAGCCTGATAATGAAATTTCCCTTCCGTACTGCATGACCCAGCCCCAGAGCAGATACACTTTGATTTAAAGAAAATTAAGTGTCCGGGGATTTCCCCGCTGGTCCAGTGGTTAAGAATCCGCCTTCCAATGCAGGGGACGTGGGTTCGATCCCTGGTCAGGGAAATAAGACCCCACATGCCGTTGGGCAACGAAGCCCACGCATCTCAACTATTGAGCCCAAGTGCTCTAGAGTCCACGCGCCACAACTAGAGAGAAGCCCGCGCCACAAATAGAGAAGCCCACACGTCTGCACCAAAAAGCCTGTGCGCCACAGCAAAAGGTCCTGCATGCCAAAACTAAGACCCGACGCAGCCAAATAAAATAAATAAATTTTTTAAAAAAAGAATAAGTATGGCATGCTACCATTTAAAAAAAAGAAGAGGGCTTCCCTGGTGGCGCAGTGGTTGGGAGTCCGCCTGCCGATGCAGGGGACACGGGTTTGTGCTGCGGTCCGGGAAGATCCCACATGCCGCGGAGCAGCTGGGCCCGTGAGCCATGGCCACTACGCCTGCGCATCCGGAGCTTGTGCTCTGCAACGGGAGAGGCCACAACAGTGAGAGGCCCGCGTACGGCAAAACAAACAAAAAAAAAAAAAAAAAAGAAGAAGAAAATAAAGTGTCATGGAGTCAACTGTGTCCCCCCAAATTCATATGTTGAAGTTATTGTCGAACCCAAATCCATGCGCCTGACTAACAGTGGGACCAAACAAGCCAAAATGTCAGAGAGTTTGAAGCAAAGAAAGGTTTATTTTCAGGGCACCAAGGAGAAGGGGCAGTTCATGATTAAAAGACTCAAACTCTAATGGCTTATAGGCAAGGGTTTTTAAAGACAGAGTTAGGGGGTAGGTTGCCTGATCAGCTCATGCACCTTCTTCTGACTGGTTGGTGGTGAGGTAATAGGGAGATGTTTCCAGAACCTCAATCATCAACCTCTGGGTCCAGCCAGTCTGGGGTCTAGTGCTTGTGATTAGCAGGTCGGCATCATCCTCCACTAGGTGGGAGTCTTAGTTTCTGCAGAACAGCTCAAAGGTGTGCATCAGATTGTTATCTCTGTCTCTTCAGGAGGAGCTAGGAGTCCTGTTGTAACTGTATTGTTATGATCATTAACTGCTGGATCTGCTCTTTGAAACTACGGGCGGGGAAGCCTAGGAGACTAAAGTCTTTTTTCTACAAAAAAGAAACGGAAAAAAAAAAAAAAGAAACGGGACACGGATGGGCTATTGTACCCAATAGGACCCCGGAGGGTCCTGCTTACTTTCAATCCCCATTTTCTTAGATACTCCTCAATCCTGAGGGTAACAGGGGACAGGATGAGAAAGAGAATAAAGTTTTGGAAAAAGAGCTTAATCATAAACTTGGCAGGAGAACTCGGTTTGAGATGGACTCAGTTTCAGAAGTCCTAACTCCTAGGACCTCCGAATGTGACTGTATTTGCAGTCAGGGCCTTTAAAGATGTGATTAAGATTGAGTGAGGTCATACGGATGGGCTCTCATCCAATGGGACTGGTGTCTTCCTAAGAAGAGAGGGAGACACCAGGGAGGGAAAACCAGGTGAGGGAGGACACAGGGAGATGGCGGCTGTCTGCAAGCCAAGGAGAGAGGCCTCAGGAGAAACCAAACCTCCGGCACCTTGATCTTGGACTTCCAGCCTTCAGAACTATGAGAAAATTAATTTCTGTGGTTGAAGCCACCCAGTCTGGTATTTTGTTCAGGCAGCCCAAGCAGACTAAGACATTAGGTAACCTGACATTTGAGAAGAGGGAGTGGCATTGACACCCACTTGGATGGGAGGGGTGAATTCCTGAGTAGAGTGGGTGGGTTCCTGGGTGGCTGGCCAGGGGGCAGTCTCCTGATGCCCTGAGTCTCATCATGCTGGCATTAACCTTCGTTCTCCAGAAGTGTGTGGGTTTCCAGGGGGCCATAACCACCACGTCCTCTTTCAGACCTTGACATTGGTGCAACCTGGATCTGGGAATGGTCTCCACGTGAGACCGTGTGATCTTTTTGCTCGCTCACTCCATCCATTCCTTCGTCTGTCCTTCGATATGCGAGGAATGCTCAGTAGCGGGGCGTTTTACTGGATGCGGCAGCATCATGAACTCCTTTATCGCCAATATCCCAACCCAAGGCTCCGTGAACCTTCTGCAAAGTGCCAAAGAGTAACCTCAGCTTTGCAGCCACCCCATCTATGTCTCTATTACATGGCTCTGCCTTCGTAGGGAACGCAGCCACAAGCAATATGTAAATGAATGGGCATGGCTGTGCCCCACCAAAACTTTAAGAACACAGAAATTTAAATTTCTATAGTTTTCACCTGTCACGAAATATGATTCTTCTGGTGCTTCTTTCCCAATCCTTAAAAAATGTAAAAACCAGGGCTTTCCCTGATGATCCGGTGGTTCGGACGCCACGTTCCCAGGGCAGGGGGCACGGATTCAATCCCTGGTCAGGGAACTAAGATCCCGCATGGCATGACCAAAAAATTTATTTATTTCTTAAAAAATTTTAAAAAATAGTAAAAATGTAAAAACCATTCTTAGCTTCCGAGACATACAAAAACAGACCTACAGGCTATAGTTTGAGGACCCTTATTCTAATTAAAAAAAAAATTCATCAAGCCAGATGTATAATAAGATGACCCCGAGTCTAACTGATTCATCAGGGTTCCTCTGTTTCAGTCCTTGTTGACGGATATGATTCTTGATGTCATATCTGAGCTACAAAAATCAAAGCTAAGATGGGGCTGTTTCTATGATTCACAATCGCCAAGACATGGAAACAACCTAAATGTCCATCGACAGATGAATGGATAAAGAACGTGTGACCTATAGATACAATGGAAAACTACTCAGCAGTAAAAAGAACGAAATAATGTCACTTGCAGCAACATGGATGCAACTAGAGATTATCACACAAAGTGAAGTAAGTCAGAAAGAGAAAAACAAATACTATATGATATCACTTATATGTGGAATCTAAAATATGACACAAATGAACTTGTCTACAAAACAGAAACAGACTCACAGACATAGAGAACAGACTGTGGTTGCCAAGCAAGGAGGACGAGGGAGGGATGGATTGGTAGTTTGGGATTAGCAGATGCAAACTATTATACAGAGAATGGATAAACAACAAGGTCCTACTGTATAGCACAGGGAACTATATTCAATAGCCTTTGCTAAACCATAATGGAAAAGAATACTAAAAACAGAATGTGTGTATGTATATATATATACATATAAAAGAATCACTTTGCTGTACAGCAGAAACTAACACAACATCGTAAATCAACCATACGTCAGTTAAAAAAGAAAAAGATGGCAGGACTTCCCTAGCGGTCCAGTGGTTAGGTCTCCGCGCTTCCACTGCAGGGAACACCGGTCGGGGAAGTAGGATCCCACATGCTGCACGGCATGGCCAAAAAAAAAAGAAAGTAAGAAAAAAAAAAAGATAGGAGTGTTTCTGCAGGATAGGTACCCCCACCTCCGGCTCCTCCTGGGAAGCTGATTCTGGAATGAAAACATTCACTTAAATTCACTTTCCCAGTTTACTCCTCACTCAAGACCTGTGACTTGTGACCAGTCTGCTTCTAAAATTCTGCGGATGGAAATGTGATCCATGACTGTGGGGTCCCCTGTGAGGGCACAGATGGGGCCAAGTCCCTGCACGGTGTCCCTAACAACCAGGGTTGAAGTGCTGGCTCTGCTCCTCTGTTGGAAGACTGGCCTGGCCCTGTGGTTGCCTAAGAAATGCTGGCAACCCCAGGCTTATCCTAGAGCATCAGCTGAGCCCCCCTATCCTCCCCCAGGGGAAGGCCTTTGGAGAGAGAGGGCAGAGCCGGAGGAAGGAAACATCTCCAACCTCACAGTACAGCAAGTTCCCGGGACCACTGCCAGGACCAGCTGGTCTCCCAGGGATGGACAGAGAAGGAAAGGAAGCAGCAGCGAGTTGGCCAGTGCGTGCCCCAAACCAAGAGACACATTTAAAACCTCACTCTATGCATAAACAACGAGGCCCTACTGGATAGCACAGAGAATGATATTCAATATCCAGTGATAAACCATAATGGAAAAGAATGTATATATATATGTACATACGTATAACTGAATCATCTTGCCGTACAGCAGAAATTAACACAACATTGTAAATCAACTATACTTCAATAAGATAAATTCAAAAAACCTCACTCTACACTGAACAGGAGGTGAATCTCACCTCAATTTAAAACAAAGACAAAAACATAGATATCCACACTTTCAAGGGAGACCTGGTCTCAAATTCACAGACTGTTTTAAAGAATTAAGTGTTATTATATTCACAGACACAGGGTTACTGAAACTAAGTTGACCAACTTTTCCATAGCAAGACTCACCCTTGACAAGGGGATGAGAGGGAGGTCTGGGCGGGGCAGTACCTTTCACCACTCTGTTATCTACTCACTTCACGTGTACTTCCTGGGCTGGCCACCGGCTGGGCAGTCAACGCTAAGGCAGGAAAGACAAATGTAAACAAATGGGACATCTGGCTGAGGTGTCCTAGGGGTGCAGAGGGGAAGGATGCTTGGGTCGGGGAGAAGGTAAACCTACAGCAGGGAAAGGAGAAAGAGTCCCAGGCTGAGGGCACAGCATATACAAAGGCATGGGGGCATGAAAGAGTGTCACGCGGCAGAAGAATCTGGGAACACTCCCGGGGTAGACTGTGCTTTTTCCTTTGGCCTAGATGCAGGGCACGCAGGATCTTAGTTCCCCCAGCAGGGATCGAACCCGCGCCCCCTGCGGTGGAAGCACAGAGTCTTAACCACTGGACGGCCAGGGAAGTCCTGATTGTGCTTTGAAATGGTGGTTTTGAGTTCACACTCAGCTTGCGCCTTAGGATGGAAATCCTGCAGAGCCATGGTTGAGGGCGTAGGCCTTCTGCTAGACGCCCCCAACCCTGCTCCCTGGACTATTTAACTTAATGGATTAAGTGTTTTCAGGCATCCGCCTGCATCCCCTCAGCCAGCCCCAGAGTCATGGCGGACACTTCCCAGGCAAGCCCCAGTGGCTTCCCGAATCCTCCATGAGGACATGCCCGGGCCGGGGACACACACGGTCGGAGGGAACCAGGAGCTGGTCGCCCAGGAGCAAATCTGAGGGAGAGACGCCCAGCCCCCAGCCCCCTCGGGGACGTCCTGAGCTGCGTCCACTCCGCCTCCCTGGGGCCCCGTGGGGTCTGGCTCCACATCCCCGCGGTGGTAACAGCTCGTTGGCACCTGCTTACCCTCCCTCCCTCCACTCACCACCCTGCCCAGCCTGGGACCATGTGCCCCACCAGCTGCCCACAGCCGGGCTTTCTCACAGGCCCTGGGGTCTTTCTGGGTCACCAAGGCGGTATAACTTCAAAACCCAGACTCACATGAAGGCGGGCCTGTGGGCACAAATTGTCTTTTTAAAAAAATAAGTTTATTTACTTATTTATTTTTAGCTACATTGGGTCTTCGTTGCTGCACGCAGGCTTTTCTCTAGTTGCGGTGAGCAGGTGCTACTCTTCGTTGCGGTGCGCGGGCTTCTCATTGCGGTGGCTTCTCTCGTTGTGGAGCACGGGCTCTAGGTGCGCGGGCTTCTCTCGTTGTGGAGCACGGGCTCTAGGTGCGCGGGCTTCAGTCCACAAATTTTCAGAGGAGCTTCTTTTTGCTTTCCTCCTGAGTCCAGGTGGACAGACACGTTTCTTCACCTGTCTTTGCTGGCAGTTATGTTAAAATCCACCTTCACAGAAGCTCTGGGCCCTGGAGGGGCCCCTGCACCCTTATTCCTTCAGTCTCCTCATGCCAAACATCCTGGCTACAAAGTTCAGCCAACAACTGAAGGGTAGTCGTGATTCCCTCTCCATAGACCCCCTGGAGTAATTTCTCGAAGTTTTATGGGAGACAATATGGCAGTTCCTCAAATAATTAAAAATAGAACAACCACATGATCCAGCAATTCCACTTCTGTGGAATACCCAAAAGAACTGAAAGCTGTCTGCAATCCTAAACAGACATTTATTTATACACCCACATTCAGAACAGTCTTATTCACAAAAGCCAAAAGGTGGAAGCAACCCAGGTGACGCATAATGGGTAAATAAAGTATGGTACCATATTGTTCAGCCTTAAAAAGGAAGGACTGGGACTGCCCTGGGGGTCCAGTGGTAAAGAATCCACCTTCCAATGCAGGGGACACCGGTTCGATCCCTGGTCAGGGAACTAAGATCTCACATGCCATGGGGCAACTAAGTCCGCACACCACAACTACAGAGCTCGCACCACAACTAGAGCCCGCGTGCCTCAAACTACAGAGCCCACGCGCTCTGGAGCCCACGCTACAACTAGAGAGAGAAAACCCAAACGCCAGAACTAGAGAGAAGGCCGCGTGCCACAATGAAAGATCCTGCGTGCCACAACTAAGACCCGACGCAGCCTAAAATAAACAAATAAATCTTTAAAAAAAAAAAAAAAAAAAAGGAAGGACCGACAAAAACAACATGGACAAACCCTGAGGACATGATGCTGAGTGAAATAAGCCAGTCAGAAGAAGACAAATAGTGTAGGATTCCACGTATAGGAAGTACTTCGAGCAGTCAAATCCATAGACAGAAAGTAGAAGGGTGGTTGCCAGCGGCTCTGGGAGGAATGGAAAGATAATGTTTAGAGGGGACAGAATTTCTGTTTGGGAGGATGAAATAGTTCTAGAGATGGATGGGGGCGATGGTTGTACAACAAGGTGAATGTATTTAACGTCACTGAACTGTATTCTTGAAAAAGGTTAAAATGGTAAATCGTGTGATGTCTATATTACTACAATTAAAAATAAACACAGAGAATAACTTGGTTTTGTGTTCTAAACATTATCCTTTGTGTCTCGTCTTGGATTTGGAGGAGTTTTGTAGCAAAGGGTGTTTTGGGGACCTCAAATCAGCCGTATTTCCAGAAACAGAGGCTCTGGGACCAAGGAGTGAAGGGCCTTGAGGGTCCCGCGGCGTCCCTGTCACCATCCCCTTTACAAACTTGTAAACACGGTTGGTTTGCTTTGCGAGCCTGTTCCTCCCTGGCTGTGTGATTCAGCCATGTCTGCACTGCTACAGACTCACGGGGCTTGAATCGGTGAAGTTTCGGCATGTGAACTAGGATGTATTCAGAATGTAAGTTGCTGCAAACCAATCCCCAGACTCGGGGGGAGGGGGTGGGGGTGGGGTAAAAACAGGTCCTGAAGGTTGGAGTCCGTGTCTGTGCACACAGCCTGCCTGGCCTGGTGAGGACCTACCTCTCCATCCCCTGGCATCTCCCCTCCCCTGCTCACCAGCCCCCAGCCACATAGGCCTCCTTCTTCCAGCTTCTCACACAATCCAAGCTCACTCCCACCTCAGGGCCTTTGCATCTGCTATATCGCTGGTGGGGACACTCACCCCAGGTCCTTACATGTCTAGCTCCTTTGCATCTTCCACATCTAGCCTAATGCCACTTCTGCAGACAGGCCTTCCCTGACCACCCTCTCCAAAGGAAATGTTAGATACTTAAAGCATTTACCATCACAGTGTTCCACTTACTTCCTTCGTGGCATTGGACACGAGGTTATAGTTTATTGTACCATTTGTTCCTTTGTTTATTGATGGTCTTGCCTAATGGAATTTGAGCTCCTTGATGGGTGGGGACCACTTCTTGTTCTTACCTGAGTCCCTAGCGCTCAGATCAGAAGGAATTCAGCTAGAAGCTGTGAAAAAAGAAAAAAAAATCAGACTTTTCATGATTCAGTGACTCCATTAAGTCCTGAACTGATTCCAGGCCTAGAAAGCAACACGTGGGTGGCGATGTCCTTCTGATGGAGACCATCCAGTGGGGCAGGTGAGGTGGGCTGGGGAGGATGGGCTGAGGAATCAGTAGACGGGCTTTGTCAATGTTCGTCCCCACCTGCCTATTCAATCCCCATCTGGAAGTGTCAAGTAGGTGGATATTCCAGAACAAATCTAGGGAAAGGGTGGAGCTGCAGATAGAAATTGGGAGTCAACACGAATGTCATATGGATGGTTTTTTAAGTCTTGGAACTTGATGACGTCACCTAGAGAGAGGGTTTGGCCCCCAATCACAACATTGGGTGGCTTGGCTGTCTTTGAGCGGTAGGGACCACATTTAAAACACTTTGTCAACCACCCAGCACGTAGCCCTCAGTGACGGGCATCGGGATCCCATGGAATCGGGAATGATAAGACTCAGGTCTCCTGTTATTTCTGTCCCTTACAATCTGTAGAGCTATCGAGATGCAACGTCTCTAAGCCTCAGTTTCCCCATCTGTAAAATTACTGTGGGGCACATGACTTACTTTATTTATCAATAATCCAACTATACTCCCCCAGTGCCCTCGCATGCTGGTGTTGGGAACGACCTGTCCCTGTCCTGGACCCCACAGTTTAGTGGGAGAGCTACAAGGAAGGAGTGGGCTGAGTCCCAAGGAAGCAGGAGGGACCACTTCTAACTCTGAGAGAGGGTGTGTGTTGGGGAGATTCTGAACACCCCGATGAAGTAAGCATTTTAAGCATCTTTTTATAAAAGAGGAAAGTCGGGTTCACTGCAGGTCACACAGCCCGTAAGTGGCAGAGCACACAGTGACATGCTCGGCTATCATTAGCTTTGATGCTCATGGCCATGGCCGTGGCAGCCAAAGCCCTCTGGTAATGAGAACCCAGCTTGTCTTCTTTCCCTACCCCTGCCTTCCTCTCCCTCCACTAGTAATAGATTTACAAATCAGCACAAAGAGGGGTGATCGATGGCAAGGTGGCTTACAGATCAGGGAGAAAGAATAACTATGCATTCCCCTGAGAGCCCCTAATCCAGTCCTGGGAGGTTGGAACATAGAGTCTGGAGCCCAACCACACTGGTTCAAAGCCTCTGTGCCTCAGTGTCCTCATCTGTAAAATAGGGACAAGAATAACATTCTCCCCTCACGGGGTTGTTGGGACAGTTGAGTGAGTTAATACAGGCACAGGTGCTTTATAAAGGCTACTAGGATTCTGGCTCCCTTTTGTACACCTGCCCCCTCCCTTGACCTGGGCCCAGGGTAACAGCAGCCCAGCTCTGCCCCACTTAGACTGGGGGGCTGCCAGGCCTGCGACCAGAGCCAGCTCCCCCTGGGAGGACAGCAAACATGGGATAATTGCCAAGAGCTAGTGAAGCCTTCAAACCCTGGTGCCGTGGTTCCCCCTCCCTGGGCCAGGCAGCCCAGGAAAGAAGCCCATTGAGAAGTCAGCCATCAGAGCCTGAAGGACAGACCCAGGACACACAGGCACCTGTGCCCTCCTGCACGTCTGCAGGGACTCACCGGGACTCCACCCCTTCTCTCATGTCCCCTGTCTACCAACTCCCCTGTGGTCCTACAGAAAGCCAGAGAGAGCTGTGATTTCCCCCAGTTCTGTCAGGTACAACTGAGTTGAAGCTGCCCCAAGAAAAAGAGCCCTTCTCCACCCAGCTTCCCCGAGGCAGATCCTCAGTGCCTTTCTCCTGTTTTGCTTACACGGGTGGGTGGTTTTCGGAGCAGGATGAAGGGGAACACTGGGGTCGTCACTGGGCTCTGACATCCACCATCATCAGCGTTGGAGTTGGCACGAGCACCCTGGCTCTAGGCCATCTACGTTGGGCCCACAATTTTTTTTTTTTTTTTTTTTTTTTTTTTGGCCCTGCCGCGCGGCTTGCGGGATCTTAGTTCCCCGACCAGGGATCGAACCCCGGGGACACAGCAATGAAAGTGCTGAGTCCTAACCACTGGATCACCAGGGAAGTCCCTGGGCCCCCACTTTAAAATCATAACTGGTTCAGGCTAGGCCAGGAGAGCCCAGCGTGACAGTCATCAAGTTGGAGGAAGGAGGTAGAGGAAGCCATTCTCCCGCCAGCCGAAGGCTGTAACAGGAGTGCCCCCCACTCCATTATACGTGGGCTCAGAAAACCAGCTGTCTGCCACAGGGACCATGGTCTGTATCCCCACCTCACAGCCATCCCTCACATGGTCTGTCACCTAAATAAATGCACAGCCCTTTCCTCTGCCCCCTATGTCCTGACCCTGCTCTAGGCTACCACTCTTTTCTTGTCTGAACCATCCAAACATCTCTCTGATTCTAATCTTCCACCAACCAATTCTTTGACCACACAGCAGCCAGAAGCATCTTCTTCAGACGCCTTCTCAGGTCGTACCACTGCCCTTTTGAAACCACCACCCTTCAGTGGCTTCCCATTCCCCCCAGGATAAAGTGCAAAATCCTGGGCTTTATTGGTCTGACCTGGCTGCCCTCTCTCCCTGCCATTCTCCGGCCCCATGGGACTTGTTTTCTCTCCAGACCTCAGGCCCTTTGCCCCTGCTGCTCTTCCTCCATGGGCCATTCTCCCCCCTCCTTTTAGCCTGGTTCATTCCAGGTCAGTCTTCAGGTCTCCAAGAGACTGAAGCCCCAGGCATGCAGGACCCTATAAAATTCATCCACTGAGGATGCCGTGTGCCAGGCTCAGGTTTGCAACAGAGAAGCGGGCAAATCAGTATTTGTTGCATGAATGCATGAACGAATGAATGAGAAGTGTCTGCCCTGTTTCTCTCTCCCGCTCAGCCGCAACCGCCTCAGTGGTTGGAAGCTGCTTTGGGTCTAGACACCGTTGCCTCTCCCTGTGGGATGGCTTCATCCACGCTGATGCTCCTGGCCCAGCATCCCTCAGAGGTCAGCACAGTCAGCACTGGGTACCGGGTTGAGGAGAGCAAGGGGCCTCTCCCCAGTTCAAGGCCCCACCTTGTGGACAAAAACCCAGACCCCGCTTCTCAAAGTCTCTCACCCAACAGCCTTGCCAACTGCCAGCAGCAGCCCCCTCCCCAGTCAGTGTAGCTTAAACCCATATCAAGGGGCTGGGGAGCCAAAAAGCATGATAATAATGAGACTTATGTTTACCGGCAGTTTCTCTGGCCAAGGCACAATTAGCTTATGTAATCCTCTCCACATCCCCGAGAGGCAAGCACCGTTAATATCTATCTCCTCTTTAGAGTAGGGGAACAGATGCTCAGAGAGGTTAAGTGACTTGCCCAAAATTCTGGAACTTGAACCCACATGGCCTGACTCTAGGTGGGTATGGTTAACCTTGGCCACCACTTGGTGGTAAAGCACTCCCATTCTGCAGGCAGGGTAGCTTGCTTAACCTCCCCTAAGCTCAGTTTGCTCAGCTGCAAAATGGGTATAATAAGAGGCTGTGGCTTGTTGGGAGGATTAAATGAGATAGCACTGGACCTGGCTAGCGGGAATGCTCTTGCCTTTGTCTCAGGGCTCTGTGACCTCAGGCAAAGTCCTCAGCCTGGCTGCCCTGGTGGGATAATACCCACCTCCCAGCCTTGATGGGAGGATGAAGTGAACCACTCCTCCACAATCCCTCATCCACCATCCTAAAATGCAGAAAGCCCCGCAAATTGGAAGCTAACTCCCTCGGCAGCAGAACCTGACCTGGAGCCACCTCGTGGCGGAAACTCTGACCTTGCTGGATCCTGAAGCTGTTTACACGGTGCTTTTTAATCCCACACGGTGTGACTATCCAGAACTGTTCTGTGCTTGCGGATGGAGTGCTGCCCTGGGCCTGGGGTGTCATCTAGCATGCAGTATATGCACCGTCCAGTGTTTCTAAAATCATCAGAATAGCTCTGACTTGTGACACACACCCCAGCGTTTTGGATAAGGGGTTGTGTTTATAGCATCCTCTGCACAAGGCTGGCATATAGCAGGTGATCAGTAAATAACCGTTCTCTCTTCTTTTAGGGTTACACACGTCCTTAACCCTTCTCTCCAGCCTGCTCTGCTCTTTTAAATTGGAAATGACAGTTCTTGTGCATTTCAATGGATGCAAATAGATACCTGGTGAGAATCCTGGTCATAACTACTGTGTATTCAGTATTGATCATGGGTAGGGCTCTAAGCTCTTCATGTGTCCTACCTCAGACCACGTAGCTGGGTGCTTAAGCACATTCCCTTTGTTCAAATCCCAGCTCTGTCACTTATTAGCAAGGCCTGCTGTGTGATGACCTCCCCCCACCCCATAACATAATACATGGGAATACAGTCATAGTTCCAACCGAAAGTGTCCTAGAAGGACTTAGGACAGCATGTAGCCCATACTCAGTGTCAGCAGAATTATTATTATTAATCTTCACTTTGTAGTACATACCATAACTAGCCTGGTTGAACGAGTGGGGTGACTGAGGCATGGGAAGACTGAGTAACTTGGCAGTTGGGTGACACAGTGCTATACTCTACTGCCTCTCAGAAGTCAGGACAAAGGGAGGAGTGGGAGGGAGGGAGGAGGGAAGAAAAAGGGCATTATCCACCCCGGCAGCGCCTGCCCAGCCGGACAGACTGTCCAGTCACGTCCCAGGCTTTATTCAAAATATATCAGAAGCACAAGTCTGGGCCTCCGAGAATTTACATTTTACCGAAGGTGCTTTCCTTCTAAGAAACGGTCAGGAAAACGTGGGGTCGGGAATAACGAGCTCACAAAACATTTGGAAAAACAGGTTCCAGCCTGTGGACAAGGAGAGGGAGACCCACTGGCAGAGGCTTATCCTTGCAGGAGCCAGAACAACACAGCCTTTCATTAATGAGAAGGCTTGGCCTGCAGAGCCTCATTAGGACTGTAACCAGAAACCCGGCTCAGGCTGAGTCTGGTAAAGAGAAAGGAAAGGAGGGAGAGAGGCTGCTGGCCTGTGTCCTTTGCCCCCAGTCACACCACCTGCCCCTGCTTCCCTCCAGCCCCCAGGCAGGCACGGGCCTTTCAGCATCTCCTGAGATGTGGGACCCCTCAGGAGAGACTTGTCCCTGACCCAGCCTTAGACTCTGTGAACCTGAAATGCTCCTTACGAATCTCTGCAAAGAAATGAAATCTCCGGCCCTGGGGGTGGGATGGGTAGTGGGATGTTTTCCCAATAGTGTCCCTTTTGCAGAAAAACAAGGATTAAAGAAGCAATTAAAGGTCTGACAGCCAGCTGTCAGAAGAAGAAAGCAAAAAGAAACTGGTAACAGGTCAGCAGGAAGGCTCAGGACCTTCAAAACCAAAACCTCAGGTTTGGTTACCAAAAACCCAAGTAAGTCTCTCATCCAGACCCCACCAAGTCTGGGAGCAGTCCACGTCTGAAACTAAGCAATGCCTAAGTGGATCTCCGGGTGTAACTATTTGTCTGTGCCCTTCCACCTTTCTGAACTTGATATGATGTACACATATGCAGTTATGTAGTCTGCCTTACTTTTTTCTTTTTAATGAATATTATTGAGATATAATTTACATACAATAAAATGCACCCATTTTAAGAGTAAGTTTTAATGAGTTTTGACAAGTGTGTATACCCTGACCAGAATACAGAACACTTTCATCACCCCAAGAAGTTCCTCTGGCCTCTTTGTAGTTAATCCCCTTCCCAGCCCCAGGCTCAGCCCGAGCCCCGGGCACCTACTGATATGTTCTCTGTCACTGTAGATTAGTTTTGCCTTTTCTTGAATTTCATATATAGAATCGTGTACTCCTTTATGTCCGGCTTCTTTGTTGTTATTGTTGGGGTTTTCTGATACTATTGTAAATAAAATATTTTTAAACTTCATATTCACACTGTTTGCAGCTAGCAAAAGAAGTATTTCTTTTTTTGTATATTGACCTTGTCTCCTTTGAGCTTGCTAAATTTACTAATTAGTTCTAGCAATTGTTATATAGATACCTTAGGATTTCCTAGTAAACTATTATATCACCTATGACTAAAGACAGTTATGATTCTTCCTTTCCAATCTTTATGCTTTTTATTTCTTTTTCTTGCCTCATTGCACCGACTACGACCTCTAGTACCATGTTGAATAAATGGCAAGAGCAGACATCTTTCCTTGTTGCCAATCTTAGGGGGGCAGGCATGCAGTCTTATGCCATTAATTATGATGTCAGCTGTAGGTTTATTGTGACACCCTTCAGCAGGTAGAGGGATTCCTTGCTCCAGTTTGCTAAGAGCTCTTTTCAGGAATGGGTATCCTGTTTTGTCAAATGCTTTCTCTGCACAGAGTCGATACTCAATAAAAATGTCTTGAATGAATGAATGAATCAGATAGCTTCCTTGACATGGGGATCAAACAATATATGCTTTTCAACATTTTGTCAGAAATGTCCAGACTTCCCTCTGAAAATGTCCCAGTCTTCTCTCCCACCAACACATACATCAGGGAATGAATGCTGGTCCAGCTCATTGCCACATGGCACAGCAACATGGCCTGGTAACCACAGCCACAGTCCCTCGGCTGAGCCGTGAGGGATAGGAGAAAAAAGCACTCCATTTCCCCAGGCAAGCAGGGGGCAGCTTCACAGAGAAGGTGACTTCTGAGCTGGTCTCAGAAAAGGTCCAGAGGAGTCTGGCCAATGGAGGAAGGGGACATCCTAAGCAACAGCATGTTCCAAGGCAGGGAGGCATGAAAGATTGTTGCATCAGCCACTAACTAGATGTGTGACCTTGAGCAAATCTATCCTGCTTATCCATAAAAAGGGAAGGAAAACAACAGGGCTGCCAAAGAGTGTGAGTATCCAATGAGATAAATACATGAAAGACCTTGCAAAAACTCTTAACATGAAGGCAGTATTACTATTAACAAGGGGATGGGGAAGCCTGTTTATGTGTCCAGCACAGCCTAGACTGACAGTCCTTAGGGAAAGAAGGAGGGGGCAGGGTGCTGCTGTGGTGTGAGAAGCCTGGGTCCCAGTCTCAGACACCTCTACGGGAGCACAGCCAAGATGGAGGGCTGTGCTCCAAGGATGGAATCTCCTTGGGTTTAGAATCCCATCCGGATGGGAACAGCTCCCTCCTGGTTAATAGGGTTGCATTACTCTCTCCTGTTTCTACTCATGCCTCATAAATCGTCTTCAGCTAAAACCAGCACTGACTTTCTGAGCAACTGAATCAAGGGATTTGGGAGATCCAGGAAGCATGAAGAAAAACCTTTCTTTTTTCCCTGCCTCGCTCATTTCCTTCCTTCCTTCTTTTTCCCCAAATATGGAGCACTAGTATGGCTTTCCCCCTTCCCAGGGGCAGTAATGGCTTTAATATACAGCATTCACTGTGTTTGTATTTTGGATGACTGCTCCTAAGAGCTGTTTTTAAAGAGTCCTCCCAGCAATCAAATACCTAGCTCCTGTGTTTGCACACAATTTCCCTTCTGCTCAAGCTCTTGTTGTGTTTACACACAGGACATCTAGCAGCTTGGTCTGGTCAAGGTACTGCTTTTAGCAGCTCTGGGAGACTGAAGACAAAGTGTTGGTATATTCTGTACCTGGCGCCTCTGGAGAGGGGTGAGAGTGGAGGCCGACAGACTCAAGGGTTGGCCTGTGAGAGCAGGTAGAAGAGTTTTGTTACAAGAGACATGAGGACTTGAAACCAGCAGCAGCAGTGGAAGGAGCACAGATAGGGGGATACTTTGGGAGAATTCCAGGAAACAGAAGTGCCAGGTGGACTGGGGGTGGGTGGGTAGGGGAGAGATAGAGGAGTCCAAAGTAACAGGAAAGTTTCTGGCGTTGGTGACTGTGCAGATGGTGGTGTCACCATCTTCCAGGACAGGAAATACAAGAAGCAGACAGGTTTGGGGGAGGGGAAGAATTAAGTCACGAGTTCTGTTCAGGACATTTATTCATTCGTTTCTTGGGCATTGCTAGTGGGAGATACCTTGTCAGGAAAAACCGTGAACAAAAGAAACAAAGTCCCTGCAATCCTGAAGCTTACACTCCAGGGGCGGAAGGACAGTTTACACAAATAAAACAACAAAGTAACTGCAGAAGCCTGTGTGAGGAAATTAAGCAGAGTCGTGTGGTTGAGTGTGCTGCAAGGGGGGCCAAGGAAGGCCTGTGTGTCCAGACTTGGAGTTAAGAAGTTGCCAGGTTGAGTTTGACGGTGACCCAAGGACATACAAGCAGAGAAGCAGCTCGGATAGAGAAGCTCAGAAATCTGGGCTGGAGATGATCAGAAAAGAGGCCAAAAACCGTATCGCAGCATATAATGCTATTTCTAGAAAAATCAAAGATACACAAAATGATACCACGGGTACACTGGGGGTTAAGGCTATTTGGATCTTGTTTTTCCCCTAAACTGGGCGATGAATACAGAGCTGTGAGATGTCATATGTAATTTATATACTTTTTTACACAGCGTATCATAAAGTAAACTTGACTAAAAAAAGGAAAAAAGGCCAGGCGCAGGGTCTCACAACGCTCAACGAAGACCCCGTTTCTGTAACTCCCTCACCAGGGACCAGGCAGCCTTGGCCGGTTCTCGCTTCACGCGCATTGGCTCAGGCAGTCTCCCCGCCCATGTCCGCCCGCAAGCCAATGGGCGTGCGGGATCCGGGTCCACACCCCCGCCGCGCACCGCCCCGGGCCCGCGCCGCCGAGTGACGTCACGGCCCGGCCCCCGCACGTGACAGTGGCGCGCCGGGCTCCCGCTGGCCGTTGGGCTCCCGCTGACTGCCGGGCTCGCGCCGCAGAGGCAGGTGAGGCGCCTGTGGCCACGCGGCAGAGGGCGCGGGCCGAGGGAACCAGTCGTGGGGGCGCGCGCGCATGGAGGCGGTGCTGGCGGCTGCCTGAGGACAACCGGGAGAGCGGAGAGGCCACCTCGTGCATCCGTCAAGCCGCCTCGAGCCCGCGGCACCCGGCGGCTGCGGGCCGCGGAGCCGGCGCGGCCATGGCGACGGGCAGTCAGCAGAAGGAGAACACGTTGCTACACCTCTTCGCCGGCGGGTGAGTGTCCCGGCCCGACTCCGCGCCCCCGCGCCGCGCCCTCGGTGCGCCGGGGCCGGTTACCGGCCCTCCCGGGGCTGAAGCTCCGCCTGCCGAAAGAGGAAGTCCCGGCGTGGGGGTGGTGGGGAGCCACGGGGGGAGCAGGGCCTGTCCCACCTCCTGGTCGCATCCCCAGAGGGTGATTTTACGCCGCGTGCGCCGCGCCCACGCCCACCCCCATCCCCATCCCCACGGCACCTCCAGCTTTTTCTCCTTTTAAACAGTTAGTGGCTGGTCTGACGAGTGTCACTCGGGGGCGGTCCTGCCAGGCCACGCTGCACTTAACGACCCTCTGCCTAGATTCTCCTCCTGGGCCTTTTCCCGAAGGCTCTGGGCGGTCTTGGGGATGCTTAGTTTGGCCCGGGAGTCCCTCAGGGTAGTGCAGGGGCGAGTTCAGATGGTCGAGAGCGCTGCCGGTATTGGGCATCAGCAGGGGCCTGGAAAGTGCTAGTGAACCGTGATGCAGCGGTCAACAACCTGTGGGAGAGCTGATGGGGGACCTCGGGACTAAGTGGAGTCGGGAAGGTGTGCTGAAATGCTTCTCACCTGCTGGTTGAAGCGTCCAACGTCAGAAACAACATTAAATCTAAGATGTGCCCTGTTTTGAAAGTATCATTAGCTTAATCGTCATGGCACTTTGAATTTTTTCAGTGGAGGCAACGTATTTTTAGGGAGGTGGGGTGGTAGGGGGTTAGGAAGGGAGCTGTTGTTTTTGTTTCTTTCAGAAAATAAAAGTAAAAATGTTTTGTATTAGTAATTTGTTTTCTTTTAATACAACCTTTGGGTCCTTTTGGAGTCTTCTAGATGTTTGGAGTCTTATTTGAGGACCTCACAGGCCTGGCACAGCCATTTTTAATTGTAGGACATTCTGCATAAAGTAGAATTTATCCTGGATTATTATTTTGATTTGTGTATTTTAGTTGCAGCTTAGTGTTTTAGTTACTACCCAGATATGTTCCTTATTACAAACAAGTAATGGTTGAGAATTTATTTGCAAAAATGACCATGATGAAAGTGTTCCTGAGCGCTCTGTGCTTTTTATCGTAGTGGATTACCCAGTTACGTTGTTTCTCCGGTCAGAAAATTGGTGGTTCTTCATACACAGGAACGATTTCTCCTTCAGCTCTTCCCTATCAATCCCCCTCCTTTTGCTTCATCTCCCCCTTGATATTTACTTTGAGAGTAACACAAGGTTTGGGGAGGGATTCCTAAATTAAGACAGTACATTAATTTGTCATTGTGGGGAATTTTAAACAAGTTGACCATGTTATTTAAGTCATTTCTCAAGCTAAGAAGGATAGCTAATCATTTTCTTTTTAATGATTTTATACTCAGTGATTTTGATTTGCAGTTTTTATGTGAGGTGGTCTTTAAAAAAATTCTTGTATTCCGAACTGGGAGAGTTACTTGCTCTGGAGCAGCCTCTGTGAGGCTTGCTTGGTAATTGATTCCCCTGTCGACATGAATCTCCCTGTGCGCCCTTCACAGTGCCCTCTGGGTGCTGATTCCCCTCCCGGAGCACCAGCCTCTTACCTTGTGATGGAGGAAAACTGCAGGAGCCAGCACAGCTCTGGACTGATTAAAACTTGGAGTTTATTAGAGGGGTGCCTGGGCCTATTGTATTTAATAGGTTTCCTTTCCTTCATTAGCAGTTTGGGATTCCTTGCAGATGTTCAAGAAAGAAAATAAATCTTCGAAAAGGATGCTTTCAGAGTAACTAATTGGATTTCGACTCATTCCCACTAGCCTAAAATATACTACTTCCATTTCTTTTAGGGAAGATCATTAAAGGAGCTAAGTATCAAATGGGTGTGTCATGCAGTGAAAATCAGTGGTGCAATGGTCCCCCCCTGTGTGGTAGAGGGCTGTGTTGCTTTGCTCCAAGTAACTAGTTTCCACTGTTAAGCTGGCCTCTTTCCAAAGAACTGAGTACTTTCTTTGAAAAGGAGTCAGAGCCCCTGCTTTTTAAGGGGGGCTCTGTGACATTTCTCCTGATTATTGAATAGCCATTGGAAACTAACATCAAACAAGTTTAATGCTATAACTAATTAATGATACTGAGTAAATTTTTTTATCAGGTATAACAGGCTTATGAATAGTTGAAAATTAATTTTAGATCCTGGAAAGTAAAAACTACACCCAAAATAACTCACTGTCTTTTAAATTTCTTAAAAAATTTTTAAGCAGTTTTGTGTGTTCTTTGCAAGGCAAAAATACTCCTAAGTTAACCTGTAATAGTTATCTTTTTAATATAGTGTTGCCTTTTAAGAAAGAAGAGAACTGGAGGAGAAACACCCACAAACCAACACCTAGAAATAAGCACTTAAGAATCAGGTCTGTGTGTGTGTATGTGCACCAAATGTAATTTCATAGTTAATTTTAAAATAGGCTCCCGGGCTTCCCTGGTGGCGCAGTGTTTGAGAGTCCGCCTGCCGATGCAGGGGACGCGGGTTCGTGCCCTGGTCCGGGAAGATCCTACATGCTGCGGAGCGGCTGGGCCCGTGAGCCATGGCCACTGAGCCTGCGCGTCCGGAGCCTGTGCTCCGCGACGGGAGAGGCCACAGCAGTGAGAGGCCCGCATACCGCAAAAAAAAATAAAATAAAATAGGCTCCCATTCTTTATACATTGCTTCCTCCTTAGAAACATGTTGGGTTTTGATGGCAGCATGGTAGTGAATTCTCTGAGTGTACTCCTAATCAATCGTTACTGTTCTGTGGTTGCAGTGAAGAAGGTAAACAGTTTCCAAGCCCAGTGACAGGAATTCAGGGAGGCTCTTATAGTGATTTATGACAGGGCTACCTAATTTATTCTGATTACATAATTTCTTTCTGATCTTTCATTGCTAATTTTTTGCCTTTATAAACTGGACATCCTTATGTGTACCCGTGTAGTTGTCTGATTACTTCCTTAGGATAAACCATTAGAAGTACAATTGCTGAGTCAAAACACATTTTTAAGGCTTTTGCTAGCTACCAGCATCTTCATAAGCCATCTCTTAGGGTGGTTTGCTTCTGTGTGAGGGAACCTCATTCATTTGATGTCGATTTTTAGTATTTTTAGGAATTCTGCTGTTTTCTGCTTTCTCTCCTCCTATCCCAAAATCTGGGTAGTATTGTTGTCAAAACAAAAAACCTAAACAAATTTTTTTGTAAACCTATCATTCCTTTTCTACTGTTTAAACCAGACCATTAAGAGAAACACTGAAATCCTCCGAAGTGGCCCTTCTGTGTCTAAGGCCTTATGTCTGTTGAGAAAAATCTCTTCTTAAACTTTCCCTATCAAATGACTTGGGAATTCTGGTTGTGCGTGTAGTGTTAGTGACGTCCTTCGCCTGCTGAACAAGCAACCCAACGTGGCAGGTGGCGATTCAGGAGAGTACTCAGCACCTGAAATAGCTGTGCTAAGCTGCCCTTAGATTAGAGGTTGATGGCCTCGATAATATTGCATTAAGTCTTATTTTTATGGCATGGTTTTGTCATTAAATGTACTTACATAGCCTTTAAAATGTATTTTAATGGGGATACGGTATGTCTTTAAGGTTTTTAAAATATGTAACCTAAGATAATGTTCATAATTCAGTATTTCCCCCATTACGGACAGCTGTCACCTGGTGTACTCCTATACTGTCCTTGTCCCTGCCGATTTAATCTGTATCAGCTAATGGTTAGTTTTGAAGTGTTAGACACATGTTAATATATCTGCTAAGGAACGATGTAGAGAAGATGCAAGATTTATTTGCAGTGATGAAAGAAGTTTTGATATAGTGTGCCCATTTATCTTATATAAGACTTATATAAATGTATTAAGGCTATAAATTAACTTTGATTTCATATATGTGACATTTTAAAAAAATTTATTGTGTTTGGATGAAAGATTCCTGCTAGAATTTAAGCTTCATGAGGGTAGCACCCGTGTCTGTTTTCTTCACTGGTCCATCCTAAGTACACTGCCCACCGCACATGTTAGAGATACTTGTTTAATGAGTAACTAATTGATGTGGCCTGTTAAATTGTCCCAAATAAAGAAAAACAGTACTTTATTTGTGAATTATGAACATGGTTCTGTAGTAAGATTTGCTGAAACTGAATTGGCATAAGGTAATATTATTTTGGATTTGTGTGTTTGTGAAAGATAATGATTCTCTTCAGATTCAGCAGGTACTGTAGAGGTTTTTTTAAATAAATTTTTTTATTTTATTTAGTTAGTTTTGACTGTGTTGGCTCTTCGTTGCTGCACAAGGGCTTTCTCTAGTTGCGGAGAGTGGGGGCTACGCTTCGTTGCAGTGTGCGGGCTTCTCATCGCGGTGACTTCTCTTGTTGCGGAGCACGGGCTCTAGGCACGCAGGCTCGGTGGTTATGGCATGCAAGCTCAGTAGTTGTGGCACAGGCTCAGTAGTTGTGGCTTGTGGGCTCAGTAGTTGTGGCTTGCAGGCTCTAGAGCACAGGCTCAGTAGTTGTGGCCCATGGGCTTAGTTGCTCCATGGCATGTGAGATCTTCCCGGACCAGGGCTCGAACCCATGTCCCGTGCATTGGCAGGCGGATTCTAAACCACTGCGCCACCAGGGAAGCCTACAGAGTCTTTTTATTCGGGTGCTGTTTCAGATTTTTTTTTCTAAATGAGGTAGAATATAGAAAATGGCATCTAAAGGGTAGTTACCTGCATCAAAAAATACGCGTTTTGCTTTTACTGAGTGAATACAGAATTTGCATAATCAAAATCTTCTGAGCCCTATGCTAGGTATTCAAATAAAACATTCCAGACAATTGTGTATAAAGAGGCACTCTTTTTTTTCAAGTAGTGACAATAGAGGTAGCAGATGAAACGGAGGAAATTACCAAAAGCTCCAAAGATTGGGATCACAGGGTGTCTGGCCGTATTATTAGTTAGTAGAATCCATATTGTAGTTAATGTATAAACTGTGAGTCTGGAAACCAGTTTACTATCAGTTGGGTAGCAATTATAATAAAGAGCATCTTGGTCTTGGCTTTAGTGTCTAAAATGAGTGAGTGTATAGAAAACAGCTTCTTGTTGAAAACATCTAGGTTTTAAAATCCTCCTTGGTGCTTGAAACTCAGAGTTAAAAGGTAAAAATTTGTGTACATAATTTAAAAATTTTGTCTCTGATCACATAAAGATTGTAGATTAATGTAGTGTACATACTGTAGTAGTAATAGTCCAGTTCTGCTCTGCTGTAAAGTGGAGGGGAGGAGTCTAATCCACAGGTGGAAGAAACAAGCAAGCTCTATGTGGGTAAAGGTAGACAGTTAAATACACCTTTATGTAATAAACACAAGACTTCAGTTCTGGGCAGGAAGAATGAGAGAAGGTAGAGAATGAGGGGAAGGGGAAGGAACAAGTCGTTAAAGATGAAAAAGGTGCAGAAAAATACAGGTAATGGGTTTTTTTTTTTAGAAAATTAGGCAAATAGGTTTCAGAGAACAACTACCTCTTGTGGCTGCTTTGAGACATGTGTAATTTAACTGCTGAACAAGCAGCAACATGGCAGGATGGTGATTCAGGAGAGTACTTAGCATATTTTAGTGGTCCAGGATATGGGTATCCAATCAGATTTAGTCAGTTTCCTGACTGTGTGATGCCAGGACCGCGTCACCATGAAACTCAATGTCGAATGTGACTTTTCCTGCCCTCTGAGCATTGGCTACCAGGACCCTCAGCTGAACCTACTCTACGACTTAGCAGGAGGTGGCAGAATTTGCCTGACTGCCATTGACCGCTGCACCCCAGGCTGTATATGCAGAGCAGAAAGCTTATGGTTGTCAGCATCGTGGCATTTGGAGTGTTGAGAGAGGCTTTTCCCGTCACTGTCCCCTTCCCTGTCACCAGCCCCTACTGGGCTATAGATTGAGGGAGGTTGTGAGGCTGAGAGGTGGGCACCTTGCTCTGTGTCCAGAGGCTTCCTGAAGGTGGGAGGCTGCTGCATTATCGGCCCATGCCAGCAGCGTGAGAAGGGGCAGTGTGGTGTGCTTGGGAAGGACGTAGGGCTGACTTCCTACCCAGTGCCAGTCTTGTTGCTTCATGGTGGGTGTGGAAGGACACTAGTGGTTTCCATTGGCTTGGTGTCAAGAAGCATGGGGACCAGAGGAAGGAAGGACACCTAGTGCTGCCTGCAAGGTTCCCAGGCCAAGTTAGGCCAAAAGGAGGTTGGGGGCTGGACTGCTGGTGGGCCGAATACAGGGGTTCTCAGTGTCGGGGCTCTTGGGGGGATTGAGCGCCACCCCAGGGAGGCCTGCACACCATTTACACTACTCATAACGTTCTCTGAGGCCACCAATGTACGTAACACATGGCCAGGTGGACCCACGGCTAGACCTGGACCATTTACGTAAGACTGCTTCTCTCCCAGTCCTCGTGCCCAGAGAGCCCTAAAAGGAAGGGAAGAAAAAGAAAGACGGAAGAGCAGACCAAGTCCCCTCAGTGTGTTCACGAGACTGAATTTGAACAGCTGCAAGGGTAGGAGAGGCAGGATTCGGTGGAGCACAGCTGAAAAGCAGTGCCAGGGAGGACTGGCCAACAGAGCGGAGGTCTACACCGTCTCTGAATGGAGATTCCTGAAAAGCTCCGTTAATGCCTTCTGCAGAGTCAGGGTGGATGGGGCTTCATCCCAGCTAGTTGACCAGGTGAGGGGCCGGGCTAATATTGAAGGTCTTTGCATTGAAGAATTGAGAATTGACAGGACGTTTTTTTCCTACAAAGAATATAATTTGTTGTACTCTGAAGTGCTTTGGACTCAACTTGACTAAATATCTCTAGAAAATTTGGAAAGCCAATCTAGAGAAGGCAGTGTTTTGATTCATATGATGTTATCTCCTCAGACTGATGAATGTCCAGTACATGTGGTTCGTGAAGAAAGAAAAAGCAGTTGAACTGAAAGATTAACGTTTAAAATTCTGCTGTGAAATGTCTTAAATTTCAGGAAGAATCTTCTTTGGACAATTTAGTTTAATGTCAGAACTTGTCTTCTAATTAAGAGTATTTTCGTGAATTTGTATCCAACACAGCTTAATGATTTAAAATATCCTTTGGGGGGACTTCCCTGGCAGTCCGGTGGTTTAGACTCCGCACTCCCACTGCAGGGGGCATGGGTTCGATCCCTGGTCAGGGAACTAAGATCCCGCATGCCAACCTGCATGCCCAGCTGTGCAGCCAAGAAAAAAAACAAAAGTCCTTTGGGTGTTTTTCATCTAAGATTTTTTTTCCTGGTAGATGAGGAAGGGCTTAGCTACTGAGTTTACCGCTGGCAGTGCTTTCCCAGTTCTTAGTTGTTCCCGCGATGCTGCGAGGCTGCCTCATCCCTCTTGTGGGAGAGGCACCTGGAGAGCCTCAGCTTGCCCTGAAGGAGGCCAGGACCTTTTCACCACCCCACCCCTGCCCTGGGCACGGTGTGTAATGTGTAGAACCGTGGCTGTGGAGTGAGTGTGGCCCACCATCCCCAGGAGGTGCCCGGCTCGCTATCGCTGGGCGTTCGCTTTGTTAGCAGGCACCGTCCGGCAGGCCATCCTCTGATCGGTGGCGTTGGTGTGGATGACAGTTGGCCGAGGTAAGGAGCACTGCTGACCTGGGGACAAACCAAAGGTGGTTGACCCGTGTTGTATTGGAACTTTTTGACTTTCTGATGAAAGAATTTACCCAAAGCTCTGTTTATTTTTTTATTTTTTTTCAGCGACATGAAGTCAGGTTATTGACTTCAGATATTTCTTTATCTTACTCTGGAGCTTGTAAGTTTTCCATTGTTTAAAATGTTATACTGTTTTTCAAGCACATGGCTCTTTTTTTTAAATATTTATTTATTTATTTGGTTGCACTTGGATGTTAGTTGTGGCAGGTGGGCTCTTTAGTTGCGGCACGCGGGCTTCTTAGTTGTGGCACGCAAACTCTTAGTTGTGGCATGCATGTGGGATCTAGTTCCCTGGCCAGGGATCGAACCCAGGCCCCCTGCATCGGGAGTGCGGAATCTTAACCACCAGAGGAGTCCCGAACCTGTGCATTTTAATGCCAGGGATACAAAGATGAATACAACACAGGTCCTGATCTTCAGTGTTTTCCAAAGAGTAGAACCTGTGTCGCTGGTGGTATGGGGGTGGCTTTAGATGGTACAGGACATTGTTACCTAGAACCAGCCCATCAGACGTGCAGTTTCGTGGATATTATTGTTTAAGAAAAGATGAAAGTAGGTATTCTAGGATAAATAGGTGAAAAATATTTAAATTTTAAGTTCAGGTAATATTTCAATATGAACAAATTGTAAAGGGTAGTTTGGGGAACGCTGACCCACAGAGACAGTGCATCTAATGAAATCTCAGAGGATGAATTGATTAGTTCTGACTGAGGGAAACACAAGGACTTAATGATTAAAAAGTAAGCTTTAGTTTGATTTTCAACGGAGTCCAGATTAATCAGATTTTAATGAAAATCTGGGTTGTAATAAACACTGATTTTCAAAATAGTAGCATTACCTGAATAACTATTTTGTTTCACTGTGAAAAGATGCATTCTCTAGAATATTCATTGCAACATGAGAGTGAAATTGGAAATGACATGAACGTCTAACAGTAGGAAATAGGTTAAAATATTTTACACTGATAGAGAGGAATAGTATGCAACCATTACAAATGGTGGCGTAGGTGTCTATTGATGTGGAAAGACATTCACGATATCTAGATAAGAAGAAAAAAATGTGAGATTGAAAAACCACTAATGAAAAGCCCTAAAGGATGTACTAACGTGTTAACTAACAGTGGTTATCTTTTTAAGCTGCTGGGATTTCGACTAATTTTTTTTTAAACTCTTGGTATGCTCTAATTATGAGATGAACATAGGTACCTTTTTTTTTTTTTAACAGAGAAAAGTTCAGTTTCCCATTTCATCTGTGTACAGAACAGTATAGCTTTCCTGATCCTGTTGTGATTTCTTCTCTTACAGGTGTGGAGGCACGGTTGGTGCTATTTTCACTTGTCCACTAGAAGTCATTAAGACGAGGTTGCAGTCTTCAAGATTAGCTCTTCGGACAGTCTATTATCCTCAGGTTCATCTGGGGACCATCAGCGGAGCTGGGATGGTGAGACCGACGTCAGTGACGCCTGGACTCTTACAGGTTCTGAAGTAAGTTCAGTGGCGGTTCCAACTCCTACCCCCAGCCCCCCGCCCCCACTGTCAATGCAGAATGTTTATCAGGCCCATCGGATGGAATGTTCTGTTTGTACAGGCTTTGTCCAAATTTAAGAATTAGGTTTCTGTACCAATACCTTTGAACTTTGACCTTGCTCTCTTGGCCTGAGGGCTCCCTGTGTGCACGTGATCAACGTCCAAGGACAGTTAAAGTAAACCTAACAAAGCAAACCCAACATCCATGTTTAGACTGTTGCATCAAAGTGTTGCTCTTGCCCCAAATCTTCTGAGGGCTAGCGAGAGGCTCTGAGGTGGTGGTGAAATTAAAATTTTTTAAATTACACAAGAGGAGGGTTGTGAATATTTTAAGAGGAAGTAATATGGAAATAAAATGTTGCAATTTTTTACTTTTTATTTGGAAATAATTTTACATTTATAGAAAAGTTGAAGTATATATTTAGTAAAATGGTCTTTAAAATTTTTGTTTCATACCTAGGCTATCTGCCTAATTTATTATTTTTACTGCATTAAAATATCTCATTTGTTTACAAAGTAGCTAAATATTCTTAGGTCAAATTTGGCTCATCAGTCTCTATGTGTAAGGCAAAATCAGTAATTCAGAAGAGCGCTTGGCAATGTCTGCGTTTTAGCTTGGGGCCTTGTGCTTTAAAAGAATGTTCAGTAAATGATAATTGAATTTGACTACACTGATATTCAGAACTCTAGCACTGATCATTGGGAGAGCATGGGTTCAAGAGAGACACAGCTGTGTATGAGTGTGCATGTTTAATTGGGAAGTGTTAGAAAAAGATGCAGTACAATGGAAGTGCTCTGTCGTAATAACCACAACGCTTCGCACTTTGGGCAGAGTTCTGTCACATTTTAGATAAGGCAGAATGGATTGGAAAGCACTAAATTTATTTTTAGGTACGTTTTGTTTGTAAAGCCGACTTCTGAGTCACTCAGGCACCCATGCCAAACACACGTACGAGGGTGCGTCCAAGCTTGGGCAAGACTGGGCAGCAGGGCCAGCTGCCGAGGGCAAGGTCCCAAGTGGGAGAGTCAGAAACCCAACTCGGGAAGGAGGCGGCTGCTACCCAAGACTCGAGGAGAATCTTTTTTTTTTTTTTTTTAATTGAACGCTGAGAAATGTTGGGGAGGCACAAAAGGCAGAAAGTTAGGGGCAGGCGCAGGGAAGGCGGAAGCACAGAGACGGGAGGCACGCTTTTGCTCTCAGTAAGGAGAGAGACAAGCCCGTTTCCTCCAAAAACATGGCTCTGAAGACACCCCATCTCAGTTCACCTTTTTATAAGTGTAGTCACTAGCAGTGTCTCAAATGACGCCTTTCTTCTGAGGAACTTAAGATGCTTTGGACCTAGGGAAACAAGTAATTTGCCAATTCTGCTAACATCCAAGGTGAACTTCCTCTTACATGCTTGCCAACAACGCATGACTAGTGGATTCATGTACTTACTGTAACTGGGAAACTCTTGCCCGGAAGTTGAGGGTGTCACCGGGGCCAAGCCCGTAAGGTAAATGGGACTGCTTCTCTAGTTCAAGTGTTTTAGGATGCGTGTTCTGCGCCCCCAGTACCTCTGTCTCTCTATCTCCAATAAATCTCTCTCCATGTATCTTTTTCCCCAATTAGGACAATTGTTTACTAAAATGTAAACCAAAGGGGAAGAAGAACCTCTCCATCTTTTAAAACACATGAACAGTGCCCACACCGCACGCAAGACAACCCATTTTCCTAAGTGATCTGGTGAGAGACCTTGCCCCCTGCTCCATCCTCAGGAGCAGCGGAGAAACTTCTGCCCAGATGCCTCCAAGGCCCATGCCCCACCCGCCAGTAAAAGCCAAAGCTACCTCCGGGGCCTGCCGGTCTCAGCACCCCTGTCACCCACCCCTCCCATTACTTCCCTGACTTCACCTCCTCGTATTTCCCCTCCCGAACCCTTTCGGCTACATCAGCCTCCTCCTGTCCCTTTAAAAGACTGGGAACTCTGGAACATTCCACATCAGGGCCTTTCTACTGGACATTATCTGCATGGCTGGCCCTCAGTTGTCACCTTTGCGGGAAGGCCTTGCAGTGACCATGCTGTTGAAAACTGAGCCCTTCCATCACGCCCTGTGCCTCCTTCCTGCTTTATTTCTATCCACAGCACCGACCTCTATCCAACACACAGTGTAGTTTACTTATTTATATTGTTTCTTTTCTCTCCCTGCCCCCACCAGAACGGAAGTACCTCAGAGGCAGGGACTTCGGTTTGTTTTGACCCCCGAGGTACCCCCGAGCACTGAGAATGCCGCCTGTCACACAGCAAGAATTCAGGACAAACAGAACATGGCACATCAGTAAGATACTGAATATAAAGAGCTTAACACACAGTCCTCCCCCCACTGTGTAAATAATAAATATTAGCTGCTATCATAATACATACTTTCTGTACTTTTGAAACATAAGAATTATAACTGAGTTTCTTGGTAGCCAAGGCAAAAAGGGGACTCTCATACTACATAATTCTCATCTGGAGAAAGCACACTTGCTCTTCGGGGCAGATGTATGTCATTTCCTGTTAATTAGTTCTGAAAGCAGTCTGTTACCCAGTACTTACATCAGACAGTGTACCAGCATAAGAAGCGTATCTTTTAGGATGCTTTAATGGAAGGTGACTGCTTTTCACTTTACCACCACCCTCCTGGCTCATCTGGCTCGTTGGACTGCTTTCTGATTCTTCCACTTGTCACCCCTAGGCTAGGGCAGAGCCAGCTCCTTATCCAGGAAATAGTAAACCAGGACAGAGATCCAGGCCTTTTCTCTATGCCACAAAGCCCATCAAGGTTGTCTGTTAACAGTTTTAGAAGCCATTGGGTTTATCAGATGATTATTCATTTAAAACTAAGCTGCTTATTATTAGTCTTACTCTTCCAAGAAGTACTGCATTTATCTTTTTTTTTTTTTTTTTTACTTCTTTTTATTTATTTATTTAATTTATTTTTATTTTTGGCTGCGTTGGGCCTTGGTTGCTGCATGCAGGCTTTCTCCCGTTGCGGCGAGCGGGGGCTACTCTTCGTTGTGGTGTGCGGGCTTCCCTTGTTGCGGAGCACGGGCTCTAGGCACATGGGCTTCAGTAGTTGTGGCACGCGGGCTCAGTAGTTGTAGCTCACGGGCTCTAGAGTGCAGGTTCAGTAGTTGTGGCGCACGAGCTTAATTGCTCTGCGGCATGTGGGATCTTCCCGGACCAGGGCTCAAATCCGTGTCCCCTGCATTGGCAGGCGGATTCTTAACCACTATGCCACCAGGGAAGCCCAAGAAGTACTGCATTTAAGACTTAGCAGACAACAGAATTTGTGTACAGGAAGTTTATTTTTCAAAGTACAAATCAGTGTTTGCTTGTGTCTCATGTTAGGTTAACCTATCAGAGAAAAAATATTCTCCAATGGAGCATCAATTACCTTTATGTTTTGAATATAGTTACTTAAAAAGAAAAAAGACAAGATGTTAAAACAATTAGGCTCTCAATATTAAATTTACCAAGGGGTAATTAATAATCCTTTTATTCAGGCATCTGCCTTAAAATGTCTTAGGACTTAGTCTTTTTTTTTCCTAATCAGAACTCCTGTTCTTTAAACTACTTCAGGTTACTTTATTTTTGTTTTTTGAAGTACCTCTTTGAAAAGTAATATGTTAGTGAGGTCGTTTCTCTTTTAAACACTGATGGGTTCAGATGAGAGCTTTGTCCTGGATTGGTCTGTGGTATGCATAGTATGATCTAAAATAGTGAAGAGAATGAAACGCTCCAAACGGGACTCTAATTTCTTTCTGCATTTCTTTCCTAAATGAAAGTTTCTATGACTGTGGGAAAATTAGTCTGAGTCCTAACAAGCTGAGGAGTACCATTTATAGTAGGCACTTGATTGTTCCAGAAAAGTTTTGTAAACATCCAGCTAGGTTAGCAGTTTGAATTATGTAACAGATTTGACTTTTTGCCCACTGTTAGTATGCGTAACTATGGAGACAGCCTTTCTGCGGTTCTTAAAAGGCCTGAGTCACTTGAGGACATGCGTTCCCTACTGCATTATAGATGAGCGGCTCCCAGCTCCCTGGAGCCAGAGATTCCCTTAATTGTGTGTAGGTGACCCCTGGGCCGGCTGCACGGTGAACATTCGTGGGGACCAAAGATGGAGTCTGAACTTTAAAAAATGTTGAATGTATTGACCATTTGAAATCTTTTACATGCTATACTATAAGGTGTAGGTCACTTCAGGGTGTTATTTGAGAGAAGTTTTGGTTGAGAGAGCCTGGCTTTTTAAAAGCCCAATCCTGTTTTGAGAAAGAGTAACAGTAAAGTATTTAAAGTTGAAAACACTAAACTCTGATGCCTGTATTAAGGACCAAATGGCTTGGTTTTGGCCAGTGTGAAAATGCACTGAAACTCCGTGTCCTTCATTTGGAGTGTTAGGTTTACAGAAACCCACGAATTGTCTTTACCCCAACCCTTGTTTCGTGGCTTTGTGGGCTACAAACATGAGTTCAGTATTTTTATAACCTATGACCTATAGCTTTTTTTTAAGAACTTTTTTTTTTTTTAATTATTTCTAACTTACAGAAAAGTTACAGGAACAGTACAAATAACTTGCTTATATACTCTACCTCAGGTCACTTGTCTTTAACATTTTGCCACATTTGCTTATTTGTTTTTGGTCTATATACATACAGGTTTTTTTTTTCTGAACGATTTGAAAATAGGTTACATTGCATTATGTCCCTTTACCCTTAATTCTTTAGCATTTATTTCCTACAAAAAGGATATTCTCTTAAAACCACAGTACAGTTTTCAAATTCAGGAAATTTAATATTGATGTACTGCTTTTTAACTACAGTCTATATTCCAGTTTTATCATTTATCTATTGTTAAGCGATTGATTTAGCACAAGGGTTAAATTTTGTTTTAAAACTCTGTTCCTACAAATATGTCTTCTGTTTTCAAGAACTTTTTCAGTGAGGCTTTCTGGGTTTTTTTTTGTTTGTTTAACTGCTTTATTAAGATGTAATCTACATGCCATACAATGTGCCCACTTAGAGCACACAGTTCTCCTGTTGTAGTATGTTCAGAGTTTTGTGCACCCATCACAACAATTCTAGAACGTTTTCATCCCCACTATAAGAATCCCCTAACCTGTTTGCAGTCACTCCCCATCCCTAGGACTCCAGCCCTAGACAACGAACTGCTAATCTTCCTTCTGTCTATATAGATTTGTCTCATGGATATTTCATCTAAATGAAATCATACAGCATATGACCTTTTGTGTCCAACTCCTTTCACTTAACCTACTTTTTTTTTTAAGATTTATTTATTTATTTTTTGGCTGTGTCGGGTCTTAATTGTGGCATGCCGGATGTTTGTTGTAGTGTGCGGGCTTCTCTCTAGTTGTGGCTTGAGGGTTTTCTCTTGTCTAGTTGTGGCGCGCAGGTTCCAGAGCATGTGGGCTCTGTAGTTTGTGTCATGCAGGCTTTCTAGTTGAGGCGCGCCAGCTCAGTAGTTGTGGCGCATGAGCTTAGTTGCCCCAGGACCTGAACAGATACTTGGACACTCACGTTCATAGTAGCCAAAAGGCAGAAGCAGCCCAAGGGTGAACAACATGTGGGGCATCCATATAATGGACTTATAATTTAGCCTTAAAAAGAAGGAAATTCTGACACATGCTATAACATAGATGAACCTTAATGACACTGTGCTGAGTGAAAGAAGCCAGTCAGAAAAGGACAGATACTGTAGGATTCTACTTGTATGAGATCCCTAGAGCAGTCAAATTCATAGAGACAGAAAATAGAAGGGTGGTTGCCAGGGCTGGGGTGGGGGAATGGAGAGTTAGTGTTTACTGGGTATGGAATCTGTTTGAATTTTATTTTATTTATTTTTTTAATACAGCAGGTTCTTATTAGTTATCCATTTTATACATATTAGTGTGTACATCTCAATCCCAATCTCCCAATTCATCACACCCCCGCCACTTTCCTCCCTTGGTGTCTATACGTTTGTTCTCTACATCTGTGTCTCAATTTCTGCCCTGCAAACCAGTTCATCTGTACCATTTTTCTAAGTTCCACATATATGCGTTAATATACGATATTGGTTTTTCTCTTTCTGACTTACTTCACTCTGTATGACAGTCTCTAGATCCATCCATGTCTCTACAGATGACCCAATTTCATTCCTTTTTATGGCTGAGTAATAGTCCATTGTATGTATGTGCCACATCTTTATCCATTCATCTGTCGATGGACACTTAGGTTGCTTCCATGTCCTGGCTATTGTAAATAGTGCTGCAGTGAACATTGGGATGCATGTGTCTTTTTCAATTATGGTTTTCTCTGGGTATATGCCCAGTAATGGGATTGCTGGGTCATATGATAATTTTATTTTTAGTTTTTTAAGGAACCTCCGTACTGTTCTCCATAGTGGCTGTATCAATTTACATTCCCACCAACAGTGAAAGAGGGTTCCCTTTTCTCCACACCCTCTCCAGCATTTGTTTGTAGATTTTCTGATGATGCCCATTCTAACTGGTATGAGGTGGTACCTCATTGTAGTTTTGATTTGCATTTCTCTAATAATTAGTGATGTTGAGCAGCTTTTCATATGCTTCTTGGCCATCTGTACGTCTTCTTTGGAGAAATGTCTATTTAGGTCTTCTGCCCATTTTTTGATTGGGTTGTTTGTTTTTTTTAATATTGAGCTGCATGAGCTGTTTATATATTTTGGAGATTAATCCTTTGTCTGTAATTTGCAAATATTTTCTCCCATTCTGAGGATTGTCCTTTCATCTTGTTTGTAGTTTCCTTTGCTATGCAAAAACTTATATTTCATTAGGACCCATTTGTTTATTTTTGTTTGTATTTCCATTACTCTGGGAGGTGGATCAAAAAAGATCTTGCTGTGATTTATGTCAAAGAGTGTTCTTCCTGTTTTCTTCTGAGAGTTTTATAGTGTCCAGTCTTACGTTTAGGTCTCTAATCCATTTTGAGTTTATTTTTGTGTATGGTGTTAGGGAGTGTTCTAGTTTCATTCTTTTACATGTGGCTGTCCAGTTTTCCCAGCACCACTTATTGAAGAGACTGTCTTTTCTCCATTGTATATCCTTGCCTTCTTTGATAGATTAGTTGACCACAGGTGCATGGGTTTATCTCTGGGCTTTCTATCCTGTTCCATTGATCTATATTTCTGTTTTTGTGCCAGTACCATATTGTCTTGATTACTGTAGCTTTGTAGTATAGTCTGAGGTCAGGGAGTCTGATTCCTCCAGGTCCGTTTTTTTCCCTCAAGACCGCTTTGGCTATTCGGGGTCTTTCGTGTCTCCATACAAATTTTAAGATTTTTTGTTCTAGTTCTGTAAAAAATGCCATTGGTAATTTGACAGGGATTGCATTGAATCTGTAGACTGCTTTGGGTAGTAGAGTCATTTTCACAATATTGATTCTTCCAATCCAAGAACATGGTATATCTCTCCATCTGTTGGTATCATCTTTAATTTCTTTCATCAGTGTCTTATAGTTTTCTGCATACAGGTCTTTTGTCTCCCTAGATAGGTTTATTCCTAGGTATTTTATTCTTTTTGTTGCAGTGGTAAATGGGAGTGTTTCCTTAATTTCTCTTTCAGATTTTTCATCATTAGTGTATAGGAATGCAAGAGATTTCTGTGCATTAATTTTGTATCCTGCAACTTTACCAAGTTCATTGATTAGCTCTAGTAGTTTTCGGATGGCATCTTTAGGATTCTCTATGTATAGTGTCATGTCATCTGCAAACAGTGACAGTTTTACTTCTTCTTTTCTAATTTGTATTCCTTTTTCTTCTCTGATTGCCGTGGCTAGGACTTCCAAAACTATGTTGGATAATAGTGGTGAGAGTGGACATCCTTGTCTTGTTCCTGATCTTAGAGGAAATGCTTTCAGCTTTTCACCATTGAGAATGATGTTTGCTGTGGGCTTGTCAAATATGGCCTTTATTATGTTGAGGTAGGTTCCCTCTATGCCCACTTTCTGGAGAGTTTTTATCATAAACGGGTGTTGAATTTTGTCAGAAGCTTTTTCTGCATCTATTGAGATGATCATATGGTTTTTCTTCTTCTTTTGTTAATACGGTGTCTCACATTGATTGATTTGCATATATTGAAGAATCCTTGCATCCCTGGGATAAATCCCACTTGATCATGGTGTATGATCCTTTTAATGTGTTGTTGGATTCTGTTTGCTCGTATTTTGTTGAGGATTTTTGCATCTATATTCATCAGTGATTTTGGTCTGTAATTTTCTTTTTTTGTAGTATCTTTGTCTGGTTTTGGTATCAGGGTGATGGTGGCCTCATAGAATGAGTTTGGGAGTGTTCCTTCCTCTGCAATTTTTTGGAAGAGTTTGAGAAGGATGGGTGTTAACTCTTCTCTAAATGTTTGATAGAATTTACCTGTGAAGCCATCTGGTCCTGGACTTTTGTTTGTTGGAAGATTTTTAATCACAGTTTCAATTTCATTACTTGTGATTGGTCTGTTCATATTTCTGTTTCTTCCTGGTTCAGTCTTGAACGGTTATACCTTTCTAAGAATTTGTCCATTTCTTCCAGGTTGTCCATTTTATTGGCATAGAGTTGCTTGTAGTAGTCTCTTAGGATGCTTTGTATTTCTGTGGTGTATGTTGTAACTTCTCCTTTTTCATTTCTAATTTTATTGATTTGAGTCCTCTCCCTCTTTTTCTTGATGAGTCTGGCTAATGGTTTATCAATTTTGTTTATCTTCTCAGAACCAGCTTTTAGTTTTATTGATCTTTGCTATTGTTTTCTTTGTTTTTATTTCATTTATTTCTACTCTGATCTTTATGATTTCTTTCCATTTATTAACTTTGGGTTTTGTTTGTTCTTTCTCTGGTTCCTTTAGGTGTAAGGTTAGATTGTTTATTTGAGATTTTTGTTGTTTCTTGAGGTAGGATTGCATTGCTATAAACTTCCCTCTTAGAACTGCTTTTGCTGCATCCCATAGGTTTTGGATTGTCGTGTTTTCATTGTCATTTGTCTCTAGGTATTTTTTGATTTCCTCTTTGATTTCTTCAGTGATCTCTTGGTTATTTAGTAACATATTGTTTAGCCTCCATGTGTTTGTGTTTTTTACATTTTTTCCCTGTAATTGATTTCTAATCTCATAGCACTGTAGTCAGAAAAGATGCTTGATATGATTTCAATTTTCTTAAATTTACTGAGGCTTGATTTGTGACCCAAGATGTGATCGATCCTGGAGAATGTTCTGTGCGCACTTGAGAAGAAAGTGTAATCTGCTGTTTTGGGATGGAATGTCCTATAAATATCAATTAAATCTATCTGGTCTGTTGTGTCATTGAAAGCTTGTGTTTCCTTATTTATTTTCTGTTTGGGTGATCTGACCGTTGATGTAAGTGAGGTGTTAAAGTCCCCCACTATTATTGTGTTACTGTTGATTTCCTCTTTTATAGCTGTTAACAGTTGCCTTATGTATTGAGGTGCTCCTATGTTGGGTGCATATATATTTATAATTGTTATATCTTCTTCTTGGATTGACCCCTTGATCATTATGTAGGGATCCTTGTCTCTCGTAACATTCTTTATTTTAAAGACTATTTTATCTGATATGAGTATTGCTACTCCAGCTTTCTTTTGATTTCCATTTGCTTGGAATATCTTTTTCCATCCCCTCACCTTCAGTCTGTATGTGTCCCTAGGTCTGAAGTGGGTCTCTTGTAGACAGTATACATATGGGTCTTGTTTTTGTATCCGTTCAGCAAGCCTGTGTCTTTTGGTTGGAGCATTTAATCCATTCACGTTTAAGGTAATTATCGATATGTATGTTCCTATTACCATTTTCTTAACTGTTTTGGGTTTGTTTTTGTAGGTCCTTTTCTTCTCTTGTATTTCCCACTTAGAGAAGTTCCTTTAGTATTTGTTGTAGAGCTGGTTTGGTGGTGCTGAATTCTTTTAGCTTTTACTTGTCTGTAAAGCTTTTGATTTCTCCATCAAATCTGAATGAGATCCTTGCCGGGTAGAGTAATCTTGGTTGTAGGTAGGTTCTTCCCTTTCATCACTGTAAATATGTCATGCCACTCCCATCTGGCTTGTAGAGTTTCTGCTGAGAAATCAGCTGTTAACCTTACGGGAGTTCCCTTGTATGTTATTTGGCGTTTTTCCCTTGCTGCTTTCAATAATTTTTCTTTAATTTTTGCCAGTTTGATTACTATGTGTCTCAGCGTGTTTCTCCTTGGGTTTATCCTGTATAGGACTCTCTGCGCTTCCTGGACTTGGGTGGCTATTTCCTTGCCCATGTTAGGGAAGTTTTCCTCTATAACCTCTTCAAATATTTTCTCCGGTCCTTTCTCTCTCTCTTCTCCTTCTGGGACCCCTATAATGTGAATGTTGGTGTGTTTAATGTTGTCCCAGAGGTCTCTTAGGCTGTCTTTATTTCTTTTCATTCTTTTTTCTTTATTCTGTTCTGCAGCAGTTAGTTCCACCATTCTGTCTTCCAGGTCACTTATCCGTTCTTCTGCCTCAGTTATTCTGCTATTGATTCCTTCTGGTGTATTTTTCATTTCAGTTATTGTATTGTTCATCTCTGTTTGTTTGTTCTTTAATTCTTTTAGGTCTCTGTTAAACATTTCTTGCATCTTCTCGATCTTTGCCTCCATTCTTTTTCCGAGGTCCTGGGTCATCTTCACTATCATTATTCTGAATTCTTTTTCTGGAAGGTTGCCTATCTCCACTTCGTTTAGTTGTTTATCTGGGGTTTTATCTTGTTCCTTCATCTGGTACATAGCCCTCTGCCTTTTCATCTTGTCTGTCTTTCTCTGAATGTGGTTTTTGTTCCACAGGCTGCAGAATTGTAGTTCTTGCTTCTGCTGTCTGCCCTCTGGTGGATGAGGCCATCTCTGGAATCTGTTTGAGAAGATGAAAAAGTTCTGGAGATGGATGCTGGTGATGGTTGTGCAACAGTGTGAATGTACTTATTGCCACTGAACTATACACTTAAAAATGGAAAATGGTAAAAAATTTATGTACCACAGTAAAAAAGTTTTTAAAGAAAAAGCAGGCACAGTATTCTCTTTGAACCTGAGATACTAAGCGTTAGCTTTAAAGAGCAGTCATCGTCCCATGAAAGTTACTGGATTCTTCTGTTCCTCATTTCCCTGTTTAGGGCTCTCCTGTAATGGGTAAAGATCTAGAAGATAGGTTAGAAATAAGGAATAAATCCAAAAGAAATACCATCCGAAGAAATTTCTCAACCTGTTTCTCAGTGAATCTTGTCATAACAAGGACATCATTTCCTGTATCAGACCCTTTGCTGCTCTCTGCCTTCCTGGGATGTCGGTGGGTAGTGCAAACCCTGAACACCTTGCTCCTGCCTGAACAAGGGAGATTTTGAAGCATGTTTTTTCACTGTAGTAATGAAAGCAGTATTCATCAGTCTTCTGATTTTGTATTGTAATATAATCAGATAAGACCCTGGGGTTTTGTAAACATTCTGTTCTTTATTCAGGGAGCTAATGTGAAGGCTGAACCCTTATCATTTTGCACAGGCCTTGCCTAAGGTTTTTAAAGATACATCTTTTCTCGTTATTCAGGTCGATCTTGGAGAAGGAAGGACCAAAGTCACTTTTTAGAGGCTTGGGTCCAAATTTGGTTGGAGTTGCACCATCAAGGTAAGCATTAATCTTTCAGCTAGCTCACTGCATACAGTATCTAATACCCTGAGTCCTTTCTTACTGGAGGGGCAATACCGCTAGATGTCTAGTTTCTTTTTCTGTGGGGGATTTGCCAAAGTGCATCTGACATATAGAAGTAGTGATAACTGTTGGCATGTCTTTCAGTGTGTGCGTGAGAAAGAGATTCTTGGTTATTTTATTCTTAAGTGGAGAATTATTCTGCTCCCGTCACGTGGTGTCTTCTCTGAGTGTTTGCTACTCTAAGGATGGCGTGTGGTTAGCAGCATTGGCATCACCTAGGAGCTTGTTAAAACTACTCGATCTCAGACCACACCCCAGACCTGCATCAGAATTTGCATTCTGCCAAAACCCACAGGTGATTCATATGCACTTGGAAGCACTGATCTAAAGCAATTTTAACGGCTTCCAAGCTTACTTTATTTAAAACATTCTTATTTGTGTTACAAGGTTTAATTCTCTTTAAAGCTTACTTGAATATATCAAGCTGCATTGTCCCAATGCAGTAGCCCCTGGTCACGTGGGGCTACTTAAATCAATTAAAATTAAAAATTCAGTTCCTTGGTCTCACCAGCCACATTTCAAGTTACTTAGCATTCATATGTAGCTAGTGGCTCCTGCATTGGAGAACATAGGTATAGAACATTTCCATCTCTGCAGAAAGTTCTTTTCGACAGTGCTGATACAGAGGATAGGCGTGTGTGGATATGAAAGTGAATGTCTCTGCGTGTGTGTGTGTGTGTGTGTGTGTGTGTGTGTGCATAGCAGCTTATCTGTGAAAAGTAGGTAAGAAACTGCTTCTAGAAATTACCTCCTGGGAGGGGGAGCACAGTGACAAGGGTCACTTATGTGAATCCACATAGTACTTGAATAGACTTTAAGCAAAATTCATCTTTATAACAAAAATGAGAATTTTGTTTTATACAAAGTTAAGACTAAAAGCTTCTAGAATACTTGCATATCAGTGCTCCAGTTTATACGCAGATCTCCTGAGGATGTTGTAAAAATGCAGAGGTCCAAGAGGGAGGGGATATAGGTATACATATAGCTGATTTACTTCATTGTACAGCAGAAACTAACACAACATTGTAAAGCAATTATACGCCAATAAAAAAATGCAGATTCTTATTAAATCCTTTTGTTCCTTTGGAATTCTGTAGCTTATGTGTATAATCTATTGAAAATATAGAAAATACTAGTTTGTGAGGTTATATGAGGTATGCATTGTTAAGAGAAGGCAAACATACTGCATATATGTAGTAAAGTTTTTAAATGGAGTCAGATCTACTTGTGGACAGTGCTAATTTGGTAACACCTGTCAATCTGATATAGAGTCCTGGCCACCACACCCATTTAGAACAGTTGGGACCTAGAAAAAAACGAAAGACTGTTTTATAACACATTCATGATATGTAGTCAGGATCCTAAGTTGAAAAATACATTCTGTAATTGATCCATGGGCCAGCTGAAAAAAAGCATTTTCCCTGACATTGCTGGTGAAGAAGCAGGGAAAATCACAGCCAGGCTCTGCCTTCCAGCCCCAACAGGAGAGGAGACAGAAGCGGGGAAGCAGACAGAGGCAGAGAAGACCGGAGAGCCAAGGTGGGGCACCCGCCACCCCCAGCAGTCCCTTTTTGGGGCTGGGAGCACGTCAGTGGAGGGTGCACTTGATGAAAACACGTGTGCCACCGTACATGTTCCTATGTGATCCTGAGTCATCAGGAATAAAGTTCACAGTACATCTGACATACTCATTTTGGTGTAAGGCAGGACAAGTGTGGTATGTTTTAGAAATGTATTATAAATTTTAACAGTTGTGGTATATGTTGGTGCTTAAAAGGATTGGCATTCATCCAGGATGAAGACTGTAAACGGACTTTGTATGTATATTACCAAAACCTCATTTTCCTCAGTTGTTTTGGGCACTCCCGTCATCATTGAGTACTTTCTGGAGGGCCAATCAGGAGCTTCCTGAAGATGCCTGCAACAGGTTTTGGTTTTTAGCACAGATAAGGTCAAGCTTTCGGTTACATGTTAACTTCTTTCCCATATTGCTAAATTTTTCAGGGGTTGTGGAAGGACATACATATTATATAGCGTCGAACCAATGTCTTGATAGCATTCTCTCTTTGTTCTAACAGGGCTGTGTACTTTGCATGCTACTCCAAAGCCAAAGAGCAGTTCAATGGCATTTTCGTGCCTAATAGCAATACTGTGCACATTTTCTCAGCTGGCTCTGCAGGTATGTTACCGTAGTGAGTGGAGATGAGTTGCTCACTTTCCTAAAGCATGTGTTGTACCAAACAGCTTTCTCCAGGAATTAGAAATTAGGTCTCTGCTTCTTTTGCATCTAAAATCATTTTCCTAAAGCTTTATGTTAGAAGTGATAAAACATGACTGTTTGAGAGCGGTTTGTAACTTGCTTCCGTTTCCTTTTACCCTGAAGCTTTTTATTCTCCCTCAAAATTGACATGTTCTCATGCATACTACTGGTTAGTGTGATGTATCTTTTAAAGGAATATTAATGTGTTTTCATGCCTTTTTATTACATTATTTTCTAAAGTTCGAGCTGCTTTTTCTGTGGCTCCCGACGGCGTCTAGCCTACCCTGAGTACAGTTGGCACTTCTGTCCTTAAGAGTTGGATTCTATGATGAGGGCTCAGGGCTTGTATCGGGATTCTTGCAGTAGGATCAGTGATAGATTAGGTAGCTTCTGTTCTTTTTTGAGGGAATCATTCCACCTACCATGGAAAATTCACAAAAGGATTTTTTCCCCAGGAAATACTTGGCAAAAACATGGACATGTAGATTGCTGAGAGAAGACTGTGTCTTTTTCGATGTAAATTTTATGTCTATTTAAATAGAAGGGTGTTTTAGAGAATTAAATTGGCATTTTATGAAAACTTTCTACCCTCCAAGTTGTACATATCAGTCTTGTCCCTGTTACTCCAAATAAAAGTACTAGTAATCCATCTGAGTAGTTACGGATAATAATTTCTGGACCCCAAATGGGAAATGACATTAGCAGAGCTGCTTCACAACAAGAAAGGTGTTTTACAGAATACGGAGCCTGAGAGGAGTGCGTGGGGTTCAGAGGAGGCCAGGCTTCACTGCCAAGGCCGATAGGGAGTTAGCCATACGCGAAAGGCTGTGCCCCAGTTTTGTAACTTTTGCAAAATTAACATAGAGGAACCTTGGTAAATAAAACAGACCTGGAGGGAGATTTTTTTTTTTAATGAAGTCTTTAATTTGCTGTTTTAAGGAGCTAATGTTGCTGTTGTTTTTTGTTTTGTTTTTTTTCCTCCTTCCTGGTAACATTCAGTTTTTTGGGTTTTTTTATAATTCTAGTATAGTTGATTTACAAAGTTTTGTTAGTTTCAGGTGTACAGCAGAGTGATTAGTTTCTTATGTATATACACACACACATATATATTCTTTTTCAGTTTCTTTTCCATTATGGTTTATTATAAGATATTGAATATAGTTCCCTGTGCTGTACAGTAGGTCCTTGTTGTTCATCTGTGGAGGGAGATTTTTAAACCACTATCTAGGGTCCTATTATCTAATCAATCTACTTAGGCTGTGGAGGGGATGAGGTATTCCAGAGGACTCACTGCGTGTCGGGTCAATACTGCTTTTTTGGTTGGTCTGGAATGATTAACAATATTAAGATGGAGAAGGCTTACTTTAAAAATGGTTACTATAGGCAGATCAGTCTTAAAACTTTGATTTCCTAAAATGGTCAGGTATTAAAATGTTGAAGTTTGGATTCAGGTAAATAGAGATTTAGTTTCTTCTATTTTAAGTTATATATCAGGTACCCTTTTGGATAAGATCAGCAACTTTTTAAAACAAATTATTTCTGAACCTGAACCTTTCAATTGAGTTTTAGAATAGTTTCGTATATATTTACCAATGGAACCACATTAACAGGAATATCAACAGCACCACCTAGCGGCTGAATGGACTAGACAGGGCTCTAGAAAATAGAGAGATATATGTTAGGTCCTACATACCAGTAGATGTTACATTTTAGGGGACTATAGCTTCCATCTGTAGTATGGAAATATAACTGCTTCCTACCATCCGTTTTTATTATTAAGCCATTGAAAGCCTGATTTCAAAGTTTATCACATGGAATAGACAGCTTTAATAAGCATTGACTCTGTTCACTGATAACATTTTCTATTCTTTTTTTCTTCCAGCTTTTGTCACAAATTCCTTAATGAATCCTATATGGATGGTTAAAACCCGGATGCAGCTAGAACGGAAGTAAGTTGTTAATTGTTCCTTCCTTAATATAAGAATTCTCAGGGCTTTTTTTCTTCCACCAGTTCCAGCTGTGGAGTGAGATCGTCCTTAGCCATCCCCATCCTTGTTTTGTCTGAATATAAGCATATGTAGAAACTCCTTTTGTCTTGAGGTTGATACTGCCAAGCCTTGTGGGGAGACAAAGGCCAACAGAAATAACACACAAGGGGGTGTCGAAGTTCGCTCAGTTGTGGCCCCTGATCTACAGGGTAGTCGGTGGGTCTCTGCTCCTGGATGACCCCACCGCCCCCAAGTTGGAGTGCTGCGGGCTCTCCTCCAGGTGGCCTCTCTTTCAAGTGGGAAGATGCCAGGAAGGGCAGAACAGCAAATGCCCCTGGTCTCAGAAGGGGCATTCTAATCTCCAAGGCCCTCAGATATCCGAGATTCCTGCGCTGAAACTAGCCAGGGATTCTTGGGATTTTTCATGCTGTGGGTTCTCTTGGCAGTCTCTGGTGAAGGCTGCAGGTGCTTTTTAGAACAATATTTTTAAAAGAGTGAAAACCAATTATTGAAATACAATTATCAGTGGGTTTTTTTTAATTGCAATATAGTAATATAATTCTTTAACACATTAAATAACAAGATCAAAGAGCAGCCCCATAACTACTGTAATTTCAAGGTAGTGAAGATGGTAAATGATGCTTTGTGATAGGATTCTAAGAGCCCTTCTGTTACTAGGTTGCCTAGAAACGTTGTGTGGGGCGCTGGAAACTTCCAGCTAGTCCAGTCTAACCTTAAGCTACCCAGTAAAGAAAGCAGGGGAGAGAGCGAGCAAGTGCGCCCCCTGGAAGTGGAGCTGGGGTCTGCCTTAGCTTGTTTTTTCTCTTCAATGACCCCCATAGCCTCTGAATTGGTCTTTGATTCTGTGTTTCCCCTAATCCATTCTGTCTGAAAGAACCTTCTAAAATGCATCAGGTCTAATCATTTTGAATAGATTGCTTGCGAAGAATCCTTCGATGAATGTCAGTTACTCTTAGGGTCAAATCCTCACTCCTCAGCTTAACATTCAAGGTCCTTTGCGATTTTCTAAAAGTGTCATGTGCTCTCATGCTTCCATCTCCCTGAATCTGCCGTCCCCTCACCAGGAATCCCGTTTCCCCTTCTTGTCCCTCAAGAACACCTTGTCCTGCAAGCTGCAGACCAGTGTCCTCTCCTGGAAACCTTTGGCAATCGCTCCCAGTTCCAGGTGTGCATACAGTGTCCTAATGTCACTTCTGTTTAGCAGCGGATAAATGCATGAGTCAGCTGAGAGCCTTCCTTTATACGCATTCTTTTAAATCTGGCTGGAAATGACCCGTGCTTAGGACATTTGAAAGCCGTGTTTGTGTGGGCTCTGTTAACATAGCCCTCAACAATGAGTATTTGTTGCATGCTTCCTGTGCAACTAGTCACAGCAGAAACAGCAGGGAATAAGACATGGGCCTTGCCTTCCAGAAGCTCACAGCTTCACAGAAAATAAAAGAGAATTCTAGGCTGGTGCGATAAGAGACCTGAGGTGCTCCAGGACCCTGGAGGGTCCTTAATGCAGTCTGGGCAGGACGTGCAGCCAGGGAGGGGCTCTTGTGGCATCCACCCTCCCATCTACAGGATAACCGGTGGGCAGCGGCGGGTGTGAAGGTGTCTCAGGCAGGGAATCTGCTGTGCAGAAAATCTGAAGGCAAGAAAGCATTGTTCATTCCGAGCAGCAGAAAGAAGGGGTGTGTCCTGCATGCAGATATGCTGGAGAAGGAGGGAGGTGCAGGGAGATAAGACGGGAGAAGCCAAAAGAGAGGGCCACATCCTTAAAAGCCCTGGGGAGGAATGGGCGTTTGGACTCGGCTTTATTTTGAGGCAGCAGTGGTTCAGGGGGCCTTTCTGTCCTCCGTTAGAGGATATTTGGCAATGTCTGGAGATGTCTTTCTCTCTCGCGACTTAGGTGGCATCTAGTGGGTGGAGGCCAGGGCTGCTGCTAGATATTCTACGAGGCATAGGCCCGCCCCCAGCGGAGAATTACCTGGCCCCAAATACCTATAGTGCCAAGGTCGAGGAGCCCTGCCCAAGAGGGTGTTAAGCAGGGGAGCGAGGTGCTTGGCGTTTGTGTCACAAAGGTCACACCAGGTAGGGGGTGGGGCTGGGGGGCCCAGGACACTGGTCTGCTGCCCCACAGGGGGCCTCCCACGTGCGCCCAGTGTGAACACTGTCCAGTCCTGGGATTCTGTTTGTATCCCGGCGGTTTATGAAAACTTCCTGTCATGGGGTAGGAGCATCCAGGCCGGAGGCTTTTTAGTTATTGTAGAGTCTATTCTGTTTATAATTTTACAAATGTAGAAATAATGGAATCAGAATACACCCTTTGGAGACTAGAACGATAAGAAAGAATACTCACACTCACCACCCTGTCGGAATGTTGGGGAGTTTTTCCTTCAGTATTTTCTTAAAGCATATGTGTACAGTAATCGCAATTATACTTTACGTGTAATTTTGTCCAGCACTTCCCCACATCTGACTGCCTTCACAACTGTTTTAATCTAGTATATGTACCACGGTTTACGTATCTATCCCCATGTGTAGACGTTGGGATTGTTTTGATTCTGTTGCAGTCGTATTTTCCTCTGTGATGAACACCTTCCATATAGCTCTTTCCAAAAGTAGATCGAAGACCCTGAGCACGAGTCTGTGACCCAGTACAGGTGCATGTCCCATCCTGTGGGCCTGTCGGGTGTCCCGGCTGATGGGCCTGGCCTCACAGCAGGCTGGGCTCAGCCAACCACAGACCAGGGAAGACTGTGGCACCCACCATGCAATTTCTCTTTAGCTAATCTTTGTGACTCGGTGCAGCAGGCGGGCTCCTGAGCAGGCGGGCTCCTGAGCGTGGTGTCGTAACGGCATCTCGTTGGTCTCCTTTGTGCAGAGTGAGAGGCTCCAAGCAGATGAACACGCTCCAGTGTGCTCGCTATGTTTACCAGACGGAAGGCATTCGTGGTTTCTACAGGGGACTAACTGCCTCGTACGCTGGAATTTCAGAAACCATCATCTGTTTTGCTATTTATGAAAATTTGAAGAAGTATCTGAAAGAAGCTCCCTTAGCCTCTTCTACAAATGGGACTGAGAAAAACTCCACAAACTTTTTTGGACTTATGGCAGCTGCTGCTCTCTCCAAGGGCTGTGCTTCCTGTGTCGCTTACCCCCATGGTAGGTTTTGCTTTTCCTTCCGGAGCAGGAAAATAGCCATCAGTTTGTGTCAGTGTATCCAGACCTCCGTAGCTCAGGTGGACGTGCAAGCACCTGCAGGTGACAGGGTAGCTGAGCCCAGCTCGGCTGGCTTCAGCTCACGTATGCAGCTCACGCGGGCAGTGGGAGCTCCGCTTTACTTGGCTGCGGCAGATTGTGGCCAAAACTTGGCTGTGTGGAATGTGGGCCCTGGGTTGTGGAACTTCTGATGTTTCCAAAGAAGCCAAAAATCTGGATTTTATTTAAAATTCCTCAATTTAAAAAAATGATGTAGGAGCCAAGCTTTAAAAAAAATTTCAGCCTCCATTTTGAATGGAGTGCTGAGGAAAACTACTTTGGGTACGTTTACTTTTTAAGGGATTAATAATAGACCTAATGTTCTACTGAACTACTTTTAAAAGAAAGAAAACAGCTTATTTTATTGTGCCATGAAAAACAGGTTTTGTTTTCAAACACCCGCTGCACTGTCAGCTGTGACAAATGCACATGGTCAACTTCTCACAGGTCATTGAGTCCCCGTCATGTGCTGGGGCACCGAGCAGCCCCACGGGCTTGCAGAGAGGGGGTTGGTGCTTCCCGGGTCACGTGCCCTGAAGTCCGCTTGACAGGCAGTCACAGGTGTCATGCTGTGGGTGCCAGGGTGAGGCAGGGCCAGGTGGGCAAGGGTATGAAAAAGGAGGAGGCTGGACGGAGTGGAGAAGGATCCTGGCAGGAGGAGAAAGTTGGGGAGTACATGGAAAGAAAGTTTTGTTGGAGATGTCACCATACGTGATACAAATACACCTCCAGGGAAATGACAGTGTTTACTTCACTGAGAGTAGAAAACTGTAAACTATCTTAAAATTGAGTCCCATTCAAACTAAGCTTATTTTTTAAACCCCTAGAAGTTATTTGGTGCTTTTGTATGTATACATCAGTCTTGGGACAATTGACCAATTCCCAGAGTTAGAAAATGTTCTGAGAAGAACTTTTCATTGTCTCTCTGTGACTACCCCAACCAAATAGAGCTGAGGTGGCGAAGAGCCATAGCTGTACGCGAACGTTTGTAAAGCTGTGTGCTTCGCGTTCTCTGCACATGTTGCGTGGAAGTACAGTTCATCTGTAGCCTGAAATGTGTGTTTCTCTCTGCAGAAGTCATAAGGACACGGCTCCGGGAGGAGGGCACCAAGTACAAGTCTTTTGTCCAGACTGCTCGGCTGGTCTTCAGGGAAGAAGGCTACCTGGCCTTTTATAGAGGACTCTTTGCCCAGCTCATCCGGCAGATACCAAATACTGCCATTGTGTTGTCTACCTATGAGTTAATTGTGTACCTGTTAGAAGACCATGCTCAGTAACAGACCATAAAATTGTGGTCTAGAAGAATAAAACTGAGAAACTCTAGAGAATTTTTTTTTTTTCCATTGATGTGTAGAATGTTTGAGACCGAAACAGGAAAGGCCGTAGAATATCTGGCTTGTGTCACCTGTTGGACATTTCCTTTTGGATTCATGCTTTCTGGAAGGTTTATTTTCATTAACGTTAACAGTTAATTATAACTTTTGGTTGTTTTTGTTTTGTTTTGTTTTAACTTAAGAGAATTCAGGATAAAGCACCAGTAAATTAAATCATGGTATTTAAGTATAAATTTGTTTTGTGTCCTCTTTTATGTCCGCCCATAGGGTAAACTGTAGCTAAGGACTTCAGTGAAGCATAAGCCTAGAAACGCAGAGAAAAACTATCAAGTCAAGGTACAGTTGTTTTCTAGTCTGACTAAGATCCTGCACTGCGGGACCGGTAGGAAGCGCCACGTCTTGATGGCACAGGGCAGACCAGGACAGACTCCCCAGCTAGTCTCCAGAAACCTCCCACAGATTGATCATTTAAGCTCTCCGGCTGCTGAGTTTAAAAAAATAAGTACAGCTTCCTGACACTAAATATTTTAAACTATAAACCTTTTCCAGAAGTTATCCTCTATCCCCAGTTTGAACCAAAGGCAAGAGTTTTGTTTGTTTGTTTTGCGTTACGCGGGCCTCTCACTGTTGTGGCCTCTCCCGTTGCGGAGCACAGGCTCAGCAGCCATGGCTCACAGGCCCAGCCGCTCCACGGCATGTGGGATCCTCCCGGACCGGGACATGAACCCGTGTCCCCTGCATCAGCAGGCGGACTCTCAACCACTGCGCCACCAGGGAAGCCCAAAGGCAAGAGTTTTAAAGAATGGTTTACCAATTACCTTGGCCCTGGATGTACTTGCCCCAGTTCAGCCTAGTCAAGCCCAGGTCCCTTGTGAGAGTGTCAGAGGGCAGCCTCCCGAGTCAGCTGTAAGTGTGGAACGTGGCGCGTCTGCAGCCCTGTTCTCGGGGCTCCACCACTGGAGAAGAGGGGCAAGGAGCACGGTTGACTGCCCACCCCTAGGGGAGTGCTCTTTTATTCTGACAGGAGGCATTGGTGTTGTTTAAATACCCTAGAATTTAAGGTTAAAAAGTTAAAATCCTAGAAATGAGAAATCACCAGAGTTTTAAACCCCCCCTCATTTTTAAAGGAAATTTAATAAAGGACAGAAAGATAATAAGACAGAAGGCAGGTAAGATAGATGGTCTTCCCATGAACTCTTTCACTGGAATTTGCATATACTGTACATTAAGGTTATTTTTCAATCTGAATATCTAGAAAGATACTTGATTCTAATCACTGATGCACTGTCACATCAGATTCAGTGGCAGATACTCTGGTAGGAATGAGAAGAGGTTATTTTCAAATTGAAATACAATTGAGTTTAATTCTCTTCACCTTTGGTCATAAAGGAGGTTGGTTGGTGTTTTTGAGCCCTCTAGCATAATTTGCTACAACTGTCAACACTAAATGGAAGTCAAAATAAATGACTTTAGTCAAACTTCAGTGATTCTACGATGCGTGACAGCAAAGATATTTCTATTCCAGAAGCTCATCTTAACTGGTTAATAGTGGCACTTAGCAACACCTTCCTATTTTAATGTTCATACGAAAGCCTGAATTTTTCCTCAAGATTTTATCTAATATGAAGGTCAAAAGTTAGGTTGCTTAATATTCACTAGTTGGGTATGAGAATTATTTGGAAATAATTTTCACTTATACATTCTTGAGGTAATAAGTTTGATATTAAGCTGGTATAATTTAGTTCTCTGCTTCTGCAACAGGGCATTGAAATGAAAGAAACGTTGAGTACCAGAAGTAGGAAGAGAACAAGCAGGAAGAAAGTGATGCTTCCTCTATAAAGGGGCTTACTGGATTTTAAAGTGGTATATATCACTGAGCTGTTAATGGAAAAATCCCATGATTGATTTCTCTCTTTTCCACAAGCTTAGTCACTGACATTTCACCATTTTTCAGTAGTCATACGTATAAGACTTTTTAAACCCTCGTTGCTTATCCGTGTGTGCCATGCACTGTGCAAGGTGTTACTTACTTTCTCATTTAAATTAATTCTGACAAACTTGTGAGGCACGTATTACCATCATGCACATTTTACAAATGAGAGAGGCTCTGAGGCTTGCCTGGCTCGCCAGAGATAAGTAGTAAACTGGACCAATCATGGGTTTGTGCTGCTTGCTGAGTAGATGAGTGTAAGGTGGAAGGGGCATCCGAGCCTACGCAGTGATCCGACTCTGAAGCTAAGGTACAGCAAACCATTCCATTCAATTCACTTAAGGCTTACGATTCCACCCCAGTCAAGGTGAGCTTCTAGCCAGGCCCAGGACAGAACTGTTGGGTGCATTCTTTGTCCACATAGATCACAGAGCCCTTCCTTTGAGTGGGACGTTCTGCAGACAATCTTCCTTGGAAAGAGAATGGTGCTTAAATACAACGCCTCACATTTTGAAGGGAAGCTTCACTGCTATTCATTCATTTGTGGTGAAAGCAGAACTGAAGCAAAGGAAAGCCTCTACTCTGACACTTAACTTACAAGAAAGTGGAGCGTCCAGGCAGACTCTCATCACTGCCCAGGCTTCGTGCCCTGCTCCCTTGTCTGCAGTTCCTGGTGAAGGCACAGGACTAGGATGTGGGACAGATGAACCAGCAACAGGAAACAGGAAACATTTGCTGCTAAATCACCCATCACTGTCCAGGACGGTAAGGATTCTAATGTTGACCTCAAAAAACACGAATAGTTGTGAAACACTGAAATAGATATTGTGGAATTAAATACAAATATTCCCAACTTGAGCTTCTTTTTTTTTTAAGTTATATAAGTAATTTAGCACAAACCAATAATACTAAAACACTTTCATGAAGTGAATCTTCACCCCCCCGAGGTAGCTGTTTGCAGTTCAATGTTAACCATCGTCTGTTCCAATAAACATACACATATTATAGGAGTTTATTCAAACTTAGGTATTATCAAAATTAATGTGCATGTTGCTTTTCTTTTTAAGTGTTTCATCCCTCTAGGCCAATACCTATAGCTCTGACATTCTAATAGTTGAATTACGTTCCGTAGCATGGCTGTCCCATGATCTAGTTACCTTCCTCCCTATGGCAGGAGTGGGCGGGGTTCATGTTTCTGCAAACTAATTTTTTGACCATTGGAGTGGCTTCAGTGGAAGCGGCTTAAGAAGCTCCGACTTGCCGTAAAACAGCGTCGAGCGCATAGGCCCGGTTTGGCTAGGCGTTGGGAAGACAGGACTAGCCGGGGAAAGACTTATTAGCCCGGGATGCTGAAGTTGGGGCGCCTGGCGAGCGAAGCGGGAGCGGAGAAGGGCCGGGCCGGGCCCCGCGCCACCTCCCCGCTCCGGCCGCGGGAGGGCGCGCTCTGGCCGGTACGGCGACTTCCGCCGGCGCCCCGCCCACCAGGCTCGCCCCACGCTCCGATTGGCTGCGAGGCGGGAGCGCGCCGAGTCAGGGGGCGGGCCCGCGCCGGCTACAAAGCGGCGAAGGTCACGGCGGGAGGAGGCGCGCGCCGCCGCTCCGCGTCCCGCCCGCGGCCCTCGGCCCAGCCGCCAGCGCCACCGCCGCCGCCTACCGCTTGCCGCCTGCCGCTGCCCACAGCCCATCGCCCGCGCCAGGAGCCATGGAGGGAATGAGCGCGCTGCTGGCCCGCTACCCAACGGCCGGCCTGGCCGGCGGCCTGGGGGTCACGGCGTGCGCCGCCGCCGGCGTGCTGCTCTACCGCATCGCACGGAGGTGAGTGCGCGCGGCCCATGCGGCCGGCTAGTATCACACCCGCGCCCCTGCCCCCGCACCCGCCCTCCGCCCGCTGTCCTCCCAAGCCCGCCGGCTCCGGGGCCGCCCGCGCCTCGCTGTCCGTGAGCGCGGCGAGGCCGCGGCGCGGCGGTGGGGCCCGGCCCGTGTGTCCCCGCGCCGAGACCCACTGTGCACGCCCCGCCCCCGGAAGGAAAACCGGACTGGGGATCCCCAGTCGGGAAGCGGCTGAGGAGTGGGTTGGGGGACCCCAGGAATGTGGGGCGGGCGGGGACAGCCAGCGCTTGACGTACGAACTTCCTCCCCCGCGGAGATCTGCGCTGGCCCAGCTGCAGGGTCTGCAGGGCCCCCAAACCCTGCGGGAGCGTCGAGCGGGGGTCGGGCCTTGCTCCTTTCCGTCTTGAGCCCCGATCCCTGGTCCTCAGGGGCACGTTGGGTCGCGTGAACACCGACCGGTAGTTTCTGAGCCGCATACGCTGTCTCGGGCGTTGTTCTAATCTCACATAAGCCCATTTCAGAGTCACAACCCCTGCTCTGTCTAGAGAAGCTGAGGGACAAAAGAGCTACATAAATTGTTATTAATTAGACGAGTCAGGGTGTGAGCTGAAGTATCCTGACCCTGGAGCCTGCCTCCCTGACCCCCGGGCTCCACAGCCTCCAAGAGCAGGCAAGCCTGACATACTTCAGAGGTGTTTAAACCGGGCTGGGCTGCCCAGCGGGTTCAGTGGCGGCTCCCCACCCCCGACCCTGGCTCCGAGATCATGCTGACCCCACTGTGCACAGCTGGTCTCCATGGTCAGGGATAAAAGCTTAATGGCCTCTTGCTTCAGGAGGACCTCAGGGGCAGCCCCACTGTCAACCCACTTGATCCACCTTCCCAGGGGATAGGGGAGAAAGGTGGGGTTGTGAGAACATTCTGGAGACAGAATGGGTGGGCTTGTAGCTTCAGCAGGGGATGTGGAAGCGCAGCTCTTAGGTGGGAGAAGCGAAGGAACTTGCCCACGGTCACTCGGCAGCAAGTGGGGGAGCTGGGACTTGAACCTGGAAGGCATGTCTGTTCTTCCTTAGCCACCACCGTGTACTGCTTCTCACCCAAAGGGAAAAGAAGTGAGGGCGACTGAGTCACAGGCTTCCTGGGGGAGGAAGGGGTAGGAGGGACATCAGCTGTGTCTGCAGGATGAGCCAGACTGGCAGGCTGAGGAGGGGGTGGCCTCAGGGGTCCCTGACAACGCACAGCTCTGCGTGTCCCAGCTTCTGCCCAAAATTTGGAAGCTGGAGGGGCTTGCCGGACCAGCTGGTTCAAACCAGTTATCTTATGCACGAGGGAACGGAGGTGCAGAGGTGCATGCCACCTGCTGTTGCTCAGATTCCCAGAGCGTGTCGACGGCAGAGGTGTGTCCAGAGCCCGGTTTGCCTCCCAGTTAACCGGGGGCAGGGAATGTCAGCCCAAGGACCAGAGCCTGGGCCAGGTCTTGTGTCCAGGCTTTGCAGCTCTCACTTGTGTTGGTGTGGCTAGATTCGCACTGGGTTTGCTCACTGTGCCTCAAGCTCCCGTCTTGTGCTGCCGCTGTTCCTGGGGGTCCCGTCTCCCCACCAGGGCTGCCAGCCACAGCTTTCCCGCTCCCGGAGACAGGAGTCTGAGGCCTTGGTGCAGTGTTGGGTGAGCTGCTTCGAGGGGAGCCAGGAGGGTACCAGTGTGGCGTGACACCAGAGTCGTCGTGTGGCATTGGGACCTTTTGATTGAGAAGGACCAGCCCTTTCCCAGGAGGCTCTGAGATTCTACCAGAGCGCTGGCTTTTGTCTGGGGGTCATAAATTAGCCACTGTCACGATTCAGAAGCAAGACCAGGCTGAGCCCTTCTCCTCTGTGGGGGAAACAGTGACAGTGAGGAATGGCTTTGGCCACAGCGTGGGTTTAGAATGACCCTGGGGAGGGCATGTGAGGAGAGTTGTTTCTGGAAATGGACTTGGCCGGCTGGGTGTTTGGGGGCTCAGCACAGCGATGGAGGGACCTGGACGGAGGATCGGCCGGGGAGCAGGGGGAAGAGCCCGCTTCTCTGAAGGGCTGCGGTCCCCAGAGCCTCCGGCAGGGCCAACCCTGGCTTCCCACCCGCGGAGTCCTCTTGACCGGACTGTGTGTTATGACCTGGCGTGGGGCAGGAGCTGCTGTTGGCCCCATTCTACAGATGAGGAAACAGAGGCCCAGGGAGATTGGGCTTCCTGCCCTATGACACCAAGTTGCTAAACGGCAGAGCCCTGCCTCACTCTGGCCCTTCAGCTCCTAACCAAGCCTCGTGCTCTGGGTCCTCACTGAGCAACTTGGCTGTCACTCTGCACCCATAGGAGGCCAGGTGGAAGCCCCAATTACACTTCCCCAGGCTGGCGCGCCCTGTACCCAGGAAGTCTTGGTGGCTTCCTGTGCCTCCCCCACCCAAACTCCCACCCCCAGGCTCTGCCGCTTGCCATCGTATCCATCTCCTGCCATCACATCCCTACTCAAGACCTCTGGAGGCCCCCGTAGGTGGTTATCGGATTGTCCACTTTCTGGTGTTTGGGAACAGAGAGGATGCAGCCTCCCAGGTAAAAGAGTTAAGCCTCGGCCTGGCGTCCAGGGTCCCTGGTTCCCGCTCACCTCTTGCCAGGCTCTCCTGGTGCTGCGCACTCTGGCTGGGGGGACCCTGCTCTCCGCACGCATGCCGGGTGGTGCCCCCCTTGTCCGCAGTCCATCTGTTTGAGGGCCACCTGCTCATTTGCCTTGCTGGCCGGTAAACCCGTTCTTGAGGGTGACGGCAAATGCACCACTTGTTGGCTCTCTCCTATTGCACCTGTCACCAGCTGCCCTGTGAGGTCGTTGTTCTCGTCCTTGTGTCCGGGTCAGGAGTGGAGAGCCTCGCTCATCTCTGCCTCCCTGCGATCCAGCGTGTGCCCAGCCGGCGCTGTGCTGAGGGACCGGTGTGGTCCACCGAGGGCGGATCCGGGCTTTCTGTCTTGGTGTTGGCTGGACTGCTGTGGGCCTAAGTGTGATTCGCCTTGAGGTTGGCGCGGGCGGCTGGAGGCCCGCTGGGTCCTGGTGGCACTGAGCTGCACATTGGTGCCGCTGTCCCGCTGCCCAGGAGCCTGCTCCTTGGATTCTCTCTGGTGGATCGGACAACACTCAGGGCACAGAGGAGCAAGTGAGGAGCCATGTGGGGTCCGACAAGGACCCCTCGCCTATGAGCCTGTCCTGGGATCCCCTCGGGGCCCTGCTGGAGGCTGACCTCTCGGCCCCCAAGGGAACCAACCTGACTCTCAGAGACCATCTTCCAGACCCCGCCAGGCCAGCACGTGGTGCCCAGGGTCACAGGCTGTGTGCCAGACCCTCTCGGGGAACTTCTCAGGGCCTGGCAGAGACTGGTGGACGCATGGGCCTCCCCCAGATTCTGAGCACCCCCCCGCCCCCCAACAGGGACTGATCCCCATCAGTGTCTCTTCCATGTGGCACAGTGCTGGGCTCACAGCAGGTGCCCACCCCCTGGCAGGGTCCTGGACCGAGGGCCTGGAGCTGCAGCCCTCAGAGAGGTGGGCCAGTGGTGGGCTAGAACTGACACCCCCCGCTCCCACCAGACCTGTAGGGCACGGCGGGATGCCAGGGCATGAGCTCTGTTGTAACTAGCTGTCCGTGTGTGGGGCTGAGGGGGTGATACCATTGTTGGGGGCCTGTGTTCATCTTTTCTTCCCCATTGTGGGTTTGGGGCTTGTGGAGGGACGGTTCGAGAGCATGCAGCTGCCCCTGGCTCCCCCCCAGGGGCCCATCCTGCCCTTGGCTGCCTCAGGCCTCCTCCAACCCCCGCAGAGCCTGAGAGAGCTCAGCACACAGGTAGCAGGAGCTGGGTGAGTACCTTCCAGACCCTCCCGGCCGCTCACCCTCTGGGGCCCAGCCTTCCACCTGAGGTGGCCTGGCCTGGACCCACCTAACTTGCTCCTGCCTGTGTCACAGGGACATTCTGTCTTGTCCCCTCAGATCTTGTCCACCACGAAGAGTGGTTTGACCCAGAGCCTCACTGGGGATGGAGGTTGTTGGCTTGCGGGAGAAGCGGGTGAGGGGTAGGAGGGGAGCGGGCTGGAGGGGCTTTTCCCTGAGCAGCAGCAGAACCCCGGCTAAGCGGGCGCAGAGTAGGCTGACCCAAGGGCTCCTGCATCAGGCCTGGTAGAGGTGGGTGCAGGCCCATAGGCCAGGCCCGCGCCGTGGCTGTGGGGACAGTACGTACGAGCTGTGAGGTCAGCCGTCAAGCGCAGCCCGCGAATGTGAGTCACTTCATCCACGTGTCTGACGTGTGGCGCTTCCGGCAGGCGGCAGCGGCGCTGGTGCTTGGGGAGCCGACATTCACACCCAGCTCCCCGTAGCTTTGCTGGTCCGTCTGCTGCTCACAGGCCTGCACGCGCTTTCAGGGCTCACCCCTTGGGAGCTGTGGGAGGTGACTTCCTGGCGCGGGGACCCCATCTGGCCAAGGTGGCAGGCAGCTGCCCTGTCCGCGAGAGAGGACCCTCACCCCGCCAACCCTGGGCAGGGATTACCAAGCCAGAGCCGCTGGCCCAGGGACCAGGACGTATCCCCAGCCTCCCCTTCCTGCCACCTCCTTCCAGGCCAGGCTCACTTCCCTAGCAACAGAGCTGGAGGTTCAGGGTAGAAATGATGACTTCCTGGGCGGGAGGGGCTTCGTGCCTGGCCCCCTGGCCCCCTGGCCCAAAGCTTCAGTTCCTGCTCGCCTGCCACCGGTCGTCTTTATTCCCTTCCCATCTCTCTTTATTCGTGGGCTGCCAGCTCTCCTGCTGGCTTCTTTCCAGAGGCGGGGTGTGGTGCGGTGAGCTTCTGGGGTGAAGGGGGCAGAGGGACCCATCACGAGGACAGCAGGACCTGGGGGCAGAGGGGAGAGGTTTTCCGGCCTGCCTCATCACCCCTTTGGACGCAGCACTGTGCACTCTAACAGAGAAGCCTGTAAAGCAGGTACAGATTAACAAAGAGAAAGCCAAGTGCCGGCTTCTCAGCAGAGCAGGTTCCCATACCGCTAGCCGCCTCCTTCCACTGCTCTTTGCCTGAAGCCCGGTGAAGCTGTCAAAATGCCTCCGCTGATCACCTGCCCAGCTCAGCGCTTTCCTGAATTCCCTCATTTGGGGAATGGACGTGGCAACTACCAAGCAAACGCCTCCAGTCCCAAGGATCTAAAACAATGTGGGCGACAGGTGGCAGCTGCTCTCCTGGGGTGGGGACTTCTGTGAAGCCCAGGAGGTGCCTTCCGTCCGAGCCCCTCGGCAGCCTTTTGTGGGCAGAGATTATCATTATCCCCCTTGGCCAGATAAAGAAAGGACTTTCCCCAAAGGCCACACCATGACCACGAGCCGCGCTGCCCAGTGCTGCTGTTTCTGGGCCTTGCCCTGTGGTTCAGTGATGCTGAAGACGTGCGGTCCCTTGTCGTCCATTCTGAGGCCCTTGGCCTGAACTGGAGCTGCAGGTGCCCTCTGTGGACCCTGGGACCCTTCCCTGCAAGGTCTGGTTTCATGTCCTTGTCTCTGTCCGGGCTTTCTCCTCCCCTCCCCTGCCCTCCCCATGTAAGCTGTCATTTATGGGTATTTAGCTGGGCACTGTAAGCGCTTCCCACACTTGACATGTCTTGTCCCCAGTCGACAGGTGAGAAGACTGAGGCTTGGAGAACTCTAGTAACCTGCCCACGGTCAGTGGAAGGGCAAGGCCGGGAAGCATCAGCAGTGTCAGAAGCAGCAGCTCTGCTTCCCGGGGGGCCAGCCTTTCTTCCAGGCCCCTGACAGTCCCGGGGACAGGGTAGTGACAGCCAGCGCCCTGCGTCGCGAAGCACCTTTACGTGTCTTGTGTCATTGGGTCCTTGTAACACGCAGATGCCCTGGTTCTGTGATCGCTCCCACTTTGCAGATGCGGGCCGAGGCTGGGAGAGGAGAAGGTGGCAGAGCCGGGGGCTCTGGCTCGCAGAAGGTTGGGGCCGTGCTGTCCTGTGGAGAGTAGGGGTGTCCGTGTGTGGTATGGCTGCCCATCCCAGCGAAGGCCCAGGCGGCACCCCCAGAGCTGGAGGTGGACTCTGGGGGTGAGTAGGGAGACAGGAGTGGCAAGGCCAGGACCCCAGGGTTCAAGCAGCTGCCACCTGTTGCCCACATTGTTTTAGATTCTTGGGACTAGAGGGGTTTGCTTGGTAGTTGCCATGTCCATTCCCCAACCCCCTCGACACACACACCCCCAACAGCCAGGGAGATGGATGGACGGCCCTAGAGCACAGATCTGTCGGTGTCTGGGCTGGGATTATCCTTCACACCCCACCTGTCAGCACACATGTGGCTGGCAAGGGCCACTGTGGCCAGCCTGTCCTGTCCCCCTGCTGGGGAGGGGTGGCCCCAGGCTGAGCAGCCTTCTGCAGTCCCTACCCCTTGGCCTCCTTGGCCCTCGCTCTCCTGGGGACTTCTGTGAAGCCCAGGAGGTGCCTTCCCTCTGGAAACTCCCCAGGGAGCACCATTTCCGCATCCTGGGAACAGGCCCAGGTCTGCGGGCCTTGCGGGGGTGGAGGGTGGTCCTAGAGCCTGGTCCCTGTCGGCCCCGTGGCCTGGCTGGCCCTGGGTTCTTGGTGCCTCTCCAGCTCGGGGGAGGCTTGGCCTCAGAGGCCAAGGAGAAGCCCAGGTCCTGCCGTTGGACACACAGCGTCCTGTCCTCCTCCGCCTGCCTGCATCTCCAGCTTGGGGTCCCCATCCCGCTTCCCACATGCTCTCCCTGGTCTCCTGTCACATGGGTACGGAGGTCTTCCCGCTGATTCCACTCTGCTCGTCCACAGGATGAAGCCGACACACACCGTCGTCAACTGCTGGTTCTGCAACCAGGACACGGTGGTGCCCTATGGGAACCGCAACTGCTGGGACTGCCCCCACTGCGAACAGTACAACGGCTTCCAGGAGGTGCGGCCCTCCCATCCAGGACCTGCGGGCCCTGGGCCCTGACCCTGGGCCCCTCCTTTGAGGAGGAGCAGACAGGCTCGGGCAGCTAGGGTGACTTGTGCAAAGTCCCAGCTCTGAAACTGGCAGGTTTGGGTTCAGACCCGGATCATTCTGGCTCTGAAGCCCAGTCTCTGCCTTGCCCCAGGCCGGGGTCGGCAGGCTCTCTGCGGGCCGGGCAGTGAGGGGTTCAGGCTTTGCAGGCCGCACGGTCTCTTGTGACCACTCGGCACTGCAGAGCCTCCACAGACGTGTGAGCGCGTGTGGCTGTGAATAAGCCCAGGAAAGCTTTACTCACGGACGTGGGCAGCCAGCCCACCGCCAGAGTTGGCCGACCCCTGTGCCAGCCCCTGCTGGGTCCTGAGGAGGGACACCAGGCGGGAGTGTGGGCAGGGGCGGGGTCCAGGCTGCACCCTCAGCGTATCTCCTGTGTTGGGGGTTCCCGTGAAGTGTTTTTGGAAGAAGAGCTTCTGCGTTGCACGTAGAGCAAGGGAGTGTTAGCGGTCCACTTCCGTGGAGTGCGGGCACGCGGGCCCTCCGTCCGGCGCCTGGCCCGAACCCGTGGGGAGGCTCTTGCCCGTAGGGAGGGGCTCCCCTGACTCAAGTCCTCCTCCCCCCCCAGAACGGCGACTACAACAAGCCGATCCCCGCCCAGTACCTGGAGCACCTGAACCACGTGGTGAGCGGGGCGCCCGGCCCCCGAGCCCCCATGCAGCCCCCACAGTGGGTGAGCAGCCAGGTGCTGCTGTGCCGGCGGTGCAGTCACCACCAGACCACCAAGATCAAGCAACTGGCCGCCTTCTCGCCGCGCGACGAGGTGAGCGGGTGTGGGAGGGGCTGGGGGTTCGAGCAGTGGAGGGGAGGCCCCTCCTCACCCCAGCCCCGTGCTGGCCCTGTGTTCCGCGTGTGTGATCTAGTCCATCTCAGCTGCCACTCGCTTCTCGCTCTTTCTGTCTCGTGTCACTGCTCTGGGGGCCCCAAGCCTGGGAGCATCGTGGAAAGCCCAGCTCCTGCCAGCCCAGAGGGCTTTGTCCCTGGGTAGGGGGAGGTAGGGTCCTTGGGCTCCAGCTTGGGGCCCTGTTGGACCATCCTGTCCGTGTCCCTCTGAGTCAGTCTTAGCCACTGGCTGGCGGGCAGTTTGCTCTGGAGTTGGTAGACGATGTCCCGGCTTGTGGGAGAGGAGGGGACACAGGTGCTGCCGAGAGGCTTGGTGTTAGGGCTTTGCCTCCCCCGGGTCCACCGTGGAGCCCAGCAGCCTTGTCATCTAGCTGGTGTCACCTCAACCATTCTGGGGGTTCTGTGATCTCAGGAGAAAATCCCAGCTGAAGCCCAGAGACACTGACTTTCCCAAGGCCCAGCCTGGGAGTGGGGGAGGGAGGGAAATGGAGGTGAGCTGGGGCTGGGAGGGGAGAGGCAGGGAGGCTGCAGAGAGAAGGGCAGGCATGTGCGATGAGGCAGCCAGGGCACCTCTTCTGGCACATTCAGTCCCAGCAAGAGATGAAACTGATAACCCTCCCACCCTCCCCTGGAAGCAGGGAGGGAGGGGCCTGTTGCTGCGTCTCTTGGGGGAGGAGGGGTGGGAGGGGACTCGAGTCTCCTGGGCTGTTCCTGAAACGTAAAGGCCCTTTGGTTTCTGCTAGGGCCCTGGCCCGGCCAGGGGCTCTCCGGTGTCTTCTAGACCACTGGGCTTAAGGGCGGAGGCAGCCCCACCTCTGGGTTGTCCATCTGCCCGCGTCCAGGTGGTGTCAGCCCAGAGCTACCTTCCCCCGTGGGTCACCTGCCTTCCTGGAGCTCTGGAGTCCGGGAGCAGGGCCTGAAGCAGGGGCCACGTCCCAGACTCTGGCCTCAACGTGCGTCCTTCGGAGCGACAGAATTGGCTGGAGTGTCTGCTGTCAGCTGAGGGCCCTGCTGTGTCCCGGCCTCTGGGGGCCCCTTATTCCCAGCCGTTTGTCCTGTTGGGCAGCGGGGGAAGCAGGTGCAGATTGGGGACGACTTGCACACGGTCGCCCCCTGGAGACCCTGAGCCTCTGTCTCCCTCCGCAGGGCAGATATGACGAGGAGATCGAGGTGTACCGGCACCACCTGGAGCAGATGTACAAGCTGTGCCGGCCGTGCCAGGCGGCCGTCGAGCACTACATCAAGCACCAGAACCGCCAGCTGCGCGCCCTGCTGCTCAGCCACCAGTTCAAGCGCCGGGAGGCCGACCAGACGCACACGCAGGTCCGAGGGGCGTCCATGGGGCACTCCAGGCATCCCAGCCCTGGGGTCTGTGCAGGAAACCCCTTCCCAGAGGGCTGGGCCAGTGACTGGGGGGCAGCTCTGCAGAGCTGAGGCCCTTTTCCCTGGGGCAGCAACTGTCCCGTGGGGCCACATCCCAACCTGTCCCCAGACACGGAGCGGACCAGGGGTCCTAAGGAGAATGTTAGTTATTTGCGTGCGTGACAGGGGTTTCTGAGCTGCCCTGCTGAGCCTGGGCACCTGCCAACACCTGTGTGGGTTCCTCCCAGCGCCTTCGTGGTGGGTGCTCTCCAAGGCGCCACGGAAACCAGACTTGGGGAGGTTAAGTCACTCGCGGAGGGCCACGTACCTGGTGTGTGGTGTCACCAGGATTTGAGCCCAGGACTGGCTGGCTAAAACCACTGTTAATTTTTATCACTGTACTCAGATGCTGGAATATCCTGGCTTAAAAAAATGTGATATAAGTAGCAAGTGGGTTTAGAAGTAAAATCCATCCTCCCCAAAGAAACTCCCACCCACCCCCTGGGTCCCCGGAGGTGCCTTCTGGTTGTGGCCATCTCGCTGACTGGTTGGTGTGTGGTTTCCAGTCTGCAGCCAGGCCCCCGACCACACAGCCACGCGCCAGCCACACGCCCACTTGCACAGTGGGATGCTCTGACCCTTGCTTTCCTCCTCTCCACCATGTTCCCAGACTGAACAACTTACTGCTGTTTTTTTAAGCTTAATTTTGGCCAGAGTTATCTGTATACTTATTACAATTCCAGTTAGAGCCGCAGTAGGAATTTTTTATGAGAATTTGAAAACGATTGAAAAAAACGTACTTGAAAGAAGAGGTCACCATCACTTCAAAAGGATTTCTGTAGAGAATGTGGCAGCACAGCTCTTCCCCACACAGGAGCTCGCAGTGGGGTGACGGCCCAGAAGTGAGACAGAATAATGGGACCCAGTGGTGAACCAGAAACAAAGCCAAGAGGGTGTGAGAATTTAGGGCGTCTCTGATCATCAGGAACTGGTGGGTTCTTCGGCAGGTGGGCCCCGGCCAGACCCCTGTGCACAGAGTGGGCACCAGGATGGGTGTTGGTGGCTCTGTCCCTCTTGCCGACCAGTCTCTCCCTCCCTCCCTCCCTCCCCCAGAGCTTCTGCTCGTCCGTGGTGAAGGCCCCGCTCCAGGTCATCGTGCTCCGAGCCCTCGCCTTCCTGGCCTGCGCCTTCCTGCTGACCACCGCGCTGTACGGCACCAGCAACCCTTTTGCCCCGGGGGCGCCCCTGCCCCCGGCCCTGCCACCTGGTAGCAATGGCTCGGCCCCGCCTGACAACAGCACAGCCCCTGGGGCCGAGGGCTGGCGGCAGCTGCTGGGCCTGCTGCCCAAGCATGCGGCGGAGAAGCTGCACGAGGCCTGGGCCTTTGGGCAGAGCCACCAGATGGGCGTCGTGGGGCTGGGCCTGCTCACCTGCCTGCTGGCCATGCTGCTGGCCGGCCGCCTCAGGTGCGTGGGGGGCAGGCGGGCGGGGCATGGTGGGAGCAAAGCTCCAGGCTGGAGGGGCGGGGCTCTGAGGGGCCACTGGGGCCACACCGCCTCGCTGCTCCACCTCAGACTCCTCATCTGCACAGTCGGCTGACGATAACCTGGCTCACGGGCTGTTGGAGGGTCGAGTGGGCGCCCTTGGGCCTTTGCTCTGCTTCCCCGTGCGGTTGCAGACCCTGTACCGAACGGTGTCCACATCATCTCCCAGTGACTCTGAGGGAGGTTTCTTAGCCCCATCGTACAGACTAGAACACTGAGGCTCAGAGAAGCACTGACTCGGAGTCATGCGGCCTGTAACTGTTGGAAGCGGCATTCAGAGGCCCACGCTCTCCTCATGGCCCTGGGTTCTGTCCTCTGAGCAGGGCTGGGGGTGGATGAAGGTGGCAGAGTGGGAGGGGTCGCCGTATCCCGCCTCGCTGGGCCCTCACTCCCGCTCTCCCCGCAGGCTCCGGAGGATCGACGCCTTCTCCACTGGCCTGTGGGCCCTGCTGCTGGCGCTGCACCTGGCCGAGCAGTACCTGCAGGCTGCCTCGCCCAGCTGGCTGGACACGCTCAAGTTCAGCACCACGTCCCTGTGCTGCCTGGTGGGCTTCACAGCAGCTGTGGCCACGAGGAAGGCGACGGGCCCACGGAGATTCCGGCCCCGAAGGTCAGAGAAGCAGCAGTGACTGCGGGGGGAGGACAGACGGACGGACAGGCCCAGGGCTTTGCCCGCAGCGCAGACAGTGCCCCTCTGTCTTGCATCTTTCTTACCTGCCTCACTTCCGGCCCTGCCCAGCCTAGGGCCCCCGGTCCTGGCCCAGCCCCTCCACTTCCCCGAGGAGTCAGGCCTGCCCCCCTTTCCTTTCTGGCTCCACCAAGCCATTCCCCAGCCCAGGCCCCCAGCCCACCGAGTGCTCTCTAGCTGCTCACTGCCTCCACCTCTGGCCAAAGACCCCCTCACCGTCCTGAGCCTGGAACACGGGCAGCGCCCATGCTGCCTGCCTCTGACCCGTGGCTTCCTGCTGGCAGCTCCAGGCACCCCACACTGGCCACGGCCCTTTTCCTGGCTCTGACACCACGGGAAGAGGGTTGCAGGCCTGCTGCCTGCTTCTCCTCTCACCTTGCCCCGCCTCTGGGCCCCCTGACATGGGTTGGTGGTGGTGGCTGCAGGGTGGGCCCTGGCCGCATGGCCTGACCACGTGGGCTGCTTGGCATGGGCAGGTGGTGCTGAGCCGGGGCCAGAGCAGAGTCCCCTACCTCGTCCCACCGTCGCTTCTCTGGTCTGTCCCTTTGGTCCTGCCCGTTGCCCTGTAAGCCCCGTGGAGCTGGTGAAACCAGGAAGAGACAGGGCTGCCCCCTGGGTTCCCTGCTCTGAGACCCTGTTATCCCTCAGCCTCCTTCCCCAGGAATGGAGAGTGCAGTTCTTAGGCTCAGACAGGCCTTGACCATGAGTGTGTGGGGGGAGGCCTTTCTCAAGGTGGACAGGAGGAAATCCTGCCTCTCCTGTAGTCAGCAGATATCTTAACAGCCAGGCCGTGGTGAGAATTGGCCCAGGCTGGGGGGAGGTCTAAGGTCTAAATACTCTCTCCTTTACTTCTCTATCTTTTGGGCACCACTGTGAGCCAGATAGGCAGAACCTGGGCACACACACTCTGCCCACTCTCCTGGGAAGCCCCTGGGTTCTGCCCTCGAAAGGCAGGACCCCAACCGTTATGGCCAAGCCCTCCACTCATTCCCTGCAGGGACTGGGGTTCAGGCTTCCTGGGCCAAGGCGGCCCTGATTGGCAGGCAGCGCGGGACCTGAACTGCTCTCGTTGGCCCTGTTCCCTTCCCCCCATACCAGGGGTGTCCCCAGTTTCCTCCTCTCACCCCCTTCCTCCAGCATGATGCCTGGGAAATGTCCCAACTGCCCAAGGTTAGCCTGGAGTAAGGAGCCCAAGGGACACGCAGGCCCATGACACCAGGTCATTGTCACCTTGTCCCTCTCTGGCCTGTCACTGCCCTCCTCCTGGCCCCTAGAGCCCCTCAGGGAGGGCACCACAGCTCCTGCTTCCCACTTCCCTGTAGGGCAGCCGCAGACCCCACAGGCCTTCAGCCTCGCTCTCCCTGGGCCAGGCCCTGCTGTGCCAGCCTATTTACTGCCTGTGGGTGGAGAGCTGGACCCCTCTCCAGGGCCCCTGAGTGCTGACCTTGGTGTGGATGTGCTCTGGAGGCTGACGTGCCGTCCACGTTTGGAGGCAGTTCCCAGCCTGGGGGCTGCCCTCCCAGGGCCGTGGCAGGAGGCTGGACCAAGGCCGTGCGCCCCTCCAGGGCCCTGGGTCCTGCAACTCCTCACTGCAGGCACGAGCCCCCTCCAGGTGTGGCCCCAAGTGTGCCAGCCCCTCCGCTGTACACATGGGAGCCCAGGGAAGGCAAGAGCGGATCACACGCATGTGCGGGTCACACTCAGGAAAGGGCGGCCAGCTGGCTGAGCCTGAGGGGCAGGTGGAGCGTGCCCGGCTCAGGCCCCTCGCAGAGCCCCCGGGGAACAGGAGTCGTGCCCAGGCCCCTCCGTCCTCGGGTTCTCGGGCTCCGAGGCGGCCACCCCTCGCCACTCACCCCTCGCCGGCCGGGTGGGGAGCGCCCGGGTGGAGCGTGAGATGGAAGGGCGCTGGCGAGGCAGAGGGGGAGTGGGCTGGCCGGCCGCCGGCCTCGGGGAAAAGGCGCGGCGGGCGCCAGGCAGGGAGCCAGTGTCTGTTGGCTGTGCGTGCCCTGCCCTCTGGAATCTCCCGTTCTCAAGGAAGCTGGCAGCGCGATGCTAATTACTGTTTTTCTTGGTGTTGAGTAGAAGCAGGACATCTGTGTGTACGTGTGTATTTAAGTTAAATTATTTATAACAACCCTAACCAGCTCTCTTGCTGGCCAGGAGCCTGCTGAGCAGATGTCGCTCCTGCCCTCTAGTGGGGACGGAAAGACACCTTCATGTCACTGAGATGGAGCTCATCGAGGAAGGCTTCCTGGCCTCTTTAGTGTTTGGTGTGATGTTTTAAAATCACCCACCTGTCCCTTAAAGTTTCATTACGTAGAGCATATTCCAGCACCTTCCGACATTACTGGCGACAGCTGAGGAAGTGCGGGCACCACTGGGATCGTGGCTTATTACCTGGGAACGTGTCGGCCCTGCTTGGGGCCTCTCTCCCCTCCGCTGGGGACGACAGTCACCATCTGGGATCAAGGGGCCGTCTTCTCCCTCCAGCTCTGGGGTCCCCGCCCCAGGCCGAGCAGGCTCACTCGTAACGCGTGCCCAGGAGCCCGCCGGGAGGGGCCCGTGTCCCTTCTGCCTGCAGCTGTCACCGAGTGTCCCGTCCTCTCTTGTGCAGACGTGGATGATTGTCTAGTGATCCTCCAATTACTGTAACCGCAACTCCCGGCCATAGATGTAGTGTTTTTGATGCTGTATTTTCAATAAATGCCTCCGGGGCCCTGCTTTGACCGGTGGGCGTCAGGCACCACGTCTTTTCTGGTTTTTTTCTTTCACGTTCCTTCAGAGGCTTCTGTGCCGGGGGCGGGGGCTTCGGGGGACGGGGGTGCCCACCAGAGCCAGGTTTGGGAGCTGGCAGCGTGGGCACCAAGTGGCTCAGGGCCCCCCATCCTCGGGCGCCCTGCTGGCTCGTGCTTCTCCTCGTCTCCATAAACTGCTGCTTAAAATGCAGTCCTCTCTCCTGTTCCCGGCTTGGCCTGGGGTTGGCTTGGAAAATCAAAGGTTCCCCTCAGTGTCAGATGGGAGGCAGTGCAGCCAGCCGCCCGCCCCCTCGCTGGAGCCCCTGTGTCCCGGCGGACACACAGACTTGGATCCGGGCCGGGGCCTCTCTGAGATGGGATTTGAAGGCACAGGCGGTCTGGGCGGGCCTCGCCAGAGGAAGTGTCGGTCCCCGTGCAGCGCTCGGCAGCCTGGCGGAGATGGGGCTCCTTTGACAGGGGCCTCCTGGGGCCTGTCTTCTGCGGAACCAGGACAAGGGCTCACGCTTGGCGCTTCACAAGGATCTGCTAGTTGAGTGATGCCACTGCATGTCCCAGTGAGAGGGTCAGACCACAGAACCGTCTCCCCCTCGGCGCCACCATTTTTAGTAGCATCAGAGATTGGGACACCTGTACCGGGCGGATGAGAGACTCAGGTTATAAGCTCTGGGGCAGCGCCAGGTGTGAGCAGGATCTGGGAAGCGTAGGAAAGGGCTGAGAAGACCCAGCTTCTCCTGGGCCCAGCTGGCCACCTCTGAAACCTGCAGCCTGACTTGGACCCTCTCCTCTTACTTGCCGATTACTGCAGGTGGCCCTCGGCCGACTCGCGGCCTGACCTGGCCTGTGGGCTGCCCGGTGGGGCGGCACAGGAAGCCCAGCGCAGGCAGAGTCGCGCTGCCGCCCGCTGGAAGGGCCCGGGCGTGCCCGCCCCCATGGCCCACGTGCCCCGCCCTCATCAGGCTGCTCCTGCACAGGGCAGACGGGGTCCTCTGGGAGGTGCAGGCCCCAGCAGGGGGCGGGGCTTTGTGCGTGATTGGAGCGAGTTGGCCAAAGGTCCCAGCGCACCTTCACCGCCCTTCACTGTCGTGCTGAGTGTCCCCCCACCTTGCAGGCCACTCCTCAAGGTCGTCTGTCCTGCCAAACGGTATGTCATTCTAAAATGACAGCACAAAATCGTATCTTGTATTTAGAGGCAGAACCTTCCGCAGGCGTTTTGGGGGAAAGGAGGTGTAGGGGTCAGACAGGCTTAGGCAGGATGGGTCAGCGGGTGGAATGCAGGCGCGTCCAGCCTGGGGCCAGCCAGGTTGCCCAGACTCTGCCGTAGATTTGCTTGATTTCCCCGTGTCCCCCAGATACTGGGCCCCGGCTTTGGTTCTGAAGTCCAGGTGGTTTCCTGGTGCTTTGGAAGGCTTTAAGGAGGCCACGCGATTCTCCAGGAGGGCGTCAGCTGACCCCACACTTTCCTCATAAAACTTGTTTAAAGAGAGGGGCAGAGATGAGAAATAGGGAAATCAGTGGCGTGGAGATATTGGCCAGCGGTGCCCCGAGCTCAAGGTCGTGGTGGGCACGGGGTAGGTACCTTAGGCAGCCCCCCGGCTCTGCTGCAGGGACTGAGCCAGCCTGCCCGTCCGTCGGCACATTATCCATGGGCTCAGTTGTCCCTTGGGGACCGAGGTAAGGCTGGACCTCCCGCAGCTCCGTCCAGACGGCGGACTAATCATGTATTAACTGTCTCTGTCCCTCCCCCTCTGTAATCGGTTGCCTTAATCAGAAGCATGGTTGACATTCTGGCTTGGGGCCACCGGGTCCTGTCGTGTGATCTGTACCGTTCTCGAGTTAAAGAGACACTGTCACCTTCCGTCTTTCGGGCAGCCTTGCGATCGTTACGGGTCTTTCTAAGTTCAAGTTGGTGTCCGGCCAGAGCCTCTTCCCTGAGATTCCCAAGCTTGGCTGCCTTCCGCCCCGCTCTTCCAGGGGCTTTCGAGGAGTGTCTGAGACCAGAGGGCAGCGGCAGGACTCCCAGGGTCGGGCCCTGGGGAGCAGGGGCTCCCCGAGCTCGGCCGCTGCCGGGAGGCTCTGGGCACCAAGCGGGTAGCGGCGCGGAGGAGCCCAAGGCCGTCGGCCCAATTGAGCGGCCAGCACAGGGCTGGGCGTTTTTTGCTTCGAGGTGAAGGGTTGGCGTGAGGCTGGTGAGGGCGACAGTGTCACTTTAATACCGAGACTCGTAGTGGACCTAGTTTGCTGTGAGGCTGAGGGGATCGGAGGGGGCATGCCGGGAGGGGTGGGTCACGCTGGCGCCTCCCAGCCACCCGCTCCTAATGGCGTGAATGTGGTCGGACTGCTTTTCTGCTGCAACTAACACACGCCTCCTCTGGGACCCCGACTCGTGCCCCACCTCGCACCGTGGGAGGGGAGGGGGCCCGCCGTGCGGAGGCCGCTCCGGGGGCCCCCGGGGCTGACCCAGTCCCCTCTCCCATGCCCGCTGGGCTCTCTCTCGCAGGTACTTCCCGGGAGACTCTGCCGGCCTCTTCCCCGCCGGCCCCAGCCTGGCCGTCCCCTGCCGAAGCGTCGCAGGCCCCTCGCCGGCTCTGTTCATCCCCGCCCCGCCCGGCTTCCTGCCACTTGCCAACCAGCAGCTGTTCCGGTCTCCCCGCCGGGCCTCGCCCTCCTCGCTGCCCGGCCGCCTCAGCCGGGCCCTCTCACTGGGAACCATCCCCTCTCTGACGCGAGCAGGTAAGTGGCGCTCGGGCCGTGGTGGGCAGCGCGGGGCTGGGGGCAGCCGGGCTCGGGGACTCTGGCTGAGCCCGGGGTGGGTGGTGGTGCTTCTGCTTAGAGACGGGCGGAACTGGGTTCAGACCCTGCTGTGTCCACTCATGGGCTGCCTTAGCCAACGGGCTTAACCATGCTGAGCCTCAGTTGCCCTCAAAATTGAGGCCAGTGGTGGAACCCACTCCATGGGTGGTCATGAGGGTTAAACCGGGTGGTGGATTTAACGTGCTTAGGCAGCCGGTGGGTCCGTGTCCCCTCCCGTGGGGTTCTGTCTTTTATCACCGTTCTCACCCTTATTATTAACTGCCGTTGTTCTGAGACTCTGGGGACTGGGAATTTTGCCCCTGGCCTTCCTGTGTGGTCCACAGGGCAGGGATTCGGTTCAGGTCTGCTACATTTATGGAGCCCCGGAGTGACCAGCACCTGGTCCCTGTCACCGGAGGCTTTGTCTCATCCCTCCCCTTCCCCAGCAGGGTCTTCCGTGACGACCCTCCTCACCTTGGGAAGCCACCCGGTGCCCACGGGGTTTGCTTCACCCTCGGGGTGCGGCCTGGGGTGCGGGGCTGTGCGGCAGGATCCAGCCTCTAGGAAGGTGGGCGGCATCTTGGTTAAGCCGGGCTTGCTGACGTGCAGTGTCTCTCTTACGCCCCTGAGCAGCTCCCCCAAGCAGGGGGCTCCCCCTCCAGTCCGACACCCCTCTGGACCTGTTTCCCTCCGGGACTCGCCCAGCGTCTGCTGTGTGCAGTCCAGCATCCTCGTAGGTAGAGGGTGGGCCACAGTGCAGGAGACACGGCTCGCTGGACACAGCTCGTGAGCTGAGCGGTGGGTAGTGTTTGAGGCCTTCAGGCTGGGATCGAAGGGGTGAGAGCCCCGAGCCGTACGGAGACCTGGACTCCAGGGACTTCTGTGTCACCGAATGTGAGCCGTGTTGCTGGCAGAGGGTGGCTGCCGCCTGCCCTCCTCTGAAAATGGCTGTTCAGCAGAGTTCCTGAGCCCGTGGCCGGCGAGTCGCAGCTCAGGCCTTGGGGCTGACGGACAGGGCCTCTGCGGGCCCTCCGTGAACAGCAGCTGGAGCCAGGGGGAGGGGAGCAGAGTGGACATGGAATGCCCTGGACCCAGGGACCTGGAGGGCCCGGAAGCTGGGCCCTTCCCCAGAAGAGTGTTCTCTGTGTCAACAGGCAGCCTCCGGGTTGCCCTGGGAGGCCCGAGGCAAGGGCTCAGGAGGCCCCCTGCCCCGAGGGTGGCAGAGCAGTTCTGTGGAACGCAGGCTGGTCTCAGGTGGGATCCCGGAGTCTCCGTTGCTGGGGCGGGTCCTTGGCTCAGGTGTCAGGAGGCCCTGGTGGTCCGGGGCGCGGGCGCAGTACCAGGTCCGTCTTCCCGTCTCTCTCTCTGCTCTACTGGCCTCTGCACCTCTCGCTGCAGGCCTCACCCCTGCGTCCCTGCAGCTCAGCCCCAGCAGGAAGGCCCCTCCCCAGTTCTCGAAAGGACTCGGGCTGTGCTTGGGCCACGTGGCCATCCTCACACAGTCACTTGGGGGTTGACCTGGGTCTGTGTCCCCGGACCGGTGGGTGGAAGGGGCAGGCGGGGCTCTGTGCCTGACGGACCCCTCAGAGCCCTTGGGGCAGTGGGGCAGCAGCCCCCACGCGGGCGCGTGGAGGCCGCCGGCTCTTTCCACGCTCGGCTGTCAGCAGGGCACTTGGGGGACCAAGGGGCTCGTGAGATGGAGCCCCTGCCCTTGGGGTGCACTTGGCTGAGGGAGGGGCAGCGGGCTCTGCGCACCAAGGCCCAGCGCGGGGGGGTCAGGCGACCGGTTAGTGGAGCAGGGCAGGATTCCAAACGGCTGAAGCAAAGGAGGCGCAGGTCAGGTACCGGGACGCGACCTCCCGTGCAGCCTGCTGTGGGCTTCGGCCTCCTCATCCGCGAGGCGGGAACGTGCCCTCGTGAAAACTCCACACGGTGACGGTCTTGGCAGAGCGAGGGGGGGAGGGGGCTGGAGCCGGGGCCCTGTCTCCGCAGGGACCTGTGTTGCCTTTCTCTTTCCTCTCCAGACTCAGGTTATCTGTTCAGTGGGAGCCGCCCACCGTCTCAGGTGTCCCGATCCAGAGAGGTTCCGGTTTCAGGTGAGGAGGACAGAACGCCAAGAGGAGTGACCGGGAAGCCGCCTGAGGCAGGGCAGCGCATGGGCCGGCGTTTCCAGAGCGTGTGCAGGGCGGGACAGCAGCCGCATTGAGCGTGAGCTTTGGGGTCAGACGGGCCCCCAGAGGGGGTCACGTTCAAACCCCAACCCTGTGCCTCCCAGCTGTGCAGCCCTGGGCAAGTGCTTCACGCCCTGTGCCTCAGTCTCCTCTTCCGGGAAGTGGGCGTGAGAGTTTCTAGGATCAGCTGCGATGCTGCTGTCCTTACAGTGGTGACAGAGGGAGGCGGCACTGGGGGTGCCGGCGTCAGCGAGGCTCAGGGTCGCTGACCTCAGGTCTCCAGGGTTGGTTTCTCCCCAGGCCTTGCTCTCAGCTGAGGGAGGAACCAGGGGCTTTGGATAGAAGTCAGGGGGAAGGGGGCAGAGGGGGCATGGCTGAGGCTCCGGGATCCTCTCCCCTCTCTCGGGTGCCTGGTGGGGTGCAGGCCCCTCCTACCTCAGTCCTCAGCAGGGCTCCCTTCTGCCCCCCAGTCTAGGCCCAGCCTCGCCTTTCTCCCTGGGTCAATACAGGAAAGAGCCCCAGGACCACAGCCGGTCCTATAACCAGAGCAGACATTGACACGATATTGTCATCTTTGTTTCTGTCACCCTCCCACCCTCCAGATTACTTCTCTCTGCTGTCGGGGAGCTGCCCCTCCTCCCCCGTCCCTTCCCCAGCGCCCTCCGTGGCTGGCTCCGTGGCTTCCAGCTCTGGCTCCCTGCGCCACCGCAGGCCGCTCATCAGCCCTGCCCGGCTCAACCTGAAGGGGCAGAAGCTGCTGCTGTTCCCATCGCCCCCCGGGGAGGCCCCTAACACCCCCAGCAGCTCCGATGAACACTCGCCCCGCAACGGCAGCCTCTTCACCATCGAGCCGCCCGCCGTCCCGCAGAGGCAGCCGGCGCGGGACACGAAGCACAGCGTGGGTACGGCCCTCTGACCGCCCTCTCAGAGGCAGGAGAGCCCAGCGGGCCGTGGGAGGCCTCTGGTCAGTGTGCAGCGGTGGGGACACCGTCAAGAGGTCACACGGGGCCTGTCCTGGCTCTTATCTGACTGTGTGGCCACTCTCCCAAGTCCCTGGCCTGGCTGGCCTGGCTTCTGGTGACCTTGAACCCTCCAGGACGTTGCCCTTTTTTGGCTGATTTTATTTTCTTCTTTTGCAATTGACCTGGAGGCTCCTCTGTCCCTTGGGATGGTCAGAAATGCATCAGGCCGCATCTGGTTGCAGATGTTTTTGTTTTGCTCAAATGAAGTTTTTCCGCAAAGCATTTTAGAATTTTTAAAATTAGGCCTCAACCTTTAAAATCTAGAACTTTCACATGAATGTGTGGATTTCCTGTGTCTCGTATTATATCAGAAGATCTGGCCACGCTGGGCCAGACAGGTAGAAGGGCAGGCTGAGGTCCCACGCCCCAGCCTCTGCCACTCCCTGCCCCACCGACCTGCCCCCTCCACAGCCTCGCTTGTGGCCGTCGTCTTCTACCGCCTGGCGGTGTTTGAGTTTGTTGCTCCTGATCTAAAGCCAGCTCCCTTCATGGCAGCTACACAGACAGGACCTGAATGAGGACCTGGCCTCCCACTGCCCACTGCCTGGGGCGGGCCGAGCAAGTTGGGACCGGCAGGGCTGGCTGGCCGGCCACATCTGAGGACCATCCTGGGATTGGAGGTGGAGCTGCCCCGCGTCTGTCCCTGGGGGTGAGCCATGAGCTCCCACTGAAACACCCCTTCTCCCTGCAGACATGAAGTCAGCGCCGGAGGGGGGCAGCACGTGCAGCAGCCGCTCTATCAAGAAAGAGGACGACTCGTCCCGGTCGTCCTCCTGTGTGGTGGACACCACCACCAGAGGGTGCGCGGAGGAGGCCCCCACCTGGCGAGGTCTGCACCCCGTGTGACGTGCGGGAGGGGGGCAGGGGAGCACGGGGTCTCCAGGTCTGCAGCCGCCTCCTGAGAGCTGTCCGAGAACAGCCCCTCGAGGGCTCTTGGGTGACAGAAGAGGGTGAGACGGCCCACCCGAGGCCTCCTGGCCCCCGTCTGTGGCAGCCTCCCCACTCAGATGAGGGTCTGCATCTGCGCTCTTACAGGAGCCTCTGGCCACAGGCGGCTGTTTACACCTAACAGTTAAAATGTAACAACAATAAAAATCTACTTGCTTAGCTGCACCAGCCGCATTGCAGGCGCTCCACTGCCGCGTGTGGCCTGTGGCTGCTTGACTGGACAGAACAGATGCAGAACACTTTCACATTTGGAGAAAGTTCCCCAGGAGGGTGTCAGCGTGGGCGCCCTGGGGCCAGTGCAGAGGCTGCAGGCTGTGCAGGGCACTGAGTTGCCTGGGTTCAAATCCTGGCTCCTCTGCTTGTGGGATGGGGGCGGGCTGTGACGTCAGATCCCAGTTCAGTGTAAAGCCCAGCGGTCGGCTCCTGGTGCCCCCTCCAGGTGGGTGGGAGACGTGTATGTTGACAGGATTTTCCTGGAAATGGGCGCTGCTCCCAAATCAGGTGGGGTCTGGGATGTGACCCAGCAGCATCAGCTTGGGGTGGGGGACCCCAGTCAGCAGCTTACCGCCTTTGAGGCCTGGGCAGGGTACTCGTCCTGTCCTGTCTGTAAAGCTGGTGTACCCCATGGCAAGGTGCAGGTGTGTACCACCCTAGCCCGGGACCTGCCTGGTGGCACAGGGTCAGGAAGAGAGGCATCTTCAAGGAGTCAGGACTTGGGAATTCCCTGGTGGTCCAGTGGTCAGCACTCCGCTTCCACTGCTGAGGGCCCGGGTTCAATACCTGGTCAGAGAAGTAACATCCCACAAGCTGCGGGGCACAGCCGAAAAAAAAAAGGAGTCAGAATCTAACTAAGTGACCCCACGTTCCTGGGTCTTTTCAGATGGAGAGGCGTCTGGGTGCCCCGAAAGAACTGGGGTGGGGCCTCAGTCTAGGAGCACCTCCCCTGGGGGCGGGGCCTCAGCCCAGGAGAGCCTCCCTGGGGGCGGGGCCTCAGCCCCACATTGCTCACAGGTCTCTCGTTTTCTCTCTGGAAGGTCGTTTAGCCCCCTCGCTGATCCGGGGCCTCCTGGCCGTGAGCTTGACTGTCAACGCCCTCTTCACCTCGGCCTACCTGTACCAGAGCCTGCGCTGACCCGCGGTCCGCAGCCTCCCGGCACCCAGAGAATCTCGGAGGGTGCGCCCAGGTGCATGCCGCTTCCACCACTGCCGGCCTCAGCCCTCCTCGAGGGGCTGCCGCCTCCGCCCTTTTCTCCAGGGCCCTGGACCTCGCCAGAGGGAGCCCTGTTCCCGGAAGCCTTCTCCCCACCTAACAGACTGCGGGGCTGGGCATGGTCTTGGGGGTCCCAGCCCTCCCCGCCCACCTCTTTGGCTGACATCAGTTGTGTGTTTGGTGCTGACGCTCTGATCCTGAAGCCAGGGGTCCCCGAGGGGCTGCATGACCCTGGGGTCCCTCCCCACCATCCAGCCCTGCCTGGCGGGAACGCCACGACTGCTGTGACGGGATCAGGAGCTGTGGCCCTGAGCCCGCAGCCGCGGGCTGTGATTACATCTTCGTACTGTACCCCTCTGTCCCGTGGGCCGCCTCAGGCTCCCTGGGGGAGGAGGGAGGGGAGGTCTCCAGCCGGGTGGAGGATAAACCTCCCCTGGCAGGCCCCGTTGAGGGCTGGCATCTTTTGCCGTTGTCCTGCCCCTTCCTGTGGGCTGTGGGTGACGCCTTCCCTCTGGCTCTCCTGGGCGGGCAGGTGAGTTTCCTGCCCAGGGCCCCTCAGAGTTCCTGGGTCTCAGGGGCCCAATTGGACTCATGTAAGCACCACCCCCCAGACTCACTTCTCCCTGCTTGTGTCCCCATTTTATTACCTCTGGTGACCTTCCCTGGCAGCAGCCCTGCAGCCGTGAGAGCACTACCCAGGGCCCGCCCCGCCCCATTTCCAGGCCCCTCCCTCATGCACTGTCCACAGGGGCCTTGTTTGACCCCCTCAGCCTGCAGGTCTCTGATGAGACTGGACCCTCACGCCCACCCTCAGCATTCTGCTGTCGTGGTGGGCTCAGCGCGACCTCTGTCTCCAGGCCACTGTGGCCAGCCTGCTTCCTACCCCACGCCCCTTGGTCCTGCCACTGCCCTTCCGACCGATACGGCAGGTCTGCCCCCTACACCTGCCCTTGTGCTGGGGTCCCATCCTGCCCCCGAGAAGAGGAAGGGTGGGTCTCAGTCTGGCACAGGGACCCTCAAGATGCCGTGAGGAATGAGAGACTGCCTGTGGGTGTCAGCATCCCCGTCCCGCTGCCCTGGGCCCTGGACGCAGGTGTGGGGCTGTGTGTGTGTGTGTGCGTGTGTGCGTGTGTGCGTGCACACTCGTGCGTGTGTCAGTGCACGCGTTCGTGCCACTTCAGGAGGAAGCAGCAGCCTCTGAATTCTGAGACTCGTGTGGGGAGGCTCGCGACGGCAGGGGAAGGGCCTTCACTCTGTCATTCAGGGATAAAGTTTAATTTTATTTTTCTACACATTTTTGCCAGGCAAGGCGTTCTGCTGGGAAGCAGGATGCCCCCAGTCCTCCCTGCCGGGGAGGTTTAGTTTTATTAAGCTTTGGGTGCTTTTTTAGTAATTTTTTTTTACCATGTGGGGAAGGAGGTTGCTCTGACATCCCCCCACTCCTGAGAGCTACTGTTTCCTGCCCTACCCCTCACCCCAGAACGAGGGGGATTGGGGGCCAGGGGCCACGCCACGTCCCAGACTCCAGCTGCCAGAGATGGTTCCAACTCGGAGGTGGTGCCTCTTGGCCTCCATTCGTACAGTGGGCGTGGCCGTCGAGTTTTTTAATTTTACTGTTTGCCTAACCAAGCCAAATTCCATTCCCGAATACCCTTCCTCTCTGGCTCTGAGGAAGCCCTGACTGAGTGCCCAGCCCCCTCCTCTCGCGCCTGGGCCCGCCTGGCCCCTCCTGCCCAGGGCCGGTGGTCCTAGCACCCCCCAGGGGCAGGGGAGAGGCTGGGCGGGGAGAGGGCTGACTTACGTTTTCTTTCAAACAAAAAACACAACCTTATTTTTCTTTACAAAAGCAAAAAAAAAAAGGAAACCAAAAAAGATACCAACCTTTGAACTATACCTCAGTCTGTCTCGTCTTTATTCTCTTTGGGCAGCCCAGGCCTCGGATTGGGGGCCGGGGCGGCGGCAGGGGAGCCCGGGCTGCCGTGGAAGTGACTTCATTCGCTTGTTTCTTGGATACAGAGCCCGGGGTGGTGGGTTCTGAGTGGCAGTGTCCCCAGAAGGACTGAAGGGTTTGAACAGGACGTTATCGGCCTGGACGGGCCTGGACGGGCCTGGGCGGCGGGAGGGTGAACCAGAGTCTGCTGAGCAGAGACGGGAGGCTCTGGGCAAACGGCGTGAGCAGGGGCTTAGCCGTCTCTGCGAGATCCCGTCCCAACCAGCGGGCCAGCGTCCTAAGCGTCCCAGCACAGGTTCTGGGCCCAGGCTGCCTGGTGACTGCGGAGTCTGCATTTTTATGGGCTTCATTTTGATGCTGTGAAGTAACAAGCCCACCATCCAGGGCTGAGCTGGGGATAATTAAAGCACCACACGATGCAGAGGGCCTCGTTCGGGCCCAGCAGCCATGGGGAGGGTGGGTGGTGGGTGCTTGGCTCCCTGAGGCCAGCGGGGCAGATGGGAAGGGACGGGGCTGGACTGCTCACTCCGACTGCACTCAGGTCACAGCCGACCTTCTGGGGCAGCAGGACCAAGCTGCCTGCAGGTGGAGCCACAAACACCCTGAGTTCACTGACCTCAGGGGTGTGATGTCCCATGAGGCTGTGACCTCAGGGGGCCAAAGGGCCCACTTCTTAGGAGCCCTCTCCTCCGTTGAGCCTGCGAGGTGCCTGCTCAGGAAGAACCAGAGGCTCCCTTAAAAATCACGCGGGTCCCCTTGCTCAGGGCTCACACCCAGCCCTGTGCTGGGAAGAGGAAACCCAGCTGAGGGGGCCGCGGGGAGGCTCAAACACAGTTGTTTCTGTGAGGGATTTCTTCCTTTAGGTGTGTCTGTTATTATCTTACTAATGTCATCTGTTTTTTTTTTCTTTTCTTTTTTTAATATTTATTTATTTGGCTGCATTGGGTCTTAGTTGCGGCACACGGGAACTTCCGTTGCAGCGTGCGGGCTCTTCATTGTGCCATGCGGGCTTCTCTCTAGTTGTGGCGTGCGGGCTCAGTAGTTGCGGTGTGCGGGCTTAGTTGCCCCGTGGCATGTGGGATCTTAGTTCTCCGACCAGAGATCAAAACCCATGTTCCCCTGCATTGGAAGGCGGATTCTTAACCACTGGACCACCAAGGAAGTCCTGTTGTTTTCTTATAAAAGGGAAATACGTTTATTGTAGAAAATCTAGAAATACAAGTGAGCAAAAAAAAACTCATAATCCCACAATTAAAATATTGGCATCTACCCTTTTCTTCTACATACATATCTTCTTTTTTTTTTCTTTTCTTTTACGAAAGTGGGATCTTTCTGTCCACAACATTTTGTCACTTTACTTCTCACTTTACACCATCATGGGCCTATTTCCATATCAAGTGTGACTTCTCGTCCCTCTTAAAGGCTGCCTTCCCCGTCAGCACAAGCAGGTAATTTTACCTTCCCTTACAGCTGAGCATCTAGAAGGCTTATCATTTCTCCCTGCTTTTATAATTGGGACAGCAGTAAGCATCTGGTAGGAACCTACGTCTTCTGTACTGAAGACTTTTCTTAGGATAATTCAAAGGTTTTCAGGATTCTGAAGCTTTTTATATGCGTTGCCTGGTTGCATTCTAGAAAGCTACAGAAAATGATGAGTTGTTTTTTGTTTGTTTTTTCAAAACTCTGGAGCTGACTTTTGCTTTGGAAATCTGCACCTGGTAACCAGACAACTTATGTGGTGGGGTGGAAAGATCAGATCGAAGTTCTGGTCACATTTGTAAAGAGATGGTTCCCGCCGCACCTCAGGCTCCAGGGAGGGACTTGGTGGAGGATGAAGGGCAGCAAGCAGGGTGCCCAGCACCATGTCTAGCAGAGAAGCTCAGTTTTCAAGTGCTGGGCTCCACTTGGGTTGTATGTCAGAAAAAAGTTCTGCAGATTAAAAAGTAAAAGTTTTGAAAATCGCTGCTAGCATACTAGCTACTTTACCAACCGTGCGATGCCTGGACCCCTCTGTGCAACAAGAGCTGAAGGACCTAGATGATGACCTCCTTAGAAGGGTCTAAGGGGCGATCAGAGTCAGAAGCCCCCCATTAGAGGATGTTTGAGGGGTCCGGAGTGGCTCCACTGCTGCAAAATGCTTTCTGTGGTAGGAGCTCTGGGGACGTTTTGCCGCAGGGGGTAGAAGTGGGGAAAGCTGCCCTCCGTCCCCGAAGGGTCTGGCAGGTGAGGGCGAGCTGGATCACAGTGAAGGAGGCGAGAGATCCAGGATTTCCGCAGCATCTTCATCCACTGCCAGCCAGATTTCCGCGATAATTATTGTGGTGCCCCTAGCATGTGCCAGGCTGTGCTAGGCACTGGGGCTACAAGGTGGGCAGAACAGAGATGCCCCTGCCCCCCAGAACCTACCTGGAGCAGGAGGGTGGGCTTAGGTAAGTACCCAGTACATAATTACACACCTGAAAGAGCTGTGAGGTCATGGGTCACGGCCCCTTGAGGTTGGAGATGTAACTTTAAGGCAAGATGAGACGTATCACTGTAAGTGGGAGTAAGTGCTTATGCAAAGGCCCTGGGGTGGCTTTCAAGGAATCGAAAGGTTAGTGCGGCAGGAACCCAGGGAGGGAGTGTGCAAGTAGCTCCAGGTGAGCCCAGGAGGAGAGCAGAAGCCACCCGCAAGGGTGCCATGAGGGGCACCTGAGGGATTTCAGATTTCATCCTAAAACCAACGGGAAAGCCAGTGTCGAGTATAAGCAAAGGAGGGACAGGAGCAAATGTGCTTTTTTAAAATTTTTTGGCCGTGCCACGCGGTATGCAGGATCCTAGTTCCCCGGCCAGGGATCGAACCCGTGCCCCCTGCAGTGGGAGCACGGAGTCTTAACCACTGGACCGCCAGGGAAGTCCCAGCAAACGTGCATTTCTAAAAGATGATTTATCAGAACAATGAGTATGGGTAGGAAGAGCACAGGAACGAAACCAGGGCACCATTGGGAGTGGGGAGGGGTGCTGCTACATGGTTCAGGAGAGAGAAAATGGCAGCTGGGATGGGATGGAGGCAGAGCGACACTGTCAGGTTCCAGGGGCAACCCACAGGACTTGGTGATTGGAGATAGGGGCAGAGGAGTGTCCAGGTTGACCCCTGGGTTTTTAGTGAGCACAATTGGCTGGCTGAAGGGATCTCTCCCGACCTAGGGAAACTAGCGTGGTGGCAGGGGCAGAGCATAGGCTGGGCATTTGCATGAGGTCCTTTGGAGGCAGCTGTGCCCCTGCCTGGAGCTCTCCTCCTCTGACTGCACAGCTTCAGGCCCCACTAAAAGGCCGCCTTGAGAGGCCCGCTCTGAATGGTTTCCCCTCTTCTCTCAATATCGTACGGTTTCTTCCATGAGTGACAAGTGGTGGTTGCCCACCGAGATTACTTCCTCGGCTGCCTCTCCCTTCAGAACATAATTTCCATGAGAGCAGAGAACTTGGCTTGGAGTTGAGGCTCATTAGCTGTTGATGCCTGAATGAATAATGAATGAAATGTCCATTAGGCTGCCAGCGTGCAGGTATGTCCGGGTCTCAACTCCAAGGAGAGGTGTCGGGAAGGACACACACTTAGGGCTCCCTGAAGCCAGGGGGAGAGTGTCAGATGCTAGGCTTCAGAGCCCCTTTGGAGGGTCTTTCACGGACCCAGAGGGCAGGTAGGACAACAGAGGCCAGGAGGCATCCAAAGCCCCTTCCCACCTAGGAAGCCATGACCCTGGAGTAGGTGGGGAGGGCTGCTCACGATGGGGGGAGGTGAAGGCAGAAGGTGGCAGAAGCCACTGTCGAGAAGGGGTCCTGCAGGTGTGGTGACACTTCAGGCTTGAGAGACACAAGCTCTGACCCTCCTCTCTGAGCTGAACCAGGATGCTAGAGGGTCCCTGTGAGAGCCAGGCTGCGGGAGGCGTGGGAGAGAAGCCCACCTCTAACCTCGTACTGGGAGTCACTGGGGAATGGGTCTGATTTAGGAGTTTTGTCTTCTTGGATCGTCTGGAGGAAAGTGTCTGCCACCCACACTCAGAGGTGAGGTCTCTGTGTGGTTTAAGGCTGGGCTGGGGTTCGGGGTAGGCAGAATCTTTTTTTTTTTTCCCTTTTTTAAAAATAAATTTATGTATTTATTTAATTTGGGCTGCTTTGGGTCTTCGTTGCTGCGCGCAGGCTTTCTCTAGTTGCGGCGAGCGGGGGCTACTCTTCGTTGCGGTGCAGGGGCTTCTCATTGCGGTGGCTTCTCTTGCTGTGCAGCACGGGCTCTAGGCGCACGGGCTTAAGTAGTTGTGGTGCGAGGGCTCAGTAGTTGTGGCTCGCAGGCTCTAGAGCGCAGGCTCAGTAGTTGTGGCGCATGGGCTTAGTTGCTCCGTGGCATGTGGGATCTTCCCGGACCCGGGCTCGAACCTGTGTCCCCTGCATTGGCAGGCGGATTCTTAACCACTGTGACACCAGGGAAGTCCAGGCAGAGTCTTCATGGGGAGGATGCAGATGGGCGAATATCTGGCCTGGTGTGACCCCGCCAACCTGCCCTCACCCCAACAAAGGCAAAGGGGCCAGGCTGGATCTGGGGGCCGTGGGGAGGGACCTCACAGGGACAACAGGTCCACCACCCGGCCCGGAGGCCGCACCTCAGAGGTGGGGACACGAGCTCTGGCTGTTCCATCCACTACCCCAGGGATGGAACCTCTTACCTCAGGGGCACGAGCAGACCGTGGGCAGCGGCGATGGGCAGAGCTGCTGGCTTTGGACCTGGACAGGACCAGGGATGAAGCTGCAGCTGACTCTGGGGAGATTTGTCCTTCCCCTTCTAAACCAAGTAAGGACAAGTAACCATGCTTAGAGTGGACAGTCTCCCACTGGGCCCAAGCCCTGGGATTTGAAGGGGAAAAATCAAACCGACTGGGATGCTGGGTTTCGGCTCTGCCCTTGCTGCCCAGAAAATCACATGCAATGTCAAAGAAACAGTCCCCTGGGGCAGAAATAGTGACACTTCTACTATATGTTTTTGGGGTTAAACAAAGCAATTTTGTTTTGGTTTGGTTTTTGTTTGGGGGTTTTGTTTGTTTGTTTTTGGCCACATGGTGGGGCATGTGGGATCTTAGTTCCCTGACCAGGTATTGAACCCGTGCCCCCTGCAGTGGAAGTGCAGGAGTCTTAACCACTGGACTGCCAGTGAAGTCCCACAGAAAGCAATTTTGGGTGTGAGTCCCAGGGGGTTTACCTACCCCACTCAGTGCATTAAGTAGCCTAACTACCCAGGGCTAAACGTGCAGGTAAAATTTTGCTGGGGTCCTTTCACTGTTCCCCTCCATTCTGAAGGTGGAAAGAGTTTTCTGGTGGTGATTTTTTTTATTTTTTAACTAAAAGTTGTTCAATTTTTGGAGAACCAAGATCTGAGTCCAAGATTCATGAGCATAGCAGCATTTTCTGTGTTTGGTGTTTTCCTCTACTTAGCTGAATGATTTGCTACTTAGCTTGAATCGCGTGTGGAAATTAATAACGATACATATGTAGGGGTTTCCTCACTGCCTGTGGCACCTTAGCTAGCATCGGGCAGCCTGTGTGTCAGGGCATCGCTGCTGGGGCCACTTGGTGCACTTTATAGAATTTCTTTAAACAACCTGAACTCTTCCTTTTAATACTAGTGGACCTTTCCAAGTTAATCCATCTAAATTATACGTATTAGCACAAGTCCACGTAGCACAGCTCTCACCTGCCCACCAGATCGCCAGCACATTCCCCAAGAACTGCTCGTGCTGCCTTCCGGCGAGGAGATGCATGATTTCCCCTTTCAACTTGCTGTAGACATAATGCAGGAAGACTAATTGGTTTAAGGAAAAGTTTGCGGTTTTCTGAAGTTGATTTTATTGCCAGGCCTAGTATGGGGTGGCCATCTATCACTGGTCAAGGCATTTTATGACCTTGAGGCCTCCCTGCAGCTGCTGAGAGGTTTGCTGAGTTGGGATTTTTTCTAGAGATTTGGTTTTCTGTTTTCAGGGACACTGACAGCTTGTCATGAACTTGCACCTCCCAAATTCACTGTGGTGGAGCCTGAGGGACGTGGATCTCTATTTTGACCTTATAAATAGCAAAAAGGGTGGGGGAGTTGGATTGAATATTTCACTTGTATTTGGCCCCTTCACTCCACACTGCCAATTCACCAACTGCATTAGCTGATGACCTTATAGAAGGGCTGGTGGAAATGGCCCCAAGTGACCGCAGGCACAACCGAGCAGTGTAGAAAGAGACCAAATCAGCAGGTCCCATTTTCTGCTTCCATGCTGAGTAAGCAGTAACCAGTCCGAAGTTGCTTGTCAGCTGTATTTTTGCCCCACAAAGTCACTAGAATACATGGAATTGGTATGGATCTCCAATATATTAACCTATTTAAAAACAAAACCTTATTATAGAGTTTTTCTAGTAGTGATATCAGTTCTTTCGTTGTGAAGATTGTACCATAATTATGCAAGGTGCTAGCAATAGGGGAAGCTAGATGTGGGGTATACAGAAACTCTCTGTACCATCGTTTCTGTAAATCTAAAATTGTTCCAGGAACTTCCCTGGCGGTCCAGCGGGTAAGACTCTCCGTTCCCAATGCAGGATTCGATCCCTGGTCGGGGAACTAGATCCCACAAGCATGCCGCAACTAAGAAGTGCGTATGCCACAACTAAAAGATCCCACATGCCGCAATAAAGATCCTACATGCCGCAACTAAGATGTGGCATAGACTAAATTAATTAATTAATTAATCTTTTAAAGTACTTCACTTCAAATATTTTTTTAATTTAAAAGAAATAAAATTGTTCCAAAATAAAAAGTTTATTTAAAAAAATTTATTTACAGAACTTGGGGGAATCCTTGGCCATTACAATAATACTGCTTAATGGGACGGTTGCTTTAGTTATTTTTCTTATGCATTCTTCCCCTAATAAACATCCCTAATCTTTCACTTGGTCCCTAACTCATCAGTAGAAACACACCAGCTAAGTTTTTGAAATTAGTATCTTTTTAAAGGTATCAGCATAGCACTTGATGGCAACTTAAAAGCTTTCAACTTTTAACGAATTCAGACTCAGTTCAAATTTGACCAGAGCCTTTTGCAGGAAACAACCTTAGAGATCATAAGACCCATTTTACAGATGAGGAAACTGAGGCACTGCCTCTCCCCATGATAACACAGAACATCAGCAGGGATCTTATGCATGCTCTGGCTTCCAGATCCTGAACTTGTCAACTTTTTAAATCAGTGGTTTTCAAACTTTTGTGTGCATGGGACTCATTAAAAGTCTGAACCTTAGATCTTGGGAGGGACCCAGGAATCTGCATTTCCAGCAAGTGCCCAAGGGTGTGGTGCTTCAAAGATGTTGCTCATAGTCTGTTACCAGGAGAAGGGATCCTGAGGGCATTTCCAGGAGGCACCACCTGCTCCCCACGGCCCCCAATCTTCCTTCTGATCCCAGGCTGGTGGGTTTTTTTTGTTTTTTTTTGTTTTTTTTTTTGTTTTTTGCGGTACGCGGGCCTCTCACTGCTGTGGCCTCTCCCGTTGCGGAACACAGGCTCTGGACGCGCAGGCTCAGCGGCCATGGCTCACGGGCCCAGCCGCTCCGCGGCATGTGGGATCTTCCCGGACCGGGGCACGAACCCGTGTCCCCTGCATCGGCAGGCGGACTCTCAACCACTGCACCACCAGGGAAGCCCCAGGCTGGTGTTTATAACCCACTACCTGACGCAGGGCTCACCAAGGCCACCGAAGTGATGCCCACAGGCCTGCTGGAACTGCCCTGCCTTATTAACACATAGCCCTAAAATTTTGAGGCTAACTCACTGATTCTCAACCTTGGCAGGATATTGGAATCCCCTGGAAAACTTTTAAAAATGCTGATGACGGCTCCCACCCCCAAAGATTCTGATGAGCCTATTTATTTATTTTTCTTATTTGGTTGCACTGGGTCTTAGTTGCAGCAGGCGGGCTCCTTAGTTGCGGGACATGGGCTCCTTTGTTGTGGCATGCAAACTCTTAGTTGCGGCATGCATGTGCGATCTAGTTCCCTGACCAGGGACTGAACCCCTGGCCCCCTGCATTGGGAGCGCAGAGTCTTATCCACTGGGCCACCAGGGAAGTCCCCTGATGAGCTAACTGAGCTTGGGGGAGGGGGGTGGAATACAAGGAGACAGATAAACGCAAGAGTTCCAAACAAAGCAGCTTGGGGACCCAGAGGAAGGAGAGATAAACAAGTGCAATAATCTATATGAAGAAGCTTGGCAATAGTAGGTGCTCAATAAAAATCTGATTCCTTCACCTGTTAGATTCTCAGAGGTTGATCTTTATTTAGCGTAGTCCCTATTTGCTCTCCTGCAGTTACCGCAGGACCCAAAACAGGAAACGAACCAAACGTCCATCTACCGTAGAATGGATAAAAAATTACAGAAAACGTGGACATTGACACATGTGGACATTGACACAGCAATGAAATGAGCAGATTTTTGCTATGCAACATGGATGGACTTATAACACAACATCGAATGAAAGAAGATAGACACAAATGAATACATATATAAAAAGTTCAAAGTCAGACAACAATAATCTATAAGGTTAGAATCACAATAGTGGTTATGAAACTAAGCAGGACCCTGTGGGGTCTTCCTGGGGACAGACCCCAGTGTCCCCCTCCGGCCTCTTGTTTATATAAAAGCTTTAGCCTCCTAAGTCTTCTCTGAGTTCCAAAGAGCAGATTTAATCAGAGAAGTGAGAAAATGCGGAAACAAAAGAAAACTGTCAAGCAAGACAAAAAAATAATAGTTTAGCCGTAAAACAAAATCAAGGACCTTCCGTTCCTCCTCAAGGGCTGTAGATAATATCATGAGCCATGTCCTTTGAGCTGTTTTGCAGATTCTAAGACCCCCACCAGGTGGAAGAAGTTAACCTCTTGCTGACCACAACACGTAGACCCCAGACCAGTTGGAACCAGAAGGGTGATGATGCCGCCTCCCAAAATACCACCCGGTTGCCTTACCACCAACCAATCAGAAGAATGTCCACAAACTGATCAGACGCCCCGCGACCTTCTCCCTCACCTTGCCTTTAAAATCCCTTCCCCAAAAGCCACTGGGGAGTCCGGGTCTTTTGAGCACGAGCTGCCTGTTCTCCTTGCTTGGCCGCATGTTGGGCATCTTGCACTAAACGCTGTATTTTCCTTCACCACAATGCACAATCAGTAGACTGGCTTTCCTGTGCGTCGGGTGAGCAGACCCAAGTTTGGCTTGGTATCAGTTACTCTTATGAGGGATGGGAAGTACCTAGAAGGGGGCCTGGAGGGGTGAGGCTCTGGGTGCTTGTAATGTTCTACTTCTTAAGCTGGATGCCGTTGGTGTGGCTTGTGAAAACGTACCAAGCTGTACACAGGATTTCTGTGCTTCCTGTATGATTGATGTTGTGGACTGAACTGTGTGCCCCTAAAATTCATACGTTGAGCCCTAACCCTCGATGTGACTGTATTTGGAGATAGCCCCTTTAAGGAGGTAATTAAGGTTAAATGAAGTCATAAGAATAGAGTCCTAAGCCAATAGGACTGGTGTCCTTTTAAGAAGAGAGAAAGACACCAGGGACGCATGTGCACAGAGGAAAGACCACGTGGGGACACAGCAAGGAGGTGGTCGTCTGCAAGCCAAGGAGAGAGACCTCAGGAGAAAGCAAACCTGCTGACACCTTGATCTTGGATTTCCAGCTTCCAGAAATGTGAGACAATAAATTTCTGTTGTTTAAGCGACCCAGTCAGTGATATTTTGTTATGGCAGCAGTAGCAAACTAATACAGATGACATAGTTCAATATAAAGCTGAAAAAGTTAAAAGTTCCCCAGGTTATTCTAACGTAGACACAAGATTGAGGATCACTGCAGTAGCCCAAACGCTGTCAAACTGAGATCCTTTCTTCAGAGTCTGGTGCAGAGAACCAGAATATGTCCAAGTTGGGGTAGGGAATGAAGGAACTAGGGGCTTCTCTGCCTCATTTTAAGGACATTATTGGTTCCTAGAATTGGGCTGTGTCTAATAATTGGAAAAACCCTATAGATCACTGAAAGTTTATGAATGTCTATGATATATACTCTGTCTATACTCTATATACTAGTCTTCTATTTTTAATAATGTCTTGGGCTTCCCTGGTGGCGCAGTGGTTGAGAGTCCGCCTGCCGATGCAGGGGACGCGGGTTCGTGCCCCGGTCCGGGAGGATCCCACATGCCGCGGAGCGGCTGGGTCCGTGAGCCATGGCCGCTGAGCCTGCGCGTCCAGAGCCTGTGCTCCGCAACGGGAGAGGCCACAGCAGTGAGAGGCCTGCATACCGCAAAAAAAAAAATTTAAAAAAAAATAATGTCTTTATTGAGACATAATTTACATACTATAAAATTCATCATCTTAAAGTGTACAATTCAGTGATTTTTAGTAAATTCATAGCATTGTATAAGTATCATCACTATCTAATTAGAGAACATTTTCATCATCCCAAAAAGAAACCCTGTGCCCATCGGCATTCACCCCTCCCCCGTTTAGTCATTAGAGAAATGCAAATCCAAGCCACAGCGAGATCTTACTTCACACCTAGGATGGCCGTAGCAAAAAAAGACACACAGTAACAGGTATGGATGAGAATTTGGAGAAACTGGAACCCTCAAACGTTTCAATGTTAATCATAGAGTCACCAAATGACCCAGCAAGTCTACTCCTAGAAACACACCCAAGAGAATTGAAAACATATGTGACAAAAAGACTTGTACATGAAATTTCGTAGCAGCTTTATTCACAATAGACAAAACTAGAAACAACTCAAATATCCATTACTAGATGACTGGATAAACGAAATGTGACACATCCCCAAAATGGAATGGTACTTGGCAAAAAGGAACGAACTACTGATACAACCAAAAACAAGAATGAGTATCAAAATCATTATGTGAAGGGAAAGATGCTGGATACAAAGCAATACTACAGTATGAGCCCATTTTTGTAAAATTCTGGGAAATGCAAACTAATCCATAGTGATGATTAAAAACAGAACAGATCAGTGGCTGCCTGAGACTGCAGTGGAGGGAAGGATTGATATGGAGGGGCCCCAGGAATCTTTGGGGGTGATGGGAATGTTCTTCATCCTGACAGAGACAATGTTTCTGGGGTGAATACGTTTGCCAAAACTCAGCCAATGGGACACTGTAAATGGATGTCCTTAGCAGTACATAAATTATATCTTTAAAAAGTTTATTTTTAAAAAAAAGTTTATTTATTTTTTTTAAAAAAAGAAGGGCTTGTAAAAAAACAAACAAACAACTCTTTCAGTGTCTCAGGTAAGTGGTTCCAATTTTTCATGTGGGTGAGATTCATTAAAAGGAGATGGAAGCCTGCAGAAGAATGACTCCCAAAGAAATCTATATCCTAATTCCCGGGACCTGCTAGAGTCAAACAGAGTTGGAAGAAGAGGCGAGGAAGCAGATTCTCACCTAGATCCTCCAGAAGCGACACAGCTTCTCAAAACCTTGACTGTAGCCCAGGGAGACCCATGTCGCACATTTTGCCCACAGACCTGTAAGACAACAAACGTGTGTTGTTTGAAGCCACTAAATTTGCTGTAACTTGTTACAGCAACTAGAGGATACTCATACAGAGGCCTCCCTGGTGTCTCTATGGGAATACCCCATGAGAGGCTGCCCTCCCCACACTGGGGGCTGGTTTCTTTTTATCAGTGTGTGTCTCAGGTTGCAAGGGATCATGGGGGATTGATGCTGGGGCAGCCTCAGGGTGAGCAGGAAGTTGAGCCCAGATTCACCCACTGAGAATCCGAGACGGGGCCCCTGTGATTTTTGTCACGTGGCACATGCCGGCCCCCGGCCCCTGTGCCAGCCTCCCCCTGAGGGCCCTGAAGCTTCCGCAACACCTGCCAAGACATTCTTCACACCTGGACCCGCCGCTCGCTCCTTCTCAGCCTGGATGTTCCAACTGAAACATCTCCCCGACACTGCCATCCCGTGCTGCTGAGGACCTTACATTCCCACTGGCTGGGGCTCAGCTCAGCTCGCAAGCCCCTGGCCTACAATGTGGAAACAGTCTTGCTCCAGGAATTGGCAGAGGTAGGGGCCAAGGAGGGTCGCTGCTGGGTTTATGATCAAGAAATTGGAAGCAGGGGGGTAGGGGGAGGGATAAATTAAGAGGTTAGGGTTAACGTATATGCACTACTGTATATAAAATAGACAACCAACAAGGACCTACTGTATAGCACAGGAAACTATATTTTGTAATAACCTATAAGGGAAGGGACTCTGAAGAAGAATATATATATATGTATATAAAATATATGTAATATGTATATTAAATATATATATAACTGAATCGCTGTGCTGTACACCTGAAACTAACACAATATTGTAAATCAACTATACTTCAATAAAAAAAAAATTGGAAGCAACATGCATGTCCATCGTCGGGGGCTGATCAGATAAATACGGCGCATTTCCATCCATTGGAGTGTCGGGCAGCTCCTAAAAGGAAGGAGAGAGAGAGCTCTGTGCGTGCTGACCTGGAAATCAGACAATGACCCAGAGCCCATGCGTCAGGTATGATCAGGGAGAGGTTAGGTGGGCAAACTCCAGATCTAACCACCTGTCTGCGAATCCTCCCTCTTCCACTTACACTGTGACCTTGGACAAATCACTTGGACCTGTGCCTCCAGTCTCTCATCTGTATAATGGGGACAGCAATCGTTTATTCTATATCCTGTAATACCTACCTCACAGCATTGAAAATGAGATAAGCATAGAAAGTGCTTAGCACAGGAGCTGGTGTGTAGGATGGCTTGTTATTCTTCATGAATGAGGAAAGCGGGTTGCAGAGTAACATGTACCATAGATTCCCTTCTTGTATATATCTAAAGGCCTGCACCTCCTTAGGAGTGTATTTAAGAGGCAAAGCAGGAAGCAGAGCCGGCTTCCTGGGTGTGAGATCCATGCAGTGGCTCACAGCCCCATGTGCAGAAAGGCTCCGTGCTCCACTTAGTTTAATGCTCTGCTATCAGCATCTTGAAATTCCTCATCTTTTTTGAACACAGGGCCCCATAGTTTAATTTTGCACAGGGCCCTGCCATTCTGTAGCCCCTCCTGCCAGGAAGGAACTCATGCCAGACTAGCAGCCATGGTGGTCCCTGGGGAAGAGGATTTCTTGTATCCTTCCGTACACTATGTGTGTTTCCAAGCATTTGTTCTCTTGCAACTTGTACACGTGTATCCAGGATAAAATCTAGCCGCCCTGTGGAAACAACGTGGGCTTGTAGTGGGCAGAACTGGGTGAAATTCTGCCTCTACCTGGCTCGCTCACCTTGGATAAATTAATTACTCTCCTGAGACTCAGGCCTCTCCTGGAAAAAACTGGGGACCTGTTTTCTACCTCTTCGGGCTGCTATAAGATTGAGTCTGTAGTACAAAGGTGCTTGTTACATAGTTACTGGGTTGGGGATGGGGCAGGGGCAGGAGAGCAGAAAAACTGACAACACGGCCTGATTTAAATCCCAACTCAGGGAATTCCCTGGTGGTCCAGTGGTTAGGACTCCGTGCTCTCACTGCCAGGACCTGGGTTCAATCCCTGATCGGGGAACTTAGATCCTGCAAGCCGCGCAGCATGGCCGACCTCTGACCCATAACCACCAAGAAAAAAAGTACATAAATTCCAACTCAGCCAACTCCCACGTAAAGTTGGATCCTTTTTGTATCAACCTCAGTTTTGTCATCAATAAAATGGGGGCAGGACAGACTCACAATCCCTTATTGTCAGTTCCAAAGCCCCCAAAACTCTGAAAACGGCAAGTGTTGACGTCTGGTACAAACTCACTTGGCTAAATCTCTGACCTGAACTGAGGTGAGGCTACGATCTGGATTCCCCACCCACCGCCCGCCCCCCTCACGCTTTGCCTGCAAGCCACACATTCTCCTGCAGAATGGCTCATGGGTTTGATAATGGAGGGCTCTCTGGACGCCCCTGTGGCTGTGAGATGGTGAATCTGGACCGCCCCCCCCACCCCGCCGCCAGAGCTAGGGTGAGGCTTAGACACCTTGCCGTGGGTCAGAAGCCGCGCAGTGCTAGGTGCATGGGCTTGACCCACGAGGAAGGTTGGTTGGTGGTGTTACTTGGTGTCACCAGGTGAATTTGGGCTCAAATCTCCTCTCTGCCTCTTATCAACCGGGTGGGCTTGGGCAACGTGCACAAGGTCTCTGGGTCTCCTAACGTGTGGGCGTTGTTGCCGCATCACGGTGTTTCATCGCGGTAGGCAGGAGCCCGGGGGGACCAGGGAGGAGCAGACACGCCGTCAAGGCGGCCACATTTGTTCGCTTGTTCATTGGGTGCTGAGCGCCCTAGAAGGTCAGGCAGGCAAGCGGGGGCTGCAGAGGGGGCACCTCAGGGCCTCTGCCTTCAGCGGGGCCCACGCCAGGGAGAGGTTTGAGGAGAGGGCTGCTCCGCTAACTCCCAGGAGGGAAGAGGTGAGGAGGGGCTCCGCCTCCTGTCCTGCGCTGAGAAGACCCCACACGGCCCACTCTGGAACCTGGCGACAGCTGCTCAGGAGACCCCGAAAACCCAGGGGCGGGAATTCATTGCATTCACTGGTCCTGCCTGTGCAGCGAGGGACTGGACTATGGCTCTTGGAGAGAGGGGTGGGGACGGGCTTGTTCATGGCTCCGCGATGCCTGGGACCCAAAGGGGGCGGGAGACACTCAGGGCTGGCTTCCCTGTGTTCTTAGCTTCAAGTCCCTGCAGGCCCACCCCCTTCGGCCCTGCCTCCCTCCCCCTGCCCCGTCCCTGGCTCCCTGGCTCTCCACCCACCCTCCACCTCAGTACCACCCTTAGGCCCAGACAAGGGGGTACAGGGACTGCAGGCCCCATGCCTCAGGGGTGCCCCAAACTTTGGATCCCCTTCCTCAAAGAGCATCTTCCTGGGTGTCCGGGACCCACAGGGGCCAGAATTGTCATTCAGGTGGGACACTTAACCCCTCAGACGCTTCGAGGAGCTCAGGTCTTCACACCTATGCAGTCAGCCCGGGAGGGAGCCTGGCAAAGGGTGGCTCCCACCGGCCAGCGGGGCATCGCTTCGGGAGGTTGCACGAGATTGGGCTGCAAGGATGGTGACGCCACGCTGATTCTGGATTCCTCAGAATTGTCTATACAGACAGGAGCCGCGTAAACACCTGCTGGGGTCCCTGCACACCGGGGGGCAGCCCTGCCAGTGCCGTGATTTTTCTGCAGCTCCTGGAGTATCTCAGGCCCCTCCCACCTCCAGGCCTCCACCCGCAGACACGTGGTACTTCCTGCCTGGACGACTCTCTCCGCACTCTTCCTAGAGGTCTCTGCTCAGACATCACCTCCTCAGAGGGGTCTTCCCTGACCATTCCCGTTATTCCCACCCATTTTTATTTCCTTCGTGAGACTGTGTGTCATGGGCGGGAGCTGGATGGACCCAGGCCCTTGGGTGACTCCCGTTCTGGTGGCTCACGGGGCCCCATCTGTCCTGGTCAGGACCCCCGATTCAGCCCCGAGCACTGCTTGGGATCTATCTGGCTCGTTCCCAACCTGGTGAGCTCTCTGCTGCCTCTGGGTCTCCCTCACCCTTTCTGCCCAGCTCTCAGTCCTGCAGCTTTTCCTTCCAGTGCCACGTCCTCCAGGAAGCCTTCAAACCTTCCCGTAGCCCCTGGGACTTTCTTCTGGCAGCCAAGCCTGCGGCTCACCTGTGAGGCTGGAGCAGCTCGGTTTCCTCACACCCATCCCCCACCCCCACCCCCGCAGGGTCGGCTTGGCTCACAGGAGGCTCCTCTTTCGAGAGATGTTGGTGGAAGGAATAAATGAGGGAAAATGTGTCTATTTGTTTAACAAAATTGGGATCATGCTGGGCATGCTGGTTTTGTTTTTTTAAGACAGCTTTTTAAAAAATGTCTCACATCTTGAGCACTTTCCCTTTCCATTAAATATTCTTCCACACGATTCTGAGGACGGCACACTTTTTCATCTTTGGTGCCGTAACTTTTTCAAAGCAACCCCTGCTGTTGAGCGGCAGGCTTCATTAAAGGAAGCAGCTTCGCTAAGTGGAAGATGAGTTACAGCAAGTCCTATGTGTGTAAGGGATGCTCAGAACACAACTCCCGCACCTTTTTAAAAAATATTTATTTATTTATTTATGGCCGCGTTGGGTCTTCGTTGCCGCTCACGGGTTTTCTCATTGCGGTGGCTTCTCTTATTGCAGAGCACGAGCTCTAGGCGTGCAGGCTTCAGTAGTTGCGGCACGCGGGCTCAGTAGTTGCGGCAGGCGGGCCCTTGAGCCCGAGGACTTCAGTAGTCGTTAGTTGCTCTGCAGCATGTGGGATCTTCCCGGACCAGGGCTCGAACCCATGTCCCCTGCATGGGCAGGCGGATTCTTAACCACTGCGCCACCAGGGAAGCCCCTATGTATGTATGTACTTGGTTGTGCCGGGTCTTCGTTGCGGCATGCAGGGACACAAGAGGTCTTCGTTGCCGCTTGCGGGATCTTTAGTTTCCCCTGCACATTTTAAATGTGCCTCCCCAATGACCTAGGGTTGGGAGAAGGGGTGGGTGGGAGGAAGCTGTTGGTCCTGATACCAGACTCCCCCTGGCTTCTGGTGATTTTGAGTTCAGAGAAGGGGATTTGGACAGGGAGGAGGGATCATGTCAAAGGCAGCGGGAAACACCTAACGCCCCCTCTCTCGTGTGGGGCTGCACCCCTGCCCCTGCTTTCTGGGTCCAGGACCCAGAGGACCTTTCTAGTCTCAACAAGGGGCCCCTGGAAGGCTGGGGGGGTGGTCCCCGTGGGAAGGCAAAGGCAGCAGCACAAGCATCACCTACGACAACCCACCCTGGATCTCCCTTTCTTAAGGGCCTGAGCCAAGGTCCTCCTGTCTCTTTTTACCACACGCCCTCTTCCTGGGAGTCCGACCAGTGTGATCAGAGGCCTGATGCTCGGTTTAATGCTCTGCTTGAAAAGTCATCTGGAAATTCTTAGTTTCCCCTTTGCACGTTACACACGGATCCTGCCAGCAGCTGTCCTCCTGTGCCATCCAGCAACATGGGGCCCTTCAGCTTCTGGACCAAGTCAGGCCCAAGGCGTCTGGATCCCGGCCTGTCCATCACCTTAGCCCCCTGTCTGCCCCCCCCACACACCTTTCCCCTGTGCTGTGAAAATCCCAGTAGAGGCTGCGTGAAGGACCATTGTGAGACCTGAGTGAGTTAACTGGGTGAGGATTGCTTAGAACAGTGCCCGGTACTTGGGAAGCACTGGTTATGATCACTCCCGCTCAGGACCCTGGAACTTTCCAGACCTTTGTCTTTGCCTAGTTAGCCTGTAGAGCAATGAAGTCTTCTGGAAATAGGATCTGGCTGGGACAGGAGGGAACACGGGTTAGAGGAAAGAAGCTGCAGTTATGGGCTTCCCTGGTGGCGCAGTGGTTAAGAATCCGCCTGCTGATGCAGGGGACACGGGTTCGAGCCCAGGTCCGGGAAGATCCCACATGCCGCAGAGCAACTAAGCCCGTGTGCCACAACTACTGAGCCTGTGCTCTAGAGTCCCCGAGCCACAACTACCGAGCCCGCGTGACCCAACTACTGAAGCCCGTGCGCCTAGAGCCCGTGCTCCGCAACAAGAGAAGCCACTGCAATGACAAGCCCGTGCTCCGCAACAAGAGAAGCCCCCGCTCGCCGCAACTAGAGAAAGCCCGCACGCAAAAACGAAGACCCAACGCAGCCAAAGTAAATAAATAAATCTATTTTTTAAAAAAAAGCTGCATTTAGAAGTTTCCAGTGAAATGTTCAAGGTGATAAAGTGAAAGAAACTGGCTCAAACCAGCTTCAGCCAAGAGGCCTGGGCCAGGGGGAGGTGGGAGCCCGGCCTGCTGTGCCTCCAGCTTCACACTCCTCCCCAATCCCAGAGGCTGGGGAGCTCCACAGTGAGGGAGGGAGGCTGGGCAGGGCAGCAGCCTCCTGATGTGTGGTTTGGAGCCCAAGCAGGGTGAGGAGGGCACCTGGGGGTCTGGCGATGGCGGCCCCATACCCTGCTTTCTTCTGCATATCGCATACTGCCTTGCAAGGTATTGTTTTTTCCTGTAACATCTGCCCCTCCCCTCCCCCCAAACCGCCCACCCTTTGAATGTCCTCAAGGGTGGGGACTTCGTTGATCACCCTGTATCCTCAGGACGTAGGACCGTGTTTGGTGGCATCTGACAACGTGTCGAATGAGTGAGTGAAACCTGTAGCCCCCTGGCCCTCGACGGTGACACCTGCATGTGGCAGAGGAGAGAAGTGGACGGTGAGGCAGGTTTCTGCTTAGGCCACTGCGGGGCGGTAAGGGTGGGACAACTTTCACCAAAGCAGGAAGGGAATGCAGGATGAGGGCAGGTTGATGGGAAGTCGGGCTGGGGGCAGATTCCTTGGAGGTGACTGCCGCGTGCCCAGGTAGAGAGGCCACCAGGCTGCTGCAGAATCAGCGGGGAGCTTGGGAGGAAAGCCCAGGAAGGAGCTGCAGCCAGGCGCCCCAGGGACGGGAGCTGAGCAACGGGAAGAGGCAAGAGCTGGGCTGAGCCGCCGGCTCCAAGCTAAGCCGGGAAAGCGCCTCTGGAATAACCTGCCCCTTGCGCACAGGAATTGAGAAAAGAACAAGAAGTTTGGGGAAGTACACAATATACTGGGGCGCACAGTATCTGCCCCAAACCACCAGCAGCCCAGGCACAGCAACACAGGGGTTGCTCATTTTCCCATCCCTGGAGGGAGCTGGGTAGAAAGGAAGGTGAATTCCCTGTCTTATAATGTATTAGCTTAGCAGAATCACCACGCACTTAACCCGACCGGCCGCAGGGAGCGGGGGCTGAGCGCAGCGAGGCGCGGCTGGGACAGAGGTGGCGTTAACCCAAAATTGCCACAAGGTGGCGCCCGTGCTCCCCTGAAGCCCAAACAGGAGGCCCAGAGGCTGGGGCAGCGGGAGCCGGGGGAGAAGGCGGTGGGCAGCCGGAGGGCTCCGCTCCGGGCTCCACCTTAGCCTCTTTGTCGGGGTGCAGCCTCGCATCCCATCCAGCCCTCCTGTGGGGGTGGGAGCGGCACAGGAGTGTGTGTGTTTGGGTGCAGTGTGTGTGTGCAGTGTGTGTACACATCCAAGGCTGGGGTGTGTGTGCAGCGTGCGTACATCCAAAGCTGGGGTGTGTATGTGTGTGTGTGTAGTGTGTGTACATCCAAAGCTGGGGTGTGTGCTGTGTGTGTGCATCCAAAGCTGGGGTGTGTATGTGTGTGTGTGCAGTGTGTGTGCAGTGTGTGTACATCCAAAGCTGGGGTGTGTACAGTGTTTGTACATCCAAAGCTGATGTGTGTGTGCGCATCCAAAGCTGGTGTGTGTGTGTGTGTGTGCAGCGTGTGTACATCCAAAGCTGGCCCCTAAACCAGGGGAGGCTGGAAAACCCCAGGTACAGTGACTGCGAGCACAGCTTCCAACAGACTTAGGCTCAAACCCCTGATCAGCCCCTTCGTGCCGCACGTGGCTTCCCCGCTCTCTGCCTCGGTTTTCCCACCTGTTAAACAGGAGCATAATGCTGAGACTTCAGGGGCTTGTTGTGAGGAGTAAATAGAGGATGATGATGATAAACGTCTACTGCGCTCTCCCTGAGGGCCAGGCGCTGTTCTAAGCACGCTCCTGTACTAGTCCATTCTCACAGCATCCTCTCACATGGGAGTGGCTGGGGACCGGAGGCCGAGGCCCCTGCACAGAGGAAAGGAGGCCCCTGGGTGCTGCTGAGGGGGGCAGCTACCCCCAGGGGCCGGGGGAGGAGGGACCGCCTTTGATGCTGAGGGCGGGAGCCTGTCTTGCTTGCCCACGGGGACAGCACACGGCTCCGTGTGGTCTCACAGCCGCAGACGCTTCTGGGAAAGGGGCCCCTGTCGCGGCAGAGGTCGCTCGGTGGCGTGTGGCAGCGAGCGAAGGCCACAGCACGACGCCACGGTCCCCACCTCAGGGACCGCGGGGCAGCAGCGCCTTCCGCAGGGGCGGGAGAGCTCTGTGGAATGTTGGGGGGAAGCCCAGCAGCAGCTGGAGTAGGGGGGTGGCCAGGAAGCAGGTGGGTGCGGCACAGGGGGCTAAAGCACAGAGGAGGCCCCGGGGGTCAAGGTCTCGGGGGGGGCCAGGCCAGCGAGAGGCTTGGGGGTGGGGACTCAGTGGGGAGGGTCCCCAGAAGCCCCCGTTTGCCCGCCGGGGTCTGTCCTGGGGCAGGGCAAGCAGGGTGAGGTGGGCTTCACGACCCTGGGGTCGGGGAGAGCTGGGGTCAAGGTGAGGCCTCGGGCCCGGATGGGGAGCGGCCTTTGCAGGGTACCCTCCCCACCCCATCACCTCACTGCTCAGGCCACCTGGAGTCCCGCCTCTTTTCCCTGGGGCCCCGTTCTGATGATGCTTCTCAGACACATAGAGAGAGAGAAAGAATTGGGGCTACCCCAAGTTCCAGGCCTGCGAGGGAAAGCGAGCTCTGACCTCACCTGAAGTTCTGAGTCCTTTGGACCGTGGGCCCGTTGAGGTCATAAACACCTGATTTTGGATTGGGGGGGGCGGTGCCCTCCCTCTGAGGCTGTCATCTGGGTGCCTTCCCCTCCCTGACGCCCCCCTTCTCCTCTCCTGATCCTCCCAGCTCACACATTCCAGGAACCAGAACCTCAAGGGTTGCCCTCAGCTGCCTGCCCCGCCCCCATTCTTCCCACCAGCTCAGATGTGCTGAGATGCAGGAGCCAGAAACGGCCCTCCCCTCCCATCCTCCCCTCACCCACTGCGCACTCACAGGCCCAGAACAAAAACACACCACAAATAGAAATTGAAGTCTGAGAAAGAATCAAGGAGCCATGACCCAGCCGTGGGAAAGGCTGTGGCCTCCACCAAGTCACTTAACTTCTCTGGGTTTCTTTGCTTACCTGCAAAATGGGGTAAAGTTACCATCCTTGAGGAGTTGTTATCAGAAGGTGAGAGAAGGGGCTTCCCTGGTGGCGCAGTGGTTGAGAGTCCGCCTGCCGATGCAGGGGACGTGGGTTCCTGCCCCGGTCCGGGAGGGTCCCACATTCCGCGGCTGGGCCCGTGAGCCATGGCCGCTGAGCCTGCGCGTCCGGAGCCTGTGCTCCGCAACGGGAGAGGCCACAGCAGTGAGAGGCCCGCGTACTGCAAAAAAAAAAAAAAAAAAAAAAAGTGAGAGAAGATGTAAAATGCGGGATGCAGGTGTGATGTTTGGTCTAAAGAAAAGCCCCTCCTGGGCAAAGGGTTCTTTCTGGATTCTCCCCACCGCACTCCCATGCTCAGGCGGGGCTGCCCGCTCACCACTTTCCTGTAAGACTGCGGGTGGAAGGGGGCTGCCACGGTCTCCGCTGGGTAGTGCTTCTGCAGCCTTGCTCTCCAGCTCCACTTCCTGTTTTTCTCCCCAACGAATTTTGCACCATTGCTCTTTCATCAGGGCAAGCTGGTGGGTGGTGGGGTGAAGGCGGAGGCCTGCCTGGGAAGGCAACCTGGGGAAGCCAGAGAGAGGGGTGCGCGGGCATGCCCTGCCCCCCAGCTACAAGCTCTGGACTCCGTGGGCTGCTGCTCAGCGTAGACAGGATGCTAGAACCTGGGAGGCTGGTGGGGGGAGGCTAGGAGCCCGCCTGATGGGAGGAGCAGGGGTTCCTACGTCCTCATCCTCAAATGGGAAACAGCATTTGTTCCTACGCTAGGGGCAGGACCTAGGGATGGACTGAACCAGGCTGAAGCCACATCTCTGGTGATATGAGGGGTGGAGGGGCCACTCTGAAAGGTGAGTCCAGCCTCCCTGCCTCCCTGAGGCTGTTAGGCCTCCGAGCCTCCAGTTTCAGTGTCACTGGGTGTCAGGTTCCTGCTGGAAGGAAATGAAAGAGCTGTTTCCATACTGGCTGGGACCAGAACTTTCCTCTCCCTTGGCTACAGTCCCCTGACCCTTCTCCTGGGCAAAGCCTGACTTGTCCGGCCGTGACTGTGCCATTCATTCATCCGATTCATTCAGCATTTCTACAGACTCACTTGCAACAGTCTCTGGGTGCCCGACACGGAGCTCAGGGCCGGGGAGCCAGGCCAGGTCCGTGCAGAGCCCCTGACCCCAGGGAGCAGCTGAGCACACAGGCAGTCACGGTCGAGCAGACCAAGTCTGCAGTGGGGACGGCACAGCCTGGAGTAAAGATGGGGACCCGCTCTGGGCAAGGGAGCCAGGTGGGTAACACCTGTGCTGAGTAGCCAGGCAAATAAAGTATGGGGTAGGGGCAGAAGGGGGAGCGGGGAAGGGTGCTCCAGGCAAGGGGAACAGCACGAGCAAAGGCCCAGAGTCAGAGAGAGAGCCCGGGCTGCTCTGGAGCCGCAAGTCACAGCTCATGGTACAGCATGGAGGGCAGCCCGCAACCCTGGGGGGCTAGCTGTGTCGGCTCCCTTGGTTCCCCACGTCTACTGTGTTCTCGAACCTCAGCCTCACCGGATACCCCAGTATAGGTCGCTGTCCCACCATATGTGTGGTTCCGAGAATCAGAAATCAGCGCTGTTAGCTCCAAGAGGAAAGGGGACTCCATGGCCGATGTACAGGATGTGCACCTCCAAGAGGAAAGGGGACTCCATGGCCGATGTATAGGATGTGCCCATGGGACCCAGAGACGCAGCCCAGCTTTGGGGTGATGGGACCAGACAGCCCTGGACACTCTCTCAGCGCTGCTGGCTTGTTCCCATTTGCCCACCTGCATCGCACCTGCCAAGCTGATGGATCCTGGATCCCTTCACCCAAAGAGAACCATTTCCAGGTCCCAAGCCCATTTCCGGAGAAGGAGTTGACTCTCCTCTCTTGGATCAAGGCCTCCCTTCTGGCCCAGAGAGCTATGGCTAGTGGTCAATTTTCTGTTCCGAGTTGCCTGTCCTCATGACCACACAAGGGAGGGTGACCAGAAAAGGGGGCTGGATAGGCGGTCTGTCCTGCCCAGTACCCACAGCCTTGCTGTTCTCCTTCGGCTTTCCCCAGACATCTCCGTTCCAGTTGCCCTTGCTTAACCTTGACACCACAAACTCAACCACAGATGCTTCGCCCCCCACGCCAAATGCGAGGCAATCCAAGCCCTGTCAAACCATTGCGCCCAGGGCTCCGTCCTCAGAGCTGCCGTCTCCAGCTGATCCCCACCCCCCTCTATTTCTGTGGAATCTCCTCTGCGGTGGCCCCTCAGGATCCCCCTCGATTGATAGACTAAATGATCAATTTAACCTCCCCTACCGTACTTGATCTGTAGAGCAAAAAAGGGAAACTCCATACAGAGCACACAGCATGGCCTTCTAGACGGGCACAGTAAATGAAACTTTAGGAATAAGCTATCACGTGGGGTTTGCTCTGCTGGTTACCTACCTCGGCTCCTCTGTTGGCAAGTGTGGCTGCCCCAGGTTCTGCCCACTGGGAAGAGACCCCTTGTCTAGAGTCTTTCAGGCCTGCCCTTGAGAGGTTCTTGGGAAGGCTTTTTCTAGAAGAGGATGCAGCTGCCCCGGCAGCCTGCTTCTTGTTGGTGCCAGTACTTGGGCCTGGGAAACGCCCAGAGGGTAAGACATCACAAGCCCCAACTTCCAAGTTTTAGGGTTTCCTGGAGTTTCAACCCCCATAAAATCCTAGTTGGTTGCCTGTCGATTTTACTTTGGGTCGCGTCATTTACTAATATCCAATTCCATGAAATCCTGCCCAGTTCAATACTCAGCCTTAGGCTGGGCCGTGCCCCAGGGCTGGGGTTTCTTAGCAGCAAGCATGGTGGCCAGTTTCTTCTTTTAGCCTAAAGATGAGAAGAGGAATCATCATCTGACTTGGGGTGGAAAGAAGACTTTTTCTCTAAATTCTCTTGGGATGTTACCCCTGCCTGCCCTCTGGCCACTTGACAAAAGGAGGCTTTAGAGAGACCAGAGGTTAAGGGTTGTCCACTCCTGTGGCTCTTCCCAGATAGCCCCATTCCAACCACTAAGCTCGCTGCCTTTTCTGTTCAGTGCTCCCTGAGCGTTAGAAACAGGGTGAGACAGAGAATGTGGCTGCTGCTTAGAGCAGGTGCATGATTAGCAGACCCTGGGTAGTCACCAGCTATAGGAGAAAAGCATTTCCCTTGACAGACTTAGACATTTGCCCTTCTTTTTCCTGATCTTGAGCAGAACTGAACAGAACTGAACAGAATTGAACTCATCTTGTAGCACCTTCTGAAGACAGCTAGAAGTAACGCACAGACTGGCAGCCTGGACCTTTTGCTACCAAGTTTCCTGAAGTATCAGCCTTGATTGGTACATGTTCTGGGCCACATGAGACCATTGAAAGTAATTTTTTAAAATAAATTTATGTATTTATTTATTTTTGGCTGCGTCAGGTCTTTGTTGCTGCGCACGGGCTTTCTCTAGTTGCGGTGAGCGGGAGCAACTCCTTGTTGCAGTGCGTGGGCTTCTCATTGTGGTGGCTTCTCTTGTTGTGGAGCACAGGCCCTACGGCGTGCGGGCTTCAGTAATTGCAGCACATGGGCTCAGTAGTTGTGGCTCGTGGGCTCTATAGCACAGGCTCAGTAGTTGTGACGTGCGGGCTCAGTAGTTGTGGTTCTCAGGCTCTAGAGCACAGGCTCAGTAGTTGTGGCACACAGGCTTAGTTGCTCCAAGGCATGTGGGATCTTCCCAGACCAGGGCTCGAACCCATGTCCCCTGCATTGGCAGGCAGATTCTTAACCACTGCACCACTGGGGAAGTCCCATTGAAAGTAATTTAACTGATCTGTTACCACGTACCTAGACCTGCTGGTGTCCTGTCCCAGGATAAGGAACCCTCACTGCCCCTCACTCTACCTCAGGTCACCTAGTTTCAATATTCAATATCCTGTGACAGGGAACTTCCCTGGCAGTCCAGTGGTTAGGACTCTGTGCTTCCACTGCTGGGGTTTGATCCCCGGTCGGGGAACTAAGATCCCGCAAGCTGTGAGGCATGACCCTCAAAAAAATGTTTCAAAAAGTATCCTGCAGGCAGAGTCAAGATGGTGGTGTGGAAAGACGTGGAGTTAGTGTCTCCCTACAATTGGGGCACCTGCTGGCCGCTGGTGGGGGACTCGGACGCCCAAGGAGACGGAAGGAGCCCCAGAGTGAACCAGCGGCTTGCGGGATCTTGGTTCATGAGCCCTGGGTCTGGCCGAAGCTCCTGCGGTGGGAGCTCTGAGTCCGAACCACTGGACTAACAGAGAACCTCAGACTCCAAAGAATATTCATTGGAGTGAGGTCTCATGGAGTTCCTCATTTCAGCACCAAGATCCAGCTCTACCCAATAGGCTACAAACCCTGGCGTTGGAAGCCTCAGATCAAACAACCAGTAAGACAGGAACACAATTCAACTCATCAAAAAAAAATGAGATGGCAAAAAATTACATCACAGATGAAGGAGCAAGGTAAAAACCTACAAGACCAAATAAATGAGGAGGAAATAGGTAATCTACCTGAAAAAGAATTCAGAGGAATGATAGTAAAGATGATCCAGAATCTCAGAAGTAGAATGGAGGCACAGATTGAGAAAATACAAGAAATGTTTAACAAAGACCTAGAAGAACTAAAGAACAAACAAACAGAGATGAACAACACAGTAACTGAAATGAAAAATACCCTAGAAGGAATCCATAAGAGAATAACGGAGGGAGAAGAACGAATAAGTGAGCTGGAAGACAAAATGGCAGAAATAACTGCTGAGGAGCAGAATAAAGAAAAAAGAATGAAAGGAATTGAAGACAATCTCAGAGACCTCTGGGACAACACTAAACACACCAACATTCGAATGATAGGGGTCCCAGAAGAAGAAGAGAAAAAGAAAGCGTCTGAGAAAATATTTAAAGAGATTATAGTTGAAAAGTTCCATAACATGGGAAAGGAAATAGTCACCCAAGTCCAGGAAGCACAGAGAGTCCCACAGGATAATCCCCAGGAGAAACACACCAAGACACATATTAATCAAACTAACAAAAATTAACTTCAAAGAAAAAATATTAAAAGCAGCAAGGGAAAAACACAAAATAACATACAAAGGAATCCCATAAGGTTATCGGCTGATTTTTCAGTGGAAACTCTGCAAGCCAGAAGGGAGTGGCAGGATACACTTAAAGTGATGAAAGAGAAAAACCTACAACCAAGATTACTCTACCCAGCAAGGATCTCATTCAGATTCAACGGAGGAATCAAAAGCTTTTCATATAAGCAAAAGCTCAGAGAATTCAGCACCACCAAACCAGCTTTACAACAAATGCTAAAGAAACTTCTCTAAGCAGGAAACACAAGAGAAGAAAAAGACCCACAAAAACAAACCCAAAACAATTAAGAAAATGGTAATAGGAACATACATATCAATAATAACCTTGAATGTAAATGGATTAAATGCCCCAACCAAAAGACACAGACTGGCTGAATGCATACAAAAGCAAGACCCATATATATGCTGTCTACAAGAGACCCACTTCAGACCTAGAGACACATACAGACTGAAAGTGAAGGGGATGGAAAAAGATATTCCATGCAAATGGAAATCAAAAGAAAGCTGGGGTAGCAATACTTGTATCAGATAAAATAGACTTTAAAATAAAGACTGTTACAAGAGATAAGGAAGGACACTACATAATGATCAAGGAACCAATCCAAGAAAAAGCTATAACAATTATAAATGTTTATGCATCCAACATAGGAGCACCTCAATACATAAGGCAAATGCTAACAACCATGAAAGGAGAAATCAACAGTAACACAATAATAGTGGGGGACTTTAACACCCCACTTACACCAATGGACACATCATCCAAACAGAAAATAAATAAGACAGAATAAATAAATAAATACAATAGACCAGATAGATCTAATTGATATTTATAGAACATTCCACCCAAAAGTGGCAGAATACACTTTCTTCTCAAGTGCACATGGAACATTCTCCAGGATAGATCACACCTTGGGTCACAAATCAAGCCTCAGTAAATTTAAGAAAATTGAAATCGTATCAAGGAACTTTTCTGACCACAACGCTATGAGACTGGAAATCAATTACAGGAAAAAAACTGTAAAAAAACACAAATACATGGAGGCTAAACAGTGCACTACTAAATAACCAAGAGATCACTGAAGAAGTCAAAGAAAAAATTTAAAAATACATAGAAACAAATGACAACAAAAACATGACGACCCAAAACCTATGGGACACAGCAAAAGCAGTTCTAAGAGGGAAGTTTAGAGCACCACAATCTCATGTCAAGAAACAAGAAAAATCTCAAATAAACAATCTAACCCTACACTTAAAACAACTAGAGAAGAAGAACAAAGAAAACCCAAAGTTAGTAGAAGGAAAGAAATCATAAAGATCAGAGCAGAAACAAATGAAATAGAAACGAAGAAAACAATAGCAAAGATCATAAAACTAAAAGCTGGTTCTCTGAGAAGATAAACAAAAGTGATAAACTCTTAGCCAGACTCATCAAGAAAAAAAAGGGAGAGGACGCAAATCAATAAAATTAGAAATGAAAAAGGAGAAATCACAACTGACACTGCAGAAATACAAAGGATTATAAGAGACTACAACAAACAACGATATGCCAATAAAATGGACAACCACGAAGAAATGGACAAATTCTTGGAAAGGTACAACTTTCCAAGACTGAACCAGGAAGAATTAGAAAATATAAACAGACCTATCAGAAGTAATGAAATTGAAACCGTAATTAAAAATCTTCCAACAAACAGAAGTTCAGGACCAGATGGCTTCACAGGTTCTATCAAAAATTCTATCAAACATTTAGAGAAGAGTTAACACCAATCCTTCTCAAACTCTTTCAAAAAATTGCAGAGGGAGGAACACTCCCAAATTCATTCTACGAAGCCACCATCACCCTGATACCAAAACCAGAAAAAGATATCACAAAAAAAGAAAATTATAGACTGATATCACTGATGAACACAGATGCAAAAATCCTGAACAAAATACTAGCAAACAGAATCCAACAGCACATTAAAAGGATCATACACCATGATCAAGTGGGGTTTATCCCAGGGATGCAAGGATTCTTCAATATACACAAATCAATCAATGTGATAAACCATATCAACAAATTGAAGAATAAAGACCATATGATCATCTCAATAGATGCAGAAAAGCTTTTGACAAAATTCAACACCAATTTATGATAAAAACTCTCCAGAAAATGGGCATAGAGGGAACCTACCTCAACATAATAAAGGTCATATATGACAAATCCACAGCAAACATCATACTCAATGGTGAAAAACTGAAAGCATTTCCACTAAGATCAGGAACAAAACAAGGATTCCACTCTCACCACTCTTATTTAACATAGTTTTGGAAGTCCTAGCCACGGCAATCAGAGTAGAAAAAGAAATAAAAGGAATACAAATTGGAAAAGAAGAGTAAAACTGTCACTGTTTGCTGATGACATGATACTATACATAGAGAATCCTAAAGATGCCACCAGAAAACTACTAGAGCTAATCAGTGAATTTGGTAAAGTTGCAGGATACAAGATTAATGCACAGAAATCACTGGCATTCCTATACACCAACAATGAGAAATAAGAAAGAGAAATTAAGGAAACACTCCCATTTACCATTGCAACAAAAAGAATAAAATACCTAGGAATAAACCTGCCTAAGGAGGCGAAAAACTTGTACTCAGAAAACTATAAAACACTGATGAAAGAAATCAAAGATGACATAAATAGATGGAGAGATATACCATGTTCTTGGATTGGAAGAATCAATATTGTGAAAATGACCATACTACCCAAAGCAATCTACAGATTCAACGCAATCCCTATCAAACTACCAATGGCATTCTTCACAGAATTAGAACAAAAAATTTTACAATTCGTATGGAAATGCAAAAGACCCCGAATAGCCAAGGCAATCTTGAGAAAGAAAAACGGAGTTGGAGAAATCAGGCTCCTCGACTTCAAACCATACCACTAAGCTACAGTAATCAGGACAAAAACAGAAATATAGATCAATGGTACAAGATAGAATGCCCAGAGATAAACCCACACACATATGGGCACCTAATTTACAACAAAGGAGGCAAGAACATACAGTGCAGAAAAGACAATCTCTTCAATAAGTGGTGCTGGGAAAACTGGACAGCTACATGTAAAAGAATGAAATTAGAACACTCCCTAACAATATACACAAAAATAAACTCCAAATGGATTAAAGACTTAAATGTAAGAGCAGACACTCTAAAGCTCTTAGAGGAAAACATAGGAAAAACACTCTTTGACATAAACCACAGCAAGATTTTTTTTGACCCACCTCCTAGAGTAACGGAAATAAAAACAAAAATAAACAAATCGGACTTAATTAAACTTAAAAGCTTTTGCACAGCAAAGGAAACCATAAGCAAGACAAAGAGACAAATCTCAGAATGGGAGAAAATATTTGCAAATGAAACAACAGACAAAGGATTAATCTCCAAAATATACAAACAGCTCATGGAGCTCAATATCAAAAAAACAAATCACTGAATCAAAAAATGGGCAGAAGACCTAAATAGACATTTCACCAAGGAAGACATACAGATGGCCAAGAGGCACATGACAGGATGCTCAACATCACTGATCATTAGAGAAATGCAAATCCAAACTACAGTGAGGTATCACCTCACGCTGGTCAGAATGGCCATCATCAAAAAATCTAGAAACAATAAATGCTGGAGAGGGTGTGGTGAAAAGGAAGCCCTCTTGCACTGCTGGTGGGAATGTAAATTGATACAGCCGCTATGGAGAACAGTATGGAGGTTCCTTAAAAAACTAAAACTAGAACTACCATACCACCCAGCAATCCCACTACTGGGCATATACCCTGAGAAAACCATAATTCAAAAAGAGTCATGTACCACAATGTTCACTGCAGCTCTATTTACAATAGCCAGGACATGGAAGCAATCTAAGTGTCCATCGACAGATGAATGGATAAAGAAGATGTGACACATGTATACAATGGAATATTACTCAGCCATAAAAAGAAATGAAACTGAGTTATTTGTAGTGAGGTGGATGGACCTAGAGTCTGTCATACAGAGTGAAGTAAGTCAGAAAGAGAAAAACAAATACCATATGCTAACACATATACATGGAATCTAAAAGAAATGGTACTGATGAACCTAGTGGCAGGGCAGGAATAAAGTCGCAGACACAGAGAATGGCCTTGAGGACATGGGGCGGGGAGGGGAAGCTGGGGCTAAGTGAGAGTAGCATTGACATATATACACTACTAAATGTAAAATAGATAGCTAGTAGGAAGCGGCAGCATAGCACAGGGAGATCAGCTCTGTGCTCTGCGAGGACCTAGAGGGGTGGGATAGGGACCTAGAGGGGTGGGATAGGGAAGGTGGGAGGGAGGCTCAAGAGGGAGGGGATATGGGGACCTGTATGCTTATGGCTGATTCGCTTTGCTGTGCAACAGAAACTAACACAGTATTGTGAAACAATTATACGCCAATAAAGATCTATTTAAAAAAATCCTGTGACAAACCATAACAGAAAAGAATATGAAAAAGAATATATATATATTATATATATATATTATATATATATTAGAGTCTCTGCTGTACAGAAGAAATTAACATAACATTTTAAATCAACTACACTTCAATAAAATTTTTAAAAAAGATATCTAGTTTCAATACTTTCTTTGAAAAGCTGTTTCTTTCAACACCCCCCTTCTGATACCAATTTCTATATTAATTGGGATTTGTTTGTTTGTTTCAAATGACAGAACCTAAGTCAAAAGACTTTGTCCTGGGTGGACTATTGTCCTCCTAAAATTCATGCCCACCTGGAACCTCAGAATGTGACCTTAATTGGAAATAGGTTTTTGCAGATCTAATGAGTTAAGATGAGGTCATGCTGGACGAGGGTGTCTTTATAAGAAGAGGGAAATTCGGACAAAGACACAGATGCGTAGGGAGAATACCCTTTGAAGACAGGGGTAGAGATTAGGGTGATGCGTGTACCAGCTGTTGGATGCTAAGAATTGCAGGCAGCCCCCAGAGGATAAGAGAGAGGCCTGGAATAGATTCTCCCTCAGAACTTCTGGAGGGAATCCACCCTGCCAACACCTCGATTTCGAACTTCTATCCTCCGGAACTGTGAAAGAATACATTTCTGTTGTTTTAAACCGCCCAGATTGTGGTAATTTGTTACAGCAGCTCTAGGAAACGCGTCGAGATTTTGAGCAGCATATGGGAGGAAGGCTTAAGGGTGCAGGGGGCTTTCAGAAGAACCCAAGGGTAAGAATGCAACGGGACCTGAAAAAGATGCACGGACCGAGAGCTGTAAAGTTGCCCCAAATCCTGTCTCTTGTCTGTGATCCTCTCTTGCCCTGCACGCACCTGCCTCACAATCTTCTCTCAACCTCCGTTGCTCTGCACAGCAGACTCTCTGATTTCTTTAGTCCTCTTTTTTTTTTTTTTTTTGGCCGTGCCGCGCAGCACGTGGGATCTTAGCTCCCCAACCAGGGATCGAACCTTCGTCCCGTGCGTTGGAAGTACGGAGTCTTAACCACGGGACCACTAAGGAATTCCCCTCTTGCGTCCTTTCGATGGGCATAAGAGGCCGCACAGCTCCCCAGCTCACATGTTACAGCGCCCAGGCTCCACGTACCTGAAGAAACACTGTTCTAGTTCTTAACCCATATTCTGGGGAAGATCACTGCTTGGCAAACCTGGCACCAGGCGACCACCCCTGGTTCCATCAACCTGGGCAGGCTCAAAGGCAAGCACACCTGACCAAGACTGCAATATAGCCACGGGGATGCACTGGGGGGGCAGTGCTTCTAGAGAAAGGAGCTGGACACACATCCCAAGAGCGTGGTGCCCTTGTCATCTGGTGCCTCCCCGGATTGGAGCTCCCATTGGCTGAAGACCTGCTATCCACTGACAGAGTTCCCGGATGCCACCTGTATTCCCAAATGAGTCCTTCTCCTGGGGGCTCATCCCTGTACAGGGTCACCCCTGTTCCTCATTTGCAGACACGTGACCATCTATCTGGCTGCAGTACAATATGGTTGGAGCTCAGGCAGGATGGAACAATGGCTCATCTAATGTCCTGATGTAAAGAGCGGTTAGAGGCATTAGCTCTGACTTGGGGAGAGGAAATCAAGTTTTACATTTTTGCATTTTTATTACACATTTGGCAAAGTGTGACTAGAAAATGAAACAGAAAGAAAAACATCTGTCAGCCTCCTCCCACACAGCTTTCACTGTTCTAAGTCACCTCCTGCTACACACGTGCGTGTATGGGGCACTTATGCTGTGGGAACCCAGCACAGAGGCAATTCTGCATTGAGCCCTTTTCACTTCGTGATGGGATCACTTCCCATGATGCCCCAGGTCTTCAGAATCACTATTTTCAATGGCTGCATACTATTCCATTCAGTGGATGGACCATGCCTTCCTCTGGACAGTTCTGTCCAAGGGGAAGACCCTCCACAATGCTGAGGTGACACATTTTCTTCCTCTCACTTTGGGTTCATGGGCCAACTTACTGCTGCTGCTTGTCTGATAGACTCCACACCCTCCGGGTCATCTGACTTCAGGGTCATAGGAAGGCTGCCACCTAGTGGTGAAGCTATTGACCTAGGCACACCGGGTCCGCTAATCCCACCTGCCAACTGGGTGACCTTGGCCAGTTACCCAAGGCACTGCCTCAGTTTCTTCCTTCCAGAAGTTCAAACTCAAGGTGTCAGCAGGGCCGCCCCCTCCGTAGACTCTAGGAGAGATTCCTTCCTGGCCTCTTCCAGCATCTGGTGGCTGCAGGAGGCCTTCAGCTGGTGGCCACATCCTTCCAATCTCTGCCTCCGTCTTCACGTGGCCCTCTCCCATTCCTGTTTGTGTCCTCCTTTTGTCTGTCTTGAATCTTCCTCTGTCCTTCTCTTACTGATGCTTTTTCTGTCTGTGGGAAAAGAACCCAGTTGGATGCTTTCTCATTGAGGTTTTTAGCGTTTCACATGACAGTGCTCCTCAGAATGGGCGCCTTTAAAGATAGCTATCTAGAGCGGCATGTTCTAGGTAGATAGAAGCTTTTAGAGCAGGGGGTAAAGTGTGTACCGGGATGTCATCGGGGGAGAGCAAGGCCCAGCTCCATCCAGCACTGCCTCTTCTGCACCCTATTTGCAAAGCGTTGTCTGTCTCCAGACCACTTTCACTGAAACATGTCTTTTTAGTCTCACAAGCTCTCTGAAGTTGGCATCACAACTTTTTATTATCATTTTACAGAGGAGGAGACAGACTGGACGATGTGGGGGCAGGTCTAGGTCTCAGGGCTCCCAGAAGAGAAGGTTCCAGAATACCCAACCCGCAGCCCCATCAGACCCCACGGGCTGAGTCTCCAGGGCTAGAGAATAAAGGCCTTGCCTCTGAACCTTCTGTGCTGCACCCCCTCCCATTCTGTGACTCCAGCTAACTGCCTAAATCATTGTACTCCAGGCTTTTAACACGATGCCCTTGCTTTCTGCACATCCTTTCTGGCCCCAAGGCATTCAGCCTGGTCCTTCCCTGCATCCCCCCAGCATCATTCTAATATTTTTTCTTTAAATAAAAATTTGCAAATTTATTTATTTTTTGGCCGCGGCACATGGCATGTGGGATCTCAGTTACCCGACCAGGGATCAAACCCACGCTCCATGCATTGGAAGCGTGGAGTCTTAACCACTGGACCTCCAGGGAAGTCCCATAAATAAATTTTAGATTTTAGAGTAGTTTCAGATTTACAGAGAAGTTGCAAAGATAGCATAGGGAGTTCTCATATATTCCACACCTAGTTTCTCCATTGCTAACATCTTACATTGCGATGGTACTTTTGTCACAAGTACATGACTATTAACTAAAGTTCATACTTCATCCAGATTACCTTAGTTTTTACCTAATGTCCCTTTTCTGTTCCGAGATCCCAGCCAGAACACCACATGACATTTCGTTGTCATGTCACCTTAGGCTGCTCTTGGCTGCAACAGTTTCTCAGATTTTCCTCGTCTTTGATAATCTTGACAGTTATGAGGAGGGCTGGTCAGGTATTTTTGTAGACCGTTCCCTCATTTGGGTTTGCGTGGTGGTTTGGGTTTTGTTTTTTTGTTTTTTTCTCATGACTAGACTAGTGTTTATGGGCTCTTGTGGGGAAGACCACAGAGCAAAGTGTCATTCTCGTCACATCACATCAAGGGTGCCTGCTGTCAACATACTTACCACTGATGATGGGAACCTTGATCACCTGGCTGTGGTGGTGGCTGCCAGGCGTCTCCACTGGGAAGTCCACCTTTGTCCCTCCTTCCCTTGTGTCCTCTTTGGAAGAAGTCACAAGCCTACACTGAAGGGGTGCTGAGTTCAGCTTCTCCTACGTGAGGGCAGGTGAAGCCTCTTCCCAAATTATCTGGTGTTCTTCTGTGCAGGAGATTAGTCTCCCTTGTTTATTTATTTATTCAATCATTTACTTATATCAGTCTGGACTCACAGATATTTATTTTATACCTTGGGCTCTTTTTTTTTGTCATTCACTTTAAAAATAATTTATTGAATTAAATATAATGACAACTGTTCTGATAGTAAAGATAAATAAAAAATGATCTCTGCCTTCAAAGAATTTAAATTCTCAATCTTTCCTGCTTATTATGATTTAAATACTATTAGTTGTTTTGTTTTTGCGGTACGCGGGCCTCTCACTGTTGTGGCCTCTCCCGTTGCGGAGCACAGGCTCGGGACGCGCAGGCTCAGCGGCCATGGCCCACGGGCCCAGCCGCTCCGCAGCATGTGGGATCTTCCCGGACCGGGGCACGAACCCGCGTCCCCTGCATCGGCAGGCGGACTCTCAACCACTGCGCCACTAGGGAAGCCCTAAATACTACCAGTTTTAAATTTAATTTCCTAATTTCTCTTCCCAGATTTATGTTGTAGAAGTATTCATTTGTTTCTTAGAAGTTTACAGCTGTAGTGTTAATAATATGGGAGATGTGAATTAATCTTTTAAGGTGGCAACGCTCCAGGCAAACGGCTGTAGCTCTGCAGGAAAGTTACACTCTCCTGAGGGCTGTAGTCTCATGGCTGATTATTAACACCCCATAGTATGTCCATAGGGAAAGAGCTGGGTACAGATTTTATACCTTGGGTTCTAATCCAATAATGCCTTATTTTGTTGTTCAAACTGTCCCCTCACCGGCCATTAGAAGCCTGTTCAGTTCACTGCCGTGTCCCTAACCCCATCACTGTGGCGTTTCGTTTCGTTTTTGCTGTGTTCTTCTCTTTCTGGCACTGTAAGATGCTCCAGGCTCATCTTGTCTATTTCCTGTCCTCATCAAAGAATCAGCCATTTCTCCAAGGAGTCCTGGTCTTTTTATTGAGCAGAGTGGGATTAGAGACCCAGATCTGGGTGCTGGCTGTGTGCTCGTTGCTTCTTGGGGGTTACTATTTCTAGAACTTTAGGGTTGGCAGAGCAAGGAAGTATATACGTGTATATTGTAGATTTTTAACATGTAAATCACAGCCCAGCTCAGCTTAGAACCCTCCCTCTGCTTCTCATCACTCTTTCAGCCAAATCCCAAATATCCCACTGCCCCTCCCCAGATCCTTCCCTTTGCTGTTTGCACCCACCTCACCTCCAGCCTCCCTGGCCTCCTTCCTGGTCCTCCAACGTGCTCAGCACCTTTGCACTGGCCTGTTCCCTCTGGAGGGGATTCCCTTCCATCCAGCAGGGCCTTCCCTCCCCTCGTGCAGATCCTCGCTCTGCTGGAAGGTCCTGACCTCCAGTGTCCCCTCCCCCACCCCTCTCCCCTCCTAACCTGCTGAATATTTCTTTGCAGCACTTAGTACTCCATGACACTGTATCCTATTTTCATTCTTCATAGTTTCTCTTCTCACTGGAGTGTAAGCCCCAGGAGGGCAGGTCTTTGGCTCATACAGTGCTATATCCCAAAGCCCGGAACTTGCCAAATGAATCCGTGTTGCAAAACCTGGGTCAACCCCGGTGTATGAAGGTGCAGGGGCTGGATCCAGCCTTATGACCCCAAACCCCGCTCCTCCCCCCCTCCCCTTTCCACATTTCCCCCACACCCTAGACTAGGAAGAGCTTTAGAGGATTTGTGTAAAGCCAGCTGCTGTTTCTGGAGCATTGACTGTGCTAGAGGCGGGATCATCCGCTCAGGGAACCCTCCCCAGCGCACGGTCAGGAGGTGCTGAAGGGACTACCCCAGGGTTGCACGGCTGGGATTTGAACCCAGGCAGCCTGGGTTTTGAGTGTGTGTTTTGGGGTTTTTTGTTTTTTGTTTTTTTGCGGTACGCGGGCCTCTCACTGCTGTGGCCTCTCCCGCTGCGGAGCACAGGCTCCGGATACGCAGGCTCAGCGGCCATGGCCCACGGGCCCAGCCGCTCCACGGCATGCGGGATCCTCCCGGACCAGGGCACGAACCCGTGTCCCCTGCATCAGCAGGTGGACTCTCAACCACTGCGCCACCAGGGAAGCCCTGGGTTTTTTTTTTTAAGATTTAATTTTTTATTTATTTTTGGCTGTGTTGGGTATTCGTCGCTGCGCGCAGGCTTTCTCTAGTTGCGGCGAGCGGGGGCTACTCTTCGTTGCGACGCGCGGGCTTCTCATTGCGGTGGCTTCTCTTGTTGCGGAGCTCGGGCTCTAGGCGCGTGGGCTTCAGTAGTTGTGGCGCACGGGCTTATTTGCTCCGCGGCATGTGGGATCTTCCTGGACCAGGGCTCAAACCCGTGTCCCCTGAATTGGCAGGCGGACTCTCAACCACTGCGCCACCAGGGAAGCCCCCGAGTGGGCGTGTTTTACCAAAAGGATAACTCGATTTCTGTTTGGAGCTCTCATCCAGGTGGGCCCAGAAACTCAGTCCCCATCAGTTCAGCCCTGGTCCCACAGGAGCCAGGTTCATCTGGGCCACCTCTGGCTTGTCTGGGTCTTCCTGGGCCCTTCGGTCCAGCTCTGACCTGAGGTGAATGAAGTGCGAGGGCACAAACCATCCACCCCCGGGTCATTCCCCACGTGGCAGGCACAGCCTGGAGCCCCAGCTTCTCTTCCTCAGGTATCCCCCCCGGCCATCTCTCTGCACTCGCTGGAACCTGTGTCCTCAAAATTCAGACTTTCCAGGAATCAAGCCTGACCTTGGCCGAGTTCTCCACCCATCTGCACTGCCCTTCCATTGCCACCACCATTATGTTGTTGTCCCCAGAAGGCAGCAGCTTTCTCGTTGTGCTGACAGGGACCTGCAGTGAGGATGCATTTTACATCTTGACTTAATGGTCACCCACACATACCTATAAATGGGACAAAAAGCCTCAGGGAGGGATACCACCCTTACTACGTGGAATACAATCTGGTATTGTTTATTCTGTTGCATTTTTATAAACTTGACCTGCTGAGTGGATTTCCAGTACACTAATGTGTTAATACGTCACAACCTGCTGTCACTGCTATTGAAAAATATTGTCCTAGAGCAGAAACACCCCATCCCACAAAGCACAAAGATGCTGATCTGGAATAACCCAATAACTACCATTTTCTGGGGGTTCACTCTGTGTCAGGTATCCTTAGGAGCACTTTACATGTATTAACTCATTTAATCCTAACAACAATTCTAAACGTTGAAAGCCATTATCAGCATCCTTGTTTTTCAGATGAGGAAATGGAGGCACAGAGAGCTTAAGCCACTCACCTGAGGTCACACAGCTCCACAGTGGCCGTGCCAGGCACTTTGGCTGCAGGGAAGGTGCTCTTAATTGTGAATCTTCACCACACTTTCCTTGGCCAAGGCAAATGGGCAAGGGTTTGAGCTGGATAATTTTTGCCCTGCCTGGAAGGAAAGGCCCCTCGGCAAAGTGGGCTTCGTGCCAGGATGGGGCATGGAGGCAGGTGTCTGGAGCCCGTTGTGGAGGGGCTGAGGAAGTGAGCTCCTCACTTGTCCCCCTGCAGCCAGGTGCTCATCTTGGCTCCGGCTGCACTGAGTTAACCCTGCTGCGGGCATGTGTGGGTGGCGGTGGTGAAAGCACTCAAGGTCGAACAGAGCAGAGACGCTTACTGCATCCGTGAGAAGCTGTGGAGGCTGGCTTGGCGTTTGGAGGGGGAACTTCTGCAGGACAAGGTGGCAGGCCCAGAAGGAAACTGGTCTGGAGGGCTCTGTGTGCTCCTCTGAGAGGCCCGCGGGGTGCCTCCTGTCCATCCGAGCCGTTCTCCACCGACCAGCTGCCCCCTTAATACCCAAGATCTCTTTTCCCTTCCATAAAATGGGGCCAAAGTCTTTCCCAGTCAGGAGGTCACGGGAGTAACATGTGTTGACTTCCCTACAGCCCAAGTGCCACTTTTCTTCTAGGACTGCTATAAATTCTCCACCTTGGCGGGCCCATTTCACTTACAATTCAAAAGGAACTTGAAGTAGCTTCCTCCAAAACACACATGACAACAGTTAAAAATAAAGTGAGAAAGAGAGATCAGAAATTGTAGAGAGAAAGGCAGAAGTCTACTGGGAACTTGAGGGGCCATATTGACCGTACTTGTTGCCACAGTTAGCTTGACTTTCCTGGTACCCCAGGCAAAAGAGGGGAATAAGTCTTACGGTTTGGTCTCTAAAAGGAAGTGCATTGGGGTTTCAGGAAAGTGAAACTTCTTGGACTGGGGCATAAGCAGTGTGGCATGGGCAAAGAATCGAGGATCTGGAAGCAGTTAGACACTGACTGTGTGGCCCCTCAAAAGGATTCAACCTTCCTGAGCCTCAGTTTTCGTATCTTTCAAGTGAGGATGATAGTCAATAGCCAATAGCCTTGGGCAATAGACAATAGCCTTGGGAGGCTATTGTGGAGATCAGAGATAACAGCGTGTGAAGCACATCTGAGCACTTGGCAGGTCTCCCGTCTTGGCAGGTCTCCCGTCTTGCATATTACAAAGCATGATCTGACTGGCGGTCAGCAAATACTTATTCAACGAAGAGCTCCTTTGGATGATGCAAAAGCGTTCCTAATCTGACTGTTTCTTACAACCAGCTCTGAAAACCAGCAAGCAGTGTTTAAATTACAACCAGGCAAAAGCAGGGCTAGGACAGATGTTTGGAAACATCCAAACCTGCCATCAGATTTTCTCTCTGAAATGTCCATTTGTCTTCCAGCTTTTGACAGTATCGCCCTGGAGTGGTCCTGGCCTGGGGTAGGAGTGAGGCTGTGAGCCTCAGATGTTCTGTTGGGAAGGATGTACACTCCTGGGGACAGACCCAACATTCTCTGCCAAAGAGACCCACGGTCCCTCCTGGTTCCTCCACAGGTATCATCCAGTTGAGAGATCAGAGCCTGCATCCTAGATCTTAGAAAACTGGGACCACTTAGTAACCCACTCATCTTGCCCAAATTCTCTCCTCTTTCCTGTCTAGACACAGAACCGCCTGCTCCTTCCGTTGCTGTAGCCAGCACTGAGCCCGAGACGGTCCTGAGAGGCCAGGGAATCTCTTGGATAGAAAGAGCCCCTCCCCAAGCCTCAGTGTCTTCATCTGTCCAAGGGAACCAAACAGGTGCTTTACCTCGCAGGCTGGGTTGGGGAGGGTCCTTTAAGTCATTTGATTAAGCTATTGACTGGCTCATCCCCCATCACATCCTAGAAGGATCTGAAGCCACTACTGTAATCTGGGGCGGGGCGCGGCGGGGGTGGGGGGGTGGCGCGCTGGCCCCCAACCCCCATGCTCTCTACCCATCAAAGCCTGGAGGCCACCGTTTCCCTCCAGGGCTGAGCGGAGTGGGACTTTGAGCTCCAAGCTCCGCCCCACTTACCCTCCCTCCTGCCCAGTTTCCTGCACTTGGCTTTGGGGGTGCTCCTGGCTGCCTCCCGCTTTTCTCTGGCCACTGTTGAAATTCTTTAGTGTGTGAATGTGGAAGGCGTGGGGCTCTTATGGGCTCTTAGGACCTTTATTTGGTTGTTTTCTTTTATATATAAATACATATAAACTTGTTTTGAAGAAGGTCAAGGTGCAGCTTCCAGAGGCCCTGGAATGCTGCCCCTCCAACCGCAGACGGGGTGGGGACTTGGGGGGCGGGAGGGGAGGGCGCAGCGGCAGAAGAAGCTGCAGGAGGACCTGTTGTTTTTCCTGTTGCAAGTAAAAAGGAAACAAAGTGGGAAGTGGAGTATGCGGGCTGTCAGCAGGCGGGGCGCCCCTACCGCGCCCCGCCTCCCTCCCTCGAGGCTCACTCGCGCCCAGCGCCGTCGCTCCCAGCGGCCGCCGGCCCGAGCCGCCCCAGCCCCTGCCAGCCGCGCCGGGACCGGTAAGCGCTCGCCTCAGGCTGCGTCTGGGAGGTGGGGGAGACGACCGGGGCCGGGGACTTCGGGGGACCTCGGGGAGCCGCGGGACCGGCTTGCGGACTTCTCCCGGCGCGTACAGCCCGTGCGCCCCGGCTCTGTGCGCCCGCCCGCGTCCAGCGAGCCCGGGACCTGGGCCAAGGCTGTGCGCGGGGTCGGGGCCGCCCCCTGAGCGTCCGCCGAGAGGGGTGCGCACAGCTCCCCTGCGCCTGGACTGCTTGCCCCGCGGAGCGGGACGGGCTGCGCTCCCAGCGGCTTTGCGACCTCGCGTGCACCCGCCGAGGCGCGGGGAGACGGACAGCGCTCAGCCGCGTGCGCCCTGTCCCGGGCGCTGGCGAGCGGCACCCCAGGGCGCCCCGGCTGCGCCGCGGGGTGCAGGCTACTCTCCTTAACGGCGGTGCCGACCCCTGCTCCCGTCGAGCGGTGGGGAGAGGGGTGCGCACACGTCCCCGGCGCCCTGGCCCGGCGCGCCCTCCCCAGCTCTGGTGAGCGGGGCCCTGGGCTGGAGAGCGGCCGGCGAGGACGTTGCCGGGCGCGTGGACGCGCGGCCGGTCCCTCTCCGGCCCACCCCGGCCGGGCTCCGGCCGCGGGCGCCGCTCACCGCGTGTTTACTGCAGCCGCGCGGCGGAGACCAGCCCCCGGATCTGCGGCTGGGCCCGGGTTACGGCGGCAAAACCGCCTTCAGCTTTGCATTTCCGGACTCTTTTTTTCTTTCTTCTTTTAAATACTCTTACCCGTAATTCAGCCTGAATGAGGCTTCTTCTTTTTTTTTTTTAAATCGAGTTTCCTGTTTTTATTTAGGCTTCGTCTTCTGCACCCCTTTCTTTGAGATCGAGGAGAGGGGAACAGGGAGAACTTTCTTGGGGACCAGGATGGGGGACACTGCTTTGCCGTCTGCGCCCTGCTCTGGTGGGGAGATGGAGGTCCAGGGGGCCAGGAGAGGACTGATAGGAGGCCCCGAAAAGCGCGCTCCCAGAGGGGAAGCGAGTGGGGATGGGATTTCCGGGGTCGGAGTGGAGTGGGGGGCGTCCTGGGGCGGCCCACGTACCAGGTTCTCGCACAGCACCCTTGGGATCCCCCCAGTTTGCAGATGGAGCGCTCTGGCGCCCTCGGATGATTGAGCAGCTTTCACTTCGTTCAGGTGTCCCCTGGAAGGAGGGACCTGCGGGGTCTCGAACCCCACCGTAACATCAAGTGGGGCTTCTTCCCCCGGGCGCCTGCAGAGCCCCAGTGGCCGCCACCCTCAGAAATTTCCTGCACGGTCACGCGTGTGTGCGGGGCTGTTGTGCCTTGGGGCCGGGAGCGGGTTCCTTCCCCAGGAATCTCGGAGGGAAAGGTTCACTGCTCCAAAGGGACTTTGAAACCGAGGACTGATCCCACTGAGCACTTCCCGAAGGGGTGCACACCCCTGGAGTGACTGACAGTGCCTCGGTGTTCTTGTCAAGTGAATGGTACCACAGGGGACTCTTCCCCTCCAAAGAATTGACTGTTTTTACAGGTGGTTTTCGGTTAACCATAGGAGCTGAATGATGTCTCCATTTTCACCGGAGGAAACGAAGGCTCAGAAAAGTTAAATAACTTCCCGACCCACACGTTTACAATTAGCTGATCCAGAATCCCGGTTCCTTCAGATGCCAAGCGTTTAATCATCTGATGGTGTAGCTGCTTGCAGATGAAGGAGAAGTTTGCTAGTAGTTCTCTTGTTGTGGGGACGGGGGACTCGGGGTGTCCTTTCGGAGCCACCTGGATACTCTCCTGTAAAACCCTTCTACCGTTACCCACCCGGTTTGATTGATGTGACAAGTGGGGACGAAGATTATTCTGATTTAGCAGGCCGTCACCAAACACAAGGAGACAGGAACAGAGCTTTCTCTGCTCTCTCTAGAGCAGAAATTGCCAACCCTTTAGCCTTTCCATGCCCTGCTGTGGCTTGATTTCCTGACTGAGATTCCGTCCACCCTGGTTCATGAGGGCACTGCCTGGCACATGCTGAGGTTGGTTCTCTTTCGGTGTTTTCACCAAAGTAATGGAAGACACCCTGGAGTGTGGGGATTGGGTGGGAGGTGGGGTGTGCTCTCAAAACCTAGTTGTTAGTTGCCAGCTCTAAAGACAGCCAAGCTTACCTCCTTCTGAGCTCCACTCCCCTCACCTTCTCCACCCATGTTTGGAAGCGACGCTGGCCGCTCTGCGAATATAGCTGTTTCTGGAATTAGGGCAACTGCCCCAGAGGCCCTCCCGGCCATGCCGATGCCCCTTTCCAGCAGGATAAGCTGCATTTCTGCAGCCTTGGTCCGTGCCCGGGGAGGGTACGTAAAGCATACCTTTGCACGATGCTGCGGGCTCCATCCTTTCTCTTGCTTTATTACGTTTAGCAAGTGTTTACCGCGATCCCCGGTGGGGGGTGAGGGGGGCGGGCCAAGGGGCTGTGCTAACAACAAGGCAGGCAGGCAGGGCGGGTACCAGCCCCAGGGGGACCTTACCCGGCACAGACAATCCACAAATAGAGACCAGCTTCAGACCCGGTTAGACTTCGTGCCTGGTCGAGGGAAATCGTGGTGGGGGGCGGGGGTGAATGGGGGGATGTGAGGGGTTGGTTCCTGCTTCACCTTGTTTTTCTTCAATTGCACAGTTAAAGGGAGAAGTGAATGTGCAACTTATGAAGCAATTCCCCTTTGGCTGGCTTATTTTTCAAAACCATTTTTGTTTACAGAGCAGTTTCCTCCCTCCAGCTGCTTCTGTGGGTCTGACCGTGGGGCTTGGGGCCCCATCAAATGTTTCCTTACCGTGGGACCTCAGAAGAGCTCTTTCAGTCACTCTCCAGGGGACCAACACGTTTCCCAGCCAAGCTGTGGGAGGGGCAGGTCCGGAGGGCCGTGCTCTGGGCGGGTCAGGGAGTGTCAGTGCCGGGCTGTCTGGGAGTGAGACGCGTGTGGTCATTAACCACCAGCCTAGGATGACTGGAGCCTGACTGGTTTGAGAGGGAGGAAAACATTCTCGTCAACATTCTCGTCTTGGTGCCACTGCCAGTGTTTCGTAAATGACAAAGGTTGCAAAACTCCTCTCTCCTTACAGTGAATGCTAAAACTGAATTTTCTATTTGGTTGGTGGAAATCCCCAGCAATCATATCAGAAATGCTGCCAATTTCAAGATGGAAAAAAAAAAAATTTGAAAGCCCAGGAACCTCCCTCCTCACTCTCTCCTTGCAGACAAACACTGACTTTCTTTGGGTCATTCCAAAATATGGCCCACTCTCCCCTCCCTTGGGGTCGGCCCGGTCCCTGGGGCCTGAGGTTGGCGTTGCACCAGCTTGGTGTGCAGGAGAACCCTCCGCTCCCGCCGCGGAAGTGGTGACCTCACCCATTCAGAGAAGGCTCTCTGAGCTTCTCCTAGAAATGGGTGCTTTCCAAGCCCACCTACTTTCTGAGCCGAGAGGGAGAGTGTTGGGAGTGATGGGTGTGGCTGTTTCTAAGTGGTATTTCAGTTCGCTTCTGTTTCTTTCTCTTTGGGGGAAATTGCGAGCCTCAGAATCCCCAGTTGTAACATTGAAATAGCAGTGTTATCGCCAGTCTTAAAGATTTCATATATTCATTTGTAAAGTGCCAGGTACACAGTGAAACACATAACGTCTGTAAAGGAGCTGGTGTGTAGAAGGGGATCTGTAAGTGATTTATTGTTTTCCCACTATCCCAACGTAGCCACTGCCAATTTGGGTATCTTTTCCTTTTTAAAAATGTGCATTTTTAATTGTGACTAGCAGGCACGTGCTTTTTTATCTTAATTTTTATGTTTCAATTGTGGTAAAATATATATCTAATTTACTATTTTGACGTACGTTCACCTTGTTATGAACCATCCCTACCATCCATCTCCAGAATTTTCTTGTCTTGCAAAATTGAAACCCTTTACCCCTTAAACCCTAGTTCCCTATACCCCTTTCCACCCAGCCCCTGGCAACCACCATTCAACTTCCTGTCTCTGAATTTGACTACTCTTGGTATTTAAGTGGAATTGCACAGTATTTGTCCTTTTGTGACTGACTCCTTTCACTTAGCATAATAGCCTCTAGATTCATCCACGTTGCAGCATGTGTCAGGATCCCCTTCTTTTTTGGGGCTGAATAATATTCCATTGTATGGATGGACCACATTTTGCTTATCCAGTCATCTATCAATGAACACTTGGGGGCTTCCCTGGTGGCGCAGTGGTTGAGAGTCCACGTGCAATGCGGGGGACGCGGGTTCGTGCCCTGGCCTGGAGGATCCCGCGTGCCGCGGAGCGGCCGGGCCCGTGAGCCATGGCCGCTGAGCCTGTGCTCCTCAATGGGAGGGGCCACGGCAGTGAGAGGCCCGCGTGACGCATTAAAAAAAAAAAAAAAGAACATTTGGGTTGCTTCCACTTTGGGGTTATTGTGAATAATGCCACTTTGAACTTGGATATACAGATGCCTGTTTGGGTCCTTGCTTTGAATTCTTTTGCATATATAACCAGAAGTGTAATTGCTGGCTTATATGGTAATCCTATACTTAATTTTTTGAGGGGCAAAGCATGTGCTTTTGTAACTTGCTTTTTCACTTAACATGGGCACATTAGCATTTTTCCACATTGCTTCATCACCTGGCCGCCCTTTTATTGGCAGTATAAGTGTCATAATGCAGGGACACCACCATTTTCTTGGTCATCCTCTATTGTGGGACATTTATGTTGCTTCCAGACACACACACACACACACCACTTTTGAAATACTGTAACGGATATTTTCAGGTATCTGAGTTTTCACAAATTATCACATTAAAGGCATTGACCTTTTTTTTTTTTTTTTGTGGTTCGCGGGCCTCTCATTGCTGTGGCGTCTCCCGCTGCGGAGCACAGGCTCCGGACGTGCAGGCTCAGCGGCCATGGCTCACGGGCCCAGCCGCTCCACGGCATGTGGGATCTTCCCGGACCGGGGCACGAACCCGCGTCCCCTGATTCGGCAGGCGAACTCTCAACCACTGCGCCACCAGGGAAGCCCCGGCATTGACCATTTTTATGGCTCCTGAAGCTAAATGTTTTTCCAAGAAAGATAGGACCAGTTTATCCCAGTGATATATAATAGTTTCATGACACTCTTGCTGGCATTTAAAATAATATTGGAAAAAAATGTTTTACTAATAGGCCTAAAAGGTAGTCATCTTAAATGTGCTTTGTTTTCTTTCTGTTTTTTTTTTTTTTTTTTTTTTTGGTTGGTTTGTTTGTTTTTGCAATGAGACTGAATAGCTTTCGTTTTGGTTGCTAGTTGCATGTACAGCATGCGGTTTGCTGCAGTGTAATACAGTGGTTAAACCCTTGAACTCTGGAATTGGATGGAACTCTGGAATTTAAACTGTGGTTTCTCCACAACCCTGCTGTGTGACCTTGAGTACTTACCTTCTCTGATCCTCGGTTTCCTCTTCTATAAAGTGAAGCTCAAGGGACCTATTCTTAGGGTTGTGTTAAGGATTAAGTGAGATAAACTAGATAATGAACATCACCTAGCACATAGCTGATACTCAGTAAACACTAGCTGTTTTCGTTTTTTTTATCATTATTTTAATTTAACAAGTCCCCATTCACTCTCACGATTCACCTTGTTTCTGCAAGGAGAGACGGTTTACACTTAAGCCAAAGGGATCCATTCTTCTGCTGTAAGGGTAGCCGATCCCAGGAGGAAGCTGACAGCCCCTCTCTGTCGAAATGGATCCTTTCGCCGGCTGTCTGGCTGGCTGCATCTGGGTGTGAGCCTCCCTGGGGCAAATACATGAACCGATGGCAGGTGATGCTTAACCTCGCTGAAAGGCGGGGCTGTGAGGGGCTGCAGGACCCTGTGCTCTACGGCCCTGTTGCCTCCATGTCGTGGAAGTGGGGGTGGAGACTTACAAATGGTGGAGCCCAGAATTCATCTTGGTGAGCGTTCTGCGTCCACATCCTGATGCTCCTTCATGCAGTTTGGGAAACTGAGGCAGGTGTTTCAGGTGTGGGACTCTGGGGGCTTTGGCACCAGCTTGGGTTGCTGCCCATGAAGCAGGCTTTTGCAGCCCCTTGGAGTAAAGAGGCCTCCATGCTCCTCTCAACTGGGCATCAGGTAGCCTCAGGTGAGGGGGGACGTAAGTCCAGCACACAGATTATTTACCCACGCTTAATGCATGCATTTTCCTCTTTGCTGCTGATCTGTGTCTAAGGAGGAAGTTACTAAAACCAGGGTCTTGGTCTCAAATAAACAGCTTCATGAGAAATTTCTTCTAAGGGGAAAAAACACACAAAAAAACCCTAACTTTCCCCTTTATCTGCCCCTCTCAAAAAACTCAATTAAAAAACATTTCTCATGTTCAGAGCCAATGAAAAGGTGAGCAAAGCCACACCTCCTGTTTCTGATGGCTCTTGGGTCCAAAAGCCGGCTCACCGGGTCATGAATCTTTTTTCCCTATTGTGTGGTGTGACGAATATTTGGATACTACAGGTCATCTACTGTCATTGGGAAACCAGTGATGAAGCGTGGTCTGTCTTTAAATTAAGTGCAGTAGCACATCTAATATGTGGCAGCTTCGTAAGATGTGTGTGGCTTTATATTTCAAGCGGGAAGCACAGTGTTTTGAGAATGGGTAGAAAGGAAGCCTTATGTTCGCGTCTAAAGCAAGAACTTTGGGACTTCCCTGGCGGTCCAGTGCTTAAGACTCGGTGCGTCCACTGCAGAGGGCACGGGTTCGATCCCTGGTCAGGGAACTAAGGTCCCATGTGCCACTCAGCCAATTAAAAAAAAAAAAAAAGCCGAGCTTTAAAATTGGACAGAAGTTCAGATCTTGGCTTTGACCCCTAACACATAGTGACCTGGACGAGTTGCTTAACCTCTCTGAGCCTCCAGGTTTTCTCCTGAAAATTGGGATAACAGGAGCTCTTTTACGGGATTGTCGTGAGGATTAGAAATAAGGAAAAACCTGTAGCTGGTAATGGGCATCCAAAGGTTGCTGTTTTTGCCGGTGGGTGAATGAGTCTTTGCAGCCCAGGCCGTAGGAGTGAATGGATTTTAAATGACAGGTATCTTTGTCGTAAGTCATTGAGGTTTGCTTGCATGCTAAGGTTTATTCAACCGCTATCTTATTTGACCCTCCCATGAATGATCTTTTTGGAATGCACGGGGTGTGTATTAACAAATACCTACCGCCAACGTTCCAGATAAAGGTTGGGATCGCTTTGTCCTTTGTTATCAGCCTGCTCTTCTCAGATGTGCCCAAACCAGAAGGTTTAGTTTTTCCAGCTTTTTCTAACCCTTCAAGGTCTGAAGGAGCTTGGAGGACAGGGCTGAGGAGGGTGGAGGTGAGGTCTTCTGGTGAGGTCTGCCATCAAGTGGCCTTGGCCATGGCAGCGGGCTCTGGCTTGGCCCTGTCACCTGCAAGCTGCAGCGGCGGGACGGGGATGCCCAAGTGGGCAAGCTGCTCTGGAGGCAACTGTCCCAGAAGCCCTTGTGCTGCAGGTTTGTGGGAAGATGGCTGGGCAGCTGGCAGTGACCTTGACCCTCACGGACTGTGCTTCTCCAACCTTCCCACCCGCTCTTCCTGCCAGAAGAGATGGGATTCCGACCCTAGCCTGCAGCAACCCACCCCAACCGTGACCTTGCTTTGAAGCTTCACTTTTTATTTGTAACACTGACATTAATTTTGCATTCTATCCCACGATAATCCGTGTTTGTTTTGCTATGAGGACTATTCCTCCCTTACTTGAGTCAGATGCATGCTTTGGGAAGATGTTTATGTTTTTCCTGTGGCTTCCGCTACTCCCAGCCCAGTGCCTTCAACTATAGTTTGAAAAACATAGATTAAGGCAAAATAGCGATTAGATTAGACGCAAGTGTGACAAGAAATGTCTGGCTTCATAAGAGCCCTTTTATCCTATGTGATTCATTGGTCGAGTAACTGCAACTTTGGTTTACGTAGCTAATTAACATGCTACACCTCGAATCTAAGCATTTTATTTTAACTTAAAACATCGATGTACGTTGATGTACTGATGTAAGGCCAAGAGCTTTTGTTTGATCGGTTCATCATTCTTATATGAGGCGTATCGACCTTGTCCATTTTTATTCTTCTCCCCTATCTCTCTCTCTTTTTTAAATATTTATTTATTTATTTGTCTGCGCCGGGTCTTAGTTGCGGCACACGGGATCTAGTTCCCTGACCAGGGATCGAACCTGGGCCCCCTGTATTGGGAGTGTGGAGTCTTAACCACTGGACCACCAGGGAAGCCCCTCTCCGCTATCTTTTACAGTTGCTTTGCTCAGTCTCATTCAACGGAAACTTTTGTTTTAGTGACTTGTCTTTATTATTTCTAAAGCAGTCAGTTCCGTCTTCATGGAAACAGCTCTTTCTTTTTTCACACCCGATTTCTTCCACTTATCCACTTACCATGTTGTGTCATGACAAAGGTGACCAGCTGGCGTGGGTGTATCTGGGCACAATCACAGCCAGCTCTTGCAGAGACCAGGACCTGGCAGCCTGGCACCCCGGGTGGTCAGCATGAGTGGTCAGGATGTCTTCAAGAGCAAATGCAGAGCACAGTTCCCCCGATTCTGCGAGGGAGAGGTCAGGTAAGACGTCGGAATCACAGAGCCTGGGCGAGAGGCGGGGTTTGACTTAGAACTCCCATCTCAACGACACCAGCCCCTCACTCTGAGATGAGCACAACAAGCTCTAGAAGGGAGGCCTTTCACACCAGTTTCTTTTTCTGCAGATCCAATCAGCAGCATTTGTACTAATGAACCTTGCTATTGGCCAGCTCTGAATTGCCACCTTCATTGCTCTAACTTGCTCTGTCTTTTGTCTGATAATAATAACAACACAGACACTTCTGTAGCCCCCCACTCTGCTAGGCAGTGTTCTGGGCACTTTGAAAATACGAATTTATTCTTTTAGGCACTATTGCGATCTCTGTTTTACAGAAGGGGGAACTGAGGCACAGAAAGGTTTAGTAACTTCTGTAGGTATGACCCAGGAAGTGCTTAGGTATTACCTAGGCACTTCCTGGGTTGCCCGAGGAAGTGGCAGGGCCTGTTCCCAACCCCTGTCCTGTACTGTCTCCATATGTGGCCACCTATTTCCCAGGAGGAAGCATTTATTTGGGGCAGGGGAATCTGGATCCCAGGTGGGAGGAGGGCTGAGGCCTCTGGGAGTCCATTGGCTGTGCAGAGGAGCTGGGGTCCAGGCAGCCTTTCTCTTCTTGCTGGTCCTTTGTCTCTGGTGGAGCGTCTTCCTGGGATCTGTTCCTCTACAGAGAAGTACCAGGAGGATGCAGCTTCCGGTACCCAGCGTGGCCCCAGCCTGCCCAGGTGGTGCCCATTCTCCCCCTCTGTCCAGAGGAAGCAGGGCCTGGCCTCTGAAATCTCAACTGCTTCCTTTCCCAACTCTTGAACCTTCTGTGGGAAGTCCACCTAAGGGTCCTCAAGCTAATGGGTGACACAGTCAGGGCATTGGGACTCGGGTGTCTTCTTGACCAGTGGCCCCAGTCTGGTTCCTTTGCACTGACCCAGGAGAGGCAGTGTGGTACACTGGTAAGAGCAGGGCTCTGGAGTCAGCCTGGTTCAGATCTGCCTCTCCCATCACTAGCTGTGCAGCGTAACCTCCTTGAGCCTCGCCCTCATCCTTTGTGAAACAGAGGGCCTGCCTTCAGGGCTACTCGTGATCATTAAATTCGAAAATGGACATAAGGCACCTAAAGTGCCTCATCGTGGTAGGTGCTCAGTGATGGGAGCTGCTTGCTGTAGCCCCAAAGAGGGGCCTGATAAGTGATGAAGAGGCTGCTGTTCTGAACTTATCCCAGAGGCTCCCAGGGCAGGAGCAGCCTGGAGACCTGGGAGTGGAAGGAAGAGGCTCGGGGGCACCTGCTAAGGAGAGATGGACCAGGTGATGGCTGATGGAATGAGATGTTCAGAGTTCTCTGTCATCCCCAAGGCCTACAGGTTGTCTGCAGATCTAGGGTTTCATGACAACAGGAGAGAAGTACACATAAGCCCATGGCTGCGTGGAGAAGGAGGCTGGGGGCTGAGCCTGGGGAGGGGGCACCCAGGAGAATGGAGTAAACTGCCGAGTAGCTGGGACCCTTATGAGGGACACCCATCTCCATTGCCACCCTGAGTGTGTGTGTGTGTGTGTGTGTGTGAGTGACTTGTTTGGGATCAGGAGAGAAGAGAGGAAGTCGAGTTTGTAGCTTTAAAGGATATTAATCTCTTGGGGGTCTTGAGATTGGGGTGGTCTACATCTTCCAGGTATCATAGGCTGTGATTTTCCTAGAATATGCATGCGCATGTTTTTAATATATGTGCTATATGTTTTATAAGTGTGTGTGTGTGTGTATACTATATAGATTTAATTGTACAGAATCAATACAAGCTACTTATGAAAAGTTTGTTAAAAATACAGATTTGCCAAAGGAAGAAAAAAAAAATCTATCATCCACCTGCCCCAGAAATCCACCACTCAATGGTTTCTAACCTTTTTCAGATTTTAAATCCTTTTGAAAATCTGCTGGGACTTCCCTGGTGGTCCAGTGGCAAAGGCTCCGTGCTCCCAATGCAGGGGGCCCGGGTCCGATCCCTGGTCAGGGAACTAGATCTCTCAGGCTGCAACTAAAGAGTTCACATGCCACAACTAAAGATCCCGCATGCCGCAAATTAAAAAAAGAAAAAAGAAAGGAAAATCCACTGAAAAATCTCAGACCTTCTCCCCAGAAAATGCTCCTAGGAGAACATTTGTGTGTATACTTTCGTTAGGTTCCCCGGGCCCCCAGGCTCACCCTAGACTCTGGGAGGGTGCAGTGAAGAGCTGTTTGGGTCCAACCGCTGGCTTCTTCACATTGTGAGACTCTGACTCCGAAACCAACCTCAGAGGCCAGAGAGAGATGGAAGATTCTGACCACCCCAAGGCCTCTGTGAGACACACTTGTTCAAAGTCTGCTTTGAAGCTGTTTCTGCTTCCAGTCTTGACCACCTCTTAGATACGATGTACAAGTGTGCTCTGTGTCGTTTAAGTCCTTCTCTTTGCCCTAAATTCACTGCTCCTTTTGGGGGCTTTCAGCCAGGACCGGCTTTCCTGCATCATTGGGTGACTCCCCTGTAGGATCGGTTCATTTGCGGAGCCCGCCTGTCTTTTGGGACAGTTGCATCCTGTGGGTTTGTGGGCCTCCCCCCGCCCGCTTCTGCGTGAAGGGCCTTGGCTTGGGTAGGTCGAAAAGCCAGCCCAGGAGAGCTGGGTGTCGACCATGGGTGGGTGGAATGGTCTCTGAGGGATGGGGAGTCAGGGACACGTCCAGGCCTTGCATGTTGGGCTCCAGGCGGCTTGAGACCCTGTATGATGAACACACAGACCCCCTTTCACTGAGTGGGTGGGCTGGCATAGACCACCCCACCCCATGGTGCCTGAGGCGTTGGTTAGCCTCCCTGAGACCTTAACATGTTCTCTGCTCCAGGCATGGGGGGGCCCCTCCACTTCTGAGAATCCCAAGGCTTTTCCCAGTCCTGTGGGGAACCAGCCTCCCCTGGTGCCACTTCCCATTTTGGACAGTGACCTCGCCTGGTTTCCTCTCCCCCTTTTCTTTTTTTCTTCAAATTATTTATTATTTATGTATTTATTTATTTATTTTTGCCTGTGTTGGGTCTTCGTTGCTGCGCGTGGGCTTTCTTTGGTTGTGGTGAGCGGGGGCTACTCTTCCTTGCGGTGCGCAGGCTTCTCGTTGCGGTGGCTTCTCTTGTTGTGGAGCACGGGCTCTAGGCGCGGGGGCTTCAGTAGTTGTAGCGCATGGGCTCCAGTAGTTGTGGCTCGCGGGCTCTGGAGCGCAGGCTCAGTAGTTGTGGCACACGGGCTTAGTTGCTCCGCGGCATGTGGGATCTTCCCGGACCAGGGCTCGAACCCGGGTCCCCTGCGTTGGCAGGTGGATTCTTAACCACTACGCCACCAAGGAAGCCCTCCTCTCCCCCTTTTCTAACACAGCAAGCTTTATTGAGATATAATTCACATGCCATAAAATTCATTTAAGGTACACAATTCAGTGGTTTCTTAATATACTTACAGAATTGTGCAGCCATCACCGTAATCTATTCTAGAACATGTTCATCACTCAAAAAAGAAACCTTGTACTCACTAGCAGTCACTCCCCAGTTCTTCCCAACCCCCCCTGCCCTAGACAACCACTGGTCTACTTTCTGTTTCTATGGACTTGCCTGTTCTGGACATTTCATACACATCAAATCATACAGGACGTGGTCTTCTGTGGCTGGCTTCTTTCACTCGGCCTGTTGCTGATTCTTTAGGAACGTGTCTGACTCATAATTACAGTGGAGGAGTTGTTTGTACTGACTGTTTATTCAGTCACAGGTATCGGACGGAGCCTCTGCTATACTAAGCCTGGAGCAGGTGCTGGGCCACACAGCAAGGAACACGGCAGCCTTTAGTGTATTAGTTATCTCCTGCTGTGTAACAAGTTATCCCAAAACTTAGCTTAAACAACAAACACTTACCATCTCCGTTTCTTTGGGTCAGAATCTGGGAGCAGCTGGGGCTGCAGGTGTTTGTGGCTGGAGGTACCTGCCAAGGTTTTGATGTGTCAGTTCCTTGCCATGTAGGCTGGCTTCTTCATAGGGTAGCTTGAGTGTCCTTACAACATGGCTGCTGGCTTAGCCCAGAGTTAAAGATGAGAGAAAGAGAAAAGAGAAAAAAAAAATAGATGAGAGAAAGAGACAAAGATTGCCCAAGACCGAAGCCCTACGGTCTTTTATAACATAATCTAAAAGGTGACCTGGCATCACTCTGCCATATTCTTTTGGTCACAACCCTGCTATAATGTGGGTGGGGGAGCTGCACAAAGGTGTGACTACCAAAAGGGCAAGTACCTGGATATAGTTTCATATAGAGAATGGTCCTCATATAGAGAATGGTCCTCATATAGAGAATGGTCCTCATATAGAGAATGGTCCTTATGAGATCCAGGACGCAGCGGGCTCGTTCATGAAGGGCTTACAGTGCTGCCTCTGAATGAGCTTCGGGTCAGCTCTGAGTTCTCTGAGCTCCATGCTCTATTGAGGCCTCTTCCCTCTCCCCCTACTCTGTATTTGTAATTAGGGAACTTGACATGTAATTATATATAGCCTTGAACTTGGTTGTACCAGATTTACCCACCTCTGTTAGAATAATTTTTACAGATTCTTTCTCCAGGTATTTGTGAATTCTGTTTGCATTTCTATCGAATGGGTGAGCCAGTTTTTGCATTTCCTTTCATTCCCGTTGTCAAGAAGGGTATTATTGACTAGAACAGGCCCAGGACTCATCCCGGTGGTTTTGACCATTTCCCACCAGGGCACTGGGTCACATCATCTAACAGAGTCTCCGGAGACCCTTCCTTTTCCAAGTGGTCCATAAGATTGTCTTGAGGGGCAGGACTGGGTCATGATAAAATGGGCATATATCATGCATAAAAAAATCGACCCTAGGGCTTCCCTGGTGGCACAGTGGTTGAGAGTCCGCCTGCCGATGCAGGGGACACGGGTTCGTGCCCCGGTCCGGGAGGATCCCGCATGCCGCGGAGCGGCTGGGCCCGTGAGCCATGGCCGCTGAGCCTGTGCGTCCAGAGCCTGTGCTCTGCAACGGGAGAGGCCGCAACAGTGAGAGGCCCATGTACCACAAAAAAAAAAAAAAAAAAAAAAAAATCGACCCTTGTGCCCTACAGGAGGTGGATGATTCATCGTTAGAAGCAGTTTTAGTTGTTGGTAGATGTGGGTTCTGATCCCTGCTCTGCCACTTATTGTGTAACTTTGGGTAAGTCTTGGGCCTCAGTTTCCTTAAGGAGATGATGATAATACCTACTTTGTGGGGTTCTTTTGATGATTTGATGAGATAAAGTCCCAGGTATGTACTGCTGCACAAACTACACCAAACTTAGAGATATAAAGTAACAAGTGTTTTTATTATGGGCATGGATTCCGTGGTCCAGGCACTCAGACAGGGCTGGACAGGACAGCTTGGCTGTGTTCTGTGGTGTCTGGGGTCAGCAGGGAAGACTCTCAAAGGGCTGCAGATTACTTGAACATGGGGTTGGGGGGGTGCTGGAATCACCTGGGAGTTTCTTCACTTGTCTAGTTGCCTGGGCAGGGATGACTCAAAGGCTGGACCCAGATGGGACTGCCAGCCTGAGTGCCTACACTGGCTTCTCTTTCTGGCTTTGGGCTTCCTCACAGCATGGCGGCTCTGGGTTACACTTTCTTGATGCCAGAACTCCAACAACAAGCATGGGTGCTTGGTTCCAGACCAAAGTGGAAGCTGTATGACCTTTTATGACCTAAACTCTCAAGTCACTTAGCACCACTCCTGCTATACTCTCTTAGTCAAGGAAGTCAAAAGCCCACCCAGATTTCAGGGGAGGAGACATAGATGCCTTTTCTATGAGAATTGGCCACCATGTTTTAAAGCCTTCATGATAAATGTAAAAACATTTAGCATGATGACTGCCATGTTGTATGGGCCAGAACATGTTAGATGCCATTCCCTCTGCTGCTGCCCACTTTTTTTTTCACACCTTTATCGGAGTATAAATGCTTTACAATGTTGTGTTAGTTTCTGCTGTACAACAAAGTGAATCAGCTGTATGTATTCATATATCCCCATATCCCCTCCGTCTTGAGCCTCCCTCCCACCCTCCCTATCCCACCCCTCTAGGTCATCACAAAGCATCGAGTTGATCTTGTGCTATGCAGCAGCTTCCCACTAGCCATCCATTTTACATTTGGCAGTGTATATATGGCCACGCTACTCTCTCACTTCATCCCAGCTTCCCCTTCCCCGCCCCGCCCCGTGTCCTCAAGTCCATTCTCTACGTCTGCGTCTTTATTCCTGCCCTGCCACTAGGTGCTGTCCACTTTGGTATCTCCCAGGTACTGACTGCTGTGATTGTGTGACTTACATAAGCCCCCTGCCCCCCGTCTTAACTAAATGATCTTTAAGCTGCAGCTTAGTAAATATGTTTAGTCTAATATTGCCAGATTCATTCTTTTTACCTTCTTCACGTTTGGACCCAACTTTTAAAAATTTCCTAGCCCTTAGTTGAATCTCCTTACCCTCAACGGCTTCTCAAACACATCTAGAGGTTTTCCCAAGGAGATTCGAGAAGGTCAGTTTCCCGAGTCCCCCAGGGTATCTTTCATGAGCTTTGATGTGTGATTCACACGGTCCCCTGATGTTCCAGGCACCCTTTTTATCCCCTTACTCTAATTTTCTCAGAATAAAAATTCACAATTGACCTTTTCCAGAAACAGAGGAATAGCTTTTCTTCTCTAAAATGTATAAAAAAGTCTAAGACATCATGTCCTCCCACAAGGATCACATGCTAGAATTGGAAACCTAAGACTCACAGGAAACCGTGGTGGAACGCAGGATATAACCAGGTGCCCCACTGTGAGGCCCGGCTGGTAGCCCCCTACCTGTGCTGTCCCGTGGCTCCTTACCTCTACTGGCCAAGTCGGTGATGTCTGGTGGCTCTTCTTTTACAGGGGAGGATATGGCTCTGGAGAGATTAGGACACTCATCCAAAGGCAGATCTAACTCCAGGGCTGGCGCTCCTACCTTTCTTGGGGAGATTCCCTGCAAACACGCACGCTTTTGGGTTGACAGGTTGCATCGCAGACATGAGCATCACTTTTGAAATCTGTGCCTCCCCTCCCCCACCCCCAGATCACAAACTCTGGAAGCCTCAGTTCCGACAGCCTTTTTTGGTCTAAGCTTGGGGAATTAGCAAAAGAAAGGAGGAAGCCCCAGATTCTAATTAACTTTGCTTTTTAACTACAGATGAGCCACTTTTTGAGTTACCTGGGGGTGAGAGTCTCAAAGATTAATGAAAATATGTAAAGATGACAGGCAAGCAGGAGCCAGACACTCCTGTAATTAGGTTTCCTCATCCTTGTGCCTTGAGAGTAAAAAGATCAAGGGAACAAAAGGACAGGGGAATTATGTGAATAACTGTCTTCCGCCTTTGAGGAGGATTATTCTTCAGAGTCTTCCTGTTTTTCCCAATAGAACTTAAAACAAACATTTAACTGTTTGTTTTTTTGGTTGTTGTTAGTTTCATCTTTTTTTTTTTTCAACTGTAGCCTTTTTAGTCTTGTCCCTACTCAGCTTAATCTTATCTGACCACACCTAAAAATGCTATAGAAAAAGAAAAATGATTTTCCTTCTACCCTTCTAAGTTCTTGACTGAGGCCTCCCCACACCTGCCCTGTAGTAAAAAGACAGATTAACAGGAGAATAACAAATTTAAACACATGCATATGTATGGAAGCCCCCCAAAGATATGAGACTCAAAGAAGTCACCAGAGCAGAAAGCTTTTGTCTCTTTTAGACAATTAATTTGTGAAGAATTGACAAGACAAGGGGTTTGGGCTAGGGGTAGTAAGATGGTGAAGACCTTAACAAGGTTTGGGACTTCCCTGGTAGCGCAGTGGTTAAGAATCTGCCTGCCAATGCAGGGGATATGGGTTCAAGCCCTGGTGCAGAAAGATGCCACGTGCCACGGAGCAACTGAGCAACTGAGCAATTGAGCCCGTGAGCCACAACTACTGAAGCCCACATGCCTAGAACCCATGCTCCACAACAAGAGAAGCCACCACAATGAGAAGCCCGCGCACTGCAAGGAAGAGTAGCCCCTGCTCTCCGCAACTAGAGAAAGCCCTGAGAGCAGCAATGAAGACCCAACGCAGCCAAAAATTAATTAATTAATTAAATTTTTTTTTTTTAAAGTTAACCGGGTTTGTTTGCACAGCCTCCTTGGCCCTAAACTCCCTGTCTCTGGTGGTTAGGGATGCCTTCTACCTCCTGGAACAGGGAAGATCCCTTTCACATGGGAGATTCACTTCCTGCTTTTAGGGGATAAAGAAGGTTCAGAGTGTCCTTTGTGCACTGGCTGTTTATCAACTCCTTTTAATTCAAAATAATCACTATGCCAAAGTGGCGTATTTAGGGTTCTCACATTCTGACCCCCTGCAATGCTGAGTGCCAGGTTTGAATTCAAAGAGCCAAGCAGAATTCCAGGAAGGTTGGAGGCTGGGATATCAGTGGGCAGCAGAGGGAAGCTGACATTTCATCACAGCGAGCTCACGTGGAAATGTCAGGAAGGGGAGAAGGAGTGCCTCATGGAGCAGACCAGCTCCCCTCTTACAGGTCTGTTGAATGTACCCAGGGTTCTCACGGGTGCGAGCAGAGGCTCTTCGGCTTTCTTGCCTCAAGCTCGGGAGCTTATAAAGAGAATCCACTCCTTCTGGCAGTCGCTAGTAGAGGACTGGGAATCTAATTTCCCTATTCTTTCTAACAATGGTGAAACTAATTTATTTATCCACTAAACTAATTTCTTTATACCCTCACTATTATTTCAGAAAGGACTTAAGATCCCTTAGCTTGGAAGGAGGAGATCAGGAGACTTTGATTTTTCTTCCCTCTCTGCCAGGTTGCTGCATCTCTTTGTGTCTGTTTCCCATCTGTGAGAGCAAACACTTCTAAGTGGTTAGTATACACACCGGGCACTGTTATGGAGACTTTCCATGTGTCTGTATTAATTCACTTAATTCTCTCCCAAACAACTGATTACATTATGTATCTTTTGGGAATTTGTCAGTGCAGTTCCAGTACATCTGTGAATACACACAGGATGACTTCTGTGGCTTTTGCCATTTCAAAGAATCTTGGGGTTTTCTCTTGGCTCCAGAGGAAAATAATACCCCAATTTGAACAGTGCTAATGGGGACCTTGTCTTTGAGCTTGACTTTCAACCAGACCCAGGCTGGAGAGAAAGGAAGTCTGCAGGATGGGGGGCCTGGGGCCGCCTATGGAGATGGGAACAGCCAAAGCCTGTCTGCCCCTTGGAAAATCTCTTTGGTGGCTTGGCCCTGTGGGGTCGTTATCCCTTCCTGGTTGGGGGTTGTTAGGGATACAACCCCTCCCCAGTCAGGATGGCAGTCAGAGGACCCCTCCTAGCCTCTGTCTGCCCATCCAAGGTCCAGCTGTGACCCTGAGGCTTATTTTTCATCCCGGGAAATCCCCTTCCTGTGGGTCAAGGGCGGTCCTGCCTCCCCCCACCCCCACGAGGTACCCCTCCCTACCCGGGCTGAGTCCGAGTTCGAGCCGCCAGCGTCCCCGGGAGTGAAGGTGGAGGTGGAGGAAGCCAGCAGGTGGAGCGCTGGGTTGGGTGCGGGGCGGTTCCCACCCAGTGGCCAGGCTCCGCCTTCTCCAGAGATGGTCGGCAAAGTGCACAGCCCGCTGCGCTGTGCGGGTAGAGAGTGAGGTTGAGTGTGAATGCGCACGAGTGCGTGTGTGTCTGTGGTCTCGGCGTCTGTGTCATTGTGTGTTTACATAGAGTAATTGTGTGTGTATCTTCGGTCTCTATGTCTGAGTACTTGTGCGGGAGTGTGTGACTTCGTGCGTCATTGTGTGTGTCAATTTACCCGAGTGCGTGCGTGTGTGTGAACGTGCATGCTAGTGTGTTTTTGTGAGTGTGTCTGTGTGTGACATCCGGGGATGGGATACGGAGGGGGATCCTCCCATCCTGAACCCCCTCTCTCTTCTCCTCGAGGTGGCCGGGGCGCCCGGAACCCCGGCCCTGACAGGGGTGCTGGGGTTGGCGACGCAGAGCTCACCGAGGGTCCCGCGACCTCCCACGGCCGGGCCGCCTGGTCTGCGCATCCCAGGCTTCTTCAACATTCCCGGGAGCTCCTGGTCGAGTTTTTCTCCTGCCCTCTTCGCAGGCTCTAGGCGACGCTGGGGCGGAGGGAGGCTCTTTGGGCCGGATGGGCGGGCCCTGCCTTGGGCGCCTCACCTGGAACGCTGGCTGGAGGCGGAGACGTGCGAAGCAGTTGGGACCACCGAGGGCTGTGCCTCAGGCCACTTTGTTCTGCCCCACGTCTGCCCCGCTCGGGTGGGGTCACTCTGGGGTCACTCTGAACCTCGCACTCCCCTCCTCCTCTTGCGCTCCACTGTGACACAGGTTGAAGTCCGGCTGTGGACCCGAAAGAACATTCGAGGGGACCTGGGACGTTGCAGGGCAAGAAGCGTGTGGGCCCGGTACAAGTCCAAAGTGCGTCCAAAGCTAGCTCTGCTGCTAAGAGGCTGTGGGATTGGGTGCGGACGTGTGTGTGTCTGTGTGTGTGTGTGAGTTCCTTGCCCTCTGAGCTTCGGCTTCATTTACAACCCAAGGGAGAACAATACCCACTTTACAGTGTGATGCCTGGATGAAAACTGGAGCAAAGTGCAGGGGGATGACCGCGCTATTGCACGCACGCTATGCCAGCACGCATAGTTCATTGTAATGAATAGGTGTATCGTGAAAGTCCCGGGTTAACCCATTTATTTTCTAAATCCGACATGTGAGGTAAACTCCGATGGAGAGGGAGGCCCAGCGGCTGGGGAACAGCCCGCACACTGGATTTGAGCACAGAGCCAGGGCTGGCCAGTTACTCGGGTGACCCCGGCTCCTGACAAGTGACACTGGTCCCTTGCCCCGCCCTTTCTGGTGATTCCTTGGGAACCCGGGAGAGGAAAGCAGGCGGACGACCGGCCCTGGCTCACTTGGCAGGTGGCATTTTCTATCCTCTGGTTACAAGGCCGAAGGGGGGCCAAGGCCAGCGTGCGCAAGCCGTCCGGGGTCCAGCGGCGGCTGAGGTTCCCGACTCCATGCGCAACCCCACCCGCCAGCAGGGAGCAGCGGGGTCCGGGAGGATTTGCAGCGGCGTCCACGAGGTGCGCAGCGGACGCCTGCTCTCCAGAGCTTCGCCTGGCTGGGGCTGTGAGAATTTGCCGACGGTGCCCGCGCCGCCGCTGGCCCCGCCCCAGCCCCGGGGACGCCCCGCCCCCTGGCCCTGCCCGCGTCGGCCTGTTGTCCGGGCCCCGCCCAGGACCGCGCCCCTCCGCGGATGCCCCGCTCACCCGCTCCGCACCGCGGGCCTGCCCTCAGGCCCCCGGGGCTCCGCGCCGCCGCCCAGAGGCTCGCGCCCTCCCGTCGCTCCGGGACCCGCCCGCCGCGTCCCCTGGGCAACCGTCTCCAGGGAGACCGGGCCCCGCCCCCGGCATCGACACCCGGTACGGAGCCCACCTGTGCGGGCGTCTGCGGGGTCCCAGTGCCCCCCCACAGCGCACGCCCCGCCACGCCCCGCCACGCCCCGCCCAGCGCCGGGCTTTGTCCGCCTGGGGAGATCCGGGGACCGGGGGCGCGTGGGGTCTGGAGGAGGAGGCGCGTTCCCGGGGCGGACCGAACCCCGTTGGGGAGGCCGAGGCAGCGGGCCGCTCTCGCGTTGTGATTCTCTGGTGTGGGCTGATTCATACCCTCCTTTTCTGATCTCATTGCATCCCTTTTATGCCTCCGTGGGGCCGGGAATCCGGGGTGTCCCGCTACCGCCCTAGATGGGAATGAGCAGGGCCCTCAGCCGGGCTCCGGACGAGGACGCGCGCCTGTTCGGGGAAAGCTGTTTACTTGTCAGGGACCGAGCAGTTGCCGCGCGCGCCCTCCCCTCCCCCTGCCCCCGATTCGGGACCGAGCATCCTGCGCTCTGGCCATTCCTAGCGTTGCCTCCCAAAGCTTTGCCCTTGAACCCAGAGGGCTAGAGGGCGGTAGACCCAGCTCCTGAGGTCCCGGCCAGCGTGAGGGCCAGAGCAAAAGACGTCCTCCCTCGCCCCCTCTTGTGAATTCTGTCCCGGCTCCGTATTTCCTGACCTGAATTCCTAAGGACTAATTTTTCTCTTATCTTTCATTCTCTCGGCTCCATCACTTTTTTTGCTTCGTCTTTCCTGGTTTCGAAAGTGCTTTCTCTACGATCCTGTCTCATTTCCCTGTGACTGAGCTGTTGTTTTTTGTCCTCTTGTTAATTAACTCCCTTGGTCAGAATGGAAGTTATTTCTTTCTTAGCTCTTGTCGCTGACCTCCCGTTTCTCTGGTGACAGTGCTTTGGGAAGTGCCTTGCCATCCTCTCACCTGGATGCTAAATGGAGAGACCATCCAAGCCCATGTTCCTGGGCTCCTGCAGCAGGGTCCGTGGGGTATCCTTCCAGGGATTAGGCTGGCAGCCGGGTGAATTCCAGCTTGGACCTTGGGAAATGTCTTCTTGGAATGACACCTTTTCCAACGGCTTCCTAGGACTGGGCTTTTTGTCTCATGGAGAAACCAGTGGTTTAGGTTTCCTGCTCTTCAGGAGCTCAGTGGGTTCCAGGCAGGAGAATCCTGCTGTGCAGGTAGCTGGGGGGAGGTTGGGGGGGTGGCAGGTCCTGCTGCTGGAACCCAGCCGCCTGGGCTCCCAGAACTCAGGTGTCTTTCTGTCTCTGGGGTCAGATTATTTCCAGGAGCCGCCCACAGTAGGGAAAGAAGCAGCACAGAGGCAGTGAGTGGGCCGACCCCTCCCCACACACCCTTCCTTTTCATCTCCAGCAAGCAGGGATGAATCTTCCTTTATGATGCAATTTGGGTCTCGAATGGGGACCCTCAAGTTCACAGACCTGCTTTTTGCAGCCATTGAATGGAACTTGAACCCAGGCTTGACTCAGATCACTTACTTTGCTTTCAAAAACCAAACAAAACAAACAACTCTAAAAATGATCTGAGTCATCTGTATGTATATGAATTCCTGCTTCAGGCACTGGAAATGTTCCTGTGGTTTGCTTCAGTACCACCAAAGGGAGCTGGGGGTGGCATTGACACAGATGGTGAAAAAGGCCCATTAAGTACAATGTGACTGGTTTGCAAAAAGGAAACCTTGGTGAGACAGTTGCTTTGGAGCTAAAGTCCTCTAAGAGAATGCACAGAAGTTTCCTGAGACTTTCTCTTTTTAAAGATTTCTTTCTTTCTCTTTCTTTTCTGTTCTTTTTTTTCAGACAGATAAGGAGCTCAGAGTCAGGCAAGGGCGGAATGACGCTCATTGATCCCAAAGCATCTTTAATCTGCCAGGCAGAGGGACCTTTGCTGCTGGTCTTTCTTGGACCATTCCAGAGAGGTAGGTTGGGCAAAGGAAACAAATGCGGGGGGGCGGGAAGAGGAGATGTTATTTTGTAGATAGGTTAAGAATTTGAATGGAATCCACCCTCCCTGACTATCTAGCCAAAGGAGAACTTCTCTTTAGGACTAGAATGCTAAAAGGAAGAGAGTGACCCAAATTTGTGCTCAGAGCCTATGAAGGGGGATGTGAACTAGACCCCAGCCAGCTTCCCAAGAGAGGGAAGGGATGGCTGTGCTCCGAGGAGCCCTGGAGCCCATTATTAAACTGCAGCATTTGGTATTTGACTTGCTGCATTCATGATAGAGCTGAGCTGACCTATTTGGTGCGAGAAAAATTAAAACCTTCTTCCGAAGGAAGTGGATTGGATTTTCATAACTTGATATTGCTTCTCAAGGAGTCCTTAGGTGGGGACATTCTGTTTCTCTAGAGAGTTGGCAGTCACTGGATCAGTAAGAGGATGCTCCTTGGAACTTCTGGGACATTAGCTTGCAAGCTGAATGTAGTCCCTTCATTGTGCAAATGAAGAAATTGAGGTCAGAGACTGACACTGACTGAGCCTTCGCTGAACACCTGCCTTTGGTATCTGGGGGCAGCTGGGTGTGATTAGCAAGTGTGCAGATTTGTCCCGTTTGCAAGCTGTGTGGGTACATATGTATTCTGTGGGTGCCCAGCACCATCTTCCTTATACAGTTGCTCGAGCAGCTACTGTCATTTCTGACGGTTCAGGTAGGGCACGAGGTTACATGATGTCATCCTTGGAGGCTTTCCCCCACCCCACCTCATTTTTTCTAGGTCTTCATTGGTACTTTCCAAACTTCTTTGTTAGTGTGGACCTCTTTAAAAAGATCAAAGTATTAAGCAGAATTTTAACCTCTAAAGCAGATTAAAAGAGTGCCACTGTGGTACAAGTAGAGACTGGCCCAGAACTCCTCCCACTGAGCAGCTGTCCTACTCCTGCCACCCTCTGAAGGCCTTGGGGTGCTTCTGTGGAACCCCAGGACTCCCTGGCACATAGGCGAAAACCATGGATTATGTAGACCTGTGTAGAGGAATTAGTTTCTTTTTCTGCTACACACCTGTTGACACTACCTTGATTTGTGTTTCAGAAGGTGCCTTTAAATCATGATTTTTAACCCTCCGACTTTTTGATTTGTAAAGGATACCTATTTACTGTCGGAAGTTTACAAAATACAAAAAAATTACAAGCATCACTCTTCTGTAATCCTACCCCCCTCCCGAAAGAACCGTTGTTTCCTTGTTGGAGTATCCTCCCTGGAGAGTCTTCTGTGCGTGTATCTTTGGAAACTTGATTTTTATTTCTTGGTAAATATTATCATGAACTTCCACAAAAACATAACTGAATGCATGTGTTTATCTCTGCTCTGTTTCAAAAGCCCACTGAAATGAGAGTAGAGGGATAAAAAGGTATAAATCCTTAAGAAAACAGAAAATGATGATGGGGGGAGGGATATGAGCAAAACTTTTGAAAGATGGGAAGCAAGTGGGTGAAAGAAAAGCAAAGCTTAGAATGTTGAATGTCCTGGCTGTGAGGGAAGCAAGCTGGCTTGTACACACGACCCACCAAAGGCTAAAGAATGGGGGCCACAGAGTGTTCCCAACAATGGGGGCAGGGAGCGGGGCTGGAAGCAGGAATATTGGTTTAAAGTGTCTGTTAGAGCCACAGACCCCTCTCTCAGGCCACGTAGCCAGGCAGCTCCCTCCTCCACCAGCAGAAGATGGCTAGTTTCCTGCAGGCAGTATTGAACCAGAGCAGCAGAAGGCAGGGGAGGCTCTATATTGAGAACAGGAAGATTCAATGAAAGTTTGCATGCTGAATAGACAGACCCTCTCCAAGCTGGTTCCTGGAACATGGCAGCCTAGCTTCTACCCATCCTCCAGGCAGGGGCCTTGAACTTCTCTCTAAGGAACCCAACCTCATGAAAAAACGCTACTTCTCAGCGACACCTACCAAGCAACCAGCCCTGCACAAGCACCTTTCAGTGCCTCTCTCTTAAATTTGAATGGGCAGCCTGGATCGTCACACGCCGAATGAGTCCTCTAACATGAAAGGCAGAGACCCAGAAGTCATAAACATGGTTGTTTTTTAAAAAGGCATATTTATAAAACAATAGTAAGCTCTTGGATATCAAAACTAGGCTAGTAGAAGTAGAAACTTCAATAGAATAGAGTTAGAAGATTGAACAATGAATTTCTAGAAAGTAAGACAGAAAGACTTGAGGGACGGAAAATAAGAAAGAGAAGATAAGAAAATTAGAGCAGTTTGGGAGGCCCAGTATCCATCTCATAGGAGCTCAAGGGAGAGAAATGGAGAAGGAAAAGTTATTAAACTCCAGGAAAAAAAAAATCTAGAACTCAAGAGTTTGCATTAAGAATCTCTGTGTAGCACTCAGCCCAATGAATAATAAGATACAGTACATCAGGGACTTACCCGCTGGTCCAGTGGTAAAGAATCTGCCTTCCAATGCAGGGGACGCGGGTTCAATCCCTGGTCAGGGAACTAAGATCCCACATGCCGCGGGGCAACTAAGCACACGCACCACAACTACTGAGCCCGTGCGCTTCAACTAGAGTGCCCGCGTGCCGCAACTACAGAGCCCACGCGCTCTGGAGCCCACGTGCCACAACTAGAGAGAGAAAACCCACATGCTACAACTAGAGAGAAGCCCATGCACCACAACGAAGAGCCCGCGCACCGCAACAAAAAGATTCTGCGTGCCTCAATGAAGACCCAATGCAGCCAAAAATAAAAATAAATAAATATATATTTTTAAAAAGATACACTACATCAAAGTAAAAGATGTTCTATGGGACATCAACATGAACTTCCAAAAGTCCAGAGATAGAAGTTACTAAAAGCCAGCGCAGGGAAAAGGGGCCACATGCAGAAGATCAGAGCACGGAATGGCATTGGACTTTACAAAATCAACACCAGGAGCTACAAGACAGTGGAGCAACTCTTTCAAATTTCTGAGGGAAATTAATTCCCAACCCAGAATTCTGTAATCATCATTCAAGCAAAATAATAGGATGAAGACCTTTTTCAGACATGTAATTTTTCAAAAACTTCACACACACACACACACTCTTTGTATCCCTTTTCAAGGAAGCTACTAGAGGATGTGCTTTACTAAAATGAGAGGGTAAACCAAGAAAGAGGAACGAGTGGTACAATATGCAGTTGTCTCTTGTTTCTCACTTGGCTCAGCCACCAGATGACTTTCTGTGTTTCAGCTGTTGTCTTACTTTGAGCCTTGGGAGTGGGGAGGGAAAAAAACACCTACCCCACCATGGAAACTGAAAAGTACTCTCTTCCAAGCCTCCCCTGCAGCCAGCACCTGTGATGTGGGCTCCACTGATGAAATGTACCTATGTTATATTTTGACAGAGAAGAGAGGGATGAAACGTGTGTTGTTTCCATGGTTATGGTGGTGATAGCGGGGATGGGCTTCAAGGTTGAGTTCTTGGCACAGAAGTGGCAGGGGTACAAGGTAGCACCCAGTACTCAGTGGCAATACCAGCAATTTTGCCATCAGACATGATTCTGTATCATGGAGTCCACATGGTGTAGTACAGTTATATTTCCTTTCTTGTTCAACTTTTTGTTTTTCCTGGAGTTGATAGTTGCCTCATGTTTTTAATTGCTTTGTTTGTTGCCTCATCTTTTTATTTGCTTTGTTTTCAATGGACTAATCACTAATTCTTCCTCAAACTCTCCAACAGAACTATTAAACCCCTCGCAATGCAGCAAATATGTCAGACAACCTGTCAGCTCCTTCCCTGCTTAATCAGTGAGAGTCAGCTTCTTTACTTGCAACCAAGAACCCTGACTGGTAGAGAGAAGGTGAAGGGAATTCCCATAATGATAGTGAAGAGAAGTTCCAATATCACAGTTGTGCAGCTGGTCTAGAGAGCAGCCAGCCCAATTTGGAGCAAGATGGCTGAGGGCCCCAGGAGGAATCTCTAAGAAAAAAATGGAGCTGATGGATTATCTGACATATTTGCTGTATTATAAGGATTTTGTAGTGCTGTTAGAGAGTTTGAGGAAGAATTACATATTCACACATAGAAAACAAAGAAAATTAAAAACGAGGCAACGGTAGGAGTAACAAAAAGTTGAACAAGAAAGGAAACCATAGTATAGGATGTGGCTTAGCTTTGAACAATATTTACATGGTTATAATAATGGAAGAACTAAAGTTTGATTAACAGAAAGTGATCCCGTAACTATATCCAGGAAATGGGGGAGAGGATCCATGCATGTGTGTATGTGAAGGAAAGCACAAACTCATCTTCTCAGGTAAAAAGTTAAAAGTTGAAGATCAAGAAATATCAGTATAAACCTGTTCTTTAGAAATGCAGAGATAAATGCAAAAGGTACAACTGAAATTGGGGGTGATTTGTTTGGATATAGAGGTCAAGGGACTGCTCATTTTTTGCTGCAAGCATTTTAGTTTTCATTAATTTTTAAAATTATGTGCTTGCAAAACTTTCACAGATATTAAAATTTAAAAGTCATTAGTATGATGGCCACATCCACCCATCAAATAGCTGTTTTCATTTTCTCTATGCTTTCTGAAATGTTTTGTCCACAAACACATGTTGCCATGGTAAATATATGTGCATTATTGGTTTCATTTAATGTGGGGAGTATTTGCAGTGCCGTGTCATTCTAATGACTACATTCACTCTTGTTGTTCGTGTTATCATTTACTTAGACATTTCTTTATTATTTTTGATTTATGAGTTTCACAGATAATACTATAATCCATATCTTTGTGCATATAGCTTTTTCTTTTTCACTTTTGAAATGCTTCCTTAAGACAATTTCCAGATTCCCCAAATTACCAGATATGAGACCATGGCTCTCTCTCTTGAGTTTGCTGTGTAGTATTGAGGGACCCTGCATGGTTGCAGGCCCAAGGCCCCCCTGGGTGCACCATGAACGAGCATCATAGGAGATCATAGGGATAGAACTTTTTGTAGGGTAGTTGGCTCATTTTTTTTTTTTCTGATGGCAGTAGCAGGAGTCAGTCTCTCTCTCTCTCTTTTTTTCCCATATAGAACAGAATTTCCAAAGACCTACACATCTCCTTCTCTGACGTCTGTCTTGGTTTTCCGCCACTGAGGATTTTTTTCCTTTTTAAAATATTCAAATTAGAAGTTACTGTCCTATTGAATAATATGGACTCAAAGGAGACACATTTAAAATGGGAGAGAGTGGGGAAAAAAAAAGGAAGAAGAAGAAGGAAAAAAAAAAGAAGTGAGGGAGGCAGAAGTGGGTAGAATAGGAAACCAGGGAATAAGGTAGTTCATGTCCTCAGCCTACCTTCCAAGCAGACACTGGGACGCCTTCTTCTGCACGGTGTCACGTGACTTTGTTATTTTGTCCAATCCCATCCTTCACCCCTCTGACCTCTTTTTCTCCAGGTGGCAGGAGCTGGGGTGTCAGACAGCCCTCCAAACAAGCCCGTCCTTCCTCTTCCTGGGGTGGTCTTCAGGATGTCCTACTTGCCTGGACTAAAACAAAAACAAACAAAAAAAAGAAAGCATTTGTATCTTGGAAGAATAGCACATCTGTCCTAAAACTGTACCTGTTGAGGGTCCTGGGCCATGCATTTCCCTCTGGCCTATGGCTTCATTCTCTTCAAGAAGGTGAAGGCTGCAGGCTTCAAGGCTGGGCTGCTGGGATGCCTGTTCCTCAGCTCCTTAAGAGCAGAGGATTGGGGTGTTTCGTGGCCTGTAGGGCCCAACGCCTTCCCTCATTCATCTGCTCTGCCAGCTCTGACCTGGGGCCCTGGCCTCATTACTTTCCCCGCTCCATTCTTGCCTCCCTTCCTTCCATTTTCCTCACAGCAGCCAAAGCAGTCTTCTTCGTAAAGCATAAAATCAGGCCATCTCCGTCCCCTGCTTAAAACCCCCCAGTGACTTCCCACTGCAGTGGTGACAAAGCCTTGCTCCTCCCGGAGGCTCCAAGGCCCTGCAGGATCAGCCACATTGTCTCTCCCCAGTCTCCCCTTCTGCTGTGACTCCCATTACCTGGTCTTCTGCCTCAGGGCCTTTGCACTTCCCGTTCCAGCTGCCTGGAACCCTATTTCATAGATCTTTCCTGGATCCTTCTCGTCATTTGTGCCTCATCTGCAATATCTCACCTGAGGACCCTTACCTGACCTGCCATCCAAAGAATATGCTCCCTGCAAACCTGTTTTATCACATTCTAATCCTATACTCTCTGAAATCATCTTGTTTATTCAGTTGTTTCTTTCTTTTTTTGTCTTTTCCCGTTAGACTAAAAACTCTGTAAGAGCAGGGGTGGTGCCTGTCTCATTCCCTGATGGACACATAGAAGGCGATCAAATCAATATTTGCTGAATGAATGAATGAGCGAGTGAATGAATGAATAGGACTTGGGACCTTCAGCCTTCTGGGTCAAGGAGGGGCCCCTCATTCTTTTTCCTGAGGGTCTCCAGGAGGATGTGGTGGTTGAAGGATCTCCTGGCCGCCAGAGTAGGGTGGTGGTTTCTGGAAAGCTCCTTCGGGGTAAACATCCAGGAGATTCAGCAGGTGGTGGCCCTCCAGGTAAAGCATCTTCTGCTCTGCTTCTGAAGCGCTCACTTGCTCTCACTTTCCATCTAAGTTGGGCAACAGGAAAAGTGTTCATTTCATTCTCCGTGGAAAACTGACCGGAAACAGCACTTGATTAGAAGGACTTTTTGAGGCCGAGAAGTCCTGGAAATAAACCCGGGTCAAGAGGCCCAATGTGAACTCTGCTCTGTTCAGCGTGATGTGGAAGGCCGGCCCCGGTGGCCCCCTGCCCCTTGTCACATGGCTGCTGGTCTCGCACCCTCCCAGCCTGGGTGGATGGTAGATACTTAGACTGTGTGCGTAACTACCTTCTACAACTTTCTGTGACTGAGGCTCCTTCCCTTGGGCTAACTAGGTTGTAACTTTGGGCTCTGAAATCCAGGCATTGGACAGATGTTTTGTCCTCAGGTTAAGGACACGAACATCTCTCTCTATACAGGTTCATAGGAGCTGTCCAGGGGGACCTCTAGACTCTTGCTTTAGGATAACATCGGAAGGTACAGGGCATGTTTTGCCCAGGGCGTCCCCTCAGGGAGGAGGATGTTTATCGCTCAGACAAGCAAGACACAACTTCCCTTCTTTTCCCACTGCCTGTCCCCTGCTGAGAGTGACTCATGTGTTCCCTTGGGAAGCTGTTCCCCAGGGTATGTGATTGTTCCCCAGGCACCAAATAGCCTGTCTTTACGTTGACAAAGGCTGGGCAGCATCTCCCGGTCAGCGTGTCAACCACATTTGTGACGGCTACTGGAAAGAGGCAGAAGTCTAACAGACTGGGGAGACGCCAGCTCAGAGCCCCAAAATGGTGGCGTTTCAACAGGAATGAAAGGGATCCTTCGGCAGTCCTGAGCTTGGGACAAGCCATCAGCCAGCTGGTCTGCCAGCCCAGGGGGACTCTGTGGGCTGCAAGGTCACTCCTAGTCCCGAAGAAGCATTTGAGGGATTCTACATCCCTTGCTTGCCCTTTTCCCTTAGAAATAACTTAGGGCCCCCTGAGGCGTTCCCTGGCTGCCAGTGGGGAAGGATGGCGGTGGCAGATGTCCTTGTATCGAAATCTTTAGAGAAACTCCTCTGCCGGCCGCTCAGGACTCAGGAGGTCAGACCCCTCAGACCTTCACAGCTGAGAAACTGTTCTTCAACCTCAGGCCAGAGAAGGTGCATCTACCTGGGAATGTCTAGGAACAGCTCGCAGAGGGCTGGTGACAGAGACCCCCGGCGCCCCCCCCCCCGCCCCCCGCCCCGGCCAAGATGACTCTGCTGCCGCGCAGCTCTTCTGTGGAGCGTGCGGGCCGGAAGTGGGAAGGTGAAAGGAAGCGAGCTCCTTCTTGCCCAGTTTTCTTTACTATTTTATGAACGATTCAGATGTGGACGGACAGAGGAAGCCTCTCTCAAGATTCTGGATGACAGAGTGAGAAGGATTGTTCCTGGTTCTTCTTTGGTCCATCCCACTTTAGTGCCTTGAGGGTGGTCGTGACCCTTACTTACCTTCCTGGCCCCATGGCTCCACATGTGTGTGCCGTCTACTGATCCCAAATGATATCTCTGTGACCCCTAAGACCTCTTCCCTGAGCTGCAACCTGGGACGTTGCCCCTTGGCTGTCTCCATTGGGATGTTCAGTAAGCAGCTCAGATTCAGTATGTCTGAAATGGAGCTCTTGCTGTTTCAGTTCCCTGCAAATCTGTTTCTCCCTTACACTTTGCCATCTCTGTAAATATCCACCAGCCATGCAGTCTCCCAAGCCCAAACCTGCCTGTTATCCTTGCTCCTTCTCTCACTGTCCCCCACCTGACGCCCCCGCACCGCGCACCCCGCCACCAGCTCATAGATGTACCTTGATTCCCTCCCTCTCCAGTTCCATCTCCTCCTCCTGGGTCAAGGCACAGTCATCTGTGGCACGAGCTGCCCTACATTCTCGCCTGCATGCTTGCAGCCCTCCAGCATCATTTCAGATGCAAATAGGATCTGGTGGCTCCCTTTCCTAAAACCCTCTAGGGCTGTGCACTCACTGCATCGCTCCTAGAGTGAAAGCCAGGTGCTTCCCCTGTAAAGGCTCTGCAGGACTGGTCCCTGCTCACCTCCTCAGCCCATCTCATCCCCCACCCTCCCCTGCGCTCCAGCGGCAAGGGCCCGCCTTCTGTCGGCTCAGGACGTGATGGCTCACCCTGGCCCTCTGCCCCAGTGTCCTCCCCTCAGAGGGGCCTTTCTCGGCCTCCCTATATGCAGCAGCCCCTCCTGCTGTCCTCCGTCACATCGTCACTAGACACTCTGTCCTTCACCGCATTGATACAACGCGGGAACATCCTTCTTGTCTACTGTGTCTCCCCTACTGGTGTGTAAGCGCCTTCTGGGGAGGGACCCTTTGTCTCATTCACCACTGTGTTCCCAGCACCTCGCACGATTCCTGACACTTAATAAATACGAGTCGAATAAACTAAAATATCTCAGGTTAAGTGATATATACAAAATGTCAAATCCAATAATACATGAGTGCTGATTATTTCCATGAGATGAAATTACCGAGAATAATTGTGAGTTCCTGCGTCTAGATTCAGGAAGTTAGTGTTCCTGTACAGACTGGGAGATCCTGGCTTACTGTGAGAAGTGTCTGGAGGGTTGGCAGCCAGCAAACTTGGTGATGTGGCCACCAAAGCACTTTCGGTGGGAAGCGGAGGCGGGGGAGGGGAGCCTGATACCCTTTTAGGCCAAACAAATGGGAGTTTGGTGACTAGAACATTCTCCTACCATTGGCCTGCCGGGCCCCATCTGGAGCATCTTGTTTTCTTGGAGTGCCAAACTTTGGCAAAACATCTAAATCTGCTCTGTAGGGAGAACAGAGGTTCTGGGACCACCATCCAGCAGAAGAGCCGTCAGATAACGACTCCATGTGCCTCTAGGTGGCAGCACAAAGGACAGGGCTGGCTCTTAGAGGTGGGCCAGTGTCCAAGGGAAGAAATTTCTAACACTAGAAGCTTCCAAAAATGGAATGTGCTGCTCTATTAATGGAAATAAATACTTTCAGCTGCAAGTGATAGAAAATCCAACTCAAACTGCTCTAAGTTAACAACAAAAAGGCGGGGCTGGGGCGGGTTTTTTGGCTGATAGAACTGAAAATTCTAGAGGTAGAGTGTAGCTTCAGGCATGGCTGGATCCAGGGAGTCAAAGGCTGTCCTCGGGACCCTGCTTCACTTTCCATACTGAGCTCTGCTTTCCTCCACGTTGGTCCTTTCTCGGGTTCCACCCCTCAGAGCAGCGGGTGGTCACCAGCAGCTCCTGGTAGATATTCTGTCTTTTCTGTTCTCCCAGGAGAAAGTCCCCAAAGAAGTCCAGATGTCAAAACCCGTGGGATTGACTTCATAGTCACATGTCCATCCTAGAATCACTGTAGCCAGAGAGGTATGACAGTTGGCTGGGGCTACGTCCCGTCCCTGCTTCCAACCCAGTCCCTGTGGCCAGGAAATGCGGGGCTCTGAAAGGCTGGGCCTGGGTCTCAGGCCATTCCGGGAGCCAGGAGAGAAGTCAACCCATCTGAGCCACTTGGACTGAGTTTGTGGAAGGTCCCCAGCTCCCAGATCAAGAAACCGAAAGTTACCAGCACCCCTGTGCCGCTCTCCCCCAGGGTAAACTGCCTTCCACCCGAGGTAACCCCTATCTCTTCTTCTGCCAACATAGACTACTTCTGCCAGCGCTTGTTCTCCATATAAATGGGACCTTGAGCACATACTCTTCTGTGCCTGACGTCTCTCTCTCAGCCTTATATGTGTGAGATTCATTTATATTGTTGAATTGATAGATCATCCACTCTCACTGCTAACATAACATTCCATCGGGAGAGGAAACCACAGTTTATTTTTCCATTCTACTGCTGATGAGCACTTGGGAAGTTTCTGTTTGGGGACTACTAGGAATAGCGGTGCCATACTCTTGTATGCTTCTTCTGGCGCACCTGTGCTGGCATTTCTGGAATTAATTGCTGGGTCGTAGGGCATATGTGTTCACCTTTAGTAGATACTGCTCAACAGTTTTCCAAAGTGGTTGTACCAATCCGCATTCTTGGAGCAGTTCTAAAGCCTCGGGATTAGCTGACATCTGTGTCCCATACACACTGAGAGCGACAGGTCTGGGCTTCATGGAGAGCTGGGGCTTGTTAGCAGCTGCATCCTGGGTCCTGGGCCCACAGAGAGGGAAAGAATTCCCATCCTTCTCCTGTCCCCTCTCTGGTATTTGATTCTGTCCTGCCCACACTATCCTGAGCCTTCCTCTTTTAGGAATGAGTTTTTAATATCGACGTGTTTCCCTGCATCCCAGATGGACGAGTGTAGTCGAAGGCTTCGTTTCCACAGCACTGAGGTACCCCATCCACCCCTTTGGCTAGAGTCCTGTGGAGTTCCTGCTGCATGCGCTCATCTTAGCCTCAGGACTGAGTGGCCAAAGATGCCTTCCTGAGCTTGGCCAAAGCACTGTAAATGGATTTTCCAGAATTCCTGACTGTCCTCCACATTCTGAGTCAAAAAAAAAAAGCCTTTGGCCTGGCCGTTCTCAGAAAGAGGAACCCAAAGTAGGATGTGGTTTTACAACCAGAGGAAGTGGATCCCAACAGTGGTAACATGGTAGCACAGGGTGACATGCTGCCCTGCTGCTCAGAGCAGCTTCTGCATGTAACTGAGGGTGAGGCCTGGAGCCAGCTGGCAGAGCCACCAGAAGAACAGCTCTCTCAAACTAAACACTTCCTTTCAACTATTTTAAAAAGTCACTTAAATCTCGGAGGATGTGACCCTAGGGTAAGGAAGTATTTGTCTAAAGAATAAAAATGATAAAACATGAAGGAAAAAGCTTTGCCTACATCAACATTCAAAACTTCTGCTCCTTAACAAGACACATAAACAAAGTGAAAAGATGACTCAAATCAGATATTGCCAACTCACTCAAGCAACAAAAGAACTGAATCTAGAGAATGTAAGAAACCCTGCAAAGCAGTAAGAAAAAGACAACCCCACAGAAAAAATGGGCAAAGTTTATAAGCTGGATATTTGCAGAAGGTAAACATTTTATGGATAATCAGAGAAATGCAAATTAAAACAAGAGAGCATTTCACGCCCACCAGATTGGCAGAAATGAGTAAATTTGACAGTACCAAGTGCTGGCAAAGATACGGAGATTAAAAAGTTAAGGATATGGTTATACCTGTCGTAGGTTATACGTATGATCTGACAATTCCACTCCTAGGCATATACCCTCTACCTGCACTGCCCAGTATGGCAGCCACCAGCCACATGTATTTCTTGAGCACTTGAAATGTGGACAGTATGATTGAGGAATGGAATTTTTAAACATTTTATTTAATTTTAATTCATTTAAACATAAGAATTCATACTCGATTTGGTTATTGGAAAACTTTTTAGTATATTTGGAACAACTTGAGTCTGTGAACCTACTTTTTTAACCTGTTAATTGTATGAAATCTACATAAGATGAAATACTTCTGATGAAAACCTAGCGTCCGAATTGTCCTGTAAGTGTAAAATACACACCAGATTTCAAAGACTTAGCACCAAAAAAATGTAAACTATCTTGTAATTCTTCTGTACTGATAACATTGAAATGACCATAGTTTGGATATATTGAGTTAAATAAAATAGATTACTAACTGAATTTTATCTGTGTCTTTTTACTTTTTAAAAATGTGGCTACTGGTACCTTTGACATTCCACGTGTGGCTCACATCATATTTCTCTTAGACAGTGTTCACCAAGACTCTCACTTGTACACAAGGAGATGTGTGCAAGAATATACGTTGCAGCATCATTTGTAATAACCAACATGAGTAGACACAAACCTTGAGGTCCCTTAGCAAGAGAGGGGGGTAAATAAATTGTGGTGTACTTACACAGTGAAATATCTCCCAAGAGTTAAAATGAATGAACTAGAGCTACATGTATCAGCATGGATAAATCTAGATTGCAGCGTTGAGTGGCAAAAACAAGGGCAGAAGACTCAGTAATCATACAATGCTTTAAAGCATGGAAAAATATTAGGAATTGTTTGTGGACACATTTTAGTATAATAAAAGGATAAAAACATGCATGGAAACTATAAACAACCAGAATCCAGGTGGTGGTAACCCTGAGTGGGAGAGAGACTCAAAGACCTCTTATTGTGTCTGTAACATTTTGTTACTTACCGGGCAGTGGGTTTGGTATGGCTGAGATAGTTCAACAGCTTGTCTGATGGCTAAAGCCATTTTCAAGCCATTTGGTTTCTGGTCAAAAAGTTTCAAAGAACGTCGTCCTTCGCTCCCTCTCAAGTCTGGGGTTGTCTGCCCAGTGATCCTGCCATTTTCCATCTTTGCCGGCTGGTGGCCATGGTGAGGTCTCCCACGTGTGTGTGTTCCTGAGAAAAAATGACTTGGCATGGGTTTGTTGGTGGTTTAAACTGGGGGCACCGCCGTGAAGGATGCAGACGGAGTGCCTGCAGCTCAGCCTAGACAGTGGCCTGGGGCAGCAGGAGGCACAAGCCACCTCCCGGCTGGGACTCCATCCCAAGCTTCCTGCTGACAAAAGTGCTGAAATCCTGTTTTCCAAAGGGTCCTACTAAAGGACTCAGCCAGCACACCTTAGGGCCTCACTTTGCCTTTGCTTCCTTTGCAGGACGATTGGTATCCGAGAATTAAAAGAGCAGGATGCCCCCCGGGGTTGACTGCCCCATGGAATTCTGGACCAAGGAGGAGAATCAGAGCGTGGCTGTTGATTTCTTGCTGCCCACGGGGGTCTATCTGAACTTCCCTGTGTCCCGAAATGCCAACCTCAGCACCATCAAGAAGGTACGATCTTGACCTTAAAACTAGTTCTCAGAGCTTGGAACTCAGAGAAGCAGACAGATGGACTCTGCAACTCTCAGATTTGAGATCCTCAGCTATGAATTTTAAAAAATATGGGGGGGGGGGCTTCCCTAGTGGCACAGTTGTTAAGAATCCGCCTGCCAATGCAGGAGACATTGGTTCGAGCCCTGGTCCAGGAAGATCCCACATGCCACGGAGCAACTAAGCCCGTGCGCCACAACTACTGAGCCTGAGCTCTAGAGCCCGCGAGTCACAGCTGAAGCCCGCGCACCTAGAGCCCGTGCTCTGTAACAAAGAGAAGCCACCACAATGAGAAGCACGCGCATCGCAACGAAGAGTAGCCCCCCACTCGTGGCACCTAGAGAAAGCCCGCACACAGCAACGAAGACCCAACACAGCCAAAAATCTTAAAAAATAAAATAAATTATAAAACAAGTAAATTAAAAAAAAAAAAGATATGGGAATTCCCTGGAAGTTCAGTGGTTAGGACTCCACGCTTTCACTGCCCGGGGCCCAGGTTCAAGCCCTGGTCAGGGAACTAAGATCCCGCAAGCAGTGTGGCGCGGCCAAAAAAAAAAAAAAAAATTAAAAGATAAAAATAATGTCCAAGAATTGCTTAAAAACTCACAGTTGAAATCCACCTAGCTTTCCAAATTCAGCTCCCGCCTTTATCATGGCACGTTTACCCTTCCTAGATTCCTGTGAAAGCTTCAGGGTGCTGGTTCCCAGGGTGAACTTTCATCCTCTCCATGACTGTGCCATCACGTTTGAAACCACACCCCATGCATGGCCGCTTGAGTTCTCCCGGTCTTTTGTCTTCAGAGCTGTCATCATAGTCAACATCATCTTTGCAAATGGTTTTTGGCTTTGTTGAATAATTTTCATCGTGGATTACTGAGTCAAAGGATGAAATATCTGGATGGTATTTGGTACATCTTGTCTTGTGACCTTTCAAAGGGCTTATCCCACTTGCAAAGTGTGGGATTTAATGGGTCATGGCAGAGGACAAGGCCTTAGCCCGGAATTTGAAAAGCTATACTTGGGAGCAGAAAAAAAAGGAGAGAAGCAATGGACCATACTTGAGTTTTGTTTTGTTTTGTTTTGTTTGTGTTTTAATCTTCCCTTCCTGGGTGTTTCTTTAAAAATGAAATTTCTTTTTTTCCATTTCAAAAGTACTATGGACACATTGAAATTTAGGAGAATAAGAAAAAGTAGAAGGAAAAAATTACCCATGATCCAGCCGTATGAGACAAGCACAGTTCACACTTTGGCTGTTTCCTATTTTCTTTTCTATGTAGTGTTTTTTGGTGATAGCTCTGATTATGAATTTTTATATCTTTTTTCCGAGTTAACATTGTAACATCCTTTTCATGTTATTAATCTTGTGTAAATATCATTTTAATCTTTTTCCTCACAGGGCTCTACATGCATATTATTAAACTTCCAAATACCACAGAAATATAAAACACATCGGTCTCAGCAGTCTCACCTCATATCCCAGTTCAATTTCGATTTCTTTTTTTTTTTAAGATTTTTTTTTGATGTGGACCATTTTTAAAGTCTTTGTTGAATTTGTTACAGTACTGCTTCTGTTTTTATGTTTTTATATTTTTTGGTCGAGAGGCATGTGGGATCTTAGTTCCCCGACCAGGGATCGAACTCACCCCCTGCATCGGAAGGCAAAGTGTTAGCCACTGGACCGTCAGGGAAGTCCCCAGTTTCAATTTCTTAATATTTTAATTTATACCAGGGACCAGACAGTTAATATTCTAGGCTTTGCTGGCCATATGGTGTTTGTCACAACTACTCAACTCTGCCGCTGTAGGGCTGAAGCAGCCATAGACGGTGTGTAAGTGAATGGGTGCGTCTGTCTTCCAGTAACTTGGCAGACTGTAACTTGCAGTAGTTCATACGTTTATCATCGTTTTTATGGGAATGAGCTTGAATTACAACTGCTGTTCTATAGCTTGGGGTCTTTTCCCACTTAATGCTGTATGTGGGAGCCCTGTGTGCATTGGTACAGGTATCCTTAGATTCTGGGTCACACGCCTGTGCTATCCGTTTGCACTGATGGAACGTAATTATCCATCCCCCGTGGAAGAAAAATAGAGCTGTTCTCCTTTTCCATCTTCTCTGTGACTCAGCGGTGGGCACCTTTGCACTAACACTTGGTGCTCCAGTGGCGCTCCTGTGATCCCTGGGGACTCCTCACCCCGAGGCCACGTACTGGACACAGCCCGCGGAGGCGTTTATGGCCCCCTCGGTGTGTGAAACTTTTCTGAATTACTTGCCATCATTTAAAGACCAGGGTGATGAACCAGGAACGATTAGCTGGGTCCCTGGAGGTCAAGTCTGGATGGCCATCTCTCAGGGTAGCCTACAGGGGAGACCGTAGGACCCACCGCTCTGCTCCAGGTTTAGAGCCTACCTGGCCCCGTTCGTAGAAGGGCAGGGACGGCGACTCCCAGTGACCCTGTGGTCAATGCTCAAGGGACGGAGAGAGTAGTGGTCCTGGGATCTTGCCTTTGCCCCCTTGTCAGGGTCGTGAGACCAGCCTCCACCCGCCTCCCGGCTCCCTGGGGCCCCGCCCACCGTAGGGGAGGAGCTGACCGGCCACTTCCCTTCCAGGTGTTGTGGCACCGAGCCCAGTATGAGCCGCTGTTCCACATGCTCAGTGACCCCGAGGCCTACGTGTTCACCTGCGTCAACCAGACCGCGGAGCAGCAGGAGCTGGAGGACGAGCAGCGGCGGCTGTGCGACATCCAGCCCTTCCTGCCCGTCCTGCGCCTGGTGGCCCGCGAGGGTGACCGGGTGAAGAAGCTCATCAACTCGCAGATCAGCTTGCTCATCGGCAAAGGTGCCCTGCCGAGGCCAGGCCGTCCCACCTCCGCCGGGCCTGCCCCCCGCCCCCGCCCCCGAGCCCCACGCTGACCCGGCTCCCCTGCCCCTCAGGCCTCCACGAGTTTGACTCCTTGCAAGACCCGGAGGTGAATGACTTCCGAGCCAAGATGCGCCAGTTCTGCGAGGAGGTGGCCGCGCACCGGCAGCAGCTGGGCTGGGAGGCCTGGCTGCAGTACAGCTTCCCCCTGCAGCTGGAGCCCTCGGCGCGGAGCTGGGGGCCGGGCACCCTGCGCGTCCCCAACCGGGCCCTGCTCGTCAACGTCAAGTTCGAGGGCAGCGAGGTGAGCGGTGGCTCACGCCGGCCCGTGTGCTGCATGCAGGCTGCCGTGTCCACGGGGGACACTTCCCCTGTGAGACTCCCGGTCACCCACCAGCCTCCCCAGTTCATCCTCCTCCCAGCAACATCGGGTGGTATTTGTAGGGTATCCATTGCATACGAGGGGCTTGGCCAAACGTCCCACCCGGCGAGTTCCACAAGGCAGAGTGACCAAGAGGCTTTGGTCCTCGGTCCACTCACGCATCCAACAGGTGTTTCCTGGTGTCGGCCACGTGCCATCCTCAGAGCCTGCCGTCGTGGAGCTCACATTCAGGGGGCAAGGGGCGCCTAATACTTGCAGACGGGCCAGCCCACCCGCTGTGCCCCAGAACCCCGTGGGCTCTTCGCAGGCGTGGAGGACTGACCCTCCCTCCTCCCCCTAGGAGAGCTTCACCTTCCAGGTGTCCACCAAGGATGTGCCCCTGGCACTGATGGCCTGCGCGCTCCGGAAGAAGGCCACGGTGTTCCGGCAGCCGCTGGTGGAGCAGCCCGAGGACTACACACTGCAGGTGAACGGGAAGCACGAGTACCTGTACGGCAGCCACCCCCTCTGCCAGTTCCAGGTGAGGCCTGGGGTCCGGGAGGGGTTCCTGGGTTCCCTGCAGTCCTGGCCTGGGGCCTGGGTTGGGGCGGCGGGGGGGCGGGAGCTGGTCCTCGGCCCCTCTCGAGCCCGACAAGCCAGACCTTGGGGGTCACGGTGAGAGTGCGCCCTTGCTGGGCTGGCTCTCCCCGTGAGCACAGGGAGGTGGGCGGGGGCAGGAAGGGCCAGCAGGAGAGGCCCCAGAAGGCCTGGCGTGGGCAGGGGCCAGCGTGGGGCATCCCTGGGTAGCCGGTCGTCCAGGGAACAGTGGAGCCACTCACCCCGCCCCCCATCTCAGTACATCTGCAGCTGCCTGCACAGCGGGCTGACCCCCCACCTGACCATGGTGCACTCCTCTTCCATCCTCGCCATGCGGGATGAGCAGAGCAACCCCGCCCCCCAAGTCCAAAAGCCACGCGCCAAACCGCCCCCCATTCCTCTGAAGAAGGTGAGCTGGCGCCCTGCACTTACCCTCCCCTGCAGCCCTCCTTCCCACCTGAGGTCCAGCCCTGGTGCCTATTGGGCATCGCCCTGGGCCAGCCATAGGTCCAGGGGTCCCTTGTCTCATGCCTTCTGGTTGCTCGGGATTGAGAGTTGGGCCTCTGGGCTGGGGTGGACTCCTGTCTGGACTCCTGGGGCAGCCTCCAGGCCTGGCGCTTGGCTGCCTGCCCCTCCTGTCTCCCGTGCTGTAGGCAGAACTCCATGCCCTGCAGCGCTGCGTGGGGGGGTGGTTTGGGCCCCCTGGGGCGCCTGCACGGCAGGTTTTCTGGTAAAGGATGGCGTTGCGGGCAGGAATCTGCAACACCCTTGCCGCCGCTGTGGCCACGCGCCCTGGCAGCGGCCGGGAGCGCAAGCCTCCCCTGAATTCCCCTGCTTTAACGCCCCCGCTTCTCCCCTCCACCCCGCCCAGCCCGCCTCGGTGTCCCTGTGGTCCCTGGAGCAGCCTTTCTGCATCGAGCTGATCCAGGGCAGCAAAGTGAATGCCGATGAGCGGATGAAGGTAGGGGCTCCTGGGCCTAGAAGGGCCCGGGGAGTGCGTGTTTTTTGCACAAACACGGTGGCTGTGGCCTGGAGAGGTGGCGGAGGAAGAAGGAGGGGGGTGTCACACGAAAGCCACCTGACCACATTACCCAGCATCCCTGCCGGGGGTGGTGATGAGCTGCTTCAAAACAGGAAGGGGGGAGGGGAGCAGGCCAGCCGGCCAGAGAGGACAATTCGGAGAAACCGGGCCCAGCGAGTTCTGGGTATTGACTTTGGTGGAGGTAGTGGGGCCAGGCCCAGCCCAGGGATAGAGGAACCGCAGAGCCTGGGAGGTGACAGACGCAGAAGGGGAGCCGCTCCAGCTGGGCCGGGGCCAAGGCCACGGCCACCTCTGGGTCGTTCACACGCCCACCTCCTCTGGCCTCAGGACGGCCCTGTGAGGTGCAGGTTTTCTCGTCCCATTTGCAGGACGGGAAACCCGGGTCCAAGGAGGTCGGGGCTCTTTGGGGAGCACTTTTTGGTTGGGGTAGTTTCACAAGCAGGGCAGGCGTGGGCTCCCATGGGTGAATCCTGGAGGGCTGCATGGGCGGCCGGGCCATGAGGAGGCAGGGCGAGATGTGCAGGCGGCATTAAGTCCTTCCCTGCCTACAGGGGCTCCTGCCCCTTCTGAGCAGCAGGGGCACCCTTGGGTGCTTAAGCTAGAAGGGCCCCTGGAGTTCCCGAGCCCTGATGGGGAAACTGAGGCCCAGAGCAGGGAGCCAACACACCCCAGGGTCCCGCAGTCAGTGGGGAGCACAGCCCACGCAGCCCTCCCCTTCCCCCCAGGACCACACCTCCCCCTCAGGCAGCCAGCCCTCCCTTTTCCGGACCACCTTCAAGCACCTGGCGGGGGAGGGTTCAGACCCATGTGAAATGAGGACCTTTCAGGAGGAGATTCGAGCCTTAGGTGGGAGGGACACCCCGGCGGGAGAGGGAGTCTGGGCCTCTGCAGCCTGCCACCCGCACCGTGCCTTCCCCAGCTGGTGGTGCAGGCCGGCCTCTTCCACGGCAACGAGACGCTGTGCAAGACAGTGTCCAGCTCGGAGGTGAGCGTGTGCTCAGAGCCTGTGTGGAAGCAGCGGCTGGAGTTCGACATCAACATCTGCGACCTACCGCGCATGGCCCGCCTCTGCTTTGCGCTCTACGCCGTGATCGAGAAGGCCAAGAAGGCTCGCTCCACCAAGAAGAAGTCCAAGAAGGCGGTGGGTGGGGCCGGTCGGGAGGCGCTCCGTGATGGGCCCAGTCCAGTCCCGCAGCCCGCCCCGGGGCCACTGCTCATCCTGTTCCCAGCATCTCAGCTGGCACGCAGCCTGGGGATGGGGTCCAGGAGGGCCTGTGAACCCCAGCCTCTCCACACCGTGCGTGCGCACACACAACACACACACACACACACACACACACGCGCGCGCACGCACGCTAGCCACCACCCCTGCCTGCCATGTGATGGTGCTGGGTTCCTGGGCTTATGAGCACAGTGACTCGGAATATCTGGGCCTGGGCCTTTGGTCCTTGTGGGAACCTGGAGGGAGCTCCCTGCCCTGGAAGGACAAATGCAGTGTCCTTGCAGGGGGCGGGGTGGCCTGAGTCAGCAGCCAGTTGGAGACAGAGTGGTGGTCGAGCACTGAGTCACTGGGCCCAGGATGTGACTGACCACCGAGCCACCCTGACTCACTCGTAGCTGAGCTGGGCCAGCTCCCTAGGGCCTATGTGGTTTGTTTGAAGCTTTCTCAAGAAGCCGAGAGTGGGATGCATCCGGGAGCAGAAGGGAGTCGAGGGGTGACTGACTCTGCCAGCTGCTTCACAGGGAGTCTGGGCAAGGGTGGGAAGCATGGTCTGGCTGGGCCCATCCTGCAGGTGAGCAAACGGAGGCTTTCTGGCGGCTGGCTGTGACCTGCCCGGTTTCTCTCCCAGGACTGCCCCATCGCCTGGGCCAACCTCATGCTGTTTGATTACAAGAACCAGCTCAAGACCGGCGAGCGCTGCCTCTACATGTGGCCCTCCGTCCCAGGTTGGCCCAGGCCAGGAGGGAGAGGCAGAGGCCAGGGGATTGGGGAGCTGGGTCCCACACGTGATGACATTCCCCTTGCAACTCCATCTGTCCTTGTATCCAGACGAGAAAGGGGAGCTACTGAACCCCTGTGGGACCGTGCGGAGTAACCCCAACACTGAGAGCGCAGCCGCCCTTGTCATCTTTCTCCCTGAGGTGGCCCCCCACCCTGTATACTACCCTGCCCTGGACAAGGTCAGTGAGGGGGCCCTCGCCATTTGGGGTCCAGGACCCACCCTGCCCAGAAACCTCGAAGCTAAAGGTTAACTGTCCTGACCCTGCCTCTGGGGCTCCCCAGGACATGGTCCCTGCACCCCGTGAGTTGCCCGGGCTGGGAGCTGGGTGCCCACACACGCTTGGGGGCTTCCTTGACTCTCTGGAATCCTCATGTGTCCTAGAGCAGTGATTCTCAACCGGGGGCCGCTTTGCCCCCCAGGGGACTTTGGGCAAGGTCCAAAGGCATTTTTGGTTGTCACAACTAGTGGGAGAGATGCGCCTGGCATCTCATGGGCGGAGGTCAGGGATGCTGCTAAACGGCCTGCAGCACGCGGGAGAGTCCCCACCACTGAGAGTCACTGGCACACAAAGTCAGCAGTGCCGAGGTGTTGACGCCCGCCCCGGGGGCCCCGCAGGCCAGGCTGGCCCAGGCCCCGGGGTTGCCGCTGACAGCAGGGTCGCTCTTGCAGATCCTAGAGCTGGGGCGGCATGGGGAGCACGGGCGCTTCACGGAGGAGGAGGTGAGCTGGGGGCCGTGGGCGGTGGGGCGTGGACCTGGCTGCAGCCCTCACCGCCCCCCCACCTCCACCTGTGCCCCTCAGCAGCTGCAGCTGCGGGAGATCCTGGAACGCCGGGGGTCCGGGGAGCTATACGAGCACGAGAAGGACCTGGTGTGGAAGATGCGGCACGAGATCCAGGAGCACTTCCCCGAGGCGCTGGCCCGGTTGCTGCTGGTCACCAAGTGGAACAAGCACGAGGACGTGGCCCAGGTGGGCGGCAGGGCCGGGGCCGGGGGAGGGGGCAGAGTCTGGAGCCAGACCGCAGCCTGCGCCCCCTGCCCTGACCACCGGCACCCCCCAGATGCTCTACCTGCTGTGCTCCTGGCCCGAGCTGCCCGTCCTGAGCGCCCTGGAGCTGCTGGACTTCAGCTTCCCTGACCGCCACGTGGGCTCCTTTGCCATCAAGTCCCTGCGGAAACTGACGTGAGTCCCGCGGGCTTCCTCATCTTCAGAGGGCGGCTTTGCCCCAATGGCCCGGGTCTAGCCACTGGCTGGGGACCTCTCCTGGGGGCCTGCTCAGGTGAGGCTGGCCTCCCGCCCCTACCCTGCCCCCTCGCCAGCTGCAGACCCTCTCCCGAGCCGTGAAGCTCCGGGCCCCAGCCAGCCTCCCTTCTCTGCAGGGATGACGAGCTTTTCCAGTACCTGCTGCAGCTGGTGCAGGTGCTCAAGTACGAGTCCTACCTCGACTGCGAGCTGACCAAATTCCTGCTGGACCGGGCCCTGGCCAATCGCAAGATCGGCCACTTCCTCTTCTGGCACCTGCGGTAGCTGCACTCACCTGGAAGGCCACGGGGAGGAGGGGCCTCTTGCCTGCGGGCCTCGTGTCTCCGCCGGCCAGCCCGGGTGTCCTCGGTGGCTGGGTCCTGCCGGGCTGGGAGGGGCTGTGTGGCCCCGCCTGGCGAGGCGAGGCTCAGCCCCTTCTTCCTCCCTCCAGCTCCGAGATGCACGTGCCCTCGGTGGCCCTGCGCTTCGGCCTCATCATGGAGGCCTACTGCAGGGGCAGCACCCATCACATGAAGGTGCTGATGAAGCAGGTGAGGCTCGGGGCCCCTGCACCCCTGCCTGGGCTCTGCTTTGGGGCAGAGTTGCCCCGACCCCTGTAGAGCCGCGTGGGCCAGGCTGAGGCTCGGAGCCTGCCTCGGCAGCCGGCCCACGCTGCCCTCCCATCCTCCTGGCCAGGGGGAAGCGCTGAGCAAGCTGAAAGCCCTGAACGACGTCGTCAAAGTGAGCTCCCAGAAGACCACCAAGCCCCAGACCAAGGAGCTGATGCACCTGTGCATGCGCCAGGAGACCTACCTGGAGGCCCTCTCCCACCTGCAGTCCCCGCTCGACCCCAGCACCCTGCTGGCTGAAGTCTGGTGAGCCCCAGGCCCCAGCCGGGGCCTCCCCACCTTCTCCCCTCCCCCCAGGCCCTGAGGAGGGCCCGCTGCTGACTGCGGTCTCGTCCGGCAGCGTGGAGCAGTGCACCTTCATGGACTCCAAGATGAAGCCCCTGTGGGTCCTGTACAGCAATGAGGAGGCGGGCAGCGATGGCACCGTGGGCATCATCTTTAAGAACGGGGACGGTGAGCAGGCCGGGCCCCGGCCAGGGACCCGCTGAGGCCTTGGCTTCCCCTCGCCCTGCCATGCTACCCTCGGCGGGGGCACCTTGCAGTGGGGGCCAGGGGCAGATCTCCTGGAGGGCGAGCTGACGAAAACACAGAGTCTTGGGACTCCGGGGCCTGGGCATGGCTGGGATTGGAGAACCCACCAGAAACTCATGCCTTTCCTCCCCGGGGGTGGCTGCACAGACCTCCGCCAGGACATGCTGACCCTGCAGATGATCCAGCTGATGGACGTTCTGTGGAAGCAGGAGGGCTTGGACCTGAGGTGAGAGGCCCTCCCGTCATCCACTTGTGCCTGCACCAGGCTTAGGACCATACCCCGTCGGAGGGGTCCCCTGTCAAAGCTGACATTACCACCTCAGCTGGAAAAAAGACTGGCTCTTCTAAGAAGAGCAGGGACCAGTTTGAAACTCGGGGTCAGGGAGGCGATAGGGCCGCAGGATGAGGGTGGAGAAGGCCAGCCCTGGCCCTTTGCACTGTCTCCCTCCATTGGTCCCTTTGCCTCAAACATCCCTGGCTTCCTGCCCCATCATCTTCCAAGCCACCTGGATTTTTCTTTCTGAGCAAACATGAGTTCAGCCACGGTGCCGACTCTTCCTCTCTGCATCTTGGGTGCTGGTGTGGCCTCTCCAAGGAACCTTCCCTGGAGCCCTGGGAGTCAAGGGCTCGCCCCTAGTACCTGCCTCCTCTTTTCAGCAACTTGAGTAGCATCTCCTGCAGCCTTTTTGGGTTAAGCTCCTCGGGGTCAAGAAGCCCCTGGGACAGCCCTTGACCACTGTGTCCACCTGCCCCTCCTCCCACCTGGCTAGGATGACCCCTTACGGCTGCCTCTCCACCGGGGACCACACAGGCCTCATCGAGGTGGTGCTTCACTCAGACACCATCGCCAACATCCAGCTGAACAAGAGCAACATGGCGGCCACGGCTGCCTTCAACAAGGATGCTCTGCTCAACTGGCTCAAGTCCAAGAACCCTGGGTAGGTTTCAGGCCCAAGGGACAGATGCCCTCTCCTTCCCAAGAGGCAGACCTCGGGAATCAAAGGCAAGGAGGACGGACTTTGACTGTGTCTGTGGCTTCTTGGCTCAGCTGAGGGCCATCCCATAGATGCTGTGGGGTGGGGGGGTGGGGGAGTGGGTCAGGTCTCTGTTCCCACATGTACCAGTTAGTTATTTCCGCATAACAACCAGCCCGAACTTAGGGGCCTAAACCACAAATCTGCAACTTGAGCTGGCTCAGCTGAGTGGTTCTTCTGCTTTAATCACTCACACAACTGCTCTCATCTGGTAGTTTGACTGGGCCTGGAGGATTGCATGTCTGGGGCTTCTCTCCATGTGGCCTCTCATTCTAGCCTCAGTGTCCTTCCATGACAGTAGGGGAGGTTCAGGAACTGCAAGGTGTCTTAAGGCCCAGGCTCTGGAAGGTGCCCAGCGTCACTTCCTCCATGTTCTGTTGGTCCGAGCAAGTCACAAGGCCAGATTCAAGGGCAGGGGACAGAGACACCAGCTCTTGGTAGAAGAAAACGGCGTGGCCGTGCTTTCCATCCCTGCCCCCCAGGGAGGCCCTGGATCGAGCCATTGAGGAGTTCACCCTCTCCTGCGCTGGCTACTGTGTGGCCACATACGTGCTGGGCATCGGCGATCGGCACAGCGACAACATCATGATCCGAGAGAACGGGCAGGTAGGGGTGGTGTGGGGCTGCCGTGAGCATGGTGCCTGCCGCCCGGCGCTGGCCCGCTGGCCGTTCTGCTCTGCACACGGCTGCTGGCAGAGCCCCCTATCCAGGCCCTTCCAGCTCCCTCTCCCTCCCCAGGCTCCTCTGGGTGAGGCACCCTCCTTTTTGACTCCTTTTGGGTCTTTGCTCTTCCCTCCCCTCAGCTGTTCCACATTGATTTCGGCCACTTTCTGGGGAATTTCAAGACCAAGTTTGGAATCAACCGTGAGCGAGTCCCGTTCATCCTCACCTATGACTTTGTGCACGTGATCCAGCAGGGGAAGACGAATAATAGTGAGAAATTTGAAAGGTGAGGGTGCCTCAGACCCCCGAGATGCCCCTTGGTGCCGGGGGCGGTCAGTCAGAGGACGCTGGGGCTTTGTGGGCGCGGCTCCTTCCAGGGTGAGGGCGGGCTGGCCGGCTGGCTGGGGTGCAGGGGGACGGGAGGACCCAGGGCCCGCTCCCTGACCTCCCACTACAGGTTCCGGGGCTACTGTGAAAGGGCCTACACCATCCTGCGGCGCCACGGGCTGCTCTTTCTCCACCTCTTTGCCCTCATGCGGGCGGCAGGCCTGCCTGAGCTCAGCTGCTCCAAAGACATCCAGTACCTCAAGGTAAACGCCAGGGCAGGGCCCCGCCAGGCAGGAGACCAGGGAGCCCCAGACTCCTCAAGGCACCACCCCCCCCAACCCCCGAGCGTGGTGGACCCACAGGGCCCTCCTGACTCGTGTGTGTTCACACCGGCCTGGGACCCGGGTCTGGCAGGAAGCCACCGGCTCTGGCCCACCCTCCCGTCCTCCGCAGGCTGCGGGCGTTTCCACTTGTACAAGAGGGTTCCCTCCATGGTTAAAAACTGTCTTTCCTTCCTGCGTCTTTTCAGTTTATGAGACGCTGGGGCGGGGACTGAGGTGGGGGGGGCCATGGCCCCCGAGTTCCTGGGAAGAAGCTGCTCCCTCCCTTCTTCCTCTTGCCAGCTTCCAGTGGAGAAGGCCAAGCCGCCTGCCTTTGGGGCCAAGACCTCCGGGCTCAAGTTGGCATCTTATTTTGAGGATGGGGCGGGGCAGGGGCCGCCTTGGTTGGGGTCGGAACGAAGAGCTCTTCCCGGGGGAGGTGTTGGGTGGCGCCCTCCTGGCTCCCTTGGTGCAGTTCTCTTAGGAGGGAGCGTTACCTGCCCAGAGTGGGTGGAGGTGCAGGGAGACGGGGCTCCCTGCTGAGCAGGGCCCAGGCCCCTCCGTGGGACGCCCATTGCTTCCATCTTGCCTCAGGATTCTCTGGCATTGGGGAAGACGGAGGAGGAGGCTCTAAAGCACTTCCGGGTGAAGTTTAACGAAGCCCTCCGGGAGAGCTGGAAAACCAAAGTGAACTGGCTGGCCCACAACGTGTCCAAAGATAACAGGCAATAGCAGCCCGTCCAAGCCCTGGGCCTGGAGACAACCGAGCTGTCAGTCTTGGGAGCCGGGCACCCTCGGCCACCCTCCGGGACCTGAAAGGCTGGATGGCATCCTTGGGAAAGAACCTACACAACTGCCTTTTGTTTACACTGGTTATTTATTTATGACTTGAAATGTTTCGGGAACTAAACAGCCATACATGGAAATGTACCCTAATGTGGGGAGGGGCACCGTCCTCCCACTTCCCCATCCAAGCCCTGGGCTTTGATGGGAAGACACTGTGAACCCGGCACCTCGAGGCCGCATCTCGCCGAGGATCTGTGACCTCAAGTCTTCCAGCTGGTGGGTCTGGAGCCGGCAGAGATGATTCTCCCGTCCGGGAGCTGCCTCCTCCCCAGGCTCCTGCCGTGCTACACCGGTCCTGGTGCCTGGCAGTGACCCGGTACCTGCTGTCCAGACAGGGCACCCACGCCTGTTCACCCCCTGCGTGCCCTCCACTGACTGAGTTCTGGGCAGCCCCCAGAGGAGGCCTGGGTACCCTCTAGATTCAGGGATGATTGCTTTCCACTTTTTTTTTTTTTTTTGCGGTACGCGGGCCTCTCACTGCTGTGGCCTCTCCCGTCGCGGAGCACAGGCTCCGGACGCGCAGGCTCAGCGGCCGTGGCTCACGGGCCCAGCCGCTCCGCGGCACGTGGGATCCTCCCGGACCGGGGCACGAACCCGTGTCCCCTGCATCGGCAGGCGGACTCCCAACCACTGCGCCACCAGGGAAGCCCTGCTTTCCACTTTTAAAGCGACTCCTGGGTACGGGAATTCATCTCTGCTGTAAAGTGACTTTGTTTGCGGGTGAGAAAAAAAATAGCCAAACTACTTTACTGAACCTCTACGGCTCGGGAGAGAGGCGCCAGCGCCCATCACATATAGCGCACGCTGGTCCTCGAGACACATTAAAAAGGCCTGAGCTTGATTTAGCTCATCCTGGTCATGGATCAAGACACAAGCAGGTGCGAGTACTTTGTGCAATTGTATGTGACCTCCCTCCTCCTAAAGCAGGTTTTAGGTCACGAAAGACCTGATCTCGTCTCCACAACGCTCACCTTTGAGAACCTGCTCCCAGTACCCAGGCAGCAGAAGCGTGAGAGTTAGGGGTGTGGTGGCATCTTTTCCTCTGACGGTACTTAGCTTGAAATGATTCAGGCTCAGCCTTAGGTGCGTCTGAGGAGCTCCAGAAATGCAGGTTCCCGGGCCTCCCTCAGCCTTCTGGAGCCAACTCTGGAGATGGGGCTAAGAACCTGGGCTTCTGGAAGCCCACAGGTGAGCTTCATGTATTAGCAGCCGACTCGGGACCCACAGGGGCGACACCACTTACCTCTCAAAAGGCTTTGCACGGCTCAGCAGAGCCAGAAGTAGCTGCCCTGTCAGCAGCCCTGGTGCACGGCTTCCAGAAGAGTCCAGGTGCCAACTCTGTTTCTTGGTTCACGAGAGGTGGCCGAGAGGCACTGCCCATAGCAATCCATGCCACCCACAGAGCCCCACTGACCAGACTCTGGTTCCCAACTAAGTGCTGAATTCATCAGACCCATCCACCTGTTTGGAAATAGGAAAAGCCGAGTGTACGTCTACTTGTTATTTATTTGGACGAGTCTGTGCTTCGTGGTGTGGGCAGCACACTGCATATACACAGCAATAGCCGGTTGGGTGCATGGCCTGTGTGCCTGACGAGAAGAGTATTTTCTATTTTTTTTAAATCATTTGATGTTTCTGTATGGGAAAGGTGAGTTCAGCGTAACTGATGTAGGTTCAACAGTCTGAAACCTTGAAATGAGAGGTAAAAACAGATTAAAAGAAATAAAATCCTTGGTATGTTATGTTCTTGGCTCAGAAAGAAGCAAGAGGATGCAGGATTAAGATGAAAACAAGACCCAAAACAAACCGCTCTCCCACTGGAGTTAGAACAGACTTTATTGTATGTATACACTTTCTGACCTATCATCAATATACACATCTGAAAAGTGATACCACGGCGGCTACAGACAGCGCGGAGGGTCCCCTCTACGCGTTAGCGTCTACCCACGGTCTAAACAGAGCAGCGACGGTGACAGTACATGGAGGGGTGGCCACACACGACACAGGACAGCTGGCAGTGTCCTCGAAACTAGCAGTTATGATCACAGAACAGTGTTCAAAATTATTTTCCCCCAGTTTTAGAAATCTAAAAATTTACACGTAAATTAAAAACCACGTGCTGTAGGGGTTTTTGCTCCTGACTGCGGTTCTCTCCCTTCACCACCTACTGGGCATGGTTTCACCCCCCGGGGGCTCTGGGGAGGAGGGGCGCAGGTGCTCGGGGAATCGAGCACTGCCTTCAGGCCGTTGGGCGTCATTTCCGCCAGGTTCTGAGTACGGATCCCCCAGGCCTGTTGCTGTCTCCAGACCAAGTGGTCAGAGGGTCTGCACCATCCACATGATCGAAACATACTCTCACCGGCAAGGAAACCTGCATCTATTCAGTATGGACCCCAAGGCTGCACCTGAGTCCAGGTTCCTGCGTGAGGAAATGCCAGTCCTTGGAGAAGGGAGCAAACATGGCCAGGGACCCCAGCTCCCTGCAGCCCTCAATGGGTAGAACCCCGAAGAAAAGACCTGGCCGTTTCCAGCCTCCAAAGAGGGGTCCCCCATCCGGTCCCCTCCTGCCGGGCAGCAGATCAATGTCTGTGCTCCTTTCTCCTCATCTTGGGGTGGGGTGGGGGGCGGGGTGGGATGGGCAGGGTCTCCGGTCCCTGCCCTCCCACGCTCAGTGTCTCCGCTCCACTTTGCATCCAGCCCCGGATTATGCTAGCACAAAAGACACGAGGAATCCCAATTTATTTACAAAATATTAAAAAGTCAGTTCATCATCTACATATTAACCCCATTCTGCCATTTTATACATGCACTAGTTTGGAAAAAATAAAAACTTTTTTTTTAAAAAAAAAAAAAAGAAGAGGACTACCAGGTAGGAGTGAGCAACTCTAACCCTTTGTCAAGGAGTCCAGTCACTGCAGCTTTTCTGGAGTTGACATCAGCCACAGAGCGAGCGTCAGCTCCTCACATAACTTAAGAGCGAGCAGGGCGGACGAAGGGAGGGAGCAAGGGGGAGCCTATGGCCCTATACACCAAGCGTGGGCGGAGATCGGCGACGGGGAGGCTCTGCAGACCTACTGGCCAGGATGACTCTGTACATCGTGGACCCTTGGGGTGGGCACAGGGATGACAGCAAAGCCTCCTGAAGCAGGAAAGAAGGCGACGGCGGGCGGGCACGGCCGCGGCTCAGTAGCTGAGGGTGGAGTCGTCCCACTCCAGCTGCTGCTGCCGGCTCGCAGTCTGCCGGTCGCCGGGCTCCACCCCCTCCTCCTCGCTGCTCTCCGACTCGGCGCTGGTGATGTCATCCTCCTCGTCCCCGGCGTCGCTCTCCTCCTCCTCCTCCTCCTCCTCCTCTTCCTCGCTGCTGTGCTGGTCCTCGTATGTCTGACAGAGAGACACGGCGACCAGGCGATGAATCCAGCCCCTCCCCCACCCCAGCTGGTGACCCAGGGTTTGTCCACTGGCTGGAAGCCACATCCCACGACCCAGCAAGAGGGGCTGGACTAGGCTCCTCACCAAAGACGAAGGGAAGCACAGCTCCGGGCACCAGCCACAGCCGGACCGTGACCCTAAAGCAGGCCCTCCCAGGCCTCAGTTTGCCCACGCGGGGTCATGGTGCGGACCACGCAGAGCATGTGAGCTTGATGGTTAGCTGAGCTTCCCTGGGGCCCTGGCCTGCAGGGGTTCTCAGTCGGGGCGTCACCGCCCTCGCCTACCTCCATGGGGTTCACGGTGATGGTCAGGGCAGAGTCGTCCCAATCCATCTCGTTCTCTTTGCCGCTGTCCTGGTCCCGCATGGTCCTCTGGTGAGCAGCCCGGATCCGGAACACTCCCAGGATGATCATGAAAACCAGGAAGCTGACGCACACCACGATGACGACGGTTGCGGTGCTGGGGACGACTGCGGGGGAGAGGAGACAGGACGGCTGTGATGACGAGACCCGACCCGGCCCGGCCCGCCGTGTGCCCTTGGCCTCCACTGCTTGCTCCGTCCACCCCCAGAGAACAGGAGGAGCTCCGAGAAAAGGCTCAGCACGGGTTCAAGTCTGGGTTCGGGCCCCCACCGCCCCGTCCATGCTCTGGTTTCCTCGTGTGACGTGGAATAACAGCCAGGCCGCTGGTGGCTGTTCTGAGCGGCTGTGGGGGAAGAGGGGGGCTGAGCTCACGGCAGGAGCCGGGGAGGGGCGTCCCAGGCCTACCTGCGAACGGGTGGGGGTTGGCCAGGTTGTGACCTGAGAGGTCAATGAAGGAGCGGTGCTCGGGGTGGACGAACTGCGGCTGCGCGGCCATGTGGCTGGCGTGCTCCACGGGGTTGGCCGTGTGGATGACGTTCACCTGCAGCGGAGACACAAGGGCAGCCTGAATGTGTCCGCGGATGGAGTGGACATGCACTTGACCAGCACCACCGAAGTGGGCCCTGGACCGGTGCTGGCGGGCAGAGAGAAGAACAGAAGCGGCCAGGGAGGCTGCTGTGACCACGTGACGCTGTCACACAGCCAAGAACATTCTGCTGTTGGAATAGCTCACTTTTATTGTATCTAATAAAATAATTCATCCACCACAGACTGGAGAAGACACAGCACCACCACTGGCCCTTCACCACGGGTGGTTCGAGAAGCCCGGGCACACCACATTGCCCCTCTTTTCCCAAAGCTACAGCCACGTGAAAGAGAGCACAAATCAGGGCCTTTATTTCCTTTCAAATCTGCTACCCTTCGGCTCAAATAAAACACTCATGGGCTCTTCAGCCCTGGGAGTTTAATTCTGCTGCTACGGGGTCACAACGGAAGCATTCAATTGCTGAGAGTAACTTTGGGTCCATTTCTCCAGGGCACAGAAGCTCCGAGTGATACGAAAGGTGTCCCAGCAGGACGAGTGCCCTCTGGCCATTGCGGCCTAAGTCCCCACGACCACGTTCAGTGGAGAGCAGCCCTGCCGGTGCTGGCGGCAACCCTCGCCCTGCGCCAAGGATCTATTCACGGCAGGGCCAGCCATCTGCAACGAAGCCCCGGCTCCCCCGGTGAAAGCAGTGTCAAATCTCAAGAAACAACCTTGCCCCTCAGCCCGAGGCACAGACCGCCACTCGGTCCTGACCGCCTCCCTCCAGAGGCCCCTCTGACTCTCAGGCTAAGGCAGCCTGTGAAGGGGGGGCACCGTGCTGGGCCCCAGCCCACCCCGTGTATAACCTGTCCCCCCAAACCTCTGCAGGTCTAATGGGGAGCAGTCCCCCGGCTGGGAAAGGCAACCCACCCCAGGATGAACCTAAACAGTTGCCACCACGAATGCTCTAAAAATCGGCATTGGCAAACATCAGGGCCGTGAGCGAGGCACCCGGTCACCACGCTGCTGCCCTGCTCAGCACAGCCCGGCACCCACCTCCACCTGGAACTCGTTGCTGACGTAGCGACCATTCAGCTCGGAGCAGACGAGCTTGAACTTCCGGTCAAGCAAGGACCTGGTGTGCCAGTTCCGGTAGCGCAGGAGGTGCAAGACCTCCTCGTAGCTAGCCATGGTGTCGACACCTGCAGGGAAGACAGCAGGGCTGAGCTTAGGGACACGGGCCGAGGGCGAAGGCAGGCTGCAGGCGGGCCCCAGAGCCACCCGGCCGCGCGTCTGGCTTGCCAACTGCGGGGGCGTCGTCCCCTGATGAGGGGCAGGTACCACACACGCCCAAACTTCCACCCGTTATGAGGACTGGACACCAGGCAGAGCTGTGCTCCCCTTCCCGTCTGGGAGAAGGTGCGTGGCCACCACTCATCCTTTCCCACCTCCTCCAGGACTCTCTCCAGTTGCTGAGCTGGGAGGAGGTGGGCGCTGGGCTCTGAGCCTTCACTCTCCCAGTCTGGGGTCTGGCCTCTCACCTGTGAAGACCACACCCAGGTCAGAGCTGCTCACTTCGATGCCCTTCTGCTGCAGGCGGGCCGTGTCCACTTCTAGGCTCTCCTGCTCTCGGTTCAGTTCCTCTCCCTCCACCGTGACCTCGCAGGTGTCTAGGTCGTGGACAATCTCCTCTGACACCAGTGACTCTTGAACTGCAAAAATGGCCCAACCGGAAATAGCAGAGGCTGTGGAGCCCAGGGAGGTGCTCACAGCGACAGCCTGTCTGCTCATCCTCCAGCTCACAGAGGCCTTTTAGGGACCACGGATGGAGGTACGGGACAGTCATTTTCAAGAATTGGGGGTGCTTTATGTGTCTAGGAGGACTGGCCACCAGGAAGGCCCGAGAATGGGGGGCCAGCCAGCAGGAGCACCCCCACAGCAGCAACCCCTGCCCTCTCAACCCACAAGAGCCATCCCAGATACTGACGTCAAGCTGGAAAAAAGATGAAAGGACCCTCTAGGTGGGTTTCCAAAGATCATAATGAGCTCTGGCCCACGGGTCCGATTCCAGAAGCAGACCCAAGAACAGCATTAAAACATTCAAGTCTACAAAATCACAGAGGAAAAGGGCCAAGGAATAAGCAGCAGCACGGGGGTTTCAGCCGCCCACTTCTGGGCGACGGGTCTAGGCTGTCACCTGTGGGGTCCTCGTCCCCTTCTCCTTCGGGCTCCACCTCTCTCGTGATGGTGCTGATGATCCGAAGCTCGGGGAAAAGGAAAACCCCCTCCGCGCTTTCAAATTCGGAAGCCGCTCGGGCGAAATGGTGGATGCCACTCAGACTGATCTTGGGCTCTTCCGGCTGCAGAACCATCACGTAGCCATCCAACGCGGGGACTGAGAGGCAGGCGGCCTCGTTGAAACACCTGCCGACAAGGAAGGGGATGGAAGGGTCAGGGCTGTAGGAGGCGGCTTCTCTAGCCACACGGACAAAGGCGCTCGGAGGTGGACCCCAGGATTCCACGACCACCTGGCGGACAAGATGCCAGCCGCTCCCAGAATGGGCTTCCAAACATCACTTAAACTTTCTGGTAACGAGGGACAGATCACCTTTCCTTACAGAAGGGAGGCTGGGTTGACTTAAAAACCTAAATACACACATTCTCTTCTCAAGGGTCACTGAGCAAAGACAGGTTTATTGTTAAAAGTCAGCACATACTTGACCACGCTGCTGATTTTGAGTCTTCGGATCCCGGGTGTGGGGAACTGTCGTGAATTCAGGTAGGAAGTGTGCTGCATGGCCTTATCCAACTCCGCTACGTCCTCTCCCTCCAAGGCCAACACTGACTGACTGGGGTTGGCTTGGATCTGAAATGGCACCGAAACAGAGAGACAGGAACAGAATAAGGTTCTAACGGCAAGACGCTGAAACCACAAACACTCTGACGACGAGGATTAGCTTGGGACTGATTCGAATTGGTGACTTGGAGAAGAAAAGCTCACATAATTCCAGTGACTGTGACCCTATTACATGATGGTAAATATCTAAAGCACAGACAGATCTGTGACATAATAAATATATATTTGGTCTTTGTCCCTGGTTTCTGGCACAGAGCTCCTAAAACTTCTGGAATTTCCTGACGGACAGGGGCATCTTTTTTCATTCCTAATAAGCCCCTTTCAGCCGCCCCCAGAATTTACCTTAATGAGGTGACTCTTGGATGCGGACTGGTTGCCAAAGAAACCAACCACGTGATTACACTGGACCTTCAGCCTCACCTCTAAACTCTAGGGAGGGGACAGAGACTGGAGATTGAGTTAATCAATCAACAGTGGTCAATGATTCGGTCAATCATACCTACATAACAGACCCTCCACAAAAACTTCTCAACGACAGGGTCTGGAGCGCTTCTGGGCTGGTGGACACAGCGAGGTGCCGGGAGAGTGGTGCACCTGGAGTGGGCGTGGAAGGCCCGTGCACCCTCCTCCACTCCTGGCCCTGGGCCTCCCTTCCACCTGCTTGTTCCTGAGTTGTATCCTTCATGATAAACCAGTAATAGTAAGTGAACTGTTTTCTGAGCAGTTCTAGCAAATTATTGAACCTGAAAAGGGTGAGGGATTGTGGGAACCCTCGACTTTTATCAGCCAAGTGTGGGTACCAGAGGCCCAGATCCTTGCAGCTGGTACCAGAGGAGCAGGCATGTGGGGGGCAGTGGGGCCTGGTGCCCACTTAGCGTCAGGACTGAACTGGATTACAGGACGCCTGGGGAGTCGGGGTCCAGGAGCTGGAGAACTGGTGTGAGAAAGACACCCCACACGTGTAGTGTCGGAGATGCTGTGAGTAAAGGCAGCTCAGGACCAATCACCGTTGGTCCTTACGCCAACAGCCTCCGCACCTGTGCCTGAGGAAGTCGTGGGTGCTGGTGTTACCTTGACACCGCTGCCGCTGCCTTCGGGGATGTGCAGGTCTAGCCCCTCTTTACAGGTATACAGACAGTCAATCACTTTTTTATCTGTGAGCTTCCCGGAACGGATCGTCAGGCCAGCCAGATTACCTCGGAAAAACTGAGTCATGTGCAGGTCACCACCTGCAGAACACGGGGGTGGAAAAGCAGAAGTTGTGAGTGCAGCCCAGGGCCTCCTGCTTCACTTTTCAGTGTGATGTTACCGGTGGTGGCAGCCTGGTGGGTGGACATGCGGGTTAGTTCCTACCAGATCCTGTTAGCCTTGCAATCGACATGGAAGCACAATGAGGAAATTAAATGGTTTATGGTCATGCACGTGGCCCGGAGAAGAGAGGAGCTGGGGGTCCCTCCCCAGAAGCCAAGAGGTCCCGTGAGTGTCCCCACACATGCGGCCACTTCCTGGTAAGGGTGGCCCTCGCTGCACCCGTCATCATGGTACACAAGTGATGTCCTACCAGCGCCAGCCTCTTCAACCACTGCCTGGATCCGGCGCTGGGTTTCTTTTTTTTTTCTTTTCTTTTTTTTTGGCTGCACCGCGACCAGGGATCAAACCCCGGTCCCTGCACTGAAAGCGCCAAGTCCTAACCATTGGACCGCCAGGTAATTCCCCTGGGCTGCTTTTTCTAACTGAGCACACTTGGGGAATACACACAAACTTGGGGATGAACGTACACAGGCAGGAGTAGAAAGATAAAAGGAATGCTAAAATCCTACCCTGCACAAAGCCTAGTATCAAGGCCGCCTACACGGGCTATTTTGTTGAGTCCCAGTGTGCCTGTCTCCTACTACTGAGGATAACTGGGAAGAGTGAAGATGTTACAAGAAAAAGCAGAAGGTGGCCCTTGACAGACTGTAACAAAGAGCCAAAACCAGGAGGTACTAAACCCTGTTCTTACACTGGAGGAGGAGGAGAGACCAATTGTCAGCAGCATGCCTGGCTCCGGATAAGGGACGTTAGATACTGAATCGTCACTAGGGACCGAGATTTCTAAGAAACATTATTTAAAACTTATTATCAGTCAGGACAGAATATCTAGCCACGAGTCTTTTCCTGTCTCCTGGTTCAGACACACGAGAAGCAGGAGGTGGCCTCCCAACCAAACTCAGCCTGTGAGATTTCAGCGGGGCGCCTCACGCAGTGGGATGGGGTAACATTTGATGAGGAAAAGAAAAAATTCCCATTAGTACATTGCATTAATGAGTCATCTGTTCTCACTTCAACTGGGATCAGAATGGGCAGAAAAGGGAAATCCCATGATGCAGTGGGGTAGCGTAAGGCAAAGCAGCAGCTCAAAGAGTGTCTGGGACCAAAATGCAACTTGGGTGTCTCATGCGAAATGCACAATGAATGGATGTCTCGTCTTTAAATGAAACACAATAGTGAACCGTAGGCAAGGAAGTCCAGCAACCTGCAGAGGCCACAGGCACAGGCTCAGTTTCATTGTCATTTTCAACTCCTGAATACTCTGTAGAAAAGCAAGACAGACAATAGAAAAGGACCAAGAGGTTAGGCTCTTCAAACTGGACCTTGAAAATTAGTTTTGAAAAGCTACCAAACACAAACACAAAGAGAACAATTGCCCTCCCATCCCTCCTGGGGACACACTCCACACCTGGATGAAAACTGTACTTGATCACCTTTTCCCAAAGGGATAGTTACCACTCCCGTGCTTCTTTCCATTCTTTTTTTTTAAAATTTATTTTATTTAAGTACAGTTGATGTACAATATTGTGTTAATTTTACAGCAAAGCGATTCAATTATACATATATATATTCTTTTTCATATTCTTTTCCATTATGGTTTATCGCATGATATTGAATATATTGTAGTTCCCCGGGCTACACAGTAGGACCTTATTGTTTATCTCTTTCCATTCTTTTATTCCACCTTCCGGCGGCCTCCTTGCCAAAACACAGGTCAGCTTCAAAATGAGATGACTAACAGCTGTGCACTGAATTCACTGATCTCCTCAACCTGTCCAGGCAGGACACTGGGAGGTGGCAGCTGGCGCTGACGGCAGAGACGTACCTGGTGCAAAAGGCACCCACCCTGGACCACAGCGCCGGCCTTTTTAATGGGGAAGACACATGTCAGCGTCCAAAGCCTGGTGTGTAGTGAACATGTATGTCTTTTTTGAAAGCTCAAAAGGAGTTCACATCGGTTCACACTTGGATGTCACTCACATCCAAGTGACAGACGAAAGAAGGCATTTTTAACCAGTTTTTCTGAACAGAAAGGGAGAGTCGGAGGTTAAGGAACTCACCCAGAGAAACATAATCGGTGATGGGCCTGGGGACAGCGGCTGTGGTTCCCGACCAGCGTTCTGGGTCGAGGCACCCGCCCAGCGACGGGGGACAGAAGTTCCACCCTCCAGACCGCGCGGCGGGTGCACTGCTTCCCTCTCCCCGCCCCACCCCACGGCGCAGGCCTCACCACCTCTCCTGCTGCGGCCACATGGGGACGAGGCCAGGTGTGCACAGTTGAGCCCCGGAGCCCACACGGCTCCCACGTCCCCCTAACACACAGTTACAACTGACGTTTCCGTTGATCCCATGAAGCGGGCCTCCAGCCCAGGCTCCCCACAGTGAACTTGAAGGGGAAGGGACTTCAAATCCCCTGAAAGGAAGAAAGGAGATCTTCTTCCCCCATTAACTAAAATTTTTAAAACTTGTGTTTGGTTTGGAAATGTACAGGCAGATTCTTCTGGCTGAGGATGCTGAGAGGGCTGAGGTAGAAAGAGATGAGAAAGGATGAAAACTGATTGCCATCTGATGGCAGAGACACTGTGACATGAAGAGGAAGGCAGGGTGGGACGGGGGGGTGGGGGTGGGGCTGGGGTATTTTAACCCATGTAACAAAGTTTCCAGAATACAAAATAACATTTAGGTTCACACTTGTATTCTCTTTTTAATATGTAAATATCATGCCTTTTTAAAACTTTTTATTTATTTATTTATGGCTGCGTTGGGTTTTTGTTGCTGCACACGGGCTTTCTCTACTTGTGGCGAGCGGGGGCTACTCTTGGTTGCGGTGCGCAGGCTTCTCACTGCGGTGGCTTCTCTTGCTGCAGAGCACGGGCTCTAGGCGCGCAGACTTCAGTAGTTGCAGCACGCAGGCTCAGGAGTTGTGGCTTGCAGGCTCTAGAGCGCAGGCTCAGTAGTTGTGGCGCACGGGCTTAGCTGCTCCGCGGCATGTGGGATCTTCCCAGACCAGGGCTCGAACCTGTGTCCCCTACACTGGCAGGAGGATTCTTAACCACTGCGCCACCAGGGAAGTCCCCACACTTGTGTTCTTATTCTGTGTTTTTTTTGGTCGCGCCATGCAGCATGTGGGATCTTACTTAGTTCCCTGACCAGGGATCAGTAGAAGCGCAGAGTCTTAACCACTGGACATCCAGGGAAGTCCCTTGTATTCTTATTCTTATTTTTAAAATCATTACTCAGAAATTATTGTTTAATTTGGGAAGGAAGTTTGAACTAAAATTTTAAGAGTAACAACTATAAGCTTCCTGAAATTTTAAGCGTAACAACTAAAAACTTTCTAATAATTTATTCCTCATTCCTTGGTCTCACGTTCTACTTCCTCACAGATGGACTGTCACCAGTAATAAATCTGGGAATTTCCTGAAGAAGTTCACTGTGAAACACTGTCTTATTCTTTTTCATATGGAAGGATCTGCAGGAAAATTATGAAATTCAAATTCTCCTAAAAGCAGCAAAACTGTCTTGGCATTTAGGCTCTTTCACAAATTTCTGACCTAACTCAAGGTATAATGTTTCCAAAGGGAAGGAAAAAGAAGGCCTATTTAGCAGGTACGTGTAGTGATGATGACGCCCTGAAGTAACACAACACACAGTCATGGGCAAAGTTGGAGGGGGGGGCCATGAACCTTGAGAGCAGACCAAGGGGTCTGGGAAAAATCACATGCTTAATTTTTACTAACTTCTAAAATTTAGTTTTCCCTTTGGTTATAAATGTCAGCTGCAAATCACAGGGATATTAGAAGAAACTATGACTGTGCCGCCAGGTACCACGTCCTACCAGCTGCTCTGCTGTAGGTACACAGCATGGTTGCCAAGCCCCTCCTGCTCTGCCTCCCGGAAGTTAACGGAGGCGCCTGATCTTCGTGAGTTAATGAAGCGGCACAGGTGTTACTGCTTCACAGATCTATCCTTTTAGTACTTTGACAACCGTATTTCAGTTTAATTGGTCGCCTTTGAAATCCTATGTATTTTATTTTGTTTCACAGACTAATAAGAAATTATCCTGAGAAAGGTCCATAGGCTTCACAGACCACCAAAGGACTCCGTGGCACAGAAAAGGGTAGCACCCCTGGTTTGGTGGGTCAGAACACTGGGCCTGAGTGCACTGGCTCCAGTGGTTCAAATCCTAGCACCACGTAACCAGCTGGTAACACAGCTCACTACTTCTCTGAGCCCCGGTTTTTCAGCTACGAAATAGGGATAAAAAGAGCTGCTGCCCCGCAAACATATTATTAGGATTAATGAGATAATGTATGTGAAGCCATTGGCACACAGCCTGCCACTCAGAAAACAAGAATAAAAGGTATCGTCTCGCTGGCGGCTGTCATCACATCCCGTCCTGGTCTTCCAGCAGAGACGGCCACGGACTCTCCCCCAATCCTCACTGAAGGTGCTCCCGCCAGGTTATCAAGTGCTAATCACTCTGACGAGCCCTCCTGGCCGGAGCAACTCATGTGTCTGTGCCTGACGGTTGCCTCTCTGCTTTTGTAAACTTTCCAACGAACAGGTTAATTCATAAATAATTTATAAACAAGGTCCTCAATGACACTCTCCCTCTGCATGTCTCCTCCTGGACCCCCAGGAAAGGAGTTCCCATCCTTTAACGCCTTCATCAAGCATCGTAAATAGAGCCCTCCTGGAGCCTGGCAGCAGCCGTGCCCCCCAGAAAGGCTACACCAGGCAAAGGAATGAAAAGAGAAAGGAGAGGACAGTAAGGGATGTGAGACTCTGAGAGGAGCCTGTTTCCACCAACAGGGCAGAGAAGAAGTACTGAATTCTCGAAGCCTGGAGGGGACGGGGTGCCGATGACCGTTACCTTGCCAGCAAGCTCCAACCATGAGCTGGGTTTCGATCTTGGACGCATGAAGCGGGTAGTCTTCAGTCACAGAGAAGGGCTTGTGAGAGACGCCGTCCACATAAAGAGTCACGTTTGGGATTTCCACGTTGAGGACATAGTGATGCCATTCCTCGTCACAGACCTACAAGGCCAAGGGGGTGGGTGGTTAAGTGTGAAACGTCCACCATCCCTCTCACCCAAAGACGCAGCCATGAGAGCGACATAACTGGACACGAGAACAAGTCACCCAGAATGAACCTCTGTCTTCCTAAAAAGGAAAAGACTTAAAATGACAACAACAAAATACGTCTCATCCCACCGCATCTCACCCCAAAAGGTCAAGGTGACATTACCATCTCTAGGACGCTTCAGACTTGGGGGCGCTACTCATTCGTCATGTGACAGGACCCCAGACAGGGAGCTGCCCGATTCCCTTCTGCCAAGAGCATGACACCAGGAAATTCTAGTATCAGCAGGATGGACACCACCCAGGGGGCTGGCCATTCCTTTTCTGGATCAAAATGAAAAACGTGGCACTTCCACATTAACCACTGTGGCGCGGTGGTTAAGAATCCGCCTGCCAATGCAGGGGCCACGGGTTCGAGCCCTGGTCTGGAAAGATCCCACATGCCACGGAGCAACTAAGCCCGTGCACCACAGCTACTGAGCCTGAGCTCTAGAGCCCGCGAGCCACAACTACTGAGCCCACGTGCTGCAACTACTGAAGCCCGCGCACCTAGAGCCCATGCTCTGCAACAAGAGAAGCCACCGCAATGAGAGCCCACGCACCACAACGAAGAGTAGCCCCTGCTCACCGCAACTAGAGAAAGCCCGTGTGCAGCAACGAAGACCCAACACAGCCAAAAATAAATAAATAAAATTTTTTTAAAAAATGAAAAATGCCTCCAGTTTCTGAACGAGGCCCACTACAGCACATGTGCTTTCTTTTTCGGTTCAAAGGTGATGGTCTAAATAAATACGAACATACAGCTCAGATGGCCAAATTCAACTGAGCTCCTCTCCTATCATGAAGGAGCAGCTCCCCAACATCTCCCCTGTTGTCACGTGGGGTGTTGGTCTGCAGTCTCCAAGGCCTGGCTGGTCTGGCATTCCCTGATTTCTGGCTTTAGAGGAAGAGGCAGACATGCAAGAACAGGGACAGGCAGAGAAGGAGACGCTATGGGATGAAATTTCTAAAACTGTATTTTTAAAAAGCCTGCCCAGGGACTTCCCTGTGTGGTCCAGTGGGTAAGAAATCTGCCTTCCAATGCAGGGGACGTGAGTTTGATCCCTGATTGGGGAACTAAGATCCCACACGCAGCAGGGCAACTAAGCCCGCACACCACAACTACTGAGCCCGCACACCGCAACTAGAGAGAAGCCCCTGCATCACAACTAGAGAGAAGCCCACGTGCCGCAACGAATAGCTCGCGTGCCGCAACTAAGACCCGACGCAGCCAAAAATAAATATTTAGAAATAATAAATAAATAAAAAGCTTGCCCAATTTACCTTTAAATTCTAAGAAACTGAACCAAGGAGAAATCAAGAGCTAAAACAGACCAGAAACATCAAAATAAATGAAGAAATGACCAAAGATTATCCCCAAAAGAAAAGCAGCTGCTCTTGGTAAGTCTGAGGAAAAAATTCAAATCTCTAATATCGTATATATGTTTCTTATATACGCATAATGTATGTGTGTATAAATGTATAATCACATATTTCTAAATAAAGAAATTGCACAGGGCTTCCCTGGTGGCGCAGTGGTTGAGAGTCCGCCTGCCGATGCAGGGGACGCGGGTTCGTGCCGCGGTCCGGGAGGATCCCACATGCCATGGAGCGGCTGGGCCCGTGAGCCATGGCCACTGAGCCTGCGCGTCCGGAGCCTGTGCTCCGCAGCGGGAGAGGCCACAGCAATGAGAGGCCCGCGTACCGAAAAAACAAAAACAACAACAACAAAAAGACACTGCACAGTAATTCATTTTTGAGACAGATAAGCTCTTAATTTTAGTTTCTTTATTTAAAACAAGTTCTATAATATATGCTGCTTCAGAAAGTAATTTATATTACACCCCCAGTTTTTAAAATAGTATGGGTTTCTTGGGAAATACCATGAGCATATTCTGAGAAGAGAGTAGAATTAGTATAATTTTTTAATTTCCTTGAAAACACGGTGATTAGGGTAGTAAAACCCCAAACCCCAGACGACACCGACGACAATACTGGTGACAAGTGACTACACGAACGCTGAAACAAGTCGGGGGGAGGAAAGCAACAGGGCTTCTGATCCAGGTGATACCAGAGTGTGCGAAGCCACGTTTTTAAAAAAATACTTTATGAAAACAACAGAAGGGAGAGATCAAACCCTAAAGTTAGGGGAAAAAAAAAAAAGTCATGCTTTTCAAAGTGTAGGAAAGCTAATTTCATGTAAAATTGAGGGGGGAAACATGATCACGACTCAATCCCAAAAAGTTTTTAAAAGAAAAAAAAAAAGACAACCAAAGGGAATAACCTCCCTTCAGATAATGAAACCATACCTGAAAGACATACCTAACAAAAGAGATGAAAATGCTAATCTGTTATTTCAAAACACGCTAAAAGACATGAGGAAAATGACAAAACAGAAGAACATAGTTTGTAATTAGAGCAACTCAGAAATGAGGTGACAAAGCACAGGAATGATTTAAACAAAAGGGAAAGATACAGAAAACAGGTAAAGAATATCAACAAAAGATAAGAGGAGTCCCCAGAGAGGAAAACCAAAGCAATAGAAGAGAATACTAAAAACTATAACAAAAACTTTCCTGAAATACCAAAACGTTTGAAACTAGATACTAAAAGGCATACCACATATTTGGGAAAACAGACCTAAGACAACCAAGACATATTCGTAAAATTAAATGACCTTAAAGAAAAGAAGAAGAAGGAAAAAAAAAACACACATCCCATGGTCATCCAAACAAAAAGACTGAGTGTTTTCCTTTTCTTTTATTTTTTTGCGGTATGCGGGCCTCTCACTGCTGTGGCCTCTCCCGTTGCGGAGCACAGGCTCCGGACGCGCAGGCTCAGCGGCCATGGCTCACGGGCCCAGCCGCTCCACGGCATGTGGGATCTTCCCAGACTGGGGCACGAACCCGTGTCCCCTGCATCGCCAGGCGGACTCTCAACCACTGCGCCACCAGGGAAGCCCAAGACTGAGTGTTTTATAAAGGAAAGAAAATCAAGCTGTTGTCAGATTTTAACAGCAACATTTTACATCAGAACTCAATGGAGAGACAGATTTTCTGTTCTTAGAAATCTTACCTCGGAGCCAGAGATGTTATATCCAGCCAAAGTGACCTTCAGTATAAAGGCCACAGACAAACTATTAAAACAACACGTAAGAACTCAGGAATTAACTGTTTCCATGAGCCCTTCCTGAGAACACACTTCCTATGACCCAACTGACCAGAGATCAAGTGCCACAAGGGTGGTGACACTGACCACTGACGGCTGCTTAAATCACAAAGAGAAACAACCCGACGGAGCTTAAACAGATCAGAAACATGCAAACCCCATTCTGATCAAGCCTTTACAGCCCAGTCCCAATTTACAGGGTATAAGGAAGAGAGAGGAGTGTGGTAAATGACAGCACAGAGAGAGGAGCATGTTCTGTCACCAAAGAAACTCCAAGAGAGAAGAGGAAAATCTACAGATTAAAATAAACTCAAAAGATCTATCAGCCAATCCCAGTGTATGGCCCCTTATTTGGATCCCGATTCAAACAGACAAATTTGTAAACACGAAAACATCTATGAGACAATTTGAACAAAATATTCTTAATAGTGGAGGTAACAATGAAACAAGGTTGACCAAGAGCTGATAATTATTGAAGCCAGGGTGTGTGGAGTTGTTCCTTACACTAATCTGTCCACCTTTACCTATGTGTGAAATTTTCCATGATAAAGTTTCTAAAACATGTCATCAGAAGAAACTGACTATCTAAGTGTAGACTGTGGTTACTAAAACAGAACTATACCTAAAATGTCTACCTACATTGCAACATTTTTTTCTGTATGATACCTTTCTTAGTTTCTTGAAAAAACTGATGACAAAAGTTTCCGAGAAAGAAATGATCTATGTAAATAAAAATTGCACCAGTAAGAGATGAACACTGCCAACTTGACAGTCACTTCATCTTTCCACCATCACATACTTTTTTCCTTTCTCATATGTGCTCTTATGTATCTATCTTGTAACTGTGTCAGACAATGTTATATTTTACCAACTACAGGCACATATAACACTACGTCAGCTCTTATCCACAAACTCCACGAGGCAAATAAATTAAGCTCAGGTCTCCTTCTTGCCCCAATGCTAACTCACAAGAGGAAATGACCTGCTGTGATTTTAATGAAGAGGCTTTCTCAGTTTACAGCATCTCCTCATTTCCTGTAACACACTGATTCTTTGCACGTGACACTTGATTTTTATCACAGCAACTGTTAGGAAATCAGCTTTGCAAAGATATGACATCATCACAAGAAGTATAATGTGCTCTAATGTTGAAACTATAAATTCCCACGAGCTAATGGTTCATGGGGTGTCTGAAAGATGTCAAGATTGCTGGTTCCTTGAATATGTAAAATATCCCATCGCACCCCCGAATCTGCTGAGACGCGCAGGGTCCTTGGCACAACTTGGGGGGCAAGGCCTTAAATAATAAACAAATACAAGGACCTCAATCCCAAGTTTGAAGCAAGTGTGGCTTATCTCAATAAATTATAACACGATATTTGGGATTTGAAACATATCATTTCTTTATACAGGCACACCTTGGAGATATCACAGGTTTGGTTCCAGACCACACCAATAAATCGAGTACCACCATAAAGCGAGTCTTACGAATTTATTTTCGTTTCCCAGTGCATATAAATTTATGTTTACACTATGCTGTGGTCTATTAAGTGTGCAACTGCCTTATGTCTAAAAAAATAACAGTGTACATACCTTCATTAAAAAATACTGCTAAAAAATGCTAACGGTATCTGACAAGGCAGGGTTGCCACAAGCCTTCAATTTATAAAAACTGCAATTATCTGTGGAGCGCAATAAAATGAGGTACGCCTGTATTAATATTTTATGTATAAAACACGTACAGGTAAAAAAACAAACTTAGGCTTTCAGTAACAAGGAGTTCAGTGGATTTAATTTGCTGTCCTATTAGCCACAGACACAGAAATCATAAAATCGTAAATAAACCCTGCCCATAAACAGCCGGTCCTGTTCACGGTCGCAGTGCCCGTTTAATCTCTCTGAAGAACACCCGTAGCAGTGAGTTTTCCACGCACTCACCTGATTCAACTTCCAGTGGAATTCTGCAGGTTTGTATTTCTTCTCTTCTGAAGGATCCTGACGGAGGAGGAAAATAAGCCGGCAGCCGTGGACATAGAGTGAATAATGGTGTCGGTTCATATCTGCGAAGAGTAATTCTACTAGTAAACTGCCGACTTAAGACCCAAAGGAGAACTAAAAGCTATTTCTTGAATGGATCTTGAAGACACAGTTTTATCAGCACGGGTGAACTCTCCATGGTGGGCCAAGGCAGGGTTTAGGAAAAACTACGCTTGGGCTTTACTGAGAAGAGGGGCCCAATCCACTGAGTAAAGCTAGCAAACGCCCAGAGACCAGTGCAGTGTCTTGAGCACAGAACAACGTGTGTCACCAAGAGCGTGTGGGAGCCTTTAGGGTTAGAATAAGGGGCCCACCTCCAGGCACCGCTACAGCGGACGCCCCTTACAGCGAAGCTCACCCACCTGTTTTGTCTGAGCTGCAAAGGACCGTCTCCTTCTTCCTGCCAAACGGCCCGTGCCTCATCCACACAGAGATCGTAAAAGGGTCCCTGGGGTTGACGGAAACGACGCCATCTGGGACCCTCACCCCTTGAGTGCCATTGAACTCGAAGACCTGGTCGCTGTCATGGCCATTGTCAGTGGGGAGGCCGATGGTCCAGTTCAAGGAGCCGCCCGGGGAAGGGAGCAGCTCAGCTGTGCCAGACGCAGCGCCTAAGCAACATGGAGACACTATGCATCATGCGACGAACTCAAAAGGGATAAGCATTTCAAAGCCACACTAAGGTACTGTCTTTGTTTGTTTTTTTTAAATTGAACTAGAGTTGATTTACAATGTTGTGTTAGTTTCAGGTGTAGAGCAAAGTGATTCAGTTATACATACATATATAAATATATACATTCTTTTTTTTACATTCTCTTCTGTTATAGGTTAGTACCTATAGCTCCCTGTGCTATACAATAGGTCCTTGTTTATCTATTTTATATATGGTAGTGTGTATATATTTATCCCAAAGTCCTAATTTATCCCTCCTCTCCCCACCTTTGGTAACCATAGTTTGCTTCCTATGTCTGTGAGTCTATTTCTGTTTTATAAATAAGTTCATTTGTATAATTTTTTTTAGATTCCACATATAAGTGATAGCATATGATATCTGTCTTTGTCTGACTTACTTCACTTAATATGATAATCTCTAGGTCCACCCATGTTGCTGCAAATGGCAATACTTCGTTCTTTCTTATGGCTGAGTAATATTCCACTGTGTGTGTGTGTGCGTGCGCACGCACGCGTGTGTGTATACACACACACACACACACACACACACACACACATATATACACATATACACATATCTTCTTTACCCATTCATCTGTCAATGGACAGTCAGGTGAGTTCCATGTCTTGGTTATTATAAACAGTGCTGCTATGAACACTGGGGTGCATGTATTAAGGTACCACTTTTATCTTAATGGTTACACAGTTTGCTAGTTCCAGTTTACTTTTCCTCAAAAATAAGGGTTTTTATTATTAAAAAGATTCATAAATAATAACCATGGATTTTTTTTAAAGGAAGAAAAAAAGAGGAGTATAACCTTTAAAAACTGTGAATCACTATGTTGTACAGCAACTATACTTCAATAAAAAAATAAAGAAAAGAGAAAAAAAAAGAAGCATTACTTGTGATCCCACCCCAACATACCCACTATTAACATTTGGGTGTAAACACTTCCAGTCCTTTCTTTATGAATGTACACATATTATTAAAATACGTATAATACGTATGAATATATGTCATAAAATATGTATAATATGAATATATTATAAAAGTGGAGTCCTGCTATGTAACACCTACATATATTCCCAGTAATATTCTTTATAGCATAATTTAAAATGTCTGAATAGCATTTCACTGTATAGAATTTGTGCTGTGATATATTTAACTGATCTGTCCTGTGCACACGGAGTTGTCCCTATTTTTTCTCTGTGACAAACCTTGCCTTGACGAGGACTTTTGTGTGTCTCCATGATTATTCCCTTAGGATAAACTCCTAGAAATGGGATACTAAGCCAAAGAACATGAAACATTTTCACAACTTTTGTTACACATTGTCAGGCTCGATTTTCTTTTAAATTCATCCACAGAAGATTTTGCAACCTTTCACAGCCACTGGGCCCTTGACTTCTCTATTCCTAGGGGCAGCATGACTTGGCTGGGACAGCCTGGTCTTTTGAGTATCATACGATCTTGGTCCAAATCCCAGCTCGGCCACTTCCTAAAAGTGTGACCTTGGGCAAGCGACTCAGCCTCCCTCGGTCTCAACTAATTCTTCTGTAAAGACGAGGCCAATGCTACCACCTTTGTAAGCCTGATGGGAAGATTAAAGGAAATAACACATGTGGAAGGACCTAGCGTACAGTAAGCACTCAAATAGAAAATTCTTTCTACCTTTAAACTGTTCTGCTGAGAGAATGTTCATTTAATACCATAAAAAATAATGGCATTACGAGAAAGTACGTTTTTTACACTATACTTACATAGTATAAAATAGAAAATATTCCAGACCTCTTTACTTACATACATTTAGGTACATGATTATGAATATTTGGATTCAGAATGAGGATGAGCCACAGAGAATATACTTTTTCCCTTTTGCTTATTCTTCATATGACAATTGCCAATTATGAAAGAAAACTGGTTGCCTAAATCTAAGTGTCATTATCACTTAGTGAAAAAACAGACGAGTACTGGAAAATGCTCCCTACGAAAGGCCTTTCCGAGCATCAAGAGGCCACTGAAGTTACTGGTGTTTTACCACCGGCCAAGCGGAACACTCCTCCTCAGCATCTTCCCCAAGAGGCATCCATACCTCACCTTTACCTCATTCAGACAGACCAGGAAAATATCCAAACTGACAGTGAAGATGGAGAACTAGCCTTGGGTCAGATCTGCGATCATTCTGTCTCTCAGCTGCTCCACACCTTGTTTGTGGGACATAAAGACTATAAATTCGATGCAGGTTTCCTTAGTTTCCATTTTCTACTTCACGTTTGCCAAAAGCTATTGCATTACCTATAGCTTTTTTTTTCCTTCAGTCCTTACATAAACATCTCATTTCATTTAAATCTCATTCCATCCGCCTGCCGATGAAGGAGACACAGGTTCGTGCCCCGGTCCAGAAGGATCCCACATGCCGCGGAGCGGCTGGGCCCGTGAGCCATGGCCGCTGAGTCTGCGCATCCGGAGCCTGTGCTCCACAATGGGAGAGGCCACAACAGTGAGAGGCCCGCGGACCGCGCAAAAAAAAAAAAAAAAAAGTTTGAGATTTAAAAGTGAGCAAAAAAAAAGCTCACTCCACTTATAGAATGCCTATTTTGATGATTCTCAATGCATGTTAGAGAAATACTTGCTTCAAATCAGTGGTTCTTAAAATGCACACACACACACACACACACTCTTCTGAACAGACTTTTAGGGGTTCAGGGTCCCTCTCTCGCCTCCTTACCACAGAGCCGGTGGAGGGACTTCTCAGAGTAGGTGTCGCGGTCACAGCCCTTCCCTATGTGGCTGGTCTCCAGCTCCACCGTCACCTGCACTGAGGCCACCGATTCACCACATGTCTCCAGGTGGACGTTTGGGAAGAGCGCCAAAGCACCAGTGCCAGGCTCGTACTCGACCCTCTTGTTCCATCCTGTGTGGGCCCACACACAGATGGCGGGGGGGAAGAAAACTCCTGTTAGGTCTCCGTGGTGAACAGATTTTCAGAGCAGGTGTGACAGCAGCAGAGAGACAGTGAGGCTCACCTTGCCACCCAGGGGTGCAGGTGGGCTTGATGCTGATCTTCACCAAAGCATCCTCTGTTGCCCTCTTCTTCCCGCAGTCGTAGGCCGTGACTGTCAGCTTGTACTGTTGCTCTTTCCTGGAGTTCAGCTTCTCTGTGTTTTTAATATAACCTTCCAAGAGGAAAAACAACAGTGAGAACCCAAACCCATTCTGCTTCTCTCTTCTGACTTTTTTTTTTTTAATTAACGTAGTTGATTATGTCAGTTTCAGGTGTACAGCAAAGTGATTCATATATATATATATATATATATATATATATATATATATATATATATATTTTTCCCCCGATTAATTTCAAACCCACTGTTTTTGACTTCTGTCGTCCTATGCTGAAACACAAAATGCACGTGTTTCAGCCCTGGAAACACTGACACAGAAATAAACTGATGCTTGAGGTAATTAACATTCATGCTTTCCTGAGCTTGAACGCACACTAAATCCACCTTGAAGGATTATTTAAGCAGAGGAATGAGCCTATAGAATTCAGCCTCCATTTATTCTTATAGTTGTATTTGGTTTTATATTTAAGATTTAATAGTTAACATGTAAGAGAATAAAAGAGACAAAATAATTCAAGTATTTCAAATATTAAATACAAGATGGAGGGCTTCCCTGGTGGCACAGTGGTTAAGAATCCGCCTGCCGATGCAGGGGACACAGGTTCGAGCCCTGGTCCAGGAAGATCCCACGTGCCGCGGAGCAACTAAGCCCGTGCGCCACAACTACTGAGCCTGCGCTCTAAAAGCTCACGTGCCACAACTACCGAAGCCTGTGCACCTAGAGCCCATGCTCCGCAACAAGAGAAGCCACCGCAATGAGAAGCCCGCGCACCACAATGAAGAGTAGCCCCTGCTCGCCGCAACTAGAGAAAGCTGGCACGCAGCAACGAAGACCCAACACAGCCAGAAACAAAAACAAATAAATAAATAAATTTATAAAAATACAAGATGGAGCTGCATTAAATACTTCTTGCTAAAAGATTTACTTTGTTAGAGAGAGATTTCCTACCCTCAGCCAGTAGAACAGAAGCCTGCTTTTTGAACGTGAGTGCAAATGTCTGCAAAGTGTTTGCAATGTCCATCATTTCATCGAAGATTCTGGACTATGCATTAACAATGGAGACACCATAGCATCATCAAGAAGCCATAACCTAATAAAGAAGCTGCGCTCCAGAATAAGTTAATTCTAGTCAGTTACTAAGGATGGCGGGGTGTCTGGCAGCGAGGTATCAACCTTCATCTTCAAGACGAGGCAGAAAAGCCAACTCTGATGGAGAACAGAAAACGAAACTTACTAAGAGGCAGTCTCATTCGGATGCACGCTGACTGAAAGGTAGGGAGATAAAAAAATAAAAACACCTTAGGCGGGGGATTTTTATTAGATTTTGGTGGGAAAGGAAATAGAGGATCACCCTATAAGAGAACACAAGATTTGGTGCCAGAAAAGAGGCTTTCAGGGGACAGAGTAAAAACTTAAACATGACCTAAATAGACACTTCTCCAAAGACATAGATGGCCAAAAGGTACATGCATGAAAGGATGCTCAACATTGCTATTTATTAGAGAAATGCAAATCAAAACTACAATGAGGTATCATCTCACACCAGTCAGAATGGCCATCATCAGAAAGTCTACAAATAATAAATGCTGGAGAGGGTGTGGAGAAAAGGGAACCCTCCTACACTGTTGCTGGGAATGTAAATTGGTGCAGCCACTGTGGAGAACAGTATGGAGGGTCCTTAAAAAACTAAAAATAGAGCTACCATATGATCCAGCAATCCCACTCCTGGGCATATATCTGGAGAAAACCACAATTCAAAAAGATACAGTGCACCCCAATGTTCATTGCAACACTGTTTACAATAGCCAGGACATGGAAGCAACCTAAATGTCCATCGACAGATGAATGGATAAATATGTGGTATATGTATACAAAGGAATATTACTCAGCCATAAAAAAGAATGAAATAATGCCATTTGCAGCAACATGGATGGACCTACCAGTTATCATACTAAGTGAAGTAAGCCAGACAGAGAAAGACAAACATCATGATATGCCTTAAATGTGGAATGTTTAAAAAAAATTATACAAATGAACTTACATACAAAACAGAAATAGACCCATAGACATAGAAAACAAACTTATGGTTACCAAAGGGGAAGGGGGGGAAATAAATTAGGAGATTGGGATAAACATATACACACTACTATATATAAAATAGGGCTTCCCTCGTGGCCCAGTGATTAAGAATCAGCCTGCCAGTGCAGGGGGCAAGGGTTTAAGCCCTGGTCCGGGAAGATCCCACGTGCCACGAAGCAACTAAGCCCATGTGCCACAACTACTGAGCCTGCGCTCTAGAGCCCATGAGCCACAACTACTGAGCCCACGTGCCACAACTACTGAAGCCTGCGTGCCTAGAGCCCGTGCTCCACAACAAGAGAAGCCACCGCAATGAGAAGCCTGCGCACTGCAATGAAGAGTAGCCCCTGCTCACCACAACTAGAGAAAGCCCACACACAGCAACAAAGTCCCAGAGCAGCCAAAAATAAATTAATTAATAAAAAAAAAAAAGTTAAAAAAAAAAAGATAACCAACAAGGACCTACTGTATAGCACAGGGAACTATAGTCAATATTTTGTAATAACACATAAGGGAAAAGAATCTGAAAAAATATATATATATATAAAACTGAATCACTTTGCAGTATGCCTGAAACTAACACAACACTGTAAATCAACTACACTTTAACTAAAAAACAAAACAACTTAAATGTGAGACAGACACACCAAGTTAGGTCTTGCTATGGACTGAATGTGTGTGTCCCCCCAAATTCTTATGTTGAACTGTTGACTCTCAATGTGATGGCAGTAGGAGGTGGGGCCTCTGGGAGGTGATGAGGTTTAGACGAGGTCATGAGGGTGGAGCCCTCATGACGGGACTAGTGTCCTTACAAGAGAAAGAGACTAGAGCTTTCTCCCTGCCACGAGAGGACACAGCAAGAAGCAGGTCCTCACTGACGTTCGGCACCTTGATCTTGGACTTCTCAGCCTCCAGAACTGTGAAAGGTAAGTGTCTGCTGTTTCGGCCCCCCAGGTCTATGGTATTTTGTTAGAGCAGCCTGAACGGACTAACTGTGAGTTTCACCGAAGTGCAGACAAAGTTTGGGTTAGAAGCCGATTGGCACAGAGGGGCTGCCTACCCCATCTCCCCCGCAGTGAGGAAAGAACGCTCCTGGGTGCTCACCATCTTTGTCGACAGCAAATGGCACATCCGGGGTGACAATCTCATAGCTGCAAATCTGGCTGAACTGGGGGGAGCAGTCTGCGTCCACTGCCTCCACCCTCAGGATGCTGTCGTACTGCTTCCCCTCTACCACCGTGGCTTTGTAGGACTTCTCCTTGAATACAGGGGCATACTCGTTCACGTCGTTCACCTGAATATGGACAGTGGCTCTGGAAGAAGGGGGAAGGAGAAAGGCTGTGTGTTTTGCTTGTTTTTTTACCCCAAGAATAAAATCCCGCCCTATTCTTAAATTTCCTTTAACTTTTAAAGTTAAAATAGGAATCTGGTTGATTCTTCCAAGTCCTAGCGAGTAAGAGAGCTGGTACAAAGGCAGTAATATGAAATAAGAGACTTGGGATTTTCTTGACAATGTGTGGCAGGGCTGGCAGAAGGGAGATAAACTATATTAGACATCTGTTTGCTCTCCAATCAAAAAGTTAAAAATGTTTTGTTGCAAAATCTGGAAAAAAATTAGGAAGAAGGGTTAAGAAGTACAGATAGAAGATGGGAAATTATGAGCATTAAAACAAGTTCTGCCCTGCTTCTAAGGAATAGAGACCATCAGGAACCCACTGCTGGGATAGCATCCACTGCTGACCCAACAAATGAAGGACCTCTACTTGCCCTTCCTGGTTCCATGTCCCATCTCCCCAGCCCGGGCACAAGAAAACTAGGGCATCATCAGACCAGGCTACAAACAGAAAACGGTCAGTCTCACGTGCTACTGACCAGGGTATGTTTCTGAATCAGACAAGGTCCCTGACTGAAATGAGGTCTTTTTCAGGGAAAATGATAATATCACATTTTGTAAAAAGGAAGAGGCAGGATTCACTGGCATGCAGCACTCCCACTGTTCACCAAGACCCTCCACACCCCAGTGCTACCCGTCCATCCTGACCCTCACAATGGGTTACACGACCTCACCTCACCTATGTGTCCTCCTTCCTTAGCCAATACACTAAGGAGAAACGGAGACACGACAAAATTAAATTTGCCTAATGTCGAAGGGCTAGTAAGTGGCGGAGAAAAGACTAGAAAAAGGCTAAATCCAAGTCTTGTTCAATCTTCTCCGTTACACCAGTAGTTCTCAACTGGTAGGAACGATGTGAACACACCCAGGATGGGGTGCAGAAGCCAGCTCTCTTCCACCAGCTCAAAAGCGTTTCATGCGTTTTAAATTTACAGGAAAAAAAAAAGATAAATGTAACAACAAAATACCCTCCTCTGGGTAAAAGAAGGCTTTTTGAATTTTCAATGTAAGGCCCTAGTTTCTTTACTAGAGTATCTGGTGGGATAAAATGACTCATTTATTCAACACCTACTATGTGCCAGGCACTTGCTGGGAGCCATACACAAGGGTAAACAGGATACCTGCCCTCAAAGAGCCTACAATCTCACTGGGGACAATTGGGAACTAGCCTCTGCCTCATGTTTCAAAAACAAGAAGTCTTGGGGCAGCGGCAACTGTCACCACTTTCCTTACACACACACGCTCTCCGTCCAGCTCACTTACTTATGAGACTTTTTCACGTTGGCCCCGTCAGGCCCCTTCCCGCAGTCGTAGGCCTGGATGGTGAAGGTGTAGTCCTTCTGGAGTTCACAGTCCAGTTTCTCTTTTGAGCGAATGATTCCCTCGCCAGTGGATTTATCCACCACTACTGCATCAAAGGGGACATTCTGCCCATGAATTTTAAATCCACAAATCTCACCTAGGGAGTCAAAACAGCACGGGTTAGAGTTTCCGCCACACAAACAAAGGGCACACTCCCCTCCTCCCCCAAAGAAAATAAACAACAACAATTTGGCAGCCAGGGGTTTAGGGGGTCTGTGAACAAAGCAAGGGCACTTGTGCTTGGACAGGGGGTAAGTTCTGGGGCTTTAGTAAAAAGAAGCATGTTCTGGCTTTCCAAGCAACTTGTTTAAACTTTGCATCCATTCATGCAGGAATACAAAAGAGAAAGAGAAAAAATATAGACAGGCATTTCACAGGAGTACTTAAGAGAGCTCCAGGGCAAAGTAGTTTCATTAGCAAACAGCCAAGGCCTGATAACACGGAGAAACTGCCCAGCTACCTGGGAGGGCTGCGCAGCTATTTTGATTTGGACCAGAGAGGAGGCTAGAAAGCACAGTTAAGTGTTGAGAGAGGAAGAAGCAGTGAGGCATAGGTTCAGCACCATTATTACAGAAAGTCTGTCAAAAAAAAAAAAATATATCGAAGAAACAAGTCTTCCTGTGCAATGAGCCTGGCTAAAATTAGGGAATCAAAACAAACTACTGAATGAGAAAACGGTAGAAATACCAACTTTTCAGGCATCCATTTCAACAGCTATCAGCTACAATTAAGATACAGTTTCCATTCTCGGGAGGGATTTGCTAGACTTGCCTTGTTTCGGACTTTATCCTATCAGACCTGAAAAAGAAGCCTGCCTGGGAACGTAAGCACATCCAAGTTGGTCTACAAGCTTATTTAGGAGTTAAAACCTAGGTTTCCATTCTGGCCCATGGGAGAATACATATAAATACTTTGATGTATGTATAAAACTTCACAGAGTATATTTCACATAAAAGTAAAACTGAACTCTTCCAAAATTACAACTAGTAGAAAATGGTTACAAAGTGAATCTCTTAAATCCAATTTTAAAAAAAGGAACAGGATTATCCTTATAGTTCAAATGGATGTCTGATTTCCAGATATTTCTAACCAAGGGTCTGGTTACATACAATTTCCATCAATATACTTAAAAATAGAAATAAAGTAGGAGAATAAATAGGGGTAAGAGAACATGACAGTTTCTTCTGTTTAAGGGCTGATTCCCAATTTTATAAACAAAGTTAGTGGGTTAATGTTCATAAGAGGCATAGAAAGAACCCTTTATCACCTTCTTTGGTGACTGTCACCTCAAAACTCTCTAAAGGGAGAAAAGATAAACCCATGTCAGTAATACAGGAAAGAAGGAAGCCGAAACAATAAGGAAAAAAAAAAAAGTCAAAGATGCACATATTACACAGAAAAGCTTGACATAATTTAACAACAAATTCGGTAGCCAGCTTTAGCAGAACTGCATCTTCAGTAACAAAACATCTCTATGAATCCAACTTACCACAGATTACTCTAGCCTAGTGATGAAATACCGCTATAAAGTCTCCTCACACCCTCAGGTGTCATGAGGATTTTTCTCTTCATGACTGCTTTGATGATAACGGTTTCTAAGTGAGTCTAGTTGTTATTTTACAGTTTTCGGATTTTCATTTTCAAGCTAAGTTCTCACTGGCTAGATTCTGGTAACTTTCAACTGGTCTTAGATTTAACAGAACAGTTGGAGCAAAGGGTTTGACTTTAACCCTTTGTTCTTGAGCTGAATAACAATGTGTTCTCACCTAAAGTACCCAACCAAGGCAACAAACACAAAGCCCTCTTCTAATGGAACATATACTTAAATGCGAACTGAAACCAGATTCGGTACTAACTGTAGCGATACTACAACGATCATGGCTTTTATTTTGTGAAAACAGCTCTTCTTCCAAGTCAATATAAATCCTGCTCACCTCACCCTGCGACCCCTACAGAGCAGAAACGAGAAGATCAGGAGTCCCTCTCCCGGGACGCAGCGTGGCCTCGCCGGGGAAACCATCCCTCCCACCAGAGGTTACACAGCCTCAATTCCCTGTTTTTTGTTTTTTAATGGTTTTACCACATATTTGCATATCCCTCAACAGTGTTGTTTCATTTTGTTTATTTTTGAGTTTCAAAAAATGGCCATCATATGGTGTGCGATTTTTGTGACTTGCTTTTTCACTCGACCTTTTCCAACCGTGCGTGTCTGAGATGCCTTCGTCCTCGTTGGCGTATGCAGTCACATAGTTCACTCACTCTCACCAGCACGCACAGGGAGAACCCAGTGAGTTAAAACATAAGCGCTTAAAACATTGCCCGGCACAAAGCAAGCGCTCCGCGAACATCTGCTGTCACTGTAATTATTTCCCATTGTGTGAACACACCGTAACTCCAGTGTTTTGCTGTGTATGAACAAGGCTACGGTGGGTCCTTCTGTCCTGCTTCCTGGGCACATACACAGGCTCTCTCCAGATCTGTGCTGCCCGGTACCGGAGCCACTAGCCACGTGGGGCTGCTAAAAACTGAACTAAAATTCATATTTTAGTGCGTGATATTAAAAATTCAGTTCCTCGGTCGCAGTGGCTGCATTTCAGGGGCTCAACGGGCACACGTGACTAGTAACTACTGAATGGAGACGTGGACAGGGAATCCCACCACCATCACAAGCTCTACGGGACAGCACTGCTCAGAGTGGTGGGGGAGGACACAGACCTACTAATGTCTTGTCTAGGGCTGCTTCCCCTCCCCCGATAGTGGCACAGCTGGGTCACTGCCAAAGAGACCCTGTGGGCTGCAAAGCCTCGAAATCTCACTACCAGCTTTTGACAGAAAGGCTGGCTGATCACTGCTCTGGAATCCACCATGAGCACAACAGCTGCGTCCAACTGTTTTCCAGAACGCTAAGTCACTAGCTTGCGTTCACACTTTTCGGGTGTATACTAACACAGCACAGTACACGTTAAGGTACTAACACAGCACAGTACACGTTAAGGTACTAACACAGCACAGTACACGTTAAGGTACTACCACAGCACAGTACACGTTAAGGTACCAACACAGCACAGTACACGTTAAGGTACCAACACGGCATAGTACACGTTAAGGTACCAACACGGCATAGTACACGTTAAGGTACCAACACAGCATAGTACACGTTAAGGTAAATCAGGTTGCCCTGCTTGAATTCACAGGTAACGTCTCGGTTTTTGACTTGGAGTTTGCTGTTCCGAAGAGGAAACTGTGAGGCCGCCCCACGTCGCTCACCGCGACGGCACGTGCTTTGCCGACAAGGCGGCTGTGTAGGGAAGTGAGATGTAAGACCCTGGGACGAAGCGTCTGACCTGGGTGATGCCGCCTACTTGGTGCATTGCTGAGTAAGAGTTTAAAGACACTCATCATTCAGGCAATGTCCTTGAGACTGTTTCTGAGATTATGAGGAGAGTGGAACTGTTTGCCAAAAGCTGAAACTCCCTCAGTCACTCCTTCAGGCTATCAGGCTAGGAGGAGGGGGAGGGAGGACTCCGAGGGTAGGAAAGCGCCGGGGTGTTTCCAGTCGATACTTCAGGTGTCCGGGGAAGGCTGCATTGATAAGGTAACGTCAGAGTAGAAACCAGAGGAAACTAAGGGAGCAAACCACATGCTCATCTGGGGAAGAGTTCCACAGAGAGGCAACAGTGAGTGCAAAGGTCCTGAGGCAGACCTGGGCCTGGCCCGGCTCAGGAACAAGGAGGCGTGTGCTGCTCAGTGGCTGAGCACAGGGGAGGACAAAAGATGAGGTGAGATACAGACAAGCAACCTGAAGCTACGGCAGCTACTACACAATTGCTGCTTCTCCCCCAAGTGAGGAGGGCATGACTGGAGAGTTCTGAGCAGAGAAATAAATAAATATGGCTCATAGTCTGAAAGAATCCATCTGACTGCTGTGCCGAAAATACGTCTGTCAGAGGGCAAAGGTGGACACTGGAGTGACCCAGGCAGAGATGCTGAAGGACACAGCAGGGAGGACACGGGACGCTGGGAAGTGGTCAGATGGGTTTTGAAAGTAAGGCCAGGGCTGAGGGATTCTGAGTGAGAAACTGCAAAGGATGAAGTTGCCTTCAGCCGACATGGGGAGAAACCATGGAAGGAAGGTCCGGAGGGAGGAATGGGGGGTTGTACTTCCGCTTTGAACACGTGCCTCTACCACGATTTGTTACGGAATAACACCTCAAACGGATGATTATCAAATCTAAGAACAGACGTTATTCTGAAACTCATGTATTTCCAGGCTGCTCTCTAGAAGACAGGAACTATTTACAACGAGAACAGCAAAAACGTACATGTGTTACCTTCGCCACATACCCCACCGATTGTACCTAAGTCACTACTCAAATGGGCTACATCATTAGGACCTGGTGCCTCAGATCCACGGTGCTCATTACACAGCTAGGTCAACTGGGGCCTTTTGCCTGGAATGATTTAAAACCATCTCGCCGGCTGGCAGCCTGATGCAACAGGAGCAGCGTGAAGTTCACCCCGGGCAGACCTGGGCTTTCCGTACCACCTGCGTGGCCTTCGTGTCTCTGCTGGGTCTTCTAAGCCATCGTCTGCACACTGGCCAGTACACACATTTCTCGGAGTCCATCTACTCGTCCAACCGGGGACCCCGATTCTAATGAGGAAGACGGATCCGACTGGAACAGGCGAGGGGCGAGTGAATGAGTGAAAGCGAAGGCAGTATTTCAGATGAGATCTGATGAGGGCTAGACTAAGGCGGTGTCAGCAGGAAATATCTAAGGGATTTCAGGAGGATGGACAGGACTTTGCAGCCCACTGGGCAGAGAGAGTGAGAGGGTTGGGAGGAACGCCCGGGTTTTCAGCTGATGGTGCCCTTTAGGGAACTGAGGTGCAGAGAAAAGAGGAGAAGATTCACGAAAGAGGTGTTTGGCCTGTTTATCCCAAGCAAACTTCTCGCCTGTTTGTTTGTTGGAGGATTTTAAAGCCCCATATTAATCTCTTTCATCCACACAACATTCACTGGATGCAGATAAAGACCTTTCTCTTTAACATAACTACAATCACATTACACAGCCCACAAAATGAACAATAATCCCTTGGATATTTTCATAGGGAGTATCCTACTGCCTCTTGTTCAGTTTATGATTTTCCTCCTCCAAACCAGGGACCAATTTCTGTCAATAATTCTCCTGGGAGCTGATCTTTCTAAACTTTCAAGTGGTCGTTGATTCATTCTTCTCCCCTCTCCTTCACACTTGTGCGTACAGTTCTAGTGACACACGTATGACCGTTACATACGTGTGGTTACGTGGGAGCCGCTTGTATCAGGTGGAGCTGCACCATGGTGATGACACAGAAAGTGCACCTCTGCCCTCTGCATCCTCAGGCTGCTCTCCCAGACTCAGCCTTCTCCCAACCTCAGCAAAGAAGGACCCCTCAAAATCACCTCTCGTATTGTTTTCTTTCTGTCCTGTTCCTTCCCACTCAATCCAGACCACGTACCATTGCTCCGCTAGATGAATCCCGTCATATCTGAAATGCCCCACCAGGTTTCCTGGACGACCCCTCTAGCTGTGATGGCCTCAGAATGCACCAAACCCTCCCCTGTCTCTCTCCACTCTTCATTCCCTTTAGATCATCTAAAATAGTCAAAAGAATTTTTAAAAAGCAAAACATAAAAATATAACAATGGGTGAACGCAGCAAAGTAGAGATATGACTTCTCGCCATCCAGCTGCATCCAGGTTCTTGGCCGACAGTGTTTTCTCTTCTGTCCCTTTGGTTTCTGGCTGGCCTGGCATTCTTTCTCCATCTTCTTCCAAATCTGAATTTGGTCTCAAACTCTTCCCCAAACGAGAGGGGTGTCTCTAGAGCCTCTCCTGCAGCCTCACCAGCTCTGGTGCCGTCCTGCCCTCACACCACACTGCTAATGCAGATCATGGGCGCCACTCCAACACTTAGGGCTCGGGGAAGCCCCTGGAGGTCCAGTGGTTAGGACTCCACGCTTTCACTGCAGGGGAAAGCAGGTTTGGTCCCTGGTCAGGGAATTGAGATCCCACAAGCCGTGACGCGGGGGAAAAAGAAAAAAAAAAAACCCACTTAGGGTCCTCTGGTGGCAACAGATATCCGTTCCAGCTAACTCAGCGAAAGGGCCTTCACTGAAGAGCCACTGGGAACTCATGGAATTGACTGCAGGCCACAGAAAGGAACTTAGGAAACTGTCAGAAACCAAGGCAGCTTGAGAGACCAGCAAAGACGAGCCACAACAGTCCCAGAGCAAAATGGTCTGGACAGGAATGAATGTGACCACACCTGGTATCAGCGCCTTTGTCCCTCTGCTCGATATTCACATCCCAAGAGGGAGCATCCGGTCGGCCCTGCTAGGCTCATGCGTGTGCCTGGCTGGGGAAAGCAGGGTGATGGGTTGTACAGCCACCGACCTGGACCCGACAGGAAAGAGACCAGGGGCTGTTAAGGGAAAATGGACATTTCCTGAGCAGCAAGTGTCCACTACAACGTCCCCGCTAATCCAACTCTCCTCCCTAACCCACTTCTCTCTCCTTGGCGTCTCTCCACACCCACCAGCTGGACATCCAGGCTGACTCTTATTTATGGCGACTTTTGACTTCCTTGTTTACGGGTCCAGGCTTGTTTCTAGAACAAGCTCACGTGTGGCTCTAATCAGAACAGGTTTTCAAGATACCTTAAAAGTACAAAAAGCATACACCCAAGGGTTATGTCCTCCAAGCTCCTCAGACTACCGCAATGGTTCTCAAATTTCAGTGTGCCAAGAACTGCCTCAGAAGCTCGCTGAAAATGTAGTCTGCCAAGTCCCATTCCCAGAACTTCTGACTCAGCAGCTCTGAGGCAGAGCTCAGTAATCTAATAAGCACTGCCAGGTGGCTCCAATGCAGATGGGCTGCAGTGCGTACTTGAGAGACTGGCCCATCAGTGGTTTCCAAACCTCACGGGCTGGTTACAGATTTCTAAACTGTGCTCCTGCAAGTACAGACTCACACAGGCAAGAGTAGAACAGGGGAACCTGCACTCAACGGATGGGCCCCAGGACCATCTAGATGAATGTATTAGGTTAAGCCACATGAATATGCCATTTTTGTATGTTGAAAATGTCAAGATATTTGAGAAAATGGAATGTCAGGAATTTTACGTGATTCAGCCTGGTATAAGGCAGTAATCAGCTGAGTAGCCGTTTTAAGTAAGTATGGATCCGATGTCAGGACACAAACTTGATTAGAAAACCACGTGCAAGGTAACACCCCGTCCATTCAACTTAACAACAGGAACCGTGCAGCCCTGAGCTCACTTCCAACCCTCTGCTCCTCCACAAGCCACATGAGCTAACTATTCGCCCACCTCTTTGGAAGCCCTGCCAGCTCCCACCTCTGCCCCAGCCTCCCCTCCGCCCTTCACTGCCCTTGGACCTCCTTCCCATCCTTGACAGGAGCTCAAGCCTATCTTTGGAAATCACCTCCTTTCCTTTTTTTTTTTTTTTAATTTATTTATTTATTTTTGGCTGTGTTGAGTCTTTCATTTCTGTGCGAGGGCTTTCTCTAGTTGCGGCAAGCGGGGGCCACACTTCATCGCGGTGCGCGGGCCTCTCACTATCGCGGCCTCTCGTTGCGGAGCACAGGCTCCAGACGCGCTGGCTCAGTAGTTGTGGCTCATGGGCCCAGCCGCTCTGTGGCATTTGGGATCCTCCCAGACCAGGGCTCGAGTCTGTGTCCCCTGCATTGGCAGGCAGATTCTCAACCACTGCACCACCAGGGAAGCCCCCCTTTCCTTTTTTAACCCCCATCACCTTGCCTTTTCATGAACTCCAGTCCACACCGCTCTGCCTCTCTCACCTGACACTGAACTATAAACATCCTGGCAACCCTGCTTAACTCTCTGACAATGCTGGTTTTGCCTTCCCACCTAGATGATCAGTGTTTTGAGAAATGCTTTTTTGCATTCTCTGGAAGACTTAGCAAAGCTACCTCATATCTAATGATTATTGATCTCAAACCTTTCCTGGAGGCAAATGCATCCAACATGAGTTCACTCTAGTCAGTAACTGTTAATAAGAAGTTTCTGTCCTGACATCTGGATCCTTACCTAGTTAAAACTGCTACTCAACTGATTATTGCCTTATGCTAGGCTGAATCACATAAAATTTCTGACATTCCATTTTTTCAAATATTTTGACATTTTCAACATACAAAAATGGCATCTTCATGTGGCTTAACCTAACACATCCAACTCATTGCTGCAAACACAATGCCAGCCCAGCTGCACACGCTGAAAAAGCAAAACTGGGCAGACATGTGTGGTCGTGAAGCCCTATGGAGAAAAGTAGCACAGATCTGAGCTGGTTCTAACATCAACAAAAGTAAACTTCCCGTTCTCACCCTGAAATTTCTTTTGGATTCCATTCGTATCGTAATTGTTTTAACTAATCTTGTAGAATGTCTGTACTCGGTCTAGGAAGGCAGGAAAAAGAATGCTTCTGGAACCACCTACTAAAGGGAAGAGCTTCAAAAAGGGGGACAGGGGGCTTCCCTGGTGGCGCAGTGGTTGAGAGTCCGCCTGCCGAGGCGCGGAACGCGGGTTCGTGCCCCGGTCCGGGAAGATCCCACATGCCGCGGAGCAGCTGGGCCCGTGAGCCATGGCCGCTGGGCCTGCGCGTCCGGAGCCTGTGCTCCGCAACGGGCGAGGCCACAACAGTGAGAGGCCCGCGTACCGCAAAAAAAAAAAAAGGGGGGGGGACGGGGGGGGAGTGCAGGGTGTTCAGCTTCCGATACAGGCAGTGAAGAAGGGGTAACCGTCAAAACAGCAACAACGTGGCCTGTGAAGTGGTCCCAGCTTTTAACTCCCCATTAAATATATAAAACGTACAATACATGTTCTTACCCTCACCTCTACTCAGGCTTTCAGCAGCTAAGAAAAGGGGCTGAATAAGGAATTGAGTCGTTTCGATTTCCTAAAATACATGACAAAGAGCAAGACTTTATTCTCTTAGTTTTACCCCCAAGAAAACAATGTGGGCCAGACCCTGTGGGCTTCACATGAATGTCTGATGAGTGACAACTTACAACACACTTTGGTGACCAGGCTTCCCATATTACACAGGTATTTATTTCGGAGGCTGCATGAGTAATCTCCGGTGGTGACCCACACACAGGTCCTGTGATGGGATGAGACTGTGGACCAGAAGGTTTACAACGTGGTGAAGTCAATATCACGAGAGCTGACCCGGTGAAACTAAGAATCACGCTGCAGTCTGACCGCCTGGCTCGAAGGCAGCGCGGCTGTTTGTGAGCTGTGCAATCTTGAGCAAACTCACTCGTTCCTTCTACAAATATCTATGGAAGCGTCAACTAGTCCCAGGTGCTGGTCTAGGGACCAGGGATTAAATGGAGAATACAGTAGCCATGCTGCTGACGGGCATGCTCTGAGTCTGCGTTTCTTCATATGGAAAATGGGGGCATGAGAGTACCCACCGCGTGAGATTGCTGGAAGGAATCAGACAGAGTAACTGTGCAGAGCCCTGAGAACACCCTTGGCCACGCTGAAGAGCTCAATAAATGTCAGATGTGCCCACTGCCTCCACCACCACCATCATCATGGTGTTAAAATAAACTCAACGTTGCCACCAAAACCAACCTAAGATCAAAATAAGGCTCCAGACCTAGCCTCTGCTTTACACAAAAGTTATTTAAGAAATCAGTGAGAAAATGGAACACTATGAAGACTATTAGAGAAAGATGGAAACAGTTCTCACAGAACGGCAAGTAAAGAAATATTTTTAAAAGGTTCATAACAGCAGCAGCAAACACTGTACACAGTACCTACTACACAGCAGGCATTGTTTTTTTTTTTTTTAAACATCTTTATTGGAGCATAATTGCTTTACAATGGTATGTTAGTTTCAGCTTCACAACAAAATGAATCAGTTATATATATACATATGTTCCCATATCTCTTCCCGCTTGCGTCACCCTCCCTCCCACCCTCCCTCTCCACCCCTCCAGGCGGTCACACAGCACCGAGCTGATCTCCCTGTGCTATGCGGCTGCTTCCCACTAGCTGTCGACCTTACAGCAGGCATTGTTTTAAGCTCTTCATATTTATACATAAATAAGTTAATATTCCCCAAACCCTGTAAGGTATGTGATATTATCCTCATTTTACAAGAGATGAAAAGTGAGGCACAGAGATTTTATGTAATTTGCCCAAAGCCAAACAGCCAGTAAGTTTCAGAGCCAGGATTCAAGCACAGGCTGCTGGCTCTAGGGTCTGTTTTCCTACGTACCCGTCTGCTACAGCCTCGTGGGGGCAGTGTTCTGTATAGCAGCTGGATGGGTAGTTGGATGGGTACCATGGCAACAGAAGAGGGAAGGAGACAGGTGTTCCCTTCCCTGGACTGTGCAGCTACTCACTTTGGTAGGATGAGGACCATGCTTCAGGAAGAGTAGATGAGCATGAATTCCACCCCTGGGTGTATAACCAAGAGAACTGAAAACTGATGTCCACACAGAAACTCGTACACGAATGTTCACAGCAGCATTATTCACAATCACCACAAAGTGGAAACAATTCTGATGCCCATTACTGATGGACGAATGAATGAAATGTGGTCCGTCCGTACATCGAAATATTATTTGGCAAAAAAAAGGAATGAAGGGCATGCCACAACATGGGTGAACCTTCAAATCATCATGCTAAGTGAAAGACGCTAGTCACAAAAAGCCACATGTTGTATTTATATGAAATACCCAGAAAAGGCAAACCCATAAACAAGTAGTAGACTAGTGGTGGCCAAGGGGAGTGACTGCTAGCAGGTGCAAGGGTTTCTTCTGGGGGAGATTAAATGTTGTGGAACTAGACAGTGGCTGATGGCTGGACAATCTTATGAATATACTAAAAACCAGTGAACTGTACACTTTAAAAACTGTATACATTACGGTACATGAATTGTATTTTTAAAAAAAGAATATAAGAGCAACTGTGCTCCCCTGTGAAAATCTCCAGAAGGAAAATACTTACTTTTTCTGTCCACTACGGCAAATACAATCAAGTTATCACTATACTTGGCTCTAAAGTGCTTCTCTATATCGTTTTTTAAAATCCCAATATGTAACTTTGGCACACCAATAAAAAAATACCTGAGAATCTCTAAAAACATAAAACTTTATAAGTATTATTTCATTCACAGTAATACATTAAGTTTTGATAAATGACCCAATAAAATTAAATCCAACGAGAAAGAAAAACTAAGTAACTTTATTAATATGACTTCAAAGTTAGCATTCACTGTACATTTCATTTCCTACTTCCCTTCCTTTGTACCTTCCTGTGGTGCCACATACAGCACCAGAGCGAAGAGCCATCCTGCCTGGGCTGGAATCTGGCCTCTGCCACATACTAGCTGTGTGACCCAGAGCAAAGTTAGCAGCTCTGTGCCTCGGCTTCCTCTTTTTTTAAAACAGGGGTGGCAGGAAGCATACTTACCTCAAAAGGTTGCTGTGGATTAAACACAAATGCGTATTTGTAAAGCACTTACAACAGTGCCTGGGACACAAAACGCTTTATAAGTGTTATATATCACGAGTGACGTAATGGGACAGAGCTCCACCAGCAACAGGACTGGACACAGATGAGAAGTCATAAAGAGAGGCCTGGGGGAGTAAATACAAAACTCCTGACAGCAATCACTTCTCAGAATGTGTGAGATGTCAGAGATGTACAAGTCCCCTCAGAAACATGAGCTAGATAAGCCCATCAAGGTTATTTACAAGGCACTGAAACATCACACCCATAAGGAGGAACCGCATATAATAACCAAAGGTGTCGCATGCAAAGTGTGTGTATATATGTATATGCAAACACTCAAAAATCTAGCTATTCACAGAGGAAACCACTAGGTAATGCTAAAAATGATTTTAAATCGGGGGTGGGGGGGAACAAACAAACAAAAAAATCCCCTTGGCTACCAGACAGACACTGTACGCCTAGCACAGAGCGCTTCCTCTACCATCCATCTAACTGGATTTCTGTCTAAAAACCAATAAACAAGTAAAACTAACTGGAACTGACTCCAATACCGTAAGCTGCTTCTCGGGTTACTTTCCTGGAAATGGGATGTGGCACTTGAACGGAAAGAAGAACAAATTCATTTTTGAAATAGCTCTTCAGAGGCAGCCTCACATCACTGCCGCCATTTACCATACGAAATTTAACGTACGGAATGATCTACAAGAGCTACTGAATTTTTCTCATTTGTCCCGAGGCAAACAGAACAAACAGAAATTTTGTTCTGGAGAAACATCATGCAGAAACTGCTCTTTAAAAATTAACTTCGCGACGTCAATTCTGACTATCAGAATTGACAGTCAATTCTGACAAAGAAAGGGTGAAGCAGCCCGTTCCTCCACCAGTTAAGGAAGTTACTATGGCCCCGACGTAAAGCAAGGACAGTTCTGATTTGCAAAGTGCTACTGAATGCTGGCAAAGCAGCAAATCTCCAAAGCAACCCTAGAGGTTTGTCCCTATAAACACTTAGCTGACAATCTTATGAAGTAACTCACGTTAAAAATTTACTGAAAGTAAAATCTAAGCCCAAAGAATTCATTTATAAAAGATTGCTCAATGTCTTTAAATAAGTCTTTTCAGGTAACTGAAACCTAGGCAGTGCAAGGAAAATCTTGAGCCGTAATTACCTAGATCCTCGCCGTGCACGGACCAGTAGCACCAGGGAACAGGTTAGAAAGGCAGAATCCCAGGTCCTCCCAGACCCACTGTATCTAAACTTGCTTTTTTTTTTAAGGTTGCATTTTAACACGATCCCTGTGCTCTGCATGAATGCTGAAGTTTGAGATGCACTGGTCTAGATGCTCTCTCTCTGGTTACATCCAGACAAGGAACGCAGTGATGCAATTAAATATTTTGCTTTTCAACAAGTACCGGCTTTTGGGGGGGGGGGTCAGGTACCCCAACTCTTAAAATTAAAAGGAAAAAAAAATGGTGCGTGGGGGCCACACACAACCCTTCGCTATCAAGACATTCTCAGAAAGGCTCAGAAACAACCCAAAGTGGATGTGTGAAATGCTTCCCACAAGCCCAAGCTCATGGGGAGTGAACAAAGACACGCTGGTACCTGCAAAGCGCAGAGGTGCATCTTTGTCCAGGGCGATCAGTGGCGGGTCGAGGAGCACGGTGCTGTCACTCTCCGTAACTAAGCCGTGATACGTGGGCTCCAGCCACGGCTTGTGCTTGTTGACTGTGTTCAAAAACAGAAAAAGCAGAAAGGACACAGGCCAGGTTAGAATTATTATTTTCAACTCGACCGCTTTTGAAGACACACATCCATTATTAAAACAATATAACTCTCATGAGTTCGGAAGGCCACGCTGCTATTTTTTGTGGCCAAGTTTGGTATCAACGCCCAAATGGGATGAAATTCTAAAGTGATGTAGAAATTATCTGAGGCCATGAAGCAACCAAAAATAAGAAATAAATTGCTCTAGAAATTGAAAGAAAGAAAAAAGACTGATGGTTATGGACGGTATCATATCTTACTATCTCTGTTTTCTGCCTCTCTTAGAAAAGTTACAAATAAAGTATGTTGTTTCTTGGATTAAGAGATACAAACTAAGCAAGGTCCTACTGCATAGCACACGGAACTATATTCAGTATCTTCTAATAAACTATAATGGAAAAGAATCTGAGAAAGAATAATATATTTGGTTGGACAAAAAGTTTGTATGGATTTTTCTGTAAGATGTTATGGAAAACCCCGAATGAACTTCTTGGCCAACCTAATATATAAAGAATATATATATAAAAGAATATATATATACACATTTTATATATATATATAAAAAGACAGAATCACTTTGCTGTATACCAGAAACTAACACATTGTAAATCAACCATACTTCAAAAAAAAATCTTTTTAAAGACATACAAACTACTACGTATAAAATAGATACGCAACAAGAATATATTGTACGGCACAGAGAAATATAGCCTTTATTAGGTAAAACTTTATTTATTTTTTATGTTTTTAAGTTTATTTATTTATTTTTGGCTGCTTTGGGGTCTTCGTTGCTGTGTGCAGGCTCTCTCTAGTTGTGGCAAGCAGGGGCTATTCTTCGTTGCAGTGCATAGGCTTCTCACTGCGGTGGCTTCTCATGGTGGAGCACGGGCTCAGCAGTTGTGGCTCGCGGGCTCTAGAGCACAGGCTCAGCAGTTGCGGCACACGAGCTTAGTTGCTCCGCAGCATGTGGGATCTTCCCCGACCAGGGCTCAAACCCGTGTCCCCTGCATTGGCAGACAGATTCTTAACTACTGCACCATCAGGGAAGTCCCTAGGAGTGTAATCTTTAAAGGAGTGTAATCTAAAAAATACTGAACCACTATGTTGTACACCTGAAACTAATATTGTAAATCAACTATATTTCAATTTAAAAATGTTATTTTTTATAACAATAATAATACATTATTTATTTAAAATTAGCATTACAAACAAAAACATAAAAGAGGTGAAACAAGACTTATGAATATGAAATTACAAATATGAGGTATTAAAAGAAAATGAGGGCTTCCCTGGTGGCGCAGTGGTTGAGAGTCCGCCTGACGATGCAGGGGACACGGGTTCATGCCCCGGTCTGGGAAGATCCCACATGCCGCGGAGCGGCTGGACCCATGAGCCATGGCCGCTGAGCCTGCGCGTCCGGAGCCTCTGCTCCGCAACGGGAGAGGCCACAACAGTGAGAGGCCCGCGTACCGTAAAAACAAAAAAAAAGAAAAAAAGAAAATGCAAAATTTCTGAAAAACTTGACTGAAAACGCAGTGTTCAAGAAAAAACCCCTTTCGGGATTTCCCTGGTGGCACAGTGGTTAAGAATCCACGTGCCAATGCAGGAAACACCGGTTCGAGCCCTGCTCCGGGAAGATCCCACATGCTGCGGAGCAACTAAGCCCGTGCGCCACAACTACTGAGCCTGCGCTCCAGAGCCCGCAAGCCACAACTACCGAGCCCGCGTGCTACAACTACTGAAGCCCCCGCGCCTAAAGCCCGTGCTCCGCAACAAGAGAAGCCACCGCAATGAGAAGCCCGTGCACCGCAACGAAGAGTAGCCCCCGCTCGCCACAACTAGAGAAAGCCCGCGCGCAGCAACGAAGACCCAGCGCAGCCAAAAAAAAAAAAAAACAACAACAACAACCCCTTTGGGATTGGGCCAGCCTGCACTCAGAGTCCAGCTCTCCTCTGTTATTTGCTGCGTGACCTGGAGCATATAACTGACCTCTCCTGATCTCAATTTCCTCTTTTATGAACCAGGGACACCCCACAACCCACAGGGCTGGGGTAGATAATTGGAGAAGTGTTTTTCCTACTCAATTAGGCACTAGCACTGTTACTTTTGTTTTTAAGGTAGGAGCATCTGCTCTGGCAGTCTGCTTACCTGAGAAAATGAATTCGTAGTTTCTGTCCATTTCGTTCTGCCCCGGGCTTTGCCCCCAGTGGGGGTCTGTGCTGCGACTTTCCCTGGTTGTGGCCACCAAGCCCCTCCCCGGGTTCCTATCTCCACCAGCTTGTTTTGGGCTCATCTCACAGTTGGAACCTTTCCATTTTCCTTTTACTGTCACCTTCTGAATGTTCACATTATAACCTCAGGCTATGTAGTTAACCACGGGAACGACTCCTGAAGCTGATCTGATTAAAAGGGATGTTATGAAACTTTATTTCCACATAGTTGGTGCCTATTTCTTGAATTAACTACCCAGATTCTCTTCCGTAAGTTTAAATCAACCCAGAAGTAACTGAAAATAAATTTAAATGTTTAACCATCTTTAATACAATGTGACCACGATGTGATACTACTTTTTTTTGCTGTTACGTGATGATGGGAGAAGGTGAGGGTCAGAAGCACCTGAGCCTCACCTGCACTTAACTCCCTCGTGACCTATTGGAGGAGCAGTGCGCTCACATGTGAAATCCCGAACGGGCAGACGTGTGTAGGCCTATGTCTGCAAGGCGGAAAAAAAAGCTACCATCTCTCTGCTTAATGACGCATCCACCAGACATTTTACACACGCTGCACCCAAGCCAAGAGCAAATCCTTCCGCCTTCATTTTCAAAGTAAACCCAGACCCACGGGGAGTGGGTTAAAGGGTAGAGAGTTTCGGTTTTGCAAGACGAAAAGAGTTCCAGGAGTTGGTTGCACAACAGTATGAAAGAACAAACTCAAAACTGACTTGCACACTTAAAAATGGTTACAGGGCCTCCCTGGTGGTGCAGTGGTTGAGGGTCCGCCTGCCGATGCAGGGGACACGGGTTCGTGCACCGGTCCGGGAGGATCCCACATGCCGCAGAGCGGCTGGGCCCGTGAGCCATGGTCGCTGAGCCTGCGCGTCCGGAGCCTGTGCTCTGCAATGGGAGAGGCCACGGCAGTGAGACGCCCGCGTACCACAAAAAAAAAAAAAAAAAAAAAAATGGTTACAATGGGAAATCTTATGTTACGGGTATTTTTCCACATTCTTTAAAAATCCACACCCACAAAATAAACCCAGACGCAGCCATTTCTCATCCTCTCTGCTGCCCACTTAGATCTACTACAAAAGCCAAGTAACCGCTTCATCCTTGCCTCCTGCACTGACTCTTCCTTCCCACGGTGGCTGGGGGACCGCTTCTCACACAGGCCTGTGCTCTCAGAACCTGTCTACACCAAAGGTACTGAGGACCCCAAACAGCTTTGGCTTAGGTGGGGCCCATCTATCTATCAGTATTTACTGTGCTGGAAGTTAAAACTAAGAAAAATGTTAGTATTTACTAAGTCATTAAAAAAAAAACCCACTGTAAGTTATCATAATATTTTAATGAAAATAACTGTATTTTTTAAAACAGAGTTTACTAAGAAGACTGGCAATGTTTTACACTTTTGCAAACCCTTTCACCTTCTGGCTTAGTAGAAGACAGCTGGGTTCTCACCGCCACTCCTGCAGCCAATATGCTGCTTATGACACATGCAGCCTCTAGAGAACTCCGCTGCACACTCATGAGAAAATGAGGAAAAGGCAAGTCATATCTTAATATAATTAAAATAGCTTTGAGGGCTCCCCTGGTGGTGCAGTGGTTGGGAGTCTGCCTGCCGATGCAGGGGACACGGGTTCGTGCCCCGGTCCGGGAAGATCCCACATGCCGCGGAGCGGCTGGGCCCGTGAGCCGTGGCCGCTGAGCCTGCGCGTCCGGAGCCTGTGCTCCGCGGCGGGAGAGGCCACAACAGTGAGAGGCCCGCGTACCGCAAAAAAATAATAATAATAAAATAAAATAGCTTTGACCTCTCAAATGCCCTGACAAGGTCCCTCGCTTCAGGCCTCTTCAAATGTTTCCTCCTCCAGTTATAACTGCATCTGCTGCTCTGCCCCCTAGCCCCCCACTTCCTTCTTCTTTTCTCTGCTACTCCTCCCGACCACAGGCAGTCAGCCTGGGACGTGGGGCAGATTACCTGGCTTCCCTTGACCTCAGTTTCCTCACCCGTAAACTGGGGACAGCAACAGTACCCACCTGGTAGGTTCCTGTGTGATCAAACCAGTCATGTGTAAAATGCTCAGGACAGTGTCGGGTGCTCAGTAGATGCCACAAAGGGGTTGTGTTGTTACTTCTCCTGCACACAGACCGGTACAAAACCAGAGATTCCAGGAGGGTGTGACCTTTGTTCTCTGCTAATTCCCAGTACCTCGGGCCACAATAGCATCTCACTCCTCAGGAACTAGCTGGTAAGTGAGTATATAAGGAACCCCATGTAGAGTACAGATAAAATCAGTGCCCTGGTTTATAAATTCTCTCACAGAGAAGAAAGTTTTGGTGCTGAGGATTTAAAAAAAAAAAAAAAAGGTACGATTTGGTGTTTCAGACATTGGGAAGATGTTTTTTTATTTTTTGTTTCTGGAAGGTGGATGTTCTAAGCAAAGGAGACAAGAATCCGAGGCATCGCATACATCAAAATACCGAGGGGTCTGCCTGGAAAGTAAGCTGAGCCCAAATCCAGGTCACAAGGGCCAAAAGTTTATAGTGCCTCTGGAAAACATCTCCCCTCACAAGAGCTGCTCCCGGGACAAGAGGTTTGGTGGAGAGAGTTCAGCTGGTTGTGGTACACCTGCCCTTCTCCTTCTGAAATACCGCCCAGGACAGTGGTAAGTTAACTGGCACAGTGCTCTGCACGGGCCGCACAGCTGGCTGCAGCCTTTGAGCTGAGAGGGCTCCAGTGAGCACAGAAAAGAGCCTCGCTTTGCAATCAGGTTGAATGTTTTCCCTAACTGCTGAAAGTTCCGTCCTCTCCAGGCCTTGTTAAACTATCCTACGAGAAAGGCTGGAACACTGCCTGGAGTTACAGACCTAATACAGATAAACAGGCCATTTTAAAGAAAGTACTCCAAAAGTAAAGGAGCTGTTACAGTGGAGGATTCCTGGACTGAATGTCAATATTATGACATAGTATGAGCGTGTTTCGTGTTTGGTAATTGCAATCATTGTTGATTCTGTAGTGGTCATCCATTTACAATGCTTGGCGTCAGTTTATTTATCTCTTGTAAAAATAAAATACAGTGTGTGTGTGAGTGGTGAAAAAAAAAAAGACCATCAAAGAAAACTCCAAAACCTCCGCTGTTTGTCACTAATTTTGAAACAGAGAGGCTATTAGTTCAATTCACTATTGATAATGTACTATTAACAGCAATATTCAATTCCAATTTATTTTCACATTTAAGATTTTATTAATAAAATTATAAGCACATCAAATAAAACTGAAGAAGACTATTCCAATATGTGAGTCCATAAAACCCCTGAGACTTAAACTAAGTGGATTTATTTAGCCTAGTAGGAAAGTAAAAATATTAGGCAAAGCGAATTGCAGAAAACCTGTGATGCATTTCTGCCTACCCTAATGGAAAGGCCTGCAGCTGAAAATGGCTAATGGTTGAAGGGGAATAATAATTGAATAGCTGGTCCCCGTTCTTTTATTTTTCCCCACTATTCTAATTTTATAACTCAAAATTTCTAAATTGCTCCTGGAGCTGACAGTAGAATGAAGAGATTTGGCCAGTTCCATTGACTGAGCTTTTAAATATTTAATAAATGATATTTTTAATATTTCATCACATTCAATTGGCATTATAAAACATTTATGGAAACAAATGACTGACGTTCCTGTAATCATCCAAAAAAAGTCATAAAGAAAGACATGAGACTACAGGCCATAAGTCTAGGAGCAGGTCACCCATGTTCAGAGTCTTTACCCAATTCATTTCATTACATTCTAGATCATAAAAAAGCCAACTAAGTTTTGAATGGCATAGCATTAACCAAAATCACAGAATAGCAAGGCTAAACCATATGATCATCTCAGTAGATGCAGACAAAGCTTTTGATAAAATTCAACACCCATTTATGATAAAAACTCTCCAGAGGGCTTCCCTGGTGGTGCAGTGGTTAAGAATCCGCCTGCCAATGCACGGGACACGGGTTCAAGCCCTGGTCCGGGAAGATCCCATATGCCGCGGAGCAACGAAGCCCGTGTGCCACAACTACTGAGCCTGCGCTCTAGAGCCTGTGAGCCACAACTACTGATCCTGCGTGCCACAACTACTGAAGCCCGCACGCCTAGAGCCCATGCTCCGCAACAGAAGAAGCCACCACAATGAAGCCTGTGCACCACAACAAAGAGTAGCCCCCACTCGCCACAACTAGAGAAAGCCCACGCACAGCAGTGAAGACCCAACACAGCCAAAAATAAATAAAAATAAATTTAAAAAAAACCACCTCTCCAGAAAGTGGGCACAGAGGGAACCTACCGCCACATAATAAAGGCCATATATGACAAACCCACAGCAAACATCATGCTCAATGGTGAAAAACTGAAAGCATTTCCACTAAGATCAGGAACAAGACAAGGATGTCCACTCTCGCCACTCTTATTGTATTGGAAGTCCTAGCCACGGCAATCAGAGAAGAAAAAGAAATAAAAGGAATCCAAATTGGAAAAGAAGTAACACTGTCACTGTTTGCAGATGACATGATACTATACGTAGAAAATCCTGAAGACGCTACCAGAAAACTACTAGAGCTCATCAATGAATTTGGTAAAGTTGCTGGATACAAAATTAATACACAGAAACCTGTTGCATTTCTATACACTAACAACAAAAGAACAGAAAGAGAAATTAGGGAAACACTCCCATCTACCATTGCATCAAAAAGAATAAAATACCTAGGAATAAACCTACCTAAGGAGGCAAAAGACCTGTACTCAGAAAACTAAAAGACACTGATGAAAGAAATTGAAGATGACACAAACAAGATGGAGAGACATACCATGTTCTCGGATTGGAGGATTCAATATTGACAAAATGACTCTACTATCCAAGGCAGTCTACAGATTCAATGCATCCCTATCAAAGTAACAAGGCTAGTAATCAACCCTATAAATGTAGGCTATACCTGGGGAACACACCTATCATTTTAGGACACGGCTAGTTTCGGTGGCTGTGGTAGACTTTAATCATTAGAAACGGCCACCAATTTAAAAATCAAAATGAAAAGAATGTAAGAGTCAATTTCAGGATTAACTTGAAATATAAAACTTTCATCTCCCTAAGTACATCCCAACTCTCTGGACTAAAGAGAGGATGGCCCCTTACCCAGGACACACAAATCACAGACTCAGGCAAGGTGGTTCCAAAGCCTGTGTGCAGTGGCCTTGACATCAATCCAGTTTGCCCCTCCGCATTCCAGAACACTTAGCTTGGTCATATCGGGCCAATATTGATATCATAAAAAATAATGACAGGTGACTTAGTTTTAAGGGATTATAGGCATTTTGCTGGTATGTCTTAGATGCTGTTCCATGTTTTGTTTGCAGATTCAGTGTTTAACCTCAATCTGCAATTAAGGAACACTGACACTAGGTGGCGACAGGTGCCTCCGAGTCCATGCTGCAAATCACCGGGTTTCGATTAAAAATCTAGCTCTTTACTTACCAAAGGAGCAGAATGTAATCTGAGTCAGCAGGCCCTTCGTTAAAGATGATATGTATAGAAAAGTGTCTTAAATTATATGCGTATAAAATCTCCAGCCGATTTTTTTCTCGAAAACTATAATAAAATATTCACAGGGCCCAAAGCAAAATATAAAAAGGCATACATTCTCTGGGACTCTCTCAGTACTGTCCCGGTTGAATACTCTTATTTAGAGCTGACCATCCCTGATTCTTCAAAGCAGCTTAACATCAAAGGTCCTTTCAGCTTCACATCACCACTGACTTGGAGCTTGTTCCAAGAGATCTTCCCTGAACACCTGCTATGCGTAAGCACACGGCAAGGTGCTGGGCTCTCGGGGAATCGTGGCACAATCTCTGGAGAACACAAACATGTCAAAGACCATCTACATTCTAAATGATGTGGCTACAACTAAGGGGTTATGAGGTGTGCCAGGAACTTCATCAATCAGCAGGGACCAAGATGACCAAGGAGCCACCATCCCAAATGTGGCCACGCCCCTTGCCAGAGGGAAAGAGAGAGCTCTGGAGGGTCTCCCGGTGGGAGCCGAACCTTCCACCCAAAAGGGACACAAGTCACTTTTGCTCCTAATTCATGGCCAGAACTAGTCACACAGCCTCACCCAAATTCCCCAGGGTGGGGGAGTGCCATTCTACGTGTCTGGAAAGAGAGCTGGAAATATCTGAGGTCAACTCTAGGGACTGCCAGAAGCACAAGTGGAGACAGCCCCAGGGACACCCCTAAAAGGGTAAGCGAGGTTTCTCAGCTGCGAGGGAGTATTTTAAACAGAATACGAATACATATAAGTGTTTCTTAAAAAGCTAAAAAGAGAGTTGCCGTATGATCCGGCAATCCCACTCCTGGGCATATATCCGGAGAAAACTCTAATTCGAAAAGATACAGGCATATCAATGTTCACAGGGCCACTATTTACAATAGCCAGGACATGGAAGCAACCTAAATGTCCACTGACAGAAGAATGAATAAAGAAGATGCAGTGTATATATACAATGGAATATTACTCAGCCATAAAAAAGAATGAAATCATGCCATTTGCAGCAACATAGATGAACCTAGAGATTATCATATTAAGTGAAGTAAGTCAGACAAAGACAAGTATCATATGCTATCGCTTATATGTGGAATCTTAAAAAATTATACAAATGAACTTATTTATAAAACAGAAATAGATTCACAGACATAGAAAACAAACGTATGGTTACACCAAAGGGGAAAGAGGGGAGGGATAAATCAGGAGCTTGGGATTAACAGATACACACTACTATATATAAAACAGATAAACAAAAAGGGCCTACTATATAGCACAGGGAACTATATTCAATATCTTGTAATAACTTATAATGGAAAAGAATCTGAAAAAGAACATATATATATATATATATACACATACACACACACATGTATATAACTGAATCACTTTGCTGTATACCTGAAACTAACACAACATTGTAAATTATACTTCGATTTAAAAATAGTTATAAAAAATACATATAAGGTAGAAAGGTAGAGAAAGATGTGTCTCATTCTGGGACTAGCAAGACTGTGATGAACGCATGGCTCTAAGCGTATAAGGAGGTACAGCTAGACGGGGGCTTGGTCTGTGATTTTAGGGTAACATGGCAAGCATCCCTCTTCTGTGCTACACCAATGAGCTCTCTCAATTCTTTAGACAGTAAGAAGCTGTTAAAAGCTATAAACAATGTGGTCTGGTAGAAAAGGCAAGAACTTTGGGATCAGACAGAACTTAGTTAATGAATAAATTCTGTTTCTCACTCCCGCTGTAACTAGGGGCAGATTATTTAACCATCCTGTGCCTACTTCTTCATCCTAAGTGGGGGATGAGACCACCTTCCATAACCTTGTTTGGAGGATTATAAATGAGGTAATTGAAGGGCCCACTCTATGCCTGACACACGGGCGTTCAACAAATACTTGCTGATAAGTTAATCAAAAGCAATAGCTATGTTTTAGAAATAACTGCGAGGGCAGAAAGACCAGAGTTTAGGAGACTCAGGAGGTGTTTCCATGACAACCTCCCTATCATCATCTTTCTGAATACAACCTACAGCAAAAGGAGATTCCCTACAGCCTCAGACCCTGCATTGGCCTCATTTTATCCTCTTTATTTGGCAAAAGAAAAGAGAGAAGTAGCATTATACAGAGTGATACTGTTAAGTATAAAACAAAAAGCAAACCAAAAAAACCTGGCACTTTTTTTTTTAACCAAAAAAGGAAACTTTTTAATCAACCAAAGTTACACTGCATGAAATTTATACACAGCTCTCCTTTTCAGCTGAGGTTTTTCCTGGTAATGGTTTTAGCTAATACAGCATTAGTTTCCTCTGACTTTGTAAAATATATTTTGTATTACTCTTAATTTTTTCTAAAACTGAATACTTCCCTGGAGAAAACCATAATTTGAAAAGATACATGCACCCCAATGTTCACTGCAGCACTATTTACAATAGCCAGGACATGGAAGCAACCTAAATGTCCACTGACAGAAGAATGAATAAAGAAGATGCAGTGTATATATACAATGGAATATTACTCAGCCATAAAAAAAGAACGAAATAATGCCATTTACAGCAACATGGATGGACCCAGAGACTGTCATACTGAGTGAAGTAAGTCAAAGACAAATATCATGTCTTTGACATGAAATATCATGTCTTTGACATGATATTTGACATGTCTTTGACATGACTTATATGTGGAATCTAAAAAAATGGTACAAATGAACTTATTTACAAAACAGAAATAGAGTCACAGATGTAAAAACAAACATGGTTACCAGGGTAAAATGGGGGAGGGGAATAAATTGGAAGATTGGGATTGACATATGCACACTACTATATATAAAATAGATAACTAATAAGGACCTACTGTATAGCACAGGGAACCCTACTCAATATTCTGTAATGACTTATGTGGGAAAAGAATTTTAAAAAGAGTGGATATATGTATAACTGATTTACTTTGCTGTACAACAGATACACAACAGTGTAAATCAACTACACTCCAATAAAATATTTTTTAAATAAATAAATAATTAAAACTGAACATGTCCAAAGAATCTCTAGACAAATTCTGTAAGCAGGCTTAAGGGCCTCTTCATCGCAATCCCAAATAAATTTAATGTCAAAGTGTTGGAAAAATCTATATGCATTAGATATTGTTTAGATCAGGGTTTCTCAACTGCAGCACCGCTCATATTCTGAACCAGATACTTTTCAGGTGTGGCCCATTCTGTGCACTGCAGGATGGTTAGCAGAATCCCTGGCCTCAATCCACTAGATGCCAGTAGCACCTCCCCAGCTCTGACAACCAAAAATGTCTCCAGACTCTGCCAACACTCCACTGGGGGCAAACACCCTCCCCAGCTGCCCTAGAGCCATTGACTTAGATCCACCACCTTAAGGAAAACCAAGGTTTTTCCACATTAAAATCATTTGAGGACTTCAAAAAGAATCTGAATTATTTTTTATAATTTGTGTATTACATCAATATGAAGTTCGTTTTTAAAATAAAATCACATTTCAGTGTAAAATAAATCCTTAAAAAAATAAAAATAAAATAAAATAAATCCTTAAGCAAACGAACAACCTTTTTAATGGTACAGTGAAACGTTGCTTGTGTTTATTCACATTTCCCCTACCGTGAACACGCAGCCCTACACGTTCAGCCGTGCCATTTTACGAGAGGAGGCTGGTGGCCTGCCCGTGCTACCCGTAGTTCCACGTGTCAGGGAACAGGATGCGTGTCACTGGGTGAGACCAAAGAGTAAGGAAGAGCGGAACAGGGAGGAGCCTAGGTGCCCTTCTCCCAAGTTCAAAATGCAACCGCCCTCCCCAGCTGCCCTAGAGCCACTGACTTAGATCCACCACCTTAAGGAAAACCAAGGTCTTCCACATTAAAATCATCTGAGGACTTCAAAGATAATCTGAATTATTTTTTATAGTTTGTGTATTTCATAATTCTATAATTTATGTGTGTTACATCAATGTGAATGGGGGGAGCCAATGCAGATGGAAGCAAAGGAGAGACCTGATGGGGCGCCTGAGGGAAGACCGCCTGCCTCAGGCTGGAGGTGACAGGAAGGGGCAAGAATGGAATCAGAGAAATCAGTAAAAGACGTCAGGACAAGATAAGAAACAGTAAATGGCTGAAGGGGCTGACCCAAGACTGTGGTTTGGTGTCTAGGCTTCCATAGCACATGGCTGATGGGACAGCTGTTCCCATCCTGGACCGACAGTTAAGGAGACGACAGCATGGGGAGAATCCAGCAAAAGGCGCTTCTTTCTTTTCCCTTCCTTCTATCCACAGTCCATCCATCCATCATCCATCGTCCATCCATCCATCACCCACCCATCCACCATCCATCTATCCATCACCCATCTGTCCACTGTCCACCCATCCATCATCCATCCATCCACTGTCCATCCATCCATAGTCCATCCATCCATCATCCATCCATCCACCGTCCATCCATAGTCCATCCATCCACCGTCCATCCATCATCCATCCATCGTTCATCCATTCACCATCCATCCACAGTCCATCCACCCATCATCCAGCTATGCACCGTCCATCCATCCATCCATCATCCCATCCATCCATCTTTATTGAGCCCCAGGTAGTCTTCTAAGTGCTGAGGAAATAATAGCGAAGAGAACACTCCCTGCCCCCTGTACAGCTTATGTGATGGTTGACAAGTTTTAAGTACATGCTGCAAAAGAATTCATTCATAGGGAGCAAAATTACATTTTCTACAATTCCAACTTCCCCAAGCTTAAAGGGAGCCTTCTATTTATTCCTCCAAATTCCAAATTTTTTCAATTGTTGTAAAATACACAACTTAAAATTTACCATCTTAACCTTTTTCAGTGTACCGCTCGATGGCATTAAGTACATTCATCTCCAGAACTGTTTGCATCCTGCAAAACTGGAACTCTGTCCCCATTGAACAATGATTCTGCACCCTCGTCATTCCAGCCCCCAGCAAATACCAGTCTACTTTCTGTCTCTTATGAATTTGACTACTCTAGGGATCTCACATAATCGGATATTTGTCCTTTTATGACTGATTTGTTTCAATCAGCATAATGTCCTTGAGGTTCACTGATGTTATAGCATGTGTCAGAATTCCCTTCCTTTTTAAGGCTGAATAATATTCCACTGTATGTATATACCACATTTTGTTTATCCACTCATCCATCAATGGGCACTTGGGTTGCTGCCATCTTTTGGCTACTGTGAATAATGCTGTCATGAACATGTGTGTACATGTATCGAGACCCTGCTTTCAATTCTTTTGGCTACATACACGGAAGTGGGATTGATGGATCATACAGTAATTCTATTTTTAATTGTCTGAGGAACTGCCATCCTGTTTTCCACAGTGGCTGCATCATTTTACATTCCCACCAGCAGTGCACAGGTTCCAATTTCTCCGCATACTCACCAACACTTGTTACTTTCTGGGTTTTGATAGCAGCCATCCTAATGGGTGAGACGAAACAAGTTCTATATCATGTAATTTTATCTTTTTATATTATGTAAGATATAAAAGTACAGACTAGAATAACGAACCCCATGGAACCATGATTCAACCACTACAATTATCAACAAAGGGCCAATCTTGTTTGATTTATACACCCCCATTCCTATCACCAATTTCAAATATTTTGACACATATCCCAGACATCATATAACTTCACCCCTCAATACTTCAACATACATCTCTAAAAGATGACTCTTTTGGAAACCAACCATAATGGCACTATCACCTAAAAATTCACAGTAATTACTTAATATCATCAAATATCCAGTCAGGATTCATACTAATCTGTTTTGGTATATCAAATAATTTAACTCAATACACCTCTCTGTCTGTGATGTTTCATCATGAATTTGACTGCTATGAAAGAAAAAAACTTTAAACCATTGATCACCCTTAAACAATAAAGCTTTCATGGTTTCCACAACCTCCCAATTTTTGTTTCACCATTAAGTATGTTTATTTAAGTAGGTTTTTTTGTAGATGTTATCAGGTTGAGAGAGTTCCCCTCTATTCCTAACTTGCTGGAGTTTTTACCATGAACGAGTGTTGGATTTTGTCAAATGCTATTTCTGCATTGATTTATATGATCATGATTTTTTTTAACCTGTTGATATGGTGGATTACTGATTTTTTAATGCTGAAACAGCCTTGTGCACATAGAATAAATCCCATTTGGTCATGGTGTATAATTTTTTTTTGTATTGATATACTGTTGGATTTGATTTCCTGATGTTGTACAGAGGAATTTTACTTTGTATTTGTTTATTGAGACTGTCATTAAAAATTTTTTCATCAATGTATTTCAATTTGCTTCTGTTCTGACCTGAAAATTCTACTGGCTTGAATAGATCTAGTTCTGTAGATTCAACATCAAATACAATACTTATTTCCTGAGCACTGACTATGTACCGGGCACTGTATATGCTCAATTTTACTCTCCACTGAGACTGATTTCCTAAAAGATGTAGGTACACAATGGGGCAGGAGACAGCAACAGTCACGATGCTGGTTTTGAGCAATCAGGGTGTGATGATCTCAAATGTGCTTTTAAAAAATTAGGATTAAAAAAAAGCCAAGTGGAATTTCTGATATTAAATCTGGCTTAAACATAGCATCCCCACACACCTAAGAGACAAATAACTGAAGGTCTGTTAGTAAAGAGGCAGGTCCTCCTCAAACAACGTTCAGGACCTTTTCAGATCATGGACTCAATTTTGAGAATCTAATGAAAGCCACGAACCCCCTCCCCAAGGTAAAAATGCGAAAACACACGTGACACATGGCGGGAGGTTTTAGGGGCTTCATACGACTGCTGACACCAGTCCAGGTAAGAATCACTATTCCCAAACACAGTGAAATCTCTATCAGCTGACCCTCAGAAACCTGGCGTCTTCACCTAGCACCTTGATGTAACTGGAAATCAAAGTGTAAAACTACATTTCTTTTATGCTTGTTCTCAAATTGTACTTGTATTTCACAGTCTTCAGCAGCAATATCTTAATAGTTCATGGAGGGCTTCCCCGGTGGCGCAGTGGTTGAGAGTCCGCCTGCCGATGCAGGGGACGCGGGTTCGTGCCCCGGTCCGGGAGGATCCCACATGCCGCGGAGCGGCTGGGCCCGTGAGCCATGGCCGCTGAGCCTGCGCGTCCGGAGCCTGTGCTCCGCAACGGGAGGGGCCGCGGCTGTGAGAGGCCCGCGTACCGCAAAAAAAAAAAAAAAAAAAAAACTTTGTGAGTCCGCCTGCCGATGCAGGGGACACTAGGTCGTGCCCCGGTCCGGGAAGATCCCACATGCCGCAGGGCGGCTGGGCCCGTGAGCCACGGCCGCTGAGCCAGCGCGTCCGGGGAAAAAAAAAAAAAAAAAAAAAAAGTTCATGGAGACTTCCCCACATGACCCCAAGAGAGAGCCAAGGAAGAAATACAAATTAGGAAAGACACTTGCCGCATTTTTAAAGAAAGTAAAGGCTAGTGACACAGAGAGGCTGAAAGTAATAAAGAAGTTAATTTGAAGCTGAAATGATAGAGTATGCTTTGAATAATGGTGAAAAGCCCAAGTGATAAAGACAGAAGCCTTACGCTTTTATTGAGAATAATAAAAAAAAATCACTTCCAAGAGGGCTGCTTCCATCTTGTTCCCCTAATTAATTTTACAGAAAAGCATCTTTGTTACACTAGTCAGGAGGTTACATAATTAAACATTCTTACTTCACTGCTATGAGAAAGATGAAAAGGAAACTGGGTGGGTGGGCAGATGGATGGATAGGCAATAGAATAAGGATATCCTTCTTTAAACAAGTTCCAGGTCTGCTCTCTAGATGGGTCCATGAAGATCTACGTGTACCATCCACAACACGGCATAATAACCGATCCGAAGCCATCAAGGGAGGTATTTAGCATGTTTTACTCACAAGTATCAGGAAAATGTGAATATTTTAAAGCAGCCTCCAACAAATATTTTTTTAACATTTAAATAGGCTACCTAGGGACTTCCCTGGTGGTCCAGTGGTTAAGACTCCACGCTTCCAATGCAGGGAGCACAGGTTCGATCCCCGGTCAGGGAGCTAATAAGATCCCACATGCCGCACAGCATGGCCAAATAAATAAATGAATAAATAAATAAATAAACATGAGGCTACCTACCCTTCAGTTGCCCATTATCTCATTTTTCTAGCACTCTGATTTTCAAAGTTGGATTTAACTCTCCAAAGTAACTATATCACGTTCACAGATTTTCTAGTAAGCAAATGGAAACACTTCCGTAACAATAAGTGAAATCAATTACTTTTCTAATCAAATTCTGTTTTACTCAATATTGAGATTTACCCCATCACATGAACAGGCCAGGTACCAACCTAAAACATAACCCGCAGGTCTAACTATAATAATGCCTGTGTTCCATTGCTGTCTCCTGAGCTTCATGGACAACTATCCCACATGCTGAGAGCCTCTCTTGAATGTCACAAACGTGACGCAACAGCCACTCCAGCGTGGGAGCCTCGTGTTCAGCTGCAACACAATTTCCAACAGCAAAAGCTCTTGCCCGACTCCTCCAGAAGTTCCAGGTGATGGGCGAGATGCACAGGGCAGACAGTCCTCAAACTTCTGGGAGGTCAGGGATCTCCCTCAGTGTTTGCACTGGGAGGGGTCCAGGCGGAAGTGCTCTGGGCTCACAGGATTCCTCCAGGGTCCTGGTCATGAATACTCTGCAGCCCCTTGTGCGGGGAGCCCTGCCTTCAGCTGCAGCATCCCTGGGAACGGAGGAGGCACCTGGCCCGAGTCCCACAATACCCCACAGGTGGGCGGTCTTCAGGGTGACATCCCCAGGGAACCTGGGGATCTTCTCTGACCAGCGTGGTGGGTGCTCGGGTTAGGTTCAGGGGGCCCTATGAGCTTTTTTTTTTTTTTTTTTTTTTTTTCGCGGTACGTGGGCCTCTCACTGTCGTGGCCTCTCCCGTTGCGGAGCACAGGCTCCGGATGCGCAGGCTCAGCGGCCATGGCTCACGGGCCCAGCCGCTCCATGGCGTGTGGGATATTCCCGGACCGGGGCAGGAACCCGTGTCCCCTGCATCGGCAGGCAGGCGGACTCTCAACCACTGCGCCACCAGGGGAGCCCCCTATGAGCTTTTCTCATGCTCTGTTCCCTCTGGTGGTGACTATTCGTGCATGATTATTGAGATATCTCAGAATGCGGCTTTGTGACAGGAACAAGAGGTGGGAAACTGGAGGGACTTCTTAAAATTTGTATCCTAACAGATGAGGGGAGCTCAAACCACAGAGGGCAAGGAATACACTGACTTCATGCACCACAGCAGTGCTCCATAACCAGGGTGCGGGCCGCATCTTCCAGACCTTGTCTCCTGGGCTGCACCCTGGAATCTGAGCCAGTCAGACTGACCTGGGGTTGGGCAGGTTTGGAACGGGACGTTCTCCAGGAGATTCTGCTGCACTCCCCAACAATGAACGAATGAATCATGTGACTCGGAGAGTTCTCTTTAAGAGGAACTGGGCAATTTCCACTTTTGCTCTCTTAAATGCTTTCCTGCCCTCTGTACGCACCCCTACCCCACCTGATCCCCACCCCCAGAGAGCTATTTTGGGAGGCAGCTGTCTTTGGATTCGCTCTTCTAGGATACTTACAACTGGTACCACCTATGGCCACTGGTTTTGTCTTAGCACAAGAGCCCTCCTTAAGCAAAAGCATCTCATGCATGACTTAATTCGCTGAGACGTAATATACAGCATTTCTCACAGGCAATGCCATGCAAAACTGTGAACTTTATCTTCAGGTCACTCCACTGCCTTTCTGCACATGCAGGGTTACCAACATACACACCTGCTTCGCTCCCCACCCCGCAGCCACCCCCGTCAGCGTGTGCTTCCAGATTTTCCTGACCTCTTCATTTGTACCAAATCTAAACTCACCTGCTCCAACTTTCCACTTCCTCACAATCCTGCTAGGACTGGCCTGCTAGTCTGAGAAACTAATTTGAGTCGGGTGCAAATGAAGGATAATGACAAGATAGCCACACTTGCACTGTGCCGAGGATTTCAATGATTTAATACAAAAGTAGAAACTAAGGTAAGAAACGCAGGCACCCTGCCAGCTGGTGGAGGAAAATATTTTTGGAACAGAGCCCTTTAACACCTCTCGGTTCATATCTTAAGTGCATGGCAGTTATTCAGAGGACATATATTTTTATGCAGTTTCCTACAGAATTAAATATACAGCATGACAGGAACAAATCTACTGCCAAACCAGTTAGAGCATTTCAAGTTGGTGATCTGTACACATCCATTTTTCAATTAACGCTTACAACGCAAGTCAATCAGAAATCTAGTTATGCAAAAAAGTACCTGTCATGATTTCCTTAAATTTCCTTTTTTTGCTATGTTACCAGAAAATACAGGCCGGGTTTGCCCTTTTCTTTCTTCTTATCGTTATCACATTTGTCTTGAATTAAAATAGGACAGGGCGCTGTCCTGAATCGTAACATAATAGTCCGGTGGCAATTTCCAAGTTCTGTTGTGTGTTTTTAGTCTCCTGACCTTCATATACAATGGAAAACTTTATCATATATAGTTCAGAAAAGGTCACACAATGTTCAAGACCTTCTGATATTCGCTATCAATACAACACTCTTAACAGCTGTTACCCAAAGTACTGTCATAAGTTGACTAGAATTGCCTAAAAAACACAACAGCTGACCGCAAAAATATAAAAATCCTGTCCTTGCTCCCCGATTTTTTGCTCCTTTATTAACTTACGTTCCTACAATACCAACGATAACAAGATAAATGCTTTTCCATAGAATTCTTACCCTATTTAAAATAAATGTAAAGGTTTTGTGATCAACACAGAAAATGAAACAGCTCAATCTTATTTTTCCACCGAGTCTCTCAAGAAGCACATTTACATGAAGAAGAGCAGAATCGGGACTTCCCTGGAGGTCCAGCGGTTTAGACCCTGCGCTCCCAGTGCAGGGGGCCCGGGTTTGAGCCCTGGGCAGGGAACTAGATCCCACGTGCCACAACTAAAAGATCCCGAGTGCCACGGCTAAGACCTGGCGCAGCGTAATAAATAAATAAAATAAATAAATATTTTTTTAAAAAAGAAGAGCAGAATCAATATAATGATGAGACATGAAGGAAGACGACAAGGACATAATTCCCCTAAGTTATTCTGGGTGTTTCAAACCCCAGGACATTGAGAAAACTTATAGATAGAATTGCAGGGGTGGCGGGGGCGGGGAAGAATGTCAAACGTACACTGTGGCTGACCTTTTTTTTTTTTTTTTTTAATTTTTGGCCGTGCCACACGGCTTGTGGGATCCTAGTTCCCCGACCAGGGATCAAACCCGGGTTTGATCCTGAAAAGGGTTTGAAACCCGGAAACCCGGGTTTCCCCCTGCAGTGGAAGCACAGAGTCCTAACCACTGGCCCGCCAGGGAATTCCCATACTATGGTTGATATTTAAGGAGACTGTGAAAGATGATAACCTGGTTCGAGAATGGGAAGAAGATGGACATTTTTAGCTATACTTCAATGAGTTTGGCATTGACCATGGAAAAAATTCTAGACCGGTTTCTGTGCCTTTAGAGAAGGAAAGAAAAATCACAAAGAGCTGGTGACCTTATTCACAAGAACAAGGTATTATTAAACATTTTCTCTTTTGAGAGGGTTATTAGGAAAGTCACAGGAAAGCTGGAGAAATAACATCGGCTTCTATTTCCAAAGTGCCTTGATAAAAACTTTCCTTACCAAGACCCATTTGAAACTCTAGCAATAGTGTATTAAACCTTGAAAAGGCATTTGAGGAGGCCTCTCTTCATTTCCTTTTAAGTGGCAAGATGGAAACTGAATGGAAATAAAAGTGGGTGGATTTACAATGGCCATCCCAAACGGTCACTGAATAATGCACCCAGGAAACCTGGACCAGACTCTGGTCATCTTTCAAAGGCCCATTCTTGGGTGGTGCTCTTCATCCTTTATATCAAAGTTGAAAATCACAAGCTAGAATGGACAGATAGAAACTGTGGAGTCAGGATTCAAAACTACCTGACAGCATGGAGAGGCGGGTCACATGCAGCAAGAAGAAGTGTAATGAAGACGAATGTGAACACCTGCACCAGTGCAGAGCATCCGGTTAGGGTTCAGCACCAAAGTGGGGGGTCCTGGGGGTCAGGTTAATAAAGTCGGTGTGAGGGGGCAGCTGAGAAGCTTGGACAAGGGGTACTAGCTACATGCCACCCCAACTCTGCTCCTGTGTGTGGAACTCTATTAAGCCTTCTGCCCTGTCTGAAAGGTGGTGTCTACACCATGGAGCACCCAAGGGCAAAGAAACCAGGCAGGCTGGCAGAGGGATTTTGGAAATACATCACATGAAGAACAAGTTGGTATATAAAAAGTTGGTGTCGGGAGGGGAGGGGATGGTAACTCCCCTTGTGGGCGGGGATGCAAAACGGTTCAGCCACTGTTTGGTGGTCCCTCAATAAATTAAACAAAATTACCATATGACCCAATAATCCCACTGCTAGGTATAAACCCCTAAGAATTTAAAACAGGTACTCAAACAATGACCCATGTGTGCATATTCATAACAGTGCTATTCATGACAGCTAATAGGTGGAAACAATCCAAAATGTCCATCAGCAGATGAATGGATAAACAAAATGTGGTACATACATATGATGGAATATTATTCACCCATAAAAAGGAATGAAGTACTGATACATGCTGCAATGGGGATGAACCTCAAAAACATCACGTTAAGTGTAAGAAGTCATACATAAAAGGTCTCATGAAATATTCAGAATAATTAAATCCACTTACATGAAATATTCACAATAATTAAATCCATAGAGACAGAAAGCAGAGGAGTGCCTGCCAGGGACTGTGGGGAGAGGCGAATGGGGAGTGACTGTTTAAAGGATATAAGGTTTTCTTTGGGGTGATGAAATGTTTTGGAACTACCCAGAGGTGGTGGCTACACAACACTGTGAATATACTATATGCCACTGAATTACCTACACACTTTAAAATGTTATGTTGAGAATTCGCAGTTTCTGGTCCAGCATGTAAGGAGCTTAGAAGTCACCACTCTGGGGCTTCCCTGGTGGCGCAGTGGTTAAGAATCTGCCTGCCAATGCAGGGGACACGGGTTCGATCCCTGGTCCGGGAAGATCCCACATGCCGCGGAGCAACTAAGCCCGTACGCCACAACTACTGAGCCTGCGCGCTAGAGCCCATGTGCCACAACTACTGAGCCCATGTGCCACAACTACTGAAGCCCACGCACCTAGAGCCCGTGCTCTGCAACAAGAGAAGGCACCGCAACGAGAAGCCCACGCACCGCAACAAAGAGTAGCCCCCGCTCGCCGCAACTAGAGAAAGCCCATGCGCAGCAACAAAGACCCAATGCAGCCAAAAATAAATAAAAATTTTAAAATGTTTAATATATTAAGAAAAAAAAGTTATCACTCCATGCTAACGAGGGAAAAGCTGAACTGAAACATCAACAGCTCTTCTTAGATCCATCAGAGAAGTGAGGTCCCAGGGCAAACTGCTGCCGCCAAAATGGCAGAGACAGAGAGCAGAACTACACAGAGAATCACAACTTACCAGAGCAGAAACCCATGGTCAGAATCCTCCAGGAAACCAGTGCCAGGGGAGGAAAATGCAAACCGTAAACTGATGAATTGCTGGAGGCTACCATGGACAACTCTGAGGGCTAAAACCTCCAGGGGGACCCAGTCATCCGGGGTCCCCCACACTTTTGTTTTACCTCCAGGAGCCCTGCCAGGTCCTTACAGGGAATATCAGGGGAAAAGTCCCCTTGTGCCTCCAGCAGGGGGAGGGGAAAAGAAACCATTCTGAAATAAGCCAGAGCATTCTGTTCTTCTCAACAGGTTAGCTATTTAACCAGAGCCTAACTAACCTGCTGGGGTTGTATCAGAGCCTAACCTACTTGGGGGAAGGGAAATACACAAATCCAGCCCACTCTAGCTATCCTGTCCCACTTAAGGATGGGAGGGGGCCTGAGAAGCCCTGGTGAAGTTCACAGAACCCAAGGGCACAGGTTCACTGAAAGACCAGAACCTAATCACAGGACTCTAGAACACTGACTCTCCCACAGCTTTACTGCTGTATCACTGAAGGCTGCTTTACCACAGTTCCTTCCACCCAGTACATCATGTCCACCTTTGCAACAAAAAATTACAAGGCAGGGGATCCCTGGCAGTCCAGTGGTTAGGACTCAGTGCTTTCATTGCCATGGCCTGGGTTCAAGCCCTGGTTGGGGAACTAAGATCCCACAAGCCACAAGGAAAAACAAACAAACAAAAAAATTACAAGGCATACCAAAAAGCAAAAACACGCTTTTAAGAGACTGAACAAGCATCAGAACCAGAGTCACATATGGTAGGAATTATCAGACCAGGAATTATCAGACCAGGAATTAAAAAAAAAAACAAAACTATGATTAATATGGTAAGAGCTTTAATGGAAAAACATGCAAGAACAGAGGGATAATGTAAACAGATGAAAGTTCTAAGAAAAAATAAAAAAGAAATGCTAGAGATCAAGAACTCTAACAGAAATGAAGAATGCCTCTGATGGGCTCATTAGGAGACTGAACACAGCTGAGGAAACGCTCTTTGAGCCTGAGGATATGACAACAGAAACTACCAAAACTGAAAAGCAAAGAGAGAAGAGACTGAAAAGCAAAACAAAACAAAAAACCCAGAACAGAAAATCCAAGAACTGTGGGAACTTGTACAACTACAAGAGGTATAACATATGCATAAATGGGAATACGTGAAGAAGGAAGGAACAGAGTGAAGCAACAATGAAAGAACTGCCCTCAAAGGAATGTCAGACACCAAACCACAGATCTAAGAAGCTCAGAGAACACCTACCAGGATAAATGCAAAACAAACAAACAAAAACTACACCTAGGCATATCATATTCAAACTGCAGAATATCAAAGTTAAAGAAAAAATCTTGAAAGAAGCCAGAGTGGGGAAAAATACCTTACCTACCAAGGAGCAAATATAAGAATTACATCTGACTTCTCAGAACCCATACAAGCAAGAAGAGAACAAAGTGAAATATTTAAAGTGTTGAGAAAAAAAAAAAAAAGCCAGCCTAGAATTCTGTACCCTGCAAAATTATCCTTCAAAATTGAGGAAGAATTAAAGACTTTCTCAGACAAACAAAAATTGAGGGAATCTGTTGCGAGTAAGAAGGAAAATCATGTCAGAAACTCAGATCTACATAAAGAAGAGCACTGGAATATGAATAAGTGAGGATAAAATATTTTTCTTATTTTTATTTTTTCTTATTCTTAATTGATCTAACAGATAAGTTTGTTAAAAATAATAACAGCAACAATGTACTTGATACTGTATACTTATGTGCATATATATGTTCTTGAAGGCTTATGTATATAACTGACTCAATGACAACAATGATACAAGGGATAGGAGGGAAGAATCAGGAATATTTTGTCATTAAAACGTACTTGCCCTACCTGTGAAGCAGTAATAGTGTTATCTGAAAGTGGACTTGGATTAGTTGTAAATATCCAGTGGAAACTCTAGGGCAACCATGAAAAAAAGTACGAAAAAGAAGTATAATTGATATGCTAAGAAGAGAGAGAAAATGGAGTCATATAAAATACTCATTACCACCACAAAAAAGGCAAAAAAACATGGAAAACATAAAGAGGAACAAAGAGCAAGCGCAACAAACAGCAAACAGTAACAAGTGTGATAGATATTAAACCAACTATATCAACAATCGCCTTAAACATCAAAGGTCTAAATAGACCAATTAAAAGAGATTGTCAGATTAGGGGGGAAAAAAAAAAACAAGACCCAACTATGTGTTTTCTACAAGAAACCCACTTTACATATAAAGACACATATAGATTAAAAGTAAAGGGATGCTTTCCGGACCTGGCTAAGGAGGAGGCGCCATCACGGGAGTTGATCCGCCACAAGGACCGAAACGTTCGACGCAAGGAGCCCAAGAGCCAGGACACCTACTTAAAGCTGTTGTTCAAGCTGTACAGGTTTCTGGCCAGACGAACCAACTTGACCTTCAATCAAGTTGTACTGAAGAGGTTGTTCATGAGCCACACCAACCGGCCACCTCTGAAATTACTTTGTGTGATACTACAATGGTAGATACACGTCATTATACATTTGTCAAAAATCACAGAATGCACAACACTAAGAGTGAACCTTAAACTATGGACACTGACACTGTGTCAATGTTCCTCAATTGAAATAAACATACCCTATGGTGCAGGATATTAATAATGGGGGAGGCTGTACATGTATGGGGACTGGGGTATAAGGAAACTCTCTGTACTTTCCACTCAATTTTTCTATGAACCTAAAACTGTTCTAAAATATACAGTTTATTAATTTTTATTATTTTTTTGAACGCAGTGGATTCTCGAAGCATCTTAGCATTTAATTAATTCTGTGCTTCTAAGTAGATCCATGTTCCCTAAACTTACGCACCAAGGCGTCCCTGCAAACGTACAGGGGAGACATAGGTTATTTTAAATTTGAAGGCAACAAGTGATACTTTGAGTCTGTCAGGTACCAGACAAACTGCTAGTTCGAGGTAGTTCACAGCTCAACATTAGACTGCAATGCATTCCTTTTTATGGTGTCACAGCTTTGCAAGGCTGAGTTTTTAGCAGTTGCTGTGACCCAAGGAAGTGGCCTGTGAAAATCAACATGGAATAGAAAAGAGGGCATCCATGTCCGACCTGACTTCAAGCTTTGAGAAGTCGTTGCTGTGCTCAACAGGAGCTCATATCCCATCAGTAAGTTCCTGTGATTATTTTAAGATGAATTAAAAGTATTATTATATTATTTTTTCTTTCAATTTCTTTGTGTTTTTTAAACAGCTACTAAGTTATTAGGATATAAATCTTAAGATGTTAGGATATAAATATTAAGCTGTTTGGACCTAAGGAGTTAATTAAACAGAATTGCTTGGCATTTCTTTTTAGCTTGAAGGCTCTGTGAAAAGGTTACTGATGCACCCAAGGTACTGTGAACAAAGAAAGTTCAAGAAGCTCTGGAGCAGACAATGAATAGAGATATTCAGGTTGTGAGTTAAGGCTAAAAGGGAAGGGTTCCAGACTCAAACATTCAGGCAGAAGAGACTTTCTGGCTCAACTGAAGGCTAATGAGATGCAGTAATAATAATCACTTAGGGTGGGTCAATACTGAAGAAGGCTGACTTCATTTATTTTATATCAAATGCCATTCAGGTTGGAGTTCAGGGTGACAGAAACCTCTAGGCTTATCTGCAAGGCCACGGTTAACTCTCCACATGGCACACTTGTTATACATTCTCTTTGCGTCCATTAAAATATAACCAAAAATGTTTATTCATTTTTAAAAATGCTACGTTCATTTTATCCTATGGGAATTTCACCTCAAGTTTTAAAAAGGGAAGGGAGAGTTCTATGGATTTCAGTTAATAAAACAGCAAACACATAAGGTATACTCTAGTGTTCTAAACACTGACAAAATCTGCTTAATCTTATAGGGTTAAACATATAAGGGTTAAACATATAAACACCAACAGGCTCCTTAATCTCTGTGTGCCTGAGTTTCTTCCTCTGTAAAAGGCAAATAAGGGAATAGCAGAGCTGGGATGTGAACCAGAGCTGGCTAGAGAATCCACGTTCTTCGCCATTCCACGACACTCCTAGGGTGCCAGCGCTTATTCTGTGGGGATCCAGAGGCAGAACACCAAGGTCTTTCTGACAATGAAGGCTGCCCTCCAAAATGGAAGGAGTTCCCCGATTAGACGAGTTCCAGCGGGGACTGGTCAACTGATGTCAGTGCTCAGACAGACAGGATCACATCCAAAGCTGCACGAGATCATTTCTAAAGCTCTTGTCAAATCCAAAACTGATTCCAGCACAGTGTGCAGATTTCTGAGACATTTGCATAAAAAAGTGATACAAAATTTAAAAATGTAACTTTGTCAATACAATGTACCCTTTCTTCAGAATTTTTAAAACTCTACTCCAACTTTATCATCTACCCTGACTCAACTGCACATGAAAGGTTCATAACAAATCACCCAAATTTATGCTTTCTGAATATTATTTATTATAGAAAGAAACAGGGTTAAAGATACTCTTGGCTGCTCTCCACTATGTTTCCTACTTTTCACATTCTGAGCTATAAAAATATCATACTGACAATAACAATAACAACTTCACTTGTTTCCTCTATGGTAAAATGGGCTGATTAAACGAAATGAAATTAGATTTCTAAAATACCTTCCTTTCTAGAATTCTAGCCATATTAATGCAGAAACTGATTTTTTAAGATAGATTAGATTTTTTTTTAAATTTAGTGGTTTAAAAGTACTGAACGTTCTAATGCAATGATATTCAAGTAACCAGATATTATTTAAGTGGGAAGGCAAACTGCCAGATATTCAAAGTAAAGGACTTTATCATAAAAGGGGAGGCGACCTCTCGAGAGGAAACCGAATTTATGGAATGTAGTCTAGCTGAGAACTAGCTCCCTGGTCACCAAGGGAAATGCAAAAACAACCAACCATTCCCCACCAAGACAAACAGGACACGTACGTGCCCATGCACAACTTACTCCAGATTCTGAGAAAACACCAAAAGATTTTTCAGGAAAATAAATCAGACTTCTTCTATTGTGGTAGTTATAAAAAACATTTTTAACACAAAAGCAGCCACTTAAAGGTCTCAAAAGGGCCATAATGTGAGGAAAAGCGAAGATAGCAATCTCTTTTTTTAAGTATTGAATTTTCTTTTAAAAGACAATTTTTTCCCAGATCTCATCCTACAGAAAATACTGAGTAATTGTACACTACCAAAGAAAAAGCCCAAATAAATCTGATTTTAACATCTACTTATACTTTGTCACCTATTCTTGCCTTCTCCCTCATTAAAAACGTGTCCTACAGTGAAATTAAAAAGGAAACCAACATAATAATCCACAGGCACACAAGATGCTGATTCAATACTGACTGCCCACTTATAAGAGTCCCTCACTGGCTGTGGAATGTGCTGCACACAATAGGCAAATCCAGGTCTATAATGAGGGCTGTAACTCCAATCCCACCTTCCGCACTCAAGAAAGCAAGTGACAACGTAAATAAGAGACAGGATTATAGGAATAAGTGAATTAACTCTCATTACTCTCTTTTTTTAAGTACATCATTTGCAAGCTTTGCTTTGCTGCTTCAAGTATTATTTAGAAGGAAAATACTGTTGACATATCCCCCAACTGTATTTTGACATTGCCATCAACCACTGCCCTAGAGCAGCAGTTATCAGAATGTGGTCTGAAGACTCTTGCGGGGAGGTGGGGGGGGCGGTCCCCAAGCCTCCCTTTTCCAGCTACATGTCTTTGTGAGGCCAGATTTTCTTCACCTACTTCAACCAATCATCAGGCAGCAACAGGTTGAATGCAGAATCCCACTGCCTGTGGTTAAGAATCCGCCTGCCAATGCAGGGGACACGGGTTCAATCCCTGGTCCAAGAAGATCCCACATGCCGCGGAACAACTAAGCCTGTGCGCCACAACTACTGAGCCTGCGCTCTAGAGCCCGCGAGCCACAACTACTGAGCCCACGTGCTGCAACTACTGAAGCCCGGGCGCCTAGATCAGGTGCTCTGCAACAAGAGAAGCCACCGCAATGAGAAGCCCGTGCACCACAATGAAGAGTAGCCCCCGCTCGCCACAATTACAGAAAAGCCCGTGCGCAGCAACGCAGACCCAACACAGCCCCCACCAAAAAAAAATAAAAAGAATCCCACTGCCTTCTCTTAAGCCCACATTAAGAGATAACAAAAATGTAAAGCAATGCCAATCTTCTTACTAAATTGTTTTTTGTTTTGGAATATGTTGTTATTTTTAATCAAAAATATGTTGTTACCATCTAATGAGTTATTACTGGTACTTTAAATTAATAATTAACTATTTTAATAGGTTCTCAGTTTAATTTCTAATAGAGTAATATTGATAGATAAAACCCACATAAACACAAGCTCTTTGAGGTCCTCAGTAATTTCTGAGAGCATGGGGATCCTGAGTCTAAACAGTCTGGAAATCCTAAAGGACTAGCTAAATAGATCGCACTATATCCCTCTAATGGATTACTATACCCACCATACCCAGGACAAACGTTTAATGAATGACACTGAGAGAGTTATGAAACACTCTGAATAAAATAAACTCATTTTGTTTAAAGCTTTGGCTACGTAGGTAAATTTTTACAATGGGGAAAAAAACCTAGAGATATGTACAAAAGTGTTAAGACTAAGGATCTCAAAGGCAGTATTTTCGGTCATTTTAACTTTTTCTTTTTTGTACTAAATTGCATTACGGTGGGTGGGGGGACAGTCTGGAGCAGCGTCTCCCAAAGTGTGTCCTATGGAACACGAGTGCCACAACGCGCTCCAGGAAGGGCCCATGGCCAACCACCTGGATAAATGCAGATTATACCCCTGCACAGCGGTTCTTCAACATGCACGACTGCACTAAACGTTCTGAGAAGTCCTACAGTAACGAAACCTGTTTAACAGCATTTCCCAAACTTAGGTGACCAACAGACACCTTTTACCAAGTAACACCTATCCACGTAACATCCTTAGCGAAGCACTGCCTTAGCAATCAACGTATCCTATATAACAGTTTGAAGAGGAAGCCTACAACTGATCCTTTATCGTTACTGTTAGAAATCACCATGTCACCATTATCTAGAAAGGATGACCTCTAGTAAATGACACCTACAAATCCAATTGAGAATCTGGGGGGTTATGTCAAATACATTTTTTTACATTTGCTTTAGTAAAATAATTCTACAAAGGTATAAATTTAATTCATATAGATTCAGGGACTTGAAAAATTCAAGGAAAGGTTTTATTATTTATATATTTATTTTGGCCACACTGCATAGCACGCGGGATCTTAATTCCCCAACCAGGGATTGAACCTGCACCCCCTGCAGTGGAAGCACGGGGTCCTAACCACTGGAATGCCAGGAAAGTCCCAAGGAAAGGTTTTATTTACTTTTTAAAAATACTTATGTATTTGGCTGCAGCGGGTCTTAGCTGCAGCATGCATGTGGGATCTAGTTCCCTGACCAGGGATCGAACTATGAGCCCCCTGCACTGGGAGTGTGGAGTCTTAACCACTGGACCACCAGGGAAGTCCCCCAAGGAATGGTTTTATTTTTTCAAACGGACCCTACCATTACAATTCCATTCATTCATTCATTTATGGCTGCACTGGGTCTTCACTGCTGTGTGCAAGCTTTCTTTAGTTGTGACGAGCAGGGGCTACTCTTTGTTGCAGTGCGCTGGCTACTCACTGCAGTGGCTTCTCTTGTTGCAGAGCACAGGCTCTAGGCACGCGGGCTTCAGTAGTTGTAGCAGGCGGGCTCAGTAGTTGTGGCTTGCAGGCTCTACAGCGCGGGCTCAGTAGTTGTGGCGCAGGGGCTTAGTTGCTCCGCAGCATGTTGGATCTTCCCGGACCTGGGCTCGAACCCGTGTCCCCTGCATTGGCAGGCAGATTCTTAACCACTGCGCCACCAGGGAAGCCCCGGAAAGGTTTTAAATAGCAATTCTTAAGTAAAATTTTCTTTGATGAAAAACATTCAGTACATCGGACCGTAAGTCATTCGTTTAAACGATGCACATCAGTGAGTATTCTCTTGAAGGAGCCACCTGCACATACAGGCAGTTCCTGGCGTGGCTGACACTCTGCCTGCTGAGGGCCTCCTACACCCCTGCCTCTCCTCCACCCCGGCCACCCCAGGCAGTGCTGCCACCTGGGTGCCAGGGGGCTTGCTGGCCCGGGTCTCCTCTCTTCCGCTGCCTCTCTTTCGTTTTTGGGGTCGCCATGAACAGGCCTCACTCCCTCGGTTTCCTGGCACAGGCTGGGTCACTCAGATCATCGGGCTCGTCGTCCCTCGACCTTTCTCTTCCTGGAGGCTCGTCTTCATTCCACGCCTAAGCCAGCATGCCTCACACGTTCTTTGAAGCTGCTCTACTACTCCAAGACCTACTTACCACAAAATGGGAACCAGCCTTTCGTTGGTTTATATAATGATTAATATTATAATGCTGTGTGTGGGCTGTGTTTTACTGCGCATTTGCCTGATTTTCAACTCGTAATGGGTAAACTGGTTTCTGACCATCACTTTTGGGGCTTTAAGCAGTTTGTAACAATGTTTCCAGGGGAAAATATAACTTGAGTTCCAATCTGAATTCCTAATAGAGTGATATGAATTGCCTTTTCAGGTCATCTGGGAATCAGAAATGGGTCCCAGGAAACAATACATCAAGACAAAGCCAGGTTACGGCAGCTGAAGACAGCACAGAGCTGGGGTAGTCTCACCTGGGCTGAGTTCCCCTGACCCAGGCAACCTGAGCTCAGAGGAATAAAATGTGCCTGAGCATTTCAGGAGACAAGATTTCAATCTGACCAGAACTAGACACGGACTGACTTTTGTTAGCCACCACTGGGGGTTTCCTCAGGCGCCAGGGTTCCACCACCGCCCACTGCACCAGCCTGCCTCAGTTTACCTGTCTGTACTTGGGTTTTCCAAAAGATAAGCAGGTACAGTCAGGACTGCTCTATTCCAAGGCAAAGCTTCTGCTCCAAATCCCCACCGGCTCTCCTATACCCCTGAGTTTCTAGATAAAACAGAAACTTCAGGAAACCCTTTTAGCCTTCTCCCTTCAGGCTTAAACAACCGAAGCCTGGCCTGAGTGGCCCATGTTTGCTTTCTCATTGCCCCTGGTTCACTCTGTCCATCAGTACTGAAAACCACATAAGCATACACCATTTTCATAGAAAAGAAAAAAGTGCAGTGAAGACATACTTGCCTTATGCATTACTTTTTAAAAGTAGTGATAAATATATCAAACCTTTCAATACTCAGAAAGGACTAATTCTAGAAAAAAATAGGGTCAGCAAACTTTATTAACTCAATAAGCAAATATATTAATTACTGGCACTTATGACCTTTCTAAACACTTCATCAAACAAGTATTAATGTTGCAGTTATTATTAACTGAAGTCACAACTGGGGGAGAGGCTATGTTACTAAATTATCCCACTGGTACATCTTCCTCCGATTAGAAAAGGTTTTAAAATGTCAGATTTCATATAAAAAAGCATTTAATTCATTTTCCATTCTAGGCTTTGAATGTTTCTAAGATACAAATGGCTTCCCTTAATTAAGCAAGAGAAGGCTTCGTACACTTGGGCATGGACTTTTTGTTTGTTTGTTTTTTTGCGGTTCGCGGGCCTCTCACTGCTGTGGCCTCTCCCGCTGCGGAGCACAGGCTCCGGACGCGCAGGCTCAGCGGCCATGGCTCACGGGCCCAGCCGCTCCGCGGCATGTGGGATCTTCCCGGACCGGGGCACGAACCCGCGTCCCCTGCAGGCGGACTCTCAACCACTTTGCCACCAGGGAAGCCCGGGCATGGACTTTTTAAAACCGCTGCCAAAGGAAAGTGCTGTATTCAGGAATCATGTGCAGATATTAATGGATATTTACAAACAACTCAGAAGCAAGATCAGAAACGTTGCCAGCTTGGGGCTTTATAATTCAGGCTGAGGGATTATCAAGGGACCCTACCATTAACACAGCACTAGCAGATGAGGCGCTCAAAGGCTGAGAATGGCTGCTGCCTACCTTACAGTCCTCCCACCTTTCTTCATGACTGTGGCCCAAAGTGAGAGCGGCCTGGGGAGAAAATTAAATTCAGGCCAGTGCATTTTGCTACTTACTAGCTACTCTGATAAACACGTGAAATGCACGGCAAAAAGAAAGATTAGGGGTTACCCAAGAATTTTAATTATTTCTGTTATCCTTGCTACTAATTCCACGAGTAATAGGAAACTGGCATGAATTAGTCAAGGCTCTTTAAAGGTAAATATAATCTGCTTGACGGAAAGGCTTTAATCCCCCAAGTCAAAAGCTACCCTGTTCCTCAATTAGCCTCTACCTCCCATGTGCTCGCATTGTCTATTGTGAACTGAGTATGCTCTGTCCTTCGCCAGGTGCTGGGGGACAGAGCAGAGTGTGCAGTCTCCACCCCGAGGCCACCAGTGAGTAAGTCTTGCAGTGGCGGGAGGGGGGTGCATCAGTGGGGAGGTGCCGCTGAGGAGGGCTGGGCCTCAGCTGCTTCATCTGAGAGGTGCCCAGAGGACCCAGGGCTCCGGCTAAAATCTGAGAGTCAGGCCCACATTCTATTAATACTCTGGCCACATTAAGTCTATCAAGACTCAGGACCAGTTTCCTGGGTGTGCCGGGCCCCATGCCTGGTTTAATGCTCTGCTGCCATCTTGAAATTCCTAATAATTTTTGAACAAAGGAGCCCCACACTTTGACTACGCAGCTGGTCCTATCAATATTCATCATTAACTACGTCTGAGATACCCAAAATGAAATGTGACTGGATTCTGCATTTCAGATGGAATAAATTTTGCTCTTTAAAGTCACTTATTAGACAACCTCATACAAATCACTCAAGTTTTACACTATCTACAATTTGTTTATGACCTTCAATTTTTTTTTCTTGGTGGTCCTTAAAATGAAAGTACTGTATTAATACTTTTAAGATTTAGGAAGAGCTCAGAATAAATATGTCTTCACTATACTTAAAGCAGGTGTTAAAGATGACATTCATTTTTACTGTTTTAAAATTCACTTTCAATCTAAAGACATTTCTAAGTGTTTTATACTATGAATTGAAGATTGGGTAAATAACAAATGGTTTAATTAAAGAATAAATCAAAGGACCAGACAAACCAATTTACTTTAACAAAGTACTTTTTTAGCCAATTAGTATTAACAAAACTGTAATGAATGAAGAAATGTCATTTTCTAAACTAGTCATAGTTTAAGAATTCTAGTGTTTCTTACAATTCCTTTCATAAAGTTAAGCCCTAGATATTTACTCTGCTGTGACTAGGGTGTCCCCCAATCACTGGGTCTGCAGCATTGTACTAGCTCATCCCTCAGACCACAGGCAGAAATCAGGGCCTGGGGGATGGACGCTTGGCCACAGATGCTCTCAGCCTTTCTTCAAGTGAGAGGTGACAAAAACAAAGAGCTGCATGGCTGGGTGCCTGCAAAGGTTTGAGGGATTGATAAGATTTAGTCCTAAGGAAAGCTGACTGAAGTCCCAAACAATGTTTGGAAGAAAACGGTTTCTTTGTGAGCTAGCAGGTGCCCAGGCTGAATGATCAATTGTCAGGGACGTGTGAAGAAACGTCTCTTTTACAGGGAAGCCTACTTAAGTGCAGAGGACAGACCTTTCAAAGCTCCTTTCAACTCAAAGTCTAATGTCCTGGGTAGAAATGATACGGGAGATAGGGGTGAAGGAAGGAGTTGGTTGGATGAAATGCCAATTTATCCCGAGAGCAGGAAAAAAAATCAGCAGCTTAGAAATGTCATAAGAAAACACTTAGACAACTGTGATATATGTATCTAATTAAAAAGATGCTCCTGGGAGTGATTATGGAGGTCAAGAGTGAATGTAGAATGGTGCAGCTCCTCTGGAAAACAGTTTGGTACCTCCTCAAAATGTTAAACATAGAGTTATAAGACTCAGCAATTCCACTCCAGTTATACACCCAAGAGAACTGAAAATGTATGCCCACACAAATATATGTCCAAGAGAACTGAACATGCATATTCACAGCAGCGTTATTCATAGTAGCCACGAAGTGGAAAACAACCCAAATGTCCATCAACTGATGCATGGATATATAAAACGTGGTCTATCCACATAGTATGGAATATTGTCTCAGTCTCTCTGGGCTCTATAACAAAATACCATAGACTGGGTGGCTTATAAACAACAGAAATGTATTTCTCACAGTCCTGGAGGCTGGGAAACCCAAGATCAAGGTGCCAGCAGATGCAGTGTCTGCTGAGTGCCCATTTCCTGGTTCATAGCCATCTTCCCATTGTATCCGCCGGTGGCAGAAGAGGCAAGGGAGCTCTCTGGGGTCTCTTGCACAGGGGCACTGATCCCATTCGTGAGGGCTCCACCCTCATGACCTAATCACCTCCCCAAAGCCCCCACCTCAAAATACCATCACATTGGGGATTAGGTTTCAACGTATGAATTCTGGAGGGACACAAACATTCAGTCTATAGCAAATATTATTCAGCTATAAGACGGAATGAGGCACTGACACCCACTACAACATGGATAAATCCTGAAAACACCATGCTAATTGAAAGCAGCTAGTCACAAAGGCCACATATTATAATGATTCCACTGATATGAAATGTCCAAAACAGGCAAATCCATAGAGATAGAAAGCAGATTAATGGTTGCCAGGGGGGAATGGGAAGAAGGGGAATTTGGAGTGATTGCTAAGGGATACGGGGTTTCTTTTGGGGGTGATGAAAATGTGCTGCAGTTAGATATTGGTGATGGGTGCACAACTCTGTGAATATACTAAAATCACTGAACTGCATACTTTAAAAGGGTGAATTTTATGGTATGTGAATTATATTTCAATAAACCTGTTTTTCAAATTAAAAAAGACTGGATGCAGGAAAGTCTTCTTTTGCCCTAAAACAATAAGTTCCAGAAAGTACAGATCAAGGTAGACTTGAAGAGTAGCAGACTTGATAGAACAGTTCTTGTCACGAGAGAATGAGACTGGTTCAAAACATATTCATGGGCTTCCCTGGTGGCACAGTGATTAAGAAACCACCTGCCAATGCAGGGGACACAGGTTCGAGCCCTGGTCCGGGAAGATCCCACATGCTGCAGAGCAACCAAGCCCGTGCACCACAACTACTAAGCCTGCGCTCTAGAGCTCGCAAGCCACAACTACTGAAGTCCACGTGCCTAGAGCCCGTGCTCTGCAACAAGAGAAGCCACCGCAATGAGAAGCCCGCGCACCACAATGAAGAGTAGCCCCCCCCCCGCAACTAGAGAAAGCCCGCGCACAGCAATGAAGACCCAACGCAGCCAAAATAATAAAATAAAATTCAGACATAACTGCTGCAAAGAAAAATTCCAGGAAAAAAAAATTCATGCCCGACCAAAGGTAAAAAAGAAACACACGGTTCTTCTTCTATCATGCCACTGCATACTTCTCAATAGAAGGAAGTTAACTTTCAGATGTATCTTATTGGTTTTTAAGCAGTTCTAAATTCCATGACTTTGAAGTAATTGAATCTTTGCCTAGAACTTTAAAAATAAAAAAGCCTTAGCAACATATCTTGTGGAAGTTTTTAATCTACTATCATCCTACAGCTGAATGAGAAAATGAACAAAAATCTCTCTAAAACATAGGGAAGAAAGGATCTATCAAATAGGGGACAACTGGATGCTGTGCCCCAACTCCTAGGTGGTGGTGACTCTATGGAAAAACGGGCACCTTGCATCAGGCTGACATGCGGGCAGGGCAGGACTGTCATAGTCTGAAGGTTCCTAACTCTGGTCTTTGCATAGCCTCTACTGGTGTCAAAATGTCACTTGTGAGGGTTTGGGGTTTTTTAAACGGTGCAAGAACATGACACTGCATAAATCATTTCCACCAACTTTGAATCTACATTCTGGAGATAGAACAGCTCTACTAAAAATCTAATATCACAAATCAATACCTTAAATTTCAATTATAAAAGATAAATTTCTTAAGTACCTCTGCTCTTACCAAATCATGACCAAAGTATATTTTTAAGAACGTAATGATCTAAAACCTCAATTAATCAGAAGGGGTGAGAAATAAGACTCAATGATTTTCAGAATAACCAAATCTCCTATTTTGTTTCAACTCTTATAAGCGAAAACTCTATCCAAAAAATTACATTTTCCTATCTTAGAAAGCAGTAACGAAAAAAATTCAATCCTTTTCTTTCATGTCTTAAATATTTAATATCCCTCAGGTTCCTCATCTTAAATGTTAAGAATTGGCTGAGTAAGCTTAACCAAGTCCTAAAACTAGTATCATGGAATTATAGCATTTTCTAATTCCAATAAAAAAATGTTATCACATTTCATTAAAAATTCATTTATTGGTCATATTCCTCATACCTAAAACTTAATTAACTGCTTTTTTTGGCTCAAAAATCAAATAGTACTGACCCAGATAATGTATGATATGAATGCCTAAAACTTCCTTTTTAAAAAGAATTTCTAGGAAACTGTTTGGTTTTATGGGTTTTTTCCTGAGAGTAGGATGCAGCCAAAAGCTGGACTCCAGTTAACTGAGGGTTCCAGTTAATCGAGTCACGGCTCTTAAATCGGAATACATTCAGGATTATTAACATTTTATTATTAACATTTTATTATTTCTTTAGTTATAGGTCTCGTGAAATAAATTTACTTTCAGCAATAAAAATGTTAAATTAAGTGTAATATTTAGGTCTATAATAAAATTATTTTTCCTCAAAGTTGCTTGTGAAAAACAAGGTAAAAAATTAAGCTTTCCCAAAAAGCTGAGAATTACAGTTTTTTTGAAAAATGAACTCGAAGTGGTAGCCACAGAGCTATAGCCGTCAAAGGCTGATACAGACTTTTATGATCTAATACTCCAGTGCTGCAATCAACATAATGAATCCTTGAAAAATTACCTACTAATGAAGTCTTATATCCGTGTTGTAGAATTCAAGTTCCTTTATACTCTGTCTGTAATGCTTTTCTCAGTACGTAACACTTATCTGTCAGGTAAAAATTAGGATGTAAAGACACTACGCTGCCTAAACTGGAACAGAGTTATACATTCATTCACAAAACACTGAGTGCCTACTGTGTGCGGATACATATGTGAACAACACAGACCAAAATACCCTTCCACTTTGGGGCATATGTTCCAGTGAGGGGAGACAGGCAATAAACAGAATAAGTAAATAACAGAGCGTGTTAGAATGGGGTAAGTGCTATGGAGAAAAGAAAAAGTGAAGCAGGGGAGGGAGGATTCAGGGGTTCCGAGAGATGAAATTTCAACCAGGATGGTGAGGAGAGGCTCCACTGAGAAGTTTGTGCGCAAACAGAAAAGTAACAGTGAATGTTATCTATTGGTTTTGAAACGCATTACAAGATTGCATTTATTTTTATTTAATATCCATATAAGCTTTCTATTTTCTCTATTTCAGTTTTCTATTTCCCGATCACTGATGGACTGGAGAGAAGGAAGGCAGTATAGGGCATGCCAAGGAAATTTCTCCTAATGTTTTGGTTTACTTGATGTTTTTTGAGAACTACAGCTACAATTAAAGTGAAATTTAGGGTTCTCCATAAAACAACGAATTAATAGTCACAATGGAATTTATATTACAAAACCTCACATTCTCTCCTTGTTTATACGTTATCTTTCCCCCATTATTTTTAGAGGTAGCTACAGTATGAATGAACAGCAGTTACTAATGTCACACTGTTTTGCAGGATTAAAAATTCAGGTATTAGTTGAAATGATCATCTTTTACAATTAGCCCACAGAAAGTGTCCCCACAAACTGCCTATTTAAATACAAAATTTATTTGTAACATCTCAAAATGAAATCGTTTTATTAGCATTTCATGGAACATTCATGAGACGTTTTTCTAACCTGCAAGCTGGAAAAAAAACAACAAATGCAATAGAATAACTGATGTTTAAAATGTGTTTTTATTTGGAAGACTAAGATTCTTAAGCATTATAAATGCACCAAGAAAAGCTTAGAGAAAGTTAGCAAATTACAAAGGACTCAAGCCCTCAACACGTCTTTCACATAAGATTTCTGTTAGTCCGCCATAATGAAGACATTTGATAGCTGAAATCTTCATTAATGCTAATGGACTAATTAATTAGCCCATTTGCTAATTCAATAATGAACACCAAATGCAGGTGAATGGACAAACTTAAGAAAATGTGGATTTTAACAAGAAATATTATCACTGACTAAACTAAATATACTTGAACTGTTCCCAAAATACCCAATCCAAGCACATATTTTTAAGCTGTGTGGGTTTTCCCCAAGAGAAGCAAACTTTGACATTTTTTCTTGGATCTATTAGACTTAGAGACCTCCATCCCACATCTGGAAAGAACATTTCAAACTTACCTTGATGTAAAATCAAACTGAGAACAATTAGCTACTTAGTGACTGAGACCTGAATTTGACAGAGTCAAAAGAATGTTAGAAATGAAATAAATGAAAGAAGTATTCAAAGTTTATCATCCTGGATGTGAAGGAACATACAACAAAACATGCACTTGCCTCTCCTGCCCTTTAATTTGTGAACACCATACTCTCTTGATATGTCATGCCCAGAAAGAGAAAATGATAATTATTTTAAAAGCTTTGCTAACTTGAAATATGACCATTTCATTCGGCCTTCCACCAACCCTCCCTCTCTCAAAATTTCTGATTTAAAAAATCAGAAGGATAGATCCAAGCACTCTATAGACTACACCTAGATTACTTTGCTCCGAGGCCGAGGAAAATGTTTATGATTCCAAGATCCACTCGGAAGCATCTATCTGCAATGCGTAAGCTTTTCGTTGGCAAGATCAGTCAATATCAGAGAGCGTGTAACGCTGAAAAGATTAAGCGGTTGAAGGTTAAAACAACAACAAAACAATCGATTCACTAAGTAATATGTTTTGGCCAAGTAACCATAAAATAATTTCGGCCCTAAGGAATCAAAGAGGGGTTTCTCGTTTTTGCACGACCTAAATTACTGTCAGAAAAACTGCACCAAGGCGTCGGGGGTGGAGGAGAGGAAGATTTCTGACACCGGGTGAGACGACGGTCGTAAACCTCATCACAATTTCACCTTTGGGTGAAAAGGTGGGAGAGGAGCCAGAAGTTTCAGCCTCGGCTCGTTCGAAAACACGTTTAAAAGACCCTGGAAGGAGGCGGAAAAGGGCGCAGACGCCGCGTCCGCGGTAGAGCAGCAGCAGATAATCGGGATCTGGGGAAAGGATGCGGAGAAGTGGGCTCTTATGTAAGCACACACCAAAAATTGTGCGTGCAAACCCGGCCTGATGCACATCTCGGCACACAACACACGTACCCGGTATCTCACCCCAGGGATGCCTCCCCAGCCTGCGGGCGCTGCCGAGGAAGACTGACCGACACTTCGGCCCTTCTGCACGTCCCCCCAGATCCGCGCAGCCACCAACCCGGCGCGGGTGCGATGGGGTCGGCCAGCTTCCCCCCGCCGCCTGCAGCGCGCGTCCACAGCCTCTTGCACCGCGACCCAGAGCCGCGCGCCGGGCCCCGAACCCCGCGTCCCGACCCGGCTCCCGGCGCTCAGCCCCCGCGTCCCTACCCGGCCCCGACGCTTACCTCGCGCGGCCCAGACCCCGCCGCCGCACAGCAGCCCGGCCAGCAGCAGCCAGGCGGCCGGGGCCAGCGCGGGAGCAGGGCGGCGCAGCATCGCTCCGGCTCCCGGCGCCGCGGCCCGCCCGAGGCGGGAGCGGCAGGGACGCGCGCGGGGCGCCGAGCGGGGCTCTCGTGGCCCGAGGCCGGCTGCTTGGCGCTGCGGCGAGCACCGGGGTCCGAGGAGGCGCCGCCGCCGTGACGCTGGGCCGCGCGCTCGGGCCGCGGGCGCCCTCCCCTCGGCGCAGGCAGCGCTTCGCTGGAGGCAGAGGCAGCAACTAAGATGGCGGCGGCGCTCTCTCTCGGGTCCGGCGAGGGTACCCGGCCGGGGGCGGGGTGGCGGCGGGAGGGGCGGGGAGGGGAGCGACGGCGGGGTGGGGAGGGGAGCGACGGCGAGGCGCGCGCGCGGCGCCCCGGGGAGCGCGCGGGGCGTGGGGGGGGCGGGGCGCGCGGGCCTACGAACCCGCCGGCGGGGCCTGGAGCGCGCGCCCGCGGGGCCGCGCCGGGGATTTGGGCCCGAGAGAGGCTGGGAGAGGATCCGGGGGCTGCACCCTCCTGTCAGCTGCCGCAGCCGAGGGCATCAACTCCTCATCCCCACGCGCGCTCACAGGCCCCGGAGCCGAGCGAGAGCTACCCTGGGGCCCGTGCCTCCCCTTTCTCCCCTTCCCAACCCCACCCCAAGGAGTGCAGACCCCGCTGGAGGGTGCAGCCCAGGGCCGCTGAGCGCCAACACCCTGCGCCACTTGGAGCAAGTCACGTCGCCTCCCAGAACGTCGGTGCCCTCTTCTGCCAAGTGGCGGTGATGAGAGGGAGCTTGCGGGGTCGTGAAAGGTATTCAAGGAGACGAGGTCAGCGAAACGCGCTTTGTAAACAATCAAGGGCTGCGCAGCACGTGCTGCAGCGGTTCCAGCGCTGGGAGGGAGCTTGCTTGTTCCAAGTCCGTCCTGAATTTGTAACTCAGGATTCCTCCATTTGCTGAAGAAATCCGTCTGTGGCTTTTTAAAGGCGGGTTGTGCAGGTGACCCTTTCTAGATCTTAGTGTGATGCTAACGGTCCCTTAGAAATGCAGAAATCCAAATGGATGAAGAAGGGTCCCTTCAGGGCTCTTGGGTCCTCCTCTTTTCTTCCTGTCCTGGGGTCCCTACCTCCCCCCGACCCCTGGGGGCGCCTCACACTAGAGGAAAGGACCAGGACAGTCATGGATGGTCTCCTGAGTGCCAGGCACTGTGCCCTATGAGCCGACTTTATTGGCTTCATTTTGCAGAGAAGGAAACTCAGGCGAAATGACTTCCCTAGTTGAAACAAATACTGTAAAAAGATCAGCCCTCAAGGACAGGGCTGGCATTAAGGAGACACCCACAGCAAAGGTTAAACGATAAAATGTTAATTATTCAAGACTCTGCTGGAAGAGCTATCAAAGGTGATTCACCGCACAGTGATTGCCCTTGGCCCTGTTTGCTGAGAGGGTCTAACCGGCTGGTGGGCTTTGTGGAGACGGCTTTGTCGAGACCAGCTTGGGATGGGGTGAGGGAGGGTGGGCAGGCAGCCTGGGAGGCTGGGAGGAGAATGAGTCACTCAGTTTGTGGAGAGCAGAGGACTTATTTAGGAGAGTAGTGGGTGAAGAGCCCAGAAAGGTAGATCGAAGCCATTGTGAGGTGCCTTAAATGTCAGGATGAGGGATTTGGACCTAATCCTACAGGCCACAGGAAGACCTTGGACAGCAGTGAACAGAGGTGTGATGTGACCTTGGAGGGAGTTTCAAAGCAGTCTGCGATGGAATATGCTCTTCCCTGTCCTTTGTCCCTCAAAATCATCCTCCACCAAAGCCTGAAGACTCCACATCTCATCGCCCTGCCCATCCCGCCCCTGAGTCCAAGAGGACTAGACTCCCTTGGATAGACCCCTCCCCCAGGCACCTGCCTGGCCCCCCATTTGCCATCTCCAAGCCATGCCCCCCACTCCTTCTCTCCAGCACTGCAGAGTCATCCTCTCCGGGTGTTGCTGTGGCTTCCGGGCCTTCCTGGTTCCCAGTGGCTCCCTGCTGCCACCTCATCAGGCCCAGACAGCTCTGCTGGGCTTCCCACCCCTCATGCCTGGGCCCCACCCAGCTGACCTCAGGGCCCACTGTCTCACCACTCTCTGAGTTCAAGTTCATTCCTTCCCAGGGGCAGCATCACATAGTACACCATCCCCAACCTTTGCCCTGAGCCTCAGGTCCTACCAGTGCACTTTCTGGGCTGCCTCCTCCAGGAAGTCCTCTGGACTATCAGGCCCTCGCTCCCCAAACCCACATGCTCTTAACCCAACAATCCAGGCTTCGTAATCTGCTACTTTGTGCTGTTGATTGACTACTCCACATGTGTCCTCTTCTTCTCCACACTATTCTAGTGGGAAGGACCCAGATGGTACAGTCAGACAGCACTGGATAGGAATTCTGGCTTCTGCTACTACGAATGACCTTGGACAAGTTACAGAACCTTCTGAATCTCTTTCCTCACCTGTGAAATGGGATAATGATACCTATTTCCTAGAGTTGTGAGAATTAAATGAGATGATGCAATTAAAGTGCCTCCTAGAGACTAATATACAATAGGTCTAAACCTATGGTAGTTTGTTCTTTTCCTTCGAGCTCCTAGCGTACTGCTGAACATACAGTAGGTCCTCAATAAACACTCGGTGATGAACGAAATGAATTGCTGAGTTAGTTTTTTATTATTATCATGCAGATCACATCTCAGAGAGTAAAAAACATAGCCTGTAGGTTTCCAGGGACCTTGGAGATTTACAAAACATAAAATCAGAAAGGCATAATCTCGGAACTATGTTTTGAGTCAATAGGCTGATGCCAAGAGGGAAAATGTATTCAGTTCTATAAGCAACACAAACTGAAGCTCTTTGGTGTCTGCAATCCTGATCCCTTTATCGTCTTACCCACTCTGTCCCTTAGAGAAACAGAGACATAGATCTAAGCAGGTCCAGCGGCAGGTGGGCAGGCAGGCGGCCCCAGAGCTCAGTGCAACCCGCACACACTGAGATAGTGCCCATAGGACAGTTAGTCCAGCTGCAAGGCTCAGCTTGAGCGTGTTGGAAGCCAGGGAAACCAGTGAACTCAGTCTCTGGTTGGCCTGACGATAGCCTCAGCCATATTGGCACTTTTCAGAGGTCTCCATGTGATGGATGGCCTCAAAATGGCCCTGAGATGGGGATCGATCCAAGCTGAGGCTATGGGTAGCAGAGAGGGTCCTTGCCTGAGCCAAGCCAGCTGCTGACTCAGCAGCAGCTCTGGGAGCCCTGGAGTGGGGGAAATGAGGCACCACCCAGGCCCATCCTTAGGCGGCGACTGACTGGGAGGTTGAGCCGGTGGCTTTGTCAGCCAGGCAAGGAAGACTTGATCTTTTGAACGTATAGTCAGCCCATCTGTGCAGTAAGTAGAGAGGACACAGAATTTCCATGGTGCCGCATCTTTTGAAATGGCTTTTGCTAATAACAATAGCCTAAGCTTTCTACCTGGAAGTGACATATTACTTATGCCTCCAGCAACTCTTTCCAGAAGGTACTTTTATGGTTCCAGATGAGCAAATGTAAAATTTGCTCAGCTCATTGCTCGAAAGAAGGACACCTGGGATTCAATTTCATGTCTGAGCCCAAACGATGCCTTCTCCCTACAGGAAATTACGCCCAAGATGCAAAAAAAAAAAAGCCCTGCACGGGATCCCACAACTTGGAGCCAGCCTGCCCCTCCACGTCAGACCCTCCAGCTGTCTGAGGTCCTGGGAGGCATTCCTCATCCAGGCTGGGGTTCCTCACTGGATTGTTCATTCCCAAGTCCAGAGTAGAAACGGATGAAATGAAGGCTTATGCAGGAAGGCTCTTTGCCAGAAGGCCGAGTCCTTCTCTGGTGGGCGGGTTATTACTATTAACACAGCATGTGCTGCTCGGCCAGTGTTTGTGGAACCGAAGCTGGAGGCAGGCAAGCCATCGTTGTGGCCGCTCTCCTAATGATGTTCTTGGGGGAAAACCCACTTCAGGGCTGCGTGGGAGAAGGTTGTGAGAATCTTGATGAGAGTGACAGATAGGACTAAAACCACAGCCCCAGCACCACCACCAGGGTTCCCCGAGGCCCTGGAAGCCAGGAGGTCTGGCCCCATCGCTGCCTTCTAATGGCCTGGCCAGGTCACTCCATTGCCGTTAGAAGGGATAATTAATGAGGGACGAGACGACGTGTGCTTAAGAGCAGGAATTCTGGTGGGACAAACCCATATCTATCCGCTTCCTTCCCTTTTATAATATTTCCATTTAATCTTTTTTTTAAATTTATTTATTTTTGGCTACCCTGGGTTTTCGTTGCTGCGCACGGGCTTTCTCTAGTTGCAGCGAGCGGGGGCTACTCTTCGTTGCAGTGCGCGGGCTTCTTAGTGTGGTGGCTTCTCTTGTTGTGGAGCACGGGCTCTAGGCGCGTGGCACTCTAGTAGTTGTATCACGTGGGCTCAGTAGTTGTGGCTCACGGGCTTAGTTGCTCCACGGCCTGTGGGATCTTCCCGGACCAGGGCTCAAACCCATGTCCCCTGCATTGCGCCACCAGGGAAGTGCCTCCATTTAATCTTATATGATTATATTAAATATTGGCATGGGTCCAAAGTCAAATCTAGAAAGCAAGATGCTCAGAGAAGTCTCGTTCCATTCCTGCCTCTTCCTTCCTGTCCCCTCCTCCCCTTGAAGATGACCATTTTGTCTTTTTTGGCTTATCCTTCTATTGTGGGAATTTTTTTTAATGCAAGTGAATATTTAGATATGTCTCTCCCTTTCCTAGATAAAAAGCAGCCTATCACGGGACTTCCCCGGCAGCCCAGCGATTAAGACTCTGCACTTCCACTGCAGGGGCCACGGGTTCGATCCCTGGTCAGTGAACTAATATCCCCCACACCATGCAGTGCGGCGGGGGCAGGGGGGAAGCAGCATATCGCACCAGGTGTTCTGCATCTTGATTTTTTTTCACTTAGTAAAATATCCTGGAGATGGTTCCATCTCAGTATACAAACAGAGTCTTCATTCCTTTTCACAGATGCGTAGTACTCCCTCGTGTGGCATAATATTGTAATATAATAAGAAATCCATATTTGGCCTTTGTCCCCAGATCCTAGCACAGAGCTCCTAAATCCCTTGGAATTTCCTGGGTGATAGGAGCATCTTTTGTTCTAATGAGGTGACTCTTGGTGGGCTCCTGGATAGTTTCAGGATGAGGGCCAGTCACCAGAAAGACCAAGCCGTGATTAGAAGCTTGGAAATTTCAGCCCCACTCTGCCCCAACCTCAGGGAGAAGAAGGGGGCTGGAGATTGAGTTAATAATCAATCATGCCTACATAATAGGGCCTCCATAAAAATCCCTGAACTACAGGATTCGGCGAACTTCTGGGCCAGTGAACATACCCACTTGCTGAGAGAGTGATGCACCCCAACTGCACAGGGACAGAAAGCAGCTCCTGTACTCGGGACCTTTCCAGATCTTGATCTAGGGACGTTTCCATCTAGCTGTTCATTTGGATCCTTTATAATATCCTTTATAATAAACTGGGAAAGGGAAGTCGGGTGTTTCCTCGAGTTCTGTGGGTCATTATATCAAATTATTGAAACTGAAGGGGAGGGTCACAGCCAGATCAGACAAGTGTGGGTAACCTGGGGACCCACTACCTGCGATTTGCAAAAGAAGTAGAGGCAGGTGGGGCTGAGCCCTAACTCGTGGGGTCTGCACTAACTCTAGGTAATTAGTAGATTAAGTTCATTTGTAGGACACCCAGTTGATGCCCACAGAGAATCAGAGAATTTTTGGTGTGGAAGACCCACACATTTGGTGTCAGAAGTGTTGTGAGTAGAGGGGACTTCCCTGGTGGCACAGTGGTTGAGAGTCCGCCTGCCGATGCAGGGGACACGGGTTCATGCCCCGGTCTGGGAAGATCCCACGTGCCGCAGAGCGGCTAGGCCCGTGAGCCATGGCTGCTGAGCCCGTGAGCCACAACTACTGAAGCCCACTAAGCCTAGAGCCCATGCTCTGCAACAAGAGAAGCCACCATGATGAGAAGCCCGCGCACCGCAACGAAAAGTAGCCCCCGCTCGCTGCAACTAGAGAAAGCCTGCGCACAGCAGCAAAGACCCAATGCAGCCAAAAGTAAAATTTTTAAAAAAAGAGGTGTTGTGAGTAGAGAAAGAGTTTTCCTTCCTGCGGACACACTGGAGTTTATTTCATCAGTTCCCTAATGATGTGTTGTTTCAAGTCTTTTGCTTTTACAAAGAGTGAGGCAGTGAGCCTTTTTGTATTTTTGCCAGTTGTACTGGTTTCTCCCTCTGTGGCCTTGGGTAAGGTTCTCTACCTCTCCAATCTCTGTATCTCCATCTGTAACATGGAGATAAGTCAGTGCCCACCTCCCTGGGTGGATGTGAGGGATAGAGGAACCCACGCACGACATCAGCTGTTATCATTATTCATTTCTGTCCATGGCTCGGGGCTTTACGTCTCTCTGGAAGTGGCAGAAACCCTGACTTAGGAAGGGGCATTCCTGTGGTCTCCAGAGACTCGGCTTGGGGCGCATGGGTTTGGGTTAGACTCTCTCCAAAGCTTTCTATAGCTCTCCACTTGCAAAGGAACCAGGAATTCCCACACGTGAAGCATCGGCTATCTCTGGCTGGTGAAATTTTCCAGGAAAGGAAAACTCACCTTGACACAGAAGCCACGCAGCTCACTTTTGCACCCCCAAAAGTGACAGAGATTGAGCTTTCCTGCTTATCCTCACTCCCAAAGTTAACACACAGCCTTTTCTCCTCTCTTTGGATGGGCTGCCAGGGGATGCACGTGTGCCACTCACTTCTGCGCCATGGAGAGGAGGGGTGGCTTTTTTTTTTTTTTTTTTTTGGCGGTACGAGGGCCTTTCACCGCCATGGCCTCTCCCGTTGCGGAGCACAGGTACCGGACGCGCAGACCCAGCAGCCACGGCTCACAGGCCCAGCCTCTCCGCTGCATGTGGGATCCTCCCGGACCGGGGCACGAACCCGTGTCCCCTGCATCGGCAGGCGGACTCTCAACCACTGCGCCACCAGGGAAGCCCGAGAGGAGGGGTGGCTATTTTATTCTGCAGCACCAATCATACACCCAATACGCTATACACACACACCACATATGGGCAAACGTGGTCCCTCTGAGGGCACACAAGCCAAATATGATGTGCCCTGTCTGCATACAACACGCTGATGGAAAGGACTAGACTGGGTTTCCAGGGAGGAGGGAAAGGCGAGGGCAGAAACTGCCCAGAGGAAACACGGCCACTGTTTGGGCACAGTGGAAACAGCACCAAACTTGGGTTCTATCCGTAGCTCCATCATATTTCCTAGAATTACGGGGGAGGTTGTAGAATAAGTGGTTAAAAAAAATGGGAAGGTTGACTTACTCACACGGTCTTACTTCAGATATACCTGGGTTCCGATTACTAGCAGAAAAGACCAGACAACCTAGATACTCTGAGCTTCAGTTTCCTCATCTGTAAAATGGTCATCATCACCATCGTCATCATCATCAACCTCCTTTAGATTTTTTTTTTTTTTTTGGCCACGACATGCAGCATGCAGGATCTTAGTTCCCCGACCAGGGATCAAACCTGTGCCCCCTGCAATGGAAGCTCGGAGTCTTAACCACTGGACCGCCAAGGAAGTCCCATACCTCCTTTAGATTATTGTGAGGATCAAGTGAGAGAATGCATATGAAGAGTTGAGCTCAGTCTGAGACACATATTAGATGCTCAGTTAGTGGTAACTGCTCCCACGATGATGACGATGGTGCTGATGATGTATATGAATGTACTTGAGATGTCTAAGGAGTTGATGATGGTTATAATAACTACTTTCATGCAGCCCTTTAGATTTTGCATCTGTTTAGCATACTTCCTTTCTCAAGGGCATCTGATGCGTTTAGGACTCACAACAACCTCCCTCATAGGGGTTTTTATTTAACTGATGGGAAGCAGGAGTTCAGAGAGGTTGAGTGACTTGCCAAGACCGTGCAGCATAGAATTAGCAGAGGTTCCTCTGGCCTTTTTGTGTTTTTTCCTGGACCAGCAAATGACAGTAAAAATCAAGAGCCAGATTTCAGAAACTCTGGCTCTTTCAAGCCTCCCGTTCGTTTAATTGCTCAGGGATACCTTTTTCCCCTCCTTCCTCATCTGTGTAGCAGGGATTAATCACCCCCAGAAATCAAGAAATAACGAGCATGACTCACATGGCGAGTGTTTGCTGTGCAAGAAGCATTCTGTGCATTATCTGATTTCAATGCTAGCAGCGATCACACGCAGTGAATACCATGATTATCATGCTTTTACAGAGGAGGACGCTGGGGCTGAGAAAAGTCAAGTAATTTGCCCCAAGGTCACAAAGCTCAGTGGTAGAGCCAGGATTCAAACCTGTATCTGTCTGGCCATAAAGCTTAAGCTCTTACCGACATCACTAGCTCCCAGAAACTGCTCTGATGGTGAAAGTTTCTGCAACACCGGGAAAAGTCAGAGGGGCGTCCAGACGGGAGAACTGCTTGGCTGACCTCCATCCTGTCCAATACCTCTTCCAGCTCTGGGAGCTCCTGGTATGGTGGATGCATGGTCAGGATTGGCACTGGGTCAGAGCCCTAGGCATCTTCAGGGCCCAGAAGATCACAGCAAAGCCACAGGGCAGGTGCTGCCCCCTTCCCTGTTCGGCAGGCGGGAGGGACCAGGGGAGGCCTAGGGAGGGGCTTCTGCTGCCTCCCCTTTGTGCCCTCCCTTAGGGGCTCTTGTTTCCAGTCACCCCTGGGCCTCAAGGGGCAGCAGGAAGCCCTTTCTCCTCTCCCCTGCTGGCCTCAGTTGCTGCGCTGGGCTTCCAGCATCTGAAGGCATTGATTTAGGGGATGCAAATGAGGAAGCTGACTGTCAGAAGCAGACAGTCTCCCCGACACCAATGCATGGACCAACCGCAGAGAGGACCCAAGAATTCTCAATGAGCCCTGCTGTGGCTGGCTTAGCAGGAGCCAGGCAGGAGGCCCAGCACAGCCTGGGAAAGGCAGACAAGCAAATTTCAGGAAGGCGCTGGAGCGAGAAGGGCCTCCCTCGCCCTCCGCCCAGGCCCTGGGGGGCAGGGGCACCCTAGTGGCTTGGAGGGGAGGGAAGGGGGCCAGCTGAGGAGTCTGTTAATCCGACTCCCACCCTGGTCCCCCACAAGCCCAGCTAGGAGCCCAGATAGATGGGCGAGGAAACACTACCTGAACCGCAGGCCACAGGCTCAGTCCATTCCTGTGTCCCTGGGGCAAGACCTGGGAGCTGGAAAGAAGGAAGAAGCAGACGGGCGGCCAAGTATGAGCACAGGGAGCCCCAGACGCGCGGCAGTGGGTGGGGGAGGTGGAGGCTCTGCGGGGCGCTGGCTGGGCCGGGGGTGCCACGTGTTAGGATAGAAGCTCCGGCTGGCTGCCAGCAGGCCCGAGCAGGGCACCTTGCCGCTGAAGGAGGCAAGCACGGGCAGAGGAGGCTCCAGAAAGCTGTCCCTGGGGCTGAGGAAACACAAGGCCGCCTGCGTGCGGAAAGGGCAGAGGAGCTTGTATCTGCCCTTCTGAGGAGGGTTGCCATCTGCCCCCGGACTTGACCACCGCCTCAGGAATAAGGACGAGAGATCCCAGCACCAGGCCTCAAGTTTCCAAAGCCGAACCCATCCTGCCCCAGGCCCCAAACAGCTGCCACTTGCATGTGAGTCATGCCCTGGTCACCAGACTCTCTGCCATCCTAGTGGGGGTGGGGGGGGTCAGCCAAAGCCCCCGTGTCAGGACTTGTGGAAAGCTCTGGATTCCTCACTCCTTCAACACCCTCATCCTGCCCGCAGCTCCAAAGGCCAGCCTGGTGCCCGGCTCTGGACGGGCTCCAACTAGGGTGCCTGCCAAGCATCCCCCCTCCCCGCGTTTCCCCCCCAGCTCCCCTCGGAGCAGGGTGAAGGGGAAACGGATGTTAATTTGCTCGTCTTTGCTAATTTGAAAAGGAGCATAAACAGCGGAGCGCAGCCGCACGGCCCTGCTGAGGGTGTAGTTTAGGTCCAATTATGTGCTATTAGTCCATTTGCTCAGTGTTCCCACGGCATATTAATTGCAGATTTGGTATTGTGGCAATTAACACAATTACGGGCTCCATCTCTCTGCCAGGAGGCCACAATCCACATGCTTTTGGCCAAGGAGTTGGGCTGGTGAGATGGAGGGAGACTCCCACTCGGGAGAATGCCCACCATTATGGGTAGAATGTGTCTCTCCAAAGTTCGTTATGTTTAAGTCTTAACTCTTAGTAACTCAGAATGTGACCTTATGTGGAGGGGGTGGGTCTCGACAGAAGTAACCAAGTTAAAATGATGTCATTGTGGGTGGGCCCTAATCCAATATGACTGCTATCCTCATACAAAGGGGAAATGTAGCCGCGTAGAGGGAAGATGGATGATGTGAAGAGACATGGGAGAAGACAGCCATCTACAAGCCAAGGAGAGAGGCCTGGAGCAGATTTCTCCTTCACAGTCCGCAGCAGGACCAACACTGCCAACACCTTCATCCAGCCTCCAGAACTGTGAGAAAATGAATTTCATTCTTTCTTTTTTTTTTTTTTTTTGGCTGCACCGCATGGCTTGCAGGATCTTAGTTCCCGACCAAGGATCAAACCCGTGCCCCCTGCAGTGGAAGCATGGAGTCCTAACCTCTGGACCACCAGGGACTTCCCTAGAAAATGAATTTCTCTTAAGTCACTTATGGTGTTTGTTAAGGCAGCCCAAGCAAACTCATAGACCCACCTCTAACCTATGCAGAGTTCCCCATGGGAGACAAGGAAGGCTCGGGGAGTGGACACCAGTGATGCTGTCTGATTAGAAGGCTTGAGAAAGACTCAGCAGTGATAGCCAGCACCTCCCTCCGGCCCAGCACCTCTTCCCAGGGTTTCCCATCACTGTGGCCTCTGTTCTCCTGGCCCCCAAGCCTTTAGTCTCCACAGCACTGCTGTTGGAATTTCTCTGCACCCACCTCTGATTAGTCACCTGTCTGGCCAATCCTGGATGCGTCACCTCCTTTCCCTTTGTCATCCCCTAATCTTAATGACTCAGGATTACTTACCTTGTAAGGTAAACAGAGTATGTGTTATTTCCCGGGTTAAACCGGAAAATAGTCAGGTGTCTGCACAGGGCTTTCAGGCTCACAAGATACTTACCAAAGACCTGTTTCCATTCCACACTTGAAACCACCCTATGGGGGTTGGTATTATCACTCAGTTCACAGGTGGGGAAACTGAAGCTTGGAGAAATCACACACAACCCATAAGCAGCAGGGCTCAGGACTTGAGTTCTGTGTTCCAATAGGGGAGGGAAAAGCTAGATGAAAAGCTAAATGAAATGGATGTCTTTATTGCAGGACTTCTCAGAACCTTTAGTATACTGCGACTCTCCAAAAGAATGTGTACAGCATGTAGCATTTTCCGGCCTTCTTTTACTCTTGTGGGACACCTGCCATCCTAGGTAGGGGCTACATGACACCACAGTGCTGCTCTAGGATGGCAAAACCAGGTCTACATGTGGAAGAAGAAAACCCTGATCTCAAGGGGCAGGTCCTCTTCCTACCCCCGTGGCAGGTTAGCTGAGCACCCAGGATTGATGTCACCGTGGGATTTCTCACCACCTGGGGTTCAGCCAGCACCAGAGCCCAGTGGTGGACGGCTTGTCCCCAATCACACAACATCATTCCCTTTAGGCACCACTGCTGTTCTGCATGTGGCCCTGGTGGCGATGATGCTCTCAAGAGCCTGTCCCACCCCAGTCACAGGAAGGGGATGTGGCTAAGGCCCCAGCAACTGTGATTGGTCCAAAGGTGGCACATTACCCAAGCAGGGCCAATCAGACACTGCCCTGGGATTGTTTGGGGCACTGAGGCTGCTGTAGGAGGAGGTCAGTCTGAAAGGAGATGATAAGACCAAATGGTGAAGCAGACACAAGCAGCGATGGACCTAGAAGAGGAGAATCCCCTCAAAAGCAGTGAGTCTCCAGTTCCAGTCCCTGAGGCCCTGGTTCCCGCAGCAACTGCGTTCATCCTACAAACTTACCCCCAGAGCCTCTCCAGCGACGGGATCCAGTTGGAGATGGGTTTCTGCTGCCTTCAAGTCAGAAGGTTGTGACCACTGCACGTCCCTGAGCCTGGGGTTGCTTTACCAGCCAAGGCAGGCCCAACAGGGCTGTGGGTATGGGTTGCCACACAGGTGTCAGGGCCCAGCCCCCCTGAAACGTGCCCTGAGGCCTCAGCCAGAGAAACAGACCATGTCCTTCTCTCTGTAGGTCCCAAGTTTCTTTGTTTTTGTTCAGAAAATAGAGTCACTGTATCTGTGGGTCACAGAGGGCCCAGCAGAGGAAGCTATTTCAAGGTCAAAGTTATTCATTCATTTAACAAATCTTTATTGAGAGGCTACAATATGTCAGGTACTGGAGACATAGCAGTGCAGAAGTCAGATGAGGTTCCTGTTCCCACGAGCTTACCTTCTAGTGGGAGGAATGAGAGATAAACAAGCAAAGGAAGAAATTCATAAATAAGGCTTTTTCAGATAAAGAAAATAAACGGAAAAATGGGATAGAGCATGTCAGGGAGGAGAAAGCAATATAGGGTGGTCAGTGAAGCCCCTTCAAGGGGGTGCTATGGTCTGAATGTTTGTGCCCCACCCCCCCCCCCCAAAAATTCATATGTTGCAATCCTAACACCCAATGTGATGGTGTTAGGAGGTGGGGCTTTTGGGAGGTGATTAGGTCACGAGGGTGGAGGCCTCATGAATGGGATTAGTGCTTTTATAAAAGAGACCCCACAGGGCTTCCCTGGTGGCGCAGTGGTTGAGAGTCCGCCTGCCTGCCGATGCAGGGGACATGGGTTCGTGCCCCAGTCTGGGAAGATCCCACATGCTGCGGAGCAACTAGGCCCGTGAGCCATGGCCGCTGAGCCTGCGCGTACAGAGCCCGTGCTCCGCAACGGGAGAGGCCACGACAGTGAGAGGCCCACGTACAGCAAAAAAAAAAAAAAAAAAAAAGAGACCCCACAGAGCTCCCTCCTCCCTTCCACCTCGTGAGGACACCATGAGGGCTGGTGAGACCAGAACCTGACCATGCTGGCACCCTGATCTTGGACTTGCAGCCTCCAGAACTGTGAGAAATAAATTTCTGTTGCTTATAAGCCACCCGGTCTGTGATATTTTGTTGTAGCAGCCTGAACAGACTAAGACAGGGAGTGACACTTGAGCTGACATCTGAAAACTGAGGATTCAGCCATGTGGAGAAGAACTGCAGGTAGAGAGAAGAGCCAGCACACGAGCCCTGAGGTGGGGGCAGGCTCAGCGTGTCTGGGTGATGAGAGGAGACAAGGGGCTGGGTGTGGAGGGCAGGGAAGTGTGGCAGGAGACGAGGTCAGAGGTTAGCAGGAGCCAGGTCACCAGGGCCTTGGGCTGCCTACCCAAGGGAGGGGAGATTTTTATCCTGCGTGCAAAGGGCAGCCATGGCCTTGCAGGGTACAGGGTGGGAATGCGGGCAGCCTTACTTGTGCTTTCTCGGGTACCAGAAAGGCAAGCAGCTCCCAGACACACGGTTTCAGGGGAGCCCTTGGGCGGTGAGCAGAACAGAGCCTTCCCTGATACAGCAAGAGTCAGAATGCCACTGAGCCTCAAAGGCTCGAGATCACCGGTGCTATCTAGAGGTCAGGAGAGGCCAGGTGATGCTGCCGAAACAAACAGGCCCAAGACCCTCAAGGCACAAAACAACAACACACTTCTTTCCTCATTGGTAGACTGGCACAAGGGCTCTGCCAGGGCCCAGGCTCATAGGCCAGACACCTCTGGAACATTACCAAGCAGCTCTTAAAGCCTCCCCCTGAAATGGCCCAGCACTTCTGCCCACGTTGCATTGGCCAAAGCAAGTCAGGGCCACGCTTAACTGAAAAAAGAGGGGGAGGGGGACACAATCCTTTTGTGTGCCTGGAAGGGAGCGCTCGGGAGTGTTTGGGGAGCGGCACCAATGACTCCTACAAGCCCCTGCTTCACAGGTGGGAAACTGAGGCTCAGACACATGGGATGGAATCACTCCAGGTTAGTGGCGGAGGGAGGTACAGCGCTCAGACCCTAGGTGAGGTCCAGTGCTCTCTCGGCGATGCCCCACCCCCTCCCCACCCTGCCCCAGCCTCCTCTTCTGCCTAATGACCTTTAAGAGCTTAATCTCATAAGCTGCTGGTGCCCTCCACATACAAGCATGAGCTCGTCCTCCCAACGTCTCAGAGGAGGGACAGGGCACTAGGACACCCCCTCTCACCCTCCTAGTCCCCCAGGACAAATGCTTGGGCCCTGAATAGATCACACAGCCTGGAGAGGGGGCGGCCAGAGCAGGCCCGAGCTAGTGCTGGCAGCTGCCCATCCAGCAGCGGCAGCAGGAATCCGCCAGGCGGGCCAGGGCGGTGAGGATGCGTTGCCAGCTCTCCGGCAAATGCCCGGCTCCAGCCTGAACTCCCGGGCTTGCCCCGGCGCATCGCCCCCCAGACGCTTTCTCCTTCAGAAGCAGTTTCCCGGGCTCCTCCAGCTGCCCCCTCTGGGTCTGGCTGCCGGAGAGAAGCCAGGGACCAGCGACCCCAGGGGACCCGCAGGCTTCTGCCACTGCCCTGCCCTGATACCCCGCCCCGCCCCCTGGGCCACACAACAGGCAAGGAGGACAGCCCCACGGGCAGGTGCCGGAGCTCCGAGGGACCCTTCTGACTGCCTGGGCTCCTGGCAACAGGCCTGAGTCCACCTCCTCCGTGACAAGGGTTTTGCTCCCTCCCAGGACACTGTGGCGTGTCTCCAGATCAGTCTGCCCGGGCGGCCTCCTCCGTCTCCACAGCGCACGACTGGGTCCCTCTCATCACCCGCCACCTTCCAGCTCACACGCAGGAGGTCCTCAGCCGGTGTTTCAGGGGCCCAGCTGGGGCAGCTGGGCCAGGTTAACTCCCTGGAAGTCTGGAGAGGTCCGGGGGGGCCAGCCAGAGGTCTCAGGGCTCCCCTCTGCAGCTGGCCACCTGAGCTAGGGGGACCTGTGGGAGCCACCAAGGAAGGTTCTAGACAGAAACCTTGAGGGGCCAGAATCCAGGCTGCCACTCCCAGGGCATGGCCTCCCTGCGGCCTCAGCAGTTTCGGACGTGCTATGGGCGGGTGACTCGGCCAGAGGAAAGCCCACAGACCACCTTCCCCTGGGATGCTGGACCAGTTTCCCAGGGGGGCAAGCGGGCAGGGGCAGTCTGGCTGAGAAGGGGGTGGGTGGGCAGGGGCAGCCAGCCCCCCGCCGCCGGCCTCCTCTGGGCTGGAGTCTGGGGGTGAGGGGCGCAGAGTGTTTCTGAGGGCGCACAGCAGGGACTGCACAGTAGGCCTGGCCAGGAGGGGCCACGCCAGGCCAGGGAGGCCTGGCAGAGGCTGCCTTGGGCACCGTCAGAGCGTTGGGAGGGTCTGTGGAAACAGCTGAGGGTGAGGCTGGTGCCACTGTCGGCCGCCCCCTCATCCGGGCCCCTTCCCCATGCCTGGGCCTGGGCCTCTGGCTCCCTGGGGCGGTGGGTGTTTCTCTTGTGAGCCAGGACACGGGAGGGAGCGCAGGCTTTGGGAAACAAGGGCTAGTTTTACTGCCTCACTGTTTCCTCTCCCAGCGTCCCAGCTCCCGGCCAAGGTACAGCTCAGGCCTCCTCCTCTCACGGGCTAGGCTGCCAGGTGCCAGCGGCTCAGCCATCACCTCTTGCTTGCCGCTGCCTTCAACAGGCCGGGCTGCAGTGAGGACAGGAGGCTGTCCCTGCGCTGCCCACGGTGGCCCTGAGGCCGGGGAAGTGCACGGAGGGCCCCGGAGCCGGGCCTGGGAGGCCCATCACCTCGGTGGCATCTCAGCCAGAGTCTTGAGTGCGGCCTGCTCAGAAGAGGCCGCCTGAGGGGAGGTCAAGTTGCTGGTGCGTGGAGACAAAAAGAAAAAAAAAAAGTGGACCAGAACTTTAGCCAGTTTTACTGTTTTAAAATTCCCTCTAGTGAACAAACACGTGCCCGACCCCAGGCAGGCTGCTCCCACGGGTGGCCCACCCTGGGCCCGCCACTGCTGGTGTCCACGCACTGCATCCAGACCACAGCCCAGGAGGCACGTTCCAGAGTAGGAAGCAGAGGCTTGGTGCCCTTCAGTGACTCGTCTGGGTCACGCAGCTGGTAACTGGCAGAGCCTGGGTTTGAACCCGGGTCTGTGCAGCTCCCGAGTCCAGCGTCCGGGAGGGCCTCCCCTGCCAGCGGCCACCCCGGGGACTGACGGGGGCTTTGCTCCACTCCACAGCTCTGGCTGGGGGACCTCAGGCCTGGGGGGTGGGGCGTGGGGGGATCTCTGATGAGGGAGGAGGGGCAGAGGGGGCTGGGCGCTAGTAGCCAGCGGCTCCATCTTCGGTCTGCTCTCAGGCGGAGCCAGCCGCTGTGGGAAGGAATCTCCGGCTGGGATAGGCTTTTCTTTAACCACTTGATCATGATCAAGGGTTTAATTTTATCCCCTTCCCTGGCTGCCTCGGATTCTATTTGGAGTTGAAGCACGAGCCAGTGAGCGGGAGGGTCCTTGGAACCCTGGCAAATGGCCCACCCCCAGGCTCCGAGAGGCCTCTCCCTGCCTGTCCAGCCATGACAAGGTCCATCTGGGGGACCCCCCTCAGCTCTGTGGGCTCCGGAAGGCTGAGGGACTCTGCTCCAATTACAGCTCTTCCTGCGTGCAAAGCTGCTTAGCAGAGGGAGAGGCCCTGGGGGGCGGAAGCAGGAGGCAGCTCTGGCCTCAACAAGGGAGCCTCTCAGCTCTTTCATCCTCATCAGAAAAGCATTCAACAAGCACCTGATCGGACCTGAGGCTTGTTCCCCCCACGCACGGCCGGGAGCTGCAGACAAGGCCTTGCTCTGCGTGACTTATACGCAGGGAATATGGGGGTGGAGGACACCGTCACGGTGACTGAATGATGACCGCATGTGCTGACCACCCACTGTGGGCGGGTCACGCGGCCAAGCTTGTCACGTGCATTATCTGGTTCATTCTCAGCAACAGCCTTATAGAATCGATGCTCTGCTTTATTCTGTCTTTCCAGTGGTGGGTAATTTGGCCCAAGTCACACAGCTGCTTCAATCCCACCAGGTGGCCTTCAGAATTCTTGCTGTGGACACTTAATGTCTCCCCAGCCCCCAAAGACATAAAGACGTAACGATTTATACTATGGGAGTAAACAGCATAAAATGAGGTCAGGAGAGAACCATGTTTGTCCAGGGCTTTATTGGGTTCAAAGCATTTTCATGTAGTTTGTCAAAGGTCCACTAGTTTCTATTATTATTGCCATTTTATAGATGAGAAAAATCAGGCTGAGACCTGCCCAAAGGTACAGAGGGTCACAAACCCGGCCCATTGTCCCCAGATTCAGAGCTCTCCCGCTGCCCTCACTTGGACACGGGTGTGCTTCAAGGTTGGACTGCCAGGTGCTGGTGGGGGGCTGTGAACAGGAAGAGTTAGGGCAAAGTGGAAGACGAACTTATGCTAGAGAAACCAGCTTAGCCTGGAGAACTGCCAGGTCCGCACGAGGAGGCCTCAGAATGGGTGAAAGGCGAGAAGCACGCGTCAGAATGGACAAGTTGGGACAGCAGCTTCATCCTGGAGATGAGGGCTGAACCGAGGACCCAGCAATGGGTTAACCTGCCTGACAAATACCTGTTAACAACCTACTAGAGTCGCACACAACAGGGCTTGGAGAACAAGGGCAAGCACCAGAATGGCCCTGGGGAAAAGGTACTGGGCTGCCCGGCGACACAGGATTTACCCCCAGTCCCAACCCGCCCCCTCCTGTCAAAGCTGGAAGTAGTGGCTATACGCATGGAGTCTGGGGTCAGACAACCTGGGTCCAAGTTCCGGCTGTACCATGCCGACCTTTAGCAAACTAGGTAACCCCCACTTCCTCATCTGTAAAATGGGGATAATAACATACTTAGCTCACACATGACTGAAGATGGTGTACATAAAGTACTACGCACCTGTACACACATAACACCCACCCAAGACACATTCACTGTGTTATTAAGACTGGGACACCAGGACTTCCCTGGCGGTGCAGTGGTTAAGCCTCCATGCTGCCAATGCAGGGGGCGCAGGTTCGATCCCTGGTCGGGGAACTAGGATCCCACACACCGTGCGGCCAAAAGATTAAAAAAAACAATCCTTTATGCGGGTGTCACCTGCATAAAAGATGTTTGCGAAAACCCACCTCCTTCCATGGCCAAGGCCGAGGGCCCAGAGGAGGAAACTCTCAGAGGCTCTGGGGCTGTGCAGGTGCGGCGGGGCTCCCACAGGTGTGCCAACAAGGCGGCCACCTGCTGCACACTCTCCTCCTTCCCTGACTTCTCCGCCCCCGCCGCTCGGAAACCGTCCGTGAGGCTCAGTTCCAAGCCAAAGCGATGCACTGGCTGTATTCAAAAGGCATTTTACTGCCCTTGTCCTTTGATGAGGACTTTCTTTACATTAGGACTAGCAGTCATGGTGCCCCAAGCCCCCAAGTCTTGTAAACACCACTCATTGCCCCAGAAGAGAAAGTTGCTTCATTGGATGGAGAAGTGTTTTTGGTTTTGTTTTTTTTGTTGTTGGTGGGGGGGTGGTTGGCAGGATCTCAGTCCCGAAGCAGGGATTGAACCCGGGCCACAGCAGTGAAAGCCTGAAATCCTAACCACTAGACCACCGGGTAACTGCCAGAAGTGTTTTCTAACCATGGCCTCAGGATAGTCTAGGCGTAGCTCATCCTCCAAAACAGGAGTGGGCAGCCAGGAGAGAGCGAGCGAGCCAGAGAGACAGAGAGAGGAGGAGGGGGGGAGGGAAAGAGACTGCGAGGGCGGGGCCGGTGGGTGATGGGGGGGGCGGTCCCCTGGGGCCCAGCGAGCTCCCCTGCTCCGGAAGCCACCACCACTGAACCAGGTGCCCAGGAGGGATCGTTTTCCCTGTCACAAAGGGCCCTGTTCAAAGGCAGGAGCAGCCTGGATAGCACTCACAGGTGCTATTCACTGCGGGGCCAGGGAGAAGGCTTCATTCATTCTCCACCACCCTCCCCCCAGGCCTGGGAAACACCAGCAAGTGCAGGTGCCCTGCCTCCCTCCTCAGCCCACCCTGGCCTCCCCCAGGCTCAGCCTGGCCCCCAGCTGTCTCAGGCCTCAGCAGTCCCAAGCCTGAGGTCCGGGTCTTTGCTGGCCCCTGCCCCTGTACCTAGGAAGGTGGACCCAGAAGGTTGCCTGCTGTGTGGGCTGACAGACCCCGGGAGACCCAGGCCTGCCCCCACAGTGTTCCCCCTTCCCCTGCTGAAGTAGCCTAATTCCCATCAGACAGCACTGGGAGACTCCTCCCTCCCGGCTCCAGTGCCAGGCTCTCTTCTGGGGGCTGGGCAGGTGGTATCCGGGCCAGCCAACCCCTCCCTCTGCACGATGGCCCAGCTTAGAGGAGCTGATTAAGTCCAAGGTTAGCTACCGACAGTGCCACTCAGAACACCGGCTGGGGGTGGGGAGATTCTATACATCATTTCCCTAACATGAGTCCCTTGACACGTAGCTTTTGGCTAACACAGCTGTCTTTTTTTGTCTTTCTCTCAAGAACTGTAATTTCCTTCCTGGAAAAGGAAGTTACAGAGAAGGGCAGACCAACTCAATATAAGGCTGCGCATAAATTACCTGAAGGTAGAATGGGCTATCTTGTGAGGTAGTGAGTTCCCCAGTCCTACAGGGTATTCAAGCAAAGGCCAGACAAGCCCTTTCTGAGATGCTTCAGAGGGGACTCACACATCTGGCTACTACATGGGCTGCCAGACAACCTCCAACATCTCTTCCAACCCTAAGATTTAATTTTGTCGATTGTGCCGTCAGTCCCCATGTTCTATAAACCTCATAGCATTCAGCACCCAGGGAAACTCTTTGAAAAGGAAATAGAAGGACTGAGTCCATGTAAGCAGAAAAAAAATAAATAAAGACCTAAAATGGGACGATGAAGGGTGGAAATGAAAAATTCTAGAAAATGCTTCCAAAGCAAAAATTCCTCAAGCAGAAATGACTTTAGCTTCCGAACTTGAATATACAGCCAAACACCAACGGATCTTGTTTCTGGGACGATGGACGGATGGATAGTCTGTTTGGACTTTTGTTACAAGCATTCTAAGACCACTGCCATCACACAGGATGTTGGGGTGTCTGGATAGACGGGGTGCTCAGTGTCTGCTTGAGAGCATGGAGTGGGGAGGCCACGTCTGAGGATTACTGACCTCAGCCCAACTAGGACAATACTGGGAACCTCCAGGTCAAAAAGGGGGCTCACCCTTCCTACAGACGTGTCAGCTGGGGTGGGTAGATCTGGGAATTCTCCCAAACCCCCGGCTCCACTCCAGGTCATAGACAATTCAACTAGCAAACATGGTGTTTTCGCCCCTCCTCGGGGAGGGCGGGCCCCAGCAGCAGAGTCCACGTGATGCGGGGAAATCAGCTCATGAGCCAAACTATTAAAAATCTTTATTGTTAATTATTTTCTTCAACAGAAATATTTTTAGTTGAAATACGAAGCCACAGCAACATTTCCACTTTTCTTCTGCAGAAGATGAGACAGATCAGGGCCATCGCAAGTTACAAGAGGGAGGCCCATGACCCTGACAAGGACAGACTGGGGCAGGAACACACCGTCAGCCAGGACTCGGACCCTTGATGGGGGCTACAGGTACAAGGAGAGGGGCCAGCCGGCAACACTGGCAAAGACAGCTGATAACAGATGTTACAACCTGGGTGGTGGGGGGAGACTGAACAAAACTCACCTTTCCCCAGGGGCTCAGCTGGAGCTGCGGGCCACTGAGCTGGGAACGAGTACAGACACACATGTGTGTGTACACGCACTGCCCCCCCTGGAGGAGGATGCTCTCAGGCCCCTGCTGGGGTCCACAGTCCTTGTCCCCTGGGGATCAACGGCCTTTTCAGACTAATGGCCAGCTAGCCAGGGCGGGGGGCCCCTGTGTGTAGGAGGATGGGGTGTCTAGGTCGTGTCAAGTCCTCCGCTGGGGCAAGGCTCAGAGGAAGCTCAGAGCACAGTGTGAACGGCCATGGGGCCATGGGGCTCCCGGGGGCTGGGGCCCGGGACACGCTGGCGTTCAGCTCCCTTGCTCCACGACAGCCCCAAGCCCCGAGAAGGGGGAAGTTTGGCCCTGAGCGTCTTCTCCTGGCTCTGGGTACCTGGGGTGAGAAGGAGACCTCAGCCATCTACTACCTCCGGGATGGGGGTGGGAGGTCGCGGCGGGGGCGTGGGGAGGCTTCCCCTCCCCAGGCCCGCATCTTCCTCCAACTCCCCACCCAGATTCCACTCCCGCGAGAGATGCAGGGAGCAGGACAGGCCGCCTCCAGGGGGAGGAGGGCAGGTGGGAAGCCTTGGGGCTCCTGCAGCCCTTCAAAGACCACTGCTCTGCAATGTCTTTCTGGGGGCGGGGTTGAGGGCCAGCCGGGTGGCACTCGCTCACTGAAGACCCAGCCAGCGGTCCCAGTGGGCACTTCATAAATAATGACACTGTCCCTTCCAGGCTGCTGCGGAGAGAGACCCTTCTGAAGGCAGTGCAGTGAAGGGCACGGCCTCGGATGAGAGAGCTCCCAGGGCTGGTCAGGACCCACTGCGCTGGCAGCACACACCTCGGGAGGAGGCTGGGGGAGGTGGGAGGGTGCGTTTCGCGCCAAAGGCCTCCTGGGCCTTGTGAGCCAAGCTGGGGCCTTTGGGGGGGTTCTGGGCTCTCGGGCAGAGACCTCTGCTATGTTTCGGGGTCTCAGAGCTGGGAGCAGCTCCTGCCCCTTATAAGAGGAGCCCCCAGCATGAGGCCTCAGGAAGTTGAATATGGAGGGAATGGCTCAGCGCGGGCAGGCTGGAGAGGCCCGGATGGTGCGTGTGAGCGATTCCATTCTCACCAAGGGATGCTGGCTGGTTGCCAACTCATGAAGTGATGCGTGTAAATCCTGGCTAATGGTCACCTCTAAGCTCTGGGCTGCTCGTTCAGGACAACACAAACCTCCTTGGGGCCCTGTTTTCCAGCTGTGGGCCCTGCTTGGCGTCCTAGGGGTCCCCTCGCTGATGGAGCCTGGCGTGGTCATTAAAGCAAAAGCACTCTCTAGGTGGACCCCCGGGCTGGGGAGGGCCCGCACGCAGCAGGCGGTGGGCAGCCCATGGCAACAGGAGTCATGGGTGAGCCAATGGGAAACCAAACACACATATCGAAAGCCAATCAAATGCAAACACAAACAAACAACACGTCAAAGCAGCAGCAGCAAGCTCTTTGTGTAATAAATATTGCAAAGCGCACTTGGTTTCTTTCTTTCTTTCTTTTTTCAAGTCAAATGTAACAACCAACGTCCCAAACCCTGTTTTCAACATTCAAAAGAGAGGAGCTGTTGCCATCAGCAGAACACCTGCAGCCAATCAAAGAAAAAAAACCGTTTCCCATTAGCCAGCCAATCAAAATCCTTTTCCAGTTTAAGCAGCCAATCGGACCTCTTCACATGCCTAAAAAGTGACCGAAATAAAGCACCAGAGCTCGGAGAGCTTCCTGAGAAGCCATACACCGAGGCGCATTTTTTTTTTTTTTTAAATAAGAGTCAGAAATAAAAAGGTTTGCGTTGGTCGAGATTTAAAGATAAAAAGGTTTCTTCCCGCAGCCAATCATGAGTCCGTCCCTTTAAGCCAATCGTAACTGCACCACTGGTGTCTCCCTGGAGGATTCTGAGTGGCCGTGGGGCGGGACGGGAAGGGGTGGGGTGAGGGGGTCGGGGTAGGGAAGGTGACCCTCTGCCACTCAGCCGGTGAGGTCCACACAGATCTCCTGGCCTTTGCCAGCCTCCAGGGTATTCCAAGGGGTTTGCAGCTACTGCCTCCGGTCCTCCGTCTCCGACCTGGAAAACGCCATCACCACATCCTCTGCACCTGCAGACCAGGGCGAAAGAATTGCTGCTGGATGGTCCTCTGGCCCTGGGCTGCAACCTGGGACAAGGCGAGGAGGCTGCGGCCCCCGATGCAGTGTCAGTCAGTCCACTGTAGCGGGGTGCTTTCCGAGAACAAAGTGCTTCTGGGGGAGCCCACCTCCCCGCTGGGCCTGGGCCTCCCCTACAGCCTGGCCAGGGTAGGCCAGCAACCCTGCTGCACGGCTGTGGGCTGCAGGCCGCAGGGGCGAGGCTCAGAGGCTTGCTCAAGGCTACACGGTGAAGAGGTGAGCGTGCCAAGAACCCAGGCTGCTGTCCTGGAGCAGGGCTCTGCTTGTGACCCTTGCTCCAAGGTCACCAAAGCCGGGGGCCCTTGGGAACCTCTCTCTTCCTTCTTAAGACTCTTGTTTTGATCCCTTTGGAGGATCTTGCTCATAATTCCTAACAGCCAGTCCTCTTTGCCCAAACCCAGCACCTGCTCAGGGGAGCGCGGCCAGGCCCATTTCCAGCCCGTGGTCGGCCTGGCTCCCATGGAGACAGATAATGGCCATAATCTTTTTGTTGTTATTTTTAATGGTGGATTTGAGGATTCTGGTCCAGGCACTCATGAAATCACTTCCTTTGTCTTGTTTTCCATAAGACAGGCTCTGACATGCAGCCAGAAAAGGCAGGAAGGAGGGAAAGAGCCTGAAATGCTGACCTGCCTCCCCCACCTGAAGCTGCTGGGCAGGAAGGACTGAGTGGCAGACCCTGCAGGGCAGGTGAGGTGACCTGCAGGTCCCACCCCACCTCCTGGGCCCGGACCCTGCCTGGGCCCTGCCACTTTCTCCCCTTTCCCCCTGCCCCCCCCTTTTTTTTTGGCTGCACAGCATATAGGATCTTAGTTCCCCAACCAGGGATCAAACCCGTGCCCCCTGCAGTGGAAACACGGAGTCTTAACCACTGGACCCCCAGGGAAGTCCCGCTCTCCCCTTTCTCTAAAGGATCGTTCTTGGTAGCACCCTGAACGTGAAGTAACAGTCAGTTGCCCATGGCCTTTTAGACAAACTTCTCTTCTGTTCCGCTGGAGGACTTCTTCCCGGGGAGGGGGATCGGAGCAGCAGAAACAGGAAAGGCCACTGAGGGGCGCGCGGGCAGCGGGGCGCGGTGGGGCGGCGGACATGTGAAACGGAGTCAGGGAGAGGGCAGGACGCCACCACGGCCGGCCCCCACCCCAGGGCGTGGTGTCGGCCACCTCCGTCCACGCCACAGGGAGTCACCCCTTCCCACTGGCAGCCTCGTCCTGACCTCCTTCCTAACTGCCCTGCCACACGGAGGAGGCACGCAGGCATGGGTGCTGTAGAAGGAGGGCCCGTCCACAAGGATGTAACATTACAGGCGTGTCCTTCGGTTTGGGGCACCAGAGGGCCAAGGTGCTACACAGGGGAGTAACCGTGCCACACATGCCCCATCTGCCTTGATGGGGTTCTGCTGTTACCAGTACAACCTCTATTCCTGCAAAGGGGAACGAGCTTCTAGAAAGGAGCTCAAATCATCCGACTTCTTGGGATTGGGCTCCTTTGCTTGGGAAGCCCTACCAGTCCTTCCCCTGTCGTCCCGGGAACATTCTGTTCTCGCCTCAGTCCTCGGACCACGCAATACCACTGCGGCAGAATTTTCCTAGCAACCACAGAATCCAAGGTTACATCATACCCTGCACGGCAGCTGAGCTGGTTACCTAACAGATGCCGGCTTTTCCCGAGTGCCGCCTCTCCAGCTCGCTGAGCAGGAGGGGGCTGAAGAGAGACCACGAAAGGGGACTTGTGAGCAAAAGATGCAATGAACAGGGACAGCCCACTCACTTCTTTCCTTGCCTGTCTCGTGGGCTTTCTCGAAGGGACCTTGGGCCTCTGTGCTGAGCTGCAGGCACAAAAATAGCACCAGCTGCCCCAGGAAGGAAGAGTGAGTCTGCAGAGGGAATGGCCACTGGCTCCTTGGAGGAGCCCAGACTCGGGGGCTGCCCAGTGTGTGTAGCTGGGCTACACCCTGAGAGGTGGAGAAAGAAGTCACCTCCTCAAGGTCATGCAGGGACTCCAACAACTATTTAGCAAGACACCTGAGGCAGTGCTGCAACGCCAGCTGGTGGCCCCATCCCTGGCTGGGGTGGGGAAGGCTAGGAATCTGCAGCTCCCATTTATAGAGCCTCCCACTCTGCTGCTAGCTGGGTGCGGAAAGGGCCCACAGAGCTGCTGCCCATCCGTACTCTGTTCTGTTCCTAAAGGACTTGCTGTTTTCCAGGCCTCACCACCAGGGATCTGCTTTCCTTTGGGGCCCGAGCGGGGGCAGGCTCTTCCAGAGCATTGTCTGACCTGTCCTTATCACTGGCTGGCCTGGTACTCATCATTCAACAAGGGCCTGACCTGAGCTCACAGGCCTCTGGGCGAGGATGCTGCCCTTCCCTTTCCTCTTTTCCATGGAACTTGGGCCAGTTACCTAACAGGGAGGGTGAGCTGCTTAGTTAGTTATTAAGATTCAAGCTCTTAGAGCCTGAGAGCCAGGAGGGGTCTCCAAGGTTAACCCTCATGGTCCCTCCTTCTCCCTTAAAGGCTAGGATGTGGGGGTTCCTCAGATGCTCTCACTGTCCTGGAAACGCAGGACTCACAACAGGAAGATGTTACAAGGAAGCCAGCAGGCCGAGCCCACCGCCTCTGCGCCGTCAGCTAGGTTTACTATCCTGTTTTACCGACAAGGCTGGTCCACCCCACTGGTACCTCTGCTGACGCTGTCTGCACTTGGGTTCAGAGTTTGTCCTTTCTGTTTGTCCTTTCCCACCAGATGCCATGAGCACAGGAGGGGAGAAGATGATCAGTCTCTCCTGTTCCACACTCTCTGACCCATTAAAAGATAAAGCCAAAACCAGATGAAGACATCGCAAGGAAAGAGAACTACAGACCAGTCTCTCTTATGAATATAGATATTCATAATACCTATGATATGCAAAAATACTCACAAAATACTAGCAAATGGAATACATCAACATATAAAAAGGATTATTTACTCTGACCAAGTGACATTTATCCCAGGAATGCAAGGTTGGTTTAATATCCAAAAATCAATTAATGTAATATATCCTATCAATAGAAAAAAGGACAAAAACCATATAATCATCTGAATAGACATAGAAAACACATCTGGCAAAATTCAATACCCCTTCATGATAAAAACACCCAACACACTAGGAATAAAAGTGAACTTCCTCAATCTGATAAAGGGCATTTACTAAAAACCCACAGTTATTATCATACTTAATGGTGAAAGATTGAAAGCTCTCCCCCTTCAAGATTAGGAACAAGAAAACAATGTCCACTCTCACCATTTCAATATTGTGTTGAAGGTTTCTATCCAGGGCAATTTGGCAAGAAAAAGAAATAAAAGGCATCCAAATTGGAAAGAAGTATTGATAAAACTATATTTGTAGATGACATGGATCTTACATATAGAAAATCCTAAGGAAGCCACTAAAAGACTATTAGAACTAATAAACAAGTTTAAGTTGCAGGATATAAGGTCAATGTACAAAAATCATTTGTATTTCTATAAACTAGAAATGACTAATCTGAAAATGAAATTAAGAAAACAATTTCATTTACAGTAGCAGCAAAAATAATAAAATACTTAGGAATAAATTTAACAAATGAAGTATGAAATTTGGACTCTAAAAAGAACAAAACATCAATGTCTTAAAACATCGCCGGATGAAATTCAACACAATTTCTATCAAATCCCCGCTGCCTTTCTTGCAGAAACTGACAACCTGCTCCTAAAATTCATATGGAAACGCAAAGGATGCAGAAGAGCCAAAACAATCTTGAGAAAAAAGAACAAGGTTGGACCCACACTTTTGAATTTCAAAACTTACTACAAAGCTACTGTAAACAAGTTTGGGTGCAAATTGGCATAGATCAATGGAATAGAATTGAGAAGCTGGAAATCAACCTTCCCATTTATGGTCAATTAAGTTTTGACAAAGGTGCCGAGGGTTCAATGGGAAAGAACTGAACAAATGGTACTGGGACAACGAGATAGACTCCCATGTAAAAGATGAAGTTGAACCCTTACCTTGCACCATATACAAAAATTAACTCAAAATGGAGGAATGACCTAAATATAAGAGCTGAAGTTATGAAACTCTTAGAAGAAAACACAGGAGTAAATCTTCGTAGTCTTGGGTTAGGAAATGGTTTCTTAGATATGACACCCAAAGCACCATCAACGAAAGAAAAAAATAAATAAATTGGGCTTTATCAAAGTTAAAAGGCTTTTTTTCTTTTTTTTTTCTCCCCACAATTTGGCCACGCTGCATGTGGGATCTTAGTTCCCCGACCAGGAATCAAACCCGCACCCCCTTCATTGGAAGCGTGGAGTCTTAACCACTGGACCACCAGGGAAGCCCCCAAAGTTAAAAAGCTTTTATGCTTCAAAAAACACTATCAAAAAAATTGAAAAGACAACCTACAGAATGGGAGAAGATATCTGCAAATCATATATCTGGTAAGGGACTCCTATCTAGAATATATAAGTAACACAATTCAATAATAATAAAAAGTCAAACAACTCAATTTTTTAAATGGGCCAAGAACTCGAATAGACATTTCTCCAGAAAAGATATATGAATGGTCAACAAGGGCATGAAAAGACGCTCAACATCATCAGTCATTATGGAAATGCAAATCAAAACCACAATGAGACACCACTTCATACCCAATGGACAGCTGGAATCAAAAAGACAGACAATAACAAGCATTAGCAAGGATGTGGAGAAATTTGAACCCTCAGACTTTGCTGGTGGAATGTCAAATGGTGCAGCCCCATGCCTGCCCCACCTGCAGCCTGCCCCATCTCAGCCCATGGCACCTCCATCCCCTGGTTGCTCAGGTCAAAAACCCTGGGGTATTCCCGATTCCCTGTCTCGCACACACACTCCACGTATAACACATCAGCAAATCCCGCTGGCTGTGCTTTTAAAATGTATCCTGAATACATTACCATTTCCCCTACTACCACTCTGGTCCAGGCCACCACTACCCCTCTCACTAGCCTCCTGTACCCTCTTTTCCTGGATCTCCCCTCTCTGGACCCCGAGGGTCCATTCTCCACATAGCAGTCAGAAGGAAGTTCTTAAAACTATGAGTCAGATCCTGCCACTCCTTTGCTCAAAACTCTCCAAAGGTGGTTTATTGTAAGATTTCTCATCATACTCAAGGGAAACTCCAAACTCCACACCGTGGCTTCAAGACTCACCATGATCTGGCCTCTCGCTGTCTTTTCACCCCTTTTTATATGCCTCCTCCCACGCCCCGCTCCGCTCCAGCCACATGGGCTCCTGGCTGTTCTTCAGGCACAGGCACTTGCAACCCAGGACCTTTGCACCTGCGGTTTCCTTTGCCTCAATGCTCTGCTCACAGCTATCGCACTTCATGCCAGTCTGTGTAAAATCACCTCCCCAGGCCCTCACTGACCACAGCATCTAACACAGTGATACAGGACGAATCGTTACAGGTGAGGAGCCTGACGCTCAGAGAGATGAAGCAACTCAGTGAATCAGAGGCAGAGGGAGGACCCGACGCAGACTCCGAAGACCAAGCTACACTACATGTTTTGTCGTTTTCTATTAGGAAAAGGAAGTATCGGTCCTGCTCCAGTTACCCTGAGCACTGGGGCTGCTCAGGCCTCCTGGCAGAGACTGCAGTAATCCATCTGCTCCCATTAGAATGGAACCAAGACCCAGGATTTATAAAGCAACACCAGAGCAGCCCTGGGGTATCTTGGAGAAAATTCAACATGGAATCCAGAAGACCAACCTGGGAGGAGCCCAGACGCCCACCCCCTGCCCCCGCCTACTGTTCTGCCAGGTGCCCCCCTAGTCCCATGGCTCCCCTGCCACGGGGAGCAGGGCCAAGGCGCTGGAGAGGGCACAGCTCTCTGAACCAGGGCAGGGCACCGAGGGGGCCATCCCACCCCACGGCCCGTGCCAGCTCTGCCCCTTTAATGGAGTCCAGTCAAGTGACTGGGGAGAGAAAAATGACAAATATTCAGGAGCTTAGAAAAGGGAGGCTGGCCCCTAGCTGGGGGCGGGAGACAGACAATGGGGTCACTGGTCTGTTTGCAAGCTCAGGATGAATTCACACCAGCAGAATCACAAGCCCAGCCCAGGCTCCACACACCAGCACCACCCTCAGCCCACGTCCCGCTCACCGAAGGGAACCAGCATGCTGCCATCGGGAAGCCAGCTCACTACAGGGTGCTGGGGCACAGCGGGCAGGGAGCAGTGTGGTTTGGAGAAAGGCCCAGGAATGAGAAAAAACAGGAAAGAGGAACAGGGAGATGGCTGCAGCCCTAAGGTGATGGACGGAGTAAGGGTACACCCGGCCGCTATTTCTCAGACCTGGCCGGAGACATCCTAGTGGAGCCCTTTGCCCTTTTCCAGGAAAGGCACAGACCCTGGAGCTCACATGGAGCTGGGCCTGGCTCCAGGGCGGACGAGGACTGCTCCAGACACCACCACCACCCCCTCTCCAGGAGGGACCCCGTGGAGAGAGAGACCAGGCAGCGGAAGGAAGGGATGAAGCCTCCTCGGGCAGCAGGGATGTGCTAACCGTGCTGGTCCAGCCTACAGCTCAGCAAAGCGCCTGGCTGCGGGGGGACAGGCTGCGGAGAGCTCTTCCAGCTCCTGCAGAGTCCAGCCGGGAGGAGTGGATGCTCACAGGTGGCTGGAGAGAGGCAACAGCCCTGAGAGTAGACCCTCCCCGGGAAACCAACACAAGGTAACAAAAGCCTGGGCCAGCTTCCAAAGCCTTCCAGCCCCGGTGCCCCACAGTTCAGGACACAGCCCGGTACAGATGTCACCAGATAAAAGGCGGGGACTCCCAGCACCAGCACCAGCCATAAGTGGGGACACCCACGTCACCCGATGCAGGGTCATGGGCTCCTGCAAGGGCGGCAGCACCCCAGCCTCTCTGAAAGCCTCACGCCCATCCCTGGCCGGAGCTGAGCACAACTACTCCATGCTGGGCTCGGGCATCTCAGCCTCCTGACCTCCTAATGGGCCTAACACCCTCCCAATGAGGGCAAATGACTGGGGCCTGGAAAACTCCGTATCCTCCACGCACACGGCTGACTGGCTGGAGAGGAAACACGGCCACACGCATCAAAGCGTCCAGGGAATGATTCCCATTCCCGACGTCTGCCCCTTGTCTGACCACGTGGTTTTCGGCTTTGGTGCTTCCTCTTTGCCCCCTGAGCTCACTTTCTTGCTGTGCATACCCACCAGCATCTGCTACTCGGCTACCCACCTACCCAAAAACTGCACGGCTCAGCTACTGGCTCTGGGGAGATGAGCCAGGCAGCGAGGCTCCCAGGAAAACAGGTCCCAGACACTCCTACAAGGGCAAACGTCTCCACGGGGGTGAAACTCGGGCACCATCCTGGACTAGGTCTCCCTCCAGACAGCCCCAAACCTGCCTGGCGGCACGTGCTGCTTTTAGCAGCCGTAGCCTAGGAGCCCAGGGCTGCTACACAGCTCAGCTCTGCCACCCAAAGCTCCCAGACGATGGCTTTTACCCAGAGACAGCACGACACTGGTCGCCAAGGTCTCAGCAGCCAAGGCAGGCTCCAGGCTTGGTGGTACCTGGGCCCAGGTGGGAGGCGGCTCCTGGCAGGGGTCCTGGGCCTCCTGACAGACCAACGAGCGCCTCCCCAGGCTTGGGCTCCCTTGGTGGATCACGGTACCTGGACCTGGGTCTGACCCCTGCCTACCCGTGCGATACTGGGCAAGTCCCTGCACATCCACCTGCGTTTCCTCACCTGCAAAACACACGTATCCTGCCCATCTGACTGACCTGGATAATGTCCGCAGCATAAAGCATCACAAACAGCATCTTGTGGGGTTACCCCTCAGGGTTCTAGTACACCTGCTCTGCTCTAGTCCCACGTGCCCCAAACCCACCTCACCCCCCCATACCCCACTGAGCCCAGCACACACATCCTACCTCTGGGGCTTTCTAGGGGGGTTCCCTTCCCTCAGGGTCAGTCATCCTGTGATCTGCACCCAAAATTCTTTACGTGTTTGCCCGTGTTTCCATCTGCCCTGCTGCGCTGGCAACTCGAGGCCGGGGGCGGTCACCTGGCACCCAGATCAATGGGCTACTGTGAACAGGACAGTGCCATCGCTGGCCCAACTGGCCTTGATGCTCTTCCCCGGGACAGAGGTCTGCCTCTTCTGGGTGTCAGGAGTGGGAGCAGAGGTGCACAGGGGCTTGGAGGCCCCTGCTCTCAGCTCTACACAATAGCACCCATCACGTTGGTGAAGGAAGGTCAAGGCAGCCCTTCACCGGCCGGAACCAGAGGCCGAACTGAGCGACCAGCTCTGCTCTTCAGCTCTTTCCCTTTCTTGGGGTTATTTATTTCAATTAATTTTTATTGGAGTATAGTTGCTTTACAATGCTGTGTCAGTTTCTGCTGTGCAGCAAAGTGAATCAACCATCGTATATATATCTCCCCTCTTTTTTGGACTTCCTTCCCATTTAGGTCACCGAAGAGTATTGAGTAGAGTTCCCTGTGCTATACAGCAGGTTCTCATTAGTTACCTATTTAATACACGGTATCAATAGTGTATATATAGTGATATATATGGTGTCAGTAGTGTATATCCCAATCTCCCAATTCATCCCCCTCAACATGGGGTATTTTTTATTCTTTTTCCGTGACACAAGTTATCATGTACCAAGTCCTTCTGGTTGATTTTTCAGTCGGATTCAATGTATATGAGATTTTTGGGTTCAATTTTATTATTATTAGGTTACAGGTAATTCTCATGAAAGTGTTGATTAAAGTTTAAAAAGATTAGCTTCCCATCCCACTGACTGGAATTCTCCCGGGGCCTGACAGTAATTTCAGTCCAGAGTTGGTTGTCACCTGGAGCCTCTGGGAGAGAAGCCTCAGAGCCGCACGTGAGCAGATGGGGGTCCCGGGACCCCGGCAGCTGGTCCGCACAGAGGGGTAGCCTCGGTCTACACAGGGATCTGACAGACCCCACTCTGTGCCAGAGCTGGACCACGGGGAAATGTGAGACTGCAAGCACAGCACGGACCCTGGCCCCTCGGGGCTCCTGACCTGATGTGATAACCGCTACAGGGAAGGAAAGATCCGCAGGCAGTCCAGGAGCCAGAGGAGGGAAGCGGGCCGACCCTGGAAGGGCAGAGAGGGCGGCAGAGGAAGGGAAAGAGCAGAGGCCAGATGGTGTGGGAAGGGATTCCAGGAAGAATGCTGGCTGTAAAACAGAGATTGTGCCAGCACCCCACTCGAGGGCCGCTGAGAGGGTCAAGTGGGGTGATGAGCATAGGGGTGAGCTTGCTTGGTCCCTGGAAGAGCCGTGCACTGGGTGGGCCCTCTCCTTGGGCCGCTGGCTCCCTGCTGGGTTGCCCATGACCACAGCTATTTTAACAAGGTTCTCAGTGTAACCCTGAGACCAAATGACCAATTTTAGGCTTGCTGGCAGCGGACCCTGAGCCTGCAGCCTTGGCTTCCGCAGGGGAAAGCCAGAAGAGCCCTGGGACCGCCCAGCTGGCTCAGGCTGGGGACCTTCCCTGGAAAGTCTCTTCGAGAAAGAGTGTGATCAGACAGAGGCTGGAACAGGCCTGGGGAGCCAGCGTGCCAGGGCCTGGGCCCTGGGCTCCAGGGCCAGAAAGAGGGGAAGAGAAAGGACGAGGGCTTCCTTAACAAAATGGGCCACATCAAGACAGGGTCCCTCCAGCCCCAGGACGGCTGGACAAAGGTCTATACGAAGCATGACTCAAGGATGGTAGTTCTGCAGGCGACTGGCCATGAGGAGGCCTTTGCCAAGTGTACCAGGGGCCTGGAACTGGCACTCGCCGCATCCGTCCCCGATGTGGTGCTGGGGCAGAGAGAGACCTGGAGCTCAAACAGAACCAGCACGTTCAAAGGCACCTGGAGGTGAAAGGCCCAGAAAAAGAAGGCAGCAGGAAATCCTTCCAATTTTCTCATGCCCTCCTGAAATACCATGCTAACTCCCTACAGCACACCTGCTCCTCTGGTAAAACACTGTTCTGCTTAAAAATGCACATGGCCTGTAAGCCACTCCTAGACGGTCTTTGTTTACCACACCCTGGACCCACATGGCCCGTTCTATGACCTTGAGCACCTTACTCAACCCCTCAGGGCCTGTTTTCTCATCGTGAAAGTGGGCCTGTGACAGTGGCTGCCTCACAGGGCTGTCATGAGGATTCTCTGGGATAACTTTAATGCTACCTGACATGGAACCTGGCACATAGGAGGAGCTCGATAAATTAAATTAATTATAATCAATAGCAAAAATGAAAAACAAATGTTGAGTAGTAAAGGATCAGGGGACTTCCCTGGTGGTCCCGTGGGTAAGACTCCTCACTCCCAATGCAGGGGGCCTGGGTTCGATCCCTGGTCGGGGAACTAGATCCCACATGCACGCCGCAACTAAGAGTTCATGCGCCGCAACTAAAGATCCCACGTGCCGCAACTAAGACCCGGCGCAGCCACAAACAAAAAAAGGTAAAGGATCGGTCAAAAAATGATAGCACAGCCACATGGCTGCATATCACGTGACTGCTAAAATGTTTTCTTGAAAATCGTTTGAGGACATGGTAAAATTATCATAAGTGAAAACATGAATGTTAAAATGGATATTACAACGTTTACACTGTATGGTCTCAACTCTGAAAATGAAAATACATGCATATTTTTTAAAAAAGTCTGCTGGGAAATTAATGCAAGGGAATAGTGATTCTAGCTACACGGTAGGAGTCAATCCTCTAAGCTTTTCTGCTGTTTGTCTTTCCCAATGACTTTCCACAATGACTATGCATTCTTTCATAGCCAGGAAAAACGATCGACATATGTTATGGAGAGAACAGCACTGACAATAAGAAAGGCACGAACTCAGCATTCTGTTGAGCCTGCTTTGGAAGCTACTGCTCTCCGCCCCCGAGCCTCAAGCTGGGGCTTCTCAGCAAGGCGACCTTCCCAGAGAAGCAATGATTGCCTTTGGTTCAAAGTCAGTCCAGCGAGGATGTCGGGTCTGCTTGGCCACCCTGGGGACCAGGAGACAAGTGCTCCATGTTCCTGCCTTTTCGGGGGACTATGGGCTCCCAGACCCAGAGCCGGGTCCATTCATTCGCCCAAGAACATGCTGGCGCTCTGGGGGGCCCAGCCCCACAAATACAAAGAGGGAAGCCACAAGGGGCTCAGAGTTGGTCAAGAGATGGACCAGGAGACAGTATGGGGAGTAGCAGGGCTGAGGTACACGTGTGCGGTGGGGATCACAGGAGGGCCTGGCCCCTGCCTGTGGGAGGCAGGGGAGGGGGTGGGCTCAGGGCTGGGCTCCTGGCAGCCGAGAGGCAAATGCAGGGACGGAAAGGCGTGAACGCACGAGGCCTGAGATGGGAGCTGAAAGCCATTCACTGTGGCTGTTTGTGGAGCATGAGGTCCTGGTGTCGGGTGGGCAGGGGTCCTGCTCATCACGCTAAGGGGTTTGGATTTTATCCTCAAGGCAGTAGAGAGCCACTGAAAGATTTTAAGTCGGGAAGAGACCCGCTGATGTAGCCTTCGATACTCACTCTGGGTACAGGGTAGAAAGTGCACGGAGAGGGCAAGACGAGAAGTCAAGGTGCCAGTTAGGGGCTGTTTGTGGTGATCGAGACAAGAATTAACATGGGCTCAGACCAAAATGCGGGTTCAAACCAAGATGGAGAAGACAAAGCAGATGTGAGGAGCATTAAGGCGGGAGAATCAAGAGGACCTGGTAACCTCCTAGGTACCTGGGGAAGACAGGAGTCAGTGGCTGGTCCCCAGGACACTGGGTTCATGGGGTGGCACATCCTCACGACAGAGAATACAGGTGGGAGCACAGATCCTGGGGCGGGGAGAGGTTACGACCCTGAACGTGCTGAATGTGGGGCGTGTGCGGCCAGATGGCCAGTAGAGAGCGCGCATCAATCTGGGGGTCAGCAGGGGGTCTGGGCTGAGAGGGTGTATTTGGAAGGCATCGACCAGAGCTCTGTTGGGAGTCACGGGAGTGATGTGACCTCCCAGGGACAGCGTGTGACACTGAGAGGAGAGGACAAAATATGGAGAACACCAGCATGACCATGGTGAGGGGAAAGGAGGCACTGGGGGGGCGGGGGGTGGGAGGCAGTGAGCAGAGAGAAGCAGAAAATGGGGGAGGGGGGAGGGGGGGTCTCATGGAAGACAAGGGAGGGAAAGGAGGGCCTCCAGAAGGCGGCTTTCGAGGGTGGTCTTGGAACAGCACAGCCCAGGCAGGTCTACCCACTGTCCAGTGCAGTACTGGGGGGCCTCTGGGGCCCTCTCCTGGAACCATTTGGTGAGGCGCTATGGTGCAGGCCCGTGCACCAGGGTCTCCAGCACCTACCTGGACCCAGCAGATACTGAACACGTGTTCACCGAGGGAAGAATGGGATGGGGGGCGGCCGGGAGGCGTGGGCTGAGGGATGCCCAGCTTGCTGCTCTCCTACCTGGGTCTGGGGAGGGCAAGCAGTGCTCCCGGTACCAGACCCCTCCAGCCCCAGAGGGGAAGCGTGTGCGGGTCCAAGGTGGTGGGCAGGACCCCGGGACGGATGGCCAAGCGCTGACCCATTGATGGGGCGGCCTCAGGCCCCCTACTGAGGGCAGCTGGAACAGCACAGGTCAGAGTTGCGGGAGCCGGCGGAGCAGCGCACAGGCATTTGCTGAGAGACAGTGCCGCCTAGTGGCAGGAGGTGCTCACACCAGGCTTCTACGGGACGGTCCCGCCCATCACCCCGAATGCTCCTAGGCCTTTCTGGGCCTTTCATGCTGGGGTCCTGAGCACTGGAAGCAATGATCCAGGGCTCTTGCCACCCGGGTGGCACCTGAGACTCTGACAGCAACATGCCCTGTGGCATCAGCTGAGGTCGGCTCTGCCAACGGGGAAGGTGGGCAGGCTAGAATGTTATCAAAGCCCCATTTGGCCCCATGGTGTGGGCAGAAATGCAGGGTCCTGCTCTCAGGCTTGAACCTCCATAGTGGGAGAGACTGGACTGCCTGCTGTTTTGTTGGCACAAAGAAAATACAGTAAGCCTGTGAGGCTTGTCGCTGGAGGTGACTGTGCGGCGAGGGGCAGACTGAAGGGCAGCCCAGCAGCAGAGAACCATCTCCCCAGAGATTCTCACCCAGCTCCAGGTTCACTCCCAGGAGGCTGCTTCCCGGAGAGAAGTACCCAAGGCCAGCCTGTCTGTCTGTGGACGCCCCACACCCAGGAGGGCCCGGATTCCAGGGCCACGAAATCACACCCACAGGCCCACGGCTCACTCCTGACTGCTCAGCAGTTTCAGGCCAGGTGAGGTCACCGTGACTGCCTTAAATAACTCAGCAGAGCTCATTTTTATTTTCAGTTGTTGGTTTAGCTGAGCAAGACAAAAAGAGTTCTCTTAAAAACACTTTTTAAAACTTCCCCTTTAAACAACAAGGTCCTACAGTACAGCACAGAGAACTATATTCAATATCCTATGAGAAACCATAATGGAAAAGAATATTTTAAAAAAGAATGTATGTATATATGTAAAACTAAATCACTTTGCTGTAGAGTAGAAATTAACACAACATTGTAAATCAACTATACTTCAATTAAAAAAAAAAGAAAAAGAAAAATAGGAAACCAAAAAAGCCATTCAGAATCTAAAAAAAAACTTCCCTTATTGTAAAAGAAATGTATGCGCAATGTTAAAAAAAATTAGTTTTACAAAAAACTGTGTGACTTGGAAAGTCAAAGTCCCTTATGTGGTTCCACCCTCCATCAAAATTTTCTCTAAACAACCTGGTAAATATTCTTTCAGCTTCTTTTGCTCTATACACATACATTCGTGCGTGTGTGAATATGGGCAGGGGGTAGGGAGTGTATGTGGTGGTGTTTTCTATACTGACAGTTCTATAGCTTCTTTTGATTTTTTTCCCATTAACAGCTTTCTACTTAGAGGCATTCTTACCCCTGCAGCTCAAATTCAGGTTAACCCAGTGACCCAAGACCAGGCTGGGAGAAAAGGTGATGCCCCAGGGACTCAGAAGCCTGAGGGTTTTAAGTGAATGCGGTTGGGGAGCAGGGGAGAGGGACCCACGCTAAAACCCAGATCAGCCCTGGAGGAGAAAAGACCTCTCCCAGAAGAAATATCCCAGGACGGGGTGGGGGGGCAGACTCCACACCCCTTATCTCCTCCCCAGCGGTGGCTGACAGCACAGCTGGCGCAGACAGGGTGCGGCACGAGGGTGGCCCGGGCGAGAGGCTGTCCCCGGGAGCTGCTGGGGCCACGGGAACACCCTCTACATTTCTGCTGACTTGGGCGCACAGGCTGGGTCACACCCAGCGTCAGAGCTCGGGAACCGGGTCCTGCGCCAGGGCAGAGCCCGGCGTGTGACATCCAGGAGAACAAGGGCAGCCTCAGGAAAAGCAGTCCCGTGTGCCAGGTCTGCTCACCTCCCCGGCCTCAGGGATCAGCAAACACGCCCATCAGCACTCTGCTCCTGGGAGCCCGCTCACACCAGACAGGTCACCGGCTGCACGATTCAACAGCCAAGAATTCCAAGCAATTGGAAATTGGTGGTCAGGGTCCTGGGCTACAGGGTCAGGATAAGGCTTCCAGAAAGGGAGAGCCCATTAAGTGCCCAGCAGCTTCCTGCGGCTCCAGGACAGACAGAGACAAACCCAGCTCTGCAATCGGGCTGCAGGTTTGCATCCTGGGCCCCCCAGGAACTGGCTGCAGTGGCTTATTGCTTCAGAACCCCCGTTTCCTTGCCTGCTAAGTAGAAGTAATACAGCTGGCAGCTCAAGCCTGCTACACAATAAACACTCAGTGTTACCCACTACCATTATTACAACTGGCTGAGGGTACTCAAAAGAGAAATAGCTCCCTTGGGCACACAGAGACCTCCAGGACCACTGGGGCCACCTTCCTGGGCACAGCCAGGAACACAGCAGCCACTGTGCAGCCCGCACCTAGAGCAGGCCCCTGCACACAAGGGTGGTTTCCTTGTCCCTGAACAGGGTACTCGGGGGCGGGGGGCAGGGGCAGGCAAAGGCTGAAGAAATGCAACCACCAGAGCCTCTGCAGCTATGGGGCCCCCAGACACCTCCATTTCTTCCTCTTCCTCCCCCAGGTCTAGAAAGGGATCCCCCCCATTACCTGATTGGGTCCTTGGCTCCCAGCTGGGGAAGGAGAAGGGACCGGCCTGGAGGCTCTGGAGGCTCTGCAGGCTCCACGTCTAGACGCTGCCGCCAGCTGGGGCTCAGCTCTGTGGGTGAGGGAGCTGCCGCCCCGAAATCTCTCTCTCGTGGACCACCCATCTGGAAGGGCTGGAGCTACGCTTTCTAAAGGAACCACAACTTGCTGTCGCTGGCCACGCGGGCCCTCGACTCTCCCTGGTCAAGGGACTCACCCTGGTCGATGGAGTGCTGGGGCAGCTGGCTGAGCTGGCTGCTGACCACCCCCGCGTAGGTGCGCAGGAACTCCTCCTCGCTGGCCGTCAGCTGCAGGGGCGAGAGGGCTGGGTGAAGGGTGGCCCGCACCCGCTCCCTGGGCCTCTGTTGTTGCGAACTGACCTTCTAGTTCCAGGGTGAGCACCCTCTCCCCTCTGCTCCCACCCCTAAAACTTGGTCCATGGGGCCCACAGGCCTTGGCACCGGGATCAGATCGGGGACGGGGATTCCAGCATAGGGCAGGCCCTGCTTGGGGAGCCCCTCCCTCTCCTGTTGAGAAGGGCCACTGCACATCTGCTGCCCTCTCGGTGGCTGTCCTGCCCGCCGGTCACCACCGGAAGAGAAGACTCCCGGTAGAGGGGAGGAAAGGAAGGTCAGGGCCTTTAGGACCCTCACCCACTTGGCCCAAACATGGCACAGGGAGTGCCATGCCGAACTGGACATGCTGGTGCCTGTGCCCGGGAGCCTGAATTAGCCACAGCCAAGCCAGAGGCCTGGCATCCCCATCCCCAGACCACAGCTGCTGCAGAAGGTGGTCACAGCCCCTCTGCCCACCGGCATCAGGCACCCTCCCTGGGAGACCTGCTGCTCGACGCCCCGAAGGCACTCACGTTGGAGCCCATCTTCCTCAGCATGAGCAGCACTCGGACCTTCTGCTGAATGTACATCTCCTCCGGACTCTTCCCGGGGGCCCCCTCGCGGTTCATGCCCTGGCCAGCTCTGGGGACTCCTGCAGAGCGAGGAGAAGCATGGGGTGGGGCGGTGTCAGGACGAGACATACCGCATACCGGCACAAGTTGTCAGGCCGCCCATGTTGCATCAGGGGCTCGTTTCTGAGAGCCCAGAGCAGGTGGCGAGCTGCCCGTTCCTCCCTCACGCCTGCTGGCCCGACAGCCAGACTGAGCAGGGATCTCCCCGGAGCAGGCACTGGTGGCCAGCCCCCTCTGTGTGTGGAGCTGTCAGGCCCAGGTGGCTGAGCTGACCCAGACTTCTTGCCAGCTCTACCTTCCAGCCAGCAAGGCTCAGCAAGGCTCCTGCTAAGAGCCCAGGAGATGTGCTGCATGAAACCCAAAGTGTCCCCGTCTTTCAAAGCCAGCAACTTCCATGAGGAGCAAAGTGACATGATCAGAGGCAGCCGGCTGGGGCCTGTAGCTGGAGAAGCCATGGGATCAGTACCCAGCCCCCAAACACCAAGACAGCTCCCTCTGCAAAAGTCCCTGACGAGTTCAAGAGGCTGCCTCCTGGGCTGGGCTCCAAGGAGTCCCTCGATGGGGACGGCGAGCCCGGGGCTGCGGGCACACACACCTGCCCGGGCTCGCTGCCGCCACCCTCACAAGCCCACCCACCTGTCACAGGGTGGCTCCTGCACGCGGCAGCTGCGTCCAGGTGCAGCAGGGACCCGACCTGCAGAAAGGTCCCAGGAGAGAAGTCCCAGGGTTTCCTCCCTCCAGGAGGAGCTGGGGGGGAGGAAGCCGGGCATGGAGGGGTTTGGGTTACACACTTGTAACTCCTGGATGAGTCAGAAATAACGCAGCAGCTGGCGGGGGTGGAGCCCTGGCAGCCCTGGTGCCAAGGAGCTGCGCTCGGAGGACCAAGGGAGCCGGGCTTGCGGGCCAAGGACACTCCTCACACCATCCATCCCTCAGGGGCCAGCAAGCCTTGGACCAGCAGGCTCTCCCAGGTGAAGGGCAGACTCAGAAAGGCACCAGAGCCCTGGGCAGCAGCCTCCCTGGAGGCTCCTGTCAACCGCTCAGTCCCCAGAAGCTAACAGGGGCTCCGGCCCTAAAAGCCTGCACAATAGGGCAAAATGTGTATTGCGTAGCAATGCAGCTGTGCACTCAATGCAGTGCCGTCTACTTACAGGGCCTTCCTTTCCACCACCAAAGCCCAGGCTCCCTCTTCTACTGTCTGCTATCCTGTCACCTCCTCCTGGTTCAGAAAAGGGTCTAATTAACACTGGTAACCAGGAAGGAGGGGTGAGCTGCCTGCAGAATGACCTCTGGTGAGAGGCAGCCAGCCATCCCCTGGGGCCAGGTGCACGAGCGCAGCGGACAGCCCTCAGTTCCCAGCACAGCTGAGTGGGGAGGCTCGGTTCTGGGGGATCACTCCTCCTCCTGTCCACCCCTTCTCACTTCCTTCCACTCCACCACCCAGCGCAAGTAGCCGGAATGATTTTTTATTTTTTTAATTTTTATTTATTTATTTTTTTTATAAGTTGTGTGCTCTTTTTTAATTTTTTTATTTTATTTTATTTATTTTTTTATACAGCAGGTTCTTATTAGTCATCAATTTGATACACATCAGTATATACCTGTCCATCCCAACCACCCAATTCAGCACACCACCATCCCCACCCCGCTGTGGCTTTCCCCCCTTGGGGGGAAAAGTTTGTTCTCTACATCTGTGTCTCAACTTCTGCCCTGTAAACCGGTTCATCTGTACCATTTTTCTAGGTTCCACATACATGCGTTAGTATACGATATTTGTTTTTCTCTTTCTGACTTACTTCACTCTGTATGACAGTCTCTAGATCCATCCACGTCTCAACAAATGACTCAATTCCGTTCCTTTTTATGGCTGAGTAATATTCCATTGTATATATGTACCACAACTTCTTTTTTTTTTTTTTTTTTTGCAGTATGCAGGCCTCTCACTGTTGTGGCCTCTCCTGTTGCGGAGCACAGGCTCCGGACGTGCAGGCTCAGCGGCCATGGCTCACGGTCCTAGCTGCTCCACGGCATGTGGTATCTTCCCGGACCGGGGCACGAACCCATGTCCCCTGCATCGGCAGGCAGACTCTCAACCACTGCGCCACCATGGAAACCCACCACAACTTCTTTATCCATTCGTCTGTGGATGGGCATTTAGGTTGCTTCCATGACCTGGCTATTGTAAATAGTGCTGCAGTGAACATTGGGGTGCATGTGTCTTTTTGAATTATGGTTTTCTCTGGGTATATGCCCAGTAGTGGGATTGCTGGATCATATGGTAATTCTATTTTACTTTTTTAAGGAAACTCCATACTGTTCTCCATAGTGGCTGTATCAATTTACATTCCCACCAACAGTGAAAGAGGGTACCCTTTTCTCCACACCCTCTCCAGCATTTGTTGTTTGTAGATTTTCTGATGATGCCCATTCTGACTAGTGTGAGGTGATACCTCACTGTAGTTTTGATTTGCATTTCTCTAATAATTAGTGATGTTGAGCATCCTGTCATGTGCCTCTTGCCCATCTGTATGTCTTCTTTGGAGAAATGTCTATTTAGGTCTTCTGCCCATTTTTGGATTGGGTTGTTTCTTTAATATTGAGCTGCATTAGCTGTTTATATATTTTGGAGATTAATCCTTTGTCCGTTGATTCGTTTGCAAATATTTTCTCCCATTCTGAGGGTTGTTTTTTCATCTTGTTTATGGTTTCCTTTGCTGTGCAAAAGCTTTGAAGTTTCGTTAGGTCCCATGTGTTTATCTTTGTTTTTATTTCCATTACTCTAGGAGGTGGATCAAAAAAGATCTTGCTGTGATTTATGTCAAAGAGTGTTCTGCTTATGTTTTCCTCTAAGAGTTTTATAGTGTCTGGTCTTACATTTAGGTCGCGAACCCATTTTGAGTTTATTTTTGTGTATGGGTTAGGGAGTGTTCTAATTTCATTCTTTTACATGTACCTGTCCAGTTTTCCCAGCACCACTTATTGAAGTGACTGTCTTTTCTCCATTGTATATATATATCCTTGCCTCCTTTGTCATAGATTAGTTGACCATAGGTGCATGGGTTTATCTCTGGGCTTTCTATCTTGTTCCATTGATCTATATTTCTGTTTTTGTGCCAGTACCATATTGTCTTGATTACTGTAGCTTTGTAGTATAGTCTGAAGTCAGGGAGTCTGATTCCTCCAGCTCCATTTTTTTCCCTCAAGACTGCTTTGGCTATTCGGGGTCTTTTGTGTCTCCATTCAAATTTGAAGATTTTTTGTTCTAGTTCTGTAAAAAATGCCATTGGTAGTTTGATAGGGATTGCACTGAATCTGTAGATTGCTTTGGGTAGTGTAGTCATTTTCACAATATTGATTCTTCCAATCCAAGAACATGGTATATCTCTCCATCTGTTGGTATCATCTTTAATTTATTTCATCAGTGTCTTATAGTTTTCTGCATACAGGTCTTTTGTCTCCCTAGGTAGGTTTATTCCTAGGTATTTTATTCTTTTTGTTGCAATGGTAAATGGAAGTGTTTCCTTAATTTCTCTTTCAGATTTTTCATCATTAGTGCATAGGAATGCAAGAGATTTCTGTGCATTAATTTTGTATCCTGCAACTTTACCAAATTCATTGATTAGCTCTAGTAGTTTTCTGGTGGCATTTTAAGGATTCTCTATGTATAGTATCATGTCAGCTGCAAACAGTGACAGTTTTACTTCTTCTTTTCCAATTTGTATTCCTTTTATTTCTTTTTCTTCTCTGATTGCCACGGCTAGGACTTCCAAAACTATGTTGAATAAGAGTGGTGAGAGTGGCATCATTGTCTTGTTCCTGATCTTAGAGGAAATGCTTTCAGTTTTTCACCATTGAGAACGATGTTTGCTCTGGGTTTGTCATATATGGCCTTTATTCTGTTGAGGTAGGTTCCCTCTATGCCTACTTTCTGGAGAGTTTTTATCATAAACGGGTGTTGAATTTTGTCAAAAGCTTTTTCTGCATCTATTGAAATGATCATATGGTTTTTGCTTTTTCAATTTGTTAATATGGTGTATCACATTGATTGATTTGCATATATTGAAGAATCCTTGCATCCCTGGGATAAATCCCACTTGATCATGGTGTATGATCCTTTCAATGTGTTGTTGGATTCTGTTTGCTAGTATTTTGTTGAGGATTTTTGCATCTATATTCATCAGTGATACTGGTCTGTAATTTTCTTTTTTTGTAGTATCTTTGTCTGGTTTTGGTAACAGGGTAATGGTGGCCTCATAGAATGAGTTTGGGAGTGTTCCATCCTCTGCAATTTTTTGGAAGAGTTTGAGAAGGATGGGTGTTAGCTCTTCTCTAAATGTTTTACAGAATTCACCTGTGAAGCCATCTGGTCATGGCTTTGTTTGTTGGAAGATTTTTAATCACAGTTTGTTGGAAGATTTTTAATCACAGTTTCAATTTCATTACTTGTGATTGGTCTGTTCATATTTCTGTTTCTTCCTGGTTCAGTCTTGAACGGTTATACCTTTCTAAGAATTTTTCCATTTCTTCCAGGTTGTCCAATTTATTGGCATAGAGTTGCCTGTAGTAGTCTCTTAGGATGCTTTGTATTTCTGCGGTGTCTGTTGTAACTTCTCCTTTTTCATTTCTAATTTTATTGATTTGAGTCCTCTCCCTCTTTTTCTTTTTTATAAATTTATTTTATTTATTTATTTTTGGCTATGTTGGGTCTTCGTTGCCGCACGCAGGCTTTCTCTAGTTGTGGCGAGTGGGGGCTACTCTTTGTTGTGGTGTGTGGGCTTCTCATTGCAGTGGCTTCTCTCATTGCGGAGCACGGGCTCTAGGTGCCTGGGCTTCAGTAGTTGTGGCACGCAGGCTCAGTATTTGTGGCTCGTGGGCTCTAGAGCACAGACTCAGTAGTTGTGGTGCACGGGCTTAGTTGCTCCGCGGCATGTGGGATCTTCCCAGACGAGGGCACGGACCTGCATCCCCTGCACTGGCAAGCGGATTCTTAACCACTGCGCTACCAGGGAAGCCCCCTCTTTCTCTTGATGAGTCTGGCTAATGGTTTGTCAATTTTGTTTATCTTCTCAAAGAACCAGCTTTTAGTTTTATTGATCTTTGCTATTGTTTTCTTTGTTTCTATTTCATTTATTTCTGCTCTGATCTTTATGATTTCTTTCCTTCTGCTAACTTTGGGTTTTGTTTGTTCTTCTTTCTCTAGTTCCTTTAGGTGTAAGGTTAGATTGTGTATTTGAGAGTTTTCTTGTTTCTTGAGGTAGGCTTGTATAGCTATAAACTTCCCTTTTAGAACTGCTTTTGCTGCATTCCATCGGTTTTGGATCGTCATGTTTTCATTGCCATTTGTCTCTAGGTATTTTTTAATTTCCTCTTTGATTTCTTCAGTGATCTCTTGGTTATTTAGTAATGTATTGTTTAGCCTCCATGTGTTTGTGATTTTTACATTTTTCCCCCTGTAATTCATGTCTAATCTCATAGCATTGTGGTCAGAAAAGATGCTTGATATGATTTCAATTTTCTTAAATTTACTGAGGCTTGATTTGTGACCCAAGATGTGACCTATCCTGGAGAATGTTCCGTGCGCACTTGAGAAGAAAGTGTAATCTGCTGTTTTTGGACGGAATGTCCTATAAATATCAATTAAATCTATCTGGTCTATTGTGTCATTTAAAGCTTCTGTTTCCTTATTTATTTTCATTTTGGATGATCTGTCTATTGGTGTAAGTGAGGTGTCAAAGTCCCCCACTATTATTGTGTTACTGTTGATTTTCTCTTTTATAGCTGTTAGCACTTGCCTTATGTATTGAGGTGCTCCTATGTTGGGTGCATATATATTTATAATTGTTATATCTTCTTCTTGGATTGATCCCTTGATCATTATGTAGTGTCCTTCCTTGTCTCTTGTAAGCTTCTTTATTTTAAAGTCTATTTTATCTGATATGAGTATTGCTACTCGAGCTTTCTTTTGATTTCTATTTGCATGGAATATCTTTTTCCATCCCCTCACTTTCAGTCTGTATGTGTCCCTAGGTCTGAAGTGCGTCTCTGGTAGGCAGCATATATATGAGTCTTGTGGGTTTTTTTTTTTTTTTTTTTTTTTGCGGTACGCGGGCCTCTCACTGCTGTGGCCTCTCTTGCTGCGGAGCACAGGCTCTGGATGCGCAGTCTCAGCGGCCATGGCTCACGGGCCCAGCCGCTCCATGGCATGTGGGATCCTCCCGGACCGGGACACGAACCCGCGTCCCCTGCATCGGCAGGCAGACCCCCAACAACTGCGCCACCAGGGAAGCCTTGGGTCTTGTTTTTGTATCCATTCAGCGAGTCTGATTTGCTCCTTGTCTTTTGGTTGGAGCATTTAATCCATTCACGTTTAAGGTAATTATCGATATGTATGTTCCTATGACCATTGTCTTAATTGTTATGGGTTGTTTTTGTAGGTCCTTTTCATCTCTTGTGTTTCCTACTCATAGAAGTTCCTGTAGCATTTGTTGTAGAGCTGGTTTGGTGGTGCTGAATTCTCTTAGCTTTTGCTTGTCTGTAAAGCTTTTGATTTCTCCATCGAAACTGAATGAGATCCTTGCCAGGTACAGTAATCTTGGTTGTAGGTTCTTCCCTTTCATCACTTTAAGTATATCATGGCACTCCCTTCTGGCTTGTAGAGTTTCTGCTGAGAAGTCAGCTGTTAACCTTATGGGAGTTCCCTTGTATGTTATTTGTCGTTTTTCTCTTGCTGCTTTCAATAATTTTTCTTTGTCTTTAATTTTTGCCAATTTGATTACTATGTGTCTCGGCATGTTTCTCCTTGGCTTTATCCTGTATGGGACTCGTTGCACTTCCTGGACTTGGGTGGCTATTTCCTTTCCCATGTTAGGGAAGTTTTTGACTATAATCTCTTGAAATATTTTCTCTGGTCCTTTCTCTCTCTCTTCTCCTTCTGGGACCCCTATAATGTGAATGTTGTTGCGTTTAATTTGTCCCAGAGGTCTCTTAGGCTGTCTTCATTTCTTTTCATTCTTTTTTTTTTTGTGTGTGGTACGCGGGCCTCTCACTGTTGTGGCCTCTCCCGTTGCGGAGCACAGGCTTCAAACGCACAGGCTCAGCGGCCACGGCTCACGGGCCCAGCCGCTCTGCGGCATGTGGGATCCTCCCAGACCGGGGCACGAACCCGTGTCCATTGCATCGGCAGGCGGACTCTCAACCACTGCGCCACCAGGGAAGCCCTCTTTTCATTCTTTTTTCTTTATTCTGTTCCGCAGCAGTGAATTCTAGCTTTCTGTCTTCCAGGTCACTTACCCGTTCTTCTGCTATTGATTCCTTCTAGTGTAGTTTTCTTTTCAGTTATTGTATTGGTCATTTCTGTTTGTTTCTTCTTTAATTCTTCTAGGTCTTTGTTAAACATTTCTTGCATCTTCTCGATCTTTGCCTCCATTCTTTTTCCGAGGTCCTGGATCATCTTCACTATCATTATTCTGAATTCTTTTTCTGGAAGGTTGCCTATCTCCACTTCATTCAGTTGTTTTTCCTGGGGTTTTATCTTGTTCCTTCATCTGGTACATAGCCCTCTGCCTTTTCATCTTGTCTGACTTTCTGTGAATGTGGTTTTTGTTCCACACGCTGCAGGATTGTAGTTCTTCTTGCTTCTGCCGTCTGCCCTCTGGTGGATGAGGCTACCTAACTGGAATGATCTTTTTAAAAGCCAGAATGGATGACATTTCTCCCCACTCCAACCTACCCCAGGATACGCTTCACGCCCTTGCCAGGACCCCACATGGCCAGCTCTGCCTCTCGCTCCCACTCCTCCCCTCTCGCTGGCCCCCAGTTTGTTTCTAGGACCTGCCAAGAAGCTCCTCCCCAGCAGCCTTTGCACTGGGGTCCCCAGGCTGGAACTGGCTTCTTTTCCGCTCGCTTAGATGCCTTCCTGGGGAGCCTTTCCTGACTGCATGACCGCGGTAGGTCGTGCGCCCCACCCAGGCCCTCTTGGGCACGTGGTCCCATCACATCCCAGTTTCTTCTTCTTTTGTTTTTTTTTTTAGGCCACACCATGCGGCATGCAGATTTTAGTTCCCCGACCAGGGACTGAACCCGTGCCCCCTGCATTGGGAGCATGGAATCTTAACCACTGGACCACCAGGGAAGTCCCTTGTCCGCTTCATAGCGCACCTGCCGGGGTGCTCACTCACTGTCTTCCTGCACCTGCTGGAGGGCCGGGGCCGTGGCTGCTTCGCTTGCCCCGTCTTCCTTCAGCCCTGGCCCAGTTGGCTGAAGAGAGAACCCAGACAGCCTGTGGGGTCTGGGCTTCCACCCCCTACCATCTCCACATCACTTACGGTCAAATACAAGTCCCTAATCCAGTCTCCATAACCAAATTTAGCTTTTCCAAAGACTCTCATTCCTGAGTATTTTGTGTGCCTTGGGCTGTCGTGTTCTCCGAGGTCATCTGAAATGCTCCATGAAGACTTCAAATTGGGAATTAGGGCTTCCAGGGGTAAAAGTCTTCTGATTCTGTCCTGTGTCCAAGGGCTAATGGTCAGTTGGCCCTCTCCTTGTGGAAGTCAAGGGATTGGCCACTAGGTGTCGCCACACACAAAAGAACCAGAGCCCCAGGGCCACACCCACCCGCTCCCCTACCTCCGTGCTACTGCCCCCTCACCCCCCACCCCCTCGGCCCACAACACAAGCCCCCCAACGGCCCTTCTGGTTCAAGGCTTCATAGTGGTCCTACTGTCACAAACCACCCCCAGTCCTGGGTCCCAGAGCAAGCGCTATCCCCCCATTTAGGGGCCAGCTCTACCCAGGCAAGGATATGTCTCTGGTTTTGCTGTGCGTCCCAGGACCTCGGGACGCTGGCTTCACTGAGGTTGAGAGCCCCTTCCTCACTGTCCTTTCCTGACCAGCCAAGCTTCCTCCAACAGGGGTATGAGGGCTCAGAACCCACAGGAGTGTGTGTGGGTGCCCGTCTCAATCATTTTACACGGGGTCTATTTCACAGAACTTTGCTCCTCCCAACAATCCTACCCTTGGCGTCACGTACGGACCGGTTCTGTTCCACTGTAGCTCCACTATCCCCGGGGACCCACCACGCTCACACTGTGATTACCAGGGGGCCTCACACACCCAGCCGTGGGCCTGGGGTGTCGCTGGGGCCTGAATGGGTCTTTGGGGCCAGGTTGCTCCCTGTTCACACTTCCCTGGCAGAGACCAGTTCTTAAACTGTTACTGCGTGCCTTGGGAGGACTCCTGCCCTTCCTAAAACTGCTGGTCTTCTAGGATTCTTCGAGCTCTAGTTTGAGCTGACTCCACCCTGCTGCCTGACAGAGAGAACACCCAGGAATGGGTCAGGGCCGACGGCGGCGTGAACACGTGTTCCTGCCCTCCGCACTCCAATCTTGATGGACGAGAACATTGGGACCTGTTTACATAATTCCGTCCGAAACAGAAGCTGCATCAAGGGTGCCAATGTGAAGGAAATAATTGAAGAGAATCAACCACAATCAACCCAAACAACAACGACCTTTCAGTCGCTGGTAATGCTGCAAGTGTATTACAGTGTGTTTTGAGTTTGGTGCCTATCCAAGCGAACATGTGGTTAAGTTTTCATCACACTTTTGACACACATCAGATTAACTTCACTTGAGAATTCTTATTCTTCCCTGTAGGGATCAAAAACTGGTCTCCACTAAAATGTGTTTAAATTACCTAAGTCCAAACTGCAAAGAATTTGGACACAATAATTATTCATTCAGTCCTCAGCTGTGAGAGCTGAAGGTAAGGTAACGCTGCTTCTCACGTATGGTCTCCTGGCGACCCCACAAACACCACCGCCTAAGATGGTGGAGCTTCCATCCTAAATCCTAAGAAAATCCCTCAGTGTTAACTGCCCAAGTCAGAGACAGACCTGCTCCCTCTCTTAAGATATAACATTCTGGAAGCTAAACAGGGAAAGGCATACATGAGCCAAAACATAGAAAATGGAAAGAAACAGGCAACTATCAACTATGCAAACGAAAGGCGAGGGGAGAGGCTTGTGGCTACGTGGATGCTGTGTCACAGATATCCACGGCTTACGCGAAAGTGGGCGTGATTCCAGAAAATCACACCTGATTGGGACAAATGCACTTCAGAGAAACTGAGTTCCATACATTCACTGCAGACACACAGATGCATTCACCCCCACACACACACCTTCTACACACTTCTGTTGGTTCTGAGCCTGCATCTCTGTTGAAGGAAGGTGGGTAGGTAAAAGACAGTCAGGAAGGGGTTCCCAACCACTGGGAAGGGTGTTTACAAAGTGACAAATGTGGCTCGTGGCCTGGGAGGCCGCACCACATTTTCTGGGAGGCATCGAGGTCGTCCGTAAGATACCACGTTCCTGCCCAGAGATTAGAGGGACCTAATCTCTATGCACATGAGCTCCAGCTTGGAAACAGCTGATCTCACTTTGGAAGAACTGGGAGGTAGAGCAGGAAAGACCCAGAGAGCAGGACATGCAGAAGTCAGACCCATTCTGATAAACGACTTTGAAAGCTGGCCTCCCTTTGACAGGCGGGGGATGGGGGGGGGTGGGGGGGTGGCGCCCAAATACAAACACAGCCACCTGCACTCCTTTTTATTTATAAACTTAAAGCTAATGCTGTTTAACACCCACACTTATGTAAATTGGAATATACGTTTATACCCAGGGTGGTCTACCACCTGCTTGTAAATGCTGCCTGACCTCGGGCTTGGCCAGACAACAGGGGGCGCCTATAGGTACACAAGCCACCTCTCCCCCATGGGTCCCAGCACTTGACTTTCGTCCATTTAAAAAAAAATGTGATATATTTTAGATGTTCATGTTTTAAAATGTACATTTTCGTCTGTACAATGTTTACATTGCATGAAAATACAGTGCCATATAACTGTGTGACTCACAGAGCTTATATAAAATATTAATTCAGACCTCACACATCTTAACAGCCTAAAAGACATCAGCAGAACCACAACGCTCACGGTTAAGAACCCACACAGCTGAAGCAATGAGCATTATCAGGGACGATGAAGAAAGGATATGAGATGTGCTAGCTTCACGGTCAGCCCTAGAGCCAGTACCCAAGGCCCTCTCCTCAACGCCGTTCTATGGCCACTCTACCAGACGTCCTTCCCCTGGGGTCCTTACCTGCTTCTGGAAATCACCTTCAGGAAAACAGGTGCTCAACTGTGACGGGCAGGTTGTGGCCGGGGAGAAGGAGGAAGGTGCAGCCCTGTGGAAACACAGAACCCAGGTCACGGGAGGAGCCAGGAGGAGCCACGGCCGGTGCTGTGGGATATAGGTGGATGGCGGGAAGCTTGTGGCCAAGGGCCCTGCACGGTCTAGAAATATCTGTATGTCTGGCCAGCCCAGAAACTTGCACCAGCACCCTGGGATAAGGTGCTGGCTGCAGCTATGCACTGTCATTTCCTGCCAAAGCAGGTCACTACACACCCTCCTCCCCTTGGGTTAGTCACCGAGGCCAACTGAGAGCCGCGCTGGGAGATGTCGAGGACCAGAGTGAATCACTTCCGGGCAGCTGATGGGCAAGTCCTGCACCTGCCCGAGAAGGCATCCCACCCACCAAACAACACGACAAGCCAGGCACAGCTACCTCGGCGCTCCGCCCACTTTGTGCTCAGACTTGCATGGTGTTTGTGTGCCTGGGGAACATCTGTAGTTGTATATGGAAACATAAGTTTACATACACACACACACACACACACCCCCCCCCACAGATTCAGATAATTTAAAACCTACTAGTCTGGCCACAGGTTTGCTTGCCCCAAACACACCTCTTCTAGGAATCAGAGAACATTCTCTTCTCTTCTTTGGCCTTCCACACACACCCTCATCGTCTGGGTCCTCTGCAGGTTGACCAGGCAGGAGGGAGGCTGCTAATGGTGGGGTGGAGGTGCAGGCGGGGGGGCCGGAGTCTCGCCTGCCCGTGGCAGCCCGGCCACCCCTCCACTGCGGCGTGTGGGCCTCAGAGCACTTGGTTTAAAGGTGGACTCCTGGCTCTCAGCCCTGCGGTGAGGACAGATGTCTTTGGATAATTGAGAAACCTATTCTAGGGGACCAAGGGGAGCTCTGCAACCCATCTGTCTTCAGCAATCTCTGCTACTCACCCACCCAAGAGGCTGAGGAAAACGTGCTTTCCAGAGGAAGTGAGATTCAGAAGCCTCCCCTACAGGGAGATGCTGCTCTGACCCTGGGTCTCTGGTCTGCAGAGCCCTTAGACCAGTGATGGCCCTGGGATGGAAGAGCAGTCACCCGCCACTGCCACCCCCGCCACCCTCAGCCTACCCTACGGGAAAGACATTTACAACGATTAATTGCTCTTTTATTCCTCTAGACATCAAAGCACTGAAATACCAAGGATCCCTGGGGAACCTTCTACCCAAGTCCCCACATTCCTTCAAAAAGAGATGAAAAGAGACAACCTTCTCCCACTTCTGAGGGGCTTTAATTTTCCAACTACCCCAACAGCCAATTAGCCTCCTACTGTCTACAGGGCTCGGACTGTCCAAGAAACAGAGAGGAACCTTGGCTTCATGACTTGAAGGAGAGGGCGCCTATGGGATGTGGTGGCTCCTGGTGGGATCATCTGGGGACTCACACCAGCTGTTCCATTTGCCACCCGATGATCAGGTCAATGTTCCCAATTTACAGAGGAGGAAACCAAGGACCAAAGCGCCTGGGGCCCCAGAGCCGGTGGAGACGGTGAGCACGCTTCCAGAGCTGGACTCTGTTTCCCGTTCTACTCTGTCGATAGTCAGCTGTGCAATCTGAGGTCAGTCACTGCCCCCTGAGCCCTCCAGTTTGCCACTGGTCAAAAGGAAATCAGGACCTCTACCGTGTCCTCCCTCGGAGGATGCAAGGAGATGAGGGCTGGCTTCATGAGTATGAGGCCTGGGCACCAGCACAGGTCCGAGCACTCATAAGGGCCCTACTCTTGGTTTAATGCTCTCCTGTTGCCGTCTTACAATTCTGAATAACTCTTCTAACAAGGGGTCCTGCATCGGGTGCCACCAACTATCTAGCCAGTCCAGAATGAGGGCAAGGATGTCAAGTGCTCTCAACTGCCAAGGGGACCGTAACCTTACGTAGACATGACATGGACTCAGGAAAGATTTACTAGAATAAAACCTCTCTAGGTGAACACAGCCCTGTGTCAGGCTCAGGAAGCAGGAGATACAAAGGTGGGGCTGTGACACTAAGCCTGCCTTCCAGGAGCTTCCAGAATGGCTGAGGAAACCACACTGCACAAGGCAAATGGAAAACAACACAAATAATATGTAACAATGAACCAAAAAGATAGGTCAGGTTAAAAACACAAACACTTCCAAGAGTGCCAACTGCACGTAACGTGCCGTGCCCAGCACCTCCCCCTGAGCAGCTCAGAGGTGAGAGGAAAAAACCCAGGGCCTCGACCCAGTGTAGTTAAGTGGCAGAGTAAGGGGATGTGCAAAGCTCTGTGGCAACACAGAGGAAGGGGAGGGACCAGCTCCTAGCAGAAGACCCTGAAACTGGGTCTTGAAGGATGAATAATAGGAGTTTGCTGGTAGAGAAGATGGGGAAGCGCGCTGCAGGCAGAGGGAACAGACATTCTTTGAACAAACAATTACTGAGCATCTGTTTATTATATGCCAGGCCCTGTGCTGGGCATTGAGGATACACAGGCGAGCATGCTTGTGATAATGACTCCCAGTGAGCAGGGGAGACAGGCTTGAATCAAGTCACACCCTGGTAAACAGAGCCTCAGATGGTGATAAATGATGGGGGTCAGGGGTCGGGGATGGTAAGTGCAAGGTGCCCTAGGACGCGCAGCTGGGAGTCTGACCTCACCCTGGGGGCAGGCACCCTTGGAGGTGACTTCTGAGCTGTTACTCAGGTCAGGAGGAGCTGGGTTGGGGGACACACACACACACACACACACACACACGTAAAGGTCCTCAAACAGGAAGAGACTGGGCCTTTGGGAAAACTGGAGGAAGAAGGTGTAGCTGAGGCCAGGGAGGCAGGTGAGGGGGCTCAAGGTACTGGACCACATGGGTCTCGGGGGGGGTGAGGAGAGGTTCAAGCGGGAGAGTCGGGTAAAGCCTGAGACCCCTGTGGCTGTGGCGTGAGGGCTGCGGTGTGAGGAGAGATGGAGAGAAGCTGGAGGGCAGGTCCCTGCTGGGCCAGGTGAGGGCCGGGCTTGGGCTGCGGGGTGACGGAGAAGGGACGGTGAGGGTGGGAGGGCTTGGGACACTTCGGCAGGTGGAACTGCGGGACAGGAGCAGTGTCGGAGCCTGGACTGCACTGCAGCTGCGGGAGGGGGTGTGGGTGTGACGTGCCAGCTGCCGGTCTGCTGGTGACGGCCCTGAGGACAGGCCAACAGCTGGGGCTGGGCTCCCAGGGCCACGGAGAAGCCCCTGGGTGGAAACAGAGCAGGCTCGTCCTTCAGATGAAGTCGGTATCACCGTGCACATCCACAAAGCGTTCTGGAGGCGGAGTCAGAACGTGGTGACTGACCAGATCCGGGAAACGTCTGGGGCACTTCTAGGAGATGCTGTGCTGGATGGGGCAGGGGGCTGGGGGGGCACTTTGGGAAGAAGGAGCGACATGGGTGACGGCGAAGAACTGACATCCTGGCATGTCACGTACCAGCCGCGTGGCCCTGGGGAACGCATTCATCCATGCAATCAACAGACATTCTGAGCACTTACTGGGACTGGGATACAGCAGTGCAAAAACAGGCCAAAGTCCCTATGTACATTCTAGGGAGAAGGGAGAACAGACAAAATGAAATAAACGAGAAGTAATCAGTGGGTAAATAACCTAGTAAGGAGGAAGGAGATAGGTACTCTGATAAAAAACCGAGCTGGCTGAGAGGAAAAGGAGGTGTCAGTGGTCAGGTGAGCAGGTGAGCCAGGGGAAGCCTGGGGGAGCTGGACTGGGGCCCTGGGCACAGTGGGAGGGACACCAGCGAGGGGAGGAGGGGGAGGGGAGCAGATCAAAGGACGGATAAGGGTGGGGGTGGTGAGGAACACGACCTCCTTCCATGTTCCACGTGCTGCCCAGAATGCTTGGTTTCTCAACCTCAGCACTAGTGACATTCTGGACTGGATACTTCTCTGTTGCGGTGACTGTGCCACCCATGGGAGGTTATTTAGCAGCCTCCCTGGGCTCTACCAGCCAAAGGCACCTCCCCCTTGGTTGTGACAACCAAGCATGTCTCCAGACTTTGCCACGTGCTCCCTGGGGGGTAAAGTCCCCCCCAGGTGAGAACACTGCTTTAAAGAAACAGCTGACATACATTCTGGCTCGCTGTTGGCCGCGCGCTGTTCTGAACCCTCCACGTATATGAATCATTCAGTCTTTGCAACAAGCATCCCTATAAGGTTTTACAAATGAGGGCACTAGTCTATGCTCACCCAGCTAGCCCGTCCTAGTCCGTTCTGGGGCAGGATTCGAACCCAGAACGTCCAGGCTCCCCCCCACCATGGTACACTGCTCTCCAGTAAACAAGTAAGTGGACAGAAACGCGCTCAGCAGAGGAAGGCAGCCCTGAGCCTCATCTGCAGCCCGGGCTGAGAGTCCCACTTGGGGTGGCACCTCAGGTTCCCCAGCGACATCAAAGCTGGGGCACCAGAGAGAACTTCCACAAGCTCCACTCTCAGTAATTAAACCGCAACCTCCCGGAATCTAGGGCCTCGTGAGCAACCACCTTAATAAATAAATTCCACATTTTGGCCTCCTCCATCCAGACCCAGGCTCGGCGTTCTTGAACCGCACTCCACCAGCAGGAGCAAAACAGGTGTCATGACAGCAGAGCCGCTCAGGACGCAGCACCATTCTTAGGTGATGAGCTTGGGATAAGGAATTTGTCCTGAGGTCACCAACCCAAATTCCAGCCTGCCCCAAAGCTCCTTCCTGCTCTGTGAAGCCAGGTGAAGTTGCAGAACAACAGTGATAATTACTGTGGTTGCGAGAGCATTCCTAAGGGCCAGGCACAATGTCAGGCCTGTTCAGCACATGGGGTCCTCACGACAAGCCTGCAAGGCAGGAATTATTCTCATTTTATAGATGAGACAACCAACGCTCAGAGAAGATAAGTAACCTGCTCAAGGCCATGGAGCTAACAGGTGACAAGCCTGGATTTGAAAATCCACGCTTTCTCTCCATCCTATCAGCCCCGTCCAGTTCAGAAGCTGATAGAAACATTAGCCATTTTATTTTATTTTATTTTATTTTTTTGGCCACACCCCATGGCATGTGGGATCTTAGTTCCCCAACCAGGGATCAAACCTGTGCCCCCTGCACTGGAAGCACAGAGTCCTAACCACTGGACTGCCAGGGAAGTCCCATTAGCCATTTTAACTGAAATTGAAATGAAAACCCACTTTACAGGGAAAAGACAAGTCAGAACCCAAAATAACTGCTAATCAGAACATGAAATAAGGCAGTATAAGAACTAAATACAGGGAATGATTCTTGATGGAATCCAGGGAGGGGAGAGGTGAGGGAGTCATAGGCTGCTATTGGGCAACTGGAGAAAATTTAATAGGGAGTATTTATTAGATATTAGTAGTGTATCAATGTTATATGTGTTGAATGTGATGAATATATTGTGGATACATTGGAAAATATCCTGGTTCTTGAGAGATACAGGCTGAGTATTTAAGGGTGAAATGTCTCAATGCTTCCAACTTACTCTGAAATGGTTCTGGAAAAAAAGTGTGTGTGTGAGTATGTGTGTATATGTATGCATGTGTGTGAGTATATGTGCGAGCATGTATATGTGAGTGTGTATGTATATATCAGTGTGTATGTGTGAGTGTTGTATGTATATGTGTGTATGTGTATATATGTGTGTTTGTATTAGTGTGCATGTGTATATGTGTGTATGTGTATATGTGTGTGAGCGTGTATGTGTTATTGTGTATGTGTGTATGTGTGTGTGAGCGTGTATGTGTATATGTTATTGTGTATGTGTGTGTGAGCGTGTATGTGTATATGTATGTGTTACTGTGTATGTGTGTATGTGTGTTTATGCATGTGAGTGTGTATGTGTGTGTGTGCTTGTGTTAGTGTGTATGTGTTTATGTGTGTATGTGTATGTGTATGTTTATGTGTGTGTGTACATGTGTACGTGTATATGTATGTGTTTGTGTTAGTATGTGTATATGCGTATGTGAGTGTTTATGTGTGTATGTGTACATGTGTGTGAGCGTGTATGTGTATATGCATGTGTTTGTGTTAGTGTGTATACGTGTATGAGTGTGCTTGTGTGGGTGTATGTGTGTGAATGTGTTTATGTGTATATGTGTATATGTGCGTGTTTGTGTCTGTGTATATGCGTTTGTTAGTGTGTACGTGTGTGAGTGTTTATGTGTATGTGTGTGAGCGTGTATGTGTATATGCATGTGTTAGTGTGTGTGTGTGTGTGTGTGAGTGTGAGTATGAACAGAGACAGTACGTGCGCAAATACGGCAAAGGTTAACACTGGTGAATCCAGGTAAAGGGCACAGGTGTGTTCACTGCACTATTCCAAGTTTTCTGTAGATTTGAAATCAAAATTAAAGGTCAAGAAAACACTAAAAAGCCCCTGGGAAGTGGGGTCGCAGCAGGAGAGGCTTCAGTTGCTCTGGAGGCCCCAGGGTGGCCCTCATCTGCGGGGGAGCAGCTGGGAAGCCCAGACACCAATAGGCCCTCCTCCCCGGCCGCAGGTCTGCTGCACAGGAGATTCCGGAACTCTCAACACCCACCCTCCCAACACCTCCTACCTCAGAGCTGCCACCTGCCCCTTCACAGCAACAGGGCACTTTCTCTTCCAGGTGTGAGCCGCTCTGATGAAGGCCCTTTGGTGAACTTCTCGAAGCATTAAAATCAAATCCACATGACATCATTCAAAGCCGCCCAACATCCAGAGCGCAGCCACCCTGCCTGGCTGCCCAGACAACAGGGGGAAAGGCATCAACACAGAAAACCAGCCAGCCTGGGGAGGGGGCTTCGGGGTGCACCTTCCTTTCCGTGGCCTGACTCCCCTCGGAGAGAGCCTGCCAGCCACTCTTGCACATAGAGCGTCACACAAACCAGAGGACATGGGGGCAGGCACAAACCCGCACGCTAGACAGGAAGGGGCTCCCTCCACTGCACCCTCGGGCAGGGGCGGGCAGGCAGCCCCTGGCCATCCACCACGGTCCCTGTTTGGCGCTGGTTCTCAGATGGGGGCACTTGGCAATGTCTGGAGAAAGGAGGATTTTTGATTGTCACAACTGGGAGGATGCTCCTGGGAAGAACCACCTACAGTGCACAGGACGCGCCCTGTCCCCCCAGCCCCACGCCCATAGTGCCGAGGATGAGAAGCCCTGCCAGGTGGCCACCTTCATTATCACTTGCACCAGGCTCATTCAGCACCTCCGGCCTTCACATCTGCTGTACCCTCAGCCTAGAATGTTCCTCCCTATTTACTGTTCACTGTTCAATCGTTACCTTTTTGAAGCCTGTGTTTGCACACTCACCCAAATTTCCTCTACTCAAAGCACTGCACAAGCACTGCACCTGGGTGTCTGTGCCTCTATTTCCACCTCCAAACTGGAAGCTCTCTGAGTGCAGGCCACAGGGTGGTTTAAGTCCTTCGTGGGCCCAGGCAGCCTTATTCTCACAGACATATTAAAATGGACCCAGGGACCTCCCTGGCGGTCCAGTGGTTAAGACTCCGTGCTGCCAATGCAGGGGGCCCAGGTGCGGTCCCTGGTCAGGGAACTACATCCCGCGTGCCACAACTAAAGATCCTGCATGTTGCAACTAAGACCCGGTGCAGCCAAATAAACAAATAAATAAATGGACCCATATCTCTCATTAAATAGAATTCTCATATAACTCCTATGAGTAGAGGGAGCAGATACTTTTTCTTTTCAGGTCTCCAGTATTTTTGTGGACCCTCGAAAAACTTGAAGACCGTAGGCTCTGTGCTGAGGAATCTGGTGGGTTCCTGCTGCTGTCAGTCACATCTGGAGTCCCATGCACAGTTAAGTGAATGAACAGATTTCAGATTCACCCGGGAACCACGAAGGAAGCCCCCAGCCTCAGAATGTCCTCACCTCAGAGAACCTAAGACATCAAGGAACTGAAGGAGCCTGCATTTACAGACTATAAATGTTGATGTAACTGGATTGGTAAAAGGCGTCTGTTTAAAACTTCTGGGGACTTCCCTGGTGGTCCACTGGTTAAGACTCTGCGCTTCCACTGCAGCGGGCCCGGGTTCGATCCCGGGTCAGGGAACTAAGATCCCGCATGCGGCACGGCCAATAATAATAATAATAAAAGCAAAAACTTCTGGTTAAAAAAAATTTTATCCTGTGATTTTGGCCTGATTGGTAGAAAAGGTTACCCAGAGCTCACTGTCTCTTCAAGTCCTTTTTACAGCTAAGCAAGAGTACCTGGCAGGCCTGCTCTGACAGCCTCCGCGGTTCAGCCAGCACAATGCAAACAGGAAGGGAACACGGAGCCGGGGGAAGTTTCCTCGGCTGCACTGAGACACTCAGATCCCGGGCGAAGTCCTTAAGCTCTGTAGTTCTTACCGAGGGACGTGCAGGTGGCGGTTGTATCCCTGCACAGTAGGGGGACAAGGACAGAAGGAAAGAAAGGCATCTTCTGACCTAATTTAAAAAGAGATTCTTTTTTCCTTCCCAGAGAACAGCTGGAGCCCTGGAACCTGGCCAAGCCGGAGCCTGAGACCTGAAATCAGGAACCAGTGCGCCTACAAAATCCGGCTCCGGATTTTCCTCTGATTCAGTCTGACCTTTGGCCTCCTGCAGGTTCCAAGGGGGTGGGTAATGCAGACTCCAGAGCCCTTGTCTATTTATGAGTGGATGTAAGGGCAGGCACTCCCAGCTTGAGCGGGTGCAAGCACCGCCTCCCACTCCTAGGCAGGCTCTCTCGAGCTGGACGGCCTTCACCGCGGGCTGAGCGGCACCTGGCAGTGTCAAAAGCTCACCTGTGCAGGCTGGTGGCAGAAGGACACCTTTTCTCTCCTGTGACCTAGATCAACATCTGAGATGCCCCCAGCGTGCTGACAACCCACCACCACCACCCCCCAAAGGGAAAACTCAATCTGCATTGCTGGTCAGCCTTCTTAGGGATCAGGCTGAAGTCAAATTGGGGCCGGAAGGACCAGTTCCAAGCCTAATAATCCCAGGGAAGGAGCCTAGCCAGGTTTCACAGACCTTGGGTCACCTCCAGAGAAAGAGGCCAGAATGGAAATTTTAACCCACGGAAGCTCCATCAACCCCACTGCCCACAGCTAGGCCAACTCTTGCAGGGTCACCATTTAAAACGTTAATTAAATTGGGAAATTTAAAAGTTGTTGTGTTTTGGTGGCGGGGCTGTTTTTTTTTTTTAAAGAGGAAGGGGAAAAACTGACACAGTGCTGTTTATTTATCAGGAGCTACATAAGGTCCCTTCACTCAGAGCCAGATGGGCTCGTTCACACCAGCCTCCTGCCGAAGGGGACAAGCCTTGTTCTCAGGGGCAGGATAAGGCGGCCCAGGTCTTCCGATGCCTGCCAGCAGGTGGGCTGCTCAAGGACCACTGCCCTCTCCAGCTCTGCCCCCACTATCCCTCCATCCCTTCCCTCCATTGAAGTCTTCAAATAAATAAGTTTCCCGGACCAGGCTCACTGTATCCCCTCAGAATGGGGCCAGAACGGCCTCCAGCTTCCTGTTGCGAGAATTAGGTCCTGAAACCAATTGGGCTGCTCGCAGGGCAAGGGCTCAGTCTCGCCGGGGTGGCCTCCAGAGCCAGCCCACTCCTCACTGCTCAGCTCTGGGGATGGCTGTCCTCAGGACCCAGCTGAGAGGCCCCAGGCCTGGCTTCCTGGGTGAAGCTTCTCATAAACCCTTAAGAACATAAGTTTTAGGATTACTGCCTCCTCTTTCCTATAGGCTTTCAGCGTACAGGTATGTGTTAATTTGTATAAAAATAAAGCTATGTTTGTTTACCTCGAACACATATCCATACTATTGCAATACACTGCAAGCATTCATTACACCCTCATGTCACATAGCCACACTGTTTGTTTGTTTGGATAACTGCTTCTGCTCCGTGACACAGGCCGTGACCTTCCCTCTCCTTTCCCTCCAGCCACCTCAGAACAAAAAATAATCCAAGGAAGAAGGAAACCTCCCCCTAAGAGGCTGCTGAACACTCAGTTTCCTTCCTCCCTAAATGTTTAACAAGCTAATAATCAAAATAAAAAAGATTTTAAACAGAGGCAACTTCAGAATCTACATGTGTTCATTCCATTAACTTGCTGGGGAAGTAGCATGAAGATGAGAACTTCTGATGGGTCACAAAACTCATCCAGTCTGGAGACAATGACGCTGGAGGCTGGAGGGGAAGGGAGGGATGATCAGGGAAAATGCACAGGCTCTGAGGAGACGGGAAAACACAGCGCCCCAAACAGCAGGAATCCACCCACAGTCACCTGCTCAGGGCCAGGGCCACCGTGGAAGAGCTCAGGAGAGTGGACAGAAATGGATGGGAGGCCTTAGGGGCTGTGTGAAAGCTCTAAGAAAGAAACTACCCCCAATCCCAGGGGGCTGCACACAAACACCCAGACCAGTGTAGGGGAGGAAAACTTTTCCCTTCTTCCCTTTAAGGTCTTTGGTTGGTCTAATAATTAAATTGACAGGAGACATTAACAAGAGAAAAACAAATTTAATTTCGTACATATGGGAGCCCCAAAGATATGTGGCTTGAAGAAGTGACCAGAGCAGGCATCTTTTATATCTTTTAGACAAAGAAACGATAAATTTGTGAAGAATTGACAAGACAAAGAAGCTTGGGCTTGGGGTAGTAAATTAGTGAGGAAGTAACAAGGTTTGTTTATACAGCCTTCTCAGCCTTGAATCCCCTGTCTCTGGTGATAAGGATGCCTTCTACCCCCTGGTACAGGGAAGGTACCTTTCACATGGGAGATTTATTTCCTGCTTTCAGGGGGATAAAGGAGGGTCAGAGGGCCCTTCTTGCACTGGCTGTTTCTCAGGAAACTATAATTCAAAATAATCAATATGCCAAGGTGGTATATTTTGGGATGGCGTATTCTGCTCCCCACCCACTCCGCACGCCCAGATAATCCAGTTCAGAAGCCAAAGCCCCATCACCCATTTGTAATGACATCCTCCACCCCGAAAGCCATGGAACCATTAGTCACCAAGTCACAGAGAGGGAGAAGAAGCTCCCAGCAAAACTGGCCTGCGAGCGCTCCCCTGGCAAAAAGACTCCTGGTTTTAAAGGCCAGCTGTTCACCTCAGACTGTCAAATTTCATAAAATGAAACCCAGGACCTTTCACAAGCCCATATCCACAAAATGCAAGCAAAATCTGACCTCCTGCAAAAACTCTCAGTTGAGAGGAAAAAGCTTATATGGAGGTTCGGGAGAGAGAGAGGTTAGTTACACTACACATTAGTTTGATGGTATTCCTGAGGATTAAGACTTTAAGTCTCAGAGAACTAAACTTCCTTGCAAATTTACCTGGAGCACATTACACAATGTTAAAACAAAACAAAAACAGAAAATATAGGCACCAATGCACTGGTTCTTACCTGCTTCTAGAAAAGTCATGTAAGTCTGCCAGAAAGATACTCAGTCATAAGACTTCCAAGTCCCAAATAGAATAACTCACCCAAAAAAGAAGTTCCAGGACTTCCCTGGTGGCACAGTGGTTAAGAATCCGCCTGCCAATGCAGGGGACACGGGTTCGATCCGGTCCGGAAGATCCCACATACCGCGGAGCAACTAAGCCCATGCGCCACAACTACCGAGCCTGCACTCTAGAGCCCACGAGCCACAACTACTGAGCCCATGTGCCACAACTACTGAAGCCTGGGCACCTAGAGCCCATGCTCCGCAGCAAGAGAAGCCACCGCAATGAGAAGCCTGTGCACTGCAACAAAGAGTAGCCCCCGCTCACCACAACTAGAGAAAACTCGTGCACAGCAACGAAGACCCAATGCAGCCAAAAAAAAAAAAAAAAAAAAAAGAATTTTTTTTAACAAGTTGCTGAGCACTTAAATTTTCTGTCTTTTATTATTGTTTTTGAATATTTTTTAACATTTATTTTATTTTATTTATTTATTTTTGGCTGTGCTGGGTCTTTGTTGCTGCGCATGGGCTTTCTCCAGTTGTGGTGAGTGGGGACTACTCTTCGTTGTGGTGCGCAGGCTTCTCATTCTGGTGACTTCTCTTGCTGCGGAGCATGGGCTTCAGTAGTTGCGGCATGCAGGCTCAGTAGTTGTGGTGCACGGGCTTAGTTGTTCCACGGCATGTGGGATCTTCCTGGACCAGGGCTCGAACCCACGTCCCCTGCATTGGCAGGCAGATTCTTAACCACTGTGCCACCAAGGAAGCCAAATTATTATTATTTTTTTTTTGGCTGCAGGAGCTCAGTTCCCCGACCAGGGATTGAACCTGGGCCACAGCAGTGAAAGTGCCGAATCTTTTTTTTTTTTTTAATTTATTTATTTATTTGGCTGCTCCAGGTCTTAGTTGTGGCACGTGGGATCTTTAGTTGCGGCATGCATGCAGGATCGTAGTTCTCTGACCAGGAATCGACTCAGGCTCCCTGCATTGGGAGCATGGAGTCTTAGCCACTGAACCGCCAGGGAAGTCCCGAAAGTGCCGAATCTTAACCACTAGAGCACCAGGGAACTCCCTCTCTTTCATTGCTATTAAGAAGCAGTATTTTCCTACATGTATCTTTTTTTTTTTTCTTTTTTTTTTTTGCGGTACACAGGCCTCTCACTGTTGTGGCCTCTCCCGTTGCGGAGCACAGGCTCCGGACGTACAGGCTCAGCAGCCATGGCTCACAGGCCTAGTCGCTCTGCGGCATGTGGGATCTTCCCAGACCAGGGCATGAACCCGTGTCCTCTGCATCGGCAAGCGGACTCTCAACCACTGCGCCACCAGGGAAACCCCTACATGTATCTTTATGCTTTTGTCTGTCTATAGGATAAATCCCTACAGTCTTAGTTGCTACAGCAAAGGGTGCATGTGTTTAAATGTTTAATATTTTGCCAAGTTGCCCTCCATGGACATGGTGACCTTTTATGTGCCCCCCAAAATGGTGCAAGAACACCTGTTTTCCCCCATACCTTGGCAGAAGTTGATTTGTTGCTAATCTGATAGGTGGGAAGTGGTATATCATTATAGTTTTAATTTGCATTTCCTGATGAGGAAATAGAGCATCATTTCAGATCATTAAGAGCAATCTATTATGTTGTTTGCCCATTTCTTTCTTGGGTTGGCAGTCTTCTTCTTGTTGATCTACAAGTGCTCTTTATATATTAAGACAGTTTGTCCTATGGCTGTGATATTTGTTACACGTATTTCCCCAATTTGTCATTGTTCTTTCGATTATATTATTTTATCCATGTAGAGTTTTGATTTTTATGTAATCAGATTTTAACATCTTTTATTTTATAACTTACAGATTTCATTTCATATTATTTCCTTCTCCCACTGTTTTCTTTTAATATACTTACTATTTTGTACTTTTAAAACTTTGCTCCATAACTGAGTGATCCACAAACCCAGCCTCACCAGAAGCGGGGCAGGTTGGCATTGTGTGCCTCCAGTGGGACGTGGACAATGTCAGCTACAATCATTTCTCACCAAAATGTTCACCTTTACTCCAATTCTAAGGAAAACCAGACTAATAGTCAATAGTCCTGGATTTTAAAAAATGTTAATGTCGTGATAGACAAAGAAAAGCTAGTGAACACTCTAGGCTAAGGGAGAGGAAAGAGCTTGGGAACCTAGTGAAGTTGAGATCTTCAGTTGGATCCCAGATTAAAAACTGGTGCAGGCCAAAGTGAGGGGCGTGGTTGGGAAAGTTGGATGTGGGCTGTATATCGGAGAACACTGCTGGGTCAATAGTAAATTCCTTGGGGCTGAAAATAGTATTGGGATAATGTCGGAGCATGGCCTTAGGAGATGCAAAGTATCTGATACCTGCAACTTGCTTTTTTTCTTTTTAATAAGGGCAGCTCTTCAGCTTTCTTTTTTTTTTTTAAATAAATTCATTTTTGGCTGCATTGGGTCTTCGTTGCTGTGCGCGGGCTTCTCACTGCGGTGGCTTCTCTTGTTGCGGAGCACAGGCTCTAGGAGCATGGGCTTCAGTAGTTGTGGCACACGGGCTCAGTAGTTGTGGCTCGTGGCTCTAGAGTGCAGGCTCAGTAGTTGTGGCACATGGGCTTAGTTGCTCCGTGGCATGTGGGATCTTCCCGAACCAGGGCTCAAACCCGTGTCCCCTGTATTGGCAGGCGGATTCTTAACCACTGCGCCACCAGGGAAGCCCACAACTTGCTTTCAAATCGCTCAGTATAAGTATAACCAATCAAAAGAATGCCAGGGAACCATTAAAAGGAGTGGGGTAGCTGTAAATGACCTCAGACATTAACTTAACGGCTCTGTGCCTCAGTTTGCTCATCTGCAAACTGTGGACAGTAACAGTCCTTAGTTCACAGGTTTGTTGTGAGGAATAAATGCATTAACATAAGCAAAGCACTTTTAACAATACCCAGCACAGGAGAAGTGAAGCAGTATTAGCCAAATGATGACGATGATGATGATGGTGGAACAGAATGAGTTCCAGTACTTACCGTGAAGTGAAAAAAGTAAGGTGCACGACAGTGTGTATACAGTGTGGAAACAAAACAGTGCACATCGGGCACGTGTGCAGTCAGCGCGTACCTGATGCACTTGTACATGTGTAGGAGGTCTCTGGTTAAGATGCACAAGACATCCACTAACAGGTGTCTTTTTCGAGGCGTCTCTTTCAGGGAGGGAGGAAGACTTAGTTTTCAACCATTAGCCTTTTGAGTTCTGTACTATGTATATATTACCTACTCCAAAAAATCCCAACGTATATTTTTTAAAGGACGTGGAATGGGGTCAGAAGAGGAGAATAAAAGATCTTCCTCCACTTTGGTGGCTGGTTGCCCAGCCAGCCAGTCCAGTGCCGTGGCCGCTGTTGAGCACCCAAGCTCTGCCACCATCGCTCACAGGCCTGCGAGAGCTCTTCTCTTCCTCGGAGATGGGAGGTGAGGGTGGACAGCCAGTCCCGGAGCAGACGTAAAGTGATGGCTCTCGGGTGGCAGCAGCAGCTTCCCTGGGGTAGGGATGAAGGACTCTGCCCCTGTGCTGGCTGACTCTGCCCCACCACGTCCCACCGTAAGCTCCGGAAGGCTGTTCTGCGCAGGAAAGTAGAGCCAGGGCCCTGGAGAGACACCCGTAAGCCAGCTTACCAGCCTGTAGGCCCCACCGTGCTCCCCCTAAAAATCACCAGCACCCCATCTTCCTGCAACTCCAGCGATCGGCTGTGGAGCACATAGTGGGAAACGGCACTCACAGAGGTCTGAGATCACAGCTCAGCGGACCTGACCTTGGCGGTTTCTCTATCACCTCTGCTCCTTCCTTAGTAAGTAAGACTGCATCATTCAGGGGCTCAGAACTACCCCCTTACCATTTAAAATCTCCAGATCATCTCGGCAGCACCCACAGCCTCATGTGTTTAAACTGTCTTCCTCCAATGCCCCTCCCCCCAGCCCCGCCGCAGGAGAAACATAAAATTATAAATGGAAAATCATTCAAATGCTCTCTACCTGGAGAGAATGGAAGAAACCTAGAGGGTCCGAAACACATTTTAGTTCATATTCCTGCAGCAGAAGGACATACTGTGAGGACAAGGGTCAGGATGGATCGGTCTGTCGGAAGCCAGGGCTGCCTGGGGCAGGGGGCGGGGAGGCCTTGGTCTGGGCAGGGAGGTCAAGGCTAACCCATCTCTTTGGAAACTGGGCCCCTGGTTCGCCAGGTGATTTAGCTGGAAGAACAAGGGTGGGACCCACACTGTGAAAGGTGTCTGAATCCAAAAGGGACCCTGACCCCTGAAGGAAGCCCCACTTGTGGAAGCCGGAACTGCAGAACGACAAGGCGGTAACTTCATCTGTTTTGGAGTTGTTATTCAGTTCAGGGACACGGACCACAGGATTCCAGCAGCAGGAAACATGTGGGCTGGATACACAGGAGATACTCAGGCTGAAAAAGCCTTAATTGGAGCTGGTCTCCAAAAGCCTCCCACCCAGCTCTCCACGTGGAAGAGAAGATGGAAGTGGGTCACATTCTCCCAGCTGAACCGGCAGCACCGTGGGCTCCGACCGCACAAGAACAAGCCCAGGGGCACTGAGTGACCTGGTCTCCTCGCCAGACTGGCCTTTTCCTCCTGATCAGATGCTGGATGGTTCTGAGGCCCTCCAGACTGAAGGGGCACCTGGTCAGCACCAGGAAGGTAGTGACACTGCAGGGGCTGGTGAAAGTAACATTGCCCGGGAGCGGAGCCCTGTCCTGGCACCTTCCTCTCACTCTGGATGTGGGCAGGCGTCTCTGCCAGCCCTGTGCCCTCTCCACCCCAGCTCTGGCCTGAGGGCTACTGGAAGAACACTGGGTGCTTTTGCAGAAACTGCTGGGCCTCCCTGACCGCACTCTTTGGAGGGATCCTGAGGCCTGTGGCTGGGCAGACCTGGGGAAGAAAGAACCCTCCCCCACCCCACTCTGCATAAACTGACCCCAATGGGGGCTCACAGACAGAGGTGTCCCTGGCATCATGCCGAGAGCACCGATGCAGCCAGCCCCACAGCCTGCCTGCCTCCGTGTGCCTGCTTTCCAAAGTTGGCCAAGGGAGACCTGTCAGGCAGGCAGGGAATTCCGGGGAGACAAGCACTGATGGTCTTCTCATAAGATAGGCACTGGATTGATGGCATAACTTCAGAAAGCTGTGGGGACTTCCCTGGTGGCGCAGTGGCTAAGAATCCGCCTGCCAATGCTGGGGACACGGGTTTGAGCCCTGGTCCGGGAAGATTCCACATGCCACAGAGCAACTATGCCCGTGCGCCACAACTACGGAGCCCACGTGCCACAACTACTGAAGCCCGCACGCCTAGAGCCCGTGCTCTGCAACAAGAGAAGCCACCGCAATGAGAAGCCCACGCACAGCAATGAAGAGCAGCCCCCGCTCGCCGCAACTAGAGAAAAGCCCACGCGCAGCAACGAAGACCCAACAGAGCCCAAAATAAATAAATAAATAAATAAATTTTATTTGAAAAAAAAACTGTGGAAAGAGCTCAATGCCATGATCGTTCTTCCCTGACTTGAACTCGGGTAACAAAGGGTTAATAAGCTTTTAAGTGGAAACGTAGTTCTTACTAACTGGGACTGCCAAGGTGCTAACTGTTTCTACAGACACCCACACTAGCACGGCTTTTGTTAAGTGTGACACACAAGGGCTCCAATCTACTAACTCTTCCCCAGCTCTTCTGGGAAGCCAAACCCAACCCTCCACCGTAACGTCCGTCCAGGGCAGGTACCCATGCGGCTGATGTGGACATCTGGAAATTATATCCTGACTCTCCTCCTGAGAGTTCAAAACACTCACCAACATGTTCTTGCTTTAGTCACACGACTCCCAACTAGATAGTAAGCCTCTTGGCCCTAGATTCTAAGATTTGTACGATAAGAACTAATTCTACCCTGCTCACCACAGTATTCCCTACCATGAGTATACCCTGCTCACCACAGTATTCCCAGGGCCTACCATGGGGCCCAGATCATAATAAAAGTTCAGTAAATATTTATTACTTGAATCAGTGAGTTATTAGGAGGAAGGAGGAAAGGAAGGATGAATGGAAGATAGTCATCACCTCTTGCTATCTCTGTGTTCTTGGTTTATATTACAAAGACATCACCGCCGGGATTAGAAACCAAGCCCTATAACCCCCTTCTCTGCCCTGCCATCAACGGTCCTCGAACCTGTTACGATGCACAGTTTACATGCTGCTTCCAGAAGCTTCTACAGAACAACATGAACATGAAAAATGGAGAAACTTTCATGACCTTCAATCCTTAAGAAACTTCGGAAGGAGGAAGCCCCCCAACAGAAGGACATCTTTCCCTCTGGGGGCTGTTGTCTTCCCCCTCTAACAAGGCTCTGCAGAGGATCAGGACATAATAGGTCTTTAATGACAGAGTATAAGCAGTTGGGGCTCAGTGCCCTTTCATAAAAGAAGTTCAAAAGCACTTTGGCCCAAACATCACAATGCCCCTGGGAGCTATTAAGGCACAAGGATCATTATCCCCATTTACAATTGAGGAAAGTAAGGCAAAGGGAGGTGACTTAGTTTGCCCAAGGTCAGATGAGACAGGGAAAAGGCACAGGATTCAAACTCTTTGCAGCAGCCAGCGCGCTAACTCTGGGCACCCTCACAATGTCATCCACGCTGGGCTTAAGGGAGATGTCTTTTCTTCTCTGTTGTTTCTGCTGCAAGGCAGCATCTAATATGGTGTCCAGAACTCACACACAGGAGTCCCACCAACTGGGTCTCAATCTTGACTTTGTTCCCAACTATCTTCACTTCAAACAGCTTATTGTACTTAACCTTTCCAGGCCTCAGCTTCTGAATATGCAAAATGGTAATAATGCTACTTAGAAACTACAGTGAAGACTAAGTGAGAAAAAGTACAGAAAATGTCATCATTCATTTTCTAAATGAGTACGCATCACTCTCATAATGAAAAAAAACAAAAACAAAAAAAAGAACAACAGTAACAAGAGAAAAAGGTTGCACCCACTCCGGGTTTAGTTTTTACAAGGAGACAGGCAACACGTGACTAACAAGCATTTCCGATTCGGCCACTGAAATACGCCAGAACCCTGAGAGTGACTTGCAGCACAAAAGTCCTATTTGATTCCTACCAACTCTCACTGGCCTCTCAAGGTTAGCAGAGCAGGTTGGCATCACGGACACTGACAGACAAGGGGATGCCTGAGTGAGGATTTGAAAGGCTGGCCAACTGCCCTCAGTCTGAAGAGGCCAACTTTGGATTCCTGGTGAGTTGAACTCCTGGGTTTGAAACTCCATTTCTGCTGAGCTTCCCAACTCCACTCAGCCCAGACTAAAGACAGCCAATGCTTTCTAGATACCACCATACTTGGATCAAGTGATGTGCAGGAGTGTAGATCAAATAATGATACAGGAAGTGTTCAGAGGTGACAGTGTGGCCTGGTGGTACTCAGCAGGGGACTGGTAGAGAAATGGGGATGGGGTCGGGGGGGAGGAAAGCTGCCCAGTCAATATTGGTACACTTCCAACAAAGACACTGTGACAGGGAATTCCCCGGTGGTCCAGGGGTTAGGACTCTCATGCTCTCACTGCCAAGGGCCTGGTTCAGTCCCTGGCCAGGGAACTAAGATCCTGCAAGCTGAGCGGTGCAGCCGAAGAAACAAAACAAAACAAGACACTGTGAAGACACTGTGACATACAGGTATGTGGGGGTCCCTGATGCACATAAGAACAGCAGCAAAACTCCAAGGTTACGCCAGAGTCACTACCATGACAAGAAGCTTTTCCTTATGCAGAGAACAGGACAAGCTGCTGTACAGGACAAGATGCTAAGAGCTGGCGATGCTCATTCATTCAACTCAAGAAACATTGACCAATTACCTACATACTCAGGGGAGAAAGGTGGCTTGATGGAATCTGCAGGACACACAGACACACACACCTGGAACTTCCTTAAGTTAGCTGATGGATCCCACATCTCCTGGGTACCTAGGTCAGAGACATGAGAAACCTGAGGGGAATAAATACAACACTGATGGCCTCCAAAAGCCTTCCCAGGACAAGAAGAGCCTGCTCACTGCTCTTCCAATCGTCCGGGTCTTTCTCCTAGGATGGACCCCCAGGAAAGGTTCCTGTGCAGTGACCTCCCACTGTTCAGAATTGAAGAGTAAAATCCAAACTCCTCACTGTGGCCACAGACCCCACTCCTGCCACCTCCTCACTCAGTACACTCCAGCCGCCATAGGCTTCTTGTACACTCCAGCCGCCATAGGCTTCTTGCTTCTACTGTCCTCTGCCCATCCGCAGGGTCTCCATTCAAAGTTACCTCCTCAGAGCTCGCTAAAATTATGACCCAGGCACTCTCCATCTCATTGCCCTGTTTTATTCTCCATGCATCTCTTTTCACCATCCTACATTATTTTGTTCACTTGTGTACTTGTTTACCGTCTGTCTCTCCCACTAGAATGTAAACTTCATTAGATCATGCAACTTGGTGATCTTGTTCTTGGCTATATCCCCAGCATCTACAACGGTGCCTGGCACACAGTAGGTGTTCAATAAGCCATACAATTTAAGAAATATTTATTGCGTGCCTACAAAGTCTAACTGTAGACCAAAAAAAAAAAAAAAAAAAGACAAAATCTCTGCCCTAAAAGAGCTTAAATTCTGATGGGAGATAAAAATCAGATTAAAAAAATGGTGAAATAACAGCTACTACTTCAACCAAGCCATACCAAGGTGCTCAGTGCTGTTCTAAGCATCTAATAGGTATTACTTAATTTAAGCCTCCCAACAACTCCATGAAGTATTAATATTTTATAGATGGGGAAACTGAGGCACAGAGAGGTTAAGTTACTTGCTGAAGGTCATGAAGCTCATGATGGCAGAACCAAGACCCAAACCCAGATAGTCTTGGTATGAAGTCCATGCTCTGATTAAGAGCTATGCTTCCTACCTGCCGAGTGTCGAGTAACTACTTGGTCAGCACCCTCAGCAGCTGTTCCTTGTAGGCAGAGCTGGAGAGAGAGCAGACCCATCAAGGAAGGGCTGTGAGCTCAGTGACATGGAGTCTGCTGGGTTGACCCCCGTGGTATACTCTGGTTGAGGAGGAATCTAATGAAAAGACATGGACAGGGTCAGGGTTCCTGGGCTCTAGTTTTAGGTGCTGTGAGACACCCAGGCAAGTCAACTCGTACTTGATGAGTGTACTTTTGGGGCAGGATCTAGATGCTGTGAGGGATGGAAAAGCTGAATCCAATAGAGACCCTGGCCTCAGAAAGCTTAGGGTCATGCAAGTGCATACGAAGCTGAGAGGTAGAAAGTGACGGATACCATTAGCAAATGTACAAACAGCTATGGGATTTCAAAAGAGTTACTCACTCTCTAGGGACCACAGGTGCCCAACCGTAAGAGGGGCCCGGCCCCACGGTCCTTTATAGCTCGGATGTGTTCTGACAGCCCAGACTTGGAGCAACGTGGAGATCAAGTTTTATTCTGGTTAATGGTTCAAGTTCACGGCCACTGAGCTGCTCTCCCACCCACCATGAGATCAGTCCCAATATCTTTGGGCAACATCCTACAGCAGAGGCAGGGCAATAACGCTCTCATTTAAATAATGCAGCCGGATGTGGGAATGAAGCCCAGTGTGTTCTGCCCTCCTCCACCTCGAACTGATTTTTAAGCCTACAAACCCTCTTCCCTCAAGGAGGGGGTGGGTGACGTTTCTGTGAGCACCTTGTTAGAACGTGGAGACTGCTCCCTATTCACCCTGGTCACATCAGTATCTCTAAGGTTAGCACAGTACCTGGCCCAACAGCAGGTGCTGAGTAAGGTTTGCTGAGTTAAACCTGAGCTTGGTCAGGTCTAGAAATTCTCTGCCAGAAGTATAACTCGAAGTCGGTGTTCCCTGAAGTTTTGCTTTAAAGGTCTGAGCCTCTCTCAGGGGGAGCAGACTGGTTTTACCTATTCACTTCTGCTACCCCTACTCTGGTCCAAGCCACCATCATCCCTTGACCGGAAGCGGCAACAGTCTGTCTCCCAATTAGTATCCCTGCTCCTTACAATCCAGTCTCAATAGAGCAGCCAGAATGATCTCTGAAAACAAATCTGATTTTATCACCTCTTTACTTAAAATCCACCTGTGGTTTCTAACTGCACTTGGAATAAAATCCAAACTGGCTCTTCCCACCTTCACAGCACTTACCATGACTAAAATTATTTTGTCCACTTACTTGTTTAATCCCTCCTCTTCAGAAGGTCAGCTACAGGAGGGCAGGGGCTGTGTCTCTCTTCACCACTGTAGCCCCCGGTGCTTGGAATGCTGCCTGACACATACACAAGGACCACTCACTCCACCAGGAAACCATGAATGACACACTGGCATTTAACAGCCAGCACCTGTATTTATAATTCAAAGTCCTGCTTTAAATCAAAGGAAACTTGGTCTCTCTGGACACTTTAATGGCCCAAGAGATCAGTATCACTTAGAGTCTAAAGCCAGGAACTAGAGCCCAGTAGTTGTAGCAGGGAGCTAAGAGCCAAGATACTTGGGAGCAGAACCTCAGGACAAACTCTGACTTGCCTCCAGGTCCCTTGCCCACACACCCTGTGCCTCAATTTACCCAGCCGTCGGCCAGGCACACTTCCCTAAGTAGTGTGAGTGACAGGAGACAAAGTAATTAACAGCTATAGTGTACTTAGATTCTCAGATAGGAGGTGCTGCCAGCCTCACATCTCATTATTCATAAAACTCTTCATCTGCGGCCAACACAGGCCTCCTGGGCCTTCCCAGGGGCTAACCTGACAGCAGGTACTGCTCAGACAAGTTCAGCACACACGAGAGAGGCAGGCATGCGGGGCCTAACAGAGGTTGGGTATCAGACCTAAGTGTCTCGGTTACCAGGTTCAAGAAAAAGGAAAGTGGTCGGGGTGGGGATGATGGAAAGGAGGCGAGAAGTGCAGTCTGGGGCTCTGAGTGGTTAATCTTGCAGGTTCACATACACACGCCTGCCATACAGGTGAGATGTATGCCTACAATGTGCACCGTCTAGGAACACTCACTAGGAGAGGTGGGATGGGGACACGACAGTTCAACCAGACTAGGGAGAGGAACCGTGGATCAGCGACCAGATCTTGGCAGCATTTAGTTTGGGAAAATATGGGAGGGCTCTATACAGAGGGTCAGGATGCTGAGAGCAGGGCGCAGGTGAGGGAAGACACAAGAGGGCACGGGACCTGGAGTGCCGACAGACGGTGACAACCCCGCCAACGCGGTGGGGTGAGCAACAGAGTGGATGGCTCGGACACCTGTGGAGGCGACCCCCGGGGTAAGGGGGGTTGAGGACCGCTGGATGGTGGTCTGTCGCGGGGGCGGCGAGTGGCAGGAGCAGCGGGGGCCAGGTGGGGCAGGAGGCCCGGCCCAGACCAGGGCGCCGTGCCGGGGGTCCGGCTGGTGGGTCCGAGCGGGGTCGGGGGCGCCCTCCACGGCCCCTCCCCGAGAGACAAAGGGCCGGCGGCTCCCCCGAGCCCCGGCGCGGCGCGGGCCCAGGCGCTGAGGGCGAGGGCCGGCCTCGGCGCTTACCTGGGCCGCCCGACCCGGCCGGGCGGGCGGGGGCTGCGGGTCCGAGAGCGGCGCGCGGCGGCCTGTTCCGGGGCGCGCACAGCCCGAGCAGCCGCGGGGGCAGCAGCAGCAGCAGCAACAGCAGCAGCAACGGGAGCAACCGCCTCAGCCTCCGCCTCCCGTTCAGTGAGTCACCGCGGCGGGGAGAGAGGGAGGCGCCAGGCCGCCGAGGGAGGGACCGGCGGAGGGGGCGGCATCTGGCTCCGCTCGGGCGGCGGAGGCGCGGCCACGGCAACGCCCCGGGGGGGCCGGGCGCCGGGGGCGTGACCTGATGATGTGGTGGGCGTGGCCAGGAACACCCTGTGGCTCTCATTGGTTAAATCGGACAGAGGGTGGGGATTCCAGTTGAGTGGGGGGGCTGAGGAGTGCTCGGGCACGCTCATTGGGCCCCTCGAAGGGGGCGGGACCAGTGGCCCCGGGGCGGAGCCACGAGATGGGCAGGTGGAACCCGGTCGCGGGCAGTGGCCGAGCGGCTCTCAGAGCAAAGGGGTGGAGCGGGTCGGGGGTTGGCAGGGGAGGAGGGGCGGGGGCTCGGATGAGGAGGCGGCCTGAGGGCGGAGCCCGGGTTAAGGATGGACCCGGCGTTGCGGTAAAGCAACTCTGCCTGTCCCTAGCTGCTCCAGAAGCACAGTGATCCCGTAAAAATAATGGCCTCTCCCACGCACGCGTCTGTGTTTAAAAATGGGAGCAACCAGATGGGGCGGAATCCTTGGGGAGACCGATTTACCCAGGACCCCTGAAAAATCTGAAATGGACGAGGTTGCAAAACATTTAGAGGAGTGGTCTTCCTGAGTCTTGGAGCTGGGAGTATTGCTACCTTTAGGCCGACTCTTGAACTGGGGGCCTGTCTAACCTGGATCCACCGAGCCCAGAGAGCCCAGGGATGGTCCTCTGTGGGTTAAACTTAGAATACTGTTTGTATTGGTAGTGAGTGCATTTTTCTGGGGAGAAGGGTGCCCTTGATTAAAATGTTTCTATAGGAAGTCTGACTATGTCTGCTAATCTGGCTCTGTCTGGAGAGAGTATAGAGAGAAACAGCCCCTTTTAGGCAAAATGAGAATTGCTCTGAACACCCACCTTCCCTTTTAAAGGGACGCGTGTCTTCAAGTGTGGTCTCACTTTCAACATTTAACTTAACAATTGCATGGGGTGACACTAACCACAGTTTAGAGGCCTTACTGCCCCGCTTTCCCCAGCCTTTTCACTCCTTTTCTGTCCCATCCTCTTCCACTCCCCTCACTTTTCTTTCCCTTCCCTATGCAAGGATACAAGATACTTTTTTTTTTTACTGTATTTATATCCTCCAATGTCCATATTGCTCTTTTGATTTAATAACTTTTTAGTTACAATTGAGGAATACTTTAATTTTATCAAAAGTCATGAGATTATGAACTTTTAAAGGCCAGAAATAGATTTTAATGATGTCTGTATCTCCATCAGCTTCCAGACTACCAGGCCCATAACAAGAGCTCAAGCAATATTTTGCAATACAGTTACAAGCTTGTCCCTCAAGTTTCCCAGTGCATACCAATACAACAAACTTACATATTCAAGTTATTTTCATGTAAATATTGATGTTTAAACAAATGAATTGGGACTTCCCTGGTGGCAGAGTGGTTGGGACTCCAAGCTTCCAGTGCAGGGAGCCAGAGGTTCCATCCCTGGTCGGGGAGCTAGATCCCACGTGCATGCCGCAACTAAAAGTTTGCATGCCACAGCTAGGGAGCCGGCAAGCCACAACTAAGGAGCCCGGCAAGCCGCAACTAAGGCGCCCGCCAGCGCAACCAAAATAAATAAATAAATAAATATTTTAAAAAATAATAAACAAATGAATTAAGGGACTTCCCTGGTGGCCCAGCGGTTAAGACTCCACGCTTCCATTGCAGGGGGCACGGGTTTGATCCCTGGTTGGGGAAATGAGACCAGGGAACTGAGATTCCCACATGCAAGAAGGGAAAAAAGAAAGGTATATGCTTAAGGAAAAATGTGGGAAAGGAATGCACAAAATGAAAAGGTGTCAGTGTGAAATAGTGGATGCTTTTTTCCTTTTTTCAAAATTTTCATAAATACATTGTTTTTATAGTTCAAAATTACAATAAGTTCATCAACATAGCCAGGCCCTTAACTACCCCATCAGCTCAGAGTTGGAAAATTCTGCATTTCTAGATAGCAGTATTACTGCAGGATTAACGCAGAATGAAACACTGAAGGCTTAGGAGGCAGGAAACATCTGTTAGTTCTGACAGCCCAGCACTGCCTCTGCCCTTTGGGGAACTGCTCCTCCCCACCGTCTACCCACCAGAGGTGCTGATGAGGTTACCAACTATAGTATTCTACCCTTTCCCCTCCACAAAAAAAGCAAACAGTGGAGACGTGAACCCAAGCTTGATCAATTTAAGTGCTGCGTTCTCTTGACCATTGGCTAAGAAGAGGATGTGACCTGAGCGGAGCCAATTGGAGTCCTTCTCTGAAACTTTCTGAATTGGAAATGAAGGGAAGTTCTTTCTTTCCTGTTGGATCAAGAGCTGTAAGGATGTGACCTCAAAAATGTTAGCATCATCCTCCACCCATCCCATGGAAAATTCTGAAGGAATGAGGCAATGTTACTGGACAGACACAGAGACCAAGATTTGGAGGGAAGGAAAGTGAAAGGGAGAGAACCTATCATGGTATGTTCCATGGTTTCAGTAGACCTTGCACCAATTCTGCACAAACCATCTCACACTTAATAGGTCCCCAAATCTGCCTTTCCTCTGTCAACAGCTGGCGCCACTCCACCAAGTTGCTTATACCAGAAACTTAAGAGTATCCTTGACACCACGCTCTCCTTTATCCCTCACGTTCAGTCCATGTTGTTTCCACCCTCAGACCATACCTTGAATCTCCCCTCTTCCCACCCTCTCCACTATTCTGCTCCAGTTTAACCCATCATCAGCACTCACCATGACTCCAGCACTAACTTCCAAGTGTGCCCTCATTCAGGCTTTCCCTAACACCGTCAATCCATTGCCCACACAGCAGCTAGAGGGATCTTCTTAAAATGTACTGATCTTGTCACACCTCTGCTATTCAACGACTCCTCTTTGTTTTCCTGATGAAGTTCAAAATCTTTAGCATGGCTACAAGGCCTTGCATGATCTGGCTCCAGCCTGACCTTGAACTACCTTTGCCAACTGAGCTTCCACCACACACAGGCCCTCTCCCTATTCCTTGATCACAGGATACTTCTTTGTGCTTTGGTACATATGAGTACCATTTCTCTTCCTTTTACTGAAGTGTAGTTGATTTACAATGTTGTGTTAGTTTCTGATGTACAGCACAATGATTCAGTTTAACATATATATACATATTCTTTTTCATATTCTTTTCTTTTATGGTTTATTACAGCATATTGAACATAGTTCCCTGTGCTATACAGTAGGACCTTGTTTATCTATTTTATATATAGTAGTTTGTATCTGCTAATCCCAAACTCAAGGAGACTTTTCTTTATCTATGCTAGGCCAGCCCCAGTCCCAACATGGCCATAAATTCCAGGAGGGCAACGAGGTCACTGTGAACCACTCCCACCTAGTATAGTAGCTGGCAGTGTAGATGCTCAACAAATACTGCATGAATAAATAAATGTGTAAAGACTGAACCCAGGACTTTCCCTCCCATTGATAGCCACTCCTGTTTCCCCATCTCCACCCGCAACTCCAATGCTACCAACCCTTTTTTCACGCTTCACTGAATAAATTTATGATTCTATATTTTACCCTTTCAGCTTTGGGGAGGGCCTCTCTGTGCTCCCAGACATATATGTATCTTTAAATAGCTGCTTTCTGGAGGAAAAAAAAATCTCTATCCTCTGTATCAAAGGGATAACTCTAACAGTAAAATATTCAGGCCAAGTATGAAACAACAGTGGAGCCACAGCAGGCTGCAGGGAAGGAAAGCTATTTTGAAGTAGTTATGGCAACAGTGGTCCTCAAATTTTACCCTATAAGAGGGCCTCCTGCCTACAAGTGGAGCAGGTACAAGGTGAGAATGGGAGAGAAAGGAAAAGACATTGTACTGAATAAAGAAGAGATTTTTTTTTTTTAGTAAAGAAAAAATAAGAACCAATTCTTTTTGTGTTTTGAAAACCAAATTTTAAACACTAATAACTTCCAATTATATAGAAAGTTCGAAAAATTGTCTTTTGCATCGGTCTCTATGTTTTTTTGTTTTTTTGCGGTACGCGGGCCTCTCACTGTTGTGGCCTCTCCCGTTGCAGAGCACAGGCTCCGGACGCGCAGGCTCAGCGGCCATGGCTCACGGGGCCAGCCGCTCCGCGGCATGTGGTATCTTCCCGGACCGGGGCACAAACCCGTGTCCCCTGCATCGGCAGGCGGACTCTCAACCAGTACACCACCAGGGAAGCCCCTCGGTCCCTATATTTGTCATCCTGTTTACATGCGATACAACTCTAACTTCTCTGAGGATAGACAGTGACGCAGGAGACAGGAGGCTAAGCACGCAGCAGACAAAGCATGCCGCGGTCGTGTGCCATTCTCCTCTTTCACCTTGGCAAGTGACTGTCATTTAAGTTTACTTTGGAGATAATAAGGAATTATTAAACACAATGATGAAAGCATTTTGTAGAGCAGTGGATATACATATTTTGTGTCATGAGTGGGGTATGTGCAGCTTTGAACATCTGGCTCGCCGCCAACCCGTCCCTAGAGTGTTGGTTTCTACAGCATCTGATACGTACATGCTCCCTACATCACGGAACCTTGTTTGTACTGTGCTTGGGAACAACATAAAGAAATAATTATTCACTTCTTCGGCTGAGTGTTTTGACAGACCAACACGTCTTTTTTTTTTTTTTTTTTTTTTAATTTATTTTTGGCTGCATTGGGTCTTCATTGCTGCGTGCAGGCTTTCTCTAGTTGCAGCGAGCGGGGGCTACTCTTCATTGCGGTGGGCGGGCTTCTCATTGTGGTGGCTTGTCTTATTGCGGAGCACAGGCTCTAGGCGCGTGGGCTTCAGGAGTTGTGGCTCGCAGGCTCTAGAGCGCAGGCTCGGTAGTTGTGGTGCATGGGTTTAGTTGTTCCGCAGCATGTGGGATCTTCGCAGACCAGAGCTCGAACCCTGTGTCCCCTGCCTTGGCAGGCGGATTCTTAACCACTGCGCCACCAGGGAAGCCCCACCAACATGCCTAATAAGTGTACTTTCTGAGCCTCAAATGTTCACCTAGTAAAGACAAACCAACATAAGGCCTCAATTTGGATCCAAATATTCAGCCTATTAGTCTTTAAGCACAGTATCACCTTTTTATTTCCAGCTGGTTATCGTCTAATTAAGCATAAAAAATTACCATCCCTAAAAGCAAAGAGTCTCTACTCTCTGGTAATAAATGACAGAACAGCTATCTTTCCCCCCTGCACAAACGAATGCATTTTATATCTGTAGATATTGAAATGTTACCAGTGTATTTAGGTGAGACTGAAAAGACCATTCCTGACAAGCAATTCCTTCCTTTAATAACAGGCCCTGTTATTAAATATTTGTTATTAAATATTTGTAGCTTTGCCTGTTATTAAATATTTGTAGCTTTTCTCCTACCCTTCACTGTTCTAAGAGTAGAAATTTTCAAACCTACCTGAGAGTATAAACCCTCCTGTTCCACATCTATATGTTTAGCTACTTGCTATTTGTAAGACTGAGGTCGGGCTTTGCAGTGATGTGACAGACACTTAGATTTTGCATTTTGGTCCAGCAGAGGTTGCTCAATCTAAATGAACTTTGTGGCTTTGTTTTCTGCACACACCGCTCCCCTCACTTTCTTCATTACTGCTCTTCTAGGAAATTACTTCCCATCAGCAGTACTTGCCCCCAGCTGGTTGTGAATCAGATGGGGCTCTTTTTTTATAGTTAATAAACAGTACAGGCTGAGGGCAGCAAATCTACACCCTGGTGCCAGCTAATGAAGAGCCTCACATGAAAGCTTATGCAAAGGGGACAGGCATAGTGCAAATGTCCTGGGATCCCAGATTATCCACTCTTCTCCCACACGCTGCTTAACAGATACTAATGATTATTAATTATTTAAGCAAAGAACATGAGAGTCAACACAGGCGGCAAAAGGAAAATAAAAGAAGCTGCACTCTAGAATCCTCTGTCGAAATCATTTTAATTCACTCAAGCTATAGAGCCAAAGGAAATAGACCAAGATACTTAACAGCTAAGGAATTTTTTTAAATCCTCTACCACTTTTTTCCCTTAAAAAGAAAAAAGGCAACTTAGGCTACATTTGTATACATTGCTGAAAAACTGTAATATGAAAATGAAATGGCTTCCACAGGCTGCCCTCTGTGATGGCATGTGCAGGCCAGGGAGTGACAGGACGAGGCTCAGCCAGGTCTTCGTAGGCTCCAGTGAACCCTGAGGTTGTGAGTCCCAAGTCTCCCCTCGAGATGCATCTTTCTTGCTCGTACACACTAAGGGCACTGGAAGTCTAACGCTTGAAGCTCCATCCTTGATTTTCTTTTCTTTGTGCTTTGTACTAAAACCTTCGTGAGATTTTCACTTCAAATTACAAACGTCGTGTCATTCCTGGTAGGTTTTACTTTTTCTTTGCATATATCAGGATACCTAGAACGGTTTCTTCCTATTACATAAGCTGTGACACTATTTTAAAAAGTTAAGAGCTCAAAAAAGGCACAGTTTGATCTTACTTTTAAATTCTTGGACAATCTCCACTTGTTTGAAACTAACTGGTAGTTCTACAGTGCAACCTTTCCAAATTGTCAATCCCCTGGCAGCTAATGACATTTCCTCTTACAATCGGAGTTTTCATTTCTAATTCAATAACATTTAGAGATCTAACGCTCATTATTACTGTAACTAACCTGGCTCTGTGACTAACAAGAGACTGTGTTTTCTTTGCAGGTGTCTTTTTCTGACCTTGTTCCAATATTCACACTACCTTCCTCTAAGTTCTTACGGGACCTTTCATTTGAACTGATTCAGAACTTCATCAACGTTTCACACGTGAACTATTATGTATCCCCTGGCTTTTGTTCAAGCATAGTCTCTTTAGCCAATCGCATGTCATTGTGCGAGGCAGGGGATAAAGCAGCAAATCAGACACATACTGTCCTTGCCCTCATGATGGATAAGACATACACCAACGAATTATACACCTGAATAATTCATTGCAATTATAGTTAAGTGCCAAAAGCTGAAACACAATGGGCTCTGAAACCATATAATTGGGAACCTAACCTTGCATTAGGGTCAGGGAGAGTTTCCCTGGGAAAATAATATTTAAGCTCACACTTGAGGTATAAGTAGGAGTTAACTAAGCAAAGAGTGGGGAGAAGAGGATAGCACACAGTGGGACCAGCCCATAAAAAGGCCATGAGGAAGCAAGAGAGGATGGTGAGATCAAACTACTGTGAGAGAAGGCCAGGTGGCTGGAGTGCAGAGTGATGGGGAAAGAGGTCAGGCCCCTATCATACAGGACTTCATAGGTCATGCTAAACATTCAGTATTTATCCCCAAAAGTAATGAGAACCACCAAAAGGTTTAAACAAGGATATGACATCGTTGGATTTGTATTTAAATAGATGACTATGGCTTTTGCAAGGAGAATGAACTAAAGTGGGATAAGAACGGCGTATTAGCAAGTGACTGCTGCATAAAAAAACCACCTCGAAACTCAGTGGCTTAACAAGCATTTGTGGTTTTTGTTCAGGGGTCTGCAAATTGCCTGGTGTGGGTATACTTCAGGCTGTGGGTTGACTGTGACTCTGCTGGGTCAGGCCGGGATCAACAGGGTTTAGCTGTAGATTGGGATTAAGTCTGCTCCATGTGTCCTCATTCTCCTTGAACCAGAGGCCACAAAGGGCACATTCCTCTTATGATGAACGGCAGAGCAAGAGTATCAAGACAAACTGTGGAAGCACATTGCAGACCTCTCCAGGAGTCATATCCATAAACAGCCCATTTGTCAAATTCAGTCTAATTGCCAGGCCCCAAACAGCGGGATAAGGAAGTATATTCCACCTCAAGGGAGGAAGGTCTGAATAAATAATTGTTGAGTAATACTCCAATATATCAAAGCAGCTATCATCAAGGCATTTTCCATTCTTGATGGAGAATAAATACATGGTAGTCTGTTGCTTTCTTCGTCCTAACCCACCTTGCTTTAGCCCCCAAACAATTGCTTTAATTTTCCCAAAGCCTTTACCGGACAGAATATAAAACTGTATAATATTATCAGCTTAGAATTATCAGCTTGGAATGGCACAGCAGGCATTCAATTTATGATGCATGAGTCTGGCACAGTGCTATGTACTCTCATCAATTTTTAGATTTAATTTATTGTTTGGGGGGGTAGGGTTTTTTGCATTTATTTTTCTTTTCTTTTTTAAAAAATTTATTATTTGGGAGGAAAACAAATCCGTTTTCCCCCCCAAAGTCCTGATTTATCTCACATTCTTGGGCTTAGCTTTAACTGGGATTCATTCTTTTCTTCCATTCTTGCAGTTAGGAATGCATTCACAGCCATAGTCCTGGGTCTTTAATAAGAAGCTAGTCTTGCTGTGGACATCAATATTTTTGGTGGAGTGTGAGGCTGAGGGGAGAGTTCATGTAACTTGGAAGCAGCTCTGGGGAGTGAAAGTGAACTATTTTTAGCTGAATTCGAGTGGAGGCAATGCACTTGAAGAATCCAAAGGCTTTAGCAATATCTTAGATTGACTTTAATGAGTAGTTAGACTAAAATAGCTACAGGCTCCAGGGGGCAGACCAAACCTATTGAGAACCTCTCCTGGGAGATAAAAAGGCACTCATATAGCTCACATCATGAAGTAGTGTCAGCCTCTTCCATGCCCCCAGCAGGATGCTCAGCATGGGAGCATTTCTACCCATCTTACTAATTGGTGGCTAAGTACAGACAGAACAGAAAGGGACACTTATTTTACTAATAAGTAGAAAAGCTTTCTCAGGAAAGCAGAAGACATGCTCACAGAGAAGAGGAGGCAGGGAGTCCTTAAGCAAGCATACAGGTGACACTTGTGACTTTAAAACAACTTTGAGCACGCAATTTCCATTTAATTTCTTTTCAGAGAAGACATATAGAAACAGCATGCTAAAGGGGCTGCAGTGTCTGGAAAAGATAAAAGGACTAGTTTTAATTTACCTTCCGTTTCTGCTGCTAATGACACCCTGCTGAGACAGACTGTAATATTAACACACAAATTCCCACAAACCCAATAACATCCTTTCACTAGGATGTCTTGGGTTATTATAAGATCTCTTTAGCACAAGTTATGTCATTAAAGGAAATTTAAAAGTAAATTAATCTCACATCCAGGAAACGAAAAGACAGGAGAAACAGAATTGTAGGCTTTTCCCCACATTAGGTACTCCTAGTTAATATATTTTATGATCTTAATTTCCTGTTATTTCAAATATCTAGATATGAACACAAGCTTCCCTTTGTCAAACCAAACACAACGCCTCTATTTTATTTAGTATTCTTAAAATGTATATTTTAAGATTTTAAATATTTTAATGAAAGTGGCATTATTTAATTTTGTACAGTTCCTTACACTGTAGTTTCAAAGCCATTTAACCATTTAATAACTATTCTTCACAAAATATCTACATGAATATTTGGAAAGTGACTTGACAAAATGAGACCAAAATTAAGTATAAAAGAGTGGCACAATTAGGATTAGAAATGTAGTGACAGGGTTCAGGGGACACACCACCCCATGATATGGCACCTTGGCATATTGACTATTTTAAGCTGATGGAACTTGAGAAATGGCATGAGTAGTAAGGACTTTCGACCTTCCCTTGAAGCAGGTCATAAAACCCTCATGTGAGAGGTGCCCTCCCCAGTACCTGGAAGGAAGGAACATTCTTACCTTCAAAGAAGAGACAGAAAGGAATGGGAACAAACAGATCTAGCTAAGTTTCCCTCAGTTTCTTACACTTAGCTCACCTTTGTTCTATCTCATTTTCCCACGACTTTCCACCCTTCATCAAATCTAGCATACAAGCACTCAGATTTAACAGTTTCTCTGGGTCTTCATTTCCTTATGAAGGTTCCCATGTCACATAACACTTACAGTGAATACATGTGTATGCTTTTCTCTTGTTAATCTGCCTCTGTTATAGGGGTCCCAGTTAAGAACACAAAAAGAGGAAAGAGATCTTTCCTCCCCTACAGGAGTATTCCCACTTTCTTTCCATTTAATATTCTCCAAAATGACTTAATAACATAAATACAGATGACTCTTGAACAACATGGGTTTGCATGTGTGGGTCAATTTATACCGATTTCTTTCACTAAATACATACTACAGTACTACACAACCTGTGGTTGTTTGAATCCACGGATGTGGAACCGCAGATACCAAGGGCTGTCAAATTGTACATGAATTTTCAACTGTGCAGAGGGTGGGCACCCCCAACCCCCGTGTTGTTCAAGGGTCAAGTGTATTTTAGTGAGATATGCATTTTACAATATTGATTTTATTTTATTTTTTAATTTTTTTGCCACTTTGCATGGCTTGAAGGATCTTAATTCCCTGACCAGAGATTGAACCCAGGCCCACAGCAGTGAAAGCGCCAAGTCCTAACCACTGGACCGCCAGGGAATTTCCTACAAGATTGATTTTAAAATGAGGTAAAAAATTATAGATGAAAGAGATCATTTAGATCAAATTGTACAGATCAGAATTATTTCCCAGTGTAATCTTCCTTATAATATGTGAATACACATCTGAAATAATGTTTCTAAGGATCCAGCTAACTATGATGGAGTGACAAATTTGGAGGGAGGGGTAGGTCTATTTAAAACACATTTTATCATTGTGAAATAAACCTCTTGGTGATGCAGCTGGATATCTAAACTTCTATTAACCATATAAACACTTAAGAGTCTTATTTTTTTAATAAAAGGACTCTATTCAATATCCATTTTAGAAAATTTAACCAAAAAGAGCCAAGTAATGTGTCTGGCGTATCTCAGCACTCAATAAATGCCTGATGAAAGAATAAATGACATCACAATCAGAAGAGGTAGCAGACAGAAGCTTTCCTTGCTTCCACACAGTAATTGTTGTTAAGATTTTTCTAAAACCCATTCTCTTCATTTTCAAGACCTAATCCCCACCAGGGAAAGCACATTTTGAGTTTTTCAAAGTAAAAGGGTCTAGTGTACACAATTTGTCCAGTGCCTTCATTGTAACAAAATTAACCTGGCACAATCAACCTCCCTCTCTGGCAAGAGCAGCACCGTGGGAGGTCGTAAGAGTACTGTGGGAGCAGTCAGGTTCCCAGAAGAGAGGCACACACATGAATGAGCACACACTCACATCCCTCATTTCTGCTCCAGGCTCACAAGTTAAAGACAGAGTTCACATTTTCCTTCCTGAGAATGGAAAGTAGATTTAGGTATGTCTCACGTACTCTTTTATTTGGACTCTTGCTCATGGTATTTTCTTGCAGAGGAATAAACCACTCATAGTTCTGGAAGACAGGATGAAAAGAAATGCCACGAGGCTGAGGCTAAGGGGCTGAGATTTTGCCTGTTTGCTCGAAAATTACAAATGCTCCTCTCCTGAGTAAATATGAAACAAAATATTTAAATAAATGAGTATAAGCTCAGAGGTCTTGTTTGTTTTGGTGGTTCAAACACAATGGAAGTTTATTTCTTGCTTCTATGAATTTAAAGTGGACTTTCCTGATCGGTGGGTGACTCTCTTCCAAGCATTGATATAGGGTGCCAGATTTATTGCCTCCTACAGGCTGCTATCTTTTTTAAAAATTTTTATTTATTTTTATTGAAGTATAGTTGATTTACAAGCTCAGAGCTTTAAAAACCAAATCTAAGGTATAATTTACCAAGACCTAGAATAAACGTGACGTAAAATTTGAGGTGCTAAGTTAAAAAAAAATTTTTTAAGGGACTTCCATGGTGGTCCAGTGGTTAGGACTCGGCACTTCCACTGCAGGGGGGCATGCATTTGATCCCTGGACAGGGAACTAAAATCCTGCATGCCGAGTGGCGTGGCCGAAAAAAAAAAATTTTTTTTAAAGATGAATAAACACCACATTTTCTAAGAACATGGTCAACCATAGGATTAAGACAATCACTTACAACCTAATCCAGGCCAAATATTTACTTTTACCTAGATTACCTATTTTTTAAATTATCATCGAGGGTCACTGCCTCAGTTTTCAACTTGGCCTGCCTGGTTTATGAGTATTGCAGGAATAAGGCCAGGCCTAAAAGAATCAGGTTTTCATACAAGCCAAAAAAATCACTGAACTCTTCTTATATATATGACAATTTAGCAGCAACAAAAAAATAGTACTTGAACTAAGACATTTTAGAATGAACAGACATAATTACAATAACTTAAACTCTTAAACCAGGTATTGAAATTATGACTGAAACACAAAATCAGAGGTTCTTGTGGGAAGGCTTCAGAAGTTCAGTCACAGTTGCCAGAAGCTGAGGACAGAGGACCTGTGACTGATGCATAATCTTAGAAAAGACTCTTACTAGCATTATCTTCCTCTTTTTGTTTTTTAATTAATTAATTTTTGGCTGCGTTGGGTCTCCATTGCTGCGCACAGGCTTTCTCTAGTTGCAGCAAGTGGGGGCTACTCTTCTTTGTGGTGTGCGGGCTTCCCATTGCAGTGGCTTCTCTTGTTGCGGAGAACAGGCTCTAAGTGCACGGGCTTCAGTAGTTGTGGCACGCAGGCTCAGTAGTTGTGGCTCGTGGACTCTAGAGCTCAGGCTCAGTAGTTGTGGCGCACGGGCTTAGTTGCTCCGCATGTGGGATCTTCCTGGACCAGGGCTCAAACCCGTGTCCCCTGCATTGGCAGGTGGATTCTTAACCACTGCACCACCAGGGAAGTCCCTGTCTTCTTTCTTAACTCAAAAGGAAATTGGTGGTTCTCCTTGACCTCCTTTATAGAAAATATTTTTTACTTGTTTATTTTATTTTGCGGTACATGGGCCTCTCACTGTTGTGGCCTCTCCCGACACGCAGGCTCAGCGGCCATGGCTCACAGGCCCAGCCGCTCCTCAGCATGTGGTATCCTCCCGGACCAGGGTATGAACCCGTGTCCCCTGCATCGGCAGGCGGACTCTCAACCACTGCGCCACCAGGGAACCACCAGGGAAGCCCTACTTGTTTATTTTTAATCGTAGTCCATTGTCTGAGGCTGTAAGGAATGTGATGCTCTCAGAGGAAAACAACCAAGCGTTAGGAAGCTACCAACTGACAGCCTCAAACCACTCAACTTTCCTGGTCCTCTGCTTGGAACAGCATGGATTTTGCATTGTAAGCTCTTAAGAATGTCACTAACCCCTTGTGTTTGAGGCCCTTTCAGCATTACAGTCTTTCCACCTTGCTATTAGTGTGAGCAGGGAGAGGGGCTTTCAAAAAGAAAATGAGTGAGGATGTCAAAAGGCCATATTCTAGGGTGATATCTAGTAGAGCCATATTTCTAACCTGCTTTTTGCAACTTAATGAAAATATTAAGTACTAGTTTCCCCAGTTTCTAAATCTTTTCAATTCCAGGGCCACACAGACTGGAAGCAATTATACAGCTTGTTCACGGGGGTCTGTGGGAGTGCTGACAGTTTTAATTTACATATTAATGCTGAAAAACAATTTGAGAGGCAAAGAAGAGTGTTCTTTGGTCTTAGTAATGAAAAGACAAGAAAAAAAAGTGGACAGGAAAGTGATTGAAAAGCTCTAGGCAAAATGGTCTGGGTTTATTTTTTCTGTAATAATTTCAAACTATCCACCGGTCACTGTAATAAGATACTATTCCAATGGTGGATTTGCACAGTCTTTTATTTTGCCTAAGATGACCATTCTTTGGCTGAGTGTCTTCAATAAAAGGCCTATCGACCAAAGTTAACAACCCATCTGTCCCAACTCCAACTCGTTCCTGGAAACAACTCATTCTACTGCTTGATTTCTTCCTCTACCTAACTTAACACTCACAGGATAAAAACAAAGCAAAACACTGAAAGAGAAATTGTTTTAAATTATTAGATTTCATTAAACAGCCAGGTTGGACACTTGATCATTGGAATTTATTTCTGCGGCAACCCCAGTTCTTTGAAAAATGCAGGAATTCTTTCCTTAAAATATTAGCTTGACCCAAGGATGTCAAAAAGCTGCCTTAGCATTAGTTATTGCAGTCTGAGACCTCCCAAGAGGTCTAAAAAACTAGAAGATTAAATATAGCAAAATATGAACATAACATGAACATAGTTTACAAGTCATTTAATAACTATAGTTGTATAGACTTTTCAAATTATTTTTCTAAGTTACCAAATTTGTGATAAACATATCATATGGCCCTTGAAAAAACTATTAAATTGTGGATTAACCCCAATGTAAAGCTTTCTACATTAAGAAAGAGAGGGGAATGCACGGTAATCCTATGTAGTAGTTAGCTCCTATGATCCCCACTGAACAGATGAGGAAAATGAGGCTCAAAAAATATTGTCACCAAAAATATATATATATATTGTCATCTACCAAAGGTCACACGGCCATGACTGACAGTGTCTTGCTAGGCACTGCAAACCTGGTCACTTTGAAACGAAGGTTAATTTTAAATTAAGTACTTGTCATCACTTACAAAATGAATATATTAATGTGATTAATGACAAAATATTTCACTGAGGTTAGTCTTACAGAAAGTTTAAGGGAAACCAAAATTAAGGACTCCAGATTCATTTAGGCCTCTTTCAAATATAAAATATTCCTAATTTTCCTTGTCTTACTACTACTGGAAGGGAATCTTGCTATGAATTAAAACAAAACCCAAACAGTAATTCTGTTCCTAGGTATATACCCAAAAGAATTGAAAAGGGATATTTAAACAAATACTTAGGCACTAACGTTCATAACGGCAGCACTATTCACAATAGCCAAAAAGTGGAAAAAACCCAAATGTTCATCAAGAGATAAATGGATAAACACAAAGTGGTATCCACTCAAGGGAATATTTTCAGCCATTAGAACGAACAAAGTACTGATACACACTACAATGTGGATTAAACTAAAAAATATTACGCTAAGTGAAAGAAGCCAGACACAAAAGGTCACATACTATATGATCCCATTTATATGAAATATCCTGAATAGGTAAATCCATGGAGACAGAGAGTAGATTACTGGTCGCTAGAGGACTGGAAGGAGGAGGGAATGACTGCTTAGTAAGTATGGGGTCTCCTTTGGGGGGGATGAAAATGTTTTGCAACTAGATAATGGTGGTCATTGCACAACACTGTGAACGTACTGAATGCCATTGAACTGCACGCTTTAAAATGATGAATTTTAAATGGTCATGTGAATTTCACTTTGGTTAAAAAAAACACACAGAATAATGAAATAATGGTGATTGACCATAAAGCCCTAGATGAATAACAGGTAATTTGCTTTTTCTTAGTTTGTCACAATTTAACGAGTTTGTGACCATCATAAACCAATATATAAAAAATTACCCATTAAAAGTTCCAAATAAGGCATTAATGTAGCTGAGGTCCCCTAATTTGTCCAGTTGGCAGAGCACCTAGTAGAGTTTACAGTACACAAGAAGCTTTAAAAATGTTTTTAATTTGTATAAAGTCTAAAGAAAAAGAATATTGAGAAAAATGTGAAAGAATATAAAGTGGCCAGAGCCTAGGAAATAAGGTGACGTACATGCATATGGGAAAAATCTATATATCTGAGCATGCAGAGAGACATAAACACTCAGGAGAGAAACGGGCTTCTTCTCATAACTTATTCTGTGTTTCTCCCAAAACTGAAGAGTAAATAGTAGTTTACAGTCACCACCCTCTGGGTTTCAGCAAAGAGGTCACACACAGGGAGGGCCTCGAGCTGCCACTTCCAATTGCTTCCCTGGTGAAACAACGCAGGAGGTTAAGTTACTTCAGGAGACTCTCAACAGGGCTCCCATTGTTCCAAGCTCAAAACTCAGAGACACAATGGGCACCATTCATACTGAGAGCTTACGGGCTGGGGAATGGTCACTCAGTGACAACTTTTTTGGGGACATTGAATTTTCATAAATACGGACTTATACCGATATGTGGGAATTATTTTTTAAAAGCAGCACAAAATAAAGAAATAAAACTCAATGGACACTAAACTGACAGGACACCCAAGTCTTATTCCCAGCTCTGTCTCTAATGTGACTTTAAGAAAGTCACTTGCTCTTTCTGAGCCTTACTTTCCTTGTTTGTAAAATGAAAATGATTCTAAGATCACTCAGAACTCTAAAGTTCTGTGAACACATATGAGGTCTGTTGATGTTGCTACATTATTTACTCCAACAAGTGGGGATAAATTATGAGCAGAAAAGAATCATCAGTTCACATCTTTTCATTTACTACCAGCATCTAAAAACAAGGAGGCTCAATAAAGACAGGCAGAGACACTATTTTGTTTTCTCTTAAACAGACAAATCATAATGAATAAGGTCCAGTGAGCCCCTCCATCCCAACAAGTCCAGGATCACAGAAGTGGGTACCCCTACACAAAGCACAATGACGAAGGGCATAAACAAAAGCCTTAAGTATGTTTTTCTGTCACCTTTTCTTAGGTTATTAATACACTTCATGAATCTCTTGACTTCTTTGCCATGACTCAGAATCCCCGGAAGAAAAATGCCATTTACAACAAGAATGCGATCAATGTCCTAAGTTTTCACACCATGTCATTTTTTTGTTTTTTCAACCTCAAAACTTGCCAAAGCAAGAACTTTGTCGCCAGAGCCTAAGGAGAAAGACACATAATAAACAGAAATGTCATTTCAAATGCATTTATAGTTCCAGGTAAAGAGAGGAAAATCTATCACGTAGATGATAAAACAGAAAATGAAACAAGTTTTTATTATCAGCGCATTATCCCTGACCCTCCCCACTGCCACGACAATTTCCTTCCCTGCACAAACAACTAAGCCACATAGGGCAATTTATTGGTTACAAATACTTACTTTAATTAGGGTATGAAATAGAACATGTAACATTTTAGTTTACTTTTATATTTACATTTAGCTGAAATATTTTAAAGCATTAGGCTATATTAATTTGATTATTTTTAATTAAATAGTATTGGAAAACAAACCCATTAAAAAGCGGTTTATAAAGAAAACAATTCTGGTTTCACCTCTAAACTCAAGAAAGGCCATCATTTTATCTCACCCGTGCCATCTGTCAATCTAGAGCAGTAATTCATGTCCAGCTTTCAGAAATACGAGGGTACTCACCAAGGTCTGTAGAGACTTTCTCAAACTGGCTGAGTATAGCACCTGCGTTTGCTGACAAGAAGGCCTCGTCATCTGCAGTCAGCTAAACAAACAGAACAAAACCCAAAGGACTGAGTTCAAATGTGAACAAAGTGGCTCTAGGAATCACTGTTAAGAATGTCTTAGGGGCTTCCCTGGTGGTGCAGTGGTTGAGAGTCCGCCTGCCGATGCAGGGGACACGGGTTCGTGCTCCGGTCTGGGAAGATCCCACAGGCCACGGAGCGGCTGGGCCCGTGAGCCATGGCTGCTGAGCCTGTGCGTCCGGAGCCTGTGCTCCGCAACGGGAGAGGCCACAACAGTGAGAGGCTCGCATACCGCAAAAAAAAAAAAAAAAAAAAAGTCTTAGGACCACAAACTAAATCACAGATCAAGAAATTCTATACCAAATACTTCACACTTTTTCTTTATACCTAATATATTAAATTAAATACAAGTACCTTCTCTCCAAGTTTCCTGAGAGCTGTTAGTATCTCCACTTTCTGCTGAGTATACAGGTCTCTTTCCAGCTTTCCTACCATGAGATCTCTATCCATCTGTAATAGATGAATGCAAAGCATATGGTATTTAAGTTAAAAGCATTCTTTGCATAAAATCAAGCTTTTCAGATGTACTTTTTAAAGAAAAGGTCCTCTACCAATTAATATTATAAAGAACTATAGAAACAACTCAAGGCAAACATGATAGAAATGTTATTACACAGTTCTAATAAATCTTGATACTAATCATAACCATTGTCTTAGTTATAAACTCTACTGAGGAATTAGTAGGTCAATAGCTTCTTTAAAGAGGAGCTATCCTCTAAGAACTCTATTTCATTAAACTGAAGTGTGGTCTAAAGGCCTGAATGAGACAACTGGTAACAGATCTCCTGGAACTTTGGTTAAATATCACCTCTACCACCAGAAACATTGATAGCATGTACTATGCTTTGGTACTATTCTATGTGCTTTACACATTTTACTCCATTTAAACCTCATAACAACCATAAGAGGTAGGGACTATCATTACTGCCTTTTTACAAATGGGGAAACAGGCACAAAAAAAGGTTAAAGAAGGACTTCCCTGGTGGTCCAGTAGTAAAGAATCCGCCTTCCAATGCAGGGGACGCGGGTTCGATCCCTGGTCGGGGAACTAAGATCCCACATGCCGCATGGTGCGGCCGAAGAAAGAAAAAAGAAGAAAAAAAAAAAAAAGAGGTTGAAGAAAATAACTTCCCCAACGTCACATACGTCCACAGTAGAACAGGGGTACAAATCCAAACAGTTTGATCCAAATCCATGCTCTTAACCACTATGCTATTAAGTTACCAATGGCTGCAAATAACTTATTAATGTCTTAACTATATTCAAGTCTATAAACAGACTTCCTTAAGTGTCAGGTTTATAAAGATGTTTGAAATTCTTAGAAGGGAAAGGCCACACATGCATAAAGCATGGCTGCTAATGAAGGCTAGATGGGATTTCAATTCAGAGCTCCAGAAATAAATAGTAAAACTTTAAATGTGGAGTTGTAGCAGAAGCAGTCAGTAGCAATTTAAACTGCCATATGCTGGTTAAACCTCTATTTGTTATCAACAACCACTGCTCAAAGGACTAATTGTGTCAGAAACCTAGTTGTGGGTTGTGGCTTTAAAGTCAACTGACTAGTTTTTTGAAATAGACTATCTTTTAGAGCAGTTTTAGGTTCACAGTAAATTGAGCAAATGGTAGAGAGATTCCTCATATACCCCTTGCCCTCACTCATGCATAGTATCCCCATTATAAACATCCCCACCAGAGTGGTACATTTGTTCCAACTGATGAACCTACACTGACACATCGTAATCACCCAAAGTCCATACTTTACATTAGGGTTCACTCTTTTTGTTTTTTAAATGTAATTAATTTATTTTTTAAAATTATTTATTTATTTATTTATTTGGCTCCGCCGGGTCTTCGTTGCGGCGTGCGGGCTCTTTTAGTTGCGGCACGCAGGATATAGTTCCCTGACCAGGGATTGAACCCGGGTCCCCTTCACTGGGAGCACAGAGTATTAACCACTGGACTGCCAAGGAAGTCCCTAGGGTTCACTCTTGGTGTTGTACATTTTCAAATGACCAATTTTTAAACTTTAGAATAACATAATGAGCAAATTCTTGGGCTGAGAAAAGAAATACATACAGGGACTGGATCAATTTAAAGAAACTTTACCTCTGCTAACCTTGTCCGAAGCTGACCTGGTTGTTTCTTTGCAAACAATCTGATGACCTCTGGGGTTTTAAAGGCCTGGCTGATAGCTGCCTGGATAGCCTAGAAATACAAGAAGGTGAAAACTAACCAAAATAGTCCAACAAAGCAGATATTACAATATTTGATTGATAGGTCTTCAATTCTTAATAGGTCTTCTTTGTTCCTCAAACAGTATTACAACTTTAGTATCCATTTGCTATTTCTATGCATGTCACTGGAGTCAAATATATAACTAGATGAAGATCTGGAAGCAAATGCTGTTTTATCCATAAGTAGACATTCCTCTAGAAGTTAAACCCCAAAAAGGGTACATTTTCTATCTTAAATATACTTACTGGAAAAAAACAACAACAAAAACCAAACTGTGTCACCAATGTAAGTAAATTATGCTTACCAGTTGCATTCCACTTAGTTCATCAACCAAAGTCATATTTCCAGACATAATTTTCTTTAGTGAATCATTAAATTCACTTAGTTGTTCCAGAGTTTCTTTTTTGGTTTCTTCATATTCATCTGTATCAAGTTCCTCTCTGAAGTACAGTGAACATAATATAGAAAAATATAGAGTTCCAAAAGAAAAAAACAATCGTAGTATTTATAAACTAAGACTTCAGATACATATATATACAAAAAATATCCTGGGGGAAAAAGGCTGAAAGGAAATATCAAAATACTAATGATGGATGTGTTCAGACATTAGTGTGGGCGTTTTCCTGCAATTCTGACAATTAAACTTTCTTATTTTTTTTTTAAACCAAAATGAGACATACTTAACAAACAAACCACATAATAACTTCCTTTTAAGCAGTCTCTGAATCAATGGTATAACCTTGGGCAAGATATTTGACTAGCCAAGTCTGAGTTTTTTTTATCTATTGTATAAGCTGTAGATAATCATAGTACTTACTTTATAGGGTTGCTATGAGCATTAAATGAAATATGGAAAGTACTTGGCATATAATAGGTACTTAATAAATAGCTGTTATTATTACCATCATTATCATTAATGGTTGGTAAAATTTTATGCACCTTGAAATACAACAGCAATGCAGTACTTGCCATCTGAGTACTCCAAACAAGCCATTTGTTAAACATTTACTACAAAACAGCTCCAATTTATCTAGTGCCTGCTTTGGGCCAAGCATTGTGTTGTTCCCTCATCTGCAATAGTTACAATAGTCTTTCCAGGTTGTTAAAAAGGCAATGAGCAGTCTTATTTCTTTGAGCAGTTAAGGCTGAAGACACACCAGAAGTTCAAGCAGTACCTTCTCAGCTTGATACCAGGCAGGGCTACTTCAAATACTGAAGACAAGATGGGTGTTATTATTTCCATTTCATACTCAAGGAAATGGAAACTTAAGGTGGTTAAATATTTAGCCCAAGTTCACATTCACTTTGAAATTAATCTAAATACTTTCAGTATTCCAGCCTTTTTAACTCCAAAGCCAGTACTGAGTTTATTTCTCCAGCAGACAAAGCACTGTGAAGAACACTACAGGGGAAACCAAAATCACACATGGGCCTGCACACATGGAGCTTATAATCTAGCTGCAGGAGACAAAAGCCATTTTACAGCATAGCAGCACACAATTATACTATTACCTGCATTCCTCCAGGTCCTGTAATTGCTGCATTAGTCTATCCAACTGTTCTTCTAAGTTCTGCTTTAATTTGCTTGTCTCTGTCTTTCCTCTGGAAGCCATTTTACTAAGTAGAACAATAAAGCAATTTAAAGTAGGCTATACACACACACACACAAAAAAAAGTGGTGGGGACTTCCCTGGAAATACAGTAGTTAAGACTCTGCGCTTACCCTGCAGGGGGTGCTGGTTCGATCCTTGGTCTAGGAACTAAGATCCCGCATGCTGCGTGGTACAGCCAAAAAAAATTGGCTATACTCTTTCTGAGCTACAGGTGTGGGGAAGATTGTCGTGCAAAAAAAAATCTCAATTTATATATAAAAGGTGAAACGCATATAGTAGTAACACCCCACAAAAATGCCTGGGAGTCTTCTTAATTGAATTCACAAATTAATTAGAAGTCTTAACTATTAGTCTATCTTACTTTGAACATATTTGATAGATGAAAATACAGATTTATAAAGAAACAGATCAGGCGTGACTCTGCTTTACAAGATTCATTTTAACATTCTTTTTCATTCTTAATAAGTACACTCCAGGACTCAGAATACTCCTAGTATTATCTTATTGGTCTTTAGGTGCATTTACCTAATGACTTGTGGGCATGAACAACTTTTTTTTTTTTTTTGGTGGTACGCGAGCCTCTCACTGTTGTGGCCTCTCCCGTCCCGGAGCACAGGCTCCGGATGCGCAGGCTCAGCGGCCATGGCTCACGGGCCCAGCCGCTCCGTGGCATGTGGGATCCTCCCGGACCGGGTCACGAACCCGTGTCCCCTGCATCGGCAGGCGGACTCTCAACCACTGCGCCACCAGGGAAACCCAATGAACAACTTTTGATGTGAATTTCTTCTTTGGAAATGTGCCCATTTTTCTACTGGATTATCTTTCTCTTACTGATTTATATAACATGGATATAAAGTCCTTGCAATTATGTTGCAAATATTATCTCTTGTCTCCTGGCTTTAAATTTTATTTATGGCATTTTTTGTTATGGTAAATTATTATTTTTAATGGCCAAACCTATGTTCTTCTCTATGTTTTCTTAGTTTTGTGTCCCATGAAAGCAAGTCCTGACCATCTCAAGATTTTTTAAAATATACTATTTTGTTTTTGTTTTTGGCTGCACCGTGGGGCTTGTGGGATCTTAGTTCCCTGACCAGGGACTGAACCCGGGCCCATGGCAGTGAGAGCACCAAGTCCTAACCACTGGACTGCCAAGGAATTCCCAAAAATATACTATTTTTTTGTTAATGCTGTGAAGTAGGGATCTAACTTTTATTTTCTTTCAAATGGATAGCCAACTGCCCCAACACTGTTTACTAGTATTTATTTATGCTACCTTTAATTGAGACTCAATAGAAACAGACTCAAGTCTGTTTCATTGATAATATTCTGGTCCTAAGGCATTACTTTACTATTTTAATTATTATAGCTTTAGAGCTGGTGTATACTGATGACTGATAAGGAGTTGGCTCTATTATTTTTTTTTTCCCCAAAATTCTTGACTATACTTGTACATTTTCCCTTCTAGATGAATTTAAGAATCATTTTGACAAATTCCAAAAAAAATTCAATTGAAATTTTTTAATTTTATTTTATTGATTTATTTTGGGCTTCACTGGATCTTCGTTGCTGCACGCAGGCTTTCTCTAGTTGTGGCGAGCAGGGGCTACCTTTTGTTGCAATGCATGGGCTTCTCACTGCGGTGGCTTCTCTTGTTGTGGAGCATGGGCTCTAGGCACGCGGGCTTCAGTAGCTGTAGTGCATGGGCGAGATCTTCCCGGACCAGGGCTCGAACCAGTGTCCCCTGCGTTGGCAGGCGAATTCTTAACCACTGTACCACCAGGGAAGTCCCTCAGTTGTAATTTTGACAGGGGTTACATTAAAATTAATATGGAGAAAATCTGTATCCTTAAAATTTGAAACTTCCAATCAAGCAATATATCTCTCCACTTATCAAAGCTTTCTTTTATGATCTCTAGTTTAAAAAAAAGTATTATTTTATTCACAAAGCCTTTAAACACTGGGTGTTCTTAGATATCTTGTATTTTTTGTTAATATCAGAAATAAGGTTTTTGTTATTACAATTTCTTTTTAAAAAAAATTTATTTATTTTTGGCTGTGTTGGGTCTTCATTGCTGCACACCGACTTTCTCTAGTTGTTGCAAGCAGGGGCTACTCTTTGTTGGGGTTCCCCGGCTTCTCATTGCGGTGGCTTCTCTTCATTGTGGAGCACGGGCTTCAGTAGTTGTGGCTCATGGGGTCTAGAGCACAGGCTCCGTAGTTGTGGTACACAGCTTTAGTTGCTCCTCGGCATGTGAGATCTTCTGGACCAGGGATCGAACCCGTGTCCCCTGCACTGGCAGGCAGGTTCTTAACCACTGTGCCACCAGGGAACTCCCTGTCCACCATTTCTTACAGGTAAGACTCCAGCCTTTGAGACCTTCCCTGAGTTCCAAAGGGTGGATTCTGAATAGCTGCTCATCAAGGGAGGAGTAGCCAAGAAACTACCTGAGGCAAGATTAAAGGGACAGAGAAGAAGCTCATCCTTCCCTTTTTTTTTAAAAAAAAAAAAGACTGGCTAGGGCTTCCGTGGTGGCGCAGTGGTTGAGAGTCCGCCTGCCGATGCAGGGGACGCGGGTTTGTGCCCTGGTCCGGGAAGATCCCACATGCTGCGGAACGGCTAGGCCTGTGAGCCATGACCACTGAGCCTGCGCGTCCGGAGCCTGTGCTCCGGGACGGGAGAGGCCACAACAGTGAGAGGCCTGCGTACTGCAAAAAAAAAAAAAAAAAAAAATTTTACTTATTTTTTTTTGCTGCGTTGGTCTTTGTTGCTGTGCACGGGCATACTCTAGTTGTGGCGAGTGGGGGCTACTCTTCATTGCGGTGCGTGGGCTTCTCATTACGGTGGCTTCTCTTGTTGCGGAGCACGGGCTCTAGGCACTCGGGCTCAGTAGTTGTGGCGTGCAGGCTCTAGAGTGCAGGCTCAGTAGTTGTGGCGCACAGGCTTGGTTGCTCCGCACCATGTGGGATCTTCTGAACCAGGGATCGAGCCTGTGTCCCCTGCATTGGCAGGCGGATTCTTAACCACTGCGCCACCAGGGAAGTCCTCATCCTTCTCTTTTGAGCCTGCATTTTCTTCTACTTATCAAGGCCAAGTCATCCATCCTTCAAGGTCAAGTTTCACCTTCTCCATAATGCCTTCCTTGGTTCCCTCCCAATCACTACATTGTGAGTTATTTGAGAGTAGGGATTTTACATTTTCTTTATACACCAGCGTCTAGCACAATGCTGGGCAGATAGAAGGTATTGAATAAATAAATGGTAAATGAATAATGATAATTGATTGCTTTTGCCACGGCATTCTACGTCTTAGTCTCCATTTAACACTATGTCTGCCTTGAATTATATGTGATTTCATCATAGCTTGTTGTTTATTTGTCTGTCTTCCTCTCCAGACTGTAAACTGAGAGCAGAAATGGGTCTGATTCCTTTCTTAGCCTCTTCAGCACATAATACAGACTACATATTCGATAACTGAATGAACTGTATAAAGGCACTGTAAGGAGGTACTGTAAGGAGGTAAAGCTATTCTAAATGAATTTCAGAGAAGATGAAGATGCTTTAAAAACCTTACCCTCATGCTACATTATTTGAGATTTATCCCAGAAAGATTAACTCACGGGCACCACCTAGTATTCAATAAAGGTGGTGCACCTTTTACCGAAACTGCAAAATTATTCTTCAAAAACTGTAAGTTTTTTTTTTTTTTTTTTTTTTGCAGTACACGGGCCTCTCACTGCTGTGGCCTCTCCCGTTGCGGAGCACAGGCTCCGGACGCTCAGGCTCAGCGGCCATGGCTCACGGGCCCAGCCGCTCCGCGGCACGTGGAATCTTCCCGGACCGGGGCACGAACCCGTGTCCCCTGCATCGGCAGGGGGACTCTTAACCACTGCGCCACCAGGGAAGCCCAAAAACTTAATTTTTGAGAATTAAGGTACTCATTCATGCTCACCTGTCTCTTAATCCTCTGAACTCTGCTCAGTGCGGACCGGTCTCAAATTGCGTAAACCTCCAATTCTTGAAGTTCCAAGTGTCTTAAACTTGAGGAAAGCGAAACTGTTCATCAGGACTATAAGAGGCTCAAAGTTCAAACCACCTGGGGGTGGAGCTGGCTGGGAAAAGGGAAACCATTAAAAAGTGGTTTTATTTACTATACATAAACGTATACCTAAAGCAGTCCCAGTAACTGCCACTTGGGCAGCCTGCAACTGAAACACACCCTCTCTTTCTAGGACGACATCATAGGGGCGGGAAGGGGTGTGGAGGAGGGGGAGAAACCCGTTTTCTCTTGCGACTGTGCCTCTGGCAGTCTTTCTGAGGTTTTTTTCTAGTGAGGCCGAGAGTGTTACTCAGGTAAACCCCGCACCCGGATCTGCCTTGAAGGAAGTTGTCATATCCAAAACCACGGAAAAGGAGCGCATACATTTTCCCGGCTGGAAGTGAGCAGCGTCTGGACCTCAACCATCCGGACAGGGAGTCAGCGGTCAGGGAGCAGCCCCGATCACAGCCCCAAATCCCATCTCCCACCGGGGAACATGAAGCTCCCGCATTTGGGTCGTGCGGCGGCCGGCTCGACTAGGCCCGACTGCCACCAGAGGTCGCCGGGAATCCGCTGCCTCCGAAACTCTTCCGCTTTTCCCGACCAGAAACCGAACCACCTCCTCAGGCCCTCGGGGTCCCTTCTCCGCCTCCACCCACCACTCGGTCCCAGAGTTCGGAGCCAGGGGCCCCGCCTACCTGAGGGGCCCCGCTCGGCGGACGCGTAGAAGAGGAGCACTTCCGTCAGACGCACGCACTTCCGGCCTCCTGGAGCCAATGAGGGCGCGGCCGCGGGTGTTACCCTCATTAGCGTCCGGGCTGCGGAGCGTCTCTCGGAGAGCTCGGGCTGGTCCGCCCTGAGGAGGAGGTAAGTTACCTCACAGAGCTCTTGAAAAACCCGTCTCTGGTGGAGTCAGCTCAGGACTGCTTAGGGTCTTTGAGGGTAAGGTACAACTGTCCCTGAAGCTAGGTCACATTCAAGTTTGGAACAGGGAGTCTTGCCCCTTCATTGTTTCTGTTTCTCTCTGTGGAACCGAAAACCTCGGTAAATTTGCCTCTGGAACAAGTGAGTGCACCCTGGGGAAAAAAAATCCTTTTCTAGAGGCTTCTTGGGCTTGGCGGGGCACTTTTCTTTTTTCTGAAATCCGTAATTTCCAAATCTATAAAAGACGAGATCCATGTTCCTGGAAGCGGGACACTCACTCCTCTTGAGAGACTGCTAGCTGTTGGCAACAGTCTAGAAGTTACTCAGAAAATTAAAACATTTTCACATGTTCCCAGCCCATCTCCTTGAAGTCATTAGTCCACAAGACGACATCAGGGTTTACGGCGAAATTGTTTCTCAGATGTTGTCTTTAAAGTTAATTATATTTCAGCCACCCAGGACAAACTTCCAAGATTACCGTAGAACTCCACCAGAATGAATTGTTTGTCCAATCATAGAATGTCTTAATTTATCACCGTAAATTGTTTCTCAGAGTTGCAATTTGCATGTGAAACCACTCTTCTAAGTCCAACTTTAGAGAAGACTGTTGACACACCAGTTGGAATGGTTCCAATAGCCTACCTCGCAAAACGCTTCAGATTCACAGAATTTGCTTTGTAAAAGTAAGTGGCTGTCATGTTAATATAATTAACTCTAATTTTTGACATGTGAATATGTGTGGAAGCGTCAACGTTTTTGTGGAATATCGAACTCTCAATGACAAATAGTTAGGGCCAGTGCCACACAAAGCAAAACTGGAAAATATACTTCTTTCATCATTGGAAGAACTTGCTGAATAAACATTTTCTCACTGTGTTCATCCCCTAATTTTGATGATGATAATAAGGTGTTCTATTTAGGCATTTATGTTGGTTTTAGTGTGTACAGTCTTAGAAGTGGTGGAGGAAAGGCCTCACCATACGTGCGTTGTATTTGCGTGCTGTTTCTCGGTGACACTCTGATTCAGCGGTTCTATGCTGAGAGTGTTCTTACATACCTTTGAGTTCTCTTTAGAGCTAATGGACAATGAAAAAGTATTCCTAGTGCATAGACAAGAGAAATTGGTTTGGGTTCCAGTTCTCAAACAAAAATAGAATACAAGCCTGGAGGGGAAATAGGGAAGAGAAGATGTTGGGAAAAGGTGAATGAATGTTAGGTAGGTAGTCACAGGAGAGAGCATTGGGGAAGAAAACCTCAGAACTGGGAGTCATAACTGGAAAACCAGATAAATACTACTTGGCAGCTGGGAAGGTTTAGGACACCTCAACTTGGACTTGGGATGGGAGTCCAGAGAGCACTAGCTGCTCCAACTAGGTAGGGAATATGCAGGGGCAGATGAAACTTGAGTGGCTAATAAGAAGTACCATGGGGCTTCCCTGGTGGCACAGTGGTTGAGAGTCTGCCTGCTAATGCAGGGGACACAGGTTCGAGCCCTGGTCTGGGAGGATCCCACGTGCCGCGGAGCAACTAGGCCTGTGAGCCGCAACTAGGCCCGTGAGCCACAACTACTGAGCATGCGCGTCTGGAGCCCGTGCTCCGCAACGCGAGAGGCCGCGATAGTGAGGGGCCCGCGCACTGCGATGAAGAGTGGCCCCCGCTTGCCACAACTAGAGAAAGCCCTCGCACAGAAACGAAGACGCAACACAGCAAAAATAAACAAATTAATTAATAAACTCCTACCCCCAACATCTAAAAAAAAAAAGAAGTACCATGAGCCAAAGGCACTCTGAATGCGTGGACCTCTTTCTAATGTCTACGAGTAGATAACGTACCGTTGTAAATCTTGTGTAACGGTTAAGAGCATGAACTTTTAGAGTCAAGGTTGTTACACAGGCTGTGAGATCTTGAACAAGTTAATCAACCTCTTTCAGCTTAAGTTTCCTCATATGCTAGGGAAAAAGAATAATAGTACCTACTTCATTGGAGTGTTGTAAGGATCACGTGAGTGCTTAGTATATTGCTTGGCACACAGGAAGAACTCAACGAATGTTACTGTTATAGTTGTCACCATCATTATAGTTACATTGTATAACTGGATATTTATTTTTGAGAAACAAGCCCATCCAAAGAGAATGGGTGAATGTATTGCCATTCAGTGAAGAGCACAGGAGAAAAAATAAGGATTCCATAGCAGGAACCCTGAAGCTTTCTGCCCTTCTGTTGTCAGTTTCCCCCGCCCCAGGCAACCACTGATCTGTCTTCTGTCATTATAAATTCTTTTCTAGAATTTCATATAACTGGAATCATATAGCGTGTTCTTTTTTGTATCTGGCTTCTTTCACTCAAAATAATGTCTCTTCAGATTCATCCATGTTATTTGTATCAGTAGTTTCTTCCTTTTTATTGCTCAGTAGTATTCCATTATTTGAGCTAATAATAAACTTCATTCATTCATTCATTTCTTGATTAACATTTGAGTTGTTTCCAGCTTTTGGCTATTACGTATAAAGCCAAACCATACAATTCTTTGTGTAGATGTATGTTTTCATTTCTCCTCATTATTTTTAAGCTATGCTCTTAATTTGTACCTAAAATCCTTTCTTAAAAAAAAAAATCCTTTCTTTGTGGCCTCCTTAGGGACTTTTCTCCATGAATTATTAGCTTTCTTGCAGGCTGTGTGGCTTCCTAATTGTGCTTTTCCCTCAACCAACCAACATTCTAATTCTGTTCTTCAAAAAAAAAATCAAATCAAATAAACAGCCTTCTTTTAACCGTGATATCTCCTTGAAGGTAGTCTTTAGTGTCTCTGGGTTTTACTGCCAGGTTCTAGTCTCTCTCTTTTTCTGTCTACCTACTAGATCTCCCTACTCGGATGTCCTGTGTATACCTCAAGTTCAGCAGCACCTTTAAAACCGTAGTGTGTCTCTTTATGCTTTCCCTTCATACCTCCCAACCTGTGCTTCCCCTAATACTCTCTGTTGACTCTCGGCACACCATCTAAGTGGTCTCTTAAGTCAGAAATCTCCCTTCACCTCCTTCCCTGCTCCATTCACTCAGCTCATCTACTTGTAAACCCTTGACACCATCCCTCCTGTTATTACCCTTCATTATCTCTCACCTGGACCAGTGGAGCTTTACAAACTTTAAGATGTATACACATCACCTGGGGATCTTGTTAAGATGCAAATTTTGATTCAGTAGACCTAGGGTAGGGCCTGTGGTTGTGTATTTCTAACCAGTTCCCCGGTGATGCCCACACTGCTGTTGCATTCTGTCTCACTCACTCTCTTGGTAATGTCATCCAGTCTTACGACTTTAAATACCATCTATATGCAGATGACCCCAAATCTAGTAAATCTCTTGTCCTCTCCCCTGACCTGGGCTCTGTTCTGCGTTACCTACTTAACACCACTGTTTGCATATTTAATAGACATCCCAAACTTAACTTCTTTATAAGCTGAACTACTGATCTTCTTCCCTAAACCTATTCCATGACCATCTTTCTCTTCTCAGTTAAAGGTAACTCTAGTTTTTTAGTTGCTTAAGCCAAAAATTTTTGGAGTCATTCTTGACTCCTCTTTCTCTCGCAGCACACATTCCATCCATCAGCAAATCACATTGGCTCTACCTTTATAATATATCTAGAATCGAATGACTTCTCACCACTTCCACTGCTACCACCCTGGTCCATGTCAGCATCATCTCTCACCCGGGTTACAGCAGTACCTTCCCATCTGGTCTCCTTTCTTCCACCCTATTTCCCCCTACATTCTGTTGTCGGCTTTAGCAGCCAGAGAGATCCTTTGAAAATATGTTTGGTCATGTCACTCCTCTGCTCAGAAACCCTGCAGTGGCTCCCTTTTACCGCTGATGACATCTACCAAAACTCCTTCCCTCTGTTAACTCCTGCTCAGCCCTTCTGATCTCGCTGGAGATCCTGGAACTGGGCAGGCCTGCTTCTGCCTCAGGGCTTTTGCATTGTTTCCTTTGCTTAGAACATTTTTCCTTTAGGTGTCTGCATGGCTCACTCCCTTGTCTCCTTTAATTCTTTGCTCAAATGTCACATGGTGAGGCCTTTCCTGACCACCCTATTTAGAATTCCAACACTCCTTATCCTCTTGCCTTACTTTGTTTTACTCATAGCCCCATTATTTAATATGCCATTATACGAATGCATTTTTAAAAAATAAAGTTATTTATTTATTTGTTTTTATTTTTGACTGTTGGGTCTTCGTTGCTGCGCATGGGCTTCCTCTAGTTGCAGTGAGCAGTGGCTTCTCTTGTTGCGGAGCACGGGCTCTAGGCACGTGGGCTTACGTAGTTGTGGCACATGGGCTCAGTAGTTGTGGCTCACGGGCCCTAGAACGCAGGCTCAGTAGTTGCGGCGCATGGGCTTCATTGCTTGCGGCATGTGGGATCTTCCCGGACCAGGGCTCAACCCCACGTCCCCTGCCTTGGCAGGCGGATTCTTAACCACTGTGCCACCAGGGAAGTCCTGAGAATTATTTCTAAAGTGCATTGATATATTACTCCCTATTTAAGCCCTCTAAAACATCCCCATTCCCTACCGGATGAAATCCAAAGTCTGAGCATGGGGACACCCTAAAACAATCTTCCAACAGTTCCATATTAACTTAGAAAAAATTATAGTAAAGTAGAAAAAGGAAGAGAATTCTTTGTGGAATTTTTTGACCTTTCTCCAGTGAAATGTTTAACTATGACATATGTCTAATTAGGAATTCCATTTTTACATATATTTAATTTTAATCTAAGTAGAAAGTATATATTGAAGACTAATGGTATATTGAATATACCCAAGCTTTCAGATTAGATGAGCATTTAGAAATTCAATATTCAATTCAATTCAATTAGTAATTAGAAAGTTTTCACTTCTAGGGTTTAGCAGCTGTGGAAAAAGTAGTGTGAAGACTAACTTTAAATTTTTTTTTTTTTTTTTTTTTTTTTTTGCGGTACGCAGGCCTCTCACTGTTGTGTCCTCTCCTGTTGCGGAGCACAGGCTCCGGACACGCAGGCTCAGTGGCCGTGGCTCACGGGCCCAGCCTCTCCGCGGCATGTGGGATCTTCCCGGACCAGGGCACGAACCCGTGTCCCCTGCATTGGCAGGCGGACTCTCAACCACTGCGCCACCAGGGAAGCCCTGTTTTTTAAATTTTAAATGGAGAGTAGTGGATGTCAAACAGCAAGTATTTTTTTTCTTATAGTAAATTTAATGAGTGTAATGCTTAATGTTTTTATTTTCTCAAACTTCCTTTTACATTCTTCCAGAAAGTTGCTCATAGGTGCACATGCCCAACATTTTGCTTACAACTTCAGAGACTTTGTACCTCTGAAGCCCAGGTCCCAGATTGAGAACCGCTAAAACAAAGCATCCCCCATGAAGTTGCTCAGCAAAAGTTTTCCACTCGGAGCAAACATGGGTTATAGCAGAAAGTGTTGTCAGTCTATGAGGGACGATTGCTGATCATGGCTGTCTAAGTTATGAGGGGCTAAAAAACAGCAGTTTAAAATTTTATACTTTTCACCTGTGTGGAGAAAGAGCATGCTTTGTATTTCATACGATATTGGTAGCATAAAATAAATGTTTCTTAATGAAATTAACTCTGGTGACTTGGTTTTGGAGGAAATGATAAAAGCATAAATGTGCATGAAAATTCAGTTTTATAGGTTATGGGTTAAGGTGCTGGTTAAATTTTGCTTCAAGTTATGCTTATCAATTAAGAAACAGAATTTCGTTTTCTGGAGTTACGTTAAGAATGTTGCATAATTTCAAGACACAGAAGTACCAAGCAGGGACTTCCCTGGTGACGCAGTGGGTTAGACTCCACGCTCCCAATACTGGGGGCCCGGGTTCGACCCCTGGTCAGGGAACTAGGTCCCACATGCATACTGCAACTAAGAGTTCACATGCCAGAACTAAGGGACCCGTGTGCCGCAACTAAGGAGCCCTGGAGCCACAACTAAGGAGCACATGTGCTGCAACTAAGGAGCCTGCAAGCCCACCTGCTGCTACTAAGACCCGGAGCAACCAAATGAATAAATTAGTTTTTTTTTTTTTTTTATTTTTTAATAAATTAGTTTTTAAAAAAAGAAGTACCAAGAAGCCTTGGTCTTAAGAAGCAGCCTCTTGCATTTAGAAAAGTCAGTTAAAAATTTCCAACTAGCGAAAAATGGTTGGATTCTGTATGTATTTTGAAGGTGAAGCCATTAGGACTTCCTGATGGGGTGTGGGAAAAGAAAAACAATGCATTTAGGATGATTTGAGGTACTTGACTGTAGCAACTGGGAGGATGGGTTTGTCATCAGCTGAGATCTTCAAGTAGATCAGGTTTGGGGGTGAGGGGCAAGATAGTTCAGAAAAAAAGAAACTTCTGATAAAAATCCTATCTTGAGATAAGTTGACATTCATCTGACATGTTGATATTTGGTTAATGAGGTCTAGAGAATGTAAAAGGCTGTGTTACTTTTAAATAGTTTCTGTTACCCATAGTAAAAGAATTATTTCAGGGGATTTCACTGTTAACCTATGAGTTACTCGCGTTTCTAACTCCTAAGTTTTAGCGCTATGTCTGGAATGTGAAAGGTGCTCAGAAAATGTCAGTGTGGTGGATGGATAGTGTGTTGGTGGGTAACTTCCCCTGCAGCAAGTATCACCTGAACAGAGAAGCAGATGGAAAACAATCATTCCCATTTGTGAAGATCTGTGTCTGTCATAGATGTGTTGCGAGATGTTTGTATTAAACTTATTCCTTCTGCCAAGAGATACTGTTCTTCCCCTCAAGAAATGGCATTATCTCCACTTACTAAAGACTTTGAGAGCATCTGTGAGTATCTAGCTACTACTTAAAATCCCTCAGAATCTGTGCATACACACAGAACAAGTCAAAAGACAACATCATGCAGGTCAGTTGGCTATTTTCTCTAGACAGCAGTTGACTGTCATGATGCAAGAGATTGGTGTAGCCCAGGTAGGGGAGATCGTGATGAGTTTTACTCTAAAATCTCCCGCTGCACTTTTAAAGAAGTGATAGATTGACCTTGTTCAAATATACACTCTGGATCACTGTGTTCTTTTGAAACTAGACCTTTGTTCATTACTAAGATCTATATTTTTCTTTTTCCTTCTCAATACTTTTATAGTGGCCATCCAGCTGATGCTACTAACTTCACTGAAACAGAAAAGGAGGTTCAGAAAGTCAAAGTACTAATGATCTTGAAAGTATCTAATAGGAGATCCTTACTGGGGCTGAATTTGCTTGTGATATCGACCCAGTGATTTTGGTTGAACGATTCCTTTTTATCCATTGTCAGTGCTCATTAATGTTGTCACCTGACAAATTTCTTCCCAGTGACTGGTTTTGCTGTGCTTCTTGTTGTCGTGGCTCTGATGTTCAGCTGACCCCACTTCATCTAGGAGTGGCAGGGTGGAGATGGTCACATGTTTGCTGGCAGTAGTCAGATGACAAGGCTGCTGGAAAAGGCTTAACCTGCCAAGACATATATCTAAGGCAGGGGACCAGCAAGGCTCAGATGTCAGCTTCAGACTGTTGATTTAGCATCTGGCCTTTGACAGGTTACACTGGCCAGCCAAGTCAGCCCCAGGCTTGAGCAAAACACTGTAGGATAAAGAATGGGATCTAATTAAATGGAGTGGAAATAATGTGAGAAGGATGGCTTTTTATATCCCATTCTAACCCTCTCTGCTTTTTCTTTGCTTTTAAAACTCTGCAGCTTCTTGGAGCTCCTGCCTTAAGAGGAGCTATACATTCCCCTTGCAATGTAAGAATCCTACCTGAGCATTTACTTCCCTTGAAGGACTGGTTAAGCCTTTAAATAGGTATGGGTTACTTGGGAAGTTTTTGCTTACCTGTAGAAACCACGCTGCTTACTGAAAGCATCACAGACAAGTAGTAAAGTTCAGGAGTCCTTTTTTCCTATATTTGGGAGGAAGAAAGAACTGTTAGGAATACTTGTCTTTTAATTGCAATACATATTTTAAATGTTTTTGCTGAAAGGGTTTAAACAAAGGCACCAACTTAGCGGGAGATGGAAAGCTCGCTGCTTAATGTGCCAACCCCGTCCAGCAGTTCCTACCACTGTTGATTAATGTCTTAACTTTTTTTTTTTTAATTCTAGTAAAGCAGACTTCACTCTACAAAAAGAAAAATCTCTCATGGAATTTTTAAACTTTCCCTGTTGAAATGTTTTAACTGTGATGTGTCTACTGAGGAGTTCTATCTCTCCATCTCTATTCCTAGTGTAAGTAGAAAATAAATGTTGAGGACTAATGGTGCATTGTATACAGCCAAGCTTTCAGGTTAGGATGAGCCTTTGGAAATTCAGTATTTAAGAACGTACACAGTCGGTTGCCAAAAATGTTAACACTACTGTGCAGACTCCTTCACTGAAGGACCCCACACCAAATACAGAAAACATCCTCTTTAGTGCCTGTGGGACCGGTTCCATCTGAGTAAGCAGCACGGTAAAACCTAAAAGGACAGCAGAACAGCCTCAGTTTACTGGGTTGAATTATCTCAGAAATACATTTCTCTTTTTTTTTTATTGAAGTATAGTTGATTTACAATGTCTTGTTAATTTCTACTGTATAGCAAAGTGAGTCAGTTATACATATATTTGTTTCAAGTTCTTTTCCATTATGGTTTATCACAGGATATTGATTATAGTTCCTTGTTGTTGATCCATCCTATATATAATAGTTTGCATCTGCTAACCCCAAACTCCCAATCCTTCCCTCCCCCACTCCCCCTTCTCCTTGGCAACCACAAGTCTGTTCTGTATGTCTGTGAGCCTGTTTCTGTTTTGTAGATACACTCATTTGTATCATATTTTAGATTCCACATATAAGTGATATCATATAGTTGCTGCAAAATGGCATTATTTCATTCAGAAGTATACTCTTGAATGCAGACCCTAAATAGAAGGTGTTTCCTCATGTATCTATTGTGGAACAAAAGTGCTCAAAACCTAGCCAGGCTAAGGTTTTCCTTTGATCGAGGTCATGTGCTTACTATCGGCAATGCTAGTGATAATAACTGTGACAGTTTTTTTTTTAATTCCCCCATTATTTCATTTAAACCTTACAGCAAAACTGTGAAGCAGGTATTTTTATCTCCATTTTAGAAATGAGGGCAAGGAAGGTCAGAGAGAAGAAGTAGCTCCTGCTGTTGTGGGATTACTGTTTGAGCTGGCCTCCCACCAGGGAATTCTCTGGAGGCTCTTTCTAGAACCATGTTACGGCATCCAATAACTTTTTTCACTTTATAAAAATTCAGACATAGTCTTAATTTAAAGTTCACGTCACTCTTAAAAGTACATACAAAGGAAAGTATGAGTAAAATATCCTAGTTTAAGGTGTTCCTAAAACTTCAGCGCATTTCAGAGTCCAACCCTGCTGTATCAGTTTTTGACTTCAATTAGTTGAGGTCCCTGTTTTTCTACCTATATCATCTCCTTAGTAACTATTTATTGAATGAGTGGATAAATCTGATATTTTTATAACTGTAAAGAATTTTATAACATCAAAACAAAACATTAGTATTTAATTTAATTTGGGTTCATATTCAAGTTGTAGGATGACTAAAAGAGATTCTAAGGAACTTTTTAAGAATTCACTTCAGGGACTTCCCTGGCGGTCCAGTGGTTAAGATTCTGTACTTCCACTGCAGTGGGGCACGGGTTCGATCCCTGGTTGGGGTACTAAGATCCCGCCTGCCGTGTGGCATGGCCAAAAACTAAAACCAAAAAGAAGAATTCCCTTCACCTGAATTCTAAATGTGAATTTCTTCTTAGGTTTCGGTCTTTGAGCTCTTGAAGAGCAAGAAGTCCTATTCTACCCGTTTTTATTCTAGTAGTGTCTGGCAAATAGTAGACACTTAAAAGTGCCTGACAGAATGACTGCACACTTACCAATTGTGAAGGAAGTAAAGATGATATTACCAACCAGGTTGGTGAGGAGAGGTTGACTGCAGTATCGAGAAGATCTGGGCCTAAAAATCAATACCCTGGGTCATACATAAATTGATTACTTATTAGAAGAAATCCACGCTGTTAGTGTAACACCAGAAGGCCCTGATCCTTGAATTCTAATTGTGGCACTAGGTTCATTTGGCTCCAGGCAACTCACTCCTCTTAAGAACCTTGGTTACTTTACTGTGACTGCAAATTAATTAATGCTAGCATTAATAAAAATGTTATTAAGAGTTACTAATATCTTAATTGGTGGACAAATAATGTTTACCATTTTTCTAATTCATGTTAATTTGATATTTTGGTGAAAAAGCATTTTGTGGAAATTCTGGAGTAAGGAAATATGCCCTACCACACACACACCTCTTACAGCAGAAGCCGGCAAGTTTGAGTTAGGCTAATTACAAGGAGTGTCACGGTTTCCATTCCTTCCCCATCACTTAAGTTTTCAGATTTTTTTTTAGGATTTTTAGAACTGCAGTTGATTTTGAATGTATCAAATTGCATTTGCCTCGTTTGCCCGAAAAAGGTATGAACTGCCTTTTTCAGCCAAAACTACTTTCCAGCATAGAATCTGAAATAACAGGTCAGGTCATAATCTGGTTGAGTGTGCCTGTGTCACCCTCAGCCTTGCAGAAGTTAGCTAATGCTAGGCTGTTGGGACTGCTCTCTAGGGAATTTATAAATTGAAACGTCGGTGCTCTCGTTGTTTCCCATTTGACGACTTCTTATACTAGAAGAAATAACTGTTGACTAAAAGTTAAACTCAATCTGCCCAAATCCCAGCTCTCCTGGCTGTACTGAGATTTTTGACTCTTCGAAGAGGTGAAACAGGTGACTACCATTGATAATAGGGGCAAAACAATGGGGCAGGCTGCAATTAAACACATAACAGGAATGGCAGAGGGCACCCGAGCCATCTCCACAGGTAAGACGTGCATGCTGAGCTGCCAGGGGAGGGGGTTGGCTGGAGAAAGAACTTACTTCAGCAGAACATAGAACTGGAGGGTCAGAATGGTGATCCCAAACAGGAACACTGTCACTTGGCTGCATGGGACACAGTGAGTTACATGATACATTACTTTTTCAGTGATAAAATGCCTTCAAGAAACCAAATTCAAGTTCTGTTTCACGAGAATGTTACATCAAACCACAGAAATAAAAGTTTTAAACATAGCAAAGATGAACTAAGATCCATCCCATTACAGCAAAATTATGTCTAATAATACTTTAGTAAGAATAATAGTAACCATTTATTGAGCTCCTACTATATCACTGTGATTACTGGTCTCTAAGGAATCTTGAGAACCTTGCTTTCTTATTTATTTGTTTATTTATTTAGTTATTGTGGCTGTGCTGGGTCTTAGTTGCGGCATGCGGGATCTTTAGTTGCAGCATGTGAACTCTTAGTTGCAGCATGTGGGATCTAGTTCCCTGACCAGGATCGAACCTGGGCACCCTGCATTGGGAGCATGGAGCCTTAGCCACTGGACCACCAGAGAAGTCCCTGAGAACCTTCGTTTCTTTACCATGGCTGTAAGTTAATGCCATAAGACAACCCACAAGCAATAGTAAGAATTATTAATATTCATAATTAGTAGACAAATGTGTCACATTTTTTATTCACTTTCTCATTTAATATGCACACAATCCTATGAAATGGGACTGTGGTTTCCCATTTTATAAATGAGGAAACCGAGGCTCAGAAACATTAAATGTCTAGTCTGAGGACAAACACCTAGTAGTAGCGAGCAGTAGAGCTACAGCAGAGGGTGAGCTACAGCATGGTTAGGACCCTGTGGCCCTGTACTGTGCTCGCTCTCCCCCCAGCCAGGTGGTTCACACTGAGTGAGTTAACGTACTTACCACAACTTACACAACCAAATGAGGTCTGTGGTTACCGCTCAATTTTGAAATTCTTTTGAGATTACACTTACATAGTTTCCACACATGTAGGAAAATCTTATTCCTTAACTAATAGTTCTACCTCTTTACTGTAAACTGTTATTCACCTTCATTTATTTTATTAATTGGATTTAGCACCGAATGACTTTAGGGTACTTGTAGAAATTAAATCTCCCCTCCAAAGACAAAGATTTACCCCCAGTGAAGGTACTCAAAACAAAAAGCAATTTCAAAATATACCCCCAGGGCTTCCCTGGTGGTGCAGTGGTTGAGAGTCCGCCTGCCAATTCAGGGGACGTGGGTTCGTGCCCCAGTCCGGGAGGATCCCACATGCCGCGGAGCGGCTGGGCCTGTGAGCCATGGCCGCTGAGCCTGCGCATCTGGAGCCTGTGCTCCGCAACGGGAGAGGTCACAACAGTGAGAGGCCTGCGTACCGCAAAAAAAAAAAAATATATATGTATATATATACCCCCAGACTAAAGCAATGGCACATTGTTAGAACTAGAATATGGTTACATGTTTAAGGTTACTATTTTAAAAGGAATAGTGTCCCTTTAGAGGTGTAAATCTGAGAAGTTGTCAAGTCAATTGCATTAACAGTCGGTCAAAATAGATTTAATTATATTGAGCGTTCTGAAGTGTGACAAGAAAAGCCAAACAGTTTTTTTTTTAAGTTAATGTTTTAAAAACTGACTTAATGTTTACAAAATGTTTCATTAATGTTTACACATCAATGTTTTTGAAACTTAAAGTCAGTGATTTTAAAGTTGAAAATAAATTTTACTTCAACCTCAGGACAGCCTCAGGAAGAAATGAACTTTTTGCCACAGTGGGCTGACGAGGGGCACTTACAGCCTGAGCTGATGAGATCTTGGCAGCCAGCAGTGCAAGTGATAGGCTGTATGAGCCAGACAGAAGTGAATCATGGTGGCCCTGGTCCTTGAGCACCTGGAGCAAAAGGCAAGGAAGACCCAGAACAGTCCCGTTAGAGCTTCCAAACCTCCTCTACACTCATTCTTCACCTGCCGAGGCCCCCTTCCCTCCACACGAACCCTTCGGGGATTCGGAGGAAGTACTCTCCAATGGAGAGGGGCAGATCCTTGTTCTTTGAAAGCCACTCTAAGCTATGATAGATAGAAGCTCGCTGTAACCGAATTCTTCTATGGCTTTGAGGATCTAAAGTCTAAAGCTGGCTGTGTTAACAGTGAATTAATAGAACTGAGCTGGATATTTGAGACAGGTCATGAATGTGAAAAGAGAGAAAGCTTCCTTTAAGCTGAGAGATCAGCTTCCCCCAACCCCTTCCCCACCCCTTCCCTTGGGGAGGACCTGGAAACCTGAGCTCGCCCCCAAGGTCAGGGAGGGGCTTCAAGCTCTTTGTTCCATCCTTCCCTGCACAGCCAGCAGCTCCCAGGGGATCTGCACCTCCTGCTCTCAAGCTTACTGTTCTTCAGCTCACAGCTTAGTCCCCCTGGGGAGTGGTACCTGAAACTTGAGATGGGTGGGGCTGGAACTGACGCTGGACTCCAGCTGAATCAGGCCCCTCCACCACGGTCCTTGAGAGCATGCTCAGTAGCTGGCCAGATACCCTGATTTCCCTGTGGGCCCAGGGCCACTCCATAATACCACAGGTACTTTGCATGGGAATTGGGGGGGCAGATAAGGAGTGGGAGGGGGGGAACAAGCCCCAAGTGAATCCTGGTATCATCCTTGGGATGATAATTGAAAGGTAGGACATTTAAATCATTCTAACCAGTGAACTCATTTTTTTAATGCTGTGTGGAGCATTATTGACTCTTCTCTCCTTTATTTCCTATTAACAATTAGCAGTGTCCCTGTGATCCCTGCCACTGTTTGGAGTAGACCTCAAGTATTTATTGAATAAATGTTTCGTAATTTCCATTCCCACTGGCTGTACTTAAATTGAAGCTTTCATTACTTTGTAACTGGCCTTCCTATCGTTTTGCCCCTTCCAGTTAATCCAATAGCATCACCATCATCAGTATTATCACTTTCCTCACAAATAACAGCTATCATTTATTTGGTAGCTGTTTGACAATGCATCAGGCACTGTCATAAGCACTTTGCCGTAACATATCATGATCTCTATTTTACAGTTGAGGAAACTTAAGACACAGAATTAAGTGATCAGGTCAAGATCATACAACCATATAAGGATTTTTAAACACTCATGTCACCTTATTTTTCTAGAGCATTGTTTTTCTAGAGCATTGTTTTTCTAGAACCCTGTTGTCACTCCATTGCTCAGAAACCGTCAAAGTTTCCTGTTGTCTAAGGAACTGAAGTTCACATTCCGCAACTCCTCAGCCGGAAGGGCTCATTTCCAATCTACACACCTCCAATTTATCTCGAATTTTTCTTTTTGGTGAGAGAGAACCTAGGAGTCAGGAAACCTAAATTCTAGCCCTGGTTCTGCCACTCACTAACTTTGTCTCACGCGAGCATAAAATCTGAGCAAAAGTAAGTTGGTCAGACTAACAATTGGGTCTGAACACAATTGGGCTACAAATAAATGGTCCTGATACAGGTCTTCTGAGTGTTGGCAAGGCTTACAGGTACACAGTGAGGTGTTTTATAGCCTTAATTTCCAACTCATTCTCAACTTATTATTTCTTCGAGATGTTTGTAATAGTGAAAAATTAGATAAATCTAAATGACCAATGATAGATGATTAACTAGAAAAACTAAATATCTAACAATAGGTTATTATTCGGAACAAACTAAATGTCTTTGGCCATTTTTTGTTCTTTTATGGTGAGAATTAAATTATAATGTGCATGAAAAGTAGTTTGTAATTTAGAAAGTATCATATAAATGTTAGTTTACTTTTTTTTTTTTTTGGCCGCGCCATGAGGCTTGTGGGATCATAGTTCCCTGACCAGGGATTGAACCCATGTCCTCAGCAGTGAGAGCTCAGAGTCCTAACCACTGGACTGCCAGGGAATTCCCAAATGTTGGTTTCTTTATTGTCATTCGTTATGTTTCAACTTTAATTATAAAAATACTTCAGACTCTACAGGTGATTCCCTAAAAGTTCCCAAAACACTTTGAGCAATTTGGCATCCGGGGAACTCCTGAAAGTATTTTATTTATTGATAGTTAATAGGGAGTGTTTATTAAAGAAATAATTAGAACTGAGTGCTTTGAGTTGGAGATAGACAGCTTCACTGAGTCCCAGCACAGTGAATGAAAAAGACCCCCACTATGCTGCATCATTATGGCATTTGGGATAAAAAGAACATGCTTCAGATCTTCCAAAAAGACAAAGCAGGTTACATGAAAAGGAACAAGAATCAGAATAGCACCAGACTTTCAACAGCAGTGTTCGGTGCCAGAAAACAATGAAGAATGCATTCATAATTTTAAAAGAAAATTGCAGCCTAGAATTCTCTCAGTTAAGGAAGAATAAAGACATTTATTTTATCTCCCATTTGCCCTTTATTATGAAGCTATTTGAGGATATGCTCCAGAAAAATTAGGAAGAAAAACAAGAAAGACAATGACATGGTTCTAAGAAATAGGGGATCTCCCTTAGGAGAGAGGTGAAATGTCATATTTCAGAATGACAGATGCACAATGGGTTAGAGATTTTCAGCCCAGATTAGAGAAAGAATTTCAGGAAAAAAGCCTCCATGAAAAAACAGATTCAGTAGAGTAATAATAGTTGATTGAACCATTTGAAATAAATTTTTTTTGAAGATCAAAAAGAGTTGAGGGACTTTCCTGGTGGCGCAGTGGTTAAGAATCCACCTGCCAATGCAGGGGACAAGGGTTCAATCCCTGGTCCGGGAAGATCCCATATGCCACGGAGCAACTAAGCCCGTGTGCCACAACTCCTGAGCCTGTGCTCTAGAGCCCGTGAGCCACAACTACTGAAGCCTCTGCGTCTAGAATCTGTGCTCCGCAACAAGAGAAGCCACCGCAATGAGAAGCCCGTGCACCGCAACAAAGAGTAGCCCCCTCTTGCTGCAACTAGAGAAAGCCCGCGTGTAGCAATGAAGACCCAACGCAGCCATAAATAAATAAATAAATAATTTTTTTAAAAAAAGGAGTTGAATTACAGCAACATGATATGCAACATAAATGATTGCTATATTCATAGTGTGTTTGTTACTTGCCAAAAGCAGCTTTATGTAGCATATGTGTATTGTCTCATTTAATTCTCACGATAATCATGAGGTAGGTAATATTATTTTCTCTGTTTTAAGACAGAAAAACTGGGGCAAAAGGAAGGTTAGGTTGCCCAAGGTCATCCAGCTCATGTAAGTATTGGAGCTGTGGTTTGAACCTGGACAGCCTGATTTCAGAGCAGGGGTTTGTAGCTGTTATGCTATATAGGCAGGAGGTTGGAGGATACTTTTTTTATGGACGCTGACGAATCCCAGGAGAAAGACCTGTAATACAGCCAAGTTACCATACAATGAAACCCACTATGCAGAAGCCCTACCTACCCACTTAGAACTTCCTATCAGCTCTTTGAAGGCAATATAAAATGTATCATTAATATTGGTAGAGAAATAAGAGAGCGTAATGCATTGGTGAAACAAGAACAGAATACCATAAAAAGGAACATTCAGAGGACAAAGGTCTAAAACATTGAGTATTGGGAATTCCCTGGCAGTCCAGTGGTTAGGACTCAGCACTTTCACTGCCGAGGGCCCAGGTTCGATTCCTGGTCGGGGAACTAAGATACTGAAAACCTTGAGATGTGGCCCAAAGGAAAAAAAAAAAAAAAACTGAGTATAATAGCAGAAATGAAAACCTCAATAGGTGGATTGGAGGATGAATTTGAGGATATTTAGAAATTAGAGCATGAAGGTAAGAGATGGAAAAGAGAAGAGAAAGGGCAAGAAAATTGGAAGACCAGTCCCGGTGCTTCAGCTCTAACTCTTAGGCATTTCCAAAGAGAACAGAGAAAATGGAAGGTAGAAAATCATCCATGAAATAACTCAAGGACATTTTATAGAACTGCAGGTTATGAGTTCTGAGATTGAAAGGGCCTGCTCAGGGCCCAGCACAATAGATGAAAATAGAGCCACACTGGAGAACATCACTGTAAAATTTCAGAACATTTGGGGACAGAGTTCTCGTAAGCTTCAAGGGAGAAATAATATAAGCCACATTAAAAGGATCAGAATTACTGGAAGTGACTTTGGATTTCTCACTGTTAGCACTGCAGTCTAGAAGCAATGCCTTCAGAATTGTGGGAGAAGGTGACTTTCAGCATAGACTAGAGATTCTCTCTATCTCTCCCCCCTATACATAATCTATGAGGATTAGCTCTCATACACCCTCACGACTCTCTCCCAAACTTCCCAAGTATATAACCTGAGTGTAATGGGGGTGTATGAGCTAATTTTCTTTGATCATGAGAGAAAGTAAATAGACACTCTTTGAATAAATTAAGAAATAATATTATAAGCACATAATATAGAATTACGATAGATTCGACCAGAAGAAATAGCTGAAAAAGTTAAAAGTGGTCACCTCTTAGGGACTTGGTTGGAGGGGTTGGTGGGTGAGATATGGCCAATGACTGTTGCTTCCATTATGGGCCTTTTGTCACCCTACGATTTCAAATCTATATACGTGAATTCGTTTAATTAAAAAAATTTTTTTTAATTTGTTTAATTTATTTTTTGGCTGCGTTGGGTCTTCGTTGCTGCCCACGGGCTTTCTATAGTTGCAGTGAGCGGGGGCTACTCTTCATTGCGGTGCGCGGGCTTCTCATTGTGGTGGCTTCTCTTTTTGCGGAGCACGGGCTCTAGGCGCGTGGGCTTCAGTAGTTGCAGCATGTGGGCTCAATAGTTGTGGCTCGTGGGCTCTAGGTGCGTGGACTTCAGTAGTTGCGGCACACAGGTTCGGTAGTTGTGGCTCATGGGCTCTAGAGCGCATACTCAGTAGTTGTGGCGCATGGGCTTAGTTGCTCCGCAGCATGTGGGATCTTCCCAGACCAGGGCTCGAACCTGCATTGGCAGGTGGATTCTTAACCACTGCGCCACCAGGGAAGCCCTAATAAAAAATTTTTAATAAAATTTTAAACTCAGTTGCCTTGCATTACTTCATTAGGGTTATGGAAGGATCAAATGGAATAACTGATATGGAAAAGAGTTTGTCCGTTGTAAACTGTTACTCAGTTGAAAGTGATAACATGACCGTGTTGACTAAGAGGCAAAATACGGTTTTGAAGGACGGGTTGTTGGGGAGTTATATTTGGTGGATGATAATGTCATTGTATCTGTTAACCCGGCCACAATAGTGCAGTTGCAAAACAAACATTCATTTTTGCTCATGAGTCTAGGCTCAGCTTGTGGGTTTGCTGATCTGATCCAGGCTCAGCTAATCTCACCTGGACTTGCTCGTGCATCTAAGCAGATTGTCTGGGGTTTGGATGGTATAGGATGGCCTCAACCACATAGCTGATGGTCAGCTGTCTGTCAGCCGGAGTACCAGCTCTCTCCTGCAAGTTCTGTCATCCTCCAGCAGGCTAGCCTGGGTTTGTTTTCAGGTCAGGGGCAGGAGTCCAAAAGAGAGTGGGAGTGTACAACACCTCGAAGGCCTAGGCTCAGAATGGGAACACTTTCCCATGTGCCACATTGTTTGGGCCAAAGCAAGTCACAAAGGGTGCGAAGGAGATTCCATCCCTTTATGGTAAGAGCTGCAAATTCACATTGAAAAGGAAGGATGGAGAAAAGGGGCCATTTTTGCAATTCACCCAGCATAGTCAGTGAAGCTAACTATTTATTCCACCTCTTTGGAATGAGAACATGGAAAGACATCAGAAGCCCTGTAACTGAACTTACTTTCTTTTTCCTTTGTAGACAATAAGAGAGGTGTCAGAGTTTTCCATTTAGATCTACAACTTCAAATTCTCAGCATGGAAAACTCAGAGAAGACAGAAGTGGTTCTCCTTGCTTGTGGTTCCTTTAATCCTATCACCAATATGCACCTCAGGCTGTTTGAGCTGGCCAGGGACTACATGAATGGAACAGGTAGGAAGAGTAGCCAAAAGCAATGATGGGGTTCAGGATGCACTGCCCTACAATACAGCACTTTGGCATATTGGATATTTTAAGCGGAAGGACTTTGATAAAACAGCAGAGGCAGGAAGGTCACTCTGGCCTCCTCCCTCCACCCCTCTTCCCTGAAGCAGATCGTAAAACGTTCACGTGAGAGGTGCTCTCCCTAAACCCGGAGAAAAGGAGCATCCTTATCTCTGAAGACAAAGGGAAGTCAAGCAAACATTCTTTGGTAAATTCCCCTGAGTTTTCTACACTTACCTTGTACTCTTTGCCCTATCGTATTCCGCCATGACTGTTTACCCTTCATCTAATCTAGCATAAAAATACAGTAAGTCCCTTATATAGAACAAGTTCCGTTCCAAGAGTGAGTTCATAAGTCCAATTTGTTTGTAAGTTCAACAGAGTTAGCCTAGGTACCCAACTAGCACAATTGGCTATATAGTACTGTACTGTAATGGGTTTATAATACTTTTCACACAAATAATACATAAAAAACAAGCAAACACAAAAAATAAAACATTTTTAATCTTACAGTACAGTACCTTGAAAAGTACAGTAGTACAGGACAACAGCTGGCATACAGGGGCTGGCATCGAGTGAACAGGCAAGAAGAGTTACTGACTGGAGGAGGGAGAGGAGGTGGGAGATGGTAGAGCTGAAGGATCGTCAGCAACAGGAGACGGAGGGCGAGCTGCAATGTCACTCACGCCTGACGCTGATGGCACAGGTTCTGGTTCCTTGGTTCCTTGTTGGATTCAATTCCATCTACCGTCTTGAAAAAACAATCTAGGTAGTAGCTCTTTTTTTCTCATCATAGATGACTTGGTAGCCCTGGATTGCATTCTGAACGGCTGCTGCAACCTTCGTGTACCGTTCTATGTTCAGGTCCTATGCCTCAATAACTAACAGTGCCGCCTCAAATAAAGAAAATCCCCTTGCCATTTCCTGAGTCGTGAATCTCTTCAGTTACTTCTTCCTCTCCTCTCTCTTTGTCCTTTCTCTGGGCCTCCAATTCCATCACAGCTTCATTAGTAAGCTCCTTGTGTTGCACAGCAAGGAGTTCAGTGAAGTCGTCCTCTTGCAAATCTAGCTAGAAATAAAGATACTATACTACTGTACCCTTACAGTACTGTACAGTAAAGTACACAAAAGCACAACCACTTGTAGAGGATGCGGTGCACGTGACAGTGTACGCCAGACATGTTAACTAACTTATGTGATTGGACATGCGAACACACGTTCGCATCTTTGAAAGTTCGCAACTCGAAGGTTCATATGTAGGGGACTTACTGTACTTAGGTGTAACTGTTTCTTGGAGTCTTCATTTCCTTATGAAGGCTCCCGTGTCACATAAATCTTACATTATGTAAATTTGTATGCTTTTCTCCTGTTAATCTATCTTTGTCAGTTTCACACCCCGCCAGGGACCCTAAGAGGGTCGAGGAAAACTTTTTCTCCCCTACATACACACAGATTTATTTTGTTTTGTTACATAAGTGATCATGCTGTGTGCTGATAGGTGGATGGGTGTCCAAACTCACTAATGATCAGGGAACTAAAATAAAAAATGAGATATATTCTTCCCATCACATTGACACAAGTTTTGAAACTTGATAATGTCAAATACCAGGTGTTGGGAAGGAATGGGCTCCTGTGTATACAAATAGATTAAGGCTTTTTACAAGGCAGTTTGGCAACATCCATCAAAATGTAAGCTGCTGAGGCATGGGGAGTCCGTGTTTGAGGGGTACAGAAATTTCACTTGGGGAAGTTGAAAGAGTTCTGGAGATGGACAGTGGTGATGGTCGTGCAACATGTCACAGTACTGTACACTTAAAATAGCTTAAATGGTAAATTTTATGTATATTTTACCACAATTAAAAGTAAATAAATAAACCTGGATCCCTGTGGAAAAAGGAGGAGGGGGGAAATCTGTGATTATGAAACCATATTGCTGATATTTCCTGTGCATAAAATCTAATTTGTTATAATACCTCATATCAAATCTGCTTCTTTACCCAGGGAAATATGAAGTTATCAAAGGCATAATTTCTCCCGTCGGCGATGCATATAAGAAGAAAGGACTCATCTCTGCCCACCACCGAGTTATCATGGCAGAACTCGCCACCAAGAACTCCAAATGGTTGGAAGTTGATACATGGGAAAGTCTTCAACAGGATTGGATAGAGACTGCCACGGTGCTAAGGTATCCATGGTGCAGTCAGCTTTGCCATGCCATTGCTGTGTGAGGTTATCACATGGTAACAGGGTGTGGGTGGTGCTCAGCCTTTATGGCTGTCACTGTGTTTTGAGATGTTGCACACTTGTTAATCCCTATTAAAGAATAGAGGAAGCACACCTGGCCTGTCTGTGCCCCAAGTGAGAAAGGTAAAGTTGTAAGATGATGTTAACTGTGGTCAGTCTTCTTAAGTATAAAAGAGAGAGGCAGGTAATTTAAGGAAGAGAAGCCATGATGCTTGATCACGGAGAGAGCTGGTTTTGGGAGCTGCTTCCCTGACAGCATATGGGGGTTGTCACAAATCGCCATGCTCAGAACGCTGAAACAGCTCCAGTTTAAGGGTTCAGAAACCAGAGTGAGTAACATCTAATTATTGCTGAATGTTCTCTTGAGCATAAAACACCAGGACTTTTGGAAAAACCTGTCTAATGTCTGTTCTTAGGGTTCGAACCTTCTGGTTCTAACCATATCAGTTAGGCTTATGACAGGAAATAGAAACCACTCTGAGCATTTTAAGCAGAAAGGGATTTTAGGTGCTCATGCAGAAATGTTGAAAGGGCTGGAAGAGTAGAAGTGGTGGCTTGTTTCAAGGTCATGCCTCCTTAACTGCAGTTGGAGTCAGGAAACTGTTCCTGCTTCTGCTGCCAACGATGCTGCTCTTAAACTGTCCCAGTCTATAGGGTCTGGCCACCACGCTGACATGGTAAGAGATTACTTGTCGGGGTCCAGTATATACTTGTTTGCTTTTTATGTATTATTTGTGTGAAAAGTATTATAAACCTATTACAGTACAGTACTATATAGCCGATTGTGTTAGTTGGGTACCTAGGCTAACTTCGTTGGACTTAAGAACAACAAAGTCCAACTTTGTTGGACTTATGAACGTGCTCTCAGAAGGGACCTCATTGGTATTTAGGGGACTTACTTTCTGTAATCAATGTTAATGCTTGTTTTTATGACACAGACACATACAGCTTAGAATAGTAATAGCTACCATTTGCTGTGCTCCCAGGATTTTCCTTGCTTTCCATTCTTGACAGCCAGAGCCCAGGGCTGCCATGCCATATCCTAGCCAGCATCCGTTCTGACCCAGCAGTACTATGTGTTCGAAGGCATCCATTCTGAGTAGTTGGGCATCGTACCTGTGGTTAAATGTGTTTAACAGCTCCCAACCTTTAACATTGCATCAGAGGCTCTTAGGCATCTCCAGAGGGATGACGTTTCGGTTGAGCATAGTGAGAAAGAGAAATGTTCTATTGCTTTGTTGCTTTATAGACACCATCAAGAGAAGCTGGAAGCCAGTAGCTGTGATCAGCAGCAGGGCTCACCTGTACTGGAAAGGCCTGGACGGAAGAGGAAGTGGGCTGAACAAAGACAAGATTGTAGTCAAAAGAAATCACTGGAGCAAACAAAAACAAAAGGTCTGTATGTTTTGCCAGGACTTACCAATGATAGCTGATAAGACTCTGGAGCTGAGCAAGCCCCCTTTGTATTTTACTTTCATATTCAGTATGTGTGGGTGCCTGGAAAATGCCCCTTGTTAGTTTTCTTTTCTTTTTTTTTTTCCCCTTTTGCTGCACTGCACAGCTTGCGGGATCTCAGTTCCCCGACCAGGGATTGAACTCAGGCCATGGCATTGGAAACCCGGAATCCTAACCACCAGGCCACCAGGGAATTCCCCACCCCTTGTTAGTTTTATGATGGAAGGAGGGGAGAGTCAGAGGCACCCTGAGCTTATTTATCCTGCAGGAGGTCAACCTTAACTTTTGAGGGATCCTGGATCTCTTTTTAGAGAATCTGAATGTGATAGAAACTATGAACCCTCTAGCCAGAAGAACACACATACGCATTCATTTTGATGCAGAGCGTTATTAAAAAGGCAAACCCTGGGACTTCCCTGGTGGCGCAGTGGTTAAGACTCTGCACTCCTAATGCAGGGGGCCTGGGTTCGATCCCTGGTCCAGGAACTAGATCCCAGATGCATGCCGCAACTAAGAGTTTGTATGCCACAACTAAGGAGCCTGCAAGCTGCAGCGAAGAAGCCCGCCTGCCACAACTAAGACCCGACACGACCAAATAAATAAATAAATATTTTTTTAAAAAAAGAAAAAAAGGCAAACCCTGAAGCTCTGTTTTCTTCTTCTTCCCAGGTGTGCCAAAGGTGAAGTTGCTGTGTGGAGCAGATCTCTTGGAGTCCTTTGGTGTGCCCAATCTGTGGAAGTGTGAGGATATCACCAAAATCGTGGGAGACTATGGGCTTATATGTATTACTCGGGCTGGAAATGATGCTCAGAAATTCATCTATGAATCCGACGTGCTGTGGAAACACCAGAACAACATTCACCTGGTGAATGAATGGGTCACCAATGACATCTCATCCACAAAGATCCGGCGAGCCCTCAGAAGGGGCCAGAGCATTCGCTACTTGGTACCAGACCTTGTCCAGGAATATATTGAGAAGCATAGTTTGTATAGCTCTGAGAGTGAGGAGAGGAATGTTGGGGTGATCCTAGCTCCTTTGCAGAGAAAAACTGCAGAAGCTGACACATGAGAAATTCTCCAGCATGGTATTGTGGACTTTCCTTTTGGGAATTTGAAACAGTGTGGGTGTTAGTAAATGGGGGAAGGAATTGTGATCCTCTTTAATAAATTAAAGTTTAAAAGGTTGGTAAAAATCAGTAGTAATTTAAAATCAGGTTTATCTTTATCAGAAGTTACTAAGGTGAATGATTTCAATTTTTTTTTAGGAATATACAAATCCCTTTATCTTTATTTTTTATTATTATTATAAATTTATTTATTTATCTTTGGCTGCATTGGGTCTTCGTTGCTGTGCACGGGCTTTCTCTAGTTGCGTCGAGCTGGGGCTACTCTACGTTGCGGTGCGTGGGCTTCTCATTGTGGTGGCTTCTCGTTGCAGAGCACGGGCTCTAGGCGTGTGGGCTTCAGCAGTTGTGGCACGTGGGCTTCAGCAGTTGTGGCTCGCGGGCTCTAGAGCGTAGGCTTCAGTAGTTGTGGCACGTGGGCTTAGTTGCTCTGCGGCATGTGGGATCTTCCCCGACCAGGGCTCGAACCGTGTCCCCTGCATTGGCAGGTGGGCTCTTAACCACTGCGCCACCAGGGAAGCCCCTCTTTATCTTTAAAACAAGGGATGTGTAGCAGAGCTAATTGTAGCAGAACGCTCAAGCGAACTAACTACAGAAAGAATTCAAAAAAGACATCCTGGCTTTACCACAGAAAGGGAAGTAAAGTGTGAAAAGTAAAGAGACCATTTAAGATCCTAATTTTAGTTACGAAAGGAACGAACATTTTATGCATGCCTTTTTTCCTGGGCAGCGCTCACTCAGGGTGGCCGAAGAATTCTTAAAATAGTGATCTTGTAAAATGCATCACTGATCAGTCATCTCCAGCTGTGCAAAATACCGGCTGTGAAGTCCTGGCAGAAACTACGCCAGGAGCTGGTTCTCTCCAGCACACATCAGAAGGCCAGTGAAGCTTTGCTAGGCACGCTTAACTGCAGCCCCACCTGTAGAGGCAGGGAGAGGGGTCCGAGCCCTGGAATGTTTAGAAAGGTACACGGGTGTTTCTGATGCCCACGAGAGGCAGGGAGCCTCTGCCTTCCCCACGTTATGCACAGATTCTCTTAGCACAGCCCTGTTGTGGCTCCTGGTCCAGCCCTGGCCATCTGCCATCTCTGTATAGAAGGGATGTCGTGCTAACCTGACGCAGAGAGAACCACAGAGAATGAGAGATCTCACTCAAGGATTTTGTGAGGTGTGAATGCTCTTAGCCTTTACTGGTAGCTTAATCAGATGGTGAAAGGACACGAGAAATGCCGCACTGGACCAGCCCAGCAGTTCCTCTTTCTTTTTGTGGCTGCGTTGGGTCTTCGTTGCTGTGCGCGGGCTTTCTCTAGTTGCAGCGGAGCGGGGGCTACTCTTCATTGTGGTGCGCGGGCTTCTCATTGTGGTGGCTTCTCTTGTTGCGGAGCACGGGCTCTAGCCGCGCAGACTTCAGTAGTTGTGGTATGTGGGCTCAGTAGTTGCGGCACACAGGCTGTAGAGCACCGGCTCAGTAGTTGTGCCGCATGGGCTTAGTTGCTCCGTGGCATGTAGGATCTTCCCGGACCAGGGCTCGAACCCGTGTCCCCTGCATTGGCAGGCAGATTCTCAACCACTGCACCACCAGGAAAGCCCCCCAGCAGTTCCTTTAGCTCAGAATTTTGGTTCCTGATGAGTGGCTTGTGGAAGAAATCTCCACAGCCTCAATCTAAAACTCTCGAGTTTCTGAAGACCCCTGCTGGTTCTATTCCAGCCCACTGTGAACCTGCCATTTGTGGATTTAAGCAGAAAAAGAGTCTGTTTTCTTATACTTTTTCTCTTCTTGTCCTTTTGTAGGAACTTTACCCAAAGTAGAACACTCAAATAATAATTGAAGTCATAACGTTATGTTAAAAACACAAACTTGTTATATGGTTTGCTACTGATTAAAATTTTGTGGAAGTTTTACCAATTAATAAAACAAAAAGACCAGAAATAGCTTTTTCTAGAATAGTTTTATGGTTCATGAAAATCACTCTGTGATAGAAAGAGGACTAAAGTTAAATTTCTAATGAAAGTAGAATAGGGACTTCCCTGGTGGCACAGTGGTTAAGAATCCACCTGCCAATGCAGGGGACACGGGTTCGAGCCCTGGTCTGGGAAGATCCCACATGCCGCGGAGCAACTAAGCCCGTGCGCCACAACTACTGAGCCCTCGTGCCACAACTATTGAAGCCCGTGTGCCCTAGAGCCCGTGCTCCACAACAAGAGAAGCCACCGCAGTGAGAAGCCCGTGCATGGCAGTGAAGAGTAGCCCCCGTTCGCCGCAACTAGAGAAAGCCCACGCGCAGCAACAAGGACCTGACGCAGCCCCCCAAAATAATAATAATAATTTTAAAAGAAGAAAGTAGAATAATTTACCTTTACATACCTACATCTAATAATTTACATTTCATACCTACACCACTCTAAAGGATTTATACCTCTGTAGGAGAAAAAAATGTACTTATACCTGTGCAGTTAGATAGTCAGATCTGAAGCCACCATTTAAAAAAGGAAAATGTTAAATAAACTTGGCAAATGTAAATTCTACAGCTCGTGGCTTATTCTTATAAAGTCAACAGGCCGACTTCTCAAAGACGGAGGAGAGCAAAGCCTGGCACCCAATAGCTTCAGTCTCTTATCTGCTGAACAAATGCAAGGTTATAATCTCAGATTGTAGAGATGAGGATCATTCTTCCACTCCTCAGCTTTTCGGAGTTTAAGAATTGTAGCAGTACTGAAAAATAACAATCTAGAAACAGATGAAGTTATCAAAATGTAACTTTGATTTCTTCTCCTGGAAAACTACACTTAGTTTATATGAACTGTGTGTGGACTGCAGGAAGTTTCCAGTGCTAGAAACTTCTTTTCTACTTTGATGCCTTCCTGCCTAGAAGTGCTCACAGTCTGCTTAGCTGTGAGTATATTGACCTCAGGGCCCACTGGGTAAGGCATGTGGGGACCCTCCCAGGAGACCTGGTAACAGTGAAATGATCCTATTGTTGTGCTATTTATGGATCAACAACTTTGTACATGGAAGGAGCTGCTTGCCTTTTTGTCCCAGTACCAGGATGCTGCTAATGCCACAAGGTAATAACATAGTTTAGGGTATCCTTAAGGACAGAACTTCCTCTTTGGATAATGAAATAAGACAATGAATTTCACAAGGGAATAAATATCAGTAACTGTTGTGGCTTCTGTTGAGGAAGAGGGGAAAAATGCCATTGTTTGTTCCCTGCCATACCTTTTTCATACTTGGCTCTTGTAATGTGAATTTAAGAGTTTAGGAAGTGTGTAGAGCTGGTGTTTTGTTTGATGCTGGTGTTTTTTATGTGTTGTACTCCCTTACCTCTTACATTGTCTAATTTGAAGCAGCAAAAGAACGTTCAGTAGAAGTCCTTTACTGCAGCTTCATTCAGCTGAGCCTACAGCATATGGGGAGATCTGTGTTGTTGTTTGCCTGGTAAGTGGACAAGTGTGAACAGCACTTGTTAGCAGTTCCTTGGAACTGGGGCACTGAATGCCTAGTGCGATTGAGCCAAGGGGGTGATTTAGCCTCATCTCCTGGGTCAAAGGATGCTCTTTCTTTTCCTGCCCCCTTGAGTATCTCACTACAGGGTAGAAGGAAGCATCCCCCCAAGGTCAGCATGCACAGCAGTGGTGGGGCTGCTGTCATCCTTACCCCACCCTCTCCAAGTCACTTCTCTGGGAGCCCGGAAGTTGCTATATTATGAAATGGGCTCCTTTGACATTTATTTCTGGGTGCCACGGGACATCCATTCCTCCACCATTCTCATAATTACTCCCAAAGGCCTCTTGATCTAAAATGTTCACCATAGCGTCCACCTAACTATGAGAAGGCATAGACAGTATCCATCTCTAAAATCTGTACCTGGTTCACCAGTGGTGCTGTTTGAACTTAATAATGTCAGCACTTATTGAGCACTTAATAATTGTGCCCGGCATGTGCTAACATGTGCCTTATATCATAAGGGAAATGGGCACAATTAGGTGACTGGTGTGAATGGCAAAACTGAAGCTTGAACGAGCAGTTTGTCTTCAGAACCTGTGCTCTTAACCTCTTTACTCCTTGTGTAATGTATTACTTTTCAAAGAATGAGGTTTTAGTCAAATCTTGAAATTTGCATCCACCCAAAGTGGATAAATACAAATAAATAAAACTTTCAACAGTATGGTAGTCTGATGGTGATGCCTGATGTGTTCAGTCCATACAGATGGACTAAGTTGAACTCGCCCAGTGTTAGCATTTCCTTGGAACTGGGGCAGTGGATGCCCAGTCAGAGGAAGGAGGGGTATGAGCCGCAGTTCACTCTTAACCAACAAAAAGAGGAAGAAGGGCACCCAGCTGCCCATGCTGGTACCAGAACATCACCCTGCAGCCCTGTTGCCTGTGAGTCAGCAGAAGAAGCTTCTGCCTGGGAGGCGGGTTTCTAGCTCCAGGCATGTCAGTCAGCCTATGGGGGCAGTCACTTGTCTCTCAGATTCCCTTTCTGTAAACAAAAGTGATGTTTTTTTGTGTTTTTTTTTTTTTTGGCCGCACCGCAAGGTTTGTGGGATCCTAGTTCCCGGACCAGGGATCAAACCTGAGTCCCCTGCATTGGCAGCACGGATTCTTAACCACTGGACCGCCAGGGAAGCCCCCAAAACAATGATTTTTGAGGCCCCTTCCGGCTCTGAAATGTTGTAGCCCTGATGGAGAGTTGCCACTCACACTGGCTTCTCACCACTCTGAGCTGCCACCTGTCCCCACCCTTCTGCATGACCAGGAAGTAGTTCTCGGAACACTCATCACTTGAGGTGCTAAAGGGAGCACCCTTCAGCACCTGTCAGCAGCCTCTGTCGCAAGGCTGCTTGCAGTTAGGGAGGGCGGGCAGAGAAATGCTGCATTTGGAGCGTCAGCAGGGAAGTCTCCAGAGCCACTCCTGAAGGCTTCCTCAAAATGAGTGCCCAGAGGTCCTGTAATCAGGAAACCAGGACAGAGGGTGTTCCAGGTGGAGCTCCTTATACTACAAACTATTTGTCACTTATCTGAAATTTGAGGAGTCCTGTTTCTGGTCTGTTTTTTTTTCCAACTCCAGCAACTTTAGGCAGGAGGAACAACCTAAGAGGAGTTATGGAGAAGAACAGGCGTGTGACTATGGGCTTTAGCAAGGAAACCAGCCTGACCAAGGCCAGGCGTGTGGGGTGGGATGTGGCGGCTCATAGGAGAGGAGCTTGGAAGGGTCCAGGTAGGGTTTCGGGCCTGCTGCAGTGGCGCCGGCACATGGTGGGAATTCCCATTCTCTGTTGTGGCTCCTCCTGAGGGACGATGGCCCTCCTCCCGCTGAGGGGACTTCAGTGCTGAGATTCTGATCCATTTCTGCCTCAAGCGTCTTACAAGTCTGAATGATACAGCAGACAGTGTGTCCCAAATCAAGTTAAACTGCCCGATAAGTTTTTCCAAACCAGTGAGTATCATGACAACAATTACATTTTAAAACATTAGGGAAATTTTCAGACATAGGTTTAGTGATAAAAGTATAACGAACCCCTGTGTATCCAGGTCTTATCCCTGGAACTACACCGAGCTCCCTGACGGTGTTGCCTCCTGCGTTAGGGAGGGGAGGTATGGATAGGGTGAAGTTTACTACTGTCCACACCATTCTTTGCTGGACCAGTATCAGACTCCATCAAGTGTCCCTCATCATTCCCATCCATTACTGTCTAGGAGAAGCAGTGCTTGTACACAAGCTTAGGACCTCATCTTTGCTCTAATTTTATGGTTTACTTTGCCAGTATCAAACAGAAGGAAGGAAAGGGCTCAAATTTGGCCAGATAACTTTCTTTTTCCTTTCGAGAGATAACTTTGGTCTTAGTCTAGAAGAAAGATCTTGAAATTGCAGAGGGGAAAATGATTCCTCCTCCCATGGGCAAGTCCAGGCTATGTCCACTTCAACTAAAATTCAACCCTCTCCCTAATAGATGGCCCTTGCTCAAGCTGGCCAAAAGCCATACCAACCAGCACAATTGCTAGAACTATTATTAGTTTATTTCTGTGACTTTCATTTTCAGGCCAACATTTAGAACAATCAGATTTTAAGGATAGGAAGGAAATGTGATTTCTCCATGTCCTGTTCCTTTAGTCATCCGGAATTTAAACAGGTTTCATGCTCCAGAAATCTGGTCAGAGTTCTTAGCTCTGTGCCCTTTACGTGGCAAAGTATATCTAATCCCAGGACTTGATATCATCCTGTCATGTTCCACCAAAGGAATCAATGTTTCATACTTATGAGAATCAATACCCTCATGTGAGCAGGGCAGTGCCACTATGGTTTCCTCAATGAAAATGGTATTTCTCCTTTGGAAAGGTCATAGCCATTCAGTCAACAAACATTTATTAAGCACTTGCCAGGCACTGTACTAGGCACTGGGGATACTATAGAGGTGAATAAGATGAACATGGTCTCTGCCCGTGACATCTTAAGGAAAAAGGTAGTCAGTAAACAAAGCAAGAAAAGATGATTATGGATTATGATAATTATGAAGGATATAAGCAGAGATGTGATACAGAGTAAATGTATATCAGAAGGCTGTTCTGAAAAGGTGACTCAGATTTTTGAAGAGATCCAAATATTTCTCTGTTCAACTTCTAAACTAATGGAAAAATAAGACAAAAGAAACAATAAGTGGAGAACCAAAATAGCACCTTTTTTGCCACACCTCGAGGCTTGCGGTGTCTTAGTTCCCAAACCAGGGATCAAACCAGGGCCCCGGCAGTGAAAGTGCCGAGTCCTAACCACTGGACCACCGGGAATTCCCAAAATAGCACCCTCATGACTGATAAAGTCCAGGTTAGGAGTTGTAGCTTCGTGTGAGGGTCAAAAGAGGGATTGGTAACTGTGACAGATGGTGTTTTCCAAGCTGGCTATTATGAGAATCTCCCATCTCACGTGCTCCTTTTACAGTGTGACATTGAGGGATGAGGTCCATGTTCCCTCCCTTTGAATCAGAGTGGGCCTTGGACTCTGGTGGAAGTGATGTTATATGACTTCTCAGACTAGGTCAAGATGGTACAGCATCTTCCTGGTTCTCTTGGGATGCTCCCTATTAGAGCCCAGCTATCCCTGCTTGAGGGAGCCCAAGCAGCCCATGGAGAGGCCCACATGGAAAGGAACCTGGCCCCCAGCCCACAGGCCTGGCTGGGCTCCCAGCCAACAGATAGCCATGAGATGGATCCATTTGGGAAGTGGCTTCTCTAGCCCTCCCAACTGGAGTCAAGTTACCCCAGCTAATGCCACATGGAGCTGAGATGAGCCATGCCCTGTGAGCCCTCCTCAGACTGCAGATTTGTGAGCCAGTTAATGATTTGTATTATTTTAAGCCATTGATTTGGGAGTGGCAAGAATAAATTATATACTAACTCCCCCAGTCTAGGCAGTCTATCTGAGAGAAAGTTCAGGTCTGTGAAATAGACACACCCTCAAGTCCGTGTCAAAAGGGAGAAGAAAATACTGAGAATCTGTGTTTCCAATATTTGATAGACTAACTCTACCTAGTGGATAAAATTCTTCAATGGCTGTTGTCCGTAGGGCAAGCAACTCATTCCAGTTTTCCTAGAACTTTTCCAGTTTTAGTAATGAAAGTTCCATGCCCTGGGACTCCTTCAGTCTTGGGGAAACCGTAATGGGTGGTCACCCTGGTGTCCCCCAACCAGGTAACTCATTCCACCTCCATGAGGAAGAAATAGGGTTGGAAAAAAAAAACCACAGGGTGTTTAGGGAAAATTCTTCTCCATGAAGAGCATGGTTAAAAATGACTATTTCCCTAATAGTGACTTTTGAACTGGAAGCCAGAGGAGCTAACCATGCAAAAACCAGGAGGAAAAACCTCCCAGGAAGAGGGAACACTGTATACAAAGACTGTGAAGAAAGAAAGGGTTTGACCTCGACACAGAATCACCACCACAACAAAACTGGTATGATTGGAGTTGCTGAGTCGAGGGAGACAGAGTGTGATGATGTTGGAGAAGTATCCAGGAACCTAATCAGAAATGGCTTTTGGAACCATGGGAGGGAGTGCAATTTCCTCTTACGAAAAATGGGACAACACTGAACACTGAACATTTTAAGCCTGAGAGTGATAAGATCTGAATTACATTTCTCAAAAGCTTGCCAGACTGCAGGATGGAGACTGGTTTGGTGGGGTCAGGAGTTGAAGCAGCAAGTCCAGGAAGAGGCAAGACAGGATGGTGGCTTGGGTTAGGTTGGAAGAACCAACAGGATTTGCTGATGGATTGGATATGGGTGAGCAGAGAAGGGAGAAATCCAGTGTCTAAATGGGCTTTGAGCTTAAGCAACCGGGTGACTAGTGGTACAATTTACGGAGATGAGGAAAGCCAAGGAATAATTTTGTTTTATGCTTTCTGCCTTGTATATGTTACATTCAAATGCCTTTAAGTCATCCAAGGGGAGACATCGAGAGGCATTCTTTTTTTTAAAAAATAAATTTATTTATTTTTTATTTTTGGCTGCATTGGGTCTTTGTTGCTGTGTGGGCTTTCTCTAGTTGCAGAGAGCGGGGGCTACTCTTCGTTGTGGTACGCAGGCTTCTCATTGCGGTGGCTTCTCGTTGCGGAGCACAGGTTCTAGGCGTGTGGGCTTCAGTAGTTGTGGCTCGTGGGCTCTAGAGCACAGACTCAATAGTTGTGGCGCACGGGCTTAGTTGCTCCACGGCATGTGGGATCTTCCCGGACCAGGGATCGAACCCGTGTCCCCTGCATTGGCAGGCGGATTCTTAACCGCTGCACCACCAGGGAAGTCCCAAGAGGCATCTTAAGCAGTGAGAGGTGACACATGAGCTCTGGAGTCAGGCTGCCTGAGATCGAATCCAGACTCTTCCACCAACTGTATGAACTTGGGCAAGTTACTTAACCTCTCTGTGTCTCAGGTTTTGTCTCTGTCAAATGGAGATACTAAAGTAACTATTGGAGAGGTAGGATTTTGTGATAAATGATAATACACATAGTAATCACTCAATAAATGTTGGCTATTAATATACTTGAGTCTGGAGCTCACAGGAGAGATCAGAAATGGACAGATAAGCTGTACACCTGAAACTAACACAACATTGTAAATCAACTATACTCCAATAACATTTTTTTAAAAAATAGAAAGAAAAGAAAAGAAATGGACAGGTAAGTCTTGGAGCCAGCCTATAGAGAGGGTGTTTTTGGCTATTATAGGTTAGCCCACATTCCCAACACCTTACTCTTTGGCCTTTCTGTACTGACAAGGCTAAAGACTGGATACTAGATTCCCCAGGCTCCCTTGCAGTTAGAAGTAGCATAAGACACAGTTTGGGCCAATGAGGGTAAACAGAAATCTGATGAAGGGATAATGGCAAGTGGTGCTCTACCCCTTCTTTCGCGGAATGTGGATGTTCCGGCTGGAAACCCAGCAGCCAACTCATCACAGTGAGGTGACCGGCAGGAATCACAGAGCCAGGAGAATCACAGAGGTGCCACTTCCGTGACAATGGAGCTGCCGTATCATCACCCGCAACTGCTTATCCCAGGGCTGCTTGATAGGTAAGGAAAATAACCCCCTATTTATTGAGACCACTGGAGTTGGATTTATTGGTATATTATTTGCAGCTGACACAGTAATCAATGCCATGCCTTTGAAGGAGATCCCTTGGTTAGTAACGTGTAGGCAGAGAAAACAGTGTGGCTGTGATCACGGTTTGGAGTTAAAGCAGAGAGGAGGAAGCCCAAAGGAAAACTGAGCTATCTCCAAAAGGGAGGTAGCAGAAATCCAGGAGCGCGTGGCGAAGGAGGCCAAGAGTGGGGCGGGCTTCCTGGAGGCCCCGCCTCCCCTGCCACACATTTACCTCCCGAGTCCCCACCGCCCACCGCCAGTGCCGCCCCCAGCCCCGCCATGCCCGCCGACCTCAGCGGCACCTGGAACCTGCTCAGCAGCGACAACTTGGAGGGCTACATGCTGGCCCTAGGTAGGGCCAGGGGGGCCGTGCGGGGGCCTCGGGCTCCGTCCGCGCGTCCGGGTCAGGGCGGAGGAGGCCGGGCTGTCCTGTGGGTCAGTCTCCCTGTCTCCCCTCACCCTTGTCCGTCCGTCCTTCCGTCCCCCCGTCTGCCTGAGGATCCGCCGGTTACCCCGCTTCCCCACCCCCGTCTATCCTCCGTCTCGCTGTCCGTCCGTCTGACCGTCGGACTCCCACCCCCGTTCGTCTGCCAGTCCTCCAGTCGGTCTGCCTGTCGCCCCATCCTTCGGTCTCCCCCATCCCCTTGCCCCCCCCACCCGTCTGCCCATGTCCCGGTCCCTCCCGTCCTTCCTCCTGTCCCCCGTCCGCCCACCCGTTCCCCGTCCTTCTTTCTCCCCCGTCCGCGAGTCTCTCTGCCTGCCCTTCCGTGTGTCCGCCGGTGCCCCGTGCGTCTCTACCCCGCGGCCGAGGCTCCTGTCCTATCGCGGACTTCCAAGCAGGAGGGGGCGCGGGTGGCATGGGCCCACCTCGCTGGGAGGCTCGGGGACACGATGGGGGTCCACCCGGGTGAGGGGGCACCCCGGCCCGAAGCCCCTCCCGAGAGAACCTCGCTGCGCAGCCGCTTGAACGCGAGGCTCCGGGCGGCGGCTCTGGGATTCCCCGAGCCCAGTGGCCGTCCCGGGGAGGTCCCGGCCGGCCGCATCAACATCACCTGGAGCTGGTCCGGGACGCGGATTCCCGGGCCCCAGAGGACCTTCCCCAGCCGGTCTCCGGCCGCGCCCGCGCCCCCAGGTGACTCTGGTGCCCGGTGGAGTTCGGGAGCTACGTTTGAAATCTTCAGTTTTCTGGCTTCTCCTTCCCTCGAGGGCTTGAGGAGGGTCAAGAAACCCAGACCCCTCAGAGGCCACTACCCCGTCCCCCCCTACCCCGGGGCCCAATTCCAGCCGGGAGGACTGTGGGTGGCCGTCTGGGGGGGGGGGTCGCTTCCACCGCCCCCTGCCCGGCTTGGGCTCCGGCGCTCTAGGCGCGGAGGGAAGGGAACGCGGGGGCCTCCAGGGTGCGTAGGGGGCCGGCGGGGCCTCAAGAGTTTATTTCCTGCCGGGACTGTAGAACGCCTCCCTTCCGTGCCGATTCTTAGTTCGTCCTGCCGTTAGTTTAATTCTTCAGACTTGATAGTTCTGAGCACCTACTCTGTGCCAAGCACTTTCGCCTAAATGACACCCATCAGTGGCGCTATTGACAGCTGGGCCAGAGTTGCTGGGAGTCTAGGGGCCTGGGGACTGCTCTGGCTCCGCCTCCTCATTATCTGACCTGGGCCTCAGTTTCCCCATCTGTAAACTGAGAGCAGGGGGATCCATTTTATTTCTTTTTTCTTTTAATTGTGCTAAAATAAATATAACATAAAATCGGCCATTTTAACCACTTTGAAACGTACGGTTCTAAGGCTCTTGTGTGTTTTTAAGATCTCCCAGCCTATGGTAAGATTCTCCCCTCCCTTTCTCACACTAAGTAGGGAAGTCTGGAACTTCTCAAACTAAATCTGATTCATACTGACACAAAACCTCATAGGCAAGGAAAAAGTATTTTTCCTCTACCCATCTTAAGTTCATTGGCTGGAGCCCTGTTAATTAGACTAAAAAGACAGAGTAGGGACTTCCCTGGTGGCCCAGTGGTTAAGAATCCGCCTGCCAATGCAGGGGAGATGGGTGCGAGCCCTAGTCCAGGAAGATCCCACAAGCCGCGGAGCAGCTAAACCCGTGCGCCACAACTACTGAGCCTGAGCTCTAGAGCCCGTGAGCCACAACTACTGAAGCCCACGTGCCACAACTACTAAAACCCACGCACCTAGAGCCCATGCTCCACAACAAGAGAAGCCACCACAGTGAGAAGCACGAGCACTGCAACGAAGACCCAGTGCAGCCAAAAATTAATTAATTAATTATTTTAAAAAAGAGTAACAAGACACAAACAAAGAGAAGTTTGTTAGCACATGCATGGTGAATACACACAGGAACATTCAGTGATGAGCATCTCAGAGTGGTTAGAACTTGGTTATGTGGCATCTCAGCAAAGAGTGACAAGGCAAAGAAAAGGGCTTTGACTTCCTAGGGGTGGCAAATTGTGGGAAGATAAATACATGGAGGAACTAACGGAAAATGAGAGCTAGTTCGTAAAGTCTATTATGTAAAATCTGATGCCATCTCTAGGCTGATAGGAATCTAGTGTTGTCTCCCTAACTTCTGTCCAACCTGGTACGGGGCGGGGGGGGGACACATTTACACAATTATGTCCTGCTTCTGGGGGAAGGGCAGAGAGTTTTTCTTCTATCTGCTTCCTAATCATCTTCATTTCAAAATAGTCACTATGACAAAGTGGCACATTTGAGGGTGGCATATTCTACCTTCACCTGAATCTCATTTCCTCTCTTTCCCATTCATAAGAAGGAATTAATGATGACTTTTCCCAAAAGCAGTAAATTCCTGATAATGTACTTAATCTCCTCACCCCCAAATTAGCGGCGACATGTTACCATAAGTGCTTTCTTCCCTGGTTTCTCTGGCTAGTATCTGGCTTTTTTACGGAGGATAACGTGCTAAAGACCAGGGGATGGCTTTGAATTTTGCCTTGCTATGCTCTTTCTCTTTAACCATTTCCATGGCTGGCGTTTATTTATTTATTTACTTGGCTGCATTGGGTCAGTTGCGGCATGCGGGATCTTTCGTTGTGGTACGGGCTCTTTGTTGCAGCACACAGGCTTCTCTCTAGTTGTGGCATGCAGGTTTTCTCTCTCTAGTTGTGGCGCACAGGCTCCAGAGGGCCTGGGCTTTGTAGTTTGCAGCAGGGGGACTCTCTCGCTGAGGCGCGCAAACTCAGTAGTTACGGCGTGTGGGCTTAGTTGCCCCGTGGCATGTGGGATCTTAGCTCACAGACCAGGGTTCGACCCACGTCCCCAGCATTGGAAGGTGGATTCTTTACCACTGCACCACCAGGGAAGGCCCTCCATGGCTTTTAGAGCAAATTTCTTAGAGAAGAAAACAGGGAATGGAGTCAGGGTCAGCATTTCAAGTGTGCGAAGTCATCTTTTGTTAAGCCTGTCACGTATCGCAAAGGAGCCTTCTGAGTGTTGCAATTAGTGTTTTTCAAATGTGTATTCATGGAATCCTTCACCTGTCCCCAATACTGTTTTGCTTTTCTTTACGCTCTGCTATGACCCCTTGTTTGATACTTTCTTTTTCGTGATTTCAGTAGAAGCTTATCAATTATATGCCACTGTATTAGATCCTAGAGGCCAACAGAGGCTAGTTATTTACATTAACTATATTCATTTATCATCCAACCCATTTCACAAAGGATTAAGCCATAGAGTATTGAGTCAATATCCTGCCTCACTACTCCTTTTTTTACATTTGGTTCGGGTTGCAGAAAGATATTAGATCCAGACAACACATCAACTGTTATTTGCAGTCTGTTTCCCAAAAGAAATATAAGTGTGCTAAGGATGCTGGAGTAGAGACTAGTTAGTATAACAGACCACCAAACTGGAAACCCAGATAACTAGCTGGTGATTGTTGGTAATAGAATCAAAGTCATATAACCTCTGAGTTCATTTAGATTCCCCATCTGTTAGAGGTGGTTGGATCAGATTCGATATTCTAGAGTGTCTAAAATACAAACCAAGGGATCTCTTAGTGTTACCTGAAATCTGGGTTCGCCTCTTGGTGGGTGTCCAGCCAAAAGACACAACCAAGCCAAAGATCAGGAGAAGAAAGGACTTATTATTTCTTGCAGCAAGTAAGGACAACACTGTGGATCTTTCCCAAAGCACTGTCTCCCTGAATAGCAAAATTGGTGAAGTTTTAAGCTAAGGGTATATGCATATTCATGAAGGGGTTTGCGCAGAGGAGGATTCAGCATAGAATTGGGCAGAGTCCAAGCTTTAGTTGATTCAACTCAGGAGGGTTAACACTATCATATCCTCCACCTGGGTGGGGGCCTTAGTTCCTGTGGAACTAAGACTGTATCAGATTGTTCTGTATATTCCTTGAGGAGGAATTGTTACCAAACTCAGGTTCCGCTTCTGCTCAAAAGCCAGTACTAAAGAGGCAAGTGTTCGTAGAAAGGGAAGTCGCTTTAATCAGAAAAGCTGGCAATCTGGGGAGAAGTTGGACTCATGTCCCAAAACCAACTCCAAAGATTATGCTCAGCCATGAAAGTTTTTAAAGGGAAAAAGGGGGAAAAAATCTCAGTTAATTATTAAGGTAGGAGGTCAGATTCTTCGTCATTTTTCCGTTGCTTGCAAACCTGCTGACTTCTCCTGATCTCCCTTTGGATGCTATTTTGCCTGTGTGGTCTGCCTGTAAATTTGCTCAGGGAGTTGCTGAGCGTAGAAAACTAGTCATTCTTTACTTAATTCTTCATTCCTACTTCTTTTAATCTACGGAAAGAATCAACAGGTTAGGCAAGGCATTGTGGACATTTAGTAGAGCATAAGTCAGGAGTTAGGTTAAATGTTACCTAGTGATGTCATTGTCATAATTAAGGTTTAAGGGGAACAGAAATAGGCAAGCAGGAAAGGGGCAAAATAGCTGCTTACGGAAGTAGGACTCTTTTATTGCTGAACTATTTTTTCTTGACGGCTTTTCCTTTGTTCCTGCATTACTAAGACCTGCTCAAGGGCACTCATTATGGCCAGGCTTAGATCACAAAATGGCTAGGCCATGGGACTTCCCTGGTGGTCCAGCGATTAAGACTCTGTGCTTCCAATGCAGGGGGCGTGGGTTCAATCCCTGGGGAACTAAGACCCCACATACCACACGGCATGGCCAAAAACTAAACTAAACTAAAATAAAAATATAAGGCAACACCAAAAAAATAAAAATGGCAAGGCCAAAAATGGTTTCTCTTATGTCAAGAAAGCCAGCCGGGTTCTCTTTCTCTGGGGGACCCCCTAACCTATCTGCTTACATTAGCATTTTATACAAGAGCTGAAATCAGCCTAAAACCTATTGCCAGTTGCCAAAACCCTGGGAAGAAAATGATTTGGCACACATGGCTATTGGTGTGGCAAACACTCTCTTCTGCCTTCCACATGTAAAAACATAGACTCCAGGGTCAATGCATTTTTCCTGGGCAAAATAGGGGCCCAGATCCAGATGATTGTAGGGTCTTGTTACTCAAGGACCAGCAGAACTCCTTAGAATGCAGACACTTGTGCCTCCTCCCAGATCCTGGATCTATGGAATCAGTATCTGCATTCAACCAGATTCTTAGGTGATTCTGAAACTGAGTAGAATCCTGTGGGGCCCTCATGGGTACAAATCCTTTCTGTGTCCCTCCTTTCTTATTTGTAGGAAGTAGGCTTCATTCAGTTTCCTTGACCTTCCCTGAGTTCCAAAGGTAAGATTCAAGTTGCTTATCAGGGAAAGTAGGGAGTGCAGAAACAAAGGAGGAGCAGTCAAGAAACAATAGTGCAGCCTTGGGGCAGGGTCCTTGTTCCTCCTCAAGGAATATACATAACAATCTGTTAAAGAACATTCAGTGATGAGCATCTCAGAGTTCTTATGCTTGAGTTCTTATGCGGGAACTAAGGTCTCCACCCAGGTGGATGATGGTAACTTCAGACTGAGCACAAGATTCCTAGAACACCACCCTGAAAGTCTGCACACAGTGGAAGAGAGCAAAGACTCTGACCCCCTCCCCAAATGATTCTCCCTTTAAAAATGTTTATGGTTGTTTTTTCTTTTATAAATGTATCTATTTATTTATTTTTGGCTGCACTTGGTCTTCGTTGGTGCACACGAGCTTTCTCTAGTTGCGGCGAGCAGGGGCTACTCTTCGTTGTGGTGCGCAGTCTTCTCATTGCGGTGGCTTCTATTGTTGCGGAGCACGGGCTCTAGGCACGCGGGCTTCAGTGGTTGTGGCTCACGAACTCTAGAGTGCAGGCTCAGTAGTTGTGGCGCACAGGCTTAGTTGCTCCGCGGCATGTGGGATCTTCCCGGACCAGGGCTCGAACCCGTGTGCCCTGCATTGGCAGGCAGATTCTTAACCACTGCGCCACCAGGGAAGTCCCCCAGCATCTCTTTTGAGGGGGAAAATTACTCCTTTCTGACTAGGGCTGATCCTGCAACTCCCCAACATGGCTCTGATACTGCGCTTTCCTAGCTTCTGCCAAATTGCAGGGAGAAGAAAGGCAATTTGTCCTTTGGACATTGAAGAAAGTTTGCTTGGGTTCTAAAGACTGGAGGAGCTAGCTCTGGATTTGGGAGTTCTTGGTGGACCCCACAATAGCAAAGGAAGACCCAAGGTGTGAAGCTCTAGGCAGGAAAGAATGCTGTGCTAATGCCTGCAAGGGCTTGACCATCTTGTCTGGACTCCCCTTTAATCTCATGAACATGAGAAGGCAGGGATGTTACCAGCTTGTCCAAGGTTACCACATAAACTGGATTTAAAGCCAATATCTCTTGGCTCCAAGACCCACATTGCCTCAAGATTAGAAGTGGCTTTGGGATGAAGGGTTAATGTGAACACATGAAGTTTAGAAAAGTAAATGTTTGTGTTGGCCTCTTTGAGATCCTGCCCTAAAATGTGTATGCTCACACACATCCTTGTAATAGGATGTGCATCCTTTAGATTGTTTCCTTCTCCTGCTGGAATGTCTTGTTTCCTACTGAAAAATCTAATGGTGTGGAAAAGCATGGTTTGACCTGGACAAAAGCCTTATGAGCACTAAAGCCATTTGGCCACGGAGGTCATGGTAAGTGTAGACCTGGCAGAAAATGACCAGAACTTAAGCTAATTTAAATTTTGATCTTTAAAAAGGCCAACCTTGCAACTGCAAATCTGTTAAGTGACAATCTTACAATGTGGTAGTGAAACCGAGTGCGGCCTGCGCACGGAGGCCTTCTTTTGTCCACCATTTCTTCGTCTTTTTTGAAAATATTTATTTATTTATTTGGCTGTGTCGGGTCTTAGTTGCAGCACGCAGGATCTTTTGTTGTGGCACAGGCTTCTCTAGTGGCGGCTTGCGGGCTCCTCTCTAGTTGTGGTGTGGGGGCTTAGATGCCCCACAGCATGTGGGATCTTATTTCCCCAACCAGGAATCAAACCTGAGTACCCTGCATTGGAAGGCAGGTTCTTAACCACTGGACCACCAGGGAAGTCCCTGTCCACCGGTTTTTTAAATTTATTTATTTATTTATTTATTTTTGGCTGTGTTGGGTCTTCGTTGCTGTGCACAGGCTTTCTCTAGTTGCGGTGAGCGGGGGCTACTCTTCGTTGAGGTACACGGGCTTCACACTGCAGTGGCTTCTCTTATGGATCATAAGCTCTAGGCAGGTGGGCTTCAGTAGTTGCAGCACGCAGGCTCAGTAGTTGTGGCGCACGGGCTTAGCTGCTCCGCTGCATGTGGGATCTTCCCGGACCAGGGCTCGAACCCGTGTCCCCTGCGTTGGCAGGTGGATTCCACTGCGCCACCAGGGAGCTCCCTGTCTACCATTTCTTACAGGCAAGACTCCAGCCTCCATGACCTTCCCTGAGTTCCAAGGGGCGGATTTCCAACAGTTGCTAATCAAGAAGTTGCAGCCAAGAAACCACCTGAGGCAAGATTAAAGGGACCAGGGAAGCTCATTAAGATGAGGAGATGACCACATGAGATGAGGTTAAGGAAGTGCAAGCCCTGCTCACACCCTAATCTTGTCAGAGACTTCCCCGCCTTTGAACCACTGTTATAAAACCCTTCATCAAATCCTCTGGGGTTGGGACACACAGTTTTTCGAGGCCAAAGCCCGTTGTGTGCCCCTTTGCCTGGCAAAGCAATAAAGCTCTCCTTTTCTACTTCACCCAAAACTGTGTCTCCTGGATTTGATTAGGCGCCGGTGCGCAGAGAGGCCGAGCTTTCAGTAACAGTAGTACTAATTATAAATTTACTAGCAACAAATCATCTCACTGAGGGTAAAAGCATAACTGATGTAATTATCTAAAGTTTGGATTCTTGTTTGTTTGCTTTTGTTTGTTTGTTTGAATTTATTTATTTTTGGCTGTGTTGGGTCTTCGTTGCTGCACGCAGGCTTTCTCTAGTTGCGGTGAGTGGGGGCTACTCTTCGTTGAGGTGTGCGGGCTTTTCATTGCAATGGCTTCTCTTGTGGAGCATGAGCTCCAGGCGGGTGGGCTTCAGTAGTTGTGGCATGCAGGCTCAGTAGTTGTGGCTCGCGGGCTCTAGAGCGCAGTCTCAGTAGTTGTGGCTCACAGGCTCTAGAGCACGGGCTCAGTAGTTGTGGCACACGGGTTTAGTTGCTCTGCGGCATGTGGGATCTTCCCGGACCAGGGCTCGAACCCATGTCCCCTGCATTGGCAGGCGGATTCTTAACCACTGTGCCACCAGGGAAGCCCTCTTGTTTGTTTTTGTTCCACATACAGAATAGGGTTTAAGGAAAGTCTGTGATAACTATTTTAAATTTGGCTTGGTCATTTTAATAATCAGATAAATATTTTAAGGGTTTAGCCTCAATGTTTAAACATTGCTGAAAACAAGTAAAGACTGGATCATTTGCATTTCATGCTAAAAACTTGAGTTCTAGGTTAAAAAAACTAAAAAAAAATTTTATTGAAGTATAGTTGATTTACAATGTTGTGTTGATTTCTGCTGTAAAACTGTGATTGAGTTATACGTTTGTATTCTTTTTCATATTCTTTTCCATTATGGTTTATCACAGGTTATTGAATATAGTTCCCTGTGCTATACAGTAGGACCTTGTTGTTGATCCATTCTATATATAATAGTTTGCATCTGCTAATCCCAAACTCCCAATCCTTCCCTCCCCCACTCCACCCCTCTTGCCAGCCACAAGAGGGGTGTGAGTCTATGTCTGTGAGTCTGTTTCTGTTTTGTAGATATTTATATTTTAGATTCCACATATAAGTGATATTATATGGTATTTGTCTTTCTCTTTCTGACTTACTTCACTTAGTATGATAATCTCTAGGTCCATCCATGTTGCTGCAAATGGCATTATTTCATTCTAAAACATTTATACTATCATTGAGCTTAGAAATGGCTGGGACTGGGAATTCCTTGGCAGTCCAGTGGTTAGGACTCTGCGCTGTCACTGCCCAGGTTCAATCCCTGTTCACAGAACCAGGATCCCGCAAGCCACGTGGCGAGGCCAAAAAAAGAGAAAAAATTTTTAAGAAGACAAAAGAAATGGGTGGGGGCTAATGAGATGCTGAAGGACCCCTACTCAGGGCTTGGCCACGTTTTCTAGGCTGGAAATGGAAGTATGAGGCACCTGGCCCCGAGAAGCACAGCTAAACACAGCTAACTGCAAATGGCAGTCGTGTCAGGAAAAACCGAATCTGTTAGGCAAACAAATTAAAACAGGGGTCAACTCTGGGACCAAGCTACCTGCAGTGAGGTACGCAAGTCTCTGCAATGAAGATTCCTAAAACTTTATTCTATGTAATAGGACAGTCCCTAAATAGGAGAACCATGCCCTGTGACTCATAGAATTGTCCAGGGTGACGAGCCAGCATATCGCTGTGACTGCCTGATCATGTCAGATCGTGTCACCTGCTCTAAACATTCCAGTGGCTCCCAGCTGACTCCATCTTGCTCTGGGTTGAAGCCCGATGGTCCTTACTGTCCCCTCGCATCTCAGCTCTAGGTCTCCTCCTCCTCCTCAATCTCCCTCATTCTGCTCCAGCCACCCCAGGCTCCTGGGTGTTCCTGAGACCATCTGGCATGCCCTTCCTGGGATCCTTGTGACCTCTGTCTTACACTTCTTTCCCCCCAAATCTGCACAGCTTACAGCTCACTTCGTCATCTCCCTCAGCTCTGGCTGAAATGGCACTTGGCTTCCCTATTTAAGATAGCAACCCTGTGTCCTCAAGTCCATTCTCTACATCTGCGTCTTTATTCCTGTCCTGCCCCTAGCTGGGACGAAGTGAGAGAGTGGTACGGACATACATACACTACCAAATGTAAAATAGATCGCTAGTGGGAAGCAGCCGCATAGCACAGGGAGATCAGCTGGGTGCTTTGTGACCACCTAGAGGGGTGGGATAGGGAGGGTGGGAGGGAGACACAAGAGGGAGGAGATTTGGGGATATATGTATATGAATAGCTGATTCACTTTGTTATAAAGCAGAAACTAACACACCATTGTAAAACAATTATACTCCAATAAAGATGTTAAAAATAAATAAATAAAATAAATAAAATAAAATAGCAACCCTTACCTCTAGTACCTAATGGGTTGATAGCCACTTAATGGGAGCTGTCTATACCAAAATGCTGATCGTCTCAGTGTTCCATGTTTTGGTGTGTGACTCTTTTAAAGCTTATTAAAGATTTCTCAATGTATAGTAGTATTTGCATGATTACAATGTTTTTTGAGGTGCTTTATTTCCTCTTTTTTCATTTTAATTTTTTTCTTGTTTTAATTTTTAAAATTAAAAAAAAATTTAAATTATTAAGTTTTTGTTTGGCTGCACCACACAGCTTGCAGGATCTTAGTTCCCCGACCAGGGATCGAACCCAGGCTCTTGGCAGTAAAAACGCCGAGTCCTAACCACTGGACTGCCAGGGAATTCCCTGTTTGTTTTTCTTTTTTGTTAGAGGTGCTTTGTTTTGTTTTGTTTTTTTTCCCTGTGTTCAGAAATTGTTCAAATGCTGTCTTAACTGGAAGTGTAAATGTATAAAGCAGAAAAAGGCATCTGTGACTGAGGCTGGATTGGGGCCTGAGCCCAGTCCCCTTGGCTTCCTTGTCCTCTTGTCAACCTCAGAGGGGATTCCCAGAACTGTCTTTGCCATGCCCAGCTTCAAATCCATCACCTAACGCACAGCCAGCCAAATGAACTTTCCCTGAAAGCTGTTCAAGATTTTTTTTTTTTTTTTTTTTTTGCGGTATGCGGGCCTCTCACTGTTGTGGCCTCTCCCGTTGTGGAGCACAGGCTCCGGACGCACAGGCCCAGTGGCCACGGCTCACGGGCCCAGCCGCTCCGCGGCATGTGGGATCTTCCCGGACCGGCACGAACCCGTGTCCCCTGCATCGGCAGGCGGACTCTCAACCACTGCGCCACCAGGGAAGCCCTGTTCAAGATTTTTAATCAGCCTCTGGAAGGAGATTTGCCAGGATAGCTGACCCTGTAGATCCAATTTTGTCAGGAGACGACACTGAAGTTGTAAAAGCAAGACTAGCCATCAAATGCAATGATTTTGAGGACAGCTGCCAAATTCTTAGTCTTTGCATCTCAAGGAAATGTTGAAATGTCTTCTTTTCTTTCTAAAAACTTATTTTTAAGATATTGACTTTGCCACGCGTAAGATAGCCAGGCTGCTGAAACCACAGAAAGTGATTGAGCAGAATGGGGATTCTTTTACCATCCACACGAACAGCAGCTTCAGGAACTACCTTGTGAAATTTAAAGTTGGAGAAGAATTTGATGAGGATAACAAAGGCCTGGATAACAGAAAATGCAAGGTAAAAATTAAATGACGTAGGCTTTTAGTTTTGCAAGGTTACCTTGGCACCTTCCCTAGTAATACCTGAGGATGTTGCTAGAGCAAACCAGTATTTTCTCCCATCCCTCATGCAGAGCTTGGTCATCTGGGACAATGACAGACTCACCTGTGTGCAGAAGGGGCAAAAGAAGAACAGAGGCTGGACCCATTGGATTGAAGGGGACCAACTCCACCTGGTACTTGCCCTGTTTTGTTCTTTTTTTAATTTTATTGAAATATAGTTGATTTACAATGTGTTAATTTCTGCTGTACAGCAGTGACTCAGTTATGTTACTCGGGCCTCTCACTGTTGTGGTCCCTCCCGTTGCGGAGCACAGGCTCCGGACGCTCAGGCTCAGCGGCCATGGCTCATGGGCCCAGCCGCTCCGCAGCATGTAGGATCTTCCCGGACCGGGGCACGAACCCATGTCCCCTGCATCAGCAGGCGGACTCTCAACCACTGCGCCACCAGGGAAGCCCTATATTCTTTTTTATATTCTTTTCTATTATGGTTTATCCCAGGACATTGAGTATAGTTCCCTGTGCCATACAGTAGGACCTTGTGGTCCATCCATTCTATATGTAATAGTTTGCATCTACTAACCCCAAACTCCCAGTCCATCCCTTCCCTCCCCCGCCCTTGGCAACCAAAAGTCTGGTCTCTATGTCTGTGAGTCTGTTTGTGCTTCATAAATAGGTTCATTTGTATCATATTTTAGATTCCACATATGAGTGATGTCATATGATATTTGTTTTTCTCTGTCTGACTTACTTCACGTAGTATGATAATCTCTAGTTGCATCCATGTTACTGCAAATGGCATTATTTTGTTCTTTTTTATGGCTGAGTAGTATTCCATCGTGTGTGTGTGTGTGTGTGTGTGTGTGTGTGTGTGTATCGTATCTTCTTTATCCATTCATCTGTCAGTGGACATTTAGATTGTTTCCATGTCTTGGCTATTGTGAATAATGCTGCTATGAACATAGGGGTGCATGTATCTTTTTGAATTATAGTTTTGTCTGGGTATATGCTCAGGAGTGGGATTGCTGGATCATATGGTAATTCTTTGGGGGTTTTTTGTATTTATTAATTTATTATTATTATTTTTTATACAGCAGCTTCTTATTATCTATTTTATACATATTAGTGTGTATACATGTCAATCCCAATCTCCCAATTCATTTCACCCCACCCCCACCCCTGCTTTCCCCCCTTGGTGTCCATACATTTGTTCTCTACATCTGTGTCTCTATTTCTGCCTTGCAAACCAGTTCAACTGTACGATTTTTCTAGATTCCACATATATGCGTTAATATATATTTGTTTTTCTCTTTCTCACTTGCTTCACAGTCTCTAGGCCCACCCACATCTCTACAAATGACCCAATATCGTTCCTTTTCATGGCTGAGTAATATTCCATTGTATATATGTACCACACCTTCTTTATCCATTCATCTGTCGATGGGCATTTAGGTTGCTTCCATGACCTGGCTATTGTAAACAGTGCTGCAGTGAACATTGGGGTGCATGTGTCTTTTTGAAGTATGGTTTTCTCTGGGTATATGCCCAGTAGTGGGATTGCTGAGTCATATGGCAATTCTATTTTTACTTTTTTTAAGGAACCTGCATACTGTTCTCCATAGTGGCTGCACCAATTGACATTCCCACCAACAGTGTAGGAGGGCTCCCTTTTCTCCACACCCTCTCCAGCATATGTTATTTTTAGACTTTTTAATGCTGGTCATTCTGACTGGTGTGAGCTGGTACCTCATTGTAATTTTGATTTGCATTTCTCTAATAATTAGCGATATTGAGCATCTTTTCCTGTGCCTATTGGCCATTTGTATGTCTTCTTTGGAGAAATGTATATTTAGGTCTTCTGCCCATTATTTTGATAGGGTTGTTTGTATTTTCTTGTTGAGTGTTCTTATTTTTGATGAGATTATTAAAGAAAATGCTAAACAGGAAACCATGCCCAGCAATCCTATCATCCCAACTCACTGTTTTCAGTTTGGTATCTTACCATCCAGTCTGTTAGAATATTCTTCCTTTTCATTCAATAGAAAAACATATTCCAGGTTTCTAAATAATTTCCCTATTGAATTCATCATGTATAAATTGAATACATATGATAACGTAGCAAACTGGCTGCATAATATTCCATCAGGTTCATGAACTCTCATATTAGTAAAACATTTTTTTAATTTCAATGTCCAGGAATATTTCAGGGTGTTTTCAGCTATTTTTTTTTTTTTTTTTTTTTTTTGCGGTATGTGAGCCTCTCACTGTTGTGGCCTCTCCCGTTGCGGAGCACAGGCTCCAGACATGCAGGCTCAGCGGTCATGGTGCACGGGCCCAGCCGCTCCGCGGCATGTGGGATCTTCCCGGACCGGGGCACGAACCCGCGTCCCCTGCATCGGCAGGCGGACTCTCAACCACTGCGCCACCAGGGAAGCCCTCAGCTATTTCTTAAATTCATATAAACAGAATTTTTTGCGAGAGGATCAGTGTTGTCAGAGACATCATTGCCTCCTGCTACTTTGTTGCCTTACTCGCTTCCAAAAAGGTATATCAATTTCTTATGCCACCAGCACTTAAAAACCATACAAATTATAGCTCAACCTAATCAATAATTTCTCAATATAATCTAGAGGGTATAAAATTGTACATAAAGGCTTAATTATGGCTTTTAAAATGAGAATTTCTTCCTGCCATACAGGTATGTTACAATGGCTTACATTTAAAAAAAAAAAATTATTTATTTATTTATTTGTGGCTGCATTGGGTCTTCGTTGCGGAGCACAGGCTTTCTCTAGTTGCAGTGAGCAACTACTCTTTGTTGTGGTGCACAGGCTTCTTGTTGCGGTGGCTTTTCTTGTTGTGGAGCACGGGTTCTAGGCGCACGGGCTTCAGTAGCTGTGGCATGTGGGCTCAGCAGTTGTGGCTCACGGGCTGTAGAGCCGCAGGCTCAGTAGTTGTGGCGAACAGGCTTAGTTGCTCCGCGGCATGTGGGATCTTCCCAGACCAGGGCTCAAACCCACGTCCCCTGCATTGGCAGGCAGTTTCTTAACCACTGCACCACCAGGGAATCCCTGGCTTACAGTTTTTGAGTGATGATTTTGCGTGTGATTACTTAGCTAAATCCTTTGAGTGCATTTTCTCACTTAGTCTTCAAGACAGTCCTGTGAAAGGGACACTATTTTTCCCATTTACAAATGAAGAGACTGAGATTTAGAAATTCCCCAAGGTTGCAGAGTAGAGATTCAAATCTAAGTCTGACAAGAATGGGTGCTTCCAACTCTGTTTTTTTAAGTCTCAACATACATGTGAAATCTAGGTGAGATCCATGAAAACAAAATGAGAGCACTCATCTTAAAGTTGGATTTGGGTGGTATTTGAGAGTCTGGGGAGTCTTTGATTACAAAGACATTGAAGATATTTTGATTCTTAGATTGACAAATCTCACACTCTTCTGGCAATAAAAACAAAGTTAAGAAACTTGCAAAAAAAAAAAAAAGAAAAAGAAACTTGCCATCACAAAAATGTAACATGAACCTACAAAGAAAACACAAATTTGTTTGAGGATTCAGATTAGTTGGCTGTAAGAAGTAATGTTCAAATTGCATGCATCCTTCTTTGGCATAGCCAAGAACTCTGCCGAATCAGAGGATAGAAGGACCCTTGCTCTATGGATACTCTTGGGATGATTCTTACAAGCTGTGATACAATAAAAATAAATATTTGAACAATCCCATTCACCACTGCAACAAAAAGAATAAAATACCTAGGAATAAACCTACCTAAGGAGGTAAAAGACCTGTACCTGTATAGAAAACTATAAGACACTGATGAAAGAACTCAAAGATGACACAAACAGATGGAGAGATATACCATGTTCTTGGAATGGAAGAGTCAATATTGTGCAAATGACTATACTACCCAAAGCAATCTACAGATTCAATGCAATCTCTATCAAATTACCAGTGGCATTTTTTACAGAACTAGAACAAAAAATCTTAAAATTTGTATGGAGACACAAAAGACCCCAAATAGCCAAAGCGGTCTTGAGGGGAAAAATGGAGCTGAAGGAATCAGACTCCCTGACTTCAGACTATACTACAAAGCTACAGTAATCAAGACAATATGGTACTGGCACAAAAACAGAAATATAGATATATGGAACAGGATAGAAAGCCCAGAGATAAACCCACACACCTATGGTCAATTAATCTATGAAAAAGGAGGCGAAGATATACAATGGAGAAAAGACAGTCTCTTCAATAAGTGGTGTTGGGAAAACTGGACAGCTACATGTAAAAGAATGAAATTAGAACACTCCCTAGCACCATACACAAAAATGAACTCAAAATAGATTAGAGACCTAAATGTAAGACCAGACACTATAAAACTCTTAGTGGAAGACATAGGAAGAACACTCTTTGACATAAATCACAGCAAGATCTTTTTTGATACACCTCCTAGAATAATGGAAATAAAAACAAAAATAAACGAATGGGACCTAATGAAACTTCAAAGCTTTTGCAAAGCAGAGGAAACTACAAACAAGACAAAAAGACAACCCTCAGAATGGGAGAAAATATTTGCAAATGAATCAACGGACAAAGGATTAATCTCCAAAATATATAAACAGCTCATGCAGCTCAGTATTAAACAAACAAACAACCCAATCAGAAAATTGGCAGAAGACCTAAATAGACATTTCTCCAAAGAAGACATACAGATGGCCAAGAAGCACATGAAAAGCTGCTCAACTTCACTAATTATTAGAGAAATGCAAATCCAAAGTACAGTGAGGTATCACCTCACACCAGTTAGAAGGGGCATCATCAGAAAATCTACAAACAACAAATGCTGGAGAGGGTGTGGAGAAAAGGGAACCCTCTTGCACTGTTGGTGGGAATGTAAATTGATACAGCCACTATGGAGAACAGTATGGAGTATTTTTAGTTAAAAAACTGAAAACAGAATTACCATATGACCCAGCAATCCCACTACTGGCATACACCCAGAGAAACTATAATTCAAAAAGACACATGCACCCCAATGTTCATTGCAGCGCTATTTACAATAGCCAGGTCATGGAAGCAACCTAAATGCCCATTGACAGACGGATGGATAAAGAAGATGTGGTACATATATACAGTGGACTATTACTCAGCCATAAAAAGGAACAAAATTGGGTCATTTGTAGAGACGTGGATCGATCTAGAGACTGTCATACAGAGTGAAGTAAGTCAGAAAGAGAAAAACAAATATCGTATACTAACGCATGTATGTGGAACCTAGAAAAATGGTACAGATGAACCGGTTTGCAGGGCAGAAATTGAGGCACAGATGTAGAGAACAAACGTATGGACACCAAGGGGGGAAAGTGGCAGGGGTGGGGGTGATGAATTGGGAGATTGGGATTGACATGTATACACTAATATGTGTAAAATGGATAACTAATAAGAACCTGATGTATAAAAAAATAAATAAGATAAAATTCAAAAATTCCAAAAAAATAGAGTATACATACATACAAACATACATACATGAATAAATATTTGGTCTTTGTACCTGGTTCCTAAAACCCCTGGAATCTCAGAGTTATGAGAGTGTCTTCTGTGTGCTCATGAGCTGACTGGTGGCTGGGGACCCTAGATAGCTTCAGGATATGGGGGCTGGTCCCAAGAAAGATCAAGGCCGGATTAGAAAGCTGGAACTCTCAGCACAGCCCCTGAGCTTGGGTGAGGGAAGAGGATCTGGAGATTAAGTTAATGAGCAATGACCAGTGATTTAAGCTATCATACCTGTGTAATGAAACCTCCATAAAAACCCCTACGTAAGGGGGTTCAGAGAGCTTCCTGGTTGGTAAAGACATAGAAGTGCTGGAAGGGTAGCCCTCCTGGAGCTCTGCCCACCCTGCCAAACGCCCCCCCCCCGCCCCGCCCCCGGCCATACCTTGTCCTATGCATCTCTTCCGTTTGGCTCTTCCTGAGTTGCATCCTTTACAATAAATCTGTAAGTACAAGTAAAGAGTGTTTCTGTGAGCCATTCTGGCAAAGTATTGAACCTGAGGGGAGGGGGTTGTGGGAATCCCCAATTTACAGTTGTTCGGTCAGAAGTATAGGTGGCCTGGGACTTGTGACTGATGTCTGAAATAAGGGCAATCTCATGAGACTAAGCCCTTGACCTGTGGGGTCTGCACTAGCTCTCGTCCTCAGTGTCAGAACTGAAGTAAATTCTTGTCCATTCCAGCAGTGGATAAGATTCCGCACTCCCAATGCAGTGGGCCTGGGTTCAATCCCTGGTCAGGGAACTAGATCCCACATGCATGCCACAACTAAGGAGCCCACATGCTGCAACTAAGGAGTCTGCCTGCCACAACTAAGACCCGGTGCAACTAAATAAATAAATATTTTTTTAAAAAGAGAAAGAAAGATACAAGTAAAAGTGAAACTTTAAAAAAAGAAAAATTCTTGACCATCCAGTTTGGCGTCAGAGGGTTGGAGACATGGGATTGGAAAAGACACCGCGTACCTGGTGTCAGAAGTGTTGTGACTAATAGTAATAGACCACATGCCAACTCATCTTCTTTCGTCTTCCCTTCCTCCCTGCCCCTAGGAAATGTTCTGTGAAGGCCAAGTGTGCAAACAGACGTTCCAGAGAGCTTGATCTGTATCCAGCCACAGAGTCCACATGTGGCAGTATCTTAATGCTGAATTATATTCCAGGATAAACAGGTGTTGATCTGTCCTGGTTTGGTGGATGGGGCCTTGTGGTCAGAAAGGTGTCACACATCCTGTACCAGAAGCCATTTGGATTGTGAGAAAACTTCTCAGCTTCAATAAACCTGTCCAATGATTATGATGTTTTCCTTCTAAATTTAGCGTATCTCCTTATTTTCAGAAAATTTGGAAGCCTTCTAGGCACACCACTGACACACCAATGAACAAGTTTTAATTCCCGTCTTCCAGGTCTACTGAGGAAAATGGAGGAAACAAACAGTCTGAACAGTGGTGAGAAGTATAGGCAGCTGTGAGAGCTCAGGAGGGGCAAACCTGACATCTGGGGATGGGCAAGTGGTGGCAGGGGTCTGGGGTATTTCTGGAGGTGATCCTTAAGCTGGGACCTGAAGCATAGGTAAGCAGGAAGCATTCTAGGCAAAAGCTGAAGGGATGTTTGAAGAACTGAAAAGATTGCTATAGCTGCAGCTTAGGGTGCATTGGGTGGGGTGGCGGGGGGAGAGACGGCAGGCGAAACTGACATGACAGTCGGGCCCTACCATGAAGAATCTTGAATGCTAGGGTAAAGAGGTGAGATTTTTGTCCCCAAGGTAATAAAAGATGGTGATGGGTATTAAGCAGATATGCACAATTAGGTTGTTTCAGAGGAGTAACTCTGAATGCAGAGGGATGAAAGATTGTGGCTGGGGGATGCGAATCAGGAGGCAGTTTGGAAAGCCTGGTGGAAATCACAGTGTGAGGTGACGTCATTCAGGACCACCTGGAGCCCAGGTCTCAAATACGGGAAAAGGACTCCTGGGACTGGAGAGAAGTAACCAATTATTAAGGAGGCAGAATCTATAGTCCAAGGTGATGGATGAGATCTAGGGATGCTGGCAGAGGGAAGAATCAAGGGAGGTGCTCTCTTTTGTTTCAGGCTGCTATAGGAAGGGTAAGGCCCATCAGAAAGAAGGTAACACAAGCAGAAGAAGGGAGTGGAGTCAGAACTTCAGATTCTGAGGTGCCTGTGCCAGGTGAAAGCCAGGCTGCCAGGAGACAATGGATAGATGGGTCCGGAGACACGCACAAGTTGTCGAGCATATAAACTACACATATGGAGGAGACTGTCTGGGACATTATGTTTAAAGTGAGAAGAGAGAAACCCGAGGTACAAACCCCACAGCCCCAGGACCAGAGGGGTGGGAAAAACAGGGAGGCATCAGGAAAGCAAAGGAAGGAAACGTTCAGGCTTGAGGGAGGGTTCAGTGCTCTCTGAGATGCCCAAGTTATCCATAAGGCGAGGTGCAGGATTTTGCCATCTTGGTGAGGATGGTTTAGCAGCACAACTGGTACTGAAGCAGCATGCGAAGGGTTTTGGAACCAGCAGAGGCGAAGGGGTACAGACAGTGAGAAGCAGAAGGGATGTGGTGGTAGTTTCAGGGAGTCTTGGAGGGGACCAACTTGGCGAGATGGATGGAATTTACAGACCATAGAGTCTATGCCAGATGATAAGGCAAGTCAGGGAAGGACTCATGGCCACTGAGTACTCACCACGTGCTAGGCTCTAAGCTGGGCTTTAGGGATTCCGTGGACAACAGAGGAAGGTCTGTGCCTGTAGGAGCTTACCATCTGCTGGTGATGTCAGAAATCTATAGGAAGTTAAAGTGTGAGTATCAGATATAGCTCTTGTTTTAAGTGTGGACAAAAAATGTGGCCTGCCATATCTGTAAACCAAGAATGTTGCAGCCATCAAGCCACCAGCCACTGCGGCAGCCTCCAACTTTGCACCCTCAGGGGACCCAGGATGGAGAAAAATAGGATACTGGCCTTAGATAGCTAAGGTGCATATCAAAGGAATTATTTCAATGGGCCCAGACTCTTGCATCTTCCCATACATAGAAAAGTGCTAAATTCATTAACTTGAGATGTCTGTTTTGTTTTTCGTATTTATTTATTTTATTTATTTTTATTTATTTTTAAATTTCTTTTATATATATATATATTTTTATTTTATTTTTTTGCGGTATGCAGGCCTCTCACTGTTGTGGCCTCTCCCGTTGCGGAGCACAGGCTCCGGACGCGCAGGCTCAGCAGCCATGGCTCACGGGCCCAGCCGCTCCGCGGCATGTGGGATCCTCCCGGACCGGGTCACAAACCCGTGTCCCCTGCATCGGCAGGCGGACTGTCAACCACTGCGCCACCAGGGAAGCCCTATTTTTATTTATTTTTTGACTGCATTGGGTCTTAGTTGCAGCACTCGAGCTCTTCTTTGTGGCACGCAGGCTTCTCTCTAGTTGTGGTGCACCGGCTCTGGAGTGTGTGGGCTCTGTAGTTTGAGGCATGCAGGCTGAGTAGTTGCAGCGCACGGGCTTAGTTGCCCTGCGGCATGTGAGATCTTCCCGGACCAGGGCTCGAACCTGCGTCCCCTGCATTGGAAGGCAGATTCTTTACCACTGGACCGTCAGGGAAGACCCTGTTTTTTTTCTGTAACAGTAATCTTTTGATGTTCTGACTACCTGGTTTTTGTTGCAAAAACTCTTATATATTCCGGCTCCTCCCTTACGTCTTTGGAGCTATCTGAGAGGCTGGCTCCTGGGCTTAAGTCCTCAGTAAGTCTGCTGAATAAAACATAATTCTCAGCTTTTAGGCTGTGCTTTTTTTTTTTCAGTCGACATAAATAACAGAAACCAAGTTATTAGTTTGACCTGAAAAGTGGTGACTTTGGAGTCAAATGAAGTCAGAAGACAGTTGTTGATCCAATTAGATATTGTGATCCCACCAAAAAGAAAGAACACAAGATTGTTTCAGGATAGAATCAGGCAGTAGGTGGATTGGCTGAGGTTGCAGACCCAGTCAGATTTGAGAATTATGTAGTGAGTAACCCAAATTGGAGGCTGTGGGCTGTGAGACCACCCCTTTTTAGAAATCTCCTAACATAACAGCATTGCTTTGGGGCAATTTGAAACAATAGGCTCCAGTGGGAGGGCAAAGTTTTATCGGCATTTATTAATTTATCCAAATATGGGGGGACTTCTCTGGCGGTCCAGTGGGTTAGGACTCGGCACTTTCACTGCCGTGGCCCTGGGTTCAGTCCCTGGCCTGGGAAGTAAGATCCCACAGGCGGTGCAGTGAAGCAAGAAAACAAACATGAAGGACCTGCTTTCCCTAGGACCATGCTAATTCCTGGAATTTAGCAGTGAAAAAAGTGAAAAATTGTTCCCTTCATGAACCAAAGGGAGGAGATAGGTAATATATATGTTAAACATACAGTGGTAAGTGCTATCAAAAATATATATATATAGGGAAGGGGAATAGAGAAAACAGGATGTTGCTGGTGCCCTTTTAAGCAAGATGGTTAAGAAAAATCTCAGGAAAGTGTGATATTTAGTCATAGTCATAAAACAAGGAAATAAGCTTTGTGGAGAGCTGGGGGGCAAGAGGACCAGTGCAAAGGGCCTGAAGTTAAAGGATGTCTGACGTTCTGGAGGTGCAGCCAGGAGGCAGCTGGAGCAGGGCTGAGAGTGGGAGGAGATGAGGTTGGCCTTTCACAGAGCCAGGGAACTTTGAGCAATCTTATCTGCTAGACCGCTGCTCAGCAGTACCTGGATCTATCCACTTCAGTTCAGGGAATAGAGCATTTATTTATTTATGTATCTATTCAGTTCTTCAAACCAAGTTATGAGACTCTCAGGTCACAGGAGAAGAGCATCACTCTTAGCAAAGCCGTGAATCTGTCTACCTCCACCTGCAAGTGCACCAGCTCCAGAATGGCTGGCTCTCCTCCATTCCTCCCTTATATAACTTATAAGTAATAAGCAGTAGTTCTCTGCCTTTTTTTTCTAATTTTCTTTGTCTGCATTGGGTCTTTGTTGCCGCCCACAGGGCTTCTCTAGTTGCAGTGAGCGGGGGCTACTCTTCCTTGCAGTGCTCGGGCTTCTCATCGCGGTGGCTTCTCTTGTTTCGGAGCCCAGGCTCTGGGTGCATGGGCTTCAGTAGTTGTGGCACGTGGGCTCAGTAGTTGTGGCACGCGGCCTTAGTTGCTCCACAGCATGTGGGATCTTCCCAGACCAGGGCTCCAACCCGTGTCCCCTGCATTGGCAGGCAGATTCTTAACCACTACACCACCGGGGAAGCCCCTAGTTCTCTGCGTTTCTCCTTGTTTTCTCCTCCTTCCTCTCACCTTATGTCTAGGAAACATTTCTTTTTAAAAAACATTCCCCACTTAGGCAACCTACCAAATCAAGATAGGAGTGGTTTTAGTTTGACCCTTCATCCCATTACCCCTGCAGATGTCTGTTTCTTCAGGCATTTTATTAAAAGTTTTAAGCGTTAGAAATTAAAATTCTTCCCATTCTCCAAGGAAAAGACTGGTATACAGTTGCCTATGGTGCTATTTTGGCTCCAGTTGTGAAGAGTTCAGAATCCTCCACGACGGAGTTTTTGTTTCAATCAGGAGACGTCCACCGGGGGAGGGCTATGCGGATTTTTCTGGGCGGCTCTGGGAGCAGCTGCTACGCGTCCCTGGGAGGAAGGGGCGGGTAGCCGTGTCCACGCGGAGCGCGCTGCGCGCGCTGCAGCAGCCTAATGTGTGCGAGGGTGGCGCGCTGAGGCTGTTTGTTCCCCAAAGTTATTGCTGGCCATCCTGTGAGAGCAACAGTGAAATAGATGAAATAGAATAAAATAGGGGATTCCTCCGAACGCGAGCTCTGCCAGCCTAGGAAGCAGAGGAAGCCTTCTGGAAAGACAGGAGCTTTCCAGGGAATGACGCGCGCTTCAGAGGGGCACCGTCTGCGCCACCCAAACACGGGGAAGGGGCCGGACAGCCCGGGAAAGAGGGGAACCCCACCCCCGCGTCACCGCCGCCCCCCGCCACACCCTGACCCAGATTTGAAGTTAAGGGAAGTTGGGGTGGAGTGACCCCTCTTGGGTAGCCCCGGATGCTGCGGAGGAGCACGGGGACCCGACGCGCCCCCTTCTGGACGAGCCTTGCATCCTCTTCTCGCGGGGCCCTCTGGGGAAGGAAAGAGGGCCTTGCTCTTTCTCTTTTCTTTTCTTTTTCTTTTCTTTTCTCTCCTTTTCTTTCTTTTTTTTAGTTTTTAGTGTTTTTAAAAAATTATGGTAAACTATACATAACATAAAATTTACCATTTTAACCATTTTTAAGAGTGCAGTTCAGTGGCATTAAGTACAGTCACATTGTTGTGCAGCCATCACCACCATGCATCTCCAGAATTTTTTCATTTTCCCAAACTGAAACTCTGTCCCCACGAAACAACTCTCCATTCCACTTCCTCCCAGCCGGTGGCAACCTCTATTCTACCTTCTGTTTCTATGAATTTGACTATTCACCTGTGTGGAATCGTATATTTGTCCTTTTGAGTGTGGCAAATTTTACGCAGCATACGTCTTCAAGGTTCATCCATGCTGTAGCCTGTGTTAGAATTTTCTTCCCTTTAAAGGCTAATACTCCATTGTATTGTATGGATAGACCACATTTTGTGTATCCATTCATCTGGCAATGGACATTTGAGTTGCTTCCACCTTTTGGCTATTGTGAATAATGCTGCTGTGGACACAGGTGTACAAATATCCATTCAAGTCCCTGCTTTCAACTCTTTTGAGTATATACACAAGTGGAATTTCTGGGTCACGTGGTAATCCTGTGTTTAACGTTTTGAGGAACGGCCAACTGTGTACCACAGCAACTGTGCCATTTCACCAAATTGCACAAGGGTTCCAATTTCTCCACATTCTTACCAACATGTGTTTTCTGGCTTTTTGCTAATAGCCATCCTAATGGGTGCATTTTTAAAAATTGTGGTAATTTACACATAACAAAGTTTACCACTTGAACTATTTTAAAATGTACAATTCAATGACAGTAAGTACAGTCACAGTGTTGTATAACCATCGCCACTGTCTAATTCTGGAACTTTTTTATTACCTCAGATGGAAACTCCTTACCCATTAGCAGTCAACCCTTTCCCCACAGCCCCTGGAAACCATTAATCTACTTTCTATCCCTATGGAATGGCCTATTCTGGATTTTTTTATATAAATCGAGTTGTACAGTAAGTGGCCTTCTGCGTTCCCATGACAGTTCCCTCAAGTTCAATAACTTGTTGGAATGACTCACAGAGCTTTACTTCCCGTTACTGGTTTATCATAAAGGATACAATTCAGGGACAGCGAAAGGAAGAGCTGCATAAGGCAAGGGTAGGGGGACATGGAGTTTCCATGTCCTCTCTGGGTCCTCCACCCTCCCAACATCTCGATGTGTTCACCAATTTGGAAGCTCTCCTGAGCCTCATTGTTCAAAGGTTTTTATAGAACTCAATCTCCAGTCCCCCTTCTTCTCCCGGAGGCTGGTAGTCTGGACAGAGGGTTCCCACCCTCTAATAAAGTGCTTGGTCTTTCTGGTGACCAGTCCCCATTCTGAGGCTATTTGGAGGGGGGGAACACCCTAAGCTGTCTCATTAGGACAAACTCAAGCGTGATCTGCAGTTGCCCCTTATGAATGACAAAGACACTCCTATCACTCAGGAAACTCCAAGAGTTTTTGGACCTCTGTGCCAGGAATCAAAGACAAAGACCAAATATATATTTTTAATTATGCCTCACTGCTTTAATTGCAGTTTGGAAAGACATTTTGGCATGGTTCCGTAAAACAAGTGAGAAAATATGATATGCAAAGTATCCCTCTGTCATTTTAAAATGCAAGAGGCCATCCTCATGGTGATTTACTATAGTTAACTATTAGACGCATTTTATCACAATTGCTTAGATTGGATTCAAGTCAGCAGACATTTGGAGAGGTTCACCAAGTGGTACTAGGTCCTGAAAATATGAAACAAAAGTCATAAAAAGTCAATGATAAATTCCATATAAATGATTCTAACATTAAGCAGTGAATTGTAACAAAAAAAATTTTTTTAAAGGTCATACCCAAAGCAATAGTTCATTATAAGGATAAATTTTACATAGGTGTAATGAATAGTTTCTTGAATTGTTTGATAACCCAATTAAGAAAGGGAGGGACTTCCCTGGTAGCGCAGTGGTTAAGAATCCGCCTGCCAATGCAGGGGACGTGGGTGTGAGTCCTGGTCTGGGAAGATCCCACATGCCGCGGAGCAACTAAGCCCATGCACCACAACTACTGAGCCTGCGCTCTAGAGCCCGGGAGGCACAACTACTGAGCCCACACACCACAACTACTTAAGCCCATGCGCGTGCGCACGCGCCTAAGGTCTGTGCTCTGCAACAAAGAGAAGCCACTGCAATTAGAAGCCTGCACACCGCAACGAAGAGTAGCCCCCGCTTGCCACAACTGGAGAAAGCCCACTTGCTCTCAGCAAGGAAGCCAAAATTTAATTAATTAATTTAAAAAAAAGAAAGGGAGCGACTCCAGACGTAGAAAGGATTTGTGGTTGCCCTGAGGGAAGGGTGTGGAGGAGGGATGGATTGGGAGTTTGGGATTAGCAGATTGTAAACTATTATATATAGAATGGATAAAGAACAAGGTTCTACTATATAGCATGGGAAACTATATGCAATATCCTGTGATAAACCATAATGGAAAAAAAATATGAAAAAGAATGTATATATTTATAACTGAATCACTTTGCTGTACAGCAGAAATTAACACAACATTGTAAATGAACTACACTTGAATAAAATAAATGTTAAAAAAAGAAAGGGGGTGAGTCAAAAGATTTAAATTTCTGGCTAGTTTACATAAAATACTGACACTGATGGAGTTAATATGAAACATAAGACACCATGATGAAGGCAAAAGCAAACTGGTGATTGTGAGTCCTCAATTCAGAGTGTTACTGTTAATCACAGCATAAGAAAATTTATGATGCTCAGGGCTTCCCTGGTGGCGCAGTGGTTGAGAGTCCGCCTGCCGATGCAGGGGACACGGGTTCGTGCCCCGGTCCGGGAAGATCCCACATGCCGCGGAGTGGCTGGGCCCGTGAGCCATGGCCGCTGAGCCTGCGCGTCCGGAGCCTGTGCTCCGCAACGGGAGAGGCCACAACAGTGAGAGGCCCGCGTACCGCGAAAGAAAACGTATGACGCTCTGAAATATCCCAGTTCATGTCTGAAATTTCATAAAAATAGCCCCAAGGGACTTCCCTGGCAGTCCAGTGGTTAAGACTCTGGGCTTCCACGGCCGGGGGCGTGGGTTTGATCTCTGATCAGGGAAATAAGATCCCGCAGGCCAAAGAAAAAGAAACAGCCCCAAGTTTAAAAACAGTCCTAACATTTACCTATCCTTACCAATAATGTAATATCCTTACTATAATAAGTTGTGAAGCTAAAAGAAACTTTCCTAAGCTATCAGTAATAAAAAGTAGATTTAGGTCAACCACGATAGAGGAAAGATTAGTTTACTTTTTAAAATCTCTCTAAAAAATTATATTATGAAATTATCATATGAAGAGACAATGAGTATGTTGCAGATAAAATTTATTTAGGGGCAGTTAATCAAACTTATTTTTCTGATTCTTGAAATTCACATTTGAGACACATTTTGTATTCTTTTTCTTAAAGAAGACCTCCGAAATTGTTTATGTTTTAGATACTACAAAACCTAGATCCATCCCTGGTACTGGTATTATCTAAAATAGCAACTTAAGACTATTTACTTAGTCACTTATTTCTCAGGAGAAGCTGCCATTTATCTCTTCTTTTTTTTTTTTTTTTTGGCCACACCACACATGTGGGATCTTAGTTCCCCTACCAGGGATCGATCCCACGCCCCTGCATTGAAAGAGCCGATTGTTAACCACTGGACCGCTGGGGAAGTCCCTGTCATTTAGCTTTCTAACTAGTGGGGTGGATAATGGGATTTTTTTTTTTTTTATTTTGCGGTACGCAGACCTCTCACTGTTGTGGCCTCTCGCGTTGCAGAGCACAGGCTCCGGACGCGCAGGCTCAGCGGCCATGGCTCACGGGCCCAGCCGCTCCGCGGCATGTGAGATCTTCCCGGACCGGGGCACAAACCTGTGTCCCCTGCATCGGCAGGCGGACTCTCAACCACTGCGCCACCAGGGAAGCCCGGATAATGGGATTTTTATTTTGCTCCGGGAGATTCAATTTGGTTCTGCTGAAGTTAACTCCACCCCAGCTCTAGAAGTGAAACATGTGACCCAGACTAAATCAATTAGTGCTTGTTTGTTTGTTTTGGTTACATGTTGTCCAAGTGGTCTAATGTGAGCGGGTTTCAGGATTCTAGCTGGGAAGGATGGGAAAAGACAATCTCTTCCTTACAAGGCTTGGATGAAGAAGTATAACCCATCCTGGGGACCACCAGCACACCGTGAAGGAAGCCCTCCAGAGGAGCAGGCAGCTACTGCAGAAAACAGAGAGAATCAAGAACCTTGGGTCCACTGTCGAGTCTCTGGAACAAACATGACCTGAAAATCTGCTCTGGACTTTGCAGTTATGTAAATCGATAAATTCCATTTATGGACGGAGCCAATTTCTCCTGGACCCTTTGCTTCAGTTTATTTATTTTTTTATTTAGGCCACGCTGCGCAGCTTGTGGAATCTTAGTTCCCAGACCAGGGATTGAACCCTGGCCACTGCAGTGAAAGCGCTGAGTCCTAACCACTGGACTCCCAGGGAATTCCCATTTTCCTCAGTTTATATTACTTACCCAGATATTGATAATGATAAAACGACACATATGTTCTCAATACAGAAACATGGTGAGGAACGCAAATATGACCAAATAAATAAATGAAATCCATCAATCCAGGACTTCCACTCTGTATGTCATGTTTATTTTTATTTATTTTTAATTTCTTTTATTTTTTAAAATTTATTTATTATTATTTTGGGCTGCGTTGGGTCTTCGTTGCTGCACGCGGGCTTTCTCTAGTTGCGGCAAGCGGGGGCTACTCTTCGTTGTTGTGTGCAGCCTTCTCATTGCAGTGGTTTCTCTTGCTGCGGAGCACGGGCTGTAGGCACCCAGGCTTCAGTAGTGGTGGCACGTGGGCTCTAGAGCACAGGCTCAGTAGTTGTGGCACACGGGCTTAGTTGCTTCACGGCATGTGGATCTTCATGGGCCAGGGATCGAGCCCATGTGCCCTGCATTGGCAGGCAGATTCTTAACCACTGCACCACAGGGAAGTCTCCCAACTCCCTTTTTTAAACAAAAATTTAAAAAATCTTTTTCTGAACCCCTTGAATCTGGTGTGACTGACTTACTCCCGTGTGAGGTGGTGTCTTCCATCATGTTCCTTTCTTATGCTCACTGACACATTTATCAATTTTTTTCTAAGAGGAGAGAGAGAGAAGGAATGTAGGAGACTTATGATGAAAATATAGCCAAGAGGTATGTAGTTTTCTGCCGATAATACTTTTCACTTAATGAGGAAATATAGAAGATGAGTTTGTGAGTATTCATCTGATTAAAAACATAATAAATCTTATTTTTATTCAAATGCAACTGTTCATTAGGTTTTAAAAATTAAAGGAAACTCTTCTAATATTACGTTTTAAGTACATATAACATTAATAGAATTTTTTTAACAAAAAGAGATGGAGTCAGTTCATTTGGCTATAAAATGAAAGTGGGGTCAAGATGTTCCTGCTTTTCAGGGGATTATAAAAATGAATTATCATGTTTTAAAATGCGGGGAAATACTGACATTAGTTGAGATCATTGGAAGGAAGGCTGTTGGGTAGATTTCTCTCAGAATACCTGCCTGCTTCGGTGAGTCAGAGCAATGTCCTCCAAACAAGTAATAATCTCTTTATCCTTTGAGTTCCTCTGTGCTTTCCTGGAATTTCCTTTTTTTGGCTGTGCTGCATGGCTTGTAGGATCTTAGTTCCCCAACCAGGGACAAAACACAGGCCCTCCGCACTGAAACTGCAGAGTCCTAACCACTGGACTTCGAGGGAATTCCCACTTGGAATTTCTTTTACAGCACTTTACACTTTCTACAATGTGTTATAGTTGTATACGTGTTTTGGGGTTTGTGTTTTTGTTTTTAATTTTATTGGAGTATAGTTGATTTACAATGTTGTGTTAGTTTCAGGTGTACAGCACAGCGATTCAGCCTTACATATATTCTTCATATTCTTCTCCCTTATAGGTTATTACAAAATATTGAGTATAATATTGGGTATGGTTCCCCGTGCTATGAATAAGTCCTTGTTGGTTATCTATTTCATATATAGTATGAAATATATATATTTCATACTATATATGTATATATATATACATATATATATAAATATATATATATATTTCATATATAGTATGAAATAGTGTATGTGTTAATCCCAACCTCCTAATTTATCCCTCCTGCCTTTCCCCTTTGGTAACCATAAATTTGTTTTCTATGTCTGTGGGTCCATTTCTGTTTTGTAAATAAGTTCATTTGTACAATAACTTTTTGTTTTTAGATTCCACATATAAGCAATATCAGATGATATTTGTCTTTCTCTGTCTGACTTACTTCACTTAGTATGATAATCTCTAGGTCCATCCATGTTGCTGCAAATGGCATTATTTCATTCTTTTTTTATGGCTGAGTAATATTCCATTGTATATATATGTACCACATCTTCTTTAGCCACTCATCTATTGATGGACATTTAGGTTGCTTCCATGTCTTAGCTATTGTAAATAGTGCTGCAAGGAACATTGGGCTACATGTATCTTTTTTTTTTTTTTTTTTTTTTTTTTTTTTTTTTGCGGTACGCGGGCCTCTCACTGTTGTGGCCTCTCCCATTGCGGAGCACAGGCTCCGGACGCGCAGGCTCAGCGGCCATGGCTCACGGGCCTAGCCGCTCCGCGGCATGTGGGATCTTCCCGGACCGGGGCACGAACCCGTGTCCCCTGCATTGGCAAGCGGACTCTCAACCACTGCGCCACCAGGGAAGCCCTACATGTATCTTTTTGAATTAGAGTTTTCTCCGGATATATGCCCAGGAAAGTTGTGTGTCTGTTTTATGTCTCTCCTTGACTGTAAGGCATCTTATGGGTAGGAGAATACTTAGCATGTCTTATTCACCAGTTTGTCTTTGTAGCTTGTATACTGCTTTGCCCACGATAGGCTTTTTTTTTTCTTTTTCCTACTTTTTTTTTGCGTGTGCTTGTGGGATCTCAGTTCCCTCACCAGAGATTGAACCTGGGCCACAGCATTGAAAGCCCGTAATTCTAACCACTAGGCCACCAGGAAACTCCCCCATCATAGGCTTTCAATAAGTGGTTACCAAATGCACGAACAGATGACAGAGTGAGTCAGCAGTACTGGTTTTCTTTCCTGGATTTGGTGACCACATCTGCTGAGTGTATCAAGCAACTCCAGACATTAGGCATAACAATGTAATCCTATAAAAATCAAATTCTACTCCAAGCAAGCAGAATTCTGAATCCTAAGCCCAAGTAAGAGTCAGAATACATAAATTTCAGATAGTTAACTTTTAGAGACATTAAGTCAGTCACAGACATTACCTGTGATTCTAGCCAGAAACAACATCTAATGATTAACATGGCCTCATAAAGCAGTAGGCATTCTTTGGCAGGCGTGCTGTATCATTTTAGGCAAGAAGAAGGTTAAAAATCTAGAAAATTGCTAACAGCAATAGCAAACAATATTTATGTAAGAAAAATATCTTGCTATTATTTTCCTTTCAAGAGGAAATACACTTTTCCAATTTATAAGATAAGAATATACTTCTTAGGGCTTCCCTGGTGGCGCAGTGGTTGAGAGTCCGCCTGCCGACGCAGGGGACACGGGTTCGTGCCCCGGTCCGGGAAGATCCCACATGCCGTGGAGCGGCTGGGCCCGTGAGCCATGGCCGCTGAGCCTGCGCGTCCGGAGCCTGTGCTCCGCAATGGGGGAGGCCACAGCAGTGAGAGGCCCGCGTACCGCAAAAAAAAAAAAAAAAAAAAAAAAGAATATACTTCTTAGAAGGTAAAGGATTTAAAGAAGACATCAGTAGTATACAGAATCTACTTTTCCCTAAACATTCAAAAATTTCCCTCTCAACTGATAATTTCCATTAACATACAAGATATACTATTATTTCTCCCAATATGAAAAACAAAACAGTTTTACCCACTTCTCCCTCCAACTACTGTCCCATTTCTTTGCTCTTTTTTGCCATAAAACGGCTTGAGAGAGTTGTCTATTCCTTCACTCTTTCTCATACATACCTAGATCAGTTTCCTGCCCCATCAATCCACCAAAACTGTTCTGAAGGTCACCGAAGAGCTGCTTGTTGCTAAATTCAATGGACAATCTCCGTCTTCATCTTAAGTCATCTGTTGACAGCATTTGAAACAGCTGATCATTACCTCTTTCTTTCAACACTTTGTTCACTTGACTTTGGTCACAGACACCACCGTCTCCTGGTTTTCCTCCAACTGCGGGCCAGCCATTGTCAGTCTCCCTTGCTGATTCCTTTCCTCCTCCTTGCTTCTTCTAATCACTCATCCCATCTCATGACTTCAAATTTTCACCCATGCACCAAAGTTGCTCAACTGATGTCTCTAGTCTGGACCTCTCTCCTAAACTCCAGTGCTATATGTGCAGCCATCTACTTGACATCTTTACTTCAAAGTCTAGTAGATATCTTAGACTTACCATGCACCAAACTGAGCTCCTTATCTTCCGCTCAGAGTCTGCTCCACCCATAGTCCTCCCCATCTCAATGAATCACAACTTCTCTTTCTACCAACACTTGGAGTCATCCTTGACTTCTCTCATTTTTTTCATTCTCACCCTCCACTCCCAAATTCTGTTTGCTATTTCTTCAAAATATAACCAGAAGCCCATCACTTCTCCCTACCTTGCTTGCTGCTATCTTGTCGAGCCCTCAGCACCTCTCACCTGGATCACTGAGCCAAGAGGTGAGAACCTGACTGGTCTCTGCGCTTCTACTCTTATTCCCTACTGTCTGTCTTCAATGTAGCATCGAGAGAGTGATCCTTTTAAAACCTCGGAGAGATTAGATCACTCCTCTGTTCAGAATGCTCCAACAGCTCCCATCTTAGGGTAGAAAGCCACAGACATCACTTTCTACTTTCCCTAACATTCATCCTGCTTCAGCCACACTGGCCACCTGCCAGGCCTATTCCTGACTCAGGGCCTTCTATTCCCTCTGCTCCTCATATGCTCTCCCACTGATATCCACCTGGCTCACTTCCTCTGTCCCTTCAGGTCTTTCTTCAAATGCTACTTGCTGAGTTAAGTCTTCTCTGACCACTCTATTTATATATATATATATATATATATATATATATATATATATATATATATATTTGGCTGTACCAGGTCTTAGTTGCAGCACACGGGATCTTCAGTTGTGGCACACGAACTCTTAGTTGAGGCATGTGGGATTTAGTTTTCTGACCAGGGATCGAACCTGGGCCCCCTGCATTGGGAGCATGGAGTCTTAGCCACTGGACCACCAGAGAAGTCCCTTTTACTTATTTATTTGAATTTAAATTAATTAATTTATTTTTGGCTGCACTGGGTCTTTGTTGCTGCGTGGGGCTTCCTCTAGTTGGGGCGAGTGGGGGCTACTCTTCATTGCGGTACACAGGCATCTCATTGTGGTGGCTTCTCTTGCTGCGGAGCACGGACTCTAGGCACCCGGGCTTCAGTATTTGCAGCATGCGGCCTCAGTACTTGTGGCTCACGAGCTCTAGAGCGCAGGCTCAGTAGTTGTGGTGTGCGGGCTTAGTTGCTCCGCGGCATGTGGGATCTTCCCGGCCCAGGGCTCGAACCCGTGTCCCCTGCATTGGCAGGCGGATTCTTAACCACTGTGCCACCAGGAAAGTCCCCTTTATTTATTTTTTTAGTTAATTTTTTTATTGGAGTATAGTTGATTTACAATGTTGTGTTAGTTTCTGCTGTACAGAGAAGTGAATCAGCCATACATATACATATACCCACTCTCTTCTAGACTCCATTCCCGTATAGGTCATTACAGAGCACTGAATAAATTTCCCTGTGCTATACAGTAAGTTCTTATTAGTTATTTTTTATATATAGTAGTGTGTATATGTCAATCGCAATCTCCCAATTTATCCCCCCCCACTCCTTTCCTCCTTGGCAACCATAAGTTTGTTTTCTACACCTGTGACTCAGTTTCTGTTTTGTATACAGATTCATTTGTATGACCACCCTCTTTAAAATGGAAACACCAATCTCCAGCATTATTCTCCTTCTTGGACTTACTTTAATCTATAGCACTTATCATGTTGGTAGAGAGAAGAGGACTCAGCACTGAGCCTGCAGCTCTACAATATTTAAAACTTGGGTGAAAAAAAAAAAAAACTTGGGTGAAGGAGGCAGCAAATGAACCTGAGGAAGAGCTTCCAGTGAGGCAAGAGGAAACCCAAGGGAGTGTGGCCTCAATGAAAGGCAATATAGGGGAACGTGTTTCAAAAGTGCTCAACTGTACTGAATGCTGCTGAGAAGGCTGATAAATACTGGATACAAAAAATGGAACTGGTCTTGGCTAGATGGAGATCATTGGCGATCTCAACAAGAGAATTTTCTCAGAATGGCACAGACAGAGGGTAGACTGGACTGAGGAATAAGGGAAGTAGTGGAAATAATATGCAAAATGTCTTTTGAGATGTTTTGCTGTGAAGGGAAGCAAGTAAAGGAGGCATAGCCCAAAGGAGATGTAAGGTCAAGGTAGGGGTTTTTAAAGTTATTGTTCCTAGAGCAGAAATGTGTCCAGTGGGGAGAAAGAAAATGATGATGCAAAAGAAAAAGGATAAATCCTGGACCAAAGTCCTTAAGAAGGTGGGAGGGGAAGGAATCCAGGGTCCAGGTGCAGGGGCTGACCTCTGATGGCAGAAGAGAAAACAGAATATACTGTACTTATAGATGTAGGTAGCTTTGTAGATCATCAGGAAGACAAATTTTGGTCCAGTGAACTCTCTATATCCTGGCACTTGAATAAAAGCTATCCTAAAAGATTATAAGTTCTAGAATTTACCTTCACAAATGCCTTTTAATTGACTAGGAGGCCATTTTTTACTTTTTCTAAAGACTATTTTATTTATTTATTTTTGGCTGTGTTGGGTCTTCATTGCTGCGCGGGGGCTTTCTCTAGTTGCTGAGAGCGGGGGCTACCCTTCATTGCGGTTCATGGGCTTCTCATTGCAGTGGCTTCTCCTGTTGTGGAGCATGGGCTCTAGGCATGCGGGCTCAGCAGTTGTGGCTCGTGGGGTCTAGAGCGCAGGCTCAGTAGTTGTGGCATACGGGCTTAGTTGCTCTGTGGCATGTGGGATCTTCCCGGGCCAGGGCTTGAACCCGTGTCCCCTGCATTGGCAGGCGGATTCTTAACCACTGCGCCATCAGGGAAGTCCCTATTTTTACTTTCAAGTGAAAAAAACCCCACAGAAACTCCTTTCCCCTTATAAAATAACAAAATCTGCCCAAAGTATACTTTTATTTTCAGTCACGTTTCAGTTTGTTCTCCTCCTTTATCTGTTACTAGTATTAAAAAGTACTTTTGCTAACTTCTAGGTAATTCTGAGAACTAATTTGTCTTGGGCCTTGATGCTTGGTAGTTCCCAAATGAGGCAGACAGATTATTTTGCATGATCTAAAGGGGGTAATATAATGCCCCCTTTAGAAGATGGAAGATGGAAGAAACTGAGCAAAACAATGAGCCAAGTATCATGAACACCTCTGAGATACTCTTATTTACGATTTTGTGGGAAAGCTTCCCCTAAGGGAAGTGGTAGGTACTCCAGCACTTGCGCAGTTTAAAACACAACTGTAAAAGGCACTAAAAAGCATATTAGAGGGATTCATCCTGTAAAAGACCATGGGAAATACAGTACATGGCTAAAGAGAGTTCACTTTTAATTTTTGTGATTTTATAAAATTCATTATATTTGCAGAAAGAGTACTTTGGAGTTGAAGAAAAAGAAAGGGAGTGGAGTTGTCACGCAAATGGTAAAAAAAATCCCTGTATTTCTTAGTCTTAAAATAGTGAGACAGCTTTAAAAGTGAATTCTATGTCAGAAAATCCAAATGTCATAAATCATAAAAGGTTAAAGCTAGATTGGACATGGAATCTATGGTGAATAAAATACTGTGGCATTTTCACGATATCACTACTCAGCAAACAAGCATACAATCAGTACTTCATCTTACATTTTTCGAACACCCATTTTGTTCTAGATATTGTATTCTTGTGATGTATAGACAGATATTTGTGTGATAGGGAAAGAATTCAGGGGAAGCAAGACTTCTAATCATTTTCCCATTTGACTTGGGGCAGGCCATTTAATATTCATAGTTTCACTTTCTCCAGCCACAAAATGGGAAGGATATTTCCTATAATATTTGAATATTGTTACAGATGGAATGTTTGTGTCTCCTGCAAATTCATGTGTTGACACCCTCCCCATGTGATGGCATTACTTTGCAGAAATAATTAGGAATAGATGAGGTCATAAGGGTGAGGCACTCAAATGAGATCAGTGCCCTTATGAGAGTTTCTAGAGAGCTTGCTTGCTCTCTGTTCACAGTCATGTGAGGATACCAGCAGAAGCTAGTACAAGCCACCTGGAAGAGGGAGTTCACCAGATTTGATCATGCTGGCACCCTGACCTCTGACTTTGAGCCTCCAGAACTAAGAAATAAATTTCTGTTGCTTATAAGCCACTCAGTCTATGGTATTGTTATAGCAGCACAAACTGACTAAGAGAAATAATAAATGATTCAATATGCCTTGTAAAAGTGAATGTATTACATCAAAAGCACAAATGACAAAAGAAAGAAAGAAATTGGACTACATCAAAATAAAAAAATTTGTGCTGCAAATGATACTATCAAGAAAGTGAAATGACAACCCACAGAATGGGAAAGATATTTATAAATTACATGTTTGTTAAGGGACTAATATCCAGAGTATATAAAGAACTCTTACAACTCAACAATAAAAAGACAAATAACCAATTAAAAAATGAACAAAGGATTTGGACAGATATTTGTCCAAAGATATACAAATAACTAATAAATACATGAAAAGATGCTCAATATTGTTAGCCCTCAGAGGAATGAAAACACAAAACTGCAATGAGATACCACTTCACATCTACTAGTGTGACTATTCTAAAAAAGAGATACTAACAAGTGTTGGTGAGGATTGGAGAAATTGGAACCCTCATACGTTGCTGGTGGAATGTACAATGGTGTGGCGCTTTGGAAAACAGTTTTTCAGTTGCTTGAAAAGTTAAACATAAAACCCAGAAATTCTCCTCCTAGGTATATATCCAAGAGAAATTAAAACAAATGTCCACACAAAAACTTACACATAAATATTGATAGCAGCATTATTCATAATAACCAAATAGTGGAAACAACCCAAACGTCCATTAGCTGATGAATGAATAAACAAAATGTGGTATATCCATACAATGGAATATTATTCGGCATTAAAGAAATGAAGTACTGATATATACTGCAGCATGGATAAACTTTGAAAACATATGCTAAATAAAAGCAGCTGGACACAAAAAGCCACATAGAGTAGGATTCCATTGGTAGAGACAGAAAGTAGATTAGTGGTTGCCCAGAGGGAGAGGAGGGGAGAATGGGGGGTGACTGTTAACAGGTACAGGGTTTCTTTCTGGGGTGATGAAATGTTCTGGAATTAGTGATGATGGTTGATAACTGTGAATATTCTACAACCATTGTACACTTTAAATGGGTGAATTGTATGGAATACGAATTACATGGCAATGACCACGTTTAAAAAAAGAAGTAAATGTACTGATATCAATGTCAACAGGCGTCTAAATTCTGGCTTACACAGAATTCCTTTCCTGGAGAGCAGATAATATGTAAAGCCAGCAGTGGTCTAATTTTACTTACAAATTCCTTACATATCTGGTTGTCAGGTTACTATTTTAAGTAAGTAGCAGGAAAAAAAAATTGTGACTTTTAATTCTGGAATGCAATCTGTAATATTATGGTTAAGTAAACCATCCCATACATTACATTCTTCGTAGGTGGCAAAATCTGGAATTTCATGACACTGTTAAACATTGACCACTGTTTAGACTTGTATATTATAAAATATTTGCATTCTTCAGAGAACAGATTTGTGGTTGCCAGAGGGGGATAGTGCGTGGGCAAAACGGTGAAGGTGGTCAAAAGGTACAAACTCAGTTATAAGAAGTCCTGTGGGTGTAATGTACAGCATTGGGACTACAGTCAACAATACTGTATCATATATTTTAAAGTTGCTAAGCGAATAACTCTTTAAAGTGCTCATTCCAAGAAAAAAAACAAAAAAACAAGTATGTGTGGTGATGGGTGTTAACATATTGTGGTAATCATTTCCCAATATATACGTATGTCAAATCATTATGCTGTACACGTTAAAACTAATATGATGTTTTGATCACACACATTTCAATTAAAATTTTTTTTGTATTCTTGTCCAGGTGAGGACGACGGTTTCTTTTCCTTGGCTCCACAAGTCTTCCTTGTGTTTGTGTATGCACTTCAAAGTTTTCTGGGTCTCAAACCCATTTATACTTTCAAGTTTGGAACACACTTTAAAAAAAAAATCAGAAATTATCTCTCTAAAAGAACAAAGTGAAATGAAGTTCTGCTTGTGTTAAAGTTTTCTTCCAAATGGGCTTTCCTTGCGGAGGAGGAAGAGTCTACGTAGAAAGGTTTTGCAGAATGTGAGCGGTCAGGCTGGTAGAGAACGCTCATCGCAGAAAGGAGACGTTTTCCGTTTCTTTTAGTTCGTTTGGGCGGCATCGTGGACAGTCGAGAGGCGTTTGTGAGCCGCTAAAGAGAAAAGCCTGGGAACAAGGGAGGCGCTGTGGGCCCGGGTCGCGGGCGGGAGTCCCCTTCTGGCCAATCTTCCCGTTGTCTGCAGGCCCCGTGCCCCGCGGCCTCCGCCATCGCCCGCCCACGTGGCCCTCCCGGGAACCTACCTGGGCCGGGCTCGCGCACCGCTCCCCGTGCCGTCGCCATGGCAACTCTCCGCCCCGCCCCCCGCGCTCGGCCGGTCCGCCGGCGGCCCCGCTCGCCCCTCCCCCCGCCCCGCGCGGCTGCCGGGGAGAGGGTGGGGCGGAGGCGGGAGGAGACTCAGGAGAGAGGAAATCGGCCGCGCGACGCCCGCGGCCCATTGGCTGCCTCGTCCTGGGGCCAGAAACCCCGCCTGTCTGACGGGGTCACGTGATCCCTTTCAAAGATGGCCGCCCTGTTGTTTTGATGAATAATACTTGGTGGGGCGAGGGGGTAAGAGTAGGGGTGGAGGGGTAGGAGGATTTACTCTTCCAGCCAGAACATCGCGAGTTCGGTCCTCCCCCTCCCCCTTGCCCAGGCTCCGGCGTGGAGGCGGGGCGTGGCCGGCCTGCTTTGGGAGGGGAGGAGCTTCTCTCCTCAGTGCTGGGCTCTGCCTGGGCGGCTCTGGGGTCGCCTTGCCTCGGGGCACCCACTCTGCAGTTGAACACTTCCCGCCAGGGGGAAAGGGTTGGAAGGAGAGCACGATCTGCTGGAGGAAGCGCAGCTGCCGCGCCACCACCACGAAGACACAGTAGGCTCCGGGCACGAGGAGAGCTGGAGACCGAGCTCCCTAGTCTGGGTAACCTGGGAAGCAGAGGGTAAAAAGTGGCGCCTTACGGTAACCCTGTAGCAGCAGCAGTGGCGGTCAAAGGAGGCTGCTCGTGGCGTAAGCAGCTGTAGGAGTCTCTGGGGCAATTGGAGTGACCGACGCCAAGGCATTTCACTGCCTCTCGTGTTCTTATTTTTTAACCTCTGACTATGCAGTTCTGAAACCTCCCCCATTCGGGGGACCAGACAGCCCGATAGACACCTTCCACTCTCCTCCCGCCCTGGTCTCAAAGAACAGAAGATCTCTCCTTAACGCCTTTCACCATTAAGAGGAAAGCGATGGAGGAGCTGAGCGCTGATGAGGTGAGGAGGTTGGGGGACACCTTGGGAGATTAGTTGGCAACTCTTTGGCGCTTTGGATAGGGTTGATATTGCGCCAGTGGTGCCTGGCCTTTGGGCAGGAATGGAGATGACATTTTCTGAGAATTAAATGAGTCCCTGAGAGGGTCTCCGGTTGTATTCTCTTGTATTCCTTTGCCTTCTTTTTCCATCCTGAACTCCATTTGCCTCTTTTCGAGTCTTCTTTTAGGGTCTAAAGAAGAGGAGAGCATACTGAGGCTTTCATTCTTTTCTTCAGGGTATTTAAGCAAAAAGGGCTAGATTTACATCAAGTTGTGTGTGTGTGTGTGTGTGTGTGTGTGTATATACGCGCGCGCTCGCGCATGTGCGTGTGCGCGCGCGCGCCTTACTGCAGAGATCTAAAGAATAATTTTGGGAGGAATCATAATGTATAGGTGTATGTTTTTAAAGGATTTGAAATCCCAAGTATGTGTGGCATTTCACTGTATAAGTTAATTAAACATTACATATGTGTTTGGGGGTGGTCTACAGACAGATTCTTTGATATTTAACAAAATATACATCTTCTCAATAGCTTCGTGAATTACAGTTAAATTCTAGCAATTTAACAGACCACTAATGGCTTCTGGTATACTCCTCTTTCATTATGCCTTTTTCTAGTTTTTGCCCCTTTCAAATTTGTGTTTTGCTGTAACAGACACTGAACAGGAAGCAAATGGAAGCAAATGACTTTGAAAATTCCCCCATTATCATTTCTGAAAGGAGTCTTACAGATCCCCTTCTTGATGTTTTCAAGATTATTTAATAATAATAAGAAAAAGTGGCATTTAGGGTACCAGGATTTTCCTGTGACTCTGTTGACTTTTCCCTTCTTTTTTTTTTTACAAATAGGGAGCTTCCCTTTCAGGACCCCTGCTGGCCTCATTCTCTTCCACCTACCATTTCTTCCGCAGTTCATGTAAAACTTCTCTACGGTATTATGAAAGTAGTCATCCGTCAGGTTGGTTGTACTGTAAAACTTCCATGCTTCAGTTTTAGCTGCAGAGCAGTCAGTATATTTACCTAGGGACTAAAATTCTCCAGAGATGAGGCAGGCAAGTGGTGGGTTAAGGGTCACGTAGAAAAGGAAGCAAATAATTTTGTTGGTTTTGATACCTGGCTTTTTGGAAAGTCAGGATTGCCCATTCTTTGTTACTGATTTTGTTTTCTAAATACATCAATAGTGTAATCTTAAATTAGAAGAATATTGAACAATTTCTTTGATTCAGGTAGGAACTATCAAGAGATCCTCTTAGAGGCACTTCGTTTTGTGTAGTTTTTTTAAAGTGCACCCCCTTTTTTCTTTAACATTAATGCTAGTGGATCATTTCTCTTAAGGCAGATAGTTTTTTAGTGAGTTTTTTACCTCCAGAAATTACTTTTTTTCTTGACATTCTTTAAATTGTTCCTGGTTTAGAAGTTTTTACATACTTGAGTTTTCACTAAGAAGACCATTAAAGCATGCAGACCAGTTAAAGAACTGTATAATCTGAACTGTAGCTCTTCACTTTATCCAGTCCTTGAGGAAGGTATTAACTTTTTTTTTTTTTACCATATATGGAACAAATATAATCATTGTGGAGGAGATAGACATTTTTCAAGGTCAACAAAATATTAAAATAAATGTGAAAAATTAAATTCACTAATATAAGATCAATATAAAATTATGTTCAACAAATTAGTTGGCCTGAACACAAAGGGACAGTTCAATAACTGGTAATTTTACTCTCAGCATAATCTAAAACAAATATTTTATGGGGAAGAAGCTTAAGTTTTTTTGAATCCATTTCCTGTAATTCTGGGATTAGGTGAACAGTTCTCAACAGAGACATTTCCAGAACTTTTGCCTTATTGTTACTCTATGGGTGGAAACTTGTGTCACAGATACGGTAGTTGACATTTATTTGGTTAGAAAATAATACATTTATATTATTGAAAGCTCAAACATGTATCTCAGGGTGTAAACAATCAAGACATTGATCTTTCAATCTAAATTAGGAAATTAGGTATGACAGAGTGTCATATTTTAGCAAAATGAAAATATATGAGAATGTAGTCCATGACAAATAGAGCCTGCTATAACCAGGGTAGTAGCTTTAGAAGATTTTACATTATGGGTACTTTTTGGTCCCTCTTATAGATCACCTTGAATTCTTGTACTTTTCTTCTCTTGTGCTTTCTCAGTAGAGTATTTCTTTAACTTCAGTGCTGTTTATATAGCACATTACAATGAGCCCTTTGCTGTATAGAGCAGATCCATGACTAAGTTTATTCTCTTCAGGAGCCTGCATTTCAAGGCGTCATTATTTACATTACATTCATTCTGTACCCTGCTCATGTGTTTTTTTTTGTTTGTTTGTTTTTTATACCAAAATGATGCTCTGAGTAGGGCAGGTATTTTAAACTGGTTTTCAACTATGGTGATGATGTGTTTTCATTGAAATGATTTTCTTTCTTTTTTTTTTTTTTTTTTGCAAAATCTGTATGACCTAGTTCATCTTCAAGAGGGCTGGCTGGGATTCAGGGTGTGGTCAAGGTTTTAGAAGTTGTCTTCCTTCCCAAATGCAGAATATATGACCTTGGACATTTTAGCAGTGTTTTTTCAGTGGAAAGGGACCAACATTTACTAGCAGTCTTAGAGACCTGCTCTGTGCCAGGCATTTTACCACCATTGTCTCGTTTGATAAAACAGTGCAGTCCAGCAGTTCCTTAAATTTTCCTTGTTTTATAGGTGAAGCATCTGAGAATTAGGTTAAGTCCATAGTGCCCTGGCTTAGAAGTGACAGAATTGGAATTCAAACCCAGGGTTCCTGATCTAAAAGCTCTTTTTACTGTATTTTACTGCCCAACAACTGCCAATAAATTCACCACAGCTTCTATATAAATATCCTACTAACATGGTTGATCTGCATAGTTTTTCTGTAAAAGTGTTGTTTTTTATGAATTCATTCATGATGTGATCAAGTTTCTAGTCTTTTTGGTGCTGACTCTCATCACACCCCTCCAAAATCATTCACTCAGCAAACATTTTTTAAAAAGATGCTGTTGGGGCTTCCCTGGTGGCGCAGTGGTTGAGAGTCCGCCTGCCGATGCAGGGGACACGGGTTCGTGCCCTGGTCCGGGAAGATCCCACATGCCGCGGAGCGGCTGGGCCCGTGAGCCATGGCCGCTGAGCCTGCGCGTCCGGAGCCTGTGCTCCGCAACGGGAGAGGCCACAACAGTGAGAGGCTCGCGTACCGCAAAAAAATAAAAATTAAAATTAAAAAAAAAAAAAAGATGCTGTTGCTTTGTGACCACCTAGAGGGGTGGGATAGGGAGGGTGGGAGGGAGACGCAAGAAGGAGGAGATATGGGGATGTATGTATATGTATAGCTGATTCACTTTGTTATAAAGCGGAAACTAACACAACATTGTAAAGCAATTAAACTCCAATAAAGATGTTAAAAACAAAAGATGCTGTGCATTTCCAGCAATGTGTTAGGTAGGTTAGGAGAAACACAGTCTTTTTCTTAAAGAAATTATTTAACTGGGGTTAGGGGATGGGTAGAGATAGAGATAGCTAGGAGTCCAGCAATTACAATACAGACAGGGTGCTAAGAGCTGTTGTGGACCTATGCACAAGACAGTAAGAAAAACAAGAAGGGAGCCCTGTTGGCTTAGCGTCTTAGCGAAAACTTTCAAGAAAAAGCGATGCTTATGCGAAGGGCTCTTGAAACCGGCTGTGAAACTGGGGAGCTCAGGAAACCACAAGAAGTAGTGGGACTGGAGACAGGATTTGCCTGGGGGAGTGGCCGCAGGCAGACAGGCACCAGGTCTCCGAGGGTTTTCAGAAATGCTTAGGAGTTTGAACTTTCTCAGTAAGACTATCAGAAGCCTTTGAGGGATTTTAAGGGATTCGAAAGATAACTGGCAAGGGTGTCAAAGGTGGATAGGAAGAAGGTAGCTGCTGTTGCTATGGGAACCAAGGCAGTGGAGTCTCAAGCAAGGCCTTGGCAGTGGGAACGGAGGAGAGCAGACATCAGAAATATTGAGGATCTAAGTTAACCCACTTCTGATGATAAGTTTGATGTGAAAGAGGTGGACGCAGGGGAAGAAAGAAAAAGATGACTCCTTGGTTTCATTGGAGGAGAGAGAAGGAATTCCAGACAAGGAGCAGATTTTGGAGAAAGCAGATTTGTTCCTTTGGACCACTGAGAGATGAGCTGACATAGAGGCGCCAGCCCTGGCCTTTCTGCTCTTAACAGCTCCATCTCTGACCTTTTCTTTCTTTGTAACAGGCCTCAGGACCTAAGCTCACTTTTTTTCCAGTAGATCATTGCTAACACGCACTTGATAACCAGGATTCTCCTTCCTCAAGCCTGGAAGGAGAGTGGGATGTTGCCTCCCAGGCCCCTTCTCCACTCCTTTTTGTTCATTTTAGCCAAGAAACAGAGAATGGTAATGATAATAGTCGATATTTATGAAGCTCTTAATATGTGCTAAGCACTTAACTTGCTCAGCAAGGTTGGTACTAATAGCCCCGTTTTACAGATTTAAAAGTTGAGGCTGATAGAAATTAACTTGCCAAAAGGTGGACAACGAGGAAGTGGTAGAACCTGGATTCTAATCCAGAGTCTGATCCCAGAGTTCTTAATCCCTTTGCTAAACTACCTCCAAAATAGGAATAATCTCAGCCAGATGTAATGGTTGCAGCATTTTTATTGTCCCTCTTGAGATGGGAAGTGGAAGCCCTCGTTATTGCTAAGAGTGGAGCTTATCAAATAGCCCTCTACTCTTTTAGGGGAAAAAGACAGAAAGACTTCTGACAACGGGTCCTTGGGTCTTCAGGCCTGTGCTTGGCACAGAATGCATTTTCTCAGAAGGTACTTGTGGTGTGTCCAGGTGGAGAGAGCTTCTGTAGCAGCTCCTTCAGTGATACTTGCCATTTACTTGCTGCATGTCAGACACCACACGAGCCTTGCTTGCATGGAGCTCCTTTCTAGTGGGAGGAGACGTGATAAACAAATACATACACATAAGATGTCATTTGGTGACAGTGCCACGGAGAAAAATAAAATAGGCTATAAAGGGATGGAGAGCAATGCGAGGAGTGTGTGCAGTTTTAGGAGGCGACTTTCAATCAATTCTGAGGTGCCCCAACCTTTTTTTTTACTTCACATTTTCACATCTTTGAAATTGGGATGCTTCTTGGTGTAATCACGGTTGGCCACGTGGTAGTTGTGAAAGTTGTCATTTCCTGTTTATGTGTAAACCTGGTTCTACCTGTTCATGTTGTTGTACCTTCAATTAAATGCTGTGCATGATAAATATAGTTGCTATTTTAAATGCCTCCCCCCAAATTACACTTTGATTAGCAGTGAAAGCATATGTTACTTTGTATGCAGAGAGAAATGGAAATAGCAGTGGGGTCTCAATTTGATATTAGTAAAGGAAACAAAGAAAATGTTGGTGAAAGAATGACCACAATTTCATATTTTATTGCAAAGCAGCAACCAAGTGCATTAGGGAGCCGTAGAAAGGCAGAAATCCACAAGTCTCTGAAGCTGTGTCACATTTTGAAATTGAACATACAGTTAGAAGGACTGCCTTTTACACCCAGGCAATGCAATTGAAGGTCAGAGACACTCCACCTTCTCAGAAAGAAATTTCAAAGCAATGAGAGGCTGGTGTAACTGATTACTACTCTGGTCTGGTCTGTTGTTAAGGTATTTTGTTGTGGTTTAATGGACAGTAGTTTTTTGTCTTGGTGGTGCAAAAAACAACGGTGCAGTTTACAGTCAGTGACATTTTGTATTTGATGACATATGGTATATGCCCAGCTTTGTTTTAGATCATGAGGATATATGAATGAACAATACAGGCAGAAATCCTTGCCTGCATGGGGCTTACATTCTGAATTATGTTTTTTTTTAAATTTATTAATTAATTAGTTTATTTGGCTGCGCCGGGTCTTAGTTGTGGCGTGTGGGATCTAGTTTCCTGACCAGGGATCGAACCCGGGCCCCCTGCATTGGGAGCGTGGAGTCTTAACCACTGGACCACCAGGGAAGTCCCTGATTTATGTTTTAAAAGAATCACTGTGGCTGCTGTGAAGAGAATAGATAAAGGGGGAAAGAGTGAAAATGGAGAGAAAGGTTAGGAGGCCAGTGCAGGAGTCCCAGGACCAGGGTTTGTAGTGGAGAAGGTGAGAAAAGGTCAGATAGAGGATGGTCAGATATTTTGTGGGTAGAGCCAATAGGATTGGGTGATGGGATGGATGTGGAGTGGAGTCAAGAATGGCCATCTGAGCTGGGATGTCATCGAGTGGACCGTTGTAACAGTTGAAATAGCACAACACGAAATAGCAGCTGCTTAAACCAGATAGATGTTTATTTCTCTCTAAATAGAAGTCTGGGTAGGAGGCTGGGGCTGCTGTGGCAGCTCCGCGCTCATTAGGGGCCCAGGCGCCTTCTGTCCTGTTGTACCAACTCTCCTAACGTATGGCATCCATCTTTTGGTCCACGTCTGTCTGCACTGTAGCCAGAGGGACGAGAGGAGAGGGGAAGGAGAAGTCATGCTCCTCGTTAATGGCACAGCTTGGAAGTTGCACAGATCACTCACTTCTGCTCACCTCCCATTGGCCAGAACCTAAGTCACGTGGCCACGGCTCCTGGCTGGGAAGCTGAGAACTGCAGTTCTTACTGGGTAGCTGTATGCTCATCTAAAAGCTCTCTCACGTTAGAAGGGGAGTACAGTCAAGGCTGTTCTGTTCAAACCCTTCTTCCGAAACCTAAAACACACGCTCTGCTTTCCTAAAGAGGCAACCTTCAGTTGAGTCCAGAATCTCTGGGTGATATACCATCCAGGAACCTTTAGATTAAAATGCAGGTTATCAGCTGCTGTTCCCTCCCCGCGCCCCCGCCCCACCATGTGATGTGGTGGAGTAGGATAGAATCATGGAAATAACTACCACTTCGAAAAGGGAAGAATGGGGAGTACAGATCCCTCACTGGTCCACAGCCATTGTCAGCTCCTGCCAGGCTGTGGTAGGGGGTCTCCCTGCCTTGGCAGTGGTGGGAGTTCCTGAATCAGTCCTTTGGGGCCAGGTCATTGGAGAATATCCCCTTCCTGGGGCTGAAAAGTGTCTCCAGCTTGTTTCTTTCAGGAGCCTGAAGGAGTTGGCTTTTTCAACCCTACTTGATCCCCAAATTACCAGACTGAGCAAACTTAGACTAGACTGTGGACGTGCCTTAGGCAGACCTGTTTTCCCTTTTATCTCTGCAGGCAAATCGGCAAACTGCAGCTTGAGTCTGTCTCATTCTTGTGGAACTTCTTGCTTAAAGTGGCAAGAAGCCAATAGGCACCCAAATTCCGAATTGTTCAACCAGTTCCCCTAGAATTGTAGGCCGTGTAGGCATGCAGGCTATTTTCTGAGGTGTCACAGGTTTTACCAAACGTTTTATTGTGGCCTAACAAGGTTACCAGCCTTCCATCCTGCAATATCTGTGCCCATGCTGAGCCCTAAAACACTGCCATGTATTTATATTCTGTTTAGGTTGATTACTTCCAGGTTCCAAATTCTATATATTAGTTAAGGTATTGGTTTGATTGCTGCAGCAGAGATATCCAAAATAATAATGGTTTAAATAAGATAGAAGCTTATATTTCTTTTAAGTAAAAATCTGGGTAAGTGGTTGAGAGCCGGTTTAATAATTCCATGATCACTAGGGAGCCAGTTCTGTTTAGTGCTGTGTTATCCTCTGTATGAGGCATCTAGCTTGTAGTCCAAGATGGCTGCTCCAGTGCCTACACGCACATCTGCATTCCAGTCCTCAGGGACCAAAGGGGAGGACATGTTCCCGTCTGTCAAGGGCATGATCAGAGATGTCACACATCATTGCTTACACCTCCTTGGCCAGAACTTAGTCACGTGGCCATAACCAAATGCAAGGGTGGCTGAATGTATAGGAGGAGGAAGCAACTAGCTATCTCTACCACAGTGATGCCAAGAGTTTTAGCCTTCACAGTTTGAAAAATGGAGTTGTTCTGTACTGAGGTGGGGAACACTGAAAGAGGAGATTAGAGGGAGAAATTAAGCTGTTTTGGTCATATTCTTGTTATATTGTTTATTATTTGTCCACTTGGAGATGTTAAGTAGGTTGTTGGATGCATGTTGGGCTTGCAGTTCAGGAAGAAGGCTGGGGTTGGGGATACCAGTCAGGACGTTGTCAGTATATTTAAAATCATGAGAATGGACAGATGACCTAGGGAGTGAGCCTAGATAGAAGAGTGGAGGTCAGAGGACTGAGCCTTGAGCCTCTCCAGCATTTAGAGATGGGAAGGAAAGAGGACCCAGATGGCTTCACTGGTGGTGCAGTGGTTAAGAATCCACTTGCCAATGCAGGGGACACGGGTTCGAGCCCTGGTCCGGGAAGATCCCACATGCCGCGGAGCAGCTAAGCCTGTGCGCCACAACGACTGAGCCTGTGCTCTAGAGCCCGCAAGCCACAACTACTGAGCCTGTGTGCCTAGAGCCCGTGCTCTGCAACACGAGAAGCCACCCTGATGAGAAGCCCCTGCTCGCCATAACTAGAGAAAGCCCGGGCGCAGCAACAAAGACCCAACACAGCCAAAAATAAAATAAATAAAAATAAATTAATTAATAAAGAGAAAAAAAAAGAGGACCCAGAAAAGAACTGACAAGGGATAGCCACTGAGATAGAAGGGAAGACAAGAGAGCCTGGAGTTCTGGTGTCCAGGAGAAGAAAGTGTTTCATGACGGAGGGCAGTGTTCAGCTCTGTTGAATGCCAGTAAAGTAAATTAAAGGAAGACCAAGACTCAACGATGGGATTTGGCAACGTGGAGGTCATTAGTGACCTTAACAAGACCAATTTCATTGCTGAATAGGTTCAAGACAGAACGGGATGGGAGAGTACATAGCTCAGAGTGAGGTATCAGCTCCAGGGGTATACTGGGGAGCCATCCATACACTGTGAAGCCATGGGTTTAAAAAGTGGGAAGAAGGTATTTGACGAACATATCTATCTATTTATTTATTTATTTATGGCTGCGTTGGGGCTTTGTTGCTGTGTGCGGGCTTTCTCTAGTTGCGGCGAGCAGGGGCTACTCTTCGTTGCAGTGCGCGGGCTTCTCATTGCAGTGGCTTCTCTTGTTGCGGAGCACGGGCTTTAGGCGTGTGGGCTCAGTAGTTGTGTCTCACAGGCTCTAGAGCGCAGGCTCAGTAGTTGTGGCGCACGGGCTTAGTTGCTCCACGGCATGTGGGATCTTCCCGGACCAGGGGCTTGAACCTGTGTCCCCCGCATTGGCAGGCGGATTCTTAACCACTGTGCCACTAGGGAAGTCCCAGAACATATCCTTTTAAATTTTATCTTTTACCATTTCCTATTATGATCACTAATTCCTTTATTCATTCAATAAATATTTACTCTTTACTCTGTTCCTCTCTTTCCCGAGGTAGGAAGTAAAGGTGTGGAGGTAGATTTGTATATTATTCCTAGCAGGGTGTTTGGGGCCTGAAGAGTTCCAAGTGTAAATTTTGAACCATAATCTGGGCACACTGAATCATACTACAGTTAATCTTTAAAACATTTAAGAAAGAGTGGCAAATAGGTATATGATAAAATATTAATTTTGTTTGTGTAGTTTCAGCAAATATATGTGGGATGTTTACTCTCTGCTGGGTATTGGGGGTACATGTGCGGAGATACCGTCTCAAATATGAGACCTGGTCTTCACCTTCAGTGAGCTCGTACTGCAATGGGGAGACAGGAACACAGCCAACTCCAAGTAGAGTTCAAGGGCTGAAAGAGATATTTAAGTAAAGGAGTACAGTTGATGGAGCAGTGAATCCTGACTGGGGAAATCTGGGAAGGGCTCTGGGAGGATTTGAGTTAGTCTGTAAAGATGATCAGAATTTTTGACATTAGAAAAATCTGTGGTGAGGATAAATGTTTCAGTTATTTCTTACTCTGGGCAAACTCTGTTACCTTCACTCTTTGAAATTGATCGTAAAATTCTTAGAAGCACTGAAGAAGCATTGGAGATGGTGAAAAAATCTCTGATATTGGTGGGTGTTTGTGGGTCTGAAAGGTTTTGCCATGTGATTATCGAGCACAGCCAACTGTGTAACCCCAAACGCTCCTAAAGCAGTAAGTGAGCAGAAGCTGGAGAGGAGGAGTTGAGGGGAAATAGGAAGAACAGAAAAGGTGTTTCATTAAAATCGCTTCTCCGGTCCTGACATTAAGCGCACTGGTTGGAATTGTCTATTTGTTTGGCGTATCTCCTACTGCAGCATAAGCCCTGATTATTCGTGTTTTCACTGTTTTTAATCCATCTCTTAGCACGGGGCTTGACACAGGGTGCCCCACGGTAAATAGCGGCTGAGTCCACGAATTGACTACAAGGCGTCTTTCCGTGACTCCCGGTTCTTGTGCTGCAATCGTTTTTTGTTTTGTTTTTGCTGTTACTACGTAAAATTACATTAGTTAGGTTAAGGTAGGCACTGGAAAGAAACATTATTGTCAGAGCTGTAATTCAGAGTCAGATGTACCTGGGTTTTAGGTGGACCAACCAATGGGATGACCCCGGGCAAAGTACTTTCTGAGCCTCAGTTTCCTCACTTGTAAAATGGGGGTCTGCATACCTGTCCGTGGCATTATTCTTCATAGTAATTGCAGTGATACATAAAGTGCTGAGTGCAGTGCAGAGCATGTAGGGACATATTAGCTCTCATATGTCCCTTCCTGGGACAAATTAGCTCTCTTTTCCAGAGTAAGATTAAGTTGTACATGGTAAGAATTTTAGTTGGTGCTCATATAGCACCTACCGAGCCCTTTGCACATAACGATGCGGAGAGCATAAAAGGAGGTCTCTTACTTGTTAAGGTAGCAAACAGGCTGGGGCTTGTGTGAAAGGTTGGGTTGGAATCCTCTCCCCCAGCCCCTTAAGCTTCCTAAAGTCTCTTCTCACCCAGCTGCCATCTTTTGTGTGAAGCCACAGTGTTATCACTTGGCACACCTCCTCTTCCTTTTTCCTAAAATCTGGAGTGATCAGGTGGCCTGCATGTACTAAGGGGGTGAAGGAAGAGCGAGGAAGTTTGAAAGGAAGGGAACTGTGCAGACAGGAGAAACACGCTGCGTATCAGGACCAAAACCCAAAGCACGAGGTGATTCAGTCTGCTCAAGTCAGATGACGTGTTTTGTCTTCTGAAGGGACTGTCCCCTCCTGCAGGGCTGGAGAAGGGGAATCTCTGAATGGGATGACACTGTGCGAACTGCTTACCAGCTGCCGTATCTTTAGCATCATTTGAAAACAGTAGTCAGGCTGGGCAAAGAGGTCTCTTTTGGGTCCTAGTATTGAGAATATCTGGCCTTGACTTAATTAACTTTCTAATTAAACTTTGTGAAATGTATTCAGTGCACATTGTTTCTTTGCTCCCTGTCAGTGTTTGGCATAGATTCTAGATGTGTAACAGTGTCATGGTAATTAGTTAAATTTTCTGCCTAGATGAGATGGCCCTTTGCTTTTATGGGTCTTTTTGGGAGCTGAACTCCTCGGATTTCCAAACAAATCATCATGCACATCTGTCATCTGCCAGGCACTCTTCTAGGGTCATATTAGGTCAGGGTCTTTGGTCAGACCTCTGTCTATACTTGTCACCAGGGCTGGCTTCGCGGACATGTGACCTGCAGTCAGAAGTGCCCCACACTTGGTCGAATGCTCTGCTGTTGCTGTCTTGAAATTTTTAATACATTTGAGAAAGAGGCCCTGCATTTTTATTAGGCCCCAGGCCCCACAAATCCTGTAGCTGGTCCTCGTTTGTCACTGACTTTCTCTGTACAGGTGGGTATATGTCTGGAGAGCGTTTGGTTAGAACCAAGCTTATAGAAAACCGTATGAAAGCTCATCAAAGACCGATGTTCAGGTTTTAATGGAAAAAATATTGATATGTGTCTGACTCTAATGCCATGTCATTAAGAGAATTTCTTGAAATTTTTAACAAGTTTCTACTTATACACAATATTGAATCTTTGGATAACTCATTAAACTTCATCAAATAAATTCACTTTTTTTGTGTGTGTGTGTGTATTTTTTTTTACGCGGGCCTCTCACTGTTGTGACCTCTCCCATTGCGGAGACAGGCTTCGGACGCGCAGGCTCAGCGGCCATGGCTCACGGGACCAGCCGCTCCACGGCATGTGGGATCTTCTCCGACTGGGGCACGAACCCGCGTCCCCTGCATCGGCAGGCGGACTCTCAACCACTGCGCCACCAGGGAAGCCCAGATTCACTTTTTTTTTAATCAATATTTTTACATAGAGGCATTTACTTCCATATTATCGTTTTCATGTTGCATATCTTATTTCTCCAATCTCAATGAAACCTCTTTTGTATTTTATCAAATACATTGGTCATATTTTTATAGTATAAACACTTGTTTTCATGAATTATGGATTGTTGTATTTAAAACTATAACTCGTGTTTTAAAATTTAAAAAATTTTTGATTAAAAAGTGTTGTCCAACAGCTAGTTTTCTATATTATTGGTGCTTATCTGTAAATACTTCTTTGTGCTGGCCAATCAGGTATTATGATTGACCCAAAATAATCATATACAGATTTCTCATTTTCAAAAATAATAAAGTACATTTAATGTTAGAGATGGAAAAATTCTGTATATATGAATGCCCTGGTGGGAAAAACTTATTTCTGAGAGGGAAATGAAAATTGGTGGAAAATTAAAAAATATCTAGCAACCTTTATAATCTACTGAGTAGAACTTTTTATGTGTGATTTAATTTACCCATAAAATTATCCTGTTTAGGCTATTGAGGGATATGAATATTTAGAAAAAAGCAGGTAGTAAAGTTTTTTTTTTTTTTGGCCACGCCATGCGCATGTGGGATTTTAGTTCCCCAACTAGGGATCGAACCTGTGTCCCCTGCAGTGGAAGTGCGGAGTCTTAACCACTGGACCGCCAGGGAAGTCCCTTTTATTTTTTTAAAATTAATTAGTTAATTAATTTAAAAAAATTTTGAGGCAAGATGAAGGAAAAATTTTAAATGCGAAAAAGCAATAGCAAAACACTTTTACCTTACTGTATATAGATCTCCCAGAGGAATTTACACTTTGGTTTCAGCAATAATTATTTTGTGGGCCAGTTAAAAAATGTTAACATTCAATCTACACAGAGAAAAAAATGTATAGCCCCTTTGAGCTTTGAACATCAGTTATGTAGAGTAGATGTTTAGAGTGTCATTTACGACATTTTTGTTTTAGGATGCTACCGTATGACAGCATATATATGTTTATGTTTGGTGAACATTAATTAATTAATTAGCTTTCCACTTTTATGTTAGTTAACCTTTTAGTTATGATAAATACAGACCAGACATCATTTCCGTGGAGTTCCATCACAGGAGTGCCCAATTTTTTTTCTTTCAAGGCCAACTTGGGGCAGATGGGTTGGTCATCTGCAGGGGCTTTTGTGTGTTTGTTCTTTTTTACTTTGTATAAATGTCCTCACACTCGAATAGTTTGGTGATTTCTGGTCTAGGGAAATGCGGATAAAGCAGTCTTTTGCCTTGAGATGTTATGATTAGAATGGCTTGTGAGTGGGAGAATTTTAGTGAATGCCAAGTGGAAAATATGCTTGTGCAAGTGTCCCATTAGACACCTCTTAGTCTTTTTTTTTTGGTAAGTTTTTTTAAATTAAATTTGTTTATTTAATTTTGGCTGCATTGGGTCTTCGTTGCTGTGTGTGGGCTTTCTCTAGTTGTGGCAAGTGGGGGCTACTCTCTGTTGCGGTGCGCGGGCTTCTCATTGTGGTGGCTTCTCTTGTTGCAGAGCACGGACTTTTTGGGAAGTCCCTCTTTGTCTTTCTTGATGTTAATGTGGACAGGTAACAAAGCACATTGACCCGTACTGGAACGAGATATTTATATGAAAGTATTGCCATTTCTGTTTTTAAAAAGGGCTGAGTGGCATTTGGGATGATGCTTAACCTGTAGGAGGAACTTAAACATTAATGATCCATGTTAGGAAGGAAACCTTTATTCATATCAAGAATATGATGGGGCTTCCCTGGTGGCGCAGTGGTTGAGAGTCCACCTGCTGATGCAGGGGACACGGGTTCGTGCCCCGGCCCGGGAGGATCCCACATGCCGCGGAGCGGCTGGGCCCGTGAGCCATGGCCGCTGAGCCTGCGCGTCCGGAGCCTGTGCTCCGCAACAGGAGAGGCCACAACAGTGAGAGGCCCGCGTACCGCAAAAAAAAAATATATATATATATATATATATGGACAGGAAATGGCCAGAAGTCAGTGTTTTCTCCCTCTGAAAGAGCCCGCTTTCCCCAGCCCTGCTATATAGATCTGCTAGAATATTGGCGTTGGAGTGTTCAGAGTTGGTGTGAATGTAGACCTTTGGTAGAGATTAGAGAAAACGCACGAACCCTGCCCCAGAAGAATTTACACTTTTGTTTCAGCAATAATTATTTTGTGAGTCAATTTAAAAACTCTTTCCTCATAGCTGGGCTTCAGGAAATTCTTTAAAATGTCTAATACTGCCTGTTTCACTCGGTCATTCTTAAGTGACCAGGAACCATTCTGTGAGAGAGTGTCAGAAGTAGCTGCTACTTGGTCTGTAGGCTCTTCTCGTCTGTTTAAGGGCCACCAGGGAAGCCCTGTAAGAATCATTTTTTAAAAATCAGATCTAGTTAAAATGATCCTACCCTCAGGCTGTTTCTCTGCTCTATAATGTTAGGCTCTTGATTCTAGTGGTTTCTCCTAGTTTCACAGTCGGCTAATAGATCCGATGTTTTTCACAGATCTGATATAGCTGTGCTGTTTATTCATACCGTTTGGGTGAAACAGAGCCCTGAGCCAAAGGAAAACAGCGTCTGAGCCTAAAAGGGAGGTGGACAGAGCAAAAGGATGGTGGAAACCTGGAGGCTGAAGCTACAAAAACACAATGACTGTTTACTGTGTGTCAGGTGGGCGCTTGGTTTGTTCAGCAGATATCTACCGAGTGCTCTCTGCTGTAGGCATTGCTGTCGTTGCTTGGGCTGTGGCGGTGAGCACGATAGGCCAGATCCCTGCTCTCCTTGTGCGGCGCCGCGGGGAGGTAGGCCATATGCCCATAAAGAGAGACCAGCCCACGTAATGTGTTGCGTTACCTTAATCTCTGATGGCTGTCTTGCAAGATGAGTGATATTTATATCATCACCTGCTTCCAAATGGGGAAACCAAGACCCAGAGAGGTAACACAGCTGGAAATGGGTACAGCTGGGATTTTGACCCAGAGCTGGCCCCAGGAGAGCTTGTCCGTCCCGTTGAAGGCCGTGAAGACGGCACCTGGCGCAGCAATCGCTCACCCACTGCGCTCGGTCTCTTGTTTTACTTCCTCTTTTTTTTCCCCCTTGTTTTACTTTCAAGCGGAATGCTTTTTTAAAAAAATTGCTCTAATATCAAATGTTGATGAAGAGTCTAGAATAAGTATTGTTATAAGCCGTTTATTATTTTAATTTGAAGTAATACTATTAACTAATATTTTCAGTGTTACAGGGTGACTCAAGAAAGTACTTTGGATAATCAGGCAGCTTATGCCTTTGGTTCTTAGCCCTCTCCCTCTGGCAGAACGTGCTTAGGCACATACCTAACACATACCCAGGGTTCTCCATACTATTGATCAGATGCAGAAAGTATTGACATCAGTCATTTTTGTTGGACTTTATAAAACTCCATGTAATGAAAAACCCTGTAATCACTGCCCGGCATTGGAGAATTACTAAGGGTCAAACCTTTTTTCTCCCTGAGACAAAACAGTTTATAGTCTCTTTTCTAATGACAATAAAATCATTTCTTTATCGTGAGCCAGACTTTGGGGTTGGTGGTTAGACTAGTTACGTAGGTGTGAGTGTCCTATGGTAAAGCAGCCAGGGTAGTAGAGTTCAAAAGACAGTTAGTTTGAAAATTGTGTATTTTGCCAGCGACTGCTGGAACTTGGCCTCTGTAAGAATTTTGTACTTTATTTTTGAGAGATTTACTCAACTAGAAAAGTACTCATGGAGGAAGTCGGATAACTTACCTTGTCTGCATTCCTTTCGCAGCGAAGGGAAGGGGAGCCTGGCAGGCAACTGAGTGGATGTGGGTAAAGACAGGCGCTGGAATAGAGGGGGCACCAGCCCAGGGGTGCTGAACGCAGGACAGTGAGACAGATAGCAAGTGACCACGAAATGGTCGTGTCCAAACCAGGACTCTTCCGAGAGCGGAAGGGGCTCTGTTAAAATTAGACAGGAGCACCTGGAGTGCACTGCTGGGATCCATGGTCCCCCTGCTGTGTGTGACACGTTTGGGCTGGGGAGGAGTGTTTGGGAAAAGCACTGATGCTTTAAGGTTTTAATCTGGGAGTCAGTCGTGAATGTGGTCATCATATCCTTTGGAGAGGAAATGCAGTAGAGAAAGCAGGCTTCTTGTAGCTTTGAGTAAACATTTATTGAGTTGGGTGGGTAATCTGGAAAGAGAAGCAGAAAATGATTGGAAGACAGATTGCAGAGGTGACATGACTGGTCTACTGTTGTCTCTCTCTGCTGTGCTTTGTGTGTCCTGTGGCAGGTTTCAGCTGATAGGAGGGCTTGGTCCTTTATTTGGAGTATGGGATCTGGGCTCGTTGAGCTGTTAAATTCATGTGTTACAACTTACAGTGCACAGTCACAGGAATGCGGCCAGCTGTCTGTTCCTTTCTTCTGATACCTCCCTTTTATGACTTGCCATTAAAGGAAGGATAGAGAACTGCAGATTCTACAATTAAATGTACTTTAGGTTCATTGTATTATGAGGCAAAAATAAAAATAGGAAACAGAAGGTAGAAGCAAAATCTTTGTTCAGAATCTCACCATCCAGGGGTACCTGTAGTTTACATTCTGGTGTATATACTTGCTTCCACTATTCCACTATTTTTTCTAGGTTAGGTATTTTCCCCCCACAACTAAACCTTCTAACATATTTTTTTTTTGTCCCTCTAGAGTCATAGATTTTTGGAAATTGATTTTAGAAATTTTTCTAACCTACCCTCTTCGTTTAAAATTATTTTTTTCTGATTATAAATTCAGTAGTATAGATTCACTGAATTCTGCATGATTCATTGTCGAAGACTTCCATAATCAGGAATAAAGAGAAAAGCAAGAATTACCTGTAAACCTGTTATCCAGAGAGAACCATTGTTAATTTGGCGGGGGGATTGCCTTCCCAGATTTTCTCAGTGTGTATATACTTCGCATACTCTGCTGTTTCCTACCTTTGTACCTCTGCTCTATCTAGCGTCCTCCCTCTTGAACATTACAAGTTTTGATTAATAAAATGTCCAGTTCACTCTGGTTCGAAAAACAAGATGCCACCTCTAGCCCTGCATTCCCCTCTTGCTGTCACTTGATCCCTTGGCTCTGCTTTCACAGACTAGGCTCTTACAAGGGTAGATCTCTTATCCCCACTCATTTTTCAGTCCCCCCTCCTTCCCTGTGCTTTTTGGGGAGGCTTTTTCCTTCATCTTTCCACTTAGATTGGTCTTGCTAAGACCACCTGATTGACAAATCCCTTGGCACTTTTCAGAATGTGTTATTTAACCTCTCTTTGGATTTTGACCATGGTGACCACTTCTTCTTTTCAAAGTCTCTTCCTTTGGATATCATGGGGATACAGCTTTTCTTGACTTCTTTCTTTCTTTTCTGTCTCCACCACAGACTGCTCTTTCCTGTATACCTTAAATGATGATGTTTCTCAGGATTCTACTCTCGAATCCCTTCATTCCCTACCTTCAAGGTATATCTGGTGAATGAATGAATGCATGCACGAATGAATACCCTTTTACTAGGCCTTCACTTATTTATTCTCCAGGTACTTATTTAATGCTCCTGTGGTCCATGCTCGATTCTGCAGGCCTCAGGAGATGGATGTGAACTAGATAGCAAATTTCTGCTCTTGGTACCTAGAGTTATCTGCCATGTAAGTGTTGGTACTGATGACTTGCAAGTTCGTATCTCCTGCCTGCGATCTGGACCCAGATCTCCAGCTGCCCCAGCCTGGCAGACAGTGAGGGTGCGTGTCTTCTCAGCAGCTATACTTCTACACACGGCTCTGCTTTGGGGTATCACTGGAGGGCCACTAAAACTTGCTTCAGCTCAGTGCTCACTAGGAGATCTGTTGAGGGCACATGTTTATGGGGGATCGAGTGAAGGATATGCGGCCCATTCATTCCCTGAGAAAGTGCTTTTTAATCTGTTCTGAGTCAGGGACCTCTTTACAAATCTTATGAAAACTGGAGATCCTCGTGACCCTCAGATTTTGAATCCGTGCCCTTAGTACTCTGAAGTCTATCCTAAAATCAAGCCAGGCCACAAAGGTGGGGCAAGGCCCTCCTTCCTCATTGGGGCCACTCTAAACTGGATTGCTTCCTCTGAGTCATATTTTGGCGTTAGCATCTGCCGATACTGAGTATGTGATATGAGTTGTCACTCACATACTGTGTTGGTAAACTACAGGCATAATGTGTACTAATCTCCCTTCTGGCTTTATCTGATTTTTTCTGTCATCATCTTATTTCTGTCCTAGTTTCCTTATCTATCAATATTTGATTTTAACTTAATTAAGTTAAATTAAAAATGTATTTTATGTGGTTTTTTTGTGAATCATTTTCGATCCTTGTTAGAACAAGGAAATGATAACCATAAATAAAACAAATGTCAGCTGCCTGTAGGGCATTTCTGTTGAGATATTCTTACAGGCATCTCATACCCAGTAGTCTAATCATGACTCATCTTCTCTTCGTAAAAACCCCTCCCTCTGTATTCTCAGTTTTAGGAATTTTACCATCCACTTGGGTATCCTGGCCCGAAACCTAGACTCTCCACCCTTCCTCACATCTCACTTCCAAAATAATGACCGAGTTCTGTTGATTATACACATTAAATATCCCTGGAACTGTCGCTTGCAGCGTCCCCCTTGCCCAGGCTTGCTTTGTCCTGCCTTAGTCCATTCTCCACATGGTAACTAGAGTGATGTGTTTTAAAAGATAAATCTGACCCAGTCACTCCTTCAAAATCTCTTCCTTGACGTCATGAAAAAGTTCAGCCTTAGGATGGTATTCAGAGCTCCCCATGGGCTTGCCCCAGCCTGTCTTTCCTGCCTTGTGTCTTGCTTTGGCCATTCACACGCATCTTTAACAAGCAGCCCAGAATTCCCTAAACACTGTGTGCTCTCACAAAGCCTCCCCACCGTTGCCAGTGCTCCTGTGTCCCTTTGCTTGCTGAGTCCTACCTGTCCTGAGGAAGAAACTCTAGTCAGGTAACGTGCACAGCGTGTTCTGTTGTAGAATTTGTATGTTGCTTGACTTTCAAGATTACTCTTTGGGCCGATTCAGAAATGACTTACTATAGTTAGCGAAAGTGATTTTGAGTCCTGAAAACCTAATAGTGACAAAAGCCAGGTGTTATTCTGTGCACAAACTATTGATCATGTCTTTGGGGAATTGAGGATTTATAAACATGTACACAGTAAGTAATACAGCAGCTTATCCAGCTTAAGCAAAAATAGGATTTATTTTAAGGGTACAGGGGTCCTGCTTCTGAGCCCAGGGACAGCAAGATAGCTGGGTCACGGGAAGGAACTGGAACCTGGAATCAGAACGCTGCCAGGGCTTCCTTTGTCTTGGGTTTGTGCTTCATTGTAATCGCCCCTTGTACACACTGTGCATTACCTTCCCTCTGTCTCACTGTCTCATACTCATGGGCAACCCTGGCTGCTCCCACTTCATGCCTACTGTGTGCAGCTGAACACGGCTAGAGAAAAGCCAAGCCGGGTGGGCTGGTAGGTATAATTTTTCTCTCAAGTTTTTATTCTGAAAATGTTCAAATCTGCAGAAAGATTGATCAAGTCACCTGGATGGATTCATCATGTGTTAGCGTTGCCTTGTTCCGTATTCACTTAGTATGTAAGTGTGTGTGTGTGTGTGCATGTAAACATACATACGTAAACATACATGTTGGTTTTGACTGAACTGTTTGAAAGTACAGAGAACCATAAGGCAGAGATGGGGGACAGGAGGTGGCCAGGGAAGGCCTCACGAAGAAGGTAGCATTTGAGCAAAGACCTGAGAAGGGGATGCTGGGCAGTTGTCTTAGAGAGGAGTGTGCTAGGGAGAAAGAGGCAGCGGTACAGGAAGTGACCCCTAACACCTGGACAGCGTGTGTGCTGAAGGGAAAAGAGCCTCTGCTGCACTAGACTGTTTTATTGTCAAGATATTCCCTGCCCCTTCCTGGCGGAAGGTTATGTTTCTCAGCCCCACTGGCTGCAGGTGTGGCCATGTGACTTGTTTTGGCCAATGAGATGTGAGCAGAAACGAATAGGTCCCTTCTGGGCCGGCACCCAGTGCGCACGCTCCTCTCCCTCTGCCTTGACAAGTGGGAGTGTTCCCTGTAGAGGCTGCTTTGTCATCCTGGGTCCTTGGAGTGAGGACGATTTGGAGCAGAACAGCCCTTGCATCTGAATGTTTTCAGATTTTATAGACATACTAGGAGATAATAATAGTTTCATTCTCTTCATCAGAAATTGTGTGAAAGGAGAAGGAAGACGGGCAAAAATAGAAATTTATTATGTATCATTGCCATTTTCATTTGCACTAACACCTATTGTAATGTAAGTATACCCAAATGGAATCACAGTGTGTGCCCTTTTGCAACCTGCTTTTTCAATTCAATTAAAAAAATACTGTGGTAAAATACATATAACTTAAAAATATACCTTCTTTTAAGAGCAGGAGATATCTGAATAGGAAACACATTGTTTTCTTTAAAAGATATGGCATGACTGGGCTTCCTTGGTGGCGCAGTGGTTGAGAGTCCGCCTGCCGATGCAGGGGACACGGGTTTGTGCCCCGGTCCGGGAGGATCCCACATGCCACGGAGCGGCTGGACCCGTGAGCCATGGCCGCTGAGCCTGCGCGTCCGGAGCCTGTGCTCTGCAACGGGAGAGGCCACAACAGTGAGAGGCCCGTGTACCGCAAAAAAAAAAAAATATATATATGGCATGACTAAGCTCCATATGTATGTATTATATATGTATGTGTGTATGTGTAACCTCCCTATGAAGTGATAATGGATGCCCCAGACATCCATTATCAAAGGAGAAGAGTTGCACTCTTCTCCTTTGTGTCTTTTCTACTCTTATTATATCTTGTGCAGCCCTTATTTTGCTGTATCATAATCGTTGATTTTCTTCTATGTCTTTCCACAGTGGATCTGGAAGTCCTTAAGGATAGAGCTTATGACCCCAGTGTTGTCTTACTTTTAGTGCCTGCTACCGTGACTGGTGCAAAGTAGACAAAAAAACCAACAAAGGACTGAATTTGGGGGGCAAGATTATGTTCATAAAGTGTCATTTTTTTCCTGTTTTATTTATCGATACTCTGTATATTTTAAACAAGAAAATGGAAATTTTCTTTGTTTCAGAATACACAGTCATCAAAGAGGGATATTTCTAATATTCTAATGTTGTTAGAATATAAATACAGTATCTGAAGTACCAACATTCTATGCATAAATTCCTTTATTTGTAACTGATAGTGCACAAGCACTGTGTCATCAGGGAAGTAAGGCTGCCTCCATCTGCAAGACACTGCAGCTTCAGAGGGGGTTTTCTTCTGTAAAAGATCAATGGGGTTTGGGTAAGACTGTACCCTCTGGAGTTAGAGTGGCTACTCTTTGGCTTTCTAGCTGTGTGACCTTGAGCAAGTCACTTAGCCTCTCTGAGTTCAGCTTTCTCATCTATAAAATGGGAAAATAAATGTACCGTCTCTTTGGATTATTAACTAAGTTTATATACGTGAAGCCCTTAGAACCAGCATTTGAGACATGATAAGGGTTTGGTAAGTGTTAATCATATTAATGTTAATTTTTTTTTGTCTTAGAGTTTGCAGCAGCCTCCCAAAGTATCAATAATCGTCAGTGACTAACCTAGAAAACTTTATTATCTGAGTGCCGTATTCACTTCCTCTTTGCAGGAGAGGAGATTATAGGATTCTATTGAGAAGTAAGGAGACATGTACTTGTGTTCAGCTGAAATCTTTGACTTAAACTCTTGTCACTTCTTGCTATAATGTTAGGATTTAAAGAAAAAGCATTTTTTCATATTTTTGGCCTCATGTATATAGGGTGACAGTGATAGACTGAGTTTAATATATTCTTTTTAAATGGGGGGGATTTAAGTGACAAGACTTTTGGAGCTTTAAGTGAAAATTAATTTAAAATTGTGAATTTTAAAAAGGAAACTTGTGAATTTTAGATCTCAGAGCTGTGGTGTTCAGATTTGAATGTGTTTACTTTGAGATATATTGTTGGGCTTAGATATAGGCATATTGTGAAATTGTCATAGCATTTAATAACTTTTAGATATGACCAGCTATTAAAAAAGAAAATAAAACCTACAATAATAATCAAAACAGGAGATATCTCTAGAAGGACACCATCCCAAAGAGTAAATATTTGAAAATGTTTTTCTTTATGTTAGAATTTAATATTTTAGAATTTAATAATTTGGAAAAGTAAGATGCTTTTGTAGAATGACTGTTTACTAAATTTAAAACAGTGCCTTGTGGATTTATTTTTCCCCACACAAACGCTAAAAATAGGAGGATCAGTTTGGCCCATCCTGTCTTAGCTTCTGCCTCATGTCACCACAGTGGCCCTTGCTGTTTTGAACAGAGGCTGTTTTGAATCTATTTTTAGTTAGTCAGAAACGTGAGGGTAGGAAATGCTGCATCAAGATAAAACAATTCCAGGGAAACCTCTATTTTATTTATTTTTTATCCTTTTAAAATTCTATTATTATTATTTTTTCAGCTGTACCGTGTGGCTTGCAGGATCTCAGTTCCCCGACCAAGGATTGAACCTGTGCCCCCTGCAGTGGAAGCCAGGCCCACAGCAGTGAAAGCACTGAGCCCTAACCACTGGACCGTCAGGGAATTCCCGGGAAACCCCTATTTTAATGTCATTTGTGAAATAAGAACTGAAACAGTCAAGACAAGAAAAACTCTAGGAATGAGATTTCATGATCAGTATGTTTGGGTTTGAGTTGTGGTTAGGTCGTAAGTTGAGGAATTGGAAGTTCCTTTTTTATGCTCTTGGTTTTTTACTCTCTGTGACATCTAGGAAGACAGTTCTTTTAAAAAGGACTTCCGCTTAACTTAAAAGACATTCTACCGGTCTTACCTGCTTATGTATAGAGTAGGCAAAGAGGAAAACGTTTAATAATACTTTGGTGTGTTGGGACTATTTTTAGTTTGTGTCTCATACATTTTGCTTGTGATGAAAGTGAGGTCACGTCTCTTAATAGTCAAATTAATTAGGTAGGCCTTCATACCTGCGATTGCTCAAAGCCATTCTCTTGAGTCTCCAGTCCAGAAATTCCCAGGGTCCTCAGGCTGCTAGGCCAGTTCAGAGCCACCACCATGGTGGAAAGTGGTCAGTCCACTGAAGGGCACTGTCTTCTACTGAGAGCATTGCAGCGGGGCCGCCCAGAGCACTGCCCCATCCATGGCTGTTTCTTCCCTTCCCAGCAGGTTTTTAAGATGGGGGGTCAGGACAGGTTCTGCCAGTCTCCTCCTACCAGCTCATGTTATGCATGGACCTGTCTCTTTTCCTTACTCCACTCCTCCATCTCCCTTCCTGGTCCACAGTATATTTCACAAAGTCTTGATTCTTATTCTTTTTTTTAAACCTGTGTTTGTGGAGTGGTGGTGGGGAGGGATTAGGGAATCCCAGCACGGTGGAAATCTTTCTTCTTGGAAAATTTCCTTCAAGCCCGTATTACAGTGAGTCAGGACATTTATTCTATGTTTATATCACTGAGGAGGACATCTGAATGTAACATCTCAGGCTGAACTTGGCACCCAGTTTTTTGGGTTTTTTTTTCCGCGGTACGCGGGCCTGTCACCGCTGTGGCCTCTCCCGTTGCGGAGCACAGGCTCTGGACGCGCAGGCTCAGCGGCCATGGCCCACGGGCCCAGCTGCTCTGCGGCATGTGGGATCTTCCCGGACCGGGGCACGAACCCGTGTCCTCTGCGTCGGCAGGCGGACCCTCAACCACTGCACCACCAGGGAAGCCCGGCACCCAGATTTAAAGTGGCTTCATATTTTTTTCAAAAGCAATGTGTGCTTTTTCAAAGGTAATATTATCATTCCCTAAACAGTAAATTTTACGTGCAATGCATTTTCTGATAGTTTTCATTTATTCTTTAATTCATTCAGCACATATTTAAAGAGCACCTACTATGTGCCAGGCACTCTTCTAGGCACAGATGAGCCATCAGAGAAAAAACTGAGAAAAGCCCGGGCCTGAAGAAACTTAAAGTAGGGGGATGGTGAACAAGCAATACACAAAGGAACATCACAGGGCTTTCCTGGTGGCGCAGTGGTTAAGAATCCGCCTGCCAGTGCAGGGGGCACGGGTTCGAGCCCTGGTCCGGGAAGATCTCACATGCCGTGGAGCAACTAAGCCCATGCGCCCCGACTACTGAGCCTGCGCTCTAGAGCCCATGAGGCACAACTACTGAGCCCGCGTGTCACAGCTACTGAATCCCACGTGCCTAGAGCCCATGCTCCGCAAAAAGAGAAGTCACTGCAATGAGAAGCCCGCGCGCCTCAATGAAGAGTAGCCCCCGCTCACCGCAACTAGAGAAAGCCCAGCAACACACAGCAACGAAGACCCAATGCAGCTAAAAAATAAATTAATTAATTAATTAAAAAAAAAAGAAACATCACATATGTAGTAGGTCAGTTAAGAGCCGTGAACATAAAATGAATTAGAGAACAGGGCAAAGTGGTAGTTTTCTCACAATTCTCTGAGGAAGGCACTGTTTATCCCCATTGTACAGATTCGGATCTGGAAGCCCAGAAAGGTCAGGCGACTTGTCTTGAACCCACTTAGGTAGTGAGTTAGTAGTAAAGGTTGCATTTGAATTTCAAGTCAAGCACGGGCTCTTAAGTTTAGCTGCCTCTAAAGTAATGAAACTTAACTTCTAGCAAATCCCCAAATGCTGGTTTCCTTGAAAATTTAAAGTCTCTTCTGTTGTATTGGTGTGTATACACAAACACATTTTAAAGTGAAAATAACTGCCTTAATTTCAGTATCAGGTAGTAAGCACAGTGTTTGTGTAAGGTATTTTAATTTACACTAAATTAGAAAAAAAATGGAGAATCCTCATAAAGACTGTAGCATTTCCAGTGGGCCTTGAGGGATAAGTAGGATTTATTTTTTAAAATTATATCCTATTTGGGGCTTCCCTGGTGGCACAGTGGTTGAGAATCCGCCTGCCGATGCAGGGGACACAGGTTCGTGCCCCGGTCTGGGAAGATCCCACATGCCACGGAACGGCTGGGCCTGTGAGCCATGGCAAAAAAAAAAAAAGAAAAAAAAAATTATATCCTATTTGAAACATGTAAAAGACTATTTAACGTATAAGTTATGAAGATTAATATGATGAACACCCGTGAACTCACTACCCACAGTTGTAAGTATACAACCCAATGAATTGTCACAGGGCGGACACACCTGTGAAACTAGCATCTCGTTAAAAAAGACAAAAGACCATTACCAGCACCGGAGACACCCGCTCATGCCTCCCCCAGCCATCCTCCCTGTACCCCCGCACCCCCTGCCAAAGGTAACCACTATCCTGACTAATGTTACAGTTTAGTTTTTCTTGTTTTTGAAATTTATCAAAATGGAATCATGCAGTGTTTGCTTTTTCATGTCTGGCTTTTCTTTTTATTTATTTATTTATTTATTTTTGGCTATGTTAGGTCTTTGTTGCTGTGCGCAGGCTCTCTCTATTTGTGGCGAGTGGGGGCTACTCTTCCCTGCGGTGCATGGGCTTCTCATTGCGGTGGCTTCTCTTGTTGTGGAGCACAGGCTCTAGGTGCACGGGCTTCAGTAGTTGTGGCACGCAGGCTTCAGTAGTTGTGGCTCGCGGGCTCTAGAGTGCAGGCTCAGTAGTTGTGGCGCACGGGCTTAGTTGCTCCGCAGCACGTAGGATCTTCCCGGACCAGGGCTCGAACCCGTGTCGCCTGCATTGACAGGCGGATTCGTCACCACTGCGCCACCAGGGAAGCCTCGTGATTTGTGTTTTTAAAGAATTACTGTGATTGCTGTGTGGGGAATGGGTTGCAGAGGAATCTAGGTGATACATGCTTTCTCATCATTTAGGATTTTATTCTATACTTAGATTAAAAAAAAATCTCCCTAGCTCTTGGCAACCACCATTCTACTTTCTGCCTCTATGAAATTTGGCTAGTCTAGGTGCCTCATGTAAGTGGAATCATACAGTATTTGTCTTTTTGTGACTGCCTTATTTCACTTAGCATAAAGTGCTTGGGGCTCATTGTGTTGCAGTCAGAATTTCCTTTTTAAGGTTGAATAATATTCCATTTATGTTTAGAGCACATTTTATTTATCTATTAATAGACATTTGGGTTGCTTCCACCTTTTGGCTTTTGGAAATAATTTTACTATGAACATGGGTAAATAAATACATGTTTGAGTCCCTGCTTTCAGGTCTTTTGGGTATATACCTATGAATGGAATTACTGGATCATATGGTAATTCTATGTTTAATTTCTTAAGGAACTGCCATACTGTTTTCCATAGCGGCTGCACCATTTTACATTCCCAACAGCAGTGTACAGGGGTTCCAGTTTCTCTACACCCTTGCTAATAGTTGTTATTTTATGGGTTTTTGATTGTTTTTTTCATAGTAGCCATCCTAAGGGGTGTGAGGTATTAGCTCATTGTGGTTTTGATTTGCGTTTCAGAAATCTAAAGCTTTGGAAGTGTTTAAAGAAAGGCGGATGGGGCCTCTACCCTCACTAGGCCAGAGTGGACCCAGGCGTATCCATTAGGAAGCTTTCGCAGAGGTCCTGGTGAGAGAGGGTGGTGGCAGAGGAGCTGAGCGGGGAGGGTGTACTCCAGCAGAAGGAACAGGACTTGGTGGTAAATTGTCTATGTTTGAGGAGGTGAAGGGCAGCAGAGAAGCTGGGAACACAGACCCTGGGTCTCTGGCTTGATAATTGCGTTGGGAACAGGTTGGGGGTGGTGTTTCTGGTCCGTCCCCCTCCCCCGCCCCCCCCAATGAAGTATTCCTGAGAGAACGACTTGTTAGCTTCTTTCAGTGAGGTGTTTTTTTTTTTTTTAAGACACATATTCTTTTATTTCTGTTAAACTGAATATACAGTTATTGTTCCCTAGGCAGCCAACTTTTACTTATAACTACAATTTAATTTCACGTTAACAAAACACACAGTGAAAAGACAACTTTGTGTAGATCTAATCACAATAGTAAATAATTTATACAAGTTTTTTTTTTTGTGACCAAACAACTTCAGGATTTTGTATAAATTCATCGATAGATGTATTTACAGCAGGGGCACAGGGAGGGGCTTCTGAACTCTGGGGTCAAGAATCAGGATGTTCTTGTCTGAACAATAGAAGGAGCAGATTTCCAACAATGTTAGAATATGGCAAATAGGTTCTTAGTTCAGATGAGGTCCGTCCCCGTTAGCATTTGTCGTAATTTAACTTTTTCATCTAACTTATTCGTAACAGAAAGAGTGTGAGCAACCTAGTTGGTTTGCTTCTTTGATGCCTACTTAGAGCCAGAAGCCTTATCGTAATTGTTGCGTATGCCCACTGCCTGGGAGGGCAGGTGCTCAGTTTTTTGCCTGGTTATGAATTAGTGACTATCAAAATGTGGGGAAAGCATTTCTGTGATCCACCGGGATTTTGTGGTACATATTTGTAATCACTTCATAACTCTGAGATGTCATTATAAGGAGGAAGTTGTTGATTATGTTTTTATTGAAATTAAGTAAGAAAAATCTAATCATTTTGTTCTTGAAAGTGAGAGTAAAATTTGTCCTAATATAACTTGTTAATTTCACTGTTTCAGTGACTTATATTTATTTCATATCCTACCTATTAATATGACCAAATTTATATAGTTTTATTACAATAACAACAAGCTTTAGTGTGTTTAAAAGTGTTGTATGCTTATTACAAATTCACAGTGTCACTCAAGAAGATTCAGTAAACAGAGGTGGTAAGGTGATTGCAATGCAGGTTTTAGGGACTTCCCTGGTGGTCCAGTGGTTAGGACTCCGAGCTCTCACTGCCGAGGGCCTGGGTTCAGTCCCTGATCAGGGAACTAAGATCCCACAAGCTGTGTGGTGTGGCCAAAAAAAAAAAAAAGGTTCAGTTTTTAAAATGTGAGGTGGTAGCTTATAAAAATACTGGTACACAGAGTTATCACTTGTCTCGAATGAGTGCTTTTTTCTCAAGGCGTATTTAGTTGTCAAGTTCTAGTATGCTTATTGATAACATTAACGTTGTTGTTCTTCGGCAGAATTGTGTTTCTGCTGTTCAGTTATGAAATGCCCTTTCGCTCTCATTGTAGATCCGACGGAGGCGCCTGGCACGACTTGCTGGTGGACAGACCTCCCAGCCAAACACCCCGCTCACCTCTCCCCAGAGGGAGAGCCCTCCGGGGCCTCCTGTAGCAGCCTCAGCCCCAGGCCCGTCCCAGAGTCTTGGTCTCAATGTCCACAACATGACCCCAGCTACCTCCCCCATAGGTGCATCAGGTAAGCCTTGCCTTCACACCTGGGACACATTTATCGTTCCCACAACTGTAAGCTTGCTCTTAACGCTTACAGTTGTGGCGTTTCCACAGCAACATAAAATGAATTGAACAATTGCTGAATTGAACAGCAACTTTTTAAAATCCTGCAAGCAGTAGTTTAAAGATTAAGATCATTAGAGTGTGTTTTGTTAATGTCTATTCATTTTGATAGTGATCTGTTGAAGCTACTTGTTTTCCTTTCTATAGCTTTCATCTTTTTTTTTTTTTTTTTTTGTGGTACGCGGGCCTCTCGCTGTTGTGGCCTCTCCCGTTGCGGAGCACAGGCTCCGGACGCGCAGGCTCAGCGGCCACGGCTCACGGGCCCAGCCGCTCCGCGGCATGTGGGATCCTCCCGGACCGGGGCACGAACCCGTGTCCCCTGCATCGGCAGATGGACTCTCAACCACTGCGCTACCAGGGAAGCCCAGCTTTCATCTTTTTTTTCAAACAGGGTCAGGTCTTTATCTCTGGTGGCAAGGAGATTAAGACTAAATTTGGTTCTGTTGATTTCATGAGTTTGGTTGATGCTTTTTTTTTAAGATAAAATAATCTGAAAATGCAAGATTAAACTAATGGTCAAAATGAAGGGAACTTACCTCCTTAAGCTTCGGTCATGCCTCCACCCACCTACTCGAATATGTGGCCAGTTCTTGTTGGGCTTGAACTGTCCCTGCCCTAACTGCAGGCTGCGCCGCGGATCCCATCTCCTCTCACCTACCCAGAACCTTTGTTCCAACAGTTCCTGTCTCTCTCCTGCTTCATCTGGTTTTCCATCTCAAGTGGAAACCTTTTATTTTTTCTTTTAACAGCCATTGTGCATGCTGTTCTTTCTCCCCTCTTGGGAGTAAATAGAAAGGAACTCTCTTGATCTCATATACCCTGCCGGCTTCCACCCCACATCTCTGCACCCCTTCACAACAGAACTTCTGGAAAGAGTTGCCTGTCCTCAGTCTCCTCCTTCTGTCCTTGTACCTCTGCTGAGTCGAATCCCGTCAGGTGAGGCCTCCCGTGGTCCGCTCTGAGTCACTGTCTGATCTGACTTGTCAGCCCCGTTCACTGTGGGTTTGGCCTTATTCTCCTTGAGGTGTCTGTTCGCTCCGGAGCATCACACTCCTGGTGTTCGTCCTGTCTCCATTCTTAGCTCTTTGTATGAGTCTTTTTCGTTTCCCTGGCTTCGAAGTGTCAGGGTTCCAGGACTCAGTTAACCTCTTGTCCTCTCCGTCTATGCTTATTCTCTTATTGATTTTATCCAGCTTCCTGGGTTTAGCTGGTATTTCTAATCTGATGATGCCTAAGTTTATATCTCCAGCTCAGACCTGTCGTTTGAACCTCAGACCCACGCATCATCTACTACACATCTCACAGGTAACACGTCCAAAATCGAGCTCCTGATATTTCCTTACATCTTGTCTTTTCCTAGGACCCCTTCTCAATAAATGACAACTTTTTTTTTTCTGGTTACTTAAGCCTAAAACATTCTCTCTTCTTTTTACCTCATATTCTAGATCGGGGGTCAGCACACTCTTTCTCTAAAGGGCCAGATAGTAAATATTTTTGGCTCTGCAGGCTGTGCAGTCTCTGTCACAAATATTCTTCTCTGCCCCGTAGCACAAAAGCAGCCATAGGCAATATATGATGAACTGATGATCATTGCTGTGTTCCAATAAAACCGTATTTACAAAAATAGGTAAGAGTGGCCTGTGGACTGTAGCTTGCCGACCCCAGCTCTAGGTCTATCAGCAAAATTTAGAACCAGACCCGATTCTCACCATCTCTTCTCATCTCACCACCTCTCCAGGTTCAAGGCACTAGCATATCTTGCCTGGATTACTGGAGTGGGCTCCAGACTGGTCTCTCCATGCCTACCCTTGCTTCACCTCAGTCTGTTCTCAGTGTAGAGCCATACTGGCTCCCACTAAAGCATAAGTACAGCATTGTATGACAGCAGCGTTATTTTTTACAGCAAGCAGGATAGTTACTATCACAAACCAACAGACTCGGGCGACTCTGAATGGTTAGTTCTTGGCAGTGTGCCTCTCTGCTGTTAAGTCCCGATTGTGTTTCTCATATAATCATCATTATTCATAATCATAAATAGGTAGATATTATTAGCCAGGCTCTTGGCAGGTTGGATAAACAGATTTTTAGGGATCTATTAAATAAACAAGTTTAAACAAAACAAAATAGAAAACGAACCCCTCGTAAGACAGGTCATATCATTTTCTGTTAGCTCCCGGCGTCACTCAGAATGAAAGTCAGAGTCCTCACCTCGACCCGGGGCCACGTGTGACCTGGCCCTGCCCCGGCCCTACCCTCCTCTCTCACTGCCCTTCTTGCGTCCTCTGCTCCAGCCATACTGGCTTCCTCTCTGTTCCTGGAACATTCCAGGCATGGTACCTAGTGGGGGCCTTTTTATTTGCTGTTTCTTCGCCTAGAATTCTCCTACGCTAAAGTCCACATGGCTTTTTTGTTCAGCTCTTCAGTTGTTTATCCACGTGTCACTTTCTCAAAAAGGCCTTCTCTGGGGCTTCCCTGGTGGCGCAGTGGTTGAGAGTCTGCCTGCCAGTGCGGGGGACACGGGTTTGAGCCCTGGGCTGGAAGGATCCCACATGCCGCAGAGCAACTGGGCCCGTGAGCCACAGCTACTGAGCCTGTGCTCCGCAACAAGAGAGGCCGCAATAGTGAGAGGCCCACGCACCGCAACGAAGAGTAGCCCCTGCTCACTGCGACTAGAGATGAATAAATAATTTTTTTTAAAAAAGGCCTTCTCTGGCCACCTTGTATAAAAGTGCAACCTCTATCTGACATAGACACTTTTTCTTTGGGCTCCTGTCACCAGCTGACATAGCATGTATATTACTTGTATATCCTGTTTTCTCTGCTTCCTCTGCTAGAGTATAAGTTCTGCGGGACAGGGACTTGTGTCCATTTTATTCACTGCTGCGTGCCCAGTGCCTTAACAGTGCATGCCACGTGGTAGGCACCGAAGAAAGATCTGTTGATCAGTAAGTGGATTGGAAGAGCAAATGACCAAAACAACATAGGCATGTGTAGTTCAAACAAAAGAAATCTCAGGCGGTTGTGATAGCTTTCCATGAAAACAGTGTGAAACATCATGAGGAGGAGGCCGGCTTATGCTTGCCTCCTTTGGTCCTAGATGGTAAAAATAGGGCCAGTGGGTAGCTTCATTATCCATTGAGCATGAAGGGACGGCTTCTGTTCCAGAATGATGTGCTTTCTAACAGAGACAAATACTGGGTGGGCTGCCACTCATGGGAAGGAGGTCCTCATCCGGGAGTGACTTGGCAGTCACCTGGCAGCCTTCTAAATTGAGATGCTTTCAGTTACAAGTAACTTTCAGTTAAAGTAACTGAAGCTGTAGTGAGTCCTACAAGTTGTTTCTCCCATCTAGTCCCAGCTTCTTTTTTTTCTTTTTAATTTAATTTGTTTACTTATTGGCTACGTTGGGTCTTCGTTTCTGCCCATGGGCTTTCTCTAGTTGCGGCGAGCGGCTACGCTTCGTTGTGGTGCGCGGGCTTCTCATTGCGGTGGCTTCTCTTGTTGCGGAGCACGGGCTCCAGGGGCGCGGGCTTCAGTAGTTGTGGCACACGGGCTCTAGAGCGCAGGCTCAGTAGTTGTGGCACATGGGCTTAGTTGCTCTGCAGCATGTGGGATCTTCCCGGACTAGGGCTCGAACCCGTGTCCTCTGCATTGGCAGGTAGATTCTTAACCACTTCACCACCAGGGGAGTCCCCAAAGTGATATTTTGTTCTGTTGTTTTGATTTGATTTTAGTTACAGTATTTAATTTATATCGATTCTAGATAAAGTCAAAGAGACCCTCCGTTTTTTTTAAGTTTAAGAAAGAAGTGGAGGGCTTCCCTGGTGGCTCAGTGACTGGGAGTCTGCCTGCCAATGCAGGGTACATGGGTTTGAGCCCTGGTCCGGGAAGATCCCACATGCCGTGGAGCAACTAAGCCCGTGCGCTACAGCTGCTGAGCCTGCGTGCCACAACTGCTGAGGCCCACACGCCTAGAGCCCGTGCTGTGCAACAGGAGAAGCTGCTGCAATGAGAGGCCCGTGTACCGCAACGAAGGAGTAGCCCCGGCTCGCTGCAACTAGAGAAAGCCTGCATGCATCAACGAAGACCCAACACAGCCAAATAAATAAATAAAAAGAAAGAAGTGGGGTCCCTCCTAGATTCTAGATGGTGTGTAGAGATTGGGGAACACTGGTAGACATAATAAATTCTGGGGAGAATTGCCCCACTTGAGCCTTGTGAAGATCATATGGAGGGTTGAGGAAGAAAAGAATTCAGATGATATTCTTGTCGTCTTATAAAAATATTGCAAATACAGTATATTATACTATATGATATACTCTGGCACTCTATTACTATAGGGTTATTGTATACATAGTATAGCAGAGCACCCTATGTTACAAGTATAGTTACTTAAACAACTTATTGTAATTATCAATTTAATTTTAGAACTGGTTTTTACAAGGTGGAGATTTAAAAGCTGCTAAATTGATATCCCATAAAAATTGTTGAACTTTATTATTTTATTAAAAAGTTGTCAGTCCTTTCAGTGTGGTAGGTAAAATGATATTCTCTTCAGGACATTGTTGATGCTCTGTTATTTACTCCTTCAATAAATATTTATTGAGGACTTATTTTGGGTTACACTGGAATTGATGATTTAAAGTTTTACTGTCTTCTCTAAGCTTATTTCAAAATTCTCACTACATCAAATGCTTTTGGTATTTTACTTTAATCTACTTATGAATAGTAAAAATTTAGTTTCTCTTTCCCTCCTGAGTCCTGCAAAAGTTTTAATAAACAGGTCTGGGACTTCCCTGGTGGTGCAGTGGTTAAGAATCTGCCTACCAATGCCAGGGTCACAGGTTCGATCCCTGGTCCGGGAAGATTCCCACATGCCGCGGAGCAGCTAAACCCGTGTGCCACAACTACTGAGCCTGCTCTCTAGAGCCAGTGAGCCACAACTACGGATCCCGCGCCACAACTACTGAAGCCCGCGTGCCCTAGAACCCACACACCGCAACTACTGAGCCTGCATGCTGCAGCTACTGAAGTCCACACACTCTAGAGCCCGTGCTCTGCAACCAGAGAAGCCACAGCAATGAGGAGCCCACGCACCGCAACAAAGAGTAGCCCCCGCTCGCCGCAACTAGAGAGGGCCCGTGCGCAGCGACAAAGACCCAGCACAGCCAAAAAAAAATTAAAAATTAAAAAAAAAAACCAAACAGGTCCATGTTAAAACCTGCTGTCGGGCATGGATAAAGCATTCAACGAAGAGAGACTTGAAAGGGTGGCAAGTGGATTTTCTTGGGATGCTGGGAGGGTTAAAGTTTCCTCCACTTGATAGTTGTTTCAGCTACAAGTGATAACTCAAATTGTGTTGTTTTGCTTTTTAAAATATATGAGCCATTTTCCTTTCAGCAACATAGGTATATATTTTTTAAGTACTTGAAAATGCCTGGGTAAACTTTTCTTTTTTATAGAAAGATATTCATAGAGTTAAAGTAATTTTTAAAATTCTATGAAAAAGATGGTTTTGAAGACATTACTAGAAACACTGTGTCCCTGTGTACCTGGCGGTGGTTCACTACACTGTGGTCTCTGTGAGGGCAAGGATGATGTCAGGATTTTTGTTTTCCCCAAACTATCACAAGATAAGATCTTCAGTTAATAAATGGATTGATCTGTATTTAAGGACATGGCTTAGATGGATCTATTCGACATCTTATTATGAAAATTCTAAGCATACAGAGAAGTAGAAAGAATTTTGCAGTGAATGCTTATATACGCATCACCTAGATTCTACTATTAACATTTTACTGTATTTGTTTTATCATACATCTCTCCATCTGTCTGTCTCTCTATCCATTCACTAAGGTATCTTATTTTTGGTACATTTCAAGGATATTTCTGGACTGTCTTGGAAGCTGATTTGTACTCAGGGACCATAGTTTGAATTAGTGAAAGAGAAGGTGATGAGTTAGTTTTAGGTATCAGACGTAGCTCTGTAACTGACCTCATGTGATATCTGTTGATAAATTATGATTTCTTGCTAACATTCCTATGATTTTAATGTTCCTTCAACCTTCAGTGTAATATTCTGATAGAAAGTCCTCGGTTGCCAACTGTAATGATGGTGTGAATGCCGATTCTGTGTGTTTACTGTGGCCGTTACGAATAGCTTTGACGTTATCTCACATGAGACTTCGCCTTTCATGTCTCTTCTGGTTAGGAGTAGCCCATCGAAGCCAGAGCAGTGAAGGAGTCAGTTCTCTCAGCAGCTCGCCCTCCAATAGCCTTGAAACACAATCTCAGTCTCTCTCACGTTCCCAGAGCATGGATATCGATGGAGTCTCTTGTGAAAAAAGGTAAAGTAAGCCAGGTTTCCAGTAAGCTGCTTTGTTGTCGGAAAGGGAAAGATCCATTCACTTTAATCTCTAGTCCAGTGGTCTCAAATGCCAGCCCAGAGATCCATGGCAGTCCTTAGCAAATCAGAGCTAAATATAATAAATTGAAAGGTCTTTGTTTTATTCTGAAATGTTCTGTATACCTTTTTTTGTTTTTGGTGTTGGAATGTCTTTTACGAAATAATGGTATAGGTGGTAAAAAAAAATTTTTTTTAATGTCTTTATTTTGTAAATGCAAAGTTGGCAAGCATAGGTCAGCCCCTAAAAATTTCTGCAAAGATTTACTGCTTGGTGAAATTTTAAAAGTTTGGAAGGGTATAGGCAGGTAAGCCCCATATTCTAGGAGCTCCATGAGGATCAGGGTGTCTTGGAGCAGAGCCTTCCTGTGTTGCAGGTGTGCTGTGACAAGATAACAGAGTCGCTGAAGGGTTGAGTACTCCTTGGGCAGCCAGACCTCCAGGGCCTGGCTCCTTTGCCCTCAAGCAGCCCCCTCTGTTTATGTCAGTGGGCCAGACAGATACCATTTTCTGTGTGTGTTAAGATATTGGGGTGTCGTGCACTTGGTGGGTTGGGGTGAGGAGCCAGGTCAGGGGTTACCCCGCATTAGGCAAGAATTCAGAAAGGACTACACTTCCAGGAAGAAGATCAAGTAGAAAAAAATCAACCCCATAGAGTAAAAACAATTGTGTTCTTATTACCTTTGCTCTGAGTGGATGAATTTTTAAAAATCAAGTCAACTCTGCAATTTCTTGGCCAGTGGGTAACTTTCACATGGGTTTAGAACCTAAATTTACACTATCGTGGTAGTCTGAAAAATCTCAGGCTAAGAACTGTCATAGACAATGGACTCTTTAGTGTCTTTAGGCATCTAGCAGATATAAACATAAATCATCCAAGTCTTTAGAAAATGTCCTTAGAAAAATTTCCAAGAAATATGAACTGATGGTCAAAAATTAAAGCACGCTAGAAAAAGCCACCATGAGTAAGAAGAGTCTGTAGAATCAATAAAAACAGAATTATTCACCTAGATGTTTTTGGGGTTTGGAATTATGAAATACAGAATGTAAAATTTGTACGTTTAAATAAATTTAAGAGTATGGAAAATATGAATAAGGTATAAGCAACTATAAAAACAACCAAGCACATTTGAAAAAGAACCAAATAGAATTTCTAGAAATGAAAATAATAAACAGTGGATTAAAATAACTAAAGAGAAATTAACAAATGGAATGATAGAGCTGAAGAACTTATCCAGGGTGTACCACAAAGAGAAAAAGAACTGAAAAATATGAAGGGTATTTAGAAATATAGAGGACACAGATCCAATATATATCTAATAGAAATGTCAAAAGGAGAGAATAGGCAGACTGGGAGATTCCCCACCCTTCTCCTTATTCCATGTTTTTTCCTCTGCTGGTTTGGAAGCCATTATCAAAAAGATAAATGGCTGAGGATTTTTCTGGAGTTGATAAATGTTATGAATCCTCAGATCAGGAAGCCCAACAACTCACGAGCAGATTAAACAAAGAGAAATTCATATCCAGACATTTTATAGTAAAATTGCAGAACACCAAAGACAAAGACGCTTAAAGCAGCCGGAGAGAAATGAGAGATTATCTACAAAAGAACAATAGTTTGATAGATGTCTCAGTGATGGAGGCCAGAGGATGGTGGAAGTAGCATTAAGTGCTGAGAGAAAGTAACTGTCAGCTGGGAATTATGTGCCCTTGTGGAACTATCTTTTAAGAGCAGGGGTGAAATAAAGACATTTATAGATTTAAAAAACAAACTAGAACAACCTGATAGTCTGCCACCAGAAGACCCGAACTTTTAACAGATGCAGTTTAAGACGAAGGAAAATGGTCTCAGGACTAATGTCTGAGATGCAAGAAGGAAAGATGAGTCAAGAAAATATTAAATATGTGGTAACCCTAAACACTGATGGTGTAAGACAGTAATAACAGTTTATGAAATAGTATAGGGGAGAGAAGTAGATCATCAGGTAGATCTAACATACTGAACAGCAGTGGCAGGTAAGCCGGAAGGGGAGTGATCTGTATGCTTGGGAGAGGGGTGAAGACAGTGGCCAACTTTTAGATTTTGAGTTAAGAATACTTGATGAAGTTTCAAGGGTAACCACTGAAAGAATAGAAAGAGTTTATTTTCAAACCAGCAAAGGGAAAATATGGAATTGGGGTGGGTAGGGAGGGGGTTTAAGTCAATTCAAAGAAAGGGAAGAAAGAAACACAGATTTTAAAAAAGGCAAACAGCACAAAATAAGATGGTTAAAAGAAATGAAAATACGTCAGTAATCACAGTAAATCACAGTGAAACGTCAGGTTGGATTAAAAACAAAATAGAACACAGCTTTATTCTTGTTTACTGAAGGCATACCTGAAACATTAGGTTAGAGAAAGTTTGAAAATAAAAGAAAGGGAAAAATATATACCGGGCAAAAATACTAAACAAAAGAAAATTGGGGAAAGTATATTAATAAATTAGACTTTGCCACAAAGTATTACTAGAAATAAGCACTGTACAGTGATAAGTGTTTAGTTTACCAGTAGGATATAACAGTTTCCAAAGTATATGCACTTAGTAATGTAATAGCAACATGAAATAAGGCAAATCTTGATAGAACTAGAGGAAATTGACACAGACATAATCATAATGGGAGGTTTTTAACATGTCTTCTTCAGTCATCAATAGAGCAAAGAGAATAAACATCAGTAAGCATATGGACAAATTAAACAACACAGCTAACAAGTTTGATCAAATTGAAAGATACAGAATTTGGCACTCTGCAGTTGGAGAATACACATTCTTTTCTGATAAAATCCATTGACCCAGAGGTTTCAGGAGTCAGAATCATACAGATCACGTTTTCTGACATTAGCTTAGATAATTATATAAGGTAAAAAAATCTTTTAAAAACCCATCATGAATTTGGAAATTTTAAAAACAGATCATGCTTCTAAATACAAGTCAAAGAAGAAATCATAATGGAAATTTGGAAGTATCTAGAACTGAACAATAACAAATATTACATATCATCATTTGTGTGTTGCAGCTAATGTGCTTCTTAAAGAGAATATAAAGCTATATATAATACATTAAAAATGAAAAATGGAAAAAGAATATAAATAAATATTGGGAATAAAACCCCTTTTCTTGGAATACTTTTCCTCTGGATATGTGCATGGCTAACCTCCTTCATATTTTTGCCCAGATAGCATTTCAGTGAGGTCACCCCATTTAAAAGGGGGAAAGCCCTGCCCTCTCAATTGCCTTTTTCCTGCTCTGTTTTCTTTAATTTTTCCATAGCATTTATCATATACTATATGCTTTGTTTATTGTTTGTTATCTTTCTCCCTTTAACTAGAATGGAGCTCCATGATGCAGGGATTTTTTTGTCTGTTTGTTTGTTGGCATCTCAGACACCTGGAACAATGCCTGCATAGAACGGGCACTCAGTAATACTTGTTACTGAAAAAGAATTCTGCAAAAAATGTAAATATGCAGGATGCACATAAATTTCAAAATTTGGATGAAAATCAAATTCCTAGAAAAACACATTCTCCCAAAATTGACTCAAGAAAAGAGAGAGAACCTGAATAATCAAAAAAACGTGAAATAAATTGAATCAGTATTTTAAAATTTTCCAAAGAAAGCACGTTTCTTATATGATTTTATAGGTAATTCCAGCATTCCAACTTTACACACATTTTTCAGGTAATTTTTAAACTTACCAAATCAGTTTACGGGACTAATATGACCTTAATGTACAAAACCAGACAAGAATAACGTAAAAGAAGAAAATTAATTACGTGGTAATCATGCTTATGAACATATTTGCAAAAGTCTGAAGATATTGGCAAATCAAATACTGCAGCACATAAAAAGAAGACAAAACATCTATGGGGCTAGATGCCAGGAGAGCAGTTACTGTGGGCTAGCGTAGTAGTGATTGAAAGGGTCATGAGGGGGACTTTTGGGGTGCTGGTAATGTTCTGTTGCTTGATCTGGGTGTCGGTTACATTAGTATGTTTCCTTTGTGAAACTGTTCAGCCAAACACATCATGTATGCACATTTCTGTATAGTTCAACTAAAAGATTAGTTAAAAAAAATAATATAACATGACCAACTTGGGTTTATCTTAAGAATGCAAAGGTGCTTTAACATTAGAAAATCTATAAATATTATTCACCACATTATATATTAAATAGAAAAGCCATATAATCTTGGAAGTTGCAAAGGTTTGATACAATTCAACATTGATTCATGGTAAAAATCTTAGCAAACAGGAGACAGAAAGTTGTATCCTTAAACTGTAGGGCAGAGACAGAGTTCACCAAATATTCCACAGGCTCCCCTGCCTTTCCAGTCTCCTTTGCCATTAGATTGGGGCCAATTAACTAGTTCTGTCCAGTAGACTTGTGAATGGAAGTGACATGTGTCACTTTTAGGTGAAGGCAGTTGAGCCGATGATCCTCCTCCATCCCTCTCTTCTCTTGCTCTAGTGACCTTGGAGGCTGTATATTGCAGACGGCATAGATTAAAGATGGCGTAAGGTTGCTTCACTCGTCAAACTTTGCGGAGGCAAGAAACAAACCCTTATAGTGTGAAGCCTCTAAGATTGCAGAGTGTATGTGTTACTACAACATAGCCTCTTATTCTCACTAATATAAAGGACATCTACCAAAAAACCACAGCAGCTCTCATACTCAGTGGTAAGAAATTAGAAGCATTCTCTTTAAAATCAGGAATAAAAAAAGGATGAGTGCTGTTTCTGCTTCTATTCAACATGGGATCCTACCCACTGCAGTAAAGCAAGTTAGGATTGGAGTGAAAGAAACAAAACAGTTATTATTTGGAGATAAAATGATTGCCTTATAAGCCCAGTGTATAAGTAAACAAGTAGCTTATAAGAGGTCTGTGTGTAAAGTCAGTTACATTACTATGTACTCGCACAAATTAGAAAACTTAACTTTTAAAAAGGCCCATTCACAATTTTATTTAAAAATATTTGGTGCTGGCCTTCCCTGGTGGCGCAGTGGTTAAGAATCCGCCTCCCAATGCAAGGGACACGGGTTCGAGCCCTGGTCCGGGAAGATCCCACATGCTGTGGAACAACTACGCCTGTGCGCCACAACTACTGAGCGTGGGCTCTAGAGCCCGTGAGCCACAACTACTGAAGCAAGCCCGCACGCCTAGAGTCCATGCTCCGCAACAAGAGAAGCCACCGCAATGAGAAGGCCGCGCACCACAACAAAGAGTAGCCCCCCCTTGTCACAACTAGAGAAAGCCCGCACGCAGCAGCAAAGACCCAACACAGCCAAAAAAAAAAAATATATATATATATATACATATATATATATATATATATATATATATATATATGGTGCCTAAGGATAAATTTAGCAAAAGAAGTGGAAGACTTAGGGAGAAAATTATCAAAGTTTATTGAAAGAAGACCTTAAATACTTGGAGAGAGGTACCTTGTCCATGGATAGATCAGTAACATAATGAGGTCTTTTCTTCCCAATTTGATCTATAGAGTCAGTGAAATTCTAGTCAAAATCCCAACAGGAGTTTTAAGGAACCCGTCAAGCTGATTCTTAAGTACATGTGGAAGCAAAGGGCCAAGAATGGCCAAGGCTCTCCTGAGGTAGAACAATAAGGTAGAGGCGTTGACCTAGCATATAGCAAGGTTTATTGTGAAGTCGTAAGTACAACACAGTGGTATTGGCTCAGGGACCGACAGATTGTCTAATGGAACAGCAATGAGTATCCAGAAGGAGACCTGCACGTGTATGACAGTTGGACATATGACGTAGGTGATTTCATATTGGTGTTGAAAAGGATGGTCTTTTCAATAAGCGGTGCTGGGACAGTTATTTAATGTGGGGGAAATAATATATGTACTTCACCAGGTTTTGTCATCAGGCTCTGATTGATTGTATATCATTTAGAAATAGTATGTATAGAAAACCTGCTCTTAATTTTTGTGTTTGAAAGTGAGCCTAAGAAAATAACAACTTGAGGAAAATATTTCCAACAATATTATTATTATTTTTGAAAGTGAGCCTAAGGAAATGACAACTTGGGGAAAATATTTTCAACAAGAATGATAGAATGTTTATATCCTAATATATGAAGAGCTCTTAAAAATTAATGAGAAAAAAGATGAACCTTTATTATTTTGCTTTCCTGACTGATTTTGATTGATAGTTTAAAACTTTTCCCCAGGGAATTCCCTGGCGGTCCCATGGTTAGGACTTGGGTGCTTTCAGTGCTGAGGGCACAGGTTGAATCCCTGGTCGGGGAACTAAGGTCCTTTAAGCCATGTGGCACAGCCAAAAAAAAAAACCACAAAAAACAAAAACTTTTCCTCAACCAGTAGCTATGACATTGGGTGGATTTATCTAAGGTGAAAGACTGATTGTCTTTTATACTTAAAGCATGTCCCAGGTGGATGTGGATTCAGGAATTGAAAATATGGAAGTTGATGAAAATGACCGAAGAGAAAAAAGGAGCCTCAGCGATAAGGTTGGTAAGAGATGAAGCCCTTGCTTCTGTTTTTAGTTACAGGTAATATAAATAAACACTGCTTCATGTCTTGTATCTGTAAAGTCCATGAGAGAATGCCACCCCAAACCAGCAGATCCTATTTAGTTGACTGGGTTTTTTCTTTTACTTTTTTCAGGAAAAGTGGGTAGCCTTGATCACCCTTATTAGTGGAGGTATAACTCAGTCCTTTTACCTGATAAAAATCCTTCAGTTATCTTTGTTTCAGGTCCATGTTTTTTTCAGTAAATGTTAGCAAATAATTTAGAGCTAATTTGAATTTTTTTCTGTCTTTAATTGCTTAAGCAAGTAGGTCATCACATCTTTGGTTGTATTCTGAGGGAAATGACTGGGAATTGAAGCAAGAATGTGAGGAAACAGGAGGCTTTTATATTTTGTTATCATCTGAGCCTTAGTTCCCTATATTTAGAAAAAGGATTTTTTGGGTTTTTGGTGTGTGTCATGGTGTAGAACTGGTAGAGATAATTGCATCACTTTCTGTTCAGTAAATTATTGGTGTTCAGCAACATTATTAGAAGCTGGGCTGTGGCCTCCTGGTGGTGCAGTGCTTTATTTTGTATAGGTTTTGAGTGTTTACAAAGTTCTTTCATATATGATACTTTCTGTGATGGAAAGTAGTGAAAAACATTGAATTCTGGAAACATTTCTAGAGAAAAATTGGTTGTATACCTAGAATGTCAACCTGGTCTTTTAGCATTCAGAAAAGTAAATAAATGGGATATAGGTACATCCTTTATCACTGTCTTCCTTGGCAATTCCTGATAACAATCCTGCTGGTTTATACTCCACCCACCCCATAGACTTCCGTTGTAAGCTCGTGAGACCTACATGTTGTAACCTTGAAGTCATAGTAGCAAGTTTATTTTTCCCTAAATCAGTAGGTGAATAGTTTTATGCATTTCTAAAATATCCTCATTTGTAAAAAATGAAATCAGAATTAGCTATTTCTATTAAAGTCTAACTCACACCTCCTACTACTTGAAATTAACCCCCAAATCTTCTCCCTCACAAGGAGCCTTCATCAGGTTCTGAAGTGTCTGAAGAACAGGCCTTACAGCTGGTCTGTAAGATCTTCCGTGTCTCCTGGAAGGACCGGGACAGAGATGTCATCTTTCTTTCTTCTCTTTCTGCACAATTTAAGCAGAACCCAAAAGAAGGTAGGAATCAAGCTCAGCTGTCTTATTTCAGAGCCCTTAATAGAAAACCAGGATGAAAACTCTTTTGTCTTTCCCTCCTGTCCACATTCATTGTCTTGCTTTGCAGTTGTATTTTTGATTACAGGGATACTTCTTGATGAGGCCACTGCTGTTTGGCTACTTTCCACCTATCTTATTGATAAATTATTTTTTTTACTTTTTTGATTTCTCTAAAAGAAAACCGTATAAATAAGTTAATGGTCTCTACTGTCTCAGGGTTGAAGTTTTTTCCTTTGCAATAAGAAGGTGCTTAGAGAGAGCATTAGTGCCTCTTATACTCTGGGCAGGAGTATACTGGGTAGTCTCCGGGGATCCTGAGAGAGGCGCTCTGGATGGCCTATGCCTGCTGTAAGTGCCTCCCGGGTCATATGGAGACAGTGGAGTAAATCGGCTTGATTAAACTGCTTAGCAAGATAGCACATGTTGATATTTTGCAGTGTTTACAGGATTCTATTTTAAGAGGCTACACTAAACCACACTTACAGCAAAGTAATAAAACTCTTAGCAAGATACCAGCATTACAGGGCACACTCACTTTTCTCTGCAGCAGTCATCTCGAGAACAGAAGAGGGAGGGGAAGTGCGCCAGAGTGTTCTACGTATCACTAGTATATAACCTCCCTGATGGCAGGAATTTTTGTCTGTTTTGCTCACTGATGTATTCCCAGTGCCTGCACTTAATAATCCCTCAGTAGATACATTTTAAATGAGTGAATGAACATCAAGGAGATTGCATTCCCTTTTCTCTGCTGCTTGTCTTCCATGACAGACATGCGCGCGCGCGCGCGCGCACACACACACACACACACACACACACACACACACACACACACACACACGAGTCCTCTGTGTTCCTGGTGGATGGACAGTTTACTTCTGACTTCACTGAGATCTTCTTAACTCTGGTTATAGAGATGAGCTTAGCAACCATGAGTTTCAAAACCCTGCCACTTGTAATTATTGTAACTGTTAAGATTCTTAAATCTGTCCAGTACATATATAAGTGGTAATTTTTAATAACAAATCAGATAAGATTTACATGGGTTAGACATTTTATTTATTTAGTAATATTTAAAATATATCTAAAGACCTACAGTAAAGCAGTTGGGAGCTGCAAAGAATAAGAAGGAAGCTAGAAGACAAGAGTCTGCTCCAGAAAGGCAGGTGGTGACTAAATATTAGACCCTTCATAAAATACTTTGAACTTTGTACTTAACAGTTTAACTATATAAACATACAGAGGTGAAGAAATAGTAACCCAGTTTGCATTTCTAGTGTGATAAACTAACCTCTGTAGTTGGGAGTAGCTTCTTTTTATAGTTAATATATATCAGCAGTGACTCTCATCAGCTGGGCTCCAGTTCTTTTTTGTTTTTTTTCTAATAAGCTTTCTGTTTTGGAATAATTTTAGATTTACCAAAAGTTCTAGAGATAGTGCAGGGAGTTCCTATATACACTTCACGCAGTTTTCCCTAATGTTAACATCTTACATAACCATAGTATATTTGTCAGAACTAAGATCTTACTGTTCACTAAACTCCAGACCTTATTTGGATTTCACCAGGTTTTCTACTGACGTCCTTCTACTGTTCCAGAATCCAACCCAAGATACCACATCGAACTTCTCTGGTTCACTTTGGCTTATTCAAGGACTGTGTGTATGAAGAACCATGTGTAACCTCTTCTTTATTCTGCCTTTCCAACAGTGTTCTCTGACTTTAAGGACTTGATTGGCCAGATTTTAATGGAAGTGCTAATGATGTCCACTCAGACTAGAGATGAAAACCCATTTGCCAGTCTGACAGCCACATCCCAGCCAATTGCAGCGGCAGCTCGGTCACCAGACAGAAATCTCATGCTAAATACCGGCTCCAATCCAGGAACAAGCCCCATGTTCTGCAGCGTGGGTTCCTTCGGTGCCAGCTCTTTATCTAGGTCGGTGTGGTTCTTTTTGCACATGTCATTGGTGGTAAAATAGCCAGGAAGTACGTAAGAGAAGGGAATGTTCATTTGTGGGCCTGTCATGCAGATTATGACATGTATTGTGTTTGGGGGATGGATTGACTCATTGAGGAGATATTGTCTCTTCCACTTGGGTCTCTGTGGCTTTCCATGGTTAGGCTACTGGTAAGTTAAGTTTTAGGAACAAATGACTGTGTATAGTATATTATTCTCTGGAAAGAAGGCTTTCTCATATTATAAGTATAGCCTCTAAATCAGTGCGGCAGTCTACTTACAGTTATTTAGGTGAGTCTCTAAAAGATCTCTATACTTGAACGCTTAGAGATATGAAGTGCAATTATACTATTCTTTAAAAACATGATATTTTCCATTTTAGTTATTTATCTCAAGCTTTTCTTCAATTTTCTCTCCTTTCCTCCCTTTCTCAACTCGTTTAGCCTCTATGAGACTAGCCCAGCTCCCAGCATGAGTGTCTGGAGCTCTGTGCCAATGATGAGTCTGCCTCTGGCCCCCCCGTCCCGGGCAGCCAGCCAGGCGTCCACTCCTCCCGCTTCCCTCAGTCCTCACGGCGCAGCTGCAGGGACACCTGCGGGAAGCCAGCCCTCGTCTCCGCGGTACCGGCCCTACACTGTCACCCACCCCTGGGGGTCGTCATCTTCTCCTGCCCCGCGGTCCTCGGGCAGCTCCATCCTGTCGAGCTCCCCAGGCCTGCCCACCCCAGCTAGTAGCCCTCAAGCCGTGCCCGCCAGCTCCTCCCGACAGAGACCCACCGGCGCGGGGCCACCTTTACTGTCCGCCTCATCCGGTGCGGGTGCCATGAGCAGACGGCCCTCCTCCCTAAGGAGCTCTCCTAGGTATCTATGCAGCAGGAGAGTCGGGTGCGTGTTTGCAGTGCAGGGAGAGGAGATTAACACGGTTTGGAAGAACTGTCGTGTGGCACTGACCTCGGTTACCTGTGTTTCTCTGTTTGGGGTCATTAACCCGCGTGTCTAACTGGTTCGGTAGACTCGTGCCCCGAGTCCACGCCCAGCCAGGCTTCAGTCACATCAGAAGGTATGGGTTGCTTGATGGTGAGACCCTTTCTTCCCTTCTTCCCCCTCACTCTTCCTCCTTCCTGTACAAAATAAAAAGAAGTCACTTGGTGTTTGAAATCGAGTGCACATGTCATGCCTCCTGACAAATGAATTTCAGAGACTGGCCAGCTTGTATTTGAGAGTTGGGGCTCACAGGACCACTTTCCCACGTTTCGTACTGTTGCTATTCATAGTTGAAATACAGTCAGACCAAGGGGTTGAGGGAGCAGATCCCTTACCTCTGGCAAGTGGTTATGCCTTGACACTTTGTTTTCAGCCCCTTAGAAAGAAGCAGTATCGTGACTCCATTAATCCGCGCCCTCCACCCCTCAAGGGTTCCTATGCCTTTATATAATTTAGGTGAATTATTTTTCTGCATGTCAGTAGACAAAACTTGTAGCGTAAGATTTCATTAAAAGGCCAGCAATTGTAGAAGCTTTCCTCCTCTCTGTTTTCCTTTGTTCCCTGATGACTTTTTTTGCTTTTGTTACGGTAGTATGTACGACAGTCCTTTCTCCTTCCTCTTCCTCGCACTTTCTGGGGACAGTAGTGATGAAGATGGAGAAGAAGATGATGATGATGGTGATGATGAAGGTGGTGGTGGTGGTGATGAGTTTTCTTGTGTCCAGTTTGGGTCCAGGTATCAGAGGAATGGAGTCTTACCCCTGCATGTGCCTAGGTGCTTAGGAACTAACTTTTATAAGTCTTAATTAGAGGTGTGCTTTGAATCCAAACAGGATAGGGTCAAATGACTCCAGGTGGCCTGAAAAGTCAAGATGTGAGAAACTTTGCATGTACTAAAGCATTAGGACCTTCTCATGGGGTAAAGTGGTACATAGAAAAAAATTTCATAGTTGTTGCCTGACAAGTTTGGAGAAAAACTTACATGTAATCATTTGTCAAGAACATGAACAGGATCAGTCATCGTTAAGATCAAAGATTAAAGATCAGTCATCATTCAGTTCACCCACCCTAAGATCTAAAATGAGAGGCCCTCCATTTATCTGTTGGAAGAGTATTCTTAGGAGCTGCCAGGTGTGAGCAAAATCTACTCTGGGAGGCATGTTCTCTTATGTACAGTTGCATGGATTGCCGCTAGTTAGGAATGGCAGAGGGGCTGGAACTTGTGTGTGTGTGTGTGAGTGTGTGTGTGTGAGTGTGTCCCTCCAGCTCACTCCGGGCAGTCCACTGAAGAGCATGTGGGGTCATACTGTCTGGTACAACTGTGATGCTGCTTTCACTTCTTTTTTTTTTTTTTCTTTCAATAAATGTTTTAAATTTTATTTATTTATTGTTGGCTGTGTTGGGTCTTCATTGCTGCATTCTGGCTTTCTCTGGTTGCAGCAAGCGGGGGCTATTCTTCATTGCCGCTTGCGGACTTCTCATGGTGGTGGCTTCTCTTGTTGCGGAGCATGGGCTCTAGGCTTGCAGGCTTCAGTAGTTGTGGCACGCAGGCTCAGTAGTTGTGGCTCACGGGCTCTAGAGCGTAGGCTCAGTAGTTGTGGCACACGGGCTTAGTTGATCCGCGGCATGTGGGATCTTCCTGGACCAGGGCTCGAACCCGTGTCCCCTGCATTGGCAGGCGGATTCTTAACCACTGCGCCACCAGGGAAGTCCCGCTGCTTTCACTTCTAATCTTAAATTTTGCTAATCATTCACCTCCTTGGCCTTGGTAAAGCCAAACTGTATTTGTTTAGACGGCCTGTGGAATGGCAGCAGAGGCTAAAGCATAGCTCATGATGTTGCTGAATGTTCACCCCTGAAAACCGAGTGAAAGAGACCGCTTGGGTCTTCTAGGTGACTTTGAACAAGAAAATATAATAGCCCCGTCTGTCTAACCCTCCCACTCATTGTCTTACAATTTTGCTCTTAAATTGACGTTTCCTCTGTACCAAGTTGATATTTGTGACCAGCAGTGTTCAAAAATAGCTCCAGGCTATAAATAGAGACAGCCGTAGGAGTGAGGTACACTGCATTCAATTCGTCGGTGTTCAGAAGAATCATTAGAGGGTATATAAAGAGAGAGGGGCGTTGGTGCAATGTCGAATATTGATTCAGGAAGGTCAATATTTGTATTAGGTTGAACGTTGTATCACTGTTTCTCAAGTAAATTTCCCACAGATAGAAGTGTCTTTTTCATGTAGATAAAGTCCTCATCCATGACGATAGTAATGCAGCAGACATCCTTGTCAGGAATCAATTTCTGTACCTGAAAAAAGTGCTTTATTATCTGTTTTACTGTAAGCTATCTGTGGGAGAAACGCTGTCTCTCCCGGGCCTGTTGAATTCCAGCTTCCTCTAACAAAGATACCAGAATTGTATGCTGCTTTCACTGACTCCGCTCTAGACTTATAACATCCCAACCTTGTCTCAGATCTAGACTTGATAAGGAGAAATAAATCTTACCGATTATGTACTCGTAGCTGCGAATAGTTATGAGCATCACCTGCCGGGTACTGTGTCAGCTCTCAACCTACGTTATCACTCGAATCCTCACAGCACCGCCCCTAGTTACTGCCAGGAAACGTGGGTACAGGGAGGTTAGTCACACAACTAGTACGAGGCAGAGCCTGAGTCCAGAACTCACATTCCTCCCACCATACCCAGCTGCCTCTGGCTTCTCCATCTTTGCCCAGTGGGACTTGTGTTGTTCTCATTCCTTACGAGTTATTTCGCTGCCCAGAGTTTACACATCTACTCAGTTCCTTGGCAAGAAAGTGCCAACATTTTACTCCTTAATTACAAAATTCCACTCCAGTCAGCTGGCAGGTCCTTTGCTGGCTGTTCAAATGAAATCTGATCTGTCCAGGTTTTAGAAATTACAGATTCTGAATCTATATCAGAATCTATATCAAAAAGAATGTAGAAGGACAGGGCGTATTCATATATAACTGATTAAACAAATAGAGAAGAACTTGAGAATGCACGTAGTGTCAGAACCAAGAAGTAGCAGAAAAATCTGATTAATTTGGGCAGTCGGTGAAGAGTTTTTTTCTTTCCCCTTTTCTAATTGATCTTAGAATTTTATTTACTTTGAAGTAAGCACTTTTAACACCCACTTCTCGCCTGGTAAGATCAATGTCATAGAAGCAGCAGTCAAGGGGGCTTGTTTCTGTCTCCCTTTGTGCTTGCCCAGTGGAATCGATGGGTTGTACATCTTTTGTGAAGTAGTTAGGACATACATTCCTATGTTAATTATTTATAGTGGTGATAATAAGGGTTAATTTAAGAAAGGCAAAAACATTCCTTCTAGACTGTTTCGTAGTGCTCTGTGAAAAAAGCTATAAGAATTATAAGGAACTACTTCCTGCAGGAATGGAAATGAGTGAAGTGAGAGTTATCTTTGTAATAAATATAACAAAGGAATTATTCTGCGGAAACGTTTTCTGATTGTTTCCTAGGAAGTTGAGGACTAGAAAGAAGTTTTTCTTTCGTTTATTGGGTTCTTCTTCGCACTGCTCAGATATTTCAGTGAAGGAGATCAAATCTTGCAAGTCCTGAGCCTATGTGAACAGAGAAAGAGAAAACTAGCAAATAGGGGAAAACATTGACCTTTCCCCTCTTATTTCTGCTGACCATCACTATTTGGAGATGAAGCAACAGAGATGGTCGAAAGGAAATCTTTCTGCCATGTCTGTCCCCCAAACCCTCCAGTGATTTCCCTTCTCCCACAGAGTAAGACCCAAAGCCTCTCACCCTGGCCTGCAAGACAGTGCATCCCACATGTACACACACACACACACTCACATTCACACTCACACACTCTTCCTGCCCCTTTCTGTCACCCATACTCTGCCTTTCTTTTCCTTCATAGCACTTAAAGCACTTCTATACTATTTTTGTTTTTAATTGTCTTCTCTCTGTAATGTAGTTGGCATATAACAAGGTCTTTATCTGTTTGATTCAGTGTACTGTCCCCAGGACCTTCGACAGTGCAGACATTTGTTCAGGGAATTTACATGGCTTGACCCTGCCCAGCTCTGCCTTTGCCTTGCATCTAGAAAATATACCATTCCAAAGTCTGCATCTAAAAAAGTAATAAAATAGGGTGATTATTCCCATAATAGAAGAACGGAAACTGCGATGGAATCCTTTTAAGAAACAAGTTTTCTTGGTACATTTAAAATGGGACTCAATTTGCACAGATCTGATGCATGTATAAATCCCCAGAAATATTTTCATTGTGTTTTCAGAAGGATTCAGCTGTATTTCCAATATGTGAAGTAATTAAATTATTCAGTTGGATTGTTGATGTCGTTATCAGAAAATGGTTCACATGTTCTCCCAAGGGAGGTATAATTTTATAGATAGATACTCTTAGGACTTAAACATGACATATTTCCAGTGTCACATTCCATGTTACGGTTGTAAAAGCATCATGAATTTCATAACAACTTCTTCAGGAAAAAAATGAAATACTATTTTAAAACAGTTAAAAATGTCCATTGATAGCATAAATTTAATGCATATAAACTGTACACCCCTTGCTCCTTCAGTATCACATTCAAAATTTGAGTTCAGCTCTTTGAGTTCAAACCTAGAGATCCTTATAAACCGGTTCTGACCACTGACAATCATGCGCATCCCTGGCGACGCTGGCCGCTTTGCATACCTGTGCTCATGGCCTACTTCGGCACCCTTAGGACTGCTCTTGTAATTTGGAAGCATGTTGACGAACACTAGGGTTTATTCTATGTTTTCTGTTTAGTTAAACTTACGTTTCTTTTCTTTCTTTCTTTCTCTTCTCTTGAAAGTCACTTGGAAGTGTTGTTTGGTCCCTGACAGATGATCACAGCATACATCAACGTCTTTTATCTTTGAAACTTCTCTTACACATTCTGAGTGTCTCTCATTGCCTTGCCTGGCGGTCTCGTACACACCCTGTCATTTTTCATGCCTTTGCGAAATGTTCGTGAAGGCATTTCGGTTGACTTTGAGGTGTTCAGATCTAAGTTAAAATGAAAGGGGACATTTTGGCTGAGAATGGAACCCAGTGTCAGTGCATCAGCAGCCACCAGCTAAGCGCGTTGACTTCCCACAGTCGTTCACAGGCACAGCATCAGACTGACTCCTTGCAACTGGCAAGGACCTATTGGCATCAAATATCAGATGCTTTCCATTCCAGAGGTGTAAAAATGTGAGAAAGATGGGGCTTATTATCAAGGAAATGTATAGTTTAAATACTTCATTTTAAACACGAGGAAGATCTATTTTCAGTGTCATCTGTGAGAGCTTTTCAAAGGGACTTTAACCTTAACTGTGTATAGTTATAAGCCTGTGTTAGCAAATTTCATCTTTGGGAAGTGCAGTGAATATAGTCCCTGAGTCACTAACCTCAGATGGAAGAGGGAGGGATAGCAGATAGCTTGAGAGCGGGATCGTGGCAGGTAAAGCCAAATATCTTTCTCCCCTGTCTCCTTCTGGGGATTCACCACACTACTTATATTTATGGGTGGGTTTTTCGGTTTTGTTCTTATGTTTTGTTTTTTTTTTTCCTTTGCTTCATTACAGTCCTCATCTTTCTGTTGTCAGGTCAACTAACAGATAACAGATCTTACCATACCATGAACTGTAGTCCAAAATTTAAGTGGTGTGAAGACACAAGAATTGTTTTTGGTTTTTTGAGGTGTCCCACCCTGGGCTGCCCATCTTTGTCTCTGGTGAGGCACTTTGTGGGTGGCTCCATTATCTGCCCAGTCAGGAGGGCGTTGGCTGCCTTGTGCTTTTTTTTTTTTTTTTTAATATATTTATTTATTTTGGGCTGTGTTGGGTCTTCGTTTCTGTGCGAGGGCTTTCTCTAGTTGTGGCAAGCAGGGGCCACTCTTCATCGCGGTGCGTGGGCCTCTCATTGTTGCGGCCTGTCTTGTTGCGGAGCACAGGCTCCAGACGCGCAGGCTCAGTAGTTGTGGCCCACGGGCCTAGTTGCTGCGCGGCATGTGGGATCTTCCCAGACCAGGGCTCGAACCCGTGTCCCCTGCATTAGCAGGCAGATTCTCAACCACTGCGCCACCAGGGAAGCCGTGCCTTGTGCCTTTGACTGCTTCTCAGCCTCCCCTCCTCCCTTCCCTTCTGTCAGACCTATGTAGTAAGTAAGTTGTAAGAATTCAGGTTTACGAGACTCTGGCCTGAGAGCCTTGGATTTAAAGCCTTGCTATTGTTTTCATCTTTTTAAATTGAAATACTCTAATATCATACTTTCATTCCAAGGTCAATTATGTGTATTCTTCTAAAATTCTAAGGTCAGTTATGTATATATTCCAAAATTACTTTTGTGTATCTATGCATCTGTCTGCATAACGTATCATTAATATCTTAATTCTTCTTTTAGTTTCTAGCTCCTCTCTGCCCCAGGCTGAAGTAGGGATGGGTATCTCAAGTTCCTGATATTCTTCCCCGCCTTTATCATCTTTCACATGTAAATTTTTTTTTTTTTTGCTAAGTTTATATTTTTTCATTTGTCTTCATTTCATAATTCCTGACCTCTTCCTATGCCATGATTAATCTTTTTGTATCTTTTATGTCTTATCAAATTTGTGAGTTAAACACCAGATTTGGTATTTGACCTATTGATGGTTAATCTAAACTTTGATTTCCTAACACCTAACCCTTGTGATAATGGTCTCAGGGAATAGTTGTTACTAATAATAACAGTGCCTCACGTTGTATCCTGCTTATATTTTACAAAGCACCTCCACATGATTTTATTGAACCCTCACTGCAGATGAGATGAAGTTCTGGGTTCAGGTAACAAGTAAGCAGTAGGGATGGGAATAGAACGCAAGTTTGGATACTCCTAGTGCAAGGTTTTTGTTTTGTTTTCACTATACTACTTTGTCCCTTTTGCCAAACATTTTGGAAAATTTGTGTTTGTAACATATTTTTCGTGTCTCCTTCTAACTGAACGGTTTTCCTAAGCCCTGGTCCTGTTGCCGAATGCTGGATGAAGGCTTTTAAGATCTGTGCTAGAAGTTAGGAAGAGGGATGTTTTGTTAGTCCCTTGTAACTTCCCTCCTAAAGACTTCGATTACGTAATAGCGTAGGTTGGCTTTAACCTCCAAGCCTGCCTAATTGCAGCTGGCCAGTTGGATTTACATACGTGTGGTATCCCTTCAAATGCCCAGTGCTCAGTAGCAATTCTTAGAGTCCTCCTGGTTTTGTAAGGCGCTGTTCCCAAGAAGATAAGACGTTGGGTTTCTGGACAGACTTTCTTCTTAGGTCAATAAAATGTTTACTAAAAATTGCTATTGTTGGACTTGGAGCAGGTGAAACAAGCAGTCTGCTCCAGCCTCGGCTGCATGGGTGTCTGTGCTTTGTTCTGGGCGTGGGGACCCTAACGGGCTTTCTGCAGAAGTGCGAACTCTATCAAACGTGATTTATTGAGAACAGGTAAAAATCATCCATTCTTCTTTTCTCCAAAGTTTTGGAGCCTCTGGTGGGGCAAGTACTTGGGATTCCTACAGCGACCATTTCACCATTGAGACGTGCAAAGAGACAGATATGCTGAACTACCTCATCGAGTGTTTTGACCGAGTTGGAATAGAGGAAAAAAAAGCACCGAAGGTAACATGAAATGGATTCTTTTTTTTTTTTTTTTTCTTCAGTACATGGGCCTCTCACTGCTGTGGCCTCTCCCGTTTGTGGAGCACAGGCTCCAGACACGCAGGCTCAGCGGCCATGGCTCACGGGCCCAGCCGCTCCACGGCACGTGGGATCCTCCTGGACCGGGGCACGAACCCGTGTCCCCTGCATCGGCAGGCGGACTCTCAACCACTGCGCCACCAGGGAAGCCCGAAATGGATTCATTTTAAAACCCCCACAAAAACCTGGTTATGTGGTGGATAAATAATTGGTTTTTGACCCTCTAATGAGCATTCACTCATGTATTCAATCAGTAAAGTGGTTATTGAGCATCTACTATGGGTCAGGCACTGTGTTAGAAGCTGGGGGTGGATCAGTGAACCAGACAGACGAGAATCCCAGTCCTCATGGAACTCACATCCTAGTAGAGGGAAGAAGTGACAGGGCCAAGTGCCACTGCCACCAGCGACTTACACGGCCCTGATGATTTCTCTCCTAGTCTGTCGTAATCATAATAACCAACATTTATGGAGCGCCTAGACTGCCAGACACTTGGCTAGGTCTCATTCTCACAGTTGTTCATTAGTCCAGTGTGGTCCTGTGTGGTATAAGTATTATTTTTTTCCGTTGTGTTAATAAGCAAATGAACCTCAGAGAGATCAAGTACATACTAACCTCGGTCTTTCCTAAAAGCCAAGTGGCGTAAAGTGAACTTTCAAAAAGCGAGGGATACCTGTAATTGTCCAGAATCACATAAATAATAAATTGCAAAACTGGGTTTAAACTCAGCAAGCTGCACTTTTTCTTCTATTTCATGCTGAGTTACTTTATTATTATCACATTTCATTCCTATTTCATTTTTTTTTTTAAGTTTTTATTGGAGTATAGTTGATTTACAATGTTGTGTTAGTTTCAGGTACACAGCAAAGTGAATCAGTTATACATATACAAATATCCACTCTTTTTTTTTTTTAAGATTCTTTTCCCATACAGGCCGTTGCAGAGTACTAAGTAGAGTTCCCCTGTGCTATTCAGTAGGTCCTTATTAGTTATCTATTGTATATATAGTAGTGTGTATATGTCAATCCCAATCTCCCAATTTATCCCCACCACCCCAATTTCATTTTCTAGTTCTGGTTTTCTATTGGAAACTAATCCGGTTGTCAACCTGTTAGCTTCATATTTGTGAAGGGCTTCTTGGGGTTTGCTGCACTTAAGCTTAGCAAAATCAAAGAGAGTGGGCGTATCTCTGAAATCCCCACGTGGTCACCTGAAGCTTCTGCTTCTCTCTTCTCTAATTGTAGATTTTAGCGGAGACATTATACTTGGATGATACAGTTACTCTAGTTTGTTCATCATCGGTAAAGGAAGAGAAAAGGGTGCCATTTCTTGCAGATTGATCTCTTCTGACTCTTGTCAGTTTTCAACTGTATGGGATTATTTTGTTTGTCTTTGTAGACCTAACCTCTACCTTTCTTTGCAGATGTGCAGCCAGCCAGCAGTCAGCCAGCTTCTGAGCAACATCCGCTCACAGTGCATATCCCATACTGCATTGGTACTACAAGGGTCCCTCACACAACCAAGGTATGAAAAACCAATATGTGCTTGCTGTTAGCAGGGAGAGGGCCCTCTCCATCAGGCCGCCCAGCCATTCTGCACCACGTTGGATAACTCACTTCCTTACCCATGAAATGAGTGGTTGACTAGATGGTTTCTGAGGTCCCTTTCTTTCTCTAAAATACTATGAAAATAAAACACTCTGTGTGGTTTATTGAGATAGACTGTGGTTGAAATATGTTGACTTCAGGGCAGCAAATTAGTAATTCAGTTTAAAAGCAGCTGCTTGAAAGCAGTATAGATACTTGAAAAAAATGTGTAGATCATCACTGGCCATGTATCGTATAATCAATTTCTATTACTCAATAATAAAGAATAGTGGTGGAATAGGTGACATGGGAATCACCCGAAGTGTACTACATTATTAATTTTTGTTCAGAGGGTCCCATAAAGGTTTCAGGTTTAATAAAAGAGTATTTCTGTATTTCATTTCTCTTGTGAAAAAACATCTAAAGGAAAAATGACAAAGTTCAAGATTTATTCATTCTGGATGATCTTACCATAACCATTTTTGAAATTTGTCAGGAAAAAAAAAAAGGAAAATGATGCACATGTACTAAAACTTACACACTGTTCCATGGTTAAAATTAATAAGAGCTTAAAAACGTCTTCAGCCACTGCTAATCTTTTCTTCCCCCATTGGATGAGGCATAAATAAATAAGTAAAAGAGACATATAATACTTTGGTTTTTCTAATGCTTTATTTTTCAAGGGCTATATGGAGGCAAAGATGGATCCTTTCAAACCTTCTATGGTTTCTCACTGAACAGCCCCCAAAGTGATTATCTTAACAATGAGAAAGGTGATCTTTTGCCTAAAACGATTGACTGTTGTGTGGATTATTTGGGAAATTTGAAGCTTGACCTGTGATTGTCAGCTACATGACATTCTGTATGTTCTGTTGTTACACGGTGACAAGTTGATTCATCAGAGCCCTTGACTTTCGTGGGTCTGCAGGTCCCTGCAGCAGCCGTCCTTCCTGGTGCCGTACATGCTGTGTAGGAATCTCCCATACGGCTTTATTCAAGAACTGGTGAGAACCACTCACCAGGATGAAGAAGTGTTCAAGCAGGTAAGGTTTTGTGCGTTTGCTACTGAAACTGCTGGATTAGGAGCTTCCCTGCCGAGCTAGATTTCTAAAGACACCGTATATTGAAAACTTTGGTTCCTGAATTTGAACATGCGCATGTCATTTGCTCAGAGAGAGCTCCCCGAGATTCCTGTCCTGAGGAAATCAGATTGACAGCTGCATTGTTCAAATCATGTGTACATTTCAACTAATCAGTCAAGCATCAGGTATTTTAAACATGGTCTGTGCTAAATGTTTTGGGATAGTAGAAGAAATATAAGGCCCTGTCTTTGATTTTAAGAAGCTCTTAACACACTACCAAGAGGTAGCATAAGACGTGATATACATTTGCCAGATAAGTAGTGTTGAAAATTAGTTCTCTGAGTTTACAAAAAGGAGATTAATAAATCAAAGACCAAATTAGCTCAGCTGCAGTTTGCAGGTCACATAAAACCATTGTCTTCTCACCACTAGACCGGGAATGAAGTCTCAGATCTTACTGATTACTTCATTCATTAAGTATCCATACATTTTTGATATCCCATTGTGTAAAGGCAAGTGAAAATGCAGATATGTAATATTTAATAATAAAGCTTAATAATAATAATAACAACTAAAAAAGTTAGTCTTAAAGATTTCTTCCAAGGTAAAACCTTGGCATGAATTTTGATTACTGTTCTGTGGCCTGTGTTGTAAAGTAAGCACTTTGCCACAACAACTTTAACACAGCTGTTTCCCATGATGAAAGGATGCTAATGACATTTTCTTACAATTTGTTGTATGATAATCTCTTTTTCTGTTTCTAGAAAGAATAATAGAGGCAATAGCTACAAATGATATGATTTCTTTTAATCTGTTTTTTTAAAAACTCTGTTTGTTTTTTTATTTATGGCTGCTTTGGGTCTTCGTTGCTACGCACGGACTTTCTCTAATTTTGGCGAGCGGGGCTACTCTTCATTGCGGTGCGCAGGCTTCTCATTGCAGTGGCTTCTTTTGTTGCGGAGCATTGGCTCTAGGCATGCGGGCTTCAGTAGTTGCAGCACACGGGCTTCAATAGTTGCAGTGCATGGGCTCTAGAGTGCAGTCTCAGTAGTTGTGGCGCATGGGCTTAGTTGCTCTGCGGCATGTGAGATCTTCCTGGACCAGGGCTCGAACCCGTGTCCCCTGCATTGGCAGGCAGATTCTTAACCACTGCGCCACCAGGGAGATCCCTAATCTGTTTTTATACCTAATACTATTTTTAACTGTTCATATTGAGGCCTTTGAATTCTCAGAAACTGTGTTTTCAGCAGTTTTCAAAATATTAGTGAAAGAAGCATCCAGGAGTGAAAATCCCAGTCAGTGTTGTGTATTCTGTATTTGGAATTTATCAACTGCTCATCTTAGATGATGGTCTTACTGACTTATAGGAATATTTTAGGCATTATAGTGAGCTTTTCTTCTCTAGAAAATTAAGTGAACTCTGATGAAAATATATAACTGTCTTGTAAGGTTTAAGTGATACATTATATTATATGTGTAATATACATAAAGTAGAATACTTCTACTCAAAAAGACATCACTTGAGGAACCAGAGTAGCTTTACCTGTATGAAAGCCTGGAGATCAGCTAAAAAAGTATGTTATGCCTATTTTATTCATAAAGAAACTTACATAGAGGCTATGAAATGACCTCTATGTGTGTTTTTTTGTTTTTATATTTTAAATTTATTTATTTCACCTTATTTATTTTTTGGCTGCGTTAGGTCTTCGTTGCTGTGCGTGGGCTTTCTCTAGTTGCTGCCAGTGGGAGCTACTCTTCGTTGTGGTGCGCGGGCTTCTCTGCGGTGGCTTCTCTTGTTGTGGAGCATGGGCTTTAGGCACACGGGCTTCAGTAGTTGTGGAGCACAGGCTTCAGTAGTTGTGGTGCACGGGCTTTGGTGCTCCACAGCATGTGGGATCCTCCCGGACCAGGGCTCGAACCTGTGTCCGCTGCGTTGTCAGGCGGACTCCGAACCACTGCGCCACCAGGGAAGCCCTATCTGTTTTTTAATCACAGAATTCTGATCCCTTGTCTTTTCTTACGTGTCACCATGTTTCCTCAAGAGAAATGATGAGTGCAGTGGAGTTGCTGAACTGAAAAACAGCATTTTACCTTTTGTCTTAATAATGTGGCAGATTTGAATGATTAAACCTTTTGAGAGAAATTTCAGTCTTCCTTTAATTAAAGTTTGAGATGTTCATAGATAAATAAACAGCAATAAATAGTAGTTAGAATTTAGAATTGGAGATGAACACTTGGAGCATTTTTTATCGGTGCTGGGAGGTATTTATTTGAAAATAAAATTATTTTAAAAACGTGTAAGTCACACAAACAGTATAATGTTCGATATTTGAAAAGTATTACGTTTAGTAATATTTTGTCTGCTTATTATAATTTAAACCCTACTTGCAAAAGAGGATAACTCTAAAGAAGTTTTACTTTATAGCGTTCCTGAAAAAAATGCTTAAGAGATTTTTCTAGATGATCAATTGTGAAATTTATCTTTTGGTGATTCTGGAACTACTGTTTTTCCCTCGATTGCAGTTTGGGCATTTCCCACCCCTACACCTAAGCATCTCCTCTCCATTTTTAGCTAGCTTACGAAAGCACATTACTTCTACCCTGATTGCTTGGGTTGCGAGAACTAGAAGGATCTCTTCAAGAGCTGTGTTGCTATCTCAAGACACTCTAATACACTTTGTAATGCAGGGCACCTTTTTAATACTGTGCTCCTTAAATGACAAAGGTGTTCCATACAATGGGATGAAATTAGTAGGAAAGAGAATTTTTCAGGTTTTCTAGTAGCTTTTTAGAACACTCCCTTTTTCAACTTGTTGGCATTCAGACTGTCAGCTGTTGTTTACAACATTCTCAGCTTAATGTTATTAGTCTTGAATCCCAACCAACTCCCTAAATGTGCTGCTCAGTGAGTACACTGTGAAATTTAAACATGAGCTGTGCTGAGCAGATTCTGCAGTGTTCCTGTGCCCTGATATTAATGGTGAGCTTGTAAACGAAAATTTGAGTGCCCTTAGGCCCTGACATCAGGTTGTTGTACTAATCACAGCACATATGGAGGTAAGTCATCCTGATGAAGTTTTCTTTTTCAGTTTCCACATTTACCAGCCATCTCTTTGTTCTACATAATTCAAGTTAAGATACTACTAATATCCGTTATTGGTCTATTTTTTTTGTTCTCTTCGAAGTAAACGAGGAAAGATGGAAAGAATTAAAGGTGTAGGTGTAGGGGTGGCAACAAAAAATTTCTTAAAACGTTAATAGAATTGAGCAGATATTGGAACATTTAGTCCAATTTCTTTACAGGTTATAGGTGCTTGGTAATCAGAAACATACTCGTTGCTGTGATATGCAGGTTAGCGTAATTTATTTGATTAGAGCAAGGAGCCCGGGAGAGTCCTGCAGCAGGCTCCGCATCTGTGAGTTTCTGTTGAATCACGGGGAGTCTTGTCAGAGTTTTAGGGTTCACCAAAACCTATTACTTCTGGAGAATTCAGCTGCCTTACTTTACGGTCAGCCTTGTGAAAGGACAAAGCAACACCCTGTGGCTGGATTCTAGGCTCCTGTGTATGCAAAACAGCTTTTCCTTGGGCAAGCAGTGCAAATGCCTGGACTTTGCACATTTGGCACTTTATTTGACATGCCTCCTGTTCTTAAATTTTCTGTAACTTATATTTCTGATTTTTTTTTCTTGTAGATCTTTATCCCCATTTTACAAGGCCTGGCTCTCGCTGCCAAAGAGTGCTCCCTCGACAGCGACTACTTTAAATACCCCCTCATGGTAAAACTTTATTCTTTTCCTTGTAACACATTCAGCAGATGTTTTTCTTCCAGATGATTTTAACATACACTTTTCTTTCAGGTCCATGATCAACCTTGTTTTCAAACTTAAAACATGAAATCATTGTGTTGGCCATGCAGAGTGTTTGGTGTGCAGTGAGATGCATCAGTGAAGACAGTTAGCAGCGCGGTACATATTTCACCATCCGAGCCTTAGACAGGAGTCAGTGATACAGTCATTAAAATGTACTTTGCCTTATTCTATAGCTTATGAAAACAATAATCATTGGTGGTCTCCTTCTTGATTGTCCTAGCAATGAGCATACCATATTTGGGGTGAAATTTTGTTAATTTAAAACAAAACAAAACAAAAAAAAGAACTGTGACAGATGCAAATAAAGAAGGCAGAGTTAGATTAAGAAAAGGAATACAATTTTGTCTTTACATAGTGACTTTGCACAGAAAATTGCACAGTGCTTTTCTTGTTCATCTTCCCCGTTTCCTGAGGCTGTACACTTCACTTCAGGCTTTACTTGGAAAACACAAATTTGCTCAGCTCCTCCAGGCACTTTGAGGAAGCATAAATTGTGAACAGAACTATTGGCTAGATTCTCACCAAGGGTCTTCAGAGTTGTGAAAATATTGGAACCAGAAAGAAAATAAGAGGCTGTTTTCTTCTCTGACCTTGCTTCTTTAAAATTTTGGGAGAAAAATACTTTGAAGTATTACTGAATATTTTTCATTCTAAAAGTATGAAGGAAAAGTATCAAAACATGAAATTAGTTGACTCTGTATAAACACGACCTTGTGTAAATTGAAGCCTTGGTTAAATTGATGTTTTGCTGCCCATGTTCCTTTTACTCATTCTGCTAACTTGATTCCATCTTACCATTAATTCACTGCTTCCTGAGCGCCTCAAGTGTGACACACACAGAGGACCCAGGAGCTCATGAGATAAGGTGCCTCTCCTCAAGGCAAAAATCAAGACCACAACGATACAGTCAGATAATTACAATCAGTGCAAACACAGAGGTGTACTTATCTGTTTCAGAAAATCAAAACTGAGCTAAAAGGCTAAATATTAAAGTTAAACATTAAAACATTAATTAATGTTTTAAACATTAAAGCCAGTTAAATAGAAGGTGAAGCAGGAAGTCTTAGTTTTAAAAATAATTTTGAATGAATTTATGTCGGGGTTCTTCCTAGTGCACATGTTATTCCCATTCCTAATGAAATTCTATTAATCCTTGTACATTGTTCTGTCTTTGGCACATAAAAAGAAGTGGAAAAATCTGATTATTTGAGTTCAGTGATGAAATCTCTTAGTGTACATTAATTATCACTGTATTATATAAATATTCCCTCCTGGAATTGTTGGCTTTTCTCTTGTGGTTTGAATTAGCTTGATGATTCAGTAAGGAGCTTTTAGTGTCAGATATCAACAAAGTGTTCTTCTGGGTCAAAAGACAAAGGCCTCCATTATGATAGACAATAGTTTTATTTTGTACCATTATTGATGCTTGTGCAGCAAAGGGAGTGCACTGAGAGAAAGGGCAATAATTTAAGGCAGGAAGCGGAAGACCGTTGGAGCTAAAATCAGAAAGAAGCATGATTATCCTCTAGGCCAGTGGATCCCAACTTTGCCATACCTTGGAATCACCTGGGGATCTGTAGAAAGTACCTCTGCCTGGCTCTCCAAAGCTGTGACTTAATTCGTTGAGGATGTGGTGAGGGCGTGGCCTGGCATGGGGCTTTCAGAGGCTGCCCAGGTGATCCTAATGTGCAGCTGAGTTTGGGAGCCCTGGTGCTGAGCAGGGAGAATGTTTCCTTCTCAGTGGCTCTCTGAGCCTCAGCGGCTTCTCAGTTGTGTCAGTGCCTGAATGCATGGACTCAAAAGCTTCCAGCAGCTGTTTTAGTAACTCCCATAGCAACATCCAAATCACAGAGGAAATTAAATTCACTGTTAAAATAGTGCTTGACTGTATTACCATGGCCATGGTAAACGCTTTTTATGTGCCTAAGAACTATATTTCCTGATTGTCTTAACTCGAGAACGATTGGAGCGCCGATGGAAAACTTTGAGGTTCTCAAAAAACCAGGGATCTTGAAACCAAGGAATACTTTTAAATATATTTTGAATTTGGTTGCTTATTAAATTTTAATTATTTATAGTCCTGTTTGATACTGGCGAGACTAGCCATCTCAAGTTTATGAAGCATATCTTTCTGGTATAGAAAGATGTTAAATGAAAAAATCATTTATTGTAAGAATACACTCATTTACCTCTGTGTGTATATGTACAAAAATATGTCTAGAAAGCTCTTGGGCAAAATATCAATAGAGGTTAATGAGGGTGAAGTTTATGAGCGACTTGTAGTTTCATTTTATATTTCTGTTTTATCGGAAGTTTTTTACAACGCACATGTACTAGTTTATTCATCAGAAAAGCAGTGAAGCTATTTGTGCTTTGTTGGGAATGCATACCTGTTTATAGCAGCATTAAAGCTATGTCTTGATGTTACCCATGGTGGTCAGTTTAGGATGAAATACATTTAAATGACCCTTTCTGATCTTGTTTCTAGGCTTTAGGTGAGCTCTGTGAAACCAAGTTTGGAAAGACACACCCTGTGTGCAATTTGGTAAGTGCCACCCTAATGGACTTGCACATTTTCAGTGAACGTGTAACACAGAAGATATTCCTTAAGTAACAGTATCTGAAAAATGTCTCTTGGAGGACGTTGAGATGCAGATGTGAGTAATACATGTGGGTGGCTCTCAACTGTTACATTGTTGCCACCTGCGTTATTTCCGGGAATGACATTATTCACTTCTCTTTTGTGATTTTCGGGAGATAAGTATTGTACAGCTAGTACAACAGGTCCTATTGGAAACGTTTCCTTGAGTCCTTTGGTGGTATAGGAATACTTCATTTGCGTGATATCAAATATTATCATGAAACATGGAAATTAAAAGTATATCTTGTAAAAATGTAGCGGACCTGGAATGCTTTCCTTCATCTGAAATGAGAAAAAGTGGACAGGCGTCCTGACATATTTGTGACCTTGTGTTTTTGGATGTTAAGTGTCAGCCATTTTGCTGGTGGCTAAGAACCAGCTGAACAGGTCACCTGCCGAGAATTCTTTTTGTCTCATTTTTACATCACTTGCTGATTTAGCAGCTTGACTTGCCTCTTCTGTTTTTTCCTAGGTTGCTTCTTTGCCTTTGTGGTTGCCTAAATCATTAAGCCCTGGCTCTGGGCGGGAGCTGCAGAGACTCTCGTACTTGGGGGCTTTCTTTAGCTTCTCAGTCTTTGCAGAAGATGATGTAAGTACAGCGGCACTTTGCTGCTCTTATGTTCAGATTCTTCCCCAAATGTATATTATACGTTGAATTTTTGCTTTCTCTTTCCAGGCAAAAGTGGTTGAAAAATATTTCTCAGGGCCTGCCATTACCCTGGAAAACACTCGTGTGGTGAGCCAATCACTGCAGCATTACTTGGAGCTGGGAAGGGTAGGTGTTGAGAAAATGAATCCAAAGGATGAATGTGTTTTCAGTTCTGAAAGTTAAAAGCAGCACAATTATAGGCTCATTATAGTGTGATTAAGGTAATTGGGCCCCTGTCCTGGAAAGGAAATAGCAAAGGCTATTTTATTAAAACTATAACTACTCCCCTCTTCCACGCCACATTCTGCTTTCATGCTGATCATCTTGATACAGTTGAATACGGACTTTTCTTCTATCCTTGTAGTCAGGTTCTTCTAAAATGAGTGGACGTGGGAGAGGAGAAAAAGTGGGAAGGAGTTTAGCTTTTCGTAAAGTCAAAAAGGAATAATTTCTTAAACAAAGTTTTAATTTTTTTCTTCCCTTATAAAATAAATTTCAGCAAGAGCTTTTCAAGATTCTGCATAGTATTTTGTTAAACGGAGAAACCCGGGAGGCTGCTCTTGGTTACATGGCAGCTGTCGTCAATGCCAATATGAAGAAAGCACAGATGCAGGTAGGGTTCCTGAAGACTGCTTTCGCTTATGCATTAAATTCATTCACCTAAGTCCTATTTATTCAGAACCTACCAGACATTGTGCTAGGAAACGGAGATACAGTGTTGAACAAGATAGACAAGCTTCCTGCCTTTGTGGAGCTTATGTTCTATAGGGTAGATGAGTAGACGGGTAAATGTTTAATTCTAGAATCGATGAAGCCAGTGGAGCAAGGTAGAGGACTTGAAAGTAACCATGGAGGCACCAGAAGGAAGGCATGGGAGTGTCCAAGGAGGAGACATTTGATCAGAGGCCTGACTGATAAGAAAGAGCCAGCCATCACAAGGCTGAGAAAAGAACTTTCTAGATACGTGTGAAACACGAAGGTGGGAGTGAACCAGCTTTGGAACGAGCCCCACGTGCAGGCTTTCATGGCTGGAGGATAGTGAACAGGAAGGAAACCGGCGGGTCATGGGCTGGAGGGGTGGGCAGAGGCTCCATCAGGTTGAGCTGATGTTGTAAGAAGTGTCATGAGGAGCCACTGGAGGGTTTTCGGGAAGGAAATCACCAAGTCTGCTGTGTGGAGGATGGGCTAATGGGAGGAGGGGGTACAGGAGCCAACCCGAGGAGACCAGGTACAAGGTGCGGTGTTCCTGATGAGGGAGGCTGGTGGCTGGGACCACTTCACCGGCATGGAAAAGTTAAAAGGGCATCCTTGCTATATTATTATTATTAATAAATTTATTTATTTTTGGCTGCATTGGGTCTTTGTTGCTGCACGTGGGCTTTTCTCTAGTTGCGGTGAGCGGGCGCTGCTCTTCCTTGCGGTGCGCGGGCTTCTCATTGCGGTGGCTTCTCTTGTTGCGGAGCACGGCCTCCAGGCGTGTGGGCTCAGTAGTTGTGACACACGGGCTTAGTTACTCCACGGCATGTGGGATCTTCCCGGACCAGGACTCAAACCCGTGTCCCCTGCATTGGCACGCGGATTCTCAACCACTGCGCCACCAGGGAAGCTCCCTTGCTATGTTATTACTGAGCGATGTGACATTTCTACTCAGAAGAAAAAGCAGAGAGAAGAGCACGGACGTGGTACTAGACTGCCTGGATTTCCAACTGGGGTTCCACTGTTTGCCGGCAGTAGGACGTAGACAGTTGCTTCTCTGTGCCTCCATTTCCTTGTTGCCAAGTGGGGATAATAATAGTACCTGACTCGTGGACTTAGTGTATGTAAAGCTGTTAGAATCATGCCCAGTACGTGGTGAGCACTCCACCGATGTTAACTATCTTTATTAGAATTATGGTCTCTTTTTTTTGGCTGTGCCACACGGTTTGCAGGATCCCCAACCAGGGATTGAACCCAGGCCCTGGGCAGTGAAAGCACGGCGTCCCAACCACTGGACCTCCAGGGAATTCCCAGAATTGTTGTATTCTTAGAGCAGGATTATGCTATCGCTGTCAGCCAGAGAAGCTGTTAGTCAAGTGGTAACTGTGAAACGAGTTGTTCCGATGCTTCTGAGGGGAAATAAAGAAGAGAAAGGAAATAGCATTTATTGCATTTCTGCTTACTGATTTTGAGGATCTTAGGCAAATCACTTAAATTCCCTGAGCCTTAGTTTCCTCCTCTGTAAAACGTGAACAACAGTGTCGTTCAATTCTAAGGGCTGTTGTGGAGATTCAGTGAGAGAAAACCCTTCACGTATGGTTAACACTCAACAAATCGCACCTGCCAGTAGAGTGACGATGGTGGTGCTATAGGTGTCCCCTCGCTGACTTCAGGATGAAAGTTTGCTCTCCTTTCTGTACGCTTGTGCCAAAATTTCTGTTCAGATCATGATTTTGAATACTTTTCTCTTTCACAGACGGATGATAGATTGGTATCTACGGACGGATTGATGCTGAATTTCCTTTGGGTGCTGCAGCAGCTAAGCACAAAGATCAAGTTAGAGACGGTCGACCCCACGTACATATTCCACCCGAGGTGTCGGATTACTCTTCCCAGCGATGAGACGAGAGTGAATGCAACGATGGAGGACGTGAATGACTGGCTGACTGAACTTTGTGAGTGACATGTTCATTAGGTCGTTAAAAGCTGCCCTTCTTTTATTATTTTTTTTTGGTTGCCCCACGTGGCACGTGGGATCTTAGTTCCCAGACCAGGGATCGAACCCACGCCCCCTGCATCGGAAGCATGGAGTTGTAACCACTGGACCACCAGGGAAGCAGTTCTTCTATTTTCTTTTAATTACAAAAAGTAGAGTAGATACGCATTCTAACAGAAGGACCCATTTGGACTCAGCATCATCCCACAGTGTGAATCTGACACCAGCTACAGCGTCCCTGTCTGTCACCTCCCAGCGTCCCACCCCCATCCCTGGGGCTCCCTCTTGCCCTGTTCCTGTTCTCCATCATCAGTGCCAGTTTTCATTGACTCCTCTCCCCCTAAAGCTGCTACATCAGACTGTTATGGGATTATCAGGAGGAGAACTTTAATAAACATCTTAATAGCAACGCTACTGTCTTACTCGTTAAATATAAGGAGACTGAGGCTCCAGAAAGTGCTCAGCTCACCTAGCCTGTCAATCAGCGAGTTGCACCTGCGGCTCAGGTGTGCTGAGCCGAGCCCAGGGCTCTGTCTGCTCCACCACACTCCCTGATCTGGGTCCATCCTTCCCGGTGTTTAGTTCGGTTCCACTTTTTCTTACTTGGCAGTAGTGAGGGAAGCAACCTAATTCTTTAGGGAATTTCTGTTCCTCTCAGGCGACCTGATTTCTGATAAGCCAGGCTCCAGAATTAGGATCTGGGCTCCTGGGGCCAGGCCAGCCAGGGTTGGGGGTAGTTAGAGGGTTTGTGGAGAAGGTCAAGGGGGTCCCCTAAAGAACAGGCTGCCCAGAGGATGGCTGGAGCTAAGGAAGACGCTTTCTGAGGAAGGGCCCTTCCAGAGGGAGGGCCTGTAGGAGAGGAAGAAGAGAGCCTACCCTGCTTGACCACAGCTGCTTTCCCGGCTAAACGCAGTCGTGACAGAGAGGTAGAGGGACAGAGGGAGAGAATGCAAAGGAGTATAGATGGAGAAGGCAGAAAAGAAGGAAAGACACAGGCAAAGGGAAGCTTGTGACGAATAAAATGTATCTGAGAGACCGGTGATCAGGAAAACAGAAAAGTAGAAATCCAAGAGAAATGGGTACATATTTTATGTTGCAAAATACTGGGTTTGAAAGTGATTCCTGAGTGAAGGAAAATAATGACTTTCTGGGCTTCCCTGGTGGCTCAGTGGTTGAGAGCCCGCCTGCCGATGCAGGGGGCACAGGTTTGTACCCCGGTCCAGGAACATCCCATATGCCGCGGAGCGGCTGGGCCCGTGAGCCATGGCCGCTGAGCCTGTGCGTCCGGAGCCTGTGCTCCGCAACGGGAGAGGCCACGACGGTGAGAGGCCCGCGTACCGCAAAAAAAAAAAAAAAAAGACTTTTCTGCTTTTCCATTTCTTTGTTTTGTTACAATCCCTGAGAATCTGTCAGTACTGGGAATGCTATTCATTCACCCAAGTGAGCCACATCCAGCTTATGTGGAGGGGTGGTTCTCGGCTGCACCAGGTGAGAAGTTAGAGTTTACAGAGTCTAGGAAAAATAGAAAAATTTATTTTGTTTGGATGCTAATGACTCCTCACAAATTGTTACTACCTCTCTAGAAATACATTTATGAGCTAGAGATATGCAATAAAAATTAATACAATAAAAAAAGAAGTTCTCTTTTGGATTAGCCAACATCAAATAGATACGTAGAACAAATGGGAGGAAATGTGGTGTTCTGGGTTTAAATATGTATGTGTATACAATAGAAATGATAGCAATGACTTAGTTATTATGTAGGTTTTATATATGCCAGTTAAAATTCTCATGAAATCTCTCACAGATCTTGATGAATTGATGGAATAAAAATACGAATATTTTGAAGGTGTTATGATTATGGATCTTTTTCTCTATATTATAAAGCATGTTATTAAAGCAACTATACTTCAATTTAAAAAATTTTAAGGGGTTTCCCTGGTGGCGCAGTGGTTGAGAATCTGCCTGCTAATGCAGGGGACACGGGTTCGAGCCCTGGTCTGGGAGGATCCCACATGCCGCGGAGCAACTAGGCCCGTGAGCCACAACTACTGAGCCTGCGCGTCTGGAGCCTGTGCTCCGCAACAAGAGAGGCCGCGATAGTGAGAGGCCCGTGCACCGCGATGACGAGTGGCCCCCGCTTGCCACAACTAGAGAAAGCCCTCGCACAGAAACGAAGACCCAACACAGCAAAAATAAATTAATTAATTAACTCCTAAAAAAAAATTTTTTTAAACATGTTACTTAATGACAAACATAAAAACCATATGACATTTAGTTTTAAACATTATAAAATTATTCATGGAGTAATGTAGAGCTTCCACCCTTCCCTGGCACGAAAAAGCCGAACAGAGGATTTGACCCAGCCATAAAAGAGAGAGAAATTTTTAATGATTTAAGAAATGGAAAATATCATCAGAGATTATATATATATATATCTTAATATATAAACATACTTTTTATAGAGGGAGAGAAAATGAATATGTAAAATAAAAGAATGGGAGAAAATATGTGTCACATAATTGATAAAATCATATTCAAAATGCAGAACTGTTAAAAATGTGTAAGACCAAAACTAAATTCTACCAAGAAACAGTTGTCTTTCGCTTGGGGGAACAATATAAGCAGTATATGTCAAATAAAATACACTTGTAGGGGAAATATACATATTTGTAGGAATTAGGTACAAATGGAAAGAAATTCAAATTAACGTTCTATAACTACAAATTATTCAAAAACAGAGTGATAAGGTAGAATATAAGTTTGTAAATAAATAGATGGCATTTTATCAATTAATTTAGTCTATCTAAAGTGAATTCTGGTGATTCATAACAAAAATCTGTAATACTGTCTTTCTCAATAATTCCACTTCCCAGAATATGCTCCCAAAGCTGGCAACAGAGAGGGGGTGAGGGAGTAACTTGTTATACATAGATCCTCCCAGCACTGTTTCTAATAGAGGAAAATTAGAAACAACAAATATGTCCAACAGTAGGGAAATGGCTATGGAATCTGTAGCTTATTTACATAATCTAATACCATTTTGAGGTTTAACAATGATGTTTGAATAGTAGAAATGATTCTATAAAATACACCAGGAAGACACATCACCGAAGATTGTTGGTGTACATTTGTATAAACATTTAATTAGATGGGGCAGAGTACCTGATCACACATGGAGCTCAGAGGAAGTCTGTTTTTCTTATAACATTACCTAAGCCTAATTTTTTTAATATAAATTTATTTATTTATTTTGGCTGCTTTGGGTCTTCGCTGTTGCGCGTGGGCTTTCTCTAGTTGCAGCAAGCGGGGGCTACTCTTCGTTGCAGTGTGCGGGCTTCTCACTGCAGTGGCTTCTCTTGTTGCAGAGCATGGGCCCTAGGCGCGCAGGCTTCAGTAGTTGGGGCACGTGGGCTCAGTAGTTGTGGCTTGCGGTGTCTAGAGTACAGGCTCAGTAGTTGTGGCACACGAGCTTAGTTGCTCCTCAGCATGTGGGATCTTCCTGGACCAGGGATCAAACCCGTGTCCCCTGCCTTGGCAGGCGGATTCTTAACCACTGTACCACCAGGGAAGTCCCATTAATTCTAATTTTTTAAAAGTGTCCTTGGGGGCTTCCCTAGTGGCACAGTGGTTGAGAGTCCGCCTGCCGATGCAGGGGACGTGGGTTCATGCCCCAGTCCGGGAAGATCCCACATGCCGTGGAGCGGCTGGGCCTGTGAGCCATGGCCACGGAGCCTGCACATCCAGAGCCTGTGCTCCGCAACAGGAGAGGCCACAACAGTGAGAGGCCTGAGTACCACAAAAAAAAAAAAAAAAGTGTCCTTAAACTTCTTGAAAATACAAGTGTAATTTTGTCTTCTTAATTGTGCTTTTCCTCTGATATAGTCATGTGATAGATTTTATTTCGGGGATTTTGTTCTTTTTCCTAGATGGAGATCAATCTCCGTTTTCTGAGCCGAAATTCCCTACGGAATGCTTCTTCCTTACCCTGCACGCCCACCATCTCTCAATTCTGCCGGGTTGCCGACGCTACATCCGCAGACTCCGGGCCATACGGGAGCTCAACAGGTATGTACATGATGCCATGTCCTGAGGTTGCCTGAGTCACCACTTGTTCTCACAAGCAGGCAGTTCCCTTGTGACCAGTAGATTTGAATGTGACGGGTACATAGGGTACTGCCAGTAGATTTGAATGTGAGGGGTACATAGGGTACTGCCTCTGCTCCTACATCCATGTTCCTTGATTGGCCAGAGTTCTTTACATGGTGAAGTGACCCAAACTTTGATTTCTAGAGTTCTCAACACTTGGTATGTGGTTGAGACTTCCATTAACTTTTTCCACTGGGCACCGTAATATCAGGAGGCACTTTAAAGGATTTCTTGGGTTCCAGACATACCCCTCTTTCCCTGGACTGTGAAACAGTAACTCTGATTTCCCTTAATAAACAAGGTCATTTACTCCCACCAACATGTAATTCACTTTTTTTGCACATTGTCCTGTGGCATAAGAAGTCTAAAAGGGCCAGATAGTAGCCTCAGTTTCCTATTCATTAGCACCATTGTTGTTTTTCTTAATCTAAGCATTTCTCCCCATGTACCAGCACCTGCAAACAAAGGTCACAGGAATAGGAGGCAAACATTTTTTTGAACAGGTCATCTGCAATAATAATGGAGTAGCCACTTAACACCATTTGGTCCAGGAGTGGTGTAGTCTGAGTATGATAGAAAATGTGTCATATCTATATCTACCTTGAATTAAAATAGAATCAAATCACTTAATAATTGTAATAACTGCCTGGTAGATTTGTTAATATTTTTTTTTCTACATGTAATCATGTTGTCTGTAAATGATGACAGTTTTCTTTCTTTCTCATAATTTTCTTTTTTCTTTTTCTTATTTTTCTAATTTTAATTATGCTTTATTATTTGACCTACATGCTATTTATGATTGTATTGATTAATTTTAAATTCTTTTCCTTTTTTTTTTTTTTTTTTAGACCCCACATTTGTTTATTTATTTATTTTTTTTGGCTGTGTTGGGTCTTCATTTCTGTGCGAGGGCTTTCCCTAGTTGTGGCAAGCAGGGGCCACTCTTCATCGCGGTGCAAGGGCCTCTCACTATCGCGGCCTCTCTTGTTGCGGAGCACAGGCTCCAGACGCGCAGGCTCAGTAGCTGTGGCTCACGGGCCCAGTTGCTCCGCGGCGTGTGGGATCTTCCCAGACCAGGGCTCGAATCCGTGTCCCCTGCATTAGCAGGCAGATTCTCAACCACTGCGCCACCAGGGAAGCCCTCATAATTTTCTTTTTCATGCCTTACTGCCCTGGCTACAATTTCTACTACAGTCTTGAGTAGAAGTATTGATAACTTTATTAAAATTTCTTTCTTATTTCAGTTAATGGGGGGAAGTTTTTTAGACATCCTCTATTATCAGATTAAGGAAATTTCCTTTTAGGTGATTATTTTCTACAAGTTTTTTGTTCTCAACAGGAATTGAACTTTATTAAAATCTTTTTCCATCTCTGTTGAGGAGATCAGATTTTTTTCCCCTTTATTCTATTAATATGGTTGAATTACATCAACTGGCTTTCTGATATCAAACCAATCTTACATTCTTTTTTAATTATTATTATTATTTTATTTATTTTATTCTTGACTGTGTTGGGTCTTAGTTGTGGCACGTGGGATCTTTGTTGAGGCATGCAGGATCTTTTGTTGCAGTTCCTGGGCTTTCCTCTAGTTGTGGCGTGTAGATTTTCTCTCTGTAGTTGTGGCGCGCAGGCTCCAGAGTGTGTGAGCTCTCTAGTTCAGGCATGCAGGCTCAGTAGTTGTAGCACGCAGGCTTAGTTGCCCCATGGCATGTGGGATCTTAGTTCCCTGACCAAGGATCGAACCCGTGTCCCCTGCATTGGAAGGTGGATTCTTTACCACTGGACCACGAGGGAAGTTCCCTTATATTCTTGAAATAAACTCAATTCTATATTATTGCTTTTAAATCTCATTGGATATTCAATTTGCTAATATTCTGTTTCGGAGTTTTGAGTCTATATTCAAAAGAAAGATTGACCTATGATTTTCATTTCTTGTTAAGTCCTTCTCAAATTTTGTTATCAACATTATTCTTGCCACATAGAATCAGTTGTGGAGTGTTCCCTCTTTTTATATTTTTTGAGGAGTTTATTGTGTAAGAATTATTTTATTTCTTCCTTAAATGTTTGGAAACATTGATGAAGTTGTCTGGGCTTAGAGTTTTCTATGTGGGAAGTTTTTTAAATTATGTATTTTATTGTTAATAGATATCGGCCTGTTTAGATTTTCATTTCATCTTGTGCCAGTTTTCCCGTGGTATGTAAAGTTTCAAAACTTTTCGGTATAAAGTTGTTCATAGTATCCTCTTTTTATCACTTTTGTGTCTGTAGGGCCTTTATTATTTCCTTTTAGTTTAATTTGCTTTTTGTTGATGTTTCTATTGCTTTTTGAGGTTGATATTTAAATCATTCATTTTCAGCCCTTTTCAGCCCTATATATGCATTTAAGGCTGTTTAGTTTCCCTCTAAGTATGGCTTTAGCTGCATCCCTCATTTTTAGTAGGTCATCTTTTTTACTGAGGTATAATAGACATATAACATTATGTTGGTTTCAGGTATACAACATAATGATTTGATGTTTGCATATATTGCAAAATGGTCACCACAATAAGTTTAATTAACATCTGTCACTGTACATAGTAACATATTTTTTTCTTGTGATGAGAACTTTTAGGATCTCTCTCAGCAACTTTCAAATACACAGTACAGTATTATTAACTATAGTCACCATGTTATATATTACATCCCCATGACTTACTTATTTTATAACTGGTAGTTTGTGTACCTTTTGACTCCCTTGACCTATTTTGTCCACCCCACTCCCCCACCTCTGGCAGCCACCAGTCGTCTTCTCTGTGTCTTTGAACTTGGTATTTTGGGTTTTTGTTTGTTTTTTTAGGATTCCATACATAAGTGAGATTATATGGTATTTTTCACTGTCCGACTTATTTCACTTAGCATAATGCCCTCAAGGTCCATCCATGTTGTTACCAGTGGCAAAATTTCATTCTTTTTTATGGCCGAAAAATATTCCTCTGTGTGTGTGTGTGTCTGTGTGTGTGAGACATTTCTTTTTCCATTCATCTGTTGGTGGACACTTAGATTGTTTCTCTATCTTGGCTATTGTAAATAATGTTGCAATGAACATGGGGGTGCATATATCTTTTCATTTTTGTTTTCGTGGGCTAAATACCCAGAAGTGGAATTGCTGGATCATACAGTAGTTTTAATTTTAATTTTTTGCGGAATATCCATACTGTTTTCCATAGTGGTTGTACCAGTTTACATTGCCACCAACAGTGCACAGGGGTTCCCTTTTCTCTACATTCTTACCAACACTTATTTCTTATCTTTTTGATAGTGGCCATTCTAACAGGTATGAGGTGATATCTCATTGTGGTTTTGATTTGCATTTCCTTAATAGTTAGTGATCTTGAGCACCTTTTGGTATGTCGTATTTTATTGTGCCGTTCAAAATATATTCGAATTTTTATTATTTCTTACTTGACTTGTGGATTATATAAAGATGGGGTGCTTAAATTCCAGATTCTTGGGGGGATTTGTTCATTTATCCTTTGTTACTGATTTCTAGCTAAATTCCATTGTCAGAAGACATATTCTGATTTGTGTTCTTTGAACTTTATTGAGATTTGCTTCGTAGCTAACATTTAAATTAGTAAATGTTCCATAGCGGAAATGAGCGCACAGGAATTCCCTGGCAGTCCAGTGGTTAGGACTCTGCACTCTCACTGCCGAGGACCTCGGTTCAGTCCCTGGTCAGGGAACTAAAATCCCACGTGCCACGCAACCAAAAAAAAAAGAAGAAGAAAAGAAAAGAATCCGCTTTCTATATTGCTTTTTGCAGTATTTCACATATATCGTTTAAGTTTGTTTATCTTTTGTTCAAATTTTCCTTATGTCTGCTGATTTTATCAGCTTATAATATCAGTTATTGAGAAGCTTATAAAAATTTCCAACTCTGATTTGTCTGTTCCTTCATCCTGGAATGGATGCCGTCCTGTGGTCCCATCATTCCCACTGACTTCGGAGGATACATGTCAATGGCACCATCTGCCATCTTCACTCCCAGCCTGCAGTGAGGGTTGGTGCCTTTCAGAGATGTTGGTGTTCCCCTCACCTGTGTATTTTTCAGTGCTGTGATACAAGAGGTATCTTCCAGGGCTTCCCTGGTGGTGCAGTGGTTAAGAATCTGCCCGCCAATGCAGGGGACACGGGTTCAAGCCCTGATCCAGGAAGATCCCACATGCTGTGGAGCAGCTAAGCCTGTAGTCCGTGGCAACTAAGCCCGTGTGCCACAACTACTGATCCTGCGCTCTACAGCCTCCGAGCCACAACTACTGAGCCCGCACACCTAGAGCCCATGCTCCACAACAAGAGAAGCCACTGCAATGAGAAGCCCGCGCACCACAACAAAGAGTAGCCCCCGCTCGCCGCAACTAGAGAAAGCCCGCGTGCAGCAGTGAAGACCCAATGCAGCCAAAAATAAATAAATAAAATAAATAAATTTTTTAAATAAAAAAACTAATTAAATAAATAAAAGTACATCTGGCTGAAGTCAGATTAAGAAAATAAAAGAAGTATCTTCCAGGACACAGTTGGGGTATGTGTGTGTTTTGAGAGGGTGGTTTTCTGAGCTAGTCATATGTGGTAAATCTATATTAATATTCCAAGCTTCTTATATTTTGGATTCCTTCCTCTGAATTTATATCAAGGAATTCCTAACAACTCAACTTCAATTCTAGGTTTTAGTCAACCAGGTGGGCACACAGTTAGAGCCCCTCCCAGATACTCAGGATAAGGTTGAATCCAGAGACTCTGGTCGTTGTATTCATGTCAATGAATTTATCCCCACTTAGGAGTGTGTTAGCATGTTCCTCTCTTGGTGATCAAGCATCTTCAGAATCTGTTCCACACATACTGCCACATTTCTTCACTACATACATAGTAGGTAGAATAGTGGTGCGGCAAAGATGTTCACGTCCTAGTGCCCAGAACTTGTGAATGTGTTACCTTACATGGTAAAAGAGACTTTGCAGATGTGATTAATTGTAGGATCTTGAGATGGAGAGGTTTTCCTAGATTATCTGGGTGGACCCAATGTATCACAAGGGTCCTTTTAAGAGGGAGGCAAGAAGGTGAGAGTGAGAAAGGAAAATGTGATGACAGAAGCAGACATCAGAGTGATGTGGGTCCACAAGCCAAGGAATGCAGGCGCCCTCTAGAAGCTGGAAAGGGCAAGGAAACACTCTCCCTAGAGCCTCCAGAAGGAATGCATCCCCTGCTGACCCATTAGGCTCCTGACCTCTGGAACTCTAAGACTATAATTGTGTTGCTGCAAGCCATTAAGTTTGTGATGATTTGTTACAGCAGCAATAGGAAGCTAATATAACATATTAGCAAATCTTGGTCTTTCTTTTTTCTTCAAATGTGTGCTTTTCCTGCATATGGCTTTGTAATTGGCCCATAAGGACAGTGATTGATCTCACTCCAGTTTCGGTTCTGGAAGCAATGATGTATGATGGGTTGGGACCTAAGGGAAATTGGCATCATCCTGCAATTTGACCATCTGAGCTACAATCACTGTAGGAGCTGCTTCTGCTGTCAGACGAGGCTCAGGGGATTTAGGGATTTGGGTACTTTGGTTCTCCTGAACTCCTCCATTTGAATTCTTGGAGTCCCAGTCTTTGCTCTGACATTTAGATAAGAGATCCAGTGAGGTTATGGATTCAGTCTATGTTATAACTTGGTGCTTTATAGGACCAGACTCTGCTTCTTTATGGTCGTCTTAGAAACTCCCTGACTCATTGGCTTGTTCTTGAGGCGAGATTTTAAAATCTGGAGCCTGTCATTTTCTTCTGTGAGCTTTCCAGCATAGTTACAAGTAGCCACACCATCTCTTCACTCCAGGAGGTCACTGGTGATCGTTTATGCAGCTGTTTTTCCACTGAGAACCTGGGCTACCAGTTTTATGCCCTCACATGCTAACTGAATCTTCACCGCTTTCTTTTTTTTGTTTTTTTTTAGTATTTATTTTGATTTATTTATTTTGGCTGCACCGGGTCTTAGTTGTGGCACACGGGATCTTAGTTGCGGCATGCGGGATCTAGTTCCCCAACCACGGATCGAACCCAGGCCCCATGCATTGGGAGCGTGGAGTCTTACCCACTGGACCACTGGAAGTCCCCTTCACCACTTTCAAACCAGCCCAGTCGAAGAACTGATCCCAAAGGCCCATTTTTCTGAAGGGCCTGTTACCTGTAACCTCTTCTTGCCAATAAGCATATAGGTCGTTATGTTAGTTTCCTTTTGCTACTGCAACAGATTACCACGACCTTCGTGAGTTAAAACAACAAAAATTATTACCTTAGGGTTCTGGTGGTCAGAAGTCCTAAAATCAAGGCTGCATTCCTTCTGAGGCTCTAGGGAAGGATCTCTTTCTCTGCCTGTTCCAGCTGCTGGAGACCCCCTACATTCCTTGGTTCACAGCCCCCTTCCTCTCTTTTCAAAATCAGGACCATCGCATCTTCAGCTCTCCCTCCCTCTGATCTCTGCTTCACTTGTCACAACTCTTTCTCTTACTCTGACTCCCTCTTTCTCTTAGAAGGACGCTGAGATGACATTGGGCCCACCCAGACATATAGGCCTATCTTAGACTCCATACCCTTAATCACATCTGCAAGTTTCCTTTGCCATGTAAGGTAACATATTCACAGGTTCTGGGGATTAAGCTGTGACATCTTCCTGTGGGGCGGTGGGGCGGAGCATTAGTCTGTCTACCATTATTCATGTTCCAGTTGTAGACAGAGGAATCCACTTCATCTGAGATAAGCAGCAAGAGGATAATTAAGGCTACTATTTGGTTTATTGAATCACTGGCACGCCTGGAAAAGAGGACTCCCAGAGCTCTTCTCGAACCTGGCCTGGCAGGAAGAAGCTGCTTCAAGGTTCAGCCTCTGCCAGTGCTTCAAGCAAAACCCGTCAACACTGTGCTTCCAGAAGAACCATGTGGCTGTCACTTCACTATATTCACTTCTGCCTTCAGTGAGGGCTCACCTCTTGGTGGCAGCTAGGTCATGTGCAGAAATGCTGGCAGCAAGGGAATCAAGGAAATGTAGTTTTTGTTTTTGTTTATTTATTTAATTAATTTATCTTTGTGTTGGGTCTTCGTTGCTGCGCACGGGCTTTCTCTAGTTGCGGCGAGCGGGGGCTGCTCTTCGTTGTCGTGCACGGGCTTCTCATTGTGGTGACTTCTCTTATTGCAGAGCACAGGCCTCTAGGTGCGTGGGCTTCAGTAGTTGTGGCACGCAGGCTCAGTAGTTGTGGCTCGCGGGTTCTAGAGAGCAGGCTCAGTAGTTGTGGCACACGGGCTTAGCTGTCAGTAGTTGTGGCACACGGGCTTAGCTGCTCCACGGCATGTGGGATCTTTCCGGACCAGGGCTCGAACCTGTGTCCCCTGCATTGGTAGGCAGATTTTTAACCGCTGCACCACCAGGGAAGTCGCTAGGAAATGTACTTTTAAAGAAGTTATTGCCCCCTAGTTTCCTACACAATGTTTTGATAGATAGAAAGGGTTGACATAGTGTTAAGTGAGCCGGTCTTTAAAATATGCAGCATATTACATGATCAGGGAAGGCTTTACCTGTCTGACAGGTGATATTTGAGGAGATACCTGAAGGGAGTGAAGGAGCAAGTCGCAAAGGTAACCTCAGAGAAGAGCATTCCAAGCAGAAGGAAAAGTGTCCTTAGTAAAGCAGCCTTTTGTTTTGGGTAACTGAGTAGGCATAGTAACCTTGCATTTTCTCCCTCCCAGAAAAACAGGGAACAATGTATTTCCTTCCAAAAGTAATGATTACTGTATTTCATCAACTCTAAAATGCCATCCACTTTAAGACATCGTTATGTTGGGAATCAGTAAGAAAGAAAAATACTGCCAATTTAGCCATAACTTGCCACTGAGTTTGGTGATGCTGACATGGGGGGAGAGAGGGGACATGTGTCTGAGAGTCAGTAACATGGTGAAAATGAACAGATAAGGTGGGTGATGGATCTCTGTGTCTTCTTTCATTTGACTGTTAGTCTTCACTTTCAGAACTGTGGAAGATTTGAAAAACAATGAAAGCCAATGGAAAGACTCCCCACTGGCAGCTAGACACCGTGAAATGCTGAAGCGCTGCAAGACTCAGCTTAAGGTTTGTATCATTAATTGGGATAATTATACACCAGCCTCATAATAGTAATTTTCCCACCAGAATATGCGCCTTGAGTGAGCAGTTTAATGTCTTCAGTTTTTCTCATTATTCTCTTCCCCCCAAGATAAAAATGGTACATTTAAAAACTTGTGGATAGTTTCTATGTATATTTGAATCTCAGGACAGAAAATGCTTATGCCTATGCCAATGACAATATGAATTCTTAATGGATTTTATCATCCTCAGTTGAACATCACCTCCCTTTCCTTGCCTTGTGCAAGATCCTCCCCATCTGCTAACCCTCACCCCCGCACCTCAAAACACACACAACTCCAGTTTGTCCAGCCACGCATTTTCATGATGTTTGACAAAGTGGATTTGTGGTAGTGGAAAGATCTCTTTGCTTTGCCCCTCATTGTTCGTTTAATTGAAAATGATCCATCGTATAGAACCTAACTGCAGATGGGAAGATTTCTGCTTATGAGACATAGCTGGGAACAGATGCTAGCTAAGGTTGTACAAGGGAAGCACAGACAGCAAATTTATGCATTTTTCATTTATGCACTTTTATGTTCAAATTACAAAGCTGAATGTTAGCTGGTCGTGTTTTTTGTTGATTAGTAGGATGATGTGTAGACATTTTACCTGACTTAGATTTCTGGTACAAGTTAAGATTTCAGTTTTATTTATCTATACAGTAGACCTCTTTGAGATGCTGAAAAAGCTGGGGGCTCTTTTCTGGGGTCTATAGACCCCCTAAGCACTCCAGAGATAGGTTTCAAGAAGCCTGTAAACTGTTTATATGCACTGTGTGCTCACGTGTGTGTTTAAACTCACAGCGATACTCTGGGGGGGTATCATACCCTTGGTGGACAAGCATTTTGCCCAAGAGCAGCTTTTCAGCTCAATGCTGACCTGGCACTGAGATGCGGATTTGTCTGGCTCTTCTCAGTAACCATCCCTGACTTCCGAAGGGCCTCCCCCATCAGGTTATTTGAATATGGCAGTGACAGCCTAACCTTTTTCAGCACTAACTGTGTGCTAGGTTCTGTGCCCAGTGATTCGCATGGCATGCCTTTTCTTTCTCTTAGAACAGAGAAAGAGAAAGCTCTTGAGACATGACCAGCATCTTACAGGCAGTTAGCAAGGAAGCTCTTGAAGCTCTAGAGCCTAGGTTTCCCATCTCCTTGCCCATTCCCTGCCCAATCACGCTGCAGGTACTTAGCCACCAACTAATTAATCTATGGGTGGGGACATACCTGCTTCCGCAGAAACTGGTACGATGCAAGGCCTGTGCTGATGCTGGTTTACTTGACGAGAGCTTCCTGAGAAGATGTCTGAATTTTTACGGCCTTCTCATTCAGCTGCTGCTCCGCATCCTGGACCCTGCCTATCCCGAGTGAGTGTGCTCTGTCCTCTTCACGCCGGCTGCACTCCCCAGGCTGTGTTGTCTTTATTGTTCTTCAAAGCCAATACCTAAGACAAGACCCTTACGTTATTAAGAATTCATTTCCAGGTTGTACTTATATAGAAAGTAGTAATTTTTTGTTGTTGTTGTTGCGTGGGCCTCTCACCATTATGGCCTCTCCCGTTGCGGAGCACAGGCTCTGGACGCGCAGGCTCAGTGGCCACAGCTAACTGAGCCTCTCCGCGGCATGTGGGATCTTCCCGGACCGGGGCACGAACCCGTGTCCCCTGCATGGGCAGGCGGACTCTCAACCACTGCACCGCCAGGGAAGCCCGAAAGTAGTAGTATTAATAAATATTTTCGGGGACTTGTGGTTAAGACTCCACACTCCCAATGCAGGGGGCATGGGTTCGACCCCTGGTTGCGAAACTAAGATCCCCACGTGCCGCATGGCGCGGCCTGGGGAAAAAAATAAGTAAATAAATATTTTCCTTGGAATTAGTTACAGTAATAAGGGACTGTCAACACCTATTAAATTATTAATTTTGACATAGTGCTTTTTAAAAATTGGCTATAAAATCTTCAGGGTTTTTTGTTGTTGTTCTGGGGGTTTTTTTGTTTTTGCTTTTATTTATTTAGTTAGTTAATTTTGGCTGCATTGGGTCTTCGTTGCTGCACGCGGGCTTTCTCTAGTTGCCACGAGAGGGGGCTACTCTTCGTTGCGGTGCACAGGCTTCACGTTGAAGTGGCTTCTCTTGTTGTGGAGCACGGGCTCTAGGCGCGCGGGTTTCAGTAGTTGTGGCATGTGGGCTCAGTAGTTGTGGCTCACAGGCTCTAGAGCGCAGGCTCAGTAGTTGTGACACACGGGCTTAGTTGCTCTGTGGCATGTGGGATCGTCCCGGACCAGGGCTCGAACCTGTGTCCCCTGCATTGGCAGGCGGATTCTTACCCACTGCGCCACCAGGGAAGCCTCGCTTTTCTTTATTTTTTTTAATTGAAGTAGAGTTGATTTACAGTGTTGTGCCAGTCTCTGCTGTACAGCAAAGTGACTCAGTTACTCATATATAGACATTCTTTTCTTTTTTAATATTCTTTTCCATTATGGTTTATCACAGGATAGTGAATATAGTTCCCTGTGTTTATACAGTAGGACCTTGTTGTTTATCCATCCTATATTTAATAGTTTACATCTGCTAATCCCACACTCCCAATCCTTCCTTCCCCCACCCCACTCCCCCTTGGCAACCACAAGTCTGTTCTCTATGCCAGTGAGTCTGTTTCTGTTTTGTAGATGGGTTCATTTGTGCCATATTTTAGATGCCACGTATGAGTGATACCATATGGTATTCGTCTTTCTCTTTCTGACTTCCTTCACTTAGCATGATAATCTCTAGTTGCATCCATGCTGCTGCAAATGGCATTATTTTGTTCTTTTTTATGGCTAAATAGTATTCCATTGTATATATATGTACCACATCTTCTTTATCCATTCATCTATCAATGAACATTTAGGTTTTTTCCATGACTTGGCTATCGTGAATAGTGCTGCTGTGAACATAGGGGTGCATGTGTCTTTTTGAATTATAGTTTTGTCCAGGTATATGCCCAGGAGTGGGATTGCTGGATCATATGGTGATTCTGTTTTTAGTTTTTTGAGGAATCTTCATACGGTTCTCCACAGTGGCTGCACCAACTTACATTCCCACCAACAGCGTAGGAGGGTTCCCTTTTCTTTACACCCTCTCCAGCATTTGTTATTTGTAGACTTTTTCATGATGGCCATTCTGACCTTTGTGAGGTGGTACCTCATTGTAGTTTTGATTTGCATTTCTCTAATAATTAGCAATGATGAACATCTTTTCATGTGCCTACTGGCCATCTGTATGTCTTCTTTGGAGAAGTGTCTATTAAGGTCTTCTGCCCATTTTTCAGTTGTGTTGTTTGATTTTTTTTGTTGTTGAGTTGTATGAGTTTGTATATTTTGGAGATTAAGCCCTTGTCTGTCACATCATTTGCAGATACTTTTCTCCCATTCCACAGGTTGTCTTTTCATTTGTTTTTTATGGTTTCCTTTGCTGTGCAAAAGCTTGTAAATTTGATTAGGTCCCATTTGTTTACTTTTGTTTTTATTTCTATTGCCTTGGGAGACTGACCTAAGAAAACATTGGTATGATTTATATCAGAGAATGCTTTGCCTATGCTCTCTTCTAGGATTTTATGGTGTCATGTCTTATGTTTAGGTCTTTAAGACATTTTGAGTTTATTTTTTTTCATGGAGTGAGGGAGTGTTCTAATTTCATTGATTTACATGCAGCTCTCCAACTTTCCCAGCACCACTTGCTGAAGAGACTGTTTCCCATTTTATATTCTTGGAAAATTGGCTATAAAATCTTTGATTGATAGAAAAGGAAATTGGAAGCTAAACGCTGGAGTTAACAGGATATTAGGTCCCCCTAGACACTGGGTCCAGGCAAATCCTTAGCGAATTCAGAGAATGAGCTGAGAACATTCTTGATCTCTTTATCATCACCTGGACAGCTCCTCCAGGCAGCCATTTTTGTTTTATTTGTTATTATTTTATGGTTATTATGAAATCTCAGGATCACCAATGTTGGTGAGGTTGGCCCAAGCCCCCTGCAGGAGTGGAAAATATTGGGTTGGCCAAAAGGTTCGTTCAGTTTTTTCCGTAAGATGGCTCTAGTAGCACTTAGTTGTCTTTAACTTCATTCGAAACAATTTTGTTAGGTTGTATGTGACAGCTGTCATATCAGCGTGCATTTAAAAAAAGACATCAGAATTGGTGAATTTTTGTGTAGCCATTTTAATATTGAAGATGGAAGGAGAAAAGTCACATTTTCAGCATATCATGTTTTATTATTATAAGAAAGGTAAAAACGCAGCTGAAACGCAAAAAAAGATTTGTGCAGTGTATGGAGAAGGTGCTGCGACTGATCGAATGTTGTCAGAAGTGGTTTGTGAAGTTTCGTGCTGGAGATTTCTCACTGGATGACACTCCCGGTCGGATAGACCAGTTGAAGTTGATAGAGATCAAATCAAGACATTAACTGAGAACAATCAATGTTATACCACGTGGGAGATAGCCGCATACTCAAAATATCCAAATCAAGCGTTGGAAATCATTTGCACCAACTTGGTTATGTTAATTGCTTTGATGTTTGGATTCCACATAAGTTAAGCAAAAAAAACCTTCTTGACTGTACTTCCGAATGCCATTCTCTACTTAAATGTAATGAAAATGTTCCGTTTTTAAAACAAATTGTGACGGGCAATGAAAAGTGCATACTGTGCAGTAATGTGGAATGGAAGAGATCGTGGGGAAGCAAAATGGACCACCACCAACTACACCAAAGGCCGGTCTTCATCCAAAGAAGGTGATGTTGTGTATATGGTGGGACTGGAAGGGAGTCCTCTATCATGAGCTCCTTCTGGAAAACCAAACGATTAATTCCAACAAGTATTGCTCCCAGTTAGATCAACTGAAAGCAGCACTCAACAAAAAACGTGCGGAATTAGTCAACAGAAAACGCATAGTCTTCCATCAGGATAACGCAAGACCACATGTTTCTTTGATGACCAGACAAAAACTGTTACAGCTTGGCTGGGAAGTTCTGATTCATCTGCCGTATTCACCAGACATTGCACCTTTGGATTTGAATTTATTTCGGTCTTTACAAAATTCTCTTAATGGAAAAAATTTCAATTCCCTGGAAGACTGTAAAAGGCACCTGGAACAGTTCTTTGCTCAAAAAGATAAAAAGTTTTGGGAAGATGGAATTATGAAGTTGCCTGAAAAATGGCAAAAGGTAGTGGATCAAAAGGGTGAAGACGTTGTTCAATAAAGTTCTTGGTGAAAATGAAAAATGTGTCTTTTATTTTTACTTAAAAATCGAAGGCACTTTTTGGCCAACCCAAGAGTATTTAAAGTACATGTGTAGCTCTGTTGTCTCAAACAGTTTGAGTTCCATAAAATGACCAAACATGACCCTTTTATTTCCTTCACATTTATTGCATTAATCTTAATGCAATAAATAAAAATCAAGAAAAGGAAAAACGAAAATGTTTCACGTCCACCCTAGCCTATCCCTGTCTTCATTATTCCCTGTTCATTTCTGGTTGTAGTTTCTTTGCCTGTGCACTTTTTACATAGTTCTGTTATAGAATGAGAGCTTTTTCCAAGTGAACCACTTACTTGTGTTGGTAGTATAATATTCCTTGTAGTTTGATGTGTCATGATCTCATTTTGTAACCGGTACTTTTCTCTTTGACAGCATCACGCTGCCTTTAAGTGCAGATGTCCCCAAGGTATTTGCAGCATTGCCTGAGTTTTATGTAGAAGATGTTGCTGAATTTTTATTTTTTATTGTACAGTAAGTCCCATTCCCATATTACATAGTTCTAACATGTGTTTATATTTAATATGTACATTATATTATGAACCTCCATCTTATGCCACTGCTTTAACCGAATGCTGCCTGGAGACTGGAAAAATAAATCCGGCTGTGGCATCCAGCCAATTCCAGTAATAACTCAAGACAGAGGAGGATTAACAGTGCTGGTAATAATGTGCTCTGTGAAAAGTGAGTCGAATTGTGTGTCTGAGAAACAAGGAGAAAACCGTTTATAAATATCTGAGTGAACATTCAAAAGCCAGAAATACCCACCTCTATATTTTGTACCAAAATTTTTCTCAATTGTAAAATTAGAGAATGCTTACAAAGAAATATGTTGAGTGTATAACCAATATTTGAACTTTGAAAAAAATGAAAACAGCTCCATCAAAATATTTTTTAAAGTCTTTTTGGTCATGAAGATCTTTTGTAAAATTCACCTATGATTTAATCATACCTTTGGTTTATTTTCTAAAACATAAGTTAATATAACATGCTACGGCCAATAGACGCAATGGGTTTTAAATCTACCTAGTTGTAATGGGGATAGTCACCTTAAACTCAGCAAGTTAAAGGGAATTCCGTGTCCTGGCTCCTAGACCTATTCGTCCCCTTCCTTGCCTAATGACACCAGCATCCACCCGTGTTTTCTCAGAGCTTTACTACCTGTTCCTCTCACCTCTCTTCAGATACTCTCCTCAGGTGCTTTATGAGCCCTGTACTCAGGATATTGTGATGTTCCTCGTTGTGATGTTGTGTAACCAGAACTACATCCGAAATCCGTATCTGGTGGCCAAACTCGTAGAAGTCATGTTTATGACTAACCCTGCTGTTCAGCCACGGACCCAGAAGTTTTTTGAAATGATTGAGAACCATCCTCTCTCCACCAAGCTGTTGGTCCCTTCCCTGATGAAGTTTTATACAGGTAAGTTCCTGATGTGTACAGGTGGGCAAGGTCGTCTAAAGCCAGTGGTTGAAGTTGTTCTAAACCTGTTACCTAATATTCTGACATCGGCTTAAGTATGACCCACTAATACACTGCCAGCAGAGCATAAACTGTTGGTTATTTTTCCCCTGAGTTGTGGAAATATTACACTGACCACTCTATATACTAGTCCCTGATGATTCAGTGAGATCCATTGAAAGTCAGATGGGTAACACTGAGATCAAGTTGGTGTTTTTATCTGAAACTACCTGGGTCATTTTAGCTTTTAACTTACAACATTAGTTTCGCAACACTGTCCTATAACCCAGAGTTTCAAAACTGGGTAAAACCAGGAGCTTGTTAAAAATGCTTATTCTTGGAGATCCCACTCAAACCAGCAGAATCAGGATCTCTGAGAGTCACTCATTGACTAATTCTGTACATTCATCCAATGCCTACTATTTGCCAGGCACTGTTCTAGGTGCTAGGCAACACTGGTGAACAAAACTGAGAATGTATCAGACACTCTGCAAGGAGGTCTTCCTCTTCTGGTTGAATTGTATTCCAAATTTTCATTTTTAATTTGGCTTTTGAACTGCAAATGTGTTTTCATAAAGCCCATTACTTAGGGGATGCATTCACCTGTTCTCTACCAAAGGCACAGGATTATACAGATGGAACATTTTCCCTCCAGTTTGTATGTTTCTCAGGAAAGGAAGTGTGTTGTCTGTCTTCTTTTTATTTATTTATTTATTTATTTATTTATTTATTTTTGGCTGTGTTGGGTGTTCGTTGCTGCGCGCAGGCTTTCTCTAGCTGCGGCAATCGGGGGCTATTCTTCATTGCGGTGTGCGGGCTTCTCATTGCAGTGGCTTCTCTTGTTGCGGAGCACAAACTCTAGGCACACGGATTTCAGTAGTTGTGGCATGTGGGCTCAGTAGATGTGGCTTGTGGGCTCAGTAGTTGTGGATCGTGCAGGCTCAGTAGTTGTGGCACGTGGGCTTAGTGGTTCCATGGCATGTGGGATCTTCCCGGACCAGGGCTTGAACCTGTGTCCCCTGCATCGGCAGGTGGATTCTTAACCATTGCGCCATCAGGGAAACCCTTGTCTGTCTTCTTATCTTCTATTGAACCTAGCACGTTCTGAGCACCCATTTAGCAGAATGTACTCGCCATGCTCTTAGAAGAAACACCAGCCTCCCGGAGCACAGTCCATTGTTGTTCACGGCGGCAGCAGCGGTTTGAGGATTCCTCTGTGTTCAGTGACAACCACCCCTTCCCTGTAGACCAAGACCTGCTCCTGCTTGTTTTGGGCTGGTGCTGACATCTCTCTCTGTGTGCTTCTGAGGCTCAAGAACCTGTCTACCTCCTTTCCCCTTTGTCACTATTATCTTATGTCACCTACTAGGAGATTCTCTCCTTCCCCAAGCCTGCCTATGTCCTCTTAAACCTAAACAAGTATGCAGGCCTCTTGAAGTTTTGTTAACATGCTCACCTTGGCAACAGCAGAACACTCCTGGGTAAAAGGCCCCCGCTTGGCTCTCCTGTCCTCCTCTTACCTCTCAGCCCTGGTAGGAGAGGACCACGGGCCATTCCAGGTACAAGTGGTACATCACCCGTGTGCAGGACGGGACCTTGTATGGTCCCTTGCACCTGTCAGGCTTACCTGAATTGAAGGTAATTCTGCATTTCTTAAAATAATGATGAGGTACCTCTTTTCACCTGTTAAATTTATTTTTAAGATGGGAATACCTAGTGCTAATATGGTTGTAGGGAAATAAACGAACCTGCAAAAGTCTGTTTCATCTCCTCCGTAGCTCGTGTGTAGAATTAGTGCTATGAAACTCTCTTAAGAATGTAAGTTGGTAAAGCCTTTCTGGAAGGCAAATTGGCAGTCCACACCAAAGCCTTTTATCTTCCATATCAGTCAAGGCCCAGTTAGGATAACCTGCTGGTTAGTTTAAGAGAGAGAATTTAACATAAGGAACTGGTGAAATAGGTAGTGGAAGACAGAAAAGGCAAATAAGGAACACTGGGGTAGTACAGATTGTCAGTGCAGGGAGCAGCCATCATCTGTCCCTAGGACTGGGGGAACCAAGGGAAAAGGCTGGGGTTATGGGATTCTAGTGCCTCAAATTAGTGCTTAGACAGAACTGGGACCCAGGCCTGAGGAAGCATGCTGGCCAGCTGGTGCTGGTGTCTCTGAGGGCATATGGGATTCCTGGTCCTGCGAGTGTGGAACAAAGCTGGAAACAAGCCAGCTGCTGCTGCTGGGCTGGAGAGTCCATGATGGGAGCAGCAAGCCAACAGAGGTCCAAGTCCCTTCTTCAGTTTTCCAGCTCCCCTGCAGCGCCCCCTGTTGGCGAGCCTAACAGGGGGCCAGCCGGCAAAGGGAAACTTAAGAGTCCCAGCGTCAGTATCACAAAGCCAAGTATAAAGGGTGGATTTGGGGGGACCTCCCTGGTGGCCCAGTGGTTAAGACTCCATCCTCCCAATGCAAGGGTCCAGGTTCGATCCCTGGTCAGGGAACTAGATCCCACGTGCATGCTGCACCTAAGAGTTACATGCCGCAACTAAGGAGCCCAGTGCCGCAACTAAGACCCGGCGCGACCAAAGAAATAAATAAATAAATGTCTTTTTAAAAAAAAAAATTGGTGGATTTGGGGCTGAGAGACAGCAGCTAAATAATGAGTACACCCTCTTACATGTAAATTTCATTCATAGTAATCGATTCTGTGGGAATAAATATAAATGTCTATAAATGTTTATAACAGCATTCACTGTGTTAGTATTTATAATGCGGTACAGTGAGAGTATTAAAAACAACCTAAATTCCTGCCAATTGTGGGTCAGTTAAGTAAATTATAGCGTATCCATACGGTGGGTCTATGGGAACCATGAAAAATAGTGTGTTATTTACAGTACGTGGTTAAGTAATAAAAAGTAAAGAAAATGCCATGTAATGGAACAATATGTCAAGTATGACCACGTTTTGGTACACATATATATATTACAGAAAAAAGTATGGGAGAGTATACGCCAAAATATTAACAGTGAATTGGTTATTTATGAATGGTAGAACTGTGGGTAGTTTGTGGGGTTTTTTTTAAATTATCTGAACATCTTAATTATTCTACAGTAAACATGCATTGTTAGTATTAAAAAAAAAAATTTTTAGTTAAGTGCATTTTGTACTCAGATAGTGCCCTGGGCCTGTCACTGTGGCTCTGGTATAAAGAACAGGGCTGGGCCTCTTGCCTGTGAGACCAGTGCTGGGCCTGGGGGGCCCCCCACCGGTAAGATTCCAGGAGCTGGTGGGCGGGTGTTGTTTTTCCTTTCCCCCTTGCCACCAAGCAGTGTGCCCTCTGGCCCTGGGCCACCTCTGTGGTGGTCCATGGGTATTAGATGATACCCATGCTAATAATAGCCACTGCTTATTGAACATTTACTAATCCTTTCACTAAATCCACACGGCAGTCCTCAAGATGGGTGCTATAAATATCTCCATTTTACGAATGAGGAAACTGCAGCTTAGAAAGGTCAAGAAGCTTGCTGAAGGTAAACAGCCAGTGAGTGGCAGCGGCCTCAGCAGCCGGGCATTAGCACAGGTGCTCCTCCAGTTACCACGGGCCCTGCGCCAAGGGAGCCCTGCCGCGGGCGTGGTGGACACTCCCCACGTGTCCATCAAATCCATGTTAAGTCCTGCTGACTGAGGTCCTGGCTCCTGAGCACGGCTCTCAGACATGAATTAGAGATTGATCTCTGGAACAGTCTCCTCTTTTACACCCCAGAGAGGGTATTCTAGCTTAGACAATACTTAAGATCAAATGTTTGTTCCAAAAATAAAACTGAGTTTCAAAAATAAGAGTATTTTATTTGTACCACAGCAGTCAGTGCCTTAAGGACCAGCTCTCAAAACTTGGCTACTCAGAACCAGGAAGAACACTGATAACCAAGACTTACCTTCAAGACTGTTCTCTTCCCCACGCTGATCTGAATCAGCAAAGCCAGCGTTAGCCCAAGTAGATTCGATCTCTAATTCAACAAATACGTACGGAGCTCCTACTGCGGGTCAGCTTTGGTGTTGCTGCCAGGGCCTAGCGGTGAGGACCCCAAATCCCCGCCATCACCAGTCAGGCACCCTAGCTGGGAGACAGACACTGAACCCATAAATGAGGTAATTCCAGAGAGTGAGTGTGAGAGGAAGGCCTGGTGCTGCTTTAAGAAGCATAGTCAGGGGAGGTCTCTGAGGAGATGACTTTGGAGTAATGTTGAAAATGAGACCCAAGAGGGGACAATAAGCAGATCTCAGCCACGGTGTGCAGACAGTGAGGACAGCAAGTGTAAAGGCCCTGAAGCCTGAGCAGCCTAGTGAATCAAGCCAGAAGACTCATGATGGGGGAGCAACTACCAGGGATAGTTCATTGCAGGCCTCTCAGAACTAGGACTTGAGAATTAGAACTTGGGCTGATGCAGTTTCGAGGGAACATTAGGAATGAATTTTCTTTTAATGTTGGGAGAGATGTATATTGATGGGTAGTAAGTTAACGGTCATTACTTAGCCTCTGCTCTGTTCAGGATACAGTACAGGTGTTATGAGCCATTTAGAGCCTTGACCAGGCTTTGTCAGCCCCCGGTGTTCTTCTCCTGTGGACTCTGCTGAATCAGCCCTCCACGCTTTAGTTCACATTTTTATACAGTTAATAAAATGACACTTAGTTCAGCTTAAAGAAAGGTTGACCTAATGAATATATGTAAGTGCTTTTAGATCTTTTTACCGTAGGTCTTAGCTTATTCCTTTTATCTTTAAATAACTACTTTCCTTTTTAATCCCAAGAAACTGTTCATTGGCAAATATAGAAAATAGCAAAAAAGAAAATAAAAATCATTGATAATCTCTGCACTCAGAGAGAATCTGTTAACATTTTGCTCTGTATCTTTCGAGTCAATTTGTACATCATGTGTGTGAGTGCGTGTGTATTTTTTAATATGATTGGACCCAAACTGTATATTTTGTTTGGTAGCCTATGGTTTTCACTTAATATATCACAAATACCTTTTTGGGTTCTCTGTTGGGCACTTGGATTATTTATATTCTTTTCATATAAATAGTACTTTAATGAGTATCCTTGGAGATCAGTCTTTGAACATGTGTTTTCTTGAATAGAATTGGTGGGTCAGAAAGATGGGCATACTGATGGCTTGGTGATACATTTTGTAAAATTGTCTGTTCATCCCCACCAGCATTTATAGGGTGCCTTTTATCTTTTCTTTGAGTCGTACTGTCTTTACCTGACAGTTTTCCTTCTTTTTAAGATTTGTCATGAATTCAGGAATTTCTCATGCTTAAGCTGTTTGTCTTTTGGATAACTAAGTTTGATCTTTGTTCCATGTAAAAAGATACATGGATGATGGTAATTGGTAAATGAATGATGAGTACATAGAGATTTACTATGCTTTTCTCTACTTTTAGAACATCAATTATACAAAAGTAGTTAAAATAATAGTCACATTTAGTAGGTATGTGGCCCTTAATAAAACTTAACCCAATTTTTTTCCTGCTCAGGGATACTCATTTAAAGTTCTATGGAATTTCTATAAATTAGTAAGAAAATTGGGGAAGTTATGAGAATTCAGATTCTGGTCATGGGTGTTGCCAAGCTATTTTCCCAGCCCAGTTCCTTTTGTTATTGTGTCATTGCCAGACCTTGGTTGTGAAACTTTTGTCTTCAAAACCACCTCGTAATTTCTCTTCTGCCTTCCATGTGAGATATAGACAAGATTTTATCACATCTGTGATTTTGCAGATGTGTATTATTCATTCAATGACATTGTAGCAGCAATAACTGCTTTTAGAAAGGGAAGAAAGTACATATGCTTCAGTCCCTTGTCTTTCTTCTTTAGATGTTGAGCATACCGGAGCCACCAGCGAGTTCTATGACAAGTTCACCATTCGCTATCATATTAGCACCATTTTTAAAAGCCTTTGGCAAAATATAGCTCACCATGGCACCTTTATGGAGGAGTTCAAGTGAGTATTGGGCCCCTAATGTCACAGCTTGCTCTCTTGCAAATCACAGGTGGAGTGGCCGCTTAAAAACTTTCACAGCTGGGTTCTTGTTGACTGTTTGCTTGGTCTCAGCCTCCCTTAAGTTTTCCAGATGGTACTGCTAAATGTGAGTAGGGTTATCTAAATCTCTGTGCTTGACAGACATTGCTGAACTTTAGATTTTTCAAGATACTGTGGGCATGGTATACGTAGAGAAAGAATCTGTAACTATTCTGAAATGATGTGTTGTGTTTTTTGGTGTTTCCTGAGTACAGTATTAAATGAATTTGCAGAATGCCTGAAATGAGATCTTACGGTGCTCTTGAATATGATACCAAGCTTTAGAGTTAGAAATGTAAGGAGAACTTCAGATTCAGAAGCAGATAGGGTAAGGCTGTCACTTGAAGTGACGTTCTTTGTAGTGAGGCCCTAGACCTTGATTAAGGGCTTTTCATTACCAACCTGAAATTTCGGTGACTACTTAAACCTGGACGTTAGTAATTCCATCTAAGTTACTTTAAAAAGAAAAGTACTTCAAATAGAAAGGTAGGTGAAAATATTGAACTCTTGAATTATTCTTCAGAGGAGATTTTATCCCATCTCCTTGGATCTTTTGCAACCCATGTTCAGTCTTTGGTCAAGCCTAGCTGTCACTTGTTTACTGAGTTACTAGTCAACAGTATAAGTGTGACCAGTGGAGTAGCCATTTGCTAGACACCTTTCTGCAGAGTAACCTCTTTAATTTAGTTATCTCCATGAACTGCTCTTGTCATCAGAATTACGTTCCAGCAAAAAAAGGCTTGGCATGAGCTTAGGAGACCAGGCAGGCCCACAGCTTCATCTGCCTGGAGAGTTCATCCTGAACTTGCCATGTTCCTGAAATCCAGGCCTCTGCCCTTGTTCACAGGAACTTCTCTTCCCCGCACCCCCGGCATGGGCTCACTGCCCTCTGGTCACCCAGCAGTAGATCCTGAAGTGTAGCTCCTCTTTTCTCTACTAATCTGGCAGATACAGAGTCTAACAGGTGGGCCAAGCCATCTCAGCTCACCAGCAAGTCCCTCCATTATAATAGGATATGCAGGACAGTTCCAGAGATTGGAAACTTCTGTTTCCATAAAGTATGTTAATATCCTACTTTATCAGTATTACAGCTTCCACTTTTTCTTCAACCTTTCTTTATAATAAAGAAGAACTGTATCGGAAGTTCTCTTATCTCTTATATGTGGGTATTTGTGCTTTCCTTATATGTTGGGGAGTTTAAGCATATTTTCTTTTCTAGGCTGGAAGAGTGTTTTCTCTACTTAAAATTATTGAGGGAATGAGCTGGGGAGTGCTGGTAAATCCACTCTCTGGAGGGGGAGAAAGATCAGCATATGCTGGTCGTCCAGGGTGTAAATACCACCAGTGTTGCCAAATTTGAGCTACCAAGGGAATTTGCTCGCAGAACTCTAGAATGTTAGGACTTGGCTCTCGGGAACCGTGCAGGGTGGCTGTAGCACATCGGTGGAATGAGCTTATCAGTTAATACAGAAGAATAACAAGGTCTCAGGAGATGTGGGGCTGCAGCACCAGAGCTGCACCTCCGCTCCAGGGAAATGTGTGACCATGTACCGTGTAATTGCCTTTTTAGTTCCGGGAAGCAGTTTGTCCGCTATATAAACATGCTGATAAACGACACAACATTTTTGCTCGATGAAAGCCTGGAGTCTTTGAAGCGGATCCACGAAGTGCAAGAAGAGATGAAGAACAAAGAACAGTGGGACCAGCTGCCCCGGGTGAGGACACGGTCCAGGTGATGGGACAGCATCGCAGGGAAGCAGCCTTGGCCCCAGGCAGAGCCCTGCTTTGGGGGCTGCATCTGGGTCTGAAGGCTTAGGTCCGACAGACTTGTCGGTACTTGTTACCGTCCCACCTGTGGGCTTCTGTGAAGTTAGAGCCCAGGTTTGGGGTAGGAGAACCCTTAAACACTTGACCTAAAGTTAGGAAATGAGGTGAGAAGTCTTTGTCCTGAAAACTCTCTCTGCCTTTTTAACTTTCAAGGGCTGTTTTGGAGAAGAGCTTTTATTGTTGGAATATGTTAAGATGTAGGAAAGTAACTAGGAACTAAATCTCTAGGACTCTGTCTGCTAGTCAAGAATTCGGTTTGTTCGCATGATCTTCTTTGGACATCTGTGTGACTAACTCAGGAGGGCTCTGATGGGGTGTTTTTCCTCTCAGTACATCTTGGTTTTTACGTTCAGTTATAAACAGAAAAGAGGTCTGTTTTGCCAGGTTCCATGAGAAATTCCTGCTGTGCCAGTGACAGCACACTGCCCTCTCCTGACATTGATTGCCACCATTTAGACGATTCCCCGGTCAGTTATTAGGCCCTTCGCAGCTATTGGTGACTTCATATATTGCTTAGTTCTGCTCCTGGTTTTGTTAGGTTCAAAATCAGAACTGCTTTCCGGAAAGCTGGGAGGACTGCTTTTTCTTTACTCGCAGCAGCATTCTCGAGATGAAGATAGTACTGAGGTTGTTCCAAAGCTGTGGAGTCAAAACTCTCTTAAACGTAGAATGTCGAAGCACACTTAGGGAAGGTTTTCATTCCAAGTATTCCTGCAGCTTTGATGAGAATTTTACGTCTTACTGTAGCCAACGTGCTTCAACTACAAACTTAAACCTTCTGGGGGGGCTTTGCGCAGAGTCCGTGGATGCTGGATTTCTCCGGTGTCCACGCCACCACGCTCCTTGAGCCCCTCTAATTGTATTCATGAGGTGGCGCAGTGGTCGTCATCTTTTCCCTCGGCACTGTACTGGCAGCCTTTCGATGGCGTTCATCCTACCCACCAGCCTCATATGCATTTCTAAACACATCTTACACTGTTTCACTCCTGTGCCTCCAAAACCCTCCTCCTGCCGCTCTCCGTTTCCCATGGGGCGGCGTCACCCCCAGGCCTGAGGCTCCCCAGGGTGGCTCTAAGAACTCCTCCCATGCTTACCCCTTGTCACAGTCCGTCAGCGAATCTGGTCCAGTCCCCCGGCCTTTGCAGAACATGCCGGGGAAACAGATGAGCTGTAGTTGCAAGAGCCCCAGCTTCGGGGTCCAGGGGACCTGGGTTTGAGAACTGTCACTGCCGCACATTAACAGTTCTTCCTCGCTGTTTCCTAGCCCGTAAGTCAGAGATAGTTCTTGCCTTGTGGGAAAGTTGTGAGGAGAGACAGATGGTGAGGACATAGTTCATGACCAGCCCAGAGAAAGTGTTCAGGATGTGTAGCCCCTATTGCTTTGTTTGCCTTGAGACACTTCTGTCCAAAATGCTGTACATTCTACTCTTACGTATTAAAATCTTACCCATTCTTTGAGGGACGTCTTGTCCAAATACTCCCTCACGGCTGACCTGCCCCATCAGTGGAGCTGCAAAGTCTCACCTTTCTCCCCACTCCTGTAACACCTCTTTATGTCACTCACGATGCTAATGTTGGACCAGCTTACGTTGTCGATGTTGGGATGCGGGTCTGTGGCACATTACCTCGTCCAGAGTCAGTGCTTATAATAATAGCATTTGTTTATGAGGCGACTGAGCAGATACGATTGATTTTTCTGGGTCAGCGGATGGAAAAGGGCATAAATAATCCCTAAAACAATGCTCCTTCAGAATCAGGTCTGCTTGACTTTGGAGTCACTTCCTGCCTCCTGCCTCCCCGCCTGGTCCTCCCAGGTGCTCAGCTCTCAGGCTTCTCTTCTCTCTACACACTTGCTCCCTAGGTCGTGTGTTTCACGGTGAGGATGCTGGTTGGAGTTTTGCTGTAAGAGTAATTCTTTGCTATGGGACAAGGTCCCGGGCACTGCAGGACCTTTAGCATCTCTAGCTCGTGCCCATTGAATGCTAGTGATGTTTCCCTCCGACCCTGGGTCACCATGCAACCGGAAACATTCCCACACGTGGCCTGATGCCCCCAGTTGAAAATCACTGCTAGCTGATCTCATCTATTCCAAGGCTTTAGCTGTCTGTATTCTAACAACTCCAGAATGTGCCTCCCCAGCTCGGCTCACTCCTGATTCAGGCTTACATAACCAGCTGTTGACCTGCCCCTGCCCAGTGGTCTAATAGGATCTCAAACCTGACTTGTCCAAAACTGAGCCCTTGATGTCGTCCCCCAGATCTCCTCTCCAGACTGCCCTGTCGTAGGAAGTGCCGACCGCATTCAGCTCATTGCTCTGGCTCAGCACCTTCTGGAGTCTTCCTTGATTCCTCTCTCTCCCAGCAAAGGCCCCTGGGCTCTGTCCTAAAGTATGTTTGTTATCTGACCTCTTCCCCCACCTCCAGCTCACTACCGTCTCTTAACCTGCATTACCGGAGTAGCCCCCCATTTGGTTTCAGCCTCCACCCTTGCCCATGTGCATTCCAGCAGGATGGTGTTAAAATCTGTCAGCCTCTCATCCCTGCTCTGCTCAGAGACCTTCCAGGCTTCCCGAATTCTCACACTCTGGGCCTGGAGGGCACTGCAGTCTCGGCCCTGCCCTTCCCCTTCGTTCATGCTACCCTGCCCCCACTCGCCTCCTTGATCTTCCACCGAACAGCAGGGCCTTTGCACTTGCTGTTCCCTGAGCCCTGAGTGCTTTTCCCCTGGATCTTGCTGACTCACTTCCTTCAGATACCTGCTTAAATGTTACCTCCTCAGAGAGGCCTTCCCTGACCACCCTTTCCAGACTAGCACCCCAGCCCCAGCACACTCTTACCCTGCCGCCACCCCAGCCTGGCTTTATTTTTCTTCATCGTTATGGGACTTATCCGTATCTGGGTGGGTGTCTGTTTATTGCTTATCTCCCTAACTAGCGTCTAAATTCCATGAGGTAGGGAGCCTTCTGGGTCACGTTCTGTGCTTCATCTCCAGGACCTAAAGGAGGCCTGGCCTGTGGAAGGGGCTGGATCACACGATTGATGAATGAATGTGACACCCACACACACACTGAGGTGGTTCTCACCTTGCTCTCCCTCCATCCTCCCTGCTTCAGCCTTTCGTTCCTGACCGAAGGGCGGTGGGCAGGTCACCCAGCACTGGTGCAGGATCTCCACCGGGCACTTACCCAGGGGGCACTCGTGTGGCTACATCAGCTGTTCTAGCTGTTTCCCCTCCCCCAAGGTAAAGTAAACAGGCCTCTGAGCAGATGTAGGAATTTAAGCCCGTACTGATGTTTCTGTATTTGGTCTATCACAGAGCCTTCAGTAGATTCCACCTTATTTTACCCATGAGTCAAATACACTTTATTGTCTTGTTTCCCAGCCTATGGCAGAGTAGAAGGAGGAGGATGGCACCAGAGGCAAGCATGCTGACAGTTGTAGAGGTTGACAGCCTAACCGATGTGGAGAGACAAAATTCAAAAGCTGAGCAATCTACAGGCCCTTGGTGTTGTGGCGAAACCTATAGGCCAGTGTGATAGTGCAGCACGCCTGTGGTTTTCAAAATAACGATGACTACGCAGACGTTGTTATTGAGGAAGGTGAATATCCTTTATTAGCACGTGTATCAGGCAGGATGTAAGAATCACTTATTGCGTCCTGCATAGAAGCTGATGGTGAGTTCTTTTATCATTGAGGAAACTGAGTCTCATGTAAGTTAAGTCATGTGCCAAGGTCCCCTTATTCAAAGCCCTAAGACATCCGATGGCAAAAGGAATAAACCCCAGTTATCTGGGAGGTTTGCTGTACAGGTTGTTGTATCATTCCCTAAGTATGTTGGCTGTATTCTGCACTTCCCCAGTTATGAGCTGACTGTATTTTTCCTTCACGCTTGGCGTTTGCTGAGCTGCTGACTGTACTGAGATGTGTCTGGCATCTGTTCACTGTTCCCCAGGATCAGCAGCAGGCCCGCCAGTCCCAGCTCGCTCAGGATGAGCGCGTTTCACGCTCGTATCTTGCCCTGGCCACAGAAACCGTGGACATGTTCCATATCCTCACCAAGCAGGTCCAGAAGCCATTCCTCAGACCTGTGAGTAGAACCTTGGGGGTATTTGTTTTGTCTGTTGGATTCCACATTCAGAGTCTATCACTTATAACTAAATAGAGTAGTTGTTGAAATCCTGGGTGTTTCAGCACCACAGTCACCGATCGGTGAGATTCTGTTACTGATTTTGTTCCCAGTTATGCTAATCGATACACACAACATTCTATCGATAGTCTGAAGTCTGCGAAAGGTCACTTCCAAGATAACTTATATCACTTTCTGCTGAGACAGCACATTGGATTATTAATGTTGAAGCTGTGACGTATTTTTGTCATCGTCGACTCCAGTATTTTATTTATAGGAAAAGTGTAGGTGACATCAATTGGAAATGAGACTATATTAAGTAGAAATAATTGATAGTGTGTAAGATCTTTGGTTCTCTTCACTGTAGGTTTGTTACACTCAGGAAACCAAAGGTTAATGAGAGCCGTAATTAGGGTTTATGATAGGGCAAAGGTAGCCAGATTGTTTGGCCATGACTTGATTGATGAGACCGGGATCCTGTTTCTGAAATCGAAACTGAGGGGCATAAATGAAGATCTCTGCTTCTCTTCAACAATCCCCCGCAACACACACACACACACACACGCACGCACGCAAACACACACACAGAGTTTAGAAGTCTTACGGTGGGGCCGGGGCCAGGATAGTGAGGAAGGCAAGAAAGGGGCCTGAGATTTGGTAGTGACTTGCCCACATGGAGACAAGTTTACAGTGGGATATAATTTTGCTACACGTCTCCTCCAGTTTCCCTGTTTACTCTCACCTCCATCATTATCACTACACCCTGTCCTACGTGCAACTCAAGAGATGAGCCCCCTCCTCTGTCCCCTTTACATTTCATGTCTCTTCATAAATAGATTTCAGTGCAAGAGCAGCAGAACATGAAGCAAAACAGTGCATCACTGAAAGCGTAAGAACACTCAACTCATTTAGATAAGGTACTTCAGACACTTGCTTCCCTTAAAGTTTGCAAATGGACTTATTTAAACTTTTTCTATAAAGGCCAGACAGTAAATAGTTTAGGCACTGTAGGCCACATGACCTCTGTTGCAGCTGCTAGCTATGCTGTTGCTGTGTTCCAATAAAACTCCATGAAGTGAGGCATCAGGCCAGATATGTCTTGCAGCTAGCAGTTTGCCAATCCCTGCTCTAAGTCATGTTTTATTTTGTGTTCAACTACTCCGATGGCAGTGCTCTTTGATTGTTCAGAAGGTCAGAAACTATAAAAATTGCTTGAGACTAAATTATCATAAAGCCTATTTTTAGTTCTAAATTTTTCATTTTTTGTAAAGGACATTATTGAAAGCTAAGTCTACTATTTTCATGTCAATTAAAATTAATGTTTTTCAAGACCTACTCTTTGATCTGAGCTCACCATACACCTGGGTCACAGTCGTCTGCCCCCCAGCCTTTGCCTGTGCCTGCTTTGATCTTTCCTTTTCCTTTGCTGCACTGTTTTCACCTTCTTTGCTGGTTAACACAAAACTCTCCCACTTCAGGAAAAAAAAAATTACCAATTATATCCTATTCTTATCCCTCCTTTACCTCACAGTTTCTTAACAATTAAATACAGGAGTACTTTTTACTTTGTGCAAAAGCAGGTCCTTTAGAAGCCAAATTTAAGTTGAATTTGTATAAATCCAGTCATGAAATTTAATGAAAACCTTGTTACTTAAAGAGAAGCTTTCACAGCTCCTTTTTTATGGCCAGTGTTTAATACTCTATAAGCCAGGTTTTCCTATTTCAGGTTTGCTTAAAGCAATGTATGCCCACCTGTAGTAGGTACTGTGTCACCTTGTGGGGTTATAGCGTATTATTTCATAATTAGTTTTTAGTTGTTTCATTTAAGTTTGTCTTGTCTCACTGGCTAGATTTAAAACTATTCAAGACATAAATTTTATCTTCTACCTCTTTTATATTTCTTCACTCTTTGCATCTGATAAATAAATAAGAATAGTGCATATTGCCTGAACTGTCAGGGACTTGAAATTTATAGAAAAATAATGCATAAAATGATGGCTGAAAGAGCATACTCCAGAAACTTTCATGACACGTGTGATGATGATGGAATTATGAATAGTTTCCCTCTTTTACCTATTAACAAATTCGAAGTGATCCTTGTTTTTATAATAAAAGCATGAATTTAATGAAAATGTTGCCTTTTTGGTATTTATAAATATTCCATCAGCATGCAACATTCTATGAAGTATTAGAATTACTGGATTAGAAACGGAGAGTAAAGAAAAGTTTGAATGGAGTGTCCTTCTTCAGCGTATGATATAGCACACATAAGGGATTCTTTGAAGATTGAGCCTGCCAATTCCTGTTCCTCCACTGAAATGGGAGTTTTGGGTCCTTCTTGCTTGTCTCAACAGCATGAATTGTCCTATTATCCTGTGATTTCCTAGGAACTTGGACCCCGATTGGCTGCGATGCTGAACTTTAATCTTCAGCAACTCTGTGGTCCTAAGTGCCGTGACCTGAAAGTGGAAAACCCTGAGAAATATGGCTTTGAACCAAAGAAGCTGTTGGACCAACTGACGGATATTTACTTGCAGCTGGACTGTGCCCGGTTCGCTAAAGCCATTGCTGACGACCAGGTTAGTGCCCAAGGGAACAGTTTCAGAGGGAGCCTGGAGTTCAGGCTCCTGAGGTGGGTGACTTGAGTTTGCTTCCCTGTGGATTTCCCGGCAGACCCTGCGCGATTACATATCCATCTGTTCTTGGATTTTCCCCACTTGAAATCAAGGAAGGTGACACTTTTCAAAACATGGTTTGAGAAGTTTTTAGTATGTAAATAGAAATAATGGCCACAGTAGCAAGGGGAACTTGTCTGGTGTAAACGGATGTGACTCAGTTGTTTTCCTTTGGGCGTAAAGAGCAGATTTGGCTCTCAGATCCGTCTCCAGTTGAGTTTGTACCCATCTTACTAAGGGCCTCACTCGACAAATCGGTTACATTTCCAGAAAGAGCCTGGTTTTCGCAGGGAATCCAAATCTTCTTCCCAAGAAGGAGATTTAATAACAGCTTCAGTGCTGCCATTATTTCTGTGGTTCCAGGTTTCAAACCGTGTACGTTATCTTTACATTCTTCCCTCCTTTATGCCTTGCGTCCCTCTGATCGTATCCATTTTGTGGTTTTCATTTCCACAGCTACCAATTTAGTCCAAGCGGCCCCTGTCCGGCCTCGATGTTTAATTTTTCAGTATCTCGTGAAGGGCTTCCCCTCCCTCCACGGTCCTGTGTCCTGCAGCATCTTCAGCGTTATAATAACTGATGTTATTAACCACACATCAAGTTTTAGCCACTTTTCATGTTTTCACTTGTAATCCTCACAGGATCCTACGATTGAGGTTTAGTTGGATTCCTTGCTTTTCAGGGAGGCACACGGAGGTTAACGAGCTGCACAGTTGATGTGAGGCAGAGGCAGGACTCCCACCTGGCAGTCTGGCCCTGAGCCCATGTTCTCAGCTTCTCTGCTCTCCACTTAAAATGCCCCCAAAGTGCCATGTCCGTTTCAGTCTCCGCATCTTTGTTCACATTATTTATCCAAGTATTAACTCACATCTCAGGGTAACCATCACTAGGCATTCCAGAAGGTTCTTTACTTATATCTCATCCAAAGGTCAAAATAGGGGAATTGTAGGTACTTTTTATTTTTCAATAACAGCTTTATTGAGACATAATTCTCATACATGGGTACTTTTGGATAAAGCAAGAGATGTGGTCTTGACAAAGCACCTGCAATGGAAAAAACCACATATGTCTAAAGCAGTTTTTCCATAAAAAGTCGCGTTAAAAGAGCAGGTTAGGTGTTTGCAGTTACTTTGGGTAGATGCTAAAATGATTCTCTAGCCTACGACTGTATGATGCCGCACATATTGAGAAATGGAAGATAAGCGGTAGCCTTAAGAGGGACAGGAAATGGCAACGCTCCCCAGGCAAGGTCAGGTCGTCTGCTTGGGCAGCAGGCTGGCTGGAGCTGGGCCTCTCCGGCCCAGCCAGAGATCGGGTGTGAGGAGTGCCCGGGGCCTCCTCTGCTTTCACTGTCAGGGACTCAGAAGGGTCGTTTAGCCTGCTCCCTCTTCTCCTGGTAGGTCTTGCTGTGGCTGCCACGTCGCAAGCGGTTATAACACGTAACATAAAGTTTGCAGTGTGCATGAGCACAGCACACCCACTGAGACGGTGCAAACCAAGTGGGTGACAAAGGAGTGTTTCCGAGTGCTTCCAGCTGCCTTTCCTTGGTGACCAACAAAACGTCCACACTGCCTGGTAATGCCTATGGACTGTGGTGGTGGCACAGGTGGTGGCCTGTGGTGGCACGTGGCTTGAGTCACAGGCAGTGGTTTCTGCACAGTGACACGTGGGTCTTCTCGAATGTCTAAATAGCCCTGTTCTTGCAGACACGTGAAGCAGGCACACAAGTGCCAGCGGCACAGTGGAGAGAAAAACACTCTTGCAGTGGTTTCTCTGCTGCCTTGTACAGTGTGGCGTTTGTCTTCATTGTTGGACACTTTCCATTTATATGGGCTGTAAGCTGATGAGGAGCCTGCCCACTGGATTGTTTCGGAAGAGGGGCTGGGGGCGCTGGGGGTGGAAGGATGGAAGACTAGAAGGCTCCAGGGAGGTGGTGGAATTTCATCTTCTCCCTTGGGAGCAGCGCTCTTGCTTCGCTCTGGTTCCGTCTGGTATGTCTTGTTTTCCTGGGAAGACAGAGGAGAAAAAAACAGCAGCCGAGCAAGGGAAGAAACTGAGAGCCTTCTCTCCTGTGCACCGAGAGCGGGCGGAAGACAGGTGCCCGGGAGAGGTGACAGAAGGCCCCAGCGCGAGGAGCCCTGAGCCTTACACTCACAGGCCTGAGGAGAGAGCCCCTCGTCAGAGAGGAAGGGCGACAGGACAGTTGTCCCTGGAGCCCAGGGGAGAGAGAGGTCTTAGCCTGACACAGTGAGCTGCACTGAGGGCCAAGTCTGCCTGTGGTTTCCGGGCAGATGGACGGCAGATCTGTTGTTCATGGAACGCTGTCTGTTCACACCATGTTCCATTAAACAACAATAGTAGTAAAGAGCCCACGTAATGGGGACTTCCTGGTGGTCCAGTGATTAAGACTTCGCCTTCCAGTGCAGGGGGTGTGGGTTCGATCCCTGGTCAGGGAGCTAAGATCCCACATGGCTCCTGGCCAAAAAACCAAAACATAAAACAGAAGCAATATTGTAACAAATTCAATAAAGACTTTTAAAAAATTTTTAAAAAAATCTTGGGATTTCCCTGGTGGTCCAGCGGTAAAGAATCCACCTTCTAATGCAGGGACCACAGGTTCAATCCCTGGTTGGGGATCCAAGATCCCACATGCCGCGGGGCAGCTAAGCTCGTGCGTCACAACAACTGAACTCGCGTGCCTCAACGAGAGAGCCCGCGTGCCACAAACTACAGAGTCCTTGCGCTCTGGAACCCGCACACCACAACTAAAGAGAAGCCCACGCACTGCAGTGAAAGATCCCGCATGCCTCAGTGAAAGATCCCGCATTCCTCAACGAAGATCCCTCATGCCGCAACTAAGACCCGACGCAACCATAAAAATTAAAAAAAAAAAAAAAAGAGCCCATATGAAATCTCACTTCTCCTATGCAGCGTTCCTTTTTTTTTTTTTAATAAATTTATTTATTTATTTATTTGGCTGTGTTGGGTCTTCATTGCTGCACGCAGGCTTTGTCTAGTTGCAGCGAGCGGGGGCTACTCTTCGTTGCAGTGCGCGGGCTTCTCATTGCGGTGGCTTCCCTTGTTGCGGAGCACGGGCTCTAGGCGCGTGGGCTTCAGTAGTTGTGGCATGTGGGCTCAGTAGTTGTGGCTCACGGGCTCTAGAGCACAGGCTGAGTAGTTGTGGCACACGGGCTTCATTGCTCCACAGCATGTAGGATCTTCCCAGACCAGGACTCAAACCCATGTCCCCTGCACTGGCAGGCGGATTCTTAACCACTGCGCCACCGGGGAAGTCCTGCAGGCTTCCTTTTTTTTTTTTTTTTTTTTTTTGAGGTGAAATTCACATAACATAAAATTAACCATGTTGAAGTGTGTAATTCAGTGGCATTTAGTACATTCACAGTATTGTACAACCATCACCTCTAATCACCCCCACAAGGAAATCCCGTACCCATTAAGCAGTCAGTGTCCCTTCGTCCTCACCCCAGCTCCTGGCAACCACTAAACTGCTTTCTGTCTTTATTTTACCTATTTTTACATTTATCTATTAGCCTATTCTGAATATTTCATGTAAATGGAATCATACAGTGTATAACCTTTTGTGTCTGGCTTCTTTCATGTAGCATGCTTTCGAGGTTCATTCATGTTATATCACGTATCTGTACCTTACTCCTTTTTACGGCTTAATGTTTCATTATATGGCTATACCATGGTTTGTTTGTTCATTCATCCATTGATGGACATTTGAATTGTTTCCACCTTTTGGCTGTTATAAATAGTATCCTGTGAACATTCATGTAAAAGTGTTTGAATACCTATTTTCAATTCTTTGGGATATACTTAGGAGTAGAATTTCTGAGTCATATGGTAATTCTATGTTTAACATTCCCACCAGCAGTGTACGAAGGTTCTAATTTCTCCACATCCTCGCCAACACTTGCTATTTTCTGTTTTGTTTTTTTATTTTTAAATAGCCACCCTAGTGGGAGTAAAGTTGTATTTCACTGTGGTTTTGATCTGCATTTCCCTAATGACAAATGCTGTTGAACATCTTTTCATGTACTTGCTGGCCATTTGTATATCTTTTTTGAAGAAATGTCTGTTCGATCCTTCATCTTTTTCTTTTTCTTTGGCCGCACCCAGCAGCTTTGTGGGATTTTAGTTCCCTGACCAGGGATTCAACCCAGACCCTCGGTAGTGAAAGCATGAGTCCTAACCACTGGACCACCAGAGAACTCCCCTTCATCCATTTTTTATCTTATTTATTTATTTTTGGCTGCATTAGGTCTTCATTGCTGCACGCGGACTTTCTTTAGTTGCGTCAAGCGGGGGCTACTTTTTGTTGCAGCGTGTGGGCTTCTCATTGCGGTGGCTTCTCTTGTTGCGGAGCACGGGCTCTAGGCTCCCGGGCTTCAGTAGTTGTGGTGCATGGGCTTATTAGTTGCTCCACGGCATGTGGGAATCTTCCTGGACTAGGGCTCAAACCTGTGTCCTCTCCATTGGCAGGTGGATTCTTTTTTTTTTTTTTTTTTTGGTACGCAGGCCTCTCACTGCTGTGGCCTCTCCTGTTGCGGAGCACGGGCTCCGGACGCGCAGGCTCAGCGGCCATGGCTCACGGGCCCAGCTGCTCCGCGGCATGCGGGATCCTCCCAGACCGGGGCATGAACCCACGTCCCCTGCATCGGCAGGCGGACTCTCAACCATTGCGCCACCAGGGAAGCCCGGCAGGTGGATTCTTAACCACTGTGCCACCAGGGCACCACTGTGCCACTGTTTGGTTCTTTATATATTCTGTGTGAGTTCTTTATATATTCTGGATACTAGACCTTTATCAGATACATGATTTGCAGATATTTTTATGTTTAATTTCTGTAGCCATTCTGTAAGGTCCTTGAGGTCAAGAACAACATCTTGGGACTCCCCTGGTGGTCCAGTAGTTAAGAATCAGCCTGGGCTTCCCTGGTGGCACAGTGGTTAAGAACCTGCCTGCCGGGCTTCCCTGGTGGCGCAGTGGTTGAGAGTCCGCCTGCCGATGCAGGGGACACGGGTTCGTGCCCCGGTCCGGGAAGATCCCACATGCCGCGGAGTGGCTGGGCCCATGAGCCATGGCCGCTGAGCCTGCGCGTCTGGAGCCTGTGCTCCGCAATGGGAGAGGCCACAACAGTGAGAGGCCCACGTACTGCAAAAAAAAAAAAAAAAGAATCTGCCTGCCAATGCAGGGGACATGGGTTCAAGCCCTGGGCTGGGAAGATCCCACATGCCGCGGAGCAACTAAGCCCAGGCGCCACAACTACTGAGCCCGCATTCTAGAGCCCACAAGCCGCAACTACTGAGCCCGTGTGCTCTAGAGCTCGCACACTGCAACTGCTGAGCCCACGCGCCACAACTACTGAAGCCCGTGCGCTCTGGGCCCCATGTGCTGCAACTACTGAAGCCCGCGCGCCTGGAGCCCGTGCTCCACAACGAGAGTAGCCACCACAATAAGTCCGTGCGCTACAACAAAGCATAGCCCCCACTTGCCGCAACTAGAGAAAGCCCGCACACAACAACCAAGACCCAGCACAGCCAAAAAAAACCCACAACATCTTTGCTTCCTCTCTGACACCATCCACACTGAACTTGAAGCAGCAGCTCAGTAATCTGTATTTGGTCGATTCATTGGCACCACTGCTCTTTGAAACTGAGTGCCATGTCCTCTTATCATAAGTACCCTTTGATTTCTTATTTCTGTTTTTTTGGCTGTGCTGGGTCTTGATTGCTACTCACAGACTTTCTCTAGTTGCGGCGAGCGGGGGCTACTCTTTGTTGCGGTGTGCAGGTTTCTCATTGCGGTGGCTTCTCTTGTTGCGGAGCATGGGCTCTAGGCACGCGGGCTTCAGCAGTTGTGGCTCGTGGGCTCAGTAGTTGTGGCACACGGGCTTAGTTGCTCCGCAGCATGTGGGATCTTCCCGGACCAGGGCTCGAACCCATGTCCCTTGCATTGGCAGGCGGATTCTTAACCACTGCCCCACCAGGGAAGTCCCTACCCTTTGATTTCTGATAATGCTCACTCCACTGCTCTATCTTAGAAGTTGACTTAACAGCAGGCAGAAGTCAGTTGGTTAAAAACTCAATCATCTTTTGAGAAATAGAGTGGGTGATATTTTCGAGAATAGTAAATGGGCTAAGAATGACTACTTGTTTACACAGAGAAGTTCAAGGTGAATCGTCTCAGTAGTGTGGATAGCAGCACCCACCCTGTGCGTTTTTGCCCTTCCAACATCTCACCATAACCCTTTGGCCATTTATCCCCTGTGCCTCTTCCCAAAGGGACGGGGACTGTAGCTTACCTGGCTCATAATAAGTAGACACCAAATCAAGTATCTGTTGACCTAATGTAGTAATTTAGTTTCAGAAAACTATAACCGAGGCTCTCTGAACTTTTCAAATTATTTTAAAGGATTATTGCCAGGCCCAAGTGCCCTGCTGGCTTTTTGTCCTCTCCTCTCTTTTCCCCTGAGTTGCATGGATTAAATAAGGGGCGTGGCTGTGTGTGGAGAGAGAAAGCGAGCATGTGCACTTATTTAGAAACTGAAGTTAAAAAAGAACCGAAGAAAGACTGAGGACTTTCATTCCAGCCTTCTAAGGGAACACAAGTATTGAGATGAGTTCATCCCATGATGTTCATGTGAATCCTCGTTTAGAAATCACAGGTCACAGATTATGGTCCTGTCATTCAGAGTTTCAGATTTAGTCATTCCCCTCCTCCATTTGCATCACTGTCACTAAAGTGACAAGCATTCAGTGATTTTGCCGTAAATGCAAAATACGATATACTTTGATATTTTGAAATGGCAGTGATTTATATAAATTAGGCACCTGTGGGGTAGGTGTTACTACCCCCATTTTACACCTGAGGAAACTGGGGCTCAGGAGAGTTAGAGCTTTCTCTAAGACCACACAGCAGGTAGATGGTAAAGCCAGGATTGAAACCCAGGCTTGCCTGGGTCTTTGGTGGGCGCTTGCTGTGTAGACCAGCCCTCCCACTCTCACAGGCATAAACCCTGTCTGCTCCCGTCAGCAGAGCCCCTGACATTTAACAGCGTTGAACTGAGAGATCTTAAATAAGGATTGACAGGGAATGGGAGAACGCGCTTGTTGATTATGAACTATATTGGGTTGTTTTCACCATGTTTACCTTTAGGGAAAAGAACTGAAATTTCCACCTCCTCTCATAGGCTGCTAGGGCTCAGTGCCTGGCAAGGACTGAAGTAGACTTTCAGTCCTTCTCTTTTTAATATTTAAATTTTAAGAGAAATGGATGTTTGCTATAAAAGTAATTAAAACTTTTTAAAATTCCCCTCATTTGCCTCAATCCTGAAGCCCTTTCCAGAGGCCTTGTACAGTTTGGTGCGTATTAGCCCAGTCTTTATGTATTTATAACCATGTCAAAGTATTTATGTATGTACATTAGAATTTTAGGGCTTTTTTAGAAAACAGATGATGCTTTGGGTATTTTCTGCAGCTTGCTTTTTTCCACTTAAAATATATTTACGTCTCACGGTGTCTTTCCTCATTTTCAGAGATCCTACAGCAAAGAATTGTTTGAAGAAGTTATTTTGAAGATGCGGAAGGCAGGGATCAAATCCACAATAGCGATAGAGAAGTTTAAACTTCTGGCTGAGAAGGTGGAGGAGATCGTGGCCAAGAACGCGCGTGCAGAAATCGACTACAGTGACGCCCCAGACGAGTTCAGAGGCGAGTGGGCCCGCTTTTTTCACGTGGAATTCTTTGATTTGAGTTAACTTGAAACATGTAACATTAGAAGAGGACATTCTGTGCTCTCGTTACTTTTTTTTTTTTAATTTAATTTATTTTATTTTTGGCTGCCTTGGGTCTTCGTTGCTGTGCGTGGGCTTTCTCTAGTTACGGCGAGCGGGGGCTACTCTTCGTTGTGGCGCGTGGGCTTCTCACTGCAGTGGCTTCTCTTGTTGCGGAGCACGGGCTCTAGGTGCGTGGGCTTCAGTAGTTGTGGCACGTGGGCTCAGTAGTTGTGGCTCGCGGGCTCTAGAGCACAGGCTCAGTGGTTATGGCGCAAGGGCTTAGTTGCTCCGCGGCATGTGGGATCTTCCCGGACCAGGGCTCAAACCCGTGTCCCCTGCATTGGCAGGCAGATTCTTAACCACTGCACCGCCAGGGAAGCCCCCTCTCATTGCTTTTTGAGACACTGGTCAGAAATTGAAATTCTGTTTATCTACCTTTAGTTCATATTATAAATTACAAGAGAAAAAAGTCCTCAGCCTGATTTCAAACCAGATAACAACCCTGAAGATTCTAAGGTCAATCTTGCCTTTACAAGTGGGGACTCATGTTTTCAAAGAATTCTGAGTAGTCCTAAGAGGAAAGGTTGATTCTAGCCTGCCATCTTCGCCATACAGCTCGGGAGGGCCTGTCTGTCCTGCTGTCTTTTTTGTCTGTTCTTTCCTCCCAGCAGTAGCTGACAAAAGGGTGCTTCCCCTCTACAAAAGGTGAAGTGTATGCCTTTATCTAATGCTGATTTCCTCCTAAACTTGGGGGCCTGGTAGGGGCCGTTTGGTTGCTGTTTCCTATGGTTATATTTTTCACTGATAGGAGGGACTCTGTTTTCTTTTTCAGTTTTAGACTCTATTGTTAGATCAGAGTTTGCTTTGCTCTGTCTCTGTAGACCCTCTGATGGACACCCTGATGACTGACCCCGTGCGGCTGCCCTCTGGCACCATCATGGACCGCTCCATCATCCTGCGGCACTTGCTGAACTCCCCCACGGACCCCTTCAACCGACAGACGCTGACAGAGAGCATGCTGGAGCCAGGTAGAGCAGGGCATGGCTCGAACTGCAGTGCCTGCACCTGTACTGAGCAGTGAGGCCAAAATCGTGTATCAGAGAGTAGTCAAAAGGGGGAAATTTAACAAATCCAGACACTACATGGTTTCTGACACTTAATGGACAAGACATAAAACATTCTTTGCTCTTTTTCACTACAGAATTCCAGTTCTTACTTTTCATGTCCTATTTCTTCTTCAGCCTTCAGTTCAGTGAGGGAATGAATTGCCTTTTCTTCCCTTTTATACAGAACTACAAGCATCATCTCTCAGGAAGAGCCCTCCCATCTGGGGTATTAATTCTTTCCTTTCTTTTCTCAGTGCCAGAACTGAAAGAACAGATTCATGCCTGGATGAGAGAGAAACAGAACAATGATCATTAAACCATCCCCCTTGCCCACCCTCTGCGAGAAACAGCCAAGGCCGGCGAGGCAGGCAGGAGCAGCATCGGTGGTGCAAATGCTGTTCACATGTTGGAGGCCAGAAGTGGCAAAATACACCAAGAGCCTACCCAGAGCGACCAAACAGTGGAGACCGGAAAGGACATGAATAAGAAGAGTAGCCCAATTCCTGTACATATATTTAAGTGACAGACGTGGTCAAAAGCTTGAGGGATACGTTTTATGATTGCTTGTGTAATAGAGCACGTCCTTCATATGTCACAATTTGGGGCTTTTGCTACGGAAGTCTTTTAGTGATTGATGACGAATGGGTCTGGGCAGCATCCCCTTCATCCTTTTTTTTTTTTTTTTTTTTTTTTCCTAAATCCAGTATCCGTTGGTTTTGATTGTGATTAGAGAACCTTGGACATTTTGCTGCTAAGACTCTTCCCCCCGCCGGCCCCATCCTGATCCTACTTGCACTGCTGTGGATTTTTTTTAAGAGAAGCAAAAACAAAAATAAACTCTTTTCCCTGGCCCTCCAAACATTTATTCTGTGAGATAACTGTGCCTGCAACAAAGTGTTAATCCTGGGATCGTATTTTTATATCATATTCACATATTTGTTTTTTTAATTGGTGTTAGATGACATGATTAATAAAAAAGGCAAGATATTTTCAGAATTTGAATTTCAGTTTTTTTTTTTTATTATTTTGAAATGTCCCTTAAAATTTTTTTTTATTCTAAACAAAATGAAGAGAATCCTGTTGCTCTGGTCCTTGTAGTGAGTCCACGATTAGGAATCTGAGGAACAGCTGCAGCAAAGGAAGCATTTAAGTGTATCAGGATTTCGCGTCTTACGGTTTGGGGGGGGGGGTTGGGTTATTTTTAATGCTATGTGACAGTTGGAAACCTTTATAGTTATCCTGCGAGGGTAAATAAATTCCTCAACCCTTGAGTCTGTGAGTTCAAGGCAGGGGTCGTTTGTATGATGTGTCCTGTGGGGCTTGGCCTTACCAAAGCAAAAAAGGGGTGCAAGAAATGTGGAAGTACATCTGCTTGTAAAAACACACACAAAGAAAACATACACACACACACACACACACACACACACACACACACACACACACACACACACACACACACACACACACACACACACACACACACACACACACACACACACACACACACGATTTTTTGTATTACTGCTCCCTACTTAACCATACTCGGATTCTTGAATCTCCTTTGGGGTAAAAAAGAATTTGAAACCATAAAGTGTTTTGAAGAAATTAAGTCTACAAAAGCATACTTTCTTTTTCTTTTCCTTTCTTTCCCGCTCCACAGACAATGTCCTCTGTTCAGTTCCTGACGCAAACTACAATAAATGGTGATACACATTCAGAAGGAATCTTCTTTGAGTCTCTTCTTTTTGTGGAAAACAAAGGGGTGGGTGAAGACCAAGAGCCAGATGTGTTGGCATGTGGTACATGATCTTTCCTGGAGCCAATTAGGAGTTGCTGTTCTTAAAATAAAACTTTCCTATTGTGTCAGTCTTGATGCTCCAGTTGGTTCTTGTGTCACTGTTTGCTTGTTCAAGGGGGTTGAGCTTTGTCATGTTCAGTCTCTTCAGTTCTCAGGTGGTTACCCTATTGCAAATATATTTTCCCTGACCTTGAAAATTTTTGCTCAAGTTCAGCCCATCTCATGAACATTATCTTAGGTACTGCAGTTGATGAAACCTACCAGCTCATGTAATAAGAGCAAGCGTTTCTGCAGCATTTACTGTGTGCCAACCTATGCCAAGGCCTTTACATGTACGATTTCGTTCTCTAAGATGGGACAATCATCTTTGTTTTTTTTCCAGCAGGTCAGGGTGTGGGATGTGGAGAGGTTAGGTCACTTGCTCAAGGTCACCTGGCCAATTAGTGGAAGAGCAGGTGTCCAGACTCCAGAGTCCATGCCCTCAGCCACTACTCTTGAGCACGTTTGGACTAAATCAACTTTTTCCTTTTTCCAAAAAATATAATGTATTCCTGTTAACAACAATTTTAGACAATATAGGTAAAAGAAAGCCAAAGTCACCTGTAATCCCACTGTGCAGATAATTGTTAATTTATTTTTTACCAAGTTTATATGCATTTATGCCTATACAGTTAATGATGTTTATTGGCTTCTATTGCCAGTTTTGTTTCTCCATGTCATGCATGTGTATTGTTTCTCTCCTCTCTATCCAGAAGATAAACTCTGCAGAGGTTTATCAGGTTCAGGCACAGGTTCTGTCGTGTTATTTGCATGCCTCACTCTTTCCCCATGAATGTAATAAGATGCTGCTTTACCCCTTCAGATGTACTCATCATTTTGAAAATTCAGAATTCGGAGGTTTGAAGGACCTTCTGCCGGCTAGGGCATTCCTACTTGTACTGTCTCTAGGGGGAAGATGTTTGCTATTTCTATTTTTAGAGTCTAAGGCTTGCTATTGTATAGAAACTTGTGACTGCCTTCATTCTGTGAATTATGGATATTAAAGTAAGTTCCAAAATATTTTAAAAGTAGGCCTTGGCTACAAGGAAGATGGCCAAACAGGAAGGAGGATCTGAGAATCAGAAGAGCAGAAGAGAAATGATCCTGAAGAGAAGGATCATTAAAATAGCTTCTTAGTCGTCTTGTGACTCACTATTGTGTGGGTTTTTAAACGGAGTTGATAAGAATATCTTTTAAAAAAATAGCCGAGCACGTTATTTTGTTCACATTTTGTAACCTTTGGGTTTGGTACATAAAATAGTGAATTTCACAGTGTTGTGTTGAGGTGCTAAGGGGAGATAAATAGGCCCTATCTGAGTAGGTAACTTTTTTTTTTTTTTTTTTTTTTTTGCGGTACGCGAGCCTCTCACTGTGTGGCCTCTCCCGTTGAGGAGCACAGGCTCCGGACGCGCAGGCTCAGCGGCCATGGCTCACGGGCCCAGCCGCTCCGCGGCATGTGGGATCCTCCCAGACCAGGGTACAAACCCATGTCCCCTGCATTGGCAGGCGGACTCTCAACCACTGCGCCACCAGGGAAGCCCCCAAGGTAACTTTGATTGAAGGAAACATCCATAGTATGAGCTTGATGTTTGGATCAGCTGGCATTGGGCTGAGGAAATCACCCTTGGTTGATAAATGTGCATTTTATGAGCATTTTCTATGTACAAGCCACTCTCATATATGAATTTGTTATCTCCTCAACAGTTGTGTGAAGGGGACAGGGAAGTGGCATATGAATCTAGGCCATCTGGGCTTCAGGCTGTGATCCCTTCACCACTCCTGCTGTGTGGCAGTTCAGTGGTCCCTCAGTATCTGCAGGAGGTTGGTTCCAGGACCCCAAGAAATATCAAAATCTGCAGATGCTCGAGTTCCTTATATAAAATGGTGTAGTGTTTGCTTATAACCTTCCCATGTACTTTAAATCATCTCTAGATTACTTATAATATCTAATGCAGTGTAAATAGTTGTAAATACAATGTAAATAGTTGATAGCGGGCGACGAATTCAAGTTTTGCCTTTCTGGAACTTTCTGGAGTCTTCAAACCGTGGCTGGTTTAATCTGGATGTGGAACCCGCATATACAGAGGGCCAACTATATTCCAGAATGGTCCAAGTTCATAATGGCAAAGGAGATATGGAGAAGCAGCATAGCATTCCAGAAGGCACTTTGGCCTTGGGGTCAACTCTAGACTCAACCCTCATTTTATTTTTTAAAGTTTTTTATACAGCAGGTTCTTATTATCTGTTTCATACATATTAGTATATATATGTCAATCCCAATTCATCCCACCACCATCACCATTCCCCCCCGCTTTTCCCCCTTGGTGTCCATACATTTGTTCTCTATATCCGTGTCTCTGTTTCTGCCTTGCAAACTGGTTCATCTGTACCATTTTTCTAGATTCCACATATATGCGTTGATATACGATACTTGTTTTTCTCTTTCTGACTTACTTCACTCTGTATGACCGTCTCTAGGTCCATCCACGTCTCTGCAAATGACCCAATTTCGTTCCTTTTTATGGCTGAGTAATATTCCATTGTCTATATGTACCACATCTTCTTTATCCATTCATCTGTCAATGGGCATTTAGGTTGCATGACCTGGCTATTGTAAATAGTGCTGCAATGAACATAGGGGTGCATGTGTCTTTTTGAATTACGGTTTTCTCAGGGTGTATGCCCAGTAGTGGGATTGCTGTATCATATGGTAATTCTAGTTTTAGTTTTTTAAGGAACCTCCATAATGTTCTCCATTCAACTCTCATTTTAAATGGTTAAATAACTTCAGTCTCACAGCTTTCAATATCAGACACTCACTGTTGACCCCCAAATTTGTATCTCCAGCCCATACCTCCCTCCTGTACTGCAGACACTGGACACCTCAAATGTCTAAAAGACCCTTGGAATTCACATATCTAAATCAAGTTCCTTATATTTCACCCCAAACCTGATCCTCTTAGTCTCCCCATCACAGTAAATGTCAACTCTGTCCTTCCAGTTTTGTCACTCAGTTCAAAACTTTGGGGTCATCCTTTACTCCTGTTTTACCCTTTTCCTATTCAGTCTGCCCACAAATTTCTCAGCTCTGCCTATAAAATAGACCCAGAATTCAACTGCTTCTCACCAGGTCCACTGCTGTTATTGGTCTGAGTCATCATTAGAGGTGTTCTAGATTATTTCAACAGCATCATGACTGGTCTCCCTGTTCGTCCCTCGTCCTTTCTCAAAACAGCAGCTGAAACAGTCTTGTTAAAACTTAACTAAGGTTATGTCACTTCTCTGCTCAAAACCCTCCAGTGGCTTCCTAATCCCCTCAGAATAAAAGAAGCCCTTACACTGGCCTAGAAGGCAGTACCCACCCACCACATTATCTCTTTGACCTCATATCCTGTAACCTCCCCTAACTCCAACCATTAAGCCACCCTGGGCTCATGGTCCTCCTTAAACTGTAGGCACGCTCTTCACCCCTCCTAGGTCCCTGGTACTTGTGGCTCCCTCTACAAGGAATCTTCTTCCCACAGAGAAATACATAGATCACTCACTCCCTTATTTGCTTGAGGTCTTTACTCAAAAATCAGGAACTTCCCTGGCAGTCTAGTGGTTAAGACTCCAAGCTTCCCCTGCAGGGGACAAAGGTTCAATCCTTTGTCGGGGAACTAAGATCCCACATGCCGCACGGTGTGGCCAAAAACAAACAAACAAAAAATTCACCTTTTCGAGCCCTTCCTTGTTCACTCTTTTTATTTATTTATTTTTTATGAATTTATTTATTTTTGGCTGCGTTGGGTTTTTGTTGCTGCGCGCGGGCTTTCTCTAGTTGTGGCGAGTGGGGGCTACTCTTCATTGCGGTGCGCAGGCTTCTCATTGCAGTGGCATCTCGTTGCAGAGCACGGGCTCCAGGCGCACGGGCCTCAGCAGCTGTGGCATGCGGGCTCATTAGTTGTGGCTTGCGGGCTCCAGAGCGCAGGCTCAGTAGTTGTGGCACATGGGCTTAGTTGCTCCACAGCATGTGTGATCTTCCCGGACCAGGGCTTGAGTTTGTGTCCCCTGCATTGGCAGGCAGATTCTTAACCACTGCGCCACCAGGGAAGTCCCTGTTCACTCTTTTTTAAAACTGCAATTCATTCACCCACTTTTGCTATGCTTTGCTAGTCCCTTTCTTTGCATTTTCTCCTTAGCATTCTAAGAGATAGCATCATTGTCTAACAGTCTATATATACTATTTTCTTGATTACAATCTGTTTCTCCCCACTAGAATGTATGCCCCATGAGGGCAGAGATTTTAGTCTGTTATGTATCCCCAGCACCTAGAAGAGTGCCTAGCACAGAGTAAATGCTCAGTATGTTTGTTGAATGAATGATCTCTTCATATATTTGTTTGTCATTCCAGTTGCGTCAGTTATCTATCACTGCATAACAAAATACCCCCAAATTTAGTGGCTTGATACAATAACAGTGATTTTATCTCCCACAATTCTGGAGGTCCCAAGAGCAAGCACCCGCAAAGACCAGACAGAAGCTGTGTTGCCTTTTACAACTCAGGTTTGGAAGTAACATAGGGGCCCTTCTGCCTTAGTCACGAGCCCACCTGGATTTAAGGGGAAAGAACAAACAGCCCAACCTCATGATGGGAAGACATTAACGTCACACTGTAAGAAGAGCATCTGGGATGGGAGATGTTGTTCTGGCCATCCTGCAAAATAAGATCTGCCATATTCCCTCTCTAGTAACAATTTACACTCTTCCTAGTACATCCCTTCCTCTAAGACTCCCAAATTTCATCCCATTATGACATCATCTTGAAGTCCATTGTCTCGTCCTTCAAAGCACGCCTAGGTATAGATGAGCCTCCTCAGATCTGATTCTTTGGGTACCATCGAGTGCTATTCTTCTGGACCCAAAGATATGTGAACTAAAGATAAAAGTTATCTCCACACATGGAGAGCATATAATGATGGGCCAGGCGTAGAAAAACCATTATAGACGCTCCTGTTCAAAAAGTTGGCAACTGGGAACACGCATGAGTCACTGGTCCATAGTAATTCGGAAATCCAGTTAGGCGTGTGTTGCCAGTTCCTTGTTCGGGGATCAATCCTACAGCCTGTGAATTGTTCACAAAGGCTCTCACTTCCATCTTCTGGACTCTTGGTTTCTGCCTCTGAATCTTTTCTTTCTTTTCCACAGGAAAACTGAATTGCAACTAAGTACCCTTCCTCATTTCTTTCCTGCTTGTGAAGAGATTGGGTTCCAGAGTCTCCTTTCATGCTGTACTTTTTCTGTCCCTTTTCATTTAAGCTGGAGGTACTTTCCTCAGAACAGTTCTCTTAAAATTGTGTGGGTTTTCTATGAATCTTCTTGGGTTTACTCTTCCAGACAAAAGCCACAACCACAAATGTCTTCATGAGAGACTCTTCTCTATTTTGAATTTCTTGTGAAACCCTTAAATCTTTCTGAGATCTCAAGAAAGGATTTTTACAGTCATGTTCTTGACCTCATCTTTAGATGTTTACCTGACAGTGGTCTCTGTTTGATTTCTGCCCAGAAGCCGTTCTTCCATAGGCAATGAGAAGTCAAGTGACACATTCATTATTCCTGCCTTGAAATTTCCTTACCTTGGTCATTGAGTTCACTAGGTATATTTCTTCTCTTCACATTACCACAGATGACAGAGTTGCCAAAATTTCCACCACTCCATAGAAAGCGTTCCCTTTCCTCCAGCTTCCAATAACATTTACTCACTTTGCTTTAAAGCCTCTTAGATGCCCTGTAGGCCTCACTAAAGTCTCCTCAATGTCTTCTGCCTGCCATTCAGTCCCAAAGCCAATGCCCTGTAATTTAGGCTTGGTTACAATCGCACCCACTTCCAAGACCTAAATCTTGCTGCTAAACAGATTTAATGGCTTAAAACATTAGTTATTATTTAATGATCATCTATCATGGTTCTGGGCTGGCCTGAGCTCAACAAGGCAGTTCTCACTCAGGGTCTCTTAGGCCATTACAATCATAGTGGCTGAGGCTGGAGTCATTGTAAAGGCTTCCTCATTCACATCTGGCTGTTGGCTGGGACCCAACTGGGACTGTTGGCTGGGACCCAACTGGGACTGTTGGCTGGAGCACCTACACATGGCCTCCCTGGGGCTTTTGACTTCACATACCAGGTTCTAAGAGCTAGCACCCCAAGAGGACCCAGCAGAAGTTGGTTTTTTATGACCTAGCAGCCTCGAAAGTCATATACAGTCGCAGTCCTGCCCAGGTTCAAGGGGAAGGAACACAGACCCCACCTCTCAATGTGGGGAATTCCAGTGTCACATTTTAAAAACAACATGTGGGGGACTTCCCTGGTGGTCCAGTGGTTAAGACTCCATGCTCCCAGTGCAGGGGGCCTGGGTTTGATACCTGTAAGGGAACTAGATCCCACATGCCACAACTAAAAGAGCCTGCACGCCGCAACGAAGATACGGCGCAGCTAAATAAATAAATAACTATTAAGAAAAAACCAAAACAAAACAGCATGTGCATGGGGAGATCTCATTGAGCCATCTTAGAAAATGCAATCATCCACACAGTTTTCCCCCTTCTGTAAAATGACAATTCTGTGTTTTCCTGCCCCTTTTCTTGCTGTTTTGTAGGCATTCTTTTGTATTTTCTAGAATTTACTCCCTAGTCAGTTTTAGAGGTTGGGAATATCTTCCGCCAATCTGTTATCACTCTGATAGATTTGTTGTAATCTTGTTTTTTTGAGTGGAAGTTCTGTTATATCTACCTATATATATATATATATTTTTTGTTGTTGTTGTTGTTGTTGTTGTTGTACACGGGCCTCTCAGTGTTGTGGCCTCTCCCGTTGCAGAGAACAGGCTCCGGACGTGCAGGCTCAGCGGCCATGGCTCACGGGCCCAGCCACTCTGCGGCATGTGGGATCTTCATGGACCGGGGCACAAGCCCGTGTCCCCTGCATCGGCAGGCGGACTCTCAACCACTGCGCCACCAGGGAAGCCCTCTACCTATATTTTTGTTTATGGATTTTTAGAGGTAAAATTCACATAACATACAATTAACCATCTTTTTTTTTCATTGGGTTACAGTTGTTTTACAATGTTGTGTTAGTTTCTACTGTACAGTGGAGTTCCCTGTGCTATACAGCAGGTTCTTATTAATTATCTATTTTATACATATTAGTGTGTATATGTCAATCCCAGTCTCCCAATTCATCACCCCCACCCCCCGCTTTCCCCCCTTGCTGTCCATACGCTTGTTCTCTACACCTGTGTCTCTATTTCTGCCTTGCAAAATGGTTCATCTGTACGATTTTTCTAGATTCCACATACATGCGTTAGTATACAGTATAATTAACCATCTTAATGTTTAAAATTCAGTGGTGTTGGACTTCCCTGGTGGTGCAGTGAAGAATCCGCCTGCCAATGCAGGGGACACGGGTTTGAGCCCTGCTCCGGGAAGATCCCACATGCCACGGAGCAACTAAGCCCACGTGCCACAACTACTGAGTCTGCGCTCTAGAGCCCACGAGCCACAACTACTGAGCCCACGTGCCACAGCTACTTAAGCCCGTGCGCCTAGAGCCCGTGCTCCACAACAAGAGAAGCCACCGCAAGTGAGAAGCCGCGTATTGCAACGAAGAGTAGCCCCCGCTCGCCACAACTAGAGAAAGCCCGTGCACAGCAACGAAGACCCAACGCAGCCAAATTAATTAATTAATTAATTAAAATTTTAAAAAATTCAGTGGTGTTTAGTGTATTCACAGTGTTGAGCAATGACCAGCTTTTTCAAGTTTCAAAACCATGAATGTGATTTCAGGACTTTACATTTTTTTAATTTAATCTTTCTTTTAAGTCTTTTTTTTTTAAGTGAACCATTTTTAAAGTCTTTATTGAATTTGTTACAATATTGCTTCTGTTTTGTGTTTTGGTTTTCTGGCCGAGAGGCATATGGGATCTCAGCTCCCCAACCAGGGATCGAACCCGCACCCCCTGCATTGGAAGGCAAAGTCTTAAACACTGGACCGCCAGGGAAGTCCCTAATTTAATCTTCTGAATAAGAAATATGTACAGGGAATTCCCTGGTGGTCCAGTGGTTAGGACTCCACGCTTTCGCTGCTAAGGGCGAGGGTTCAATCCCTGGTTTGGAAACTAAGATCCTGCAAGCCAGGTGGAACAGCCAGAAAAAAGAAAAAGAAAAAGAAATATGTACAAACAGTTCAAAATACAAGAAGTACCTGCCTCCTCATTTCCACCCCAGTCCTCCAGCCTCCCAATATCCCTCCCACTGCTGTTACCAGTTTTCTTTTCCAACAGAAATGGTAGTACTACACTGCCTGCTTCTTGCTTTTTTCCATGTAAAATATACCTTGGAATCCTTCTTTTTTTCTTCCAGCAGCACAAATATTCTATTATCACTAAGTCATCTATTGATAGCACTTAGGCTGATTGCAATCTGGGTTACCTCAAGCAGTGCAGCAGTGAACTACCTTGTAAATACATCGTTGTATGCATGCAAACATATGTTAAGATATATTCCTGGGCTTCCCTGGTGGCGCAGTGGTTAAGAATCCGCCTGCCAGTGCAGGGGACACGGGTTCGAGCCCCGGTCCTGGAGGATCCCACATGCCGCGGAGCAACTAAGCCCATGGGCCACAACAGCTGAGCCTGCGCTCTAGAGCCCGCAAGCCACACCTACTGAGCCCGTGTGCTGCAGCTACTGAAGCCCGCGTGCCTGGAGCCCATGCTCCACAACGAGAGAAACCCGCGTACCGCAGCGAAGAGTGGCCCCTGCTCGCCGCAACTGGAGAAAGCCTGCGCGCAGCAACGAAGACCCAACGCAGCCAAAAATAAATAAATTTTAAAAAAAAAGATACATTCCTAGCAATGGAATTAGATGATCAAAGAGTATATAAAATTCCAATTTTGCTATATATGGGGATGTACCATTTACCTTCTCACCAGCAGTATATGAGAGACCCTTTTGGGAGGTGGTTAGGGAAGGTGTCTCTGAAAAAGTATCATTTAAAAATCTTGAAAGCAGGGAATTACCTGGCAGTCCAATGGTTAGGACTCGGCGCTTCCTCTGCAGGGGGACCAAGTCCGATCCCTGGTCAGGGAGCTAGGATTCCATGAGCCACGCAGCCAAAAAGAAAAAAGTCTTGAAAGTAATGTAGAGGGGCCTGCAGAGATCTGTGGGAAGAGTGGTCCAGACTATGGAAACATACAAATGCAGAAGCTACGGCTGGAGTTCTCTTGGTACGTTTAAGGAACAGCGAGGAGGCAAGTGTACTGGAGGGAAGTAAGCAAGGCTGTGAGTAGTAGGAGATGAGGTTAGAGAAACTGAGAGGGCTGGAGAGATGGTGGCTACACATGACAGGCCATTGCAAGGACTATGCTTTCACCTTGAGTGAGAGCGATTTGTATTGAAAGGTGTGAGCAGAAGAGTGACACCACCCAACACTCATTCATGTTATCAACTCTGGCTACTGTGGAAAACAGATTGAAAAGGGGACGGCAAGTGTAAAAACAAAGAAATGAGGGCACCCAGTGGAAGGCTATTGCAGCAATTCAGGAACGAATGATGGGAGGCTTAGGCCAGGCAGTAGCAGCAGAGCTGTGAAGTGTGGAGATTCTGAAAATATTTTGAAGGTACAGTCAAAAGATTTGTCGATTGCCTGGATGTGAGAATGAGAGAAAAAAGGGGATTAAATTTGGCCCTAAATTTTCAGCTTGAACAGCTTGAGAGATGCAGTTGCCATTTACTTACAAGCGGAAGACTGAAACAAGAGTAAATTGAGGCAGGGAAACTCAGTTGCTTCATTTTGTTCATTTTATTTTATTTTTTAAAATTAATTAATTTAGGGGCTTCCCTGGTGGTGCAGTGGTTGAGAGTCCGCCTGCCGATGCAGGGGACGCGAGTTTGTGCCCCGGTCCGGGAAGATCCCACATGCCGCGGAGCGGCTGGGCCCGTGAGCCATGGCCGCTGAGCCTGCGCGTCCGGAGCCTGTGCTCCGCAACGGGAGAGGCCACAACACTGAGAGGCCCGCGTACCGAAAAAAAAAAATTAATTAATTTAATTTATTTTTGACTGTGTTGGGTCTTTGTTGCTGTGCACGGGCTTTCTCTAGTTGCAGCGAGCGGGGGCTACTCTTCGTTTTGGTGCACAGGCTTCTCATTGCTGTGGCTTCTCTTGTTGCAGAGTACGGGTTCTAGGTTAATGGGCTTCAGTAGTTGTGGCATGCGGGCTCAGTAGTTGTGGCGCACGGGCTTAGTTGCTCCACGGCATGTGGGATCTTCCCGGACCAGGGATCGAACCCGTGTCCCCTGCATTGGCAGGTGGATTCTTAACCACTGCGCCACCAGGGAAGTCCCTATATTAATATATTTAATTTAATATATTTAAATCTGACTTTTCGTGATCAATATTACGTCATAAGAATGAGTGTAGTCAGTATTGCTGCATTACCTATGATTCATTCATTTTCATTGCTATATATATTTCATTGTTTAAATATACCAAAATATTTTTTATCTATTTTACTGTTGACAGAGACTTGTAGCTCCAGTTTGGAACTACTATTAATAATGTAGCTATGAACATTCTTGAATATGTTTCAGGATCCATTTGATGTTGGATTTTTGGATCTTGGATTTTTGTCAAATGCATTTTCTGCGTCTATTGAGATGTTAATATAGTTTGGGTTTTTTTTAGGCTGTTAATGTGATGAATTACACTGATTAATTTTTGAATGTTAAACCTTGCCATCCTGGGAGAAATCCCACTAGGACGTCATGTATTATTTTTTTCATATATTGTTTGACTCAATTTGCTAAAATTTTGTTGAGTTTTTACATCTATCTATATCTATATCTAATATAATCAATATTTATATTGGTTTATAGTTTTTCTTTCTTATAATACCTTTTTCTGGTTTTAGTAACTTCCTCACTGACTTTTCCTCTGTATTTGAGATGCCAATTTTCAAAGTCACTATATCGTATAAATCAGTGATTTAGCATTATAACTTATGATGCCATTTCTCTTTTTCTCACTCTCTATTTATATACCTATACACATATTTTCTAAATGTTTCCCCTGTTAGTCCCTTCTTGGTGTCTTCTAGTGGAGTTTCTCAGTCTTATCTTCTGACTCGCTAATTCCTTCTCCGTATGCATTTTCCTGTTGGACCCTGTATCTCCAATTCGTTTTTTAAAATAACTGCTTATTTCATTACTTATTACCCATAGCCTATTCTCTTTGAAGATATTTATTATGCTTATTGGAATTTTTTTGTGTGTCTTAGTCCATTAATTCTGCTTCCTCTGATGTAAGTTGTTCAGCTTATGGTCTCTGATTTATGTTATAGCTGTTTTGCTTCTTAAATGTATAGTTATTTTCTCATGAGCTCATATTCCTTTGGACACTGTAAGTTACCTGGATGGGAATGGTAATGTGTAGTGAGCAGGGCTAAAGCTCAGGCCCTGGTCTGTGCCCTCCTGGTGAGTGAGTGTATGTGTGTGTGTGTGTGTGTGTGTGTGTGTGTGTGTGTGTGTGTGTGTGTGTGTGTGTGTGTGTGTGTATGTTGGGGGGTGCATCTCAGAGGGTAAAGTTGGTGGCATTACATTATAGGTCTCATGAGTCCCCATTTGTCATCCCAACAGGTCACACTGCCCTTCAAGAAAACTTCTTGTTGGAATTCCCTGGTTGTCCAGTGGTTAGGACTCAGTGCTTTCACTGCCAGGGTGAGGGTTCAATCCCTGGTCAGGGGACCAAGATCCTGCAAGCCGCATGGTACGGCCAAAAAAAAAAAAAAGAAAACTTCTTGTACCTCTTCCCCAGCACTGCTCTTACTGTGGTTATAATCACCCGGTCCCTTGGGCATGGAGGAGGGGAAGGGAACCGGAGAAGGGGGTCAGGCTGCCATCACCTCCTATCCCAGAGCATAACTACCTTGTGTCTCCTCACAGATTTCTCAGGTTTTGTATAGTTTCTCAGTCTCTTCCTCAATCTCTCTTCAGGGCCCTCCATGGCTGGGTTCAGTGGTGTAGATTACAGCCTCATCTAATTCACCCAAGAACCCTTGCGGTAGACACTACAGTTGTCCCTCGGTATCTGCAGGGGACTGGCTCCAGAACTCCCACAGATACCCAAATCCACAGATGCTCAAGTCCCTTATATAAAACGGTGCAGTGCAGCTGGCCGTCCTTGTCCACGGGTTCCACATCTGCATGTACAGAGGGCTGACTGGATTATCCATCTCATCCTACAGATGAAGGAACGGAGATTCAGAGGGGTTATATTACTTGCCTGCAACTACACAGGTGCTAATTGAAAACACTGAGACTCGCCTATTTCTCCCTGTAAGGTACTCTTTGGAGTATTTTGTATCAAAAAATAAAGAAACATGGGCAAGAGCTTTGCTTCAGTTGTTTTGAAACCCTGGGGATCCTGGGCTGAAAAAAGGAACGTTGGTGATGCTCTTTTCCAGAAGACCGTCTCCTTTAAATCTTCTGTCCTCTTGTGTCGTGTATCACTTTTTATGGTGGTTTAAATTCTTTATGCTGTCTTGTTGAAATCTAAGCACGTTGGCTAAATTGCCACTAATTGAAAGGTAGAAAGTGGACAGGCAGGCTGGATTGTGATTAAAAAACAAAAATGAAAACATGGTATCTCCAACCCCGTGACACCTTGAAGTTCTTTCAGTGCAAGGTGTGTGTGTGCATGTGTGTGTGTGTGTGTGTGAAAGAGACAGAGACAGACAGACAGACAGAATGTGCTGTTGTCAGAGCTTGTCTTGTCCGCAGGCCTCTCTGCTCACTTCGCTGGTGGGTTGATAGCCTTTGGCGATTATTTCTGTAGCTTTCAGTGTCCTTGTGAAATGAGCGTGTTACCTTTCAACATTACATGGATGGAAAGAAATGGCTGATGTAATGGCTTTAAAAAAAAAAAAGACTTCGAGCTCTTATAAAGAAAAGCACATTATGAATAAATAGGGTTAATTCTGAGCTCTAAGTACAGAGTCAGCTGTTTATATAAATATCGTAGATCTAAATGCTTACCTTCTTCCTTAGAGACGCCTTAAAGGCTGTGCTTTTATCATCCTTTCAAACCACAACGTACTGAGGCTGTTAGTAATGCGAAAACATTTTTCCTTTCCAGTTGACTTCTTTAGGATGATTGAGAAATACTCTGGCAGCCAAGGGGACCTCATCCTCAGTTCTCTGCACACTTGCTGCTTTGTGCCCATAAATCTGGGTCGAGAACAACATTTAATTTAGAGCATTGCAGACCACCCTGCTATTCTGACCACTTATCTCAAAACTTTGTGCATATTCATTTAAATGGCCAAAAAAAGGGGGAAAGGAGGTAAGATGAATCAAGTTGGTGGATTTGGGGACACACACTGATGACTATAAGAGGCTCAGAGTATAAACTAGAAGTTTAATGAGTGTCAAGAGATTAAGGTCTTGTTCCTACAGAGAAAAATGTAGGCTCATTTGCAGATTAAGATTAAATTCAAACCCCCAATCCTAACTTTCCCATTAGCTGATTTGCCTGGGAACTCCAACAGTCAGGAAGGTAGCAAGAGAGGGGAATAAAAAATCCAGTTCTTATAGCCCTTACTCATTTTCATTGAGAAAATTGAAGACAGAGTCCCAGTTGAAGGAGAAAAAAGGAAACAAACCTTTTCAAAAGATAAGTAGCTTCTGCTTCTCTGATTGCCAACTGTGGACTAAGAGGCTGAAATTTCTGCCAAGTAAACTCTTTAGCTATAAACTAAATGTATCATCTTTTCTCCTTTTACAAATCTTTTCTTCTCCTTGAAGTGCACACATTCTTGGCTGTGAGGCAGGTATGACCTAATTTCGATGTAAAGTGTGTGGGAGAATGAACTTTTAAAGTCATGCTTCTAAAGCTGAGATGTTTGCGGTAGAGAGAATGGATTTGGTTGAATCAGCCAGAATGCTACCCTGCTTTTGATGGAATTCCAATTTTTCTGCTTCTTCCTTTTTTGATAGTTAGTACTTTGTCAGTGTCTGTCTGTTTTATGTATTATAAAGGGTGGACCGTGCTGTGCTGAAGAGCGTAGTGTTTGGGGCCAGATGTTCATGGATTTGAATCCTGACTCTCTCACCACTTATTAACCATGACCATGAATAAATTACTTAATCTCTGTATGAGTTTTCTGTGGCCGCTATAACAAATTACCACAAACTAGTTGGCTTAGAATAAGAGAATTTTATGATCTCGCATTTCTGGAGGCCAGAATTCTGAAATCTGTATCACTGGGCTGAAAAATCAAAGCACTGGCCAGGCCATGCTGCTTCTGGAGGCTCTTGCCTCTTCCGGCTTGGGGAGACTGCTGGAGTGACTGCATCACTCCAGTCTCTGCCTCTGTGGCCAGACTGCCTTCCCCACTTTTTTTTTTTTTTTTTTTTGCTGCACCACGCGCAAGGCATGTGGGATCTTAGTTCCCTGACCAGGGATCGAACCCACATCCCCTGCGTTGGATGCTCAGAGTCTTTACCACTGGACCGCTAGGGAAGTCCCTTTTTTCTTTTTCCTCACTTCTGTATGTGTAGTCAAATCCCCCTCTGCCTTCCTCTTATAAGGATACACATGCCTGCATTTAGGGCCCATTTTTGATAATCTAGGATAGTCTCCTGGCCTCAAAATACTAAATTTATATCTACAAAGACCCTGTTTCCATATAAGGTAATACTTACAGTTTCCAGGGATTGGGACCTGGTACCGTTGGGAGGCCATTTACCAGTCTCCACAACTTCTCTGAGTTTCCTTATATATGAATTTGCAACAAGAAGAGTACCTGTTTTATAGACTGTTGTGAAGAACAAGTGAGATAATGTGGAGTGCTTAATACAGTTCTTGCTTTATAGTAAATGCTCAATAAATACCAACTGCTATCAGCACTGGCACCACCATCATTACCATCTGTTTAAACTCTTGGTCTCTCTGGAGGGGAAGGAAAAAATCCAGTAAGTACAGAGGCCAAGATATTAGAACCGAAAGTTCTTTAGAACTCATCTACTCTAATCGCCTTACTTAATGATCAAAAACTGAAGTCTAGGGCTTCCCTGGTGGCGCAGTGGTTGACAGTCCGCCTGCCAATGCAGGGGACGCGGGTTTGTGTTCCGGTCCGGGAAGATCCCACATGCCGCGGAGCGGCTGCGCCCGTGAGCCATGATCGCTGAGCCTGCGCGTCCGGAGCCTGTGCTCCACAGCGGGAGAGGCCACAACAGTGAGAGGCCCGCGTACCGCAAAAAAAAACACAAAAAAACGAAAAACTAAAGTCTAGAGATATTGACTTGCTCACGATCCCATAGCTTGGATGAAGCAGGTGTATTTCATCAAAACATTTTAGATATTGTGACTGTAATCAGTAGATACGGAAACAAGGGAAAGGAGAAATAAGCTCACTTAGAGGAAGAGAGAAGAAAGAGTCAATGAGCTTGTTTTTGACTCGATGAGACTATGGCTTTATTATTATGAATATGACAGTGCACTGGACAGTGTGCTTTACACTCACACTTTTTTTTTTTTTTTTTTGGGGGCCACACCACACAGCTTGCAGGAATTTAGTTCCCTGACCAGGGATTGAACCCTGACACAGCAGTGAAGGTGCTGAGTCCTAACCACTGGACCGCCAGGGAATTCCCTACACTCATACTCTGATTTGATTCATACAATGTAAAGAGTGAATTAGGTATTATCTTCACTCCTATTTTAGAGATAAGGAAACCAAGGGTTATGTGCTCAAGGGCACATGGCAAGTGACAGAATTAGAATCCAAACAGTTGGATTGTAAAGGCCAGGTGCTCTCAACCCCTCTCTACTTCCTCTTTGCAGGAGATGCTTTCTCTCAGCAGGAATTATATATTCATCTCAAGTGGTTGTGCTCTAAACAAGGGTAACAAAGTGCAGTTCCCAGGAGGCACTGTCTGAAAGCTGGAGCTTTGGGCCAAGCTATGTCTTCAGGATAGTCTCCTTGGAATGGGGATTTGGGAATGATGGATTTGAAGGGGTCATCTTACATATCATGACTCTGCTGAGCCCCGTTCACCTGGACATCATGCTCCCAGCTCTCCGTTTTGCCTGGAGTGTCCTCATTCTTGTGTCCTAAGGACCCCTCCTGGCAGCTGGCATGTCTCTGGAGCTGTAGGGAGCCCGTTTCAGGCACCATCTTCTTCCCATGTGTTCTAGGGCCATCTGTCACTGGCACAGCGATTGCCAGAAACAACAACTTGGTTTCTTTAATCATGGCTTTAAGACCAAAGTTAATTGATACAAGGTTGTGCCTAATTAGTAAAAATGCTTGTTACAGAAAAATTATACGTAAACTGCAATTCAGAAGAGGAGAATCTATGCAGAAGATTCTTATTTGGCTGAAATGATGGGTCCCCAGTTAGGACCAGGGGAAAAGCCAGACATATTGATCACTGCTGACTGTTTTTGCAAAGAGCCAGCAGGTGATTAAAACAAAATCTTGCACTAATCATTGGGAACTAAGAGAACACACCAAATTAAAATTTCCCATTTCTTTTAGTCTACAAAAATATTGGTGCTTGGTTCTTTTTTTGGGGCCTCTCACTGGTACAGCCTCTCCCGTTGCAGAGCACAGGCTCAGCGGCCATGGCTCACGGGCCCAGCCGCTCCGCGGCATGTGGGATCTTCCCGGACCGGGGCACGAACCCGTGTCCCCTGCATCGGCAGGCGGACTCTCAACCACTGTGCCACCAGGGAAGCCCTGGTGCTTGGTTCTTGATTCATTACTTCTGCATGGATTTTTTTGGCATTTACTGTGTCGTCCTCAGGGCCAGGGTGATCATAGCAATTGTGCTAACCTGCATTGTGTTGTATATATTACTTGTTAAACTGATATTCATTTTATATTTAAATGAATTGAGCATTGGAGAAAAAGGGGGGAAAATGACACCAATTGATTTTGCTACTGCCTTTAACAACTTTAGAGAATGTGGTCCAGGTGGAGACTTTTTTCTTTTCAGGGCTGTCTAGAAGACTAGAAACTTATTTTCAAAGGTGTCACTTTTGCCCTACTCGACATGTTTTTGAAGTTACTTTTCCAGAATTGTTTTTATATCCTGCAGTATGATTTTGACTATTCTAGACAATACCAGAATTCAGTTTTTGTATTAGTTTGGTTTTTGGAGATAGCTAAAAGTCATTTGGATCCAAGCGTTATGAGGCAGCCAAGTTTTTTGAGATCTTACGTGTGCTTTTAAAATTTTAGTCCTTGTTGTAGTAAGCTTCACTTCTAGCGTTGCAAATCCCCCCCTTTCCAATTTGTTCCACTGATCTCATTAGCTAAAAATTCAGGCAGTGGAACTTGTTACAATTAGTGGTGCAGGGGACTTCCCTGGCGGTCCGGTGGTTAAGACTTCACCTTCCAATGCAGGGTGTGCGGGTTCAATCCCTTGTTGGGGAGCTAGGATCCCACATGCCTCGTGGCCAAAAAACCAAAACATAAACAACAGAAGCAGTACTGTAACAAATTCAATGAAGACTTTAAAAATGGTCCACAACAAAAAAAAACTAAAAAAAAAAAGTATTAGTGGCGCAACATAAGTAAAGAGGTATTTAATGCGGGCCTGAGGAAATTTCCAGTGAATAAGATGTTTGAGTTTTAAAACATCTATTTTGGTTGGTTTTCTTTTCCTTCCTTCTGGATTCTGGGTAGTTGAAGCCATCAAAAAAAAATTAGTCCTCTGCAAACTAAAAGGCTTTCTGTGCTCATCGGTTTCCTGATGAAGTGGGCTAACCAGTTCTAAAATATTTTCCTGTTTTGATTCTCTGATTCCAAATAACCTCAGCATAAGTGGTGTCACTGTATATTAATATTAATGAGTTAAACCAGACTGCATTCTATCGAAGTATTCACTGAAAAAAAAAAAAGAGCACTTATTGATTTATCTTGAGCTCTAAATTGTTATTTAATACAGTGTTTAATACAATCTGTACACACGTACTTATATCAAATAGATGTTAACTAATTAATATTTACAAGGACTTTGTATAAAAAAACAGATCTGGGGACTTCCCTGGTGATCCAACGGCTGGGACTCCACGCTCCCAGGGCAGGGGCTCCCGGTTCGATCCCCCATCAGGGAACTAGATCCTGCATGCATGCCGCAACTAAAGATCCCGCCTGCCGCAGTGAAGGTCCCACACACTGCAACTAAGACTCGTCACAGCCAAGTAAATAAATAAATATTAAAAAATAAATAAATAAAAGACACACACACACACACACACACACACACACACACACACACACACATAAAAGAAACAAACAAAAAAACCCAGATCTTTTCTTCTTCAACATGGCGATCTCCTATGTCCAAAAATATAAGCAGTTTCTATTTTTAAATGTTCAATATGATCCAAGACTTAAGTACATGTGTTACCTGATCTAGGTTAAAATAACCAGAAAATAATTCTCTTTATGGACACGGATAATTCTGCAGAGGACTGCAGTCTTAGTTCTCCCAGAAATGAAAATGAGTTCTTCCTACATTATTGTCAGTGCAAGTGGTGGCATGCGGCAGTTATTTTGCTGTTGTTGTTGTTGTTTTTTGCCACACCGTGTGGCATGCGGGATCTTAGTTCCCCAACCAGGGATCGAATCCGTGCCCCTTGCAGTGGAAGCGTGAGGACCTAACCACTGGACCCCCTCTCAGGGAATTCCCCATGCAGCAGCTTTGAATGAATACAGACTCTGAGTCAGGAAGCCCAACTGTTTGGCCAAGATGTGGTGGCCTTTTACATAGCAGGCTGTGAGACCAGCGCATCTTAAAACCAGGTCAGAGAGAGGATTATGGTCTCCCGCCCACTCAGCCCTTCATGCTTTGTCCAGCTGCCACTGGTCAGTCTCTCTGATCCAGCTGCTGACCCAGACTGCAGAGGATTACTGGCGGGATCAGAGCTGGGATGCCTTAGGACAAATATCGTTCTTAAATGATGAAATATTTTGTAACAGGCAGTACAGGATAGAGACTAGCACAAAGATACCCACCCACATATCCACACCCAACTCCATCAACATTCCCATCCTCGGATCATTTATTTTCCCAAGAAATAAAATATTACAGATGGATTTGATGTTTCTTGTGTCCTGCTTCCTTTCTTTTCTCTCTCTTGGGATAACCTACATTCTGAATTTGGTGATTATCATTCTCACCCATGTTTTCGACTGTACATGAATATAGTCCTATATACACTATATATAGGACTATATAGTATAGTGTTCTGCATGTTTTCAAACTTTATATATAAATGACATTATACGGCACACATAGTTTTTTTTTTTTTTTGCTCAGCTTCATTGTGCTGGGTATTTACCTATTGTTTCTCAGCCCTGTACCCACCCTTCTGTAGTCTGTATTTCTCAAGCTCCTTTGCCAGTTGATTTCCCTTTGGGTTCTGCCAGTAAGAGGTATTGAGATGAGAGAAGTCATGGTTTTTCTTTCATTTTTGCTCTTTCCTTTCTTCTGGTGCTTTCTGCTGATGCAGTAGCCCCTGCTTTTCATCCCCAGCTCCAGTCCTGGCCCCTCCTCCCTCGAGTCTCCTAGCTTTGGTAACACCCCCTCCTCCTTTTTGTTCTCCCAATGCTTATGGGTGTAGCACCTTCCTACGGTTTCTAGTCTCTGAGTTATCATCCCTTCTCCTTTTTTTTTCTCTTTGAGCCTGGGGGCATCTGGATAACCATTTCACCTATTAAATCTGCTGTGTTTGTAACAACTGTCACGGTTTCTGTTTCCTGACTGGGCCCTGACTGCTGAAGGTGTGCTGTTAAATGTAGCTCTTGGGAGTTCCTGGGTGGTCCAGTGGTTAGGACTCAGCACTTTCACTGTTGGGGCCACGGGTTCAATCCCTGCTCAGGGAAATAAGATCCTGCAAGCCACGAGGCACAGCCAAAAAAGAAAAGAAAAGTAGCTCTGGATCATTCTTTTTTTTTTTTTTTGGATCATTCATTTTTACTGCCATGTACTATTCTGTTCTATGACTGCATCACAGTTTATTCATCCATCCTCCTCCTGATGGATATTTCCATGTTTCCCTATTACAAACAATATTGCAAACACCATTCTTGTATCTGTTTTCTTATCTGTCTATGCAAGAGATTCTCTAGGGTATACAATGGAGGAGGAATTGCTGGGTTAGAGGAATATGCTCATCTTCTCTTTGCCTGGTTGTTAACGAAGTCGGGCCATTTCACTCCCTGACATAACTTGGTATTGTTACGCTTTTTATTTCTGGCAATTAGATGGATGTGGTATGCTATCTCATTTCCAGTGAGTTAGGTGTCTTTTCATAACTTCCTCTGTGAATTCTCTTTTCTTTCTTTCTTTCTTTCTTTTTTTTTTTTTTTTTTTTGTGGCTGATCTTAGTTCCCTGACCAGGTATTGAACCTCGGCCCTTGGTAGTGAAAGCACCGAGTCCTAACCACTGGACTGCCAGGGAATTCCCCTCTGTGAATTTTCTACTCGTAACCTTTTGCACATTTTTTTCCTGCTAGGTTGTTTATATTTTCATACTGATTTGTATTATTGTAAATTGATTGAATTTCTTTATATATTCTGAATGCTTCATTGGTGAAATGTGTTGCAAATATATTTTTCCAATCTATGGTTTGTTGTTTGCTTTGTTTTATGATATCTTTTGTTATATAGAAGTGTTTTCTAAAAATTATAGTCAAATTCATCAGTCCTTTGTGATTAATAATACTTTTTTCTCTTTTATCTCAAGGTCATAAAAATATTTTATATTTCCTACTAAACCATTTACAGTTTTGCTTTTCTTTTTTTTTTAAATTAATTTATTTTATTTTATTTATTTTATTTTTGGCTGTATTGGGTCTTCATTGCTGTGCGTGGGCTTTCTCTAGCTGCGGCGAGCGGGGACTACTCTTTGTTGTGGTGCGCGGGCTTCTCATTGCAGTGGCTTCTCTTGTTGTGGAGCATGGGCTCTAGGTGTGCGGGCTCAGTAATTGTGGCTCGGAGGCTGTAGAGCGCAGGATCAGTAGTTGTGGCACACGGGCTTAGTTGCCACGGACTACAGGCTTAGCTGCTCCACAGCATGTGGGATCTTCCTGGATCAGGGCTTGAACCCGTGTCCCCTGCATTGGCAGGCAGATTCTTAACCACTGCACCACCAGGGAAGCCCAGTTTTGTTTTTCTGATTTAGGCTTTCAGTCTACCTGAGACTTATTTTTTGTTTGGTGTGATGTAAGGATCACATATTTTACCATATAGTTAAGCAATTTTTCCACATCAGTTATTATCATTTATAGTTTATCATTTCTCCATTGCTTTGTAATGCCAATGCTGTCATATGTTATATTCCCATATGCACGTGGTCTGTTTCTAGACTCTATTCTGTTCCATTTCTGTATTTGTATATTCTTGTGCCAATGCAACAGAATTCTAATTAGTATGATGTTACAGAAAATCTTGCTAACTTATGGGCAAATCCCCACACCTCATTCTTCAAAATTGCCATGGATATTCTTGGATTTGTTCTAGCATATGATTTTTTCAAAATGGACATGGAATAGATTTACCATTTGAATTTTACCATCACCTTGTCAAATTCCATGAAAAATCCTGTTGAAATATTCACTGAAATTATAGGACTTCCCTGATGGTCCAGTGGTTAAGAATCCACCTGCCAATGCAAGGGGCACAGTTTCGATCCCTGGTCTGGGAAGATCCCACATGCCGCAGGGCAGCTAAACCCATGTGCCACAACTACTGAGCCTGCGCTCTAGAGCCCATGAGCCACAGCTAGTGAGCCCGTGTGCTGCAACTACTGAAGCCCACGTGCCTAGAGCCCGTGCTCTGCAAGGAGAAGGCACCGCAATGAGAAGCCCGCACACTGCAACTTAGAGTAGTCCCCGCTCGCCACAACTAGAGAAAGCCCGCATGCAGCAACGAAGACCCAATGCAGCCAAAAAAAAAAAAAAAAAAAAGAACTGACATCTTTATAATATTTTCTTCCTGCCCCCAAATAAAGAATACAGTACCTCTATTTATTTAGGTCTTCTTTAATGTGTTTCAACAATACAGTTGTATAACTTTTTTCCATATGGGTCTTGCTCATCTTTTGTCAACTTATCCTTAAAAGTTTAATAGTTTTATTGCTATTTTTAACAGAATCGCTTTATATCACGTCTATTCCTAACGAAAAAGAGCACTTTGGATTTTTGTATATTGATCTTGTATCCAGAAACCTTATTAGTTGTGGTAGCATGGCTGTGTGCATCACATTAATAAATATTTTGGTGTTCTTTCCTTGTATTCTAGGGATAACTCTACTGGGCCATGGCTAAATTCAATTTTCTAGTACTTTCTGACTTTAGAGAGGTGCCTTTGTACAAAATCTGTAATCTGAGAAACTGAAGGGCTCTGCAGAGTGACTTCATCTGTCAGAGGGGCAAAATGCTTATGCAGACCAGGCTATTTTCATCTTGAAACCTAGAACAGTCTAATCTGCCTCTATTGACCCTTCTCTGTGTGCTTTTGCTTAATTTGTCTAGGGATGATTACCACCACATTCCCTTCACTGTTTTAGATTCTTTTTAATTTGAGCTCCATTGAGAGCTCAAACAATATTAACTACCATCAAGGTTTTGTAACTCTCCATGGTGCTTATCAGAGTACTTATGCAAAGAGCTCTTTTTTTAAGGAAAAAGTTGGTTTCTACTGATGAATTGATGAGCTTCTGTTTATTAACTCATTGTAAGCTCATTTTTGTGTTGGCCTTTAGGAAGCTAGGAGCTGGGTTTTGTGCTCAGTGGGTTTTGTGCTGGGTTTTGTGCTCCATTGACTCTGTTTTTTTTTTTTTAATTTTAAATAAATTTATTTATTTTATTTTTAGGAAGCTAGGAGCTGGGTTTTGTGCTCAGTGGGTTTTGTGCTGGGTTTTGTGCTCTCTTGACTCTGTTTTTTTTTATTTTAAATAAATTTATTTATTTTATTTATTTTATTTTTGGCTGCATTGGGTCTTTGTTGCTGCACGCGGGCTTTTTCTAGTTGCGGCGAGTGGGGGCTACTCTTCGTTGCGGTGCGTGGGCTTCTCATTGCGGTGGCTTCTCTTATTGTGGAGCACGGGCTCTAGGCTTCAGTAGTTGCAGTACACGGGCTTCAGTAGTTGCAGCACACGAGCTCACTAGTTGTGGCTCATGGGTTCTAGAGCGCAGGCTCAGTAGTTGTGGCGCACGGGCTTAGTTGCTCCGCGGCACGTGGGATCTTCCTGGACCAGGGCTCAAACCCGTGTCCCCTGCATTGGCAGGCGGATTCTTAACCACTGCACCACCAGGGAAGCCCTTGACTCTGGTTTTTAATATTATTTTCTCTTTCTATGTGTTCCCCTTATTCAGACAGTGCCCCCACCATACAGCCTTTTATTATTTAAAAAATTATTAACTTTACTCCTACTTTAATGCTATATAGTTTTATTGTTTGTATGCTTCAGTGTAAGCTATGTCAAATCCTTTTGTGGATAGGTGAAGATTAAATTCTAAATGAAATGAGAAATGTTCAATAGATGTTGACTGGATGGCGAGTATGAGGACTTTAGCGGGGGTGGAAATCTTCCAAAATTATTAGTGTAGAAACTTAATTTTGATGTTTTAGAGTCTATGCTTATAAAGAAGGCTTTTTACATCCTATACTGTATTGAATTCAGGGGGAAAATCCGATTTTACTTTAAATTTCTGCTAGTAAATCGAAAGCATTTCACAACCTTATAAAATAGTGATGCTTGGCATGATAATTTCACATATTACCGCTGAATTAATATTTTGTTAAGTACTGAATTGTACCTCTCATGAACAGTTGTGGGCTTTTTCTTTTGAGCTGAATCTAAACCTGATTTTTAAAAATCGCTACCAGAGCGCTTGTGTTCTCCGGGTTTCTGAATTCCAATAACCCTCCTTCAAGGGCATCTCTCAAAGGCGAGCTCGGTCGGTTAACTCGGGACGATACAAAGCATTTTGTTCTTTTACTCGCGGCCCTTACTCCCTTACTCCCAAGGAGACAAGTTGAAAGCCCACTAAGTCATGCTTTTCCATTACTCATTCGGCTTTTTCTCCCAAGGTGGCGTGTGGGAGGTGCTGTGATCGGGCTCGATAAGAATAGGCCGGGAGGCTTTCTGCGGGATCATACACTCTTCCCTTTGCGTGCTTCAGCTCCGATCCGACTGCGCCGCGTTCGGCGGCTTCAACGCGTGAGATGTTTTCCAAACGCACAATGACTCCACACTCGGCCGCCTCTCACAGTCGTCTCTGCTCCTCTGGCCCCCACAGCCCCGCCCCACTTAGGCTTGCTTTGTCCGCTTACAAGGCGGATGATCGGGTTAGCCCGGCGCGCCTGCTGCCGACTTACGCCCTTCGGGGGTCAACCTGGAGGGGACTCCGGGCACAGCCTTCGCCCACGCCGCACCCCCGCACCCCCTCCGGCTTCTAAGCCACCAGGAGGCGCCCCGCAGTCTCCGCCTCTCCCCGCCGCATCCCTTCTCCTGCTTCTCCTGCGATTGGCCGGCCACCCCAAGCTCTGCACCCCTATTGGTCGCTGCCCGCGTCAGTTGCGGGCGCCGGGGCGGGCGGAGGTGACGCGCGGCGGCAGGGCTCCGGGCGGTGTCCGGCGCCGGCGGCTGCAGGCGGAGCTTCGCAAGGACCGGCGCGGGGCAGTCAGACGGCGGCGGTCTTGGGAGGTGCCAGCGAGAGGCCGAGCCTCTCCCCGACCGCCGAAGCCGCCACCGCCGGCCCTTCGCCGCGCCCCGGTCTCCCGTGCTCCCACCCTCCGTCCGCCGCGGCCCTCGGTGCGGGGCTGGCCCGATGCGTGATGGGGCTGCCGAGCGGCGCCCTGCGGCTCTCGGCGGCCGCTGCTCGCGCTGAGGAGCGTCGGTGCCGGGCTCCCCGCGCCCCCGCGCGCCGCGGCGCTTGCTGAACTGGCCGGCCCGCCCGCCCGTCCGTCTGTCCGCAGCGCGGCTGAGGTAAGGCGGGGGGCGGGGAGGGCGGCGGGGGGCGCTTCGCCGCCGGCCTGAGGAGGGGGCCGCCCAGGGGGAGGGGCGGCCGGCCCAGGGGCCGGCGGGGTCCGAGCGGGGGAAGCTCCGAGCCGGGCCGGAGCCGCGAGTACTGAGGGCGCTGCCCCACCGGGGCAACGGGTGGGGTGGGGCGGGGCGGGGTTGGGGCGCCTTGGCCTCGGGGGTGGGGGACCGTTCCCGCGAGCCCCAGGCTTGGGTCCAGCGGCCTGCCGGGTCCCCCGCAGCGCCCCGCACCGGCCCTCCGCTACCCCTGAGCCGCCAGGCTCCGGCCGTGCCCAGAGGTCAGCCGAGCCGCCGCTGTCGGCCCGTTCGCCGGGCTCTCTGCGCATACTGCGGCTCTGCTCCGTCTTGAAGCTACCCTTTATTATTTCCCCCCATCCCCTCTCCCCGGTTTTGGTTGGCATCGGGGCTTCGGCTAGGAATGTGGTTGGGCCCTTTTGCCAGATGAAGGCAGGAGCGGGTATCGCGTGGGAGGGGGGAGCCGATGGCGCAAGGACTGGAGAGGAGGGGCGCGGTGGGAAGGGAGGGGGCTTGTTGGATGCTGGCCAGCCGTGGGGAGGCTGGTGTGGTCTCGGCGATAGGCAGCCCGGGATTACTCTAGCAGCCATATTGGGAGGATGATCTGACAAATCCTTTAGGAGCCAGGTCCGGTTGCTGGAAGGCACCGAGTGACAGCCCTGGCAGCTTTCAGGGTGACGGGCCGCACCACAGCCAAACTGGGGGGGTTGGGAGGTTGCTCCAGCGAGCCAGTCATTGTTCGTGCCACACAAAACATTCCGGGCCCTAAAACCAGAATGGAACTCCAAAATCACTTTTTCTCCTTGGTGAATTGCTAATTGAGGTTCCAGGGCAGAGTGCCTTCAAGATTCCATTCTTGTTGGGGTGAAATGATGGGTTTCTGTGTTCGTCTTCTATGACCAGTGCTATGGACACAGAAGGGATGACGATGCCTGACTTGTACAGAGGCAGATCTGAGGATTGCTAAGGCCAGTTTATCAGGATGGAGGCCTGGAATTAGTATGTTGTGTCGGGTGGATAGATGTTCAGAGTAGCTGAGATGCAGAGGTGAAGTAAACTGGAATATTCTGATGATGGTAGAAGCTTGCAGCAGTATTTCTGAGGCCGCAGGTTGTCATCTTTGTGGAATCTCGAGGTAGCTGAAATTAGATTGTCAACAGATCCCTTGCTCACATATCTCTTACTGTTCTAGGCAGCTGTTCTGCTGATACTGAACATGTTTTGTGTCTTAGATGGGTCTGTCTGAGCCCCATGAAAGTATGGTGATTGGATTTGAATAGCTCTTAAGAGGTGATATCATGGTGGATATTTTATATAAAGGCTGGCATTTTGTCAACTTAGCTTAGTCATAATAAAATCTTGTGTTCTCTAAGAAGCGAGGTGATGCTCCCTAATTAACTTGGTATAGCTGTTGGATTATGAGACAAGTGAAATTGGTAATGTACAGGTTAAGGATGGAATATGAAGATTGCACACATGTTGGCGTTGTAAAAAAGATCTGGATATGATCAATAAGAGTTCAGTGTGAGCCTATAAATCTGTCTTTTCGTACATCCTAGATGTGGAAAAGTCCTGGAGAATGGTATGCCCGCCTTCTTTGTGCCCTTCGCTTTCGTTCAAACTCCATTTCTTAATGAATAAATTCCTGTAACTAAAGTTGAACTGCTTAAACATTTTCAGATAAGGTTTTCTAAGAAAAGTCTTAACACTTTATTTTTTATTTTATCATTAAGTTTTCCTTTTAAAACTTGGTTGAATCAAACATGGCTTCAACAGAAATTAGTGGTTTTTGCATTGTGTTAACATGCGAGAAATACAGAATGTCTGTTTTTAAATTCCATGCCCCAATTAAGAAATATTTCTAAGATTTGAATTTTGACATTGACTTTATTAGTAGAAAAGATCTGAAGAATTGTGGTTAAACATAATTTCAGCATTTGGTAAAATCAGACCTGATTGTGAGTCTGATTTGGAGGCAAGATTTTGTGAGTCTGTGCAGCTCTGCTCTGATGAATGTTTTTCCAAAGTTTATCCAATTAAGTACAGCTTCCAAGCAAACTTTCCTTTTCAAGACCAGATATGAATGCAGTTTTCCTTTTTTCTCTCTTTTCTCTTTCCCGCTTTGAATATGTGCAGGGAATAAACTGCCAAGAAGAGTGCCAACAGAGTCTCTCCAAGGCCAAAGCTTTCTAGCTCACATCCTGCTTTGGTCTTGTCCTGGGTACAAAGTAAAGGACAACAAAGTGCCCCTGCCTTGTTTGTAAACCCCCTTCCCAGGCTGCTGATCACAGCAGGTCTTTTCCAGGAGTAAGCATATCCCTTTGGTCTTGTACACTGATGTGATGTAATTTCACAAGGCTCTGAAGGGAAAGGTATAGCATATCTACTTCATGTAGTTCTCTTTAAAAGATGGCCTTGTTGGTACAGATACTGGTGAATTTCTGGAGTTCATAAAAGAGTGTGAATAAATACATATTTAGAACTTTTTTTTCGTGCAGCTCATCAGTAGAAGATAAATGAAACAGATGTGACTGTAATAGCAAAAACCTGCCAAGGGTTCTTTGGACTTCTGAGTTGGACTTTTCGATTAATGGCCCAGTAATTCGTTTATGCTCACTTCTACGACATTCATTACCAGTTAATTAAGAGTGTGTGTAGAGATTTAGTTCTTTACTCTCAAGGAAGTTTCACTTTACCATGTGCCTATGGATATGGTAAGATCAAGTTAACTCCAACTCCTTTCTGTTGTAGTACAGTTTAGTGTATTGCTGCCCTTGCCATGGTGGTTTCAATGATTTTCAGTCAGAGCCTCTTCCCTCTGTGTATTGCCATATAATACTTAACTATCTAATACTCGATTGGTACTTTTGTTATTGTTTTGTAGTGGTTTGTATATATGTTTTAAGTCACAAGATTGTAAATGTCTGATAGATTTTAGAATTTTTTTACATATGATATCACATTTTTTACGCCAAAGTGTATCATTCAACAACACCTTCACCTACCATTGCTCTGTTTGACGACTTGGCTTACTTCTCCCTTCCATCCGAATTTCTGACATCATCCTGGCAGACGTCCGTGACTGTATAAACAACCACAACAATAATGATAAAATAGCTTACTCATATTGAGCTCTTTCTATGTGCCAGGCTCTTTTCTAACCACTTTATATTTACTCACTAACTTAATCTTTATAACAACCATATAAAATAGGTACAGTTATCCCCATTTTACAGATGAAGAAACTGAAACAGAGGCTAAATGACTTCCCCAGGGTCACTAGAAGTAGTAAGTGACCACTATGCTGATCTTCCTTTATAACTACTCTTAACTTTAAAATTCCTTGACTTCAGCTCAAGCAAACGTTGGCTTCATTCTGTTCCAGTAATTCAGTATTGTGACCATATCTTCTAACATGTCATCACCTTCAGACCTTCAATTATGATAATTTACAGCTCTCACTTTAGTAGTCTCTTGCTGTGTGTTCTCCCACCTCAAGTCTTTGGTCCATTGGCCCTTTTCAGATTTTACTTCTTTGTCTTCCTTTTCTCCACTGTGATTTCTGGGTGCATTGTCTCAGCCATTTTCTTACTAGCACTTGAAGTTTTTAATTCTTCTGTATTGTTCTGCAAGACCCACCGTGCCGATGCCAGCCTTGCATCATTCCTATCATCGGTAGCCTCCCTTTTTCCTCTGTGTCATGGAGAAACCTCACACAGTGCTGGGGATGGGTACCACAGTTGATGTGTAGTTTTAGGTTTCCCCTGAGTCTGTCTTTGGTGTCTGTCAAAGCATTTCTGCTCGGTTCCCTCACCCGTTCTCCACACTGGCTTTTCAAAAATCTTGACCGTTTTAGTTAGGCCTCCTCACTGCCCCATACTTGGCATAAACCTTACCTATAGCCTCATAGGAAAGAAAAGGCGTGAATTCCCCCACTTCCCCTTCCTTTGCTTACAAACTTCTCTGCCTTCTTTTTTTTTTTTAAACATCTTTTTTGGAGTATAATTGCTTTACAATGTTGTGTTAGTTTCTGCTGTATAACAAAGTGAATCAGCTATACGTATACATATATCCCCATATCTCCTCCCTCTTGCGTCTCCCTCCCACCCTCCCTACCCCACCCCTCTAGGTGGTCACAAAGCCCTGAGCTGATCTCCCTGTGCCCATAAATCTTTATAGCCTTCTGACATTGAATGAATTGATAGGTTTGATCTAATTGTCTCTTCTCTGAAGTTAAAAGCAAGTCCTGATTTTATGTTATTTTTCTGAGAAAATACATTCCTTGGATACAGCAACTCTGAATACCAACCACAGCAGTACCTGCTTCGACAATCTTGCCTGCTGTATTAGCATGAAATAATTCTGCAGGAGCCAGAACAGCCTCATTTGCTTCATCACATAATCATGTACCAAGCAGACATCTTTTCTGAGAAAATACTGAAAACTTCTGAGGCCTTCCTTCCTACCATAATTAGAAAACAATTCAGACTACCCTCGCTCTCCATAGTGAGGTCCTTGGCTCTGCTGTCCCCCACCCCACGCCAAACGCTCACATTCTGCCTTCTTTCTTACCCTCTTTCCTCCAGTCTCAAGGGAAAGGTTACTCTATCTGACTTCAGCTAACCCCTTGGCTTGTTTTGTATATCACTGCCTTTTCTAATCTCTGGGGACTTGCTGTATTGGCTACTTTTCTTTCCCTCTTTCGCTGTTTCCCCACACACAGTTCCTTGAACACAGGAGGCGCAGTCCCACAATAGGGCCTTTGCTCTGATTCTTTCTTCCGCTTGGAACACTCTTTCCCTGAAATCTGCTTGGCTAATTCCTTTACCTCCTTCAGGTCTTTGCTTAAACCTCACTACCTCAACAGGCCTATTTTGACCTCATTTATGTCACCTGCATGTCACCCCTTCCAACCACACTCCTGAGCCCCCCGACTTTGTTGTACTTTTCCTCCTTCATAACGCTTATAATCACCGAATATTCTGTGTAATAACTTAAGTTATTATTTTAATGTCCCCTCTCCCCTACTAGAAGGAAAACTCCTCCATGGCAAGGATGTTTATCTGTTTTGTTCACTGATTTATCCCAGACTCCTGGAACTGCCTGTTACATTGTAGGCACCTCATAAGTAGTTGCTGAATAAAGGATAGAAACATCCAAGTCTTTCGTATTAATACAATGGGGTGGGAGGAGAAAAATTCCTGCTTCATCCCTGTTCCCTCCTGGCTGTCTCTCCTGTCCTCACAGCCAGCTTCTGGAAACAGTGAGGATACTTGCATTTCCAATTCCTTGCCTCCTAATTACTCCTCAGCCCACCACAGACTAGCTGCAGTGATCCCCCCACTTCACCAACACTGCTCATGCTCTGGTTTCCAGCCCTTGTTGCTGATGCGGGGGGGGGGGGGGGGGTTGGGGGGGCACGCCTCACGCCTGTGCTGTATTGAAATTGTTGCTCACTTCACTCCCTCCTTTGTCTGCTTCTGTTTTGTGGGGCTGGTTGCAGTCTCCTGGGCCTCGTGCTTTTCTGGCCATTCACATGGCTATCATTCATTCAACACAAATTTTTGTATAACTTTTAAAGGCTTACTTTGTTTTTAAGAACTAGAATTTTGACTACATAACGTATTTTCAGTGTTAAAATAAATAGCAGATTAGGCTATTACAGGAAAGTTTTATATAGTTATAATTTATATCACTTACTGCTTTTAAAAAGGTTTTGAGCAGCTTACCACAATACTATATATACGGTGAGGCTGTTAAACATGGAGAAGAAACAAAAATGTATGTGACAGGAGGAAAAAGTAAATATACAAATTACAACAATTTGTATATGTGTAAGTTTGTATAGTGTGGTTATTGTAACTTAGTTTTGAAACTTTTGAAAGTCAAGATAAAAAGGGAAAGAGAAATTATACACTTTTCATTCTGGTAAAAGAAAGCTAATGATTTGTCAAGAGGAACTATTTTTCTGGTAATGAATTCTAAAGAAATTCTAAGAGAAAAGTGTTATAGACACCCTGATAGAAAGATATATGTACTAAGTGTTTTCAGCAGGTCTTTAAGTAAAAGGAAGAAATGTTCTTCAAAGACCTATTTAAAAAAGTAATCCACCTGCTTTCCGCACTGAGAATACAACATTAAAATATAACTTAAGTCTTTTCTATGAAGGATATGACTAACGTGGTTCACGTATATAACTTTATGTAAAGATAAGTCTGAGTATCCCAGCAGAAAACTCATTATTTAATAACCCTGGTGAGAACCTGGAATACTTGTATTGTGTTGTCATCTCAATGAAAACATACCTATTAAGCTTTGGGTACTGGTTTATCATGTGGCAAGATTGACACATTGTTGACACATGGAAAAGTCTGACCTGTGTTCTTGCCCAGCTAGTGAGCTACCTACCAGGCAGGTAGGTGCGGTCACAGGCAGATTTCAGAAAGAACCTTGCCTCATACCAAATTTGAATTAAGCTCTGACTGAAACTTCCATTTCTACATCATAGCCGAGCTGAGTTCATTTTAACCTGGACAATTCCAGGAGTAGCTGTTGTCATCCACTTTGACAATAGAAGAGCTTCAGTAGAATATTGGGTTTTGGGTGGCAGAGCTCCCAGTGGATCTGCTAAAAGAAAATTATAGGATGTGGCTTCAAATAGTAAAATGAATTGACTTACTAGACAGAGCTTAGTATTAACCATCCAAACAGTGAAAGACAAGAAAACAATGAAAAACTTTAGAGTGGTTTATTTTAAGCCTTAGGCCATAGGAGCTGTTGTTTCTGGATGTACTTCTTCGTTTTTGAGAATAAAAGCATGTCACCAGTAAAAAGGAAGGTTCTTGATTTCTTAATTGCAGTGACAGGAAGACATGTGTCTAATAAATCTAAAAATTGTTTCAGGTTATTTTCTATAGTGGTTAAAACAGTTGGGGAGCCTGACTGAGCTAGTGTAATCTCATTTGAGATTGAAAATCTGATCTGTCAGGAAACTTCCTGTGCAGTCTGATTCTTGGCATTGGGTTAGAATGCAGAAAGAGGTTTTTCTAACATGTGATCCCTTTTGAGCTTTCACAGCTTGGCTCATGGCTGATTTTTATCCACAGAGTCAAAGACCAAGAATAGACATACATACACACACAAAATTCATACACACACAAAAATGAATTCTCACATTTTGGGGGCCATTTTGTCAGTATAGGCATGGTCAGTGACACAGAATATTGGATCCTAAAGCCTGCTTGGTCCTCAAGGAGAGTATTAGGCCAAGAGATGCAAAACTTTAATAATAACAAGGAAATTTTCACACCCTCTCAAAACGGGCTCATTAGCTACAGATATTTATTTTGGAGTATACATTTATTCTTTCTTATAATTCATTCTTTTTTTTTTTTTTGGTTATGCTGCAAGGTTTGTGGGATCTTAGTTCCCTGACCAAGGATTGAACCTGGACCCTCGGCAGTGAACGCACCGAGTCCTAACCACTGGACTGCCAGGAATTCCCTAATTCATTTTTTTTTTTTTTTTTTGACTATTACAGAAATTTAACAAAAAAGTTCAGTAAGAAAATGTACACGATCCAATTTTCATCATAGTAAAATGTGGAGAGGGGACATGTGGAAGCAGTTGATTTCTCTGGTGAAGACAGCCATTGTTTATACTCGTTCCAAGGCTTCTAACATGATGATACTGTTTTCTCGTATTACCACCATTCCAATATTGTTCTGTTGCCTACTAGTTGCCATCTCCACACATTCATCTATCGCAAGATTCATAAAGGGATCAAATCCCCTCAGTATTTCTTGGACATGTCTGCCACCATTTAATTTCAATGATAACTTCTTGTCCATAAATTTCTTCAAGTCTGGAGGGTGAGCTTTGCTCATGATGTCTACTCGACGAGCTCAAAGATGCCTCCAAACGGAATTCGAGTTGTCCCTCACCCCTAATTCATTCTTTAAAATGTAATTCACTAGAAAAGATTATCTTTTAAATAGACTGCTTGTTGATATTGTAAATTTGCGGGGATATAGCAAATTGTGTGAATGTTGAATTTAAAAGACTGAATTTCTTGGTTAAATTATGTTTTCAGTTGTGACAGACATGTACTGAATAAAGTATCAATGTATGAGAGTTAAGTAAACTACTGACTGCAACGTAGGGCAGAATGAAATAAGTAGAAAAATGAGGAATCAACACAACATTTTTAGGGAGCAAAGAGAAAGAAGGTATGACTTTTAGCTTAGAAAGGGGGATGTTAAGGAACGTATGACTTAATGCTTCCTGCTTCATGGTGACAGTTGACCTTGTCCTCAAAAGATACGGACTTGTAGGGGCTTCCCTGGTGGCGCAGTGGTTGAGAGTCCGCCTGCCGATGCAGGGGACACGGGTTTGTGCCCCGGTCCGGGAAGATCCCACATGCCGTGGAGCGGCTGGGCCCGTGAGCCATGGCCGCTGAGCCTGCGCGTCCGGAGCCTGTGCTCCGCAATGGGAGAGGCCACAACAGTGAGAGGCCCACGTACCGCAAAAAAAAAAAGAAAAGATATGGACTTGTAATAGGTTAGAAGGGAGAGTGAGCTTCCAAGCATCACATGCTTGGTGTAGTAAGAGGTGCTTGGTGGAGAAGGCTTAAAGTTGGGCAGTGAAAACAGACTGGGGAAGGAGGTTGGATTGTGGAGGCTCATGAATTTTTAGGTTGTGTTCTGAGGCCATGGAAACCAACTGAATGCTTTTAAGGAGAGGGAATGACATGCATTGACCTCTGTTTTAGGAATATAACCCTGGCTGTTTTCTATAAAAAAGGGATATTACAAAAACCCAACCAACCAAAAATCTAAGATTATTTCATTCTTGTTTTTTCACTTTGCTGAGAAGTCATTTAGTCTTCTCCTTAGGCTCCTAATAATCCAGAGTGCCTCTGAGGGCAAGAGAGAATTGCACAAGGTCAAAGTTAAGCAATTGTGCAAAAATTTAGAAAAATTCAAATGAATTAGATCTAAATGTTTTATTATCCCTTTACTGTTAGTGAAGGCTTCTGGAATTTTTGCTCCATTCCATTTTCCTAATGCTTCTAATCGTATGTCATAAGGAAGGAAAACTGGTCAGAGGAACAGCCTAGAACTGAGGCTGTGTAAGTGATTTAGAGTATGTATGGTTACCTTTCCTACCTGCCTTTGGCTCTATGAAACTTGGAAAATGTATTATAATTTTTATTGTTTTCCTATAACTTCTTAAAAATATTCTGTAATTATTGTTTCTCACTGGAATTTAAACTTGATTTCAGATTTATATAATTGGTAATTTTTAAAAAGATCAGGGAGTTTTGAAACTAATTCTTTGATGGACATCCATTATAAAAGAGATACTCTTTGTAGTTTTAGGGAAGTAACAAAGTAACACTTTCTGTAGTCCACTTAACTGTAGTTTCTTGTTGCTGTATAAAATTTTAACTCACTTGTGAAGATGGTTGCAGTTTTACCACAGGACAGTTAAATCAGAAAAAAAAATGTACTTAGGTTCAGGTTGTTTTGGGAAAGTAATTTAAAAATATACCTGTCACTTACAAAGAAGAATGACTAAAAGCGTGACTAAAATTCTGTCTTGTCCTCAAGGAACTTAAAATTTACAGCAGAGATAAGGAAACAGGGCTCCCTTGGTAGCGTAGTGGTTAAGAATCTGCCTGCCAATGCAGGGGACACGGGTTCGAGCCCTGGTCCGGGAAGATCCCACATGCCACTGAGCAGCTAAGCCCGTGTGCCACAACTACTGAGCCTGCGCTCTAGAGCCTGTGAGCCACAACTACTGAGCCTGCTTGCTGCAACTACTGAAGCCCACGTGCCTAGAGCCCGTGCTCCGCAACAAGAGAAGCCACCACAATAAGGCCATGCACCACAAAGAAGAGTAGCCCCCACTCACCACAACTAGAGAAATGCCACGCGCAGCAATGAAGACCCAACACAGCCAAAAACAAAATAAATAAAATAAATAAATTTATTTTAAAAAAAAAGAAAAACAAATAACTCATTTTGCCCTAGGTAAGGTCAATGAGTTGAGAAGTTTTAAATGGAGAAGCATTTGCATTTGGTTTGCAAGGTGGGGAGAATCTATGAAAGCTTTAGAAATGAGTAGCATATGAGAAGGTCCTGGAGGAAAAGTTGGATTTTGAGAAGAACAGGAGAGGAGGAAGGGTACAGTAGGTAGAAGGAGCATTGGAGCAAAGGCACAGGGACAGAAAAACATGAGATGCTTTCAGGAAACCCTCTGGTGGGTGGTTGTTAAGGAAAGTGGATGGAAGGCAGTGTTTTGTGGGCTTGTAAAAATAGGTGGTTTGGGCTTCCCTGGTGGTGCAGTGGTTGAGAGTCCGTCTGCCGATGCAGGGGACACGGGTTCGTTCCCCGGACCAGGAGGATCCCGCATGCCGCGGGGCGGCTGGGCCGTGGGCCATGGCCGCTGAGCCTGTGCATCCAGAGCCTGCGCGTTCGGAGACTGTGCTCCACAACGGGAGAGGCCACAGCACTGAGAGGCCCGCGTACCACACACACACACAAAAATAGGTGGTTTATGTTACAGAACACATTGAGAGCCACTGGTGAGGAGTTCAGTCATTGCTTGGTAGACAGTAGAGAAACTGGACAGTGATATGAAGAGACCTGTGCGTTAGGAGTGTGAATCTGGCAGCATTGCATAGTATGGATGGAATATATGAAAATGGCAGTATTGTGTAGTATGGTTGGGGTAGGAGGAAGAAAGAGAAAAAGTGGTTAAGATGATTAACGGTCTTGGGTGAGATGTATTGAAGGTGTAAAAGGGATGGTATGGCAGTGGTAGAAATGGAGAGAGATTTTTATAGGTGGAAGCCATGTAATTTGGCAGTTGATTAGATGGATAGAGGAAACAAGCTTTTTGGCCTCTGTGGGAACAGGAAAATGGTGAGAACATTAAAAGAAATAGAAAAGAGGTGGAAGAGCTGGGGGAGGTGGAGAGATGTCTGGGCTTTGGGTGTGTTAGGTTGAATGGTATGCCAGGAGGCTAGCTGGGTAGAAGAGTGAAACAAGTATTGAAAAGTATATGTGTGGGGGACTTTAAATAGTAAAGAGGTTAGTATTTCGGCTCCTAGTACTTTATATCTAAATAGTACTTTATAATCTAAAGCTTAGCAAGGAGGTTTCAGCCTTTGTTGTCGGTTTGTAAGTTAGTTAGCAGCATTGAACATTTTGGTAGGCCCCGAATAGAACACAAAAGAAGAAAGTTTTCTTTTTTTAAATTTACATATCTACAATATTCATTAATTGTCAACATTTAAGTCTCTTTTATTACCACCCCTCTCCCCCAAATCATGCTATTTAATTGAAGAAACTGGGTGACTTGAACTGTAGATTTTTCTGTATTCTGGGTTTGGCTGATTGTATCTTCTAGGTATCATTTAAATTGTTTCTTTGCTCCCTATATGTCCTATAAACTGAGGCTTGATTCTATCAGTTTTTTTTTTTTTTTAAGGGGAGTGGGATAATATTTACTAGCTGGTGCCGTGTGTTTCCTACTGCAGCACATCAGGAGGCATAGGCCACCTACGTGCCCCACTTTTAGTGATGTTAAGATTGATGATCATTTGGTTCAGATGTTGTCAGCCTAAATCATACAATATAATGTTCCCTTATCAACCAACCTTTCGTTTAAGGCTTTTTTAGTAGATAGTGATGATGCAGAGAACCTTTATGTTAGTAGGGTTGGGAATTGGTGACATTCTGATTCTGTCATTTCTTCTGCATTTATTAGTCAGACTTTTTCTGTAAAGAAGAGCTTGTCCTCGTTGTCTATTTGACTGTCCTGGAATATAGTTTATACAGGATACACAGACTGTACGCATGCTCTGTTCTTTTGTTTTATTTGCCAGTTTTCAGAATAATGAGGTTTTTGAAAGTGTCGTTATGAACTCATGAATTTATATATTTAATGTTTTTCAGTCCATATGCAGTGTGTTTGTATGTATGTATGTATTTTTATGCTCCAATTATCCCATCTTTGTCCAGTGGGAGCTCCTTTAAGTTGGCACTTGTGTCTTTTTGCCATGACCCCATATTAGTCTTTGATTTCTTGCTTGTGGTCATACTAAGATGTCCCAGAATCATCTTGAAATTTCTTGCCCAGACTTGGAATTAGCCACTTTTTCAAGGAACCCAAGTTCAAAGAGATTTTTGAAGGAATAGGATATTCACTTTGGGAAGCTATTAAAGAACATACAAGCTAGAATATAGTCGTGTAAAGTGATAACAGTGTTCTCACAATGTGTTTGGGACTGTAAGTGCTGTAGGAAATACCAGTGATTCCTGGAATGTTTGGGTAGTCATTTGGAAGAGTTAAGACTGGAGCTGGGCCATCAAGTAGAGGAGAAAATGAAGATTCATAGATCTGTTGTAGGGGGGAACTTGTTAGAAGGTGTGAAAGAACGTGTGTGGAATAGTAAAGGAGCTTGACTAGAATACAGAGTACCTTGACTGATCTTGTAAGTGCTGGGGAGTAAGAAAAGGTTCTTGGGTTTGGAAGTGAAATTGAAAGTCATGCTTTAGGGGGCTTCCCTGGTGGTCCAGTGATTTATAAGACTCCGCACTTCCAATGTAGGCGGCGCGGGTTCAATCCCTGGTTTGGGAACTAGGATCCTACATGCCGCGTGGCGCGGCCAAAATAAATAAGTGAAAAAAAAAAAAAAAAAGATGTAGTCTTTAAAAAAAAAGAAAGTCATGCTTTAGAAGGGTTAATATTGCAGTAGGGTTAAGCAGTTGAGTAGAGTTCTCAGCTGGAGGTTTACAACATAATCTTTAGAAAATGGATAAAACAAAACAACCCATACCTGGGCCCTATCTCAAAAGGGGGGTGGCTAGGCTCATTTGCTTTTCAAAAGACCCCTGTGTGATTGTTTTGTGCAAATCCTGCTCCTCTCCCCCCATTTAAGGACTATTGGATTAAATCTAAAAGCTCAAAGATTAGTTTCTTTATTGCAAGTGCCCTAGGCATGAGGTAGTAAGGACATGGATTAAGGTTAGGGCAATGGAAATGAGAGGAAGGAGGGGATAGAAGAATGGAAATTTATGTTTTAAAAGTTTTCATATGGTATTTCATTAATAATGTTAGCACTAATGAAAGAATTCAAAGAGAAGGAAGCAAAGATGACTCTAAGATTTATGGTATGGGTCCAGATAGAAATGGGAAGATTGGCAGAGGTTGCTCGTTTCGGGGAGAAGATAATGGGACATACTGAGTGTTGAGATGATGGCTGTATATTAAAGTGGACTCGGGGGGGTTGAAATGTGTTGTGTGTCTTGCTTTTTGCAAATGCTTCATTCATTCTCTTTTGGCAAAGTATTCAACTATTGACTATAGGTCATGCTGTATCGACTGGAAGGGTTAATAACGCTAAGCTTTCATTTAATAAATGTGATTAAAATAAATGTTTGATGTATTAAAAAAAGAACCATCTGTTTATTGTAAAATAAAATGTGAAACAGACTGGAAAAAACATTGCAGCAAATATAAAAAGATTAATATCAATAAATACTGTAATCATTTGAAACACAAATTAAAAAAGTCAGTAAACCAGGTAGAGGACTTGAACAGATAATTCTCACAATTGGGAAATATAATTCATTAACTCAGTCCTTCAGCAAACATGTAGTGAGCTCTTTCATCAGATACTGTTTTAAGTGCTGGCAAACAAGGTCTCTGAGCATTCTGGTGGTGGTGTGAGAGACAGACAATAGACATGGTCCAAAAAACAAGCATTTCAAATAGTGATAGTGCTGTTAGAAAATAAGATAGAGTATTTATTTTTGCCTTTTCCTGTGGAAAGAATTAGTAGTTGTTCAGCTGGAGGTTAGCATTCCTAACCTTTACTTAATTATGTGGAAAAAAATTGGACAGGTTTAAGTTCTGTTGGAGTTCCCTGGTAATTGGACCCATAAGTATTTTTCTTTCTTAGTTTTTTGTTCAGTTCTTCTTGAAGATGTTTATATAACGGATAGAGTACAGATTGAGATCTGTTGTTTCTTGTGGAAATTACTTATGTGGGTTATTTTCACAGAATAGTGTTCGTTTTGTTCTGTTGGGAGGGAAACTATTCCTCTAAAAAATGTTCACATTTTTCCCTGTGGCTTCATTCAAAAGTGAAATATAGTGATTTGATTCTGCTGTGAGTCAGAGGATAGAACTTGGGTCTTCTGAAACCTCTGCTTATTGTACAGGATGGTTGTAAGGGCCAAATGAGATACATATGAAAGGGTTCATAGAAGTTAAAGGAATCCCAGGATATCTATAGTTAAAGAAGCTAGCTAGAGCTTATCTTTGTCCTTTTGCTGTTTAAATATACATCATGTAACTGGATGTTTCAAACTGAAATTAAGATATAAAAAGTTCAGTGCATTTCTTTAAAGACAAGTAATAAGTTGTTTTGCAGATGGCAAGTTACTTGTGTAAGGAACCCTCTTTAACAAATAAACATTTTGGGTTTTTTTCATATATTATTGAAGACTGATCCAGAAAAACAGAGAGCAAGGAAGACGTTTGTTACTTTGCAGTTAAATTTTTTATTATTAAGTCTAGGGACTTTTTAGGCATGGTAAAGAGATAATGGAACAGGAAAACAAATTACAGTCTTTATTTTCTATCTGATAATTTACGGTTGAGAATATAAGATTTATAGGGAAGAAAAGGCATGAGGTTTTTAGAAATGGAAACAAATAGTACTAAGATAATGGCTCGTATGCTCAAGTTAGCCCATGCTTTCTTTAATTCTGACTATCTTGTATGAATCATTTTTTCTTTTTTAAAGGAAACTTGAACATAATTTCATAAGAAGATTTGATTCTTTATTTCTGGACTGCATATATATAACAAGACCATCAGAATGTCGGGAGCCTCAGTGAAGGTGGCTGTCCGTGTGCGGCCCTTCAATTCTCGAGAGACCAGCAAAGAATCCAAGTGCATCATTCAGATGCAGGGCAACTCAACCAGTGAGTTCATGTTGTGTTCTATCAACTCTGTCTCATTTTCCTATCCTCCCCCCTTTTCCTGCTTGCCGTGATCAGAATAAATGAACATTTGACTATTAACACTTTGAACTTTGCTGTTCTGAATGATCCATTGAATGTTTTTCCCCTGTGATATTTGCTGTAGCATATTTAAATATGGACTATTTATTTTCTTCTTTACAATTGAGAAGTCCCTAGAGAACTGAACGAATTTAGTTAGTGTTATTAAGTTGAAATCTTAAGGATAGTAAAGGTGTAAGCAGTGATTTTTAGTAAATGATGCTGTGAAATATACCTGTTGAGCCTCCGAGATTACTTTGCTTTCTTGATTTTAAAAGCACTTGAGCTTGCCAAGATGGTCTTCACACTTACTCTGCTTCCTTACAATGGTTCTTTGAGTTGAACAACAGATATAGCTAAAACAGATAGTAAACTTGTAAGTTATTACTAAAAATTTTCAGTCATTGCTTCCTAGCTTGTTTCCCTATATAGTTGCTTAGGTGAAAAATGACTGAAGCTCATTTGAAGCCCCTTCAAAATTGAAGGGGTTTTTGGTACTTGAATTAGTTACTTGATATGGATCTGTAGGCAAACTATTACTTAAAATAGATGTAGGTTCTACTGTTTTAAAACCTATAACTTTGTGATGAAGCCGAATTGTTGTTCTTTCAGATAGATACAAGTTAATGTTGAGTTGTTGAGGAAACATGCTGATGTCATCTATTTGCGGGCCAGTGTTTTGTGTAGAGGATTCTCCCAGTGGGAAATAAAACTATATATATTTAAGGTCTACAGTGTGGTGCTTTGGTATGTTTATACATTGTGAAATGATTAGCAAAATCTAATATATCCATCATGTCTCATAGTTACCTTTTATTTTGTGGTAAGAACACTTGAGATCTACTCTCTCAGCAAATTTTACATAGACAGTACATCATTATTAACCATAGTCACCATGCTGCACATTAGGTCTCCAGAACTTATCTTATAACTGAAAGTTTGTACCCTTTGATCAGAATCTCCTTTTTTCCCCCACTCCTCAGCTATCATTCTCTGTTACTGTGAGTTCGCCGTTTATTTTTTCATATAGATTCCTCATATACAACTTCGAACCTTCTGTTGCTTACATACTTTTCTGAACTTGCTAAATAGGACTCACAACATTTTATTTTTTAAAAAAAGATTCAAAAGTAGGAGTCTAAACTGCTGCACCACTGTTTGTGCTTTACATTTCTTTGTCAGTTGTGCCAGTGATTCTATGAATTATATATCCTATGAATAATTGTAAAAAGAGATGCAAAATTCAGTATTGTTCTCTAACAAATGTTTATATTCCTAAATGTCACTCATTCAAGCTATGTTATCATTTGTGTTTCATTTTAAGAATTAAGTTTTACACAGTATAACTAAAAACTTGCATGGGGCCTTGCTAAGCTTCTCTGTATCGTTCCAGTTTTAGTATAGGTGCTGCTGAAGTGAGCACACTAAAACCTGATTATTGAGCCCCTTGTTTCTTCCTGAAAAATGCATTTAACTATAACTTAGTATGGAGGCATTTTTGACTGCTGGTGTTGCCTCTAAATATGATGGTGTGTATCACAAGTTCTTTTAAAGTGTGGACGTTAGGAAATCCTGGATCAGGAGCCAGAATTGATTCCAGAAAGAAATACTTTTCTCTGTTTTGCATGTTGAACTATCCAGGAATCCCCAGTGTCATGGAGATGGATTTTCATTAATGGTTGGGGTGTTGCTACTTTCTTTATAGGATTGGAAATCTTAAACTAAAAACTTTTAAGGAGAAAGTGAGTATTAAAAGGCCATATCCACGAATGCAAAAATCACTTTATCATATAATAAAAATAAATGGAAAATGTTTATTAGTACAAAAAATAATATTAACATTTTTTCTTGATGACAGATCATTTTAGAATGCCCACATCTTAAATGGGTTATAAGTTTATATTCATTGTCAAGGTCAAATAGCATTACGTTAATTTCACCCCAGTGTTGATTTATTTTTGTGAATAGGTAAAACATTCAGAGGGTATGAAATCCAAAATGTACAAAGAGTGTACAGTACAAACATTCCTGTCACCCCATCACGTAGTCAACCAGTTCCTCTCCCTAGAAGTAACGTGTGTTAGATTTCCTTCAAGAGATAGTTTAAACAGGATTATCTTTTTCTAAGGTAGTTTTTTTCCTTTTAATTAGTGGTAAGGTGTAATAGTAACTTATTTTACAGTCTTGACTGCATTGTATATTTTATTTTTTTTAAATTAATTAATTTATTTGGTTGCACCAGGTCTTAGTTGCGGCAGGCAGGCTCCTTAGTTGCAGCTCGCTGGTTCCTTAGTTGTGGCAGGTGGGCTCCTTAGTTGTGGCTCACTGGCTCCTTAGTTGCGGCTCTCTGGCTCCTTAGTTGTGGCATGCGAACTCTTAGTTGCGGCATGCATGTGGGATCTAGTTCCCTGACCTGGCATCGAACCCAGGTACCCCACATTGGGAGCGCAGAGTCCTAACCACTGTGCCACCAGGGAAGTCCCCTGCATTGTATATTTTAAACACCTGAGTAAAACTATTCATGTTTATATCTTGTAAAAGATGTTTTTTTTTTTCTTTTTGAGATTTTAACATGAGAGAATATCCATATAAGTTAATAGGATTTTATTAACAAGTATCTACTATATGTATAATGGTATGCTAAGTACTAAACCAATATAAAAAAAACTAATCTATTGACTATTCAGGAGAATAAAACTATTAGAGTGTGTAGCAAAATTAAGATTTTCTATAGTTCTGGATAGTTATGTGAAATGGATCTGGGTCTGCTTAATTTTCTGACTGCTAGTGTTTGATCATCTGGATTAAGAGCTCACTGAGATTATTGATGGCTAATAAAAAAAAATGTTAGACCTCATTGTATCTAAGATATGTGGCTCTCTTTCTGACCTTATTATTTTGATTGTATAGAAAATAATGTCAGGTTAGGGGAAAAAAGTAAAATTATCCAAATGTGATACTCATTCTGAATGAAGGATTTCAGATGTCTTCACTTGTAGTAGACAGCAAACTGAAGAAGAAAATAAGATTCCTAGTTGAACATTTTCTAAGGATAGGGCCATAAATTTTGGAGTTTGGGAGGATGCTAAGTTCTATTTACTCATTCTTGTTTATTTTCCCCAAAGATCTCTCCAGAATTACTGAAAATATTTATGTCTTTTGAGGAAATATTAATGAAGAGATGCCTGGTTTTTATTAGAAGTAATTAATATGGTTAGACTAGGCCTGGGCTTATTGTACTAGTACTACGAAAACCAGTCTGTGGACCACCTTAAGCACAGTGCTGAACTACCAATGATTTTTCCATCATATTTTGTCTACAACCTTTCTAGGCAGCAGGCTGAGTGGCTCTGCTCTGTCTTGCCCTATGTCTTTTTCTTCCTCTTTTGAGAGTCTGCTGTAATGTGAGTCTCTAGGGATCACAGAGTTGCATGTACCTTAGGACCCTGCCCTTAAGGAGTTAAAGTTTGTGGTAGGGGAGACAAGACATACCAAAATAACCTCAATATAAAGTAAAAATGATCAAAGTGATACTTGCCATAAAAAAGGGTTTTAAAAAAGTGCAGATGTGAGTTTGGCAAAGGGCACATGTAAAATTCATAGATGATCAGGAGAGTATTTCAACTTGACCTTGAGGATTAAACTAAACATCCCATATGTTTGGGGAAAGTTTCAGAATTGTAGCTTATTAGGACTTATTAGTGTTATATCTAGATTGGTACTCCTAGCCTCATCTGGCTATAACACATTGCCTCTTCGCTTAAACATTCACCAGGAGAAATTTGTGACTTTTAAAATAATATTAACCTCCTGAAACAAAAGTCCTCATTAGATGAATCAGCCTTAGAAAAAGTAGTGTTAGTTTTCTAGCTGAATGCTTTGTCATGGTTCAGAAAGTTTGGGGTAATTTTGGTTTCTTTGAAAGGTGTTTGTTTTTGGAAAGCTAATTAGCTAATTGTATCGGAGACTTTTTCCTCTAGAATTTTGGCGTTTTCAGTTTTCTGCTGTTTTCTATTTCTGTTTACAATTTTATACGGCAGTTTTTTAGTAATTTGACTAATATGTAATCCAAATAACTTTTGAGAGATTTTAAGTGAGCCAACTTGTTATGTTTAGAAAGTATTAATGGCTTGTTTTTAAAAAATTGGGCTTAAGATTGGGATGGAGCATGGATTTTGAACCTAGAATTGTTGGAAAAACTGAAATGAATTTTCTGTAGCCACATGTGTTAGCTGCATTAAAAGACTGCTATGCTGGCAAGCTGGCCTGGACTCTGCTCACAGGGATTATGGCTGATTGCAGACGGAATGCAATGGAATGTTCCTGCCATAAGGTCTCATGAAAAAGTAGAAGAGGGTGGTGAAGAGTACTTTAGGGAATGTGCTAGATTTGAAAACTGAGTAGTGGCAGTTTTATTCAAGCACTTTCTGGTCTCAGAGGGAGTGTTTTCTATGGCACAGACAAATGTTACTGTCTTGAGATTTGGGAGACCAGAGTGCATACAAATAGCTTTGTTTAATAATATCCCATTATATTCCAAGTTTCTCCCACTTTGGAAGCATTTTTTATTGTCTAATTACTTTAAAAAAGGAAAATGGGACAAAATTAATGCTCTGCTCACATTTATGGTTACGTTATGTGTGTAAATCTGGAGACTTTGAAACTGCATAAATTCCCCTCTGAAAAACAGTAAGTTCTCACACATTCCTTCTGGTGATTAAATTGTGATCTTTTGCTTTGTCTTTAACCATAGGAATCAGTCTCTAATCCTTTGGTAAGTCTCCTTCATATTTTTATTAATCTTCCTTAGTTTAGGATCTTTTTTTTTTTCCCTATGCCCAGGTATTAAGTGGGATAAAAGAAATCCTGTTGTTGTTGTTTTTTCTGCTAATTGCTTACATTGTATATTTTAAAAGGCTCTTTCATTCGCACTTGTGCATTTCTAAACCAAATGCTGCACATCACAGCTGGTACAAAGAATGACTTCATGTCCATTAATGAAAATTTGGGATGGGGGAACACAGGGACAAAATGGAGTTTGGAAAGGAAGACTTTTGAAAGGAATTCTTATAAATCTGTATGTTTTTTCTAGCATAAATTAATATAGCTACATGAAAATAAATGTAAATGCATATAAACTATCTTTGTGAACATTCTGGAAAATAAGAGGGCAAGAAGTTACCTCCATTTTTACCTCTTTACTGCAGCCTACTGCTGCATTTTGATGGATTTTTATTGTTGTTGTTCCAATTAGGTTAAATGGTTAGCATCTGTGTAATTATGTATTCCAGTCTTTTCTTGTTAGTCTTTAGTTTTCTTCTCTCTTTAGTGTTACCTAATTCGCACTTGCATTGTAGTCTGAGTTTCTTTTACTGGCGTCTATGGTTAGACTTCTGAGTGTCTATCAATATGGGAGCCCTTTGAAATTATATGCAAAATATGTTTCATGCATATTCCTAGGGAGACGGTAATCACATTCAATATGATTTTTAAAATTCATACATATATTTTTTATTGAAGTGTAGTTGATTTACAGTGTTGTGTTACATATATATTCTTTTTCATATTCTTTATCCATCCGTCTGTTGATGGACATTTAGGTTGCTTCCATGTCTTGGCTTCAGTACATTTAAAATTTTTTTAATTTTGGCTGTGTTGGGTCTTCGTTGCTGTGTGCGGGCTTTCTCTAGTTGTGGTGAGCGGGGGCCAGTCTTGGTTGCGGTGCGCGGGCTTCTCATTGCGGTGGCTTCTCTCGTTACGGGGCATTGGCTCTAGCCTCAAGGGCTTGAGCAGTTTTGGCTCGTGGGCTCTAGAGCACAGGCTCAGTAGTTGTGGCACACGGGCTTAGTTGCTCCGCGGCATGTGGGATCTTCCCGAACCAGGGCTCGAACCCGTGTCCCCTGCATTGGCAGGTGGATTCTTAACCACTGTGCCACCAGGGTAGTCCCGGCTTCAGCACGTTTTAAAGAGAGCTCTGTCCCCAAAAAGGTTTAAGAAGCACTAGCCTAGCATGAAAATATCTGCTTAAGTCTTTTCAGGATAAGCCAGGACATGATTAGGTCAGACTAAGGTGTAAACTCCATAATACAACACCCAAAGTGCTTCACAGTGTGGCTGGAGGAGTAGGATAAGGACAGCTTTTCAGCTACTACTTCTTCACCTCGACACCATGTGCTCTAACCATAGAGATACAATGTGCAGTTTTTTGTTTTGTTTTTTACCTACCCTTCGTTAAGATTCATTTGGTGAACTGTATATCTCACTCATGCCCAAGTCATTCATCTCTCAGTAACCTCTACCAATGTCATGAATTTCACTGAGAGTCACTAAAACTGCTGAATGTTTTGGCATTTAAACTCCTAACAGCACTATTTTTCTTAGAGTCCAAAACTGGAAATAACCCCCAGTATCCATCAGCAGGGGAATGGATAAATAAATCATGGTATATTTACATAATAGTACATAGCAAAGAAGAGAGGAATTACTGCGTATACACACACACACACACACACACACACACACACACACACACACACACGGAAATCATAAACTGTAGCTATATAAGCAAGTTGGAAAAGCAGTTGATGTATTTTATTTATATAAATTTAAGAACATACAAAACTGTTCTCTGTATTCTTTACTCCATAAAAAGACATAGGGTAAAACTATGAAGAAAAGTAAGGCAGTAATGACAAAATTCTGCAGGCCTCAGTGGAGAGATGGTGGGCAAAGAAATCTGGGAGGGTCATACAGTGGAGCTACAGAGGTGAGAGTCATGTTCTGTAATGTGCTGGTGGGTACCTGGGGTTTTGTTTATTGTTGCTGTTTAAACTCTACATATATTTTATAAGTATATCTACTAAACATTTAATTAAAAAAGCATAAAAGCAAAGGGAAAAAACAGTCTTAATCTTGCAAATTGAGATGCTGTGCACCCAGGCCTATTTAGACCAGTGACCAGGGCATACCATATGATAAGCACAAGTCCACGAAATTTGCCTCCTGTCCCCTCTTTCTGAAACCTTCGAACCACTTTTTTTTTTTTTTTGCGTTATGCGGGCCTCTCACTGTTGTGGCCTCTCCCGTCACAGAGCACAGGCTCCGGACGCGCAGGTTCAGTGGCCATGGCTCACGGGCCCAGCTGCTCCGCGGCATGTGGGATCTTCCCGGACCGGGGCACGAACCCGCGTCCCCTGCATCGGCAGGCAGACTCTCAACGACTGCGCCACCAGGGAAGCCCTCGAACCACTTTTTGACTTCTTTTTCCAAAGAGAGGAATGCTTACATGTCCACCTTGGTTAAATGACACTCATTTAGTCACTGGAATGTAGGAAGATAAGCAACAAGAAGGTGAAGAGGCTTTTACAGCACAGGAAGAAGAGTTCAGTAAAATATATTGAAATCAGCTTGGGTACCCGTGGCATTAAATTTTAAAAAATTTTGACACAAAACACTTTTCCTGTAATCAGGACTTGAAGCTATAGCAATGAGAGGGGTCTGTGTATGTGTGCTGGGGTGGGGAAATAAAGGTGCCCCTGAAATGATACTATGTTTACTCAGTTGGAATTGATTGAAACCAATTTTGTCCTTTAGAATGACTTTGGAATGGGTTGATAAAGGGAAGGTCCAGATCTTGCACTGTCAGTGGCCTTCTCACAATTTTCCTTGGTATTTAATGACTTCTCATATGGCACCTTAACTAAGCTGACATTCTGGAATGTATCCCTCTCTGTTTCTTACGTTTTTCTTCTACTGGGATAAAGTTTATGGTCTTAAAGAAGGGCATTAGATTGCACCCTCTTCTAGATGAGATAAATTCATTTACCATTAACTTATTGAGCACATTTTTTTTTTTTTTTTTTTTGCGGTATGCAGGCCTCTCACTGTTGTGGCCTCTCCCGTTGCAGAGCACAGGCTCCGGACGCACAGGCTCAGCGGCCATGGCTCGCGGGCCCAGCCGCTCCGCGGCATGTGGGATCTTCCTGGACCGGGGCACGAACCCGTGTCCCCTGCATCGGCAGGCGGACTCTCAACCACTGTGCCACCAGGGAAGCCCCCTGAGCACATTTTTTAAAGTATTCTTCAAGATCATGATTTTAATGATTATATAGTATTCTGTTGGATTTATGAACCATAATTTATTTAGCTCATCACCCATTATCAGACACTTGAGCCTTAAAACCACTTCTTAGGACTGCTGTAAAGAATGTAAACCCTCTGGGCTTCCCTGGTGGCGCAGTGGTTGAGAGTCTGCCTGCCGATGCAGGGGACACGGGTTCGTGCCCTGGTCCAGGAAGATCCCACATGCCGCGGAGCGGCTGGGCCCGTGAGCCATGGCCGCTGAGCCTGCGCGTCCGGAGCCTGTGCTCCGCAACGGGAGAGGCCACAACAGTGAGAGACCCGCGTACTGCAAAAAAAAAAAAAAAAAAGTAAGCCCCTCACAAGTGGGGAAGGAATTGTTTTTATTTTTTACCTATTTATTAAAAAAATTATTTATTTGGCTGCACCGGGTCTTAGTTGCGGCATGCGGGATCTGGTTCCCTGACCAGGGATCAAACCCGGGCCCCCTGCATTGGGAGCACGGAATTTTAGCCACTGGACCACCAGGGAAGTCCCAGGAATTGTTTTTAGAAGGCAGTTTATGCAGCCGTCTATCTGGCACCTCTTACCTGCTTGTCTAAATAAACATCTTAAACTTGGAATGTCCAAAACTGAATATCTGATATATCCTCTTGAATTCTTGCTCCCCTGCATTCTCCCTCAACTCAGTTAAAGGCAACTCTACCTTTGTAGTTGCTCAGGGCAAAAATCGTAAAACATCCTTGACTCTCTCTCTTATCCTCTATCCATCATAAAGCCCTGTAGGCTCTGCCTTAGAGTATACCCAGAATCTTAGTTTCCATCTCCTTTACTGCCACCACCTACAGTAGCCTCCTTACAAGTCTCCTTGCTTCAGCCCTTGCCCTCTAGTAATCTGTTCTCCATCCTTTTAGAATGGAAGTCAGATTACTTTTTTGCTCTAAACTCTCAGATGGTTCCCATTTCACTCAGAACAAAAGCTGAAGTCTATGCAGGGACCTCCCTTCTCCCTTTGCCAAACCTCTGTAGCCTCCTTGGTCTTTCCCTTAGTAATGCAGTGGGTAAATATTCCCAAGTCTAAAGTAGTCTTCAGGAACATGATTTTAGTGGCTGTATTGTAGTTATGAATCATACATTATTTAGCTCATCCTCTGTTATCAAATACTTGAGCCTTAGCCTCTCCATTTATTAAATGGAGATGTTGCTAATGCCTACCCAGCTCTCTATTCCTAGGTTGTTGTGAGGATCAAATGGAATTGGGTGTCCGCGTAGGATGGTATTTGAAAGTTATTTGTGAAATTGTTTTTTGTGGTTAGTTTTGGTACCTAAATCATTATTTTCAATGGGAATATAAATGTATAGGCAGAAACAGTTGAACCTGTCACTAAAGGAGGGGGCCTTTGGTATTGTGTGTTTGGAACTGCTTTTTATTATAGTGTATAATTCAAACTTCTTCAATTACCTAAATAAATTGTTTTCACATCTGGATTCTGAAACGGCCAAGAGAGAAGACTGAAAAAAATCTTGTAGGAAACCTGCTGCTTTGCATCTTACTGTTTTAGTCTTTTGAGGTTGCCTTGATTAAATCCAGACTGTACTTCATGTGGCCTTTATATGTACATTTGTTGCTTTTTTCAAAGGGGAAAGCAACCATGCCCAGTTTTGTTTGTTTGTTTGTTTTTTTGTTTTAAATGCCTTCTTTGCAATTCTCAAGGGTTGTTTTGGAGTTCATTTTTGAAAGTCTGTGCCAACAACACAGTGCTGATAGCTTTTGGTAGTTGCCCAGTGAAGTGTGAAGCACTTGCAGTGGGAGCTCACAAAGTCTGGAGTGTGGTTAGAGAGACCGCGAAAGGGGCTACTCGTGCCGATTTTATAGTAGGCGAAGTTGGTGTTCACAGACTTAATTTTTTGTAGTATATCAACAACGTGCTTATTTTATGAACAAACATTTCTAGTGGGCTAAAAACTGTTCTTGGTTGTACTGTTTAGGGATGAGTGCTTTGTTCATATAGGTGGTAAGAATAAGAAATATGAAATTAGGTTTTTGAGGGCATATGTGGGAAATTAGATTTTTGTTAACTCAGCAAAAATAGGCTGGGAGGCCACCAGGGGCTCAGAGTGTTTTTAGTTTCATCTTAGAGATAAGTAATCAAAGCAGTGTGATGACCATTATGAAGGTATTAGGAGAGGTATCTAAATAACTGAGGGGCAGGGCCAGGAAAGGTGGGGAATGTCTGGGAAGCCTCTTTTGTTTTGGCAGAACAGAAAACTGTACTGCCAGAATTAGCAGAAGCTACGTAAAGAGGAAATGATTTAACTACAATTACTGTTTCCCTGTGACATTGTTCTGGTCTGATACTAGAGTTCCTTTTGTAACTGTGAATAAAATTGAGAAGGCAAAATGGGTGAAGGGGAAAACAAAATCAGCTTTTACTTTTTAAATTGCCTTTTAGTTGGGGGAAAACCACTGCGATTAGTAGGTAACGACAAGACAACAATAATAAACACTTAAGCTATGCCAGCCACAATTAGACGCTTACAGACTTTAACTCATGTAATCCTCACAACAGTCCTATGGCAGATACTCTTATTTTCCCCATTTCACAGATGAGGGCATAAATACTGGCTAACTTGCCTGGGGTCACACATCTAGGATTGAGAGAACTAGAAAATGAACTGGTGCTGTCTGGCTCCAGAGCCCTCATTCTTTTTTTTGTATCTGCCAATCCCAAACTCCTCATTTATCCCTCCCCCACACCTTTTCCACTTTGGTAACCATAAGTTTGTTTGCCATGTCTGTGAGTCTGTTTTGTAAATAAGTACATTTGTGTCGTATTTTAGATTCCACATATAAGTGATATCATATGGTATTTGTCTTTCTCTTTCTGGCTTCACTTAGAATGATATCTCTAGGTCCATCCATGTTGCAGCAAATGGCATTATTTCTTTTTTTTTTATGGCTGAGTAGCATTCCATTGTGTGTGTGTGTGTGTGTGTGTGTGTATACATACCACATCTTTTATCCATTCATCTGTTTATGGACACTTAGGTTGCTTCCATGTCTTGGCTGTTGTAAATAGTGCTGCTATGAACATAGGGATGCATGTATCTTTCTGAATTAGAGTTTTCTCCAGATAATGCCCAGGAGTGGGATTGCTAGATCATATGGCAACTATATTTTTAGTTTTCAAAGGAACTTCCATACTGTTTTCCACAGTGGCTGTACCAATTTACATTCCCACCAACGATGTACGAGGGTTCCCTTTTCTCCACACCCTCTCCAGCATTTACTATTTGTAGACTTTTTAATGATGGATGATCTGACTGGTGTGAGGTGATACCTCATTATAGTTTTGAGTTGCATTTCTCTAATAGTGATATTGAACATCTTTTCATGTGCCTTTTGGCCATCTGTATGTCTTTGGAGAAATGTCTATTTAGGTCTTCTGCCCATTTTTGGATTGGGTTGTTTGTTTTTTTGTTATTGAGTTGTATGAGCTATTTGTATATTTTGGAAATTAATCCCTTGTCGGTTGCATCGTTTGCAAATATTTTCTCCCAGTCTATAGGTTGTCTTTTCGTTTTGTTTATGGTTTCCTTTGCTGTGCAAAAGCTTTTAAGTTTGATTAGGTCCCATTTGTTTATTTTTGCTTTTGTTTCTATTGCCTTGGGAGACTGACCTAAGGAAACATTGCTATGATTTATGTCAGAGAATGTTTTGCCTATGATCTCTTCTAGGAGTTTTATGGTGTCCTATCTTATATTTAAGTCTTTAAACATTTTTGAGTTTATTTTTGTGTATGGTGTGCGCGTATGTTCTAACTTCATTGATTTACATGCGCTGTCCGGCTTTCCCAGCACCACTTGCCGAAGAGACTGTCTTTTCTCCATTGTATATTCTTGCCTCCTCTGTCGAAGATTAATTGACCATAGGTGTGTGGGTTTATTTCTGGGCTCTGTATTGTGTTCCATTGATCAATGTGTCTGTTTCGGTCAGAGCTCTGACTCTTAATCTCTGACCTGTGTATATTGCTTCTCAAAATACTAAGTTTTACTGTTCCGTGTAATAAGACTGAACGCCTGTGTCTATTTAGAATTTAACTGTTAGGTTAAAATTTATCTTGATGTCCTTTTTTGATTCAGGGAAATTATTAATAAAAAGGACATTATTATTAGTTGAGACATCTTTGTACCACTTAACTTAAAGAAAAGCTGGACCTTCCCTGTCATCTCCCTTCAGAATCATTCAAAATTTGCTTAGGAAGAGCAGAATTGTTAATTGAGAGTTTGTTTAACGTTTATTATAGCTAGCATATTTATTTTATACTCACTTGATGACAGTGTGACACTACAGAGTTGGTAGATTTTTTTCTTCTTTTCTTCCATTTGAATGTTCAATACTCTGGGATTGAGTATATAGTTGACCCTTGAACATCAAGGCGGTTAGGAATGCCGACCCTCTGCACAGTTTAAAATCCACCTATAATCTATAATCGACCCTTTGTATCTGCGGTTCTGCATCCATGGATTCAACTAGCCCTAGATCGTGTAGTACTGTACTATTCACTTTTGAAAAAATCCACATATAAGTGGACCCACACAGTTCAAACCTATGTTGTTCAAGGATCAGCTGTATAGTGAATGCATATAGTACATTTATCCTGTTTTATAAGATTTAGAATCTAATTTTGTTATTTTAAAAGATCAAGAAATTTTATGATTTTAGGTCTTTTGCTCAAATCTACTTTATGACAATATGCTTTATGCCATTTTAATATATTTTCAGCAATATATTATTCTAAGTAGGGGAGAGGATGCTTCTGGGGCTTGGCTTTATGGTTTTGGAATATAAATGGTATATAAAATAATCGTGTGCCATTTTTCTTAAATTTGGATATAGTAGAAAGTTTTTGAAGAGGAAGTTTGTGCCGAAGATATCACTGGTATTTTTAACAAGCTTAAAACATGCCATCAGAGAAAAGTTAATATAAAGTTACACTGTTGCCACGATGATATGTTAATTGTAGTTGCAGGCAAAATCTTTAATAGTTTGCCAACAACAGTGTAATTGCTGCATAGAGACTTTGAGATATTAGATAAACAAATTTATTCTGGAGAATAAAAGGGCTTTTAAGTACAAATCTTGTTTTGACTGCCTTGTTTTCTAGGACTTAGTAATTAAAACATTATTTCTGCATCTTGATGCTGGAGTAACAAAGTTGTAAAGAAGGCCAGGAAAAAGGGGGGTAAAGTTGGGGGACTTCGCAGACTTTGTAAGGCTAATTTTGACTTGAAGGCACTCTAAGAAAGAGAAGATGGTCTTGCGGTTCATCAGTAAACTAAAGCCTATGGAACATTTTATGGGGAGTCATTTTAAAGGCATTCCATTGATCTTGAATAAGGGTCTTCAAGCCTTTACGTGAAAGGTGCTGTCCTGTTCTTCACTCTTCTCCGGCTCTCCTAAGGTAAGGAATGTCAGCTGCAGCATAAAGAATAAAAAGTCTGAAGGCACAAGGGGAAAGGTGTGCAAGGTGCAGGGAGAGGATAAACTCAAGGTCCTCTCCCCTGTGGACCTGGGAAAAGATACAATCAGATCTTCAGTCCTGAGGCTGCCTTTCTGATTTATGAAGGGAGAGTTAAGAAAACAGCCTGGAAACCACATGAGATCTGGATGGTGATGGGAACCAAGGCCCAGAGGTGAGGATGAGCCAGAGTGAGTTATGGGGAAGTCAAGTGATAGCCTGACAAAGACTCTTCCTCTTGGGAGTCCAGAAGGTGGTTATGATAGTAGCTAACATAGCTTGATTTCCTTTGTCTCTTGGCTCTCAGGACCCCATGCTCTCCTGATTGCCTTCCTTCCTCCCAGGCCATTCTCTGTTCTTCCTTTCCTCCTGTGTTAAAAGTACACCAGGACCTTGTCTCTCCTCTTTGATCTCTTTTCTGTCTATAGGGAAGACACACTCCTAAGTGATTTCATCTAGGCTCAAGGCTTTAAATGTCATTGAGGTGACAATGACTCCCAAATTCATTTCTCCAGCCTGCACCCCTTTGTACAACTCCACACTTGTCTACCCGGCTGCTAATTTAACTCTACTTAAAGGCCTAAGAACTATCTCAAACTCAGCGTGTCTTCAACAGAACTGATTTCCCCTCCTTGCCCAACTAAAGTGGCTCTTTATTCATTCTTACCCATTCTTTAGTTTCTCAGACCAAAAATATTGGGGTCACTCTTCTTTTTCTTACAGGCCACCTGTAATTCATCAGTAAGTCAGTCTTGTTGTCTCTACTTTCACAGTCTCTCCTAAATCTGGTTACTTTTTATCGTTTCTACTCTAGTCCAAGAACACTCCAGTAGCTTCCTATCTTTCTGTTTCTGCTTTTGTTCCTATGTAGTAGCCAGAGTCATATTCTAGAAATGTAAATCAGATTATGTCAGCTTGTGCTTCAAGTCCTTTGTTGGCTTCCTATCACTTTTAGAATATAACTAAAAACCCTCACCTTGGCCACAGGCCCCAGAGAATTTGGCCTCTGGCTAGCCCTCTGACTTCACATGCCATTATAGTTTACTCCTTTGGCAACACTGGTGGTCTTGCCGGGCCCTAAATGTCATGCAGGTCCCTGCTCAGATGTGGCAGCCTGCCCACTCTTATCTAAAAGAGTCACTCCTGCTACCTCCATTGTCACCGTTATATCTCCTAAGTCTTCTTTATTTTTCTTCCAGGTTGTACTATCTCTATTAGTTAATTATCTGACTTCCTGATTAGAATGTAAGCTCCTTCAAGGCAGGGACTGTTTTTTCACTAGATACCTTCAGGCCTGGGGCATGGTAGGCACCCAAGTATTTGCTAAATGAAAGAATATTTTGAGTATTTACTTTGTGCTAGGTCCTGAGCTAAAACTCTTGACATCGATTAGTGATTAATCCTCCTAACAAGTTCTATAAAGGTAGGCACTATTATTGTTGTACCCATTTTACAGATAAGAAAACTGAGGCTTACTGATTGTTATGTGCTGAGTTTATAGATGGACCCTAGGATAATATTGGATACTTAGGGTGGAGTTAGATCAAAGCCTCTACAGTATTCTATTTTCTTCACTGCTAAAATATTTAATAATGTCTTCTAGAAATATTTTCTAGATCAACTCAGGTTTTGATCATTGAATATTGGGTCAAATTGTAAGACAAAATTCAGTTTTGGATCGAGAAACACAATGCTTTTGATATAGGAATGGACCTTTCTTTCTCCTGGCCCCGACAAATGCCACAGACTTGAAACTCATGGATTTCTGATGCCAGATGCAGTTCTCATGGGAGGCATTATGTAAATGGCAAAGATGTTCTGCAGTAGTGGTTGTGTTCTGTGTAATTGGTCTCCACACTTCCATTCATGCTTTCCTCCAATCCAGTCTCCATGCTTTAGTCCATCCATCACTGTAGTCAAGCCACTCCAGTGGCTTCTCACTGCTCAGGGGTTCACCAGCTCCTTGAGGTCTGTCCACGACCCTGAGATTTAGTGCTTTTCTACCCTTTGCTGCTCACTGCATTTGAGCTACACCTGTCAAACCAGTGCCTGGGTTTCACGTCCTTCTTTTTGCCCCAGGGCTTCCTAATGCAGTTCCCTGGCCTGGGATACACATTGCCCAGTGGGCTCTGGCCTTGGAGCCAGATGGTCCAAATTTCAGTTCAGGCTCTGGCCTTGGACAACTCAGGCGCTCCAAGTGTAAAATGGAGATGATGCAACGTGAGGTTATTTTGTGGATTAAATGAGTGTGTACATGTAATGCTTTAGCACAGTGCTCGGAACATAGTAAGCATTCAGTAGGTGTTGGCTGATATTATTATCACTCGGCTTTCCTTAGCTATCTCCTACTTATCCTTCAGCTCCCCCTTCTCTTTCACCAAATCAGAGTTTACTGACTAAAAAATTGCCTCTTTTATATATGTTTCCTTTTATATGTTTCTGTTTATATGTTCTTATAGGACCCCATGCTTATCTAGCATGGATCTTACCATAATTTGAAAGCATGTATTTATCTTGTGTGATTATATGTCTGTCTCCTCCATTGACTCTGAGCTCTAGAAGGGTGGAAATAACTCTTTTGCTTGCCATTGTATCCCTAACCCAGTGCCTGGTACATAGTTTGTGCGTAATAAATGTGCTCAGTAAATGTGCCCAGTGAATAAAGGGCTCTTAACTTTTCCTTTCTTAAAATAGGGTCTTGGGATCTTTTGTGATAACCCTTCCTTTGAGAAAGAGTAATGTCAGCGTGGAAACTAGCATTATTTCAGACTTGGGAGCTCATTGAGTACAAGTACACAGGGCAAAGGGGCAGGGACTACTGGAAGATAGGCAGAAAGATCAGGAACATGGACTTGTCCAGATGGATGTTGTTGTAACATCTGGGCTTTGAGTGATGCACCATCCTGGTTGTAGCTGTGATACTCAACAGTGATTCAACCAGTTCCTGTATAATCCCTGCTCTGTGCTGGGCATTGAGCCAGGTGCTGAGCACCTCACCCTTCTAATTGAATGTATGTTTCAGGGGAACTACTTGGAAAGATGAATGCTGAGAACATTAGCATCTATTTACGTCTTTTGGTGTTTTTACCATATGGCAGTGCCTCTTGGGTGTGTGTCTTGTGTGTGAGGTCAAGAATTTGTTTCCTACCTACACAAGAATCGTTATGCGAGGCAAGCTTGTCATATCTGGGACACTGGAGAAAATTTTGCAGCAACAGATTTTAATGTGGTAAGATACCTCCGTCTGCCATGAGATTCCATATTTCCTGTGAAATGCAGAGTGTAAAAGACAATTGTAAAGACCTGGGGAAGAAGAGGGATTTCTAGTACCTATTCCACTCTTCTGCCCCCAATGTACTTTCCTTTATCCTTGCCCTTCCTGCTGACCTCCATCAGCACATCTTCTTTTGCCTGTACTATTTAAAGCCTGGTAATCTTTCCTCTTGTTCCCTGTTTACCTATTACTGCTGTTTCCTAGAAGTTGTATTTCTGTTCTCTAGACTGGAATTTAGGTACCTCCTTTCCCGGAGGTTAATGATTCTTGCCAGAAGCTGAATTAGTTGGTTGCTCAGGGAGAAAAGACTCAGTAAGCAAGTGGTATTGAGAGAGCTACATTCCAGTTCACAAATAAGCGTCACCTACTTATGAAGTCAGTACCGTGAGTGATATAGAAAGAGGGGTCATGGTTTCCAGCCACAAAGAAGGGACAGTCTGTAAGGAAAGATGAAACTAACATATTCATTAGTTTTTCGGGTATATATTGAGTATCTACTGTATGTCAGGCACTGTCCTGGGAGCTAGGGGATAGAACCGTGAATGAAACAGAAGTTCTGGTCTCATGGAACTTACATTCTAGTGACTCATATAATAAGTCAGGTGGTCATGAGAGCAATGAAGAAAAATAAGGCAGGGTAAGAGGATGGAGAGTGAAGTGAATGCTGATTTAAATTAAATGGTCAGAAAAGGGCTGTCTGATAAGGTGATGTTTGAATAGAGAACTGTATGAAATTAAGGAGTGGGCGAGTCAGATACCTGGGAGAAAGCATTCCCAGCAGAGCAGTAAGTACAAAGACCCTGAAATGAGAATGTGTCTTCAGTAAGAAGGCCAGTGGGATCAGAGTAAAGATTGAACCTTTGGAGAGGAGGTCACAGAGGGAGTGGAGTTTTGTTCAGTGTATTATCGGAAGGTTCACTGGAGGTTTGCCGTGGAGGTGATCCGGCTTACGTCTGAGAAGGGTCATTATCTACAGTGTGGAGATGAGACTTTTCAGGGGCTCAGGGGAAAAGTGGGGAGCCCAGTTAGTAGGTATTGCAGTCGTCCAGGCGAGAGAGATGGTGAGTTGACCAGGGTCGTACTGATGGTGGTGGTGAGAAGTCATGGGATTCTGGATACATTTTGAAAGTAGAACTGACAATGTAGATCAGATGTGGAGAATTGCTGGTGGAGGTGGGTCCAGATGTGGAGTATACTGTGTGTCCAGAGAAATCTTGATAGAAGAAGAGGCCTCAGGTGCAGAAGGAGTTTAAAAGAGGTCTTGAAAAGTGGCATGAAATGATGATTTTTATAGGAAATAAAGCACTATGAAGTATACAGCACTTAAAATAGAGTTATGTTCTGGCTAGTCCTCAAAGATATGCCAGGAGTCCATTCCTTGAAGAAAAAGTGTTGATTTGTCTGAGACAAACTCTGTCCACTGATAACACTTGACCCTGGGAGGCATAAATGTTTGTAATAGCTTTTACATTGGTGAAAATATGGTTTATATGTTGAACGTATTCATTAATTACTAGAATTCCATTCATATGTGCATGCTTTCTGGGAGACAGATTAGAAGTCCTGCACACTGTGTTTTAGCTCAGTTGACTTTGATACAAGAATCACTATGTTAAATATTGCCCAGTCTTTTCGGTGATAGAATTCTCTCTATATTCTTACTGTGAAAGTTAATAAAATTTACTGGTATTTTATGTATATATTGCATAGGTATATACTGTTTTGGTTTTTCCTTTTAGGTTCCTGAAAATGGTACAAGATTTAATGAAATTAAAATTACACATGACCTGTGGAGCACATTCATCTGAGTGCCTGTTTGGTGTAGGGCAGTGTAGAGGGTCCGTAAGACATGGTCCATGTACTGAAGGGATTTTTAATGTGGTAGGAGCACCGGAGATTTGATGGCACATCTAAAGGACTCCAATGTAGTATTTTGACTCTTGCCAAGAAGTAGAATTCTTATGCTTTAGCTTATTTTATCAGTGAACTTTCCTTGCTTTGGTTTAAAAACCACGGAATATGGTTATCATACCCACCAAACATTGGGGGAATTTAAAACAAGATAAAATACGTGTTTTTGAAAATTAACATTTGTATAGTGCTTTACTCATTTAATCCTGTGAACTAGGTATTACCTCAGTTTTATTTTTAACTATTTATTTGTTTGGCTGGGTCTTGGTTGTGGCACGCAGGATCTTCATTGCCGCATGCGGGATCTTTTAGTTGCGGCATGCGAGCTCTTAGTTGTGGCATGCGGGATCTAGTTCCCTGACCAGGGATCGAACCTGGGCCCCCTGCATTGGGAGCGCAGAGTCTTAATCACTGGACCACCAGGGAAGTTCCTTACCTCAGTTTTAGAGGGGACACAAAAGTGTAGCAATACCCAAGGTCACAGAAAAATCTAAATCTATATATATCTATATCTATCTATCTATCTATCTGTCTATATATAGATATATATATATATTTTTTGGTTGCGCTGTGTGCCTTGTGGGATCTTAGTTCCCAACCAGGGATTGAACCTGGGTCCTCAGCAGTGAAAGCTCAGAGTCCTAACCACTGGACCATCAGGGAATTCCCTAAATCTAAATATATTTCTTAATTGTTCTTACTGATGCTGGTCCTTTGTTTCCAAATCCTATACCCTTTCTATTACATGTTCTCTCTCCCCCCTCCCCATTTTTATTAATGGTTGGAAACATCCTGTTTCTTAGTTGGGTTAAAGGAAGTGAGATCACAGCTGTTATTCAGAAAGAAAAATCCTTTCGCACATATGAAAATATTAATTCATTGTCCATGCAAGTAATAGTGGAGTTCATGGGCTTCTGATGTGCTCAAGCGCTGTCATTAATATTTTATCCTTATAAGTTTTTTTCCTTTGCAGAGTTTTGGAGTTAAAAAGAATTTTTGCTAGTAAATATTTAAAATAGTCAAGATAATACAATGTATATGTAAATATAAAGAATAATATAAAACAACTCTGTAACTGCCACCCATTCTAACATATAGAAATGACCCATACCTTCTGAGTCTTTCTGCTTACACCTTTCCCCCCCTAAGTCTGGTAACAAGAATATTGAATTTTGCATTTTTCCAAGGTGTCTTTAATATAAATATCTTTCATTTAGGAATGAAAATCTTTCAAATATTGTGGGTAAATTTCATCTTGTTTCACATAACTTATATAAATGGCTCTTTAAAATTATATTTTGATTTACTTATTTATGTTAAAGATATTTTTGTTGCCTGGAGGCAGTTATTTAAAAGGCAATTTGGTATCGTGTATACAGAAGTAGAAATATAATGTTGTACACATGAAAGTTATCTAACGTTATATACCAATGTTACTTCAATAAAAAAGAAAAAAGGTGGTATCTTTCTTATCTTTCTTTGTATATCTAACACTTAATACACAGCAAATGTGCCCCAAAAAAGTTTGTTAAATGAATTCATGCATCCATGTGCTGAGTGGAATGAATAATAGCTGGAAAGAAAAAAATAGATAAAAATAAAAAGCAGCTTGGTTTTGAAGATGGAAGTTAGGAAAATTTATTAGTTTCAGAAGTTTCAAAGATCTGGGAGAAGGGTATATTGAGGAAGAGGAAAAGGATTTCGTGTGAATCAAGGAAGTTACTCGCTGGCATAGTTTTTCTTTTCCTTTACTAGAGAAAAGGGAACAAAGGAGTAGGATCTGAAAACTTGCCCTTTCTTAAATCGTTCTTGGCAGAATTGGTACTACCAGTGAGTAGCTAAAGATTTAATGAAATGCGGCTTAAAAGTTTTATGACAGCGGATTTCCTAAAGGTTAGAAAGTGTTTATTTTAACCGTGGTTTCGAGTGATGAAGTCTACTTCAGAGGTCATACCCTATATATTGTTATTGTCCTCATTGCTGAGCCACTGAAACCTGGAATCTGGTTCACGAAGTATGACACTAATTTCTGTTTTCTTGGTAGAGTTTGTGTGTGGTCTTTCATCTTTTAGGAACTATAATTCTCATAGTTCCTAGTTTCAGATGTTGTAAGGAGAGTTCTGAGCAATGCCTGTGATACAGTTTTGGGGGGCAGTGGTCATAAATGTGCATTTACATGCACATATGTATGCATATGCATAGAAATGCCTTACCGTGTTTGCCTTGGTGATCGCCGCATATAGGGAGTATTTAATTGTTGGGTGACTGGGCTCAGGAACTAGACACTCCAAACTCACATCCTGAATCGCCACTAGCTAGCTCTGTAGCCTTGGGTAAGTTACTTAACCTCTTTTTGATGATTTCTTTATAAAATGGGGATAATAAAACATCTGCCGTATTGAGTGGTTGGGAGGATTAAACAGGTTTGTGCACAGAAAGTACTTAGAGCTCAGAGTAAGTGCTCCATGAATGTTGGCTATTATTTAAATCTTGTAGGTAGTGCCTTTTGTTTAGAAGTGTACTTCTTTGCTTAGGCTACCATTTGTGTGTGGGGAGATGTTCTTTCTAGAACCATGTCTCCTTGTCACATGATTATGTGCTGTGTGAGCCTTGTTAATACTCTGTCAGCATTTGAGTTTGGAACATAGGTGTGGCCATACCCCGTGGAATCCAGTGAGAGAGAGCTAAGCACCGTAGCAACTGTTGCTATTTGTATCCTGAGCAACAGCTGCCCGGGGCAGATTTATTTTTTAATCCTGATCTCAGATAGCTTGGGATGTGGCCCTGCCTTAGAGAAGTGGATTGGTTGGTCTGGGCTTTGAGGCGATTTCATGACCACATGTTACAATGATTCTATTCTGTGTGAAATATGAGGTGCTAAAGCTTTGTGTGTGTGAGGGAGGAAGAGAGGCCAAGCCTCAGCATTCAGTCAGTCCCTGAAGTATGTGACTGGGTTAATCACATGAGAAATCACTTTTTAAAAACAATTTTATTTATTTTTTGGCCATGTCGTGTGGCATGCGGGATCTTAGTTCCCCGACCAGGGGTCGAACCCGTGCCCCTGCGGTGGAAGCACGGAGTCCTAACCACTGGACCGCCAGGGAAGTCCCGAGAAATCACTTTTAATATGGACAGTGAGGCTTCATACTTTTCAGTCAAAAGTAATTTTACTGTTTATGACATTCTACAGATGATTTAGAGGTCTGTGTTTCTAGTGTATACATGCACACACATATACACACGTATATACATATATCTAGTAACTTACGTATTAGTTATTATCAATTGTGGATTTCACAAAAACTATCCTTCCTTTTTTTTTTTTTTGCGGTACGCGGGCCTCTCACTGCTGTGGCCTCTCCCGTTGCGGAGCACAGGCTCTGGACGCGCAGGCTCAGCAGCCATGGCTCACAGGCCCAGCCGCTCCGCAGCATGTGGATCTTCCCGGACCGGGGCACGAACCCGTGTCCCCCGCATCGGCAGGCGGACTTTCACCCACTGCACCACCAGGGAAGCCCCTAAATGCTTTTCTTAAGTAGATGATAGGATCTTTAAAAAGTGTTTGTTTTAAATAGTGGTTGGATTAATTCAGTAATTTTCTAATTTTTATTTCTGATATATTGAAATATTTCAAGCCTTATGAAGCACCTTGAAATAGTAACATGGTCCATTTCCAAATTTTGTCTGCTAACTTACCTAGGATTCAGTCACAAGACATTTACTGAGCACCTACTATGTTCCAAGCTCTGTTGTAAATTCTGGTGGCATCTAGTGAATGTTGTTGGTCTGATTCTTTTCAAATTCTCTGTATAGATCCTACCTATTAAAAATGTGTTATTTTTGTTTTTCAATTGCCCAATTCAGATTCAGTAGTATGAATTTACTGATTTGGATGTTTTGAGTTTACAGTATAACATCATGCTGAACTAAAAAACATTTAACTGAGTCACTTATAAAATCAAAACATTTTCATTCTCTAGGTATTATTAACCCAAAGAACCCAAAGGAAGCTCCAAAGTCCTTCAGCTTTGACTACTCCTACTGGTCTCACACCTCGGTGAGTGTACTCATGGTGCAGCGTGGTAGAACAGTGTGGGTTTTAAACCTTTTGAAAGAGCCTGCAGGTCCACAGGGAAAGCAAAGATTACCAACATCTAGGGAAATGAAGAGTAAGACCCTTTGCAGTATCCCCTTACTCATTATAGGATCCCAAATCTTACTGGCTTCTAGGGATTGTTCCTAAACTAGAGTTTGCTTCTGCATCTCTTTGTTACGCATTTTTGTTCTTTTTTTCCTATTTTGTGTTAGAGTAGGAGATGTTTTAAACTATTGCAAAGCCTAATTGCCAAGGGAAGAGCCTGTGAAAGGGGATGGAAAACATTCTTCACTGAAAGCTGTGTTTATTGAGAAATAGCCACACCACCTGGAGTGAATTAAAAGAAATATTTTTGTATGTGGACTTGATCTTTGATCTTTCAGCCCCATTTTCCACTTAAAATTTTCTTGGAGCTCCCTGTGAATGGAAGAGTAATACTTTCAAGGTTATGTAAAATGAAATGTAATCATGTCAGATAATTTCATATAGATATTTTTATGTATGGCTGGCCTGGATGTCTCTAATAGTGCCTCTGTGTGTGTGCATTTAATGGGAAAAATAAACTATATGTAGGAGGAACTTAAAAATATATTTTAGGTGATTATTCTGATTTCAAACACTTTTATTTATTATAGAAGTAATCAAATAAGCATAGGAAACAATATGAATAAAATGCCATTTATTTTTCCTTTTAATCCTTACAGCCCGAAGATCCCTGTTTTGCATCTCAAAACCGTGTGTACAATGATATTGGAAAGGAAATGCTCTTACATGCCTTTGAAGGATATAATGTCTGTATTTTTGCCTATGGGCAGACTGGTGCTGGGAAGTCTTATACAATGATGGGTAAACAAGAAGAAAGCCAGGCTGGCATCATTCCACAGGTAAAAAACAAAAAAACAAGAATGAAAAATCTCTGTTCATTATTACTCTTAGTCCTCAATTGCATTAACAATTATTTTTATTAGCAAACATTTATTCAGGGACTATTGTATGCGAGGCACAAAGATAAATCTCTTTCCCTGAGAGGAGCTAACAGTCTGATGGAAAAGACTGATATGTATTCATGTCTGTTTTTAAAGGTGGGAAAGTTGACTTTTTGTAAAGGTTTTGCTGTATATCCAATGCCATGTTACTTTATCTTTTGAACAATGTTATCAGCTTCTTTAAAAAGTGATAGTATGTGTCAGGCTCTGTTCTGAATCCTGGGGACACCTGGTGAGTGTTGTTGGTCTGATTTTTTCCCCCAAGTTCATATATAGATCACCTCTTAAGAATATGTTTTTGTTTTTTGATTGCCTTATTTGATTGCCTTTCCTTTTATTTTGTTAAATTAATTCTATCACTTAAAGCTTGAACAGTCTGAGGTTTTTTTCTTTTTTAAGAGCAGTTAGTCTTTTGATTCTGTATTGTTTGGGAATGGAGAAAAGTCATGACACAGGTACATTTAAGAAGAACTTCTTTTGCTAGTAACAGGAACATGGTTTGCTTTTATTAATGATATTTGGGATTAATTTTAAAGTGTTCTTTTACTATAGGCCTAGTGTGGCCATTGCTGTATTCTGAAAATAAAATATATAAGGGAGCAATATCTACTTTTTTGAATGGATTATTGGATTATAATTTTAAATTCAGCTATATAATTGAAATGCTTATTATTAATAAAGATTAGGACATTTTCAGAAAAAATGAACATACTAGCATGCACGCGCACACACACACACACACACACACTCAAATATATTTTTTAAAATTTTGGCTGTGCCAGGTCTTAGTTGCGGCACACAAGGATCTTTAGCTGCAGTACGCGGACTTCTTATTTGCGTAATGCATGCGTATCTAGTTCCCCAATCAGGGATTGAACAGGCCCCCTGCATTGGGAGCACGGAGTCTCACCCCCTGGACCACCAGGGAAGTCCCTATTTTTTTTTTTAAACGTAAAAGGTAATGTCTGTATTAAGACATATATTTGGGAATTGTCCTTCTTTGTGTATAGTAATGGTAATAATTATAATACTAATTAGAGGAAACATTAAATGTAGCACTCATAATGTGCCAAGCACAGGTCTAAGTCTTTGCTTTTACTACTATGTATTAACTTCTTTGACAATAAAATAATTGTTTGTAGATATAGCAAGTAATATTAAATAGTCCTTCTATTTCCTTTAATTTATTTGTTATTGGAATTCTTGTATAGTTACATATGTATCTCTTTTCTGGTAGAATTTTTGAATATTTTGTTTTAATGTCAAAGCATGAATTTTTAAGAAGACTTATGTTTTAGAAACTGCTACTTAAAATCCATCTTAAATTCTATTTAGACTTCTAGAGATTCATGAACATATAGCTCATTTTTCAAATGTATATTGATTGCCTTAATACTAAATATATAGCAAACGAAAATTCAGTGGATTTTTCTTAATTATTCTTATTCAAAACATCACATATTTTAAATAAATTCAAAGGATAGGGAGAGTGAAATTTTATAATTTTCCTGATATAGAAAAATTGTTTTCTGTTAGAAATGTCACTGTGTAATGGAACAGCCTCTCATAAAAGGGATTGGAATCTTAAGGCAGAGGTAAAGGGGAAAAATTTATAGAGTCAAAATTATTCTCAAAAATACCTTTATTTATTACTCTTTTCAAATAGTGTATATTCTCTCTATGCATATATGTATGAATTTACAATGTATATAGTAACAACATATAATACAATTTATGTCATGATAAATAAGTGTGCAAAATACAGTTTAATAGTAGTTTTACTCCTACAATTATAATACTGATAGTTGAGTCACAGTTAATTCTAGTATAATATGAAGAGTTGAATTCACATGAAGTAAAATCAATGACATAACAATAGAAGAGACATAATCCCTTCTCTTCCCCTATATGTGGCTTTCTTTCTAAGGAAACATTATTGAGGTGATACTGTTGAGGGACAATAGGGATTAGATGAGAAGAATGTATTAAAAACTTTCCTTTTATTTCATTCAAAGCATTTACCTTTGATGTTGATGCCATTAATATTTAGAGAAAAAAAGAGAAAGGGGATCTCGCTAATCCCTTTAGCACGCATGCGTAATGTAGTACTTCTGATTTATGCTCTTTGTGCCTCTCATTCTGTTTCTACAGTTATGTGAAGAACTATTTGAGAAAATCAATGACAACTGTAACGAAGAAATGTCTTACTCTGTAGAGGTGCGTAAAACTGTGGATTAAAAACAGAGTCCTCTGTGCTCCATTCCCTCAAATGCTACTTTTCAATGGTTCCTAATTATGACTGAGCTATAGATCACTTAACCATTGCCCCAATTCTGTACTTTGAGGCTATTTCTAAGTTTTGGTTATAATGAAGAATGTTGCAATTAAATCCTTGTTCATAAGTTTGTGGCTTTATTTTCAGTTATTTCCTTCTTATGTATGTTGGTTGTCAGATGGTACATTTGAATTGCCAAATGGCCTTTTGAAAGGCTATACCAATTTTCTGTTCCATCAGGAGGGTGTAAGCACCCACTGTGTCCTCGTCATCGTTTAGTAATTTTATTTTTTAATCTTTGCCAATTTAATAAGGGAAATTTTCTCACTTTTAAAATTAGAATTTCTTTGATTAGCAGTGTGATTGAACATCTTGTAAATTATGTATATGCCTGTTTATATTTTGGGATTGCAATGTTTTTGTTATTCATTTGCATGAACTCTTCCCCTTTTAATATTATTAATAATGACTTTTGACAGGCATAAGTTTTTAAAATATATGTAATCAAATCTCTTCTCCTCTTCTCCCCTTTGTAATTGTTTACAATCTTGGAAAGTTATTCTCCATTCAGTGTATATACCCTAGTTCTTTTGAGAAGAGGTCTGTAGAATTACATTTATATATGTTAGTTTATTTGATAAACATTTCCACTTTTTTGTACAAGTGCTTTATGAAGCTGTTGTTTTACACATCCCCATTTTTGGTATTCAGTTTCATAGTAGCTGAAGTTATTAAAACATTCTGTTAACATGAGCTTGTTGTTTTGAGAAATCAGTCTGTTTTTTAAGTGACTTCTAGATTTTTAAAAATGTATATGTTGTGACTTTCTATAGGTCTTATGCAATTCTTAGTTGATCCACTTAGCTGCTTTGGGTTTTTTCTTTACCTTTAAAGTGTTGTATAAATTTCAAAGAATTCTGCCTGGTAACTATGATGTACCAAAAGGGGAATGTGCTGCTCTAAAAATATGTTTTGTTAAAATGAATTCTCTGAATAGCTTGTCTCATCCTATAACTATTCTTTTTTGAATATTAAATGTATAGCAAATGAAAATCAGTAGATCTTTATTAATCATTCTTATTAAAATATCATAAATTTTAAATAAATTCAAAGGATAGGGAGAGTGACAATGTGATTGAAGTTTTTGAGCTTATAGGTAATAAAAGAAGCTGCCATTTTCTTTCATATTATTCAGAGTTCACAGGCTTATTTGGAGTGCACAGTGTATCCCTAATCCCAGTGTGAACAACAACTTTGTTGTTCTTCACATTGGTGGGACCTCTACCTCCTCTCCTGCCTCTCTCCCTTATTTACTCTGCTGCAGCCACACTGGCCTTCTTTTTTTTTTTTTGCTGTTTCTGGAATACACCAGGAACATTCCTACCTCAGTGCCTTTTCATTTACATTTCTTTTGGCCTGAAATTTTCTTTCCTGGATGTCTTTTTTTTTTTTTTTTCTTTTTAATATTTATTTATTTAGTTGCGCCGGGTCTTAGTTGTGACAGGCAGACTCCTTAGTTTCAGCAAGCAGGCTCCTTAACTGTGGCATGCGTGTGGGATCTTGTTCCCTGACCAGGGATTGAACCCGGGCCCCCTGCATTGGGATTTCAGAGTCTTTGCCACCAGGGAAGTCCCAGTATCTTTTTGACTAAGTTTTCACCTCCAAGTCTTTTGCTCAAATCATACCCTCTCAATGAGGCTTGCCATGACCACCTTATTTAATTTTGCAACTTGCCCTCTACCCCAGCACTCCTGACCTCTCTTGCTCTGTTCTTTTTTTTTTTATAGTATTCATCACTTCTACCCTACTTTATAATATTTTACTTATTTTTTATGTTTGTTTTTTATTTTCAGTATCCTTTTTAGAATCATAAGCTCATTAGGGCAGGGATCCTTATTTACTGATGTATGCCAAGTGCCTATAAAGTGCCTAGAAGCTGATGGTGCTTAGGGAATTGAATTGGCCAAGTGGGGTCTATGATGGTTGGTTCAGAAGTAGTGATGTCTTTAGATGGATTTGCATATTAGAGAATAAGTAACAGAGCACATCAACCTTACTCAGGTTATTTGGGTCCTCTTAGTACCATGCCTGTGTGAAAAGGGACAGCAAGTTTTCCAAGAAAATATAGTATCTTCCTGGGATTCAGGATTGTATGTACAAGTTTTAAGTACACGAGAATGATTAAAGTTGCCATTTCAATTTCTCATGTAGGATAACCTGCTTTAAGAAAGAATATTTGTTGTCCTGTTGTTTTATTCTTGTAATAGATCAATTATCTTTTGAGGGTTTTCAGTATTTTAAAAACTGATTTTAAAATACAGTATAAATATAGTCAGAGCAGACTGAAAGAGAATGGAATGGAGATAGGTTTATTTCAGATATTCTGAAAATGTTTCTCTAGAAATTTAAACTTGAAGAATGCAGGAGTTACATTGTATGCTTGAACAGTGCAGTGACACAGAAGTGTTTTATTCCTAGGGAAGCATTGTGATGAGGCTTACTGTGGTGAATTTTTCCCACTTCAGAGCCTTGGTTGCTTAGAGGTCTGATCTTGTAGATCCTTCAAAGCCAGACTCTTGAGTGAAGCTCATCTGACTGATGTTAGGAAACCACCATGTTGGTTTGTTACTTTCCCATGAGGAATAAATATTACCCTGACCAGAACACTCACATTAGCAAGACTGGTATATTATCCTCCTGTGGGCAGACCTCTATTGGAACCCTGTTGTTTTTTTTGGTGAGTATGGAATTGGAGAGGAGTTGATTAGACAAATTAAATGTTCAGTTGCTTCAGATGAAGAAATGATAGTCTAATACATCCCTTTCCATGATAGGAATGTTCTTGCTGATGGGACAAGAATTCCTGAAGTGTACTGTCTGTGGCTTCCCCTTTCCCCAGGGGACTTGGATAGGTCCTCCCAAACAATCAGCTTCCACACTAACCAACGCTTACCCCTTCTGACAGATATATGTTTGGTCACAATGTGGCCAGACTTAAAGTATGAGTCGCAGATCTCTTTTGTCTAACCTGCTCTGGAATATTGATGTTGTTCCTTGGTTTTAACACTAATAGAAATCTTGTTTCCAAGCTTTTGGAGTAACCTCATTGTAATCCCCAATTATTGACAACAGCATGCATTAAAAAAACCCAAAACACTAATAACTGATAAGTTACTACTAAAAATGATATTTTTTCTGCCTAAGACAAATAGCAGCTATTGTGTGCTGAGAGAGCCTGTTTACCCCCTTTTCTTTCCTGAGAAAGTCAGAAGGCTGGTTCTAACCTACTCAGTTGTATCTATGTTACTGGTAATAGAATAAAAGGGACTGGAATTGTTATTTCATATTGTAAAGGTTACTGATCTCTAATTGTAGAGCTTTTAATAAAAGGTGAAAAGATAAAAAGATTTTAAAATCTTTTTAACTTTTTCCAAGTCCTCTAAATCACTTTAATAATATGTTCCTAGGTGAGCTACATGGAAATTTACTGTGAAAGAGTACGAGACTTGCTGAATCCAAAAAACAAGGGTAACTTGCGTGTGCGTGAACATCCACTTCTTGGCCCATATGTGGAGGATCTGTCAAAGTTGGCAGTAACTTCCTACACAGACATTGCTGACCTCATGGATGCTGGGAACAAAGCCAGGTATGGTAGGAAATAGACTGATGACTGAGGTCTTTGGTATATTTTGAGGCCTTTTGTTCCTGGTTAAGGATTTGAGACCACATTTATAACTATGAAAGTTGCTTTCGCTGTGGAGTCCTCTGATCCTTTGGCTATGCTAGAGAAGCAGGGTCCTCAACATATTTGGTATCCTTCTCATCCAAACAATGCACTGCTGAAACACGTTAGAACTTTAAGTTTTACTATTAGGTTTTCATCAAGTTGTGGTAAAATGTTGGTTATCACATGCCTATGGTAGTAATTGATTCCAGAATAACTGAGCACCTAATAAAGAATAAAAATCAAATGCCTTGGTGGTTTCTAAAGGTATAGCTGGAGTATGAAGAATGATTCTGATGGGGTGCCTTTGGAGTTGGCAGGTAACTTGATAAGTTCAATTTTGTGTAAGTGACAATCTTGTAATCTGAATAAGTTTAAAGCTGTCGCTTGTGATTATTATGCTTATAATTTGAAGGCTATTGTCATTTTAACATTCATCTAAGGATTCCATTGTCATGTGGTCACATTTATGTTTTTTTAGGACAGTGGCAGCTACCAACATGAATGAAACAAGTAGCCGTTCCCATGCTGTGTTTACCATTGTTTTCACCCAGAAGAAACATGATACTGAAACCAACCTCTCCACTGAGAAGGTAGGAGAACTTCAGTGTCTGGGCTTGAGTTGTGGGGAATGGGGATTTTCAGAAGTCCCTCCTGCTACCTTCTGATTTTGTGGAAGGGAAGAAAGTTGCCCTTTTACTTAATGAAGGGTATTTTATACTTTCCACTAGTCATTTTTATTCCACTCTAAACCAGTTTTGAGCATGGGTTCTTGAGTGAAATTGCAAGATATAAAATAAGGTTAAGAAAAAACAATCCAAGACTTTTGAGTCTCAAAAACTGCTCTATGCAATAGAGTTAAGCAGTTCTGTGGGGAAGAAGATCCTTCCTTTTCTTCTTGACTAGAATCTCTTAATTACCTTGTTAACTTCTCTGGTATGTGTATTTTAGTTTTTTGAGCTCTGATAATGTTACTGTGGAATTAAACTGTTTAAGCAAACAGTTAAGCAGACAATATGTATTTTATTCTTGGGAAAAAAATAACTGCACAGCATTTCTGATGTTCGTCAAATACCTGTGCTTGTTAGTTTCTCATTTTCTACAGTGGTTGGTTAAATTTAGTAGACTTCGGGATTAAACTGCTTGCTTTAGATCTTAGCTCTGCCATTTTTCTGCAGTGTTATGTTGGGCAAGTTAGTCTTTGTGCCTCAGTTTCTCTAACCTCATAGGATTGGTGAAGAGGAGTAAATATTAATATAGGGTAAGTGCATCTACTAGTGCCTGGCACAGAGTAGCCACTCAATAAATGTTAATTTTATTGTTATTACTATTAATAATAGACTTACGTTGATTTCTACTCTGCCTACATTCCCAAGTAGCACGCAGCTGGATTTTTAAATCTGAAGTTAGATTTATTGTCCTGGCTGTTATAAAAGATCTTGCCTTATAAACTGAGTACTTTGTGATGCTGATACCACTAAAAACTAAAATCAGCTTTTAGTTGGTGTCTTGTTTGTTCATTTTAGCTGAAGATTATTTTTCAAAATACACTCTTCATATAGGTGATCAAATAACTTGACACTGCCTAGCCAGAGGTTCTATATTAATGTCATTTAGTAGTCAGTATTTGTCTGAATGGCACCAAGGAACATGCTATGTGAAAGAATTTTTTCTTTTCTTCCCTGATGTTAAATCTACAAAAATAATGACATTAACCCATAACCATAGCTTCCTTGATAATCTGATTTGGATACTTTTCTGTAAACTTTCCTGAAGCTTTAAAAATTTTTTTTAAACAACTTTATTGAGGTGTTATTGAAGTGCAACAAACAACACATATTTAGAGTATAAAATTGGATCAGATATATATACAGTAGTCCCACCCTTTATCTGCCGGAGATAACATTCCAAGACCTGCAGTGAATGCCTGAAACTGCAGATAGTATCAAAACCTTATATATACTGTTTTTTTCCCATACATTTATATTTAGGATAAAGTTTAATTTATAAATTAGGCACAGTAAGAGATTAATGACAATAATAAAATAGAACAATTACAATAATATACTGTGATATTGATATGTGAATGTAGTCTCTCTCACTCTCAGAATATCTTATTGTAAAAATTTAGTGCCTTTTCCATCGTAACTAAGCAGTTATCACACACTGTGGCCATAACTTTTGCAGCCTGAAGTGCAACAGCAAAACTAGCATGAATTTCTTTTTCCCTCTTCACAATTTCATGAATAGAAGATTCATTGTTACCGTAGATATGAGCAACCTCAGCATACACTTAAAGGAAGCACTTTACGGCTTCTCTTTGGCATATCCGAATTACCAGCATTACTACTCTTGCACTTTGGGGCCATTATTAAGTAAAATAAGGGTCACTTGAACACCAGCACTGTGATACAACAATTGGTCTGGTAACTGAGCCAGCTACTAAGTGACTAAGGACTGGGATATGCTGGACAAAGGGATGATCACATCCCAGGCATGGACTGGGATAGAGCGAGATTTTATCATGCTGCTTAGAATGACACACAATTTAAAACCTGTGAATTGTTCATTTCTGGAATTTTCCATTTAATATTTTCTGACTGCCGTTGACCATAGGTAACTGAAACTGTGGAAAGTGAAACGGTGGATAAGGGGGGACTACCTGTACACCTGTAAAACCAGTACCACAATTCAGATAATGAAAATTTCTATTACTCCCAAAAGTTGCCTTATGCCCCTTCGTAATCTCTTCCACTCTCATCCTCAGGCAATCCCTGATTTGATTTCTGTCACTATAGATTAGTTAACACGCTCCAGAATTTTGTATAAATAGAATCATATAGTACGTACTATTTTCTGCCAGCTTCTTTCAGCTTAGCATAATGATCTAGAGATTCATCTGTATTGTTGTGTGTATCCATAGTTCACTCATTTTCATTGCTGATCAGTATTCCATTGTATAGATAGATCACAGTTTGCGCATTACCTCATCTATTGATGGTCATTTAAATGAACAGTTTTTGGTCATTACAGATGAAGATGCCATGAACATTTGTATACAGGTCTTTGTGTGCATACTTGTTTTTTGTTTCTCTTGGTAAATGCCTAGGAGTAGGGGACTTCCCTGGTGGTCCAGTGGTTAAGAATCCACGCTTCTACTGCAGGGGGTGCGGGTTCAATCCCTGGTCGGCGAACTAAGATCCTGTATGCCACACGGTGTGGCCAAAAAAAAAAGAATTAAAAAAAAAAAGAATAAAAAACAACAACAAAAGATACCTAGGAGTAGGATGGTTGAGTCTTACGGTAGGTGTACATTTAGTTTCTTAAGAATCTGCCAAACTGCTTTCAAAAGTGATTGTAAAATTGTACATTCCCATCAGCAGTGTGTGAGAGTTCCAGTTGTTAGAAGCTTCATTTTTAATATGCCATTTAATGGGTTAATGAGTTTTTTACATTTTTATGACATATCATTTTAAAATGTGTTTATCCTAAAATTACTTCTTTTAAACCAAGATAATTGACATGAAATTTTTTTGCATGCTCCTTATTTTTTTTATTTTTTATTTTTTTGCGGTACGCAGGCCTCTCACTGTTGTGGCCTCTCCCGTTGCGGAGCACGGGCTCCGGACGCGCAGGCTCAGCGGCCATGGCTCACGGGCCCAGCCACTCCGCGGCATGTGGGACCCTCCCGGACCGGGGCACGAACCCGTGTCCCCTGCATCAGCAGGCAGACTCTCAATCACTGTGCCACCAGGGAAGCCCCTGCATGCTCTTTAAATTGACTACAGTATGTTTGTCTTCTTATGCCACGTATGAGGTCTAATTAATATTTTTAGTGTTCTCTATGACTTAATCTTTTAATTTCTTGCCTCTAAATGTTTTCTACTTCTACCTTGCTTATTTTTTAATTGCCCCAGTGTTATTGTTCTTTACCAGGTCAGTAAAATCAGCTTGGTGGATCTAGCGGGAAGTGAACGAGCTGATTCAACTGGTGCCAAAGGGACTCGATTAAAGGTATTTATCTTACCAAATAGCCTAGTCAATAAATGTTCTTTGGGAATTCCCTGGTGGTCCAGTGGTTAGGACTCCTCGCTTTCACTGCTGAGGGCACGGGTTCAATTCCTGGTCGGGGAATTAAGGTCCCGTAAGCTGTGCAGCGCGGCCAAAAAAAAAAGATTCTATAACACAGGTCAGCAAACTATGGCCAGTAGGCCAAATCCAGCCCACTGCCTGTTTTTGTAAATAAAATTTTATTGGGACACAGCTACATCTATTTGTGTATTGTCTGTGGCTGCTTTCGTGCTATAGTGATAGGGTTGAGAAGTTGCAGCAGAGACCACATGGCCCACAAAACATTTTACAGAAAAAATTTTCTGTCTTCTGATCTGTAACTTCAATGCAAAGATATGTTACATGATAATAGTTAAGGTGGACTTCATGGTCAAGGTGAAAATTGAATTGTATTTTGAGGAACAGTCAGAATTTGGTTAGATGGAAGTAAGGGACAGTAATGGGAAAAGAATACACAAGATCTAGATGTGAGAACAAGCATGGAGTTTTCTAGAGATATGTTTTCTAGAGATAAACTCATGTCATTGAGTTGTCGGAAGAAGGCTACATCTGTAAGTTTTTGGAGCATGGACATCTTGACGATACTTCAGGTCTGTGAGTTAGGCATGTGGTCCTGGCATGTCAACAAGTGGAGAGGAGTAAAGATTGAGGGTTAAAGGAGGTTTTTAGAACTTGTGGTCATAAATAAAGAGATAATGCTAGCATATGGTTAATTGTATTTTATGTGTTATATATGATGTGGCAATAGTAGAAATTATCATAATTCTTTTATGTTTGGTGTTGATTTCAGGAAGGAGCAAATATTAATAAGTCTCTTACAACTCTGGGTAAAGTCATTTCAGCCTTGGCAGAGGTGGTAAGTGTTATACTTCATTGCATGAGAAAATTTGTTCAACACATGTACTTGACGATATTTTATGGTGGCTTATGAAGGATGTTCTCTTGGTCCTTTTATATAATCTTGCCTTTCTCCTTTTAAAGCTTTTCAGATAAGATACTGGGTATAACACACTTTGACTTTGTACTGAAAATAAAAGTGATTAAGGAGAATGAAAGTAAATGTAGATCTGTAAAGGCTAGAATTAAAACTAGGTCTTTGCAAAGACCTAAGGTTTGACTATTTGAGCCTTATTTTATATCTCTCATAAAAACCAAGTATAGCATTTATTACATATTCTTTTCTATATGATCTTTTCTAGATAGGATACTGTACATTTTAGAATATTTTGAGCAATTGGCCTTGGTGAATGCTGTTGATTTGTGGGCCAATAATATACTTTTTAAAATAGTGTTATTTTTTCTTATTCCTTAGCTATGGAACACTAAAGCTGAAACAATTTTTGTATAAGGGGCTTCATTATTTAGGTTAGAAGCTAAGGAACTACTAGGTACTGTATGCTTTAATTTAGTTTAGTACCTCATTTGAATCCCTAAAAAGAATTAAGTGTTTTCTTGCTTGTCTCTGAGGAGTCATATTCAATTTGTGACTTAAAATTTAAACAAAATATTTTCTATTTGGAGGCTTATCCTGTGTTTTCATTCTCTTTTAAATGCTTTCATCTGTAGGATAATTGCACCAGCAAGGTATGGTGGGGCTTGGTAGAAACGAACTAGCTGTATAATCAGTTGTGATGATTTTAAATCCTCAGCAGGATATATGGAGGCCTAAGTAGGAATGGGACCTTCAAAAAACTTTTTGTTATTTATTTTCTAGCTCTGGAATTTAGAATTACTGTTTAGGGTGACCATGAATCATGAGACTACACACCAAAATTAATTTAGGGAACATGATGTGCTTTGGAGAATGAATAAGGGAACAAGAGAGAAATTTGAGGATGCTTCTATATTGTGTTATCTTATGGTGCTTCTCCTAGCGATCTATAAGATTGTCACTTGAAGAAGTCGCCTATAAACCTCTTAAAGAGCAATCAAAGAAATTTCTTATGGGTACCATTCTAAAACATAGCTGGGGGGCTTCCCTGGCGGCGCAGTGGTTGAGAGTCCGCCTGCCGATGCAGGGGACATGGATTCATGCCCCGGTCCGGGAAGATCCCACATGCCGCGGAGCGGCTAGGCCCGTGAGCCATGGCTGCTGAGCCTGCACGTCCGGAGCCTGTGTTCCGCAATGGGAGAGGCCACAACAGTGAGAGACCCATGTACCGCAAAAAACAAACAAACAAACAAAAAACCAGCTGGCTTCTTGAAATTATTGGTATATATTTTTTAAACCTCTTTGTATTATCTTGTTTCCTACCGTGGAAAGTCATGGATTATTTAATCATTAAAAAATTTTTTTCTACGTTTGATTATACGTAAAGTGAAGGCTCTAGAATCAAGTTAAATTTCTAACTGTATCTACAAAACACATTATTTGCATCCTTATTAATCCAGATACAATAGATTTTTCTTTTCCTTAAATTCTACACAGATATTCTAAAATTTATTACTACTCTTTAGCATAAATAATAGAGCACTTTAACAGTTTGTTCTGAATCACAAGAGTAACATCAGGGATAGAGGCGGTGTCTGCATTGAAATATTTTTAAATGTATAGATTTGTGTATTCTCTACTTCTACAAAAATATTAATAAAACATAATGCTCTTTTTCTGTTTTTTCTTTTTAGTTTTATTTTTTTTTTTTTTGCTGCATTGGGTCTTCATTGCTTCACGCAGGCTTTCTCTAGCTGCGGCGAACGGGGGCTACTCTTCATTGCAGTGCGTGGGCTTCTCATTGCAGTGGCTTCTCTTGTTGCAGAGCATGGGCTCTAGGCGCATGGGCTTAAGTAGTTGTGACTCGTGGGCTCTAGAGTGCAGGCTCAGTAGTTGTGGTGCACGGGCTTAGGTGCTCCGCGGCATGTGGGATCCTCCCTGGCCAGGGCTCGAACCCATGTCCCCTGCATTGGCAGGCGGATTCGTAACCTCTGTGCCACCAGAAGCCCCTGTTTTCTGTTTTTTATTTTTGTAAAGCTGCCTTAGATTAAGACATCTCTCTCTTATTTGATATTATACATGTGTGGATATTCTTCACATATCTAATCTGGGTTCCAGAACAGTGAAGACTTAAAATTTAGTGATTATTCTAACTTGTCCATTTGCTTATCTGTTCACACCCATATCAACCAGAAGAAGAGTCCTAGTTTTCTATGTATTTCCCACACTGCTCTATGCCACAAAATTTTGCAAATGATTTTTTTTTTTTTTGCGGTACGCGGGCCTCTCACTGTTGTGGCCTCTCCCGTTGCGGAACACAGGCTCCGGACGCGCAGGCTCAGAGGCCATGGCTCACGGGCCTAGCCGCTCCGCGGCATGTGGGATCTTCCCGGACCGGGGCACGAACCTGCATCCCCTGCATCGGCAGGCGGACTCTCAACCACTGCGCCACCAGGGAAGCCCGCAAATGATTTTTTTATAATCAGTTTTATAAAGCCCAGTTTAGTACTTTGTATCTGTGTCATAAACTGTAATAGATCAGAAATAAATTTTAGTTTTTATGTAACAGGCATGAATTTTGGTGAATTAAGATGTATTATTATTTCCGCTGAGGGGAGAAACAGGATTATTACCATCCATACTTAGTAGTATTTCTTTTTAGAGAGGTTAATGATCTAAGTAAAGCTTTTTATGTAAATACTGAAAAAACTTATTTTGAAAACATTATGGATGTGAGAACAGGAGATTAATTTGTATGAGAGCAAATAGAGAAGAAATGGCTAAAATTCTGCGGTATTTTCAAGTGGAAAAGATTGAAGTTCTATTTATGGTTCTTCATTTAACTACTTCTTAATTTAGTCTAATTGACAGAGTGAAAATAGAACATTTTAGAATCTGACACTGCTTATTTTTACAGTACTGTTGGCAGTCACTGTAACTGGCATACTTTAAATCTTGCAGCATTTTCAGTACTAAGCACAGGCAAAGTGGAGCGTTTAGGTGCAGTGGGGAACGGAAAGGATAAACTGAGGTTTCAGGCCCCAAGAATTTTATAGTGGAATGAAAGTCACACTCGGCTGTGAATGACTGAGATGGTTAATTCTCGCTAAAGGTCTGTGTAATTTAGAAATAGCACCTGCTGTGGAAAATGACTTTGTAATTGGTGGAACGTATGTCTGTGGGTGGAGTGGGATGAGATGTAGGGGACATATATGATGAGATGGAATTCAAGTGCCAACTTGCCTACTTCCTTTCCTCCTCAACAAACCAGAGTCAGCTACTTAGTACTATTTTTCTGAGTACCCATGCTTTAGCACGAAGTATATCATCCTTAGTTTAATGTAACCTCAGATTATACCAGGAATGGATTATAAAACTGCCTATTACTGGGGAAATGTTGATCAGTGAACTCTGGCTTTCCCCTTAGTAGCTTCTTTTTTTTTTTAACGTCTTTACTGGAGTATAATTGCTTTACAGAATTGTGTTAGTTTCTGCTGTATAACAAAGTGAATCAGCTGTATGTATACATATATCCCCATATCCCCTCCCTCTTGCGTCTCCCTCCTACCCTCCCTTTCCCATCCTGCTAGGTCCCCTTAGTAGCTTCTTAAACTGTCAGGACATAGTAGTCAGCCAGCAGATATTGGAGTAGCTATTATACACAAAGCATTTGCATTGTTTTTTACTTTCAGAGGATGTAATTTCCTCCATTTCAGCACTGGCTTCGCGTTGGTGCTTTTTGCTTTATCCTGTGATAATGAGAAGGGACATGGAGAGAGCAGTACAAGTAAACTATTTTTTTTTTAATTTTTATTGGAGTATAGTTGATTTACAGTGTTATATTAGTTTCAGGTGTACAGCAAACAAGTAAACTCTTGATAAATATAGAAACTTTATCTTGCAGTCTTTTTAAATCTCCAGATTAGCAAATTACATCACTTTCTTAGACCTTTTCACTTTGAGTACGAATTCTAATGGTTGGATTTATTTTGAACATAATTTCCTTTTAAAGAAACCAAATGTGTATTAATATACAAGAGTTACTAGATATGCAATATCCCACTTGCTGATGGTGGTTGGCCAAGTAAATTCATTAACTAAATGAGTTGTTCCTACACATCCAACCTGGAACACACAGGATTCATTCTTGACCCTCTGCAAAAGTAAAAATTATTATTTGAGGATTGGGTATTAGATGATATTAAGGAATTACTGTTAATTTTGCTAAGTGTGAGAATGGTCTTATAGTTACTTTTTCTTTTTTATAAAGTCCTTCTCTGTTAGAGATATGTACCTGAAGTATATTTAGGTAGAATGTTGGATTTGCTTTAGAGCCCTACACGAGACAGGGTAGATAATAGTATTGTACTGGTGTTAAATTTCCTGAATTTGGTCCTTGAACTGTGACTGTGTAAGAGAATGTCCTTATCTGCTGAAGTGTTTAGGGATAAAAGGGCATGGGGTCTGCAGTTTCCTCCAAAACGATTCAGGAAGAAAAAATGTAGAAAAGTGTTTGAGTGATAATTGAAAAGTGATTGGCAAAAAATTGATAATGGTTGGAGCTGCATGATGGATATGTGGTAGCTCATTATGCTACTCTCCAAACTGCTGTGTATGTTGTAAATTTTTAAAAATAAAATATAAAAAAATTATTTATTGGATGAGCTTTGGGTATTGTGAAGAACTGAAGCTGTGAGTGTTAGATTTCAACAGTGATGACATCCTACTGTAATTTAATTTACTTGGGAATTTTAGACTGGTTTGCCTTTTGTGTGAATTATTCCTCTCTAACAACGCTAAGAGAAGCTAAGGCCATTTCTTTCTGTTTAATAGAGTAAGAAGAAGAAGAAAACTGATTTTATTCCGTACAGAGATTCTGTACTTACTTGGCTCCTTCGAGAAAATCTAGGTATGTTGATCCACCAGTGTGTGGATCTTTTTAAAGCTGTTTACTGATTATGTTTTGTGGTTAATTGTCGTGTATGTCTGTTTTTTGAGAAGAAAAATCTCTATTACTAACTTAAGTGCTCTTTCCTTTTTTCGTTTTTCTCTTGATTCAAGCTGGTTGGATTTGCTCACCTTAATTTAATTTAATTTAATTTTTTGGTTTTTTTTTCCTACTGGTTTTATTGAGATATAATTGACATACAGCACTGTATAAGTTTAAGGCATACAGCATAATGATTTGACTTACATACATCATGAAATGATTATCACAGTAAGTTCAGTGAACATCCATCATCTCATATAGATTAAACAAATTAAAGAGATAGAAAAAATTTTTCTTGTGATGAGAACTCTTAGGATTTACTCTCTTAACTTTCATTTATAACATAGTGCAGTGTTAATTATATTTATCATGTTGTACATTACATTCCTAGTACTTATTTATCTTATAACTGGAAGTTTGTACTACCTTTGGACCACCTTCATCTAATTTCCCCTCTGCCCTACCCCCTGCCTCTGGTAACCACAAATCTGATCTCATTTTCTGTGAGTTTGTTTGTTTATTTGTTTTTGAAGTATAGTTGACCTACAGCACTATGTTAGTTCCTATTACACAATGTGATTTGGTATTTCTATACATTTCAAACTGATCATCACACAAGTCTAGTTATGATATGTTATCATACAGAGATATTATTGTAGTTATTGACTGTATTTCCCACACTGTACATAGCAATCTGTATATATGGATTGTTGTAAATTACTGATCTCTTCAGTTCATGCATTTTAACAACGCAGCCTTTTTACCGCACCCTCCCCCACACCCTCCCCCACCAGCCTCACGTTCAATGTTTTGGCATCATATTTTACATCACTTAGTTTGTGTATCCCTTAATTACTTATTGAGGATATAGATGATTTTACTACTTTTATCTGTTAACCTTCCTACTTGCTTTATACATGGCTTTACTACCTTTACTGTATATTTGGCTTTACCAATGAGATTTTTCCTTTTGTAGTTTTCATGTTTTTTAGTTGTGGCCTTTTCTTTTTTACTTAGAGAAGTCCCTTTAACATTTCTTGTAAAACTGGTTTGGTGGTGCTGAACTCCTTTAGCTTTTGCTTATCTGTAAAACTTTTGATACCTCCGTCAAATCTGAATGAAAGCCTTGCCAGGTAGAGTATTATTGGTTACAGGTTTTTCATCATTTAAAATATATCATGCCACTCTATTCTGGAGAGTTTCTGCTGAAAAGTCAGCTGATAGCCTTATGGGAATTCCCTTGTAGTAACTTGTTGCTTTTCCCTTGCTGCTTTTAACATTCTCTCTTTATCTTTAATTTTTGCCATTTTAATTATAATGTGTCTTGGAGTGGTCCTCTCTGGGTTGATCCTGTTTGAGACTCTCTGTGCTTCCTGGACCTGGGTGTCTTTTTCCTTTCCCAGGTTAGGGAAGTTTTCATCTATTAATACCTTCAAATATGTTCTCTCCCTCTTTTCCTCGTGCAGCCCCTGTCGTGTCATGTTAGTATACTTGATGTTGTACCAGAGGTCTCTTAAAGTGTCCTCATTTCTTTTTATTCGTTTTTCTGTTCAGCTTTAGTAATTTCCACTATTCCATCTTCCAGCTCACCGATCCATTCCTCTGTATCATCTTATCTGTTGATTCCTTCTAGTGTATTTGTCATTTCAGTTATCTTATTCTTCATCTTTTTCTGGTTCTTCTTTATATTTTCTAACTCTTGTTAAAAACTTCTGACTTCTCACTCTGTTGATTCAGTCTTCTCCCGAGTTCTTTGAACATCTTTACAATCATTACCTTGAACTTTCTATTGGGTAGATTGCCTGTTTCCACTTAGTTGTTCTGGGGTTTTATCTTGTTCCTTTGTTTTGAACATATTTCTCTGTTGCCTCATTTTGCCTAGTTTGCTGTTTTTATTTGTGTATCTGGTAGGTTGGTTATGTGTCCTGACCTTGGAGAAGTGGCCTTTTGTAGGAGACGTCCTGTGCATTCCAGCAATGCACTTCCCTCTGGTCACCAGAGCTATATGCTCTAGGGGTGCCTCCTATCTGGGCTGCGAGGGTCTCTTGTGGCAGGCTGACTACTGTGGGAAGTCTGGTAGGCGTGGCTGACCCCTGGTCCAGTTGGTTTCCAGGCCCTGCCTTGTGTGGAGGCTGCCAAACATTGGTGGGTGGGGCTGGGTTTTGGAGTGGGTGGTTACAGGGCTGGGGGTCCTGGATCTGTTGTCGATTTGCTGGTGGGTAGGGCCAGTTCCTGACAGGGCTGGCTGCAGAGCCTGGAGTGTCCTAAAGCTGGTGTTGGCAATGCTGGTGAGTGGGGCTGGATCCTGGGGCAGCTGGCTGAAGGGTCCAAGGTGTCTCAGAGCTGGTATCGGCCTGGTCGCAGGTGGGACTGGAGCCCAGGGCATTCCGGGGCTAGTGCCAGCTCACTGATGGACAGAGCTGGGTTCCCAGGTCTCTGGCTGCAGGGCCCTGAGGGTCTTAAAGCTGATGTTGGCCTGCTGGTGGGCAGGGTTGGGGCCCAGGGGATTCTGAGGCTGGTGCTGGCCCACTGGTGGGTGGAGCTGGGTCCCAGGGTCCCTGGGGCTAGTGCCGGTGCGCTGGTGTGCGGGTCAGGGTCTTGGACCCTCTGGTAGACAGGGCTGGGTCCCGGAGTGGCTGTGGGTTCTGCGGGTCTTAAGGCAGCAGACCTGCTGGTGGGCAGGGCCAGTCCTAGCACTAATAAGCTAGAGGGAGAATTCCAAAATGGGATTTGCCTGTACCAGTGTCCTTGTGATAGAACGAGCTCCCAAAATTGGCTGCTGCCAGTGTCTGTGTCTGTGTCCCCAGGGTGCACTTCTGCCTCTTGTCCTCCAAGATCAGCATGTGGGTCTGACCCAGGCTCCTTTCAGATTACTGCTTCTGCCCTGGGTCCTGGAGCGGGTGAGACTTTGTGTGTGCCCTTTAAGAGTGGAGTCTCTGTTTTCCACAGCCTTCTGGCTGTTCCAAAAGTAAGCCCTGCTGGGCTTCAAAGCCAAACGTTCTGGGGGCTCATCTTCCTGGTGCAGTAGCCTGATGGGGGGCTCAGGCCCCTTGCTCTTTGGGGAGAACCTCTGCAATTGTAATTATCCTCCCATTTGTGGGTCGCCCACCCAGGGCTGTGGGTCTTAACTATCCCACATCTCTGCCCCTCCTGCCTGTCTCATGATTCCTTCCTTAGTTGGAGAAGGTCTTTTCTGCTAGTCTTCTGTTTTTTCTCATCAGTAGCTGCTCTGTAAACAGTTGTAATTTTGGTGTGCCTGTGGGAGGAGGGAGCTCAGGGTCTTCCTGCTCCGCCATCTTGGCTACTTCTCTGGATTTGCTCACCTTTAAGTCAGGGTTTGCTCCCAAATCTCGTTTACTTCAGGACATGAACTGTGAAGTAGTTGTTTATGTGACCACACGCACCTGCTTCAAACTGTTGTTTCTTCTTCCTTTTTGAAAACCCCATGCTCCTTTGATGCACATAACTAGATATTACCAACCCTTACTCCTCTTTGTTGATGTTTTCCGGCCTTTTTGCCCTTCATTCACTGTTCCTGTAGCCCCTTTCCCTCATTCTTAATGAGAAGGAGGTAGTGATTAGCTGTGTCACATGTTGATGATAGAAGGAGTGGCTGAGAATGGCCTGTTGTGCTGTCCATGTTGCCAGTGACTTTGACATCACTAAGAATGGCCTTGGTGGAGTGTCTGAGATCTTAATGGGAGTGGGAAGAGGGAAACTGGACACAGTACATCCAGATGCTAAGATGTGCATATAACAGTGCCTGGCGTGGGGGCAGTCCAAAAATCTGTTGATTAAATCTTGGGATCTGGGATTGTGCTGTCTGATTTGACACATTCAATAAAAGTTTTTCTAAAATGAGTATGGTTTGAGATAATTATGATTCATCTTTTTAGGTGGCAATTCTCGGACTGCAATGGTTGCTGCTCTGAGCCCAGCAGATATCAACTATGATGAAACTTTGAGCACTCTGAGGTACTCCAGTTTGATTTCAATAGCTAAACAGAACACAGTGCTACCATAAGTCATCTTGTTACGCCATGGATTTTCATATGCTATGTGGGTAGTCGCTTGAGTAACCAATGATCCATCCCTCTCATAACAGGGGAAACATGGGGGAAAATGATTTTTATTATAATAGAGCTTACCTGTTTATAGTTTTCAGTTTCATTGAGAAAGGCAGGAACTTTTTCATAGGAAAGATATTAAATTTGCTCTGGTGAGATTTTTGGATAACTTTTAGATAATAGTAGAAATTTCTTACAATATTTATTTCTGTAAAAAGAAGTGTCCCCTTCTCATGTTTGTCATTATAGAAATGCTCACATCATAAAAAGTAACAAAGTTATGAGTACATGTAATATTTTAAAAATTACTGACAGAATGTTTACTAGTAGAGTAGTCTTATATATGAATAGGTTCCATTACTTTAATCTGGAACTTTCAACTCTTGTCTCATTAAAGACATTTTTGATATAATGGAAGAAACACTATATGGTCTAATAAATTAGTTTTGAGTCCTCTCTTTGATATTTATTTCCTTTGTGATCTTGGGGAAATCACTTAAATTCATTGGAGACTTTTTCCTCATCTTTATAAGGTACTGTAAAGCTTTCTACAAATGTATTATTATTAAGGCTCATAAAATGTGTAAATACTCAAGCTGTTTGATTTAGAAATAATGGTATGTTACTTACGAGAAGTAGAGCATTTGAGGAATGGCAAAAATGTGTTTTCTTTTTGGATCTAGATATGCAGATCGTGCAAAACAAATTAAATGCAATGCTGTTATCAATGAGGACCCCAATGCCAAACTGGTTCGTGAATTAAAGGAAGAGGTGACACGGCTGAAGGACCTTCTTCGTGCTCAGGGGTTGGGAGATATTATTGATAGTAAGTGAATTAAGGATCAACGCAAAATCTATTCCTTTCCTCTCGAGGGCTCTTAAACTTAGAGTTAAGGAGCTTGAGGCAGCTAGATGGTAAAGCAAGAGGTTTTTGTTTGTTCTTAACTTCTTAAAAAGCCCATTGAGAGTAGTTCCTTGGTGGCTTAGTGGTTAGGATTTGGGGCTTTCACTGCCATGGCCTGGTTTAATCCCTGGTTGGGGGACAGATCCCGCAAGACCTGTGGCCAAAAAAAAAAAAAAAAAAGAAAACTCATTGAAAATGATCTTAGAATTCCTTTATGTACCATGTACCAGCGTATCTGTTTGAACTCATGAAATTACTTCTTAAAACGTAATATATCATTATTTGTATTTTTATTAGATTTCTGTTTTAGATCAGCAGTGAAGTTTATTTGGAATGTTAAGTTTATTCTCACTGAGAAATTAACCACTTCATAAAACTGTTAACTTAAAATTTTTGTTTTTGTGTTATGGGTTTCTCTAGATTAATGTAGTAGTAATATATATGTAAGAAACCCACTATTCCAGTCACCTTTCAGATAAGATTTACCTTTGAGTGGTTTCCCCCCTACAAAATGATTGAATGCCCCCCAACTCACTCCTTATGAACTTATGAAGGGGAAAATAACCAATTCCTGTCAACTTCAAGAATTAGACTTCCAGAGAGTCTTACAATGTTGTCTTAAATTGAATCTTTTTTAACCTCAGTGATCTGCCTACATAATGTCTAATCAGAAGTTCTCCTAAGTGAGTTAACTAGATCATTCAGGTAGAATAGTATATGGGTTTATTTAATAAAGCATATTTTTATTTTTTGAGTGTCAGATTAATATTATAGTGTCTACAATTCTAATAAGATTTTCAAGGCCTCTTCTAGTTTAGTTCTTCTTACTGATTAGCACCTGAGTTTAAATGAATACGTACAGTTTGTAAAATGATAATATATTATTCTAAGTGTCAATTTTTTCACCTTCCCAAGTGCCAAATACTGCTCTGTTCCCTCTGTCATTGCTGAACCTGAACTTTGACCCTTTTTGTATTTTCCCTCTTGCTTACCTTCAGCTGATCCATTGATCGATGATTACTCTGGAAGTGGAGGCAAATGTGTGTATTTCATGTACTGGGTGTTTCCAGCACTCTGACTTGCTAATCTGCCTCTGCTGGATCAGCCTTAAAATGAGCTTTGCATGCCAGCCATCCTAACAGAGAAATCCCAGACAGAGCTTACTGTAGATTCAGAAATGTTCCTATTTTTGCCCTTTTCCATTAGCAAAGCAAGTTTTGCTGGATTTCATTTTGTGGCTTGAATAAAGTTGAGAGGCTTAAAAACCTCTTGTTGCTTCTACTGTTCAGTTTTTCCACTTAAATGTGATTAAATTGAATCCAAAGTCATACATGATGATAGTGATGACAGCAGCTCACATGTTTTGAGTGTTTATAATGTGCCAGGACCTGTTCTAGGTATCTTGAATATATTATCTCTTTAGTCCTGTCAGTGACTCTGACAGAGCTCCATTTTGCTAAGGAGGACACTGCTGCCTGGAGTGGGTAGTTTGCCACTAAATGAGATCCCGTGGTTTCTTTGTGGTCAGACTGGGTAGTGTAACCCAGAGCCCTTGTTTTTAATCATATTACGCCTTTTTTGGCCTCTTGATCCTTCAGGTCCTGATTATTTATTAGGAAAATCCTTTTAAATTAGCTGTGTAATTCTGAGCCTTAGTGTATATATAATTGAAAACAGTCACTTCTAGTTGGCCAAATCTCCATGACTGAGTAGCTTTGTGAATGTTGGATTAGCACTCACCTGTGCTTATGCTAAGTTGATTTCCTCCATATCTTGGGCCTCAGCTTACTTGATGGTTAGGTAAACATTTTTTTCCCTTTTTCATGAATTACCAATTAAATTTTAAAAAACTTGGCTGTCCGGCTTCCCTGGTGGGGCAGTCGTTGAGAGTCCGCCTGCCGATGCAGGGGACGCGGGTTCGTGCCCCGGTCCAGGAAGATCCCACATGCCGTGGAGCGGCTGGGCCCGTGAGCCATGGCCGCTGAGCCTGTGCGCCCGGAGCCTGTGCTCCGCAACGGGAAAGGCAACAACAGTGAGAGGCCCGCGTACTGCAAAAAAAACAACAAAAAAACTTGGGTGTCTAAAATGTGTGCTTGAAATGAGGACATTTTATAAAAAGGATCACACCTCATTACCCACTGCATATCTGTCATTATGTTGGCAAGAAAGTAATTTCTTACCCTTTTAAGATAATTCATCAAGAAATTATTAGAATAAGTGAAGAAACTTGATTTTGGGGGGCTAAGTTTTAGATTTTTATTGATTTATTTATTTCTACAGTAGGGCATGTAACAAGGCTTGGTAGACAGTGAGGCAATACATAGGAGAAACCAAAGGTAGCCCTGGCTGCTGTGATGAGGTTAAGCCTTGAAGGCACTATAACATCCTAATCCAGAGTGACTCTTGGACTGGAACAGCTCTGTCTGAGATTTCCAAAGCCAACTGATAACTGGTGTGGGAAAGACACCCTTTGTTCTCGCTTTTGTGCTCCAGGTGATGCTGCTGCCAGCTTGCTGCCTCACTCTTTTCTGAGCAGTTGTGGAATCTCCCAGAAAGCTATGCATGACTAAGTTTTAATTCTGTATCTGTGCAGGAAAGCAGCCTTGACTACCTCTAAGTTTCTGTTTCAGTCACTACCCTTAATGCCTTTTAGGGCTTGCATGTGTCAATTGGACCTTCTAAACTCCATCCATCCTATTCTTTCCCACTTTGCTGCCATCACCTGATGGCTAATTTTTTGCTCCAGTTCCTACCCCCCTTTTAAAACTTGCTTGTTTTCCTATGTTCTATATTTGCAGATGGTGGTTTTCAAACTGTCTTGAAGCAACCGCTGGTTTTAAGGGGCTTCAAGAACTGGCTTTGATTAAATTCACATGGGTAGACGCAGAGAGAGCTAATAATGTTTCTTCTGACTCTTTGTGTTGATTCATATTATATCCTTTAAGGAAAACTTATTTAGTTTTGATATGAACTTTGAGCAGTGTAGATTTTCTTACATTTAAAAATGAGCTGATTTAAAAATAGGAATGCACCAATACCTATGGATTTCCTCTGGTGCCTATTTGAGAAAGATGACTAATGAAGAAAAGTACAAACAGCAAATTAATGAATTTGTTGTTTGTGGCTCTTTTTACCAAAACTAAGTTTAAAAGCAAAACTTAGAGTTCTATTAAAGACCTTAGTAAATGAAAGTATGTCCCTAAAACTTGCATTCCATACTAGGAACTCAGCTCCCCAATGACTCATGGTTATTCGGTTAGGCAAAGTGGGAGCCTTACTTAAATTAGCAGATAATCAGCCTTAATTTTTGCTTGCTCTAATAGACGAATGTAAGCTACACCAAATTCAACAGTTTGCTAATTGTTCGTCACTGTTGAGGTAGTCAACCCTAAGTTCTTAACCAGGACTTATACAAGATCCCTATAATTGCTATGATTACCTCTCCTTTTTTTAAAAGGCATATTTTAAAAATCCTTTTTAGCATACAAAGAACACTACTGAGCACTCAGATTTTTGTTCTAACATAACATTTTCTTGGGAATTTTTGCTGAATGACATACATACTGGGCCAGACTGATATGTATTGATATTGATAAATAAATGATCATCTTTTTTCCCTTACTGTTACAAACTACTGGGATTTAAGAGTAGTATAAACCTAAGACGTTGTAGATTTGGAGCCATAGAAGGAATACAGGAATGTAGCATGGCTGTTTAGGGGGAGAGCCTGAGCTGTATTCTTTGAGGCTCTGGTTACCCCCTAACAGATACAATGTTAACCCACATTAGAATTTTTTAGTTTCTAAATTCAGAAGCGGTTCTTAACTTCTAAAATACCAGTATTAAAGACAGACATGTTTTAGAACTGCCATCTAGAACAAGTATAACTTGTCTTTGTATCATAACTTGTCTTGGTCTTGCTGCTTTAATGCTGTCCTTTCTTACACTGGTGTTCCTTCCTGTCTTTTTTCTTCTCCTGCTCCTTTCCCTCTTTTCTGCTTTTTCTGCCTTCCCTTCTTTCTATCTCCCAGATCTGAAAGATTTTCAGAACAATAAGCATAGGTACTTGCTAGCCTCTGAGAATCAACGTCCTGGCAATTTTTCCACAGCATCCATGGGGTCCCTTACTTCATCTCCATCTTCCTGCTCACTCAATAGTCAGGTGGGCTTAACATCTGTGACCAGTATTCAGGAGAGAATCATGTCTACACCTGGAGGAGAGGAAGCCATTGAACGTCTAAAGGTAAGTAGTAACTCAGATTCAATGAAAGGTATTCTGTGTAGCTCCACAAGGCAGAGTTAGGACTAAAAATCACTGAGATTCTGGTTCAGCATATGGAAGAAATTTCTAACTCTCAGAAGTGTCCTGAAATTGCTGCTTTGTAAGATAATTTTCACCAGAATACTTGAGTCTGACATGGCCCGGCAGGGATGGGAGGGAGGGATGCATAGGCAGATTGTAAGCTGGCCAGGCAAAGTAACTGATAAGTAGATATGTCCATTAATTCTGAGGTAGTTTATAAGTCACAGTGAAATTGTTTAGTTAGAAATTTCACTGGAAACTAATTAAACATTTGGTTTATTTTGAAGATGGAATTCTGTATAGGCCCCTGCTTCTGTTAGTAAAATGTATAATCAAAAGAAAGTTTGCACATTTGAGTAGCTGTACCAGGTTTATTCAGAGACACGTGAAATGATATTTTCTGGAAGTTCACAGAAAGCCCTGGGAGCACTGCTGTGGAAGGGCCGCCCCCTCCTGTGGAAGGGCCGCCCCCTCCTGTGCTGGTGCATATGGGCTCACGGATGTTAGTGCTGGTGTGCACACTTGAGTCCTGCATGTCCGGTCACCCACCGTGGCACCCGGCTTGGCTTTCCCAGCCTGTTGCTGGCGCTGTCAGGTACTTTCTGTCTCTCTCCATGAATACGAACGTTAGGAGCAGCAAAGTCTTCTGACTCGTAGGTTCTTCCTTCCCCCTTGGTGACTACAGTGAGAACAGACAGTTGTCACCTGTGGTGCCATCCCTGAAACCACCGTGACAACAACACAAATGCCTTTTCTTTCCCTGCTTGTCATTTCCAGGATGATAGTTCTATCCGTACCTTGTGGCCTTTGTATTCAAGAGTACTGGGGTACATATACGTGTATCCCCATATCCCCTCCCTCTTGCGTCTCCCTCCCACCCTCCTTATCCCACCCCTCTAGGTGGTCACAGAGCACTGAGCTGATCTCCCTGTGCTATGTGGCTGCTTCCCACTAGCTGCTTAGAACTTAAATTAAAAAAAAAAAAGAGTACTGGATAGGAAAAACAAGGAGAGCAAAGAAACTTTAAGGAGCTGGGGGTTGCAGTCCTGCCCCGAGCGTGCAGTCCCCTTCACATTGCACTCAGTGTTCTCCACCATGGCTGCTCATTCAAGGACCGTTGAGAATAGTGACACACTTTGATAGGTTAACGATGGAAAAGGTTTGCTGAACCTTTGTGCTAAAAGGGAATTTAGCTTGATAATTGAAGGTGCTAGAACATTCATTTTGGTTTGCAGGTGAGGCTGAAAAAGATTTTATATGAAGAATGGGCTTCTGCTTCTTAATCAGCCTACCTTTTCCTTGGCATTTCACTCACTTCTAACATAAGGTGCTTTAGAAACAAAAGTAATCTTGTTTCTTCCTTCAGAACTTGTTAGTGGAAAGTGGGTGAAATTCTAAAATACCTGGCAGAGGGACAGGGAGTGAGAAACCTTTTCATTAAATTTTGCAAAGGAAAGGATAATTTCTGCTATTGTGAAATGGACTTTGAAATTTTACTAACGATGTTCGTGAAGCCCTATGCAAGAAGGCTTTTATTTCTGTATTTTATCATGATAGGCAAAGTTGCTGTGTAGGGTTCTGTTCAGGCCACTGGGGACATGCAGAGGTTCTGTGGAAAGGAAAAGTGAAATCTTTCATTTACTATTCAATATAAAATGTTATTTTTCTTTGGGGATTTTGAATCTTACTATTTGAATCTTACCTTAGTGTACAAATGAGATTACACTCCCTTTAACACACATCTTGATGTAGGAAAAAAAATTCTTCCCAACTGCCAAGTGGAACCAACTGAAAATAATGTTGAATGTTAGGAGTCAAGATGTGGAGCAGACTTTTTAAGCATTAGGTCGCCCTGTATCTTCCAGATAGTCTCTAGGGAATAACACTGCCATTATTCAAGGAACCCTCCCCCCAATCTCCCTACTTCCCAGCGGAAACAAAACAAAACTCTATTGCTTTTATCAGAAAATAAATTTCTGTTTTAGTTCTCCTTTAAGCCAACCTAAATGACATCTTCCATTTTCCCTAGCTTTAGAAAATAGTTTCTTTATGGTTTTGCATTCAGTCTTGTTTTTTAATGCAGCATGGTAGTTTACTGAAGCATAAGCGCCTTAGTTCGACTCCTATTTTGTGAATGGTGAGAGTTCATGTCGGCAGACCTACATTTTAATGCTGCAGGCAGATAACATCTTGTGTTTACAGGGCAAGGCAGTGTTTGTATGATAGAAATGCCTGAGAATTTCTCATTTTTGGACTGTTTCATTGTTGAGTGTGAAGAAGTGGCATTCCTAAGACATGACACTGTAGGAGAAAAATACTGTACCTAATGGAAAACAGTAATACAGGAGGTTAATTCATTTTCCTAACATTTTATGTCCCTTTGCTTCTCTTTACTTTTAACTTTAAAAAAATGATCAGTTGGTAGAACACTTTTACATAGGGAGCTGCTATTGCTTAATTCATTGAATAGCCTGTTTCCATATGGGAGAGACCCATGTTACCCCATCATAAATATCTTGAGCCCTCCACAAACCTCTGGCAATAGAGAGTAAAGTGTAATTGCTTTCAGTTTTTAGTTGCAGCTCAAACTGAGTTGAAATGTTGTCTCCTTGATTTGCATTCCGACTTAATAAGGTTTTAAATATGTAGCTACAGTTACTATGTGGTGCCTCTGGTGTTTATTAGTCTGGCATCAGTGTCAGTACTGTGAGTGCCACTGCTTAGGCTTAGACTATAAATATCCACAAATATCCATTACAGAAGCATGCAAGGGTAAATGCTGTGCTAGGCTGCCCGAGGGCCCCACGCTTGGAGCTCACTTATGACGCATGCTGCGTTCAGTGCAGTAAAACCCATCTGATGGCTTCAAGGAATGTTCCATGTAGCAAGTGTTTAACTATTTAAACACCACAAGTTAAACTGTAATTTTTTGGGGGGAAATATTTCTGACTTGTTCTGTGGACTTCTCTGCCACCTTAACTGGATCATGATGAAGTAATTAAATTGTATTTAGCATTATGAACATAGTTATTAACCAGTGCTGTACAAATAGCTAGATAATACATGATGTGAGATCAAAGTGAATGACGCCTGAGCCCAACACTCCTTGGAGCTTAAAAAAATGTTCCTGATGTCACTCTGTTTTTTCAGAATTTTTTAATGTACAGTACCTGCAGGAAGGAAAGACCCTTAAAGAGTGTCCTCTTGACTCCTCATTTCTGAAGCATGAATCCCAATTTCAGTTTAATCTTAAAATTAGGTTTCTAGAATGAGGTATGGGCAGCTCTGGAGACCAGCATGCCAGGCCTGCCTGCAGAGTAAGTTGATGACTCAGACTGAAAACTGTCTTCCTGTTGGCATCTCTATTTTATTTATACTAAGTTTGTTATTCAGGCTTGAAGAAAGAATATTCCTCACTCTTTCTTAATTTTGGTGAGCTACTTAGTAGAATATTTTCTTTAAAGGCTGTTGATTCTGCCTTAATTGGAAAACAGAACACAGGAAACCCAACTATAGACCTGGCTCAGGGAGAAGTGGGGCCTCGGGATAATCACTTAGTTTCTGTGGTCCTCAGTCTCTATATTTCTAGAATGTTTCTGGAATAAATGGCTTTTTCCAGCACTGAAGTTTAGCTAAATGACACTCAATATTGTTTTCTCTAACCTTTCTTCAGAGTTTAAAAAAGTAACTTTCTAGGGACTTCCCTGGTGGCACAGTAGTTAAGAATCCGCCTGCCAATGCAGGGGACACGGGTTCGATCCCTGGTCCGGGAAGATCCCACATGCCGCCCAGCAACCAAGCCCGTACACCACAACTACTGAGCCTGCACTCTAGAGTCCATGAGCCACAACTACTGAGCCCATGCACCTCAGAGCCTGTGTGCCACAACTACTGAGCCCGCATGCCGCAACTACTGAAGCCCTTGCACCTAGAGCCCGTGCTGCACAACAGGAGAAGCCACCGCAATGAGAAGCCCGCGCACCACAAGAAAGAGTAGCCCCCGCTCGCTGCAACTAGAGAAAGCCTGCGTGCAGCAACAAAGCAGCCAAAAATAAATTAAAAGAATTTAAAAAAAAAGCAACTTTCTAGACAACATAAAAGTTGCAACTTTTAAGCCCTAATGAAAAAGAAAAGTACATTGTACCTTACTCAGCTTACTAATTAACTTTTCTACAAGGAGCTCATATTCTGATTTACCCTCCAGGTGGTGAGTAAAAAGAGAGAGGTCACATTAGAGTTGGCAGCAAGATGGTAAGAGGATTCCTAGACAGTAACTTTGCTTCCTTGGGGTGAGTTTATAGTTGCCCCAAAATAGAATAGCTTTACTACAGCCGGATTAATCTCTGCTCTGATACACTCTTTTTCTGAAGATAACCAACCAGGAAAAAAATATTTTAAGTATCTCAAAGGTCAGTTTGTATTTCATAACTAATATCAGAGTGGCTTGTGGACCACAGTATATATAATAAGCACTAGTCTCAGTGCTGTGGTTTGGACATCCTGTTATCCTATGCCTTTGTTTTTGAAGTTGTCACTTTAGAGTGTAAAGGTTTCTATCCAGCTGTCTTTAATTGAATTTTTTAATTGAAGTATAGTTGATCTACAGTGTTGTGCCAGTCTCTGCTGGACAGCAGAGTGACTCAGCCATACACACATAGACATTCTTTTTTTTATATTCTTTTCCATTATGGTTTATCACAGGATATTGAAGGTAGTTCCTTGTGCTATACAGTAGGACCTTGTTTATCTATCCTATATGTAATAGTTTGCATCTGTTAATCCCAAACTCCCGGTGCTTCCCTCCCCCATCCCCCTCCAGCAGTGTTTAATAAGCCTTAAAATCTTGTAGGTTATGGTGGTAGCTTATATATACTTGCCCTTTTATAGTCATTTGCAGAAGCATTTAATGCTATCCTGTTTCAGTTGTTGAATAACTTGTGGCATGTTAGAGGTAGGCTGTTGACCACTCGGCACCTGGCACACTTCCTTCCCTGGCTATCTCATTCCTTACCGTAACCATATGGGTTTTTCTTGGCTGCTGGCCCTCTAACGTGGCTTGTTGGTTCCTCACTCAGCAGTGGAGTGGCATATGCACTGCATGTTATTCATTCCTATTGGAGGACTGTGTAGAGATGCCATTCAGGGGGCTGTTTTAGTCTTTCAGCCTATGTGTGTGCTCGGGGGTTGATGAGAGCCAGTTTAGGTGATTTTGTCTCCACCTTCCTGCCTTCCGCTGCAGGCTCGTTCTAGCTTCTCCCACTTTGTAACCGACTCATTTCTGAGTACCTGCTGCGTGGTCCCCTTTATATTCACCTTACTGACGCCCAGGCCTTTTCTAACTTTTATCAGTTTTGCTCTTTGTCTAGCTTAGCCTGTTGTTGTTATTGTTCTTCTCCTCCTCATCATCATCATCATCATCATGCTCTCCTGTTTGTTTCTTCTGACTCCTTGAGTCTTTACTTGGCTTTTTAATTTTTTTTAAATTTTTTTTATTTTTGGCTGTGTTGGGTCTTTGTTGCTGTGCGTGGGCTTTTCTCTAGTTGTGGCGAGCGGGGGCTACTCTTTGTTGCGGTTTGCGGTTCTCATTGCGGTGGCTTCTCTTGTTGCAGAGAGTGGGCTCTAGGAACACAGGCTTCAGTAGTTGTGGCTCACAGGCTCTAGAGCGCAGGCTCAGTAGTTGTGGCGCATGGGCTTAGTTGCTCCGTGGCATGTGGGGTCTTCCTGGACCAGGGCTCGAACCCGTGTCCCCTGCATTAGCAGGCAGATTCTTAAACACTGCGCCACCAGGGAAGCCCTACTCTGCTTTTTTTTTTTTTTTTTTTTTTGGTACGCGGGCCTCTCACTGTTGTGGCCTCTCCCGTTGCGGAGCACAGGCTCCAGACACACAGGCTCAGCAGCCATGGCTCACGGGCCCAGCCGCTCTGTGGCATGTGGGATCTTCCCGGACCGGGGCACGAACCCACGTCCCCTGCATCGGCAGGCGGACTCTCAACCACTGCGCCACCAGGGAAGCCCAACTCGGCTTTTTAACATGCTACCATGCCTCGTTCCAGAAAACCAAGTGCCAGATGCCTCAGGGTTTATTGTATTACATATTCACAATTTCTTTCTATGTAGATAGTTATGTTTTGGGATCTCAGAGGCTTCATACAATAGCCCGGTAAATGAATTATACAATGAAATATTTTGTGAACTGTCAAAACTTCTCATCCTGAATCACTACCACTACTATTATCTCATCATCATTATCATCATTGTCATCTGACTTTCTAATTTCGTATCCAGGACTAGCATTTTCTCCTGCTTTTTGCATGTGCTTAACTCCCTTTTTGGTACCCCTCTCCCTCCATTTTTTGCCTGGTCAGTTCATTCTCAGTATGAGTATCACTCAGCCTTGACTCATCCACCCTCCAGCAGACCTGTGAACACTTCAGTTGTAGCACTTAGCACACTGCCCTGTTGTTTTTTCCTACCGTTCCCATTCACAGTCCTCTAACATGCCGCTCTAGCTATGCTGTTGTTCCTGGAAAGCGCCAGGCATTTCCTACCTATTCCCTCACATACCCGTGCTCTTCCTTTGTGTCTGCCTATGTAGACCCTTGTCAATGAGCTCTGTCCTGACAGCCCCACTGCAGATTGCTCCCTCACCCACCCCTCCCCCTACACTCCTCTTTTCTTTGCTTTATTTTTCTACAAAGCTCTTATCACTGTCTGGCATACTGTATACTTGACTTACTGATTAAAATGGATTGATTATCTGCGTCTCTTTACGAGAATATAAGCCCCATGAGGGGCAGGAATTTTGTTTCCTGCCATATCTCTAGTTGCCTAGAACAGGGCTTGGCATGTAATGCAGTTATATATAATTACTGCATGAATGAATGATCAGTTACTTCCTTCTCTCTCTGGTATACAGTAAGCTCCTGAAATCAGGAAACATGTTTTAGTTCTTATATTTCTGGCATATAATAAACACTCAGCAAGAGATTGGGAAATTGTCACTCTAGTGGCTACGTGCCTTCATATGAGATTAATATTAAACCTTTCTGGGAAAGGGAATTGGGTTGTGTTCAGAGGGGTACTGTATGCTAGGGGAGGAAAAATATCTTTCCTTCTACCCTTCTAGGTTCTTGGCTGGGGCCCCAGATTAACAAAAGGCAGATAAACAAGAGAAAAGCTTACAAATTTATTTAGTGTTTGTTTACATGACATGGAAGACTTCATAAGGAAATGAAGGCCCAAAGAAGTGTTAAACATGAACATTTTTATGCTGGGTTTGGTGAAGAGTGAAAAGTTGTGGGAATATGTGATTGAACAAAGGGGGATGTGAGTTAAGAGTATAGGCACCTCGAAGGTATTGCAGGTTCAGTTCCAGACTACCGCAGTAAAGTGAATATCACAATAAAGTGAGTCACACAAATTTTTTGGTCTCCCAGTGCATATAAAAGTTAAGTTTACACTATACTGTAGTCTATTAAGTGTGCAATAGCATTATGTCCAAAAAAAACCCCTTAATTTAAAAATACTTTATTGCTAAAAAATGTTATCATCTGAACCTTCAGCAAATTGTAGTAGTAACATCAAAGATCACTGATCACATATCACCATAACAAATGTAATAATAATGAAAATGTTTGAAATATTGCAAGAATTACCAAAATGTGGGCTTCCCTGGTGGCGCAGTGATTAAGAATGCGCCTGCCAGTGCAGGGGACACAGGTTCGAGCCCTGGTCCGGGAAGATCCCACGTGCTGCAGAGCAACGACTACTGAGCCTACGCTCTAGAGCCTGCGAGCCACAACTACTGAAGCCTGTGCACCTAGAGCCTGTGCTCTGCAACAAGAGAAGCCACTGCAATGAGAAACCCGCAAACCACAATGAAGAGTAGCCCCCACTCGCCGCAACTAGAGAAAGCCCACGCACAGCAATGAAGACCCAATGCAGCCAAAAGTAAATAAAAATAAATTAAAAAAAAAAAAGAACTACCAAAATGTGACACAAGAGACACGAAGTGAGCAAATACTGTTGGAAAAATGGCGCTGGTAGACTTGCTCGATGCAGGGTTGCCACACACTTTCAATTTGTAAAAAATGCCATACCTGAGAAGTGCAATAAAGTGAAGTATAATAAAACGAGGTCTGCCTACAGTAAACTGGGGAAACTTAATGAAGGCCTATCTGTTCATATTCTTCGTGTTCCTTCATCTTGAGAAATAAGGATGCTCCATTCCTCCAGGTGTAGGGAGGTTACATCTCATGAGGGTCTTACGACTTGCTTCAAGAGGAGCTCAGAGAGTCCTTCCTACTTGTACCATTTCTTAAATCACTCAGCTTAAAGTATTCAGTATGCCAAGATAATACCATATTTGGGCGAGCATGTTCTGAACCCTGTCAGTGTTGTGGTGTTGTGGTGAAATTATAGTGAAACAAAAAACAATGAAGGGACTTCCCTGGTGGTGCAGTGGTTAAGGCTCTGATCTCCCAATGCAGGGGGCCCGGGTGTGATCCCTGGTCAGGGAACTAGATCCCACATGCATGCCGCAACTAGGAGTTTGGATGCCACAACTAAGGAGGCTGTGTGCCACAACTAAGGAGCGGGCAAACTGCAACTAAGGAGCCCATCTGCCGCAACTAAGACCCAGCGCAGGGCTTCCCTGGTGGTGCAGAGGTTAAGAATCTGCCTACCAATGCAGGAGACACGGGTTCGAGCTCTGGTCCAGGAAGATCCCACGTGCCGTGGAGCAGCTAAGCCCGTGCGCCACAGCTACTGAACCCCGTGCGCCTAGAAACCGTGCTCCGCAACAAGAGGAGCCACCGCAATGAGAAGCCTGCACACCACGGCGAGGAATGGCCCCCGCTCGCCGCAATAGAGAATAAGCCCAAGCGCAGCAGCGGAGACCCAGTGCAGCCAAAAAAAAAAAAAAAAGACCCAGCGCAACCAAATAAATAAATAATTTCAAGAAAAGCAACAAATATCATTGGGGGCTTTTTTCTTTTGTAGCAGTGGCTGTCAGGAACAATGCTTTGCATTTTGGGATGCTAATATTACCTTTCCTTCTACACACACACTCTCTCACACACACATACACACACACACACTATTAAGCTATTTTTATTAGGGCTTAAAGAGAATTAATACATCTGGGGCTGATTTCTTTCTTTACATATTAAGAAAGGGAAAAAAACCCACCTCATCGAATTAGATTCTGCCTCATATCCTCAAAAGGGCATCATCTGCTTCTTGCTGCTCTTCCTAGACACAGAATGTTAAATTATAAGACTCTTTGGTGCTTAACTGTGTACTTCCTCCTTAGGAATCGGAGAAGATCATTGCAGAGTTGAACGAAACCTGGGAAGAAAAGCTGCGTAAAACAGAGGCCATCAGAATGGAGAGGTCAGGAAGTTAAACTCTGGAATGTTTCTAAATTTTCTGAGGAATTTAGATTACTTTTATAGTAAGAAAAGATAAAATAGAAGTTAAAAACAAAGAACCTTTCCTCCCCAAATACAAAACAAACAAACCCGTATGGGACTTATGGCCCAATTTACACTCTGAAGTGAAATTCACGTGTTCCCTAGGGAGTCGTGTTCTTAGTTACTGTACTACATGTTGCTAGGGATCCATATAAAAATTGAAGATATTGAAGAGTTTTTAATTTGCAAAAAGACTGCCTTTGATAAAGGCGCAAATAAAAAAAAAGCTGTTCTGATTACTGACTTTCAGAGTTATGTTTTCTAGAACCTCTTTGGTAAGAGGTTAAGTAGTTTCAGTTGCAAACTTTCAAAATCTGTATTTTATCTTAACCTCCCAATTCTCTACCCTAAAGATAAACATAATCCAAAATAATACTTTTGCTATTGGAATAAATATACATTTAAAAAATGTTAGTTCCTATCTTCTTCCTTCATGGAAGATGAGGCAGAAGTGAGTGCTAACGTGTTTGTAAAGTGAATGTATGAAACAATTTTCTTCTCTATCGTAGAGATTTTAAGCTAGAATTGTTGAATCAATATGATGGTGGTCATGGGAACATGATACTTGAGAAAATCACATTTATAGATAATACTCCCTATATCAAAGTTACTTTCTGATTGCTTTCTTGGATTTTAAGGAATGGTTCTTTGAAGTGGATGTATTGCCTTAAGGGAATATTCCTTTCTTCCTTTTTTTATATTAATAGACATATTTATGAATTATTGTCTACCTCCAAAGTCAGATGTGACAAAGTTCTTATTTGGGTGAATATAGCTTTACCTAAGACAAGAACATACTTTATTTTGAATATACAATTTCTCTTAGAAATAATTTCTCATTAATGATGGGATAAGCAGATTCTTTCACATTTGTATTACTGACTTTAAACATGGACAGTTGCTTTTGCTCTGCGTTATTTTCCAGTTCAAGTTAGACTGACTTACTTGACATTTTGGTATTGTTATTCTGATACGCTTGTTGCTTTTTCTAGAGAGGCCTTGTTGGCTGAGATGGGAGTTGCCATTCGGGAAGATGGAGGAACCCTGGGGGTTTTCTCACCTAAAAAGGTAGGGAACAATGTTGTGAAACTTAAACAAACAGAAACACTTTTTGTTTGTCTTGGTCACGAGGCACTTCAGGTCTTTCAGGGCTGGCTCCTCTTCTTCCTTTTCTTTTAAATCTTGAGACTTGGCTTAATTTCTGATATTTTTGATTTCATCTTACAATACAAGGCCAACCTGTTTCTAAAATGCTTTCAGAAATATTTACTGTTTATAAAATGAAATCCAAGGCAGTATAAATCTGTAACTTTTGGTCATGATTCAGTATGTTTCCTCATCTTCATCGTTGCTTTATCTAAAATTCCTAGCCTAACCTTGCATACTTTGCTTCAGTTTGGCTACTCTTTCTATGTAGTTTTCCCCACAGATGCCAGCAACCCTGAATTATAATTCTTTGGAAGCAGTTTCAGCTGTTCAGGTTTGTGTAGAAAACTACTGCTTCAGTTTGCTTTTACAGTTTGTGTGATAGACAACCACTGGACTGAGTAAAGCAGCTCCTGTCCTCATCCATCTAGCCTCCTCTGCTCCCTTCTCAGTTTTTTTTTTTTTTAATGACTCTAGTAGTTACTGTCCTACTTACCTAGTCATAGTTGTTAAGTAGTAGATACATTTTTAGCTAATTAGAATAGCAAGGTCTTTTCTTTCTTTTTCTCCACCCCACCCCCTGCTTAGTTGCTTCTTAGTTATTATTAGATATTGGAAAACTGTTATGAAATGATTATTTTGTGTGCTTATTTATAGGACAGTAATAGAACATATATTGATGTACAAAGCATATATTTCATACTAGTAATAAATGGTCCTTCATTTCATATGATTTCAGATTAACTATTGGATACTTAAATGTCTTCATGCAAGGGTCTGATAATGGTCTCTCTAGGTTAGCATGGAATGGGTGTGGAGTTTTCAACTGGTACTTTAATTTTATGTGATATGAAATAGTCCTGTGGTTTTTTTTTAGGATTCTCTGGTTAGGTTTTTCTTTTTTATAAATTCTGATGTGTTATTTTCAACAAAGAAAATTGATTTAGAGACATTTTATATATATATATTTTTTTTTTTTTTTTTTTTTTTTTTTTTTTGCTGTACGCGGGCCTCTCACTGTTGTGGCCTCTCCCGTTGCGGAGCACAGGCTCCGGACATGCAGGCTCAGCGGCCACAGCTCACGGGCCCAGCCGCTCCGCGGCATGTGGGATCTTCCCGGACTGGGGCACGAACCCGCGTCCCCTGCATCGGCAGGCGGACTCTCAACCACTGCGCTGCCAGGGAAGCCCTAGATATATATTTTAGACCTGGAACAATAATAACAGTATTTCATATGTTTATATTGCCATAGGTCAATGATTTTTCAGTAAGACATTATTTTATTCAGGTATATTATGTATGATTGTAGATATTTTAGCAGTTATAGGCTTGATAGAATTTAGATTGTGCCTTTGCATATATCTAAAGGTATTTTATAACATCTTTCAATGTTACGAACTGTGAGGAAAATTTTTATAACAACTTGTAAAATTATGGCATTTAACACAAATTATAAATAACTTGAATAAGTATTGTGTGTTATAAGTATTATGAACAGCACACAGAATTCCAAACTGAGATCCCAGTTTCCAAAGCTTTCTTACTTGATTTAACTTTCTAGACTTCTTCAGGAAAGGAAGGGATACACCACTGATCACATCCAAATTCAGTTTTACAACCTGTTTCTGATGTGTTAACTTGATTGTGGTAATCATAGCACAATGTGTATATGTATCAAATTGACACATTTTACAATGACATTGTACTACCTAAATAAATACAGACTTTGTCATTCATATCTCAATAAACTAGGAGAAAGTTACTTCTAAGGGAAAAGGAAAAAAAAAAACCAACCTGTTCTTGAGGTTCCGTTTTCTTTAGGCCAGTCTCATGATGGGTTTTAAAGAATGCTGCCCACAGAGGGCTTTGACTTTCTCAAACCAACAAAGCTGTTAACTGTAGAGACAGATGTTAGTTGGAAGGATGTAGAGGTTTTCCTCATTTCTTTTAAATCATCTTTTGCAGTCCCTTTCCTTAACCTGCTCATCTGACTCTTCTTTCATTTTTCTATATTTGCCGGCACTGTCTTGAGTAGATTTTGACCCCAAGACCATGTGACTTATTTTTGGATTCCAGTGGGGTATTTTCACCAAAGAAGGTTGGTTTTTAAAAGATTTTAGAAATAGTAGAGTTAGATGAAAAGGATTTTTAGAAGATGTATTACTGAATGTCAGTAATTTTAATTTCTTCTTTAAGATAAAAACTAACAAACTAAAGACAATAACTGGGACCATGGAAGAACTGATAAAAATTATAAAGGGAAATGATAGGGGATGTGGGAACATTTTTATAAAGTAAATGAAAAATTAAATATTTCTTGAGGTTGTAGGGGGCAAAAAATGATTTTTCCTCTACCTTTCTGAATTCTTGGCTGAGACCCCTGTAATAAAAGACAGATTAACAAGAGAAAAACAAAGAAGTTAATTAACATGTATACATGGGAGATACCCAGGGAAAAATGAGTAACTCCCTGAGATGGTTTAAAATTCTGGCTTACATACCATCCTAATAGGGAAAGGGGATGGGAAGGTAGGCCTCTCAGGGGAGCATAATTGGCTTTTAGGAAAGATGGGACCCTTCAAGAGTAGATGGGAGGAATGATAGTTTGTGACAAAGTTTGTCTGGGTGTGGTATCAATTTCTAGTTTTCTCTCCTGGTTGATGAGACTCCCGGGAGGGGATTTCTGACAGCTGAGTTCCTTTTGGACCATCCGTGCTTAAGCATGAAAGGGGATTCAGAGAAAGCCGCTCTCTGTCTGTACTGTTTTTCAAGTGCCTAATAGCTCAAAATAATCAGTATGTCAAAGTGGCATGTTTAGGGGTGGCAAATTCTGCTGTCTTTCAAGATTTTTGACCAAGTGTTTACAAAAATTATGATTAATCCATTCAGAGAATCAGCCTGCTCTAATTTTTCTTTTGTGTTCTCTACGCTTTGACCTTATCAAGAATTGGATCTTGTTCATTATCCCAGAACTCAGGTTTTTAAATAGAATACATTAGCGTAGTTTGGGGAGGCCTGCAGAGAGTGTTTTCTGTTTACTATGGAATTGCAACTAGGAATGAAAGCAGTCCCTCTTCTAGGCACTCTGGTAATCCAAGAAGCCATCAGCCTCCTGTATGTCCCTGTCATTCTTACAGCCCTCTCAGTGGTACTTGCTCCAAATTGATCATCTGTAACCTTTTTCAGACGCCACATCTTGTTAACCTCAATGAGGACCCACTGATGTCCGAATGCCTTCTTTATTACATCAAAGATGGAATTACAAGGTACATTTGTTTCTTCTTTTGGTCACTTAATGTTTTCTTTTCTCTTAGGATGATTGAATAGCTAAAGGGAAGTTGTTTTGTGAAAAATTTCTTTTACTAATTTGCTGTTTTTCTTGTCTGAAATAGTTTAAACTATCCTCTCTACTCTTCTCAAATTAAGTGTTTTAACCAGCTGAACCAATTAATGTGTAGTTTTTTCCTAGCAGACCGTAAGTAAAATTTTACTCCTAACATTTTATATGAATTCATTAAGGAGAGTAGTTCACTCGTATGTTTTTATGATGCTCTGTGAGTTATTTGGTGTATCATTTGCCCCTTCGTTGCTTTTTCTGGTGTAGGGAGGTTGACCATATATGAAAATAGAGTTTGCAGTTCAAAGCCTCTGATTTAAAAAAAAGGCAATACCTTTTTTTGTATGTACCAAAGAATATTCGTTGGGAGAAAGAGGCTCATTGTTTGTAGTGCTTTTTGTGTCTGAATTTCCCTGGGAAACACTTTCCCTTGTGTTCAGGGTTGGCCAAGCAGATGCTGAGCGGCGCCAGGACATCGTGCTGAGTGGGGCTCACATTAAAGAAGAGCATTGTATCTTCCGGAGCGAGAGGAACAACAGTGGGGATGGTGAGAGTTCTTGGCTTAACTTTTTCAGCAAACTTTTCATTCTATATGATGAGAAATCCCCAAGGCTTGGTATTCCCTGTCTCTTTCTTTCAGTGATACTTTCTTGTACAATCTAATATTTGAAAATGGAGAAACTTGGGCTGCTTATAAATGCAGGCATGGACATAGCTACTTTACATGAAAAAAGCCTGGACGAAAGGAGCCGTTTTGTTACTGCCAAGAATTGAGCGGGACATAGGCAATTAGGCTTGGTCTTGAATCTTAATTATTTGATAGACTAGTAAGAAGGGAACAAATATCCTGGGTAGTGGGAGATTTGAAGAACCTCTGGTCTTAAGCCAGTAGAATTTATTTTTACCTAAAAGGGAAGAAAAAGTCCACCTTGATTTTTGTCCAGGTTATTAACAAAACAACAACAATCTTATAGTACTTTTGTGTTGTATAATTTATTCCTCCCTTAGTCAAAATATTAGCTTTTGATCTTAGGTTTCTGATTATTACCTATATCTCATACTTAAGATTTCTGATGGTTTTCGTTTTTATATACTGAACTGTCAGATATCACTGAAGCTAACATTTCCTATCTTCTTCTGAAGTTTGTCAAATTCATTTAAATGTTTCTGAGCCACAGCCCTGGTTCTGGTACCCTAAAATGAACTATTATATAGCTACTAAGCCACTTGGTTGGTTGCAGGAATCTATTCTAGTCACCTTGAATCCTCACCTGCTTTCCATTATTTTCTTCCAGTGGTCTGTGATGCTAACATTAGTTTGTTTTCCTCTTAGTTATTGTAACCCTGGAGCCCTGTGAACGTTCAGAAACCTACGTAAATGGCAAAAGGGTGGCCCAGCCTGTTCAGCTGCGCTCAGGTGAGACTGGAAGAGGCGTGAAGTCTTCAGAACACAGGGCTTGTGCAAGCAGCTCTTTAATTCTTTATCTAAAGGTTGAAGTGATAGTCAGCATTAGGATTTATGTTCCTGTAAAACTCCAAAAGCTGTCTTTTTGCATTAGGGAGAGTTAGGCTATTAACCTAGATGCAACACATTTAAAAAATGATTTCCCATCCATGTTTCTGTTCTGTGCTAGGAAACCGTATCATCATGGGTAAAAACCATGTGTTTCGTTTTAACCACCCGGAGCAAGCACGGGCTGAGCGGGAGAAGACTCCTTCTGCTGAGACCCCCTCTGAGCCTGTGGACTGGACGTTTGCCCAGAGAGAGCTTCTGGAAAAACAAGGAATTGATATGAAACAGGAGATGGAAAAAAGGTAATGTACAAATGTGATGTGGTCCACGTGACTCTCATTTCTTTTAAACACATAGCAGAATTCATGAAACAGCTCAGTGATTTTGCAATTTATTCTTTCCGCTCTTGCTTCTCTTTTCCGTCTAGGCTACAGGAAATGGAGATCCTATACAAAAAGGAGAAGGAAGAAGCAGATCTTCTCTTGGAGCAGCAGAGACTGGTAGGAGTGCATCCTGAATCCTCTGTTAGGAAAAGGGCAGCTTGCTTTCATATCACACCTTCCCTGTTCCACAGATGAGCACTCCCCCAGTTGCTTCTCCACCTGTCATTGATACCATACACTATTCTCTCATTTCCTTCATGGAGAAGGAACTTACATCCCCTGGTAGCCTTAGCCTGAAAAACTGTCCTTAAAGGTACTACTTCTGTGCCTCTTATGTCTTAAAGTCAAGTCTTCTATCAAAACCAAGTGCTTTTTGAGGAAATAGTGGGAGCTTTTCTAGTAGCCTTTTCCTTTTGATAGTGGTTTTTGAGTATGCACCAGTGGTGGTTCTTTTAATAATAATTACTCTGAATATTGAATTTGGTGGGTGTTTGCCTTGGTTTTGTTTCTGATCACCTGATAGTACTAATTCTCTGCTCTTGGGCTGACTTGGGGATTGTTCTTGTGCTGGGTGGACTTTTTTTTTTTTGTAAGTTAAACTGTGTCTAAAAGTGTTGCTGCACAGTTGCATGTGTTAATCCTTTTCTGTTCCCTGCATGGAGTCTGAATCCTAAGTAAGGGTCTCCGTGGCATATGGGGCGACAGTGGAAGTAGGGGCTGCACACCCAACTCCAAGAGGAGAGGGAAGCCTTGTTTCTCTGGGTTGAGAAAGGGTTTGTTTGAGCAGCTGAAAAAGTCAGTTTATGGTTGCAGCTTATAATGCTAATGGCTATAGCATTTTATGATGTTAGTTGATTTTCTTCGTTTTGTAGAAACTGACTCTCATGAATGAATAAGTTTATCCAATTAGTTAGACTTCATTTTTTAAAGTCATCCAGTTTTGGTTTACAAAGCCCTGGTTATAAGAAGCTTCTTGGCATTCATTTGATGTATAAGAAAAAGGCATAACAGCCTTTGGACACTGTGATACAGTTTAGAAATTCCTCATTTTTTAAGATTCATGGACTTCTTTTTAGATAAGGGGATATTAGGGAGAAAGCTGGGGTACTGGTTTCTTCCCTTAGCATAAAATATACCATGTAGAATACCGAGTGTAAACAACAGCATGTAAACCACAGCCTGATAGCCGTGCTCTGCTTTGGAGAAGAGAGGCTATTGCTGAGTGGGCCAAAAAAGCCAAGGACTTGTGCAAAAGCAGTCTTTTCCAGGGCTGCTTGGTTCTCAGGCTTGGCAGTGGGTTAAATAAATCAGTTAGTTTGTTATCTTGGAAATTATAGTAAAGCCCAAAAAAGAATGGATTGTAAGAATAAATCAAGTGTTTGGGGCAAGATCATAGCAGTGTTATAGGTAGAGTCTCTTTAGGAGGCCTAGTTGGCATTTAGTTTGTAATGGAAACAGAAGGGTTTGGCTACAATGTGATTAGGGGCTTGAAAGCTTTGTGACACATGAAGGAGCCTTTTATCTTAATAATGTAGTATAATCTAATAACATGCCTCTGATGGTCTGTGGGTGATCAAATGAGAACAGGTATAATTAAGCTATATTTATTGTTAATAATAGTGCCTTGTATTTGTGTAGTGCTTTATAATTTACAGAGAGTTTTAACATCCATCATTGTTTTGATCCCCAAAACAACCCTCTTTGGAAGCTGTATATGTAAATAAAGTGGCAAATATTGCCTCTAGTTTATAGTTGAGGAAGCCACGTCTAAAAAATGCTGCCCACTCTTAAATACCTGTTAAGTCATGGTTCTGAGGCTTAAACTTAAACTTGAGTCTTCTGACTTGCTTCAGTGTTCTGTCCAGTAGAGCAGTGCTTCTCAACAACTTGGGAGTCTTATTAAAATGCGGATGCTGACTCAGCAGGTCTGGGGTGGGACCTGAGATTCTGCATTTCTAAACAGCTCCCAGGTGATGCCAGTGTGGCTAGGACCAACCTTTGAGTAACTAGGTGTAAGAGAATAGTGATGGCTGGTGATCATTCTATTCTGTGAAATAAAGACAGTGACCATTGAAGAAAGGGAAAGTAAATGTCTCTAGGACATATTTAGTTTCCAGAGGACATACTTAGTTTGCAAGTAATCAGGTTTACAAACAATAAATGCTGGAGAGGGTGTGGAGAAAAGGGAACCCTCTTGCACTGTTGGTGGGAATGTAAATTGATACAGCCACTATGGAGAACAGTATAGAGGTTCCTTAAAAAACTAAAAATAGAAGTGCCGTACGACCCAGCAATCTCACTACTGGGCATATATCCTGAGAAAACCATAATTCAAAAAGAGTCAGGTACCACAATGTTCATTGAAGCTCTGTTTACAATAGCCAGGACATGGAAGCAGTCTTCTAAGTGTCCATCAACAGATGAAAGGATAAAGAAGGTGTGGCACATATATACAATGGAATATTACTCAGCCATAAAAAGAAACGAAATTGAGTTATTTGTAGTGAGGTGGATGGACCTAGAGTCTGTCATACAGAGTGAAGTAAGTCAGAAAGAAAAAAATAAATGCCGTATGCTAACACATATATATGGAATCTAAAAAAAAAAAAAAAAAAAAAAATGGTTCTGAAGAACCTAGGGGCAGGACAGGGATAAAGACGCAGACATAGAGAATGGACTTGAGGACACGAGGAGGAAGAAGGGTAAGCTGGGACGAAGTGAGAGAGTGACATGTACTTATATATACTACCAAATGTAAAATAGATAGCTAGTGAGAGGCAGCCTCATAGCACAGGGATATCAGCTCGGTGCTTTGTGACCACCTAGAGGGGTGGAAAAGGGAGGGTGGGAGGGAGACACAAGAGGGAGGAGATATGGCGATATATGTATATGTATAGCTGATTCACTTTGTTATAAAGCAGAAACTAACACACCATTGTAAAGCAATTATACTCCAATAAAGATGATAAAAATAAATAAATAAGCAGCTCCTTTAAAGCAAAGAGGTTGCTTTCCTCCCATAAGTCCAGCTTTCTACTCCAGTTAAAGTTCTTGTCCTCAAGAGTTGATTTCTAACCCTTCAGCCTGAAGCATACCTAACAGTTAACAATACTGAATAAAAATGTAATTTTATGACCCTATATTGGTCAACCAACAAATATATTTTGAATGTACCCTATGGATATACATTGAGAAGATACAAAGGAATTATTATTCAGTAAATATTTAATATTTATTATATACAATTATTTTTGCATAACAACAGCATTAAAAAATGGAATTCAGGCTCATGAGTTTTCTATTACAATGATTCCCCAAATGCATCCCATTGTTATATTGCTGAATATTCTCTTATAGTTAGTGCTTGATTATACGCCTGGTCCTTTCTGTGCTTGCTTTTTCACCCGTGTTTTGGGTATTTTCTCTTTTATTTGCATAATCTTCATGCAGAGTCTCTTTAGGAGGCCCACTTTGCATTTGGTATTTAATGAAAGCAGAAGGATCATTTAGTGACATGTGAATTGGACAGATCTGAGTAGTTTTTCCAACCCTGTAATAAATGAATCTAAATTTCTTAAAATCTCTCTTTTTTTTTTTTTTGACATGAGATAGGATTTGCATCTTGGCACATAAGCTTTGCAGGAGTTTTCAGTATCATGGTCAGTATGTGATGGGGGTGATATGTTTGAGCTTTAAGGAGAACATATTCTACAGAGTCAATATGACAGTATTTTAAAAAGAAAGAAAATTATGGCCACTTGATGAGTTCTTTTAGATTTATGTAAACTCATTTAGTTATGTTTTATTTTAGAGTTTAAAGGCATAACTTTTCTCTCTTAAGTATGACATTAAAGCAATGATTAGAATATTTCCTGAACTAGGTAGTGTTCATTTCATCATTAAGCAGTTTTTAAAGGAAAAGAAAAGAAGCCAGGAAAAAACCTGATAGTTAATTATGTAGGAAGAATCAGAGAGAATTTGTGTTCTATAAAACTCAGTTTATTAAAAACAAACAAACAAAAAAACTCAGTTTATACATATTTGCAAGAAAACTTTTTTAGGAGTCAGACATACTTCTTTTTCTCTAATATTTATTAATGTCATCTTTTATCACTTTTTTATCACTTAAGATTTTAAAAAGAAAAAGAAAAAAATAGTATAGAGTCTGTAAATTTAGCTTTATCTGCTTTTTGCTGCTAAATTTTCAAATAGGTAGGGGTTATAAATGGTTTAGTAACCATTTATAGACAAATAGAAATAATATAAATCAGTAGTAACATCTCCAGATTCAGGGGCCAAATTATTATTATTGTTAGAGGTTATTTTTTTGTTCCCTAGAAAGTAACTGTACCTAGAAACATAGAAATCTTTGGTCTAGAAAACAAGATACTATTTATCAGTTTCAACTCTTTTTTTTTTTTTAAACCCTTTCCTAGAGATAATTTTGGTAATCATAGCCAAAGTAAAAGAGACTATTAAATAAGAATATTTTCATTTCCTAGACTATCTTGAACTACTCCTCCAGTGAGTAGTTTCTTTTCCTAGGAACTTTTTTTTTTTTGCAGTACGCGGGCCTCTCATTGTTGTGGCCTCTCCCATTGCAGAGCACAGGCTCCGGACGCGCAGGCTCAGCGGCCATGGCTCACGGGCCCAGCCGCTCCCTGCGTCCCCTGCATCGGCAGGCGGACTCTCAACCACTGCACCACCAGGGAAGCCCGTTCCCAGGAACTTTTATCTCCTGAATAGAAATTCTTCCTTAATCCTATCTGTCATAGGGAGTTCTAAGTCCAACACTGCTTTCAGTTAGACCCATGTTATCAAGATTTGCTTGTGTTAGTTAAGAATAATTGGCTATTGTCCAAATAGCCATTGAAACTGCTTAGCTGTGAATTCAGGCTGCTGTTTTAGACCTAAGTAAAGTTGTTTGAAAAAGAGGTAATGGGGCAAAGACAGCTGGAAAGACAGAGAGAGATAACATTTTAAATTGGGTCCATAAGCAGAGTACATAAGCAGAATATAACCTTTGTGTTTTATGTGTTGATAGGAAGAGTTGTCAACTTAAAGTAATATTCCTCGAAAAACTAGAAATACCGTGGGTTTTCATAGATGGAACACGTCTCTAAGTTGTATTTATTAAAGTATTACTTGGGGAATTTTGAATAATGTTTAATGAAAGTCTATTTACCTAGCTTAATTTATGTTCTGGAGATTTGTTTCCTAAAATTTTGGAGGTGAGGTATTTATTGGTTTAAGTGTGTGGAAAACAAAGTAGCAGACCCACTATGAAGATCCTTTTTTATGCATCCTTATTCTCTGGATAACAAACTTTAATTGTACAAATGAAATCGATCAATTTGACCTGACCCAAGACAGTAGCAAATCTGATATATGCTCATGGAAAGACTAGTTTCAGAACTCTCTTATCGTCTAGGAAAAAAAGCAATTTGGTTGATAAGAACCTCACGTGGTCTGCTAATAGGGATTCTTAGCATTTTTAACATAATCCCTGTTTGACTGCTTTTTCTACTTTCTCATCTTCTAACTTTTTTCTAGGGCTGCTCTTTTTAGTAAAGCTAAACAAAACGTGGCATCCTACAGCATTACTAACCTTTGTTAATCCGCCTGCTCGTCACATCTTGTATGGCATCTGTGCTCACTCATGGGGGAAAGAGTTTCTGGAAGAAGCAACAGCAATAACCAAGGCAAATGTGGGGAAGTGGCTGCATGGGTGTTAGCATGTATGGGGCAAAGGTTTTACTTCGTTTTCTTGAGATAGTGGAGATGTTATTTCACACCGTTTTGTTAATAACTTCATGTGACCTTACAGTGAGAGGCTGTTTCTCACTGTTTCAGTCCTCCTAAGAAATTTGATTGCAGATTTCATCATTTAAGCCAGAAAGTGGAAATTTGGATTAATGTTACTAGAAAAAAAAAAAAGCAAATCTTTATATTAATAATAATCTACATAAGCATATGTCTTAATAGACTTGCACATCATTTAGGGTTTTTTTGGTTTGTTTTTTTTAGTTTTTTGGATTTTGTTTTTAAATTTATTAGGGCTTTTTTGCTTGCTTTTTCTTCGATTTGATTTTCCTTTTTTACATTTTAATTTTGGTTATTTTGGGGCCATTTTTTGATTTTGTTTTTCCAAAGGACGCGGATTCTGATAGCGGGGACGATTCTGACAAGAGGTCCTGTGAAGAGAGCTGGAAACTGATTACTTCTCTGAGAGAAAAGCTACCTCCCAGCAAGTTGCAAACCATTGTTAAAAAATGTGGCCTCCCTAGCAGTGGGAAGAAACGAGAACCAATTAAAATGTATCAAATCCCCCAAAGAAGACGCCTGAGTAAAGATTCCAAGTGGGTCACCATCTCAGATCTTAAGATACAGGCTGTAAAAGAGATATGCTATGAGGTTGCTCTCAACGATTTTAGGCACAGTAGGCAGGAGATTGAAGCCTTGGCCATTGTTAAGATGAAAGAGCTTTGTGCCATGTATGGGAAGAAAGACCCCAACGAGCGGGACTCCTGGAGGGCAGTGGCCAGGGATGTCTGGGACACGGTTGGTGTAGGGGATGAGAAGATTGAAGACATGATGGCCAGTAGTAAAGGAGGAACTGATGTGGATGACCTCAAGGTTCATATAGACAAGCTGGAAGACATTTTGCAAGAAGTCAAAAAGCAAAATAACATGAAAGATGAGGAGATAAAAGTATTAAGAAATAAAATGCTCAAAATGGAGAAAGTCTTGCCACTGATTGGGTCTCAGGAACAGAAAACCCAAGGAAACCACAAAGCAAAGGAACCTGTTGGAGCTGGCGCCAGTAGCAAGTCTGAGATCGATGTATGTAAAGGAGACAGTGGAGAACTTGGGAAAGAAGAGCGTGTTTCCCAGCTGATGAATGGAGACCCAGCTTTTAGACGTGGACGTCTGCGTTGGATGAGGCAGGAGCAAATTCGGTTCAAGAACCTGCAACAGCAGGAGATAACAAAGCAGCTTCGCCGGCAGAACGTACCTCATAGGTTCATCCCTCCTGAGAACCGGAAGCCCCGGTTCCCCTTTAAGAGCAACCCTAAACACAGAAACTCTTGGAGTCCCGGGACACATATCATCATAACAGAAGATGAGGTTATAGAGCTTAGAATTCCGAAAGATGAAGATGGAAGGAAAGGAAATAAACAGGAGAACCAAGAGAAGGGGAGTAGAGCAGCTTCTAAGGATCCCCAGTTACCATGGGGCTCTCAGGGCACTCGAAGTCAAGATCACATTCAAGTTAGCAAGCAGCATATTAATAATCAACAACAGCCACCTCAGTTACGCTGGAGAAGCAACTCGCTCAATAATGGCCAACCGAAAAGCGTGCACTGCCAGGCATCTGCTTCTTCAGAATCACTAAACTCCCACAGTGGTCACCCCACCGCTGATCTGCAGACTTTCCAGGCAAAGCGCCATATGCATCAACATCGTCAGTCTTACTGTAACTATAACACTGGAGGTCAGTTAGAGGGCAGTGCAGCCAATTCCTGTCAAAAGCAGACTGACAAACCCAACCACTGTAGCCAGTTTGTGACACCTCCGAGAATGAGGCGACAGTTCTCAGCACCCAATCTCAAAGCTGGTCGAGAAACCACAGTATAAATTACTGGACAAACTTGAACCCTTGGTGGAGGAAACAGACGATGGTAGCTTATGATTTGGGTTGGTTCTAGCCTTGGCCTTGAGTTCCTAGTATTTGCGTTATGATTATAATGTTGTGCTTCTAAAATATTAACTGATTTTAATATTGTTAAAACATAAAACACTGGTAAATGTTTCGACACCTCCCTTTTGTTTGTATACCATAAGTGGGCAGTTTCTGGAATTTTGGACAAAACATTGAGACCTCCCTTATTTTTCTGAGACTTTCCTCCTTTCTTGGTGCCTAGATAATATACTTACTTACACAGACTGGTCTTGTTTCAGTGTAAGTTTGCTATGTTTTTACAATACCTATAAATTTATCTGATATCCAGAAAGACTTGCCTCTTGGTTTATGCAAACATTCAAAAGAGGAATTTGATATGTAGCATTAAATGTCTATTATTTCCCCATAAATGTTAGACATTAGTTTAAAAATAATAACATGCAGCTGTGTGAACACAGCTTTGGATTTCTTATCCATGTCTGTTTCTTTCTTTAAATATCATGGAGATTTTCAAAAACCAGAACTAAATGTCTTTGGACATATTTTATAGGACACAGCTTTGCATCTTCTGTGGAACTTCCACATCTTCTTACTCTTCTATATTTTACATAGAACTGATTCAGTAGGGTTTTTTTTTTTCTTTTGACTGCATCAGTGTATGTATGAATTTTGTCATAATACTGAAATCTTTAAATTGGCATCTGTCTGGATTTCTGTTTGTGGTTCGCATTTTGAAGTTTAACATATCATTTCTCACACAAATACATACACAGAGAGACGCTGAACTATTCACCAATATCTTGCCAACAGAAATACCAACAAAATACTCGTATGATTCTTTGAGCAGTATGTATAAGTTTATAGGGAGGTTATTTGGTGGAGAGAGGGGAGAGATGGAACATGGGGAGAAGGCTACAGCATTTGGCTGTGTGTACTTATTTTCAGTAGATGATGAAATAATGAAATAAGTTAACTTTGGTTTGGTTTAGAATAAAGGAGATGATGTATAATAAACTATTCTTTGGTCAGCAGCAGTGATCCTCACAGATACTCAAGCAAGGAAAGAGAAGTCCTGATGAACAGTTATTGTATCAATACCTCATTTTACTATGTTATGGTCTCAGTTTGCCTCACTGGAGAATCCACTAAAAAAGATGGATTTTGATGGGAAGAAAAGAATAGTTTTCTGCATCCTTCATCTCTTGAACTTGTCAGAAACTTTTTAAAGAGGCGGTGTGAAGAGCCAGAGATGTCTATGAGATTGTCTGACATCATGTTGTTGAAGATTGCTAAGTCACCTATCAAACGCTTGTCTTCCAGATGGTGTGAAAAATTACATCCAGGATAGCAGTTAATGTTCAAGGAAGCCTTAAAGATTGTGATTACATGGGTTTTTTTCCTTTGCGTGTAGGCACTATTCTTTATTAGAACATTATTTTTAATCATAGTATTTTTTTTCTTTGCTTCTAAGAAAATGCTTTTATAATGCACAGAAAGTTGCTTCCAATTAACTTTGGGGGTTATTTTTGCTTTCATAGCTAGAGCAGTCCTAGTCTTCAGCTGAAGTTTTATGGCAGATTAGACAGGGGTGATGTCTGTCATGGGTTGACTGAATGATGTTTGTAATGAGTTGACTTAATTGAGATGACAGTGTCCTGTACCATGTGGTTTGAATATACTTGGTAGGGTACTTCAGATCAGTCACTTCAGTGCATCTTGTGTAAACCCCATTTGTCCTTCTTTGTTCTTCTTAGACATAGTTATGTTATCTATTTCTTTCTTGCAAAAAAGTTCATTTTCTAAAACTAATAATAATAACAACGCAGCTTTCAACTCTCTAGCAAAAGTGGGCTTTCAATTTTCCAACTTGAGATAACATAGGATAGGGCTATATATTTTCATTTTTATGGTGGCCTTTTAATGTCATTATGGGCAGGTACCTCCCTTTCACACTAAACAATGGGAGTGAGTTTCTCCTGGTGATCAGGAGACACTGTAGAATGAAAAGAAATACAGTATTTCATTTACAAATGTGGGTTGTGTAGGCACTATACCCACACTGATATTCCAAAGAGTTAGATTTGTATTTGTGCTTCATGTGCTGATCCAGGCGCCCTCAGATTATTGAAATGTTTAGATATCTAATGTAGCCCTTAATTTCAGATGACCAGAAAGAAATGAACCAAGATTTGATTGCCCTTCATGCATTTCAGAGCAGATACTTGTCTTAGAAAATAACTGTGTGAATGGAATTTCTTCATTAACTTTCACTGAAGAAGTAACTAGTACCATGCTTTTGTGATTGGTATAGCCTACATTGCTTCGTTTGTTTTTTTAATTTGACAGTATCTGTCCCTACGTTTAAATACTACAAGACCAAAGGGAAATGGTCACCATTAAGCCATTATTGTATTATTGAAATATCCCTAGCTATTATCATAGTGAAATTTTTTTTTAAAAGTTTGTGCTATTGAAATTATATAATGACCTGACAATAATGGAAATAGAGTCCCAATCAATTGGTACAGTTTCACAAACCAAACCACACACTATGGTATTCCTTGGAGAATTAAAGACTTCTGTTTATCTAATAAGTCTAAACCAAAGGGCTTTTCCTTTAGTTTTGCTTCTAATTCTTTCTGGTGCTTCTCTTTTCACTGGAAAATGCAATGAATGGGAATTGTTTATTCCATTGAAGTGACTTGAAGTGACCTCTTGTGCTTTAGGTGTAAGTTGATGCTGAAGAAAAACAAAACAAAACAGGACAGAACACAGTTTGTCACACCGATGTCTGCATTAGAGGCTGTCAGACTACAGGAAGTTACATAGGTTTTCTCCCGTCAGCTGCTATACCCCTGTGCCTTATTGGTCCTTTGTAGACTTGCCTTAATGATTTATACAAAGGACTGGGAGCAGGGGAAGCTGTTGAGTCCTGGCGTACCTTAATGAAGACGCCTTCTTAGGGGCAGTGCAAAGCAAGCATTTGTTCTGCACTGTTAGAGCCAAATTCTGTATTATGAACAGTTTTCATAATTGTCTACTTTATGTCATCTTTCTGAGATTTAAAAATCTGCTCTAGATACTTAGTTTGAACCAATGTAGGTTGTGAAGTGTATTGGTTTCCTCCCATCATTACTGTAAAAAGAAGTTGTGAATCTTCTTGTTAATGAACTATGGATTTCTCCCTCAGTTTCTTTTTAGAAAATGCTTGAAGATTGTCTTTGAGTGTAAGATCTACCTTTTCAGAAAGGGAGAGTTAGTTTGTAATGTTAAAAAATAAAGTCCTCATTCAATAAAAACTGAAATTATCTCTTAAGAGTGTGATTTCTCTCTGATGTGGGAGGAGGGAAAGTGAAACAGAGTGATGCTAAACCTGGTCTTGACTTTTATTTATTGCTCTTTCACCTGAAGATGGTTACAAACCATACCTTTTAAAAAATATTTCTACATGAACTTGATTTGTTTAGAGCTTTTGTTTTTTGTTACCCTTTTTGATTTATCAAAATTCTATCTTAAATGAGGTCTTTAATCCCTATTTTATGCTACTTTTACTTAAATAAAACCTTTTATATTATAAGATAATGAGGATATCAGATATCCCTTTATGATTTCTTTGAGTTTATCTTGTATTTTCTGTTTTTTTCAACTATATAATTTTGATTTGCTGTTTTCTTTAAATGAAATGGTATACTTCATATGGGTAGAAATGAAATTTCTAGAAAGCTTTGAGTAACTCTGTTTAGCTTTTCTTTTTTCCCTTAGCCACTGCTTTTCTCCACCCAGAGCATTGGTGATATGTTAGAGGTGAACAGGACAAAGCAGAAGATTTTTCTGGAGCGGACCATCGGTCTTATTGAACATTTGGACATGACATTATTTTTTATGTTGAAAAGCAACATAATCGTACATAATGGAGTAGAATACAAAATCCACATGGGTTTTTTTTTTTCCCCAACATGAGTTTTTAAATATGAAATTTGGAACTTAAGGGAAACGTTAACGCTTGGATTGGCTTGCTTCAGCCTTCTTACCCTTTCCCTTCAGGTACTTTGTATTTCTCTGCTGTTGGAGAACCTGGTGGAAAAGTTGCCAAGACCTGACCATTTCTAGGACAGTACAGACAATTCCAATGCAGTGTGATATGTGTAGTGATAGTTGTGTGCACAGGATGAGTGTGGGCAGAGTGGGAAAAGGTTTTTGAAAGAGGAAGCCCTGAGCCAAGAGCAGAGTCCCAAAGTACAACTGCAAATGTATCCAAGTGAAGAATGGCAGGGAGAAGGAGGAAACGTGTCAGGTCCAGGGAACTGCCAGTAACTTGGGGGACCTGGCGGGGGATGGGGCAGGGGCCAGATCATGGCATGCTAAGGACTTCGGATTTTATCTTGAGCATGACGGAAGCTACCATGTATTATACAGGGAGATTGCATTCGTAGATTCATCTTTTAGAAATGACCAAAGTTTGGGTTGGATAGAGGCAAATTCAGAGCCCAGTGCTGCAGTTGGGAAGTTGCTGGATGAACTAAATGAGAAACAATGCTTTCCAAACAGAGGCGGGGGGACAGGATGGAGGGAATGACTGATAGATTATTTGGAGATAGAATCAATGAATCAGTTCGTGGAGGGGGATGAGCCCTGTGTATATATCCCACAAGGTGAAGAAGGCTCTTGCTTGGACCATGTTTGGAAAGTAAAGTTAATGAGACCAAGATAGGACTGAGAGATTGGGAGAAAATAGGAGCTGCACAGGTCTAAGAATAGGTGTTGTGAGACCCCTGGAGGCATAGATCTGAGACTGTGTCCGCATGGTGCTGCTGGTGGTGAGTACATTAAGGTGTTGACAAGAACTGGGGCGTGGACATCTCCCTTCCAGCTATCGCTTGCTAATTATAATCTGCCATTAAAAGAAGAAGGCAGCACTAGCAAAATGAGCCAAGCCTCTAATGTCAGAAACAGCCTAACCAGAAAACCCAGAATTGTGACATTGATTTTACCTTAAATGCCACCTCCTCAGAGATGCCCTAGTTGTGGCACCATCGTGTCTCACCTGTAGTACCACAGTAGCCTCCTAGCTGGTCTCTTCACTTCTGTTCCTGACCCCTGTACGCCATTGTCCACATAGCAACCAGCAGCGTCCTTTGAAAACAAAAATCAGTGCCAGTGGCCTCCAGTGGCTTACCATTGCACTTTAAAATGTGAACCTCTTATCGTAGCTTCCAAGGCTGTCCCTGTTTGGGCTTCTTGCCTGTGTCTCTGACTTTAAGTCTTGACATTCTTTTACTAGCAAGCACTTTGGACTTTTGTGCTTTGAACTTGCGAAGCTCGTTTCCACCTCTGGGCTTTTCACTTCCTCAGGACTGGCATCCTTTCTCCTCGTGCTGAGCTCCTCTTCCGGATCGGTGCTCACGAGCCCCTTTTCCTGCCGCAGCCTATCCCAGGGCAGCTCACTGTTTAATAATAATGCTAACCTGTAGTTATCTGTGCACTTACTTGGTGCTTCCATGAGACTGTAAACTCACCTAGAATAAGCACCTATCTGTCTTGTTTTCTTCACTGTTGGTCTGTACACATCACCCAGAAGAGTGGTTCTCAAACTGTCGTGTGCATCAGAATCCCCTGAGGGGCTTGTGAGAACATAGAATGCTGGTCCCACCCCCCGAGTTTCTGATGCAAGGGGTCTGGGGTAGGGTCTGATAACTGTATTTCTCATAAGTTCCCAAGTGACACTGATGCTGCCAGATCAGAATCCACCTTTGAGAACCACTGTCTAGCACAGGGATTGGCAAACTTTTTCTGTAAAGGGCCAGAGAGTAAATATTTTAGGCTTTGGGGGCCTCGTGGTCTCTGTCAAACTGCTCAGCTCTGCTGCTGTAGCAGAAAAGCAGCCATAGACAATATGCAAAGGGATGGACATGGCTATATTTTGATAAAACTACTGTATTTATCAAATGGTGGGCTGGATTTGGCCTGCAGATTTGCCAACCCCTCAAAGATGGTCACTTTTGAGAACTGTTAACTAGAAGATCAGTACACGACTGTGTATCTGATCTAGAAGACAGATAAGTGCCAGATGCTGGTGGGTCAGTGGTGAATGACAGATCCCCGGCCTCCTGAAATTCAGAGTTGTGGAGGAGATAGCTATTAGACAGTCACACCAGTGGTTATACAGTACATTTGTGACCAATGCCCTGAGGGAGAAATACAGGGTGCTCTGAAAGTTTACAACCAGGTGCCTCAGGGAACAAAAAGGTGGCCTTTTCTTGCTCTCAGCTGATGCTTTTCATTTTGAGAAAAAGAAGGAATCAGAAGTAAACTTCCTTTTCTTCCCATTTCTAGGTCTGCGTCCAAACCATACTTGGCCTTCCCTCCTGTTGGTGGAAGAACCGTCTGTGCTCCTGTCTTAGCCCAGCCCTTGTTCCCTTCATCCTGTCTTCTGAGGGACTTATTGAACATTTACCCCTTCTCTTTTACAACATCAGTTTTTCTCCCTCCACATTATTCCTGTCAGCATTACAAGCATGTCATTTCACCAATTATAAAAAAGTTCCGTGTTCCCTGTGACCTGCCACTGCAGTTCTCTGTTCCTTTTTCTAAAAATACTCGGGAGAGCGTTTTCTGTACTTTTTCCCACTTGTCCACCTTCTTTTTCTTGTTTCCTCTCCCCATTCTTAGTTGAACTCACTCTGGTCAGACTCATTCCCACCTCACCACTGAAGCCACCCTGATTAGGGTCACCAGCAATGTCCATGGTGACAAATCCAGGGTGTTTTCTCAGACCTCATCTTACTAAATCTGTCTAGCATTTGACATGCGTTGCCTGCTCTTTACTTCTTGGAACACCTTATTCTCTTGGCTCCTGATTTTCCTCTGACCTCACTGGCTGTTCCTTCGTGGTCTCTGTGGACACAGACATTGGCTCTTTGCGCATCTGTTCGTCCCACCAGGTGACCTTACGCATTTCCGTGTCCACACAGGTGATGATGCAGACAGCACCTCCTGTGTGTTGTGCATTTACAGTGGGCCCTTGAAAGACACGGGTTTGAACTGCACGGGTCCACTTATACGTGGATTTTTTTTCAGTGCGTATGTTCAGCAGTACTCCTCAATCCACGGTTGGTTGAATCTGCGGACGTGGAACCTCAGAAACCGAGGGCCGACTGTAAAGTTACACGCTGATTTTTGACTGCATGGTCAGTGCCCCAACCCCTGTGTTGTTCAAGGGTCAACTGTACTTGGGCCAATAAACATTTTACATGTATTAGCTTATTGAAGCCTCGCAACAGCCCTCTTCTGTAAAGTAAGTGTTGTTATTCCCATTTTAAATGCCTTCCCATTGTCACACAGCTACTAAGTGGGGATCCAGGTCCAGTCTCAGGCAGTCGGTCTGTCTGCAAACCACTGCCCTGCCTCCCTCTCTGCTGACTCTCAGATGTACTCTCTCCAGCCTGGGCCATTCCCCTGACCTCTGGACATAGATGCACAGCTCTGACCTGCCATCCAGAAAGCTAACTGGCATCTCACATTTAAACTATCTAAACCAGGGCAGCTAGCTCAGACCAAATATCCAAGGGTGATCCTCAATTTCCCTTTTTTTAGTACACCCCATGATCACATCATCTGTAGGACACACTTCCTCTGTCTGTAAAACATATCCCAGCTCCATTCTCTTTTCATCACCTTTGCTGCTGATACCCTGGACCAGGCCACTGCCATCTCCCTTGAAACTGCAGGGACAGCTTCATAACTGCTGGCCTTGCTTCCAAGCCCGCAGGCTATATTCTCCGTGGAGAGTGGTATTTTTAAAACATATGCTAGACCACAGTACTTCCCAGCTCTACACCACCCAGTGGCTTCCCTTAGAATAAAATCCACAGTCCTTCCCGTGGCCTATAAGGCTGTCCATAGCTTGGTCCCTATCTGACTACTTCTCAACTGCATCTCCAACCCTTCTCACTCCTCCAGTCTACCACACAGGTTTTCTTCCTTTTCCTTAAACACACCAAGTTCCTTTCCATCCCAGGACCTTTGTACTTGCTGTTATATTTGACTGGAATAAACCCCCACCAGAGATCTCAGAGTGCTTGCTTAGAGCTCTGATTAAATGTTATCTCTATGGAGAGACCTTCCCTGACCACTTAATCTAAAAGTCTTCCTCCACTCCTCTCTTCTCTCTGTTACTCTCTGAAAGCTACCTTTCTTTATCTTTCTTCATAGTATCAATACTACTCTCTACTGAAATCCTAGTGTGTACAGTGTCTGTTTACTGTTTATCATCTCTCCCTTACCAGTGAGACTCCTGTCTTATTGACCACTGTATTCCTAGCATCTGGCACATAGTAGGAGTGAAAAAAGTATTAATTTGTTGATGAAATGAATGGATGGATAGTGGTTAAAAAAAAAAGCATGCTTTGAGTCCAATTGCTTGGGTTCAGATCCTATTTCTACTACTTGCTAATTTTGATCTTTGGAAAGTTACTTAATTTCTTTAAGCCTTTTTCTTTTTTAACATGAGGATAAAATAGTAGCATTTTCGTAGGGTTATTGGGATGATTGAAACAATCCATGTTAAACATTAAGAACAGTTCCTAGTACAGTGAGCTTAAAAACAAGGATAGTCGGGTGGAAGAGAGCATTCTAGAAGAGGAAACAGCCAGTGCAGTGCCTTTATAAATATAGAGCATATATTCAGTTAGTTGGGACTTTTTATAAACATGGAAGTTTCCTGGAAAATATGTTATTTTTGAGCTTGTTTTCCATAATGGTCCTAGTTTTCCCCATGAAATCAGCAGAACAATAGTATCTGAATCTCTTTATCCGTTTGTTGTAGGAAAATCCAGGGCTTAGAGTTTTTCTGGTAGCATACAGAATATCCTTGTTGGAAGCTCATGTGCAGCCTGGTTTGGGGAAGAGGCCAATTCAAGAATGGTGTTGACATTTGGACTACCAGCTGCTTATAGAAATTTTCCCTGGTCAAAATGCAATTAAAGTTTTAGGTCTATAGCATTATGGAACATCTTTTTATGTCAGCTTTACTGCCACTAAAGCACAACCACAGCCCTTAGGGAAAGTCACCCTTATACTTTAACTGTCAGAATCTGAGGATTTTGTTTTCATTGGTAGTTTGACCAGCTTATAAACCTGTTCTTGAGGAAGTCCTTAGAAATAAGCCAGTCACAAAAAGTCACAATTGTATGATTCCATTTATATGAGATACCTAGAGTAGTCAAAACTGTGGAGACAGAAGGTAGAATGCTGGTTGCCAGGGGCTGCGGGGGTGAGAGTTAGTATTTAAAGGACAAAGAGTTTTAGTTTTACAAGGTGAAGAGTTCTGGAGTGTGGATAGTGGTGATGGTTGCACAGTGTTATTAACGTATTTCATACCTTAAAAGTGGTTAAGATGGTAAATTTTGTGTTATGTGTATATTACTGTAATTTAGAAATTGGGGAAAAAATGAAAAACAACAAAATCCTCAAGCTAAGATATTAACATTTTTTTCCACCTGATGCTTTTTCCGTAAATCAGCTGTCTTTCTCTTTTTGCTGAAAGAATCCTATGTAATAACATAGGTTTTGTAGAAACCACACCCCCAACCTCTTACTTTGAAAACAAATAGTACAATGAACCTTTGTATACCCATGTTTATATACTTTTCCTGAATCATTTGAAAGTGAGTTATAATGTCACTTTACCCCTAAATACACATGTATCTCCTAAAATCAAGGACATTCTCTTAATACCATTATCCCATCCAAAAATTTAATACTGATTCAGTATCATGTAAAATACAGGTCATTTTCAAATTTCACTAATTGTCTGAAAAATATAACTGTTGGAAGTGTGTGTGTGCATGTTTTTTAATCCAAGATCCAGTCACGGTTCATTGATTGCATTTGGTTCTGATGGTTCTTTTATCTTTTGTTACACAGGTATTTTTGAAGAGTCTAGGCCACATTCTAATTTGTCTGATTGTTTCCCCAAGATTAGATTTAGGGTAAACATTTTTGTTAAGAATGCTATAAATGTTACATTGTGTACTTCCATTTGCTTCACATCAGTAGACATAAAATGTCAATTTGTTCTATTATCAGTAATGATAAAGTTTAATAAATTTAGTTAATGTGTTGTTTCCCAGCTCTTTCTCCTTGTTAGAAGGCTCTTGAGATTGTGTGAATATTCTGTTTTCCATCCACCTTTCGCTCAGTTGTTTTGGCTTTTATTAATGATCCTTGCCTGATTCAATTACTGCATCTAGGGTTGCAATGTAGTGATTTTCTAATTGTCATTGCCTCTGCATTTATTAACTGGCTTTTTGTTTTGTTTTTTGGTAAAGAAGAGCTTTCCCTTTTTCTCTCCTTCTTTCAGTATCACTGTGGGCTCATGGATTCTTTTCATACTCAATGTGCTGTATATTCTTTTCCTGTTATTATTATTTATTGGCCAATGGGAGTCTTTGTCCTTTTGAAATGGTCCCATCGGTCTTTGAGTACTCCATGCTTTCTGGCCCAAGATATTCTGGGGTTACCTTGTATTTTCCTTGCTCCAGATCTGAAGTCAGTCAGTTTCACAAGGAACCCTGGTTCCTTTTAGTGGGGAATGGTATTTAGAAACCAGAATTGGGGGCTAGGTGTACTTAGAAAAGAAACTTTAAAAAAACACTACCTGTCATTTTGATAGTGTGTTACCATTTAAGCGGACTTGAACTTGCTTTTTTTTTTTTTTTTTTGGTGGTACGCAGGCCTCTCATTGTTGCGGCCTCTCCCGTTGCGGAGCGCAGGCTCAGCGGCCATGGCTCATGGGCCTAGCCGCTCCGCGGCATGTGGGATCTTCCCGGACCGGGGCACGAACCCGTGTCCCCTGCATCGGCAGGCGGACTCTCAACCACTGCGCCACCAGGGAAGCCCCTAACTTGTGTTTTTAAATGGTTTGTCATTTGGTCCTTCCTGCAGTCCTGTGTGGTAGGCAAGGTCGAACACTAAAATCTTCATTTTAAAGATGGCAAAAATGAGGTGTAGAAAGGATTAACTTTCCCAGAATTATAAGACTAATAAGAGCAGGTGCCAGGAGCAAAGCCACAGTCTTTTTACCTGCTACTTTATATTTTTCATTTTTCCCACAGTACATAGTTTCCTAAAAAGTGTGTTTAGATGTCTTTAAAAAGCTGTTTCGGGGCTTCCCTGGTGGCGCAGTGGTTGAGAGTCCACCTGCTGATGCAGGGGACACGGGTTCGTGCCCCGGTCCGGGAAGATCCCACATGCTGCGGAGCGGCTAGGCCAGTGAGCCATGGCCGCGGGGCCTGTGCTCCGCAACGGGATAGGCAACAGCAGTGAGAGGCCCACGTACCACACACACACAAAAAAAAGCTGTTTCCCTGGCTCTTGGTCACTGCCAGCTCCACTAAAGAGAGAAAGCTTCCTTTGTGAGACTAAATGATAAATGACTAGAACCTAGAGAATATTTGCATCCCTCTTAGCATAGCCATTGGGAGCGCCTTTTGTAACGGGGTTTGCTAGCGAGGCTTTCAGTGGTCTTCTGTAATGCGTGGAATATTTGATTTGTGACTTGGAGAGCTCTGTTTGAAAACAGTACATAGTCATACCTAAACCATGACAGCCTGGAATCGGCCCACTCCCAGGAAGCAGGAAGCCTGCTAGTATATTTTTAAAATGCTGTGCTTATGTTGTGATTTGGTGTTGTATTATGTGAAGGTCTTTTTTCTTAACTTGTTTTATTGTCAAAAAACACAAGCTTTTTTTTCATTTAACACTCCAAGGAACCTTTTTAGACATTTTTTTCCTTAATCTCTCTCCACCATGCAATTTTAATATGTCAGATATATAGTATATCAGTTTATATACTCTATGTATATTTGTGCTTTATACATAAAAAGAGTACTTTTTTTTTTTTAATCCCCCAAGAACCACTTTTTTTTCCCTGTTAGGACTGATATCACCCTAATTGAGACTGCATGGAGTAAGATGGAGGAAGGAAGGATGAATATGATTTGAAATATAGTAATACATTTTGTATTATAATAATATATTTTGAAATAAAGTTTATTTATTGAATAAATAAATGCAATATATAGATTATTTCAATCCTAAGAGCCCTGTGATCTTTTGGTTACCTGAAGGCTAAACTCATCCTACAGCTGCAAAGATAGTAATATTTCATCCATAGGGAGCTTCACGGTCTACAGTCTGAATTCTTTTCCCCATCCAAACAGTTAGATAATTAGAACTCTTGGCAATACTGGTAAATTTAATCTTTTCCAGTATTGTTTTCTCCAGAATTCTTGGATGTGTAAAGATACTATTTAAGTGTATTTTAACATTTAAGGGACACATGCATTTTTCCTTCAAAATCCCCCCTCTCCTCTACCACAACCCCAAGTACAGAACTCTTGAGTCTGAGGGAGTAGAAACAGAGAGACTGCAGTTAAATTCCTTGGAACACAAGATCTTTTAAAGCATTTACCCATTGCAGACTATTTTGTGTGCTTTATGGCTTTTTTCTGAAGCATTTCTTTGTATGTCTTTCTTTTCACTGTTGTTTCCTACCTCAATCTTCTCTTTTCTTTGTCTTTTGCAATCTGTACCTTGCCCCAATCTTCCTTTCTTTTTTCTTTTCCTTCCTTCTTATGTCCTCTCTCTCCTACATGTTATCTCCTTTCTTTTCGTTCAGGATTATGAGAGTAAATTGCAGGCCTTGCAGAAGCAGGTGGAGACGAGATCCCTGGCAGCAGAAACAACTGAAGAGGAAGAAGAGGAGGAAGAAGGTGAAATATAGAGACTGAAACTTTCCTCTGTATTGATATATGTTTTGGATCTGTGCTGTCAAATTACTGAGCTGATTTAAAGATGATTTAAAAGATGCTCAATGCTGAGAATCCAGGCTGTATGTACTCTGTGAGGTGGGGATGGGGCTCATAGTGTCTATTAGAACACAAGCCATCTATCTGAGCATAGTCTCCATAGAAATCTGTTGGGCAATTTATATAAACTGTCTCATATTACTGTACATATGAAGTTCACATATATGTTGCAGATAAATATAGAGCTTAATCTTTGTTAAGATACTCTGTTTTATTTTCTGGTTTATGTCAGGGATTTCCGAGTGAGGGCTTTGGAATGTGTCAGCGTACATTAAAACTATTTCTGGCAGATTGCTAATCACATTGCTTAGTCCTGCCTACCTGTCTTAAGTTTTCTAGAATTTCTTAGTTGAATTAGGGCTTTAATGGTTAGTTACTCCCTTACAATGCAGTATGAACATTCATCACATTTCATTTTTCTATCCAACCTCTCAGTAATCTCAAGCCTTCATAATAACTTTGAAGGAACTCTTAATTTATGTACTAAATTCTTTATTTTTAAATATCCATGTGAGGGGCTTCCCTGGTGGTCCAGTGGGTAAGACTCCATGCTCCCAATGCAGGGGGCCTGGGTTCGATCCCTGGTCGGGGAACTAGATCCTGCAGGCATGCTGCAACTAAGAATCCGCGCAACTTAAGAGTCCGCGCAACTAAGAGTCTGCATGCCACAACTGAAAAAAAGGTCCTGTATGCCACAACTAAAGATCCCGCATGCCTCAACAAAGAGCCCACGTGCTGCAACTAAGACCCGGCACAGGCTAAATAAATAAATAAATATTTAAAAATAAAAAATAAATATCTATGTGAAATACGACCTTCTTTTTCCTGTACTAGAAAGAAAAATAGATATATTTGAAGTTGTACAACGTACTAGGGGTTTTTCTTTATTATAAGCCACACATTAAGGTATATCTTAAAAAAGAATGGAGGAAAACTGGAAAATACTTGATGAAAGAGATGAGGTAGAGGAGGGATATAATTTCTACATGGTTATGAGATCACCATTCAATACACTTCGTTTGCTCTTTCAGTTCCTTGGACACAACATGAATTTGAGCTGGCCCAGTGGGCCTTCCGGAAGTGGAAGTCTCACCAGTTTACCTCATTAAGGGACTTACTCTGGGGCAATGCCGTTTACCTGAAGGAGGCCAATGCCATCAGTGTGGAATTGAAGAAGAAGGTACGGAGGGTGTGGAAACATGGACCATCTGGAGGCAGAGCTGAGCCTGGTGGGCTTCATGGTCCTCATCTTGAGCTAACCTTTCCCTTGGGTGAACTCAGCAGCTTTTTGCTATGAAACAGGTTTCTATATGCCTGTATTTAATATATGTACCTGGAACATAGTAGGTACTAACTAAATATTTGTTAAATGAAAATTTTAAAATAACATGTTTTCTAGCTTATTTTACAAGCAAGGAGACCGTATTCCTGACAGGAGCTAGAGAAACATATTGGTAGCAAAATACTTCTCTTGGGTTTCTGAAAATCTCAATTTTCTTTTAGTTTTCTACCATTAAGTTGGCACTTCTAAGTCCTATGTGCCCTCTCATCTTCTAGGGTTTGAGAGGCAGTTTTGTGTGATGGACAGGCGCGTACACTCTGCACCCAGACAGCCAGGTTCCAACCCCAGCTCTCCCAGTTGTTTGACCCTAATAGCCCCAGGCCTCCAGTCCCTCACCTGCAAAATGGGTTTGGCAACAGTGCCTGCCACCCAGGGATTTTGTGAGAGACGAGAGAGCGAATGCATGGAAGGTGCTGAAGTAGAGCCTAGACGTGGTAATTAATATTACTGAAACGTCACACCACATCTTAGAGCTATTCTTCTTTATGTCGCACGGTTTAACAGTCTCCTGATGGCTAAGATTTACAGGCGGCGGGGTGGGAGGGGCAATACCGTGAAGTAGGTAGGAGCACAGACTGCCGGGCTTTGGGGAAAATCATTATCTTCTCCGAGGGCTATATTCTAGTTCTGTAAAACGGGGATAAGACGTCTTATTCATTCATAACCCCATCTCATTTTGTAATCACTTATTAACTATTTCCCTCTTCAACTAGACTAAAAGATGGCAGGGACTATCTTTTTGTCTTATAGCTGTATATAGCATTTCATTAATAGTTGGTAAAAATAGAGGGCAGTATCAAGAAATAAATGACATGATGAATGCAAAGCACTTAGCCTGTGGTAACAGTTTTAAGAGTAATAGTTGTAATCCTCTGAATTTAAAATGGAAAACCTTAGCGTGCCTCCACCCTCTCTCATTAGTGGGTGAGGGTGCACTCCTGGGTCCACCATTTGTTCTCTACAGAAGTCTTCGTTCAGTCAACCAAAGTATATTTATTGAGATTTTTAGGTTGTGCAAAAACACTGTGCCAGGCTAGGAAAACAAAGTCTGTAAATAGCTTAATGATTAATATACAAGTGGCCACTTTTTTCAGTTGATCACAAGCTGTTGAGCATGTGCTGCTGTTTGACCTCCTTCCCATCAGGCGTGATTATATTGCCTTGTTTCCAAAACTTACTAGCTAAAAACAGAAAGGCCGTTTGTCGATGGTTTCTTCCTTCCATTTAGGTGCAGTTTCAGTTTGTTCTTCTGACTGACACGTTGTACTCCCCTTTGCCTCCTGAATTACTTCCCACTGAGATGGAAAAAACTCAGGAAGACAGACCGTTCCCTCGTACAGTGGTGGCCGTAGAAGTCCAGGATCTGAAAAACGGAGCAACACATTATTGGTCTTTGGCGAAACTTAAGTATGAAAATGTCATGCATAAAGCCTTTATTCTTATTTAATATCATTAAATGGTGGGAGCAGCTTTTTAAAATCTTACATGGAAGATACTTCCAAGATGAAATTTTGATGTGACCTTGTGATACTAACCCAGCACACTTTATGGTTACTGTACAGGCAGAGGCTGGATTTGATGCGAGAGATGTATGACAGGGCAGGTGAGATGGCCTCCAGCGCCCAAGATGAAAGTGAAACCACCATGACTGGCAGCGATCCATTTTATGATCGATTCCATTGGTTCAAACTTGTAGGAAGGTAAGTAATGATTTTATTGGTGTCTTCTTTTCAGGTAATGAATGGTTTTATTTTAATTGTTTAAAGGCTTAGCAGATATTACAGGAAGTTAAAGAAAAAGTACAAAAAAGCCCCATTTATAATCTTATCCACTCATGCACAGCCACTGTGTCATTTGGTATATTTCCCTTTAGTTTTACCCAACAGGCACATTTTTTTTAAGTTTCAGACTTTCAATCAAAGTAACTGACAGTCTTCCCTGCCTGTCAGCTCATTCACAAAATGTCTTACACTTGACCAAGATAGATTTAAAAGAAAAAGGAAACCTGTGTCTGTATCCTGCATAGTTTAAAATCACAGTATGACGTCCAGTTTATCAGACTGCAGTCTCTCCATGATTGTCCTCACTTTAATTTTTAAAGCAGTTCATCTCACTTTAGTCTTTGCCAAGAGTGAATAATTGCACACCTTAGTAATCCACCTGAGCCTTTTTTGTGTATACTTTACTTTCAGCATTTAACGTGAGTCCATAGTGAGTCACGTTCTTAGAGGTTTAGAATTTTTAAAGCAGAGAAGTATAAGTTTTCACCTTAATGATTTCAGAATTTGAAAAATTTTCTAATTGCAAAAACTTTCCAACAGTTTTAAAGGAACTGGGTTAAAAGGTGGAGCTGAAGTCATAGTATTTTGTAGAAATGAAGTAAGTCTTTTCCAGTCTACTCCGATAGTAGAGCGTTTTCAAAGAGATGAATTGGCCAAACACGTCTTACCCAAGCAAGGCACATACCTGCTTTGCCATATACCATTTCATCTGTTTTGTTTTCTGCTCAGAGATGACATGGGAATTGGAGTAAAGATTTAAACATTATTATTTCACCTAATATTGAGTGGCTCCTTTGAGACCTGGCTGCTGATTTTTTGTGTGAACTGGAGAACTTAAATGTTTTACAGCACATTGTTTACCTCGGATATTCTACTCATGTATTTCCTTTGCTTTTCTCATTCCAAGGATCAGTCCTTGTTCCATTTCACCTGAGCCAGATGATTTATGCTTATTTTATCCCTTTGCTTTTCCACTTGCTTGTGTTGTTTTGGTTCCCCAGTGGGTTCTGTCCTGTTGGCAGCTGTAGCTTCCTGTTTAACCAACTATTCCTCTCTCCTTGGCTGTGTCCGTCGGCATCTTACCTGGTGTCTAGCGCCCCCATTTTCCACGGCTGTGTGAATGAGCGCCTTGCTGACCGCACGCCCTCCCCCACTTTTTCCACGGCCGATTCCGACATCACTGAGCTGGCTGACGAGCAGCAAGATGAGATGGAGGATTTTGATGATGAGGCATTCGTGGATGACACCGGCTCTGACGCAGGGACGGAGGAGGGATCAGATCTCTTCAGTGATGGGCATGACCCGTTTTACGACAGATCCCCATGGTTCATTTTAGTGGGAAGGTTGGTGAGGTTAAAGTGAGAAAGGCAAAAAGGGACCAGCTCTTGCTCTAAAGAGGCTCCTTGTGCAATTTTGGACAATTTTGCTTTAGCCAGTTCAATTCATGACACGCTGATCTGGCTGAGAGAGCCCTCAGGCAGCATCTGTGAGGTACTTGGCCTACTCGGTACGGCATGCGGCAGCGTGTGGACACTCTCCGTGGAGGATTCCTTGTCTCAAACTGCCCTGTAATTTTGTTCTGAAGGGGGAGACCCCAGAGGAGAAAATAATCAAAGCTAAGAGTCACACCGTTACGGAGTTGAACAATGTCATTGTGTCTGATGTTTCCTCTTTGTGGGAATGTGAGCTAGAAAGCAAAAGGGGCAACGTGAGAAGGATAGCAGAGCAAGTCCAAGGCTAGGCTGAAAGGACTCGTGGCATCAGCAGGAATCGCGAGGACAGAAGTGGAATCAGGAGTAGTGTTAGGTTTATTTCTTGCTTAGTCTGTGAGTCCAGAAAAGACTCAAGAGCGTGAAGTTTCCTCTTTGTCTAACTAAAATGGATGCCTTTCTTTGGCCAGTTTCATAGATCTTTGGCTTGTGCTAAGATTTTACCTGTAGGCATTATAATGATGAATCTCATAAAATTATCTGTTGAAACCATCAACAATGGATATTTGTTCAGTGCTCCATGACACTGCTTTGTGTTAAGTTCAGCTTACCAAACCAAGGCATTGTCTCTGGCCCCATCTGTCAGTGATGCAGAGCTCTCAGGCACATGTTCCTAATACTGGGGTCTTTGTCTATATCCAGTCTTCATGCTGAAGTAATTTTAATTACAAATTCAACAGTGCAGCACTCACTGAATTAACAAAAAATTATGTCTGTGTTTTGATTTAATTTCAACACTGCATTAAAACCACATGTTGTTGAACCCTTTAAAAATAAGGGAAATTATATTAGTGTTAGTGGATAAGCACCAGTTATCTAAAACTATGAAAGTGCAGCGAGTCTCCTGACCCATTAGGGACACAAGGTTCTAAAACTTAGCTCAGAGTATGGTATTGATTACCTGGTGAGAACTAAATAAATAATGTAGAAGATGATCACTTTTATGGAAAGGGGGAAAAGAAAAGCTTTTTGATAGAAATTAAAGCCTCAATTATGACTGTGGGCTGTACTAGTAGACAGTCTTGGGGTTTTACAATGGTAAAGGGGCATTTATTCAGTTTTTCCATGAATAAATATAAAGGATTATACAACCATGAATATCGTCTGGTGTATTGCCAGGAATAGATGCTTAGAATTTCAGAGAAGCTGATTTATATTAAAATTGAGAAGGGTACTTCTGTGTACAAATAATGGGACCATAATGCTTTCCTTACTTTATGGCTGTTTCCGTCCTCTTCTGAGAGGGTCGGAAGTTGGAATCAAGTTTTTATCCACAAACTGCTTGGTCCTGATGCCAGTCTTGCAGCTTCTCACGCTGCTCACTTTGTTCTACATTATCACACATGAGGAATAGGTAGCTTCACCCTATGTGGTGTGGTGGAAAGAACACCGACCTAACTTAGGACAAGCAACTAAAACGGAGACCTGTTAGGTTCTGAAGTATAAACTGAAGAGTTAGGTAGGGAGAAGAAAAAGCATTAAAGATCTTTTTCATCTTTTGTATTCTTTCATCCACACTAGCAAAATGAATATCCTGGTTCTACTCAGAATTCTACTCAGAAGCATTTGTATTTTGAGCCAGTTGTATGAAAATCCCACGTAATGTGGAAATTCTCTGTGTTAAGATATATGTATTTTCTCTCATTTTAATCATATCAGATTTAAGTGTAGGTATAAGGCAATCAGCTCTACTTTGATTTTCAAATAAATTATTTGTGGAGCTGTGGCTCAGGAATTGACCTTTCCATTTCTTTGGGTTCCCAGATTCTAAAACTGACTTTGCTTTGCAAGAAAAGTATTAGGGGAGAAGGTGAAATCATAGCAGTCAGCAGAGTGAAGGATAGCTCTTTATTTTCACCCTCGACTGCATTTCTTACCTACAAACAATTTGTAATAATGCAACATCACCCAGTTACGTACCAGTCATTCTCTGTGTAAGAGGAGTAACTTCTGTGCTGTTTTTGTGATTCACGGGATTAGATTTCCCGTACTGGCACATAATTGCAAATACAATTTACTTATAAAATTTTCCAGTTTTTTGTAAAATTCCATTTATAGGTTTTGATTCATGGCCTTGGCTGCCTCTGGTGAATTTTTATATGAAAATTAAAAGAGCTTGTCCCTTTAGCTGTTCTCTTATGGCATGCTGGGATGTTATGAATCATCCATCGTCATTTGGGATGAAATGTAAAGTATTTAGGCGAGTGTTCTGGGTTAAAAGTCTCCTGGTTATTCTGTGACCTAAGTACCTGAACTGACATTCTTTCTGTAACTGATCATAATTATGCTGGTTTTTATTATCTTTATGTTGACAGAATTTGTTACCCTTTTTATGTAACTTCATAGAACTTTATGCTAATACATCCTTTACATCTTCCCCTCTCTCGTCCCTGTTCTCTTTCAGTCTGCTAGGTCAAGGTACAAGGATTCTCAAGAATGAAGAATAATTATAAAAATTCTAATTTAAAAAACTTCGTAAGAGAACGAGAACATTTATAGAGCCCAAAGCATTGATTTTGGACCAAAGCCTGTGTTATAATAATAAGACAAGGAGCTGTCTAGTGACTGTGCAGTTGTGTAGTCACAGTGCCGATGCACACGCCACTGCCATTGAATTATAGAATTCTCTCTTCTAAAAAGGGAAATTTACAAGAATACTTCCTATTCTTCCACTTTTGGAGTAGCCGTTGCCATAGACAGAAAGGAGATTCTTCTTTAACGTTTGTGCAAACAGTACTTTATTGTAATTAAAAACAGGGGTTCCTGTTTTTGAGTAGCTACTTTTAAGTATAAAAATAGCTATACAAATTAAATATGGTTAGGAATCTAAACATGTCCTATATAGTTAATATCCATCATGAGTATGGCTTTGAAAAACCAACCTAATATAAAGTTGAATGGCTTTGCTTCTCTACCTCTGGTTTAACCCATTTTTCTGGAAAAATCTTCCACTTCTACTTAAAGATAGAGGACAGATCACTTTCCCATTCACTTATGTACATAGATGTTCAATCACTCACCAGATATTTATTGACCAGACATGGTTCCTGCCCTCCTGGGTTTTCAGTCTGGTGGGTGAGACAGACAAATAATTACATAAATAAATGGAAATCATAGCAATGATGGAGTTGTGTGTTACTGAGATCATAAAACACTAGGGGGACCTGTCATAAGAGAGTGGTATTTGGAATATGATGTGAAATCAAAGGCATGAGGTGGGTAGAAGAGCTCAGAGAGGACAGCAGACAGGGGACGAGCATATACGATGGCTCTTTAATGGCCAAGGCATTGAACGCGGGCAGTGGCTGGAATGCCAGTGAGAAATGAAGGTGGTCTGTATGTGTGCTGACTTTGAAAGTGAAATTATCCATTTGGTACCTTATGCCAAATTCGTAGTCTTTAAACTCTATCACAGTAGTTGATGTTTGAGACTCTTGTTTGTAATCCTTTTTAGACTTTTCTTTTAAAAATGTTTGTACAACGGAGCTTTATCCCTCTTTTTTAGCATTGCCCTCCCCCACCTTTGGAGCAGACTGAAAGGGAAGTAGACATCATTTGATCTGATTCAGTGTCCACTTGCAATTATTTTTGTTATACTTTCATTTATGTTTCATTTATGGTCTTTCAGTTTTATTAACATTTGTTTTTCTGTGGTGTATTTTGTCAATTTTCAGAATTGTTTTCATTACTTGGAGTTGAAATCCCAAGAATCCGCTCCATCTTCCTTTTCTTTGTTTTAAAGCAGATTCAGAGCAGGAAAAGGTGCAGACATGCATGCAGGCATACCTCGGAGATATTGCTGATTTGTTTCCAGACCACTGCAATAAAAGCAAATATTGCTATAAAGCCAGTCACGTGCCTTTTTTGTTCTCCCAATGCATATTAAAGTTACGTTTACATTACATTTGGTCTATTAAGCGTGCAAAGCATTATGTCTAAAAAAACCAGTGTATGTACCTTAATTAAAAAATACTTTACTGCTAAAAGGAATATGCTAGCCGTCATCTGAGCCTTCAGTGAAGCAGGCTTTTTGCTGGTGGAGGTTGCTGTTCGATAGCATCTAACCCACAGTAGAACTTTCAAAATTGGAGTCAGTCCACTCAGACCCTGCCATTGCTTTATCAGCTGTGTTTATGTAATATTTTAAATCCTTTGTTGTCATTTCCCAGCATCTTCACTGGAAGTAGATTCCATCTCAAGAAACCACTTTCTTTGCTCATCCATAAGAAGCAACTCTTCACCCATTAAAGTTTTATCATGAGACTATAGTAATCCAGTCCCATCTTCAGGCTCCACTTCTAATTCTTGTTCTCTTGCTATTTCTACCACGTCTGCATTTACTTTCTCCACTGAAGTCTTGAATCCCTCAAAGTCATCCATGAGGGTTGGAGTCAACTTCTTCTAAACTCCTGTTAATATTGATGATATTTTGACCTCTTCCCACAAATCACAGATGTTCCTAATAGCACCTACAATCCTATCCAGATCCATCAAAGAAGTCACTGTCTATGGCAGCTGTAGCCTTACAAAATGTATTTCTTAAATAACAAGACTTGAAAGTCAGAATTACTCCTTGACCCATGGGCTGCAGAATGCGTGTTGTGTTAGCAGGCACGAAAATATTAATCTCCATCAGAGCTCTTGGGTTACCAGGTGCATTGTCAGTGAGCAGTAATATTTTGAAAGGGCTCTTTTTTTTTTTTTGCCCTGAGCAGTCGGTCTCAACAGTGGGCTTAAAATATTCAGTAAACCATGTTGTAAACAGATGTGCTGTCATCTAGGCTTTGTTGTTTCATTTATAGAAAACAGGCAGAGTAGATTTAGCATAATTCTTAAAGGCCCTAAGATTTTCAGAATGGTAAACGAGCATTGGCTTCAACTACAGGTCACTAGTTGCATTAGCCCCTAACAAGAAAGCCAGTCTGTCCTTTGAAGCTAGACATTTACTTCCCTCTAGCTCTGAAAGTCTTAGATGGCATCTTCCTCCAATAAAAGGCTGTTTCATCTACACTGAAATTCTTATTCAGTGTAGCCACCTTCATTAATTAACTTAGCTGGGACTTCTGGATGCTTTGCTGCAGCTTCTACATTAGCACTTCTGCTTCCCTTTGCACTTTTATGTTATGGAGACGACTTCTTTCCTTAAACATCATGAACCAACCTCTGATAGCTCCAAACTTTTCTTCTGTAGCTTCTTTACCTCTCTTGGCCTTCATAGAACTGAAGACAGTTAGAGCCTTGCTCTGGATTAGGCTTTGGCTGAAGGGAATGTTGTGGCTGTTTTGATCTTCTATCCAGACCACTAAAACTTTCTCTATATCATCAATAAGGCTTTTTTGCTTTCTTATATCACTTGTGTATTCACTGGAGTAGCACTTTTAATTTCCTTCAAGAGCTTTTCCTTTGCAGTCACAACTTGTCTGACTGGCACAAGAGGCCTTGCTTTCAGCCTGTCTCAGCTTTCAACATGCCTCCCTCACTAAGCTTAGTTATTTCTAACTTTTGAGTTCAGGTAAGAGATGTGAGACTCTTCCTTTCACTTAAACACTTAAGAGGCCATTGTAGGGTTATTAACTGTCCTAATTTCAGTATTGTTGTGTCTCAGGAAATAGGGAGGCCCAAGGAGAGGGAGAGAGACGGGGGAATGGCCTGTTGGAGCAGTCAGAACACACATTTATCGGTTAAGTTCAGTGTCTTGTATGGTTGTGGTTTGTGGCACCTCTAAACAATTACAACCGTAACGTCAAAGATGACAGATGACCATAAAAAAGAAAAAAAAGAAAAAGTTTGAAATAGTGTGAGAATTACCAAAATGTGACAGAGTCATGAAGCAAGCAAATGTTGGAAAAATGGCGCCTTGCTGGAGACAGGGTTGCCACAAACCTTCAATTTGTAAAAAATGCAGTATCTGCAAAGTGCAAGAAAGTGGAACACAATAAAACGAGGTATGCCTGCATGTGTCACATTTAGTTATGTGTGATTTCTTGATGCAAATGTTTACTCTTTGTCTTGTCTTGTCTTCAAAGATCAGCATATACCAAGTGGGAAGACAGGAATAATAGTAGGAACTAGATTCTATTTCCCACCCACTAATTGGAATGAACACCCAAGCTTTGTGATCACCGGTTTGTGTTGCTTAAAAAAAGTCAATAGCTACAAAATAATGAAAGAAGAAAAAAAGAGAACAAATGTGATATGACTTTGCTAGTTCATTTGAAGTTGAAAAATGTTAGGTCTTACCTCGTGTATATGCATTTCTGAATAAAGTTTTGAACCCTAGAAGCAAAAGCAACCCTTTAGGGATCAGCTGTCTCCTTCTCCCTTAGCATTTATCTTGATGTCCATCCAGAGTCTCTTATAAGCTCACTAACAAAGAAATTTCTGGCTACATGGCCTTTCTGCCCATATGTGTCAGTCACCCTGCCTAAAGATCATAGTCATTTCTTAGGGTAAAAATAAAGACCCACAATGTTGTGACTTGAAATCCATTTTAGAGTTATTGACTGTATTTCAGTCACATTTCTCTGACCATTTTTGTCTGCTGATTTCTGTATTAGCTATTGGGGAAAACAAAACAAAAACCTCTTTGTAATTAGTTACATTAAAAGGTTAAACTCCTTAATGGGCTCCCTTTTCCCACTCGTAGCAGTATTTGTAGAGGAGTATCTTGGAAGTCTACTTCCAGTGGTCACTCTACCTATGGTAGTAATTCTTATAGGAGTAATTTGGTGTACGTTGGTCTTTTCCACTGCTTTACCAAGCATTTGCATTTGTTTATACGTTATGTATTCTGAAAAAGCAACAGGAGGCGGTCTGAGAGTACAGAACAGAGAGGTGACCTTAAGACAGGGCCCAGAAGCCAGCCCACAGTTTCATGAAGGTATTCTCAGTAAATCTGAAAGCCACCTTCTCTACCTGTGGGATGCTCAGATGTCTGTCTCCTGGTTTCTGTCTCTAGAGCATTTGTTTACCTGAGCAACCTGCTGTACCCCGTGCCCCTGATTCACAGGGTGGCCGTTGTCAGTGAGAAGGGCGAAGTGCGGGGATTTCTCCGTGTGGCTGTGCAGGCCATCGCAGGTAGGCGCCCCTCTTCTGAAATGAGGGCCGTGGGTCCTCTGCCTCGAGACAAAGGAGGCCCGTTCCGTAAGGGCCGCGCTTCAGTGCAGACTGAAGAAAGCCTTTATTGCTTCCTTTCTAGCGGTTGTTCCCAAGTATCACGAGTAGCTCCTGTTTGGTTTGGGCTACTGCTGTTTTGGAATAATGGGGTAAAGGGATCTCCTTTAACATGAAGAACAACCCTTGGGTTACCTTTATAAAAGTCATTTGCATTTTAAATGATGTACCTTAACTGCTTCAGAAATAACAGAGGATTTTCAGACGGTTTCTTGCCTAATTTTCTGTCAGGATACTTCTGCTAGACGTTTCTGTACTTTGGCTGCTGTTGTGCAATGTGTGGATCAAGATGTCGACACTTCATACTTTTTTCCAAGCTCCAGCCTACATTCTGAAGAAAGAATGTGGCTGTTTCCTGTAACGTTTCTGTTTTAGTTTCCAACTGCTGTGCTGTATTTAGTGACCTCTTTCAGCCTTTCCCCGTGGAAATGCATGATAGTCACCAGCGTTGAGCTATGGAGGTCTTCACAAGTACAGTCTAATATTTTCAGATATTTATTGAGTATTATTGAATATAATCTTGTCAAGTGAAGGGATCAGTATTTCTAAGTATGACATTCGAACAACATCAAGAATGAAACCAATCCTTTATTCATTAGTTTCATTCGAGCTAAGGAGGTGGTAAGTTTACCTGAGTAGAGTTGGAAGCAGCCTATTTGACTTTACTGCTTTGGTCTCTTTCTTTCTCATGCAAAAGACTTGTTCTTTAGTGTCTCCTCTTGTATTAAAGTTTGAGAACCCTAAAGCCCACTATCTCCTATTTATTTTTATTTTACTTTCCTATATATTTTTATTATTGTAATCCAATAGGAGTCATTCCTCCTTGTCCCCATATGTAGTCTCATCCTTGCTTTTTTTTTCTTTCTTTTTTTTTTTTCCTCTACTTAGCGGACGAAGAAGCTCCTGATTATGGTTCTGGAATTCGACAGTCAGGAACAGCTAAAATATCTTTTGATAACGAGTACTTTAATCAGGTGAGAAATCTGCCAGGAAGAGGAAAACCTTGTGGAAGGATAAGGAAGTAGGCAGGTTTTGTAAGGAGGATGTTCAGCACTGGAGAGCAGTTCTGCCTAGAACTAAAAAGTATAGGTTACCACAGGATAGTTAATAGAATATGGGACATGTCTAACAATGACCGAGGTGAGGGTAAAGGCCCAGCATTTATATTGTGTTGTATTGCCTTTTCTCAGGCAGCTCTTAATCCACATAACTTTTCAGTCACTATTATTTGTTGGGCAAATAAATATAAGTTACGGAAATGGGGGGAAAATACGTTGTCATACTACTTTATCATCTACTTACCCCTGCCTTGTTTTCAGAGTGACTTTTCTTCGGTTGCAATGACCCGTTCTGGTCTATCCTTGGAGGAGCTGAGGATTGTGGAAGGACAGGGTCAGAGTTCTGAGGTCATCACTCCTCCAGAAGAAATCAATCGAATGAATGACTTGGGTGTGTAATCAGAGTGTACTATGATTGCATATGTTTTCAAAGAGGGAAAAATACTGACCATTGTCAAGGAAGATAGTTGCTTTTATCATCTAGGGATGGAAAGGTACACTCTACTCTCTAAAAGGTGCTTTGTGTGTTACTTGAACCATATGTGTGTTCATTTGACCCTCTTTAGATTTGAAGTCAGGCACTTTGCTGGATGGTAAGATGGTAATGGAAGGATTTTCTGAAGAGATTGGCAACCACCTGAAACTGGGCAGTGCCTTCACTTTCCGTGTAACAGTGTTGCAGGCCAGCGGAATCCTCCCAGAGTATGCAGATATCTTCTGTCAGTTCAAGTAAGCCGCCCCTTTGCTCTGCCTCCCTAGTCTCTTACCCCGGATGATGTCCTTTGTGCACTATAGAGCGATGTAACACTTGCCAGGTAGTACACTCTTGAGAGAGAAATGACTACCAGCCACTGAAATAAAATGCTTTCTTCACTCAAGATGGGAGTAAGAACTGGAAACCTACAATGGAATGAAACAGTTCATTGTGGGGAGGAGTGTGGCCACATATCCTGCTAGAAGGTTTGGTTGTGGACTGTCCCCCTCTGCCAGGAGTATAGGATCAGATCCAGATGAGCCTACTTATTAGTCTTTTTAAATGCTCTTCGTGCTGAAATGTCTCGTTAATAAACAAGTATGAAAACAATGAATTATCCAACCGCCAATTATGCTTATTTAATACTTGGGAAAGGGAAAATGTAAGTCATTTAAAGAGCAGCAAAATTCTGCATCCACTGAAAAAAAGCTAGTAAGTACGTAGAGAAGATGTGACAGGTTTCATTTCTCATCCACTTTCTAAGCATTTTCTATCCTATAACCCTCTGGAGCTCTGTGCTCTAGGTACTTTCGTCTCAAGACCTCCAAAAACAGTTTTTTGGAGAATCTTTAAGTTTTAATACCCCCAAACATCAATACGTCTTCAGTACTTGGAAAGGGCCACAGTACAAGAGAATGAAGTCTGAGCCACCCCATTCCTAAAGCCCACAGTTGGCCACTGGTGCCGCCAAAGGCTGCTTTAGATGTCTGCCATTCATTTCCCCTCAGTATGTGCCTTAGCCTTCCCTGGGGTCCTAAAGCAGCTTTGCTTTTTACATAGATTTTAGCCAAGTCCTCAATTAAATGTGATTATTACATGGTAAGCCGCTAATATCATTTGCTGTAATTATAATTGGTGAAATAGTATCTGTCCAGTGTAGGTTTTGCCCATTTAATGTGTTTTTGCTAATAGCCTCAGTTAGTAACTGATGTATTTTGTGGAAAAGACCTACTTGGTTAACTGACATCTGAAATGGCAATCGTGGTATGTTGACTTCTGTCCTAAAATCTCCTAAAAAGAGAGTAGCATCTCCACCTGGCATTAGCTCTGGAGGAAAGGGCATGTTGACTCATGCTGAAAGAAGACTCAAGTTCTTCTGAGGTTTTTATCAGCTCTCATCTGGCCTGCATAGGGAAAACAGAGCTGTAGAGCAATGTGAATGATTTCATGCGTCACCTCTGTGGAACCCCAGGATATTTGTGTGTGCTCCAAGCAGAGCCTTGTTGGAGTGTAGATCAGAGATCAGCTGATGCTCATGGCGCCTCTGGCAGGTACACTGTGTGGTCTGGAGAGGAAGAAATTGGAAGAAAAAAAGGAGTAAGAAGTAAGAGAAGGAAAGGGAGAGAGGTAAGGAGAAAATGAGAAGAAAGAAAATAGACGAGAGTACACGTAGTGTGGAGTGCTATAGTGCCACAGCGGTATGTAGCATCAGTGATTTGGATGCCTGGCAGAAGTACACCACTGTCTTCGGGCTCAGTGAATTACAGTTGACCCTTGAGCAACTCAGGAGTTAGGGCACTGACCCTCCGCACAGTCAAAAATCCGACTGTGTATCCAGGGTTCCACCATATCCGCAGTTCCGCATCTAAGGATTCAACCAACTGCCGATTGTGCAGTACCCTAGTATTTACTATGGAAAAAAATCCACGTATAAGTGGACCCACGCAGTTCAAACCTGTGTTGTTCAAAGGTCAAGTGTAATTTGGAAGACTGGTAGTTCATGATCCTGGTCTTTCTACCCCCTACTCTAAGTGTTCTTGGACTTCCCTGGTGGTCCAGTGGTTAAGACTTCGCACTTCCACTGCAGACCCTGGTCGGGGAACTAAGATCCCACATGCCGCGTGGCACAGCCAGAAAAAAAAAAGTATTCTCTTATTTCCATTTTCTTCTTGCAGGAGTATGCGATGTCCTTCTGGTGCATATTTCTGTCTGGCAGTAAATCTTTGAATTGAGTATTCTGTAATTCTCCACTTCTTTTTATGTCAGACTAATAATAGGGAGGGAGAGAGAACAATAAAATCTCATATTTATGAGAATAAGTCAACATAGCCCACTGACTCAAATATTTCAGGAGTATTTTCTACATTTAGAGCCCTCTGGGAGACACTGTCTTTTGGGGAGACAAGCAAATAAGTACATTATTACAAACAATGATATCATTGCTGTTGAAGAAAAATAGGTCTCTAGTGCTGTGGGAACATAGAACTGTTTGAGTGAGTCAGGGAAGTTTTCCTGGAAGAGGTGATATTTGAATCTCCTCCTAGCTGGTCTTAGATAGACTCCCAGGCAAGTATGCTGTCCACAGGCTTTGATACTACCTTATAGAAGCTTTAATCTGCCAAATCTTTTCTGTGCAAAATGATTTCACAATTTTTATTTCAGTAAAAAACTTTTACAAGGGAATAGGAGTTCACTGAATTCACTGTTCATACATTCACAAGGCTAAGTGATAGGGTTAGTTGATTTTTCAGTCATTTTTGACATAAAAGCTAAAATGCTATCTGAGTGATATGGAAAATGTTCTCTACAAGGAAACGTAAATAACTTGACTCAGTTAAAGACTCTACTTAAGTAAGGTGCTACTTTCCAGTGGGATCCAAGCTGATCCTGATGAAACCATTAATACGAAATTCACGCGGGTCTTTTTTTTTTTTCTCTTAAGCTTTTTGCATCGCCACGATGAAGCGTTCTCCACTGAACCCCTCAAAAACAATGGCAGAGGAAGTCCTCTGGGCTTTTATCATGTGCAGAATGTAAGTGACGTGGACGTTTTTGCCAAATGTTTTGCGGGTTTGTGGTACCTTGAAGCAGCTGGGGTGAGGCAGTCGTCATGTGTGGGGGCCCTTTGGCTTTCTCAGCTGAAGAAGGTTGATAATCTAAGCTGCTGTGTAGGGGGAGCTCTGTGATGAGAACAGACAGTGGAGGGAGCGGCCAGGGCCCTGAGCTAATCCTCAGTGGACAGAGCAGGCAGCATCTTCTCTGAATTACAGTGGGGCCTGTGAGTAGCCTGGGGGTTGGTCTGCCAATAAATTCTTTGTCAGTTTGAATATAGTGAGTTGTTTTAGTGTTTCCTTCCTAGAATAATAAGCATGTTACATATGAGTTTTGTTAAATATGTTATTCTTTACACCATAAGAGACAAATAATTTGGTTGCAATTAATGTAGAAACTATGAAATACATTTTGTAGCTAAATTAAGATTCAGAATCTGTTTCCTTGCAGCTGATTCTATGATTAGCCCTCTAATGCCCCTTACAACTCTCTCATAAGTGGAATAAGAAAACAGACCTTCTATCTCTTCTAGAAAGATTTGCTCAACTCTGTTCAAAAGTCGTGATCCTCATTACAATAGCTAACATTCACTGAGAGCTTATTTTGTGTCAGTCATTGTTATAGGTGTGTTTTTGTGTCTTAATTCATTTAATCCTCACTCTTATGCCATATACTATCATAATCCCCACGTTATAGTTGAGATTACCGAGGCAGAGAGCACTCGAAGTCACTCACCAAGGTTACAAAGCTAGGAAGAGGCAGAGGTGGGGTTTGAACCCAGGGAAACGTGGCTCTAGCATCCAGGAGCTTCACTACTGCTTGAACAGTCTTGTTCTCTTGCCAACCATAATCCACTCCCTAAAATGCGAGAGGAAAGGGCAACTCCAGAAATGGAACAAGCAAATACAGAACACACTGTTTTCTTTTTGATGTTTAATTGTATAAATATGAGCATGCCTGTATATGATAAATATTGATTGGCTCCTGTGCACAAGGACTGTGTCTGACGCCACGGGGGGGGTGCTCAGATGGATCACAGGGTAGATTATGCCTCCGAAGAGCTTAGAATTATGATAGGGGAAATAAATGCATATTTAAACTGTAGTGATACAGGATATAGAAACATTCGAAAGGTATTCATTAAATGCAACGGGAGTAGAGAAGGGAGAGTTATTGCTACTAATGGGAAGAGTCTTTTAAGCTACATTCTTTGTTGGGGGTGGATGTTTTTGTAGAGAAAGGAGGTGGGGGAACTTCCTGAAGACTGTAGTGTAAATAAGAAAAGGTGGGTCACGCTTGGCACTGTACCTGGCACAGAGTCTGCAGTCGTGTTTTTCATACTGTTGTTGCCATTTGAGCTGGGCCTTGAAGTACAGGGATGACAGAGGTACAGAGATGTGGGAAGGCCTCCCAGGCACGGCTGAAGCCTGGGCCAGCCCTCAGGCACGGTGGAGGAGAGAGCAGGTGAAGGGAGCAGCTGATTGAGTCCAAACATTGTGTGAAGGGCAGCAGAGGGGCCAGAGGTCATTTGGGGCAGACAGTGGAGGGTGTTGAATGCCTGAAGCTTGGTGAAGTTAACTGTAGAACGAAAACCAGAGAAGAGCCCCTCTCTTTTGGTGTGAGAGGCCTTCATAGTAAAATTCCCAGCACATACTGGGTACTCAAAGTGCTGTAGTGCTGTTTGCAGCAAAAATGTGTATTTTCCTATAATAAATCTTTCGCTAATCTAGGTTGCCTTTATTCCTTATTAGATTGCAGTGGAGGTGACGGAATCATTTGTGGACTATATCAAAACCAAGCCTATCGTGTTTGAAGTCTTTGGGCATTATCAGCAGCACCCACTTCACCTGCAAGGACAGGAGCTTAACAGGTTTGGACCGAATGAGCAAAGATTTTTGTTATTGATATTATTGTTGTTGTTATTGTTGTTACTGTCACTTGCTGGAAAAGAAGAAATCTTTTGAGGAATTAAGATAGGTAAATAACAGTTTTATATATTACCCTATGTTTCCATTTCAGAAACATCACCATCTTTCTTCTAAGCCACCCAGTCACTAACTGTAGGTAGAGCAAACTGAGTTTTGCCCAGGTGACCTTGAGTACTGTCTTTTTGTAGGAAGAGATTTTGAATAGGATAGAAAGTTGAGGTGATAGGGATATAACCTGAAAGTTGTGTATAATTGGTCCTAACCGCCCAGAACTTTATGAAGCATAAAGCTACTATGAAGCGTGTGTCTCTAAGTGGAGACATCAAAATTGGGGAGGAGGACAATGATGGGGACTTCGGGATGATGGCAGAGTGTCCTTGTTAACAGAAAAATTTTTCTTATTTATTAGCTCTGACTTACAAGGGGACTTTTATCAAAATGTCTTAGCCTCAGTTTTACTGTGTGGGTTTATATCTGATATCTGATAAGGTACCAGAGTTGAAAGTACAAATGATCCATTTTTAAAGGGGATTTAAACACGCCACTAACACCAGCATGGGACTGTTCAGTCTTGAAGAACTTTTGCCTTCCTTTGCAGTCCACCCCAGCCATCTCGACGATTCTTCCCTCCGCCCATGCCACTATCCAAGCCAGGTGAGCACAGCTGCGTTCTTTGTATGATGTACATCTCTTATTCTGAGTGACTTTTCAGATAAAAAATCATATTCAAATTCCTACTCCACTTCTGTGCATCCTTGTGTGTTCCGGTGTCAAGTAGGAACGAGAATTGTTGGTTCCTGATGGAAATAAGAGGTTCCAAACAATAGGGCTCTATATCCCCGCCGATACTGTGGTCTTCTTACTGCAGATTTTGATAAGCTCCATGCTCCTAAATCTCTCTGCTTTGTGTGTAACTCCCTTTAACTGTCAGGTGACTGGGCACTCCTTTGCATATTACGTTTATTCCGCATGTTCATGTATCCTGTTCTGATTTTTCTTTGTTTATTTTCATCCCTTTTCCTCGTTGCCCACTTGCCTCATTCCCACCCCGCCCTGTGCTCATTCTCCACCTCTGTGCTCCTCGCCTCCGTCCTGCCTTCAGACCATGAGAGAAAGATTGAGCTGATTCGGTTTCTCATATCTGACTATGTGAATGTGCATGTGTTGGACACATTTTCTGAGCACGCCAGTGTGCTCGCATCCTCCGCCATTGCCACCTTCCAGGATGAGGCTGACCCAATGCCGCCTTTTCTCTTTCTGCCAGTTCCCAGCCGCCAGACCGAGAGGGTACCTAAACGAGATGGTTAGTAGCTAAAATTAGCTCTGCCTTAGATTTAGAACCATCCTCAGAGGCTGGTCCTAAAGCCTGGCTCTCCGTGTATGAAACACCGACGTTTCTGTTTGCTACTTGACCTGCATGTAGAGTTCAGCACATTGTCAAGATCATATCACATTTCCTTCAGAGAGATTTTTAGGAAGCACCTTCTCTATTTATGCCCCTTTCACATCATCCAGGGGGGTGGGGGGGGTGGGGGGGGCTCCTTATATTTGTTGGTGTGGATTCTTTGCAATGGTATTTTTAATTTTAAAGGATTTTTTACTGGTAGCTGGCTTTTTGTAATGCTCTAGTTTTGCTTTCTGACCCTCAGATGCCCACCAGAGCCATTAACCCCCTGTTATCTTCTTGACTAGCATCATCACCAGCTTACCTGGAATTCAGCTGGGGTGAACAATGCTGATAGGCCATGCCTCTGAATAGCGCTGTATGAGTCACACAGGCCCTTTAGATGCATTGTGTCCGTGGAGCCTCACAACATCTTTTTAGATAGTAGGCAGGATATTATGATCTTCATTTTCTAGTTGAGGAGACAGACTCCCAGAGGTTAAGTGACTCAACCAAAGTTTCATAGCTAGTTAGTGGTTGAGCGATAATTAGATCCCAAGTCACTGGACTCACACCACTGCTCCCAGGTTCAGAGCAGAGAGCCCTCTTTGTATTGCCAGGATTTCAGCATTTCTACACAGTGTTTCAAAATGCCCACCATGTGGAATCTGAAATTCTTGAAAATACGGGGGTTTTGGCTAATATATTTCATCAGTACAGGTAAGAATATGGAATTCACATCTGAAGAAAATGGGTAACATGAGATCATTTACAGAATCCTGTATTTACAGATGAGACCAGTGGTTTCCAAACTTGTCCACACATTAGAATCACCTGGGGGGGCTTCAAACCTCTCAGAGGGCTGAGTCCCACCCCTAGAGACTGTGATTTAATTGGCTGGCGGTGTGGCCTGGGCCATCTTTAAGATCCCCAGGTGACCCTCATGTGCAGGGAGGTTCAGGAACCACTGGGTTGGAGGGTGGGTCTTTCCCGCCACAGCAGCTTTGATGAGGCCCTGTGATGAGCGAGGCTCGCCCCACATTGCCTGTCCCACATTGTTACCGTGCTCTGCATGCTGCAAATGTGAGAGTCTAAGGAAGGTTTTTTAATGGTTTTGTGAGCACATTTACTCTGCATCAAACCTGTTTTCTCATCATTGGGTAGTTTGTTGAGAGGGAAAAAGATGCTGACTCTTCCGTTTTCCTTGTTCTCTGAAGTTAGAGGTACTACTATAGTTGACGGTGAAGTTTCTCTGGCTCTTCTGCACTGAAATCTATCCCCTCACTCTCGCTGCCTTTCCCAAGTGTGTCCTTGAAGACTGACATTAGAGAAGCTTATACCTTTGCTGAGTAGACTTGGACCAAATTTTAACATTTTCCAAAAACTTTTAAAAGTTCCAGCCACCAAGTTAAATACCATGAGCAAAACCAGCCTTGGCCAGAGCATGAGCAAGTACGATCTTCTGGTTTGGTTTGAGATCAGTGAATTGGAGCCTACAGGAGAGTAAGTCCAACTTTATAAATTTTTAAATATGACAACTTTTCCAAAATTAGAAAATGTAATTTTGAGTCTCTCGTCTTTGGGTTCACAGAACATTGTCACATTCCAGTTTTGAACTGAATTTGGGGTGGGGAGGGTCTTTATATTATTCTTTGAATCAGATGTTTGTCAGAGAACTGTCTAGTATGATAATGTACCTTCTTGTTAGCAATAGCAAGATCATGAAGAATGGCGCTTTGCTATGAGGGAAGACAACCTGCAAAGTGGGTTTTAGCAGCAGCAAAGCAAAGGGAGTCAGAAGCATGTTGCACATAAAAGGGCCAAAGGCATATCGATATGTCAGGGGATTAGGGGACAGAATGTTTCTGTAGACCAAGGTTTCTCAGCCTCTCACTACTTGGGGCCAGATGGGTCTCTGTTGTTGGGGGTTGTCCTGTGCATTGTAGGATATTTAGCTGCATCCCTGGCCTCTACCCATAAGATGCCGGTAGCACCTCCCCTCCTGCTGTGACAACAGACATTGCCAGATGGCCCCTAGGGGTCAAAATTACCCCCAGTTGAGGACCACTGGCCCAGATCAAAATGATCAGCATCAGCTTACTCTCTCTGTATGAGCTGTGTTAGACTAAGTGACGAATGTAATTACTGTTTATAGTTGTCTCAGAAATGCTTTTGAAAAACACAAAAGAGATCCCTCTCCCGAAACAGAGGCAAGGGGCTGTATCAGTTAGTGTAAAGGGTAGGGGATAAATGTTATCTTAATGATCCTCTATTTATAATGCTAGGTAATACCATTATGATCACCTCCATAAAACATTTATTGGGTTCCTACTGTGTGTGAGGTTTGGCTCTATCGATCCTATATAGAGTTGTCAGTAGTGACATTGCTTCGAGGAATTTGACTTTCCACAGACAGATCTATGATGTGATTATAACTTGCATTATGAGGGAGCAGTAGTTACAGTAAATGGTTTCTACTGAGTTAATTGCTTTCTGATTCTTAAAAAATGATCTAGAATCTGAAATTATCTCTTTCTTATCTCCTGACACTTGCCATTGCAGTTATATGTTATTTATGGAAATATCTGTTAGACAGAGAGCTGGGATTGGAGCCAAAAGATGTTACTGCCCTATGAATACTTCAGTCTAGTCAGGATGATGAGACATACATATGTGGAAAGGTTTACTAAATGCATATGACTGTCCAATTAAATGTCCACCCCAGATGGTGAGAAAGACATGGGATCAGAGTTTAGAAAACAAAGACCACTGAGGGCTGGAGTGACCAGGGAGGACCTTGCAGGTGAAGTTGCACTTAGCACAAGCATTCTGTCTAACTTCTTTCTTTTACATTTCTGTTTTTATAGGTATATTCCAGCTGTGGTTGACCATACAGCAGGCTTGCCCTGCCAGGGGACATTTTTGCTTCACCAGGTACTAATGAAGGAGCAAAAGAGGGCTTAGAAGGGAACACCAAAAAAGTTAGAATAAGAAACATAACTCTCTGTTTCTCTGCTTTTTTTAATCTCCATTTCAAGGGTATTTGGAGGTCAGGGGACAATGCCCCATCATTTTTTTTTCTCCTTTCCTTAATGTTTCTCAAACCTTGGCTTATATTTATTGATATATACCCTGGCTTTTATGTGTAAATATATATATATGGGGTTTTTTTGGGGGTTTTTTTTTGCGGTACACGGGCCTCTCACTGTTGCGGCCTCTCCTGTTGTGGAGCACAGGCTCCGGACGCGCAGGCCCAACGGCCATGGCTCACGGGCCCAGCCGCTCCGCGGCATTGTGGGATCCTCCCAGACCAGGACACGAACCCGTGTCCCCTGCATCGGCAGGCAGACTCTCAACCACTGCGCCACCGGGGAAGCCCCGTAAATATATTTTAAAAGAGCTATCTTGAAAGACTTTATGTCGTTCAGTTACATAGTAATTTGTGCAGCTTCCATGTTATTTTATACAATTTTCACTTGGTGATGTTTGGAAACCCTGCTTTCACAGCCAAAAGTTCTTAATGGAGATTGAAGATGAAGGTTTCAGTGGACTAAAAATCTGGCCATGAAATGTAGGTCCCCCTTTGGCAAATCAAAAGTAGCTTTAGTCAGTGCCCAAAAGTGCTTATGAGCCAGATGGGCACACTCGGGGACTTTCAATCTGGGCATCGGTTCTTAAAAGCCATATCAGAACCTGGCTCTTCCTCAGTCCCTGACCTGTGTCCCTTTGTTCAGAATAGCAGTGTGGACAGCATTTCCCCTCCCCCTCCATACCTCCCCTTCCTGCCCATCAGACAATCCAGAAAACAACAGACAAGAGGAAATAAGAGATTGTCCCAGCTAAATTGCAGCCCTGCTCCATTATCTAGGGCATCCAGCGAAGGATCACAGTAACCATTATCCATGAGAAAGGGAGTGAACTCCACTGGAAGGATGTCCGTGAGCTGGTGGGAGGTGAGTATGTTCCAGCAGCTGAGGACGGGCCTTAGCGGAGTGACTGCTCCCTGTTCGGAGCACAAGGAGTGTGCGGAAGGCTGCGCTGGAGAGCGTGACTGTCAGAAGAGAGTCCTTGAGTTGGAAACTACTCTTGTTTCCCAGCTCCCTTCATCAGTTATTCAACCTGCCATTGTTTTTCTCAGTGCCTGTGGGAGCAGTTCTGGGCCCGAGGCTGTGAGAGGGCCTAAGAGAAGTCTGCTCCTTGTGAGCTTGGGGTCTAGTGAGGAGACAGCGTGTGTGCATGTACAGAGCAGTTTGATGAGTGAGTACCAAATGAGAACAACTGAAAGACCTGTGCTAAAAGAGTTGCCGACAAAAAAGATCCAGGAGAACCGGGTTAGCTTGTGGGAGATGATCTGAGTAGATTTGAGAGAACTTAGAGGGTTTTGTTTTTCTGCAAGCATTTGGAATTAGAGTCAGCAATGTCTAACGTGCAAATGGCTAGAAATCTGTGGCCAGAGTGGGGAGACTAAACTAAAGCACCATGAGAGGAAAGAGTGGCCAAACAGCATAAGCTGTAGAACGAGAGCCCGAGGCAGGGGGTCTGAACCTAGTTTTGCCATGGACCCCTTTGGCAGTGGTGAAGCCTCAGAATTATGTTTTTAAATGTAGAAAATAAAGCACTTAGGACTACAAAGGGAACTACTAATATTGAAATACAATTGTTAAACTACTAAACAAATTTGTAACATAAGCTCTTCAATGATGTGGTCAATAAGCAGCAGGTCTAATTTCTATCATTTCAAAGTGGTGATGAATGTCAAGATACTTCACATTAGTGTGATATGAAAACATCTGTGATTTCTGCTGGGGACAGAGGTATGGGTACTGCTGATTCTCCTGTGGTTTGTGCCCTCCCCTCATAATTGCAGGGAAAGGCAAATTTCAGTTAGAGGTTTCTGAAAATAAAGTTGTAATTTTTTTTTCCCGTCCAGTTCAGACCTCCTGAATTCTAACCATAAACACCTTGCATATCTGTGGACCAGATTAAGAAGGCCTGGAAGGAAGATTATACTCTGTCCTATCTGGGGCAGTGGTTTTCAAGCTTTTCAAGATTAATTATTACATAAAACAAGAGAGATGCTTTCTGACCAGAAAGGGTGGGGTGCAGAGGCAGCAGTTAACTAAGGCTTCTCTATAACCCTATGGCTTATTATTTTTATAACAAACATGAAATGTGGCAGGTGCTTTTCTGAATGCTCTAAAAATATTAGTTTATTTAACATAACAAACATATAATATGGTCATAACAATCTTATAAGGGAAGAATTGTTATTCCCACTTCACAGGTGAGGAAAGTGAGGCTCAGAGGTTGAGCATATGCCCCGGCCGCACAGATAGTTAGTGTTGGAGCTGACATTTGAACCCAGGCAGTCCTGCTCCAGAGACTGTGTTCTTAACCTCTATGCAGTGCTGCATCCCCTACTGTTATTTGAAAACAGCATTGTAAGATTTTGAAAAAGAAAGTGGTGTAATGAAGGCAGTGGCTTAAGAAGTTTGTAGAAGGTGAGTGTGGGATGGCTTGGAAAGGGGGAGACGTGAGAGCAGTAGGGAGACCAGTTAAGTGGCTGTTGCCACGTCTGAGATCAGAAGGGGATGACCTTCGTGAGCAGGGCAGTGATGTTGGAAATTAAAGCTGAGACATATATGAGAAGCTCTTTGAACAAAGAGTAAGTTTTCACCGTTGGCTAAATGTGGGATGTAAAGGGGAGATAGAATATGGAGAAGAATGGAAGGCCAAGAATTACAGAAGTAGACTGTAGGATTATAACTGACCAAACAACGCTTCCGGCACCTGAAATTACACAGAGATTTGACAGTCTCTTTTTGGCCTAATGAATTACCGCTTTGTTTCTATTTATTTATTTATTTATTAAAATCAGTTGATTTTTTAAAAAATAATTAATTTATTTTTGGCTGTGTTGGGTCTTGGTTGCTGTGCGCAGGCTTTCTCTAGTTGTGGCAAGCGGGAGATACTCTTCATTACGGTGCACGGGCTTCTCACTGCAGTGGCTTCTCTTGTTGCACAGCACAGACTCTAGGCATGCGGGCTTCAGTAGTTCTGGCTCCCGGGCTCTAGAGTGCAGGCTCAGTAGTTGTGGCGCAAGGGCTTAGTTGCTCTGCGGCATGTGGGATCTTCCTGGACCAGGGCTCGAACCCGTGTCCCCTGCATTGGCAGGCAGATTTTTTTTAAAAAAATAAATTTATTTGTTTATTTATTTATTTTTGGCTGCATTGGGTCTTCGTTGCTGCACGTGGGCTTTCTCTAGGTGCGTTGAGCGGCAGTTACTCTTCGTTGCAGTGCACGGGCTTCTCACTGTGGTGGCTTCTCTTTTTGCGGAGCACGGGCTCTAGGTGCACGGGCTTCAGTAGTTGCAGCACGCGGGCTCGGTAGTTGTGGCTCACGGGCTCTAGAGTGCAGGCTCAGTAGTTGTGGCTCGCGGGTTCTAGAGCGCAGGCTCAGTAGTTGTGGCGCACGGGCTTAGTTGCTTCACGGCACGTGGGATCTTCCTGGACCAGGGCTCGATCCCGTGTCCCCTGTATTGGCAGGCGGATTTTTAACCACTGCGCCAGCAGGGAAGTCCTACCACTTTGTTTTTAAACATACCCATGTTCTGGTTTCTTTCTTCTTTCTCTCAGGCCGGATTCGGAATAAAGCTGAGGTGGACGAAGCCACAGTTGATGCCATCCTCTCCTTAAATATCATCTCTGCCAAGTACCTGAAGTCTTCCCACAACTCTAGCAGGTGGGGCACCCGGGGAATGTGGTGAGTCAGCCCTAGGGGGGTTGATTGATTCACTGTAGATTCCTTGTTCATTAATGACTCTCCCCTTCTCACTTCAAAGTTCCCTGTTTCCTCCCCTGTCCGCCCTGCTCTTCAAAAATAAAAACATAAATCATTGGAGGTACTTGTATGTGATGATACCCCCAGAGAATGGAAATGTTCTATCCCCTGGGGAGTTTGAGTAGATGTAATACAGTGACAGAGAAAAAGCAGAAGAAGAAAACTCAGCATGCCACCCAAGGGTTTAAAAGTACAAATTAATTACGGCTAAGACTAAATGTTTTCCTATGAAGTGATTGCTGTGGAGAAAGACCTCTCGGCCTGGGGTGTCATGGGAACATGCCCTCCAAGGTATAGTGAACCCTCTTGTGTTCATCTTTGCTGCTGCCAGTATCGGCTCAAGGAGTCTCAGTATCTGCTTTTCATTTTCCTTTATGCATAAAGGCAATAAATTATTATAAACTCTTCTGACTAAGATTGGCTGCTATAAATAATGAATTTTATTTTAAATTAGTTTCCCTTAGAATTCCATTTTATAATCAAGTGATGACAATGCATAAAGCACCTAGCCGTTCTACATTCCCGTGTCAGACTGGAAATAAATCTGCTGGGGCGCTTTTACCTCCCTGGGAAAGGAGTCCCGTCATCGTGCACAGAGACTCCCATTTCTCTACGTGGTGAGGGCTAGGAAACAGGAGTGGCTGTGTGTTCTAATGTGGGCTCAGAACTCAGCCTTCGAATTACAGGAATTCTCTGTGGTCTGCCTGTTCCTAAAAAAGTTGCTCACATGTGTTGGCAAGAGGGAGAGGAAAAATGAGACAATAAGCAGAAGCAGAAATGAAAAGTTCGGGCCAGGATTAATTTCTTTACATTGTTTCTTTGTGTTACTGTTTTGCTTGGGAGTGAGGAAAAGGAAACAAATGTCTGTTTGCTTTTTGCCAGTCAGAGGAGCTGGCAGAAGCTGTGGACACAAAGGGAAGGTGGGTGAGAGGGTGTGTACCTATGTGGAGGGGGTGTGGCAGAGGTAAAGTAGGGTGCTTTGACCCCCGCCTTGGCCTATTCCTGGGCAAAATCTTGAACAATACCATTTCTCTGAAGTCAGCATTAACCCCACATAGCGTTCCCTCTTCTGCCAGACATTTACAGCAAGTATTCAGCTGGCATTCACCACATTTTCCTTGCAACTATGAGAAATATATCTTAAACTTCCCTATGGTACTTAGCAAAACAGGGAAAAATGGTGTTTGGTTGAAGTGCTGGTTATGTTAAACTTGCCTACATTAGAGTAACCTTCAAAAGTCCTTTGATTCCTGTCCGGCAGCGTGTCACATGCTGTAGAAGATGAATTTGGCTTTGTTAGAAGCAGTTTATCTTTCCCAGTAGAAGCTTAGAGTTAATCAAAAAAGTTGCTGGGACTTCCCTGGTGGCGCAGCAGTTAAGAATCTACCTGCCAACGCAAGGGACACAGGTTTGAGTCCTGGTTCAGGAAGATCCCACATGCCGCGGAGCAACGAAACCTGTGTGCCACAACTACTGCGCCCACGTGCTGCAAATACTGGAGCCCGCGTGCCTACAGCCCACGTGCCACAACTGCTGAGCCCGTGTGCTGTAACTGCTGAAGCCTACGTGCCTAGAGCCCGTGCTCCACAACAAGAGAAGCCACCACGGTGAGAAGCCCATGCACTGCAATGAAGAGTAACCGCTGCTCGCCGCACCTAGAGAAAGCCTGCATGCAGCAACAAAGACCCAACACAGCCGAAAAGGTTAAAAAAAAAAAAGTTAAAAAAAAAAATTGCTAAAGTCAAGAGTAATAAAAAGAGGAATTTCCCTGGTGGCGCAGTGGTTAAGAATCCACCTGCCAATGCAGGGGACACAGGTTCGAGCCCTGGTCCAGGAAGATCCCACATGCCGCAGAGCAACTAAGCCCATGTGCCACAACTACTGAGCCTGCGCAACTACTGAAGCCCGTGCGCCTAGAGCCCGTGCTCCGCAACAAGAGAAGCCACCGCAATGAGAAGTCCGTGCACTGCAAGGAAGAGTAGCCCCTGCTTGCCACAACTAGAGAAAGCCCACGCACAGCAGCGAAGACCTAACACAGCCAAAATATAAATAAATAAAAATTTTAAAAAGAAGATACAGACTTTAAACACTTGTTTTAACTTAAAGTGTATAAATGTACATTAATTTGTCAAGCTCTTGCTATAGGGCCAAGGCCTTTTCTTTAATTGTAGGCTCATTTATTAGACTTCTGACTATCTTTCTTGCAAAGCCACACCCATAATTCATCACCTATTTTTTCAATTTGGTGGAACTAGAAACCTATGAATAAAATCTAAGTGCAAAATCCTTTAAACTTTTTATCATATATCATCAAAATTTTATTTCCCTCTTTCTTTTACATTGATCTCACCCAAACTTAACAGCTGTTTTTTAAACAATTCACCATTATCAAGTCTTTTTTAAATGTTCAATTTATTTTTCACACTAAGTTTCCACACTTAGTTTTGTTTCACACTAAGCAAAAATTCTTTTTGCCCTCATGTTTCAGTGATTTATCTAATATTTAATTAAATTAGATAATTATAATAGCAAATACAACCACATAAACAGGTTTGTAGTACTGACACTTGAGAAGCATGAAACTCGGCTCTTTGGAGCAAATTTTCTGGGCGATGAGCTACCTCTTTATTTTAGAATAATGTTCAATGAGAAATGGACGTCAGTCTATACATTGTAGGGGTGTGGAGAGCATAAGTTCATTTGGTAAGTGGCTAAATGGAGTTTGGTCAAGAGAGCTTTTGTTCTTTTTGCCTAAGGTTTAATGTTTAAAGTTGAACTTACAGAACTCCAGTTGGGTGTATTACATACGTAATTAGAGGGCTCTTGTGATATATTGATAGTGGAGCGCAGCTGACAAGGGCCATTACTCCTTTTCTCCCCAGCCCTGCGTTTCTGTTACCTACTGACTTGTTTTTCCCTTAACTCCACAGCAACTTCCTACCATTTCCAATAGTAAGTCACCTCCTAAAGGGATGTTAATAGAGGTGGTCTCCACTCTCCCTTCTGTGCCCAGCATTTCCTTAACTGAACGTCTCAGGAGAGGGACCCATGTCATTGTAAGCCCTTTATCAAATTGTGTCCCATGGAATTCTCTGTTAATTGTTTGTCCACTTGAATTCACTTTTGCTTATCAGCAAACTTGTGTTTTTATATATATATTTTTTTCTCTCTCCTCTCTCTCTCTCCCTCTCTTTTTTCCTTTTTTTTTCTTTTGCTGCACTAACAAAAGCTTTTTCTGTGTTTTTACAGGCTCTTTCTTGATAAGGATATTCCTAGGTATTTTCTGTTTGCTTTTTTTTGCACATAAAGATTCTAGTTTATCAGAATGCTTTATGTCTTACGTAGCTTTGACTGCTATTTTAATTTAATAGTTTTCCGCCATGTAAACTTGCGCCCACCTAAGATAGAGCAAGACCTTATTCTGCACCCTTGTGCCCTGGGTTTTTCTGATGCATGTATAGTTTCACATGTAGGCTCTTAAGTAATTTGTAGAGTTCTTAATTATTTTCTCATTCCATTTAGTAAACTTGCCCATTTTACTCTATGCCCCTTCAAGTTTTTCTCTTCCACATTACAAAGTAGAATGTTACTCCCCTCATTTCATAAGGAATCTCAGGCTTGCATAATTGTTCACTTTTTTCTTCGTTTTGTCCTGTGTAGTAGTAGAGACCGATTTAGTTATTTGAGTAGCTGAGTCTGTGAGAAATATTTTTTTTATTTTTAAACATTTCTCTTTCTCCTGTCAGGACTGCTTGTCTCATCTATTTATTTTCTGCTTTTGGAAAAGAAAAAGTTCCTGGTTCAGTAGTAAAGGAAATTTTCCCCCATCTCTCTCTTCGTCCCATTTAGGGAAGAAAGCTGAAGGAAGTGATACATGATAATTTAGCCTAAGTGTTTTTTTAAAGATGCACATACACCGCACACAACACATACGCACACACACATACAGACACACACATACATATACTCACACACTGCCGTTGTCCGGAACATCTTGAGAAATCCATTTGGGATTATATCCTGACCACCTTAGCGCCATACAGGACAGCATGTCTCAGGACTCGGCCCTGTTTCTGACTCCAGACTCTCTTGCTAGCTTGATGTCATTGACATTTCTCTTCAGCCTTGGTTGTATTTCTTATGACCACCTCTCAAGAGTTGCCACCCTTGGTGAGTATTTCAAAAGAATGTGCTGCAGTAACTCCCAGGCACCAAACAAAACAACAAAAAACCCCACCTTTTTCCCTCCATCCCAGTACAGGGAGATTTTAGCGATGTCAGAATTTTTCTGTTAGCCAAGTTTCTGCCAGTGAAGGTTCCTCTTTAGGTTAAGTGAAAACCAGAAACAGAAATGTGAAGAGGCTTTCTCACACAAATTCAAAACATCTGCCTCAGTGGAAAGGGCATCTTGAACCCTGATTACTGGCAGCAGGAGATGCTTAGGTTCTGGCGTGGAGCTTGATGAGTGGCGGGTTCCAGGCGGCAGTGAAGTGCTTGTTGCTGTCAAGTGTCTCCAGGGCCCTCGCCCTGAGGAGGGGCCTCGCTTCACTCTGCACGGGGTGTCCAGACCTGCAGTGCGACAGGCAGGCCCCATTCCAGGCACCTCGGCAGACCCTGGGACACAATAGAAGAGCAGTCTCAGGGACAGGGCCCTCAAGTGGCTTCTGCCGAAGTAATGGATTTCACCACCCAATATTAGAATTTGTCTTAAACCAAATTACAATTTAGATGTGATCGAAACAGAGCTTTGTGGATGCATAAAGGGTTCTCTGCTGAGCCCAGTGAGCCCAGGAGCTGGGGAAGGGCTTCTGTCATCCTTTGTTGTGGTTGCTGTTTGGGTCTCTTTGTTGCTTTGTCCATCTTTGTCCTGTTAGTTGTCTCTGTATTCCTTTGGTGTATTTATAGAGAATTTACTTGACCCATACACACTGCCTCAAAAGCTAGATGTCTGAGAGAGTGTCACGTACAGCCGAAGGCCCTTGGACAACACGGGTTTGAACTGCGCGGGTCCGCTCGCGTGTGGATTGTTTTCAGCAGTAAGTACCACAATACTACGTGATCCGCAGTTGGCTGAATCGGTGGAGGCAAAACCTCGGGTACCGAGGGCCGACTGTAAGTTATACACAGATTTTTAACTGCATGGAGGGTCAGCCCCCTAACTTACCCTGTTGTTCAAGGGTCAACTGTACTTCAAGAAGACTTAGATCTAGAAGTAGCTACAAGATGAAATAATCAGGCTTCAGACACTGGCACTCAGAGGATGAGGTGTGGTTACGGAGTTCATTTAAGTATTGTTTTCTCTGTTTATTTCTGGAGAAAGAAGCATGGAGATGTGTTTAAAGAGAAGGTATGCCAGCTATTTGTCATGGGACACCTAGAAAAGATAGCTGCAGTGAGATTACCATTTGGGAAGGAGTGAGGAGGAACGTACTGGGCAGGGGAGAAGGTGTGCAGAACTCTAGATGAATTGGGTGGGGTGTATTACGCGTGCAGAGATCTAGTGGTGATGGGAAGCTCACTCTGAAGGGGTGGACGAAGTGTCTTCCCCAACAGTCCTAACGGGGGTCTGAGGGAGGGACACGGGGGGTCGAGTTGGGAGTTGATCTGTGACACTGCTGTTGAACTCAGGACAGTGCTTCAGGTGAGACTTGCTGAACTGGAAGGTTTAATGCCAAGTAGGGTCTATGGTGTTTTACTAGTAAGAGGGAAGAGAGATATTAAAGCAACTTTAAAAACCAGTTTATGGGTGTTTATTAAATAATCAAGCTTCTAGTTATTTGAATGTAAGATTCTTATGTGAATTTTTTGGAAAACTGGTAAGTAGTAGTTGGCTAGCTCTGGTGTAAAAAATCATTCTCTTTTGCTGAAATGTCAGCTAAGAATAACCTCTTATTCTTCTGTTTAAAACAAGTCTCTCTATACTGTTTCTTTCATGAACCCTCCCAGATGTGTTTGTGACATTTCTGAGGCTCAGCAGAGTGAGATCGAGATACAAAGACTGCAGCTTCCAAATGACTGAATCTTTGCTTCCGTCCCTCATCACTGACTGACAGAGGAGCTTACTTAGTCTTTCTTTCCTGTTTTAGTTTCTGTTGATACTCATTTCTCCTTTTCATCTTAATCCCTTCAATTGATCTCAATTGATTTTTATGTTTATAGGCGGAGGAGAAGCAGGCTTGTCAAAAAACAAAAAGCATAGCTTAAGTGTTCCTTGACGATGGGTGGGGGGCAAGAGCATGGGCGCCTGCCTTTCCCTCCTCGAAGGCACAGGTTCTGCTCTGTCGTTAGACTTTGGTAAGTTGGAAATGCTGGTCGGTGTGGGATTCTGCAGCATTACTGACAATGGCAGTGGCTGGACTAAGGTGACTTCAGCTTCTTCTGCATGACTCCCTCTTGCCTATTTGACTTTAGGACCTTCTATCGTTTCGAGGCCGTGTGGGATAGCTCCCTCCATAACTCCCTCCTTCTGAACCGAGTGACACCCTATGGGGAAAAGATCTACATGACCTTGTCGGCCTACCTGGAGGTGAGAAGACCCACAACTTGAGTTGCCGTGAACAGCCAGCCCTGAACAGTGGGAAAGTTACAACAGGAAATGGGGAGGAAAGATTTGACTGATTTTGTCTTCCTTTCCCCCTGCACATCGTGAAGTTATTTTATTATACTTTGCTAACTGTTTTGGTTATATTAACTTCTGTTCCTGGTCTCTAGTTAATCAGAAAGTCACATAACTTTTATTACAGCTTTAGCAGCCCAATTCCCATTCTTCAAAGAATGTATGATTTTAAGAATACCACCTCTTGTCTTCGTAGTTGTGGGCAGAGCCTAGTAGTGGTTAACAGCACAGACCCTGGAACTAGCCTATCTGAGTTCAAGTCCCTGTGCTGCCACTTACTGCCTTCATGTCCTTGGACAAGTGACTTCATCTCTCTGTGCCTCAATTTCCTTGTCTTTTAAACAGGGGTAATAATAATAGCATTTATCTCAGAAAGTTGTTGAGAGGTCACAGAAAAGGATTTAGAACAAACAGTGCTTGGCATATAACAAGTAATAAATATTAGCCGTTATTACAGAAAAAAAACTTTGAAAAACATAAATGCATCTGCAAGCAACACCACCTGACCTTGCACGTATTATCTTCTGATTTGCTGTTGAAATCATCAGTAGAGCTGAAATCCTCCACCCCCCACATCTGGGAGCAGCTTTCCCAATACAGTAGTGCCCAGACTGTGGTCACAGATGCTCTGTCTGTGTTTAATCGGAGCCCACTCCTGTTTGCTTTCAGCTGGATCATTGTATCCAGCCAGCTGTCATCACCAAGGATGTGTGCATGGTCTTCTATTCCCGGGATGCCAAGATCTCGCCGCCACGCTCACTGCGCAGCCTCTTTGGCAGCGGCTATTCAAAGTCACCAGACTCGTAAGTTTTTGAGACAAGTTTAGCTTCTAGTTGGTGTACCCTGTACAGAATCAGCAGTCTTCTAGCTGCTGTTTTCAGGGTTAGTTCACAACTTATAAACCAGAGTGCAGTGACTTGAATGTTTGCATTTAATAAAATATTGATAAACAGATGAGTTAATGAGGGAAGGAAGGAATGTTCCATTGTGAACACTTCTCAGAAAATTTTGTAGGGACTAAATGTTCTTTTTAAATGTCATTATTATTATTTCTAACAGCTTACCATACCATTGGGATTTTATCCTTTTTAAGATTTATTCATGTTTAAGATATATGAATGTACATGAAGAATAGCACAGTGACTACCTGTGCATCACTACCCGGCTTAAAAATTAAGTATCACTAAAACAGTAGAAGAGTCAGTCCCCTTCTTAACCACACCCCCCAGAAACTGATGTTTATCATTTCATTCTAGTCAGACCTTTCCCCCCTCATCTTTTCTTTCTTGTGGTAAGAAAAGGCAAAATTTTAATCTTCACATTTCTATTATAAACCTTCTAGTTTATCATTCAGTTTATTTTTTATATGTGACTCCTAATTTCTTTTTTTTTTTTACATCTTTATTGGAGTATAATAGCTTTACAATGGTGTGTTAGTTTCTGCTTTACAACATAATGAATCAGTTATATATATACATATGTTCCCATATCTCTTCCCTCTTGCGCCTCCCTCCCTCCCAATCCCACCCCTCCAGGCGATCACAAAGCACTGAGCTGATCTCCCTGTGCTATGCGGCTGCTTCCCACTAGCTATCTACCTTACGTTTGGTAGCGTATATATGTCCATGCCTCTCTCTCGCTTTGTCACAGCTTACCCTTCCCCCTCCCCATATCCTCAAGTCCATTCTCTAGTAGGTCTGTGTCTTTATTCCTGTCTTACCCCTAGGTTCTTCATGACATTTTTTTTTCTTAAATTCCATATATTTGTGTTAGCGTACGGTATTTGTCTCTCTCTTTCTGACTTACTTCACTCTGTATGACAGACTCTAGGTCTATCCACCTCATTACAAATAGCTCAATTTCGTTTCTTTTTATGGCTGAGTAATATTCCATTGTATATATGTGCCACATCTTCTTTATCCATTCGTCCGATGATGGACACTTAGGTTGTTTCCATCTCCTGGCTATTGTAAATAGAGCTGCAGTGAACATTGTGGTACATGACTCTTTTTGAATTATGGTTTTCTCAGGGTATATGCCCAGTAGTGGGATTGCTGGGTCTATCATTCAGTTTTATTCTTAAGCTCAGAACAGGAAAAGAACAGTGACTGATAAGAAATGTCTGTAATTATATTTGAGGGTGGATTGCAGACCCAGTGGAGGAGACAGTGTTTTAAGCAGAGAGAATTGAGATTTTCTTGGTTTTGTGCTATATGAAATTAAGCAGTTGTTTATTTGTTTTAATTCAAATAGAAATCGAGTCACTGGAATTTATGAACTCAGTTTATGCAAGATGGCAGACACAGGTAGTCCAGGTAAGCTCTATGGATCAGGAAAGTGATAGTTACCTTTGCATTTGACTGGAGTACATTATATCAAAAATCTACCCACCCCTGTAGGATAGATATACATTTTTGAGAAGCCAGTTATATTTTACACGCCACTTTGGTGGTGGTGGTGGTGGGAGTTTCCTTTTTCTGAGTTGCAGCACTGTTTGGTTTATGACATGCAATACAGTTATAAAAGCTGTATGGGACAAAATGTTGCTGGGCTGTGGAATACTATAACACATTCAAGCGTGTTAGAGTGAATTTGGCTTGGAAAACTTCAGAACCATTTCCCTCTCAACCTTAACCCCAAAGATAACTTGACAGTATAACTTTACAGGTGCTGTCAACCTAGAATTTGAACTTCCTATGCTCTAGAAAGACAAATTATCAAGTTGAACTTGTTCTGTGTCTTTTTTTTTTTTTTTTTTTTTTTTGCGGTATGCGGGCCTCTCACTGTTGTGGCCTCTCCCGTTGCGGAGCACAGGCTCCGGACGCGCAGGCTCAGCGGCCATGGCTCATAGGCCCAGACGCTCCGCGGCATGTGGGATCTTCCTGGAGCGGGGCACGAACCCGTGTCCCCTGCATCGGCAGGCGGACTCTCAACCACTGCGCCACCAGGGAAGCCCTGTGTCCTTTTTAATGTCTCCTTGAACTGCTGTTGTTCCTGCAGTTTGGTGGCCTTCAACAGCACTCTATGTTTCCATGTTTGTAAACTGGAACGTGGACACAAGTCAGGGTTTTTAAAAACATTTAATGTAAATTTGAGTCGGTTTAGAGAACATATGTGGAAAAGAGGCCAAGGCCCACAGGTAAGATTGAGATAAAAAAAGACAACTTTGAGTATGAATCCAAGTCCCAATAGCAGCTAATTATAGTGTCTAGATAGTTCCTTCAGAAATTTTTTAATTAACGTAAATTCATGTCTCTTGTATGTGAAACCAGCATAATATTTTTTAAAATTATTGGGAAATAATGGAGGCTAAACCAGTCTGTCATCTACCATCTTAACTGAGCTACCAAATGTGAGGTAGCTCACATCTTTCCCACTTTTTTCCCATGAATGTATTTTTATATATTTAGAACAATAGCGTACAGGCTATTTAATCTCTGTATTTTCACTTAACATAATAACTAGCATTGGGGCTTCCCTGGTGGCACAGTGGTTGAGAGCCCGCCTGCCGATGCAGGGGACACGGGTTCGTGCCCCGGTCCGGGAGGATCCCACATGCCGCGGAGCGGCTGGGCCCATGAGCCATGGCCGCTGAGCCTGCGCGTCCGGAGCCTGTGCTCCGCAACGGGAGAGGCCACAGCAGTGAGAGGCCTGCGTAACGCAAAAAAACCCACAACAACAACAAAAAAAAAAACTAGCATTTTCTCAAGAGGCATTACTAGCTTCATAATTATTAAAGAATATAAAACTCAGTTTTTAAAAGAAGTTTAGAGAGTTGCTTTGGGGCAAAAGGGATAAATTTTTATTAATAATCAAAATCCCATGTATCTTGAGACTAAACTGTCTCAGTGTGCCATATAATGTGAATTATTAAGTCATTTTGAGCTAAAATTGGAATTGGATGTTTTTCTGGAAAAACGAGTTGTTTCCTCTTATCTCAGGCATGCAGAGGAGGAGAAGGAAAATCTTGGATACATCAGTGGCATATGTGCGGGGAGAAGAGAACTTAGCAGGCTGGCGGCCTCGTGGAGACAGCCTCATCCTTGAGCACCAGTGGGACTTGGAGAAGCTGGAGCTCCTGCACGAGGTACGCTGGGGCACGGGGTGCACAGGTGAACTCTCGGGCAAGATTCCCGCAGCATCAGTCTTACACTCACCTCCTGTCTGTGATCCTGGCTTTGCAGTTTTTGATCATGATGGAGGCATAATATTTTGCTTATTAAGATCTTGATGAGCTTTGTGTTTGCTGAGGCTGTAGTGTTGATCTTCTTAGGTGGAGAAAACCCGCCACTTCCTGCTGCTCCGTGAGAGACTTGGTGACAGCATCCCCACATCCCTGAGCGACTCGTTGTCCCCCAGCCTCAGCAGTGGGACCCTCAGCACCTCCACCAGCATCTCCTCTCAGATCTCAACCACCACCTTTGAAAGTGCCATCACACCCAGTGAGAGCAGTGGCTACGACTCCACAGACATTGAAAGCCTGGTGGATCGAGAGAAAGAGCTGGCTACCAAGGTGTGGCTCCCTGCCTCTGCTGAGCATTTTCCCCCGTGAGGCTCTGTGAGCTGGTGTTTCTGTTTTTTTCACTTGCATTTTCATCTTTCTTTGAGGGCCTCTGTTCAAGGCCTGTGCTCACACTGTGAATATAGAAGTAAATGAGACTTAACTTCTACCCTTAATAAGTTGACAGGCAAGGGGGTGACAAGCTTACAATAGAGGTTTGGTTGAGAATGCTGTGGGAGCCGGAGGAGAGGCCTGCCCAGGAGGGTACTCGTGGACTGACCTTGGAAGGATGCGCAGGAGAGAGCCAGCGGCGTCCTGCATGATCAGTGTGAGGGAATCCGTGCAGGAGAGGGACAGGAGATGGAGTTGGAGAGATAGGGCAGGGCCAGATCACGAAGAGCCTATGTGCTGGACTAAAGCGTCCAGAATATCCCGGGAGTGACTTGGAAATGTTTCAAACAGGTATTTGTTTTAGGAAGATTTCTCTGGCAGCAGTAAAGAGGATGGACTTGTGGTGAAGAGACAGTCTAGAGGCAGAAAGAATTCTTTATTTCAGTAATCCAGATGAGAAACGGTAAAGTTTTTAACTATGGCGGGGGTGGGTGGGATGAAGAGGAATCACGGGAGAGACGTTTGGAAGGTAGAATCCGCATTCCTTGTTGCCTGGATAACAGCAGGAGAGGGCAGAGAGGTTGTTGAGGGTGACCACCAGGCATGTGGGTCTGGACAACTGGCTGACAATGGAATATAGAAATAAGAGGGATTTTGTGTTCTTTTCAATAATCGAATGGTCGTCTAGTTGATTTGGGAATGTATGTCCATCCAGAAACCTCCATGCCTTTTAGTACCAGGGCAAATGGAGAATGAAAGGGATGCTGTCGCATTCTTAAGCGCTTTAAACTATGGTGTTTACGGTAATTCACTTTTGTAGTCATGAGAATGGCTTTTTATCCACTCATTTTATTGTCTTTGTTAGGCATGTACCAGGCTTCTCTTGCTATGTACTCAGTTAATTTCTAGAGCTATTTGAGCAGCACCTGAGCTCCACTGTGAGTCGTAGGCATGTTATTTCCCTTCCTGCTTTAATCCCGGGCTTTGTTTAACCATTGAAACTTACTCTTCCCTCTCTCTTCCCTAGTGCCTGCAACTTCTCACCCACACTTTCAACCGAGAATTCGGCCAGGTGCACGGCAGCATCAGTGGCTGCAAGGTGAGCAGCTCTCACTTCCTGTCCTCAGGCTTTGCTGCTTTTAGGTGGCTTGAGATGGGCAGAACATTACATGTGAGGATGTATGACATATCCGCTCTTTCGTTTATTTAATTTTTCAGTCAGAACACTGACTTCTGAAGATAAAAGTATTCTTCTGTGTCTCTTAGAGTAATTATGAGATGGGAAACATTTGGGCTTTTCCCTGAATCCCTTGGAGAAGAGTATTCTGCAGAGGGTGATATATTATTATATGGCAAGGCACAAGAAGTCCTGAGGTTCTTGGTGGCATGAAATTTTGTTGCCTTCAACAAAGAGTGAGGTGAACACTTTAAAGAATTTCTGCATCATTCACTCTGTTCTGGTCATCTTCACCTTTTTTGCTATTCCCTAGACACTCCAAGCTTTCCGCCTTGAGGTTGTGTACAGTGGCTGTGCATTTTCCCAGTATAACCTTCCAGATAGTCCCATGATTCACTTCTTTATTTCATTTTTCTGCTCAGATGTTGCCTCCTTGGAGCGGATTTCCTTAACCACCCTATGTAAGGCCAGCAGCTCTCTGAAACCTTTTAACCTGCTTCTCTGCTTTACTTTTTGCTGTAGCACTGATCCCTGCCTGACACTTCTTAAAGTGTTTGTTGATTGGTTTATTATCTGCCTTCTCCACTTAAAGTGTAAGCTCCAGGAGGGCAGGGCCTCTGCCATATTCTTAGAACAGTGCCTGTTGTTCTTAGTTCTCGGCACATATAGATAGGGTCATTTAGTTAATGCAGGAAGCTGTAGCAATATAAAATATAAACATATTTTATAAATATAAAAAGCTAGCCTTGCCTCTTTTATAAATGTCTTGATTCCTGTTCTGACACTTTGGCCATAAAATATTCGTAAGGATTGTTTTCTTGAATGACCTGAAACAGAAGAGGATTTATGAACATGAGGTCACTGGCTGTCAAAGCTTCTTACTGCAGAGGTGGTTTTGTTCCTCTGAATCTCACTTGCTGTGTTCTGTTTTCTTCCAGTTGTCTGATATCTCTCCAGTCGGACGGGATCCCTCTGTGTCCAGTTTTAGCAGTGCTACCCTCACTCCCTCCTCCACCTGCCCCTCTTTGATAGATGCTAGGGGCAACTCTTTGGATCAGAAGTAAGTACCCAGATTTCACTGACAAAAGCTAATGTAAGAACCAAGGGAAATGCCAACCTTCCGCTAGCTCAGTGGTTCTCAACCGAGGGCAGCACCGTCCCCCTAGGCAGCCTTGGGAAACATGTGGGAGCCTTTTCTGGATGTCACAGTGACTGGGAAGATGCTGCTGACGTCTCTTAACGTCATACGTTTTACTAACTTTCTGCATCAAGTCACTGACTCCTCTTCTTCGTCCCCTTTTGCGTGATTTGTTCTTGTATTCACACCCCTGATTGTCTCCCCAGTCAGATCAGACACAGGAAGCCCCATCCTGGGAAAAATATTTTGAAACTACTTTGGAAAAAATATTTTAATGACACAAGAAAGCATATAGGTAAGAAGAATAGAGATGAAGTCCATGAATGATTCCACGAATTCATCGTTAGAATCACTGCTGTGCAGTGCGCCATCAGTCTCCTTTGCCCTGTCTCCATTCATTATGCTCACCTGTCACAACCCACCTGGTTATCATCCAGCTGTCTATCTTCCTGTATCAACACTGAGGCAGTGGGCTGGAGAAAATAACACAGCCAGGTAATTTAACTGAATTTGGGATGCCATCAACTCTAAGACATTATTTTTATATGCCACTAAAAGAAAAAGCAATGCCAACTAAAATGTGACATGCCATCAATTACAAGATGCATCCCAATTCGAGAAATGGTAAAGTTTGAGAAAAATGGGCTTTTTGGAATTGGTGAAATGCAATTAATTAGACTAAGCTGCTCTACAAAGATAACAATACAGAGCGTGGGGGATTATCTCTCTCACATCAGTTCAGAGCTGGTCCTGGTTGGTGGAGCAGCTCTGCTCCAGACAGCCGTTCAGGGGCCCAGGTTCTTCCCATGTGTTTGCTCGCTCTGCCAGCCCCTCAGGCAGTGGTCCTCAGACTTCAGTGGCATCAGCATCACCTGGGAGGCTTGTTAAAGCCCAGGTGGCTGAACCCCATTCAGAGTTTCTAATTCTGTATGTCTGAGTTGGAGCCTGAGAATTTGAATTTCCAGCAAGTTTTCAGATGAAGTTGATGCTGCTGATCAGGGACCTCACTTTGAGAACCACTGCCCTAGGTGGCGCCCTAGGTATGGCCTTGAGACTAAATAGAAACATATAGAGGAATGGCGTTCATATTCAGTACCCTTCTGTTGAGAGGGCGTCAGGGTAGGAAGAGAGACTGAGTGACTTGGTGGTCATCAGTGATGAGTTTCCTTTGTAACTGCCGGAGGATGACACCAGGTGAATTTGGGATTACGTTTCGGACGCCAGCTTTGTCTTCTTAGCCAAGCTCTCTGGAAGTGATGTTTGCAAGATCCCTGGTGTTCAGGGAGAGGCATTGTTCCTCCTGGTGAGACAGTTGTGTATTGACCTTACTGAAGCACCTGTTACCCCCTTTCTTCCTAACCTCTCTCTTTTCAAGGACCCCAGAAGCCAATTCCCAGGCCTCTAGTCCCTGCCCAGAATTTGAACAGTTTCAGATTGTCCCAACTGTGGAAACGCCCTACTTGGCCCGAGCAGGAAAAAATGAATTTCTCAATCTTGTTCCAGATATTGAAGAAATTAGACCAGGGTGAGTACTATATTGAACAAGGATGCCAGGTATTAAAAGACAAATTAGCAGGAATTTACTTTCAGCTCTTCTACATGACGTCTGCATTACAGTCTAATGCAAATGGAATCAGGGTGAAAGAGTGCTGGTTGGGTTTCCACTCCAGGTGTATCACCGCCACCCGGCACAGCATGTGGTGGTGGTGCTTTGTGCTCTTTCGCTGCATTTCTTCAGCAGATAAGATTCTAGACCAAGTAGATCATTTGCCTGTTTCGTTCAGCCTAGGGACTTGGCCTGGGTCTGTTTTGATGGCCCTCGCCTCATGATCACTTTATTTTTGTGAGAAACTAACCTCTCTTGTACTGTCCTTTTCAGCTCAGTGGTCTCTAAGAAAGGATATCTGCATTTCAAGGAGCCACTTTCCAGCAACTGGGCTAAACATTTTGTCGTGGTCCGTCGCCCCTATGTCTTCATCTATAACAGTGACAAAGACCCGGTGGAGCGTGGCATCATTAACTTGTCCACAGCGCAGGTGGAATACAGTGAGGACCAGCAGGCCATGGTGAAGGTCAGTCCTGCCCTCTCTTGCTTTTCATTGCCACGCAGAGCCTTCCCTGTTGAGTTCTGAACTCCGTCGTGTGGTGTGGAATCTCTCTTTTGTATTTGGTGTCTCTGAACCTTCAGTGTGAAGGGCCGTGTGCCCGCTGAATATGGCTGGTGGTCCCCATTGTCCAGTATCCATAGTAACTTTCTCATCTTCCTGTGTCTCTTTCAGACACCGAACACCTTTGCCGTATGCACAAAGCACCGTGGGGTCCTTTTGCAGGCTCTCAATGACAAAGACATGAACGACTGGTTATATGCCTTTAACCCACTCCTTGCTGGCACAATACGGTAAGAAGTTGTTCCCGTGTTTGCTTCCTCTCCTTGGTTTTTGGTTCCAGGGACGTCAACATAAACAGAAAAGGAAGTCTTGTTGCAAACAAGTTTAAAATAGAGGAAGGACAGGAGTGTAAGTGTGGTTGTAAGGTGGCGATGAGGCCTCAGCTTCTCATAAGGTGGCATCTGGTGTCCCGAATGGCTAAAGAGACTCTGGTCACATTTGTACCCAGTTAATCTCCTGCTTTGACTTTTTATTCTTAAGGGGTCTACAGCTGGGGTCTGTGGGACCGAGTAAAGGGAAGATTGTGAGAACCTTAACGGTCTCCCAATATTCGGCCATATGATCCAGCCTCAGATCCTGTGAGGGGCTTGTGTCCCAGGGTCCCCAGAGTGAGGAGGACCACTGGCCGGCCTCTTTGTTCAGGGGCTTAGAGACCCGGGCCTGCGGTGCAGGATGGGAGGACATGCAAGGAGGGGAGCACAGAGGAGGAATACCTGCGAGGGCAAGAGCCCCAGATCCAGTTTTCCAGTCCTGCCGTCTGTCTGATCCTCTGATCCCTTTTCTGCCCACAGGTCAAAACTCTCCCGCAGATGCCCAAGCCAACCGAAGTACTAGGTGACTGCCGAGCGCCCTCACTCGCCTTCCGAGAGATAAAGAAAGTGTTACCTCTCATTCCTCTTTGTGATTCTTGATGGTTATTCTTGTGTGTGATCCTGTGGCTTAAGTGCTCGTCCCTTCTCGTCCAGCACTTTTTCTGTCGCTCCTGGCCCCCGTCCCCATTGCTCTGTACTCTTTTCTTTTTTCCTGTGCTGAGAATCTTGTTAGAAGCATGTGGCCTAACAAAAGGGGGGGAAAAACGAACAAAAAAACAAAAATCCAGAGGGGGATCCAGTGACTCTCCCAATTATTTTTTGGTGAATTTTGGCTTCCTTTTGTGTGATAGGTCCCCATATGACCACCTCTGATGTCTGTACTTCTGTCTTTGGATATCTCTGTCTGTTGTTCAGGACAACATAATACTTTTTTCTTTTCATTGTGATATAAGTTTAATTTTTCTTGGGTGGCTTAGAGACTAAAGGAAGAGACATCTGGTCTTTTTTAGAACCTGAGAGGAAAAAACTTAACCTTTTCCCCTTCTGTCTCTTTTTGCCATGACTAATCCTTACATTTTCCATTCAGGGAAAGGGTTGTAGTGAGCTTAAAAATGGGACAGGTATATTCTCTGAAATTAGGGCTTATTTAGAACATAGTTATGTAATTTTCATTTAGTGGAAGAGACTTTTCAGCAGGTTTGGGACAGTGGCTGCTGTTGACCTTATAAGAAGGAAAGAGCCAAGGCTATCGCTGATGGATTTCAAAGGACCGTGGGACTTGGGCCTGACAGTGGGGGTCAGTGGGATGCTTGTAGTTCCTCACAGCAGGGCCCCTGTGAGCTGTTTGTCTCCACTGGGAGGGAGCCTCTTCTCTCAGAGTCTCAGTTCTGTTCTTGGAGTTAGTAATGACAGTGGTACAGTTTGGAATTAGTGCCATGATGTCATATACAAATATCCCACAAGGAGGGAGTGTTTCACTATCTGGTGATGAACTTGATGGTCTTTGTCATCATTATGATTATGATAATGCCAGGTAGTGACCTTGTGATTGTTGTAGCTCCCTTTGATCAAAGAAATCGAACTCTTAAGTGTAAACTTGGATGTCTCCCTCTGAATCCAGAGGTCATTTTCAGTGATCCTTGTCAAATTGAAAACACTTTCAATGATGCTTGTCTCCCTATGCTCATAGATAAGTGAACATGGCAGGCTTTGCTTTCTGGACCCCAGAATTATAACGGACTTCCTGCCACCACTAAGAGCAAAAGGACACCTGGGGGCAGAGAAGAGGGTCCACCTGAACCCTGGCCGGGCAGAGAAGAGGGTCCACCTGAACCCTGGCCCCAGGCCTGGTCATTTGTCTCCTCCTTGGTTATCTCCGTCGTGCGTGGAAGTACTGCCAGAGGAGGAAGGAGGAGCTCACTGCCGGTAGCCTCCTTCTGTGACAGAACAGGATCGCCTGCTTCCAGAGGCCATTGTGGAAGATGCTCTTTCTCTTTCAGCTGCAGTAAGTGTCACAGGAATGACATGGGAGAGAAGGCCTCCAGTTACTTCAGTTGCTTTGCCAGTTGACGTGGGGCTGTTCTGTACCATCCTTTACTGCCCTCGCTCACACCTCTGACCATCCATCCTTCAGGTGTTCAGGAAGGTATCTGCTTGCTGCCACTTGGTGGAGATCCTCCACCGGGGGTCCTCCGCCTCGAGGGTGCTGACTCTCAGGTAGCAAAGGGGAAGGGCCCGTGCGCTCAGCAGGATGGGTGCTGGGCAGGCTCGCCAGCACCCAGACCCTTGCCTCTGCCTTCCTGGAGGGGCTCATCTCCTGGCTTCGTTCATCATAATTGCTTTGCAAAGAGGGGAAAAGGGAGTCACGGAGAGCTTAACAAAAGAAAGACTAGAAATCAAAGGCTATGACCTTACCTGAAAAATGATCAAGAAAAATTCTATGGTAGATTTTTTAACTTTCTTCCTCTCCTTAAAACGTAGGTCACTAACTCTAATGTTACTTGTTTTCTAAATGGTGCTTCAGACTTTAAAGTAGTTAGAGGTTTCTTGTCTAATGGACACAATGTGCCCTTCCAGTGTCCACTCAAATCCAGGGTCTGCCCGTGCTTAGAGACAGCTTCCTGGGCTGAAATTAAATCTAGTTTCAGGGAAACGAAGATGAGATTTGAAGGTTACTTTTCGAATTAAATCATGGCTGCTGCTGCTGTTACAGAGTCTGATAGGAGGACCCGTGTCTGTGGCAAAAGGAGGCCGGGGGGAGCCGAGGGAGATAGAATCAAGTGATACAGTAAGATGTTTTTTATCCTAACTTAAACAAAACTGGCTTGGAAAGTCTTTGCTTTGGAATGTCAGACACTAGAAGAGGCCGAGGTGAGAAGGCCTTGTGAGGCAGTGGGGGCCTTGGCTGCGGCTCCCCGGTACACAGCCCCCACTGGTGCCCCTTTCTCTAGGGATCTGTTTTCAGATTGGAGTTGGAGCAGTTTCAGGATTGATGTTCCCTTTCCAGGCAGGTCCATCCCCACTTTGAAGCTCTGAGAGAGAATTTATGGCAGGAATTATTTATGAGGCTTTCATGGAAGCCATAGTGTCAGGAAAGTTGAAAGAACTCAAACCTTTAAGGAAACCACCTTTTAAGGGTTGGTTTGTTTGCTTTTTTTTTTTTTTTCTTGAAGCACACCTTTAAACGAGCAAATAATAATTAAGCAAGAAAGAACACTTATACAAATTTAGGGGAAATGAGCGCTAGAGTAGCCATCTCCTCCCCTCCCTCCCCCATCCTCCTTTCTCCCGCCAGAGCAAAAGACGGCCTCACAGCTTCCACCAGACCAGTGCTCACAGCCTCCTGTCTCCGCGCCTGCCTGGGGGTCACTGAGCTCTCAGGCCGGGCTCTGCGGGGTCCGCCAGCCCACGCACACAGCCACGAGCGCAGGGAAGGGCTGCTTTTGGCAGCTGGGTGAGCACTTGGATTCCAGTACGTTTTGGTAATGTGAGGGAAGTCGAGGGAAATGATTTTTCCCAACTACGACTACTCAAATTGTGGGTGAGATTTTTCAGCTCTTGTAAGATGAAGGAATCAATGAAGCCATTGTGGAAGATCTTTTGGTACCTAAAGTAAAATGACTTCTCCTGGCACATATATCAAAGCAAAGACTTTGTTGTCTGCTGCTTGTTGTCTAATTTACAGGGATATTTAATTTTGTAAGGTATTTGTATATTTATACAGCTATAATTAATTGCACATTGAACTGGAAAAGCAAGGATGACCTAGCGTGTAGCACCTGCTGGTACTTGGCATTCCCTCGTCTGGGTTCCACTAGGGTTCTCCTGGACAGTATCAGGGCTTGTTCATTTCTTGTTTGACTTGGGTCCTTCATTTTACCTTTTGGTTCCCTTTTTAAAATGTGATTGTTAACCTGCTCTTTAAAAAGAAAGAGACTAATTTTGCTGCTGCTCTCAGAAGGTTTGCTGAATGTATTTAAATAGGACTCTAACTCGTGTGCACTGCAGCTGTCCACTGTGGCCAGTGATGATTCACCCAAGTGTGTGGCCAGACCATGACTGTGTAGCAGGAATGTATTGATTTGTGCTTCCTTAGTAAATGGAGATATCAGCTGAGAGATGATCTGCTGCTGTTGTGTTCCAAAAGGCCATTTATGAAACCTGTGTTCGAGCCCCATAAAATCTTAGGAAAGCCTCTAGTCATTTAAAGGAAGAAGTTAGGGTTGATACAAATTTCACATTAAAAATTCAGCCAAAACGGCTTGTGCTCAGACGGAATGTCCGAGTTGAGGTTGGTCTCTTGCCAAACCCTGGCCGTCGTGTGTTGTTTTCATGTCTTCAAGTTAATTTTTTTCATGCTGCGTATTCTGGCATCAGTTCACCTGAGGAATCCATCAGCCTTCTTGTGAGTCGTCTTAGACTTTGTGGCTCTGAAGTACTTGTCCCGTGAGACTTCAAGTCCCTTGTCACCATCCTCATGCACAAAGCCCATGAAGCATAAGTGGCCTTTTTGAACCAAGACTTTGCAAACTGATCTCTCCCCAGGGAAGGAGTTGAGCACACTTAGCAACAATGCACATTATTAATTTCAGATTCTCATTTTCACGTTTTATTCTGTAAATATTATCTGATGTTCGGAGCCTGAGTATACAGAATGTAAATATAGTTCTTGTATTTGTACTAATTCTGGTTCTTTTGCTGTATAGCCTTAGATGTGCAATGCAGGCATTATCTAACTGTGTATGGTAACCTTGCATCACGGAACTATTAGTGAACGAGGTAAAAATAATAAAGGTACAACCAGTGCATCGGAAGGCTCTTGATGTGCGTTTATTCCTACACCCTTTGAAAGGTATTTACACAAATATTTTTCTTGATTTGCAAAGACATTACTCTTCTGGGACAGATGTCACCATGCTATGACCTACATGTTCCTTTCTGATAATGCAAAGCAGCAGTTATTCTATAACTAATGTGATGCTGTTTCTTAGAAAGTACTTTCCTCCCGGTTAGGGAAGTGGCTATTTTAGATGGAAGATTCGCCTTTTTTTTCTCCTAAAGCCTCTGTTTATATACCTACCAATGATTCTGTAGTGTTGTTGTAGGGTGGGTGATGGAGGGTTGAAATTTTCACTGTGTCAATTTAACAAGTTCCTGTTGTGAGCAGAGAATGAGAAGGGACCACTGTCCTGGGTATTTGGGGGAGAAATGGAAGCAGGGAAGGGAAGCGGCATTCGGGCAAAAAGCAGCAGTTCGTCCAGGGCATGTCTGAGGGCCCACCTGTCCCCGGCAAGCGCTGGGTTCTGATGATTCAGCAGCGAACAGAGCAGGCCCTATACCCGGGGCCCTCCCATTCCAATGAGGGAAGACACTCGTTATACAAATTTAAAATGTTACAGAGCAAAGAAAAGCTGAATAAAAGATTAGAAGGGATGGGAAGAAAGCGTCTTTTTAGATTGTGTGGTCAGGGAAGGCCTCTTTTGGGAGATGACATTTGAGTAGACTCCTGAATGAAAGAACGGGTAAGCCATGCAAATCCCTGGGCAAAGAGGTCTCCACGCGGAGTAAGTAGGTACCTGAGGCAGCGGTGTCCTCAGAAGATTCCAAAATAGCAAGGAACCAAGGGCGGATTTTGAGAAGATAAGTCCCATGATCTTACTAGTGTTTTAAAAGACCATTCAGATGGCTGGGTGGAGAGCAGCCTGTGTGTGTAGAGATGGGGGACCCGTGGAGGAAAGGGGGCCAAACGGGAAGTTGTTGCCGCAGCGTCCCGGGGGGAGGATGGAGGCTCGGACTAGCAGCAGTAGATTCGGGGAGGAAGGGCCAGATTCAGGACACATTTTATTGTTAGAACTCAGAGTCCGCCGAGGGACCGCATGTCGAGAAAGGAGGATGGTAACTCCCGGGACGTGTGTCTGAGCAAACAGGACGGCCTTGTGGTTCCCTAGGGTGAAGGAGGCTGGAGGTTCTAGAAGAGCTGAGGGTGGTTCTGAATAGAGGACTAGGTTGTGGCCGTGTTCACCTGCATGTGTGGTCCATGAGGCAGTCGCATTCAGGGGGAGAGGTGGGGGCTGGAGACACATTTGGAAACTGACCCATGAAGGTGACAATAAAGGCAAGAGGTGGGGAGATCGGGGAGCGAGTAGCTGTGAGAACCAAGGGCTCTGCGGCCTGGAGCAGTAGGAAGAGAGGACGACAGCAGAGGGACCAGGAGAAGTGGCTGTGAGGAGAGCGTGGTATTTGGCAGTGAAGTGAAGGAAGTGTTTGAAGATGGAGGAAGTGATAGCCGCGTCAAGAGCAGCTGACGGGTTAAAATAAGAACTGAGCAGTGACCGCAGGTTTTGGCAACAGGTCTAGGAAGCTTGAGGGAGCCAGTGAATGCCATCACTTTCTCCCGGTTTCAGAGCCAACTAATAAACAAAAGAATAAGGCAGATAGGAGATCGAAATATCACCTTCGTTACTGTTAAAGCTATGATTAGAGAATGTGGCTTCTGTCTGTGGGTAAATGAATTCCGTGATACCGAGCCTCAGAACTAGAGGGCCGGGAGCAGTGCATCTTGAACCTTAATGTGCGTAAGATTCCCCCGTGGGTCATACTGAGTGCACATTCTGGCTGAGGAGGCCTCGGGTGGGGCCTGAGACCCTGCATTTCTCGTAAGCTTCCACGTGAACCAAGAGGTTCCCTGATGGCAGCCGAGGTCCCCAGAGAGAGGGAAGAAGTGGTCAGGCTGGCCATGCCAGGGGCTCCCCCCAAACTCAGGCAGTTTTGTTTCTCTCCTGGCCCTCTGTGAGGAGCTGGCGGAAGCAGGAATGTTCCAGTAACAGAGCTCACTTCACATGGGAGGAGACATCAGGAGTGCCTCTGCTCTGACGAGGTCGTCGGCGAGTAGAGCATCTTCACGAGTGGTGCGGAAGAAAGCGTACCCAGAGTAGGTGCCAGGGAACGTGGGAGAAGAGGCTGAGTGAGTAATACGGGGTGGGGGGGGGCAAGGGGTCAGGGAGAGGTTTCTATTTTAAAGGAAGGCGATAGCCCAGCATGTGTGTCTGCTGATGGGGATGAATGCACTAGAAGGGAAAACCTGACGGTGGGACGAGACCAGAACAGAGAGTTTGCTGGCGTGATCCCCTGGAGGTGGCCGGCGGGCTTGGGGGGGCATGAGAGGGGAGTTCAGCCCTGGGTCCTGGGGGAGCAGTGCTGTTTATCTGCGGTACCAGGAGGCGACACCAAGTTGTAGGCAGCACCCAGGCGGAGAGCTAAGTGACAGGAGCCTTCGCGGGTCCTCCTGGTCATTGGTTTTTCCCTGAGACTCATTGGTCAACTCTAGGCCATGTCTTCCTGAACTGCACTGGACTTTTTGTTTGAACTGCATTAGTTCTTATAAAGCAGGTTGTCCCTTACATCTGGGCCTCATCCAGGGTCACGTCGTTGCTATGACTCTTGCAAAGCTGACAGTATAGAACATCAGGAGGTCCCGTGTAACAGTACATGTTTATTTAATGCATTACTTTTATATCTGATTTTTCTTGTCCAGTGGACAAGACTCCGCACTTCCACTGCAGGAGACGCAGATTCAATCACTGGTCGGGGAACTAAGATCGCGCATGCCGCGTGGCGTGGCCGAAAAAAAAGAGAAAAACTTCTGGTCTCTGCACAGTCTTAAATTTTTAGCTTTTCTGAGCACATCACACGCGTACACTCTGGCTTTAGAACATATGATCTCTGGGTTTTTTCAAAATCGCTCTTCCTACCCACTTGGCAAACAAGCCATTTGAGTTCAGTTGCAGGAATTATACAGCAAGTGAGTGTCAGAGCTGGGATTTTCAAATCTATCCCAACTAGTATGTTACTTACACACCCTCTTATGTAAGTCAAACAAAGGATTCAGCCTTGGGAGGTTTGCAGAGAAGGGTTGTTTTGTAGAATTCCTGCCCAGGCTTTCATTTGGGATTTGGGGAATTAGAGCAAGGCAAAAAATTGTGAAGATGAATAGTAATGTGAGTTGACTTAAGCATTAAAAGCCAAGAATTTGAGGGTTTTCTAAAAACTAAAGGTCAGCATGAAGCTCTGGCCCCAGCCAGCCCTGGCTTTACTCCATTCATCTCTGGGGAGAGTTGCCTTTGTCCCAGCCCTGCTCTCCTTAAGCCAGTTTGCTGTAGCTTTCCAGCCATGCTGGGAAGCAGTATATTTTGCTGGTTGTTAGCACTTTAACCAAGAAATGAGAAGGCCATGGTTGTTAGCACTTTAACCAAGAAATGAGAAGGCCGTGTAGCATGCACCATTAGTAATAGAAGAAAGAATTATTGGCTGTTTGATTAGATATTTAAACATGTTTGCCTAAAATGATGCTTTGCAGTGGTAACTTGGGTGTGTCCAGATGTTTAGTCACATTGACTCAGCATAATTTCTCCTTTGCCAAATCTCAGACTAGAGCAATCAATTTGTTCCTGCAGCAAACTCTGATGGTAGGTTTTCCTTGTAACCAAGCCTAACAGAAAAAGGAAGTAGTTGCAGAAAAGTTGAAAGTTATGAGAGGTACAAAGTCTATCTTGAAGAAAGCAATTGTGTAAAGTTCTACCTGTAAAGTTATTACAAGTGCTGTTTGGTCTCCCAAACTAGTGATTGAAAGTTCATTTCAATTTACCTTTCCACTTAAAGCCAACTAAATGTCTCTAACATACAGATATACCCAGTTTCTCTGTGAAAATATGTCTCTGTGAGTTTGCATAATTATGGCCTGCTAATCTGATGAGGAAAGAGTGCTGGGCTCGGCCCTAGTCGACTTGGGTTAAAGTTCAGTTCTGCCACTAATTAGCTGAGAAAGTCAACTTCCCTGAGCTGAGTTTCTTGTTTCAAATTAGGTAATATTAATAATGGTATCTTAAATCATACAGTACTTGAGATTCCCAAGGAACTTTCATAGGCATTAGCTTATTTTGATACGGGGAGGGAAGCAGGACACACAGGAGGTGGTGCCCTGCAGATAGTTAGCCCCTGGAGGATGGCAGGCGTCTGGGGAGGCGCTGCTCTGTTTGCCCTCTTTGAAGCTACTCTGCATTTTCTGATTCTGAGTCTCTCCCATTTGCTACAAGGCTGAACTACGAAATCCAGTCTCTGAAAGAGAATGAAGATCTCTGGAATGATAAATGCATGATTAAATATAAGACACTTTATATTTTTTCTCTTAAAAAAATTTAAGATTGTTTGAACTAGTAATTATAACATATTATTGGGCTTACAATATACAGATAAAAAGATACATGACAGTAATAGCAAAAAGGGACAGCAAGAAAATGGAGCTATATTGTAGTAAAGTTTCTATATTTACCAGAAATGTTCAGTATTAAGCTGAAGTACATTGTAATAAAGATGCATGTTGTAATCCCTAGACAACCGCTAAGAAAATAACTCAAGATTTCGTTACAAAATCAGCCTAGAGGGGAAAAAATCAACCTAGGGATTAAGGTAGTACACACACATACAAATTAACACACAGAGCAGTAAAAAGAGAACAAAGGAACCAGGAAGACATGAGGCATAGAAAACATAGCAAAATGGCACCCATATATCCAACCATATCGACAGTACACATTACACGTGAAATAGACTGAACACCCCAATCAAAGTGCCACTACCATTGGCAAAGAAAACAAAAGGCATTCAGATTGGAAAGGAAGAAGTAAAATTGTGTTTACTCACAGATGACATGATTGCAGGTCACAAAGTCTCCAAACAGAAGATCAACATACATATATTAGGTGTTTCTGTATACCAATAATGGACAATCTGAAAATGAAATTAGGAAGGTTCTATCCACAGTAAGACAAAAGTTGCTTTGGAATACATCTAATGAAAGAAGTGCAAAGCCTATACACTCAGACTACAAAACGTTGCTGAAGCGAAGATCTAAATCAGTGGAGATGGCAGTTCTCCCCAAAATCTATAGATTCAGCACCCTCCCTGTAAAACCCTAGGGGCATTTTGTGTAGAAATTAACAAACGGACTCTAAAATGGTTATGGAAATGGCAAAGGACCTAGAATTAAGAATTGTTAAGGTCATAAAAAATAAGAAAAGACAATAAATTTTCCTAGATCAGAGGAAACTAAAGAGACATGATGACATAATGTTCTGGATGGAAGCAGAACAGGAGAAGTACATTAGTGGAAAAGTGGTACTTGTAATAATAAGTCTGGAGTTTAGTTAATAGCGTTAAACTAAACTCTCGGTTATGACGAATATACCATGGTAGTGTCAAGCTGCTAACAATAGGGGAAACTAGGTGAGGGCTATATAAGGGAACTTTCTGAACTGAGCAACTTTTCTATAAATATAAGTCTATTCTAATATTTATTTTAAGTGGACAAGCAAAAGATCTGAATGGAGGTCTCACCAAAGAAGATATGTGAGTAGCTAGTAAGCACTTGAAAATGTGTTCAACCTTGTTAGGGAAATGCAAATTAAAACCACGATGAGATACTACTTCACACCCACTAGGATGGCTGTAATCACAAAGATAGTATCAAGCGTTGGCGAGGATGTGGAGAAACTAGAACCCTTGTACACTGCTTGTGGGAAAGGGTATAGCCACTTCAAAAATAGATTAGCAGTTCTTAACAAGTTAAACATACACTTAGCATATAACCCAGCAATTTCACTCCCAAGTATCTACCCAAGAGAAATGAAAACATATGCCCACACAATGATTTGTGCATAAATGTTCAAAACAATTAATTATATTTTAATGCCCAACCTAGAACAATCCAAATAGCCAACAGATAAAAGGATAAACAAAATTATGCACAATGAAATATGACTCAGCAATAGAAAGGAATGTACTACTCATAAATACAATGATATGGATAAGCCTCAAAAACATTATGCTAAGTGAAAGAAGCCAGACACAAAAATTACATATTATTCCATTTATTTCTAGGAATAAGCAAAACTGTGCAGACATTAAATAGATCACAGGTTTCTAGGGCTGGGGTGGGAGCAGAGATTGACTACAAACAGGCACTTTTGGCGTGTTGGAAACTTTTGGGGTGATGCAAGTATTCTAAAAAGGATTGTGGGACTTCCCTGGTGGCGCAGTGGTTGAGAGTCCGCCTGCCGATGCAGGGGACGCGGGTTCGCGTCCCAGTCCGGGAGGATCCCACATGCCGCGGAGCAGCTGGGCCCGTGAGCCGTGGCTGCTGGGCCTGCGCGTCCAGAGCCTGTGCTCCGCGGCGGGAGAGGCCACAGCGGTGAGAGGCCCGCGTACCGCAAAAAAAAAAAAAAAAAAGATTGTGGTGATGGTTACACAGCAGTATAAATTAACTAAAAATCATCCAACTGTACACTTTTATAATGTATGAAATCGTTGGCATATAAATTATACTTCAATAAATCTTTTTTCTTTAAGTACAATACTATGAAGAAATAATACCATTTAAAACTAGCATACCAACATAATTTATCATTCAAGCCAGAACAATTTTGAGAGTGAAAAGGATTGCTATTAAAACTATGCAAGAAGACAGGTGTGAACAAGGACTGTCCCAGACCAACTGGCTTGAATGGTGCCCCTTTCACAAAACTGTCATTGGACAGCAACAGTTAGTGGCCATCTGTTATATGCAGAGCATCGGAAGGTGATAGAAATACACTTAGGAAGGAGATAGACATGGTCCCTGTCCTTTCGGATTGATGGCACAGTGAGGGAGATAGAAACGAAGGCAGCGACAAGCCCACTACTGTGGGCACATCGCGGGAGGTGTCCAAGTCATCCTGGGAAAAGAGAGGAAACTGTGAGCCAGGACTGCAAGGCAGTGGGAGGTAACAAGGACAACAGCAGGCAAAACAGTGACCCAGGCCCTGTTGTGGAACCAGAAAGTAATTCAGTGTCTGTAACATAGCCTAAGGGAAGAGGACAGAGGTGAGTCCTTGTCTCACACTGTTGTGTATTGTGAAAAAAGGGACTGTGGTGCTTGCATTTGAAAGTAAAATGTATCATCTGGGCTGGAGATCTAGCAGAGAAAGGGCTGTTTCACCACTCTGGTCAAGTTGGTCACATCGGTCAGCCCTGTGGACCAAGCTCAGACTGAGCGCATGTTCCCAGACTGTTTTGGGATCCTCTGGGGAGAAAAAAGCACTCTTAATAGGATGTGCTGGTGCCCTAAAGGGGTGTAGAACAGAGGTCATGACTATGGGGAAGAGGAGAAGACGCCTGGGATGATGTGTTTGGATCAGGAAGATAGATACTGTGAAATGCATGCACGTGTTGTCAAGTGGGAATTTTTCCAACAGCAAACAATTCAAGTAACGGACCATTTTTGCACCAGCTGAGCTTGATCTATGGGAACCACTCAGGAGCATGGCAAGAAGCTGCAAATGTGTTCTTCTACCTCTCTCTCCCCAGAAGCTTTCACAAGGAAGCTGGGAGAAATTTTTTGTCAGTCCTATTTTCCACTATGGTTTATGTCTCTCCTTTCTGAGTCCCTTTCATAAAAAAAGGTAGAAACTAATGTATGAGTACTAAGTACTAGACACAAGTCCCACTGGCTTCATTTAACCCTAGAGCTACCCTGTGAGATCTTTGTCATTCCTGTTTCACACATGAGGAAACTCTGAGATTCGATAACTTGCCCCAATTGCACAGTTAGAAAGAAATGGAACTGGAGCCCGCTAAGGCCAGCGTTGACACCAAAACCCATTGCTTTTCCCTCTCCAGCAAGCAGCTTCCAAGAAACACACTCCAGATCATTTGAGAAGCCATCTGATGTGACTTCTGGGACAATGTACTATCCGGCCAGTGAGGCTGTCTCCCAATCCCAGGTTTTATTGAGAGGGACTTGGAGAGCATCCAATCCATCCCACAAGGTAGTCTAGTGTCTGTCACTATGTGACTCAGCAGGTCACGGCTCTCTGAGCCCCAATTTCCTCATCCCTAAAATATGAGTTGGGCTAGATCAGTGGCTCTCAAACCTGGTTGATGTCAGGACCCCTTTACACGCTTAAAAATTATTGAGGACCCAGCTTTTGTTTATGTGAGTTATGTCTATGATTATTTACCATTTTAAAAGTTAAAACAGAAACTTTGGAATAACAGTTTCCCAAAACAAAGGAAATGCAGCGAGATGAGTGGAATTGTTTGACAATTTTGTAAATCTCTCTAATGTCCTACAGCTTAAGACAGCTGGATTCTCTTATCTGCTACATTTGATCTGTTCCGTATCACATGGGATGTAGTCTCTGGAAAACTCCACTGTACTCTTGTGAGAGAAGGAGAATGAAGAAGACAAATAATGTCTTACTGGTACCATGGAAATAGCTTTGTCTCCACTTCCCCTGCAGGGGCTTCCAGAGGTCCTGACCACCCCCCTTTTTTTTTTTTTTTTTAAAAAAATTTATTTATTTTTGGCTGCGTTGGGTCTTCGTTGTTGTGTGCGGGTTTTCTCTAGTTGCGGTGAGGGTGGGTTATTCTTCGTTGCAGTGCACAGGCTTCTCACTGCGGTGGCTTCTGTTGTTGCGGAGCACAGGCTCTAGGTGCGCGGGCTCCGTAGTTGTGGCACACGGGTTTAGTTGCTCTGCATCATGTGGGATCTTCCAGGACCAGGGCTCGAACCCGTGTCCCCTGCATTGGCAGGTGGATTCTTAACCACTGCGCCACCAAGGAAGCCCCCTGACCACCCTTTGAGAATTGTTTCCTCCAGCACTCAGAATCACCTGGGGGGGTCCTGATAAAATGCACATCTGGCCTATCCCAGACCTGTGGTATCAGAATTCACATTTAATAAGCCTCCTTGCACACTGGAGTTTGGGGACACCGGGGTGGGAGAGCTCCAAGATTCCTGCCAGCCTGGTTCATCCAAAGCTACCGAGTGCCCTGTTTTGGTAGAGTTGGGATTAAGGCCCAGGTCTCAGTGCAGGGCTCGCGGTGGCAGTCAGCTCCTGCTCTCTGGCTTGCCTGGCTTATCAGTTCACATCTCCCTACTCACTTTCCCATTCAGGGAAGTGCTGAGGGCAGCTGGGCACCTCGCTTACAGCTTTAAAATAAATATTAGGCTTGCTTATAGCTGTACATTTCTGCATGCAGCAGACGCAAGAGAAGTGAAGGACGGAACCCATGGGGCAGGGACCTCCCTTGCCCACAGGAGGAAGTTCTGTGCTAAGCTTGCCCACCCCCCCGCCCCGGGTATCTGTGCAGTGAGTCATCCACAGCTCATGAGTGTCGGGCCAGGCAATGGGAGTATAAAAAAATAAAAGAAAAACTATACCCTCAGGAGTGTAAGGTCTGGCTGGTGCAAAACAGGCAAATGTGGAAGCAACTCAAGGAAAAGAACAAATTGCATAAAGAATGTCTCTAGTGGAGAAACCCTAATGTAGAATACTTACATACTAGATAAAGTGGACTGTGACATCGCTTTTAAATTTCAGAGTAAGATTCCACAATTGCACTTAAAAAATATTGTGATTTAATTAACACACAAAAAACCCGGCTATAGTGGGACATTTGCTTACATGGAAGTTATAACGGAATCTGTTAAAACCTATGTTACAAAGTAACCTGTGCAATTGGTGTGATGGAAATAGCTTTGGCCTTGAATCAGTCACAACTGGGCCACTAACTAGCCATTAACTAGCTGCAGTGACTCTAGTAATGTAACATGTGTTGAGCACTTACTATGTGCAAGGCACTGTTAGGTGACATGAAGCATTCACAAAAGCAAAAAGCCTAAAACGCACTGGAGGAGATAAGCTTTGTTCACAAGCATCTGCACTGGAGGCGGCAGGGTTCAGGGCTGAGAGTTAAGATGCCTCGTGCACTGTGGGAGATGCGTATTTAATGCCCTGGACCGCCATTCACCAGCACGGCGCCTCTGGTTCCTCAGCTGTACGGGAAGGGATTCAGTGACACGACCTCCAAAGCCGGGCCCCATCGCCCCCAGCAAGGACATTCCCCTCCTGCTCTCTCTGCGCCTGTTTCTCCACCTGGAAAAAGGTGTCCCACACAAGGTCGTGGTGAGGAGCAACATTTCCTGGCACCCATCACACGTGACCACGGACAAGAATACACCTCGGACCCTGCCCGGGTGGGTCAATTTCACGCGTCAACCCCAGAGTGCACCGCAGCGACGGGAGGAAAGAGTGATGGACCCTTGGACAACAGGCGGTCAAGTGCCCGCTACATTAGAAAGCGCGGCCCGACGTGAGCCACCACCCTTCCGCACCGAGCCGCGGAGCACAGCCCAGGCCCTACGCGTCCTTTGCCCCGAGCCAGAGCCCGGCCCCCGCCGCCTTTCCCCTCGTCCCGCGCCTGCGCCACGCCCCCGCGCTCTCTGGGGAGATGGCATCGATGTGCTCGGCGCTCTCCTGAGCCAGCCCTAGGGGTGGGCGGGCCCATTTGCCTCAGGTGGTCTAACAGGCGCCGGGGCGGACCAATGGCGTGGCCGCGTGGCTCCGCCCCTTCCTTGCGATTGGCCGGCGCTGGAAAGCCGCGGCCTGGGCCTCGGGAGGCGAGCCGGAGAAGAAATCAGTCCCGGTCGTCCGCGCTGCGGCTCGCTGTTCGCCGGTTGTCCTCGGTCCAGCCTGCTCTGCCGCCGCCGCCGCCATGGCCCAGTGAGTGGCCGCCCGCGGGCGGCCGGGGAACTTTCCGAGGGCCGACGCGGAGGCCGGAGTCGCCCCAGACGTCGCCTCGCCCCGGGGGTCTTCTGAGCCCGGCCTCGTGGCGCCTGGAGCCCCGGCCCTCCAGGGAGCCGCCAGACCCCGAGCCAGCCCCGCGGCCTCGCCTTTTCTCGGACCCAGCCCCTCTGCCCCTCGCGGCGGCGCAGGCGGATCTGGTTCCTAGGAAGGGCGCGAGGGGAGGGGACAGGCGTGGCCGCGGGAAGCCCGGGCTGCTGGACGGTCCGGCTGTGGGAGACGGGAGGCCTGGAACGAGTCGTCAGCAGCTCGGATAGAGCGCAGAAGAGGCTTAGTGCCGTGGACCCCCTCCTGCGGGCCCCCTCTTGGTTGGCCCAGGAGAACATGAGGACCCGTTAAGTGGCAGAGCGGGGTGGCCCGCCTCGAGTTTCACGGAAGGCTGCAAGCCCGGGGTCTAAAGTGCAAAAGGGAGGAGGGGATTAGAGGAAAGTTAAGACGTGTGATCAATCACAGCAAAAGCTAGAAAGCTCAGGGTTTCTGACTTGGAATGAATTAAGTGAAGCTGACGGTTTCCTTTGTTCCTTTCCCCGTCTTTTAGAGCGGATATTGCGCTGATTGGACTGGCTGTCATGGGCCAGAACTTAATTTTGAACATGAACGACCACGGCTTTGTGGTAAGTTAGGAGGGGCACACTCTTCCCTTACGGATTCTTGTTGCCTTAGTCTGAGTGCTGGTGACCGTTCTGATTCCGAAGAACCCATATAACGTGGAACATGGTTCTCTTTATATGTGCCCTGTTGCTGCTTAGGACGTTTTTGCAAGAGATTGAGAAGCACCACTTTGCATGTGGGTGTGGGAGGGGCAGCTCCACAGCTCTCTGAGGAAGGAGAGTCCTGCTAAATGTATCTGCAGGTTCTGTCAGTTCTGCAGCCTTGAATAAACCTGTCGGTATCCTAAGGAGGAGAAGTCCCGCTGGGAGTATAGATTTCTGACTTTATTGCCTAATGGGATCTGGTGAAACGTTCGGGTGTGAATACTAAACTGGCTTAGATACAGGATTGTCAGTGACAGAAGATAACAGTCTGGAACTAGCTTGTTCCCAGATTTGAGTCCTAACCAAATAGCGACAGACTCTTATCCAGCCTGATAAGTTTTGGGCAGTTGACATTTGCCTATATTCAGTTCTTTGCCTTTTCATCCTATTAAAATTAACTTTATGGTGATCAGTCAGCACTTGAGTGGGGAAAAGGTAGAATCAGGGTCCTACCTCCCCAAAACGTTGGGCTGCATAGACATTCCATTGTCACTTGGTCCTCAGTCTGAAGGTCTTGTATGTCCCAGATCTCCTGATCAGGCCTTTTGTCCTTCTAGGTCTGTGCTTTTAATAGGACAGTCTCCAAAGTTGACGAGTTCTTGGCCAATGAGGCGAAGGGCACCAAGGTGGTTGGTGCTCACTCCTTGGAGGAGATGGTCTCCAAGCTGAAGAAGCCTCGGCGGATCATTCTGCTTGTGAAGGCTGGTCAGGCCGTCGATGATTTCATTGAAAAACTGGTGAGGCCAGCTCTCTCCCCGCTGCTACTCGTGTGACAGAACGTCTCTCGTTCCCTTCCTTTAGCTATTTCACTTTTTTTTTTTTTTTGGCCGCGTCGGGTCTCTCCCATTCTGGCGCGCAGGCTATAGAGCGTGCAGGCTTAGTTGCCTCGCAGTATGTGGGATCTTAGCTCTCCGACCAGGGATCGAACCCACATCCCCTGCATTGGAAGGCGGATTCTTAACCACTGGATCCCCAGAGGAGTCCCTCACTTCTTTTTGCTTAAGAAATTTTGTCCCTTTTCAATTTTTGGGTATGATCTGCTCAGTTCTGACAAAATGTTGCTTAAAAGTCTCAGTGTTGGTTAACTTGACTGGCACCAATTAAGTAAAAACATACCCTCAAGTGGTAGTAATTGTTAGTATATAAAATTCTGAGGACAGCAAGAGACACGTCCATGAATTCATTATCAACCAGAATAGAAACAGTAGTAATCTCAGTGAGCTCTTTGATATTCAAAAAAAAAAAACTTATAGTTTTGATTGTGTATTATGAATGTTTAGTGCTAGTCACTATTAAACCTTACTGTCCAAATTTAGAAATAGATTTCATTTTTCTCAGTATTCCTATAAAGCAACAATTCTCAAATTGTTGTATCATTTAATATAAATGACAAGAGATCCCCCTAGGGAGTCCTAGCAAATGTATCTTTTTTTGGAAGAAGAAAGTAGGCACCTGGGTGGTGCTGGCCGTGCTGTGGTAGGTGGCTGCCTCTGTGCAGTTCTGGTCCCTGATCATCAGCTGAGGGGGCGTTTGCGTCACAGAGGTGCTGATCTTGGTTCTTTGACACATTGTATTCTGACCCCTTATTTATGCTTTCTGCCACCTCAGGGCCAGGGGATAGTGGACCCATTTGTTCGTGGTCACCGCCATCTGTACTCTCCCCAGCTTGTTCTCACCGGAGGCCTGATGGCCACTCCTCCACTGGGGTGTCTGTGGGAGAGGAGGGGCCGAAGGGACAGCTGCCTTTTCCCCAGGGAGCGTGCCCGGCACCTCCTGGTCAAAGCGCTGTTGCTGTAAGCTTCTGGGGGGACGCCTCTAGGGCCCCTTTCCTCAACATACCTCTGGGGGAAGATCACACTGTATTAACCAGGAGGATTGCCCTCACCATCAGTAAACGGAAACAACCTCATTGCCAGTGCCCTGCAAAGACATTTTTCATCTTCACCAAGAACTTTATTGAACAACGTATTCATTAATCGAAAGAACTTTTTGGCCAACCCCATCGATACTGAAAAACAGTTCTACAGTATCAGCTCTGAAAAAACCAAGGCATTAGCCATTTGGAAGAAATGTTTTGTTGTGAGAAGTGTTGTAACAATAAACAAAGGAAAGGGATGAACATTCCTTTCCCAGAGGAGTAATGTTACCAGTGGGGTTGTTTCTACAGGGAGAGGAATTTGTAACCAGTACGCTACCGTTAAAAAAAAAAAAAAAAAAAGACCTAGAAAGGAAGAACGTTGTGATAAAGGACACACCAGACTTTGTGTAGTAAGATGCCAAGCTGCCTATGGTCAGCTACAGACAGAATGGACTGAAAAATGGTAGAGTACTCTTCAGCATAGGACAATATTAAGTAATGTTACCTGGAGCCTTGTTGGGGGAGACTGAATAATGAATACAGTAATAAAGCCAGCCTGACTGGTGTGGCGTAGGAAGATACTCTTGTTCAAGGCTTGGTCTCTTGCTGCCTTCTCCAAGTGGTGGTGATCAAATTGTTTATTCATACACAAAACCATTTGATATTTACTGGACCCCTACTCTGTTCTAGGCAGAGATTTTATAGGTCTTTTAGAGCTAATCCAATCTGGGAATAAATATCAGGCAGGTGGTACACATTGGAAACACAAAACTTTCCAAGTAGGTTTTGTTCGTTGTAAAAATCTTAGTTAAAAAGGATTATTTCGGTTGTGGAGAGTTCTGACTGGGTTTGCTAGCCCTGAGCTTTTAAATAGGGTCTAGCTCTAGCCCCAGAGAGGATTGTTGAAGATTAAATAATATATGTATACTTTCAGACAGGGTTTATTTGGGATAAATTCTTGTTTGCTTTAATTGGTCAAGGTATGTTTATTTTTGTCTTTCATTTTTTTGGTCCGCCTTAATGCTGGTGTCTGGTTACAGGTACCCTTGTTGGACACTGGTGACATCATCATCGATGGAGGAAATTCTGAATATAGGGATACCACGGTAAGCATTTTTCAGTCCACATTCTTCCAGGTTCTGAGAACATTCTAGAAAAAAGTACCAGCATTGCACATGTGACAGAAGAGTAGACGTCTTTGTGTGGTGCTCTTTTGGGATTGGCCATTAAGACATACCTGATGGATGAGATTCTCCTTAGTCACACACGTAACTGAAAAGAATGACTGCTGCTTAGATACGGCAGGCTGGGCGTTTATGCTTCATCTTCCCTTCCTGTCCAGCCACTCCGTGATACATCAGCGTGCAATGTGGGTGAGCACCACTGTGCTGACGGTCTCATGTACAAGGTCATTTCCTGTAAAATGAGAATGTATGTTTAGCTTTATCATTTCCCTTTGAGGACAGGGTAGCCATATTAAACTTCCATGGATTTTTTTTTTAATTCCCAAACAGAGGGGATTGGTAAGTCAGAAGGGGGATTAAATTTCCTGAATGACCAGGTTATTAGTGGATCCTTGGGTCATTTAAGTCAAATGTGGGATCTCCATACCTGTCTTGTACCTCTTCTCATTCAGTGGGAGAAACTGATTTTAGGGAAGCATGACGAAATTCTTTTTCTCTCATGTAGAGACGGTGTCGAGACCTCAAGGCCAAGGGAATCTTGTTTGTGGGGAGTGGAGTTAGTGGTGGAGAGGATGGGGCCCGTTATGGCCCATCACTTATGCCAGGAGGAAACAAAGAGGCTTGGTGAGTACCAAAGGCACCACCCTTGCGTCGACACAGGGACGCAAGGTGAGAGAACGGGTGAGCTGTGAGCAGTTCTGCCACCCGATCTCCTCTGTGCAGTCTGAGTGTTGGAGATGGGAGATGCTGGAAATATTTCTTTTATGTATACATTTTTTTGCTTTGACATAACGCATGTGCCTGTTCCTCCTTTCCTTTTTTCTTCTGTTATTTCCTCTAGTACCAATAATGGAAGTTCTAAATAGGCTTCAAGGGTTCAGAGGCTTTAATGAGGCAGCTCAGATAATGTCCTGTGCACTGTCTGGACTTAGGAGTAAGGTCTGCCTCTTCAACTCATATATGGTGTATTTAATCATTGTGAGTAATGGCAAAGTCAGACAGGGCCTCTTTCGTCCAGGGAATGAGGTGGAAAATTTTTATTTGACTGGGGAAAAAACGAATTTTACACTGCTCACTGTGTTGTGTATAAGAGGAAGGGTTGGCTGCAGAAGGGGGGATGCTTTGGTGATGATGTAGCAGGAGGGCTGTATAAAGCATAGGCTGTGGGTGATGAGCGGGATAGAGGATTAAAATGAAAAGATGCAAGTAATTAATTATACATAATGTAGACTGAAGGAAACACCGCTGTTGAGACTGCAGGAAGAGAGAAAGCCAGATAGAGGATGATAGAGAGATGGAGCAGAAGAGAAAGAAGTAGAAAAGGAAGGATCCTTGTGAGGGAGACGTGGGAAGGCAACGCGCTTTTCCGAGTGAGTTTGGTTTCCGAATATTCTAGACTTATATTAGGCATTAAAGTAAGGAGTGATCAAACCTAATCCCCAAAGGTGAGGGGTTGACTGGGGAAGATTAGTCTTTTAATTACCTCCCTAATGATTAAGTCTGGGGATTCTCTTCAGTATGTTAAAGTCTAGAAATAAAGGCCTTCCTGCTTCTCAAAAACTTAAAAATATTTATTTTGGGGTACCGCTAAGTGGGCTGTTACAAATGCAGACAATACACATGAAGAAGTCTGCTATACAGAGGTGCTCTAGTTCTCATTAATACATTTTCTCACACTGACCTGTTAGAAGCAGAAATGGTACTTTTACGTGAAACAATCAAAGTTCAGGGAAGCTCTAAAAGCTTAAGATGTAGCCACCCCAGCCCCCTCCTCCTGAGCGTTCACTTTGCAGCCCTGTCAAGTTTTGTGTCTTTACCAAAACCCTTTTGTGAAGAAGGCTTTATTGGTCAAAAGTGAGGAGAACAGTAGGGAACAGCGTCAGGAGTTACTCTGTGCGCCTAGGGGAGGCGGGGAAGGAATGAACAACAGTTGCTTTTTCTCTGGATGATAAGGAATGTAGCTCTTGGAAACGTTGCATGGTTCTTTCTGTCCAGAATCCTGCTGTGCTTGATAACATACATCCAGACTGATAGAAGCGATCGCTACAGGAACGGCTTGGAATCACAGCTGCTTCTGATAGTGCGATAGAAATGTCTTCCGGGGCTTTGCTGACCCTCTCACCCAGCCTTTTTGTCTCCTGTCTCAAATCAGATAGTCCGCAGCCTCTGACTGATTTACCTTGAGGACTTAGCTTATTCATTACTTTTTTGTGGGCATTTCCACCGACCGCTAGAAAGGAAACAATTGGGGGGCGGGGGGGAGTCCTTGAGAATTTCGTGAAGACCCAGGCCCCTTGTCAGCAGCTGAACCACCCACTTCCTTCCTACAGGCCCCACATCAAGGCCATCTTCCAGGGCATCGCCGCAAAAGTGGGGACTGGAGAACCCTGCTGTGACTGGGTACGTTGTGGGCCCCCCTGAAGCCACTTGGCGCCATGGGCACTGACATGACCAGGGGCAGAGCAAGGATCACCATGGTCCCAGCGGTTTGCTTTGTGATATAAGCTCCTCAATGTTTACGTCGCTAGCACAGACAATGCCGAAAATGCATCAGTTGTACATGTCCTTGTATCTTAACTGGAGGTTGATATTAAAAGCAGCCCTTGTCAATTCATCTAAAATATGGATTCCTTAAAAAAGGAACAGGAAGGGCTTCCCTGGTGGTGCAGTGGTTGAGAGTCCGCCTGCCGATTCAGGGGATGCGGGTTCGTGCCCCGGTCTGGGAAGATCCCACGTGCCGCGGAGCGGCTGGGCCCGTGAGCCATGGCCGCTGAGCCTGCGCGTCCGGAGCCTGTGCTCCGCAACGGGAGAGGCCACAACAGTGAGAGTCCCGCGTACCACAAAAAAAAAAAGAAAGAAAAAGAGGAACAGGAAGGATGAGGTGAAGTAAGATTTTCTTCGTCATGTTACTTCATGGCTAAAGAGAGGATGTCAAGGGAGTTGCCTGGTGGTCCAGTGGTTAGGACTCTGCACTCTCACCGCCGTGGCCTGGGTTCAATCCCTGATTGAGGAACTAAGATCCCGCAAGCCGCATGGCGTGGCCAAAAAAACCCAAAAAGAACAAGAAAGAAAGAATGTCAAGGGGGTAGGGGAGGAAAAGAAGAGAGAGAGAATGTCAGAATCAAAAGTGGAATTCGCTCCCTGGGGTAGGTATTCTGTGCTTAGAACAGAGTAAGCTGCAGCTCTTTGCCCTCACTGAATGCGAAGGAGGCCGAGGCAAATTCGTTCCCTCCGTATATTTTATGTTGCTGGTAAAATAAATTTTATCCCTTGTTACAGCCTTAGTCCATCCCATGGATGGAAAAAAAAACACTAGGCAGGGGAGACCTGAGTTGTCTTTCTGGCTCTCCATTGACTAGCAGTGTGACATTAGGCAAGTCATTTTCTTCCATGGGCTTCAGTTTTCTCACCTGTCAAATATGGGGGTTGGACTGGATGACCTCCAAGTTCTCTTTAGCTCCTGATCCCCTTGAATTTTATTCTACGTGCCATTTTTATGATGTTAGTTTTGCTTTATATGAGATAAAAGGTAGAGAAGAAATGAGGACTTGGGCCCATGGGGGATGAGGCGAGTCCTCCCCCCAGGCCTCACAGTGCCTGGTGACTAAGCCGCTCCTTACATTTTAACCAGTGGTCACTGAGTTCAGTCAGAACCTGCTTAGCGCTGAGAGACGCTGGTGCTGTGATTTAGAAGACCGAGTAATTTTCTCACTAGTGTGAAGGATTGGGAAGGGAGCTTTTGTTCCTTAACAATACACTGCTGCAGTAAAAAAATAAAAAAAAAAGTACGGTGACAGTAACTTCTTTTTAGATACATTTAGGACATAAATCATGAGGAAATTAACAGTACTTGCCTGTGTATCTTGATCAACTCCTGTTGACTTCCTATAACCCCAAGCCTTACTCTTAGGTTACTGAAAAGAAAAAACTGGTATAGATACTAAAAGCAGGCACCCCTTAGCTCAGTTTTGAAGTTACAGGAAGGAAGGGGTGAAGCAAGGTATTATTGGCCATGTTACTTCATGGCCAAAGAAAGTGTCAAAATCAGAAAGGGGGGACTTCCTTGGTGGCACAGTCGTTAGGAGTCTGCCTGCCAATGCAGGGGACATGGGTTCGAGCCCTGGCCTGGGAAGATCCCACATGGCGCAGAGCCGCTAAGCCTGTGTGCCACAGCCACTGAGCCTGCGCTCTAGAGCTCGCGAGCCACAACTACTGAAGCCCGCGCGCCTAGAGCCCATGCTCCGCAGCAAGAGAAGCCACCGCAATGAGAAGCCCGTGCACCACAACGAAGAGTAGCCCCCGCTCACCGCAACTAGAGAAAGCCCGCGCACAGCAACGAGGAGCCAAAATAAATTAAAAAAAAAAAAAAAACAGAAAGGGTAGGCCAGCAATGGAAACATAGATAGAGGAAGTCTCTATGTCAGGGTGGCAGTGTGACAGCATCCACCCCAGCAGTGCTGCCAGCACTGGTCCACCGGCAGGCATATCCCTGTCATGGTGACGGGAGTGTCTGACTGCAGAACTCTCCTTGTTCTGACTCCTTGCCCTCCAACCAGTTTTCAGATAATCTGGCTTCCCAAGTAGCTTGTCCACAGGGACAGGATGTGTTGATCAGACTAACACTTGTAACCATTAAGATACATAGTTAAATTTCTCATCATAAATTTACAGACTGGTATTCTGATTTTATACATCTTGCCAGCTTTATTAGAAATCAGTACCTTGTCAGTTGTGGGACCCTGGCAAGAACACATTTCTGGGCTTCCAAGGGCAGGCCTTGCATCTGAGGTCATTTTATCTCTCGGTGGCCATTACAACTACAGTACATTTATATATTGTTTAAAGTACAAGTGACTTAATCAGCTTCTTTTCACCTGCGGTTGCTAGAAAAATAACCAGGGAAAAGAAGACTCCTTTTACTTGTGGGAGGGGGCTGGGGAGTGGGGAGTTACTTTTAATCACAAGGAGAAAGAATGGAAAATGTAGGCTAAAGACCTGTGGGTACTTCACAGTGAATTTGGGGATTTTGAAAAACCTTTAAAGGAATGAATTTGGAGTTAGTTTACAATAGCATCGTGCTGGATTGAAGCTTGTGTTGAGTTGTTATATGATGATTCTTCTTTTGAAAGTACTGTAAGTGTTTGTTCGTATTCGTTATTTTTTGTATGGGGAGGGAGCCTTGCCAGAGAACTGGATGTGGACTTCTCTGGTGTATTTCCTGGCTCCCTGAAGGCCTCTTGGCGCTTGTGACTCTAACAGGTGGGGGACGAGGGGGCAGGACACTTTGTGAAGATGGTGCACAACGGGATAGAGTACGGAGACATGCAGCTCATCTGCGAGGCCTACCACCTGATGAAAGACGTCCTGGGCATGGAGCACAAGGAGATGGCAAAGGTGAGTCCTGGGCCCTGGGCGGGGGGAGCGCTGCTCAGGTGAGAAGGCTTTGCTGGTGACGATAAGTCCTTCCTCATTCTTTTTCCCTTGGTCATTCTGGTGGCCTGGATGGACTCAGCCTAATCTAAGGGAAGCTCTCAGTAACAGGACCATAAAATCTGATAGCCAGTCACTAAGCCAGAAGTTCCCAGAGACTCTTGGTGTAATCCTCTCTCCCACTCAGGGACCCTGACTGTGTCAGGCCTGTGTCACTTAATTGCCTGGTCTCGTTTGATCCTCCGTTGGTCCCATGTGGGAGGTGCAGCAGAAGCTCGCTTTTCTGATCCAGGTGGGACTGGCTGTTAGACAGGTATTCAAAAAAAGGTAGTCAAAGTTGGGAAACATAAGCATTTCCCCCAACATTTTATTATGAAAATGTTCAAACATACAACAAAATTGAAAGAATTGGACAGTGATCAGTTACATACACACAACCTAGATTCTACCATTAACATTTTACTCTGCTTACTTTGTCGAATATCGTCCATTCGTCTATTAGTTTTATCTTTTTTAAAAAATACACTTCAAAGTAAACTGCAGACATTTGTACTGTTTTCTGTAAATACTTCAGCATCATTAACTAGGCAAACATTTATTTTAACTGAAAATATAGGAAGGTACGTTCAATCACCCATCATTTCATGGAGAGCCAGGTCCTTCTTTTAAGTGTGGCTCTGCTGCTTAGCATTCTAATCAACTTTCTTATCATCTAGAGTTTGTAGTTTCAGTTATTTCAAGTGGAACATGATTTAAAGACACTTTCGAGGCACACAGTGCAGAATCCTTCCAGATTTTTTACATTCTTTTCCCTCCTAATTTTAAAATTTGTGTTGGGAATTCCGTGGTGGTCCAGTGGTTAGGACTCTGCACTCTCACTGCCAAGGGCCTGGGTTCAACCCCTGGTTGGGGAACTAAGATCCCACAAGCCATGCGGTGTGGCCAAAAAAAAAAAAAATTGCGTCATCCCCACTTATTTTGTTTCACTAACTTGCCTTTATTGTTCTTTCCAAAACAGTTTGACTTAGTTTTCATAGAAACATTGCTTTTCTTTTTGTGTTCATATTTAATTGGTTTATATAGTATGAGTGCCGGGCACTGTTGTATGTTGGGGATATATTAGTGGAAGAAACAAAGTCCCTGCCCTCATGGACCTTGGAAAGATAGGCAGTAATGACTGAATATATAAAACCTGTTCGTGATCACTATTATAAAGAAAAGTAAACGGAAGGAAGAGGCTGCTCTAGATCGGGTGATCAAGGAAAGTGACTGTACGAAAACCCAAGCGAGGTGAGGGGACACCTGGCTCTGAGGAAAGCACTGGCCTGGTGACCAGAAAATCAGCATGAACAGGTTGAAATCAGAAGCAGCTGACTGTTGGTTAGCATAAAACTCAGCTGGTGGCAGAAGTGTTCGGGTGTCCTGCAGAGGAGCCTGGTAGCCTCAGGGGTTGAGCAGGCTGTGAGCATCGGTCAATATTTACATGGGAAAGGGATGAATCAGTTAAGGGAGCATCTCCGGTATAATCCTAGGTTCTCCCACATTGTTTTCTTTCACATCCTGCGCACAGGCCTTTGAGGAATGGAATAAGACAGAGCTGGACTCATTCCTGATTGAGATCACAGCCAGTATTCTCAGGTTCCAAGATACTGATGGCGAACACCTGCTGCCAAAGATCAGGGACAGCGCGGGGCAGAAGGGCACCGGGAAGTGGACCGCCATCTCTGCCCTGGAGTACGGCGTCCCCGTCACCCTCATCGGTAACACTCAGCTTTGGATTGAACCTTTTCATCTCACTGTTTTGACCCTGGTGTCTTTCTGGCAACTAAGAGTTACCAGATCTCTCAGAGAATCTCTTCAACCCTAGTCGGCTTTCCGAGTGTGGTCTGCTCTTTCTGCCCTTGAATAAGTTGACGGTGTGAGAGAGGCTGAAGCTGCTTTTGAATCTCTTCTTTGTAATCCTTCTGTCAAGCATGTGAGCTTTGAGATAAATTCAGAAGTTACTACCTGTCTTAGCCAGTTTGACTTTGGGGATCGTTTTAACGTTAGTGATTAAATTGTAGTCAATGACCTAAGATCTTTCTAATAGGGAAGCTAACTGTAATGGAATTTTTCATACAAAAGTTCACAGAATAATAAAAGTTTATGTACTCAACATTTATTACTATTTTGCTGAGGTTTTTTCTCAGATATTTGAGGAATAAAATATTACCTAAGCATTTCCAGTCCTTTAATATTCTTTTCCTAAGTTCCTTCCCCTTTTTCTTTTAGAAGAAAACTACTGTCCTGAAGTGAGTGTATATCCTTCCCATCCATGTTTTTTATCTTGTCTTAATGAGCTAAGCATCAAACTCAAAAAGTTGTAGAGAGAAGGGAATAATAAAAAGCAGAAATAAAACAAAAATAATAAGGGGATTAACAAAACTACGTGATGGTTCTTTAAGAATAAAATAGATACATTCTGTCAAGATTGGAAAAGGAGAATGGAGGCTCCTGGTCTGCTTAATGAAGGCTGATCTTTGCTCCTGGCAGAATGGTTCCCCCTGCAGTAATAAAACAAGTTTTCTTGTTGACTCTTCCAGACATAGGTTGCCTTTCCCTCTCTAGTCTCCTCCTGCCTTTGGTTTCCTGTTAATTATGCCTGACTGTGTTTACAGTGGACTGGGTAGTTGCAGGCACAGTAAGGAGGGAAGCAGTTTGCTTAGTCCAGCTCTACAGAGAAGGAAGTTGACTGCTTTTTAGCTAATCTGAGCGCTACCCTGGGCAGGGGCCCAAGGGGACAGTAACTGGGAGCAGTTTTTTCATCACTGCCTCAAAAAGAATCCTGCTCTCTTGTTTCGGAGACTTTGTACCCTACCTTCCAGCTGATGGTAGTCAGGCTTCCTCCCTGGCTGCGTGCCATTCTTGTTTGTTGAACTGACGGGGAAATGAGTCTTCCAGCTAATCTTTAGGTAACCCCCGGAGGGTTACGCCACACTCGCCTCTTCCTGCTTTTTGTCTTCTGAAGCTTCCGCCTAAGAATGCTAAGTCATCCTGTGTGTGCACTGCAGGCGCCCAGAGAGCCGGGCAAGGACAAGGACGGGGAGACACCTGCTCTCAAGTTTATGGCCAGAACCCTTTCCTGAGAAATAAAGTCCTCTGTTAGTTCCCAAAGGTTTTACTTCATTCTGTCTGTTGGGGGAAAAAATGGTTAATTTATTCTAATTATATAAAGTGTCAACTGGGCAAGCATTTGTAAGTGATAATTTTTAAGATACTAATATCTTAATATTAAAATACCATATTGGGGACTTCCCTGGCGGTCCAGTGGTTAAGAATCCGCCTTCCAGTACAGAGATGCGGGTCCAAGCCCTGGTCAGGGAACTAAGATCCCACATGCTGCACAGCACAGCCCCCACCCCCCAAAAATATTGAAATATTTTTTATTCAAATGAAGTAAAATTGTGAAACTGTAATGGTGACCATGGACATAGCAAAAACTAAACTGTAAAAATTAGAAAATGGAGTTTTTTGAAGGGAGAAGTCTCAGTGTACTCGTTTCAAAGTGATGAGTATTAGTGCCTCAAAAGAAAAGCAATGAAGTCTTTGGTGACCATTTATAAATTAAAGTCCTCGCAAATGGAACTGAAATTTTACTGGAGGACCAACACGGAGTAATTCTTAATGATAGTGGTTTTGCTCTTGTTTTTTCCCCTTAAAATTCCCCTTTGAAGTTCATGGTGATCTTTGAGGTTGAATATGTGTATTTATGTTGGAGACTGACTTGGAGTTTTCATTTTCAAATTAACCGTTAGAGCTTTTTATGAAAGTTCTTTCTGATGCAGGTTAGCTTTGCGGCCGAAGGTTGAGACTTTGCGCTCGTGGTAAAACTGGAAATCGTGCTGCATTGCTCTTTTCCCTCATCTTCTCTGGCTCGTGTGCGCTCCTCCTCGGGTTCTGCCTGTGAGTTGTGGTGACTTGTTATCTCCCCCTCCCCCCACGTAGGAGAAGCGGTCTTTGCTCGATGCTTATCATCTCTGAAGGACGAGAGGATTCAAGCCAGCCAAAAGCTGAAGGGGCCTCAAAAGGTCCAGTTCGAAGGAGATAAGAAATCATTCCTGGAGGACATTCGAAAGGTGGGGTGCCGCCCCGCAGTGGCAGCGGGATCGGACTGGCGGGGAGAACACCCCGAGGCCACGGGGAGGACGTGGGGTCTGTCCAGCCTTGCCCGTTGATCTGATATGCAGCCTTTCCTAAACCGTGTCCTCGTTAGAGCTGCACTGCGGTGGCGGGGGAGCGGGGGTGTGTGGCGGGCGGGGCGGGGCGGGGATTAGGCAGCCGTGGGCCAGCCGCAGTTCTGATGAGTCTTTGTGCCCTCCTTTAGGCGCTCTATGCTTCCAAGATCATCTCTTATGCTCAGGGCTTTATGCTGCTAAGACAGGCAGCCACTGAATTTGGCTGGACCCTCAACTATGGTGGCATTGCCCTGATGTGGAGGGGGGGCTGCATCATCAGGAGGTGAGTGGTCGGGGCACCTGCCACCTGCCGTGCGGGAGCGCTGTGGTCTTAGGGCGCTCTCGGGGACGGTTTCCCTGGAACTGGTACAGTTGAGTCCTCTCGCTGGGACGCTGGCAACCAGGCAGGTTTAGGTGTCACATCTCACTTTCTTCCTGCACGTCAGTTATTCTAACTCGAGTGTCCATCCTTCCCCGTCTAAAGTAGTTCTGTGAGCATGGTTGTGCCCTTGGCCCTCACCTCTCGGGACCTGGGCTGTCTGTATTCACGGCACGTACAGCGAGCTGGTGGGGATGGGGGGACAGGTGCCTTCGTACCTCGCGAGGGTATCTGTCAGCTTCCAACTTACTTCCCCTGCTTTCTGCCAGGTGTTCAGCCTGCTAGTTAAGATTCATTGATTTTTTTTCCCTCTTGATTATTTCAGTGTATTCCTGGGAAAGATAAAAGATGCATTTGATCGAAACCCAGGACTTCAGAACCTACTACTAGATGACTTCTTTAAGTCAGCTGTGGAAAACTGCCAGGTATGTAGCCCAGAGCTGGGTAGTACGGGAATTCTGTCTTAGTGAGTTTTGCTCTGGGGGGTCTGCTTTTTCATTTATGCATGAAAATCTGTTGTCTTTTCTTTGAGCAAATCACTAGTCGTTGGCTTTACTTTTTTGCTCAGGACTCCTGGCGGCGGGCAGTCAGTACTGGTGTCCAGACAGGCATTCCCATGCCCTGCTTCACCACTGCTCTTTCCTTCTACGATGGATACAGACACAAGATGCTGCCAGCCAACCTAATCCAGGTGAGCTTTTGGAGTAGGTGATGAACATGAACCTGGGTGGTACCTCGGGTCATGTACCTGCGTCTGTCCTATAACCAACCCATTTCTTGTTTTCTAGGCTCAGCGCGATTACTTTGGGGCTCACACCTATGAACTCTTGAACAAGCCAGGACAGTTTATCCACACCAACTGGACAGGCCACGGTGGCAGCGTGTCCTCGTCTTCATACAATGCCTGATGAGATTCTGTTAAACGCGCCACGACTCCACAGACCGGTACATTCCACTTGCCACACAGCACTGCTTACCTGGCCCTTTGCCCTACTTTCTTCTCAGATCTTTGAAAATAGTGTCGTAAGAGACTCCTCTGAAGAGTCAACCCGAGTTTATTTGTAAAGCAGATCTGTGAGAACCATCGCATCCTCTGCCCTCGCCTCTTGGGATGGAGCAGAAATTGAGCGTGTGCGCGACCTCGAGAGCCAGCTCCCTGAGGCGGTGTTTCCCGCGTGTCCCCCGTGGGTTAGGGAGACAGAGCTCTTCTCACATAGGTGGGAAACGTTTTTGTGGAATTTGATCAAACTGGAGTCTTCGTATCATGCAGCTGAATTCCCTTTTGCCTTTATTTAATAAAAATTTTTAAAAAAAGAAAAAAATCATATTTATGCTTCTTCTCCAGATTCTTAAATATTCTCACCTTATCCACACTGAGCCATATCCTCATTGGTAGAAGGATGTGCACCCGGTTTCATTACATTTGAATTAGTTTATTTCCTTCCTTTATTTAGCCTTCTTAAATATTTTCCTCTTTGTTTTCTTTAAAAAAAAAAAAGAAAAGAAAGAAAAGACCTCAATAATAGTACCAGGAACAGCAAAGTTAGGTAATGATTAACTCTGGACGGAAGGGTGAGGAGAGGTAGTCAAGGGGTGGGTGTACAGGCTTATGACTTCGGGCAAATTATTTAATCTCTCTGGCCTCAGTCTTCTCATTTGTAAAATGGGGATAATCATCGTACCTGCCTCCTTAAGGTTATTTTGAAGATTCACCTAGTAAAAACAGACCGACACTTGACACATAATAAGCACCTACTTAAGTGGTAATTATTATTATTACCACTTCAGGTGTGCCTGTCCCTGAAGCAGTGGCATTTCTGAGAGTTAGAAACCAAATGTTACTTCTCAGCACTCACTGGTGAATTCACTTTGGAAACCGGCCCTCAAAAAGTTCCTGGCAGGGCTCCTCTGTGTGCTCAAGTAACAACAGACAGATCTTAACTGAATACACTACCACCATAACCCCTTCACCACCACCCTGCCAGGAGGTGGATCTTGGGAAAAAAAGGCAGATTCTGAGCCAGCAGGTCTGGGGTGGGGCCCCACATTCTGTATTTCTAATGAGCAACCAGGTGAGGCCATTATGGCACAGGGCAAAATAAACGGAAGCTCCTTTATCGCTAAAAGAATATAACCGTCCTTTGCCTAGGTCCTTGACAGGGAGTTTTTTTTTTTTTACTATATATACGATTTCATGCCTTTGGAACTTTACATCCCGTGACTTATTTGAAAAATTAATGTCTGCCACACAGTGAATACTATTTAAGGTTGACTATTACTTCCTGCTGAAGGGGAGGTGGTCAAACAATTCTGAAAGTGGATAGAGGTGGCCACGGACGGGTTCTGCCCCCAGCCAGGTCCTGTCCAGCCTAACTGCCACAGGGACAGTCTGGTGGCCATTCCAGCAAAGGGCCTCCCTTGGCAGAGACTGTGGGCCTATTATCTTTCTGCTTTCTTTCTGCTTCCATTTGAGACACAGTGGAGTTAAGACATATGGATCAGGCAAGGGAGCAGACAGGACCTCTCAGCAGAGGTTTTAGGCAGGGGGTTTACAGCTGTTACATTTCTTTGAGGCACATGTGGAGCCATCTTTTTAGGAGGGGTAGAGAGACCGTCAGGATGTATATACTATGTTTAGTATGTATGTTAGCACAGACATGTTCGCTGTTTAGTAATAGATGTGCTGTTCCAGTAACAAACCACCGCAAACTCAGTGGTGTGATATAACCACCATCTTTATCATTCTCCTAATTCTGAGAGTCAGGAAGTTGGTACAGGAGCGACAGCTTGTCTCTGTTCCACAATGTCTTGGAGTCTCAGCTAAGACTTGAAAGTTGGGGGTGATTCCATGGCTGGGATCACTTGGAGGTGTCTGTCTCCTTCATTCATTGGGCGGTTGATGCTGGCTGGGACCTCAGCTAGGGCTACCAGCTGGAAAGGTGCACGGTGGCCTCACCACGTGGCCTTAGCCTAGGCAAACTTCTTACTTGGTGGCCCAGGGCTCCAAAGGGGAGTGTTCCAGCTAACAAAATGGATACCACATTGCCTTTTAAGACCTAGCCATGGATGTGACACAGCATTATTTCAGCCACATTATATCAGTTACAAGTGAGTCATAAGCTCTCTAAATTCAAGGGAAGGAGTATTAGGCTTTACCTCTTTTTTTTTTTTTTTTTTTTTTTGGCGGTACGCGGGCCTCTCACTGTTGTGGCGTCTCCCATTGCGGAGCACAGGCTCCGGACGCGCAGGCTCAGCGGCCATGGCTCACGGGCCCAGCCGCTCCGCAGCATGTGGGATCTTCCCGGACCGGGGCACGAACCCATGTCCCCTGCATCGGCAGGCGGACTCTCAACCACTGCGCCACCAGGGAAGCCCTAGGCTTTACCTCTTGATGGCAGAGTAGCAAAGTTCTAGAAGAGCATGTGGGTCAGGAGATTTTTTTTTTTTTCCCCCAAATATAATCTGCCACGTATGCTTCCCTGGAAAAGGACAATTTGTTACATGGGGAAGTTGGGAACTCTGGCCCTATTTGGGGGTTTTCCTGAGGGCCTCATACAGTATTTATGGAATATATAAGAATATAATAATAGCTAACAGAGTGTGTGCCAGGCACTGTGTTTTTTTTAAAATTTATTTTTTTCTTTTTTGGCTGCGTTGAGTCTTTGTTGCTTGCTGCATGCGGGCTTTTCTCTAGTTGCAGCAAGCAGGGGCTACGCTTCGTTGCAGTGCGCGGGCTTCTCTGTGTGGTGGCACGGGCTCTAGACGCGTGGGCTCAGTAGTTGCGGTGCACAGGTTTAGCTGCTCCGTGGCACATGGGATCTTCCTGGACCAGGGATCAAACCCGTGTCCCCTGCATTGGCAGGCGGATTCTTAACCACTGTGCCACCAGAGAAGCTCCCAGGCACTGTTTTTTGTTTTTTTTGTTGTTGTTGTTTTTGCGGTATGCGGGCTTCTCACTGTTGTGGCCTCTCCCGTTGCGGAGCACAGGCTCGGGACGTGCAGGCTTGGCGGCCATGGCTCACGGGCCTAGCCACTCCGTGGCACGTGGGATCTTCCCGGACCGAGGCACGAACCCGTGTCCCCTGCATCAGCAGGCAGACTCTCAACCGCTGCGCCACCAGGGAAGCCCCCAGGCACTATTTTAAGTTTACTCATTTAATACAACAGCCTCTGAAGTAGGTACTACCATTATCCCCAATTTACAGATGAAGCCCAAGGATGTGAAGTAACTTGTCCAAGATCACATAGCTCCTGCAGAACTGAAAATTGAGCCCCGGCAATCTGGTGCCAGAATCCATGCACTTAATCATCAGACTATCTTACTGCTCAATGTGTACGATGGCAGATTTACTGTACACCTACTATGTGCCAAGCACCATGCTGGGAACCATTTATTTAGAGGTGAGAGAATTTGAAAGTCCTGACCTCATGAGCTCCTAGAATACATATAACAGCCGATGGAGATGGAGTTCTGAATCAGCATTTTACAATGCAAATTTAGGGAAAATAAATGATTAAACATTTATGGGACCCTATTTAATGCAGCTGGAAGGGGCTCAGGAAACCTGCAGTGTCCTTGCCTTATTTATGGTGAGGGCAGTGGGACAAGAGAAGAGGATAAGACTGTGGACTCAGAAGCCAGGCTGCTCATAATCAAATCTGGGCTCTACCACCTCCTAGCAGTTCAACCTCTGACAAAGTCCTTTCACCTCTGGGATACTCTTCCCTCATATGTAAAATGGGGGTAACAGCACCCACCTCCAAGGGCAGGGCACCTAGGGCACAGCCAGGAGCAAGGCAGCGCTCAGTGTTAACCAAGGGGCAAGAGGGCCTTCTCGGCGCAATGCTGACACCTAGTGGCCAGTTTACATGCCAGCTCTTCATCCTGTGAAAATAGTCCCAACCAATCACAGTTGACCCTTGAAAAAGAGGTGGGTAGGTAGGGGTGCTGATCCCCACTTTCCCCCTCCCGCAGTTGAAAATCTGCGTATAATTTATAGTGGGCCTTCCAAGTGTGTGGTTTGGCACACAAAGATTCGACCCACCGCGTATCGTGTAGTGCTGTAGCATTTAGTACTGAGAAAAACCCTTGTGCAAGTGGACCCGTGCACTTCAAACCCGTGTTGTTCAGAAGGTCAGTGTACATCCATTTTCTGTAACATAATACCTCAGCCCTGGACCTCTCTCTTCAGATCCTAAAGGGTTAGGGTATTCTGCACGTGTCACTGGAATAATGCTCTTTCAGCCTGGGAAGCAGCTGCTTTAAAGTGAGATACCTTGCAAGGTAAAAAGCACAGACGCTACCTGGGAAATAATTGTTACTGCTTCTTAAACACTTATGTGAGGCAATTTAAACCTCACAACTGCTCTGCGAGGCTGGTCCTATGATCCCCACTTTATAAATGAGGGAACTGAGTCTTGGAGGGGTTCTGACTTGCTCAGGGTCACCAAGCTTGTGAGAGGGGCTGGGCTCTGAACCCAAGGCCTGGTCCGAGGGCTGGAGTTCGTTTAAAAATGCAGAATACAGGGCTTCCCTGGTGGCGCAGTGGTTAAGAACCCGCCTGCCAATGCAGGAGACACGGGTTCGAGCCCTGGTCCAGGAAGATCACACATGCCGCGGAGCAACTAAGCCCGTGTGCCACAACTACTGAGCCTGCGCTCTAAAACCTGCGAGCCACAACTACTGAAGCCCGTGTGCCACAACTACTGAAGCCCGTGTGCCACAACTACTGAAGCCCGTGCACGCCTAGAGCCCATGCTCTGCAACAAAAGCCCATGCACTGCAACGAAGAGTAGGCCCCACTCACCGCAACTAGAGAAAGCCCGCGTGCAGCAATGAAGACCAACATAGCCAAAAAAAAAAATGCAGAATACAGAAATATATAAAGTGAAAAACTTGAGTGCCTTTATCTGCCTTCTCTTCAACCCATTGCTCAGAATTTAACTATTTGTCATGTATCCTCGCAGCTTTTTCTATTCCTTTCAAATATCCCACATCCCCATATAGATGCATATGCTCTTTTCTTTAAAAAAAAAACAAAAAGAAGATTGTTCTGTACATACTAGTCTGCAAGTTGTTTTCTTTCACGTAACGTCCTAGAGGGCCTCATTCTATAAACTGGCAATTTAAATGCCTTAGAGTTTAGTGTTTCCAAGAACCCTTCATAAATCATTCTGAAGAATAAAAACCTTAGATTGTGCAACGAACCACTCCCTAATAACTTTGCATGTTGAACCTCTGCCTCCTCAGCCCCCAGCAGTTCAGCGTCAGCTGAGATGTGGGGTAGCTGCGGGGTCAGGAGTCAAAAGGCACTCCTGTGTGATGCTTCGCCTGCAGTCTCTCTCTCCTTTATCCCTGACTTCCACCAGAGAGGTAGTAAGAGGGAGGGTGCCTGTATATTCTTCCAATTAAGCACAAATAAACTCTGAGCATCCTTCTTTTCTTTGGTAGTTTCATTCATCAGGAAAGCCAGATGATTTTAACATGCAGTGAGAAGGTGCTGGAATAGAGGAAAAGACTGGGATGTGATAAGGCCTCTAGGGGCTCTCAACGTGAGTTAAAAATAAACACAGCACTAAACTGTGAAAGAAGTGTGAGGAGGTCCAAAAATATGATTTTCCTCTTGATGACTGCGATAAGGCTTTAGAAAATACACAGGTTTCCCCCTTCCTGAAAGTTCACATTCCACCACTTTGCTTTTATGAAAGCCCTGCGTTAGTACCTGCTTTTGCTAACCGAAAGAAATCCAAAGAGAATTTTCATTTTTACGAGAAAAAAGCCGTTGCCATACTAATGTAGAACTTCATAGAAGTGCAGTGGCTTAGTGCAAACTTTCAAAAGCAGGGGATACCTGTACATATATCTAAGTCAAATTTCTTTAAAAAAATCGGGGGGCCTCTACTTTGTCAGGACTCATGGAGATGCTGCTGAGAGTCAGATCCTCAACAAACGTTCAGTGAACACCCACCGTGCACCCGGCTCTGGGGCTTCACTGGAACTCAGCGAGCTGGGCACTCAGGTCTGCATCTCACAACTGATTCCAACACAGTACATTCTTTTTTTATTTATTTTTTACAATGCATTCTTTCAACTTTGATTCAGTAAGTGTTTACTATGTGCCAGGCCAGCAGTGTGCTAGGGCCAGTTCCTACAGTGAGAGTTGATTTCTAAATTTTCAGGACTACTGAAAACCAGAAACAAACACAGCCATTATTAAGAATTAAGTTCCATAAATTTGGGCTTAAATAAATTGTATTAAAAACAAAGGTAGTGGGGCTTCCCTGGTGGCGCAGTGGTTGAGAGTCCACCTGCCGATGCAGGGGACACGGGTTCGTGCCCCGGCTGGGCCCGTGAGCCATGGCCGCTGGGCCTGTGCGTCCATTGCACATTTTTCTATCATCTACGTTCTTGACGTTATTTCCACCTATTGTGTCTGACTGGTGGGTGTGCAGCATCTCTTCTCTGTGTGAGACCGTGCCCCACAGGGTTAACAGAAATCCTTGAGTGTGTCCTACCGAACAGCAGATAAGGGAACCGGCTGTTAGAAACCCCTCTGCTTGCAGCCTCCTTTACTGATGAAGCCTGCTTATTTGTTTTTCCATTCTCTAACTGCATCCCCTCCAAGCTTCACATAGCCTAGGTAATGTATCACCAGACTTCTAAACTACCCTTATAGATAACGCTTCTGACGTATGGGTCACTATAGTAACAGGGGGCTTGTTTTTGTGAACTTTGGAGTTGGCTCCTGCCCAGTTCAGACCAGCTAAAACTAGTTAGGACCACCGACCCTAAAACTGCGCCTGCGCAGAACACTGACGGCCTCACCTTTTCCCTGCCTCCGATCACCTTTCCCCACACCTAAGACCGCCCTACTTCTTTATCCCATAAATATCTCAAGCCTCTGGCCTTCTGGTACACGGGCCTGAGATTTGTTCTCTTGTCTCCTTCCATGAGGACCTCGTCAACAAACTCTCTGCTGCAAACTTGTGTCTCCGTGTTTGGCCTGCTGCTCCTGTGGGGCACACAAACCTGGTTTGGTAACAAATGCTGAGTTCAGTTTCCTCATATTGGTGGCTTGAAATCGGCCATGGTGGGAGTATTTACACCAAGGAAATCTACAGATCTACAAATTAATTCCTTGTTGACTGTTTACTTAAGGAAGTGAGTGGGGAATATGTTAATAATGCAGATTAAACTTGAATGTGTATGGTGTCTGCAGCCTTTACCTCATGAATAGCACAAGTTGAGGAAATAACTCTTCCAGTACTTGACACTATTATTCGACTCAGCAGAGAAGTTCCTTACTCATGTCATCAACGTGTGAGTGAAGCTCCAAAGGAGGAAAGTAACCGAAGAAAGTTTGGAAGCAGTGAAGATCCAACATTGGGTTTCACTTTACTTTTTTTTTTTTAATTTTTTGGCCGCGCATCACAGTATGCAGGATCTTATTAGTTCCCTGGCCAGGGATGGAGCCTGCGCCCCTGCAGTGGAAGCGTGGAGTCTTAACCACTGGACCCCCAGGGAAGTCCCCTATTTCACTTAACTCTTAACGTAAAAGAAAATCAGCCAACATTCGGGCCATAGCTATATTCCTTTGGCAATGGCAATGGGGTGAGCAACTTATTCGCTTAAGGGGATAGAAATCAAACATTTATCCGTGGTCTGACTTTGTGACACTACAGAATTAGAAAAACCCACACTGGATTTTGCAAGGCACACCAAGGTTACAGCCGCATGTAACTTACAATACAGAGTCGTGTACCGTTGTCCCTGTTTTTTCTCTCTCTCTCTCTCTCTCCCTCCCCGCCCCCCTACCCCCACCCCGGGAGCCGGTGCTGCCCACTGTGCTCCGCGCAGAGCTGGCTCTGGGGTCCCCGGGGAGCTCGGCTTGGGCGGGGCGGGAGCAGATAGGCTGCGAGGCGCCCTTCCCAGAGCCACCGCTAGGGGCCGAGAGCGAGGCAGGAGGCAGCTTCGCGCTTTGGCCCCCCGCGCGGCCCGTCGCCCGGCGCCGCGGCGGGAAAACCCGACTGGGCCTTCCCGGCCACCGCCACTGTCTATCATCGCGCGCCTGCCAGGATCCGCCCGCGGTGATGATGGAGGAGGAGGAGGGGGCCGAGGAGCAGCAGCGATTCTCTTACCAACAGGTACCGGAGAATGCAGTCTTGGCTGGGCTGGGGGAGGACGGCGTCTAGATTGTGCAGGGGAGAAAAAGGCCCTGCCTCCGCCCGCCCTCGCCTTCGTGCCGGGGTCGGAAGGCGAGCTCGGGCCTGCGCGGGCCGGCTCGGGCCGGCTCCGGCCGCCTAGCGCCTGCGCTTAGGCCGGCTCGGCTGCCGCGGGGGGTGCTGGGAGGCGGTTTCCATGGTATCGCGGATTGGAGCGTGCGGGCGGCGGCGCAAGAAAGGAGAGTCCGTGGAAGTTCCTGCGGCGCTCTGCGGAGGCCGGCGGCTGGGGCCCGTCTGGCTTTGGGGCAGCCTCAGTCTCCTCGGACAGGGTCGTTGTGAGGCGCCTGGCGCGCGGCACAAGCTCGAAAATGTTGGCTCCCGTAACCCGTGCGCTCTCCGTCCTGCCCGCGAGGAGACAAGCCTCAGACCCTGGTGCAAACCCCCAGGCCGTCCGGCTCCCGAGCCCATCGGATGTGGGTTCGAATCTCGACTCCGCCCGGAGGGTTGTGTTGACTCTGCCCAAACTCAGTTTTCCTAGATGGACAATCGGGTAATAACCAGTTCTCGGGATAGTTATGGGTATCCAGTCCTTTAGTCAGCACCGGAATAAATACCGCGTGGCAGAATCGAGAGAACAGTGTTGTAAAGAGGTGAAAACCAAGAACCAGGGTGGTAGCCTCAGAGAGGATTAACCGAAGAGACACGGGAATGAGCTTCTAAGGTTCAGACGCTGTTTACCCACTCCCTTCCTTTATTTTGAAGTTCAAGCCTTCAAGAAAAAGTTGCAAGAATAATGTATTCATCACCCATATGCCCCTCACCTCGATTCACCGGTTAACGTTTTGCTGTATGTGCTCCCTTGCTCCTTTTTTCGGAGTTATTTGAGAATTAAATACACTTGACACTTCACCTTTAAATTTTAATACTTCAGCATGCTTTTCCCAAGAACAAGGGCATTCTGTGACATAATCTCTGATCACACTCAGGAAGTTTGATATTGATAAAATACTATGATCTAATGTCAGTCCATATTCAATTTCTCCCAGTTGTCCGAAAGATGTTCTTTTTTTTCTTTTTATTTATTTATTTTTGGCTGCATTGGGTTTTCGTTGCTGCGTGCGGGCTTTCTTCAGTTGCGGCGAGCGGGGGCTACTCTTTGTTGCAGTGCGTGGGCTTCTCACTGCAGTGGCTTCTCTTGTTGCGGAGCACGGGCTCTAGGTGCGCGGGCTTCAGTAGTTGTGGCACAGGGGCAGGTGGGATCTTCCTGGACCAGGACTCGAACCCGTGTCTCCTGCATTGGCAGGTGGATTCTTAACCACTGCGCCACCAGGGAAGCCCCCAAAGATGTTCTTTAGTGGTGTTTTTTCTTCATCCAGGATCCAGTCAGGGATCATGCCTTGCATCAAGTGGTCCTGGCTCCGGTCTTCCCTGGAAGGGTTCTCCACCTTCTTTGTGTTTCATGACATTGGTGGTTTCCAGGAGTCCATTCATGGCACAGATGTGGTGGGAGATAATCTCTTTGAGAGCAGGGACTGTCCTTTTCAGTTTTGTGTTCTCAGCCCCTAGTACAGAGCGTGGCTCTCAATAGACAGCGCTTACTGAGTGAGTGAGTGAGGCTGCAAAGATGGACTGAGAAATTTGAACCTCGTTCTCTATGCAGTGGTGAGCGGGGGATGAGGGGGGGGATCCAGCCATTCACTCAGCCAGCTGTTCTTGCCACTAGGTGGACAGCTGTGAACAACACTTGAAGGGTCCTGCCCTCGAGGAGTTTAGAGTCTAGATAGAGATTTAGCCTCTCAGTGTTCAGCATCGAAGAAGGCACTTAGCCCGTTCCAGGAGATGGGGGGGAGGGGCCGGCAGAGAAAACTTCTGGAGCAGTCGGAAGGATCCCTTGTCCTGTTCCCCCGCCCCTAACCTCACCTCTACAGATACCTACAAAAGATCCCTTGGAGGGTTTTTATCCTTCCCAGAGTGGTGGTCTCTTTGTCTCCTCTCACCAATGCCCTCTACTTACCTACTCTTGTGACATCTGAAACTAAGGAACGTAGGTCCCTTGCTTATCTGCCTGGCCTCTACTCTGGGGTCCTGGACTTGTGTTTTTGCAGTTCCTCCTCATCTTGCTTCTACCGTGAACATTTGCTGGTAGAGTTGATACTGTCTTGGGTTTGGCTGTCACCATGTCCACTTCAGCTCTGTTTCCAGCACAGGTGGAGCCCACACAGGGCTCAGCAAGTTTATTCACATGAGACGGAGACCTTGGCTTAGCTTGTTTGGCTTCTTTACTCCTCCGCATGGGTAGAATTATGCTTTCCAGTACCTGAAAGGGTTGCTGAGGAGCAGTGAGGGTCCTGTTGAGGTGGGCTAGCAAACCAGCAAATCAGAGGAGGGTCCGATGTAGCCTCACGAGGCTTTCCCTGTGTTGTCCTGATCATTCGTCCTGTCTCATGCAGGACAGGGGCTGGCAAGGACTTGAAGCACAGGGACGGGATCCTTTTGCATTTGCTTGATTAACCCCCATATGGGGGCAGAAATCCCTGTCTTTTTTCATTGTGTTGCCCAGACACCTAGCACACGCCTTCACGCAGTAGGCACTTGGCACATAAATGTGGAATAACTGAGTAAAGTCACATAGATGCCTCCCAAGTACCAGTCTGCCTTCATTCCCTGCTGAATTGCCATCATAATTCCTTACCTTTACTTGACCTAAATCATAACCATTAACCATTAACATTAAAGTAATGTTTCTACAAGTCACACTCCAGAGGGCCCCATTAATTTTTTAGTACAGTTGAAAACTCACTCAGCCATTATGGAAAGTGCTGAAGGAATTAGGGTGAGCAGACCCTCTCCTAATCTTAATTTTTTAAGATGTGAAAAGCTCTTGTTTGCAATCTTACCCACGAAGTGTTTTGATTTTGCTTCAGAGGCTAAAGGCAGCGGTTCACTACACTGTTGGCTGTCTTTGTGAGGAAGTTGCGTCGGACAAAGAGATGCAGTTCAGCAAACAAACCATTGCAGCGATTTCGGAGGTGACTTTTCAACAGTGCGGTATGCAGCCACGGTCTTCCTGTAGATGTACAGAAAGCCCAGAGGTTGATTTGCCTGGGAGAAATGTGTGGGGGTGGGGTGCCATGGCATGTCTTACCAGCAGACAGAGAACATTATCATTGGACACCGTTCGTGAAACGTTTCTTTTATTGGCCGTAAGATTCAGATAGCTTATGGAAAGAACTATTTTTTTTTCTTTCTGTTACCCTAACACGGGGGCATCAGCACCTTTATTTTATTGTGCTGTAAACTGCCGGGAACATTAGACATAAATTTCATTGCTTGTAATTTTTTTATATCACCCACAGTTTGACAGTTGAATTTGCAGCCTTGGTATTTGCTTGACTTCAGAGGAGATTAATGTCCTCCTAAGCCCTAACTCGTAGCAAAATTTAAAGTTAGGGATAGCTTCTAGGAAGGAAAGGTGTAGCCATAATTACCAAAGGCTTGTAATGAAGGGTGGAGGGGGCCAGGGAGGCAAGGAGGTCATAACGAATCCAGTGATGGACCTGCCTGAAGGGCCTCCTCTCACCTTTGAAAGGATTTGTTGTATTAGTCACTGTACTTACTGTAGACATTGAGATTTCACTTTTCTCCCTCTGAAATAAGATTGAGGTGGGGGGTGGATTTCCCTGGTGGGCCAGTGGTTAAGATTCTGTGCTTCCAAAGCAGGGGGCACGGGTTCGATTCCTGGTCAGGGAACTAAGATCCCACATGCCATGCAGCACTGCTGAAAAAAATTGCTGTAGGGTAGCTAAAGCACATCTCTTTTTCTCTTTCAGAAAATTTTGCCAAAGACCTTGAAATGTTTGCAAGGTGGGTAGAGAGCTTGACTGTGGGATCTTTGTTTGTTTACGTGCTATTGATACGCCCCATCTGGTGGTGAATTTCAGGAGAGCTTTAGCTTTTTTCTCCCGTGTTTTGTGGATGCTCAGTCTCCAATCATGATTCCGTAAGAATGTAACATCTGCTTTAATCACTGTCCATTCAGACTTGATTTGGCATTTTTTGAAGCTTTCCAAGTATTTTTTGTTAACGGAACCAGAGTTATTCAGTTCCAGGTTAAAAAGGTATGAATCATGTCTCCAGGACTCTGTGCACAGTGTGTGTGCTTTTAAGGCCATTTCTGCAGGTGGTGTAGCGCTGGGGCGTGAGGCTGGGCGCCCGGGCTGGGCTGCTTCGTGCTCCGCGGGGAAGCTTGCAGGTGTCAGGATAATACAGCCCCATGGCCCGTCAGCCCTGCATTTGCTGAGCTTGTTACAAGTGAGACACACGCTCCTTGAAAAGTGTGTGACTTACTTTCAGCTGGTAAAGTGTTAGCTTTTACAGGTGATTTATGCTCCTCTCTTCAATTAGTACTGCAGGTAATTGAAAACAATTGCAACGAATTGCTTTCATGAAGCAATTTGAATGAGGAAGGCCTGAAAGGGCCAAAGCTTTCTAATTTGCTCCCACTTCTGATTTGGTGCCAGCCTCTCCCACACCCCATACTTTTCACCTTGCTCCTGTTAGCTCTTTTTTTCTCCGATGAATATTCTGAATGAATTAAAGCAGTAGGTTCTCAGAGGGCAGGCTCTAAATCTTTCCTATTCCTGTGTATGAATCCCTAAAAACCGCTTAGCATCTTCAACTTGGCCAGAAGGGATAAGGATAATGTATGGGATACTGATAGCTTATATGGCTTATCATTGTTAATTCAGGTGGTTGCCCCTTACCTGTGCCTCGTGCCCACCCCCACTCTGAGTCTCCTGTGAAATACACTTACTACCTTTACTTGCCATTTCTTTTCTTCTTTTTTTTTTAAATATGAGCCCTCTATACTACAAAGGAAGACACAAAAATGTAAATAAGTAGACAATGGTTATTTGATTTGAACATAGAGTTTATCAGGACAGATCACCTCAGCACTATTGACATTTTGGACTGGATAATTCCTTGTTCTGGTGGTGGCTGTCCTGTGCATTTTAGTGTGTTTAGTGGCACCCCTGGCCTCTACCCACTAGATGCCTGTAGCAAGCCCTCAGGTGTGAGTTTCCTTGCTACTTCTGTGTTAGTTGTGGGAAAACACAATGAAACTTTAAATACTTCTAAATACTAGGAGTAAAAATGAAATTAGGGGACTTCCCTGGTGGTCCAGTGGTTAAGACTCCGCACTCCCAATGCAGGGGGCCTAGGTTCGATCCCTCCTCAGGGAACTAGATCCCACGTGCCGCAACTAAAAGATCCTGCACATGGCAACGAAGATCCAGCGTGCCACAACTAAGACCCGGCACAGCCAAAAAAAAAAACCTACAGAGATTTTAAAAAATTTAAAAAGAAATAAAATTAGAGCTATTTAGCATTGTAACACATTAAGCTTTCAGGTACTCTGTGTTTTTTATAGTTTTTTTTTTTAATAGTCATCGTGCTGTACATTACATTCCCATGATTGTCTTTTTATTTTATTTTATTTCATTTATTTGGTTGCGCCGTGTCTTAGTTGCGGCAGGCATGCTCCTAAGTTGTGCCTCATGGGCTCTTTAGTGGTGGCACGTGTGCTCCTTAGTTGTGGCATGTGAATTCTTATTTGCGGCACGCGTGTGGGATCTAGTTCCCTGACCAGGGATCAAACCCGGGCCCCGAGCATTAGGAGCACGGAGTCTTCACCACTGCGCCACCAGGGGAGTCCCTGTGTTTTTTATAGTTACGTTAAGTCCATTTCCTTTTGCTGGGCACTGGGGCAGAGTGGTGTGTGGGTATCACTTAGACTGTCAGCTCCACAAGGAAGGACATCATCTTTTGAGTAAAGGAGTCTGTGTAAAGGCTGTCAGCCTATGTTCTCTGAGTGAGGCTTTACTAGGAGATGCCGCCTCTTCTGCGGTGCTCACGTGGGTGCACCAGGGCTCCTCCCTCAGACGTCCTCCCAAGGACCCTGAGCGAACACAGGCACAGATTTTCTTTGCAGACTCATCCGTTGTCTTAATTTTACATTCGTTTTCAAAATAGTCCAGTTTGCTCTCATATAAAAAATCCTGTTTTAAAGTTTATCACTGAATAACATTGATGCTCCCAGAAGGTCAACTTTATCCTGTGGTTTTGAGTTTTCCCTGTCACATAGTCCCTGCCCTTAGAACTACTGTATGATTACCCCAGTTTGAGAAGTCTGAAATACATACTGTTTCAGGTTGGCTATATATTAAATAGTCTTTGGAGGCTGGGACCCTAACCAGTGTTTGCAACATTGTTTCTATGAAATAAAATGCATTTAAATTGTAAATACTATACATTCAAGTCACCTGTAAACTTTGGAAGATCATCTCCCAATTTAAGTTGTGAATTTCCCTTATTTAGCTTTGAAATCTCTAGTCACTTAATATTGTTAACATGTTAAAGATGAAACATTTTGAAGAAGATCGATATTCTACGGTAAATAAATTCTAGGGACATTTTGGGAATAATCTTTGAAACCTGTGTTGCTAAAAGTGTTATATGGAAAACCCCTTTGTTACGTTCCCTAGAGTAATTTTCTGGAGCCAGAGGTTTGATTTAGGAGAATCTCTGATGTGCAGTGGCTGGCATAGGATATACCTGCTCCTTCATCTGGGAAAGTGGTAACATTAAAACATGGTGCAGAGGGGACTTCTCTGGTGGTCCAGTGGCCAGGGCTCCACGCTCCCAATGCAGGGGGCCCAGGTTTGATCCCTGGTCGGGGAACTGGATTCCACATGCCACAACTGAGAGTTGGCACGCTGCAACTATGAGTTGGCGTGCCACAATGAAGATCCCGTGTGCCGCAACTAAGACCCGGCACAGCCAGGTAAGTAAATAAATAAATATTTTTAAAAAAGAATAAAGAATATGGTGCAGAGAAACCAGGTGACAAGCTGAGTGGCAGAGACGATTGACTGCTGTTTCCTAAATGCTTCTCGTGAACAGATGAGCCGGTGTTATTCTGTGAATAGTTCAGTGCGCTGCTTCCTCGAACCTGCTCCTTGTATGGCACTTTACCAAGGCGGTAGTACCGCCAGAGCAGCCTGATCGTGTGATAGAGTTGAAGGCCACGGTGTGTCCATGGCACCCAGGGAACCTGTGGATTGGCTTCATACTTTGTGGCTGCTATTTTAGCACCTTTTTTTTTTAAATTTGTTTATTTATTTATTTTTGGCTGCCTTGGGTCTTCGTTGCTGCCTGCAGCCTTTTCCTAGTTGCGGTGAGCCAGCTTCCATTGTGGTGACTTCTCTTGTTGAAGAGCGCGGGCTCTAGGCGCGCGGGCTCTAGAGCACAGGCTCAGCAGTTGTGGCGCGTGGGCTTAGTTGCTCCGCGGCATGTGGGATCTTCCCGGACCAGGGCTCGAACTCGTGTCCCCTGCTTTGGCAGGTGGATTCTTAACCACTGTGCCACCAGGGAAGTGCTCTGTCACCTTCTGTCTGACTTTTTTCCCCCTTTCCTCTGTTCTGGTCCTTGCAGGTGGCTAGTTAGAAGCTACCTTCTGACATGGGTATCATATCAGGACGGGCAGGTACTGTCAATCATGATGAGACGGCACATGATATTTTCACACTTGGCAGGATGTGAAAGACTAACGGCCAAATTATGGAGTATAATTTCTGGGATTTTATCTTTAACTCAACAGTGAGGACTTACTATGTGCTGGCCACTTGGATAGTTATTAAGGATACAAAGATTCCTCCTTATTCCTACTTACGAAGTTCCTACTTATTTTTGGAGGAAGTTAGAAATGGCAAGAAAGGGTGTAATTAGAGTAATAAATTATTGAATAGAGCTTATTATCTCAAATTACCTTTTAAAGCAGACATAGGAGGACTGGAACAAGAACTTGAGTCCATGTTGCGAGCAAGAGAGAGACTCCAGTTGAAAGGATGTTCTTTGTTCTAACTGGGCTATTGTCGGGGGAATGCGTTATCTCCTAGTTGGGAAATGGGATATTAGGAGACACCTGCACAAGCTTTTTCCTGTAATGTAGCCTTTGGAGAAGAGCTTTAGGACCTTGGTGTAAGTGAAGCCATGCTTCATGGAAAGTCTCTGTTCTTCTGTTTAGCGTCTGCTTAAGCAGAGACGATCTTTGTATCGTGAGCTCTGTGTCATTCTCTTTTCACTGAAGGTGCTTCACTGACCTTCTTGCTTTTTGTATGGTGGTCTCTGTGTCCATTGTGACCAAGCAGGCCATTTGGGAAGGGTTTAACACCCCTCACTCCTTTCCCTGCTCATATTCTCCAAGCACGCTGGCCCTCAGGTGGAGGTGGACAGATGGGCTTCTGCTTTCTCTCAGTCTCTTTATTTAGTTGGTATCTTGGCTCGTCACTTCACTCATTTTTGTGTCACTGTTGCTTAATGACCTTAATCTGAAAAGATGGGCTACTTAGAGATCCTTGCTGGTGTGAAGTCTGGCCATGAACTTTTGTGTTTCATCAAAACTTTAAATAATACCAAACATTTTGGTGAATTGTTTCTGCCCTTTCTACAGACATGCGAAGAGAAGCACCATTAACACTGAAGATGTGAAGCTCTTAGCCAGGAGGAGTAATTCACTGGTGAGAGATGAATTTCTTTCCTCACTCCCCTTTCCCATCAGAATACATTATTCCCAATTAATCACTTGCAGCCGTGAAGTGATTCCCCAGGGCACCTTGCATTAAAAACGAGAGATGCTTGAACCGTTCAGACCTGCCCGTAATTTATAGGCTTTCTTTCATTATGATGGATCTTACTAAGCCAATTTGAAATTTTCTAATCAGTGCTCTCTGGATTCATAATTTGCCTTTTTTGTAATGTCTCAAAACTTTGGTCCCATGTTTCATTTGGAGCATGATGTCAGAGACAGGTCGCAGGCCAGAGTGTATGGGGATAGTTTCGTTACGGTGCCCACAGTTCTGTTGGGCCAGGTATGGAAAGAGTATCTGTACATCTGGGATGTGCAGGAAATTGAGCACATTGTCTTTTCAAAGAAGTCTAGACATCATCTTGACCAAGCCCTCACTTTACAGGTGATGCTGTGATCCCAGGCTAGTAGCTGTGGCCGATGGCAGATCCAGGACACCTGTGAGGTTTCCTGACTTAGTCTGATCCTAGCAGTTAAAATACTTCACGTTCCTCCCCAGAATGTGAGCTCCACGAGGGCAGGGATTTTTGTCCCCTTCTTCTCTGCTCCATCTGCCGTGCCTACAATAGGGCCTGGCCCACAGTAGGTGCTCACGAGTAGTTGCTGAATGAATGAACTTGTGTAGCACTTGGCAGTTTACACAGGACTTTTATTGATAATATTTTACATATATTATTTAAAGCTCACAACTACCCTCTGAGGGTTTTCAATAACATGACTAGATCGCCCCATTTTACAGGCTAGGCTACTGGAGTTAAGTAACTTCCCAAAGTTAAATAGGAAGTTTTCTGGTTGACAGCTGAACCTTAACCTTTGAACCCTGAATCTAGTGCTGTTTCCACTGGGCTGTTTTCTATCTCTGCTCTTCTAATATTATTTGTCCAAAGTTTAAGTCAGGGTTAAGGATGATATGATTCCTAAGTAAAATAGCTCAGGCGCCTGTGGTGCCGTGTATCAGTGGAAAAGACATTTCTCTCTCCTCATAAATCCTCTGTCATAACGCTTACTTGGTCAGCTTCAGTGAGCAATTTCCACCTTTTGCCAAGGAATCGTCAGTGCAAGTCATCTTAGACTATTAATTGGGTGCATATTTGTCTACTTCAGAATGTTGTTTTTATTTTGGATTCTTAATTTTTTTATTTGACAGAAACTTATTACTGAAGAGTTGCAGCTAAATTTGTGCATTAGACTAAATCTTCCCTGAGGGCAGGGACCTTGTCTTATTCCCCTTGTATCTGTAGTATCTGGTGCGCAGTAGTTGCTCAGTAATTTTAGTTGGATAAATTTAGGGGCATGTTGACTATATGTGTGCTTTGTAGAGTATATTTGTGATCGGCATGCCTTCTGTAAGCTGCAAGTTTTAATTCTTTTGATTTTTCAAGGAACTCTACCTGTTTGGTAGGATATGTAGCAGGGAGTTGACTTCTGAAGTTGATTCCTTCTTCCAGAAAAAATTTGAAGCTGTGTTTTAACTCTAAGGAATGTAACCCAGGGTGGGAGTGGTTGGGAAACGGTGTAGATTTTTTTCTCCCCTTAGGCTTATAAATGGCTTTACAACCAGATAAAAATGTAGTTAAAAACATTTTTTATAGCTAAAATACATCACAGAGAAAAATGAAGACATCGCTCAGTTTAACCTGGAACGAAAAGCAAAGAAGAAAAAGAAGTTAGAGGATGAAAACAAAAATTCAGTGGAGCCAGCAGAGGCTGGTGTAGTGGAAAGTGAGAATTAAAGTCTGTCGCCATTTGGAAAAAGCAGCCTTCAGGTAAAGCCACTAAAAACATGTATTGCCAACAAAGGGTTTTGAAAGGATTAAGTGGAGATTACCAAAAAAAAAGACTTGGGGGCTTTTTGTACTGTATTCTCCAAGTCACTGACTGCAAAAGGTGGTTTAAAAGAGAACTGGAAACTCTTAAGCAAAATACTCCCATGTCTTACTGAAGCACATGAAAAAAGTGTGTTTGAATGGTATATATTGGAAATTGTATCTATTGCAGTTAATAAAATTTTGTTAGCAATTACATATCGTTGACTTTTTTAAGCAAAACTCATAGTTATTTTTTCATTCTTTTATATAACTTTTTAGGCTGACAGTCCCTGAAAGATGAATAAAGCTATATTTATTTAGTCCTTTTTTTTTTTTTTTTTTTTGGTTGCACTGCGTGGCATGCAGGATCTCAGTTCCCTGACCAGGGATTGAACCCAGGCCATGGCAGTGAAAGTGCCGAGTTCTAACCACTGGACCACCAGGGAACTCCCTATTTAGTTCTTTTGATTACCAATATTGTTTTTAAAATTAATTAATTTATTTATTTTCGGCTGCATTGGGTCTTCGTTGCTGTGCGCAGGCTTTCTCTAGTTGTAGCGAGCCGGGGCTACTCTTCGTTGTGGTGCGTGGGCTTCTCTTGTTGCAGGGCACGGGCTCTAGGTGTGGTGGCTCAGTAGTTATGGCTTGCGGGCTTCAGTAGTTGTGGCACATGGGCTCGGTAGTTGTGGCTCGCAGGCTCTAGAGCGCAGGCTCAGTAGTTGTGGCGCATGGGCTTAGTTGCTCCGCGGCATGTGGGGTCTTCCCAGACCAGGGCTCGAACTCGTGTCCCCTGCATTGGCAGGCAGATTCTTAACCACTGTGCCACCAGGGAAGCCTCTCGGTATTGGTTTTTTTCTTTCCCCCCAGTATTGTTTTTTAAACCCGCGTCACTTGTGATCACAAGGTAAAAGGGTGGGTGTTTGGAAATGGTCCTTTTTACTTTTTAAAGGTGATTTTCTCCAGAAACACAGTTTATGTGACTTTTGTCTGGCTATTTTGTAATTATACTGGGCAGAAGTTTTGCTTGAGAGGAAAACCTGACTACTCCTCCAAAACACTTCAGTTGTGTGTCCTCTGTTTTAGTTTGTGAGAGATGATGCTTCCAGGAGTCCCAGGTCTGCTGTCTTCTCCTTGGGGTTTATTAGGGGTCCAGGGCGTGCCTTTTCCCTGCTGGGGTGACAGGAGTAAAGAAGAGGGCCTGGCACTTACAGAGCCGTTTCTGTGTGCCAGCTGCTGCCCTGAGTGTTCCATATAGTTCTTCTTCACAACTTTTTCAGGGTTTTTTTGTTTATTCCCATTTTTACTGATGAGCAAGCTGAAGCTTGAAGATGTTAACCAACCACCCAGGATCTACTGACCAATGGAGATGGTAGTCACGTTTGGAGTGATGACTCTAGAGTGGGTGAGAGAGAAAAGGTGCGTGCAGGTGGATAGAATTTATACCATCCATGCCCAGATACGATCAGCAAAAGATACCCCAGAGTCTACCTCTCAAAAGGAGATCCTGAGCTATGGTCATAGTAAAGCGTTGAATTCAAACTTCACGGTTTCAGGTTCTTCAAATAACCAATCGTTTGGTCTCAGATAATAATTGTAACACCTTTGTGTCACATCAGTGAAAGAAATGTGAATCATGAAGGCTTCCGTCTTTACAGTACATTCCAGCCAAAGATCTGGTCGTTAGCAGTTTCATTTTCAGGTAAGCTGTCTTTAAACACCTCATCACGGAGAGTTTTGAGACTAGATACTGTGGACTTTCCAAAGGTTGACAAATCTAGACTTGCATCCTGATTTCACAACTCTAATAGCTGTATGACTTTCTTTTTTTTTTTTGCTATGAATGGCTGATTTTTTTGTTTATTTATTTATTTTTAACATCTTTATTGGAGTATAATTGGTTTACAATGGTGTGTTAGTTTCTGCTTTATGACAAAGTGAAGCAGTTATACATATGTTCCCATATCTCTTCCCTCTTGCGTCTCCCTCCCTCCCACTGTATGACTTTCTGAAACTTTGTGTTCTTATCAGTGAAATAGAGTTAATACCTCTCGCAGCAATGTTATATGCGACAATAAAAGGAAATTGGTAGAACCATTATAATGCATCTTGTTTCTATAGATTTCTGTAGCTCCAGAAACTCAGAATACACATGACTCGAAGTGATGAACCCGTGTGCACCCTGGGTGTCCTGTCCCTGATTAGAGGGTTGTAGAGGGCCCCTCCCGCCTGGCATGGGTATTTTGACATAAAGTTTTCTAGCCAGATGAGAAAGTTGACTTGATGTTCATGTGATCTTTTGGTTTATTTGGCACATTTATGTATGACCTGTTCATATTTTAGACAAGTGGTAGTATAACACATTTTTCGGGGATTATAACACAGGGGTGGCCAGACTTTGTACGGAATGGCTGAGTCTACTCCCTGAGTTCTCAGGAGCTGCCTCTTGCCCACCGCACGTTCTGATCAGGGTTTAGGTGACTCCAGAATGTCCATGTGATGTCAGCCATCCTTTCCAGTCCACCTTTGCTGACAGTGGCAGAAGGGAGTGGTAGAGGGCTCTCTCACAGGCTTGCTTCCTCAGAGTCCTGGAAGCTCATCTGAACTTTAACTAGATTTATTAACCACGTAGCCAGATGATTGACCGTGTAAAGCAGCAGATGTCCTTGACATAAAGGTGGCCTGGTAGCATAGTTGGGGCAATTTACATTTATAATGTTTGTTGTCTTCCTTGTTACACCAGTTCCTCAAAAAAAATTGAAATAAAAGATCCTGTGTTAATTTTTTATTACTCAATTAACGATCCAGGGAAGTTTCAGAGCATCCCTTTCTACACACAGCAGCAGCTGGAATGCGCTGGGGTAGGTCTACGCCGGCTCATACACAGCTGATACCTTGAAACCTAGGTGTCTGGGAAAGCGTAATCAGGGCCCGATTACTACCTTTACTGAATTGCAGAATCTGTAAAGAACCCTTAGAGGTCGTTTAGTCCAATCTCCCCAGCAAGTAGGAACCCCTTCTGCGACACTGCTGACTGTGGTTCCCGGGGCTCTGCTGAATTCCTCAGGGACAGAGCGCCCTTTCTGTTATTGGACACTGATTGTTGCAACTTTCTTCTGTATATGAAGAAGAGTCTTCCACCTTCTATCTAGGTCCTACTTCTGCCTTTTAGAATAAACAGTCTCCCTTTTTCGAAATCATGCGGTACTGTGTTCCTTTAGTCACGGCTCCCATGGTACTTCTTTTCAGAAGCACATGTTCTTGCATAAAACATTAGACCGTCGGCTCCCTGTGGGCAGACTTTGGGGTGGTGGATGGTGGTGGGTGCCTTGTGTAGTGCTGTGCACACACGGCAGGCAGGTGCCCCCAAGTACTTGTTCCCAGGTCTGAGGTGTGCTGGGTGGTGAGGTGGAGCCTTTGCTTGAGTTTCATGGCTCTAACCAGGGATTTCCAGTGTTTTGTGGCAGGGAGCTCTTCTTTATACTGTGGGGCAGGACGGACTAAGGATTTAGGGTATCTTCTTAGTAACAGTTCCTATCGTGAGGGCCTTCTGTGCTTTCTACTTGTGTTAGGTGCTTATCATGATCTTATTTTGTCCTCACAGAGTTCTGTGAGGTAGGCAGTAGGTACGGTTTTTATCCCCATTTTATAGATGAGGAACCCGAGGCCCTAGAAAAGTTAATTCAACGGCAAAACCAGGATTTTAGTCTAGAGCCATCACCTTAAAGTACTACGATATGTTGCCATCTCCTTGAAAACGGCCAGTAATAAGATCACATGAAGCCTTCTCCAACCCGCAGCACATAACCCTCTTTGCACCAAAAATTTACTTTTCTCTCATTTGCAGAGTGTGTATCCTGCCCCTTCGCGGGGCTGTAACAACTCTGTCGGGGTGGAGGATGTGGCTCCCTTGTACCTCTAGGTGGTACATGCCAGACGCTCGGTGTTTAATGAGGCCACTGAATAAAATCTGGGAATGTACTGCAAGGCTATAAGCAGCTGGCTGAGCTGCCATGACCTTCTCATCTGCAAGAATATCTGAACATTTTTAACGCCATTTGTGGGAGTTAGGCAAAACATTTATTGTGGTACCAAAAAAGGGACTAGGCGATATGCAGCGTATGATCCGTGGGTCATCGTGCCGTGCCGATTTTACCTAGAATCTTAAACAACAAGCCTGTGGTGCAATGAAATTTAAGGTTGAGATTTCCCTTGTGAAGGGGTGTGAACCAGGCTCTTGGAAAACCGAAACCTTCAGCGTTCACTTCTGGAAAGCGCTGTCAGTTCTTTGGTTGCTTTCTTCCGTTTAGAACCTTGCCTTTGACATCGGTCACCTTAGTAGGTTAGTGGTGGGTGTTTCGGATTTTCCTAGCTGTCTCAGTTAGGTGAAGAGGGTCTGCACATTTGTTTGTGTGACTGTGAACCTGGGACCCATCCGGAGGAGCCAGGGGGTGGCACGGCACAGAGGGCTTCACGTTCTGGAGTTCTTAGCGGTGGAGCTGTCTTCAGGAGGAGAGGAAGCCCCAGGAGCTGGTCAAGCGCGCACACACACACACACACACAGACACACACACACACACACAGACACACACAGACACACACACAGACACACACACAGACACACACACACACACAGACACACACACACACACACACACACACACACACACACACACACACACACACACACACACACACACACACACACACGCCGCTGAGCCTGCGCGTCCGGAGCCTGTGCTCTGCAACAGGAGAGGCCACAACAGTGAGAGGCCCGCGTACCGCAAAAAAAAAAAAAAGTGCTCGTTTACGAGCCACTAGTGAGTGGCCAGCAGCAGATGAAAAGCACTGGTTACTCTAGTGTCAGCTCATTAGAATTGTGGGATCTCGGCTCCTCCTTGTACCCACGACATCAGAATATGCATTTTAATCTTAATAAGGTGATTTGGGTCCACGTCACAGTTTGGGAAGGCCTGGGCCAGAGGACAGTGGCCTGCTGGGTGGGGAGGCGGTCCTGGGGAACCATCACTCGGGTCACCCTTGCCTGCGGTTTGGAGACCAGTGGGTGCTGAGCGGCTCCCTGAGCCCTCACCGTTGCCTTGTTTCTTCTGCCCAAGCAGATTCAGTCATACTTTTACGTGGGCAAAATTGCAGGTTTTAAGCTCCTTATCCAAGGCTAATTTTGTATTATGTTAAATCACTTGGTTTTCTCATGGCTTCCTGCTTGCTTGGGCATAATTATGAGGAGGTAGAACTTCTTCAGAGGCAAGTGCACTTTGCATTCTAAAGTAGGAGCAAATCCACTCTCAACACAGGAAGAGATCTGAGGCTTTAATGAAGGGGTTAAATCCAATCCGAAAGCACTTTTGTGGGCACTGATTGCTCAGGCTTATGCGTCACTGCTTGAGTGTGAAGGAAGAGGGGGTACAGGCTTTAGACAGGCATATATACAAAAACACAGCTGCAGGTTGAGCTTAAAATAACCCCCTGGTCTCCAAAGAAGAGACCCAAGTCCACAACACACTGATTTCGGGGCTGCCAAGCAGGGTGAGCAGCCGCAGGGCTGGAGAGAAGTGCCAGTCAGCCTGAGGATGCTGCCGCCCCTCTGCCTGCCGCCACTGCCCTTCCCCTGGAGGGCGGCCTCGCCGGCCGTGACAGTGGGGTGAGTAGTCTGACTCGGCCACATGCTGACCCACTTGTGGGCTGTCTCTTTCCTTGGCACATTTGGCCACCCCTATGGATTCCCCAGCATCTCCACGGCTGAGTGTGTACAGGACAGACTGCAGGGCTGGACTCTGCAGTGTGCCCCTCAGCTGCCCTGTGCCGTGATGTCCATATAGACCATTGATTCTTGTCTACCTTCAGTTGTTAAGGAAGTTTGTTAGAAAGCCCTGAAACTAAGGGGAGCTTCTTCGAGCTAGCAGTCTCCATCTGCTAGTCTTTGAAACATTTAGTGATTACAGCAGTCTATTGCAGTGCAGTCATGGAGCTGCCACTGTGGTATTAGTCACACATACTTCTAGAATCTTAATTTATATATACAGCACATGTTCTCACTGGCTCAGATTAATTGACATCATTACATTTTCCATTGTGAGAATTTGTAATTTCATGACATGACTTATTTTTCTCTTTTTCCCACTTTGAAAAAGTTCCAAGAAAGAGTTCCAAGAAAGAGTACCATAAAGTTGACCATTAAAAATGGATTTTTCTCTGAACTTACCAGATGAGTTCCAGACAAGTCATTCATCATCAGATTACTCCTAGAAGCTTTCTAAGGAGTTTGAAAAGCCAGAATATAACGTCTCAAGCTGATCTCTCTCGAAAAGCAATTTGTGGACAGCCAGGAGGAAGACCAGAGATGGGAAAACCAAGCTAAATTAGCCTGATCCACCTTGGGGGGCTTCTTAGCTGCCAGTCACTTGTCAGGGAAAATGATAGATTTCTTGACCTCTTCTAATTAAGAACCTCAGCCAAGATTAGGGGCAAAACAAGCAGAGTTTCCTTGATTGAAAAATTTCAACTTCTTTTCTCTAATTAGAGGAATTTCGTTAAGGTGTTCTCTTAACTTATCCTTTAAATAGAAATGTGATTTATTGTTCTGGAGCATTTTTTTTTTTTTTAAGGAATTATGTATCTCAATGCTGGCTGAACCAGGTGGTTGATTTGTCTTTCCTTTGTCCTCTGCTTCTTTTTAAAAGCATATACAGGAAGTGGCAGAAATAAAGAAAAACAGCCTGTTGACTTTCCTTGCGTGGTGGTATGAGTGGGCCTCCCAGGCCAGGGCAGTGTCCTTTTTAGGAGGGGAAGCCAGGGAGGTGTCCAAACGGCAGGAAGTCCTGCCCCTCCAACAGTCCACTTGCCGAGATGAAACGCCCTGCAAGAATTTCTACTGGAAGACCTTCTCCTCCTGCAAATAAAACCCCACCCATAATTACTCATGCAAAGAAGTGTAAGGATGGATCTGAATAAAAATGTATTCATCAGCCGTGATCTTTCTTCTTTATGCAGTTGTCTTCTCTTTCTCGTGTAATTTGAAAAGTAGTTTTTATTTAAACTGAGTGTCTTGAGTAATTTGGAACCCAAAGAGAGTATTTTTGATAAAGATTTTTGTGGCTTTTTCCGTTATCGTCAATGCAGCCATGGGGCTTTCCTTCCACCTTCATTATGTGCTTAGAGGTGGTTCTGTCCTTGTCTTCCTTGCTTTGATTTAAAATAGCTAAAAGCTACATATTTAAGTGTTCAGAATAACATTACAGTTTATTTTGATATAAACTGTCTAATTTAGGGCTTCCCTGGTGGCGCAGTGGTTGAGAGTCCGCCTGCCGATGCAGGGGACATGGGTTCATGCCTCGGTCCAGGAAGATCCCACATGCCGCGGAGCGGCTGGGCCCGTGAGCCATGGCCGCTGAGCCTGCGTGTCTGGAGCCTGTGCTCCGCAACGCGAGAGGCCACAGCGGTGAGAGGCCCGCGTACCACACAAAAAAAAAAACTGTCTAATTTAAACAATATTTCCCCTCATATTAAAAGCAATTTTTAACATTGTGCTCAAAGAACAAAATGATTGTTCCTCATGTTTTAGCTAAAATTAATTTAAAAACAAATGCCACGCTATTAGGCAGACAACATCATGTTGACATGCTTATAAAAGTTACATTTGAAACTGCTGTTAAAAAGTACCTGTACTGGGGCTTCCCTGGTGGCGCAGTGGTTGGGAATCTGCCTGCCGATGCAGGGTACACGGGTTCGTGCCCCGGTCTGGGAGGGTCCTGAGGGCCGCGGAGCAGCTAGGCCCGTGAGCCATGGCCGCTGAGCTTGCGCGTCCAGAGCCTGTGCTCCGCAGCAGGAGAGGCCACGGCAGTGAGGCCCGCGTACCGCAAAAAAAAAAACAGTACCTGTACTAATTTTAACTAGTTAATATTAATTTGTTACAATTCTTTTTATGGAGGAGAGCTTCAGGCTTATTTCAGGTCAAGCATAGTGAGCAGTGCTGCTGCCCAGCCTGTAGCCTAATTGCCTCCACTGCTAATACAAGGACTTCCAGAGTCACAGGATCCGGACTTCATTTGGAGACCGATGCATATGTATTGATATGTGTATAATTGTTATATTTTCCCTTTCCTCAGTAATTTCCCACAGAAGTGAGTGAATGGTGGGTAAACGAGGGGGAGATTCCTTTCTGTGTGATATAATGCAGAGCGACTGTCGAGCCCCATGTGGACCAGCATCTGGGTCCTCTGAGATGAAGGCAGGAGTAAACAAGTGCTCAGTTCCAAACCCTAATCAAATTTCAGTTCTCCCCTGTAGCCCTGAAATCCTTCCTTGATTATACGTATTGTTTATGGCTCTTGAATCAGACTCTAAAGAAAACTTCCAGCATGAGGTTTTTCAGATGCTAAACTTTGAAGCTTAGAGATTCAAACCTGGAGTTACAGAAAGTTTCTGAGGGTCAGGGCTATTATCAGGAAAACCGGCAAAGGCTGGCTGGAGGGTATTGTGATATTTTCTTCTCTGGACACAAGGGGAGCAGACTCACGGAGTATGACTGCTGACCGTTCCATTCTGTTTTCCACAGAGCTGAGCTCATATTCATAATTACTAGCTGAGTAAAGTATAATGGGATGGAAGGGCCTTAATAGCATCCACATTTCCAAACACAGCAGCTTTCAGAGACCAGTAATCGGGTCAGTGCACTGGTGGAAGATGCCTGCCTGAAAGGCCAGCTAACCTTCAGAACTGAAGATTCTTCTAGAAGAAAAGCATGCTCACTGTTTTTCAGTTTCAGTTGGGGTCATACATACACAGTTCTTAAGACTGGAGATTGTAACTTTTTTTTTTTTTTTGGCCGCACCGTGTAGCATGCGGGATCTTAGTTCCCTGACCAGGGATCGAACCTGTGACCCTGCAGTGGAAGCACGGAGTCTTAACCACTGGACCACCGGGGATGGCCCTGTAACTTTTAACTAAGTAATGTCTGAAGGAAATGAAGCTATGCTAATGACACTGCCAGGAAATTCATCAAGTTTAAGCCTACCTTAGTTCAGTGGCCTTGATAAAATGTTAACTGGCGTCAACTGCATGTCAGACTAGAGTAAAATGCTCATGATTAATAAATTAGGGTAAAATGGGTAAATTAGGTTGATTTCCTACCATCTTAAAGTCTACCTTTGTGTAGTTCAATATAGTCAAATGTGTAGATCTAGGACATCAAGACCTGGACAGCTTCTAATTCATTCTCTTGCATTTATTTCCAGTATTTCACCAGAATAGATCCTTAACTGCTAAGGAAGAACTGATGTGGTTTAAGCATTCGACAGAAATCCTTTCATAGTATTCATATGTCAGTGCTGACAGCAAACCATTTCAGTGGAAAGTCAGACCAGTAAGCTCATGGGAGATACGTAAACACCTTGAATTGACAGTGCCTACTGAAGGGATAACCCACATCTTAATAACAGCAGCTTCTTCGATAGAGACAGGGATTCGATTTTGAACAAATCAGAAGAGGAAATGTCATTTAGCTCTGAAAAAGAAGTTTTCTGTTTCTAGACTAGGAAGGAAGAGGCAAAGCACAGCTGGGCAACCCACTATTTCTAGCTTCTTATAACCCTAATAAAAATTAACACGAAGTTATCCTTTCTATTTATAATTAAATAGTTAAGTGAACAGATAGGTGTTTGTCTTATTAAAATAACGGTAAGCTGGAGAAAAAGCTAGAATTTTCTTGGTGATAGTTCTTGTAACATGATATTAGAAAATACCGAAGAAAATCCCATAGCCCTGCATTAACCTGTTGGTTCACTTCCTTATAATTGTGGAAGTGTTGTCTGACTTAGTTTGAGCAAACAGCTAACTTTAAGGATCTGCAATCTGAAAATTTAATGCAGCTCCTGGGGAGGAGTGAATCTGTTCCCTTCATTGGAAGCTTCCAAATAGGATGGAGGACTCCACCCCTCCCCTTTATTACTTAAAAACCTCAAGTAATATAAGACACAGCCAAAATAATTTAAGACAAAACCCTATAAACACAACAAAATAAGAAAAAAACCCTGAAGGCAAAAAAAAAAAAAGATAATAAAAGACTAGATAATTAGGAAATTTAAAAATCTGGTTAGTAAAGGTACATTAGTAATTCTTGTAATTAATGTATTTTTTAAGACTATTATTTTATTCCTTTCTCTCTGGAAAATGAAAAATCCATTAGTTTTTTTCCTTTTTCTTTTACCCAGAAATTAAAGGTTGGTAAGTGGTAATTAGCACAGCTCCTGTCAAAGCCAGTTGCCTAATGGGGACCGACATTTGACTTGAGTTGAAAGAATGGAATATGGCTAATGTAGAGTTCATTAGTCCCAGTTGCTTTCTTTGACGTTCTTTTCTCCTAACATAAGAACAGGCATGCCGTGCTCTCTCTCTCCTCTCCTATTTTTAGACATATTGCTGTGCTGCTACATTTCTATTCTAGAAGGCCTGGAGGCACCGTGGTGTAAGGAAGGTAAGTGGCAGCTGGGGCAAAATAACTGTCACTCCACATTTGGTCTAGGGTTTGCAGACCAAGGAAGGTCTTTGCTCCTGCCCCCATCTCTGGCCCTGGGGCGGTGAAAGGGAACCATTCCCTACACTGACTCTGTGCTGGGTTCTATGCTCTTCCTCATACTTAACTTCATTTAACCCTTTTAATCTTGGGGCCTTAGGCTAACCTTACATTTTTGGAAACTACTGTCCCATAAGGTTAGACTCAACGTCGGTCTGTCTCACTCCAAAACCCATAGTTCTTTTTCCACTCTCCTATGCAGCTGAGATGCTTGGTGGGTTTGTTTCAAGTACAGAAGACCAATACCAACACCCAGGCCAGTCAACTAAAGCTCTACTGTGTATTTGACAGAAATAAGAAAACATTTTTCATTCAGCAGGGCAAAGATGGAAATGTTGACAGAATTGGTGAATAGAGATGCTATTCTATCATTTCTGGCATACAGGCTTCCTTTACTACTGGGCTAACTACACAGCGTTCACAAGGCTGATTTACTTCTCTTACACCACCAGCACAGTGACTACAGTTAGAAATCTTTGGGCAGTCATGTTGCAGACATATTAGGCCTTTTCCAGTTGGAGCTGACTCCAGCTTATTCCACTGGTATTAACAAAACCAGTCATCTGGATGTAGAGTAGGAAAGACTATGTGGACTTAAGAGAAAATACAAATAAGTAGAAAGAACACTGGAATTAGAACCAGAAGACCTGCCTTTGAACCCTGGCCCTCCAATTAGCCTTGTGACATGAGGCAAGTCATTGACCCTCCCTGAGCACAACTTTGCTCATGCATAAAATGAGAGGCGACAAGCCATGCCCTGCTTATTAGCTCACTCAGTTTTGAGGGTCCAATGTGGTAGGTGCTGGCACAGAGCAGACTACAAACTGCTATAAAAATCCTCAACTGGCATTACTACCCCTCCAGGGGCATTCTGAAAATGTGTGGGGCTGTTTTCAGTTGCCTCAATACCTGGAGGTTGCTACTGGCATTGAGTGGGTGGGGTAGGATGTAGGATGCTCCTCTTCCTGCAAAGCACATGACTGTTCCACACAATGAAGAATCATCCCATATCCCACGTGACTTTTTTCCCCCTACCTTTTTTTTTTTTTTTTTTTGCGGTACGCGGGCCTCTCACTGTTGTGGCCTCTCCCGTTGCGGAGCACAGGCTCCAGACTTGCAGGCTCAGTGGCCGTGGCTCACGGGCCCAGCCGCTCCGCGGCATGTGGGATCTTCCCGGACCAGGGCACGAACCTGTGTCCCCTGCATCGGCAGGCGTACTCTCAACCACTGCACCTCCAGGGAAGCCCCGCCCCCACCTGACTTTTATATGTCATTCTGGATGTTCCTAGGGATGAAAACCTCTTCCAAATTAGCCCCAAACCTAATTCTCTTTTATATGTAAATACATCATAGGGATGAAAACCTCTTCCAAATTAGCCCCAAACCTAATTCTCTTTTATATGTAAATACAAAGTATTTTTTTCCAGTTTTAACGTTCCCTGGATCTGTCAAGAATGCAGCCACCTTGTAAATCGAGGATAGCTGTGTTACTCTGTCCAGAACATCACTGTTTTGGGAAATCCCATTATAAAGGGCAATGCTGCTTGTGGTATTTGAGTTGACAGTCACTACACACCGCGCCTGGCTGCCTCTTAACAGATTCACAGTAATTCAGTGGGTAAGTACACGCATCTGACAGCTTCATTGTGCCTTTCGTATGGTCATCTCCAGAAAGTGACACTGAGATACACACCATTTTGTTGGAAATTATTTTCCTTTATTTCTTCTGAAATACTACATTTGGGGGTATTATGTTGATGAAGGTATGCACATAGGTAGGTTATCAGCTCTGGCTTTCATTTAAGGATAATTAAGAAGGCATTATAAAATATGCTATTAAAAAAGAAATATTGGGGCTAATAAGTGAGAACCAAATACGTAAGGCATTAGTAAGAGCACGCTGCATAGGTCTGAGTCCTCCTTGAGGAAGGGCACAGCAGAAGGAAACAGTTCTTTTTGTTCTGTTTGTTTTCTGTACCTCTCCCTCGCCCTAGGACTTACTTATCGTTATATTTCTTTACTTAATAATTAGCCAATGTATCTGTTAATAGCATTCTGTTTTCCTCTAAGTATGCTTAAAAAGTAAGTCAAATAAGTCAGTAACTAATTATCTTTTCCCTGCAAAGAGACTGCATTGTAGATTACAAAACCCGAAGAACAAGCTTGTACAGAAACGGGGAATATAAACCAGAAGTCTCTGCTTTGCACCCAGAGAGACCTGGAGTCGTATCTCATGGAGACTGATTTAATGACCGTTTTATACCCCCTGCTGATAAAACACATTAGAAAACTGAAAAGTTTCACTGTGGTAATGCATATAATTTCACAATACTGAATTAGATATTAGAAATGGTGAATTACTCTCCGTATGTCCCTATGGTCTGCAAATTTAATACGTGCCTTTAAAACAAACGAAAAAATTCCTTAACTTGAGAAACAAGTTTGTGGCCATAATCAACACTCTGATATGTCATCTTCTCTACTGTTATTTTGTGTTTAAAATTCTGCAGTTCCATCTTTAGAATAAGAATAGTGGGTCTATTACTATGATGGTTGCATAGTTCAACAGATTGAATCTTGAAAGAGATATACCATTTATCTGATGTAGAAGAAAAAAAAAGTTAAAAAAAAAAATAGTGGGTCTGAAATATGACAATTTCTTTTCCCTGCCCTTTACAACTACTGTCAGAGAACATAAGAACTTGCAGTTAGAGGAGGTGGGATATTGCTGGTGCAGCTCTATGGTTCAAAATAGGTCAGAGAGTCCATGTGGAGATCTGGAATAGCTTTTCTGGAAAGGGCATGAAGCCTGTCTTCCAGCCTGTTCCAGGAGAACATTCTCGAAGGCAGGGGGTAGAGGAGTATGTAGGGAGCTACAAAGGTTAGGCTGAAGGTATTTACTGACACTGACACTGGTCACACTGGTTTTCTTTGGCATGCTTCTGGCTGCCGGCTATGTGGGGTCTCATCTGGCTTGTTTGGGATTCTGCACTTCTCCAGGCAGCGAACTCCTCCTTGCTGAAATGCTCCTCAGAGAATACAAGCTCTGTACCTGCTGGAGGCGCAGGCTGAGTTCCTGATTACAGGTCTGTTGAACAGCTTCCGTCTTCTTTATGTCCCAGTTCAAAGCAACAGCCAGTGCTTTAGGGTCCTCCTTGGCAACCAACTGCGGCAAGAGTAAGAACCATTAAGAACCAGCACCTCTGCTGCTCTCGTAATTTTCTTTAGGGGGGTGAGAATCGGCAATATCAGTCTATGTCATGTCTTTATGCTGAAATGCCAGGTCTCCTTCATATTCAATTGTCACAGGCCTCTTCTCACCATACAACACCAACAGGAAAGGACATCTAGAGAGTAGTTTACTTGGAGCAACAATAAAGTCCTCCGCTCACAGGAAATTTAGCCAAGCTCAAGTCAGTGCAGCTTCTTTCCCTTCTAGCTACAGCAAGGAAGTACTGGGAACAGGGGCAAGGGTGAAGCATAAGAAGGAGCACCCAGGGACTTCCCTGGCAGCCCAGTGGTTAAGATTCTGCACTCCCACTGCAGGGGGCACAGGTTCTATCTCTGGTCGGGGAACTAAGATCCCACATGCCACTTGCCATGGCCAAAAATAAAATAAAAAATAAAAATAAAATTACTGTGAAACAACTGATGAAACAAAAACACAAGCTACAGCAAATCCCCCCCCAAAAAAAAGGAAAGAAAGAAGGAGCACCCACTTTGATGTGTTCCCTTCATCAAGCCTCCAGTTCCCTGGTCTGAGGGCACAAGATGATCCCCTCGAGTGGGCCTCTCTCAAGGATATTTTATGTGCGTCTATGGCCTATGGATCTTTTTCAACCACTGACAGATGCATCTCAGAAGCCTGAGTCCTGCTATTCCTCCCTGTCGGGGTCAGACATTTCATTACCTACTTTGGATCAGAAAATAATGTTTGATGATCTGAGGGAGGGCACCCATTTTGTTTAAGATTTGGATTAAATGAGATGTTTGCAAATGCTTTGCATAATAATGGGCAAATTGACAGCTATGATTCAAGGTCTGCAGAGGTGAAAAAAACCTGATACAAGCCTCTCCTTGCAAAGGTCAGGGTCCCTGGTGCTCGCCCACCTCCAAATCTTTACTAGACAAACTCAGCTCTGGCGCGGGTTTCTCCTTCAGCGCATTAAGGATCTGGCTCGTAAGTGCAGTTTCGGAGGAGCTCTCTCCAATACCCGTGTCAACTGCATCCCTCTCATCACCGAGGCCAGCTTTGGACTCTGCAAAGCAGATGTGAGACAGAGATCAGCACACCATGTACACGTACAGCCATACCAACATCCAGCCAGAGCAGGCAGCTGGGCAGACCGAAGCCTGTCATCTCAAGATGCCAGCAGCTGTGGTTTCACTGTTCTTGACCACATGGTAAGCATCTGGCTCTCTCTCAAGGAGAGGCTCTACTGAGTTCTCAGTGTAACTCCCCCAGCCGATGAATCCTACCTTGCTGCTTCAACAGGATGCTGCCCTCCTTCTCCAAAGCCCGGAGGTAAAGCTCCAAGAGCTGCTTGGACTGACGGGCTTCCTCTCTCTGGTCAAGGACCTGCTGGAGGGTGTTCTGGAGCCCCTGGACTGCGACACGACTTTGGCTGAGTTCCTGAGCCAGCTCTGAACATGGGACATCAATAAGCATCTGACAAACAAATACGGACTTTAAGAAATCGGAAAGTACTTTCTAAACGTGATGTTATAGCTCTCAAATACATCAATTTCGCAGACTCATTACATCTAGTTCCCAAAGTTACCTAATATGGCTGCCTGAAAGTCAGGAAAGAGGCATGTAATTTTTTCAGTTTTCCTCTGGTGAAAAAATTAGGAAAATATTGCCTTAGTGCCTTATTAAAAACAAACAGAAATAGAGTCACAGATGTAGAAAACAAACTTATGGTTACTGGGGAGGAGGGAGAGGAGGGATAAACTGGGAGACTGGGATTGACATATACACACTACTATATACAAAATAGATAACTAATAATGACCTACTGTACAGCATAGGGAACTCTACTCAATACTCCATAATGACCTATTTGGGAAAAGAATCTAAAAAAGAGTGGATATATGTATATGTATAACTGATTCACTTTGCTGTACAGCAGAAACTAAAACAATATTTTAAATAACTATACACCAAATAAAAATTAAAACAAAACAAAATCCTGATATTAAATAACCCATTGTACATTGTACAGAATATAAAGGAGGAAGTGTATGATCACTTGTACAATGAATCAGTATGAGGCTATTTCAAGCAAAAGTCTTTCTGATGTTTTTTTTTTTTTTTTTTTGCGGTACGCGGGCCTCTCACTGTTGGGGCCCCTCCCACTGTGGAGCACAGGTTCTGGATGCGCAGGCCCAGCGGCCTTGGCTCACGGGCCCAGCCGCTCCGCGCATGTGGGATCTTCCTGGACCGGGGCACAAACCCGTGTCCCCTGCATCGGCAGGCGGACTCAACCACTGCGCCACCAGGGAAGCCCCTCTTTCTGATGATTTTAACGTTAAACATTTTTATTATACATGTTCGTACTTTGAACGACTATTTTTCAAATATAAACTACTCAGCTTTTAAACGACGTGTTCAGTCTGTGAAATAAGGGAGACCTCACTTATCATACCCTAGATCTTAAGAAGGCTCAATCTTCTGGCATATACAGCATTAGATTAAAAATAGTCTTCAGGGCTTCCCTGGTGGCGCAGTGGTTAAGAATCCGCCTGCCAATTCAGGGGACACGGGTTCGAGCCCTTGTCTGGGAAGATCCCATATGTCGTGGAGCAACTAAGCCCGTGCGCCACAGCTACTGAGCCCTCATGCCACAACTGAAGCCTGTGCACCTACAGCCCGTGCTCCGCAACAAGAGAAGCCACCGCAATGAGAAGCCCGTGCGCTGCAACGAAGAGTAGCCCCTGCTCGCCACAAGTAGAGAAAGCCCACGTGCTTGCAATGAAGAACCAAGGCAGACAAAAATAAATTTAAAAAAATAATAATTTAAAAAATAATAAAAAATAAAATAGTCTTCATAAGAGAAAGATCAAACTGTTGAAATTCTTGGAGAGTAAATCTAACTTGAGCTGCAGATTAGAATATGGAGCTTAATAAGAAATGCAATAATAAGCGTTTGCATTTCTCAAGCACTTACTATGTATCAGTGAGAAAATTGATGTAAAACGCTTAGGACAGAAAGTGACGAGGTGGGCTGCTCTAGATTGGGAAAGGCCTCTTTGAAGAGGTGACTTTATGAGTTATCCTTAACTTTCATATTGCATCAATTTTCGAACAAGTAGTATTAATATACATTCATAAGGCTCAAAATTCAAGAGGTACAAACCTTCTGAGGTAAGTACTAGTATTACCACCACCATACCAGATTAGGAAAATGAGGCAAGAGCAGTTAATAACGTCCCAAGGATCAGTCAGTTCTAATCCTCAGGACGCTGTGTAATTGATCCCTGGGCTCCTCCCTTCCCTCCCATCTGTTCTCACTCCCCATGGTCCCCGAGATGGTGGTACCTTTCCTCTACCTGTCGCATGGCCAGCCTCTGCCAGCTCCTGTCCTAAGCTTCCCTGTGGAGCCTAGCTGTCAGGGCCAGGCTCACTGATATTCTGGTATCCCTATTTTGGTAAGGACTGCTGTGCTCCTTATTCTAGGGGTATCATAATATACTAGTCTGTTGGGATGGGAAGGGATCTCATGACCCCTTTCTGTTTCTTTTTTTTTTTGGCCACAGGGCATGTGGGATCTTAATTCCCCAACCAGGGATCGAACCTACACCCCCTGCAGTGGAAGCGCAGAGTCTTAACCACTGGACCGCCAGGGAAGTCCCCCCTTTCTGTTTCATAAAAAAGAAAAAACAGGGCTTCCGTGGTGGCGCAGTGGTTGAGAGTCCGCCTGCCGATGCAGGGGACACGGGTTCGTGCCCTGGTCTGGGAAGATCCCACGTGCCGCGGAGTGGCTAGGCCCGTGAGCCATGGCCACTGAGCCTGCGTGTCCGGAATCTGTGCTCCACAACGGGAGAGGCCACAACAGTGAGAGGCACACATACCACAAAAATAAATAAATAAATAAATAAGAAAAAGAAAAAACAAGAAAGAAAAAAAATCAAGCTTGCTCCTGCCCTCCCTCTGCCTGGAACACTCTGGCCCCAACCTTTCCATGACAAGCTTCCTCTTGTCCTTCAGGGTCTCCTCTTGGGACCTGCCAATGTTTCTCAACTAAATTCTATGAATTTATTCTATGCACAAGCATGTGTGAAAAATGACACTGATCTAAGCTTTTTGCACCACTGACTAGAAGAGCAAGACTGATGACACCCACATGTCCCCCAGTGGGGGAGTCTCATTAAATAAGTCATGGTACAGACATGAAATGGAATATTATGCAGTGGTGAAAAAGAGGTGAGGATGTCTTTTATAAACTGATCTGGAATACTTTCCAAATCTTTCTTTAAGACAGAGCAGAGGGCTTCCCTGGTGGCACAGTGGTTAAGAATCTGCCTGCCAATGCAGGAGTCACATGTTTGAGCCCTGGTCCGGGAAGATCCCACATGCTGTGGAGCAACTAAGCCCGTGTGCCACAACTACTGAGCCTGTGCTCTAGAGCCCAGGAGCCACAACTACTGAGCCCGTGTGCCACAACTACTGAAGCCCGTGCGCTTAGAGCCCATGCTCTGCAACGAGAAGCCACTGCAATGAGAAGCCTGCGCACCACAATGAGGAGTGGCCCCCGCTCACTGCAACTAGAGAAAGCCTGCGCTCAGCAACGAAGACCCAACACAGCCAAATATAAATAAATAAATAAAAAAAAAATAAAACAGAGTAGAGATGCTTCCACTTGTGTGATATAGGGGAGGAGGTGAAAACACTTATGTATTTGTTTGTATATAAAATATCTCTGGAATGGGAAACTGACAGATTGGTTGTCTCCAGGAAGGGGAAGTTGGGTGGCTGGAGGCAGGAGTCAGACTTTTCCTGTATATCCTTTTTTTTCTAAACAGCTTAATTGAGGGATTTCCCTGATAGTCCAGTGGTTAAGACTCCATGCTTCCAATGCAGGAGACGTGGCTTCAATTCCTGGTCGGGGAACTAAGATCCCACATGCCCCGTGGCCAAAAAAACCCCCCAAAAACCCAGCTTTATCGAGATATAGTTAATATACTATACAATTCACCCATATAAAATGTATAATTCAGTGGGTTTCAGTATAATTAGTGGTCTTCTTGTGATAGTGCAATCACCACCACAATCAGTCTTAGAACATATTCACCAACCCAGAAAGAACTGTACCCATTAGTAGTTCCTCCTTATTCCTCCTCAAAACTCCCCACCAACCCCATCCCTAGGCAACCACTAATCTACCTTCTATTTCTATGGACTTGTGTATTCTGGCCATTTCATATAAATGCAATCATAAAATATGTGGCCTTTCATGTCTGGCTTCTTTCACTTAGCATAATGTTTTCAAGTTTTATCCATGCTGTAGCATGTATTAATACTCCATTCCTTTTTATGGCTGACTAATATAGTCCATTGTTTGGATATACCACATTTTATTTATCTAGTTATCAGCTGACGGACATTTGGGTTGTCTTACTTTCTGGCTACCTGTGTATCCTTCTATACCTCTTGGATTTTGAACCATGTGAAAGCATTAATATGATTTATTCACAATAAATATACAAGTGTAAAAAATCACCACAAGGTCGCCTCCTTCCAAGAGCCTTCCCACCACTCTTGGCACACTGCCCTGTCTGACATGCTGCTTATTTTGTCTGCCTCCTTCCACCAGGACTTGGGTTCCATTAGAGCAGGGACTGTGTCTGGCTTGTTCACCATTGCACCCCTGTGCATAGAACTGTGTCAGGCAGAGGACAGGGGCTCAATAAATATTTTTTTGAGTTAACAATACTATTTTTATCCTAGTTCTACTGGAGAGGAAACATAAGCAGGGAGGCTAAGTTGCCGGTTCAAAGTCATAGAGATGGAGCTAAGATTTAGTCTGCATTCTTTAGCAGTACATCCTTGACCCACGCCTTGGGCCTAAATGGGTCTAGGTGGGGCCTTGGCGTCTGTGTTTTTAAAAAGCTCCACTGGTGATTCTGATGCAGGGTGAGGGGTGAAAATTTCCTACTCTAGGTGAGAGAATTAGAAAATGAAGAACCTTGGTTGTCATCTAAGAATTACTTAAAAATTAAGAAGCAATGAAATTATTATGGCAGGATGCCTGGCAACTAAGGCGCTGGGGGAAGCACAGGCTGGAGGAACGTGGCTATGGGTTGTGGAGGAGGCTTACTTGGAGGTCCTCCTCGGACAGGAGGATGATGCTGGACAGGTCTTCTTTCAGCTGCCTGGCCACATTCTTCCACTTCAACCCTGCCCCGCTGTCTGTTTCATCTCTGTCAAAGGACTCTTGGGTAATCCAAGCCGTACCTCCATCTGATACATGGGAGAAAATGCCCGTCAGAGTCAGATTAACCGGAAGTGCTGTTTTCACTTCCTCCTCCAACTCAGACCTCGAGGATGTCGGCACATCCTTCCGACAGATCACTTAGAATAATTTAGATGGTGAAGGAAGCACCTTTTCTCAGGGATTCATGGGGAAGCCAATCCCCATCTAGGACCTTAATTTTCCCTCTTGTTCCATCTTCCATTTCTTTTTTTTTTTTTGGCTGCAGCATGCGGGGATCTTTGGCATGAGGGATCATTCGCTGCGGTGCGTGGGCTTCTCTCTAGTTGTGGCGCGTGGGCTCCAGAGCACATGGGCTCTGTAGTTTGTGGCACGCGGGCTCTCTAGTTGTGGCGTGTGGGCTCTCTAGTTGTGGCGTGCAGGCTCAGTAGCTGTGGTGCGAGGGCTTAGTTGCCCCATGGCATATGGGACCTTAGTTCCCTGACCAGGGATCGAACCCACATCCCCTTCATTGGAAGGTGGATTTTTTTACCAGTGGACCACTGGGGAAGTCCCCATCTTCCATTTATTTCTGTGTGAAACTGCTCTGTATTCTTTTATGGAAGGAAGCCACTTAAATCCAATGTATGCTTATGCATACCCAGGATACTGTCACACTTCCCTTTAGGTTAGTTTTTTTTTTTTTTTTTTTTTTGCAGTACGCGGGCCTCTCACTGCTGTGGCCTCTCCCGTCACAGAGCACAGGCTCCGGACGTGCAGGCCCAGCGGCCATGGCTCATGGACCCAGCCGCTCCACGGCATGTGGGATCCTCCCGGACCGGGGCACGAACCCGCGTCCCCCGCATCGGCAGGCGGATTCTCAACCACTGCGCCACCAGGGAAGCCCTAGGTTAGTTTTTGTGTCTGTGGGTGTGTTCTATTTCTGTATGCAAAAACATTCATCCTCATCAGCACTTCTCCTGTGCTTGGGGATGGGTCTTATCCTTGACTGGAGCAGCTGCAGCCACTGTTCACTGTCCCTTGGGCCCAAGTACAAAAGTGGCTGGGAAAGCCATCGCTGAAGGGTGACTTCCTCACTTTAGTGGCCTAGGGACTTTCCTCAAGACACTTCTTTAGCTCTTTGATCCTTGCCCGTCAATATTAGTTCCCTTTGTATTTCCAGTGAGGATGATGCTAATGATGGTGACAGGTAATATTTATTTGTCTTACTGTGTACCAGGTAAGATCTAAATGCTTTCTATCAGTGGCTCTCAACTGGGAGTGATTTTGCCCATCCCACCCCCAGTAGACATTTGCCAATGTCTAGAGGCATTTTTGGTTGTCACAATTAGGGTGAGGAGATGCTACTGACACCTAGCAGGTAAAGGCCAGCGATGCTGCTAAACATCCTGCAAGACACAGGACAGCAACCCCACAACAAAGAATTCTCCGGCCCAAAATGTCAGTAGGACTGTTGAGAAGCCCTGGCTTGATACGTACTATGTTCTAGTATCCTTACAACAACGCCAGGAGACAGGTACTGTAATTATTATCTCAATACGGGGCTGAAATGTTAGATAATTTGCTCAAGGTCACATGGCTAGTAAATGGCAGAGCCAGGATTCAGACCAGACAGTCTGACCCAACCTGCGGCACAGATCTCTCTCCCTTGCTGCATTTTAGTTGCTGTCGGTCTGTGAGTTATTTGAGAACTGAGCCCGTCTCATTCATCTTCATCCCCAGACTCAGCACCGCTCTGGTATACAGAAGGTGCTCAGTAAACGTTTGCTGCATAAATGCTTAAAACAGCCAACCAAACAGCAACCAGGTGCCTATGTAGTAAAATAAATCATGATGGATAGTATATAGTATATACAGCCAGCATTTCTTACCTGAATTGTTGTACGCCCACTTCTCATTCCCAGCCAGTGCCACAAACTTAGTATTGGCAGGAAGACACAGGAAGTAATCGTCATCATCCACTATGGTGCCATCCTCTGCCAGGACCAGGGTGACTGGTGCCAGGGACTTGTCAATGGCCAGAATGTCACAAGCTGAGAGGAATAAAATATTTGGTAATTGACAAGTATCCATAGGGAAATTACATCTGTCCTTGCACTCTCAATATGTATGCCCCGGGACTTCCCTGGTGGCACAGTGGTTAAGAATCTGTGCCAATGCATGGGACACAGGTTTGAGCCCTGGTCCAAGAAGATCCCACATGCCACGGAGCAACTAAGCCCATGTGCCACAACTACTGAGCCTGTGCTCTAGAGCCCGTGAGCCAGAACTGCTGAGCCCGTGTGCCGCAACTACTGAAACCCACACGCCTAGAACCTGTGCTCCGCAACAAGAGAAGCCACTGCAATGAGAAGCCCGCGCACCGCAGCGAAGAGTAGCCCCCGCTTGCCTCAACTAGAGAAAGCCCCCACGCAGCAACGAAGACCCAGTGCAGCCAAAAATAAATTTTTTTAAAAAAGTATGCCCCCAGAGCCTAAAAAATCCCTGGTAATAATAACTATAATAACTATAATGATGACCACTAGTACTAATATAACACTTACCATGTCCCTGGTACTGTACTAAGTGCTTTTCACATACAGCATTTAATCTCCTAAAAATCCTATAACGCAGATACTATTGTTACTCCCATTTTTACGGATGTCAAGCCCAAGGCTCAGAGAAGTTAAGTAATTTGCCCAAGGTCACACAGTAAGTGGCAGAGCTGGCATTTCAACCCACACAGTCTGGCTCTTGAAAATGTGTTTTTCTTCCAGCTACTCTATACCCACATTAGGATGCACTTGAGCCTTTTCTTGGATGAACAACAAACCAAAGTCTGATTTGATTCCTTGAGAACAAGCAGTCTTTCATTCATTTCCTCAGTGGTCTACTCAAATTCTCCCATGTGTCAAATGTCACAAAGAAAAAAGAGAAAAAGAAGAAAATTATAAAAAAGAAAAGAAAAAAAATGACTTTATGTTCTCACAGTATCTTTCTTGGCAGCCTTACTAACCTATAGGAAAGTATAAGAGAAGCAGAAGGCAGAAGTTTGTAACAGTAGTTTTTCATCTTTATGATCACTGGGCAAGAGGCTTTGTCCAGGGCAGGTCTGTACCATCCCATTTAGTAATGGCAATGCCTAAAATGCTCATGGGACTAGAGTAGGCAGAGAAGTAGCCAAGAGACTACAAAGATCATTGGGCAATGCTGTCTTCCACCCAAATAGAACAGCAAGCCTTGTATAGGCCGAGCTCCAGAAACACAAGCACTTACATAAGCCTCTGTGCCAAATGCATCCAGCCACCGCACGGATGGGGCACTAAAACTTAAGCAACTTCATGCCAAGCAAAAAATATGTAAACACTTATATGGCAAAAACCATGTCACTAAAGCATTTAGAGTGCTTTGGCTGTTCCTGCATCTCTGAAAGACATCTGTCTGATATCTATGGGGCTTGGTGACCCTGGGAGGAAGCCCTGAACACGCTGACACACACGTCCACTACATGCCCGGGGATGACACACACGTTTAACCAATAGAACTTCTTTGGGTAAGCAATTTACTGCTACAGGCCAGCAACGTGTAAGTCATTTGAATATCTCATCTCCTTCCAGAGTCCCAATCCTGTGGATCAGGGCTGGAAATACACCCACTTTGCTGATGAGAAAACTGGGGATGGAGAAATGGTTAAGTGCAAGGTCAGGCAGCTAGTAACGGTATGCGGCTCAGAATTTCTGTCAGCTCGGTCACTCACAACAGACGTTCCTTGTCTGGCCCTCCCGGATGGTCGGTAACAGCTCCCTCTTTACCGCACAGGTACCTGCCAGAGCTGACTGTGGAAACCCGCTCCCACCCCGCCATAGGCTCAGCTGGGGGACCCAGTACAACCTTAGGGAGCCTGAGTGGCAGGAATACAGTGGACTGAGTGCGATCCAAAATCTGAGTCATCTGAGGCGAGGCACCGAAGTAGAGTCTGTCTTAATTCGCATATTGCTTCCCGTCTGCCTCTCCACCATATGAATCTCACACAAGATAAATTAAGTTAAAGTGCCGGAAAACGCTATGAAACTGCTAAGTCGCCATACCCACCTGAGTCATCTCTGTTCCAAGGCTCCACTCGAGAGACAAGAAGCCCCAAGTCGCCTCTCCTGACCCCGCCTTGCCCCACCGGACATCCCCACCTCTCCCCGGGTCCCTTCAGCCCGGGCCCCGGCCCCCCAAGTCCTCGCCCCCGTCCCCCCAAGTCCTCGCCCCCGTCCCGTGCCAACCCTTGCTCCTCAGCTCCTCGAGGCAGGAGGCCGCCACGCCGTGCTGTTCCCGGCTGTGGTTGCGACACAGGAGACACTGCTTTAGAGCCCGGATCTCGCTGGGTTCTGGAACGCTGGGTCCCCCGACCACCTCCGTCATCTTCAGGGTCTGACCTGACCAACGCGGGGACGTCAGGGGGGCTGGGCGCGGGAGTCCTACCCAACTCCACTCCCACGGCATGCCGGGAGTTGTAGTTCTTGCTGTAGCAAATCACGCGTGGGACCAAGGCACACCGGGAGATGTAGTTCTAGTTGCAGCTAATTCCCTGCGGCCCCGGGGGCATGCCGGGAGCTGTAGTCTGTGGGTCCAAAGCCGACTTAGGTCGCGCAATCCAGACGCCGGAGGTGTTTTTTTTTTCTGCCTTATATTAAGGAGTTGCATTCGCGCGTTCAAAATGAGGTCAACAGGGATTTATTTTGTATTATGAAGGACACGCCCGTATACTCCCTTGAATTGTTACAGCACTCCTTTCTATATATATAGATAGATGCAAGATATTAATACATAAAGCAGTGTCATTGTACTGTGTTAATTTGTTTTTCCTTTCCAACCTGAACAAATCTATAAAATGTCCCAACCTTCACGCTGATCTGAAGGAAGTCAGTTTTTTTTTTTTAATTTTTATTTATTTATTTTTATTTTTGGCTGTGTTGGGTCTTCGTTTCTGTGCGAGGGCTTTCTCTAGTTGCGGCGAGCGGGGGCCACTCTTCTTCATCGCAGTGCGCGAGCCTTTCACTGTCGCGGCCTCTCTTGTTGCGGGGCACAGGCTCCAGACACGCAGGCTCAGTAGTTGTGGCTCACGGGCCTAGTTGCTCTGCGACATATGGGATCTTCCCAAACCAGGGTTCGAACCCTTGTCCCCTGCATTGGCAGGCAGATTCTCAACCACTGCGCCACCAGGGAAGCCCAGAAGTCAGTTTTAAAAAGTGATGAGTGTAGCTTTCAGTCTGGCTGAAAACATAACAGAGAAGCATAAGGTACTCGCACATTTCCACTCTTTTTTTTCTTTTAACACTAAAGAGGCTTTTAATTATGTAGTATTATCTATAACTACAAAGACTTTCCCAATCACGTCACTTAGAGATAATTTTATCCACTGCTCTGTTTGGCTGCCAGTCTCTTGTCTCTCTCCTCAGCAATGGTAAGGCGGATACCCTTTCCACGAGGAAGAGAGATCCATGGTTTGTTTCCTTTGCCAATAACGAAAATGTTGGAGAGCTGCGTGGCAAAGCTATTGCCGTTGGCATCTTTCACATGAACTGCATCAAAAGAACCAGGATGTCTCTCCCGGTTAGTGATCACACCAATTCTTCCCAGGTTAGCACCTCCAGTCACCATGCACAGGTTACCAGTGTCAAATTTGATGAAATCAGTAATCTTGCCAGTCTCCAAATCAATCTGAATGGTGTCATTCACCTTGATGAGGGTATCAGGGTAGCGGATGGTGCGAGCATCATGGGTCACCAGATGAGGGATTCCTTTTGTCCCCATAAAGACCTTTCTCACTTTGCATAACTTATACTTGGCCTCCTCAGGTGTAATACGATGAACAGCAAAGCGACCCTTGGTGTCATAGATCAGACGAAAATTCTCTCCAGTCTTGTCAATGCTGATGACATCCATAAAACCAGCAGGGTAGGTTATATCAGTGCGGACCTTGCCATCAATCTTAACGAAACGCTGCATGCAGATCTTCTTTACTTCATCTCCTGTTAGGGTATATTTAAGTCTGTTCCTTAGGAAAATAACTAGAGGGAGACATTCCCTCAGATTGTGGGGACCGGTAGATGGACGAGGAGCAAACACACCAGTCAGTTTATCCAGCATCCAATGCTTTGGAGCTGCTACGCGCTTCAGGTGCTTCTTGGGACCACAAGCCATGGCTGCGCTAGGCACGGAAATAGCTCCACTCTTTCGATTCCCTGCTTCAGCTCTGCAAATTGGGTTGGGACCTCGGAACGAAATGCTTAAATAACTAGATTAAACATTAAGGTCTCAAAGAAACCAGAGGCAAAAGGGTAAATGCGAACCACATCACTGTTGAGATTGTTCAGATGCTGCTTGACAATATATTTGTCTTTGTTCTAATACTGTTACTTATGGAAAAGTCTGTGTTTTTCACTCCTGAAAAACTAACATTTAAGATTAAAGTAATAATTTAAAAATTATCAGAAAGTTTCCTTGCTTAAAAAGGGGCATTCTCCGCGCACCGCGATGAAGAGTGGCCCCCACTTGCCGCAACTAGAGAAAGCCCTCGCACAGAAACGAAGGCCCAACACAGCCATAAATAAATAAATAAATAAAATTTTTAAAAATGGGGGGGGCATTCTATATAAACAAGGAATAATTATCAGCCCGTATTCATTCAGGGTCAATCTCTTTCATATTTTGTTTATTAAAGGAAATCAGATATTATGAGAAAAAGACATGTAAAATTGTTTGGTAGGAGGAATTGTTAACTGAGGCAACCCTTTTGAATACACCATCATTGATCAAAAAACAACTGCAATGTAACTGACTGATAGTTCTAATGTATGCAACCCTTTCGTATAATTTCACAATTAGCTTAAAATCTAACAACTCAACCGCTATAAAGTGAAAACGGTTCGTAGAAGCCTCTCCTCTCCAAAAAGCCCCCTCTTCCGAGTTCTCCTAATAGACCTGCATACCGTTATCAGACTCCTAGCTCCAAGATGTAATTGCGTGTGTGTGTGTGTGTGTGTATGTGTGTGTGTGTATTTGGCCTAGACTTGAGAGCAGGGGTTGAGTCTTGCATCTTTTTATTTCTCGCGGCTACCAAAGTGCCTGGCAAATGGTAGGCACCCGATTGAACCATCAGTTAATTAATTAATTTCCAGGTTTCTTCACATTCGTTCATTTATTAAATACTTAGGGTGTCCCTACATGTGCCCAAGGTACTGTGAAGATGGGCAGAGATTTAATTCAATAAGTATAATATACATATAAAAAAGCAAAAAGGACAGGCATCGTTCTTGCTGGAAAGCAGAGACCTAATGGAAACAGTAAGCGGTGTGGGGGACGTGGGAGCTCCCCTCTCCTCCCCGGGCGTCCCCCATCGACAGCTCAGTTCCGGCTACTTTAGTCTGGGCGAGAGAGCGAGAGCGAGGGCGCTTGGGAGAAGCCTCGCCCAGCGGCGATAGACTAGTCAGGCCTCAGAAAGATGGCGTCTTCGGAGCAGGCAGAGCAGCCGAGCCAGGTGAGGGTAGTGGGACTGCCCCGCTGTACTGGCGGGGACCCCGCTGGAGGGGGCGCTCGGCGGGTGGCTGGGAGCCCGGTGGGGACCCTGAGCCTCGGAAGCCGGGGGCTCCGACCTCTTGCCCCATCCGGGGCCCCGCCCCTCCCCGGGTCCTCGCCGCCCGGCCCCTCCCCGCGTGACCCCTCCTTGACTACATTCCCGAGCAGGGGCCCGGGGGCGCCCGAGGGCCCCCCCACTTCCCGCCTGCCAGCCCCTCGGGTCCCACTTGTACTTGGCCAGGTCGGTGGCGGGACCCTTGAGAGGCCCCCCAGGCTTGAGCTGCGAGGGCCCCTGCTTGAGGAGAGGGGTGAGAGAGGCTGGATCGTTCCCGGCCCTTCCCCCTCGGGATAGGCCTTACTCCATCAGGGTTCCCTCTCTCTCGCAGCCTCAGCCTTCTGGGTGGCCCCGCTGCCAGCCTCTTCGTCTTTAGTCACCTTTGCGTTTCCCCTGCCAAGTTGGAGGGGGGGGGAATGTACTTGGACCCTCTCAGTGCGTTGGTAGGAAGTGGACTCACTGTAATCAACCGACGCCACCGAGCTTTTGGTTGGTGATCCGTCTTTGCTGCCCACAGTTAGGTTTTCTTGGCCAGGAGCTCTAGCTTTTCAGCCACAGAATCAGCCGAATCCCACTCCAGTCGGGGGACCTTGAGGACCAGTGCTCCTGCCTGTCCGTCTGCTGTCAGGAAGCAGTGGATGCTAAGGCCTCTGTAGGCGTTTGTAGTCCAAAGGTGGGGTGGGCTGAGGTGAGGAGGATGGGGTAAGCGGTACCTTACAATTACGGAGTGTGTGCTGTCATGCGGGAGACAAATTACGCTTATTATCTCGTTTAATGCTCATTACAACCTTTATGAAGTACGGGCTATTAACCGCCATTTTGCAGGGTCTGTAACGCGCCGCAAATCAGTTGCCTGATTAAGCCTGGGTTTGAACCCGGCTGCGTGTGAGTCCACTAGTTGGCCCTACATGTTTAAGTTTAGTTAGGATTAGACAGAGGAGGAAGAAACTGGTTTCAACCTGGACCTCATCACTCATCTCTCACCTGCTTGAAACACCTGTGGACTTCTCAGCGGCCTCCTGGTATTTCAGTTCCTTCCTTGGAAGAATACGGCTTAGTGTTTCTTATTACTCTTTTATTCTTCATGATCATTCTGTTACAGGAATTGCACATAGAGGAGTTGTGAGTTCCCCAGACCAGCTTCCGTTAGCAGAGTGAATGATTCAGAGAGATGTCCAGATTGTAAAACGTGAGAAATATCTAGGGCTGATTCTGGCCTTCTCACTGTCGGAAATTCTGGAGTGTGGAGAGTGTCCTGGTGGTGGGGTGGGCCCTCCTTTCCTGCCTTAACCCGCTTAGCTTGCTGAAATGCTGAGGCTCCTCAGAATCTAGGTTCCTCTGAGCTGTTACATGTTAGGAATGCCCATAGGCTGGGATTAAAGGATGCCAGCGCATGTAATTTGCCTGTGCTGTGAAGGTTACTAAAAATTCTGCCACTCGGAGCCTTTGTAGTGCCCAAGGATTCCTTTGGTTCTGGAAATTGTCCTCTCTGTACACGTGCAAGGAATCTAGGTTCCTTAAGGGGGCTGGGCCAGCACTTGTTTGGTTTTCAACTCTGCTGCTGCTTTGCCCTCCTTTCCAAAGCTGATAGAGATGGGATTGCATCAGAAAATGCTGGCAGCTTGGGAAAAAACTTGAATGCTTTACGCCAAATTCTGTCACTGACAATAAGCTGCAAATGCACACATAAAAAAAATATTTTTTTAAGTTTTATTTTTGGCTGTGTTGGGTCTTCGCTGCTGCGCGCAGTCTTTTTGTAGTGCGTTGAGCGGGGGCTACTCTTGGTTGCGGTGCGCGGGCTTCTCATTGCGGTGGCTTCTCTTCTTGCCGAGCACAGGCTCGAGGCACGCGGGCTTCAGTAGTTGTGACTCACGGGCTCTAGAGCGCGGACTCAGTATTGTGGCGCATGGGCTTAGTTGCTTCGCGGCATGGGGGATCTTCCCGGGCCAGGGATCAAACCTTGGTCCCCTGCATTGGCAGGCAGATTCTTATCCACTGCACCCCCAGAGAAGCCCCAAATGCACACATTTAAAGTAAACCAACTCACTTTAGCAGTTGCTTCTCATTTCATTTTCTAGTCCTGATCAGTGGGTTTCCCATTTCTCCAGTAAAGCAGTGTGGAACTGAAAGAATGAACTGTTTGGGTATTTCCTCCAAACCTGGTTTGTGTCTGAGAAGAACGCATCCCACCTTTGGGACTGAGGCAGTATTCTGTCTCTCATAGAAAGTTTGTTAGTTGGCCGTGTGGCATCAATCTCTCATTTTGAAAGATTAAGGGTAAATAACCAACAATTTCTTTCTTTGAAAGGCAGTGTAGAGCAGTGGTTAAAAGTATGGACTCTGGAGCCATCCCCACTGGGCTAGGATCCTAGCCCCACTACTTACCAGGTGTGTGATCTTGGACAAGTTACTTAACTTCTCTGGTCTTAGTTTCCCCATCTGTAAAATAGGAATAATACTAGTGCCTATCTCATAGCATTGCTCTGAGGATTAAATGAATTAACTTATTTTAGAACAGTGCCTGACACAGTGTGTTACCTATTATTATTCCATTCAGTAAACTCTGGAGTTTCACTTACAAATCATCTAAGCCTTTTCTCAATCCCTATTAAAACATTTTTTGGGATATGAAATTTCATATGTTGACCACCAGTCCACTAAGGTTGGTTTTTTATTTGCTCGGAAGTAATTTCCTTGAAATTTAAAGGAACACGCTGAATACTGGTGTTTATCCTAGCTGTCCTTTGTGCCTTTTAGATTTCAGCGATATACTTTCTTTTTCATAATGGTATAGTCTTTTTAGGCTGTCTTCAAAACAGTCTGTTGGAATTGCATTTATTGCTTATCCTGTTTACTCCACATTACTCGGTTTTGTATGGTTAATCTCTTATCAAAGTCCCTTCTAGTCTGTACATGTTATGGCCCATAGGAACGGGAAATGTCATCCCTATTTTTGTACTTTCCCATCAGTTTTTCTGTCTTTAGTGAAGGGCAGAAGCATGGTTCAATCTGATTGTTTAATGGTTGTTGAATATTGAGAATTATTATGGAACATAGATTTCTAATCTGTTCAGGTTCACTGGATATAATAAATTTTGGACTGAGAAAACACAGAGGCAGGGAAGGGAGAAGAGTACAGCAAAGATGTTACGGAGTGGAAGAGCATGGCCTTGTATCCTGACAGACTTTGCTTTGAACTCCGGCACTCACTTACTATTGGACTTGTCACTCTACCTCTCTGAACCTCAGTTTTCTTCTCTGTAAAATGGGAGTAATAATAATCTCATTTGAGGGTTGACTGAAGCCACAGATGTTAAGAGTGTGTGGTGCATATTAAGTGCTCAGTGGATGTTGGTTTCCTTCTCCAAGTTTCTGTATGCAGTTTTGGAAGATTATTGAACTCTTGAATAACAGTAGTTCAAACAAGACATTTTTCCCCTCACTCTTTATTTTGAAAAGTTTCCAACTTATAGGAAAGTTGAAAGAATAATACAGAGAACTCCTGTAAAACTCCCATAAAAACTTCACCAATATACACTGTTTACATTTTGCTGAATTAGCTTTATCTCAGTCTCTTTATGTATATTTTTGAAGGATTTGATAGTAAGTTACAGACATCATGATATTTCATCCTAGAATACTTCATCTTGTCTCTCGTAAGAGTAAGGTTATTCTCCTACATAACCATAATACCATTATCACACAAGAAGTTTGGTATTGATGAAATATTATTTACAAATACCACATTCAAAATTCTCCAATTTAAAAAAACAATCAGGATCCAATGAAGAAATAGGGAGTGCATTGATTTGTCTCTTTAGTATGCTCTAATTTAGAACGACTCCCTAGCCTTTAAAATTTTTTAAAAACTTTTTACTGCTGTTTAACATACACCCAGAAAGTACACCAATTATGTGTCCAGCTTGGTGAATTTTCACGGAGTGAGCACACACTTGTGTAACCAGTACTCAGATCAAGAAATCAAGCGTTACTGGGACCTCAGAAGCCTCCTTGGCGTCCCTCCCATTACTAGCCAATCCCCCAGAGCTGCCCCTATCCTAACTTAAAATCCATAGATTAATAGCTTTTTGAGTGACCAAGTCTTTGTGGCCAAAAGCTTTACTGTGGAATTCCAGTAGATGTGTTGTGGTCAGTTTTGACAAATGTATATACCTGTGTAACCACCACCACAATCAACATCAAAACAATTCCCATATTGCTGAATGTTCCCTTACCTTGCTTCCCAGTAAATCCTAGCCTTTGGCCTCAGGAAATCTGAACTTCTTTTTATCACTATAGATTATATTTGTCTCTCCTAGGATTACATACGAATGTATTCATACTGTAAATATTCTTTTGTGTCTCACTTTTGCTCATAATAATGTTTGTGAAATTTATATTGTATGTCTCAGTAATTCATTACTTTTTATTAGTGGGTAGTATTCCATTGTATAGCTATACCACAGTTTGTTGATCTGTTCACCACTTGATGGATCTGGATTATATTAATTACCTATTGCATAACAGTGTTATTATAAATTTAGCAGCTTAACGCAGTACATGTTTATTGTCTCACAGTTTCTGTGGGTCAGGAGTCAGGACACAGTTCAGCTGAGTCTCACAAGGCAGCAGTCAAGGTGTCTGCCTGGGCTGTGATCTCATCGGAGTCCTGACTGGGGAAGGATCTGCTTCCTAGCTCATGTGGTTATTGACAGCATTTAGTTCCTTATGGACTTCAGACTGAGGACCTCTCTTTGTGACTGGCTGTCACCCAGGACTTGCCCTCAGTTTCTTGCCACATGGTTCTTCCCAGGATGGCCACTTGTTTCCTCAAAGGCAAGTGGACATTACAGTCTTAGATATTGTAACCACATGCATGTAATTACATGCATTCTGTCACTGTTACTGTACTCTGTTGGCCAGAAGCAAGTCATAGTTCCTGCCCACACTCAAGGGGACAACACAAGGGCATGAATACCAGGAAGTGGGGATCATGGCAGTCACATTAGAGTCTTTCCCTCACATGATTGGTTCTAGTTTGGGGCTACTATAAATATTCAAGTGTGTTTGTGAATACATATGTTTTCATTTTTCTTGGTAAATAACTATGAGTGTATTTACTGGGTCACATGCTAAGTGTATGTTTAGTTCTATAATAAATTGCTTACGTGTTTTGCAAAGTTGTACTATTTTTCATTCCACCAGCAGTGTATGAGCATTCCAGTTGCCCCACGTCCATATCAACCCTTGGTATTGTCTGTCTGTTTTAATTTTAGCCATTCTAGTGAGTATGTAGTGGTATTTCACTGTGCTTTTAATTTGCATTTCTGTGTTGACAAATAACATTAAGCAGCTCTTTTCATGTGCTTATTGGTAAAGGCTGAGGTTAATTTTTTTTTTCCCCATATGGATATCAGTTGTTCCAGCATCATTTGTTGAACAGATTACCCTTTCTCCATTGAATTATCTTGCCATCTTTGTCAAAAATAAAAAAAATTGTATATAATAGGTTAATTTCTGGACTCTCTTCTGTTCCATTTATCTATGTTTCTCCTAATGTGAAGGAAATACAGTTGACTCTTGAACAACAGGAGTTTGAACTGCCTGGGTCCACTTATACTTGGATTTCTTTTTCAACAAATACATATTACAGTACTACACAATTCATGGTTGGTTGAATCCATAGATATGGAGGGCTAACTGTAAAGTTACATGTGGATTTTTGACTGTGCGGAGGGTCAGCCCCCGTAACCACTGTGTTGTTCAAGGGTCAATCGTACTATCTTGAATGCTGTAGCTTTATAGTAAATCTTGAAATCAGGTAGTGTAAAGTGTTCTGACCTTATTCTTTTTCAGAATTGTTCTAGCTTTGGTCCATTGCATCTCTATATAAATTTTAGAATCAGTTTATCAGTTCTTACAAAAAAGCTTGCTGGGATTTTTACTGGGATTGTGTGGAATCTATAGATCAGTTTCGGGGAGAATTGACATCTTAACAGTATTGATCCTCTAATTCCGTAAAATGATATATGTCTCCATTTAGGTCTTTTTTTTTTTTTTTTTTGTGGTATGCGGGCCTCTCACTGTTGTGGCCTCTCCCGTTGCGGAGCACAGGCTCCGACGCGCAGGCTCAGCAGCCATGGCTCACGGGCCTAGCCTCTCCGTGGCGTGTGGGATCCTCCCGGACCGGGGCACGAACCCGTGTCCCCTGCATCGGCAGGCGGACTCTCGACCACTGCGCCACCAGGGAAGCCCCTCCATTTAGGTCTTTGATTTTCCTTAGTAGTATTTTATAGTTTAAAGCGTGTAGGTCATGTACACATTCTGTTAAATTTCTCTCTAAATATTTCATTTTTTTGTATTTAATGTTTAAATTTCATTTTTAATTGTTCAGTGTTAGTGTATAGAAATAAAATTGAGTTTGTGTGTTGGCCTTATATCTGCAGCCTTGTTAAGCTCATTTGTAATTCTAATAGTTTTTTGGGTAGATTCCTTGTTTCTCTGTAGATGATTATGTCATCTGCAAGTAAAGACAGCTTTACTTCTTGCTTTCCAACTTGTATGCCCTTTTTTTTCTTGCTTTATTGCACTGTGCAGGACTTTTAGTACAATGTTAAAAGAAATATTGGGAGTAGACATTCTTGCCTTATTCCTGATCTTAGGGAAAATGCACTCAATCTTTCATATTTAAATATGATGTTAGCTATAGGTTTTTCAATTTCTAAATTTTAAAAATTTTTTATTTTTGGCTGTGTTGGGTCTTCATTTCTGTGCGTGGGCTTTATCTAGCTGTGGTGAGCTGGGGCTACTCTTTGTTGCGGTGCACAGGCTTCTCATTGCAGTGGCTTCTCTTGTTGTGGAGCACGGACTCTTCTAGGTGCACGGCATTCAGTAGCAGCATGTGGGCTCAGTAGTTGTGGTGCGCGGGCTCTAGAGCTCAGGCTCAGTAGCTGTGGCGCACGGGCTTAGTTGCTCCGCGGCATGTTGGCCTTTGCCAGACCAGGGATCAAACCCATGTCCCCTGCGTTGGCAGGCGGATTCTTAACCACTTCACCACCAGGAAAGTCCCAACCATAGGTTTTTTTGAAGGTCCCCTTTATTTTTACTTTGCTTAGTTTTTTTTAATCATATGTGTTTTGAATGTTGTCAGGTGCTCTTTTTGCTGTCTGTCGAGTTGATTCTATTGTTTTCCTCCTTTATTCTGTTAATATGTGAGTTACGTTGATTGATTTTTCAAATGTTAAACCACCCTTGCATTTGTTGGATAAATTCCACTTGGTCATGATATATTACCCTTTTTATTGATATATAATGCTGGATTTGATTTGGCAATATTTTGTTAAGGATTTTCACATTTATGTTTATGAGCGATATTGATTTATAGTTTGTGTGTGTGAAATCTATGTCTAGTTTTGTTGTCAAGGTAATGCTGGCCTATCAGAATGAATTGGGAATTTTTACCTTTTTTTTGGCTGTGCCACGCATCTTACAGGATCTCAGTTCCCAGACCGGGGATTGAACCCGGGCCACGGCAGTGAAAGCCCGGAATCCTAGCCACTAGGCCACCAGGGAGCCCCCACCCCCCGACCTTTTTTTTCTATTATACTTTCTGAAATAGTTTATTATAAGACAGCTATTATTATTTTCTTAAATGTTTGATAGAATTGACCAGTGAAGCCACCTGGGCCTAGAGTTTTCTTTTAAAATTTTAGTTGTAAACTTAATTTCTTTTTATTATTTATTTATTTATTTTGGCTGCACCAGGTCTTAGTTGCGGCATGTGGACTTCTTAGTTGCGGCATGCATGCAGGATCTAGTTCCCCGGCCAGGAATTGAACCTGGGCCCCCTTCATTGGGAGCATGGAGTCATACTCACTGGATCTCCAGGGAAGTCCCTTAATTTCTTTTTAAATTAAGTATTTTAAAATTATGTTTTAAATTATTAATTATGTATTTTAAAAACAGATATAAGGCTATTAAGCTTTTCTGTTTTTTTCCTAGGGTCAGCCTTGGCATATTGTGTCTCAAGGAATTTGCAGTCATTTGCAGTTGTCAAATTTGTTTGTAAGGTTTTTCATAATATTCCCTTATCTTTTTTAAAAAATTATTTATTTATTTATCTTATGGCTGTGTTGGGTCTTCGTTGCTGCACATGGGCTTTCTCTCTAGTTGCAGCAAGCAGGGGCTACTCTTTGTTGCAGTGCGTGGGCTTCTCATTGTGGTGGCTTTTCTTTGTTGCAGGCTCTAGGTGTGCGAGCTTCAGTAGTTGAGGCACATGGGCTCAGTAGTGGCTCACGGGCTCTAGAGTGCAGGCTCAGTAGTTGTGGCACACAGGCTTAGTTGCTCCGTGGCATGTGGGATGTTCCTGGTCCAGGACTTGAACCTGTGTCCCCTGCATTGGCAGGCAGATTCTTAACCACTGCGCCACCAGGGAAGTCCCTCCCTTATCTTTTAAATGTATATAAAATACGCAGAGATTTCCCCTTTTTCATTCCTAATGTTGGAAATTAATGTCTGTTTTAATTGATCAGTCTGCATACAGATTTATCAATTTTAGTGTTCTTCAGAACACCAGTTTTTATTTCATTGATTTTCCTCTGTTGTTTTAAATTTTATTTCTTACTATTTACTTTGGGTTTCATTTGTTCTATTTTTCTAGCTTCTTTTCTAAAGTCACTAACTAAAACTGTAAACTTCCTTCTAAGCACGGCTTTTGCTGCATTCCACAAATTTAGATGTGTTGTGTTTTCATTGTCATTCAGTTCAGAATATTTTCTTACTTCCCCTGTAATTTCTTCTTTGACCCATAGATTATTTAGAAGTCTGTTTAATTTCCAAACATTTGAAATTTTTCCGTATTTTTTTCTGTGATTTCTAGTTTAATCCCATTGTGATCAGAGAACATTTTCTATATGATTTCAAGTCTTGTAAATTTATTTTATGGTCTGTCTTGATGAATTTTCCTTATGAACTTGAAAATACATTTTACCGTTGAACAATATAGATTTGAACTGTGCAGGTCCACTTAAAAGCTTCTTTAATAAATACATTCTTCATTACTACACTATTTGCAGTTGGTTGAGTCTGTGGATGGGGAACCTTGGATATGGAGGGTCAACTGTAAAGTTATATGTGGATTTTTGACTGTGTGTGGGTCGCTCCCCCTCACTCCCTTGTTCAGGGGTCAACTGTAATGTATATTTTGCTGCTGTTGGGTGAAGTGTTCTGGGAATGTTATTAGGCCATGTTGGTTGATAGTATTATTTAGGTCTTCTATATCCTTACTGACTTTTTGATTAAGGTGAGAAGATTATTTAAATCCCCAACTATAACTATGGATTTGTCTTTTTATCTTTTAAATTCGGTCTGATTTACTTTATGTGTTTTGAAACTATTATGTGTGCATACTTATACAGGATTATTATGTCTTCTTGACTGACTCCTTTATTTTGGAAATGTCCGTGTTTATCATTGGTAATATCTTTTAGTTTGAAGTTGCCTGAGATTAATATTGCCACTACAGCTTTCTTATGATTAGTGTTTGCATGGTATATCATTTTCCATCCTTTGGCCTTTTAGCTATGTGTGTCTTTTTCTTTAAAATGGGTTTCTTGTCGGCAATATATAGCTCCATCTTTTACTTCTTTTTTTTTTTTTTTTTTTTTCAGTATGCGGGCCTCTCACTGTTGTGGCCTCTCCCATTGTGGAGCACAGGCTCTGGACGCGCAGGCTCAGCGGCCATGGCTCACAGGCCTAGTTGCTCCGCAGCATGCGGGATCCTCCCAGACTGGGGCACGAACCCGTGTCCCCTGCATTGGCAGGCGGACTGTCAACCACTGTGCCACCAGGGAGGCCCTATAGCTCCATCTTGAATTTTCTCCCCACCCAGTCTGACAATCTCTGCCTTTTAATTGGAGCGTTTTAACATTTCTTGTGGTACAAGTATACTGTTGGCAAATTCTAACTTTTTTTTTCCTTTTGAAAAAATCTTTAATTTGTATTCATTTTTGAAAGATATTTTCATTGGATATAGAATTCTAGGTTGACAGTCGTGTTGTATCTCCCCCCCTTCCCCCCCACCCTCTGTGGGCATTTTAAAGATACTATTTTTTTTTAAATCTCAGATGGCTGAGTTTTTATGTTTTTGTTTTTTCTTTTTCCAACACAAACACAATGTGCACATGACCTGTCTATTCATTTTCTTTGCTGTGCAGCCTGGCATTGGGATTGGCGACTCTGATGGCCAGCGGGGCTGCTCTTTCCGCAGTGGCTTTGAGTTCTTGGAGTAATCTCAGCACAGTAAGATTTGTTTCACATCAGCAGCCCTTCAAGCTCCTTGAAGTTGTGGACCAGGAACTTCCGGAAGCCACTGGGCAGCAAGAGCTTTGTTTTCCCGTTGCTCCCATAACCAATGTTGGGCATCAGGATCTGGCCCTTGAATTTCCTGCGCACAGTGCCTCTGGATTTCTGCCAGTTCCGCTTAATTTTGACATATCGGTCTGACTGGTGTGGGTTGAACTTCTTGGTCTTTTTGACAATCTTGAGCTTCACGAGAGGTTTGAGGGCAGCCGTGGTGGCTGCCACCTCTGTAGGCAGGCCAAGGAAGAGCTGAAGATACTGTTCCATTGTATTTTTTTTGGCTTGCACAGTTGCTGTTCAGAAGTCTGAAGTCATTCTTAATTTTGATTAATTTTTTTCTGGCTACTTAAAGGATTTTCCCCTTTTCATGAACTTTGAGCCCGTGATTATGGTGCACCTTAGTCACTTTTGTGTTTGTTCTGCTTGGAGTGTGTTGAGCTTCTTTGTGAGTTTGTAGTTTTCATCAAACTTGGAAATCTTTCAGCCATTATTTCTTCAAATATTTTTCTTTTTTTGGTCTTCTTTCCCCCTCTCTGTCCTTCATTTTGCTCAATTTCTATGTTTTCAAGTGCACTTTTTTTTCCTGCAGTATCTAACCTATTGTCATTACCATTCAGTGAAATTTTTATTTCAGACATGTGTTTTCATTTCTGGAAGTTCTGTTTTCTTTTTATACCTCACATTTCTCTCCTTACTATGATCATGTTTTCCTTTAAATTCTTTTTTATTTATTGAGGTTTACTCGACATACCACATTATGTTAATTTCAGGTGTACAACATGATTTGATATTTGTATTTTTTAAATGAGTTAAATTCTTGAATAAAGTTATGACACTGTCTTAATGCTCTTGTTTGCTAATTATTCTAATTTTTCTTATTATTATAGGTCACAGTTTCCTGCTTCTTGACACATGTTGAGATTTTTGATTAGGTGCTGGGTGCTGTGAATTTTACATCATTGAGGGTCTGGATTGCGATCTTACTTGAAAGAGTGTTGAGTTTTGTTCTGGTGGGTGATTAAGTTACTTTTGGTTCATTCTGATTCTTTCAAGTCCTGATCTAGGGTCGTTTTTATCCTAGGGGTGATCTGACACACACCCCCCGCCCCCCACCAAGATGTGGCCCTTCCAGGTCTCTACTGAATGCCCTGATCGAGCAGGGAGAATGCTCCACTCTGGTGGTTGGGACTTGTGAGACCTATGAGGGTTCTGGGAACTGTTCAGCTTGCAGCTTCTTCATCAGTCTTTTTTCAGTCTCGTGGAGTGTCATTCTATGCATGTACACATTTTAATATTCAGTACAGACTTAAGGAAACCTCTGTGCAGATTTCTGGAGCTCCCTTTCTGCAGAGCTCCCTCCTCTCTGGAACTCTGTCCTGCACCTTTCAGCTGACTTAGCCTCCCTGAACTCCAGTCTGTTTCCTCAGTCTGTTGCTGTGATCTGCTGGGATTCCCCCCTCCCACCACTGCCCCTGCCCTGGGTCCTTGGTCTGAAATGTGCAGAAATCTGTCAGAAGCCAGGGTGGTCTTAGGACTCCTATCATTTGTTTCTGTTCTGTCAGGAATCAAAGTCCTGTATTGCCTGCTGTCCAGTGTCTACAAACAGTGGTGTCATTTATTTTGTTTAGTTTTCTAGTTGTTTACAGTGGGAGGGTAAACCTGGTCCCTATTACTTCATCATAGGGCAGACTCTATTGGTTCATTTTGAGCAGAAGAATGATATAACTTTCATGATCCTCATCTCATCCTGAATGTGGGGTGTTGGTATTATTCCCATTATTCCCGTGGGTGAGGAACTGTGGTTCAGAGAGGTTGACCAGTATACCCACAGCCCCTCAGTTATTAATGCCAAAGGTCATGCACTTGCTACTATACCAGTGCCTCTCCAACAACATTTGTTGAATTGAATCTTATTCTTCCCAGCAAAGAACTATAGGCCATATCTTGCCTAGGACATACCCAGAGCTACACAGTCGCTGGCAGGTATAGGATGAGCGCTCCTACAACTGAGTGTTTTTCTGGTTGCTCAGATCTGAGCTGTGTGCAGTTGACCTTTGCTGTGCATCAAGGTCAGCACGTGGGCACACCTCCTGGCTGGGGAAGGTCAGTGCCTGGACAGCAGGAGTGAGAGCGCCTTTTGTCTCTACCAAACTGACACATTTCTCTCCCTGCCACTGTGGCCTTTTTTTGTTTGCCTGTTTATTTTTTAAAGCATTTTGATGCTTTTTCTCCCTGCCTGCTCTCTGCATTCCAGCCTCTGAGGATCCTGACTGCGGATCCTCAGCTGGTGATTTCTAAACCTTACTATTACTATTATTATTTTTAAAACCATAAACCACCCTGTCAAGAGTTTTCAGGATTAAGTTGGAATTTAATTTGTAGGGATTTGTTTCAGGCTGGAAAATAGACTTGACCACTTAAAAGGGGGTCAATGTAGGGGCAGGTGTTTGAGAAGTATTGGACTTTCACAAAAGCTGGCCTGATGAGACTCATGGACCTGTGTGAGCTTAGTTCAGCTTCTGACAAGCAGTTGCCCGCTCAGACCTTTGCCCTCTTTTTTTTTTTTTTGCGGTACTCGGGCCTCTCACTGTTGTGGCCTCTCCCGTTGTGGAGCACAGGCTCCGGACGTGCAGGCTCAGCGGCCATGGCTCACGGGCCCAGCCGCTCTGCGGCATGTGGGATCTTCCAGGACCAGGGCACGAACCCGTGTCCCCTGCATCGGCAGGCAGACTCTCAACCACTGCGCCACCAGGGAAGCCCCCTTTGCCCTCTTTTGAAGCAGCATCATGTAAAAGATGGGAGTCTGTCTTCCTCCTCCTCATGAGGAAGCGGAATGGTCAGGATTCTCCCAGGGGTCCTGTTGGTGTTTGCATGGAATAGTTCTTCATGGTGTCCATTGCAGGACATTTAGCCTCCCAAGCCTCTGCCCTCTAAATGCTGATGGGACTCCCTGCTCCCTGGTCACTGTGACAGCCAGAAACACCTCTACACATTTTTAAATGCCCTTGTGGGGGTGATTATGCCCCAGGGTTGAGAACCGTTGGTTCATGACATTGCTTTGAGAGTGGCCAGATTTGTGGTTTGTTGTAGGTGAAATGTTCCAGGGAAAGGCACTGCTATGGTCCTTTGCTTGCTTCATTTTGGCTTATGTATATAAAGTGGTTCCTTTGGTTTAATTTTTTTAATTAAAAAAATTAATTAAGCCCATACTTATTGAGTACAAGTGACATTCTAAGTGCTAAAGATCTGCCTTCACTAAGGTGGTAAAGTGCCTGCCTTCAAGGAACTTAAAGGATAGACAGATAATAAACTAGTTATATAATGAAGAATTTCAGATGGTATTATCAAGGATATCAACGTGCAGAGCAGTAAAGAGGAATGAAGGCTGTCTTGGTCATGAAGAAATAGTTTTCTAAAGGACACAGACAGGAGATCGGGATGGTCCATTTTAGATTACAGGTATTTCAACGCGAGCTGGCGAATCATCTAGAATGTAATCATATTGGGCAATTCCCAGATTGGCGAGAAGTCCACTGAGTTCACTAGTAAGGTCTAACCGACCTCGGACAGTACCGTGAGTTGGAATACGGGTGTGGAAATGCTTGTTCCTTTCTAAGCAGCCTCCGAGATTGAGTTTGGAAGTTGGGCTTTGGTGTGCTGAGACCCCAGAAGCCTCTGTGAAGCTGAGGTTTGAAGAATTTGGAGAGTGTTGCTGTTTAAATTCCTTGGTGGGGATGTGCACACACATGTGTGCTTCTTATACGCCTTGAATATCCCTGGAAGAATATATAAGGAGCCAGCATCAGTGCTGTGTCCCCAAGGAAGAGGAGGCTGTTGGGATGAAAGGGAAGCTTCCTTTTAAATTTTTTTAGTATTTAATTTTTTAAAGCAGAATATATTTACATGGCTCACAGTTTAGAAAGGTACAGAAGGGTATACAATGAAAGAGACTTACTTGGTACTGTATATTGCTTAAAGTTTTTCCTCTGGCAAACATTAGCTATTCAGGGGATGAACTAATTTTAAGGGAAGTTCCTTGGAGATAATGCCTCAGTGATTAGTTGTATCTCAGGAAGAAAGTTTTGGTTTAAATCAGAATCAGGCTTCCTAAATATTAAAGCTGTTTGTGTTAGTTTGTTTCATCTAGTCAAATAACCTACATTATTATTTATGGGGTAGTATTAAGGTTGTTGCTTAATAAAATGTAGTCTAAACAAAACTCGATTATTTTGATTAAGTAGAAGGGCTCAAATCATCTTGGTACCAGTTACTACCTGAGTCATCATGGGCAAGTTATTTAACCTCCCTTGCCTCAGTTTCCTCATCAGCAATAATTTCATACATTTATTATGAGAATGAAATGAAGAAGGAGCTAAATAAATGTTAGCACTTAGTATTTACCAAATGGAGTGAAGGAAGCCCTCAGGAAGGTAATGAACTTTATATAACCCATTCAAACCAAATCTGTTCTGCTCTTTATTGACCATTCATTCATTCAGCAAATATCTATGGAAGGCCTAATCTGTGCCTGATACTGTCCTAGGCCCCAGGGATACAGTGACGAGCAAACACAGACAGTTTCTGCCCATGTGGAGTTTATAGTCTGGCGAGGGACACAAACATCAATCGGATATCACACACTTAAAGTTGCAGTTCTGCCCAGCCCTTGAAGGAGAGGTATACGGTGTGAGTGTATATTAGGGAGATTTGATCGTGTCATGGCTGTCAGAGAAGGAATGCTTCCCCAAAGAAGTGACTTAACTGAAATTTGAAGGATGAATCAGATTGTCAGAGGGAAGGGAGGGAATACCTGGCATAAAGTCCCACTGACAGAGGAAGCAAAGGCCAGTATGTCTGTTCTGTGCAGAGCTGGGGTTCGTGGTGCCACGCAGACCTAATATGTAGTCAGAGGAGACGCGTGGCCAAGCTGGGAGGGCTTTTCTGTATTAGCGTTGTTGATGTTTACTGGGGCGGGTTGGTGGATGAGATCAGATTATCGTTTTGAAGCGATAGTCTGTTTGCTGTGTGGAAAATGAATTAGAAGAGAGCCAGCGTGGATGTGCGTGAGCTGATTAGAAGGCTATTGCAGTGGTCCAGGCAGGAGATTTTGGAAGCTTGGACCTAAGTGATGACAGAAGAAATGGAGAGAAGTGGATGATTGATTCCATGGATATTTAGGAAGGCGTATTGGCAGGACTTGCTCTGGCAAGTGAGGGGAAGAGCTGTCAGGGATGGCCTTTTGGATTCTAGTTTGCGTATTTTGGTGGAAGGTTGTGACATTCACCCACACAGGGAACAGTGGAAGCGTACAAATATGGCGGAGGGAGAGGATTATGAATCTGTTATGGGATTTTGTTAAGTCCAAGAGGAGGCAGGAAGGCAGTTGGGTGTAGAACTCAGAGATGTCTGGGCTAGAGATCTGAACGCATGAGCTTACTGATGCCTGGAGCCTTAGGAGGGAGGGACAGTGGGGGAGGGAGGAAAGGAAAGCATGCTCAGGTTCTCTGAGACTTTCTAGTTAGTTTCATGCTGGCTGACCTTCTTGTCCTGGCAGAAGAAGGGGCTCTTGAGACAGGACCTTGAATGAGGAGATAGAGTCCTTTGAGCAGAGTCCTTGTCACTGGGCCCTGTGCCCGCTGTGTGGTAGCAATTGGGCATGAGGAAATCTTTGGGGACCCTCTGTGGACTGGACTTTCTCCTCTTCCACCTTCTATCCTTTTTCCCAGGAGGCTTGGCACTTGCCATCTGACTAGCTGGGAGGAGTTTGGAGGCTGGCTCCTGAGACCCACAGATTAGCTCATTTGTCTGGATATTATCTGTAGATAATTGGAAATTGGTTTGAACATCAGTAACGGTAAACTAATCATAACTCTCTCAGGCAGCTTGTTTCCTTCTTTTGGAGATTTGTAGATTTCCTCCCAGTCTGTCTGTCTCTGTCTCTCTCTCTCCCTTTCTCTGAATTTTGGCCAGATCAGCCAAGGGTTGAAGGTAAGTGTGAGGGTGAGGGGAGAGATCCAGAGAAGGAAACAGACTAGGGCCAGGTGAGTGGGCCACATGCTGCCTGGCTGTGGGTTGCTCTGCTTATCTGTCAGCTTGTCACTAGCTTATTTACAAAACGGATTTAAACTCGGCTTTCTTTACTACTGGGGATTGGTATCCTTAGTGACAGGTGATAAATAGGAACCAGTGTCCATAGTTTGCTGCTTCCTTGGCTCCAAGTAGATGCCCAGAGAAAATGCTGAGCGTGGGCAACTGGGGCCCCCTTGTGGCTGAATTTGGTTCTCCACTTTTGCTCTGCTCTCGCTGGTCAGTGGCGGGGGAGACAAGGCAAAAGGGAAGTTTGGCTTTCACTTAAAGGCTTTTGTGGACTTCTCCTATTGCTGCGGATTTTGTGATGGTCCCCAGCCTCTGCTGCTCAGCTGCCAGGGCCCTCCTAAGCTAAATGCAGCCTTCTTGAGGTGCCGTGACAGTAAACCCAGAAACAGTCTCTTCGTGTTCACTGGCAAATTCAGGCTCTTCTTCGGGCTGCTTCTTACAGGTAACCCACCACAGAACACTCTGCGGTATGGAAAACTGGTGAGAAATATGAGAAGTAGTTGTTTGTGTGTGTTGCTCGAGAATGGCACACCTTAGGTTTTTTTGATGTCCATTGGGTGGCACTGCGATCTTACTTTTGTTTTTATTTTTCTTTGCAGCCAAGCTCTAATCCAGGAAGTGAAAATGTGGCGCCTCGAGAGCCGCTGGTAAGAAGCCATGATATATAGTATAATTTTCTAATAATTAAAATACTGAGTTTCAAGAAACCTTATGCTCCTATAGTTTTGCATCAGTAGTGCCGCTTTAGGAGTAGGTGCTCTGTGGAGACAGCCCGCAAGTGATCTCTAACTTCTGATTCCTCTTCTGGCACTCAGGGATTAGCGAGATCTCCCCTTAGTAAAGCCTGGTCTTTTCTGGAATGGAAAGCATCTGCCCCAGGTGTGGTGAGGCACCATTTTACTTGTTTGAATCAGTGGTAATTAGTGGGATGCCTGAAACCTTTGGAGGCTGAGCTGGAGCGAGGTTGCTGGGCCTGACCAAGTAGCTGCTTGATTGTCTGAAATAGCCATTCTGCTCCTCAGGGTGAGGGCACTTCAGGTGGCCTTTGAAGAACAGGTAAGGGAGAGAGTTCCATTTTTGCCTGGTCAGTAATTTGGTTTGTGATACTCATTTCCAACATTATCTGCTTATACTATTTTTTTTTTTCTGTACGTGGGCCTCTCACTGTTGTGGCCTCTCCCGTTGCGGAGCACAGGCTCCAGATGCGCAGGCTCAGTGGCCATGGCTCATGGGCCCAGCCGCTCCGCGGCATGTGGCATCTTCCCGGACCGGGGCACGAACCCATGTCCCCTGCATCGGCAGGTGGACTCTCAACCACTGCGCCACCAGGGATGCCCTCTTTTTACATTTTAATCTACGGATTTAACTACTGATCACCAGAAGAGTGGCTGGACCATCTTTTGGGGCGTGATTGTATAAACTTCTGGGCATTCTTTCAAGCAATGAGCCCTGGGCAATCGGCAGCCTCACTGATTTCTGGGTACTTGGAGCGCTGCAGCCCCTTGGCTCTGCTAGTGTTTCTGTGCACTGGTCTTTTCCTGCTGTACTCTGCATCTGCTTGTTGGTTGGTTGTATTTTTATTTCTTTCTTTTCTGGGAGGCCCCGAGCAGTCTTCAAACCCTAGTAGCCTGCGATCGTCCAGAGTTCAGATTCATTCTCTCAAGGCCAGCTCTACAATTACCTTATATTTAATTAATATTTTTTCCCCTCTTTACGTACTTGCTGCATAATTGCTCAGAGGAAAGAAAACACATAGCAGCAATTTATATATATATATAAAAACAATAATTAAAAAAAAACCCCGAAATAAACTCCCATCTCATTTGGGTTGATCCTATGAGTTGTGTAATTAGGGCCCTATTAAAAGGTAGACCCTTTCTCCTTCCCCTCTTTTTTTTTAATTAATTTTTTTATATTAAACTCCCACAGTCTCTCAGTCATGCCCTTATTGCTTTTGGTCAGCCGTTTGCAGCAGCCTGATTAAATGAGGGCACCAGCCGAGCTGTATGGTCTTGTGTGAGCTACTTCTGCCTCTTGGGAGTGGCAGTGGGAGGGTGCCAGGCAGAGAAACCTCCGAGGGCTAGTGACGGCTTGCGTAGTAGGTCGGGGGTAGAGGATGAGCTGCTGTGAACCGGCAGCAGGCTGGAGAGAGTCATAGGGTGCCAGAGAAGTGATGGGATGGGAGCGCCCACCCACAGAAAGCCCTGAGGCATTCAGCCCAAGTCACACCTTCCCAGGGGAGATTCCTCAGGCCGTGTGTGTTAGCTGTCTCCTGGGTGCTCAGGAACAGACAATGGAAGAATAAAGCTAAGCCTTCTTCCCAAGTAATTTATATATTTCATTTGGGGAAGAAAATGCATTTGTTACATGCGAAACAATTAGCAAACAGCACAAGGCTGTATATAATTTTAGCAAACAGTACAAAATTGTATATAATTTGGTGCAGAATTGCCTGGCTGGGAGTATAAGAGAGCCCTCATTATTCAGAGAAGGAAGAGTTCTCTGGGGGTAGGGGGTGCTTAGGGATGGTTTTTGTGAAACTTGAAGCCAGGTCTGGAGGAATAGGATAGTCCAGTGTTGAGGGAGCACCATGCTCAGTTATTTTTGGTTTTGTTTTTAACTGAGTGGGGTGCATATTTTCCACAAAATTCCTTAATGGAAGCTGCCTGTTCTCTACACTAAAAAGGCTAAGCATGGGATGCTGAAGGCAAATAATCTTGTTCTTTGTTTTCAGAACTAGATGAGCACTTTGGAAGAATTTTTCCCTTTATTAAAAAAGTGAGTTACAACAAAAGAGGCTCTATTGACTAGTCAGTACAGTGCAAGTTTCATTGTTCGGTGGATGTATTTGGGTGTCTGCATCATTGTTTTGCTCTATTTGCTAGGGAAGGAGGGCCTGATTTTCATATCTGTCCTCTCTGGGCTATAAAAACTGGCTTGTGATTTTGAGTTGATAAGTATGGTCTTGTGGTCTCTAACTGACACATTTGTGTTCATAGCCATCCCCTGGTCTTGATTCCAGCCGCATAGGGACACTGCACGTACCTTCTCTTACCCCTTCAATCCTCCTGCGCTCCCAAAAGAACCAACCCAGCAACTCTGGCCACATTAGTGGGATAATTGCTCTATAATGTCATGATGTCCTCAGGGCTGGTGATTGGTAAACAGACTCATTTTGATAAATTCTGTAAACTCCCAGTTGAAATTCTTTGATTGTTAAATGACAAAACTCTTTGCCAGAGTTAAAACGGCTGATTACTTTTTCTTTATACTTTGTTCTCTGAACTTTGCCTCCCAGGGCAAGCTCCAGAGTACTGACCTCTAGCTTCTCCCAGACCTGTTCAGAACCTTCTGTCAGTTTCCCACAGACCCATGATTTCTCATCACCTGTGTGGGCATGTGCTCGGGCCGTCACAGAGGTTCTGGGTCGGTCCCTGCACTGCTCCGCCAGGATCAAGTCCTGCCTAGTCAATAGATCTGTAAGAATGGGTGGACAGTTGTCTGCGTGGAATAACTCGGTTCCTCTCTTGCTTGGATACAGAAACAGGGGTTAAGTAATGTCTTGAGAGTCCTTCTAGTCATGTGAGTTTAGGGTATTTGAAGCAGCAATAAATATGCTCCCTTGTTTCAGTACAACAAGCTCCTCAATATTCAGCAATTCTGTTGCTTACCTACTTTATACAACACTTATGAATTTGGGCTAAACTAGAATTTCAGTGTTTTGCTCTTTGACACCAACTTCTTTCTAATGGATGAATCTTCTCTTCCTCTAACCTGTAAGTATAGGTTTTGGTTTTTGTTTGTTTTTTGTTTCTATCCTTTTCCCAGCATCCCTCTACCAAAATAATCCCAAACTACAATTAATGTACCTTTATAAATGATGATGGTAATTCTACTTTATCACATTCCCTAGGATTAATATTTTTAGTATGCTGAATTCTTTTTTTTTTTTAAACATTGCGTTCCCATGGCTTATGTATTCTATAACTGGAAGTTTGTTCCTTTTGACCATTTTCACCCATTCCCCCCACCCTCCCCTGAGTACCATTTTTTTTTTTTTTTTTTTGCGGTACGCGGGCCTCTCACTGTTGTGACCTCTCCCGTTGCGGAGCACAGGCTCCGGACGCTCAGGCTCAGTGGCCATGGCTCACGGGCCCAGCCGCTCCGCGGCATGTGGGATCTTCCCAGACCGGGGCATGAACCTGTGTACCATGCATCGGCAGGCGGACTCTCAACCACTGCGCCACCGGAAGCCCCGTTTTTTTTTTTTTTTAATTTTTTAGGTTTCACATATCTGAAGTACGGAAGTATCATGTATCCTCAGGTTTCTCCCTGAGGCTAAGACAGAACCTTGAGGGGGGAGGGGGCGGTTCTGCATCATGTGTTTGATCTCCACCCTTCTGGGGAGCTCATCCACCTTATGCCTGGAACACCGAAGGTTTCCTCTTTGGTTTTTAAGTCAGTTAACCAGAGGCTGGTAATCAAAAGGCCGTTAATATCTTGATGAATTCAGGGAGCTAGTTTGTGAGCTTCTCTTTAAGAGAGCCGTGGCTGGTTGCCTGTCTCCTGGAGACCTCTCACACGTACTTCTGGCACAGTCTCCCCTATATTTGTATCTTTTGTGGTTCAAGTATTGATACTTGGGTATACTTGTTGGTGGGCTCACTGTGGATAGGTGATTCTTATGTTTTTCCCCACCAAAACATTTCTGAAGAATGACATTCCCATGCTCAATGCATTTCTTTGTGTATATACTCATGTACATATGTGTGTATGTGTATATCCAGAACATGTAACACACATATATTTATTTTACAAAATTCAAAGCACTTGGTGGGGAAATAAAATTGATTTTAATAGTGTATTCATGAAAGTGTTTTACAAGCACAGGGATAATAAAACTAGCCACTTAGAGATTTCAGGAAATTGTCATTTTTCCAGGAAGAATAAATAAATATGGCAAATCTAAAGTATTAAGCATTATTATTTAAAGGGTCTGTAGTGGTTGATTTCTGTGGGTGTAGCAGAGTTAGGTTTGCTGAAGTGAACTGTAATCTCCACCTCTTGTTTCCCACTCAGGGTCTGCCTAGAAGCAGTGACTGGGGGTGATATTATAGGGATAATCCTAAATATGCTCTATTTATTTATTTGTAAAAAGTGAATCATCTGCAGATTTGGTACTTATGGTACCAAAGGCAGGAGGCACCCCTCATGGCTGCTGTGAGAAACTTGGAACCTAAATCGAGTGTCAGCAGCCAGAAGGTGGGGCTTGTGGTGCTCCTCGGTTGGGATGCTGCTGTGGGCTGGAGGCCTGGGCACCTAGGTAGGAGGAAATGTTGGCTTTCCTCCTTCCCCACTCTCCTCTCATCACCTGTGGAAAACGCTGCTCTTTTAACATTGGCACCCCTTGTCGGGAGGGTGCCTGAGATTCCCGCCTGTCCTGCAGATGGGGGGAGGAAACTGGAGAGAACTAAATGCTGAAATGGATGAACTTGAGAAAAGCCTCATTCCGTCTCTGGGTGGCTTCTCTGTAGTCTCTAGGCTACTTACTGATTTTGAAATTACTGCCTCTTCCTACTCTGTCCTTCCTATTACAGACTGAGAAGGTTTGTTGAGTAGACAAGGCTGTGGCCTTTCAGTTCTTTCCTCCTTCAGGTAAATGAAGAGGTTGTTTTTTCAGTTTTAAGGTGTCCTTTTACAAATAATTATTAGATGAATCTGAACTCTTAGGAGTAATAATTAGAGAAATGGAATTTGAGATTGTTATTCAGCTTTGTTTATGTTTTGGGTTTCTGGCTTTTGTGGTAATACTTTATACTTGCTGTAGTTTCTGTAATCAGAGGCCCTGACTATTGGATAACTGAACAGTGTCCTCATTCTGGAGTGGGAACCAGGGAGCTGAGCGCTCAAGTGCCTTTTTTCAGAGCCACAGTGATCAGGGGAGTTGGGTTTTTCATCTTGTCACCAGCCTCTTTGAGAAGAGGTTTCGTTTTCTTCCTTTCGTCCTGGAGACACAGTCTCAGAGTTCTACCCAGGCGTTGGCTGGGCATGGGATGTATAGAGCTCTTATTTGGGCAGGGTGACCTTCTGAAAATGTTTTCTGTTGTTTTAAATCAGTCATTATCTTATTTGAAAGAATTTTTACTCAAAAGCTGCTTTTAAAGTGTGACCTAAAGGTGGGTATTCCATGTGGCAAACTCAGCAAATCCCTTACGAGCCCCCAGTTTGTGAAGCACTGAATGTCATACTTAGGGCAGCCGTATGCCCTCTGCTTTTGAGGGTAATTTCAATTTAAAATATTTTAGCCCATTGTCAAACCATGCAGACCAATTTGGGTTTGAAAAATCCCCTCTTGTAGTTAACCCCACTCTACGCTGAGAAGCTGCGGGAAGATAAAGTGGTGCTTTGGAGAAGGACGTGATTGCGGCCCTCCCTCCTTCCCTCCCAGCTCTCCTTTCTTTTATGGTTTGTAGTTATAACCAAGATTTATGCCTGTTGCTCCACAAATCTTCTCTCTGCCATTATGAGTTTGTCTGCACAGTCTAGAGATGGGGCCGACGCTGAGTGATGCTTGCAGTAAATCTGCGTGGGGTGCTCCCTGACACCGAGGCCGACAGGAGCCGTCTCCTGGCCCCCCTGGATGGGGCTGGATTGCCCCTGTCAGGGAGAAGATGTGCTGCCGCTTTTGTGGCCTCTTGCCTTTGGTGGCCCTGGTGGCCCCGGTCTCCTGCTTGTGCTCACAAGAGTCTGCGGAGTGGTGCCCTGGGGTAGCACCAAGAGGCCTTTCTCTGTGTGTCCACTGTGGTCCAGTCAGGCCATGGCAAGAGCATCTTCAGGGGCAGGGCTGCCTTTTCCAGCTTGGAGGGGAGGAGCTACTGATAGAATCAGGCACACAAGTTGATCATACGTATATACATGGTTTAGTTTTTCCACAGTTTGCTAAAAATGGGTTTTGATGGAGAAGTGGGAGAGTAAACAGCATTCATTAAACATCGTTTTTTTTCCCTTTCCTCATACCTTCTGTTTGCTGTATCCTTTTCTTTGACTCATATCAGATCTCTTGTGAAATGAAGTGGCAGCACCAATAAATACATATTTTTGAGAAAGTTTCAAGAGCTTTCATTAGAAACTGCTTCACTGTCATGGTGCCGGGTGCTCTTGACTGGGCAGCTCCTGGCTGGTCACATCCACACCCACACCCCTTCTGCAGACCAGGAGGACGTCAGCTTGTCTTGAACCCGTGGGCCAGTTGATTTGTTAGCGAATTAGGCAATTTTGTTAAATATGCTATAAACAGGTGAAATATAATGTGAGCAGAGTGATCTATAAATGTTGTAAACATAAATGTAAAAAGAGGGTTCTGTGAAAACTAAGCTGAATGTTTTGGTAAATGCAAACTGCTAAAAAGATTGCTGTCTTTTTAGGTGTGAGTGGGGAAGATCCTAACAATCTAGAAGTATTCTGTACTTCAGTTTGCTTTGCTAATGTCTTTTAAGGGCTCGCTTTGCTTTAGAAATTGTGAAGGGTGTGTTACGGGTGAAGTTTATGCAAGAAAGACGTCTGGGAACTCCGGCGTGTGGGTCCCATACTCAAAGAGAAGGTCTTGGCTCTACATCAAAAGATTAGCAAATGACCGCAGGTTTGTTTATAGGTTTTAAGTTAATGTGAAACGTTTAAGGTATGTAGATAAGACCCCGTTTTTAATGATTCCCTGCTTTAACTGATTTTTCAGTTAACTGACCAATTGCTAGCTCTGATCACATAGGTCAGGAGGACTTCTGCCATATAATGTGCTGGCCTCCGTGCTGGTTTCCTTATTTTTGTTATCTTGTTTCATCCCAGCAAACCTGCGAGGATCACTTTTCCTCAGTTTACAGTGAGGAAACAAGCCCAGGGCAGTCAGGTTCCCACAGCTAGTCAGCGGCAGGGCTGGGATGTATAAACCCTAACGCCCGCACTGCTGAGCTCTTCTCTCCGTCAGACTTGAGCAGGGTGGGAGGGCAGGCAGGGGCAGCGTGCCCGCCTCGCAGAGCACAGAAGTCTGGGAGAGGGCTTTGGCTTGTTCAGGTGCTGCCTGGTGAGCCTGTGCTTCCTCTGAAGCCTCTGCCTTCATGCGCACTGGCTGGTTGGAGTCTTTTGTATGCATCTTAGCTGTTGAAAAGGCACCTATTAATTTATCAGAGGTGATGTGGGCCTCCTCGTGCTTGGAGGAGGTTTCTGCACCCATGTACCTCACTAATGACAGGCTACGGGATGGAGGCGAGATAATAGGATCTTTCATCTCTGTCTGTGGAGCAAGGTGCTGTGTCCCTGGTAGCTTCTAGGGGGCAGCAGCCGCTTATCGTTCCCTCTCCTGCTGGCAGAGGGAAGGGTCCACAATTGAGCGCTCCGCTTTTGACTCCACATAAGAAACCACAGTGTTCAGGATCTTCCGTCTCTGCTTTCTCTGCCCCCTCAGATAAATCCTTTATCTCTGTCCCCATCAACATCCACAGATCCTTCACTGTCAGAATTAAGGCGGCAAAAGTCACTTGCTTTGAAGATAGGAGAATGTCTTCAGGAGAGTAAAATCTTGTCACATCTTACGTGTTGCCATTGATAACCCACTCTAATACTGTTTGGATGTTTTGAAACTTTCCCCTGTGGACACGGGCCTTTATTCTGTTGGGAACACCACTGTCATGTGGTTGATCATCTGTCCTTCCTGTCAGCATGTGCCTTAACCTTCCCCACCCCCACTCCCAAGCCGGGCTTATGGAGGTTTCTCTTCAATTCTAAATGACTCATTTCATAAGCACATTAAGGAGGAAACTCTGGATTTGCCAATCCTTTTAGCCTTTGGGGCCCAAGATGCATATGGCCAGCTTGTGCCTTGCTGAAGTGAACGAATGACTACCCCCATCCCAGAAGCGCATATTTCACCGTGGCCCTGACTCTCAGGTCTTCTTCCAGTTGTGTGGCTGAAGCAGGGGACAGAAAGGAGGAGGGCTGGTTGCAGGCAGAACCGGAGTTTTGCAGTACACACGGAGAAGCAAATTGGCCGCGACGTTTCAGCCCTGTGAGGTTTATCTAGGACTAGCTGAGACTTCTCAGTCCTGACTCCACCGTGGGAGGAGCTGGTGACCAGTGCTCCCAGGCTCTGCCTTCTTGCAGGCTTTCATCCGAGGACCCTGAGGACCCCGGCATACTGGGGAAGGGTGGGAGCTTCCATCCCGGCTCCGAGAGTGGCTTTCCTCAGAGACAAAGACACGCCTCCTAACCTCATCTCTCCAGCTTGCTCTCTGTCGTCTCTCTGAAAAATGGCGCTTAATAGAATCTGCTAATGAACAGAAGAAATAACTAGAAATAGTGGCAGATCATTTGACAGCAAAGTGGTTTATAACTTCTGTTTATCAAACGATGATGATTATCATTATTGTTATTTCTATTGGATTTTTGAAGAATTCAGCCTGGTCTCCAGAGCCCCATTTATATAAGACACTTTATTTCTTCCTTTGTACTGTCTAGGAATAACTTTATTCCAGTGAAATCCAGGTCTGTGGTTCCGCACCCCTCCCCAGCCCCTCCCTGCTCCATTTTTCTCCCTTCCTCTCTGCTCAGCTTCCATTTACCTCAGCGGGCTCCGGCTGGTGGGGTATCCCCTGCTGACCAGACCGGCAGAGCTAATACCGGTTGGAGGAACGCTGCAGCGTTTGTTTTTGCAGTTCCTGGATTTGGTTTAATGTACAATTGATTTTTTTAATGTATTTAATCATTTTTTTCTTACCTCATAAGGATTAACCCGCACAAACCTCATTTTATCCTAACTGTGGCTTTGGGAGGAAGGAAGAAGAAAATTGAGTTTCTCTAGCTTATTTTATTCTTTCACTTTTTATTTTCTGAATGGCTTTTCCTGCCAAAGCAGCTCAGTAAAATACGATGTATTTTAGTGGCCATTACTTACTCATTACTAACTGGTCTCTCCTGCTTCCCTTTGTCTGTGAACTAAATACAGGGGGTCTAACGATAATTGGTAGCTCTATCACAGACTCGCCAATTATAGATCAACAGGGAAAACAGCCCAGTGATGGTTTGTGGTTGGCACTGGCTGCCTACCCAGCAAACTCGAGTTATCATTCTGCATCTGCCCCTGGGCTTGACCAGATTGGTCCTTTCCTAACTTTGTACCTTGGCTTCCCTAATTGCATCACACGGTCTCCCTCATGTACAGATTTCAACTTCATTTTATCCCTACATGTGGTTTTCACGTCCACCTTGTTCTTTCTTAGTTCCTGCCTCTTTGTCATGTCTACACAGTATTAACGGGGAGAGGTTTTGTTTCTGTTTTCTTTGCGGCTCCCTGGTGCCTAGAATGGTTAGGTGACAGGCTACAGATAAGATTCTCTTGAAACCAGCGGTTTTCTGTATAGTTTCGTCTGCCAAGTCCAAGTAAAGGCAAGTCTTTGTGGGTGCCCAGTTCAGCCCCCTTTTTGAGCGTTTATCTGATTTGTATTCCAGCTTATCCACTTTGCTCTGGCACAGGACGGGGAAAAGTTACGTCTCACTGTTAGGCTGCCAAACTCTTGTGTAGGGCTGCTAGGTGCTAAAGTGGCAAAGGAGTCCCTGTGCCGTATGGCCACATTTCCAAGCAGAATACATTTTTCGTTTGTTTGTTTCCTGGGTATTTCGCACCTAGGCCCCTTGCTGAACCCTGTATGCAGTGGGCACACATCCTTATCCCTCAGCTCCTAGCAGGAAGTAGGCACTCAGCACATGCTTGTGGCGTGTGTGTGTGTCTCTGCGTGCGTGCGTGCGTGCATGCCCGCGCGCGTTCACTTATGTAGATGGTGATGGTGAGCCAAGGGGCTGGAGTGCCCAGTTGCTGCCCGCTGGGAACTTAGGGTGCAGCATTCCCACTGGTACGCAGATGTTTAGTGTACCATTGCCACGTAGGCAACATAAAGCGGGCATTTTATGAAAGGGAACATCAGAGGAAACATTATGGCTGAGACCTTTATAGCCTTTCCATTATTATGGTTTAAATCTTGACAGTCTTTATTCACAGGGACACTGAGACCAGCAAAGACAGTGCTCACTCCCACCTCCCCGTTCTCTCTCTCCACATCCTGTTCTGTAGCTGTGATAGGCATCGTTAAGTGTGCAGGCAGCAGTGCTGCTTTGTAGTTTGTCTAGAAACAGCCCCTTTTGACTCAGAAGTTGGAAACCAGATGACTCACCATTCTGTTTGTTTTATTGCAACTGTCATTTCATAAAATGCCCTGAAACCTTTAAACTGTAAATGCCAAAGTAAGGTTTTCGTCTTTCTGTTTTTATTTTGTTACCTCTTCTGTTATCTGTGATCTTTTCTTTCATGTCTCTCTTTTCTCCTTCCCGTTCATAATTATTTTCCCTTTCATTTGTCTCTCTTTCTCCCTCTTTCTCCCCTGCACACCCCCCACACTCCGCCCACTGCTTTGATGATGATCGTGATGGCATCTGTAGTTGAAGTGGAGTCTCTGCTAACATCGTGATGAGTTCTCTCCAGGTTTACTGCCATCAGATTGAGAGTCTACGCCCCCCCAGTTTCTGTGTGTGGTTTAGAAATGGAAACATCCACGTACATTGAATTTTATAAAGTACTCACTGGCTTCAGCTCTAGAAGCTAATGCCATGTCAAATCGTAACAGGAACTCACTTTTTGTGATACTGCATTTTGCAAAATCGTGGGTCTCCCCACGTATCCATTTCCTCCCTTGAATGGGTACCAGGATCACAGTGTGACTAAGCTTGCTATGCTTTCCTAGGACGGCCTATAGGGTTCCTACACAGAATGTTGATTGCCAGGAGAGGGCCTTGATCTTATTAACCTTTTTCTCTCCTAAGATGGCATTTACCTGGAATTCCTGAAGTAAAAGAGAGCATTCTCACGGCTTAGGTGGGGTGTCAGGATCTAAATTTTTAAGGACTTGAGCTCTCAAACTAGGACTTGTCGGATCTTTCTTCCTGCAGTTTCTGACACTGTGGCACTTGACTGAGTCACCTGATTGATGACATGAACATCATTGGGTGATAAACACCTGGCCAGGGAAACAGGGACCCTCTGTGGGTTTACTCAAAAGGATGGCAGACAGATTGTGGAATTTTAATGAAGGTGGGGTGGGTCCCTGATGTTCATCTGCTTTGGAGCATAACCAAATCCCAGCATTAACTTCAGGAGTATTTGTGGGAAACCTGCACTGGTGTCAGTGGTCATATTCCACATTTATCAAATTCATAAATCTTACTGAACTAATTTTAGAAGTAGCTAGTTATAATGAAAAAGAACAATTACTTCAGATGCACAGGAGCCTCTCTTAAATGTTCCTTGTTGTTTTTCTTTTTCTTTTTTTAAAGGCCTTTGGTCTAGTTGGGCCTTCAGAGTGAGCCATCCTCTGAATTCTGTTGCAGGAAAACTTCTTTCCTATATGTCTCTAAGGAAGGAGAGTATTTTCTATGCTGTGAATGGGGGAAAATATGATATCATTACAGTATTTAATAAATTTGATGGCTGTGAGTTTTAAACATGAGTTCTGTTAATCTGCAGGGCAGCTTTCAACATAGAATGCTGTGTTTTCACCCACTTGGCTCGATGTCTGTTTCTGACACAACCACTATTCCTGCTGCAGGAAAATAGAAAACCACAGGCTGTTAACTTAATACTCTTCCCTTCTGGGGCTAGGGTGGGAGCAGGGCGGGGGCAAAGCGGGGTTCAAATCAAGATACTCTCACTCCTCACTGGAGAGAGATGTTCCCTCGTTCCAGCTGACAGTTTGAACAAGGATTCTAGAGTTTCTGGCCGTATTAATTAAACCTCAGTTAGGGGTGCCCTGCACATTTACTCCTTGGGACCAGGAGCAGCCTGCCAAGTGTCTCTCCACAGGCTCCCTCTGGGTTGCCTACCTATGGATGTCTTCTCCCTTCCTGGGCAGGGCCTTTTGGAGGAGCAGAAGGATCGTTTAGTGCTTGTAGCCTGTTCATTCCTTGGCTTCTCTGCTGAGCTATCCAGCAGGGGTGCCAATTCTTCCGTTTAGCTGACTATTATATAGCCCTTAAAAGGGAAGGGTTTATTTTAGCTGGCTGCTATATTGATTGCTATAGGGACGTTTCTGTTTTCACTGGCTGCTATATTGACTGGGAAAGGGAAAGGGGCCATGTTGCTGGGAGCTGTCATACTGACTGTTACAGAAAAGATCTGTATTTAAGCAGTACCAGTGCACTGGGATCTCCCAGGCAAGATATTAATGCTAATTCATCCGCTCACCCCCTGCTGTGAGTGTTATTTGTTTAAATCTGTAGATTCCCACAGCGCGTTTATATCCTCACTAGAGTGTGCTCGGCTCCCTGTAATTATTTAACATTATATGCTGATATAAATTGTAACAGTTAAAGAATGGTAATGAGTAGCCAAAAAAGAAAAGAAGAAGAAAAAGAAAGGAAACAGGAAAAAAAAAAAAAAAGGAGAAAGTATATTAAAAACCCATATAGCGTATACATATTATAAGTTTGTTGTGTATGTGTGTGTGTGTATATATCTATGTGACATTTGAAATGGCAGAGTCAGATTCTGAAATGGCAGTGAACTACGTCTGGCATCTTTTCTCCCACTCCAAGTTGATTTGTACAGTGTGGCTGAGTCCACGTATTGTGCATCTGTGTGTGTGCATGTACGCACGTTCTCACGTCACCCGCCAGAAAGACTGTACTGACGTGTGCTCTGATGTGCTGTTTGTACACACGTGCATGATTACATACTGTGTGTGTGTTCCATGTAGTGGCAAGAAATTTATCCATTAGCACTTCAGCTTCTTGATGAGTAGCTGATACTTCCTTCTAGCTTCCATGTTGGCACAGGAACTCTGGGCCTGAGACCCACCTCGGGGAGAGCCGGGGGAATGCTCAGTTGGGATGAACTCGTAGGCCATTGGGTGTCACTGTCGCTCTATTGTCTATAGTTGAAAGAGGGCTGTTACGCTGGGGAAACTGGATTTCAAAAGAAAGTTGTTTTTCTGCCTAAATGGAGGTGTCGTTTGTTTGAGATGTTTGCATTTTGAGATCCCCCTTTAAAAGTAGTTGTTTTGTTGGCTGTTTTTGCCATGCTAAGCTAGGTATTTTGATTGTTCTTGAAAATTGTGTGCTGACCGTGAGCTCTGTTTGGATATCAGCTGGAGCACACCAGAGGAGGGCTTCCGATGAGCAGAAAAACCTTAATTGGAAACCCACTTACCAAGGAGAGAGGACCTGGGCAAGAGCTTTAAAAAGGTGGAAGAGAAATCTCCTTGCACGCCCGAAATTCGAAATTCGGCCGCCCTCCCGGCCTCGCGGAGGTGGGAAGAGTGCCGAGCGCTGGTGGCAGAGGAGCAGGCGCGCCTCTCCCGCTGGCGGCTCCCGCAGCGTGGGGCCGTGCCAGGCTTCGCCACAGTTCCTACTGTGTCAGTTTAATAAATGCACTACTTAAAGCATGAAATCACAGAAGAAGAAAGAGAATGCACTTATTCAGACTCTTAATACATTAAAAATAAGGCATTAAAACTCGGACTTTTTTTTTTTTCTTCCAGAATCAATAATGAACAGGAAGGGTTGTAGACATTAACAGTCATGGACATTCAAACTCTTATACATAAATTATCTTAGAAAAATGCACATAAGACTTGAATAATGTAAATACATTAATGCATTTAATAATTTAAACATTAAAGCGCAAGCAGGAATGTGAGGCAGAGGCTGTTCTGAGGTAAGGGATTGGTCCTAGAACCAGTGTGTCCTAGGATCGATGGGTGATTTCCCCTTGAGACACCCTGGAAAGAGAGTGCCTGGCCAGCTGGTGTGAGCTCCCATGCCAAGACTCCCTGGACATTCCTGAACTCAGCTACCTCCCTGCTCCTTATTTTTGCGTATCCTGACCTTCGTCCTCGATTCTGCGTTTTCTCTGGTCCTGTGCTTCCAATTGTTTGTTCGAAAATTAAATGCTTCCACTTCAAAGAACATTGAACTTTGAGAATGTCTTGGTTGGAAAACCAAACCAAATTAAAAAATCCTTCACCCAGCTCTGGCTGCTTGTGGTTTGGAAACACGGAAGCAGTGGCTCCTACAGTCAGTCGGTCAGTCGTGTTCTCAGGCTGGTGCTCTACTGCAGCACCGAGGGCTGTGGATCCAGGCTGGAATATGCTTATGGATTTGGAGCCAGATCTAGTGGGAAAGCAGGGATGGTGTGTGGTGTTAGCGTCTGGGGGTTGGCCATCACGATGGCAGGTCGCCGTGCCAGGAAACAAGACAGGCGCACGGAGTTAGACTCAGCCATCAGTGAGCATGCCTTGCTTTAATCTGAGGGTTTAACCATTGGATAGACTGATGTTACTGTTTTTTTTTCTCCTTTCTTCCGAAATTGTATTCACAGCAGCAGAAAGTCACTGGAACGTTGAAGCCTCCTTTCCTGGCAGAATACAGAATGATCAAATTTAGTTTTTGACACCTACACTGTAAAGTCCCCTGGGAAGAACTAAGAAGCTAGGACAACACAACTCAAATTTTTATTGGTTGACCCCAGTGATGTTCTCCAGTAGCTCCTTAGCCTCGTTTTATAGCCCAAATCACGAATGAGAAACTGCGAAAACCTCAGAAGGTGTGTTACTGGGTACATAGTCTGACAACTTTACCTGTAGAATTGGTATGTTTATTTGGTCAGTAAAACAACTGTTGCCCCACTGGGTTTGCTGTGGGCCTGAGGGGCCCTTGAGAAACAGTTATCAGATGGTAGTGGCTGAACCAAACCTGTTTTTATTATTGCCAAATCCATTGGCATCTTCTACTGGATCTCAAATCTCCTACTGAAACTTTACCTGGGGTCGTCTTGATTTGACCCAGGCCTTGTCTGTTCTGGCATCTGTGGCTTTGTTTGCAACCATTTCCAGTCTTTGTTATAGCCAAAGGCAGCCTCCTTTCCAGAGAACACGGTTACAAGCCAGCTTTTACCCACTTTCAGGAGAGTGGCTATAGGCTGTCCTGGCACGTGCAGCAGATACAGACAGCATTAGGCTGTGCTGCCCAGAGCAGCCAGAAGGCAGACCAGTTCTTTAAAAAGTGCTAATCAGGGATTGGCTTAGAAAGGAGTAGTATCAAGAATCAGTGAGGACCACCTGGGAACAGCTCTTGTGGTCAGTATATCGTCCTTGGGATGTGCTCAAATTCTTCTCCAGACCTGTGAACAGTATCCTCAGTATCATGACCCCTTTCCACCTGTTTTGCTTTAAAGAGGCATGGCTTTTCTTACCAGTTTTGTTTCAGCTTTGGGATGCATGTCAATCCCAGGCTTGTTGTGTTCATTTCTTTTCCAGAGTTTTCGAAGCCCAGGCTACTCCCTCTGTTGCTTGTCCAGCCTTGAACAGTGGCTTCTGCCTGCACCCTCTGCTTTTCATCCCAGCAGAGGGAAGAGAGTAAAATCAGGGGAGCATTTGAACCGGGGAGAATCTCATTCTCTTTGGATTTGGCTGGTCACACCCAGGAAAGCATCATTCTCTTCCCTTAAGTTCCAAGAAATGTCTTATGGCCTTAACTGCATTATGGGCTTGTGCCAGATCGGGTTGTATGGTGGAGGCGGGGTGGGGGCAACTTCGTGCTCCTGTTGGAGGTGCAGTGCTGGCTCATCTGGCAGAGAGAGCAGATAGCACTGATCAGGGGCCAGTTCACCCCTGTGATACATCCCTTATGCAGATTTCCTCGGAAGAGAGAGGAGTCAGGTTCATTAATTAAAGGAGCCTGGCTCGAGCTCCCTGTAATTATAGGTGCTAGAAATCTGAATTTTAAGAGGTCTGTGCAGCTGCATTTTGAAAAATGCAGGGAGGCACCGAGAAGTACAGGCTGTGGGCAAGAATGTGGCTGAACCAGATTTGGGAGGTTTGGGTTTTGGCAGAATTCCCCTTCAAATTCATATTTATTCGTCCTATCTTTCTATCTTTTTTTTTTTTTAATGGGAAGCTGAAGCTCTGATTTTTTTTTTTTTTTTTAATGAAGGTTACACCCTGTGACAGAGAGGCTGGCATTGTCAGAATATGGAGGGCAGAAAGGAGTTGCCGTAAATTGGAAGATGCTTAGTTTTTAAGGAAGCAAAGGATATCTTTGGGCTCTAGGGATGCAATGTTTGAAAAAATTAAATAATTTTTTTTTCTTGAAGTGAGTGAGAGCAACAGGGAGCAGAAGGTTAATTTGGATGCAATCTAGGAAGATAAGTCCCGGGCGCATATGGGACTCCAGAATCTTGGTACCCACTTCTCTTCCCCAGAACAGTGTCTCCTCTGTCATAAATCACTTTTTGATGTGAACCCAGAGGTACAAGCAGACAATTTTAGACCTTTTGGGAAGTCCTGACCTGTCCCTTTTCTTCTTCATTTCCTCAGTTATTGGTAGTGTGACCTTTTGCTCTGGATACTTTCTCTCTCTCCCTCTTCTTTTTTATTTTTCTGTATGATTTATAAGGTCTTCTTTTACTTCCTGTTAAAAACCTTTATTTCAGTCCGTGACTATTTGCATCTCTGTTAATTAACCATGGCTCATTTGGGATGTGGATAGGAGTGGAGAGAGTTGGGATGAGTAGGGATTCCCTCCTTGCCTCCCCGAGAAAGGAAAGAAAAGGCTAGTGGTGAATGGGGGCTCATCAAAGCCCTGTGTGCCTGAACACTCGGGCAGCTGCCACCAGCCTCCTTTCCCCTGATTGGCTTTGTCTCCTTGGAGGTATTGTAAGCATCCTCCCATTTCACAGCTTGGACCCTCTGCCCCTCCTCTGGGGTATACAAGGGGCTGAAAAAAATTTTTTTATACAATATGTATATTTTAAAGCATTAAAAAAATTATTTATTTATTTATTTTTGGCTGCATTGGGTCTGTGTTGCTGAGCACAGGCTTTTCTCTAGTAGAGTAGCAGGGGCTACTCTACGTTGTGGTGCACGGGCTTCTCATTGCGGTGGCTTCTCTTGTTGCGGAGCACGGGTGCTAGGTGTGCGGGCTTCAGTAGTTGTGGCATATGGGCTCAATAGTTGTGGCTCGCGGGCTCTACAGCGCAGGCTCAGTAGTTGTGGCGCATGGGCTTAGTTGCTCCGCGGCATGTGGGATCTTCCCAGACCGGGCATCGAACCCATGTCCCTTGCATTGGCAGGCAGATTCTTAACCACTGTGCCACCAGGGAAGTCCCTATATATATTTTAAAGGATACTCCTCTGTACTCTTACATTCTTGTATGTATGTTGAGAAATCTACTAATTGTGAACCCATAAACTGTGGAGGAGAACAAAATCTCAAAGACTGTCATTTTGTGCATTTACAATATGCAGATTGCAGTTCCAATTAGATTGAAACCTCTATTTAGCAGAGTGGTTTTGTGAAATAAATAACTTTTGAAGAAGGCCTACTATATATAATAAATACATATTTTTCCTTCAGTTGCTGGCATGGAGCTTCCTGCTTTCCAAACACTTGCCCTGAAATGCTGATTCAGAAGCAGGCAGCATCCTTGGGCTCTTTACAGAAGAAATGTTTCTCCTTTGCTTTCCTGGCACAGGGATTTCATCCTTGATTTACAGAGCTCAGCTTGTTAGCGCCAGTGAAGGGGAGCTGGTGTGAAGGTCATCATGTCTGTTTTGTCCTCTCAGAGAGAGAGTGAGGGTGTGTGTGTTTCTCCCTGTGCGCTTGCAGTGGTAGTCGTGGGGTTCAAGTGCCCCCACCCCCACCCCCCGCTTCTGTGCGAGGGAGTCAGTCAAAACTCTGGCGTCTCTCTTTTTCCACCCTCTGTACTACCTGTCATTCAGCAGGGGGTGAACGATTTTGAAAGCCTGATTCAGAATTTCAGCAAGACTAGTGGCACACCTAGTAGAGAGCTTTCTCCCTACACCCCTTCTCATAATCTTCCCCTTCTCAGGCCAGCTGTGACAAACTGACAGAAAATTAACAGATCGGGTCCTCCTATTAGGTGAGTCCCTATGCTGGAAGCCGCTCTGGCTTTATGCAGGTCCTTTAGCAGCTCCGTGCATGTGGGTGGTGGTATTCTAAGCGGTCCTAGCAGAGAGGGCAGTGAGTGCTGGGGGAAAAGCAAACAGAATGCTCTTTGGAAGAGAGAGTGCTTAAAAGGGAGAGAGGGGCAGTAAGATGCCCAGCTTGAAAGCACCTGGTGGAAATACTTGGACTTGCAGGGTTGTGGTCCTGAACACCACCGCCTGTCTCAGGGAGTGGTGAGCTGGGTTATAATAGGATGCCTGATTACAAAGAACATTTTGAAGGCCACTTAGTCCCAGGTCAGGCTGTGCATTAAGCGTGCTAATCCTTTGCCGTAACACTGGACTGGAATTGCAAAACTGGAAGTACGCAGTCTGTTGTGTCTCAGCTTTGGCTTTAAATATTTCTATACGATGCTGCCCTGTGTGGCTTTTTCTCAGCTACCCAACTTCTCTTTCCCCAGTGGAAAGAAAAAATACATCACGAGAATATTTTCGTCTACTCACCAGTGACTTTGAAAACTACTTTTCTACTTCTGTTATGTGGTCACTTTTCTCATCTTCATGATTTGAAATATTAACATGTAGATAAATACAGTAACATGTAGGGGCTACACATAGGTTTTGGTCCTAGGGCCTGGCATGTTGGAACAGAAAGAAACACCTAATTGCATCAAAACCACTCTAAGTTCATGTATGTGGAGCCCATCAAGCTGAAAGCATCCAGACAGCATCTGCTGTTATCAAATCACTCATGAGTCCAGCTAATTAAAATAAAGCTTCATTTTTCTGAACCATTGTTTGGCAGGAATTCGAAACGGGTCTAACCCAATTTCTGCGTGTTTATGAGCCTTTATTATATCAGAGGTACTTTTCTGTAAATGTACAGGGCAGCGTTAAATGAATTGATCCACGCAGTATCACTGTAGACGCACTGTGGACTTGCTAATGATTTCCCTTCCAGCTTTCTGGTTTCCAGACATACTCTTTAAAGCTTTATGTTCTCTTTCTCTATCCTCTGCTCTTTGTCCTCCGCTTTTTCTTTTTAATTAACTTAAAAAAAATTTAACCTTCTTTTTTCTCTGAAAACAGGATACACTTTATATTTGTTCCCTAATGAAGTTTTCTTTTCCATTTCTCTTTGTTTTTCTTCCTCTCTTCCTGTTTTTGCTCTTCTTCTAGGGGTTAGGATTTGCCTCTCTATTTCTTGCTGCTTTCTATTCCCTTCTTGTCCTCCTTTCTTAAAAAAGTTTTTTAAAAATTTGTTTTATTTATTTATCTTTGGCTGTGTTGGGTCTTCATTGCTGTGCACGGGCTTTCTCTAGTTGCAGCGAGCGGGGGCTACTCTTCGTTGCGGTGTGCGGGCTTCTCACTGCTGTGGCTTCTCTTGTTGCGGAGCACGGGCTCTAGGCACGTGGGCTTCAGTAGTTGTGGCATGCAGACTCAGTAGTTGTGTCTCGCAGGATCTAGAGCGCAGGCTCAGTAGTTGTGACACATGGGCTTAGTTGCTCCATGGCATGTGTGATCTTCCCGGACCAGGGCTTGAACCCATGTCCCGTGAATTAGCAGGTGGTTCTTAACCACTGTGCCACCAGGGAAGCCCCTTGCCCCTTATTTTTCTCTCTTCTTATCTCTCTTCCCTTTTATGTTTTCTTTAGTGCCTCTCCTCTAACCTTCTCTTTCTCCTTTCTCTCTTCTTTCCACCTCCTCCAATTTTCCCAATAAAAGATTTATACCTTTGTCTCTACATGCAAGTACAGATTAGGGCAGAAAATGGCTGTCTATGGGGGTAAAGAGATCTGGCTGTTGGGAGATGAGGTCAGCCTGTTTTGCGTCTCTGAATTTGCTTGCATACTTTATTTTAGGTTTTAAAAAGATTTTTCAAACCACGTCTACTCTACTTTATAGTCTGATAATGCTACTTTGAAGATCAAAAGTATTATATAAATGCTAACTAATTATTCCTTGTAACACTTTGGTGAGTCTCTATGCAGTTATAGTTCCATTTTACAGATGAGGAAGCAGAAACAGGAAAGGTAAGCAACTCTCTGAAAGTTACTGAAGAAGTTAGTGACTGAGTTAGAATTAAGACCAGGTCATCTTTGGCTTTGATTCTTTTTTTAAAAAATATATAAATTTATTTGTTTATTTTTGGCTGTGTTGGGTCTTCATTGCTGTGCGTGGGCTTTCTCTAGTTGTGGCGAGCGGGGGCTACTCTTCGTTGCGGTGCGCGGGCTTCTCATTGTGGTGGCTTCTCGTTGCAGAGCACGGGCTCTAGGCGCACAGTCTTCAGTAGTTGTGGCGCGCAGGCTTCAGTAGTTGTGGCACGCAGGCTCAGTAGTTGTGGCTCGGGGGCTCTAGAGCGCAGTCTCAGCAGTTGTGGTGCACAGGCTTAGTTGCTCCGCGGTATGTGGGATCTTCCCAGACCAGGGCTTGAACCCGTCTCCCCTGCATTGGCAGGCGGATTCCTAACCACTGTACCACCAGGGAAGTCCCTGGCTTTGATTCTTGATTACCACCTTCTGGGAGTTTACTTTTCTCTCCATAAGGATCATATATCTTTTTTTTTTTTTTTCTTTGCGGTACGCGGGCCTCTCACTGCTGCAGCCTCTCCCGCTGCGGAGCACAGGCTCCGGACGCGCAGACCCAGCGGCCATGGCTCACGGGCCCAGCCGCTCCGCGGCATGTGGGATCCTCCTGGACTGGGGCACGAACCCGCGTCCCCTGCATTGGCAGGCGGACTCTCAACCACTGCGCCACCAGGGAAGCCCAGGATCATATATCTTTAAGATGAGGGTGAGAGAATACGAGCCCCGCTGCCCTTCTCTTCATGTACTTTTAGCCTTCTGAAGTTCATTTGTAGTCTTTAGATGTTAAATGAATTTCTAGGTAATTCCTGGGAAAGAAGGATGCCAAACCACTTACGGGCTGGTAAAAACTCTGTCCATTATAGTCTCAAAGCAGAGCGCTCACTTTCTCTTTCCAGCGGCTTCCAGTAAGTGGGCCCACGTCACATGCGCTGGCCCTGGTGATCATAGCATTGTAGGAAGCACTGCCATATTTGATTGAATTTAGCCATTCTGGAATGACGTGTGTATGAAGTCGTCTCTTGCATTACTGTGGCCTTTATTATTGCTAATGCATTCTGACATTACAGGTGTAGCCTTGGCTCTCCCAGAAAGGGCAAGGCTGCTATTACCAAGCTTAAGAGCATGAAACTGTTATACAGTGAAACGGGTGTTCACATTTAGTTAATAAGCAGAGTAAGGGAAATGCTTTTATAGAAAAGATAGCCAAGTGACAGAGGCCTATCCTCATTCCTTACCCAGCATTATTTCAAAAAGTGGATCAGTTAGTAGTATTCTCCTGCAGAAAACTAGAGTCAATGGATAGAAGGTTCAGGAAAGCAGATTTCAACTCAGTTTAAAGAAGGACTCCTGAAAATGAATTGATAATCTTTTAAGAGAGTGAGTTCTCTGTTCATTATAAGCATTTGAGTGGAGGCTCACTGATCATTTGTCAAGGTTGTTGAGGAGGGGAGTCCTAGGTCATGTATGGGGCCGGATGGCTTTCCTTGTTCTAGATTGTAACTGCAAAAGCAGCATCTTTGCTTGTTCTTCTTGGTTTTTTAAGTGCCTGGTGTGCTGTGTGGACCCAGTGAATGCTTAGTAACTATTCATCATTTAATCTTTGGCTTCCTGCTTCTTAACTAACTTGAATAAAAACTGTTTTTGTTCAGGTCAGGGAAGCCACCATCTCTGCCACCCTCCTGCAATAAGTCATTCTGGATAGCCACATTTTCCCGAAGGCCATCGAGATCCATATGAAAACAAAACAAAACACTTTAAAACTTTTGGCTGGGAATTACATAAAATGGGTTATATGCTTTCTCGCTTTATTAGGCAGAGTAGACTATAATTCAATCCTGATGACTCAGTATCATCATTTTAGATGTACATGTTTATATTGTGTTGGAAGTGTAGATTCTGTTTTCAAAACCTGTTGAAATATAGATCTGTTGTGTATTTGCCCCTCCTCTGAATGACTCCATCTGTGCCGAATGACCCTGGACTGATAAACTTTTTGAGTTTTCTGTTTGCTTTTCATAGACGATTCTCTCCTGACATTTGTTGCTAGGCTTTTTTCACTATCTGGTCTTTGGTCTGTGAGTATCTCTTGCTAGCTGGCTCAATTCTCCTTTCTCATTTGCAGTTTTTAATCTTCTGTGATTTGGACACCATTTAACTAAGCTTGTATATGAAATAAATAATAAGTAGTGTGAATAAATCTTTGCTATGTGTAATATATGTGGAATTTGTCATTTCTTTTTTGACAACAGCGATTTCTTCTCTCTTTCCCTCTCTCCTTCTCCTTCTTTGTTGGTTTTCTCCTTTTTTTGATTGGGTGAGATTGGAGAGCCGAGCTCTCGAATGGTTGGTTCTGGTCCTTGACCCTTGCCCATTTCCCTGGCCTAGGTATCATAGGCTGCCTGCTGGAGTCAACTGGAAATTATAAAATGATGCAGCTTGGAGGGTCCAGAAGGCCATCTATTTAAGCCCTTATCTTACAGAAATGAAGGACGCTGAGGCACAGAGTCGGGGCGTGAGGGGCCGGGTTTGAGGACATAGCGTTAGGGTTGGACTCAGTGTGCAGGTTTCTTGAGGCCCGGCCTGCTTTCTGCCCTGCCACTCTGCCACATTCTGTTCCCTGCCAACTTTGAACATTTGTTTGGCTGCACTGGTTCTTAGTTGCAGCACGCAGGGTCTTTAGTTGTGGCATGCGAACTCTTAGTTGCGGCATGCACGTGGGATCTAGTTCCCCGACCAGGGATCAAACCCAGGCCCCCTGCATTGGGAATTTGGAGTCTTAACCACTGGACCACCAGGGAAGTCCCTGTTTCCTACAAACTTTGAGCAAAATGTGTGTGAATGAGGAAATAGAGCGTTTGTGTGAGGTAAAATCATGGAGGAAAATTCTCTGCTGGCTGTGGGCAGGTTTAGGATTAAAGTACATAAACCAGGGCTTCACTGGTGGCACAGTGGTTAAGAATCCGCCTGCCAATGCAGGGGACACGGGTTCGAGCCCTGGTGCGTCAAGATCCCACATGCCGTGGAGCAACTAAGCCTGTGCGCCACAACTACTGAGCCTGCACTCTAGAGCCCGCGAGCCACAACTACTGAGCCCACGCACCACAACTAGTGAAGCCCGCGTGCCTAAAGCCCGTGCTCTGCAATGAGAAGCCCACACACCGCAACTAAGAGTAGCCCCTGCTTGCCGCACTAGAGAAAGTTCCGTGCGCAGCAACGAAGACCCAACACGGCCAAAAATAAATAAATTTATTTATTTTTAAAAGTACATAAACCAAAAAAGGCTTCTGTTTGTTGCAGTGTTTGGCTGTGTTTGCACTCAAAGCTGATATTGATATTGTAGGAGAAGCTTTAATCCTTTCATTCAAATTTACAAGAAATGCTGTTTCCTTTTAGTTTAAAAAAAAAAGTCCAAGAGAGCATTTGATTTGAGGAACCGAAAGTCTAGAAAATGTATCTGGGAGTCCTCGTCAATTTGGGGCATAATGAAATATAAAAAATACTCAATAAAAGCTCCTTTATTACTTTAACTGTTTAAATGTGGAGTTTTTAGCCATCAGGTTAATGTTTTGGTATCATTTTTTTATTTGATTGTGAGCACTTTTCCAGGTAGCTCTGCCACTAGAGCGCTAATCAGATTCCCACAGATGAATGGTGCTAGCTGCAGCCTGACATCACCGCATTTTTGCTTCGACATTATTTTATTTGGTTTTCCTGTAAAAGTTAATAACTCTGTGTCCATGTGTTTAAACAGGCAAGAAGAGAGAGAGAAAGGACAGTGAACAGAAAACCATGAGTGATGTCTCAGGAAGCTTTTGCCAAATTGAGGAGATGTAGGGATTTTTGTGATCTCAAAGTCTTTCACCCTAGCACAATTGGGGTGTGGAGAATCAAGAAGATTGCACAGCAAGATGGTGATTCTTAATCCTTCTGATAACAAAAAGTGAACCTCTGTCTGTTTCCCAGACAGAGCTGGAAGGAATTAGAAATGAGTTCCCATTGATTTAGAGGGGGAGGGGGTGCTCAATAGGACGGATTTGCTTAATGGTGAAAACTGTTTAAGTTTTGCGTTAATTGTAAGTAAAATACATGCTCATTTTAGGTGACCAGGATTGCTAGGAACATCAGATGGAGGGCAGAAAGACCTTCCTTTTTATCTTCCTGTTAGAGGTAGGAGACCTGTACTGAGAGCCTCATGGCCAAGATGGCAGTGGTGTCTAATAGGCCTTTGTTGAATCGTTTATTTTTTTTTAATTTTTTTCTCCTTTTCCTTTGCGGCACGCGGGCCTCTCACTGTTGTGGCCTCTCCCGTTGCGGAGCACAGGCTCTGGACGCGCAGGCTCAGCGGCCATGGCTCACGGGCCCAGCCGCTCCGCGGCATGTGGGATCCTCCCAGACCGGGGCACGAACCCGTGTCCCCTGCATCGGCAGGCGGACTCTCAACCACTGCGCCACCTGGGAAGCCCTGAATCGTTTATTTTTAAAAGTGTATTTGTTTATTGGAAGCTGTGGTTGTTGATGATAGGAATGTTTATGGTGTTTAGTGAAAGGTTACTGAATGGTTCAAAGCCATGATGATTACCATTTAATTCTTTCTGTGTGCAGCGGATTTTTTTGCTGAGCTAAAAATTTCTAAATTGGGGTTTATCAGAGGAGGCAACTGGACTGATATCTCTTGATTTAGATTCTCTTTCAAATTTACATCTTGGTGCTAAAGACAGTCTGTGGGTACAGATCTGACAATGGGTACAAGAATCAGTTCCACAGTCCTTATCTCAGTGCCTCCGAAAGGTGTGTAAAAAGCGATGACTCATTCATCATCCATGTCAGAGGCATGGCTTGTCTTGCTTCTCTGTGCTACACTCGTGTGGGTGAGTTACTCCTGAAGTCGGCGAGAGAGGCCTGACCCATGTTAGATACCCTTTTTTAGACAGTTGAACTGGCCACCAGCTTACTTCAAACGGATGTGACCCCACTTGCTGCCAGAGCTGGTTCCCCTGATCTTACTATCTTGGCAGAGGGTCTGTTCCTGTGCACTCCCAGGGGCCAGTGTGCTTGGTGAAGAGGACGACTTTCCCCTGAGAGGAGCTGATTTCATTTGACTGTTTGAATAGAAACAGTTTCTAGGGCCTCATCTGGTGGTGCAGCAGTTGGGAGTCCGCCTCCCGATGTAGGGGACACGGGTTCGTGCCCTGGTCCCAGAAGATCCCACATGCCGCGGAGCGGCTGGGCCGGTGAGCCATGGCCGCTGGGCCTGCGCATCCGGAGCCTGTGCTCCGCAACGGGAGAGGCCGCGACAGTGAGAGGCCCGTGTACCACAAAAAAATAAATAAATAAAATAAAATAAACAGTTTCTAATTCCTGTCATCTTACTGTAAATTTGAAGATTTTTGAGTGCCAGCTTTCTCTCTATTCTGAATCATACTTTTGGAACTTGTACTTCTAGTTTTTCCCTCAGGCCATAGAAGAATCTTAGATAATAGCAGGAACCAGGACTTGGTGGTCTTCTCTTAGTAGCAGATCTTAATTGTTCGCTTTTTTTCTGCTTTCTAGAGATCTGAAGACGATTTAAAGGCTACCCACATTTGTCATTTCCAAGTTTTTTCTTGCTATCTTTTTGGATTCGAGCTGTTTCTGAGCTGTGACTACTACTTTTTTGGTATTCAAATCTATTTTTTAACATTTAGTCTTTCTCCAACTTTCTTGTAGGATGTCTGGTAGGAGTGTCATTTAGCGACTCCTCAAAGTTTTAGGTTTTTGCTCTATGTGGGGTGATGCTAGACAGAATTCCCTGATCCAGAGCTTATCTTCCTTGGAATCCAGGAGCCCATCTTGTTGCCCTCAGAGCAGAAGGTGCTGCACCACCGCCCTGCACCAGCTGGTGGTCATCTATTCAGCGTCTAACCCCCAGTTAACTTGACACGTGAAGGTGTCACTGTCCATCTTCGTCCCCTTCCTAATCATCCCACATCTCAATAGTGCATATGCTTAGAGAGAGCTTTACCAATCTCTGTCTGGCCTGGCTTCAGAAGAAGTGGGAACCGAAGTTTCGTCTGCTGAGCATGCGAAGGTGCTGGAGTTTGGGAGAAGTAACCTTCGGAAAGCATCAAATTCAACTTGTGGTGGAGAGAAAGGGACTAGGAAGTAGAGGCAGTGGTATCATTAGGAAGGTCCTGGGCACTGTCTGCTACATATTTTTAGTGTTGGAGTCACCAGCCACCGCCACTGAGTGAGCTCACAGTCCTCCTAGGGAGCATCTTGGACACTGAGTCATTACATTCCTTTGGAGTGATTCAGCTCAACAGCTTGACACCTTCATTAATTTTACAACATGAAGCCTGGGTGCTCTCTGCTTCCTCTTTAACAGTGCAGGGGAATTAGAAGAATATGGAAAATACAAAAGCAAGGGAAACTGGAAAAAGGAGCAGTCAACGCGCTGTTGAAAGGCACCGTGTTAGGAAATCGAACTCCTTGCCTTTTCTTGGTATCTCCTGGGACCGAGCACCCAACTCTTGCCACACAGTGCTGGCACACATAAACCTTTTTCTTTTTGTTCCTGGCACGCCCGCCACCCTCCAACTTGCAGCCAGCTCGTTTGCCTTCTCTGACGAGGTCACTGCTACCGTGATCCGTGTATAATGGCATTTTCCTCCTCTTTTCAGTGTGGAGGCTATTACGGTTTCTTCTCTAAACAGGACTTCAAACAATTTGCTGCCAGTTGGATTTCAAAGCTAAGGAAAAGGCAAATGTCATCCTTTTTTTCTCTCCTCTTTGGGTAACTGCTTTGTTGGTTGCATCAAAAATTAGAGGGGCTGCTATCTAAATTCAGGTGGGGATGCATGGGGACAGGCATTTAAATTTGCTTTTCTTTCTCCCTGAAGGAGAAAATCCTTTTCCTTCTCAACCTTTCCTAAAAAGGAACTTTGATCTTCTCAACCCAGAAACAAGGGTTTTTATTTCCTCTATGGCAAGCATGTGCACTACAGCGCTTTCCATGGCGTAGTTACGGTTGCCCTCTGCATCAGCAGCTCTGCTTGTCAGGCTTTGCTACTCAAGCACCAGCTCCTTTGGGCTGCAAGTTGGCACCCAAAGTACTCTCCAAAGTCACCCTTGTGTCCCTAAAATCACTGTCACTTGATATTAAATAGTGCCTGTTGGCTTAAGATGCTTTTTATTTCCACATACATTTCTGGAAGAACTAGTTTAATAAGATAACAAAACAATGACATTCTGACAAGTAGTTCATGCAATGTTTTTAACTAGGGCCAAGAAGAAAAATTTACACGCAGAGATAGTTCACTTGGAAGGGTGGTTGTTGTGCATATGACGTTGCCACTCTTCATAAAGGCTTTTACTGTGTATATCAATGTGTTTTAAGAGAGACTAGGGTCAATAATGCATGCTGTGGAATTCATGCAGATTTACACAATAGACCTTAACAAATATTGTGTTCTATCATGTCAACTCTGTGCACTTCTACCAGAGATATTTTATTTCTTTAATGTGAAAAACAAAAGGACAGAGGAAAGTAAAACAAAGGAAATTAGGGCCCACAGCTTAATTAGTATAGGGTTGTAACCCAAATCAACAATGGGAAGGATACAATGACAAAACCCAGGAAATTCCAAGTTGAAAGAGAGGCTCTTTCCGTTAACTCCTTGAGCACCAGGGCTCTTGCTAGCTCACTGCTCACCCAGGTGCAGGAGGCTGGCTCAAGTACAATTAACTGTCTTTATTTTTGAACTTCCTGGCTTTTGTTGACTTTCCCCTGTCCTTTTCCCCCTCTGATGTAAATGAAACATACCTGTGTGTGTGTGTGTGTGTGTGTGTGTGTGTGTGTGTGTGTTAATTGTAGATAAACGGGGGAAAAGTACCTCTTGATTTTGTAACCCTCAGAGAAGGAGAAAGAGGGGGGAAAATCCCTGTCACTGTCATCTGTTCATTTTTAATGAGCAATTTAAAAAAATTGAAAATAAAAGAGGAAAATGAATAGGTGTTGAACCAGCCCGTGATATGTAAATGCCAACTAGTAATTACCTAAAACCTCAATTTTCATTCTGTTTCATCTTGCAAAACATTTCATTTTCCCCGAGTGAAAACACTTCGTTCGGGCTCGCGTGACGGCTAGGGGGCACTTTGGCTCTGCGCTGCGGCCGCCTCGGCACGGCCGGCTCAAGGTTATTCCCCTCTTGCCATTCCAGTGGCTGTGCTCCGAGCGGGCGTGGTGCCCTCCCCCCACTCCCACGAGTCTGGTTTCGGGGAGCCTTGTTCCTCCTTGTCCTTGCAGAGGATCGTATTGAATTTTGGCTGATCGAGCCTTCCTCTGCATATTAACTTTCCCCTCTTACCTGCCTGCTAGACCCTCGGCTTCCCAGAGTTGCATTTCACACTGTGAGAGCAGCTTTCTGCCAGACTCCCTTTCTCCTTTGGAGATTTCAAATGCAGCAGTCTCTATATTCTGTTTATTGCTTCCTCTCCTTCTTCCCTTTTTTTTTTTTTCTTTTCATTTTGGCGGCTGGGGGCAGCTCTCCTGCCACACTTAGAAAGATGATTCTGACATTTCTTTGGCATACTCATAGGTTTTCTCTTATTCTGCTTTAGGATCTGACACCTTTTGGATGTATTCGTGCAGGATCTTGGAATGTGGGTTGGGAATGCCCCTGCTTCAGGGTGGTTGCCCTCCCCAGCCTGTTCCCTACCTAGGAAGAGGGCAGGTAGAAATGAGAAACAACGGTGAGCCTGGCTGGGACTGTCAGCCGCAGATAAGAAAGAATTCTGGATGCAGAAAACCAGAATTATGTTGTCCTAGAACCCTGGAACCAAGAGTGCTTTGCCTGGAGTCTCAAGGAACACGGTCTCTTTAGTGAGATAATATAGCTTCATAATTAGCCCGTTGCATTTTTTCACGAGTGCTAGCATCAGCGTTCTACGATGTGTTTCTCTGATTAACAGCTGCTTTGCAACTATTTCCTTGTGCCACTGATGACCATATTTGTCAGGGAACTCCTGACAGAGTACTGATTTCTTACTAAAACGCAGCATTTCTGTTTGAAGAGGCTTCTCTCATTCTAGGCACTGCCCGGCTTTTACAGTCAGTCCTTGTTAAACCTTGAGTTGGCTTTGGTCTAACGCTTGTTAACAGGATTCTGGGTATCTATCTACTTCAGGGTACGAGCGTAGGAACCTTTCACGGGCAATTTAATCTTCTCAGATGCGCACGTGTGGCTCTGCAGTGTTGGAATGGGGTTTTGGACCTGCGTGTTGGTCATTTTCTTTTGCCCTCTAGTTGTGATCTGTCTGGGTTAAAAAGGACTTGGCTTTGGTTGTTAGTGTCATTAATTTTTGAATATTTTTAGTATTTTAAAATGGCTAACGAATGCTCACATTTTTAGGAGATAGATGTGTATGTAGCACACAGGAGTGCCGGAACTGGTGACATTCCAAATATGTGTCACTGGAGACAGTGCATCAGTTTTACGTGTCAGGTGCAAAGTGCCAAGGCTCCCTCCAACCCCAGGTTCGTTATTAGGCAAGCTCTGTTCTCCCGTCCCCCTTGTGCAGAAAATACAGTGTGCATTCTGGAGATTAGAGTGTGCAGGTCTTTTGTAGGAGAGTGGAAAACACCTAGGAAGCATCTCTTGAGCGAGGACTGTCAGGAACCTCGCTTCTTCTCACCAGGGATTACTTACCCTACACGACGCATTTAACAGCACATAGTTCATCGTAGATAGCCCCTGAGTATCCTGTATTCCATTGATTTATACAGTTACAAATCCGGGTCTCTCAAACACAGATCTCTCTCAATTGGCCAATCATAATCATCTTGGATCCAAAGGTGTTTTTCAACCTGAAGTCCCCTCCTTTTTTCTTGGGTTACTGGAAGTCACTCCAGTGTAACCACTGCAAAGGCGAGGATTTACTCCTCTTTGCACCTTGATTTATCTCTAGCTTTAAGTGATGAATGGTGAAAATTAGCAAATTTCCCTAAAATTGCGGAGTTGATGGTGACAGGGTTATTTTATTTTGCTTTTTGAGGGAGGAAGGCAGAACAGAGGGTCACAGGAATAGGGGTGATGAGAAACTTTGCTTCTGTTTTCTTCTGAGTTCGTCTCATTTATTTATTTATTTATTTATTTATTTATTTATTTACTTTGGCGGTACGTGGGCCTCTCACTGCTGTGGCCTCTCCTGTTGCGGAGCACAGGCTCCGGACTCGCAGGCTCAGCGGCCATGGCTCATGGGCCCAGCCGCTCTGCGGCATGTGGGATCTTCCCGGACCGGGGCACGAACCCATGTCCCCTGCATCGGCAGGCGGACTCTCAACCACTGCGCCACCAGGATAGCCCCGTCATCTTTATTTTTATGAAACCAGCTACTGGTAATTCACCGTGCACTCATTAAGAACTCTCTTAGTGCAAGAGAAGGGGAAAGGAAGGCCAATTCCATTTTTATCACGGACTCAACAGCAAGTGGCTTCAACAACGGCATCAGGTGCTTTGCACCAGAATTTCCCCTGGCTTGCTGCACTCCCACAATGTGTGCAATAAAGTTCCCGCTTCTGTTTTACATCTTTGACACTGAGGCGGAAGATTTGGCCTGAATTTGTGTAATTTAGTTGGGCACAAATATAAGCCATGACTAGTCACATTCATCTCCTAATTAGAAAATCAAACGATAGTACAGGACAGGCAGCAGGCACCCCATCATTTCACCCAACAAAAGCGTGTTGTGTGTGTTGGACCTCTGCAGAGGGAAGAGTCAGTTGAATTGCTTCATGAAGTTAATGAAAAGTGTCCAACAATAGTCGAGTGAAGGATGCAAACCGAGAGCACTGTCAGTTATCTAGAGTGTTCAAATCGTTGCAGTATGGGGAAAGGTTTTGGGAAATCTTTTACCGTCTGTGTGCGAATCATAGGGCTTGTAAAATTCTACGTTGGACGGTCCCTTTTCCGCCCTATTGAAGTGCCAGGTCCTTACAGGAAGAGAGGAGAAGAGTAAAGAGTAGCAGAAGAAATAATTAGCGGAAGGAGAGGGGTTTTTGTATCTGGACATCTTTCTTATGAAGCACATTATGTTGAGGCTGTTGGTTTGGATGCTTCATGTTTTTACATCTGGCATAGTGATATCGGTGCTGTTAAATATGTGATTCGCCTGTCACCTGCTTTTTCCAACAAAGATCAAGGGGAATGTAAACAGGCCCCAAATATGCTTTATGTAGGTGTTCGACAGTATTATTTTATATGGCTTGAAATTAGTGAATGGAAACTTTAAAAGAAATTGTTCATGTTTTTGCAAGTTTGAAGTGTGCCAGGACTTTGTCAAATTCCCGTTAAAATAAACACGTCAATTTCACCTCCCTTCCAAATTCATTTATATTGCTTTTTTAAAAGGTGTTTTCTACTTTACCTGATGTTTAAATTGGATTCGCTCGTTTATGCTGTTCTTTGCTCTATCCCCCACGTTTTTCTTAAATGAATTACTAATGACAGAGCACTCCATCATTCCCTCTCTACAGCCACTTTAAGGAAAGCATGGTGATCTAAACCTTTTAACCTATTAAACATGATTTTTCCCAATTGAATCAGACCCACCACAGGTGTAATAACTAATCATTTAAACTACACCTGCTATTATGTATTTTTAAGCCATTATGCGTGTTGGATAGATGATAATTCATGTTTATTGCATTGTCCGATGGATCCGTTTTGCCTACACTAGGCTGATTAATGTATTTAAAGAAATAAGAGATGCAATTTTTAAAAAAAATTGATGGAATGCGCCAAGCACTGCATTGAGTGCACCATTAAAACCATCAGAACTTTGCTCTCTGACCAGAAATGCATATACCAAGGACTGTATTAAAAAAGCAAGGTGAAACCTGTGCGTTTTAGTGGTGGGATTCTGTTATCTTTCTCTGTCATGGAAAATTTTGGAAGGAGGAAGGAAAGGTTTACGCTTCTACTGGTGAATGTCAGGAGCTGTGCTGTCAGTATCTCTGGCTTAAGACCTGCTTGTCCACAGTTCCTCTGACACCTGGGACACGTACCAGGGCGTGTGGAGCCTGCCACATGATACAAATGCCGTCATCGTCTTGTGCATTGAAGGTGTACTTTTTCTCCAGGTGAAGAACAATTAACCCCGAGGCATCTGAGCTGTGCAGATTGGCCTTGACCCCGCGGGGCCTGGGGTGGTGTAACTGTGACTAGGCCTCTCCTCCTCTTGTTTTTCTCCTTCACCACTTCCCCTTCGCTCTTATCCCCTTTCCATTTTCTTCCGCCTTCCTTTCTGTTCCATCTCCTCTGCTCGTCCATCTGCCTTCTTCTTCTTCTCCTCTCCCGTTCCCTCCTTCGCCCCACTCCCTTTCCTTTTTCTCTCTTCTGTCTTTCCCCTTCCCATCTCTTCGTTAGAACGCATCCATTTTGTTGATGTTTGTCAGATTTTTCTTGATTTCGGTGCAACCTGAGGAGATCTGGTCGAGGGGCTTGGGGGTGCGTATATAGTTTTGGGGTTCTAAAATCTTGAACATCGATTTTTCTCTAGTCCAGAACTGGTTGGTTGTCACTGCAGTTCATGATGGTGGGTAATACACTCGCAGTGTTGGACAGATTCTAACCAGTCTCAAGGAGCACTCGTGTGTCTTATCACTGACAGGCCCAAATCTGCCAGTCTGGGTACCTGAGTCCGTCCTTGAGGGAGAGGGTCTGAGGCAAGCCTCCCATGGAGGGATCCCAGGGAAAGTATATAAGAGAATTGCCCCGAAGTTCTTTCTTTCTGATTTATCCTATCTTTTGTTACCAGAGAGGTCTGTCTGGTCTCAAGATTAAATTCATATAAAATATGAAGAGGAGATTTGTAACTTGTGTTCAATTTATAGCCACAGTACTTTCTGTTTGAATCTCTGTTCAACTGCTGCCCTTAGTTTGAAGGATCTTAGAAAATTTCCTTATATTTGGCCCCTTAGAAATTTTTTCTTTCAACAACTTATGAGTGAACTGCAGGGCCTGTTGACTTTACCTGTACCTTGAGACTACATCATTCTTTTGGTTTTTTTTTTTTTTTTATTCTTTTGGTTTTGATGAGATAAATAATGCCAGTCATTTACAATGGCCCCTTTCCTATCGGGGGGCAGGTTGGCATTTCCCACCCGTTGGACTTAGTGTCCAGGGTGGAGAGCAGACAGGTGGCGTGCAAGCACATGCTTCGTGTGTGCTGAGTGATGTGAAGGTTAATACCATCAACAGTTTCCCTTCCATCCCCTACGTGGCTCATTCGTACGTAGGAAGATTTCATTAAATAATATCATTACCAGAGGTAGGTAGATAATCTGTCGGTCTGCCAGCTTGTAGCCATGAAACCCCAAACTTTATCCTTTGATGGCTCTTCAGAATTCAGCTCCATTGCATAAGAGGGACCAGTGTGAGTGGCTCTGTGTGTTGTGTCTTACAGAAGCCTTCCCAGCCAGTGTATGCTCAGCGCTTTGCCAGTCTCTGTCTCTACATCATGGTCTCTTCCTTTCAGACGCTAGCAGCGTAGCTGGGGAAGCAGCCTGAACATTAGAAGACAGTGCAACTGTGTCTTCAGTTACATGGTGCACACTGTAAGCACTGAAGAATTTAAGAGAGTGGGGAGACCAGAGATGATTGCTTATTTAGGGAAGGCTTCGAGGAGTTAACACAGCCTGTGGAAGGGCTGTGCTGCTGCTGCTGTGTGTGTAATGTTTACACAGGTAGAGGCAGGAGAGGGAGGCCTTCTAGAAAAAGGGCATGGTGTGGGCACAGGTGTCGGGACGTGGATAAGCACGGCCAGGGGAGGGCTACCTGCTGAGGAGTGTGAAGAATCAGCTTGAACAGGGAGAACAGGAAAAGATTACTGCAGCTCTTAAAAGCTAGGCCGAGGGGATTAGATTTGATAGAACCAGATACAGGAAGCCAATGAAGGTAGGGAACCAACATAGTCTTTTATTTAAGCAGATTTTAAATGTGAGAAATAAGTGGTTAATTTGACCACAGTATTGTGCTTATTTCTATGGACCTGGGATAAACTTGTAGGATTTTTAATCTTGAAATGCAGACTACTGACGTTTACTTTTCTTCTCTGTTTTATCTCCCCTACCAGATTGCCACAGCAGTGAAGTTTCTACAGAATTCTCGGGTCCGCCATAGCCCACTTGCAACCAGGAGAGCATTCCTTAAGAAGAAAGGTACAGGTTCCCCATGGCCTTGTGCAGTGGCCTGCACAGAGGGGCTGGGGGCAGGGCGGATGGAAGCCATAGTATTGATGAATGATCTCCTATAGCTGTCCCACTGTTGTACGGGTGGGGGTGAGGGGAGCCCCCTGGTAAGGATGCAGCTTCTTTCCTTACAGTAGAGCAGAGGTGGTAGGATTCAAATAATTGTGAGCACCAGACGTAAGGCCAACAACTTAGCCCAGGACAGCCCGGCACAGGCTGTGTTCAGCAGCAGAAGAGGCCCATGGATAAGACTGGGGAGGACTCCTGCTTTCTGGTCTGTTCTTCTGATAATGACCCTGGCTGCAGAATGGCTGGCTTTAGGTTAGGAGGTCAGCTGCTTCAGTAAAGAATGAGGAAGAAAGAAATGAAGGACGAGGGAGATGAGATGACTACACAAGGTCAGGTTAAGGTCAAGCTTGGGGTCAGTCTGATGTACAGATTGAAGTGGTAAATTACTGGTTTTATGGTATTTCTGTAAGCAGGTATGAAATGAATCTTGACAAATTCAATATTGTCCGAAGCAGACAGAATCTATTTTGGTTTTATTGAAATTTAGGACATGTTTCTTTTTTTTGAGAAATATAAAAAAAACCCAAATCAAACAAAAAAAAGAAATCTGACTTTTCATTCTTTGAACGTTTAATTTTCTGGAAAGCTAGGAAGTTGTTTAAAGGCCCTTAAATACCATGAGGGAGGGAAGTGAGTTTTCTCCACCCCCACTGAACAAAACTCTTTTTCCTTAAGGAACTGGAATGTCGGCCTCCAAATTCTGGGTTTTGAGCTTTAAGTCATTAGTGGCTGGAATAGAAGACAGTGTGGTTTGGTGGTATTTCCTAGGTCTGCTGAACGGTATCCCACTGAAGTGATGCCACAGAACCTGGTCCCAGGGCTGTGCTCGCAGGATTTGGGCAGAATCAGCCCAAGCATTTCATTCACAGGCAGCTGTTTAGAGGCAGTCTCAAGGCCGGTCCCTGTGACTGAGTTGATGATGAGGGGTGCTGGGCGCTTCCTGGCGGCGTGATGCTTGCCCCCATCAGTAGGAGATTAGGAGATTATTAAAATTTGGAGTGCGTTGGCTGGCCCCCTCTGCAGCCATCATGCTGTAAAAGAGTTTTTCCTTGAAATATGTGTACCTATGGGGAGTAATTAATCATAAAAGCTTAGGGATTTCAGCTCTCTCATCAAAGCATTGAAGCTGGGGAAAGCTGAGCCTAAAAGCTGTGCTGATTACCCGGGGTAACCTGAGACAAAATCTATGGTTGCCGAGAGATCCTTCGCCCCAGTATATTGTGCAATATTATAACTGCCTGATCTTCTCTTCCACTGACAATGACCAGTTATTCCTCATTTTCTCTCAAACGCAGCTGGGTTAGAATTTCATTTGCAGAAGGTATTTAGAGCAATTTAGAGACAAATGTCTCTGGTGTTTGCTCGGCACTTCCCCACTGCAGGCTTTGCTGAGCAGTTTGAATATCAGGAGCTCCATCTAATCTGTTTAATTTTAATAAATCCCTGACTGGGAGAGGGAGAGAAAAAAAGAAAGAGAGAGAAACTCTGGGCCAAATAATACTTCTTTTGACTTAGTTGGCTAATAATTACTGTAGAAACTGTTCTGTACAGTTATTATTTGTTGCTCCTTAAAAAAACTGCCAAAAAACAGCAATCAATTAATTAATTCAACTAAGAGTGTTTACGCTGCGCTGAGAACAGAACAGACAAAATCCCTGCCCTCTCAGAGCTTCAGTTCTACCAGGAGAAGGCAGATGCAGCCAGTGCTGTGTGGGAATGGGTTGCACTTCTCAGTGGGGTGATTAGAAGGTGTCTCCTCGGGGAGGGTGACATGGGAGCGAAGACCTGAAGGAGATGGGTATTTGTTGGTACAGAGCGGGCAGAATTCCTTCCCAACCCTTAATGTGGTCTAGAGTTTTTAGAATTTTCGGCAGCAGGAAACTGGAGAGACATCCTACCTTTCTTCTTCTAAAGAGAGTTTACCCCACACTCAAACCTAGAGTCACTGGACTTAATCACCCATCTCCATTATCCTCTAAAATGCTGCTTCAGTCAGTAATCATCTGCTTCCGAGTTGCATCCCAATAGGGTAGGTTCTAGCAGGACCTTTCCTGGGCAGAGGATTCCAAGGTTTGATTGGCATCTGGGGAAGAAGAGCCCTCTGTGGCTTTAAACTTCACTTTTCACATTTCCGGCAGTTCCTGGGGTCAGGCACACACGATCCCGGAGCTTGGCACCATCGCTGATGGGTTGGGTTGAGGGAGGAGGGGCTGTTGTGAAGGAGCGCGTCTGCCCTGTCCCTGACAGCAGTTGGGAAGGAAAGGGAGTTGGCTCACTGGTCTTTGGGGGTACGGAGCGTGTCTTGAGGGGCGGGACCAAGGTCCTGGCATCCTCCGGTCCTGTCTCCCCACAGGACCCGTTGCACTGGTGGGTTGGAGCGCTGCCTTCGGGCGAGCTCACAGCTACTGTAGTCTCGGCTTTTCCTAGTGAATGTCACTTCGGGGAATTGCATTGGAGCACTGTCTTGAATTATAATCTCAACTTTCTTTCTTTCTTTTTTTTTTTTTAATAAACATCTCTTTCCTGAAAAGGCAAATCCAATTTTGTTTTTCTTTTAATATTATTTAATATTTAATATAGAAATTGAGGCCCCTGTAGTGCATGTCAGTTCAGTGGAAAATGAGGGTTACTTTAGGCGCATCAGCTGAGGTTGTTTTATTGTGAACCCGCAGCCCCGAGCAGGGGCCTCGTCCCCTCTGTTACTGACAGGTTAAATGTGTGCCCTCTGAGTCTGGGGCTGGGGAGGCCGGGGACAGTGGATGGGATAGGGTTGGAAGAGCATTGGTTTGCAAGGGTCTTTTGTGTTCGTGTTTTTTTGTTTTTGTTTCTTCGAGATCTCTTTTGGATGCTTTAAAGTCTGAACATGGAGTCGTTAATGAGAAACATGACGTTATTAGAATCATTTATCGTTTTCTTTGAAGCTTCTACTGCCAGTTTGTGTAATTTACAACATTTCTTTCTTTTATCGGGAATTTTCTGGATGCAAGAGCAAAGCAGCTGTTCACCTTCAGAGTATTAGAATAAGTGTTTTTGTTTTCCTTCCAACCGCTTGATTCTGCAGATGACATCAACTGCAGAGTCAACCACACATGAAGATAATTGGCCTGTGTGTGGGGTGTAAGCCCTCATAGAACTGGTCTATATATAGAAGCAGTTCTTGCCAGGCAGGGATCACATCTGGGGCTTTAAGCAGGCTGCAATCCAGGAGGTTGGAGTAACTTAAAAACAGCAGTAGGGTCAGTCCAGAAAGCTAGAGGTTTGGATATTGTGGTCAGTAGGCTTATGTTGACTTGACACCCTGTCTGACCACAGAATGCAGGAGGCAGTCTGCTTGCAGACACGTTTGGCAGGCTGGGTATAAGGCGGGTAGAAGCGATGCCTGTTCGTGTCGGGTAAAGAGGTAGATGAGGTGGGGAGAAGACAGAGTCGTCTGTTAGCCCCCTCTAATACATCTGTTGCCAAACAGGGTTCTAGAAAAAAGCTGAGCATCATCTGCTTTTTTGTGTAATTCAGCACCTGGGTGGTGCTGGCTGACTCTTTGGCTTATTGTGCCCTTCTCAAGTGTATAAGTAAAGGGCTGTATTCTCCTTCATCTAATAAATAGTCCGGGGTGGGGGGAGGGTGAAGGAAAAAGAAACAAATAAAACACACCACCATGCTTTCTTATTCTAAAAGGTGAAACAAGATCTTATCTTTCTTCTGTTCCTGGAAGCGGAACCCCCAGTAGCAAAACTGCCTCCTTGCTGGAAATGAGCTTGAGGAGGAAACCTGATGGTCTTCACCTTGGTAGTGGGGTGGAGGTGAAGGGCTTCTGTCACTGGAGTATTTGAAGGGGGAGTGAATTCTTACACAGATTTCAATTTAACTCTCTTTTATTACTTTTCTTTTTTATCATTTACGTCCATTTCATGAGGTAGTTTGCATGTCCTTGAATGGAATCTCGTTACCATGAAAGCTTTTTTAGCATTGATTTCATAAGTCTTAATTTAATAGCTCCATCATTACTGAGTAGCTCTGGGAGTGGGGCCTTGGCTTTCCAGGTCACTGACCTTTTAATTACAAACCTTGTTCTGATGGCCAGGTTATCGACTGGACAGCTCCCAGCTTGTGCCCCCAGGATGAAAACGAAAATAACTGTGTTTCCTCCCCCATCTCCAGGAAAAAAAAAATGTAACCTCATGTGTTTCTAAAATTAATTTTCTCCTTCAGCTTTGCTTTATAATTAATTCTTTAATGTGTCTTAGTAAAGCCAGAGGATTTTTATAACGCTGTTTTTTCTAGAGCTTGGGTCCAGCGGATAGCGGGGAGGGGGCGGGGAAGAGGGACGAAGAGCTTGCCAGCCACCACCCCATGCTTGATCGGCGTTTCCTCGTCCTCAGAAACTCCTGTGGCTGAGCTGGAAAGAACAGTATTGGCTCTGTGAGGGGCTGTCGGGCCCTTCTGATTCTTTGTTAAAGAGATGTGGATTGTGGCGTCAAGATATGGATTCATTCCTGCATTTGCGGGAGTCATCGAGCCTTGTGTATCATGGACATTTTAAAGAGACGTTCCTGTTCTTTTCTTTGAGAAAAGAACAGGGTTGGACGAGTTTTCTTTACTGTGTCTTAGCTCTCTGCTAGTTTTGGGTGACTGGAGGGAACTGGGACCCTCCACGTGGGGTTTCTGCTCAGTTGGGAGCTTGGGTCGATCTAGGTTCTCCCTCACTGATGATGAAGAGGGAGAGAAAAAGGGGAGGACTGTGGCCTGTAAGTAGGACGACCATTGGTTCTGGTTTACCCAGGACTGTCCTGGTTTTAACACTGGAATTACTACGTCTTGGGCAGCCCCTGAGGCCATATAAGCCTTACTCAGGAGTGAGAGCTACCGAGAGAGACAAAGCAGGTGTTTTTGGAAGCCGGGGGAAGAAGTCCACTAGCAGTTGGTCCCCGAGAGTTCAGCCTGCCGTTGAGTGGCATCTTCCTCAAACACTGCCCGCTTGCACTCCCCTGGCTCGGCCCGGCCCTGCCCTGATGTGGGTCCAGTGCAGGGGGTCTCTGGCAGGGAGGCCGTGCCCTGCAGGCAAGGGAGGGCTGCCGGAGCCGATGCAGAAAGGGCTGTGTGTGGCGGCCGCACGCGTTCCTGAGGATGATTGAGCATCTCCATCCATCTGTTGTGAACGGAAATCTTCCTTCCCTGCCAGTCTTGCATCTGCATATCCGTCACCTGCTGTTCTGGACCAGCCTATTCATCACACTGACTGGTGTTCCCCCCATCAATTTTCCTGCTCCCCTTGTTATCCAAACTTGTCTTAACTCCACAGATTTTTCTCAGCATCCAGGATGAGAGCTAGAGCAGCCAGACTAGCTGAACATCGTGGCTTCCCCATTCAGAGGGGGAGCTGGTAGCACGTGCTCCCTGCCAGACGGCTGAGTCAAGTGGGTTTCTACACTTCACCCTGCGATGAGGGGACAGTAGCACTGAGGAGCTTGGAGGGGGAATCAGCTCTTTTAGATTTACTGAGTTGTTTTGAGATTTTTCTCTGAAAATGAAGAATAGCTCTTCCTTTCTTAACTTGTGTGCCTGGAACAATATTACAAAGAAGAGCAAAGCGACACCCTCATGTACAGTAGTATCATTTTTAAAGGTTTTTTTTTTTTGAAAAGATATGTACATGGTTTCAAAAATTCAAACAGCGAAGAAGGATAGACAGTGAAGAAGAAGTCTTCCTGTCATCTCTCGCTCCTGTCGCCCCCACCATCCTCTGTCTCAGAGGATGCTGCTATGAACAGTTTTTGTGTATCATTCCAAAGATTTATCCATATAAAAGCACGTTAATATTTATTAACATAAACACCTTTTAAATACAGTGGTAGCATATTTCACACTTTAGCTTATGCTTGTCATTGTATCTTGGCACTCATTCCACATTAATACATACAGATTTGCTTCATTCTTATCAGTGGCTGTGTAATATTCCATTGTCTTCCTGTATCATAATTAATGTTTGAGTCAGTCCCAAGTTAGTGGACATTCAGGTTGATTCCTGTCTTTTGTTGTTTCAAACAGTGCCTCAGTGAATATTCTTGCATATGCATTTTCTTAAAATTTCAGGAGATCATGTCCCCCCCCAAGAAAATAAAACTGTTTTCTAATATAAACATGGCTATAGGTAGACAGAAATTAATAAGAGAAAAAAACCAGTGTAACAAATTATTATTAACACTTAGCACAGATTTGGATTCTGAGGGGACATTCTGGTCACTGGTTACATGAAAAATGCTTTCTTTCTAGAAGAATCCTTTTTTAATCCCATTTTTTGAAGGGATATGGGCTCATAGATATAATTTTTGATTCAAAATAAACATTCAAATAAATGGAAAGCTTCAGAAACTTGAAAGTTAGTACCTGTTTTCAAATGAAGTACAATTCATCAGTATCCATGGGGGGTTGGTTCCAGGACCTCCAGGGATATCAAAATCCAAGGATACTCAAGTCCCTTATATAAAATAACATAGTATTTGCATATACCCTACACACATCCTCCCATATACTTTAAATCATCTCTAATTTTACTTAGAATACCCAATACAATGTAAATGATGTAGTTGCCTGTGTTCAGCAAATTCAAGTTTTGCTTTTTGGAACTTCCTGGAATTTTTTTCTCGAATACTTTTCATCCATGGTTGGTTGAATCTGTGGATGTGAAACTGGATATGGAGGGCTAACTGTCGTCTCTCAATATCCAAGCAGGGATTGGTTCCAGGACCCGCCAGGTATACCAGAATCCATGGAAGCTCAAGTCCTGTAGTCTGCCCTCTGTATCCAGGTTCAGCATCCATGGATTCAGCCCTCCTCAGGTTGTGTAGTACTGTAGTATGTATTGACAAAAATATGCATGTAAGTAGACTTGCGCAGTTCAAACCCGTGTTGTTCAAGGGTCCACTGTATGGCTTAGTTTTCTTTTGTCGTAGTTGGATGTGTGTGGGTCCTAGGCCATAGGTTACGTGGGCAGCCTTTATTCAGTGCCTGGTGTGTGCAGAGTACTATTTATTACATTAGGGCTTCATGAAAGGAAAATGAGGTACTTGTTTTACAGACGAGAAGCTCCTTGGGAGGTGGGAATGGATGCTGAGTGCTTATCAACCCTATCTATGTCTGTCCATGAAACATAGCAGTACCTCAGAAGTCAGCAAAATCTGATGAGGGAGCCATGGAGTATAAAGCTTGGTAGGACTGTGAGCTCCTCAAGGTGGGTGACCACGTCTCACCCTCCTGGCATCCTCAGCAGCGACGTAGCAGCCTGGGTCAGGGGCTCATGAACGAGGGTTGAGTGACTGGGTGATGAGAGTTAGAAGACACTTACTGGGGAAAATTTCAAAAGGATATCAGTTTCCCTAAGTCTACAGTTTGTTTATTTGTTCAATCCTACTACATACCTGTAAAATGGTTTCAGAATTGCTATCCCATAGGCCTTTACCCAATACTCTAGTGTTTATATAAACAGTATTTATATGCAGTTCCTTTGTCTTTAGTCTTATTGAATCCAGTGAAAACACTGTTTTTTCAAAGTTACTTAGGTCAGCAGAGCTCAGTTTTGGCCTAAACATTGAGGGAGGCAGTGGGTGTAGATGGTCGGAGAGGAGTGGGAAGGGCATCATTAGCGAGGGGAGGCTCATGCAGAGACACGTGTGCAGTTGGCTGGGTTGGCCCATGGGGTCCTCGAAAAAGAAGAGAACCAAGGTTGGTGAGATGGGCAGTGAGCAAGGAGCCAGTGTTAGAACTCAATATTATAAATAATAGTTGAGAACACTTTCTGAACCGGTTGAAACTGAAACTCTATTTGAGGACATTACTCTGGGCTCTGTAGTTAAACTGAATTGGCCTGCCGATAATAAGACCAGCCACAAGGAAGGTCCTGCCAAGTCCTTTGTTAGGTGTGGAGAGTAGCAGTAGAAATGGAAATAGAAATGACAACATATTTATGTAGAGAACTTTGTGGTTTACAAAACACATACATTAGTTAATGTCGTCTTCACTGTAAACTTCTCCGTGATTATAGGCAGGTTAATAGATATTTGTTGAATGAATGACTACATGATTTAAATCTCCCATTTTACAGATGAGGAAACTGAGGCACAGAAAGATTAAGTAGTGCAAATTAATGGCAGAAATAGAACTAGGACCAAGTCGTCTGACTAGAATTCTTTGAACTATACAATCTGCTTTCTGGAAAGGAAGGACAGAACCACAGACATGGTAGAAAAAAAGAGTAAGCCATGCTCAGTAGTAGATGGGATGTGTGAGGTGAGGAGATGGGACTGAAGGTGACCCTCAGGGTTGTTACATTGTGTTAAGAGGCTTTATTGATGTGTAACTGACATACAATAAACTATACATATTTAATTTGTACAATTAAAAAAACTTGACCTATGTATATGTACCTGTGAAACCATTGTTGTAATCAAGAAAATGAACACACTGGGACTTCCCTGGCGGTCCAGTGGTTAAGACTTCGTGCTTCCACTGCAGGGGGTGCGGGTTCGATCCCTGGTCAGAGATCTAAGATCTTGCATGCCATGCGGTGTGGCAAAAAAAAAAAAAAAAGGACATACTGATCACCCCCCAGATGTTTCCTCATGCCCCTTTGTTCTCTTCTTCCCGCCACCCCCCATAACTCTGGTTCCCAGGCGAACACTGATCTGCTTTCTTTCACTGTAGACTAGCTTGCATTTTCTAGAACTTTATATAAATGGACTTGTGTGGTATGTCTCCCTTTTTTGGTCTGGCTTTTTTTGTTTTTAACTCAGCATGATTATTTTGAGATTCATCCATGTTATTACATGTGTTAGTGGTTCATTACTTTTTCTTGCTGAGTAGTATCCCCTTGTTTGGGTATCCTACAGTTTGTCCATTCACCTGTTGATGGACATTTGAGTTGCTTCCAGGTTTTGGCTATTAAAAGTTAAACCTGCGGGCTTCCCTGGTGGCGCAGTGGTTGAGAGTCCGCTTGCCGATGCAGGGGACACGGGTTCGTGCCCCGGTCCGGGAAGATCCCACATGTCGCTGGGATCTGGGCCCGTGAGCCCAGAGTGTCTGGGCCCGTGAGCCATGGCCGCTGGGCCTGCGCGTCCGGAGCCTGTGCTCCGCAACGGGAGAGGCCACAACAGTGAGAGGCCCGTGTACCGCAAAAAAAAAAAAAAAAAAAAAAAAAGGTAAACTTGTTGGTATCATAAAAATTCATGCAACAGGAACCTCTAGGAGTTCTGAGCAGAGGGGAATTTAATGTAAGAAGTTAGGCATTTACTCCCTTATGAAAGGGCCGGAGGAGCGGACACAAGGCCACGCCTCCAGGAGTGACTTCCAGAACACTGAAGGACTAACTTGCTGGGAAAGCTGCTCCCTCTGCTTGGCCAGGAAAGTAGGGAATTAGGAGGCTACCACTTGGAACTTTTGAGTTCAAGAGCACACCCTTTTTGCTGTGTTCCAGAGATCAGGAAGTCACTGCTGCCACCACTGCAGTCATTGTGTCCTGACATCCGTAAAAACAGCGACAGGACTTTGGAATATGAACTTAGCTTCTACCTCTGACAGAATTGCCTCTTGACCCTCATGAACGAAGCTGGAGGCTAGAGATTGGACACTGTAGTAGGAAACCTTGGTGTTTCTAGTATTTGCTTGACAATGTCCTGGTGTTTGCAACCTCAAATGCAGCGCGTACAGGTCTTTTGCCTCATTTCCACTTTCTGAATCACCTGTGAGTGCACCTGATTCCCAGCCAGAGTTCTAGTAGCCGAGGAGTCTGGGAAGTGTTGCTGTTAGTGTTCCAGCCTCTGGTATCAGAAGTCCCACTAGAAAGAGGTGGGAGTGGATGCTGAGTGCTATCAGAGGAATCCATAGGAGAAAAAAGATTCACAAATGCAACATAATTGCCCCCAAACAGGGTACCAGCACATTTATATCACAAGCCTCTTTCTTACTGAAGGCTTAACTTGGTATTTTTCAAGCCGTTTCGATAACAGCCTACAAAATGAGGGAAGCATTCATTTTGCTGCAAACGATGCTAACAGAAAGAGTCAGCCAAAAGAGAGTTTGTGTTTTCAGTCTGGAAGCAGGTGGCAGTGGTTTATGTGTAAATATAAAGTATTTCATTCATCACAGAGCAAACTGTGTATATATAGGAGGAAAGGATACTTTTTTAGTTAACTGTTTTTGTTGTTTTCGAGAAGAGCTGGGCCTTTAATTGTTAAGAAAAGCAGTAGTGATGTATCTCCAGTTTGTTCCAGAGATAAATATTGATGTGTTCTGTATCACCACTGGCCTTCTGAGATGATTTTAAGAATACTTATCCCTCCTTTCTGGCCTCACTTGGGGATGCAAGTTCTTCTAATGAGATTTGTCTGCTAAGGGTAGGCAAGGGAGTTTTCACCAGAGGGACTACGTGAGACGTGGGTCTGTTGGAGCTGCTGGAAAATGTTGGAAGTAGGGAGGGACTTCTGAAACTTAGCACAAGGTAGAACTTAAGGCCATCTACTGAAAAATATTTTATGTTGATTGGACGATAATTAGAAGGATTTTTAATTAACTCTGGATAGTAGTCATTCACTAATCCATTGTTATATTTACATTTTTGAGTCTATGCCTTATAAAAATAAATTTATCTGCTGCTGCTGCTGTGTGTGTATTAGAGTATGTGATTTGTGGAGCATAAGTTAGCGTGCTTTTATTTTATTTTTATTTATTTATTATTATTATTTTTTTTGCAGTGCGCGGGCCTCTCACTGTTGTGGCCTCTCCCGTTGTGGAGCACAGGCTCCGGACGCGCAGGCTCAGCGGCCATGGCTCACGGGCCCAGCCGCTCCATGGCATGTGGGATCTTCCCAGACCGGGGCACGAACCCACGTCCCCTGCATCAGCAGGCAGACTCTCAACCACTGTGTCACCAGGGAAGCCCAGCGTGCTCTTATTTTAAATGTACTTTTCATTGTAGACTTGGCTGGGTTGGTCAGTCAACAGCTTTATGTTCTTTCCATTTTTGAAGTAGAGGTAACTCACTAAAGGTCTTCAGTAAGTAGAGTGATGGGGCTCTCGTTCTCTCTCTCTCTCTCTTTTTACACACACATGCACACACACACCAGCTTATATTTAAATTGCGCTAAGAACTGAATGACTGTACTGATTTTTCCATTCCAACTTTAAACAGACCTGTGTTTGAGTTTCTAAAACATTCTGATAGGAGCTGGTCTTCTCAGATCTCACCCCTTTCATCAGTCAGAAGACTTGGGAGTGCTCTAGTCTCTTACTGTTAATGATTCTTTTTAGATTTAAAGCCCTTTAAAGTAATCTTTCTGTAATTAGATTGTTGAGTAGATTGTCTTTAGCAGTATGGTGGTCTTTAAATTTTGTGTAGATTTTCAGTTTGTTAAATGATTGCAAAGGCTTTCATTCATAAAGTTGAAGTTTTCCTTATCATGGCATTTCAGGGGAAAAAAATCATGACCCCCGGTGATAAATTAAATATCACAACCACATAAATGTCATCTTTTCAGTGAAACCTACAGTGCATAGGAATGGGACTCTCTTGCACTCTGTTTTTGGCTTCAAGCTGGATCTGTACTCTTAACCAACAAGAAAAATATTTTGCCACCAACAGTGGTGAACCTGTGAAGCTGAAGAACAAAGCCATACCCTCTTCTGCTTTGTGAGTCACAAACAGAATTGTCAATTAAATTATTCTAATTGCAAATTTTGGGGTCTTGGCCGAAAGAACACAGGTTGAGTTTGAAGAAGAGGCAGTTTAAAAAATCAGTTTAACTTTTACAAACGGAGCTAATTTGTACAGAATGTAATTGGAAGAGAGTAAATACGGAGTTTCATGATGACCTCTTTTGAGTTCATTTCTGGTATTTACTTATTTTTTTTTTCAAAGGCTGTCCTTTACGCAGCCCTGGAAAGAGGAGACTAAGTACTAAAATAAAAATAACAGAAAATAGCACTGTTCTCTGGAAGCCCGTAATACCTGATTTTGAAAGAGTTTTACCATTCATTCGTTCATCCATCCAAGTATTTATTGAGTGCATATTTTTTTTTACTGTGCTGGTCCTGGGACTGAAACTATAATGGTAAATAAAACAGCATTCTGGGGTAGAGACAGACTCCCCCAGAAATGTGAAATGTGCAAAATTGTTACAAGTAAGCAAGGTGCTAGGACAGAGAATATTGGGAGCCAATATTCTTTGAGCCAGCTCAAAGACGCCAAGGAAGGAAAGGAGGTTGACTTGATCTAGGAACCCATGCTGGGACTGTAGTTGTGAGTGAAAAGAAGAGGGACCCCTCAGCAGCTTCCATCTGGAGATACCATTGGAAAAAAAAAGGTTCTGTTGGAGTTTCATATCCCCCAATCTGGAATCTTTTGTATCATCAGTTACCAAGTTCAGCTATATTTACCATGCATTCCTAGTCTGCTGTCTGCTGAGCACTGTGCTAAGTGCAGTTGGGACACAAGTGGTCCATGCCCTCAGAGAACTTGGTGATGAGACAGTAGAAACTACTTAGTAATACAGTTACTGTAATTTATAAGCAAGCCTGAGATGATAGATACAGACTTTATAATAACCACCAGCATATGTATTCTGCTTTATAATTTAAAAGCATTCTCACATGCATTTGCTCATTTAATCTTCACAGTAACCAAGTTATTTCCTCAAAAAATGTGCAAGTGAGCATGGAGATTTACGGAAGTCCACCATATTTGAGGAACGGGTCTCTGTCATCACCGAGTCATTGAATTTCAATGCACCGTCTGCTCATGTGGACCAGGGTGCTCTCCCTGAAGAATCATATTATTAAAAATGAAATTATTTTGCCCATGCCATTTCATAGACATTTCTATTATCAGGAATAGAAGATGAATTTAATTTTAGTTTTATTTAGTTCTGGAGGTTTTCTTCTTGCTGCCTTCCACAAGGGCACAACCCAGAGAGTCCATCCCGATGTTTGGGAAGAGGAAGGCCTGGGCTTGTGGAGGACGGTTCTGTTAGAGAATGCCGTTGACTCTGGTGTTCTGTACAGAGCCTTTTATCAGGACAGGAAAGGGTAAATAGGGCTATCTCTGCAACGACGGAGAGGTCGAATGGTTACATTACACAATCTTCTAGAGCATCTTGCAGCAAATACATGGGTTATATTAAAAATTGCAATCATATCATTTTTATAGTAAATTGCTGACCTTATGCAGTAGAATCAGCTTTATTGAATTTCGCCAAAAATGCGTTTATAATTCTGCCATACACACGTGATATTCATGTCCTTGCTGTCCATGTGGAAATGTCCCTTTTTACGATGTTAACCAGATTAAATCGACTGTCTCCTGAGCTGCCGAGCCTCACCTTTAAGATCCACTCTCAGGAGTCGGACCTCCACAGAGCAGCGCTCACCTCCCTCAGTTCGGATGTCAGCGCACGGAACGCTGGAGTCTGGCACATTAGGAAGCCTTGCCCCAGTGGCACAGGTTTGGCCTTGAGATTATTTCCAGGTGATTCCAGGGCAGTTAATGTATATCATGTATGCTGAATGCTCACAAGGACTTACCATAATTACTGTTTGTTTTGAGGGAATGGTAGGTATTTGTTTAAAAGGATTTCATGCTGAACCAAGAGTATACAGGTACAGTTAGTTCTCAGCTATTCACTTGTGAATATTCATTGCAAAAGTTTAATCTTAAACCAGTTTTCGTTTCTCTGTAGCTCTGCTCCCTCTCTAACCAGTGTGGGATCACGCGGCAAACTAATTTTAATGTTAGTCTAACAGAAGCACAATCAGGAAGTTGTAGTGCATATTTAAAGTGAAACGTCAGAGTTTTTAAGTTATCTGCTTTTTAGAATCATTTGCTTTGAGTTTATCTCTCCTTTTCATATATCTATTATCTACATACCTACACATGTGTTTGTATAAATTGTTGGTTCCCAGACAATTTTGCATACAGAGGCAATATGATACGGTGGAAAAATCATCCATCCATCCATCCATTTACTGACCATTTATTAAATGTACATTTTCTTCACGTCCCAACATTTATGCTAACACTGAAATTACAAAAATAAGGTTTAAATCAGAAGTCTAGTGAGATTCCGTGGTATGCAAACAAGTGTAGGGTGGGTGATAAAATGTTACAGGGGCTGTGATAGGTATTGGTATAGAGGCCCAGAAGAGGGAGTGATCAGTTTCGTGGTGGGTGAGGAGGACCAGCAGGGAAGCGTTGAAAAATGAGGAGGGCACCCTTATAGGAGTCCAAGAGGATTAGTAGTCTTTAGGGTTTGGGGAGTGGTGGTGGCTTTAATCCATGCCAGGGTGGGATGGGAACGTAATCTCCAAGGAAGAAGTGATCCGGAGAATCAGGAAGCAGGCTGGTAAGTTGGAGAGGTAGGCAAGGGTCAGAACTTACATGTGTTAACGCAAGGGTTTGGAGTTTATTGTGTGGACAGCGGGGAAGCCATTGAAGAGTTTTATGTGGTATAGTAATGGATCCTATTTGTGTTTCAGGAAGCTTGCTCTTTGGGTAGGGTGGGCAGTTAGGAGTTCACTGCAAGAATCCGGGTGAGAAGGGCAGTTGTGAGGATGGAGAGGATGATGAATTAGGGAGAGTGAGGAAGTAGAATCTGCAGGAATTGGTGGCTGAATAGAATCAAGGAATGAAGGAGAGGGAGGAATCCAGGCCTGGCGAGCTGGCCTGGAGGAGAGCAAGTGAAAGAGTGGGAAGAGTACTGGGCCCAGAGTCAGATGGCGTGAGGGAAGGAGGCCTGGAAGGGAAGTCCTGTAGACCCCTGTGATGTGGCCAGGGATTCTGCGGCTGGAGCACCACAGTCAGTCTGTGCCACTGTCATCGTCAAGCTATGCCATGTAGGTCCCCTGGCTCTCAGAGTTGCTTCCACAGGGTGACTGGTAGGCTTACTCCCTCCCCATAGACATTAAGAGGTTTCACTGAAATCTGAGACTTTCTAAAGAAAGAGAAGATGGCATTTGTGAAGCAAGTGTTATTTTATCTGGAAATGGCTTCTCGGTGAGAAGCCTGTCACTGCTTCCTGGTGAAACCTGCCTCTCCTGCCAAGAAGAGGGTCCCACTGAATTGGACCATGGTCATCGTGGGCTGCTGCTCCCACTTGCCCCTGAAAACATCCTCCTGAAAGCCCCTTCTCCCCCCCACCCCCGTCACCTACTCCTTATTTGCTCTTCTCTGAGTTCGTCCATTTCTGTCATGTTTGTATGTATTCCCTCTGATCTTTTCGTTCGTGACAGGTGGCTTTGCTGATGTGGCCTCCAGGGGCTCCCCGCACGCTGGATGACATGGTGGTTACAATGACCTGACCCTGCAGGCGCCTTGGTTTTCTGGTAGCAGGTGGCCTTCTTGGTACCTTAACTGTCACAGATCGATGAGTCAGAGGGGTAAAAAGGTGGGGAGTTAAGGCAGAGAGCCCAGCGGTCAGAAGCTCCAACAGGAGAGAGGGTGAAAAAGATCTGGTTAGTACATGAAACGACTTCCTGGGAGATGTTGCTAATTTCCAAGTCACCTGTAAGAGGGGTGGAGAAGAGCATTTTGCTTCTTCAGGCTCCTCCTCTGGCGCCGGTCCAGCTCTCCTATAGGGCTCTCAGGCACTGTAGCTGGAAAAGTCTTCCTTCCCAAGGGCTGCGGCCTTAGACGCCCTTGCAGCTCCATCCGGTTCCATGCCTGGGGCCAAAGTCTATTTGTGTTGACACTGAATTGTGATCTGCAGTTTCGAAAAGCATATAGGTTGTATAATTTTAAGTATATCTGAAAGCAGATTTCTTCTCTGTAGGCGCCTTGCTCATTTGTCTAGCCTTTCCACGGAAAACAGCCTCCTTGCTTGATTTGGGGCTGCTTTAAAGCACATGCTGAGCATCTCTGGGCCTCACCCCTCCCGCCTCCTCATTAAAACCACCTGCAGGACTAACTGCCTCCCCCAACAACTTACACCAGCCCTACCTCGTCTCTCATTGACCATTTCTGGCTGAGACCCTCGCTATAGCAGTTTGCTTTGGTGGCTTTCGCCTCTTCCTTCTGCCTTTTTAAAAATTATGATTAAAAACTTTAAATAAATATTAAATTTAAAAAATGTAAAATGAATGGTTTGGACCTTTGGTATTGTTATCCATTCACCTCTGGTAGAGTCTTCAAGACATTGACCTAAAGAGCCTTCCTCCTTCTTCCTTCCCTATGTACATAGTGGGGAGAAGGATGGGGAAAATGACAGAGAAAAACATGTTAAAAATGATTTTTAGTGTAAAACAAGACAGGGAAAAATCAATCTTTAAGGAAACCCAAAAAAAGCACCTCTCATTACAGTAATTAAACGGCAGCATTTAACCTATCAGAATATGCTGTATGTGTGAGACAAGCCAGGGAGCTGTGTGTTTGAAATTAGAGCTCTAATCCTCAGGGAAGAGAATAGTTAACTAGTTTGTTTTTGAGGTGCGAGAGCAGAGCTGGGAAGGTGTGAGTGTGTGCCTGTGCGTGTGTGTGTGTGTGTGTGTGCGTGTGCTTGTGCTCGTGCTCGTGTGGGTGCAGGGCTGGGGCTGTGTTTACCGGGAATACCCTGGAGGTCGATATTTATCAGCACCTGTGTGCTGTCAAGAAGCACACAAGCTGCTGTTGCCCGTTCATTAGCTTTTCAGAAGAGCCCGGCGTCACCTGTGACTGGGCATTGCATCAGAATAGTAGAGCTTGCTTCATTCTGGCCCTCTGGGACTCACAGGAACAGATTTGAGAGACAGGATGAGACAGACGGAGAAAGAGAGACACAGGAATTAGGGGAAGGAAGAAAGTGGAATAATTTTCGAGAGTGCACGGCACAGACTCCCCAGGACAAAGCACTACAGCTTGTTGGGCTGGCACTTGGGAAGGGTGGACATTTCGCAGAGCACTGGGCAAAAGGGATGGCTCACAGGCAACCTTCTCCATACAGGGGTCCCCTGCCAGTGTTCACTGCTGTTGGCAGGGTCCCTTTTATGCCGTCAGGCAGTGTTGGGGTTTATGTGAATGACAGAGATTGGCACTGTGTCCTGTCTGCACGCTTTAGTGGCTTAACCTCTGTCTTTCTGTACCCCTGGCTGGAGTTTGGGGCATTGTTCATGCCCTGCCCCTCTGGAAGCTGCTGCATTTTCTCTCTAGATATTCTCAGAGCTTGGCAGCTGCAGTCGGAATTCCACAGGATAGGCTGCCACGTGGCAGAGGGGAGCCTGCCCATCTGTTCCTGTGCCCCTCATTAGGGGATATGCTCTTTGGTGACTTGGGGGGTGGGGGAGTGCTGAGACACATGTGATCCTTTTAGGCTCCCAGTCTCTGTGGTCCCTGTGACGGCAGGACGGGTTTCTACTATACTAATAAGGAGCCCTGGGGATGCTGGTTACAGTGTGATAATTGTCGTCTTGGGCCAGAGGCGTGTTGTGCACTAACCTCATCCTGGGGAAGTGCTGATGAAACCCCGACTCTGCCTCAGTGCGTGATTCGGGGCTGGGGGAGCAGGGGAGGTTGCCAGTGTTTCTCCTGGTTCATTATTACCAGGCTTGCTTGTCTTTGGGGCATTTCATGAAAACTTCTTTAGTTTTCCTTAAGAACTTTGAAGAGCCAATGAGCCGGATGGAAAATTTTCTGTAATAGCTCAGTACAGCAGCACCCTTCACAGATACCAGCTGATTAATCCTCAGAGCGCCCTGGGGGCAGTGGAGGGGACGGTAGTGGTTCTGGTGTTTTTTATCCCCATTTTATAGACTGAGAGACTGAGTCACCTGGAAGAGACTGTGGCTTGGGCCAGAGGGAAGGCGCAAATCTGGAAGCTGAGGTTTAGAGCTCCCTACCTTTTGGCTTTTGTTGGAACTACCTTAAGTCATTTAGGAAATCACCCTGGGTTTTGCCTTCCCATCCTTTTTGTTTTTTTCCACTTGCTGCTGTGTCTTAGACATAACTTCATATCCATAAGTATAGATCTCTATTGTCAGTTTTGATCACTGCCAGGTATTCTGCTGAGGGTATATACCATAATTTATTTTAACCCATCCCCGTGATGGACATCTGAGTTATTTTCATTTTTCACCATTATAACAACTCTTCTCTAATATCCTTGAGAAATGGGTATTTTCTTACTTTTTGGGATTACCTTTATAGGGTAAAATCCTTTGAGTTGGAAAAGAAAATGGGCTTGTTTTCATTTTCCTGTCTTTGCTGAACAGCCCCCTAAAGAGGCTGCCGCAGCTTCCAGCCTCAGCACCTAAGGTCAGTGCTCTGAGTATGAGTTCCAGCTCCATGGTGTCCTGCCGGCTGGCTTTCAGGATTTCATCTTTCAGTTAAGCAGTGAAACTTCCCGACCTCAAGAGCTTAGAGATACTTGCCTGTTTGTTTCTTTTATCGTTTTAGTTTTCTTTTATGGAATTTGTTTTGTTGTTAGTAGAGCAACAAGGAATGTAACAGTTTTTTCCTCGGGACCAACCTGGTCATCCTAGTATTCATTGAACAATCTATGTCTTCCCCTACCCATTTCACCTGTCACCCTTGTCATGTACTAGACTCTTAAAAATACTGATGTGTGATCAAGGACATTCTTTGATATACTTTTTATTTGTTTTGCTAATACTGCAGTGTCTTTATTACTAGAGATTTGTGACACATTTTATCTGTTACTATAAGTTGTACTCTTTCTTCATTGTTCTTTTTTAGAATATTCCTGGCTTTTCTGGCTCTTGTGTACTTTAAAACTCATTTTTAGAATCACTTTATCACGTCTCCTCTTGTCCTTCTTTATCCCACCCTACCCCTACCCATGGCCAATTAAAAATAAAATCTTTTGAAATTTTGATTGTGATTCAAAATAGAAATGACTTTGGAAAGAATTGCCATCTTTGCAGTGTGTTAGTCTTTCCCTCAACGAATGTGGTGTATCTTTAAAGTAAAACCTGTTCTTCATTGGGGACATTTTACAAAGTTCTTGCATAGTTGCTGTGCATTTCCTTTATTTTTTAATATTTAAATATTTTTATTTAAAATTATTTTAAAATATTTATTTTTAAAAATATGTATTTATTTATTCGGCTGCACTGGGTCTTAGTTGTGGCATGTGGATCTTTTCTCTCTCTCTTTTTTTTTTTTTTTTTTTTTAGTTGCAGCATGCAGGATCTTTAGTTGCGGCACACTGGATCTAGTTCCCTGACCAGGGATCGAACCCTAGTGCCCTGCATTGGGAGCACGGAGCCTTAACCACTGGGCCACCAGGGAAGTCCCTAAAATTTAAAAAAGTTTTTTAAATTAATTTTTTTATTGGCATATAGTTGATTTACAATGTTGTGTTAGTTACTGCTGTATAGCAAAGTGAGTCAGTTTTACATACACATATATCCACTCTTATTTAGATTCTATTCCCAAATAGGGCCTTACAGAGTGTTGGATAGAGTTTTCTGTGCTATTCATTAGGTTCTTATTAGTTATCTCTTCCACATAAAGTAGTCTGTATATGTCAATCCCAATCTCCCAATTTATCCCTCCCCCACCTTTTCCCCCTGGTACCACAAATTTGCATTTTCTTTAATTCTAAGTATTTTTTATTTATTATTGTTGCTGTGGGACCTTGACTTTCATTATATTTTCTAACAGATCTTTGCTAATATTCAGGAAAGCTATTGATGTCTCTGTTTTTAAAAGTCATCATTGTTTTCTCTTTAATAGTCCTAATTGTTCTTATCAGATCTTTTAGGTCTTCTCAGTAGTATATCATGTGAAAAATAGTAATATTTCTCACTTGCAGTGTTACATGACTTTATAATTATTTTGGCTGGGCCTTCTAGAACAGTATTAATTGAATATGTGTGCCCAAGGAGTAAAATGGGTCTGATTTCATTACCTCCTTCTCTTCAAAGCATTAATTTAGAAGTGAAGGGCATAGGAATACAAAAGAAATAGAAGAGAAATAATCATCGTGATCCCTAGACTCTTCAAAGCTCTTGTTCTCCATGGGACTCTCTTTTCACCTGTATTGGCCAGTATTTATTCTTTGCTCAAAATTGTTTGACATGCTCATAGTGGCATTGTATCAGAGGAGAAAGTCAACGTTATTTCTCTTTTTTCAGACAGAAAAGCTGACAGTGGACGTGGCTTCCAGAAGTCACTTGGCCAGTTTAGCTTAATGAGTAGATGTTGAGAGTCACTGCTCCTCATGTGAAACAAAGCCCCACCAGGGAGCAGAATATAGGGGCACTGGTTCATCATCGGAGCTGCCATGTTTGCTTGCACCACTGCAGCCCTTCCTACAAACCGTGTAAGGTCTGAGTAGGAAAGGGCACATTTTTGTCTGAAAGAGCACATAAACATGAATACTGTGGGACATCAAAGTAACTGTTTGTTCTACAGAAGTGGATACCTCCCCGTCTCGAGGACAGTTAACACTAACGGCAAGCTCTGTGTCCTCAGGGCACAGATTATGTGACAACGGAGCAGTGGCATGTTGCGGGTAGGGCACAGGTGTTTGAACTCTCGCCGCGTCTGGTCCCCTCTGTGCATTGCCACCAGATCGTAAGATCCGAGCTCTGCTTGTAGCTCGTCTCTTCCCCGCACGGAAACTTGGGGTAGTTTTTCATTTCTTACAGGATAAAGTCTTGACTGCTTATACTCTTTCCAACCTCATTTTTATCTCCATCTTTTTATTTTGAACAACTTCAAATTTACAGAAAAATTGAATGGTGCAGTGAGCACCCAGATACCTTTCTCCAGTTTCTCAGTTAACATTTTGCCACATTTGCTTTCTCTGTCTGTCTCTCACTGTCTTACACACACACACACACACACACACACACACACACACACACACACACACACTTCAGATACCATGCAATGTGGTATCTGAAACCATATCAGTAAACTTGTATAACCTGTTGCATTAAAATCCCTTGGTCTGTCTTGCACTTTGAGTGTATATTTTACTCGTGTAATTTTGTAAAGTCCTGCGTTGATTTTAGGAAAATATGAGTTCACTAAGGTATGCATGGCTTCCAAATGTTCACATTCTATACAAGATAGAGAAAAGCACCCTCAGTATCACCACGATCTCATCAGAATTCTTTAAGTATTGGGAAACTGCCTAGCTCACAGTGGTGGATACACGTTTTCCAAAATTCTAATTTCATTTGAAAGTTCTAATTTTATTACTGACGACAAATACTGTCAGTATGTTTTCCTTGAAACAGTAGGCTCACTTTGTTCAGTTTTGAGGAAGTATCTTCCAAATACTAAAGTCTGACTTATCACAGTTTCTCTGCCCCTCATTCAAGTAAAACTGGTATCCAAGGAAAAAGCAGCTAGGTCAGCTCAACTCAAAACAGTCGCCCAAGTGCTTGTCTGGGTGTGTGTACGGGCCCACCACTGTACTTCAGCACACAGTGGAAGTACTTTATTCTGTCACACAGAATATTATGAAGATGCATACTCAAGTGGCAGAGTTTAATAAAATTAATCATTACTCTTTCATCAAAGACAATCTTAAGTGAAATGGGCTTTTTTTTTTTAAATTGCAAGTGCACAGGAACAGAAAATACAGTGAGAAGCCAGTAGTTTTCCCTACCACTGCTTTTGCACTATCACTGTAAATGTCCACACAGTGAAAAAGGCAAATAATGTCTCACTGCTGGCTTAGAGAACAAATTAGTGGTTACTGGGGGGTGGGGAGGGGCGAGGAGCAATAAAGGGGTGGGAGAGTGGGAGATACAAACTGTTGGGTGTAAGATAGCCTACAAGGATGTATTGCACAACAGGGGAATACAGCCAGTATTTTGTAATAATTGTAAATGGAGTGTAACCTTAAAAAAAAAAGTGTGATAACCCTCTGAAATAAAGAGTATATAGTGATAGTCAAAAGAAAGGAAGAGCAAGAGACAGAAGAGGGAAGGTAAGAAAGCTCTTCTTTAAAGATACTGATAATAAATGCTTAAGAAATCATAAAATTAGAAAAATCATAATATTTAAAAATGCCAAAGACATAGCTGATTCAAGCAAGGATCTCCAGTGGATGCTAAAACCACTGAATGAAAGGTTGTTGATTAACAAGATAATATGATCTCAAAGAAGCACTTCTCAGATTACTTATTAATTACAAAGTGGAGAGTATACCTTTACAATGGAGAGATCTGGTAGTCACCTCATCAACAATAAGAAGAATGTGACATTTCTCACCTGCTGATGTGATGCAGTAATAAGTACACAACATTACTTACCAAGCATTCTCACCAAAAATGTTTACTCTTAATCTTATCAAGAGGAAACAGTGAAACAAATCCAAAATGTATGGTATTCTATAAAACAACTGACCTGACCTCCTCAAAAAAGTCAATGACAAGTAAGACAAGAAAAGGCAAGAGGGCAACCGTATGCTAACACATATATATGGAATCTAAAAAAAAAAAAAAAAAGGTTCTGAAGAACCTGGGGCAGGACAGGAATAAAGATGCAGACATAGAGAGAGTGGACTTAAGGACACGGGGGCGAGAGTGGCACTGACCTATACATACTACCAAATGTAAAATAGATAGCTAGTGGGAAGCAGCCGCATAGCACAAGGAGATCAGCTTGGTGCTTTGTGACCACCTAGAGGGGTGGGATAGGGAGGGTGGGAGGGAGACACAAGAGGGAGGGGATATGGAGATATATGTATACGTATAGCTGATTCACTTTGTTATAAAGCAGAAACTAACACAACAATGTAAAACAATTATACTCCAATAAAGATGTTAAAAAAATAATAAAAGGTGTAAAGAGTGTAAAAAAAAAAAAGGAAAGAGGACAGTTGTAGGTAAAAGACACAGCAATGAAATGCCCTGCATGAGCCCAAATTGTCCCCTGATTACAGGCTACTAGAGAAATTTGGGGACAACTGGGGAAATTTAAGTATAGAATATATTTATCAGACGACTTATGGACTTAGTATTAATTTTCTCAGGTGGGATAGTGTGGTGGTGTTATGTGGGAGAATGTCCTATCTTAAGAAACATATGCTGAAGTAACTAGGGTTGAAGTGTCATGATACCTGCAACCTATTTACAAAACAGAAATAGTCACAGATATAGAAAACAAACTTACAGTTACCAAGGGGGTAAGGGTGGGGGGAGGGATAAATTGGTAGATTGGGATTGACATATACACACTACTGTATATAAAATAGATAAATAATAAGAACCTACGGAACAGCACAGGGAACTCTACTCAATACTCTATAATGACCTGTATGGGAAAAGAATCTAAAAAAGAGTGGATATATGTATATGTATAACTGATTCACTTTGCTGTACAGCAGAAACTAACACAACATCGTAAATCACCTATACTCCAAATAAAAATTAATTAAAAAAATAAACGCCATAATTAAAGTTCTTTGGGGTCTTTAATACTTTCTAAGACTGTGAAGGGGTTTGAGAACCACTGCTCTAGAGATTACAGTATGCATTCTCCCCCCCCCAACCCCTGGCTTTTTTTTTACGGAAGCATAGTTGATTTACAATGTTGTGTTAGTTTCTGATGTATAGCAAAGTGATTCAGTTATGTGTACCTATATTCTTTTTCATATTCTGTTCCATTTTGGTTTACTACAGGATGTTGAATATAGTTCCCTATGCTATACAGTAGGACGTTGTTTATCTATTTAATATATAGTAGTGTGTATCTGCTAATCTCAAACTCCTAATTTATCCCTCCTCCACCCCCTTTCGCCTTTGGTAACCGTAAGTTTGTGGGGGGTTTTTGTTTTTTTTAATTAATTTATTTTTATTTTTGGCTGCGTTGGGTCTTCATTGCTGCACACGGGCTCTCTCTAGTTGCGGCAAGCGGGGGCCACTCTTCATCACTGTGCGCGGACTTCTCCTTGTGGTGGCCTCTCCTGTTGCAGGAGCACAGGCTCCAGGCGTGCGGGCTCAGTAGTTGTGGCACCTGGGCTTAGTTGCTCCACGGCATGTGGCATCCTCCTGCACCAGAGCTTGAACCCGTGTCCCCTGCACTGGCAGGCGGATTCTCAACCACTGCGCCACCAGGGAAGCCCCATAAGTTTGTTTTTTATGTCTGTGTGTCTGTTTCTGTTTTGTAAATAAGTTCATTCATATCATATTTTAGATTCCACATATAAGTGATATCATATGGTATTTGTTTTTCTCTTTCTGGCTTATTGCATTATTTCATTCTTTTTATGGCTGAGTAGTATTCCATTGTATATATATATATCATATCTTTTTTAATGTGTTTTTTAAATAAATTTATATTTTATTAATTTTGGCTGCATCGGGTCTTTGTTGCTGCATGTGGACTTTCTCTAGTTGCGGCGAGTGGGGGCTACTCTTCATTGCGGTGTGAGGTCTTCTCATTCTCGTGGCTTCTCTTGTTGCAGAGCAGGGGCTCTAGGCACGCAGGCTTCGGTAGATGTGGCTCGTGGGCTCTAGAGCTCAGGCTCAGTAGCTGTGGTGCATGGGCTTAATTGCTCTGTGGCATGTGGGATCTTCCTGGACCAGGGCTCGAGCCTGTGTCCCCTGCATTGGCAGGCGGATTCTTAACCACTGTGCCACCAGGGAAGTCCCACATACCACATCTTCTTTATCTATTCATCTGTCGATGGACGTTTAGGTTACTTCCATGTCTTGGCTATTGTAAATAGTGCTACTATGAACGTTGGGGTGTGTGTATCTTTTTGAATTGTAGTTTTCTCCGGATATGTGCCCAGCAGTGGGATTGTTGGATCATATGGCAACTCAATTTTTAGTTTTTTGAGAAACCTCCGTACTGTTCTCCATACTGGCTGCACCAATTTACACTCCTACTAAGAGTGTAGAAAGGTTCTCTTTTCTCCACACCCCCTCCAGCATTAATTATTTGTAGACTTTTTAATGATGGCCATTCTGACTGATATGAGGTGGTACCTCACTGTACTTTTTTTTTTTTTTCTTGCGGTACGCGGGCCTCTCACCGTTGTGGCCCCTCCCGCTGTGGAGCACAGGCTCCGGACACACAGGCTCCGGACACACAGGCTCCGGACACACAGGCTCAGCGGCCATGGCTCATGGGCCCAGTTGCTCTGCGGCATGTGCGATCTTCCCAGACCGGGGCACGAACCCGTGTCCCCTGCATTGGCAGGCGGACTCTCAACCACTGCGCCACCAGGGAAGCCCCTAGCCTCTTTTAACTTGGAACTTTCTTTGTCTTTTATGACCTTGACATTTTTGTAGGATATAGGCTAGCTTTGTACCCTTACCTCAGTTTGGATTTGTCTGCTGTTTCCCCATGGCTAGATTTAGTTCATGTATTTTTTGTAGGAATTCCACAAAAGTGATACTGTTTTTCTCAGTACATTGTATCGGGAGGCACAGGACACTGATTTGTTCCACTGTTGGTGATTTCACTTTGATCTGTTGGTTGAGGTGATATCTCTCAGATTTCTCCACTCTAAAGTTATATTTTTCCCTTTGTAATTAATAAGTGTCTTTTGAAGAGATACTTTGAAACTATATAAATATCCTGTTTTTCATCAACTTTCACTCAGCATTTTTAGGATCCATTAATGATTCTTAATTATTAGGAAGATTGCTGAATCCTCATATCAGTTATGCTGAAGCTTGCTGAATGCTGATTTTCTGATCCTTTCACTTTGGAAATATATTCTTACTGGCGTAGAATTCTAGACTGGCAGTTATTTTCTTTCAGCAGTTTAAATATGTTATTTCATTATCTTCTGGCTTCCACTGTCATTCATCAGTCTTACTGTTGCTCCCTTGAAGTTAATATGTCTTTTTCTTCTCTGGCTGCTTTAAAATTTTTTTCCTCTCAGTTTTTTTTAAGCAGTTTTACTGTGATTTTCCCTAAGGTGGTTTTCTTTGCAGTTATCTTGCTAGAGTTTCATAGAGCATTTGAATATGTGGCTTGATTGCCTTTTGTTTTATAAAGTTATTGACCATTATGTCTTTCGTCTTTCTATTGTTTCTGTCTTGCTCCTTTTCTCTTCTCTTTCTTGGACTCCAATTTTAATTACATTAGAGCATTTTCCCATGTTTCATATATCTTTTGTGCTCTGTGCTGTATTGTCCATCCTTCTCTTCTTTCTCTTTACTGACCTGTATTCTAGTTACTAATACTCTCTCCTGCTACGTCCAGTTTGATGTTAAACCTATCTACTGAGTTCTTAATTTGAATTAGTGCATTTTACGGTGATGGAGTTTCCATTTGATTCCTTTGGATCTGCTCTGTTTGGCTTGTCACTGTGTACCAGTGTCACACTATCTCATGTTTTATTATGTGTTAGAGTTAATCTTCCCTCATTGTCTTTTCAGTTATTCAGAATTTTCTTGGCTCTTCTTGTTCGTTACTTTCTGTATAATTTTCAAAACTAGCCTACCCGGTTAAAAAAGAAAAATAAAGACTGTTGGTGTTTTAAAAATTGGAATCACATTATGTTTATATATTGATTCAAGACAGATGACATCTTTATAATATTGATACTTCCTATATAAGAATAAGGTAATCCTTTCCAATTATTCAGGTTTTCTTTAGTATTCCTTGGTATCTTTATACAGATCTTGCCCATTTATTTTGAAATTTCTATCTTGATGTTTTGTCTTTTGTTGCTATTTTGAATAGTATCTATTCTTTAATTATGTCTTTCATCTAGTTTTTAAATTCAAAGGTGATTTTTATATATTAATTTTGAATGTAGGCACCTAGCAGAATACTTACATTGCTTATAATAGGTTTTTTTTTTCTTTTTTCAGTTAAGTCATATTAGTTTTCCAGGTGCTATTTGGAAATAATAATTTTACCTCTTCTTTTCCACTGTTTCTATCTCTTCTTTTCTTGTCCAATGGCATTAGCTAATACCTCCAGAAAAGTGAAAAATAAATGTGACGCTTTTGTGAGCATCCTTGCTTGGCTGTAAGTGAAATGCTTTTATGAATCCCTGTTAAACATGATGTCAGGGCTTCCCTGGTGGCGCAGTAGTTAAGAATTCGGGGACATAAGTTAAGAAGCAGGGGACACAGGTTCGAGCCCTGGTCTGGGACAATCCCACATGCCGCGGAGCAACTAAGCCTGTGAGCCACAACTACTGAGCCTGCGCTCTAGAGCCTACGAGCCACAACTACTGAGTCTGTGAGCCACAACTACTGAGCTCGTGAGCCACAACTACTGAAGCCCACGTGCCTAGAGCCCGTGCTCTGCAACAAGAGAAGCCACCACAATGAGAAGCCCATGCACCACAAGGAAGAGTAGCCTCCACTCGCCCCAACTAGGGAAAGCCCGCAGGCAGCAACAAAGACCTAGCATAACCAAAAATAAATAAATAAAATAAATAAATTTGTAAATAAAACCCAACATGATGTCAGCTTTGGAGGGTGATGCTAACTCACATGTATACAAGTGCTTATCCCCCTCTGTCTCTCCTTCTCTTTCTCTCCACCCGCCTTGTCCCTTCCCTTCCTCTCCCTCCTTACCACTCCCCCCCATCATATTAAGGAAATATTCAGCTTTTTTTTTTTTTTTTTACTATTTGATGGTGGGACAGATTGCTTAGTGTTCTGTGTACTTGCCATTTATTAATTTTCAGACTTCCTGCCAGAACTGTAAAATTTCCCTCAGTACAGTCAAAGATATCAAGTAACTTATTTTTTTTTTCTTGGTGCCATTTGCCCTCCTGCTCCAGTCTGAACTTTTTGCTTTTTAGGTGTGCTGTATAGCTGTCATCCTTTCACTACTATTCTGGGTAGTCCTTGTTTCTTTCCCCTGTGATTGATTTCCTGTTTTCTGGCTTCTTTTCATTGTTCTTTCTTGGATTGCTTCTTTGGTTTGGTGGAACAGATCCCTCAAGAAGCTTCCTAAGAAGGTGTACATGAGGGGTAGACTTTTCTAGATCTAGCATCTCTTAAAATGTTCTTAATTTACCTACATATGTCATTTTTAGGTTGGCTGGGTTTAGAATTTTAGATTGGCAATAATACTTCTTCAGAATTTTGAGGGTACGGTCTATTGTCTTCTAATCTTTTAGTGTTGCTGCTGAGAAGTCTGATGCCATTCAGATTCCTGATCCTTTCTATGTGAACTGTTTATTTTCCTTTCAAAACTTTACTTCTCATCTTTTTTGAAAATTTATTTATTTATTTTATTTTTGGCTGCATCGGGTCTCAGTTGGGGTTAGCGGAATCTTTGTTGCGGCCTGCGGGATTCTCCACTGCGGCATGTGGGCTTACAGCATGTGGGATCTTAGTTCCCCAACCAGGGATCGAATCCACGTACCCTGCAATGGAAGGCAGATTCTTAACCATTGGACCACCAGGGAAGTCCCTACTTCTCATCTTTATTCTACATATTCTGAGATTTCACAGTGATGTGCATCAGGGAGGTTTTCTTTTTTTTTTCCCCCATTCAGTGTTGGGCACTTGGTAGACCCTTTCATTAGAAAATCCATATCCTTCAGTTTTGTATTATTTTAAAAATAATTTCCTCTCCTTTGTGTTCTATGTTCTGTTTTCCTAGAACTCCTGGTAGTTGGATGTTAGGTGTCCTGGGTTGACCCTCAAATATTTAAAAAACTTTTTCTTTCCTGTTTTCCATCTTTTTGTCTCTTTTTGCCCTATTTCGTGGACAGTCCCTTCCAGTAGTTATCCTCTAAAAATTTTATCTTCCAGTAGTTCTCTTGAAAGCTTTTTTCTGCTGAGATATTTAATTTACAGTAAATTGTGATGTCTTTTTCTCAGAATGTTCCTTTTTTTCTAGCATTCTGTTCTTGTTTTTGGAATGCAACATCTTTTTTCTCTGAGAATATTATTATTTTCTTCTGTTTTCTAAGTAATTTCTGTTTCCTCTGAGTTCTTTTTTATTGTGTTCTTGGAACTCCAGTTGTCATTCCAAGGTTTCCCTCAAATGTCTGGTGTTCCTTGACTGTCTGTCATTTAAGAGAGAGGCCTTAAAAAACTTATTGGAAGGTCTCTGGGCATGAATCCCTTTTAGCATGTTAATGTAGGATGAGTTAAAATCAGGATCAGAGCTTTGTGTTCAAGCTGCCATGTCCAACTGGAAGTCTCCTTAAAAGGAAATTTCAAGAGCAATTTTGACTATAAAAATTTCACTGTATGTATAACTTTAGAGTCTCCAGCTATGGTGTGATCCCATTTTATGTTCAAGATACTAATTGCTTCTAGATGGTGGGCATGTAGGTGATTTTTCTCATCTGGTTCTTTTCACCTTTCCTCTATTTAAACGGTTGTTTTCAATTTCTGAATATTGCTTTCATAATCAGAAAAATACCAAAAGGAGTGAGTTTTATCTGTGCTCTATCTCTCAACCACCATCAATCTGTAGGATATTTGGGAAAAAATGAAATAGAACATGGAGTTTTCAAGTTAATTTAGTGCAGTCAGGTGGCTAGATACTGGATATAAGTTAAAGAGATTTTACTCAGCTGTTTCCTTAGATCAAGAATTTTCTGAAATTAAGAGCTGACAGACTCAACTTGTTAATAAACTGCTCACTGGATTCCATGAGGACAAGAGTGATGCTTTAATCCTGTTCACTGATTTATCTCCAACTCCAGCACAATGTTTGACTTAGTAGGCTCTCTATAATTATATGTTGATGAATAAATAAATTAACAGAATGTGCCACTGCTCTGAAAAATGTTACTGGACTAATCAAATACTTATGTGAGAAAAATTAACTTTGACCCTTACCTCACAACATATATAAACGAGAAAGGTAAATCTATAAAGCTTCTAGGAAAACACAGCAGAATATCTTCATGACCATGAGGTAAGTAAGCAAAGATTTCTTAATTAGGCCATAAAGCTCCCTACCATAAAAGGAAAAAAAAAGGTTACATCAAAATATAAAAAACTTCAATTCATGAAAAGATAATAGTTAGAAAGTGAAAGGACAAACCTTATACTGGAAGAAGTTATTCATAATATAGGTATCTGAAAGAAGTCTTATATCTGGAATAAATAAAGAATGAAAGCAGGAAGAAAAAGCCAAATAACCTAATTTTTGTAAGCATACAAAAAACTTGAACAGGTATTTTAATAAAGAACATTTCTTAATGGTTAATGAGCATATAAAAAGATTCCTAACATCATTACTCATCAGAGTAATCTAATTTAAAACCACAGCAAGTCACCACTGTGTACCCACCAGAATGGCTAAAATTAAAAAGACTGAGAATATCAAGTGTTGACGTGAATGTGGAGCAGCTGTGACCATCATACATTGCACAGAAAAGTGAAAAATAAATGTGACGCTTTTGTGAGCATCCTTGCTTGGCTGTAAGTGAAATGCTTTTATGAATCCCTGTTAAACGTGATGTCAGGGCTTCCCTGGTGGGAGTGCAGCCACTTTGAAAAAATGGTTTGGCACTTTCCACAAAAGTTAAATATATGCTTGTTCTATGCCCTAGCAATTCCATTACTAGATATAGACCCAAAGGCAATGAGTGTATATAACCAGGAAAAAAAACATGCAAGAAGGTATGTTGCAGTTTTATTTAAAATAGCCAAAACCAGGGGGAAATGTCGATCAACAGAAGAATGGGTAATTCATGGTATAGACACACAATGGAATATTACATAGAAAGAAAAAGATAAATTACCAGTCTGTAGCACTACATGGATGAATCTTAAAGAATTCTGTTAAGGAAGCCAGATGTAAAAGAATACATACATTTATATGAAGTTCAAGAACAGGTAAAACTAATGTTGATGATCAGACTCACAGTGGTTATCTTGAGGGTGTAGATGGGAAGGGCTGCTTTATGGGGTGCTGGGAAATGTTTTGAATCTCAATCTGAGTGGTGGTTACACAGTGTATTCATATGCACAAATTCTTCAAGCTATATACTTAAAGTTTATTATATCGCAATTAAAAAAATTAGGGTGTATCACTATTATACTAGAGGTAAATAGGATTTAGAACTTTTAAGCCACATTCAGAGGGAAGAAAAAATGATCAGATCAGCAAAGGTCAGGAAAGGAAAAACAAACAAACTATAAAACTAGGGGCAGTGAACACAAATACTCATAGGATTTTTTATAAACCCTTATTAAAAGACAGATCCCAGACTCAGTAAAACCTGAGGAAAAAACAAAGACCAGCTTTATGCTGTTTATAAGAGATACACCTAAACCAAAAGAACATAGGAATGTTGAAAGCAGGGGATGAGCAAGGTGTATCAAGCAAAGTGCAAACCAGAAGGAACAGAGTTGGCAGTATTCATATTAGGCAGATCAGAAATTCCAGGTTAGAAAATATTAAGAATGCAGGGTCAGTTTATACCATTACAAAGTTCACTCCATATAGAAGACATAATCATGAAACTTTATGCAATTAAAAATATTCTAAGTATATAAGGCAAAAGCTATTAGAAGAAATATAAGAAGAATTTAAAACCACATAGTTGAAGATAATAACACACTTCAGAATTTAATAAAAGGCAAAAAGTAAATAAGAATATGAAATAATTGGGTGACATCATTAATAAACATTCCATATATATATAAAATCTTAAATAAAACAGGGAATATTCAATTTTTCAGTACCCGTGATACATTTATAAAAAGTTACGTAAATTGGCCACAGAGAAAAATCTTGAAGTCCAAAAGGCAGAAATCACGTAACTCCCCTTCTCTGATCATAAGGCAGTAAAACTAAAATTTACAATAAGAAGCCCTGCAAGAAAAATTTGGCCACTTGGAAAATTTAAAACACTCTTAAACAGAATTCCTTTCCTCTACTTTGTTTGGATTTTTCTGATGTTCTTCTAGCTTCTTGAGATGAGAGTACTTAATTTATTTTCTTTCTTATTTTTTATTTATAGAATTAGGGGAAAATGGCGAATAGCACTGTCTGATATTCCCTCAAAATAGAATCCTGAAGTGAAGTATTAAATCACAGGGTATGATCTTTTTAAGACTCTGGTTACGTAGCATTAGTTTTCCGAATAGCCATACTAATTCCTTTACCAGGGTCTGAAAGTATCTGTCTCAATATACTAAATGTGTCTGGTCTCTAAAAAGCAACAAAACAGCAACAAGACCACTTTCTCAGATTGTTTTAATTTGCATTTATTTGATTAATAACAAAATTGAAGCTTTAAAATATGTCTGTTTTTTCTTAGAAATGTTTATCCAATCCTTTATTTTCCACTGGGCTATTAGTGCTCTACTTGCTGATTTTTAAATGCCCTTTATATATTAAGAATATTAATTCTTTGTCATGTTTGTAAACACTTTCCCCATTGTTCCTTGACTTTTATGTTTTTTAATATATAAAAGTGATTATTTTCACATAATCAAATCTATCAATCTTCTGATATTTCCTCTGTTATTTTTATGAAAGAGATTCCTTCCTTATAATTATTAAACAATAATAATTACAGTAACAATACCAACAGCTAACATTTGTGGGGGGGCTGATTATGTGTCAGGCAGTGAGCTAAGTGCCCTTATTTTATTTAATCACAAAACCTTTTGAGGTAGGTATTTTTTTTATCATCTTCTTGCATTTGAGAAAGAAACTAGGTTCTTTCTCAAGAGAGATTTAGTAGTTTACCCACAAATACAAACCCAGTGATAAGTTAATATTCACCCACATTTTATTTTAATTTTTATGGTTTATATTTTTGTATTCAACTCTTTAGTCCTGAAATTAAAGAAGTGATATGAAATGAAATTCCTTTCAATATCACTTACCCCAAAACAGTTCTTCAAATAAATAAATAATTTTCCCCTTTTCTTTGTTTTGCTTCCTTAATATTAACAGTATATAACAAGTTCCCTTTCAGGGATATCTATTTTGGTTTTTGTTTTTTTTTGACCTATATGTTCTTACACTATATGCCACAGTGTTTTAATTGCTATATCTTTATAATCAATTTTAATATGTACAAGAACAAGGCTCACATTATCATTCTCTTTCAAAATTATTCTGATTTAGAGATCTGGCTTTCAGTATTGACTGAATAGCTTGTATCAGACTAATATTCCCACCAATAACAAATGTAAATTCTGGGCAAAATATTTTAAAACATTGTTTGAAGGCACAGGAGAACAACCAGCAGCTTAGAGTTTGAGTCTTATCAAGTTAGAGGGGTAGGGACTTCCCTGGTGGCGCAGTGGTTAAGAATCTGCCTGCCAGTATAGGGGACACAGGTTCCATCCCTGGTCTGGGAAGATCCCACATGCTGTGGAGCAACTAAGCCCGTGCACCACAACTACTGAAGCCCGCATGCCTAGAGCCTGTGCCCTGCAACAAGAGAAGCCCGTGCACCACAATGAAGAGTTACCCCCGCTCACCACAACTAGAGAAAGCCCACATGCAGCAACGAAGACCCAACGCAGACAAAAAAAAAAAAAAAAAATCCCAGAAGGACTACCCCTTAGAAGCAAACACTACATTGTACGGCTGTGGCATTTTTCCTAGGACTGAGCACAGAAAAGAAAGAAATAAGGCACAAAACTGAACCTACCCCAGATCAAGGTGATCTGCCAGCAATTTAACTGCCTACTATAATAAACCTCAGTGCTTTAGAAGGAGAAAACAAAATTCAGAGCCTCTATAGCCTGTAATCCACAATGTCCAGTATAAAATAAAAACTTACTAGATACGTGAAGATGAAGAAAGAGGAACCTGTGACTGTTTCAGAGTGAAAAGTCAATCAATAGAAATAGACGCACAGACAAAAATACTTTAAAATAAAAATGAAAAATTATGTTGAAAAATACATAAAAAATGGATGAAAGGGTGAAGAGGTGGGGAGTTGCTGTAGAAATATAGAAGATATAAAGAGAATGAAGTGGAAATCTTAGAACTGAAGAATATCAGACCTGTCACTGAACTTTCACTGGATGGGATTAACAGCAGATTGGGCACAAGAGAAGAAAGGATCAATGATCTTGAAGACAGGTTGATAGAAATCATCCAAACTAAAGTACATAGAGGAAAAAAGATTGAAAAAATAGGACCAGTGCCTCAGTGACTTGTGACTCAATATCAAGTTGCTTAACATATGGGTAATTGCAGTCCCGTAAGTTGAGAAGAATGAGGCAGGAAAGAAATTCAAAGAACGTTGACTGAAAATTTTCCAATTTTGATTAAAACATACCCACACACAGAGCAACCCAGGAAGCACAGCCAACCCCAAGCAGGATAAATACAAAGAAAATTACATCTAGGTATATCATAGTGAAACTGCTGGATACTAAAGATAAAGAAGGTGATTTCACTGGTGGCACAGTGGTTAAGAATCCATCTGCCAGTGCAGGGGACACGGGTTTGAGTCCTGGTCTGGGAAGATCCCACATGCTGTGGAGCAACTAAGCCCGAGTGCCACACCACTGAGCCTGCCCTGTAGAGCCCGCGAGCCACAACTACTGAGCCCATGTGTCGCAACTACTGAAACCTGTGTGCTCTAGGGCCCACGGGCCACAACTACTGAAGCCTGCGCACCTAGAGCCCATGCTCCCCAGCAAGAAAAGCCACTGTAATGAGAAGCCCACACCCTGCAGCGAAGAGTAGCCCCCACTCGCAGCAATGAAGACCCAATGCAGCCAAAAATAAAGATAAAAGGAATAGTGATCAGAACGATGGCTGACTTAACAGTCAGAAGGCATGTAGCCCAGTAAACAATGGAATGGTATCTTCAAAATGCTGAAAGAAAAAACTGTCAACCTAGAATTCTGCACACAGCGAAAATATCAATCAAACATGAAGAGGAAATATATTTTTAGGTGAAAGTTGAGAGAAGTTGTTGACAGCAGACATTTATTGTAATAAATATCAGTAGAAGACCTTCATACTGAAGAGAAAATAATACCAGATGGAAATTTGGATCTTGAAGGAGTAAAGAGCATGGGGAATATTAAATACAGTGGTAGCTATAAAACACTGTTTTAATTTTTATTCTTAAATTACGTAAAAGCAATAATAACAAGATATTGCTGGATTTATAACACACACATATATATGTATTTATGATGAACATTAAAACACTAACACAAAGAAGAGAATGTAAATGAAATTGATTCTTAATAAAATGTATTAATGCATACAATTTGGCACATATAATATGTATAGTCTTAAGGTTCTTAATATGTAAAGAGGTGCAGTATTAGTTCAGAGTAGACTCTGATGAGTTAAGGATACATATTGTAATCCCTAGAGGAACGAATTTAAAAAAAAATACAAAGAAGTATATCTAAATATCTAGTAGAGGAGACAGAATGAGGTACCAAACATTCCTTATTATTCTTATTTGTTCATTCTTATGTGCTTATACAAGATAAGCTTTTAAAACTTTTGAGAAAATTTAAAATAATTGGGATTTTTACTGGAATTGTGTCAAACTTTTCAAATTAATTTGAGAGGGCTTTCCCCCTTAATTTCCATATCCTTTTATTTCTCTTTGCAAGATTTTCTTTATATACATCTAACATACTTTAAGATTATTCATAGTAATTTTGTTTCATAGTAAATTTGTTGCTACTGTGAAAGGAATTTCATTTTACTTTTAAATTACTAGTGCATAGAAGTGCTACTGAATTTTATTATTATTATTTAATTAAAAATTTTTTTCTTTTATTTTTTTTTAATACAGCAGGTTCTTATTAGTTATCCATTTTATACATATCAGTGTATACATGTCAATCCCAATCTCCCGCTTCATCACACCACCCCACCACCACCCCCGCCGGTTCCCCCCCTCTTCGTGTCCGTATGTTTGTTCTCTACATCTGTGTCTCAGTTTCTGCCCTGCAAACCAGTTTGTCTGTACCATTTTTCTAGGTTCACATATATGCGTTAATATACAATATTTGTTTTTCTCCTTCTGACTTACTTCACTCTGTATGACAGTCTCTAGGTCCATCCACGTCTTTACAAATGACCCAATTTCGTTCCTTTTTTATGGTTGAGTAATATTCCATTGTATATATGTACCACATCTTCTTTATCCATCCATCTGTCTATGGGTATTTAGGTTGCTTCCATGTCCTGGCTATTGTAAATAGTGCTGCAATGAACATTGGGGTGCATGTGTCTTTTTCAATTATGGTTTTCTCTGGGTATATGCCCAGTAGTGAGATTGCTGGGTCATATGGTAATTCTATTTTCAGTTTTTTAAGGAACCTCCATACTGTTCTCCATAGTGGCTGTATCAATTTACATTCCCACCAACAGTGCAAGAGTGTTCCCTTTTCTCCACACCCTCTCCAGCACTTGTTGTTTGTAGATTTTCTGATGATGCCCCTTCTAACTGGTGTGAGGGGATACCTCACTGTAGTTTTGATTTGCATTTCTCTAATAATTAGTGATGTTGAGCAGCTTTTCATGTGCTTATTGGCCATCTGTATGTCTTCTTTGGAGAAATGTCTATTTAGGTCTTCTGCCCATTTTCTGATTGGGTTGTTTGTTTCTTTAATATTGAGCTGCATGAGCTGTTTATATATTTTGGAGATTAATCCTTTGTCCGTTGATTCATTTGCAAATATTTTCTCCCATTCTGAGGGTTGTCTTTTCGTCTTGTTTATGGTTTCCTTTGCAAAAGCTTTAAGTTTCATTAGGTCCCATTTGTTTATTTTTGTTTTTATTTCCATTACTCTAGGAGGTGGATCAAAAAAGATCTTGCTGTGATTTATGTCAAAGAGTGTTCTTCCTATGTTTTCCTCTAAGAGTTTTATAGTGTCTGGTCTTACATTTAGGTCTCAAATCCATTTTGAGTTTATTTTTGTGTATGGTGTTATGGAGTATTCTAATTTCATTATTTTACATGTAGCTGTCCAGTTTTCCCAGCACCACTTATTGAAGAGACTGTCTTTTCTCCATCGTATATCCTTGCCTCCTTTGTCAGATTAGTTGATCATAGGTGTGTGGGTTTATCTCTGGGCTTTCTGTCTTGTTCCATTGATGTATGTTTCTGTTTTTGTGCCAGTACCATATTGTCTTGATTACTGTAGCTTTGTAGTATAGTCTGAAGTCAGGGAGTCTGATTCCTCCAGCTCCGTTTTATTCCCTCAAGACCGCTTTGGATATTTGGAGTCTTTTGTGTCTCCATACAAATTTTAAGATATTTTCTTCTAGTTCCACAAAAAATGCCATTGGTAATTTGATAGGGATTGCATTGAATCTGTAGATTGCTTTGGGTAGTATAGTCATTTTCACAATATTGATTCTTCCAATCCAAGAACATGGTATATCTCTCCATCTGTTGGTATCATCTTTAATTTCTTTCATCAGTGTCTTATAGTTTTCTGCATACAGGTCTTTTGTCTCCCTAGGTAGGTTTATTCCAGGTATTTTATTCTTTTTTTTGCAATGGTAAATGGTTAAAGTGTTTCCTTAATTTCTCTTTCAGAGTTTTCATCATTAGTGTATAGGAATGCAGGAGATTTCTGTGCATTAATTTTGTATCCTACAACTTTACCAAATTCATTGATTACCTCTAGTAGTTTTCTGGTGGCATCTTCAGGATTCTCTATGTATAGTGTCATGTCATCTGCAAACCGTGACAGTTTTACTTCTTCTTTTCCAATTTGTATTCCTTTTATTTCTTTTTCTTCTCTGATTGCTATGGCTGGGACTTCCAAAACCATGTTGAATAATAGTGGACATCCTTGTCTTGTTCCTGATCTTAGAGGAAATGCTTTCAGTTTTTCACCATTGAGAATGATGTTTGCTGTGGGTTTGTCATATATGGCCTTTATTAGGTTGAGGTAGGTTCCCTCTATGCCCACTTTCTGGAGAGTTTTTATCATAAATGGGTGTTGAATTTTGTCAGAAGTTTTTTCTGCATCTATTGAGATGATCATATGGTTTTTCTTCTTCAGTTTCTTAATATGGTGTATCACATTGATTGATTTGCATATATTGAAGAATCCTTGCCTCCCTGGGATAAATTCCACTTGATCATGATATATAATCCTTTTAATGTGTTGTTGGATTCTGTTTGCTAGTATTTTGTTGAGGATTTTTGCATCTACATTCATCAGTGATATTGGTCTGTAATTTTCTTTTTTTGTAGTATCTTTGTCTGGTTTTGGTATCAGGGTGATGGTGGCCTCATAGAATGAGTTTGGGAGTGTTCCTTCCTCTGCAGTTTTTTGGAAGAGTTTGAGAAGGATAGGTGTTAACTTTCCTCTAAATGTGTGATAGAATTCACCTGTGAAGCCATTTGGTCCTGGACTTTTGTTTGTTGTAAGATTTTTAATCTCAGTTTCAGTTTCTTTACTTGTGATTGGTCTGTTCATATTTTCTCTTTCTTCCTGGTTCAGTCCTGGAGGTTATACCTTTCTAAGAATTTGTCCATTTCTCCAGGTTGTCCATTTTATTGGCATAGAGTTGATTGTAGTAGTCTCTTAGGATGCTTTGTATTTCTGCAGTGTCTGTTGTAACTTCTCCTTTTTCATTTCTAATTTTATTGATTTGAGTCCTCTCCCTCTTTTTCTTGATGAATCTGTCTATCAATTTTGTTTACCTTCTCAAAGAAGCAGCTTTTAGTTTTATTGATCTTTGCTATTGTTTTCTTTGTTTTTATTTTATTTACTTCTGCTCTGATCTTTATGATTTCTTTCCTTCTACTAACTTTGGATTTTGTTTGTTCTTCTTTCTCTAGTTCCTTTAGGTGTAAGTTTAGATTGTTAATTTGAGATGTTTGTTGTTTCTTGAGGTAGGATTGTATTGCTATAAACTTCCCTGTTAGAACTACTTTTTCTGCATCCCATAGGTTTTGGATCGTCGTGTTTTCATTGTCATTTGTCTCTAGGTATTTTTTGATTTCCTCTTTGATTTCTTCAGTGATCTCTTGGTTATTTAGTAACGTATTGTTTAGCCTCCATGTGTTTGTGTTTTTTACATTTTTTTCCCTGTAATTGATTTCTAATCGCATAGCATTGTCATTAGAAAAGATGCTTGATTTAATTTCAATTTTCTTAAATTTACTGTGGCTTGATTTGTGACCCAAGATGTGACCTATCCTGGAGAATGTTCCGTGCACACTTGAGAAGAAAGTGTAATCTGCTGTTTTTGGATGGAATGTCCTATAAATATCAATTAAATCTATCTGGTCTGCTGTGTCATTGAAAGCTTGTGTTTCATTATTAATTTTCTGTCTGGATGATCTGTCCATTGGTGTAAGTGAGGTGTTAAAGTCCCCCACTATTATTGTGTTACTGTCGATTTCCTCTTTTATGGCCGTTAGCAGTTGCCTTATGCATTGAGGTGCTCCTATGTTGGGTGCATATATATTTATAATTGTTATATCTTCTTCTTGGATTGATCTCTCGATCATTATGTAGTGTCCTTCCTTGTCTCTAGTAACGTTCTTTATTTTAAAGTCTATTTTATCAGATATGAGTATTGCTACTGCAGCTTTCTTTTGATTTCCATGGAATATCTTTTTCTATCCACACACTTTCAGTCTGTATGCGTCCCTTGGTCTAAAGTGGGTCTCTTGTAGACAGCATATATATGGGTCTTGTTTTTGTATCCATTCAGCGAGCCTGTGTCTTTTGGTTGGAGCATTTAATCCATTCACGTTCAAGGTAATTATCGATATGTATGCTCCTGTTACCATTTTCTTTATTGTTTTGGGTTTGTTTTTGTAGGTCCTTTTCTTCTCTTGTGTTTCCTGCCTATCCTTTAGCATTTGTTTTAGAGCTGGTTTGGTGCTGCTGAATTCTCTTAGCTTTTGCTTGTCTGTAAAGCTTTTGATTTCTCCATCAAATCTGAATGAGATCCTTGCTGGGTAGAGTAATCTTGGTTGTAGGTTCTTCCCTTTTAAGTATATTATGCCACTCCCTTCTGGCTTGTAGAGTTTCTGCTGAGAAATCAGCTATTAACCTTATGGGAGTTCCCTTGTATGTTATTTTTCGTTTTTCTCTTGCTGCTTTCAATAATTTCTCTTTGTCTTTAATTTTTGCCACTTTGATTACTGTGTGTCTCGGCATGTTTCTCCTTGGGTTTATCTTGTGTGGGACTCTCTGCATTCCCTGGACTTGGGTGGCTATTTCCTTTCCCATGTTAGGGGAGTTTTCCACTGTAGTCTCTTCAGATACATTCTCTGGTCCTTTCTCTCTCTCTTCTCCTTCTGGGACCCCTATAATGTGAATGTTGTTATGTTTAATGTTGTCCCAAAGGTCTCTTAGGTTGTCTTCATTTCTTTTCGTTCTTTCTTCTTTATTCTGTTCTGCCACAGTGAATTCCACCATTCTGTCTTCCAGGTCACTTATCTGTTCTTCTGCCTCAGTTATTCTGCTATTGATTCCTTCTAGTGTAGTTTTCGTTTCAGTTATTGTATAGGTCATTTCTGTTAGTTTGTTCTTTAATTCTTCTAGGTCTTTGTTAAACATTTCTTGCATCTTCTCGATCTTTGCCTCCATTCTTTTTCCGAGGTCCTGGATCATCTTCACTATCATTATTCTGAATTCTTTTTCTGGAAGGTTGCCTATCTCCACTTCATTCAGTTGTTTTTCCTTGGGTTTTATCTTGTTCCTTCATCTGGTACATAGCCCTCTGCCTTTTCATCTTGTCTGTCTTTCTGTGAATTTGGCTTTTGTTCCACAGGCTGCTGGATTGTAGTTCTTCTTGCTTCTGCTGTCTTTCCTCTGGTTGATGAGGCTATCTAAGAGGTTTGTGCAAGTTCCCTGATGAGAGGGACTGGTGGTGGGTAGTGCTGGCTGTTGCTCTGGTGTGTAGAGCTCAGTAAAACTTTAATCCATTTGTCTGCTGATGGGTGGGGCTGGGTTCCCTCCCTGTTGGTTGTTTGGCCTGAGGCCACCGAACACTGGAGCCTACCCGGGCTCTCTGGTGGGGCTAATGGCGGACTCTGGGAGGGCTCATGCCAAGGAGTACTTCCCAGAACTTCTGCTGCCAGCGTCCTTGTTCTCACAGTGAGACACAGCCACCCCCCGCCTCTACAGGAGACCCTCCAACACTAGCAGGTATGTCTGGTTCGGTCTCCTGTGGGGTCACTGCTCTGTCCCCTGGGTCCTGATGCACACGCTACTTTGTGTGTGCCCTCCAAGAACGGAGTCTCTTTTTCCCCCAGTCCTGTCGAAGTCCTGCAGTCAAATCCCGCTAGCCTTCAAAGTCTGATTCTCTGGGAGTTCCTCCTCCTGTTGCCAGACCCCTCAGGTTGGGAAGCCTGACGTGGGGCTCTCAGCACCTTCACTCCAGCGGGTGGACTTCTGTGGTATAAGTGTTCTCCAGTTTGTGAGTCACCCACCCAGCAGTTATGGGATTTGATTTTATTGTGATTGCGCCCCTCCTACCATCTCACTGTGGTTTCATCTTTGTCTTCGGATGTGGGGTATCTTTTTTAGTGAGTTCCAGTGTCTTCCTGTCGATGATTGTTCAGCATTTAGTTGTGATTCTGGTGCTCTCGCAAGAAGGAGTGCGAGCATGTCCTTTTGCTCCTCCATCTTTAACCAATCTCTGAATTTTAAAAAATATGTATCTAGCCATCTCATTAAACCTTCTTATGGTTTTGATTGATTTTTCAGATATATAGTCATATTGTCTACAGTTGATTATTTTGTGACCTTCTTTCTAGTTCTTAGACATTTCAATTTTATGTCCTGCCTTATTGCATGGGATAGAACTTCAGAAATAATGTTAAATGTTAATGGTAAAAGTGATAATGAGTTTTATTATAAATAAGTCTTTTTCAAAAGAAAGAAAGAAAGGGTTGTCACCAATTGTTACAAGTACCTCTTTAGAGTTACTAAAAATGTGCAGTCTGCTAAAAACAAATATGCTTTATTTACACTTACACAATGAACAGATACTCAGTGCGTACCCATTTCAAGTCAGTCAGTGTTTTAGGCTTCGGGGGAAACTGCAATGAATAAGGCAGACAGTGAAGTTCAGCAACATTAGAAAACTGTATGAGACAAAAGAAAGGTTAGAAAGCCATCTGTGTTTGACAACCAGAGAAATATTATATAGATAGTAATCACTGTAGAAAAATGCTTCTGGCTGGGGTGATCAGAGAAAGCTCTGGTGGTGGAAGAGATAACCCAGAACAACTGACAAGCTCCGAGAAGCCCTGGGAGAAAGCTACTGCAGTGGGTGGAGCCCCAGGGGCAGAAGACTGGAGAGTGCAAAGCATGTCATGGGCTGAAGAACAAAATAGTGTGCCTTAGCACAGAGTGAATATATGGCAACAGTTTGTACGCTGGTTTCTGGGGCTCCTTGGAGGTTCTAAAGAGATGCTTCAGGGGCAAAGAGGGGATCAAGAAGGTGGGACTCTGGGTTTTCTCCATGCTCTACCTGGCTCTCCCAAAACCTTAGCAGCATTACTTTTATGTGTTTTGGATATCAGGTTTCTATTTATTTACTCTTTCTACATAGTTTTATTGAACATCTGCTAAGTACCAATAGAACCCGAGCACTGTTCTAGGTACTGGGAATATAGCAGTGCATAAAATCACCTCAAATCCCTGTCTGCATTGAGCTTACATTGTAATGTCAGGGAAGAAGAGAGACAGCAATAAGTAGAATAAAAGGTAAATCGAGGAACTTCCCTATTGGTCCAGTGGTTAAGACTCCACGCTCCCAATTTAGGGGGCCTGGGTTTGATCCCTGGTCAGGGAGCTAGATCCCACATGCCACAGCTAAAGATCCCGCATGCCGCAACTAAGACCCGGCACAGCCAAAGAAAGAAATAAACATTTAGCAAACAACAACAAAAGGGAAGTCGAATCTAAGAGGAGGAAGAGCAATAGCGAGTTCTTGGACGGTTGCAGTTTTAAATGGAGCGCTCTGGAAAGGCCCTGCTAAAATGAAACGTGAGTAAAAACTTGAGGAAAATGAGGAAGCAAGCCATGCAGATTTCTGGGGAGAAAGAGTTCTGGGAAAAGGGAACCATTTGTGCAAAAGCCTAAGGAAGGAGCGTGTCTGACAAATTCTAGGAACAGAAAGGAGGCTTGTGTGTAGACAAGGTGGGTGGGTCGTGGTGAGAGGTAAGGTCACAGCGTTGACAGGAAGTGAGTATTGATCCATGTGAGAACTTCAGTTTTACTTTTAGTAAAATGAGAAATCATCAGAAGGTTTTAAGCAGAAGAGTGATATAATCTGATTTAAGCTTTAACAGGATCACCCTGGATGCCCGTGTTAAGAATGGACAGTTGTAGAGCCGGGGTCGAAGCTGGGAGAAGTCCTCAGATCCCTGGTTGTTATTTGGAAGTAAATCAACGGAATATCCTGATTTGTTAGATCCGGAGCCTGAAAGAGAAGCAGAAGTTAAGGATAACTCCAAGGTTTTTGGTGTTGTGACTAGACGGATGGAGTTACCATTAACTAGGAATGGTGCAGTTTAGTGGAGCAAGATTAGGAGCTCAGTGTTAGACATACTAACCTTGAGATCGCTACTAGACATCCAGGTGGAGGTATCAGGTGGACACATGCATTAGTATGAGGAGAGGTCTGAGTTACAGGTATAAATTTGACAATATTAACTCCCTGATTTTGATAATTATACTGTGATTATGTACGAGCATGTACTCCCCCCCCCCAAATCAGGAAAGGAATACTGAAATATTTAGGGGAAAGGGGGCATCATGTCTGTAACTTAGTCTCAGACAGTTCAGGGAAAATAATTATATAGACAGATTTATAGAGAATTATAGTACAAAGTGATAAATTTAAGATTTGAAGAATCTGGGTGAAAGATATGAGAGTTCTTTCTACTATTCTTGCACTTTTTCTCTAAGTCTGAAATTATTTCATAATAGAACACTTTTCAAAAGTGAAGGATACATTTCTAGATAAACAAAACTGAGAATTCATTGCCAGCACACCTGCACTGAAAGAAATACTAATGGAATTTTCAGTCAGAAAGAAAATGATCCTACATGAAGACACAAATATAGGAAGGGCAAAGAGAAATTAATATAGGCTGGTGAAAGGGCAAAATGAAATGAATATGGGCTGTGTAAAATAATGTTTAAAATACATGTATGATTGAAATGTATAGCAATAGCACAAAAGGTGGTAGGAGGGAGTGAAAGTGTTCTGAGTATTAGAATTGTTGATGAAGTGGTAAATTTCTCATTTATATGGAACTTCAGTAAGTCAAGGATGTACGGTGATATCTAGGGCACTGCTTCTTACACATCTTAGTCTCAGGACCCCTTTTACTTTTAAAAATTGAGGGTCCCTATCAGATGAAAAATGTTCTTTTCATTCATAACACGTTGAGCCATGTGGCAAAGAAACAACAATATTTTAAATTTGAAAAATCATGTATACTTTGAATTATATTCTATAACCAAATTGTAGTTTACATATTAAATCACTTGAAAATTTACAAAGTGCTTTATACTATTGTCTCATTGAAGATTGATAGAAAACTATTATAGTGAGCCACAGTAGAATGTCTTGATATTCACAGAGTTTGTTATTCTTCTATTTATAGCTTCGCTGAAACCCCATTTCTCATATCCAGGTAACTTACCACAGCATATTGTAGCAATGTAGACTTGCTGAAATAGTCCATGTACATCTTGGGAGGATATACACATCTAACAGGTAGTGAAAATAAGTACCAGTAGATGTTAAATGTGTGTGGCTATTGACATTAAATATACTTAGTGATTTATTTCGTTACCAAAAAAAAAAAAAAAAAAAAATTGAGGGTCCCCCATCAAATACCACAGTAATTATCACTGCAGACAAGATCATCTACTGACGTGCTAAAATTAGAGGGTGAAAGTTCGAAGAGAAATAGCCAAGTATCTCCCGCCTCCAAGCTATCTAACAACTACAGAAGGGAAGGTAGTAACTTGACGGTGGAGAAATCCATCAAAACCCACCTCGACTACAAGCTAGTAGAGGGAAAAACTGAATTTTAAAAGGTTGGCAAGAAGAACGAAAAGAGGACATTAAATGGGTCAAAAGGAAAATGAATTGTAAGATGAAAGATATAAACTTTAAAATTTTAATATTTACATTAAATGTAAATAGACTAAATATTCCATTAAAAGCAGAGTTTGTCAAGATTGAATTAAAAAAAAAAACCCAAACAACTAAGCTCCATTCATCAAACACACCTTTAATGAAAAAACAAAGGATTAAAAAAGTAAAATGATGGGGAAAGATACCATGCAAACATTAACCAAAAGTAACCTGGTACTAATATCAGACAAGATAGACTTAAACGTGGAGTGAGAAATAAAGAAATTTCAGAATGGTCAACCACCAGGAAGATTTAACGTTTCTATGTATGTATGTCCCTAGTAACGTAGTTTCAATATACCCAAAGCAAAAATGGACAGACTGAATGGAGAACTAGACAAATCTATCATAATGGAAAGTTTTAAAACATCATCCTCAATAATTGGTAGTACAAACAGACGAAACAATCAAGATTCTAACAATACAGTTAACAAACTTTCCATATTATATATAGGTAAATATACCATATTTATATAGTTGTATATGAATATTATACATATATATATATGACACTGTACCCAATAAAGACAGTAAATATAAAAAAAAAAGATGTTCAACCTCATTAGTCAACAGAGAAATGCAAATTAAAATCAGAATGAGATAACACTTTACACCCACCAGAATGACTAAAATTGAAAAAACTGGGAGCTTTGGTTTTGGATGTACTCTTGGTCTAAGTGTGAGTTGGTGTAACCACTTTGGAACTGTTGGCAGTATCTGTTAAAGTATGCATACCCCATATGGTCCAGCAGTTCCCCTCTAAAATATATGTATAAGGATCTTGATGGCAGCAGTAATTATATAGATTGTTCAAAACTAGAAACAGATAAATTGTGGTTCATTCTTATCCTATATAAGAATACTACACAGTAGTTAGAGTGAAAGAACCATGGTTGTGTGCAACAGCATGGATGAATCTCTCAAGCATAATGTTGAGTGAAAGAAGCCCTTTGTAAAAGACTGCTTCCTGTGTTATTCTATTTATATAAAGTTCCAAAATAAGTCAACTTGACCTGTGGTATTAGAAGTTAAGTGGCCACTGGGAGGGAACAAGAGGAATGCACCTGAAGGTGTTCTAGTTTTGATCTGAGTGGTAGTTACATGGATGTTTCACTGTGTGAAAATTCATTAAGCTGTACACTTAATGTTTGCATGCTTTTCTGTATGTTTATAGAACACCAAGAAATGTTTATTTAAAACTACAGTGAGAAAAAAATAAAACTACAGTGAGACCATCTTTTTACCTTTCAGAATGACAAAGATAAAAAACTTTGATAAGATCACGTAGGCAAAGTTGTAGGAAACAGACATGCACACACTGGTGGGAATGTAAGGGGAAATAACCTCTAAGAAGGGCAGTTTGTCAATATTTATCAAAATTTAAACGGCACCTATCTGAGTCTACTTCCAGGAACATACTTGCACATGTACAAATGGCACATACAAGGCCTTGTATTGGGGCTTTGTTTATAACAGTAAAGGTACAATAAGGGACAAGTTAAGTTGTGGTACATCCATATGATGGAATACCTTACCTTATAGCTGTTAAACAGAGTGGGAGGGCTCTATAGATACTAATAGTATGGAATGCTCTCTAAGATATAGTAATTAAAAATAGCAAGGTGTAGAGCAGTATTTATACCATGCTATTATTTGTATTAGAAATATATATGTATACACATAAATACATACGCATGTATAATATATAAAATATATGAATATATGAACGCACTTTCATATTCATGGACTACCTTTAGAAGGTATATAAGAAACTAGTAGCAGTGGTGGCCTCTGGAAGATATAACTAGGTGGCCTGGTTACAGGAGTGGAAAGGAGACTTAACTTTTCACTGTTTTGCATTTTAGAATACAGAATTGTACTATGGGAATATATCTATTAAATATTAATTTTTAAAAGAATGTCCAAAATCCCTTAGAAAGATGTGATGCAGGGGACTGGTGTATTACCTTTCAGTAAGGCCAGTGCAGCCACATTTTCCTTCACAGTGAACTAGACCTTTGGTTTGACACCAGATGACATGGCTGGCTTTGCATAGGGGTGCCAAGATGTATGGGGAGAAAACACCCTGCCGCAGGGTGCTCAGACTGCCAGCGTGTGCGGGAATGAGCTGATGAGCGGACAGTAAATTCAGACCTCCTGTCTCATGCTTACTTGAAGACACAGCACTTGTTGAATGACAGTGTAGACCCCTCTCCACTGCTGATAGTGTCATTTTTCCTTCACTCCTTCCTTCTGAACGTGTATAAGTTGAATTCAGATTAAGTTAAAAATGATGCAAAACTGCTTCCTTTTGTGCTTTTTAAAAATGTATTATAATTGAGATCATGCTAGGAATATAACACCACCTGCTTTTTTATGTCTTAATGTATCAAAAGCATTTTCCCATGCCATCAAAAATTGTCCATATGACTGTGAGCATTTGAATAATATTACATTACTGAAATATGTCATAATTTGTCTAATCATTTCTCTTTGGACATTTACGTTGTTCAAATTTTTTGCTGTTATTCAAAATATGGTGACAAGCCATCTTCGTATATTAGTCTTACACTACGTTATGTTATTATTTCTTAGGAGTAAAATCGTCAAAGGGTCTGAACATTTTTAACTACTCTTGAGATCGAGTGCCGAATTGTCTTCTAGAAACTGCTCAGTTTGCTCTTCCACAGCACCCTCGTCAGCTTTGGGTATTCTCATTCAAAAATCATTTTTAATTTGAAAAAAAATCAGTCTTAATAACTTGACCAATACATGTGAGTGATATGCTAGAGGTCAGGGATATCAGTGTTCCTTTCAACTGAAACAGAGATTTGGACTGTTTCCTCTTGAGTTGTGTGGAGTTGTGAGGAAGAACTTGGGCTCTGAAGCCTGCTCCCTGCCCGCGGCACCAGGACCTTCGGGGAGTGGCTTTACTGTCCTTGCGCCTCGCTTCCCCATCTGCGAGGTGGGGAGAATAAAGCACTGTTGCCACTTGTGGCCACTTGGGTTATGAGCTGCATGGGTCCACGATGCCACAAACACAGTGATGTGGGGCCTGGAGTTGTGCATCTCCATGGCCCTGCAAAGGGTGGTGTTGGGATTCAGAGTTAAAAATGTAAAAAGCTCCTCAGGAATTCCCTATCCCGTGGTTAGGACTCAGGATGGTTTCACTGTCGTGGCCCGGGTTCAATCCCTGGTCGCAGAACTAAGTTCCTGCAAGCTGCACGGCACAGCGAAAAGAAAATGAAAAGCTCCTAAAACTCTTTGACACTTGGTCTTAGTCAGTTTTGGCTATTATTATGGTTGGAGAGTGGAAATATGAGTGATTTTTAACTTTTCTCTATGCTTTCTTTTATTTTCCATGTTTTCTGTAGTTGACGTGCTATTTTTATCAATAGATATTTCTGTGTTTTATATATCATATGTCTGCATATCATAATATTACATGTGTTATATTGTACTTAGAAGATAGACAAAGTACTCATCCAATGGGAGAAATTGGGGGGGAAGAGGGAAGCTGCCATTTAACAGGTCGGGAAGATGAGGTCTTGGCTCTCTCACATTGCCTAGCAAAATAAGCACTCAAATATTTATAGATGTGGTTGAGTACTTAATATTTATCTCTACACTAATAATGTTGACAATAGCAACCAATACCAGATTCATTGGAGCTACGCAAATAGGCGGTGACAAAATAATGTATTGACCTATTAGAACATAACATGTTTTAATGTGTTCATATCAGATTAATATGAGGACTTTAAAAAAAAATCTGATAGCTGCACGGTAATTTAAAACTTCAAGAAGTAAGTTGAATGCCAAATAACAAACCTTCTGATCATATGTTTAAGATTCAAGATGTAAAAGAAAACCCCACACGAACATTGGACTTTTGTAGCATTCAGCTAAGTGACAAAGAGTGTACCTTGGTGCATGGAACTCTTGTGATGGGGTTTTCTTTAAAGAACAAAAATCTCCACCTAGGTTTGCATCCTACAGTAGGGTTGTTTCCCAAATCAGGCTGTTTCAAGTAACATATGAAACGGCGTATGGCTGTCCCTACCATCCCAAAGCAAATGTTTGTTTTGTTGCAGTGATGGAAACATTTCCATTGGTGAAGCAAATATTTAGAGCTGAAAGAAACATTTGGGCAGCCAGGATGTGTCAAAATAGAACAGATGCCTGCCTTTTAAAAACACAATTAAAAAAAAAAAAGCCACCTTGTACTTGGCTGCTGGTGGTACAGCCACAGTGGGTTAAGCAAGAAATTAGATACTGCGGATGTCATTCTAATCCCAGCTCCTGGGTACATCTCTGCACCTATTTCTGTCTTGGTTTTTCTCTTCCAGAAAATGGGGATAACCATTCTAAGTGATTTTGTTCACGATTAAGGTTTTTTTTCTCCCTCCACTTATTTTCTTTGTTCTTAAAAATTAATTTATTCTTTTGAATCAGAAATATGTTCACATGGGACACAGTTCCTAAGAATATACAGTGAAAAGTCTGCCTTCACTCTGTGTCCCCAGCTACCAGTCTCCTCTCCATCTGGGACCAGCATTACCTGTTTCTTGTCTGTCTTTATTTTATGCATGTACACACAACTACATAGATGTGTTTGTGCATACATAGATTCTTTTATTTAACACAGAGGTCCCATGTACCCTTCACCTAGTTTTCCCCATGTTCCATATGTCCTTTTCGTTTTTCCTTGTCTTTGAGGTTGTTGGTTCTAAGAGTTTGCTTATTTAAAATGTGCTGTGTCAGATAGCAGAGTGGGGAGCAGGCGTGTCAGGCCACCCTCTCGTGATCCCTCCAGAGCAGTAAAAAGAGCGCTGTGTTGGGAGTCTGGTTCTGCCCCTGGGCTCACCATGGCTGTGAGTAAAGTCACTGCCCCTCTCCATGTTCTCTTATCTTGATCTGTAAAACAGAAGGAAAGGAAAACAAAAAGAACAGGTGATAGACTAGATGAGCTTCAACTTTTCTTTCAGATCTGAATTACTTTGGTTGTCAAAGGTGAATTTTTCTTTTTCTTTAAAAAAACTTCACTGCCTCTTCTAAAAGGAGCAAGTTTCAAGTATAGTTAAAGGTATATATTTACTTGGCTTTCCCACATATGTACAACCATACGTTTGGCTTTCCTGGCCTTTGGCATTCAAGTAGCAGTGATTCCTGATTATCCTACTCCTCAGTCTTTAAGACACGTTCCTTTCCCTAGGGCTTGTTCACTGCACTGTGGGAAGGGCTGACTTCCCCGCCTGTTGCCAAGGACCCTGTAGGGTTAGACGCTGCTGTCCGGGACAGCCGGCAGCAATGTTTGTCGTGCCTTGGAATTGATGATCAAATATGAGGAGCAACTCCTCTTTGTTTTTGTTTTTAATTTAGCAGAGAGGGATTAAAAGAAAAAAAAAAAAAGACCTTTAGACTATAGATGTAAAAATAGACATCACAGATGCTGATTGGAAACCCTCCCAGTCTTTCACATGAGAGATCTCAATTTGTGTTACACAGAGGGGCAGCTCACTTCTGTCTTGTTCACCAGTTATACTACTCCCCAGAGAAGCTCAATAAATTTTATAGGGAAGTTTCCTCCTTATGCGGAAGGAGCTAAGCTGAATGAGTGTGGCTGAAATAATTTAGGGCTCCAAGGGAGTCCGTCTACCTTGTAGAGTAACGTATTGGAAGTAAATGTGCAAAAACTTTTGATCTTGGTTGATTTGGCCATGTCATTGATAGTACTGGGCCCTGGCTTCTGTGACCCCATCCTGTCTGATTTGGAATAAAACTGCTCCCTAGAACTTGCATTTAGTTCTCTGCTAAAATCGTCCCTCTGCACGCTTCACTGGTAGTGGCTGCGGAGCTTGCCTGCTCATATTCTGCCATTTTCACCACTAACCCTTTGAAACCTGCGAACTTGGACTTGGCTGAGAGTTTACATCTCTCTTCTGCCTCTCTGAGCGGCACAGAGATCCTCTCCCACTGACATTAGGAAAGCAGAGCTGCCTTCTCTTTTAGACTGATGATGGACCAAGCCTGGCTGGTTGCTCAGTCTCTGAGCTAGCAGTGCAGTACATTTTGCGCTGGCTTTTTACTCGGTGATTTATACTCCACGTGGCTGGGTGATATCCAGTGTCCTTTTGTCTTTGTGTTTATTTTTCTTGCACATTTAATGTGTTTAAAGGATATAGTGTCTTTATGGTCCCCTGGGATAAGGAGGGATTGGTGCAAGTTTTAATGAGAGGTTCCCGGCTCTCTGTGTTGAGATGAGAATTATATTCTTGATTAGATATCTTTCTTTCCTTAGGTGGCAAGAGGCAGTGTTTTGCTGCCTTTTTAAAATTATTTATTTATTGGCTGCGTTGGGTCTTCGTTGCTGCACGCGGGCTCTCTCTAGTTGCGGCCAGCGGGGGTCTACGCTTCGTTGCCGTGTGCAGGCTTCTCATTGCGGTGGCTTCTCTTGTTGCGGAGCATGGGCTTCAGCAGTTGTGAGGATGGGCTTAGTTGCTCCGCGGCATGCGGGATCTTCCCAGACCAGGGCTCGAACCCGTGTCCCCTGCATTGGCAGGCGGACTCTTAACCACTGTGCCACCAGGGAAGTCCCCGCTGCTTTTTGAAATAGCATTTCTGTCTAACGATTTTTAGAAGGATACTGAGAGGACATTCTGTTTCAGGGCATCATCAGCAACTTTTTCTCCTGTTGTTTGAGCTTCCTTATTTAAGGAGAGGGGAGAGTGTCAAGTCTTGTTCTTGAATTTACGTATCAACATCAAGATGGTGGGAACCGGGCCCCACCATCAGATCAATTTTTATAAAAACCCATTCAGGGCGATGATATTTGGAACTAGTTTTCTCAAAAACTGTTTTTGCTGCTTGGGAATAGTCAGTCAGCAGAGAAGAAAGCATTTGGCTTATTTGCTTAATATTTTAACCAAGTGAATTAGGTTGGGGGGCTGGGGGGAGGGGATAAGAAAGTGGGTGGGGGAGGCCTCATAAACAAGGTGATATATAATATTTTTTTTGTTCTCCTTTTAAATAAATACCGATCAGCTTTATGTTCAGAGACAATAGGAGCCGTTGGCTTAAATTTGCAGTTTACTGTATTTATGGCTGTAATATCAAGGTGCTGCCGTCGTAATTTCATGCCCCAATGAGAAGAGCAAGGTCGAAGCAAATGCTTCCATCGGCATCTGCTAACACACTAACTCATAAACAAGGCCCGGCTGGATCAGGTGGCACGGAATAATACAGGCTAATGAAATACAGCACAGCTTTCCATTACTGTTAGTTTTTACAGTGTCGTCATTACGTGTAATTTATGTTTAAAAAATTCAATTTTATACAAGGCACTGGGAAATAGGGGTCTACAGGTCATCCAACGACTTTTAGAGGCTCTGAGAGTCCTTATTGTACTCCACTGTTCCAACAAAATGTTAATAAAATAAAATAAAAATACTTTTTCCCTTTCTCCTCCCCTAACCTTTTCTGAGAGAGTTGATTTTTCTTTTAATTTGGGGAGTATTTTTAGCCAGCTGTCTTCTCTGCCTCATCTCCTCCCAGAGTGCCTGGGTAGATAACTAGCTGTGTTCCGAGAGAGGTGACCCGTGCTCAGTCTCCCTGCGTCCCAGATGAATCTCCCAAGTCCTGTAAATAGAGGGACTGCGACGGGGCGGGGGAGGAAGACGGCCGAGTGGCCAGCCCATAACTGCTGCCCGTTGCCACTGGCCCTCTGGCCCTGTTCCCTAGTCCCCATCAGACTCCACATTTTTATTATAATACTCGGACTGGGCCGGAAGGTGCTGTCAGGCGTTCATCACCTTGCTTATATCCAAACTATTCCTAACCCTGCTGTCCTGGTGGTTGTTTGACCTGAGGGATACAGAGAACACTGCTGTCTGCTGTCATCTCTCTTTCTTCTCCCCCTGCATGGAGCCAGGCCCTGGGGCAGTGCCCAGCGGTCACTGGGGAGAGAGTTGAGGCTCCTTATTCTGAGAAGCTCTTGAACCGCCAGTCCCACAGAAAAAAATCAGCCCTCCCCGGTGCCCGGTTTGTCTGAGCTGAGTGGTGGGAAAGGACCCAGTGGCACTGTGAGCCAGTTGGCTGCAGCTTACACAGTCAACTGGTTTGGTTCTGTTTGCATTTTAATAGGAATCTTTAAACAATTTTGTTTATCTTCTGAAGGATAAAAATAAGCAGGTGTGGCAGCCCGGAGGCCGTTGACTTCAGCTGCTGCAGCAGTAACACGGGGCTTTATTAATCAATAGAATGTAGCTCTCTTGTTTCTGTTCTTTTAAAAGAATCCCACCCTGGAGAAAGTGATGGAAGAGAAGTCCTTGGCCAGCATCTACACAGGGGCAGTCTCCTGGGAAAGGGAGCTGTTTGGAGAAGTAGATTCCAGAGAACCGAGGGAACTAGCAGTCCGTCCTGGCTCCGGGTCTTCGTCTGCACGGCTCGCTTTGAATTGAGCGCAGCTTTGCAGATCAGGCAGCTGTGGTCTTAAAGGTGAAATGATAGAGGCAGGCGTCCTGCTCCATCTGCTCACCTCAGACAAGTCCCCTCTTCCGTTTCTCCTCCTCTTGAGTAAAGCTAGTGAGTGGATGGAATAACCGAGCAGGACTTCCTTAGTTTTGCTCTCTATCAATAACATAGTTTAATTGTCAGTGTCACAGGCTGGGGGAGGGGCTGGTAGCTCCTGGAATCACCAAGTAGCAGAGGTGAAGTTACTGAGAGAACATCTAAATGCAAAGTGCTAGTGCTAAAAGAAAATTTTAGGCTTTATTAAAATTGGCTCATTCTTCCAAAGGCAGCAGCTAAAGGACATGTGAGTCAGGGATGGGAGGGGAGGAGGTTTGCCTGCCACAGGACAGTGACACCCTTTCCTCCTGTCTCTCCTCTGCTCAGCCCTTGCTCAGTCCCTCTGCGGTTAGATTGCAGATAGCAATCAACTGGAAGGAAGTATGTGTGTCTAATTTGCATGAGATTATTTAAAACAAAAACAAAAAAAAGGTCTGCATTAGTCAGGGTGATGGTAAACAACGCAAAGAGCTGCCTTTTACAATATAGCCTGTGCCTCAGCTTTCAGAGCCAAATATAATTCACTTACAATCGGCAGTTTCCTTTATTATTCCTTTTAACCTTTTGGATTCTGCAAGGTCTCAATCGAAGTTCTCCACTGTTTATCTCAGTGGGGGTGGGTGAGAACCTGGCTGTCTTATGTGTGGGCCCTAAGGCAGTACCCCATCCCTAAAGGCAGGGTCCTTTCAGCGCCAGGAGCTGGTGAGTGGTAGATACCTGAAAGGAATGACACTCCTCCCCACCTCAGGCTCTGTGAGTCCCAGATGAATCACTTGAGTCTTGCAGAGTCAATCTTCCCAAAGCTGGGGACACTCCAGAGGAAAAGGCCACTAAGGGAAGCGTAGGCACCAGTCTGTGAGAGGCCTTTGGATTTATTTGATTAGAATATTAGAAGGAGATGAGGTCGCTCTATCTTGTCACTCTGGTAGTGTTCAAAAAGTTGTCCAGGTGTCATTTGCAAAAAGGACCCAGGTGTTAGGTTCCTGTGTTGTTTTGGGATAGCCCCAAAACAGCATTCACTGGTTCTTCCTATGGATGGGGTGCCGGTGGGGGCGGGGCTGGGGGAAGACAAATTAGTCCTCATATTTTCTTTAACAAGATTGAAGACTTTAGGCATCATTTTGATGTGTTGTAACTCTGCGCTGTAGTGGGAAGTCACCGGGCTGGGGTTTCATCTGGCATCACCAGGCTTTTACTAGTATGATTTGAGACATAGTTTTCACCCTTCTTAGCCCTCAATGTTTTGTTTTTTTGTTTTTTAATCTGTTAAATAAGGGCAATGGCTAGGATAATGGCCCAGCTCTGAAATTATCTTATTCAGTGAGATCGTTAAAATGCTTATTTTTTTAAAAAAGAAGAAAAGTGATTCATTTTCTGTAACTAAATCAAAATTCTGACTCTCCAGAGAACTAGGGATATCAGAATTCCAGCCAATGTAAATTTAGAGCATCAAATGATAAGGTCTGTATAAAACAAGAGCTTGGAAGGAAGTGCTGATGCCCTTTAAACCGGGGCTTCACTAGTGGGCTTGGCTGCAATAATGCAAGGGATATGTTTTATTAGGAAAATAGGCTTCGTAAAAGCTCAGGGCCAGAGGGCAGGACGGTGGTCAGGGAGTCCTGTCCCTTTAACCAGCTCCAGCTCTCAGGGCTGCAGCACAGCCTGTAACTTGCTGTATATTTCCCCAGCGTTAAACATTATGGTACTTGTTTATATTTGAAAGAGCCAAAAGGGAAAATGAGAATGCAACCGAATGCTCCTTTTGGGAAAATTATCCTCATTTGCAGCCAGTGGCTGACAAGGCACACGAACCACCAGCTTTATGAAGTCCCATTGTGTACCAGTGACCAGTAGCTCGTGCTGATGCCGCATGTGCCACTGTCTTCTTTCATGGCTGATTATGACTGGTTAAAACCGTGTCTTTCCTACTAGAACTCTGAAAGGGGTTCCCCTTTCTACCGAGGAGTGACTGGCAGTCAGTACCCGGGCTGGAGCCTGGGAGGCGCTCGCTCAGTGAAGTGTGTTCTCTGTGTTTGCCCGGCTCGTCTGTCTCTCCTGCCCCTGTCCTTGGGAGGTGACATCACAGTAAAGCGGTCCTTTTGCAGCAAGCTGGGGGCTTAGGGAGGAGGAACATCCCCTGGCTAGCCCCACGTATTCAAATTCAGCTCTCGTATTTGAAGGTGCCAAGCGCCAGTAAATGATCCTCTTTGCCCCCTGCCAGCCTCTCCTCTGCCCCGTCAGTCTGTTGAGAGGATGGTACGCTTGCTCGGGCGACCCAGCAGCACTGAGACTCCACGGAGGTGTGGCCTTGCCCACCACTGGCGGGCTCTGTCATGTGCTGAGGGCAAAGAGGGAAAGGGATGCCGTGTTAAGTGGGGAGGGACCTCAAGTGCTCGGTGCAGAGAGAAGAGAGGGTCCAGGGCCGTTTAGAATAGTTCAGGAATTCTCCCTTGACCACTTGTGGTGGGGCATGAAGAGTTTGAGGGGCGGCTGCAGCCAACTCACATGCCAGCGTAGTGTGGGGCAGCGCTGTGCTTAGAGCATTAATGGGCTCTGCCGGCTAGCCCCTTGGCACAGAGCTCGAGGCACCATGCTTCGGGAGATGTTGACCCTCAGAGCCTCCTTGTACTTCACCTCCCCCAGGGACAGATAGACCATGCTGCGGACCTCCGATGGAGAGCTGCCGGCCCGATGTGGACGAGCTCTCGGCTCTAGTTTAAAAGTTCTGTGTTGTGGCTGGACTGAATGTCGGGATTCCCAGAACAGCTCGGGCCGGCCAGAGTGCTCTTTTGCAAAGACTAGCAGTGACCTCCCACCTGCTTCTCCCAGTCGCAGCACTTGGAGCATTTCCGTGCACACGGCTGCTTCCCCTGCGACACAGAGCTGCCCTGTGGGGAAGTCTCTCTCACACCTGTGCGCCACTCCTCGTGCAGATGCTTTGGATTGGTCAGTGCCCTCGTCCTCTTCCCCCAGAGCCGGCGTCCCTGGTCTGCCTCCGACCTGTTGAAATATTCCAGCTGTGCGCCCACTGGAAATGTCTTCCTGGGTTTTTCACTTGCCTTTTATTCCTCCTTGGGCAAAGCCTCTCCACATGTCATAGCCACTGCAGATGGCGCCCTGCAATTTCCTGATGTCCCAAGTGCACTGTGGTTTAGAGTGTTGGGAGGATTTTTTTAAAAAAAGGAAAAAGAAAAACTAGCCAAAGGCGATATAGGCAGCCTGTGATAGTCTAGAGTAATAATCATCTGAAAGTTTGGGCCTGGCCTTGTTTTGATCTGTTTTCTTGTTTTATTTTCTTCTTTACATTCTATATCCCATTCATACTAATCACAGTCAGTCCTGATTTTTCTTTTTATTTCTGCATTTGTCATAAAATAAAGCAAATTATTCCCGTCTTCAGAAACGATCTAGACTAATTAGTCGTCTCACCCAATAATTAGTTTTTTGTTTCCCTGTCTGTTTTCATGCATTATTGTTAGTTTTTTCCCCTCTTTTTTTTTTTTTTTTTAACACCATTACGGATTAAAATGAGCCACATTTGCAGTTTGATGGTATCTGTTTTCGGGGAAGAATGGAGAATTGCAGTACTGAGAGACTTCAAAAGCAGCAATAAACTCAAGGATAAATTAAGGAAATTGAATGAGCCACATTTGGAAGCAGTGTTGAGGCTAATATTCTGTCGCTTAAGGTTAAATTGCAGCTGAGTGAGGTTCCAGAGAATCCGAAATCGGGGAAGCAACTTACTAGGATGCTAGGCATCCTGTGACTCTAAGGTCTTTTCTCAAATGATTTCGTTGCAGCCATGGACAGTGGCAAAAGGTACTCACCTGCAATTATGTCCTCTTCTTCCCCAGGGCTGACGGATGAAGAGATTGATTTGGCTTTCCAGCAGTCGGGCACGGCTGCCGATGAGCCTTCGTCCTTGGGGCCAGCCACACAGGTGGTTCCTGTCCAGCCCCCTCACCTCATTTCGCAGCCATATAGTAAGTCACCCGCTCAAACTCTGGCTTTAACCTTGACTGGGATTCAGGACTCTGGCCAAAGGGCAGCGCTTCACGTCTCCCAGAGTCAGCAGGCGTGGCGGGGTGGGGGTGGGGGGCTGGGAGTAGGAGATGGCTCTTGGGTTTTTCCAAAAGACTGTGACACACCCAAATCCTCTTCTAGACGAACTTTTAAGTATGTGACAGAGGTTTTAAGACTCAAGGTACCAGAATAAATGAGTTTATTGTCTTGTTTCAAGGATTTTGATTTCAAGCAGGAATCTGTAAAAGTATTTATTGGTTCAGTTTCCGTTTTCTTATATCAATGCTTTTTGCATGTTACTGTTTCACTAATAAGAACATAAACATCTGATTTATGGGTGCATTCTTGTTTGGTCACTGAAATAACTTGTCTCCTAGTTTTATCTTTTAAAGTTAATATTAGTAGATTTAGGCTAGCCTTCCTCACCCCACCCTCCTTTTCTTCCTTCCTTCCTTCCTTGTCCTGGCTATACCATGTATATTTATGTAGTGGCAATCTGTTAGAGAATTTCACATTAAATGTGAAGGTCCTTTTTGAATGCAGCTTTTAATTATTACATGAGAACATGACCCGTGAGAGGTTTTTGTTGTTTTTAAATGAAAGCTACTTTTAGCAATAAAGCTTCTTTAAGCTAGTAATAAATGCACACTTCCAAAATATAGGCAGAACTCCTTCCTTAAGTCACTTATGAAAAACCTAAAAAGGTTAAAATTGACTCCAAAGCAATGGAAAATTGCTCAGTTTTGTGTGTTTAACATAAGACTTCAGCCTTGGATCTGCTGTCTTTCAAAATGCCTTTTCTGTAATTGTCTTCATTTTAATGGTCTATCTCGGAAGTTTTCTTTTTTTCAAAACATGATTTTAAAGTGTCAGATATCAGATTTTAAAAGGCGCAGTTTAAAATGCCAGACTTGTTTTGATCCCCACCACGTGGCCTGGAACCGCCTTCCGGCCCCCACTTCGCCGTCCTTCCCACAGCTAGGGAAGTGCAGTCTTCCGTACAGACAGCGCGGGGGCCAGGCAGTAGGTTAGAATATGCTTTGTGTGTCACAGGTCTCGTTTAGATATCACCTTTCTTTTGCTCTCTGGAAAAGGCTGAATGGGTGAGGCCAGGTAGCACGAACTCAAGCTGATCTATCCGTGGTCGCCTTGTCTAACAAACCACTGGTGTCGTGTGACCTCTGAGACCGGTGCTCAGTGATGAGCCTTGTACTGGGGCTGCTGAGTCAGTGGCAGCTATTTGTCAGCCTGGGACTCATTCTCAGTCCTGGCTGACGTTCTTTTCTATCCATTGTGTTGCTTTGGGTCACTAAACATAGTCTCTGTGTTTCTTTTAAACCAAAGGCTAAGTCTCCACACTTTTTCTTCAGGTGTGTCCTTGGGCCCAGGGTTTGATGGGATTTGTTGAGGACGGGCAGTGGCAGCTGGGGTGCAGAATTTTCTAAAATGCACATCTGTTCTATTCCAGCTGTTTCCTCCATGGCTTAATACCAAACAGGTCTCTCCGCTACTTGGAAACTCCTTGCTCAGAACAAATTGTTCTGTTGGTCACAGAGTTGGCCTAAAGCATCATGCGTTTGCCTGCTTTCAGTGGGCACTAAGGGTTAAACTGCTAGTCTTTCTGAAGAGGCAAAAGAATGGGTCTGGGAGGGGCGAGTCAGTCATTTAAATCACTCTCCTGCCCAGATCTCTCTGAGAAGAAGCATTACACGTTTAGGTATTTAGGTAGGAGTATTTTTAAGAGTCTCCCAGCCCTAAAAATAAAATACATCTTCTTAGAGACAGACTCCTTCCTGCTTTGACGCTAGTATAAAAACAATGGTAATGGTAATTTTAAATACCTGGAGTTTTTTAGTTGTCACCCTCGAGCTTCATTCTTCTTGTACCGTTACCCCGCTCCTCTCAGCTTGGGGTTGACTGTACCTCTTCACTTCTGTACTTTTGCCAAGAGGTGTCAAAACTACTCCAAAAAAAAAAAAAAAGCTTGATTTTGATTAATATAGAGAAACAAGACTTTGCCTGACTGATAATAAAACTGATAAATGACATTTGAATTACTTGTAGCGGTAATTTATTACATAAAATATCTTTTATTTGACATGCGATTAGTTGCTGGAAGCATCACTCAATCTGACTAGTTTAAACATGCTCTAAAATGAACCCCAGTAAAAACCAGGGCTGTCTGCTTCTGGCGTTATGAAATATACTAATCCTGGAGTGAGGAAAAAATCTGACTTTAAGTATTTAAATGATTAATTGGGTTTATATATTTTTTTTTACCTTTCTAACCCCCTTAATTACAAGCAAACTCAGGGGAGTTTCTGAACTAGGTGTGCAATCTGCATGCTTATCACCGAGGCATTGTCTGCGTCCTGGGAGGGATTTATGGCCTCCATTGATGTGTGTTCCTGCAGATTTTACATCTGGAGCTCGGGCAGCCCTTTCCTTCCCATTTCTTGGCTTTTTAAGGACATTCCATCTCTGAGCCCAAGCCTAGAAAATGGGATTTTCTGGGCTCAGCCCCAAACGCTAATGTCTCCAGGAAGGGTGGCTTTTCCGAGACCACCCCTGGGAGGCCAGTGCTCGGGGATCGTCACCTCTGGACTTGCCCGCCCTCCTGCTTGGTGGCAGGTGTTCCACTCGGTGCCTCTTATGATATCTCTGCTTTTTGGTGAATGTGGTTGACCTTGAGATGTTAGTGAATGCCAGCATCAGCAAAGAGAACATGGAGACCTAGCAGAAATGGTACCAGTTCATCACTGTTTATTAAGAACCTGCTATATGCTCAGTACAGTATCATGAGAGATTCAAAACATGATCTTTAAGAATCTTACAGGCTCTCTGGGAGAGATAAGATAAACTCTTAAGAAAAAGATAATAATATAAGACATTGTGATTTAATGCCAAAATTAATTATACAGACAAGAAACTCCACAGGAATACAGAAAAGAGAAAAATTAATGTAGGCTCGAGAAGTCAGAGAAGGCTTTGTGAAAGTAGGAGGAGGTTGACACCAGGGGAAGCTTGGTGTCACCTGGTGTGAGAATAAACCAGAGTTGTCAGGGCTTAACAGAAAGTCGGGTAGAGCTCAGGAAAAGTCAGGCCGGGATGCAAGAGGAAATTTGACATCTTCTGTTTCTCGTTTTGGTTTGTTTTTGTTCGACTTTGAAGCAGGAATCAGTGTGTGTGTCTATGTGCAGAGCCTAACACAGTCCTGAACTAAAGTCCTTGTAAGTGCTTGACTGATTCATTCATTCTAAGATGACTTTTCTTCTTTCCTTCCAGAGAGACAAGAAAGCAAGGTAGCTTTGAAATACAGGCAAGGCCAGTGTGAATTTTGTATGATAATAATTTTTCTTAGGCTTAAATATTCCCCCCCGCCACTGTCTTTGGTAAACAATTTAGGCTTTTTCAAAGACTGACCTACAGCTTCAGTTGCCTCTTCTTAAAATAGGATGTACATGTCTGAGGTTGGTGAAAGGCTTTGACATTTCATTAGAAACCCTGGGAGAGTGTTGTGTGCTCTTTCTCAGTTTGTTTCTCTTCTGGCCCTGGTTAGTAACATAAACTTTCCCTTGATTGTCTTAGATCCCCGAGGGAGCGTTGATTACTGAATACCTGCTGTGTGCCAGGCACTGTGCCGGACCCCTGGGATGGGACGATTAAGGCCTGGCTGGTCTCTCTCTCCAGCCCTCCTGTCCAGTAGGAAAGACAGTTCAGGGAACACAGCAGTGCTATGAGGTCAGCCCAGGATGGTGGTACAGACAAGGTGAAGGGGCACCTCAGAGAGCAGGAGATGCCTAACTGGACCTGGGGCATGATTGGTACAGTGACCAGACAGGATGGACCGGAGCATCCAAGCTAAAGCAAAGCCACATGGACGTGAGACCATGTGATGGTCAGAGCGGCTGCAACATGGGATAGGAGTGTCAGAAGAGACAACCCGGGGGAGTTGGCCGCCAGGTCATCTCCCTGACGGAGGACAGTCAAAATCACATGGCTTTTTTACTTTGAAATGCATTGTGTAATTATTTTTGAGGCTGTATTACCTATTTAACTGTATTATTCTTAGACTAATATTAAAATTATTTGTACCATCAGAGCAGATGCTGCGTGGGGAATTAGAGAAGACATGCTGGGTGTGCGCTGGATGCGACAGGGGTCCAGATGCTCTGCCCATAACTCCCTTTCAAATGCCTCCATTCCAACTGGGATGGAGGTTCCCCTTGCCTTGATCAGCCCCCTGCTCGCCACCACACTACACTGAAATATTTACTCACTTCCTATTAAACTGTGAGTTTCTTGAGCTCAGAGGCTTTTTTTTTAATCTATGGCCCGAGGTTCTGACTTAGCAGGTTTTCCAGAAACAATGGTTGAATGAATAAATGATGGTGGACGTGTGCTTGAGAATTGCCAGGCTGCCGAGTAATACCATCAACTCTTGGGGTTGATGCCAAGGTAGCCAGTCAGTGAGGCCTCCTGTGTGCTCTGTGTGGAGCAGGCTGCAGAAGTAGGGGACAGGCCTCGCCTCAGGAAGCCCCGGTTTAATGTAGAGGGAAGCCCCATGCTTGGGGTAGGACAGCAAAAGCTAACCCATGCCATCTTGTATGGTGTGAATAGTGAGAGCTTTCGAGAGTTAAGAACAAAGGAACCCCCAGGGTGCTGATCTCAGGCCAGGCCTTCTGGAGGAAGCAGGTCCATGGAGACACTGAGAAGCTGGGGGTGGGGAGGGTGTAAGTGACTCTGGAGGTGAGTGTGAATGGAGGTGGCGCTGTGAACAGCCTCTCTGTTCCCACCAAGAACTGAACGGGGAAGAATCTCTCCCGTTTCTCTCTCTCTCCCTCTCTCTCTCTCTCTCTCTTCCATTTCTCTGTCGGTTTAGCACACAAATCTCATTTTTTGCTACATAAAAGTTACTGGTTTGTATATGAAGGAAACATTTCTCTAATTTTGAGGCAATGGTACTTTTCTTCTTTTGTCCATGTGACTGGTTTGGAATAGCAGCTCGTCAAGGGCCAGCACCTGTCCGTTTTGTTTGCTTTGTGGAATGCCCAGTGTGATGCCTTGTGGATGCCGAATAAACGCCATGTGTGGATATTGAAGAGCGCAGGCATTACAGTCTGAGTGGAAACATCCTTACCTTAGATTTCTTAGACCATTGAAAGAGCCTTTGGTGTTGGTGGTAGCTAGGATCATGGCTGTGCTGACAGTGCAGCCTGTGTTGGTTGTATAAGATTCTGCAACAAATAACAGTGGTTTAAACAAAACAAAGGACTCTTTTTCTAAGTAAACATAGTCCAGGCTGCCGTACTGGCCCTGTGGTCCTCAGGGACCCATGCATCCCTCACACCTGGCTGGCATCCAGCTTGTGTTCCAGTGTGACAGCTCCAGCACCAGCTGTCCTCTCTGCTGTCCAACAAGCAAGAACAGGGAGAAGGAAGGGAAAGGGCAAGTCACCTTCTAAGGACACCTCCTGGAAACCACCCACATCCCTTCCCCTTTCTCTCCATTGGCTGGAACTCAACCACGCGGCCATACCTGTCAGCAAGAAGGCTGAGAAATGCAGTCCTTGTTCTGGTGGGCATGTTCCCAGCTTTTTTTTTTTTTTGCGGTACACGGGCCTCTCATTGCTGTGGCCTTTCCCGTTGCGGAACACAGGCTCCGGACGCGCAGGCCCAGTGGCCATGGCCCACGGGCCCAGCTGCTCGGCAGCATGTGGGATCTTCCCGGACCGGGGCACGAACCCATGTCCCCTGCATCAGCAGGCGGACTCTCAACCACTGCGCCACCAGGGAAGCCCGTTCCCAGCTTTTATATCCCATAGAAAGTTTGAGTTGGAATTCACACTAAATTCAGGATAATGATTACCTCTGAGTGAAGAGGAAGATGTGGCTAGTTTCCATGGTATTTGGAAAGTTTTAACCGGTAAAGTAGGTGGGTTTAGGATTGCATCTTATTATCATCTTTCGTAACTTATCTAAATATTACATTCTTTTGTAACTATCAAATAATACAGGGTACCTTTAAAAAGTTGAATTAGAAATCTTACCTCTTGCTTCTTCCCTTGGTCTCAGCTGCTTAACTGAGCAGAGAGAGACCTTAGAACCCACCCTGCTGGGTACTGTTCTCGGTCACTGCTGACTTCTTTTAGCTCTCTGTCTTTTTTAAAAAGAAAAAATCTGAACAGACTTAAAAAAACAGCAACAAAAAACAGCTTTACTGAGGTGTATTTTACATAAAGTAATGCATCCATTTTAGTTATACAATTTGAGTTTTAACAAGTGTACACTGCCCTGTAGCCATCATCATTGTAGAACATTTCTGGCACCCTAGAAGATTCCCCGTGACCTGTTCCCAGCCAGTGCCAACCCGCCCTGACGCTGGGGCAACTCCTGGTCTGCTTTCTGTTGCTGCCCATTTAGACTTATCTTTGCTAGGGTTTTGCATGAATGGTACAGTATGTCCCCTCTCATGCCTGGTTTCTTTCGCTCAGCATCATGTTTTTGAGCTCCATCCAAGTTGTGCATATCAGAAGTTGCCTCCTTTTTATCACAGAGCTGTATTCCATGGTTAGGATGCACTGTGGTTTGTTATCCATTTACCAGTTGATGGGCTTCCGGCTTTGGGCTGTTTCCAGTATTGAGCTGTTACGAATAAAGCTCTTTTAAACATTTGTGTACAAGTCTGTGTCTGTTTTTATTTCTCTTGCGTAAATGCCTAGGAGTGGAATTGCTAGGTCAGAGGTTAAGTGTAAGTTTCACCTTATAAGAAACTGCCAACCTGTTTTTCAAAGTGGTTGTACCATTTTACATTCCCATCAGCAGCGTCCGAGTTCTGGTTGCTGCATATCCTCTCTAACGGTTGGTATTCTCAGTCTTTTTAATTTTAGCAGCTTTAATGTGTGTGTAGTGGAGACTCAGTCATTTGAGTTTACATTTCTGTGAAGACTAATAGTGTTGAGCATCTTTTTATGTGCTTATTGCCCATTTACATATCTTCTTTTGTGAAGTGTCTGTTCCAATCTTTGTCCTTTTTAAATTATCTTCTTATTATTGAGTTGGAAGAGTTCTTATATATTCTAGATTCAAGTTCTTTGTCAGGTGTATGCATGGTTAGTATTTCCTCCCAGTCTGTGGCTAGCTTTTTCGTTTGCTTTACGTTGCCTTCTGAAAAACAAAAGATTTAAAAATTGATGACATCCATTTATCATTTTTTTTTTTAACAATTCATGGTTTTTGTGTCCTACCTGTGAAGCCTTTGCTTACCCCAAGGTTGGAGAGATTTTCCCCTGTGTTTTCTTCTTGAAGTTTTATAGTGTTAGCTTTTATGTTGAGATCTGTGATTCACTGTCAGTTAACTTTTGTGTGTGGTGTAATGTGAAGGTCAAGGTTCATTTTTCCCTAATGGCTGTCCCCTTGTGCCACCACCAGATGTTCAAAGATTATCCTGTCCCCAGTGAGTTATGTGTCCCTTTATCAAAATGCAATTGTTTATATATACATGGGTCTGTTTCTAGCCTTATTTAAAAAAATTTTTTAAGCTATTGAAGTATATTTTACACACAAACTCGCCCATTTCAAGTGTCCAATCAAATGATTTTTAATAACTTTACTGAACGATGCACTCATCTATCAGTTTTAGAGCACTTTCATTCTCCAAATAAGATCCTTTTTGCTCATTTACTGTTAATCTTACCTCATCTCCAGGCAACCACTAAGCTACTTTCCACCACTGTAAATTTACCTTTGCTGGGCATTTCAGGTAAATGGAATCATACAGTATGTGATCCCTTGTACCTTCCTTCTTTCACTTAGCATGTTTTTGAGGTTCTCCATGTTGTATCATGTAGCACTACTTCCTTCCTTTTTATTGTTGACTAGTATTCCATTGTATGGATGGGCCACATTTTGTCTGTCAGTTCACCAGCTGGTGGACGTTTAGGTTGTTTCCAGTTTTGGCCACAGGACTCATGCTGCTGAGGGTGTGTGTGGGCAAGTGTGTGGACGTACGTTCTCATTCCTCCTGGGTAGCCATCTAGGAGTGTGATTGCTTGCTCACGTGGCAGTTCTATATTTCTGGCTTCTTAATATTTTTTCTTATCAGCTTTTTTTAAAAATTTATTTTATTTTTGGGTCTTCATTGCTGCGCACGGGCTTTCTCTAGTTGCAGCGAGCGGGGGCTACTCTTCGTTGCAGTGCGCGGGCTTCTCATTGCAGTGGCTTCTCTTGTTGCGGAGCACGGGCTCTAGGTGCGTGGGCTTCAGTAGCTGTGGCACACGGGCTCAGTAGTTGTGGCTCGCAGGCTCTAGAGCACAGGCTCAGTAGCTGTGGTGCACGGGCTTAGTTGCTCCACGGCATGTGGGATCTTCCCGGACCAGGGCTCGAACCCGTGACCCCTGCATTGGTAGGAGGATTCTTAACCACTGCACCACCAGGGAAGCCCTCTAATCAGCTTTTTTGAAGTATAATTTATATACAATAAGATTAATCCATTTTAAGTGTACACTTTGATGAGTTGTACATGCTGTAACTCAACTCGTGTAACCAATACTATAGTTTCATGTACTATAACGAAAGACTAAAATTTCATGTGAATGGAATCATACAGCACATATTCTTTTGTATCTTAGCGTAATGCTTGTGAGATTGATCCAGGTAGAAAATAGTTTAGACTTCGTGAACTACACATTTCTGTCACATATACCCCCCCCCCACCATCCTTTAAAAATATGAAACCCATTCTGAGCTCACAGCTGAAAAAAAAGCAGGATGAGGTGGGACTTGGCCAACTGGGCAGAGTTTGCTAACTCCCGTGACTCTGATGTATGGTTATTTCACAATTTGTTTATCCATTGACCATTGGTGGCTGTTTGGGTTGTTTCCAGTTTGGGGCTATTATGAATAATGCTTCTATGACATTCGTGTACAAGAAGTCTTTGTATGCATAGATATTTCCTTTCTTTTAGGTAAATACTTGAGAGTGGAATGCCTTAGTCACATGTTAGGTGTATGTTTAACTTTGTAAGATATTGTAAACCTATTTTCCAAAATGGTTGTGGCATTTCTTTTTTTTTTAACTTTTTTTCTATATTATTCTTTTAAAAAAATTATTTTTATTTTTTGGCTGTGCCACGAGGCATGTGGGAATCCCAGTTCCCCAACCAGGGATCGAACCCTCACCTCCTGCAGTAGAAGCGCAGAGTCTTAACCACTGGACTACCAGGGAAGTCTCCTGGTTGTGCCGTTCTACATTCCTGTCAGCAATGTGTGAGAATTTCGGTAGCTCCACGTCCTTGTCAACATTTGTTATTCTCAGTTTTTAAGTTTAACCAGTCTAATGTGTAGGTAATAGAATCTCACTGTACTTTTAATTTGTGTTTCTCTAATGACTAGTGATGTCAAGCATATTTTCATGTGTTTATTGGTCATTCATGTACTTTTGTGAAGTGTCACTTTTAAAAATCACCTTGTTTGTCTTTTCATTATTACGTTGTGAAAGGTCTTTATATATTCTGGTTACAGGTCCTTTATCAGATATATGTTTTATAGATGTTTTCTCCCAGCCTATGGAGATGTTTTCTTGACAGTGCCTTTTGAAAAGCAAAAGCTTACAATTTTGATGATGTCCATTTTATCATTTTTTTTTCCTTTTATGGTTCATGCTTTTTTTGGTTGTTTTTGTTTTGTTTTGTTTTTAAAAGATTTTTTGATGTGGACCATTTTTTTAAGGTCTTTATTGAATTTGTTACAATATTGCTTCTGTTTTATGTTTTGGTTTTTTGGCCGGGGGGCATGTGGGATCTTAGCTCCCAACCAGGGATCGAACCTGCACCCCCTGCATTGGAAGGCGAAGTCTTAGCCACTGGACTGCCAGAGAAGTCCCTGGTTCATGCTTTTTGTATCTTAGGATGTGTTTGCCTACCCCAGGGTTGCAAAGATTTTCTTCTGTGTTTTCTGTTTTCTTAGTTTTTTCTTTTTTGTTTAGGTGTATGGTCTATTTTGAGTTAAATTTTATGTATGGTGTAAGGAAAGAGTCAAGGTTCATTTTTTACCCCCTACAGATATCCAGTTGTCCCAGCACAATTGTTGTGAAGATTATCCTTTTCTCATAGAACTGCCTTGGCTTCTTTGTCAAAAATCAGTTGACCACACAAGCATGGGTCCATTTCTGGACTCTTCTGAATTCTTACAGTTTAATTAGAGCTCATATTTTTTAGTCTGTGAGTGAGGATATAGATATGCCTCTCAGTGTCCTTCCTGCCTACAGATGACACTGCTGATAGCATTGCAGCCCATGAGAAGTGGAAAAGATCGTCTTTCACAGGACGTTCATGTGAAGACAGGCCTTCGGTTTTCAAATGTGACTTCTGTTGAGCTGCTGTGGTGCCTTTGCCTTCCAGGCTGCCCAGGTGCTTCTGTTCAGAGCAGAGCTGCTCTGTTACTAGTTGCTGTGCTCTGGGTCGGTTTGTCTTTCTGGCCGCTGCCAGCCATCCACAGCTCAGCCTGTGGTACCTTTCAGCTGGGCACCAGTCTCCCTGTGCATTTAGCCTGGCAGTCCTTTCCTGTAACAAGCAGTGATCTGGCAGACTGGCTTTATTCCAGTACCTCACTGTGGATGAGCCTGTCTTATCATTCAGTTTTCAGCGTGCCTTGCGAACAAAGCTGATGGGATGATTTGAGAAGCTACTGCTGTGTGGAGTCACGGCTCCAGCCTTGAAGAGCCTGGAGGGGAACGCAGCTAGGCTTGCCCAGTGCCTGCCACTGCCCTGCCCTGTGCTCAGGCTGCCAGCCTCCCCTAGGACTTGATAGCATCTCCCTGTTGTCAGGATCCAGATTGTCTCAGCAGGATGATTTCATGACAGCTTTCAGCTCTCTTTTGTTGACGACTCTTTACTGGATTGTGGGATTTCCTTGGTGTCCGAGAGTCCCTGAGTCGGTGGTTTCATGCTGTGTTGTGTGCGCGATTCCTGCTCCACATGTGTGTCCTTATTTGGTGATGTCTGTTCTCGCCTGCTAGGTGAGACTCTCTTGGTAGGTTGAGATACAAATAAAGGAACTGAGTAATGTTGGTTTAGTTGGTGTTCAGTGAAGGGTTAGGGAGCCCTAGGGTTCAGCTTTCCTGCCCCTGAGGCGGCTGCCATATACCATGGATTCACCGGAAGCCCTAACCTTTTGGGAAGGCAGGCCCTGTGGACGCTGTCAGAGGTCAGGCTAGTTGATGGAGTCCTTGAGAGGGCAAGGAAGGCGTTGAGTTCCAAGGAACCTGACGTTCTTCTCCCTACAGTAGTCTGACCTCTGACCTCGTTGCAGCCTCAGACGTGAAGGCAGTCCCAGAAATGCGCAGCTCTGCAGGAGGGGAAATGCTGCCACAGTCGACTGCCTGTTCATCCTCAGGAGAGGCCAGCCATGCGGTGCTGGTAAAGTGCTGGGCCTTGCGACGAGTTGGCAGGTCAAGCCCGTTGGGCGAGTGCTGGAGACAATTGGAATCTGAATGACAGTAAAAAATATCATTGTCCCTGGGTTCTTCTTTTTTTGTTTTGCATTTTTTGGGGATTTCAGTAAATTTTTATTTAAGTGGCCAGAAGTATAGAGAGTGGTACTTCAGTAGAGTTCTACCATTTAAAGGTCCTTTGATGATAAATGTGTAACAGTGGAAAGTGTGCTAGTTTGGGATTCAGAAGACCCAGGTTCTAATTTGACATGAACTACCTGTTACCTTACAGGCATGTACATAATATCTCAGAGTCTTCGTTCCGCATCTGTCCATTGAGAGATTTGGGCTAGAAACTCTTTTAAGACCCTTGATAAATCTGATGAAACTTGAGTTGTCTTTCTTTTCTACCTCATCGAGATAGGCAAGTGACAAGATGTAGAGAGATTATTCCGGGCACTGAATTGCCACAATTATTAGCAACACAAGAGAAGTCAAAAAAGCTGTCCTGTGAGTGAGATTACTGATTCTCTTCATGCAGTGATGCTGACAGGTAGGCCTGGGTAAATGGTGTGAGTTCACAAACTTGTTTATTCACCTTGTTGTTCCTAAGCCTGTGGAAAAATGTAGGCAGGCACCCAAGGCAACGCATTCTGTATGTCACAATTTCAAGGCAGCCTTTTTTACTTAAACCCTTCTCTGTGTATTCTAAGTCATTTTCCTCTGCCCGTACACCTCCCAAACTTCACTCAAGTTCTTCCTTTTCTCTTGTTGTCCTAAGAATGTCAAAATTATTGAGTCTTTTCATTTTTACTATGCTGGTGTCTCTGAGAAACTCGCTGACAGACACCTGTTATGACTGATGTATTAATGTTCACTGTCCCTGGGTTCTTTAAATCTAGGAAAAGCTCTGCCGCCTTCAGTCAAATGGTCTGTGCTTGATGAGAAGAGAAAACTGTCTTTGGGACCATCTGGTGGTGGTGTGGAACCAGGCCTCTTGCCAGCTTGGCCCCCAGTCTGCCTTGTCTGCAGGTGGGCGTCTTTGTCAGGCTAGAGGCTCTGAAGCTTTGGAAAAGCTCATTCATTCCACTTCCCTTACTTTTGAGCTGGAGCAGAAGAGCGACTGGCCCTATTTTCTGCCCTTGACTGTATTTTCTGGACATTCAGGAGCATAGTGACAAGAGGCTGTAGCTCCGAGGTGCCCTGGGTTCCCTCATTGGGGGTCTGCACTGGGCTTAGAAAAAATTGGCCCCAGGGTGGGCAGCGGGGAGGGCTCCAGGTGGTCGTGGCTGGGGTCTGAGCTAGTTTGAGGTCATGCCGAGTGCTTTCTCAGTTGCCCTGGTCTGTACCCCTTGAAAGGCGTGCCATGGATAAGGGTTATCTCCGTCTTAGTTTTTCTCTTTTTTCATTTTGCCACAAGACAGGATTGTATCACACATCTCCAAAATGAGTAAAATGGCATTTCAGCTTCTTGTCTTTATAGACTCTCTGAACTTTAGGAAAGATCATTCTGGTCCCTTTTCATTAATAATGAAAACCAGGGGGCAATAAAACGTTCTTAACGTGAGCACGGCAGAAACAAGGAGCAGTGCAGGGGTGAAGGTGCGGCTGGCAGGGAGCCACAGGTGTCTCTTGGTGCTTGAGGAGGTCAGGCTCCGGAGAGGGGGGAGCAGTGGTAGGAGGGGTCCTGGTTCTTGGACCCCTGACCTGCCAGCATCTGCTCAGCCTCGGCTCTGTTACCCGGAACGAGAGGCTGCACTTCTCAAGGCATGCACTGTGTGTTTGCAGGAAAGAAGAAGGATGCAGCAAACTTTGGGTTCTGGTCCAGTTTTCAGCCCAGTTGCAACTGTTTTCCTGTAAGATATTTAGTGGGTATTTGAGAAGTCACTGGTGAGTAGAACTTTCTGGACATGTGCCCATTTTGAATACTTTCTCTGGGGATTTTTGCAGCACAGATGGACGTTCTGGGTGTGGATTGAAGCCCCACGGAACAGCGTGGGGCTTCAATCCACAGCGACTCTTTAGAAAAGTGGCAAGGTTACTCTGTCTTTGCTTTTTCCTCCTAAAAATGAACTTGCACCAGATGTTGGAATCAAGGCAGTCAGAGCAGAGCAGGCTGAGCCGAGAGAGGTGCCTGCTTGGGACCTGGAGCCTCCTGGCTTCTCAGGGTCACAGTGAAAGGTCTACCTCAGCGGTCTCAGGGTTTTCCATTTCACGATCAGCGGTCGCTTCTCTATGTCGCTCCGCATCGGATGGGGGTGTTCACTGCAGGTCAAAGAGCAGAGCTCCCTTCTGGAGACAGTGTGTAGACGTGAACCCTGAGTGTCACTGTGCAACCCTGGAGAGGAGTGGGGAGTCTTGGCTCGCCGTGACCCAAACCCCAGAACCCGTTAAAGAATAGATCGATAAGTTTGCATAAACGTGAAAACACTCTGTGCCACAAAAAGCAGACCATAAGCAGAGTCAAAAGAAAAATATACTAGGAAGAATTTTTACAACTCCTTTCACAGACAGAGGGTGAATTTCCCTGTTGTATAAGAAGTTTCCATGAATTGAGGGAGGAAATTTAATAAAGAAATTGAGTAGAAAAGTAGGGAACATATAGTATACCAAAAAGGAGGTGCAGATGAAAAGATTGCTCAGTCCTCACTTGTAATAAGGTAAATGCAAATTAAAGCTAGAGGGAGGTACTATTGCTTTGCTCTAGTACTGGCAGAAATCTGCGCGTGTGCTTAACCCATTATGTTGGGGTGGCTGTGAGGAAACATGTGGGAATGAACTGGTTCAGCCCCCGTGGAGGACAGTTTGGCAGGCTATCTCAGACTGCTCTGGCCCAGCCTCCTAGGAGTTCACGTTTACAGATGGACTTGTACATGTACATGAGATGCCATATGTACACGCTCACTGATGGCAGCGTTGTGTGAAATAGGAAAAGACTGGAAATCATCTAAATGTCCATCATTAGGGAATTGGTTTAATGGAATATTATGCAGCTTTAGCAAAAAAGAAGAATGAGAAATGGGGGGAAAGAGAAGGAAAATAATGCCCATGTGTGTTGCCTCATACTTGCATAAAAATTCTCTGCAGGGTAAAGAAGAAACTTTTAACACAGTGGTTCTTGGTGGTGGAGGAAGCCTCTTTGCAGTAGACTGACGTGTGCTGCGTGATGTTTAGACCATGTGCGTGTATTACCTATTCAAAAACTGTAAGCTCAACAAGGGAGTTGATCACAGTCTGTGCAGGAGACCCGGGCTGGGCCACATTGGGAAACTCACGTGGAATCCACAGGCGGGGCAGGGTCGGGTGGCCAGGGAGAGACACTCTTCCAGGCTCTCCCATCACCGTTGTCTCTGCCCCCTGAGAGCCCACTTCAGCAGCTCAGGGAGGAGGGAGCGTCCGCCTCGCCCCCTTGGAGGTCTTTGCCACTTGGATCCCCGATCAGACTGCATGCCAGCAGCCCCTCCTCCCCATGTGCTCATGTCCTGCCGAGGACTTTAAGAACCGCCCCTCTCCTGCTCTCCTTTGGTCATGAAGCACCAGGACGTGGCCAGTACCTGCAGGCCCAGGGGAGGGGGACGGCTGGAGCCACAGGTGTCCGTCTCAGAGGAGATGAGGCGCCCGGCCGCGTGTGGAGTGTGGTGGCTCTTCCTCCCTCACCTTCTCTCTTAGATCCACTTCCAGATACCAGGTCCTTGTCGCAGCAGCGTGCCTCGGGTGGGTGCCTTCTGGGTCACTGTCCTGGCACCTAGTCTGAGTCCACAGACTGGTGGTGTCCTGCACCACTGATGGTTCTGGAAACAGTGACCCACGCACCACCACCACCCCCCGCCGCCCCCTGCCCAGTTGCCGGTCCCTTGAGAGGAGGCAGCTGGGTGGCCTGAACGCGGCTGCTCCAGGTAGACGTTCCAGAAGGAGCTCGTGCTTTCCCGTGTGCCTGACAGAATCGCTGGGCATCACATCAGATTATGGGCATGAAAGCACTTGTAAACAGTTCATGGGGAAGGTTATGAAGTAGAAAATTCTCCTCTCCTCCTCTGGAACTAGAAGTTCATTCAGGGCTTGGAGGGGACTCTGTGTTCCAAAGGGCCTGACCCTACATGAAGACCGGCTGCCTGTGTCCGGATCCCCTGAGACGGTCCGTCCTGGACTCAGTCCTTTTCGCCTTTGGAGGCCCCTTGCGGTAGCCTCTCCCTGCTTTCTTGCCTCTGCGGCCTCGCACCTGTAGCTGCCCTCCGTGCTCCCTGATGTTGTTCTCCCAGAACACAGAGCCGTGACCACGTCACTCCCTGGTTCAGAGCCTTCAGTGACCCCGCTGCTTGTGAAACGATGGCCAGGTTCCTTGTATGCGCTCACCGCCAGGCCAGCCTTTCCCACCTTCCCCCCACCCCGCTCCCCCCACCACTCCCCTCTCTGCTCTTGCTGTCTCTTGGCCAGCAGTAGCCCCCTCACCCTGGGTGAAGCCCAGGGGCTCCCCCGTCTGCTTGAGCACAGGTCAGCCTCAGCCTTTGCACTTCCTTGTACCCTGCCTGGAGCGTCGTGCCCGGGACCGCACAGGTCTCGGCATCCTCCTCCACCGAGGCCCTGCCATCCACACTCTCTCCTGGTCCCGTTCGGTGTTCTCAATCGCTATCTGGAGCCGCCTCGTTCGGTCGTTGGTAGGCTGCCTCCTCTCCACCAGGCTCCATGTGAGAGCAGAACAGAACAGGGCAGGGGTCTCGCCACCACTGTAACCCGTGCCTACGGCACTGTCGTCCACCCTGTCAGGGCTTCCTCAAGTTGAATAAACAGGTGATGCAGCCTTTGCCCTGCTCTGAGGTGGCTCCAGGCTCATGTAGGAGGGTGTGTGGGCATGTATTCGTGCACACCTAGGTGTGCTCATGGCAGCCTCACTGGATCCTTTATTCCTCGAAGTGGGGCCCGTGCCCTAGGTCTTCAGAACACCTCTGCCGCCCGCCTCCCACCCTGGGCCTCAGCCCGCCTAGACACCAGCCCATGGCAGCTGCGCAGTCCAGGGGCCTGGGAGGAGGAGGGAGGCGCAGCCCAGCCGCATCCTGATGCTCACCCCCATCCGAGCACGAGACACACCCCCCGACTGAGATGAGGGGCCTGAATCCACGTGCTTTCCTGCCTCAGGGGGGACGCCAGTGCCTCTTCTCCTGACGTGCCTTTTCCCCCGACCTTAGGCCCTGCGGGTTCCCGGTGGAGAGATTACAGCGCCTTGGCCATCATCATGGCAGGGATAGCGTTTGGCTTTCACCAGCTCTACAAGGTAAGCTGCCCCTCCCTGCACCCCCTGGGCGCTGCCCTGAGCCCGGGGGCAGCAGTGGGCCTGCCTGCAGAGGCCGAGCGCCCTGATGATCTCGCTCGCTGAGGGGCGTCCAGGTCAAGTCCTGGTCCTGTTCCCACCCGGGTGGGTGCGCTTGGCAGGTTCAGACCCGCCTCATCTGCTAGACTCGGCATCTCCCCTCCAAGTCCCTGTGCAGCAGGGACCCCGTCGATCAATGAGCCACATCAGGTACTTAGAACAGTGCCTGGCACTTAGCAGGCCAGACCTTTTTGAGAGACAGAATGACGTGTGGTTAAGGGCATGAACGCTGGAGCCCAGCTGCCTGTGTTGCATCCTGGCTCTACCACTTGGCAGCTGTGTGACCGCAGGCTCAGCGGTTCTGTGTGTAACATGGGAACAATAGTATCTACCTTACGAGGCTGTTGTGATGCTGAAAGGAGTCACTGCTCCCCTGGGAAGTGCTCTGAGCCCAGCACACAGGAAGCGCTCTGCACGCTCTTGAGAATCTCAGTACGAACGTATCTACAGGATCTACCTTTTCCCCCTATGTATTGTGTTGGCATCCATGTAGACCTAGGGTTTTTCATGGACTACGTAGTCAACCCTCAGGATCCCAGAGTTCATTGCTTACAACGGAGCTGCAGGCAGGAAGTAACATTTACTTCCTTGATACCAGATACTAATCAGACACTAATTACCAGCTACTAACTTTGATTTGAAGCAAGTTGAGTCTTTTTTAGAAGATGCAGAGCCAGGGTAGGTCCCCAGAGACAAAAGGTAAAAGAGTGGCTGGAGGACTTACTCTCTGCTGGTCCTTTCCTTCTGAGGCCACCTGCGACTCCATCTCTGATTTGGAGATTTTTAAAAAAGAATCTGAATGACTATCCAGACTCACGTTGTAACTTTTTTTTTTTTTTTTTTTTTTTTTTGGTCACGCCACACAACTTGCTAGATCCTAGTTCCCCGGGATCAAACCTGTGCCCACTACAGTGGAAGCACGGAGTCCTAACCACTAGACCGCCAGGGAAGTCCCCCCATGTTTAATTTTAGCACATGAAACATGTTTCAGCATTGTACTATGGGATTCTTAATTTTTCACTTAAGTGCAAACGCTAATGACAGAGTTGTAGCAGAATATAATCTTTTCAGTGTAACATTTATTCTTGAAGTTGGGAATCTCCACATTAGAAATCCAGAAACAAGATGTTCTGGGTCCTGGGACTTCTCCCTCTGATGCCATTGTGTCCTGAAAGTCTATTTCCAACCACTGACTGCATACAGTCACCAGGAAGAAGAATATGCTAAGACAGGATTCTCACATCAATGTCCCAGCTCTACTAAGCGGTACCTGATAGTCACATGGCTGCCCTTGGACGGCCTATGATCTGGTGGAGACAGAAAGCATAGCTCCCCTTGGAGCAAAGCAGAGATATCATCAGTTGTTTCCACGAAGCTCTGATCTTTAGTCTCTGCTTTAAAAAAGAAGAGACATTGGGGCTTCCCTGGTGGTGCAGTGGTTGAGAGTCCGCCTGCCGATGCAGGGGACACGGGTTCGTGCCCCGGTCCGGGAAGATCCCACATGCCGCGGAGCGGCTGGGTCCGTGAGCCACGACCGCTGAGCCTGCGCGTCTGGAGCCTGTGCTCCGCAATGGGAGAGGCCACAACAGTGAGAGGCCCACGTACCGCAAAAAAAAAAAAAAAAAAAGAAGAAGAGACATTGGAAGATTAGTCACGATGGTGACAAGAGAATTTAAAAAACATCTGCTAAATTAAAAAACAAAAAGGAGAGGTAAGCTGTTATCTTGTTTTATAAATATGTAAAGATTTAGGCTGGGGTAGTGTATGTGTTCCTTTCCTCAGCATTTTTGATCTTAGAAATGGAATTTTTAGTCCATTACACGTGTAAGAATTTCTTGACTTTTATACTTTGGAAATTTTCAACCTGGAACGTAAGGCTCCATTTTATGAGTTTCGGCTCGGCTGTGGGTAATAACTCACACGATGGTTGAAAAGCACTTTGCAAAATAGAAAATGCTTCTATATGTATGCTAAATAGTGATCTTCACTTAGGAGCTGCTCTTGAAATGAGTTCTCTGACAGGCCCCTTGTGAGAGACCTCCTTTCCCTTCCCCAGTACAGAAGCCTTAATGGAGAAGTTGCCATCTTTTCCTGTCTGGGGCCCGAATGGAGTAAGAACCAAAGTCTCTTTTGGTCACACCTGCCAGTTACTACACCTGCCAAGCTTGCACTCTGCCACCCCTGGTACCACCCCAGTAAAGTTGGTGACTGGTCTCACGCTCCTAAGATGGGGGGCTCCACGTCCAGAGCTTTTGGAGTTTGGAGCCCATGTTCTTTCGTCCAGCTCTCCCAGCGGGCACCTTGCCGCCCACCTCTAACCCTTCACACTTCCAAGCAGGCAGTCAGTTACCAGCTGCGCCCTGTCTGCCTTCTTCCTGAATGTTCCGAGATTCTCAGAACATTCAAGATTGCCCTGCAGCATCAGCTTCCTTTTTCCCCCACGGTCAGTGTCTCCTGATTCTGCTCCTTGCTCCCCCTTCTGCCCCGTGTCTCAGTTCTGGGAGAGTCTGGCTGCATTTAACTCTTATCTGAAGGAAGCTTGTTCTGAGGATTCAAGGCTTTTCGAAGAAGAATGGGTGTGACCTCCTTAGGTAGCCTCGGAATACCCATATTATTATCCCCTCCTAGTGAAAGAGCCAAAGGTCCCACAAATCTATTGTGGATTTTGATCTTGTTTCTTGAATAATTTTTTTGTTTATTTTTACTTGTTTGTTTCCGAATGGAGAATTCATTCACGTGGTTCAAAATGTTAAAGGTTCAGAAAAGTGTACAGCAAACTTCCCTCCCACTCCGCCCTGGAAGCCACCAGTGGTACCACTTCCTTGGATAACCTTTTGCATTTTTATGATATACAACTTTTAAAGTAGAATTCTGAGTATTTTTGGACACAAGTATTGTATATAGCAACATTTAAAAATCTAAAAGAACCAAAAAGTGCTCCATCATAGTGGGTCAAATTGATTTTTTGTGTCCCTGTTCCCTGGTTCTGGTCCTGATTCAGACAGAGTTTTTTTTTTTTTTTTTATGTGGTTGTAATCACAGCCTCATAATTTTCGGATGTCTTGTTCATTTACGGTGTTGGCATAGGGTTTCCGAAACCCAGGGTTGATGGAGAGAAAGTTGGTCGGCAGAATTTGAGAGACTGTTGAAGAGTATCCCAAGTACGTACCCATTCCTCATGTGCACCCTGCTTCTCGCAGAAATACCTGCTCCCCCTCATCATGGGCGGCCGGGAGGACAGGAAGCAACTGGAGAGGATGGAGGCGAGTCTCTCAGAGCTGAGTGGCAGCGTGGCACAGACAGGTAAAGATTAATGACTCCACCAAGTCACCCCTCAAAGCCTTCTCCGAGCAGCCCCTTCTTTGTCCCCTCCCCTCTCCCCTCCGTCTCCACTTTATGTGGTGACTTCATTTATCTGCTCTGAGAATCTGTTCACATTTGCAAATGAAGCCGCCGTCATTTCGGTTTAATTTGAAATTGCTTGTTTACTGTCGGCGCGGCCTCAATTAATTATGTTTTTACGGAAAGGCTCCCAACCTCAGAATATTAATAAGGGGAATAAAATGACAGCCTTTCTAAGGGCTGTAAAGTTCATTTTTAATTTCTGCTTCTATGAGGTTTTCAGGGGGGTTTTCAGCAATTTTCCCCCTTCCCTCTAAGAATCCAACACAGGGTCAAGAGAGGCTGTAATTACTGCGGCTCCAGGGACCCCGGCCACCTCCTCTGTCATCGACTCCACGGGGCTCACGTTCATTACCCGGTGCCCCAGTGATGGCCCAGATTAGCTGGGACCTGTCGCGCCAGAGGTGGTTTTCTCCTTTATAAACTTGTTTACTAGATGGAGCCTCTGAATCTAAAAACTCTGGCAAACTAGAGAGCCACCTGTCCCAGGCAGGAGTCTGTCCCTCGGGGGCATGTTTGTGAAGCCCTCGGAAACCCTCTGGAGCACGTGCCCTGCTGGCATGTCTCCTTGGAGGCTGACGGTGGGCCGGGAGCTCCAGCAGCCTCTGGGTTGGGTGGGGAGGATAGGAAGGAGCAGTAAGGAAATGGGATTTGCAGTTTGTAACCGCTCGGGGATGCTGTGGACTGAGATGTCTCTCTCCCAGGATTGGAGACTTGCCATGAGTTCTGTAGTGGCGTGGGGAGGCCCGGGAGATGGGGGATGCAGGCAGGATGGAAGTTGCAAGAGCCAAGCGAATCATAAACAGATATAATTAGAGGGGAGAGGTTTTGGACGGATATACTGTTGACCACGGACAACTGCACAATAGAAAGATAAAGTAGAAATACTAGAGGTTAGATACGGTGCAGGTAGATGCCCCAGAGTGCAGATGAATTATGTGGATTGCACGGGCCGGGGGCGGGGGGAATGTCTGCAGATAAACTAGATGCAGCAGCTTATAGGTGTGTGGACAGAAGGAAGGATCTGTATCATTTAACAGAGATGCAACTGCTCTTTCCTCCCAGTGACTCAGTTACAGATGACTTTAGCCTCTGTCCAGGAGCTGCTGATTCAGCAGCAGCAGAAAGTCCAGGAGCTCGCCCACGAGCTGGCCACAGCCAAGGTACTTGTCCCTGACCCTCTGGTCCCTCTAGGTCCGGGTCTGCCCTGCACGGCTCTTCACTCCCATCCTTTGTGCCCAGTTCACTGCATCTGCTGGGGTCTGATGTTGTCTCTTCTGACACCGGTGACCCTGCCCTTGTAGAGACAGGAGGCGGTCACCGTGCTGGTGGTGTGGCATTCAGTGACGGAGGCTGTCCTTTCTGTCTCCGTGTCACCTCCCAACAGGAGGGAGGAAAAGCAGCTCTGTGCCTGTGGCCCTCCCGTGGCAGCACATGCCCCAGATCTGGTGGTGGCCGGTGTCGACACAGGATGGTCTCCACCACAAGTTAGGTCAGAGGTCCTGGCGTTGCCAAGAGCGATTGCAGGGAACAGGGTGGGAGGAGTGTACCCAGACCCTGGGCTGACATGCTGCCGTGGGTGGGTTCTCCAAACCCAGGCCTCGGGATCCGGTAACCCCCAGAGGAGTGTAGACCCACCTGGGGTCGACTGAGGCGGCTTCCTTGCCTCACTTGGCACATCTGGAGCTGTCTTGGCAACATCAGACCCTAGGATCAGACCACTGGGGTTCAGGCTCTCCTGTGCCCCGTGCTACCTGTGTGACTGCAGACAAGCGACTTGCTGTTCCCTCGTCTGTAAGAAGGAGCTGTACCGCACCTCCCTCGTTGCCTGTCCCCACTGAGGACAGAGCCTGGCTCCCGTCAGCCCCAGGATGGCAGGCTTTGGGTCTGGGTTCTGTGCATGTGTGACAGGGTGTTCCCGACACAGACTGGGCCCGGGAGACAGTGGTCCAGTGGCTCCAGGGCATCCACTGCCCTCCCCACTCCATCCAAGGCCTCCCGGGTTGCTTTCTGGCTGCTTCCACGCAGCCGTGCTGTAAAGGATCTTGCTCCGAGCAGCTCTCCCAGAGGAAGCCCCACCCCAGTGCGCGACTCCGTGTGAGCCGGCGCTCTTGTGAAGGGGGTCCCCGAGAATCCTCTCATGGGGTACCCCACCCACGGAGGCCAGTGGCCACCGCCAGCCACCGTGCACGCTCCCCGCGGGCGGGCGGGCGGGCGGGCGGCCCATAAAGCAGCTGAGGAGGCAGTCACGGCCTGTGACCACCTCTCCTCCATTGTCTTTTGGAGCGGCAGCCTGCCAGTGGCCAGAAGCCTTTCCAGAAATTGGAAAACTGTTTTCAGACCTTAAGCATTAAGATTAAGACCACATGTTGCATTTTAGGAGGGGAGGGGGGCCCGGGGTAGCGTTTGGTGGTTGAGCGCCGCCTCTGAGGGTGTCTCGTGCTTGTTTTTCTGATGCCCCCGCGCCTGCCCCCAGCCCCTTTCATTCTCTGCTGTGCTGAAGCCGTGCTCACTGGTGTCTAAACCCATCTGTGTGAAGGCTTCGGTTACCCCATAAACCAAAGACTCAGAGCTGTGTTTTCTCAGCTGTAATGTAAGTTTTTATATCTGGCTTCCAAACCCCTACTGCAGCACTGTAAAAAATTAAAAAGAAGAGCATTCAGTAATTAAAAAACCTACATAAAACTGAAGGCTGGGAGTTTTCTACAACTGTTTTTTAGAGACTGGCTAAAAAGCCCCAGATGTCAGATTTTATTTCTAAATCCTGGCATCTGGCACCATATGCGTTTGGAAATTTGAGTCCTTTGTAGGCCGGTGAGTGGAAATTGCTCCCTTGTTAATGGGCTGCTATAGCTTTCAAGGTCTCAGAGAGGCCAGAGCAGTGGCTCCTGGGTCTGCGCTGTCTGGTGGTCTGGAGTGGGGACCCCAAGGGGATGTGTGTGAGGGCGGCCGAGCGCCTGTGTGCGCTCGTTCCGAGGCTGCCCGGGGTTTCTTTCCTGAGGCCTGCAGCCCCCGCGGGGGGCGCTTCCCGCTGTGGAGCCGGGCTGGGGCTGCCGGCCGAGGCAGGACCCACAGCACCCCTCACCCCACCTTAGAGCCCCGCAGGCTGATGGGAATGTGCGGGGCCCCTCCGCGCTGCCAGCCTGGGGCTCCCCACACTCTCCTGAACTCAGGGCCCGGGTGTTCTGTGGCAGGCAGCGGGGGCCTTGTACCCGTAAGCAGAGGACCGCGCACCCGAGGCCATCACACCTGGGACTGGCCCGTAAACGCTTCGCAGGCAGCTTGGCCGAGGCAGCTGCCCTTTGGGGGACCTCCTCTCCATCTATCCCAGCAAGATTGCCAAAGAAAGGTGTGGTCGTTTGAAGTTTATATAGAAAACAGTGTCAGCGGGGAAGGTGTGTGGGGGAAGGGTGACGTTTGTCTGAGGTTCCTGTGGCTGCTTCCCCTGTGGGCCCTGCTCCGGGACATCTTCGTTCTCCCTGCTGAACCTTCAGGGTCGTCCTGAAGAGCAGCTGCAGATGGGCGGCCTGGCCCTCGACTCCTGGTTGTGCAGATAGCGGGGCCCAGTGCATGGCCTGACGTTACAGCTGCGTGGGGAAGGGTATCCTGGGCGAAGCCTGCCTTCTGGGCATGATTGAGAGTAGAGCTGGGGGATGGGCCAGGCAGGTGCTCAGGTGTCTCCCTTGACCCTTCAAGGTGGCTCCAGGTACCAGGCTCCTGGTACCTGTGGTTGAGGTGGCTGCCTGTCCCAGCCCCAGAGTTTCCGTGTGTGTGTGTGTGTGTGTGTGTGTGTGTGTGTGTGTGTGTGTGTGTGTGTGTGTGTGTGTGTGTGTGTGTGTGTGTGTGTGATCTCTCTGCAGGGAGAGGGACTTAGGTGGAGGGAGTAGTTGTTGTAGAGATGGAATTTATTTATCTTAATAGTTTTGTTTTAATGGAATGTTTCAAATACATCTGGAAATGGGGGGGCTGCACAGCAAGCCCACATGTTCTGGCTACACAGCTGCAGCCGCTGCCTCGGGCCATCCTGCCATACCCCTACCCGCAGGTGATTTTGAAGCACATCTCAGACAGCATATCATTTCATACTTCAGACACTTCAGTGTGTATCTATAAAAGATAAGGGCTCTTTTGTTGTTGATGTTTTATTTTACATAACCAGGCTGCCACTATCACACCTGAATGCATGGCATGATTCCCTAATATAGTCAGCTATCCAGATAGACTTGTGGGAGTGTTTGTTCTAAGGGAGTCGTCACTTAAACAGAGATCCAGGCAGGCAGACCCCTGAATGGGCTGCAGCAGAACCCTACCGAGGGAGGTTCCTGGCTGGCATGCAGGACACGGAATCCCCCCGGGGTCCTCCTTGCCACCCCAGCAGTCTGAGCTTCAAGGGGTGGGAGGAGGTGCTGCTCTGATCTTCTGTCTCCTGTGTGACTTTCAGGCCACCACTTCCACCAACTGGATCCTGGAGTCCCAGAACATCAATGAACTCAAGTCGGAAATTAACTCCTTGAAAGGGCTTCTTTTAAATCGGTAGGAGCTGAAAAGGCACGGGCTTCTGTTCTGCTCTCTGACTTCGACTTGGGGGAGGGAGCTCTTGGGGCCCATCCAGCCGCCAGCCATTGGGGGCAAGGGAGGGGCACGTCTCCCTGGGGGCCCCCTGTGCGTCCCACCCCAGATTGAGCTGCATGATTCAGGCATTGAGTTTGGGAATCTCTTGCACTGCCACCTTCCCTCCCCGGTTGGCCCCTCCCTCTCCACTCTAGGGGTGACAGCCTGTAGTGCCCACGAGTTTTGAGATACAGTCACTTGGTCCTGTCAAGACCCAGTCAAGGGCAGCTGGAGCCAGAAGCAGGGCCTTGAGCAGAGGAGAGAATCCCTACCCTCCAGATAGGGCCATCTCCTCCCCGTCCTCAGCCCCGGCTGGACCTCCCAGTGAGTGGCAGCTTGGTCCCAGAGAAGGTCCCCCCCAGAGGGCCAGGCCAGGGGTCTCTGTTCCTGCTCAGTTTGAAGAGCCTATGATTCAAGGCAGAGGCAGACGCAGTGCCCGCCTCCCCACTCCCCGGCTCTTGTGGTCTCACTCTGCTGTCCCTCCGCAGGGACAGCACCAACACAGCCCTGATAGGAGGGTGACCAGCTTGTCCAGGCTTGCCTGGGCCCGTCTTTTTTTAAAACTGAAAGTCCTGTGTCCTGGGCCGCCCCTCCTGCAGGGCGCCCTGGGAGTTAGTGGGGGCTGAGCGAGGCGGGGGCCTTCACTCCAGGTCAGTGATGGGGGCTGGCAGCGTCTCGTGGTCCCAACCAGAGGACCCAGTTCTCCAAGCCACCCACTTCCAGGCTGTCTGTGGGGAAAAGAGCGTGGCCTTAAGAGAGGCACGGCTGAGCTCGGGGCACCAGAGGGCTGTCTGCTGGGGACACGGTGAACGCCGAGGCCCCGACTGTGTGCTCCGCGTAGCAGGGTCTGAGGTGGAAGGGCTGTCCTGGGCCAGAGCTGGTGGTCTGGTGGGCAGCCCAGGAGGCGGCAGGCCTTTGTCCTCCCAGCTCAGGCAGGGGTGATCCCGCCTGTCCTCGAGCTTGATTTCCAAGCCCTTGCCAAGCGGACCTGACTTCCCAGGTCTGGGCTGGGCTGGCTGCTGGCCCAGGACCCAGGGCAGGGATGCAGGAGTGGGAGGGAGAACTGGCTCTTCTGTCAAGTGTTGAACTCGGAGGTTTTCTAGAAAAGTGCTAGGTTACCAGCATTACCCTTCTGGTTCTGATGTCTCTGACCCCGAGACCAGTGGCCAGGCTCTCCCCCACCCCCTGCCTTTGCCCAGGCCACAGGCAAGTGAGAGTGGAGGCCCAGGGGCCTTGGCTTCCCAGGCTTCTGGCTCCCCACTGTTGCTCGCTGCCCCTCCCAGGGCTGGAGGCTGGGACAGTGCTGTAAGGGCGGGAGGGAACGGGCGCCAGGGGGTGGCAGGGCCCCCAGAGCCAAGTGTCCAGCAGCTGCCAGGGAGAGCGGGCCTGGCCCCAGGCAGAGGGGACCCCAGGAGGCACCCTGAGTGGACCGGGGGCTCTGCAGGCAGCCCCGGTGCCTCTGGCTTCCGTCTCAGCCGCTCCCACCTCAACGGGCCAAGAGGCCTTATTTCCAGAGGAGGGGGAGGGGGGGAGGGGGGAGTGGGCGGCGGAGCTCCAGCCTGTCCCCTGGCCCTGTCCCCTGCTCAGTGGCGCTGGGGTGGCTGCTCAGCCTCCGTGAGCACTCTGGGTCGGGAGGGTGCGGCTCTTCTGAGGGTGACCCTGCCGTCTTCTCCTTCCTCGGCCAGGAGGCAGTTCCCCCCTTCCCCGTCGGCCCCGAAGATCCCCTCCTGGCAGATCCCGGTCAAGTCCCCGTCACCCTCCAGCCCCGCGGCCGTGAACCACCACAGCAGCAGTGACATCTCGCCCGTCAGCAACGAGTCCACGTCGTCCTCGCCCGTGAAGGAGGGCCACAGCCCTGAGGGCTCCACGGCCACGTACCACCTGCTGGGCCCCCAGGAGGAGGGCGAGGGGGTGGTGGACGTCAAGGGCCAGGTGAGGATGGAGGTGCAGGGCGAGGAGGAGAAGAGGGGGGACGAGGACGACGAGGAGGACGAGGACGTGAGCCGCGTGGACGAGGAGGACCGCCTGGGGGTGCAGAGGGAGGACCGCCGAGGTGGGGACGGGCAGATCAACGAGCAGGTGGAGAAGCTGCGGCGGCCCGAGGGCGCCAGCAACGAAAGCGAACGGGACTAGGTGGCCGGGGTCCTGGTCCAGGTGCAGGACGTGGCCTTGAGCCGGTCGGGGGCAGGGCTTCCGCAGCCTCGCCGGCCTGGGCGGCGTGAGGGCCGAAGCGTGTCCACCCCACCCACCGCAGACAGACAGGCCTCTGACCTTGTTCTCATGTCGGGCCGAGGGCTCCGAACTCTCTGGGCGCAAGCCCCCCCAGCCCCCTCCCAGGCAGACGTCCCGTCCAGGGGTGTCTGCTGGGTGTCTTAGCCAACCTAACGCCGTGCATGACAAGAGGTAGTTTTATTACCTGACTCCTGACCCTCTGGAGGAGGAGCCGCGGGGCCTGGCGTCTGCCGTCCCTTCCCTCCGCCCCGGCTCCCTCACTGCTTCTCACCAGTGACCAAGGGGGCCGCACTCTCGTGATCCCCAAAGCAATGGCCCTGCGCTTCCCTCTGGGCGGGGCCTCCCAGGCCCCCCAGGCCCCCCAGCCAGTCCCTGCCCAGACGATGCCAACCTTGTGTGCCCGTCGCAGCTGCAGCCTGGTCGTCCGCCACCCACGACATCACGCTGCTCCCGACCGTTCGCTTGCCGCATCGTGGCTCAGCTACTGCCATGGTGAGATGTGGTCCCACATCCACTAGGAGCCAGGCACAGGGTCTTCCTGTCTGTCCCTTGCCCCGCCCTGCCCCCCAAACATGTGTTCTTTTGTGTGATCAGGTATAGGTTTCAGAATATAAGATACGACTGTATATAATTGTAATAAATATGAGTTGCCACTATTTAATTCCTGCCTGTGGCTTCCTGTCTGCTCACGGCACCCCGTGCCCAGGGGTGGATCTCGGCCAAGGCTGCGCCAGGTGGGCCCAGGGAGGGGCCGCGGGGGCGGCGCCCGGCAGCCCTGCGGTGGGCCTGATGGGGGCAGCCCCTGCTTCCCTCGGCCAGTCTCTCCCCTAAGGCAGGTGTCGCAGCCGCTCACCCACAGCTGGAGGGTCTCATCCTCGGTCCCGAGTGGCTGCCGGAGGGCGACGTTCTGATCCAGGAGGAAGGGACCTCACGCTACTGTATATAGACCTGGTGTGGAGTGTGATGAGCTCACCTTCCTTAAATGGATGCATGTGCTCCCAGGAGAGTGTGTCTCGTTCCCTCGTCCTCCCCCGTCTCGTCTCCCTCTCACCCTCCCTGTCTCCCTTTACCCTTCACACAGCATTTAGCTAAACCCAGAAAAACAGCACGGGACGCTCCTTCCCGGGAGCACTCGGCTCCCTCGAGCCCCCAGTGCTGTGGCCCAGTGTGCGGGGGTCAGAGGGCCTGGTCCTGTCCGGTGCCTCGTGTAGACACGGGCTTTGGAGACAAAGTGCAGGCACCCCGGCCGCCGCGGAGGTGGAGCTGCAGCGGGTATGTACCCTCCGGGGAGGCCTCGGCCTCCTGAGCGCAGCGCTGGCCTCCCACCCGCCTGGCCCTGGGGAGGGAGGAAGCTGCTGGCCGAGGGTGAGAGACTTGGCATGGGGGCTGTTTTGTCTCAGAAAACATTTCCCCTCCTGCCCAGGCCCCTTTTTTGGGCTCCCATGGTAAACTCCTTCCTGCCTCTCAGGCAGGGGGCCCTCGCCCTGACACTCTGAGTATCTGGCCCTTCAGCCTGGTTTCCCAGGTTTTGTCTTCGATGCTCATAACCTCACGTGATGTCCCGGCTCATGCTCCCTAGGGACAAGCAAAGACCCCCCCCCCACACACACACACCCTGCCGTTGAGTCACCTCTGCCTCTTGCCATCCCCGAAGAAGCCAGGTTTCTCCATCCCCAGGGGCTCCCAGCCTGGTCTGGACGAGGAGCCCAGCGCCCGGGAGCCAGGCAGGCAGACAGACCTGGGATGACAGGCAGAGAGAGGGCTGGTGGCTCGGTTGGAAGCACCCCTGGGCCTCGGGGGCCGGAGATAGGGTTTCCCCGCTCTGCCCTCCTCGGGGAATGGAAGCCTGGGTCCCGCGTGGGCCGTCTCAGGGTGTCCCCTTCTACTTGGTAACTGTTTCTTGCGGCCTCTAACTTTGCAGAGGTCCCTCCTGCAGTGGGACCAGACTGGGGCCGGGGCCGGGGGGGGAGGGGGGCAGAGGGCAGATAGCCTGGGACGGAGACACAGCCAGAGCTGCTAGCGCAGGGCAGCGGGCACTCGGGGGACCTTGTGGGGTATGTCTTCCCCAACCTGGGGGGTCGGTTGTCTCGCAGGTCCCCGGACTCACTGCGGGAGAAAGGGATGAAAACCTGGGCCCGGGGGCCTTTTGCCCTGCGGGTCCTGAGCGCCCGATTTCAGCTTTTGAGGACAGAGAGTCTGGCGCGATTCCAGGGAGGGAAAAACCCCTCCCCAAACGGCGTGAGTGCTGCCTAATAAAGGCAGCTGCTGGACGGAGGGAAAACAGCCCTTTGAAAAAAAAAGCCTTTCATTAGAAAAATAATGCATTTCATCCAAATAAGGTAAAAATATTTGGAATGGGGCAGAAGTGAGCAGCAGGCAGCGCCTGTCAGGCCCTTTCTGGAAGGGGGAAGATTATTAAACTCAATTACAAAGTATTTTTGTAAAGTGTCTTTAAGAAAGAACTCGCCCAGCGCTCAGAGGCTGCAGGACGGCCCTCCGGCCCCCGAGGGCTCCCAGCTGGCCCCGGGAGGTCCGCGGGCTCTGCCTTGGGCAGGGCCCTCCCTCAGGCAGCCCCAGCTGCCCTGCTCTAAGCGACGCCCCCCCCCCCCCCGCCCGGAGTGCAGCGGGCGAGGCTGCTGCTCTACCTGCACAGCCGGGTCGGCCTCCTTCCGCAGGAGCCGGGTGGTCGGTGTCCTGCGACACCCTGGCGGGGAAGGGCAGCGTTGTGGGTCGGGGGAAAGGGATGCTGAGTTTGTAAATGGTCTCTTTTTTCATACCGTGGGCGCACATATCAGCTGTTTAAAACATCCAGTCGCTATTGAAGGGGCTAGAGGATACAGAATTCCTCTCCCACCTCCACTCGGTTCACAGGTGTGCGCACGTCGTCTCTCTTAATAAAAACGGGAAGTTCCTCTTCAGTGTTGTGTGACTTGCCTGTCTCACTGAAAGTGAAGCGTGTGTCCTCGGGGGGCTCACCAGGTGGGAGGAGAGGGGTTCTCTAGGAGGCGCCTCTCCTGGCCTCCCCCTGTGCTCAGCCAGGGCAGCGAGGTGCCGGTTCTCGGCCTGGCCCAGGACCTCCCTCTCTTCTGGTGACTGTCCCTTCCTGCCCCAGGCTCAGCTTCTACCCCAGCCTCACCCCGCCTCACACCGCCCCTGCCCCAGACCCAGACCGGTTCTGCCCGAGGCGGAGGGAGAGCCGGCAGGAGACTGGCCGACAACCTGATTCTCAGGACTTTACTTAATCCTTAGTGTTTCTTCGTCTGTTTGCTTAAAGTTGCTTCTGCCAAGGCACCCAGAGAAGAGGGTCAGAGTCTCCACACAAAGCAGGCAAGGAGATGCCAGTGAAACCCCAAAGGTTGCCGTGGCTCCAGCTCACCTGAGGGTGGACCCAGTCCTGGCTGACCCCTCCCTGCCCGGACACCTCCCTGGCCCCTGCTCCTTCAGGCTGCACAGGTGTTTCCCACCCGGGGGATTGGCCACCCCCCGCCAGGGACAGACACCTCCAGGGTGCCCGCGGTGCTGGTGGGTGACTGCCACGTTCTCCACCGAGAGCTGGCACGTCCTCACCCCCCCCCACCTCCGGCTCCCCAGCCCCGCCCTGGGCTCCAGGCACGCGCTCTCACTCAGAGAGGAGTTTAAATCTCCAGCCGAGTGTCGTGCCGAGTGTCGAGTGTCGTGTCGAGTGTCGAGTGTCGTGTGTCGTGTCGGGCGCTTTTCCCTGAATGGTGAACAAACCTTAATAGTTTACTTCCATCAAGCACTTTAAAGCTCACACTGCTCTGGAAGAGGAGATGAGATTTTATTATCACTTCATGAGGACGCCTGCAGCCTTTCCTTGCCCAACAGATCCTGGGAGGATCTTCTTTATAGTGAAGGGGTCACATTTTAAAACACATCTTGGAAACTCAGGTGCCCAGCCCTCCACGTCCCGGCCCAGCAGCTCTGGGAGGATGTTTCCAAGGGCATTAGTTCCAGGGCGCCCTGTAGATCCAGGGTGTGGCAGCCAGGCCTCAGGGAGGCTCTGGGCAGGGCCTTGGGGCCCTTTGATGGGGAAAAAGCCTTGGACTCTCCGAGGTCCCGGTGTCTCCCCCGACTGGCGTGGGTGCAGGGCTCACAGGAAGAGAAGCCGCTGGGTCTGGCCCTGCACTGGCTGTGCACCCCTAGGAGGCGCTTCCTGTCTGCCCCCATGCAGAGGGTGGGGCGGCTCCTCCCGGCGAGGGTGGCACAGGTCTGGCCCTGTTCAATCCCGGCAAGGTCCCCAGGACTCCAGCTGGTCCGAGGGGCCCTGCTTCCTGGAGGCCTTCCTGGGGGCAGCAGCACTTCCACTACCTCTGTGCCCTGGGCCAAGGCCGCCTCTCATGGAGGCGAGCAGATCGACAGGCTGTCTGTGCCCCGGGTGACGGGACATGCGGGCCACGCCCCCCGGAGGGCACGGCCCTGGTGCGGTGGGTCCAGGGGGGTTGTGAATGCCGAGGCCCAACTCCCTTGGGTGACTCAGCTGCTGGTCGCACCCAAGCCGGACCAGGTGTGTGGGAGGTGGGCAGGCGACTGAGCTCAGCGCAAGCCTGTGCGCGGATTCGGGTTCTCTCCAGGAGGTTGCCAAACTCTTGAATTTGCCCCAGTTGGGGTGTAGGAGCATCACACCACCACAGCTAATTAAATTCCGGAGTGAAAACATGTTTTACCGCGATTCCTACCAAGCCCAACAAGCCACAGGGAGCAAGCACGGTGCGGCCTGGGCCCACTCCGCACCCCTAGGGTGGGGCACGCCGCCGCTGCGGGCCCCGCCCTCCTGGGGTCGCAGTGGGCTCCAGGGACACGGTCTCAGTGGGCAGTGCCTGGGACTGAGAGCTACGGGCTGGCCTGCGCGCAGCGTGCTTACATGTCACAGGCCCTCATCTCCCTGAGGCTCGACTGAGGGCTGCCCTGAGACCCAGCGCCCCCTTCCCTGGGCCCCGTCCTGTCCTGAGCCGAGCCTCTTGCCCTCAGCTAAGCTGGGCCTCTTGTTTACCACGTATGGGTCCGCTGAGGTCCATCTGGCCCCAGAAGGCCTGGGGGCCGCTGGGAAGGGGACAGTCTTGGGGGTCTCCCCGGCCGTGCAGCAGTGCCCAGAGGGAGCCCTGTGTTAGCACCACCCACCCAGCCAGCGGCGGAGGGCTGCGCTCTGGGCCTGGCTCCCTGCCTCCCCTCAGGCCCTGCGGGAGGGCCTGGGAAGCTCCAGTAATGGTTTTAATTTGTTGAACTTGTGTTTTATCCCATAAATTAGTCACTGTTTTATTTAACAGAATCGAGATATCCACAAACAATAGGCGAGTTCCAACTTGAACATTTTAATGAGACAGAAAAAAGTATATATGTTCGCGTCTGTTACAAACGTATTTATGTAAATAGCCTGTGGGCTGCGTGCCAGGAGGAAAGAAGAAAGGGAAGGGCCCTCTGTGCTGGGGGGGCCTGGGTTAGAAAAGAGGCTTTTGTGGTGGAAATGACATTGAGCAGGGCCCCAGGGAGCAGTGCAGCCCCTGCACCCGCTCGCGCCCCCTGCTGTCCCGGCGGTGACACCTGGGGCGCCGCTGGTGGGACTTCACCTCCCCAGCCCCCCGGTCCCTCCCCAGGAAAAAGGGGTGTGCTCCTTGCAGGGATGTGACATCCAGTGAGATGCTCCGCGAGGCGGTGGAGCGTGCAGGGCCCAGCACACACATCTCCTCCCCAGGGCCCTGGGCCACCTGGCCACCTGGAAGGAGGTTAGCTCAGGGCAAGGCTGGCAAGCTGGCACAGATGAGGAGGTTTACTGAGGAGGGCGTCACCATCTAGAAGCGTCAGGGCAGATGTGCGGCCTGCACTCTGGACGGGGCCTGGCCGTAGTGCTCGAGCCACCCATGCTTCTGAGGGAGCCCCAGCCGTGGTGCCACCGGGCTCGGCAACTCAGGCAGGCCGGGGGCTGGTGGCTACGGACCCAGGAATGGCCCCCGCTGGCTCTGCCCCTGCGTGCTCCGGGCAGGAGCCGAGCCAGCATCCGGATCGGATCCGGGTACGCGCCGTTCCCAGCCCGGGCAGGTCCCTGCAGGAAGGAGGAAGGAGCCGAGGGAGGAGGCAGAGGGATGACCCTTGCCAAACGCCTGCCCAGTAGCCCTGGCTGCGCCGGGAGAGAGCCGGCCAGGCTGGGGGCCTCTGGATCCCTTGCCGGAGGCCTGAGGCGTCTGTGCCAGGCGGCTCCTGAGCCTCTGTGGGGCCTTCAGGCGGGGCTGAGGCGGGAGGCCGGGCGGGGCCCAAGCCCCCCACCATCTGTCCAGGAGGACGTGGCCCCATCCCAGGGGTGAGCCCGGTCTGCCCCCTTCCCTGCCAGGGCTGAAGGGTGACCGACACCCTCCCTGCCTTGGCACACGGAGCCCGGCTGGCCATGGTGGCCCTGCCACCCTGCACAGCTGGGTCCCCGCCAGCCGCTCAGGACTGACTTTAAAAATAATAGATAACTTGATAGATTTTTTTTCCAGTTTTTATTGAGTGAAAATGTCAAACCTTGCATCAGTCATGCAAAAAAAAAAATCAAATAAATAAAACACATATATTAAATTTCTAATAGCACTAAATTCAAGTGGAAAAATATTCAGTTCTTAATAACCAGGTGCCGAGGAGACCAGATTCAAGTAATCAGAGCACACGCTGTTCAGTTCGGTTTTCACGTTCTGCGTTTTCGTCTCAAAACCTCTCTATATATCTCTATATATCTATATATGTATATACATATAGATATATACACACATATGTGCATACATATTATTTTATATTTATATATATACACATACATAGTTATAAAACATTAAAAAGAGCATTGGTGGATCAAGCATTGTTTTCCCCACAGAAAGAAAATAAAACAAAAATTACACATTAAAATTCAAAACGAGCTAGCAATGGCTTACAGTCCTAGTGTGCAATGTGAAGGTTGCAAAAGGCTGGACTTCGCACTGTCGGCATCTTCTTTTTTTCTTTTTTCTTTTTTTTTTTTGTTTGATTTTGCTACCTTGAAAAAAAAAATTTTTTTTTTCCTTTACAAAACTCCTTCCACAGACTCCCCGGTTCTGTGGTCGGGCACAAAGTCTGGGCGAATGCTCAGCAGCAGCACGTGGTGCCCACAGAATTCAGGAGGCTCTGGTAGGGGCTGTTCTAGAAAACCATTTGTTTCCTGTTGAATCAGGTACACTCCTTCCGACCACTCCTCCCTCCTGCTCCCTCTCCAGTTCAGACGGTCCTGGCTTTCTGGCTGTGGGCAGCCAAGAGGACAAAAAAAAAAAAAAAGAAAAAAGAAAAAAAAAAAAGAAAAGAAAAAAGAAAGAAAGAAAAAAAAAGTAAACCACTGCCCCCTGCAGCTGGTCAGGCTCCCCTTGGAGACCTCTGGGGAGGAGGCTCTGGGTGACGGCCCCTCCCCCAGGCTGGGCCTCACGCTCTCCCTGTGGCCATGTCACAGGGCCCAACCTGAGACAGGGCTGGTGGCCTGGCCTGGAGTGAAGATGCACAGGAGCGGCCTTGGGCAGCCTGCCCTCCGTCCCTGTCGCCCTCAGAGCCACTGGCCGGGCACGTACCTGCCAGGTGGGCCCCGGCTGGCTCTGGGCTCGGTGAGCTCATTGCTGAGGGAGGGTGGCAGGGGTGGGGGGCTGGGATTTGCAAAAGGAACCAAATCCGGGTGGGTTGCACCAGCAAAGAAGTATCCCAAAGAAATTAATAAAACAAACTGGGAAGAAAAAAGCCCTATAAAGCCACACGCATAACCAATAGAGAAAAACTCAAATGTTAAATTAACTACAAACTTGTATCAGTAATAACAGTCCTTTTTTCTTGTCTCTACGAAATTCAAGTTAAAAGTTGGAATCACGCAGCTCCCATCAGTGCTAGTGTAAAGACGGACAGCCTCAAACTGGTAAGGCCTCTAAACGCTAAACAAAACCCCACGTGAGCAATTGCACTCGGGTCTCCAACCTCAGGGCTGGTCCGGAGGCGGTCTGCGCTCTAGCCGCCCGCCTGCTTTTTTTTTTTTCTTCTTTTGTTCTATGTAGAATAATAACCTTTACAGGAAAAATACTGTACAACTTTCTCGTATTTTTTTCCATGTTGACTATTAAAGCCCCAAACAGTCGCATCCTTCCTGTTCTCACCACCTGGGTGGCAGAGACGCCCTGCGGGCCCAGCAGCCCAGCACCAGCGAGCAGACGCACCCCTTCCCAGGCCCCAGCCCTCGGGACGGACACCCCGACCAGGCCCCGCGCTGGGGGCAGAGTGACCCGGAGCTCCCCGCTCTGCCAAGTCCAGGAGGTTCCCTCCGCGGTCCCTGTAGTGTCGCCCGCCGGACGCCTCCTGCCCCGCCCTCCCCCAGGACCGGGAGGGAGGGTCTTAGCTGCACGAATGGGAGGCCCTGCCAGGTGCCACAGGTGCCGGCCCGCCTCCGGTGGTGAGGGGCGGAGGTCGCGGCGACCCCCGGCGCCCGTCCCAGCCCTGAGCAATGAGGAATCCCACCGGCGTGCTCGGGGGGCCCGGGGTCCGGCGCGGGGAGGGCGCGTGGGGCAGCCGCCCGGGGTCGCCGCCCTCCTCGCCCTCCGGGCCTCCTGCCCCTCGTTCCCACCCCGGACAAGAGCACCTTCTATTTCCCTGAAGAAGATCCCCGAACTGCGGCTGAGGAGGGTCCCGGGCAGCCTCTGTCCTTCCGGCCGCCCAGCTGCCGCGCGGGCGGGGCGGGCGGGCGCGGGGGCAGCCCCGGAGCACCAGAGGGAGGCCCCCGCCTCTGTCCTGAGACGGACTCGGGGTCCGGAAGCACCGGCGGGGCGGCCCCGGGCCCGGAGCGCCTCTCGACGCCGGGACGCGGCGAACACCTAGCTCTGTACAAGGGAAGCTTTACATATAAATACCGTTTCTTACAAAATTGATAATAATAATAACAACAATAAAATAAAGCGGCAAGATCCCGACGGCGCCGGGCGCGGCCGGCCCCCCACGCGCCACGGGCCCCGCGGCTACGGGGAGGCGGCGGCGGCAGGCGTGGGGCCGGGGGGCGCGGGAGCGCCGAGGGCCGCCAGCTCCAGGCTCCGCGACCCCGGCCCCGCCGCCGCCGCCTCGGAGAGCGACTCCTCCGAGTCGGTGCGCAGGTCCTCGTCGTCGTCCTCGTCCTCGTCGTCGTCCTCGTCGTCCTCGTCGTCGTCGTCCTCGTCGTCGTCCGCCTCCTCCTCGTTCAGCTCCAGCTCCTCCTCGTCGTCCTCCTGCGACGACTCGCCGGCCGCGGGGCCGGGCGCGGCGGGGCCGGCGCGGGGCCCGGGGGCGTCGGGCGGGCGGGGGTCGCCCGCGTCGTCCGGACCCCGCCCCGGGCCGGGCAGGAAGAGCAGGGCGGCGGCGGGCTCGGCGCCGGGCGGGGGCGCGCAGTCCAGGCTGGCGGCCGGGCCGGGCGCGGGGCCCTCGGCGCCGGGGGAGGCGGCGGCGGGCGGCTCGCCGCGCTCCTGCTTCTCGTGCTTGCGCTTGTGCGAGTCCATCTGCGACATGCCCACGACCGTGTGGCGGCAGCCGGGGTAGGTGCAGTGGAAGTGCGAGCACTTGAGCTTGTACTTGCAGTCGGCCACGGCGCAGTCGGCGCTCGAGCTGAACTGGCAGAAGCCCGCCGCGCTGATCACGTCCTGCTTGCCGTGGTGCTTGCGGTGCGCCGTGACCTTGGTGCTGTCGGTGCAGCGGAAGCGACAGCGCAGGCAGTGGAAGTGCGTGCTGGTGCCCGAGAAAGGGCAGTCGGCGAAGTGGCAGCTGAGCGAGGCCTTGAAGCGCTTGAAGTCGTCCAGCACGAGGTTGTCCACGCGGTCGTGGTGCTGCGCGTGCTTGTACATGTGCGTGCGCCCGCAGAACTTGTAGCCGCAGTTCTCGCGCGTGCAGTGGTAGTGGGTGACCTTGAGCGAGAACTGGCAGGCCGCGTCCTTGCAGTCCTCGTAGAGGTCGAAGCGCCGGAAGCCCTCCAGCATCATGCCCTCGTCCAGCATCTTGCGCGAGGAGGCTGTCTTGCGCCGCTTGCCGAACGGCGACATGTCCTCAATGATCCAGAAGCGCTTTTTGGCCCCGGAGGCTGTCGGCATGGAGATGGTGTTCCCTGGGGAGGGGGGCTTGGTCAGCGCCCACGTGCACATCCTACCCAGGATTACACCCACGCGAGGTCCCCGATCTCGGCGCGGTGGGCGGGGGGGCCGCCCTCGGGGACAACTCCGCTTCCCGTCGCTCTGGGGGCCTCTCCTATGACCACCCCTCTGCCCCCTGGATAGCTGGGGAGCCCCAGGCTTCCCCCTTCGTCATCCGCATCTGCAGGCTGACCGCACTGGCCTGCCCTGGTGGGTGGCGGAGCAAGCAGCTCTGGGGGATGTGGGTGGGAAGTGAGGACACGTCCTGGCGCTAATTGAAGCTGAAGGGGGAATCTAGGTCGGCAGAGTGTAATTACCCAGGTTGGACGGGGGCCAGGACGCCATCACGCACCCGCCTCTAATGAGGGACAGGCCGGCTCCTTCTCCCGGCCGGCTAACCAGTTTCCCCGGCTGCCGGCCTGTCTGCGCCTGGGACCAGCCTACTCACAACAGGGATGCCGCGCGCCCTGAGGCTGTTGGGGGTTGTAACTCCCCGCCCCAAGGCGCACCTTCTCCTTGGTACCAGAAGGTTCTTTCAGGTCTTGGGGTGTCCCACCCCCAGTGGACTGGGAGAGGGCAGCTCTGCTGCAGGGCCAGGACTGGAGCAGGGGCTCGGCCAGCGGATGGGCTCCATCTGTGCCCTCCCCATCCTGGTCCCAACTGCTTCCTGGGCTTAGGATGCCCCGTTGCCAGGGCTGCTTAATCCACTGTGTGGTTGTGCTTCCCGTTACTCCTTTTCTGCACAGGCAGCTGGGGAAGGGGTGACCGTCCTGGGACTCCCTGCTCCACGCCCCAGGCCCAGCCCTCTCCAGAGTGCAGGGTGGGCACCCTCTGGGCTTCCCCCTCGCGCTGACCCTCCCAGCCCTCCCAGAACCTGCCGAGAAGGCTCAGCCCAGGCACCAGCCTGCTGCCCCATCCGTCTGGGGAGCAGACCTAGTCCCCGCCTCAGCAGGTGGAGAGAACGAGGACTGTGATGGGCTGGGGTACCCAGCAGGGGGCAAGGAAGGGTCTGGGCCCTGGGGATCCGGGTGGGTGAGGAGTGGCTGCTTTGGGTCGGAGGTCACAGGGCTCTGGCTGGTTAAGCGACAGAACAGGGGCTGAATTCCCTGAGGAGGAACCCTCTGCCTTGGTCCCTGCCATCCCCCTGGGCTGGCCCAGTGCCTGGCAGTCGGGCAGAATGTGAGGTAAGACTGCACGGAGGAAGAGGCAGAGCCAAGGTGGTGACGGCACCAAAGGGCAGGGGAGGGCAGGTCCCGTGCCTGCTGGGCGGCAGGTACAGGGTGGGGCTGGGAGGCACCTCTGCCGTGGAGCACTGCCCGCGGCCTGGGCCTCTTCCTGCTTGGCTCCGGGGCTGGGGGTTCAGGCTGGTGTCAGGATCCTGCAAACCTGGGCGGGTCCCAGGCACCAGCAGCTTTCCCAAGAACATCTCTGCCCCGGGTGAAGTCCTCAGAGCAGGACAGGCTCTGCCTTGCCGCAGGGTTAGGGGGGTGGGGTGGGCATGGCCATCTTGGGGCTCTGGCCAGTCCCTGAGCTGGGGTGAACCCCAGGGAGCCCTGGCAGTGATGTTCTGGCCTGCCCAGTGCTGAGCAGGAGCTGAGAGGAACTGTCCTTGGGACAGGGACCAGGCTCTCTGGTCTTGGCGCGGGCTGTGCTGTGAGGGGTGCAGAGTGGCCCTGTCCTTGACCCAGCTGACCACAGAAAAGGGTCAGGTCCTGGACCGTGGCCTCGAGGCTCGGCCAGGGTGACAGACAGCAGTGGAGAAGACATGTGTGAGTTACCTGCGGCGTCCTGAACTAGGGGGGCGTCACTTTTTACTGGAGTTGGAGTGGCAGTGACGGGCGGGAAGCTGGGCGGGCTGCTGATGGGGTGGGCCAGGCCCCGGGTGGCTCCGAGAGAGGCACTGAGCAGAGAGTATGAGAGACAGGGTGGAGAAAAGAGGCATGGCAGGGAGGGGAGGGGCGCCCGCAGCACGGCCGCAGAGAAGGATGGGGTCAGTGGGGGCTGCGGAGCCACGCGGGCAGCCTCGTCAGCGGCGGCGGCAGGAGGAGGAGGAGCCGGGCAGCCTGGAGAGGGCGGGGAAAAGCAGAAAAAAAAACCAAAACAAAGAACAAACAGAAAGAACCAAAATGAGAGACCCAATGGCAGAAGCGAGTATGATATGAAAATCCGTGGACAGAGGAGGAGCAGACAGATGCCACGAAGAAGAGAGGGGAGGAGGGGGCAGAGCAGAGCGACTGGGAGGGAGCGGTGGTGCAGGGAGAGGTCACGGCGGGCTGCGCAGGGCCTGCGGCAGAGCCCAGCCCGCGGAGGACCTCGCTCTGGGGCCCAGGGACCGTGCTGGGGACAATGGCAGAGGGGCCGTAAGAGGGACCAGGGCTGGGCGGGGCCCACCTGCCCCTCTGGCTGGGGGCTGTGCTGCTTTTTTCTGTACCTCACAGCTCAAGCCCGGGTTCTCTCCTGGAAACGGAAGCTGAGGGCAGAGTGCCGGGGAGATGGGCAGGGTGGCAGCAGGCGGGGACCCACGTCCCACAGAGCAGCCAGCGCTGCCACACCCTGGCCCGTCCTCCTTTGAGGCCACTTGACCATGAACCTCCTGTCCTGAGCCGGACCCAGCACTGCTGGGCCTCGGAAGGAGGGCCTGTCCCAGGCTGGCGCCCCCGGGCCCCCGCTCACCTGCTGCGGTGCTCTCGTTGCCCACAGGGGTGCTGGAGCAGCTTCGGTCCATGGTGGAGGACTCAGAGGACACGGCGCCCGGGCTGCAGCCAGTATAATCCATGTACTCGTCCGTCTCGGTGTCCATCAAGCTCGGGGGGCCCTGAGAGGAAGAAGGGGGCCCTGAGGAAGCTGGGCTGGGGGCTGTGCTGCCCACAGGGGCAGGCTGTCGCTTTGGGCAGCCTGGCCCACCACCTGGAAGCAAGAGCGGGACACGAGTGATGCCCTCTTGCCACCCCGGGTCGCGGAGGGGCAGCCTGCCCGCCAGGCTCACCTGGGAGGAGGGCACGCGATCGAAGTTCTTCCCCAGCATCCTCCGCATGTGCTTCCGGGCGTGGGAGGTCATCTGGTGCTTGAGGAGGAAGGAGAACTGGCAGCCCTCCCGGATGCAGTGGAAGTGGCTGTTCACCTGGTTGTACTTGCAGCCTGTGGACACAGCCCCCCTCGGCCGTGAGCCTTCCCCGCCGGCCAGTGCTCATGGCACCCCCTGCGTGTCGGGCACTGTTCTGGGCATGGGCCTACGTGGCCAACCAGGCAAATGGCTTCTGGGGGAAGGGCGTGTCCCCATTGGTGGTGTTTCCGTAAGGAGGGCTTCTAGCAGCCTCTCACCCCAACCCCAGAAAGTCCCAGGCCCCCTGGCTGTCCAAAGCCTGGCTCTCGCCTCCAGCCTGCACGCCCGGGACAACAGCAGGCTGGCCCCCGGCCCCTGCCCCAGGGCAGGGGACCCTAATGACCTGTCCACTAGATCAGCCACCTCCCAGCAAGCCACCTGTCCCCACATCTCCTCTGGGAAGCCCAGGTGCTGCCTGCCCCTGGACCAGGTCAAGATGGCTGCGAGCCGGCTGGCCCTCTGCCCTGCCCCGCCCCACCTCGGCTTTGCTCTGGGCGGAGAACAAATAGAGCGAGCCGGACTGAAACGGTATCAGCAGAGGGCAGGTGAAGGCCTGCCCGTTGCCATGGCACCTGAGCCGGCCAGGTGTCTTATATCATCCCCCAGCTTTGGCCCCAGCTACCACCCAGAACACCCAAACTGAGTAAATAACGGCAACTGCGGAATCCCCTGACACCTGTAAACTGAGCCCAGGGACAGCACAGGCCACCGAGGGTTGACATCTGTTGCCGTGATTCCCAGGCCTCTCTCAGGCCATTAATGATTTCTGAATTAATTCTTGAAGGAAAGGTTTGTTGCCGTTCTTTTCTGGCGGTTGACTTTTGACTGCCTCATCCTCCCCCTATGCAATGGCCGGTCGGCTGCAGGCAGCGGCCCCACCTCTGCTCCCCCTGGACCCTGCTGCCATGACCACCTGAATCACAGCAGGCCTTGCGTGCAGCCCAGGTGTCTGCACCCAGCCTGCCTGGCTCCCACCTGCCTTCCGGCTTCCGGTCTCCTTGTGGGCAGACTCCTGCCCACATCTGCAGGCCCACAAATGTGTGGCTCCATGCTGAGGCGGGAGGATGGGCTCTGCCTCCCTCTGCTGGTCCTGGAGCCCCCCCCCCCACAGCATCCCCAGGGCAAGCTGGGGCCAGCGAGCTCCTCGGGGAGGCCTTGTTCCAGGGCTGGGGGGCAGCTTCCCTGCCAAGGGCTCAGCTCTCAGCAGCAGAGTTAACTCCGAGGCACTTGCCCCTGAGCTCAAGGCCACTTCCTTGCCCCGTGGCCACCTCCTTCCAGGTCACCCCAGGTCACAGATGCTCTGGGCTGAGCCCACAAATGTACCTGCTGGTCCCATCAGATCTCCAGCACCAAGCACAGTGCTGGCCACAGTGGACGCTCGAAAAAGACCATAGCTTCCACTTCTACCCGCCCCTCACCTCCTGCAATAGCACAGAGCCTGGCACACGGCTGCTCCTCCATGAACGTCTGCTGAGTGAGTGAATGAACAAACCACGGTCCATTTGGGATAAAACCCGAGTAGCTTCAGGAGCTCCTAAGACTTACCCGCAAGGCTCTCTTGAAAAGAAAAGGAAAAAAGAACCAGGCCTGGGTGCCAGAGACGAGGCTCCGGGCGTTTTCACTGGGGTGGGTGCAGTGCTGGGAGTCACCCTCACCCCTTTTCCTAGGCTCTTGGGGTTTTGACTGTTCTCCTGGGGTGACAATGCCTGGCCTGTGATATCGTGACATTTTCCGGAAAAAAAAACATGGAGCCTGATGTGCGGGGAAAAGAAGTGGGTCCCAGGGCCTCAGGCGCCAGAGCCGCGGCCCTGCCACCTGCTGTAGTTCCCTGCCCCCCAGCCCTGGCCTTCGGTACCTAGCCTGCCGCACTCCTCACGCTTGGTGAAGTACTTGAATCCGTTGGCTGCCCGCCGCTCAGCTTTCTCATGCTTCTTTATGTGCCACGGCAGCTTGGTGGTGATGTTGGTCACAAAGTAGCAGCCGGTCCTGAGACAGTGGTAGTGCCCGCGCATCCGGAACTCGCAGTGCTGCAGGGAGGGACAGGAGTCAGGGCCGGGCAGGCGACTTCCGTTAAGCTTCCACCTGCCCCAGCCCTCTAGAGGGCTGTGGCAGGCGTGCGTCCTTCCACGCTCAGAATCAGCAAACACAACTGTGTAAAGACCTTTCACGTGTTAAAAAGCAGTAAGTCCCTTCTGTCATTTGATTAAAACATCCCACCTGGTATTGTTTCCAGCTCTTTCTAAACCCACGCCCAGCACAGACATCACTAATCTGTCTGAGCACTCTTGTCTGTGTGCCCAGACCTAGGCAGACGTCACTAATCTATCCTAGCACTCTTCTCCGTGTGCCCAGATGGAGGCTCAGACTCCTTCTTAATGCGCTCTGCCAGGCAGCCCCTACAAGTCTTGGGAGTAGGCCTTTATAATGAAGCTGACCTGCCCTTCCTGTCTGGGGCACAGACAGTTCAATCTCTTTATCTGTCTAATGGGTCTATTTTAAAATCCTAGGCCTCTGGGGAAAGGGAGCATAGCTGTTCCAGGACGCGCACAAGGATGCCAAGTGCACAGAGGCTGCCCGGCATACAGGCATCATTGAGGGTTAGGATGAAATGACAGACCTCACCAACAGAGCACCAAGCTGAACTCCTGCCTAGGGGTCTCCAGGGACCTAGGGGCAGACGGTGTCCTTTCCAGACTCTGGAGGAGGCCACTTACAAAAGGGTGTGAGACACGGAGCCTCGGCCAGGAGGAGCTGGTCCGGGGCCCTGCGCCTCCCTGCCCCCACCCCAGGGGCCACCCCGCCCGCATTGCTGACCTGGTTGGGACAGAGGCACTGCAGGGAGTAGTACGCAAACTGGTCTCGCACGTTCACGAGGTTGTTGTTGGGATTGATGTGGTCCAGGCAGTGGGACTCGGCCTTCCCGGAGGTTTTGCAGACGTACTTGCAGTTCCCAAAGAGACAGTGGAAGTGGAACTTGTTGGCATACTTGCAGTCCGTTGCGAGGCAAGGATCGCTGGAATGAAACCACGGCCCAGAAGGTCATTGGCATTCCTGGTGCCCTCCCCGCCGGTGTCCTGACATTTGCTCATGTTGGGGTTCCGCTCCCCACTCCCCTGTGGTGTAATCAAGAGGAATGGCCCCTGGGCTGCCCTCCTGCTCAGCAGGACGATTCGGCCAGAGACTACAGATCCCAGCATGCAGTCTTGCCTTCTTTTTAGAGCTCTGAGGGCGCCGAAGGGACTGCGGTATGCAGGCGGCCCAGAGCACTGCATGCTGGGACACGTAGTTTCCGTGGCCACACCCCAGGATTACAGATAAGGATGGCCGCAATCACTTCGTGGATATGAAAATGAGCGATGGTGCTGCCAGGCCTGGCTGATGTGGCATAGGCAGTGCCCTGGCTGTGGCCGACTGACAGGGTGCAGATGGGTGGGCAGCCCTACCAGGAGGCTTTGCCACCATGGGGCCTTGGCCAGTGGGAACGTGTGCCTGGCGTCAGGTCCTGCTGAGGCTCAGCTGCTGGGGTTTCCAGGGTCAGCTCGGGGCTCGGGGCTGCCACCCACTCAGAGAACCTCACAAGCCAGCTGAGTGGTGGGGCGGCTGGGGTGGGGAGGGGTGCTGGGCGAGCCCCCACGGCTGGCCTGCCCCGAGCAGCAGCCTCAGCTCCAGAGCTCTGCCTTCCAGGCTCCAGGCAGGTGCGGAGGGGCTGCACCCGGCTTCTGCCCTGGCTGACAACACAGCTGCCCCCGACATCCACACTGGACCTGGGCTGGGAACTCCGACCAAGGCCGGGATGCTGAGAGGGCTGCCACTTTGGGGAGGTGAACAGAGGAAGGGAAGCTGGGAAAGGGGCAGAGAGGAGCGCAGGTCCCCTTTCACGCCGTGGGCCCAGCCCCAGGTGCTCAGAGAGGGAGGACAGCTGCCACTCAGGCGGTGTGTGTTCACGTCCAATTTATTACTTTTATTGAGAACAGGAAGCCGCACATATCATGATACAGAGTCACCGTTCTCGCCGCAGGGAGACACCACCATCCAGCGAGGAAGGTCCCTCCCTTCCACCCCTGAGAGCTCAGACCATTGTGCAGGTGGCGGGGTGGGGGTGGGGTCCAGAGGAGGGCCTAGCCCCCTCGCCGCCCACCTATGACTTTGCTTGCCCTGCAGAGACTCAGCCATGGGTGTGAGCCACAGAGACCAACAAGGGGACCCGGAGGGAGACAGCCCGCCTTGCCGGGCGAGGACCGCCACTCCTGGCCCACCCAGGCTGGTCCTCGCAGCGTCACCAGTGGCCTCTCTGGAACAGTGGCCACTACCTCCACCATCTCCCCCCACCCCGGCCACCTGCTCCGGGAATAGGCAGTGAGGTCTGAGCAGCAGCAACTTTGGCTAGAAGGACATCACCCAGTGACCGTGTCCCAGAGAGGCTGGGGACAGCCGGGGCTACTGCAGGGGAAGGAGCAGGGCCTCCTCAGCTGCCCTTACTAGCACCTACTCCCGAGACACACGGGGGACACAGGGCTCCCGGCTCATCGAGGGACTCACTTCTCCTGGAACTGGAGGAATCCGGGTTTGACCTGGGGCTTGGCGTTTTCTAGAGAAGTCGTTGCCAAGGGCGAAGTGGGCAGGTGAGGCACTGACGCTGGAATCTGAGGCATCTGGGGTATGGTGGAAGCCAGCTGCTTCCAGGCGAGCAGGGTGGGGCTGGAGGGCACTGCGGCCAGGCTGGGAGTGGGCCCCTCGAGAGAGGAAGCCGTGGCCGTGGTGATGGGAGGCGCTGGAGGGGATGAGGGGGCCAAGGAAGGTTTGGTCTCAGCAGCCGAGGCCGGGAAGGAAGCCTCCACATTTCCTTTCACTGCTCCTCCCTCTGTCCGGAAGTGGAAGCTACGAGAGACAGGAGAGGTGTCTCAGGTGCGGGAGGAGAAGGCCCTTCCCTGGCACGCCTGCCTGCCTGCCTACGTATGACCCCATCACAAGCCTAGGGGCCCAGTGTCCCCACCGCATCTTCAGTGCCAGGTGCCAGAGGCCTCCCACCAGGAGGGAAGGACTGAGAACACACTGCTGTGTCCTCTGATCTTGAACTTGGGCTCCAGGCTCTGCCCTAACTACACCTTCCTACTTGTGACCTTACTGATGTGCTGTCCCTAGCTCCTCCCTACTCGGGAGGGGTTGGGTGCAGCACGTCCTGGCTCATGAAGCCTGTCCTTCCAGAACCGGCTCCGACATTTAAAAGCGGGTGGGGGGGGGGTCTCAGACCAGCAGCTGGGGCTGCCTAAGCAGTGAGAAGAGCCTGACCCGGGGCTTAGGGAGCGGTGAAGATCTGCTGTAAACGTTTACCAGTTCTGGGTTCAATTACAGTAGGCGGCTGGGCTTGCTGCTCAACGAATTGTACAAATTAATTTCATTATTTTTAGGTCAAAGAGAATCTACAAATGCAGTACTGTGGCTTGGAAAAGCCTTCACTTAGGGTCCCTGCCGGGGTCCGTGCTGGGCCTCTCCAGCTGCCTCTGCAGGAGCATCTGTGGGAGGGAGGGCTGACGGCTGCATGGGCCCCGCGGTGGGGAGAAGCAGCTCTTACTCGGGGCGGGGCCTGGGTGGGCTCAGAGGACCCAGCTGGGGGCTGAGCCAGTGGGAGATGAAGAAGCCTGCCTTTTGCCGGGCAGCACCTCTGAGAAGCCAGCTCAGCTTCTGAGGTCTTGTGGGAACCGCACACGGGTCCTGCTTGGAAGGCTGCTAGAGGCCTGTGCACCCCCTAGCCCCACCCCGGCCCACCCACCCCCGAGCCAGGCTGGGACAAGTGGGGCTGGGTTTAAACGGGCCCCCGGACCCCCACTCACTTGGCGTGCTTGATGGCCCCGTCCAGGGTGCTGAAGAGCGCGCCGCACTCCTCCACCACGCAGTGGAAGTGGGCCTTGTGGAGGAAGTCACACTGCGCGTTGCAGAAGTCCTTGGTGCCAAACCTGGCAGAGGGGCCGGCTGCTCAGAGGAGACCCTGGCACTCTGGCGAGGCTGGGGGAACAGCCTCGTGGGGGGAACACGTGCCCCTGGGACGAGTGGGCGTGGCCCTTCCCTCCCCCTTTGCTCACACGGCAAGCCCCTCACCTGCGAAGGTAGACCTTCCAGGGCTCTGACAGCTTCTCCTGAACCAGCGCCTTCACGGCCTTGCCCAGGAAGGGCGAGGACTCCCCGGCGGGGCTCCCCTCCGCTTCTGTCTTGATGTTCAACAGGCTGCCGAGGCTGGGATTGCCCTGAGACATCTGCGAGGAGGACAGGCCCGTGCTTCAGGCCGGGGACCTCAGGACACCTGACCCGACTGCCCTGGGAGGAGTGGCAGCTCTGGGCCGCTCGGGCCTCTCCAAACTGACCAGAGCATCGCGGTGCTGGCAGCCGGGAGGAGAGGAGGCCCGACCCCACGCGGCTCTGGCTACGGAAGAGCCCTCACTGAATGGACGCTGCCGCGGGCGGCCTGCGGCGCTGCCCCGGCCCCGTGAAGCTGCCAGGGCTCTGCCACACAAACCCCGGGCTGCTAGGAGCCATCACTCAATCGGAGGCCGAGACTCCGGGCACACACTCCAGCCCAGCTTTCCCCAGACTAAGCGGCTCCCTGGTTATTCTCCTGCCAGGTTTTCAAAAGAAGTGCAGGAGGAGGAGGGGTGGGGGGGAATCCCGCACGAATTCCTTGAGAACAAGAGAAGGAGCACAAAGGAGGAGCAGAGAGGGAGGGAAGGAGGCTCACGGAGTGAGACCGAGGCAGGCTCGCTGCTGCTGCTGCTGGCAGAGGAGGGGGCGGGGGAGTCCGCGGAAAGGCTCGACCCACGTGGGCTGTGGGTCTCCGACAGGAAGGAACAAGGGGGCGCAGGGAGCAGTGACCCAAGGACGGAAAAGGGGAGCAAGAGAGCGAGCAGGGGAGGGCGGAAGGCAGAGGGCACGCGCACCGACCGACCGGGCAGAGGCCAGTGGGAGGCCATGGGCCCGGCAGGAACCCCACTCCGTGGGGTCCGGCCCGGGCCCAGCTCCCTCCTCAATAGTCACTTGTGTACGGTAACCTAATTAATCTTGCTGTAGTCAAATTTATCATGTGAAGGGGGAAAATATATTTGCGATGATGTATAATTTACAAAGACCCTGCATTATTTAAAATAAATATTCTGGAGCGGCCTCTGCAGCAGGCGTCCGAGACCATTACTCAACCTGAAAAGTGGAAATGGGTGCTTTGCTCCCGCTTTGCTCTCCCCCTCCACCTTTTTAAACAAACAAAAAAATATATAAAATGAATAAAATGAATAACCAGGAGTGAAAGAAGTTAGAGGGCTCCGGAAAAGCTTTTGGAGCCCTCCATCTGAAGGGAAAAAAAGGGTGTCAGAGGCTGGAATATATTTCTTCAGCCAGTTCATTAAATTAATTTGTAAGCAGTGGCTCTGAAATTATATCCGATGAAAAATGGCCTCAAAATTTAAATGGTACAAACTCATCTTATTAGAGGCAAAACATTAAAAAACAAACACATCCCCCCCACCCCCCAGCACAGCTTTAATCTCTCGGGGTGGGGGGATGGGAGGCGTGTGATGGATGGTTCTTACCTTATTCATAAGCGAGGATAAAAGAGATGAATTTGCCGGGACTGCGTGGCCATTTGATTCATTACTGGAACACACAAACCAAGGGGCTTTAGCTCAGACAGTACGTGGGACCGGCCCCAGAGACTCACCCCTCCCAGCCGGCCCCTGGGGCTCTGGCCCCGCCTGCTACATCTGCCTGGGCAGGAGGATGACCCCTTGTCAGGAAGGGTTGGCCCCTGGCCCCATGGAGTCTGGCTCTGAGGGTGCTGTCCCCAGAGCCTCCTGCAGGGGGGCAGAGCTGGGAGGCCTGGGCCTCGCCTCACCTGGGCTCCTTCAGAGTCAGGTCTAAACTGCGGTCCTGGGAGGCCTCGTGGGGACCTGGGGCGCCAGCACTCTCACCGGGCTCCTGCTTCACCGGGGCTGGGGGGAACCTGGCAGGGGTGGCCTGCTGCCCATTTCCTATGGGGGAGGGGGGAGGGAAGATGGTGTTAGAGGGACCGAGGGCTTCGTATGGGCACAAGCCGGAGCCCCCCGAAGGGAGGGCAGCGGGCCGGGTGGGCTGGGGCCCCTGGGGAGCCCTGGCTGCTGGTCAGTGGTCCTCCCCACTGACATGATGGCTTGTGACGCTTCCCCCTGTGTGGCAATTCTTCAAGTGATAATTATTGCAAAATTATGTCAAAGTTGTCCTGGCTCAGGGCCTCCTGTAGGAGAAGGGCGGGAGGATGGGGAGGGGGCTGGGACGGGGGCGGGGGCCCTTCCTCTTCTCCACCGACTGTCACAGTCAATTTGTGGAGCTGCCGCTTAGGCTTTTATTAAAGACTCTGTTAATGCTGAGGGAAAGTGGCAGATCGAGACTGGGAGCTGCGCCCCCTCCGCAGGTCCCGTCCCCACTGTTGCCGGGGCGACAACCCTGCCTTCCACTGAGCATGCCCAGGAGGGGCATCTGCTGTGTCAGGGCTATGGAAGCTGACAGCCAATCAGAGCGGTTCAAACTATGTGACCTCGCCCGTCAAGCTGTCCAGGGCAGGGATATGAGGCCCACCCTGGCCAGGCTGGGCTGGATGGGGTGGGTGGGGGAAGCTGGCGGGGTGTAGGCATGGCGGGGAAAGGCTGGAGCTGAGCGGGCAGAGGATTCGGGAGGCCAAGCAGAACAGGGCCAAAGAAGTTGCTGACAGGAACATGTCCACCGAGCCTTTCCCCACAATCCCCAAGTGACTGAAATATTAATCTGCCCCAAGGCGCTGCAGCTGATGGAGAGCTGCTTCACAGAGAGCAAGTGGCATTTTATTAAAAAATAAAGGGAAATGGCCCCCTTCCCTTCACTTGACCTTTCTTCTCGGGGAAGGAGCTTTTTCTAAAGAAAAGAAAGTACTTGACAGTCTGGCCACGGAGCCCAGCGTGGCCCCAGCCTGCAGGCACCTCGCCGGAGGCGCGCGGCCCCGGGCAGTCAGGCCTGACACCCACACTTGGAGTGGAAGATGGGTCACAGCTGATAGGAGCGTCCCACTGGGAACATGATATTCAGTTTTCAGAATTCAGAGTCCACATTCCAGGAGCTCCCCAAAGCCACTTGCCCAGGGTCCCTAGGGAAACAGGGCTCTGACCCTCCTGCCAAGCACTGGTCTCTCTGGGGGCACTGCGCAGAGCCCGGGGTGGGCTGCAGGGACCCTCAGTCTTGGCGGGTTTCAAGACAGTCTCACAGAGGAGCAGGGTGCCCGGGCTCAGAAGCCAGCTGTTGAGGTCCAAGTCTCGACCTGGCCACCTCCCAGGGGGTATACTTGGGGACAGACTATGCCCCACACTGTTCCATCAGCTCCACAAGGCAGGAGTTTGTCTGTCTTCTTCCCTGCCGTGTCCCCAGCACTGGCTTGGTGCCTAGCCCACCAGCAAGCTGCCCTCAGTGAGCACCAGTGGTTGATGAAGGAAGGAAGGAAGGAAGGAAGGAAGGAAGGAAGGAAGGGAGCCACGTCCCAGATGTGAGCCGAACTCTTCTAAAGGATTTGACTGATGCTAATTACCCGGATGGGGGAAAACAGAGGGAGAGAAGTGAGGGAAACAGAAAAGCCAAAAAAAATCCTGAGAAAAAGAGTAAAAAATTTTTTCAAGAGCAGAAAACTTGGGAGAAAGGAGAACATCTCTCCACGATGAGCCAGAGGAGGGACACAGATGTGACTTGGCGACTCTGACATGGCCGCCAGCGGCCGGGTCTGGCTCAAGTGAAAGAAATTCCAGTTGAAATCCAAGTCCTGGGTCACGCTAGCCAATTTCAAGCACTCAACAGCCATGTGACCAGCGGCTACCATACTGGACGGTGCGGAACAGCACGTTCCCACTACCACAGAAAGTGCGACTGGAAAGCGCTGATGGACAGGGAGACCCTGGGAGGGCATCCTTGGCCTTGACGGGCTGTCCAGGCACGAATCCCCTGAGCATCCCTGTACTGCGGTCACCCTGCCACTTGGCTGGACTCACATGCCCTCCCAGTCACCTGGAAGAGGTCCCAGGGAAGCCTGGGACTCCGGGACTGCTCCCACTAGGGGCTGGACTAGCGGGAGCCCCTGCTAGTCCAGGGTGACATGGCAGGGTTGGGGGAGCCAGCAGTTGCCCCGGGATGCACAGGTACCCCGTGAGGCCGGGACTACTGCTTCCCCTTCACAGATGAAAAAAACAGAAACATGAGTTGCCTGGGGTGGGTGGGCCAGAAAGAGGGGCCCCGAATAGGAAATAAAGAGGACGGAGGCAGAGACCAGGCAAAGAAGGGGGCAGGGGTCTCGGGGGCAGGGAACAGAAGACACTCCTGCCAAACAAACACCCGCTGCTCGGCTCCGCACCGAGGCCAGAGAGCTCCTGGGGTTGGAGAGGTGCTCGCTTCCCAGGCAGGGCCCAGCCTGCTCACCTGGGTCAAAGGTGGCAGAGGGCTTGAGGGCGGCCGCAGCCAGCCTGGCCATCATGGGCGAGATGAGGCCCTTGCTCGCAGAGATCCTCTCCATGATGGAGGCAGGGGGCACCGGGACAGAGGCAGCTGCCGCTGCGGCCGAGTCGCCAGCTCCCGAGGCAGCCAGAGCAGGTGTGTCGGGGGTTACTGAGGCTGCCGTCCCTGACGACATGGTACCCATGAGGCCGGGGGCACCCACAGGCAGGGAGGTGCTGCCCCGGCCCGGAAGGATGGGGAAGTAGGGCGCAGCGCTGGGCAGGCCCGAGCTGGAGAGGGCCAGCGCCAGGGGGATGGAGCCAGGCAGGCCCTGGGCCAGCAGGCCCGAGATCTTGCTGTTGGGAGGCTTGGTGGCACTGGGCCCAGCCTCGGAGGTGGCAGTGGCGGTGACCAGGGAGGCGGAGGACTGCTGGCTGGTGGGGGAGGCGCTGAGGCTGGAGTTCTTGCTGCTCAGGGCAGAGAAGTCAACCAGGTCGTCGTTGCTGGACTCCTCGTGCTCCGTGTCCTTGGCGCCCAGCAGCGAGGGCGGCAGCCCCAGCACGCCCGAGCCCGAGGCGCGGATGTGCCGGCGCTCGTGCTTGCGCTTGTGGGAGGTCATCTGGCTGGTGGAGGTGAAGGTGAAGCCGCAGCCGGCGCGGATGCAGTGGAAGTGGTTGGTGGCCTTGCTGTACACACAGCCCTCGTACTTGCACTCCTCGTACTTGTAGAACTTCTTGAAGCCATCCTTGGCGTAGGCGTCGTCCTTGATGTGGTAGCTCTTGTGCTTCTCGATGTCACACTTGTTCTTAAAGGTGAACGTGCAGCCGGGGCGCCTGGCAGGACATCGGGAGGCTGTCATGGGGCCTCACAGGGCCAGGGGGAGGCCCCGCCCTGCTCCCACGGTGGCCCTGGGAGGGATGGGGCTCTGGATGGAAGACCAGGCCAGAAACTAAGGCGGGGCCTCCGAGCAGCCCTCTGCTCCTGTTCCTACACCCCTGAGGAGGTGGGGCCCCGAGCCACCCACGGGCCTGGTGCCCTGCCTGCCGTCCCTCCCCGGGCCAGGAGGCCTCCCTGGCTGCCTCCCGCTCACCTGCAGTGGAAGTGCGTGGTCTTCTGCCCGTAGAACTGGCAGTCGGCCGTGCCGCAGTCCTCAGTGGCTCGGAAGCGCTGGAAGCCGTCGTTGATGAGCTGGGTGTTCTTCTTATGGAAGTTCTCGTGGGTCATCACGTCCGACGTGCTCGTGTACACCTTGTTACAGCCCACCTGCAGGGGCCAGAGCGGCAGTCAGGGGAGCTGAGGCCAGGCACCCTGGCGAAGTCAGAGCGGCTGTGCCGCTGGGCGCAGCTGAGCCTGCTCGGGGAGCTTCGACACCTGTAAACGTCCGACTGGGGGCACCGAGGTTAAGGTAGGACGACCCCTCAGGCCCCCAGGGCCTGGCCCGTGCTGGGCGTGGGTCGTCCTCATAGAGAGCCCGGGATACGTCCCCACACAGGCGTGGGAGTCCCATCCTGCAGGAGGTGGCTTGGGGGTCCCCCGTCTGTGGCTTTACCTCTAAAGCCCCCGGGGGTGAGCAGGGCTGGACCCCGGGGCCTGGCGGTCACCTGTAGGCCGGGGACTTGTTTGGCGAACAGTTTCTGGCACAGGGCCTTCCCTACCCCACCCTGGCTGGGCCAAGGCAGGCAACGTTGCCATATTGAGTAAAAACCAGTGGAATCTGAACACTCTTGAGGGCTGGACCGTGCCAGTGTCTGCACCATCTCAGAGCCCAGAGAGCGAGCCCCCCTCTCCTCCTGGCCCAGGTTGTTTCACGGAGGCCATAACAACCCCCTGACAAATACCGGGGGAGGCACAGGGCTGCTATTTGCAAACGAAAGTCGCTCCCCCCCAGACCTGACACCTTGAAAAAGCCCAGACTCTGCGTGGCATTAAAACAAAGAATTAAACAAAAACCTCCTCAGGAACCATTTGCAATGCTGCTCTTGGTGTTAAAGGCTGAAAAATGTCGGTCTGTATAAACAGCTCGCTGAATTTCACCCGCACCAAGTATGGCCATGGGGAAGGCCCCACCCTGGCCCACCGGACACTGCCCAAGCCTGAGCCCCTGGGCCTCTCTCCTCTGGCCGTCCAGCCCTGGGAAGGGACAAAGGGAGGGGCCCTGCCGGAGGCAGGCCTGCCTCTGGGGGTGGGGGAGGGGGAGGGCGGGGCACCTGCATGCAGTGGTAGTGGGTGCTCTTCCCATTGAGGTGGCAGCCGTGGTAGTAGACGCTGCAGTCGTCCAGTGGGCTGAAGCGCATGAAGCCGTGCTGCAGGGAGTTGTCCCGCTTCTTGTGCATGTTGTAGTGCCGGATCACGTCCTGCTTGCTCGTGAACCTCTGCCGGGAGAGGGCCTGGTGGGCAGGAGGCTGGGCCTGGCCCCAGGGCCCTCCGGTCTCCTCACAAACCATCCTGTTGGGCCGAGGCGGCCCAGACTGCCCCAAGGCCAGCGCCCTGGACTTCGGAGGGAACAGTTCCAAAGGTTCCAGGGCCACAGACCCTTCCCTGGCCTCCCCGTCGTCTCCCCGTCAGCAGGCCCAGAAGCAGAGAAGACAAATCGGGCCAGGCCTCTCAGGGAGGAGCTCTGATAGGTGACACCTCGTTCTGTCTACTGCCACCTGTGGGCTCTGCCCAGCCGGGCTCCCTGGGGAGGCAGAGGCAGTGGCCTCATGCAGAACACCCACACCCACCTCCCGCCTCTCGCTCACTTGCTCTGCACCTGCCGGAGGGTGGCTTTGAACGTAAGGGCCGATCTGCCTGAACCTCAACACAACCATCTATAAAATGGGGCAGTGATACCAGCCTCTTAAGGACACTGGGAAGACTCGATTAGATAAGGTAGAAGCCCGTGGGCAGCAATCTGGGAACAAGAGCAGGCTGGGAGCTTTTCTGGGCTCTCTGCCTGCCCCAGTCAAATGCAGGTGGCCCAAGCAGAACCGAGTAACCTCGTCCTGCTTTCAAGACGCCCCTCCACTGCTGTGCCAGCCCGCAGGAGCAGGACTGGTGCCCGTGGGACATACCTGGTAGTTGCACTCGGGGTCGAGGCAGTGGTAGTGCTCGCGGTACTGGTAGGCGCAGTGGATGTGGCCACAGTGCTGACTGCCTGAGAACCTGCAGGGAAGAAGGGGTGGGCTCAGGCCTCTCTGGATACCAGCTCCAGGGCCCTCGGCCTGAGCGGCTGAGCAGAGTCCGTGCCCCTGATCCAGGGAACTGCTGTTGCGGTTCAGGGGCCCTGGGTGGACATGTGGAGGGGCAGAGGTGGTCTGCTGGGGTGAAGGAGCAGAGGCTGAGAAGGCTAGGGCGAGTGACGGGGCCGCTGGGAATCCCAGACCCACTGAGCTGCAGAGCCAGCCTTATCTGCCCCGGGAGGGAGTGCCAGGTGGGGCACAGAGGCCTGGCACCAAGATGGGAGGAGGAATTTAGGCCAAGCCAGAAGCCAGAGCAGGGTCAGGGGAAGAGCCCTGGGGTGGGATGGGATGGGATGCTGAAGGCATGAGCCCCCAAGGTGGCCCAGCTGCCGTTTCTGCAGGTGCTGCCTGCCCACCCCTGACTCAGTGCTGGGCCAGGTGCTGGGGACTCCAGCTGCGCCAGCCCAGGGCTCTGTTGCTAAGAGGTGTTAAAGGGCTCTCTCTGTTCTGGGCTTTCCTGACACTTGAAACAGTCCAAGAGTTATGAATTTTTAAAGTGCAGCATCTGTTTGGCTTCCCGTGGCAGGGAGCGCGCTCTCCGGCCAACTCTGCAGCCAGGAGCCCCGTGCTGCCTGGCCACCACCTGCCCTCCCAGAGTACCCCAGGCCTTCTCCAGGCCCCAATGCTGCCAGGGCGGGGGTCTCACAGCCTGGACGATGGCCACCGGGGACAGCGCCCCGTGACAACTGTGGACAAGGTGGTGGGCTCAGCCCGCCTGCCCCACTGTGCTGCGCGTGGTGTGGGGCTGCGGGAGGGAAGCCCCTCATGAGGGGAGAACCTCTTGCAAATAAATATTGAAGCTGCCAAAAGGGCCATCTGCTGAGGCACTAATAATAATGGTAATAATAATAATAAAGAGAGCAGAGCAAAGCTGAAAAGACAGGGAGGGACAGGGGAGGGAGACACAAAGCGACAGCAAAACTATGGGAGATCAACAGAAAGACGGCTGCCAGGGCACAGCCCCGGCCTTGTGCTGCATCCCCAGGGGCTGGGTGCCGGGGGGCCTGAGTGGGGTGGGTGGGGGAATCTGAAGGTCCTTCACCTGCCAATCCCACTGCCTTAAGGATGTAAAGGGGCAGGTCTGGAGTCAGGTGGTGAGGGGAAGCACACTGAGGCCACCTGCCCACATCCCTTCTCATCCCCAACCGTTCCACAGGGGCCTGCAACCCCGCCTGCCACCCCCTCCCCCCGGCCCCAAGTGGAGCCTTTTTAAAAAATTTTTAAAAATTTATTTATTTATTTATTCATTTATTGAATTTATTTATTTTTTGCTGTGTTGGGTCTTCGTTGCTGCACACGGGCTTTCTCTAGTTGTGGTGAGCGGGGGCTACTCTGTTGTGGTGCGCGGGCTTCTCATTGCGGTGGCTTCTCTTGTTGCGGAGCACGGGCTCTAGAGTGCAGGCTCAGTAGTTGTGGCGCGTGGGCTTAGTTGCTCCGCGGCATGTGGGATCTTCCAGGACCAGGGCTTGAACCCTTGCCCCCTGCATTGGCGGGCGGATTCTTAACCACTGCGCCACCAGGGAAGCCCACAGTGAGCTGTGGAGGGGGGGACCTGCACTCACCTGTGGCCAGGCCCTGCCTTAGGGCCCTTTCAGGTACCCCAGTCCTGCCTGGGGTACAAGCTGCTTAAGGGCATGTGGCCTGGACCACATCAAGGGGGCGGGGGCTCTGAGACGGGGCAGAGGGCAGGCCTGGGGAGGGTTTGGAAGCAGGAATGCATGGGGGTGGGGAGGCAGCAGGCACCTTGGTACTAGTGGTCACATGGACGTATGGTCCCATGGTCCCCAGGCATTCCTGCCCCCACCCACCTTCTCTCCATGGCAGTCTCCTCCCCAGGGGCCTACCTGGCAATATATTTCTGGTAAATGTTTACATCTTCAGTGACAGCTGGTTTATCTGTGGGCAATCCGTTCCTGGTGAGAGACACACAGGGCACAGCTGATTAGCAGACGAGGTGGCCTCACGCCCCAAGAGCGTCTGGGGGCAGCTCCCTGCCCTGGGGCCCTGGCCCTTCTCTGCTCACTGTGTAGTGTTCTGGGCGCTTAGGGTGGGACTGGAAAAGTCCTTAGGCAGAAAACTAGCACAGGTTCAATTAGCCCACCTTTGGCAAGGGCTGGGACGTCTTCAGCTGGCAGGGCTGGAGGGCCCTACCTTGGGCGTGGATCTGACCTAGAGTCCAACAGCATAGGAAGCCTGGGAAGCTGGGGCCTGGCCGCCTTGCACACAGAGAGTCAGGATGCTGCTGGCTGAAGAGGGGTACCAGGTACCACGGGGGAGGGCGCCAGGGGAAAGTGCAGGAACAGCACCAAGCAAGTGTGGCTGGGTGGTCGGAAAGGCCTCCCCGACGCTGAGGGCAGCTCCCTAGATCTACTCCCAGGTTTCTGGACCCGCCTCCAGGAGGGATGGCTGAGGGGAAGGGTCTCACTCAGCCCCCCACATTGATCCATCAGTTATTTTGCCATGGTCTAGGGCTTTGCGCTGGGTGTGCCCACCCCACCCCAGCCTCCTACCTTCTCTTGCTGCCTTCCCCATGGCGCAGGCTCTGAGCCTGGGAGCCCTGGCCACCAGCCTGGAACCCAGAAACCCCAGCCCAGAGTAGGGCTCTCCCAGCCAACCATAAGCCGGCAACTGGCCCTCACGGTGGCAGGCAGAGAAAGCCTGTCATGGGCACATGGGGGTTACAGTAGCCTGTGGCATGTGTGTTAGCAGATGAGCACGTGCACAGAAGTACAGGCAGACCCTGGAGATACTGCAGGTTCACTTCCAGACCACCGCCATAAAGTGAATATCGCAATAAAGCGAGTCACACGAATTTTTTTTGGTTTCCCAGAGCATAGAAAAGTTACGTTTACACTACACTGTAGTCTGTTAAGTGTGTAACAGCATTATGTCTGAAAAAGCAATGCATATGCCTTAAATAAAAAACGCTTTATTGCTAAAAACTGCTGACCGTCATCCGACAGTGCAGGGTTGCCACAAACCTTCAATCTGTAAAAATACGCAATATCTTCGAAGCGCAATAAAACAAGGTGTGCCTGTACCCGCTGTGAGAGCGTGTGTGCGCACAGCAAGATGTATAGTGTGCGGGTGCATGAACTGAGCCTGAGCGATTATGTAGGCAGAGGAGCGTGTGCGTGTGTGTGTGTGCGTGCACGCGTGTGCGGAAGCATGTGTGTGAGAATCTGGGTGCACGGTGGATGTGCATAAGGTGTGGGTGTGTGTGTCCATAAGTGTGAGCTTCGGAGGCAGGAAGTGGGCCTCCGGGCCACTCCAGTCCCGGGTGCAGGGCTGGCAGTGAGGGTGGTGCACGCCTTACTTGACAGTGGAGACGGTCCCCGTGGTGATGGAGTCTGTTTTGGAGAAGGTTGACTTCAGGTACTCGGGAGTGTTGAAAGGCAGGGAGGCAGGTGGCTCAGGGCCTGGCCCGGGGGCACTGGGAGCAGTGGGCACGCTGGCGAGGGGTGCAGGAGCCAGGCTGGGGGTGGGCGGAACCTTGGCGGGGCCCGGCTTCTGGATGGCCCGGACGTCGTACTTGGAGGGGCGCCCCACCTTGCCCGTCTTGAAGGCGATGGCCCCTCCCATGTCGGGGCTGCCCTCCCCGGGTTTGAAGAGGTGCAGGTACTTGACGTTCTCCAGGTCGTACTTAGACGGCTTCTTGTAGGCGCTCCCGTTCTGGGGCCGCAGGTTCTCACCCGTCTTCAGTTTCTGGATGAAGAAGTCGTACTTGGAGGCACGGGCCACCAGGCCCTGCATGGGGACACTGCTGTGTGAGGGCAGGGGCAGGATGGTGGCCTTGGTCTCCAGGTGCGCGGTGCTACTGGGCAGCCGCAGGCCAGGCAGGGAGCCCAGGGCCTCCTTGCTGGCCCGCCCCTCGGCTGTGGTACCGTGGGCCGGCCAGGACAGCTGCTCGCCGGCCTTGAGCTTGCGGATGTACTCCTCATACTTGGAGAACCGCGCCCGCTTGCTGAGGGCGTCCTCGGAGGCGGGCAGCGCGGAGGAGGTGGCCGCCTCTGGCGTGGAGCCCGCATGCAGCTTCTCGAAGCTGATCTTCCCGGCCAGCTCGTCCCTCGTGTTCTGGTCATCATAGCCAAACATGCCAAGGAACTCGGTCATGGTGGAGGCCGCGTAGTCCCGCAGCGAGGAGGCCTCTCCTATGGCAGGGAGGAGAGGGGCCGTCACCTCTGGGAGGGAGCAGGGTAGCCCAGGGACAGGACCCGCCCCCCCCCCCACCGCCGCCCTGCCCACAGAGGGAGGGGGCCGGCCTGGGGAAGGGTGGAGCGGGACATGATCTATGGACATTTGGCTCACTTGTTAGGTTTTACGACTCTTAAATTAATTTGTTTAAAAAAAAAGTAATTAATACTGGGGTAAAATAAAACGAGTTCATCAATGCCAGGAAAATCAATTTCCTAAATGTTCTGGCCGATGGCTTTTCAGTACATTAAACAAAGTTTCATAAATGTCTCCGCTCTCTTGCCTTGGCCTAATATGAAGGAGAAGTCATTTTACTGGAAGTAAGGCCAGATCCCAACCTGCCTCCCGGGGGGGGGTGGGAATGGGGGCTGGGGACAGGTAGGGCTGTGAGCCAGGGGCTGGGCAGTCAGGAGGGACCCCAGGGGCTGAGGGAGCCACTGGGGATGGGGTCAGGGGTAGGCCTGGCTGAGCCTGCCTGGAGGACCCTCCCTGGCCCCCACAAATGGACACACAGGCCCCTTATCCCTGGGAGGATGAGAGGCTCGCCCCAAGCCTCCTCAGGACCTGTCCTCTTGGCCCTTCCCGGCCCCCCAGGCTGCTGATGGCCCCAGACGACAGGGCCGACGGGCAGAGAGCCTGCGGATGTGTTCACTCAGACTCCCTCAGGGCCCGCCCACCCCAGCCAAGACTTATGACGTAGAGAGTCCTTCAAACCTCCCTGCCACCTTCTGGTCACTTGTGCTCACGCACGAGGGTGGGCCACCGAGGAGAGTCAAGGCCGTAGAGGCAGTGGCTGAGTCTGGCCCATCTATCGCCCCACTGTGCCCACAGTGGGGCACACGGAGAATCCCCCGAAGCAACCTCCCCACAGGGACATGCACGCACGCGTGCACACTCAAGCTCGCAGCCCTAGCGACCTTCCCCGCCCACACACACACACACGTGCACACAAACCACTCCGAACTCCACAGTCAGCTCCCCAAGAGGAGTCTCAGGATGGCAGGGGCAAGACGACCCTGTTCTGCCTGGCGCTGTTCACTGGAGACAAACTCCTTCCACACACAACCTTCCTCCACAATAGGCCTGCGACTCCCCAGCACACGCATTCCTGCACAGAACACTCGCTGAACACCGACTATGTGCTACCCCCTGAATCAGAAGTGGGTGCACACAGGTGGGTGGGACTCACCTGGGCCCCAGGGCACATGCGTGTTCTCTCCACTCATGTCTGAGCCTGCACACCCGGGCACACAGAGCGGCAGGACCCCAGGCTGGGGGTCCTAAAAGCACGGCCAGGGGAAGGCGTGGCCGAAGCAGGGGTGGGAGGACCAGGACCCAGCAGGGCAGCCGAGGAGGGCTTTCCTCCCAACCACACCTGGAAGTGCTCTGAGAGCGGGGCTGGGCTCTGGCACAAGAGAGAAGCTAGCAGCATGTAGACAGAGCCTCTGAGCTCCTGGGAGGACAGGCAGGAGGGTAGTCCTGCGGGGACCGGGACGCGCCAGGTGCGGAGACAGGACAGTCATGGGCAGCACCTGGCACACAAGGTGGGCAGAGCGACTCAAGGAACCGACGGACAGCTGTTCCTCTGGGCGGGGTGGCCGGTGGGCTGCTGTCCTGACCTCAAGCTACTTGGGGCTGGGGACCCAGTCTGGGAGGAGTGGGCCCTGGCTGCTAGATTCAGTGGCTCAGGGACCAGGGAAAGGGGCTAAAAATAGCTGGAGGCAGCTGAGCCCTCACTATATATGGCAGAGAAACAGAAGGCTCTGAAGGGCAGGCGGCTTAGAGCAGGGAGGGGGCCAGGCAGGGGTCCCAGGGGCAGCCCAGAGGCCTGCATTCCCAAGCCCATGGTGGGCAGCCTGGGCTCCGGCTGCCTGGCTCCAGTGCCCGGGCTGAGCAGGCCGCCCTGGGTGTCACCCTGCAGTCCCACTGGGCCTCAAACCCGAGGGGCGAGGCCTGCAGCCACGAGGCCACTGGCAGTTCTAGCCCTGCCTCCTGCCATCCTAGCTCTCTGCTCCCCCGGGAGGTGCTGGGGCGCTGAAGGGACAGTGGCCCTTGTCCCTGTCCCTCCCCTCTCCTCAGGCCCAGCGCAATCACCTTGCGTCTGGGAACGACAAGGGCTTTTCCTATCAGAGGAAACTGAAGGTCACACTTTTCCTCATTGATCTTGCAATGTTTGTTAATTACTCTGTCACTGATGTGGCGAAGGATAATTAAACAGCTCTGTTTATATCTTATATGCATAATTAGGTGGCTGCGCAGGGCTCCCCGCGTGGGGAGGAGATGCGCCCCTCGCTTCAGGGCAAGGGGATCGGGAAGCGGGCAGGGAAGGCTCGGGACACAGGCACAGCCTGGGAATGAGGCTGGGGAGCTGAAAAAAGACCCCAGGCCCAGAGTTCCCGTCCTAGCGGAGACACCCTCCCTCCCCAGAGCAGAAGGAGCTCCTCATCTAAGGCCAAGCAGACACCAGAAAGGCCAGCTCTTAGCCATCTCGTGGGAGAGACGTCAGCCAGGGGACCGCGCCTGGGGCAGGTGGGTGTAACGGGATGTGCCGGCTGGGTGTCGCTCCCCACATGCATGTCCAGGTACTGCGCCCCCCAGTAGGCTCCTCCCTACGCAGGTGCGTGTGGACAGTCGTCTACCCACACGCCGTCCGTCCATCCGTCCCTCCATCCATCCGTCAGCCTGTCCACCAGTCCATCCGTCCATCCACTGCTTCCTGAAGACCCACTGTGTGTTCGGCAGCCCACCCCAGCCCGGCTCACACGTCTGGGAAGCTGCCTTCTCAGGCCCTTCCCTCCTCACCCCTGCTGCCCCCGAGGGAAGAGGGCACGCTCTGTGGACACACACACCACTCCTTCCCCGCCGGGCCGCCCTCCTCGTGGGGTTATGTCCCGTCCGGGGCTTAGACACCCACCTGAAGCCTGCTTGGCACTGGGGCCACTATCATCCTTGGAGGCTGCCCCGTCCGAGTCCTTCTCCTCCACGACGCCGCCATCCTTGGGGGGCTCCTCGCCGTGGTCTTCCTCGTCGCTGCAGCCCTGGGGCTGCACCATGTAGACGCCCTCGGGTGGCAGCTCCAGACCCTCCCGGGCAGTCCGCCCCAGCACGGGCGTGGGTGCCGGCTCCTCGCTGTATTCCCCGTTCACCCACTTCTCGATCACCGCCCGCCTCTTGTCCTCTTCGCTGCGGGGGGCCCGGGCCACCCCCGCCTCAGGGCCACTGCGCACTTTGTCCCGGGGCCGCAGTGGGCTGTCCTCGGCCTCCGCTCCCTTCTCCACCACCACCTGGCGGCTCAGCTTGGCGCAGATGGCGTTGAGCTTCAGGCCGCCTTTGCGTTTGGCCGCCATCGCGGGCTTGCCTGCAGGCGGGTCGGGGCACCGGGTGCCTTCAGCTGCAGGGATGGAGGAGAAGGGTCAGAGGCGTGTGTGCCAGGCCCGGCCACCCCCCTCGACAGCCGGGGCGGACGCCCTGCCCCCACATCCCCCAAGCCAGAGGTCTCTCTCTCCCCAGTGACAGTTCCACCGCCCCGTCCCAAGGCCAGGGTGTGTTTGTCCCCTCACTAGACCGTGAGCTCTATCCTCAGAACCTGGCGCATACTAGGGGGTTCAGGAATATTCTGTAAACGAGCAAACGAATGAATGAACGAATGACTCTTTAAATGCAAGGGGCAGTCTTCTTCCCAGCACCTGGCTTCTGGAAGCATTTCCTCCCCTTGTTTGGCCCCAGGAGGCAGGACAGACATGCCACGGGACCTGGCTCCGCCTTCTCTGCCTCGGCCAGCTCCTGCTGCCCTGGAAGGCCTGGCTGGTCCCACGAGGCCCACTTTCCAGCCCTGAGAAGCTGGGACAGGTTGGGATTCCTCAGAAGCCCAGCAGGAAGCCCAGAGGCTGCAGTTACGGGTCCTAATCCCTCAACACGACAGCCCGACGCAACTGGCCGGGAACTGTTAACTAGGCTGCCCCAGCGCTAGCCACCTCCCTCACGGCTGCTGAGCGGGGGCGCCCAGGGTCCTGGTGGGTAAATGGCAAGACCGCTAACCATACAGCCTGGGACCCGCCACAAAGGCCAACAGAAGTGGACACACCTCCACCTGTTTATTTGTATACCTGTCTGTCCACTCATCCACGCAGTGAGCTCCTACTGTGCGCCAGACCCCGAGGGGGTCCCAGGGGCGGGCGGCGGCCATGGCAGACAGTCATGGCTTACACCCCCTCTGTGCACAGGGAGCCCCACTGAATGCTCCCAAGGCAGGGCTCCTCCGTGCGGCCCTCAGTAGAGGGTGGGCATGGCCGAGTCTCCACACAGGTCAGAAGGCTAAGCAAGGGGACTCTGCTCCCAGATCCATGGTCAGAAGGGGCGTCACTATAACGGATCGAGACCCTAAAAAGCCACACGCCTGGAACGCACTGAGAGGCTTACTCAGACGGGGATGGCCACGCCTGTGCCAGGACCTCATCTACAAGCAGACTTGGCTTGTACACACAGATGGCTGCCCCCCGATACGGACGATGCCCAGCTGCCCCAGACCCTCGACTCGAAGCCAACTGCCCAGGGATCCCAGCCCAGCCCAGCCCATCCCAGCCCCCCCAGTCCTGCAGCCCTGGCTCTGCCGGGCCCCACCCTCACCCCTAGCTGGATGCCCACGCTACCCACGTGTGTCCGCATTTCCAAGTCTGTGCTGCCCACACCCAAAACTCCAAGCATCATCATGGGTTCCTTCTCAAAGCTCAGCGATGGGGCCCCTCATCGTGCCATCCCACCCGGCCTCAGGGCCAGCCGCCAGGCTCCGTGACACCGAGTTTCCTCCAGCAGGCCTATGGGGAGCTGGCCTCACCTGGCCCCCTTTGTCCCCGGCCCTGGTGGAGAAGGGAAGGGTGGGAGTGGGGAGCCTGCTCTATTTTTACCGGGAGGTAAGTAGCCAAGTGTGTATGGCAGACGGCAAATGAATCTATAAATATTTATCCCAAGGAAGAGGGAAGCAGAAGCTCCCAGGGCTGCACTTGCTGCTGGTGACACCCCCTCCCTGGGCCCCCACCCATCCTGGAGCCTCCTGGCACTTGGGCCCACCCAGCCCCGCCCACCCGCTCCTGATCTCGGCTGTGTGCCTGCCTCAGTCCCTCACGGGCCCCCGCCAGCTGCGATGCAGCTGTGCACCCAGGGCCCACCCCCCGCCCGCAGGCCCCTTTGCTCCGCCCATGCCCCCTACACCTGCCCTCCAGCTGCTGCTCTGCCCCAGCCCACCTGCCTTCCAGATGTTGCCCTCCCTCTGACTCTACTGCTGGTCCCAGGGGTGGCGGTGGAGAAGGGGTGTGGGCCTGGGGTGCAGGGCAGGAGGCAGAGGCAGGCCTTACTCCAAAGTGCAGATGCGTGTGAGTCTGGGGCTGCGAGCTGGGGTGTGTGTGTAAGAGCTGAGGTCCAAGGTGCCTGCCCGCCCGTCTTCCGGCCCACCCTGTGGGGCCTTCTCCCCTCCCCCTCCATCAGGGCCCTGGGACCTGCAGACTACCCCCCTCGTGGTCTGACCCCAGGCTCCCGTCCATGTAAACATTCCCTTGACTTTCTTCCCTAAAATATAAACGCCGTGGCCAGGCCTCAATGGGAGGAAGCCATCCGTCCCCGGCCCTGTCACTGCCCCTTTCATCTCCTTCCCGCCACCAGCCTGCCCGCTGCTCTATTTACACTGGACACTTCCTCTGGGAACAATACTGCCCAGGAGGCAGGCTTGGGCCGGAGGGTGGGAAGGCACGGGGGCTGCCGTACTGCTCACCCAGGGCCGGGCTCCAGAGAGGAGGCGAGGGGCGGGGCGGCTGCAGGGATCCCAGCCAGGCCTGGGGAGAGGAGTGGGTCAGTATCTGCACGCAGGCAGCCAGCCCAGGGCTCCCCCAGCCTCCTGCCTTGGGCTCCAGTGATGCCGGCTGGGCCAGGGCAAGCCCTGGGAGGTGGCACAGCACCACGGTATGGCCTGGCTTTTGGGGTCAGACAGTCGTGAGTTCACGGCCTGGCTCCGGCCCCTCGCTAGCCCTGGGCCCTGGTCGAGCTTTCTCCCCGTGAAAAGGGCTGCAGGACTGTAAGATGAGAGAGGGTGCTTGTCTGTGCCAAGCACAGGGCCTGACAGTCAAGGACCTGGGGAAAGGCAGCTGAGCCCTGGGAGGGGACAAACAGGCAAGTGCGGTGCCGCATCTGGGCACGAGATCCCTAGACCAGGAAACCACACCTGGCCCAGAAGAGGCGGAGGGGACAGGAGAGGCTGGAGGGCTGGGCCGCGGGCAGGCTGCCTACTCAGCAACAAATGGCCCCTCGCCGACTCCCACAGTCTGAGCCTCCCCTCCCAGGGCTCCAAACGCAACAAGCCCCCAGCAGGCAGGCAGCTCTGTCTCCAAGCTGAGTGGGTCCTGCTCAGGGTGGAGAAAGGGAGGGGCGAGAACTGGACTGTCCCTGCACCTGTTGGACGCTAGCTCACGACCTCTCACTATGATCCCGTGAGGCAGGTACTGTCGTCGTCCCATTTGACAGAGGAGGAGACTGATCCTGGAGCCGTGAAGACACTCCAGAGCCCGAGCTCATGAAGGTCAGGGCTCAGCAAGGTGCGGGGCCGCCACCATGTCCCCACAAAGGCTCCAGGAAGTCCCAGGCCTCCCTGCTCACCTCCTCCTCACCCTCACTCCCGGTTCCCATAACACGTAGCCCCCTAAAGTGTTAACTGCGATGGGTAAAATGGTGCAGCAGATTGCTACAATAAATAATTTACTGATATTTATAAATATGTAAATCAGCCAGCTTCAGAAATCGAATGAAGGGAGGGCCTCGGGAGAAGGGACCGCTATGGCAGGAATCTCATCACTCCCTCCAAAGGCTGGGGAAGGCCGGGGCTCCTGCCAGTTCCGAGGGAGTGGGGGGGGGGGCTCCTGTAGCTGCACCTGGGCCCCTCATCCCTGATCCCTGGGGACTACGGGGGTGGCTGGAACGGCCACTTCCTCGCCTGGTCAGGGCCAGGTCCTCCCCTGCCCTGGGCAGCCCAGGCTCAAGGGGACCAGAGGCTCCAGTGCCCACTGCCCACGGCTGGGTACCTCAGAGTCACTTGTCCTGCCTTGGGGGTGGGGGTTAGTCCCCAGGGGCTGGGCAGGCCTGGCAGCCCCTCCCCACCAGTGAGTAATGTGTTTTGGGGCCGGGCGGACTGTCAGCTACCAGGCTCCGGGTGCTTTATGGGCTCTGCCTGGTGGCTCTGAACTCCCTGGTAGGAAATAAAGTTCTCCCTGCGTGTCCCTTCTAAACATTTCACTCAGTGGAAACGGTGTTTAAGAAAAATGAGGACATATTTCTTCCTAAGGATGCAGTGTCCCCTTTGGGCAGCCTAATGCCCGCTGTATATCAAGAAGTGGTGAGGCAGGGGCCAGGCACCCGTCCCCTCGGGTTGGGGTGGTCTGGGCCCTCCTGCCTGCTGCCAGGCGGCTCGGGGGCCGTGGGCACCGCTGGGTCACTCTGGTGGCCGCCCTGGCCCACACTGCCTAGAGCAACGTGGCAGCTGGCACCCTCTGAGCCAGCTGTTTAAAGTTGCCCAGTGCTGGGCAACTCAGAGCATCGCCTCAGTGTTCCCCCAGCATCCCCGTACGGCCGCTGTCCTATCCCTGTTTCCGGGTGAGAAAGCAGAGCTCACAGAGGTTGTCAACTGTCACGGTCACCCAGAGGGTGTGCCAGAGCCGGACTCCCGCTGGGCTCCGATGTCTCACCATCTGAGACCCCACACATACCTCCCACAGCCTCCCAGCGAGGGTGGCAGCAATGTTGGAGCTTCCCTGCAGCCCCTAAGAACTTGAACCTGACAGGCCACAAGCCCCAGTGCTGGGGTGCTGCGCCTATGTTCAGGCTCTGGGCTGAATCCTGAGGATATGAAATGAGCAGGCGGACTGTCCCGGTTCCTGCCATGACGGACTGTTCAGTTTAGACGAGGGGGCAGACGTTCAAGTCATTACAAGCGTGATCACCGTGGTGAAAAGCCTCGGTGCCACGGGAGCAGCGAGTCTGGGAAGCAAGGAAGGGTTCCTAGAGACATCTGCTCCGGCCCTGCTCCCCACGAGCTCCCTCAGGGCCTCCCTCCCCCTCCCCCTCCACACAGCCCATCTCCATCTTAACAGCTCCCACCCCATCTCCCCAGCCAGGACCTGTCCCCGAGGAGAAGGGTGTCCTTGCCTCTTGGGCCCAATCCCATGCCTGGTTTTTGCAGGTGGGAGGAGTGGCCACTGCCCCTCAGGGCTCTCAGCTGGGTCCCCTGGTCCCCAACAGCTCCAAGTCGGGAAGTGGGGGGCCCAGCCGCTGGGGGCCCTCCTCGCCCCACTTTGTTTATTTATTTATTATGATTTTTTAGTCCAGTTAAAAGGTTTACTATCCAGACGCGTCTAAGTGGCCTCACTTAGCGTAAGTAACTCTATAAATCAGAAGACCTGTTAGCATCCACCGCACAGGCTGGCCATCAATCTCCCCCAGGTCACAGCCAAACAGGAAGGGGAGAAAAGAAGAGTTACCGCCCTGGGGAGATTTAAGACACACACACGCACGCGCACGCACACACGCTCAGGCGTCTCTGTATTTGTACGATCATATTATACTCACACGTGCACACGAAGAGCGGCCCGGAAACCGGCTGTGCTGTGTGTGTCATGATAACAACGCACAAATGTGGCTCCTGCAGCCTGAAGGGGACACAGCCTGAGGGAGGGGTGAACCCCCGGGGCCGGGCTCTCCGTGCCTGAGCTGCCCTGCCCAGGCAAGCAGCTCTGGAGGGCGGCAAGGGGGCTCTGCAGGGTCCCCTCCCCTTCTGTGGCCCCTGTCTCTGCCAAACCCCAAGGGACCAGGCTTTCCCCTTCTGTGCGCCGGGGGCAGGGAGGTGGAGCCCAAGGACGGGGCAGGGAGGCTGTCAGCTGCAGGCCGCTGACAGGTCCTCGCCCGCCGTGCCCAAGGCTGGGCACACCCCAGACACACAGCACAGGACTCCAGTAGGGCAGCGCCGTCCAGAGGAGCAACCGGCTGCTGTGCAGAGCCCTGGAGGTGCCCAGGCAAGGCGACCTTTCCGCAGCGGCCTCAGGAATGCCTCACCTTCTCTTCGAGTGGGTGTGGCTGGATACACACAGAGCTTGGACACAGGCTCTCACCCCGTCCCCAGAGAGGCCCTGGTCCTAGAAGGCCCCACTAGGAACTGGGGTGGAAAGGCCACTCCTGGGTGCCCCTCGGCCTCTCCTGGCATCCCCCTGGGGGTCCCCAAGGCCAGGCCAGGCAGCCCGAGGGTGGCAGACCTGCCCAGGCCCACCTCCTCTCCTGCCTCGCCCCGAGGCCTCCCCGGCTCACCCGCCCGCCTGCCCACTGCATCTCCCCATGAACTCTATTTCTCTTTCCTCTCTGAAAACAACTGAGCTGTAAATACTGTTTAACCTTCTCCCCCCCCTCCCCCCCACCCCCTCCCCTCCGCACTATAAAAACACAAATATGCCATAACTCAGCCGGCCGGCCGCCCAGCCTCCAACATGCCCTGCGCCCGGGCCTCTCAGGAAGGTCATTACAAACGACTTTCCGATTCACTGCTCCTGAAATAATTTTGTGTATTAAAACCTGAATCTGCACTTTCTGGGGCCGAAAGCCTCGCTTAATTATGGCGGGTGTCCTTGGGACGGACAGTGATCCTTCACTCGCCAGCCGCGCTCCAGCCCTCCGCCCGCCAGCCCGCCCCCCTCCCTGGGCCCAATCTGTTTTCAAAGTGTGTCTGTCCTTTATTAAATTGTTTTCTTTTCCACATTATCAGTTGCCATGGAGACCTCATCTCTCGGATTATTTGAATTTCATTATATCTATTGATTTGGGAGCATTTCATCTTTTTTATTGTTTTTCTGTCAATTTTCAAAACGAATAACCATCTAATTTGCGTCAGTGCTGATTATGTTTGTCCCTCAATAGAGGTCGGCAGCTGCGCTGGGGAAACAAATCAATGAAAAACCATCATAAAACTCCCCACTCCAGTCTCCAGGATGTGTGGGTGACATTCCACGCCTGCGAGAGACACACTCATCAGCTCCAAGTTCGGCTACGGTGGCGGCAGCTCCGCTCCACGTCCGCCTCCTCTGGCCTTAATATTTAATTCCGCGATTTGGGCCATTATTAGTGGTGCTTTTATTAGTGCGTGTGCATGTGAGTGTTCGGTGGTGGGCTGGCTGTTTCACTAATTTGTGGGTGAGGCAGGGAAACCCCGGAGGAGGGCAGGGCGGACGGTGTTGGGGGTGTAGTGGGAAGCGGAGGAAAGGGGGGACACCCTGGGGAGCGGATGGGGCACGGGACCGAGAGGTCCGCAATGAGGGGCTGGAAAAGGGGGGACACAGCAGGGAGACCGAGCGAAGGGGAGGAAAAGAGGGAATTCAGATTGCTCACTTTGTTGGTTTTTTTTTAAATAATTTATGCAATTTTAAGCATTTATGTATAAATTTTTTAATAAGCCACCCTGGAGCAGGATGGCCATTAACATCCCAACGTCCTTCTGTCCAATGGGCTGGCGGAGAGGATCAATTTCTGAGAGTACTTTCCCTTTTTTATGACATGATAAAATGCTTTTAAAGCAACTTACACAAATACGGAAAATTTTTTTTCTTTTTTCCCCCGTCCCCTCTCCCATCCCCTAACAGCCTTCTTATCCACCAGGGAGGGGGGTGTGCGCGCACGCACACTTGTGCTCGCGCTCTCTCTCCTTCGGGGGAGGGGGCTGGAGGGGAGGCTGGCCGGCAGAGAGCCCCAGTTCTAACTGGAACTGGCCGCCTGTCCTTCTAACAAGGGCATAAACTTTCATTACCCATGCACGCAGTCAAAGACAATTTAGGGAAACGCGCTGCTCGGAAAAGGAAAACCTCAGCGATTCGTGGCCCACGCTGCCGCTGCCATCTGGGGGGCTGCTGCCGTCTCCAGCGTGAGGGAGCGGGACCCTGAACCTCTGGCCCTGCCCGGAAGGAGGCGCGGAGGGGCCCTCGTGGGATGCAGCCAAAGAGGGAGAGGAGGGATCAGATGGAGCCCTGGGAGCACCCGGCCTTGGGCAGGGGCCAGGCCCCCTGGGTCGTGCTCTCCCCTGACACCCCTTCGCTAACCCCAGACAGGCGTGGGCCCTTGAGGGCAAGCACAGGACTAGTCATTTCTGCCACCCAGTGCTCTCGCGGAGCAGAAGCTCAGCTCTGTGGATGGATGGTCAGACAGAGGGACCAAATGAAGATGAAGTAGGAAACTGGGCCCAGATGGCCTGGGGTCCGTGCAGGAGACCCACAGGTGCTGGGGAAAGGCTCCCTCTCCAGGGGTCACCTGCCTTGCAAGTGGGTCTGGGGCAGGAGTGCCTCTGGGTGTAAAGGATCGGGGGCACCAGAGCGAGAGGGGATGGCCTGGCCACCATCACCCCAACCCTGGACTCGAGCCCCTACCGCCCTGAGACGGAGCCAAGCCCTTGTGAGGAAGAGGGTCCGTGCCCAGACTTGGGGACAATCCTTATTTCCATGTCCCCTTCACCTCGTACACCCTCCTCCTGAGAGGGCTGGGGGGGTAGGTGGAGGGACCTGAGGGGTGAGCCCTGTCCCAGGGCTGAGGGGGATGGTCCAGGTGGGCCCTTCGCTGCCACTGCGGGACAGCGCCCAGCCCGCTGAGGCCACGCCTGGGCGGCTGGACTTTGGCAGCTTCCAAATAAGACAAACTGACATTAGGAACTTGGCCGCCCTCTAAAAAGCCTCCCACTTTAAGCCAGTCACATCCCTGCCCCGGACATCGGTGTGCTCACCTGAGATGCAGGGCTGTTGAAAGGAGGACACGGGGTGACATGTCTGGCCCAGAGCCGTGCAGCATGGTGCCTGCCACCATACTGGATGGGGACTGTGGACAGGGTCCCTGCCTCGGTAGCAGGAATTGCTGGTCCAGCCCTGCACGGCCCTGCCTTCGTCCAGGGATCTGGGGACCCTCAGCATCCTCCTGCTTCCCCACCTGCCACAAAGCCCTACTTTCTCCTTGGGCCCTCCCACCCTGGAGCCCCCGAGCCTCTCTCACCCTGGAGCCACCCTGGAGCCTCTCCCCGAGCCTGAATGTGGGCAGCCCAGGTGTCCTAGACGCTCAACGGCAGCAGCACGGGAGCACCCAGGTAAGGCCAGGCCACCCCTAGCCCTCGTGGGACGCAAGCGGAACAGAGCTGCGCCCACCCTCCTCCTCTTTAGTGCGCAGCCCCCCCCCCCCACAACTGTCATTAAAATAACAAGTTTCTGTTACAATCTAAACATTCCCACATCGCATAAAGGGTTATATTACACCCGAGTCACTCCCGGGCCCGTGTTTGCACAGAAAAGCTCACGGCAGGTCCCCCCTCCTGACGAAGTGACTTATTAAAGTTTAAACAGTAATTAACAGAACAATAAAAATAAAGGGATGTTTGGGGAGTCATAGCGCACACAGGGTTTTTGGCAGTGCCAGCAGTTTTTCAGTGCCCTGCGCTGGCAGCAAAATGCGACTGAGAAGCCAGGGGGCACGGAGGACCGGGCCAGCGTTGGGTCGGGGAGACTCCAGGCCTAGAGGGTGAGAAACAGAGGGCAGACGGGAAGGAGGGGATGAGGTCCGGGAAGCCCTGCTGGAGTCTGTACGGGGCCACCAGCCCCACTGGGATCCGGGGTAGCAGGGTGGGCACGGTGGAAGCAGGAGAGGAGGTCTGACACTGGCAGGAAGCCCGCCGAGCCAGGTTGCGGAGGCTCTGCGATGCCAGTGTCTAGCTCGGCCCCAGGCACTTTCTGGGAACCCAGTGCCCTGGTCACATCCAGCCAACTCCGGCATGGACCTGACTGGGGGAGGCATTGGGTACCCAGGCACCATGGGCATCACTAGACCCTGTGGTTAATGGTTCCTGGGCCTGGACGCCAGCCACTCCGGGCTTCTCTCCCAGTGGGGCAAGTACCTCTCCCTGCTCCCGTGGCCGGGGCAGTGCAGTGTACACCCCTGAGAACTCTCCTCAAGCCACTAGCCCCTACTAATAAGCATGAGTTGGGACTCAGGGGACAAGACTGCCCCTCTATCCTCTGGGAGGGGGAGAGCAGATGGCCCAACCAATGCTGGCCCCCACCTGAAGGGGGGAAGCACCCGGCTCACTAGGCCAAGGTGGGTCCCACTGGTGGAGTCCTCCTTTGCAAAGGTCCACAGGGAGCCGAGCCCGGGGGGCTGGCCTAAGGCCAGGATGCCCTGCAACTAGCAGGCCAGGCCACTCATCCTTCGCCTCTCCTGTTCTCCCTGCACAAGTTCTTTTTTTTTTCTTTTTTTTTTTTTTTTTGCGTTACGTGGGCCTCTCACTGTTGTGGCCTCTCCCGTTGCGGAGCCCAGGCTCTGGACGCGCAGGCTCAGCGGCCATGGCTCACGGGCCCAGCCGCTCCGCGGCATGTGGGATCCTCCCAGACCGGGGCACGAACCCGTGTCCCCTGCATCGGCAGGCGGACTCTCAACCACTGCGCCACCAGGGAAGCCCCCTGCACAAGTTCTACCCAGAGGCTCAGACACCTGGACTGGGTGTGGGGGGGTGGGGAGGGGTGGGGGGAGGCAGGGAGGAGCCTCGGGGAAAGGAGGGGCTCCACCTGGACGAGGCCAGTGCGCTCAGTACATTTCCCTCAAAGCCTTGGGGGCTAGAGAAGAAGGGACAGCAGGAATGCTTAGTGGCAAAACAATGCACGTGTTTTATCTCACGCCAGCCAGGTGATGGGCACCAAGGTACCGCCGGGCTGGCCTTAGACTTATCAGCTCCCCAAGCTGCCCTCTCACTTCCTCCTTCTCCCAGACTCCCTGGGCCCCAGCTGTCAGGCTACGTTGGTGGGGTGCTCTCCCAGGGCCGTCCTCTGACCTTGCAACCCAGAAGCCATGGCCAGCCTTGCTGCCCTCGCCTGTCCTTCCTCTCCAAGGAGAGCCTCTGTAAAATCAGTGTTCTCTCCTCACCACAGAACATTAGTTCCCAAAAGTGTTTTTTCAGTATAGCATCCCCAACTCAGGTTCTCCCAAGTAGGGCAGAGCAAAGGGTGTGACACAGGGACACCGCGAGGACTATGCCGGTGCCCTCCACCTTCCTCTTGGCCTTCTCCCAGCTCTCTCAGTGCCAACCTGCCCGGGCCTGCCTGGGGATCCTAGTTCTGCCGTAGCCTCCCTCTACCCTGGTGCCTGCCGTTGGCAGCCTGGCCCAGTGTCAAGTCCAGAAGCCAGCCCCTGGCCCAGGCAAGCAGCCCCACCAGATCCCTGGCACAGGTCCCCCTGCTCTTTCCTCCACATCACAGCTGCAGGGGCTGACGTGAGCAGCTGCAAACCACGCGTGGAGGTGAGACGCTGGGCTGAGGCCAGAGGCTCTCTCTAACCTTGTGTCTCCTAGGATTTGGTTCCTGGGCAGCTGGTGGGCACAGAGGGCAGGAACTCGCTTTGGCTGGGCCTCCATGGTGCCCGCCCATGCCACTGCCTCTCAGCAAGGCCCCTGCAGGCACAGCCGGCCAGGGGAGCACAAGGCCCCAAGGGCCTGGGATCTGGGCACAAACTTTGCTTCAAAGACGTAGAGAAGAGCCAGCAGCTTTCCTTCCCCTCTTTTCCAGGCAGAGCTCTTTGGGGCTCCACCCCCTGCCCCAAGATAAGGGACCCTTGGTGAGGGGAGGGTAGAGGGTCAGGCAGAGAGAGCTCAGGAAGGGGGCAGGCGACGCTTCCCAGGCACCAGCTGCTCTGCTCGGGAGCCAGGCTGCGAAGGAGAACGACAGGAGCTGCAACGCCCTCGCCAGAGGAGGCTGACTGAGCCACACGGCGCCCAAGGTTGGGGGGGTGGGCAGGGAAGGTGTGCGGGGGGTTGGGAGAAGGACTGGCGGAAGGCGGGGCCCCAAGGAGGGCAGGTGGGGACAGAGGCCTTCTAACTGGTATGCTCTAAGGTGGTCAAACTGGGAGCAGGTTGCTCATCCTAATCTGCTGTTTCCAGAACCCCCAACTTCTCCCCTACCCCCATGGCACGGCAAGGAGCTCTGGCTGGACAAGGAGCTCCTGTGGGTGGCAGCTGTCAGGGCGGTGGCTGTCCTAGATCCGTACAGAACTTTAGAACTGGAAGGGGTTTGAGGCCCGAGAGGTTGAGAGGCTTGTTGAAAGCCCAGGTCACTCACACGTCAGGACCAAGCAAATCCAGAGGCCCATTTCCTGACCTAGGCCCTGTCATGACCAGCAGATCAAATTGCTCCACGTCTGTGTCTTAAAAGGGAATTTTCTGTGACCTTGGAGGCCGCTCCAGGGCCCATCAGCCCCAAACACCCCATGGATTCCCTGCTGGCGAGGCCTCAAGCCCCACATTTGCCCACCTGGGCAAGGACCCCAAATGGTTCTGAACCAGCACCCCGAGGGTACAGGGCCTGGGACTCAGGCTCCTCAACTCTCCCAGGGAAGCACAGGTGGCATCTGGCTCTATGACCTGGCTTACCCCCGGAAATGAGTAGGACACGTGCGGGGCTGACCATGTGGGAGGGAGAGCCTGGGCACATGGAGGGCGCTCCGGTGCTGGCGGGAGAGGCTTCCTCTTTCAGGGACTGAGACCCCCAGAGCTTGGGAGCTGTGCCCTGAAGGGAAGACAGGGCAAGCGCTATTCTGGGATTAGAGGAAGGGCCTGGGAGAGGCAGGCCCCGGGCAGGTAAGCACAGCCTCCAGGAGCCCCAGGAAAGAAGGCGGGGATGGCAGCAGGTGGCAGAGAGGTGCCATGGATGACACTGCTACCCCACCCTCCCTACAGCCCATCTCCACAATCCCCTTGCTGAGGCCAATGACGATGACATGAGGGGCCTAATTTAGGAGTATTTTTAAAACTGTGGCCCTGGTGGAGGGGTTTAGCAGTTGTCAGCCATCTGGAGTAAGGAATTACTGTCACCTCCCTGATCCTATAGTCCCTAAACCCAAAGCTGGCTACGGCTCAAGGGGGGAGGCAGCAGGTGGGTGGGGGACGGGGCCCATTCCAGGGCGGGGCTTCCCACAGGCCAGGAAGCACCTTCCCTCACCCTCAGAGGGGGCCTGAGCCCGGGCGAAGGGGGCCGGAGAGCCCCGTGTCCTCTGTGCCCACGCGGGCTCTCCCACCCGCTCACGCACGCTCACTCCCTGGGCCATGCCGGCTCGCGCAGGGGCCGTCAGGTAAATTAGATCTGAAAGCTGACAATTTCTGACCATATTTCCTTGATTATTTCAAACAAATGCACAGCAGCCGCTGTAAGGAGATTAAAGTGACATAAACGTCCCGAGTGGGAGGGGGGAGGGCAGAGGATTCAGGTCACCCCCATCCGTCCCCCGCCTGACAGACGCTATATCGCTATCCAATCCAATAAAAAATCCCCCCCTTTTGCTTTAATTAATTTTACAGCTAGCTTGCTTAATTACTTTCAATCAAAATCCTCCTGCCATCGCAAAATTAGAGATGGTTGAGCTCCATTAGCCTAAATTCTTCATTTCCATATAGAAAAGAGGCTGTCTGCATAGCCAGCCTGGGCCCCTGGCAGGACAGACGCCCATGTGCCCGCCCGCTGCCAGCCAGCCCACTCCTGGCTTCCGCTCCACGGCTATCTCTGGCCTGTGCATTTCCCCTCATTCTCCTCCATCCTTGCTCCTTGGGCTGAAAGAGGGTGAGGTCTAGAAGGGGTACACTCCCCCGCTGCCCCCAACTCTTCCCCTGATTCATACAGGGACTGCACAGCTGGGCTAGACTGCCAGGGTTGGGCTGCCCCTGGCAAAAGGAGGGACGATCCTGGGATCCTGCTACCCTGCTAAGGGGCCTCTGCTGCTCCCAACCCAGGGCAGACAGTTCTCCTGGGCTCTCTGCCTCATCCCTCCTCACGAGGCAGAGCTCCCAGCAGAGCAGGACCACTTCTAGCCTTGGACTTAGGCCCAGTAGGTAAAGACCCCTGGAACCAACATCATCCAGGGTCACCTCTCTGCTGTTTCCTGGCTAAGGCCCTGCTCACTATCAGAGCGACTCCAGGGCCAGCTGTCTCCATGGTGCTAACAGGCAACATGGCGGCCCCCACAGACTCCCGTGTTCTCCAGGGGGCCCCATGTGGGCCCCTGCTCATCCTCCCGTATCCCCGGTTCCCAGCCTGCAACAGCTGCTCTGCTCCTCCACCCCCAGCCTGGGTCGGGTGGGTGGCAGGCCTGGGCTCTGTCCACATCCTGTGCCTGCACCAGCTCCCTTCTCTCCCTCCGCCTCCTCCTCACAGCCCCCAACCTCAACTCCGGAAGCTCCACTTCAGGTTTTCCAAGCTACAGCCCTGAGTGTCACCACAGGGTCCAGCCCAACCTGGGCTCCAGCTGATTAAGGATCTGCAACAGGATGTAAGGATTACAGTAAAACCTGGCTCCGGATCTACAGGGGCAGAGGGCCAAGTCCGGGCTCTGGGATTCCCCTCGCCTCCCCTTTCGGCACGCCCCCTCCCTCTGAGATGCTGAGGGCCAAGAGAGCCTGGGCCTCTGGGCCCTTCGCGGGATCCTGGCTGGACGCTGGGAATTGGATGACAAGGGGTAGCATGTGGGACTCAGGCCAAGTCTGGCAGGAAGGCAGGACTGGGATGGGGTGAGGAAGGGGATTTATGGCTGAAACCTGCCCTAGACCCTCTATGGGGACAGGAAGCCAACCTGGTCCTCCCTCTCAGGGGACCCGCATGGAGGTGGGGTGTCCTGGGTCTGACTCTGGAAGCTCTCAGTGAGGCCCTTCCAGGCAGCAGGCTTTAGGGCTGCCCCATCGCTATGGCTGAAGGATTCTGGGCTTGGGTGAGGTAGCTGAACCTGGACCTGAACCTGGAGCCAGTCTTCCTGGACACCAGGGACCCACGGTCAGTCTGCAGGCTCCTCGCGGATCTTGCCCTAAGGGTTATTTAACCCAAGTCCTCCTCTTCCTGGGTCAGTTGAGTTTCTCAAATACATCCCAAGTACCTTATGGGCACTGTCCCCGCTGGCCCTAGGGATCCAGAGAGAACGGTTTCAGGTATCAGGGAGCTCAGATTCTGATGGGGAAGACACACCAGCTCCAAAGCATTCCCCACGCCACTGAGGGCACAGAGGGGAGGCCAACTGTGAGTTCCAGGAAGGCTTCCTGGTGTCCAGGCCCAGGCTCTGCCTGGGAGGCCAGCAGGTGCAGAAGGAAAGGGGGGCGGCTCCGCTGGGCTCCTGTTCCTCCAGCCACTCTTCCCTCCACGCAGGGCTGCATCCTCTCTCCTGCCCTCTCTTCCGTGAGTCCTCAGCAGAGTAGGCTAGGGAGCCCAGGAAAGGCAGGAGCAGCCCCAGGCCTCGGGGGCACTTACACACTTCCTGGTCACTCTCCCTCCCCCTGGGGCAGAGCTGAGCTGACTTCTGGCTCTGCCCCTGATGCACCATGCCTGGCACAGACAGCCGAGTTGGTAGAAGGGTGGCTGGCAGAGCAAGTTCCGGGTCAGCTGCCCAGAGCTCGAAGGGGCACAGCCACAGTGGGGTGGTGAGGTTCCCCCCCATCTCTGGCCTGCCAGCCAGCACCTGTGGCGTGGTAGCACCTGCCTCTCGCCCCACTCACTCCTTCAACTCAGGAAACACTCCTTCGACTTGGGCCTGGCTACCCCTCCTCCTATGCATCCCTCAGGGGTCCCGGTTGAAATTTTACTTCTTCTGGGAAGCCCTGCAAACTGCAGGGCCCCCTTCCTCTGCCCTCTCATCACACCCTGCTCCCTTAGATAGCACTTCTGTAATATAACTTGGTTAATGACCCCTCTATTTAGCTAAACGGCAAGATCTGCGGGAGGGGACCACTGTTTTAGCACAGCGCCTGACCCAATAAATATTTACTGAACGGATACAGAAAACTAAGTGCTTCTCAAGTTCGTAAGGGGTAGAGCTGGGATTGGGGGTGTGGCCTGACTTCTCTACCAAGCCCTGTGGAGCTCCAGGACCTTTCCTATCTGCGAGGGTAGGACTGGGTGGGACTGAGTCTGAAACCCCTTCTCTTGGGTCTTTGGCCCTCTTGAGCCTCAGGCTCACCTCCAAATGCCCTTCGCAGGGCTCTGCCTGGAGAACAAAAGAGGCCCCAGTTGTTCCCACATTTCTCTGGGAGAGGAACAACTGTTGCCGGCCAGGCCCTTGCTGAATAAATCCAGCAACTGTTTGTAGTACAGTGCAATTCTCTCCCGCTACTCCTGTCTCTGTCCCAAAAAAGGAGAAAAGGAAATTGAAAAAAAGATGGGGGAAAAAGTCCCATCCCAAGCCCCACGATCTCCCTTCCCCCCACTATCAAGTCCGTCTGAAAATGTTAACACACAGAGGGCACGGGGACAGCCACCTGCCATTGCAGACAACTGGGACAGCCGCAGCAGAGGGTGAGGCTGTGAGATCAGGACCCAAAAAAAGGAGGTGAGGGAGTGAAGGATGGGGGAGGGGGCACGGGGCAACAGGAAAGATCAAAGAAAACGGAGAGACTTGGAGGGCAGTGAATGCCCAGCCCAGCAGTCAGGGAAAGGGCCCTGAGGACGAGTGGAGGGAGAGGCCAGAGACCTGCAGAGACACCCAGAGCCAGAGGGCCCAGGAAGGCTCCAGGAGGCCAGGCTGGATGGGGAGGCAGGAGGTTTCTGTGGGAGCAGCAGGTACAGTGAGGGGAGGCGAGGGAGGGGAAGAGAAGTTGACTGGGTAAGAGGGAGAGAGGTCTATTAAAAACCTCTCAGTGCATAACACAAAATGTCAGGGTTTATAGCTTCATTCTGGGCATTGCCGGGACTGAGAACCCTGCACAGAAATGTCACCGCTTGTCATGTTTAATCACCTGCTGTTTGTTAACACCTTCCCTGCAAGGAGCCTGGTCTCAATCTGCCCCTGGGCCCCCAAGGGACCCGGAAACAGAAAACATCCCCATCTCCTTCTTGGTCCCGCCTCCGGGTCTCAAGGGAGGAGCTCCATTTGCCATCCATCTGAAGGTCTCCCAGGAGCCCCAAAGTGACCCTTCCTATCAGGCAGGCCAAGGAAAGGGACCCATATGGTCCTAGCAAGGGGCTAGGACCTCTGGCCCGGGATGGTATGTTTCAAGTGGCCAGAGCCAGGGTGCTCCCAGGCTGACTACCTTTCTCGTGCTCCTTCCACCTGCCTTTCTAGGGCTGCCTGTCCTTTCTGTCTAATCCACTCCTGTCCCCCCACCTCGGGTGGAAGAGAAGATAAATAAAGGAGGGCCCGCTCAGAATCCCTGCAGCCTGGAATTCACCGATCTGTCTGCTTGGACAGCAACTGTCACATAACATCTAACATTCAAAGCCACCGTCCTTCCCGTTACAACCCTGGATCACACCATCTGTGGTTCTGGCTTGGCTCTCTCTCGGAGCACGCTTTGCTAGGTTGTTTAGACTAGGAATTCTCAGTCCTACTGCCCCATAATTCCTCCCTCTGGGGTGGGAGGGTGGAATAGGCCAGTCAAGCAGCACGTGTCTTCCCAAGAACACCTGGCTGTTCCCCACCCCTGAAAGCATGGTATGGTTAACACCAGGCAAAGGGCTGGTCCTCTCTCAGATGACACCTACACAAACTCAACACAGCCCCCAGACGCAAACCCCATGCAGGGACAGCTAGCTGTCTGCAGAGCAGCAAGTTGATCCTGTACAGTTCCCGAGGTAGCCCCGTTACTTCCAGAAGCAGTGAGGGCCAGTGGTGAGCTGAGCTGCAAGGGTCTCCCGATCTTTCCTTCCAACAAAATCCATGCTTACACAGAAACATATCTGACAAACATGCATCCCAGGAGAATGCCCGTCCATTCAGACTTTCTTCCTGAAGAACGCTGTGTCCAGTCCATTCATTCCCATTTCTACAGAAACAAGTCAGAATGTTTTTCAACTCCCCTTTGCTACTTCCCTGCAAACAGACGGGAGCACCCCTTTCTCAGGAGGTAGGCAATAATGAACGCTTTTAGAGGAGGCGCCCTCCAAAAAGTTCAAAATGCATTTGCATCAACAATTGCCTTTTACCTCGCAGGGAAGGCCCGGGGATGCGTCCACGTGTTACAGCTGGGATATAGGTGGAGCCCAGAGATGGGGATGTGGGCCAGGCAGCACAGTCAATAACCAGGGCTGAAAGTGGCCTCCACTCCACGCTGCCACTGGAACGGTCCTTGGGGAAGCCCTACTCTGGGTCTGTCTCCCTGCATTTGGGAACAAATCCCTAAGTGTCTCTGGGCCTCCTGTTTCCCCACTGGTGAAACGGGACAACTCCCTGTGTCTTTCTCCGAGGGAATTGATGAGAAGAAATGGATAGTAGGTGTGGTGTGCCTGGAGTCTCTTGGAAGGAGGGCACTGGGTGAACTCACGGGGTTTCTGCCGTCATGATTCTGCATGTTGCACCCCTTCCACTACGGGGGGAGGGGGCTCAGTGTTAACAGGGTGGGGAGGAGTGGGGCCTCAGCTGCAAGGCCTCTCCTACGCCCAGCAGAGGTTTTCAGGCAGTGGCCTGTTGTGCCTGGGGAGGTGTGTGTGCACACCCGCTCGAGCCCACATGCACCTGGCTGAACGCAGCCCACGGAGCCGGAGCCAGGCGGTTTTCGGTGGTGCCAGTGGTTAAGTAACCTATCCTGGGCTGAGACTATTCTAGTTCAGGTGCTCGGGCTCGCCAGGACCCTGAGGGAGGGGCTGCATCAATAAGCCCATCCTTCTGCCTCCAGGCTTGAGGGGGTTCACGGGCCATGGGTCTTTCCAGTCCTGGGCAAACCAGGGCGGGCAGTCACTACATTGCTGACCACATGGAGTGACAGCTGGAAACTGCTCCCGAAGCCCCTCCTTCTTGGGTGTCAAGAGAAGCGCTCCACCTCCTGGGTGCACTGCCCACGTGGGGTGGGAGGTCAGACTGGAGCCCCTCCCACCTTGGGGATTTGAAAAGCTGGTCCCCGGCATTGAAGGGGACGCTGAGCATACATGGAACGTGTCCTCTCAGCTCAGCAGGCCAGGGCAGAGCCCCAGAGGAGCCAGGAAGCAGGGCCTGGCCTGAGGTTCAGGGGAGCCCCCTGGGCCAGAACTGTTCTGTCCAAGCCACTTGGATTTATCAGATGAGCACGGCTTCCCGGCCAGGCCCGCTGGTATAATCCTTTCATTAATTTACTATTCGATGGGAAATTACTCCTTACCCAGGAATATAAGTTTTCATCTTATTTTAAGTTAGATTCTTAAAGCAATTACCCAGGCATCTGGTGATGACTTCACCGCTGCGGCCGGGCCCTGGAGAGGAGAAGGGCAGCCCTGAAGCTGCACAGACCCCTGGCTCCCGGCCCCGGAGGGGAGTTCAAGGAGAACTGGGAGCCCCTAAACAACTGTCCTGGGTCCTGGGAGGGAAGTGGGGGGCACACCGTCATCTCTGATATTTGCTGTTTGTGAAAACACTCCTCTCTGGCACCACCTGCCCCACGAACCTACTGGTGACAGTCGCTGAAAAGCCTCGGCAGCTGGTGCCGTGGGAGCATTTTCTATTTTTAATTGTTTGATCGGAATATTAACTCATTTAGGCCTGTTCCCAAGACACACTTCCCAGCCAGAGGGTTTCCCCCATTCCCCAGACCTTCTTCTCTCCCTGTCCAGTCAGAAATCAACTTTGAAATTAATAACTGGATACACAGACCCCTGCAAGTTTGCAAAGGATCAACACACCCGAGAGAAGAAGAAAGACGGTCCCCGCCGGCCACAGGGTGGCCCCGAGCCATCCTCTCAGCCACCAGGCGGGGGAGGTGGCTCAGGTACCTAAACGCCCCGCTGCTCCTACCTGACACCGCTTTTCCTGGCCAGCCTCTCCCTCTCCCCTCCGGTCAGCCCCACTGACCCAGTCTGCTCACTTGTCAACCTCAAGGGCAGGGACGCTCAGGAGGCTCCCAAGGCACGTGGCCCTGGGCTGAGAGGGGCCGGGCCAGAGGCTGACTTTCCTTTCAGCTTCCACTTCCAAGAGGGAGGGAGAGAGGGCAGCCTCTTCACGGAGCCACAGGAGAACCTGCCAGCCAGTCCTCCCCGGGAGCAACACCAAGGGATCCAGGCCCAGCCCCGATGGGAGAGTCACCCTGCTCAGCCTGAGCTAAGTGTCGCTCCCCGTGCTGCTGGGGACAAACCTAACCCCGGTGGCCCCCTTACCCGTCCTCGGAAGGCCCCCAACCCAGCCCTGGGACCACTTGGCCTCTTCGCCCTACATGCCCTTGGCCCCCCTGCCAAGCTCTTCCCTCTCAAGGTCACAGGGCTGTCCACACCAGAAATATTTACTCACCAGACTGGCCCTGTTAGCAGCACTCACCACAAATATGCTTTCTGATAAAGTTGGCAGAAAAAAGTTCTAGAGCTGGAAACAGTGTCAGAAATCATCCCCCACCCGCACAGTGTGAGGCTGCGAACAGGTCACACAACCAGCCGGCCAGAGTCCTGGCGGAGGCTTTTGTCGCTCTCACTTTTCTCCTTCCTGTTTTACTTCCCAACATACAGCCTGTTGCCAGGGGACCAAGGGCTGGGGATGGCTCTAAGCTCGTACTGGGTCTTGGCCCCCAAAGGGCGCAGCCCAGAGGCAGGGGCGTGGGGAGCGGCCCTCTGTTTCCTCCTGCCAGGAGCTCTCTCAGTGGCCTCTGGAGGACGAGGCCGGGCGGCCTCTTACCTCTGCTTCTCCCTGGGCCGTCTCACCTCGCTGAGCCCCCTTCCCACCCGCCCGCCCTTCCTCTGTGCACATGGGCTTTAATGTTTTTATTACCTGTTTGACTCACTGCCTTATTGCTTCTCCCCTTAATGGGGCCGTAACCGTGGAAACAAGGAATAAACGGGCACCAGAAAATGAGATGATTAAACAGGTCACCCTGGCAAAACAAACTCAGCCAAGGAACCTCTGGGGGTGGGGAGGGCAGGCTCCTCCTCTCCTCACCCTTGGCCAGAAGGCTTGGACCAGACCCCGGACCAACGGCCCAGTCCCTGGAACCGGGGCAGATGCAGTGGGGCGCCCCCTGTTGGGCAGTGGGACACCTGGTCTACCCCTCCCCAGGCTCCCCTATCTCCCAGGCAGCCCTCCCGGCTGGCCTTGGGCCTCGAGCTCTTTGGCTGAAGGGTGGCAAGGAGGGAGGCACAGGCCTCGAGGGAGGGAAGAGCGATGCCAAGGAGAAGATGCATTTCCTGATGACACAAAGATCTAGAATTCGCTCCCTGCTGGCTTCCTGGATGCCTCCTGCTCTCTCACTGGGCTGGAGTCCCCCACCCGATGCATCTCCTGCTCTCACGCAGCATATTCCCCTCCCCCCCCCCCCCCCCCCGCCTCCAGGGGCCCCTTAGTTCATGGAGAAAGCCCTATACTAAAAGGCCAACGTACGTCAAGGTCCAACTCGGGAAGCTTTCCTCTGGGAATCCCTGGTCTTTGGAGCCACACAACGTGTCTGTGTGGCTCCGAAGCCACATCCTGGACCAACCTGCGCTCAGCAAGCCTCCGGTCAGAAGGCTACAAGGGGGCCCTCGTCACTTCTGCCTTGGCCCCTTGGCACTGGCCAGGACAGCGAGTCCAGAAGAGCCCCCAGGAGGCAGCCCGTGGGAAGCTCTAAGGACAGACCCCACAGCCCGCTCAGGAGCAGCCCAAACACCACGCCAGGGGGCAGAGACCCAAAGCCCTGGCAGCGTGGGGTAGGCCTCAGCACGAGCCACCCTTCCTTCTGGCCTTACTCCCTGCACTGCGGGTACCCGGCTGGAGGGGTCCTGGGAGTGTGAGCAGGACCTAGAAAGGAGGAGCATGCCATAGCGAGGTCTGCTGCGGGGAGACGGGCACGGGAGGAGATACAGTGACGTCCTGGACCACCCACTGGCTACTGCCCCCATCCCCTCCAGGGCAGCAGACTGCATGTGCAAGTGTGACCTCACGGCAAGACCCCCCCGCCCCCAAACCTGGTCATGGTTAGCAGCTAATGGGGCCCCCACCAACCACTCATGCCTACCTTCATCCTTATGCCCACTTTCCCCCTTCATGTCATCCCTCACCCCAGCCCCACTCCTTCCTGTAAACCAGGCGTAGAAAGCTCTCGAGGAGCAAAAGCCCAGGTCCCAAGGGAATCACCAAATGTTTCCTGCCTGCCTCCTGCTGCCCTCACTAAGAAGCTGGAGAGGAGTTGGCGAAGAGGCCCATGAATCAATCAATTCCACCAGCACTCACAGTGGGAAGGCGCGAGACCAGCCCTGTACCGCACACTCGGAGGAGACGTGAACGCAGAGCTAACTCTAATATGGTCACCATTACAAAAAGCGGTAGCAGAAGAAAGCAGGGCTCCCGGCCTTGGTCTCTTGGGTCAGGGTACAGAAGCCTGAGTGCCGCCCTGACACACCAATGGCATGGGTATAACCAGGTGCTCAGAGCAGCAGGCCCCCAGCGAACCTCTGATCTCTTGTCTCTTTCCAGTACCAACTGGGTGTGAGGTGGCAAAGGGGGAGGGGCAAGAAGGTAGGCAGGAGGGTCTGGCTTTAGGGAGCTGGGTGGCCTGGGCCAGAAGAGGCAGAAAACTGTGGTTGCACAATGGGAAGCAGCCGGGGGCGGTGGGCTGTGGGGTGGAGGAGGGAGAGGAGTACAAGGCAGCAGAGAGAAGAGGCTGGTGGAAGTCTAGAAGGTGTGGGTGATAAAGGAAACATCGTTTGTCTATCTCTATCTGTCCCAATACCTCCCATCCTTTGTCAAGTTCAAAGGCCACTCCTTCACAAAGCTCCCTGGGCTCTCGGCCCCAGCACGCCCACCTGGTGCGACAGATAAACGCACCTGTCTCCCTCCACCAGACAGACCCCAGAAACCTGGGAAGGACCAGGCGGCCTTCATTTCTGCAGCTCCTACAGCGGGTGCTCCCCAGTGCTTACTGAATTGCAGACCTCACTACTTCATGGGATTTCCTCCCCTTCAGGGCACGATATGTCCTGACGAGTCTGGGGTATGAGGATGCTATGCTGTGGTCAGGCAGCCAGAGGGGTGAACGCTGGACCACCAAGTTGCCACTTTTTCCAATCAATCCCAGAGAAGCAGCCTCCTCCCCTCCGCTCGCTGGGACCACCAGCCCTCCTCCTGTTCCCTGGCTCCTTGCTCTTCCTGCTGTACTCTGGCCCAGCTACCCCAGAACAGCTGCTGCTTGCCTTGGGGACCCACAGGCTGTCATTACTACAGAGCAACTTCCTTCCCCCCTGAAGAGGAGGAGGAGGAGAAGGAAAAGGAGGGGCAAGAGGAGATGGGGTAGCAGCCCGGGCGGTCAGGGTTTAAAAACCAGCTCAGCGGGGCTTCCCTGGTGGCGCAGTGGTTGAGAGTCCGCCTGCCGATGCAGGGGACACGGGTTTGTGCCCCGGTCTGGGAGGATCCCACATGCCATGGAGCGGCTAGGCCCGTGAGCCACGGCTGCTGAGCCTGCGCGACTGGAGCCTGTGCTCCGCAACAGGAGAGGCCACAACAGTGAGAGGCCCGCGTACCGCAAAAAAAGAAAAAAAAAAGCAACAGCTCAGGGAGGGCAGTGCAAAGGACAAGCCTTGGGGCCTGGGGTGGGAGAGCGAGGGTGGGGAACAGGGGTAAAGAAATGGCCTGACTCTTCTAAGAACGGTGAGCCAGGCAGAGGAGGCTGATGGAGGGGGCAGGTGCATCACTAACCCGGCAGGGCCCAGGAAGAGGAGAAGCCTGGGCCCACAGCCTCCTGGGTCCCACCCAATCCTCTGCCCAGGGACTTGAGCCAGGGGCAGCAGCTTTAATGAGGAGATGCTGCTGCCGTGACTCAGCCCTCCAAAGGTGTCTCCATTTATTTTATTTTGCCATCATAAAACCCAAGCTGCAACTCAGCCCGATGCCCTGGCTCTGGGGGATGGGGGAACACAGCAGTGATGGCGAAGGCTACTGCAGGCCTTATATCCAGAGTTTTGCTCTTGTATCTTATAACCAGTGCCAGGGCTGGTTCAAGGGGCCACTTCGCAAACCAGAGCTGCCTGTCTCGAATGCTTTGTTCCAAAGAGAAGGTCCAAATGTGTGCTTCTCACCTCGTCCACTCAACCCGTCCCCCAAGATGCCCCACTGAACCCTCTCAGGAAAATCAGGTTGGGAGCTGGACAACCAGAGGCCTTAAAGGTCAGCCGGTGCTCACGCCCCCCCAAACGTCACAGCCGGCCTCTGAACGGTACCAGGAAGCTCACGAGTTCGGAGACGGCCCATCCTGTCCTTGGCTCCGACTCCTCCTTCCTGCCAAGACGGCACTGAAGCACCTACCCCCTGCAGCAGACTGGCAAAACCAGCGCCCAACCTGACCGTAGGGACTGGCCCCAGCTTAGACTGGTTGAGTGGGTGTACCTGGCCAAGTAAAGGCTCGAGGAAGAAAAACTGAGGACAACCTGCTCTGGCCCAAACTCAGCATGGACTCTCTTCCTCCAGAAACAGCACAAGAACCTTCCCAGGCCCCAGTGTGACCAGAGCCAGCAAGGTTCCTAGAAGTCTCCACTCCTGGCAAGGCCCTGGCCTTGAACCGGTGACTCACAGCAGCCCTGAGGGTCTGGAGGTGGGCTGACACTCAGAGCAGCAACTTTGGGTTGGGGAAGGCAAATTCTTTGCTCTCTGGGGTCAGCTACTGCCTGGAAGAAGCCTGCGGCCTTTCCTCTCCCCTCCTTGAGACTGTGGTGTCCGCGAAGCACGTGGCCAGCATGTGGACATCCCACTCCAAGAACCAGGCTACTAAGCCAGCATGTCTCAGCTCCCTTGACCCCATCATTCGTGGCCTCGTCCACAGCCGAGGCTGGGGCCAGGATACAATGTGGGGTGCGGGGGGTGGGGTTGGTCTGTATGCAGTGTAAGGGGGTCCAGGCCTGGAGTCCCAGCAGAGCTTATCCCAGGGAAAAAGAAGCAGGCCTGGCTCAGTAAGCAGCACTGATCCCTCCCCCTGACTCACCCTGACAACACAGCTACAGCCACAGCGCCAAGTGGGCAGTGGTGCCCCTCATGGCTCCCCCGTGGTCCCTGGTCAGCCCTTTGAACTTGCTCTCTTGCCTGTTTGGCCCTTTACCTGGCAGAGCCTACCCTGGATCCTCTGATGGACAGCTCTAGCCCTGGACGGCCCCTCCCCCTCTCCTCAAGACCTCCCTAGGGAGAGTGGGGGCAATTACGACCAGATCCTCAAGAATCAGGGGCAAGTTCCTTTTCAAAGCTCTACGGCTGTTTCAAAGCCATTTTTCACCCTGGCCTCCAGCTTTTTTCAGGGCCTAGGAATCAGCCTAGCGGGGCCTAATCCTGGGGAGCTTCCCAACTGCAGCCTGGACTTACCTGTGTCTGAAAGCTTCCTGCCTCCTCCCCTCCCCCTCCTGACTCCCTCCCCCAGGGAAATCACTCTAAAAGGGCCTAATGGAACTATGTCCTCCTCTCTTCCTCTCTCTCCTCCCTCCCTCCCTTTCTTTCTCTTTCCTTTTTTTTTTTATTAGCATTTGTGGAATTTATTCCCAAACTCTCCTAATCTTCCGTACACAACCATTTGATTTGCATAACCCAACCCCCTCTCATAAAAACTGGCTGCTAGTTTAATTAAAAAATGTAAATTTGCTGTCATCTCGGGGCCTGGTGAACGAGGACGACATCGGCATTTTTTATTGCTCAAGACCTCCAGACTGATCCAGCCCTTGGCCGAACTATGGTGGAAGAAAAGGGGTCCACATGGCCCCTGAGGGTCTTGTGGTTCTGCTGTCCCCTCCTGAGAAGCCCTGGTTCTCCCACCACTGAACTGCTTATGGCTGTAATGCTTCAGAACCTAGATCCGGAGTGATGTTAACCCACGACCCAACGCTTACTGGGTCCCCTGGTACCAGCAACCCTTTGGGCCCTGTGTCTCCAGCCTTGTGCTGTGCTAGAGAGGCCCTCGGCAGAAGCTGCCTGTGGTCCCCCAAAAGAAGAGAGCCCCTCATCACATCAGCAATGAGTCCAGGCCAGAAACGAGGCCCCTGGCCCTGGCTGTGTGCAGAAGTACATCCCAGAGGTTGAGGAAAGATGAGCACGCAGTGAGCCCAGAGACAGGCGCAGAGGGGGATCTCAGAGCTCCCACCTGCTTCCCTTTTTTTGTGAAGAGGGGAAAAAGTGCTTTTCTTCTGAAGTTCTGAGATTAAGGGAAACTTTCAAGTTCAAAGAAAAAGCTGAGATGGTATCACCAGATGACTTCTCCAGGAAACAGTCAGAACTTTGACACCCTGGACCTCCTCTCACTGAGCGGCCAGAGTCCAGGCCTGGGTCCTGCTGGGAGGGCCCTGCTCCAGCTACGGGAGGGACCAGAGCTGACCACAGGGGCCCTTCTAACTTCTAGGAAAAGTTTCCAGAGCCTGTCCCTAGAGGGCTGGGAGAAGTAAGTGCTGGGAAAGATGTTACAAGAGGTTCTGCCACCTGCAGGCCCAGGAGGCCCTCTCTCCAGTCGGAGATACCCTACAGAAGGGCTTTGGAGTTGTGCCCCGACAGCAGGTGGGAATAGGGCAGGAGGGTGGACTCCAGCTCCAGTTGGCATCTGGGTTAGAAGGAGGAAGCTGAGGGCCCGACTTCCAGCCAAGTAATGCCTAGGTCCCCTGTGCCTGCCCACAAGCAGAGGCTCACCTGTCCCAGGTAGGGGGTGGTGCATTACCACCACCGGCCCATCTATAAAGTCTGCTTTTAGCTGGGATGGGGGGGGGCATTTCTGAAGAAAGGGGGTGGGGCCTGAGAGGGAGGCGATGAGGCACCTGATTAGAGGTGGGGGGGGGCTGCTTCTCTGTGGGAGTGAAGGGCAGGGAGGGGCAGGGTGGCAGCAGTGGCCTTAGACACCTTAATCACTTTGCCCAGCAGGGGTTGTTGCACCTTTCCTGGGCACAGAGGTCCCCAGGACCTCCACATCGAATTCTCCAAGATCACACCTGGCTGGACATAGTATTAATATTCCTTCCCCAACAAACACACTTCTCTCCTTCCCAAAGCCGCTGCCATGTCCTGTCACCCATCCTGGGCACCCTAGTGCTGCCTCCTGCCCTCTCTGCCCACTCCCTTTTGACTTCAGGAGGTCAAATGTCAGCCCATGGATCCCAAGGGGCAATGCCATGAACTTGGGCCATTATAAACAACCACTCTAACAGTCACCCATACCACCTTCTATAAATGAAACAGAAGGGTTCAGAGATCAATCTCAATGAATTATGAACCTGTTTATCACTGACTTAAAGACATTTAGCAAGAAGACAGCGCTCTTGTCAGCCTAGGATGAGGGACCTGGTCAAAATTCCATTTCAGTACAGAGGGCTAAGGGAAAGCCTGAAGAACGTAAAGTAAACCTCACTCTGGGCTCAGACTGGAACCTCAGATAGGAAGAGAAGAGAAATGTTGAATACAATTAGATTAAAACCAACAACACACCAAAATCTCAGCATAAACTCTGCTCCAGGCCAGCACTATGCTATGTGGAACCCTAACCTAGGCGCCATGCTAGGCCCCCCAAAACCCATACGTCCAAATTCAGTAGTTTGTCTGGTCTACCCTCTCCCAGGGTAGGGGCTAAGGGGGATGGGAGAGAGTCCTGGGCCCCTCACTTTGAACTGATAACAGCCGCCTCATCCCACGGATTCTCAGGTGAAAAATACTCATTGGCCATAATAAGCAGCTTGATCACCCGACACAGCCTCGTCCCACATAAATTAAATTCCTTTACCTTGAGAGAGTCGCCCCGAAACCAGACTAACCGCCTTTCCCAACAGGACGCTGCTTTCAAAAACTAAACCATCCCCCACTGAAAAAATAAAAACACACACCCCACAGCCAGATACACAGAGATCTTTGCTGGAGAAGGAAAAAAAAAAAAGAAACAGAAAAAACACGCAGCCGTTCAAAAAACACGGAGAGCAAAAAACAAAAACCCCACGAAAACCCCCTAAATCCTCTCTCTGTGTGCCCCCCAGCTCCCTCTCCCCTAGGTTCTTTCACAATGACAAGCATCAAATTAGTCACAGTCCCTAAGCAAGTAACAAATAATAACAATAATATCATCGGAAGCCTCACGATCCAGAAACCCAGGCAAGAAGCGCAGCCCGCTCCGGACCCTCTCCAGACCAGCACCCCCCCGCGCCCCGCTCAGCTGCTACCTCATTGGGCTAAAAATAATAACTTCCGTAAAAGAACCGAAAGAAAAGTGAAAGAGCCACCCCTGGTTCCCACCGGCCGGTACCTGTACCAAGATCCATTCTCCTCTCTTTGGTCCCAAACTCTTCGAGGAACGCCAAAAAAAGAAGAGGAAAGAAAAGAAATCTGTTTAGTCTCTCGCAGTGCCCCCCACTACCCACCCCAGCTTTCCCCCTCCGCTCTCCGCACCCTTCCCCCATCGAGGGGCGGTCAAGTCCCCGGGCCTGGGGGAGAAATGAGAAGGGAGACCCGGAGGGAGAGCGAAAGTTTCTCCCTCCCGCCCCTCTCTCTCTGGCGCTCCGGCACTGCACACTCAAAGCAGCTCCTCTCTGCTCTCGAGTTTATTAAACTAAAAGAGAAACTATTTATAGACGCGGCCCGGGTCGGGGGACCCGGCCGGCCCCCGAGGCCGAGGGACGCCCCTGCCCGCGCCCGGCCCCGCTCCCGCCGCCCCCGCCCCCGCGCCAGGGTCGGAGCCCCGTGGCGGCGCCCCCTGCCCTCCCCGCCCCACTCCGGTACTCACCATAGTCGGAGAGTCGAAAGCCGAATTCACTTAAATAATCAACTTTCATAATACTTAATTAATGCCTAATTGCGACTGATTACTCCCCGAATAACAAGTTGTTTTAAAGCCCTGATGTCATTGCTCCTGACGGTAACACTCAGGGTAACAGTTTGGCAGGAGGGAGCGGGCAGGCGGGCGGGCGGGCGGGTGCGGCCGGGGGCGCTGCCAGGCGCCGAGGTGATTGGCAGGGCGGCCGCGGTACCGCCTCCTCCCGGCCCAGCCCGCACCGCCCCGGCAGGTGAAAGAGCAGAGCTCGGCCCGCCCGCGCGCGCGCCCGCCCGCGGGAGGCTGGAGTGAATGGGCTCGCGCTCGCCCGCCCCGCGCCCGCTCCTACAGGCGCGCCTCCGTCCGTCCCCCCGCGCGCGCGCGCGCGCTCCTCACACGCGCGCCCTCGCCCCGCGCCCGCTCCCTCACGCTCGTGCGCGCGGCCTCAGCGCACCGGCCCGGGCGGCCAGCCTTATTGGCTCAGCGATTGCCCAAACCTTAGAGTTCGGAGGAGGGAGGCGGGGACTCGGCGCCCGGGGACTGGAGGGAGGGGAGGCGGGAGGGGGACGCGGCGGTCCGAGAGGACCCTGCGGCCCGCGCTCGCGCCCCCGCGCCAACTCTGGCCGGACGCCGCGGGCGGGCGCGCGCTCGCACGCTCTCCTCGGCGCTCCGGCCCCGCCGAGCGCGACTCGATGGCGGCCGCGCGGACTCACTCCCCGGCGCCGGCCGGCCGAGGGCTCGCGGCGCGCGCAGCCGAGCAAACTTTTCCGCGCCGGCGGCCGCAGGTGTGAGCGCCGCGGGGTCGCGCCCACCGAGCCGCGCGCCCTGGTACGCCCCCCCGGGCTCTGGGTGCTGGTACCAGGCGTTTCGTTTCCTCCCCATCCCTGAATCTCTTCCTGTTGCTGTTGGCGGTGGTGTTTTTTAGCTCTGAAGAGGAAAGACTCAGGGGCCTTGGGCCTGGGTGTCCCGGGGAACACTCGCATCGGCCTCGCGCTGTTCCGCACACCGTGCCCGTCGCAGGCTTCACGAGTGCGGGAACCCCCAGGGCTGCGCCACTTTGGTTTGGCTTCGCCTTTAAATGAGCCCTGGCTCCCCCGCCCCCACGCCGATTCCGGGTGGACCCCGGCTCCGCGCCACATCACTGCTCTCCAGGCCTTCCTCCTCCCGCTGCCCCGCAGTTCCGCCCCCAGCCCCGCAGTGGGGACGGCACCTCCTTCCTCCCTCACCCTGCCTTGGCCGCCTATCCTCCGAGGGCCGCCACCACGGATCCGCGCTGTCACTTGGGCTGCCAACCGGCCCTCTTGCCTCTGCCACCTCCCATGCGGGGCCGTGGCAGACAGGGCACAGACACCCTCAACCAAGGAGCCAGCGTCCTGCCACCTGCCCCCTCTGACATCGCCGCATTTCCTGTCTGCCAGTTCATCGCTGGACCAGGGCAACTTCTCTCCTTGCCCTCCTTTCCCCTCAGAGAAAGCACTTAGTACGTATCTTTCAGTCCCCAGATGTCCCTGCTGCAGCCAGATATGTTGAGATTCCTTAAATTTTAGTCATCTAAGTTAACCACTGGGTAGGAGGCAAGGAAAGAGGCAGGCGAGTAGGAAGGTGGGCAGTTTTGCTTGTGAAGTACCTGGATCTCACTGTCCCCAGCTCTCCGTCTGTCCCTTCTGCAGCCACCCTGCTGCCTTCCTCCCCTCTCCTGTTTCAGGGGAGGCCACACTGCCTTCAATGAGGGGAGGAGACCAGAACCCAGGTTTTCTTTTCTCTGGTCTTCCGGCAGCATTAAGCAAAATGGCACTGGACTATTTTTGCAATATTTCTCTTTTGCAAAGGGAAGGGCCCAGGGAGGCCTTGGGGCAAGTAAGGGAGTTAACAATCTACTCTTTTTCCCACTTTCCCCTTATTTTTCTTCTCCCTTTATTTACTTATTTACTTTTTAAATTGCACTTTAGTTCCAAATGGCCTCACAGGGAGATTAACATCCCTCCCCCATTCGACTGCTCTCCCTGTTGCCTTCTTGGCAACCCCCATTCCTGGTTGTCACACAACCCTCTACCTTTCAAGACCTGCCCCATGCCTATGGAGGACGAGTAGCTGGAGAGGCCCAGGAGCTCTGAGTGTCCCCCAGTCCTAAAACCCTGAACAAGGGAGCAGAGCTCCTTAAACAAACCAAGCCCTGTGCTCCCCAGAGGCTGGTACAAAAACTGCTGGCACCGAGCAACCAGGCAGCAAGGACCATGAGCTTCTCCCCAGGTGGGATCTCAGAGAGGGCACTGCAGTGTCCAGGATTGCTCTGGGGTACACACATGCCGCTGGGTTCTCCCACCCATGACTCCCCAAAGCAAGGCTTACAGCTTTGGGTTGTAACAGCAGTCAGTCAAACCCAAATCCCAATCCTGAAGTGTCTGCTTCCCCATCTGAGCAACTGGGATGTAGAAGGAAGCCTGAAGACCTAGGGGTAGAAGGGTGATTTCTGGGTGCATCTGAAATGTGCACGTATGGGGAGCTCCCTGCATATGTGACCCACACGGCCTAGGGGCTCCCTCTGAATGTCCTTCTGGGCTTCTGCTGATGGTGGTCAGGGCATGGGAGGGCATGCCTTCCAGTCACTCACGCAGGACCCACAGGATTGGCTGCACAATAACTTGGGGGCCTCTGGTGGACAAAGGCTGGAGAGGAATGGCTGAAGGGATAGAACTGAGAGAGCCGGACGGAAGGCGGAACAGGCAGGGCGGGCGAGAGGGGCTCGCCAAGCGCAGCCAGTGGTAGAGGGAGGCGTGAGCCGCCCGGAGAGCCTCAGCTCTGCCAAGACGATGGCCACAGTCAGCCACTGCAGGCTTCAGAGGCTCTGCCCACGAGCGAGGGGCCTTCCTGAGAGGCACAGAAAATGAGGCCATCTTAGCATGTTATGATTTGAGATTTGAGAAGGCTGAGGCCGTGTCATGGAGGGGTCCCCCGATTTCTCTTTCTCTCCCTGTGTGTGTACTCATACCAAGGCCCAGAACCCTGGCACCTCTGAGTCTATGGCCCATTTTGCCTTGAGAGCCCTGATGTGGTAACACCTCTTCGACCCTGAGGCCAGGCCACGGTTTCTGTGCCTCGGGCCCGGGGAATGGAAAGCCCAGTGCCACAATTCCTCCTGGTCTCGAGGCCCTGGGCCCAGAGCCACCAGCTCCTCCTCTCACACCCCACCTCCAACGGGAAACGTGGAGCCCTGCCCAGCAATGCCACCCACCGGGCCCCTCACACGGGTCCAGGGGAACCTGTCAGCTGTCCCAGGACAACCTTCCCTCGCTGGCTCCCGGCGCCCTCGCATCCCCAGTTTGCCCACTCAGTCTCTCTCCCTCCCGAGCCCGGGGCCTTCTCACTCACCAGCCTATTTACACACCAGGTATCTCATGCTTTATCTGCTCTCATTTTGAATTTGTAACTTTCACATAAACTTGAACAAAGATCCTTTTGTTCCTGCACCCCACCCCAGGATCCCAATGAACTGGTTCCCTCTGAGGCGACTAGGCCAGGACACGGGAGCCTTGGCCAGACGACTGCGGGTACATGTGAGCAAGCATGTTCGCACCTGCGGGGAGTCTGTGTGCCTGCGTGTGAGCACACTCCCCAGGCGGGCGGCGGGAGGGGTCGGGGGAGCCTTGAGTGAGCAAACTGTGGATGGGAAGGATGGTGGGCGTGGAGGGCAGAGCCCAGATGCCATGGAGCGGGGATGGGATAGCCTGCCAGTAGGGCACGAGAGGTCATGGGCCCCGGATGGGTGGGTATCGGGGCAGGGGGTAAACGAGGATGAAGAGGAAACAAAGAGCAGAGAGGCACAGCAAAGTGGGTGGCGGAGCGAGGGGCTGAGGCCAGGCTCGAGCTGAGTGTAAGGCAGATAGAGGGATCGCATTATGGCGGTCTAGGGGCTGGCACGGCCGCACGCTCAGCGCCGTAATCCTGTTAGCCAGCAATCTCCATTCCGAAAGAGCTTCATTTCTTTGTGAATATTTGTAAACTAGATATCTAATGGAAAATTATAGGAAAATTATAGTGAAATTCATGACGGAGAAATCCGATTATCCCTAATTCAATTATGCCATCTTAGCCCACACAGCACATTTCCCATTTTTTTCCCATAAATACCGATGCCAGGGGTCCCGGTAATCAAATAAAATTGAAAATCATCTTCCCATTAAATTCAATTAGCCGCAATTTCTAAAGCCTATCAGAGATTTTAATTACTAAATTATAAAATTCTCCAATGCTAAATTGAAACCAAAAAAATTGCACATCCTTATATTTCAGAGAAAAAAAAGGAGGGGCCAGCAAAATCCTCGGAAAATGCCCTACTCTCTGTGCCCAGCTCCAAAGCAGGTTCCCCACCTGGAGGGACAGCACACCGCTGCCTCCTTGCCAGGTTGAGGACGAAGCCAGGGGGAGAGGAGAGGGCCTGTCAGGGGAGGGACTGAGGCATATTAATTTAACAGAGGGGCAAAGCACACCTCCAACCCCAAGCAGCTGGAGCTGGGCTGGCCCCTAGAGAGGACTCGCGTCCTCACTGGCTGTCCTGGCTCCTAAGATGCCCTCAACTTTGAACCCCACGGAGAGTGAGGTCTATAACTGCTACCTTCTTGGCCCGTGGACATGGCTCGGGCCCAGGTCACAGCTTGGCCTCAGAGCAGCAGACCAGAGGCAGCCGGCTTCTTACTCAGTGGCTGGCTCTCTGACCACCCAGCCGGGCCCCCAGATGGCCTGGGCTGGGTCAGAGGTGGGAGTAGGACGGAACCCGATGTTGAGGGTGGCCAGACATCATGGGAGGGTTCCGTGGCCCCGAGCCTTCTCCAGAGCATTCCCAGGAGCCATGGGTCCTGGCTGTGTACCAGCCTCCTGAGAGAAGAGCTGGGGATGGACATGGCCCAAATTTGGCCTCTCCCTGTACTTCTAGCTCATTCCTTGTTCTTACCCTCTTCTGGGAAGCTGACCGGCTGAACTGGCCAGAAGGAATACCTTGCCCCGTAGGACAGCTCACTCTTTTGCCCCCATCTCCTTTTAGGGAAGTACTGGCCATAACCCCAACGGTAGCCCCTCCTCTCTCACCCCCCCTCCCCCGCACCCGCAGGCCACTTACCCCACTCTAAAGCCTGCTCTAGGAGTCAGAAGAGCCTGGGGAGATGGCACCGGTGGTAGCATAAAGGGACCCTAGATCTGAAACCCAAGGTGGGTGGCTGGGTGGGCAGCCGCTGGGCCCGGCAGTTTCAGGGCAGCCAGGGGCTGAGCTGCCAGCAGCCAAGCTGCCAGCAGCCCAGCACCCAGGGAGCAGGGAGCAGGTTTAATTTGCCAGGCAGTCAGGAGTGCCAGCAGGGGAGGTACCCGCAAACAAAACAAAAACAAAAAAGTTAATTATCTTTGGCTTTTTCTTAATAAATATCCAAACTGGCCCGGCCGGATCCTCCGCTTTGGAGGGAGAGAGAAGAAGGAGGAAAAAACCCCAAACCAAATCCAACAGACTCATTCTCTACCTTTCCCTTTGTCTCTCATCCTTGTATTTATCTCTTATCAGAGGCAGTAACAGTTTCACATTAATTCCCAAATTTTGCAAGTGCAAGAGTGTGGTCACAAATAGTTGTTTTGTCTTGTTTTGTTTTTTTAAAGTTTTGGGGTGAGAAAGTGGACATGTGAAGAAGAAAGAGGCAGGCAGGGGGAAAAAAGGCGAGAAGAAACAGGACAGAAGCAGAGGGAGTGAGAAAAAGACAGAAGGAAAGAGAGAGAAGGAGAAACAGAGCAAGTGTGATGCGGGGAACTGAGCTCGTTGCATTGCCCCCAGCGGCACGGCCCAGCCTGTGGCCCCAACCTGGGCAGGGACCTTTTCTGGAATGTTATGTTGGCATTTTATTTCAGTTACAATTATCAGCTACAGGAGATAATGGGGATTTTTCATCTTAAAGCTCCAAACCACCTAGGTCTCATTGGCCACTTGGGCTCCCCTGCTGCTGCGAGTTCGTGTGGCAGCCCTCCCTTCCAGGAGCTTGGCTGCGGAAGAGGGGAGGTGGGCTGTCCTTCTGAGGCGTGTGACTTTTTCTATGTGGAATCCCAAGTACACCTGGGGAGAGAGACGCGTGTTGCCACCTGGGCCTACGTGTCGGGATGGTGCTCATACACGCCTGAGCCCGTGCTGTAAGAAACATCTGGTAGGGCACGTGGTGGGGGTAGGCAGCCAGGACATCGGGCAGTCCCTCACGGAGCACGGGCACTGCAGTCCCACTACATGGGTTCAAACCCTAGCTCTATCTCTAACCAGCTGTGCAACCTCAATCAAGTCACTGACCCTCTCTGAGCCTCCATTTTCTCAACATCAAAGTCAATAATAATTAGTGATTGCCGAGGGCTGAGGGTAGGGGAGAATGGAGAGTGACTGCTAATGAGTCCGGGCTTTCCTTCTGGGGTGATGGAGAGAGTCTAAAATTAGATAGTGGTGGTGGTGGCACAACCTTGGGAATATACTGAAAACCACTGAACTGTACACTTGGTATGTGAATTATGTCTCAATAAAGTGGTTATAAAAAAGTGGGGATAAAAAGGGGGAACGATAACAGCACTTACTGCATCGAGCTGTCATAAGGGCAGACAGAGCTCATAGCCTGGCACAGAGTAACGCTCAGTAAGGATCCACGAGCAGTCACTCACATGGATCGCGGAGGATGGGCTGGCATCCTGGGGCCTGGGCTGGTATCCATGTACTCACACTGCTGGGGCTTACAAATGTCTACCTGGGGCCTTGGGGCCAGGCCAGCGGGTTGTCAAGCAGCTGAGCTGCCCGCCCCCAGTACTTGGTCGAGGCTCCTGGGCGACTGCTCCCTGGCAGGGATGGGAGAGTGCACGGTCCTCCTCCTGCCTCCCCGCCCGCGTCCCTGGAGAGGAGGCTGCCCACCGTGGCAGGCCGACTCTGTGCTCACTCTCCCCGTCTCACAGAGCACTCATATTTTCCATGTGCAGCAGACCGTGAATTCACCTTCATACTAGTTACAGGGTTATTTAGCTTCTCCTGACACTGACAATCACCAAACTTTAATTCGCTGCTTGGTTTCTCCCTGCTGCGCCCTCTGCCCACCCCCAAAATCACTGGGAGAGGATGGGAAGAACCTAGGTCTGGCCCCCTCTTGCCAAAGCCTGCCCTTCGGAGTGATGGAGTGATGGGAGGAGGGGGGTTGGTCAGAAGGAGAAGATGATGTGCAGAGGGCGGAGAGAGAGAGCAGTACGGGAGAGAAGAAGTACCACCAGGGCTAAGGGGGGCTTCCATCCCGCTCCTCTGGCCTGACCGACACTAATGTATTCAACCTGATGTCCATCCCGTTATGAATGAAGACTCAGCTGACTGGGCTGCAGGTCTGAGGGCTGGCAGCCCTGGCCAGGACCTCCGGGGCCAGGACTCACTGAGATCCCAGGACCAGGCAGCTGGCATGGGCTGGCTCCTCTGCCTGATGCTGGACGAGCACGTGCCCATCTGGGAACTCACCAGAGGGAGCCCATTCTTACCAACCTGAGAAGCCAGCTCTCATTTCCTCCCCTCTCCTGTGCCAGTCTCCTGTCAGGCCAAGCCCTCCTGCCCTGTAGAGGTCTCTCTCTGGCTTACAGCCCTGTTGCCAGGATCACGTCTCTCTTCCTTTGATAAAGCCAGGGGGGGTCTGCTCAAAGCTACTGACAAGCATCAGATGAGAAACAGAGACTGAGACATCGCCCACCAAGGATCCCAATCACACAATCCTGGGACCAGTGTAGGAGACAGGGCCCAAATGTGGCCACGAGTCTGCTTCCTCGCCCAGTGGGAGGGGCCGCTGCTGCCCTGAGCACCCAGGCCAGCCCCAGCAGGGTCTTTGTCTCTCTTCCCTTGCCTTCAGCAGATCCCCTTCTTTCTGTCTCCTCTGTACTCCCACACCTTTCCAGGAGTGGGCCCAGCTTCCAGAAGATCCAAAGAGGCCTCTGGTTAGCTCAGGGGCCAGGCAAGCCCAGAGATCTCAGACTCTTCCTCGCAGCTACTCTCCACCTCCGGAAGTGGTCACCATCACCCTTCCCCAAAGCCTCCCGGGAAAGCGAGGTTTCCTCTGAGGACCATTTGGTGGAAACAGGGGACTCTCTTATTCGCCGAATCCAAGCTGGCTCCATCAGCCACTCATCGGGCGGAGAATCCCAGGAGCAGAGACTCACAAGGCAAGGACCTGGGGGGCTTGCAGAAGCAGAGGCAGGGCCAAGGGCAGAGCCAGGAGGGGAGAGGCAGGGAAATCCACTGGTGGGTCCAAGCTCTGCCTGCTTCCTCCCAGCCCTGTTCCACTGCCCCACCCCTGCTGGCAGGGGAAGTGGCCATGGTGGCCTGGGCAAGAGAGATGTCAACGGGAGCGATGGCAGAGATGGGAGAAGGGGCTTGTTGACTGCAAACTGTCCATTATGGCTCAGATTATAAGCATATTGCGCAGGGCTCTCTGCACGATGCCGAGGAAATCCAATACGCTGAAAGGTTAATGCAATCAATTAGGGTGACAAGGAAGTAAAGGAAAGCCTTCAGAGTAGATGAAAAGGAGAGAGAGGGAGAAAGAAAGAGCGCCGTGGAGTTGGGGGTGGCACTACGGCGGTGGGAAGGTGAAGAGGAAGAGAAACTAATGGGATGCAGAGAGAAGGCTTGGAGGGGAAAACAGATCTGCAAAAGGCCAGGAGCCCGCGAAAAGAGGACAGTAAGAGAGACGGCAGCAGAAGCAGCAGGAAAGGGCAACTAGTGAGCTGTGCGGGGACCCGGCTCCCAGCTCGTCTCAGACCTCTGACTGCTGCACAGCTTCAATTTCCTTCCCGCTCCCCGCTCCCCCCTCCCCCCTCCCTGCCAGCCTTTCCTCTAGGGCTTGGAGCCTGGCTCCCAGATTAGCTCACAGCGCTATTAATGTGCAGCCTTGGTCCCTGCCCCTGTACTGAGCGTGTGCCCACCATGTAACGTCCAGGGCCTTCTCCACAGAACTGCAGAGTGGGTCCCAATTGCCCCAGAATGGGCCCAAGTTCAGACCCAGACTCTTCCCTTGGCTTGCTCTGCTCTCAGCAGACCCCACAGCTTTCCCCTATGCATCCTAGTTCGTACTTGCAACAAGCCTACAAAGCAGAGAGCGTGGTGGTCAGGGCTCCGTTTTACAGATAGAGAAACTGGTGCTCGAGAGGTTATGCGACTTCCCAGGGCCCTGCAGCAGACATGGAGAACCCGGGACCGACCTGAGAACTCCAGTGACTCCCAGTCCACCACCCGTGCGGCATTTCTTCCACGGCCCTCGCTCAAGCGAGGAGCCTCAGCTTCTCCAAGGTGAGGGACTCAGTGGTCCCGGGGCAGGGGTGGGGGACTGCATGGAACCTGCTTAGGGATGACTGCTGGCTCCTACATGCATGGTGGAGACCCAGGCTCTGGCAGGTGAACAGGAATGAAGGAAGGAGGGAACGCAGGCGCTGCCTACCTGTCAGGCCCCGGGCTAGCCACCTTCGGCCCCATTCACTCACTCGCTTGTCCCAGTAACCCTGCAAAGTAGATATTCTGCTCACCTTGCAGAAGAGGAAACTGCGGATCTGAGAACTCGCTGAAGGCTACAGGATGGAGACACAAGGCTCCTGGATGCCGGGAGCAAGAGATCTGAGGAAACAGTGGCTGTCAAGGAGAGGACAAGCCGGGACTTCTATGTAGATGGGACTGAGCAGGAGATGGGGTCCTACAAGGAGTAGAGAGAGAAAGGGCAGCCCCAAAGGGACCAGGACTGCAAGCAGCCCCGCAACCTCAGGGACAGGGCTCCCTGACAACTGCCCGGGCCCCTCAGAGCAAGACACGAGCACAGAGCAGGATGATGGTTGCACAGCACTGTGAACGTACTTAATGCTAGGGAACTGCACACTTAAAAATGGTTACAATGGTAAATTTCATGGTGTGTATATTTTACCACTGGGAAAAAAAAAAAAGAGCAGAGGGCAGGAGTCAGAAACCCCAGAGGGAGAGACAATAAACTTTTCCTATAAAGGGCCAGATAAATATTCTAGGCTTTTCAGGCCAAACGTGCTCTGTTGTAGCTACTCAGCTCTGCCATCATAGAGTGAAAGCAGCCATAATTGATATGCAGATGAGTGGATGTGGCTGTGTTCCAATAAAACTTTATTTACAAAAACAGGCAGTGGGCCAAATTTGGCCCTCTGGTCATACTTTGCCAAGCCTTGCTCCAGAGAATGGAAGCAGTTGGGGCTGACTTTCAGGACAGAAGTAGCCAATCTGAACCTTGCCAAGAAGTGGAAGGAAGGGCTGGGCAGAGGGCTCAGGAGGAAATCAGGTTCTCATTACCAGCAGAGGGTGGAGAAAAAGAAGGGAAAGAGAACAAGGACTGGATGGGAAACAGATGTCCAGGAACTGGTCCATCCCAGCTCCCAGCATCCTAAGCCCTCCACGGTGCTTCAGAGTCTCAGGGATGATATGAAGGGGTGGAGAGTTGAAGCTCTCAACATGCTAGGAGTCTTGATGCCAGGAGAGAGGTGTTGAGCTCTGGCTAAGAGAGGACGGGAGTGGGGCAGCAGCAGGGTCGGGCTGGCCAGAAGGGATGCCAGGGGAGAGAAAGGCGAGGAGAGAGGCCCGGGGAGCAGAGCTGTAACCAGGGTGGTGCTGGCAGCAAAGGGAGGAATCCACAGGCCCCAGTGAGAGCGCAGGGCGCGGGCCGGGCCTGCCCTACACCGGCCGCCTCTGATCACGTTTTCAGGGCCACTGCCCGCCGGCACAGACAATGCTGGGGGAGCCTTTGAAGTCCGAAAGGGATGCCGCGGTGGGAGCCTCGCGAGTCTCCTCCCTTCCCCCGTCCTCCCGGGGGAGGGGGCCAGCAGGACAAAACCCAGAGCCGGTCACAGCCGGGCCCCCGAAATGCGTGAGACAAAGGGAAAACAAACAGGTTTGGAGCCAGGCGCACGGTGCCGTGTCTGTCCCCCGCCCCGCCGAGCACGGATGATGGATGGCTGCAGCCAGCCAGCTCGCCCGCCGGGCAGGCCCCGCTATTTACATAACACTGGCGTTCCACCGGTCACCTCTGACACGGCGCTGCCTGGGGCCGAGGCCCGGTGGCCCCGAGGTTCCTCGAGCCACCCGAGAACTGAGACAGCCTGTGAAGGCCCGGCCAGGCCAGGGGAGCCCAGTGCCTGGGGAAGGGAAGGGCAGCAGCCTGATCTGGGCTCAGGACCCGGGGCCTCCTCCCTGCCAGCCTCCCACGGAAGAAGGAGGAGGCCACGGGGCCGGCAGCTTCCCAGGAGAGAGGACTTCTAGGGCTTTCAAGTCCACGCGGTTCCCCAAGCACGAGCTACAAGCAGAGCTTCCAGGGAGAGCTGGCAGCAGCCACAGGGGGCAGACAGCACTGCGGAGAGCTGGGCATGGTACTGCCGGGCGGCTGAGCCCTGGCACCACAGATGCCCCTTTGCCTCACGCTGCCTTGAACACATTCCACGCCCAGAGTCAGCGATCCACGGGTCCCCAGCCCATTTCCAGCCTAAGAACGAATCTGGACCCTTCTACCGGGGTCACCTTTTCCTGCCAGGTTCAGATGGGCAGTGTGGTTCCAATTCCCTGTCTCCATCTTCCAGACCCACCCTGGGGGCTCGGCACGACTGGGCCCAGCCCAGGTTGACACGTGTGCCAGGCGCGTGGTCACCACTGGGGGGAAGGACCCACGGATCAGGGAAGGGCTCAGGCCTTACCTTGTAGCGGGTCCTAGAGGCTCCTCTCTCGCAGTGGGGGCGTCACTTCATCCTGGGGAGGGACAGAGAAGAGCCTCTTAGCCTTTCAAGGCAGGACGTGTACAACTCCCCAGTGTGTGCCCAAGGGCTCCCTGCCACCCCCAGGCCAAGGGGCTGATGCTCCAGGGTGGCCAAAGGTGTCAAAAATTCAGACGCGCCGAGTGGGCACTGATCTTGGCCCATCTGAAAGGACGTGCCGACCAAAATTTGAAAAAATTCAGAAAGCAGCAGGGGCTGATCACAGTGGAAATCTGGTCCTCAGGGCACCCCTAACCAAAGAGAGAAAAGTCAGAGCACACTGCACACACCTCCGTGGGGGCAGAGATGCGGGTGTGCGGGTCGGGGTGCTCCCCTGGAGCGGCAATGGCTGAGCAGCAGGGCCTGGGGACAATGACAGGATAGAGCCGCACCCATCCCTCCCTCTCTTCCCTTGGCCCCTGAAAATCTACAGCATATGGGTGACTGAGGGGCAAGGGTGGACCAGGGGCCAGGGCACCAGGAAGCCTCAACTCCCAGGAATAGGCTGCAGACAGCACCCTCCACCCTGGGGTCCTACTGATGAGTCACAAGCCATGCCGGGGGCCCATGTAGGGAGAGGGAAAAGGGCCCAGCAAGGTAGGGGGACTTTAGCCAACACGGGACTCAGCCCAGCTTGCCAGGCCCAGGCCCTCCTGCCCGGCACGTGAGTCTGGGGAGCTAGGTTCAAATGGGACAGACGCCTCGTGTGGACAGAAAACCCAAGGAGCCCTCTGCCTGCTGACCTGGGCCCACCTGCCCTTGCCCGAGCCCGCCCCGCTCCCACCCCGTGGGCCTTCAGAGCTCCACCCATACTCGGGAAGGGTTTTCTGCTTATTAGGGTTTTTTTCTCCCTACTCCCTCCTTTGTGGCTTATCAATGATGCAAGAGGAATAACACCAATTTCCTTAGGCTGTGTAATCCCCAAATCAGATTGGGGGGATTGTGAGAGGTGAGGTGACCTTGTACGGGGCTCCGGGAATGCCACCCAGTCCCGCCGCCCGCCCTCCCGTTCCCAGGACATATTTAGACAGATAATGCTAATTGTACTTGACGCATCCTCCTAAGGAGGGCCGGGTCCTCTGCCAGCTTTCGCTGCCTTTGCTGGGCTGCCTGGGCGGAGGGTGCCCACTGAGGCAGAGCCCACCCTGCCGGACACCGGGCTCTGGTGGGCATCGAGCGGTTGGGGGGGTGACCCCACGGGCCTCTGATGCCCATCTGACCCAGATGGTAGGAAGCTAAGATTCTGCAGAGAGCTGGGCGGAGAGAGAGAGGGGGCAGCAGAGAGGAAAGGGGAGCCCTGCTGAGATGGAAGAGGGGGCCGAGGTGGGAAGAGTGGAAAAAACAAGCAGTCGGAGAGGAGAGCTGGATGAAGTGGAGGCCAAGCAGCGCTGGGCCACGGGGCAAGGGAGAGAGACCCTGGGCCTCCGCTGAGAGGCGCTGGGCAGGCTTGGCTGTCAGAGCTCACAGCCCAGCCAGCCCGCCCAGGGGCCCAGCGGGGCGTCATCGCTGTCCAGTCCATCCCACACCCGCCCGCCTGAGATCTCTCAAGGCACCCCGGCCAGCCTCCCTTGAACCTCCAAAGCCCCCCAACTCCACAACTCCAGTATCTCCCTTCCACCACCTTCTTCTCCCCTCCCATCCTCCCCAGCAACTGTGCGTTTATTAATTCATGAGGCACTAATTAGTTCTTTGTTTAATTTTGTGTTAAACAGACTGACCGGAATGATAACGACTCGCCGCGCGGTGTTGCCGTCCCCAACCACCCCTGTTTTCTGACAACAAGGGAGCGCGGGAGACCGGAGCGCTGAACCCAAATCCCTCAGCAGTTGCACTTCATTAAGTCAAAATGTGACAAGAAGCTTAGAGAGCAACTTGCAGATCTGATCACACAGAACAATCGGGGAGGAAACTTTCCAGGAGTTGGCTGGGGGTGGAGGAGGGAGGGGGAGGGCGGAGATGCTTACCGTGCGGGGACCAGGACGTGAACTGGGGTCCTGCCCCTCACCTGGCCCCGGGGCAGGCGGCCTGGCGGACGGGAGCAGGGAGGCTGTCTCTGGGTGGGATCTGGGACACTGGGTGGATTCTGGAGCCCCCGTGGGGACCTGAGAAGTTCAACTTTCTCTCTCCGTCCTGCCCGGGCATCTTCCCCTGTCACTCTCTGCCTCTCGCTGTTCCTGCTCTTTGGTTCTGGCCTGTGTGAGTGAGTGACTGGGCACACCCGGGGCCTGGCAGAGACTCAGAAAGCTGCTGCAGTTAAGGAAGGATTCTGCAAGGCCGGGGGGGAAACACAGAGGAGACCAGGAGCCCCAACACTTAGGAAGGCTGAAGTGAGGTGCAACCCTTCCAGGCTAAGAAACAGAAGTAACGTGCTCAGGGATCCTGGCCAACATAGCCACTCTCTGCCAGCTGTCCACCCATCCACCCATCCTGCACTCATCCAATGTTCTTCAACCTAAGTACTCTGACCAGAAAACTGAGGACCAAGAGGTTGAGCTCTATGCAGAGGTACACGGTAAATCAGAAACAGAACCGGGTCTGTTTGGCTTCCAGGCTGTGGTAGCTGACTGCAGGCAGGCAGCTGAGGTAACAGTGACAACGGGCCTTGTTACCTGCTCCCTCCTGTCCATGTGACAAAGCAAGACCTTGGCCCAGACGTGTCCAGCTGCTAACCCCATAGGCCCACAGGGAGGGATCGGAATTAAGCCCTGTCCCAGTCTAAAGACAGGGCCCCTGCTCTCCGTTTACCTGCCCCTAATCTCGGAAGATGTGGACAATGTCTTACATAAGTGAGAACATGGAGGGGACATGAGGAGGAGAGTAAGAACAAAGCACCCAGAGAAAGCTGACAGACCAGAGCCCGGACTGTGTGTGAAGAGCCTCCCGCCTTCTTCCCATTGGCCACTGCGCCAGCCCAGGTGTGGCCTGACCCACCCGCTGACAGCCGGGGCCCGAGGCAGTCTGCAGGTCAGCCTTGCCCTTGCCTTCCCCCGGCCGGTTCCGGTTCGGAAGTGCAGTGGTCTCTCACCCGAGCCTGGCAGCCCTGGGCTGGCTTCTGTTCATTTGCTGTCAGGCTGCCTAAGCAAACCAATTAAAACTAATCATTAATTATAAAAGAGAACAAGAAGAGTAGAAGAGAGGGGAGAGGGTGGAAGGGCGACGTGGGAAGGAGGAGAGGGAAAGCGGGGCAGAGAGGGAAGCCGCGGAGGGCCTGCAGGGAGCTCGGAGTGGGGCACTGTGGGCCTGGGAGCTGGAGGGGACCAGAGGCACAGGAGATGCTGGAGGTGAGGGAGGGCAGGAAGGGCGCCAAAGATGGTAGGGAGGGGACTGCCGCAGGGCGGGGGGGGGGGGGGGGAGTGGTGGAGGGAAAGGCTGGTGAGGAGGGAAAGGGGAGAGGGAAGGGTGAAGAGGCTGCTGTGACCAGCGTACCAGGACCCGAAGAGGCCTCATCCGCCTGCAGTCCCCTCGGGCTGGAGCCACCGACCATCCGGGATGTGGCTTCCGCGCGTCTCACCCTGGGCTCCCCGGCTCCATATTTATGAGGTTCAGCTGATTACGCAGCACGAAGCCAGGCTCCTCAGCCCTGCCGCCCCTACCTGTTCCCCAGCCCTCGCAGGCCACAGAGGGGAGGCTCGGGGCAGCTGTCGCGGCCCATCTACCCCGCCCCCCCATGCCGTCTCCTGCCCCCTCCGGCACCCGCACACACCCCGTCCGTCTCCAGGCCGGGCCCTTTCACAGGGCTGAGGCCGTGTCAGCGGGCAGCTTGAGGAGGGGGCAGCACAGACAACAAGGGGCAGTGTCATGGAAACGGGCACTTTCCCCGAGAAATATTCTGTTTGGCCTCCGTCCTGCATTGAGGAGCTGTCAGGAGCCTGAGTGAGAGCCAAACCACCCCGGGACCAGGCGTGACAAAACCTATTTTCTGCCTCAAATTTGATTGATTAAAAAACTTTTTAGGAAAACCATGCTAAAAGAGTGAAGAAAAAAAAAGAGAGAGAGAGTGAGAAGGAGAAAGACAGAGAAAGAGAGAGAGAGAGGGAGAGGGAGAGAGAGGAACGAGGAGGAAAGAAAGAAAGAGAATGAAAGTGCTGAGGGCTCAGGGCCACGGGCAGGGGCTGCGCTGTTGCCCCGGCAACGACGCCAGGGCCAGCGTGTCAGCCCGGTGGCCGCCGCATAACCAGGCACAACGGAAAGGTCAAAGGAAGCCCCAAACTTCTACACAGTGGTTAGCAGACAATGAGGGGCCGAGGCGGCCAGGGCAGGTTGCCCGTCCATGTAGGGGAAGGAGCCCAACAGCCGCCCACAGGCCGGGGACAGCTGGGGTCAGCGCCAGGCCTCCGGATTGGCTCTGAGGAGGCGGGCAGTGGTCTGCAAACACAGTCTGGGCTGAAATTTGGCCAGACTCCTTAAAACCCTGTATAGGCTCAAGAGGAAGGATCTAGTAGTTTGGGGGCAGGAAAGGGGTTTTCCCACCTTGTTCTCGAAAGTCCTGGCTCAGAGAGGTACCCAGCTGACCCGCCCATCCTGCAGGGGCTGGAGCCTCTGCTGGTCCAACACCTCTAGCTTGCTCTCTCGGTCTCACACCTTCCCTGCCCAGGCCCTTAGTTCCTTTACTGGATGCTGCCCTGGGTGGTCCTCACACCTGGCTTGCCCTCTCTCTTTTCCCGTCTCAGAAACTGAGACAGGCCCCGCCATGGGCTAGGACTGTGATGGGAGGCCGTGCCTTACTCTCTCTGGGCTGCAGGAGAAGGGCCAGCCTCCCCACCTTTCCTGAGCCCCCGCAGGGGGAAGAAACTCCTCCATCTCCCAGAGGCCCTGCCTGACCACTCCAGGTGGAGGTGGCTCAGATCTTCCTGGTGGGACCCATCCTGTCCCCAGGAAGAGGGGTCCAGGTGAGCAGCTGGGTTTGCTCTTCCCCGTCTAAGGGCCTCGGAGGTCAAGGTGAGGAACAGATCTGGCGAAGATGTCGGCAAGAAGGTTTCTCTGGGGTGCTGGGAGCAGTGCGTCCAAATGCGGTCTTTGCAGCTCAGGGCTCAGTGTGGGTGAGGCAGTGCCTCCTTGGACAGACGGCGCGTTCCATCAGACAGATGTACGGAAAGACAACACCTCCTCTGGGCCCTCCCCAGCCCTCCTCCAGGTCATTGGCTTAGATCCCTCCCCGTCTCTGCTCCACAGTAATCGTCAGGACGCACACTGAGTACGTCCCGTGCGCATGACACTGTGCTAGGCCCGAGGAAGAGAAAATACACGGCTTACATGAGGAACTGCAGAGGAGGTGAGACCCAGGTCTGAATCCTGCCTCTGCCACTTACCCTCCATGGTGTCTGCCGGGGCAGGCTGCTTAACCTCTCTTGGCCTCAGCTTCTTCAGCTGAAGAGGGGGCGGTATGAGCCCCACCTCAAATGCATTTCATTCAGTAATTTTCCTTGAACACCTACTATATGCTGGGTACTGTCCTAGACCTGGAGAACACTGGTAACCAGAGACAGTCCTCACGGAGCTTCCGTTCTGCAGTTGTTGTGAAGACCCGCTGAAATAACACACAGCACTGTGGTCTGTCACACAGTAAGTGCTCAACAAATATTACCTGTTACTAGCTTTCAGGGGCCCTGCCTTTAATAAACTGGGGAGAGGTCCAGCAATTCCACTCCTAGGTATATACCCAAAAGATTGGAAAACAGGGACTCAAACAAAAACTTGTACACGAGTGTGCGCAGCAACTCCACTCACAACAGCCAAAAGGTGAACACAACGCAGATGAACGGATAAACAACACGGGGTCCCCACAAAATGGAATATTATTCGGCCGTGAAAAGGAATGGAGTTCTCATACGGGTTACAACATGGATGAACCTTGAAAGAAGGCAGATGCAAAAGACCACATATTATACGATTCCCTTTACATGAAACATTCAGCATAGGCAAAGCCATAGAGACGGAACACAGATTAGCGGTTGTCGGGGGACGGGGGAAACAGGGAGCGACTTCTAATGGGTACAGAGTTTCTGTTCGGGGTGATGAAAAACTTCTGGAACCAGATATCGGTGATGGTTGCACAACACTGTGGATGTACTTAATGCCACTGAATTGTACAGTTTCCAATGGTTACAGCAGTAAATTTTATGTTATGTGCATTTTACCACAATAAAGTAAAGTGATATAGCTGAAGAAGGAGAAGAAGGAGAAGAGGCAGCAGCAGCAGGCGAGCAGAAGGCTATTCCCAAGTGGCAGCTCAGCATGAATATTAGACGAGCCAAGCAAGGGGGCGGAAGGTGAATCACCCTAATTTCAGACGGGTCCCCTCTCCTTCCTGTCCTCAAGAACGGCATGCGCTCCCGCCCGAGGCGTTCCTAGGCCTCACAGATGCGCTGAAGAAAAAGACAACATGGGAAGGCTAGGGTGCCTCCAGAGACGGGGGCACACGTCACTCAAGAGCCCACGATGCTGTCTCCCCAGCGCGGCCGTTCCTCTGCGCACACACGGCTTGGCTCCTGTCGCGTGTGAATCCCAACACGCACAGCCCACTCTATCCATCTCTCCGCCAGGCTCCCCAGACAACTTGTGCTGCTGCCCGGCATCGTAGTGCAACACGCTGCCCCCCACGTGGGGAAAGAGGGTCTGAGTCAATGACTTCCCTACCCACAGGGCTCTCAGGCTCCCCAAGGACGGGGAGTTCCACCTTGCAGGAAAAGCTGAGGATAACCAGGGAGCCAGGCCCTTGGGACAGCCCTCCCAGCCTTCAGCCTGCCCTCCTAGCTGCTCCCGAATGCATGTGCGCACAGAAACCCCTGCCTTGGCCCGGGAACTGTCAGGAGATCAACAAACAAAAGCTGCTTCTTGACAGGGAGTCATTTATATTTTAGCTTCGTTCCATTATCCTAACGAATCCTTCATCAGCAGATGCAATATTAACAGCAGAAAATCAGCTCATTACATCCGGGGGGATTTCATCAAGACGGCAATCATGTATGCAGCTCCCCAAGCCTTCAAGAGGCCAGTATGGTTGTTATTTATTTATTTTGTTACTTATTTATTTAATTTTTTGGGTTCTTTCCACATAATTGCACCGCATCTCAGATCTTTAATAAATAATTTGTAGGTCCTGAACTGCAGACAGCTTTGCTCTCTGCCATGAGAGCCTGCGTTAGACAAAATATTTACCAATATTTGAAAGCCATTAGAATCAGGAGGGAAGTGGGGAGGGGTACTCTGTTCTTCTCGAAACAGCCTGCTCTGGGGCTCCGGTGCTAGGCCCTCACTCCAGTCCCCCAAGCTGGTCTCTTGGGGTGGGGAGCAGGCCTGTGTTGCTTCCTTGGGCTCACTTAGCTTCAGCAGGGGATTCCTGGGAACTCTCCGAGAGGGATGCGGCCATCTCCAAGGATTCCTGTGGGCTTCTCATGGCTGACGTGGGCTGCTTGCTGGAAGGGACCCCCTTGGTGAAGGGGCAGGAAGCTTCCACATGCTGAGCTGGAGCAGTCTGTCGGGATGACACTCCCTGGGTTTGCCCGACCAGCAAAGGGAGCTCAGCGAGGGAAGTCTTCATCGTGCTACAGCAGGCCCTGGCTCTGCTGCGGCGGAGCGTGAAGAAAAGTCTGACCCGGGAATTCCCTGGTGGTCCAGTGGTTAGGACTTGGCGCTTTCACTGCCATGGGCCTGGGTTCAGTCCCTGGTCAGGAAACTAAGATCCCGCAAGCCACGCAGCGAGGCCAAAAAAAACAAAGAAAGAAAAGAAAAAGTCTGACCCGTCCCTCTCGGCTCTCCAAGGTTATGCCTCCCACTTCAAAGGAAAGGAAGGTTTAGTGGACCCAGAAGGCAGACTTAGTGGGCCCATTCTACAGACAAGAAAACTGAGGCTCAACAAAGTGAAGCTTTCTTCCCAAGGCAACACAGCTAGGAAAAGGCCCAGAACCAGGATTTAGACTCAGAGGTGGCTCTGCCGGGCCTCCATTCTTTCCACTAGGCCAGAGCTTTCCAGCGACACAGCCCAGTCTTCCAAAGGCTCCTGGCTCCGACCCACGAGCCTGGAGTGGCCACTAGGGCCGACGGGCACCCCCTGCCACCACCACTGGGCTGGCCATGCTTTCACAGGTTTTTCCCAGCGGGGGCTGGATTTCTGCCCAGCCAGGAATGTGCTCCCAGGATGTCAATTCTAATCTCCCCAGCGCTCTGACAGAATTAAGCTCCAGTTTGTCCGACAACATCCCAAAGTTTCAGAAATCCAGGGCAGACTCTCTAATCAGGCTGCAGGACAAAGGTCTGGCCTGACCCTGTCACTTCCATTTACTCCTCCTGTCTGTCTCCCAGTTGCTGCCTTTCTGCAGCTTCCTCCACCCTCTGCCCTTCCCTGGCCAGCTCAGCCTCCACCCTCTCCTCCAAGCTCCCCTGTTTCTCCGCCCAGAATTTCCCCTCTCTGAGCAGCTGGGCTAAGCCTGTTGCTCCACTGTCTAAAGCCGAGGAATTCCTGTGAGGCTGACCTGCCGCTAGCGCTAGGCCTGCTGGCCTCACCTTGGCTGGCGCTCCCTCTGGTTCGCCACCTCTAGGGAGCGCACAGGCTCAGACCTCCCTGGCTCGGGAGAGGGTGCAAAGTTATTCTCGAACTCTGCTCACCCTTCGGTGACTTTGGGTCACCCTAACTGCCCCTGACGCATTCGCTGGCCTTGCCCAGCTTCCATCCTGTTTGAGGGGTCAGCTCGGGGGTTCTGGAAAGCCTTGGCCCTTCGGCCGTGCTCGGGGACACCCCTCTGGGCAGAGACCTCCCTTCCTCAACAGAGCCTGGGGGGCCCCAAGAGGAACACTGGGGGGAGGACAGCAGGAGCAGCCCCGAACATGGCATGGGCAGGGCCTGCGGTGAGGACGCCAAGCCCCCGGCTCTGCCGGGTTGCGGAGCCATCTGAAAGCGGTGAGGAGCACGGGAGCCCGGCAGCTGGGCCAGGAGAAGCCCTCGTGTGCAGCCAGCCAGAGGGCAGGCCCCCAGGATGCTGGGGAAGCAGAGGGACCTCCTTCTCCACTGCTCACCACGCCCAACACCCAGCTTCCCTTCCACACGGCTCTCGGGTGGGCCCAGAGCGCTGACGCCTGACTCGGTTTCCAGAGGAAATCATATGTACAAGCTGGCCGGTGGAGGCAAAACCTTACAGCACGTTCAGAGGGGCGTGGATGGGGGACCGTGAGCTTAAATTTGTTTGGTTCACATCCAAAGACTCCCGGGGAACAGAGGGCACGGGGAGCAGTGTGGACAGTCAAGGGGAACAGCAAGGGCTGGGGCACTTGAGCCTGTTCGCTGACCAGAGGCCAGATCAGGGGATGGGCCTCCTCCAGACAAAGCGGGGTGCAAAGAGAAGGCTCAAGGCGGACAACAGAAATGGGAATGTCGTTCTCCTATTCTGTTGACCCTCCAGAGGCACAAGAAAGCTGGAGTGGCCAGGGTAGGGGCGCTCCCCCAGAGCCGCCCAACTGGCAGGAAAGTCCTGGAATGTGGCAGGTAGGCAGCGCCATGCCACAGCTCCTCGGCTTCCCCTGGGTGACCCGGGTGGAGACCTCACCCTGGGCATGGAGTTCTGTCCTACACAGGCTGTCTCACGCCCTCCCCTCCCTGGCTTCCTCGGCCACGGCCATGTGGTACGGAGTGGGGATCACCTTCCTCAGAGCTGCAATGAGGGGCAGCCCCTCACTCCCTGATGGTCCCTCCTGCACCCTGCCTAACATCCCCCTCTCCCCATCCCAAGGCTGGCCCTGCCCTCACCAGCACAGCCAGCCTGGAAGCCTGAAGGATTCACCTAGAGCCTTGGGTGAGCTGGGCTGGTGGAGGGACAGGAGCAGGAGATAAACGACACGTCTCTGTAATCAGCCCTTTCTCTAGAAGATTGAAAATAATTATCGTCTTTTTTACTTAATAACAGAAAAATCTACAAAGGTCACCGGTGGAGAGTAGAAGACGGCCTGCCTATCAGTCCTTTCAAGGAAGTCCCTGCGGTTTCAGTGCACCCGCCCCACTCCCGACAACTCCACAATCCCCCCGAACTCCCAACTCTGCTTTCCTGCCCTTCCTTCTGCCTCGTCTTTCCTTTCTTGCTGTGCTGGGTGTTGGTGAGATGTTGGGTTTTTTTCTTTTTTGCAATTTATCAGCAGATTGTGTGGAGCTGAGTGGTGTGAGCCTCACCCTGCTAAATAAAGCTTTGGTATTTCTGATAAAGCCGTCAAATTCCTTATCACACGGACACAAAGTGCATTTAAAGAGACAGACACCCTGTCCCTCCCTTCCCACCAGCCCCTGCCCCCTCCACTCGGTTCAGATTTCCAGCTGCTCAGGCTCTTGTGGATGAGACACCAAATACGGCTCTGGAGGATGTGGGGAGTGGGGGAAGCCAAGGGGCGGGCTGCCCTCTCCAACTCCCACCCACCCACGTCGGAGCCGCCGGCACCCTGACCAGGGGCTCAGGTCCACAGGGAGGTGGCATGTGCTTCCTGCCCCAGCTCGGAACCAGAGGGAGCAATCAGTAGACACGCCCTGCAACAGGGGATGTCCTCACAGACAGCACAGTCCTGTGTTAGGACAACACCCGGCAGCTGCAGGAGGAGCCCCCAGTAAACTGCTGGGCCTACAGGGCTGCTCACTGCTGTGAACACGTCTGGTGGCTTCAGCCACTGCAGTATCCACACGGGGTACAAGGACGGGGACAAGAGGGGCCACCTGATGCCCACACAGCCCGGGGCCGACCGATGTTCCCATCACACTTGACCACGGGTTCAGCAAAGCCCTGATTCCTCACATGGCCCTGCAAGGTGGGCGGAACTATCACCTCATTTGACAGATGAGGAAATCGAGGTTGGCCTGAGGCCACAGAGCCAGCGGCAGGCCCAGCTGAGGCTCCAGCCCAGGCTGGCCAACAGCTCTGCTGAAAGACTCTTTCCTTAATTGATTGCAGAGCTCATGCCCACCTCCCCATACAAAGACAGGCCTTCCTGTGTCCCGGTGCCCCCTCCCCCATCCCCGGCCCTAGCTCGTCAGTCCAGCCCCTGGGCCCACACACAGCCTGTTGGTTGAGGAATCAAATTGATTATTTTTAATTATTTTGATTTATCAAAGCAGCAGCTACAATCATATTAAACCAACTTGGCTTCTTGGCATTAAACAGGTACAGCTGCCCAAGGACCCTCCCACACTCTATAAATGCCCGGCTTGTCCGTGTGCTTCCCAGTGAGGGCACCTGGGGCACCTTCTCCAAGGACCCCAATTTGAGGACCAACTAGGCCTCCCACCACCCCTGCAAGAAGCACATGCAGCCAAAGTCGCCGAGGTCCAGAGAATGGGAAGGAACACGCTGGGGTCAAGCTGTCAGATGCTTTGGGAAATAGTCACCTCCATCCCCCAGCCCGGGAGACCCTTCCAGAGTCCTGACCCCCTGGGGAGTCACACGCCCCTCAGCTGGCATTTGCGGGGGCCTATTCTATCCCAGGCCGGCAGCTGGGAACTCAACATAGATGAGCCAGATCACTTCTCAGACCCTGCCCACAGGAATGACTGCCCCCTTTTTGCAAGGGAAGAAACTGAGGTTCACAGAAGGGAGGTGACCTGCCCAAGGTGCACAGCTAGAAACACAGCCAGGCTGGAATCCAAACTGATTCATTTTGAATGAAAACTCCTTTTGACCATACGCCTCTGCTCTCCCCTTAGACCCGGGAAGTGTTCCTGCCCAAGTGCCGTGGCTACTGGAAGAAGGTGACAGAAGAGAAAGGACCCTGAAGTTCAAGGTGATGGCGCTGTGGGGCAGTAGCACCAAGCCAACAAGTTTCCACGGAAGGCCCAGGCCCACCCCAAGGCAGGAGGTGGTCCACCCGCAAGGCATGGGGCGGGGGAAGGGGGTGGGCACAGGTGAGCAGATGCACAGCTCAGGCAGGGAGTTGGGCCATGCCCTAGGGTGCAGCCCAATCCCTATGCATCCAGGAGCCTGTGGCGCTGCAAGGCAAGGAGCAGCATTGGAACCAAAATTCTAAGCCAAACTGCGCACAAAGAGCACGGGGGATTCTGGCAGGTCTGGAAGGGGCACCTCCAGGGTCCAACAGCCCACAGAACACACTGGAGTCAGCTCCCCGCCCCTCAGGGAAAGGCAAATCTTGGGAACATGGGCAGGGCTTCTTGGCGGGGTGAGAGGAGGCAGAAGTGCAGAGATAGAGTCTCAATGCAAGTCCTCTGACTTTATGGCCAAGAATGATAGCTGGCTTCCACCAAACCAGGAGCCAGACCCCCGCTGGTCCCCACGGCCGGAGACCCCGCAATCTGGTGTGAAGAGCTTGGCTCTGACTGCAAGTTCTGAACCCCGCTGGACATTGATAGGCACGTCATCTGGCCTCCCTGAGGTCGAGTTTCCTTATCCATCAAATGTATGCAAAGATAGTGCCGATCTCGGAAGACTGGGGTGAGCATCTGGGGACACAATGAGTGCAAAGCTCTTAGCAAAGTGTCTACACATTTTCTGTGTGCAAAAAGTGGTGGCAGTTGTCATCATCATCGTCACCATCATCACCATCATCACCTAAACACCCCTCTAACTGGGATACAGCAGCTGGGATTGTGCCTTTGGAGCTGGTGATGGCAGAGAGACTGAGGAAGCTCAGAAATGTCTAGAAGAGACCTTGCCCGGCACACGGGCTAGAGCAGCCGACGAGGGCCTAGAGTTCAAGGCAGGAGGGGAAACCAGGATGACCTGTGACAGTCACATTTGCCTATCAAAAGTATACGTTCACTCAGCTTTCCATGGGGACTCATGCCCTAATATGGGCCCGGCAGCTTTCTGGGTTATTTCGAGTGTGTGTGATAATGACTCCAGGCTTTGTGTCTGCTGCCCCCAGAAAACCTTCCATCTGGGGAAAGGGATGACGGCTGGCAAAGACTGAGAAGGGCACAGGGAAGTCCAAGGTCAGAGAGTGTGCAGAAAGTAGGCACAGATGGGTAAGCCGAGGGGAAAGGAAGAGCAGGAGGCGGGAAGAGTGGGCTGACCCAGGGGTCAAGCTGAGAGAGGAGGGACGGAGAGCTGGGCAAAGCCAGCCAGAGCTCCAGGACACAGGTGGGCACTGGACCACTCCCTGCAGGACAGCTGTGGGGGCTGCAGCCCGTCTCGTCACCCACAACGCCAGTGGGGACCCCTTTAGTACAAGGGCCAAGCTGGGCTCCTGGGCCCTGGGCAACCGCTCGATGCCTGGGGGCCCCTGGCTCCTGGATTTATTTACATATAAATGATCTTCTGCCCAAGCTTGGCCCATCAACTCCAGGCTGCACAGGGTTAACTCCAGATGGAAGGGCTGGCTGGCTTTGCCTTCACTCTACCTCAATTTCTACTGCTCCCATCACCTACCTCCCCCACCCCCTGATCTTAGGGAAAAAAACCCATCAAAATAACTATTTTATGTCTCCAAATATGCAGATCATTTTCTTTAATGAAAGATGCTTGACGTCTCCGATCCAATTAATATGCAAATGCAGGAGAGGATTTATTTGTGACATTCTGTCTGGGTGAGAGAAAACAAAAAAGGCCTGTTAACCAAAACACTAATTGCTGTGACTGATTGTCACATATCATCATTTTCCTAGGATCTCCTCCATCCCCAGCTCTCAGGGAGCCTGAAACCAGGACTCACCCACGAGGCATCAAGGAGAAACAGGGCGACCAGCTACCTGGAGGCGTGGCCCCTCCCACCAGAACTGTTTCTGGGGCCAATGAGGGTGGAGGCTCTGACTGGTTTTGGTCCCACACGGGTGGTCCCGACCATCTACAGAACTTACCAGTTCATCTCCCTTCCTGCAACGCACTTCACCACTTAGGCGCCGATGTTCAGACCGGAAGGGAAGAGGCCTGGTCTCCACTGGATGTGATAGGCTGGGGGAGGCCTCAGCTCACACACCTTCCTGCCCCGTTCCAGGTCAACTGCTTTTTTGCCGCCTGCTCCTACCTGCTAGGAGGTGGAGGCCCACCAGGAAGGAGAGAAGGCCTCTCTGGGTGCTGTTGGTTACTGCCCCCCACTGCCTCTTCCTTCCCTTCTCCTGCTCTTTCACCTTGAGGTCCTTGCAGCACTTGTTGAGAGAAGCCACCTGGGGAAACTGAGGCATGGCATGGCATCCTCTCCTTAAGACGACATAGGGACTCTACGGACATGTTTGAAAACGACCAGGGACCAACTGCAGCTGGGCAGATACCTGCATGTCACCCCCAGGCCCCATGACTGCCCTGAAGTGGGTGGGTCAACTGTCACAGCCTCATCTCCCTGAGCAGCTCAGAACCCTCAGTAGGACCATGGGGTCTCCTTTAGGGAGAGAGGGGAGGGGAGTGAGTGTTGATGGATATCTTTGTTCCCAAAAGCCAAGGGGGAACTGGAAAAGATATGTTTTGCTCAAGATACTGGGCATAGGACAGGAGGGTTCTGGGTGCCACACAGCTCCAAACTCAAGGCCGAGGGGCAGAAGAAGATTTGCTAAAGCAGCTTTCTTTTCTACACAGGGGCCAGCGGACAAGAGGAGACTGGAAGGCACAGACTTAGGGCCCTAGTATCTTAGAAGGCTGATCCCTTACCACTTGAGCACAAACATTCTGGGTGCTCAAAGAAGGCCTCTCTACCTCCCTGTCTCCCCTGTGGAACTCCCCAGAGATTCCAGACACTGAAAACTGGGGGCTGGGGAACCAGTGTGGCAAGGCCAAGGAGCCACGGGGGTCCCTGAGCTCCTCTGTGGGTGCTGGGCCCAGCTGAGGGCACAGTGAGGACTCTGCATCTTTCAGGAAAAGTCACTGAAGGTCAGTGAAGCAACAGCGATCTAGTGAACACCAGTGCACATCAGCCCAGGGGCCAGAGGCTGCCACCAGCAGGGCCATGGTGGTGGCAGGAAGGTGGTCTCATCCCACTGACTCCCATCTCAGATGTCCCCAATCTCCTGCCCTGGCCCAGCTGTCTCCCTCTGGCAACTCCACCATGGCCTCCAGGGAGAGCTGGCGCCAGGGCAGCACAGGGCAGACACTCTCCCCCCAGAAGGCCTGCCCCCGCACCCCAGGAACAGGCTCAACAGGATGCCATGTGGGGGAGCTTGGAAGCCTTCCGGGAAGAGTGCAGCCCTGGCACCAGTCCCGCCGGGAAGGAGGTGAGCCAGGTCTACCACTCCGTCTGCCGCTCACCTGACTCGCGCCCACAGCGGCTGAGCACCAATGGGGTGTGTGTGGGTGCAGACGGGAGGCGAGCGTCATGGCGCCAGGAGCCAAAGGGGGAAGGGTGGGCAGCTGGGGAGTGGCAGCAGGTTGGCTGGCCAGCTGAACGGTGCTCCGGCTGTAAGCTCCAGGTGTGAAGGCCCCGCCCCCAGGGTGGGACCAGAAGACGGGTCCTCATGGAACACTGAGCCTGTCTTACGCAACCCGGAAGTACCCATTTTCCCCAGCCTTCCTCGCCACCGTTAGCCAATGAGAGCAGGCACTCCTACTTAGCTTGTGCCCACCTGTGGGCACTCACAAGCACAACCTATGGGGCACTGGGGTTCAGGGAACATTGAGATGGTCCCAGCGTGCCATGATTTTGAGCCCCTTTAAAACCAACCCATCTGTACACTAAACCTCCCGTAAAGCGGAGGAGTAAGTGGCTGTGGCTCTCAGTGGCCCATCAAAGCCAGATGCCCGCCCCCGCTCCACTACCTCCTCCTCCCCCTGGTGCCAGCCTGGGGCAGCACAGGGCGGCCCGGGCTATGGGAGGCGTGGTGAGCAAGGTCGGGTGGGGTGAGACCAGCTTCCTAGCACTGGGCAGAGAGGCCCTGCGCTTTGCAGGGGCCCCTTCACAGCTTAGAGGGAAGGCCCAGACCCCAGGGCATCATATCGGAGGCTCTCTACCTCCTTCAGTCTTCCTTGGCCCTCCTTCCCCGTGGTACGGCTCCTCCAGGACCAGATGCCTAGAGAACACATCCCACTGATGCATTGCCACCTAATTCCCTCCCACAACCTGGCTGCTCTCACAGTCATCTTTACTCGGGCCATCTCAGGGGGCGCTGCCTCAGCGTCATGCACCCCAACTCCAAAGCCCTCCTTCCCCTGGACCCTGGGGTTCTCCCCAAGTCCAAGCCACGTGAGCATGGCTCAGCCCCCAACTCACACCCAACCCTGCACCTGCCCAAGTCTCTCTGTTCATTCCAGTTCTGGGTGGGGACACATCTAGAATCTGTTTCCCAAATCCAGGACCTCGGAGCTCTTTCTCCATGGGGTACTTTCAGAGAGCTGGAAGAGTTCCCCCATCTTTGCGGAAAGGGGTGTAACGTCAATGCCACACCAGCTAACGCCACACCGGCTTTAAAAATACCCCAGCATACAATCCACAGGGTTAGAGCAAAGGCCACGTGGTCAGCGCCGGACTATAAATAACCAGCCAATCACACCCCAGAGCCGCAGCCCCTCCCCAGCACCAAGAACCTTTCTGAGGAAATCAAAGTGAGCACAACTGTTACCAAGTCACTACTAAAATATTTACCAGCCTGGCGAGGTGCCGAAGGTGCTTGGCACTGAGTGTTTGCTTATTTACAAGGCTGTTTTAAAGGGTAGAAAGCAAAATAAGGTAACCTGAGCTATTAAACCAAGGGGGCCAGGTGGTACCTACCAGCTGTCAGCTGTCCCAGGCACACAGGGAGCTGGAAGAGCACTGGTGTAGATTCCCCCCAAAATGGGTCAGAAAAGGGAACAGACAGGCCTTGGTGCTCCGGATTATCCCCACCAGCAGGGGCGGGGGCTCGGGCAGCGGGAGCAGAGAGAGCGCTACAAGTTAGAGGTGCTTCTCCTCCAGCTGCCCCTGGCCTTCTGCACCCTCACTCAGAGGGGCAACCTGGGACACTGCCCTAATCCAGAGGTGGAGGCCTCTGGTAGGGAGAGGGGAGGCACAGAGGAAGGCAGGCCCCCAAGGATGACATTAGGGGACACACGGGACCTGAGAAAGAGAACGCACTCGAGTGTGCTTTTCGTCCTCCTCTTCCTCTTTCTTTGAAGTTCCCTTGTGGTTTGAATTTAATTTTGATTTTCTCAACTTTAGCAGACTGAAGTTGAAATAACCTACAAATTACTTAATGTGTTGTAAATCTGGGGGAAGTCAGGAGTAATGGGGACCACATGTTGGCAGGAGGAAGCCCACCGAGGGCCGAGGGGAGGCGGCCCCCTCCGACACGCAGGTAGCTGTCCCAGGCAGGGGCATTGATGCCCGTGCTCCCCTGGAACGAGGGGGCTTGGGCTCCCCCAGGGGAAGGAGTTGGATTCCCAACTGGCCAGGGAGCCCTGGATGGACACAGCGAGAAAGTGTTAAGACGGTGGACGGACCAAGTCGCCGCCCGGGGCAGCCTGGTGACCGCGGACGGGGACAGCCAAGTAGGCCGTGCGCCAGGCGCCTGCCAGGCCCCTCAGCCGCGCCAACGCCGCAGCGCTGGCCCTGCTCCCCTCTGCCTCGCGCTGCATGTGTGTGGCTGTCAGCTGAGCTCCCGCCTCCCTTCTCCCCCCTCCCGCCCTCCCTCTTCAGCAGATCTCTCTCAAGTACTAAGCCATATGGTTCCAGTTAAGCTCCATATTTTTCCTTGTCGATTGAAGAGACACACTTTCCTCTTTGCCAGACAGTTTGCAGATTGCTCTGTTGGCTCAATTTCTTATTGGATTTCTCAAAAAACCTGACATTTTAAATTAATTTATAGCCACAACAAAAAGAGTTCAGAATTTTAATGGTGTTGTAAGTAATTTTTAGGTAATCCACTCCAGATTTTGATATTAACCTTTGAAACTGGAGTTCATTCAGCTACTATGTTACAATAGCCAGTCCGATTCCAGGCCTGGGGGAGGCCAGGCTGGGGTAGGAGGCAAAAGCAGTGTTCCGGGGACCCCATTCTGCCAGGAAGCCCCAAAAGGGCGGTGCCTGGGGAATCCTGGACCCGTGAGTGACAGTGACAATGGGGCGGGGAGGGGATGGCAGGGGGCCTGTAAGACAGCCAGGGCAGGTGCTGGAGAGTAAATGTGGCGGCAAGGGGGCCTGCTGAACATTCTAGAAGGACAGGCAGGACTCAGCAGAGGGCAGCATCCCCAGGTCCCTCAGTAGCAACAGCAGGGCTCAGGGCATGCGTGAGGCTCCACCTCAGCGCGCCAGGAAATAATAATGATAATAGTAATAATAACGACGACAGCTGACATTTGCTGAGCGCTCACCGTATGTCAGGCAATGTATGCAGTGCTGTACATGCATCGTCTCACTGACACCTCAAAACCACCTATGGGGGGCTTCCCTGGTGGTGCAGTGGATAAGACTCCAAGCTCCCAATGCAGGGGGCCCCGGTTTGATGCCTGGTCGGGGAACTAGATCCCACATGCATGCCGCAACTAAGAGTTCGTGTGCTACAACTAGGGAGCCCACCTGCCACAACTAAGACCCGGAGCGACCAAATAAATTAATGAATAAATAAATGTGTAAACTTAAAAGAAAAAAACCCCAAAACCCCCCACCTATGGGGTAGCTACTATCACCACGACTACTAATACTAATCATATTAATTGTTAACATTTTTTGAGGACTTACCCTGTCCCAGGCATTAAACGGTAACAGAAACCATGTAAAGAAGATATACTGTTCTTACCCTCATTTTACTTAGGAGGAAATGAGGCTCAGAGAGGTGAAGTCAGGCCCCTGGCTCGCCTCACGCCCTGTTTCTCCTTTCACAAAATGCTACAAAATATTTACTGCCATCGTGGTCCTTCTGGCTGGAGCTAGAGGGAGGCGGTGTGGTCCTCCGGGCTGGCCAGGCCGGGGCCTGCCGAGGATGCCGCCTCTTCCCTGTGCTGCCTTGGGCTCGGCTGAAGGCCGCACGCCAATCCGGACAGAGGAAACTCCGGGCGTGGGGAGCGAAGCCCTCGCCAGCGTCTTTACTAGGCTCTGGCACTAAGTGGCCCCAGCCTGGGTACCGTGCCAGCTTACTACAGCAGCAGAGTGTTAGCATTCCTTTCCTGCAGGAGCTTCCAGAGCACCCAGGAAAGGAGATGCAGAGATGGGGCCCCGGCCAAGGCCGTTCCAGTCCCTGGAGGGTCCTCACTCCAGCAGGGATCCAGGGCTCTGAAGGGAGGCCACAGAGAGGCTGCACAGGGCTGCCCTGAAACCAGGGGCTGTCCTTGGCCTTCTCCTCATCTTGGGGCCAAAGGGTCCTGGGGGTTAGTCAGCCCCTGCCAACCCACTGAGATGTCACGTTAAACGGCACCGGATGGGGCTTCAGGCCAGCTTCTCCGCCATCGAAGCAGGGACAAAGGAGAGAGTAGATGGCCGGGAGGAGGACTGGAGCGTCACTGGAAAGGTTTTGACTTGACTCGCTTTGGAAGTGAACAGAGCCTCCGAGCACGCGAGTGAGAAGGACTGAGGGCTGAGTGAGGGCAGCGGGGACACCTGTGGGAGCCAACGTCAAGCCTGAGGCCCGTTAGGGAGGGCGGAGCGGAAGAGCACGGGCAGAGAGAGGGAGGGGCCAGCAGCAGCTCTGGGCTGGGCAAAGCTGGGCAACCGGGGTGTAAGGCAGAGAAGTGGCTGCAAGACCACGACCCCATGTCTTTCAAGCCTGGTCTACAGCCCTCAGGACAGGAAGTGGCCCGGGGAAATGCCTACTCTGGCTGGGTCATCCGTCCATCTATCCATTCACAACTACCTGCCGTTTGCTATTCTGGGTGTCAGGTTCATGCAAGGCCTTGGAAGCCCAGAAGAAAATCCAGCCTCCCAGAAACTCACAGACTCAAGAATCTCAGCCCCTTTATCCCCAGGGCCTGGGGATGCAGCATGGCCCAACAGTGCCTGGGATGACGCAATCCCAGTGCCTGCTCTCTGAAAGGTTCTGCTCTAGGGTCCCCTTTTACTCCCCTGAGGCCTCAAGTCGGATTCCTTGACTCCATGAGTGAGACAAACCTCCCCCAAGGTGCTGGGAACCATGATGGGAACTCTGTCCCCCCGACGCTTCCATGGAGAAAAGGAGCCTGAGCTTTCAATTTCAGGTGCCCGCAGCTCTGAGCAATGAGGGCTGGGCCGAGAAGCTGGCCTTCACCTCCTTCCTGATCCGAGCTCTCAGGAGAGCCCGGCAGCAGCTGCCAGGTTGCCCGCTGCCATGCCCAGACCGTGCCCGTGCCCAGACCGTGCAGACCTCAGAACCTGTGGAGCCTCTGGCTAGCGGCCAGACACCATGTATGAGTGCCAGGGGGTGGGGGGTACGCTCAGGCTTTCCATGCCCCCGGCACTATGCCAACATGTGGAAGGTTGAACTCACCCCTGGCGGGATGCCACGTGCCCACAGAGTGGGCATCTGCTGGCACGGCATCATATGAAGAACAAGGGGTCCCGCCATCGCCTGTACTCTGGGCTCCCCCGACACGTCACGGGGGTATGTCCACTCCTGCCCCGCGTGGCATGGTGCATGGGGGCCCTCAAATGTCCCCTTGGCACCATGCCCACCACATACTGCGGGCCATCCCCACTGGCAGCGGGCTGCACATGGAAGGACTCAGACACTCTACTGGACTCCAGCCAGGCTCTGAATGGCTCTCCCCGCTGGCTTGAGGCCATGAACTGGGCATCTCTGGGTTTGGGCCCATGGTACCATCTATTCACTATAACAGCCCATAGGACTTCCCTCCCTCCCACTCTGCCCGCAGACAACCACGTTCCATCATTTTATGGACCACAGGAAAACGCCAGAAGCCTTCGCAAAAGGAGTTGCAACGTGCAAACTATATGTAAAAATTAAAATGAACATCCTTTCCCTCCGGTCGCTGGGACAATCCCATCCGACTGATTAAATTTTCATTTGTGTTCCAATTGATGAAGCAAACCCCAGAAACTTTCTGAATTGTTTCCCTCCCCAGTTGTCTACTGGCCTCTCGCTCTCTTTCCCAGTCTTTCTTTCTTGGCTTTTTTTTATTTTTTATTTTTTATTTCCCCCTCTTGGTCAGGTTAAAGCGCTCCTGAGGGGTGATTGACGGGGGTTGCCGTGGAGACCCTGGCTTGAAAAAAAGCCTCGTTAGTTGCCAACTCTGTGTGTTGTTGTTTTACAACTGTGACCGACCGTCACATGAGAGGGGGGACAGCTGGGGGCCGGGCAGCACAAAGGGGAATGGCTTTTTAATGGAGTGCCTGGCCGGCGCTTGAAGACTCAATAAAGAGTAGCTGGTGAGTCCCCTCGCTGGGCCCGGCCCAGCACACGGGGGCCGGAGGCCCTTTGTTCCTCGGGAGCTGGGATGGGAAAGTTGGGAAACCAGCCGCTGAGAGGTGAAAACAAGAGGCCTTCCCCCACCGCTCACCGGACAGCTATTTTCTCTCACTCTCAGGGTGCCCGGATCGAGGGGACAAAACCCAGTGTCTTGGACAGGCTGCCATGCTGGGGGGCCGGGAGGCAGCTGGGGGAGCGGAGTGGGGAAGCAGAGGGAGGCGGCAGGCCCGCCTCTGGCTCCTGCCCCTCCGCGGCCCTGGGCGTGAAGGCAGGTGGCCGACAGGAAACTGGGCCGTGCGGGGCGGGGGCCGGCAGAGCCCAAGCTCAGGACAGGCCGAGCCCTGATGGAGCCAGAGGCTGCGGGAGGGTTTTCTGGGGGAGGACAAGGCTCTGCAGGAGAGACTCAGGCCACGGGCCAGGAGGAGGCTGGTGTCCACAGAAACGGGCTGCCGGCTGGTTCCTGCCCCTCTCCCAGGCCGCCCATGAGGAAGGACCCCACTGCTGTCTCGCCCCATGGCAGCTCCTGACGGGCCCTGCACCCAGACAGAGGCCAGAGCAGCCAGGAGGAGGTGCTGAACGAGGCCAAGAACTTAGCCTTTCTGAGGACAGAGACCAAATACCAGAGCAAAGGCTTTTCTCCGGCCCTGACCAGAGAGAGAGAGAGGGAGAGAGTGTAGCGGTCCTCAAAGTGTGGTCTGCGGGCCTCTGGGGTTCCCGAGACCCTTTCGTAATACTACTAAGATGCAATTTGCCTTTTCTGCTGTGGTGACATTGGCATTGATGGTGGGTTAAACGGCTGGCACCCTAGCACAGATCACAGCGCAGCAATGGCAATCACCGCGTTCTTCAGTGCCATACACTTCCAGTTTAAAAAAAAAAAAAAGCCATATTCACTTAAGAATGTTCTTGATGAAGCTATAAAAATTGTTAATTTTTATGAAATCCTGACCCCTGAGTACGTGTCTTTTTAATATTCTGAGGGATGAAAAGGGAAATACACATAAAGCACTTGTGCTGCATCCCACAGTCTAACGCTTGCCTCCAGGAAAGCACTTGGGTGACTGGGCTGAGGTGAACTAGCTGCTCTCTTCACAGAGCCTATCTTTACTCGAAGGAGCAACTGACAGAAAAACTACGGTTTTTCAGATGTGAGTATTCAGCAGACATCTTCTCAAAAGTGAACATAGTAAGACTGTCACTTCGCGGGGGTAAAAAACTGACAATATTTGTTGCCGGTGCTAAGCTGAGCTTTCAAGTGAGAATCAGACTTTTGGGAAAATATTTGCCACTGTGACTCTGACGGTGTCTTAAAACTGAACAACTTTTCTGATGAGACAGGTGATGACAGTAATGAACGTCATTTTTTTTTAAATGTTGTGTAATGAAACGTGTCAACATGTGGAAGATCTGCTTTCCTCAGTGAACCAGTATTTTCCAAATGACCCATGCAAGAGGTTACAAAATATCATGCATGCGGGAATGATTCATTCAAAGTGCAAGACAGACCAATGGGTTTTCACGTAAGAGTACACAAAGTTCACTGAGGTGGTTTCAGATCCCACCTTGTAGCTAACCTTTGAGAAACTATCGCTTGGCGAGCTTTAGCGTAGTATCAAAGGAGAATATCCACAATTATCTGCAAAGACTATTAAAATAGTCCTCTCTTATCCAACTACACAGCTGTGGGAAACTGGATTTTCTTCATAGGCTGATGTAGACAATACATCAGCAAGGACTGAATGCAGAAGCACATCTGAGAGTCCAGCTGTCCTCCGTTACATCAGACATTAAAGAAACTTGCAAATATATAAAGCGATGCCACTCTTCTCACTAAAATTTTGTTTTGGAAAATGCAGATATTCTCATGAAAATATATTCTTAATGTTAACATGTAATGGATTTATCACTGTTATCTTTTCTTTTACCACTAAAAAAATTCAAGTATAGGGCTTCCCTGGTGGCGCAGTGGTTAAGAATCTGCCTGCCAGTGCAGGGGACATGGGTTCGAGCTCTGGCCTGGGAAGATCCCACATGCCGCGGAGCAACTAAGCCTGTGCGCCACAACTACTGAGCCTGCGCTCTAGCGCTTGCGAGCCACAACTACTGAAGCCCGTGCCCCTAGAGCCCGTGCTCCGCAATAAGAGAAGCCACTGCAATGAGAGCCTGCGCACTGCAATGAAGAGTAGCCCCCGCTCGCCGCAACCAGAGAAAGCCCGCGCACAGCAACGAAGGCCCAAAGCAGCCAAAAATAAAAATAATACATTTATAGAAAAAAAATTCAAGTATAATTTACAACGTTGTGTTAGTTTCAGGTGTATGGCAAAGTGATTCAGCTATATATATATATATACACACACACACACACACACACATATATACACATATATTCTTTTTTTTTTTTCGGTATGCGGGCCTCTCACCGTTGTGGCCTCTCTCGTTGCGGAGCACAGGCTCCAGACGCGCAGGCTCAGCGGCCATGGCTCACGGGCCCAGCCGCTTCGTGGCTTGTGGGATCTTCCCAGACCAGGGCACGAACCCGTGTCCCCTGCATCGGCAGGCAGACTCTCAACCACTGCGCCACCAGGGAAGCCCCTACACATATATTCTTTTTCAGATTCTTTTCCATTATAGGTTATTACAAGATACTGAATATAGTTCCCTATGCTGCAAGTCCTTGTTATTTCACTACCTTTAAATGAATTAATATTGATAAATACGTTTTTTTTTTAATTTCTGGGTTTTAATTTCTAATATGGAAAGTATCGATCGCAATAACCCACATATTTGGGATCCTCAGTACTTTTTAAGAGTGTAAAGGGGTGCTGGACCCACAGTTTGAGAACCACTGGCTTGGGGCAGTGGGAAAAGGGAGAAACAGGGCAGAGAGTACGCCACTGTTGGGCTCTGTGGAGCAGGGCTCGGCAGGGATAAGTCTCTGCCCTCGCAGTTGGCCTTGGACTGGGTGAGGGCTGCCTGCTCAGCACTGCCAGGACATTTGAGGAGAATTACACATCACATCCTATGGTGAGAGATATAAGAGCAGGCAGGATGGTGACTGGAGAAGGCAAAGGCTGAGGCAGGGTGAAACGGTACTGGCAAATGTTGAAGGAACCACCCAGAGGCCCTGGAGGAGCAGAGGGAGAGTGAGAGGAGGCAGCCAGTTTCGCCCTTGGCTTGAGAGGGCCTAACCCCGTGGGGTGGCAGCCCAGGGAGGTAGGAGAGGTAACGGGGGCCTGAGCCCCGCTGCCCCGTCAGAACGTAAAGAGGAGCTGGTGGAGGGGATGCCCAAGAATTTAGAGCCGAACAGGGATTCTTGCCACCAGTGTGCAATTCACAGGATGCTCTGGGCCCCTTCCCAGGGACATGTTAATTATCTTCCCCCACTGGTCCCTGTGGGCAACCAGGCTGGAAATGAGCAAAGGCCAGCTCCAACTCACTTTGCTCTGTTCTGCCTGGGAAAACCAGTGGTCCTCAGCCCCAAGCTTGGCTCTAGTGCAGAGATGTGGAATTTTCCAGGAAAACTTCAAAATCATCACTGAGAGGGGAAGACATTTGAAAACTATCTTGAAGAGGAGAAAGAAAAGAAAGGGCAGGCCAGGCTTCCCAGGGACGCCTAGGACCCCAGGGCTGGGGAGGCGAAAGCGGAAGCTATGTGTTTTCATCTCATGCACAGAGTCCCCAGAACAGCACTCAGACTTGACCTGGGGCCCCAGGTCATCCCTTCCTCCTGGGAGTTGAAGCTCAGGGACCCCCAGGCCCTGTGGCTTCTGCTGAGGGCAGCACCTAAGAGGGCATCTCTGGACGTCCAACCAGCCGAATGTCTACATCGAGTCCCTACCACCTGACACCCCAAGTGGAGGCCCAGGGTGCAGCACCCTACCAGACACACCTGCACGCCTTCCTACCCCACAGACTGCACCGAGAGCCGGCTTTGTACAGGCACCAAATTACATGCTAGGGGTCCATCAGGGTTGATGGCAGAAGCCCTCCGCCCTCACTAGTCTCTGCTCTTAGAGAAGTAACTGGGGACAGTGGGAGAGGTGCTAGGACTGTGAAGCTGTGGGAACACAGAGAGAGAACGCTAACTCAGTCTTGGGCAATCTGGGAAGGCTGCTGGGAAGAGGTGGCATCTGGAGGACCTAGTAGAAGAGACACTAAAGTATAGGCAGTCGGAGCCTGGGCTCCGGGGACAGACTTGGGTTTGAATCCTACTTCTTAGCTCTGTGATCCTGACGTTGGCCCCCTCCTCTATAAATCAGAGATGTTATTAGTATCTGCCTCATAGGGTTGCTGAGGGATTAAGTAAAATAATGCAGGTAAAGAGCATGACATGGGGCCTGGCACGTACTAAATACTCAATAAATGTTGTATTTATAACCATGCAAAGCTATATTCTCACTCCTGACAGGTCCACCCTGGTCAGACCCCCAGACCAGCCCGTACTAGGTGGAGCTGCCAGCGCAATGCAGGAGCACTGATAGACCCCGGCCCTATCAGCCTCAGCCCTGACCCTCTCCACATATATAGGGAAGAGGGGGAGGGCCACCCCCAGAGCCTAGTCCAGAAGATGACAGGCAGAGGCGGCGCTGCCCACCTCTCCTGAGCCTGTGGGGTGCTGAGCATGGCTCAGTGCTGATCTTGAGGAGTATCTTCCAGCACAGAAACTCCAAGTCACCTGCCTGGGAAGAAGCAGGGGAAGAAATCCCATGGCCATGCCCTCCCCTGGAAAAAAAAAATTCTAGGAAACAAAATACAACGACATCTTTTTATTTTGTTTTTTTTCGGTAATTATACTAAAGATGAAAAACTCATAATAAACATCTCCCAGTCCCCACCTGCTAACAGTAATTATAATAGACTCAACAATAAATGGTAAAGCAGGGCAGAGCTGCATCTCGGGAATTCTCTAGGGCATGTGGATTAGCTAGGAAAGCCTGAATGATTAAAATACACTAATTAAAATTTTGTGTTCCTTGGTAACTCGTCTGCCTGGGCCCCTGGTGTTGGCAAAATGGGAATTAACGTGACAAAAGCAACACAGAGGGTTTTTGTTTTAAATAAAGAAAAAAGAGAGAGAGAGAGAGAGAGAGAGGGAAGACCTATATAAACAAGTTAGACATCAGGAGAAAAGAAAGACGAGGTGGTTTTCTCTCTTTTTCTAACTGGAGCACCAGAATGCTTGGGACAGGAAAGTGTAAGAGAGAGGGTCCGGGTCTTGGAGGGGAGGCCCTTTGCCTGCCCTGGGGTCCTGTGGGGGGCAAGGGGAGCATGTGTCCAGGGGTCACTGTTTAAAAATAATTACGGGAGAGAAGAGGATGGGAGGGGAAGAAGTGGGGGGCAGCAGGCGCCCACCCAGTCCGGCTTTCCAAGGGCATTCCTCCAGGGCGGGCCACATACCCCCAACTCCCCGCCCCACGGCCAACGGGACCCTGGGAGGACGCAAGGGAGCTTCTACCCCATTGCAGTTGCACAAAAGAAATTGAACACTTTTGAGTTGCCCTTAGCAACCTAATTGCATCAGTACATTGCACACAGGAGCCAAAGTAACTGAATTTTGATGAAAAGACGGCGGTAATTTACGGCATCACAAAATTAGTTGTCATGGCGACGGGTTAATTACATCTCAAATTAACAATGCAAGTGTGGTGAAATTAAATATAAATCATATTTTCTGCATAAATTATAGGGGTTGATTAGACCGGGGCTCTGGGAGAGAGAAAGGTTGAGCCGCCACGGGCCCCAAGCTGCATTCTGAGCTGACGAGAGAGGCGCCTGCAAGCTCGGGCGCGGATGGGGAGCTCTTGGAGGGGACGGGGGACCAGCGGAGTCAGGCACCAGGGCTGCCGGGGCTGCCTCCCTCTGTTCCCGCTGCCACTCTCAGGCGCAGCTGGCTCCACGCAGCGCCAGGGCTGTCCCCAAAGTTTGCTTCTGTTTGGATCAAACTTCGGATGGGGGAGGGGGTGGGCACGTAAGAAGGAGGGACGGTGGCTGGCGCCTCTTAGCTTAGCGCCAGGGACAGAAGTTCTACCTTCACCCATCCCAAATGACTCCCGGCTTCTGTACCCTGAGCCCTCAGAGAACCCACCACAGATGGCCGGCTTAACCCTGCTCTCTTCAGTTAAATGGGGTCAAACGGTTTCTGAGTCACAGGCATCTGCCTACCAGGGGACAGGCCCCCTGCCCCATGACAGGCAAACAGCACATGGTCAGGGCTGCACCAGGTGGGCAGGGTGCATTGTAGGTGCCCAGGGTATCCAGGGGCAGCAGCTTACGGCCTCAGGTGGCGGCAGGCACATCTGGCTGAAGGATGAGCTTTTCTGGCTAGCCAGCTCTGATAGGCAACTACACTACTGACCTCACTCCCTCCTAGCCAGGGGCAAGTCACTGTGAACCTGCCTTCCTTGAATGGGGAAGAATTGCAGAGAGCCAAAGGCGAAAGAGACCCCACAGAGCACTATGCCTGGGCCCTCTGGGGCTCTGCCTGGCACTACCCTGCCCAAGTCATGGGAATACTGAAGAGGCCACAGCTGGAAAGTGGAACGTGCCCCAAATGCCCTTGCCCTGGTCCCAGCCACCCATCGCTGATGGGCAGTGCTGGCAGCACTTCTAGGCCCTGACATGGAGCACTACTGGACCAAATTCAGCTTGGTCAGGCCAGGCAGCCTCACCAGAAGCCCCGGTCAGTAAATGCTTCAGAAGCATGCCTCTCTCCTCACGCTCCTGGCCCCATTTCTCGGGTTCTGGAGAACACAGAGGAGAACCCCACTTGCTACCCGGACACAGGTATCATGAGGCAATAGAACAGGAGTTACAAACTTTAGTGAGCAGCGAATCACCGGAGAAGGTCCCTAAACCTGTAGAGGCCTCAGGCCCCTGCTTCGGAGATTCTGGTTCTGGATCTGGAGGGACCCAGGATCCAAGTTCTTAACCTGCCCCACCAGGGAATCTGATGCAGGCAGTCCCAGGCCCACACTTAGGAAGCACCAGCAACTCTGTTATTAGTCCCATTTTGCAGATGAGGGAACTGAGTCCCAGGGAAGTTAAGTCACTTTTGAAGACAGGCCAGAGCTGAGATTCAAAGCCACCTCTGAGTTGTTACCCATCCTGTGCAATGCCTTCTCAAGGCTGTGTCAGGCACCTTGCCAGGCCATGTGGGAGATAGGGACCAATGAACCACAAACTTGTCCCTGAGGACTACACGGCCTAGTGGAGACACAGAGTGTCAAGCAAACAGCAAGGCCCAACATGCCCAATACATCACTAAGGGACAGGGACATGGGAGCACGGGAGCAAACGTGGGGACAAAGGAAAGGCAGGGGCCAGTATGCAGCGGCAGCTAGCCCAGGGTAGGAGGCGCTCCCTCAGGGTCCCTGGGCCAGCTGAGTGCCCAGCAGGGCTGTGCCACACTTCACCTGGCCCAGGTGGGAGGAATTTCCTGAAAGGCTTCTGCAGATGGGGCGAAGGAAGGAAGAGAAGGCCCTTGGTTGTCCCCCTGACCACGGATGTGCATGTGCAGCTCATGAATATTTTAGTGGCCATTTATTTATCCCTGCACCATCCAGCTGCTGGGGCCACAGACCCAAGGTGGATAAATATAGCCACTGGGCAATCAATGAGGCATCCGCTCCACACCGCCCCCCCCGCCGCTCCCCCCGAGCCACATCCATTAGGCCCCTTGTTCCCACAACCTGCTGGCTGGGCACCTTGTCCTGCTCAATTGGTTTCCGATTTTCATTAGCGGTAGAGGCACAGCCCCGCTCCAAGCCTGGGCGTCCCCCTCACCCTCCTAGTCCCTCCCTGCTTGGGCTGGGCATGGAGCCCGAGGCTGCCGTCAGCCTGGAGGGGCCTTTCAGAAAGCCCAGCCGACCAGGGCGGTGAAGTAGAGATGTGCAGAGCCCAGCGGCCAGACCTCACTTCCCTGGCTGGCCCCTGCGCAACGCAGAGAGAGATGGGGTTTCCTTAGGACCCCGCCCCCCAGACCAGGGCCAGCCGGCAAAGACGACGTCGTTACAGAATACTGGGGCTCTCCTTTGCTCACCCGGAAATTTCTGGGGGCCTCCAATGCCTTACACCTGGGGGAAGGGTGCCAGAGAGGGAGTTCCATTGGCTGTAGCGTTGGGGTTCCTGAGGCTGCCACAAGGGGACCCCTGTTCCCCTCGGCTGGAAGTTACATACAAGCCACCCTGGCCTCCTGTCCTCCAGGGCCAGGCCTGGCTCCAACCTACCATCCAAAGGAACAAGAGTGAGCTGCCGCACTCTCTTTTAGGGCCTCAGATCAGACTGGAAGGCGCTGACCAGTTCCTGGCCTCCACTCCTCCTGCCAGGCTGAGGGCATCCCAAGCAGGCTGGGGCTCAGTACCTGGGGGCACTGTGTCCAGCCAGACAGTGACTCCAGCGGCAGCCTCAGCCCTGACAGGGGTCCTGCCCCCGCCCCCCTCACTCATTTAACAACTAGTTCCTAAACCCCACCATGTGCCAGACATTGTCCCAGGTGTACAGCTGTGAAAGAGGCAAAGCCACCCAAATGCCCTGCCTTCAGGGGGCCAGACAAATAGCTAAACAACTAAAGAGTTCTAGCGGACAATAAAACAAGGGATGTAATAGAGTTACAGAGGAGAGAGGTGGGGCTACCTCAGCAACCTCTGAGGAGGTGACATTTGAACCAGAGATAAGTGAATGGGCCTTCCGGCTGAGGAAGGTGGGAAGGGGATGGGGAAGGTCTCAGTCCCAAGAGCCGACACAGGGGAAGATGCCAGAAGGAGTACCCACAGACCTTCCTTTGGTGGCAGGTGGCCAAGGGCTCAGGCCAGTGGCTAGCAGGACAGTGCCCCTTGGCAGGCTGGTACAGCATCAACATGGCCTGGGGAGGGGTAAGAGAGGAGGAAGGATAATGGCTGGCAGAGGACCAAGGGCAGGAGGCCACCTGCCTGCTGGCTGTGAACACAGGCCCCTCCTCCAGAGCCACTGCCATGACACAAGGGAGCCCAGCCAGGCCTGCATGGGGTCCTACCTGCCCTGGGAGCTGCAAGGCCACGGGGTGACCAAGGACCAGGGCTGTCTTCAGCCCCTCGACTCCGCCCTGAGCCGGCTCCAGAGACTAGGGCCTTGACTCTCCCGTCCATGTCCATTCACAGCAAGGACACAGAGGGTGGGGTGGGAGGTGAGAAGAAAAGATCAGGCATAAATCCCAGGGGGAGATGAAGAGGGAGGCAGGCCTGTGCCTTTAAAAGAATTTTCATTTAAAGGCTCTTCTCTCTTCTACCATTTCAGTGATCTATATGCAAATATGCTAATGCATGCAAATTAAGACACCACTTTTAGTCCCAATTTAATAGAAAGCATTAAAATACCATTTTTTTTTCCAAAAAACTCCATATGCATGAAGGAAGGATTTTTTTTTCTTTTTTTTTTTTTTTTTTTTTTTTACTTTTCACTAAAGTCACATTCCGGCAGCTATTTTATGCTGTCAAAATGTTCTCAACAAGGGGAGATTTGACTGGCTTCTCTGAGAGCCAGTCATAGGAAGCTCAGGCTCTGCCTCTCGTTGAGTTTTTCTTTTTCTTTTCTTTTTTAATTTTGGGGAAAGAGGAAAGAAAGACAGAACAAAACAACAAAAAAACAGGACACCCAAGAGTCTTTTGAAGGGCGCTTTTATTTTCAGGCCAGGCGCCGATCCCCTCTGTGTAAAGTGTGTGTTAAACCTACAGCTGCGGGAGATGCACGCGTGCGATCTGGTTGGGTGTGCTTCTGGTCGGTCACTCCTGCTCTCTGGAGCGGGTGCAGATGAAGCACGTGGGGCCGTTCTGTGTGTGCCACTGGCGGGAACATCCTCCCGGGGGCCTGAACCGCCTGGGAGGACAGTGCCCTTGGTGAGGGTGCAGGAGGGCAGGCGGGCCCCAGAGCGGGGTGGGGGGGGCGCGTGGCTGGCGTGGCCAGGGTGGCCCAGCTCAGCAGCCCCAGCCGCACATTGAGGGCTGTCTATTTTCACTGCATTCGCCGCTCTGTAATTAAGCTCACTGCTCCCACTTGGGCTAACAGACCTTTTCCAGAGGGCGCCCCCCACCCCCACTGGGCCCATTCCCCCTTCTCCCAGCATTCTTGGCCACTCTGTCCTCCCACAGACCCTTCAGGAGACTTCAGATCTTGGATCTGAAGGGCCTTTGTCAGAACAATGGCACCAGCCCTTGAGCTGCGCTGCAGTCCACCCCTCCCCTTCCCCAGGGCCCTCTCTTTGGGGTTACAGTTCCTGATTAGACCTCAGTACTCCAGCACATGCATTTTGCCTCCACTGTTCCCGGCCTTTCCTTCCTGGCTGAAGTTACTCAGGGCCTGACCTCCGGGAAGCTGCAAGGTGCTCTGATCCCAGCCGGGCTCCTCCCAAAGGGTGACAGGCCTCTCACAGGGAGAAAGGGGCAGGGCAAAGGCAATCCTGCCACGTGGGTGTCGCCTTCGTGGGCGAGGCTCAGCCCTGGGTCACAGCGAGTTGCCGTTTTACAATCAGGGTAAACACCGACCACCACCAACTTATGGGGAAGGGCCTAGGAGCTTGTCATGTGTTGGTTCGTTTACTCTTCTCAGCGACTGTACAGACGAGAATGACCAATTCCAAGTCACAAATACAGAGAAGCAAGGCTCAGAGAGGTGCGACCACTGGTCCAAGTCTCAGAGAAACGGTTACCGAGGGGCAGGGTGAGGACTGTGTCATCCACACTCCCAGCACGAGCTGAAAGTCAGGGGGCGGCGCCTCCCACCCCAGTTTGCCCTCTACCACGCATGAGGAACCCCAGCTGCCCCACTCGGGGCTTCAGCTCCCCATCCGTAGAATGGGAGAGGGCGGGCACAGCCATCCACGGCTCCTTCTGGCTCCATCTGTTCCCGACTGTGAAACAGATGGAAGAGAAACAAGGGTGGGGTGGGGGTCTCCCCGAGCCGGGCAGGGAGGCAGACTGGCTCCCCAGGGCCGCCCCACACTGCGGTAGAGGCCCTGCAGGCAGTGGCCAGGAGGTCAAGCAGATCTCAGGCAAGCGGGGAGACAAATTGAAAACTGGGGGTAGAAGGTAATCAAAGAAATCAGAAAAGTACTTAGGTTGGGCCTTAAGGAACGAGAGCAGACGCCCCGCTCCACGGAACTGTTCAGAGGAAAAAGGGCAAAGACAAGAAGAGAGAAGACCCGCTGGCGTGGGCCCCGAGGCTGGCAGTGGGTGGAGGGTGGGGACTTGGGACGGACACAAGGGGCACAAGCTCTGACTCCCCGATCCGAGGCCTGGAGCTCGGGCTCAGGGTGACGGGAGGGGGCTTCGCACACACGTTTCTCCAGCGAAAATGCAAAGGCAGGAGAGGAGAGCAGTGCTGGGCTGGCAGGACAGGGCTCATCTAGCAGAGCCCACGGTGGTAAAAGAGAGATTTAGGTATTTACGGGAAATACGCTTGTTGGTGCCAACTGCCTGGTTTTACTGTCGGGGGAAAAAAACAAACCCAACCACCGAAACTCGTCCTCAACTGAGAATCCGCACGGAGGCAAACGATTTCCCCATCAAACCAGTTTTATCGGATATAAATATCTAATTATTCGTACCAGGCCCTGGAATGCCAGACATTTTGCAGCTTTTACAACATGTGTAGGAGTCTTTATAAATGACATATATACACACATACACACACACATCTATAGTTATATATTAACAAATCTGATTTGAATTTCATCTGCATTATTTTTTGCTTAGTGGGTAGTTTTTTTTTTTTTTTTTTTTTTTTACAAACCCAGAAAAGCTCCAATGTTTTCGGTGCTGCTCACACCCTCTTTCTGCGGAGGCATTTTACGAGCCTTAATGTGCCTGACCCAGAAAGCTCCGGGGAAAGGGACCCCCCCCACGCCCCGTACCACTTTGCAGTGACCCACACGTTCCCCCCACCCCCCAGGGCCATTCGGAAATGCATACGTACTCGCTCACAGCACTTTACAACCACAGGACCCACGGCTGCACGTCAATACCTCACACGTGACACAAACATGAGGTCCCAAACAGACACACAGAAGTACTGACTTTTCGAACGTAATGCACATATTCCCCGGGTCAGCGTCCACAAGCCATGGATGGCGGCAAAGCGCTGGGCAGAGGGGGCGGGAAGGTGGGAGGGGGAGGGGGAGAGAGGGGAAGTTGTCTTATGGGGAATAACGTGGATCAGCCTGTCATCTGGAGACCCATCTTCATCTAGAATTAATGCACTAAAGTTCTTCCTCTAAATGGTTTTAAAGAGACAGTGGATTCTCGGCCCGGACATGGCGGCTCGGCGTGCAGCTGGTCCGGCCTCCGCAAGGGGAATGGGCAGCCGATTCTAGCCAGGCTGAGTCCGTTACCTGCCCACCCCTGCCCTTGCCCCAACCTACGACCACTGTGCTTTCTCCCAACTCTCCCAACTTTCCAACTCGGTGGAAAGAAGTTTAAAAATCTCTGGCTTTCGCGGCTCCGGACCCAAAGGCTGTGTTGGAGTGAAGAATGCGAAAGCCCTTGGCTGGGCAGGGTGAGGGGCGGGAGAGGAAGGGGAGTGGGTGGGCGAGGACTCGAGACCTCTGAGCAAGCTGCTAGAGCTCGCGCCGCGGTGTGCGGGCTGGCAGCAGCCCCCTGGAGGCAGTGCTAAGACGGCGGTGCAGTGAGCCCCGCAGAGGCCTGAGTGCCCCAAACAGGAGCCCCCAGGCTGCTGAAGCCGAGGGCACAGGGGTGGGGACCGGGGGAAAGGAGCTTGGAACCGGACAATCCAGGAGGACCCTCGGGGAAATCAGGGTCAGGGGAAGCTGTCCCTTGAGGCCCAAGGGCCGAAGGAACCATTCTAGTTAGAGTGGTATTTGGAGAGACTCTAGCCAGGGGCCGGCTGTCCGCACGAGAAGGAAAATCAACCCCATGTCCAAATGCCCCCCACCCACACCTAGAGATTCACGGGGAGAAAGGGTTTGAGATTAAGGAGGGCCCCGGGCCTCTGCGGAGAACCTTCTAAGAATGCCCGCATACCCTCTGCTCAGAGACCCGCACTCAGGGGGATGGGCTGGGGGCCGGGGGAGCTGAGAAGAAACAGCAGCAACAGGAACAGAGTTGAGCCATTTCAATTATTCATATGCCAGATGGATTCTTTTCCTGCCTTTTTTTCCTATAAAAATAAGCAGGGAGGGAGAAGGTCTTATGACCGTCTCCAAAATGGGAAGAAGGAAGGGGAAAGGGAAGAAAAAAATAGAAATCAGGTCCCCCATTCGTACCCACCCCCTGCCCTGGAGACCCCCTATCTCCTGACAGGAGGGCAGGAGGGACGGAATGCCCTCTGTTGGGCAGGGACCAGAGGTGTCATTTCGTTTCTCTATGAGCAGAGAGCAAGAAGCAAGGAAAATTGTCGAAGAAAGGGAGGGTGAGAGAGAGACAGAAGCACGGAGCATGGGGTGGAGGGGGGAGGCAGGCAGAAGAGGGTTCCGACCTTCTGTGAAGGATATAAAAAATCCAGCTGCCTCAGGGGACACCCAACTATCCAGCATATTGCTGTTAAAATGTCTGCAAAATTTAATACACTTGGCATGCCATCTAATCAGTCCTTGGAAACTCGGGCACTCTCTCCCTCCTATGATCAAAGCGCCTCAGAACTTCTGCCTGTGGGATTCCCACCCCCACCCGTCCCCCCCATTTTAGATAAAGTTGATCCCCCCCCTTATAAAAACAGCTGCTGTGGCTTTTAGGACACATTTCATCCTGAAGTTCACCCAAGGTCTAGAATCTAGAAGGAAGCAGAAGAGCAGGGAGAGCCGGGGGTCGGGTGCTATTAGCTCCAGGACTTTGCTACCCAGGCTTCTTCTCCTTCTTAGCAGGACAGACGAAGGGCAGGCATGCACTGACAAGGTCCGTGGTCCCGAGATGGGCAGGCAAAGGCTGCTCCTTCCAGGGAAGCTGGCAAGAGCCTGACAGCTCTTATTTAAATAGCTGTCCAGCACACAGAGAGCTGTGTCCTCACTAGAACGCAGACATATGCCAGTGTACCCATGGACACACGCCCAGCCATTTGCTCCATCAAGCCACCCATTGTTGGGAAACTTCTGTGAACCCCACAAGATTCCGAGGCTACTCCAAGTCCCCAGCAGCCAGCTAGGAAGTTTCCAGGTTAGCCCAAGGATGGCTGCCTGACCTTCTACCCCAAACACAGCAATTAGAACCCTGCATGACGTGGATACTTTGGCAGGTCACCTGACGCTTAAGTTTGACAGAGACCTTGTAGACCTTGTAGAATTCCTGAGTGGGACTGGAAGGATTGATCCCCCCAAATCTGTACCCTCCACCCCAGGAGAGTTCTTGCCAAATCCTCTTTGTCCTTTTTTTTGATTTCCTCACCTCTGACTGACCTCAAGTCTCAGGCGGCCTTAAATAGGCCTAGAGGACCCTAAGAGGCTCAGGGAAGCCCAGAAAGCCTGTATCATGCTAAGGTACAGTGCTTCCTCAACAGGCCCAGACCGGGGAGGACCTGAGCACTGCATCTGCAGGGAAAAGCCACAGAGGCCAGGGACACAGAACACAGGTGGCCCCTATGTAACTTCCCTGCCCCCTCACCAGGCAGGTGGGAACAGAGGCAAACAGGTGAAGGGGATTCAAGGGGGTGCGGGCAGGGCCAGCTTGCTGGGTGGGCAATCCACGCAGTCACACAGGGCCCCACGCTCAGAAGGGCACGTGCTTGGTTCAATGTCCTACAGCTGCCATCGTAAAATTCTTAATTTTAGAAAGAGGGGCCCTGCATTTTTATTTTGCACTGGGTCCCGCAGATTATGCAGCTGGTTATGCAGCTGGTGGGTTTTGGAAGATCAGAGGACCTGGGTTTGAATCCCAAGGCTCTATCCCCTATAAGCCAAGTGACATCAGAAAAGCCACTAATTATCTCTGGTTGCAGGGAGCCTCGTCTATAAAGTGGGGGTGATCACGCTGCTCTCAGGGTGGCCGGGAGGACAAGGAGGGTAAAGCGGGGAGAGAGCTTGGGGAACATGATTACACGCTGCTATCCAAATACACGGCGTGCTGACCGGCAGGGGAAAGCACGGCCTGTTGGCGTTGGTGGTTGCTTCCCACACCCCAGGGATGACCTACTCCACTGTGGCAAGAGGTCTCCTTCCAGAGCAGCACAGCAGGGGAGCCTCTGGCGGGCCCAGCCCGGCTGTCCCCGTTCACAGGTGAAGAAACTGGGACAGAGTCAGCAGCTGACCTGCCTGTTGTCACAGTGCTGCCTCCAGGCAGGGCGATGCTGAGGACATACTGTTCCTGCTGTCCAGGCTCAGCCTTGGCCGCAGGACACTTGAGATGGGGACAGTGAGAAGGAGGGGTAGGAGGCAGGATTTGGAAAAGGGGACGGAGGAAAGGCCTCTTTACACTCCGTCACACACACATGCGCATACACACATACACACGGCAAAATTAAAGCTGAGAACTTGGCTAAAAAGATAACTCCTACCCCTGCTCCATCGAAACTTATTTTAGGGCAGGAGGTAATTGCCAAGGACCCAAATAAAAGCCAACCGCAGGCTGTAAGTGGCTCCAAGTCTTTAATTAGACCCCAAGAAAAAATAGTGGCGAAAAGAAAATGAAAGTAGGCGAAAGCTCCCCGAGGAAGGCATAAGCATGTGGTCTCCTCCCTCCCCTCAAGTCCAGTGGCTTCAGATGAAGGCTACCATTGCCTGTGACGGGCATCAGCGTGCTAGGCGGGCACTGCCCACTGTGGGGGCTGGCACAGAGCCAAGAGGGCACTGTACACCCCGAGCAAGGGCCAGCCCAGGTCTGGGGTCCTTCTCCCAGGGCCTCCCTATGCTCCAGCCCACGGAGGCTGGCCTGGGGTCAGAGCGCCATGGGCCAAGGGGAAGGTGAGCTGTTTCTACCAGCCCTGCAGTCAAGGGAGCAAGGACAGGAGAAAGCTTTGGGTCTGGAGTGGACTTTGACCCACTCAAAGATCTGCCCATCAAGCCACAGGGCCCAGCTCCTTGGCCACGGACCAACCCTCCCACTCAGCAGCACTTTCCCCACTCCCTGGAGCTCTCTTCAGGCTGCGACCCCCTCCCCAGCCCCTCTCCTGGGCCTGTGTGGAGTTGGGTGGCTCTGAGATCCTGTGGGCGAAGCAGGCTTCTCCCCGCAGGGACCCTCCTAACCAGAGGTGCGCTCTCAGAAATCCTCTGGGTGACAAGTGGCATGTGACCGAAACCCCCGGCCGCTGTGCCATTCCACCAAGGCAAGGAAAGCAAGGAGGCACCAGCCACTCCGTGACCCCCTCCCAAGTCCCCATCCGGCCTCTGGCCTTTGAAGAACACAGGTGACCTTCGACTAAGGGTGGAGCTGGGAAGAAAAGGATCCGCTGTGCTTGGGAAGGTCGCGGCCTGCACAGGGTGTGTGTCCATGCTCTTGCCTCTCATACAGACAGAACCCAGTGGGCCAATCAAATCCCACATGTGGGAGGAACTTGCTAAGTGCCAAGACCAGCATGTGCCGGATGTGGCGGAAGCAGTGGCCTCCACTAATGTCATAACAAAGGCCAGGCCCCAGTGTCAGAAGGGAGGCATTCCACCCAGAGTCTGCGAAGGAGCCCAGGAGAACACACCCCAGCCCACGTGAAGGAGGGAGCAGATGCTGGCGTCCCGATCCTTGCCTTCTCACGGTGGCAGGATGGTGAAGTGGGCTCACGACCAAAGCCCAGTGCACTACAAGTGGGCACAATCAAGTGGGGGAGAGGGAGACCCTGCTTCACCACAGCTGGCATCAGAGGCAGCAGGGGCAACCACGCTGAAGGCCCCTGTCCTGCTCCCCACAGCTGCCTGGAACCAGTGTCACACCCACACGTGGCTCCCCTTTAGAACGGGCACTCGCTGAGAGTGGGGTACACTGTGCTCCCCTTTCACAGGCTCTCCTCTGTTCCTGCCCCTTCTAAGCTGAGCACAGGATGACAGACTCCAGAATCCCCATTGAGTGGACTGGCCTCCCAGTCAGAGTGGCAGGCCATGCCCTGCTGTATTATACACTGTACTCTTTAGCCATTTCCTCTCCCCTTTCTCAAACAGAACTTTAACACAACAGATTAGGAGTAGGTCTAACAGCAACAGGGGGGCAGCTATCCCTCATTCAGCATCTAAGGGTCCCAGGCCCTGTCACAGGCACTCTAGAGATGACATTCCTGCAAAGAAGGTACTACCGTGCCCATTTTACAGGGGAGGACGCTGAGGCTAAGCGTGGTGAAGTGACGGCCACACATCTACAGAACGGTGGACCTGACAGCAACTCAGGTCGGCCTGGTTCCAAAGTCTGTCTCTCTCCATCACACATTTCTCCCAACTAGTTCTCCTGTCTGACCACTAGATCTAGGCAGGGGCAGGCCTGGCTGACCTCTTTTCCCCTGTTGCTCTGTACTGGGTTCTCTGGGCGCTGGTTTAATGTACGCCAAGTGTAATGTAGGTGACAAGCATGACCCCATTCCCAGCCACCTGCCATGCCCTGCTGTGATGTCCGAGGCCTGCACGGCCACAGCAAGCTGGAAGGTCTTCCCAGGAGGAGAAGCAGGAGTGAACCCGACCTTCCGAGGCAGTCCCAGTTATCGTGTCAGTCAGGAAGGGCCTCCCTGCCCGCTCCCCTCCTGCTTGCTTTGCTCTGCGGCGGGTGGTCAGACTTCCAGCCATTGGGATAAGTGGAATTCCTCTTGGATGAGAAGCCCTGTGGCTTCTGCTCACCAACTTCCTTCCCAGCTTGGGAATGTGTGGAGAGCAGCAGTCCAGGCCCCTGGCAGAGGCTGCAGGAGTCCTGATAATTAATTAGCTCTCCATCCTCCCCAGGTGCTCACCAGACACAACCAGATGGTCCCAGCGACGCGCCCTCTACCGCCATCCTCCCCTTGGAACCACACGGCATCTTCCCCTCAGGCTCCCCTCCATCTTTCCCTTCTATGCTGCAAAACCCCGAGAGAGCCCCTTCTCCCCTTCTGCCAGGCCTGGGCCCAGACAGCCCCAGATGGGCAGGGAGGACGTGAGAACCCTGGTTCAGGCTCGCAGGACTGAGAGTTCTAGGTGGGGCCGAAGTTCAGACAGGTTCCAGTTTCTCCTCCTGCCTTCAGTCAGTTCAGTTAGGGAGCTGAGGTGGGATCGGTGCGGGTGGGACCCAGGGCTGAGTCTGCCCCTATTTCTTGGAAATGTTAAGAGATGGCTCTACATCCAAGAGACTCCAACTTAAAACCTCAAACAAATAAGGCCTGGCCGGTACCCCCTCCCCGCAGGAGGGCATCACATAGAAGCTGCTCCAACCAGAAGCAGAAGCCTACTGGGGCCTCTACAGCACCACGGACACACCACTGGCTTTCTGTTGGCACCTCTAGGTCCTAGGAGGGGTGGTGGCCTGCAAGGTGCATGGCTGTGCCCTCTAGACGGCCAGCCTGTGCAGGAACACTAGGCCCAGGCAGGGGTGCAGAGTAACAGAGCAGTGGGGTCCCAAGGGCAAAGAGTTGGAGTCAAGCAACGCTGGAGCCGCAGCTGGGAAGCCCTGGAAGGTCCGAGGCCCAGGAGGCGGGATGGCCCTCTGCAACAGGTCCTGCTTCGGGGAAGACTGCACAGTGACTGGAGCCCAGCATCGCTCGGCAGCCTGTGCCCCGGTGCCAGCAGTTGTGTGACGTGGGCTCTAGCTGGTGACCCTGCTTCACTTTTCTGGGCGTCGGTTTTCCCACGTAAAAAATGAGCCTGAGCTGGACGACCCTCGGGGTGGCCGGGAGCTGGTGCGTGTGGTGTGATGGGCAGAAGGCCTGCTCGCAGTTACGCTCAGGACACGTTCACTGAGATCATGACTGTTGTTGTTATTTTCATAAGCATCACTCTTTTTGATTCGAAATATTCTATAAGCTTCCTTTCAGACAGCGCTACAAAGTAATGGGGAAGATCTGAGCTTACAGCCCAGAAAGCCACATTCCCTGAATTTTTTATGCCCAGAATCGAAACTAGTGAGGACAGGGTAATGATGATTTGATCAGAAGCTGTGAGGGGTCTGGCCAGGTTTCGTGAGCCCGAGTGACCCAGGACTGGCCCGCCCAGGATCCAAGAGGCACTGACCTCAGAGCTGTCAGGAGAACGCAGACAGGTGACCGGCTCTTCCGGGCCCATCTTCATGGGGATGATCTTTGGGGTGAAGCATCTTTATCTGGGGCAGCGAGGGTTAATGCAGGGCTGGGAGAGGCCAGGCAGCACGGAGCACTCCCTGTTTATTAATAAGCTATTTATCACCAGCTTTGCTTTTAATGCCATTTGGGCTTAATGTCGTTAATGAAATATAAATACCCATGCTAACGATGTCGGTCAGAGGCAGCATGGGCAGCAGACGGCTTGCGAAACAGGGCCAAACCGCGGGGCACGCTGGGGAAGAGGCTGAGAGCTCGGGAAGCGGAAGAGGTTCCCCCTGGCTCGGCACCCCTAGCCCCCTTCTGCTCCCACCACAAGACTCCCCAGCTGGCTGTGCCGGGAAAGGCTGGGAGGAGGGCAGCCCGGGGCTGGGGGAGAAAAGAACTCCCTACACAGGATGCTGTTAACTCCCAGAGAACACAGCGGGAGCCAGAGCTCGCACCTCAGGGGCAGTGCCCACCTGGGCATCAGGCCCCTTGGCTGCAGGAGGCTGGACTACCACCAGCTGGCAGCAGTCCCCTCTCGCTGCCCTGACTTCTCTGACCCGTGGGAATGGAGCCCGGGTGAGAGAGGTCATGAGAGGGAGCAGTAAGGATGCCATCACATTTTCCAATAAGGACCCCTCCCCACCCCTGGAATGACATCCCAGGCAGCCTAGTTCCAGTGGATAGCACACTCCCTCCCTAAGAAGCTGGCAAGGGGCTGCTTGGCAGCCTTGAAGGTAGCTCAGAGACGTGGGCAGACGGGTATTTCTGGTCAGTGCCGCGAGGCCTCACAACGTGGAGGTGGCCCTGCAAAGCAGGCTGTTGTCCCTGACCTCGTGCCTGAACTGGCCTGGCCCCTCCCACACAGGGAGCCATCCCTCCGTCCTCTCCCTGGGCTCAGAGCAGATGCCGTTAGCGGATGACCACCTAACCCAGATGACCCCACGGACTTCAGGCCTCGACCTCAGGAGACGCCACGGACTGATCCCAGACGCCAGCCTCACCGGGCGGAAGTGGTCCTGGGACTTGCTCCCCAGCCCGGGGACCACAGTGCCTTTGGAGGGAACTTGGACTCCACTCAGGCAAGGGCCACCTGGGCCCAAACAGAGGTTGGAGACTTTGGCAGGTGGCTGACCTTCGCTCCAGCCTCCTGTCCCCGTACCGTGGTGAGGGGGTCGTTGTGCCACAGCCCCACCCTGCTTGCCAAGCCCACAAACAGCCCCCCAAGGGCTCTGCCTCTTCCAGAGGGAGCTCCAGGCTGTTCCAGGGAGGGAGTCCCACAGCCTCTGGCCCTAGGTGCTCAGAGGTGCCTGAGAAAACGCAGGACCACTGGCAAACTCTGAATTCCAGATAAACGGCGAATACTTTTTTTAGTGTAAGTATGTCCAAAACATGGAACATGGAACATACTTACACTGAAAATGGAACATACTTACACTGAAAATGATTTGCTGTTTGTCTGAAACTCAGATCTCCCCGGGCATCCTGTATTTTTATTCGCTAAATCGGGCAATGCTCTCCCACTCCTCAGCAGGTGGCACCTGGCCGGTGGGGTCGGTTTCTGGTGGGCAAGCAGGACTGGAAGCGAGGGGGCAGAGACCGCCCCCCCCCCCCCGTCTCGAGACAGCAGTCTCCTTTCAAGGGGCCCTGTGCAGAACTGTCCCCCACCCGCCCTCTCCCCTCACTGGCCACTACTGCACTGCCCAACACCATGGCTCACCTGTGGGGGTCCCCTCTCCCCGCACCCCCCAAAGTCACCTCCATGTCCCCAAGGAGTACCGGACTCGTTTGCTGGGGCTTGGTGGAGCTCGGCTCAGCGGCTAATCCCCTGGGTGGCTCCTGTCAGATTATTAATTAGCTAAAGCAGATCGGTCCTGGAACAACACACGCTTGGACTTCAGATAAAGCAGGCCAGGGAAGCCGGGCCGGGGGCGGCTTAAAGCGACAAGACCCCGTTTCTGAACTGCTCCCCGAGGTGGGGCTGTGGCGGCCGGCAGGGCTGGGGCAGGGCGATTGCTGACAGCCCCTCTGCGCTCCTCACGTCCGCTCAGGAGAGCACCTCGGAGGGGGCTCGGGGGTTCGTGCAGACGCACCTGGACGGGGGCGCAGGCGGCCCATGGGAGCAGCAGCCAGCCACAGTGGGTCTTGCTTTTTAATAAAGAGCTTGTGCCCAAGCAGATCACGTCACTCAGAATTCTTCAAAAAGCTTCTCATTCCACTCAGGGCAAAAGCCTGAGTTCTCACGATGGCTCCAAGGCCTGCAGGATCTGGGGGCCACCCCGCCCGACCCCCTTGACCTCACACGACATCTCCCCAACTCCAGCCACACCAGCCTCCCTGCTGTCCTCCAACGTGCCAGGGGTGCTCTCGCCTCTGGGAGCTCACACTTGCTGTTCCCCAACAGGAACCCTCTTCTCCCAGATATTAATTAGGGTGGCTCGCTCCCTCACTTCCTTCTGTCCTTACCCAAATGTCACCATCCCAGGGACGCCCTCCCTAGACGCCACACCTAAGCTGACGAGCCATCCACCGCCACGCACACTCCCTATTCTATTCTATCCCCCAATCGTGCTTCAATTTTCTCCCCGACACACATCCCATCCAACATCTACTTTATTGCTTTAACTCATTTATCATTTGCCTCCCTCCACGAAAATGCTAATGCCACAAGGACAGGAATTCTTGCCTTGTTGGTTCACTGCTGCAGTTCCAACCCGGTTTGTAGTGTCATCAAGCATCAGTAATGCTTGACGGACGAAAACGAAAAATGAACGCCTGGAGGTTAGAGGTCAGGATCTGGACCACCACCTCTTCTGGCTCTGAGTCCCATGTGGCTGAGCCCTGGCCGACCTCAGTGGGCTCCCCAGACACCCACTTTTCCCCCACAATGCTATTCGAGCCCACCCTTCCCTGGCTCTGCAGCACACCAAGTGTTACTTGTATCCTGGTCCTAGCATCCCCTAGATGCATTTCCACGCTCTGGGCCTCCCAGGGATGTCCTAGGGGACCCATCTCCTCGCCACCCCAACCCTGCCCTACCAGCTGGGACTGCTACTCTCTCTGCCCGGGAAACAGCACGGGGTGGGACGACGGTGACGAGGGGGAACACCAGGGCTCCCAGCTGCTGCCCGGCCCCAGCTCTGCTGCTGGCAAACTCCTGAGCTCGGATTGTTTTGACTTGAGTCGGTGAAGCTGAAATATTTGAGTCACAACGGCCCTAAACTTCATTACCAGCTCTCAACACAGATTACTAAGGGAAAAAAGTTACTTTTAATTGCTTTTCCCGATTAGCATTTCTGGAGAAGAAACTAGTGATTAATTACACCCTCCCTCCCCTCAACCGCCCAGGGCCACAGGGGTCCCAAGCGCAGGCTACCAGAAGGCGGCTCAGGGTCAGAAAAGGCTCCTACTCCTGAAGCGCCAAGAAACCAGACTAAACTGGGTGGTGAGCGGAAGGTGGGGACCATCCCCAAGGCTGATTTAACAGAGAACCAGCAGCTGACGGTGTGGGGAGGCCCAGGGGGGCGGCCTCATGCCTCAGCGTGGTATCCTCTGGGCTGAAGGACTTTCTCCCGGACCAGGACTATACCTGGGTGGATTCTAGAAACAGAGAGGTCAGGAAAACTGGGAGAAGACAGAACGGGGAACCTGAAGATCCGCAAGAGAAGACGACGCGTTCCCAGCCACTGGGACTCCCCTCGTGTGCAAAACCTGCCGTCGCTTCTCCAACGCCAGCGTGTTCTTCCTGTGGAGGCTCCAAGGTCACAGGATGGAGGCAGGGCAGAGTGCTTCTCCCCTCGTCCACGAGATGTTAACCCTCCCAAAGCCATGGGCCGCTGTCCCCTTTGGAGCGAGCGCATCACCCTGGGTAGCTCCAGGGGGGCAGGCGCTGCCAGCCTTGCCCAATCCCTCACCCCTTGGGTCTGTGCCTGGTGGAACCCAGAGGCTTCCAACGCTGCTAGGAAGGCGGGAGGCACAAAGGAGACCTGGGGAAGGAGGCCCAAGGCAGGGATGTCGGCAACACCAGGCAGAATCCTCACACAGATTACAAGCCAGAAGGATCAGTAACTCTTCCCACACCATCTCCCCATCACGTCTCTGCCCAGTACAAAGTGGCTACGACCTTGGAGTCCACTGATCCAGGGTGTCACCTGGCGGGGGGGTGGAGGACAGGGGCCCCCGCTCCCCTCAGCCAGGACCTCCCTCTCCAGATGCCGCCCCTCCACGCCTCCACCCCAGCTGCAGGCTCTGGAGCGGCCGGCCCCACACCAGATCAAAGCCCTGGAGGACGGAGTTAGAACTGTCCAGTCCAGTTAGGAGTGAAGGCCATGGATCTAGTGCAGGCCATGGAGGCAGAAAGCAGAAGAGCCTCCCATGCATGCGCGGACACACACGCCTGCCCACCCAGACGCACCCTCCCCCACGGCTCAGCCCAGTGTTTTGATGCCGGCAGACACACCCAGGAAGACTGGTTGACACCCCCTTAGAGCCAGAGGCACCAGCTGCGCGTCTGGGACATCCCCATCACCCCCCGCACGACGTCATCGCCAGCCTGCCCTTCTGCTCCCTCCTGTCACTCCCCCCGGAGGTCAGGCCTCCAGAGCTTTCCTGGAGGGCTGAGCTGGCCCATATCGCTGTGAATATGTTGCCAGCATGGGCAAGTCCTCACTGGGGACTCCACAGCCGGCCGGGACAGCTTCACACTCACTCCAGCCAGGCTCTGGTTGCTGTCTGGGCTATGCAGCACCCACCCAGGGGGGTCGGGGATGGCTTGGCTGTTACAGCATTGCTGCTGGGACTGCCTGCCTTGTCCTGGCCCAAGCAGATGATACCAGGACCCAGGAGAGTGGAGCCTCAGCTCAGGAACCCTGGAAAAAGGGACAGTGGCCTAGGTCAAGTCTGATGAGGTACCTACGGCAATTCACACTGTGAACTGTGGAAAGACTTTCCATGTGGAGAGACGGCCAGGACCCCTGCCCATGAGCTGGGGCTGGAGACTATGCTGGCCGTCTGGAAGTGAGGGGGTCTTAGACAAACCCATTTTTCAGCTCTTAAAGCTGATCAGCTGAGGTTCTGTGCATCCAGGCACAGAGATCATATTTAAAGCCACAGTGAGAGGAACTACACGAGCTTCTAGGCCCAACCTCAGACCCAGCACAGAACCCGTGGAGCAAAGGCACGAAACAGTCTTCAGTGCAGCATCTTAGGGCCAGAAGGACAGTGAGCTGGAAAGTCCCTGCTGAAATCGGTGCTAGGTGCAAGCAGGCCTTGGGCCTTCCCTCCACATGGTGCTGACCCAGGGGCGCCTAATGCCCTCCAGCAAGCTTTCTTAGCAACCAGCACAGCGCCCGGGGTGGTGCTTCTCCCCTTGGCACTGTCAGGTGAGAGAGAGGAGACGCAGGGCCAGGCATCGGGGGCCTGGAAGGCAAGAGTCACCCTGGGGTCTTGTCTCTTCTTCCCCCATTCAATCCATCAGCAAGACCACTTTACTTTCCCTTTAAACACACATGGACCCTGCCCCCTTCTCCCCATTTCCCCCTTCTGTCTCAGCCACTTTTACTGATGTCAAATGGAGGAAAGGAACAACAACAACAAAAACCTGTCTGTGGGACATTCCCAGGGCGAAGAGAAAGGTTCCACTTGGTTCCTAAAATCACCAAAAGCCCCATCGCAGAATTTAACCCAGTGGCTGAATTCAGACTCCCACTCAGGCGGCTGCCTCCTCATTTCTGCCCGTGCCGCCGCCAATCCGTTCTCACCACGGCAGCCCCAGCCATCTTTTTAAAACAAAATCAGATCACTTCACCTCCCTGCTTGAAACCCTCCAGCAGCTGCCTGTCACCCAAAGAATAAAGTCCCAACTTCCCCTGGCACATCATGTCCTACATACCCCAGCCCCACCCCATCCACCTCCCAGCACTGGGGCCTCTCTCTGTCCCCTGAGCTCCCTAAGCTCTCAGCCTCAGCTCCTCCAGACTAGTTCTCCCCTGCTGAAATATTCCACCGCTCTTCGGATGGCTATCCACTTCCTATCCTTCCATCTCAGCTAACTGTCGCCTCCTCAAAGGAGCCTCCTCTGACTGCCCAGTCACTTCCCACCACCGCATCCATTTCCATTCCACACTAATGATTTCCTTGTTGTTTTCTGTGGGTTGGTTTTTTGTCTGCTTACCCAACCAGAACTCCTTGAGAGCCGGTCGTCTTATCACTCTATCCCTAGTGATCGGAAGACACCAGGCCCTCCATAACTATTGAATAAACAGAACCAGATCTTCTGTGGCATAGCCAGAAGTGGGGAGGATCTGAGTCAGACAGGATCAGGCCTGCAGACCAGGCCTGAGCACAGACTTACCCCAAGCCCACACTCTGGTGTGGTAAGGCAGGCCACCTCTGAGACCACGGGTCACCCCTGCCACACAGGATCCTAGCCTGTGACCAAAGGGCCGGGTGAGTGAGAAGGGGCTCGGCCATGACATTCCCACTTGGAGCCCTCTGAGTTCCCAAGCTTCATTATCAAGCCCAAGACGGCCGGTGTCAGGATGCAGGAGTCCCAGAGGACTCAGGGAGCCCATACCCCATGCCGGGTGTAAATCCCAGCTGGCACGGCCCCTGGGAGTCAACCATGAGTGGAAACTTCAGAAAGGGAAAAACTAATGGGCGTGTTTTGCCGAGGGAATGAAGAAAACAAAAAGCCTGCCACTGAGGACAGAACCGGCCAACACTGCCCCCTGGAAAGGGGCTCCACAGGCACTCTGGCAACCTGCTCACGCACGGGGTACAGGGAGCTGGGGAGATCATCCAGAGGCTCAAAGACGCGTGGGCTTGCCATCCCAAGACCCATGATCATCAGGGAAGTAGGGTGGAGCAAGAAGAGCCCGGGAAGGAGCAGAGAAGTACAGGTGCCGGTGCTGACCCGGCCAGAGGGCTGCACAACCAACAGCCTACACGGCCCCATCGCCATCAGGGGACAACAGCCGTACATCTTAAATGTGGATGGACCAGTTCCTGGAGGGTGATCGCATTCTGGACACCAGGAAGAAATGTCCACGTGGTTGCTCCACGTGGTTGCTCCACCACCACAACCAAACGCCACATTTACATCTGATTTGCAAATCTCTAGGCCTTACCCAGGGCTTCTGCTAGTTCCCGAGGTGGCATGGCCCCAAACGACCAGGCCTGCAGCTCTGGGGACCACTCACACCCCAGTGGGCAGCAAGGCACACATCTCTGCAAGTGCTTCCTCCCTGCGAGTTCAAAGTCCAGAGTTGCAGCACTTGGCCACTGGAGGGAGGGGCAGGACACGTCTGCCCTTGGCGCCCATGGAGGGAGAGCACGGGAGGGAGAGCACAGGTGGGTGAGCCGGGGCCGCAGACTCCAGCCTGGCACACGCAAGAGAAGCAGCCCCCAGCCCTGCCCTCCCAGCCACGCTCTCGGCCCTCAGCCTCAGCCCCCGCCCTAAGACGCTGTCAACTTTACCAACACCCAACCCCTCTGGGCTGGTTCCCTCCGGATCTTGAGAGAATACTGACTAATGATCAATACATGGTAAGTCACATGCTGTGTGTCAACCCTCCACCCCAAGAACTGCCAAGTTTGACAACTGTAGGTAAATATCTGACAGTACCAGCCCTACAGGCTACCCACCCCAGGTGTAAGCACTTGCCTTAAGCAAGGGCTACTTCTGAGCCGGGGTCAAAAGATACCTGTGGCCTCTTCTCTAAGGAGGGTCCTGCCTGGGCTGGTGGGCCCCCAGGAGAGCCCCAGCAAGTCATGCATGAGCTCACAGCAGAGCAGGAGTCGCTGCACACACAGACAGGCTGGACTTACCGTTCCCAGAGGTGGTGTGCAGAAATGACCTGACACGTAGCTCCAGGAGCAGTGTCTGCCAGGGCACAGGCCTCACCCGGAGAACCTGCACACTGCTGGCCCCGTTCAATGTCATACAATGGTAACGCTGGGAGGATTCTTCAGGGACAGTTATTCCAACCTCTTTCTTTTACAGGTGGGAAAACAGAGGTCCAGAGGGGAAAAAGCAGTGAATCGACCACAGAGCCAGGGCCCAAATGCAGATATCCTGTTCCTAGGCCCCGGCTCTTTTCTCGAACTTGCAAATTCTCACTTTCACTTGGGGTGGCTAAGCTACCACCGCTGAGAAAGGCCTACGCAGTCCCTCCCCTAAGAAGGAAGCCCTGACCTGGTCAGTCACAGCTCCCGCCCACGTTTCCCAGTGGCATCTTGGGAGTGGGGAGCAGCTACCTTTGCATCCCAAGAAGCCGGGGTCCGAAGTCCATTCCAACACACGCCACAAGAGTTGCAGGACTCCCTTCTACAGGACGGGTCGACGCCGTAACAGCGGGAAAGGCAGGTGGGCTGGAGAGGGTCTTTGCCTTCACTCAGCGAGGTCTGTTTACCTAACAGAAGGAGAAAGGAAAACAGATTATTAGGCTACAACTGAGACCCACACAGCTACTCAGAGAGAAGGACAATGGAGGGTAAGGTTCGGACACCTTGCCCGGCAACAGGCCAGCGAGGTAAGAGATTCTTGGACCTTGCCTACCAATCTGCAGATGGCATTGCCGTGGTACGTGCCATGCCTGACCCTACAACAAATGCACCCTTTGCACAATTATTAGCCAACTGCTATGCAGTCGTCGCACCTAATAAAAGAATCAAACAGGTAGGAACAAAAATAGGCCAATCAGGTGCCACCCCAGGTAACAACAGCGTGATCACACCCTAGATTTGGCACCTGAGGTGAAAGGTCAGCCTAACAATGAATCAAGCTGACACTGGAAACCAGATCAGACCCACGCAACCAGAGTAACCCTTGGCCTCCCCAACCTCCTGCTCCCTCCAGACTTTCCCTCCACCAGCTCCCAGCTGCTCCCATGACCCCCTGATGGCCTTATGGGAAGTCTCTAAAAATGGAATCAACAGGTGTCCCTGCAGCTACCAGGACGGTGATTTTGGCTACTTCTCTTTCCTTCCCCCTCCCCACTCTGGTGCTGTGCCCTTACATCTCATAAAAAAGAAAAGAGGGGGAGATTCCATTGTGATAGGTGTCGAGCCAAAAAAACGTGGCCAAAGAAAGTTGGTGCCCTGCTACCGGCAACCTTTGTGTCAATTTAAGCAAATATTGTGGTGTTTCCATGGTGATTCCTGTTTTGAATATCCACCACACTCACTTTTTAAAGGGCTTTTCCTGTTTGCGTTTCAACTTCAAACCTGTAAATATTTTCAGCCTTTTTAGAAAAATTAGCCCACGTGCGTGCAAACACAGACACACCGCCACCAAACTCGGCACACAAGCTCCCAGGCCTGGAGTCCCAGCCTCACGGATGTGAGAGTGGGTTGCAGGAACCCCGAGGGCGCTGTCCGTCTGCTCTCACACCCACCCCGTGTACAAGGCTGGCATGAGGGAAGGTGGCGGCTGAAACGTCAGTCCTTTCCTTCCCCCTCTGCCGGAGCACTGCAGTACCCACAGCGCCTGGCCTGTGTATTCCCAAAGCCTGTGAGTGGGCCCGGCCCTGATTCCACAGTGTGGCACGGTGTGGGCAGCTGCCTGGCAGGTTCTCCCACTTGGCCCAGCCCCTGGATCCCCTGGGGCCTCCCTGGAGTGCATGAACCCCTCCTCTCTTGCCTCCCAAGGTTGGGCCATGAGTGGAAGGGGGAGCTGGTGCTTCGAAGGCCAGAGCTTCCAGCATCAGCTCCACCCTACCTCCGCTCTGGGCAGTGCCACCGAGACCAGCTCCCTGGGAGAAGCGTCGGGGAGGGCCTGCGACAGTGGTCCCGGGCTTGGAGCAGCCCAGGTCCCACCCCACCCCTTAGCACCACACAGGGTTAACAGCGGGTTTCCTGGTTTCCATGGATTCCCGCCAGGCCCCTAATGTGAGTTTCGTGTGATTTGGGGGAAGTGGATTTCCTTTGTTTTCCAGTTTGGGAATATTTTTTTCTTTAAAAAAGAGGAAAAAACACTTTAATGGGAACTTCAGGGCCACTGGGAGACTCATTCCTCTGGGCTCTGACCCTCCCCTGACTGTTGGTCCAGAATCCCTAACGCCCGGGGCAGCCCACCCACCGACCAAACATCTCTGAGCTGGAGGAAGGGGTGATCACCTACAGATCCTCACCCCCAGAACACACTTCTGCCGGGGGCGGGACGCTCCACTCCCACATCCCACAGAATGACCGCTACCCTACCTGACAGCCAGCTGCTTATACCGCCGGCTGACACTCCTCCCCTTCCAGGCACACACGTTTCCCCAGAGAAAAGGCAAAGAGCTAGAAAGACCAGAGTCTGACCACACATAAATGGTGAACATGACTGGTTCAGAAGGGGGTTCCAGTTACAGGGGAAAAGGGTCTTCCAGACCCTGGTGGGGCCCTTGTCCGGCCTCCGCCAGCTGACGAGGGGCCTGCCCAAGGCAGAGGGACCTTCTCAGCTTTGGCATCAAGGACAACTGAATAAAGGGTGCGGCCAGGCCTCCTTTTCCTCCATCCTCCTCACTCCTGCCACCCTCCAGCCCTGCCAGGGTGCGGCCTTGCTCCAGGACTGTCCCCAACCAAGCAGCCTGACCCAGTTACCAAACCAGGGCGCAGGCCACAGGGCCTGTCGTGGACAGGGCCCTCCCACAGCACAGGCCCAAGGGCCACGGCAGCAGCAGGTGCACAGCCCAAAGGACAGAGCTCTCTGGCCAGCAGCTCCAGGGCGAAGGGGTGAGAAGCCAGGTGCAGGCACGGAAGTAACACTGGGCCAAGAATCAGAAGATAGGGGTCTGAGTCCCAGTTCTGCCGCTTAAGTCACTGTAGGCCCTGGGACAAGCCATGTACTCTCCCCAGGGCCCATCTCCTCGCCCGTCCAGTGGACATAACACCTTCTCCCCTCCTACCTAGCAGACATGGGTGATCAACAAGAGACGTGAAAGGCGTTAAGAGTGCTCCAGAAACGCTCTCGACTAGCAGCACCCTCTTCTTCCAAGTCTCTTCAAGGTAACCTTCCAGAATCTACCCCAAGCGGGCCCATATGCCCCTCTACTCCTCATGCAGCCTTCCCTGTGGCATTTAAATCCATACTGGACTAAAGTCATTTGTTCACAAGTCTGTCTCCGCCATTGATTTTTGACTCCTCAAGGGCAGAGACCAGGTCTTAATTATCGTTGCATCCCCGGCACTTAGCACAACAGCTGGCCCACGGTGTGCTGCGCAAGTGTTCGTGAAACTGAACTAGTTCCTGATTTCATGTCAGAATCAGATGGGCCTGGCTCAGCTTCATCCCTCTCCTCTGACAGAAAACTTCATCACCTATTTTCACGCTCCCTTCTGTTTAGTTTCCCTAAGCCCCAACCTGTGTCCCGGGCTCTCCTGACTCCTCCATCAACGCCATGAATTAATAACTTTCAGGTTCAAGGAGACCGCTTGGTTACTTGACCCTTCTCCAGCTGATCCCAGTAAGAATTGACTGAGCACCTACTATGTGCCAGAGAACATGCTGGGAGTGGAGGGCACACCCTCTGCCAATACGCCTATGTGAGAAGCAATGATATTCTTTTTCCGGACGCCTTCTGTTCGCCGAGCAGCATGCTGAGGGCTGTATGATCTCATGGAATCTTTACAACACGAAGTAGGAAGGATTATGATCCCTGTGGCTAGATTAGGGAGGGCAGGCACAGAGATACGAAGGGACTTGCCAAAGGTCACACAGCTCGCAAGTGCTGGACCCAGGCCTGGACTCGGGCTGACGGACTCCAAGGCCCACCTCACTTGAATGTTCCTCTTCGTCCCCACCCATGACCTCAGCACCCACCCACACCTCATGCTGTTTCCCCTCCTGAATCTCAGTCCTCCTGACCTCCAAACAGGTCTCCATCAAATCCTTCAGAGCCACCCAAAAGCACTCAGAGATCACAGCCAGAGGGAAGGCAAAGGCCAGGCTTAGGCGCTTGCTTCCGGCTGGGCAGCAGGTTGGAGGGAGGTGAGGCCTATGGTGACGCGCCTGGTGCGCAGGAGGAACCCCTGGATCCACCTGGTAAACAGGGTCCCAGCTGTGGGCGTGACCTCCTGGCGAAAGAAGGGGCTGAGCCACCCAGCGCTGTCACCTGATGGGATAAGGACAAGCGGCCAGTCGGGAGAGGGCCACTCTAAGTCAGGAGGCCCTGTGGGCACGGGACAACTTCTATTTCTTCTCTCCAGACAAAGGGTAAGCTAAGGGGCTTTACCTGGGGGGGGCGGTACACAGAGATTTCGGCTACCTCCCCCAAAGTGGTACCTCCTACTGCAATGAACACCTGCCTCAAAGATGCAGGACTGAGAAGCAGGGCCACAAGATCCCCTGCTTTTCACTGGATGAATGTGCAATGGGGGGAGGGAGGGGCGGGGTGGCACCCATCATCTCCCCAAAGGCGAGAAGACCCGGTGGGGGGGGTGGTGGCAGGAGAAGACCTACATCCGAGAGGATAAAGGGATAGAAGATCAGGCTGGGCGGGGGGAGGACAGAGCCCTAATGAGCAGATTTCATAAACCACCTGGAGTGAAAACAAAAGCGCAGACGTGCACACTGCCCAACTTCAGGGCTGTATGGAAAAGGGAAAAAAAACAACAATAAAAAACCACATCTTAATACAAAAATCCTACATGATGTGTTGTGGCACGAAAGTGTTTTTCACTGCATTTTTCATCTGTGATCTCACACAGCCTACGATGGGTACGCCCAACGCAGCAGGTATTTGATGGTACACAAACAGGGCAAACACATACACAACGAAAGCGAGGGCAGCAAATATTCAAATTGGTCCAAGCTGACATCTCATGGCTTCAAGTGGCCTCTGGAGATGGCCACCGTGGCTCCGAGAATGGGCCCCTTTAGATTCCTGAGGGAGGAATCAATGGGGCAAGAACACAGCTCCAATGGAAAGAAACATGTAGAGTTGTGAATTCTCAGAACTCCGCCAGCTGAACTCCGGGCCAGCTGGTTATGTGGCTGTCTGCACTTACGGTGCTGTCCTGCTGCCGACAGGGGCCAGAGAGGGAACCCACACACCAGAGGCCCCTCCTGTGTGTCACTCACTCCACAGTTACTGTCTGTCTCCTTTTTGCCCCACCCCTCACCCTTTTTAATTGTTGGATGAGTTTACAGAGCTGTGAGCCAAAAACAATCAACTCCAGGGAACAGAGTTATACAAAAAAGGGCGTGTCACCAGAGGGAGACGGATATCCATGGAAACCACCACCTTTTCACAGTAGCCTAGGTAAAGCCAGGGGGAGGGGGGCAGTGTGGGCGTGGGGTCATAAGCTCCACCCAGAACAGGGCCCCCCCCAAATGCTGGGGTCACTGAGGAGCTGAGGGAGTCACGTCTAGTACAGAGGGTCAGGAAGTAGGGTCAGCCAGAGACCATCACCAGGGCAGGGCTGCTGGAACTCAAGTGTGCACACACACACTCGTGTGCACACACATGCCACCCCACCAGATCACTGGGACAGCAGTGGTTCAGTGGTTTAGCGTACGAGCTTGGGAGCCAGGCTGCCAGGTATGAGCTGCCACTTACAAGCTGTGTGACCCTGGGCAGACTACTGTAACTTCTCTGTGCCTCAGTCTCCCCATCAATAAAATGGAGATAATAATAGTGCCTCCTACATACGGTTATGAGGATAAAATAATGTATTATGTGTAGCATGCTGAGAAAAGTAACTGGTACATAGTATGTGCTATAAGTACTTAATAGATAAAATCAATCAAAAGGGCTAAAGGAAGAGAACGGGGGAAAGTTTCCAGCCTCTGCCCCTGTAGAGGAGGAAAATAATAATAGTTCACATTTATTACCAAGGACCTTAATACATTAATGCGTGTAATCATCACAAGAATCCAATGAGATAGTTTATTATCCCAATTGGACAGTTGAGGAACTAAGACTCAGAGAGGGATGTGACCCACCCAAGGTCACACACTGGGAAGTGATTTGAACCCAGGCCTGTCCGACACCTGAGCAACATGCTGCTTGGCAAGGAGAGGGAGAGGGAAGCGGGTGGGGAGGTAGCAAGGGAGGAATGATGAGCTTCCAGGAGGTTCTTTTTCCAGACTGGACTTAGATGCACAGCAGTGCAACCCAGATGCGTTTTTCCCAAGCTTACAAAGGAAAACGAAAATCTTCCGAGCCAGTGACTGCCGATGGAAGGAACATGAAGTAGGGGAAAGCTGAGATGGCCAACAGGCTCAGGTATCCACATTCCTCAGGAGATCCTGTCCCAGTCCTGACCCCAGGAGACAAAAGATGCTCTCCAGAATCAGGAGGCCCTGGAGGGGAAGCAGCAGAGTTTGGGGCCCACCTCCCATCACTGAAGGCCCAAAGCCTGGGAAAGGTCCTATTTCTGGGTCAGAAACCTGTGAACAACCCAAGCGTCTGCCTTCTAAGAACTTAGGCAGATTCCTGGAGGGGACAGGGCACAGGCAAGGAGAGCCTAGGCCTCCCCTGTTGCAAGGCCGGGCCCACGGAGGCCCAGGAGGCCTGGGAGGCTGCGAGCTGCTGTCAGAGGCTGCCTACCCTGAGCTGTCTGGCTCTCACCCTGCTCGGAGACAGAGGCCACACAGGCTTGGTGGCTCAGCCCTTTCTGCCATCGACCACCCAAATTCATTCAGATATTTCCTCTCTCCCTTGCTTTTTTAAAAAACTTTAATGTTCTCTATAATTCATCCGTCCCAGAAGATAATCGATAGAGCCCGTAATGAAAATCTGAGCCATATTTTATGATCCGCTGCAAGCAGAAAGGGCCACATCAGCAGGTCCGGTTTCGGCTCTCCCTATCTGTCTTGCCCACTGCCCCGGGGGTTACTTAGCCAGCTGGCCCTGCCCACAGCCCCTCACCCAGAGCTCTGCCCTTGGCCACCCAGGAGGGTGTGAACCACCCAGCTGGAGGAGAGGCTTGGGCCACCACCCCGGCAGCACCCCGGCACCACGACGCTCACTCTACGAACCCCAGTCACAGGATGGTCACCCGCCATTCCAGGGTCTTTCTGGAGCTGCCCCCCACCTGGGACCCTGGCACTCCCACCCTCGAATCTCACAACCCTCTTCAGTCAGGGCCCTTCCAGAAGCCTGAAGACCCTCACCAGGACCTGGAGGTCTGCACCGGCCTCAGGGAGCCAGGCCAGCTCCGACCATGGCATTCGTTCCCCACCACGAAAGGCCACCCGCTCCTGGGGGGTTCCCAGGGGTGCTCCTAGGAACACCTGGGACCCTCGAGTCAGTGGCGGCGGATCATGATCACTCCTTATTACTACCTCGAGCATGTCCCTCCTCTCCCTGGTCTCTGCCCTGTGAGGTGAAGGGTGTGGATGAGCCAGCCTGAGGGGATGCACGGGGGGCTGAGGGGGGCAGCCCCCTCCTGCTCTGACAGGGCCCACTGAGGGGAAACAGAGCCCCGCCCCTTGCCCTGGCGCCACCACTGGGAGCCAATCAGCAGGTGAGGCCCTGCTCCTCCCAGAATGCCTTTCTGCCTGGCACCAATCAGAGAGCGGCACATCACCAGTGCCGGAAGGGGCGACCCCAGAGGGCCCAATCAGAGCCCAGAGGATGCTCCAACATCCCAGAAACAAAGACTGAAACCAATAAGAAGTGTGACTCAGCCATATCGTGGACTACTATGCAGCCATTAACAGACATGTACAGAAAGCAGGACGCTGGGGAGACACAACTCATATGACTCTATCGTTTAGAATGCTGTCCAGTAGAACTTTCGACGCTATCCAGTACGGTAGCCACTGGCCGTGTGTGGCTATGCAGCACTCGAAATTTGGCAGGTGTGACTGTGGAGCTGAATTTTTAATTTTCTTTAATTTTAGTTAAAATGGCCACATGTGCCTAGAGGCTACTGTATTGGACAGCACAGGTTTAGAGAGAGAATTTCATCGAGGTAAAAAAAAATTCTTAATAAAAAATTTAAAAGCCTATCATCCAAGGCAGTAGAACAATCATTATTAACTACAATAACAGAAATAGTTAATGTTCAAGTATGCTGTGTGTCAGGCTCAGTGCTCAAAATTTCATACGGGTCATCACACTGAATCCTCACCACCCTCCAAGATACATACAATCGTTATCCCCACTTTATAGATGAGGAAACTGAGGTTGAGCAATGTTAAGTAACTTACCCAGAGTCACAGCGCTGGGGGACAAAGCTGGGGCTCAAACCCAGGTCACTCTGTTCACCTAACCTGTACTTTTAACTACACTACATGTTTAAAAATTATTTTCTTCACAGTTTTTTGTATTTTCCAATGAGCCATGAGCATGACTTACAATCAGGAAAAACAAGTTTTTTTAAAAAAGACCTTAAAAAGAGGCAAATCCTTTCTCCCCAGGAGGGAAGTTTATGAAGGGATTCCTGGGGCCCCTGGCCAGCTGGGCCTCTAGCTTTTGATCAGAGAAAGGAGAAGGCAGTGTGGTCGCAGGTCCCCTCTGTCCCTGACCCTCCTATTGCCCAGATGCCCGGTACTCAGGAGGCCTCGGGCCCACAGACAATGCTGGGCCTAGGATCCTCCAGCAGCCAGGCTGCCAGTGGGATCCAGTTTCCTTCCAGCCCCACCCTGGAGTCAGTTCCTGACAGGTTTCTCAGCAGTTTTGCAATCATGACCCAGGTCTGCATCTTAAAGAAGGCAGCAGGCCATGGGGCTGTCTGCAAAACGCAACACACACCATTCTTACCATGGACCACCCTTTCCCACTACCTTCTAGAACAGCCAGGAGCTCGGCCAGCAACCAAGCCTGGGACATGCTGTCTGCCCTCGGTGGGCAGGGAGACGCTTGTTTTTCCCAAGGGGGGACAGTCATTGCCCCCATTCACCCACTCTTAGAACTGCATCTTGGTTCAGAACAAGGGGGATGAAGAAATTCCCTTTGGGATTTCCCTGATGGCGCAGTGGTTTAGAATCCGCCTGCCAATGCAGGGGACATGGGTTCGAGCCCCGGTCCAGGAAGGTCCCACATGCTGCGGAGCAACTAAGCCTGTGAGCCACAACTACTGAGCCTGCGCTCTGGAGCCCACGAGCCACAACTACTGAGCCCGCGCACCACAACTACTGAAGCCTGCGCACCTAGAGCCTGGGCTCCGCAACAAGAGAAGCCACCGCAATGAGAAGCCCGCATGCTGCAGCGAAGAGTAGCCCCCACTCACTGCAACCAGAGAAAGCGCGTGTGCAGCAACGAACACCCAACACAACCAAAAATAAATAAATAAATTTATTTTAAAAAAAAAGAAACTCCCCTTGAAAAGTCCATGATGAAAGAAAAAGGCCCAGCAAGTACTGAGCCCAGCTAGAAATGGAATCAGGGAGGATTCTGAGTTGTTTTTGCTTTTTTTCCATAGCCCTAACCTGGAGGGTGGGGGACAGGGAGCCATTACCCCACTTGATCTGGTTTCCATTTCAGCTTTTTATTTTCCCTGAGATGCACAGATTGTTCTGGTTTCGGGGTAGGCAGGATAAATGTCCTTACTTAGAAGGTTTTTATTATTATTATTATTATGGATTTTTGGTTCCGTGCTGTCTGCAGTTCTCTGTCATTTCCAATCTACCTTAGGTTCCCCCTGGATTTATATATTTATTTTTGGGGGTTGGTTTCAGGTGCTTCTAGTTTATCAAACAGTCAGCCCTGTGAGGCACACTGGGTGTTTCCAGAAATTACATCACAAAAGATCATGCAGTTAAAGTGTAAGGGGAAAAAAAACCATAGCTGGTGCTTAATTTTGTATTTTAATTAGCGACTTATTGTAAACGTAGACTTTTAAAATGGAGGTGCCTAAGCAAAACCAGTAAACACGTTTTGCTAATGAATTAATTTCACCTCTTCCCCCACCCCTCCTCCTCCTTCTCATCCTCGTGGCAAATGTCATCTTCCAGATTTTCTTTGCCCTCCTTTTTTTCTACTCCACTTCTTAGTCCTTGCCCAACACATATTAGAAAAAGAATACCCTGAAATAACACCAGGAACCCTGGCACCCGGGACTCTTACAGGAGCCCCGGCTTGTATGAGCACGGAAGAAGCCTTGATAGGCTCCTAGCTGAGGACCCAGCGCGAAGTCTGCCGCTGTGCCCCTTGCTCTGGCCCCAGCCCTGCTTCACTGCTGCCAAACCCCGCTCTGCTGGGTCCCAGAGATCCCTCTGCTCCTGTCAGTGCCCTAAGCTCGGGAAGGGAGACGGAAGAAAGCCCAGTGCAGTGCTGAGTGCCAAGGCAACAGGAAGAGGGTGGAGTCGCCGGCCACCTGGAGCCTGAGCAGGAATGAGGTGAAGAGACCTGGAGAGAGAGGGAAGCTCCCGGTGTTGTGAAACCCAAGAGACCTCTGGTTGCCTGGAGCAAGGAGGAGAGGTGGCACGGTAGGGAAAAGGAAGAGGGAACACAGAGTTAGAGAAAAAGAAGCTGAAACTAGAAAGGTCTGTCCAGGTCACATGGCAGCTCAGAGCAAGGACACACCCACCAGTCCCAAGCACCCTCTGAAGGGTGGTCTACCCCTCACAGAAAGTTCCCAGCTTGGGGGATAGGGGGCAGTGAAGGAGGCTAATTTGCCTCTTTCGGTCTAATTTCTGGGAGAGAAGGCTGAGGATGGGGACAGAGTTCCCTGCCCCATCCCAGGAAGGGTAGACAAGCCTCAGATGTCCTAGAGAAGGGAAGACCCCCGGAAGCTGCTTCTGCCCATCATCACAAGTGGATACCACGGGGAGCCTCAGTGTCGCTGTTCACTGGGGCACATTTGAGCCCTCCTGTCACCCCAGAGGCCAGGCCAGCTTAATGAGGACAGGTGTCCACCCAGAGCACCGGACAGGAGCACGCCTCCTTCTTAGCACTCCCAAAACAGCGCAGAGACACCGTGGAGAAACAGGTTTGCTTTGCAGACTCTCTTCTGGGGCAAGTCAGGGTGTTCAGTACCGTGGGCAAAACCCCACCCTGGCTATTTTTACTTCGAGCAGGAAGAACTGTAACGCTGGGCTCAGGAAGGGCTGTCATTTACCTGCTCCTGCCTCATGACCACACTGGTAGGGGAGGGGGGCACCCAAGAAGGCTCTAGAACACCTGGTGGCAGAATCCTGACTCCTACTCCCTAAGATTCCCAAAGAAAGGAGGGAGGAGAGGAAGGAAGAACCTCCTTCCTCCAGGGAGGAAGGGGCTGGACCTCCATGTCATCACGCCCCGGTGGGAACCCAGACCCAACCTCACGACAGATCCTGTTCGGTTCAGCTTCAATCGGAAAGGAAGGCTCCCATCAAACAGGGGCCGGGCAGGGATGTGGGCACTGAGATTAGGAATTTGGAAAACCATCTGAGGAACCTGGCCCTGGGAAGACAGCAACAGGATTTAATACCTTATCCCGGCTGTCTGGTAAACACCCTGAAGCATCCCCACACTCCGTTAGGCAGCCTCGGATTCTCAGGTGTGCCGGCGACGGGCAGGTAGAGACAGACGTGGGCAGAGACAGGAAGGGGGGCAGTGTAGGCCTGAGGGGTGGAGGGAGGGAGGAGCTGGCCTGGGAGGATAGGATGGGTGGCAGCCAAGCCAGACAGTCAATGAAACAGCTGACAGGTGCAAGGCAGGGGGGCAGGGAGAAGAGAAAGGTGAGTTGGGGGTTCACAGTACTTGGGGATGCCACCGTCACACCCCAGGGGGCTCAGCAGGATGAGAGGCAGAGTCAGAGCCTTGTGGGTCAAAGACCTAAGAGTTCTGGCAGCCTTTTCTCCCACCTAAAGGAGAAACCCAGGCCACAGGCTCCTCCAAACCAAACAGGACAAAGCAGCCAGTGGGGGCCTAGCTTCCAGGGTTCACTGGCCACCCATGAGAGCCATCCGCTGGTATCCTTTAGGGTCACCCTCTCCCCAGCACACGCACACATATACCCCATGCCGAAAAGAATGTCACATCAATCAGAATGGAACTTCCTTCTACTCCAGGCTGGAGCTGACACGTGACAACAGGCATTGAGAAGAAGCAGGGAGGGTGGGAAGCAGCCCTGAGCTACTCAGAGGGGACCCGGCTCTCCAGAGATGGCTCAGGGAGAGTGAAGAGTAGACCAGAAGAGAAGAGGTAGCCAGGCTGTTCCCCAGGGTCGTCCGGGGCAAACCACCTTTGCTGTGATCCAAGCACAGAGGTCAAGCCTGCCACCCCTACCACCAGGCCCACCAGGCCACGCCACTAATCCTCTTTTCCCATTTCCATCTGCTCCTTGATGTAATTACAGTTTTGGATTGAAATCTACCTGAAGTGTAACCCCCCTGCCTGATGCACTCTCCCTGCTCTCAGAGAATCGGGAACCATTTCCAAAGCTAAAAGATGCACCACTTTTAAATGTTTTCATCTCTGGTTTCTTTCAGCAACACTCTCAAAGCTGTCCTGGCCATCTCCACCAGCACTGGTCCTCCCTCTCTGCCCCCTCAGAACCACAGGGCCTCCCGTGTTCCCAGCAGCGGGAAGGAAGAGGTTCCTGGCCTGTTACGGGTCCAGGCTTGGAGTCCCTTGCCTTCTGAATATCCTCTAAACCCCATGACCCCAAGAAATGCCTTCCATAGCCCCTTGATCCAAGAGCCCCAGATGGAGAACTTTTCTACTCCAAACACAATCCCACGGAACGCTGGCCCTGCTGCTGGAGGCCGGCCTGACCCTCAGACACTTCCCACCACTCAAGTCAGTGCAGACCCCTCTGCTCCAAATGCGAGCCTGCAGGCCCTCGAGGAGCCACCAGGAGAGGCTGGGAGCCTGTGCCCACCCTCCCCTGCCCCAGTGCCAAGTTCCCTGCAGTCCAAGAGCCAAATGCTAACACCCAGAGCTCACACCACCTGCAGTCAAGGGAAGCCTCAAGTGTCTTCTGCCGCCATTTCCGCTCCAGTTTTTCAACTCTGGCCTTGCCAGTATCAACAGTTTGAATCTTTGCATTAAACACACACGCGCATTCATGCGCGCACACACACACACAGACACACACACACATCACTCTCGAACAAGGAGCGAAAACACATAGAGAAAAACCCCACAAGACCTAGGGCTGGGGCTGGGAACCAGCGTCACTGGCTCGCCGTTTCCCCCGCACCAGGCAGCCAGCCAGAGAACCCAGGGCAATACAAGCTACAGCCCTCGCCAGACATTAGAACACTTGTTCGGATCCCTACCCTTTGGAAGCTGGTCCCCCCATGCAGCGCTTTGGGCCATTGCTGCTGATAATTTTTCAGAGATAAACAAACCGGTTTGGATAAAACAAGAACCAACCTGAATTCTCTACCCAAAACTCAAAATGAATCTCTCTCATCATCCCTTTCCTTCCCTTCTCCACCTTCCTGTGCTATTATCCAGTTCCCTAAAATTCAGACAACTTGTTTTTTTTAAAAAAAATTCAGTCCTCTAGCCTTTTTTGTTCATGGACACTACCGTTTGGTCCAACTTGAAGAAATGCTGGCTTATTGAAAACATCCTTCGTCCAGTTTCTCAAGTATGCCCAGGTCAGAAAGAAGAATGGAGAAGGGGACTGTGCCGGGGAGTCTCTGCTAGACTGATGTCTGGCCTGGGTCCCTTTCCCTGGCTCTTTTTAGGCTCAGTGTCTTTCTTTCACATTCCCATGGCTCCCCTAAACCTGCAGCCCCTTTAAAAAGGGTGTTGTGGGGACGGGACTACCCCTCCTTTTGAGTAGCAGAGGAAAGAAGTTGCTCAGTACCCCTTGGGGGTTCACCAGGTTAACTGAGGCTCAATGTCAAGACAGGAAGGGGGCCAAAGGGCACAGAGGAAAGACACAGCCCTGAGGTCTGAGGCCACGTGTGTCTCCCTGCAGGCTCAGTGTGTGACGTGTCTGCTGACAACCATTGTCATTCACGCCTGACACACCCTCACCCACCACCCCGTCCCACCCAATCATACCCCCCATGTCCCCCCAGCCTCTCTGCGGGGCCTTCTGCTTTACGCCCTAAGCTAGTCTGGAACCTCTGCCGGGGCTCCCGCCTCCCAAGTCACCATCAGTGGGGTCTGCTCGGTCCCTGTAGCTAATTTACACCCGTCAGGGTATAAAATAGCAGAGGCATAAATGAAAAGTCCAATTTCTTCAAATTTGCATTGTAAAACCATCCTTCAACTTCCTTGAAATAAATTTTACTATTTTATTAGTGCAAACAAAATGGTAATAAAACACTAATACAGCGCCTTGTATCCAGGGGAAGAGCTAAAATTAACATAGAGCGAGCAGTGTTTGCTATTACATTCAATTACCTTTTTACTTGAGATTTACATTCTCATCCCCTTAATCTCCATAGTAGTGGCTTCAAAATCATCCCTCCCAGGCTCTGCCCTTCCGGAGCCACCACAGCTGGAAGCCAGGCCTCCCGCCCAGATGGTGCTCACCCCGGGCATGGCGCCTGCCCCTTTCACCACAGCTGCCTCTTGTCACAGGGTACCACTTCTCTCCCCCGCTCTTAATTTTCGCACGTCTCGGCCTCTGAGTACTCAAACCAAAGGGCTCTGACACGAGCCACATTCAGACATGCAGTTAAGTAAGCAGGTGCACAGGGCATGGGCCGGGGGCATTGCTTGATGCGCCTGTAAAGGCCGTCCCCGGCACAAGAAAGGGGCAGGGAGCTAGCTCACGGGAGCCCTGGGAAAACTGGCATCTCTGGTTGGACAGGTTGTGGGAGGCGGTTTGCTGCCTGGCGCAGCTGGGGACTCTGGATCGTGGCAGGAAGCTCCGCCGTCCAAAAGTAGGAAGGGGCGAGGAACCGCTGGGTCCAGGCTCTTACTCTAGCCACAGACAGCAAAGCTGAGGTCTTGGGAAGTGGCTGCTTGTGGGTGACAGAGGTGGGGCTAGAACCCCCTCATCCTGTCTCACCGTCCAGCACACGTTCCTCAGCAGAGACAGTCCCTGAAACCAGAAGATCAGTCACCCAACCACAGCCACAGAGCGTCTGACCCACCAGGAGGGTCCCTTTGTTTCCCGTAACTGGACGCAAGCAGGATTCCTTGTCCTTGGGGACTGGTCAGTCTTGCCCTGAGCCATCGGGAGAGATGACCAAGTTTCCAAGTGGCACAAAGACTCAGTCCTGGTTCCAAATCTGTCACTGACTAGCTGTGTGATCTTAGACAAGGTACCTCCCCTCTCTGGGCCTCAGTTTCTTCATCTGTAAAACAAACACAATCATCCCTGTGCTGCCTTCTCGGGAATGGTCACAGGGACCGAAAGATCAGGAAGTCACATTAAAGCCCACGTAGCCTCGGAGGTTTGACGGCAAATCCGCTTCCGAGGTGGCCTCGGCAAGGGCAGACGGGAGCCCTGGAATAAGGCCGACAGCGCTGGGATCCTCATCAGGGTCTCAGACTGGGGCACCTGAGTTCCAGGCCAGGCCACCTCAGACCGCTGTGACTCTGCCTTTAACCCACAAGCCTCCTTCTCTTACTGGTCACCCTGTTGCCAAAGACCCTGGATTATTCCTACAAAATCCTTGGAACTAATTCTGAAGAAAGAATTGCCAATCAGCCCAGGGTCTGGGCTGCCTGACAGGTTCACTAGGAGAACTGGTTTGGGGAATGGGGAAAAGGTAATATGGGAAAAAATAGATGTAAGCCCCCATAAACTTTACCTGGCCTGGCTATTACTACTGGGGGAACAAGTGATTAAGACTAAAGGGGACACACGTACACACAATCACAGTCACCCACAATCATATCACAATCACACAACCGCACATATAATTACTTACACGATCATTCAGTCTCTCTCACACACAATCCATCTCACATACACAGTCACACACATTCATAAAATTTCACACAACCATTCACACAAATCACTCACACAATCTTACACACAACCATATACAATCACTCACACACAATTTTACACATGTACAGCACATGCAACCACACGTACAATCATTCACACACACACAACTACACACACACTCACACCCATTCCCAACTCTCTCCTCCCAAGATCTTTCTTCCTAAATCTTATTCTTAAAATGTCTTCCAATGGACACTGGGAGAAACATTCTGGTCCAAACTGGTACAAGGCAAACTTGTCCTCACCCCTGATTCACATGAAATTCTGAATACTAGCACTGAGTTGCTTCTGGGACATCAGGAGGTCGGAACCTTCTTTTAAACCCAACCAGAAGTGAGGGCAAAGGTTGTTGGCAGTTGGGCAGGACTGGCTAGAACAGCCAAGTGAAATGTTCATGTTCACCAGAGCCCAACCTGGCTGTCCTTGCTCCAGCCCTTTCTGCCTGGGTCCCTCCACTCCCACCCCCATCAAGTTCTAGCCCAGAGATGAGTGTCACGAAGTAGCTTTCATGTTCCACAAACAAAAGGGAAAACCCCCTACAAGAGGCAACCCCACGTACAAAACGTGAGACGTTTTATTCGGTTCAAACTGGTCCTCTGCATTTTTTCCTCCTTATTTTTTTCTCCCCACTGGGGAAACAAAAGAAAGTTTGTTGCTGACGCTCAAACGTTTCTTGGGCCTTGTCCGAGTTCTACCTTGTTTTTCTTTTCCTTTTTGTCTGCCCCCCACCCCACCCCGCCTTCTCTGCCTCCCCACCTTGAATAAATAAAGCACCCGAAGCTGGCACAGGCTGGTAAGGAAAGTACAAACTATCTCATAATTTTATATATATATATTTTTTTAATACACTGGCCTAGGGTTTTGGGCAAAGGACAAAAGCTATTGTTGAACAGCATAACACGAAGGTCTGAGTCACCGATACGCCTCGGCTTCTGGAGATCTCATAGGTTTCTGTGGCTGGCACAGCCGTGGGTGCAGGCGTCCTCTTGCCTGGCTCTGTCCCGCCCCCTCGTCCTCCCCAGGGCTCCCTACTGGGCCCCCTACTGGGCCGACACGTTGGCTTTGTTGGGTTTTAGTCATGGGGGGAATTTAAAGAAAATGTTGTGAAATAAAAAACAAATCATTGTCGTCCCATCACCCTCACTCTATCCTCTTCACCTCGAAGGATTACCTTGCAAGCTTTGTCCATACACATTTGCGATTTTTATATAGTTTCTATCATGGCGTTCACAATACTTGGCCTTCAGTGTGTTGTTTTGTTTTTTCACTCACTCAGTAAACATTTTTCCATGTTTTGAAATCACCTGCGGGATCATTACTTGCATAGGTGACAGTATTTCTTCTGCCGTGTTATTCTTGGGCTGACGCTATGAGGTGAGATGGGGAGAAGGGGGCCGGGGAAGACCTCTCCTTGAACTGGATCATTTATCCACATGATTCAAACCAAGGTGGGGGCTTTGCCTGAGTGATCCGGATCACCTTGACCGTGGGGGCCTGGACTTGGAGTGTGTACCTGGAGGAAGGTGGAAGGAGGTCCACTGAAACCCTGCCCGTCCTGTGCGGGGCCCTGAACGCCCGGGCCCCCGGGCCCAGAGAGATGCTGCTTCTAGCAATGGCCTTCATCCCCACGCTGACCTTCACCCCCCCACGCCCAAACTGCTCTTCCTCTTTATAAAGCGCCCTGGCAGCAAAAGGCCCATGACAACACTCGGCTCTCCATTTTTATATCTGAATATCTCAAAGCACTTAGCAGAGACTTTCATTTTCTCATTACCCCAAGGAGAGGAGGTCATTCGGGAAAATGGTACAAATATTCCCATTTGTCAAAAGCAAGAAGGAAGTGAGTTAAAAGGAAAATTCTACCACTTAACTGAGCAAAACCAACCCAGGAGGGAATACTGGGGCCTTTTTCACCACCCCATTCACCCAGTTTGCTTTCTCCAGTGCAACTTCAGGAACCTCATTACCGAAAAGATGGCTCCGGGCCAAAACCAGGTTTCCATTTTGCCGAGAATCAATCACTCTCCAGCGGCCCCAGCCCAGAAGACCCTCCCATCTCACCCTGGGTCTCAACCCAAATGATATTCTCTTATGATTATAATTATGCAAAATGTATATTACACACACACACACACACACACATATATACAGTCACCAAAGGAAAAAAACACAGGAAGGAAAAACACTAAATACTAAATGAAGTGGTGTTACCATAGTTCAATTATGGGTGAATTTTTTTCCTTTTATGTATTTTCAAAAACCATTTAAAATAATGGTTGTATTTTCCCAGTGTAAGGAGAAAAGCATGCGTGTCAGAGTCATATCAACCTGCATTCAAACTCCGATTCTCCTTTAACCAGCAGGGTGAACTCAGGTAAATTACTTAACCTCTCTGAGCCTTATTTCCTGATTGGGACAATGGGAATCGGACCACTAGCTGCCTGTGTCCTTCAATCCCACAGAAAGTCACAGCACAGCATCTGACACATAGTTGGTGCTCGGTAAATGTCTATTTCCTTCCTGTTTTAATAAAATGAAAATGTAAAACCAACTCGGCTTGCTTGCTGACCCTTGGAGACAAAAGCAGGACGCTTTACCTCCTGCCCGACTCCCTCCACATCCTTCATCCTTTCACGTGTCTCCCCTTGCCCCATCCCCCAGCAAGGTCCCAGCACACAGATCTGAGGATGCTGGTCCTGGCTCTCCTGTGACTCACACCTGGAGGGCGAGGAAGGGGGCTCTGGGATGAGAGGACGAGCCCCTCTCTGACCCCCTCCCCCAGGACCGCCCAGGCGAGTCCCTCTGGGAGCAAACAGGCCTCGTGCAAAGGACCCAGAGGACACAGAGGGTGATCCCTGGGTTTGCACCTTTGCTGGCAGCCGCCCTCCAGGAACAGGTGCCAGGCTGCAAAGGCCACCTGCACCTGGGGGAGAGCAGGGGCCACGCTCCCAACTCTGAGGAGAGGCCAAAGAGAAGCAAGATGGTGCCAGTGTCTGGGAGGCGCTTCCTCCCTGGGCCAGGCAGGCCAGGCCAGCCCAGGGGCTGCCACCTTTCAGATGCAAGAGTCCAGCCCTGGGCATGGCAAGCCTCCTCCCTGCTTCCTCCAGGGCTCCGTACTGGACCAACACGTTTGGTTTGCTGGTTTGGCAAGCATGCTTCAGCAAAATTCCAGGGGCCACAGCCACTGGGCTGCGGCTCCAGCCTGGCCTAGGGTGTCCTGGAGCCCGAACACAGGGACAGGCCTGAGCCCTCCCCCGTCCTCCCTTCCTGATGACAGATGGGGAGGATGGAGCAGTAACCGTAATAGTAGCAATAACAGCTCCCCTTTGTCACCACGTGCCAGGCCTTGTGTCAAGGGCCTTACCAGCATTATTTCATTTCATCCTTGTAGGAACACCATACTATAGGCACTAGCCTTTAGGGAGGCGCCTGAAGTCACAGCACTAATAAATGAGGGACTAGGTATCTGAACCTGTGCATCTGACCACTGTTCGCTGGTGCCTCCGCCTGGGGGCCTCTCCAGCACAGCTGCTAAAGTAACGACACTCCACCAGGCCTTTTCCAGAGGGGGGCTCCTGAGGGGCATCCCCAGCCATGGGGGGATACATACACCCCAAAGAGCAGGCTGGAATTCTGCCAGAATGAGTGCTTCTCCTTGCCTCTTGCCCCCCAGGAAGAGGAGAGATGCCACACCTCCACCGAGAGAAGACAGGCTAAAGAGATGCCATTTTACAAATATGGGGTGACTGGAGGAGCATTTGCGAGGCGGCAGTATTTTCCTCCCTGGCGCTCTTGGTAACGTTTAATTGGCAGGGGGGTGGGGGTCTAGGGACATGGGACCATTGGCAAGAGCCAGGTAGAAATAAATATCTTTTGGCTGATGTACCGGTGTGGACATGGTGGAGACGGAAAATATGGGGGGGCAGGGCCCACGGCACATACGAACCCTCAAAATCGCAAGCCTCCCTTGCAAACCAGGGATGATGCCAACTCCAAATGGTGCACCTTTTCTTTTCAAATTAAAACACGTCTCTGATGGGAGGCTGGCCGTGGGGAGGGCACCAGACAAGATCCCTGCAGCATGGGCCACCGGCTTCCCAGCTGCCAGCAGCAGGTCCATGCAAGCTGGTGGAGCCCAGCAGGGTGGGGGCCGGGTGGGCCACCCGAGGCAGACAGTCTCCAATCGTGCTGAGCACAGCACATCGCTTCATTCAGGAATCCAGAGTGAAATGTACAGCTGGGTCTAGAGTTGATTCAGCCCTTAACTCGTTCGGGATCGCTGGCGGAGCCACGGAGGCGAAGGGGAGTTTGGGGTGGGGTGGGGTTACAGCAACCTGGGGGAGAGGGCTAGGCCATCCCTGGAGAAGGGGGCAGGAGGCTGCAGCAGAACCCCGGCTGATGACGTTGATACACACCAAAAGGAATCACAATTATTTTCAAACCCCCTCTCAAAACCAAACAAGCACTGAGAGTTTAGGGAGGGCAGAGCGAGTGTGTGTTAGGTGGGGGGTACGGGCGGGGGAGCTTGTTTTCTACCCACTGCCAGATTTTCATTTACTGTCAGCTCCAATCCATTCGGAACTCACTGACTCAATTGCCTTTTCACGGGGAAAGGAGCCTGCACAATGCAGGGGACTTTTCAGATCCACATTAGCACACAGGGCACTGGGCAATGTCCAGGAATAAACACACACGTCCCTCCCAGAGGCCACCAACCCCACCTCCACCCGCAAACAACCCAGCTAGCCCTGTCAGGGCCACATCTGCTCTCCCCTATTTTCCCCCCAGAACTATTTTTTTTTAATGTAGTTTGGCCCATGGAGAAGAGTGTGTGTGTGTATGTGTGTGTGTGTTACACACACACACACACACACATGGGCACGCTTATACATGTGTTGGAAGGGGTAGGGGGTCTAACTCACAAGTATAATACAAAGGCCTGCAAGAGTTAATTCTGGGACAGTTTCAGCTCTTCCTTGTGCCGGAAAAAGGAGGGATGGGGAGAGATGGAAAGAAGGGATCCAAACTGGGATCTCAGAAGAAAGGGGTCTGAGAGGGGGCTCATTTAAAGTGTTGATTATGGAGAAATCAGGATTTGGTCAAGCAGTGTCCCTAAGAACTTAGCAGCCACAAAAGCTATTCAATAATCATTATGAAAATAATATCAACAACTATAATTATAATGATTATAACAAGAGTGGTCCCCATTTCTCAAGTGCTCGCTATGTGCCCAGCACTAGACTAAGTGCTGACACCCATCAGCTCAGTTAACGATCGCAAGGACCCAATGAGACGGGTACTATCCACTGTTAGCCCAATTCCACAGGGTCAGAGAGTTAAGACCCCTGCCCAAGGTCACAAAGACAGTAAGTGGGAGAAGGATTTTAACCCTGTTCTGCTGAACTCTAGCCCCACCTGCCCTGGGAGAGAGGAAACATGCGTGGAATCTATACAGAAGGCAGCCCCAGCACGACAGAGGCCTTGGCTCCAGACAGGGAGGTCCCTTTGACACGTGGGTACATCCCAGCAGCCCATCACCAACCTCCATCGCTGTCCCTTGGGGGCTCATCCGTTTAGCCCAGACTCTGAGGGAAGCACCCTTCTGTCCAATAGAACTTTATGAGACGGAAATGTTCCTTCTCTGTGCTGCATGCTATGCAGGACTTGAAATGTGGCTAGCCCGTGGAAGAGCTGAATTTTTGTTTTTGGCTACGCCGCGTGGCTTGTGGGGTTTTAGTTCCCCCGACCAGGGATGGAACATGGGACCTCGGCAGTGAGAGCCCGGAATCCTAACCGCTGGACCTCCAGTGAATTCCCGAAGAACTGAATTTTTCATTTAATTTAATCTAAATTGCCACATGGGCTAGTGGCTACTGTAGTGAACAGCACACATCCAGAATCCCTCTAGCTAGCCCTTTCCTTCCCAGCCCAAGAGCTATGTTGGAAATACATGAAAAGTAACCGAAGACAGAAACCTGGCCCACCAGGAAGACCCCCACCATAAACACCAAGTACCTCCTCCACTCTGTCATGGCCTTTCAAAAACCACCGGTCTGCCTCCAGCTAATCTGTCTCCCTCCCTCCTTTCCTTCTTTCCTTCTTATCTTTCCTTCCTTCCTCCCCTTCTTCCCTCCCTCTCATTCCTTCCTTCTGTTCCTCCATTTCTTTTCCCTCTCTCCTTTCCTCCCTCCCTCCCTTCCTTGCTTTCTTCCTATCTTTCTTTTCTCCCTCCCTCTCCTCCTTTCTTTCTTTCTTAGAAAAAAGCATCAGTTTAATTAGATAAATCCTCGGAGCACGTGGCCTGGAGTTCGTCATGGAAATTAACCTGCTCCCAGATCTCAGATAGTGAAACAAGAACCGGGGTGTTTGGGCATAGCACAGTGAAATGGGAGAGGCCCATGGAGTTTCATACACCTCATCTTCCATAAGTGCCCCTCGCCCCTCCAGTGCTCCCTGCTTCACAGCCCCCATGCCCTTGCCTCCTTAGGTCACTGCTGCCAGGCCTCCTCTGTTTCTGCTCCGGGCCCTTCCCTCCCCACTGCCACCCATGCCTGGGGAGTGCCCCCCAGAGCAGAATCACCCAAGGGTGGGCTTAAACCTTGGCTCCATGACATGACGCCCCTGCCCAGCTACCCTGGCTAGGCCCTCCTGCACTCCAGTTAGCTCCAGGTCATCCAGGGACGCACCTGAGGCTTGGCCCAAGGCTGGTCTGTTAATCATCTGATCCTTATCCCATGGTCCCTACTGTGTGGTCCCTACTGTGTGCCGCTCACTGGGCTAAGCTCGGTTCATGAAAGAAAGCTTGACGTCAACCCTCAGCACGTGGCAGCTACAATCACTATCCTCTCACCTAATTCTCACAAGGTAGGAATTCCAACTCCCATTTTACAGACGTGGAAACAAAGAATTAAAGGAATTCATTTGCCCAGTTGAGAGAAACAAAATTCACACGGGGCTCAGGCCGACTCCAGCAGCAGCTCTTAACCCTCTGCCCCCCACACGTCTCCACCACAGCAGAGCCTCTGCACACTCGCGGACCCCGGGGACCCCGGCATTCAGCACTAGGCGCCCAGGCCACAGGAACACAGGTGGAGGCCACCGGCACCCGGAGTGAGTTCCCAGGGTCTGCCCCCACCCTACCCCTCAAGCTCCAGGAACAGCCAATCTGGCCGCAGTGGAAAAGAGAGACCAATGGCCCCTGCCCCACTTGGGCTCTGACTCTGAAAGTGGGCACAGTCTTACTTCTCATCCCCTTCTGATTCATCACCCAAAATACCACGGCAGCCCAGAGGGGTAAAACACAAAATTCAGAATTTCCAACCAACACCATCGTGCACCACCCCTACCAGGGTCCCAGCCCCCAGATACGTAGAGAGCGGCTGCCCCATGCTCCCATCCACAGCACTCCCTGGAGGGCAGCAGATACGACCACACTCACCCCTACCTGGGTCTGGAAGACACTTTACACGTCGTACCGTATCTAATCCTCACACCAACCCCAGGAGGTAGTCCTGTTATCCCCATTTTACAGGTGAGAAAACTGAGGCACAGGCTAGTTAAGTAACCGATGTAAGGGCACGACTTGGACCCCCCAGCTAGCTGGCTCCAGAATGCGTAATCTACAATATACACAGCTCCTCACTGAATCCATGGCTCAAAACAGCTAAGCACACCGCACCTCCTGAATGGGCTCCCCCATACTGCCTGAAAAGCAACACCCACCCCCAACTCAGCCCCAAGCTCCCAGCGATTTCTGTGACTTGTTTTGGGGCTTAATATTGTGTTTTTGAGATTCATCCAGGTTGATACATTTAACTGTTCATTTTCTAAAGACTGAATTACACAACTTATTTACCACCCTCCCCCCCAAAAAAAGAATCAACCCACAACCTGGTACAAAAATGCAACCCCAGCACCACACAACATCCAGGCTCAAAGCTTTCTGGAATGGAATTCATAGGCGTCCCCTTTGAGACTAATACCATATTATATAAAACGGGCTCATCTGACATGGGGGGCACCCTGCACTTGACAACGAGACCATGATAAATTCTTCATCACGCTTAATTATGTCAAAGGACTTTCACAGCTACAAGCCCAGCCGACGGTCAGGGCAACCGTGTGAGGGCAATAGTGTCAGAGGCCATTTGATAAGAGAAGAAACTGAGGCTCAGAGAGGTCAAATGACTTGCCCAAGGCCACACGATGATTTACTGCAGAATCAGAACTGGAATGGGGTCTCCTGGTGCTTACAACTAGACCTCAGGGGAGCTCTGGACCACCTAAGTCTTACCCTGTCCCCTCATGCCAGACCAGGGATGCCGGGGCTTGGCCCATGGTTACCCCACCCACCAAGGATCAGATTTCCCTGAAATTCCCAAAGAAGCCTCCAGGACTAGTGGGCCCGGAAATGGCCCTCACATAGCGAGCTGCACAGCTGAGCTCCCCGGGGTCGAGGGGGGCGGGCAGAGCTGGAGACGCTGGCACAGCCCCCGTGGGTACTCTGCCAGCAATTAGTGCTGGGGAAGGGTGCCAGCCTGGCAGAGCTAATTCCCCCACCCCGTCTTCTCATTTACACACACATACACACACACACACACACACATACACAGGCTTACCCACCCCCCCGAGACCAGCAGCAGGGAGGCAGCGCAGCTTCCTTTCGGTAAATCTCGTCAGCAAGGCACACGCAGGGCACGCAATTTGGTCATTACTGCTTTTAAACAGCAGAAAAGCAGAATCCACCCGCCATTAACCCGTCCTGCTCTCCCTCCAGGCTTCACCAGCTCAGTCATCAGCCTTCATCTCTAACTCCCACGCACCCCCTTCTGCATGGTCCCCAGAAGTTACTCTCCAAAAGAGTTTAAACACACACACACACAAAACCTGACTACAGTAAGTCAAACCTGAATTGTGTCTCCCTGCCCACCACTGTCCCTAGAGAAAACAATCAGTGGTTCTGACGTGACCTTGGCTAAGACCCTTCAAACACCCCAGGAACCCGAGACAATGCCAGCCGGATGAGGGGGAGGTGGCCTTTGGCCCAGAGAAGGGCAACTACCTATCAGGCGTGGTGCTTCAGATGGGCGCCTAAGCATTGGCCCTGATCCACCTGCGGGGGCCCAGTGGGTGTCACAGTTTGACGTGGCTCTGCTCGCCAGGTACTGAGCCGGCAGCGGTAGTAGTGGCGGTGAGAACTGATTTTGCCTCATCACTGCCCCCCTCCCCACTATAGTCCTGGAGAATTGGAAAGAAGTCCACCAGAGCAAGGGACCCTAGAGGGTCCTTGGTTGGGTTTATAAGACCTGTGAAACCCCTCCAAGTATGAGCAGTATTTATGCTTATGAGATTTTTTTATTAAGAGGATTCTCCAAGGGGGCACATGAACTCAAAAGGGGAAGAAGCAGAGACTGCCCTCCACCTCCACCATGGGCTCAGCAGTGCCTCATGCCCAAGTGGCAGAGAACACAGGGCTGAGCTCCAACTGGCCCTCCTGTAAGTGGCCCTGACCGGCTGCCTTCCCCCCACGGAAGCTGCCCCTGGCCTCCTCCTCGCCTTGCCTGGAAGCTGCTCATTGGGACCGCCGGCCGCAGGAGCCATGCCATGACCCCTGGGCCCGTGCCCACTCGCCCTCCTGCCAGTCAGCCAGGGCTGCCCTGAGCCGGCAGAGGACGGGCACAGCGGAGCCCACCAGCGGGGAGGAGAGAGGAAGCCAGTGGCTGCTCGTCTTGGAAAACCTCGAAGATCCTCTAAGCCACCTAGTGTCCGGAGCTGAGCTCTGGCCGCTGCTCTGTCCCTCCCGCTTCCCAGAGCAGACAATGCAAGGGAGCCAGAACGAGCAGGACAAGACCCCGGGGCCTCCTCCGGGAACCCGAGGCCAGGGGGCAGGGGCTGAGCTGGCTGGGGAGACCGTGCCCAGGACGGAGCAAAGGCCCTGTGGCCCCTGGCCTCCACCCCAACCCAAAGCAGGGCGGGCCCAGGGTAGAGGTTCCCATCACCCCTGCTCCTTGTCCCAGCAAGTCACCCTCTCCTGGAGATCCCCAGTGTCATCTCTGACACCATCTCACTGGGGCTCCTCTGGGTGTCCCCAACCCCAGCTTCCAGGCCTCCTGCAGAGCCCCCCAGACCCTGGGCCTGCCGCTCCCCCAGGGCTGCTTGGGCCCCCTCCCACCCCCTCCTCTGCTCTCTCTTTTCTCTGTGTCCTCAAGACTCCTCTCACCTTGAGAAGTGTTAGGATTACCCAGCATTTACACTCAATGCTCTCCTTTATTCCTTAAGACTTATTAAGAATGATAATGAGTTCCGAAGGAGCCACACGTCTCCCTCTCTCTCTCTTCTCCATCCTTCCCTCTCTTTCTCTCTCTCTCCGCCCCATCCCCCTCCTTTGCTCTCTTTCTGTACATATCTTTTCCACCAAAGACACACAGGACAAATCTAGACCAAAAGGAAAAAAAAAAATTCCAACAATATGGAACAAGGGCACTTGAGGATTTATATTCAACAAATCCCTCTCTCCAGTTGTTCTCAATTATTCAGATAAAAAAACAAAAACAAAATACAAACTCCCCCTTCCCTTCCCACCGTCCTGGCCACCCTGGCTCTGCTGGACTTTGAACAGGGGGAACAGGAGAAGGCCCGGCCTGCCTGTACACTCTTGTTAACGGGCAGCTCTTAAATGGTTGATTAATTTTTGCAGAATTTACGACAGGCTTTAGCTTCCCCCCGGCTCCCCCGACGCTGTGGCCTCCGAACCACAGCAACTTAACTTGGTGAAGTTGAAGGGGGCAGCGATGGGGGTGCCCACCCTCTCCAGTGGTCTCACGTGGCTGGAACCACGGGCCACCTGGCAACAGAAGGAAGACACACTGATGCCAAAGGCCAGGCAGCAGACAGACCCGCTCATGGAGTGGCGCGGCACCCACAGGGGAGACCACCAGGCAGCCAGAAGCCACGGCTAACTTTTGGCGATTTGGGATTTTTTAATTCCAAAATGAGGAAGCCAGCAGAAAGTAGGCAGAAGGGAAACAAACGCTCCCTCGGAACTGAAAAGGATGCCCACGTTCACGCCCACCCACACACCACGCATCCCGGCAGAGGGACTGGCCTTATCGGTCTGCCGGGCTGCCCTTCAGAGAAGGGGAAGAACAGATCCTAATGAAATTACGGTTTTTAAAATGTCTATAAATTAAATCTCTCTCTCTCTCTCTCTCTCTCTGTGAATCTCCCCCTGAGCTCCCTCCTCTACAAGGCTTGTTTGCCTCTCCTCCGTTCCCTCTGCTCGTGTCTGTTTTTCTGATATAGACATCAAGAGGTTACGGGCTCAATTACAAGTCCGCTGGAGTCTCAGCATCAGACTTGCCTGGCCTTCTCTTCTCCTCTTCAGAAACCAGATACCAAATAAATCTCTCTTCTGCTTTATATTTTTATTTTTAATGCCAAAAGCCTAAAGATTCATTCAGTTGACTCACAGCCTTTTTTAACTTACTTCAGATGGGGGAACTATCCTTTTTCATTGTGTCCAGGTATAAATATAATATAAATGCTTTTCTCTTTATTTCATTCCCCTTTCTTAAGAACACACACAAACCCCTGGTTACACCTGAAATTTCAAAAAGAGGGGCAACAGCACATAAATGCACCTAATTAACGCATGTCTGTTGCGGGGCTGCTGGAGAATATCAGCTGGACACGTAGGATATTTCTAAAGTTACCCGGTGACATCATAAGGCTTATTAGCAAAAGGTCCCTTTGAAAAGGGTGGAACATAAATGGTGATTTTTTTTTTTAAAGGAAAACATTGCTTCTACTCTCCCTGATACGGAAGAGAGATGGGCCATCTATATCATTTTACATCCTCAAAAGCTGCCCCCCCCCAAAAAAAAGAAAAAAGTTTAAAAATCCAAGTCATAATCAACCATCATAGCTGTTGATTCCTGAGAAGCAGAAACCAGCTCTGAGGTGTAGGTCTAAGGGGAAAAAACAAACCCCCGCTATAATACTGGAAACACTAACCAGAAGGGATTCCAAAAGGTACTTTTCTAGGAAAAAGCACTTGAAACAAAGGCTGGAGAAAGCTGAAGTTCAAGGTGAATTGAAAAGAAAAACTCTGTCTTTCCAATTAACCAGACTGGGAAAAGGGGGCGGGTGGGTGGGGGGGCGACGACTACGACGACAACGTTACTACCGACTCATTAATTCCTTCCTGTACACAATTTAATTAAATTCCGCTAAATACAGGAGAAATACTCATTTTGGAGCGCCTCCCCCCCACCTCAAAAACAAATTCCTTCAGGTTACTCCCCCCATGCCAGCACTTCCCCTGCTGTACAACCTTCAAATGGATTTCCAACCCACGCGTGGACTGCACTGCTCTCGGCTGCAAGAATGACAGCCTCCTATGTCTGAAAGCTGACACTTTAGCTTTTAAAAGAAATGGGGGAAAATAAGCTGTTGACTTCTTGGTTAAAGTATTTTCTTGTTCTAACTCATGTTCTTATGTCACTGGGCTAAAAGAGAGAGAGAGAGAGAGAGAGAGAGAGAGAAGAGAGAAGAGAGAAGAGAGATATGACTTTCCTTGAATGATCTGTTTAACCTAAGCCAGAGGAAAAAAAAGAAAGTCATTAATTACTTATGTGAGCTATTGCTTCAGAAAGACAATAAACCTGCCCGGTCGCCATGGATATGACATATTTGCTCTGAAAACAACACAATAATTAGCAAAGGGGAAAGATACAAGGAGAATATGCAAACTCGTGAGTTTAAAGCCACAGTGCTCTTTTCTACCGGTAAGCCTGTTCTGTTTGCAATCCAAATCAAACACGTTTTTAAAATACAGCAGAGAGGGAAACAACAGGAACGGGTCCTCTCTCCTCTGAGCTGAGAAGCAACAACCACTCCACCCTCTTCCAAAATAAAATAATATAAAAGAGAACCAGGATGGCAGAAGGAGAAAAAAAAGTCAAGTATTGCCTCTGTTTTATTTCCTAGAGCAGGGGTGGAGTCTGAGGTTTGTTTTTTTCTTTTATTTATTTATTTATTTTTTTTAAGTGTGCTCTTATTTAGCATTGGATCTTCTGGCCAGATACAAATTTATTTATAAAAGCCAAATGCCCTGTGTGCGGCTCATCCCTCCCCAAAGTAAGTGGAAATGTGAAAGGGTGGGAAGTGGTGGGCTCTAGCTGAAAAACAAAACAGTACACTCAGAAAGCATCAGTTCCAGAGAGGGACATCCACTCCCCCACCTCCAAGAAAATGGAACCCAGGCCTTACTTTAATATTAAAAATGCATTAAATGGTTTTACCTACAACTCAGTCCCAGAGGATCATTAGGAAATGCAATCGCTTTGTATCATATCTGTCAGCGTGATAAATATCTGAGTTCAGAGTGGGTTTGCAATTTTTCAGAGTGTCACAAACCAAGATAATTTTTTTTTTTTTACTTTCTTAATTCACTGTACCCACCCCCTCAAAGTCACAAGTCTACAGAAAAATACCTGAGGAGAGGAGAAGAGGGAAAAGGATGAAAAGTTGATATGCTCTCATACACCAGAGGTTACTGATATTCCTCTAAAAAGTAGAAAAATTGAGACTTTAAAATATTTGGGTGAGAATATTTTTAAAAAATTTAAAGCACTCCATTAGGTTTGAGTAAAAACTCCTTTTCCCCTCTTCCCAGAGGCTAATTTTCCAAAAACAGATGGTCAGGATCTAAAAGAGAAGCAAATATACCTCAACCCCCGCAGGCAGAGAAATCTAACTTTGAACTTCTTTTTAAATTAAAAAAAGTGTGTGGGGGGGCAAGATAAACTATTAATAAGTATGAAAAATTAGCTGAGCTACAAGTTTTGTTTTTCTTATGCAAAAAATTCTTTAAACACAAGGGGAGCAGATATATAGGAGAGGTTCACATTTGACTGACTTCCTTTTTTTTCACAACAGTTTGTTGTTTTTTTTTTTTTTAGATTGAACTCTTTGATCTTGAAAGAATTTTGCTCTTATATTATGGGGGAGAAGGGGGTGGTGGTGAAATGATCTGTTTTAAATGATGATGCAACTTAGGGATCAAAGCCTTGGCTTTCTTCTAGCCATAATAAGCTGTACTTGCCACAAAGCGTGAGTCTCCGGGCTTCTCTCCTTCGTAAGAAGGAAATAAAAAGCACCGAGACTCAGAGAAAGACGCAAAGTGTCTGCAAGGTGCAAAGTCTAGAAAACAAAACAAAACAAAAGTCAGGGAAAAAGAAAAAGGAGAGAGATACTGCCCCTTTAAACGTTTTAGTGCATATGGAGTTTGATTTCTGAAAGAGATCAGTTTAACATCTCCATAGAAACCAGCAACAGATTATCATCAACAGAATAAATAACTAGTCTAATAAATTAAACAGGAGGCATAAGATCGCTGGAAACCTGATTACTGAAGTTCAACAATATTCCCCATAAACTCTCGTTAACCGCCTCTAAGGTGGCTAACAAGATGGGGGGGGGGGGGAGTCAATTTCTCCAGTTCGCCGGATTCCGGGCAGAGAGGCCGTGGCCGCTGCCGGGAAGGGAAAAGTTCCCCACCCTGCCCTGGAGAGGGTCTCAGAGCTCGAGTGAGGTGAAAACCATAATGCCGAAGTTTGGGAAGTGGGAAAGCAGCTGCGCGTCAGCGGAGGCAGTGCAAGTCGCCGGAGATGGCGCGGGACGCGACGCCCGCCCGGGACGCACCGCCTCGCCGCCACCAGGGCGCAAACCCGGAGCTTTGCGCTCGGGCGCCGAACGGCCCAGCGCCCCCTCTGGGCACGTGGAGCGCAGCCCGGGCGCAGCCCCCGGGGACCAACTACCCCCCTCACCACGCCCGGCGCAGCTGCTCCTGCTCAGCCCGGACAGCTCCCTTTAGGACGGCGACGTGTGTGTGTGTGTGTGTGTGTGTGTGTGTGTGTGTGTGTGTGTGTGTGTGTGTGTGTGTGTGTGTGTGTGTGTGTGTGTGTGTGGTGCATGTGTGTAGCGTGTGTGTGTGTGTGTGTGTGTGTGTGCGCGCGAGCGCGCGCGCGCGCCGTGGGGTGGGTAGGCGGGCAGGCGCACCAATTTACCCGGCGATCTGTTTTCCAGTCTCCTCGCGCGCGCTCATCGCGCGTCTGTACCAGCTTAGAGACGCCCTAAATTTACCAACTTTGCCCGGCGATTATCCTGGCTTTTTCCACCTCGCCGCCCCCATCTCTTTGAGTGTACGGGGTGTTGGCGGGACAACCACACGCTCTGAGGGTCGTGGCCCCAGGCTCCGCCCGGGCAGCGACGCATAACCCCGGGTTGCCCCTTGATCCAGCCGGGTTTGGGGGAGCTCCAGGCACGTTGGAGGGGTGTTTTTGCTGCTTTGCTGGTGGACAAATCATACACACCGCACACGCGCCCGCCCCCTCCCCAGCGTGACTGGAGGGAGGTCCTCGCCGCACCCAAGGCCCGCTTCCCAAGCTGAAGCCGGGTCAGGAGAAAGAAACTTGTGTGGAAGGGTGAAGCGTCCCCCTGCCTCCCTCGGCACTCCATTCCTCCCCCAACTCCGGACCCGGGTCGGGGATGACTTGTAGGAAGAATCTGCGCCCACCCCCTAGAGAAAAATCTATTATTATTATCTTAATCTACGCCCCCAAAGTGTCCCTCCCGCCGTGATTGACGGCGCATACACCTGTTCCCCTCGCCGAGGAGCTTCCAACGCTGGGGACAGACATTCGCCCAAAAGCTCTGCAGTGGCCCAGAGCCCGCCCGCCGCCCTCGCCCGGCCAGCCCCCGCCCGCCGCCCCAGTGCGCCCCTGCCCATACCTTGCCAACCCAGGGCCGCCCCCTCCCCTCCCAGGCCCGGCTCCCCAGCCGGTCCGCTGCCGGCCGCGCTGGCTTCGGAAAGAGAGAAAGAACAGAAAGCAAAACTTCCTGGCGGCCGACGGCCATCAGCTGCACATTCTGCAAATGCCACCGAGTAAAAATAAACCGGCCGCCGCTCCGCCCGGCCGGCTCACCCCGGGCGCACAACTCGGCCCCCTGCCCCGGGACTGTCGGTCCGGTCGATCCCCCATTCCCGTGCGCCCCCTGGAGCCCCGCTCCCCGACACTCCTCCACCAGCCACCACGCGCTCCTGTGCCCTGAAACTCGACCCCAAGTGACCAGGCAGCCCGGCCCTCTCCCCTTCGGTGCCCCTCCGTGTTCCCACAAGCTACCATTCTCTGTCCTCCGCCTGGTGCCTATTTTAGCCGTGCGCCCTGGATTCAGGGCTCCCTTTCCCCAACTGTTGAGCCCCGGGGTCACCCTCAGCCCACCCTTGGGGGCACAGACCCCACCAGACCCTCGCCCACCTCGACCGAGCCCCCTGAGAGTGCACGGCTCCACCCGCCCACCGGCCCGCCAGCCGGACATCCCACGTCCCCGGGCGCAACTTCTCTCCCAGAGCACACGACAACCGCGGCAACTCCCCCGAACTTTTCCCGGGACTCAGGCGGGCTCCGGCCGACAGTCACACGGCCCTGAGCCGGCATCCCGGCTCCCTGTGCCCAGCACTGCCAGCCCTGCACCCGGAGAGGCTGGGGTGGGGGTGGGGGGGGGCAGTGAGGAGTTCCACTTGCCGCGCCCGGAGCAGCGCACTTGAGACAAACTTCCCAGGCACAAATGAAAAAGGGGGCGCCGCTCCCCCCAGCCAAGCAACCTTTGCCTTCGTTTTCCCACCAGGAGGCACCCCCTGGCACCCCGCGCCTAAGTGAACACTGCCTACCTCTGCCGGTAGCACCTACACCCTCGTACTGGGGCACAAGAGTCGGCTGGAGGGGTTCCCCACCCACCCCCTTCCCTTGAGCAAAGTCTTGCAAAGTCACCCCAGGCGCCCCTCACCCCTGCCTCCTTCTCTGCCCTGGAGAGCGCACGAACCCCTGCAGCTCGGGAGGTTGAGGGGGGGAGCGTAGGGGGAAGGAGTGATTACTGGGTATTGGCGAGCACCTGCCCCCCCCGGAGCCCGCAGCGCGGGGGGCGCCCCCACCCTATTTGCAAAGTCCTGCACTCGCGCCTGGCACCTCCCCCTCTTCTCCCTTACCCCGCCGCCCCCTCAGTTGGAGTAAGTGACCCCCAGGAGCAGCAGCCCTCCCCTTCCCCGGAGCCGCGCGCTGGGCATTCCCTGGCCGCGGCGGGCGACGCGCCGCCCCGCTCCCGGGTGCCAGCCCTCCGTGCCCCCTGCCTCCCGCACGGCCGGAGTTGGGTGGCAGCCGCCGCTCGCAGGCTGGCTGGCTGGCTGGCTGGCTCTCTCGCTCGCTCGCTCGCCCGCTCCCGGCTGCAACCGGCAGCCTCGGGGGTGGGGGGCTGCACCCGGACAGGGGGCGAGGCGGGGAAGCACCCCGGGAGGCCCGCGGAGCTGAGGGGCGTGGGGGGGGCCGCGGCGGAGGGAGCGCCGAGTCTCTTACCTGCACTTGGGGCGGCTTTGGGTGACTTTCCAAGTCCGGGGGAAAAATGTGTGTGTGTTTGGGATGGAGCGCCGCGGGCGCGCATGCGCTACCCAAAGTTGCCGGATCCCGGATTTTTCGCTCCCAGTCTCTGCTCTCGCCCGCTGTGATTAAGGAATTCTCCGCGGCCGAGCGGGCGAGTGGGTGGCAAGCAAAACCCGGGCCGGATCGCGGGGCCGGGCTCCGCTACACCCTCACACCCCCAGACCTTCCCCTCCCGGTTTCTTCCCACCCACCGCCCCGCGGAGCTCGGCGGGCGCGCGCGGCGAGACGCGGCCTGCGGAGCAGATCTGAGCGCGCGGCTCCGCTTTGCAGCTGGAGAAGCTTTCTCCACCCCGGAATGAGTGGAGCAAAGGCGGGGGGGACAAGAGAGGAGAGACGGGAGTGGGTTACTTTTCACCTGTTCTGAACCCCGAGAGCCCGTCTGCTTCCCACTTTTCCTCTGAAGAACTAGCTCTTTCCTGCAAGTTAGAATGTTAGAACTGTCGAACCCAAAAGAACGTGATGTCCTCACTGTTTTGATATCCGCTTTGCACTTATTCTTTGCAAGGGAGTTTTTCATTCAGTCCATTGTGCAAGAAATAAATCCTTAAGTGAACAATGAAGAATGAACCTCGGGCCGTGGGGCGGGGGGGTGGGGGGGTACAGATAATGAACATTAAAACAAAAGAATAATATTATTTCAGAGAGTGAAAGGATCATGAAGAAAATAAAACAAGGCAATAGGATAAAGGGTATCTTGGGAGAGCTAATTTCCCCTGCCCGGGTGATAAAGAAGGCCTCTTTGAGGGGGGACCTTCATACTCCATTGGAGATCAACCTCCCTTTTCTCCTTTGCCCACCCTGCCCACCTCCCAGGAGGTTTGAGGTGGCCACGCCAGGCTGAGCCTGGAGGTCAGCAGCGATGGCTCTGGTCCTGGCTTTCTCAGCCTGGCCAGTGCCCACCCCAGGACTGACCAATCACTGTACCTGTTTTCCCTTCTGAACAAGGACAGAATGGAAATAGACTTGAAAGCAAGGAGGAAACACTCTGATGATGAGATAAGGAGAAATTGACCACACTAGTAAACAAATAGCTAAATGACTCGTTGAATAAATGAATAAAAATTGAAAGTATGACCAGCAGCTTTGAGAAGTGTTCAACAGAATGCATTAAACTAGGAGGAAATGCCACAGGCTGGTAAGCACTGTTGCAGGCTGGTAGACTTTGGGGCCTAATCTGCAAGATTTCAGCAAAGCCTCTCAGGACTAGTGAGGGGTAATGACCTGAGAAGCGGTGTTCTAACTTTTGATTCTGGGCTCATTCCACGCCTGGGACAGTGTAAAGACGTGATTAACAGCTTGGGCTTAGGGGTCAGACCCCAGCCACTTACCAGCTGGGTAACCTTGAGTAAGGCATTTGACCCCTCTGTGTGTCGGTTGCCTCAACAGTAAAATGGGGATAATAATTGTACTACTGCCCGGGTGTGTTGAGAGGCTAAAACGAGTTAATGCAGGAAAAGTGCCTGGGCCAAGACAGTGATCGATAAATGCCAGTAATTGTCGTCGCTCCTTGGGGCATCCAGTGTTCCCTCTCCTCATTTCTTCCTGCCCTCTCTCCCTTCCTTCTCCTCTTCTGTCCGTTTTTTCTCCAGCAACAGTCCTGTACTCATTCATTCATTCCCCAGGCATTTGCCGAGCCCCAGTGAAGAGCACATCCTCACCGGGGCTGGGGAGACAAAAATGAACCAAAAGGGACTTCCCTGGTGGCGCAGTGGTTAAGAGTCCGCCTGCCAATGCAGGGGACACGGGTTCGAGCCCTGGTCTGGGAAGATCTCACATGCCGTGGAACAACTAAGCCCGTGCGCCACAACTACTGGGCCTGCGCTCTACAGCCCGTGCTCTGCAACAAGAGAAGCCACTGCAGTGAGAAGCCCGCGCACCACAACGAAGAGCAGCCCCTGCTCGCTGCAACTAGAGAAAGCCCGCGCACAGCAACGAAGACCCAACACAGCCAAAAATAAATAAAATTAAATCTTTAAAAAAAAAAAAAGAACCAATAGGCCTTGCCTCTGAGAAGCTGGTAGAGGAGTTTGCTGGTCTCTCCCCTCCCCCCTTTCCCACTATAAGGCTCTGCCCCACACACACACACCCCAACAGCTGCATCTCACCCATCACACTTTCATTAAAACATTTATTCTTCCCTCCATTTTTTCTCAGATGCTTCACAATCCTCCCCCGACCCCCGCCAAGGAGACTTTCTACCTCCTGTGAAGAAAACACATCTGGGGTGGGGGAAGCTGGAAACAGTGGCAAGCCTGGGATGGCATGAGGTGAGAAGGGAGGCCTCCTCTTCCTTTCCCAACCACCATCGCCCCCCCAAAAAAACTAAAACAAAGCAAAAGGCTGGGAGAAAGCACCACACCCAAAAAGTAGCCCCAGCCTCGAAAGCCTCTAGTGCCTTGTTCCCCACACCCAACTCGCTTTGCAGGGACTGAAATCAGATGGTCTTTTCCTCATTTGCTTCATTTTAGCATTTCCTGAGCTTTCCCTAAAATAAAATACAAACTCTTTCCCATGGTCAGCAAGATCTGACCACTGCCTGCCCTTGGACCTCACCTCCCTCTACCCTCCCCTCGGTCACATTGTCCCGACACACTAGCTTCTTGCTGTCCTGGAAATCACCAAGCCTGTCCCTACCTCAGGGCCTTTGCACTTGTCCCCTCTGCCCAGAATGCCCTTCTTTCGGCTGCTTCCTTGCATCATTCAGGCCTCTGCTCGCATGTCACCTCCTCAGGGAGGCTTTCTCCCTAAAGCAGCTTCCCAGCCTTTCTCTCTCACTTTACCCTGTTTGAGCGTCTACAAAGATTTTGCTTATTCATTTGTTTCCGTATTTCCTGTCCAGCTGCCCCTGCTACAATGGGAGCTCCTTGGAGACAGGGACTTTGTTCTGTGTCCCCTCATGTCCTCCACACCTCAGCCTGGCACCTAGTAAGCCCTTGCTCTCTGGGGTGAATCAAGATAAGCCTCTGCGGTCCCTGCCCTTGAGGGACGTAAGCTGTAGGAGAATGAGTAGAAAGTGTCTAGGACAAAGTTTGGGGGAGGGAGGAGGAGCTGGTACGACCTGGGAGTCGCCAGGAGTTGCCAAGTTGAAATGGTGGCTTTGCCGAGTTTTCCACTCCCTGGCTTTTGACCAGGGGTTGACAGTGGGGAAGTAGATGGCTCTGGTGACTTGTGCCTCAACAGAGGAGGCTGCACAGGCAGGAGGGGAGGTGGGGTCAACTAAGGACCCTATGGAGGCCATCCTTCTAGCCCCCTACCTGCGGGTGGGCTGCATGTGATGAAGAGCCTCTCCCATTTCTAAGACTCCAGGGAAGTCCCTCTCCACTAGACTGTGAGCCTTAGGGTCTGTGCCTTTGTCGCGGGAGCCGAGGAGCCAAGCACAGTGCCTGGCACCCAGGAGCCTCTCAATGATTGATTTTGAACAAATAAATTTAAGTCTGTGTGACTGGGACAGCCTTGAAAGTAATCACAGCTCGGCTTCCTGGTCACAGTTTTTTGGTTTCTGGTCCTCTACAGTGATGGAAAGCAACACCTAATCGTACGTCAATAGCTGTTATTTACCGAGTGGTTATTATGTGCCAGGCAGCACGCTAAACACTTGTACGTATTATCTGATTAGATCGTCACAACAACTGTACCAGGTGGTTACTGTTATGAATATACCCATTCTACGGATGAGGAAACCAAGGCACAGAGAATAACTTTCCCAAGGCTGAACTAGACTGACTCCAGAGCTGATGCTTTTTACCCCCAGGACCAGTTGCAGGGATGGGGAGGTGACCAAAGCCTCACTTCCCGGCTTACCCGAGTGCAACAAGCATTTTTACCTTTACTCTGAGATGAAACTTGAATGTGTTGGGAGAGGAGGAGGAAGGAAGTAGAACAAATCTGCTTTTTAACCATAAATCTTATTTCAATCTAATAAAAGACAAAAGGAATCAAAGAAATCACAGAACCAAGCACCAGGCTTTATACACATGAAGCACTCAATCAGTGCTGGCAAACAATCACTATTTTTAAATTTAAAAATTACAGACTATGTACTTGTTTCCCTTTTTCCGAAGCTGCTCCTGGGTTTGAGGTCCTCCTTGGGTGAGGTCTGTGTTTTTCGAGTTCACTGGGCCTCTCATAGTTCTGGCATCACAGTGACTATTAGTGACTGAATAATTAAACAAATGCCCAAGATAAGTGATTATGGTGATTACTGGGCAAGTTGTAATTAAAAATAAAAAAAGCTGAGTGCATTTTTTTTTTTAAATGTCTCCCTTGGGAGTCCTGGGAAGGGAGTATGGGAGAGGGGCTTTTTCCCAAATCCCATCCAAGTTGACAGATTTGACAAGCCCTTCCACCCCCAAATTCCCTCGTTCTTTTTGCAAAGTACATGATTATTTGTTTCTGACAATATATATAATACGTGTTTATTGTAAAAAATTCAGAAAATACAGATAAACAGGAGGAAAATATTTTAATCGTCTGTAATCCCACCACCCATGGATAATCACTGTTGATATTTTGTTGTATTTCCTGCCAGTCTAGGGTCTTTGTTTTTGCTTTGTTTTATAAAGTCAGCACATTGGGGTTTTCTAACCGGCTGGCTATGTGTACGTAGCATGGTTTTCTCACGTCATTAAACACTCTTCTACAACGTGATGTTTTGTGGACCCATGGTAGAGCTTGACCACCATTTACTTAACCAGTCCCACACTATTGGAAATTTTGAACATCGAACTCATTTCCAATTCATTTCATTATGATAAAGAGCGCTAATGAATATCCTTGTCCCTAAATAATCACGCACATTCCTTAAAGTGGAATTGTGAGTCAAAGAGCGAGCGTGCATTTCAGAGCTCCGACTCCCGTTGCCAGAGTGCCCCCTCCCCAGAAGGTGTATGAACTTGCCCTCTGACCAGCTGTGTGTGAGTCAGCCCCATCTCTCCAGTCTTCGGTATTCTCACTCTTTTTTTTTTAAACCCCTGTTAATTTAATGGGTGAAAGAGTCTGTGATTCCAGTAATGAATCCTTATTAGAACCCTGCTGGCCACAAGCAGGGGCTGTTTCAAGGTTTGAGCGGCCTTGTTCAGACCTACCACCTCGGGCAGAGATGAGAAGGACAGACGCCTAGGAGCCGGGAGCTGGAGTGGAGAGCAGAGCCCTGTTACAGGTTCTCGGGGGGCTTCTAGAACGTCTACTTGAGCCCAGGCTTCTAGGGCATCTGCTCAGTTCCTGGGGGCAGAGGGGTGGGGTCTATCTTCGTCTTTCAGCCTCAACCGGGATGAGCTCCTGCCCCCTCCTACCTCTCCACCCACACCTTCCAGAAACCTCTCTGGACAGAGGAGCCTTAGGGATTTCTATGCCATAAACACTACCTGTTTTCCGAGTTCAGGATCCACACTTTGTACCTCCTTTCATTTCCCTGTCTGAGCTCTCAGCCAGCTCCTGTCAAGGGACAGGCTGTTTTGCTCCCTGGTTCAACTTTTCCCTTTTTCGAGTTGTTTCTAATTAATTCACTTTTTTGGTATGTATGTTTACCCTTACCTGGTAAGGAGAAAGAATTGCAGGTGACTAATTTTTTCCTTTTAGGGAATGTTCCCTAATCCCAGAGTCTCTGACTTCTCTATCCCTTTCAGCTTTAATATCCTCTGAACATCTCTATTTCTTAAATAGCTTTACATTTCTGGGGGGAAAAAAGGGTCATTCGCATTCAATGCTAACAGTTCAGGAAACACAGAAACATACAAATACAAATATAATGCAGAAAATTTCAAAACACCCACAATCTGAGAGTGCTGTATTTGGGTTTGAGTTGGACTTGAAAAATTAAAAGAATGAATCTAAGTGAGATCCACCAGGCACATCTTTTTGAGCCCACCCCAGAAGTCTGCCTGGGAGATTTAAGGATGTGTTTGGATAGGAGTGTCTTTCATGGCAAGTGGTGAGGTATGTGTCTGATTTTATCTGTATGGGAGTGTGTGTGTGTGTGTGTGTGTGTGCGCGCTCGCGCGCACGCGCGCACACATTTGTGGGACACGTATCCCTTTAAAGGAGGGTCTGGGTCTATGCAGGTATAGCTGCGCTCTATTTGCACACTGGAAGATTATGCCCATGCTGTCAGCAGACACCTGAATACAGAGACGTACAGCCAGGTGAGGGGCAGGGCTGACGGCTGACATCATCTCTTAGAAAAAAAAGATCCATGGGCGATACCTACCCCCTCCCATGCCTGTCAGGGAGGGGCAGGCCTGGCACCAGAGCCCTGTGGAACAAGGGAAACCAAGTGATGGAGAAGTCAACGGGGCCACCTGTCCTCAGAGCACAAGCCACAAGCCTGGTGGTTCCTGCCACGTACCACGTGGGGCCATATCTCAGCCCCAGCCCCTTCCTCCTTCCTCCCACCTCTCCCAGATCTGAAATCAGCACAGACCTCTGAGGGCAGAAGCAAACTGGACTAGTCATGGCCGTGCTGCTCTGTCCCAGGATGCAATCCCGCCTGAGGTTGGCGTGGCCAGGCCACGAGCAGAAGGAACCCGCCGTGAGACTCCGGAAGTGGCCATGCTGGCTCCCGACTGGCACCTGCGCAGGTGCTGGCCGCCGCCCATGGCACCGTGTCTCACGGAGGGCGGGGCTGGCCGGGGAGGCAGGAAAGAGCTGTTTTGCTGATGAGGGGCCCTCGTGTCACACGGACAGGCGTGCCAGGTAGCTGACTGTGGGTGGGGGAGGGCTGTCCCGCTGTGCCAACCTGGCCCGGATGAGAGCGACAGCCCTGCCCAGCTCTCCAGCCTCACCTCTCAACGCTCCCTCTGTCACACCTTTACACACCCTCTGCCCCAGCCACACGGAGCTGCTTAGAGCTCCAAACATACCCTGCTGGGTCTCCCCTCCAGGCCTTCATCCAGGCTGTTCCCAGAAGGCCTTTCTTCCCCTTCTTTACTTGTCCTCCTCCCACTCACCCATTAAGACCAAAGCAAGTATCACCTCCTCCAGGGAGCCTTCCCTGAAGTCCTTCTGCCCCAAACTGGGTTAGATGCTTCCATGTGGGTTCCCGCAGCCCCCGTTTCCTCTGTCACAGCACTAATCACACTGTTTTATGTGTATCTTAGTAGACTATGTGTGTGTGTGGTTTTTAAATCTATGTTTAAATAATTGGCATATTGGAGACTGGATTTCTAATTGGGTCACATGGGTTCAAGTCCCAGCTCTGGTACTCACTAGCTGTATGACCTTGAGCAAGTTCCTGACCCCCCTCAGCCTCAGTGTCTCTGTCTCTAAAATGGCAACAAGATAAGTATCTACCTCACAGTGAAGAATTAATTGAGATCATTTATGCAAAGCACTTAGCCTGGATTCACACATAATAACCATTGTTATTATTAGTCCCAGCATCTAGCGGGATGCTTAGAAAATGTCAAGCGAACGAGCAGTATCTACGTGTGTGATGTGTGTGTGTGTGTGTGCATGTGTGGCGTGTACCAGGGGGAGACCCAGCCTATACAGGGAGGCAGGTCCTGTGTAGATGTGTGTGTCCACTCCGAAGGGTAATGCGCTGGTTATTTATGGTCATGGCTTAAAAAAAAAAAAAGAAAAGACAAACCAATGTTCAGTAATGACAAAGTTATTACCTTTTTATTATTTTTTCAATAGGATTCAGAGGGAGTGTAAGGCTTGGCCATGGCCAGAATAACCAGCCAGGCTTGGAGAATATCCTGATGTTTTGAGCTACCCCCATTTCAACTGCCCCAGCAGGGAAAAGGCCAGAGAGGGCTGAGCAGTGCTCCTAAATGTGGAAGGCTTAGGGACAGAGGGAGAGGGGCTGCTCAGACTACAAAACAGGATCTCCAGCGGTAGAGCTCTTCCAAGCTCTGGCTGACTTGTCCACAGAGCCCAGAACATTTAACAGAGAACATTTCAGAGTGGGGCCCAGAGACAGAAAGTCACTTACTCACCCATGACCATGCAGCAAATTAGTGGCAGAGTGGGAGCAGAGCCTGGGTCCCCCGACCCCAGGCCAATGCTCTTTACCACCACGTGACTCACTTGAAAGTGGGGGTCTGCCTGGCCCTTGAGCTTTGTCTCAAAATTCTACCTGAAAGGGCTCTGACTTGTTAGAAGGTGATTTTTTTCCTGGGTCCTTCAGGGGATTGTTGGAGACATAATTTCAAGGCATCAGGACTCCGGATATTAACTAGACTACACTATGATAAGCATTGTCTATCTAGTGAGAGCTAATGGCCAGTGAGGGGACCAATCAGCTTTAGCCTCTTATTTGTTCATCTATCCATCCATGCATCCATCCAATCATCTATCCCTCCGAATTTCTGTCCATCCATCCAACACCATCCACCCATCCAGTCATCCATCCATCCACTCATCCATCCATATACCCAACAAACATCTGAATGAGTGCCCCATGTGCCAGGCACCTTGCTAGAACCTGACGGTCTGGAGATGCTGAGATGCATGCAACAAAATATTGGGAACAGCCCATGAAGAAAATTTTTGTGACGTAGGAGACTTCTCAAAGACACCTAGAGATAAGTGCAGGTAGATGAGGGTGACCTGACAGGGAGTCAAGCTCCTGGAGTTCCAGGTCCAGCTCTGTCACTAGCTTACTGGAAGGTCTTGGGTATGTCCCTTCTATTCTCTCTTTGCTATGGTTTCTTCCTCTATTAATTGAGAGGGTCGGACTAGCTCCGAGGGCAGGTGGACACTGTACAGAGAAGATTTCCTGGATGGGTAGCCTTTTGAATGGAAGGTTGTAAAGTTCCAGGGGGGCAGGGGACAGGAGTTCCCCTGGTTTACAGCAAGAGAATGAGGCCCAGAAGATTCAGGAAGAATAAGGACAAAGAGATGCAGGATGGGGAGTCTGTCCCAGCTCCACTCCACTGTGCGGATCTTCAAACCATTGATCTGTTTTTGTTTTTTTTTTTTAATTTTTTTGACTGTGTTGGGTCTTCGTTGCTGCGCATGGGCTTTCTTTAGTTGCAGTGAGCCGGGGGCTACTCTTCGTTGCAGTGCACAGGCTTCTCATTGCGGTGGCTTCTCTTGCTGCGGAGCACAGGCTCTAGGTGCGCAGGCTTCAGTAGTTGTGGTACGCGGGCTCAGGAGTTGTGACTCACGGGCTCTAGAGTGCAGGCTCAGAAGTTGTGGCACACGGGCTTAGTTGCTCTGCGGCATGTGGGATCTTCCCAGACCAGGGCTCAAACCCGTGTCGCCTGCATTGGCAGGCGGATTCTTAACCACTGCGCCACCAGGGAAGCCCCTGATCTGCTTTGCTTAACCTGCTGTGGGTCCCCTAGACCTGGGTCTCTGATTCCAGGTAACTGACAAGGCCCCTGTCCCTTTGTCATCCCTTCCCCACCTCTGAGCTCTTGTCTGCCGGAGCTGTGATCACCCACACGTAGCACTCTGCCCTCTGGGATTTATTTTAAGGTCTTAGCTTGTTTATTTATTTTATTTAGAGATTTCTCAGTGCTTTGTGGGGAGGAAAATTTGAATGGGGTGATTATGGAATACTATTTCACCTCGCTGTTCATTCACAACAAACAAAGAGAAATGATTGGTGATTAAAAATGCATTCTATCTGCTTGTTTTCTTTTGTTTTACCATTATGGAAATATTATAAATACTGAATACTAATCTGGACCTGCGGGGACCTCACAGACCTTCCAGAAACCAAGGTTCCTGTTTTTCCCTCTGGCAACCTCACGCTGTCTTCTCAGGCCCCAAACTATGGCTCAAACCCTCCCAAGAGGGTCCTAGGCCAGCAGGCCCCATCACTCAGTCCTTGCTGGATGGAGGCAGAAGTCTGCCCACTTCCTCGTCCTGGTTCCCTGCTTCAGCAGATGGAGTCGAGGAGAGCAGAGTCATGAACGTGGAGAGCGCTTGATTAGCCCAAAAGTCACAATCACAGAGCTTCACTCCCGGACTGAGGCTGCCTGCGACTCCCTGCTCTACCACTTCCTGGCTGTGTGACCTTGGGCACGTTGCTTTATTTCTCTGAGCATCTGTTTCTTCCTCTGTAAGATGGGGATGAAAATGGTACCACCTCATAGGGTTACCTTGAGGATCAAATGGGATCATAACACCTTATCACAGGGCCCAGCAAACAGAAGTGCTCCATAAATGTTGACTCCTGTATCGACGAATACTCCCTCTCCCTCTTCCAGGTCTCAATTTCTCCCTCTGGAAGGTGAGAGAGCTACGCTAGCCGCCCTCTAAGTTCCCCCCAGCTCCGGTGGGCGAGGCTTCTGCCTGCAGGACGGGGTGCGGTGGGAACAATCCTCACCCACCTTGACTGTGTTGGAGACCTTGGCTCCTTTCCGGGAACGCAACCTGTGCCTGCTCGGGGCCTCCTAATCAGAGCCTGCTTTCCATGGGCTCTTTTTGAGCCATAAACCCTGCACTTCCCCATTTATTTCAATCACAAACAAATAAGTAGGAGCCAAAGGGCCCGATCCAATTCCAAAGTGTTACACCAAGTCCAGATACACAGCAAGTTCCGTGGCGTCTGCGTTCCTTTTATCTTTCACTTTATTTAACCAAATTAACTGCTCTCCGTGTCCCCTGCGTGTGAGTGTCTCTCTGTCACATAAAATACAATCACGCTTGCGTGCTACATGTTTCAGATACTTTATCATTAACATCAATTCCAGCCAAATTAGGAGTTTCTCCCAACATAATTGCCCTTCCCATTATCCAGCACTTTATTTTTTCAAAGCACTTTCCGACCATTAATTAGTTAACCCTTAGGACGCCCCAGAGTCCGCGTTCAATGTCACCCTCCCTGTCTCCCAGCTGGGAAGGGGGAGGTGGCAAGGGGTCAGGTGCTTTGTTGGAAGTCACCCTGGATGTGGGACTGGGGGCTATGCTAGGACCTTGGTAACCCTCCCTCCAGCCTCAGACCCTCTGTCTGGGCCGGGTCCAGGCCCAGGCTGGTGGGGAGGGAGGGGTGGTCCCCAACACTTTTAAATCGCCTCTCTCCTGATCCTCTTGTTGGCTCACCAAAGGAAGAAGGAAGCAGAAGAAAAGATCGGCTGGGTGATAGCACCTTCTTTGATGTGGGGAACCAGGGCAAAGGGAAGCGAACAAAACACCCATCAGACAAAGGGACAGGTGCCATGCCTATGGCCCAAACCATTTACTTGTTCCTGCCACCAACAAGCACCCACTGAGAGCCAGGCAGGCGCCAAAGTAACAGATTTACCACCAGGATGTCTAGTAAGTGAGGTGCTTTTGGTGTATGGTTATGACTGCTGCCAAGCAAAGTAAGGGAAGGCTTGGGGCTGGATCTCTTAGGCACCCATTCCGGCTACCCGCTGGGACCCAGCTCCCTCCATAACTCTGCCCATACTCTGTCCTTTCCTGGCTGGGTGCGGCCACAGTCTCGGTCGGTCCCAAGCTAGGTGGGCAACTTAAAACCTTGGGGTAGACATCCTAGATGGGTTCAGGGAGAGCCATCTGGGAAAACAGAATGATTTACTTCTTGGACAGGCTTCTGGCTCGTCAAGAGGAACTCTGCAGCTGTTAGCGATACGCTGTCGAACCACCAATATTTTTCATTTATGGCCGCTCCACAGTCCTAACTTCTTTAATGATTTTTTTTTTTCTTAAAATACATGAACTGGCTCCCACAGGGACATTGCCAGGAACCTTCAGAGAGGTTTTCCAAGCTGTCATTAACCTGGAGCACAGTGAGTTTCCCAAGCTCTTCTATTTCAGCCTCTCTCCTTCCTTCCAGTTGCCTCAAGGATGGGGCCACCCGTGCTAAGGCAGCCTTGCAGATAGAACGCCAGCTACCAGGCTGGGAACTTTCCCCTGCCCTCTCCCTACTTGTCTCATGCCACCACCCTGTATGATGTCAGACTGCAGGGAGCTTTTGCAACCCAAGGAATAGGCTCACCCGGGGAAGTAGAGCTCACACTGGCCATTTCTCCTCTGCGGTCACACACCCTGGGGTCTGAATCCCAGCTCTGCCACTTACTAGAAAGTTTGACCTTGGGCAAGGGGACCTCTCTGAGCCTCAGCTTTTCAGTTATTGAGTGTTGTTGCGAGGATCAGGTGCGATAACATAGTTGAAGGTCTCAGCACAGTTCCCAGCTCCTGGTGGGTGCTCGTTGGACGTGAGCTATCATTTGGGTCCAGGAGCAGATTGTAGACTTTAGTATGACTTTCATTCTTTCAACCTCCTGCTTTTTATTGTCTCCACCTCATTTCTTTCAGGCTCTGGGTCTCAATATGTAAGCAAGGCCAGGTGATTAGACAACACCCTAGTTCTCAAGCTCTTCATTTCGCAGAGGAGAATAGGCTTAGAAAGGCGGTGAGACCTAGTTTGCCCCCAAGCCCCCCATCTGCTGTCCCAGTTGTGTTATCTTCCACACGGCCCTCAAGTCTGGCTCCATTGCCAGTTGCCATAAGAACCATGAAGGCAGGACAATGTCTGGTCCCTCCAGGGCTGCATCCCTAGTTCCCATCCGAGTCCCTGGCATGTAGCTGCCGCTCTACAGAGATCAGTGAATACTCAAATTGTCCTTAGAACTGCTCTCCTCCTTCTGGGCTGGGATTTTTTTTTCCATCTCTTTTATACTTCCGGGGCTCTGTGCAATAATAGGTAATAGCTCAAGACAGACAAAAGCCATGGGGGACTCTTTCCTCACTGCCCCTGCCTTTATAGCTTCACTAAAAAGGAAGATCCTATCCATTCTCCCCTAACCAACTATTTTTCTGTAAACATGCATGCATTTGTTCATTTGTTGACTCAACAAATGTTTGCTGACTGTCAAGTGCAGCTGACTTGGGTTTGAATCTTGGCTTTACCACTTACTAGCTGGGAGATCTTAGGCAAGTGACTTAACCAAGCTGATCCTCAGATCCCTCATCTGTAAGAAGGGGTAAGAGTGCCCAGCTTGTGGGTCTATTGTGAGGAGTTGATGAGACTTAAGGAATGCCCACGCTTAGCACAGAGCCTGGCACATCGTAGGCTCTGCATAAATGGCACGTATTATTTTTATTACAGGCAAAGCTCGGTATGAGGACCATAGATGGTACGGCTGAATTTGAGGCTCTGCCTGTAAAGGTTTCTGCCATGGAAAAAGGTTTCTGTAGAACCATTAGCCAATTCTGGTACCTAAATAACACAATCCCTGAAGTTTTACGACATGATGCCAATTCACAGAGCGCTCAGCTGGAGATGCTGTCTCCTGCAGGATTGCTATTCTCATTTCACATGAGAAGATCAAAACTCAGAGAGGTTGTGTGGCTTTCTTCAGGTCACAGAGCAGAGCACATTTTAGACTGTGGCCAGTCTAAAAACCTCAGACTCAATTTCTAGCACTTTCCTCTACCATTCCTCTACTCTGCCTTACCCCCCACCCCTTCCTCCCCATCCCTTGAAGATAAATTTTACTTACACAAGTGTGGCCTGGGGCCTCCTCCGGCACCCTTGAATGGTCAACTGGCACTCTGCGGGGCTGAGATGCCCCATGCAGGCCCATCATTAGAGGGGCCTCATGCCGGAGACCCCGCCAATGCCCCTTCTGTGACAACAACAGTGGAAACCGCCCATTTCTGGGGCCCAGCTTTTCCAGGTGATGCTGAGGGAGTGTGAACAGGCCAAAAGTGTTAGAAAAAGAAGAATAAGATTTGGTCTTACCTGCCCTGTGGCTCCCCCTTCAAGGACCCATTCAGACCCTCACCTGGTGTCCCTGAGTCCTAGCACTGAATGGGGGAGCCCTCCATTCAGGTACGACCTGGGCAGCCAAGGGGTGGAGCCACATTTCCAGGGGGGTCCTGTGAGCGATGCTGGGCCATGAGCCAAGGAGGGGGCGCCATCCTGTGTGCTCTGCAGTCCCCAGTCCCGTTCTGCTGGGGCAGCTGCTGCCCCTCCCACTAATAGCCACAGGTGGGTGGGGCTCAGCCTTTGACCTTCAGCATCTCATTTAAGCCTCATAGACAGGGTCTGTCATCAACCCCATGTCATAGATGGTCAGAGAGGTGGAAAGACAGCTCTGTGTCCCCCAGCACCTGGGCCTGTGCCCGACAGGTACATAGTAGACACTTGATAAATGTCTGTGGGATAAACAAAAGCATGACCGAGTGAATAAATGAAAGAAAATAGCTCCTATTAATGGGGGGGGGGCCCTACCACCTGCCAGCCGCGTTCTTCAGAATTTCAGTTAGCTTGTTTACTGTCTGCAGCAATCCGCTGGGTAGTCACCACGTTCATCACCTTTATACACGCAAACCAAGACTCAAGGGGATTAAGTCACTCCCTCAGGGGCACACACGCAGCAGGCGGGGGGGGGGGGGCTGGGAGGTGAACCCAAGCAGCGTGGCTGCAGGGTCTGTGTTTGTTACCCCTCTATGCCACGGTGGATAAGGTGAGGGGTGGATGAAGGTATGGGGGTCCAGGAGCTCTGCCCCCGTGGGTGTCTTTTCCCTCTGCATCATGAGTGCTCCCAGCCAGCATCCAAGCCAGGGGAAGCGTTTCCTCTAAGTCCCGGCCGCTCACCCCGACACATTCCCACCGTTACCTACACGGGGAATTAAGACTCAAATCCTCGTTTGACACGATGCAGGAGGATGCTAAGCACTTAAGCGCTAATTAATTAGTGAGCTGTACCCGCTGCCACCAGCCGCTGGAGGAAACCTCAAACAAACCCCCAGAGCCCCGGCGCCCTCCCTGCCACGGAGACCAAGGCATCAGCCAGGCACAGGGGGACAGAGAGGAGGGGGCTGCCCAGGAAGTCCCAGGCCCGGCCTCTGGTGAGAACGAAGTCCAGTCCAGCGCTGACCCCTGCCTTCCAGTCCTCAGAAACCTGCGGGGGCTGGAGTTCTGGGACCCTGACTCAGCCGGGACTCTGGAAGAGACTGTCCCATGGTGAGCAAGCCTGGGGTTGTCGGATGCAGCAACAGACTCTCAAGACAAGGCCAAGTTTCAGGGGCGGCACTGACCTCCTGCACTGGGGGCAGTTTCTGGGGCCCCTGAGACAAGAATGGGGCATCTTCTTCCCCCCAAGCCAGCTGTAATTGTCTTCCCGGGCTAGGCCAAGGGGCAAACGGGCCTTCCGATACTGATGGGCAGAGGCACGCTACAGCTGGCTTCACTGAGGGAACACCAGCTTGAGGCTGGGCTCTCCCCACCTCTCTTGACCCTGGTCTTACCATCTGTGGCCAAGGTCCATCTACCTCATGGGGCAGAGGGTAACTGAAAGCTAGGGCTTTGGAATCAGGCTGGGTTTGACTCCCTATTCTGCCACTTCACAGCTGCGTGACCTCCTGCAACTCAGTTTCTAAGCCTCGGTTTTCTCAGCTGTACAATGGGACTCACAGTTTTCCACAGGTCTGTTTGTGGAGATACGTGAGGTGATACACGTCAAGCACCTGGTGTGGGGCGTCGGGCACATAGTAATCACTCAGTAAATGGTGGGAGTAGTCCAAGCAGATATTGTTAGCATCATCGTCGTTTAAGGAATCTGCCCACTTGACTCTCAATTCGTTGACCCTGTAGTGTGACCGATCATCCCGGTTCACTCGAGACTGTCTCAGTTTTAGCACTCAAAGTCCCTGGTCATGAGAAGCCCCACAGTCCAGAGTAAACTGGGACAGTCAGTCAAACCCCCTGTGCCCTACAGAGGTTGGAGAGGGGGAGGGGAGAACTGGCAGTGCTGGACAGAACAGCTCTCCATAAAGCCTTCTCTCTAGTCAGGACTCCCTCGGACCCCAGACTCTGAAGCCCCCTCCTCAGAGGTGGCTAGGCTCGGGAAGGGCCAAAGGTGGCACCTGGAGTCCTAGGCAGAATCTGTGGGCGTCAGGGCCCTGGGCCCTGGGGCTGTAGCTCTGATAATATCCCAGCCTGCGTCAGCTCTGGGGCCCGCCTCCTGAAATATTTGCTTAACAATCAGAAACGGCAGAAACGGCATTGTTCGGGACAAAAATGAAAAACATTGGCCTGGGACTTGTTGTTTTTTCTTTGCCTTCCAAATTCCTCTGGGCCCTTGGGAGGGGAGATGGTATCTCGGCACTGCCACCTCAAGGACAGGCAGAAGCAAGAGTTGGGACACCTGGCTTCTGTTCCCCATTTCCACCCCCCAGGAACTTGGGGTTGGTCTTCAGTTTCTCCAGGTGCTCAAAAGGGGAGACTTTGGACTGTGAGCTGAATGAGACAGGAGAATATTTGGTTAGGTTAAAATAGCTATCGCATTACGGTGCTTTTATTGAAGCCTTCCAACTCTCCAGGAAGGAAGTCTCATTCCCATTTTACAGATGGGGAAGTTGAGGTTCAGAGCACTCACCTGAACCAACATCAAAACCAAGGCCAATCAGAGGACGTGAGAGAGAGAATTTCTATTTGGCATCTTGGGGGAACCAGATTCTTCCCAGAAATGAGCCTTCTCTTCAAACATGTGTTTGCTCATTAAACACCTTTAACAAGGGCTGAGGAAGTGGGCTGGAGAAATGAGGGCAGGGGGGCTTTGCCCCTTTCTCCAGAACTCTTGGGCCCTCAGAGAGTGTGGCTGCCTTTTGTGCAGGTACCTCCTTTCCCCCAACCCCATCCAGGAGGAGGCCAGCTCCCACCAGGGCAGTCCCACAGGAGGGGCCCAGCTCTTTCCCCACGATGCACAGGAGGAGGAGGACAGGAGGCAGGCCTGGCTCGCCTGCCAAGGCTGGCAGCTTGGCATGCAGATGGGTGTGGGGCAGAGACTGAATGTGCCTGGGGAGGGGTGCAGGCAACAAACGGAGGCCAGGCAGGGCCAGGGCTGGTGCTCCCCGAGCCCACTCTGTGTTTCAGGCACTTTAAATGCAACACCTCCTGTGTCCTCACGGCAACCACTTGAGGTCTTCTCGTCCTCATCCTCAGGTCCTGCGAAGTGAGGAAAGGAAACTGAGATTCGGAGAGGCAGGTTCAGTGGCTCAAGGTCACATAATAGCAGTCTTGAACCCAATCCTGACTCTCTACTGGGCATAACCAGGGCTGGCCCTCCAGCATTAAGAGATGGTTCTGGGGTCAGGCCTCTTGGATTCAAATCCTCAGTCTCTGACTCACAGCTGTCACATGAATGACATCACTGGTCTGTGCCTCTGTTTCTTCATCTGTAAGATGGGGCAATAACACAACCTCCTCACAGGGTTATCGTGAGGGCTCAATGGAATAATTCTGGGCACATAGGAGCTGTTGGACAGAGGGTGGCCATTGCTGTCACCACCTGTAGTTAGAGTAATAACCTTCTTACTTTAGGACTCAGGCAGGGGTCCCCCCAGGACTGGGGGCTCTGTAGGCTCAGGATCCTGTATCATACTAGAACCTGGACCTCCAGCTGCTGCCTAACCCCTGCCGTTTGGAAGGATTCTTTTCATCCTCAGCCCCCAGTTCTGGACCATTCTAAATGCCCTGGTCTTGCCAGGACCACTCAAGACTGTCTGCCTGTGACCTGAGCAGGTATCTCCCAGTGGACCCCTGCCTTCTTAGGTGCCTCACCCTTCCCTGCTCCATGGTGGGGAGGGGCCTCCCTGCCTTGAGACCCGGGCCCTGGATTCTCACCCCAGCTTGTTCTCAAACTCAGGCAAGCCTCTCCCCAGCTCTGGGCCTCAGTGTTCCCAACTGAAGATAAGACCGAATGAACCCCAAGGGTCCCCAGAGGCTAAGATCTGGGAGCCCCAGACTCCCTGAGCTGAGGAAGGAGGAACAGTAAATCTGGGCACCCTCAGGCTCCCCTGGAATTCTGCAACTGCCTCCTAAAAGGGCACTGGCCCCAGGCTGGTCCTGCCCACCTGCTGTCCACGTAGCAGTGGATTTGAGGCCATCAGGGGTCCAGACTCCTTCCTATGACTCACAAGGTCCCTCCAGGTGTGACCCTGCCACCCTCTGCTCTCTCCTCTTCGGCTCTCCCTGCCCCCAACACACTGGCCTTCTGCTTTCCCTCGAAAGTGCCGTGTGGTCTTGGCCCTGGCCTTTGCTTGTGGCGTGGCATTTTCGGGAATGCTCTTCTTGCCTGGTCCCTGCCCCTACCCCTCTGTTGTCAGGTCTCAAATGAGACGGCATTTTCCTGACCACCTGCCGTAGTCTTGGTCACATGTCCCTCCTCTAAGCTTCCAGAAACCCTTGCTATTCCTGAGTGTGAGACCACCTGGTCCCTGCCCTCAAGCAGCTTAGCATCCAGGGGAGGAAATGAGGTAAGCCCACAGGTACTGGCTCATTCATTCATTCTTTATCCAATCAGTATCTATTGGGCACCTACTCTGGGCTGCTGCCAGGGCTAAGCTTGGGGAGCCTGCACCCCTGGGGACTAGAGAACTGGGGACCTGGGGGGCACGGGCAGGGGGATCATGCTATTAGCAAAGTGTTACAGGAATGTATGATGTGATCCCCCCCCCCCACAGGCCTGAGCGCACCCACAAGGCCAGGACTGTGTGTTAACAAATTTTTCTCTCCCTGCACCCAGTCAAGTATAGCACAGGGCTTGGTGCACAGTAGGGGCCCAGTCAGTGTGGGTTGAAGAGAACTGAAGGCTGGTGTGTCCTATACATAAGGGCTTTGTGAATTCCAGGTGGGAAAGCGAGATTACTGTGAGCTGCAGCAGTCAGAGAGGACTTCCTGGGGGAGGTGTCAGGAGCAGGGCCTTGAAGACCGTGGAGGCTCAAAAGTTGGCAAGGAGGAGGGGGGATACTTTCCAGGCATGTTGGGGGCTAGGATAGAGGTGGGAGGAGCAGGGGTGTGGAGTTGAAAGCAGGGTGGGGGCAGATGGGGCAACCACACAAACCTGGGGGGCGAGGGTCCTGTCTATGAATTTCATTTCAGAAAGATCCGGGCTGCCCATCTGGTAACCACCATTCCTGGGACCCCCTAAGTCCTGCTCTGGCTGGTGGCGACTGGGAGTCCCGGTTCTTGTGCGCAGGGAGACCAATGCCTGTAGTCAAAGACATGGGTGCCCTGCCCCCAGCCCCAGAACATGGGGAGTGCCCTGGGCAGGGCTTGCCCAAGTCTGGCACTCAGAATGCACCCTCCACCCTGGGACGTCCTGTACCAAGGAGGACCTATTAAAGGGACAAAGGTCCTCATGGGGTGCAGGCACCCCAGCCCAGCCCTGGCAGCTGGCCCAGGCTTGGGCTACAGCAGAAACCCCTACCCACAGCCCTGCCAGCTCAGACCTCAGGGCAGAGAGGGAAGGAGCAGGGTCCTGGGTCTGTTTCCCTTGGGGCAGGGCCCCCCAAGTTGTGTGAGGACAGGATGCTGCTTGGCAGGTGCTCTGCACCTGGCAGGGCACAGACAGGAGGCAGGAGGCAAGGCACTTGATAGTGTGGACCCTGGAGTCCAGTAGTCTTGAGTTTGAATCTTGACTCAGCCCCTAACCTGCTGTGTGACGTGGGGCAAGGGACTTGACTTCTCTGAGCCTCAGTTTGCTCACAGCTGAGTAAAACAGGATTAAGGATAATACCTATTATTCATGATTCCTTGAGAAAATGTCTGAAAACACTACCACAGAACCTAGCACAAAGTAGGTGCTCAGTAAGGGTAGCTGTTACGTGCTGTGTTTTGGAAAGAGGGATGGACAGGTGGACACCGCAGGTTGGTCTAGAGCCCGCTCTGCAGGTCCTGGTGAAAAGGAAGCAGCTTTGAGATTCTTGAAGAAATGGGAGGCTGCATCCTCTCTCCAGAAGATACCCAGGGAGTCGGCCAGCGGCAGGAGTGATCAAAGTGCCCTGCAGACGTCGCATGGGTTAGGGGCAGGGTGGTTGCTTCGTGGAGGGCTCCTCGGGCCAGCACAAGACACAGGCTTCCTATCGCTAAATCAGGGTGTGGGGGCAATCAGCTGTTAGAAAGTGGACCCGGGTTTTATTATTGCTGAATGCTATCATCCTTGATAAGAACCAGATTAAAAGGAAGGAGCGGGAGGCAGAGGCGGGGTGAAGGGGTGGGGGAGAAGCAAAGGGCAGCGTTGGTCTTGCTGAGCAAGCCCTCAGATGCTCTTGGGGCACTGGCCAGGACCCCGCAGCCAAGCCCCTTCCTCGAGGGGGGCCCTGGGAGAGGCGGGGATGCAGAGACTGGAGAGGAGCGACCTGGCGGAGCAAGGGGGCAGGAACGCTGCAAGCTGGGGGCTCCCACGCGGGGACACGGTCCTGCACCTGGTCCTCTCTGCTGCCAGCTGTCACCAGGGGCGGCCTGCTGAAGTGACCAAAGGGAGGGACAGATGTGAGTGCGGATCCACCTCTGCCACTTATAAGCCAGGTGACCTTGGGCCAACAACTTCAGCCGTGCCAGCCTCGCTTTTCCCATGTGGCATGTTGATCGCTGTGCCCCCTCCAAGGCTCAGGATTACATGAGGTGAAGGAGGTGGAGTGCCTGCCACACCGAATCACTCCTCCGTCCTCCTGCCAGCTCCTTTGAAATGGTAACTGTTTTGCCTCCCTTTCCCCTGGTCTCTGCCTCTCCCTCCTGCCCTCACAGGGCCCTGGCCCTGGGACCTGCTGACCCTCTGCCCCATTCTCCCCAAAGCTTCACCACCATGGGAGGCACGCAAGGCCTGATAGTCCCATTTTACAGGTGGGGAAAGTGAATTCTAGAGCCAGATAGTGGCCTGCCCAAGACCAGAGTTGCAATCAGGGAGTCCTGGCTCTCTGTTCAGGGCACTTCCACCTTCTTGGACAGCATCCCTGGCCCTGTGACCTGGCAGGGGTGGGGGCCTGGCCTAGAAGGGCTTCAGAGCACTGGGGTGTCAGGCCGGCATGGCTGCGGGGCCCCCAGCCCCCTGAGGTAGCTCGGCCCAGGAACCAGGACTCCCCAGGACGGGCCCCGCTGGCATTCCTTGCCATCAGGGAAGGCTATAAAAAGCAACACTTTTCAGCCCCAGAGTGTGACCTGTGCGACTTCACAGAATCCAGAGAAAAACAGAGATAACCTTGGGGAGGCCCGACCTTCAGGCGGGGCAGGGGTGAGAAGGGGGCACCCCACCAGGCTGCAGCTTAGCCTGGGTTTGAGATGGGGCATGGGGCATGGTGTAAAATGAAAAACAGAGCTTCTTGGTGGTAGTTGGAATTATTATTATTATTAATTTAATTTTAAATTATTATTATTAGAGCCACTGAGGATTCAGGCCTGGCCATGGGCTGGCCCCGTGCATAGATCCCTGGGTCCTCCCAAGGCCTGATGAGGTAGCTCCTTTTTTTTTTTTTTTTTTTTTTTGTCGTACGCGGGCCTCTCACTGCTGTGGCCTCTCGCGTTGCGGAGCACAGGCTCCGGACACGCAGGCTCAGCGGCCACAGCTCACGGGCCCAGCCGCTCCGCGGCATGTGGGATCTTCCCGGACCGGGGTACGAACCCGCATCCCCTGCATCGGGAGGCGGACTCTCAACCACTGCGCCACCAGAGGTAGCTCCTTTTATTATCCCATTTGACAGGTCAGGAAACTGAGGCCCAGAGAGGACCAACAGCTTGTGCAAGGTCACAGCTAGAAAGGAGAGGGACTGGGTTGAACAGCCTCCACCTCACTGCATCCCACTCAGCACACTCCAGCCACATTTGCATCATCTCTGCTCTTCAAAGACTCTGGGCTCTTCACTCAAGACCTTCACACACGCTGACCTGAGGGCTTGTCTCTTTTCTCTCCACCTCTTCAGATTTCAGCTGGAACGTAACTGCCTCCGGCAGGCCTCCCCAGACAGCCTTGCTTATTCATTCAGGCAACACCTATTTATTGAGCACCTACTATGTGCCAAGCACTGTTGTGGGTGCTGGTGACACAGCAGTGAACAGAACTGACAAAATTCTGTCCTCAAGGGGCTGGCGGCCAGAGTGGATCAGTGAACCCTGAGTTTCTCTAGCTGGGGGAGATATTGCCCTGTGTTGGGGGGAGGTGAAGGCGCAGGATAAACCTGGCACGTCATCTCAATATGTCAATTTCTTTCTTAAATTTGGCAGGAGGGGAGTGGGGAGAGAATTATCTTTTATTTAAGCAACACAGATCCATTATGGGATAGCACATGATACTTCTATAAACTGAGGGGGGGTCCCAGGGTTTACCACAAGGCCACCCTGGTGAGGGGCTGCCCTTAGCAGCACTTTGGGGGAGAAGGTTTGAGACTTTGTGTCCCACGATGGAGCTATCCCAGCCTGAGAAAGCCAGGTGTCCAAAGGACTGGGGCTAAGTTCCTCCGGCCAAGCCCAGAGCCAGGGAGGCCGGGGTCAAGGCAGGCTCTGATCCTGCCTGCTGTGCAAGCCTCCTCCCCAATCTGGGTCTTCGTTTCCTTGTGGGTAAAATGATGGGCTTGTGTTAGAGTTTCTCTAGGGTCCCAGGAGCCCCGAAAAACCTGTCAGACTCTAAGGCCAGATTTGGTTGACCAGCTTCATCTGGTCCCATCCCATCTTCCCACAGTCTTCCCGCCCCCCCACGTCCCCATCCCCCACCTCAGCATCTGTCCTAGTGGTACCTCCAGCCTGAGACCCAGCTGAAGGCAAAGACCCTGCCCCACCTCACCCCAGGCTCAGAGGGGAGAGGAAGGGGAGGCAGGAGGAAGGTCACTTTTCTTACTTGGCCCGCTGCCTGGTTTTCATTAGGCCCGCTGCCTAATTTTCCTGGGCGGTACTTGCTGTCTTGGTGAGTCTCTCTTTCTTAACCGTTTTGGAGGAAACAGCCGTCACGCCCCGTCCCCCTCGCTGCTGGTATCATGGCCTGAAGTTCTTCCTGCTGTGTCACCTCCGTGCCTCTTGCTGCCGTGTCAGCCCTTGTCCCCTTTTCCCGGAGTCCCCAGAGACAGAGAGCAGCAGCTCAGATGTACCCAGACTTGATTAATAATCACACTAATTATGACCATTAGCATTTATCGAGCACTTACTATGTGCCAGGCCCTGTGAAACCAGTAACTTCCCCCCAACAACCTTATGACGTATGGACTATTATTATCACCCCCATTTTATAGATGAGGAAATCGTGGCTCTGAGATGGCAGGTTGTGGGACTGGGACCCCAAAATCAATGCTTCTAACCACCATTCCATATGGACTCAAAGGGCCCATGAATGCCCTTCTCCTGGCTAAATGCCTGCCCCACCACACACACACCCTTGTCTTCTAGACCTCTCCCTGTCGCTTCCAGAATGGTGTTTTTTCCTCCAGTGCAAGGAACCAAAACCCCAAACACAATGCCCTTGGGGTAGTGAGCGCTGAAGGATCCGACCCATTTTAAAGGTGTGGGAGGTGAGGCAGCCCCGGCAGGACTTCTGGGCCCAATAGCTGGTTTCTGGGGACCTCAAGGGCTGGGCCTCTTTCTGGGGTCAAGATCAATTAATGATGGGGCCAAGGAGAAACTGAGCCATCTGGCAGAGGGTGAAGGGAGGCAGGGCCTGCATGGGGACCCAAGCCCCTGCCCTCCACCCCTGAATCTGGGATAAGCAGAGCCAGAGAGCTGATGCCGAAGGCAAATTAGCGCCCCACCCCGTGGACTGAATTCTCCTGTGGGCAGAAACAAGTGGAGGGAAGTCGGGGAGAGACTACTTGGAAGTCTAGTTGATGCCCTAGCTAGACGGGGGAAGCACGGGCCCTTTCCAGTCTGAAGCGGGAGGGAGCGTGCTGTTACCACCAGCCATGCCACCGTAAGCCCTGGAAGCCAGCCACCCACTCCAGGAAGAGATAACCAACTTTGCCCCGAACCCAGAGCTCAGCTGGTACTAGTGGGCTGCCCAGCTCCTTGGGGCCAGGCCGGCAATAAAAATCCTGCAGTGGTGAGTGCAGTGATCAGAGGAGGGAGAGAGAGAGAGGAGAGGGAAAAAAACCCTCTAGTGCCTGACATTCTTTTTAGGATGCCCGTAAAAGATAATGTGACCTGTAAAATCTGCAAGCTGCTTCCCAGCCTGTGGCGCCTCGGACCCACGCCCCACTCCCACCCCCAGCTCCACTCTCCTGCCCTCAGGGCGAGGGCATTGCCCGGGGTGTCCCTTGGGGCTCAGGTCCTCAGAGCATCAGGGACCCTTGGGCTGAAGGAAGCAGCCGACCTAAGCCCCTACGGTCTGGTCTGCCAAGGTGGGTGGAAGGGGTGTGGCCCCTTCCACCCCCTCCTCCTCTGAGCCCCCATTTCCCGGGCCCTCGGGTCAGCAGGGCTGCTGCTGCCAGGCCAGGGGGCAGAAATGTGCTGGGGCAGATCCCGGCTCTCCTCTCCCAGGTGAGTCACCCCTGTGGGAGTGTGTTGATGAGTCTGAATCCCTGCTCTTTGTTTTCAGCTCCTGGGAATTCACACATTGCGGCAGATACCGTATGCCCTAGAAGCCTGGGTTCTAGTCCCAATGTTACCACCGAGCAGCTGCTTGAAATCATGTGTGTTCTGAGCCACTTTGGGCCTCAGTTTCTCTACCTTTAAAATGGGCATAAAAATCCTGCCTTTTGTAATTTTGCAAGAAGGTGATAAAGCAAAAGAGAGGGTCACAGCATGGGATGATGACAATAACCATCATTAACTGACCACCTACTATGCGCCAGGTGCCCAACTAAGAGGTTTATAATCTTCTAACCACCTTATGAAGCCTGTGAGATTATTATCCCTTTTTTTTAAGGCGGAAACTGAGAGAGTTTAAGCAACTCTCCTGAGGCCACATGACTTATACACCCAACCATTAGGCTCCCTCGCCACCCACAGTGAGAGTTAAGGGCATCCCTGCAAATGCCGGGAGCAGTGACCACTGTGCTGACCGGGCCTTCCCCCGCCCTCCAGGTGGGGACCAGTCCTAGGTGCTCCCTTCACCGGCTTTGTCTCCAGAGGGCCCACCCCTGCCATGGGTCCTGATGGAACTACCAGCACCCTCCCATGGGCGGACGGTTGAACTCTGTGTCCCCAAACTGAAACGTACACTCGTCACAGCCAGGAAGCCGTCCAGATCTGTAGATCTGCCTTGGGAAGGCACCGCCGGCTGGGTTTCTCAATTTCCCAGACTCCACATCTTCACCCCAGCCTGGGGAGCAGGCAGCTCCTTGGGACCCCAAGACCTCCTGAGAACAGTCCCTGAGATCAGACTTCTTTGTAGGGTGCAAAAATTTGAGTTCCAGTCTAACCTCCTCTCAGCCCCTTTCCTGGGGTTCATCTGACATTTCTAAATGCATCAGTTGGGCGATGAGGTAAGGCAGGAAATACTCCCTCCCCAGGCAAAAGCCCTTGGCCCCGAGCTTCTGTCCCTTCTTCACACTTCTCTAAATCTTCTCATTCGCATTTCCCAGTTCCCTCCATGCCTTATGAAAGCCACTGTCTCTCTCTACGTCCTCATAGCAACACAACAACAATGGCAACAGGCGTCGTGTGTCAAGCATGTGTTGTGTGTTAGGTGCTCTCCATACGGTCACTCATGTCACCCCCTTTTTACAGATGAGGGAATTGAGACTCAGAGAGGTCCAGTGACTTGCCCAAGGTCACACAGCTAGTCAGCATCAGAGCCAGGGTTCAAAACCCACATCTCCTGGACACAAAGGCCCTGGTTCTCAGCCATCAAGATTCTTCCAGCTCTGCCAGCTTGTGAGGCTCTTGCTGATTCTGTCCACACTCAGAGCGGCCTGGTACGTAGCAGGGGTCCAATGAGTGCTTCCACAGGGGATGAACTTTCTGAACGATTTTTGAATGTGTGAAAGCACAAGTGAGAGAATAATCAGCAAATGAATGAATGAATGAATGACCTCCACCCTCCCATAACCATGAAAGATGGGCAGCATTATCCTCATGTGTCAGATGAAGAAACTGAGGCTCAGAGAGGGGAACGCAATATGCTTGAGGTCACACAGCGAGTTGAGGGCAGAGATGAAAATGCAAGCCTCTTGACTCCTAACCCAGGACTCTTTCCCCTCGACACCAGCCAGCCACAGGCCCTTCCCACCTCCTTTAGCCCTTCATCATCCCAGCCACACTCTGGGCCCAGCTCTGCCTCGCATCTCTGAGGGAGGCTGCGGGCGCAGCATCTTTAAGCTGCCCTTTGAGGGACGAGCCAAGGAGGGGGCTGGGGAGGGGGGGCTCCACCCAGCACGCAGGGCAGGGAGCCCAAGCCCGTCCGTCTGAGATGGGGTCAGTGCAGGGGGTCTTTCTCGGCAAGCACTTACGGCACAATTGATGGGAGAAGCGCTCATCAAACAAGGGACAAATCATAAAGTTCGGGAGATGGAAATTAGGCAGGACAAACGATCCAGGTGCAGGGGAGATTTATGGGGGAGGCTGTATTCTAGCTAATGATTTCTGCTAATGATTCTCCGAAGTGTACAGTGGCACGGAGCCCGCGCTCCATGGGGTGACATGAATCCTGCGGGCCGGATGAAGGACGTTCCTGGGGAGACGGTGACGGCAAGGGGACGATGAAGAATGACGGACGGAGGGGGCCCCCAGATCCCCGGCCCCCTGGGGGTGGCTGGAGGAGACGGGACTCTCGGGGCGTGAGTAGGTTCTGCAGAGATTTATCGCTCGGCCCGGCTATTTGGCCCTCTCTCCACTCGCCCTGAAAGCGCCTCCCTGCCTGGCAGCTCTAAGTGTTGGTGGGGTCTGCCCACTGCTGACACACACATTTTCAGAGCCCACCACCATCTTTCATTCCACCAGCCCCGCTCACAGACGCAGGCTTCTGGCTGCAAACGGTCCCTCCCTGCCCCCTTTCTTCTCTCCTCCCTGGTCCTCCCCTCTGTAAGAGTCTCTCCTCCCAAATGCTGCTGCCCCACTCCGCGGCTGTTCTCTTCCCCTCTCAAGTTTCAGTGACCCCAAGAATGCCACTTCCGAGGACCCCAGCCAGGGACTCCCCCAGCATCTGTCCCCGGAGCACCCAGTTCCCCTCTGCTCCCCTCTATCACCTGGCTCGGGGATACTGACCCTCTCAGCTGGGACAGTCCCTCCCAATCTACCCTAAATTCTACTTACTGTGGACCAAGTCCAGCTTCCTGGCTCTGTAGTGGAGGACCCTTGAGGGACGGGAAGTCCCTGCCTTTCAAATCCATGACCAGAAAATGTTCTCAGTAGTTAATTCACAAGGGTCGAATGGCCAGGGAATTACATTTGCTTCTTAGAATCTTTATATATTGTCCGATTTCTCCGGAATGAGCGTGTGTGTGTGTGTGTGTGTGTGTGTGTGTGTGTGTGTGTGATTTTTTAAATTAATTTTTATTGGAATATAGTTGCTTTACAATGTTATGCTAGTTTCTGCTGTACAGCAAAGTGAGTCAGCTATACATATACATATATCCCCTCTCCTTTTTTTTTTTTTTTAAATTTCCTTCCCATTTAGGTCACCACAGAGCACTGAGCAGAGTTCCCTGTGCTATACAGTAGGTTCTCAGTAGTTATCTATTTTACACATAGTAGTGTATATATGTCAGTCCCATTCTCCCAATTCATGCCCCCCTTTCCCCCTTGGTGTCTATAGGAATTGGTTAAATATACCATAGAGTAAGGAATTTTATGGAGTCAGTGAATGTAGCTTTCAATATGTACTGACATGGAGAAATGTTCAAAAGACATTGGAAGTAAACAAGGCAGTTTCCAAAACAGTTTGAGGCGTAGCATCCTGTTTTTCCTAGTGGAGAAAGATCTTTGTGTGGACACATGCATAGAAACAGCTGAGTTTCCCCCCCAGTGTCTGCAATGGGGAGGGACGATTTGGGGACTTCCCTTCCATATTGTCTGAGCCTTATAGAGCAAACATATGTGCCTTTAATAGCGAGAGGGGGGGAAAGATAGCAAAGCTATTTTCATTTAGAAAACAAAAAAGGAGCAGCTCCAAGCGCAGGCCAGAAGCAACGCCCAGGTGGGAACCTTGCTGTCGGAGCGCCAGCTTCAGGCCGCTTGTCATGTATCCTCAGAGCATCACTTCTGACCGCAGATACTGGTACATGTCCAGGGAGGGGGTGTTGCCTTGGAATCCACTCTCCTCTCCACTCCTCAAGGCCCCTACCCCCACTCCTCCCTGGCCCACCCACCACCCCCTCTGGGTGTGATCAAAGGCCAAAGTGAAAACGAGATCTGAAACTTCAGCCTGGAAAAGCAGCGTCGCACTGATGCCGGGATAAGAAGGATCACCGCTCACCAGCTGGGTGCGCCCCCCCCACCCCGGCTCCGCCCCTTCCCTCTGATCACCTCCCGCCTGCATCCCAGGCCCTGTCCAGGGACAAGGCCTTAGGTGTCCCCTACCCCATCCACTGCCCTAGAGCAGATTGAGGAGTCTGCTAGAGACACCCCTTACACTGGTCTCGTTAATTGCACTTAGGCAGCATCTCTCGAAGGCTCCTCTGATAGAGTTAGCAAGTTCCTGGAGAGGCGACCTGTGAAACTGGCTGGATGAAGTGATTGGAGCAGCTGCTGGGAGAACAGAGCCCTGGTGGACTGGGATTGGGACAAGTCAGTTTCACGGGAACAAGTTGGAGGCTCCTGGGGCTCTGAGAAAAGGGAGGACCACTAGAGAGTTAGAAGAGATGCAATAAAGACACACGGCACAAAGCATCATGGAAAGATCGTGAGCGCTGGCATCAGAGACACCCAGTTAAAGTCCCAGCCTGGCCATTTCTAGCTCTGTGGCCTTGGGCAAGCCACTCACTTCTCTGAGCTTCCTTTTCATCATCTGTAAAATGGGGATAATTGTAATAACTTCACCTGGCGAATGGAGGGATTAGATTTAATATATGCCAAGTACTTCATAACTGCTACTGGTCAGCTATTACTATTGTCGTTGAACTTAGCGAAGAAGAGACAGTAGGCCTAGGAGGACCATAGACCTTGTCTAGCATAGGAGAGATTTGGGGCTGAGTGGCCCCAGTGTCAGTCTGGTTCACCCAATGACTAGACAAGGGGAGGAGAACAGGAAGAAGAAGGGGAAGGGGAGGCACCGGAGATGATCTGGGTCATCAGCTGCACCCCAGGAGTCATGATTCAGCTGGTGAGAAGTCCCCACCCAGAGACTGGTCCCACAGGCTGTGGCCAGGCCCACGGGCACAGCAGGAAGTCCCGTGGAGCAATGCCCAGAGTCACCCATTAGCCCAAGGGCTCAGGCACCCCTTGGCCTCTTTACAACGCAGCCCAGGATGAGGACCCAGAGCCAGCTAATGACTCCCCCAAGGCAGGGCAGGCCCAAGGAGATCAGGGAGTTTGCTGGGGCCACACAGCAAGTTCTGTGAGGTTCATCTCCTCCAAACCCAGAGAGGTCAGGTCACTTGCCCAGGGTTACACAGCTCAGACATGATAGAGCCAGGAAGCCTAAAGTTGGCCCATGACAGCAGGCTACCCAGAGTGTGGCTGGAGATGGTGCCACTGTGAGGCCCAAGCCTTTTAGTCCTAAAGCCCCAGAGCTGTGGAATGCTTATGAGGACGGGTTCTGTGGGCCTGGGTGCTCGGGGGGCTTCCCTGAGTCTCCTGAGGACCAGATCTGTGGGACATTTTCACAGCAGACCTTGCCCCCAGGAGTGAGAGATGGACAATCGCACTTGCCCACGTGCCCTTAGGGCCTCGCCTTGTCCCTGAGCCTCCCCAAGCACCTCTCCTTCCACTGGGAACGCCCCACCTGCATCCCTACTTAAAGCTCTGTGGCCTCCTCCACGCAGACCCGCTGCCCCCTGTGTCTCCCTGTGCCATCTGGCCCTCTGCCCCGGGGCCCTGGAATCAGCATGCCTGACTCTGGGTGGCTGGGTAACTTCTCCAGTCTGTTTTTTCTTTCTCTTTGGAGTGCATCTATATGTGTGTATCCCCTTGTTTGTTACTTCATGGCATTTATCACGTGTGTGCTTGTCTTCTCCCCCAGCTAGGCTCCAAGCTGCCCAAGGTGGGAACCACGTCATCACTGCCCTCCGTTCCCACCCCCACTACCTAGAACAGGGCCCTAGGTAGTGGGGGAGGAGGGTCAGAGTGTTCCAGCACAGGTCAGGGCAGCCTTGCTGTAAACAAAAGCAACTCTTTTGACTTACTATCCCATGCCCAAGGCAGGTCATTTACTTTACAGCAAGTCTTTGCTTTGGAGAAGGATGCTCAGCAGGGTCCCTCAAACAGCCAGCTTTCCTGGTACCTAAAAAGTAGATTTGTCCACAGAGATCCAACTTGCCTGCCCTGCTCTGAGCCTCACGGGCTGGGTCCACCGGCAGCCTGAGAAGCCCACATACCTGTCTGCTCTCTCTCCCTCTTTGGTGTGGCAGTCACGGCCTTTCCCAATCTAGCTCCAACCTGCCTTTCATAACAGAAATAAAAGCTATGGTTAAAAAACACAAACAAAGAAACAAAACCAATGGTGAGATGGTAATTGACATTCACCCAGTGCCTACTGCCTGAGGACACCTGACATAGCTGTCACTTCATTCATTCCTTGGATGACTCTGAGATGGGGTGTCAACTGTCATCCTCACTGTAAAGAGGGCAACAGAGAAAATCTGAAATGTCCCAGAAGGGAGCTGAGACTTGAACCCAGGTTAGCTAGTGCCCTAGGGCGAAGCCCTAACCAACAAGCCACACTGTCCCATTTGTGGCAGCCTCTCCCGCCAGGTAAGCTAGTCAGCCCTGCCATTGCTGACCACCAGCCTCTACATACAAAGTTCTCCTGCCCAAAAGTTCTCACTCTGTTTGTCCTTGGGTCCAACTCCTACTTACCTTTTCATACACAGATTTAATGTCACCTCCTCAACCCCACCACGCAGAATTAGTTCTGGTGGCCCTGCATTCAGCTCTCTGTGTGGCACCAATGACGTGATCTTAGGATTGTCGACACCTGTCACCCTTGCTGAACCAGAAGTCCAGCCACTCAGCTGGGATGTATTAGAATCATTCGCCTAGTCAACCAATATTTAATGAACATCTACTATGTGCCAGGACTCATGGTAAATGAGAAAAATGAGGTCCCGAGCTTATGGAGCACAAATCCGAGACGGGGAGAGAAATAATATATGTGTTAACAGACACGTGAACAAGATAATTTCAGATGGTGACAATCCTATGAAGAAGCAAACAAGGTGACATTCTGTAGAGACCCTGAGCAGATGTGATTCTGGTCTTCACCAAAGTGAGTCTTCTCTTAGTTTGACCTGGCTCTATCTAATGATATCTATCTGTCACTCACTCACTCATTCATTCATTCATTCAATCACTCATTTGCTAAGCACAGATCTTGCTGGGTTCATCCTCCAAAGCCCTGGGGTCCCTTGGGGAGGTGAAACCAGGGAGACTAAGGCCAGGGAGGGGAGGGAGCAAGGTGGGGACTACATGGTATAGAGCATTTCCACGCCCTCTGATCAGTCATGCTTCCTAATTCAATAAGGTGAGAGGAGCATAATTTGATCATATTTGTTTTGCATCACTGCAAAAACAGAAAATGAAGGGCTGCAGAACCGCACCAGTTTACTTCATCCGACCTTGATTAAAAGAAAATTAATTGTCGCATCTCTCAGGATATCACAGGCAGTAGCCAATGGCTCTCCAGGATACCACAAAGAGAGGGAAAGAGAGCAGAAGATGCTTCATGCCCTTTTCTCTAGCACTTCCAGTCCAGCTGGCAGCAGAGACAGCCGAGCTGGGGAAGCGTCTCTCTGCACAGGAGGCTGCTGGCAGATAGCTGGGGGGCCCTGAGTCCTTCCTCTTCTCTCCTACCCATTCTGGATTTTGCCCCCCTTCAACCCCACACCCCGCCCACAGCCCAGAGAAGATTCTCTGGGCTGGGGCCCCATCCCAGAGCCCTCCGCGGGCTCCTCAGTGGCTCCCCTCCCATCCCCAGGGCTGGCAGATGCCTCGTGGAAGATGTCCCCCAAAGAGCCAGGCCCCCTCGAGCTTGCCCCACCCCCAGCCCAGGCTGCCCAGCCCAGAGGGACGGAAGGAAGGAGGGGGCTTGGCGCTGCCCGGGTGAGCCAGAGCAGGGGGGTGGGGTGTCAGTGGGGAGAGCATCTCATGAAAAGTTAATGCCCCCTTGCAGGTTGTTGATTTTTGTTTGTTTTTCTCTTTTTGCCAGAAGAGAAGCCTCTTTCATTAGCCCAGACTGTCATTACCCGGCATTAAATTTTCATAGAGCGGGCGGGAGGCCAGGAAAGGGGAGGCATGCAGCGGGGCGGGCTGGGGGCTCCCTGAGCTGGGCCTGCTGGGGGCTGAGACTGGCTCCCCTGGGTTCCCGTCTGCACACTGCTAGGTCTTAGTAATAACACTCGCTTTTCTCTGTCACCCACAATATGTTAAGGATGGCCCGTGGACTACAGTCTATGGTCTTCCTAATGCTCCTCTGTGGTGGGTTCTAACTATCCCCATTCTACAGATGAGAGAAACTGAGGCTCAGGGAACTTGTGGCTCTTGCCCGTCACAGACAGTAAGAAGTTGCTTCACTGACTCCCCCCACCCCACCCCAGGCTGTGCTCCCACGGGGCTGAGAGGCAAAGAGAGGAGTAGAGAGGTGGAGGGGGTGGAAGGGGTGGAAGACAGACACGAGCAGGGTGGCGACTCGGGTGTCGTGGGTGCTCTACCCTGTAGGGAGCGGCGGGAGCCTGGCCCCCAGCCCCATCCTGGGAGGCGGGGGTGTGGCTCTCTCAGCCAAGCAGGGCCTGCGCCCCGCCAGGCAGGTGTCAGGGCCTTCACAATGGTGCACCTGGCATGGGCACCAGGCCTGGCCATTCAGCCCCGAACAATCACTGCTCCACAGCCGCTGGACCAGCGGCCTCCAGGGGCAGGAGGACAGGAGGGCAGCAGATGGGCCTCGGGTGTCAGGTTTCCAGCCTGGGGCTGGGGGAGCAGGCAGCCCTGAAGGGGGAAGGGGAAGGATCAGGGTCCTTCCCGCCCCCCTATGGCCCCTCCCAGCCTCTGGTCCCTGAAGGAGGGTAGGAGGGACAGGGTGGGGGTGCAGGGGACTCTCTGCCCACCACCACTGCCACCTAGAGCAGGGCAGAGGGGAAACAGTCCCCAGGCCAGGACTGAACTGGTGGGCTTCTCATAGGGCTGGGGAGCCCTGAGAAGGCTGCACTCTGGCCCTACCACCCATTGGAACAGCTCACAGAACCTCTCTGGGCCTCAGTTTCCTCATCTGTAAAATGGGTGTCTACTTGCTAAATATTTACTGAGCACTTGCTATGTGCTAAGCGTGCTAGAAAAGCAGCAGTGAACAAAAGAGATGCAAATCTCTTTTGCACCTGCACCCTGAAGCTCACATCCTAGTGTAAGAGACAGACAACAATCAACATAAAAGAATTAAATACTTAGTGGGATATGGAGGGAAGTAGGCAAGGGGGTTACAACTTGAGACAAGAGGTCAATCCCCAAAAGAGGTTATCAGCCAGGCAGATGTGGGGGAAAAGCATTCCAGGCAGAGGGAACAGTAGATGGGTGCTAAGAGTACCTGCCCTGTAGGATTTTTCTGGGGCTGGAGGAGGGGGCAGGTGAAGGGCTCAGAATAGGGCCAGGCCCACAGTCTGGGCTCACAAAGGATGCACTAAGAGCGGAGCTGACAGTGGCACTTATCACGCTCCTGTGCCAGTTTATTTGTCTACCCCGTAGCCTCTGAGCTCCTGAAAGGTAGCATCATTATCCTCGTTTTACGCATGAGAACACTGAGGCTTGCGAAGGGAAAGGAAATGAGTCACGCCTTGTGTGCTGGGTGCCAAGTTCTCCTGTTCCAGGTCAGAGGTGAGACATGGTACAGTCAGGACGCCATCCTGGCTGGGACTTCTGCTCCAGTGCTCTGCCCATGTGATACCAGACAGGTGGAGGATAGGATGGTGAAGTCAGGGAAGGAGCAAATGCCCCACAACCGGGTCATGATCGGCCCATCTTTGCAGGGTCTGGGGGAGAGTTTAGTGCCCCTGTGCTTCGGGAAAGCTTCCTTGTCACTCTGAACTTGGCTTTGAGGCACCAGATGCCTATGGGGGTGAAGACAGGAGGCTCTGAGAAGGGAGGGGGGAAAGTTCAAACCCCTGATGTCGCAGAAGTGGAAACCAAGGCTCAGAGAAGGTTTTCGGAAAAGCCTCTGCCCATCCCTGACCTCAGTGATTGCATCTGTGCAATGGGACTGGGGCTGTAATGGATATAAAATACCAACTGTCCCAGGGGTGGAAGGTACTCCCTCCATCCAAGGCCGGGAAGGGACAGCCTGAGAGATCAAGTGGGAAGACTCTTCTGAAGGGGCGTTCTGGCTGTGGACGCTGGCACACACAGGAGGGCCCTTGGCACAAGGAAGCTCTCACAAGTGTGTGAGTACGGCTGCAGGCCTGGAGGCAAACGGCGGTGCACCTGGCGGTGATGCAGATGGGGATCAAGGAGAAGCTGGAAAAGGTGGCCCACCCACTCCTAAACTCCAGTGTGACTGCCTCATTTCCTTAGGTGATGCTCTTCAAGCAAAGTCTCCTTGGAGGTGTGTCAAGAAGTCTGTGGGGCTCTTCCATCCCCCAGGAGGGGAGATGCAGGCAGAAAAGGGGTGACAGACTGCTGGAGGTGGAACTCATGGGCCCTGGAGTCACAGACATCTGGGCTCAAACCTAGGCTCTGCCACTTACTAATGTGTGACCCCAGACAATCATATGGCGTCCCCATGCCTCAGTTTCCCCATCTATAGAATGGGAACTAGCCTCATGGGGTTCGGGGGAGGATTCAATGAAACTGCATGCAAGGTCCTCCTCGCAGCCTGGGAACAGGGTCAGCTCTGGGTGTGGGCACTGTCCTTAGTGCCCGGCGAGCCGGGAAGGAGCATCGTACCTGCAGGCAGGGTCACAGGGAAGCAGCTGAGGCCTGAAGAGTTTAGGGACTCACCAAGGTTACACATCTAATAAGTGAAAGTGTTAGGATTTGAACTCAGGTCTACCTGATTCCTGGGCTCTCTCTGGTGCACAGTGGTGGATTGGAAGGCCCAGGGGAAGTAAGGGATGGGGCTCAGGTGCGATGAAATGAGGTGGTTCCCAGCCCCCTCCAAGCCCCAGCTGGCTCCCCAGGGACGCCCCCACAGTGGGCTCGGGGACTGACAGGGCTGCCTTACTCTTAGTAGCTATAGTGGCACCTACTGTGCAGCAGATGAAGGATGAGGGCGCCGCGCGCCCCCTCCCAGCCACCCCCAAGCTTGGCTGGGTTCCTTCCCACCCATCCCCGGCTCGCTCATTCTAAGAACAAAGGCAACGCAGGCACAGCCCCACTTCCTGGCGATGCTGATTATCTAATTCTCTATCCCGCAATTACCACTTCCTGAGGGAGGCATTATCCCAGGAGATCCTGCCCTCCTGCCTGTCCCAGGGGCTCTTGGGGGTGTTTATGGTAGGGGTCCTCATTCTTACAGGGAAGCCCGCAGGGGGCCAGGCTGGGCCCTTGACCTTGCCTTCAGGAATTGGGCCCTCCAGTGGGGGCACTTGGCCCGTGCTACGGCCCCACCCCCTACCTCTCCCAGTATCCTGGGCTCTGGGCCTCCATGGGACCCAGATCCATGGGCTCTCAAGAGGTCAAGGAGAGGTGTGTGCAGGCATACGTAGGGGTGTATGTTAACACGTGTAAGTGATGTGCACATGTGTGAACAAGTGTACTAAGGTCTAAGTGCATAAGACTGTACAAATACAAAGATATGAATGTGTGTGTGTATACATCACACTGTATATTTATACAAGTGAGAATGTGCAAAGATGAGTGTGTACAATGAGTCTGTGAGCACATATGTGAGCCGGTAACACAAATGATTGCATAAATGAGTGTGCAGATGTGTATAGAGGTATATATATTAGTGTGCATTTGTGCATGGCTGAGTTTGTGTTGGACTAAAAACAGGTGTGAGAGGGTGTGACTGAGTGTGGACAGGGCCACCCGAGGCTGGGACAGGAGAAGGGGGAACCCCCACTCCCAAGCAGGGGAGCTAGCTGGGCCTGGCAGTGGTGAGGGGGAGGGGAAGGTGGGGATGCCCCCCAGGCCAGCAGGTGGGGACATCAGACCTCCAGCCAGAGGCCTGCTTCCTGCTGCCCCTGGAGCTCCCACCCTTCCTGTCAAAGGGAAGGGAGTGCTCACCTAGGGCTGGCGGAGCTGTTTGCAGATGCAAAAAGACTCAGTGCTGATTTGCATCTTTCATTTGCATACATTTCCACAGGACCCACTGATTGGTTATTTGAAAGCCCCAATCCTTCCCAACTCCTGTCAGCTTGCAACGGCCCTTCCTGGAAAAAAATCAAGGTTAGGTTCTGCTTGACCCAGGGCTGAAGCTAAGTAACCCATGGGCCTGGCCTGGGTGGTACTTGGTGCTCAGTGAGATACTGGCCCTTAGGGGTTGCTCCCTAGCACAGAGCAAATAGCATTCCTCAGGTCTTGCCTGACGCTGTGAAGGGGCTTACTGGCTATGCCATCAATGCATAAGCAAAGTTGTGGATGGGGACAAAGCAGGTGCAAGCTACCTGGGCTTCTCAAATCTTCAGGTGGGGTCTTAGCCATGAGGTCCCCAGAACCTGAGGTGGGGCCTGGTCCCCTGGGCCAGGGGGGCCAGCCCTGAGGATGGATGTCGGGGAATCTGAAGGCTGCTAGTCAGAATCCTGACTCCGGAGTTTTGCCTCTCCGTCCCAACCATCCCTCCCCCTCCTGCCCCTGCCTCCCACCACCTAAGATGGGATCCAGAGGCATGACCTCCTCTCTCCTCATCACGGCCAGATCCCCGGTCAAGCATTTTTGGAAACACCCCTGTTTCCCCAGGCCTCTGAGTCTCCCAGCAGCCCAAAGTGCACGCAGCAAGAGGCTGGGTGAGTTCTCAGAGACGAGGAAAGAATTGAGATGCCCAGCAGAGGGTTGAGTGTGTGTGCGTGTGTGTGTGTCACTCACCACTGTGAGTGTGCATGGTATAGTCTCTGAACAGGGGAGAAGGCATACATCCTGGGCCCGGAACGGATGTGGACCTGCAGGCCCGTGTGCACAGGTGTGAGTTTATGTGTTGCGTGCACGTGCTCAATAATGCGTCAAGGAAAATAGAAGTTTCCAGTGTGAAAGGCCCATATGCTCCGCTTCCATTTGTCTTTTCACCTAAAGTACCTCATTTTCCCCTACAGTATGGCTTGACAATGACAGGGCCTTTAAATTCTCCTTTTATCAGAAACACATCACACATACATACGTGTAGATACATACACGTGCGTGACTATATTATTGGGTACATGCACATAGGTGTGAGCACATGTTATAAGTGCATTGCACGTGAACATCCACACACATCGACGGTAAACACACTCCTGTTAACACCCACAGCTCCCGTATCCACGTCTGGCACATGGTTGTCCACATGTCCTTTTTGCCAGTGTGCTTATATGTGGCTCGTGTGTGCAGGCCTGATGTGTGAACCCAGCACTGCCCTGGCAGATCCCTTGGCTTGGGTGCGCCTCGGGCCCCGAGGGGACACGTGTGCCCAGGGCTGTGCCCGCACCCATGTGGGAGCACATGGGGTCTGCGTGACCGTGTGAGGAGGTGTGTGTACAGGACAGCGTGTGTTTGCATATCGGGAATTGGGGATGTTTAGTAATTAAATCCCTTTTCATTCTTCTGCACCTGTCTCCTTCTGAAAGCTGAGAGAACAGACGTCAAACGGGACGAGGGCTGGATTGAATACAGCCAATTCTGAAATATTTATTAGCTTGTGACTCCACTCAATGGAGGAGAAGGAATGCCAGCTAATCCACCCAGCAGTGCTCACAGCAGGGACATTTTTCAACAGGGACTTCTCATATTTCAACGACAGCCCACTCTGTCCAAAAATGGCAGAGTTTTCATCTGGGCCCACGCGGAGTTCTCCAGAGCTCTGGTTAAGGACCTATATAGGGCAGGGATCAAACCTGGGCTCCTGTTCCTGGGTTCCCCTGTCCCCTGCTCACCGCTTCCTGGGGCCCTTCCTCAGGCAAAGTACCAGTGAACTGGTAGATAATCGTGTTGGCCTGTGCCAGCCACCCTTTACGGGGCCCTTACTCTGTTGCAGGCACTGTGTGTAGGGGTTTTTATACATTCTCTTATCAAACCTTCACAAAAATTGAATAAGTGCCAAGTAGTACCCACTTAATATACTAAGAAACTAGGAAATTCAGAAACATTTAACAAATAAGGAAACTGGGACTCAGAGTAATGAAGTAATTTGCCCAAAGTCATCAGCTATTTAGTGGTGGAGGCAGGATTTGAAGCCAGGGAATGAGGCCCCCAAACTCAAACTCTCAATGGTTACACCCAATGCCTCCTAAGGGAACTAATAAGGGCCTACTCCATGCACTATGCTGAGAAGATCCATGAGAAAGAGTGCAGTGATCCATTGGTGATGTCTGCCACTGTGATAGGAGGAGATGGCCATATATCTGCTGTCCCTGATCCTCACCCCACGCCAAACCTGCTCATCACCAAGTCTTCCCTTCTTATAAATGGCAACACAATTCCTCTAACCGCCCGGGCCAAACACTTTACAGTCTTCCTTTACTTCCCTTTCTCTCTAACCCACACCCAAACCTTTGGCAAATTCTGGTGTCTCTAACCACTTCTCACCATCCGCATGGATGCTTCCCAGTCTGAATCACCATCACTTTCCTTTGGATTATTGCAATGGCCTCCTAAACAGTCTCTTACTTCCAATCTTGCCCCCTATGGTGCTGTTCTCCTACCTGGGATCTCCATCCCCAGATATCCACGCAACTTGCTCCATCACCTCCTTCAGGCTCTGCTCAAATGTCACGTTATTCGAACCGCACTATAGAAACGAGCATACCTCCTTCCTCTGGGTCTGGCACTCCCATTTCCCCTTATCCTGATTTATTGCTCTCCATAACTTTTATTTGACATTCTATGTATTTGTTATTTTCATTCATTTCAATAATGACAAATATTTATGGAATATTTGTGCCAGGCACTGTTCTTTCATCACTGGTTCTCAGTAAGTTGACTGTGATGTTCCTAAGTGTGGTTTTCTTCAGGTTTCTTCTGCTTGGGCTTCATGAAGCTTTTCAGATTTGTGGGTTTATAATTTTCATCAAATTTTGTAAAAATGTAGTCATTATTTCTTCAAATATCTTTTCCGTCCCCACAAGGCCTTCTAGAACTCAATTATACATATGTTAGACCTCTTGATGTTTTCCCACAGGCCACTGAGGCTCTGTTGGGTTTCCCCCCACCAGTCGTTTTTTCCCCCTCTATATTTCATTTTTGATCATTTCTATTGCATTACTGTGACTTTAAGGTCACTGATATTTTCTTCAGCAATGCACTGTCTAAACTGCTGTTAATTGCATCCAGTGTATTTTTCACCCCAGATACTGCATTTTTCATCTCTAGAAGTTTAATTTGAGCACTTCTTATATATATTTTTAATTGGAGTATAGTTGCTTTACAATGTTGTGTTAGTTTCTGCTGTACAATGAAGGGAATCAGCTGTATGTATACATATATCCCCTCCCTCTTGGACCTCCCTTCCACCCTGCCAACCCACCCAGCTAGGTCACCACAGAGCACCGAGCTGAGCTCCCTGCGCTATACAGCATGTTCCCACTAGCTATCTGTTTTAAACATGGTAGTGTATATATGTCAGTCCCATCCTCCCATTTCATCCCACCCCCCAACTCCCACCCCATGTCCACATGTCCATTCTCTATGTCTGTGTCTCTATTCCTGCCCTGCAAAATAGGTTCAACTGTACCATTTTTCTAGATCCCACATGTATGCGTTAATATATGGTATTTGTTTTTCTCTTTCTGACTTACTTCACTCTGTATGACAGTCTCTAGGTCCATCCACATCTCTACAAATGACCCAATTTCATTCCTTTTTATGGCTGAGTAATAGTCCATTGTATATGGACCACATCTTCTTTTTTTTTTTTTCACATCTTCTTTATCCATTCATCTGTCGATGGACATTTAAGTTGCTTCCATGTCCTGGCTATTGTAAATAGTGCTGCAATGAACATTGGGGTTCATGTGTTTTTTTGTGTTTTTTTTGCGGTACGTGGGCCTCTCACTGTTGTGGCCTCTCCCATTGCGGAGCACAGGCTCCGGACGCACAGGCTTAGCGGCCATGGCTCACGGGCCTAGCCGCTCCGCGGCATGTGGGATCTTCCTGTACCGGGGCATGAACCCGTGTCCCCTGCATTGGCAGGTGGACTCTCAACCATTGTGCCACCAGGGAAGCCCCATGTGTCTTTTTGAATTATGATTTTCTCAGGGTATATGCCCAGTAGTGGGATTGCTGGGTCATATGGTAGTTCTATTTTTAGTTTTTTAAGGATCTCCATATTGTTCTCCATAGTGGCTGTATCAATTTACATCCCACCAACAGTGCAAGAGGGTTCCCTTTTCTCTACACCCTCTCCAGCACTTATTGTTTGTAGACTTTTTTTTTTTTTTTTTTGTGGTACACGGGCCTCTCACTGTTGTGGCCTCTCCTGTTGCGGAGCACAGGCTCCGGACGCGCAGGCTCAGCGGCCATGGCTCACGGGCCCAGCCGCTCCGCGGCACGTGGGATCTTCCCGGACCGGGGCACGAACCCGTGTCCCCTGCATCAGCAGGCAGACTCTCAACCACTGCGCCACCAGGGAAGCCCTGTCTGTAGACTTTTTGATGATGGCCATTCTGACTGGTGTGAGGTGATACCTCACTGTATTTTTGATCTGCATTTCTCTAATAATTAGTGATGTTGAGCATCTTTTCATGTGCCTTTTGGTCATCTGTATGTCTTCTTTGGAGAAATGTCTGTTTAGGTCTTCTGCCCATTTTTTTCATTAGGTAGTTTGTTTTTTTGATATTGATGAGCACTTATATTTTTTATTTCTCTCATTGTGTACATGCTTTCCTCTACCTTCTTAAACATGAAGAGTATATTAATAATCGTTGTTCTAAAGCCATTGTCAGCCAGTTGTATCATCTGGGTTTATCTCTATTGATTGATTTTTCTCCTGGTTATGGGTCATATTTTTCTCCTTCTTTGTTGCCTGGTAATTTTTATTAGATGCTGGACATTTTAAAAATAAACTTTTTTAAAAAAAATTAATTAATTTATTTATTTATGGCTGTGTTGGGTCTTCATTTCTGTGCGAGGGCCTCTCACTATCGCAGCCTCTCTTGTTGCGGAGCACAGGCTCCAGGTGCGCAGGCTCAGTAATTGTGGCTCAGGGGCCTAGTTGCTCCACAGCACGTGGGATCTTCGCATACCAGGGCTCGAACCCATGTCCCCTGCATTGGCAGGCAGATTCTGAACCACTGCGCCACCAGGGAAGCCCTAAAAATAAACTTTAAACTTTGGAATAATTTTAGATTTATTGCAAAAAAAATTGCAAAGATAGTACAGAGAGCTCTTATATACCCCAGACTCATTTTCCCCCATTGTCAGCATCCTCCATTACCATGATATATTTGTCAAAACTAAGAAACTGACATTGACATATTACTATTAACTAAACTTCAGACTACATTTTGGATTCACCAGCTTTTTCATTAATGTCCTCTTTCTATTCCAGGATCTAATCCAGAGTATTACATTGAATTTAATTGTCTTGTCTCCGCAGTATTCTCTGGTCTGTGACAATTTCTTAATCTCTTATTTCCTGACCTTGATGGTGTTGAGGAGTACTTGCCAGGTATCCTAGAGAATACCTGGATTCTTAAATTGTTTTTCTCATGATTAGATTGGAGTTTGGGGAAAGAATACCACCAAAGTGAGGTGCCCTTCTCATCACATCATATTAGGAGTTAGATGATATCCAAATGCTATCACCAGTGACGTTAAGCTTCTTCACTTGGTTAAGGTGGTGTTCACCAGGTTTCTCCACTGTAAAGTTACTATTTTTTCCTTTCCCTGCTCTATTCTCTGAAAACAAATCACTAAGTCTAACCCACCCTCAGAAGGATGGGAACTACCTCCTGTAGGAAGAATATCTACATATATTATTGGAATTCTTCTGTAAGACAGATTTACCTGTTCTCCCCCTTTGTTTATTTATTCAATCATGTGTTTACATCAGTATGGACTCATTTATATTTATTTTATACTTTGAATTACAGTTCAACACTACACTATTGTATTGTCCAAATTGATCCAGCTTTGGCCGTTGGGAGTTCTTTCAGGTTAGTTCCTGTGTCCTTGTGATATGCCCCATACTTTTGTTTTTGGAGCTCTTCCTTACTTTATGGTACTGAAAGATGGTCTTGCTCATCTTATATTTTCCCCACTCTGGTCCTAGATTTCCATTCTCTTTTTTTAATTGGAGAATGGTATTAAAAACCAAGGTCCAGCTGGGACCTTTCTTGCTGCTACTAGCCTATCATTGCTTCTAGGCCCTCTCAGCAGACATAACCCATGGATACACACATGTCTGTAATTAGTTCTGCATCTATCCATCTGTATCTACATTACACTAAACATGACTTCATACTGATGTCTCCAACTCGAATCCACAGAGTTCATTCTCTAACTTCCCCTCCTTGCTTATCTGTAACCTCCCTCTCCAACCACAAGAAAACTGTCTCCCACCATCCACCTTTCCATGTACTTATCTGTTCAACCAACATTTAAAATTGTACACTGTTGAGGACTGGATTTGGTTGTATGCCTTTAAATATTGCTGGCTTATTTCCAAGAGACAGCTAGGTTACATGCAATTGGCTTGATACCATCGAAGAAGGCTTGTGTTTTAACTTTGTTAGCATTAGTTTAGAGTAGCCTTACTCTACGACTCACTTGGCCCCTCTGCTAAGGCAATGCCTTTCCAAGGACTCTACCTAATGCCCCATGTAGTGGGAGGTCTTCCCAACTCTGGCTGGTGTTGGAGGGGACCCCTTCTCACATCTCTGCATGTACTCTCTGTGCATCAAATTCCTCTTCTTTATTTTGCTCCACAAATTCTGGTCACTTGGCCTCCCTGAACTCTAGTTGTGTCTCCTTAATTCAGGGAGACCACCAGACTCCACTTGCCTTCCTCTTTGCCTTCCCTATGCTCTGGCCTGGTACCTTTCTCTAACTGGTAAGCTGGGAGCAATCGTAGGACTCACCTTATGTTTTCCTTCTCTTAGGGATCACTGTTCTGTCCTGCCCGTTGCCCAATGTTGAAAACCATTGTTTCACAGATTTTTGTCCAGTTTTCTAGCACTTTAAGGTGGGAGGGTAAATCTGGTCCTCTTGCTCCATCATGTCCAGCAGCAGACGTCCAAGCACTGTTCTACATGCAGGGGCCACAGTAGTGAGTAAATAGACAAAAAGCCACTGCCCTTGAAGCTTGCATTCTAATGCGGGGGTCAGCAAATTTCTGTAAAAGGCTAGATAGTAAATATTTAGGCTTTGTGGGCCAAGAGGAAAAATCAAGTCATAACCACATTGCTACCACTTGCAGGAAGCTGGGCACACAAGCAGTGGGCTGCAATGAGAACACCACATACAGTCTCTGTGCTCACTGCTCAACTCTGCCCTTATAGCGTGAAAGCAGCATAGACACGCATAAATGAAGGAGCATGGCCATGTTCCAATGAAACTTTATTTATGACATTGAAATTTGGGCTTCGTATCATTCTCACATGTCATGAAATACTATTCTTTTTTTTAAACCATTTAAGAATGTAAAAACCATTTAGTTCACCAGCCGTCCATAAATAGCAGTGGGCCAGATTTGATGGGCCATAGTTTGCTGACTCCTGATCCAGTGGGAGAGATGGAAAATAATCAAGATAAATAAATTAAGAATATGGTATTTTAAATAAGTGCCAAGGAGAAAAACAACAACGACAACAACAAAGCCAAAAAGGGGAGGCAGGTGAAGCCTTAGATAAGATGTCTGTCCAGGTAAGTCTCACTGAGAAGGTAACTTTTGTGTCAAAACCTTTTGAGAATGAGCTACCTGATGTTTACGGTAAGGGAGAGGCTTATTTGCTGTTGGTCTAGCATCTGCCGCCTGACCAGACTGAGCTCCTCCGGAGCCGAGACTGTGCTCCTGCCTGGCACTGAGCCGTGCTTAGTCAAATAAGCGTGCGTGTGTGTGTGTGTGTGTGTGTGTGTGTGTGTGTGTGTGTGTGTGACATCAGCAGACCTGGGTTCGAATTCCAGCTCAGCCACCTTCCCACGGTGGAAGCTGGGGAAAGCTCCTTCGCCTCTCTGAGCCTCGGTTTCCTCATCTGTGAAATGGATGGTGTCCCACCAGGGGGTTGTGGGATTTATATGAGATGGCACATGGCTTGTCCTGATGCTGACTTACAGGCTGCTGTTTTATTGGAAAGAGACAGAAGCTCTGCCCTGGAGTAGCCTCTGGGTTGGCTCTGTGAAGCCAGGGATCTGGACTCTCCATCCCATGTCCATCACCTCTGGCCCAAGAGGACTTGGACTCCCCACAACTGAGCCCAGAGCAAAGGGACCCCACCACCACCACTTGCCATGGAGTCATGGGCAGAGGACGGAGCACTATGCCAAGAGTCCGGAGCCCCGAGTTCCAGTTCTGGCTGCATCAGTGCCTCCCTTGAAACCCTGGGCAGGTCATACCCTTTGACTGGACAGTGATTCCAAACAGAAGGAAAACAAACAAGCTGGGCCTTACAAGTGCCCCAGCTGACGGCCTGGAGAGTTTCCAGACTACGGCATGAGGAAGGAAAAAACTCGTAAGCAGTGGAGCCAAGATTCAAAACCAAGCCTCAGTCTTTTTTTTTTTTTTTTTGCGTTACGCGGGCCTCTCACTGTTGTGGCCTCTCCCGTTGCGGAGCACGGGCTCTGGACGCGCAGGCTCAGCAGCCATGGCTCACGGGCCCAGCCGCTCCGCGGCATGTGGGATCTTCCCGGACCGGGGCACGAACCCGTGTCCCCTGCATCGGCAGGCGGACTCTCAACCACTGCGCCACCAGGGAAGCCCTGGCCATCAGTCTTAACCAGCACACTGACCCACTTCCCACAGGGCCCAGCCAGCTTAGGCCCAGTGGCTCCCTAGAAAGGGATGGGAGCCCCCAGACACAGGTTCAAGTCTCACCATTGTCACTTCCTGGCCGCATGACCTCAGATGGTCAGAGTTGGAGGTTGATGCTGCCTGTAGGCAAGGTCTCCTCCTTTGCTCTTGTCATTCAGACTAATGTCACCTCCCAGAAAGCCCTGACCACACCCCCATGGAAGCCCCTGGTTACTGTCACTGTCCCCTGTCCTATCGGCCTCACAGGGCTGCTCACTACCTGGTTTCCCTTTCCTCGTTGCCTCACGTCTTCCCCACGGACTGTAATCTCCATGAAGCCAGCACTCATGTGGTTGTCTTCCATCCCTGTGTCTCCAGCACCTAGGGCAGTGCCTGGCAGGGTCTTTGTGCTCAGAAGATACTGCTTAACTGGATGAAGCCAAAGAACCCTCAACAATCATTCAGTCAAATGCCCTGCCTGGCCCATTACACAGATGGTGGGGAGCGGCTGAGGACCACAAAGGGGAGGGGTGTGCCAGGGATCCCCTGGGGAGTTTGAGGCAGAGCAGGGCTTGAACCCCAGACTTATTTCCCTGCCACACACTCCTCCCCGCCCCGAGCCTCAGTTTCCACATCAGGACAATGGGTTTTGTTTTGGTGGGCTGAGTGTTGGAGCACATCAACCGGCTCTAGTGAGATGAGGCTGGGAGGTGGTGGGGATGACCTCTTCAGAGCCACTGGGCAGGAGACCTGCCAAGAGGGGGGTGTCTGAGCCTCAGAAGACCCCATGTGCCAGGATAAAGCACTCAGCGCAGTGCTGCAGCCAGTGGAGCGATTGCCGTTACTATTATTATTTCCCTGTCTACCCTCAGCGTTGTTCTAAGGCTTGGATGTGACGGCGCATGTGAAAGTGCATTGTTCTTTGTGAACCTACAGCACGGTGAAGAGGTGAGGGGCCCTACTTTACTGTCACTACCGACAATGATGACATTATGAACGTGTCCTTTCATGGACTTCCTTCCAAAGGGTATAAATAGGATGGTTAAAATCCATCCACACTGACAGACAACCCTGAGAAACAGGAGAGCAGGGAGGACCCTATCTGACTTTCAAGGATCTAGAGAGGTAAAGCCGCTTGTCCGTCCTAAGGCTCATGGCCGTGGCCCAGATAGACCCACCCTCAGGGCCCAGGGAGCCCTCCCTCTCATGCCCCCAGGTCTCCTGGCCAAAATCCAACGCAAGTTGCCCAGAGCTTCGCTGGTTCTTCCGAGGCAGGCCCACGTGGATCCCCCAGTGCCTGGGGTGAGGGACGAGTCAAGGGCAGACGTGGCTGGTTTGGGTCTGATGCTGTTAAATTCACGGTGCCAGCCCCTCAGGACAGAAAGTTGGAGCATTGAAAGGGGCTCAGCCCACAGGAGCTGCCCAGCTGTTCCATTCCCAGACCCAGATCCTCTGTCCGCAGGCCCTAGACTGGCAGCTGAGCCAGGCCTGCCCACGTTCTGTCCTCCCTCCTGAGGCCCAGCAGGTGCCCATGTGAGAGTTGAGCGGGGGCGCCGACTCTGGGGAGCCCCGGGGGGCAGCAGAGGGGCCTTGAGTCAGCTGGTGATCAAGGTCAATAAATCCGACATTTCCTGAGCACCCTCTGAGCCAGGCCCTATGCTGGGCCCCTGGGACTGGAGGTCAAAGGCGGGTTGCTGCCCTCAGTGAGCTCATAATTAGTCTAACTGTGGAGGGAGACAGAGGACCAGGCCACTACAGCATGGTGCGTTCATCCCAGAGGAGATGGCCAACTCACTGAAGCTGGTCGGGGAAGCTTCCGGAGGAGGTGACCCACTGTGCCGGCCGGAAGGACAAGCGGAGTTACTAAGGGTAAGCAGAAGAAAAAGGCGATCTCAGGGAAAGCGGCTTCCTGGTCTATAAAATGAATAACAGAACCCATCTCAAAGGGTGTTGTGTTTTACAAGAAGGAAGGGGAAAATTCTTTGAAACTGGGGATCACAGGACACATGCGAGGAAATATTCTTTAGGCCCTTATAGGGGTCTAGGGGTCTAGACCTACAGGGGTCAGACCCCCTGTAGGGGTCTGAGGTCCCCAGGTTTCTCCATTAGACCGACCCCAGGCCTGAGTCCCTGGGTACTCCCAGCACCCACATTGCCATGGCTCACACCACTGTCCACCCGAGGGTCCATGCCCTGCAGGAGTCCCCTAGGTCACCAGGCCCACCCCGGACCCACACTGGGTACTGGGCAAAAGACAACGTCCACCAAGCCCCCTGTCGACACACTTGTATCTGGGCCCTGAGGTCCTCGCCTAGTCCAGCACCCAGTCCTCCTGGTTCGAGGCCTTTTGCTGCTTGCTATGTTTCCATCCTTACCTTGATCATCACTCTTGACACGTAGAACCAGTTGGGACCTTGACGGCCCCTCACAGGTACGGTTAGGATCCACCACCTTCCTGCCTTGGTCTACACTGAGGGAAATGCTCCTCGTGGTTTGATTCAGACATCACCACAACAACCATCAATAGGACCACCACCCTTGATCAACATGATCACCGTCATCTCCATCCTCACCCCAGGCTCGTTTGCCTCTGTGCCCCTGCCCTGTCAGTTTCCTTTGCTTGGCGTGTTTTTCCCCTTGACACCTCCATGGGGATGACTTGACTCAAAAACCAGCCCCTACTCCCAGGAAGCGTAGCAGCCCCGAGTCTGGGTCGGGATCCCCTTCGCTGCTCCCAGGCCCTGTTCTGCTCCCTTAGATGGGGAAACTCGGCACCCCGTGGTGCCCCCGTCTTACGGCCCTTCTGTCTGCCCCCTCGATGGTGAGCTCCCTGGGGGCAGGGCTGAGCCTTCTGCAGCTCTATGTTCCTGGCGCAGAGCCTGGCTCAGAGTGGGAGCTCCAGAAATATTTGTTGAATAGATGAATGCGTGTTAAATAAACAAATGAAATGTTGCAAATCATGAATCAGAGAGCTTTTGGCAAGAAAGAAGAGGGGGACATGTCCTCTACTCCTCCAAGGAGGGGAGAAAATGGGGGATCAGACTGTGGAGGGCAGTGGGGGTGTTGCTGGGTAAAACTTCCCTGGTGGGGGAAGGCCTGACTCAGATACGCTCTGTCAGCTGAGATGCCCTCTCAGACCATTGCCTCCAGCTGGATGTTTGGGGAAGTGGGGTCAGGGGTTCAACTGCCCACCAGCCTGGCCCTCTCCTTGGAGACCCTCAGCCTGGGGGAAGCGGAGGGGGAGGAGGCAGGTCAGCCCCCCTCGCAGCCACACTCACCGTGGCCTCCACTCGACCCCTTTAAGACAGCCCAGGCGGCCTCCCTTTGCTGGTTGAAACTGTTCAGTTTTCGGACAGGACAGAGGAGGGGGGCGGGGGGGAGGTCACACCTGTTGTGGAACTTGAGAGAAGGCTTATTTATAAATGTTCAGGGCTCGGGATTCTTGCGGAGCTGATGTCCGGAGGGGAAGGTCACCAAAATGCTTGTTTATAAAAGCAACAGCAACTGGGAACACCATAAACGGGCTAAACGATGAAATTAACAAGCTACCCGAGGCGGGGCATGGCGGGGCATGGCGGGGCCTCTGCTGGCCGGGCACCACTGCTGGGCAGAGCCCCAGGCCTGCCTCCAAGCCAGGTCCCTCCCCTGCCCCAGCAGCCCTGCCCGCCCCCCAAGGTCCAGCCTCCCTCCATGACACCCCTACCCCACGCCTGCCCTTGACCCGTCCCCACGCAGGGACGCAGAGCCTGTGTGACAGCTCCTCCAGGGCACAGCCCTTGCTAAGGGCCGTTCCTTCATCACCCCAAGGTGAGCACTTCTGGGCCCCCCAAACGTGCCACGTTGGTGCCAAGTTGGGAGTGGCGGGCTGTTTGGTTTTTCTGGCTCTCTGAGGCCAGAGGCCACCCTCCAGTCTACCCCGCCCGACCCTACCTGGGGGCCCCTGGAAGTGGCAGAGGGCAGTCATTTCCCCCAGGCTCACCCCCTCCCGGGACTGTCTGTCCAATTCCCGGTTTCAGGAAAGCTGTGTTTTCCTTGGGTGACTGATGGCTGAACAGGTGGCTTCTGGGTTAGAGAGTGTCAAGTGAACAGCGGCGGGAGAAGTGGCCCTTTTATGGCTCACTTTCGCTGCCCGCCGCTTCTTGGCTGCTCAGAGCTCTCTGGCCTCCTCCCCCCGCACCCCGTGAGGGCATGTGTCAGGCTGCCCACCCATCCTAGCCCTGCAGCCCACCAGCCGGGGCCGACGACACACGGATTCCTCACCGAGGGGGCGTGGGGACAGCTGAGGGGGAGCGGAGCCCTGCCCTCCTGCACGTCATCACACACTTACACGCGTGCACAGGCCGCACGTGTGATCACAGGCACTCAGGAACAGTCCCATTAGGAGGGCACGCGTTCTCTTGGATGCAAAACATCTGCCTCCCCTACCACTCCATGTTCCATCAAACCCAGCAAGGATCGTCCAAACGACTCCGTGCCTGGCAGCGTGCTCAGACAGTACTAGACCCCACGTGCACAGGCCCAGACACGCTGGGCCCCACGCTCACTCCATCTCCCTGCCTGCCTTGCACACACACAGGCTCCCCGCTGGCCTCCTCCTCCTGCTCTTTGCCTCGGTTTCCTCAAGCGTGTGTCTCTGTCTCTGAGTGACTCCTAGTCTCTCCCTCCTTCCTCCCTGCCATCTCTCAGAGTGTGTCTGTTTCTGTTTCCCTTGTTTTCTCTTTGCTCTCTCTCTCCCTATCCTGTTCTAGATAGATCTGCCTCTTTTTGTCTCTCTCTCTCTCTCTCTCTCTCTCTCTCTCTCTCTCGTCCTCTCTCCTCTCCCTGTCCCTCCCTACTCCCTCTGGCTCTTTCTCTGGCACAGAACCCACAGCCTTCCAGCACATCCTCCGGAGTCATCATCATCAGATCTGTGTTCTCCCTCAGCCTCACTACTCAGAATTGCTTTTTTTTTCTTTTGGCCACGCCATGCGACATGCGGGATCTTAGTTCCCTGACCAGGGATCGAACCCACGGCCCATGCAGTGCAAGCACGGAGTCTTAACCACCGGACCACCAGGGAAGTCCCACTCCTCAGAATTTCTGAGAGGAGCTACACTTCAGCCTGGGCCTCGCCGTGGGCCCTGTAAGGTGGAGCGGGCAGCTCTCTGGAGTCACTGGTGTCCCCGTGGCCCACGGAGGACCCACAGGCCTCCCCCACCTGGGGAGCGGAGGCTGGCCTGGCTCAGACCCCTCTGGCCTTGGGCTAGGAGTGGGCTACTGACCTCTCGCCTCTCTTCGGTGCCGGAGTCGGGGAGGACCTGGGTGTGAGATCTGGGAGTCTTGGTACCCAGCAGACCATGGCAGTGGGGCAGGGGCTTAGGAGGGGGCACAGCCAAAGCTTCTCCATGATCATCCTTGGCCACCATAATGAGCCGCCCAGGCGTGCCCAGAACCCTGTGAAATCTGCTTAAAATACTGGGCCCTGTCTCTCCCTTCAAGGGCTGCAGCCTCCCTAGGGAAGGGATGTCAGGTCTCTGTTTAGACTCTAAGGAGGGACAGCTGAGCCACCCTGGGGATGCTTTAGCTTCAGAAGCCAGGGAGGTGAGTGGCCTCAGACACCTTGTGTGGCCTAAGGCAGTTGGAAGAGCCTGGGAGGGAACACTGGGGGCACCCAACCTGGAAAGGGTCCTCCATCCCACCCTCATACCTAGAGGGCATCCCAGCTCCTGAATCCACAGGGAAGCAGGAAAGGTCTATTCCAATGACAGAATGGGGACGGGACCCTGGGTGGTCAGGGCTTGCTCCTGAGGCCAAAGACAGAGGTAAGGTGGGCCCAAGAGACCGCTCCCCACCCCGCACGAACCCCCATCCACATACCCTTGGCCTCCCAGAGTTTTGCCTGGGCCTCATTCAATTACTCATTCATTTGGCAAATATTCATTGAGCACCTACTGTGTGTCAGGCACTGTTCCAGGTACCCTGATAGACCCACAGTCTAGAGACAGGAACAGACAAGAAGCAAGAAAACAAATACTTAGTTACAGTACATGCTGGAATAAGCTCAGGGAAGGAGGCAAGAGCATGCCACCTTGGAGATTAAAAGGCTCCTCGGAGGGGAGGTGGCAGAGGCCTCTCTGAGGAGGTGGAAGCCAGGATCCCACACTCTACCTCATCACAGACTGTGGGCAGATCCACAGTGGATTAATAGTATAAAAACTTCAGCAATAAGTTAACTTGTTGAGGACCTCGGTGTGCCAAGCCCTCTGCAATTTGCCTCTATGTATTATCCCTTTTAATATACAGAACAAGCTAGAGGCAGATACTCATAAAATAAGACTTTTAAAGATGAGGAAACTGAGGCTCAGAGAGGGTAAGTGGCTTGTTTAATGTCACACAGTTTGTGGGAGGCAGAAGCAGGATTTGTGTGACCCCCACCTCCTCCATGTCCATTCTCCCAGATTCTCCTTCTCCTTGGGAGCCATCTCTGGCCCCAGAAAAGAGCAAGTAGGTGGGGCAGGAGGAATTGGGGGAAGAAGAGTGTTCTGCACCCCCTTTCCAGGGCCTCGGTCCCCCATCAAGCCCTCTAGACTGGGACGCTCTCATCTTCTCCTCTACTGTGGACTGTGAGCCCACAGTCCCCCAGATGCTCCCAGCTGGCTCATGACTCCAGCCCCCAACCCCGCCAGGCGCCCCCCTCCCTTTCAGGCAGGCAGTCTGGGTGGAGTGAGGCCCCATCCCAGTCCCCAGTTGCCATTGTCTTCTCCAGACAACCATTAGCATATGTGCAATGCAATTACCCTTCAGCTCTCCTGGCCCTGGGCTGACGTGGAGGTCCCATCCCCAGTGATTTGGGGGAAAGGGGGGTTATTACAACTCACAAAACCTTAAATTAAGAGTGAATAAGGGAAGCGTCGCATGCCACTTCTGAAAGGCTGCCAGACGGGCTGGGGTGGGTGACGGGTGTATTATATGCCAAGCTGATGGAGGAACTTATGGATGTGGGGATGGTGGAGAGGCAGCGGCTCAGCTGGTACCCACCCATGGCACAGGCCCAGTGCCCACCCAGAGTCTTGCCTGCTGGGTATGGACCCCAACTATCCCCTATGGCTGTAGGATTTGCAAAAGGCAAAAGTGGGGCTTGATCTAGATTGTACTGGGGCGGGGGGTGTGATCAGAATCTTCCTGGGGAAGCTGAAGTAGAGCCTGAGGGTTATAGAGAAGTTAGGCAGGCGAAGTGGGAAGGGCAGTGATCCAGGCAGTGGTCTTGGCTTGGGCCAAGGTCCTGTGGTGGAGGGACCACAGCACACGGCAGGTCAAGAGCCTTTCTAGACCATGGAGATCGGAAATGGAGCTGTAGATGAGGGGGTGACCCTGCGGAAGTCGGCAGGGTCCACTCCCCGATGAGCCTTCTTGGCCAGAGTATGATTTGAGATTTGATGGTAGGCGCCCGGCGGGGAGTGTACCATGTAACCATGCTGCTTCGAGCAAGGTCTCTCCTGCCACAGTGCAGAGAACAGACTGGAGTTGGGGGGGCTTTGGAGACCCTCCAGGAGGCCGACACAGTACTCCAGGAGATAGACGGTGGCCACTTGGACTAGAGGTCCGAGGGCATTGGAGAGAAGGGAGTGCCCTGAGTGGTATTTGTGGCAGGATGGAGCAGCGGTGGTGAGGGGGGCGGTGAGCACGCTGGAGTTGGAGTGTGTGCAGCCTGGGGAGCCTGGTTGGGCAGGCCAGGTGGGGACACAGGCTGGAGGGTGGAGGGAGAGAACAGGTTTAGGTTTGAGTATAAACATCACAGCCCACCTGAGCCTCAGTTTCCTCCATCTGTAAAGCGCTGCGTGGTGCCTGGCTCCCACGCGGGAAAGTTGGGGCAGAGAGAAGTAACAGGGGTGGGAGGTATGAGGAGTACGGAAGTCACCTGGGTGGCGCCAGGTGTTCTCACTCCACTTGTCCAGGTGGAGGTGATGGAGGGGACTCAGGGTGGGCACGGGGAGGGAAGAGCCCAGAGCTGCAGGCAGGAGGCTGGGACCCCGTTCTGCTGCTCCCCCACTGTGTGTCCATGGGCTTGTCCCCTGACCCCCACGAGCTCTCCTTTCCTCCAGGGGGGCCTGCTGGCGCTGGTGCCCTTGGAAAAGGGGCAAGGCCCAAGGCCTGTTCCCAGGAAAGGGAGGGCCTCAGCCCAGGCTCAGTGGGGCTCTGGGGAAGGTTGGATTGGACCTGCCCACCCACCGGCTGGGCAGCCAGGAACCAGGCTTTCTCTGTCTCCATCAGAGCTTGGGGTTGAAGGTGGGGCTCCGGAGGTCCCCTCCCTTCCAATCCCACACCCTCTCCTGTACCTCCGGCAGGGCCCTGCGTCTCCCACGGCTCTGGGGTCCTCCCTCCTTACACACACCTCCCAGGCTGGCAATTCCACCCGGAGCCAGGAGAAGCAGCGACTTCAAGGTCAGTGGGGATGAGCTCACGGGCGGTGGAAAGATGGGGCTGAGATACCCCCATCACCCCCACGGGGACGGGGGGCAGAGAGGGCTCCCTCTGAAGCCCTGTGACCCTGGGCTGCAGGGGAGTGGCAGGGAAGCCGGAGAACTCAGCCCCTTCCCCCAGCCAGGAGCCCTGGGCCTCTGCTCGTATATCTGTCCCTGGATAATGTATATCCAGCTTATGGAAAATATTCATAATGCTCCTTACACCAAACTGGCCCCCTTCCATAGTGCGTGATCTAAAATTAAATCCATTTCAACTATACAGTAGATCGAGTCAAGCTAATATAAATGAAACATGATTAATAGGCAGAACGCTGTCCTCCTTCGCAGGGACGGGGCGGCAGGGCTGGGGGCCACTCTACCTCTCCCTCCCCACAGCCCCCGGATCCCCCAAGGCCTCCCCGCCCCCATCCTCATCCCAAACTCCCCTCCCCCTGAACCTGAAATGTGAACCAACCCTGGAATTTGCCCAAATGTTGCCAGACCATTAGAGCAAAGCGGTTAAGAGAGTGTGGTCTTTGGCGTCAGGACAGAGCCAAGCCCTTGAGCAGGTGACTCCGCCTCTCTGAGCCTCAGTTTCCTCATCTATACAATGGGATATTAACAACCCCTGCCTTGCTGGGCTGTTGTGAGTGGTCAGTGAGATGATAAGCTGGTAAAGCGCAGAAGTAGCCAGCATCCCCGTATAGCCAGCAAGCATCGTTAGGTTGCCCCCAGAGGTCTGCTCTATTGGCCCCCATGGGAGTCGGGATCTGTACGCCCCACCGGCGGGGTTCTGCCGATCCGCCGGCAGAACAAGGGCCAGCCAGAATTCCTGCCATTGCAGTGATACGCTGGGTGGGTTATTTTTAGTTCGTTGGCAAGTGACTGTTACTGACCAAATGTTCCCACCACTGGGGACAGACTCTGCTAAGAGGGCACTTGTGTGCTGAGCCCAGGGTGGGGAGGGGTGTTTGTGGCCCGTTCCCAGGGGCTCCACGTGTGTCCCCCTTGCACACACATTTGGACACAGTTTCCGTGGCCACTGGCGGAGAGCAGAAGGACCTGGGCGGAGCAGGGCAGCACGCACGCCTGGCCTTTCTCTCCTTCCTCTCACTAAGGACGCTCCTCAGCGTGGAACGAGAGGCAATGTCACCCCTGGAGAGGAGTGGAGCTCTCAGCCTGCTGGCCAGCACACCGTATCCCTCCCTCCAGGAAAGACCCGGGTTTCCACGGGCTGAGTGTGTATGCGCACGCGTGTCACGTGCATGTCTGGTCATCGCCTTCTGAGCGGTGTCCTGCTCCAGGTATGGGTGCCCTTTCCTACCTGCCTGAACCCCCACTATCCGTGTTCCTGGGTCTCTCAGACCCACACCACAACCCCCGTTGCAGGTGATCTTCTGAACTTCCTTGTGTTCCAAAGGGGAACCCCGCCTTCTGTACAAGCCCCTGAGTCCCGGGGTGTTTTCATCCATCTAGTCCTTTCTTTTTCTCCCCGAGGGGTGGGAAGCAGGCAAGCCCTACGGGGTGGGAGGGGGTGCCGCCGACTCTTCCCTTGTCATTGGCCATTTGCTGCCTGCTTCACCAGGCGTGTTTTGAGCATGTTTGCATAAAGTGGATGCAGGCTGCAATTCCGTGATGAATTCTATGAATACTAATCCGCTACTACCCTTGACCTTGGGGTCACCGAAAGATCAAAACCAAACCATTTAATATTTTCCTTTTGCAGATCAATAGAAGCATAAATTCCCCCTCAATGACAAGTATAATTTCAAACAGATCTATAGAAGGCATGCGTGCATTTCCAGCCGCAGACACTCACTGCCTGCCTGGCCTTTTGGGGAGCAGACGAGGAGTTTCTTGCCTTTTCTACCGTTGAATTTCTTTTTGCCTTTTTTTATGGCTCTGAAATGCTATTTTCAGCAGCTGCTGTCATATAAATATCTCTTGTTTTTCTTCTCCTCTTTCCCTCCTGGTGAAAAGGGCAGGGGACCTATTGAAAATTCCGCTTTATCTCTTTCAGTCGGGTTCAAGTACAGGTCGAATAATCGATCCCTCCTCCTTTTCTTTTTTAAGTTTCCTGTCGTTCTTTTGGCCGGATCAGCAGCGGAGAGAAATCAGGAGGGCAGCTCTCTTATGCAGAATCTCTCAGAGGTCTATATTGCTGGGTTTGTGTGCGAGTTTGCGCGTGCACATGTGCGAGCTGCCCCTGGGTGTGTGTGTGCGGGGGGTGAGTGTATGAGTGTGTGTGTGTGTGTGTGTGTGTGTGTGTGTGTGTGTGTGTGTGTGTGTATATACCTTTGTGTACATGACCATAAAAGCTCATGCTAGTTCAAACTCTCACCCAGAACTTGAGGAGGGAGGAAATAGAAAATCATCAAAGAGAAAATGTGGAGGACTGGAGCGGGCATTGTTAACCCCTGCAGCTCCCAGGCAGAGCCAGGTCGGGCCTGGGAATGTCTCCCAGCTGGCTTGCCACGCGTGCACCTCGTGAAAAAGAGCTTCTGAGTCTTTATGAATACAACTCCGAGAAGGGGGAAAAGATGCAAAAAGAAGACAGGGCAAAAACCAAACCAAACCGAAACAAAACTGGAGGCGGAGGGGAAAAAAGCAAAAGAAAAAAGGGAATTAAACCATTAATCTGCCCAGATTTTCCACTTCACAGAGTAATCAGTTTGGAAGTGACTGAGATAAAGTGGAAGCCACGACTGCCATCACCTCCTCCCTCCAGTCCACGTTTCTTATTTACAGAAAAATAGGGAGCCAGGAAGGCAGCCTCCCTGCCCCCCCGACAAAGGCCCCCAGTGTCCCGCTCCAGAGAGGGATGAGGACCCCAGCCCTCAGTCGCAGCTGCCCGGTGCTGTGACACCTGGGCAACGGCCGCCCTGAGCTGGAGGTGCAAAGCCAAGATGATTTAATTTATAGAAAGGACAAGGATGTCGTGTAGCAGATTTAATCATCGGAGAGTTTAAAAAAAAATAAGGACCGGGCTAATGTCGTAATTTACATTTCAGGATAATAAAGAGAGAAAGACAGAAAAGGAAGGGCCCATAAGCCTGCAAGAGGCAGTCAGGAGGGGAGGCCAACCAGGGGGCTGAGGGAGCCCAATAGATTTGCCTGAAACACCAATAAATTTAAAAACAAACCCAGAAAGCTAAAGACAGCCCCTGGAAAGTGCTGGGAAAATGGACCATCGATTTTAGAGTTGATCTGCATTTTGTATTTTAATAATGCTCTTTCTGTCTTTCCTTTTCTCTCTCTCCCTCTCTCCCTCTCTCGCTCTCTCTCTCTTTTGCAAAATATAAAAGCTGATCTGATAAATATTAATTTGAACCATCATAATGTATTTGAAAATTCCAGCTAAAATGTCACCACATGGAACATTAATGTAATATTTCAAGGCCCTGAGAGCAATACTCATATTGATTGCATTTATTTCACTCTAGGGAGGAGAGATAATTCTTCAATGTGGGACACATCTGGGAGCCAAGGAGGCAGGGGCTGAGGGGAGAAACGCGAAATTATATATGGTCATAAAAAATACAAAACAGAAGATCCTCCCCAAAACTCTCCCCTCTCCCGTGGCGCCCCACACCCTAACTTGGCTTTTTAATTTCTCAGCGTGGCGTGGGGCACGGAAGGCAGGAGCTCGTGTGCCTCTGGGGCCGGGGTTGCCAAGATTCAGCCTCCTCTCCCTGGGCCTCACCACGTGGGCCCTGTCTCCAGGCATTGGCTGCCTCCCAACATGGGGCATCGGGGCCCAGCTGGGGATGGACAGACAGATAGAGGGACTGGCCCAGCTGGGGGCCCCCCAGAGCTGTGGGGTGAAAGTCTGTGAATGCACAAGGGCTATGGGGTCCTGTGGAGGGGGGGAGAGAAAGAGGAGAGGAGAGGAGGTCAAAGGAGGGAGACAGACAGAAAGGCAAGAAAGAAGAGAAGAAAGATACCAAAACAGAGAAAGAGGAAAGAGGGAAGGAGGGAGACAGAGAGGTGTGAGTGAGAAAGCAGGGAGAGGGGGGAGAGGAAGGGAGGAAAGGAGGGGAAGAGTGAGTGGGGAGGGGAGGGGGCGAAGGGAGGCGGAGGGGGGCGCCGACCGACTGGAGTCCCAGTTCCTCTCACTGTCATTAAGGATATTGATGTGCTCAGGCGTCAACCAGTCTTTGCACAAGTGAAAGGAAATCCGATGCTGGTGATGACCCGGAGCCCACGCCCTCCATGCCCCCTGCCGGCCTGGAGCAGAGACCTGGGAGGCCCGGGGGGGAGGGGTGTGGAGTGGCGAGACCCCCATACAGGGCTGAGATGCCAAGGCTCCGTGACTCTAAGCTTCCCCAGCCCGGGGCCCGCGCCGGGGTAGGGAGGGCACCCCTGGCACCCGCTTCTTTCAACACCCATGCCCACGGCTCCAGGGCTGGCTGCCTGGCCCCCTGCCTCCCCCTGGCCTGGTACCTGCCTCCCAGATGCAGGCTGAGCAGGGGTGACCCCCTGACTGAGCCCTCAGCCGGAACTGGAGCCTCACCTTCCTCCTTGCTTCTTGGAGTGTGTGTGGGGTTGACCCTTATAGCACCCCTAGAAGGCCAGGGGCGGGGCAAGGAGAGGCCCCGGAGGCCCAGTGACTGGCCAAGGTCAGGCGCATCCTTGCCATTCTTCAGATCTCTGCACAAATGTCACCTTCTCACAGAAGCCCTCCCTGGCCACCTAGACAGCCACTGACACACACTCCCTATCACGCCTGCGTGTTTTAAGCAGAGCACTTGTCAGTAACTGGGATTATCTTAATTTGCGTTTACGTGCTTTTTATCTCTCTTCCCCCGACTTGGAGATTAAGTTTTTAAGGTTAGGGACCTTGCCTGCCCCGTTCACCTTTATATCCCCTACACCAAGCACGGAGCAGATGCTCCTAGGCGTTAGTTGACTTGATGGAAGGATGGATGGACGGTCGGAGGGACGGACGCTACAGGCTCTGCCCTTACGCTCACCAACCCCTCCCGGCCCGAGCCCCCTTTGAGCCGTGTGACCCAGCATCGCCCGCACCCCCCGGACCCCACGCAGCCCCAGCTCCCGCTGCCGCCCGCTGCCTGCCGCCAAGGCTGCGCACCCCCGCCTCCCCTGAGCCGTCACTCGCGGAGCTGCCACAATATTGTGAAGGCTACGGCGCTCCCGCTCCTGCGCGAAGCCCGCAGCCTGCGCCGGGAAAGCGAGGGAGGCGGCGGGCGGGCGGCTCGGCGATGAATAATGCATGACCAAGGCGCCCCCTACCGGCGGCCGCGGGCTCCGCGGGGACACGGCCTCGCCGCGTCCCGGACCTCGCCGGGACCAGGTGGACGCGGCAGGTCTCACTTCCCCGCCCAGGGCATCCAGGGAGGGAACTTCCCTCCCTGTCCTCCCTCCGGGCTCCAGCCGCCTAATCCTCGTCCTCTCCAGGGCACCCTCCCTCCTTCCCTCCATGTCTGGGGAGCACCTTCCACCCATCCCAAGACTGAGGGCCTCTTTTGGGGGCGTTTGGGGCGGTCGGGGAGGCTGCACAAAGCCTGGGGCAGGCCTGCGTGGTCTCTTAGGGATCCGATCCCCGGGTGGAGGTGGGATGGGGAAGCCCACTCCCTCTCACCCCAGGGCTTCTGCACCCTTATTTGGGCTGGGCCGGGAGTGCAGCCTCAGGAAAGACCAGCTGGAAGGCAAGAGAGAGCAGAGAACGCGACTTAATCTGCTTATAAAAATTAGTGCAAATTATTTGGTGACATTTTGGTCTCTATAGCTCATGGTAAATATCTAAATATATAATTATCTGATTAAGTTAACGTTATCAAAAAATTAATGCCAACACTATCACAAGTGTTTCCAAGTTTCTGTAGAACGTTTAGAACATTGAGATGCTTTTTTTTTTTTTTTTTTTAAGTTAAAATACAGGAAAGCCCACTATGTACATGTGGGTGTCTGTCATTTTAGAATAAGCGTCCTGGAAGTGTCTTCCTGGGAACCTCTTTTCGGGGAGGAATGGACCTTCTTGGCTGCCCTCCAGCTGGAGATGCCAGGTGGCAGAAGGCACGGGTCAAGGGTGATAAGGCCTGGAGTGTCCCCCAATGGCTGTGACCTCTGGGGTTCCACCACCACAACTGCCTGTTCCCCAGGCCCACTGTGTCCTAACAGGCAGGTAACGAGAAGGGAGCCAGAGATCTCTGCTGGGCTTGAGAGGCTCTTTTACTCCCAGTCATGCAGGCCCCTGGGGAGCAGGGCCTCACAGCCTCTCCTCCTTGAGAACAGACTCTGTTGACACCCCCTCACACCCAGTCATTCCTCCTGTCGCCTGACCCATTGCCCAGCCTTAATAAGCCAGAAAGGAGGGGCGACCATTCCAGAGGCCGGGACCTCGGGCCTCTGGGAAGTGTCTCCAGCCCATCTGTTGAGCACCTGCTGAAAGGCTGACACGTGTTAGGATCTCTAGTGCCGGCAGCGCCCTGGGAACTTGGACTCTGAGCCCCAGAGGCTCAGAGAGGTACAGTCATGGGCCCAAGACCACACAGCTCAGATCTGAACCCAGGCTTACGCTCTTCAGTGCCTGAGGCAAGGATGAGCCAAGAGGCCTGGAGCTGGGAGGAGGAACTCCAGCCTCTTCCCAGACAGTCCTCTTGTTTCCTGGACCCCACCCCCAGGAGATCTGACTTGAACCCTGAGCTGGACCACAGCCCTCCTTGTGAAATCTTGGGGCAGCACTTGGTCTGGGTCACTACAAATGGGTTGCAAGCTTAAGTGCCCCAGGGATTGGCAGGTATAAGCACACACAGGAAATATATGGTCCTCCAATAGTTTCCCAAATAGTTTTGACTCTTAAGAAAACGACAGCTCAGGGCGATGAAACCTGACAACCTGTTAGCATCCTTCACCCTGAAGTCTTGTTCCTTCAAGGGAGGCCCGGGTTCCAGCCCCTGTCTCCCTTTGCTTTGCTCTGTTGCCTCAACCAACAAGTCTGACGTCTCTGAGACTGTTTCTTCATCAGTAGACTGGGAATAAAAGCAGTGCCCATATGACAGGGGGCTGCACGGGCCAGGCGAGTGGAGGGATGTACAGGGCTTTGTAAGGCAACCCAGGGTCCTCCCAGGATAATTCTTGTTAGTAAGTTGGGGTCCTCGTTTGGTGGCTCTTTTAGTTTGGGTCTCCCCAAAAGCAGACCAGGGATCTGGGTGTGTGCCATTTGAGAGGGATCTCCAAGGAGAACGGGGGCGGGGTGGGGTGGGGAGAAGACGAGGAAAACGTGTCAATGAGCAGTTGCCACTGTGAGTAGCCAGGGCTCATGACTCCTGCAGAGACTAGAGCACAGCTCAGAACTGTCCCAAGGTGAGAGTGTTGGGGCAGAGGGGGCGGGCGGCCATTTATCCACCAACTCCCATCTGTCACTGGTTCATTGGTTGAGTGAGAGTCACAGGGGGCCAAACTCTGGCTCCTATGGCCAGAGAGATGTCCTTGGGGTGCTCAAGTCGGAGTGATGGGGGCTGTTGGTAGAAGCTGCAGGTGCCCTCTGGGGCAGGCGGAAGGACAAGGCAGGGCCCAGTGCCCACCCAAGTTCCCTTCCTTTTGCCTGCTACACTTGTCAACATCAGTGCCCACTCTAGGCCACACCAAGGCTCAGGAGTCAGAGATGGGCCAGACTCAGCCCCAGCCTTGTCAAGGGGGAGGAAGGAAGCTCACTTTTCCACAGAATGAGTGCTGAGAGAGAGGTAGGTCTCCTGGCCTTTTTAGGAGCCCAGAGACTGGGTATTCAACTTAGCCTGGGGCTGAGAAGGCTTCCTGGAGGAGGGGACGTTTTTCTAGCAGAATCTTGAGCCAGAGACTCAATTCTCTGTCCTGGGGCCTAGAGGGATCTCATCCCCTACTGTCCAAACTTCCTTCCGGCCATGGTAACTTAATATTGAATGGCTGGGCGGGGCTGGCAGCCCTGCTCCATCCATCATCCTGGACTCCAGGCCATCTGTCCTCCAAACCAGACTTTGTCCTGACCCTGGCACTGCTGTGGGGTGGGCAGCAGGCAGTGAGGAGAAAGGGTAGTTCTGGGCCTAGGACCTGAGGGACTGCCAGAGGCTAGCCAGCAAGAAGTTCCCAAAGCTTCCAGAATGACTGGAGAGCTTGCTTTAAATTTGGATACAGGTCTAATTCAGACCTTCCGACTGAGTATCCGGGCGAGGATTTGAGCTTCTGCATTTTTAAGCACGCACCCCAGGGTCTCCTCATGCTATACCAGTGGACTTGGGTTGGGGACCCACCTCCTGCTCTGTGCTGAGCTAGTGGTCACCTCCCCCCCACCCCCGCTAGAGACTTCCTGTGAGCTGGGAGCTCCTGGGAGCATCCCTCCCACCATAGACATCATCCCCATCACCTAAATCATCTCCCCGCGACCTGGATCTGTGTTGCCGAGGAGAGGGAGTGAGAAAGAGGAGACTGTCTCCCCAGGGATGTCCTCTCTACCTCTGCAAGCTCCACCCTGCAGAGACACCCCCCCACCTCTGTTCCCTGGAGAGCGTGGGGGAGCATGGGGGCTCCTCTGTGGCTGAATCAGTGACCTCCCATTCATTCATATGTATGGATCAAATTTTGGAAATGCAATTAATTACCTGTTGTTGTGTCTGCTTTAATTATTGTCGTGTCTTCTATATACTTCACACAATTTAATAAACAGTTGGGGAAACAAGATCTTCATTGCGGCCAGGGCTCGGGAGAAGCTGGGCTCTGTCCCCAGCCCTGGGAAGCACTTTCCACCTGTCATTCATGGTCACATCCATTCATTCTTTCATGCGTTTGTTCACTCATTCTCCAGTCAGCTTGTCATTGATTCATTCACTCAGTCCCTCATGCATTCGGATACTCATTTACTCATTCATTCATTCATTTATCCAGTGAATATGTATTAGCAAAGCCATGTGACAGCCTCCAGGAGAGGTGCCAGGAAGGTCATGGTAAATAAAACAAGAAGGTCCCTGCCTTTTATGAGCTGGCAGTCTGGTGAGGGAGACAGACGATAAATACATGAGATGAATACAAGTAGAGCCAGGATGACCAGGGAGGACTTTTTGGAGGAGGCAACATTTAAACCCACTCCCTGTTTCATTCATTTGTTTATTCATCCATTTGGGCAGAGCAGGCTCTATTCCTGGAAAGAGCAAGAGATAGAAGGCCCAGTTCTGAACCAAGACCTAGGGAGAGAGACAACTGGCGGCCGAATTATTACAACACAGTGGGAAACATGGTGGTAGAGGTAGGAACCAAGTGGGAGCGTGGAAGCTGGAGAAACAGCCAGGGAAGTTTTTTCCTTGAGAGGAGGCATGGAGCGGGTCTTCCAGGGCCCAGAGAAGGTGAGTAATCTGAGCCTCCAGGGGACAGGCTCAGGGGCCATGCACAGCTCCTCTGAAGGGAGGGACCAGCAAATCCCGGTCACAAGTGCTGTGCACAGTGGTGGTGGCATGGAGAAAGAGGAGGAGTGGGTCTGGTACTAAGACCTCCTGGTTCCCAGCCCCCGCAGGGCTTGGAGTCAGAGGGGACTGGATAAGGCTGGGTCTTGGTGAAGGAACAGAAGTTTATCAGCCAGAGAAGGACACTCCAAGTGTACCCCGCACGTGCAGAGGCCTAGGGGCAGGAGGGAGCTGGTATGGAGTGGGGAAGCCTGACTTCATGGCAGAAGATGGAGCCTTAGGCCCAGGAGGTGGGAGACAGGTGACTGGATCACAGGGACTACGGGGGGGGTGGGCAGCACCGAGGAGCCCGAGCGAAATCCCAGAAGTAATCAGCAGTCATGGGCGGTCTGCAGGCTGGGGAGGTGACGTCACAGCTGAGCATCTGTGCTTGCTTACAAACATGTTCAAGGGACTTCCCTGACGGTCCAGTGGTTAAGACCCCGTGATCCCAGTGCAGGGGGCCTGGGTTCCACACCTGGTCGGGAAACTAGATCCCGAATGCCACAACTAAGACCCAGCGCAGTCAAATAAGTAAATATTTTTTTAAAAAATAAATATCCTAACAGACTTTAAAAAAAAAAAACCAAACAAACAAATGTGTTCCAATGCCTGCTCAGGGCCGGGGATACAGCAATAAGCAAGACATGGCCTCCGCCCGTGGAGAGCCAGTGACTCCGGTGGTGGAAGTGTCATCAGGGTGACCATGCTAGGTACCCAGGAGCCCAGAAGAGCAGGTTAGGCTCAGGAAAGAAAAATGAAAAGCCAGCAACACCTAGTATTTATCAAGCCCTTCCTCCACGCCAGGTGCCTCGCATTGGTTATCCCATTAATAATAATAATAGTAGGAGCAGCAGCAGTAATAAGTAACACTTATTTTGTGCCAGCTTCTTTCTGGTCTATGGGCTTTTACCCATATTAATTCCTTTAATCTTCACGACAACCCTGGGAGGTGGATATAATGATCAATGTCCCCATTTGACAGATAAGGACATGGAGGCTCAGAAGCTGAGCGACTTCCCCAAGGAATAAGTGGCTGAGCCAATATATGCACTCAGACCTTCCCTCTTCCCCAGTCCATGCTGGCCTCTTCCTGCCCCGCCCCCCACTCCATCAAGGGATGGGCTGGGGGCTGAGGGGGCGGGGGCACTGCTGGCAATGAGCCGATGGCCCTGTCCTCTCCCTTCAGGCAGCCACGGGCTGCTGCATTCTCCTGCCGACTGAGGCTGGTGTTTTATGAACCCAGAACCACAGCAAGATTCTCCTATTAATTTATTGGTATTGCTAATTAAACATCATATTCGCAAATGTAAATTTCCTAATGGCCTCCCTTCCATTTCCGAAGTTTCCCAAAAGAGATTTCTTGTTATGGTTGTCAATTGAAATCAATTAAATCTCACCGGATGGGTGGGCTGTGGCTGGCTCAGGGGTCACCGAGGGGATCTGGGGTCTCTGGACAGGGTCTAGCTGGGGCCCTTGTTGACCACAGAAAAGGACCGGGATCGGGGAACTCTGGGGAGAAAGAGGCAGACTAGGCCCAGCCCCAAGCTCCTGGGTGTCAGCTGCCTTCCCTCTGGCCTCCCCTAGTCAGGGATGGGCTTTCCTCTGGCCCTTGATGTGGTTGCTGGCTGGGCCTGTAGCTGTTTGCAAGGCTACGTCAGGGAGGCCAGGCTAGGATGAGGAGTGAGGAGGGAGGTGGAGGGAAGAGAGAATCTAACAGGAGGGTCCAGGAATGAGCAAATGCCGGTGCTTGGAGGAAACTTAGAGATTTTTCCAGTCAAACCCCTCATTTGAAAACTGGGGAAACGGAGGCACCAGGGAGGAAGTGACATGCCCAAGGCCACAGAGTCAATATGTGGAGAAGCTGGGACTTAAACAGAGATCTGCCTGTAATCCCTTTGAGAATTTGATGAGCTATGTGCCCTCACTCCAGAAAAATGCACACAGGGATCACATAATTGCAGGGACCTTGCTCTCTACCATGGCAATCCCCGACCCCAGTCAGTCATCATGTAGTGCTTAAAAGCAATGGCTCTTGGACCACAGGTGACCGCTTTTGAATCCCATATCCAGCAAGTTCTCTGTCTCTCTGGACCTCAGTCTTCCTGTCTGTAAAATGGAACGGCAGTCTCTCCCTCCCAGGGCTGCTGGGAGGGTTATCTGACAAAGCATGTGAGTGCCCAATACCAGGATGGGCCTCATCATATCAGAGCCCAATGTGGAGAGGCCTCTGGCCAGTGCCGGCCTGGGCTGTGGGTGGACCCAGGGAGGTTGGGAGAGGGTGAGCCCACGCAGGCCGAGGCTTGGCTTCACGTTTGGAATGATGGTCACCATTTACTCAGCGCTGAGACACCACATGCATCATCTCTGTAATTCTCCCAGCTGATGAGGAGGTGCTGTCTTTGCCTCCTTCACAGATGGGGAAACTGAGGCTAGGGAAGTCCAGGACTTGCCTGGCCTGGGGTTCCCTGGGGGAAGGTCTCTCTGACTCCAGAGTCTGAGTTGGTAACTGCTCTGCCTTTGCTGAGAACGAAGTGGAAGAACTAAGAGTGGACCAGCCACCAGGACTTTGAGTCCCTGCTCTGCAGCTCCTTTGCTGGGGGGGGCTTGAGCATGACCCCTGCACAGTCAGGGCCCAGGACACACCTGAAATATGTCAGAGAGGACTGATGGTCTCTGCAGGCCAGTCTAAGACACCAGGGTGCACACAACGGTCAGCACTGCCCTTTCCACTCCTACTGCTACAGGCCTAGTGTCCCCTCCCGACACCCCTAAGCACAGCCTCTGGGGAGACAGGCAGAAAAGGGAGCCTGTGGGGGAAACTAAGTCAAAGGGCCAAGGCATTGGCAAGGACCCAGAGGATGCGGAAGACCCCCTTCCCTTGCCTTTGTCCCTGGTACCTGCGCAAAGCTGGGGAGTGGGACTGGCGGGGAAGGAGATAAGTGAGGGACATCTCCCAGATGCCAGGAAGCATCCGCCTCGCCCCAGCTCTCCATGGCCTACGTGGCTTTTGTGTGTCAGTATCGTTAGGGGACCAGTGGGTAATCTGAGCGTGTTGGTTGCTGCGTGGGGATCTCCATTAGGGAAAGTTTTAAAAATACACTCTATTGTTGTTTGTTATTAATGGTAATGACCCAGGGCGCGAGGCTGCCCATCAGCTCCCTACTGTCCCCGGCTCCTAACGTGCTGGGGGGAACAGTCACGACCCAGAGCCTTGCATGGAGCGTGGGCTGGGCTCAGGGCACAGGACGACCCTGGGGTGCCCAGACATTAAAAAAAAAAATTTTTTTTGCTTTATCCCCCCCCAGAGCCGTGCTGGTTCTGCAGCTCAGTGGCGGCTAAGGCCTCTGTTCTACAGGATGGGGTTTGTTAAAGTTGTCAAGAATAAGGCCTAGTTCAAGAGATGCCAAGTGAAATTTAGAAGACGGCAAGAGGGCAAAACTGACTACTATGCTCGGAAACGATTGGTAATCCAAGATAAAAATAAGTACAGTGCACCCAAATACAGAATGACAGTTCAGGTAACTCACAGAGATATCGTTTGTCAGATTGCTATGCCCGTATAAAAGGAGGTATGATCGTTTGTGCAGCTTGTGCTCGTGAACTCCCAAAGTATGGCGTGAAGGCTGGCCTGACAAATTACGCTGAAGCATCTTGTACTGGCCTGCGGCTGGCACGCAGGCTTCTTAATAGGTTTGGGATGGACAGAATTTATGAAGGCGAAGTCAAGGCGACTGGAGGTGAATACAGTGTGGAAAGCGTTGATGGTCAACCTGGTGCCTTCACCTGTTACTTGGATGCAGGGCCTGCCAGGACTACTATTGAGAATAACGCTGTTGGGGCCCTGAAGGGAGCTGTCGATGGAGGCTTGTCTATCCCTCACAGTACCAAACGGTTCCCTGGTTATGATTCAGAAAGCAAAGAATTCAATGCTGAGGTACACCGAAAGCACATCGTGGGGCAGAACATTGCAGATTATGTGCGTTACCTGATCGAAGAAGATGAAGATACTTACAAAAAACAACTCTCTCGATACATAAAGAAAAACATAACTCCAGACATGATGGAGGAGATGGATAAGAAAGCTCATGCTACAATATGAGAGAATCCAGTGTATGAGAAGAAGCCTAAGAAAGAAGTTAAAGAGAAGAGGTGGGGGCTTCCCTGGTGGCGCAGTGGTTGAGAGTCCGCCTGCCGATGCAGGGGACACGGGTTCGTGCCCCGGTCCAGGAGGATCCCACATGCCGCGGAGCAGCTGGGTCCATGAGCCATGGCCGCTGAGCCTGCGCGTCCGGAGCCTGTGCTCCGCAACGGGAGAGGCCACAACGAGAGGCCCGCGTATCGCAAAAAAAAAAAAAAAAGAAAAGGTGGAACCATCCAAAATGTCACTTGCCCAGAAGAAAGATCGGGTAGCTCAGAAGAAGACAAGCTTCCTTAGAGCTCAGGAACGGGCTGCTGAGAGTTAATAACCCAAACCACAATTTCTACGAAGATAAAGACAGTAATAAACTTATTGAACAAGTTAAAAAAATTTTTTTAATGTGGTAAAATACACAGAACATAAAATTTAACATTGTAGGCCTTTCTTTTTTTTTTTTTTTTGCGGTAAGCGGGCCTCTCACTGCTGTGGTCTCTCCCGTTGCGGAGCACAGGTTCCGGACGTGCAGGCTCAGTGGCCATGGCTCACGGGTCCAGCTGCTCCGCGGCACGTGGGATCCTCCTGGACCGGGACACGAACCCGTGTCCCCTGCATCGGCAGGTGGACTCTCAACCACTGCGCCACCAGGGAAGCCCTGTAGGCCTTTTAAAGTATGTAATTCAGTGGCATTAAGTAAATTTTATGTAGCTGTCTAGTTCCAGAACTTTCTCATCACCCCAAAATGAAACCTCATACCCATTAAGCAGTCCCTCCTCATTTTCCCATCCCCCTGGCAACCACGAAGCTGCCTTCTGTCTCTATAGATTTGCCTTTTCTGGATTTGCCGATTCTGTACCCATGAAACATCAACTCCCCGTTTCCCCCTCCCCCCAGGCCCTGGTAACCTCTCGTCCGCTTTTGTGTCTATGAATTTGTCTATTCCAGGTACCTCATATACATGGAACTCTGCACCGTCTGGCCTTTTGTGCCTTCTTTCGCACAGCATCGTGTTTTCAAGGCTCATCCATGTGGCATGTGCCAGTGCTTCATTCCGTGTTCCGGCAGAACAATATTCCACTGTGTGGATAGACCACGTTTTGTTTACCCATCATTCACCGATGGACATATGGGTTGTTGCCACCTTTTAGCTACCGTGAATAACGTCCAGATTCTGAGCACACGGTTATCTGCGTTCTGAGTAGGGAGATGTCTCGATTCTCCTGCATAGATGTCCGGATAGCAAATAAAAGGTCATCCTTTCATACTGTACATGAGTGTGTCCAAGCTTCAAACCCCCAGCTCAGGGGCCCAAAGGACCACTTTGGTGCTCTCATTAGGTAGGTGGGCTCCCGTAGGGCCCAGGCCCCCAGGGAAATTATCCACAGCTTGAAACAGTGCGGGTTCCTTGAGGTGGGGAAAAGAGGGGCAAGCGGTACCCCTTGGACATGTGACCCTGTGGGGTGGTGGGGGCTCGATGAGATGACCTTCTGAGGACCCTTGTAAGCTAGCACACAGGAAGAAGTCTCTGCCCACTTGGCAGACCTTGCGGCCTAGAGCATAGAACATGAAATGTCAGAGATGGACAAGGTCTTTCTGTTGTCCAGTTCAAGTGCCCCACCCTGGGCATTTTAGAGATGGGGAAACTGAAGCCAGAGAAGAGACGAGACCTCTTCGTTGTGTCGCCAACACCTTCACAGCTCCTGTTGACTGGCACTTCCCAGCATGAGTTCCCTTAAACCGTACACTTTAAGGGGTGTTCTGATGTCATTCCCATCTTACAGATGGGAACTTGAAGGCTCATGGAAGTGAACCCCTGTCTGAAATGTAGGGAAGGGACAGAAGTTCTCAGGTGTCCCCAGAGGAAACCAGAGGTTTTCCAGCTAAACTCACGCCACTGCGGCCAGTGGCAACTGCCCTCGAGGTTGGCACTAAGTCATCCTCTCCCAGGGTGCTTAGCACCCCTGCACTCTCCTGCTGGCATCTCCATCCCTCAGCCAGAAGCTGGATGTCTTGGGAGGTGGCATAAATAATGGCAAGAGCACAGACTTGAGTGAAAATCCCAACTCCACTCCTTGGTAATTTACTTTATCTCACTGAGCCTCAGTGTGCCCATCTGTAAAATGGGGAGTCTTGCCAACACCCACTGCAGAGGGTTGCTTTAAGAGTTAAATGAGTTAATGTATCCAGGAGGCTTGCACAGAGCTTGGCACACAGTGAATGCTCCAAAAATGTAGCCCAGACAAACCTGGCCCCCCACCAAGCCCCACGTGGGAAGAGCTGGACGGAAGAACATCAAACAGATCAGGGAGCCTGGCGCTGCCCCCGGGGATTCGTAGCTGAGAAGAAGCGGCGCTCATGGTCTCCCTGGGATAATCAGAGAGGACACCACCTTAATTCCACCTCCATCAGACCTCTGCCAGAAGACACGACCCTTTCACCTCATCAATATTCAAGAGCTTAACAAAAAAAGCTATAACTAGGGAAGTCAGAAATAATGGAATGCAGTATTGATTATTTTATGGTGCGATTAGGGGTAATTACAGCTCTCAAATTTTATTTTAATGTTACTTTCTACTACTTTTAGCCTTTTAAAATTATCCCAAACATCCCCATTTAATGGAACACACATGCCTTCAATTTCAATGTGAAATACTTTTTTTCTGCTAAAGTGTGACCTCAATATATTTGAAGACATAAATTACACCATGTATAAACCATAAAAAATGAATGATGAATTTAATTCTGGTGAAGCAGGAGGGATTGAGGAGGCAGGCGGGCAGAGGTGCTGTTTATCCAGTGCAGAGGGGACGGTCAGAAGCAGGAGGGGGCAGTGGGGGCCAGAGGGGGTGCCTGACCTTCAGGGGCACAGGAACGGGGCTCGGCGCTCTCCAGGACACAGGCCGAGGAGGGACTGTCTGAGCTTGTGGCCACTTCCTCTGCCCACCTTCCCTGGGGAATGCATTTCCAAAATCTTGCAGTTGCATGGTCTGACTTGAGTCTCCAGCCTAACTCTGCCCATCATAGGTAGTGTGGTGTGGTTGCTAAAATGCCGTTGCTCCATTTTATCTATTCCAGCATACAGATGAGCAAACTAAGGCTGAAGGAACTCACCTAAAGTCACTTGGGGAACAAGTGGGGGTTTTGGGTGCTGGCTGCAAAGCCAGAATTGGGTACTCTGCAGCCCAAGAGCTTCCGGCTGTCAGAGAAGAGCCTGTAGGAACTGCATTCCCGTGGACCTCAGGGCAGTGAGCAGAGTGGCTGAGGACACAGGATTTTGAGCCAGACACCCTGGGTTCAAATCCTGGTCCCCTTATAGTGCTATGAGGACTCTCTACCACTATAAAGCCCCTAGCATGTTATTTCTGATCTTCTCTTGCCCAGAGTCTATGCTGGGGTTCGGGGTGGGGGGCTTTGGGCCCAGCAACAGGAGTTTTCAAAATCTGGGTAGGGATTTCTCCTGCACCCTCAGGGTACGGCCTCCAAACTTCTGTCCTGGGCTTTCCTGGTTCCTGTACACTCCTCTTCCCCAGGTGACTGGTAGCTCATTATTTGGGGACCCTCTTGCCACCCCTACTACATCGTGAGACCCCGGAGGGCAGGGGCCAGCTCTCCTTGTTTGTTGTTGTATCTTCAGCAACGGCACATTGTGGGAACTCGAGAAAACTGCATGAATGAAATGCTCGGTCGGACTTCCCTGGTGGTTAAAAATCCGCCTGCCAATGCAGGGGACATGGGTTCGAATCCTGGTCCGAGAGGATCCCACATGCCACTGAGCAACTAAGCCCGTGAGCCACAACTACTGAGCCCACATGCCACAACTACTGAAGCGCGCCTAGAACCTGAAGGTCCGCAACAAGAGAAGCCACCGCAATGAGAAGACTGCACATCGCAATGAAGAGTAGCCTCCGCTTGCTGCCGCTAGAGAAAGCCTGCACACAGCAGTGAAGACTCAACACAGCCAAAAATAAATAAACAAAAATTAATGAATTTATTTAAAAAAAAAAGAAATGCTTGGTCAACTGGTCACTTTGCTAATTTCAACGTTCAGTTCTCAGCCCATCCGCAGCACTGGTCACGGGCGCCTCCCTCCTCCCTGGAACACTCTCTTGCCTTGGCTTCCCGGCTCCCACTTTTCCTCTAACGTCCTAGGTTGCTCCTCTCACCTCTGGTGCGTTTCCTCTTCACCCTCTTCACCTCAGGGGGTCCAGGGCTCATCCTTGGGGCTTCTCTCTCCCATGGTCACTCCCACTGTGACCCCATCCTGCTCGCACTTTAATGACCATCTAGACCAATGCTGTCCAATAGAAATAGCATGTAAGCTTCTTAGGCAGTTTAACATTTTTGGATACCTACATTTTTAAAAATTAATTAATTACTTTATTTATTTATTTTTGGCTGTGTTGGGTCTTCGTTGCTGTGCATGGCTTTCTCTAGTTGCGGTGAGCGGGGGCTACTCTTCGTTGCGGTGCACGGGCTTCTCATTGCGGTGGCTTCTCTTTTTGCGGAGCATGGGCTCTAGGCACACGGGCTCAGTAGTTGTGGCTCGAGGGCTCTAGAGCACAGGCTCAGTAGTTACGGCGCACGGGCTTAGTTGCTCTGCGGCCTGTGGGATTTTCCCAGACCAGGGCTCGAACCTGTGTCCCCTGCAGTGGCAGGCAGATTCTTAACCACTGCACCATGAGGGAAGTCATCCCTACATTTTAAAAAAATGAAATAAAAAAGAGTAAGGTAAATACTGTATTTTATCTAACCGAATATATCCAAAATTATTTCATTGTCATTTCAATATAAATGATCAATATAAAAAGATCATTAATGAGCTATTGTACTCTTCTTTTCATCTAAGCCTGTGAAATCCGGTGTGCATTTTATACATACAGCATGTCTCCATCGGACCAGCTGCATTTCAAGTGCTCAGTAACCACGTGTGGCTTCCGGCTACTGTGTGGGGCTGCAGAGGTTTCTACGCTGACCGTTTCCAACATGTATCTTCAGCCCAGATCTCATGTCTCAGTGGTGGACACTTACTCCTACCCAGTGTCTCCATTTGGAGGTCTGAAAGGCATCACAAACTCCAAACATCCATAGCTGAGCTTCTGTTCTTTCCCGCACCTGCCCTACCCACCGCCTTCCTGCCTCTACTAACGTTAGCTCCGGCCTTCCAAGGCTCAGATCAAAATCCTCAAAGTGACCCTTGACTCTTCTTCCCAGCCAATTCTGGTCCCCCATCTGATCCATCAGCAAATCCCGTCTGTTCTATCTTCAAAATACATCCGGAATCTGACCACTTCCCACTCCCTCCATTGCTGCCACTTGGTCCAAGCCACCAATACTTCTCACCTGGGTAACTGAAATCGCCTCTTCCCTGGTCTTCTCAAGCCCACTCTTGCCCTGGACGCTACAAACAATGGTCCACCCAGATCACAGAGTGGTCCAGTAAAAGCATCAGTGAGCTTCTGTCACACCTCTGTTCATAGCCCTTCAATGCTGCCGATCTCCCTCAGGGTGAAAATTCAAGTCCATGAAGCAGAAAACACATAAAACATGTTCCTGCCTCAGGACCTTTGCCCTGTCTGTTCCCTCAGCGCAGATGGCCCTTCTTATAGGTATCTACAAGGCCAATGCTCTCATCTCCTTTGAGTTTTTGCAGAAATATCACCTTTTCATTGAAATCTTTCTTAATCTTTCTATTTTAAACTGCCATTTCTCTCCCCATCCCCTACCCCTCCTTTATTTTCTCCTTTTATTTCTAATACATATAATTTACCTATTTATTTGACTGACTGCCTCTCTCACCAGAATGTCAGCTCTACAAGGCCAGGAATGTTTGTCCTTCTGTCTATTTTATTCACTATTCCACCTCAGCAGTGTCCACATGCATGGTGCCTAGCCTGTGTTAGGCATTCATAAGTATTTGATGGAGAAATGAATAAACATTCACCACTAAATGGATAGCCATTTGAACTAAGACCATTTATTGAATTCTGTTTATTTGAAATGTCATCTTTATCATAAACTACACTTTCATATAAACATGCATCTGTTTCTTTCCATTGATTGATTTATCTAATCTCATTCCAATACTACACTGTTGTAATTACTATGACTTTATGTTTTGCCAACTGTTAAGGTTATTCACCTTTGAAATTTTTTTCAATATTATTACACATTTTCTTTCTCATACAAACTCTACAAGTGGACTATCATGTTTGATAACAATTTATGTCAGGAACTTCACTGAGATTGCAGTAGATTTATTAATTCAAGAATTTATTATATTTCAATATTGTCATCACATCCAAAATATATCTTTCCTTTTTTTTTTTTTTTTTTTTTTTGCGGTACGCGGGCCTCTAACTGCTGTGGCCTCTCCCGTTGCGGAGCACAGGCTCTGGACGCGCAGGCTCAGCAGCCATGGCTCACGGGCCCAGCCGCTCCACAGCATGTGGGATCTTCCCGGACCGGGGCACGAACCCGCGTCCCCTGCATCGGCAGGCAGACTCTCAACCACTGCGCCACCAGGGAAGCCCTCTAATATTTTTATATTTAAAAAATGTAGAGACTCGCATACTGCAAAATATATATATATATATATGTATATTAGAGGAAAATATTTTCACAAAATTGGAGTAGGAAAAACAAGACCTGAAACCAAGGAGCCATAAGGAAGAGGGCTGCAATCAAAATTTAACATTTTTATGTCACAAAAATCATCAGCAGGCTGGGAGAAAGATGATCCACATCCAGGATATATAAAAATATTCCATTAGAAAAAGGGACAAAAGATACAAACAGACATTTCACAGTAGACGAAATTTAAATGGCCAATAATCATATTTTTTTAAAGTTCACACTCAGTCACAGGCAAATGAAAATTAAAACAACAATGGATTTTTTGGTTTTGTTTTTTGCCTGACACATTGGCAAAAATTAAGGAGACTGATAATATCAAGAGTTGGTAAAGATGCAGTTCAAAAGCAGTCTCATACAATGTTGAAGGGTGTGTGAGTCAAATTTTCAGAGAACGATTTGTTAATATCTATTGAAATTAAAAAAAAATTTCACCCAGAAATTCTTCTTCTAGGGCTTTCTTTACCAAAAAGACTCACTCGGGTGCACAAAGATGTGTATAAGGATGTTTATTATCTTGTTTGCAATAGAAAACATTTTTGAAAAAACGTAAATGTCCATCAATCAGAGATTGGATAAATACTTATAGCACAAGCCGAACTATGAAACCTTGAATAGGTACTTAAAAATAGTGAGGTAGGTCTATAAAAATCTATAAAGATCACGGAGAGATCTCCATAGCATACTGTCAAGTACATAGAAGCAAGTGAGATGGTGTGATGCCACTTAAGATAATTAAGATATTCGAAAAACTGGCAAAGAGTTTGAACAGAAACTTCTCCAAAGAAGATATCCTAATGTCCAAAAAGCATGTGAAAAAATCTTCAACATCATTAGTCATTAGGGAAATGCAAATCAAAATCACGATGAGCTAACCACTTTACACACACTAGGAAAGCTATAATAAAAAAGACAGATGATAGCAAGTGTTGGTGAAGATGTGGAGAAATCAGAGCCTTCATAAGTTGCTGGTGGGAATGTAACCTCGCGTACCCGCTTTGGAAAACAGTCTGGCAGTTCCTCAAAAGGTTAAACATGGAGTTACCGTATGACCCAGAAATTCTACTCTAGGTATATACCCAAGAGAAATGAAAACATTATGTCCACACAAAAACTTGTACATGAATGTATGTAACAGCATTTATTCATGGCAAAAAAGTAGAAACCCATATGCCCATCCACCGATGAATGGATAAGTAAAATGTGGTATAGCCATACAATGGAGTACTATTGGGCAATATAAAGGAATAAAGTACTGATGCACGCTACAGCAAGGATGAACCTTGAAAACATTATACTTAAGTGAAAAAGCTACACACAAGAGACCATCTCTTGTATGGTTCCATTTATATCAAATACACAGAACAGGCAAATCCACAGAGCTAGAAAGATTAGTGGATGCCAGCGTTGGGGAAATTGAGGGGACTCGAGAGTGGCTGCTAGTGCATATAGGGATTCTTTTAGGGGTGATGAAAATGTTCCAAAATTGGTGTGGTGATGGTCGCACACTCTGAATATACCAAAACCCATTAAATTGGACAAATCATATGGCATGCAAATTATATCCCAATAAAGCTGTTTTTTAAAAAAAGATAATTAAGTGCTTGCATTTGATACTTTCTAACTAGTTAACCATGATCATGGCCATAGACTCTTGCCCACAGTCCCAGTACCCCCTGTATCAGTCTCCTTTAAAATCAAGGTGAACAAACCATGATGGACAAAATATCAACATTTTAAATAAAACAGGATCATATTCCTGATTGTTCATTTGTCACAGGCTCCAGCATGGCTCAGTTCAGCGGTTACTGATCTTGTCTTTAAAGTGTTGATATTTTGTTCACCACTGAATTTTTGGCATTAATATTTCTTTTTAAGACTATTGCATTAAAGTATCATTTATCTTGGTTTCTGAGAGGTTTGGGGGGCGCTCCTTAAGTTTGGCCCCCGAGTGCCTCATTCGCCCCATCCTTGTCTCTGTCCTGGGTCCCAGGACTAGTGCCCCTGGCCTTGTCCTTGTCCCCAGAGGTGCCACCTGGGACTCCCAGGCTCCCAGCGGCTAGAAAGTGGAGCCTGGTGTCGGGAGCCTGCAATGCCACTGTCCCAGGCTGTGGACAAAGGTCACAGCCTCCCGCCTGGGACGGTTGACCCGTCCTCCCCAAGACCTGTATAGGGAGAGATGGAGAGACACAGACCAAGAGACTAAGACCTCAGAGAGATAGGAGATGTCGGGGGAAAACGGACGGAACCCGAAGAGAGGGAGAGAGAGACAGAGAGAGCCTGGGGAGGCGGAGAGGAGCCGGGCGGGCGCGGGGCCGAAGGTCCCACCGCGGGGCGCCCCTCCCCGCGCCCAGCCCGCCCCCGCCCCACCCCCAGCGCGGGAGGCCCCGGAACAACCGTCAGAGGCGCCCGGGGGAAGGGGGCGCTCCCGGCCGCCCGCCGCCTGATGCGTATCGATCTGCGCCCGGGGTCGGCGCGGGGGCACCAGCTACCAGCGGGAGGGGCGACCGCACATTAGCGCGGCCGGGGACCACTCCCCGGAACGCGGGCCGGGCAGCCCATTAGACGCCCTGGCCGGTCGGCCGCGCGACCACCGTGGGCGGGGCGAGGCTGGCCCGGAGGGGATGCAGCAGCCTCCGAAGCCCCACCTCTCCCCATTGCCCGCTCCGAACAGCTGGTTTCCTCTGTTTCCTGAACTCCTCTCCAGCCTCTAGGGCTTTGCACGTGCTGTGCCCTCTGCAGGGACCCGATCTCCCATCGCGCCTCACCCAACTGAACCTCGCTCGTTCTTTGGCTCTTGCTTGGAAGTAGATTCCTAGGAAAGCCTAGATTCCTTGGGAACCCCCCAGACCCAGTTGGGTGCCCACCTTTGCACCGACCTCCTGAACAGCCCCCCATGAAAGCTGGGGGCTAGTCACAGGGATCAAGGATTGACCTCCCCAGGTGGTCTGTGAGTCTTTTGGGGCTTCTCCCTGTGTCGCATCTTGGGGATCCTGGCACCTATAGTGGCCCCAACTGGCACACCTGTAAATGAAAGAATAAACACCAGAGCTAGTCAGGAGGCAAAACCTGCACACCCCACAGGGACTTTTGACAAGGACCTCTTGTCCCCCTTACTTATCCTTGGAGAACGGTGTTGGGCATAATTGGGGTCGAAATCTAGTTCTGCCACTTAACGGCTGCATGACCGCGGCAGGTTATTTAACCTCTCTGGACCCCCATTTCCCCATCTGCAGCTTTATCAAAGTCTGCATTCTAATTGCTGCTCTTATGGGAGACCCCCAGAGATCTATACCCAAGCTGGGGAGGGGACTGGAAACCCCATAAGGGGTGGCTGCAAAGGGCATGAAATGCTTCACCGGGGTGTAGAGCATGCAGGAAAAACTGGCCACCCTCACATGCTGCTGCTGGTGGGGGTCAGGGAAGGGGGACTTTCTGGCCGCAGTGACTCTCTCTCTTAGGGCTCTTTCTCATCAGCCTCATTTTTCTCCCATGCATCACTTTTCCCTTGACACCACTTCTCTGCCAACTACCACCCTGTTCTCTGCCCTTTACCCAGTAAGATTCCGTGAGAGGTGCCCCTGAGCCCACTGTTCTCTGGTTCTTCCCTTTCCATCCTCTCTTGAACCCACCCCCATGCAACGGCTCTGGTCCAGAACACCAATGACTCCACAATGTAAAGTCCAACAACGGTCAGTTCTCAGCTCTCGATTTACTGGCCCCTCAGTGCCCTGGACCCAGGTGGTCCCTCTATCCTCCATGGAACCCTTTCCTTACTCCGCTGGTTCTCTCCCTTCTCCCTAGCTGGTCCTTCCTGTCTCCTCTGCAATATCAGAGGCTTGGTCTTCTGAGTCTTCTCCATGTACCCCCCTCCCTCCGTGATCCCCCCCAGTGCCATGGCTCTTTAAACACCAATACACGCTGACAATTCCCAAATGTATATCTCTAGCTCAGCCCTCTCCCCAGAGCTCTGCGCTTGTCTGTCTACTCAACATCTTCACTTGGGTAATAGGCAGAGCTGCCTCTAACTCATATAGCCCCATGCAAGTTAGCAGAAGGTGCTTTTCTTAAGTAATTTAAAAAAACAAAAAACAAAAAAAAAACCCACTTCATACTACATATTATTCTGTCCAACTATGGGCAGGCCAGCCAGGAGAAGGCAGAAAGCACTGACCCGCTGCAGGCCCTGCTAGGCAACGAACGCCAGGCTGGCTCTTGTATAAAGGAGGGGGATGGGAGGAGAGGGAAGAGAGGCAGGAGCCGGAGAGGTGGACGGGGAGAGGTAGAGGGGGCACTGGGTCCGGGGTTTAATCAGTAGCATCCAGCTTAAATTCATCTGAATGGCAGGTCCATAAATCAGGCTTCTTGTTAAATCTGTGGCCAGAGCATATGCTTCCCGTTAGGAAGCAGTGAAGCTTCTGGAGCATGGCTGTGCCCCCTTGCTCATCCCCCTCAGCTTGGCCTGGATCTGCCCCAGAAGACTTTACTGGGAGCGACAGCCCTGGCTGGGGCTCGCTTGTACCCAGGCGCTAAGGCAAGTCACTCAGTGTACAGTCCTTCCACTGCCCCTGCTCTGTGAGGTGGCTGTTGCCTGTTTAGAGTTGGGTGGGGGTAGGGAGTGGAAATCAGGCCTCTGAGAGAGTCTGGTGAACAAGAAGAGCAGCCTCAGGGGATGCCCCGAGCATGATTGCAACAGGACATAATCCTTCACACGTGTGCAGGATCTAGAAGTTAGACAAGTCTATGATTATAATGAAACCTCCTCAGAGATGCTGCCGTTGTACAGTGTACAACCTGTGCAACCTTACATGGCAGTCCTACTGACAGGTGCCTGTATTATTCAGGATAGGATAAATTATGCTGTGTTAGCAAACAACATCTAAATCTCAGCGTCTTAGAACAACAAACATTTATTTCTTTGTGATGACACATGTCCAGGCCAGGTGGGCAGAGGGCTCTCCTCCATGAGTCACTCAGGGTCCCAGGCTGATAGAGCTTCCACCTCGGCCAAGCTCCGGAGATAGTCTCCACAGGGCACCAGCAGAGCCGGAAGTGATTAAAGCCCCAGCCCGGAAGTTACACATATCACTCCCACCCACAACTCTCTGGCCAGAGTTCATCCCCTGGCCGCATCTAACTTCAAGGGGGCAGGAAGTGCCGTCCTCCTGCACACCCAATGGAGAAGAACAGGATATCAGGCTGGCAGTGATGGCTGCCTTAGCTCCCCAAACCGACTTCCTCCCAGGGTTTTCTCTGCTGTGCTAAATGCATCTCTCCCTCTCCAGGGTTCAAGCTCCTGACTTCGGAGGCATCCTTGATTCCTCTCTCTTTTTAATATCCCATAGACAAGCGATTTGCAAATCCCGTCAACTCCATTTTCAAAATATATCCGGAAGGAAACCACTGCTTTCCACCCCACACCACCAGCCTGGTCTGAGCCACCATCATCTCCAACCCAGCTGTCACAGGGACCTCCTCGCTGCCACCCTGGCCCTCTACAGCGATTCTTCACCCAGTAGCCAGAGAGATCTCATTAGATGTAAGCTGGACCACATCACTGCTCTGCTCAGAACCCTCATGGCTCCCACCTCCCTCAGAGAAAAGTAAGTGTCCTCACAGTGGCCCTCAGAGCCCCGAGATCTGTACCCCCTTCATTACCTCTCTGACCTCACTGCTCCCACCCTGTACCTCTCTCCCTAGTCTAGCCTCACTGGCCTCCTTGCTACTCCCTGGACAGTCAGCTCACTGTTGCCTCAGGGCCTTTGCACTTGCAGGTCTCTATCTGGCATGCCCTCCCCTCAGATCCCAGCCTAGCTCCCTCGTCCTCCTCCTTCAAGACTTTGCTCTAATGCCCCTTCTCAGTGAGGCCTTGCCTGGCCTCCTTATTTTAAATTGCACACCCACCTCTGCATTCCCATTCTATTGTTTTTGTTTGTTTGTTTTTGGCCAGGAAACTTACTAACTTCCAAAAACCTAAGGATTTCACTTATTGTGTTTACCATGTGTCTCCCCAGCTAGAATGTAGGGCAGAGATTTTTATCCGTCTGGTACACTACTGTGTACCTATTACCTGTAATAGTACCTGGCATATATAGTAGGTGCTCAGCAAACATTGTTGAATGAATGAACAAACCAAAGCATGGCACAGTGGCTAGGAGCTCAGGCTCTAGAACCAGGCTGCTGGTGTTCAAAACCCAGCTTTGCCATTTACTATCGTGTGATTTGGGGCAATTCCCTTAGCTTCCCTGACCCTCAGTTTGCTCATCTGTACAATGGGAATAGAATAGTACCTACCATGTGGAATTGTAAATTTGAATGAGCTAATGCATTTAAAGCTGTCCAATGCCTGGCAAAGGAATGCTTGGCATACGTTGGCTATTACTATTTTAAAACATTGACCCTACAATTCTACTTCTATCTACTGAAACGAAGAACTAGTGAGAGGTTGTTTTGATTATGGGCAAAGATTTACATATGACTGTGCTCATCACTGTGTTCTTTTAATAGTAAAAAGTTGGAAACAACCTAAATTTCTAAGAAGATAAGATTTGTTAAATAAAATATGGTACACCCTTTGAAAGGATACCAGGCAGCCATTAAAACTCAAGTTCTCAAAGAATATTTAATGGCATGGGAAAATGTTCAGAGCCTAATGCTAAGTGAAAAAACAGGATGTAATTCTTAAATTAAGTTGTGGATATCTGGCTGTTTTATTTATTATTGTTCCTTAAAATGTACATATACTCTGTCATACGTATTAATTCATACAAATGCAGGAAAAAAAGCAGGACACAAAACTACATGATCTCAATTTAGATTGACATGTTTTTATGCGCCTTCCTACACCCCTACACGTTCAGAGAAAAAATAAAAAAGACTGAAAAGAAATGGATGGACCAAAGTGTTAACAGTTGTTCCTTCTGGGTGATCAGGTATTGAAAGAGCTAAACAATCTTTCCTATTCCTTATTTTATTTTTTAGATTTCTTTCAAGGAAAGTGAAAAACTGAAATCCTTTAGTAATCAGGAAAAAGGAGGGTTTTAAAGATTCAGGTCAGAGTTTTCCAAATAGCACATTAATAGGTGATCATTGAAACATAAGCTGCAGGATCAGAGAAAGGAGACCACGGTAGGGTAAAGGGAGTACAAGCAGTTTCACCCCTGCAGGACGTCTCAGAGCGTTTACTGTAGCACCAGTGATGGTTGTCAGTAAGAGGGGGCCCTTTGCTGCACAGTAGCTCATGGCAAATCCCTGGGTATGAACTGGCACTGGGGGGGCTTGGTGCCACCCTTACCTGCTGTGGGGCCTCTGTGCTGGTCTCTACAGGCTCCCCACACAGGATCTGGAGCCTGGGCCTGGGTCTGCCTCTTCTAGTCCCTTTGCCAAGCCTCTGTCCATCTGGAATGTCCTTCTTCTGCACTAACCCCAACCCTACCCATCCTCAGGGCCTCTCTCCCCCTGGAAGCCTAAGGCTGCCCAGCACCCTTGAGTGCCAGTGACAAGGATTGAGTTACCAGACTGGGTTTGGGGGTTTAGCAATGCTTCCACAATGGTTTCATGATTGTATTTAGAAGAGGGAAGTGATCTGTCTTCCCAGATGACCTGCAAGAACCCCAGAGGCCAGGCTGCCTCTGGGGGCTTCCCCCGGTCTTACAGGGCACCCAGCACAGCCTGGACAGGTGCAGATGCCCCATGAGGAAGCCCACTGCATCCCTGCTGCCCACCGCTCCCAGAGGGTACCTCCATTTGCTCAAGCCAAGACACTCCGCTGACACCAACTCTTGCACGGTCCCATCCCCCAGTTCCTGCTCTCCTCCTTTCTGAAGACCCACTGCCCACCCCCTCCTCAAAAAGTCCCCCATGATCCTCGGGCAGGCAGAAGTCATCCCCTTCTCAGTCATTGCTAGAAAGAGCTGCTTCTCTGAACGCACACCTGTGCCAGGTCCAGGGGCACCGAGACAAATGTGACACGTGGAGGGGCACGGGCCTGTTTTTCTGGAGGTGACTCACCTGGAGTCTGAATCATTTTCCTTTCCTAGGTTTCGGTTTGCCTATCTCTCCAATAGCAACAGGGAGGAAAAATCCCCTTTCTAGTCATTGAAGACTCTGTTGTCTGCGTGCACATAGCCAGACTGGTCTGGAGGGGGCCAGTTATTCCCGCCACGTGTCTTCTTGGGGTACACAGGTCCGTCTGAGTGGAATCCTGAGACAGAGCACATCTGTGTAAAGTGTTCATTTTTGTGGCTGTGATGCCTTGAGGACCTGACTCTGTCCCTGTGAATCCTGCTGTGCTGTGCTCTGTGTGTGTGTGTGTGTGTGTGTGTGTGTGCGTGTGTGTGTGTGTGTGTGTGTGCGTGTGTGTGTGTGTGTGTGTGTGTGTGTCTTGGGTTCCTATTGAGCTCTGCAGTTCTCTGGGCCTGGATCACAAGGCCAGAGTCCCAGCCAGGCTGGGGTCTACAGGGAGTCATGAGGCAGAACATCATCCCCCTATTCCTCCACTCCCTGCCCAGAGAGACACTACAAAATTCCCACCAAGCAAGGGAGGGCTGAGGGGACCACCCCTCCCAATGCACATGTGTCCTGGCATAACCTGGTCCCTGAACCCAGCCAGCCACGTCCTCTAAGGGGCTGACCAGGAGCCCAAGGTGTCAGAGGCTGGGCAATACTACTGGCTCCCCCCCACGGTCCAGGACTCACTGTGGTGGGTCCCATAGGGCTCTCCCTGTCCCCCGCAGCTGGGCTGAGCAGCTGGGGAACACCTTCCACCCTGCCTACAGGGACCTAGCTTTGACTCGCAGCCACAAGCAAATGCAGTGAGGACCCCTGGCGCCCCGGCTCCCCGCCTCGTGGCCGCTCTTCCCGCAGAATCAATCATCCTGCCACTGTGTTTGCGGGAAGTGGGGGGGGGGGTGGGGCTGGGCAGGAGGCTTGCAGGGTACCTGCTCCCCAGTGGGGTGGCAGCCCAGTTGGGGCAGTGAATGGGGCTCACGGGCACCAGCACTCCCAGCAGACCCGCATCCCCGGCTCTGGGCCCCTTCCCTGCTGGCGGAACCAGACCCTGAGCATAAGGAGAGGAGTGGGTGGGAGTTACCTCAGGGGTGTGGCCAAGGGTGGGGCAGACGAGGCTGCACCCAGAACAGGCCCCCCAGGAGGCGGGGGTGGAGGGAGGTGAGGGGAAGGGTGAGAGTAACTGCTTAAGCCGTGTTAGGTGTCCCCCAAGTGGGAAGTTAGATCAGATTCTTTCATTCACGGGTTCAGGAGTCTTCCCCACGCCCCCGCACACCGAGGAGCCCTCTCCACCCTCCCGGAGCTGGCAGGTCATGACCCAGGAGTCTCGACTGTGGGTGTGGGCTGGGCCGGGATAAGGAGGAAGAGCCCCAGGCACCTCCTCCATGGTTGGTGGTTGGCCTCTGCTGCCTGGATTTTACCATTAGAGAGCCATCTCCCCACCCCAGGGAGGGTGACCACCCCTGCCCCTCTTTGGTTACAGGGAACGCCCCACAGTTGGGGAACAGATGAGAGGCTGTCAGCTCGACTACACCCTCCACTCCCACCATCACTATTAATAAAGACCACAATTAACGCCTAACATTTACACTGGGCTTTAGCAGGTGAAAAGTGCCCTGTGAGGATGGGCAGGGGAGCAGGCACTATTATTTTCACACCCATTTTACAGATGAGGAAACTGAGGCTCAGGGAAGTCCACCTGTTTGCACAAATGAGCAAATGGCAATGGGCTAGAACAGCTAGAGGTGCAGGGAGGAGGTCTGAGTGGGCGGGGTGTGTGGCGGGAGGTGGGGTGCTGAAGGGGCGGGGAGGACCAGCTCCCAGGAGACGTGTTCTCCTGGGAAGAGCAGCAGACTAGGAGTCCTGCAGCCTGGGTCGCGCCCTGGCTCCTGCACTGGCTCGCTGAGCAAGCCTCATCTCCTCCCTGGGCCTCTACTTCCCTCTCTGTAAAATGGAGTTAATAATCCCTGCCCGGCCCTGCCCTGTGGGATGTTGCAGGGACCAAACCAGTGTTACTGGCTGGGAACTGGCTTTAGAAACTGCAGGGAGCTGCCAGCCTGTAGGAGTAATCAGCCCACGTCTGCCTTCCAGCAGCTCTGGGCCCAGAGGAAGGCAACCCAGCTGGACCCTGGTCGTAGAACCTGGAACTTTTCCCAGCTTGGAGTCTCAGAGCCACACACCTCTGAGCCCCATCTGGCTCGCCCATCGCTGTCTTCTCCAGGCTTCGAGGGCTGAGGTGGCGACAGAGAGCGGCAGCCCGAGATCCACGGGGAGCTCCCTCCACCCTCCTCAGATCCTGGGTTGAGGAGGGGGCGTGGGGAGTCCAGGCTGCCAGTATGAATATTAGCTGGTGTGAACTAATTTGATGGTGCTGATAAAGACTGGGCTGCCTGGAGCCCCTGAGCCCCACCCAGCCCCCCACTCCACCCCCACTGAGAACATCGAGGCTGAGCTGTCCCCGCTCCATTCTCGGTGATGAAATCCCAGCTCAGTCGGACTGGCTAGCGCTGCAGTTACCAAATCGCTGTAATTGAGATTAATTTGGGTGCCAGATTGGGTCGGTCCTCACCGGCACCCATTAATTAGTGGGGGAGGCTCAGAACCCCAACAGCTGGGCCCTGCCCCCAGCAGGAGCTGGGGCCGTGGGATGAGGGTGCTGAAAGATGCCCAGGTGGGTATGTGGGGTGGAGCCGCCAGCTGGACAGAGCCTCCCCCACCCCGTCCAGAGCTCTTCCTCCCCTGCCCAGGAGGGGAGGGTGCAGCGGATCTTTGACTCAGGCCCAAAGGCAGCTCTGGGTCCAAGGGTTAAAGGGCTCATTACAGGGGTGGGGAGGACGGGTGGGGGGCTCAGAGACTTCTTGGACATCAAACAGCTCTTGCAAAACTTCTAGATGAGTTAAGTGCAAATGAATTTGAAACAGACAATGACGGTCCCTTTATTGACACCTGGGCAGAAAAATGCAGGGAAAATCGCCCCAGGGGGAGCTCAATTAGGGATTTTTTTTTTTTTCCCTGAACCCAAAACTCACAGGGAAAAACAATCCCACCCATCTACACAGGCTACACCGGGGCGCCAGAGGCAGGCTGGCACGCCCTGACTCAGGGCTGGGCTGGCAGTGAGCTGGGGACACACGTGAGGCCCTGGGCACACATAAGTGAATGGAGAGCAGCAGCACAGACCTGTGCAGAGCTGGGAGCACTAGGCACACATGTGTGGAGGTGGCACAGCCCTGGGAACGGAGCGCAGCCCGGGCTCGCTGGTGGAGGATGCGGGCATGCGTGTGTGGGCAGCTAGAAGGAGGCCAGATGGGGGTGGGGGCTCAGGGTCTTCTGGGGTGAGGCGCAGAGCCCCAGGGCCCCCCAGGGTGACAGTGAGCAGGGCTGCCCCAGTCACGTGAGTGCTCCTGTCCTGGACAGGGCCCTTGGGATTGCCGGGCAGGTCCCCACCCGCCCTGCCCCACTCACCTGACTAGCTCCAGTTAATTGCCTGGGTGTTTTATTTTTTCCCTGTGAATCTCACAGAGGGACAAAAGCAGGTTCTGAGTCACCAGGAACCAGCCCCCGCTTCCACCCACTCTGGAGCCTTACCCTTGCCCCTACCCCAAGGACCTGAGGACCCTGAGGCAGCTGGGGCCTGGCCCAGGGTGACTGCGGGAACCGCCGCCGGGTCTGCGAGGTGTTCCCGCTGCTGACCAGGAGCCAGCCCCCCGCCCCCCCCCCAACGGGGGCCCAGGGCGTGTGACCTCCCTGGGGGCCTAATGGAGCAGCCTCCGCACTGCACCATAGTTACAATTCATGGCTCCAGCTGAGATTGCATTAGGGCCTGGCTGTCACTCTTGATGAATGTCGCTTGTTTTCCAGAAAAAAACGGGCTCTGGATGCAGAGTGACAGGGCGGAGGGAGGCGCCCGGCCCTTCCCCTGGCTGAGGACCAGGGCAGGGCCTGCCTCCTCGGCGGCCTGTCAGTGGCCTCGAAACTTGACCCGCCCACGGGGCTCTCAGGGGTCCCGCACGGCCTCTCCCGTTCGCCAGGCCCTTCGTGTTGCCTGCCGTGTGGGGTTCTCCCAGCAGCCCTACAGAGGGACTCCGCTAGAGCAGCTCCACTTGACAGATATGCAAACTGAGGTTTGCAGGAAGAGGGAAGCTGATGAAAGTGTGTTGGCTGGAAGTGAGTTGGAGAGTGGTGAGGAAACTGAGGCAGAGTGCTCATGGCAAAAGGCAGGGACTCTTGTCTTGGGCTGTGAGCGCTGCTTTGCTCGCTGTATATCCCTGTCCCTAGAGCAGTGCCTGGATTACAGTAGGTATTTGCTGAAAGACTGAGTGAATGAATGAATGAATGAATGAGCTAATGGCCTCAGCAGCTGTGGGATGCTGGAGAGGCTGAGCCATGGGTCCAGGCACTCATGCCCTTGATGCCCCCTCTCCTGACCTCCCTGCTTCCCTCTGCCATCGGCTTGGGAGCGGGCAAGCTGCTGACACAGCCTTACAGGTTCCCCCCGCCCCCCGTGGCAAAGGCCTCTGACAAGGGTGGGAACCCGGCTCTCACCCAATCGGAGGCCAGGTGTCTTGGCATTCAGCCCCACAGCCCCAAACCCACACAAAGGGACTGGGGGAATGCAAACCAGCAGAAAAAAACCCCCATTCTTTGGGGGTCTAGAACCCAAGTCGGATCCCAGATATGACATCGTAATAGCGGCTACTGTGGCCACGCACCATGCTTGTGTCATTTGTTCTCCGGGACAATATACCACTGGGAAGTGCTGTCCCCATTTCACAGATGTAGAATAAGACTCAGAGACTGAGAGGCAGGTTGGGACCGCAGCCCATGTACGTGAAAACATCCCTCGTGATGACTTGGATCCTCCTGCCAGTCCTTTCCGGGCTCATGAAGCAGCAGGGTGCTACTCCTCTTGTGGCCCTCCCCTCCCCAGTTCAAGCTGCTGTCCTGGCATTTTTGTCCAGTGTGGAAAGCCTCACCTAGAATACCAGGTGTCCACTCCCATTAGCTGCCTGTCCATCGGTTCCAGAGTGGTCCCAAGGTCATCACTGTCAAAGGGCATCCCTCACTGTCCAACATGTGGGTTTCCTTAGCAACAAGGCCAGAAGTCCAGCTCCGGAATCCCTTGAATGACCCTCCCTGGCTCCCCAGGGACCAGACAGGTTTCCAGAATCAAGATGGGCCAAGTCCCTGCCCCTTCGCCATATGGGCAGATGTTGGTCTTGTCTCCCTGGGCTGTAAACAGCTGCATAGCAACTCTGGAGAGTGTCAGAGGCCATGGCTCAGGGCCAACATTGTACCCACCCTCCAACTGTATCTTCCAAGCGAACATGGAGCCAGGCAAAAAGAGCATTGGCCCTGGAGTGAGCTGGCCCTGCGTTCAAATCCTCCTGTTGTCCCAGCTGTGTGACCTTGGACCAATTCCTTCACCACTCTGAACTCCAGCTTTCTCATCTATAAAATGGGCATGACCGTGCCTCATATCGCATGGTGGATGTGGGACTCACACGGGCTATATGTAAAGCACCAGGCAGCCAGTAGGCGCTGGCTAAGTGGGGTGGAGGATGACCGGTTCTATGGACTGGGGGTGCAGTTCAACGCTCTGAGCCAGCAGACACCACCCCCAGGTCCCTGGGTCCCGTCCGCTCCTGTCATCAATCAACGCTGCTGGGCCGCTTCTACAGCCATCTGCCAGCACCAGCTGCTGCCTACCGCCACCAGGGCACCTTGTGGGCCCCAGATGCCCCAGGGACCCCGCCACACCCTGTCCTCCCCCGCTGACTGCCCCAGCCCACTTTCAGGCTTTCAGATGCCGGGACCCCAGCAGCTTCCCCCCATCCCAAGGGCACCCCCTTTATCCTCACCCCAGGGCCTTCTGCATCCCCAGGGTCTCCTCATGAAGGCCTGGGGCCCAGGGACCAGGCTGGAAGGCCCTCTGCTCCCACAGCCTGGCCCCCGCCCGTCCTGCCTGTCCAGCCCGTCTGCTGGCTCTTACCACATCCTGCCGCAGCCCTGCCTCTATTTCATCAGGCCAAGGATTGCTTTTTAAGTAAATCTAAAAAACTCCACTTCCTCCTTGGCAAGTTCATTTTAAGTCATTTTATCTCTTTCCCTCCTATATTTTTCCCAAATAATGTGATTAAGTGACTCAGCGCCGGCTGCCTCTGGCAGGCCTGGCCTCTAATTCAGTTTGAGGACGGCCACCTCTGACCCCACTCCACTCTGGCTAAGAGAACACTTAAGCGATATCCTACCGCTTCCTACAGAGAGAGGCTGGGGGGGGGGGGGCGGGCGGGGGCGCACGGGGGAGGAAGCGAAACAAACTTTCACATAAAATTATGGTATATGGATAATTGAGAAGTTTAAAAACATGAATCTAATTGTACAGTCCCCGGAGAAACCCATATCGAGCCACCCTATAAGAGGCCTGGAATCTCCCGATGATGATTTATTGCTAAATCCTAGTATTTTTCAATACATTATAGTTTTTAAATTGTGTTTAAATTGAGTGTAGAGGAGCAGAGGCCATTAGGAGATGCAGAAATGATGATTATATTTAAATATTCATGCACGCAGTACCTTATTATTGAATCTGAACACTAACAAAATCAATATTAAGTGCGGTTTGACATGAATTTATTTATGAATTTCGACTTTCTAAGTACTGTATTTTTTCACTCAAAAATTGTGAGTATAATGTAGTAATGATATCAAAACACAGTGTCAGAGAGCATTAGCTGGGGAGGTTATAAACCTCTGGATTAAGGGGCCCCAGATTGCCCTCAAAAGTGCTTAGTACACAAAACCCAATTCCTTTTTTTTTTTACCTTCCCTGTTTCTGAATTGTGCAAATCCACATACACTCAGAGAGGGCGGTGGGGCAGGGTTGGGGAGGGAGGGCAGCTCAGCTGGAGTGGCAGGCGGGGCTGCGGGCACTCAGCTCATCCAGCCCGGGGTGCCGGGGATCCAGGCTTCTCTGGGGGCTCCTCCCCTGAGCTCCATGCCCGGGGAAGCAGCCCTCTGGCCAGGGGGCTCCTGAGGGTCTCAAGGAATCTGCTGCTGCGACTCCCTAAAGGGAGATACCATGGGGGTTGGGGAGGGGGGTGTATGAAGGTCTCTTTATTTCCCAGACTTTTGATTCTGGGGGCAGGGTGAAAGCTGGTGGGGTCTGGCCCCAGGAAACCAAGACATACGGAGCTAGGAGAGCCTTTGCCCCTGCCCCCAGATTCTGGGTCGGGCCCCCAGGTGCATATCCAGGGCCCCTCCTGCTGCTCAGGACACCAGGACCCAGACCTGCGGGCAGATGTTGGCCAAGGTGATGAGTGTGCCGGCCCCCACCCTCCCCGGCCCCCTTTCCTTCTGTTCATCCACAGCTTCTCTCTCGTGTGGCCTGGGACCCTTCCCCTGGCTGCTGCCCCGATGCCACCCCTGCCAGGAGGCCACCTGCAGCTGTAGGGTTGCCCCTCCCTGTCCTTCCAGAGATTTGATGTCTGCCTGTTGGCTTAGACAGCATCCCAGCCCGGCACAGCCACAGCTGGCAGTGGTCCCCGTACACGTGGAACCCCCTTGGCACGCTCCATTCCTATACGCCGAGACCTTACAGAGCCCTGTGTAGACACACACACACGCACATATACACACCACTAGAGTGAAAAGGGACCAGTGGCCAGCTGGGGTGACAGCCCATTTTTCAGATGGAAAGTGACTCCTGGATTTGTAGTCTTTTGGAAAACATGCAACGTGCATTTGAGAAGAACCAAATACAGAAATACAGTTAACGATCCCTGACTTAAGTGGATACCTCTCAGCCCACCCCGCACTGTCACGCAATCCTGACTCTAATGATCAGTGGTCACAGTGTCTTCCAAATAGACTCATGACCCCCCATCCATAAACCCACAAACACCCCACAGCCCGGCACTCACCACATCCCGCCCCCAGCGGACCCCCCCCAATAATGTAACACACAAGCACACACACCTCGACACCCACAACTCCCCAGCTCTCCTACGCAGAAACGATCACACGGGCACACACGCTAGCACACACCCTCAAACACAGTCAGACCGCAATCATCTTTAAACATAGCCCCACACACCTCAACACATGGATGCGCCCGCACAGATACACCCCCCACTTCCCGACACCCCAAGTCCTCAGCACATGCACAGCCCTGTCCTGAAGCTGGCCGGGGGCCAGGTGGTCAGTGCTGTCTGTCCAGCTGCGCGCCGGTGGATGCAACCTGAGGTCAAGGGTCAAAAAGCACTTAGAAGCTTTGCTTCAGAATATTCATCAGCCTTTGGGGAGGGGGGAGAAGCCCACACAGGGGGAGGGGGAGAAAAAAACTCAGCCTCGACCCTAAACTCTTTTCCAGTAAATCGATGTATTTTGCTATAATTTTATTAGGAATATAAAAGGAGCCTTTTCAAAAGTGCTTAGGACGCAAAAAAAAGAGGCGGGCGATGGAAACATTAGTCTGTCTGTATTAGCAATCCCATAGTCACATTTTATTGTTACTGTCAGGATGCAAAAGCTGTGCTTAAAACAAAATAATACATAATGTATTACTGAGGCATAAACATCAGCAAGCCGCGAGCGGTCGGCGTTTTTATTTTAAAAAGAAGATGCAAGAAAAAAATATAGAGAGGGACAGAGGGTGGGGGTGGGGTGCGGGCAACCTCTGGGAATCAGAGTTGAGCTGGGATCCCAGACCCGGAAGACTAGGGAGCCCAGAGCAGGGGTGGGGGCTGACCCCCAGTGATGATTTCAATCACAGTGTCGCCCCTTTTTCTGCTCCCCCCCAGGAAAAATCTGTCCCCCAAAGTAACCCCAGGCTCAGGGAACTCCTACCTTCTAGATGCACCTTAGCACCTTATGGTTTATAAAGCTCTGGCTCTTTGTCCTTCCCCAACCCTGACCCTCACTGCATCCCGGGGAAGGAGCCCAGGAAGCTATTCTTGTCCCTATTTTGCAGATAAAGATATTGGGGCTCAGAGAGGGACAGTTATCTTTAAGTCACATAGCCAGTGAGTGATGTGCTCAGGACTAGAATCCAGGGCAGAGCATCGGAGTCCCAGTTCAGTGCCCCTTCCACTGATACCAGCTACTGAGGTGCCTGCCAGTCGCCAGCGTGGGCCTCTAGCTCCCTGGGGGTGATCTCTCTGCCCCACCCTTGCCCCCTGTAATCCATTCTCCAATATCAACAAGTATAATCTTCCAAAATGCAAACCAAATCTTGCCTCTCCTAGCACCCTCCAAGCATATTCCATCCTGCTTAGGAGACAATCTGGCCCTGGCAGGGTCCTCCTCCATCTGGCCCTGCCCTCCTCTGTCACCTCCTCTCCCGCCCCCTGCCCAGTGCTCACTCTGCATCAGATCTACTGACCTTCCCTCTGTGTCTTCAGGCCACTAAGCTCACTCCTGCCTTAGGGCCTGGGCGCCTGCTGTTTCCTCTGCCTGGGAAGTCTTTTCTGGCCCTTTACATCAAATACCACCTCCTCTGAGAAGTCCTCCTGGATTATCTGATCTAAACTTGACCCTGCATCACTTTTTGTCTTATCTTGTTTTATTTACTTGTTTATTGCCTATTTTCCCCAAACTAGAGCATAAGTCCCAGGAAGGCAGGGACCTTATTGGTCTTGCTCATTGCAGCGTCCCTAGCTCCTGGCACATGTACAGTCCACACGTGCAGATGGAAGGATGGATGGATGGATGGACAGCACTGCCGCTTGGCTGTCATAGTGGGCTGAGACTGGAGGCTTATCCTGCTCCAATCCCCAGAGTTCCCAGGGCAGGCCCAGCTTCCTGTGTCTGGGGGCTCCACCACCCCACCAGATCCAGGGGCCCCAACCTGGGCTGGTCCCACCACAGTCTGCACAGTTGAAAACAGGGCCTCCGGATTTCAGCACCATCTGGACCCAGCACTGCCTCTAACACCTGGGACAGCTTCTCCCCCATCCTGTTCCTGCCCCCCAAGTTTCTCCCACCTGTTCTTGGCCCTCTGGGGAAGCTGGCTCTGTTTCCCCACCCTGGGTTTCCCCTCCAGGCCTTTCCTGTTATCTCTCCTCCATTTCCTGGACCCCTGGTCAGGCAGGCTGCTCGGGGAGCACGACTCTTCCATCAACCTCCCCTCCATCCCGCTCTCAGACCCTAGCTTCTCCCCTCCCAAACCCACCCCAATCCTCCAAGTTAGCCTCCCTACTCTGAAGGCTTCCTCAGAACCTCTGGTCAGCTAGCTCTGGGGCCCCATGGTTCACTCTGGGGGCCACTGACCCTTATGAGAGAGCTTTAGGGAAGCAGTAGCTAAGAAGAACCAGGAAGACAGGGTTAGAGTCCGGGCCATCCTTCTTGTTATCTATGTGACTTGGATACATTGCTTTAACCTCTCTATGCCTCAGTTTCTTCATCTGTAAAATGGGGACAGAAATGGTGTCTACCTCATTGGGCCTTTGTGAGGCTTGTGGGGGAATGCAAGGTAATGAATGAAAATCCTTTAGCTTGGGCTAAAGGCCGCCTAATCCTTGGGCTTAGAGGCCGCCATGCCATTCAAGGGAAGGACCATGGGGGCAGGAGGTCCAGCCAGTGCCAAAATGGAAGCCCCTCCACCCACCCCTGCCCCCGAGCCCTTCTGGGAGAGTTCCCCACTGTCTCAGGGCTCCTGGTGCCACCTAGTGGTGGGTGGGGGCACCAGGGCACCTAGTAGGGGCAGGGCAGGGCTATGGGGTGTGATGGACACCAGAGAGGGGAGAAGTGGCCAGGCACAGGTATCCACCTGTCTGGGCCAGCATACACCCAAGAGGCCACCCCGCCTTAGGCATGGCAGCCTTCCTGGGAGAACAGAACCGGGAGGAGCCACCTCCATGGCCCCCTGTGCCAGCTCAGGAGTCCCCAGCCAGGCCCACTAGCCACAGCTCAGATGCCTTCACTTTCACTGAGGGAGAACAAGAACGATGGAGAGGGGAGCTAGGAATGTCATCTGCAGCCCTCAAGTGGCCCCAGCCTCCTGCCCATCACACCCTGTCCCTCCTCAGGACCCAGGGCAGCAAGAGGTCCTGTATGTCAAGGCTGGATGACCCTGTCCTTTCAGGCGTCAAGTCCTTCCATGCAACACATATCTGTTGAGTCCTTTCCAGGCAACAGGACACTGGGGATACAGAGGGAACAAGATAAATGCCTGTTTGAAAGTCAGTGGGCTTGTACTGGGGTAGTGACAGGTGGGGAGAGAGAGGGGAAGGGGCAGAAAAGCAAATAGCAAAAATTCACGGTGTGTTTAACCAGCGCAGAATGTTAAAGTACTGAGGGCTACAAAGCAGAGGGGAGGGCAGGCAGGGGAGGCTGTGATGGAACAGGGTTCGAGGGCCTACCCACGGCCGCAGCATCACCTGGTGGTTAGGGCCTTGGGCTCTGAGCTGCCAAGATGCCTGACTCTAATCTAGCTGTGTGGCTTTGGGTGAGTTATTTAACCTCTCTGGGCCTCTTGTTTCATCGTTGCTGAAATGAGGAATAATAAGAGCTACTATCTTAATACCTGATGGGTGGGTTTTTCCCCAGGACTGAATGAGGCTCAGAACACAGGGAGGATCTGTGGCTTTGGTAGTAGCGTCAGCTCCAGGACCATCTGCTTCTCAAGACCCCACACCAGCTTCTTCACCACACACACACACACACACACACACACACACACACACACACACACACACACAGCCCAGGAACACCGGGGGCCATATCCATGTAGACATGCCCAGGTGGCCTCAGGAATCAGGGCTGAGCCTGAACAGGTGTGCAAGGCCCTGGATGTGCAAGGCCACGCGTGCCTGTGGATACCCAGCCCAGGGAGTCACCTGTGCATCCTCACACGTGGTGGGCATGCACACATGAGCCTGTGAGCACAGCTATGCATGTACCGATGTGTCTACAGGGTTGGGGGTCCGCCCATGTGTATACCTGGCGTGCGGGTCAAGGCTGCCAGGAGCAGGGCTGTGCTCGTGGGTGGGGAGAGCCCTGACAAGGGCTGTAATTACCACCAATTGCCTGGGGAAGTTACTTGGGGGAAAACCTGCTCCTCTTAGCCCGTCTCCAGCCTGGCGGGGTTACCCCTGTCACAGCCGCTGCCTGTCAAGTGCCTTCCTGGTGCTCACTCGGAGATCCCCCTGGAGAGTTGAGCAGGGGCTCAGCCCTGGGGCTGGAGAGTCTGCCCAGGGGGGGCCGCACTCCTCTCTTCCATCGACAAAATCATGGGCGGTGCTGAGGTTGGCTCTTTGTGCAGCGGTGTCAGCTGTTGCAGTTCTTGGCCCTGCCCTGCCTGGAGGTACCCAAGGACAGGAGGCCACAGGATCTCTGGGGTCAGACAGAACTGGGTTCTAATTTCCAGCCCCACTTCTTCATGGCTGTGTGGCCTTGGACAAGTCACGCCACCTCTCTGCGCCTTATTCCGTCCCCTATAAAACAGCAGGATTTCTGGCGGGAACTGACATCATGGGAATGTGTGACGCTTGGCCCATGGCACTTGGTAGGTTCTCATTAATGGGCCTTCCATTATGTTACTGGCCATGGAGCATGCGGACACCGTGCAGAGCCCTTTGCCTGTCCCATCTCAGTCTTCAAATCCTCCCAGGAGTTCTCCACGGTGGCTGCTTTATTGCTACCCCCATTCTTCAGATGAGGAAACTGAGGCTTGCCGAAGTGGAGTGATTTGCCTGAGTCATACAATGAGTGAGGGGGAGAGGCAGGACCTGCGTGCAGGCAGACTCCAAACCCGCATTCTTGCCCGGCTGCAGTCCTGGCCCTGCCCTTGGCCTGCTCCTGACCCCACGGGACCCTCCATCAGGCCCAGTTCGGCACTCCAGGGCTGGCTTTTGCTGAGGGTCACCAGGCTGCAAACAAAGGCTGTGAAAAGGAACCAAGATGGCCAGGCAGAACTTCCTCGCTACACCCCATTTCTCCCCCCATCCCCTCTCCTTCCCTGTTATTAGGTCAGGGGTGGAGAAGCTGCCTCACCCCTGTCCAAGGATCCCAGAGCCAATGAGCTGGAGGACCCTCCAGTTCCAATGTTCTCATTTCACAGATCGGGAGACTGGGACCCGGAGACGAAAAAGCCCAACCCCAGGTCACTCAGCGTCCAAATCAGGCCCACTTGTCCAACTGTGATCTGTACAATGAGAGCGCAGAGGATGCAGGCAGGGGGCGGAACCCAAACTTGAGGGAGGGCTCCCCAGGCTCCTGGGAAGAGCGTGCGTTCTCTGTACCTTCCAATCAAACAAGCTTTTCCTGGGCACTTCCTCTTTGCCAGACACAGCTGGTGATGGTCTGGGCAGGAGGCAAGGGTACCTGGGAAGAACGGGACCTGCGGCCTGCACACCAGGAGCTTGCGGCGTGGTGGAGAAAACTGACCACTAAAGCTGGGATCTCCACTGGACTCTTGGCCGGAACCCCACACGTGACCTCTCTATGTGGTCTCTCCACGTGGGTTAGCTTGGGTTTCCTCACAGCATGGTGGGGCTAGGTTCCAAAGGCTAGTGTCCCAAGAGAACAAGTCAGAAGTGCGTGGAGTTGTAATGATCTGGCCTCGGAAGTCACACACCGTCACTGCCATCGCGCTCCATTGGTTGAGGCAATCACAGAGGTCTGCGCAGATTCAAGGGGAGGGACACAGAGCCCGCCACTGGGAGGACTGTCAATACCACACTGTAAGGACTTGTGGGATGAGAGGCGTTGTGGCAGTGCATTTGGAAAACACAGCTGGCTACGGACACCATGCACATCTTGAATACTGGGCTAATGGGGCTGACTTCCCCTGGTACAGGAGGGAAGGAAAGGATAGCAGGGAATAGAGAGAAAAGGAGACAGAAAACCTTGGGGGCCCAGCCGCCAGGCAGGGGCAGAAGCTGATACCCTGGATTAGGACTTCCTGGACGGTCCACCAAGGATGCTGCCCAGACCCAGCCCTCCTTGCACCCACCCAAGGCTGGGGTTCCAGGGCCCCTCCATAACTTTGGAAGGCTCTGAGGCACAGGTGGGCTATTATTTTATTCCGGGCTGAGGGTCCCTGCCTCTGGCTGCCTTCTCTCAGGGGCTGCCCTGCCTAGGCGCTGGTGAAAGAGAGCAGCAGCAGGCCTGCTTCTCCCCCATCCTTGCTCCCACACCCCTGCCTCTGAAGGAGCCCAGGATGCCTCCCAGCAGGTGGTAAACCTCACAAAAGGGCCAGCTGTCCTCTTGCAGTCTAAGACAGGGATCAGTGTGCAGGAAGGGGGGAAAAAGGAGGCTTCCCTCCCAGACGCTGCCAGGCTGGGCCCTGCATCTCCCCACCCTCATGGGCCGGGACAGGGGTGGCCTGTCAGCTGCAGAGCCCCTGCCTTGTCGTCAGACTCACAGGTCCAGGTGGCAGTGTCAGCAGCCGGCAGGGTCTCCCTCCCTCCACCGGCCAGCCTCCATCAGCAAGGAAAGAGCTGGGGCAGGGTCTGGCCTTCCAGGCTGATAAACACAGTGAGTCTGGGTTTACCTGCCTGGAAGTCTGTCTTCCCAAGGTCCCGGTGAGCCGTTAAGGGCTGGCAGAGCCTGCTTTGTCTCTGTGACCCGGCGCAGCACCTGGCACATTGTAGGTTCTTAGTTAGCATACGCTAAATGGACAAACGAATGCATGAATCTTTTCCATGTCTATGTTCCCAGTGCATAGCACTGTGCTTGGCACATAGACACCCAGGAGGTACCCAATAATCATTTGTTGAATTAATGAGTTTCATTCTTCTCTGGATCCCTACTGCCCAGCACATAGTAGGTATTTAGGATCTATTGAACTGAAATGACAAAGCAAAACTCCTGAGGGCCCATCTGGTCCAAAGGGGACTTCAGGAACTTCCCTGGTGATCCAGTGGTTAAGACTCTGCGTTTCCACTGCAGGGGGCCCAGATTCCATCCCTGGTCAGGGAACTAAGATCCCGCATGCCACGCAGCATGGCCAAAACAAAACCAAACACACACAAAAAAACCCAAAGGGGACTTCAGAGATGGGCTACTGTTTATACTGGCCCATGGGGCCCCCGCCTTAGCATCCTGGGAGGGCCTGGGCTCTGGGCATGCCCCATGAGTTCCCACACCCCACCATCTCCCCAACCCTACCCTCCTCCACGTCCAGGGCAGGGGTGAGTGTGGGGGAGCTTTGGCCCCCTTGGTACAGGAACAGATGGATCAGAGGCAGGAGGGAGAGAGGGGAAAGGCAGACAGTCAGACAGACAGCACCGCAATGGGCCCTCCCCACGTAGGTGACACCAGGGCCGTCATAGGCATCCCTGGAGGCCCCTCCCCTGACAAACCAGGTCATCCTTATGAGCCCCCTCAGTGGAAAGTCTCCTCCCCCTGCAGCCCCTTACCCCCAGGGCCCTGCTTCCGGACCCTCTGCACACTCAGTAAGTCGGGGTTGGGTGGGTTGGTGGGGAAGGGAGGGGGAGATAAAATTCTTCCTGGCAGTTTCAAGAGTTTTGGCATTTTCACAAGGGTGCATGTAATATTTAAATGACTTCCCCTCAGCACGCCCTCATGCCTGCCTTGGCTTCCCCAGGTGAATTTGTAGGCGCTGAAATGGTCTAATTTCCCACACAAGCCATGTCAAATATAATTTGGGTGCGAAGTCGGTAATTATACGTAACATCAGTCTGATGTTAAAAACACTGAAAAATTTAGCAAGAAGAGAGTACTGGAGAGACATGAGTCTGAGGCCCAGCCAGAAACAGGCAGGCCCGGGCTCCGCAGAAGCCAAAGTCTTTAATTAATGATAGCATGTTTTCAGGGACTCAAAGGACGCAGGTCCCCAACTGTCTGAAACTCCTTTGTCTACCAATTACCAGCATCTGGGGAGGGGGAGGCAGGGAGGAAGTCGAAGGGGGGCACCCAGATCCTGGCGGAGAGTTGCTGAGGTTTGGGCTGGGGCTGCGGCTCACCTGAGGAGAAAGATCCTGCTGTCAGGTGACCCCACTCTGCTCTTCCCTCACCAGAGACCAATCCCGGCATCCAGGGTCGGCGGGAGGAGGGGACTCGTCTCCCCTTGACTCTATGGGTGAACTGTGGGGAGGGGGCGAGGTTTGGCTACTAGCCAAGCAGCCCCACAAGGCTTAGAGGGTCCGCAAACAATACCTGTCCCCCTCCTGATTTAGGTGGGGCTTTTTCTTTTCTTTTCAGTTTAATGGACTGTTTCTATGAGGACAGGGACCACATCTTGTTTGCTCAGCTCTGTGTCCCTGGATCTGGCACATAGTAGGTGCTCAATAAATATTTGTTACCCGAATATACTGTATGAAACAAGCTCAAATTACTCCTTACTCTAATCCTGTGTGGACCGAAAGGGACCCCAGCACAGGAGACATTCGAGGGACTAAGGGGACAGGCACCAAGCTTGGATTAGGGTGGTGATTCCACACTTACAAGTGCTGTGACCTTGAGACAGTTTCCAAAACTCTGCCTCGGTTTCCTCATCTGCAAAATGGGCATATTAATAGATCTACCTCCTAGGATGACTGTGAATTCTGGATGAGATTCTCAGCGTCAAGCGCTCTGAACAGTGCCTGGCAGGTAACTCTTGTTTTGCTGAGGGAGATGGGTGAGATGTCGCTTTGTAGAACAGCTCTTCAGAAGGGTTTCCAGAAGCTGTATGAGGACCGGGAGAGAAGGGGCGGCCAGCAGGGCACAAGAACCTGGAGGAACAAAACAGAGATTTCCAGTGGACAGCTTGGAAAAGTTTCTGCCACTGGGGGCATGACAAGAAGAACTTCTCCCTTGACTCCCTAAGAAATCTTTAATAAAATATTCTCTGTCTCTTGGTACATGAAAGGGAGTTGTTTCTGTTTGGGATGTATAGCCTCCAGGTGGGCAAGGATGTAAGCGGACACCTGTGAGAGGTGACCGTATCCAGAGGTGGGTACTATTATTGTTATTGAGGTTTTTAAAAAAAATTTATTGGAGTATAGTTGATTTACAATGTTGTGTTAGTTTCAGGTGTACAGCAAAGTATACCCACTCTTTTTTAGATTCTTTTCCCATACAGGTCATTATAGAGTATTGAGTAGAGTTCCCTGTGCTGATGTGAAAGCAAGGCTCAGAGAGGTTAAGTGATGGGCCCGCACTTCACACTTTGGCGTGGTGGGTTTGCCTTCCCACTCTCTGCTCTTAACCCTCTGTGCTCCACTGAACATACCAGAAATTCTGCCAAATTATAACAAAAGCCGTAGCTGACATGAAGAACTTTACTGAGAGTCCGACGTCCTGGTTTACCCCCACTTCATCCTAACCGCCCTTGGAGGCAGGAACTGTCGGCATCCCCATCTTACAGATGAGGAGGTTGTGGCTCTGAGGAGTTAACTTGCCCCAGGTCACAGGATGTGGGGCATGGAATGAAATCCAGGCCGACCCCACAGGAGCCCTTAACTGGGAAGGGACCACCTCCTCAAACGCTGCCCTTATCCTGCACTCCTGCCACAGCTACACCTTCTGCAAAGTGGTCCTCAGCCCTGAACATTGGAATCATCTGGGGACATTAAAACCACTGATGCCTAGGGCTTCCCTGGTGGCGCAGTGGTTGAGAGTCCGCCTGCCGATGCAGGGGATGCAGGTTCGTGCCCCGGTCCGGGAAGATCCCACATGCCGCGGAGCGGCTGGGCCCGTGAGCCATGGTCACTAAGCCTGCGCGTCTGGAGCCTGTGCTCCGCAACGGGAGAGGCCACAACAGTGAGAGGTCCACGGACTGCAAAAAAAAAAGAAAAAAACCACTGATGCCCAGGTTTGAAGTAGCCTGGGTCCTGCGTGGGCAACAGGATTTTTTTAAAGCTCCCAAGTTGTCCTCATGTTGGGAACCCCTGCCTTTGTCCTGCTTCAGCTAAATCCTCTTAAGCTTTTCTATAACTATAATTCTGTGCAACTATAACGTGCACACGGATCACCCGGGGATCCTGATAAAATGCAGGCTCTGATGCAGGGGATCTCTCTGGGTTGGAGCCTGGGATTCTGCATTTCTAGCAAGTTCCCAGGTGATGCTGAGGCTGCTCCTACAAGGACCACGCTTTGAGTACTGAGGCTCCACACCAACGGCTCTCGAGCGTGTCTGCACATCCAACTCATCTGCGGAGTCTGAAAAAATTTGGATGCCTGGGTCCCAGCCCAGAGATTCTGGTGTCACTAGAAAGGAAGACTGGCAATTTTGGGGGCAGGGGCACTTTGAAAAAATACCAAAGGCCAGGCCACATCCCCGGCCAATTAAATCAGAGTCTCTGGGGCGGCACCTGGGCACCTGCATTTTTTAAAGCACTCAGGTGATTCTGACCAACAGCCAGGCTTGAGAACTAGAGCTTTGAGCTGCGTCTCACATAGTGTTTGCTGTCACCAAATCCCATCAAACCCAAGATTTTATTTCCTTCTTCAGGGCTTCACGTTCATTGGGTCTGGGGTGGAACCCAGGAGTCAGCATTCTTAACACACTTCCCAGGGGCTCCTGATGCAGGCAGACCCCAGGCCATGGGTCAAGAAACGCTCTTCCATCGTCCTCATGCTCAGCCGCTGCTCAGCTAACCCCCCTACACAGCATTCCACCTCAGCCAGCAAGAAGTATTCACCGGGCTTGTGAGGCCACATTCCTCAGGACTCCGGGAACCTCCACCTGGGGAGACGAGCAAGGCCACAGAGGGAGACCGGAGGCGAAAGCTGAAGAGTGGCTGGCCGTGGCTGTAACCTGTCACACCTCTGCGGTTGACCAGCGCTCCGAGGTCAGCTCCGCCCTGGGACAGGCAAGGATTCAGGACTGCTGGCTTCTGAGGAAGGCAGGGGTCGGGCAGAGACTGGAAAACCAGACAGGAGGACTCCTGTCTAGCCAGGTCCTCCCCGCCCCGCCCCGCCCCCCCCCACCCCGGCTCCCTGTACCACCCACCTGGGCAAGTCAGAACAACAGCCCCACCCCATGCCTCTATTCCCGCATTTCTCAAATAAAAAGAATAAACTCTCCCCACCCCACCGTGTATGTGTGTTTTCTTTTTAGATTAAAGTAGTGATTGCTCAAGGCAATGAATTAAAACAGATCAGAAGCATATGAGGTGAGGAGTCTCTTTTGCAGGAACCACTGTTAATAGTTTCTTGTGTGTTTCCAGACGTTTTCTTTGCAGGTACAAACACACCAACATCTGTATACACTTTTTAAAAAATGAGATGGTATATGTTGTTACAATTTTTTTGCACTTAGCAATGTATCATGGGTACCTTTCCATGGAATTCCATAGGATCTATCTCATTCTACTTGAAGGTTGCATAATATTCCACAATATTGATATACCATTTTTTATGTAGCTATTCTTCTGCTGGTGGACATTTAGGCTGTTTTCTTTTTTTTTTTTTTTCCTACATAGGCAATGATGCAACAGACACCATTATATGGCCACCTCTGAATACTTCTACAAGCATGTCTCTAGTACATTCCTGGGAATAACATTAAGGTTCACCCAAATTTCCATCTCTCTCATTTTATAAGAGGTTGACAAACTGGCGTTTGCGATTTGCATGGATCTTTAATGAGAAGGGACAAGTTGGTGTAACTCTGTCTAGAGTGGACAGGGCTGCCATGAATTTTGCACCACAGTAGGATTTCACTTAGAAACTGATCAGCAACACCTCCCTTATTTCCATCCTAAACAGCAGCACCAACACTATCGTCAAATCATGACTGCCAGTACCACTGTCCCCACCAGCCAGACCATCAACACCAATGCCATCACCACCAATGCCATCACCGTAACCACCAACACCGTCATTTCCATACCAGCCTGTGTTCTCAGTTGCAGACAACAGAACCCACTCTGATTTAAGTGGAAAGGTATTATAAAAAGGTATTAGGAAAATATCTAAATGTAAAACCTAGAATTAGAAAACTCCAAGAAAGAAAAACATAAGAGAAATTCTTTAAGACCTTGGATTAGGCAAAGATTTCTTAAGACAAAGGCACAGATCATAAAAGATAAAAATTGATGAATTTAACTTCATCAAAACTTAAAATGTCTGCTTTTGAAGACATTGTTATGAAGATGAAAAAGAAGCCACAGACTGGGAGAAAATATTTGCAAAATGCACAACTCATGAAAGACTGGTAACCACATATACAAAGAACATTCAAAACTCAAAAATAAGAAAAGAGACAATCCAATAAAAATATGGGCTAAAGATTTGCATAGACACTTTCCCAAATAAGGTATATGGGTGGAAAATAAGCACTTGAAAACATGCTCAACATCAATAGTCACTAGGAAAATGAAAATTTAAACCATAATGTGATACCACTACCCACCTATTTGAATGGTTCAAATTTTAAAAAACTGACAATACAAAATGCTCGCAAGGATGCAGAGTAGCTGGAACTCTCATACACTGCTGGTGGGAATGCAAAATGATGCATCCACTTTGAAAACTTGTTAGGCAGTTTCTTGTAAGGTTAAACATATACTTAACACATGACCCACCAATCCCACTCCTAGGTATTTACCAAAGAGAAATTGAGGTATATGTCCTTGCCAAAAACAAACAAACAAAAAACTATATGTGTAGGTTTATAGAAGCTTTATTCATTACCAAAAATTGGAAACAACCTAAATGTCCATCAGCAGGTGGATGGATAAACAGATTATGGTATATCCATTCAATGGAATACTATTCAATAATAAAAAGGAACAAATTACTGGTATATGCAATGACATGGATGACTCTCAAAAGGATTATGTTAACTTAAGGAAGCCAGACTCAAAAGGCTACATACTGTGTAATTCAATTTATATGACATTCCAGAAAAGGCAAATCTATAGCAAAAGAAACCAGATGAGTGGTTGTAGGAGGCTGGCGATAGACGAGGGGATTCAACAGCATCAGTGATGTTCTGTTAATGTTTAACAACCAGCTCAGGACAAGTGAGATTTTCTATCTATATCTATATCTATATCTATATCTATATCTATATCTATATATATGTAAATGTATGTATGTGTATATAGGTATACATATGTATGCCCATGTATATGCTTATCATAAATCTTACTGATATAAAAGATGTGTAGCACATATATTTTTTTGTTTGAGCAAAATTCACCTAACATACAATTGTACCATTTTAAAGTGTACAATTCAATGGCGTTTGGTGTATTCACAGTGTTGTGCCACCACCACCTCTCTCTAGTTTCACAACATTTTCATCATCCCTGAAAAAAACCCCGATACTCATCAAATTCTCCCCATCCTCCCCTCCCCCATCCCCTGGCAACCACTGCTTTGCCTTCTGTCTCTGTGGATTTGCCTGTTCTGGATATTTCACATAAATGGAACCATACACTATGTGACCTTTTGTGTCTGGCTTCGTTATTCGTTTAGCATAACGTTTTCAATGTTCACCCAAGTTGTAGCATGTATCAGTACTTCATTCCTTTTCATTGCTGAATAATATTCCATTGTACAGATCCCCAGTAATTTGTTTATCAGTTTATCCATTGATAGATCTTTGGGTTGTTTCCACCCTTTGACTATATGAATAATGTTGCTATAATCATGTACGTACAAGTTTCTATGTAGATATATATTTTCATTTTTCTTGGGTGTAATACCTAGGTAAGGAATTGCTGGGTCATACGGTAATTCTATGTTTAACTTTTTGAGAGACCACCAAACTGTTTTCCACAGTGGTTGCACCATTTTATATTCCCTCCAGCAATGTACAAGGATTCCTATTTCTCCATATCCTCGTCAACATGTGTTATTTTCCCTTTTTTTTTTTACTATAGCCATTTTAGTGAGTATGAACTGGTATCTCACTGGGTTTTGGGGGGGATTTTAAAAGATTTAAGTTTTTTTCTTTTTTCTTTTGGCTGCATTCGGTCTTTGTTGCTACGCACAGGCCTTCTCTAGTTGAGGTGAGCGGGGGCTACACTTTGTTGCAGTGAGCGGGCTTGTCATTGTGGTGACTTATTTTGTTGCGGAGCATGGGCTCTAGGCACACAGGCTTCAGTAGGTGTGAAACACAGGCTCAGTAGTTGTGGCGCACGGGCTTAGTTGCTCTGCGACATGTGGGATCTTCCCGGACCAGGGCTTGAACCTGTGTCCCCTGCATTGGCAGGCAGATTCTTAACCACTGTGCCACCAGGGAAACCCATCTCACTGGGTTTTAATTTGCATTTTCTTAATGATAAATAGTATTGAATATTTTTTCATATGTTTGTTGGCCATTTGTATATCTTCTTTGGGGAAATGTCTACTCAATTCTTTTGCCCACTTAAAATTGGATTTTGTGTCTTTCTGTTATTGAGTTGTAATACTTTAGATATGCTGGATATTACACCCTTATCATATACATGCTTTGCAAATATTTTCTCCCATTCCATAGGTTGTCTTTTCACATTCTTGATAATGCCCTTTAATGCACAAAAGTTTTTAATTTGGTGAAGTCCAATTTATCTAATTTTTTCATTTATGCTCACACTTTTGGTGTCAAATCTAAGAATTCCATTGCCAAATCTGAAATCATGAAGATGTACTCTCATGTTTCTTATAATAGTTTTATAGTTTTGGCTCTTATGTTTAGGTCACTGATCCATTTGGAGTTAATTTTTGTACAAGGAGTACAATTTCTCTGGTGCAAATACCCCCACCCACATGAGGTCACTGAATTCAGAGTTGAGAAGAGCTATCATTACATAGTATTTCTACCAAACTGATGTAATAAACATGATCTCGCAAGCATAAATAGTCAAATGTAGCGAAATCTTTAGGAAGTAATGATTTTATTATGGCTGTTTTTAATATAAGTTATTTGTAGGTTTATATAATTTAACATTTAACGAGGGCTGTGTTTAACAATCAGCTTGTGAAGTTTCTGAAAACTCAACAATTGACTCTCGCAAGGTAGCCAGCTCTAGCACCACCAGGATCGACTACCAAGTGGCACGTGGGAGCTTTCGAGGGTGACAAAAATGTTCTACATCTTGACTGTGGCAGCAGCTATAAGACTGTATAAGTTTGTCAAGATATATAGAACTGTGCATATAAACAGGCTAATTTTACTGGATGTCAGTTATACTTCAATAAACCTGAAATAAGGGGCATATGGTAACTCACAAACTTCCCAGAGGCACCACAGAATCAGATTTGGAGGCTGGAATAGCACCCAGGGCTAGTGGCGAGGCTTCTGCTACTGTCCCTGAACACAGGTATGGTGGCTCCCACCACCAAGGTGGGCAGGGAAGCCCCTGCCAGGACCCCACCCCTGCTGCCACTGGACTCTGGCTGTCTCTCCATCCTACTCTGACAAACTCATCTGCACTGAGCCTGCCAGTGCCTCTTCCCTGTCAGAACCCTGTGTCTGCATCTGATTGATGGAGGTGAGATCACACAGCTACACTAGCTGCAAGGGAGGCTGGAAAGTGAATTTCTTTCTTTCTTTTTTTTTTTCCCATGCCATGTGGCATGTGGGATCTCATTTCCCCGACCAGGAATCGAAACTGTGCCCCCTGCAGTGGAAGTGCAGAATCTTAACCACTGGACTGCCAGGGAAGCCCCTGGAAAGTGAATTTCTGATTTCTACCTTGGTGGAGTAGGACTCGTAGAGTGGGAGACACCTCGAATCTAGGAAGAGAGTTTACAGGATGCAAAGTGGCCACATGAGCATGAAAACGGTCCCCTACTATGACCACCAGTTACCGTCACCAGCACATGACCACGGATACCAGCAACAGTGTCATCCTAGTTATTGTTATAAGCCTGGTTCCAGCCCTTCCGTGTGAAGGCCACACAGACTGTTAGAACCCACGTGGAGACAGGTGTCAGCCAGGCCCCTTCGTAGAGAAGCTTACCGTCTGGTCGGAAGGCCTGGTCACCCATCCTACGGGGCAGTGTGTGCTCAGCTGCCACAGAAGGACAGGAGGACTTGAGACAGACAGCTACAGGAGCCAGAGGGAGAGGTCCCCCGGGAATGGGGAGGAAAGGGAAGGCTTCCTGGAGAAGGGGGCATTTGAGCTGAGCTTTGAAGGGTGGGAAAGGGGACAAGGGGAGCAAGGAGGAGGCACCTCATAGGAGGACCCGTGTGGGCAAAGGCATGTTAGGGTGTCTGGCTGGTGAAGAAATGTAGGCATTGCTTCGCAAAATTCTTGACCACAGCTTCAGAGTGAGAAACACATTTTACCTGTAACACACACATATGCCTAAATGAATAAGAATTTCACACAGCAGCACCTACCCCACCACATGCTGTGCTCTTTGATGTTTTCTATCCTAGTTGATCCTGTTTTACTATTTTTTTCAAGTGCTAGTCATCACTCATTAAATTGACGTCATGACCCATCAGTGGGTCACGACCTGCAGTTTGAAAATCACAGATGCATGCAGGGGCCATAGATCTGGGGAAAGAAGCAAGCGTGGGGCTAGAAAAGGTCTTGAACACCAAACGACAGCATTTTTGTTTGTCTGGTTTTTGTTTTTGTTTTGTTTTGGCCACACCGTGCAGCTTGTGGGATCTTAGTTCCCCGACCAGGGATTGAACCCAGGCCCGAAAATGCCGAGTCCTAACCACTGGACCGCCAGGGAATTCCCAAATTCACTACATTTGGACTCTGCCCTATAGATTCTTGATCCCGGAGGTCAGGTGCGGAGTTGCGATTTGAAATGATTACTATACACCATCTATCAGTCTTTAAAATGCACATATTTGACCCAGCAATTCCACTTCTAAGAATGCAGCCTGGAAAGACACCCATCAAGGAGCTCAAAAGAGGGTGTTTGCTGCCACACTGCTTCTCACTGGAAAAATTGGAAGCAACTAAATGTGGAATACTATGCAGCCCTTCAAAAGAATGAGGTCAGTCTTGATTGTGAAGAGATCTCTGGGACATTTTGGGGGTTGGGGGGAGAAACAAGATCAAGTCACAGAGCCAGAAGTGTTGTTTGCTTTCAGTTTTGGATAAAACACACTTGTACATGTGTACACACATTTACATGTGTGGATGACTTTTTAAAAGATCTAGAAGGAAATTCGGACACATGCTACAACACGGATGAAGCCTGAGGACATTATGCTAGTGACATAAGCGAGTCACAAAAGGACAAGTACTGCATGATTCTACTTTTATGAGGGACCAAGAGTAGTCGGATTCATAGAGAGAGAAAGTAGAAGGGTGGTTGCCAGGGGCTGGCTGGAGGGGGGATGGGAGTCAGTGTTTTATGGGGACAGAGTTTCCATTTGGGAAGATGAAGAAGTTGTGGAGATGCATGGTGGTGACGGCTGCACAACGCTGTGACTGTACTTAATGTCACTGAACTGCACTCTTAAAAATGGTTAAAATGGTGAATTTTATGTTATGTATATTTTATCACATACACAAAAAACGATTTAGAAGACCCTACACCAGATCTAACAGTGGTTGCCATGGGAAGGGGAGTGAACTGGGGTTAGTGCAGGTAAAGGGGGTCTTTCACATTTCACTCTCTATGCTTCTGTATGTTTGTAATCTTTGCAATGAGCGCTTGTTCTTGGATAACTCACATGATTTTTTAAAATCCAGTTTTTAAAAATATATACATATGTAAAGTTCAGGTGACCCTAGGAGGGTCAAAGGGTGGACATGAGGGAGGGGTTAGGGTCCAGAGAGGCCTGGAGGTGCTGGAGGGTATGGCCAATAAGGGGTTACCTTATTAAGACCAATACTGAGCACGGTGCGTGGGATGTCTAAATAGCTCCCTGGAAGAGGTGGTTATAATCCACTGCAGGAAACATTAGGAGCTCTGGGACCCCAGAGGAGGTGCTTAACCCAACCAGAGAATCAGGGAGGGCTTCCTGCAGGAGGTGGCCGGAGCAGGAGTGTGGACTACGAGAAGGCTGAACAGTAGCAGCAGGAGACTCGGAAGCAGCACCTTCTGCAGTCCACAGCCGGGACCCCCAAGCATCCCCTGGGCTGGAGGCTGTTGGTCCCACCCCCCCATCCCCCACACAGTTCCTGCCCAGCCCCCCGCCCCCCCAGAGAATGGCTGCGGGGCAGTATGGGGGCAGTAACGCAAATCACCTCCTGGGTGTAGCTCTCATTATTTCTCAGTGACTGGCGCTGCAGAACCACTTTGGCCTGGTGGAGGTGGGAACAGATGCTTTGCTCCCTGCTCTTCCCCCAGCCCTCCTGCAAGAGCCCCCAACCCTAATCACATCTGGTTCACATTGGTCCTGTTTGGTTCCAATTGTCTCACTTCCTGCTACCGTCTCTGGGCACCCCGCCCCCCCCATCTGTGGGAACAGACCCCTCCCCCTGCCCTCCCCTCAGCCTGCAGCAAGTCCCGCACAGAGGAGTCCCCCAGCAGCCCTGTGGATCCCCCCTTGACCGCTCTCGTGAACGTGATGGGTCATCTCACTGCCCCCCCGATGTGCCTCCTGGACATTATTCTGGGGTGCCCTGGCTCTGGTGATGCCCACCTGCATCCTACCGGGTCTGACCCAGACATCTACTAGGAACCCGCTATCCCGTGCCTTGCCCCCTTCACCTTCTGGGGAGGGGCCTCCTGTGTCAAGCAATGTGCCGGGCTCCTCCATCCCCACACCCAGCCCTCTCTGGGAGGTCCTTGGTGAGAGTGAGCCAGAGAAGGCATGTTTCCCTGGAGGGCATTTCTCTCCAAAGGAAATAGTCCTAAAGCCATTTCCAGGGGTTGCTGGACCTCAGGGACAGAGCTGTACAGGGTGAGGATGGGGAGGCAGGGTCAGGGCGCAAAGAGCTGATGGGACAGGAGGAGATGGGGGATGACTGACCCCAGAGAGCAGGCACTCCAGGCACCCACCCACGTGGAGCCAGAGGAGTGATGTGGAGGGAAAGTCAGAGAGTTCCCTCTACTCCCACCTCTGGGATCAGCTGGGAGTGTGGCTCTCTCTCCAGTGCAGGGCGGTACCCGGGTGATACATGCTCTGTAGCATTTGTCCCGAATTATCACTAATCAGTGACACGCTGCTCTTACCATAAGCCAAGCCTTCAAAGTGCGCTAACTCCTTTTATCCTCTCAGCAGCCCCATGAAGGCACTATTAGCATCACCATCATCACCACCATCCCCATTTTACAGATGAGAAAGCTGAGGCAGGAAGAGGTTAAGTAGCTGGCCCAAGGCCGCACAACTGGTAAGTAATGAGGCCAGCATCTGGGCCCAGGAGCCTCTTAATCTCAAAGGGCAGGAGTACCCAGTGAGCTGGGGCCTCTGAACCCACCACTACCCCTCCCCTCGACTGGACCAGACCCTGCACTGGGAACTCCTTGAGGGCAGGAACAGGGGACAGGCTTCCTCTCTGCCTCCCCTGAAGCCAGCACTAGACATTCACTCATTCATTCATTCATTCCATAGGATTTTTACTGAGTACCTCCAGGCAGTCATGTGCCAAAACCCCCTCCCGAGCCTCCGGCCCCTCATCTGCAAAATGCGACTGTTGTCTGAACAGAGGAGTCCAAATATATTACGGCGGCCCATGGATGTAATACCTCCTAGTAGCCATGCTTAAAGGAGTAAAAGGTAACAGGTGAAATTAATTTTAATAACATACTTTTTGAACCGAGTATCTCCAAAATACTAGCATTTCAGCATGCAATTGATGTAAAAATAATGAATGAGATATTTGACATGCTTTTGTTTGTACCGGCCCCGAGAAATCCTGTGCACATCCCCCTTCCGGCACATCTTCCTTTGGACTAGCCACACATCCATTGCTCAGTAGCCACGTGTGGCCATCGTACTGGACAGCACGGCCCCAGACTGGAGGGTTCAATAGAGATCAGAGGGCACGGGTGTGTAAGCCTCCAGCTCCCAGCCTGGCCCACAGTAGGAACACGTACAGGTGCGAGGGTCCCAGCGCCTTCCTGCCCTCAGCCTGGCAAAGCCTCCCCTTTCCTCCTGCACAGCCAGGAGTCAAGGCCCCTCTGGGATGCCCCTGGGACTGAGGCGCTGCTGGCTTTCCAGGAAGAAGCAGGAGGAGGAGGGGGAGAGCAGTCTGGGGCCTCGAGGAAGGAGCTGCTGCTGCCGCCTGGCACGGGGACAGAGTTTGTTTGCACCTCTTTGAAGCCGGGAGATGAAAGCGGGGCCCACACGGCTGCCTTTGATTCCCTCCTCCCTGGGCCCTCGCAGCTGCAGCCAGGCCAGGCCCAGCCCTTCGCTACCCGGGCGGGAGCAGAAGAGGCCCCAGGCCAAGGGCGTTTCTCCCCTGGGTGGCTTGGAACGTAAGCAGAGGAAGCACCCTCCGTGCTGGGGGATCTGCCCTCCCATAGACGGACCCACCCAAAAGGCAGAGTGACAGCTTCCCTGGAGAGGAAGGAGCAGGCGTGATGTGCAGGATGCGGGGGAGCCTGCAGCCTCGAATCTGTCTTCTGCTGACGCCTGAGTGTCCACCATCAGTGGTCAGGCCTTACAAACAAATGCAACAAGAGGATGGCGTTGGTTGAGAGTTGGGTGGATACCTTCACCTCTCTAAGCCTCTTTAATTCAACCAGTATTTATCGAGGGCCTACTGTGTGCCTGCCAGGTGCTGTTCTAGGTGCCCTCCTAGTATGTTTCACAGAGCAGATGGAATGAAATGATGTATGCAAAGTACTTAGCATGGCGACTGGCATGTGGAAATAGCTCAGTACACGTCAACCGGCATCATCATCATCGCCATCATCACCATTATTGCTAAGTACTGCAGGGTCTCTTAACCACTCCCAGGCACTGAGGGAAGAGAACCAGCTGCTAGAAGAGTGCCCACCCCCAGGGCTAATCCTTCATCCTTTGTCCTGATCTCTACCTCCTCTCTCCTAAGTCCCTTGGGGGCAGGCCGTGGCCTGGGGGGGAAGCAGGACCACTGACCTTGACCACTGATGTCTCTGGACCAAGAGTGGCAGCTCAGACCACAGGTATCATGCTCTGGGACCTCCTGCCGTAATGGATGCAAAGTCACATCTGGGATCCTAGTGGGCCCCTCCCCTGACCCAGGCCTGCCGACCCCTCCGCGTGCAACTGGAGGCCACGGGGCAGCGGCACTTTAGAGCAGCAGGCGGTAGGACATCTGCTGTACCAGGCACGTGGCTTCTGCAATCCCAGACCCCATATGGCCCTGGCAGCACATGGACTGGGTGTCCTCTGCCCTGATCCCCGTCCAGACAGTGTCTGGATTCTCCCAGCCACGCCACCTTGGAGGAAGACCCGTCTCTGTCCTCGTCTGGTACAGGGCGCTGGCTGCACCGTCCTGGTCACCTCGTCCTTGCACACACATTGCTTTTCACAGTGCTCAGTACATGGCGGGGGAGGGAGGGGGTCTGTGAGCCCCACACAGGCCTGCCCCTCACTCCTGGTCCTCTCCTGCTTGACGGCTTGCTGCCTCTCACGGGTCAGGGAGGAGACGTGGTGCCGCCAGGGCTGCAGAGGAGAGCAAAGTGGGTAAGACCCAGGTCCCGAGCGCTCCTGGGCAAGCACTGGGTTTGCGGGCGTGCGTGTGCAGGCCCTTCCGAGATACACGTCTGACCCTCACTGATGGTCGTCCCCATTTCACAGATGGGGAGGTCCAGGCTCTTCCACAGTCACACACTTAGGAAGGAGGGCAGCCCGGATTTGGAGCCAGGCCTGATTGATTCCAAAGTTTGTGTTCTTTTCACTCAAGCACACTGCCAGGCCCTCTCCTCAGCTCAGAGCAGCCCCAGGTGGCTTCTCCAAAGCCTGAAACTCCAGGGCCAAGAAGCCTGCCCTATAGACAGATGTACTGGAGCAGAGGAATACTGGCCTTGGAGACAGACCGGCTGGCTGGAAATCCCACCAGTCCCGGGACCCCGGGCAGGTCATCTCACGTCAAGACCTTCATCTTCTCTTTCAGGGATTTCCCAAAGCATGCATGGCTGGCAGAACGACTTTAGGTGGTACTCAGCCTTTTCTTTCTATTTTAGTTGTTAGAGATTTGTTCTATTGTGTATTAAACCAGAGAGATGTGACTAGCGCGTCCAACCCACAATTTCACGGCTATTTTGCTTAGGTGGTGTCTGCGTAAGTGAGAAAGGTGCGTTGACTGGAGGGATGATACTAAGGAAGTAAAAACACAGGTGGTAGGAGGACGTGGCATATCAGTTGCCCATGTCTGGGGAACAGGAGCTGGTACAATGACCACATCAGCGAGAGGAGGATACCAGGTGGCTAGGGGGGCTAGAAGCAGGGTGCCCTGGCCCCATTGGCTGGGGCAAACCCCATGGAGGCCTGGACTGGAGAGAAGGAAGCAGGCAGGGAGGTGGGAAGAGGGAGAGAGGCCAGCGGGGCTCCAGGGCTTACCCCAGCCGGCTGGCCGGCTGCATCCACCCGGGCCTCCGAGCCTGGAGGCCACATTGCCGCCTCCCCTCCCCGAGCCATGCAGTCCACAGCTGGCTGATGTAAAACACACATGTTTTGACTGAAGCCGCTCTCCCCGTCCCCCCAAAAAACGCCAACATTAAAGGGAGCGTAGCTTTGTAAAACTGAAACTGTAAAACGCTTCTGAAACCCAGCCCGGGGGATTAAAGAAACCACATGAAAAGGGATTTGGGACGACCTGGACCCTGACTTCCTGTTCAGAAGTTCACTCACCATGTGCCTCCCACCCGGCCGGTGGCATGTAGCCAGGAGGAGGAGGGGGAGGGGGAGGGGAGGGGGAGGGGCGAAGAGGAAGGCCAGGCCAGTGGGGGCCTCAGGGGGCCTCCAGAAGTCCAGGGCTCCTTCAGGTCCAAGGCCTCACAACCTCAGCTGTGGTCTTCCCTGGCCTCTGACCTCTGGGGGCTCTGAGGAGAAGATGCCATGTTGCCCTCGGCCTTGGGACACCCTCCCTTGTAGTAGCAGAGGGATGGGGTGAGCAAATGAGACCACAGCCAGCCACCATAGACCTCCCTCCCGGCCTCTGCCAGTTGCCTCTACTGCTCCCAACTTGGTCCTCACTGGTCCTGGATCCTTGGAGATGCAGGACGTGTTTGGACCTCAGCTCAGCCTCCCATCCAATCATAGTTAAGAGCTTCCCCCAGGCACATGAGCCGACTGTGAGTTCAAATCCCAGCTCTGCACTTATTCACTGTGGGATGACCATGACCTCCCATTGGAAGCTCCCCCCCTTTTCCCTCTGCACGTTACTGAGCAGCGTGGGGAAGGCTGTGTGCAAAGGTGCCGTGACTGGGATGGTGCAAAGGTGGCCCTGCCCCCGCTCTCACAAGACTGGGGTTGGAACTCCCCCATGGGTCTCTCTCTCGCTACATGGCCTTGGGCCCATCACATTCCCTCTCTGAGCTCAGGACCCTCATCCTCGGAAAAAAGAGGATAGGATGGACTGGGTCAGAGGGGAAGCCTGGTCTATGGACACCCGCACACGCACACATCATATCCACTCTCAGATGGACACACACTCACCGCCCCCCATCGCACACGTCGTAACACACACAGACACACATCACAGGCCACTTGGCCCCCGCCACCCCCAGCTTCATTACAGCCCTCCTTCCCTTACATAAACTCCCCGTGCCCTCCAGTGTCCCCCGCAATCACTTACCTAATATTAGGATATTAAAAAATATGGCAAGATTTTAAGAGACTTATTAAAATGCAATTAGCAGCGTGTACGACTGAAGCAGGGAGATTATTTTTAAAAATGACTTGATTGTGCGGAATACCACGCACCTTCCCGAGGCCGTAAACCTGCCAATCACACACATTCTCAAATGAGGAGGTCTCCTCGCTTTCTCTTTGTCCTTCAGGGTTTTCTCCTGCCCCCAGGGACCATGAAGGCTGTGGTCCCCCGCCCATAAAAGCCACCTGCCTACACACAGACACTCTGAACCCCTCAAGAGGTCCCTCAGAAGGAAGCCAAGGGGTTAATCAGGTCCAAAGCCAAGCTTGGAGAAGTTTCTAGAAACCGGCCGGAGGGTAGGCATGGGGATGGAGACACTCCCACCCCCCACTCACGCCCACCCCAGTTAAGATTTGGGTCCGGCAGGGGCTGCAGGCAGGGTACGGGTGACAAACTGTCCTTCGAAGGGACTGAGGATGGGAAAGGCCCAGGGAGGAGGAAGAGGACCAGGGTAAGGGGGGGTGGGCTGCTGATGACCCCCTCTGAGGGCTAAGCCTCTGAGACCCCCCCAGCTATTGCCCCTCACCCAGCGGCCACTCTCCCGGCTGGAACGGTGGGTTATGCTGCCCCCTGCTGCCTGATCTCCACACTGCAGCCCCGCTCAGGACCCAGCGGCTGAGCAAAAGAGCTGGCCCGGTCCAGGGTCAGCCCGTCTCCAGCTGCAGGGTCCGCGAGAGGGACCCCTGGAAGCCTCCAGGCTCTAAGCTAAATAGAAACTCGCATCTGGAAACATGGGGCCCGCTCTCCGGCACCCCCTCCTGGGCTGCCCCACCCCTGGCTGAAGGAGTTTATCCAATGTGCTCGCTACTTCCTGGCATTAGGCTCCCGCTGGTACTTTTATTCCAACCATAAAAAGGCTATTTCATTGAGAAATAAAGTCCCATCTCCCCGACGTGTAACTCCTTTCAGAGCTCTTATTCAGCCGTCAGGCAAAATTTATGCTTCCTGGATGCTTTCTCTTGGGATTGCAGCTGGAAATGGGGGAGAGGGGGCTGTAGGGAGGAATTTCCTTTCTCGCCAATGGACATGTGTTTATTCCTTCGGTCTAAGGAGCCGCAGAAACCCAAGGTGTGCAGGAGGGAGCCCTGGCCTTGGAGTGAGGAGGCCAGGGTTTGAGCCCTGGTTCTCTCTCCCGTTAGCTGTGTGACCTCGGGTAAGGCCAAGTTTCCTGGTCTGTAAACTGGGAAGAACAATTCTTCTCTTCCCCAGAGGGATGGTGCTAGATGCCGTGAGCAGAGAGAGGTGGAAAGTACCTGGACGTTGTAGAAGTGCAAGTACTGCCTTTGTATGAAGGCAGAGGAATTCTCTGACTCTGGGAGGTGTCCCTGGCACAGATTCTCCCAGGCAGTGGTCCTCAACTGCCATGTGCATCAGAATCACCTGGAGGACTTGTTCAAACACAGATTGCTGGGTCCCACCCCGTGAGTTCCTGGAACTGTAGGTCCGAGAGTTTGCATTTTTCACGAGTTCTCAGGTGAAGCTGATGCTGCCCGTCCGGGGACCCCGCTTTGAGAACCACCATTCCGAGGCTTTTGAGATCTGGGATGTGAGGCAGCACAGCCTGGGCCTCAGGAGAGGAATGAGGAGGAGGGGGGAGGTCACCTGTGGTGCCAGGTGGGGCTGGGCTGTAGCCAGCTCCATGGGAATGAGCATCGGTCCACATCACCCCATCTTGTCCCCCTGCTGGCTTGGCCTGAGGTCTCCGGCAGCCCCACCCCCAGAGACCAGACCAGCAGCAGGAGTGTCAGGAGGTGGGCTGAGCTGGGGAGGATGGACCCTCCGGGGTGAGGGGTTCTCTCAGACCTGCGTTAGAGACTTCTGACTTGTCATCTTCAGGGGCTGACCCCCACGTCACCCTAGAGTGGAGGTCGCCTGGCAGACTACTCCTGTTTCCAAAAACCCCATGCTGAAGCAGGAGCTCAGAGAAGTGAACTGATTTGCTCAAGGTCACACAGCTTGGGCAGGACACCCAGAAGAAAGCTCTTCCCACCACGCCGCCTCTCTGGTTACGCAGTAATTTGGAGGATTACTAAATTGACGACTCCAATTCCAGTTTAAGTAATATTCAAATACCCAACAGAGACTTGTAGCTAAGGCTGAAAGAGCGTGTTGTGATGGAAGAGGTCTGACGTGGGAAGCATCTAAAATCTGGAAATTCGAGAACTTCAACGAGGGAAAAACAAGGAGCCTGGATGTTTCAGGGCATGAAAACTGGCTTTGTGCTCACGGAGGAAAACCCAAAAGGGAAACTGGACCAGTGGCTGTTCCCTGTCACAGGAGAGAAGGACAATAAACGCATCACAGACCCTGGACTTGACACACAGAGTCGTGTGGGGAATGCTGAGGATCCAGGCTGCGGGGGGTGGGGGTGCCCGATTTCTAATTACCCCCAAATCCCAGGTTGCCTGAGATCCCACCTGGCAGGCCACTGACCGGGAGTGGCAGAGCTGCCCTCTGCCAAGATTTCACTGATCACAGATGTGTCAGCTGTCAGCCATAAACAAATGACCGCACGACCGACCGGGGAGGTCTCAACAGGAAAACCGGAGGTCCCCAGGGCAGAGAAAACACTGACGCACGTGTACATCGTGACTGTGGGTCAGACCCAAGAGCCACCCAGGCCCTGGCGGACCCGGAGCGCTGGTCACAGATCTGGGGTTGTCCCGTGTTGAGGGAGAACAGGAGACCTCCGGAGAACCCCGATCACTTTCTAATTAAACACGACTGTCCGCGTTTTGAGCCGAGGCGGAGCGGAGCAAAGGGAAGGAAGAGAAGAAAAGTGGTTTGTTCCAGCTGCGCAGAACGCTGAGCTGGGAAGAGTGCCCAGAACAGTTAATGCCCAGACCCTCTCAGCCTTGCAAATCGCCGCCCGCCTGGGGGTGAAGCACCATTTATGCCAGGGAAAGGCAGGCGATTTCATTAACTCCACTCCTGCTGTCTCATCTCCAAGGGCGCGGGTGGTTAAACGTGAGCGGGATTGGTAAAGGGTCAGCCTGGTTGGCAGGACTTTCTGGGGTGGGTATGTGTCCCTGGTCTACGAGGTCCCCAAGCTGAGTGTCTCTGCAGAGACGAAGAAGGGAAGAGGTGATCGGGGGTGGAGGAGAGACAGACTTGAGACAGAGACTGAGTCCTGGTAGAAACACTGCAGGCCGGTGTTGAGGTAGATGTGAACACGTCTCAAACATCACCAGCGGCCGTGGAGTCCTCCAGGTGCAGGGCAGGAGTGGCACAAGCCCTCAGCAAGGACCCCTTGGAGTCACTTCTCACGGGGCCTCTCTCATCCCCCCCACCTTGTCCCCCTGCTGCTCGTCTTGTCCGTCTGATGTCCAGCCTTTTAAAGCCAGAATAAAGCTGGTCTCCTACCTCAGGCTTCAGGTCTGGCAGGCCCCTGGTCCCTTCCACTTCCTCCAGTCGGATGGCCGTCTTTCAGTCCCTCCAACCCTCCCCAGGACTCTGGCACCTGCCGTGCCTCTGCGTGGACACCCTTGCCCCAGTCCTTTCCAGATTTACTTCCTCGGGGGGGCCGTCCCCGCCATCCCACCCAAAGCAGCCCACAACCTGCCCCCACCGACGTTGCATGTTTAGGACTCTTCAGAGCACTTGGTGTGAAAACATCCATGCGTATGTTTATTGTCAGTCTCCCTGCCCCTTCACACACGAGCACGTGGGCCTTTCTCTGTCCGATTCCCCCTTCCCTTCCAAGCTGGATCGGTGTCTGCACAGAGGACGCGCTCCGTAACCTAGCCGTAGGGTCCAGGAGACGCTCTACGGAAAGGCAGGTGATCCGGGGAACCAGCCAATGGTAAGCCCACGCGACCTCAGCGCTGGGCTCTAAACAACTTCCCCACCAGCCTCTGAAGACCTTGTAGCCCCGAAGCCACGGGCTCCTATGAGCTGAGCCAGCCTTAGAGGAGGTCAAGGCCTTCCTTCCTCACCAGTCCAGGCCACCCAGTCAGGTGTCCAGGGCAGTGGTCAGAGGCTTGGTCCTCCTCCTGCTGGCTTCCCCTCTAGGTGTCAGGCTTGCCCTGGCATGGGGGGTGGCCTTCCCGGGGAAACGCCTGGCGGGGCTGGGGGATGGGGAGGGGGCCGGGCTTGGAGTCACGGCTCCGATTCAAGAAAGGAAATCATCCGAGCTTTTAAAAAATTAAATGGAGTCAGTAATTTGATTTCAGAGAGAAGCTGAAAACCTCGTAATGGCAGGAGCAGCTCAATTCCGTGGTGAAAAGGAAAAGCCTTAAATGGGGCTATTAAGCTTTTGCCTGGGATGGATCTGCCCGGAGAAGGAGGGAGGAGGGAGGGCGGGCATGGGGGGCAGGGGGAGAAGTCGTCCTCGAGGCAGAGACCGTTCATCAGGCAAGACAACCCTGATTATTTATTTATTTATTTATTTATTTCACGTTGCGGGCGTTGCCGAAGGCCTCTTCTTGGCTGCGTTTCAAATCCCTCTTCCAGCGATGGGCTGGCCTGGGGGTGGGGGTAGGGTTGCTACCCTTCCAGGGAAGCACTGGGTCCCACTCTAGCTCAGGCCACAGCTGGGCTTCTGGGCCAGGGAGCCTGGGAACACTGGCACCCCTGGGGGTCAACAGGGGTCACCGGAGCTGTTCAAGCCAGCAGGGTACCAGCTGCTGCCATGGGGACAAAAGGAAGGGAGCGGTGAGTCATGAAAACAAAGCCGTAACACTCAGCGGGTTCTTTAGAGACCTGGGGTCATGGCCCCCTGGGGCCCAGGGGAGAGGGCTTCTCACATCATAGGATCTTATCACCACCTACCTTCTCAGAAGGATGTCTGAACTATGGCTGAAGGCTTTCCATGCTCTCCTGGAATAAGCAAACATCCCCTCTGCCTGGGCCTGGGAGCCCAACTGTTCAGCTTCTCTGATTTGCCAGGACGGCAGCAGTAATGACCTCAAGAATGACTCACTTGGGCTTCCCTGGTGGCGCAGTGGTTGAGAGTCCGCCTGCCGATGCAGGGGACAAGTGTTCGTGCCCCGGTCCAGGAAGATCCCACATGCCGCGGAGCGGCTGGGCCCGTGAGCCATGGCCGCTGAGCCTGCGCGTCCGGAGCCTGTGCTCCGCAACGGGAGAGGCCGCAACAGTGAGAGGCCTGCGTACCGCAAAAAAATAAAGAATGGCTCACTGGTTCTGAGCTAGAGGCCTGTGTCCATCTCCCTGCTTGCCCCTAAACAGACCTATTGGGAAGAACTATTATCACCCCCTATTTGACTGATCGGGAAACTGAGGCACAGAGAGGTTAATGCCTTGCCCAAGGTTACACAGATAAAGAGTGAAAGGACTGGGCCTTGAACCACGGCAGCCTGGCTGCAGAGCCTGCAAACTTCCCCCTCCCCCGTGCCTCACACATCTAACTGCGAAAGGGCAAGCACAAAAACGTTGGGGCCTGCACTCGTGGGCAGTCCAAGCGGGTGGGAGGCGTGCCCCGATGCTGCCCACCACGCTCTTCCACACTTGGCATCCCCTGGGGTGCTTCCAGGACTCACCCCAGCAAGGGGGTCTCTCAGAAGCCCCTCCGCGATGTTCTGAAGCTCAGGAGGCCTGTGCCTCTCCGGGCTGGTTGCCAATGTGGGCTCTGCTGGCTCCTGCTGGGGGCTACCCTGGCCAGCAGTGAAAGGGTCTCTAGGCTCGGCCAGGCTGGGTGAGGAAATGTCCGTGGGAGCCCGCAGGCTCTGAGGTTGCTGGACGTGCGTGTGGCCCCCCTCTCAGCCTGCTCTACTGACCAGCTACAGGCTGACTTGAGGCCTCAGGCTCTGCATGACTTTCCCACAGATGAGGCAGTGGGCTTCTCGGAGGCGGAGGCTGGATGGCTCTTGGGAGGAGCTGTCAGGTGGCTGCACTCTGCTGACAGCTGCTCAGCAGGAAGAATTGGCAGGGCCCTGCTGGGCCCTCCCTGTGCCTCCCCTTGCGCTCCGGTCCTGAGGCCCTCAGATGGCCACTGGGGCCTGGCTGCCGCCACCACACCTCGAAAGTATTCACCACCGGGGCAGTGCTGTGGCATCCATCCCCAGAAGGAGGGTGCGTCCCCTCCAGGTCCTGACTTGGTTCTGGGAATGAGAGGTCCAGGTGCCCTCCAGCCCCTCCCTGGGTAGCCCCCCAGCTTCCATCCTGGAGGATGTTTCCGGGGGCTCTCCAGGCGAGCGGCGGGAACACAGCACCTCTTCAGCCAGGCTGGTCATCAAGGGCTTTGTCAATGGCTAGACCTCCTTGCTGGCCTGCCAGGGCCCCCTCATGGGCTAGCAGGCAGCCACATGCCCCTGTGACAACCTTCCAGGGAGGAGACTTCCTGGTAGCTAGGCGGGGCTCTGCTCCTAGACTGCCAGTGAGGGTAACAGATGGCCTGAGACTATTGGGACCCCCAGAGAGGCAGCTGGAAACGAGACATCTGAGGACAAAGGCATGGCCAGGCCCAGGGGCCGGAGGACTGGACAACTACTATGGACGCTGAGGACGGTACAGCTGCAGGCAGGGGGTCCAGGTCACCCCACTTTCCCTGGGGGACCTGACCCTCTGGGAAAGGGAAAAAGGAAGCCAGTAGATGTCCACCTTCTTCCACAGGTTTGGCTGTTTGCAGAAAAGGTCCAAGCCCCTTCTTCAGTGAGAGAACAGTGGAGAGAGAAAAAGCATCAGAAATAAAAGGATGTGGTTTCGGCCACCCTGAGGATGGCAGCCCGGGGAAAGGCCTGTGGCAGCTGCGACCTCAGGCTGGCTCTCCAGGCCCGGCTTCTGGGCTCCAGCCTGGCTCCTGGGCCCCAGCTCCTTTGAAGCGTGCCTCGGTTTCCCTCCTGTCTGTGTGCACCGCCGCGGGCCCTCCCCTCCACCTCCTTGTGCCGGGTCCCAAGGCCCTGCATGGCTGTGAGCCAGGCAGGACAGCTGGGCTGCGCTCAGGTGGGAGCTCTCGGGGAGCCCCGCTTTCTCTGGGGAACAGTCGGAATTTGAAGAGGAGGAGACATGGCCGGAGGTCTGAGTGGGACTCCGTTTGGCAGAGCGGTGGCGAAAGAGAGGGGCCTCGTGCCTGGCGGGGTCCACTGATGACTCGTGGGGATGCACCCTTCAAGGGAAACCATGGGTGGAAGTCAGGGCGAGGGACTTCCATTGGCCAGTGCACGGGAAGGCTAGTGAGCAAAACTGAGGAAACCCTTCCCGGCCTCCAAAGGCAGCTGGTCCTGCAGTTTGGAACTGGGAAAAGGCAGCAGATCGTATTCCTCCTGGAGGAGCTCCTGCTGGGGAGTGGTCCTTGGCGTGGCAGTTGAGGCAGACAACTCCCTTCCTAAACCTCCCAGAAAGGAAACAGAGGTCAGTCCTCCTCCTAAGGGAGCAGAATCCTCCCAACACCCTGTTGGAGGGGCCACATGGGTCCCCTTTTTACAGACGGGGAAATAGAGGCTTTAGAGGTTAAGTTCAAGCACCGGATTAGGAACTGTCCTCCTTGGCTGAAATTCACAGACCTTTGACCTGGAGTCCTTTTTGAGATCATGCAGGCATCAAAATCTATTTCTTTTTTTTTTTTTAATTTTAATTTTATTTATTTATTTGGTTGCGCCGGGTCTTAGTCGCGGCATGTGAACTCTCAGCTGCGGCATGCGTGTGGGATCTAGTTCCCCGACCAGGGATGGAACCCGGGCCCCCTGCACTGGGAGCGTGGAGTCCCAACCACTGCACCACCAGGGAAGTCCCTATTTCTGAAATTGAATCACAGGATTTCAGGTTTTCTCTAAAGAGCACGTGTCCCTGACTCTCTGCCTCTGCTTGCTGCCACCAGCCGGTGTCGTCTCTGAGCCATTCCCTATTCTGCGGCCAAATCCATCAGCCCAGCCCCAGGAACCACACAGACCCAGACTCTGCCTCGACCCCGTTGACATCCTGGGCAAGATCATTCTTTGTTGTGTCGGGGAGAGGGCTCCTGTGCACTGTAGGATGTTTAGGAGGATTCCTGGCCTCTACCCACCACATGCTAGTAGCGTCCCCCTGCATTGTGACAATCAAAAATGTACCCAGACACTGCTAAATGTCCCCCCGGGAGGCAAAAATGCACCCCCAGTTGCAAATTCTGGCTCACGGGTCAAATATAGCCCTGAGACATGTTTGGTTTGGTCTGCAGAGGGTTTTAAATATTTTAAAATTAACTGAGAAAATTTTATAATTTTCCAGCTTCTCCTGGAAAGTCAGAAGGTTTGGCCACACTGGCCTGCCTCCCTACAAGGCAGGAATCGGCTCCACTTAAATGAGACTACTCTCTTGAAAAGGGTCTGGTGGGACTTCCCTGGTGGCAGCGCAGTGGTTAAGAATCTGCCTGCCAATGCAGGGGACACGGGTTTGAGCCCTGGTCCAAGACCCCACACACCGCAGAGCAACTAAGCCCGTGTGCCACAACTACTGAGACTGGGCTCTAGGGCCCACGAGCCACAACTACTGAGCCCACGTGCCACAACTACTGAAGCCTGGGTGACTAGAGCCTGTGCTCCGCAACAAGAGAAGCCACCGCGACGAGAAGCCCGCGCACCGCAACGAAGAGTAGCGCCTGCTCGCCGCAACTAGAGAAAGTCGTGCACAGCAACGAAGACACAATGCAGACAAAAATTTTAAAAAAGAAAAGAAAAAAAAAACTGGTGGCTGGCAGTTCACCACTGGAGTCCCCACTGGCTCCTACACTGAGCTTTGGCATCCTACCCTTGGGCCATGGATTTTCTTACCCTCATTCCTTTACACTCCCTGCCTGACCCCTAGAGGCATTTTTGCCAGTAACTCCTGCTTTACAAGGTAAAACAGCGGTAGCTAAACCACCCTCTTGGCTTCTCTTCTCAGGCTGGGCACTCCATTGCCTCCACTGCTCTTGACGCCTCCAACCTTACATAATTAGGATTTCTCCCACAGGTTCTAATCACTTTTTGGCAGAAGGGAAGGAGATTTTAAAAAATCTGTAACCACCAAGTGCTTAGGCAATCCTGGTGCCCTAATATTCCAACATATTCGCCACATATTATCCCAGAGAAATGTTCTTTGTCTAAAACATTTTTTTTAAAATGCCTGGTGAAAATTCAATCCAACAAGCATGTATTAAGCGCTTACCAAGGGCAAGGCAGTATGATAAGGCCCACGAAGAGTAAAATGCTGAATAGAGCACGGCCCCTGATGGCAAGGAGTTCATAGACCGCAGGGAGAGCCAAGAGCACGTACCACTAACAATAAGAGGAGAAGCTGCAGGGGAGGTGCAGGGAAGGTGTGCTGGAAACCAGGGAAGGGAGAGGTTAATTCCGGCTGCCTATATGAAGCTAATAAAATGAGGAAGAGCGCATTCTTCCCCCGTGTAAATCTTTCCAGAGAGGCCAAAACGCCTTTCTAAAATGTTCTTATTGCTGTCGCCGCAGTTATTTTTGTATTTTAGGGTCTATGTCCCTATCAAGAACCTACCCTCTCTCAAAGCCCAGGCCAAAGGTCACCTTCTCCTTGGCGTCTTCCTCAAGCCCGCCTGCCCTCGTTACAACTCTCTGGACATTGCTTCTCTCCCCTTCCAGACAGGCCACTAGTTGAAAGCAAGGACCAAATCTGGTGGCCTCTGTTCCCTCCCACGGGGCCTCACGCATGGCAAATGCTTAGTGAATATTTGTTGGATAAAGTTCTGGCCCTCCCTTTCCAAAATCAATGTCATCGCTGCAGGAAACTGTTAAAATAAAAACAGCCGAAATGTGTAAAAACTTTCAGGAAACATTTCCATTTTTAGCAGACTGTTAGAACTCATCCCCGCCCCGCCTTTTCCTTTGTTTCTAATTCTGAATTTGGGGCTGGATGGTAGGCAGTCCCCCTTTTAATCTTTAAATATAGTTCTGAATATAATTACATTTTTATGCAGCACCGAAACATCATATCCTGGTAACGGGGCATTCTTGCACTATTAACATCTGAGTTAAATCTCCTTTGCGTCTGTCTTCTATTGAGGACAGTTAGGAAGTCAAAGATGAAAGTGATCGACATCATTTGTGAATTATGTGTATTTCCTTATGCTGTATTTCAATGGGTTCTGCTCCTAGTGATTTTGTGAATACCAGGTTGTCTGGTAGCTGTGCTTTCACCAAAAACGCCTTTCAAGACTTGAATCCCAGCATCCTGGCACGGAGGACACACACCACGTTTAGAGGAGGGTTTGTCTTGGTTAAGAAATAAGTGGTAAAGCAACTATACCCCAATAAAAAAAAAAAAAAAAGAAAGAAGTGACCTCAAATAGTGCTCCTTGCCAAGGAGCCCACTCCGTGCCGTAGGTCGGAGGACCCCGACCTTTTAGGCACCAGGGACCGGTTTCGCGGAAGACAATTTTTCCACGGAAGGCGGAGAGATTGTTCAGGTGGTAATGCAAGCTATGAGGAAACGCAGATGAAGCTTTGCTCGCTCGCCTGCCATCCACCTCCTGCTGTGTGGCCTAGTTACTAACAGGCCACGGCGCGGGGGTTGGGGATCCCTGCAGTAGGTGATCCGTGGAACTGGAGCCCACGCCAGATCGCTGGACAATCGAAACAGAAGTGGCTCATCTTGTGCCAAGAACTCTGCTGAGCTCCTAACTCCATCATCTCCAGTCCTCACGACAGGTAGCGGTATTCCCACTTTAAAAAAATATATTGATTTATCTATTTGGTTGCACGCAGTCTTAGTTGCGGCAGGCGGGCTCCTTAGTTGCGGCATGCATGTGGGATCTAGTTCCCTGACCAGGGATCGAACCCGGGCCCCCTGCATAGGGAGCTCTTAGTCCTATCCGCCGCGCCACCAGGGAAGTCCTGGGCTATTTCCATTGTGCAGATGGAAGAAACTGAGGCTCAACAAGGTGAAGTGAGTCGCCCAGGTCCTGCAGCTAGCTAGAAAGTTGATGTGCCCCCCGTCCCCTCCCCGGCACTTTGACCCCACCTAGCTCCCCGCAGCCCTCCTACTCCCCGGCCAGTTCCAACCAGTGTGCCTGACACCATCGTTTCCCCGGGTTGGGTGTGGGACCTGTCAGGCCGGGAAAGAGGAAGCCTTGTCATGGGAGAAGGAACCACAGGCAGAGCCGGCAGGCACATCCTCACCGTGACTCTCACCCACACAGTGGAAGGAGCTCTCCACCATCCAGAGGATGGGGGCGGCCATCTCAGCAAACCCCAGGCTCAGAACCACCCTATAGAAAGCCTGCGTCCCCAGAGCTCCTTGGGCCTCCTGGCATTGCTGTGGGGGCAACGAGGAGTTAGTCGCGTGTGGCAGGGTGCATCCGGTGTCCTGTGGCTGCCCTCCCATGGGGCCACCCTGGCAAGAGTGCCAGGCTTCCAGGCTATAAGTGGCAAAGGTCCATTTTCTGCTGGCTCCACAGCTCTGCTGTCACGTCTCTGACTCCACATGGCATCAGTGGCCCAAGGAGAAGGGGTCTCCAGAAGGGGCAGGACAGCCAATGCCACCACCAAGACCCTGACCTGGACCTGGAGTGCCCCAGCCGCCAGGACGCCGACCAACGCAAAGTCCCTGTTTTCGGTCACTGTGAAGGTTAAGGAACAGGTGGACTCGGGAATTTTAGGCTCAGGCTTTCCTCCAAGTAGGAACCTCTTTTGACCAGATCCAGTCTCTGCTTTGGGATGTGAACAAGACCTCCATCTCTGGCTGGGATGACACTGGAATGGGGAAGGACACGTGACACAGAAAACTACATGCTCTGCAGGCACGTGGACGAAAGGGTGGTGACAGGACCTCAGCCAGGGGCCACGCCCGTGGCCGGCACTTTCGGGATTGGTGACATGAGATTACTTGGTGTTTGGTATCACTGCCTGGGCTGGAACGTGACTGCACTGATGCGGAAGAGAAGGAAAGACCATCCCCAAACACCTGGGGATCCCGCCGTTAGCAAAGACCCGTGAGGAAGCAGATGCTACGAGCGGGGCTGCCCATGGAAGTTGCAGAAATGTCTCTGCCAAGACTGTCTTCAGCTCAGTGACCTAGCCTGGTGCCCCTTCCATTACCAAAGCTGCTCTTAAGAAATAAAGCTTGTATCAGTTGTTTACACTTTAGCAAGAATTTCGTTGTGTCAGCCCTCTCACAGGGGCATTTAAAGCCAGCTCTGCACTGGCTAAATGAAAGCATCTGTCTCCACGTAAAAGGATTTCAAGCATCATGAATAAGGAAAGGGATGTTTGGGGGCTTGGTGAGGCCGTCCCCAATGCCCTAAACTCCCCAGAGTCCCATCATGAAATCTCGTCCATGATAAAATTCTATACAAATGTCAAGTCTTAGTCATCTCAGACCTACCCACTCAGGATGAAGCCTTTGATGTACCTAACTTTGCATACAGAGTTCCTTAGAATTTAAATTCTTCTGGAGGTAGGAAATGGTCTTCCAGATTCCGGGCCTCTCTGTATCACACCCCACGCTGAACGAAATAGTTATCACATACGGGGTCTAGATCAAGGGACCCAACCTCTGTCAGAGCATGGAGCCCTCAAGAACCTGATGAAGACTGCAGACCCTCCCTCATCTTTGTTCTCGGACCCCCTGGAGGCCATCTTGGGACTTCCCAGGAGTTCAAAGAGCCCGGCTTTGGAAGAGTGGAGGATTCCACTTCTCATCCACTCTCTACACCCCACCCCTGCTCCACACACACCTGTACCCGCCAGAAAGAGCCGAGGTCTCTCTGTCCCAAGCAATTCAGGAACGCATGGCCAAGGTTGGGGCTAAGAAGAGGCGAGGTGGGGTGGGACCACGGACATAAGGTGCCAGAGGAGGGAGGAACAGAAGAGGGACAAGGGAGCGATGTAGCCGGAAAGGATGGGCATTGGGGGCCCTCTTGGGTCTTACCCCGTGGGCCAGCGGCTCCTAAAGACAAGGCATAGCCGCTCCCCACGAGCAGCAGGAGGCCTGGGGGGTGTGCAACACTTGCTGAGGCAGGAGTGCCTCCCCGTGGCCTCCGAAACTGCTCCTTCCAGAAGCAAACTCCCTCCACAGGGCCCCCCTCCCCCCTTCGGACCAGCCTGTGGACTGAACCCCCAAGGGTCCCAGAGCTCAGGTCAGGGACTGTTGCTCCGGTGCAACCAGGATATATTATTTAGTCGGGATATTTTTAGCAGGAAAGCGAGCTCGGAGCAAATGTCATGTGAGCCGTCTTCTCTTACATGGCAACTTTGGGCTATTTAAAGAGATGGTAATTACGCTCCTGCCACCATGATCAGGACGACGAGCTGAATGCGTGATTGCAGGAGCCGCTCATCTGCCACGCGGAGCGCTTGACACTAATGGAGCCCAGTTTTCGAAGCTGCCTGCCTAAATCCGTCCGGTCTCCAGGTGGACATTTGAATCGGCACTGCAGCGCCGGCAGACTGCTCTCCGGGGCCTCCCCGAGGGTGCCACGCCTTGAGGCTCCCCGCCTGGGAGGGGCACTGGGCACATGCTAGGTGCGCCACGGGGCTGAAAGACCCAATGAGCCGTTACCCCCACTAGCAAGGCCAAAGGGTGACCCGCACTCTGCCCAGCCTAAGTCCTGGCCTCGGTTCCCTTTGCAATGCTCCAGAGAGACATTGGCCATCAGGGCCTTGAATAGAGGCGGGTGCCTGGAGGGCGGGAGGGGGACAGAGAGGGGTCCCCGGCCCCTATCCTAGGGGGACTAGCAAGAGGAATTCAGGAGAAGACTTGAGGAAGGAAAAGCTCACTGACTTCAAACGTTCAAAGGGCCGTGAAATGGAGAAGGGACTGGCTCCTTCCGGGGGGCTGCGGAGAATGGAGGACCAGCAGAAGGAAAGTTTGGGGAAACATCTGTGCAATATGGGAACAGGTGGTCTTGCAAAGGAATGAGCTCCCCGTCACTGGAGACTGTGCAGAGAGAATCTTAGCATGAGGAGGACCTCAGAGGCCTTCAACCCAAAGCCGGGACCCCTCCTCAGATTTCCTCTCAGATGGCCTCTGCCTGCAGGACACCAGGGAACGCCTCCAGCCTCGGCTGCCGAGACGCGAGCCCAGCAGAGCTGGCCTTGTCCACCAACTCTCCAAAGGAGAACAGAAACCAAAACCTCCTGCCTCAGGGTGTCCCCAAGCACCAGGCCTGGCAGAACCTTCCAGAAAGTTACTCCTGACCCACCTACCTGTCCACTGGTGCTTCCCAGGGGTAGGGGCAGGGAGACCTGCAGAACAAAAAGGGAGCAACATCTCCTGGCAAAGCAGTAAGCGAAGGTGAGAGTAAACATTTCTGTCTGAGCACAGAAGCGCTGACAATTACCCCAGCAGGAGGCGGGCGAGAGAGCCACATGGCTGGGTTGTTTGCTCATTAAGACAAGAACATCATTTACGTTCTGAGACTCCAGTGTCAACAGGCCCAGGGAAATGTCGTTGCCTCAGCTGCCACCCTGGGCCTGGCCAAGGAGGCGGCGAGGGTCCCGGGAGCAGCTGGCAGGGCCAGGAGCACAGGTGCACGGCCGGGATGGTCCTCTCCCAGTCCTCCCAGCTTGTTTTCCTCCCGAGTTCACCCATTTCTCCCTCGCCCTTTCTCTTTCCTTTTCAGATCCAAAAAGCAATGGTGGAGGGAGGGCTTCCAAGGATGGACACTTTCACCACTGGCCCTGAACTTGGGGTGACCACCCAACCCAGTTTCCTGGGGACTGAGCAGGTCCCCCTGGGACTTAGTGCCAAAACAGAAAAGGCCCAGGCAAACTGGGATGGTCGGTCACCGTACCGCCTGTGAATCTCGCAGCCACGCCACAGGGGGACCGTTCTCCCAGACGGTCATCTGAGAAATGCACAGACGAGGGGAAGGTGATGGTGTGGGCTGGGCCCCTTTCCTGGAGCTTCTGCTGCAGCCCACACCCTCCACCCTGCCCTTCTCTCAGTTCTTTCTGCTTTCTCCAAACTCCACTTTGCATTTGCTTCAGACCTTGGCAGGGAAGTCTCGGCACAAGGAAGGAGTCACAGACCAGCCGAGGGTACCTCGGAGATCATCTGACCAACACCCCTCGCTATACAATGTGTGGAGGAATGAGGCCGGAGGGGACTGACTTGCCTCGGTGATGCCCCCACCCAAGACCACTCCCACTCCATACGGAGGGACAGAGAGGGGCTCCCTGCAGCAGAAAGAAGCAAAAGGGACCGGGAGGACACCCCAGGCAGCTCAGCCTTCTCAGCTCCCCAGCCCTACTGCTCCTTGGCCCTGAGAGCCCCTCCTGGCAGCAGGCTCACGATGGCCCACGGGGAGCTCCTCCAGTGAGCCTGGCTGTTTCCTTGTCTTTGGAGGTGCTGCCTTCACTTGCGGGGCGAAGGGGCAGGAATGGGACAGATGCCTGAGGTTTGACGAGAGGATGGAGAGGATTGGGCATCTGCCTTTGCCACCACTAAAGCTGTCCCACCGTTCCCACTCCTGTCCTCCACTGCAGCCTGGACGAAGGCAGGGAAGCCCCCCGGAGGCTGAGCTTTGAAGAGGGAGACAGTTCTGCTCCAAGAAGGAAGAGAAGACAGATCAAGAGCAAAGCAAAAACGCACAGCCCTTTAAGGCCACACGCGGAGGCTATATTTAGGGCCGCAGGACTTCGGGCAGCCTTCCCTGGGAGCAATCGCTAATCACTGCATTGAGTTTATGGGTGCCCCTGGGCACACTTAACCCAGGGCAATGAATAGTTATTGCGCGGCCTCCCGCTCGGGGCCTGTGGGCACACTTAAGCGAGTGCGCCGGATCGCTGGGAGCGGGCAAGGCTTGGGTACACCCTTGGGCACCCTGCGCTTTCAGCGGAGAGAGGCAGAGTATTAAATATCTATGTGCCCTGTGCCCACAGCTGCATTTAGCCAAGGGCAAGGCCGGTGAAACGGCTTTAATTAAAACTTAATGCAAGTTCAAGGTGCAGACACGGAAGCCGCGGCTGCAGGTCACCAGGAATGAATCAGTCGATTCGATGAGGTTCTCAGGTGGGGGAAGGGGGTGGCGAGGAGGGGGGCTTGGGCTGCAGAGACCTATCTTGTGCTGAGTACTTGCTGCCCACCTCTCTGCATCTGTGCTCTGGGACTTGGGGCCACCGCACACGCCCATACCTCGCTTGGTGAAGGATGCTGGGATTTGGGTATCCGGGCTTCAAAGGCAGGTGGTTGGAAATAAAGCAGGCCCCTGGGCCGGGAGCGGGTCCTGCTTTACTCAGCCACTCAGCCCAATGTCGCGCGACACGGGCAACGCCGTCCCCCTGGCGGCAGCTCCCAGAATTACAGGCCCAGTGCAGAGGGAGGAGTGACCAGCGCCGGAATGTCAAAGGAACGCGCTGGTGGCAATGCTTGGGGATCCTGGGGTCCGACCCTGCGATTCTTAGGAGGACCAACACCAGGCTTGGTGTGGCCACTTGTGCCACTAAAAAGGCAAGTAGGCAGAGGAAGCCTTGCCACTCTGCCTCTTCTCCTTAAGACTGGGAAGCAAAGGAATCTCAGAGAGGTCTGCCCATCGGCCCAAGATAGCAGTGAGCTGGGCTCAGAGTTGGGGGAGCTCAGGTCCTCTGAGCCGTGGTCCGGGGATGCTCCCTGCCAGACACACCTGCTTTAAAATTCAGACCAGATGAGAACACAGCTATAAAGCCTTCCTGGGGCAAAGGCTCCATGTCTCATTCAAATCTGTTCCCTTAGCAACAGCACAGCACCTGGCATATATAGTAGGTGCTTAATAAATGCTTGTTGCGTGAATGGTGATTGTCATTAGCAGGCTTTTTGTGCCAAACTCCTCTTTTCATTTCTCCTTTCCTGTTTCCTGATCTTTAAAACGGAGGCATTATACCTGATTGTAACGGAGGTGCTTTTATGACTAAAAGTCTATAATTCCTCGGCACTACCCAGGTCAAGAAGGAACATGCAAACTGGCAACTTTTTTCAATGGAGAGAAAAAGAACACAGGACATAATATTGCAGCTTTGGTGATAATCCCGTCCTCCCACTGTCCCCAGTGCCAGCGATGATGGGAAGTGGAGAATATTAGTTCAGAACCTTTAATAGCCCCACTCCCACTCCATCCCAATCTCCTCCCAGTTTGCTCAGACAACAGCCCAGCGGACCCGGGCATCCAGCCAGGGCCCACGAATGTCTGCAGAAGAACCATGCCACACGGCACCTCCAGCTGCCACCTGTGGACCCGGCCACATCTTGAAGCTCAGGAGCCACGGCCTCTGGAGAGAAGCCCAGCCTGGGATCCCCTACTCCCACCCCCAGGCCTCTGAGCCCATTAGCTGAATGAATGTGGACCAGCAGTGGACACTCTCTTGGCCCAGCCTGGACGCGATCACTGGACACTTCATTATGTAGCAGTCACTCTGCTCCAACCTTTTCACCTCCCCTTTGAAATATTCTGGTTTCCAACCTGTAATTTGCTTTCTAGAAGTAGGACAAAATTCCTGTGTGCAAACGAAAGAGGAAAACACAGTTAATAGGCTGCAATTATAGGTCAGTGACTGTTCACAGCAAATATGATTAACATCAACCCACTGGAGGCTGGGCAGTTCTCATGGAAGAGGCTAGGAAGTGAGCTGAGGCTGCCGGGGATCAAAACCTGGGTCCGGCTTCTGGAATCCAGCAGTTCAGCCTCCACCAGGGAAGCCCTCAGGGCCAGTGGATTTCAGGAAGGTCCAACCTGTCCGGACAGAACAGGGGCTTGTGCCTGAACATCCCTTGACAGGTGTCAAGCATCTGCTCACAACTTGTCTCCCTCGATCCTCACAAAGATCCCATAGGGTAGGCTTTCTTATTCCCATTTTACGGACGAAGCAGTTGAGGCTCAGAGGAGGTAAATAACTAAGCCAAAGGCATGTGGCCACTCTGGAACTGCCTGGCTCATTCCATCGTGTGCCAGATGGAGCTTCAAAGGTGTCAAACCAGTGGGCCCCACAGGGGATGCTGGGGCTGACCTCATTCAGCCACAGAGGACGAACCCAATTTGAGGCTTTGTGGTGGGGCCTGAGAAGAGTGTGTACTGATGGGGTGGGAGGTGGGGAACGTCACAGAGGGTGATTGCAGAAAGGAAGAGAAAGAGAAGGAAGAGGATAGTTCCTGAAATTTCTCCCCCGTTATGGACCACAACCCCGGTAGAAATTCTGGGCTAGATTGAGGGAGGAAGACAAAGAAATGAAGGAAAGAGGAAATGGAGGTGAGGAGAAAAAGAGAAGAGGAAAACATGAGGGTCCGTGGAGCAGTTCACACCGTCTTGGGGGCCAGGCGGTGGAATAAAGCGACAGGTGTGCCCAGGGAGCTGCAACCCTCCAGCCCCCAGGCCATCGGCCGCCGCCTAAATCAGGGCGGCTCCTTGTCTTCCTGGTCCCCAAAGAAGCATCAGTTCCCCCTCTGACTGGCATGAGCCCACCCCTCCAGCCCCAGGTTTGAAACCTGCTTCCCTGGATGGGGTCCATGTTGTATGGGGCCTGCAGCTCATGCAATTTGGGAGAAGGACCTCTTTAAGGAAAAGAATATAAAAATATCTTACTTTTGCAAATGTTACAGAGTCATATGGTCTTGTAGGCATGTAATGGGCCATGCGACTGAGGGGTCCTGGGCTTATGCTCTGTCAGATTCATGGTCAATCAGCATTTACTCACCTCACTGAGCACTAACTGAGCACCTACTGTGTGCCAGGCCCTAAGTCAGGGGCTTCCCTGGTGGCGCAGTGGTTGAGAGTCCACCTGCTGATGCAGGGGACACGGGTTCGCACCCCGGTCCGGGAAGATCCCACATGCCACGGAGCACCTGGGCCTGTGAGCCATGGCCGCTGAGCCTGCGTGTCCGGAGCCTGTGCTCCGCAATGGGAGAGGCCACAACAGTGAGAGGCCCGCGTACGGCAAAAAAAAAACCCAAAAAACAAAAAAAACAAAGTCAGCTCATGTGCCTCCTCTGTTCAAACCTCCCCATTTTTCACTCCGAGGAAAAGTCAAAGTCCTTGAAGGCCCCAGTGATTTGCCCCCTCACCTCCCTGACCTCCTCTCCCACTTCCTCATCTCCCTCCCAGCCACACTGCTCCAGCCACACTGGTCTCCCCGCCATTTCTCAGGCATGCCAGTCCTGCCTCAGGACCTTTGCATGGGCTGTGCCCTCTGTGTGGAACTCCTTCTCTTGGATACCTGCATGGCTCACTCCCCCACCTCCTTCAAGTCTTTGCAAAAATGTTCCCTTTCAGAATTGGAGACACAGATGCAGAGAATAAATGTATGGACACCAAGGGGGGAAAGTGGCAGGGGTGGGGGGCTGGTGGTGGGATGAATTGGGAGATTGGGATTGACATCTATACACTAATATGTATAAAATCGATAACTAATAAGAAACTGCTGTATAAAAAATAAATAAAATAAAATTCAAAAAAAAAATCTCCTTTTCAGTGAGGCCCACCCTGACCTGCTTTATCCTATGGCCCTGCTTCCTTTCTCTGTAGCACTTGATACCTTCTAACCTTATTTGTTATATTTAAGGCTCATGTCACCCCACCCAAAGTCAGCTCCATGGGGCCAGGGAGTCTGTTTTGCTCATCGCTGCATCCTTGGTGCCTTGAGCAGTCAGGCATATAGAGGGCTGTCAATAAATATTTGTTGAGTGAGTGAAATATACAGAGGACTGTCTCTGGGTAGAGAGATTATGGGTAATTTTCATTATCTCCTTTGGATTTTCTCTAGTTTCCATAATTATCGCATACTGCTTTGTCATGATTTTTTTAAGTCATTTTTAAAAGCTCATGGTTTCTTTTTCAAATGCTTGACTCAGTTGTGTACTTGATAGGAGATGAATGCGTTATTTCAAAAAACAGCTCTGGAAGCCTTTCTGGAGGGGATTCTCTGGTCACATGCTTTTCCTTTAAAAGCACGCAGTTTCCACCTCTATCTTAGCAAGCGATCAGGGCCCTGCCTCTGGCAGAGGGAAGCTCTGAAAGGTAGATCACTGGGGAAATAAAGTGTCTTAGCCTGGATGTGCAAATTGACCTGGATTGTTTTAGTTTTGCATTCACGTTTGCACCTTGTAAATATTTGCCTGTCGCCCCGCTGCTCACACCTGCTTGCTGTCCCCTCAAGTTTATGGAAGGCAGCAGGCACTGTCATTTCTCCAACCCCACCTGGCGCTGCTGGCGCTGCCAGCACGGCCGTGTGAAAAGGAAACTCGCTCGCGAAAGCCACAGGTGTCTCTGACAGCGCCTAAAACTAATGGCCTGTGGCTGGCCGCTGTGACTAATTCTCTGATTATTGACTTTATGATTTTACGCTTAAAACTTCTTTATAATAACACACAGAAATGTTTAATGAGCTCTATCCAGAGCCATAAAAATTACTTATTGAACAAGCATTTTAAAACTATTAATCTATTGTTTTCCATTAATAATGGCTCTCCAAAGAACGGGCGACAGCTTAATGTATCCACAGCATTTCTCCGCGAAAAGTGGCCTTTTAAGACATAAATGCCGCTCCCAAAGCATCGCGGGCTGGCCGGCCATTGGGTAGCTGACCCTCCCAGGACAGATTTAGGCTCTACCAGTCCCAGAGGGTGCTTTAAGGATTTCCAGAATGAACAGGGGCCCTGGGAGATTTTGCTAGTCTCTCTGGAAAGCCCCTCTCCTCAATTTCTCTCTTTTTGTGAAAAAGACAAGAGGTGTTCCGGGGGCCTGTTTTGCAATGCCCGATGGAGAGCACAGAGGGAAGCAGACAAGTTACACATTGCTATCCTTGTTCCTTCTGGAAGGTTCCAGGTACCCATCTGGTTGTACCCATCCCCCCTTCTGTTGGCAAGCCCATGGCTGAAAGTTTTCCATGATACTATGCCCCTGTTTTTGCTATTTTTGGGGCACAATTCCCCCACTAAGCATGAGATGGCTTCCTACTTCAAGTGTGTAAGAATAACCCCTTTAAAATAAATCATCCGGGACTTCCCTGGTGGCGCAGTAGTTAAGAATCTGCCTGCCAATGCAGGGGAGACGGGTTCGAGCCCTAGTCCGGGAAGATCCCACATGCCACAGAGCAACTAAGCCTGTGTACCTCAACTACTGAGCCTGCGCTCTAGAGCCCGCGAACCACAACTACTGAGCCCGAGTGCCACAACTACTGTGCCTGTGTGCCACAACTACTAAGCCCGAGTGCTACAACTACTGAAGCCCATGCGCCGAGAGCCTGTGCTCCGCAACAAGAGAAGCCACTGCAGTGAGAAGCCCACACACCACAACAAAGAGTAGCGCCCGCTCGCTGCAGCTAGAGAAAGCCCATGGGCGGCGACAAAGATCCAAAGCAGCCAAAAATAAATACATTAATTAATTTAAAAACATTATATTTTGAAAATAAATAAATAAAATAAATCATCCATTTATTTTTCTGGGTAATTTAGATTGTGAAACCTATTGGCACCAGATGGGCACTTCTTCTAAGAGCTTCAGTCGTTCATTCATTCAGCAAGTATTTATTGAGTGGATACTAAGTACCAGGCTGTGTTCCAGGTTCTGGAGACACAGGAATAAACCAGAAACACATGGGCCTTGCCCTCACCGAGCCCCTCTGTCAGAGGGGAGCGAAGATGACAGCAGGTGAACATTGTAGAAGATAATTTTAAGATCATTTAAGTAATAAATGCTGAGAAGCCAACGGGATAAGATTGTGACAGGAGTGGGTGGGGACTGCTTTTGATGGAGAGTCAGGGAGGTTTCTTGGGGAGGCGGCCTTTGAGCAGAGATTTGAGTGACAGAAAGGAACCAGCCGTGAGAAACATTCCTGGCAGGAGAAAGGCAGTGCAAAGGCCCTTGGGTGAGGTGTACATACAGACTTCTTTCCCTAGGTGAATTCCCTACCCAGACAACAGCTGTCCCTTACCTGGCACATGCAGGATCTGCTCAGCCACTGCCTCAAACCCTCCAGCAAGATCCTAGAGGTCATTAAATCTCAGCACTGTGTTTTACGGGGGGAAATGGGGAACAATGTGACTTAATGGTAACAGGGATCTGGAGTCAGAGCACCTGGGTCTGGTGTGTGTGTGTGTGTGTGTGTGTGCGTGTGCGTGTGCGTGTATGTGTGTGTACCAGTTCCTTAGTTTTAGTTTCTTCCTGTAAATTGATTGTGTGATGACAATGGCAGTGATGACGGTCACAGTAGTGGTAGAGATACTGGTGATGATGGTGATGATGATGGTGGTGATAATGGTGATGATGGTGATGGTGGGATAATGATCATGATGGTGATGGTGATGGTGGGATAATGGTAATGATGGTGATGGTGGGATAATGGTGATGGTGATGGTGATGGTGGGATAATGGTAATGATGGTGATGGTGATGGTGGGATAATGGTGATGGTGATGGTGATGGTGGGATAATGGTAATGATGGTGATGGTGATGGTGGGATAATGTTGATGATGATGGTGATGGTGGGATAATGGTAATGATGGTGATGGTGATGGTGGGATAATGGTGATGGTGATGGTCATGGTGGTGATTGTGGTAGTGAAAACGGTAATGATGGTGGTAGTGATAATGGTGCTGATTGTAAGGATAATGGTGATGACGATGGTGATAGAACTTCACAGGGTGGGTGTGAGACTTGAATGAGGTCATGCACGCAATGATCTTCATGGAGTGCTCATCACAGAGAGCGGTGCCTAAAGATGACAGCTCTTACAATGATAATTACCGTCACCCAGAGATTAAAGGACTTGTACATAGTCACGGAGCAACAGGACCAGGTGCCTAAACATTCCTACCATCATTTTCCAGCTCATAGTCAATAAATTAGGGTGTCAGAGAAATGGAGTAAACACTAGAACGCACATGACCCTGCATCAATACTGAACCCAATGTGATGTTCCTCTGCTGGTATGAGAAGTACATCTGCCCCCTGGCTGGCCTCAAGGTCATTGTTGTGGACACAGCCTCCCAAAGGAAGCTAGAGAAAATGGGGGCTCTAGGCTGAATCTGTCCAACACAGATATGTGACAGGCATGTGCAGCTTAAAGGTATGAATTGGCCCTGAGTAGCAGCTTGTTCACAAGTCACTCAACTCATAAAAGTGAAGTAGGGGGAAACCAGGGCATTCTTGGAGCTTTGCAACTCAGCTGAGGACTCCGGCTAGTGGGCACAGCCAGAGGTGAGAGGCAGTGTGCAGTGTCCTGGTGACACCCTACCTTTACCTCTGCTCCCCACCCCCAATCCACCCCAGATGGCAGCCAAGAGGGATCTTAAAGTGTAAATAAAGGACTTCCCTGGTGGTCCACTGGTTAGGACTCCACTCTTCCACTGCAGGGGAAGCAGGTTTGATCCCTGGTCGGAGAACTAAGATCCCACAAGCCGCATGGAACGGCCAAAAAAAAAAAAGAAAAGTAAATAAAATCATGTCAGTCCCTTCTCAGAACCCTTCAATAGCTCCCCACTGCCCTTGGAATAAAATCCAAACACTTTCACACCCCATGCAGCCCTGCTCACCTCTCTGTCCTCTTCCATCACTACACTCCAGCCAAGCCAGTCTTTTCTCCACCTCAGGGTCTCCGTAATACTGTTCCCTCTGCCTGAAACACTGTTCCCCATTCTTCACATGACTGGCTCCTCTTCATCCAGCAGGTGTTAGCTTCAATGTCAGCTTCTCTGGGAGGCCCTCCCTGCCCACTCCCATCTCTTCTCTACCCAGACTTTGTGTTTGTTTCCTTCCTGGCTCACATCACTGTTGGACATTGTTATCTAGTGGTTCACAGGATTTTTGCATATTTCTCCCTGTTGACTGAAGATAAGCACAGACAAGCTTGTCTCCCAGTCAAGTGAAAACCAGCTTGGGGAGGGCAATGACTGTATCTATCTTGTTCACTCTCTGTTCCCAAGGCCAGTGCCTGACACACAGTAGCTGCTTAGTAAATATTTTTCCAGTAAATGGTTTTAGCTGCAGCCTAGCCTGTCCAGGAGACAGGGAATGATGGAAGAAGTAACGGCCTGGTGATTTGTCTATTTCCCTTCTTTCCCTGACCCATAAAATATAAGTTCCATGGAAAGATATAAATTGTGTCTAACTTACTCACAATAGCACCCCAACCCCTCGCCCAGTGCCTGATAAATAAGTGCTAAATATGTGTTTTCATTCCAAGTACAGTACAGTTTTCTGTAACCACATGGGAAAAACAATATTGAAACTTGTTGGACATGATGTAATTCCCCAAACAGAGCCCTGCCCAGGCCTCCTTAACGCATAGAGCTGATAGAGATCTTAAATTAAATATATTCTAGACATGACTTATCTGACAAATAGAGAAATGGAGATGGAAAAATCTTAACTCCTGGGTTAGTTTCTCTCTCAATGGAGACATTAAAGCTTCCGGGAAGAGCACAAGATACATGGGGACCTGGGGATGGACTGTCAGGTTTCAGATCCTGGATCTAGCTGTGTGACCCGGGCAAGTTATTTAACCTCTCTGAGATTCCATTTCCTCTTCTGAAAAATGGGCACATGTTCAATAAAGGATTAACCTTGCCCACAGAAAGGTTTGGCCATTTGCCCCCAGCTCCTGGGAAGTAAATTCTAAGCCCTTGTAATAGCTCACCTGATAAGCGTCTTTGTCTACCTGGGGGCCTTGGACCACACAGGATAGTCTGTGTTAACTATGTGATATATGGTGGGGGGCTTTGAACCTTGTGGTATCAGCTCAACCTCTGGAGGGGCTGGAGACTGAGGTCAGCCACACAGGGGGTCAGCCATGCCTACATGACTGACCCCTAGTCAAAACTCTGGACGCCAAGCCTCAGGTGAGCTCTCCTGGTTGGCAATACCCTGACATACTGTCACACATCATTGCTGGGAGAAGTTAGCTCCGTTCTCATGACTCCACTGGAAAAGGATGTCTAGAAGCTTGTACCTGGATCTGTTCTGGATGCTGCCCTGTGCGCCTCTTCCTTCGGCTCATCTCAATCTGTAACCTTTAACTGTAATGAACAAGAACCATGACTGTAACAGCTTTTCTGAGTTCTATGAGTCCTTCTAATGAATGACCAAACCAAGGGTGGTCTTGGGGACCCCTGAACTTAAAGTTGACGTTAATGGGCTTCCCCAGTGGTGCAGTGGTTAAGAATCTGCCTGCCAATGCAGGGGACACGGGTTCGAGCCCTGGTCCAGGAAGATCCCACATGCCGCGGAGCAACTAAGCCCGTGCGCCACAGTTACTGAGCCTGCGCTCTAGAGTCTGCAAGCCACAACTACTGAGCCCGTGTGCCACAACTACTGAAGCCTGTGCACCTAGAGCCCGTGCTCCGCAACAACAGAAGCCACCGCAATGAGAAGCCCGCACACCGCAACGAAGCGTAGTCCCCGCTCGCCACAACTAGAGAAAGCCTGCGCGCAGCAACAAAGACCCAACTCAGCCTAAATAAATAAATTAATTAATTAATTAAAAAAAAAATAGATGTCAAAAGAGAGGTTGGTCTTGGGGACTCCTAAACCAGCACCTCCCTCCTTGGGTACCAAGAAGATAAAATGAGATGATATACATACAACACTCAGAATAAGTGTTCAATAAAGATGTGCTATTTTCTAGTGTCTTCTATTTGGTGTGGTGGCAGAGCCTCTGGAGCTCGCCTGCTTGGGGTGAAATCCTCTGGCTCACTGCCATGGGACCTCAGAAAGCCATTCCCTCCCCTGGACTTTGGTTTCCTCATCTAGAAGTCATACTGTCATAAGGATGGGTCAATGGCCACAAATCCCTGAAGGCAGGTCTGGCACACAACACATGCTCCACGCTGGTTTGTATTACTGAAACAAGTGCTGAACGCTGAGTCAGAGGATCCAGGTCCAACCCCAACTCAGGCACCAGCCATCCACGTGACCACCGGCACTTGGCCTCCCAGTTCCTCACTGGGAGAACAAGAGACTGAAACCCAGGCTTCTGCAGAAGGCTTCTCACTTTCCAAGTGACCCAGTATCAGCAGGTCACTTAACAGTCTGCTCAGTGGAGACATGCTTGAAGGCGGATGCAAGCCATAAAAATGTCATTCATATACCTGTTGAAATTTCAAGCTCAGGGATGGGCCTGTCTTTGTTTGATCTGAAGGGGAGGATCCCTGGGAACACCACAGGTGAACACAGACAAGACAGATGGGCCAGCAGGAGAGGAGGGACAGAGAAGGGCCGCGGGTAGGAGACAGCTGCTACTGACCTACCTACCTTCATTCAGTCCATTATATTTATTTGGAGTGCCCACCCATGCAGTGACCAAGACAGGGAAAGACGAGCAAAAACAAGCAAAGAAATAAATGAACAAAGTATCTCAGAAGATGATCCAGCTCTGAAGAAAGTAAAACAAAGCAATGAAATACAAAGAGTTTGGGTTGGGGAAGGTCGGTGTTAAAAGATAATTTTCAAAAAGATGTAACATCATGACTCCTGTACTGATAAAAAAAAAAAAAGAACCCATGTTAAAGATTTTATCTAACTCATTATTAATGAGGGAACCAGGCAGATGTTACAACCAGTTCAAAGGAGAAATCAAAGAACAGACACATTTATGATGAAAAATGTTGGAATGAATTTACAAATAGACCAAAACTGGGTTCTTCCGCAGGGTGTTGGAAGTTGATTGAACTGCCCTGGACTTAATTTATTTCCACGTCCAAAGACAAGGAACACTTGCATTGCCATAGGTGCTCTACAACTTCCAACACTGGGAAATAGGTCAGAGACAATGAAGGACTGGAGTCAGATAGAAGGAAGGGTGTCCTGTAAAGGCTGGAGACAGGCAGCAATCTTTTTTGCTTGTTCCAAATTCCCTATGTCAGATAAAACATTGCTGAGAAATGACATCTGAACCAAGACGGTGTGTCAAGGAGTCCCGGGCAAAGCTGTGGGGAGAGGTATCCCCAGCAGAGGGAACAGTAGGTGCAAAGATCCTAAAGTAGGGGATGAGTCAGGTGTGTTTAAGGAACCAAAAGAAGGTCAGTGGAGCTGGAGCCAATGACAAGGGGGTAAGTGGTGGGCACAAAGTGAGACAAGCAGGCAGCGGCCTGAGCAAGAAAGTGCAGACTAGGATTTTATCTTAAAAATGAAGATTTTTACCCTGGAGAACTCTGAGCAAGGAAGGGACAGGCTCTCCCTTCTGTTTCAAAAGAATCCTTCTGGCTGCTGAGACTGTGGCTACTTAAAAATGACTCGTAGGGGCCAATATCACTGATGAACATAGATGCAAAAATCCTCAACAAAATACCAGCAAACTGAATCCAAAAGCACATTAAAAGGATCATACACCATCATCAAGTGGGGTTTATCCCAGGGAGGCAAGGATTCTTCAATATACGCATATCGATCAATGTGATACACCATATTAACAAACTGAAGGAGAAAAACCATATGATCATCTCAGCAGATGCAGAAAACACTTTTGATGAAATTCAACACCCATTTATGATAAAAACCTTCCAGAAAGTAGGCATAGAGGGAACTTACCTCAACAAAATAAAGGTCTTATATGACAAACCCACAGCCAACATCGTTCTCAATGGTGAAAAACTGAAACCATTTCCTCTAAGATCAGGAACAAGACAAGGTTGTCCACTCTCACCACTATTATTCAACATAGTTTTGGAATTTTTAGCCACAGCATTCAGAGAAGAAAAAGAAACAAAAGGAATGCAGATCAGAAAAGAAGCTAAAGCTGTCACTGTCTGCAGATGACATGATACTATACATAGAGAATCCTAAAGATGCTCCCAGAAAACTACTACAGCTAATCAATGAATTTGGCAAAGTAGCAGGATACAAATTAATGCACAGAAATCTCTTGCATTCCTATACACTAATGATGAAAAATCTGAAAGAGAAATTAAGGAAACACTCCCATTTACCACTGCAACAAAAAGAATAAAATAACTAGGAATAAACCTACCTAAGGAGACAAAAGACCTGTATGCAGAAAACTATAAGACACTGATGAAAGAAATTAAAGATGATACAAACAGATGGAGAGATATACCATATTCTTGGATTGGAAGAATCAACATTGTGAAAATGACTATACTACCCAAAGCAATCTACAGATTCAATGCAATCCCTATCAAACTACCAATGGCACTTTTCACAGAACTAGAAAAAAAAGTTCACATTTGTATAGAAACACAAAAGACCTCGAATAGCAATCAAAAAACCTTTCTCAAGCAATCTTGAGAAAGAAAAATGGAGCTGGAGGAATCAGGCTCCCGGACTTCAGACTATACTACAAAGCTACAGTAATCAAGACAGTATGGTACTGGCACAAAAAAAGAAATATAGATCAATGGAACAGGATAGAAAGCCCAGAGATAAACCCACACACATATGGCCACCTTATTTTTGATAAAGGAGGCAAGAATATATAATGGAGAAAAGACAGCCTCTTCAATAAGTGGTGCTGGGAAAACTGGACAGCTACATGTAAAAGAATGAAATTAGAACACTCCCTAACACCAAACAGAAAAATAAACTCAAAATGGATTAAAGACCTACATGTAAGGCCAGACACTATAAAACTCTTAGAGGAAAACATAGGCAGAACACTCTATGACATAAATCACAGCAAGATCCTTTTTGACCCACCTCCTAGAGAAATGAAAATAAAAACAAAAATAAACAAATGGGACCTAACGAAACTTAAAAGCTTTCACACAGCAAAGGAAACCATAAACAAGACGAGAAGACAACTCTCAGAATGGGAGAAAATATTTTCAAATGAAGCAACTGACAAAGGATTAATCTCCAAAATTTACAAGCAGCTTATGCAGCTCAATATCAAAAACTACAAACCACCCCATCCAAAAATGGGCAGAAGACCTAAATAAACATTTCTCCAAAGAAGATATACAGATTGCTAACAAACACATGAAAGGATGCTCAACATCCTTAATCATTAGAGAAATGCAAATCAAAACTACAGTGAGGTATCTCCTCACACCAGTCAAAATGGTCATCACCAAAAATCTACAAACAATAAATGCTGGAGAGGGTGTGGAGAAAAGGGAACCCTCTTGCACTGTTGGTGGGAATGTAAATTGATACAGCCACTATGGAGAACAGTATGGAGGTTCCTTAAAAAACTGAAAATAGAACTACCATACAACCCAGCAATCCCACTACTGGGCATATACCCTGAGAAAACCATAATTCAAAAAGAGTCATGTACCACACTGTTCATTGCAGCTCTATTTACAATAGCCAGGACATGGAAGCAACCTAAGTGTCCATCGACAGATGAATGGATAAAGAAGACGTGGCACATATATACAATGGAATATTACTCAGAGTCGTAAAAAGAAACGAAATTGAGTTATTTGTAGTGAGGTGGATGGACCTAGAGTCTGTCATACAGAGTGAAGTAAGTCTGAAAGAGAAATGCAAATACAGTATGCTAACACATATATATGGAATCTAAAAAAAAAAAAAAAGGTTCTGAAGAACCTAATGGGAGGACAGGAATCAAGACGCAGACGTAGAGAATGGACTTGAGGATAAGGGGAGTGGGAAGGGTAAGCTGGGACGAAGTGAGAGCGTGGCATGGACATATATACACTACCAAATGTGAAATAGATAACTTCCTAGTGGGAAGCAGCCGCATAGCCCAGGGAGATCAGCTCGGAGCTTTGTGACCACCTAGAGGGGTGGGGTAGGGAGGGTGGGAGGGAGAAGCAAGAGGGAGGAGATATAGGGATATATGTATATGTATAGCTGATTCACTTTGTTATAAAGCAAAAACTAACCCACCATTGTAAAGCAATTATACTCCAATAAAGATATTAAAAAAAAAAAAGCAAAAAAAAAAAAAAAAAATGACTTGTAGGGATTTCCCTGGCAGTCCAGTGGTTAGGACTCCACACTTCTACTGCAGGGGCACGGGTTTGATCCCTGGTCAGGGAACTAAGATCTCACAAGCTGTGTGGCATGGCCAAAAAAATAAATAAATAAATTTTTAAAATAAATAAAATAAAAATGACCTGTAGGCAAGAGCCTAAGCTTCCTGGGAGGAAATTTTCCTTAGGGAAGTTCAGAAAGCAATCCTGGAACCAGAAGCTGGAGAGGACTGACTATAACAGGAAGAGACAGCAGGATACGGAGCAGTGAGAAAGGTCCTGCCTCCTTTGGGAATGAGATTGGTTCAACCACTTTGGGTGCCTGGTAGGATCTACTGAACTGAACATACCTCCTCCAGCCTCTGACCTCCAGCAATTCCACTCCAACCGAAGTGCGAGCACATGGGCACCAAAAGACACAGAGAAAATGGTTCACCACAGCACTATTATTTCCTAAAACTGGAAACTGCTCAAATGCCCATCAATAGTAGAATGGATATAAGGGCCAGTTCATCCAATGGAGTGCTGTCGTGTGATGAAAAGGAACAAATTACTGATGTGTACAACAGCACGAATGAATCTCAGCAACATTTTGAGGAGGGTGGTAAGAAGCCACGTATAGAAGAGTCTTTGATTACATTGATAGAAGTTCAAAAAGCAAAAAAAACAGCCCTTGGGGTTGGAAATCTGGAGGGTGGTTACCTACAGGGAGGAAGACAAGAGTAATGAATGAATGAGAAGAAGCCCAAGAAGGGCCACCGAGGAGATGATGATGGTCTGTTTCTTGTCCTGGATGGTATTTACAAAAGTGCTCGCTTTAGAACAATGAATGGGGCCATACACTCGCTGAAGGGAAAACTGAAATCCTTTGAAATGGATCTCCCAAATTCCTAGATTTCTTTAATAGAAAACCAGGAGTTGTCTAGTGCACTCTTTGGGATTATTTGAGTCTATGCACCTTTCTTCACCTTTGAGCTACTTCACAACTCTGTAAGTTGTTAAATATCGATAATAATACAAATGATTCTTGTCCAGAAAAATGCATATATTGTGTCCCGTGGGGTTGCAGTTGGTTACTGACTTGTGGATACTGACCAATTTTGTATCTACTAAGCAAATTCATTCCAGCATTCCTGACTGCCTATATGTGTGCCTGCCCTTTAGATTCTCCTTGAACAGACTGTAATGTGTTACTGGTTCTCTTGTTAGTTAATGGGTTAAATAAGATCTCTACATGTGTTTTTGTTTGTTTGTTTTTTAATGGCCACACCGTGCAGCATGTGGGATCTTAGTTCCCCAACCAGGGATCGAACCTGTGCCCACTGCAATGGAAGTGTGGTGTCCTAACCATTGGACCACCAGGGAAGTCTCCACATGTTCATTTTATACTTGTATGAAAGTCATGATTATACCATTTTTAAAAATTCTCATTTAACTAGATCTATAGGTTTTTCTGTCTGTGTGTTAGACTTCAATTTTAAAAGTTAAATGTAAAAAGTTAAATATAAAAGGGCAGGGACTTCCCTGGTGGAGCAGTGGTTAAGAATTCTCCTGCCAATGCAGGGGACACGGGTTTGAGCCCTGGTCTGGGAAGATCCCACATGCCGCAGAGCAACTAAGCCCATGCGCCACAACTACTGAGCCCATGAGCCACAACTACTGAAGCCCGTGCTCCGCAACAAGAGAAGCTACCACGGTGAGAAGCCCGCACACCGCAAGGAAGAGTAGCCCCTGCTCGCCACAACTAGAGAAAGCCCGCGTGCAGCAACAAAGACCCAACGCAGCCAAATTAATTAAAAAGGGCAGGGAGGGTAGGGTGCTGTGACTCCATCTAAGACTGCTGTCATCAAGCCCTGGGATGGGGCAGGCCAACTGCCAAGGCCCACAGGCTCCCCAGAGTGGGTTGGCAAGAATGGCAGGGCAATTCCCTGGCCAGGAATCTGAGCCAAATCTGAAGCCTGAGAGCCAGAGGAACAGGGGGCTGAGGGAGCCTAACTTCATTCACCAAATTCACCAGCAAGAGAGGTCTCCCTTGGAGGAGGCAGGCTCCTCCCCACTCGCTGAACCTGCTGCATCCTCTGGCTCCAGGCAGGGGGGAACGCTATTATTATTTGATTAATTCAGAAAACAAAGACCTGGCTGGGGCAATAGGGCTTGAAGTAAGGTTCTCTAAGGGCGAGTAAATCTGGAACTAGAACAGAGAAATAAACCAAGGAAGGAGAAGGGTTGTCTCTGACATTTGGCCCCATCCTCCCAGGGAAATTCCTGCCTCTGCCTTTACATTAAGGAAAGCTACATGAATCTGACCTTGCAAGAGGCCAGGGGCTGCCAGGGTGGGCGGCCAGCCTTCCTTCCCAACCCACTCCAATACTCCTCCTTGAGCTTCCGACCCACTGAAGATTGACAGACGATTAAGAGAAAGATGCGGGTTTGGGTTTTGCCCCTCACTTCTGCAACCCAGCTGAGGCGGCTCCTGAAAACTCCCGTCGCGGCTTCGGGATGGAATGACATCCTCTCCCAAAGCTGAGCCCCCTCGTTGGGCATTTGTGAGAAGTGGGTGGGTCCTGGGGACCTCACAGGGGACAGAGCCCAGGCCTCCGCCTGGACCACCCTCCTCCACTCACAAAACTTGAAACAGAAGCCCTGCAGCCAACTGCCAACCCCGCCCCAGGAGGGAAGTGACAACAGCCAGCTACTGTTGACATCCAAGCCGGTCCTTGGAGGCCTCCCTTCCCACTCACAGGAGCTTTTCAAAGTGCTTCTGAAAAGTGGGTCTCAGCTGGGGAAGGGAAGCAGCAATCATGCTGTTGATGCAAATGAGATTCTCTCCATATCCTCACCATTCCCTAGTTTGTGACCAGGGGCCCTTCCATTGGAAAACTCCTTGAGATCAAGCACCTCTCGGGCATCGTGAACCCTAACTTGTTTTAAGGACCCGTCTAGGAAAAACAAGGAGTGTTGCGCTTTCTCCTTCACAAGACAGAATGACTCGAATTCCAGGAGCCCCAGGAAGGTGGGAGCAACTGTGGCTGGGCATCACCCCAGAAGGCCAGCCGCTCCCAAAGCACGCCCAGACCTGGTCAAGCCTCACACATTGGGGCCCCTTTTCCCACTGAGATGCGAGGTTTCAGGATCCTGACAAAGAAAAACAAATATCGTATAATATCGCTTACATGTGGAATCTAGAAAAATGGTATAGATGAACTTATTTGCAAAGCAGAAATAGAGTCACAGATGTAGAGAACAAACGTATAGATACCAAGGGGGAAGGGGGTGGTGGGATGAACTGGGAAATTGGGATTGACATATGTACACTGTTATGTATAAAATAGATTACTAATGAGAACCTACTGTATAGCACAGGGAACTCTGCTCGGTGCTCTGCGGGGACCTAAATGGGAAGGAAATCCGAAAAAGAGGGGACATACGTATACGTAGGGCTGATTCACTTTGCTGTACAGCAGAAACTGACACAGCAGTATAAAGCAACTATACTCCAATTAAAAAAAAAAAAGAAAACATATTGCATAAATAACTTTTTTATTTGAAGAGTTTTCAGCCTCTAGGTTACCATGTTTTTAGGTAAAAAATGTATTTCATTTTCAATGCTTTTCCTATTCGTTTCCTTTTCTTTGGGATTATCCCTGCACAAACTTGGTTTTGTAAAAATTGAGTTATTTAAATATATATTTCCTTTAAATTAAATATTTAACAATTCCAAAAAAAATAAAATAAAATCATTTTTTAAAAGAATTCTGACAAAATATTTGGTTTCTGCTCCAAGCCGTGCTCAGCACTCCACCAGCCTCCCCAAGTCCCATAATAACAAGATGAGAACTTTGGGGACAGCCTGGATAAGGGACACCCATCAGACCACCCCTGGGGACCCCTGTGTCCTCAGGCTCAGCAGCTTTCTCCTGCGCTGGACGAATTTACCCGGAAGCAGTTCCAAGCACGTAAAGGAATGGCCAGCCTCTCCCCGTCCCTTCCAGTACAGGTCTCAAGGGTCACTCAGAAAGCACAGGTAGGCATCAGCATTTCCCAACTCCTGCTTTAGCCCTGGGGGCGCCAAGTAAGAGTGGGGATCAGAAAGATGACAATAGGTCGGTTTCCCTGAGAGGTAAGGCCTCAACTTCAGTTTGCAGGAGAAGCCTGTGTAGGGAGGAAAGAAAAGTTTTCCTAGACCTTCTTAGGGTCTCTGGCGGGGGCTCAAAATTAAACTGACGAGACAGATGAACAGGACAAAAGCATACACATTTATTTCATATAAGTTGTCTTTTTAAATGTTTATTTATTTATTTTTGGCTGTGTTGGGTCTTCCTTGTGGTGCGCAGGCTTCTCATTGCAGTGGCTTCTCTTTGTTGCGGAGCACAGGCTCTAGACGCGCGAGCTTCAGTACTTGTGGCACGTGGGCTCAGTTTTGTGGCTCACGGGCCTAGAGCGCAGGCTCAGTAGTTGTGGCGCGTGGGCTTAGTTGCTCCGTGGCGTGTGGGATCTTCCCCAACAGGGCTTGAACCCGTGTCCCCTGTATTGGCAGGAGGATTCTTAACCCCTGCGCCACCAGGGTAGTCCCTATTTCATATAAATTTTACCGAACACGGGAGCCTTCATAAGAAAACGAAGACCCTAAGAAATGGTCCAAACTGAATGTTTCTATGCTAGGTTTGAGGAAGAGTGAGAAGTCGTGGAAAGCAAGGACAAAGGGTGTGAGGTGAGTGTAGTCAACTGGGGGAGACAAAGCAAGGCCTGTTCGCTGATATTCCTCTCAGTGTTGCTCCATCTTAGAGAAAAGGATGCTCTCTTCCTCTGGGTACAGGGAGGGCACCTCTCACCTGAGGGTATATGGCCTGCTTCCAAGGAGAGTCACAGAGTCCTTCTGCTTCTGCTGTTTTTCTCCAACTCCTTCAGCTTAAAATGTCCAATACACCAACATGCCATATTTGGCGTAACGTGTCCTGAACCTGTCAGCTCTCTCCAGGCCAAGTGAAGGAAAGAAGCTGAGAAATCAAGTTTAACCTGAGGAACAGCCACGTTCTCTTGACCCGACTTCCCAGAAACCTACCCAGGGGTCCCACCCCCACCCCAGCAGAGTTCAAGTGCAGCTGAGAGCAGTTGCACCAGCCGGCGAAGCTTGGAGGGAGTCTGAGAGGATGAGTGGAGACTTTATGAATAAACCAGCCCAGGTGAGAAAAATCATGACAGAGGAGGGACGTGAACTGACTTGGGGTTCTTGTTTTTCTTTTAATTAATTAATTTATTTATTTATTTTTGGCTATGTTGGGTCTTCGTTGCTGCGCGTGGGCTTTCTCTAGTTGCGGCAGTTGGGGGCTACTCTTCATTGTGGTGCACGGGTTTCTCATTGCGGTGGCTTCTCTTTGTTGCGGAGCACAGGTTCTAGGCACCCGGGTTTCAGTAGTTGCAGCACGTGGGCTCAGTAGTTGTGGCTCGTGGGCTCTAGAGCACAGGCTCAGTAGTTGTGGCTCACGGGCTTAGTTGCTCTGCGGCCTGTGGGATTTTCCCGGACCAGGGCTCAAACCCGTGTCCCCTGCATTGGCAGGCGGATTCTCAACCACTGCGCCACCAGGGAAGTCCATTTATATAGTTTTATGATGAAAAACATACCTTTTCCACTATACTTTCTAGTTGGATATTATTGGTGTGGAGATATGATTTTTTGAAGATTATCTTTTATCTAGCAATCTTAGTGCCACGAAGCAAGGCTACAAATAAGAATGGAAAGAAGAACCAGACCGGAAGTTGGGAGACCCATCCTGGACCAAGTTTTTTGTTTTTTGCTTTTTTTTTTTTTTGCTGTACGCGCACTTCTCACTGTTGTGGCCTCTCCTGTTGCGGAGCACAGGCTCCGGACACGCAGGCTCAGCGGCCATGGCTCACGGGCCCAGCCACTCCACGGCATGCAAGATCCTCCTGGACCGGGGCACAAACCCATGTCCCCTGCATCGGCAGGCGGACTCTCAACCACTGTGCCACCAGGGAAGCCCCTGGCCCCAGTTTTATTGCTAACCAGCTCTGGTGAGTCACTTCATTTTCCTGTGCTTGCCTTTACACATATGCTGTTATGGATGGAGTTGTGTCCCCTCAAAATTCATATGTTGAAGTCCTAACCCCTAATACCTCATTATGTGACCTTATTTGGATTTACAGTCTTTATGGAGGTAGCTAAGTTCAAATGAGGTCACTAGGGTGGGCCCTAATCTAACCTGACTAGTATCTTTATAAGATGAAGTTAGGACACAGACACACACAGACAGAAAACCACGTGAAGACACAGGGAGAAGACAGCCATCCGCTAGCCAAGGAGAGAAGCCTCAGAAGAAAGCAACCCTGCTGACACCTTGATCTCGGCCTTCTAGCCTCCAGAATTGTGAGAAAATAAATTTCCATTGTTGAAGCCCCTCACTCAGTGGTACTTTGTTACGGCAGCCCCAGCAGACTAATACACATGCAAAATGAGGGCTTAGGACTCCAAGGCTCCTAAGAATGCTTGCGAGTAAAAAGTATACAGTTTTGATTCCACTGTTCTATTTTATCTATACATATGCCTTTCTTCCCCTGCCAAGAGTTGCCATCACTGAAGGTCAAGGAACATCAAAATTCTGGCAAGAGCTGGACACACAGTAGCTCTTAATAAATGCTCACTGAATGAAAAAAGGAACAACAGGGCAGAAGTAGTAGGGAGTGCCCTTAGTTCTGTGAAGTATAGTGGACATTCATTCAACGAATGTTCATTGAGCACCTACTATGTGCCAGGCCCTGTTCTGGGTGCAGAGATCACAATGGTGAAGAGGAACTGTCTTCCCTGCCTTCCTGGAGGTGACATTCTAGTATTGGGGGAGAGGAACAAGCCATAAGCACATAAAAAAGTTAATTATGTAATAGGGCTTCCCTGGTGGCACAGTGGTTAAGAATCCGCCTGCCAATGCAGGGGACACGGGTTCGAGCCCTGGTCCAGGAAGATCCCACATGCAGCTAAGCCCATGCACCACAACTACTGAGCCTGCACTCTAGAGCACGCAAGCTGCAACTACTGAAGCCCGCGTGCCTAGAGCCCGTGCTCCACAACAAGAGAAGCCACCACAGTGAGAAGCCCTCACAGCAGAACGAAGTGCAGCCCCTGCTCAACGCAACTAGAGAAAGCCCACGCGCAACAACGAAGACCCAACGCAGCCCAAATAAATAAATAAAATTAAAAACTTTATAAAGACAAGAAGTTAATTATGTAATATTGCTAGTCAGCCCCAACTACTTTTTTTTTTTTTTTTTTTTTTGGCCTCTCCTGTAGCGGAGGACAGGCTCCAGACGCGCAGGCTCAGCAGCCATGGCTCACGGGCCCAGCCACTCCACGGCATGTGGGATCTTCCCGGGCCAGGGCACGAACCCGTGTCCCCTGCATCGGCAGGCGGACTCTCAACCACTGCGCCACCAGGGAAGCCCCCAACTACTTATTGATGAGCTACTTTGTGCCAGGCAGGATCTGGCCCAGAGGTGAACAGGGTCATCCTCCTCTCTTTCAGCTACAGCCCAAAGCAGCCACTCTACTACAGGGCTGCCATAACAAAGTACCACACACTTGGTGACTTACAAAAACAGAGGTTGATTCTCACAGTTCTGGAGGCCACAAGTCCAAATCAAGTTGTCAGCAAGGCCATGCTCTTTCTGAAGGCTCTAGGGGAGGATACTTCCTTCCTTCTAGTTTCTAGTGGTTGCCAGCATCCTTGGTGTTCCTAGACTTAGAGACGCATCACTGCAATCTCTGCTGTGATCCTCACCTGGTATTCTCCCTGTATGTCTCTGGCCCAAATTTCCTTCTTCTCATAAGGATACCAGTCACTGGATTAGAACCCATCCTAATCCAGGATGACCTCATTTTACATTGATTACATCTGCCAAGGCTGTATTTCCAAATAAGGTCCCATTCACAAGTACCGGGGGTTTGTACACATCTTTTGGGGGCACACAAGTCAGCTCACAAAAGCCACCATCTTGCTTTGCCCGCTCAGAGTGAGCGAGATTGCAGCAGAACTTAACCGTCAGGAATCTACCTCTCCACTTCATTCTTAGAATCCAATTAACTCTTTTTTTTTTATTGGAGTATAGTTGATTTACAATGTTGTGTTAGTTTCAGGTATACAGCAAAGTGATTCAGTTATACATACACATATATTCATTCTTTTTCAGATTCTTTTCTCTTATAGGTTATCACAGAGTATTGAGCAGAGTTCCCTGTGCTATATACAGTAGGTCCTTGTTGGTTATCCATCTTACATATAGTAGTGTGTATATGTTCATCCTAAGCTCCTGATTTATCCCTGCCCCCCATGTTTCCCCTCGGTAACCATAAGTTTGTTTTCGATATCTGTAGGAATCCAATTAATTCTGTCAATCTTTTTAAGATTCTTTTTTTTTTAACTGAGCTGGAAGAAAATTATCCCATCTACAAAAAAATTAAAAATTTGGGGATCTGGGGATAACAAGACCTTTTCTTTTTCAGTTGGACTCTCTCTTTACACAGCATTTTATTATGATAATTTTCAAACATACAGAGAAGTCGGAAGTGTACAACAAACACTTATGTAACCACCGCAGAGATTCTACTTAGATTGTTGACCTATTGCTCCATCTATTTTGGATTATTTCTTTTTGACTCATCGCTCCGTTGATCAACTTTTCCTTAATCCCACGTTGCTCTGGACTTATCGTGAGCCACCTGAGAAAACATGGGGTTGGACATCAGGACCCAGTGCGGTACCCGAAGGCTGCTTGTCACCAGAGTCTGTTCATGCATGGATGGGAGGCCCTCACAACACCCAGCAGAAGCAAACAAGAGCAGAACACACAGCTGGTTAAACCTTCACAGGGATTCTCTGGAGGCCCTGGACTCTTCAGAAGGCCTCACCCAGGAATGCCAAGGCCAGTGTCCCCGAACACAGCTCATTCATCTCACTCAAGAGAACCTACGAGGACCACCCCCGAGCTCTTGTTTATATCTTTTTTTTAACTGAAGTATGGTTGTTTGTTTTTTGCGGGGGTTTTTGGCCATGCTGCCTGGCATAGGGGATCTTAGTTCCCCGACCAGGGATTGAACCCGTGCCCTGTGCAGTGGAAGCACGGAGTCCTAACCACTGGACCGCCAGGGAAGTCCCTGTTGAAGTATAATTGATTTACAATGTTTCAGGTGTACAGCAAAGTGATTCAATTCCATATTTTTTTTCCAGATTCTTTTCCATGATAGGTTATTACTAGATATTGAATATAGTTCCCTGTGCTATACAGTGGGTTCTTTTTTATTTTATATATAGTATACAGTAGGTCCATTGTGCATCTATTAATCCCAAATTCCCAATCTATCCCTCCCCCCTTTCCCCTTTGGTAGCCACAAGTTTGTTTTCTATGTCTTTGTTTAAACCTGAAAAAGAGAAGAGGAAACAGTAATTGAAAAGCAAATTTCTTCCCTATTTGACAATCCAAAGTCCATTCCTCGTACACACATACCCCTACACACATAGCTACACACACCCCTATTCAAGTCCTTACACATATGCCCTTCACACACACACACACACACACACACACACACACACACACACACTGCTCCTGTGTTGGACATTCTTAGAGAAAGCAGTTTCATTGGGATCTTTTCACTCGTGTTCAAATTTCATTTCTCCATTTGGGAAAAATCACATTTTCAAAATTGCTTTTACTCAATAGATTGGATGCCTTGGGAAATGGCCGAATCATAACCCCTGCACAGTTTCACCACAGTATTATTTATTAACACCCTCCCTCTCTTGCAAATGAGAAATTGTGAAATCCTTTTTAAACGAAGGGCTCTTACACCTACTAAGCCGGCTTTTCAAAAGCAGAAACCACTGACCCACTCACTAGTTTCCTTTGATACTTAGAGGTCAAATGGTAACGAAATATATTAACTCCAATTGCCAAGATTCCAAAACCTTTTAAGTTTGCCCATCTCAGATCTGGCACATTACCACTTTATAAATGAGGAAACCAACATTTAACCAAATGATTACTAGCCTTGTTAAAAAGCTACTGATTAGTCAGTTACAAAACACACAGGGCGCCCTGGGAACCAGGAAGTGAATGGTCAATGACTGTGATAAGGAAACCCAACTTTCTTCTTTGCTCTATTAGAAGCAGCAATTTAATCCATTCTCAGGAGGAGTTCCCTCTCCTCCTGGAACCGAATTCAAATCTTTGATTATCCTTCCCTCCAAAAGGGGAGCCAGTTTTTCTGCTGCTAAGAACCGCCATTCATCAAGTGATTCCAGAATTAGGCATGGTTCTAAGACACAGAGCATCTAATTCGGGGACTTTTACCCAGGGTCCACCCCAAGGGTACATGTATAGAATCTGGAGGGCCCTTCAATTTGGGTGAGGGGAAAATATCACATCTTTATTCCCACTAACTTCTAAATGGGATTTAGCATTTGTTTCTGTTATGAAAGTAGGGAACAAGCCTCATCATTATTGTGACCCCGTCCTCAGTGGAAATCCCAGGTGGTTTTGTACCATGTGACAGCTGTTACAGATATCTCCAGAGATCTCTTACAGGTATCACTACTTTTTTTATGATAGTGACTTGATCTGCTGCCATTTAAATCCTAATAAAGCTGTGCTTATTATGTCATATGTCACACATTAGCTTAGCATTTTGATAACTGAATTTTGATATAATATTTTTGTAAAACACCTTTATTATTTTCGTTTGTGGTAAAAACCACGTAGTAGTATAAAATTCACCATCTTAACCATTTTTAAGTATACAGTTCAATAGCATTAATTACATTCACAATATCGTGCAACCATCACCACCATCCTTCTCCAGAACTCTTTACGAAACTGAAACTCTACACCCATTAAACAATAACTCCCATTCTCCTCTCCCTCAGCCTCTGGCAACCCCCATTCTACTTTCTGTCTCTATGAATTTGACTACTCTAGGGACCTCATATAGGTGGGATCATACAGTATCTGTCCTTTTGTTTTTGTTTTGTTTTTGTTTTGGCCATGCTACATGCCACGCGGGATCTTAGTTTCCCAACCAGGGATGGAACCTGCGGCCCCTGCGTTAGAAGCATGGAGTCTTATCTTAACCACTGGCCTGCCAGGGAAGTCCCAAGTACCTGTCCTTTTGGGGGTTTTTTTTTAAATTAATTTATTTATTTTTGGCTGTGTTGGGTCTTTGTTGCTGCGCCCTGGCTTCCTCTAGCTGTGGCGAGTGGGGGCTACTCTTCATTGCGGTGCGTGGGCTTCTCATTGTGGTGGCTTCTCTTTGCTGCGGAGCACGGGCTCTAGGCACGCGGGCTTCAGTAGTTGCAGCACGCGGGCTCAGTAGTTGCGGCGCACGGGCTCTAGAGCGCAGGCTCAGTGGTTGTGGCACATGGGCTTAGTTGCTCCGCTGCATCTGAGATCTTCCTGGACCAGAGCTTGAACCTGTGTCCCCTGCATTGGCAGCGGATTCTTAACCACTGTGCCACCAGGGAAGCCCTAAGTCCCTGTCCTTTTGTGATTGGCTTATTTCACTTAGCATAACATCCTAAGCATAACATCACGTTGTAGCATGTGTCAGAATTCCCGTCTTTTTTAAGGCTGAATATTCCACTGTATGTATGTACCACATTTTGCTCACTCATTCATCCATCGATGGACACTTGTGTTGGACATAATTATTTCGTTGTTATACCATGTATTTTATTACATGCACTTAAAAACGTTATTTTGAGGAGTCCATTGGCTTCACCAACCATCCAAGGGATCCGTGTGTAATACACAAAAGGTGAAGAAGCTCAGTGAGACAGACATTAGGAAATGGGCTCAGAGAAGTTAAAACATTTGCCTAAGGTCACCCAGCAGGGAGTCAAGCCCAGCTCAGTCAGAATCCAAGGCCCACCTGTATGGTATGACTTCCCTTTCACTGCGAATGACTTAGACTCTGGTTTCAATGGACATTTGGTGTTTTTCCAGAGAGACCCTCCAGGAGCACTGTGAAGGGAACGGAGATAGCTCACATCCCAGCACTGAAGTTCAGGGCATGGGTCACTATTTGTAGGAGGAAAGTCCAGCACTTTCTCCACTCCCATTTCTCAGGCAGTGCCCCCTGTGTCTGGGTCTTCACTCAACTCTGTCCGACTCCCTAGTGAGGACCCCAGGACATCTGAGACACAAAGCGACCCCTGGACGTCTCCTAAGTTACCTAAACCCTGAGATCTGGGACAGTGGGGAGTGTGCACCCCATTATACCCCCAAGTCTGTGAGCAGACAACTAGAATACCCTCATCCTCACCTAATAGCTGGAAGAGGGCAGTGATTCCCGAACCTTCTCTGAAGTCATATTGACAAACAATCACATGCTTTAACTCCCGATATAATTGCTCTAGTCTAGCAAAATTTCTCCCTGAGAAAACTAAGAACTGAGATTATTCACACTGGTGTCATGGGAGACCCTCTGGAAAATGCTAAACTCTCCGACATCACCGCATAACGATTCTTTTTCCCTTTCTTATGAGCACTGATGGGATTAGTATTAGGAGCTAATAGCAGAGGTGAAGCAGAGGGAAGGATAAACTGGGAGATTGGGATTGACATATATATACTACTATATATAAAATAGATAACTAATAAAAGGGAACTCTACTCAATTTCCTGTAATGACCTACATAGGAAAATAATTTTTAAAAGAGTAGATATATGTATATGTATAACTGATTCACTTCGCTGTACAGCAGAAACTAACACAACATTGTAAATCACCTATACTCCAATGAAAATTAATTAAAAAAATAAATGACAGTACCTAATACTTATTGGCACCTTCTTTGCACCAAACATGTTAATTCTCCAGGAATCATATGCAGCAGGGGCTACTACTGCCCCTCATTTTACAGAAGAGGAAACAGAGGCCCAGAGTGGTTAGTAATTTGCAAGAAGTCACACAGCTGGTGAGTAGCTTGAACTCTGACCCCAGGTGGTCTGCATGGAGGACATCATGGCCAAGTTCTATGAGTCCTCTTTCTAGGACACAAGCCTCAAGTTGCAACAAGGGAGGAAGGCCCGTAAATGTCTGTGAATTTCTTTGTGAAAACTTTTTCTTCACCTTGTGTAGAAGATAAACTAGTTTGCTTTCAAGAAGCAAATTAACCATTAGGAGCCCAGATTCTAGAAATATTCAAATTCACTAGACGTCAGAGAAGTGCAAATTAAAACAACATTATGAGAGAGGATTTACACTCATCAGAATAGCAAAAATCAGGGAGGTGGAAATGAGAGAGGAGGAGTGTCTGCAGAACCATGCAGAGAGGCAGGAGGACATAGAGCTAAGAGCCCGGGTGCCACAACCAGTCTGGGGGGAGTCACACCCACCCAGGTACCTCTGCGCTGATTTTCTTATCTGGAAATGGAGGTGATTTTATCTATTTCATAGAATTGTGGCGAGGATTCCAACAGCTAATGACACCAAGGGCTGGCAAGGGCACCTGTGCCCGTAAGGGCTCCATGAAAACAGCACAGGCAAGCCTGAGCTCCCGGAAGACAAGGCCTTTTCTCTGTTCGTTGGCTGTATCTCCAATGCCTAGAATAAGTGGGAACTTAGTAAGTGAAGTGCTCAATCAATATTTGTTGAATAAATGAATGCATTTACGAATGATATGGGGAGAAGGCGATATCTCAACACCCCTTGATGGAATATCAAATAGTGAAAAATTAAAAATTTTGGAAATTGGGACAATACAGAAAGAAGGAAAATTAAGTAGTTTGTCCAGTCCATGAGCCAGCCATCTCACTTCAATGTATCTCAGAGACTTCCTCCTCTGGTTCACGATGGGTAACAAACCAGGGGACAATCCAGGGACATTCACAGGGAACAAGCGAGTCGATGTGGGAGAGCCACACGACAGAACACGCTGCAATAGTTAGAAGTGATCATCCAGAGCAGGGCTTGGCAAACCTTCCTGTAAAAGGCCAGATAATAAACACTGTAGGCTTTTCAGACCATAGGGTCTCGGACGCAGCCTTAGATGGTCTGTAAATGAATGGGCGTGGCTGTCCTAACAGAACCATTTATGGACACTCAAATGTGAATTTCATATAATTCCTACGTGTCCCAAAATATTCTTCTTCTTTTGGGTATTTTCCCCCCAGCCATTTAAAAATCCTAGCTTGTTGGGCTTCCCTGGTGGCACAGTAGTTAAGAATCCGCCTGCCAATGCAGGGGACATGGGTTCGAGCCCTGGTCCGGGAAGATCGCACATGCTGCGGAGCAACTAAGCCTGAGAGCTGCAACTACTGAGCCTGCGCTCTAGAGCCTGCGGGCCACAACTACTGAGCCCATGTGCCACAACTACTGAAGCCTGCACGCCTAGAGCCCATGCTCTGCAAAAAGAGAAGTCACCGTGATGAGAAGCCCATGCACCGCAACGAAGACCCAACACAGCCATAAATATAATTAATTAATTAATTAACTAAAAAATTAATTAAAAATAAATAAATAAAAATCTTAGCTTGCAGGCTGCACAAAAACTTCAGGGGCCCAGATTTCACTCGGGGGCCATAATTTGCTGTTCTACGTGTATGTTGCCAACATGGATGAATTCCAAAAACACAATCAACAAACCTGGTGATCTTGGGCAGGATAAGGGTTAAAGAAAAATGACCATACATCCTAATTTTCCAGGGACAGACTAGTTTACCCCACATTGTCCCGGTAATTAATAGCCTGTCTTTCACTCTGAAAAATCCTGGACTGGATGATGAATTACCTGTCACCTTCCCCAGTTAAACCATCATCCTAGTTATATAAATTACAAACATACGTTCATTTGTGTATCCCCCAACGTGTAGAGCAGGGGTCGGCAATTTTTTCCCCATAAAGGACCAGAAAGTAGATATTTTAGGCCTTGTGCCATGTGATCTGTTGATGCAGCATGAAAACAGTCGGAGATAACACAGCAATGAAGGAGTGAGACTGGGTACCACTAAAACTCACTGATGAACACTGAAATTTGAAGGTCATGTAATTTTCACATATCACAAAATATTATCCTTCTTTGGATTTTTTCCAACCATTTAAATATGTAAAAACACTTTCAGCTTGTGGGTCATATAAAATCTGGCAGTGGGCTAGATTTGGCCCAAAGGCTGTAGTTTGTTGACTGCTAGTCTGGAATAACACCTAGCCCCGTGGTAGGTGCTGCAGAAATGTCTGTTTTTTGCTGAGTACACTCACTGTGAAAAACCGTGCCTGTTTTACAAGGACACATGCAGATTTAAGGACAGATAAACACCTGAGTGAGGGTCTAGGAGGGGGATGGGAGGAAATAGGGACTGGGAATAAATAGGGAAAATAATGAAATAAGGGAAACTTCGTCCAGACTGAGGAGGATGGTGCATCATGAACTGAAGAGGGTAATAAACGCTACTCCACTTCTGAGGCCCAAAAAGAAAAAGGAAAAAAAAAAGTGAGGGCTCTGGAGCCAGAGAGCCCTACATTTGAAATTCTGAAGCTGCCCACCCTATCTGGTGACCTTGAGCAAGTCTAACCTCTCAAAGGTTCTTTGGAAAATAGAACTAAGTATAGTACCTACTTCCTAGGACTGCTGTGAGGATTGAATGAATCCATACAGGTAAGGGCTTGGCACCGTGTCTGGGCAATGAATGTGATACTGTAGTGGTCGTTTTCCATAAAGAATAGAGAGAAAACTTGTGCCCCAGGGGTCCAAATAAGGTGATTGATTAGAGGTGATTAAGAGGACAGGCTCAGAAGCCAAGAACCCCAGCTTTGCTGTGTACTGGCTGTGTGACCTTGGCCAAGTCTTGTGTCCTTCCTGTGCCTCAATTTCCTCAGCTGGGCAACGCTAATAATAGTAGTACTTGCCTCGTAGGATTAATGTAAAAATTAAATTACTCAAAACATAGCCTAGGGACCTCCTTAGTGGTACATTCGTTAAGAATCCGCCTGCCAATGCAGGTGACACGGGTTTGAGCCCTGGTCCGGGAGGATCCCACGTGCCGCAGCGCAACTAAGCCCGTGAGCCACAACTACTGAGCCTGCGCTCTAGAGCCCACGAGCCACAACTACTGAGCCCACGTGCTGCAACTACTGAAACCCGGGTGCCTAGAGCCCGTGCTCAGCAACAAAGAGAAGCCACTGCAATGAGAAGCCCGTGCACCACAATGAAGAGTAGCACCCAACTGCCGCAACTAGAGAAGACCCACGTGCAGCAACGAAGACCCAACATAGCCAAAAATAAATAAATAAAATTAAAAAAAAAAAAAAAGAACCCCAGGTCAGTTCACGTCCCTCCTCCATCACGATTTTTCTCACCTGGGCTGGTTTATTCAAAGTCTCCACTCATCCTCTCAGACTCCCTCCAAGCTTCGCCGGCTGGGGCAGCTGCTCTCAGCTGCACTTGAACTCTGCTGGGGTGGGGGTGGGACCCCTGGGTAGGTTTCTGGGAAGTTGGGTCAAGAGAACGTGGCTCTTCCTCAGGTTAAACTTGACTTCTCAGCTTCTTTCCTTCACTTGGTCTGGAGAGAGCTGACAGGTTCAGGACACGTTACGCCAAATATGGCATCTTGGTGTATTGGATATTTTAAGCTGAAGGAGTTGGAGAAAAACAGCAGAAGCAGGACTCTGTGACTCTCCTTGGAAGCAGGCCATATACCCTCAGGTGAGAGGTGCCCTCCCTGTACCCAGAGGAAGAGAACATCCTTTTCTCTAAGACGGAGCAACACTGAGAGGAATATCAGCGAACAGGCCTTGCTTTGTCTCCCCCAGTTGACCACACTCACCTCACACCCTTTGTCCTTGCTTTCCACGACTTCTCACTCTTCCTCAAACCTAGCATAGAAACATTCAGTTTGGACCATTTCTTAGGGTCTTCGTTTTCTTATGAAGGCTCCCGTGTCCGGTAAAATTTATGTGAAATAGGGACTACCCTGGTGGTGCAGTGGTTAAGAATCCTCCTGCCAATGCAGGGGACACGGGTTCAAGCCCTGGTTGGGGAAGATCCCACATTGCCACGGAGCAATTAAGCCCATGCGCCACAACTACTGAGCCTGTGCTCCTAGACCCCGTGCTCCACAAGAGCAGCCACCGCAATGAAGAGTAGCCCTCGCTCTCCACAACAAGAGAAAGCCCGCATGCAACAACGAAGACCCAACACAGCCAAAAATAAATAAATAAATTTATTTTTTAAAAAAACACACATAGCCTAGCAATTCTGACATATGCTGCAACATGGATGAACCTTGAGAACATTATGCTAAATGGAATAAGCCAGTCATAAAAAGACAAATACCCATGATTCCACTTACACGAGGTATTTACAGTAGCCAAAATCATACAGACAGAAAGCAGAATGGGGGTTGCTGGGGTGATAGGGAGGGGAGAATGGGAAGTTATTGTTTATAGAGTTTCAGTTTTACAAGATGAAAAAGTTATGGGGCTGGATGGTGGTGATGGCTGCCCATAATGTGAATGAATATATGTAATACCAATCAAGTGTACACTTAAAAATGGTTAAGATAGGGGGCTTCCCTGGTGGCGCAGTGGTTGAGAGTCCGCCTGCCGATGCAGGGGACGCGGGTTCGTGCCCCGGTCCAGGAAGATCCCACATGCCGCGGAGCGGCTGGGCCCGTGAGCCATGGCCGCTGAGCCTACACGTCCGCAGCCTGTGCTCCGCAACGGGAGAGGCCGCAACAGTGAGAGGCCCGCGTACCTCAAAAAAACAAAAAAACAAAAAAAAAATGGTTAAGATAGTAAACTTTATGTTACGTGTATTTAACACCATAAAAAACATTTGTTTACAAAAAACAACGAAACAAACACACCATAGCCTAGCATATCAGTGCTCAAATATTATACATTAGTATGTTGTCACTCTGGACCCACAATTTCTGCCCCAGGGGAAATTTAAAAAGGAATCAGAACAACAATCCCCTGTGAAATACTCCAAAAGATCCAAGGAGTTGGGCTGTGGGCTTTGAGGAAAGATTGCATGGAGGAAACATCTAACATGAAAGACAAGATCAAAACAAACAAACAGACAATAATTATTCTGATGAAACAGACATAATGTTGTGCACAAGAAAACATCAAAGAAACTAACATTAATATCCTCAGAGAATTAAATTAAAAATATTACCTCCATGAAACAAGAACAGTTGCTATAATCAAGGAAAAAATCGGAGAATAGGAAAGATCTTTTGGAAAATAAAAACATAGATGCCAAAATAAAAAAAAAAATACAATAGAAAGACTGAAGGTAATGTCGGTGGATAAATTTCACAGAAAGTAGAAAAAAATTTGCAAAACAGAAGAAAAAATATTTTTTAAATGGTGAGTCATTGCAGGAGATTCAGTAGCTAACTAAAGACTTTTAGAAAGTGGGGGAGAACTTGTCATAGTAATAATACAACAAACTTTTCCAGAATTAAAGGAGAAGAATATTCAGAATGAAAAGATCACCATATGCCCAGAACAATGAATGAAAAAAAATCTCCAGGAAGACAAAGTAAGACATCATCTTCAATTTCAGAATACAAGTGGTACGAAGATTATGCAAGATTGTAGAGAAAACGCAGATTACGTGAATGACCAAGAATACAATGGACTTCTCAAAAACAAGAGAAGCCAGAGGGCAGTGGAAAAATATCTTCCAAGGGCTGAGAAAAAAATAACTTTCAACCTGAAATTCTGTCTACAACCAGACTATCAGTCAACTGTGAAAGTGGAATAAAGCCATTTTCAGACATGTAAGGACGTCCCAGGATGACAGCTGATACAAGTCCCAGAAAGCAACCAGGAAAGGGGGTCTGAAACCTCCAAGAAATTTAAAAATGGAAATGATAATTTTCTGATAGATTTGACTCTAAGGAAAAACTTAAGAGCTTTCTATACCTTTTGGGAGGTATAGGGAGATGTAGCTGTTCAAAGAGAACAGAACAAATGAAAAAACAAGGGGGGAGGGCTTCCCTGGTGGCGCAGTGATTGAGAGTCCGCCTGCCGATGCAGGGGACACGGGTTCGTGCCCCGGTCCAGGAAGATCCCACATGCTTGCATACCGCAAAAAAAAAAAAACAAAAAAAAAAAACAAGGGGGGAGGGAAATAAAAAAAAAAACAAAGGAATTAATAACTCCAAGAAAAACAAAAAGTTGCACAAGAAGAGCTACATCTTGGTTCAGCATTGAATAAAATTTATGTAGTCATAATAATGAAAACATTGAATGTGTATTTAACCAAAATTTGTGATATAAGTATATTAAGAGGATGGAGGAAATGATAATGGAGTGTGTGAGTTAAAAATCCTCACTGATCATAGAGGAAATCAACAGATAATTTCTAAAACAGGTGAATCAAAATATTGCAGAATAGCTTTATTATTTAAAAAATACGTAAGTAAATCCATAAGAAGCAACTAAAAGAATGGTTGGTTACCTCTGAAAGGGATAGGAGGGTTTTGGGAAGAGCATGGGATGGCAGTCTTTTGCTACTGGTGTTTTTGCGCTAATTGGATTTTTACAAAAATAATTTTAAAAATCTAAGACCTAGGCTAAATAAGGGAGGCAGATCTTAATTCTGGAAGGTTCTAAGACACTTCAATGAAAAGGAAAGTAAGTCATGATGAAATAAAAATGGCTTGCCTTGGTATTATATTATTTTACCTTTCAAAAATGCTTCTGACAACCAAGGCAGCAATGAGTACACCTAATGACCAGATTCTAGTTTCTAAATGTCTTTCCTGACTAAAAGGAACCAGGGCTCTTTAGAGTAATGGCTGATTCCAGGGCTGGCGCAGGGAAAGTATATGGTGAGACTGGAACACTTTCTTGTGCCAGGAAGCAAGAACGTACTCAAAGACTGAAGGGAACACATCAAAAGAACACAAAGCCAGTTTAAAGGGTTTCCCCAGGCCATAATTAGGACAATTTGATCATTAAAAACACTGATGACTGTAATTATTGCAAAACATTGAATAAATAAATGCCAAGAGTTCATAGTGACTAAAAAAACAGGAAAAAATTAAAATTAATTTGTTACCATTTGAGATGACTATTAGGTCAACCTACTCTGAAACTTGATAAAAAGTTAAGCATTTAGGGGGAACTGTAGTTCATCTCCAGTTAATGAAGGAAAATTCTTCTTTACAAAGGAATGTCGAAGAAATGATATATTTAAAATTTCGTCTTTTTGCAACCCCCAGTGAAGTAACTGAAACAGGCAGCGATCATTAGTGGATGCTAAAACCATTAAGTAAAAGGTTGTAGGGAAATGGCATATTTCCTTGTGCCAAAGTATCCAGAGATTACTTGCAAACTGCAAAGAGGGAAAATATACTTTTTCTGTGGAGGGATCCAGTGGTCACAATATTAACCAAAAGACCAGATTTAGCATTGCTGAAAGTGAGACAACCAGTCATTGTGTTCCTGATGGAGCGCAATGGGATGTACACGCCTTTACCCACAAAGTGTTCTGGCCGTTGTCTAACCTGAATGTGACCATGAGTTTAGACCTAACTTCCACTGTGCAGGAAAACAGAGGAGAGAGGAATGAGCTAAATAATGCCATGAGGAGCCAATCAGATGAATCCAGAATGTAGAGTTGACCCTTGAACAACACAGGGGTTGGGAGTGCCGACCCTCCAAAAAGTCGAAAATCCGAGTATAATTTATAATCTGTACCCGTGGTTCCTCTGTATTCGTGGTTCCCCTGTATCTGTGGTTCCCCAGCCTCGGATTCAACCAACCAAGGATCACGTAGAAGTGTAATATTTATTACTGAAAAAGAATCCATGTATAAGTGGACCCATGCAGTTCAAACCTGTGTTGTTCAAGGGTCAGCTGTACACATTCCACAAACTATCTGGCCAGATCTCTTTAAAAAGTCAGTGCCTTAGGTGGGGAGATTATTTTAGATTTAAAAAGACTAAAGGATATAATAACCAAATGTAATGTGTTAATTGGATCCTGGCTCAATAAACCAAATGTAAAAGACACTGTGTTGTGAAAATTTTGAATATGGACTAGATATCAGATAATATTAGGAAATAACTGTTAATTTTCTCTGGTGTAAAAGTGGTATTATGGTTATGTATGAGAATGTCTTTGTTCTTTTTTTATCTTTTACTATTTATTTAGGCTGCACCGGGTCTTAGTTCCAACATGTAGACTCTTAGTTGTGGCATGTGGACTTCTTAGTTGCAAACTCTTAGTTACATCATGCATGTGGGATCTAGTTTCCCTACCAGGGATCGAACTCAGGTCCCCTACATTGGGAGTGTGGAGTCTTACCCACTGGACCACCAGGGAAGTCCCAAGAATGTCCTTGTTCTTGGGAGATACAGGTTGAAGTATTTCCTGACTGCAGCTTAGTTTGAAATGGTCTGGCAAAAGTAGAGAGTTAGCCATATACACAGATAGATGAAGCAAATAGGGCAAAAGAGTCACAGTTGTTGCCTCTAAGTTGTGGCCATGCTGATGTTCTTGAATTGGACTGTTGCTTCAATTTTTCCATACTTTGACATTTTTCAGAATAAAAAGGTTTAAAACTGTTGAAGAAATAATGGGGAAAAAAAAGAAATAATGGAGCTAGAAAATCACAATTTTGCAACCATTCGAGTGGTAACTAATTAGGCAACAGTCATCCATGGATCCTAAAGCCAGTAGGTGAAAATTTGAAAACAAACAGGATATTTGGGGTCATCTCAGTGTATCTACCCATAGGTTTGGTTTTTTTTCCACACGGCTTGCAGGATCTTAGTTCCCCGACCAGAGACTGAACATGGGCCCTCAGCAGTGAAAGCGCAGAGTCCTAACCGCTGGACCACCAGGGAATTCCCTCCCATAGATTTATTAGTTCCAAAAGGGGGAAAATGGTATTTTTACAGTGGAGAATAGCAGTACAAGAAGGGCACAACGCTGCTTCTGTGGTATTCTTCCCAAAATTTTATATTATATTAATGTTAAAATTCCTGAATTTGATAATTGCACAGTACTGGGTTATACATATTATTATTATTTTATATATCTCTAGAGAGAGAGGGAGTGATAAAGCAAATGAGACAAAATTTTATCAGTTGGTGAATCTGGACAAAGGGTACACAGGAGTTCTGTCTACTATTCTTGCAACTCTGTCATGTTTTAAATTATTTCAGAGTAAAAAATTTTTAGGAAGGGCTTCCCTGGTGGCGCAGTGGTTGGGAGTCCACCTGCCGATGCAGGGGACACGGGTTCGTGCCCCGGTCCGGGAAGATTCCACATAACGCAGAGCGGCTAGGCCCGTGAGTCATGGCCACTGAGCCTGCGCGTCCACAGCCAGTGCTCCACAACGGGAGAGGCCACAACAGTGAGACGTCCGCGTACCACAAAAAAAAAAATTTTTAGGAAAACCTAAGTTAGACCTAGACTAGTTGGGGAGGCAGCTCCTAAAAATGTAGGGGTTAACAGAAAATTAAAATCTTTTTCTTAACTATTTTTTTTTTTTGGTTGCGCCGGGTCTTAGTTGCAGCCTGCGGGCTCCTTAGTTGAGGCACATGAACTCTTAGTAGAGGCATGCATGTGGGATTGAACCCAGGCCCCCTGCATTGGGAGCTCAGAGTCTTAACCATTGCACCACAAGGGAAGTCCCAAAAATTTAAATCTTGATAAAATAAAGTTACTTTTATTTAAATACCTTTATTACCTTGGCATTTCTTTTAGCTTTCAGGAATACTTGACTTCATGGAGCTGGCAGAACTGGGACTCCAAGGGAGGGGGTGGAATGTGAGAAGGCATGCACGCCCAAGTGACCGGGTTGCAAACTGAAGTCTGTTCCCTCTCTGGTTCTCTGGCCAGTAGCCTTTCTTTCCAGTTGAGACTCCTCATTCTTATATGGAAGCCAGTTCCCCAAAGAGCTGTTGGGGAACCCATCAGACCCTCAGCATCTGCCCAGCACTGGCACCCACATGCGTTATATCTCTTGGGATTGTTTTCCAATTATTCTGTCACCACCCTCACCTGGATTAGACCACTCCATCCAGGCCATGACTGGCTTCCAGTTTTCTTGCATGTCTTTACAGTATGGTTTTAGCACAGTGCTGAATAAGGCATAAAAGCTCAATATATCGTTTCTGATCCATTATTTTCAGAAAGCAATTAATAAACAGATACTTTTTGGCCTTCTAACAATCTTTGGGCTTAATGTGTAAGGGATATGAACAAACAAGCAAACAAACCAAGATAATTTATAAAGCAGATTTCAAACAAGTAGAAGTTTTGTGTTTTTTTTGAAGTATAGTCGATTTACAATGTTGTGTTAGTTTCAGGTGTAAACAAGTACAAGTTTTGACGACCAGTACTATCAAGCTGAAACCCAGAGATGAATTCCACTAGGAGTGGGAGAACTCCAGGGTCCAGCCTCCCTCTGGCCTTATCAATTCTCTTCCTGAAGGAGTTATTTACCTTCTTCAAGACTGTGTTTGCTGGTCTTCCCAAGTGGCCTGAAAACTTCTGGGACAAGGGACAGACTTTGTGGTTTTGTCCCTGTGTGACCTCTCTCCAGTTTCTGCACACTCAGCTCTGCCCACTTGCTGCAGGCATCCCAGGCCCCACGGAGTCGCCCACACTAAATGCCTCAGCCTCAATCTTGTCGGAGAGAATGGTCCAGGGAGGTGGACAGAGCACAGCTTCAGGATCTGACAAACCCTGGACAGTAATTTATGGACAGTGTGACATGCTCAGGCAATTTACACAGCCTCTGAGCCTCAGTTCCTTCTTCTGCAAAATGGGGGTAGTGGGAATTCCCTGGCAGTCCAGTGGTTAGGACTCCATGCTTCCACTGCAGGGGGCACGGGTTCAATCCCTGCTCTGGGAGTAGTAAAACTGACTTCTCCCCCAAAATGAATGGGTAGACTGTGATGACAGGCCTCTGTACTTCATCCAGTGTTTAGAAACCTTAGTGACAGTCAGGGGCCATCTGTCCTGCTTCATCCCCTGTGTGTTGAACTACCCCTGGGGGTGGGTAGGGGTAGCTCATTCTGACTGCCTCCACTCGCTCCTTTCTATCTCCCCAAGTTGGTTCAGGTATAATCTGCTCAATATGAACAGCAGGTATCAGAGATGGATGTGCAGGACTCAATATTTATTCCCTAGGAGGCTATAAGAAGCAGGAGGCACCAACTCCAGAGCCAGACTGCCTGGGTTCAAATCCCAGCTCCACCATCTACAGCCCTGTGAGCTTGGGCAAGGTTACTTAACCTCTGTGCCTCAGTTTCCTCATCTATAAAACAGGAATGATAACAATGACACCTACCCTATAGGGTTCTTCTGAGGATTAAATGAGTTAATGCATAAGTATAGAGTGCTTTGCTAGTACTGCATTTCATTGAATCTGGTACCCTGGTACACTAGGAAGTTAAGATTGTTGCCAATTAAACTAGGACATATCATCAGTGGAACTGGAACTGAAATCACATATTGATTTCAGAAATGTGAAACATAACATATGTCAAAATAGATGAAGTACACTATTATTATTAGCATACTTACCTGGAATACATTAGCATTAGAGTTAGGGGTCAAATCCCAGATTCACCATTTACTACCTGGGTGACCTTATTTATGCAAGATCCTGAGCCTCTCTGTGCCTCAGTTTCCTCCTCACCTGTATGTGCGGATAACATCAATAGCACCTACCATACATGACTGTTGGGGTAATTAAATATGTGAGGACTTAGGAAGTACCTGGTACACAGTAGGCACTATGATTGGTATTATTTAGAACAACGTTATTCTCTCCAGGTGTGGAGGTTGGCTGGGGAGAGAAGAGAGGACGAACCTGACTGGCTTTTTACGTAAAAAGGTCTTGGCCTCCGCTGCCCTCCCCAGTCTCGAAACGGTCAGGAGGGCCCAGGTGCCCCGCCCCAACCCGGCGCCCCGCCCCCGCCTCGCTCCGCCCGGCCCGGCACCTGAGCTAGTCTCGCGCACTTTAAAAGTGCGCGAGCTCCGGCCGAGACCCAGGGCCGGCGGTTGGTCGGGCGAAGCCATCTATTATGCTACGTGGGGGGAGCTAAAAGCCTACGCCTCCACGTTTTTTTCCATTTTTAGCTTTTCAGGCCCAGGTTCGGTCCCCTTTTAGCCTTCAAGTCCGCCCCCTATACTCAGACTCCGAGAAGGGCGTTCTGACTCTCTGGGGAAAGGGTCGTTGTGTCTCTGTGCGGCGGCCTCCCCCTCTGGACGGGAAACCGGTGGGAGAGGACGACGGCCGGAGGGGGGAGGAGGCGGCCCTAGCGCCATTTTGTGGGAGCGAAGTGGTCGCTGGGCTGCTGTTGGATTCGTCGCTGCTTCAGTTTCTCTGTCGGGCTTCCTAGCAGCGGCCTAGCGGGTGAGTCGCGGACGCTTCTCACTGAGGACGCCCTGTGTGCTTCGGCTCCCGCAGTGGGGCGGCCCCCGCCCCGGGAAAGGAGCCGTGGGGCCGGGCCTGCTTCATTCTGCCCGAGCGGGCTCGCGTGGGAGCGACGTTAGGGCCAGTCGCGGGGTGGCAGCCGGCGCCGAAGCAGGGACGCCGGGCCCGCGGAACCGTGCAGCCCGAGGCAGAGGTTTGGCCTGGCTTCCGAGCCCGGGCACTGCTTTGTGCCTTCGTACTTTGCGCCAGGACAGCGATTAGGCCTGGTGCCCCAGCGGTCCCACCCCGGCCGCGCTTAAAAACTCCTCCCACGGTTGTCACGCACTGGCTTCTGGGAGGTGGCGGTCCGCGTCGCGAAGGACCTGTCGCCGCTGTCATTGCGGCTCAAGTTTGGAGAGTCCCCACATTTGGAACAGGGAGGCACTTTTCCCTTGTTCTCTTCATCTCGTTCACTGCTTCTATTTAGTTCTCAAAAGACTTAGTTTCTGCATCGCTTACTTAGGGAAATCCACTTTGACGTTCCCCTCACACACATCTCAACCAGTTTAGTTTCTTCCCAGTCCCCAAGACTACTTTCCAGTAGCATAATCACGATTGTAATAAAATAATTACTTGTTTGCTTTCTTTCTCCTGCTTATCTCCCCCTTTGCAACCAGCATGCCAGCTGGGACTGTGGTTTCACACAGTGACTAGTTGCAGCACCTGATGGATAGTAGGCACTCATCAAATAATGAATGAATGAACTAGCAAGGCATTGCATTTTAATAGGAATAGCTATCTTTGCCTGTACCTCGTCATTTTTCAGGGATAACCAACACCTATAAGAATCCAAACACCGAGAATTTTTCTGGCAGTCAGAACAATGACATGGTAGTGGTATTAGTCAGCTGGGATAATTACTTTGACACAAGTGTTGGTCATTCGTATCTCTTTTCCATTTAAGCAAGACAAGCAAAGATGTCCGAATATATTCGGGTAACCGAAGATGAGAATGACGAGCCCATTGAAATACCATCAGAAGACGATGGGACAGTGCTGCTGTCCACAGTCACAGCCCAGTTTCCAGGGGCATGTGGGCTTCGCTACAGGAATCCAGTGTCTCAATGTATGAGAGGTGTCCGTCTGGTAGAAGGAATTCTGCACGCCCCTGATGCTGGCTGGGGGAACCTGGTGTATGTTGTCAACTATCCCAAAGGTTTGTTGTCATTTGGTTTTGCAGTGATGCTAAAGTATAAACTATAGGTCTGTGCCTCGTTCTAAGTCATAGGTCATGGTCTCTTCATGGTGAACCGTCTCCTGTAGCCCAAGTATTTCTTTAAACGTTACCGTCAGACAAGTTTGAAAGACCACTAGTTTACATTAGTGAAAATTGGAAATTACAGGACATTTTTTAAAGACTGTGTGTTTAAACAATTATCTGGACTAACGTTGCTGAGCTAATGTGAAATTTAAGGAATTAAGAATGCTTTGCAGTTGTACCAGTCTGTTGTAAACAGATTTTTCTGAAGTGCCTCAGTATTTTGGTTTGGTCTTTGTCCTTGCAGGCTTACATCACTCATCCAGCTAATCTTTTTTTTTTCCTCCTTAAATGAACATCAGTCGCAGTAGCCCAAATCTTGAATTAGTGCAGTCGTAATGATAATTTTGGGTTCTGGTCTTATTCTCACTGCCCCTTATCAATGATGTTTTTAATCTAAAAGGAAGCATGAAGATGTAGAAGTGAGCGAAGGAAATGAGTACATTTTAGCAGTAGGAGTGTGCTAGTTGGTAGATCTGTTACTTTTTTTTTTTTTTTTTTTTTTTGCGGTACGCGGGCCTCTCACTGCTGTGGCCTACCCCGTTGCGGAGCACAGGCCCAGCGGCCATGACTCATGGGCCCAGCCACTCCGCGGGATGTGGGATCTTCCGGGACCGGGGCACGAGCTCGTGTCCCTTGCATCGGCAGGCGGACTCTCAACCACTGCGCCACCACGGAAGCCCGTGTCTGTTACTTTTATTGTAATGTAATATTGCAACAAAGTCATATTATTTGGTCAGTATTTAAGACGTTGCATCAATAAATTTTTTTATATATCAAGAAAATTCTTAATAGCATCAACTTGATTTTTTTTTTTAGTATGTAGTTTCTTGATCCATTGGCTGTAGATTAATATTTACCCAAACTTAAAATGTCATTTATGTAGTAATGTGTCGATGTAGGTTCATGCTTGTGACAAACATACCACCCTGGTGGGGGATATTGATGCTGGGAGGGCTCTGCAGGTGTGGGGAGCGGGGGTATATGGGAAGTTTCTACCTTCCTCAGTTTTGCTGTGTACCTGACAGTACTCCAAAAAATGGTCTGTATGTCTGAATGTCATTTAGTTCCTCTTCCAAATACTGATTTTTTAAGATAACCTTAGGTTTCCTTTTTTTTTTTTTTTTAATATTTATTTATTTTTGGCTGCATTGGGTCTTTGTTGCTGCGCGCGAGCTTTCTCTAGTTATGGTGAGCGGGGGCTACTCTTCGTTGCGGTGCGCGGACTTCTCATTGTGTTGGCTTCTCGTTGTGGAGCACGGGCTGGAGGCGCATGGGCTTTAGTAGTTGTGGCTCGCAGGCTCTAGAGCACAGGCTGAGTAGTTGTGGTGCATGGGCTTAGTTGCTCTACGGCATGTGGGATCTTCCTGGACCAGGGCTTGAACCCATGTCCCCTGCATTGGCAGGCAGATTCTTAACCACTGTGCCACCAGGGAAGTCCAGGTTTCTTTTTTATTACAAAAGTAACGTGAGTTCATTGCTGAAAGTTTAGAAACGAAACAGAAAGAAAATTGAAATCACTCTTAGATCCACAGCTGGAGATAAAAGTTGCTAATTTTTTAGTAGTCTTCAAGTTATAGGCCTTAAAATAATCACGCAGATATATTTAATAGGCACAAAGATAGTATCACAGTTATTCAACCTGTTTTTTTTCCTTCCTTAATGTATTTTAAAGTGAAAGTGAAGTAACTTTTGTTTTGATACACCTTTTTAGAGGGGAGAACATAACAATTGTAATCTTGAGACATTATGGAACCAGAGGTTGGAATCCCTAGATTGGCTCCAGAAAAGCACCTTAGCCACTTATTCAATTCTTATTCTGTCTGTGAGAGCTAACATCACTCTTTGGCAAAAGTTTCCAGCGTCTTAACTGTTCTGAGAATGTTTTTGCTTCTCATTTCTAGAAGAAGAGGGTGTGTGTTTTACGAAGTGTTTAATGAAAGTTCTGAAAGGTTTCTGCTCATTTTGTTTAGATAACAAAAGGAAAATGGATGAAACAGATGCTTCATCAGCAGTGAAAGTGAAAAGAGCAGTCCAGAAAACATCTGATTTAATAGTGTTGGGCCTCCCATGGAAAACAACTGAACAGGATCTAAAAGAATATTTTAGTACCTTTGGAGAAGTTCTTATGGTTCAGGTAAACTTTGATTTCATTCAACAGTTTTTCAGTGAATGAGCACCCAGAATTCTTGTTGTTTTAGTGACGCTGCCTTTCATGTTCAACAGGTGATATATTTTTTTTTATAAGTTTTCTTGCTTTTTTTTTCTCCAAAGAAATTTATTTATTTTTGGCTGCATTGGGTCTTCTTGGCTGCATGTGGGCTTTCTCTAGTTGCGGCGAGCAGGGCCTACTCTTCGTTGCGGGGTGCAGGCTTCTCACTGCGGTAGCTTCTCTTGTTGCGGAGCATGGGCTCTGGGCGCACTGGCTTCAGTAGTTGTGGCACATGGGCTCAGTAGTTGTGGCTCACGGGCTCTAGAATGCAGGCTCAGTAGTTGTGGCACACGGGCTTAGTTGCTCTGCAGCATGTGGGATGTTCCTGGAGCAGGTCTCGAACCCATGTCCCCTGCATTGGCAGGCGGATTCTTAACCACTGCGCCACCAGGGAAGTCCCGATGATACTTCTAATATTTGTTATGTGTATACGTAAGGGGCGCTGAAAAGAAATATGGTTTATACTATTTCCCTTCATGTATGTACTCTGAGTTGGTTATGTGTGTGTGTGGTTTTAGTAAATTTAAATGATTTTTTTCTAGGTCAAGAAAGATATTAAAACTGGTCATTCAAAAGGGTTTGGCTTTGTTCGTTTTACGGAATATGAAACCCAGGTGAAAGTAATGTCACAGCGACATATGATAGATGGACGATGGTGTGACTGTAAACTTCCAAATTCTAAGGTACTTTGCTCTTTTTTTTTCTCTGCTTTGGCCATTTTTGCTGACAGACTTACTTAGAAGACACTGTAAAATAAAACGTTACAGTTGGAAAATGTAGTGGCAGGGTGTGTTCTTGAAATCTTTTGCCTTGTTAAAGTCTCAGGACCTTAATGCATGCTGAATATTTTATATGTTTGTTTGAAATATTTAGTTCATTGCTCCTCCAAACTAAAACGTTTTTCGTTTTGTTCTTCCTTTTCTCTTGTTATTTTTAGTGATTTAACAATTTCTTACATAGTTACATGTTAATACAGGCAATTAGAATATGTTAATCTTTTTAAAAAGCCTAACTTATTCCAAGCAAGCAAGACTTGCTTATTTGGAACATTATCATCTTTGCCAAGACATTTCTTAATCATCAACTTTCCTTAATCCAAATATACTTTCATCAAAGTGTAAGACACTGATGAAAGAAATTAAAGATGATACACACAGATGGAGAGATATACCATGTTCTTGGATTGGAACAGTCAACACTGTGAAAATGACTATACTACCCAAGGCAATCTACAGATTCAATGCAATCCCTATCAGACTGCCAATGGCACTTTTCACAGAACTAGAACAAAAAAGTTCACAATTTGAATGGAAATACAAAAGACCCCAAATAACCAAAGCAATCCTGAGAAAGAAAAACGGAGCTGGAGGAGTCAGGCTCCCGGACTTCAGACTATACTACAAAGCTACAGTAATCAAGACAGTGTGGTACTGGCACAAAAACAGAAATATAGATCAGTGGAACAGGATAGAAGGCCCAGAGTTAAACCCACGCACCTGTGGTCACCTTATCTTTGACAAAGGAGGCAAGAATATACAATGGAGAAAAGACAGCCTCTTCAGTAAGTGGTGCTGGGAAAACTGGACAGCTACATGTAAAAGAATGAAATTAGAACACTCCCTAACACCAAACAGAAAAATAAACTCAGAATGGATTAAAGACCTACATGTAAGGCAAGAAACTATAAAACTCTTAGAGGAAAACATAGGGAGAACGCTCTGTGACATAAATCACAGCAAGATCCTTTTTGACCCACCTCCTAGAGAAATGGAAATAAAAACAAAAATGAACAAATGGGACCTAATGAAACTTAAAAGCTTTTGCACAGCAAAGGAAACCATAAACAAGACGAAAAGACAACCCTCAGATGGGAGAAAATATTTTCAAATGAAGCAACCGACAAAGGATTAATCTCCAAAATTTACAAGCAGCTCATGCAGCTCAATATCAAAAAAACAACCCAATCCAAAAATGGGCAGAAGACCTAAATAGACACATCTCCGAAGAAGATGTACAGATTGCCAACAAACACACGAAAGGATGCTCAACATCCCTAATTGTTAGAGAAATGCAAATCAAAACTACAATGAGGTATCATCACCTCACATCAGTCAGAGTGGCCATCATCAAAAAATCTACAAACAATAAATGCTGGAGAGGGTGTGTAGAAAAGGGAACCCTCTTGCACTGTTGGTGGGAATGTAAATTGATACAGCCACTGTGGAGAACAGTATGGAGGTTCCTTAAAAAACTAAAAATAAAACTACCATACCACCCAGCAATCCCACTACTGGCCATATACCCTGAGAAAACCATAATTCAAAAAGAGTCAGGTACCACACTGTTCATTGCAGCTCTATTTACAATAGCCAGGACATGGAAGCAACCTAAGTGTCCATCAACAGATGAATGGATAAAGAAGATGTGGCACATATATACAATGGAATATTACTCAGCCATAAAAAGAAACGAAATTGAGTTATTTGTAGTGAGGTGGATGGACCTAGAGTCTGTCATACAGAGAGAAGTAAGTCAGAAAGAGAAAAACAAATACCGTATGCTAACACATATATATGGAATCTAAAAAAGGTTCTGAAGAACCCAGGGGCAGGACAAGAATAAAGACGTAGACGTAGAGGATGGACTTGAGGACATGGGGAGGAGGAAGGGTAAGCTGGGACGAAGTGAGAGAGTGGCATGGACGTATATAAGGTAAAATAGATAGCTAGTGGGAAGCAGCCGCATAGCACAGGGAGATCAGCTTGGTGCTTTGTGACCACCTAGAGGAGTGGGATAGGGAGAGTGGGAGGGAGATGCAAGAGGGAGGAGATATGGGGATATATGTATATGTATAGCTGTTTCACTTTGTTATAAAGGGGAAACTAACACATCATTGTAAAGCAATTATAGTCCAGTAAAGGTGATAAAACATATATATATACTTTCATCAACTTTAAAATTTTATTCTTCATTGAAGTCTTATAAGAAGTGCTAATGCAAAAAATAAGAATGTACCTACTTTTTAATGACTCATCTAATATAAAAGGCAGATAGGTTGTATTACATCTTCTACCATAATGCTGTTTTCATTGCTCATAAAATATTTCTGATGGTTTTCTTCCTTTCAATTTGACCAGCAAAGCCCAGATGAGCCTTTGAGAAGCAGAAAGGTGTTTGTTGGGCGTTGTACGGAAGACATGACTGCTGATGAGTTGCGGCAGTTTTTTTGCCAGTACGGAGAAGTGGTAGATGTCTTCATTCCCAAACCGTTCAGGGCTTTTGCCTTTGTTACATTTGCAGATGATCAGGTATTTTCTCTTAATAATTTTGTCCCAGCTAATTAGGTAATTTCTGTGGAACTTTGCCCTTCCAGCTAATTGCCACCCTTAGCTAAGCTCTCTGACCTTGTACGCTGTGGGGTATATGGGCCTAAACATTTGTGATAAACCCCTTAGATATTTTTTTAGTATGTGAGGTTTAAGTGGGGATGTTACATGTCCTTTGAAAAAGAACTAAAAAATCCCTGCTGCCATTACTAAAGCTAAAGGCTATTTTATGGTTTTAAATGAAATAAGTGTTCATTGCTTATTTTTTCTCCAGTTTAGATGATGGCTTGAAATCTAAGTTTTATTGCTACTTTGATGTATGAGTCAGTGGTTTAATCTCCTTTATTTGCATCCCTTATTTTTTTGTAGGTTGCCCAGTCTCTTTGTGGAGAGGACTTGATCATTAAAGGAATCAGCGTACATATATCCAATGCTGAACCTAAACACAATAGCAATAGACAGTTAGAAAGAAGTGGAAGATTTGGTGGTAATCCAGGTGGCTTTGGGAATCAGGGTGGATTTGGTAACAGTAGAGGGGGTGGAGCTGGTTTGGGAAACAATCAAGGTAGTAATATGGGCGGAGGGATGAACTTTGGTGCTTTTAGCATTAATCCAGCAATGATGGCTGCAGCCCAGGCAGCTCTGCAGAGCAGCTGGGGTATGATGGGCATGTTAGCCAGTCAGCAGAACCAGTCAGGCCCATCAGGTAATAACCAAAGCCAAGGCAACATGCAGAGGGAGCCAAATCAGGCTTTTGGTTCTGGAAATAACTCTTATAGTGGTTCTAATTCAGGTGCAGCAATTGGTTGGGGATCAGCATCAAATGCAGGGTCAGGCAGTGGTTTTAATGGCGGCTTTGGCTCAAGCATGGATTCTAAATCTTCTGGCTGGGGAATGTAGACATTGGGTTATCGTTAGTTGGTATAAACTGGTGGGAATTCAGATTTTTCTAAACTCATGGTAAGTATATTGTAAAATACGTATGTACTAAGAATTTTCAAAATTGGTTTGTTCAGTGTGGAGTATATTCAGCAGTATTTTTGACATTTTTCTTTAGAAAAAGAGGAAGAGCTAAAGGAATTTTATAAGTTTTGTTACATAAAGGGTTGAAATATTGAGTGTTTGAAAGTGAACTGCTGTTTGCCTGATTGGTAAACCAACACACTACAATTGATATCAAAAGGTTTCTCCTGTAATATTTTATCCCTGGACTTGTCAAGTGAATTCTTTGCATGTTCAAAATGGAAACCATTGGTTAGAACTACATTCTTTTCTCCTTGTTTTAATTTGAACCCCACCATATGGATTTTTTCCTTAGGAAAATCTCCTTTTTGGAGATCATGGTGTCACAGTGTTTGGTTCTTTTGTTTTTTGTTTTTGTTTTTTAACACTTGTCTCCCTTCATATACAAAAGTACAATATGAAGCCTTCATTTAATCTCTGCAGTTCATCTCATTTCAAATGTTTATGGAAGAAGCACTTCATTGAAAGTAGTGCTGTAAATATTCTGCCATAGGAATACTTCCGTCTTCATGCTTTCTCATTCAAGAATTCGTCACGCTGCACAGGCTGTGTCTTTGACGGTGGGTGTCCCATTTTTATCCGCTACTCTTTATTTCATGGAGTCGTATCAACGCTATGAACGCAAGGCTGTGATATGGAACCAGAAGGCTGTTTGAACTTTTGAAACCTTGTGTGGGATTGATGGTGGTGCCGAGGCATGAAAGGCTAGTATGAGCGAGAAAAGGAGAGAGCGCGTGCAGAGACTTGGTGGTGCATAATGGATATTTTTTAACTTGGAGAGATGTGTCTCTCAATCCCTGTGGCTTTGGTGAGAGAGTGTGCAGAGAGCAATGATAGCAAATAACGTACGAATGTTTTTTGCATTCAAAGGACATCCACATCTGTTGGAAGACTTTAAGTGAGTTTTGTTCTTAGATAACCCACGTTAGCTGAATGTGTTAAGTGAAACGATACTTGTATTTCCCCTACCCCTTTGTCAACTGCTGTGAATGCTGTATGGTGTGTGTTCTCTTCTGTTATTGATCTGTAAGTGTGGTAATGTGAACTGAAGCTGATGGGTTGAGAACATGGACTGAGCTTGTGGTGTGCTTTGCAGGAGTACTTGGAAGCAGAGTTCACCAGTGAGCTCGGGGTGTCTCAAAATAGGGTGGAAGTTCTAATGTCTGTTAGCTACCCATAAGAATGCTGTTTGCTGCAGTTCTGTGTCCTGTGCTTGGATGCTTTTTATAAGAGTTGTCAATGTTGGAAATTCTTAAATAAAACTGATTTAAATAATATGTGTCTTTGTTTTGCAGCCCTGAATGCAAAGAATTCATAGCAGTTAATTCCCCTTTTTTGACCCTTTTGAGATGGAACTTTCATAAAGTTTCTTGGCAGTAGTTTATTTTGCTTCAAATAAACTTATTTGAAAAGTTGTCTCAAGTCAAATGGATTCATCACCTGTCATGCATTGACACCTGATACCCAGACTTAATTGCTATTTGTTCTTGCATTGTCCAAAGTGAAAAGTTTTTTTTTTTTCTTTTTAAATCTAGTTTTTAATAAGTCTGGGTGACCGCACCTAAAATGGTAAGCAGTACCCTCCAGCTTTTTCTTAGTGCCTCTGTGCATTTGGGTGATGTTCTATTTACATGGCCTGTTATAAATCTCCATTGGGAAATCATGCCTTCTAAAAATACTCTTATTTGGCGGAGTGGGCAAAACAATGGTAATTATTTTAAAATGCTTTGTAGCAAAGCCTATCAATTGAAGGGACTGTCAGCACCTTTCTAGTTGGGGATTTGAAAAGTGGAATTAATTGCAATAGGGATAAAGTAGAAGAAACCACAAATTATCTTGTGCCTGAAATCCATTAAGAAGCCTGATAGCTTTAAGAACTAGCAGGGTGGGTTGTCTGTCTGTGGAAGTGTTAAGTGAAATGGGCTTTGTCTTCCAAAGGTGGGGAAATAGAGTAATGTTGAATAAAATCGCTTATAAAACTCAGATTAGACTCTCACGATGCATTGTTAAGTATGTAAAAGCAATAATATATTCTCTGTTGTACTTAAAATGTAACTAACTTCTATGAGAGTTGAGCTCCTTTTCTAATGGAAGAATGTAAGTTTTTGTGCTGATAATTTACTTGATGCCCTTATCTAATTAGATTATGATAAATAGGTTTGTCATTTTGCAAGTTACATGTTTTAAACTTAAAAATGAAGTCGTCCTTTAGACTTACGGTCGCCACATTGTTTTATTCAGTTTCATCTGTAAAAGGATCTTGCGTTGTTTTAATTTTTTTTTTTTCTGCATCTAAATTGCATGATTTCCAAATCCTGTACCATCTGAATTTTGCATTTTAGCACTTGCACTGTTACTCAGCAGCAGTAACATGGTAACACTTAAAATGGTATTCGGGGACCTCCAAAGACTAAACTGACAAGCCTTCAAGGAGCCCAGGGGTAAGTTATCTTTGTCAATGGCATGGTTTTGATCCCTTATTTACACTTGTGTAAATCTAGTTACCAGTCTTAGAAGGCTTTCAATGTTGACTAGCCTTCTGTTAACATGTTTATGGTACTGCATAGCTATGGGTATTTAATTCTACCCTAAAGAAAAAAAAAATGAAGTTTAGAAGTAAACTATTTGGCAGAGATTTGTTTTTAAAGTCTATTTGATCATCTAAATGCATTCATTCTAAAAAATTTTTGAACCAGTTGAATAAAAATTTTTGTTGCCACCACAGTTTAGTGTCTGGAGTCTTACTGGAAAAACAGTTTCTTTTTGTTTTTAATGTGACAAAGATGCTGGAAAGTTACCTTTAAAAAGTGAGTCTCAAGAAGTTGCACTTCATATGCACAAGAGAAGTTAGTCAAAACTCACAATGAATTTCTACATATAATGGTAACTGTTTGGCTAGAATGAAAAAGTTTGTTAAATGTTAAGTATTAAAGCTTTTTAGGGAGGAATGGCCAACTAAATGAAATGAGATTTTTAAGGTTAAGTCAGAGCTTAAATGCTGTCCTTAGGAAAAAGATGTTGAGTACTTAGTAATTCAGAAGATGTATGTGATAATTAGAATAATTTTTTGTTGTTGAATACTAGGAGAGAAACTCTTAACTGTGTATTTAAGTTCTGTACTTAGCTGTTGTACGATCTGTAATCTATTTTCAAATGTGCCCAAGTATTCCACATTCGTGGTAAGAAGGAAAAAAACACTACAGATTGATTTATCAATAATACCGCCACTTATTTTTAATGTTGTATTTCATCTTATGGAAATGCCACATTTGATTCAACTGTCTTCTGAATTTGAAAATAAAATATTTAGGTTATTTCCAAGTGCTAGGAACATCCTCACAGCTAAATTAAAATCTTAGCATTGGAATTACCAGGTCAAAGACTATGCATGCTTTTAAGACTTGTGGAATAGATTTGCCAAATTGTCCTTCAGAAAATTCGTCGCCTTCGACAGTGTGAACTGGTGCTGTTCCATGCTCTTCTTTTCTGCCAGTTTGAGAAGTGAAAAATTATAGCATCGCTTTTAACATGGAAATCAGTCTATACCTAGGCCAAAGTATTGATATTTCCAATTTATCTACCCAAGAAAAACATGATTCAAAGTAATTCCTGAACCAATACTGCTATAATATGTAACGCTCTCAGAGAACAATAAGAACAAGTACAAAAACTGGAGAAAAACAGTTAAAGAACATGAACAGGCAATTTCCAGAAATGCACATGGCCAGTGCAAAAAGACACTGGACTTTTGTAAGTAAGTCCAAATTTAACCAGTGAGTTTCTGTTGGATTGGCAACGGTGAATATCACTACAATGGTTTATGTCCCCTTCAATCAGAGAGTAAGTGGTGGAAAAGTGGCAAGTGGAGAAGTGCCTGAAAGGCACATCTCACCTGTAGTTTGGTTTGGTTTTGAGGTGGAACAGCAGCTGTCGTGTTAATGTTTCTCAGGTCAGTTTGCTGCTGAGGTCTTTTACAGGTATTTTTTAGAACAAAGAATCATGTACTCACTGGAGACACACAAGCTAAAAACTATTAATTATGTTCTTGATCCAGGGAATATAATTAATGACTTTTGTGTAGACCCCATACTGATCTGCCTCCCCACAATTGATGGAACCCCAGGACACTATTCCTCCCACAAACCATTTCTGTGTCTCATTATGTAGAAACACTAATGCCCCCCCACTGTCGCCTTTACAGCTGTCCTTGCCCCCACTTTCTAAACCAGCACAAAGCATGTTGTCAGTTACCCTTCCCCCCGGATAGGACTTCTTTGCATATGCCGCAGTACAGTTTTGATGGTCAACAACTGGTATGTCAACAAACATTAGATTTCTGGCAAGAAAACCCCTTTGGGTTAATCCCCATCCAGATGCAGTTCCAATATCATTGGTTCTCATGAAGCATTCAGCTTCTTTTCTTGGCAAACAAATAGGCATGATGTTTCTATTTAATACAACTTTGTTCTTCAATTTAATCAATGCTATGTCATTATCGTAACCAGCATTATGAGTGTAACGTTCATGTATAAAAATGGCCTCGGCCCAGGCTTGTGTATAATGAGGTGACAGTCTCTTCAGGGCACCCATTCTAATGTCTAGGGAGGCGGCGTCTTCTCTTTGCTCATATACAGCATGAGCAGCTGTTAGGATCCAGTTGTCATATAGAAGTGCACCTGCTGCTATAGTTTTACCTAATAACAGGGCTTGCCAAGGAAAATCGCCAAGCTTTGCATTTTGTCCTCCATATATACGACCTTCTGTGGTACGGGTGGATATTCCACAAACTGGGGGAAAAAAGATGTATAGAGCCTTTATAGAAACCCGATGGTGTTTTTTCTCCAATTATTACCACTTTGGAGTTGTGTATATGTAATGTCAACCAAAAATTGCATCACATAATTTGGTGGGTGTCCACCTATACAGGCAAGTGAGACTGCTTAAAACACTGTTCAAAGACCTGATAAAACCATTTGGTATTTTTTAGCTCTGCAGATAATGAGGTGAGTGAAAATTAACTTTTAGAAACGGATTTGTTTTGGTAAAATAATTTGGTCTCGCAATTGGGAAAATATTTAATAGGGCAAACAGGAATTGTCTGAGCTGATGTGCGTAGGAAGTGAAAAATAACCTTTTCATTGCTTCTGTCTTCCAACTTGTAAAATGGGGTATTTACCATGTAGTTCTGGGAAAGCAGAAACTAAGGTCACTATCATAGGATTTGCAGAATTACTTTCACCTTTGTACATTAAAATGTTTTTTAAAAATTAGAATGTTGCAGTTGTAGCCAGGAACCTTTAGGTTCAGAAATTATTTTGGGTCTAGTTGTTTCTTCCAAACACTAAACTTTATTATGTATTGCTAACTAAATATGCTCATAAATGTAGCAAATATGTTTCCTGTTGTGGCAGAATACTCTTATTAAAGCTTACAAACATTGTTGTCAGCTAAGATGCAGGTTTTTAAAAAAGACTAATTTAAGCCAAATAGCACAGGGGTGATGAGTATATTATTACCTTTCTGATTTTTTTTTTAAGCACTCAACTATATCTTCAGAGCAGATTCTGGTAAAACTTTTTTTTAAGTACTGTTAAAAGGCAAATTGCATTAATGTTTAAAAACTAGATGTCATTGAAAACAATTGCTTAGGGAAATAATGAGGTTATTAGCTTTGGGTTTTAATAGCATTTTTAAAGAGAAGAAATCATGTTTATAAATGTATAAATGGTTCAAGATAATTTTAAAAATCATTTAATTTTTTATGCTTGCCTAGTTGTAAGGTCAAAAATAATCAAATGACTGATACAGTCAGCACCAACAACCTCTCCATATGGAAGGGGTAATGAGAACATACTATTTGGAAATAATAAGCTGGTCTAAGAGCCAAGTGCTGAAGTTACATTTCTGCCTACACAGCTGAAGCACTACTTACTGTCTGCTACCCAGTTCTACTTTCCATCAGTTATGAATCTCGTGTATAAATGTATCTATTACCAGGCTCACAGACAGGGGGTGATTTTTCTCCTTTGGAGCTCGTCCAGAATCCATCAGCCTCACACACATATTTACCTGCAAATCATTGAAAGAGCAAAAATGTTTAACTGCATGTGCAAAGGTGGTTGTCATTTGCTTGAATACCCCCTCGAAAATGCAGATTCCTGAGCATCAGTGGGAAACAGAGGCGTCTGAATAACCATTTTACATGATTTCATAAATAGGAGGTCTCTGCATTACCATGTATGCTTGCAAAGTGGAAACCTTTTAGATGTGTAACTTGAATATGTATCAAGATCTTAAGTGCTTAATGATAAGGTTTTGACTTGTTAAATTAAACCATTTGGAATATATTGTGTGTTTGTAGTAGTCATTTACTAGATAAGATCTGTTTTCAGATTCTTGCAAATTGACATTAAAGTCACTTCAGCTATAATATTTCACTTCGCAGGTGGAAGAAGTGCCTTTTAATCTTTTGTCTAGCCTTAGCCAGAAATGTTGGCTAAGTCTATTCTCAGATCATGAGGGCTTAGGTTCCAAATATCACCCACCCCCAACTTTGAACAATTTGCTTACCATCATCTGTTCTCATTGTGTAGAACTCATTACAGCGATATTTAACCTCAGCTTTGTATATGGTCACCTCGGCACCCGTTATATAGTCCACTTGGCCACTGGGTAGGTCATCAGGAGGGCCACAGTCAACAACTAATAAACACGGGAGAGGGAAAGTCAGTTTGTACTTTGAATCCTAACATTAAAACGATGTGGAGACTGATAGTGGTTGTGCTGTGTGTTGTTATAACTTGAAGTCATATTCAAGATGGACATCATTTCATCTCTGAAAATGGAGAGAATCGCCTTAGTGTGATTTGAAAGTATCACTCTCATCTCTGTTCCTAACTAAATGGCTAGGTTGAAGTGAAGGCCCTAGGCAAGGAGTTGTATGATGCCTTCCCTAAAGGAAGGGAATTTGAAACTACTTGGACTTCTTAGCACTCACGAAAGAAAACAGCACAGGCTGCATATGCCTATACAGTCTGGTTTGATGTTAAATGGTACAATTTGGTTAGCCTAAAAAATAGAACAAAGAAGACCGAAGAACTTGTTCTTATGATCCTTTCCCTAAGTTGACCTTTTTAGAAGACCTGGAAGTCATAATACCTTGAGTTTGGGTTAGAATTCACAACTGTTAGGACATTACTAATGTGACATAACCAATTTGTGAGACAAAGTGATACCAGTCTAAAAGTCATAGTTTTGTACACAGACATCTAAAAATTGTTGATGTACTTCTGTGGATTTTAAAAGGTAAATCGTTTTTAGCAACTTAATAGCAGTGTGTCTGGCTTTGTGTCAAGAGCGTTGTCTACGTTGCCTTAATTCTCCACAGATGAGATGCCCGTAACTACCCAGTGAAAAGTGGCAGAATCAGGGCTCTAACCCATACCTTAGTCCAACAGTCCTTCGGTGCCAGCTCTTTACTGGTTTTTAAACTAAAAGAATTGGTAGTAAAGAATTGGTAGTCCCACGGGAATATAAATTTTGAAATAAAAATATTCCCCTAGGAATTTCGTAGAAACCCTTGCAAAAAAGTATGTGAAAGTAGGGACTTCCCTGCTGGTGCAGTGGTTAGGAGTCCACCTGCCAATGCAGGGGACGCGGGTTCGAGCCCTGGTCCGGGAGGATCCCACATGCCACGGAGCAAGTAGGCCCGTGTGGCACAACTACTGGGCCTGCGCTCTGGAGAACGCGAGCCACAACTACTGAGGCCTGCACGCCTGGAGCCTGTGCTTTGCAACGGGAGAGGCCACTGCAGTGAGGGGACAGTGTGCCGTGGCGGAGAGTAGCCCCCGCTCAGTGCAACTAGAGGAAGCCTGTGCACAACAACGAAGACCCAATGCAGCCAAAAACTAAATAAATTTATTTTTAAAAAATATGTGAAAGTATACGTACAGAGGTGTTAACTATGGCAGCGTATGTAATAGTAAACTGGAAACAATAGAAATCACATGAAACAAAAAGCATAGGTCCTCTGATGGAATACTATGCAGTCATTAAAAAGAAGGAGCAGCTCTATGAGTGCTTGGATTGTTGTGGAACGATAACCCAACAATGTTGGGGGGAAGAGTACATTGCAGTCAGATTTAGTTCAAAAGTAAGTGAGATATGTTAGTATAAATAGTATAGGAAATAAAGAGTAAGAAGGAATGGATCCCAGTGTCTTACAGGTAGTTTGAGGATTTGGGCAAGAGAGGCTTTCACTGTATATTTTTGTGAATTTATATGGTTTTTCCATTTAACACGTATCATAATTTTAAAAATATTAAAAATAAGGTACGTGATTCTTAGTTCACAAAATGGTAGTGAACACCATTATCCCAGTTTGATGCGTATATGCCCCTACAAACAGTAGCCTGTACATGTTTACATGTGTGATATATGTAATTGGAGGGCTATGCACCAAAATAACGAGAGTGACTATACTCTGATACGGCGGGATTATGAGTATTATAATGTTTGTAATTTTCTCTATTTCCCATCTTTTATGAGTATTTTATACTTAGAAAAATATTTTTAAATACCATACTTTTCTGAAGCAAATACTTTTTCTAGTAGCTTGGTCCTGTTTTAACCTCTTAAAAGTGCTCTGAGAGACTGAGGATGAGAAGCAAATTTGGAATTCAGGCCCTGATAAATCATTCTTTAAAAATACCAGAAGCAGCAGTAGTAGCAGAAGCAGCTACAGGCGTTGTGGTCACACATACGTACTGCTGCACTCCGGCATCGGTTGGTCCCAAGATCCATCTGTCTGACAGACTGCAACAAATGATTTCAGGGGCCAATAACCCTAAAGAGGAATTGAGAAAATATTAATTTCCTTGTTTATATCAGGAAACCACTCCCCAAAGCTCTGCTCCCACGATAGTTCTTCTTCAAGTGTTTCAAGACATGCTCCCAAGGGGGTGATGCACCCACATGACTGGACACGCAGCCCAACTGCCTTGATACATGTGTGTACTTGTTGGTGATGTCACCTATGTGTGTGTATCAGTTTTAAAGATGTTGACCTCTGCAGCGGTTTATATTTTCTGCTTTCCACTTAATCCAAGAATACGTCAGATTTCTCACAAGTTCCTGCTGGTGTTCCACCATTTCTTTATGTAAAGTGCCAAAGGGTGACAGTCAAAAGTTTGGGGAAGATCAGCCTGATCAGATATGGATGTGTCTGGATTTTTCTAGCCTGCGGCTATTAACTGGAGGAAAGTTATTTAAAATATCAATATTTCCAGAAGCTTCGCATGTGTGTCCTCAATCACTTTCCATTGCTAATATTTAGCGGGACATTTTTGACTTATTTAAATATTTTTCTAAAATCAGACTTTAAAATGAAAGAAGGTGGCTTTGACTGAAGCTTTATGCTTCGAAGGAGAGCAGGATGACTTCTTTTTTCCTCAGAAACTGAACAGGCTTGGGTCCAAGTTGCTGTGGAAAGAGCCCGCCGAGAAGTTTACAAGCTGAGCAAAGTGTCTCACTTTTTTGAGGGTCGGGGGTGGTTGTCCCTCCACAGGACTGGTTGCATAACCAGCTATCTTTTCAGTGTTATTGCTTTTTACCACTGGGATTCAGTGACATTTTGAAGAACATAAAGAGGGCATGTGAATCTCTAACCTGTGCCCCAAAGAAACACACTAAGCATTTTTTGAAATTATCCTCCTTCTCCCTTAACAGTGGTCACTGTTTATAACTTTGCAGAATATACTGTTTCCAAGGGCCATTTAATTTTTTTGTGGGCCCAAGAGTTGTTTCATGTAAAGGTCATTTGACCAGGAGGAGCTTGATTTAATGCAAGGTGATAACACAGAGCACATGACCAACATTTCAGCTGCTTTACCAAGAGCTGCTGTAATGTGTGTGAACAGAGAAAAGGTGTTCATTTTAATCGCCAGCTTTCAAAAAAAAAAGAAAAAGAAAAAGTTTTTTTAAAAAGCGGAGCTATGGGTTTCCCTGGTGGCGCAGTGGTTGAGAATCTGCCTGCCAGTGCAGGGGACACGGGTTCGAGCCCTGGTCCGGGAAGATCCCACATGCCGCGGAGCAACTGGGCCCGTGGGCCACAGCTACTGAGCCTGTGCTCCAGGGCCCACGAGCCGTAACTACTGAGCCTGCATGCCACAACTACTGGATCCTGCGCACCTGGTGCCCGTGCTGTACAACAAGAGAAGCCACCGAAACAACAAAGAGTAGCGCCCCCCTCGCCGCAACTAGAGAAAACCCATGCACAGCAACAAAGACCCAACGCAGCCAAAAATAATAAATTTTTAAAAAATTTTAAAAAGCGGAGTTCCTAAGAATAGAAAATTCTCTGTAGCCGTTTCTCTTAGCAAATGTATCATTTCTTTGAATTTTATTGTTCAATCATAGGCAAAGTAAACCACCATCCTGACAACAGCTGTTTCCCCATTTTCCTTTCACATATTTGCTGATATAAATATGTATTCATTCAAAAACCGTCATGATTGTGGTGCACTTAAACAGCTTTGTATTAACTTACTTGCAGAAGTTCGTAGCCCGACTCGCAGAAGACAAAGAAGCGGTCTTTCATGATGTATGTGGCCTGCACAGGGGAGATGTGGCCGTTAGGTGGTGCCGTCGGGTCAGGGCAGGGCTGAGCTGCGCAAGGAAACCAGACGTCGGGGGTTTAGCTGGCTCTATAGCAGCAAGTCTGAATTTAGCAATTAGAAGTTCTTGGTTTATAAATGAAACAACGTGTAAAGAGAGCTTGCCACAGTGGGGTGGAGTTCTTCAGATTTAAAACCAAAGGCAAGATTAAACTCTTCGCTGCTTATCGTACAAATTAGGATTTGTCTCCTGGCCTGGGCTTCAGCCAAAGTGATGAAAAGAAAGCCGGGGACGTGGTAAGGGAGCATGGTCACGGCAAAGGGAGCATCTGCTCCACGCCAGGGGCCTCACACACACTGCTGAAAACCGGGGGAGTGTAACTTGGGGGGGAAAGAGCTGGACAGCATGGGTTAAAATCACAGGAAATCCTCAGTTTCCTCATCTGTCAGCTGAGAGTGATAAGAACGTTTGCTCAGCTTCTAAGGCCGCTGCGAGGACCGAATGTGAAGCACAGAGGAAACCGCTTTGCTAATAAGGCGACGGGCAGCAGCCCCTGCGGCTCAGAGAGGCACCGGGGCTCAGGGCCAGACTGGCACTCAGGAGGCCTCATACGCCCCTCGAGAGCACGTGCCCACAGGGCTCACGGCTGGCTTCCACTTCGGCCCCCAAACCCTGGCCTGTTGTCACCGCAAGCCTTCAGCCAGTGCCCCATGGCTGCCCATCACCCAAGGCCACCCCTCAGCCCGTGCAGGTCATTTGCCCAGTCCCCTGCTTCCTCCAGCAGCTGACCCCTGTGTCCTGCAGCGACTCTCAGTCCCAGGCAGGCCCCAGAGTCTCCCCTCTTGGAACCAATCTCCAGGGATGTTCCAGGTGGCCCTGTCGGGGCCAGGGCTTCCCGAGGCCACCTCATACCCAGGCCAGGGCCCTGCTGGCACTTCCCTTCACACACACCTCCAGGCTCTGTCCTGGCCCCTCTCACCCACCAGCCTGGCAAACCTGACTCTTCCCTCTGACTCACTCTGAAACCAGTGCTTCAGTTTTAGAAGTTTTATTACTTCGACCCACAGGAAAACAAAAGGCTTTTTAAATATGAACAAGAGGCAAATGAAATGTTCCCGAAGTGCTGGTCTCTCCCCTACTGACCCGTCTCCCACCCTTTCCCACAGAGCTGGCCCAAAGGTTAATCTTTCCTAATTCAATCTCATTTTTAAAATTACTCAACACCTCCTCCATGCTCACTCAGTGTCTTCTGCGTTAGCCCACTAATCCCCACCTTTCCAAGGAGCTTTGTCCTTCATTGGATAATTGGGACATTAAGTCTCAGAAAAGTTATGTTAAGAGGTTCAATGTCACATGGCCAGGAAACAGGATGCGTTACAGCCGGGCCGCCAACCCGGGCAGTCTGACACCCAGCCTGCGCTCTGAGCACGGCTTGGGGCCTTGGGTGTTTTGCTTTGGCGCTTCTCCAGCTCAGTTACTCTGTCTTTCCAAAAACATCCTGAAAGACCTGTTGGCTGAGAGTGGTGAGAGGGACAGACACGTCCAGAGGTCAGTGCCCGCAGGTGGGGGGCTTGGACTCGTGTCTCAGGAGGTGGCACCACGAACTACCGTCTACGTTTGAGGGTCTGTCACGAGGAAGAGGTGGTGGAGGAGGGTCTGAGAGGCAGAGTGCAGACTCCCTGTCCAAACCCTCCATGTCAGGCAGGAGTCCCCATCTCTGCCTACCCCATCACACCCTCTTACAGCTCACACCAAGACAGCCGGAGCCTCTGGGCTTTTGCACATACACTTCCCTTGCACTTGGAACACCCTTCCACCTTCCTCCAATACCTACTTGTCCTTTCAATCCAATCTCGTATGTTTCGTGTCCCAGGCCCCTTTTGTTAGCACCCGGCCCCTGCCTGGGCCAGGTCCCTCCTCTGGACTCTCACTGTGTCTGGTGCTCGGCTGTGCTTGTCACAGGGCTGTGGTCATGGTGCTGTGACTAGACTGGACTGACAGCAGAGGTATTACGTATTCCCCACACAGGGCCCAGTGCACATCCATAAGATGGATGGATAGATGGATGGATGGAAGGAGGGAAGGATGGACAGATGGATGTGTGTGAGGGGTGGCATGAACATGACTTGGCATAAGGATTATAGCTGTCCCGCGATGTCTGCGGGGCATTGGTTCCAGGAGCCCCGTGGATACCAAAATCTGCGGTTGCTCAAGTCCCTTGTACAAAATGGCAGAGGGAACGCCCTGGCGGTCCAGTGGTTAGGACTCAGCGCTTTCACTGCTGAGGGCATGGGTTCAATCCCTGGTCGGAAAACTAACACCATCCCACAAGCTTCTCGGCCAAAAGAAAAAAAAAAGGCAGAGTGTCAGCCATCTGTATCCACGGGCTCTACATCCACGGGTGTGGGAAGCCAACTGTATTTTGAGCTGATTATCTTATGAAACAGCAGACACAGGAAAGACTCTGAAAACAGAGTAGAAAGTACCCTTTTCTAAGGGAAATTTATGTTTACAGAGGAAATCTCCATTTGTAAGAGTGTCTGGAACTCTGTACCAGGAGTAGGATGACTAAATCACTAGAAACTCTTAAAGGAAAAGACAGAAAATTTTTTTTACTAAAATTAAATTTCAAAAGCAATAGAAAGAAGACAGTCTTTAATCTGCATAACAAATCTTACTCTTGCTTACCATGCTTTTCCTGGTCACCTCCTCATAACTGGACTCCCCTGTACCCTTTCTCTCTTTTGTCTTCAGCTGAAGATGTTTAAGCCTGAATTCTAAGCCACCTCTGAGACTCATTTTCCCCTGGGTTATCTCCCACGTATGCACGAGATCTACATGTTCATAAACTTGTTTCTTTTTCTCTCGTTAATGTCTCTTGTTCCCAGCCAAGAATTTGGAAGGGCAGAGGGAAAATTATTATTGCCTCCCCTACAGATGGAAGGAAGGATGGTTGGATGGAGGGGTGAATGGAAGAGGGGAGGGTGAGAGGTAGGGCAGGAGAGGAGGATGGCTGTTTGGATGGGTAGATGGGTAGAAGGAGGGATGGTTGGATGGAGGGGTGAATGGAAGAGGGGAGGGTGAGAGGTAGGGCAGGAGAGGAGGATGGCTGTTTGGATGGGTAGATGGGTAGAAGGAGGGATGGTTGGATGGAGGGGTGGGTGGGTGGGTGGATGAATGGGGGGGCGACACTTCCCATAGGGGACCCCTGCCTCGCAGACGACCCCACTCAAACCTGGCCTGTCTTCTGATGGAGTTCAGGACGCACTACCTCAAAATACGGCACCTTGACATGTTGACGATTTTAAGCTGGGAGTTTGAGAAAACGGCAGAAGCAGGAAGGTCACTCTGATTCCCCACCCTTCGCCCTTCTTCCCTGAAGCAGGTCATAAGACCCTCACGTGAGAGGTGTCTGCCCTACACCCAGAGGGAAGCCTTATCACCAAAGACAAAAGGATGCCAAGAACAATCCTAACAGGCCTGGCTAAGTTCCCCCACCCCGTTTTCCACCCTTACTTCATATTCCTCAGCCTATCATACTCCTCAGCAACCCTAGCCCAAAAGTGCACAGGTCCAGCTGTCTCTCTGAGTCTTTATTTCCTTACAAAGGAAATAAAATTTACATGACATAAAATTTACATGACATAAACATGTATGCTTTTTTTTTTCCTGTTAACCCCTCAGGTTGCTTTTCAGACCCAGCCAGGGACACTAAGAGGGTTAAGGAAAACTTTTCCCTCCCCTAACTTCCCAGGCCCGGCCAGGAAGCGTTCCATCCTGTGTGGCTCCTTGATGCTTCCGGAAGAGCTCCCTGCCGAATCGGAGCCCCACCTGCCCTCACCTGTGCTGTTGTAGTGGATCTTCCAGCCCGTGTGGTCCCCCGACTCATCGGTGGCAAAGGTGATGGTCACAGTGTTGCTCTTGGTTTCAATCCTGCGGGGCAACGTCTTCCCACAAAATGGGCCATATTCCTCCTTGTCTGTTTGAATCTGAAAGTGGAGAGGCCCCTGTCACCTCAGGACCTGCCGGGCCAGGGGGAGGCAGCGGCCAGGGGAACCAGACCTTCAGGGAGTCGTAGGGGCACTGGGTCTCAGGGTGCATCTCCACGTCAAAGGACTCCACGAAGTCCAGGGTGACACGGAACCCCTCCTCCAGGCGGATGCTGTAGGTGCAGCTGGAGAGTTTGGGGTACGGCTGAGGGTATCCAGGGCTGCTGAGCACCCCAGACCGGGCGGTGAAGACCTGGCCTGAGCACAGGGCTGGGGAGAGGGGAGAGGACAGGCGGGGTGAGCCAGGCGCAGGCGGCGTGGCTCAGGCCACCTGTCCACTGTCACATGCCAGCCCCAGAGGCATCTCCTGAGACTGAACGCCCCACCCAGTGGCTGAAGGGACAATTTAGGGAGGGGTCTCTCTGGCTTCCAGGATTTAGCTGAAACAAGTGACCCTTGGAGGTACATTCTCCAGGGGCCCCACTCACAACCCCAGGGAGGATGGAGGCCCTAAGCTGAGGCTCCTGGTGTGGGGAACCCTGGGCCAGAGTCACAGTTCCAGGGGTGCGGGGAGTGAGCCATGTCAGGGTCTGCCTGGGGGAAAGGGGCACCAGAAGTGAAAGGGACTTTCCTGTTCCCAGGAATTTGGTGTGGGGAGGTGGCAGGAGAGGAGTCTCCCCTGGGCCCCCTCCAGGAACACTCAGGAAGGCCTCCCCTTGCCCACCTTCCCTGGGTCTAGGCTCTGCCCTGGGGGGCAATTGAGGGCAGTTCAAGTCCACACTGATCATAAGTGAGTCTGGTACCCACTTTCCCCAATGAAACAGCTGATTCTGCCTTTGCAAAGAGAATGTCTGTTGGCATCACTCGTAGGAGGGTTCTACCCCCCCATCCCCCAGGTGGCAGAGGTGGGGACACAGGCATTCCAGGAAGTGAGGAGTCCCAGCACTGCCTTTCTTCTTCCACATGGCTGCTCCCCATGGGACAGAGGGAGTCACCCCCGGATGTGGGGGACCAACCAGACTGCCCATCAGTGAATCGATACCTCCTTGGGCCTCTCTGCTCGGGGTCAGACTCCCCCTCCCCAGCACACCCAGGACCTGAGGTATCCTCTGAACAGGAGGTGGACCCCAGGATGCTTTGAGCTCAGTCCTTGGATTCCTGGTGGGGGAGTAGCTAGAGCTCGGTTCCCCTGTGTGAGCCCCCTGCCCCTCTCTGGGCCTCGGTGCCCCATCATCAAAATGAGGGTGAGGACAGAGCAAGCCCCTCTGGCAAAGGAGCCTGTGGCCCCATAGAGGCGGCTCCCACCAACTAGGGCCCGTCGGGCTGAGGTGAGGGTGGGAAGGAAGGGGGTCCAGAGTGCACACTGCTGCCCTCCCCTCACCCTTCCCCCCCAGAGACACGCAGCAGGTGGAGGTGGAGCCGAGTTTATTGTTAGGTCCGTGGGCGGGGTCAATGGGGGCTGCAGGCTGCAGCGGTCTTGCCCGAGCCAGAACGGAGCCGGAGGGCAGGCTAGAGGCTCTGCTCTGGAAGAGAGAACAGAGACGGGGAGAGACACGGGGGAGGGCACTGAGCAGGGGAGCGGGCTCAGCACCAAGGGTGGGGGCTGCTCGCTCCCAGAGCGCCAGCTGGTATTCTGTCCAGGCCCCCGTCAGGGGCGCAGAGGGGAGTCCGGGCCGTGGAGGCCAAAGGGGTTGGCCTGCTGGGGGCTGAACCGGCAGCTTTGAGCTGAAGTTTCATGGAGGGAAGCTTGTGTGAGGCAGGCCTAGGGCCCCCACTCCTTCATCCTGAAGCCCCCCAAGGAGGATGAGTCCTGATTGGCCAGGTACACAGTGAGGGCCGACCACATGCTCACCAAGTGAATGAGCTGAGGAGGAGTGAGAGTGAGCCAAGGACAGGGTGGAGGCAGGTGAGGAGCTGGAGAACGTGGATGGATGAGTGCTTAGGTGGGGGGATGGGTGGATGGATGGGTGGGGGGATGAGTGGGGGGATGGGTGGGGGATGGGTGGGGGATGGGTGGATGGGGATGGGTGGGTGGGTGGATGGGTGGGTGGATGGATGGATGGATGGGTGGGTAGTGGGTGGGTGGATGGTGGGGTGGGTGGATGGGTGGGAGGGTGGGTGGGGGGGATGGGTGGGGATGGGTGGGGGGATGGGTGGGGGGATGGGTGGGTGGATGGATGGGGGTATGGGTGGGTGGATGGATGGGGGTATGGGTGGGTGGATGGATGGGTGGATGGATGGGGATGGGTGGGTGGATGGATGGGGGTATGGGTGGGTGGGTGGATGGATGGGTGGATGGATGGGGATGGGTGGGTGGATGGATGGGGGTATGGGTGGGTGGATGGATGGGTGGATGGGTGGGTGGGTGGATGGATGGATGGGTGGGTGGATGGATGGGTGGATGGGTGGGAGGGTGGGTGGGTGGATGGGTGGGAGGGTGCGTGGGTGGGTGGGTGGGTGGGTGGGTGGATGGATGGGTAGATGGATGGATGGGTAGATGGATGGATGGTGAGAGGGGACAGAAGATCTGAAAAGGAGCCGTCACCCAGGAGAAGTGTCTAGTGGACCAAGGCCAGTGGGCCCTCCAGTCGCCTGGGCAGAGCAGCTATGGCCTTGAGAAGCCAGCTGTGTCTTGGGGCAGGGTGGGGGCAGGCTGGGCACAGGGTCCCCCTCCAGCTGCAGCTCACCTGAGCAAGTGTGCTTGTTCCTGTGGAGAACATAGCCCATACGGCAGGAGCAGTAGAAGCCACCCAGGTGATTGTGGCAGTGGTGCTCGCAGGTGGGGGCCTCTCCTGGGGGCACCTGGCACTCGTCGATGTCTGGGGGAGGGGCCGGCAGGCAGTCAGCGGGGAAGGAGAGGGGACATCGCTGAGGCCTAGGCTCGGGTTTAGGGCCCCTCCAGTAACATGGCCTGACCTGAGAGGAGCCTCCTCTTGTCTGCAGGTGTCTCATGCCCAGCTGAGCGCTAGAGGCCCAGGGTCACTGCGACCTCGCTGCAGCACTTGGAGGGAGACCTAAATACCATCTTTTTTAAACCAATGACGGTTTAATGGTCCTGCTCGTGGTGACTAGGCTAGTGAAAGGAGCGACCGGCACGGGAACCCAGTGGGTGGGCCTCTATATGGGTTTCACCAAATTCTTGCAGCAGTCTCAGGATGAGCACAGAGAGGTTGAGCCACTTGCCCGAGGCCAACAGCAAGTCCCTGCAGGAGCCAGAATCTGAAAGCAAGTGCCAGACTCGAAGCCCAGAGGCAGACGCCGCGCTCAGCCCAGTGGCACCCGTCCCACCTGTGAACGGGCTCACTTGGTCCTTGCATCACGGGGCCCACGAGGACGTCCTGGCTCAGCACCTGGCACTGAATGGGGCTCAGCCTAGAGCAGAGGTCCTGGCTGTTGCTGATATTTGCACTGCGATGATGATGTCAGACCAGGTGGGGACGCCCTCCTGCTGGTCTGGCAGGAGTCCAGCCTCAGGGAGGCGGGCGGAAGGGAGGGCTGGTCTGGCCCAAGACAGTCCCCCCGCACCAACCGGCCTTCTCTCAGCTCACCCTCTGCTGAGTAGAAGGCCTCGAAGCCCGCGAACGGCTTCTCGTTGGAGTAGTCGGAGCGGAAGGTGACGTCGAGGCTGGAGCCCGGCGAGTAGAAGGTGGCGTTGCCGGGCGCCCGCTCCGTGTCCGTGCTCTCTGACCCGCACAGCGTGGCCAGCACCGTGGTCCCGGCGCTCAGCTGTGGGGTTGCGGGTCACGGGGGGAAGGCGAGACCCCGGGCCTGCCGGCCCTCCCGCCCGCGCTCCGAGGCCAGCCCCCGCCCCCGGGGGTCCCCGTGCCCCAGCCCGTCCTGCCGGCACCTTGACGAAGTCGTACTCGCAGAGGTAGGAGGGCTCCAGCTGGAAGTGAGTGAAGTAGAGGCGCAGGCGGTAGCCGGGGGGCGCCGTCAGGGCCCAGCGCTGCTCGTGGTTGTTGGCATACGTGCCTGGGAAGCCAGGAGATGCCAGGCGCCCGAACACGGGCTTGGGCCACTGCGGGCCCGAGGACGTGGTGGCTGCCGAGCCCCACAGCAGACCCAGGGTGACCAGCAGCCTGAAGACAGCGCAGGGGAGGGGCGGTGAGGCCCAGTCTCACCCCTCACCCCCGCTGGGGAGACCCTGGGGGCTTCCACCCACCTCATGGTGCACTCGGCCAGGCCCGGTCTGGAGCCCCGGGGCGCCTCACCTTTGATCTGTTTGTCCAACGGCCGGCCCTGCCCCCAGCCGCCCTGCCCCTGGCATTCTGGGAACAGACCCCATGACTCCTGCCTGCCCAGACTTCCGGGCAGGCAGGACAGGATGCTCCAGGAGCCAGGGGGCTGAACCTGGATGACAGCCAGCTCCGGGGACAAATCCTGGCTCTGTCCCTCACCCTGAACCTCTGTGGTTCCCCCGCCGTGTGTGACTTCCGAGGTCACCCAGGGTCTCTGTGACAATGACCTCGGCAGCGATGGCTTCTAGGCGGAGATGGGGGAGGCACACACACACCTACCTTTGCCTCCTGAAACGCTACGATAAGAGAGAAGAGAAAAGTCTTAAAAACACGAGCCCACGACGATGGGGAATGTGGGAGAGGAGGCGGCATCAACATTTAGGAAGCTGGGGAAACAGATGGACAGGTGGAAACAGCTCTCCAGGAAGCAACTCTAAGTTGGCGGTGGAATCAGGAATTGGCGGCACCAGGTCCTTCTGGACGCATGTAAGAATCTTGCCAATCCCTATTTCCCATCCCCCGACCTCAGCAGAAACGTGGAGACTTATTCTTGGAGGGAGTATATGGAGAGTCCCAGGCCCAGCTGAGCATGGGAGGGGCAGACAGAAAACAGGGGCACTAAGCAGACAGACCAGCCTTCCTCTGGCTCAACGCCTAGAACCTGGCAGCCACCAGGCTTCTCTCTTTTTCCTGGGAAGTGTTGATGAGTTCAGGAGGAAAGACCTAAAGACACGGACTTAAGGTTCCACACGCAAATGGCTCAGCCGCCTCACCCACAGTGAAAGTCAGCTGACAAGCCCCCATCATGGGCTCAGAGCTTCCAATTAGCTTTTTAGTCCCCAGTCTGACACATGAGCAGAACATTCAAGGGTTACTGAGGAAAACCTCACACGTGAGGGAGAAAGACCAAAAAAATCAACCAACCAACAACAAAACAGTAAGAAGCAGTGAGAAGAAAATGTCCAAAACTAAAATGAAGCAATAATTAATATCTTCAAAGCAAAAAGAGAGGCCAGAACAAGAAGCAAGAACCGTATGCTATTTAACAAGAGCATTCAGAGAACAAAAAACAGCTTGGGGAAATAAAAATATGGCAGAAACAAAAAACTCAACAAGATGTTTGGAAGATAAGATTGAGGAAATCTTCCAGAAAAATAGAGTCAAAAAGAAATGAAAAAGCAGTAAAGTCCTATACAGTATGTCAAAGACTAAATAACAGGAATTCTAGAAAAAGACAACAAAGAAAACAGAGGAGAGGAAATTATAAACAAAATAATGCAAGGAAATTTCCCAGAACTGAAAAGAAGGCGAGTTTACCGATTGAAAATGTCCTCCAAGTGCCCAGAACAACAGATGAAAATAGAACTTTACACCTGATATTTGCAAAACATCAGAGAGAAAAATTATGTTCTACAAACTTTGAGAGACAGAGAGAGAGGGGAGGAGAGCGAAAACAGAGCAGATCACTTACAAAGGATCATGAAAAGAATGATTTTGGAGCTATCGAAATAACACTGGAAACTAGAAGCCAGCATCCGGTGAGTCCCATATTGGGGTATTCACGCCCTCATGTGTAGTCCCCTCCCACACTGAGTAGGGCTTATGGATAGGGCATGACTGGAATGACAGTGTGTGATGTGTGGCTAGGCATACAAGACATCGCAGCGTCCACCTGGCTCTCTCTCTGATCACTCGCTCTGGGGGAAGCCAGCCACCATGTGTGAGGACACTCAGTGTCCCTGTGGAGAGGTCCACATGGGGAGGAACTGAGCCCTCCTAACATCTGTCAGCATAATCTGCTAGTCATGTGACTGAGTCATCTTGGAAGCTGACCCTCCAGCTCTAGCGACAGCTTTACTGCAACTTCATGAATGACTGTAAACCGAACCAACCAGCTAAGTCACTCCCAAATTCCTGACCCACAGAAAAGACATGTTTATTGTTATTGTTTCAATCTGCTACATTTTGGGCTAATTTTAAACACAGGAATAGATAACACTGGAAAACAGCAAATCTCAAAATGTTGAAGGAAGATAATTTCCAACATATTTCTATACTCAACCAAATTCTGTACCCATCAATTAAGCATGAAGATGGAATCAAGAGATTCATGCATGTCAGGTTATTGAAAACGTTCATCCCTTGTCCCCTTTCTCAGAAGGCTCCTCTAGGATATGCTTCACCAAAACGAGGGAGTAAACCAAGAAACAGGAAGATATGGGGTCCAAGAGACAAGAGTCCCGACAGGGTATCCCACTTGGGGTAGTCAGGAGGCTTGGAACAGATTCTTCAGGAAGATGAAAATGATAGGACACCGGTAGAGTCCAGAGATCCTCCAAAAAAATTTTTTTCCAGTAATTATTTTTCCTAAATGAAAGTGTTATATACATTATGGTACAACTCATAATTAATGCACGGTATGTATATTAGTTTCTTATTACTGAACATTCCAATAAATATAATCATGAATTGTAATTATAATGAGGCTACGTAAAATACTTAGAATCTCACAATAAGGAAAAAAAACCACAACTGATTAGCACATTGACCAGAACCTCAGGAAGTGTTTTGAATCCAAACGTCTTAAGAGCTTTAGCGATTTGGTAAAAGTTTGGGGCTAAATTAGTGATAAATTTATTGAAAATGAAGCGAATGCAAAAACCCTCCAGGAAAAACAAGCTGTGCCAGAGATAAAAAGTTACCATTTTCTCTGAGTCTCAGCTGAGAACGGCATTTGCCTAACTTGTAACGGTGCAAACACTGATTGCGGAGCCAACCAAGGTTATCGTTGAATGCTTGAGAGTGTGGTGGGGCAGGGAAGCAAAGAGCTAAATCCTCACGTTCCCCAGTGGAAAATCAACAATTATGACTGAAACTGACAAATCGAGAAGTAGTAATACAAGCATATTGTTTAGAGGCATGAGCAAAATGCTCAGCTGAAAGAGGTAAACGTGGCTGCCTCCAGGGAGAAAAGCAGGTACAGCAGGGCTGCTCTTTCTCTCCTAACAATCCGCATGGGAACTACTTGTATCCTTAAACTGGGGGCGGGGGGAGGGGAAGCAGGGCTAATTATTTTTTTAACTTTATTTTTTTATACAGCAGGTTCTTATTAGTTATCCATTTCATACATATTAGTGTATATATTATCAATCCCAATCTCCCAACTCATCCCCCCCTCGTGTACATACGTTTGTTCTCTACATCTGTGGGCAGGGCTGATTTTAATACCTGAATTTCAGAGCTCTAGATAGGATTGATTTTATTCTCCGTGCCACAGACTGGGCCTGTTCACGGCCCTCTTCCAGATTTCTGGAACTTTGGAGGACTCAGGTCACACCCCCACCGAACACCTGCTTTTGCTTCTGCTTCTGTGGATCAGCCTGTGTTCAAATCACATCCACCCAGCTGTGGGGTTCAGTCCTCAACGCCCACCCTTTCCAGGTGGGCACATGCACGCAGATGCCACTAAAAGTTGGGGAAGTGGAGGGACTGACACTGCAGACACCTTCTAGTCCAGGTCAGGCATTCTTGCAGCTACTTCTGCAACCTGGGCCCTCTCTTCTTCCTCTGCCCTGAGAAGAAATCCTGATTTCCACCAGCTCAGTGAGAACGACGTGACACGTGCTCCTTAATGAAGCCCTGTGACAGCTGAGGACCACTGCTCTCATTTCACAGACAGGGTGACCGAGTCAGGAGCTGTGCGTAGCTCAAGTCACAGAGTTCGTGTGACCCAGGTCCAGTGCCCCCAGCGCTGGGACCGCCCCCCTTCCCTGCCCACCTTCATTCCCTGGGTCATCCTCACGATGGACCTTCCTGGAGCCTGGCCAGTAAGATGAGCCACGGGGAGGAGGGCCACTGAGAGTGGAGGTCCAGGCAGCTGCCCCTGCTGGGAGCCCCAGGGTGCTCCGGCTGAGCTGCAGAGGCCCACGGGGCGGAGTGGCTCCTGGGAGACCAGCTGCCTGGTAAGGCCTCGGGCATGTCACCTCATCTTGTGTGGATTTAACAGTATCTTCCTTCCTGCCTTCCTTGTCAAGCTGGTGACAGGACAGCGCTCCATAGCTGGCCATCACCAGTCCTCCCTTGCCTGGTACTTTCTTGCAGCCCAGCCGAGTCCTGACTCCGCCGGGCCTCCGCGGGAGGGGGAAGACCGGGGGGTTGGAATGGGGAGGTTAGCTTGGGATCAGACTTGCTGACGAGGGATGAACCCCAAAACATGCTCACAGACCAGGGGCTTCGTGAGGGTGGAGCACGGGAAGCCCAGAGGGGGTGGGTGACTGGCCTGAGGCCACTCGAGGAGTTGGTGGCACAGCTGGACCCCTGTTCCCACCCCTATTATGACTGCAGTCTTAGCTCCTGCCGAGTGGGGCCTCCAAGGTGGGTGCCCAGGGTAGGAGCGGGGTTGGGAGTATCCTTGAACCACCGCCAGGGTTCCCACACCCACGCTGGCCCCCAACCTGCCAGCCCCAGTCTCCCAGGTTAACACATTCCCTGACCACGTCCCTGCCGAGGGCAGGTGTGGGGCGGGGGAGGTGATGCTGGCTTTTGCAAGGAGCAGGGGCCAATCCCCCGAGTTAGGAGGGGGCTGGAGGCCCCCTCCCCCAGCCTGCATCTTGTTGTGGTGGCTCCTGTCCCACCACCAGACCCTCAGTCCCCGCAGTCAGCAGGACCGAGGCGCCTGCCGGTTCAGCACCTTGGAGAGGAGACAGTCACATGCCCACAGAGTCCTTGTGTAGCCGCCCACACCTGCTTTCGCAACCTCTCAACACTTGGGGGAAGCTTCTAGGAACTTACCAGAGGGCAGGCTCGCGAGGGGGGCAGCAGGATCTGAACCCAGGTCTGTAACCTGAGCCGAGTCAAGGCCCCTGACTTGCAGGCCCAGGGAACCGGACCCCAGTCATGCTCCTCAAAGCTGCCTCTGGGGTCACGTCCGCACCCACCCCAGGATGGGACCTGGCCCAGAGTCTTCTGAGGACCCTGCCGGGCGGCCCCAAGACAAAGCAAAGCCCTTGACTTTGACAACCCCCAGCCCGGGCCCCATGGGCCTATCACCACCAGCCTTGTGCAGGGCTTGGTGAAGGAATGCCTAAAGCTTCTCGGGACAGACTTGGGTCCAGTTAGATGACTGCCGCATCCCTGGGCACCACGGGGCTCAAGGGGCCGGTCCACGGTTACACAAGGAGGCAGGCCTGCCTACTCCCACGGCAGACAATCGAAGGCCAGACAGCGGGGCCAGCTCAGGGCCTGGCACACGGGGGAACCCATTAATGGCTGATGCAGCCCCTGCCTGGGCCAGTTTGAAGTCCAGGGACACACAATTCAGCATTTTGTTATAAATACACGTGTTTGGTGAGTGAGGGGCGACAGAAGGTGGGCGGTTGCTGTACACAGCTGGTATAGGCTTGGAGGCTGAACTCCACACACAGGAAGACACACAGTCCGCCCAGCAGGGCCGGCCGGGCAGCGTTCTGGGGCCTGTAACACTCGGTTGGTGGGCGAGCCAGCGGGGGTCTTGTCCAGGGCTGGTGCGGCCCAGGCGCCCCGGAGGCTCCCTGGCCAAGGTCCTGGGCAGCGTGGGCAGCGGCACATGGGCTCAGTGCACATCATTCAGAGCCTGGTGGGACACGAGGCCTAGTCAGGAGGGTGCTGGACTGTGAGGGGGTCAAAGGGGCCCTTCAGGGAGCCCTGGGTCTCCCTGCCCCGCAGGTAGCTCACCTTCCGGGCAAACTCGGGCAGGACGAAGGCTGCCTGGTGCACGTCGGAGTTGTAGTATTTCAGCTGCATCTCTTCCACCTGCTTCTGCGTCAGCTGTTGCACGGGCTCCCGGAAGTTGGTGCTCTGGGGACAAGGGGGGGTCTCAGGGGAGCGCTTTCCGTGCCCACCTGCCCCGCTCCCGCCCCCAGGACAGCCCACAGCTCACTGGGTTTTTGCTGCACAGCATGAAGCCGATCTGGCCACTGGGGTAGGTGGGGATGGTGCAGTAGGCGTAGTCCACCACGGGGAAGAGCGACTTGCAGAAGTGCCGCATCTCCTTGATGAGGTCCAGGTGCAGCCACTGGCACTCGCCTGGGGGCCGGTCAGGCAGCATCAGCACCGGGCAGGCGGTGCGCCCCCCACCACGCTCCCACCCCAGCCAGCCCCTTCCCACGGGGTGGCCCGCTCACCCTGGCAGCAGAGGATGCCGTCCTCTTTGAGGGCGGTCTTCATGAGCTGGTAGTAGGACTCCTTGAACAGACTCTCAGCAGGGCCTGAGGGGAGCAGGGGATAAGGGACAAGGAACGCTCCGGCTGAGACTGCCTGAGCCTGGCTCTGGAGGCGGCAAGGGCCGCTGTCACCTGACCACACAGACCCTCACAGCTGCCCAGGGGCAGAGCTGAGAACTGAAGCCAGGTCTGTGGAGTTCAGAAACCAACTACGAAGAGGGTGCTTTTGAGAGGGGCAGGGATCCAGTACCCCAGCATGAGGGGGCTCCACATTTTAATCCCATTCCTGGGGGGATGCTCATAGGCATCGCATCAGGGGAATCTCCACCCTGAGCCTTGGTTTAAGGCTAGATACCCGCATACCCTGATGCTGGCCTGTCGAGCAGAGAGGAGGCTGAAGAGGAAACTGGGGCCTCAGTGGCCCAAGCCCAGAGCCCCACTCTCTTCCAGGTCCTCAACCAACTTGTGAACTTTGTGCAGTCGCCCAGTCCCCCTATTCTGCTGAGCCATGTTTGAGTGGGGAGGTGACAACTCAGAAGGGAAAAGAGCTGCACTAACTCTGGGGCCCCCTGCGTCCTCTACTCCGCAACTCAGACTTGGGACACAGAGCGGGAGGCTGGCCTTCCCTCTGGTGCCTGCCAGAGGCCCCAGGCCATCCATTGCTTACCCATGGGGTCTGAGGAGTCAGTGATGATGACGTCGAAGGCGTCCTGGTTCTGTTTCATGAACTCAAAACCGTCACCCACGTGTAGGGTCAGCTTTGAGCTAGAGTAGCCAATGGCCATGCCCGGCAGGAACTTCTTAGAGACTTGAATGACATCCTGGGGAGGAGACAGGAGGGAACAGGTTGGGCCACGGGGGTTGGGGGCCCTGGAGGCAGACAGAGTTGAGTGGGACCCCCTCTCAGAGCCCGGTCACCTTGGACGAGACACTCCCTTTGTGGAACCCCAGTTTCCACATCTGTAAAACAGAGAGCAGTCTGGTACCTCCCCATAACTTCTCGGAGGGCTAGCTCCCGCCTGCAGCTCGGCCCACACCTCCACCACCCCTACTCCCTCTCCCCAGACACAGCCACTGCAGCTGAGTGGCTATCTTGCTATTTCAGAGGGTTAGAATTCCAGCCTCCACCGGGAGAGCCTTTCCCTGTCTCCACGTGGCCAGCTGCTGCTCATTCAGACCTCAGCATCAACCCACACCCTAGGGACCCACCTCACATTCCTTTATCAGATAACCCTTTGATACCGCCTCCTAACTAGAATATCAGCTCCAAGGAGGCAGGGACTGAACCCGGAACCTAGATGCTCACTGAAGCACGCTCTGTAAAGGGCAGATGCGCTAGTGGTTGGAGTCCCCTGGGACTTCTATGACGCATCAGCTCTTAGGCTTACTAAGAACTAGCATCAGTGGCACACCTACTCTGTGCCAGGTGCTTTACTATCTGCTTTTCCTACTGAATCCTCCAATGTGTTCTTGAGACCAAGAAACAAGGCCGAGAAAGGTTAAGCCACTTGCCCAAGGGTAAACAGCCAATTCAGGGAGCACTGGGACTTGAATCCAAACCCCGCCCGGCTCTGCGCACTCACCTCGTCAATCTCGCACTGGACCACCGACTCCACGGAGGAATGCTTGACCACCTCCCGCAGGACACCCCCATCCCCGCCCCCGATGATCAGCACCTGCCAGGGGAAGAGTCAGCCAGGAGCGGGGCCCTGGGCACCAGCCCCACCAAACAGGCTCCAGCAGGACTCAGTGGCTGGCCTCCCTGCCCCCCAAACTGCACTGAGCAGACAGAACCACCTGGAACAATTTCTCCGCTCCTCTGTTCCACAAGCCTCATTACTTCACTTTCTACTCCTAGAAAAGCTCTCCTGCCCTAGGAACCTGGCACGATGTGTCCCCCGTCCCTGGAAACTCCCTCCAGCGCGGCTCCTTCTCAAGCTGCAGGCCTCAGCCGGCCTGTCAGCCCCCAATCCTTGTAAAATGGGTGGCTCTCCCCATGAGCCCCCTCGTCCTTGCTAGCACTTTCTCTGACAGCTGTTTGGGAAGCACCTGAGCTGAGCACTGAGCGCAGCTGGGGCCCCCAGCACTGTTCTGTGGGACCTATCACTGGCCTCAGGGCTGGATGTGGGTGGGATGGGAGTACCTTGCGTGGGTTGGGGTGGCTGTAGAGAGGCAGGTTGGCGATCATCTCCTGGTAGGAGAACTCGTCCCTCTCTGTGCACTGGATGACACCGTCCAACACCAGCACGTTACCGTAGCTCTTACTGCGGGTGGGAGTGACAGTCAGGAATCTGGGTTCCCCGGGAAAGGGGCAACGTGCCCCGACTCGCCCTGGGTGAGAAGAATCTCCCCCAACCTGCAGAGGGGCTCCAGGGGTGAGTCCTAAGGGGTGACACGTGGCGAGGATCGGCGGGCAGGCCCGCTAGGTGGAGGCTGGACTCGGGGTCCCGGCTCTGACGTGTCCGGGACTGACACGTGGAGCTCGGCGCGTCGGGTCGGCGCAGACTCCGGCTCCCTCCCCGCCGAAGAGGACCGCCCGCAATGCCGGCCCCCCAGCCCAGCGAGACGGGATGCAGGGTGGGGAGGGGACTGAGGGAAGAGACGGGCCTAGTTACGAGAACTTCTGACAGTTCTGCAGGGACAGGAGCGGGCAGAGACGGCCGGGGGCATCCGGAGGTAAAGGGCGCAAGATAGGGGTCCGGCAGGAAGAGAGGCGGGCTGGGCCAAGACCGGGGCAGGAGTCCCGGCGGGCTGCGTGGGGTTGGGCAGCTGGCAGCCGGCGGTCTGGGCTGAGAGCCGTCGCCGGGGCTCCGGGGAGCGGGGCCGGGCGGGCGGGGGTACCTGCGAAAGACGAGGATATCCTGGTACTGCGAGCGTCGATGGTGTAGCAGCTGCTCCACCTGCAGAGACAGGGCCTGGCCGGGCCACAGGCTGCACGTCTCGCGGAACCAGCCCTCACGGATGGTAGCGGGGCCGGAGGCAGCGGGGCCGTCAAGGCCGGGCTCCATGGCGGCGGGCGGGCGGGCGGCGCGGGGCGCGGGCCCGGGACTGCAGGCCGCGCGGAGCCGCAGCACAACGGGACCAACTCCTCCCCGCCGCCCGCGCCGCAACCTAACCCTGCCGGCGGGGCGGGGCCTGTTGCCAGGGGCGGGCCCCAAGCCCTCCAGTGGCGGCGCGAGCGCTCGGCGGCCCGGCGGTCCCGCCCCGCTGGCACTCCGAGCGCGCTCATTGGCTGCCTCGCTGGAGCGCGGCGCCCGGTGGCTGCGGCCGGCTGTCAGTCGGCGGCAGCAGGGTAGTGCGGCCTGCTTCCCGGGGCCACGTGGGGCCGGGGTTGGAGAGGCACCGACGGGCGCGGAGAGGGAGCGAGGGGTACCCGACTCTGGAGGGGAAACCTGAGCTGACATCTCGGGCTCGGCGCGGAGTATCCGAGCGCCGGGACGTGCGGACCGCCGGCTTGAACCCTCGGGCTGGAGACTCCGGAGTGGGCGGCTACATTGTCCGGCGAAGAGTTACGTTGTTGGCGCTGGAGCGACGGAGTAGAATGTATCTCTCACCGCGTCCCTGAATTTGACTCCCTGTTGGACTTCAACAGTGTGTGTGGTTTGTTGGGGGCACAACGAGGGTTTTATTTACTTGAGAAGGACCATCACAGCCCCACGACTTAAGCTCGATTTAGCCATTTCCCCTTAGATTCCGTGAGCCATGAGCGTGTGGCTGCTGAATGAGAAAGAGTTCTTAACGAGTTTCTAAATTTACCAGCAGTGTCCCGAAAGAGGCCAACATATGCATATTCAGCACCAGAAAAGACTGGCCCACAGTTTTTTGTTTTGGGTTTTTTTTTTTGCCAAACTAGGCCTCGCTCCTTGAAGGGTGGGTGGGTGGGGAATGTGCTTTCTGTTTTTATGAAAATGTCAAGGAACTTCTCTGAATCACATTAAGCATGCTAATTACCAAATATTAAATGCTAATTGCTCTACATGCGTCGTTCTTCTAATGCCGGGGAAGGGAGATGAAATTGGTGTAAGCTACTGGTGACATTATGACAGGGATGTTTTTTGAGTCATGTTTTGCAACCTCTGCTTGGAGTTGGGAAGCCTGTGTCCTTAACCGCAGGTGAAAAACACACTGGTGTTTATCAGTTAGTGCAAGCCTCAAGCCTTACAGCAATGAGCCTTGGTTGCGTTAAACTCCTTTTAAAGGGGAAGTGAGCCAAGGCAGTAAAAGAATTGCTAGGAGCTGGCTCCCACGGAACTGTTACCCGACCCAGGGTCAGGATCACACAGCAGATGAGATCATCAGCCAATCCATCAGCTGCTACAGGCTTGATTGGGTTCAGCCGTGTACTTGGCTCATGGTGTTGACATCACAGCCTGCACATCAAGACGTCTATGCCTCTGAGCTGTGACAGCCTGCTCACTTCGGTGTACCCTGAGCCAGACTGTAAGCTCCATGACTAGGGACGGTGCCTGTAGCTGGCAGCACTGAGTAACAGGCTGAGTGGACGTGGGAGGCCAGGATGTGGGTCCAGGCACCCAGTGGAGTCAGCTGCCTTGGCTTTCTTCCAGGCACTGCACAGCTGAGCCCAGATGGGGGCCCTGGCATTCCTGGGGCACTGTGTGGGGCGGGGGTGGGGCAGTGGAAGATCAAGTCTATCCCATCCCTCCCCCAAGTTGAACAGAGCCGCTCCAGCATGTACATCCTGAAGCGAGGACAATAAACGACACCCTCGGCCCCTCCTGTAGAGGAGGTAAAGCTGTGGTCTCGGCTTCAAGCGCCAACAGCAAACAGGACCTCTAGGCTGGTATGTATAGCAGTAGCTCAGACCCTCCAAGTTCAAAGAAAACGGCCCTGAATACATTTCAAGCAAAAAATTCCCCACATGTACAGGACATAGAGCCCAGAAATGTCACCCAACTTCAGATCACAAGGAGGAAGAACTGTGGTTTTGCCATTAGTAGCCATTGTTATACAGCCCAGTTAAATCTACAACTGATAGGGAAAATCAGGATGGAAAAAACCAAGGTATCATATGAAACGTTTCTCCAAATTCAGACCAGTATGCATTTACAATTCAGTTGTAAAGCCTTACTCTCCAGTGGGTCAACTGTCCCAACCTCCTAAAGGGTAGATCGTTTATACGAGGACAAGAGGTGGGTGAACAGCCACCGTCCAAGGCAATGGGGCTGCCACAGAGCAGGAATGCGTTTCTGTCATTGTTTAGCACCTGGAGTCATTTTTTTTTAAGCATCGTGTTCAGCCAGCTGTGGTTATGAGTGGGAATTTGGCCAGTACGTGGTGTTACTTGGTTGAAAATGCTTATGGCAAGCTTCCTAAGGACCACAAACAGCAGTGTACCTCCTGGAGCAAAGAGCCCTTCTACTCATAAATTCTCTACCTCCAACCCCACCCGGCCCTGCCAGATCATCTTCCCAGAGCACAGGTCCCGTCACAGCCTCCACGGTTCAGAATCGCTGAGAGTTCAGAATCACTGAGCAGTTCCCGACTGACATGCGCCCCTCCATACACTGGCACATCCTCCCTGGTCCTTGGGGATCCGAACAATCTCCCCATGACTTGATGCTTCAGGGAAACGGAACTACAGCTGTTCTCCAAACCCCCAAGGCTCTTGGCCCTATCCCATGGCTCAGTGGTCCTGGACTCTGGGGTTCCATGGGCCAAATTTCAAACACACATTTGGGCACTGACATCGGTTGCCAAGTTTTTCTTTTGCAAGACGAGACACTTAAAAAAGACCTCTACTCCTACGGTCTATGGTCTCCATCTTATTAAAAAACAAAACCAGAGACAAAACGAGCAAGGATATACAGGACAAGGAATCATTTTACCTCTGTGAGAAACTTAATACATTGTCTCCGTTATTCATTTCACCTCTGACCAGTGGTAAGCCCACTAAACGCGGTCTGGGGCCCACTGCCTTGCTTATAGCACGTGGTCCTCAAACTTAAGCACGCATAAAAGAACCATCTGGAGAGTTCAGACCAGGTGTCCGGGCCCAACCCTCCATCCTGATAGGGCTGGTCTGGGGTGGAGCCTGGGGATCTGCTTTTCTAACCAGCTTCCAGCCGGTCTCTATCAGAGGCCCACTCTGTAGCACTGGCTACAAGGTTCTCTGCACTTCTTCCCTTCGTCTTCCAAGTGCGACCCAGATGTACCTTTCAGGAAGCCTCCTCAGGCTGTCCTGAGTAGAATACAATTTCTTGCTTAAACACATTCCCATCTATCTTTTTTTGGCCGTGACACATGGCTTGTGGGATCTGTTCTCCAATCAGGGATTGAACCCAGGCCACGGCAGTGAAAGCCCAGAATCCTAACCACTGGGCCACCAGGGAACCGCCCCCCCCCCCGCCCCCGCATCTGTCTATTTTTCTTAGCTGAGACTCTGGCATTTTTTGGCAGACAGCTCACTGTGTATCAATGTCCATTCTTTCCAAATTCTGACTATACAATGATAGTACCCAGGATTTTCAGCTGGGCACTGAAATAACGACTTTCCTAGTATCCTTTGCTGTGGTCATGGGGCTAAGTTCTGGCCAATGGGAAGTGGACGTTGGCTGATCTCCCCTCCTTCCAGTTAAACAGAATGAGGAGATAGTGGTGGCACTGGGGCAGTTACCAGGCCCACGAGGTGGCAGCCCTGTGTTTGACTTGAGGACGGTAGAGCAACAAGACAGCAGCCGGAGTCAGGACCAGCAGTCGCCGCACCAGCTCTGGGCTGACTGTTATTTACAGAAGAGACAGAGGAGAAACATCTTTTTGTGCAAGCCACCGATCGTTTGGCTTTTCTGTCGGCTTCAACCGCTCCAGCCCTACCTTGTACAGACCCTGGCTGTCCTGGGGGCACTGCTCTGTGGCACAGCCATGTCTGGCCTGGCAGCCCTGTAGGGCTCACACGCAGTCAGCCCTCTCAGTAACTCGTGGGAAAAACTTCCAAGAAAATAGGTTCCTTGCTTAAATATTTGTAAAATATTTTTTTACAAACCGTTATTTATAAAAAAAAACCCCCAAATAATGGTATCATTCTGTGCTTTCTTTATTTGATAGCCCATCTCAGGATTAAAATCAAATAGAATTCTGAAGAAATAATCAGACTGGGGTCACAAATTTATACAAGAAGTTCAGTGTTGCCTTAAAAATATTACAAAGATAGAAATCTAAATGTTTAATAATTAAAATGTTTAATAATAATTAAAAATGTTTAATAATTCTAAAATGAATTTTAGAATGAGAAAAGTCTCATAATATAAACTTTAAAGGTGAAAAACTATAGGGGCTTCCCTGGTGGCGCAGTGGAGAAGACTCTGTGCTCCCAATGCAGGAGGCCCGGGTTTGATCCCTGGTCAGGGAACTAGATCCCGCATGCATGCCACAGCTAAGGAGCCCTCCTGCTGCAACTAAGACCCGGCACAACCAAATAAATAAATAATAAATAAATAAATATTTTAAAAAAAGGTGAAAGACTATAGAAATATAAAGCCGTTTGTAAGTTACAGATATACATGGTGGACTTCCCTGGTAGCACAGTGGTTAAGAATCTGCCTGCCAATGCAGGGGACACAGGTTCCAGCCCTGGTCCGGGAAGATCCCACATGCCGCGGAGCAGCTAAGCCCGTGCACCACAACTACTGAGCCTGTGCTCTAGAGCCCACACGCCACAACTACTGAGCCCACGCACCACAACTACTGAGCCTGCACGCCACAACTACTGAAGTCTGCGTGCCTAGAGCCCATGATCTGCAACAAGAGAAGCCACCGCAATGAGAAGCCCGTGAACCACAAAGAGTAGCTCCCGCTTGCTGCAGCTAGAGAAAGCCCGCGCACAGCAATGAAGACCCAACACAGCCAAAAGCAAATGCATTTATTAAAGAAGAAAAGATATACATGGTAAAAAGCCTTTCTATCAAAATGTTAAAGGTTATCTCTGTGTGGTAGAATTAAAGATGATTTAATTTTTCTCTTGGCATTTATCTATGTCTTCCTCATTTCCTACAATAAACATGTTATTACTTTTAATTATTATTATTTTTTTGCGGTACGCGGGCCTCTCACTGTTGTGGCCTCTCCCGTTGCGGAGCACAGGCTCCGGACATGCAGGCTCAGCAGCCATGGCTCCCGGGCCCAGCCGCTCCGCGGCATGTGGGATCTTCCCGGACCGGGGCACGAACCCGTGTCCCCTGCATCGGCAGGTGGACTCTCAACCACTGCGCCACCAGGGAAGCCCTGTTATTACTTTTATAATTGGGAAAAAAAGTGTAAAAACAAAAGAGAGAGAGAAAGAAGCAGAGAAGAGACCAGGCCCTCGTGAAGCCCCGCTGGTTCTAGGCACCCACCGGTCCCTCCCGAATGTCCTTTCCACCATTTGGCTTCATTCATGTGATCCGAAGGTGTGTGAACAAGTGAGAACTCTCGGGATGGACAGTCGGGTGAGCGCTGTGCTCCAGGCCTCCCTTTCCTGAGTCACAGGACAGCCTCCTGCATTCCCCCCTGGAGGTAGTTCTGGATTTCTCCAGAAACCACACCCCAAGGGCACACTTACCCGAGGCCACTGACGATGGCGATCTGGACAAGATGAGATCTGCTCTCTCCTGCCAGAGCCGTGGTGGCCGCAAAAGAAAAGTCAGGAACCAGCTTTCTTCCAGTAAGAATTATTTTTAATGGTTTAAAAATGAGTCTGTACAAAACCAGCACCACCATTTGGTGCTTCCAGTCCATGGGAGGGTCCCAAGGGTCTCTTCCAACACTATCTCTTTGGCCAATTGTGCCTGAAACCTCTGTAGAGACAGCACGAAAACAAGAGAGTTACTTCTTCCAGTGTGGCTGAACGTCGGCTCTCAGCCAGTTTATAAACGTTGTGAACCTTAATCATGCAGAACGGAGGGAAAATGGACTGTCTGGGGGTTGCGAGGACTGAGCAGGGCAGCAATGTGCCCCACAACTCCCGCAGACAAGAGCGGGGCCGGAACGGCCGGGCTGACTGAGATCCACAGGCAGGTCCCTCCGTTACGGCCACAGCCTGGGGGCGAGTCCTGTGACCTCGGGGTCTGCCTCAAGGATCAGGGTTCCACACCTCTAACTAAAATATTCCTGAACAATGACAACCCACATTTGCTTACGGACTGTTTTTCTCATTCCTCAGAAACAAGCTGATCTAGGCAAACTTCAGACCTATTTGCTCCGAGGTGCCCCTGGGAAACCGTATGGTACCGGGACAGCACTGAGGGTGACTGGAGCCCGGGGAGGCCGTGGCTGTGACTGGCATCCAGCGATCACCTCTCCTGTCCCAGCTAGTTTTCCAAATGACAAAGGGCGGGATCGGGTTGGGAGAGGCCGTCTGAAAGTCTTTCCACCTAAGGCCTCCGAGCCGCTCACCGGGTTTCCCGGGCCACGCCGGCCATCTGGCACGTACCTGTCTGACTTTCCAGTTGGAAAAGACATGCTTTTGTTTCCCATCGGCGGTTTAATTTTTTTGGCTGCAGTGCATTTCTGAAAAGAAGCCATTGAAGCTGAGTGACAACCATGACTGCAAGACGCACAGGAAAACACCCCTGAGCTCAGATGGCCCATCAAGGACTCCAGCGCCACTGGTGTGACTTTGGTTTTCTTGCAACTGGACATTTCTGGGTGTTTCTGAAGGCGAGGCCATACAGATGAGCTACTGAAGAAACGGGAGGGCTCCACGTGGGCCTCGCCCCGCCCCCCATGCCAGACGTCCAGCCACCCTCTGCTCTGACTGGAAGCAACGCCCACGGTGGGGTGGGGGGGCAAAGGCAGGCCTGTGCCAGCAGCCACAGGGAGGGTTTCGGCCTGTGGCTGTAATTCCCATGGCAGCAAACAGAGCAACACCCTTCAAAACCACACACCCACTTCTATAGACTCTTTAAAACATTTTTTTCTTGCTAGAATAGTTGACGGGTATTGTCTGTACTTGGGAAGAAATGAGGTGAGGGAAAAGATATGCAAAAAGGATTCCTAGATGGACCTGTCTTCCAAGCAGTGGAAGAGGTCAACAAACACGCACCTGGAGCATGCTGGGGTTCTCAGTCTATTACTTACCTTGCCAGACGGTGGCTGCTTATTTGGGTCAAACTGGGAAGAAAGTGTGGATTTGCTGTCTCCTGAAAGGTAAGAGAAGAGACGCCGGTGATCGTGTGAGTGAGTGAATACACACAACAGACTTACTACCAGGCCGGGGGCACAACATTCAGGCAGTGTGGGCTGTCAGTCCACTACCCCTTTACCGAGAGAAACTTCTGGCTGATGTAACTTCACAGATCATGTTCCCAGTAGCTAAGGGCAGCCTGGAGACAAGGCTCATTTCTCACAGGTCTATTCTTAGGTCAGGGGCAGGTGGCTAAAGCACTGGCCACTTTACATCAAGGAAATCTATCTGGTTTCTGTGCAGGATGAAGCCACTGTCAGTAAACTGGGACCAGAGGTGACATTCCTGCAGAAAAGACTGCTGTGTTGCCAAGGAGGCTGCTCTGCAGTCAGGAATGCCAGCCTCAGCCCCTTCAAGGTAGACAGGCTCTCACCGGCTCAGGAAGCACAGAGCTTCATCTCCTGGACGTCAGGTTTTCTCAACAAACCAAATCGTGTGTGTGTGTGTGTGTGTGTGAAAACACAAGCTCTTGTGAAGAAGGATGAAGCCACGATTAGAACAGACACCATAGTGCTGAACCACCAGAGCGGCTCCTACAAGTCAGTCCCAGGGGCTGAGGGAGGTGGGTTTCTGTCCGGTCACCACTGTGTCCTTGTCTTGCCCCTCACAACTCCTGCTTCGTGCCAGGTGTCAGGCAGAGCTGAAGCTCCGCCGAAGGCCCGCTGTTTCTTTACCCCATGTGACACGGCAGGTAGTCCTTGCAGGGCACCAGTTCTGGCCTCACCAGCAAAAGCCTTGAAATCCGACTTGCTGTAGTCATATGGGGTAAAATCTTTTTCTGGTGGATCTGGGTCTTTTAGCTTCTTGGAAATTTTGAGTCGTTTCTTGTCTTGTTTCTGTTCTGTCGTCCCCGGGTCACTTGTTGTTCGTTCCCTCTTCTTGGCAGCGTTCTCTAGCTGTGGATTGAACAGACCCGTAAGAGAGCAGCACGCCCCGCGTGCCCTGCAGAGAGCACAGCGCGAGGGACCCGCCGCCTCCTGGGCTGTAACGACTGATTCGGTGATGGGGAGAGGAGCGCCGGCGGGCAGTCTGGGCGGGGCTGCCGCCAGGTGGACCGAGACGAGCTCCCAGAGGGAGAATGACATCGGGCCACTTCGAAAGGCTGGGGCTGAGCATTCCAGAATGTTTGGGTGCCGGGGAGTGACACAGCTCCCAGGAGGAGTGGGACACAGCGCGGGCTTGAAGCCCTGTCTACTTCTACAGGCGAGGGGCACGTTTATCCCAAATGCGGAGGGAGGAACGTCGAAGAGGGATGACAGCGTCAACCTTCTCAAGGGGCACGAGGCAGCACCACTTGACAAGCCAGCATGAACTGGGAGGAAGCATTCAATCCAAAGCTGAGGGCAAGCCCTCCTGATGCTTGAGAACAATCCTGACCACAACCAGAAAACGCAGAAAAGCCAGCACGTACGGCGGCCTGCTGGCGGACGGACACGGCCTGCTCCGCTGCTGCTCCGCACTCCTCCTTGGCCTGGTCCCGGGCAGCTGCAAGAGAGAGAACCGTCTCTGTGCAGCCTCCGCCCTCCTCTGCCCACAGCGGTCGCCCCAGCTGCGCGTGCCCTCCCTGCCCCTCAGCCCCCTTTGCTGGTCCCACCCCACCTCCCCAAATCCCCACAGGGTGGCTGCCGTGGGGCTCGGGCCCAGATGCTCTTCTCATCACCCGCCGTCTCAGTCCACACCCACACCTGCCCCTCATGCACTGGCCTACGGGACACCTCTGAGGGTGCTGCGTCGGGATCTCAACTGTAACACGTGAAGGACCAGAACCAAAACCTCGTCCGCCTCAAACCGGCTCCCTCTTCAGCCTCACTGTCGACGGCAGCCCCACCTCCTCAGGCACTCAGGACGAAACCTCTCGAGTCCACGGACCACCCTTGAGTCCTCACCCCACGCTGTCGGCTTCACTACGGGCCACACCCAGGCTCTGACTTCTCACCACCTGCTCTGTCCCCAGCTCGTCCACGCCAGCGTCCCCTTGCACCTGCATTCCGGCCCTGCCTCCTGACCGGACTCCCTGCCCTGCCCTCTGCGCGGCTTCCAGGGGGAGGCCTCCACAGCCTAATTCAGCGCATGTCCCTCTTCTGCTCAGAACCCTGCAAGGCTCCCAACTCACTTGGAATTAAAGTCCTGACAACGGATTCCTGCTCTCTGCCCTCCCCTCCTTCCCGCCTTCCTCATCCCCGGGGCCTCCTGCCCACGCTGAGCAGCACGGCGAGCTGTGGCCTTGGCCTCGCTGGGCCTCCGGTCCGGTACCCTCCCCCCGATCGCTGCAGGTCTCTGCTCAATGCCACGTTCACTGACTGCCGTAGGGAAGTAGCCCGGCGCCCCCTCAGGCCCATCCCCCAGCACTTCCTACCTCGCTCTCTGAGCAAGTACCCGCTGCCCTGACAGCTCACACATCTACCGGCTGACCGTCCGCCATCCCTCAGCAGGGTGGAGGCTGCTTTGCTGTATCTGGCACGTCGCTGAACGATTAAATCGACAGAACGCCGTGCAAGGGCTGTTCTCTAACGAATGCGCTGAGTCTCTGAGGAAGCAGACGCTGCGCTACCTGTGTGCTCAGCTGCCTTCTTCTTGGCGGTTTCTTTACATTCTTTTTGTACCTGTACCTGGCTTGCCAGCTTCCAACGGTTGCTGATCTATAATGAAAACAAACAAAACAAAAAACTCCAGAACTCAGCCACCTAGGAATGCTTTATTTTTTTAATGAGGTGATGCAGAGCATGCTAACCTGGCAGGTATATACATTCTAGGTTATAAGTTCCATATCTAATGACACACAAAATAAAACCTCAGGCTGGCTTTATTTATAAGCTACTTATTAAGAAGGACACAGTACAGCTGTACCCCAGGCACGGGGCTGGATGCTCACATATGCACCCTCTCATTCAGTCCCTTCTGTGATCCCGGGACAGTGGCATTAACATCACCCCTGCTTTACGGACAGGAAGCAGTCTCGGAGAAGCTACGATAACTCGTCCAAGGGGCGTGGTTGATAAATGGCGGAGACGGGATTCAAGGCGGGACTCCCGCAAGTCTGACGCGCTTCTTTACGGCACCACCTGTACCTGCGGCCTTAGAACGCATCTAGGTGGCAGGAACCAGCAAGCACGGTGAGGGACGGATGGCTGCTGAGTGTGCCACAGCCAGTGGGGGAAACCCTGCCTGACTCCCCGTCCAACAGCGGCAGGCTAACCAGCAGTGACAGGGTGGAGGCCCATCAGGGTGTCGGCCTGATTCTCTTGCCTAAAGAAAGAGTGGTGCTGGGAGCAGAGGGAGGCAGGCCACCTATCTGACCAGAGCGCTACTTTCTGCAGGGAGGAAGAGGGCTTTTAACAGACAATTCACATGCGGGCTCCCAGGAACATCTCACGGGGACCCAGGGAAGATGTGCTCTCATTCCTACTCATGATGCTGCTGAAGACAAACCACACGATACACGACAGAGTGCTTTAAAATGCAAGCCGCCACCTTTACGGACCTCATAATATTCATATATCAAAACGCACCCAGCTGTACATTTCATATCTCTGTACTTTACACCAAGTAAATTAAACTTCAATTTAAAAAAACAAAAACCAAAGATCTGTTTCTTAAAAAGTCCCCCAATGCTTTCGAAAATCTGATTAAAGTCTGGCTGCTCTCTCTGGAAACAATGCTTATATATGAAGTGCTTCTTGCATTCACTTTCAGGGAGGTTCACAGATGGGCTTGTTTAAAACAGAAACCTGGTTTAAGAAATTAAGAAGTCCCCTTTTCTTAGAAAGTCACTCTTAGAAAGGGTGACAAATCCACTTACTTCATAGATTTTCGAAGATGGATCGAACTTTGCTGTCTGAGAGACGTGAGCCCGGGATTCTAGTGAAGGCAGAAACTGGAGAGATGGAGACGCAGTCACGTTAACCGCTGAGAAACGGAATCCGGACCCAGAGGTCAGTGGCGCTGAGATGGGAGTTTTCTTGCTGGTTCCATCTTAGGAGGCCTCAGTGCAAAGCATCAGCCTGGCCGCGGCTGCCTGGCCCTCAAGTGGGGTCTTCTTTTTGGCTTTGTCTCAAAAGACCTGACCCCAGGTCTCAACCCACCGCCGGGGACGACTTCACAGTTTTGAGGCTTCCAGTCTCTGAACACTCTCAGCTTCTTTTCCAGGCAAAAGGCACCTACAGCTACAGAAAGCTCTGCCTCTTCTGTCAGCCCTTAACATACACAACCATTACTTACCATCCGAAATGGATTTTCAAAGGACTCCATTATGTTCTGGGCTTTTTTCTGTGCAACTGTTAATGGACCCTTTCCATTTTCTTCAGCACTAGGTTCCTGCAGGGACAGAAAATGATCACTCATGTAATCATTCTGTGACATTAAGATACAAGCAAGAGGAATAACAGTAACAGTAATGATACTAACAGTTGACATTCATTCATTCATTCACGCCATGCCGCATACGGGGATTTTAGTTCCCCAATGAGGGATCAAACCCGTGGCCCCTGCAGTGGAAGCACGGAGCCCTAACTACTGGACCACCAGGGAATAACTTAAATTTATTTTTTTATTTAAAACTTTTTTGGGACTTCCCTGGCAGTCCAGTGGTTAGGACTTGGTGCTTTCACTGCAGTGGCCCAGGTTCAATTCCTGGTTGGGAAACTAAGAGTAAGCTGCAAAAAAAACAAAAACAAAAACAAAACAAAGCAAAAAAAATAAAAACAGACAAAAAACAGGAGCAACCCCCCAACCCAAAGAAAAACCCCCAAAACAATTTTAATTTAAATTTTTAAAATTTAAGTATAGTTGATTGACAATATTAACGACTATTTTTTTTAAAGTCTCCCCTATGCATAAGGCACTGTAATAACCTGTAATAGCACACAGGAGGGTGTTTAATACATATCTATTGAATCAATGAATTCTCACCATGTCCTTACAACCTATGAGCTATGTGGCATTATTCTCACCATCTTACAGATGAGGAAAGTGAGGCTGGGAGAAGTTAAGAAAGTCTTCCAGAGCCTTGCAGCTAATAGGTGCAGAACAAGGATTTAAACCCAGGTCTGGCTGGCTCTAAAATGTGGGGTTGTAACCTGAAATTACCTGAAATTTAAAATCATACACCTTTATAGGTAACCAATGAAATTATGCAACAGAATGTTGCTTCCACCTGGGTTCATCAGCATGTGCTATCCTTTGGCTTTTTCTGTAGTTAGGCTCCCTGCCACACAGGGCACGAGGGGATCCAGCATCCTTTAGACCAGGCACAGCACTTACACGTCCACACAGCCGCAAGTTCACGCTCTCATCTTTAGCTGCCTAATCACTTTGCGGCTCAATGAATTCTGCGGTCAACTAAAGCTCCTAGACTTTTCACATGAAGCAAGACTAAATGTATGTAATTAAGTGAAAAGGAAAGTTTACTCCCGGGTGGTACATCTTGCAGGTGGTACTTCACCTCCCTGGCTTTGGCCCAGCATCCGAGTGTGGTGGAATAGCTGTGAACGGTGATCCCGTAACCTACTGGATCACCAGCTTCTTAACCATCTGAACATCTGCTAAGCTGGACACTTGTCTTTTTCCATATAGACAGTATTCTTGCTTCTCTTTCTCAGTTCCTTCTTTCTAGAAATTATGGGTTTTCCTTTCTACCACATCTATTGCTTGCTGTATTCAGAATTTTATCTGTGCGTTTTCCTTTTGTCCCTGGTCATTTCAGTATCTGTCCATCCTGACCAACAAATGCACCTTGGTCTTCCTTGTGCAAAGAACCTGCAGCTCAAGTCACTGGCGGAAAGGAGAAGTGTGCTGGGTGGGATAGACCGGGATAAGCTCTGTCGCATCCCAGCCCGATTCCAGGAACACGGCTGGGCTCAGGCGGGCCACAATGGGACTCCACACTGGATGAAGTCACTACCTACCAGGACTCAGCCTCTCTCTGGGATGGGGAACAAGCTCCTACCCACTTCCTAGTGCCTGATTTCCTGCAGCTCACTTCCTCTAACGAGCCAGACTGGAGAAATGCTCTCTAAATCTTCTCTTTTTCATCCAGAGCACATATAGGTGGTGCTGGCAGCTGTCAGGAAGGTATACACAGCACACACTCTTCATCGGAGACATCACTCCACCCCTTCTGGGAATCAGGGTGAACTGTCCCTTGACCGTGGATGTTCGGGAAAAGTCCCTGCTTATGCGCCCCTGGAGCCCACACCCACTTCCCTGGGGGGCCATCGGTGAGTATCAAGATGTCAACCCTCCCTTGAGGATCTCCTCACGCAGAGTGCACAGAGAATCCTCTGCCACCTCCCACAGGCCTCCTCGTCAGGGCAGCAAACACCACCTGGCTGATGGCCTCCATGCCCACTCCCACCACTGCTGGCTTCTACTTCTGGTGCTCGGCTCAGAGGTGGCCACGACACTCCAGGCAGACAGCCTGTGTGATAAACCCAGTACGTCCCCCCGGTCTGTCTCCCCTCCCCGAAGATGTTACTCACGTTAAATAACGTGATGACAGCGGTAGCGATAAGGCATCCGGAGCCCGGCAGGGCCTCCTCTTCTTCTCGGGCAGTGGGGAGGCCCTCCTGCTTCTGCACCGGCACAGGCCCTACAGGGAGGGAAGTCAGCACGGTCGAAGCCTGTGGGATGGCACACCAGGCAGCCCCAGCTGTCCAGGATATTCCAGAGGGCTTTTCATTACCATTGGTTGCAATGAGAGGACAGCCGTCTGACGGGGCGTGGGAGCAGTCGTGGGGGCCGAAGAGAGCATTCTCCAATCTCTGCAACAAAAAGAAAGCACCAGGCTGACACGAGCAACCTGCAAGCAGGGGGCAGCCTTCTGCCCGAGGTGTCAGGCCCTGGTGTCTGTCAGGGAGGTTGGGTCCGCGCTGGCTTTGACTGATGTCTCCCCCAAAGAAGCAACAATAAACACATCCCGGTACCTCAGGGTTGGGTGGTGGCCCGTCCTTCCTCACTCCAGCTGCAACTTCAGACTGAAAAGTAAAAACAAAGAGAACTTGAGAGAAGTTCCCTGAATTGATGATACACACATTTCTTCCCCCTCAGCGCAGGAGGGTCCGTTCACTAGACGGTGTTTTTCTCAAGAGCCCAGAGATCTTCTCTCATCCCTTCATCCCTTCCAGTGCCTGGCACTATAATTACTTAGTGCTCAATAATTATTTGTTGGATGAAAGAATAAAACCTTTTATCGTAACAAGGCACAATGTGGAAGGACTCCAAAGAGCTTGATAAAGATTCTTCTCTTGTCACCAGCGTTTCTCTCTTTACTTGGAAAAAGTATAGAGCCAAGAAAGAAATTTTAACATGAAGACAGTAAATATGTTTATCCTCAGATTCTCTTCTTTTTCACCTTTGCAAAGGGGCTGATTTTAAGTCTTCTGGAATCAATAATCTTTCAAAAGATTGTAAACATGATTTACCACATGCTGACACTACTTAGACAAAACATGAAAAACTGTCCCAATAAAACACAAATCAAAACATGCAGGGCTTCCTTGGTGGCGCAGTGGTTAAGAGTCCGCCTGCTGATGCAGGGGACGAGGGTTCGTGCCCCGGTCCGGGAAGATCCCACATGCTGCGGAGTGGCTGGGCCCGTGAGCCATGCCCGCTGAGCCTGCGCGTCCAGAGCCTGTGCTCCGCAACGGGAGAGGCCACAGCAGTGAGAGGTACGTGTACCGCAAAAACAAAAAAACAAAAACGAAAACAAACAAAAAAAACATGCAAATTTACCTGACATCTTGCATTATCTACACAAAAGCAGAGGCGTGCTGGTGTGTGCGTGCCCATGCGTCGCACATAGACGTAGATGTATGGATCTGGATTATGGGCCGGGGACCCTGCTTTCATCTAAATTTTCCTAAACTTTAGCATCTCCTTCACAGTTAGCTCTTTCTGAATTCCCCTCTTCTATCCAAGGTTCTCATGTTTCCCATCACCTTGGCTTTATATGTGGAGTGAACTGTCCTTGACTCCACCTCCGTTATTTTCAAATCCACTTGCCAGTCGGGGAATACCTCTAAAGCACTTAGCATCGTGCTCCAAAAGAAATGGCAGGGAAGGGCTTCCCTGGTGGCACAGTGGTTGAGAGTCTGCCTGCCAATGCAGGGGACACGGGTTCGTGCCCCGGTCTGGGAAGATCCCACATGCCGCGGAGTGGCTAGGCCCGTGAGCCATGGCCGCTGAGCCTGTGTGTCCATAGCCTGTGCTCCGCAACAGGACAGGCCACAACAGTGAGAGGCCCGTGTACCGCAAAAAAAAAAAAAAAAAAAAAAAAAGAAATGGCAGGGAATTCCCTGGCGGTCCCGTGGTTAGGACTCGGCGCTCTTACTGCTGAGGGCCCAGGTTTGATCCCCGGTCTGGGAGCTAAGATCCCACAAGCCACACGGTACAGCCAAAAAAATGAAAAAAAGAGATGGCAGCTGTTGTCTCCATCTGTTATTAAGTCCCATCGATCTTTTCTTCTGAAGATACTTCTTGTACCCGTCCTTTGCTTTCCATTTCTGTGACCAACACACTCATCAGGGCACTATCACTTCACTCTGGACCACTGCCCGTTTTCCAAAACGAGCTCCCTGTGCTGAGATCCCCACTCCATTTTATCCCGCCGGGTTAACTGCATCTGAACAACAGCCAACCAGCCCATTAGACATCATTAGACATCACTGACTCGTTGGATGATCAAAGATAAGGTCATGAAAAAAAGGATGAGTTTTAGCTTTTGATTATCATAAAGATACACCCAATGGATTTCCTAAATCCTATTATGTCTTCAGGATTTTTTTAGAATGGAGACCAGCTCACGTCCATAGGACACCATAAGGAGTAAGACACTGGCAGACAGGGTTGAGAACCTGCTGAGTTGGGAACGTTTAGCAGAAAAGCTTTCTTACCTTGAGCAGGGGCATCTCTCGCGCCTGCTGAATTAAAAGATGCATTTCATTGATCTGCTGCCGTACAAGAGGTGGCACAGGGTTACAGCAGGCTATGATGCCCTGAGGTTCCCTGAAGGCAAGCGAGAACACACTCAACTCATCGCCTAGGAACACAGCCCTCAAAGGCTCCAGGAAAGGACAATAACCAGATAAAGCCAGAGCACGGAAAGCTCAGGTGGACACCAAGGAAACACCGTCACGTCCGGGCAGCCCAGCCAGCTGCTCCTAGACGTGCTCCCTGCTGCACTGAGCCTTGAGCAGAAAGCCTCTTACAGCTGCCTCCTGCTAACCGGGAGAGCTGGAAAGAAGGGCCGCAGCTCTGCTGTACTGCGATTCTGCAAGGAGGTGATAGAAGATTATGAACTTTGATTCTCTGCTTATACTTCAATTAACATCATAAAACGTCTAAAATCATAAGATAGCTTAATTTGGAAGAAGGTACAGACATTTTCCTTCCTTGTAAGTGGACGCTATAGGCTCAGAGACTTACATGGGACTCAGTGTAAGGCATATCCAATGAAACAGTTCCAGTTCAGAAGTTTTACTGCCTAAATGGCAGCCCAAGGGCAGAGACTGCATTCCTTGGTGCTAACTTCCTTGAGCACTAATCTTCTCTGAGTAAACAGCCTTGAGGCAATAACAATCAGGGAAGCTGGACTGTGAAGGACAACTCTTCTCTACTGAGAAAGTCCGCGAGCATATTAATCAGGTCTCACTCACTTGGGCAGTTCCTCAGCTATCTTTAGCATCATATGGTTTGGAAGGACATATCTGGAATAAAACACACAACAGGATCACATTAAATTCAGCCAACAAGTTCCACTATATGCTATAACCCTGGGAAAACAAGCAACTTTCATGGCAAAAAGGGAAAAAAGTCCATTATTTCCTTGTTACCAGACCTGGCAAGATTAAAAGAATCTCTAGTCTCTTACCCATAACTTTCATCTTCCCTGCGAGCAGTTTTATCCCTCCAGGCAAACAGCAGCTGAAAGGCCGTTAGTTGCTGTGTGTTGAGATGTTTCTTTTGCTTTCTATACAGTTCCAGGTAAGATTCATCCGTGAAGATAGGTTTGATGAATTTCTGCAAAATATTATCGAATATTCAAGATCAGTGGGAATCAATACTGTGCCCTGGGCTCTTCAAGACACTGGGCTCTTTTCATGAATGCAAAGAGCAAAGCAAAGAACAAGTGGGACCTGAGCGGAACCCGGGTGTCGGGCTTTACCTTGAGGCAGATGTCACGGCTCCGCTGCCACTCCACCTGCAGCTGCGTGGGCTGCTCGTTGCCACGCTCCCACAGCTCCAGCCTCATCTTATCATAGATGTAAAGCAGGTAATGAGTGTCGTCTCGGGCATAGTTGAGCATTTCCTCAGGCAGAGGTCTAGAGTTGCAACAGAGAACATTGTTTCACACCCTTCCCCCTGGGCGGCAATTCAACTTGTCTACGCTGCTGGAGCTAAGACATTTTTGGTTCCTTCTGATATCAAAGATTCTCTCCCGGCCAATACTACAGTTCTACCAGCATCTCCTGCATCTTCATATGACAAGCCACTCTTTTCACAGCTGGGTAGAAAGGGCAGCAGGGCAAGGATGTGGTTAAAAATAAGGGCCCTGCTGTCCTGAGTTTGAATCTTAGCCCAGTGTATGGCACGTGGCATGGGTTAAATAACAGGTAATGGTTTTTAGATTTTATCATTTTCATCTTACATTTGGACTTCACTAGATTCTCTTTAGAAATTCTGGCATGAGAAGTGGAGAAAAGCTTGGTGCTTCTCCATACAACAGCTGCAACCTCAGAGAGGAAGCCGGCCATCTGAAAATGACCAAGGTGAGCAAGAATCCCACAAAGTATGGCCAAGACTCTGTTACAGCCTTTGACTATAGTAAACACTGACTATAAGGCTAAGTCAGCGCTGCACCTTAGAATCCTCTCACACCTATGGGAGACCATCTCACGCATACACAAGCATCCCTATCCGGGAGATGTGAGTTACAAACAAGAGACTGGCGTTGCCAAATGCTGACATGGTGCGGCTCTTTCAACTATTTCCATGAAGCATAACACACTGTTTATCTAAGATAGTAATTCCCAGCTTTTTCAAATAGGAAGCATTTTTTTAACCAATCCATTTAAAAATTTTTAAATTCCTCACATTACAGAACTAAACTGAAATTTACTAACATTCCCCTCTATGTAACATAATCAGCCCAACATAAACTTCATTGTTATTCTAAAACTTCCAGTTGTCCTTATGCAACGAAAACAACTGGAGAAAAGCCCAACGACATTCAACTGAAGATTCAAATGGTGTTACAGCCTGCACAAAGGTCTCCAGGAGTGGGAGTTAATGAACGCCGAGGCCTTCTTCTGCCATCCCCATTTCCTGGTCAAGAACAAACTAACCGTATTCTCCAATCGGCCAGCTGATACTGCTTGTTTGATTCCACGTTGCAGTAGAGCTTCAGCAGATGGTCGAGGGAGTGCCTGCCCAGGTTAAGAAGGCGTGCTGCCTGATGGGTATCAAACATGTTCACCACGTACAACCCAAAGTCCTTCTGTAGCCATTCTATGTCTGAATCGGCACCGTGGAAGACCTGAAAACAAAACCACAGTCAGGCAGTACAGTGGCACAAGGCCACTTATACTCTGAAATGAACTCTGCCCCTAGGTTATTAGAACACTGGAATTAGAAGACAGGATAAAGATTAAGATGGGTTCAGTTTTAAATGCCTCTTTTAATTTGGGCCACAGCCTTCTACACTCCTAATTGCATACTTGTAACTGCTAACAGCTGATGATTCTAAGAAACCTGCTCTGCTAACTTCAAGGGTAGTCATTAAGTCCAAACAATCTTGAGAGCATGGGCTCACTGCAGTACTCATCAAAGTGATTTAACATTTTTCTGGGTGGTAACGAGCTAAGCCTTAGCTCTTCTAACAGGGGTTTAGAAACAAAAGCAGTTTAGCATGTGGTGCCCTAGTGTGAAGTTACTGTTATTTCTCTCAACTTTATTGGGTCTACGTTGAAATGATGAAAACAGTAAACTGAAAAGCACCTAAATCTTGCACTCACGTGCAAGAGTGGGACTGACCTTAACAATAGCTGGGTCTGTGAGGCTCTCATTGAGAATGTACATGTCACTGCGAAGCTCCAGGGTGTCAACGATGAAGTCTTCTGTCCGGGTGGAAATCTGCATCAGGCAGGTGAGCCCTAGGAAGCTCCGGTAAGAGTGGTGCTAACACACACAGAAAGAAGGGAGAACAGGAGAAAAAGATTTTACCAGGCTTACCTTTACCGATTTTGAAGTCAGTTATAAAGCAGAGTAATATAATTAATTTCTACCAAAAAGTAGATTTAAATTAGTATTAATTCTGTATTTCTTGAGTAGGTCAACGCACAGGAAATGAAAATTTTCATTCCAGGTCATTAACAAGTTACCTCCAAGTCTACAGCAAACTCTTGACACTTCAGGAGCTTTTCATTGAGTTCCACTAGTTCATCCAGCGAGGACACGAAGTGGCAGGGTGTCTCTCCTACAGGTCTGTATAACTGCATCACAGAAGTACGGGCAGAAAGAGCAGACTGTTAAGAATCATCTTTCATGAAAGTACCAAAATTAAGAGTTCAAGAAATAATTCAAAGTCATAACCTTCTACTTCAAAAATATTTAAGGAAAGCCAAAATTACATCCAGTAATCTATGTATTTGATTCTTCCTGGGCTACCTGGGTACCATCCATCAGCTAAGGTTGGGCACTTACCTGAGGCTCTGGCTTTTGAAGGACTGAGTCTGGTGGAGTGAAGTGATCTAGTTCGTACTGATAAGGATGTGCAAACCTGAATCAATAAAACAAAAAGAAAAATCTTTTTGATTAATTCCATGATTCAAGGAAGAACAACTGCTTTAATCCAATTCGTAAAAACAAACAAGAAAAGACCATTGTGAAAATATTTTTAAAAGCATCATTGTTTCAACAACGATTCAAGTGCATCAAAAAAAAAAAAATTGGGTGAAACTTGTTCACCCGTAAAGTATGATAATTCAAAATCGATTCATTTATACAGATTTGAGCACTAATTTGCCGAACACTGTACGGCTGCTGTTGTGGATGATACAGAAAGGTGAGATATGTAACTCCTTGTGGTTTGGAATAACGAATCTGTGAGGTGAGAGAGAGTGGTCAATACCTCAGTTGGTCATATACCAAATGATATATTTTTTTCAGTTCCTCTATCAGATACTTGCATAAAAATCCTAAGTCTCTCAGTTCCTTGAGGGCAGGGCTGCCTTTCATTACCTTTATTTCTCTAGCACTCAGCTAGTGGTCTCACAGTGCAGAGCTGGGGCTGAGGCACAAACGCTCAGACACTCTGGCTGCGTGTGAGAAAAAGACCAACACTGAGGAAGTTTTCATCACCGTTTTTCTTTGAACTGAAATCAAAGTCCTCTTGTCTGTTTTAAGCAAAGTTTTTCCAAGATGCTTATCCTGCCAGTGAGAAATGTCTTTTCTGTACTGAATTTATTGGTGAGCATTACCTTCTTGTTTGCATCCACACCTAACAAGAAAGGCAGAGTGGTACACAGGAAGGACAATTTTAAGAAAACTTGGGCTTAAAGTTCTAGTTCTGTGGGAAGTTAGCATCCCTAATTTTGTTTTCTCATCTGTCCAATGGGGACGAGAGCAACTGGCAGCTCTCAGGACTGCATGAGGGCTACGTGAGATGGTGCTTGTGCGAGGCCCTCTGCGAACACAAGCAGGAGGTTTAATCGATAAGATGCACGTCAGGATAAGGACTCCTCAGATTCTGTTCTCATTCACACGTTACAGAAGTGACACAGAGTGAAAATGCGGCACGAGGATGAGGGCCACGGCAGGACGTTCAGACAGGCAAACACTTACATGTCCTGCTCCACCTGCTGGGTTCTCTGCTGGTGGATGAAATCTGCCAGGGCAGGGGGGACATCCAAGTCCTCTGGTCGGTCCTGTGGGCGCTCCCGCCTTTCTTTAGAGAGTGCTGGAGACCCAAGCAGTGACAAAGACACATTCACATCTTGTCTAGTTATGGAGGGTTAACTGGCTCCCTCTGAATTTGAAGAAAGGAAGGTGGGAGGGATACCTTTTCCCCTTGATTCGTTTTTGTTGGGCAGAGCTGGCACTACTTACCCTGAGGGAGGGGTTTCTGAGCATTGGGCTTGATGAAGATTTTAGGAAGGAACGGCGTGTTGGAATTGTCAACCTTCTCTCGGAATTTAAGCTGAGGCCGGACGATGTTTTTTGCATGAAGCAGCCGGAATGTTTCACATTTTGTTTTTTTGCTATATTCTCCTGCCTATGATCAACAAATATAAATACTTTATAACACAGCAACTTGATGAATTAGAATAAATTCCAATTTATGCCTTCCAAAGACCACTCATTTAAGAATGTGTGTGTGTGTGAGACTGGGGGGTTAGACAAGAGGGTGTAATTAGGTTGTGTCTATTTATGAGAACAACTTAGGCAGTGGCCAGTTCTGTGTCCAATAAGTTAAAACAGAAATGCAAATCAGAATGGGCAAGGGCCCTACTGCAAAGCTGACACTGAAAGCTCTAGTTCACCTGAAAAGCAGCCCTCACCTTCCGGTTCCAGCTGGACACTATGGTTTTAGGGACCTGCAATCCTGCAGGGAGGACAGGTTGTTGATTCTTATTCACACCTGATGCTTCATCCAGTAAAATGCCCTAAGAGTAAAAGAGACATTAATTTAGTATCTTCCTTTCAGGGTTAACAGAGCTAATTACCTAAAATTTTTACGAAATACATTCAGAGAATTATGTGCGAGAGTACACACTTATAAGGGTGGATCACTGTAGCAGAGGTGATTAGAGAGTCATCAATCGCAAATAAATGAAGCATTATTTGCTCAATGACAGGGCTGTTATCAGGCACTCCCTACCCTTGATCAAGTCTCTTTACAGTTCTGAATTGGGCTGAAAATTCAAAAGTGATTCAACAGTATGCTGTGGCCCGCTAAAATAATTAAAAAGACCCTAGACTGTATGAAACACAGAGGTGCGGTATTTAGAGTGAGAATGAAGCGCGTCCTGGTCTACTTTATAAAGATGTGGAATCTCAGTTTGGGCACCATTAACAGAGGTGCACCCAGCTGATAAATGCCAGGACTTGAAATCATAAAGTATGAGAAACCACTGAAAGACCTGTGGGCATTTAGACCATGGAAGAGATGACTTCAAGGGACAGGAGAGCATGATTTAAATATCTGCAGGACTGTCACATGGCTGAGAGTTAGATGTGTTTTGGACAATCTGTGTGTATTTCTGTAAAGAATGTTATGCTGTAGTATTAGGTGTAAGTAGACAGTCAGCTAGATCAAATGATTCACATCTCCCTCCAATTATGCAAGTCAAGGTGTTTAGCAGACTGTGGATAATAGTAAAAATAGACGAAATTTTGGTTCGGATCTGTATCCAGAGGCTTCTTCTCTTGCAACAAAATGGGATTCGCAAATCTGGAAGGTAGATTACTAATACAGCACTTTAAAAACAGCCTTTCCCCGGGGCAGTGATACTCTGAAGTGATATATCTGAAGACAACTGTGTTATTTTTGGGAAGAAGAAGCCAACTAGCAGAGGGAGGGAATGTCATTACAGGCCAGAAATGCTAAACTTCCTTTCTTTTCATTTCCTAAGGTGCTTGGGTTTCTTTTCATACTTAATAATACGAAAGCTCTTCATCTGTTAGTAACCTTAAGAGTAATGTGAAATACTCACCACTCTTTCCAGAATAACATCATTGGCATCAACTAGCAAATCAAACTTGTCCTCCAGCTCAGTCACTTTATTCTGATCCTTAATGTTGCTTCGACATCCATGGTACTGCATTACCCTACTCATGCTAGAAAGGACAGGAAAACCAAAATCAGCTTGTATACTTTTATTCATTTGTTTATAATCTAGGAGAAAGCTCCCAAGGCTTGGCTTAGACTATTCCCAATACTTTTTGATCAAGCTAATAAAACCTGCACCCTTTAGCAAAAAACATTGCTAGTTGTATGGCACTGGGCAATTCACTGAATCTCACTAAGACTTATTTTTCTCATCTATTATTTGAGGGGGTGGAAGAAACTATCCCAAAGCTTCCTTTAAATTCTAAAAAAAAAAATACATAACACTAAGTAAATAATATACTCTGCATTCATTGTTTTACCATGAAATCTAAAACAGATTCTCTAATTCTGTCATGCAACAGTTAAACAAAATCAATGTTTGTGTAATGCCTGTCCTAATACACTTATTAGAAAGTTATTACTAAAAAAGAAACTAGATTAAAAAGAAAAAGAAAGCTAATACTTGTGACTTTCCAAGTTGTGTGAGAGAATCTTGGATCTAGGTTTTCAAGTCCCATATTAATTAAAAAAGATTCATTGTCTATAGCTGCAATAGTCAATATATATTTTAAAAGTAAAACTCAAAATTTACCAAGTAACATTTCCCTAATTAACATTTCCCACTGTCTCATTTTTACATTTTATAGCTCTAAAGCACAGAAAATTATGGTAAGAAAAAAACAAATTTCAGGAAAAATCATCTACTTCTTTATAGTCTTTTTTTTCAACATGAGAAACCAATATACAGTACTTACCACTGAAGCAACCTGTCTCCCTGTGTTTCACAAAATGCCTGGAAGCCAGGAAAACTTCGGTAAAAATCATACTCATCACCAAACTGTGGTAGGCCCCCAGATGCCTTGGTGACTGCCACCACTGCCCCAAGAGCAAACTGTCAAAAACCAGAAAAACAAGCATGTTTTAGACACGGATCACCATTCATTCAGCAACTCATTTTTTTTCAAGATCTACTATATATAATGAATTGTGCTAGATGATGAAGACCTTCATGCATCCAACAAATATTCACTTACTGCCGATTTTACACCAAGCCCTTATGATACAACAGTGAACATGAAACCAAGTTTTGGAGCTTACATTCTTGGGAGAGTAGGGAGAGAAAGAACAAATACATATATAATATGACTAATGTTCAAAACAGCCTGGGTTTGAGTCTTGGCTCTGCTACCTATTGACTGTGTCCTTGGGCAAGTTATTTTATTTATTTGAACCTTAGTTTCCGCCTTTGAAAAATAGGCATAAGGGGGACTTCCCTGGTGGCGCAGTGGTTAAGCATCTGCCTGCCGATGCAGGGGACACGGGTTCCCGATGCAGGGGACACGGGTTCAAGCCTTGGTCCGGGAAGATCCCACATGCCGCGGAGCAACTAAGCCTGTGTGCCACAACTACTGAGCCTGCGCTCTAGAGCCCACAAGCCACAACTACTGAGCCTGCGTGCCACAACTACTGAAGCCTGTGTGCCTAGAGCCCATGCTCTGCAACAAGAGAGGCCACTGCAATGAGAAGCCCGTGCACCACAACAAAAGAGTAGCCCCCGCTCACTGCAACTAGAGAAAGCCTGTGTGCAGCAACGAAGACCCAAGGCAGCCAAAAAAGTAAATAAATAAATAGATGTAATCTCTCATTATTAAAAGAAGAAGAAGAAAAAAAAAGGGCTTCCCCGGTAGCGCAGCGGTTGAGAGTCCGCCTGCCAATGCAGGGGACATGGGTTCGTGCCCTGGTCCGGGAAGATCCCACATGCCGCGGAGCAACTAAGCCCATGCGCCACAACTACTGAGCCTGTGCTCTAGAGCCTGCGTGCCACAACCACTGAAGCCCCTGCGCCCAGAGCCCATGCTCCACAACAAGAGAAGCCCGCGCACCGCAACCAAGAGCAGCCCGCGCTCACCGCAACTAGAGGAAGCCCGCGTGCAGCAATGAAGACCCAATGCAGCCAAAAATAAATAATAATAATAATAAAAAAAAAGTATAAGGGACTTCCCTGGCGGTCCAGTGGTTAAGACTCTATGCTTCCACTGCAAGGGGCACGAGCCACGTGGTGTGGCATGAGCCATATGGTGCAGCAAAAAAAAAGAAAAAAAAGACAATATAAGAATATTCTAGATCTTTTGGATAAGCAATTTAGAATGGCTACTGTCCACAGCTGGACTAGTGTTTATGGCTCAGTTAGTGCCAAGTAGGTCTCTATTTTAACTGTTGTGTGATAATGAGAAAAAACCTGAAGTGGCTGTCATAGGTAAATGACAGTTGGTCATATCAAGGCCAACTGACATTACTGTGAGTTGTGTAATAAATGTTTTCCAAGAAAAAAAAAAGAGAGAGAAAGATGGGAACTTGAATCATGGTGGGGTACATGGTAGCACTGAGCCACCCAATCAGGACCATGGCTAGTGGCCCAGGAACTATTCAGAACCAAATAAATGAATTAATAACAACATCTGCTAATGATGAATTAGATATAATGTGAGTGGCGTTTTGGAGGATCTGTAGTGCTAACTTACAAACTATTTTAGTTTCATGGTCTTGGAAGAGCTATGCATGAGGTGTTTAATCCCAGGTTGGTTTGTTCATATTTAAGCACCAATAGACAAATAATGTAAATGAACTCTATGTTCCTTCGAGGAGGCATTGATAAATGTTCTATGGCACCTCCAGGAGGGACACTCGGTGGCAGCTGTAACAGGTGACATTAAACCCAGGGTTTGGGATTATGTAGGATTGGCCCTCAAGAGAGGGAAGAAGCGTCATCCCGGCCGCGGGAGGCGTAAAGCAGCCAAGTCTCTCTGGAGAGTTGGTCGGGTGGCTCAGACCTGGGCGGGGTCGGGGTCGCGAAGGCTGGGGACATCAGGGTGACCAGAAAGCCCTTCCCACGAGGCGGAGACGGTTCTCCATACTCGGGACTACATGGGCTCAAACGGAAGATCAAGGACCCGGGGGAGTGTGGCGTCCCCGGGTGTCAGCGTGCGAGGCCCCATCCCCGGAGGATGAAGACTGTGCCCGGCGCGGGGAGCGGCCCCTAGACCCCCTCCCGAGGCTCCGCTGCAGCATGCGCGCGGCCGCGTGGGCGGCCTCCTAGAGGGTCCGCGCCTGCTTCCGGTCAGCCGCGGGCGGCTCCCTGTGCCCCCGAGGCCTCACGAGCTCACCTTCACGAAGCTGTCTGCATCGGGGAAGCCGGGCAGCACCATCTCCCCGTCAGACGCGGTAGCGCTTGTCGCCGACTGCGCCTTGGACTCTCGGGGACTGGGAAGCGCCATTTTTCCGGCTTGCACGGCTTTTCTCGCGAGAGTGCCTCAGCCAACGCGACGTGCACGCACTGCGCATGTGCGAAGGCTATTCTTGAGTTGGGGCGGTATCAGCTGAGTACCCCACCCGGGGAATTTGACGTTTTTCTTTAACTTCGTATTATTTCATGACAGCAACCCAGTGATTTACGGTAAGACCTGGAGGACCCAATTATTCTTATATTTAAAGCTTGCTCCTCCCAGGCTCTGGTTCCGTGGCCCCCTCACTCACTTGATTTGACTCCTGCAGTTATCCCCTCTCTGGCGTCATCTATCTTTTCCCTCGCTGCTGGTTCATCCCTAACAAACTACAAGTATTCTGGCATCTCTCCCAAATAAAAGACAAGCTAGAAAACAACACTCCACCCCACACTTCCTTCCAGCCCCTGTAACATTCCTCTTGCCCTTTATAGGTAAACTATTAGAAAAGGCGTCTATATGTTCCTACCGTAGTTACCTCCAGTTCTCTGGAACGCCTCCAATCAAAGGTTCCTCCCCATCCACGTCTTAAGGCACTTAGTGTGAACTCAAACATTTCTTACATGAATGCCTGGAAGAGCTCTTGTTAGGAGGTTGGCAGTATTGGGCAGCTCAGGGGTGGATTTGGGAAACCCGGTAGGGTGTGTGCTCTTTCCTAAGATCAGGAGTGGCACACCCTTAATACAATTTGTTTGGCTTAGTAAATGTTAGCTGTTATCTTTTTTTTTTGGCTGCACCTCACGGCTGTTAGGATCTTAGTTCCCCAACCAGGGACTGAACCCGGGCCCCAGCAGTGAAAGCGCTGGAGTCCTAACCACTTGACTGCAGGGAATTCCCATGTTAGCTGTTAATCAGAATATCTTATTAACAGAATGCTTGTTTTTCATTCTCCCTGCCCCCCATTTGTGTTCCTCAGGTACACAGGTACCCTGGCCGAACAAAGGCTGAGGCTAGAGTAGTTCATTTTTACAACTAATATTTTGAGCACTTAATTCATATAGTTCAACCTAGGCTGTGCTGAGTGCTTTACATGGATTAGGTCATCCTCAAAACAACCTTCTGGGGTAGATCCACATTTTCAATGGAGGAAACAAACACAGAGATTAAGTAACTTATCCAAAGTCACACAGATAGGATGAGACGGCGTTGAGATTTGAAACTAGGTAATTTGATACCACAGCCTTGACTCTTACTGCTTTACCTGCCTCCAAGAGATTTAAGGCCCTCCCTTCACACATCTTACATGAAACTATCCTGGATCGATAGGGGAATTAGACTGTCTTTTAAGGCCTCCGTTAGCATCTCACCTTCTTCTGGTAACTCATTTCAACAAAGTCAGAGGTTTTGCTTAGGTATAACTTAAAACCCATTGGAGGGATTCCCTGGCAGTCCAGCGATTAGGACTCTGCACCTCCACTGCAGGGGGCATGGGTTCAATCCCTGGTCGGGGAACTAAGATCCTGCAGGTTGTGTGGCCAAAAAGAAAAAACAAAACACAACAAAAAAAAACCATTGGATTCACCAAACATCTTAATCCCAAGGACTCTCATGCCCTAAAGAATATGTCCTTACCACTGATGGCCACCATTTTCCTGAGTCCGTTATTTCCCATGGCCTTTATCTTTTGTGAATGGTATCGCTGTAGTCATTGATAGTTATTTCATATAGAATCTGATCATATTTTCAGGAGCAAAATAGTTGATACATAGTTTAGGATAGTTACAGAAAATCTGAAGGTATGAGACTTTCTAGCTGTGAGGGTTAAAACTGTTTTATCACTGTTGAGATTTAAACCCATCTTTTGTTTGGTTTTGGCCTCGATGTGGCATGCAGGATCTTAGTTCCCTGATCAGGGATTGAACCCATGTCCCCTGCAATGGAAGAGCGGAGTCCTAACCACTGGCCCACCAGGGAATTCCATCTTTGTTTTTAATAGAGGAACCCTCCAACGAATGTTTATGGAGCACTGCTGTGGGCTGATCTTCTGGCAGATTTTGGGGATGTGAATTCCCACAAGATATGGTTCCTGGCCTTATAATTCTCTTGCTCCCCCTATTACAAATTAAAAAAAAAATTTTATTGAAGTAGAGTTGATTTACAATGTGTTAATTTCTGCTGTACAGCAGTGCTTTAGTTATGCATATATATATTCTTTTTAATATTCTTTTCCATTATGGTTTATCACAGGTTATTGACTATAGTTCCCCATGCTATACAGTAGGACCTTGTTGTTTATCCATTCTATATATAATACTTTGCATCTGTTAATCCCAAACTCCCAATCCTTCCCTATCCCACCTCTCCTCCCCCTTGGCAAACAAGTCTTTTCTCTATGAACAGAGTGAGTCTGTGAGTCTGTGTCAGTTTTGTAGATATGTTCGTTTGTATTGTATTTTATTTTTTAAATATTTATTTAATTTTGGCTGTGCCGGGTCTTAGTTGTGGCACTTGGGATCTTCATTGCGGCGTGCGGACTCAGTTGCGGCACACATGCGGGATCTAGTTCCCCGACCAGGGATGGAACCCGGGCCCCTTGCATTGGGAGCTTGGAGTCTTACCCACTGGACCACCAGGGAAGTCCCTGTGTTGTACTTTAGATTCCACATATAAGTAATATCATATGGTATTTGTCTTTCTGACTTACTTCACTTAGTGTGATAATCTCTAGGTCCATTTTACAAGTTCCTTAAATAGCTTGTATGATTCAGTATTTCTTACTGGGTAGCTATGGCCCACGGGAATTTGGAAGAACTCTGTAGGCATGCTTTCTCTTCAGAGGAATCGGTATCTAGTACTTGCCAGTTCCCTCCTCTCCATTATTCCAACAGTTTTACTAGGCCTTACTAGCTTTTAATTTTCTTTCCACCTGTTTGATACCAGTTTCTCTTAAAAACACTACTCAGGTTCCATTTCTCTGTTTTAAAACTTCACGTGGTTCCCTCCCTGTTGTCCACAGCATCAGGTTCAAACTCCTTGCTGCTTAACTGTGAGGCAGGCCAGTCTGGCCTGGTTCTACTTTCTAGCCTCCTTTTAGTTCCTATTATTCTTTTAACTATTATTCCTTTTATTTCCCACTGACCACTGAGCCAGACATGCTGAACCATGAGGTCCAAGTGTGTGAAACTGCTGTTTCACATATAAAAATGGCCGAATATCTACAATCTAATATGGTTCAAGTTAACACTTGCCATTCCTGCACAATATTGTGCTTTCATACTTCTTTTCTGCTGAGAACATCCTCACTTGCTTCATCTGAAAAACTCCCACTCCTCCTTTAAGACCCTCGGCAAGTGTCCCCACTTTCTGTGAGGCTTTCCTGGTTTGCCCAGTGGAATCAGTGACCCCACCCAAGGCTAGCGCCCTGCACGTGGCTCTCCTCACCACGCAGCCCGGTGGCTTTATCAGTCCGCTCCTGAGATGCCGGCTCCACCTCGTCTGGCCGTGAACAAGCCAAGGATGGAGACCACGTCACGTAGACCCTTGTCCTGCACAGTCCCAGTACTCAGTGTTAACGAATGTTGAAGAAGTAACTGCTTCCTTTATGAACTAATAAGTAGGAATAAAAAGCCACTCATATGCATGTTTTTAAAATTCTGATGTCATTTATTGGCACAAAAATTATTCAGATACAACATGGTGTCTAGACATGGCTACACTTTATACTTTGTGCATTTAGTTTAATATTTCTTTTGCTCCTAATTCCCAACATGTACTAGACCATCCCCCTCTGTGTCAGCACCTCCATGACAGCGTTCCTGTATTCCAAGGCCTTGCTCTAAACACAGAGCGTTCAGACGTCACTGAAAACATCCCAGAACCATGCTGGGGAGGCCAGTGTGGGCCTCCTACTGCTCTGTGAGCCGCTCCGTGTATCTGCTCAGCCGAGGCCGCCCGGCGATCTGAAGAAACTCCCCTCCGAGTGGCTCCAGTCTTGAAGTGTGTACGGTGCAGCATCACGGGTGAGGCAGAAGACAGACCTTTTCCATCCATTTTGGCCCATCGTGCAAGGGTTGTTGCTGCCGTCCATGGACCAGTGAGGTAATGAGATGGGCGAAGGTGACCAAGTCAACTTCTCCTGCTTCCTTACAGTTCAGAACCCTAATCCGTGTCCTCCAGGACCTGAGGCTTCAGGACTGTGCTGAGTTTGCTGGGTCCATGTCGAGAGCATCGACTAGGCCATTCTTCTGTCAGCAAACGCTTACGAGTTCTTCTGTGAGTTAAGTCAAACCCCGTATTTCTACAGTTATGAAATCTTCTGTCCCCGAAGTCAATGGCTTGATTTCTGTAGTATTACTGCGTTTACTGTCCTGGGAGCCAAGTCAAGCCTGTGTTTCTGACAATATATTCTTCAACAGCAGCTGGAAGGCTGGTTCAAACCAGCTTTTAATATACAGTAGTTCTTTTCATTTACATTTCAAAATATTTAACAGAGCTGAACTTTCTCACCATGGCTTCAGTTTGGTGGAAGCACGTACCAAAGTACAAAAGCCTCAAGAGAAATGCTGTGGGCATGTCTGGGCCTCTAGTTACCAGAAAGGACACCTAAGAAGACAGAGAGAAAAGGAGTATTTTAATAATTTGGGCTTCTTCAAAGCTTTACGTGGATACATTGAAAATGGAAAGAGCAAGGTCTGACAACCCCTGGGACGTCCCCTGAGATCTTTCACACCTAATTGTGCAGGACACGCTCATAATTTCCAGTCCAGGGCTGACGCCTGCTGTGGTCCCAGAAGGGCGCCTCCCCGCCACCCTCTCTCTCAAGTTTCTACCTTCAAGCGTGCCTCGGGCGATTAATCAAAGCAGACCCCAGAGTGGTCCTTGAGGTTACAATCCTGGATGATAAATTTGCCTTTTCATCTCCTTCTCTCTGTCTCTGCTTTGGTTTCTTCTCCTACCCTTCCCGTATCTCTGAATCGACAGCAAAAATCCCAAAAGAACCCCCCCACCCCAAATAAGGGGGCCTCACCTATTCTTCTAAACCAATATAAAATGTAATTTTAATTTATTTTGGCGTTTGCCTTCCAAATGCACATCCGCATTTCTCCATTTTCTCCTTTTTGGAACAATGAGCACAGAGAATACAAACTTTTTTTAAAAGAGATTTGAAACACGATTTCCCTTTATGGATACTGCCCCCCCACCCCCGCCCAAATCTTTTTCTGTGACTCTGGGTTTGGGGCACAGGGTGGGGTCCTGATTGCTCATCTGAACAGAGGTGCTTTGACAGGCCACTCACCAGCCGATGTAGCACTGGCAGAGGTTTTCATGGGAAGTTGCTTGTTTGATGAGCAGCTCAACTTGTGTTGGGACATCCAACGTTTCATCGTGAGAGAAGTCCCGACCTAGGACATGAGAAACAGAAGCATCCAGTCTGCACCCGGTTACTCCTCGTTGCCCCGTTTGGCTTACCTGTCCCCGCAGCCCAAATCAGTTCCTCCTCATACATGAATATAAAGGCTAGACAATAGTTGGATTTTAAATTCTCCTCCACGTGACCTGGATAACACCAGTCTCCTCTTAATACATACTCGGTTCTGGAGGGTAAAGTCCTACGGTCGGCTGAGTTCAGGAGTGGCGAAGACCTGGCTGATGGGCTTATGAAGACTCCTTCTAGTCCATAATCACCCCTGAGTTCGGCAAGTGGCCGAGGAAGCCGGTTCTTTTCGATCCTTCTAGCCTCCCCTTCGAGTCTTTCCTCCCGCAGCGCCGCCTGCTTTCATCACACATTCATACTCTCCCACCTCACTCAGGCACTGAGCGCTGCCTGGCCGGCCCGTGCTGCTTCTCTGGCAGCGCACCTTCCCATCTCCGCAAGGGCCACTCCAAGTCCTCTGCTCTCCCTGAACGTCCCAGCCTCTCCTCTGGCTCCTCGCCCTCACCAGCGCCCTCATGTCCCCCTCTGCGATTTAATGGACTCGCCAAATGCACAGTGTGTCGGGCGTGTTCAAGGCGCTGGCTTCCTCTCCTTCCTTCCTGTTACCCCACAGAGCCGTCCCTCCTCCCATTTAAGGCCGAGATCACCTGCACTTTGCTCCACCGCTGCTGCTTCCTTAGGAGCCTTACATCGACTCTCCTGCCTCTCACTCATATCTGCAAACTCTCCCCCTCACATTCTCACTTTTTTTGTAAACGCGTTCCTCTCCTACTGAAGGAAAAAACAGCCTCTCCAACTGCTCCTTCTCCAGCTTCATCCTCTCTCCTCCCTGCACAGCCAAACTTCTCAAGAGTTTTCAAACTTGTCTCCATTCCCTCGCTTCTCTCTCTCACTTCACATTCTCTTCAATTGCTTTAGTCTGGCTGTCAGGCTCATCACAGCTCTCAGAAGGTCACCAGAGACTTGGAGCCACACTTGATCCCGCCCCACCCCTCATGCCCCACCATCAATCCTCTGGCTTTAACCTTCTAAATGGCTCTTGAATCCACCTCCGCTGCCACCCTTGTCTAATCAACTGTCCAGCCTGCACGACTGTGGCAACTGCTTCCTCCCCTGAGCCCCTGCTCCACCCATAGCCAGAGCAGGCAGGATGTCACAATGCAAACCTGCCCAGGCCCCCCAACCCCTTAAAACCTTTCAGTGGTTTCCCACTGCCCATAAGACATAGGATAAAAATATAAGGTCCTAAAAAAAAAAAAAAAAAAAAAAAAAAAAAAAATATAAGGTCCTGTATGATCTGGCCCTGGCCTACCCAGAGTCAAAACATTTTGCATTGTGCTCCTCCCACCTTTCTCCGGGGCAGTTAAGACTGGCAGGCTTTCGGACCTTTTTTCTTGCTATGCTCCCTCCTTTACCTGGAACAATCTGTCCTAATCAACTCCTCTTTCAGATTTTAAGCTCATGGGTAGTTTGCTGAGGAAAGCTTTTCCTGAACTCCTGAACTTAAATCCCCTGTTACTGGCGTCATAGCCCCAGTCTCTCTCTTCCACTCGTAACAGTATTCCTCTTTAGATTCTAAGCCCCACGAAGGCGGGGAAGCTGCCTGTTTTTACCAACACCGTTTCTTCAGCATCTAGCACTTGTGGGTGCTCAATAAACCAATGTGCCTTGACGACAAAGCTTACGTGCCAGGCCCTATGCTCAGTGCTGGGCCTCCCACGTCTCAGTTCATCCTCACCGCCTTCTGAGGGGTCTTTTGCCTCCCCGCCTCCCACCCCCAAGTCACACCATCTGGTTAATGTGACATGTCTCCTGTTCAAAAGTATGTGTTTCTCCCCTTCCATGTTCTCCACTCCATAACAGCTACCTGAGCACAGATGGGCAACGAATCAAGTGGTCAGATTTGCTCTGATATCAAGCCATGATAATAAAAAAAGTTTTGCCTGAATTTGGCTGACTCTGGACCCAACAGAACTTTACTGTTAAACTTCACTGTTAAAACAAGGTTAACAACATTACTTAAAGAAAGTTTATTGGTCATTAGAGAATCAGAGAGGGTCCTTAACTGATGGCCTCAGAGACACTCCAGTTAGCAGCACAGGGTCAAAGTTTAGGCACCAACACCATTGGAAACTGGGCCAACCACCCACTAAAGGAGATTTTATGTCCCTCTCAAGTAAACACATACACACACTCACCAGTGAGCTTATCTCGAACTCTGTTAATAATCTGAATAGCTTTCTTATTTAGGGCCTCTGGTTTCACCAAACCGTCTCCAACTGGAATACACAAAAGTAGAAATAACAGTAAGATTGGATCATCACAACAGGTTCAATGGATGCCCCTGTTTTCTCAAATATTCACTTTGTAAATGTTGAGTAATTCTTCTTCTTTGTCTAGCTTTGTCCTCAGAATATAATGAGAAATTCACAGGATCTTTTCTGCTCAAAGGCAGTTTTGTTGCCTCCTCTTACTGACCCTCATCATGGTGCACACAGCTGCTATGTTCTTAATGAGCTAGTCACTGGTGTGATTCCTCAGAGGCTGGACTTACTGAAAGAATGAATAGATTCTGGCACTGTGGTCCCTGTTTTCTTATGGGCTGGTTCCCCAAGTTCCACACCATCCAAAATTTCTAGGAGGAAAAAAATCAGTTAGCAGAAAATTCAAACACCAAGAAGCCACTGTTTCAAGGTGTTAGCTCTAATTCTTCATGTACTATATTCCCTTTAACACCTGCCCTACCTATCTCAGAGGGGAAAGGAGAGAGGAAGTGTTATGTTACTCTTTATGTATTTAAAAGTTTTTAGTGAGTTCCTGGGTGGTCTAGTGTTTAGGATTCGGTGCCTTCACTGCTGTGGCCCGGGTTCAATCCCTGGTCAGGGACCTGAGATCCCACAAGCTGCATGGCGCAGCCAAAAAAATTCTTTTTAAATCTGCAAAGCATGAATCTGCAAACATACAGCATTAATAAACTGCTCTGACACACAGAATAGGATCACGAGTCAAAGATCCGGTAACAAAATCTGGTTGGACAAAAACTGGTAATAACATAAAGAAAACTAGCTTTCAAGGGGTCACACACATGACTGAAATGTTATTCCTTGGAGGAATTTATACATCAATTCTGGGGAGAAAAAGTCCACAAGCTTTAGGGTCACCCTCCAATGACTGTGGCCTTCAGGAGAGCAGTCTAGAATCAGAACTATGAAGTTATTTACACATTGTCCTTGGACATCACAGGCCTTCAAACTGAAGCTAGTAATAATACTTTTATTAATGAGTCCCTGGAACTTCATTTAAAAAAAAAAAATTTATTTATTTATTTATTTATGGCTGTGTTGGGTCTTCGTTGCTGCACGCGGGCTTTCTCTAGTTGCGGCGAGCGGGGGCTACTCTTTGTTGCGGTGTGAGGGCTTCTCACTGCAGTGGCTTCTCTTGTTGAGAAGCATGGGCTCTAGGCGCGCAGGCTTCGGTAGTTGGGGCACACGGGCTCAGCAGTTGTGGCTCACAGGCTCTAGAGCACAGGCTCAGTAGTTGTGGTGCACGGGCTTAGTTGCTCCGCGGCATGTGGGATCTTCCCAGACCAGGGCTTGAATCCGTGTCCCCTGCATTGGCAGGCAGATTCTTCACCACTGTGCCACCAGGGAAGTCCCTGGAACTTAACTTTTAAGCCACATAAAAACAACCAGGTCCACCAGCACCTGGTGCCACCAGAACAGGCTGTCCTGATTCCCCTCTGCAATAATGTATTAAGGAGGTGGACCCTGAGAGTTAAACCAGTAAGTATCACGTAATTTGGGTGAGGCCAGTCATCTGTATGAGGCCCCCTAGACACCGTGGGTGATTCAGGTATTTATGGTATCCAGTGTAGAGTCCAAGCTATTCATAAATGATACCAACCCAGGATCTCAATTTCCTGCCAAGAACACTCTCTTCCTTTTTACACATCCAGATTCCATCCATCCAGTAAGGCTCAGCTTAAATCCCACCAGCCCACGATCTCCCTAAACCACTGCAGTTCAGAGCGATACCTCCTTTCTAAGGCCCACCATCCCTCTGTTACCAACCAAATTATGTGGTACCTGTGCAGTGCACTCTTCTCTTTATTATTTCATATATACTCTGGTCAATTCCATAATGGGACTGTGTGCTTCTTCAGGGCATTCCTGGTATCTCACATTCTTTTTGCACCTCTAAACACTATTTGGCTTAGCTAAGTAACTAGCTGCAAATGTTCCATAAGTATTTGTGGAGAATATTTTACTGTTATACACCCTGACAATACTTCCTAAAGGATGACTGTGTAGGATGTTGTTAGATGTGGAGGTCAAAGGGTTGGGCTCAGGGTAGGGAGCAAAGGGCAAGGGTAAACAAAGTTAAACAGCTTTACTTTGAGACGTGTCAGAGCATTTAATAAGCTGACCCTGTTCTGGCTCTTGGAAGGACATTATCTTCTTGGAACCCTGTTCTGTGGACCACATTCTTGGAAACAATGTTTCATGTGGTTTCCCAGCTCCTCAGGCAGCAGTGTGAGTACATTTCTGCTGCTTCCATCTTCCTATTTCTGAGCTATTAACAAAGCTTTAGGATTAAGGTATTATAGCTAGTAATTATCACAACCCAGGTACCATTAAAGGGCAGGCTAAATACAGGCTAATATTCAGACATACTTTTTTTTTTTTTTTCTTCTGCAGTACGCGGGCCTCTCACCGCTGTGTTCTCTCCCATTGCGGAGCACAGGCTCCGGACGCGCAGGCTCAGCGGCCATGGCTCACGGGCCCAGGTGCTCCGCGGCATGTGGGATCCTCCCGGACCGGGGCACGAACCCGTGTCCCCTGCATCAGCAGGTGGACTCTCAACCACTGCGCCACCAGGGAAGCCCCAGACATACTTTTAATTATGTTTTTCCAGATAGATTAAGATTGGATAGTTTGATCAAAATTTCTGAGCTTTAGCTACCCACTCCTTCCTGAGAGGCATTAAATAAAACACACGTTAGGTGCTTACTACTTTAAGTCATGCTTCCTAAAGGCAGTGACAAAGCTCACCCTCTTCTACAAACACTATGGACAGAAAAGGACAGAATCTGCAACCCTTCAGGGGATGCGCCCACCTACTGACTGGCCAGCAGAGTAGGAATCTGTCCTCGTTCGTGATCGCTTGTTGCCTTTGGTATTTGCTAGGGAAAGAAATAAAGGGAGGATTAAAAAGTGCTTCAAATTTTGACTTGAAAAAAACTTGATTGATATATTTTCTTATAATCATAAAAATATAATTTTCCCAAAAGCTATAACCCCTAAGAGAGAAGAACCAAAGATGTATTGCTCGGGAGAAAACGGGTAGCTGTTAGCACAGGTATCCCATCCTGAGGGACACTTTATATGGTTGAGAGCTGGATTCAGACAATGTAAACCAGACAACAAGGTGAAAGTATGACAAGCACAGTGGAAAAGACGCCTCTTCTTAGTAAACACCTTCTAAGGAGGTGTTTAGAATAGACTGAGACATTGCTGAGACACCACAACTGCTTGCATCTCCTGTCAAAATTCCATCTGCTACTCAACATGAAACCTAAACAAAAATCATTAGAGTACTTAATTTACCCTGAAAAAGGTTTCAATTAGTATCTAAACTGATGACTGGAGTTTTCTGTCTTAGTTAATAAAAATACTTGAAATTCATTTCCAGCCACCAGAGCTGCTTTGTGAAAATGTAATGCGGTGGCCTAGTAACGTGTCTTGGGCTCCGTGCTTGAAGGGGGACAGGATCGTGAAATGGAATGCGTCAGATACTCCCACTTTGGGAGAGTGCGGACTCCAGTTCCCAGGCACTTGCTAAGACTCACTGTCCATCAGCCTCCAGTTCAGCAAGGGGTCATAGACGAAGGCTTCCAGCACAGCCATGACGCTGTCCTTGTGCTCCCGAAGCACTTCCATCACCGTGTGGCATGTGATTCTGTAGTTGCCGTCCAGGCCCGTGACCTGCAGATGGGCCAGAGCCATTCACCACAGAGGTCACCAACACTGGCCCCTGAAGGCCTTACAACCGAAAGTCAGGCAGTCAAGAAGGCGTGTCACCTCCACTCAGGAAGACGACTTAGCCCATTACTGATGGGCCAGGCTGGGAATGTCTTCAGAGCAAAGGGTCAGGTCAGGACTGTGATTCATATAAAACAAGGTCTGGAGTAAAGGTTGGTAAGACTTTCAAAGACGGATCATTTCTAACACAATGGAAAATACCAAGAAACGACTACAGAATAACCTGGGCATTTGGGGAAGTGGAGATCTAAAAAGGAAGCAAGTCTGTCCTCAGAGAGGGTTGGAACTGTGTCGGTCCCGCTTCAAATCAGCTCATTATCAATATCCACTCACCTCCATAGCATTGGTCAACATTCTCGTTAGTCTAAATGGAATCTTCTCTGGGAACTTCTCTCTGGTCATAGCAACCTAAGGATAATAAAGGGAAAAACCAAGTCCACTGGTTAGACTTTTCCTCAGCTGAAGCCAGGGGCAGGCAAGTGGCTTTCCTCTGCATCACCAGCACCGACTTCAATTAGAGCACAGAAAGGAAGCAGCTTGAGTTTAGTGACGGGTCTTGTCACTGGGATCGAATAGACAACTAAAAATAAAAGAGAGAGGGTGGGGGAGAGGGAGAGGGGGAGAAATGGGGAGAGGGGGAGAGGGAGGGTGGGGAGAGAGAAAGAGAGGAAAGAGTGAGGGAGAGAAAGAGAGAAAAAAAGAAAAAGACAAGTGTGCATCACGCCCAGGCCTTTGACCAGCAGGCCATGTCAAGGATAAGGGATTCCTCCACTTAAAGAGCGTGTGTGGGGACTTCCCTCGTTAAGACTTCGCCTTCCAGTGCAGGGGGTACGGGTTTGATCCCTGGTAGGGAACTAAATCCCACATGCTTTGCGGCTAAAAAACCAAAATATCAAAAAAAAAAAAAACCAACAGAAGCATACTGTAACAAATTCAACGAAGACTTTAAAAATGGTCCACATCAAAAAAAAAGAAACTTAAAAAAAAAATTATAAAGGACTTCCCTGGTGGTCCAGTGGTTAAGACTCTGCCCTTCCAATGCAGGGGGAGTGGGTTTGATTCCCTGGTCGGCGAACCAAGATCCCACGTGCCGCGCGGAGCGGCCGAAAAGAAAAAAACAAACAAACAAAGGAGGGTTGTGAACCGTGCCCCCCATCCCCCTTTTTCTGAGTCCAATTACAGCAAGTATCAAAGAGCATGGATGTCATTTATGAGACTGATTTTCTATCACCTTGGTAGGAGAGGCAGGGGTGAGGATAATGCATTTTGGGCTTAAGTTTGCCTAAGTGGTTGGAGCGGGGTGGAAAGTGATCATCCGGGAAGGTGAGGTTACGTGGTGTTCTGGAACGCGTGTTCACCTCAAAGCAGTCCCCAAAGTCAATGTGCAGGATCTTCCCGCTCAGCCGGTCCAGCATCAGGTTGGATGGGTGTCTTTGAGAAACAGAAGAGAGACCGGGGGAGGTCAAGAGAACAGCACAGATGAACAAATCCCCAAGTCTGTGAGACTCTAGGCCAGGGGCTGGCTAACTACAGCACTCAGGCAAAATCTAGCAGCACCCCTCCAACTTTTGTAAGTAAACTTTTACTGGAACACAGCCACACTCATTTGTTTATACATTGTTTCAGGCTGCTTTTATGCTACAGCAGCAGAGATGAGTAGTTGTGACGGAGATCGTATGGCCAGCGAAGCCTAAAATATTTATTATCTGGCCCTTTACAGAAAAGGTTTGCCGACCCCTGCCCTAGGGCTCAAATGAGAATTTATCTGTGTGAATCACAAGCTGCCCCATGATACCGAGACAATTTGCTATCCCAAGGTCTTTGGTCACAGGATAAATGGTTCCTGGCAGTGCTGGCATCTCAGAGTGACAAGGTTCTATCTTCGCTACTCGGCACCTATCATAGGGTCTCATCTCCCTGAGCCCCTGAGCCAATTCAACAGGTGTTTTACTAAGTTTTTTTTTTGGATCTTAGTTCCCTGACCACGGATTGAACCGTGCCCCCTGCATTGGGAGCACGGAGTCTTAACCAGTGGACCACCAGGGAAGTCCCTCTGAGTTTTTTAAAAACAGGAATTTATTATTTCTGTGGGATAAAATTTTTTTCACTCTCAAATAATTGCATGAAACATGATCTCAGGAGAAGAAGAGTAGACGTCGGAATACTAGTTGTTTTTGTTTTGAATTTCTGAACATTCCTAAACTACTTTTTCAGTCAGTACACTAGGATGAAATTTATTATGTAGGAATATCAGAAGGATCTACTTTGGTTGGTTTCAATTAAGGAAACAGAATTATTTATCTTAGCATGGTGGTGATTGATGAACGTTTATTGAATCAATAAAATCAACTGGATTTAATATGGGTTTTAATACATTAAACCAACCTATGGAGAAAGTAGTACCCTTGAACTATTGTTTTTCTTCTCTTTAGTTTGATGTGTTGTTCTGTTGGCATGGACAATAAATAGGGGACTAAGGTTGATGCCCCAAAAAGCGCCTAAAGTACAAAATACAAATACTTACCAAATGGTCATAAATCTCACTGGAAAACAAAATGAAGCCATTCAAGAAAACTACAATGGCTACAAAATGAAGCCATTCAAGAAGCAAGACTCAAAGAAACAAATTCACTCACCTATCGCCCAGGCCCAAAATATACCCAACCATGGACATGACTGCTAAAGAACGGGTGTAATTGGTTCTTCGATCAAACCACACCTAGAACACAGGAGCACACGTGAACCAAGGCTCTGGAAACTAACTTGTTTCAACATAATTATACCCCAATCAGTTGTTTGCTTATAGTCCATCAATAAGCAGTTAGAACGTATAAGGGAACCAAAATCACATTCATAATTACAAAGATAAACTATGCTCAGAATAAACTTAATTAGAAATGTGCAGAACTTAGATGAATAAATAAATTAAACTTTGCTTAGAAATATAAAGACTTGAGTCAGTGAAAATATCCATTTAAGGATATCCACTTAAGATTGAAAAGATGTACTATCCTCCCAGATTATTCAATACACTTAAAGTAATTTCAATAAAAATTCATTGGCACGTTTTTGAGGGACCTTGACAAAATGATCCCAAAATTTATCTGGAAAAAAATTATATGTAAATAGCCAATGAGAAGAGACTTGTGTTAACAGTGGGATACTTGAGGAGAAACAGGCAGAAAGATCAATGAAATAGAAATTCTAGAAAGAAATCCAAAGGCATATAAGAATTTAGTATATAATAAAAATTGACTCTTTTAAATAGTGGTGAAAGGATGGATGATTTGGTAATACTAAAATATTACTTCATCGTCTTAAAAAAATAAAATTTATGCCCTAACTTTAAATTCCAACTTGGGTTAAGGATTAAATGTAAACACAAATCTTTTTTTTCCCCTTGTGATAAGAACTTATGTAATTTACTCTCTTAACATCTTTTATATTTATCATACAGCAGTATCATATCACATCACAAATCTTATAATTAGTACAAGAAAAGATAAGTAATCTTGAGGTGGAGACTTTCTAAATATAAAGCCAAAGGTAGACTTTAAAGAAAAGGATTAAAAATCTATTAACTTCTAACATTTAAAAATGCACATCAAAACCAAAACAAAAATTTCAAACTGAGAAACATACTGTTAACAAAATTGAAAAACCAAATAAATAGGAAATTTATAATACATATGAAAAAGATTTAACAGCCTTAAATAAAATACTATCGTAAAGCAATGGTTGAAACTTGAAACTACTAACTACTGCTAGATTGCATGGCTCGCCCATTCAGTTTCTGCTCTAAAAGACTGCCCATCATCCACAGCTAATCATTACAGAGACTCGTCCACCAGGTGCACAGGAACAAACAAGAAAACCATTCCTGACCCGAGGGGGTGCACCAAAGGGCAGTGGCACGAGTGGGGTGGGGTGGGGTGGGGTGGGGTGCCGTACCTCGGAGCTGGGGCTCTTCAGCCACAGCAGCCTGGCCAGGTCGTCCCCAGCTGTGTTGTTGACGGCGTGCTCAAACACCTCGACCTTCTGCATCAGAGTCAGGTGGTCGTAGTCTGGAGCCATCTGCACCAGGACACAAGGGCTGTGAGGGGCGGCCTGAGATAGGCAACCCAGGAAGAAACAAGCCTCCGTGGCCAGGCAGGGCTGGGTTCTAATTTCCCCACCACCGCCAAAAGGAGAAGGGAAACAAAGAAAAGCAGTGGCCACTCTAACCCAATGACCACAGGAAGTGCCAGGGCTAAGGGTAAAACGGGCCTTGCCTCAGTGCCAGGCTACCGGTATGAACGAGAACACTGAAAGGTTCACGGTTTTGGGCAACAAACAATTCTCGTTCTCCTCACTCACACACCTACTAAGCATTATTTCCCCATATGGCCAGTCAGTGCTCTGTATACATTATTAGTATTCAGTAGATACATGTTGCCTGATACATAATGCTGTCTAGTCTCACGGAGGGTGATGGAAACCTAATTTCTGGGCTTTAGGGTCCTTCTGTTTCTTAGAGAAGGTTATCTGCTTTAGGACTCACATCATTAATCCTTTGTCAACAGCTAATTCCCTCAAACAGATTTTTCAGTGGTGGACACGTATAGGAGAACGAGAAAAGCAGCTTTGTGCAGATTCCCTGACTGGTGAGTTTTGCCTCCGAGACACTAAAGGGTTGGGCCTGGCAGACTCATCACATACCCGCAGCATGATGCGATGCTCGATGTTGAGAAGGATCTTCTTTTTCTCCCTGTAGTCCCGGATGAGGGCGTGCAGCGTGTCACAGTGGGGGACCCAGCCGATGAGGCCCGAATTGGTTGATAAGGGAATGACAGCATATCTCTGGATGCTAAAACCCATGAGGAAGCAGGGTCACTGAGCAGAAAACAGAGTAGAACCTTTTTTTTTTTTTTTTTTTGTGGTACGCGGGCCTCTCACTGTTGTGGCATCTCCGGTTGCGGAGCACAGACTCCAGACACGCAGGCTCAGTGGCCATGGCTCACGGGCCCAGCCACTCCGCGGCATGTGGGATCTTCCCAGACCGGGACACAAACCCGTGTCCCCTGCATCGGCAGGTGGACTCTCAACCACTGTGCCACCGGGGAAGCCCCAGAGTAGAACTTTGATCCACTCATGGCACATGCAAACTGGTTTGAATGAACCCGCCGGCACAGGGCTATTGTGGGGTGTGTGATGAGGGACGTTTGTGAAGGATAACGCATCACACAGAGTCAGGGGGCTGACGGTGTGAAGGCACCATCAGCCTTCCCAAGCTGTCTAACAAACTCACTCCTTTGGGGGAACAATCCCGTGATTATTTCTAAGCCTAAAATAACCTCCCCACTTAATATCTTTGTTCTTTTTTTTTTTTTTTTTTTTTTTTTTGCGGTACGCGGGCCCCTCACTGTTGTGGCCTCTCCCATTGCGGAGCACAGGCTCCGGACGCACAGGCTCAGCGGCCATGGCTCCCGGGCCCAGCCGCTCCGCGGCATGTGGGATCCTCCTGGACCGGGGCACGAACCCGTGTCCCCTGCATTGGCAGGTGGACTCTCAACCACTGCGCCACCAGGGAAGCCCCATATCTATGTTCTTAACAGAAAGAGGAGTAAGAGAAGACTGAGGACAGGAAGGGCTTGGCAGGGCTGTCATCCTGTAAGGGTAGAACACATTGAATTTGTGTAATCTCCAGTCTAAAGGCCACAAAGTGTTCCTTTCTGAATCCTCTGGAGGTTATCAAAGGCATTTCCCATGAGAACAGTCTAAAAACCTGGCGAATTTTTCTCTTGGACACCTTGGCTATTGACGACTTCCTGTCAGGTATGTAATTATTTATTTGGCGAAGGTACACGACTACCTGGAGAGACGTTAAGAAATACCTAGAAGATCTCTCGGCACCCTGAGTACCTGAGGTTTTTCCGAAGAGACGTCGGGTCATTGGCCAGAAGGGTGTTGACCAGGCCGAAGAGCTGCATCACTCGCTCGTCCTGCCGCAGATCTTCATGGCCCTTCAGGAGGAAGACAAACTCGTGCCCGTTGCTGCCTGTAAAGAATGGGGGGAGCAGTCAGCGAGGATCAGAGGGTCTCAATCCCACTGGCTGGTGGACCACCACTGCATTCACAAGTCTGTGGACACATAACTTACCCAGTCATACTGTCCCTACAAAGAGAAGAAATACTCCCTAGAACGGATGAAAAGAATGGCCCTCCTGTTAATGGTCCGCCAATGAGATGTTCAAATCAACATAAGTAAAATTTTTAAAAAACTGTCTTCGAGGGCCAGGAACAAGTCTGCACAAAGATGGTCACTCTACATGTCCCCTCCCCAGCCCACTTTCTGTCCTTCTCTGTCCTGCTCTGACCCGAGAAGCCTGACCCCTAGAGACCACATCCCCTGGGCTCCCCTGTGTGCTTGGCCAATGGGGGCAGTGGCAGGAGGTCAGAGGGTGGGAAGAGGGAGAGGTCAGGGTACTTGCCCCTGACAACTGGCCAGGCTACGGTTCTGGAAATAGCTCCCTCCCACTGTCTGAGCCACGGCTTCTAGGGGACGGCCTCTCTTTCCAGGTTACAGCCCTTGGCGGGCTCTGTGCCCTCTTCATGCTGGAGGTTAGGGGTGAGGACTAACTTCACACTACCGGCTCTCTTAACTCAGCCACACCTCCGAAAACAGTCCTTTGGTAAAGTCTCTTTAATTAGACGCTTCTGAAAGCTGACCAACACGTGTTTTAGTATTAGAAAAGGCCAGCCCACGGAGAGACAATAACCCGTGGACCACCATTTGCTGCTGCCGGTGAATAATCACTGTTTAAAAAACACAATCACTGTTAAAGGCAAGAAAGCTGAGAGTGTCAGCAGAGCACTCAGGCCTCCCGAAACCACACCCCCTAGGTAACGAACCTCACTGTCTGAACTGAGTTCTACTTCCGTCTGTTCACTTTACACAGCAATTCCCACAAAGAGAGAATGTGAGAGTAAACAGGGACACTCAAGCCCGGTGCCCTTCCTTCGACGTGGCCTGTCACCTGCCGTGCTTGTATCCGGGGCCTCCTTCTTGCCTCATCAGCTCCCTGACAGCTGCCCACCCACCCATCCTCCACATCGCAGGCCTTCACAGCTCCCTTCCACCTGTTCTGGGGGTGGGGGGGAGTGTTATGCTTCACTTAAGTAAGCACAGCTGTATGAATCAACGAGGGGTCCCAGGGAGGAGGCAGTAAAGGAGAAACCCACTTTTCCCTACTCGGCTCTCAATAAACGGGAGAAAGATTAGTCGTGTGGACAGCGAGCAGTCGTTTCAGGAGAGGGGAGGGGTCTGCCAGGGTGGGAGGGAGACTTGGGTCCTTACCCGAGTCTCGGGTCCGCACGACGGTCCTTACCCATAAGCGTCAACTTCCGGGGCCTCTGCTTCGATGTGATGACTTGTAGAGATGGTGCAATGGACTGAATGCGAATGATCGGCTGGTTGGGGTCATATGTTCCCGGCACAGCCAATTCCAGGTCCCGGCACATCAGAAGTTTTGGGGACACGTATTGCAGCTCTAAGGATGTGAGCTGTGAATAATTACCACAGGGTTTAGTTTTCTGCCTCAGGGAGGAATTTAAATGCCATTTAAGTATTTTTCAATGGGTTGCTAATAGCGATGACTTGTCCCTTGTCTGCAGGTAGAAGTGGAACCAGGTGCTGGGGGGTTAGTGTTAGAATGTTCACGGACAATAAAACAGAAAGGACTATAATGACCGTTAACCCTGCTGGAGCCTCAAGATCCTACCTGAGGCAGCTGCTTTGAGATTCGTCTGAACACGTGGTAATAGAGGTCCCAGGCTTGGGTGAGGTCCTTGACATTCCCTGATTTCATGTACTTCCTGCACCACTCTTGGGCCTCCATTAAATCTCGACCATACGCCTGAGAGGGAATGCAGGGGAAATTTGCAAGTTGTCATTTGTGTTGACTAAGCCACAAGGCTGAGTCCCCAAGCAGACAGCAGAACTCCTCGGGAGCGCACCCTGGCCAGAAGGCACTGGCCTGGATCGCTCAGCAGGGAAGCTCGGCAGTATTCCAGCCCCAAAGTCCCAACCTCAGAATGGCTTCTCAGGTAAAGTAAGTTCGGAAGACAGACGAGATGGCCTCGTGAGGAATCCCATAGTTTTCCCATTAAAGTTTTGGGAGAGTTCTTGTAACGTAGTGACAAATAAATTTCTGATGTTTTATATCCTATGACCTCCCTCCATCAGAATACATTTTCTTCAAGTCAGTAAAGAGGTTAGAGGGAAAGGCGTCTGCAAAAGGCTCTGGAGTCCCGTCAGTTGACGCTTTTTCATTCCATACCTGGTTAAAGGATGTTTCCTTCAGAGTCTGGGGTCCCCGCTCCATCATAGCATGCAGGGGCTCCAGCACCTCGAACATGCCTTTCACGTTCCTCTCCCCAAAGTACAAGCGAGATGCCTCTTCCAGGCCTTCATGCCACATCTCGTGCCAGAGAATGGCCACTCGGATCAGCTCCTCACTCACCTGGGTCAGAAAGGGGAAGGAGGGAAGCACCAAGGATAAGCTAAGCTCAGGAAGGCCTGTCTCGGAGAAACAGAAGGTACTCTATCTGGCAGCCAGAGGGAGTACGCAGCCCTGTCATGAGGAAGAAAGACAATCTCACTCAAGACCTCTGCTCGGTGACCAGAGGCCGTGAAATCTGCCCTGCCCCGACTCACCATCATGGCCTGTTGTACCAAGGTGTTACTGTGCTCGCACATGTTCTTCAGAATCTTGTTGGCCGCATTGTGACGGGCCGTGGTGGTAGACTTAGAAGCCACCGTCAGCGGGTAGATGAGGGCCTGAAGCAAATACAGAAGGAACATTTCCAAACTCGTGTGAAAGGAGGATGACAAGAAGATGATACCGACACTCATCTGAGTCTACCAGGCAGGGGCTATACGATCTTGGCGGGGGTTCTTTCTTTCCTGGAAGGGCCCTGGGTCCCAGAGCCTGCCAGCTAGGCAGGCCCTCCCGGGGGCAGGACAGGACACTTAGCTCCCAGTTGCACTCGCATCTCTAGAGCAGCTTTAGGAAAGGCTGACCACCAAATCAGAAGGTCAGCAGTTAGATGAGAAACTGCCCCGGGTCTCCACGTACCTGGGGGTGGTACCGACCAATGTCTGTGAGAAGCTGGTGAATGAGACGTCCCACCAAGGGCCTCGGCGTATCAATTCTCGCAATGAGCTGAGGTATAACCTGATATTCAGAAAGACACAGTGTGCAGCATGAGATGTGGAAACAACTCCAGTTATTCTTCTGAGCCACGAACAGCTCTTATGACTTGTTTGGTAGATGCTGTTGGGCTTGGAAATGGTTCATTCTCTTCAGTTCTCTAAAAGGAACTGAAGAAAATATGGAGTCTTGACCTTGGGGTCGATCCCTACTTCCTCACCACTGTACAGCACATACTTCCTTGCTACTCTCAACAGTGTATGACTGTAAGAGGAGACAGACGAGGAGCAAAATCTGACCCATCCCCACCTGTAACCAAGTGTCCTCCCCTGTAATCAAGTGTCCTCACCTGTAACCAAGTACCTCACCTGTAACCAAGTACCCTTACCCATGACCAATTGTCCTCACCTACAACCAAGGAGCCTCACCTATAACCAAGTGTCCTCACCTGTAACCAAGTACCTCACCTGTAACCAAGTACCCTTACCCATGACCAATTGTCCTCACCTACAACCAAGGAGCCTCACCTGTAACCAAGTGTCATCACCTGTAACCAAGGAGCCTCACCTATAACCAAGTGTCCTCACCTGTAACCAAGTACCCTCACCTGTAACCAAGTGTCAATCTGGATCGCTTTCACCCCTTCCACTAAGGCTTCATTTACATCTGGCCAGTGACCATAATCAAACCATAAGGTGAGGACTCTGGAAAAGAAAAATGAGTCATAGAAAATTTAATTTACCAGCTTTTGTCTGTTTTTTCATCTTCAAGACTCTTGGGAAGAGAAATGGCAGAATTCCAAATCAGTGGCTCTCCAATGTGTTCGGTCTTGGGACTGCTTGGGAGTGGGTGGGTGGGGATGGCCAGCGGTGCTCGGCCAAACACAGGACGATTATTCCAAGTGAATGATTATTTAATTCCAGGTAACACAGAGGGGTCACCATGGCATCAGCTCATAACACTAACAGACGAGCCCATGGATAAGCTTTGCACGTGCAGAAAGAGTTGCCTGCAGCACAGCAGCAACTTGGAAACCTGGCACTTAGCCAGTGGAGACCCCAAACGCAGGAGGGCTGGTCACCTAGAGCCTCTGGGCTGGCTGGCCTGTTGCCATTTGTTTAGGCCTCTCAGAGTTGCCTCCAAAAGCTGAAGGAATTTCAGCGATATTGGGAGAAACAGCTGGGTTTCTTCTTCCTACATAACAAGCCACACACGGGCAGTCCTTGGGCCACTGCTCCCTCCTCTTTGCAGATTTCACCCGCACAGGTGGGGCTGGTCAGCTGTGACTCTGGGACGTGCTCATCGGGGTGGGTAGGGAAAGAGGACTTTATGTGTGACTTCTGTGACCTGCCATCCACATGGCCCACCAGGGCTTCCCTTCCTTTCCCTGATACCTGAGCGTGTCCTGGAGGTTGTTGCCTCGTGACAAAGAGATGGATCGGAAGAAGCCCTGGACAGCAGGGACGGTGTACATCAAGAGAGTTTTGGACAAATCCTGTTGGAACACACGTATGTTAGTGACACTCTTGCCTCAGCTTTCTCATCTGTAAAATGGGCATAAGAGCATACTAAATAGTATCCCCTTCAAAGAGTGGTTATGAGGATTAAAGCAGCTAATACACAGAAAGCCTTTATATCAGCACCTGGCACAGAGCAAGCATTCAGTAATGGCAACGGTGCCGTAACTGTTACTATCCTGGGCTAACAGTGGCTTCCGGAACAGGGTGGCAGAGGAGGTGGGGCTAAGGCCCTGAACATGCTGATCTCTGGGCTGGTCAGCTGCCCCAGGCCCTGAACCGACAGCCTCAGGGGAGGTGGAAGGGGAGAGAAAAAGACAGGGGATGGACTCTGCCGGGCTCTGTGCTCAGAGTGGGCCCGAAGATGTGTAGGCTGCCTTCACACCGGTGCAGAGCATTAGGAGAATGAGCTCAGTCACATGGGAAGCATGACAAGGACCTCATTCTTCAGCACAGGGGCTACGTCAGTTCCCCAAACCCAAATATATAAACAAAAGTACTGTCTCAAACAATGCCGATGGCAAACCATGTTTTCTGGCTTCAACCAGAGCTTCCGAGTAGGGCCTCAGGCTCCTATCAGCCTCCATCCCTCAGAGCGCCTGGTGCCTGGGTCCGTCCTTGATGGGGGAGGAAGGAAGGGTACCTCAGTGACCTTCTTCTGCAGAGGAGATGGGGTAGGGCTGTTCTCAGTGCTTTCAGCCTCGCTCTCGCTGTTACTACCCTCGGTGCTGGTGGCAGTGGCCGTGGCCGCCGTGGTGGCGGCAGTGGCCACGTTGGTGATGTTGGCCCCACTGGCGTGACGCAGTTTCTTCTTCTCATCGCGGGCTTGGTTCTGATGTTTGTAGTGGAGCACAGCCTCGAAGTTCATCACAGCCCACGCGTGCCAGGCCTGTGGGCGGGGACGAGAGGACAGACATCGGGGCTGTGACACCAGCAGGGGCAGGAAGCTCAGGCATCAAGGGCCTTGAGGGTGTGAGGCCACAGCTGAGGTAGAGTGCAGGCCACCCTTTCTTCTTAGTGGTCAGCACAGCAAATCCTCACTTCGTGGAACACTGGGGAATGGGGCATTTTACTAAATCCAATGCGATTCATTCATTTTGCGGTGCATCTGCTGTATCGGGGGCTGTGGTGAGTGCCATGGGCGGGGTGGGGGGCACATGAGGAGGAACAAGCTATGGGCCTTTTCTCAGGGACCTGCTAATCTAGTAGGGTAAGTTACTCAAAAACCTAAAAATAGGCAGAACGTGACCGGGGCAACAAGAGACAGACAACGGGAATGCCAGGGACGGGCGGGCAAGGCGTCACAGAGGAGAGACTGCGGCGGGTCTTGAGCAGCCTTAGATGGGCAAGGACGGCGCAAGAGGGTGGCAGGGAGGGCGTCCTGGCAGAGGAGGAACAGGGACAGAGATGCAGGCTGGGCAAGCACGGCACAGTTCACAGGACACAAGCAGACAGATGTGACTGAAGCTTAGAGCACACGCAGGAGAGCAGTGAGGGGGAGCCCAGCAAAGCGGCAGGCTCAGACCACGGAGCAGCTGGCATGTGAGACCAAGGGCGTCCCATCTCATTCTGTAGGAAATGGAGTTTTTAAAGCTGAGTTAAAAGCTGGGCTTCAAACATTCCTTTGGCAGCAGATATAAAACAGATTATTTAAGAGGGCAGAGGTTCAGGGGGTGAGGGTGAAGGTCTTAACCAGGCCAGAGGACAGTGGGGAAGGGGACACACTGAGAGCACAGGACCACCACGGAGGGTGACTCTTGGTCATCGTTCGTCCCTCACACCTGGCTCGGGGCCTGTCAGAGAGCCAGTGCTCAGCGCCTGCTTGCCAGAAGCAGCCTCTGGCGCTAACCATTCACACCTCTGACGCTCTGAGCTGCAGTGACGCTATGGAATAGCATTGCCTGGTGTACAGAGCATGAGGGACAGTTTGATTTGGGACCTGGTAAGTTTGCAGTGGTAGGAGGACATTAAATAATCCACTCATTGGGCTTCCCTGGTGGCGCAGTGGTTAAGAATACTCTGCCAGTGCAGGGGACACGGGTTCAGGCCCTGGTCCGGGAAGATCCCACGTGCCGCGGAGCAGCTAAGCCCGTGTGCCACAACTACTGAGCCTGCGCTCTAGAGCCCGCGAGCCACAACTACTGAGTCCACGAGCCACAACTACTGGGCCTGCGCTCTAGAGCCCGTGAGCCACAACTACTGAGTCCGTGAACCACAACTACTGAGCCTGCGCTCTAGAGCCCGTGCTCCACAACAAGAGAAGCCACTGCAATGAGAAGCCCACGCATCGCAACAAAGAGTGGTCCCCACTCACTTCAACTACAGAAAACCTGCGTACAGCAACAAAGACCCATCACAGCCAAAAAAAAAAAAATCTGCTCATAGTTGGACTTTCTGGATAATCAGTAAATTCCTTTGCATCCCTTGCTAAAAACCTTTCTTTAACATGGAAGTGTCCATTTCCCCAGCTAAGCAGAGTAGATTGATCATAATCAACCTCTATTTGATGAGTAAGAATCCTACAATGACCCAGGCTCAGTTTTCCCATACTTTTGTTTATTCGACAAATACCTCTTACATATGTACTATGAGCTGGGGGTCCCGCTGAACAAGACAGAAAGAGTCCTGCATGCACATGGGACTAACATACACCACTGATGGTACCAGACAGTATAGACCCAAAAGGGCCCATGCTAGGAAAAAACTAAAACTAAAAGTCCTGGAGCCAGTTTTTTACTTGTGATTTGTTTCTTTCTGAAAAGCTGAATGAAGAAAAGTAATCTGGTTAGGACACAGTTCTAATTAGTAAGGTTCCAACTGACCAAGGGTTCACTGGACATATTCTTCCAGCCTCAGACTGAAGCTGTCCTAGAGAGAATAATTACTGCTGCTTTCACAAAATGAGCATTTTTCAGATCAGACTGAAGCATGCTTAAAGCAGCATAAGAATTTCGTTGATGTTTCTGTGGTCTCCAGATGCAGGTTTGGATCCCAGAGGGATTAATTCACACAGTATCAGCCGGTTAAGGAGACACCGGAGAGAAATGGAGGACACCTGCCACACCACGAAGCTCTTACCAGGAGGCCCCTCAGAAAAGAGAGAAAAACATGAGAATGTGTGCTCTCACCAAAGACGTATACGCCCAAGACTCAGTCCTCTCCCAGTCAATCACATCTTTTATACATTTTCTAATTCTGTTTATCTTCTTGAAAAATTTCCTATGATATAACAGGATGTTACCCGGAGCTTTCCAATAAAAACAGAAAGTTCAGTTCTTAGATGAGGAGCAGAAAGGGATGGGAATCAGAAAGAAGCTGGGAAGGAACAGATGACCCAAGGGAAGACACAAGTCCCAGAGACTAACCATGTGTGCAGATGCTCTAGGAAAACAAGCCGCCAAGCGTCTATAAAACAACAGCATCCCCAGAGCCACGCACACACTCACGGCATAATAAGTCTTTTTCAAGTCAAAGAATCTATCAATTAGACGTGGAAAGGGCCTCTAACAAACTGGCTCCCAGCACTCAAAAAAGCCAATTCGCGGTATCAGACCAGGCCACCAAGGCCTTGCTGTAAAGCACGAGCCACTAGGGTGCACAGGCAGGCGTCTGGAGGAGGCAGCGGGAGGTTCCCGTCTCTGGTTACCTTGTACCAGCTGCGGTCGTGCTCCGTGGCGGCGCTATAATACTGCAGGACTTTGGGGATCGTGCTCTCGTTGATGCCCTGCAGGTTCAGCTGCCACTCCCCGAGTTTCAGGAAACATCTGAAAACAGAGAAACAAGCCCCCAGGTTGCCCCCTCCTCAGAAGAGCCTTTCAAGGAGAACAATGAATTACGTTGCAGGAGCACCAAAGCCTCCCTGATATTTATTCCTCCTCTCGGGAAGCAACATGAGGGAGCCGTCAGAATTCTTAGCCACATGGAAGGAAAAAGACAGGCTTTGGGGATCAAGTTTTTCAAGGGATGGTCTTTTCTTGCCCTCTGTCTTTCAATGCTAGCATAAACCAGGTACCTGGCACACGGAGGTCTGAATGGACCTATCTCCCCCACATTCATTATGGTGGGTGGTAGCTGTTGAGAGCAATTTTTCTTTTGATTGCTATATGGCTTCTCCCTTACTTTTTCCTTTTACTGATTGCTAAGCTATTCCAGGTTCTGTGCTAAAGGCCTGATGTATTCTTTCCATTAATCCTCACACCATTTCATTCCACCCTAGGAAAAAGGAACTCTCACTATCCCCTTTTTATATAACGAGGAAGCCGAGGCACAGAGAGGTTAAGTAACTTATCTAAAGTCACACATCAAATTAGCAGCGTATCTGGCAGTAGCAGCATATCAAACTCTAAAGCCAGACACCAGGAGAACAGCACACAGGTGCTCCTGGGCTGCTGGATCCTGGGAAAGTAAGTGGCAGAGATTTTGGAGTAGCGTCATTCGATGGCTGCCTGGGACCCCTGCTGGAAACGGTGAGAGATGTAAGCGAGCGGCTGCTCCGGGAGCCTTGAACACGGCCCTTGCAGCAGAGGCTGCCGGTGGGGCAGGGCTGGCATGCGGCGGGCCCGGCCTTGGGGAGCTCACCGGGCCATAAGCTTGTGCAGCTCCTGCTTGTGCTGCTGGTCCTCGGTGGCGATGGCGTGCTGGGCTTGCTGCTGCATGGTCTGAACAAAGTGCTGCATGTGCTGGAAGGCATCGATCTGTAGCAGGACAAAGACACAGGGAACCACTTGGCACTGGGCCCAACCTCAGGGGACAGGAACTGCTGTTCACAGGCACCTAAGCCAACCCTCTCCCAACGGAACACCCTAGAACACAGGGTGAGGACCCCGCAGAATGGAGGACCGGGGTGTGATGCTGAGAGATGGCTGGGCTTTTCAAGAAGATTCATATTTTTTCAACGCAAGTCTTAGCTCTCCTTGGCCAACTGTAATTACAAGTCTTAATAAGCCTTAGAAAAACTACTCGCCTGACTACCCCCAAAAACAATTCATATGAAGTAATCTCAAACCACTGCTTACTTCACTATCAATATATTGCCCTGGGGGAAATCAGGCTTATGGGGAATTGTTTCAGGCTAGTAAAACTTCAGCATGTGTTTAAAACACTGTGGTACCTTGGACACTAGCGTAGCAAAAATTACAGTTTAAAAAAATGTGATAGATCCCGTGATAAACCATAATGGAAAAGAATGTGAAAAAGAATGTATATATATGTATAACTGAATCACTTTGCTGTATAGCAGAAATACCACATTGTAAATCAACTATATCTCAATAAAATATTTTTAAAAATCTGACAGAACCCTCAGTACCCAAATAGAACAGAGAGATGGGGTGAGGCCCCTCATACATCAAAGTGGCATGGGGGGGACACTACCCAAGCAAACATTTAGTTGAATAGGGTGGCTTAGGAGCAAAATCTGCAGAGCGTCCTCCAGCAGTTACATCTCTTTACACTATGTGATTTTATACAAAGTGAGCAGAAGGCATCTGGGTTGGTAACAGATAGTGGAACTAGGGAAGAGCAGAGACAGAGTCAGAGATCTGAGAGTCAGTTACAAGCCATTTGTATAAGCCTGCCATGTCCACACATACTAGCATCGTGATAAATGTGAAAAAGAGAATGTGTTCTTTGCTACAGAAAAGGAGAGAAAAAAACCCAACACTTCAAATAAATGTCAGAATGATTTCCTTACTGTAAATCACGTAAGAGTCTTTTTTTTTCTTTTTTTGAATAGAAACATGTCAGTAATGATGGCCCTGAAGGAAAATTGAAACTCCCTGGCTTGGGGGCCAGGACCAACCTTAGATACTTTTAATATATAAGGAATTAATTAATTACCTGGCGTCGAGAGGGCTTAACCCAGAGGCAGAATGACGTGACAATGATTTAGCAGGCAGCTAATCCACGCACGAGGGCAGGGCAGAAACACAGATGTTCTAACAGTTACCAAGACACCTGTGTCCCTCAGACATCTGTCTTCAGAGTTCCACCCCTCACCAGTGGCTGTGAAAAATGAGCTATACCAGCATCTCACACCTGGGAAGTGATAAGTGTTCCTTTAGTTTTTCTTCTATGGGAACTACACTGGCTAGACTTAAATCTGATTAGGAAGAGAAAAAAGAATTGGGAGGGAGTCCTTAAGTGATCCCTCATGAAAAAGGTGGAAGGTAACTCAGGGTGGTTAGTGTGTACATCAGGTAAGATGGTTAAGAACTGAACTAGGAACTCGGATGCCAGGTGCTTTCCAGAGCCCACAGGCTCCGTGTCACTGACTGTCCAGAGAGAGTTTAAATTCTCTTCGGGAGACTCTACAAGAACAAAACGAAAACTGCCAAAACCGGGAAGGCTGGGCATTAGTTTGGATTTGAAGCCCAATGTTAGGTTTAGTCAGTTTACCCAGCATGGGAGACCCTAGTATCTTTCTACTCTGTGGCATGGAGGCAACTTATTTCCAAGGAATTAAAAATGTTCTGTTAAAAACTCCTTCTTTTCTCCATCCCCAGGAAGCGAGGAGGGGGAAACATGATTCTTTCTCTCTTACGGACGATGGACCGCTCGCTTGGAGGAAGGGGTTTCTCTCAGGCCCAGAGTGTAAGCTGGGCAGACTATTCTGGCTCTTGACTGCCTGCGTCGTTTGTGGGCCAGAACTATGTTCTCGGCTTAGTGAAATTTCACAGAAGGAACCAGCCTGTCTCTAGATTCTGTGAACTGTCTTGTCTAGAAAAACAGTGGACATACACCTATCGCCTGATGTCTTCCTGCAGAACGGGATCTGCTTTTCCCCATTTCCATCTGCCTCAGGCAAAGCAGAGAGTACAGTCCTTATTTATGGAGGAAGAACATAGTGCTCAGAGAAGTAAAGTGACTTGTTCAATAGCACAATTATTATTAAGTAGGCAGTTTTCTTGGAGTAGCCCCTGAGCTCTTACGAAGATGCGGCATCTCTAGCTCCGGGCTTGAAGTTCAAGCACCTAATTTTAAATAGATTTCTCAATCTTTAATCCACGTGGTTTTATGGTCTCCCTCTAGAATCTGGGTTCCTAAGAAAAGGCCATAATCTGTGGAGAAGTTGGGCTGTGGTCCTATGTTGAAAGAAGCCACTCCGTGGTTGAAATATTAGCCAAAACCCTCCTTCCGCCTGCCTTCGGCAAGACATTCAAAGACTTGGAGGCTCCATATAGGAAGGAAACCAGACTATATCCAGATCCAGCACCTTCTGATTTTCTCATTTGCCTGGAGGAAGGCCAGGCTTTGAATCAGAAGTGCTCTGGCCTGGGAGGCTCACAGAGACTAAACAAAACAACCCCCCCTCAAACAACAATAAAAGAAAAAACCCCAAACTGCACATTTGGAGAAGGACACTTGGGCCATGATATTTGAAGCGTGCCCCAATCAAAGACCCAGTGCGTGGTGCAGGGCTGTGGCTCCCACTCTGGGTGGCATTCAGAGTCACAGGATCCAGCACCCACAAAAGAAATCAGCTTCTGACAGAGCCCAGGGATCTCCCAAGTAAGCCTTCAGCCGAGACTCCACTGCGATTTTATCACATCTTCCACAGCCACAGCTCCAGCGGCTGCTCTGCATTCCTTTCTCATCTCAGGGACACTGTGGGGACAACAACAGGGAGAGGAGAGCTGGGACTCCCTCTTCTGTTTCATGAGGACGATGATGGGGGAGCCAAAGCAGGCGCTGATTTTGCCTCCAGGGCCTACTTTTTGTTAATCATCACCATCGTCCGGGGAGATTGTTTTAAAAAATAAAAACAGAAAAGAAGCCACATCTATTTCCCAAGGACCTGTCTGTAAATAAAGTCAGAGGAATTCTACATTGGCTTCAAGGTGACTTTCCCCACTGGTTTCAGCATCACACTCTGGGTGTTGCTGCTTCTGAATCCCAAACTGACGACAGGAGAGGAGACGAGAAGTCTGAAAAACCAAGTTGGTCTTACGAAAGTTTCAGTCTGTGTTTTCACAAACATGCTTTTTTGGGTACTTCTCTTAGGGGGAAAAACACAACCCAGAAATTTTTTCTATGTTTTAGCACATTCTAGCTGCTAGTAAATAGAACTGTGATCGCACTCGGTGGTTTGATCAATGGTGTATGTGCACCTCCTTGAATATGATTCACTTTTTGAAATGAGGCCAAATAGCCTCCTGACAGGAGTGAACTCCCTGGCATGGTGGTTTGGACGCTGTTTCCTTTCGGGCCTGGAGGAGGCAGTGAGCAGCAGATTAGGCGAGCATTCTGGAGAAATGTGGTCTCCTGCAGGATTCCAGCACAGACCTTGCGAGCGCTCTTCCACATATTTTTCATGTAGGCGTAGGTCACCTGGGGGTGAACTGTTGGCAGAGGGTGGTCAAGTTGCCGAGATGGATCAACTCCCAGGAGCAGCACTAAGGTTTTATGAGCAAGAGCCTTCAAAACAAGAGGTTGGGGTTATACACAGCACTGGGCCAGGAGCACCCCCTCAGACTCCCACCCTACCCAACGGTGGGGACACTCACCAGCCTGCCACTCTTGCCACACAGGCTTGCATACTTGAGCCAGGTCCTCATGTCCTCGTGAGGGCTGACCACTAGCGACCGCACCATGAGGATTTTCTGCCAGTCCTCCACAATACGCTGGCAGCCCTGGAACGTCCAGAAGCGAGGATTAGACACATGCTCTGCTATAACTTAGCCCCTCACAAGCAACAGTGAAACCCACCCTGAAACAAAAAAGAGATTCATTTTCGTAATCTCATCTTTCTCAAGTGAAGGGTACTGTGAGTGAAACACCTCTTAGGAACTTCTCAAAATTCGAGAAGCAGTACAACAAGGACTCTGGAACCTGAATTCTGGCCCGTCCACTGTACTACCTATGTGACTTTGGACAAATTACTTAACCTCTCTGTGACTGATCTGTAAAATGGGATAAAAATGGTACCAACTTCATGGGGCCATGGTGAGGCTTAAATGAACTAAATTATTTAAATTTCTTTTCTGAATTGTAAATAATGTATTTTTAGCTTTAATTTTTTGCTTCAGTCTCTCTGGTTGAAGATGCCTATCACTGACAAAGAAATTAAATTTAAAATGTATCATTCAAAATTTTAAAAACTAATTAAGTGTAAACAAAATTGAAATAATTAAATTTTCAATTGATGTTGTTTGAAAGTTGGTGGTGTTTATATTTCTGAAGTTATCAGAGCCAAACTTGCACTCAGATCATGACCTTGTCTTTCCTCTACATTTTTATTCGTTTCAGATCAAAAACTGCACATAGAAGGGAAAGGGACTCATTCATTCACACATATAAATTCTTTTAAACTAAAAAGAAACAAAGTGAATTAATCATTATCAAAGGGGCTAAGCTAATTTTATATCAAAAGACTGTTGAGAACAGAGCGAGCCTCTCCTCCTCCACCTTCCTGAGAATAAGTCAGAGTCAGAGACAAACACCAGGGGAGATGGGTTTCTGAGATCACTTCATCAGAGAGTTCCATGAAACCAAACAACAAGCTGTCCTCCATGGAGGTAAGTCTAAAAGTCTAGCGACAATGGTTGCAGGCTTTTAAACATGACAGGACACAATCTGAGCTTGAATAAAGAACCCAAGGCAAGAAAAGACCCAATGCAAGTAAGGTTGACCTCTCAAACTGCCCCGCGGGAGCCACTGGCTGGGGAGTTCAGTTTAATTGATCGCAAAACGGCACTCTTCCAGCCTAGGCAGTTGGTTGAGTTTCTGACAGCAAGCCATCCACAAGAGCCAAATTCCTACCACAAAGTTAACGCTGTATTTTTAGGCCTTGGACCATAATTTTCTGTCCTGTTATGTGTAACGACAGTAATTTGCAAAGTTAGAAAAACAGAAAAAAGTACACTGAGTGACTGTTTTGGTGACTTCTCATCATCTGCTAGTTTCTCCCAGATGCTGAAATCACTTGGCCCCTGGAAACCTAAAAGCATCTTCCTGTCTTAAGGTAGGAAAGTCATGAAGGCCTAAGATGATGATGGTATCTTGGACACAGTAAAGTCAAACACGGGTCCCTTCTGAGACTCATTTAATCTACCCCCCTTCCAAGTCTCTATTTTGCCCACTTGTTAGAATGGCAGAAGATTCATCAGATCTCTGATTTGGAAACTCTTCACCTCATTATAGGCACTTAAAAACACCAGGGTGTGTACGAGTCAAGTGGGAAATTCTGGCTTTGTGGAATTCCTTTCTGGGGTTCAATGGACAATTTTCCATCAAAACATTCACTGGGCACTTCATAATTGCTAATAAAACATGTGAAAGAACTGCATGTGCTCATTTCAGAGCATAAACGACTGTATTCATAGGCAATCCTTTGCCCCGCTCTTTTCCTTTCCAGTGGAATGTGCCTGGAACTTCGTGGACAGGAATGCAACTTGGAGTCAAAAGGCTCTGCCACAGCCTACTGAAAAGTTGGAAGCACAAACCTCAACTTGTCTGGGGACAGAATTTGGAATTAAGTGTGGATTGGGTCAAGAGGAAACAGCTTAAAATCGACGAAGGTTGATTATGACAAGCAGGGGGACAAGTGGCTTCTGGAGCAGTGAAGGATTTGCCAACAAACTTCTCCTCCCTACTCAAAGAATGGGAGAACTGTCCTTTCCAAGGACACTTAAGACTCCTGACTCCCAGATCTGGAATTGACAACTCCTCAAGCTACAATGATCAGAATGTACAATGAGAATACTGATGGAAGACTTGGAAAAGTTTCTCGATGAGGGGAAACTTCAGTGGAAAAAAGTCTGCACAGAGATTATGGGATGACTATGACCTGAGGAACTGTAAATGGCAGGGGTCAGTAAATGAACACATCAGGTCACCCCACTTAAAGGGCTGGATGCAGGCAGTCAGCAAGTGGATTTAGAGCAGTGGTTCTCAGCGTCAGTCACATCCTGGAATTATCTGGGAAGGCTGAAAAGATACTGATCCTGGGTCTATCCCCAGAAATTTTGTTTATTTGGTCTGGGAAGTGGTCTGGGTATCCAGATTTTTAAAAGCTCTCCAGGGCGCTTCCCTGGTGGTGCAGTGGTTGAGAATCCGCCTGCCAATACAGGGGACACGGGTTCGAGCCCTGGTCCGGGAAGATCCCACGTGCCGTGGAGCAACTAAGCCCGTGAGCCACCACTACTGAGCCTGTGCTCTAGAGCCTGCAAGCCATAACTACTGAAGCCCATGAACCTAGAGCCCGTGCTCTGCAACAAGAGAAGCCACCACAATGAGAAGCCCGGGCACCACAACGAAGAGTAGCCCCCGCTCGCTGCAAACAGAGAAAGCCCGTGCGCAGCAACGAAGACCCAACACAGCCAAAAATAAATAAATAAAATAAATAAATTTATTTTTTGAAAAAGGCAAAAAAAAGCTCTCCAGGTCATTCTATTGTGTGGCTAAAGTTGAGAACCACTGATTTTGAGGTCAAGATTCTCAACTGGCTGGCCATTATGTCACTTATTAAAGATATTTTCTTTTGGGAATTCCCTGGTGGTCCAGTGGTTAGGACTCTGCGCTTCCACTGCAGGGGGCACAGGTTCAATCTCTGGTTGGGGAACTAAGATCCCACAAGCTGTGCAGTGCAGCCAAAAAAGAAAGAAAAAAAATTTTTTTTTCCTTCCTAGAGAAGGGTAAAAGGAGGCTGAAAAAGAGGTCATTCTCTCGCAGCTAGAGGCCTATTAGGTGAGAAGCCTGTGGGTGTTCTGCTCTGAATGCAAACGGAACCTCTGTGAGGAAGCAGGAAGCTTATGTTGAGCAGGGGAGGACGGGGCAGGCTAAGCGGGGCTTTCTACCAGGCTCACCTGCAGTCTCTCCCACCAGATCTGGCGGATGATCTCCCGGCGCTCGGGGACAAGTTTGTACTGGATGACCTCCTCCAGCTCGGAGAGCATGTGGCAAGAAACCATGGCCTGATGGAAGCAAATCGCATTCCAACTTAACACAGCGTGAACAATTCGAAAGCCAGGCTTCAGTTCAGTCATTCTTTTTGGTCCCACAGGCATGCTCTCGGCAGCCTGTGTGTCCTCATGAGCCCACTCTGCAAAAAGAACTGAAATGTGCTTCCAACCCTGCACCGTGCAGACGGTCCACACTCACCCCATACGCCCGGCTGTAGCTCTCTCCTGCCATCGCAGTTAACTCAGCGTCCAGCAGGTCCCGGGCTTTGTCGATGCACTGGAAGAGAAAAAGAGAAGCCCTGGAATTGAGCTGTGGACTTGGGAGCTGAAGGAAGGGAGGGCTGTGATTTTCAGGCTTCCCAACTAGCTGCAGAAGTTACCTGTCTCACTGAAATCCTAGTGATAAAGAGAAAAGTTCACTGAAGGAGGGAAGAAACCTTTTACCAGATTTGAAAGCCTAGAGAAGAGCATTATCTGATTTCTCAGAAAAGACAGAAATGTATGGCAGCCAAAAGCTTAACATCTTAGATCCTGTTTAACAAAGGAAGGAAAATTCATGCTTAGAAACAGAATCACTGTTTTCTTGCATCTCAAGAGGACAGCTTGTGGATCTACCTTCTTTCACCTTCGCCATGCTGGGCATGCTGGGAAGAACAGACTGTGAAAGCACTCAAATGGCCCAGCTGGTTGTCTCTGGCTTTTAAGCGCCTTGTCCTCCTGAGGGAGTGTCTCTGAAATTGGCAGAAGAATGCCAATCCTCTCCATGTAAATGGGAGCTTTTGTGCCTGTGACCGGAATGACCCAGGTCTCAGTTCTCATCGTGTAAATCAGAGCCTGGGGCGGTGGGGATGCCATAGGACTGCAGTTTGGGTCTTCTCTGTTTCATCAATTAAAACCCCTGCATGTGGAGCTTTTCCTTTTTGAATGTTTAAGGTTTATATGACTATGTCCCCATCCGGTAGCGCTCAGGTCGTTTACCCAAGCACCTCACCCAAGACAGTCCGGTGCCTGACAGGCTGGATGTGATTACCTCGTTATTTTATTCTGCAAGACAGCACAGGATATCCAAATCAAGTGCTAACTTTCCTAAAAGGTAACCAACCAGTGTGTGACACGCCTGCAGAGCCAGAAGAACCTTGTGACTGACTTCTGCTGCAGAAGGGGGCATGCTGCTCTCTGAATTCTCCTTTGGTAAAACAGTTTCTCTCTACCACAAGCAGTGCTAAAGCAACATGGTAAAAAGGATGCAACGATGACCCAAGAAGCCAACTCCAAAAGCAATCTAAACGGTAACTTCTGGAACACGTGTCCCTCTCTCAGAGCAGAAAGTGGCCCCGGCTGATATGCTGGGAGTCATCTTCTTACCGAGCCTTGCGCTCCGAAGCCATTCTAACGAGGCCACAGAGCCAAACGCCAGAGCTGAAGTACAACAGCCTGTTTACACAGGCGCCACGTGCCAGGCGCGGACAGGGTGCATGCGATTACCTTCCCTTTGTAGGTGGTCTGGGTACATGGAGGTCTGTACCTGCTGCGCCAAGGAGAAGAGGTCCTGATGCAGCGCCAGCACGGCTCTGTAAAATGCCCCGTCGTGGGTATCCCGAGGGATCATGCAGGTGTACTCCTCCATGCTGTCCCACTGACCTACACGCACGCACACGCACACACAGAAAAGCATTAGGGTGGTCAGCTTGCTGAGCTAAAGGCAGCAGCTCAAATAGGCCTTGTCACTGTTACGTGAATTTAGCTTGGGGTTCAAACAGGACACACTTGAGCCTGCTGTAGCCGAATCCTGCAGAGCCTCTACACTCTGTGAGGCTGAGAGCCAGTTTAACAAGGCCACATCTGTCTTCCAAACACAGGCCTCCACTGCTGCCCCAGGGAGTTCCATGAAAGATGGAAGGAGCCACATAAGCACAGGTCAGGAGGGTGCCACGCAGCACCTCATTAACCTGGAGAATTCGCCCAGCTTTCTCTAGGTGAGATGGAACAGCTTTCTTCCCAACCAACGGAGGATCTCACAGTTCAATGGTACCTTGGACATTACACTTCCCCCTAAACAACTGATATGGCCATTATCCAGACAGGGGACAGGATGAGACAAACAGTTTGCTTGTCTCACTCTGGTAGTACCTTTGCCTCAGAGGGAGGAGATAAATATTTTAAGAGGCTCTGTTACAACAGAAAGATGGGCTAGGTCACAGCACAGTAGTGTCATATCAGGGCAGACTGGGGAAATGGTGGCATCTGGAAAGACACAGTCACTTCCCCTGCTGGGGTGAGCATGTATCAAATGCCAGGATTTCCAAAACCATCTGCAGGAAAGATACCAGCTTCATTAGCCGCAGACTGCAGGGCTGCTGATTTTACGAGGCCTTTTCCTGCCTTTCACTCCAGACCACTGGTGCACCCATTCTCTACGCCTCTGGGCAAAAGCAAATAACAAATGATGACTCCTCAGGAAGCAGTTTGGTTTTGAAAAACGTTCTGGATCCAGCTCAGAGCTCAAGAAAGGAAAGGATATAAGCTCTGTGACTCAGAGGGTGAGAACGGAGGTGCATGTTATGTAACCTTCCTCTGGACTCCACAGGTGCAGCTTCCACCTGGGACATCCATGGGCCCTTTCCCCTCTTACTGAGAACATCCCTGGAACAGACACTGGGAATCCTCTCTGCTGGGGTCTGACGTCAGAAAACGACACTTGTCTGCGGGAAGTTTTTAGGAAATCGCTGCTTGAAAACACTCAGGGAATGGGAGGAAGGTGGCTGAGTGCTGGGCAGCAAGGAGGAGAACAGAGAAAACAAAACTGCCAGAATGTTTATAACTGTTGAAGGTGAACAGCATATAGGGGTTCATTTTACTAGTCACTTTTGTATTTGTTGGGAAAATTCTATAATAAAAGTTAAGAAATAAAAGGAGATAGACAGCTGACTTCTCTCATTATTCCTGCAGGATAGAGACATGTTGGTGGAGCTCCAGCAACCATACTGGATCATGAGGTGGTGACCCCATGCACAGCAGAAATATGGAAAAAGGCTAATGATGATGGAGCCAGATGACAAACAAACTTCACTAAATATCTCAGTTTTGATGCCTGATCACTGTTTTCCTAGGCCTCCCTGTGAATAGCCATTATTAGACACATCTAACAAAGTTAGTCAAAGTCATGAGGTAGAAAGGACAGATGGAGGAGGGAGAAGTGGACGTGAACAGTTTTATGCTTCTATAGCCCTGACATCTCTGCTTGCAGCCACAGTGCCACACTTTTCAGATGCGAGCCCCCAGCCTCACTGTCCTCACCTTGACTGGGTGCCTGGGAGGGGAGCCTTACCTAAACCCCATGCAGCTGCAGCAGCCATCCGGGCCATCTTGGCTTGGGTCTCATCATTAACCAGGGTCCACTTTTCACAGCACTGCTGGTGGAGCTGCCCCCTGAAGAAAAGGAATTATACAGTCGGGTTAACAGATATCACCTCCATCTTTCTCTCTAGCCCCTTAGGTTAGCTGGAGGCTGCGGAGGAACTGGATGATAGGGGCCTGCCTTGAACCGGGAGCCTTTAAAGAAAAAGTACTTTTGACTGTGTGATATAATTGAGAAGTGACTGGTCATTTGTTGTTTCTATGGCCTGGTGGCTCATAATTTGTCTGAGAGCGAGTTTATCTAAGATAGGGATCGTGTCTAACTAGGTGTGACGTGAAATGTGAACATCTGGCCCCCTTCATAAATATTAAATAACTTTTCTCCTATGCCAATGAACTCTGGGCTCTTTCCCTTTGGAAGGCCTACAGAGAAAGCCATCTGAAGAGACACATCTGGACATTCTTTTGGGTTCCATGCTATAGGGAGAATTGGCTTTTAAAAGTATCATACCAATGCTTGCAGTTTGAAATGAAACGCAAATGCAATCAATCTGCACAGAGGAAGAAGGTGCTACAATGGTCACATCTACCAGAAATCCAGATGTTGCTTACTCTCAGGATTGCGCACAAGTACCGTGAGTGTGGGTGTGACTAGGAGACAATGAGATACGTATGATGTTCAGCAGACTCTGATACACAGAGAGAGCAGAAGCCCTCAAGAAAAGATGTCCTGTTGGCTGTTAAAACTGCTGCCCTCCCATGTTGCACTTCTGAGGGAAAGGAAATAAAATTCTGCTACTGGGCAAAATGAGCTCCTGCTTTCATGTGAGCTTCAAGACTCAGCTAGGAGACTCCTTAATCTTTCCTGCTTTCTGAAAGAGATGCTGCAGGATGTTTTAACTTGGTATTGGGAGTGGAGTCAAGAGAAAAGGTACAAGTTCCAAGTGGCCCAGCTCAGAAGCCTCGTGGGACATGAGCTACACTGTACTATAAGGTGACATGGGGGACAGGGAGCGAGGAGGAGATAAAGATGTTGAAGGGATCTGGGCTGGGCTCACCGAGAAGCTGACTGCTGACCACATCTAGGAGAACTGCTCGGGGCCATTATCCAGCATCATGGCCTGGCAGTCATTACCTTTCACTGTCTCTCTGTCACAAGGTCAAGAGAGCCAGGGATGCAAGCATTCTAGCTCAAAACGCAGCCAAGATAAAAAAGAGGAAGTGGGCAGCCATCCTGCCCCGTGCACTTACTGAAGCTCAGAGACAGCAGCTGGATGAAGCTCAGTGTTGTTTTCCTGCCGTCTAAACTGAGAAACCTTCACTCTGGGTCCTGCTGGAGGTTATCTTAGAGCAGCAGTTCTCAGATTGTTATGTGCATCATAATCCCATGGAGGGCTCCTTACACAGATTGTTGGGTGCCATCCTTGAGTTTCTGATTCGGGAGGTCTGAACTGGGGCCTGAGAAAGTACATTTCTAACAAGTTTCTAGGTGATAGTGATGCTGTAATTCAGGGGCCACAGTTAGAGAACCACTGGCTCAGAGCATAGAACAGCTCCTCTGGGCAGCACATTTTCGCTGTCTGGAGGTAAAGGAAAGTGACATGATCTCTGAATGCTCCTTCCAACCCTAGAACTCAAATTTGCACAGCTGGTGGCCGTAGGCAATTCAGCTCCCCTCTGCTGTTTCGTCAGGACCCCCATTTCTGTGTCACAGGTCTGGGATTTAGCGTTCCTCTTCATCTCGAGGCAGGGAGCGAGTTCAGTGTGAAACGCCACCAACTGTTAACTCCAGAGGCAAAGCAGGGAGCAGTGCAGAATCAGCATCCTGAAAGGCAGCCCCGCCAGGGGACACAGGCACTGACTTCAAGCTGAGGCTGTGTCAACAGTTGTCAGAACTGTTGTCAGAGCCTGGTCGGTGCACACAGAGGCGGGGTTCCTCTCCCACAAACATTTGTTGCAAATAGGGATGCGGAATATACTGAGTCCTAACTCTCAAAGGCACGGGGACGAGCAAAATCAAAGAAATAAAAAGTATGAGACTGTCTGGGGGGCAACCACTAGGAGGCTCTTTGGCACCTCTCACTGACCCCAGGGAGGACTGGGTAAAAGGCCCTCCAAAACCCTGACTTTCCCACCCAGTGCAGCAGCAAAAAGTGTAAGGAGCGTTCTTCAATTGGCAACGCCTAAGTACTTGGCTGTCTATGATCTCATTCCTGAGGAATCTGTCCTCAAGGATGCAGAGGCCATGAAAGGAACAGTGCAGGGAGGTTTACTTAGGTTCAAGTAGCTGCAGGTGTGGCTGGGGAGCTGGGGGAGGGGGTGGCTGTCTCTGGTACTCAGCTCCCAGAGGCTGAGCATGGGGAGCGGGTCTTAACTCACTGGTAACCCTGGATCAGGTGAACACCTGCCTCGGGCACGTTCAGGATACATACTCAAAGCAAAAGCAATCCAGAAGTTGCACTCTAAATAGAACTGGCTGAATAAACCATACAAAAAACCTGCATATGATCAGGAAAAGAATTCTACTTCTTTCATCTCTCTTTTTTTTTTTGCGGTACGCGGGCCTCTCACTGATGTGGCCTCTCCCGTTGCGGAGCACAGGCTCTGGATGCGCAGGCTCAGCGGCCATGGCTCACGGGCCCAGCGGCTCCGTGGCATGTGGGATCCTCCCGGACCGGGGCACAAACCCGTGTCCCCTGCATCGGCAGGCGGACTCTCAACCACTGCGCCACCAGGGAAGCCCTTTCATCTCTTTTTAAAATCTCTTTTAGCCTACTGCATTCTTAAACCCCTTGGTCAGCATCACTAGCCACTTATACTTTATAGGTAATAATAAAACTGGAACGAATTCAAGAGCTCAGAGGTAGATGGCACTGGGTAGTGCAACGTCAGGAGACCTGGATGACTCTGCTCTCGGGAGACCTCGGGCAGGCTATGTCAACTTCTATGAGCCTCAGTTTCCCAACTGTCACACAAGGAGATTAAACAAAATCGCATATAAAGTCACTTCTAACGCATCCAAGCCAACCCTACTTAACCCACCTAAGGACAGTGGTTGTCTCTAATTATGAAAGGTGGGAAGGGCAGGAAAGGTTTCAAGGAGGGAGAAACAGTTCAGGTGGACCTTGAAAGATGGGGAGAATTTCAAAAAGTAGAAACAGGAGAAGAGGAGGTGAGCAATTCAGGGCACTGAATGAAAGAATGCAAAGAAAAAAATTCTGTGGGGTTTGGAGAATGGCTAATCAACAGCCCTTTGGTTAAAGTTCAAACTCTTAACGTGGACCATAAGCCCCACTTGATCTGGCCCCTGCCTAGCTCTCTTGCTTCACCTCTTACCTCTTTTCCGCAACACACTCGACCCCACAGCCTTACTGAACTTTCAGAACCCTAACATAATAATGTGCTCGCTCCTCCTCACTGTCTGGGTCCCAGATAGTTATCACTTCTTCCTGGAAGCCTTCCAGAACCTTCCAAGCTAGGATTAGGGCCCCTTCTGATATCCCACAGCCCCTGGGCTTCTCCTCTCCTTTAAAACTGTATTCACTCTGTGCTACAGCAGCCTGGTCATCTGCCCTGTAAGCTCTGGGAAGGCAGGGGCTGTGTCCCTCTTGTTCATGCTGTGTTCTCAGGGGCTAGCACAGACACCAGCAATGAGTAAGCGCTCAGTACGACTGGCTGAATGAATGAATGGGGCACTCAGTCCCATATGCAAGAGGAAGTTGAGATAATCTGCTCGTGGGGAGGCAGTACAGCCTTCTGTTTGTTATTTAAAACTGTAGTTAACCTAGTTCATGACTGCAGGATGGCATTTTGTTTTAGCTATTTTAAAAAACTGCACTTGATGCTGGAAAACGGAACAGGAACCATTTTTCCTTTAACATCCCCTAGCAACTCCCTAGGCCAAGATGCAGGCAAGTGTTCTAAATCAAGCGTTACTGTCACTTCTCCCTGGCACACCCCTTCCCTCTCCCCATTCTCCTTCACCTGTCTCCCAACCGTAGGCCTTCCTCCAGGGAGAACTGCAAGATCACCCCGTTCCCCACTTCGGTCTTTCAGAGCTGTGTGCTCAGACCATTCATTGTCCCTGGGCTCTCAGGCTCTAGTAACCGCCTGCAACGTGATTGTCTCATCAGCCTCACAAAGGAAGAGACCTTATTTTTTTTTTTTTTTAATCTCTGGAGCCTGGCATAGTGCTGAGCCCGTAGTAAGCATTCAATAAAGGTGAAGCACCTGAAGAAAGCAGTCATCTGTTCTTCTTTCCTAAAATCATTAGCAAGAGGTAATAAAGAAAAGAAAAAAAATCAAGGTTGCAGAGTAAGAATATGAAGTCTTCATCCGTCAGTCAAGGTCAAGAGGCAGAGAGAAAACAGCTGTAGATCCCAGGAGCACACCCACACCTGTCCTGTCCCAGACCATTACAAAGTTTAAGTTAAAAAAAAGGAAAGAAAAAAAGCGTCTTTCTATTTAGCACTGAGACAGAACAGAGAGAGAAACACTCCAAAGTGATAGATGATTCCTGGGAAAATAACCAAGTGAAACAAAAATGAGAGTCTTAGGTGAGAACTCTGGTTGGGAGAAGCATTTCAAATGCAACTTGGCCATCATCCCGCTACAGCTTACCATTCCCCCAAGGCCTCGAGGCAGCGCATGCGGCCCAGCATCAGCTCTGGGTCATCCTTGTTGGTGTCCATTTTCTTATCGTAGGCCACAAGAGCATCCTCCCACTCATGCAGTTTCTCATACCAGGTAGCCTGAATCTCCTGCCAAGTGGAAAAGAAAGAGGACTGTTGGGAGGCACAGAGAACACAGGGGTACATTTTTTTTAATCCACAGACTCTCTTTCCCGAGTGTGCCGTGCTGTATGCGTGACACTTCACCCATCACAGTTTGCCTTGGCTTTGACTGAAAAGAACTTCAGAATATCCGGAGGTATGTTTGGTGACGGTGGGAATGCTGGTTCCTTGGCACAGTGATGGAACAACCCTGGGATAATCTGAGAGTAGATGTCAGGCCGTGCTTTCCCCCCCGTCACTTCCAGTCCAGACACAGAAGGCAGCAGAACTCCAGCATGTGGGGATACAAAGACAGGGGAAATCATTTAGGATGGCAGGAAGCCCCGACCAGGGCTCCAATAAGGATGCCAAGGCCTCAATCTGCTGGAATGCTGACAGTGGGCCACATGGCGGGGACGGCAGCTGCTTTCCGGATGAGGCCAGAAAGACCAGGTCACATCTGCATATTTGCTGGAGGAAAACCACTCGCTTTTTAAAAGCTCTCGATTCTCTGCGTTTCTTAATGCATTTTTAAACTTTCAGGAAATAATAATTTAAAATACAATATAATACTGCCACTTAAAATTCTTTGGAAAAACCTTCCTCCCTTCTTCTAGAGTCTCCCCCATCCAATGTTCCCTCCTGCTTAGCACTTGGCAGCTTTACCAGTGGCAGGGGCCAAAGGACGGGTCCCATTACCCGGCAGATGGCGCGCCACGCTGCAGTTCAGTGTCGGCCACGTGAATGAGCGGTACTGCAGTCTAGAAGCTGCAGACTACGGCTCTCTGAATGGCCCGGGGACTGTTTTATGTCTCTGTCTGCCCTCCATCTGCCTCCACCTCAGTCTGTCTTCTGGGCTTCTTCATTACCAGCTTGGTAAATGACCATTTCTCTACTGGGCCAGGGGAGTGGCTCTCCAGGGATTTATTTAACAACAATACGATCCTGCAGTGGAATTTGTATGATACAATGCAGGGCCCACATTTGCTTCCCCCATTACCTTTCTCTCCTTTCTAAATGAAAGTCTTATTTGAGCAGCACGTACACTAACAGCTACTGTGTGCTAAGCTCTCTGACAGAATCTTTTCTCCTTGAACCTCTGTAAGGAGGTCATTTCTATTTTAGGTAGCTAACTTGTGCCTGCTTCCCCAGGCCTAATTCTGCGGCCACAGCAGCCCTTTCCCCAATGTCCATGTACAATGAGGTTTGCCAAAACGGACTCTGTGGAGGGTAAAACTGCCTAAGCTCCATTCCCCAAGCTCGTCTAGAATCATGCCGCTCCACTACGCTAAATATGAAAGCAAAACCTTACAGAGAAAACAGTGACTGCAGAGACTGTACAATTACAAACTCCGAAATTAAAGAGTAACACTGGTAAACTTCCCACTTTGGATTTCTGTACTGGGTGGAAAAGAACAAAGGCTCCTGACGAATGTGTGGCACACACTCAGTATGAACACGCAGAAAGCGGGGGGGGGGGGCGGCGTACGGAGCAGGTCACGTAGGGAGCAGGATGTTTTGAATTGCAACAGATTTCAGAAACTATAAGGTTTAAGCAATGAATCCCACAAAATTCTAACAAGATTGCTGTTACCTAAACTGCGCTGAGAAAGCGCGGGCCCTGCCAAGAAAAAGCAACCACTGTCGAGCTTAATGTGACTCAGCCACCTCAATACAACAGAAAACCCACCATAGGCTTAGCAGCCACCCTGGAGCAACGGCCACCTTCAGAACCTGGAGACGGGGGAGCTCTTCATTTAAGGTTGGTACTCTGAGCCACTGGGGTATAAAACCGCCTGAATACCAGATGCTTGTGGAATCCTTGTTTCAATTACTGCGGTCTAAGCGCTAAGGATATCACAGGAGAGGACACCTCTGGGTGGAGTACCTGAAGTGCCCTCTTTGCTGACCTTCCTCCCTCTGCAAACAAGGGTTGTGGCAAAGATGGATGAGACACAGTCCCTTCTGTCTTGTCATCTGGAGATGCTTTCTTAGTCTAGTCACAGATATGTGCTCAAGATGGCAAAATACTCCCTGAAAGGTTTCAGTCCAATCGAACAGCCCTTGTAGAAGGCAAAAGCCCGTGAAGTAGTCACTTTCTTCACTCTAACACACTGGGCTCTCGATTAAGGCAGACTGGAGTAAGTGACCTACTTGACTAATAAAAGGTTCCTCATCAAATATATGGACCCAGAACTTCCTGACCTTCCAGGAAGTCAATGTTAAGTTGATTAAGTCGATGCCTTATATATGGTTTGGAGTTACCAAAGCACTCTCCCAAGACTACAGAGAGTAACAGAATCTTTTTAATATCAGTTGGGCAAAGATGGCAGGAGGCAAGAAGCTATATAAGCAATAATGAAATGGAACAATCCCCCAATATCAGGTATAAATTATGGCATATTTTTTTCTGGAGAATTACCCATGGTTTCCTCTGAAGTAGGTACTGAGCCTTAACTATGGGCCAGTGGCAATGCTGGCTGTCACAGAGGACACAAAGACAACTCTGGTCAGGGTTAAACACCTGGGCTCTGACACCAGACTGCCCGGGGTTCAAGTCCTGGCTCTGCCACTTATTCACGGTCAGCTCAGGTAAGGTTGTTATCCTGCCGGGACCACAGTCTCCTCATCTGTAAAATGGGATAACAATAGTACACATTCAAAGGGTTCCTGTGAGGACTGAATTAGATGAAGTACATAGAGCACATAGCAAAGGGCTAGGCGCATGCTGAGAGTCTGATAAATACAAGTTATTACTGTTTTTTAGATTCTGCCCTCACGATCTCTGTTCAGCTTGAATACTCTCCATACAGCCACTGTCTCCTTCAACCTCAAGATATAGGTAAGTCAGCATCAGATTTTTAACAATTGGCAAAAAAAACAGAAAAGAAAAGTAACTTTCTTAAGGTCGTGGCTTAGTGCCTCCCTAGCCAGGTGGCTACCTCTTGCTCTTCTAAAAGGAATGAGGCAACTTACCAGCTCTCCGAAGTGTTTCATGGCATATTCTAATACCCCGGCAGCTGCCTCTGGCTGCTGTAGCTTATTATTAATGCTGGGAAAACAAAAGGAATAGGTGGTTACACTCAGCATGTCAGAGGGTGGGAGGTGCAGGGTCATTTGTGGGCAGATGGCTCACCAGCATGCTGGGGACAATGTCTTACAGATGTAGAAAGAGCATCAATTATCTATTACCACCCAGAAAGCTCGGCCTGAATGATTTCATCTTGATCTCATACTCCTAATTTTGAAGGGGCCACATTTGGTGGACAGGAGGCCTTGCCTGCTCTGGGGCCCTTCCTCCAAGCAGCAGACTGGTTTCCTCTCAGATATCATACGTCAGGCAGCACACGTCTGTTTTTTAACTAGAAACCCTGGCTCCAGAACTGTTCCTGTTGTAGAACACAACCAGATGAGGTACCTCTGAACTTTTAACTCTTACTTCTTCTCATCAGTTGCCCTTGGTGGTAAGAATAACCAAAATGAATAAAAATCATCAGGCTCTGTGGGTGACAAAGAAGTGGCACTGAGGCTGGGTCATCCACGTCAATGACAGAGAACCCAGCAACAGTCTTGACTGCTCCCCTGACAGGGCCCATCTCTTTCAAATTCAGATGTTTCCCTAGTCCCTTTTCAAAGACCATGCCCTCCCTCTGCAGCAGGCTGTGAAGGGACCGCATCCCAAGTCACTTGCCTGGTCTCTCTGGCAGAGAGATGCTTTTCTTAACAACACACAACTTTGCTGATGTCATCTGTGGGCAGCATATGGCCAGTTGGGGCTGGAGAACTGTAAGTGTATTGGGGCAACTGGGCAGAAAAGCTGGAAGGCTTGCTGCCTGAAGTTGGTTCATCAGAGAGGCTGTGAAGAGGTCCTGAAAGTAGGGGAGCTGCAAGGCTCAGACCCTTGTTCCAATAGGGCCCTATGTAAGAGGGTAAGCAGCAACTAACCCAACACTAAACATAAGCTTGAGTTATGGAAGGAAGGAAGGAAGAGAGGGAGGGAGCAGGCTTGAGAAAACCACAGGACAACAACGACTACATCTGTTCATAGGCAGGGAGCAAAATGTGACAGACCACCCTGGGAGTCTAGACTGAGTGTCCAAGCTCAAGGCTCCAGGCTCTGCAACCAGAGGCGAAAGTAACTGCACAGACATCCCTCTCCTTTATTTACAGGAGTAGATGGGCAACCTTGTGTGGGATCTACTGGGCGGACTATTTGGTGCTTCTGTGTGGGTCCCAAGCAAAGCAATGAGCCCAAATGTTCTCTGTAAGTTTTCTGCTGCAGGATTCAGAAATATTTTTAATTTCAAAGTGAAGCTGTAACATCATGGTCCTTTAGGAAGCCCTATGAGAGTTTTTCTAAGCTGAGAATGAAAAGCCAAGTCCAAAGGGACTAATTCCACTGCATGCTCATTGTGAAGCAGTTTCCCATTCCTGTTGGCCTCTAAGTCAGGTTCTCAGCTTTGTTGCTCACTCACATAGGGCTGGGTAAAGCATATTAATAATTAATATTACTGGGTATAGATTTGTGATAATCTAGCTCCTTGAGCCCAAATAAAGATTTTGGAAGCATAAGAAGGCAGGAAAAAAGAAAGCCAGTATATATTCTATATATTATACTCAAATATGTAATATATCATATGTAACTATATATAGTGATATAGTCTATATATTATTTTTAGTCCTGATGTGGACTATTGGGATGGCCCTGGTAGGAACATAAAGTGTTCCGATGAGGAAGATAAGGAAAGTGTTTCTTGCCTGAACCAAAAGAAGTTAACTCTAAGAATCAGACATAAAAATCCAGGAGTTCTAATAACTGTCTTCCAATCTTATGCTCTGGAACATACTCTAATTTTCAAGAACAAATTATAAACATTACCAAAACTTGCCTCACTCTGGGGAATAAAGCAACACAAAAACAAAAGCAAGCAAAAGTCACTCCTCCCCCCACTCGCCCATTTGTTATACATAAAAAGGAGAATTTTACAAGAAACTGATGAAAATCAGGAAGTTGTGACTAGAGACTTCAGAGAAGAAATACAAATTTTACCTTAATGTTGCTATGGCTTCGATATACCTCCTCTAAGGACAGACCAACACAGCTTTGCAAACTTAAAAAGAAAACTCATCACATGGCCCCAACTCCTTTAAGAGAAAGTCCACATAAGTCACCTGCACAGAACTCCCCGCTTGTATATGTGTGGAAGCAGGTGAGGATGCAGACAGCCCCGTGGGAAGGAAAGAGGGGGCTGGGCTCACTGCGGACCCACACTGACCAGGCCTCGATCAATGGCCAGGAAAACCGGGGGTGTACCTTGAGATGCATGACAAGCTCTTGTCCAAAAGTAAGGACAGTCACTGAAAAAATGACAACTGACTAAATGGACTAAAACAAACCCATGAAAAATGAGTGGGAGCACAGAGAAAGGTCCCTTTGATAAATTAAGTTCTGGTTTGAGGACCTCAAAGTAAAGGAGATTGTACACACCTACTCTCGACTGTTCAGAGAGGAGAGATTTCAAGTTAACCAGCTGTTCTCATCCTGTTTATTCTTTCCTCCTCCCTGTTTGCATTCTTCTTTCCTATAGAACTTTCTCCCTAAATGCATTTCTTTCTTCTTTCCTTCCGTGGAGTCTCCCGTGTGTGCCTACAAGGCTGCTGGAGAACGCAACTGCAGGGGCTGAGGCTCTGGAGGTTCTCCTGGTGCTCGAGAGAGTCTACCATCTTGTTTGGGACCTTAACTTTTTCTCCTTCCTCCACGGCTTCTGGCACTCCATCACGAGAGGCAATGGATTATAATAACAACAAAAAGATATCTAAATTTACTGAGGGCTCACTGTAGGTGCCAGGCACTATGCTGATTACTGCTGATACATGTCATCTTAACCCTACGAGGTAGACATTATTAACACTCCCATTTTACGTATAAGGAAACCGTGGCCCAGCCGGTCATCCTTTCCCTTCGAAATTGTACCATTAAAAGGATCTGAAGTAATAACTAAGGGTACAGCTCTGCGGTGGGAGAGAAGCGTGTCAGCTGTCTACTCTCGGCATCAGTGGGCCTGAGCAAATACGTGTAAAATAAGTGACTGAAAGCATGGCATGGGACGTTTCCATGAGCGAACTCTGTATATAATCTGCTGTACGGGAAAAAGGAGCTGTAATGCACCTTCCCTTTAGCTTCCTCACCCATACCATGGCTAACACCCTGCTCTGACCCCTAAGCTCCCGTTTCCTATTTTTTTATTTCCTTTCAGAAGCCACTGGCAACGCCTCCACACCTCCCAGCAGGACAGTCAGCATGCGGCCACAGTGGGCTTTTCCGAGGCAGCTTGTTCGAGGCTGCCAGGCTTACAGACAGAGCGCAGGCTGCAAAGTGGGGGATGAATAAGCCTCTGTGGAAACTCAGAAGTTCCCAGCTACTAAGGCCCCAGTCTCCTGCTTGCTTGGGTGACACAAGACTGTCTGTTCAAATACTCCCTTTTTAAACTCAGATGTGGTTTTATGAGACTGAAGGGAGAGACTGTATGTGTGGCTCATGTGCAGAAACCACCTTTGCTCAAAAGGCCCCCTAATGAGGAGCTCTCGTTTTATGGGGCAGCTGGGAGTTTTCTACAGCCCGTTCAATAAACGCTGCCTTGTGTGCCCCGGGGTCTTTCCGTATTAATGCTGGAGGCTTACAAAGGGCAAACTGTTCAAAGCTCAGCCCAACAGCAGAGGAGTGCTTAACAACACAAACCAGGCCTCACCGACGCTAACAAACAAGTGTAGAGATGGAGGCTTAGGCAGCAACGTGCCCACGACAACAGTGCACAGGATGACACGTCAACCAGATAGCCTGTCTCCTCTCCACGCTCACCAAGGCCAGAAGGAAAAGATGGCTGCGGCGCAAGAATTTCTAGGCTAGTGGATCCCGTCCCAGTGCTGTCTTGGCATGGGTGTCGGGGTAGATTTGTATCCTACTTCACTGCGCAGTGAGAACATCCAGTTGAGCTCTTGTATAGTTGCGAGTCGACAGAGCAAACAGAAGCTGCCTACCCACAGAATAAAACGCAGAGCCCACAAATAAACCTGGTGTTAGAAATACAATGAAGAGAGACAGACAGGGAAACACAATGAATTAGGATATCAAGAGGGGAAAAGGCAATTATTCAGACATATTCACTCATTCATTCCCCACCTCCCCTCCCTCACTCCAAGATTTAATTTTTATTAAAGGAAGCTGAGTTGAAGAGCTTGAAACTGGAAAATTCTTGGCAATTGAGGGAAACACTTTTTAGAATTGAGTCGAATTAACAAATAAGAATAAGATATGGCCTCAATGCCTCCTACACCAAACAGATTACACCAGGCATCTTTTCGCCACTATCCGAAACTCTCTTTCCAGACGTAGGGAAAGTGTGTAAGCTGAGTAAGGGACTCAGACGTGAAGGAGCTTCTCATTGCCTTGGTGCGTTCCTTGTCCGAGAGCGATGGCTGAGAAGCTAGTGCTGGGAGTGGGGACTGTTTACTTCTCCGTGACTCGCCTCTTCAATCTTTTCCTCGGTGCTTTTCACAGGCAAGTGGGGACCAGTCTCACTGAGGATGAGACTGAAGAAACAGCGGGTCATTAACTGCTCCACATCCTAACTAATGCTGACCCACTAGCAAACCAACAGGAGGGTGTCTGGCTCGGCATCCAAATGTCACTCCTACCACCTGAAGGGAAACCTGAGGAACTGTGTTGTTTCCTAAGTCATTGCTCCATGGGCTTCTGGACTGGTGTCAAATCCAATGTCATCTGGCCTGGTAATTCCTCATGGTACGGCTCACTTGGTTATCGACCTCATCTCTTAGCCTTGGTGCCTTGAGGACTTTCGGCTACTAAGAGCAAAGTGATGCAGGATAACTCAACACGAGCTGGAGCCCACTGGAAAGCCGGTCACACGAGGAGCATCTGCAGTCACACCTGGGGGACTACTCAGGCGTTCCTAGTGCTCGCATCAGGAATTTACGAGAACGTCATGCACTTGCTTCCCAAATGGCTCTGGGCCTTCTCTCTCCTATTTCTAGTGCAGACTGTAGTCTACATTTTATTTGGTTCTCTGTCAAGTAAAAATACTCTGAATACCCTTGGTGCTGGGCTGGTGACACATGCAACACAGCTGAGAGCGGACCTGGGCGGGTCTGGCTGAGGAGCTCCTGAAGAGCCAAGTTGAGGCCCAGACGGACCCTGCTTTGTATCAAGCAGTATATCAAGCAGTCTTTTTTTTTTAATGAATCTTTTCTGTTGCTTTATCTTTTTTAATTAATGCACTTTTTTTTTTTTTTTTTTGCGGTACACGGGCCTCTCACTGTTGTGGCCTCTCCCGTTGCGGAGCACAGGCTCCGGACGCGCAGGCTCAGCGGCCATGGCTCACGGGCCCAGCCGCTCCGCGCCATGTGGGATCGTCCCAGACCGGGGCACGAACCCGTGTCCCCTGCATCGGCAGGCAGACTCTCAACCACTGAGCCACCAGGGAAGCCCTAATTAATGCACTTTAAAAAAATTAATTAATTAATTTATTTTTGGCTGCGCTGGGTCTTCGTTGCTGCACGCGGGCTTTCTATAGCTGTGGCGAGCAGGGGCCACTCTTCGTTGCGGTGCGTGGGCTTCTCATTGCAGTGGCTTCTTCTGTTACTGAGCTCTAGGCGCGCGGGCTTCAGTAGTTGTGGCACGTGGGCTCAGCAGTTGTGGCTCGCAGGCTCTAGAGTGCAGGCTCAGTAGTTGTGGCGCACGGGCTTAGTTGTTCCGCGGCATGCGGGATCTTCCCGGATCAGGGCTCGAACCCGTGTCTCCTGCATTGGCAGGCGGACTCTTAATCACTGTGCCACCAGAGAAGTCCCCCAAGCAGTCTTTCTTATTTCTCTTATAGAGCGGTAGCTGCTTCTGTCCATCCCTGTTACTTCTTCCAGCACCAAGACTTAGCTCTGTGTACAACGGATGATTAAAAACAAAACATCTTGATTCCTGTACAGAGCCAGGAAGATCCAGGATTGGTGGGGCCCTGATGTCTTTTCATCAGGCAGTTCCCCTGGGACTCTGGGGAGCTCAAGGGTGTGACAGTCTCTTTTCAAGCAGGACAGCAGTGAAGACAGAAGGCAAAGTGAGAACATCCGAAATGTACAGCGGAGAAAGGTGGTGAGGGGTAATTCAAATGCAGGTGGGTAGGGAGAGCAAAGGGGTAGGGAGAGCGAAGGGGGCTGGCAGACCTTAGGGTCCCCCCCTTAAAGCCACAGTCAGGGCATGAAGATAGCACCCCAGGGTCTGGCAGGACAAACTTTCCTTTCTTGCTTCAGAAACTTAGGAAGAGTAAATTTACTCCTTTTCTACATATTAAGAAAAGGAGGCTGGCCTCATTACACGGTTTCAAAGCTGGGACATTTGGTGTCCTTGGCGCCCTCAGGGACCTAAGGCACGAAGACAAAAAAAATCCGGTGCAAGAGAGGTGGGTGGACTGCCTTGGACAATCACATGGGTTCCTGATAACTCAGGCCACAGCGGCTTAAGGATAATGAGCTCTCACTTTGTCTTCACCCTTTCCTTTGTCTGCTCACAGTGTAAATGACACGTCTGTCATAATATCTAGAAGACTTGCCAGATCTGTATGTGAGAAAGTGGGCCTTAAGAATAAAAAAGATAGAATGCTAACAACTGTGTAGATGACGGAAAGGAGAGACAAAAACTATCTTTTCGAGACTGGTAGGAGGAAGTATATCTTTTTTTTTTTAATTAAGAAAAAGTGGGGGGAGGGAAGTTCACCACGATATTAGAATGTTACTTTTGCCCATGCATATTCTGTATAAATACATATTTTATACACAGTGCTAGCTAGAGTGATCATACAGCTTTGGATTCTGCTCTTTCACATATCACAGGCATTTCCTACTTTATCCGGAGTCTTCATAATTTTTTATTTATTTATTTTTCTTTTGCGGTACGCAGGCCTCTCACTGTTGTGGCCTCTCCCGTTGCGGAGCACAGGCTCCGGACGCACAGGCTCAGCGGCCATGGCTCACGGGCCCAGCCGCTCCACGGCACGTGGGATCTTCCTGGACCGGGGCACGAACCCGTGTCCCCTGCATCGGCAGGTGGACTCTCAACCACTGCGCCACCAGGGAAGCCCCTTCATAATTATTTTTAACAGCTGCATAAGAATGTCACCCTGCTGCTGGATGGCACGTACAAACCCGTCTCGTGGGCGCACCCTCGTGGCTGGGTGAGAGCAGCACTAGTTAAGCCGCCAGGGCGCCAGGAGTGCGGCAGGAGCTCCCACTCTCTGCTCACAGGTGGTCTGTCCTGTAGACGCCTGCAGGGTCAGTCCTGGGAATCAGAGCGTCCTCCCTGAGGATGAGCACAGTGCTCGGCAACAAGCGGGGCAAGTGGTCCCATTTCACCCATCACCTCCACGCCCCTCCTGGCTGAATGCGGGGCCCGGGCTCCCCAGCACAACCAGAGTAAGGCACTGAGAGGTCGCGGAGACCTGGAGTGTCAAAGCACACGATTTGTGCTGGCCGGGTTTCCAACCCAGGGGCCTGTCAGAGGCGTGCTGTAAAAATGATGAATGGCTGTCACATTTCCAAGGCTCTGGCTGATTTAGGGAGCCACTGGCAGGCGCATCACTCCCAGCATGTCAGCCAGTTAATTACTGCCAACTTTATCTTTCTTGTCAACACTTCTTGACAAATTGGCCATTATCTCTTTATTCTACAACAGTGAGCACTGCTCCTTTTCTGGTGATGCCTGGAGGTTTTTCTCCTCCTTTCTGCTTCTTCATATCCAGAGTGAAATGAAGAGCTCTGAGAGAGACGATCAGGAAGAAGAAGCTGTCAGGAAACAACAAAGCGGGGAGGGCTGACAGACTGAAGCCCAAAGCTTATTTTCAACTACCTCGACTCAAAATAGAGTTGATATTTTGGGTAAAATCCTGATTTCTTGGCTTCTGCATGTCCAAGAGCTCTGACTCAGCCTATTATGTGGATGAAGTTGGGAAACAAAAATGAAATGACCTGGCATCCAGTGACTCGGCAGCTTTGAACTCTCCACACTTCTAATCGTGTGAGAAGATGTGTGCTGGCCTTGTACTCCAGTACGGAGTTAGGCCACATTGTAGTAATACTGATGCCCATTCTGGGATCAGGAGAAGGAAAAAATATGCCTACCTTTTTAGTAAGGAAAAGCTGACAGACGAGGAACATAACATACTGTAATTGAATCACCAAGATTCACAGCCAATGAGATGTCCAAAAGAATCTGGAGAGATCAATGGTGTTACCACTGATCCATTTCATTGTCACTGGGACAGACTGTGTCAGAGGTGGCCATGGGGCACCTAGCATATTTCATCAATTCTAAGAGGTGCACTTTAACAGCTCTGAGACCATGATACAGCTTATAATTCAAGGTTTCAGAGTGCTGTGACCCAGTTTAATTGCCAGCAGTTTGTTCCCCCTCGCAGTGGTACATGAAAATCAGAAGCAGCTTTGCTAACTCACCGTAAGAGTGGTCCCACTGAATCTCCAGCCATTCCTGAGGATGAACTAGACGCAGTGGAGGAGCAGAGGTTAACTACTGACCGACAGCAAGCGGCACCCTTTAGAATGGTCTTGGGTTACAAGGAAAGATCCTCTGTCCTTTTGGTCAGCTTTAGGAGAAATCCCAGGACTCCTCCCTTTGTACAACTCCTCACTCATGGTCAGCTTTCTGCACTGAAAAGCAGCTTTCCTTGGAGTTTGTAAGATGCCCTATAGAGGCAAGCTGTTGTAAAGTGAACCTGTAAGAAGTCTTTAGAGCAGCCAGAAATAAATTTAAGCTCTACTGATGACTGGTGAGGGACTTGGCCTCTTGGGTAATGGCTGGATGTAAAAGGGCATTAAAGAAAAAGATGGGGCTAAAAAGAAAGATATAATCTGTGCTTGTGCTCGGGCTACAAAGGGGTTTCCTCCATCTGCACACTCTCTGCTGCTTGGAGCTTTTCGACAGGGGTATGGATTCCTCGAGGCACACTGGCACTTTTGAAGGCAGCATGAGTCCAGACGTTTGGAATGTGTTTTTACTGAGAAGTGCGAAGCTTTGAGCAAATCCTTCCCCTCTGGACAGAGCGTTTTCTCTTCCAGCAGAGGTGTGGGAAAAGAACAAGACTGTGTACCTTTTCTGGAAGCCTGGAAACAACTGTAAAAGCTGGGCTCATACTTCCAAGCAACGCAACAGAGACACCTTGGGAACATGTGTTTAGAATTAAGACACAGAGTGGGTTTGTTCGTCCATCTAGCCCCTTGCCTGTAGGCTGTAAAGCCCAGTCACCCTCACTGTTAATTGGTTGCTCAGGCACAAACTGGTTCAATTTCTTTAACATTCTCAAAGAGTTACAGGCCATTTCCCATTAGTGCTGCCTAAGTCAGGGAGGCTAAGACCCAGGCTGAAGGGAAGCTCCTCAGTCCCAGGGCGACTGCACATAGACTTGAAATCTTGTCCTGCACTCCGGCAGGAATCCGTCTTTGGCTAAGAGTGATTTTTTGCAATTGCAATGTAATGGGTGTTTGATTTCCCTTTGGAGACAGACAAGATTTGTTGGATTCCTGGATTAATTACGGGGAATACAGCTGCCCAGAGACATGACATGTTACTTTCTGTGTTCTGTCTTCAACATGAGCTGCTGCATGTGGCCCCTCAGGCCGTGATAAGGATTAACCGACAGGTCAATGCAGGGTCAAGTTATCAGATATGCCATTCATACAGGCCTCCAGAATCAACGGCGGGGGTGGGGGGCTGGGGGGTACAAAACCCTACCACAATGCTCTGTGGCCCTCTCACTCGTCTTCATATGTAAAGAAACAGGGGTGAGATGCAAATCGATGGTTTCCAGGGATACAAAGTGATCATACAATCAGGCTGCTACCTCAAGTTACTGGTTAAAAAAAAGAAGGCTGAACCAAATGATCTCAACTCTTCCAGTTCTCACTCTCTTTGATTCTATAACTAAAATCTATGGAAGAAAATGTTAAAGCAGGAGAGAAGGCAATCCCCTGCAATGAAGGACTCACCATGATAAAATACTGGCAATGACCATGGAGAGAGACTCTAAGTCTCCATGTCAGATGTTTATTTAGGAGAAAAGAACCTTCTGCTGGGAATTCATTCTTTCATTTGACAAGTTCCAATACAGTATCTCTTTTGTCTCAGGCTTTGTGCTAAGTGCTGGTTGCTAGAGCTACTATGGTAGATAAGACAGGTATGGTCTTTGCTTTCACAGAGCTTATAGGTCAGTGAAGTAGATATACAAAACACAAATGGAAATAAGTGCTGTGGAGGTAAACACCATGAAGAAAACAGAGCACAGAGATGGAGAATGGCACAGGGGACTTATTTTAGATTCAGGTGGACAGGGAGGTTTTTCTGATGAAATGATAATCGATTACCTAAATATCAATACTACTTAGTATTTGCTAGATATGGACTATGTGTCAGACACAATTCAAAGTGTCTTACAGCTCATACAACTCAATAACAAAAAAACAAACAACCCAATTGAAAAACGGGCAGAAGACCTAAATAGACATTTCCCCAAAGAAGACATATAGATGGCCAATAGGCACATGAAAAGATGCTCATCGTTGCTAATTATTAGAGAAATGCAAATCAAAACTACAGTGAGGTACCACCTCACACTGGTCAGAATGACCATCATTAAAACGTCTACAAGTAAGGGACTTCCCCGGTGGCACAGTGGTTAAGAATCCGCCTGCCAAGGCAGGGGACACAGTTTCGATCCCTGGTCTGGGAAGATCCCACATGCCACGGAGCAACTAAGCCTGTGCGCCACAAGTACTGAGCCTGTGCTCTAGAGTCCGTGAGCCATAACTACTGAGCCTGCATGCCACAACTACTGAAGCCCATGCACCTAGAGCCCATGCTCCGCAACAAGAGAAGCCACTGCAATGAGAAGCCCACGCACAGCAACAAAGAGTAGCCCCTGCTGGACGCAACTAAGGAAAGCCTGCACACAGCAACGAAGACCCAATGCAACCAAAAATAACTTAATTAATTAATTTTAAAAAATACTAAAAACAAACAAACAAAGGACTAGTGTTCAAAAAAAAAAAGTCTACAAATAATAAATGCTGGAGAGGGTGTGGAGAAAAGGGAACCCTCCTACATTGTTGATGGGAATGTAAACTGATGCAGGCACTATGGAAAACAGTATGGAGGTTCCTCAAAAGACTAAAAATAGAGTTGGCATTTGATCTAGCAATCCCACTCCTGGGCATATATCCAGACGAAACTATAATTTGAAAAGATACATGCACCCCTATGTTCACAGTAGCACTATTTACAACAGCCAAGACATGGAAACAACCTAAATGTCCACTGAGAGATGAATGAATAAAGAAGATGTGGTATACATATACACAATGGAATATTACTCAACCATAAAAAGGAATGAAATAATGCCATTTGCAGCAACATGGATGGACCTAGAGACTATCATACTAATGGAAGTAAGAAAGAGAAATACAAATACCATATGATATTGCCCATATGTGGAATCTAAAACACGACACAAATGAACATATCTACCAAACAGAAACAGACTCACAGACATAGAGAATAGATCTGTGGTTGCTAAGGTGGGGGGGTGTGGTGGGGGGAGGGAAAGACTGGGAGATTGGGATTAGCAGATGCAAATTATTCTTTACAGGATGGATAAACAACAACGTCCTACTGTATAGCACAGGGAACTATATTCAATATCCTGTGATAAACCGTAATGGAAAAGAATGTGAAAAAGAATATATATATGTGTATAACTGAGTCACTTTGCTGTACAGCAGAAATTAACACAACGTTGTAAATCAACTATACTTCAATAAAATTAAAAAAAAAACAAAGTGTTTTATGTGCATTATCTATTTTAAAATAAGCTTCCTGGCTGAAGTACAACATATATACACAGGAAAGTATACACCTAATTGTACAGCTTGATAAATTATCACAAAGTGAAGATACCCTTATAACTACCACCCAGACCAAAAAACAGAACACAACACACTGCCAGCATCCCAGAAGCACCCAAGCCTTCTCCCAATCACAGCTTCCCTTCTCATCCCCAGAGGTAACAACTCATAAGAGGTAACAACTATCTCACTTCTGATACAATTGGTTAGTTTCACCAGGTTTTGAACTCTATATAAACATTCAACATTATGTTTACGAGACACATCCATGTCATTGCATGCTGCAGTAGTTCTGTCTTTTACTGCTGAATAGCGTGTCACTGTATGAACACACCACAATTCATCTGTCTTACTGTCGATGGGGGTTTACGCTGTTCTCAGTTTGGGGCTATGGTAAGTCACATTACTACATTCCTTGTTTTTTTGGCCGCACCATGTGGCATGCGGGATCTTAGTTCCCTAACCAGGGATCGAACCCACGCCCCCTACATTGGAAGGGCGGAGTCTTAAGCACTGGACCACCAGCGAAGTCCGGACAAACATTCCTATATGCCTTTGGCGCGTGGGTGCTCACATTTCTGGTGGGAACAAATCTCGCAGTAGAATTGCTCGCTTACAGGGGCATGTTCCAGTCTCAGAAGATACTGACAAACTGCCACGTTACATTTTGACCAGAAGGGTATGGAAATCCCAGTTGCTCCACATCTTCGTCAACACTTGGAATTTAGTGTTTTCCATTTCAGCCATTTTGATTGGTGTGTAAGTTGCACCTTCTGGTTTATTTTTTTATTTAAAAAACTTATTTTTATTTATTTACTTTTGGTTGCGTTGGATCTTCGTTGCTATGCGTGGGCTTTCTCTAGCTGCGGTGAGCAGGGGCTACTCTTTGTTGTGGTGTGGCAGGTTTCTCAGTGTGGTGGCTTCTCTTGTTGCAGAGCACGGGCTCTAGGCACGCAGGCTTCAGTAGTTGTGGCTCGCGGGCTCAGCAGTTGTGGCGCACGGGCTTAGTTGCTCTGCGGCATGTGGGATCTTCCCAGACCAGGGCTCGAACCCGTGTCCCTTGCACTGGCAGGCGGATTCTTAACCACTGCGCCACCAGGGAAGTCCTGCACAGTATAGTTTAAATTTGAGTTTCCATAATGACTAATGAGCCTGAGCAGTCTTTCATGTGTCGACTGGCCTTGTGGACATAATCTTTTGTGAAATAAGTACCTGTTCACATCTCTTGCCAATGTTTTAACTGGCTACCTTTTGTTTGTTTGTTAGGAGTTCTATATATACTCTGGATACAGTATACACAGAAGTATGTACTGGAATACCTTCTTGCCTTTTTACTTTCTTCATGGTGTTTTCCAGTGAAAAGAAATGACTCCTTTTATTGCATTTCATGTTTTCCTTTATGGTCAGTGTTTTTCAAATCTTGTTTAAGAAATCTTTGCTTATCCCAAGATGCTGAAGATAATCTCCTATGTTATCTTCTAGAAGCCCTACTGTTTTCCGATTTAGACTTTAAATCTCCTGGACTTGAGGTTTTGGGTGTGGTATGGGGTAAGGGTCAAGAACCTTTATCCCCCCATAAGGCTATCTAGCCTACCCAGAGGAACTCACTGTTCTATAGTGGCACCTTGTCATAAATCAAGTGTTCATATATGTGTGGGTCTGTTTCTGGACATTCAAATCTGCTCCATTTATCTATTTGTCTATCCTTGTGCCAATACTACATTGCCTTAATTACTTACTGTAGCTTTAAGATAAATCTTGATTTCTAATAAGGTAATTCCTCCAAATTTATTTTTCTTCTTCAAAAATGCCTTAGCTATTTTTAATCTTTTGCTGTATTTAACTTAGTCCTCACAAAAATCCTGTGAAGTGGTTATAATTTTTTTTTTTTAACTAACTTTTTTTTTTTTTCTGTGCTGCACAGCATGTGGGATCCTAGTTCCCCAACCAGGGATCAAACCCATGCCCCCTGCAGTGGAAGCACAGAGTCCAAACCACTACACTGCCAGGGAAGTCCAGGAGTAGTTAAAATTTTTATCCCCATTTCACAGATTGGTCAGCTCCGAGAAGTTAATTAATTTGCCCAGGGTCATATAACTATCAAGTGATGGGAAGGGATTAGAACCCAGATTTATCTGATTCTAGACTTAATAACTTTAAGTCCTTCAGATACCACCTCCTTAATCCTCAAGCCAGATGAGCCCTTCAGGGCATTTAATATGAATGCATTACAATTTTAAGAAATTCTGATGTTCTAAGCCACCCACTTCCAGTTAAAAATCTTGTTTGGTAACTACAAAGAGCCACTGTCCTGGTGAGACTCAGAAAAAAACAAAGCAAGAAGTAAAAGCTTCCTGGCTTCCTTCCACAGCCCCGTCTCCCAAGTAACACTTACAGCCTCGCCAGGATGTACAAGGGCCCTGAGGCCCGACGCGCCTCCACTCGTCCAGCTTTAATTCCTGCCACCACTCCTCTTCCTTCTTGCCCCTTAACGCCACACTTGACCACTTAGGCTCTATAAGCCCAGGCTTTTCATACAGCTGCACCTTGGCTCAGAATGCCCTCTCCCACTTCTGGCTACTTCTTCCTTTAAAAAAACCAAAAAACCCCACAAAAACAACAACCCTGGGTATCACTTCCCTCAGGAGACCTTCCAGAACCTCATCTGGGTTGGGCACTCCCCCTCTGCTGTGTCCCCCACCCCAGCATGTCACATTGCCCTGGAGTTCAGCTGTCTGTCTCTCCACCTAGCCTGTGAGGCACCTGAGGCTGCAAATTCCTAAGAGGGTTCAGAGACAGACTTTTTTGCTAGGTGCTATAATTAAACAGTAGACACTAAGAGGAGGCCTGAAAGAAATGGTTTCTAATAAGCCCAGGACACACTCTTTGGGAGAAGTGGCAAACTAGAAGGCTTAGGGAAGAGGTGCAAATACCTTCTGCGATGGACCTGGACTTCGGGCTGAGATGGAAGTAGGACTGAGCGGTAGAAGGGTCAGGGACCAAATGGCCACATGTAGTAAGGCAGCTGTGGCTCGTTAGAAGAGTTCGGAAGTAAAATATGACCACAAACACACGGCTAAACTAACAACAAGGCAGATTCTTCTGAGATGTATTCATTCAACAAACAGAGCCTGGCACTGAGGGCAGCTGTTCCTCCCTCACCAGTTTGGAAGGATGGTTTAAGAGTAGGCAGGGGCACGAATACACTGGAAAACAAGGAGTCTCTCCAACAGGAACATTTTCAAGAAAATGAGACATGACGCCCCTATTGGGGGAGAAGGAAAGACCAGCTCTAGGCCCTTCTCAGCTCTGGAATTCCCAGGCTGCTCGGACACATCCAATCCTTGGTGCCAGCCTAAGGCAGCACAGCCCAGACTGTGAAGTAAAAGCTCACTGGCTTTTCTCAAAAGAACATAAGCTTTATTTTCATAAACATCTATCTCAAGAGCTCCAAGCTGACCCTCTTTCACCACCAGCAAAATGGAGAAAAGGAAAAGCTGTAAGGTGTCCAACACAGGTTTTCCATATTTTCTCAATTAATTCCCATTTTTTATGGTCACACTGTTCACCGAAGGGCAGAGAAGGGATTAAAAGCCTCTCAGAGAAGGGAAAACTGCTCTAGTCTTCCGCATTTGTCCTGGTTTTCTCTACTGGCTTAGCTGTACTCAAAACAAGGACTTATTTTTCCTTCTTTCAGAAATTCAGAATCTAGGACACCCTAGGGTTGTAGATGTTTTGGAGGACAGATAATCTTCTGGCATGGGATATACTCTTAACTAGCTATTTTTCTCAAAATGGGGGGGGCAGTGTTGAAGATTTGGGCAGGTTAGACAATTTAAGAAAATCTTCAAATAAAAAAAGCTTCTGTCTCCAACTTAAGCCTTATGTTAGAAATAAGTTTCCAGAAAACAAATGTCAGAGAGTAGGCACTCATGCTAAAAGCTAGATGCTTTTGATCCAAACTTAGGAACCCCTTCCTACCTTTCCTGGAAAGGACTGCTACATGGGTTGCAAATATGAATGATCGATTCATTTTCTGCCCAGATATGAAAATCTATTCATAACAAAATTCTTCTGTTTGGGCAGAGGAAATGGTCACTGGAAAGAACAAACAAAAAGCCGGCCAGGAATCCATAAAGCGCCATTGTTCCATGATGTTCTCTACCAAGACAGCAGCATCATGTGTGAGGCTACATACAATTGTGTGCCACACGGTTTAAGCTCAGTGCTCAGTGTCGGTTAAGCTGGGTAGGAGATCCTCGTGGAGTTTAGCAGACCCTGCTGAATGACCCTGTCGGATGCTGGCAGTCGGGGCCAGGTTCGCCTTAGTGAAGTGAGCTCCATGAGCTAAGGCTGCAGTGCCCGGCTGGACTAGACATTTGCAAAGAGACAGCAGGGACTGGCTGACAGTGCCAATTCTAAAAAGACCCTTTTGAGCAGAATGGCAAGCTGCTACAGGACTCCAGCAACATCCTCACTCCTAAGCAGGCAAAGAAGATGAGCAGGTTAGCAAACAAACCCTGATCCACCTGATCCACTCCTGCTTTTTGATTTACAGGAAAAAAAAAAGTGTTTGGTAACTCCAGCTGCCTGAACAGAAATGACTTTCTGAGCAGCAGAAGCCCTGACTGGAAAAAGGCTCTGGGGGTCACGGCGGGAAGGAGGGCTGCCAGGCCTCAGGCTTGTGTGTGAAGGGCCCATATGGAATAACAACAGTATAAGCACTGCACCCGGAAATAGCAAGAGCATGTTCAGAAGACAGTTACCGTGTATGGACAGAGGGAACTTTGTTTACCTTCTTAGTGAAAAGCTCATTTTAAGGATTTAAGATTTGCTGAAAACCCAGTTTTTTTCCCCACTTGTTTTCAAAGGAGGAATCTCCTTTAAATATAGTACATGAAAAATGACAATATCCCTATTGTCAGGGATATATATAGAGAATATATATATATATCATATACAGAGAATAAATCTGCAAACCATATTCCATAGGAAAAGGGAAATGAGGCTCCAGACATGGATTATTAGGCAATGGGGATGTTTTTCTCTATGTTTTAACATACTTTCCAGGCTTAGAACCATGGGCCGTGGCTGTGCCTGTTCTCTGTTCTGCATGAACACTGGTGGGCGTGCAGGTGCCCATCCTCGGACCAAGTTCTGCGTTTTCACCCCTGCTGCCATCGCTGCCACTTCCATGCCAAATGTCAACTGTGAGAGGCGAACACTGGCCCATTCTTTATTGAAGGAGAAAGTATGTAAAAAGAAAGAACTGGGTAAAGCCTGTGGGTACAAGCTACAAAGCCCTTTTTTGCTTCGTAAGAGATTTCCTCTATCCTTCTATTTCTAAAGCTTTTCTAAGTTGGAAATTTTCAAATGTGAGATAGCGTTAGATCCAGGCCAAAAGAGGGTTTTGTAAAACACTGAATGATGATCAGAGAAAGGAATAATGAGACTTGTTAAAAGCACATTCAGAAGGATGCCAAAATAGACTAGAGCCTCGTATAAACAGCGTGGATTGCAGTAACAGGCCTCCCTGTGAGTGGAGAGTCTTATTCCCAACTCTCTTTGCCTACCTTATGCTCACCCCACGGTTATATAACCTTTAGAATGGAATCTGGAAATTCTTCTGACCCTGCCCTGCTTGCTTATAGAGCAGAGCCAGTGGCTGGCAGGGGTACAATCTAATAGGCAAAACTGGAAACACACAAATTCAGTCCTCTTGTCTTAGCCCAGAGACTGTGCAGGCAAGGAAAGAAAGACTGCCCCTGTCTCTCTCCTCCCCTCCTCTGGCCTAAGTTTACGCTGACTTCACCCAACAGGCACCTGACCCTCCCAGATGAGCTGGGAGGGGCTAAAGCGCTATGCACGGCCATGGTAGGGGTGGAGGTGCAGGCAGAAAACAATATTTAAGATGCTGAGTTTGTCGAGCATTCAGTCTTGGGAAGGAAGGCTATAGGATACCCAATTAAGCTGCGCGTTCAGAAACTCAAGTTTTGAGAAAGGCTAAGAAAGAGCAAGGGGAGAGGAACAACAAAGTGCTAAGTCCACCAAGAGCGAAAGGGCTAGGTTCTAATTTGCCGCAGCTCTGCACGCCTCAGCTGGACACAGCCAGATTCCCCCAGAGGAAGAGCCTTCCTCAACCAGGCCCACGAAAGATGCTGAAAGAGACTCTCTCGGCCGTGGCCTGGCTCTGCATTTTCACTGTGGCCTTTGTCAGCCACCCAGTGTGGCCACAGAAGCCCCCTAAGCGCAAGACACCTGCAGAGCTCACCGTGGCCGGCTGCTGTGAGGAGGCGAAGGAGCTCAGGGCCCAAATTGCCAACCTAAGCAGCCTGCTGAGCGACCTGAGCAGGAAGCAGGAAAGGGACTGGGTCAGCGTGGTCATGCAGGTGATGGAGCTGGAGAGCAATTCCAAGCGCATGGAGTCGCGGCTCACAGAGGCCGAGAGCAAGTACTCCGAGATGAACAATCAGATGGGCATCATGCAGCTGCAGGCAGCGCAGACTGTCACCCAGACTTTGGCAGGTAAGGAGGACGTGTCCTCACGCTACTCACCACCTTCCCCCTCACACAGTCGAGCGCCTCCTGTCTGGAGCATTGCTTCTAGGTGACGTGGTCGTCAGAACGATCCCTGGGGGTTCTCATGGAACTTACTTTCTTGGGTACGTGCCACCAGCTCTATTTTCTCTTTAGCAAAGGCTTACGAAGTATTTCTTTTGATTTCTAAGGTTCTGTACGTTTACCCAGCTTTTTTTTATCCCTGCAATGTTTTGGCATATTGAAGGTATGAATTACCATCTTGGAACACAGAGAGATCATGCGGTTTGCTCAAAGTCACAAAGCAAGTCTTAGAAACTGGGTTCCAGTTTTCCTGATTAATCCACTTCCTTACCCAGAGCTGACCGGCTGTACCCTCAGTCCCAAGGAAGCAGGAAAGAACACCAAAATCATAACATCTCTAGAAGCAAAGTTTTGCCTAAAACAGTTCTCTCGGGTCCCTGGGATTTAGTGGAATGGGCATTAATGGACTTCGGTGTCCTGTCTGCCAACCTAATTCTCACTGGCTCAGAATTAAGTGCACAGACACTGCCCAGAGTCATCTGAAGGACTCCTTCATGTTCAAAAAGGACTGACTCCTCAAGGTTGCGCAAGTCTGGTATTTCTATTTTTTCCCACAATTGCAAATAAAATTCTCCCCAGTTATACAGGAAAATGCAATGCTGAAATTTACATTTTTAGTAGGCCGAAAATAAGATACGTTTACTGTTTTCTTTTCCAAAACAATTTTCAGTTTCTACTTAGCTTGGCTTAGACAGGCCAAGGTGAATTTATTGTTCAGACAGAAATTTGCTTTGCTGAAATTATCAGGAAATTATTAGTTACAAGGAGCATAGTCTATAGATATGTCATTTCTTGCTGATATAAGAACTTAAAAGAAAATCTTTTTGGTCATATTATAAACCAAGCCAAGAATAAAGAGCAGAGTAAGTCTTACTGGTTATCCTCAACTCAAATGAAGAAAAAGTTTTAACATGAAATTAAGCTTAAAAATTTTGTGTGGGATGAACTGGGAGATTAGATTTGACATAAATATACTACCACGTGTAAAATGGATAGCTAGTGGGACCCTGCTGTACAGCACAGGGAGCTCAGCTCGGTGCTCTGTGATGACCCAGATGGGTGGGATGGGGGATGGGGGGAGAGAGGTCCACGAGGGAGGGGTTCACTTCATTGTAGAGCAGAAACTAACACAACACTGTAAAGCAATTATACTCCAATAAAAATTTTTTTGTGTGTGTAAATCACTTTCTAAGCATGTACTTCCTGACTCTCAGTTTGGGACTAGAAAGGTCTTCTCAGGCCATTTTCCAGAGAAGTGAGTCCTGATTTGGTCTGTGTGATGAAACCAGACACACAGGAGACCAGGCGAGACAGAGGAATCTGACCAACGCCACGTCCTGCTCCTCCAAACGGGATTTTCTCATCTCCCAGCAAGGAGTTTCTTGGGAGTCAAATGCAGCTCTCTTGCCGGGCCTCTTACTCTTCCTGCCCAGGCCATCATTCCTTACTTTTCTTCTCTGCTACCAGGTGTGGGGTCACCTTTATACTCTGTAAGTAGCTAGCCTCTTGGAGAAAGCAGTAAGTTGATGCTTTCATCAGTAAGAGGAAGTGATGACCTCTGATAGGGAAGACAAGGGTCTCCCGTTTCCCCTCCCCAAAGTGCTCTGGCTTGAACAATTCCCACAGCGGGAAACTGCCCACTGTGTCCTCTTCTTGAAGGCCCAGTGCAGCGGTCACCAAGAAAAGAATCCCAAGACACAGTGGGCAGGAGGCATCTCCTAGACAGGCGAGAGTTCCTGCTCTCTGAATCCTATCTGGAAAGGCTGTCCCTTCCACAAAGCTCTTTGATGTTTAGAACAACAAGGAGACAAAATCTTTCATAAAGCACTAGCCCCCAGGGCAGCTGAGGAAACATTAAAATCAACCCCAGAGTGAAAGCCCGCCTGCCCAAATCTCTCATTTCCTTGTTTTAATAATGGTGTCAGGGGAAGGCCTCCAAGGGTTCCTTAGGGTGTTTCATTTTCATTTGTCTAGCAGTGTTGGATTAAGGAGGGAAAGATAAAATTATAAATCTCTGCTAATAAGGGACCTAGTAGGCAGTAGCCATTACCTCTGAAAAACAAGAAAAACAAACCGAGAAAACAATAAAACCAGACCCTATGAGATCTTCATGACTTATTTAGGAATAGAGGCTGGCTGTCCCAGAAGCTGAATTTATTAAACAGGAGGATCTGTTGGTGGCCCTTACACATTGTAACGTTTCCAGAATTCATGCCCTAGAACTACAGGGGGATCATTTCAGCACAAACCTGAAGCCACCTGTTTGTACCGTTGTGCTATCCAGGTGAAGGGTTTCCCTAGCCCTCAGCCCTACCACCAGTGAGGCCAAAACACACCCGTTCCTGGCCTCCTGATGCCCACCTCTCCCAAGTCCAGACACTGCCCAGCAATGAACACTCCTGTGAATTTTGTGGTAGAAATGAAGTCTCCCTTCCTAAACTTTCAATTTAGATGCAGCAGGGATGCCGGCTAGCCACAAAGCCCCTGGGTTTGGATGCTCACCCTGTGGTTTTCTCCTTTTGTAGATGCCATCTACGACTGCTCGTCTCTCTACCAGAAGAACTACCGCATCTCTGGAGTGTATAAGCTTCCTCCCGATGACTTCCTGGGCAGCCCTGAGCTGGAGGTGAGGTCATCACAGCCCATGTACTACCATCTATCCTCCACCCGTCAAAGGCTGGGGACAATAGGGCTAGTCACAGTCTAAAGAGAGGGAAACTCAAGACAGAGAAGCAGGGCTTCCCTGGTGGCGCAGTGGTTGAGAGTCCGCTTGCCGATGCAGGGGACGCGGGTTCGTGCCCCAGTCTGGGAGGATCCCACATGCCGCGGAGCGGCTGGGCCCGTGAGCCATGGCCGCTGAGCCTGCGCTCCGCAACGGGAGAGGCCACAACAGTGAGAGGCCCGTGTACCGCGAAAAAAAAAAAAAAAAAAAGACAGAGAAGCAAACACATCAACGCCAGAGAGCTATCTAAATACTCAATTTATGGAGGAAAAAAATCCAGGCATCTGTTTTGCTCCTTCAAATCATTAGCAACCAAACACTAAACCTTCTAACAGTTAGATAATGCTATAACCACCACCTAACTAGCTGCGATCCCTTGCCACATCCTACGGCAGTGACTCTTTGGGGAGAAAAGAGAACATATAGGGAGTGTGTCAGAAGGACCTGGACTTTTTCCTTTCAGACTCTCCGTGCACTTGCTCTTATCCTCAACTTTAATCTCAGCAAACCACCAGCCTGCCCAGCTTGCCAACCCTGGGGCAGAATCGTTGCCTAGTGAGCCAGCATGGCTGTGGAAGGGCACACGTCCCTTGGCTCTACGGGGTGGGAGAAAGGTGGGAAGCGACGCTCAGGCTCGTGCTGCCTGCCTCGGCACGTCCTGACCAGGGAGGGCATCCCCTCTGCTCCAGGTGTTCTGTGACATGGAGACTTCAGGTGGTGGCTGGACCACCATTCAGAGAAGAAAGAGTGGCCTTGTCTCCTTCTATCGGGACTGGAAGCAGTACAAGCAGGGCTTTGGCAGCATCAGTGGGGACTTCTGGCTGGGGAACGACCACATCCACCGGCTCTCCAGGCGGCCAACCCGGCTACGCGTGGAGATGGAGGTGAGCATGAGACCAGGGCCGCCACGCCCAACTGTGTGCAACTCCTGGGCGTCATTCCTACTCCTGTTCGCCATCGGCTGGTGTACTTGTTGTGATGGTTTTCCTGCAGGTTGCAGTACAGTTGAGGAAGAATAGGGCTTTTTTTCCTATTTTTCACAAAAACAAGGCTGCAGGTACAAGGGAGAGGCCAGACTCAGGCCAGAGCAGAGGAATCCAACAGTCAGCTGGGCTGAAACACTGTGGTCCCTGCCCTGGCCTGGGGCATGAGGTCCTCTACGTGCAAACCTTACTGGTATCGGTTGGTGACCCTCATCAAAGGCCCTGAAGCGTCACTATGTTCTCAGGTTACTCTTACGACATCTCAGAGTGGGATACAGCAAAACACACACACGTGTACACCTTACAGACAGGGATGTAAAGGGGAAGAGAATGAGAGACTAACCAGGGCCATGTGGTGACCCAGGAGAGAAGTCTGATCTAGGACCCTTGTTTTCTGATTCCCTGGAGGAGGGGAAGATAAGTCCCTGTGGACGCTTGCAAAAAACTGCCTTAAAATCTTCACAGTCAATACAGATATGTCTATTTTTATTTACTTTGTAAGAAAAGGGCTCAAAGAGCTTCCTCTTTTATCTCATCTATAAAAAATGGTTGAAACAAGAAGGTAAATGGCACTATGGTTAAGAAATAACTCACGCTGTATATAAGTGTGTTAAATTCACGCTGTATATAAGTGTGTTAGTGTGTTAAACTAGAGGTAGACAAGTAATAAAGTAGTAAAAAGGTGTGTGGCTGCAGCTGGGGAGAGGGAAGAGGTGCAGGATGGTATGAAAGAAGGCCCTGCGGCAGTTTTCTAAGGCTCTGCCCCCCGGACAGGACTGGGAGGGCAACATGCGCTACGCTGAGTACAGCCACTTTGTTTTGGGCAATGAACGGAACAGCTACCGCCTCTTCCTGGGGAACTACAGCGGCAACGTGGGGAACGATGCCCTTGTCTATCACAACAACACAGCCTTCAGCACCAAGGACAAGGACAATGACAACTGCTTAGACAAGTGTGCCCAGCTCCGGAAAGGTGAGAGTTGGGGTTGGGAAGTGAGAGTTCAGGTACAAGGCCATAGTCCCACTGGAGGAGAAAGAGTGAATTTATAACTGCAGTTGGTATTCTGGCTTTGGTACTCCTGTTTGACACTGACCCTAATGGCTTAGGTACAGTTTAAAAAGCATCACAAATCCCTGCTGCCTGGTCTATCAGCTATTTCCAAGGACATACTAGCACTGACCTGTTTCCTGTCCCAGGTGGATACTGGTACAACTGCTGCACAGACTCCAACCTCAATGGTGTTTACTACCGCCTTGGGGAGCACAGCAAGCACCTGGACGGCATCACCTGGTACGGCTGGCATGGGTCTAGCTACTCCCTCAAACGAGTGGAGATGAAAATCCGCCCAGAAGACTTCCAGCCGTAAAAAGAAGCCTGCTCTGGAGCAGGGCTGGAGAAGTGGAGACAAACGGAGGCTGGGAAAAGGCAGAGGAGGAGAGGAAGGGAGTATAAAAAGGGCAGGGACAGAAAATGGCCTATCATCTTCACTGAGAGAGTAAGTCTCTTAGGAGAACCAAAAAATCTATGTACTGAGGATGTTACAGTAAATGGGAGGAAATATTTAATTAAACACAGTGGGTCCAGACACAGACTTCTCAGGGGGCTGGCCTGAGTGGGCTGTCTGCCTGTGATCCCTGACATAGCAGCAGCTTCTTTTCCACATGATTTTTCTGTGAAAGAAAAATAATTGTGAGTTCACTTTAAGCATTTTCCTTAAGGCCTAGGTTACGTGAGGGCAGAAAATAAATGCCTTTGCTGAAAAGGACCAGATTATTTTGATTCTCTTGGGTGTTAGAGAAAGGAGTGAAGAGGGTGGTGGAGGAGAGGAGTTTCTGCTTTTAAATCCAATGAAATTATCTTCAGTCTACACAATTTTTTTTTTAAAGACAAAAATTTTTCTGCTGGAGGTGAACGGACCCAGGCTGGAATTGACTGGAGGAAACTCCACGGCTCTGGGCCTTGCAATTGGCCTCTGAGCACCTCCCCTGCTCGGCCTCGGTCAGGGCCCAGCACTGAGAGGCAGGAAGTGGGTCCAGTGGTGGCAGGAGCTCCAGTGGGAGGGGAAGATAAGTCCCTGTGGACGCTTGCAAAAAACTGCCTTAAAATCTTCACAGTCAATACAGATTTGTCTATTTTTATTTACTTTGTAAGAAAAGGGCTCAAAGAGCTTCCTCTTTTATCTCATCTATAAAAAATGGCTGAAACAGGAAGTTAAATGGCACTATGGTTAAGAAATAATTCACGCTGTATATAAGCATTTTGCTTTGTAGAAATACAACATTGTAGTTCGTTTTAAACATTCAAAGTTTTTTCTTCCTTCTACAATAAACTCTTTTAAACCTCGTTCCTTTTAAAATTATTACTATTACCACTGAGAGCATGGTGGAAAGTTTTAAGTGAAAAATCCGAGAGTGAGCCGTGAGAAAGAGACTCTGAGTGTGTTGCAGTCTTCAGGGAAACCAAGGGAGGAGCAGGAAGCCAAAGACGAAAAAGCGAGGGACAAAAAGCGCAGCAGCATCCACTGGAAGAGGTCAGACTCTGTCTGACCTCCACCCAACCACCACAGAGGCCAGTGCCACCCCTGGCTTCAAAACACTTTGCAAACCAACACTCTTACTTTCTACTTGAGCAAACTTACATATACGCAGAGGGAAAAGAAACATCTTTAGTCATAACAGATGTCAAATAAGTTTGACCTTCAGGAAGCAATTTTTCCTTGTAAAAAAGAACCATTCACTTGAACTAGTCAGTGTAAGGTAAGCATAATTCTCGAACTCACTATTTTCTACTGTACCTATAGTCCTTTGATTGTTGGGAACCTACTTAACCTTAAAAACAAGACCCTCAGGATTTTCAAAGAAGTAAAGTGAGTAGAGAAGAAGTACACTGGAATAGGGCTTCCCATGGGACAGGCAGTCAGACAGAAACTTCCTAAGGCAGGCAGGGGATCTGAGATGTTCGTGGGCCAGCACAGTACTGCTTGGAGAGAGGAGAAAAAGACTGGGGGTTAGGAGATGAAGAGAAGGAAGAGCACAACATGCCTAGGGCAGAAGTAGCTTATAATTTTCTCTTATCAGCTATACACCCCACAACTAAAGAAAATTGAGGCTCTAGGCAACAAAAGCTAAAATAAATTAAGTGGGACTACCTCAAACTAAAAAGCTTCTGCACAGCAAAAGAAAACAATCAATAAATTGAAAAGACAATCTACAGAATGAGAGAAAAATATCTGTAAACCATAACCCAGGGTTACTATCTAAAATATGTAAAGAACTTACACAACTGAATAGCAAAAAAGCAAATAATCCAATTTAAAAATGGGCCAAGGACCTAAACAGTCCATTTTTCCGAAGAAGACATCTAAATGGCCAATGGGTACATGACCGGGTGCCCAACACCACTGATCATCAGGGAAATGCAAAGCACAGCCACAATGAGATATCACCTCACACCTGGCAGGATGACGATTATTAAAAAGACAAGACACAATAAGGGTTGGCAAGGAAGTGGAGAAAAGGGAGCCCTTGTGCACTGTTGGTGGGAATGTAAAGTGGTGCAGCCACTACACCACTATACTGGTGGTTCCTCCAGACATTGAAAACAGAAGTACCACGTGAGCCAGCAATTCCATTTCTGGATATACTTCAAAGGAAACAAAATCACTATCTCAAAGAGATATCTGTACTCCCATGTTCATTGCAGTATTATTCACAATAGCCAAGATATGGAAATAACCTAAAATGTCCTTCAAAAGATGAATGGATAAAGAAAATGTGAAATATAGTTTATGTATATATATATTATGTGTGTATATATATATGTACATACACACACATATAATATACACATAATGGAATATTATTCAGCCATAAAGAAGGAAATTCTATCATTTGTGACAACATGGATGAATCTAGAGGGCATTATGCTAAGTAAAGTAAGACAGAGAAAGACAAATACTGTATAGTATCACTTATATGTGGAATCATTTTTTAAAAAGCTGATTTCATAAAAACAGAATAGAATGGTGGTTGTCAGGGGATGGGAGAATGGGGAAGCAGGGAGATGTAGGTGAAAGGGTACAAACTTTCAGTTGTAAGATGAGTAAGTTGAGTATCTAATGCACAGCATAGCAACTACAGCTAATAATACAGTTTTGTATATTTGAAATTTGCTGAGAGTAGATCTTAAGCATTCTCACCACACACACACACAAGAGCTAACCATGTGAGGTGACGGATGTGTTAATTACCTTGATCTCAGTAATCATTCCATAATGCATACCAAATCATCGTGCTGTACATTTTAAATATCTACAATTATATTTGTCAATTACTCCTCAATAAAGTTGGGGGGGACAAAACATCTATATTACACTAATCAAAACCTATAGTTGCTGAAATTTACTCATACTTTTATAGATACACAATTGAATAACTGAAGTATAAACTTTTTGTGACAAGGTTAATGTCAAAAAAAAATGTCACCATATGTGGTATTTTAGAAATTGACATTCAAAGTCCAATTTATTTGGGGAAAGACATGATTCTATTTTTATCCTTTTTTTTTTTTGGGTACGCGGGCCTCTCACCGCTGTGGCCTCTCCTGCCGCGGAGCATAGGCTCCAGACGCGCAGGCCCAGCAGCCATGGCTCATGGGCCCAGCTGCTCTGCGGCACGTGGGATCCTCCCGGACCCGGGGCACGAACCCGTGTCCCCTGCATCGGCAGGCAGACTCTCAACCACTGCGCCACCAGGGAAGCCCTATTTCTATCTTTCTGGTCACTTTTTTTTTCTTTTTTTTTTTTGGTACGCAGGCCTCTCACTGTTGTGGCCTCTCCCGTTGCGGAGCACAGGCTCTGGACGCGCAGGCTCAGCGGCCATGGCTCATGGGCCCAGCCGCTCCGCGGCATGTGGGATCCTCCCGGACCGGGGCACAAACCCGCGTCCCCTGCATCGGCAGGCAGACTCCCAACCACTGCGCCACCAGGGGAGCCCTCTGGTCACTTTTTAAAGTGTTGAAAGGAACACTTTTTAGCATCTACTCAAAAGCAGAGCTAGCAGAAAACTTAGTTATTTGATTATCCTTTCAAATGAAGGAAGCAACACACACAGCAGGCTGTTTCAGCCACAGTGGAGGTACTTATTAGCTGGGTGATTTTTCCTAAACTATCTGTAGTGAAATAATCAACCATGTTAGCATTTACATGAAGATAATTAGATCCTGAAGCTAATATTCTCTGATGATCATTAGGGGAAGTGAACAGTTCTCTAGGAGCTGTGGAGCTAACATTTAAGGCTGCTTGTAATTTCATAACAGCAAAAAATTTATTAAACAACCTATTTTTTTCCATACCCAGAAGACTCAAAACCATCTTATGAGAGAACATAAGCAAATGAGGGAAAAGACCACTGAATTTCAGACTCTGTCTTTTACATTCATAGAACTCCAAGGAGGAAGACTCAGGCACCAACGTATTTAGCCAATAAAAACCCACCCTGCCCTTGGGTGGTCTCTGAGGCACAGAATCCAGCTCCTAGTCCCAAGCCAGAGGGCGCGATCTAACCCAGACGTAAAATCTATCCTTCCTAGGCTGCTCCGTCCACAGAACTGCTTCTAGGCTAATTTCATTGGGACAAGTAAGCACAGGTTGGAAAACAACAGAAGCCCAGGTGCTAAGGGTCAACAGAAACGACAATTCTGGCTAGAATACTGGGGAGAGCCATCTGCAACCACATCTCATTTAAACGTGCTGGCCAGGCCTGATGGCAGATTTCATAGAGCAGAGGTCTCCAAGTGCCTCCAGTGAACTGTCACCAGGTAGTGGGAGAAGAGAGGTCATTTTAGATGAAGGCAGCAATTAAAAAGGGTTTATGGCCTACCTGATGAGAGACTCTAGGATGGCAGGGGTGGGACCCTTCTGGAACTCCAGTTCTTTGTAGTGTAGCGCTTTGGCATATGCTCGGCACTTGGCAGCCCTCTCACCCAGCAGAACAATGCCATTGTCATCCCTCAATGGCAGGGGGCCCTGGAGAAGAGCAGAACCCCACAGCATAGGAAAATGGCAGACGGGGCACAAGCAAGAGTGGGCTGTGAGGGTGCTTCTCCCCTCTCACCAGCTGGTTCCCCGTCAGGCTCCATCTGGACAACTGGGCAAAGTCTCACCTTGTCACTGTGTTCCATGAATTCAGCCAAGTTTAAGAGGGTTTGTGTGACTTCAGCGATGTCCTGGGAGGTGAGGGCCAACTCGATGCTTCTGATGAGCTCATCCTGCTGGTCTTCATTCAGCTCAGACCAGCAGGACACAAACGCAGCGTTAAAGAGATCCCTGAAGGCAGACAGGAGTGAAGACAAATGTTGGAAATGCCTCTCCTGCCTCTGCCTGGTGCCACAAAGTCACACCTACCAATCTACTCCCGGCATCACTGATTATGGTTATACAGGCCAGGGCTGTCCAAAAGAACTTGCTGGAAATGGTCTATATCTTCCCTGCCCAATATGGTAGCCATTGGTCAATGAACACTTGAACTTTGATAAGTGTGACTAAGGAACTGAATTTTAAGTTTTAGTTAATTTTAATTAAGTTAAAATAAGCACATGTGGCTAGTGACTGCTGTATTTTACAGTGCAGGTACAGGGCACTGGGGGTGGGGGCGGGGTGTGTGGGGAGAAAGAAGAGCAGAGAAAAGTAACTTGTCTCCACAGTGGTTGCATCACTTCTCTTCACTGGAGGGGATGAACAGAAAGGGACTTCTAACATAGCAGTTGACATAACAGATTCAGAAAACAATAATCTTCAAATGATTCTTGGGATGCTTCTTCTCAGGCAATGTCCAAAGTCCTAAGATCAGAAGCGGCAAAGGCAGCATCTGCTACTGCTTTTCAAAATATAAGCAGAACCTTTAGTAGGATGGTCATAAACAAAATGACAACAGAACTTAAGAAACTAGCAGTATTAGAAAATAGAATCCAAATCCGTAAGTCTTAAAAGATTCTCTTAGCCAAACCTCTAACAGCCGGGGCCTTGGGAAGACCTGGAAGCAGAGGTATCATTTCTAGGATCACTATAACTATTTAAAATCACTACAGCACCACTTGGGTGAATATATTTGCTACCCCTGACATTTGAATTTTAATCCTACCCTCTTTTTTTTGAATGTGTGGAGAGGGGAGTTGGAAACCACAGGATATGCCTAGATAATGTATGGGGTAAGGGATCTGATGCTTATACATCTACTTTTCATTACATATTTTAAAAGGTTAAGTCAGATCGATGTATATATAATTTTGGAATCTGATGGAAGAAAACAAAATTTGAAATTCAAAGGATAACATGAAGATCAAAAGAAACCCTGTGTAAATTAAGAAGTAAGCTTTCTGATCTAGGTCCAAGGCCACGCTGGCTCCCAAATGAACACACTTGGCACTAAGGGGACAGACACACATGTGTATATTTCTCACAAGCCTCTTGTGGATGACAGTGTGCCCAAAAGGGACTCGGAGCAGATGAGAGGGACGCTACAGTAGCCAGCGTGTGAAATCCGCACACTATGGAAACAGAGAAGTCCTAGGAATGATTTTTAAGCGTTATAAAATATTTGAAAGAAATCAGATGAACGAAATCATGGCATCCAAGCAACAGCCTCAGGGACCATCGCTATTCTTGCTAAATACACTCCAAATAGCAAACCAACTGTGCTGATGAAAGTGAAATGGAATACCTCATGTTTTGCTTCTTGTTAATGAAAAGGATTGTTAATTAAATCACCATTTAATGCCTCATTATAAATAAGAACTGTCCATTGTAGAAAAATTTAGAAAATAAGGAAAAGAATAAAAAACAACTGCTCCTTAAATCCTCCTACTTAGAGATAATCATTATGTATTACTTTCTCATCTTTTTCCTATGTACATATATTTTTAATAGCTGAAATCACACATTTATACCATTTTGTATTCCATTTTATTCACTTACATCATACTATGAATCTTTTACATGCATTAAAACTTTTTATAAACCAAATTTTCAATGACTTTTTAAGATTCCCTGTTAAAGGTTTATAGTATTTTTTATGGCAAATTCTACTTTCCGAAGACGGCTGCAGCACTAGCTCCTGTTCCATGCGCCCTTCTAGGAGCCTCCCACTCCCCTATAAAAAGGTGGCATCCACGTCTCCTCCCCTTGAGCCCGAGTAGGCCTGTGTGACTGCCTTCAACAACGCAGTGGGACAGAAGTAACACTATGTGACCTCCAAGACTAGGTCACACAAGCACCAAGCACTTCTGCCTCGTTCCCTTGGGGACACTCACCCTTGAACCCAGCCAGTTTCCTGGGAGGAAGCCTGAGCAATCCATAGGGCAATCCACGTGGAGAGGAACCAAGGCCCCTGGCCAGGGCTGAACTTCCAGCCAACAGTCAGCCCCAACTTACCAGACATATGGATGAGCCATCTTGGAAGTAGGTCTTCTAGCCCCTGGACAAATACCCCTGACACTGTGTGGGGCAGAGACAAGCTGCTCCCACAAGTCCTGCCCAAATTGCAGATTTGTGAGTAAAATAAGTAATTTTTTTAGACTGCTGTTGTTTTAGACCACTAAGTCTTGGGGTATTTGTAATGCAGCAATAAATAACTGGAGTATCACTATTACTGGAAAACAGGTTATATTAAGCTATTACATAGTTGTTTTCAGAGTTATAAATGACTTTGTAATTAAAGTTTTGGACCTAGATCTACCAAGGGAAGGTACACTAGCAAGGTTAAAATGGATGTTTTTCCTATAATAAGAGCTTCTTTAATTTGCTTTTTTATCTTTTCCCCCAGAGGTTAACAAAATTAAAAAATCCTTTTACTATTACTGCTAATAAAAACTAATTCTTATACAACATTTTCTACGTGCTGACCCTCTTGATCCCAATCTGAAGCTGGGAGGAAGGGAGCCCTGACACACCATACCTGGCCATCGGGTTGTAGGCCTGTGCCAGGGCCCAGCAGGAGCGCAGGGAGGGCGAGGAGGAGTCCTTCAGCAGCTCCAGGCTCAGCCGCCTCAGCCATTCCAACCAGTCATCTTTGGAGACCCTTCTGGCAGCTCCCCAGGCCTATCATGCCACAGGCGACAAAGGAAAACCATCAACTGTAAGGGCCAATTGTAAACAGCCCTTGACTATCTAATGATTATTCCACTTCTTTGATTTATAAAATTATACTTCTCATGATAAAATCCCCGAGTGCAAATACAAAAAAGTAATATTTAAAGCCATAAAACAAAAGCAGCAAACTCTCATAATATAAAGAAAGCCTGTTTTACACCTCATTTGCGCTGGACTCTATCTGCAAAGCAGAGAGCTCTACAGCCCTAAAAGTGGATGGGGACCATCACACTCAGAATGCATCCAACAAAGCCGAATGGCCTCCAGCAGTGTGTGAGGGGCCTGGGACACCCTGCAGTGGGACACTGGCTCATCTTACAGCAGAGTCACACAGGGAGAGGGGAAATGCTCAGGTTGACATCATCCTCAATAGTGTGACCATCAGGTGAGCACTGAGCCCAGAGTACACGGCAGTATGGTGGAATGAGACAAAAGGAGTTGAACAGATTGAATTTTTTTTTTTTTCCTTTTTGCGGTACGCGGGCCTCTCACTGTTGTGGCCTCTCCCGCTGCGGAGCACAGGCTCCGGACGCGCAGGCTCAGCGGCCATGGCTCACGGGCCCAGCCACTTCGCAGCACGTGGGATCCTCCTGGATCGGGGTGCAAACCCGTGTCCCCTGCATCGGCAGGCGGACTCTCAACCACTGTGTCACCAGGGAAGCCCTGAATTTTTACTTTGTAGTTTATCCCCTCCAACTTTCCTCGAAACTCTGAGCTCTCCAGGCACCAAGAGGTACTAGCAGGGGCAGCTTAGGGAGGTGGATGGGAAGATTCAGGCCCTGGAGCTGGGCAGTAAAGGGGAGTGGTCAGCAGCCACACTCTGTGGAGCTCAGTGGCTGGAGTTCAAATCCCAGGTATGTAACGTATTGGGTGTCTGATCTTGGGCAAGTTACTTAACTTCCCTGTGCCTCAGTTTCTTCATCTGTAAAGTGTCGATAATAGTCCCCATATCAGAGGGTGTTCTTTTTTAAATTAATTAATTAATTTATGGCTGAGTTGGGTCTTTGTTGCTGCACGCAGGCTTTCTCTAGTTGTGGTGAGCGGGGGCTACTCTTTGCTGTGGTGCGCGGGCTTCTCACTGCGGTAGCTTCTCTTGTTGCGGAGCACGGGCTCTAGGCGTGTGGGCTTCAGTAGTTGTGGCTCGCGGGCTCTAGAGCGCAGGCTCAGTAGTTGTGGCGCATGGGCTTAGTTGCTCCGCGGCATGTGGGATCTTCCTGGACCAGGGCTCGAACCTGCGTTCCCTGCATTGGCAGGCGGATTCTTAACCACTGCACCACCAGGGAAGCCCCCAGAGGGTGTTCTAAGGATTAATTAACTAAGTTAGAGACTTCCCTGGCAGTCCAGTGGTTAAGACTCCATGCTTCCACTGCATGGGGCACGGGTTCAATCCCTGGTCAGGGAACTAAGATCCCGCATGCCACATAGCATGGCCAAGATTTAAAAAAAAAAAAAAAGATTAACTAAGTTCATACGTGTAACAGATTTAGCACAGTGCTCAGCACAAGTTAGTGCTTTACGCTGAGTGCCTGCTACTCTGAAGTTAGAAACACCTGGTTGGAACCCTGGCCCTGCCACTCACCTGCTGTAGGGACTCTGGGCAAACTACTTGTACACTGCTGTCTGAGTCTTAATCTTCCTCATTTAGGGATAATGCAGCTAAAGGGCCTAGCTGGAATAGATGAGCAAAACATGGTGGCTCGTATCATCAAAATGACATCTCGTTGAATTGGCTTAGCCCTAACTACTAAATCCCTAACTTTTAAAATATATTCTGAAAAGATTTTTCTGGCAGAACAGACATGTCAATCCTCCCTAAATAGGGAAATCAGATAAGTTAAAGCAGAAGTTCTCAAGTGAAGTAGTCCAGGGAGTGAAAGAGACACCCATGTGCTACACCACCTGACCATCAATGACTCAATCCATCACCTCCTGGGCTAAATGGAGATTTGCTATAGCTTTTGATGAGTTACCAAGGCGTAACATTACATAAACTAACATTTTTTGTCGAAAACTGAAGTAGAGATACTACGAGAGACAAATTAAAAATTTATGTGAAGGATTCTCACTCACCATACAATGAGAACCCCTGAACTAGAAGAAGATACCAAAGACTTTTAGACCTTGTTCTGTTGAACGAAATGGGAACATCAAGTCCTTTTCGATCCACAGATTTCTGGTTTCCTTCCTATACAGCGAGTCTCTGGATACCAGCACTGTATTACAAGGCATTTAGAAGTCAGACACATACAAGGAAGCATTACTAATATCTTTTGCCCTCTAATGATATGAGGTTGAGCTTGGGTAAGGCGAAGGCACTAAAACACAGTGGTTAAGAGACTGGTCTCTGGAGTCATACCTGGGTCAGATCCTGGCTCCACCATCTACTGGCTGACATTGAGCAAATTACTTAACCTTTCAGTGCCTCAATGCCCACATCCATAAAAGAGGGATACTGATGACAGCATCAAACTTATAGGGTTACTGTGAAGATTAAATGAGTCAATACACGTAAAGTGCTCACAACAGTGCCTGACACACGGGAAGCGCTCAACAAATGGTGGTGGTGGTTAGTGCTATCATTAACATCGGTACCATTTGATAAATGGTAGCAAAAGGCTCTTCAAAAAATTTCAGCTTAAGGAACAACTGCACAATCTATCAAACAGGATATGTCCCTCACCTGGGCCTTTCCCCACTGCTCTGTAATCTAAAACATAATCAACTCTCAATTCTCTGGGTTCTATAGTAACTGTTGAAACTCCAGCCAGTTTCCTCTCCTCACCCACCCACCGCTGACTGCCTCATCTGGTTACACTGGTGCACGCTGATGGAACGCCAGCTTACTCATTTAGAAGGTAAGCCCGAATAGATTACCATGAGACAGGAAAGCTGCTGAGCATCTTGGAAGGCATCCTAGAGGCACACGTAAATGGTTTGTATGTTTTCTGTACTATGTAAATCCTCTATTAGCACAGCCAACAGAAAGGTGACTGAGGTGGCAAATTATTATTCTGAAAGCTGGTTAAAGCTGACAAATATACCAATCCCTAATTATCATCACACGAATATGTAGAAGCACAATTTACTTTTCGATGAAATGGATCTGAGAGTCAGCTGTGGAGAGCTTTGCTTAGGGTTTTGTTTTTTTTTTTTTTGCAGTACGCGGGCCTCTCACCGCTGTGGCATCTCCTGCTGCGGAGCACAGGCTCCGGACGCACAGGCTCAGCGGCCATGGCTCACGGGCCTAGCCGCTCCGCGGCATGTGGGATCTTCCTGGACCGGGGCACGAACCCGCGTCGCCTGCATTGGCAGGCGGACTCCCAACCACTGCATCACCAGGGGAGCCCGCTTAGGGTTTTTTAACTTGATCTGTTCTCTCAGGTGAGACAGGCGGAGATTCTTTTTTCTGTTTGGCAAAGGTTATGCTTATTTTTCCAAGTCCTGGGTAGAAAGCAAAACTTTCTGGAAGCAAACTAGACCACTGGGGAACTTCCTAAAATAGAGAGAACAAAGCCCTAAAGCTGAGTGGACAGCTGCCTGGTTGGAAGGACATTCTGAACCTAGGCAGGCTGAAAACATCTGGGTGGAAACGTGCATCTGGCCTCCTTGTCTGGCCCCTCCCTCAAATGTGAGGTGTCAGCATGGTGGCCTCAACAACTGCTTGGGAATGCCAGGTGTTGATGACCTTTCTCCTCCTGAAGTCTTGGACTAGCAGTTACAAAACATGCAGAGGTACAGCAGCATCACTCATGACCCAGGGGTATTTTACCACTTTCATCTTAAATCATCAAACGTTTCTCAGTAGTGGTCACTTTGCAGCTGTCTGTGTGGGTAAAGACTGATGTCAGGAGTACAGGCCAGTGTTTCAAAGCTGTGGGTGAGCACACGCACACAGGTCTGTGTGCAAATCGTTATGGGCTTGGCCAAAAGAAGACACCAAGCCAACTAGGACCCAGCCCTGCCCAGTTCTTTACCTCTACCTGCTGCTACACATGAAATGCAGCTGTGTTGCATCAGCTGCTAAGAAAGAAAACCACCACATTGAAATTCAAACTGGGAGCTGCTTACAGTCCCCAGAAGTACCAAAGACTAATGCAAAATGTGGAAAATAAGCAACCTGGTATATTTATTTAAAAGTCAGTGAAGTATATGATTACTCTGTTTAGATCCATCCATTAGAGATGATTTGACACTGCCTGTTTTTAAGTGCATAGCTGGTGGCATACATGATGAGAAGCTGCTTATATCCCAGGCTTTGGTCAGCATAGAGAATCCAGTACTGATCTGCAGAGATCTAAAACCTTGCTACTCAAAGTGTGGTCCGTGGACCACTGGCATCGGCATTACTTGGGAGCTTGTCAGAAATGGAGACTATCAAGGCCTGAGCTTGGGCCTGAATCAGAACGAGCATTTTAACAACAAGCTCCCCAGCATGCGGTAAGCCCAGCGAGTCTGAGAAGTTTGAGAAGCAGTGTTTTAAAGAGCCTGCATCAGGTTCAGTGCTAACTAGGAGGCTCACTGGTTGTGTTCTGGTCATGTAAAAAATGAGAATGCTATTTGCAACAATGCATTCCACTGTCAAAGCTCCAAGGGAACACAAAAGGACACCTTGTTCTTTATTTTCCTTCTATTAAAAAATTGTATAATTCAGATACTTGGAGAAAAAATAAAATGACCTAAGTTCGTGGTATCTAGATTTTCAGAAAGATGCTTGGTTTTTGGTTGTTTTAAACAGAAAACAGCAAGAGCTGAAAGTTTTGAACAAGAGAGAAGAGCAGGGGCTCTCCTTTCCAAGCCCCCCCAGGAAACGATGGACCTGCCTTTTGGAGGTTGATGGTGCTGACGTGCAGTTTCTTCATGGGTCCCGTTTCCACTGGTCCGCTAGCCAAGGCATCCCCTTGGCCACTCCGCAGCATTCGATGCTGGTAAATCAAAGGGTCCTCTTCTTCATCAGCAAGGGTGTATCCCTGCAACCAGAGATTTAGAGAACCCTCTGCAACTTCACAAGCTGCTCCCAGTTTAGAAAACATCCTTAAACCTTGGGAGGGCCACACCTTCTGGAAGAGCCAGGATTTAGGTTAAGATTCCACATATGGACAGAATGAATCATAGGTGGGCTGTATTCCGCACTGAGACCAGTCTGTGTTGGTCACTCCTGGCCACTGACAAGCACTGACTTAGTAGTATGAGCATGCAACTGGCAAATGTGAGACAACCGTGTGTCACAAACATGACGAAGAGCTGGGCCGGCAAGGAGCTGCTGCCTGTTTTTGTAGGACCTGAGAGCCAAGGATGGTTTTTGCATTTTTTAATGATTGAAAAAAAATTGAAAGAAGATTGCTATTCCGCAACATGTGAAAATTATTAGAGAATCATATTCTGGTGTCCATAAATGAAGTTCTACTGGGACGCAATCAGGCTCATTCGTTTACATACGCATATGGCTGCTTACAGGCTGCAGTGGCAGAGCTGAGTAGTTTCATCAGAGACCACACAGCCTACAAAGCTGAAAAAATTTACTATCTTGACATAAAAAGTTTGCCAATCTCTAGTTCAGAGCTAAAAAGCTAGATATACCCCCACTGCTAAGATTACAAGAATACCAGTTGAGAAGGACAATGCGGGACTTGCAAACAGAAACAAAGCGCAGCTCACCTTGACAATCCTGCAGATGAGGACGTCATAGCGCTGATGGTTGATTCGGTGTCGCACCAGAACTTTATTTACCATTGGAATGAAAATTTGGTACTATAACAAGAGAGGAAGCAGGTCAGAAACCATTACTTTGGAGAGTGGGAAATAGAAAAAAGAATATTACCCCTACCACATTACAGCTACTACTTCTGGGTTTGGGACTAGCTCTGTGGTACTTTTGACCGCTTGTGCTACCTCATCCCCCTCACCTTCCACCTGCGTCACTGCAACAGCCTCTGATTTTAATGGTCTCTCTGCTTCCCCTCTTGGCCCAGTCTATTCTTGCGCACAGCACTGAGAATAATCATTTAACAATGCTAGGGCAGGTCACAGCACTCCTGGGCTCAAAATCTCCAAAGAATCCTAGTCTTGCTCAGAGTGAAAGCCAGCTATGATGGCCTACAACAGTGATGTGCAAAGTTTAGGGGGCATCAGAACCACCTGGAAGGCATATGAAAGCAGAGATTGCTGGGCTCCACGGTCGGAATTGCTGGCTTGGTAGGTCTGGGGTGAGGCGTGAAACTCTGCAGCTGTAAGGAGCCCCAGCTAAGCAGATGCTAATGCTGCTTGTCCCGGGGCCACATTCTGAGGACCACTGGCCACAACGCCTAGCTTCCATGCCTACTGCCAGCACAGCCTCTACAAGGTTCTCTCTATGCCCTTTTCCAAGTACCTTCCCCCGCCTCCCTCCCCTGAAGTCACTGCTCTCCTGCTGCCCCCACCCTTCAAGCACACTGCCATCTCGCACCTTTGCCTTTGCTAATCCTTCTGCCTGCAGCCAGCTCCCTGGCGTTGGGCCTTTCCTTTATTTAGGTCTCTGCTGAAATGTTACCTTATCAGAGAGGTCTGCCTCTAAAGAAACAGCATCTCTCCCTACTCCCTCCCATTCCTCTTATGAGATAAATTATGTCTCGTAACTTTGCTTCATTGGAACGTAAGCTCTGTGAGAACAAGGACATCATTCTGTTTACGGCGTTATCCCCAGAACAGCACTCAGCCCACACAGGTGGCTCAATAAATACTTGCTGAATAAAGAAGGAAAAAAAGGCACAATTCCTAGCTCTTTGTCAGTGATTGAGGCCTACAGATTAACAAGCGGAGGAGTCGAGGACTCCTGCCTCACCTTCTTCCCCAGCTGAAACACGAGTGAGGACAACGTGTCCATGGCTGTGGGACGGAGTTCTGGGCTCTGGTCCAGCGTTCGCACAATCGGGTGAATGATCCGAGAGGCATAGTCAGTGAAATCCAGGGACTCCGTCAGGCGGTCCACTGTCTCTAACGCTGCCCTACAACAATCGCTGACATACAGTAACTGCTAACACACAGCCCAAGAATCAGAGAAGTGGCTGAGGGCTACCTTTACAATCAGCACCCAACGGGAAGGAATGGCTTCTGACATTATTTTGGGTACAGAGATCTAACACACATTCCTGTGGGATGGGGACAGTGAAGATTTCCATAAACCTGGTACATATCTGGAGTAAACTAATGAGAGTTGAAATAACAAAAAAATAGAGAGATGGCCTGGGGACTTAAGAAAAGGGCATTTTCAACAAAACATTAAAAGCTTGATAACTGTTAGTCCTAAAGGGTAGGTGCTCACTTTCGAGATGGCAATGGAACTTCAGGGGCATCAAACAACTTCACGACAGGGGGCAATAACAGATGCAGATAGTCATCCAGGTTGGCGCCAAACAGCTGGATTGCAGCAAGCAACTGCAAAAAGGAGTAAAGGCACGGCGGTGAGCACATACAGTCAGGTGTCAAGTATCTAAGCACCTGAGGGGCGGCAGTGGTATGGATAACTCAAAATTCTTTGGGGACTCTGAAAAGCCTTTATTAAATGGCTCTGAATTACATTCTCTTGGTAGCACTTTTCCCCGTCATTTTATTTCACTTATATGTTACTTTGCTTTCTCTGAACTTATTTCAACTGGTAAGGAATCAGTTGCTGGATAATAGAGAAAACTGGTATGCTAAATAAAATATTTACCAAGAATAATCCATTAAAAGAGACAAAACATAAGGACAATCAAGAGAGGATGAGAAACATTCTGTAAACTGTACACTGCACGCATCAGATACTACAGCATTCTTTAGAGTCAGTCTTACGGACCGAGCGTCCCCCTGTCACTCAGAACAGGGTCTCTTAGATGATCATCCAGGGACTCTGATGGACTCTGGAAATCTCTCCAGAGGACGTCCCAGGTTACTCACCTTGATGGAGACGATGCGGCCTGGGCTATTGTCATGCATGAAGACTCGTAGCATGTGTGGGATCAGCTGGGGCAGGTAGAGCTTAAATTCACCCCCAAGAGCTACCACAATCTGCTCAATGAGAAGAATGATCGTGCTCTGGATGGAGGTGTTCATGACCCAGAATTCCTATAAAGAGGGAAGAGACAGAGGAGCAAAGTCGGGGGCCCTTCTGCTGAAATATGAACCAAGGAACTGAGACAGCCAAACGAAGCACAAATGCAGCGAGCATGGTCTGTGCCATGGGACGCCTTCCTTACCCTCCTCTCCCCAGGCCTCCCTGTAGCCTACGTCAGTCACAGCGAGCAGCTAAGCTGCATTTCCCCAAAAGCACCAGGCTACATGGCTCCTCGTGCTTTGCTCATGCTGCTCTCGGCTTAGAATCCCACCTCTTGCTCAGCTAAGCCCATCTGTCTTTCCAGACGTGGCTCAAGCCTCACTTCGCCTAAGAAGGCGTTCCTATCTCCTTCCCTTATCCACTGTGGGTCCCTCTGCTCTGCTCTCTTCTAGCACCTGTAATACTTAATTTTCTTTGCCGCCTTCCCTCTACTCGACTGTAGGCTGGTTAAGGGCAAGAAACCCTCGGTCCACCTCTGTCTCCCTGAATCTAGCAGAGCGCCTGGCATATTCCAGCCACCCAAACCCATCTGGCAGAATGAACAAACGACCAGGCCTGCATCACTCTAGGAGCTCTCCAGCCGTCTAGGGGTGGTCCCACTATGGGTAGCACCTGGGCTCTGCCAGAGGGTGACTTCAGTGTTAACAAGATTTCCTGCCCTTTTGGATTTAGACTTTGCTCGACAGCATCTGACATCTGTCCCAAACCATTTTCAGGCCTGGAGAGTGCCACAAGAGGAGCATTTTTCTACATTCATCTAATTATATCCCACATAAATTACTAAAATAAAAACTTGGCCAACTGGCTCCAGATCCTGTCTCGGTACTGCAACGCAAATTGGTCCAAGTCTCTCACTCCAGGAAAAGCTGTCATTTCAAATCAATTCAGAAAGACAGTGGCCTACTGCCTTCTTTAAAACCTCCAGAGTAGGAGACTTAATGATGGCAACATATGCTTATTAGTACTCTTGGGCCCCCATTTAATTCAGAGTAGAAGTCAGTGAAAAAATAAAAAAAAAGATAACTCCTCAGATGGAAGGCTTTAAAAGAAGCCTAAGGTATTTTTATTTAGAAAAAATTGTTCTTAACTCATAGTAGTTTACAAAGTAAAAACATTTCAAAAAAAATCTATACTAAAAGGTGCTGGTAAAACTTTCTTTCTCTCTGCTTGGAGAGAGGTATTCTCTTTGAAAAAGCTATTTTCTCTAGATAAAAAGCTTCGACAAAGAAACACCACAAATTTTATGGCCTCCGTGGTTTGTGTGATGTTCATTCACTGGGACCACACTCTGCCTTCTTTAGAGAAAGCCCGCCTACCTTTCCACTGCTGGGTCATCGGGGCTCCTCACAAAGGGTTTTCTCTACGTCAAAGAAACCAGGCAGCCTCCCCAGGGATGCCGGCTGGATCACTGTTCACAAAGCCTCGAGCCCTCCTGGGAGGAGCTCACTGAAATGCCCAGGAGCAAGAGCCAAAGAAGAGCCCTGTTGGCACCTTCTCTGTCTTGGAGGAAATGAAAGCTGTATTTTGCAGGTGTAAGGCTCCCAGCCTCAAACCCCTACATGTTTTGTCATCAGTCATTTCTGGGGAATAAGTCACAGGTTACTTCAGCTTCAACCCCGGAGTGCACTGCTTCCTCCCTCCCCGCCCCACCCCCAACTCCCTTAACACCACCCGCAGGCTCTTTAGCATCCTACCTAACTCTTCCTGTACAGAGGCCCCTGTGGCAGGAGGCAGGGAACAGAGCAGCTTTTGCTTATTTATACATATAGGAGTTTTTCAGTTCTGAGACTCATTTTCGGGGAAGTTCCATTTTTGAAGGCGGCCACTTTCATTTTAGTCCTGCTGCTTCTTCCAAGCTAACTACAAAGGTCTGGTGTAGAAGAACAAAAATCACTGGAACAGGGCTTCCCTGGTGGCGCAGTGGTTGGGAGTCCGCCTGCCGATGCAGGGGACGCGGGTTCGTGCCCCGGTCCGGGAGGATCCCACATGCCGCGGAGCGGCTGGGCCCGTGAGCCATGGCCGCTGAGCCTGCGCGTCCGGAGCCTGTGCTCCGCAACGGGAGAGGCCACAGCAGTGAGAGGTCCGCGTACCACAAAAAAAAAAAAAAAAAAAAAAAAAAAAATCACTGGAATAATTGTCTTCCAGTTCTTTGAGGAGACAGCCATCTCTGCAAAGCAATCTCCCTAAGCAGAGACACTGAAATTATAGAGAACAGTAGGAAGCACCCTCCCACTGCCAATACAGAAAAATGATACTGCCATCAATGGGGAGGCCTTTGCACCTAGACCTAAATAGACATTTCTCCAAAGAAGATATACAGACTGCCAACAAACACATGAAAGAATGCTCAACATCATTAATCATTAGAGAAATGCAAATGAAAACTACAATGAGATATCATCTCACACCAGTCAGAATGGCCATCATCAAAAAATCTAGAAACAATAAATGCTGGAGAGGGTGTGGAGAAAAGGGAACACTCCTGCCCTGCTGGTGGGAATGTGAATTGGTACAGCCACTATGGAGAACAGTATGGAGGTTCCTTAAAAAACTACAAATAGAGCTACCGTATGACCCAGCAATCCCACTACTGGGCATATACCCTGAGAAAACCATAATTCAAAAAGAGTCATACACGATGTTCATTGCAGCTCTATTTACAATAGCCTGGACATGGAAGCAACCTAAGTGTCCATCGACAGATGAATGGATAAAGAAGATGTGGCACATATATACAATGGAATATTACTCAGCCATAAAAAGAAACGAAATTGAGTTACTTGTAGTGAGGTGGACAGACCTAGAGTCTGTTATACAGAGTGAAGTAAGTCAGAAAGAGAAAAACAAATACCATATGCTAACACATATATATAGAATCTAAGAAAAAAAAAAAAGGTCATGAAGAACCTAGGGGTAAGATGGGAATGGAGACACAGACCTACTAGAGAATGGACTTGAGGATGTGGGGAGGGGGAAGGGTAGGCTGTGACAAAGTGAGAGAGTGGCATGGACATATATACACTACCAAACGTAAAATAGAGAGCTAGTGGGAAGCAGCCGCATAGCACAGGGAGATCAACTAAGTGCTTTGTGACCACCTAGAGGGGTGGGATAAGGAGGGTGGGAGGGAGGGAGACGCAAGAGGGAAGAGATATGGGAACATATGTATATGTATAACTGATTCACTTTGTTATAAAGCAGAAACTAACACACCATTGTAAAGCAATTATACTCCAATAAATATGTTTAAAAAAAAAAATTGGGACGAGAGCCTCTTCTCAAACACTGTTGCAGAGACTTCCCTGGTGGTGCAGTGGTTAAGAATCTGCCTGCCAATGCAGGGGACACGGGTTCGAGCCCTGGGCCGGGAAGATCCCACATGCCATGGAGCAACTAAGCCCGTGTGCCACAACTACTGAGCCCGCGTGCCACAACTACTGAAGCCGTCGCGCCTAGAGCCTGTGCTCCGCAACAAGAGAAGCCACCGCAATGAGAAGTCCGCACATCACAATGAAGAGTAGCCCCAGCTTGCTGCAACTAGAGAGAGCTTGCGCAGCAGCAACAAAGACCCAATGCAGCCATAAATAAATAAATAAATTTATGTACTTAAAAAAACCACAACACTATTACGGTCAGAAGGCAGTATTTATGCTTTTGAAGGTAGCAGGGAAAAGCATTACCTTCTTCCTCAGAGCCTGACAGCACTCCATCGTATTTAATGGTCCCAGGAAAACCCAATCCCCAATCCTCTCTTAAGGCCATGGTTTTACAGGCAGTAAGGAAGAGGGCTTTTGTGAGAACAGTAAAGCACTGTTGTGATGTTAAAGTGAAATTGCTTTGCTGTGTGTGAGGCAAAGAACTCCAGTTTATTTCTGGCAGAACAATTCCTTCAGGATTTCTCCTCAGATTTCACACCTTGAACTCTTGTACCTGGGAGCCTGTAGCAAGAGCCCCTCCACCCCCTTTCATAATCCAGTGGGATACCTTGTTCCACTTTTTATCCTCAGGTTATAACGTCTCTATGATGACCCATGAAAAAAATGTCCACATCATCCAAACCTGCTGCTGAATGCTCCTGGGCCCAAACACTGAGGAACAGGCCAAAGCATTAATTTCTACTCACTCTCATGAGTGTGACTATTTCATCCATGTAAGGCCTGATGTGGCTCTTCACAAAGGACACCAACATTCCCAGCTGCTGGAACAGAAACTGAAACAGAGAAGAGGTCAGCAAGTTGGCACCACGAAGGATGTAGAACTCCCAGGCTTACCCCAAGTGCACGCTAATGAATAAAGGCAACTATGGAATCGGTTTCTGCACCACCCTTTCTTCTGAGAATAAGCTTCAAAGAATGAGACTTAAAACCATCGGTGGTAACCATCGGTGGTAACGGTGGTGAGCGCTGAAAAATATGTCAGTGGCTTTACTCACCAGGTGAGGCAGTTTCTGCTCAGCAGGGACTTCGGGGCCAGACTAGCTGTTCTGAACTGTTTCTGTTACCTACTAGCTTTGTGACCTTCATTTAATCTCTCTGCACTCAGCCTCTTCTGTGGGAAAATGGGAGATAACAGTTCTTGTCTCACAGGCTTGTGGTAAGAGTTAACTGGGCTAATACCTGGAAAGCACTAGAACAGGGACACAAATACTGTTAAATGCCCAATGAACATCATCTATCATTGAAGGATTTCTGGAGTCACTGAAAACTTAAAAATGGACATGAAATTTTTAATTAAATGTAGATGTATCTTTTGTTTATTCAGTCTTAATTCACTACCACTTTCTAAAATAAATACAGCTAACTATTATGGGTATTGTGGTTCACTTATAGTAATTAACTCAATTAATTAGGTCTTAATTAATTAGTTAATTGTGTCTCTAAGAAACTGTGGGGACCTCCCTGGTGGCGCAGTGGTTAAGCATCCGCCTGCCAATGCAGGGGACACGGGTTCGAGCCCTGGTCCAGGAAGATCCCACACGCTGCGGAGCAACTAAGCCCGTGAACCACAACTACTGAGCCTGCGCTCTAGAGCCCACGAGCCACAACTACTGAGCCTGTGTGCCACAACTACTAAAGCCCGTGCGCCTAGAGCCCATGCTCCGCAACAAGAGAAGCCACCACAACGAGAAGCACGCACACCGCAACGAAGAGTAGCCCCTGCTCGCCGCAACTAGAGAGCCCGTGTGCAGCAACGAAGACCCAGTGCAGCCAAAAATAAATAATAAAATAAATTAATTTTAAAAAAAAGAAAGAAAGAAACTGTGAACCAAAACAGCAAGCAAATTGAGGGAGGGCTGGGATTAGGAGATTCTATTTAGGTTGGTATCTTGCAACTGTTAAGAGATGCCATTCACGAAATAAAGTTGGGAATAAAGGTGGCTTAGGTAAGAGAAATCCCAACTACTTTCCAGGTTAAAGATGTCTTCAGGGTGTAGTTTTTATTCTGTTATGATCCTCAGATAGTGCTACATGTCAATATCAAGTTGCAAGTCATATTGTAAACCTCCCTTTCCCCCTCACCCCCCTCCCAATTTTTATAGCTCTCTATGCCTTTGCTGCCCTCCATTAACAAGAATAATTTCGTACGTATGTATTTTCACCCTTATCCACATTTTAAAACTTGAGTAAGTTGGGGAAAAATAAAAAGTATGTTTCAAATAGTGAGTAATGGACTTATAGAACTCATTACCTGAAGAGGTGAGACTGACAGGACACATAGGACTGGGCTCAAAGAGAGTTGGACTAATTTCTAAGGACAGGGACACCAGTGGATTCTAAGGGGCTTAGAAGCTGGTCTCACATGGCACACAGGTTCAACTTGGTAGAGCCATCCCTACCTATCTCCTGGGCACCTCCTCATAGAATCACTGCTGACGGTTCTTGTGAAATGGTCCCTACGAAAGTATATTACAGAGATCAAGGGACAGGAGACTCTAAAATACAATGGTTTTTGAGTTAAACTTTTGTTATGCAGAACCTGAAAGAAGGTAGAAAATCTAAACTGGAGGAAAAGCAGGGCAGCGGGGATGGCTGGTCAGGGGAAACCTTGAGACGAAAGGACAAAAGCCTCCTGATCCTTGCTGTCACTTCATATGAGGTGTCCATGGGGCAGCCTCTCTGGTGGCTGATTCATAAGGGTCAGCGGATACACCCAGGCAGGTGCCTCACCCCCAGGGAGGGGGCCCGAGTAGCCACCTCATTTCTTCTCCCTTAGATTCTTTCACAAGCTGTTTTCTCTTTTCCCTCCTGAACGTTTGTATTTTAAAAGAACATGTAGCTTTGTTCCTGAAAATATGGTGGGTTAGATCCCCTCCTAAATCCCCTTGCTATGAAAAGCCTAAAAGTAATGCATAAAAGATAAATGTTGTTATTAGATTATCAGAACTGAAACCTTTCACATAAAGCCAGACCTTCAAAAAGCTACATATCAAGAAAAATGGTGAAACCTCCTACCCCCAAATCTGTCCACTGGCAAAGGAGACAAAGTAATCTGTGAGTCTTGATGTGAGGTCTAGGTAGGAAGAGAAAGCCTTCCTAAGAGTTTGTAATTTCAGGCCACTCTCATATGAGTTTAGGGGGTTATTTTAACTACCTGTGTGGCCTGAGAAACTCTAAGCCAAGAAACTAACTAAAAGTTCTCCTAGACCACCTGGTAGAAGCAAATGCAGGCCCTCTCTGGAGAGATGTAACTTCAGAGCAGATATTCCAGTATTAACTGCTCCAGGGGAAGTCCAGCTGAATATGATGCATGATCCAAAATTGTAAAACACATAAGGACAGACTTACAGACTTGCCGTGAGTATGACTCAGCAGAAACAATAAACAACAGAATTAGATTCATCAAAAACCTTACATATATTGGAATTACTGCATAGAAAATATAAAGTAAACCTGTTTAAAATGCTTAAAGGAATAAGAGGGCTTCCCTGGTGGCGCAGTGGTTGAGAGTCCGCCTGCCGATGCAGGGGACACGGGTTCGTGCCCCGGTCCGGGAAGATCCCACATGCCGCGGAGTGGCTGGGCCCGCGAGCCATGGCCACTGAGCCTGCGCGTCCGGAGCCTGTGCTCCGCAACGGGAGAGGTCACAACAGTGAGAGGCCCGCATACCGCAAAAAAAAAAAAAAAAAATGTAGTAGGAACTAAAAACTCAATGACAGGTCAAAAAGACATAGCTAAAGAATCAGTGAATAGAAAATGGATGTGAAGACATATCCAGAATACATCTCTGAGAGACAAAGATGAACAACAAGGATAAGAAACTAAGAGACATTAAGGACAGAGTGAGAAGCTCTAAATGTTGAATCTAATTCTGGAAGGAAAAAATAGAAGGGTGGAGTCCTCATATTCAGAAAGCCCACAAATCCCCATCAGGATAAGAAAGAGAAATGCATACCTAGATTTACAACAGTGCAACTTCAGGACAACAAAAACATGAGAAGGTCTGAAACAGCCATAGAGGAAAGGGAGATTACATGAAAAGGAATCATAATTTCTCAACAGCGACAAAAGAAGTCAGAAAACAGTGGGATAATATCTACAGCTGAAGGAGAACCCAGAATTGTATTCTCAGCTAAATAAAGATTTCATAAGAGGGTGAAATAAAGATTTTTTTCAGATGAACAAAAACAGAGCATTTACTTTGATGGATGCTCAGAAGAATTTGCCTTAGCGAGAAGGAAAATGGTCCTAGGAGGAAGCTCTGAGATGGAAGACAGTAATGAAGTGGCAAAAGGGATAAACATAAACACTGTCTGCATAAAATAACAGTAACGTTTAATTTGGAGTTAAAAAAAAGTGATACTAGATAATAACATAAGAGGGTAGGGAGATATAATACTTTGATCAGTCATTCTAAGTTTTGTATATTGTTCAGGGAAAGGATGGAGACAATGACTAATTTTAGACTTTGTTAAATAAGGTATGCAAGTCAAATTTTATGGGTGAAAAAGATAAAATTGGATGCATTCCTCATACTGTACACTGGGACATATTCCAAAGAGCTCAAAGATCTAAATGTAAAAGGTGAAGCCATTTAAGTACAAGAAGAAATAGAGGTGAAAATGATGTATACACAAAGCTTTTCATTGCAGGATTATTTTAAATATCAAAGACTGGAAAAACACAGTCATCAATAGGGACTGGTCAAATAGCTGTGGCATGTTCACACAATGAAGTACCAATTGCCTCTAAAGGAATGAAGACATTCTCACTATACTGCTATGGCATGAACTCCAGGATATGCTGCTGTGAAAGTGGATAAAAGTAAGATCCAGAAAGTTTATGCTATGTTATTCTTCTGAGGAAGGAAGGTGGGGGACATATATTTCCTTATATTTTCAAAAATAAACACTGAAAAGATAAATTTAAAAACTGATAAAACTGGTTAGCTTAGGGGGAAGTGTGGTAGGCAGGATTTCGGTAACCGAAAACTCCAAGTCCTAATCCTTAGAACCTGTGAATAAATTACTTTACATGACAAAAGGGGACTTCTGAAGATGTGATGAGGGAGCAGGACGCTGAGATGGGGAGATTATCCGGGTGGGCCCAATCTAATCACAGGAGTCCTTAAAAGCAGAGAACCTTTTCTGGTTATGTTCAGAGAGAAAGATTTGAGAGAAAAAGGAGAGTCAAAGAGATACAATGTTGCTGACTTTGAAGATGGAGGAAGGAGGCCAAAGAATGCAGGCAGCCTCTAGAAGCTAGAAAAAGCAAGGAAAGGGGTTCCCCCTAGAGCCTCCAGAAAGGAACACAGTCTTAATGGCACCCTGACTGTGGTTCAGTATCATCTATGCCAGACTTATGACTTAAAGAGCTGTAAGATAATCAATTTGTGTTGTTTCAAGTTACTAAATGGGTGGTGATTTGTTATAGCAGCAATAGTAAATGACAGAGGAAGGAAGAAACAAGGTATAAGAATAGGGATGGAAGCTAGTCTTTGCTGAATATATCTTATAGTTTTGACTCTTGAATTATGCTAACGTCTTACATAACTAGAATGAAAGTTAAATTACAAAAACTCACAAGAAATTTCTAAAAATTGAAAATAGGAACAAATGAGTTTAACTATAAACCAAGTTGGTTGCACAATCACTCAAAAAATTATTTCAAGTGACTTTGAACACAGTATTTTGGTGTATATCCCCAACAACACACATCCTAAAAACAATAACAAATTGCAAAAGACCTTGAACTGCATTCAGTAATCATATTGTTAATACTAATACTGGTTATATACTATTTATATGTATACAAAAATACATATATTTTGGGGCTTCCCTGGTGGCACAGTGGTTGAGAGTCTGCCTGCCGATGCAGGGGACACGGGTTCGTGCCCAGGTCCGGGAAGATCCCACATGCCGCGGAGCGGCTGGGCCCGTGAGCCATGGCCGCTGAGCCTGCGCGTCCAGAGCCTGTGCTCCGCAATGGGAGAGGCCACAGCAGTGAGAGGCCCGCGTACCACAAAAAATAACCCAAAACAGATAACTAATGAGAACCAACTGTATAGCACAGGGAACTCTACTCAGTGCTCTCTAGTGACCTAAATGGGAAGGAAATCCAAAATAGAGGGGATATACGTATACATATAGCTGATTCACTTTGCTGTACAGTAGAAACTAATACAATATTGTAAAGCAACTATATTCCAATAAAGATTAAAAAAAAAAACCTACAGCAAACATTATACTTAGTGATGAAATCTTAACACTAGTCCCATTAAAATCAGGAACAAGATTAAAGGTTTCCACTATTACAGAGTCTAATCAACACTGCAGTGAAGGTCCTAGGAAAGCAGTAAGGAAAAGTAACAACTGCTTTACCGACCAAAACAAAAAAGCCAAAACTGTTTTTTATGTTCTGCAGACTATATGATTAGCTAGAGTGAAAACCTGGGAAAATTTACAGGTAAATTATTAGAATTAGTAAGAATTCAATGAGGTTGATTATATAAAAATAAAATGCACTTGTATATTCCAGGCAGAAAATTAGAAAATATACTTTCTAAAAAAAATACTATTTCCTCTGAATGTACATCAAATTGAATATGTAATCACAGAAGAAAAAATATTTAATTCCAGGATCTTTAAAACGCAGTACTCTGACCATACACCTTGTGGAATACTTTCTAAGAACAGTAGGAACCATAAAGCCACCTTGAACTGTATTCAGTAGGATCGCTGTTGGTAGTGGTACAGGTATGGTAATCACAGAACCACTGTGCGTACTCTATGGTTCAGAGAAAAAAAAAAAAGAAAGAGAGCGAGCAAGAGAGAGAAAGAGGGAGGGAAAGGGGGAAATTCTTCTTTACAGAAAAATGCCAGCTATTGAAAGTAGAAGGAGGGGCTTCCCTGGTGGCCCAAGGGTTGAGAATCCACCTGCCAATGCAGGGGACACGGGTTCGATCCCTGATCGGGGAAGATCACACATGCCGCAGAGCAACTAAGCCTGTGCGCCACAACTACTAAGCCTGCGCTCTAGAGCCCGTGAGCCACAACTACTGAAGCCTGTGTGCCACAACTACTGAAGCCCACACGCCTAGAGCCTGTGCTCCGCAACAAGAGAAGCCACTGCAATGAGAAGCACGCACACTGCAACAAAGAGTAGCCCCCGCTCGTCGCAACTAGAAAAAGCCAACACGCAGCAACGAAGATCCAACACAGCCAAAAATAAATTAAAAAAAAAAAAGTCATTACTTTGCAACCAACGTGATAATTGATTCCAACAAGGATCATCAATGGTGGCTAAAATCACTGGGTAAAAGGTAGCTGGGGAATAGGACAGTCACACGGTCTCAACGTATCACCCCACACATTACTTAATGGCTAAGGAAAAAAGGTAACTTTACAATGGAGAGATCTGATACATACCAACCTCACCATGTGCTCAAACTTAGGACCAACAATAACTGGACAAAATGACATTATGAAGCATTGTTACTGCACCTCTGTAGTATTCCCACTAAGCGTTTGACTTAAATCTAATCATGCCGAAACAACCAGAAATCCACTGTGGGATATTCCATCAGATTATTGGACTGAACAGTAGATTACGGAGAATAACAATGCTGTCCCCCCGCTTCCCCTCCAGCCACTCATCTTTTAGCCATTTTGAGGTATAAAACAGGAAGTTGAGCTGAACTGATTATACCTGTACACTTAGGTGTTAGAAGTTCTGGGGGAGGAAAGGCATTAGGCATAACGGCAAGCAGAGTACATTATTAGGAAGCTGAGGCACAGATGGACTTCCCACGCAGGCATGGCACGGAGCAGGGAGGAGCAAGGGTTGGGGGTTTACCCACTTACTTCCCGGATGGCCCCGTCACAAACCCGAATGACATTCAGGAATGTGGGCATGACCTGGGGCAGGAACTGCACACACTTGAGCCCCAGGGACTTGAAGATGAAGGTGATGGCCTGGACGACCATGGTGTGATGGTGAGAGAGGGACTGGTCTCGGAAGATGCGCATCAGGGCCACCATGGACACGGCCGGGTAGAACTCGTCCAGAGGCAAGTTCCCCATGTTGACCAGCATCTCACTGGTGCTGTAGTCAGCTAGGACCAAACAAAGGTGAGGATCACGAGCTATACATGACTCTGACTTTGGACAAAGCGTGGTTACCGACAAACAAAAAAACCTCCTGTGGGTCACCAGCATTCACACCTCTCTCCCTGCTGTACTCTAACACCACTGGGAATACCAGGTATATTAGGAGCCAGTGAATAGACTCTCACCATGAAGGGCAGTTTTTGGCTTGTCTATTATCTAAACTACAAAAGCCTAACACAGTACATGACGGGTTTCCTTTAAATTGCTACGTTTAATTTAGCTTCTTACCATTCCAGTTCACAACTTCAGTAGCTGAAACCATCAATAAAAAGTTACTCCGCCAAATGAAAATAAAGGGGATTAAATTAGGCAAACATCTGTTCAGCAGCTGCTTGGTCCCCCTAGGGAATTCAGAGAAGTTAACAACAAATGCTACCTGACCTGAACAACAAGGATCTCAAGGACTGGGGGTGGAGGAGGGTATGGAAGGTGGGGAGGGGCGGAGGAGGTGATGGAGGGTGGGGGAGAGGGAGGGGAGGGTATGGGGGTGGGTAGCGGTTTAACAGCACAATAAGGACGCTAAGAACCAGAACATCCAAGAGACTGGATGACTGGCACTGCTGAGGACGGAGGAAACGCTGGAGGATGTGGCTCAGGCTCTGCTCGAAGGCTGTGGGTCTGACAGAATTAACATTGCAGGCACACTTCTCTCATATACAGAAGAACAAACTGGAAGCAGTATGATCCCATCCACAGAGTTCAGATACAAATTATTTTATTTGGGGAAAATAACATTTTGCTGAACTAGATGGGAGAACCACTGCTGAACTTTCACACTTTGAGAAATACGCCTGCCCTGATGGACACTGAGTTAAGCCTAGAAAACTCACCTGCATCCCCACGCCCTGCCCAATCTCTTAGGCTACTATCTAAAGACAAAGGAACTCTACAGCTAGACCACTTGATGGAAGAAAGAGCCCTGGATCCTGATTGCTACTAGTTTTTCCACGCCCTCTGAGCCTTAGCCTCAGATTTCCCTATCAATTAAAACAGGGAGAATACATTCTACCCTCTTCCTCCTTGGGTGCCATGGGAATAGAAAACATCAAAGATGCACTAACAAAGAATGACAGATGAACAAGGGTGATGGGGTGATAATTCACGTCTCTCTCATCAGCACCTAAGAGTGACTACAGACATAGCCTGTTGACCTTTAACAAAGAACCTGGACAAACGGCAAGACTGGACACACTGGGAAGCAGCGCCCCTGCTGTGACTCAAGAGGAAACTACTGACGTTCCATTCAAAAGTCACAAGGTGAGTCAATATGCAATAATTTCACAGTTATCCAGCCCAAGGCTCTTTCTAAACACAGCCAGTGGGGGCTTAGTGAGGCAAGAACCTGGCAGCCACTCAAGGTTCTCCTCAACTTACAGGAATCCTGACTTGACTTGGATTCTGACAGGCTGACAGCAGAAGCATCCCGGGACTGGTCGATCATGCCAATGTTCACTTTGTGCTTGTAGGGATCCAAGGCCCCCAAGAGCCCTAACACACGGATAGCCTGCGTGGGAAAGGGGAGGGGAGAAGAAAACATTCATCACAGCACCTGACTACCGCAGCTCTCATGGATACTCATGTTCCATGATGCCCAATTCATATCCCACGACCAGCTACAGGGACAAAACAGAGAGGGACAGGAAGTCTCATCAGTACTGTCACAGCACGTTAATGACGCAAACGTCTCTCCATTCTCCCAGCAAAGTCTTTAAACACCAAGTTTGCGGTGTTTCCTACCTCTCGCCGTGTACCCTGGTTCTGCTCAGTCTTCAGGAAATTCAGCAGCACCTCAAGCAATGTGGGGTACTTCCTGTAGGGCTCCACCACGTAGCCAGTGCTGGCCACCAACTGTCCCAGGGTCCACAGAGCCACCTGGACAGGCAAAAGATCACATGGTTTGTAGCACCAGTAAGAGAGAAAAGAAAGCATACTCCGTACTCTTCATTAAATGGTTATAACAAAGTGTTAGAGGCTATTACAAGAAAAGAATGCCCAGTTAAGGCACTAACCATAAACTAAAATCCTGAGAGCTGGGACACAAAAACAAGGCTACAAACCAACACAACAATCGCTGGATCAAAGGTAAAGAACAGTCCCGCCTTTCTCAGGAAGTATATAGTTCTTCTGTACCCTGGATGATTGACAGGAGAAATCGGACTCAAAAGGAAATTAAGGTTGTTCTTACTTTCAGTCTAGTCACCTAATGACCTCGATGACCAAAGTGAAGCCAGGGCCGGGGGAGGGTGAGCTGAAGCTCCGCTTCCCTCCACAACCAGAGGCCAAGACTCTCTGTTTCCCTTTAGGGGCCGGGGCTCTGATAGATGACCTGCATTTTTTTTTTTTTTCAGTCTAGAGGAAATGGCACTGGTCAGCCCTGATACTGACAGTGACTCTGGGTCAGGATGAATGCTAATTCTAGCTCCAAGTCTTTCCTCTTTTTACTCAGTTAACAAATATGTCTAAGTACCTACTAGGGCTAGGCATTACTGGCTGGGCACACTAAGGTGACTGAGAGAGACGAGGTCCCTGGCCTCATGGGGCCGACCCTGCTCAAACACGAAGTAGTGGTACTCACCTGCCTTTTGGCCAACAGAGAGGAGTCCTGGAGCATGTCCATGATGATAATAAAAAGTTCATCAACCCACTTCCTCATTTCTAGGCCACTAACCTACAACGTGAAAAAGGAAGTGGTAGACAGCATTAGAAATTATGGCATTAAGAAGTATTTTGACTTCATTAGAGGTGAAATAATTCTTCCCATCCTATGGAAAAAGCAGTTGTCCCCTTACCTGAGCCAACTCTCCTATTGTAGCCAGGACATTATTGATCACACCTGGGTTTGGATCAGGGTCTGGATCTTTCAGTTTCAAAATTAAAGCCTATGGAAAGAAGGTATGAGAAAATGAATGCTGGTTAGAGTCTACTAGAAAACTTTTTTTCACATAAGTACAATTCACCCAAGAGACCATCTCAGTCATAGATAAATTACTTCTAAGGCTTTATGAATCCAGGATTCCTCTGGAATGTGGATTCTTAAGCCTTTCTCCATACTGCACACAAGTCTGACGTATGAGGGAGCTGGCAAGTGCCATGACCTACAAACATTTCCCATGCCTTCCCTAAACTGTACCTGTGTGATCATGTACCCAGATTCACGTAAGTTGTGAAAGACCTCACATGAGTCTAACATAGACTTGAAGGTAGACTCAGATTTTAAAGCTCACTTTTTCTTCATTTTGGGGGAGTTACTTTATGCCACTATCTTACTTCTCCTCACCAAGCACATTGGATGAGGTGCTTGAAACATCATATCTTATCTCTTAGAAGGAGAGCCCTTTCCTGCAACTGGTGAGATTCCTGGTATTCTTGAACTGAGGGTGCTTGATGTGGCCCTTGTCTGCGAGCCTGGGACCAAAGAAATTATCTACTTTGTTCAGTGTACCAGTGAGCACCAAAACACTCTCATCATCCCAAGACATCCTAGAGAGAAAGAACCAGTCTCTGTCTGTTGCAAATTACCTTCAGAATAGGCTCCATGTAGGGGCGGATGAGTCGGGGGGCATTGGAGACCAGGTGCCCCAGCATGCGGGCACTCTGTTCCTTGATTCTTCCAATGCCGCTGTGCTCCAGCTCTGTCAAAATCTGTAGGGAAGAAAGGCTTACTACGACTACGGCAAAGGAAATTCGAGAGGGACTGTGTGTTTGAAGTGAGAATGAGGCGCGGAACTAGAGGAAGGAACCAGAACTTCACTGCGGATCAAGGAGCTGCTAGATACTCCACAAGCAAGGCCATCTCTGCAGCTCACAGAACAGTCCTGGAAACAGCAGTGACCGGAGGAAAAACTGTTTGAAACCGGCCCTTTCTCCTTCTGTCACAGTACTCCAAGGTCCTTCAGCCCTCTGCAAAGCATAGCTTTTAACAGTGTAGCTAGTCATAGAAGACGGAGAAAACCAACAGGGCTCACTGTGAGCAGGGTTTTGCAAAAATAAAGAATGAAGGGGGGGCTTCCCTGGTGGTGCAGTGGTTGAGAGTCCGCCTGCTGATGCAGAGGACACGGGTTCGTGCCCCAGTCCGGGAAGATCCCACATGCCGCGGAGCGGCTGGGCCCGTGAGCCATGGCCGCTGAGCCTGCGCGTCCGGAGCCTGTGCTCCGCAATGGGAGAGGCCACAACAGTGAGAGGCCCGCGAACCGCAAAAAAAAAAGAATGAAGGGGGGACTTCCTTGGTGGCTCAGTGGTTAAGAATCCGCCTGCCAATGCAGGAAACACAGGTTCGAGCCCTGGTCCAGGAAGATCCCACATGCTGTGGAGCAACTAAGCCTGTGAGCAACAACTACTGAGCCTGCACTCTAGAGCCCGCGTGCCACAACTACTGAAGCCCACGTGTCTAGAGCCAGCACTCCGCAGCAAGAGAAGCCACCGCAATGAGAAGCCTGCGCACCGCAACGAAGAGTAGCCCCTGCTCGCTGCAACTAGAGAAAGCCCACGTGCAGCAATGAAGACCCAACGCAGCCAAAAAATAAAATCAATTAATTTATTAATTGAAAAAAAAAAGAATGAAGGAAAGGCTCTCTGCAAGAAAGCTGTACAGACAGCAAATCACTCAGAGTGCCTATAAATAATGACAATGGAATCAAAGACTAGTCAGAACAGCTGTGATGTGGAAAGAAATACTGATACTCAGTTGTGGTTTCGGGCACCTCTAGATAAACCCAAACAGTTAGGGATTATATCAATAGAATCCCCTTGGACCTTAATGAACAGAGATAACATGTGCGATCTAACTGACACGCTGAAAACACCAGCAAATCAGCACGTTATGCTCCTGGTGACACAGACATAAACAACTTAATATAGACAGACTTCTGGAGAGCTGAAGTTGCCAAAAGGAAATCTCTGCACAGTGGGAAAAGTGAGAAACAAAGCTCGCATTAACTCAGTTACCCAAAGGAGTCGTCTCCAATTCAATGCTATGTTTTTTCTCACATTATTGATTTAATAATCCTGATTTCCTGGACCTCCTTGGCAGTCTGTTTTCACCTGGTCACAGCATACAGCAGTGAGAGGGGATGGAGAAGGATACTAAGAACAGAAGCATAACTTCAAGAGATGGCTGTCTGCGGGGAAATGGGTACCAGTGAGGAGAGCACAACTCTCTGGGACAGCGCAGGACCAGATCAAACAGCCCCCAATTTACTCCAGAGCCAAAGAGCGCCACTGCACTCTAATAACAATACCCAATGCCCACCTAGATGAGCAAGACGCCAAGAAAAGGCCAAAGCACATTTAGGTAAGGTTCCTTACCAAGGCATGAAAATGTACAATTCAACTTGGGGAAATCTGTATCAAAGTTTAAAAACAAGAAAAATTATTAAAAATTTTTTCCCAAGCTGACTTGTTTTATTCATTCCCTTTGCTAATAAAGTGTTTGTAGATTTGCTGCATTCTGTTAAAACAGAGAAGATAAAATAAAATAAAATTCTGGAGTTTCAAGGGCTAAGTTCAGTATATGGTAAATTCATTTAATGATGCTTCACACTTTCCAGTATCAGAAAAACGGATAGCCTGATAGCTTACTCTAAGCTTCTTGAGGACACAGCCCATGCCTGCCTTGTTCACTGATGCTTCCAGAACCCAGCCGTATTTGGAACACAGAAGGTGCTCAAAACATCTGTTGTCTGGATGAACGTACTGATATTCTCATTAGGAGATATTTCTCTATCAAGCTTATTTAGCATGGTTTGAGCTGGCAGGCTCAACAATGATTTCTTTTCCTTCCCCAAACTTTAGCTATTTCAAAGACTTAAAAGGATAGGCACTCCTAACACGGGCCAGCAGTTAAGGAGTGAACCATTAGGCTAAAAACACAAGTGCCAACATAAGTATAATCTTTTAATTTGTTCACTGATGATATAACTCACAGTCACTTTAATTATGATAGACTGCGAATAAATGACATTTCTTTAGTGTAGAAGTTACATTAATAATTTTCTATGTTTAAGTTCTTTATATGTTATGAAAAGTGTTTATTTCAAAAGAAACCATGGGGAGGATCATGAAGCAGAGGGTGTGGTGGGGACAGGATGGAGTCGGGGGACAGTAGATGACCGGGTGAGCCACACTGAGACCCAGAAGAGGTGGGTGGAAATAACCTGAGGCAGGAAGGACTGGACTCTGTGCATCATTCACAATTCAGCCAGAGGACTTACGCAGCCGGGTGAAGACAAGAACTAGAAGACAGGCTTCAGCAGAAAATGGAAATCCTACCAGCTCTAGCAGCAATGCCAACCCGCATCTACCTGAGGCTCTAGTCCAAGCAGCTTAGCTTGGCATCTCACATTATTTAGGAACGACAGCCAGGGACCACAGACCAGGGGCAAGGATGACGAGAAACAGTGCTGGAGCCATTCCCATATTCGGCCTCTGTGCCTGGCCTCGCATCAGCAGAAGCAGGAGCGGAATTGCGAGGTGCTGGGCAGACTGACACCATCTGCAGCAGAGGCAGTGAAGAGGGGCAAAGGAACGGACTCACTGGTGACTTCCCAGGAAAAAGGAAGACCCACGTGAGAGGTCAGCTTGCGAGTCACGCTGACAAGAGGCTTATGAGGCGATAAGCACTAGAATCGCGATCACCAAGCCGGGAAAACACGTGGGCTCTTGGAGCCAATGTGGCTTCTACCAGGCATCTCACTCTTTTCTCTCCCTTCCTCCTCAACTCTCATTCCCCAAAGAGCACTCACGATGAACGTGCATTCCCCACTACCGTGAGGTGTGACCGTCACATCCTTACCTGGATGAGCATCTTGCGCAGGAAGGGCATGACGAAGGCTGGGTTCATGCTGCTGAGCCGGCCCACGGTGCAGATGGCCAGCTCCCGGATCTCAAACACCTGGTCATTCAGGGCCACAAACAGGGCCTGCAGATTCTCTGCCTGGGCCAGGTGTGCGTCAAAGCGCTCATCCAGGGATGCCAAGACACAGTAGCGGATGTCGGGGTCTGCAAGAGCAATCGAGCCTTTCAGTGCCTCTTCACCCCTCTCCTCCCTCCAGTCCTTTCCCAGTTTCTGCTTCCACTGCCATCAGCCTAGGGAGAGGATTCCAGATACCCTTCTCTGACCAAACCTGTCATTTTTTTTCTCTACTCACAGGAGCAAAGATAATAGAATTTTTTTAAAAAAAATTATTAATTAATTTATTTATTTTAGGCTGCGTTGGATCTTCGTTGCTGCGCATGGGCTCCAGTTTTGGTGAGCGGGGGCTACTCTTCGTTGCAGTGCGTGGGCTTCTCACTGCAGTGGCTTCTCTTGTTGCAAAGCATGGGCCCTAGGCTCGTGGGCCTCAGTAGTTGTGGCACACGGGCTCTGCAGCTGTGGCTCGTGGGCTCTAGAGCGCAGGCTCAGCAGCTATGGCACATGGGCCCAGCTGCTCCACGGCATGTGGGATCCTCCCGGACCAGAGATCGAACCCATGTCCCCTGTATTGGCAGGCGGATTCTTAACCCCGCGCCACCGGAGAAGTCCAAGATAATAGAATTTAAGGCCGATTATCTTACAGAAATAGGCTGGTGTAGCCAAGCCTAAGGCTTTGCCAGAGAAAATGCTGGACATCAGCTTGTTGAGGCCATGAAAGGAAACTGGCTACTTCCAACTGCCCCAGGCACCTACACTTCCTTAGACTGCCTCCATCTCAAACTTTACCAGGATCTGTTATCCCAACCACGAGCAGTTTGCTGAGCACATCCGCCACCACTTGCACTGCGGTCTGGCTAACCACGTGAGCATGGCCACTGATGAGGTGGACAGAGGGCGTGAGCAGGCGGGAGCAGGTGCGGGCGGCTTCCATGCGGATCTCCTTGTGCTCGCTGTTCAGGAAGTGATCCGCACAGTGGCGGACAAACTGGGTCAGAGAGTGGCCTGGATACAAAGGCAGAGAGAAGACAGAATAAACACTGCTGCTTTGGACAGTAGGTCTGCAACTCGCTAGCTGCATTTTCCATTCCATTTCCATTCCATGGCTACTAATTTAATTTTCAACAAGATATTCAACCAGCAAGATATTGACCCCCAACTCTTGTCTTAAAAAAGTAACAAATGATCTTCCAATGAGCAGAAAGGCAGAAGGGAGGTAGAAAAGGAGCTGGGAGACATAAAAAAGGCATTTCCTCCCTGCCTCCATCCCAATCCTTTATTTCCTTGAAAAAGTGAATTATTTTGTTTTATTCGGACCCAGCCTTTTATATTCTCAGAGAGTAAAACAATTTTTGATCAAATTTACCTCATCTATTTTAGTTCCCAGATTTAAATACCAAAAAGCGAGTTTGATATAGGCTGGGTTTAAATATAGCTACTTTCTATTCCTTAGAAATAGATTGGGAGGAGATACGGGGATATATGTATATGTATAGCTGATTCACTTTGTTATACAGCAGAAACTAACACACCATTGTAAAGCAATTATACTCCAATAAAGATGTTAAAAAAAAAAAAGAAAAGAAAAGAAATAGATTATCCTGGGTGTTAATCAGTGTAAATGGAGGAACTGCAACAGGGAAACTAGCGATGCTGTGTAAGTATTCAGACAGCATGTCTACGCTTTTTGTACTTGTTTGTTTCCCTGTAGCCTTAACCAATACCACCTACACAATCTTAAATTTCAGAAGAGTCCATTTTTCTCTCCTGAAACGTATCTCCTAAGGCATTAATGTGGGTTTATCTGTAGCCTAGAATTCCAAACTGAACTACACAGTACAGCAGTCTTGGAAATCACACCACCATTGGAATGAAAATACCCCCAAGCCCTGCTTATACATTTTAAAGAATTCAATACCATCTCAGCCAAAGGGAGGTGACAAGGTGAGGGGGATCCATCTCTGCAGCATTAGTTCCTTGGATCAATGAATACTTTTCCTCAACACCATCTGCCCCCACCCCATTTTCCTTTGTCTTTGTATGGGACAAAGAAACAAACGGTAGGAATTAACCATATACGGAAAGACTATAAAGAGATGAGCTGCTGTAGAATCAGCTACCCTGTCTCCAGGACCCCTAGCAAGATCCAGGAATTCTAGGTACCCTCATTCTTTTCTCGAGGTTCCCAGTATCACTGACTATCTTGGCAAGAACCACCACAATTTCTTGGTTTTTCCAAAAAAATTTTTTAAATTTAATTTTACTTATTTTTTTATACAGCAGGTTCTTATTAGTCACCTATTTTATACACATCAGTGTGTACATGTCAATCCTAATCTCCCAGTTCATCCCACGCCCTCCTCCCCGCCACTTTCCCCCCTTGGTGTCATACGTTTGTTCTCTACATCTGTGTCTCTATTTCTGCCCTGCAAACTGGTTCATCTGTACCATCGCAATTTCTTACCTTCAAATTCAAAACTGCCAAGAGTTCGGAGGGCAAGGGTAATGCTGCCCACATCGCTGGCCTCAGGGAGGGTCGTGAGGCCAGGAGAAGCCAGCTGATGGGCCAGGCCCTTGGGCATGCCTGGGTGCCGGAGGGGTTTGTGCATAAGGACCAGGGACAGCATCTTCAGGAGTCCATCTTGGATGTCCTTTTTCAGCTGTGGAATCTGACGGCTCAGGTCGTAGAGCACAGCTGTGAGGGCAGGGCTGAGGGAAAGGAAACCAGTCACTTAAGGAGCTGGATATATGATATTTGGTCTGGTCTTGGGAAGAAACAGCCCTTCTTGTCCAGCAAGGGGATTGGGCTCCATCCCTGCTTAGTCTTTAAAGCAGAAAGGATACAATGAAATAGAATATATATCTTAAACTCTCTTGGCCTGATCCCATATTTCAAAACAATCTATGATTTTCTGGGTTTTGCCTTGAGAGAACTTGTTTACTGTAATTCAGTCACTATGGAAAACCAAGTCTCAATAAATATTTGGGAAGCAGATTGAGAGCATCATCCTTATTTTATAGATGAAGAGAACAAAAGTGTAGGGAGCTTAAGCAATTTGCCCATCATAATATAAATGATAGCTGCAAACACTAACGGAGCACTTTTTTTTTTTTTTTGGCCACGCCACATGGCTTGTGGGATCTTGGTTCCCCAACCAGGGATTGAATCAAACCCGGGTCCGGGCAGTGAGAGTGCTGAGTCCTAACTACCGGACCTCCAAGAAATTCCCAGTGGTGCATTTCTTATACAGACTGCATTGTACTAGGAGTGGCTATTTCGTGAACTCTTTCACTTAATCCCCATGACAAACCTAGACCATAGGAACTGCTACTGTACCCACTTTTCAGACTAGAAAGCTGAGGCTCAGAGAAGTTAAATAATTTATTTATGATCACCCAGCTAGACAGTGATGAAATCTGGATTTGAAACTAGCCTATGAGTTTAGTGTGAGCTATCCTACCTATCCAATTTAACGTGTAAATAGCCATGCCTCGCTCTTTCAACACAGACCCAGGACTGTGACTCAAGCCTCATGCTACCCGAGTCGGGGACAGCTCAGGTTCCCGACACCCACCTCAGGCCCACCGCCAGCATGGGCTCCAGCAGCTCCTTGATGTCCTGCTGGATGCCCGGCCCCATCGCTCGAGCCAGCATGCTGATGCAGGTGAACACCGTGGCATCCACCTGCATTGCCTTCTGTCTCCTGCAGAGAACCGAAGAGTGGCTAGTTTAGACATAACGGCATTTTGTGATACCCTACCTCAAAATTACCTTGGGGCAAGGAGGGCAGGTTACCCAGGCGGGGCCACCCCATGTGGGTGTGCAGGTTACCTACTGCACAGTCTAGGGACCCATCACACTGTAGTCACTGCAGACTTGTGTATTTACAACAAATGACCAGCAGATGGCAGTAAAGTCTCTTGAGGAAGGGGCCCCACTTCAGAATTCACACAAAAGGCACCATGTGGGTTAGTGTGGTGCTGGCCAAGGTCCCTATTTAGGAAGCAAACTGAACAACGTGCACATCAGGGACCACAAGTGCAGGGCACAGCCATCATATGAGAAGAAATTCTCCCTATGAGGAGAATGCTGGGCTTGAAACGGGCGAGGCTTATTAATTCACCAGCACAATCCTCGCTACTAACACAGGGAACTATGAAGACACAATTCTAATTAACACTGACCCTCTAAGACTTGGAGAAGATACCCTAGCCTCGCCACCTTGCAGGGTGCTGAAGGTCTTTCTCATATTTTATTCACTGGGACGTTTCAAGAGGTAGGATAATGTATCCAACTTCAATGATAAAGAAAAAGGTGACCGTTAGGTCCCCTCAGTTCCTGTCTAGGAACCCTCGCTTTAGTTGTTATCAAAATCAGACCTTTGAAAGCCAGAGAAAAGAACAAAACTAGGAGATTCCCAGTAAATAATATTGAGAACAGCACTGGTATCTAACATGTATTGGTATGAACAGGTATTCAACCTCCCCAAATATTTACATCCATGTCACTTCATTTGGGAAAGGCTGGAACTCAACTGAAGAAGGGCTATTCATGATATGATTTGCTGGTTAATGACGCAGAGAACAGGCTTCAGCTCCACGGAAACTGGGATGCAGCATCCTCCCTCTCCAACCAAATGGGGTGGAAGGTGAAATCATAACAGAGATGCTTACTTATGGGCAAAGTCCTTAGGAGGCAGGGCTGCTCGGATGATGTCCAGCACACGAGGTAAATAGACCTTAAACTCAGACCTCACAGCCACAGAAAGTAGCCCCAGGGCTTGGAAGGCTGCTGTCCGTTCCTTCTCCTTCTTGACACAGCTTAGGACATGGTTCATGGTATCTTGGAGATACTGGGTATCTGAGCACAGAAACAACAAAGTGTATATATGGCTCAAGGTGAGGGGTGGTCTACATATGAAAGGTCAAAGTTCCTATAAAACACTTAAATTTAAGAATAAATTAAGAAAGCCTGTTGGAAAGATATTAAGAAGAATTTAGAGAATGCACTAACCAAACGCTTTGCTTGATAATCACTCCTCTGATACAGCTTTTAGAAATATTAGAAATATAAGCTGTTTTTCCTTTAATTAAAAAAAAAACCAAAAACTTAAAAGTGTCTCCAAAACAATACTGCATTAATTATCGCCATTAGCATTATATTTTGAGGGAAAGATTACATGCTTTTGTTCAAGAAATATATGTTAAACCTTGGTTAAAAACAAAGAGAGGATCATCTAAGCTATTTTATATTATCTGGAAATTTAAAGTAATATTGAAAACTGTTTGTAATAAACAGGCCATTCCACTCAGCATAGGCCTAGAAGTCACTTTGCTATCACCTAGAGACTTCTGTTACAGTTATATTTAATAGAACAAGATTTAGTCCGTAACTTGGAAAGCCACGTGTGTGTTTTCATTAAGTTTACATAAGCCAGTGTGCATGGGTAGGCGATTCTTGGGCAGTTTAAGCTAAGGTGCTACGACTCCTCAGAAGGCTGCTATTTCCTGCCTCTTGCCCCTCTTCCATTTCTTCTCTTCCATCTTTCTGGCCTCAAGTCCGTGCACCAGCAGCACATACAAGCAAGACCACGCAGCCAGTAGAAAGTGAGGGGTGTTCAAGGCCACCAGGACCACAATTAGAAGACAGTGAACTAGACTCCCAAATGGCATACATACATCACTGCATTTATGCTATCGAGAAATGTCTTCTCTCACAGCTCACGGTCAAATGCCGTTGAAGCATGCTGGAGCTTGAAAACAGTCAGAGACCAAGGTGATACAACTCTCAAACCAGAGTGCACCAACGAGAAAAATGGGACCTTTGCAGAGCAGGACAGCGTTTCAGCAGGAAATGAGCTTAAATCAAGAAGGTAATTTCCTTTTCCAGACTTAGCACCCCAAGAGATTAGGAATCTGACATTGCTTGAGATTCCAGCCCAATCCTAGGGGGAGTATTTTTGATATTCCCAAAGCTTGCATCATCAGGAAGTGCAAGCAATGACTTCCAAACTGCAAACTTTAAAAAAGTGGCGCTTTCCCAATGAGACTGTACTTACGGAGGCTGCCCAGGCTGAATTTCCAGAACATATTTTAGTACATTATTTAATAAAACAACAAAAACTCACATCAAAAGAACAAACCTAGGGGCCCCTCTGAGCCTTTGTATCCTGCTGCTAGGCCATCTTTTGAACTTACTAAGGTAACCGCTTCTACAGCATGCCAGACTTTGATCAAATTTGGCCTAGTTATTATTCTCTTTTGAGCCACAGACTTTCAAACCAAGATCATTTAAAGCTCTACTGAATAGGGGCATGTCTGTTCATTAAAAAAGAGAAAAGCTGCTGGGTACCAGGTGAGAAGAATGGAAAACTGAAAAAATATGGGTGATTCTCATTATATCCTTTCTCTCTGGTTCAGTGATTTTATGTGGCTAATTGCCTCATCCTCTCTTAACACCTATTCTCACACCCAGCACATTTAACACCTCACCGGCTGTATTTCTCTGCTTTCATCTGAGCTGGGTGGTGTGAAATGAGTCTGTGCTAGGGAACGGCATCTGCTGAGGGTCAGGCTGGCCTTTCATTTCCCATCCTGCCTCTCACTGGGTCCTGAACGCTTATTAAGCACGCACCATAGTGAAGAGGAAAGAGATGTAGGTCCGGGGTCTCTACACTCAGCAAGGAGGGAGGTGAGACAAGGACACTAAGTATGAACAGGCAACTGGAGTATTATTATAATTTTTACCTTTATCTTGTTTCTAAAATGGCTTTGAAATAGCTAGGGGAAGCAGCAACAATAACGGTTTCTATTTCTTGGACCTTACTCTGTGTCAGGCACTTAGACAGGTGCCTAGACATTAAAGCAGCTCATCTCATGAGACAAGGACTGTCATTCTAATTTGACAAGTCAGGAAGTGGAGGCCCAGAAAGGTCAAATAACCTGCTCCAAACCTCACAGTTAAGAACAGAGGCAAGATTCACCCCAGGTCTGATGACGCCAAAGCCTTTCCACGGCTGAGGGTTGTAACGGAAGAGGAAAAGCACGTTTCTAGCTAGAGTGACCCAGCAAGGCCTCAGGGAGAAGCCAGTGTCTGAGCTGGGCCAGCTTCAGGAACCAGGAATTCACACCGCCCAGTGGGAACAGGGCAAGAAGAATTCAGGAATTCGGGAACCCAGTCTATTACCCGTGAAACCAGCCTCTGAAGCATCCAGTCCTTCCTCCTTGTGAGGGGGGGGGCAGCCACAGGACTGTCCCCGGATCCTCCCTGCCCCACAGACTGGATGCTGCACACCACTGAAACCGAAACTGCCCTTCCTGTGGTCTCTCAGAAGTCCATTCATGAACGTGTTGGCTTCCACACACGAGAACTTGCCTGGCTCTAGAAGTGCCTCTCTGCCTGCACGTTCGCATTGCTCCTGCGTTTGCTGCGTCAGACATTTACAGAAAACCTGAACTAGATGCCACTGAAGCTGGACAGAGGCGAGAGACCAGTGACTAGCCCCTCAGCAGGCACTGCTTCAAATGAGAAGCAGACATAACTTTCTGGCATCTCGTCTTCTCTGTTTAATTACCCTTGAATGGGTAATGACATGACACGTCCGTGGACATCCTCACCTGTGAAGGCAGAAGGTCGGAAGGCAGCCAAGCGGGGCAACAAATTCAGGATTGTCATTTGGATCAGCGAGTTCTTGCTATTCCTGCACTTCAGCACCCACTGGCACACCTGAGACAGGAAGGACACAGGGTTGGCAAAGGAAAGGGAGGCGTGGAGCTTGGGAGAAGAGGGAGTGGACCTCCTGCCACTGACCTGATCAAATTTCTCCTCCATCAAGTCTCTGCAGCAGCGACTCTCCACCAGGGTGGACTTCGCTGGGCTGGGGGAAGCCCCGAAGCCCATGAGGCCTTGGTGAGAGCTGTACCCCAGCAGTCCCACCAAGGCGTTTGACTGCTGGGGCTGCATGGCCTGGAAACTGGTGAAGGGGGTGATGTGACGAGGTTTCGTTCCGAAGCCCATGAGATCCTTGCAGTACTTGTCATGTACCAATTGCTGCTGTGTGATTTCTTCCATTTCTTCTCTCAGGCGCTATATACATGGGGGAAGAGTCACCTTTACTTACAAGTGGCATTTGCCTAGGCACCAGGGAGTCTGCCGACAACACGAGCCCAACCCTGAAATGCAACTCTTCCCACAGTGGGCGGCGGCCACTCTTCATCTCTAGGATTCGATTTCCCCAGAACCTTGCAGGGGGCCTGAATCTGTTCTAATTTAGGCAGAAGAGCACCACCTACTGAACAATGAAGCAGCAGCAGGGGTCTGGCCCCCAAGAACCCCCTACCCCACCCTTGGTTTGGGAAAGCTGACTTGCGGATGGCTGTGACAACAGACCTAGGATCTAGCAACGGAGCCTCCTGCGAGGGTGAGCGGCAGCCCCAAGCCAGCATCCTGCTAAGGACGTTCTGCTCTCCCTCTTCTCACCAGAAATGCAGGTAGAGACAACTCAGGCAAGTTAATGTTCTCAGAGTCCTAGGAACGCCATACGAGGCATGGAGTACACTGACTGGCTGAGAACCCCCATCTCTCACCTACTCAAAGGGCTGCTTAATAACTCATTCTCCAGCTTTCCAAATTGAGGAAGATACAAACCAATTAATTTCCAAACTTCTAACTCTTTCCACAGATATTTTCATTTTTCAGAAAATCTTATCCACTATTCTTGTCAAGGTCACCAGGACTCTTAGGCTGCTACACTGAATAGTCTGCAGCACCTGATCCAACTTAGTGTTTCCTCCTCCTTGAAACCCCTTCTTCCCTTGGCTCCTTGGACGCTGAGCTTTGCTGGCGCCCCATCCCCACCCCTGCTGCTGCTCCTTCTTGGTCTCCCTTGGTTCTTCCTCATCTCCCGACCTCAGGTTCTCAGCCCCCATCTCTCCTCCAACTATCCTAGTTCCCCGGGGGTCCTCATCCAGTCTCACGACTGGAAATAACATCTATATGCCAGTGACCTCCCCAATCTGTCTCTCTTGCTCAGATCTCTCCCCAGAGCTACTCAATAACTCCGCTCAGATGCCCAACACGCATCTTAAACTTAACACGCTCAAAAGCAAACTCCTGACCTTCTACCCCAGACCTGTTCCTCCCATCTCAGTAGATGGCAACTCTACCCTTCTAGTTGCTCAGGCCCCAAACCTTGACCCTTCTTTCTCTCCTATCGACCTCCAAATCCCTTGTACCCCGACAGCTCCCACTACTGCTGAGACGCTGCAGTTCCCCCCTGACTAGACTCCTGGCCTCAGCCCTGGCCCCTCCCGTAATCCATTCCCAACACAGTCTGTACAGGGGCGTCTGAGACCCTGGGTAACGAGCCCCCTCCCTGCCCCAGGTATTCCCCCAACCCCATCTCCCAGCTCCTCTCACTCAGCTCAGTCACAGCGGCAATCTTGCTCCCTTCATAAAGCAGCACATTCCTGACACGGGGCCTCGTGCTTCCAGGACCAGTGGTCTGGAAGACAGCTCATCCCCAGAGGTTTGTATGGCTGTTTTCTTACCTCCTTCATGGCTGTGCCCAAACATCATCATATTTTAAAATGTAATCCCTGATCCATGCTAGTATCCCCTATTCCTTTTCCCTGCCCTACTTTTCTCCGCAGCATTTATCACCATATGCTACACTATGTATTTTTACTTATTTATGTATTGTCTGCCTCCCCTTGCTAGAATGTACTGTTTTATTCACTGCTGCCTTATTCTTCTAGCTCTTAGGACACGGTATAGCTGGCCCACAGTAGGTGCTCAATTAGTATTTGCTGAATGAATGAAAAAGTTATGAAATTGTAACACCTCACATTTGGATAGTTCTTTATAATTTACAAAGCACCATCACAAGTACTATTTCATTTAAACCTATCAGTTAGGTGATATTGCCCTATTTTACTGGAAGAAAACAAAGATCCCAGAGCTGTGTGGGGTACAGTGGAAAGTACCACATTATACTTGGGTGGGGAAAACTCTGAGGGTGACCATTTACGGAACGCCCACTAGGTATCAGGTGTTGTGCTAAGCACCTCACACATACTTAGAAACCTCACAGAAGCCCAATGAGGTGGATAAGATCCCCATTAAAATTGAGGAAAATAAGGAGGGAAAGTAATTTACCCGTGTCACACAGTATAGAGGAGTGGGGATCCAAAGCCAGACTCGCTGTGTCTCTACACATACTGCAGCACACGCTGCTCCCACATCTAGGGCACAGCCATCACCAGATGATCGCTGGGTCTACGAAAGCAGGAAGCCCTGGGGGGAAGTCCACACCAACTAGCTCCCCCAGGAAGACTCACAGGTGGGGCTCTACCTCCCAGATATGCCCTGAATCTGGTGTCAGTGGACTGACCCTGAATCTACTTTTGTGTCTACGCTGCCAGTGCCAGTCGAAGCCACCACCACTGCTCGCCCAGGTGACTGCAATCGCCTCCTGGGGCAGCCGTGAGAATACGACCTCCAGCTACCAGGAGAGTAACCGACCCAGGGCCCCAGCCGCTACTCTGAAATCCATGGTCACGTCTGTGCCAAGGCCACACTTTCCGTGAGCTGCTTCTAGCCGATGACGAACACAGTAGGAAGGCTACGGTGGGCCTCCTCTTGACGGCCAGCTCTGGCCTGAGGACCCTGTGATGGCTCCGCACAGCAGACTAGGGTGCTTCCATCCAACTTTTCCTCCCGCTCTTGTTCTCTCAGGGTCAGATCCGCACTGAGGCCTGATGGTTCTCCCAGCCTCTCCCAGCTCCCTGCCCACTTTCTCTCAAAGCTTATTTCCCTAATACAGTCCTTGCACTTTTAAACCCACCTTTGCAGCTGCTTCTTGAGCCAGCACACCTCCTAACTCACCTCCCTGCTTCCCTTCCTGCCTCTCCACAAGCTCTTCCCCACAAGTAGCCAATGACTGTTAAAGATGGATGCCATCATGTCATCCTGTGGACACAGCCCTGTGAGGAGAACGGGAGCCAGTAGGGGCCATGAGCTGTGAGGCCCCCGGTGCGGCCCCTCCCGCCCTCTCCCTTGCTCACGGTGCACCAGCCACACTTCCCTTCTCGCCTGAACTTATCAAACGCTCTTCCACCTCAAAGCCTCTGCCTGGAGCACCCCCTCCCTGCCCGCTGCAAGGCTGGCTCCTCCATGTCATGCGGTCTCAGCTCAAACGGCACCAACCTCAGGGAGGGAGTCACCCGCACCCCTGTTACCCACCACCCCATTTCCTCGCAGAACTTGCTGCTACCTGAAATGTTCCTATTTATTTGTCTATTGCCTGCTCCCCCAACAAAACGTCAGCTCTTTGAGGACAGGGATCTTGCCTCGTCTCGCCCCCAGAATGGCACGTGAGAAGACTGGACACCCTCAGACGCGCTTCTCACCTCTCCCTCCATGCTGCTGATGCGAACCAGCTCGTTGAGGATCAGTAAGGCTCCGTGGATCCGATCATCGCGATTCATGCCCTTCTCCTTGGCCAAGGTCTCGTCAAACCCCTTCTCTGCTTCCTCAAACGTGTGCTACGGAGAGATACAGAATGCCTAAACTACCCAACGTCCAGAGTTAGAAAGCAGCCCCACCCATCTATATGGGGGGTTCTGAGGTTACCATGCCTGCTAAGGGCCTCGTGCCAGTGTCACCAACAATCCCAACTCATTGAGCTCTCTCGTTTCATTTAGCTTCAACTCTCACAACAATACCACGAGGGAGACACCACTACCGCCCCTATTTAATAGAGAAAAAACAAGAGGCTCAAAGAAGCTAAGTGACTTGTCCAAGGTCACAGAGCGGCCAAGACGAGAACCCAGGTCTCCAATCCCAGGTTCCCATGTTCAGGGCTCTTTTTGTAGGACAAGGGTCCTTAGCAGGTTCACTTGGCAGCGGCAGTCAGCACAGGACTCTCGATACTACAGGAACACTGGCATCTCTCCAGAGACGCCCATATTTCTATATTTTAACACCTCTGAAAAAAGATGTCTTATAATTGTTGATAAGAAGGCAGTGAGTTTAACTGGCACTACAGTCTCACTCTTAGTGGCACATAAAGCAATGGTGTGGCTATTGATAAATCTTTGCTTTCGTGAAAAACAATAAAATAACTACTGATTCATACTGAGCTTAAAAAACCATGGGAGATCAAAGCAGACAGGATACTTGCTCTTTGGCAAGGGGCCTGCTGCTGCCCTGTAGGCCCGATGATACTCTACGCAAATGCGCTTTGCTGGAGGTTGGAATGGAACCATCTCCTCACCCTGTACCACTGTGGCTTCTGCATCTCCTTTGGCTCCCGCTGGGTGGTGAGGATCAGACAGGCACGAAGGGCAGCAACAGCTCCCTCACGGATGGCCTGTTTGGGGTCCCACACGGCCACAAAAATATTGTCAAAGAAGGGCTGCACTTGCTGGAAGAAGAAGGTGGGGACGCTGATGGCCAGCTCACGAAGAACCAGGACCTGGGAGAAAAGGCACAGAGAACTTTCATCTGGGTCAGAGTCTTGTTCTCTCAGGAACACAGCCTCCTGTCATCCTAGAGCCTACATACACTAGCAAAAGAGCACACTTGCCCATTCTTCTAGCTCAGAAATTCTGGGGACCTAGGAAGGAGAGTGAAATTGATCAAACATTTCAGTGTTCATTATCCTAGGGTGTTTAGAAGCAGAATGCTTGTAACGTTAGTACACAAGTTCTGAAAGGGCAGACGTGTTTAATGCTTTGTACACTGCTCTACTGATAGCCTAGAATGCGCCCGAAATACAGCAGGCATTCAATCAACATTGTATTGAATGAATGAATAATCCTGTTTAATATTTAATCTTGCTATTATTTTCATCTGACCCTGGAAAAACTGAAGGTTCGGAGGCTGCCCCAAGTTACAGAGTGAGGAAGTAGCACCAGGGTCCATGTGTGGGCCCCTCACCCACGCCGGCTCCCTCCTTGTGGTGCTGTCCCCGAAAGAGGGAACCGACTGGAAAGGATCCAACTGAAGCTTCTGATCCCCATCACATTCATTCATAGATTCTCTCTCTTAAGGACAGACTCTCCCCCATCTCACAGCCTGGATTCCTAGCCCATCAACCAGCCTCTTTCAGGGATGAGCCTCAGAAAGCAATGAGTATGTGCGTCTAGAAGAAGAGGGTAAGAAGCCACCACTTCCTCAATTGAAGAATAGCCAACGGGAAAGAGGAAGTCTGGACTACGTACCGACCGATCAATAAATGACTAAAAAACACACAGGAAAGGCCTGGGAGAAGGCAGGCCAACTCTCCCAGCGCGGGGAGCGAGTCCCTCCCCGGCTCCTCTCTTCAGCCCAGTACTCCCATCTTCCCACAGGATATGGAGGGGCCTTGACAGATGGATCCTACAGATGGCGCGGTGGTCTGGGGCTTTGTAAGCCTCTTGGCTTGTGGCTTCTTCTCTTGCCTACAGCTGAGGGGGTGCCTCCTGCCTGGGAGGCATTTTTGATTCTGGAAAACTGGAGGTCAGGATAAGCACTGCACATAGGGCTGCCTCTCAAGCAACAAAAGAGAACGTTAAGCCTCCCCTTCAGGTACGGAGCTCAGGGTGAAGAGAGAAAGGGATTCAGGACAGAACCAAAGGCCACCAAGAAGCCCAGTGCCTTTGCCTGGAGCGTCCCCTCTCATTCTTTGCCTTTCAGGGACCTGAGCACATCGTGTGAAGGACCCCGACGTGGAGCCACCACTCGCCACGCACTCACAGCTGCATGTCTCCGGCCCTCGTTGCGGTCAGCACCCAGCCATTCCAAGGCTCGCTTCACCTCAAACTCCACATACTCAGCGGTAAAAGTGTCCCCTGCCATGGCGAGGCGACCAATGGCCTTGGATGCCATTTCCATGACAACTGGGTCATTGGAGGGGAGGAGGTTCCGAAGGTAGTTAGCAAATCTTCCGATTCGGGTGGCATTCCCACCTTCCACTCCTATGAGGCTGGCTGGAAAAGAGAGGAAAGCAAAAGGTGAGGAAGGGCACACGCTGTCCAGGAAAGTATGCTGCCTTCAGAGGAAAGCTAGCCAGTGACCCCCTCCTCTTACTTTAAGTGCAGACTGCAATTTCCAGACAGTAAGGATGCAAATAATTTTCATCTTAACCAACAGATTTCATATTTGTGCCAGAACTACTTATATAAAGCAAAATAACCTCATTTTAGTATACATAATTTGTTTTCCCAAGAAGAAAAGGAAAACAAACTGGGTCTGAATAATAGTTCACAGGACGGAAGACCAGTCCCTGGAGGTTGACAATTACCTGCCTTTCATTCACTGCACCCCAACTTTACTTTTCTATTCGTAAGCCCCACTATGCCAAACTTTGCTCTACAGAGAAACCAGAGCCTGCATTTTTGCAGTGGAAAGAAAGCAGGCTTCTAGTTTCAGTTCAGGCACACTGACCCTAGAAAAGTCGCTTAACAGTTCTGAGATTCCATATCTGAAAAAACCTGCTTTGTCGATGTCCCAGGACTATTGCTAGAATTAACAGCTGGATAAGTACACTGAAAGCCACAAGCCTCCTTAAAATTCATTAAACAAATGTGAACTAAGTGTCCAGTAAGAAGCAGACCCAGGGTGCAGTAGACACAAAGCTGAAGAGTCCTTTATTCCCAGTTCTCACCTTACCAGAAACTCTGTCCTTACCTATGGCCAAGATGCCACCTTTCCTCTCATTGGCATCTGAGCTGGAAACCAGTTCAAAAATGTGATGGTTCAGCTGATCATAGAAGCGAGTAGACTCTTCTTGACTCATCTACAAAAGAAGATGTGCTCAGAACAGTTTATAATGTCTCCCTAGTGGTGGGGTGGCTTCCAAAGACTAGGACCCGAGAGGCAGCCAGGAGGTACAGTTCCAGCCAAAGATGACATGGCTACTGCCTATTTCTATAGTTTCAAACTGAAGAGCAATTCATCGGTGTATTTAACAAATACTTATCGAGTATCTACTCCTCTGCAGGACATGTCCCGTCCCAGATTCTACCTAGTACCAAGGGTATAAGAATAAACAAGACATTGTCCCTGACCTCAAGTCTGGTCTCTATTTAGAAAGCCCCAGGACTTTCCTGGTGGCACAGTGGTTAAGAATCCGCCTGCCGATGCAGGGGACATGGGTTCAAGCCCTGGTCCGGGAAGATCCCACATGCCACGAAGCAACTAAGCCCGCGAGCCACAACTACTGAGCCTGCGTACCTAGACCCTGAGCTCCGCAACAAGAGAAGCCACAGCAATGAGAAGCCCCCGCGCTGCAAGGAAGAGCAGCCCCCGCTCAAGGCAACTAGAGAAAGCCCGTGCACAGCAATGAAGACACAACACAGCCAAAAATAAAAATAAATAAATAAATAAAAATTAAGGGGAAAAAAAAAGAAAGCAAGCAAGCCCCAAACAACCAACTCGTCAAACCCATCCCAACCACTGTTATCAGGCAGAAAGTGTGGAAGGTCTGGAATGTGGCATGAAAAAGAAAAAAAATGAAAAGCAGCAGCCGACTCCTAAAATATCACAACATAGGAAATGCCACAGAAATGTGTAACTGCAAAGGAACCTGCCCATTCTACAGACATGAGAAATCGGTGCCTTTCTAAAATGGAATCTCTGCATTTTCCGAGTCCTCACTTAGCTGTCAAGAGGCATCTAAACCAGGGGTGGTATATGTCACCCCAACACTCCATGATGAACGGCCCGAACCACAGCAATCCCAACCTCTCGGAGCTCCATGGTGACATAGTGCTGGAGCTCCTTGGCGGCTTTGGCCCTGGTCTCCTCATTCCGGCTCTTCAGGCCGCAGGCAAACTGCTGCAGGACGCTCACATTGCTGGATGCGGTGGTAGCTGTGGCAGCGGCGGCAGGGCCGGTTCCAAGCATCTTGCCCTGAGGTTCTTCGGAGAGAAGCTTCCTTTAATATTCTGAATAACAAACCATGGCGATGAACTCATTTATGGCCCCAGCTCCTCAACACAGATCTTCACCCTATCCACGTCAGGCTGGGGATCCTAAAAAGGTTGGGATACCTCACTAAAAAACATGCAGAGAGACTTGATTTATTCAACAATGACTGATGTTTAAAAGAGGCAGCATAGGAGAGAGGGTCAAATTATGGGCTGTGCTGCCAGACTACCTGGGTGTGAATCCAGTCCAAAATTATATACCTTGAGGAAAGATACTTAAAATGTCTCAGTTTCCTAAACTGTAATAAGAGGATAACAGCACCTAACTCATAGGATTGATGTAAGGATTAAATGAGTTAACACACTAAACAGTTAAAAAGTGCTTAAAATAGTGCCAGGCGCACAGTGAGTTCTTAATAGTTGTTAGCTATGATTATCATTATGACTACTACGTACATGGCACAGAGTCAGGTACTAGAGGTGGGGAGGTAGAGAGAAAATAAAGCATGCCTAAGACTGTCCTTTTCCTCCAGGAGTTCAATTTAAAGAGGGAAACTGATTATTATTCTGTAGCAGCACTGCCCAATAGAAATACAAGCCACAAATGTAAAAATAACTTTCAATTTCCTTGTAGCCATATCGAAAAGGTAAAAAGAAACAGGCAAAATTAATACATTTTATTTAACCCAATACATCCCAAATATCATTTCAACATGTTATCAATATAAAAATTATTGATATATTTTTCTATTCTCTTTTTTGTACTAAGTCTCCAAAATCTAGTGTGCATTTTACACTCAGGGCAATCTCAACTTGGACCAATCACATTTCAAGTGCTCTAAGCCACATGTGGCTGATGGTTATTGTATAGGACAGCACAGTTCTATAGAACATTAGCACTTGGAACGTGCTCTAAAAGAGACTGATTTGTTTCTCAGATCACTCATTCATTCCTCAGTTATGCCCTGTCCCTTCCCTCAATAAGCTTACAGTCTAGGGGGAAATACAAATAATCAGGCGACCACAATAAAGTGGCCATGATAGCGCTCTGGCAGACTGCTATGGCAGTAACACATGCACCTTTCCTAGGTATGTCCGGATTTTATATTAGAAAATCAAAATTTCTTATTTTTCAAAGAATTTGTGAAACGCAGAGGAAAAAAAACAAACAGGGAATAATTGGTTCTGAAAAGCTTTTAAATACTCCAGTGCCGAGAAGAGTGCAGAAGGAAGTGTCAGCCTTCAGGAGAGAGGAAACCCAAGGACTCCAGATGAGAAAACCAGAGTGTGTGCGCTTGTCTGGGGGAGGGAGGCTAGCAAGGAATTTCCAGTCTCAGGAAGGAACCAGCATATCTTTATAAGGTCTAAGGCCCACAGGCCATCTGCTCCAGGGAGAATTCAATTAAAATACTAGAAGTTAAATCCGAAGGGTCGTGGCGAGGGCTTACAGAAGTTAAAAGTCAGGTGGGGGCGGGGGAAGCTCGGATGGAACCGAGCTCACCTCCGGGGAATGGGTCCTTGAGAGGCCTCCACGGTGGACCGCAAGGGGCTGACACTGACATTGGTCCTCTTTGAGGACAATTTGTAGGGTGCTCTGAAGAAGGGGTGACTGATGGGCAAGGAGACCCAAAGGCGCCCCAGCAATACAGGAGCTGATGGGCCGGCCTTCGTGGCGCCAGAGACGCACAACAGGCTAAAGGGTTCGGGGGTTTCCTGCGGGTTCGGGAGGAGGTGGGCGTTGCCTCGGGGGTGCGGGTCCAGGGCTCAGGCGGCGCCCAACTCCGTGGGGGCCAGTACTGAGGGGACCCCACGTCCCAGACGGACGACTTCCCGGGGTCCCCCCACGGACCAGGTTGACCGTGGGTCTGGAAATTCCGCCGCCTTGGAGGGGTCGGTGCCAGGTCCCAGACTCACCGCGCGGCTTCGGCCAAGGCCTCAGCTGCCGCCGCCAGCACCGGTACCGCCGCTTCAGGCCGCCGACCCCACCACCCGCCTTCCCCGCTGTCCTCTAAGCCGGGCGGGAGGGAAGGCGGGCTCCCAGCCCTAAGGACCAATCGACGGGCGTAAGAAGAAGATGGACTGGAACATCGGCCAATAGGCATTAAGGAGAAGTGAGGCTTCGGGACCCGGCTTCTCAAGGGGGCGGGGACTGTTCAAATAGACAAACCCCGTGGCCAGTGGCAGGCGAAAGGAGGCTTAGGTCCACTCGGGAGAACCAATCGGTCGTGAGTTGACTTCAGTCACTTCCACGCACACATCCGGTGCATCGCTACTATAATTCCCCTCTGCACCTGGGCCGTGGAGGTGCGTATTCCGCTGTCTGGGTACCGTGGAATGGAACCACGAGGCGGTAAGCGGAGGTTCGCGACCCCGCCGGATTTAATTTTCGAGACCAGAGTGTGAGCGATGCCAGCGCCTTGTAATCACTGGAGCAAAAGAAGTGGAATTTTCGGACTAGCGCTACTTGTGCGTCCGCGATTTCTCTTTTGTGAAATGTAATACGCATTTGAAAGCGTTTTTAGATTTCCCCACTTTTCCAAAATTATCTAGCTCACAAGATCATCCGCGAGAAACCGTAGACAAGTTTTAGCTAAATAAGCTGCTCGTAAACAAATAATTTCAAAGTAGTATCATTTAAAAAACATCCTTTCGAAAATCAATAGCAAAAATGGAATTTGACTACATCTCTTTTTTAAAAAAAATCACGGTCTGTTTATTATAATAAGCACTGAAAATTCCTAAATACCTCACAATAGGAGTCCGATTAAATAAAATACAGTAAGTTATATTAAGGAAAATGTAGGTAGCCATTAATAATCGTAATGTAGATGAACATTTGCTAAGAAGGAAAAGGGTTCACAATTATACCGTGTAAGTATAATATAACCTATTAAAAATTTATATGTTTCTTATGTGTCTATGTTCACATGGGGAAAATATACAACTAAGATGTAATGGAATTTGGGGAAGGCATATTTTTTCTTTACACATTACCATCATTTACTTTTTTACTTTAATTAAATAAAAAGTGTTTGTTGAAGAGGTGTGAGTTTCCAGAAGTACTAAATTACCAAATAAAAGAGGTTTGGTAATGTTCTGTGGCTAAAAAACGCTTTGGCAGATTTAAGAGAAAAAGAAGTTATGACTACTTTTTTTTTTTTTTGATGTGGACCATTTTTAAAATCTTTATTGAATTTGTTACAATATTGCTTCTGTTTTATGTTTTGGTTTGTTTTGGCCATGAGGCATGTGGGATCTTAGCTCCCTGAGGGGATCAGACCCACACCCCCTGCATTGGAGGGTGAAGCCTTAACCACTGGACCGCCAGGGAAGTCCCATGACTATTTCTCTAGATTTAGAATCTTTACACTGATTCTTCTGTGAAATAATTGTTTCTCTGAATTTCTTATTTTTCACTTGTTTTCAACATCTCTATATTTAGTCGTTAAACATTTTTGAATATGTAATACATTTACTATTCAAATCTCAAAATAATTAAAAATTATGCTTATCATTATAAGTCTTGCTCCACCCCTGCCCCTTCACTAATTTTCTTAGTTCTTATGTATCTCTAGATTTTACATTTTTTACATTTCTATGTAAATAAAAGACAAATATAAATATATATTCTTACTTCCCTCTTTTGTTACACTATATACACTGTTCTGTACTTTTTAAAATTCTAGGATACCTTGGCTTCCCTGGTGGCGCAGTGGTTAAGAATCCGCCTGCCAATGCTAGGGGACATGGGTTCAAGCTCTGGTCCGGGAAAAACCCCACATGCTGCGGAGCAGCTAAGCCCGTGCGTCACAGCTACTGAGCCTGCGCTCTAGAGCCCGCGAGCCACAGCTACTGAAGCCCGCGTGTTGCAACTACTGAAGCCCACGTGCCTAGAGCCTGTGCTCCGCAGCAAGGGAAGCCACCGCGATGAGAAGCCCATGCTCGCCGCAACTAGAGGAAGCCCGCGCGCAGCAACGAAGACCCAATGCAGCCAAAAGAAATAAATTAAATAAATAAATTTATTATTTTTTTAATTCTACGGTATCTTAAAGTTCTTTCTTACTGTATAGAAGGCTTCCTTGTTCTTTTGTTATTCTTATAGCTGCATAGTGTTCCATCACATGGATATATCATAATTTATATTTCCATTTCTCTGTTGATGGACACGTGTTATTTTCAAATTCATGCTATTACTAATGATGCTGCAATGAATGCCTTTGTAGATATATAATTTTATTCCCTGGCAGCTATACAAAATAGTACCAAAAATGCGATTATAGGGTCAGAGGGTAAATGCATGTGTAATTCGATGGATATTGTCAAATTCATCTCTGTAAGGGAGGTATCAATTTTTATTTCCACCAGCAATATATGAGGTTTTTGTCTCCCTAAGACGTGGTATGGCCCTGTTTTCTAATTAACAATCACAGATGGTTTTATAGAATAGTAATCAGTGCATTTATAGGTCTCTTTTCAGTTTACTCAGAGCTTTCTTGTCCATTATGTTAACATAATAACTAATATTTATTGAGCACTTACAAGCTATCAGGCGTTTTGGCGGACCTTATAGAGTAGTGGCTAAAAGCATCTTGGAGTCAAAACTAACCGAATCTGAAACTTAGCTCCAACATTTACTGACTATATGAGAAAGCACTTATGTACCTATTTCCTTATTTATAAAACTAGAAGGATTATAATGCACCTACTTCGGTAGGTGGTATTGTGTGGGTTAAATGCTAATACATGTAAAATACCCAAAACACTGTATGACACATATGAACAGTCAGTAAATGCTGTCACTGCTGTTCCTGAACATCTCTATGAATGAGGCAGTTCATATTGTTCCCACTTTGTATAGGAGTAATCTGATGTCCAGAGGAATTGGGTTATACAGTTGGTAAGTGGTAGAGCCAGGATTTGCATATATCTGCTTCTTCCTCTTGTCTGATTCGGCAGCATTGGATATTCAGGTTTGTCCAGCATTGCAAGTATGTGCTGGGTGGTGGAGTTGTAAATGTTTAACAATCACCTGGGACGGGAGGGCGGCATGTATGTATATACTGGGCTTCCTTCATCATGTGTGACTTGTGAGGTCAGAATGCTCTGTCTTGAAATTCTTAATGATTTTTGAACAAGAGTTCCTGCATTTTTATTTTGCACTGGGCACCAAAATCACGTAGTCAGTCCTGTGTCCATATATGTTATATGTGTATTATAACGTTCACTAATACGAAGAATGTGTAGCACAAAACTTACAAATAATAATAAAATACACGATACTTTTTATTATAAATTCCATATAGCCAGTTGATTCTAACAGTATGCTTTCTTTGATATTGTGTAGCCTCTGTGTGGTTGCATTGACCAATGAGTGTAGTTCCAACATGGCTGTTGGTTGATATTATCATTTTTTTAAAAAAAAAAAATATGGGCTTCCCTGGTGGCACAGTGGTTAAGAATCCACCTGCCAATGCAAGGGACACGGGTTCAAGCCCTGGTCCAGGAGGATCCCACATGCTGCGGAGCAACTAAGCCCGGGCGCCACAACTACTGAGCCCGCGTGCCAAAACTACTGAGCCTGCGCTCTAGAGCCCGTGCTCCAGAACAAGAGAAGCCACTGCAATGAGAAGCCTGCACACCGCAATGAAGAGTGGCCCCCGCTTGCTGCAACTAGAGAGAGCCCACAGCAATGAAGACCCAATGCAGCCAAAAATAAATAAATAAAATAAAATAATATATATATATATTTTAAAATATTTATTTAGGCTGTGCTGGGTCTTAGTTGCGGCTTGTGGGATCCTCGTTGTGGCATGCGGGATCTTTAGTTACGGCATGAGAACGCTTAGTTGCAGCATGCATGAAGGACCTAGTTCCCTGAACAGGGGTCAAACCCGGGTCCCCTGCATTGGGAACGCGGAGTCTTACTCACTGGACCACCAGGGAAGTCCCAGTATTATCTTTTACGTTAAGGAGTAGGTGGAAAGTGAAACAATCGAGATATATTGAACTTTGCTAGTTCGTCAATGACATGAATGGCTTCTTTGCTGAATTGGATAATATTCTAATACTGGAAGTATATTTCCTCAAATTTTTGCTGCTACTCAAAACGAAACAGCTACAGAGTTGACACACTTAGAATTTAATCTGGGCCTTCCCTGGTGGCGCAGTGGTTGAGAGTCCGCCTGCCGATGCAGGGGACGCGGGTTCGTGCCCCGGTCCGGGAAGATCCCACATGCCGCGGAGCGGCTGGGCCCGTGAGCCATGGCCGCTGAGCCTGCGCATCCAGAGCCTGTGCTCCGCAACGGGAGACGCCACAGCAGTGAGAGGCCCGCGTAACGCAAAGAAAAAAAAAAATTTAATCTGCATTATTAACTTTTCTCTGTCACTTTCTTAATTCCAGATGATGTACAAAACAATTATGAAGCATTTGCTGATTTGTGTGGTATGAATACTCCCATCATGGCAGATTTCAAACCACCAGCGGATATCACTGAATGAACAGGTAGGAAGAGATAAGCAGCAGCACATCATTATGTAGTATTTCCACAATGCAGATAAAATAGACATAAATAACCTGAAGAGCATAAATGGTAAAGTGTAGTGAAATAATTAGGAAGTAATGAGTTTTGAGTATTTGTTACCTTGGCTTTTAATATAATGGATCTACTCGTAGGTTTGTATAATTGAATTTTTTTTTTTTTTTTTTTTCCAGTACGCGGGCCTCTCACGGTTGTGGCCTCTCCCGTTGCGGAGCACAGGCTCCGGACGTGCAGGCTCAGCGGCCACGGCTCACGGGCCCAGCCGCTCCGCGGCATGTGGGATCCTCCCGGACCGGGGCACGAACCCATGCCCCCTGCATCGGCAGGCGGACTCTCAACCACTGCGCCACCAGGGGAAGCCCTAATTTAATTTTTAATAATGGCTTTGCTTAATGACTGCTCACAAAATTCCTAAAAATTTAACAATTGGCTCTCTCCAGCCAGAACAAGCTACAGATATGGACCATAAGCTCCCAGAAGGCAGGAAGTGGAGATACAAAGCTGGCCAACTGGTGGGTGGGGAGGAGGGCAGTTCTGTGCACGAATAAGTAAATAAATTAGAAGAAAGATAAAAAGGCAGTCAGGGCAGTATATGGAATATGCATAATAAAAAGTGGGAATTATTGCTGTTGTGATTATTAGCAGAGCTAATAATTGCTTTTTTTTAATTTTAGTTTAGTTTTTTTAAATTGAGCTATAGTTGATTTACAATATTGTGTTAGTTTCAGCTGTACAGCAAAGTGATTCAGATACATATGTATATATTCTTTTTCAGATTCTTTTCCATTATAGGTTATCACAAGATATTGAATATAGTTCCCTGTGCTGTACAGTAAATCCTTATTTATCTATTTTATATATAGTAGTGTGTATCTTTTAATCCCATACTCCTAATTTACCCCTCCCCCCCTTTCTCCTTGGTAACCATAAGTTTGTTTTCTGTTTCTGTGAGTCTGTTTCTGTTTTATAAAAAAGTTCATTTGTATTATTTTTAAGATTCCCCATATGTGATATCATATAATATTTGTCTTTCTCTGTCTGACTTCACTTCGTATGATACTCTCTAGGTCCATTCATGTTGCTGCAAATGGCAATATTTCATTCTTTTTAGGGCTGAGTAATATTCCATTTTTCATATATCTTTATCCATTCATCAGTTGATGGACCTTTAGGTTGCTTCAATGTCTTGGCTAAGCTAATAATTTCCTAGACATCGTCATTTCCCATTTCAGAGCTTCGGTTTTCTCATTTGGAAAGGAAGTTTAATTACACCTTTCTTATCACCCTCAATGTGCTCCCTGATTTTTATCTGTTTTATTCACTGCTGCGTGCAATAGTAGGTGTTCAGGAAATGTTGCACACAGTAGGCGCTCAATAAATGCATGTTGAATGAAAAAAAATGAATGAGTCCTATTTCCGTGAGAGAAAGCTCTTGGTAAGTCGTAAAGCGACACGCACTCGTGGCCCTTCTTGAGATACTAAGTGAGGCTGTTTCCAGCAAGTGCGGGAGCAACTGCCACTCGCGGACCGTCGGGGTGAGGAAGGGCTGGACCGCTGGGTCGCTGCACTGTCCCGGCCCCGCCCCCGCCCCAAGCCCCGGCCCCGCCCTCAGCCTGGTCCCGCCCTCAACCCCGCCCCGGCCCAGGCCCGCGCAGCCGGTCCCTGTTTCCCGGCGGGCCTACAGTGGCGGGTGCCCAAGATGGTCGCTCCCGCAGCTGCGTAGAGGCGGCAGCGGTTCAGTCTCGGGCTGTAGGGCGAGGCGGGCGTCTGGAAGCGGTCCTCGCCCAGGTGACAGGAGGTCGGGGAGGTGCCGCCGGGCCTCGTGGGGTGCCAGGCCCACTCGCTGCAGTCCCCGGGCCCCGCCGCCTCCCTATCCCTGCCCCCGGGTGGAACCGAAGAAGGTCAGGTCCGCCGCCCCGCCTGTCCTCGCCTCAGGGCGGACGCTGTGTGTGGGTGGCTCACTGTTTAACATTGACTTCACCCAAGTGCATTCTCCATGGCGGCCTCGCAGGTCCCGGGGGAGAAGGTTAACATCCAGGCAGGAGAGACGGCCAAGGTCGGGGACAGGGACCTGCTGGGGAACGGCTGTTCGGAGCAGGACAGACCGCCGCAGCGCTCGTGGAGGCAGAAGTGCGCCTCCTATGTTCTGGCCCTGCGGCCCTGGAGCTTCAGTGCCTCACTCACCCCGGTGGCCCTGGGCAGTGCCCTGGCCTACAGATCCCAGGGCGTCCTGGATCCCAGGCTACTCGTGGGTTGTGCCGTAGCTGTCCTCGCTGTGCACGGGGCTGGCAACTTGGTCAACACTTACTACGACTTTTCCAAGGGCATTGACCACAAAAAGAGTGATGACAGGACCCTGGTGGACCGAATCTTGGAGCCCCAGGATGTCGTCCGGTTTGGAGTCTTCCTCTACACGTTGGGCTGTGTCTGTGCTGCTTGCCTGTACTACCTGTCCCCTCTGAAACTGGAGCACTTAGCTCTCATCTACTTCGGAGGCCTGTCTGGCTCCTTTCTCTACACAGGAGGTAAGAGTTGGCCTGTTTGCTGTGCAGCAGGTCTTAGTTGCAGGTATTGGAAACTGCGGTTTGCATAGGAATTATAGGGTTAGTGGAGAGATGTCAAAGGTTATTTTCTTTCTTCTTTGGCCGCAGCGTGTGGCCTGCGGAACTCCCCCCACTCGGGATCCAACCGGTGCCCCCTGGGAGTGGAAGCTGGAGTCTTAACCACTAGACCACCAGGGAAGTCCTCAAAGGTTATTTTCTGAATTAGGCCACTTTATGTGAAATCTATAATGTTTGGGTCGTGTGGATTTGGGGGATAGCATTCCTGGTTTGGCTTATGGTTGTTAGGAATAACTTATATATGGAAATTTTTTGTGTCTAGTTTCCACTGGTTGGTCATACCTTATAATGCCACAGTTTCAAATTTTAGTGTAATTAAATTTGAAAAGCTCAAATTATACACCTGATTATTTTCAGCTAGTTTGCTAGGTGATCCCTTGCAGCAGGCTGATTAAGGTGGTGATGGGCTGGTGGTTAAGCCCTATTTATTGAGCACCTATTATGTGCCAGGCTCTGTTCTATGTGAACACAGCAGTCAAGTCCCTGCCCTTGTGGAAGTGATTTTATATATCATGAGGAGAGACAGAAAATAAAAATAGTAAATTATGGGTAGGATGACCAACATCCTGGTTTGCTCAGCAGTGAGTGTTCCTAAGATGTGGGGCTTTGGAAACCAGGAGAGTTCCTGGTAAGCCAGGATGAATTTGTACCTTGGTTACAGTACCTGAAAAGAACATAAGTGCTATAGGGAAAAGAAGGAGAGCAAGGAAGGAGGACACAGCTGTCTGCTTTAACTAGTTTGATCAGGGTAGGCCTCGTAAAGAAGGTAACATGTGAACAAAGATTGTAAGAGGTGACAGGTGAGGGAGTTGCCTGAGCAGATATCTGGAGGAAGAGTATCTTGGAACAGCAGTTGCCAAAGGTAGGCGTGTCCCTGAAGAGTTGGAGGAATAGCATGGAGTCCAGGGTGTGAATGAGGGAGAGAGTAAAAGGAGGGAAAGTAAGAGAAGTTCGTTGGGGGGTGGGCAGGGTGGCACAAAAATGCTGTAAGCCTTAATGTTTTAAAAGAATCACTCTGGCTAAGGTACTGAGAATGGATAAAGAGGGGTAAGGGTAGCAGCAGGAGCACCTAGAAGGAGGCTGTTGAGTAAACCAGGCAAGAGATGTCTGGTGGCTTGAATCAGGGTGGGAGTAGTGGAGAGGGACGTAGTCAGATTCTGAATTTATTTTGAAGGTAAACAGGGTTTGCTGATAGTTGGGATGTGAGGCAGGAGAGAAACAGAGAAATTAAACATAACTCTAAGGTTTTGTCCTGAGTAACTGGAATAGTGGTGTTGATGCCTAGTGAGAGAGAGAAGGTTGAAGATAGGCCTGTGGAGAGAAAGTTGAGAAATTGACTTTGGACATCTTAATGTATTAGATCTCCAAGGGGGTGTCAAATTGATAGTTGGGTATGAGTCTGATTTCGGAGAAGAGGTCTGAGCTGGAGATAGAGACATTTGGGAGTCTTGCACGTAGATAAAGTTGTACGACTGGGGGGAGATCCCGGAGCGGGGCAGTGTTGATAGACCTGAGGGTGAGCCCCGGGGCACTCCAACATTAAGAGGTGGGGAGAGTAGAAGGAAGGCAAAGGGAACTGCAGTGGAGCATCTGGAGGAGAAAGAAGAAAAGCAAGAGACTATGGTATCCTGGCAGCCAATTGTAAAAAGTTCACTGAGGGAAATCAGCAGGGTGCTGAAATAGAATGAATGTATCAGGTAGTGGTGGATGGAATAGGTCCTCTCTGTGAAGGTGACGCTTAAACTAAGACTTGACAGATAAGGAGCCAGCCATGGGCAGAATCGGGGTCTGATTTGGGCCCTTCAGGGATGAAGGAACAGCAAATGCAAATGTCCTGGAGTAGGGTAAGACTTGGCATCATTTAGGATCTGCTGAAAGGCCAGCATGATCAAGAGGAAGACCGAGATGCAGCTGTCGGGGCAGGCAGGGGCTAGATCGCGCTGTCTCATAGGGCCTCGGTCTCCGCCGGTTCCGCCTCACTCCCAACCTCCAAGCCTAGTCCTTGGACCTCTCTTCTTTAGCTCCATTTACTCCCTTAGGGATTTTAGCCCATCTCGTGTCTTCTATTGCCATCTATTAAGCTGGTGACAAATTTCTGCCTCCAGACCAGATCTTTCCACTAAACCCCAAACTCAAATCCAACTTCTTACTCAGTAACTTCTCTGAGAGGTTACAGGCATCTCAAGCTTGACACGTCTGAAACCAAATTCCTCATCTGCTCACATAGAAATCTGCTCTACGCTCAGCTTTCCCCATATCACTCGATGGCAACTCCATCCTTCTCGTTCTTCAGGCTGAAGGTCATGGGCATCATCCTTGACTCTTCTTTCTCACATCTTGCATCCAGACCATCAGCAAGTCCCGTTGACTCCACTTCTTTTTTTTTTTTTTTAAGATTTTTTTTTGAATTTTATTTTTTTATACAGCAGGTTCTTATCAGTTATCCATTTAATACATATTAGTGTATACATGTCAATCCCAATCTCCCAATTCATCACATGCCCCCCCCCACCCCCCAGCCGCTTTCTCCCCTTGGTGTACATATGTTTGTTCTGTACTTCTGTGTCTCAGTTTCTGCCCTGCAAACCGGTTCATCTGTACCATTTTCCTAGGTTCCACATATATGCATTAATATATAATATTTGTTCTTCTGTACCATTTTCCTAGGTTCCACATATATGCATTAATATATAATATTTGTTCTTCTGTACCATTTTCCTAGGTTCCACATATATGCATTAATATATATTTGTTCTTCTGTACCATTTTCCTAGGTTCCACATATATGCATTAATATACAATATTTGTTCTTCTTTTTCTGACTTACTTCACTGTGTATGACAGTCTCTAGATCTATCCATGTCTCTACAAATGATCCAATTTCATTCCTTTTTATCACTGAGTAATATTCCATTGTATATATGTACCACATCTTCTTCAACCATTTGTCTGTCAATGGGCATTTAGGTTGCTTCCATGTCCTGGCTACTGTAAATAGTGCTGCAATGACAATTAGGGTGCATGTGTCTTTTTGAATTATGGTTTCCTCTGGGTATATGCCCAATAGTAGGATTGCTGGGTCATATGGTAATTCTAATTTTAGTTTTTTTTTTTTATTTTTTAACAACTTTATTGAGGTATAATTGCTTTACAATGGTGTGTTAGTTTCTGCTTTATAACAAAGTGAATCAGTTATACATATACATATATTCCCATATGTCTTCCCTCTTGCGTCTCCCTCCCTCCCACCCTCCCTATCCCACCCCTCCAGGCTGTCACAAAGCACCGAGCCAATATCCCTGTGCCATGCGGCTGCTTCCCACTAGCTATCTACCTTACTACGTTTGTTAGTGTGTATATGTCCATGACTCTCTCTTGCCCTGTCACAGCTCACCCTTCCCCCTCCCCATAACCTCAAGTCCGTTCTCCAGTAGGTCTGCATCTTTATTCCTGTCTTACTCCTAGGTTCTTCATGACATTTTTTTTTCTTAAATTCCATATATATGTGTTAGCATACGGTATTTGTCTTTTTCCTTCTGACTTACTTCACTCTGTATGACAGACTCTAGGTCTATCCACCTCATTACAGATAACTCAATTTCGTTTCTTTTTATGGCTGAGTAATATTCCATTGTATATATGTGCCACATCTTCTTTATCCATTCATCCGATGATGGGCACTTAGGTTGTTTCCATCTCCGGGCTATTGTAAATAGAGCTGCAATGAACATTTTGGTACATGACTCTTTTTGAATTTTGGTTTTCTCAGGGTATATGCCCAGTAGGGGGATTGCTGGGTCATATGGTAATTCTATTTGTAGTTTTTTAAGGAACCTCCATACTGTTCTCCATAGTGGCTGAACCAATTCACATTCCCACCAGCAGTGCAAGAGTGTTCCCTTTTCTCCACATGCTCTCCAACATTTATTGTTTCTAGATTTTTTGATGATGGCCATTCTGACTGGTGTGAGATGATATCTCATTGTAGTTTTGATTTGCATTTCTCTAATGATTAATGATGTTGAACATTCTTTCATGTGTTTGTTGGCAGTCTGTATATCTTCTTTGGAGAAATGTCTATTTAGGTCTTCTGCCCATTTTTGGATTGGGTTTGTTTTTTTGTTATTGAGCTGCATGAGCTGCTTGTAAATTTTGGAGATTAATCCTTTGTCGGTTGCTTCATTTGCAAATATTGTCTCCCATTCTGAGGGTTGTCTTTTGGTCTTGTTTATGGTTTCCTTTGCTGTGCAAAAGCTTTGAAGTTTCATTAGGTCCCATTTGTTTATTTTTGTTTTTATTTCCATTACTCTAGGAGGTGGGTCAGAAAGGATCTTTCTGTGATTTATGTCATAGAGTGTTCTGCCTATGTTTTCCTCAAAGAGTTTGATAGTTTCTGGCCTTACATTTAGGTCTTTAATCCATTTTGAGCTTATTTTTGTGTATGGTGTTAGGGAGTGATCTAATCTCATACTTTTACATGTACCTGTCCAGTTTTCCCAGCACCACTTATTGAAGAGGCTGTCCTTTCTCCACTGTACATTCCTGCCACCTTTATCAAAGATAAGGTGTCCATATGTGCGTGGGTTTATCTCTGGCCTTTCTATCCTGTTCCATTGACCTATCTTTCTGTTTTTGTGCCAGTACCATACTGTCTTGATTACTGTAGCTTTGTAGTATAGTCTGAAGTCAGGAAGCCTGATTCCTCCAGCTCCTTTTTTCGTTCTCAAGATTGCTTTGGCTATTCGGGGTCTTTTGTATTTCCATACAAATTGTGAAATTTTTTGTTCTAGTTCTGTGAAAAATGCCAGTGGTAGTTTGATAGGGATTGCATTGAATCTATAGATTGCTTTGGGTAGTAGAGTCATTTTCACAATGTTGATTCTTCCAATCCAAGAACATGGTATATCTCTCCATCTATTTGTATCATCTTTAATTTCTTTCATCAGTGTCTTATAATTTTCTGCATACAGGTCTTTTGTCTCCTTAGGTAGGTTTATTCCTAGATATTTTATTCTTTTTGTTGCAATGGTAAATGAGAGTGTTTTCTTGATTTCACTTTCAGATTTTTCATCATTAGTATATAGGAATGCCAGAGATTTCTGTGCATTAATTTTGTATCCTGCTACTTTACCAAATTCATTGATTAGCTCTAGTAGTTTTCTGGTAGCATCTTTAGGATTCTCTATGTGTAGTATCATGTCATCTGCAAACAGTGACAGCTTTACTCTAATTTTAGTTTTTTAAGGAACCTCCATACTGCTCCATAGTGGCTGTATCAGTTTACATTCCCACCAACAGTGCCAGAGGGTTCCCTTTCTCCACACCCTCTCCAGCATTTGTTGTTTGTAGATTTTCTGATGATGCCCATTCTAACTGGTGTGAGGTCATCCCTCATTGTGTTTTGATTTGCATTTCTCTAATAATCAGTGATGTTGAGCAGCTTTTCATGTGCTTGTTGGCCATCTGTATGGAGAGATGTCTATTTAGGGCTTCTGCCCATTTTTGGATTAGGTTGTTTGATTTTTTAATATTGAGTTGAATGAGCTGTTTATATATTTTGGAGATTAATCCTTTGTCCGTTGACTCGTTTGCAAAAATTTTCTCCCATTCTGAGGGTTGTCTTTTCGTCTTGTTTGTAGTTTCCTTTGCTGTGCAAATGCTTTTAAGTTTCATTAGGTCCCATTTGTTTATTTTTGTTTTTATTTCCATTGCTCTAGGAGGTGGATCAAAAAAGATCTTGCTGTGATTTATGTCAAAGAGGGTTCTTCCTATGTTTCCCTCTAAGAGTTTTATAGTGTCCGGTCTTACATTTAGGTCTCTAATCCATTTTGAGTTTATTTTTGTGTATGGTGTTAGGGAGTGTTCCAATTTCATTCATTTACATGTAGCTGTCCAGTTTTCCCAGCACCAATTATTGAAGAGACTGTGTTTTCTCCATTGTATATCCTTGCCTCCTTTGTCATAAATTAGTTAACCACAGGTGTGTGGGTTTATCTCTGGGCTTTCTATCCTGTTCCATTGATCTGTGTTTCTGTTTTTGTGCCAGTACCATATTGTCTTGATTACTGTAGCTTTGTAGTATAGTCTGAAGTCAGGGAGTCTGATTCCTCCAGCTCCGTTTTTTCCCCTCAAGACCGCTTTGGTTATTCGCGGTCTTTTGTGTCTCCATACAAATTTTGAGATTTTTTGTTCCAGTTCTGTAAAAAATGCCATTGGTAATTTGATAGGGATTGCATTGAATCTGTAGATTGCTTTGAGTAGTATAGTCATTTTCACAATATTGATTCTTCCAATCCAAGAACATGGTATATCTCTCCATCTGTTGGTATCATCTTTAATTTCTTTCATCAGTGTCTTATAGTTTTTTGCATACAGGTCTTTTGTCTCCCTAGGTAGGTTTATTCCTAGGTATTTTATTCTTTTTGTTGCAGTGGTAAATGGGAGTGTTTCCTTAATTTCTCTTTCAGATTTTTCATCATTAGTGTGTAGGAACGCAAGAGATTTCTGTGCATTAATTTTGTATCCTGCAACTTTACCAAATTCATTCATTAGCTCTAGTAGTTTTCTGGTGGCATCTTTAGGGTTCTTTACGTGTAGTATCATGTCATCTGCAAACAGTGACAGTTTTACTTCTTCTTTTCCAATTTGTATTCTTTTTATTTCTTTTTCTTCTCTGATTGCCGTGGCTAGGACTTCCAACACTATGTTGAATAATAGTGGTAGAGTGGACATCCTTGTCTTGTTCCTGATCTTAGAGGAAATGCTTTCAGTTTTTCACCATTGACAATAATGTTTGCTGTGTGTTTGTCATATATGGCCTTTATTATGTTGAGGTAGGTCCCCTCTTTGCCCACTTTCTGGAGAATTTTTATCATAAATGGGTGTTGAATTTTGTCAAAAGCTTTTTCTGCATCTATTGAGATGATCATATGGTTTTTCTTCTTCAGTTTGTTAATATGGTGTCTCACATTGATTAATTTGCATATATTGAAGAATCCTTGCATCCCTGGGATAACTCCCACTTCATCATGGCATATGATCCTTTTAATGTGTTGTTGGATTCTGTTTGCTAGTATTTTGAGGATTTTTGCATCTATATTCATGAGTGATATTGGTCTGTAATTTTCTTTTTTTGTAGTATCTTTGTCTGGTTTTGGTATCAGGGTGATGGTGGCCTCATAGAATGAGTTTGGGAGTGTTCCTTCCTCTGCAGTTTTTTAGAAGAGTTTGAGAAGGATGCATGTTAGCTCTTCTCTAAATGTTTGATAGAATTCACCTGTGAAGCCATCTGGTCCTGGACTTTTGTTTGTTGGAAGATTTTTAATCACAGTTTCAATTTCATTACTTGTGATTGGTCTGTTCATATTTTCTATTTCTTCCTGGTTCAGTCTTGGAAGGTTATACCTTTCTAAGAATTTCTCCATTTCTTCCAGGTTGTCCGTTTTATTGGCATAGAGTTGCTTAGTCTCTCTACTAAGAGAGTGGTAGTTTCTTAGGATGCTTTGTATTTCTGTGGTGTCTGTTGTAACTTCTCCTTTTTCATTTCTAGTTTTATTGATTTGAGTCCTCTTCCTCTTTTTCTTGATGAGTCTCGCTAATGGTTTATCCATTTTGTTTATCTTCTCAAAGAACCAGCTCTTAGTTTTATTGATCTTTGCAATTGTTTTCTTTGTTTCTATTTCATTTATTTCTGCTCTGATCTTTATGATTTCTTTCCTTCTACTAACTTTGGGTTTTGTTTGTTCTTCTTTCTCTAGTTCCTTTAGGTGTGAGATTAGATTGTTTATTTGAGATGTTTGTTGTTTCTTGAGGTAGGATTGTATTGCTCTAAACTTCCCTCTTAGAACTGCTTTTGCTGCATCCCATAGGTTTTGGATCATCCTGTTTTCATTGCCATTTGTGTCTAGGTATTTTTTGATTTCCTCTTTGAATTCTTCAGGAATCTCTTGGTTATTTAGTAACGTATTGTTTAGCCTCCAGGTGTTTGTGTTTTTTACGTTTTTTTCCCTGTAATTGATTTCTAATCTCATAGCGTTGTGGTCAGAAAAGATGCTTGATATGATTTCACTTTTCTTAAATTTACTGAGACTTGATCTGTGACCCAAGATGTGATCTATCCTGGAGAATGTTCCATGCGCCCTTGAGAAGAAAGTGTATTCTGCTGTTTTTGGATGGAATGTCCTATAAATATCAATTAAATCTATCTGGTCTATTGTGTCATTGAAAGCTTGTGTTTCCTTATTAATTTTCTGTTTGGATGATCTGTCCATTGGTGTAAGTGAAGTGTTAAAAGTCCCCCACTATTATTGTGTTACTGTCGATTTCCTCTTTTATAGCTGTTTGCAGTTGCCTTAAGTATTGAGGTGCTCCTATGTTGGGTGCATATATATTTATAATTGTTACATCTTCTTCTTGGATTGATCCCTTGATCATTATGTAGTGTCCTTCCTTGTCTCTTGTAACATTCTTTATTTTAAACTCTATTTTATCTGATATGGGTATTGCTACTCTAGCTTTCTTTTGATTTCCATTTGCATGGAATATCTTTTTCCATCCCTCAGTCTGTATGTGTCCCTAGGTCTGAAGTGGTTCTCCTGTAGACAGCATATATATGGGTCTTGTTTTTGTATCCATTCAGTGAGCCTGTGTCTTTTGGTTGGAGCATTTAATCCATTCACGTTTAAGGTAATTATCGATATGTATGTTCCTATTACCATTTTCTTAATTGTTTTGGGTTTGTTTTTGTAGGACCTTTTCTTCTCTTGTGTTTCCCACTTAGAGAAGTTCCTGTAGCATTTGTTGTAGAGCTGGTTTGGTGGTGCTGAATTCTTTTAGCTTTTGCTTGTCTGTAAAGCTTTTGATTTCTCCATCGAATCTGAATGAGATCCTTGCCGGGTAGGGTAATCTTGGTTGTAGGTTCTTCCCTTTCATCACTGTAAATATGTCATGCCACTCCCTTCTAGCTTGTAGAGTTTCTGAGAAATCAGCTGTTAACCTTATGGGAGTTCCCTTGTATGTTATTTGTCATTTTTCCCTTGCTGCTTTCAATAATTTTTCTTTGTCTTTAATTTTTGCCAATTTGATTACTATGTGTCTCGGCGTGTTTCTCCTTGTGTTTATCCTGTATGGGACTCTCTGTGCTTCCTGGACTTGGGTGGCTATTTCCTTTCCCATGTTAGGGAAGTTTTCGACTATAATCTCTTCAAATATTTTCTCAGGTCTTTCTGTCTCTCTTCTCCTTCTGGAACCCCTATAATGTGAATGTTGTTGCGTTTAATGTCCCAGAGGTCTCTTAGGCTGTCTTCATTTCTTTTCATTCTTTTTTCTGTATTCTGTTCTGCAGCAGTAAGTTCCATCATTCTGTCTTCCAGGTCCCTTATCCGTTCTTCTGCCTCAGTTATTCTGCTATTGATTCCTTCTAGTGTATTTTTAATTGCAGTTATTGTATTGTTCATCTCTGTTTGTTTGTTCTTTAATTCTTCTAGGTCTTTGTTAAATATTTCTTGCACCTTCTCGATCTTTGCCTCCATTCTTTTTCCGAGGTCCTGGATCATCTTGACTATCATTATTCTGAATTCTTTTTCTGGAAGGTTGCCTATCTCCACTTCGTTTAGTTGTTTTTCTGGGGTTTTATCTTGTTCCTTCATCTGGTACATAGCCCTCTGCCTTTTCATCTTGTCTATCTTTCTGTGAATGTGGTTTTCGTTCCACAGGCTGCAGGATTGTAGCGATTCCGCTTCTAACATGCACTTGGGACTGGACCACTTCTCGTCACTTCCCACCACTACCCCTGTCATCTCCCTCAATTATTGCGGCTGATTCTTTACCCGTCTCTGTGCATGCACCCTTGTCCCTTTCCCAGAGCTCCCAGATCAGCAGCCAGAGTAATCCTGCAGCTGTGTCAGTCGCCTGCTCAAAACTCTCCAGTGGCTCCCACCTCATTAGAGTAAAGGCCAGGGTCTTTACAGTGACCCCCAGGGCCTGACATTATCTGCTCCACCTGCAATTCCCCACAACTCTCTGACCTGCTCTCCTCTTCACCATGCTCCAGCCACACTGCCCTGCTAGCTGTTTCTGGAACACGCCAGGCATGCTCCTGCCTCAGGTCCTTTGAGATGCTGTTTCCTCTGTTTAGAACGCTCTTCCCCCATCTGTGTGTATGATTTGCTTTCTAACTGCCACCCATTTGCTCTAATGTCAGCTTCTACCCTATTTAAAATTACAAAACAATAACAATTTTTTTCTGCAGCAGCTGAAAAAAATAAAATAAAATCACACACACACGCTGTGTCTCCCCTACAGTGCCTTCCCTATTGCTCTCCTCTGCTTTTTCTTCATAGCACATATTACATTCTAACCACATAAAGTACTTACTTTGTTAATTTTCTTCCCCTTTAGACTGTAAACTCCCTGGGGGTAGGGATTTTAGTCTCTTTGTTCTCTCCATCATGCCCAGAACAGTGCCTGGCAAGTAGTCAGTACTTAATATTTATTGAATGAACAAATGGGGAGACACTGAAATGTGTTGAGCAGGGTAATGACATAATCTGATTTATGTTTTTTTTTAACGTTGACTTTTATCGATATATAGTTGACGTATGGTGAAATGCATGGATCTTAAGCGTTATAGTTTGATGAATTTGACAATTACATACAGCTGTATAACCCATACCCCTACCGTAATACAGAACATTTCTGTCACCCCCAAAAGCTTCCTTGTGCTTTTTCCCTGTCAACCCCACTCTTCCCACCCCATCTAGAGGCCACCGCTGTTGCGTGGTCTAGAACATCATGTAAATGGAATCATTCAGTATGAATTCTTGTGCCTGTTTTTGAGTTTCGTTGTGTTGTCATGTGTATCAGCAGTTCCTTTGTATCACTGAGAGGTAGCCATTGTATGGACGTACCACAATTTGTTTATCCATTATCCTGTTCAGTGACTTTTGGATTATTTCCATATTTTGGCTATTACGACTGAACATTCATGTTCAAGTCTTCTGTGGATACTTGCTTTCATTTTTCTTGGGTAAATGCCTAGGAATCGCATTACTGGGTCATAGGGTAGATGATGCTTAACTTTATGAGAAGCTGCCAAAGTGTTTTCTGAAGTGGTTCTACTGCTTTTACCTCCCCACCAGCGAGGCGTGAGAGTTCCATTTACTCCACATCCTTTTGATGCCAACATTTTGATTTATGTGTTAAGAAATTCATTCTGGCCGCTGTGTGGAGAACTGGCCCAGTGTTTCACTGTGCTGGCTCATGTGGAAAACGGTGTTGGGAGGAGGGGAGTGCCTAAAAGGAAACTCCCAGGTGGGCCACATCTCTGAATCAGGTGGAGCACATGAGCCTTGGGTCGGACGCTCAGGAAACAGGGCTTTCTGCTCAAGGGCTTTGTCATTTTCTGGTGTCAGATAACCTCAAGAAGCTTTGCTTACGTTGTTTTTTGCCAGGCGATCTAAGGTGGTGTTCTTGGGTACTCTTGCCAGAGGTCAAGAGCCCCGAAGTCTGCTTGGAGATCTGAGAAAAAATGCAGAAGAGCAGACAGCTGGTGGAGAAATTTGCTAGATTGGTGCTGGGAGCATTCCTGCCTGGCATCTTCCTTGGGCCGGGGTAGTTGCCTAAACGTGTGAGATACCGCACAAGACATCGATTTCCTAATTTAGAATTGGAGCCGAGGTGCTGCGTCAGAGACCTTCCTCCTGGAGGGCATGTCCTCAGACAACCAAATTATTTATCAAAACACTGCCTGGGGGGTACAGAATTAGTTTGCTGTGTGTTGGGGGTACAGGGGCCATGCCTGTTATACCCTTTCCTGGAGATGCTTCCTTCCAGAGAATCAAGGGTGGTCATTTAGCACTAAAGGATCCCAGCCACTAGGTGTGGAGGTGAACTTGGGCTGCATCTTGTTCTTTGGCTACCATGCTTTTAGATCTTTTACAGATCATTGTCCCTTATCGTTTTAGGCTGTTTAAAATGCAACTGATGACCGAATAGTTTTTTTTTTTAATTTTCTGATCCCGAGGCCATGCCTTGGTAGCTTGATTAGATCAGAGGTTTCCCAAGCTTCCGTAGCAATATATGTGTGGATCACCTCTTTGAGTGGGTGTCTCTCACCCTTTCCGTGCTGCTTTGCCTGTTTCAATCCAAGTGGGACATTTTTCATGACCTTGGTTCCAAATTCCAGGTGCTTGTTACTGTAGCTCTGGGTTCAGCTCATCCTTTGTGTCAAGCACTGGGGAGCCAGCTGTTAACTGGCCAGACACAAGGCCCTGCCCTCATTGAAACCTACAGGTTAGTGGGAGAGACAGAGATTAAGAATTAGAAGTGTGGGAATTCCCTGGTGGTCCAGCGGTTAGGACTCTGAGCTTCCACTGCAGGGGGCACGGGTTCCATCCCTGGTCGGGGAACTAAGATCCCGCATGCCACACAGTGTGGTCAAAAAAAAAAAACAAACTAGAAGTGTGATGGAGTTTACGAAAGTGGAAGTCAGGGTGCTGTGGGGCACACTGCAAGGGGAACCAAATGTGGTCTAGGGCCGAGGAAGGCTGCCTCGAGGAATGGTCTTTAAAGTCTTGAAGGATGAGTAGAAGTTAGCCAGGCAAGGAGTCGGGGTCGGGGGAGTGTCTGAAGGCCCTGAGGAACTGAAAGAAGTATGTGTGGCGAGGGGAGGTGGGCTCAAAGTCAGGCAGGAGGGAGGCAGGGCAGGGCCAGAGGTGAGCTAGGTGGAAGATCTGGGGCTCTTTTATCCGGAGGACAACTTGTTGAGAAGCGTTTTCAGGTGTACGTTGGGGACGGGGCATGACTAGCTTAGTATTTTGAGAGGATCATTTTGGCCGCATCGTGGAGGTGTGATTAGGAATGGGGAGGGGAGGTGGTTATGAGAACAGAAGCTGAGGGATCAGTCGGGAGGGTGTTGCCGTATTCCAGGCATGAGATGACTTTGACGTGGATTTGGGGATGGAGCATTGGGGATGGAGAAACTGGGCCAGTTTGAAAGATGGGGATTAGACAGGATTTGAAGTAGATTAGCAGTATGGGAGGAAAAGTTAGGGATTATTTAGTGTTGTAACTCCATGGGCACCAGAGAGGGGAAGCAGTGTTGTAAGTTCCTTGTCTCAGCTGTTTTACTCATTATGTGGGTGAAAGTTGCTCTGTGTGGAGTTTGGGAACCCTGAACTTTCACTGAGATTAACGAGATTCTCAGAACCAGAAGATGCTTCCAGAGGTTGTGGCTGAAAAGTAAGAGGCTGGGGTGGATATTCCGTGAGGGGCTGATCTCAGGGCATTCCTGACAGAAGCAGTGTCTTGCAGGGGTTGGTGGAGGATGAAAGAAACGCAAGCCCTGGACCGTAAGACCTGTGAGATCCTTCACGGGCTCTCCCGTTGAACTGTCTGTGACTTGGAACCCCCTGCTCTTTTTTCTTTTTTTCAACTTTTTTCAATTTTTTATACAGTTTTTAAAGGTTACCTTCCACTTACATTTATTACAAAATACTGGATGTGTTCCCCGAGTTGTACAACACGTCCTTGAGCCCATCTTACACCCAGTAGTTTGTACCTCCCACTTCCCACCCCTGTTTTGCCCCTCTACCCTCTTCCCCACTGGTAGCCACTAGTTTGGGAGGCCCCCGCTCTTTGTGGCAGGGCTTTGTTGGGGGACAGCAGGAAGGAAAACTCGGGGATGACTCTGAGACTGAACTGGGTGCTAAACGATTAGTCTTCTCTGTCCCTCTGTGCCACTGGAGAAAAAAGTCAGATTTTGCTCTGGAGGGGAGGGGAGTGCAACCACTGCCCCGCTTCACAGCCTAAGAATATGCCCCGTGCAGCCACAGCAGCCTGCCTTTTGACTGCCGCGGTTTCCAGTCCCTGACCTCACAGCAGCTCTCTGTGTTTTCTGGCCTAGGAATTGGATTCAAGTACCTGGCTCTGGGAGACCTCATCATCCTCATCACCTTTGGCCCGCTGGCTGTGATGTTCGCCTACGCCGTCCAGGTGGGGTCCCTGGCGGTCTTCCCGCTGGTCTACGCCATCCCCCTCGCCCTTAGCACCGAGGCCATCCTCCATTCCAACAATACCAGGGACATGGAGTCCGACCGGGAGGCTGGCATCGTCACGCTCGCCATCCTCATTGGCCCCACTCTCTCCTACGTGCTCTACAACACGCTGCTCTTCCTGCCCTACCTGATCTTCAGCATCCTGGCTGTGCACTGCAGCATCAGCCTGGCGCTGCCCCTGCTCACCATTCCCATGGCCTTTTCCCTTGAGAGACAGTTCCGAAGCCAGACTTTCAACAAACTGCCCCAGAGAACTGCCAAACTCAACCTTCTGCTGGGCCTCTTCTACGTTTCCAGCATCATTCTGGCACCGGCAGGCAGTCTGCCCAAACTCTAAGGGGACCAGTAGCCGCACGCCACAACATGTCCCCCCTTTCTCAGAATGTGTTGAAGGCAGAGTGTCTGAGGAGGGAAGGTGATTTGGCAGTGAGGGGCTGAAGGATGGCTTGTGAACGCCCACCTTTTTTTATTATTACATTCTTAAAGAGAATGTTTTGTTTTTGTTATTTTATTCCGTTTTATGGGGACTCTTGAAACCACTCTGGTGTCAGAACGAGGTAAATTGGACGCATGGCCCTTGTTTTATTTATAATTTCCACTAGAGGGTGATGTCAGGTCACTTTTAGTGGGCTACGATGCCCTAAGACTTGGTGAAGGAACCGCGCAGACTGGCCTCCTGTCCTGAAAGAGCCATAGTAACTGGGCCGAGTGTCCTCTGCTGTTTTGGTCTGGTTTTACACTACCTTGAGAGAGAAAGTCCCTCATTAACAGCCTGACCAGGCTCTAGGCTTTTTGCCTAAATTGTGATTCAGACCCTTTTGTCCTCACTTCATTTATTGCCACAGTTGAGGAAAAGCATCAGATCACCCTGCAGCAGGACAGTGGAGCAGAGGGCTTGGAAGGAAAAAAAACAAAAACAAAAAAATAACACCTTGGAGGCAGCTGAGAAAATCACTCTGCTTTTGGATAGAAACTGGTAGGGCGGCTGGTTTCCCCTTGTAGAGCCCACTGGCATGACAGGAAGGACTCCCAGCCCTTTCAGTAACTCGCAGCGCTCCGAAGTTGTTAAGGCCCTGGCTGTCCTTGCCGACTACTGAAGGCCCACAAGGCCGCTTCTTCGCCTGCCCCCATCGTGCTTCCTCGCACTCCCCTATGCCCGCCCTCCATTTCTTTCAGGTCCCCATTTGTGTGTCTCCCATCCGTGGAGCCCTGCTGTTTGGACAGCAGCTTAGCAACTGAGTCAGGGATGGTTGCCCCTGTCCACAGAACCAGAGGAAGAGCAGACCAAGGACAGCAGCTGCTCCATGAGTGAATAAGCCAATGGTCAAACAGTCCTGACCCTGTTCAGCGAAAATGACAGGCTCATCAGTGAGGACACTGCATCCTCCTCCTTGAGGACAGATACACAATACTGACCCGGCTTTTCCCAAAGGCTTCAGTTGCCTTGTGCAGAGATAGTTTGTACCCAGGATGGGGGAATTCCAGCATTGATCAAAGCTGCCTCTTGTTTCAGTGTCTGTGAAGTATAACTTCTGGGCTAGAATTGCTTGGTTGCATTGGGTCCAAGACCAAAATAGATTGAGACCATCGTCATCATGCTTTTCTGTTGTGATTATAGCCATTCTGATAGGCATTTCAGGGTCTTGGCCTGCAGAAAATGACATCAGAACTAGCTCTTAATCCTTAAAATCAGGCCACTTATGATTTGGCTCCTTGAGTTAGAATTGGGCAGCTTACTTGGAAAAACATACTTGGAAATTGCAGAAGTTCCTGTAAAGTTACAGGTGGTTTGTCTGTAGAGTTTCAGAATCTCCAAATAGTGGTCAGAGCCCCGTAATGAGGAAAAGGAGGACAGCCCTCTCTCCTGGCTGTCTTCTCCCAGCACCATTTTTGTTTTATGCCAGGCTAGTGGCATTTTGGTGCTCACAGGAGTCCTGCCTTCAAAGAGACAAGCTTTTCGGGCTCCTTCCCAGCAGGCCATTGTCACATAAGGCTCACCCCTGAGGCCGTCGGACCGAGAGCTCCCTGCGTCCACAGACCAGACCATCTTGGTAAGCCCTCCCTTCGGGGGTGTCAGTTAGCCTCTGCACTATGTTCTGGTAAAGGGTTTTTTTTGTTTTTGTTTTTGTTTTTGCGGTACGCGGGCCTCTCACTGTTGTGGCCTCTCCCGTTGTGGAGCACAGGCTCCGGATGCTCAGGCTCAGCGGCCATGGCTCACAGGCCCAGCCGCTCCGCAGCATGTGGGCTCCTCCCGGACCGGGGCACGAACCCGTGTCCCCTGCATCGGCAGGCGGACTCTCAACTACTGCCCCACCAGGGAAGTCCCTGGTGCAGGTTTTAATGCATATTTTTATATATAAATCTTCCTAAAAGGCCAAATTTGATGCCAGGTTTTATATGCAGGTCACTATAATTTGTACTACATCCCCTGATTCAATGAAGGTTTTCTTTAGACTTGTTAATAAACAAATTTTTTTAATTAAAAAAGGAAAATGCTTATCAGTGGTCTGGCTTCCCATTTCCCTGTGCTCTCTCCTGCTGCTTGCCTCATCGTCTGCTTGTGAACTCTGATTCATAAACCTCAGGAGACCAGCGCGGGCACATTCAGTGGGGAGGGGGTGGGGCGCCTGATCTTTGGCGGTGAGTTTGACCAGATTTGATGAGCCCTTAGGAGAGACAGTAGGGATTTGCCAAGAGCCAGGCAGGCCAGATTAACCTTGTTTCCTTCTGTCGTTTCCTACTTTCATTTTTCTCGAGCAGGTCACTGCTGATAGATTGGGAACGTGCAGCAGATAGAGGACATTTGGGTTTCTGCTGGGCATTTGACGGTATGTCCTCATGAACACAGCAGAGATACGTGGCATGGATAATAGTCTAGTTAGGTGAATTTCTGGGAGACTGAAAAGGCTGCTTTGATGTGTGAAAGGAAAACTTTGCCATGAGTAAATACAGTAAGTCCCCTACATTCGAACAAGTTCCATTCCGAGAGCGCGTTCGTAAGTCCAATTTGTTCCTAAATCCAACAGAGTTAGCTTAGGTACCCAGCTAACACGATCGGCTATATAGTACTGTACTGTAATAGGTTTATAATACTTTTCACACAAATAATACATAACAAACACAAAAAAGCAAACATTTTTAGTCTTACAGTACAGTACCTTGAAAAGTACAGTAGTACCAGCTACATTACCACTGCTTTTACGCTTGCTTCTGGACATCCTGGGCTTGAAATAAAGACACTGTACTACTGTACTCTATACGGTGCTGTCCAGTAAAGTACACAAGAGCACAACCACCTGTAGAGGATGCATGCACGCGACAGTGTACGCCAGACATATGAACTAACTTACATGGTTGGACACGCGTCCGCATCTTTGAAAGTTCGCAGCTTGAAGGTTTGTGTGTAGGGGGCTTACTGTATAAGCAATGCACTTGGGTCCCCCAAACCAAATATATTGGATTGGCCAAAAAGTTCGTTCGGGGTTTTCCATCTGATGGGAAAACCCGAACGAACTTTTTGGCCAACCCAATATAACATCAGAAGGGGAAGATCCATGGAGTGAGAGCCACAGATGTGGTGGGTGTTGATGACTCTGCAGTAGAGCATCACGTGCCTTTGTTTCTGTGAGTCAGACTTATTCTGCTCCCCAATGGGGGTGGCTGGAAATGCAGCCTTATTCACCTCTTGGGCCTGCTTCTGTCTCCCTGGGACCACCCAGGACCCCTGGGCCTCCGTGGGGCAGAAGCCAGAGATGCTGGCTGGGTCCTTGCTCCATGGGCTCGCTGTCTGTAAGGTTGCGTCCTTGCTGCTTCATGCAGGGGCTCGGCCCTGGAATCTACCCTTGTTTCTTGGATACTCTGTGATAGAAGGGTTCAAAATGCCCCTGACAGCAGCCTTCCTTGCCGAGTACCGTGGGCCTGGAGAGCCCTTGTCCCTGTCACTGCATCCCCATTTCTGCCCAGTTTTGGCAGAAGCTCCCACTTTCTCTGTGAACTACCTCATCCACCTGACCTACTCAGAGCATTTCCCTCCTTCCTCACCCCTTGCAGGACCTTTGCACAAAACCCTACCCAGGGGCCTTTAGAAGCTCAATGCTGGCCTCTTCCGAAGTGGAATGATGAAATACATCATATGTTATCTTACCAACTCTTCTGTTACTCCTTTATTTAAGCCAAAATCTGAGCCTGTGACCTGGCCCAAAGCACAGCTTGAGTCAGTGATGAGCTTTGGCTTCCATGTTGGTTAATGTGACCCGAGGTGGAATTAATAGGTTAGTGTCCAGAACAAGGAAGGCTCATGTCCTGCCCATCCCTGTGCTGTCAACCACACATGGTGGGCTGGGCCCATTCCTGGGCATTTTTCCTTCTTTCTTAGTTCCTTTTTTTAAAAAATTTATTATTTTTTTGGCTGTGTTGGGTTTTCATTGCTGCGCGCGGGCTTTCTCTAGTTGTGGTGAGCGGGGGCTACTCTTCGTTGCGGTGCACGGGCTTCTCATTGCGGTGGCTTCTCTTGTTGCATAGCACGGACTCTAGGAGTGTGGGCTTCAATAGTTGCAGCACTAGGGCTCAGTAGTTGTGGCGCATGGGCTCTAGGGTGCGTGGGCTCAGTAGTTGTGGCTCACAGGCTCTAGAGCTCAGGCTCAGTAGTTGTGGCGCACAGGCTTAGTTGCTCTGCGGCACATGGGATCTTCCCGGACCAGGGCTTGAACCCGTGTCCCCTGTATTGGCAGGTGGATTCTTAACCACTGCGCCACCAGGGAAGTTCTCTTAGTTCCTTATTTATTTATCTATTTATTTATGGTTGCATGGGGTCTTCGTTGCTGCACACGGGCTTTCTCTAGTTGTGGTGAGCAGGGGCTACTCTTCGTTGCGGTGCATGGGCTTCTCATTGTGGTGGCTTCTCTTGTTGTGGAGCACAGGCTCTAGGTGCACAGGCTCAGTAGTTGTGGCTCACAGGCTCTAGAGTGCAGGCTCAGTAGTTGTGGCACACGGGCTTTGCTGCTCCGCGGCATGTGGGATCTTCCCGGACCAGGGCTCGAACCTGTGTCCCCTGTGTTGGCAGGCGGATTTTTAACCACTGAGCCACCAGGGGAGTCCCTCTTAGTTCCTTTTTTGATAGAGCAAATGTGATGATAAATCAAGAGCATGCCTTGGATGTAATACACTGGGATTTCAGCAAGGCGTTCAACAATATGGGATGAAATGTGGAGTGCATGACAATACGGCTCCAGGAATTTCATTTCTACCTGCACACACATGTGTGTCTTCACACTGGTAACAGCTGCAGCAGAGATTTTACGTCTCTCAGTGTGGTACCACATTCTGAAGATGTGTTATTCACAAACTGGATCTTGTCCAGAAAGCAGTAGGCAGACTGGTGAGGGCACTTAAAACCATGTCAGCATAGAAAGGAGAGGGCTGTCTTGGGGAAAAGGGATTGGGGTGGGAGTGTGTGTGTGTGTGTGTGTGTGTGTGTGTGTGTGTTTGTGTGTGTGTCTGAAACTTCAAAGGCAAAGCTAGGACCAACGGGTGGAACTTATTTGATCTCAAATTTAAGCTCTGAGGTCAGGAAGAACTTTCTAACCATTAGAGGAATCAGCAAGTGAGATGTTTGAAACGTCCCAGTGGGCAGTGAGGTCCCTGTGACTAGAGGCATTCAAGCGAAAGGATGATTTCTTGTCAGGAACATTGAAGTGAAGAGTTGGACATCAGAGGGGGGTGTATGAGAAGACCTTAAGGGTCTTCCCATCCTGTGATATGGGTGTTCTATTATTATGGGATCATTTCTCAGACCTGCCCCCAGGGGTTGGAAGGACAGAGTACAAAAAACATGTTGACAGTTCTCTGTGATGTCAGATCATTGTCTGCCGACTTTAAGGGACACGGCTGTGATTGATATTACTTTCTTTTTTTTTTTTTTAAGATTATACACACACATACACACATGCACATGCACACAGAGTTGATTTCCCCCTTGAAAACCCTTGAAGGGAGGTGGATGACAGCTCCTTTCCTCCAAGCCCCGCAGACTACTCTGCCGCTAATGGACTGTCAGCCTCTTTCATTACAGGCTCCAGACTGTGCAGGCTGGTGTAAAAGTAGTGCCTCTGGGGAGAACCTGGCACTTGGGTCTCAGCCAGTTGACATTTGTGATTTACCCTTTTTCCAATTGGGACAGGCCTCCCACAGTGAGTGACGAAGCCAGGATGCCAAACAGTGGTATAAACCGAGTCAGGTCCCCTGCTTGAAGAGGTGACAAGGGCTGAGCCTGGCTCTTCAGGAGGGCCTGCAGACAGCTTCCTGGGGTGGGGGAAAGGCTATAATTGCAGGGCAAACCCCCTTCATTGCCCCTGACCCACCTCAAGATGTGGGAGTTCTGGGAGGGTCCTGAGCATCTTGAGAGGGACAGTGAGGGTCTTGATCACATGATTTCAACCAGGTTTCGAGGGTAAAGGGAAGTTGGTCTGGGGCCCTCCTATGATGCCAGTACATCCAGAGAGGCAGCCCTCTGCCTGCTACTACTCTAGGAGCACCCCAAGTCCACCCTCCCGCACTCCTGCCATATCCCTGTCCCTCTCTCCCCGAGCCTGACTTCGAATTGTCCGCATTAGGGCCACAGTGGGTGTAGCAGGGCAGGCCCGGGCATGGTATGGGTGTCACACATCTGTTAGTTTGTCAAATGTCTATTGTCGGCCGCCCCCAGGAGGTGGGAGGACTAGGGTGCTTTACTCACCATCCTAAGTCATCTCGAGCACAGGACTTGGGACTCAGAGCAGGTGCTGAAGGACTGAGTCACCTCCGGGGGCGGCAAGACTTGTAGGGCTGACCGACAGGTGTTAGAGTTTGGACCACTGCATCACATCTGCTGCCCCTGAGCGGTAAGGGGCTGGGAGAGGAAGGGAAACTTGGCAGTAACTCTTAAGATCTTTTAAGATCCAGCTCATCTTCCTGGTACGTGGAAGCCTCTAAATAAATGTTTGCTGAATGACTGAGTGAATGACAGTAATAAAACCATCACTGTGTGCCAGGCATTGTTCTCAAAGCTTAAAAACATTCTTTTAATCCTCAGAACAACCCCATGAATGGTGTATTAAGGTCTTTTTTTCATGAGAGAGGAAACTGAAGTTGAGGGAGAGTCTTATGTTTGCCCTGGGTCACCCAGCTAGTAAGTGATGGAGCCATGATTCTAACCTTGAACTGTTTCAGTGCAAGTTCTGCTCGTCTTCTCTGTCTTTGTATGTCCTGCAGCACCTTGTACACTCTGGGCGCTCAGTCAGTTGGTCCGCCCCTGGGAGTGGGAGGGTGGTGAAGAAGGGGAAGTACGGCTGGTGGTGGTGTGTGCCTGAGAAGGGGGTGTCAGAAGCGTCGAAAGTGACACAGCCTTCACAACTTCCTTGGTCCCACCAGTGCTCTTAGGCAGGGTCTCCTGGGGTTGCTCTCAAGACTATGCGAGTGGCCGGGCTAGTGCAGGCCCCCAGAGGTGGCTTAGGGCCGGGGCTGTGGTTCCCATCCAGGTGGGACAGGCCACCTCCTGGCTGGTGGCGCTCTCTGCGACCTGGGGAACGAGACAGACAAGCATTTGGAGGTCGAGGAGGTGCCGCGGGCTGGGCACTGCCCTTGGCCTTGGCACTGGGCTGCTGCCCTCTGGTCTGCCAGGTGCGGCCCCCTCAAACCCTCTGCCCTGTGTCCCCAGGAGGCTGGCTCTATGGAGATAATAATTAAGCCCACTTGTCTGACTTGCTTCGGCTGGATGGACTAAGGTTTGGGGTCAGATCTTCCCGTCCCTGAATAACGGAGAGTGGCTCCTGTCTGCCCACAACACAGCAAGGTGTGTCCTCAGGTTAAATTTCTCCTCCTGTTCCCCCAGCTGCCTGCCTTCATTTTCTCTCCTTGAAGTCCTCACCCAGCCACTGAGTCAGAGTGCCCACATCAGGAATGGTGACTCCGCTTCCGCAGCACGTGGCTGCGGGGAGCCTGAAAGAGCCCCTCCCTACCTTCAGGGTGAGCAGCACCTGGAGCTGAGAGTTACACGTGTTTGGGACACAGAAGACTTGCTCTCTGGGTTCAGTGAGGGGCGGCTGACGCCTGCCAACTGTTGAATAAACCCTGACAACCACTGTGCATTGAGGGTAGGGGTGGAGGTGCCGGATGGAGCTAATCAGGAAGGCTTCCAGGAGGAGGTGATGAGGAGTTGGGATCAAGGCTTCCAGGAGGAGGTGGCCATGAGGGTGATGGTTTCCTCAGAAGCTGAGGTGCTGGTGGGCAGCTGTCCCCAATTCACCCAGCTGGAGAAAGTCCCTTGGTTGCCGCCTGAGAGCGTGGGCGAAGTTTTCCTTAATCAACCTCTTTGGCAGCGCGGCCAGACAAGACTGCAGCATCGAGGTAGGTGTGCTAAGGGCCATTGCACCACTGCCAAGGTCAAAGCCTGAATAATGAAAAGCCCTGACACCTCCTTGCTGAGAAACAAACAGGAGGGGATGGTGGGGCATTTAATAGCCAAGGCTGCCAATGCCTAATCAAGATGAATGGCCTTGAGAGACGAGGTCCAGGGAAGGCATCGTGTTAGGAGAATGGGAAGACCACCTCCCTCCGGACTGCACTGAGACCGGGGAATGGCAGGCGAGGAGTAGCACAGATGCAGGGGACGTGCTGAGGGGGTCAGAGGTCACCAACGAGGGCCTTCTAGCTGATGCTTCCAGGGCCAGAGACCCTCACTGAGAGCCCACTCTGGGCCAGCTCTGTGCTAGGACTCAAAATGAATAAGCTTGCCCTTGCCTTTTAAGGGCTCGTAGTAAGCTGGGGAAGAGAGCGCACATACATAAGTTATTCTGATGCCATCTCAAGTGTCATAACAGAGGCACAAAGGGCTGTGGGAGAAGGAGGGCAGCAGAGATTAATTTCTCCCCACCCCACTGTCACAGACCCAGATCAATTCACTGCTTATGACAAAGAACTCTGTCTCGCCTCTGCTTCTCTGGCGCCACCTACAGGTGGCTGCGAGACCAGTTAGTCATTCACAGTTAAATGAGCAAGTATTATGTTCCAGCACTTGGCTAGGCTCTGGGGTATAATGGTGAATGAGACCTGGTCCCTATCCTCAGGAATCTTACAGTCCCAGAGGAAAAACAGACAAACAGGCACTCCTGACATCACTCATGGAGCTTAACTAGTGAAACACTCATGGAGTCTGACAGCACTGGGTTCAGTTAAGTCCAGGCTGTATCACTCGCCCTCTGGATGTGCTCAGCCAAGCTATGTAACCCCTATGAGCTTCCAGTTTCTTCTCTACAAAGCAGGCTGAAAATATTTGCCTCGTAGGGTAGTTTTGAGTTTAAATGAACTATTGTTCAGAGAGTACTTAGCATGGTGCCTGGGATGTAACAGGCACCTCATAAAATGAGTCCCCTTTCCTCTCTTACTGATGAATATTTCAGAATGTGGTCGTTTCTGTATAATATCAGGCTTCCGCACTAAAGGGCAGAGGATCCCTGGCTGACGTGATGGTGTGCTTCACGGTGCTGGCACAATGCCCAGTACGGTCATTTCACTCAGCAGACATTCGTTGAGCACCTGATAAGTATCAGGCACTGTGTTAAAAACTAACAATAGAAGGTGAACAAGACCAGGTCCCTGTCCTCACAGAGCTTATACAATAGTAAGGGAGACAGAAAAGAAAAGAAACTACTCATTGTGAAACTCTGTGTGTGTGTGTGTGTGTGTGTGTGTGTGTGTGTGTGTGTGTTTGGGGGGCGTCCCTTTGGTGATTTCCTGGGGGGCTCTGCTCTGGCACTCACACGAGGTTCTATGAGGAAACCGAGGCAGGACCCATTTGTAGCCTTTCAGGGAGACTGGAATCCCAGTGGGGTGACCATGGGAAAGTTGCCCCTCCCCCTACCAGAGCCCGCTATCCCTGAGGTTCTGGCCTTGGGGCTCGAGACTGTCAAGGTGGCTTCCTATTTGTGTGTGTGTGTGTGTGTGTGTGTGTTACGCGGGCCTCTCACTGCTGTGGCCTCTCCCGCTGCGGAGCACAGGCCCCGGACGCGCAGGCTCAGTGGCCATGGCTCACGGGCCCAGCCGCTGCGCGGCATGTGGGATCTTCCCGGACTGGGGCACGAACCCGTGTCCCCTGCATCGGCAGGCGGACTCCCAACCACTGCGCCACCAGGGAAGCCCGGTGGCTTCCTATTTGAATGCCCTACGGCCCTGGGAGGCTGACCTTTGAGCAGGTGCTAAGAGAGAGTTGGATGGAGAGACAGGTGGTCTTATATATGGTTGTGAATGGCCTGTCATTCAAAGGGGCTTCAAGAACCTCTACGTTAGGGGCTTCCCTGGTGGTGCAGTGGTTGAGAATCTGCCTGCCGATGCAGGGGACACGGGTTAGATCCCTGATCCAGGAAGAGCCCACATGCCGCAGAGCAGCTAAGCCCGTGCGCCACAACTACTGAGACTGTGCTCTAGAGCCCGTGAGCCACAACTACTGAAGTCCGCGCACCTAGAGCCCGTGCTCCGCAACAAGAGAAGCCACTGCAATGAGAAGCCCGCGCACTGCAATGAAGAGTAGTCCCCGCTCGCCGCAACTAGAGAAAGCCTGCGTGCAGCAACAAAGACCCAACACAGCCAAAAATAAAAATTAATAAAATAATAAAAAAAAAATCTCTAGGTTAAAGGAATTTTCAAGGGGTCCTATTTCCCAAATGTGCTATGGGGACAGGTAACATCATCTCCTTGGGCTCCTGTCAAAGTTCAACTAGGGAAGGACATCCAGAAAACGTCTGAAGTCTATTTTACCAGGGTTGTCATTATGTTAAAAAAATTTGCCCGGGCTTCCCTGGTGGCGCAGTGGTTGAGAGTCCGCCTGCCGATGCAGGGTGCACGGGTTCGTGCCCCGGTCTGGGAGGATCCCACGTGCCGCGGAGCGGCTGGGCCCGTGAGCCATGGCCGCTGAGCCTGCGCGTCCAGAGCCTGTGCTCCGCAACGGGAGAGGCCACAACAGTGAGAGGCCCGCATACAGCAAAAAAAAAAAAAAAAAAAAAAAATTTGCCCACTTGCACATGTGTGCACTTGTGTATGTGTGGGACACCCACTCCTCTGCTTCCTCACCAACAGGGCAGTTATTACTCTGGGTGTTCAGAGAAGCTGAAAATTAATGAAACTCAGTGCAATGAGCGACACCTTGTAAAACAATCTCAATTACCAGATAACCAATCTCCATGCAATTGCAGAGAGGATAAACGGAAACCACGGGGGCTGTGAGCAAATGATAGCCCCGAGCCGCTCGGGCAGAGGCAGGGAGATGGAGCTCAGAACAGAGGTGGGGCACGGGGGCGGGCTGCTGTCCTGAGAAGAGCCATTCCTTTTTCAAGAAGGGACAGCGGGTGTCTAACAAAGATAACCGAGTTAGTCAGGTGGGGAAGAGTGCTGTGTAATCCGTGCCCCGGGCCATCAGGTGCAGCTAATCTTGCTTTGCCTGAGAGCTGGGAGAAGACCTGCTTCCCCAGGTGGGGCCCCGTCTCCTGGGAGAGGCCAGGCCCTGCCCCAGAAACCCCACTGCTGGCCTGGGAGATCTGTAGTCCCCGTTCTCCAGTCCCTCCTGGAGGGTCTGATGACCTGCTCCTGGAAGTGGCCTGGGCTGCTGGGAGGAGGACGTCCTCACGTTCACCCCCTGGAGTCTAAGCCGTGGGAGTGGAAACATCCGTCCACACCGCCCAGGCTTACAGAGTCTTCATCCCCCAAGTTCACCACACCCTCTCCTCGTGGGTCTCTGCCCCGCCTCCCCATGGCTTTGAGAGGTGCTGCTTGCTGGGCAGGTGAATTGCTCAAGGTCGCAGGGCCACAGAATGGCAGATCCTTGACCTGAATCGGTTCTTCTCCGACTCTAAACGCAGCACTTGTTTGGTTAAAAATCTTTTTCATTTTCAATGCTTCTCTTTACGAAGACAGGGTGGTGGAAAGTGTGATTTCTTTTTTTTTTATAAATATCATTTTCAATTTAAATCTCCTTTAAAATATTGAAAGAACCACAGCTGCTTCTCTCGTCATTGTCTTCCTCTCCCATTTTCTTTCCCGTCACTCCTCCCGCTTCCCTCCCTAACCCTTCTCCCGGCTCCCCCTGAGCTCTCCCTGCACATGGGGGCTTCTCACGCTGGTTGCCCTGGGTGTTTGTTGAAGGAGAGATAGAAGAAGTAGGGTTGAGGAACACATCAGAGAGAGGGTCTTGGGGTTCCCACTGTTTGAGAGGGGGGTGATTCTATTTGCTTTGTGCAGTCTGACCCCCAGAGTCATCCCTCTGACCTGGAGTAGAAGCATGGCTCCTGCAAATTTGGTAGATATCACCTTTGAGTGTGAACAGCCTCAGACAAAATTGCCTACAGAAACCCGCGCTGCAGGGTCTCATGACCCTTTTCCTCAGTTCTGCTGTCTGGGCTGAATTAGGTTCACATACGTGTATATCACGTCTGAGACTCATCACAATTCTAGGATGGAGTTATGATATATGATGCCCATCCTATAGATGAGGAAATTGAGGCTCCTGCAGCAAGGTTGAACACCTTGCTCCCAAGGTCCCCAGACAGGTTCATCCTTGCAAGGTCACAGAGCCAGTGGCCAGACTGGGATTAGAAGCCAGGTCCTTTACTCCTCACCCAGTGCTCTTTCCACCAGGCTCTGTGGTGTGGTCCCGCATCCTGACCTTGGTCCCAGCCTTGAGAAGGCAGCACCGAGACTGGAGGACTCGTGGCTTCCAGGTTCCTCTTGAGGCAGGGGCCCAGCCCATGACAGAGATGAAAAGCAAGCAGAGAGGCAGGGCTGACCCTGCGGAGAGCAGCGATAGCTCCCCGGGTGAGGATACAGCAAACAGCAGGAGCCGCCGACCGGGAGATAATCTCTGAGAAATGATGGAGTACCAGTTGCTTCTGCAGCTGGGGGGCCGCATCTGGGCCCCCGTGCGGACGTGAGCTCCGCCTCCAGATCCGCATTGTCACTGGCTTGTTGGAAAAACAGATGTTATTGTCCTCTGTTCCCGTCCCTTTGTCCCTAATAGGCATTTAGTGCAGGAGGGGGAATGGAGAAACTGCGACAGAATTGTGTGTCTATTTCAGGCTCTTTCGGAAGGTTGCACTTCTGTGGAACTTGGAGTTTGGGATAGAATGGGTGTGGGGAAGGACCTCCTCCCTTGCCCTGAGTGGTCCTGGGCCAGACTTGGGGAGGAGCTGCCCTGGTGGCCCCTCGTCCAGGCCAGTGGGTGCTGAGGACTGGTTCTGGAAGGAACTGCCTTCCTTCTCTCCTAGGTCCACCACCTGGACTGGACCCTAAATTGATGTCAGGAGAAGGGATGATGGGGACCTCTGGCCTTCTACCTTGACTCTCAGAATTTGGTAGGCTGGATGAGGTCAACGGCTGATGAGGTCAAAGTCTTGGGTTGCTTTTTTTTTTTATTTCGTGGTACGTGGGCCTCTCACTGTTGTGGCCTCTCCCGTTGAGGAGCACAGGCTCCGGACACGCAGGCTCAGCGGCCATGGCTCACGGGCCCAGCCGCTCTGCGGCATGTGGGATCTTCCTGGACCGGGGCACGAACCCGTGTCCCCTGCATCGGCAGGTGGGCTTTCAACCACTGCGCCACCAGGGAAGCCCTTGGGTTGCGTTTTTGTTTGGGATTCATTCATTCAGTGATCTGCTGCTGGGCACATTCTTAAAGGCTGAACTCTGCACTTGACAGCAGCATGCTGGTTTGTAGGTGAAAACTTTTCATGGGAAGAACAGTATATCTTCTTATATCAGGTCACTGTGACTATGATTTAATGGGAGCTCGAAGGCTCTCCTGCACCTAAATAGCTCTGCAGCAACCTGCCTGGTGCCTCAAATTCCATCATCAGTCAGTCCTGTGAATGAAGGCATTATATCTCCCAAAGGTCCATGCTAAAATATAAGTGTATAACTGAGGAGGGCTCACAGAGGGCAGAAAACAAAAAACTGCCTGTCATCATGGCAAACAGAGCATGGGCCCCAAAATGAATGCTACTCAAGATGTGTGAGTTTTTTTTTTTTTTTTTTTTTTGCGTTATGTGGGCCTCTCACTGTCGTGGCCTCTCTCGTTGCGGAGCACAGGCTCCGGACATGCTGGCTCAGCGGCCATGGCTTATGGGCCCAGCCGCTCTGCGGCATGTGGGATCTTCCCGGACCAGGGCACGAACCCGTGTCCCCTGCATCGGCAGGTGGACTCCCAACCACTGCGCCACCAGGGAAGCCCAAGATGTGTGAGTTTTGATGGGAGACAGATGAGAAGAGAAACGTCCAGCCCATGGGCTACTGCCCTGGGAGGGAGGGCCTAAGGGGCTGGATGAGAGACGGATTTAGGGGGAGCATTTCTCAGAGGGACCTGGCTCCACACATCACTGGATGCCCCATTCTGATTTGAGACTGACGGTGTAAGACTAAAGAACTATCCCAGCCCTTCTGCCCCTGTCTGGAATGTGGGGAAAACTTAATGCTTTGCTGACCCGCAAACCCTGGAGGCTCGGAGATGGGGCCACCTCTGTCACCACAGGTGCCTCATCCACATCTAAGTGGGGTATAAGGGGCAGAGATGGGGTGGATGGAGGCCCCAGTGTCCCATCCATCTCTCACGCCCCTGTGGCCCCCCCTCGAGCCACACCCTGCTCTGCACCTGTCTCCTCCCCTAGCTGGGGTCTAGGGGCTGATTGCAGGTGAGCTCAGGCCCCAGCAGAGAGTGCCCTGGTCCACCTGGACAACTTCGATGAGAGAAGAGAGAAGCTAATCCTTGAGTGGTAGCGGGGAGACCCTGTTCTGCCATCCCCTCTTACCTGATGGGTATTAGGGAGCTGATTAACCAGGGAGGTGCCCACCAGGCAGAGATGCCCTTTGTAACCTCTTACTACTTAATATTCAGAACTATTTCACCGCCCTGTAGCAAAAAAGTCACATAATAAAGCACATTAGAATTCATCCAAGGGCTTCCCTCGTGGTGCAGTGGTTAAGAATCCGCCTGCCAATGCAGGGGACACGGGTTCGAGCCCTGGTCCTGGAAGTTCCCACATGCCGGGGAGCAACTAAGCCCGTGCGCAACTACTGAGCCTGCACTCTAGAGCCCACGAGCCACAACTACTAAGGCCGCGTGCCACAACTACTGAAGCCCATGTGTCTAGAGCCCGTGCTCCGCAGCAAGAGAAGCCACCGCAATGAGAAGCTCGCGCACCGCAATAAAGAGTAGCCCCTGCTCGCCGCAACTAGAGAAAGCCCGCGCGCAGCAACGAAGACCCAATGCAGCCAAAAATAAATAAAATTAAAAGAAAAAAAAGAATTCATCCGAAATTGTTTCCATAAAGACGTGTATTATTGCCTAGCGATGGTTCTAGGTGAGCTCTGAATATGAGAGCTGAGGGGGGGCTTGCCCCCTCCCCCTGGGGCCCCACCACTTTGTCCTGTTCTAGGAAGCACTCAGGAAGAGCCTGCTGAATGTTTCCTAAGGCCCTCCCACCCTCCCCTCCTCACTTCACCCCTGCCAGCTCACCTGCCTTCCACACCATCCAACAGCTTGCTGTGTACTCCCGAGTGACAAGGGGTTGGATGAGGACCATTGTCTGGGAGAAGATGGAAGGAAACTGGCCAGAGCCCTCAAAGGCTTACTCACCTCTGGTCACTTCCTCTTCCCTCCCCTCACTCTTCTGCCCACCCCGGCCCCCACCACTCCTGTTCCCATGCTCGGATCTGGTGCGGCAAAAGAGGTGCTTTGCCTTAAGGACGACACTCAGGACTTAGGATGGAGAGGAGCCCTGAGAAGTTGGAAAACCATCCCCTTGCCCCAAGCAGGGATTCCTGATCCAACAGCCCTGAAGGCGGTGACTATGCCTTAGCCATCTCCCAGGTCTGGGACCTGGGCTGGGCAGATGGGTCTCCTGAAAGCGTGTTCTCTATGAACACACAGCATTTCAAAACAAATAATCTATGGTGTCAAAAGTCAGGAGAGGGAATTCCTTGGCGGTCCAGTGGTTAGGACTTGGCGCTTTCACTGCCAGGGCCTGGGTTCAATCCCTGGTCAGGGAACTAAGATCCCCCAAGCCGCAAAAGGCACGGCCAAAAAAAAAGGAAAAGTCAGGAGAGTGGTTGCCCTTTATTGGGGTGGGTGGGTCCGAGGGGGTCTTCCTGGTGCAGATTACACAGGTACATTCACTTCGGGAAAATTTGTGAATTCTTCTGAATGGATGTTACACCTCAATAAAATATTTACCCCTAAAAGCCCTTTGTCAAGTAGAGATTGTTAATACTACCATGATTATATCATTGAAATAAAATAACCGAAATAACCTCTGTGAGGGCGGGATGGAGCAGGTAGTCGAAAGCAGTGGATAATCCACAATTATTTTGGACTTGGACTTGGAATGAGTGCCTCACATAAAACATGCACTTGTTTGCAAAGGATTTGCTTCTGTAAGTGCGCATGCTCTTGCTGCTATTAAAATTAACTGCAATTTCTTTTTCTTTTTGAATTTTATTTTATTTATTTTTTATGCAGCAGGTTCTTATTAGTTATCCATTTTATACATATTAGTGTATACATGTCAATCCCAATCTCCCAGTTCATCCCACCCCCCCAACCCCCCGCCACTTTCCCCCTTGGTGTCCATACGTTTGTTCTCTACATCTGTGTCTCTATTTCTGCCCTGCAAACTGGTTCATCTGTACCATTTTTCTAGGTTCCACATATATGCATAAAATTAGCTGCAATTTCTGAATACGTACCACTCGGCCCTGGGTGGTCCAGAAGCATCCCGGTAGCAGCGAAGTCAGATGGAGGCAGGACGGACTTTGACGTGCTCCACCTGCTATCCCCTGCCTCAGTGCTGGGTGTGGTCACTGTTCAGGTCACTGCAGTCCACATTTCTCTCCTTCTTTTGTGGGTACCAAAGTCAGCTCTTTTTTTTTTTTTTTTTTTTTGCGGTACGCGGGCCTCTCAGTCTTGTGGCCTCCCCCGTTGCGGAGCACAGGCTATGGACGCACAAGCTCAGCGGCCATGGCTCACGGGCCCAGCCGCTCTGCGGCACGTGGGATCTTCCCGGACCGGGGCACGAACCCATGTCGCCTGCATCGTCAGGCGGACTCTCAACCACTGTGCCACCAGGGAAGCCCCAAAGTCAGCTCTTGAATGAGAGCCACCTCCTCCTGGCATGAAGGATGGGGAAGAAACTGCCCACGGCAGGAGGATCTGAGAGCCTGATCCCGGATTGGTGACTGTGACACCCTGTTTGCAACAAGCCCCTCCCTGTGGCAGGCCCGCCTTGCGGTGTGCCTTTGCCCCACTCTTCTCATCAAGAGGCAGAGTTTCCTTCCCAATCCCTTTTTTAAAAAAATTAATTTATTTGTTTATTTATTTATTTATGGCTGCGTTGGGTCTTCGTTGCTGCACGCGGGCTTTCTTTAGTTGCAGCGGGCGGGGGCTACTCTTCATTGCGGTGCGCGGGATTCTCATCGCGGTGGCTTCTCTTGTTGCGGAGCATGGGCTCTAGGCACGCGGGCTTCAGTAGTTGTGGCTTGCGGACTCTAGAGCACAGCCTCAGTAGTTGTGGCCCATGGGCTTAGTTGCTCCGCGGCATGTGGGATCTTCCCGGACCAGGGCTCGAACCCGTGTCCCGTGCATTGGCAGGCGGATTCTTAACCACTGTGCCACCGGGGAAGCCCCTTCCCAATCCCTTGAATCTGGGTTGATCTTTGACTTACTTTGACCAATAGAGGATGACGGAAGTGATGCCTTATGACGTCCCCGCCCAGGCCTCAGTGGGCCTTGCAGCTTCTGCTCTCCTCCACCTGGGGCTATCCAGGGACTGCCAGGTGAAGGGGTTGAGTCTGGCCTCCTGAAGGCTGAGAAGCCACACGAAGCAGAGATGAGCCATCTAAGCTGAGGTTCCCAGACCACCCACCCGGTGGCAGCTTGTACCAAGCAGCAGGCATGTTCATGAGGCCAGTTTTAGACCCTCTGGCCCTCCCAGCCACCAGCTGACGGCACACGAGTGAGCCCAGGAGAGACCAGCCCGAGTAGTCCACCCACAGAATCATGAGCAAATACCTCTGTTGTTGTTCCAAGCCACAGCAATTCATAACGGAAGCAGCTGCTAACACCCTTGCCTGAGCACCTGCTGGCTGATGCCAGCGTCCCGGGGGACAGGACTGTGCCCTCGAATGCTGTCCATTCTTCCATCCATAAGCCCCAGAAATAACTTTCTGCCCAAGATTTCTTTCTTCGCACATGCCCGCCAGTTTCCAGGGCAGACACGGCAGTGCCCATTGCTCTTTATTAGTTTAATATATGTTGAAGCCTCCAAATAAATGCTGGGGCCCAGGTGGAACGGATGAAATGGGACTAAGTTCTGGAGGATGATTGATAATGAGTAGGGACTGGAAAATCAATTGTGTTAATTCCTGGCCTGTCACTGGGACCGAGAATTAATGAGAAAATTTGTCCAACTTAATGGTATTTACACATTATACAGAGTGTGATAAACTCGTCTGTAGGTGCTGCCTGGCATTCCAATTATATAAGGCCTGCACAGCCTGAGGGGCTGGCAGGTCTGAGCTGTCCAGGACCTGGGCCGGGCACGTAGAGACTCACTGAGGTGACCCAACTACCAACTAACCTACGAATTGGTCCCAGGCCCCCGAGTGGGTCTCACTGGCATGGCTGGCCCCTGCCTGGTGTGGGCTATCCAACTGGCAGTGTCTCAGGAATGTGCTGGAGGGCACATCTACGAGCCTGCTTCGAGGATAGCCACTCCAGAAGCCATGTGGGCCGTTGGACAATGACGAGGGATGGGTTCTGTCTTATGTGTTGGCATGCTATGAGAGACACAGATGGTCCTCCTGGCCCCCAGGCCCCTTCCCCCGGGGAACCTGTCCTGCACCATACCCACTGGCCAGTCACTATTGGAAGGCGTCTCGAAAAGCCTCATGGAAACTGATGGAAAAGACTTCCTCAGAGTCTGTTTGCTTTCCTGAAATTCTATAGAGCAGAGCTTGTCCCGACGAAGGCTATCAGGGAGGCATCCCCGAGAATCAACAGCTCCTGGTAGTCACACCCTTGTGTGGTCTTCTTTCATATTGAATAGGGCTGATCTGAGGGTCCAATAAGATATTAAAGAAATTACTGTGACTTCTGAGGCCAGTTTATATATATATATACATACATATGTGTATGTGTGTGTGTGTGTGTGTGTGTATATATATATATATATATATATATATATATATATATATATATATTTTGGAAGTAGGTCCTCTAGCCCTGGCCAAGGCTTCAGATGACCACAGCCCTGGATGACATCTTGACTGCAACCTCAAGAGAGACCCAGAGTGAGCTTGCTCCCAAATTCCTGGCACATAGAAACTGCTAGAGATAATGATATAGAGGTTTATTATTGTTTTAAGTTGCTAGGTTTGGGGGTAATTTGTTATGCAGCACTGGATAACTAATGCAGATGGGGAAGGAGATATCTCACGTGGGGTGTGGAGCTGATGGAAGACACCCCCTTGTAACTTCTCTACACAGTTCAAGTGAAATCCTCTTCTGTTTTGCTGCTTCCCCCAAACGCCTTGCCTTTCCCACCTTTGTGCCCGAATGTGCTACTTTCTTTGCCTAGAATGCCCTTTTTGCTCCCCCTCCTCTACCTCTTCTCCACTTTCTCTTTTTCCTCCTGAGATGAACTCCTCCTAGCCAGGCTTCAAGACCCAGCTCAGATGTGCCCGCCTCTGGAAAGGCCTTCTCAGTCTCTCTTGGGCAGTTTTTGTCACCTTCATTGTCACCCCCCGTGATACCCTACTTTTTAATGGATACCTGAGTGGATTGAGCTATAATGATTGGTTCCATGAGCTCTGGCTGGGGTTTAGAACTTGAATTTCATTAATCAACTCTGCCCTCCTTCCACGTTCACTGGCATCCAGGAGATATTCAATACAAGGGTGTCGAATGAATAAATGAATGAATGAGCGACATCCAAGGCCATCTTGGGGAGGAAGAAAGTGTCCACGTGAAGTCAGCAGAGTGGGGAGAGGGCAGAGCTTGGCCTATGTGAATGGAAGCGGTGCAGGCTGGTTATCGGTCTGTGTCTGTACGTTTCAGGTCTGCTCGTCCTAACACCAATGAGAGAGCTCTTTCCTCTGGCCGCCCCCAGAGCTTCCCTGGGTCAGGGAAAGGGGCATCGCTTGGGAGGCCCCTGTGTCTGTGTGTCCCCATCAAACCCCTTTCCTGATCCCTGCCCTTCCCTGCTCTCTGTTTTCCATGCCCAACAGGCAGCCCTCCAGAGTTCACCTTCCCTTCATCCAAACCTGGAGGGCAGGTGAGCGGCGGCCAAATCTGATTTCTAGAACAGGTCTAAAGGTCTTTGCCCAGAGCCCCTGAGCTCGTTTCTCCTTTCTTTGTCTCTGAAGCGCCAAGGCAGCAATTCGGATCTCAAACACCCAAGCAGAGGTGCAGCCAGGTTCTTTATTGCACAGAATGAATTTGTTACGTGGGGATTCTTTGGCCTGAAGGATTGCTTAATGTCCTTACGTCACATGGTATCCCAGCCCGGCTGGTGCTCGGAGGTGGGAGAATTGCCTTGCTTGCCAGTTTACTCAGAGGAAGGCTGAGGGGGACTGAGGTCAGGGAGGGGTCACCTGCAGACCCTAGTCCTACTGCTGGCCACGCCTATTTATCGAGTGCCCAGCAAAATCAAGTCCCAGGGAAAGAAGTCATTTGTCGGAGGTCCCAAGGCAGGAAGTGGCGGAGCTGAGATTTGCTGCCAGGCCTGTCTGAATTCAAAGACCCCTGCTCTTGACCGTTAGGTTCCACTGTCTCAGCCTAGCACGACCGCTCCAGGGGTCACGCAGCCCCTCCCCTCCCAGCTCCCAGACCATCCAGAGGCCTCGCGCGTTTTCAGTAGGACTAAGCCAGAGGCTGAAGGAAGTGACAGCCTGGGGTGGAGGTTCCTGGGTCCCTGACACCCATGGGCTCCTCCAGTTCCCAGAAGGCAATCGGAGATCCTGTGGTTTCCTGCTTGACCGAATTCCACTCCCACTGGAGCAGAGGAGGGTGGTTTGCCATGTCTGGTAGGGGGGCTTATCTTCTGAAACTGCAGTGCATGTGGAAACCTATGAACCAAAGGAGGTGGAAGAAAGATTAAAGAGGGAAAGGATTAAAATCTACAGGGCTCCCCGTGCTCTGCACAGACTCTCCCACAAGCAGCGCTACGATCTTTCTATTAGACAGCCAGCTGGCCAGCAGCTCTGCGGTGAGAAGGGCTGAGCCCCTGACCCCAGCCTTAAGTCATTGAGAAAGCAGCATTTTCGGGCACAGAGGTGGGAAAGGCAGGGTGTGTTTGGGAAGCAGCAAAACATAGAAGTGCATTTCACTTGGCTAAAAACAGGGTGGAAGTGAAGGGGAGATACATGGGAATGTCTTCACTTCCATCAGTTCCACACCCCCTGGGGGAGATACCCCTGGCCCTGCCCACCCATCTCTTTCCTAACCTGTATTAGTTACTCAGTGCTTCACAACAAATTACCCCCAAACTTAGCAGCTTAAAATAATAATAAACATCTATATCTATTCTCTCTCCCATTTTCCGTGGGCTGGGAATTCGGGAGCAAGCTCACTCTGGTCTCTCCTGAGGCTGCAGTTAAGATGACAGCCAGGGCTGTGGTCATCTGAAGGCTTGACTAGGGCTGGAAGACCTGCTTCCAAGATGCTTCACTCCCACGGCGCTGGTTGCTGGTGGGAGGCCTCAGTTCCTCTCCACATGGTGGTGGCTTCCCCGGAGTGAGTGATACAAGAGAGAACAAGGCAGAAGCCGCCGTGTTTTCTTTTTTTCATGAACTGGCCTCAGATGTCGCAAACAGTCACAAAGCCTGGCAGTTACTTTTCCCACTTTCCCCCACATTCCAGATGATCACTGCTAATTGTGTAGCTGCCGGGGGTCTCTGGAGTGGCTGTGTGTGCCTCCAGAGTGGCCAGTCCCTAACAGTTGTGATATCAGTGTACCTGTGACTCTTTTTCAGAAAGCATGACATGAGCAACTGCAGTCTGGGAAGGCAGACCCTTGCTGCACAGCCACTCCCAGCTCTGCCACCATCCCGTGCCCATTTCTACCCTGTGCTTGCTGCCATCCCACCCCCTCCCCCCCACAACTGCTACAGCTTTCATATCCAAAGAAGGTGCTATCAGCATTGCTTGAAGCATAGGGAAAACTAGAAACAATTAACAGCCCACTTTTATGGAGTACTTACTATGTGTTAGGTTCGTACCAAGCATGGTAAAAGTGCTAACTTCTTACAGCCTCTCAATGGGGTAGGTCCCTCCCCCACTACCATTTTATATATGGGGAAACAGAGGCACAGAGAGGGTAAGTAACTTGCCCAAAGCCACACAGTCCTTAAGTGGCAGAGCTAGAATCTGCCTGCAGAGCCCACCCTGCTAACCTTATATGTATCGCATCTGTGATGTGAGGCAACATTCTCTTTTATGAGGAAGCCACAGTTCATCAGACAGGGATGGGAGTTCACAGTACAGCAAGAAACATGGAGGTCAGACACACGGAAGGCGCTCCAGGCCACAAGTTGTGAGGCCTCAGAGCAGCTTTGTCCCTGTGTATGTTCAGGAAATGGGGTCTTCCAGACTGCAGTGAGCACTCAGGCAGCAGCTGGGCCAAAGGGCTGTGGCCTTTCTTTTTTTAATTTTAAAAAATGGTGGTAAAATATACATCACATAAAATTTCCCATTTTAACCTTTTTTTTTTTTTTTTTAAGGCTCCGGATGCGCAGGCTCAGCAGCCATGGGTCACGGGTACAGCCACTCCGCGGCATGTGGGATCCTCCCGGACCGGGGCACGAACCCGTGTCCCCTGCATCGGCAGGCGGACTCTCAACCACTGCGCCACCAGGGAAGCCCCCATTTTAACCATTTTTAAGAGTGCAGTTAGTGGCATTAAGCACATTCACAAGTTGCATGATCATCATCATCAACTATGTCCAGAACTTTCTCATGGCATCTTGAGGGCTCTGCTGACCCCCAGTTCTCCTGCCAGCCTGGACCCCCTCCCTCCTGCTGGCAGGGGTGGGATGGGCAACAGCAAAAACAGGTTTTCCTCTTCTGAGGGGAGGATTAAAATGATCCACCTTTGAGGTTTGCTCTCTGCTTCAAAGGCCCACAGCAGCTGTGCAGACGATGAGCTATAACAAGGGCATGAAAGGGAGTTTATCAATAGTACCTGGAGCTCAGTAATTCATAAACCTTTCATTAGTTTTACATCGATGACGGCTCAAGTCCTAGGAAGTAGCTTTAAGCGGGAAGACAGATGTCTCCATAAATCATCATCTCTGAAAATTAGGGAAATGGAAGGAGGGTTTTTATAGGATTTCGCAGCAGCTCACTTGGGGAGCTTTGCTTCTTACTCCCTTTCTGAGCTGATGTTAGATTTCTGGCCTCATGTCCTTGGATGGAAAACACAGTCAGAGGCTCCGAGAAGGGATTAGAAAAGGAACCAAACGGCCCTCCCCTTTCCTCGGGCCCCTCCAAGCCTGGAGGCTGCAAATCTTGTATCTGGCCGTGTAGTTACCTGCAGAGGGCTCAGCGAAACAGCTCTCTGGAAGGTGCTTCTGTGAGAGAAAGAAACTGAAGCAGCAGCAGGAGAGCAGACAGAGGAGCTTTAAAATCCAGCTCTCACCAGAAACAAGAAAAGAAGACGGAGCCTTTTTCTTGCTAACAAGAATAGTAGTGACGACAACAGCGCTTAAAACAGTGCCTGCCACGCAGACAATTCTCAGTATGTATTAGCTATTATTTTGGACATTTCTTATGCACTGCATACTTTATCAATGAGTTACTGGGACTTCCCTGGTGGTCCAGTGGTCCACTGCAGAGGGCACAGGTTTGATCCCTGGTCGGGGAACTAAGATTCCATATGCCACAAGGTGTGGCCAAAAAAAAAAAAAAAAATTTATTATTGTTACCCTCCTATTTTACAGATAAGAAAACCGAGGCCTAGAGAAGTTGTGACTTGCCTAAGATGACACAGCTAAAGGTGGCAGGGCTCGGGCCTGACCCCACCCTACCCAGCTGCTCCTCGTGCCAGGGGTAGCCTCTCTTGGGCATGATTTTGACAATGTCACCTTCTCCTTTCCCTGCCACAGTTCCTTCATCTCTAAAATAGAGAACCAACTTCAGCCCACCCTGTGCTCCAGACATGAAGTGAGAGGTGAGCCAACCCCGGAGCACCAAGCCTGGGACTTTGGGGGACGATAAACTTCCTCAAAAGGCAGGGAAGCTGTTGCTCTCAGGACGATGTCCACACCTTTGATTTCGTGGTGTCTTTACCGTGTCTCATGGAGGCTTGGCAAATATTGCTTATTTTCATCTTACAGATGAGGAAATTCAGCCCTGCCTTCTCCCTCCCTCCCCTGCCCTCCCAGGTTCAATCACATAGCTGGTAGATGCCTAGGCAGCCTGCAAGCAGGTCCCGGCTTCTACTGTGGTGTCAAAGGCCAGCAGACAGCTTAGCCAGCACAGATGAACACTCTGGAAGGAAGTGTCTCCAGACAGGATGTCAGGGCGTGGGTCGCCACTGCTGGGCAGGGGTCCTCTCAGCTGCTTCTCTTCTGCTTTGCTCTGCAGCCCCCGGCTTGGGAGTTCCTGTCCATCCCCTACGCTCCCGCACCACCCCCTGCCCCGGGGCTGCCCTAAATGCTCAGACAGACTAATTACAAGAAATAGCAGAGAAGCACTGACAGAGAACAAGGTGGTGGTTTGGTGGCCAGGGCCTCGGTCTCAGTGATCTTCTCCAGCGCAGCGCCGGCAGACTCAACGAATCAAGGACTTCAATTTCCTTCCCTCTCCCCTTCTCTTGCCCCTGGAGGATGAGCCAGCAAGCGCCCAGCCGGAGGTGAACTGCGGCAGTGTTTTCTGCGTCTGGCTGTGGAACGAGAAGCCTCCTAGCAAGAAGTGTCCCAGGAGAACTTTTACGCAGGAATAATCTGCATGAGGATTTATTTCCTCCTTGCTGGGCTTCCCGCCGAAGTGCAGGCTTGTTTCCGCTAGGTTCCGGCAGGAGGAGAACTCGGCTCAAAGATTTCAGCGAAGCGGCTGAAGACTCAGATTCGACAAGCGTTTACTGAGCACTGTGTGGGAAGCCCTGTGCCCATAACTTTGCCCATGCCATCCTGTTTAGCCTTCCTAACAACCTTCTGAGTTTGGGATTCTTATTCCTATTCTACAGATGGGGAAGGTGAGTCCACAATTAGTAATAACACTACCAGCTTACATTTCTTTTACTGCATTTGCTTGCCATGTGTCACATCTACTCAGTGAGCTCATTTAATTCTCTGACAACCCTATGAAGTAGATACAGCTATTATGCCCATTTTGCAGCTGAGGAACCTGAGGCCCACTGAGGTTAGGTAACTGCCCCAGGTTATAGGGGTTGAAGATAATGGAGCTGGGATCACATCTAGGCTAGCTGGCAGCAGGGACCAAGTGGAAGAGCTAGAAATCAGGTCCAGTTCTTTGGGTTCATGCCCAATTCCTAAAAGCCATGGTTATTCTTGGTTTGATGCCCTTCATGCCCATGGGAGGGATGGGTTTTGGAGGGATACCATCCCAGGTACCTAAGGATCCCAGGAGCTGTAAGGCCAGGACATGGCTGTGTGTTGTGATCAGGCAAGCTATAGAAACCCAATATAAGTAGTTTAAAATAAAGGGGCTTTATCTGCGCCAGTGAAAGGGGACCCCAGGGGTGGATCTAGGGATCAAGTGATGTCATCAGGGCTCTGCCAGTCTGAATCTCTCTTGCACTCACTCACCAACAGTTCTCTCTTCTGTCCTCAGGGCAGGGAGGATGGGGGCTTTGTATGTTGGCTGTTTAGGCACTGCTCAAAGGCTCCCACCTATGGGGCTGAATGGGAGCTGAAATGCATCCAAAGCTCTGCTTGCCAAGCTCTGTGCCCTGGTACAAGGCAGTGTTGGCCCAGAGGGCCACTTTTCCCATTTCATCTACTAGGGAGACTCACCTATTCCTAATACGTGTAAGATGCGCTACAGGTTACAGATTATCCCGAGCCCGTCTCCTGGTGCCCAAGGCCAGCCTCACACCAGCATCCCCATCCCCAAACTTGGCAACTCCTTCAAATTCATCCACTCAGTGAATATTTATGGAACTCCTATCACAGGACACAGGTACTTCCCTGCCCTTCTGCAGCTTATATTCTGGTAAGGAATCCAATTGGCTTAGCTTGGGTCATGTGACCACACCTGGACCAATCACTGTTGCCTGAGGGAATGAGTGGATACTGTGATTGGCCTAGCGGGGCCAGATGCCCATCCCTTTGGGCATTGATTGACAGCCTCACCGGGACCACCTGGATGTAGGAGTGGTTTCTCAGAGGACATAGGAGGCCTAGTCCGTAGAAATAACTGACATCCACCAAACTGTGGGATCCTAGGAAAATCATAGTCCTTCTCTTCCTTGACCAATAACCTTCCCATCTGCAGTGGGAGGTGCCTGGGGCCCATACTCTGAGAGGAGTGGGTCGGGGTGTCCCCAAAGTGTCTGCCGCTGGCCTATCACAGGTGAAAACTCCCTCTGGTCCTGTTCAGGAAGGTCAGGGGTCAGGACTGTTTACCCAAGATCAATGCGGTCTGACTTTCAGTTTGGGGAAAAAGAAAAATGATGGGGTGTAGGGGAGAGTCAGGGGTGTCCATGTCGGGGAGCAGGTAGCGAGTGGGACTCCTGGTCCCACTGTCGGTGGGGGCTTCATTGGGTGTCATAAACACTGAGTACTTGTTATGTGCCAGGAGCTTGCCCTGCTTTGTCTTATTTAAACTCCACACCTGCCACGTAGGTGTTATCACCTTTTGTTGGTGAAGAAACTGAGGTTCAGAGAAATTCAGTAAGAGAAGTACGCTCACTCAGGTGTGCTGACTCCAGGGGCCCTCCTCTGAGCCCACAGGACGCTGAGGCCACAGAGGCGTCCCCGAGCCACCGCTCACAGGCCCAGCGAGGAACCTCGCGTGGACCCGATTTCATTTTCTGATCCCTGGCCTCCCATCCTCCAGCCCGCCCCCACCTAGAGAGCAAGCAAACCCTCTTGCAACCTCATCTCGCACCGTCTCCTCTGCTCCCGCTCACATCTGGGTGGCATCTTCCAGTTTCCTGAGCACTTTCCTGTGTTCTCAAAGGACGAACATCTTCTGGGCCCTGAGGCCACCACATCGTCCCAGGACACCTGCCTGTTCACTTCAGGAGGAAGGTCAAGCCCAAGCTGAGTTAAGGGGCCTGCCTGCCTCTAGGGGAAGCTCCCAGGACATCCAGGATGTCCTGACGGGATGACCCCACCTGGAGACCGGGAGGCTCTGGCCTGTGAGAACAGCATCTTTCTTTCTTTCTTTCTTTCTTTCTTTCTTCCTTCCTTCTTCCCTTCCTTCCTTCCTTCCTTCCTTCCTTCCTTCCTTCCTTCCTTCCTTCCTTCCTTTCCTCCCTCCCTCCCCCCCTTCTCTCTCTCTCTTTCTTTCTATTGAAGTACAACTGATCTACAATATTGTGCTAGTTTCCGATGTACAGCAAAGTGATTTGGTTCCCTATCTATCTTCTTTTTTTCCCAATTCTTTTCCATTATAGGTTATTACAAGATATCGAACATAGTTCCCTGTGCTATACAGCAAATCCTTGCTGTATCCATTTCATATATGGTGGTATGTATCTGTCAATCCCATACTCCTAATTTATCCCTTCCCCGACTTTCCCCTTTGGTAACCATAAATTCGTTTTCCATGTCTGTGAGTCTGTTTTTGCTTTGTAAACAAGTTCCTTTGTACTATTTTTTTAGATTCCACATATAAGTGATAATATAATATTTGTCCTTGTCTGATTTAGTAATCTCTAAGGTAAGATACTTAATGTCTTTTTCTTTCTGACTTACTTCACTTAGTATGATAATCTCTAGGTTCATCCATGTTGCTGCAAATGGCATTGTTTCACTCTTTTCTATGACTGAGCATCTCCTTTATTAAAATGCGGGTCTGGGGAGATGCAAATGGCTGGAAAAGGAGCCCCAGCACCCAGGGCTGGGGGCTCAGGCTCTGCCTCTTCTGCCCTGTCCACGCCTGATGGTCATGCCCACTCGGAATCGGAGGAGAGCAAGTGCGACTTAGAGCAGCCCAGCAGCTGGTTTCCCATTCCTCATTCATTGACAGTGACTCCTTCATTCAACAAATATTTAGTGGGTACCTACTATGTACAAGCACTGGGATAAGCTTTGGAGATACCATGATAACCCCTGCTATCGTGGAGTGTTCAGTCTTGTGGGGAGAGAGATGCATAAACAAGCAGTTGTCGTGTTATGTGTTAAGTTCGAGCACAGGTGTAAGCCCAGGAGACTCCAGGTGCAAAAGGAGGTACATGACCTCTGCCTGGGAGACAGAAGGCTTCTCAGGGGAGAGATATCTCAGCTGAGACCTGAAGGATCTGAGGAGTTAGTTCAGCAAAGTGAAAAGCGTTCCAAGCAGAGTGATCAGTTTGTGATGCCCAGAAGTGAGAGAGCATTCATTCATTCATTCATTCATCATCCATTCATTCAACAAATACTTTTCCAGCATGTACTCTGTGCCCGGCGCTCTTTTAGCTGCTGGGACCGGCTGTAGCAGTGAACCAGGCACACCAAGCCCCTACCTCATGGTACTTACATGCTAGTGGAAGGTGGCCATTCACTGAATCCAAAGAAAACTTGATGACATAGGGAGACACGTGGAAGGGACAGTGGCCTCTCCCCTGCTCAGCGTTGCCTGGGCCCCATTCTCCATCCTCTTTCTGCCAAGCCTGGCAGCCAGTCTCCAAGCCTGCCCGCACCGGTCAGCTGTGGGGAGGTCACCCAGTCCATGGGGGCAGCCTGTGCCGATGTGTTAATAGCCTGGCTGAAGGCCTGCCGAGCAGTTCCGCTAACTACAGTGATTAATGGCTTTAATTTACTTAGTAAGAGTAATGTGCTGTCACTCTACTGTCAGAGCTCAGCCCCAGTGCCTGCTCCCTCCTTTCTCTCCCAAAAGGTGCCCACCCAGGATCTTGCAACCTGCCCACTGGTGGCCCAGGCTCCCTTGAGTCCAGGCACATGCCTGCCCATCATTATGTCACCTTGGGAACCTGTCTGCTGCCCCCTGGTGGCAAGGGGAGAATTCTTACCTGTCCCCACTGTAGAGGGCTATGGGGCCACAGCTAGTTGGGGAAGGTAGACCTTTCCATCCTTCCATGTCACCTCTGTACGTGGCAGAGAGAGCCCCCTGATCTCTAGTGGCCCCCCTCACACGGCTCTCTCTGACTTATCCCTATGTGGCAGTCACCCTAGCTGAAGTCATTTTATGTGGTTTCCTGTGTCATGACCACCTTCCGGCTCCAGAGCACGAGCACCCTTGAGGACATGGACCCTCTCAGGTGCTCTGTTTGTTGAATGAATGAATGACTACATAAGGGTCTTACTCCCCCATCCCACGTGCCTCAGTCCTTGTAACAAGATGACTTCGGATCTGGTGCTTTTCTTCCCTTAATCCCTGCTCAGCAATCCTCCCAAGGGATGTCTATAGGTGACAGGTGGCCCAGTGTCTTCATTGTGCAGCCTGAGAAATGCAAGAGCATGCAGCCAAGGCTGAACAGAAATTGAGGCCTGATGATCTGAACCCATTGTCCACTGGAGCAAGGACATAGGGACCAGTGCCTTCTTTGAAGCCCAGGTCTCCATTTCTACGGGATGGTTTCAAGCCTCCAACTAGAGCTTCCTTTAACTGCAGTCATTTTTCTGGTGATTCCAGGGAGGGACAAAACTTCCTTGTGATTGGCAGTCTTCTCCTGCTGTCTAACCTGACTCCCTCCCTTTGCCCCCAGTACTACTCTTCATCAGCGTAGCTGGGTGGCTAGGGTCGGGCTGTCTTCTCAGGGGAACTTTCTTCCACTTCCCAGGCCAGTCCTGAGACCAAGAGGGTCCCCTAGTTCCTCCTGGCACCGGGACCATCTTGTTGCCAAGCCTGCCCTAGCCTTGAGCTGCGGCATCAGCTTAGTCGCGCCCCGCCCTTCACCTCCCCAGGGCAGCTGTGACAAGCTTGCCTGAGTGGGTGGCCACAGGCAGGGGAGAACGGGGTGCTGTTTGTTCTGTTTGTTCACTGCCACGCTTGCCCGAGCAAGCAGCCAGCTGGCAGGATGCTGGAGGGAACCCTTTCTTCGACCAAACCAACTGTGACTGGTGCGGGGAGGAGTGCGGGGTTCGGTGGGGATAGGGCTGTGTTTCCATTTTCTCTCCCGGCAGGGACAAGAAACTCACCTGTCAATCCTTCAGCCCAGTTAGAACAGGATAAAGGCAACAGTGCAGCAAGAGGGATTGCAGCCGAAAGGAAAGAGAAAACATATCTTCCTGGAAGGGCAGTGAGGGAGCGATCCCAGAATGTCATCCTAGGAGTGACAGCCTCAGTCTAACCTATAGCCATCTGTGACCGGAGCAGGTCACACCTCGCTTGGCCTCAGTTCCTCCAGCTGTACCGCAGCAGAGAAAGGCCTGGATGAGCTGATAACTAAGGTCGCTTCTAGTTCTGGGATTCCCCATCTATAATTCCTGCCCCAAGGCACATCCAGGAACGGAGCAGGGTGGACCCCTGACCCCTCACGGGATGTCTAGCACTTGCAGGAGGTGCTGACACCTTATGACCAGCTCCCTGCGGAAGTGAGAGCCGTTGGGTCTCAGCAGGCAAGAGGCCAGACTGATAATTGACTCCAGCCATGGGGGAGGCAGCCCGGCCTAATCAGTATGCAGTGCCTGTGCAGAGCGCTTAAGAAAAACTTATTAATTTCCCCTCCACAAAGACTGAGAGTTCGACAGTAATCACGGTATCGAGTCGTTAAGAAAAAAATCCCTCCATTGAAAATAGCGGTTGGGGTCTAGAGAGTTCAACAGGAAAAGATTGTATTAAGATAAAGGAGATTATAGCAGAGTGGACGTTAAAGGTTGTCGTTGTCTGGTAAATCACATCAGGGAGGCCCTGGGACTGCTGTGTCCCAGCGAGGGAGCCAGGACCCCGTTCCTGACCTGGCAACACACCAGCCGGCCCACCTCTCTCCCGTCTCTCTCCTGCCCTCCGAGACTGTAGCAAACTCAGGAATCTGATGTCCCTGCCACCTGAAACTGACCTGAGGACCCTCATTAGGGGCAGAAGGTGGAACAGTCTATAGATTCTGGAGGACAGATCTCTGCCCGAGGCACTCTTATAGTCTAGCCTGATGGTAGGGGCTTCCGAACATTTGCCCAGCAGCAGAGGGGCCTGGGGGGGGGGGCATGAGGTGTTTCTGCGTCACCTGTCCTGTTGGCATCTTCCTGGTAGGGATAGAGTCTCAGGACCTGAACCCCCTTGGACACTGCCTGACCTGCCTCCTAGACATAGGCTGAGTCAGAGTGGGCGTCCCGACTTGCCAATGGGGAGTTCCAATCCTGGTGGAAAAGCCCAAAGAATTCTCATGAGGAATTATCAGGATGAAGCCACATACACTCAGGTGCTAGATGGCCATCGCCCTCTGGGGCTCTCACCAAGTACTGGCTGGCTCGGTGAGATGCAGGGCAGAGCCAGGGGGTGGGAGCCCTGTGCTTTGACATCTTCACTTGGGCCAAATGAGAGGCTGTACAGACTCCAAAGATGCAGTCTGATCTGAAAGTTACACTGGACTCAGGACAAGAAGTCTCCAGTTGTTAATCGTTGGGAGGCCACCTGGAAGAGTGGAGTCATGGTGGGCTTCCCCTGCCGTTGCTGAGGGGACAATACAATGCAGAGGTTAGGAGGAGAGGCTCCTCGGCTTTGAGTCCTGACTCTGCTATGTATTGCTGTTCATCCTTAGGCGAGTTACTTAACCTTTCTGTGCACCAACGTTCTTATCTATGGAATGGTGGTAACGGTAGTAATGGTATCCACCTCACAGGGTTGTGATGAGGATTAAATGAATTATTACACATGAAGAGCTATAAATATAAATCTGCTCTTATCTCCTAACTGCTCTGGCCTCAGGTCACACAGTCAGTCGGTGGCCAAGCCACATGGTGTGACCACCTCCTGCCCATCACCTTCTTTCTGCAAGCTACTTCTTGGCGAATGCAGTATGGTGGCCAAGGGCTTGGAGGCCAGATGCCCAGAGTTCAAATCCCACTTCAACTTGAGTGAGTGACTCAGCTTCTCACACACTCAGCTTCCCCTCCGTTAAAATGAGGTCACGGGCCCCAGGTGAAGCTGCTGGTACTGTGAGGAACCCAGAACGTAATGGTCTCGGCCCATGGGCATCAAGGCCAGCAGGGCAGTGCTCTCCAGGTGACGTTAGCCCTCTGCAGCTGTAAGCCTTGGGCACGGGGGGCAGCTCTGGAGTCACCCTGAGTTTATGAGGCTGAGCTGAGGGGACCAGGCGAGTTATGTATAGTGGGGCGAGTGAAGGAGCTAAGGCGAGTCATTTTCCCAGTTAATATGCCCATTTAAGGAAGATTTGAGAGTGTGAAAACTTTTAAAAGGGATGCTACTTTTAGCAGGAGAGATCAATTCTGGGAAGGAGACCTTTCAAGGAAGGACCGAGCTGGGGTGAGGCTGGGGTGGAGGTACCAGGCAGGCCTGATCAGAATTCAGCCCCACAGGGAGGTTCTCTGAGGGCCTCTCTGTGCCCACCTGTCTCCAAGAGCTCAGGCCTCTAGGGACACCCAAAGCAGAAACTGGGTTGGATGGGGTGACCCTGGACCTAGGTCGGAGCCTTGCTGCTCTGGAACCTTGTGGCAGTGGGGGCCCTTGTCTCTATTATGGAGAGTAGGGAGTGGAGAGGTGTGGCTCAGAGGGGCAGAGGCAGGGTGAGGGCTGGGAAGGCTTCATGGAGGAGGTGCCACTTGAACTGAGCCTTGAAAGATGGGTTGGGAGGAAGGGGTGAAACCTTGTGGACATTGGACTTTTGATCCAGGAGATCCAGGTGGGATGGGGTGCCCACAGACAAGGTGAGATCCAGGCTTCTTCAGGCCTGTGCCCAGGCTCTAGAAGGGTGCCCATGAGCAAGCTTGAAGGAGGCTGGAGGCCTCTTCTTCCTCAGGGGAAAACTCCCTCTCCTGGAGCCTGTGGGTGGGAAATGTGGAATCTCTGCTCCCATACACTGTAAATGTCACATGGCCCCCTCAGCCCTGGCAGTGAGATTGGAGAGTGGATGTGGCCCTCACGCCCCATCCTCCCCCTCAGGGCAGGCCCTGCCTTCCAGAGTCTCATCTCTCAGCATTAGAAAGTGTGTCACCCAGGATCTTCCAGGGACCCCTGAAGCTCTAAAACCCCAGCCCAGCCCATGCACTTGTCCCGCTTAAAAGTGGGATGAGCCCGTCACCATGCTTGCTTGTTTCTTCCGTCTCCATTGGCGACCTGAGCACTGAGGAGTTAGTGCCTGCGAAGCTGGCTGAGATGAAAAGCCTTTCCAAGAGCCCAGTGCGGTTATTAATAACATCTCTCAGCTCTGAATGCCTCTTTAATTCCTCTGCGTAAACCACTCTGGAATCCATAACACTTGCCCCTTAGCCTGTGGTTATTCCACTCCCTTAATGGCCTTTTATGGAGGGACCTTATTGAAAGTTTTTCCCCAGCCTGAGTAAATCACATCCTCTGGGTAATCCTTGCCTGCAATTTTATTAACTTCTTACGAGAAGTCAGAGGGACCAGAGGGAGGCCAATGTTTCCTCTGTTCTTTTCCCGCAGTCCCAGTTCTTACCTGGGTCCCTTACCAGGCTAAGGTCCTCAAAGGAGGAGGTGGCTGGGGACCTTGGAGATCAAGGATGTTGAGGTGTCCCACCCAATGCCCCTCCCTCTCTCTCATGAATCAACCTTTCTGGGTGGGTAGAGCCTGGGAGACCTGGTGATGTGAGCTGGGCACGGGGGGAACATGGGCAAGCGCCAGGAAGGGTGGCACCCACATCAGTTGCCTGGTGCCTCTGTTACCTGGTACTTTGGTTGCCTAGTGCATTAGTTAAGCGGTACGTTGGTTATTTGGTGCATTGGTTACCTAGTGCATCAGTTATGTGGTGAGCCCTAGATTTGATAGCAGGGAGGGGGAAGCAGAACCAGAGCAGGACACTGGTGCTCAAAATTGGGAACGGGAAAAGGTAAGGACCATACTAATGCAAGATATTAACAATGGGGAAAGCTGTGTGCAGGGGAAAAGGGAGTGTATAGGAACTCCCTGTACTTCCTCCTCAATATTTCCATAAACCCCAAACTGCTCTAAAAATAAAGTCTATTAATTTAAAAAAAAAAAAAAAAGTCGAAGGAGACCCCAGGAAATGGAGATGCCGAGAAAAGATCAGGGGGTTCCCCTGGAGATCTGGGATGACTTTCAAGGGGCCTGTATGCCTCTCTCCTGCCCCAGGAGTGGGAGGGTAGGAGCGGGGCTGGGACTGTGTGTCCCCAGGGAGCAAGGGGAGTTTCTTAATGGAGACTAGACCCATCTCTACGGTCTGTTCCTTGGGCGGTGGGCAGATGTCCCCACAGAGAAGGACCATTTCAAACTGATAACCAGCTGTCCCTTTCTCCCCAACTCTGAACCCCGCAAAGATGCCAGCTCCTCCCCTCTGGTCTGGGAGAAAAGGGCAGCCCTGCACCCAGCTCTGGAGCTCTGGGAACTTCCTCCACACAGGGAGGGTTATAAACCCTCTCAGTGAGCTGGAGGAGGGGGAGAAAGGCAGGAGGCAGGGCTGAAGGCCCCTGTGGGAGGGGCCTGCGTCTGCCTCCGGCCACCCCCAGGAAGGATCTCAGAGGGGTTTCCAGCCCTGGGTGGCCGGGGCAGCAGAGGTTTTGAAAATTCCATCTGTAACCTGGAAAGACTGGATCCCCCACGGGCAGCGCTGTGAGGACCCGCCATCCGTGGTGTCCTGCCATCTGGACCCAGAGCGCAGGTCATTGGAGGAGGGGCCTGGGGGTCCCCTCTTCTTCTCGCATGCTGGGAAGTGGAGTGAGCATCCGGAGTCAGGAGTTGGGCTATTCCCGCCCACCCATAAGAGGGTCCAGGCCCGAGTTCCGACCTGTGGCAGGGGGAGAAAGCAGGCTCCGGCTGCCCCGGGCTCCCCGTCATCCGGCTTGGGCTTGGAACTGAAGGCCGGTTCTGACGCCCTCACCTTCCCTCCTGTGTCCCTAGCAATAGTGGCTAGCAGGCACTGGCACTTACCCGTGTGCTAGGCTCTGCATTGAGGGATGCACACGTGTGATCTCGTTACATCCTCACCCTATCTAAACAGATCTCCTTCTCCTAATTACTGTCTTCCATTGACCCCTATTTTCCACTTCTTAGCACGAATCGCAATTCATAGGATTAACGGTTGACTTATTGCTGTCTTCCCTCTGAGGCTCGAAATTCTCGCACTCGTTGCAGCATCCCCAGCGTCCACGATAAGGCAGTCGGAGCTCACTAAATATTTGTTGAATAAATGAAGGACTTAATCAAGTGAATAGGTTCAGAGAGGTAAGTCATTTTCTCAGGGTCACACAGCTTGGATCTGGTGGATCTGGAATTCATACCCAGGTTGTGGATGGCACATCTGAGCTCTCTTACTTGCTTTCACTTGCTCCCCCGTGGTGCTGGGAGGAGCTTGAATCCCAGGCCCAACACAGAAGCCGAGAATAACCCGAACCCTAGTGCCTTCACATTCCCCCCTGCAAAATGGGTTGAGCTTCTCAGTGGTGCTGCGAGCAGAGTCAGATTCTCCCTTGAGCTGGAGCCTGGCCGCTGGGCAACCTTTCTGGTGCGAGGTCTTTCTCTTCTTCCTTCTGGCTAACCGAAGACATGGATTTATAACCCAGCTGGGAGTGAGAATAAGCCTCAGGAAGGGGAGGCAGGGGGACAGTGAAGGACACAGACCCAGATGACTGGCTGTGGAAATAAAGGGCACATTCCTCTCCCTGCTGTGAGAGGAGGCAGCGGGAGAGGCCTGTTAGACCTGTGAAATACACCTGCGTCTGCTGCATTCCCCTCCCACTGCTCAGTTCCCCATCACTTGGCCCCAGTACAACCCAAGGAGCCTCCCCCTCCCACCTGACCCCTGCAGGCCACTCTCCACTCAGGAGCCAGAGTGATCGTAAAAGACAAACCTGATTAAAACTCTCAATGGCATCCCCATACTACTTACCAAAAAATCCCAAGTCCTCTTGGTGCCCTCGGCCTGATCTAGCCCCTTCCTCATTGCCCAGCTTCCTCTCATCCATGACCCCTCCTCACCAGCCCACCATCCTGGCCCTCTCTGCCGCAGGAGCTCCGCCCCCGCTGCGCACCTTTGCCCTTGCCATTCTCTACTTCCTCAGATCCTCTCAAGGCTGACTGCCTCTCATCGTGCAGGTCTCAGCGCGACTGTCACCTCCCGTGAGTGTTCTCTCCGGATCCCAGGCATTCCCTAGCTGCTCTTCCTGTTTCATTGCCGCATCTCACTTAACACTGCAAGTCTAAAATCTAGCCTGGACTCATTCATTCATTGCTTGTTCATTTCACGTCTGTCTGCACATCCCTCCCCCCTCCCCCCCGACCCCCCCCCCCCCCCCGTCAGCTCCACGAGGGCGGGGACCGTGTCTGTTCACTGCTCTGAACCTGGGGCCTAGACCACTGAGTGCCTCATAGTAGGTGCTCAATAAATGTTTGTTGAATGACTGAATGAAACTTTCACTTCTGGAGGGAGGGTCCCCTGGGGATCCCTGCTGAGAGGCTCAGCTCGCTCCTGCCACAGGCCTTGACATGCCAATGCTGGGAAGTGGGGGACAGGGGGAGGGAAGTGGGGGTGGGCCCGGAGCTCCCAGCCTGAGCGCTACCCTTGCAGGTGCTGAGCACCCCGAGTGACACCGAGACGGAGGCCCCTGCAGTGGATGGCCACCTGGGGAGCCAGCGCCTTATTAATAAGGGCCATAGCACATGCCGGGGGGTGGTGGGGAGCGAGGCAGCTGCCCCGCCGCTCCACAGCCCTCCCCCACCTCCCCCACAAGATGGACCGTGACCAAGTGGGGAAATGGCATCATATTTTCTGGAATGTCACTTTTTATTAGGGCTGCCTTGTAAATGGGTTTGTGGCTAATCCTGGGCCCTCCCTGCAGACGGCCCCTCCATGGGAGTTCTGCCCTGGCTGGGTGGCACCTGCAAGCCAGCCAGGGGGAGGCAGAGGAATGTCGCCTTCCCATCTCTGGCCTTGGCTGGCCTGGCTCCCACAGAGGCCACACCTGAGGGGAGAACATCTGGGCCCTGGGACGGGGGAGGGTGGACTCTGCCCAAACTCCTCGGGACTTCTGCCTTGCGGGGTGTCGGGGCGGAGTGGGAACTGAGGGACAAAAATAAAGCTGAGTGGGAGGGAAGAGAAGGAGAGAGGGAGACAGAAAGGGTGTGGGCCGCTTGGTGGCAGGAGGGCCAGGGCAGGAAGGCCTGATTCAGGCCCCAGCCAACATCCGGCTTAGCCCTGGAGTGTGCGGGGGCTTTGAGGAGACAGCAGAGCTGCTGACAGAAGCGGAGTTGAGCTGTTCTCTGTTATTTTTAGGGGAAACACAGCACTCTGTCACCTCCTGGAAGACCTCCTGTCCCCGGCGGGCAGTAGCTCTCAGTAGCTGCGGACGGCCCTGCCTCCCTGTGGAGCTTCTCCCCTCCACCAGCTGCCTCAGCAGGACCCCTGAGTGGCCCAGCTCTGCGGCTGTCCTGGGTCCCCGTCCTCGGCCTGTCTGGAGACCCCACCCACCTCCCCCCTCACTGGGCCGTGACCCCAGCTTGGTCTCCGGCTGGACCTTCAGCCCCTCCCTCTCGTGGGCCCTGCCGTCACCCAGCCCTGACCCCTCTCTGAACCCTGATCCTCCATCCTGAGTCCTGTGGCCCAGACAGGCCCGCCCCACACCCTCCCCCCCGCCCCTGCCACTGTGTGCCATGACCCCCTTCTCTCGGGTGTGGCCTGCAGTTGGCAGGGAGGCCTGAAGGCCCGCTCACTTGGTCCTGAGCTGACGGAGAATGTCATTAGCAGGCTCCTAACTGGGCCATGCTTCCCCAGTTGTCGAGACAGGCTGCGGACTGTGCCAGAGAAATATCACACTCCTTACATCTCGCTCCCTGGGGTGGTGCCTGAGACCCTACCTGTACCTATGAAATGTCCCGGCCCCTGGGCTCCCTCCTGCTGCCTCTCTCTGTTGCCTCCCTCTGCAGGATTGGGGATGTGTGTTTCTAGGGGTGTCCTTGTGTGGCCTTAAGCATCATTGTTAGCTCTCCCATCAGTTGAGATTTCTGCTCGGAGCCCCTCCACTAGCTCCCATGCCTCCACTCAACCCTGGAATAATCCTTGTGACTCCCAAGGTGGGAAGTAACATTATCCCCATCGTTGGTCCAGGAAACAACGATCAGAGACGTCAAGTCACTTGCCTAAGGCCACAGAGCCAGACACTGGCAGAGCCACGATTGGGATGGAGCTGTGGGTGGCCCTGGCCTGGGTCCCTGGGGCTCAAGTTGACCCATATCTGATTGGAAGACCCCGTGTGGGCACTCCCAGGTGGCAGAGGCTGGGTGAGGGGTGCAAAAAGAGCAGCTAAGTCTGGAGCAGTCTGTGGGGTCAGATACTGTGACCACCTCCCTCATGGCCTAATCACCTCTCAAAGGGCCCACCTCGTAAAACCATCACGTTGGGGATTCAGTTCAGCATGTGAATGTTGGAGGGACACATTCAGTCTATAGCACACAGTATACATATAGTGTATCAATATGAGAATGCATGTATTGTGTGCGTACAGTGCACGTACACTGTACCTTGTGTGTATATGGTGCATATATACGGTGCATGGCGTACAGGTAGTGCATATGCAGGGTGTGTACACGACTTGTGAATGTAAAGTGCTCAGTGGTGATGCTCCCCACCCCACTCCCAGCTCCTGGTTCCCTGGGGGGCAGCACTGCCATCTCCACACTGGCTCCCAGGGCGTACACCACCCGCCCTGCAGGAACCATCAGGGGAGCAACCGCCCATCACACCCCATGGAAGCAAGTGGAAACATTGCTTTTTATTGAGACCAATATGTTATTGAAACAACTTGAATCAGCTTCAAAGTAAGTTAAATAAGAAGAGATCATCTCCCTTAGTTTCACAAATCAAGGGGGATACAGAGAAAGAGGGAAACAAAGAGATCATGGAAGCCAGGAAACAGATGGGCTTGGGTGGCCCGAGTTCCTGCCCGAGGGGAGGGGGAAGGGTTCTGGTGTGGTGTGCTGGGAACGAATCTTCTTTTCCTTCTTCCGACTGAAGAAGAACCTGGTCCAGAATGCCGTTCCTCCTCCTGCTGCCGCATCGCTGGGGAGAGGCTGGCGTCTCTGTGGTGCGGGTGGATTTAAGTCTGGGTCACTTGTCTTTCTCCTGTGGGCAGTGGACGTGCCCAGAGGTGCCTTCCTCGCCACCGCAGGGTTCCCGGTGCACTGGGGCTGTGGGGAGGTACATCTCTGTCTTGGGGTGGTTTGGGGCTGCAGTTGGCAGTCTCTGGTTCCCGGACACCTGTGGAGAGCTTGAATTTTCTAGCGTGGTTGCAAGGCCATCTGAGGCTGCTCAGTGGGCGTTTACTGTGCTCTGTGTCTCCGCGTGTGCGTGCGTGTGTGCAAGCGCCTGGGCGTTCAGCAGGGCCTGGCTTGGAATATCCAATCCACGCTGGATGAAGGGAGCTGCTGGCTGCCTGTTCTGTTTCCCTAACTACGGCCACCGCCTCGCCTTGTGGCAAGCTGCCTGCAGCTGAGAGAGGTGTGGGAGTTCCCTCTCCCTGTAGCAACTCCTGCACGAGAGACCCCACTTTCCCATTCTGAGGCCACCTGGACCCAATGCCCGGGGTCAGGGAAGGGGCACCTGCAGCTCTTAGAGATTAGAGACCAAGGCCGATTGCCAGTTGAAAGCTGGGGGACCAAGGACAGGCATGAGAGTGAGACCGGGGGGAACACACCAGGAGGGAGGCAAGTAGGGAGAGACATCATGCAGGGGCAGCGAGACAGATGGGCCAGAGGAGCAGAGAGGCTGACCCGAGAGAGCAACTCCGGGGGAGTGAGACCTGCAGAGAGAGAGAGGCGGGTCACAAAGCACCGAGCAAGAGGAATCTAAGGCGACGGAGGCCAGAAACACTGCAGGGACGAAAAGGCATAAACCAGGACGAGAGAGACAGAAGGGACCAAGCTGCCCCCAGTGGGGCTGGTGGGGCAGGTGATGCTGACCCCCGCCGGGGCTTTGACAGGCTGGTGGGAGGCGTGCGAATTTGTGATTTCAACCTGGTCCTCCAGAGGGTCTGCAGAAAAACAAACCCCGCTAAACATCTCTCACCGACTGTCATCTTCATTCGCTTTTGTCTTCAGAATAAAGAGAATTAGAAACTCCTGAGGTCGATTTCTACACGGCTGACTTTCGCTCTCCCTCCCTCCCTCCTGCCCTCTTGCTTCATCGTTCTCTGCTCTGTGTGTCTTGTCCCCCAGCTACTGGCCTCTCTGACCTGCCATGCGGGGGTCTCTGTCCGGGTCTTTGTCGTACTGTCATCTGGAGTGTCCGGCTCTCTCACCTCCTTGCCCGCCTCGTCCCTGCCCCACCCCCACGCCCCTCCCCCCATCCCCGCTTGGCCTGAGGGATGGCCGCTCCAGATGCCCGCTTCTCCCAGCTGTCTCCACAGCTCAGCCCGCAAGCTGACAGGGCTCATAAATCACTGTGGCAGGCGGGGCGGGGAGAGGAGCGGGCAGCATGTGCTGACGCAGCGCCAGCCTTAGGAGTTGGGGTTCTCAGGTGCGTGGTGAACTGCTGGGGTGCAGAGCCTGTGGCTTCTCTCTTTTCGCAGTTCAACAAAGCAACCTGGTTATGGTGCCTGTGTTGGAAGCTTAGCCTTGCCCAGCTCCATGGAAAGTGGACAAGAAGAAATAGGTTGAATGCAAAGCAAGGGGGATTTAGGTTAGACTGAAAGAAGAACTTACTGTGGTGAGGATTATCCTTAGAAAGGAGAGACTTGGGGAAAGGTGATATCTCTTGGCAAGGAGTCTATAAATTTTGGATGGAGAGATTCTGTCTGGTGGTTTAGACGTAGTGCTGCCTGGAGAGCCTGGAGACAGGGGGATGGACTAAATGATCCGCTCAACACAGAGCCTGTACTTTGTTTGAGGGACACCGAGGGTCAGAAGATCTTGATCCCAGGCTCTGGGAGGCCATAGAGCCAAGAAGTAACCAGTGGGGACCCAGGAGATATGCAGCCTGGCATCAGGCCTCAGCTGCCCCTCAGACCCTCTGTGTGCTCTTGGGCAAGTCCCTCAACCTGGCTGGTCTCCATCTGTAATGTGGGGATAGTACCATTTCGTAGAGTTGTTGTGAGGTTTAAAGGATGAGGCACGTAACGGGTTCTGCACAGTGCTCGGCACAGAAAGCACAGTTATAATTGCTGCGCAAGTCACTCCACGTTGCTAAGCCTCAGTTTCTTCATCCATAAAATTGGATGCCTAGCCCTCACTCACCATCAACACACATCCACTGAACCCCTGCTATGTGCCAGGCTCTGTTCTAGGCACTGGAGATACAACAATTCACACAGCAGACAGGATTCCTAACCTCATGGAGCTCACATTCTAATTGGGGCGGGGGTTGACAGACAAAAGACAAATATATGTACTATGAGAAAATGAGACAGGATGTCTAAGTGATGGGGGTGGGAGAGGCTATTTTATATAAGGTGATCGGTCAGGACAGACAGCTCTGATAAGGCAACATTTGAAACAGAGACCTATGGGGATCAAGAGAATGAGCTGCAAAGATATCTGGGGTAGGAACATGCAGGCAGTGAGAGCAGCAAGTGCAAATGTCCTGGGGCAGGACTATGCTTGGTGAGTTTGAGGAACAGCAAGGAGGTGAGTGTGGTAGGAGTGGAGTGAAGGAGGCGAGAGCAGTAGGAGAGGCCACTGGGGAGGAAACACAGCCCATTGTAAGGGTTTCATCTGTTGTCCCAAGGAAATGTGGGGCTCTTACAGGATTCTAGTAGTGAAATTCACCTGCACCGGGAGGCCCTTTGGTTGCCACATCCTAGAGCAATTGAACTTCCTGCTGCTCCTACCTGTTCAGGACCTGGAGACCAGCACGTCTGAGGCTCCATCCCTTGCTTACCACGGTCTGATTCTGGTCTGTAGAATGTAGGGCTTTTAAATAATCATTAAAAAACACAAATCCTTCTTGCCAAAGTGGAGGGAAGAATTTAGTGCATCCAGCCTTGTTCCAAGTGGCAGCTTCATCTTTGTTTTGTAAGTGTGGCAATGAGGCTCCGGAACGTTCTGTGCTGCTGAAGGTCATATGAGCCATATGGTGTGGAAGAAAGGGATTTCATTGACCACTGATTTATGGGCATCTTTGTCAATGTATATCTTTTGAAATTGCAGACATGCACACGCATAGAGAACTCCCAAGCCCAGAGTGACACAATCACAGCATCCTTCCCCTAAAGGCCATCTATTGCCAAACGTATCATAAATGCTGAGAAAGTGAGCACATGCGCTGAGCACCACCTTCTCTCAAGCTGCAGCCAAGGCAGACATCCCTAATCAATAACAGAGCTCCTTCATGCTGAGCTCAGATGTAGCCTCTGAATTCTGGAAAGCCCACATGCAGGTGGTTCCTAAAAGGAAACATATTTGCCATTTCTGCTGTAGGGGCAGGCTGTCCTGGGGGGTGGGGAACAGCATGGCCTAATCTCTGGACTTGGGAACTTTTGCTGCCTGATTTATAAACTGACCACAACTCTAGTATATGAGACAGAATCGGGGAAACCTCAGAGGGTGCTGCCCTGATACTTGGCTTTCCAACCTCTGGGTCCCCTGCCCTCCCAAAGGTGTTCAGAGTGACTGAAATTGTTTGAATTCCTCATGGGATTTGTTCCAGCTGCCAGAAATGGATCAGGCTTGTGACTGGTGAACCCAGACAAGGGTACCTGCAGCTAAATGAGCTGGAGATGGAGGTAGGTCCCGAAAGCAAGCCCTTCCCTTGGCTCAGGTGCGGATCAGATATGGAACCAAGAGAGCTGCCTCGCCGCCAAGCACGGTAACCAGAGGGAAAGGAGCGATGATGATCTGACAGAGAAGAATGAGGGTGGGGGGAGAGGGGAGGGAGGAGGGGAGGGGGAAACTGTGGACCAGCCTTTGGTCAGACCCCAAGGCTCTGCTCAGGTTCCCCAACCCCTAAGGTCTTTTCACATTGGATTCATGTCATCATGGACTCCTGGAGGTCCTGAGCCCTTGTTTCTGGGATCTGTTGAGAGCAACAAGCAAGGCAGAATAATGTGGGGAGACAGACAGACCTTGTGCTCCGCTCACTTGCCTCAGTCTCCTCATCTACAAAATGGGCTTCATATCTTCACGAGGAGCGTTGTAACGCTCCCAGCCTTTCCCCACGCGGCCACAGTCTGCAGCTGAGCTTCTGGCAAATGCTAAAGCTGGCAGTTAGACTTTGTTTGTGGGGTTCCAGTGTCTCTCGGTCTCAATTGGATCTGCACTCGGGTGTCGAGACAGTGAGTTTATTTATTGGGACCTGTTAAACCCTAACAGTACCCACGCCATGAGCTTGGTGTGAGGATGGAGAAAGTGCTGGGATATCCTACAGCCATCTGTATCTACATCTACATCTGCATCTATATCCTCTACCGCATCTATATGCTGTATCCTCCCGAGCATCTCTACCATCTGTATACCTTAGGGCCCAGCAGAGATTGGAACTCAATCTAATTGCATTTGACAGGTCCTTCCCTTCCAGGCTCTTCCTCTGGTGCCATGGCGGGGAGGGGCCAGGGAGGGCCTAGGGGCATTCCCCTGCTTTCCTGGAAGAATAAGGCCACTTATCACCGTGGGGCAGCTCCCTGCTCCTCAGCTGTGATTTGGAACAAGCAATTCGCTCCCTGTGCAAAACCTCAGAGAGTCCAGGAGATGTTTGTAATTTAACTCTGCTTGTCACCAACAGCAAGGGGTGACCTCGGGGAAGCTCGGGGTCTGGGGCTTGGGGCTCTAAGGGAGTGGGTGGCAGGATACAGTCTCCCAGAAGGTCAGGGAACCAGGGCTAACTCCAGTCCTTTTTCTAGCCTTCACCGGGTGTTTACGTAGGGCAGCTCTGTGCCAGGCGTGGTGCTGGCTGGTGAGCACTTGCTATTACCACGCTATCAATCATAAAAAGCACGAGAACGCTGTTGATCCATGGCTCCTCGTAGAAACCTTTGGGGCTAGATGCACTTCCGAGGCTGAATTTTTCCCAGATTTTAGAAATGTAATGTTCTATAAATTATGGAACACTCAAACGTATTCATATTTCATTTCCTAGGTAGCAAAGTACATGTGAATAGTGCCAGCAAGTGAGATAAAGACCATAAGTGCCTCGAAGGTCAGTTCAGTTCAGGTTTTGCTGCCAAATGAGTCTTCTTTTTTTAATAAATTTTTTTATTTCATTATTTTATTTTATTTATTTATAGCTTCTGGCTTCATTGGGTCTTTGCTGCAGTGCGTGGGCTTCTCATTGTGGTGACCTCTCTTGTTGTGGAGCATGGGCTCTAGGTGCATGGGTTTCAGTAGTTGTGGCATGTGGGCTCAGTAGTTGTGGCGCACGGGCTTAGCTGTTCTGCCACAGGTGGGATCTTCCCAGACCAGGGATTGAACCCGTGTCCCCTGCACTGGCAGGCGGATTCTCAACCACTGCTCCACCAGGGAAGCCCCTGCCAAATGAGTTTTAGAAAGCTTTTTGGTTTTCAGAGCTTTGGGGCTGCTGGAATCGTGGAGAGGGGATGGGGGACTGTCCCCTTTCTGAGCTCTGGGCAGGCATTGGGCCAAACACTTTCACTTGATTAACACATTAAATCCTCATAAAAGCCCTACCAGGTTGGTTCTATTTTATAGATTTTATATATTGTTCCAACTTTACAGAAGAAGAAATCCAGGCACAGAGAGGTTGAATAACTTGCCTAAGGACACACAGCTGGTTAGTGGCAGAGCGTGGATTCCAGATGAGGTCTGTTGAGTGCCAGAGCCTGCCGTCCCCACATAGTTTATAATCCAGTGTGTGTGCATGGGGGAAGGGGAAATTAACAATAATTATCATCATAACAGGGTGGGACAAATGCCAGAACTGGAGCATCCATGTCCCCGAAGGCCAGAGGAACGGCCTAACACAGCTTAGGGATTTGGAGAAGATGACCCAGAGGAAATGGCATCTACTGGAGACCTGAGGGTTGAGTGGACACTAGCAAGGCATTGGTGGGGAAGGGAAAAGCATTTCAAGCAAAGGCAACAGCATAAACAGCAGGTGCAAAGGTCTGGAGGACAGAGAGAACAGTAAAAGTCAGGAAGACAGAAAGGAGTTGGGGCCTGGAATGGGAGGCAGCGTGGATCCAGAGAGGTAAGTAAGGGCCAGCCTCCAGGGGACGCCCTGCTGTTTCTGTGTGGCTCCTACAGCCCCGCCCCCTGTGGAATCCCACGATGGGAGGAGGTCAGATAGTGCAGCGCTCCGGATCAGGCAGAGAGGAAACTCACGCGCCGGACGATTTCCCCGATGCACCGGAATCCGAGTCTGCAGCCCCAGCCCCTTCGAGGGCCGGGCAAGCAGGGGTCTCAGCGGGCACACATGGAGAAAAGGATTATTGATCTTTGAGTGGGAGTCCTGATTAAACGCCGGGGCTCGCAAGGCTGGGGTGAGAAGTGGATCAGACTCTGGAGTGTCAGGGTTCCCAGGCGGCCAGGCGACACCTCCTCCCTCCCGGCGCTGGGCTCTCGAACACCTCTGAGTTCGAGAATGCACAGGCTGCCTCTCTCCCGGAGACGAGGCCCTCCCAGCCTGACAGGTGAAATCTTTATTATGATGATTTTTATTTGGGGGCGTGTGTGTGCGTGTGTGAGTGCGTGAACATCTGGGGCCGAGGCGGCGGCAGCTGAAATCCCCGCAAACAAGGCTCATGAATATTCCACGCAGGTGCCCGCCGCGCTTTGCATTCATCCATTATTTATACGTGAAATAACGAAAGCTTCGTAAGTAATGAAAGTGCCTGCGTCCCAGCTGCATCTTCCGCTTCCCTCTGCCGGCCCAGGTGAGGAGCCGGCCCTGCAGGAGATTGGCATCCCCGTGGGATTCCCAAACTCCCCTCTCACGTCAGAATCCAAGTCCTTCATAGGAAGGAGGCGTGTGTATACACTTGTGTACGTGTGTACTCACTTGCACACCCAGGGAGGGGTCTGCACGCACAGGGCTGGACAGCTGGGGTTGTCTACACTGCAGACTCTACTGGGAAGGCTCCGACCGACAGAGAGAAAAGCCTTGCATTATATTAAACACGAGCTGGGCAAACATCAGACACATCCTGGTTCAATTCAGTTCCAACCTCATCTCTGGGGCTGTGGTACCGATGTCCCGGTGTCTGCTTCAGGAGGGGAAACCGTTTTATGAAGTGCTTCCCCATTTTACTCCTTTAGATACACGGCAGCTCTTTACAGAGACGGACAAATCCTCCTATAAACCTTGGCCCCTGGACTCTGTACTATGCAGGCTGCTTCCAAGTCTTTGGGGGTGGAGGTGTGGCAGGAACGCAGGTGTGCCCAGGCCGAGTAGAGGCCCCTGGGGTGGAGTGAAGACCTACACCCAGTTCCTAACCACCTCCCAGAAATTTGACAACACCTCTGACCACCAACCATCTTCTGTTTTCCGTGCTTCCCCACTGCCCTATCTCCAACCTGCCAGCCACCTTTTATAGCAGTTGTAATTACTGTGCCACTTTGCAAAGATGCTTAGCGAGGGTAAGTAATTTGCCGGAAGTTTCAGAGCTGTGAGTAGGAGAAGCTGGGTCTGTCCAAAATTCCCCTCTTTCCATTGCTGCACAATTAAGAAATTGTTGTCTGGCTACTGGGCCCACCCTGGATGGATACCCACATCCTGAAGGGGTGCATGTTTTCTCCTGGACCACTGAAAGGCGGAAGTGTGTGGACTCTATTGATTGGGACATCGAATGCTTTGTTTTTGTTTTTTGTTTTTGTTTGTTTGTTTGCGGTACGCGGGCCTCTCACTGCTGTGGCCTCTCCCGTCGTAGAGCACAGGCTCCGGACGCGCAGGCTCAGCGGCCATGGCTCACGGGCCCAGCCGCTCCACGGCATGTGGGATCTTCCCGGACCGGGGCACGAACCCGTGTCCCCTGCATCAGCAGGCGGGCTCTCAACCACTGCGCCACCAGGGAAGCCCCGAATGCTTTGTTTTAAATAAACATTGAATGAGAAAAAGCTAAATATGAAAAGTGTTCTCATCCCTGGTTGAACAGAATCACTAGGGGGAGTTTTCAAAAAATGTTTAAATCGAACTTTTGATAAAATTGTAGAATTTTTTTTGCGGCACGCGGGCCTCTCACTGTTGTGGCCTCTCCCGTTGCGCAGCACAGGCTCCGGACGCGCGGGCTCCGCGGCCATGACTCACGGGCCCAGCCGCTCCGCGGCACGTGGGATCTTCCCGGACCGGGGCACGAACCCGTGTCCCCTGCACCGGCAGGCGGACTCTCAACCACTGCGCCACCAGGGAAGCCCAAATTGTAGAGTTTGACTTAATTGTAGATTCACAGGCAGTTGTAAGAAATAAGACAGAGAGATCCTGTGTGTTCTTCGTTCAGTTTCTCCCAAGTGTTAACATCTTTCAAAGCTATAGTATAATATCATGCCAGGAAATTAACCTTAATATAATCCACCAGTCTTATTCAGATTTCATCAGTTTTATGTGTACTAGTTTGTGCGTGTGTGTTTATGCAGTTTTATCACATGTGTAGGTTTGCGTAACTGAATCTAGTCAAGATACAGGAAGTTCCAACAGCACAAGATCCCTCGTGTCACCCTTTGATAACTACATCCATCCCAGCCTCATCACCTCCACACACCAACCACCTCTCTGACCCCTGGCAGCTACTGATGTGTCCTCCGCCTCTATAATTCTGTCATTTTGAGAATATTATATAAACAGAATTGTACAGTATGTAATCTTTTGGGTGACTGGCTTTTTTCATTTAGCACAATATCCTGAAAACTCATCCTAGTTGTTGCCTATGTCACTAGTTCATTCCTTTTTCTCGCTGGGTAATATTCCATGGTATGGACGGACCACACGTTTTTTTAACCATTCACCTGTTGAAGGACATCTGGGTGGTTTCTAGTTTGGGGATATTACAAATAGAGCTGTTATTGGGAAGCTTTTGAAAAAAACTCAGCCAAACAGACCTCTCCCTTGAAGGTTCTGACTCAGATGAGGGTGGGTCTAGGGTAGGGCCTAAGGTGTGAGACTGTGTGTCACTTCAGACTTCTCTGGGATTTCTGCTCCTTCTCCTCTCCTTCCTCTTCTTCTTCTTCTTTCTTCTTCTTCTCCTTCTCCTTCTCCTCCTCCTCCTCCTTCTTTTCTTCTTCTTCTTCTTCTTCTTCTTCTTCTTCTTCTTCTTCTTCTTCTCCTTCTCCTTCTTCTCCTTCTTCCTCTTCTTCCTCTTCTCCTCCTCCTCTTCCTCCTCCTCCTCCCCCTCCCCCTCCCCCTCCTCCTCCTCCCCTCCCTCTCCTCCTCCTCCTCCTCCCCTCCCCCTCCTCCTCCCCTCCCCCTCCTCCTCCTTCTTCTTCTTCTTTTAAACGGGGTCTTATCTCCCCTACCAGGGATTGAATGTGCACCCTCAACAGTGAAAGTGCGGAGTCCTAACCACCGGACTGCCAGGGAATTCCCTGGGATTACTTCTGTCTTCTTTTTATATGAATAGGGAATCTGAGTTTGGGGAGAATGTTCTGGTCTGGATTTTGGGAGATGTGTGTCCCACCACTCTCTCTCTTTGCACTATACCTTTTATCCCATTATGGCCTCACTAGGGACTCAGTTTCTCCATCTGCAAACTGGGAACTGTATTTCACTCCTGTAGCTTTCTAAGATAGAAGAAAGCAGTTGTGGCTATGAGATTCTTGGGGTTCCTCCAGCACAGAGCCTGGGTTCACCCGAAGGAGGGTGATGAGCTTCACCTCTTAGCTGCCTGTAAGCTGGAAAGGCTGAAAGCGTCCGGGAGCAGCTGGCCACTGCTGCCTGTCCTCCTCTGCAGCCCACACGGTGGACACTGCTCGGATGTGAGCTTGTCACGTGCAGCTCAGGCCCCAGCCTCTGTCTCTGTATCTTAGAGAAAAGACAACCTCAGGGTGGACGAATGAGGCCAAATCCTACAGCCCTCCCCCTCCCTCTACCCCTGCCCTCCTCCCCACACGATGGCCCCTTGCCTTAATTCTTTCGCTCCCCTAGGCTCTCCCTTGGGAAGGGAAGTCCAAACTTCTCTCTGTTTCCAGAGTAAGGCTGGAATTATTTAACGCCAAATCAGTAAGTGTCAGCAGCTTGCAGCTGAACTGCTAAGAGGAATGATTCATAACCCCATGCCAGGCACCGAGCATTCCCTCCCCATCTTCACGGCCCTCCCCTCGAGAGAGAGGAGATAAATTACTGTCGTTGCCTTTTATGGTACACATAATCGGGTGGCAACTTGGAGACTCGACTCACCTCAAAGTCATTTACACTAAATTATTCATTTGGCTGAGGAAGTCTTCAGTTGGAGGGGGAAATAGCCTCTCTCCTCTCTGGCTTTGGGATGCCCTCTCCATACTAGGCCTGGAAAATCCAGGTTCCCCTTGGCAACCTCTGGACCTCAGAGTCCTGGAGTGGAGTGAGGAGGGCAGAGGAGGGTGTCTGAGCTGCAGGAACCTGCTTACCTGCTTAATCTTCTGGAGGATACAGCTGGGGTCTGGATGTATCTGTCTCAATCACTGCTCAGAGGGGACCACAGGTCCTTATTCACATCCCTCCCATCTTCCTTTCCTCCTCCCCCCTTTTCCTCACTCCCTCTTCTCTCCCTTCTTTATTTCCTTCTATAAACATTTATTAAGTCTCTACTAATATGTGCCCTATCAGTCAGGAAATGGAAGGGTATGGTGCAGTAACAAACATCCCCCCAATTTCAGTGACATAAGATCACCAGGCATATTTCTCATGCAAGTTACTTGTTGTCACAGGCCATCCCTGGGTTCTGTTGTATGTGATCTTCAATTTGGGAAACAGGATGGTGGAACAGTCACCATCTTGAACATTACTGGCACACATACCTCCTCTTGAAGCTTCAGAAATGACATATGTCACTTCTCCTGTTTCATGGGCCAAAGCAAGTCACATGGCCACATTGAAACTTAAGTGGGTAAGAAAGTGTCACCTTACCATGTGCCTTGATGACTATCTCACAGGTGCTGTATCAGGCCTGGAAGATAACAAAGAAAGGGGCGTGGTCTTTTCTCTGGGTGAACTCACGGCCTAGTGCAAGAGGGAGCGGGAAGAGGCAGGAGCACAGCTGATGGTGATCCAGGGGGCTCAGTGCAAGGAAAGAGCTCTTCATGGAACTCGTGGGAGGCAGGGTGATGTGGGATCTGGCATCAACGGGTGACCCCTTCGGGCTCTTTGCTTGTGGGCAAGGGAATCCATTTCTCTGAGGTTCAGTTTCTTCCTTCTTCCTTTGGGGGTGATGATGGTGATGCAGTAACACCTGACACACAGGGTAGTTGTGACAGATGCGTGAGCTAATGTCTGTAGAAGCCTTTGCTATGAATTCATTTACACTTTTTAAATAGTAATAACGCTGAGTTGTTTGTCACGGGTACATTCAGCTCCTGAGCATGGCCACCACCCTCTGTGCCTCTGGGTCAAGACTCAACCTGCTGGGCTTGGTCTGCTGGGAACTCTCCAAGGAGCTGCCCTCAGCTCTATGGAGACACCAATTACCCCGGAAAATGCCACTGTGGGCTGGGGGTGTGGGCTGCCTCCTGGCAGGTGGGGCTTCAGGCTGGAAAGACACGCCCCAAGGCCCAGGGGCAGCTCTCTCTAAGCCCCAGACCCTGGGGCATTCATTCATTTATTTAACACATATTTACTGAGTATGGCATCTGCAAGCATTTTGCTGGGGCTGAGGAGACAGCAAATGACAAGACAGACAGGCTCCCTGTACTCAGGGTGCTGGCAGCGGAAGAGGTCATTTTTGTGGTGGACACCCTTGGTTGACCAGATGCCCCTGGGATCCCCATGACCACTTCTGTGTTCGCAGCCCTCAGCTTCTGCGTGCTTTGCTTCTAACGCCCCTGCGACTCTCTGCAGAAGCCTACCCGTGGGCCACCTGAGCTGGCGTGCCTACGTGTGCAGAGAACCAGCAGTTTCCCCAGAGGCGGCCCTTAGCCAAAGACTCATGAGAGTTGGAGAATGAAAGTCCCACCCCCTTGCCTGGAGTTGGGACAACACCTGAGATGTAATTTCTGCTCCAGAGCCCGTAGAGCTTCTCTGTCCTGCTTTCCTGCTCCCTTATCAGTTTCTTCTAGGAACACTTCCTTACATCACCAGCACACAGATCTTCATCTCAAGGCTGGCTTCTGGGGGCCCTCACTTAAGAAACCTACCTGAAACCCTTCCTTTCTCAGTGGGGCCGAACTTTAGTTTTGTTCCGGGGTCCTTTCCTCCCTCCATGTGAGTCAGCATGAATACTGGTTAGCCTGATCTGTTGTGCTCACCTTTTCTCCCTTGCTCTGGGGTGGGTTAACAGGGAGAAGGTGACCCAGATGTGGCCAAAGACACATGATGGAAAATCCATTGAGGGCTTCTAGAAATGGTTTTCTTAAAATGAGACACAGAACAGAATCCCCTTCCCTTACCGGCCACACTGCATGTGAGGCTGGAGCCCTGATGGCCACATGGAGGAAGCTAAACTGACACCCGGAGGGTGGCCCAGCTCATAGGTGAAAGGCACCAGGGTCCTGGATGCCAGTGAAGCTCAGAATTCACCAATGGAGCCAGCCTACCTCAGAATGTGCCGTTCTGAGAAAAGATTAAATCCCCTATTTTGTGGAGCCATTTTGCGTCGGGTCTGCTGTTATTTGCAACCAAAAACATCTCAGTGGCTATGATTTTAGATGGGGCCAAGTTGCCGTGCAAGGGGGACCCCTTACAGGTCTCTATCCTGCAGGTGGGTCCCATCTGGGTTCTCCATCATGCACCAGGTTTGGGATAAATTACACAACATCGCATGGCATGGTTAAAGAATAAGCTTCATTGGAGAAAGAGAAAACTAACAAGGCAGGGCCAAGAAGCAAAAAAGTGAAAGGGTGGGGTCAGATGCTAGTGGGGAGGACTCTCTGTGGGCTGGGGTTGTAGCCTCATCTAATTTTCCCTCCATCACTTCTCCTGAACCATCATTTTTTTCCCCTTATAAACTATATAAATCTCATTACCTTCTTTGCTGTGGCCATCAGGAAGCTCAGAGTTGGATTTGTGGCACACCTCACTTATTGTTAGGACCTTGCATGATTGTGTTCTCCCTTAGCCAGCATTATCTTATTTTCCCTTTACTCCATGTTCCTCATCCATTTGTTTTTATTCTGTTAGGCTCTGTGTATTTCTGTAAATCCTGTGAGTTATTCTTTAGAGTGAAGTAAGATGTGTCTCAATCAGCCCATCTATCCCCTGAAGCTGCACTGGAACCTCCCTGAGGACAGTGGCTGTTAAGTGGCTCTTGAGAGCCTCCCCAGGCCTCTGGCAGAATGACGAGGAGCCTACAAGCCCTTTTCCTCTGCAGCTTCGAGGAGGTATTTATTGGCTACCTTCCAGCCACATTTCAGCTGTCAGTCCCAACATTCCTCAACCTTATTCTCCTTTTCTAGGCCCAGGGGATGGTCCACCCCAGTCTCCCAAATGCCAGGCCTTGGCAAGGGAGTGGAAAATCCTTTGAAATTCCCAATAAATAAATAAAAATAACTTTGAGGGCTTGTCACCATGGATACCAAAGGCTTGGTTAGTTGTCATGGCGACCCTTGGGTAGGCTCTCTGCCTGAAATGATCAGCATCACTGAAAAAGAAGACCAAGAGAGGGAGAGATAGGACCACGAGCTCAGAGTGAGAGCTGGGCGCCAGCAAATTTCTAGAGGCAGGTCGAGAACAGGGGCAGTGTGTGTTGTGTGTGTGTGTGTGTGTGTGTGTGTGTGTGTGTGTGTGTGTGTGTGTGTGTCAGGGGGCCAGTAGGGAGAAGCGAAGTGGAGAGCACACTGTCTTCTGGAACTTTCTTCTCCAGCAAGCTGCCACTCTGAAAGTCACATTATTCTAAGAGGCTCCTGATCCTTTTGCCTCTTGTGCCCCATGCCCCTAGGGTTTGAGAGGGGAACCGGGCCTCCAGCCTTGGCAATGCTGCCAGGGAGTCTCCATGACAACGCCAGCCCCAACCTGTGGGAGCGGAGCCCTTGGCTGGTACCTCCAGGGAGTTGCCTGGGTAACCAGTCTCCCTTGCCTCACTTCCCCACCAACAAAAGCTCCTCAGCCCTTCCCCCCAATTCGTGACGGGAGGGTGAGTGGACAGGGTCACCATGGAGACCTGGCTTTGCTCCCTCTGCCCCTTTCCAGAGCACCTGTCTCAACATGGCTATTGGGAGGGGTCTCTGGGTGAGATCCTCGACCAGCTAGGGATGAGGGGTCTACTGGGTAAGGAGAGAAGTAATGGAGACTCTTCTGGCCAGTGAAGAAGGTGGAACTATGGCGACTGCTCCTTGATTCTTCTAGAAGTGTCACTCATGGCATTTGCCTGGGGTACGAGTCAGGAGACTGGATGGCGACCTCCTTGTCCCCTGTCCCGCTGTCCCCATCACTCACCGGGCCCTGGGCTGAGGACCTGTGGCTCATCCAGCAGCCAAGAACATTCAGGTGGTTACCGGGCTTTTATTTCCCAGATGAGGAGACAATTACATGATTAGTTGTTATTTTATCTTGCTAATGAAAATGCATAAAAAACAAAACGGCCCATTAGCAAGGCCATTCATTCCCCAGGTCTTGGCTGTTCCGTTTTGTAGATTGGAGAGTGCCATTCTCTGGGCACGAGGCTGGCCCTGCAGTCAACTGCCTGAGGTCCCTTCTCCCTATCCCCACCCTCTGCACCCTACCATCCTTGCCTTTGGTTCCTGTTGTGTCTCATCTGCATCCAGGTGACCCCTGCAGGCTCCTCCCCTCTTCCACAGCTGACAAGATACACCTGGTTTCTCTCTTCCTTTTCTAACCATCTCCTTCTTTCCCTTCCATTAAAATTCCTCATTTTCTCCGCTTCTCCCCCAGCCAGACTTCCTCACCATCCCCACCCTCATTTCAACATTAGTTTGAATCCCTCCTCTTCCAAGAAGCCCACCTTGATAGAATTGGGTTAGGCCAGTGAAGAATTTTCATTTGCTTCCCATTCAACCAAGCTTCCCAGGAAGCCACCTCCTCAGTGTTTGTTGTCCAGAAAAACTGGAAGAATCCACCTATCCCCCCAAATCATCAGAAATGTGGAATTTGGGCTCCAGTGGTGGCGGCTTTGGGGTTTGCCTTGACCCTGGATCTCTTTCAGGTTCTGGTAGCACCTGGGCCATTGTGAGCACTCAAGTGGATGAGTGAAGCTATCAGTCCCCTTTCCACAGTGGGTGAGAAGGTTCTCCTCTCCTTGCAGAAAAGTGAGATTGATAAGTTCCATATTTATAGCCTGCTGAATTAAAGGTGGACAGGTGGAGAGCAGAGAAGAGGCAGTCAGGCAGGGGTGCTGAAAGGGACCCCAACTGTCCCTGGCAGGCTTGGTAAGCAGGATTCAAGGCAGCATTTTGACCGGTTCCCTGCAAACACAGGGAAGCTTCATCCCCGGGGAGATGAAAGAGTGCCCCCTTCCCCAGCAAAAGAAAAGAAAATACAACATGCGCTTAACCTGCATCATTGCAGAAGACTAGGGCAATGGGGGACAAAGTTGAGGAGCCACTGTGAGGGAGGGGAGTGACCAACAAATGGACTTTGTGGATAGGGGTCCCCATGGGCATAAGCTGGAGAACTCAGAAACCCCAAATTCCCGGGAACCTGGAAGCCACAATGGACCCAGCCTGACCCTTAAGTGTACAATCTGCAAGGTGGGTACTATCATCCCCATTTTATGGATGAGTAAACCAAGGCTCAGAGAAAAAGCAGTAGATCCATGAGGAGGCTGTAAGTCAGAGTGGTTAAGAGTATAGACTCTGGAGGCACTCACTCTGCTTAGCTTGGTACTTTCTGGCTGTGGGACATCACGTGAAAACAGAGCCTCAACCCCAGTCTTGTTATCATAAATGGGCTTATGATTACTCAACTCATATGGTTGCTGTAAGAATTAAATGAGAAAAATGCATGTCTAAAGGACTTAGCACAAGACTGCGCAAAATTTATAAACTGGTAGCTACAATCACAGGGTGTCTCCTGGGCAGATCTCTCTCCGTCCATCCATTCATCCATCCATCAATGAATCCATCAAACTTTGATTGCCAGACACCTAGCACACAAGTGATTAAGGAGTAGTTCGTGCAACAAGGGGCTTTGCAAGCTAGTGAGGGCGACAGACACCCAGACACATAATCAAATATGGCAGGACCGTGAGAGAGGTTAGAACAGAGCCTGTGACAAGTGATGGTGTGGTCCAAGAAGGGACTGGCCAACTTTACTTACAGAGGAGGGTCAGGGGCTAGAGAGCTGAACCCCAAAATGAGGGTTACCACAGGGGAAAGGGGAGAGGGATAAATTAGGAGTTTGGGATTAACACATACACACTACTATATATGAAACAGATAACAAACAAGGACCTACTGTATAGAGTAGGAAACTATACTTGATATTTTGTAATAACCTATAAGGGAAAAGAATCTGAAAAAGAATATATCGATATATATATTAAACTGAATCACTTTGCTTGTTAGTGTGAAACTAACACAACACTGTTAATCAACTATACTTCAGTTAAAAAAATAAATAAAACATATACACTCTGAAAAAAAAAAGTGAGGGTTGGGAGGTTCCTCTGAGCTGGGAAGGCTTTGCTTCTGGAAAGTGTGTGGCCAAGCCCGCCTCAGCTCCTTGCCTTCCTACTCCACCCGTTCCAAGGAGACCCTTGGGTAACAAGGGTTATTATGCGAGCTGCTCATTTCCCCGTTCACGGTCACAGTGCAGCGGGGCCTCACCTGGCGGCAGCGGGGGTGCTGCAAGCACCAGGTCCTCCCGACGTCTTCTCAGCTCAAGATTGACGAGAAGAGGGACGGGCCCCCCAAAGACTGCCCTCTCCCTCTCCCTCCTACGCCATGTCCTGGCTTTGTAATGCTTTGAAGGATTTGGTCCATTGCCATGAGCATGCTCAGTTACCTACAAGTCCAGGGACTGGAGTTTATGAAGCCCAAGCTAGAACACATGGTCTGGTGTGTGATTTGGCGACAGGACGGATAGGGAGTGCCATGAAAATGGTAAACATGCAGGTGGAGGGTTGTACCCGTGTGACCAAAGGGACTGAGTGACATGGGCCCCCAGCAACAACAACTCCCCCCCCACACACACACATACACTCCCTACTTAGCTCCTGATACCTGGAATTTCAGCATCAGAGACGCTTTCCTTTGTCTATGATTTATTCATAAATTCAAGCCCCTGTGTGTACAAGAATGCTTTCAACAAACACCTGTTGAGCAACTCTGAAGTACAAAACCCTGGGCCAGGCACGGAGGATCAGAACCCAGGTCCTGCTCAGCATTGCAAAACTCACTCTTGGCTGGAGGAAGAACACTCACAAACAGGCAAACAAAACACAGCACGGCCTGAATGAGGCCTGTGCTGGAACATTGTCGAGGACCACCAAGCACTGTTGAAGGCCAGCCTTGAGGAGGGGGAGGGCAGGGGAGGCTTCCTGGAGGAGGTGGCTCCTCAGCTGGATGTTGAAGCTTGAGTAGGAACCTGCCTAGCAAAGGTGATGGGGTGACGGGGGTGGGGTTTTTTTTAGCCAAAGGTGAGGCCTGGGTAAAAGTGCAATAAGGTGTCCCTGGCACATGGTTTTCTCAGCTGCCACTCCAGGGTGTGGGTATCATGGAAACTCTCCTGAGAGCACATGGGAATGGAGCGGGGAGGCTGTTGGTGGTGGATCGGGAGCCCTGAGCCCTGTGTCACATAAAGGAGGTGGGGGCAGCTTCCCTGGGCTTCAGCAAAGAGGGGACGAGGCCAGGAAGAGGGAAGGAAAGGAAACACCACCACCAGGCACCTACTTCTATTTGATCCTTTATACTTGTTTTGACAAAATGTGTCTATTTTATCTCTGTCCCTTATTTGGGGGTTTTTATCCTCAGTTCCCCACAGCTGGCTGGTTGAGCAGTGTCTGGGCCTTCTATTCCTTTTATTTTTGTTAAAACAGCTAATTTAGGCTCTGCACTTAGGAAGTGCTTAAGAAATGGGACCTTGGTAGTCAAATGAGGTTCTACTCGGGTTTCCAGAAAGTGTACCTTTGGCATTCACGCTTCACAAAAATGTCCTCAGGATACCCCGGGTGGCAGGCGTTCCTGTGGGAAATCTGGGGTTCTGGGTCTTAAGCATGGGAGCCTAACCTCTCTGACCAAAGTTTCCTCGTCTGTGAAACAGGGGTGGGGCGTTTGGTGACTCCGGAGGGTCTCTGAAGTAAGACCTTCTGTAGCAGCCCAACTCCATCCCGGCGCAATGTCAGCTTATCTGCATGCCCTGTCCTGTTTTTCCTCCTTGGCCACCCACGATATCCTGGGAAATTGTTACTTCAGGGCAACCACTGGATCAGTAATAGGTTCTTTTAATAAGTTCACCAAGCTGCAGGAAGGTTACTCTGTCTGCACTGTGTGTCCAGCCACTGCCCTCTGTCTCTGTATCTTGTAGGTATTCCAGAAACAATTTGCATCAATCAGCCCACTGTGGCCACTCAGCACATCTTGGGGAAGGAGTTCAGACTTTCACTCTCTGGTAGGTACAGGGGGAGGGAATAGAGGGGAGGGAGAGGAGCAAGAGAATGCATAAGTAAACAAACGTATTCGTCAGCACAGTACAGGTTATGCTGTGTAACAAATCGACCCCCAAACCTTAGACTTAACACAACAAAGGTTTATTTCTCACATTATATATCCAGTGTGGTTTAAAGGGGATGGGGGGATGCTCTGCTCAGCACAGTCACTCAAGGACCCAGGCTGATGGAGCTGCCATTATCTTGGGGTGCAACATCTGGAAGTGAGGTCTCCATGGTTGCCACTGCAGGAGGTAAGAGAAGTGAAGGTCACACACTGGCTCTTAAATGTTTCAGCCTGGAAGGGAATCATGTTACTTTGATTTATAGGCTTTTGGCCAGAACAAGTTGCACGGCCCTTCTTGACCACATGGGGGTAAATGTGGAGAAGGTGGATTTTTAGCGGGTTCTACAAACATCTCTGCCACAGTGACTGAGTGAGTGAAGGAGGGAGGGAAAGAATATCCGAGTGAAGAAGCGAACGAGGTGAGGAGTGAATGAACGAAGGAGCGAGTAGAAGGTGTGCGTAAGCGCTTTGTTTCCCAGCCTGGGGGCCCTCTCAGTCCAAGCCAGAGCCCCAAGGTCCCTGCACAGAGCCATCCCTCCCCTGGGGGCTGTGCCAGCCACAGTCTACCTGCCACTTCTCGGATTACATTTCAGAAACTCATTTTGAGAGAGACAAGCGGGGCCCAGGGGGGCTGTATCTCTATGTCCTTGTCCTTGGAAGGTGGAGAAAGGAGAAGGGGAGGAGGAGAAGGAGGGGCCGCGGGGTGGGGGAGGACGGGCTAGACGTGGAGAGCAATTAGCCGAGAATAGGAAATTACTTTCTCTGTTTGGCGTTGGCAGCTGAGCTGCCGCCATTCCCCAGGGCTTCAGCCGGGCTGTGCTGAGGGCCAGGCTGTGTGGCCTTGGGGTGGGGGCTTAGGGTTCAGGGGGCTGAGGGCCTCTCCCTGGAAGCCCCTTAACGTGGCCTTGGCTGCCCTGTGCCGTAGGATCTTTCCGCATGTTATTATATTTAGTTGTGTCAACAGCAGGGATGATGGCCCATTTCATCTCTGCGTCCCCATGGTGCTGACGAGTACCTGTATATCTTAGTTGGGGTTGGCCCCCGCCGGAAGCAGAGCCTGGGACAAGGTCTTGGGTGCTGGTGTTTTTTTTTTTTTTAATTTTTGGCCACGCCAAGCAGCTTGCAGGATCTCAGTTCCCTGACCAGGGATTGAACCCGGGCCCATGGCCGTGAAAGCATGGAGTCCTAACCACTGGACCACCAGGGAATTCCCGGGTGCAGGTGGTTTAATTGGGATGCAGGGGTAAGTGGTGAGGAGAGTCAGGGAGGGAGAGAAAGCCACACACGGTGCCACGTGGAGGTTCGTGCTGTGGGCAACAGGTGCTGATCCCACGGGACTTCAGAGGAGAGCAGAACGTCTCCCAGAATGCTCAGCTGAGGGACAGGAGGTCCCAGCATTCATCCAGTGGCTCCCTTCCCCATCAGCTGAGGCTTGCCCTGGGGGTGCCAACTCCCCTGACTTCCGAGCAGCATTTGCCTGAGAAGGTCTCTGATCTGCAGTGCGTGAGGGCGAAAGGCTGCCAGCCCGAGGCATCTGAGCCCTCATGGAACTGTCCTTCGCAGCTGCAGCTACCATCAGAGGTGGGTTCTGGGGATGCAGCGCTGGGTACCAAAGCCATACAGGGTGCTGTGCCCTGCTTACCAAGTGGTACTGAGCGGAGCACAGCCTTGGACGATTGGGATCCAGGACTCCCTGGACTGATGCCCGTCTCACTGACACCTTTCTCCCCTCTCCACTCTCCTGCCACAGGCTGCGAGCTCCTGAGAACAGGGGTCCTGACTTTACATTTCTGAGTTTCCAGTGTCCTGCCCAGAGTCCAACATGGGCCTCAAGAAATATATGTTGTGGAGAAAACTGAATCCTGGGAGGGGGCAGGGGTCAGGACATGTGCAGTGACTTGACCCTGGAATGGTTTCCTTCCTGCTCACCTACATGGACAAGTCCAGGGATGCCCAGAAAGCCCCCTGAGGATGTAGTTCCTGGATCCCTTCTCTGGCTCTGGGATAATGGTCTCTTGAAGGGCTAATCTCAGTTTATCTTGACCCACAGGAAGAAAGCAACCCAAGCTGGCCTTGGGGTTGTAAGGGTGCAGGCACCACTGGAAGGGTAGAGGGGTTGTCTGCAATTTGTGTTTTCTGTCCTGCTTCTCCCCTTATTCTGACAATGCCCTCTCCTTTGGGAGAATCGCTCTCTCCTCACTCCTTCCTCACTCCATGTGCTTCTGAAGGGACTACCAATTACATTATCCTGTGACCATGTGACCCAGCCACAGCCTCAGTGATTGGCTCAGAAATGGGCACATGACTCAAGCTGGGCCAATCAGAATCCTTTCCTGGGACACATGAATATTTGGAGAAAGAGAAGCCTCTCCTTTCAGCCCAGACTTTGGACTGGAAGGGTGATTCCTGAGGTCCAATGGCTGTGTCTTTCCAGGTGAGGTAGCCACCCAGAGGGAGGGTAAAAGGGGAACGAGCTCCCGGGGCAGCCCCAGCTGTCTGGTGGCTTGTCACTTCCGGATGGACCTAGGCAGGGCCTTGTCCTCCTGTAGGGAGACCCTACTGTGGCAGCCTCCTCTGGCCTTTTCATTATGCCATCATGATTGGCTGCCTGTTCTAATTTAGGCAGCCGGGCTGTCATAAACAAAGCCTGACTGCTTTGCAGGTACAAAGGTTAGATTTGCATGAAGAGGCCTGTGTAAATCCCACTGCTTTTCTGTTATCATTCCTCGCCTCTGACATCACAAGTTGCGGCCTGGTTGAAACACAAGCTATCCAGCTCCTGGATTCCTCTCCTCCGCTGGGCCTGAGCCTGACCCTCACCCTGCTCTCCAGATGTCACAGCAGGACCCTCCTCTGGTATTATACCACCTCTCCCCTCTAGACCAGCGCTATCCAGTAGCAACATAACATGAGCCATGTGGGCAACTTCAAATTTTCTAGCAGCCACATTAAAAAATAATAATAAAAAGAAATGGATTAAATTAATTCAAATGTATTTTATTTAATCCAGTATATCTAAAATATTATTATTTCAACATGTAATTGATGCAAAAAATTATTCATGAGATATTTAATAATCTGTTTTCATCCTAAGTCTTTACTGTCACAGGACATGTCCATTCGGACCAGCCACATTTCAAGGGCTCAGTAGCCACATGTAGCTGGTGGGCATCGAAGCCCTTAGTCCCCACCCGGCGAGGGAAGCGGCCTACCGCCTGCAAAGGTTTGGGTGAGTTTGGTCTTTTCATTTCAGCACAGTTTCTCATTTGCACTAAAATGCTATTATGTGTTCCCTACTTTGGATCTGTGATCAGATCTTGGCAATTAGCCCACCGGTCTGCAGAAATGAAGGCTAGGTCCCAAGGTCAGAAATTGCTCACCTCTCTGGTAGGCAGAAGGGAGTCATAGGGGGTGTTGTTTGTTTTTAGCTTTTTTGGGGGGAGCATTTTAGATTTACAGAAACGTTACAAAGATGATACGGAGAGTTCTGTACATCCTTCACCCCGTTTCCTCTAATGTTAGTCTTACATAATTATAGTACATTTATTAAAGTTAACAAATTAACCTTGGTATAGTTTGTTAACTAATCTCTGGACGTGGTTCAGATTTCATCTGTTTTTCCACTAATGTCCTTTTTCTGTTCCAAGGTCAAATCCTGGATTTTTTTTTTTTTGCGGTGTGCGGGCCTCTCACTGTTGTGGCCTCTCCCGTTGCGGAGCACGGGCTCCGGACGTGCAGGCTCAGCAGCCATGGCTCACGGGCCCAGCCGCTCCGCAGCATGTGGGATCTTCCCAGACCGGGGCACGAACCTGTGTCCCTTGCATCGACAGGCGGACTCTCAACCACTGCGCCACCAGGGAAGCCCCCAAATCCTTGATTTTTAATAAATAAATTCATCTATCAATCCTCTAGCTATCTATTTATAGATTTATTGAGGTATAATTTACATACAGTGAATTACACGCATATAAAGCACACTCCTTGACAAGGCTGACATGTGTACACTGTGAAACCGTCACACGGTAGGTGTTTCAGCTGAACCATAAAGTAACAAATAGCAAACTTATTTAGAGTTTACTAAGTACCAAACATTTTCCTATACACTCTACATGAATAAACATATTTAACCCTTGTAACAGTTTGTGGGAGATCAGATTACTACTGCCATTTCTTTATTCCCTGATAAAGATGTATGCCCCTACACCCTTTGCCATGTGATGTGACAAGACCTCCCTCTAGAATAAGGGGAATATATTTCCCACCTGTACGGACTGAATTGTGTCTGTCCAAATCTGTATGTTGAAGCAGTAACCCCCAATGTGACTGTACTTGGAGATAAGGCCTTTAAGGAGGTAATTAAGGTTAAATGAGGTCATAAGGGTGGATCCCTAATCCAACAGAACTGGTGTCCTTATAAGAAGAGGAAGAGACACCAGGGGCACACAGAGGAAAGGCCATGTGAGGACACAGTGAGAAAGTGGTCATCTGCAAGCCAGGAAGAGAAGTTTCACCAGAAACCAACACTGCCAGCAACTTGATCTTGAATTTCCAGCCTCCAGAACGTGAGAAAATAAATTTCTGTCATTTAAGTCATCCAGTTTGTGCTGTTTTGTTACAGCAGCCCAAGCAGACTAATACACAACCCTACTGATAGTGGGCTTGGCTGTGTGACTGGCCTTGGCCAATGATATGTTAGCAGTGTGCCTCTTTAGTGTAGTTTTAGTGTGACTGGTGGATTTGGCTTGTCCTCCTATGCTCCTGTGATTCCCTATGAGAGAGACAGATCCAGAAAACTGCTGGTCCATGGAGAATGAGGAAACACACAGAGCCAACCTGAACCCAACCCATGGCCTGGAGCCAAGACCTGCTAGTCATGACCAAGCCCAGCAGAACCTCAGCTGACTCAAAAAACCCATGAGAAAGAAAATGAACGTAGACATTGTAAGCCACTGAGATTTTGATATTGTTTGTTACGCAGCCAAAACTGACTAATAACCAATGATCTGAGATACTATTGTTATCCCACATTTTATCAGTAAGGGAAGTGAAACACAGAGAGATTAATTACTCGCTCAAGGTCACACAGCTAGTTTGTGGCTGATCCAGGATATAAACTCAGGCAGCCTGGCTCCAGTATCCATGCTCATAACCACTACATATACTGGTCCTTATAAGATCAGAGTTCTCCACCATTCTTTGATTGGGTGATTTAATCAATTCGTTCTTTGACTTGTTAATTCATCAAACATTTACACAGAGTAGCTTTCCCCATTAGTTTCTCTCATAATATCCCTATCTTCTCCTTAGCAGTTAGTAATATTTGTCACTTATAAGTGTTTGTTTCTACATCTGTTTCTATGCTGGTTGTTCTAAAGTCTCTCTTGCTAGACTTTAAGCTCTGTGAGGACAGGGACTGTATCTTTTTTGTTCCCACTGTATACCAATCAATAACAGTCAATAAATACTTGTTAAATAAAAATGAGTTAACTGTTAAGTGTCAGATCTGGCTATGTTTTGGGAACACACAAATAAGGCATATTACCCACCCTCAGGGACTTCTTAGCCGAGTGAAGGAGATAGACATCAAGATGGCGATGCGAGTAGCTAAAGTGTGAGTGAGGTATAGACGCAGGGCACAAAGAGGATCACTTATTCTGCTATCGGGGGGATGCATCAGAGGTTTCACAGAGGAGATAAGTAATTGGGGCTTGAAGGATGAGTGGGGAAATTCTCTGATTCACGAGAGAAGGCAATTCCTAGCAGAGAGAACGACCAAGGAAAAGGCATGGAGGTTTAGATGCATGGTGGGTGCTGGACCTGGCGAGTCATGTAGGTTGGCTGGAACACAAGGTGTACAGGGGAACTACCGGGAGGTCAACTCGAGGAGGGGGCAGTGGTCTGATCCCCGAATGCCAAGCTAAGGAGCTTGGCCTCTACCTGCAGGCCATGGGGAGTAGTCAGTTGCCCAATCCTGAAAGTGTCTGATCTGACACTACAGGCACTTTTCTTAGATTGTGTAAAGAGTTTTTATGCATCAGAAGAGGGCAAAGCCTGTGAAAATTAATGAGGGGAAACCTCACTAAAATGGAGTTGGGATGCCAGAGTGGGAGCTCTCACGCACGTACCAATCAACGTCAATACAGATCCCAACAGGAAGAGGTGTATCTTGCATCTCTGGCAGGAAGGAAGTCAAAAGGAGGAAGAAAGATTTTTCTCCATGCTTGGCAACAACTCAGTCAAAGAAAAGACACTATACTTCAAACTCCCAGTTTCCTCCAATGTGCTTTTTGTTTATAACAGCACCTCCCAACTTTACCTTCTCCTCTAGAAAATAGTTCCCTCTCCTTTGCTTAACAGGACTTGCAAGTGGTTCACCATAGTTGCATGTCCTGAGTTGCAATTCTTTGATGCTCCCAAATAAATCCACTCTGCTGGTAATAGGACTGGCAGTTCTGTTGTTTTAGGTTAATATTACACAGAGGTTCCATTGAGATGTAGAGAAGACCCCCGACAGCTCTGAGGCTGGTGAGCAAACAGGTCATTGTACCCACAGAGCCCACTGAGCTCACTCTTTTCTAGCCAACTCTGGAGTTTGAGGGGAAGTTTTCCTCCTGGATTCAAGCTCCACTCTGTTTGCATTTTGAAGCTCTCCAGGCTTTATTTGGGATCTGTTTAAAGGCTTTGTCCTTTTTTGTTCTGTCTGTGAGTAGTCAGTTGGCACTTTGGCATCAGTCTTGAAATCAGACTGTTCCTACTGGAACTCTTCTGTTATTTGACCTGTGGCTGTTTAAGGATGGTTCTTTTGCTCTAAAGAAAAACCTCTTAAAAATGGGATCCAGTTATCTAAGTGCTTTGAGGGCACTCTCCTTTCAGGTACCTGGGCGATTTTATGTTTAAAAACCATGGTCCTCTCTCTTGCACATTTCTAACTAAATGGACTGACTAACCAAAAGCAATTTAGAAAATCGATGAGGAACTACTGAACTCCCCAAACTTACTTTTCTCAAAACTGTAATGGAGAGCCATGGCTCTGAAATCACCAAAACAGAATCGGACGCCATCAGGAGTCTAAGATGGCCTCTCCGAAAAACACAATAATTAAATTAACTGAGGCAAACAAATTACTAAAAAAAGACAAAATGGTGGCTTCCCTGGTGGCTCAGTGGTTAAGAACCTGCCTGCCAATGCAGGGGACACGGGTTTGAGCCCTGGTCTGGGAAGATCCCACATGCTGCAGAGCAACTAAGCCTGTGTGCCACAACTACTGAGCCCGCGCTCTAGAACGCGTGCACCACAACTACTGAAGTCCACGCACTTAGAGCCGGTGCTCTGCAACAAGAGAAGCCGCCGCAATGAGAAGCCCCTGCACCTCAACGAAGAGTAACCCCTGCTCGCCACAACTAGAGGAAGCAGCAACGCAGACCCAAGGCAGCCAAAAATAAATAAATAAATTAATTAAAAAAAAAAAGAAAGACAAAATGGCTTCATTCATCTCTCCTCTTTGTCTCAGGCTCCACCCCCAGTGCCGTCTTCCTCCTCTGGACCTATTAGAACCCGACCCTGTAAAGTTACATCTTCTGAGGATCCGAATAAACCCCAGATTACCCATGTTCCCTGGACGAATTGTGAGCCGTAGTGAAAGCATTTCTTAAAGTAACTGAGGACCCCCACAGGTTGGCTGAAGATTTTAACATAGTTGTTCAAACCTACCAGCCTCGTTTCTCAGATTTATATCAGTTAGTCCACGTGCTTGTTGGTGAGGGTCAAGCAAACACTGGATGAAACTAGCCCATGGGAACATTCTGGAGGGGATTTAGAAGAGCAATCCCCTAACTTTTGGCAAGAGGCTAGAACACTCACTGAAAACTTCCACCGAGGAATTACAGTCACCTTTCCTAAGCCTATTGACTGGAACAAAATTCAGCCTTGCCTACAAAAATCTGATGAACCTGTTCATGACTATTCTAATCGACTTCAGGTTATTTTTAAAGAAGACTCTGGTCTTCCTTCAGATGTTTGCGTCCACTAGGATAACTGTCACCTCCATGTTTGTTAACAGGCAGAACTGGGATCTTTCTTGTTTTGTTAAAAGGACCAGGATGGAATGGAAAACTGTATCCACTTCAGATTTAGTTAATTTGGCAAATTGGCTCATTTGCAACCTAGATGAGTCACCAGAAAGAAAGACCACTAAAATTCCTAATCTTCCACTCCGGCAAATGAAGGTCCCTAAACAAAACCAAAAACCTTCTAATTTCTGCTATTGCAAAAAGCCAGGGCATCAGAAAAAAGACTGTTACAAATTTAAGCGTTCCAGGAGTTTTCAGCCCTCTCGGCCTTTCCTAATGCCCAATGAGGGGCCCTGAGGAACTACAGGGGCTCTTCCCAATTCTCCCTGTTAATCAGCTCGAAGAAACAACTCTCCAGATTGGGAAGGAATCTCTGTCCTTACTGACAGCGGGGCCACACTCTCGGTGCTCAGCCCCACTGCAGAGCCCTAATACAGTTCCCACAGTGGCGATCTCTGATAATCCTCAACAGGCTCCTGTCTCTGAACCTTTTCCCTTTTGTTTAGGCCCTTTGAGAGAGACACACTTTCTCTCCTTAGCTCGTCTCCCTCCATTCACTTATTAGGCCAAGACTTCTTGGAAGAGTATTATGCTGAATTTCTTTCTCCCAAAAGAGGGAAATAATTCTAGAATTTGACAGTAGCCATCTAAATAGCCAACCAGGTAAATTAAAATACCCTTCGACATCTTTTATTTGTTCTGTTTCCAGCACTGCTGGGGCCAGTTCTTGAAACACTGATCATTTGTCCCTATTGAGTCAGCCACCACCCTCCTTATAGGCAAAAATCTCCAACTGATATTGGCAGAATTCACAGTGTACCTCCCATTAAGATCCAAATAGATCCCTCTAAACTCTCTTCAGAATTAATCAGTACCCTGTAAGTAAAGAAGCCCTTCAGATAGAAAACCCATGATAGAAGATTTCAAGGCTCAGGGCCTCATTATCCCTTGCACTAGTCCCTGTAATACACCTGTTATACCTGTGAGAAAACCCAAGGGCTGAGGATGGAGGTTTATCCAGGACCTCTGAGCAATAAACATTGTTATCTCTCAACACCCAGTTGTTCCTAACCACTGCATGCTACTGACATCCATTCCCACTTGAAGCAAGTTTTTCACTGTGACTCATCTATGCAGTGTAATTTTCAACTCATTCTAGCTGATAAGGCTAGCCAATATCTTTTTGCCATCACCTGGGACGGACAACAATATACTCGTATAGCAGTGACCCAGGATTTCACAGAAAGTCCTTCTTACTTTTCACAAATCTTGAAAGCTGATTTGGATGATGTAAAGTTTTCTGCAGGTTCTATTTTGTTACATTATATAGATGATTTGTGCCTATGCTGTCCTTCTCAAACTTCCTCACAGGAAGACAGCATCCACCAGCTAAAATTTTTGGCCTTAAAGGGACATAAAGTCTCCAAAGAAAAATTTCAGTTTTCTCAAATTCAGGTTCAGTATTTAGGGCACCTGATCTCAGAACAGGGACTACATTTGGATCCAGATAGGCTCCTGAACTGCCCCAAATCAAAACCTACGTGCCAGTTATGAGGTTGTCTCAGGCTATCTGGTAACTGTTGGAATTGGATTCCAAATTTCACTCTTACGGTCACCCTTATATGTTCATTAAAACCCAGCAAATCTGACCCCATTAACTGGGGAGATCAAGATGACACAGCTTTTGAAGCCTTAAAGAAAAACTTAATGAGACCACTTACCTTCGGACATCCTAATTATCAGCTGTCATTTTTCCTCTCTGTAGGTGAGAAGGCAGCGAATGTCCTCAGAGCACCCACCCAAAAACATGGGGACCATCAACGACCCGTAGGGTATTGTAGCCAACAGCTGGACCCTGTGGCACAGGGATATCCCCATTGCCCCAGAGCCATTCCTGCCACTGCCCTTCTGGTTAAGGCCACCGAAAAGATAATCATGGGATCCTCTTTCACCATCTTTGTACCCCATGGTGTGGAAGCCCTCCTAAATTCTCATCCACTCAACCATTTTCAGTCGGTTGCCTCACCTCTTATGAAATCCTTTTGCTAACTGTTCCTCACATAGCTCTCTCACATTGTACTAACCTCAACCCTGCTACTCTTCTCCCCTCCTTCACTGACGAAATCCCTCACCACTGCCTGACGCTGATAAAATGATAGCACCCATGAACCAATACTGATGGGGAAATATTAATAAGGCCACAAAGAGTGCCTCCCTTCTTGTCCCACCTGTCCAAAATATAATCCAGAGAAACCTGTTTGCACTCCTCCCAGACACTTTGAATTGGTTAATAAGCCATTTGAAGTTTGGCAGATGGATTCCATAAAGCGGCCTGCATCTCACTGATATAAATATGTTTTAGTCATGGTCTGTATATTTTCTCACTGGACGGAAGCCTTCCCTTGCAGACAGACCATTCTTCTGTAGCTACAATGTTGTTAGAAAAGATTATCCCTACCTAGGGAAACCCTCTCGAACTTTATACTGATCAAAGAACTCATTTTCCTGGTCAGGTGCTTCAACAAGTCTGTGCTGTTCGGCTGGTTTTACAGAATTTTTACTGTGCTTACTATCTTCAATCCTTGGGGTTAGTCGAACTTACTAATGGCACTATTAAGACACAATTGGCAAAATTTGTAGAGATCCTCCAAATACCCTGGCCCAAAGTATTGCCATTGGTCCTTCTCAATCTCAAACCCACGCCCTTTGGAACTCGTAAACTCTCACCTTTTGAGATAGCCACAGGTCACCCAGTGCTCCTGGCCCCTGCCTCTTTTGATCTGCAGCTGATAAAAGAAGATAAAACTCAATATTGTAAAGGCTTAATTGCTTCAATTCAAAATAACCATGTTCTGATAGAGCAATCTTTTTACCGTGTGCTCTCAGGAGAGGAGGACCTTAAACATCACACTTTTCAATCTGGAGAGTTTATCTACTGGAAAAGATACCTCCAGAAGGACTCTCTTAACCTCACTGGACTGGCCCCTATCAGGTACTGCTAACCTACCCTTGTGCCAACAAACTGCAGGGATTAGACTCCTGGATGCATGTGACACATCTAAAGAAAACACCAGACCCTGAGACTGGACCTGTATACCATCTGGTGACTTGAAGGTAAGGATTTTCCGGAATTGAAGCAGACAACATCTGATGAGACAGGTTTCCCAAGATGTCTGGACCAGGCCTGTGAGAAGGGTTAGGATTTACAGAAGTCTCTCTCTTTCATGTAGACTATAAACTAACTGGATTTCTAGCCAAATACATAGTCTTTGAATGTGCAAATATTGATAAAACATTTGGTTCTAAACAGTTTCTTTTGAGGTAACAAACTGTTTAATTACTTCTTGTTTATTCCTGCACTGTGTCTTCATAAAGCACTTGTTTAATTACTTCACTTTTAAGTGTGCCCTTGCAGTATTTACTATTCTAAAATACAGACTTTAGATGGGAAATGCCTACGAGATCTCCCTCCCATCCCTCCTTGTTACTCAAACATGACCACAGTAGGTTTCTAATCTGTGCATTTTCCCCTCCAATATGGGACATGGCACCCAGGAAATGCCCTTCCTGGCATTGAGGGACAAAAGGCCACTGAATGTTGGTAACACAACAAAACAAAAACCTGGCTCTTGATTATTGATGCTTTTGAAGAAATATCTTGATCAAAAGGGGGAAATATGAAAAGTAATAAAGGGAAACCTCACTAAAATGCAATCAGGAGGCCAGAAGGGTACCATCACGCAGGTACCATTCAAGGTCAATACAGATCCCAAAAGGAAGAGAAGTACTTTGCATCTCCGGCAGGAAGTGACTCTACTTGACTAGTGCCAGCAGGTGGAAGAAAAATTTTCCCCTTGCCTGGCAACAGCTCAGCCAGTGAGAGACTGTCACAATTCAGCCAATGAAAAGGCACTATGCTTCGAACTCCAAGTTTCCTCCAATGGACTTTTTGTTTAAAACAGCCCCTCCCAATTTCCCCTTCTCCTCTATAAGAGAGTTTCTTCTCCATTGCCTAACTGGACTGGCACATGGGTCACCATAGTTGCCTGTCCTGAATTGCAATTCTTTGCTGCGCCCAAATAAATCTTTTTGCTGGTAAAATTACTGGCTATTTTATTGTTTTAGGTTAACAAGGAAAAGATTCTGTTCAGTTCTGAGATTTGTTGATTGGGCTGACCATGGCGCTGCGCCACAGCAGGTGTAGACAGGGGTGGAGAAAGAGCTGGGTGCTGTAGCAGAAGTTATGTGAGCCAGGGTAAGGGGAGGCAATGATGAGAGGAAAGGGGCCAATAGGGCAGGTATTTAAAAGAACGGTGACATGAACCTACTGAAAGAGCAGAAGGGAACTTGAGGTCCAAGTTTAAGGCGACAGAGCTGAACCTGGGAGTCGCTGATGATGCAAGGGGAAATGTGGCTGCTGAGGTTTGGACACGAGGATTCAGGAATCAGTAGCCAGTGACTGACAGTTCTTATGCAGGATGCAGTGACCTGCGATCTAATTAATGGCAGAGCAGTGATGGCATCCAGGTCATCTAACTAATTTTTTGTTAAAAAATTTTTTTTATTATGGTAAAATATACGTAACATAAAAATTAGCATTTTAATCATTCTTTTTTTTTTGCGGTACGCAGGTCTCTCACTGTTGTGGCCTCTCCCGTTGCAGAGCAACAGGCTCCGGACGCGCAGGCTCAGCGGCCATGGCTCACGGGCTGAGCCGCTCCGCGGGATGTGGGATCTTCCCGGACCGGGGTACGAACCCGTGTCCCCTGCATCGGTAGACGGACTCTCAACCAAGGGTGCCACCAGGGAAGCCCTTAATCATTCTTAAGTGGACAACTTAGTAGCATTAAGTACATTCGCATTGCTGTGCAACCATTATCATTATTCATTTCCATAACTTTTTCTTCACCCTCAATAGAAACTCTGTACTCAGTAAACAATAACGGCCCATCCCTTCCCCCACCCCCGCAGGCCCTGGTGGCCTCTTTTCTACTTTTTCCCCATGGATTTGCCTATTCTACATATTTCAAGTAAGTGGAATCACACTATATTTGTCATTTTGTATCTAAGCGTCTGGCTTATTTCACTTACCTTAATGTTTTCAAGGTTTGTTCATTTTGTAGCATGTATCAGAATGTCATTTTTTCATGGCTGAATAATATTCTATTGTACGGTGATATCACATTGTGTTTATCCATTCATCTGTTGATAGACACTTGGTTGTTTCCCCCTTTTGGCTATTGTGAATAATGCATCTGTGAATATCCAAATATCTCTTTGAGTCCCTGTTTTCTTCTTTTGGGTCTACACCTAGGAGTGGAATTGTTGGGTAACTATGTTTTGCCATCAATTTGCTGTGTGCCTTTGCTTAAAACACTTTCACTCTTTGGAATTATTTATTTCCTGATATCTTTAAAATATAAGGATTAAAAATTTTTTTACAAGGCTTAAAAAGCTAGAGGGGCGCTTCCCTGGTGGCGCAGTGGTTGAGAGTCCGCCTGCCGATGCAGGGGACACGGGTTTGTGCCCTGGTCCGGGAAGATCCCACATGCCGCGGAGCAGCTGGGCCCATAAGCCATGGCTGCTGAGCCTGCGCGTCCGGAGCCTGTGCTCCACAACAGGAGAGGCCACAACAGTGAGAGGCCTGCGTACCGCAAAAAAAAAAAAAAAAAAAAAAAAAAAAAAAAGCTAAGGGGAATGGCTGACCCACTGAAAGAGAAAAAAGGGGAGTGTGTGTGGAGGACTGAGGGGTCAGCCTTGGTGGGAAGCCTCAAGTTACCGGGGGAGGATTGGTGACAAAAGAGGAGCTAGCAAAGGAAACAGACGAGGAGTGGTGGTGGAGGAAGAATGTCTTCCCTGGTATCAGGAGGAAGGCTAGGAACAAGGTGGCAAGAGAGAAATAAAAGCCTGACCCAAAAGAGTGCTCACAGCGAGGTTGTTTTCTTTTTGTTTTTGGGGGTTTTTTTTTAGTATATTAATTTATTTTTATTTATTTTTGCTGTGTTGGGTCTTCGTTTCTGTGCGAGGGCTTTCTCCAGTTGTGGCAAGCGGGGACCACTCTTCATCACGGTGCGCGGGCCTCTCACTATCGCGGCCTCTCTTGTTGCGGAGCACAGGCTCCAGACGCGCAGGCTCAGTAGTTGTGGCCCACGGGCCTAGTTGCTGCGCGGCATGTGGGATCCTCCCAGAGCAGGGCTCGAACCCGTGTACCCTGCATTAGCAGGCAGATTCTCAACCACAGCGCCACCAGGGAAGCCCGAGGTTGTTATTTTGATTTGATGAGCTGAGGTTGGGCTCAGCATAAAATCTGGGGTGAGAGCCAGAGGTCTCATCCTCCGGGAAGCAGGAATTGTGTGGCAGGAATGGAGGTCACTGGCTGCCTGTGAGGGCAGGCAGGGGGCTGGAGAGGAGGCTGGAACAGCTGTTGGGTGTCGCAGGGTCAGGTTGGAGATTTAAAAGGACTGCTAAGCCAGCCTTTCACCATTGAACTCATGGTACAGAAGTGATGTTTCCAAAGGGAAATCAACATTTGTGAAGGATATGCATATTGCTTTATTTATACATACCCTACCGGTTCCATATAAAATTGAAAGAGGACAGATTAGATATTAGATAATGAACACCATACTTTTTGGACTTGGGGAAAGATTGTAAATTTGTAGAGTGTGATACGCTCCTTGAGTTAATGTTTCGTAGTAACTGTTATTTATTGAGCTGCACCTGACCCAGGGTTATCTCCATTAATGTGCACACCAACTGGAAAAACTTGGTTACCTTTTCGGGGTATCCTTGGCCAGTCAGCTTCTCCGTGTGTGTGTGTGTGTGTGTGTGAATGTGTGTATGTGTCAGTGTGTGTGTAAGAGCATATACAGCATATATGGTGTAGGGTGTAGAGTGTGTCAGTGTAAGGATGGGTGTGTGTGGGGTACATAGGGTATGTGTGTGAATGTGTGTGCGTGGATGTGTGGGGTGTGAGGAATGTGTGTGTATTGTAGGTGTGACAGGGAGCACATGGGTATGTAGGGGTGTGCGGGCGTGTTTCTGTGCGTGCGCCTGGCACCCCACCCCACCTGCCTTCCCATCCTCCAGCCTGGGCTGCTCCCGGCGGCAGCTTGGCTGCCATAAGATGCACCAGCAGCGGCCTTGAGGCATCTTCCCGTCCTGTGCTCTCTGTCTCCTCCTCCACCCCGGCCCATTCCCAGACGGGGAGCCCCTAAGCGGGATCCTGTTCACAGGGGTGTTCTCAGGGCTGGGTGAGATTGCCTTCCTGTTCGGCTCCTGGAGCCGCCCTTGCTCAAGAAGACTTTATATCCCTGGCTTAGGACAGCTTTTGGGGTCCCTCCCCTTTCAGCACCTGCCCAGGTGTGTTCAATTTTAGCCCCGGACGGAAGACTGAACTCAACTGCCTAGGGTAAGGGGCGCAAATCCCCCTCTGTAAGGGGGTAAGAGGGTGGGGAGACCTACTGCCTAGGTGGCTGGACTAACTACCAGGTTTATAAGACTCATTGTCCCCTGGGGTCAGGACAGGGCTGATGTTTAAAAGAATTCATAAGCAATTTGGCCTGGGACCTACCACTCAGAATGGATTCCACCCTTGAGGGTTAGCCAACCTTGTCTGTCCCCCACCCCACCAAGGCCCATAAATAATCATCTGCAGAAGGACAAGGAAGGAGTAGGCCCGAGCCCCAGGGAACTTTGACACTGGGGCGCTGGACTGTCCCTGGTCTCTGCTTCTCTTACGAATAATAATGACTTCCATTTATTGAGTGAGTGTCCCTTTGATTTGCACCAGGCGCTGTGCCAAGCACCTTATACGTACTACTTCATATAATCCCCACACAACCCTCTGAGGTGGTACTATTATTATTCCCATTTTACAGATGGGAAAGCTGAGCCCAGAGGCGTTAGGTACCTTGCCCAAGATCACACAGCCAGCAAGCCAGAGCTCAGATTTAATCCTAGGCGCTCTGGACTCTTCCAGTTCCCTCAATGCTCTCACTTCCCTGCTGGGGAAGCCAGCTGTGGGTGGCGTGGGGACTGCCTTGGAGGGTGGCTGCTGCAGCTCTCCAGGCTTCCTGCAGTAGAATTCCCTGTAATTTGATTATAAATCATATTGCTAACCCAGCCGACTCCGAAGGTCATCAGTAATCAAACTGTCAGCAGGCCCTCTTCAGAGGCTACTGTAATCAGGGCACCAAGCCAGGAGAACCCACGGAAATCAAGCTTCCTGCCCGCACCGTTGGGGGTGGGTGAGAGGCCAGAAGTGGGAACCGGTTCCCAGGGCTTGGGGCTGGGGGCCTGGTGACAGCTGTGCTTCTGGCTTCTGGGTAATGAGGGAGGGGACAAAACTCCACCTCCGGCTCTGAGCTCTGGGTGCTTCCCGCTGTCAGCAGAAACGGCCAAGTTGAACCTCCTGACCCAGGAAAGGTAGCAGGTTGCAAAGTTCTGATGACATCACGTGGATGTGAGTTGGGGGTCTTCCTCGGGACACGGAGCCTTGGGGAAGAGGCAGAGGAGTTACATTTTCTAAACCACCAGCCAAGTGACAGACGCGTATCACCCTGCGTAATCCATCAGCTAGTCCCATGTGCTAGGAGGCTTCTCATATACTCTCCATTTCCTGGGGGCTCAGATCGGCAAAGGGGCCATAGCTTGCAAGTTTCTGGATTGGCATTTAGACGAGTAGCTAGGTTTTATCTTTTAACTCTAATAGTATTTTCCAATTTCGAAATGTTGAAATGAGGCTGAGAAATGCTGGGGAAACCAAAGAGAAGTCAGGGTCTTGTCTGCGGGATTGTGTATAGCCTTTAACCAACTGTATCGCGTCTCTTCATGGGAGGAGGGATGGGAAGAAGCCCGGGACCCTGGAGGCTCCGGAAGGGAAAGGAGTAGCACCTCATCTCCACTCCAGCGTGTGGAAGACCCCGGCCCACCAGGGGAGCACGGATTGGCTTTGCTCTCCAAGCCCCTGTCCCCCATCTGGATGCAGCCTACAGTGGGGTGAGTAGGGTGAGGAACCCCCTGGAACGAGGCAGGCTGACACCTGTGAGTGTCCCCCTCTCCTGGACTGCTGGGGGTGCTCACAGCTCACCAGGTGCATGTGGATCAGCTGCTCCAACCTCCGGCCTCGCCTCTCACTTCTGCTGGGGCCACAGCAGGCTCCACCTTCCAGGTCCCTCTGTACACCTGTGTACCTGGGTTCCAGACACGGCTTCCTCTGAGGTGGACGCTCCTTCAGTGCCCTGGGGCAGGGCTGGATGGACGAGGACTCTCAGAAACCTCCCGACTCGTCCTCATTGCTGCCATCCAAGTGAGCTCCTGGGCTTCATCTGCGGTCGGCCCTCGGCCCCCAGCCCAAGGAGAAAGAGCAAATAAGTGAAACAGATGGGCTCTGTCTGCTGCAGGCTCTCAGCACTGCTCCTTATTGGGAGCAGGGACCCAGCTTTCTCATTGCGGCCCAAACTGGCCTAAACGGTTTCTCCTTTGCTCCCAGCCCATAGCTGGACTATATTTCCCAGCCTCCTGTGTGATCAGAGGGGCCCTGGGCCACATGACAGAGTTCTGGACAATGGAATATGGGTAGAAGCGGTGACAGCCACGCCTGTGAACCTCCCAGACAATCCCCTTCTCTCTCTCTTCTCTTCCACTGATGAGACACAGAAGATCCAACAGAGACTTCCAAGGCCCTAGGAGATGGTGGGGGACAAGCTGGAAGAAGCCGTTAAAGTGAGATTTTTCTGGGTAGAAATCCTAACTTCGCAGTTAAAGTTGTGTGATCTTGAGCAAGTCACTTACCTCTCTGAGCTCAGTTTCCACACCTGTAAATGGGGGATAATGATAGTGCTTTCCTCATAGGCTCGAAGAATATTCTCTGATTTGAGACAACTGTGAAGGTCCATCCAAGCCCCAGAGCTCCCTGAAGTATTGTCTGGGGCCTCTGCTGTCACTGCATCACAGCTCAACTTCTCTTTCTGCCCAATTCTGTTCTCCTTTACTGAAATCCCTACCTCTGCGTTCTGATTGAAGACAGTATTGAAAGAGGTTATAGGAAACAGGCTTTAAAATAGGGGTTTTGAGCTGTATTACTCAACTTAATTAGCAGTTGCTAAAACTGTCACTGGTAGGGGTCTGGGATGGAGAATCTGTGGAAGGGCATGCCATATCTCAGGCATCTGAGAGGTTTGGAGGAAGTAATAATTATAAGGACTGTGGAGTCAGATCGCTATTGCTGGGGGTGGGACGGGGGTGGGGTGGCTACCAGCATATTGGAGAAAAGATCAGGAAGGGCCGAGGGTGATTAACCACACATTTAAGTGAAGTGTGAAATCCAGAGCTTCCTTGGTAGCATACATCAGGAGACGCTCATCTGTGCAGCTCGAGGACAGCAGAAGCTGAGCATCGGGCCCACTTAATCATAAGTGGAGCTACAGAGGAGGCTGAATTCTCAACTCCGGCAAGTCGGCTACTCCGAGGTCAGTGTCCTGATTAGAAAGGGTGGGACGCTGATATCTGACGTGGGGGTGGGGACGTCTGGGTTGATGCATCTGAAAATCTTGAATCCCTAAGTTCTCCTAAACACTCTGGGCGCTGCAGAGCCTGCCCGATCCTCTTGGTCAAAGGGAGGCACTCCCTGATTGCTTGAGATCATGCAGAGGCCTCTGGTTGCAAGGCAATAGGTACCTCCACCTCCTGGTCTCTAGAAGCCAAAGTTGACTGCAGGAGACGCTGTGACAGAACTGGGCTCCCTGATAGAAAGCAGGATGATGGGATCCTGAGATCATAGAGGTCCACTGGTGGCACTTCAACATCATAAGCAAGGTGGGCAAAATGACTTAGATGAGCATCAAGGTCGGAGTGGCAAGCAGGGAGCCTGCAGAGAGTTAGAAAGGTGGTTCATAACAGAACACAGCGTCCCAGGGGCAAGATAGGCGGGCAGCCAAAAAGAGGGTCATGTAATTTACTCCACTGAAAGAATTCAAGGATGGATGTCCAGAGGCTGAAGCAGCTGCCCCAATAAAAGCACATGATCCCTTGCTCAGTTTCTAGGCCTGAGCTAGCACCCAGAACCCATTCTATGAAGGAGGGGCTGGATCTCCGAGAAGAAGGAGCCTGCAACACATGGCACGTGTCCATGGTAAAGACTACCCCAGTCCTTCTGCAAAGGGACTGACAGCCATATGCTTGGGTAACTGTACCCCGGGAATGGGAATAACCAGATATTTCTAAGACTGTTGGATACAGGGTCCAAGATGACATTCACCCATAGGAATCTGAAGCATCGTCATGATCTCCTGTTAGAATAGGGCAAATACGGGGCTTTCCTGGTGGTGCAGTGGTGAAGAATCCGCCTGCCAACGCAGGGCACATGGGTTCGAGCCCTGGTCCAGGAAGATCCCATATGCCGCGGAGCAACTAGGCCCGTGCGCCACAACTACTGAGCCTGCACTCTAAAGCCCGCAAGCCACAACTACTGAAGCCTGCGCGCCTAGAGCCTGTGCTCCGCAACAAGAGAAGCCATCTCAATGAGAAGCCCTCGCACTGCAATGAGGAGTAACCCCTGCTGGCCGCAACTAGAGAAAGCCCGCATGCAACAATGAAGACCCAACGCAGCCAAAAAATAAATTAATTAATTTTAAAAAATCTTAAAAAAAAAAAAGAAAAGAACAGGGCAGATAGGAGCCAGAAAATAAATAGAATTCTGGCCCAGGCTTTGGCCTTAGTGGATCTACTGAATCCACGAACCCATCGGTTCCCTGGTTCCGGAATGTGTAATTGGGATGAACACACATAGTTGACAGAACTCCCACATGTTCCTTGGCCTGAGGGCTGAAAGCTATTGCAGTGGGGAAGACCAGCTGGAAGCTGGAAACAGCCCCTCATCCTGACCAAGTGAAAAACAAAACAAAACAAAACAAACAAACCAAAAAACCCAGTGTCACACCCGAGATTAGTGTCGCCTTTAAAGACCTAAGATGCCTGGGTGGTGATCCTCTTACCTTTATTCAACTCAATAGTTTGGCCCCTGCAAAAGAAAAAAGAATGAATTCTAGAAGATGAGAGTCGATTTCCATAAATGCAGCAAAGCAGTAGCCTTGACTGCAGCCTGCTGTGCTCTGTTTTATCTCTGCTGGGGCAGATTCACACAGCCTCTGCTATGGGGTATGCAGCCATTGATCTGGCCAATGCATTTGTCTTCCATTTCTATCAGGAAGGGTGATCAGAAGCAATTTGCATTTATGTGGGATGGATAACGGTGTACATGGAAGGTTCTGTCTTATGCATATGCTAACTTGGCCACCCTCTGTTATAATATAGTGCAAAACAGTGGGTCTCAATGGAAACATTTGGCAATGTCTGGAGATGTTTCTGGTTGTCAAAACTGGAGGAGGGGTAGGGGTTAGGGACACTATAAGCATCTAGTGGGTAGGGTCAGGGATGCTGTTAAACATCTCCAGTGCACAGGACAACCCCCCAAACAAAGAATTATCTTGTACAAAATGTGATTAGAGCCAAGGTTGAGAAAGCTTGGACTCAAGGGATCTGGCCCACCCCATCATTCCATAGAACACCACACTTCATTGTATCAATGACATCATGTTAATCAGCCCAGATGAAGAAGAAGTGGCACGTACTTAGGAGACCTTAATAAGACGGATGCACTTCAGAAGGTGGGGACTGTGTATCAGTGAACTTTTCATGGGTACAGTGGCTTGGGGCATGCCAGGACATTCCCTCCAAAGGCAAGGACAAATGATTGTACCTTGCACCTCCCACGTATCAGAGGGAAGCACAACATCTGATCGGCCTTTTTAGCTTCTTTAAGCAGCATATTCCACACTTGACAAATATTGCCAGCTCATTTCACCAAGCGACGTGGAAAGCTGCCAGCTTTGGAAGGGCTCAAGGCAGGAAAGGGTCTCGTCCACAGCAGCTACAGACTGCCATACAAGCAGTCCCACTATTTGGGCCATGTGACCCCGCAGACCCTGATAACAGACATTATCTGTGGTGGGGAAAAACACTACGAAGAGTTTATGGCAAGTCCCCATAGGAGAATAACAACATAGATCCCTAGAGCTCTGGAACAAGGCCAAACCATCTGCAGTGGAAAATTATACACTGTTTGAAAAATAGCTTTCGCGTGCTTCTAGGTCCTGGGAGAGCTGGAGCATCCGATCAGCCTGGCAGAGACAGCTTAGATGACACCCTGTGAGCATGGAGAGTCAGCCTCTAGCACACAGCATACATCCCAAATTAATGGCCGTTATCTGGTGCCATGTCCCCAGTAGGTAGAATACACGAGTCTGGAGTCTAAGGGGTGAAAGCAGGTGTGGCTTCACTTATTGTCACTCTCGGGAAACTTACGTGTCCTGTCCCTGCAGCGTTAAGCTCTGTGGGTCTAAAGGTCTGTTCTGGTTCCCTAATGGGGAACATGTTCACCCAGATACAGAGTAAGAGTTCCATTAAATTTTAGCCTACATCTGTCACCTGGTCATTTCAGATTCCTTGTACCAAAAGGCCAGTAGGCAAGGAAAAGAGCCACCAAATTGGCAGGAGTCATTTATCCCGATCAACTGGCGGAAGGTGGGATTGCACAAGAGGGCAGGGACAGGGTCAATTTTGGTACCCAAGAGATCCATTAGGTTGTCTCTTGGTACTTTCTTGTCCATTTTTGACAGTAAATGGACAAGTGCAGCAATCATGAACTGAGAATGGCAATGGGATCAGGGTCCCAGACTGGTTAGAGATGAACCTGGGTCATCCACTAGGTAAATTCTCTAGACCAGCAGAGGAGCTAGCTCTGGTGAAGGGAATCTAAAACGGGGAGCAGAGGAGGAAGAAGACGGGTCCCAGTTGCAGCATCAGGACCAGCTGCAGTGCCAGAGAAGCTGTAGTTCAACCCACTATCTTCCTTTAAGCTGTTTTTTGTGTTTTTTTTTTCAAATTTAGGTACTTTTTATTTTTTAAATACCTTTATTGGAGTATAATTGCTTTACAATGGTGTGTTAGTTGCTGCTTTATAGCAAAGTGAATCAGCTATACGTATACATATACCACCATATCTCCTCCCTCTTGCGTCTCCCTCCCACCCTCCCTATCCCACCCCTCTAGGTGGTCACAGAGCACCAAGCTGATCTCCCTGTGCTATGTGGCTGCTTCCCACTAGCTATCTATTTTACATTTGGTAGTGTATGTATGTCCATGCCACTCTCTCACTTCGTCTGATCTTACCCTTCCCTCTCCCCGTGTCCTTAAGTCCATTCTCTACATCTGTGTCTTTATTCCTGTCCTGCCCCTAGGTTCTTCAGAACATTTTTTTTTAGATTCCATATATATGAGTTAGCGTACGGTATTTGTTTTTCTAACTTACTTCACTCTGTATGACAGACTCGAGGTCCATCCACTTCACTACAAATAACTCAATTTTGTTTCTTTTTATGGCCGAGTAATATTCCACTGTATATATGTACCACATCTTCTTTATCCATTCATCTGTCGGTGGAAACTTAGGTTGCTTCCATGTCCTGGCTATTGTAAATAGAGCTGCAATGAACATTGTGGTACATGACTCTTTTTGAATTATGGTTTTCTCAGGGTATATGCCCAGTAGTGGGATTGCTGGGTCATATGGTAGTTCTATTTTTATTTTTGTAAGGAACCTCCATACTGTTCTCCATGTGGCTGTAACAATTTACATTCCCACCAACAGTGCAAGAGGGTTCCCTTTTCTCCACACCCTCTCCAGCAGTTATTGTTTGTAGATTTTTTGATGATGGCCATTCTGACTGGTGTGAGGTGATACCTCTTTGTAGTTTTGATTTGCATTTCTCTAATGATTAGTGATGTTGAGCATTCTTTCATGTGTTTGTTGTCAATCTGTATATCTTCTCTGGAGAAATGTCGATTTAGGTCTTCTGCCCATTTTTGGATTCAGTTGTTTGTTTTTTTGATATTGAGCTGCATGAGCTGATTGTAAATTTTGGAGATTAATCCTTTGTCAGTTGCTTCATTGGCAAATATTTTCTCCCATTCTGAGGGTTGTCTTTTCGTCTTGTTCATGGTTTCCTTTGCTGTGCAAAAGCTTTTAAGTTTCATTAGGTCCCATTTGTTTATTTTTGTTTTTATTTCCATTTCTCTAGGAGGTGGGTCAGAAAGGATCTTGCTGTGATTTATGTCACAGAGTGTTCTGCCTCTGTTTTCCTGTAAGAGTTTTATAGTGTCTGGCCTTACATTTAAGTCTTTAATCCATTTTGAGTTTATTTTTGTGTATGGTGTTAGGGAGTGTTCTAATTTCATTCTTTTACACGTAGCTGTCCAGTTTTCCCAGCACCACTTATTGAAGAGGCTGTCTTTTCGCCATTGTATATTTTTGCCTCCTTTATCAAAAATAAGGTGACCATAGGTGCATGGGTTTATCTCTGGGCTTTCTATACTGTTCCATTGATCTATATTTCTTTTTTTGTGCCAGTACCATACTGTCTTGATTACTGTAGCTTTGTAGTATAGTCTGAAGTCCAGGAACCTGATTCCTCCAGCTCTGTTTTTCTTTCTCAAGATTGTTTTGGCTATTCGGGGTCTTTTGTGTTTCCACACAAATTGTGAACTTTTTTGTTCTAGTTCTGTGAAAAATTCCATTGGTAATTTGATAGGGATTGCATTGAATCTGTAGATTGCTTTGGGTAGTATAGTCATTTTCACAATGTCGATACTTCCAGTCCAAGAACATGAGAGACAGATGTTCTCTCCATCTGTCTGTATCATCTTTAATTTCTTTCATCAGTGTCTTATAGTTTTCTGCATACAGGTCTTTTCTCTCCCTAGGTAGGTTTATTCCTAGGTATTTTATTCTTTTTGTTGCAATGGTAAATGGGAATGTTTCCTTAATTTTTCTTTCAGATTTTTTATCATTAGTGTATAGGAATGCAAGAGATTTCTGTGCATTAATTTTGTATCCTGCAACTTTACCAAATTCACTGATTAGCTCTAGTAGTTTTCTGGTGGCATCTTTAGGATTCTCTATGTATAGTATTGTGTCATCTGCAAACAGTGACAGTTTTACTTCTTCTTTTCCAATTTGTATTCCTTTTATTTCTTCTTCTTCTCTGATTGCCATGGCTAGGACTTCCAAAACTATGTTGAATAATAGTGGTGAGAGTGGACAACCTTGTCTTGCTCCTGATCTTAGTGGAAATGGTTTCAGTTTTTCACCATTGAGAACGATGTTGGCTGTGGGTTTGTCATATATGGCCTTTATTATGTTGAGGTAAGTTCCCTCTATGCCTATATTCTGGAGGGTTTTTATCATAAATGGGTGTTGAATTTCATCAAAAGTATTTTCTGCATCTGCTGAGATGATCATATGGTTTTTATCCTTCAGTTTGTTAATCTGGTTTATCACATTGATTGATTTGCATATGATGAAGAATCCTTGCATTCCTGGAATAAACCCCACTTGATCATGGTGTATGACCCTTTTAATGTGCTGTTGGATTCTGTTTGCTAGTATTTTGTTGAGGATTTTTCCATCTATGTTCATCAGTGATATTGGCCTGTAGTTTTCCTTCTTTGTGACATCTTTGTCTGGTATTGGTATCAGGGTGATGGTGGCCTCATAGAATGAGTTTGGGAGTGTTTCTCCCTCTGCTATATTTTAGAAGAGTTTGAGAAGGATAGGTGTTAGCTCTTCTTTAAATGTTTGATACAATTCGCCTGTGAAGCTGTCTGGTCCTGGGCTTTTGTTTGTTGGAAGTTTTTTTTTTTTTTTTTTGCAGTACGTGGGCCTCTCACTGTTGTGGCCTCTCCTGTTGTGGAGCACAGGCTCCAGGTGTGCAAGCTCAGCAGCCATGGCTCATGGGCCCAGCCGCTCCGCGGCATGTGGGATCTTCCTGGACCGGGGCACGAACCCGTGTCCCCTGCATCGGCAGGCAGACTCTCAACCACTGTGCCACCAGGGAAGCCCTGTTGGAAGACTTTTAATCACAGTCTCAATTTCAGTGCTTGTGATCGGTCTGTTTATATTTTCTATTTCTTTCTGGTTCAGTCTCGGAAGGTTGTGCTTTTCTAAGAATCTGTCCATTTCTTCCAGGTTACCCATTTTATTGGCATGTAGTTGCTTGTAGCTTGTGTCAGTTGTCACTTCTCCTTTTTCATTTCTGTCTATTGATTTGAGTCTTCTCCCTTTTTTTCTTTATGAGTCTGGCTAATGTTTTATCAATTTCGTTTATCTTCTCAAAGAATCAGCTTTTAGTTTTACTGATCTTTGCTATTGTTTCCTTCATTTCTTTTTCATTTAGTTCTGATCTGATCTTTATGATTTCTTTCCTTCTGCTAACCTTGGGGTTTTTTTGTTCTTCTTTCTCTAATTGCTTTAGGTATAAGGTTAGGTTGTTTATTTGAGATGCTTCTTGTTTCTTGAGGTAGGATTTTATTGCTGTAAACTTCCCTCTTAGAACTGCTTTTGCTGCATCCCATAGGTTTTGGGTCATTGGGTTTTCATTGTCACTTGTTTCTAGGTATTTTTTGATTTCCTCAGTGCTCTCTTTGTTATTTAGTAGTGTATTTTTTAGCCTCCATGTGTTTGTGTTTTTTACAGATTTTCTCCCTGTAATTGATATCTAGTCTCAGAGTGTTGTGGTCGGAAAAGATATTTGATACAATTTCAATTTTCTTAAATTTACCAAGGCTTGATTTGTGACCCAAGGTATGATTTATCCTGGAGAATGTTCCATGAGCACTTGAGAAGAAAGTGTATTCTGTTGTTTTTGGATGGAATGTCCTTTAAATATCAATTAAATCCATCTTGTTTAATGTATCATTTAAAGCTTGTGTTTCCTTATTTACTTACATTTTGAGTGATCTGTCCATTGGTGAAAGTGGGGTGTTAAAGTCCCCTACTATGATTGTATTACAGTCGATTTCCCCTTTTATGGCTGTTAGCATTTGCCTTATGGATTCAGGTGCTCCTATGTTGGGTGCATAAATATTTACAATTGTTATGTCTTCTTCTTGGACTGATCCCTTGATCATTATGTAGTGTCCTTCTTTGTCTCTTGTAATAGTCTTTATTTTAAAGTCTATTTTGTCTGATATGAGAATTACTACTCCAGCTTTCTTCTGATTTCCATTTGCATGGAATATCTTTTTCCATCCCCTCACTTTCAGTCTGTAGGTGTCCCTAGGTCTGAAGTGGGTCCCTTGTAGACAGCATATATATGGGTTTTGTTTTTGTATCCATTCAGCCAGTCTATGTCTTTTGGTTGGAGAATTTAATCCACTTACATTTAAGGTAGTTATCAATATGTATGTTCCTATGACCATTTTCTTAAATGTTTTGGGTTTGTTATTGTAGGTGTTTTCCTTCTCTTGTGTTTCCTGCCTAGAGAAGTTCCTTTAGCACTTGTTGTAAAGCTGGTCTGGTGGTGCTGAATTCTCTTAGCTTTTGCTTGTCTCTAAAAGTTTTAATTTCTCCATCGAATCTGAATGAGATCCTTGCTGGGTAGAGTAATCTTGGTTGTAGGTTTTTCCCTTTCATCACTTTAAATATATTCTGCCACTCCCGTCTGGCTTGCAGAGTTCTGGTGAAAGATCAGCTGTTAACCTTATGGGGATTCCCTTGTATGTTATTTGTTGTTTTTCCCTTGCTGCTTTTAATATTTTTTCTTTGTATTTAACTTTTGGTAGTTTGATTAATATGTGTCTTAGTGTGTTTCTCCTTGGATTTATCCTGTATGGGACTCTCTGCACTTCCTGGACTTGATTGACTATTTCCTTTCCCATATTAGGGAAGTTTTCAACTATAATCTCTTCAAATATTTTCTCAGTCTCTTTCTTTTTCTCTTCTTCTTCTGGAACCCCTGTAATTCAAACGTTGGTGTGTTTAATGTTGTCCCAGAGGTCTCTGAGAATTGAGGAATTCTTTTCATTCTTTTTTCTTTATTCTGCTCTGCAGTGGTTATTTCCACTATTTTATCTTCCAGGTCACTTATCCATTCTTCTGCCTCAGTTATTCTGCTATTGATTCTTTCTAGAGAATTTTAAATTTCATTTATTGTATTGTTCATCATTGTTTGTTTGCTCTCTAGTTCTTCTAGGTCCTTGTTAAACGTTTCTTGTGTTTTCTCCATTCTATTTCCAATATTTTGGACCATCTTTACTATCATTACTCTGAATTCTTTTTCAAGTAGACTGCTTAATTCCTCTTCATTTGTTTGATCTGGTGGGTTTTTACGTCACTCCTTCATCTGCTGTGTGTTTCTCTGTCTTCTCATGTTGCTTAGCTTACTGTGTTTGGGGTCTCCTTTTCACAGGCTGCAGGTTCGTGGCTCCTGTTGTTTTTGGTGTCTTCCCCCAGTGGCTAAGGTTGGTTCAGTGCGTTGTGTAGGCTTCCTGGTGGAGGGGACTGGTGCCCGTGTTCTGGTGGATGAGGCTGGGTCTTGTCTTTCTGGAGGGCGGGTCCTTATCCGGTGGTGTGTTTTGGGGTGTCTGTGACCTTATTATGATTTTAGGCAGCCTCTCTGCTAATGGGTGGGGTTGTATTTCTGTCTTGATAGTTGTTTGGCATAGGGTGTCCAGCACTGTAGCTTGCTGGTCGTTGAGTGGAGCTGGGTCTTAGCATTGAGATGGAGATCTTTGGGAGAGCTTTTGCCATTTGATATTGTGTGGAGGTGGGAGGTCTCTGGTGGATCAATGTCCTGAACTCAGCTCTCCCACCTCAGAGGCACAGGCCTGACACTGGCTGGAGCACGAAGACCCTGTCAGCAACACAGCTCAGAAGAAAATGGAGATAAAAAGAAAGAAAGAAAGAAAAATAAAATAAAGTTATTAAAATAAAAAAATTTTAAACATAAAAAATTAAAAAGTAATAAAAAAGAAAAAAAAGAAAGAAAGAAGAGAGCAACAAAACCAAAAAACAATTCAACCAATGATAACAAGCACTAAAAAACATACTAAAAAAACCCAAAACCAAAACCAAAACCAAAACCAAACCAGACAGACAGAACCCAAGGACAAATGGTAAAAGCAAAGCTATATAGACAAAATCACACAAAGAAGCACACACATACACACTCAGAAAAAGAGAAAAAGAAAAAAATCTATATCTATCTATATATATTTAAAAAAAGGAAGAGAGCAACCAAATCAGTAAACAAATCTACCAGTGATAGTAAACTCTAATTACCAAGCTAAGATAAACATAAAACCAGAAACAAATTAGATGCAGAAAGCAAACCCCAAGTCTATAGTTGCTCCCCAAATCCACCGCCTCAATTTTGGGATGATTCATTGTCTATTCAGGTATTCCAGAGATGCAGGTACATCAAGTTGATTGTGGAGATTTCATCCGCTACTCCTGAGGCTGCTGGGAGAAATTTCCCTTTCTTTTCTTTGTTTGCACAGTTCCTGGGGTTCAGCTTTGGATTTGGCCCTGCCTCTGCCTGTAGGTCTCCTCAGGGCATCTTTTGGGAAGTCTGAGGTCTTCTGCCAGCGTTCAGTAGGTGTTCTGTAGGAGTTGTTCCACATGCAAATGTATGTCTGATGTATTTGCGGGGAGGAAGTTGATCTCCACATCTTACTTGATCTCCGCCAACGTGAAGGTCTCCCCTTCCTTTATGTTTTGATGGGGAGTCCTAGAAGAACTGTTTCTACATGGGCAGACTTACAACATGGAGTGAGTGGGTCCCAGCAGAACAAGGAGCGGACTGTAGTGGATGCTGTAGTGACCCACACAGATCTCCCTTTGAGGACCAAGGCACTCATCCCCCAGCTGCTGGGAATGTTGGCTGCCGATGGTCCCTTCCTCAGAATTGCCCTCTGCCAAAGGGAGTTGTCTCACCCAAATTATGCGCCCTCTCCAAGGGCAGCCTGATTCCATGACGGGTCAATTCAGGGGTGCAAATTTTGACCCCCTTGCTTTGATTTGGGACAGCTTCTAAAGGCCAGCCCTGCTCCAGATCTCCCTGTGGGCTCAGCTGAGGCCTCTGTTTCAGCTGCCTCACACTTCAAGGTCTCCCTCTGACAAATCCTTCTTCCCTCACCCTCTCAAAGTCACCATTAAGGAGGGTTCTCTCCAACAAAACTCCTGCATGCAAATCTCTGCCTCAGAGTTTGCTTCCTGGGGAAGCCGACCTAAGCCACTGCAGTGATGAAGCCCAGGGTTGTTTTTGTTCCTGGCCCATTGGTTTAGCATCAGGGAAGCCATACAGGGCTGAGCTAAGCCACGATGCTGCCCACTTTCCATACCAGACCCCAAGAGGTCAACAGGCAGCTCTGGGGTTTCCCACTGCCTGCATTCCCTCCGTGGATTCAGAAATGATCAGAAATTCTGTGGCATGAAGGGGAGGAGGTATAAGAGCCAAAGATGAAAAATACAGCACAAATGGGCAGGTGGGCAAGTTAGGGATGACGAGGTAGCACATAAACTTACACCCCAACTGTGAGCACTCAGGCTCACAAAGCAGGTACTCAGGGAAGCTCATTTTGTTTATGAAAAGAATCACCCAGAACTGACTCACAGAAGATGCTTCTTGTGCATTTTATATATATTTTTTTGAGGGGGGGTTGTTTTTCTTTTTCTTTTTTTTAATATTTATTTATTTGGTTACGCCAGGTCTTAGTTGCAGCAGGCAGGATCTTTAGTTGCGGCACGTGGGCTCCTTAGTTGTGGCATATGAACTCTTAGTTGCGGCATGCGTGTGGGATCTAGCTCCCTGACCAGGGATCGAACCTGGGCCCCCTGCATTGGGAGCTTGGAGTCTTATCCATTGCGCCACCAGGGAAGCCCCTATATTTGAGTGATAAAATGGTAGTTGTGGGTTTATGGATGGTATGGTTTCCAGGCACCATGCTCTTGATGAAGGCTCATGGGAACCCTATGAGGATGGAACTATCATCATCTCTACCTTAAATAAGGGGAAACTGAGGCTCAGAGAGGTTAAGTGATGGGTCACTTTCACACGCTAAGCAGCAAAATCGGGTGTCAAACTCAAGTCTGCTGCCACCAACAGAAGGGATGGCGGTAATGAGGGAGTCCTGCTGTTTGGGGACCTCACACAGGAAGGTGTGGCCTTTCTGTGCTCCCTTTACTGATGCAACCATCTCACATCATCTTCTGGGCATGTACTGGCCCTGCCCAAAGTCTAGTTCGTGGGGCTGGTGAAAAGACCACTAAACAGAGCTCCAGGTGAGGTCCTGGCCCCCCTGCCTCCCTCTGCCTCCCCTGCTGCCCTGTCTCTGGGTCTACCCGCCTCATCCCCTATGGAGGCTGCGGGGCTCAGCTGGCCTCACCCAGCCCCTCTCCTCTCCCTCGCCTCGCCTCTGCCCTCTGCTGCTCTCCATCCGTTCGCAGGCCTCGGAACCTCTGCTGCTATTCACCAGTTGCCGGCACCTCAACTGCCCCCTGGTTTCCAGTGCACAGTTTGCTGCTGCTATATTTGATTACATTTCCAGTCTCTTTTCAAGGTTATTTCCCCTGGGTCTCCAGGCTTGCCTGGATCCAGGAGGGAGCAGAGGTGGCTGAATCTCTGGGAATGGCTGGAGAGTCAGGAGATGATGGGGAGGCGGGTGAGAGCAGCCATTCCCACTTTGGGGGGTAGTACCCAGTACCTTCCCAATGCCCTATCCACGTCCTAGGGTGGGGTCACTGAGCTGACATCATCGTGGACCTTCTTTCTCCAACCTCTGCCCACTCACAGCTACCCCGGTTAGTTCCTTTCCCAACTTCATCTGCTGGTTCTACCCAAGTCCTTGTTCCTAAAACACTTCTTGCAGCCTAAGGCTTGGCCAGCCCAGCCCAGTCCAGCTTACAGTCTCCCTCACCCCACCCTGAGATCACTGGAGTGAATGGGTGGCCAACTGCCAGTCCCCACTCCTGACTCCCCAGACTTGGGTCTGCTGTGATTTCTCTTCCACATGACCTTCTCTCAAGCTATCATCTGCAAGGGCGGGACCTCCTCCTTCTGCATGAGGGACGCTGCCTAGTTTGGGCCAGTAGATGAGAACCTAGGCCTGGGAATAAGCATCCTGAGTCCCAGGCCCCACTCTGTTTACCTGAGCAGTTGTGCGACCTTCGGCAAGTCATGCAGCCTCTGCTTATGAAACACTCTTTGAGTTGGAGAGCATCATGAAAGGCCCAGATTGGGCAGCATCTCCACTTGGTAGCTGGTTCATCAATCTTCCTGAATCTTACATTCCTTAGTGACCCCCTCATGGAGCTATTGAGAAGGTTAGAGATGATGCATGCAAAGTGCCTGGTTCAGGGTCCAGCTCACTTCATGGTCTGTGCTGAATGGTAGCTACTGTTATAACTAATATTGGAGACTTGACCCTTCCTTAGAGTTTGGAAGACTAAACTTGGCTTCACCAAGAGGAACTCTGGTACCAAAGTTATGGAGTAGACTTCTTTGTTTACCTTGTTTGGACCAGAAGGAGACTTCAAAGAGATAGTGAAATCACAGGACAGAAGAAAGAGACAGAAAAGGAGAAGAGACGAGAGGAAATGGGGAGGGAATCAAGTAGTCAAGCTGCATGATGGAGGGCTGCACATGAGTGTGTATGAGGTTTTTTCTTTGGGGGGTGGTGGACCATGCCGTGTGGCTTGTGGGATCTTAGTTCCCCAACCAGGGATTGAACCTGGGTCATGGCGGTGAAAGCTCCAAGTCCTAACCACTGACTGCCAGGGAATTCCCTAGATAGGTTTTTAAGAAGAGGTTGCCAAATACTAAATTTCCTGCCATGTCTACTTGCTCTGCCCCCCAAACCCTCAATAAAGTTGGTACTCACCATAAAGTGCCGTGGGAGGGTTTCACTTTGCCCTGTTGAAATCCAGGAGGGGGACCAAGTGCAAAACAGGAAAAGCCACGTGGGACGGAAAGATGGGCTACAAAGTGAACTAATTTGGGTGAAGACGGAGCTTCCAAGCCAAGGTGACCAGAACAAAACAGAAGAGACCCCCATCCCCTGTTACAGAAATGCCCAGAAAAATTGGGAAGGATATGGAATCATTTGACTCCTTTTTAAAAGTCTTTTCCTCTTACGTGTTTATTTTTAGATTTTGAAATTTTCAAACCTACAGAAAACTTGAAAGAGCAGTCCATCGAACGTCTGTGTATCCTTCACATGGATTCACCAACTCTTGACATTGGCTGCCTTTACTTTCTCTTTTCCCCTCTGATCACGTGAGAGTAAATCACAGCCATTACAACTCTTCATCTCTAAATACATCAGCACGTGTCTTTGAGCAAGGCCCTTCTCCTGCATAACCGTAATGATACAGTTATCACACCCAAGGACGTTAACACCGACCCAATAATGTTATCTCGTATTCTGTTCATATTCAGATTCCCCAACTGTTCTAAAAATGTCAGTTATAGCTGTTTCCCCCTCATTCAGGATCCACAAAAGATCGTGCATTGCATTTAATTGTCATGTCTCTTTCATCTCCTTTAATCTAGTCTTTTGGTCTTTCTTGCAATTGACGTTTTTGAACAGTCTTTGTCGGATGTCTTGTAAAAATGCCCCACAATCTGAATACGTCTGTTGTTTTTCCTTCTGATTTGATTCAGTTCAAACATTTTTGGTGAGAATACCACATAGGAGATGTACTTATTATTGCATTGCCCCGAAAAGGCACTTAATATCACTTTGTCCGATTTTCAGTGACCCAAATTTGATCACTTGGTTAAAGTGCTATCTGCCAGATTTCTCTATTGGAAAGGTATCTTTCCCCCTTAGTGATGAATAAGTAGTCTGTGGATTTATTGGGAGACTGTGTGAATATACTGCTGCATCCACTGATGATCCTTGCCTGGATCGGATGCTGGAGTTGCAAAATTCATTTCCCTCTTAAAGGGCCAGAGCTTCAGCTGGCACACGGCTTATATGCAGAGCCATGTGAGCTATGTCCATGCACTGGCCCGGGTGGATGGCTTCACAAATGTGATGGGCAAGGATTGGCCTCAGTGGCCTGTCTCAGCCCCTTTTTATGAGCCTTTCCCTTTGCTGTCCTTGACCACAGGGACTGGCTTTTCTGACCAGATGTCTGCTCTTCCATCAGCTAGAGAAACTTGGTCTCCTGGGATGGGCGAGTTGAATGGCTGCCAGTCCACTGGGTCAGCCAGCCGGTTGCTGGGAATGTGTGCACGAGTGCGCACGCGTGTGTGTGTGTGTGTGTGTGTGTGCGCCTGTGCACTGGGTGGGAGGGGTGTCTCGGGACTTGGAACCCAGAAGCATCACATCCTCCATGTGCCTGGGAGCTGCAGAGTGCCGGGCTCTGGCCTTGGTTTCCATGGCAATGGGCAACTTTCTTCTACAGTCTGTCCCTCTCTGGACCAGCTGACAGTCATAGGGTCGAGGGCTTTGCTTAAAGGCAGAGGATGGGGAGGGGGCTCCATCAGACCCTCTATGAGTATCTTGGAGAAGAGAAACACCAGACCCTCCATGGATATCTTGGAGATGAGAACTTAGGACAACATCTCCCCTCACTGTATACAGGATGGACTTTTCCAGAGGCTCCTGGCTCCCTCTCCCCACTTGCTGCAGAATGAACTATTCCACCAGAAAGGGTCCAGCACCTTTCTTGTGAATTCAACTCAAGCATTAAACAGATTCAGGGACTTCCCTGGTGGTCCAGTGGTTAAGATTCCATGCTCCCAATGCAGGGGGCCTGGGTTCGATCCCTGGTCAGGGAATTATATCCTGCATGCTGCAACTAAGAGCCTGTGTGCCGCAACTAAGACCCGGTGCAGCTAAATAAATAAATATTAAAAAAAAATAAACAGATTCAGATCCCTGACTTCTTGATCTGCTGTAATACATGGTCCTGATATTTTATTTACGTACACCAGCTATCTTGCTCCATAAGTCAGCCATCTGAGGCGGGTGTTTTTATTATTTTTATTTTATAGGTATAGGAATGGAGGCTCAGGGAACTTGCCGAGGGTCACGTAGCTAGTAAGGGGGTGAAGCAGAATTGGAACTCAAGGAAGCAGTGTGACCTAACAGCTAAGAGCATGAGTTGCAAAGTAGGCAGCGCTGGTTTTAAATCTTGACTCTTTCACTTATTAACTGGGTGATTGTGGCGAAGATGGAGGCCCACTGATGGCTACAGCCGGCACTCCTGGGGTCTCAGATCTGCTCTCAGATCTACAAGTTCAGGGGCTTCATTTTCTTAGCTCACCTGAGGCTCTCAAGGGAACTTATACCAACCAAAGTCCCCAGAGATAAATGTGTCCATATGACTAAGTTCTGGTCAATGAAAAAGTAAGCATAAGTGATATATGGGACTCCTAGGAAGTCTCTTTAAAAGACAGGGCTGTCCCTTCGGTCTCTTTTCTCCCTTCTTCCTTCCTGCTGCCTAGAATGTAGTTGTGGTGGGTGGAGCTCCAGCAGCCATCTTGAACTTCAAGGTGGCCTTGAAGAAACGGAGAAAGATCCTGGGTCCCTGACAACTTCAGGGAAAGACCCTACCAGTCTTGTACCGCTTACATCTGAACTTTCGTGCATGAGAGTTTAAATCTTTGTGTCTTGGAGCCACTGGTTCATAGTGATCTGATACTTGTGGCTGAATGTTATTTCTACCTGATGCACAAAGTGATCAATTTATAGCGAATAAAAGGCCTTCCAATGACCCTGACTCCTGCCCACCCACCGTCTAGGACACCTGGACTGAGTATTCCCCAGAGGTTTCAGCTGAGTGTGGAACTGGCAGAGTCATGCCCTGGGAAGTGTCTGATTGTGGACAAGGACGAACCTGGGGCTCGTTTCCTGCCCACAGCAGGGCCCACCTCTCTCCTAAGGAGCCAGGATGCTCGTGCTGTCAGGCAGTGTCCCTCCTTCTCTCCTGGACAGCACAGACGGACACTCTTTGCATATGACAGGCAGGTCATAGCATGGTTGATTAGACTTGACTCTCCAACCTCACAGAGAAAGTTTCAGATGTGTCCCTCTGCCCGAGAGCCACTCTGAACTCGGATTAGATGTACAGGATGCCTGGCCTCCTTTCTTTCCTGCATCACCGACCTACCACCTCTGAAGTTCTGAGTCGTTAGACGTTAGTCCTGCTGCCTTTGAAGGGTGACATGTCCTGGTCTTAGGTCCCAGGTCTATGGATGGTGGTGGGCAGGGTGGGCAGCTCCTTTCTGGAATCTCCCACCCATCATGGTGGACCGGCTGGTTTAGGCTGCGTTGCGCGGCTCCCTTTTCTGCTCTGGTTGCTCCTGCCTGAAACTCAAGGCGTTGAGTTGTGACTCGCAAATTGCCCAGCTGCAAAGTCCCCGTCCTTCCCTCTGCCTTCTTGACTCTTGCTTTCTCTGGTGCACGTGGGCAAGAGAAATTCAGTGTCATACTTTGGTAATGTAACCTCGGGAATTAGATAAGTGCCAGAAGGGAGGCCATCAGCGTGAGTTGAAAGTGTATTTTCCACATTGTAACCTCTTGGGACTTTTTACCTATTCAGTCATCCTTCCGTCCACCCAAAACCCATCCATTCACTGAGCCAACATTTACTGAGGGCTCCAAGTTCCAGGCACTCTGCCAGGCATTGGAGATAAAGAAATCAATAAGAAAGGGTTCCTTTTCTCAAGGAGCCCATGGGTACATGGGCAATGACAACACGTGGTTATATGTGCTAGGAGAGGGGAGAAGACAGGGGTCCGTGGGAGCACAGAGGGGCATCTCCCCCAGCTGGGGGTGAGAGGGGTCTTGGGAAAGTTCCAGCTCAGGCAGTTTTTCGGCTGAGACCTGAAGGATGGGCAGGACCTAGTGGTGGGGGTAGGAGGAGGGGGGGAAGCAGTACGAGGGCCTGAGGCCAGAGCACAGAGTGCTCACAGTAGGGTTGGGTCTGGCTGCGATGGAGAAGGTGCCGGAGGGTGCAGGAAGCCACGAGGCAGAGGGGGGCAGGATCTGCAGGCCTGAACTAGCTGAGATGCTAATGGCGTCTTCCCTCTGCCCAGTTTCACGTGGTTCAGGTTTGCCCAGGGAGGCTGGGAGGGGGCGAAGGCCTGACCACAGCCCTTCTCCAGCAGGTCTCTGACCTCCAGCCCAACCCTGGCTCCAGGTCTAGCTCACCCCCAAACGACCCAGAGGTCGGAGAGCGCTCCCCCCGACCCCCGCATAACTCAGCTCAGCTCACCCCTCCCCTCAGGGCTGCTTGGCGCTTTCCAGCCATCACGTCAGTCTCTCTCCCTGTTTGTTAACCCTCTGGGCTGTGCGCAGCCGGAGCTCCCCAGCTGCCTCCCCTCCTTTCCCTGACCCTTTCCCCAGGGCGGGGCAATTCCCCTGGGACATGGTCATCAGAAGTCCTTGAGTCCCCGGGGTCGGCCCACTGAGTTGGCCATTTTGGCTGACAAAAGGCTCGTGCAGAAAAGGGTGGACAGCTCAGGACTTATCCACATCCTGGGTCTGACCTGTACCCTGAACAGAGGGGGCCCTGGAGGCTGGTTTTCCTGAAACCTGAGCTAATTCAAGGGCAGAGCGTGCGCCCTACACCACCCACATACCACACAACTCACACAATACACAAACCGCCCCCTAGGCAACACACAATACGCACACACTCCATACTACACACCCACCAAAGCCAGGCACGCCACAGCCATGCCGCCTCCACTATGCACTACACACAGACGCAACACAAATACAACGCATGCACACACACACACACACACACACCCCATAGACAGCGTCACGGCACACAATGCATCCATGGCAATATGTCCAGAACTTTATAATATTAATCATGCTAATAGCTAATGTTAGCTGGGCACTCACAGTGCCGAGCACTGTTCTAAGAACTTCACACACATGAACTAGTTTAATCCTTAGAGCAACTCTGGGAAGCGTGTACTATTAACCCAATTTAATAGCTGTCGCGCTCCGGGGTACTATTAACCCAATTTAACAGCTGTCGCGCTCCGGGGGAGGGCAATGCCCTATCTCTCTTGTGTGTCGCCTGTTGCCTGGGAGGACAGGGTCTCCCCTGCTGCAGATGACCTGCCTGCCGCCCCTCTTCTCCCTGGGCCTCTGGGCCTCCTGCTCAGGACACGGCATTGTGACAACGGTGCCTTATCCATCCAGGCCTCTCTCCCACAGAAAGAATGCAGTTGCCATGATTCCCTTTGTTCGCAGCTCCCCAAGGACACAGCCCACCTACCAGGACCCCACAGGTTCCCTGGCCTCTGTGTCCCTGCACAGCGCCCACTCCAAGTCCTCCAAGCTGCTGCTCGGCTTCTGTAGGTGGTGGACAGGTCACAGAAGCCAGGAGCCCGGGCTGCTTTCTCAGCATCCTCTCCTCCTGGGCCTCCAGGCCTGCTCCAGGCCTCTCTCCAGGCCAGAGGGACCTGTCCCCAGGGCTGCCCCAGTGCATTAAGGTGTCCCACTAGTGGAAATTGCCCCCAGTCCCCAGCCCCTCTCTGTCAGCTCCCTGCTTTCTGTCTGGGCAAGCGCTGGGGTGTGTGTGGGGGGTGTGGACTTGGGGGTCCTAATAAGGGCAGTGGGGCCTCTGGAGACCCCAGGGCAGCAGCCACATCAAAGCAGATCTTTACCCTTGACAGAGAGCTTCAGGGAGGCTCGGGGGCTTCGGAGCGCCTGAGGGGCTCTGCCCCTGCCCAGACGAGTTAACTACGGCCACCGGGGGGAAACCTGGCCAGGGGTGTTGGCCCGTGGCTGCGAGGTTTCCTGATGAGTCAAAATCCTGTAAGACCTCCAGAAAGGCGGAAGGAAAGTGCCAAGCTTTCCTCTCAGCCTGTTTCCTCCGCGAACAATCACTAGTTTACAGGTGAGGAAACGCACCGAGAGGCTGACACTTTTTTAACAGCTTTATTGATGTATAATTCACATCCCATAAAATCCTCCCAATTAAAGTCATCGCATCATTTTTTTTTTTAGTATACTCAGAGTCGTGTAATCCTCACCTCGATCATTTTTAGAATATTTTCGTCACCCCGCAAAAAGCACCCTCTAGGGCTTCCCTGGTGGCGCAGTGGTTGAGAGTCCGCCTGCCGGTGCAGGGGACACGGGTTCGTGCCCCGGTCTGGGAAGATCCCACGTGCCGCGGAGCGGCTGGGCCCGTGAGCCATGGCCGCTGAGCCTGCGCGTCCGGAGCCTGTGCTCCGCAACGGGAGAGGCCACAGCAGTGAGAGGCCCGCATACCGCAAAAAAAAAAAAAAAAAAAAAGGCACCCTCTAGCCATCCCTCCCCACATCACCATGAATCTGCTTTCTGTCGCTATGGATTTGCCTGTTCTGAATGTTTCCTATAAACGGAATCATGTAATACATGGTATTGTGGCTGTGCTGGCTTTTACTACTGCGTGATCTTTTGAGATTACTGGTTGAACTACACTTTTTCAAATGTATTAGAAAGGAATGATAGTAAGTATTTGGAATACGATCAGTGAGGCAGAATGGTAGGTAAAAAGAGAGACCCGGGATCTTGAAGAGATATTTGTACACCATATTCACAGCAGCATTATTCACTATAGCTAAAACATGGAAGCAACCCATCCTTTGGTGGATGAATGGTTAAGCAAAATGTGGTTAATCCATGTAATGGAGTTTTTTTTTTTTTTTTTTTTTACGGTATGCGGGCCTCTCATTGTTGCGGCCTCTCCTGTTGCGGAGCACAGGCTCTGGAAGCGCAGGCTTAGTGGCTATGGCTCACGGGCCCAGCCGTTCCGCAGCACGTGGGATCTTCCCGGACCGGGGCACGAACCCATGTCCCCTGCATCGGCAGGCAGACTCTCAACCACTGCGCCACCAGGGAAGCCCCATATAATGGAGTATTATTTGGCATTATAAAGGAAGAACATTCTGACATATGCTATAATGTGGATAAACCTTGAGGACATTATGCTGAGTGAAAGAAGCCAGTCACAAAAAGACAAATACTGTGTGATCCCAGTTACCTGAGGCACCTCGAGTAGTCAGACTCATAGAGACAGGAAGGAGAATGGTGGTTGCCAGGGGGGTGGGGAGAGGGGCATGGGGAGTTATTGCCTTACGGGTGCAGGGTTTCAGTTTTACAAGATGAGAGAGTTCTGGAGGTGGATGGTGGTGACTGTTGCACCACGTCATGAAGGTATTTAACGTCACTGAACCGCACACTTAAAAATGGTTAAGATGGTAAATTTTATGTTACGTGCATTTTACCATAATAAAAAATATTGGGGGCAGGGGGTTAGGAGAAAGACCCCGGACCAGGACAGGAGTCATGGGGCTTGAGTTATAGTCCTAATTTTGTCTTTAACTAAGTGTGTGACCCTGTGCAAGACAGCGGCCTCTCTGGGGATGCTAAGAGGTCTGTCTGAGCACACAGTGATGGAGGGGAAGTGACTTCAGTCACTGTGCAGGGGAGCGAGCTCCTGGGGCCTCAGCCACAGAGGCTGGAGCAAAGGCTGTCCCAGCAGTACCCCGGGACTCCTGCTGCCATCTGCCCCCAAATGTCCCTGGTTTCCTGGGACAACTCATTGACTGGGTTCCCAAAAGACCCATGTTCAAATTCCAGCTCGTTCCTTACCAGCTGGGTGCCTAACCTCCCTGAACCTCAGACCCCTCATCTGTGAAATGGGATAACACACACATCTACAGCATGGGGCTGTTGAGGACCAGATGCGATAGAGCACGAGGCCGGCACACAGTAAGCACCTGGCCAGCCATCCGCATTCTCTTGCGGAGAGAAGAGCTCTCTTCCTGCCAACTGGCTTTCCCTTTGGGGTCTGAAGCTGCAGCCCCTCCCCCACTCCATGTTCAGCCCCGAGGCTGCCAGGTGGTGTTGGGGACAGGGTGCCAGGGTGGGGTGGTGGAACGGGTACAGCTGCTTGTTTATTCCCCTGCCTGGAACGCTGTGGTCTCCTTGCCGGACCATCTATCTCAGTGGAAACCTTTGCTGGGATTTATCATCCTGTTCCTGCTGGCTACAGACTGTGAGAAGGTAAAAAATGTCCTTTTTGAGGCAATAAAATAGAAAATGGAACCCAATTTCTCTCCAGGGTAAGAATCATTATGTTTGACAATGGTTGTAAAGTGTGCATCAGTGAGGGGTGGGGTTGGCAGCCAGGGGCCTGGGTGGAGGAGGGGCATGGTGTCACCGCTGCAAGACGGAGCAATTATGCAGTCACCAAAGTGGGCCTGGAAGGACGCCAGGGACCAGGGAAGCCGCCCATAGCCCACTTGATGCCTGGGAATGCTCGAGGTCCTCATCCTTTGAGGCCCCATGTGGATTCAATCAACATTTATCAAGTGTCTTCACTGGGCAGGAAGAGCTAAGAAAGCCGCCCTGCTTGCTGTACCCAGCACTTTGGAGAGAAAAAAATAAACATGAAATTTTATAAACAATAAAATTTATTTATAAAAAATAAATTCAAGTCAACTGAGTGTTAAGGAGTTTGGATCTTATGCAGAGGGCACCAAGAAACCAAGTTTTAAGAGTTTGTGTGTGTGTGTTTACATTTTTTGAGATATAACTTATAAAGCGCTCAAGTCTTAAGTGTACAATTTAATAAATTTTTTCATATGAACATGTCCATGTGATTACCACCCAGATCAAGAGGGAGAACGTTTATAGGCTCCAGGAAGTTTCCTCATAAATGCTTCCCAAGAGAACCACTGTAGATGCATTTCCTCTCTTCTTGAATGTCATTTAATTGGAGACATACAGCAGGCACGCTTTTGAGTTTTCCCTTCTTTCACTCATCAGTAAGATTCATCCATGTTATTGTATGTGGCAGTTCATTCTTTTTTTTTTTTTTAAGTTTTTAATTTATTTTAGTGCATTCTTTTTTATCACTATTTATTATTCCACATTAGAAATATATCACAATTTATTCCTAATGATGATGTAAAGCGGCAGTGAACATTCTTGTACATGCGTTTCAGGGGATGTAGGGAAATTCTGAGCAAAGGAGTGACGTGATCGGATTGGCTGTTTTGCCTTTCGTCCCTTGTGATGGTTAATTTTATGTGTCACCTTGACTGGGTCATGAGGTGCCCAGATATTTGGTTAAACGTGATTCTGGGTGTGACTGTGAGGGTGTTTTGGATGAAATTAACCTTTGAATTGGAAGACTGAGTAAAGCAGGTTGCTCTCCCCGAGGTGGCGGACTTCATCCAATCAGGTGAGGGCCTGACTAGAACAAAACCCACTGACCCTCCTGCAAGTAAGGGGGACCCCTTCTGCCTGACTGCCTTGAGTTGGGACATTGGTTCTTTCCTGCCTTTGGATTCGAACTGAAGCATTGGCTCTTCCTGAGTCTTGAGCCTGCTGGCTTTTGGACTGGAGCTACGCTAGTAGCTCTCCTGGGTCTCCAGCTTCCTGACTGCAGATCCTGGGACTTTCAAGCCTCTCTAACTGTGAGAGTCGATTCCTTATTTTTTTTCTTTGCTATTTCCTCTAAACTGTTTTTTTTAAAAAATTGAGGTATAGTTGATTTACAATGTTGTGTTAGTTTCAGGTGTGCAGAAAGGTGATTCAGCTATATATATTCTATTTCAGATTCTTTTCCATTATAGGTTATTTCAAGATATTGAATATAGTTCCCTGTGCTCTACAGTAGGTCCTTGTTGTTTATCTATTTTATGCACAGTAGTGTGTATCTGTTAATCCCAAGCTCCTAGTTTATCCCTCCCCTGCGTTTCCCCTTTGGTAACCACAAGGTTGTTTTCTATGTCTGTGAGTCTGTTTCTGTTTCGTAAATAAGTTCATTTGTATCATTTTTTTTTAAGATTCCATATATAAGTGATATCATATGATATTTGTCTTTGACTTACTTCACTTAGTATGACAATCTCTAGGTCCAACCATGTTGTTGCACATGGTTTTCTTTCTTTTTTATGAGAGCCAATTCCTTATAATCTACCTCTCTCTCTGTCTCTGTCTGTCTGTCTGTCTCTCTCAATATATGTGTATCTCCTAAAGATTCTGCTTCTCTAGAGTACCCTAATACATCCCTCTAACTTTTTATTTGGAAAGATTTTAAATTTATTAAGAAGTTAAGATGGTAATACAGTTGTGGTGAATTGATTGCGTTAATGACACTTACCTCCCCACTTCACCCTCTTTGGAAGTGTCTTCCGGTGCTGACTCTGGGCTTGGCCATATGTCTTTCTTTGATCAATGGGCCAGCAGTACCACTGATGTGAGCAGCGGCTTGGAAGCATGTATTCCTTTTTCTCTTCCTCTCTTGGACTCCTGCCACCGCCATGAGGACACTCGTGGGCCAGCCTGCCTGCAGTACACGAGAGACTTGTGGAGGAGAGCTGAGCTGTGCAAACCCTCGACCAGCCAGCCCACAGCCCACTCCACAGCTGATGACAGACTCCTGAGCATGCCCAGCTGGGTCCGTGGAATTGCCTGGTCAATGACCCGTGGGCTGACAAGAAATCATAAGTAGCTATTGCTTTAAGTTTGGGGATGGTATGTTAACACAAACAACAGATATAACAACAAACATTTATCCTTTACCTGGATTTACCTATTACTAACATTTTGCCATATTTATGCTATTGTTTTTTTAATACTTCTTTTCAGGAAATATTTGAAAGTTGCCGACCTCATGACACTTTCACTCTACCTACTTCACATCTGTCTCCTAAGAACAAGGTCACCCTCCTGCGTAACCATCCATCCATGATCACACCAAGGCACACTTAATATTGTTACAATAATGTCATCTAACATAGAGCCCCTATTCAAATTTCCCCAATCACCCAAAAATGTCCTTTATAGCTAGTTTATTTATTGTTTTAGATCCACGATCTAATTAAGATCGTCCCAGTACTGCCCACTTCCACAATCCAGTCACTGTACATGGATGACTGTAGGCCCGGCCCAGTGTCCAGCCATGAGAACTGAGGCAGGGCAGCCATGCTGTCTGGGTTCAAATCCCTGCATTGCTACTTCCCAGCTGTATGACCTTGGAAAGTTGCTTCATGTTCCTTGGCCTTGGGTGCCCGAATCTGCAAAACAAAATGTTACTATCATCTACCTCACAGGGTTATTGTAAGTATCAAATAAATTACACACGGGGGGCGGGGGCTGATATGGTAAATCACTGTGCTTATTCCATTAATGGTCATGGTCCGCCCCCCCTTCCTTCCCTCCCTTACTTCTTCTTTCTTCCTTCTTTCAGTTTAATTGATTGAAGGTATTTTTCCCCCCTCATTCCATTTTCTCCCTATTCCTTTGGAAGTTATAATACATTGCTATTTCTAGTCTCTTGTAATTACCCTAGAAAATTTAACACGTGTGTTTAGGTTATAATTGTCATCTATAATTCCTATCTTCACTCTCTTCCCACACAATTCCAAGACCTTAAAAAGCTTTGACTCTGGTTGCCCTGTAGTTTGAGCCTCTCTTTTTTGTTTCTTTTAACCCCACAAATTAAACATCTTAAGTCGTCAATGTTTGTTTAAATTTACCCAGATGTTTGCCATTTCTTTTTTGCCCACTATTCTTTCTTGCATCTCAGACCTTCCTGCTGGGCTCCTTTTCCTTTGTTCCTGAAGTTTGTTCTTTAGAACTTCCCTTAGTGAGGCCCTTGGCTGTAAACGCTGACGGTTTTTGTCTGAAAATGTCCTTATTTTGTTCTCATTCTTGAAAAATAGTTTCAGAGGTTATAGAATTCTCAGATGACAGTTACCTTCTCTCCTTTTGGAAGGTGTTACTCTACTGTCTTCTGGCTTCCAGAGTTTCTTTGAGAACCCTGTCATCAGTCTATTTGATGTGCCTTTTTTGGGTAATCTCTTTTATCTCAGGCTGCTTTTAAAGTTTTCTCTTAGTCTGTGATATTCTGTAGTTTCCCTGAGGTGTGTTAGGTGGAGATCTCTATTTGTGCTGCTTGGGGTCCACTGAGCTGTCTGAATCTGAGGATTTGCATCTTTCACAGTTCTGGAACACTCTTAGCTATTTTCTCCCGGAATTTGACTTTCCACTTCTTTCTCTAACATCTCCTTCTGGAACTTTAATTAGACACATGTTATATCTTCTCATTTTATCCCCTCATGTTTCTTAATCTCTTTAACAATTATTTCCAGTTCTTTGTCTCTCTGCTGCCTTCTGGGAAAGTTAGTCTTATCCTTTTTCCAGTTTACCAATTCTCTTTTCAGCTGTGTCTCATCTTCTGTTTTACTCATTAATCAAGTCTCTAATTTCAATTATTATGCTTCTCATTTCTAGAGATTTTATTTGATTCTTTTTCACATCAGCCTGGTAGTTTTTCATGATCTTATTTTCCGTTTTCATACTTTTGGTATTTCCTTCTACATTTAAAAAAATTAATTAATTAATTTTTGCCTGTGTTGGGTCTTTGTTGCTGCGCACGGGCTTTTTCTAGTTGCGGAGAGCAGGGGCTACTCCTCGTTGCAGTGCACGGGCTTCTCATTGCGATGGCTTCCCTTGTTGTGGAGCACGGGCTCTAGGCACGCGGGCTTCAGTTGTTGTGGCTCGCGGGCTCTAGAGCGCAGGCTCAGTAGTTGTGGCGCACAGGCTTAGTTGCTCCGCGGCATGTGGGATCTTTCCAGACCAGGGCTCGAACTCATGTCCCCTGCATTGGCAGGCAGATTCTTAACTACTAAGCCACCAGGGAAGCCCCCTTCTACATTTTAAACATACTTATGTATTTATTTTATATTCTATATCTGATTATTCCAACATCTGCAGTCTTTGCGGGTCTGACTTGTAGCTGTTTTTGCTGACCCTTGCTAATAGCGGCCTACTTCCTTGCGTGTTTTGACCTTTTAAAAAATTGTGCACCCATATTTCTTAGGATTTTTTTCTATAGGAATTCTGTGAGGCCTGGGTTTAGAGGTATTTGTTCAGAGAAGATTTGCATATGCTGCTGCCAGGTGCCACTACCAATGGTGGGTCAATTTTCTGCTTGTGTTTTTTTAGGCCACGTGAGTAGAATGAACTCTGGCCCAAGCCCAAATTAGGGTGAGCTTGTGGGTAAGAATTCTCACACAGAGAGATTAGTTCCTCCGTGTTTGCCCCTTCCCACCAGAGCCAAGGCAAGCTTTACTTAGTTTATGTTGGGAAGACCCCACTTTATGCAGGGGTGGAAAGATTGAATTCCCACCTTGCCTTGTTCAGGCTCACACTTTCTCTCCTGTCCCCCTAACATAGTGTGTCAATGTGCAGGCTTGAGGTTGACCAGATGCCCCCAGGGAAACGCTCACTTGCTTCTCTGGAATCGCATTTCTTGTCCTCTCTGAGCTCTCAAGGTTTTCTTTACTTTCCCACAAATCCATCCGTGCATTAAAAATATTTTAAATAATTCATCCAGTAATTTTAAGTTTCCTGTTTGGGGAAGATTTCTTGAGATTAGAAGTCAGCCATACAGCCCAGTTTTATTTATTCTTCATTCATTCACTTATGCAACAAACATTTCCTTGAGCACCCAGCCAAGTCCTGGGTTAGACAAAGGGGACATGGATATCAATAAGACACGTTTCCTGCTCTTGGGAGCTCACCGTGACGCAAAGGCCCTTGAAAAGGTAATTGGATCGTGTTTGGAGAAATAATTCAAATTATACAAATAATTTTGCCATTTATGGAGCTCCTTGGCTGTCCAGGCGCTGTGCCAAGTACTCTACATGTATCATTTCATTGACTGCTCTTGACAACCCCCTAGGGGAGGCAGTATTATTAACCCAGTGATGGGGAAAACTGAGGCTCAGAGAGGTTAATTAACTTTCCTGAGGTCACATCATTGCAAGAGGGTAGAGCCATACTTGGAAATCAGGCTGTCTGGATTAGGAAGTGGACCTTAACCTTTGTGCTAAGGGATGGTTCCCCACCTTTCTACCCTCCTGCCTTGAAGACATCCCCTTGCCTCCCCCCTCAACCACCTGGCTCATCAGGGACTTCCTGGTCCTGCCATGAAATCTGGGCCAGATATGTGATAGGGCATGACTCCCTCCCAGGCAGTCCTTAGAAAGACATTCTTCCTGCCAAGAAGCAGCTCTATAAAAAGGATATGGTGAGGGCAGCCTCATTAATATTCTTTCCTTCTGTCATTTTGGCAGGAAGAAGTGTGATACCGGGGGAGGAGGGCTGTGCACTGGGCAAGAGGAAGGATCTGGTAGCTCATTTAGCTCAGCAGAGGGGTCAGGCTGGGTGGAGGGCTGGGGGTGTCCTCAGAAGGGGTCCCCAAAGGATGGGGAGTGATGGCCTGGAATAGATGAAGGTTGGGGGGACTGGGTACTCACCCCAGGAGGTCAGAAACAGGGCCACCTCCCAGCTGGGGCTGACTTCTTTGGTCTTATAGGGGTGGGGCATATTCTTTATGGCCAGCCTGACCCGTCCTGCGCTATGTGTGTGCATGTCACACACACACACACACTGTGTGCACCCTAAGGAAGGGCCCAGCTTCCTGAGTCATGTCCTCAGCACACTTAGCTAAGAGCCTGGCTCCCAACCGTAAATACCTGTGAATGGATTCTGATGACAGGCATTTAAATAAAAAAAAATTACATATATTATATATGAATAAATGCTATTGTGTGATTTAAGCACGAAGGAAACATAATATGGGGAAAGAGGAAAATCCCACCCCCTTTCCTCCCCCTCAAAGGTAACCACTGATAGCAACTTAGTGTGTCTCCTGCCAGATGGTTTTCCAGGATGCATGAATTTGTTCTCTCTCTCTCTCTCTCTCTCTCTCTCACACACACACACACACACACACGTATGCACACACATCACGTGTGTGTCCTCTCCACCCCACCTTTGCTGAGGCACCCATAGATCTTGAAGGACACCTCCCCCCTTTCCCGCTTCCTCCTGTTGCTAGGTCATGCTTTCTCCAAACCCCTCCAGGGTCCTGGGCTCGGTAGGGTCCCTGAGCAGGGTGGCAGGTGCTGCCCCCATTCCCAGCAGTCCTCCTCTGCCAGAAGGAGGGGATGGGGCAGGGGAGGCTGGGGAGTGGGGGAGGGGTCCCCAGGAGGGGATCCCTGAAGGGGAGGGAGAAAAATCAGCAGACCCCAGAGTGTCCTCATTTTCAGCGGAAACTTCTTCCCAGAGGTCTCCCCTCTTCTCCCTTCTCCCTCCTCCTTCTCATCAGCCCTCCCACCCTTCACCCCTACAGGGTCCCAGCCTCGCATCGCCTGCTCCGATCTGGAACCCTGCACGGAGGTCTCGGCTTGCTCTGCAGGCTTGTCATGTCTGCGTTTAATGAAGTTTAATTATCTTCCAAGATTCAATGAATAATTATAAATCTTTTCAAGATGCAATCACATGGGTTCATGCTTCATTAACGGTGGAAAATCAATTGTAATTCGCCTAATTCCTCTCTTCTGGAGATCAGTCTGTACACGCTCTGCCTTCTCATCCCGCTTTGTCTCCCCCAAGAAGTACATCAGATGCCTGGCTTTTTCCTTTAGAACTGATGATTCCTGGGGGTGTGGTGTGGAGGGTGAGGCCCAGGGGGAGGAGGACGGAGGAGGAGAGGGAAGGAAGAGAAAGGTGGTCCTAGTGGGGCACAAGGTAGCTATTTATAAGAGGCTGGGAGAAGGGAGGGGAAGAGAGAGAGGAGGTCTCTTCAAGTCCACCAGAAAGCAGAGTGTTTCTTAACCTTTCTGTTGGGAGGGGGTCATAAAAAGGTGAAAATCTGATGAAAGCCACTAACACCAACTGAAAGATACACAGCAGAGGGGAGCGGGGCCCTATCTGGGTCTTCGGGGGCCGCGAGAACACAGGGCAGTCTGCATGAAGTCAGCCAGACCCATGGAGGGAGCCAAGGGAAGCCTTTTTGCAGAGATCTGGGCTCTTCAAAGTGAACAAAGGATGAGGACCCATGACCCTCCCCTGCTGGTCCACTTTCCTCCCCTGAGCGGTAGTTTGAAGTCTCTAGGCAGCACTGTTAACAGAACTTTCTGTAGTGATGGAAATGTCTCACTGTCCAAGACAGTAGCCACCAGCCATATGTGGCTGTTTAAGTCTAAATTAATTAAATAAGAGAAAATGAACAATTCCGCTCCTCAGCTGCATCAGCCCCATTTCAAGTCCCATTATGCTCCATGGCGGGCATGATGGACAACACAGATGTAGAACGTTTCCATCATTGCAGAAAGTTCTACAGGACAGGCAGGGCTAGGGTCCTCATGCAGGATAGCACCCCAGCAAATATCACAAGCTGCCCCTAGACTTTGTGTTTAACATCTCCGATTTGGCCCTGTATTAGGTTCCTATTGCTGCTGTAACAAAATACCACAAATTAAGTGGCATTAAACAGCACAAATTTCTTACAGTTCTGTGTCTTATTCCTTTCTATATCTTCAGACACAGTGTCTTGCCCAGAATGGGTGCTCACTGAGTGTTTGTTAACTGACTGTTTGTGACCTTTGCTGGTCCCATGAGGTGTGTTCTATTATCCCCATTTACAGAGGAAGAAAGTGAGGTTGAGAAGGGAGTAAGACCCGGGACACAGCCTCATCCTGGAGACTCATTTTCCCAAGAAAAGATGCCCTGGCAGATTCCCAAACTCCAACAGGCTGAGGATGAGGGTGGAACTGCCCACAGCTGCTTGGATATCTGAGTTAGATGAACAGGAACTGCAGTTCCTGCCTAATGAATGATTCCTTTTCCACACATACGTTTCTGGTAATCAGTCGGCGTGTCGCTGGCCCACGGCAGCGGTCTCAAGTCCAAATGAAATGCAAATGGAATTGGTTTCCTTAGGTCTGCTGGGCAGGGCCTAGCCATGTGCAGGCTTCCCTCTCAGGAGGGGGCCAGGCCCCCTCTCCCAGACTTGAGGAGGCTCCAGACTGCAGAGCCTGCTCAGTGCACTGGCGGGAGGCTGGACCGGGTTTGGGAGAAGTGAAATAACCCACCCACACTCACCCAGTGGCTGGGGGCAAGGCCCAGACTCCAAGTTGGGGATTTGTGGGGTGGGGAGGCAGAGAGGACAGGGGTCCCCATTTGCTGCTGGCTTGGGCAGAGATGGGGCCAGCGGACCTCCAGTGCCTGAGGAAACTTTCCCTCCACCACAAGACTTGCTGAGACCACCACGTGGCCCATAGGGAGGCAACATGGGCCCATGGAGTCTGGGATCCTCTCCCATCACCACACCACTTGCCAGCTGTACCACTCGGAGCCTCACTTTGTACAGGGGACGTGACATCACCTACCTTGCAGGGAGGTTACATGGATGATACGCGATGTGCCTGTGATGCCCTTTTCAGGGTTGGAGCTTAACAAACAGATGTTGTGATGTAATGATGATAATTTCTCAAATTTGTTAAGTGCTTACCTGTGCCAGGCTGTGTTCTGTTTTGCATCCATTATTTCATTCCATCCTTTTAAGGATACTGTAAAGTAGGTGCTATTATCCCCATTTTACAGATGAGGATACTGAAGCATGGAGCGATTAATTTACCCAAGGTCACACTGTAGCAGGTGGGGGAGTCAGGATTGAAGCCCAGGTTGTCTGTCTACACAGTCTGGGCTTGTCATCTTCACTAGACCACACTGTCTCTGACCACGCATCCTCCCCTAGGTCCTGGCTAAATGTCCTTGCTTTCCCCCTTACTCCCCGAGACCTGCCAGGCTGAAACTGTCTTCTCAGGTCTGTTAACTGCCCCTTGGGAAACAGGTGTGACCCTCCCTGCTTCTGGAGTCTGGTGAGCTGACCCCACAAGAGTAGTTTGTTGGTGGGTCACACGGTCTGAATATCAGTCATTTGATGGGCAGATCTTAATTTGTCCCCAGAACCCTAGCTGCAAGGGAGTCTGGAAAATACGGTTTAGGTTGTACAGCTTCTACAGTTCAGAAACCCACACTAGAAGGAGGTGGAACCTTGCTTTTGGTTCATCTTATGCAAAGGAACAAAGAATCTCTGCTCCCTCCAGCATCGTTGGCTCCTTGGCTCTCTCTGCCTCTTCCCTCCCCCAGCTCTTAGACTTTGATATTAAGTGTGGCAGAGCCAGAGCTCAGTTCTGGCTGGCTCTGCCTCTTTTTATCTGTGTGACGTTGAACGAGTCACCTGACCTCTCTGACCTCATTATTCTTATCTGTGAAATGGCAATAATAGTACCCTCCTGGAAGATGTTCGTGTGAGCATTAAATGAGATAATGTAACGCAAAGCACCCCCATCAGAGCCAGCCCAGAACTTGCACATGTGCCTTTTCCTCCCTCTGGTGGTTACTCCATGGGTTAAGTGGAGAGAGCTTTGAGCCGTTGCTGGAGCTGAATTATTAAATGTTTCCAAAGTGGTAGCTGTGGCTTGATTGAATTCTCTCTCTGCCCCAAGCCCCTTCCTCTGAGTGGCTCTATAGGGCAGGGGACAGTGACAGAGTCTGTGATGGTTTCCGGGAGGGTGAAGGTCAGAACTCTGGAACTGCTGGCAGTGTGGGTCCCTGAAGCAGCTAGGTCCCTGGGGAGGAGGAAGGTGGTTCTGGCTGGCTTAGCAGGTGGTAAAACAGGACAAATTCAATCAAATCCATCTGCTCAGCTATTTGCTAAGAAATAAACAGAATCACATGGTCCTTCCTCTCTAGCTGTCCAAAGACTTCCTGTCTTCAAGGGTCACCTGAGGGGCTGCCTCCTACAGGAAGCCCTCCTTGACTGCCCAAGCTCATCTCCGGTTTTTGATTTCTTTTGTTTTTCCTAACTAGCACCACAGTCTGTTTGCCACCTCGGGATGCAGTTTGGTTGTGCGTATGCGCAAGCAATGTGTCACTAACAACCATTGAAGTACCAACCCCGATGAGTAATTTGCTTTTAAAGAAATATCAAACGGAGTAGATTTAATGTTATCTCTCTAATGAGTTCGCTGTCACTCATCCCATGTCCTTCCTTGAGGGGAGGAGAGCAGAGGCATTATATCTGGGAACTGCATGGCCCCCAGGGCTGCTCATCACTTTGGCAGCCTGACGGTCATAAACCGTCAGGGCAATTGTGAGTGATCGTGGGGCGTGTGCGTTGAGATTTCATAGCTACATCCATTTTCTTTTACATGCTGGATTTTATTAAACTCTGGATGAGCTCCGATGGGGGAATTATTGGACTGCTTATAATGAGTATAGTTAACCCCTCTGGAGCACTTTCCCACATCCCAGATACTGCGTTCAGAATTCTGTGTGCACAATTATCTTCTTAATCCTCCCACAAGCCTATAAAGCAAGTTCTATTATTCTTCTCATTTTAGAAAGGAAAACTGAAGCTCGGAGAAGTTGAGAAACTTGCTCAACGTCACCCAGCTGGATGGTGGAGCAAGGGTTTGAACCTAGGTTTATCTGAGTCCAGAGCTTGCTCAACGTCACCCAGCTGGATGGTGGAGCAAGGGTTTGAACCTAGGTTTATCTGAGTCCAGAGCTTGCTCAACGTCACCCAGCTGGATGGTGGAGCAAGGGTTTGAACCTAGGTTTATCTGAGTCCAGAGCTTGCTTTTTAAAAATTCTTGCAAAATGTTTGTCCTTTGAGCCCCTTTGTATCCATTCATTCACCCACCAAGTGAAAATTGGGCATCGTGCTGGGTGCTCAGGAACAACAGGAGACAGGCTGAGGGGGCCAAGCCCAGCGGCCCCAGGGTTCCCTGCATCCCTGGGGAAAAGTTCCTACCCACCCAAAGCCCTGGTGACCCATCCTCTCTCCCCAATCAGTGCTCCACTGATTCTCTCCTCCCGCCCTCTCCTGCATCATCTATCTCCCCTCTCTATTGGGTCATTCCCGACACCATAAAGCATGCCATGATTTTTCCCATCTTAAGAGAAGAATCTTCCCTGCACCACACCTTTCTCTTTCCTGCCTCCCTATTTCTCTTTCCTTTTATAGTAAAACCCCTCGAAAGAGTTATCTTGCTGTATCCACTTCCTTCCCTTCAGTGCCTCTTGAATCCACCCCATCGGGCTCTCATCCCCGTCACTCCATCAGAACTGCTCTCATTACGCTCACCAGTGACGTCCTCATTGCTAAATTCAATAGTCAATTCTTAATCCTCTTTGTACCTGTCCTATTTGCTGCCTTTGACCCCGGCAGTTCCCTCCTCCTTGAACCTGTTCTCTTGGCTTCCAGGATACCTCTTCTCCCAGCTCTCCTCCTGTCTACCCCTGGTCGCTCCCTCTCTGTCCCTTTCGCTGGTCCTTCCTCATCAGCCTGACCTGAGTGCCCCGGCACTAGGTCTTCAGACGTCTCTCCATTCACACACCCTCCCTAAATGTTCTCATCCAAGTTCCTAGTGTCAAATGCCATGGAAAGGCTGATGATTCCCAAATGTCTATTTTTTTAAACTTTTTATTTTATATTGGAGTATAGCCTATTAACAATGTTGTGATAGTTTCAGGTGCACAGCAAAGCAACTCAACCATACATATCCATGTATCCATTCTCCCCCAGAATCCCCTCCCCCAAATGTCTATTTCCAGCCCCAATATGTCCCCTGAACTCCAGACTTATATATCCGACTGCCCACATGACATCTTCGCTCAGATGCTCAAAGACACTCAAACGTGTAACACACACAAAACTGAGCTTCTGATATTTCCCTCAGACCTACTCCATCTCCTTCCTCTCCACCCTGGATGATGTTAACTGCATGCTTCAAGCTGCCTAGGCCAAAAGTTTTGGAGTCACTCTTGACTCCTCTCTATCCCTCACCCTCCATATTCCAGCCCATCAGCAAATCTTGTCTGCCCTGCTTCCAAAATATATCCAGGATCTTGTCCCTTCTTACCACCTCCACGGTTACAACCCTGCAAGCACCCATCATCTTTCTCCTAGGTTATTGCAGTGGCTTCCTGACCAGTCTCTCTGCTTCTGCTCTTGCCCCCTTCACTGTATTCTCCACCCAACAACCAGAGGGTGTCCTGTTGAAACATAAATCAAACCATGTGACTTCTAAAAACCCCTCCCATGGCTTCTCATCTCACTCAGAATAAAAAAGTTTTATTATGACCTGTGAGGTTTCACATGATCTGGACCTCCCCTTTCCTCTCTGACCTCATCTCCTCCCATTTGACCCTTGATGGCTCCAGACCGACTTCCTTGCTTTTCCTCAAACAGCCTAGGCATGTTCCTGCCCCAGGACCTTTGCACTTGCTGCTCCCAATTCCTGCTGTTCTCGTTCCCAGAAATCCACAGGTCTCGTTCCCTCCCTTCCTTCAGTATTTTACTAAATGATCCTCTTCAGTGAAGCCTTCCCTGGCCTCCTAAAACGTCCACCCCCACCATTACTCCTATCCCTTTTGTACACTCTACTTTTTCTCCTTTGCACTCATCGCTAACCCAACATACATTTTGTTGATTTGTGGGTTGATTGTATCTCTCACTGGAATATCAGCTTCATGAGAGCAGGGACTTTGGTGCTTTTTAAAAAAAACTGCTGCACCCCAAGTCTCTGGTACCCAGTGCTTGATATATATTTGTTTAATGAACGAGTGAATGAATATCCTCTCCCACCCAGCATGAATAGATCCAATTAACCACAGCGTCCATGCCACCCAGGTGTGGGGTGGGGTTGTAGAAGGGTATCCCTAGACGGCACATGGGCCCTGAATATAAGGGGATTCTCCACTTTCTCGAGGAGAACATTAAAAAATTTTGTTGGGCCAACTTGAATTTATATTTTCTTATGCCATTGGAAAAAAGTGATTAAAGATCTACTTATAATATTTAATTGACTAGTTTAGTGCCATACATCTACTTAAAAGCACGTATCTAAAATAAGGTGTGCTAATTCCGAAATGTGAGTGCATTTCATGAAATTAGTGGTCTTCAGCTCCTCTCCAGGGCCCCCCGTCAGGACTGGGGACTTGTCAGAGCCCTGATCCCAGGGGCCTTCAGAAGGCGGACTGCTTCGTCCATCTGGGGTGTCTGAGACCTGTCACCTTTTGAGGCCTTGTGTGTCGCTGCCACTGAAATTTCAGCCAAAGTTACAGGTGCCTGTTCACCTCAGAATAAGAAAGGTATTTTTGTCATTCATCCACTGGGTGACCACAGTCAGTGGTCTGTAAGAAGTTGACTGACTGTCCTGGCTTGCCTGGGTCTTTCAGTCCCGGGAAAACCAGCCCAAGTTGGTCACTACTAATAAAGGGCTAGTTCACAGCCTCGTCCTTGCAGTTCAGAGGTCACACACCCAGGAACAGGGAATACATTTGGGTCAGTTTACCTTCCTGCTTTTTATAAGTTGATCCGCCAGGAGACTGTAAGTATCCCAAGCTCACTTTGATTGAGACTAATGTGTTTTTCCTAAACAGTACTGCGTGGGCTGAGATAAAGAATTGAGAGAGGACTCCAAAAAGAGGCTGTTAGGACCCTAATATAACCCGAACGGCCAGGCCTTCTTCGGGTTGTTGTGAGGCTTCGATAGCGGGAATCTCCTCATCTCCCATCACCCTCCCTGCTGCCACTCATCCAGTGGGATTTAGAGTAAATCGCTCACTGCCCCAGACTCGCCACCCGAGAGGCAGGAATAACAGCTACTACGTGCCAGGTTCCGAACATGATTTCGGGTCCTTATGGTGACTTATCTCCGTTTCAGAGATGGGAAGACTGAGGCTCTGAGACTTGGTCGAGACCCTATATCTACTACCGTCCCTGCTCTGCGCCTCCAGGGTGGAACTCACATAAGAGACTATCCCCACCCACCTGGCCACTGTGTGGGTGACTCGAGGCTCAACTAGATTTACCCTCCAGCTGGAACAAAGGTAAGGTTTTTCCCGGCATTTGGCCCCCATTCCTGGTGTGCGGGCTGTGACCCAACCTCAGACCTTTTGCCTTTGGGGATCCAGTCCCTGAGGCCCCAGCTTCCAGAAGCCCCAGCTGGGGACAGGGTGGAATAAATGGTTTTTCATTCGGCTCCCAGGCCCCTGGGCCCACACGCCCCCCAGCATTCATGCTGAGTATACACAGAATTAAGTAAATTAGCCCCAGTTTTCTTAACTGGCTTTTTTTTTTTAATTAATTAATTTATTTTTGGCTGTGTTGGGTCTTCGTTGCTGTGCGCAGGCTCTCTCCATTGTGGCGAGCGGGGGCCACTCTTCATCGCGGTGCGCGGGCCTCTCACTGTCGCGGCCTCTCCTGTTGCGGAGCACAGGCTCCGGACGCTCAGGCTCAGTAGTTGTGGCACACGGACTCGGTAGTTGTGGCTCACGGGCTCAGTTGCTCTGTGGCATGTGGGATCCCCCCAGACCAGGGCACGAACCCGTGTCCGCTGCATTGGCAGGCGGATTCTTAACCACTGCGCCATCAGGGAAGCCCCTTAACTGGCTTTTAAGTCGTAACTCTCAGCTCAGCCCTTCATACCCACAACTGACTGGCTCCCTCCTGCTTGGGAGGGGCTGAGAGGGGAGAGCCTGGCCCAGTAGCCAGGGGGAGGCAGGGTTGGGGGCTTGGGAACACAGGTGTGTCTGCAAGCATTTTTTTGAGCTCCTATTGTGTGCCCAGCAAGGCGTGCCCACCCCGCTTCTCCCACACCCACCCTAGGCAGAAAGCAGGGCTGTGTGAGCTGGGAGGGGCGTTAGGACCTCCCTGCCCCTGCCCTCACCCACCATCCCTGTCCCCCACAGTCCTGATCCTGTTTCCATGGCCTCTCCCTGCCTCTCTTCACTTAAACTCTTCCTGCATTTTAAATCCCACCTCCTCCGGAAGCCCTCCCTGACTGACCCAGCTCACAGCTCTCCTTCCTGGTGTCCCTACCACACGGTTGGGCAATGAGCCAGAGAAAGCAGGGGCTCCTGGAGGGTGGGGACCAGGTCGCTTGTTCCCTTTATCCCCAGAAGCAATAGCCCTAGGTCTCTGATTTCAATAAATTGGAGAATCAAAGAAGGTCCTAGATGGAGGGAAAAACTGAAGGTCAGAGAGGGGCAGTAACTTGCCTGAGGTCACACACAACAGGTTAGTGGCAGAACTAGGACTAAAACGCTTCTCTCTAGAGTCCTTCCCTCTCGTTTTGGTAATACCCAACCTTTCTTGTGCATTTTTATTTGTCTGGACCTGTCTAAGCACTAAGGCACATGGGCTCACCTAGCTTATCAACAAGATCTTCAAGGAAAGTATTAATATTATCATCCCCCTCTCCACTTACAAACACGCTACTTGAGGCCTGGAGAAGCTCCAGAACTGGCCTCCAGATCCCTCATAGTCAGTCAGTGACGGATCAACATTCCAACCCAGGGGAACGGCTCTCAAACCCATGCTCTTTACCACTGCATCACATCATGGATTCAAAGTTCATCCCGGGGAGCTGGATAGGCTTCGGGGGGCTGTGACCCCCTGAAATTGCGTGTGTGTGCATTTTGGGAGGGAGAGAATCTATGATTTTTTTTTTATCAGATTCTCGAAAGAGTCTAACCCCCCGAAACTAAGATTCACTGTTCGATGTGACATTAATTGGATGGTTTACTCACAAGGCTGGCAATGGAGATGGGCTTAGGAGGTGTGAGAGGTTGTGTGTGTGTGTGCGTGTGTGTGTGAGCTGGGATGGAGGTGAGGGACAGGTGCCTGCTCTCTTCATTTTCCTGTCCTGCCCCCCCCCGACGTTCCCTATCGACGGGCCCTCCCGTGCCGGCAGCCTGTGGACACCGCAGGGCCGGGCTGGGTACCCGCGTGTGCTCCCACATGCAGGGGCTGCGCTCAGAGCCCGTTTCCACGCCATGTTTCATTTCTCTTCTGCCCATCAGCCGGACCTCCCCAGGGCCTAATCTCCATGGTTGTTTTATGGAAGGTGTCAGCGCCCCGCTCTACTCTCTGGCCTAATGTAGTTATTAGGAACAGCGACAAGAAGAGACAAAACACCAGGCAAGAAGGTGGGGCCCAGGGTCCTGGAGCAGCTGCTGAGAACGTGTAAATCCCTCATTCCTCGTGTCACCGACACAAATTCTCCCGTCCTGCCATCGCCTCCTAGTTAGAACTGCATGCTGATTAGGTTGCGTATTTGGAAACAATTACAAATAAGCTGCCAGCATGCGGCTAATTTCGCTCAGGCCGCGATGATCATATTAATCCAGAGGAAGGAGGGGGGGTGGGAGGCGGAGCCCATGTAAATCACCAGGAACCAGGCGGCTCTGGTTTGGCGGCTGGTCTTCATCCAAAGGCCCCCCAGCTACTCCCTGGCCTGGGTCCTGGGCCTGGTGGAGGCAGAGATGGCTCAGGCCACCAGCCAAGGACCCTGGTGGTCAGCTGGCAGGGCGGGCTGGACGGGAGGACTCACCTCTTCCACGTGTCCTCAAGAGCTGAGTCCCATGGACCCCCTCCACTCGCCCTTGGCCGGTTCCCCTGCTTCCGAATTCCCCAGGGTTCTGCTGCTCTGACAGGTGTCTGTTGTTCCGAGACATCATATACCCATGATGCTTTTATTCACCTTGTGCTTTGTGAACCATGGAGGTCCCGAGTTTGAGTCTTGCCTCTGCCTCCGATTTCCTGGGTGGCCTTGGCTGAATTCCTTTCCCTCTGTTCCCATCACTCTCCCTCTGCTGCTCCAGACACAAGAGGATCTCAGCTTTGACCCCAGACAGAGCTGGTTCAAAATCTAGCTCTGCGCCTCCCCAGCGCTATGATTTTGAGCAAGCCTCAGTTTCTTCATCTGCAAAATGGGGATAACAGTACCTACCTTCTATAGGTCATATGAGGATGAAACGAGACCACCCATGAAAAGTGCTTAGCGAAGAGCCCGGCTCGTGGTGAGTGTTCAGTAAATGTCAGATGCTATCATTACGCTGTTCGTTCGCCCCTCTTGTCAGAGTTTGGCCACTTGTGAGTCCTCCACACAAAGAGACTTGTCTCTGTAGTTCGCTCTCCCTGCTCTGTCCTGGGCAGTGAGCTCTGAGAGGGCAGGGACCAGGTCCTGGGGGCATTTTGTGTCCCCCCCATGCCCCACCCTCAACACTCAATGCATATTTACCAAGTGCCCTCCTGGATTTTTTTTTTTAATATTTATTTATTTAATTTATTTGGCTGCGCCAGGTCTTAGTTGCACATATGAGATCTTTAGTTTTGACACACAGACTTCTTAGTTGCGGCATGCATGTGGGATCTAGTTCCCTGATCAGATATTGAACGTCGGCCCCCTGCATTGGGAGCACGGAGTCATAGCCACCGGACCACCAGGGATGTCCCGCCCTCCTGGATTATTGCTGTGGTCTCGTAACCTCCTCTCTCCTTCCAACCTTCCTCCCATCATCTGTGTTTGGTAAAGCAGACACCAGCTCACATCCCCCTGCTGTTCAGAGCCCTCACATTGGTTCCCGTTTCACAGTGAATGCTGGTGTCCTTACTGTGGCTTCCATTCTTGTTTCCTGTGGCTACAGTGATATATTATCACAAATGTGGTGGCTTTAAACAACAGAAATCTATTCTTTCAGAATTCTGAACCCCAGACATCCAAAATCAAGGTGTTGGCAAGGCTACACTCTCCATAGGGGCGAGTCCTTCCTTGCCTCTTCCGGCTCCTGGTGGCTGCCGGCACTCCTTGGCTTACGGCTGCATCCCTCTCCCCAGCTTCACATCGCCTTCTCCTCTGTATCTGTGTCCTGTCCTGTTCTGTCTCTCTGCCTGTCTCATGCAAGGACACTTGTCACTGGATTTAGGGCCCAGCCAGATAACCCAGGAGGATCTCCTCAAGATCCTTCATGTAGCTACACGCAAAGGCCCTTTTTCCACATAAGGTAACAGTCACACGTTCTGGGGATTGGGATGCGGGCATATCTTTTCGGGGGGCCACCATTGAAGCCATTCCACCCTGATAGAGATTCTTTCCCTCTCCTCCCCCCCATCTCCCCCTCGCTCACTCGCTCTCTCTGGCCACATCAGCCTGTATGCTGTTCCCGAAACATTCCTGCCTCAGGTAACCTCTGCCTTCCTACCTCCCAGGAGGTAGGAAGGCAGAGGTTACCTCGTTTCTTTCCAGCCTCTGCTCGGATGTCACCCTTTCAGGGAGGACTTCCCCGGCCGCTCTATTTAAGCCCTATTGCAACCCCTGCCCTCTTTCCTGTTTTATTTCTCTCCAGGGCACTTATTGCCTTTAAACATTTACAAACATTTTACTTATTTATTCGACGATTGTTTCTCTCTGCCTGGGAGAATGAGCCCCCGGGAGGACAGGGACTTTGTCTGTTATGTGTGTTGATCTATCCCCAGTGTCTAAAAGGCACTCAAAAGCCGTTTGTGGGATAAATGAATGAAAGGTCGAAGCACTGGGCGGGGCTGGGGACGCCAGGGGGACAGAACGAGCATGCCCCCCACCCTGCCCGTGCCCTAGGAGCTCACCACCTGGGGAGGGGTGGCTTCTCCACCGATGTTTACTCTGCTCCCCTCTCCCCAGGAGAAGGGGGTCAACTGTGAAGAAGATACATGGGCTGAGGGTGCAGAGAAGGATTTTCATCTTCTTTAGCTGTGGTGTCAGGGGCACCTCCTATCGCCCGGTCCTGAAGCTGCAGCCGGGTCTTCACAGGTGACGAGATGTGACCCAAGAGGGCAGCTGCCTTGTCTTGTTCCGCTGCGTCCTCGTGCTCAGCCCCTTCAGGTTCTCAGCAGAGACTTGCTAAGTGAATGAATGGCTTATCTCTGCCCTGACCTGAGACTACACGATTGGGCCAATCAACAGGAGGGTGGAGTATTGGCCCAGAATGCAAGTCCTCAGCCTGTAAAACCAGTGTGCCCGGGGCAGGGGTCTGGGGTCCACAGCAAGCCCTCTGCCCTAGGTGTAGGTTGGGGAGTGGGTTGCCGACAGGGACTCTGTCAATGTGGCTCAGCAGCAAATCCCCCTGAGAACTGGCTGATGTCCCCATTGGTCGTGGGACTGCCCAATGAACAGCCCAGACCCTCAGGCTTGGTCGGCCCCAGGGCAAGTTGCCCACGCCACCGTGGAGCTTGCCGTCCACACTGCATCAGCTGGCTGGTGAGTACCGCCCCTGCCGTGAGGCTCACCTGGCAGCTTTGGAACTCGTCTGCACAGGGGAGGATGCTCCGCTAATGACCGCTGGGCTGGGAGCTGCAGACTGAAGGGCCTGTCATCCACTAAGGGTCCAACCTCTCACTCAGGAACACACACATCACCACGTCATCTGTCACCCACTCCGCCACCTGCAACTGCTGGCTGCATCTGCTCCCCAGGGATCCTCTCCTACAGCTCACGGAGGGAGGTGTGAGGGGCCTGTTTCAGCCCCCAGTGAGCAGAGAGCAAATGGCTGGGACGGCACAATGGTGCTCCCTGCGGCTGCCCATCGAGGGTACTTCCTCCATCCCCACCCAGGCCCCCATCCAGCACTGGTGCCGGGGAGGACCGAGGCAGGCCCAGCCGCCTGAAGCACTGGGCCCAGAGGTCCAGAGCCGGACCACATGCCCCTCTGGGGAGCAGCTGGGCAGTGCATCCTGGTAACGCTTTCCTCCCAAACACCCCCAGGCTCAGATTCTGTCTCCCACATAGAGTTCCCGTCCCCAGCTGGCTCGCAAGCAGCAGGCGGTCTTCCTCTGGGCAAGCAGGGCCTGGACGTCACCCGGGGCTCTCCCACCATCATCGCCCATCATCTGTCCTGACCTCAAAGGGGGCCTGGCTCTGCGTCTCCCACAGACAGGATGTGAAGCTTCCCACCCACCATAGCCTGGCAGGCTCCTCAAAGGCAGTCATTGTAGGGAGAAATTTCCCAGCAGAGTGAAATAAAGGGCCTTGAAGGTATAAAGAGTTGGAGCTGCCGATAAGAAGCTGTTTCATATAGACTTTCATTCTCCAGATGAGAATAGAACACAGGGGTTTGTTTTTCTTCATCTGAGCCAAAGCCTTTATGCCCGAAGAGGCCAGTTTGGGTGCAAGAGAGATGGATGGTGGGGCAGACAGGGGCGGGGGAGCCCAGATGCCCAAAGTCCCCATGGTGGCTGGAGAGCTTCCTTCAGGGCCTCCTGTCCCCCTGCTGCCCGGGCCATACCCCTCCTTGTGTCCACCCCCTCCCACCCAGCTCCTGAACAAGGGGGCCAGGGCCAGGCAGGCCCAGGGACCCCGCTCCTGCTGTCCTCAACAGGACACAAGGGAGGGAGAGTGAAATTCTCTACTGATGCCCTGTGGTTCCCTCTCCTCCACCTTGAGGTCCCCCTCCTTTTATATAATTTGGTTGAAGTGACACATCTTTCCGGTAGAATCTTGAGAAAAAAGATGAGCACAAAGGGAAAAATGAAAATAGCCTGTGAATCCTGCCACTGTTTACCGTGTGCCGTGCCTTTCTGGGCCTTTCTCCTTGAGTGTTTACACACAGGGGCTCCTACTGTACACGTTCCTTCTGTGAGCTGCTCTCTACCCCCATCCCCGCAACTAACAGTATATCATGAACACATTCTATGAAGCCTCTTGATTCAACCTCCATCTGGTCCACGGGGTCTGACCTGACGCTGGCTGTGCTTTCCCCCTCTTTGGTTGAGAGCATTCCATGTGACAACAAGCAACTATGAATCCTGCCAACACGCACACATGAATTTATCCTTAACAAATCAAGACAGCGTCTTTATACGCTTGAAAACGGTCTTGCGTAGATGGGCAAAATACTATCTATTTAATCTGCAGGCAATCTGTGAATGTGTGTGTGGACTCTTGTAATCAGTCTTAGGGTCCATGGCTGGTTTGGGTGGGAAGGAGCCAGTGAGCATGCCCAGTGGTGTGTGTTGAAGTTCAGAGAGGGATGGTTTTGGACCTACCATGTGTCCCACGTGTAGACTGAGCCACTGGAGATGTAATTTGTGATTTGCTGTATTTGCTTCCCAATCCCCTCTCCCCTTAGAGTCACTTCCTTAGGTTAAGGTGGTGTCTCTGGACGCCTCCTGACCCTCCCCACCCTACGAATGACTGGGACAGGTAACCCATTAACCCCTTGAAATCCACCCACTTAGACATCAGCAGAGGTGAGCTGCGTAATCAGTCGGCTGGATATCAAGGAGGTGGCACACAGGAAATGTCAGTTTTGATGAGTGAGAGAGTTGGAAAGGATGTGGGGCACGGAGGACCTAGGAGGGTCGGCTGGGATGGGGCTCAGAGCAGGAGCTACATTGGGGGCAGCAGGAGAAACTTTGAAGTGAAAGGAGGAGGCTCCCCAGGTGGAAGTAGCCAGAAATAGAGGTGTAAAGACACAGGGGTCCAGCCTTCTTCAATATTTGACCAGGAACCAGCAAGAATACAGAATCATAATGCTGGGCTCACCAATATCAACACTTTCCTAGAGAGAAATAAAAAACAACAACTCTTCTTTCGTGGCCCCAGCAGGGAACTGTCCAGCTGGTGATGAAGGATCTTTCTAAAACATAAATCAGACCCTGTCACTCCCCTCCAATGGCTTCTACTGCTCTTAGACTCAGATAAACTCCTGACAATGGTCCACAGGACCCGGTGAGATCTGCCCCGCCTGCCTCTTCCACTTCTTTCTGTACCTCTTTCACCTCCCTAGGCCCCAGCTGTCGGGCCTCCTGTTGTTCCTCTAACACATCAGTCTCCGCCCTGCCTCAGGGCCTTTGCACTGGCTGTTCCCTCTGCCAAGGATGCTCTTTCCCCAGACCTTTGCATGACCACCTCCTTCCCAGTATTCAGATTTCTCCTGACATGTCACCACCTCAAAGAAGCCCACCCTGTCTACCCAAGCTAAAGTAGCCAGCCAGTTCCTTTCTCACCCATCATTCTGCTTAATCATCTGCATCATTTTTCACCACCTGAGATATTCTTGCCTTTTAACTTGTTTATATCTTTACCATCCATCTCTCTCCTTACTATAAGAGCCACTAGGACTTCTGTCTCCCTAAAACTGTGCCTGGCATACAGTAGGTGCTCAATGAATATCTGTTGACCAAATGAACAAGGTTGGGATTCTTACTCCCAAGTGAGGCAGTCCATTGCATCTTGGGAAATTTATGTTTGTTAGAACCAACAAGAGATGGTCAGGAAAGGTTTCATTTCACATACCAGGGCCAATTAATTGGCAGGGCTGCCTGGAGCACTGGGTTGAGAAAAAGTTTGAAGTCACATTTGACCTCTATAGGAGAGAGTGACAGCCGTGATTGATTAGTAATGTCTGCCATGGTCCTAATGGCAGGACTAGTGGTATGTGTGCCACATATCAGCCACATCCGGATTAGACTAGAAGCCCCCTTGAAAGGAGGTAGGGCCTTCTTATTCTCCTTTACAGTCCCCCAGTATCTGGCGTATGCTAGGTGCTTGGTCATGACTGATGCTGGCTGGCCTGCCAACAAGGATCATTCAGCTTTGAGGCCCAGGCTCCTGAAGAGATAGGAGAAAACATCTAAGCCAATGGTTTTCTTTTTTTTTTTTTAACCTGCAGTGTTCTTTCTTCAAAGGACATCTTACATAAAGCCTGTTATATATTAACAGACAAAAGTAAAGCTGCTTTGGCTGAAGCTGGGTTTGGAGCTCAGAACCCCACCTGCCTGTACCCTCACCACCAGAGGGAATCCTGAGACACCCTTCAAGAACCTAGTGGTTCCCCAGAACCCAGTCTGAGAACCCTGGATGAGAAAACCTAGGTCCAGAGAGAGAAAGTGACTCACCCAAGGTCACGCAGCAACTTAGAGCTGACGATGGAGTATCAGCCTCAGGACTCCCAGTTCAGTGCTCTGTCTGCCACATCTCCAGGGTCTCCCATGGGGCAGGTGCCCTCAGCTCTAGGCTGGCCTTGAAGCCAGGATAGGACATTCTCCACCTCCGTGGGGGGCAGGGGGTAGACACCTGAGCAGCCGCCCCAGCGCAGACCCCGGGAGAGGAGCATCGCCCCTCCTGGCATCGGCACCAAGCTGCTGGCTTCTGCTTTGTTTATCTTGCCTCCGGAGCCCCGGGGCGCGGCGTCAAAAAACAGCTCCCTCTCCCTGACTGTGCTTTATTAATTAAAGCGTTTCCCCTCTTTGGTAGCAGCGGCTTCGAAAGAGCTCAGCGAATGTTTAATTCATCCGTTCAGAGCTTGTCCCCCCAACACCTCCTTCCTTCAAAGTGCTTTCCCGGGAAACCCTCCGGGCACGAGGGCTGTTTCCCTGCTTCTCCGCGGAGCTGCCTTTACCACCGCGCTGCTGCTCGCTAGGTGAATGTGATCAGTTATTCGGCTCGAGAAATCTGTAAGGAGTGTTCAAGGCCAGGTGCAAGCCCGCGCTCTCCTCCTTGAGATGGTTTAAAAGGCCGCGATGTGTCGAATTACTACATGAGTATTTAATGATTATCTTCCTCAGCCATTTAGAGGCAAAAAATGAGGGTATTGATTACCCAGTGACGTTGATTAGAGGCCATAGCTCCTCGTGTGTGTGTGTGTGTGTGTGTGTGTGTGTGTGTGTGTGTGTGTGTGTGTGTGTGTGTGTGTGTGTGTGTGTGTGTGTGTGTGGTGCTGTCTCTGGGAGGAGGCTGGGGAAGAAGCATCTGGCAGACATTCCCCCCCCCGGGCCCCGCCCTATCCTCTTCACAGCTGTGGTCGGTAGAACAGAAGGGTCCTGTGGCCCAGGGTCTGACTGCAGGCTCACCTCCAACGGGGCCACACGGGACGCGAATAGGGGCGGCTGTCTCCTGTGGGAGCTTTCCAGTCCCCAGCGATGGGCTTGTCTGCTCATCTGCACATGCACGGAGTCCCGCACCCCACCCCGGTTTCCTGAGCTCTCAAAGATCCCATGTGAGCTTGGTGGTCGGATGTATATGAACCCTCCTGAGACTGCAGGAAGTGAGCCCCTTTTCCTCCCGCCTGTTAGGCTTGAGAAGGGGAGAGATGTGTGTGGCCAGCCCTCTCCTCCTTTGGCCCCGCCTCGAGCCCCCCAAGGCTGTGGCGGCCTCCATGCACGACCCCTTCCATGGGTATGTCCCAGGGTTATGTCCAATTTCTCTTTCTCTTCCATCCAGTGAAGCACGACAGAATGTGGGAGCATCGTAATGCCAACCGAATTTATAATAAGAACTACATGCTGTGCAAACATGGGAACTTCAGGGTATCAGGAGCAGACTACCTGGGCCACGCCTCACCAAGGACAGGGACACAGCCGGGGCCTTCACCCTGGTATTGGGACCCTCTGAATCGGTGGGCCTGGCCCATAGTCCCATGGGCACCCCAATCACTACATTTGATCTACCCTGGTCCACCCAGCAGGTAGCCTGGCAGGGCGGCCCTGCCACCTTTGAAACACTGGGAATATTTATTAGACAAACGGCCATTTACTGAACGCTTGGCACACAGAGGTGCTGCGCGGCTAGAAGCGTTAGCTCACTGGATCCTGGCCCAGCTCTAGGAGGCAGGCCATTTCGTGGATGAATAGACTAAGGCAAGTTGAGAATGCGTAAGGCTCAGACTCGCTCAGCGTCAGGAGGTAAGTGTGGGTTTGCGCCCGGGCCTGATCCCTCACCCACACCACTAACAGAGATTGCTTCATCACATCCGGCAGCGCAGCTCTGCATCAACTCCAGCCAAACAGGGTGAGACCCAGGCTGGTCATTCCTGGGCAGCGTCAGACCGTGTCAGAGCGCAGATCTGGGGTCAGATCCCGGCATCTCACCTAACGCCTGTGTGGCCCTGGGCGGGATACTGGACGTCTTTCCTTCTGCCTCAGTTTCCTTGTCAGTAAAGTGAAGATAATGACAGGGCTTACCTCCTAAGGTTATTATGAAGATTCCTTTATGGAGACAATAAATATTCATGGAGCGCCTAATATACTTCCTGCCTCCATCTCGGGGTGGGAGATAGACAACACACATACCAGGCGAGTTCACGCTGTGGTATATTTAAAGGACAAGGGAAAGAAGGGCAGGACAAAGAGCCCCCGGAGGGTGGAGGAAGGTGTGTGTGTGTGTGTTCGCACGCGCGCGCACACACGCACACGCCCCATGCACCATGGAGCAGCGGGTTGCAGGATTAATGGGGGACGGGGGTCAGGGCAGGCTGCATGGAGAAGGGGATGGAGCAAAGTGGGCCGAGCAGGTGTCCAGGGAAGGAGCATTCCGACCAGAGCCAGCACAGCGCCGGCAGGGGCACACTTGGTGTTGGCTGAAGGTGAAGGGGGTCAGATTGGGGGTAACAGAGGCAGTGGGAGGGCGCGTCACGGGAGATGAAGGAAGACCCCGTGGCGTCTCAGGGGTCTTCGTAAGGACTCTGCCTTTCCTCCGAGTGGATCGGGGACCAGTGAGAAATCCAGGCGAAGCACTGAGCACAGGGCCTGGTGCAGGTAGTGTGCACTAAACAGAAGGTATTCTTTGTTATTCCTTAAAAAGAATTCTCTTTTTTGGTAATGGGGCTGAGTGGAGTCCTGGTGTGCCCTTGGAGAGAGGCTCCCCCTTGTTCCTGGAAATAAATAACCTAATCAGATGCTCGCCCCGTTGCAAGGGAGCTTCTTTTCCTGTCTGCACGATGGAGACCCGCTCCTGTGTCTGGCTTCCTACAGGGAATGAGTGGATTCAGCAAATTGAGGGGGGGCCTCGGGCAGGAGGGGGTGACAAGGAGGGGGAAGGGAGGAAAGAGAGAAAGAGGAGAAGGGGAAAGAAGAGGAGAGAGGGAGAGAAGGAGGAGGGGAGGAGATAGGAGGAAGGGGAAGGAAGAGGGGGAGGACGGAGGGAGCCCCAGAGCAGGGTCAGCCAGGGGGATCCCCGAATGGCTCCCTCCCAGTGAGGCCCTGCCAGAGTCTCGAAGAGGTGGTTATTTTGGGTGGCAGCGTGATTGGGAGCTTGAAAAGCAGGAAATTGAGAGGTGATTAAGGTGGTAATAAGTTGACAACATCAAATATCATTACCCCCAGAACATGCAAATGATCCCATCTTTACCTGGGATTTGCCATGCAAATACCAATTAGCAGAGAAAGTATTTGCCTTGATGGTGGGGGGCTGGTTCTCCTTCCAATGCCTCCCTCACTGCCACAGAGGTTAAACAAACAGGGGGGGCACAGTGGCGAGGTGGAGGAGGGGCTGGGCTTGAACGTCACCAGCAGAGGAGAGGGGATCCACAGGGTGACCACTAATCTTGTGAAAGCCTGCCAGAAACTCTGGCCTAGACCAACCCACCACAGCCTCTGGCTCTTTCAGGCCTCAGGGGCTGCTAGAAGCTTCTTGAACCAGCCCCCGGGGCAGCTGGTCTCTGCCCCGCCTATGTCCCAGCCGGGAGCAGACCTGTGCAGTCTTGCAGCGTGGGCATCCTCACGCCATCCAAACCCATTTTCTGTGTCTGGGAGCCACATAGCTGACGACGCCCTGCAGAGGAGGGGTCTGCGATGAGCCACGCAGGGTGGGTTTCAGGCTGCGGCCCCAGAGCGCTGGCTCTGCTGTGTCTTAGGGATAGACCTCTGAAGGGTCCAGGGCAGATGGCTGAGAGTCATTGGGTAGTTTCCTTCTCTTGGCCAGATATTTACTCCCTGCTCCCAGGGCAGCTGGTACCGTGGAGGTACCATTGCTCATACTGAGAGGAACATGGCATAGTGTCTGCCCTCAAAGAACTTCTGGTCCCATTAGGCAGGTAGAAGTCACTGTTACCAGAGACTGCAGACGATGAGGTGTAAGGAGAGCGGTCCCAACAGAAGCGTCCTAGACTGTCCGCAGAGATGAACTCGCCTTTTGCTGTGATGGCATGAGAAGATGCTACTGAGTCTGGGCTGAGCCTTGAAGGAGGAGTAAGAGAAGCGGGGACTGGAGGGAGGCAGTTCTTGGTGGCAAGAGTGGCAAAGCCAAGATCTGGAGGTTGGAAAATGCATGCTGTGCTCTAGGGTCAGTCAGTTTGCCATCCGTCCTATCAAACCACCCAACTGTCAGCCCTTATCTACCCATTCAACCCAACACAGCAACACCCCACCCAACACCCAAGAACCTCTCCACACACCACTCAACCCACCAAGCTAACTGACTCCTCCAAGCCACCAGCTCACCCACCCTCAAGTCCATCAACTCACCACCCAGCCTCCTCACCCATAGCTCAATCCACTTCACTCTCATGAACGCACTTACCCACCCGCTACCCAACCCAGCAGCCCGGGTGAAAATCATAAACTCTGGAGAAGATGGCCAGACTTCTTTAAAAGGGGGTGACGGTTATATGTGGGTCGTTGTGAGGAGCTGACATCACCTTGGGCTAAGGCGCATCGAAGGCTTGGCCCAGTGTCTGGATTTAACAAGCGCTCTGTATATGGCGGCACGTACCATTTAGGTTCATGTGACTTTTTCCAAAGCCGATAGGACCCACTAGGCAGGGGAGCACTGGGGTTGAGCTGAGATGGAGGAAGTTTAACCTGCAGGGAGTTATAAGTGGGATCGGGGTGGGGGCAGAGCCTGGAGCTGGGCGCCCAGTAGGCCGTTTGTGCGCTCCTCCATCCGCCTCAGAGGGGGACCCGGGTGGGAAGCTGGGCACCCCAGAGCTTGTCAGCAGGGCGTTTGTTATTTATTCTCAACCCTCATGTCTGAAGCTTCTGCTCATGGCCGCAGCCCCAGCAGGCTGACCCAAGCAGGGTGGCAGGGGACGGGCTGTAGAGCTGGAGATCTTGTGGCCCTCTGGAGTCCCCAACTGGCCCATCCCCTCGTCCGCCCTCCATCCCACCAGGCTCCTGCAGAGGGAAAGGAAGGCTTCCTGCAGCCCACATCCATCCAGAAGCTTCCAACGGCTTCCATACAACCACCTCCAGAAATGCTTTTGATCATCTAAATCCAGGTTGTATTAGTTCTCCAAATCCCTTAAATTCTCAGGGATTTTCTCTGATGTCTAACGGACGTCCCTTCCCCAGCTTCTTGGGCCGAGCATCCTGGGGCCACTCAGGGCCCAGGACATGGAGGAACTTGACAGGAGCTTCTCAGGCAGAAACCCGGCCGCTGTGGCCACCCCTCACCTCCCACTCCTACGCTGGGCCCAGCTGGGCAGTGCGGGGCCTGGGTTGCCCACCCTAGAGCGCCCAGGAGCGCCCGGGAGGGTCAGGGCTGACCCAGTGGCTTTTTAGCCCCTGGCCACTGGTTGGCAGAGCTATTACAAGGCACAGTGCAATTTCATGCCCTGTTTCCTCCTTCCTTGGTCTGCAGTTTCTGCTCTATTTGTCCAAAATGAACAGAGGTGAAGTGAAGTGAATTAGTCTCTCCCTCCCCTCGCCCCTGCCCCCTCCCCTCTTTTCCTCCTGGGCATTCCCCAGCCCTTCGACTCCGCACCAGCTCCTCTGTCTGTTTTCTCTCCTGCTCCTGATACCTTAGGCTCTGCCTCTCCGCTCTGTGCGCTCTCTCTCCCTGCTCTGTTAACATCTTCCACTCTCTCTTGCTCTTACCCACTCATTCGTGCAAACATTCACTGAGCACCGGCTATATACCAGAGAATGCACCCTGTGCCGTTTGTCTGGCTCCCACCCATCCTTTCCCTTCTGCCATCCTGCCTGGGCACAGAGCTACCTGGTCGATCTCCAGGAGCCCCCAGGAGCCCCGCTTACTCTCTTGGAGTAACCTGAGGGGGCAGCTTACACTCTTTCTAGCTCTGAGTGCTTCATCCCTACTTTAGCTCAGGTGGTTATAGCTGGACCTCTGGCCCTAGTATACCCCTAACTGTCAGGGTCACTGTCAGTACTAACCCCTCCCCTGGGTACTAACTTTGACGCCCAACCACAGCCTTACAAGGCCTTGGAGTAGGTGTGTCTTGGGAATGGTCCAGCCCAGCCCCTCTTCTCCGAGAACTGCACTGACACTTGAGAGCTAATCCTTGCGCTGCCCAGTTACCTGGGGTGGGGGAGGGGTAAACCCGGGGTATGGGTGATGGTCCAGACCGGGCCCCAAGCAGCCCCCTGGCAGAGGTTTGGAGTTGGGCCCCGGCCGATCGTGCTCAGTCTCTGAGAGGCAGACACTTGCACTGGATGTGATGTGGCCTCCGTGGGACGAAGGGAGAGCTGGTCTGCAGAGCAGAAGGACCGAGCAGACCTGCAGAAAGGCGCCCGGGAGCTGGTGCTGCAAGCCAGGAGAGCGCAAGACAGACAGCCAGAGAGAAGAAAAAAAAGAGAGGGAGGAAGACAGAGTGCTGTCGGCAGAGAGAGGCCGGGGAGCAGAGAGAGAGGGACACACAGAGAGGAAAAAAGACAGGAACAAAGACAGACAGAGACACGGAGACTGAAAGAAAACTGTGAAGGACAGCGAAAGGGACAAAGAGAGACAGGTTGATATATACACAGAGAAAGACACAGGGGCAGCCCCTCGAGTCCTATCGTTCAGTCTCCACCCCCCACCCCTCCTGCCCTTGGCTACCAGGAGGCACCTTTCAGACTGTAGAGTAAATTCTCCTTTTTTTTTGCAATACGCGGGCCTCTCACTGTTGTGGCCTCTCCCGTTGCAGAGCACAGGCTCTGGACGCGCAGGCTCAGCGGCCATGGCTCACGGGCCCAGCCGCTCCGCGGCATGTGGGATCTTCCCAGACCGGGGCACGAACCCGTGTCCCCTGCATCGGCAGGCGGACTCTCAAGCACTGCGCCACCAGTGAAGCCCTAAATTCTCCTTTTTGTACAGGTCAGCATGAGCAGGTGTCTTGATGTGAACTTGATTCCTTCAGGCTCATACAGGGAACGCAGCCCAGCCCTGCTCCCGGGGCCCCTCTGCTGCTGTCCTCCTGTCTTGCTGCCCCTCCGTGGCCCCCCTCTTACTCCGGCTCCACCTCCATCCCCACTGCAGCCTCAGCCCTCTCCTCCCCTCCCCAGCGGTTCTCAGTTTCACGCAACACCTCTATTCTTCTAAATTCATTTCAACAGGTCCTGTCCAGCCTTTACTGAGCATCTGTATGGTGCGGAATATGCTGGGCCTGGGGCTTAATTTCTTCCTTCCATCATCCCTGTGAAGTCGGCATCATTCCTCTCATGTGCAGAAGAGGAAAACCAGTTCAGAAAGGTTACACGACTTGCCCGAGCTCATACGCTGGTAAGAGGAGAAGCGGCTTTGCTTGTTTTCCCGCTCCAAGTCCACAGCTTTTCTCTATTGTACTCCAGTTAAGCCCCCACTATAGGTGGCACACCGTGCAAGACACCACAGGGTCCCTTTCTCAGAAGAGCACTGAGTGACCCTCCCCCCAATCTGAGCTACCTCACCATGGCTGCCTCGGTCCTGGGTGGAGTTTGGGGCCATGGAGCCGAGCTAGAGCATTTGTCCAGATGAGCTGAAGTTCAGAAGGACCCAGGAGCTGCCCAAGGTCACCCAGCAGCTGCCCCATCCAGGGGCCACGGCTCCCGGCTCTCCCTCCTAGCTGGACATGGGGAGGGTTTGGGGATGATGGTAGTGGTGGCTAGTCAAGGACCAAATTACTCATGAAAGTGTCCAGCAAGACCCAAGACCCCCCCCCGCCCTCTCTCACAGCAGTCTCTGGTGCTAAGGCTTCATTTCTGGAACACGTGTGCTTTTGGAGTTAGCTAAAACATGATGGGTTGGGTCTTCCCCACCTAGGAGGTCGGTCTGTGGGCAGGACAGGGGAAGGTAGGAGCTACCCCTTACCCTTCTCCTCGATCAAGAGCTAGCCCCCTTCTGGACTTCTGCCTCCTCTTAGCTCTGCAATTCCAACCCTCTTCATCCCTACACTTTCCAAATTCTAACCCAAGAGCCGCAAACTCAATGCCTACAGTGCTCAGACAGGTGAAGCAAATGGGCGTGACATAATAGGGCATGGTGGGGACTGTGGTTAACTGGAGATGAATGCCTGTCTCCAGGGGACCACATCACTCAGCCCAGCCCACTGTTACCATGTGGGATTGTGGTCCCACACAGCCATGTTTCTCCACTGTTCAAGAAGAATTATAAAGCTGGGTTCTTCTTTTTTCTTTTTTAAAGATTGTTTGATATGGATGATTTTTAAAGTCTTTACTGAATTTGTTACACTATTGCTTCTGTTTTATGCTTTGGTTTTCTGTCCCTGAAGCATGTGGGATCTTAGCTCCCTGACCAGAGATCAAATTTGCGTCCCCTGCGTTGGAAGGTGAAGTCTTAACCACTGGACTGCCAAGGAAGTCTCCTTCTTTTTGTTTAAACACGATGCAGGCCAACTTTTTAAAAGAGGCTTGCAGGCCAGATTTGGCTCAAAGGCTGTCGATTTGTAGCTATTATTCCCAATGCCCTGAGTTCTAAATGTTCCAGAATTCTCCAGAATGCCAAACTCACCCCTGTGCATGTTGACATCCAGGATGGATGCATCCCGTTTGCTGGGCTGAAACTGTTTCCAAACTGCTGCCTTCGACAGCAGGGGTAGTAATTACACTCTGACATTAATACTTAAACCGCAAACAGAATTAGTGTGCTAATACCATCCCTGAAGGCTTTGGACTTGTTTAAGTTTTATCCTTGTGAGACCTAATTATTGTCAGCAATGAATCCTGTAAGGCTGCAGGATTGGAGCCAGGGAAGAGGAGCTAGGCAGATCCTTGGGAACTTTGGCTTATGGGACTGAGGTATATGGTGGGAGTGGGGGGGCCCATGGACCTGAGTGGATGCCCACTGGTCATGTGGGCCATCGGAGAAGCCTAGGAGGGGGGCAAATGGCTCCTTGTGTCCTCCTGACTATCCCCATAACTAGGGAGTTTGCTCCTAAACCTTCCCCCGTGAGGACGGGGGCACATATGGCCCACACTCTGGGAAGGTCACAACAGTCTCTGACCTTTGACCTCTCGGCCCAACTGCTAGGTGACTGTGGTCAGTCACTTAACCTTGCTAGACTTAGTTTCCCCCTCTGTAAAATGGGATCATTTTTGGGATGGGGCTTGCGGGAAAGAGAATATACGCAGGGAGGGCTGGATGGGCGGTCCCTGTTAATCTTATTTTAATGCTAGTGGTTTCTCCCTTGGGGACCACGTGCTCTGCTGAGGACACTTTACGGGGAGCAGAGCAAATGGATTGGGGCCCTTCTCCTGTTGGTCCTTGTGCCCCATCACAGCACAGGATCCACCCACCCAGGCCTGAGCCCACAGCTGCTCCCCACATTGCCCTGGTGGTCTCTCTTTGCCTCCCTGCTCCCAGCTTGCCCCAGACGATGCTAGGCTGTGAATTTTCTCAGTTCATTTGGGGGAAAGAAAGGCCCAAGATAAATACCTTTGGTTGAATCTACTCAAGGAACGAATGGGGCTGTAACTTTGCCGAGACCTTCCCGGGAGGGGGAGGAAGAGGCCCAGGCTGTAGGCCGGGGGTGGCGGAGACTGAGTAACCCCGGGGGACTAACTAGAGAAGGGGCTGAGCCTCTCCCAGGCCTGGTTTTCTGGCTCAGGGGCAAGAGTAAGATCTTCCAGGGGCATCCATTCCAGCAAGGAGGACAGCAGCTGGGGAGTCACCACCTGCTCCTCTCACAGCCGTGGAGAAACTACAGGAGACCCTGGAGAAACTGAGTCTGGCTCAGCCCCTCAGCCGACATGCCCTCCCTGAAAGGTGGCACGTACCTGCCCTCAAAGCAGCATCCACCGTGGGCCAAGCCACCTCTTTGGAGGGTGACTAGAGGCATCTCTCAGGATTTAAAACGCACAAATCCTTTGATCCAGCAGTTCCAGTCCAAGAAATTCACCCTGCAGAGAGATTCACCGTGTGTCCAAAGGGCAGCATGTCAGAGAGACTGGAAATCACGCCACGCCCATAAACGGGGCTGGTCGGATAAAAGGTGGCTCAGCCACATAGCATCAAAGTGAAGTTCAAGACGCTGTGAGGCAGTGCTGATGTGCAGGCGGGGAATCACTGCCAAGATCTCCTGCTGACGGACTGAGGGATGGATACACGAAGAGCTGGGAAGCGTGGGCGCCCTAAGAAGTGAGGCGGTGTCATGGAAGGACAAATACTGTGTGATCCCACTTATCGGAGGCTCCTAGAGGAATCAAATTCATGGAGACAGAAAGTAGAATGGTGGGGCTTCCCTGGTGGTGCAGTGGTTAAGAATCCGCCTGCCAATGCAGGGGACACAGGTTCGATCCCTGATCCAGGAAGATCCCACATGCCGCGGAGCAACGAAGCCCATGTGCCACAAACTGAGCCCATGTGCCACAACTACTGAGCCTGCGTGCCACAACTACTGAGCCTGCGTGCCTGGAGCCCGTGCTCCGCGACGAGAGAAGCCACTGCAATGAGAAGCCCGCGTACCGCAATGAAGAGTAGCCCCCGCTCACCACAACTACAGAAAGCCTGCGTGCCTCAACAAAGATCCAGCGCAGCCAAAGATAAAACAAATGAAATGAAATGAAATTTTAAAAAAGAAAGTAGAAAAGGTGGGTTCCGGGGCCTGTGGAGGGGGACAATGGGGAGTTAGTGTTCAGTGGGGACAGGGCTGCAGCTTGGGAAGATGAAAAAGGTCTGGAGACAGTGGTGGTGACGGCTGTCCAACAATGTGAATGTACTTAATGCCACCAAACTGTACACTTAAAAATGGTTGAAATGGTAAATTTTGTGTTTACAGATAGCTTACCATGAAAAAAAGAGAAGGAAAAAGGAGGGGAGCAGGGCTATGGTTGAGGAGAAGCTTACTCTTCACTGTCTATTCTCTTTCATACCACTTGACTTTTTAAAAATCACATACCTGTATTATAAAATTTATTACCCAAAACATTAGTTATGCCACAGAGATGTCTCTTCTGCCCACACCGGCCATGCTCGGCACAGCCCGCCTAGGCCGTGGAGGTAGAGGTCGGCGTTGGAGCAACGGGTTTGGAACAGGACTAACGGTCCCAGCTCATGCAACACTTGCTGTGTGAGTTGGGAGAGACCAGCGCCCTCTCTGTGCCTCATCAATGCAAAGAGGAGGATCCAGGCAGCTTGGCTGGCAGAGCATACCCGGGAGGGCTGGATGAGAGGGCCTTGCACGTGGAGGCTGGCGGCAGCCCTCGGGGGGCGCTCTGAGAAGAAGGAACGGGCCTGAGCCACACGCTGCCGCCGGCCCCGCCGGGCTTCATCCTTCTGAGCCTCGGGCTGAGTGCGAGCCCCGCCTGTGCCCCGCCCCCTACGACAGAGGAAGCGAGGCCCTCCGCCTTCCAGCTCCGTTTCTAGCCTTCCAGCGGCTCCTCAGGACTGGGCGACGCCGCCACCAGCGCACACGGACCTGAAACAGAGTGAAATAGAAACGGGTGCCCTTCCTGCAGACCAGGTGCTGCCGGGGTGTGAGTTTGCCCCTCTGTATGGGCGGGGCATCTATGGCTCCGGGAGTGGAGCCATCCGTCCTGGGTGGCCCGGCCCTGTGGCGATGACACTGAGCAGGGTCTGGGCTCCCGCCCCCATGCCCCAGGCCAGGTGGCTTCCACTCCACCAGGCCCAGACGCTGCTGAGCTGTGACTGCGTGGGGAGAGCGAGGAGGGGGTAATGGGGCAGAGTCATGGCACCTCCCGCCGGAGACGCCAAGCGCCTGGGCCTGGGCTGGGGGGTGGGAAGGGGGCGTGGTGGCAGGAAGATGACAAAGACTCATCACCTGGAGGGGGGAGGGGGCGAGAGCTGGAGATGCCGGTGCGCGGCTCCCGAGGGGCCAGCTCTGGAGCCAGGGGGCCTGGGTGCGAGTCCCCAGCTCTGCGTCAGAGTCCCTGCTCCTGTCTGGGCCTGTTTCCTCCCTGTAAACTGGCAGTACACTCACACCCACCACTTAGGGACTTGTGAGAAAGGAGATAAGTGTGCAAAGCACGGAGCCTCGTGCCTGTTCGTCACGGGAGCGGGAGCGCGAGGCGGAGGCTATTACGATCACTGTCATCATTGTTGTCCTTACCTGAGATGGTGGGTGGTTCCAGCACCTGGAGGGCTGTTTTTTGAGGTGCATTTGGAGAAAAAGGAAGTACAGAGGGCAAGAGCTAGGTAGGGGCTGGAACTGGATAAGGGTGATGGCAGGGCAAGGGTGGGCTGGGAGGAGGAGGAATTTGGCTCTCGACTCAAGGGCAGGATCTGAGAAATGGGACACGGGGACCCCTCACCCTCCTTAGGTGCCCTCCACTGGTCTTCCGGGCTGCACCCCCAGGCCCCCTGCCCTGCTTTTTGCGGGCTCCAATCTGCCCTCCTTTCCAGGATCCATCCATTCACAGGGCACCGGCTCAACATTCCCCAGGAGGGATTTGAATGGGAGCAGGAATTAATTGCGAGAGAGGTGGTGCCCGGTGAGCCTTGGTCAGGAGCTGGACGGAGCTGGCAGACTGGTTGACGGCAGGGTGTGGACCTCGTGCTCAGGACTCCCCCAGGCACCTGGCTTGCCTCTCACTTCCGCTCATCCCACCTCAACTGCAGGAGAGAGAAAACTGAGGTCTCGAGAGACCAAAGGTCTGGTTCAAGGTGGAGAGACAGACCGTGGTCTGCGTCCCTGGGCAGAGCAGGGCCGTGTGGCGTGAAGGAAGGAGGCAAGCTCTGGGCAGGCGACCCAAACGCTTAGCCGCAAGCTCCTTCCTTGGAGATCTCGGCGGTTGGGGACCGTTTGTTTAGGAGGGTGTTGATCAAATGTCTTATGAAAAAGAGAAGGGTTGGGCTGTGAACGGGTGGCTCCGCTAACATCCCAGACTCTGTTGAATGAATCATGAATTGAACTGAATCTCAGAAAATAGCTGAGGGGAGGGTGTGTCATCCTTACCCCCAGATTGGTACGTGACTGACCCCTCCTGCGCACTTGCTGTGTGCTTGGCCTGTGTGGGGGCTCTTCCCTGAACGTGGCGGGGAGTCGCAGGCTCGGACAGGTGCTGGGCAGACCTGAGTTCAGATGTCACTTCTCATGGATCTGGTGCCCTGATCAGCACCATTTGACAGAGAGGGAAACTTGAGTCTCTGAGAAGCTGCTGGCTTGTCCGAGGGCCCACGGTCAGTGGGGAAGCTGGGACTTGAACCCTGGTTAATCTGACTCCAGAGCTTGTTCCATTCGCCAGGGCACTGCCTGGTCAGCGTGGTCTAAAGGAAGCTGGTGACATCTTTGGCAGAGCACGGAAGGAGGGTGGGGGTCCCTGTGTCCCATTTCTCAGATCCTGTTCTTGAGTCCAGAACCAAATTCATTGTCCTATCTCCAGCCTGCCCCTGCGCTACCATCACCCCTGCCCTGTCCCAGCCCCTGGCTAGCCTCTAGCCCCTTCTGTGCTTCCTCTGATGTGGAACAAGTTTGATACGGGAGACAGCCAGGCATCCCGGGCTCCAGTCCAGGCTGCAACCGTGACCTTGAGTAAGGCGCTTCCTTTTCTGGTCTCAGTTTCCACATCTGTGAAGTGGGGTCTGCATTTGACTCAACTGGGTGGTTCAGACTCAACACTGTGGGAAGGAAACTGACCAAAAGATGCCTCCACCCATTATAAAGGGCCCAGAGACTCAAAGCAGAGACTGCGGGGAGTGGGAGGGGAGGGGAGGCAGCTCTTCCTCCCCCCACCGCCAAGCTCCGTGGCCTTACAGGTAGCTCTTACCCCACGGGGTCTGGCACACGGACCAACCATCCCCAGACAGCCAATCATTCTAGCTGAGCCTGAGGATGCGTTCCACCGTCATTGCTAACACTTGAGTTACCCCCTAATCCTCCAGGCTCAGGAGGCTGTTCAGGTGAGCCTGCCTTCCCTGAGCAGTCAGGGGAAGAACTGGAAAAGAAGCAGAGGCTGCGGAGGTCAACGCAGGCTGACATCGGGCCCTGGGAGGGGGTTCTGCAGGCCGGGAGTGAAGAATGTGGACTCAGCCCCGTCTGACCACATGCTCCCTTGGGCAAGTCCCTTCCCATCTCTGCCGGGCCTCTGCCGAGGGCTCCCCCTGTTCCATCCAGCCTGTGCACATACCCAGCCCAAACCTGCATGCAGCAGCCGCCCTGCCCATCTAGCTCACTCCTGCAACCCCTGTACTCGGCTCTCGGAAGGGTGCCAGTCCACATCTGCCTCTGATGTTCTCTCTCTCCTCCCCCACCCCCCCATCCCATCCCTCACTTCCCACCTGAACCAGGGTGCCTGTGCATGCCTGGGTGGTCCGAGCAGAGGATGACATGCCCGCACTTTGCAGGACTCCATCCTTTGCTGGTGACCCAGGACCACCGGATGGTGAGAGCCCCAGGGCGGGGTGAGCCGTGTAGCTGGACAGTGACAGCGGGAGGACCAGACGACCTTACCCAGAGCATCCTGGGCTGCCGGGCTTTAATTTATTTAATCAATTCCAGCCCCCAGGCTGGGGAAGGGAAACTGCAGGATATTAAATCTGTCGCTCTCGCCAATCTGTCAGGGATGTCGGAGCACATTGATTCCCCTCTGCCCGCCTTTATTAACTATCTCCTCCAGGGGCCGCTGGCCCAGCCTGGACCCTGCCCGGGAGCAGGGAGCAGACTGCAGGTAGAAAGGAGGGGCGTGGGGGGTGGGGACACAAGAACCTTTCAGGGGACAGTTACAACAAGAAAATGTTGGGAATTGCGAGGCAGGGACCTTGAAGATCATCTGTAATCCAAATCCTTCTGTTTGCGGATAAGGAAACTGAGTCAGGAGAGCAGAGGGCGTCACCTCAAGTAGTATAGCTAGTTAGGGGCAGAATGGAGCCAGGATCTAAGACTCCTGGTGCCCAGGCCAGGGGTCTTTTTATTCATTGAATCAACATATTTTTCTTGGGTGACTGCTAAGTGGCGATAGTATCGATTGTTCAGTGGGCCCCGTATTGGGTTCTTATTACTGCCGTAACAAATCACCACAGCTTAGTGGCATAAAACAATACAAGTTTATTATCCTGCAGTTCTGGAGGTCAGAAGTCCGAAATGGGCCTCAAGGGCTAAAATCAAGGTGTTGGCTGGGCTGTGCTCCATCCCGGAGGCTCGAGGGCAGAAGCCACCTCTGTGCATTTTCCAGCTTCCGGAGGCTGCCTGCATTCCTTGGCTTGCAGTCTCCTTCCAGGTTCAAAGTCAGCAGTGGCTGGTCGAATCTTCCTCACATGGCATCACCCTGACATTGACTCTCCTGCCTCCCTCGTCCACTTCTAAGGACGCTTCTGATTACCTTGGGCCCACACGGATAATCCAGCTTAATCTCCACGTCTCAAGGGCAACTGATCAGCAGCCTTAATTTCATCAGCAGACTTGACACCCTCTTGCCACATGAGGTGCCACATTCACAGGTTCTGAGGATTCGAACGTGGACGTCTTTGGAGGCCATCATTCTGCCGACCACAGGCACATCCTCATGGACCACGCACCAGGCTGAGCATTTTACATTTGGCAGCTCACTTCATGCTGACAACAACTTGATGAAATCGTTGCTAGCTTGCCCCCATTATACAGATGAGAAAACTGAGCCTCAGGGAAGTTGAGACTTGCTAAGCCACACAGCTGGTTGGTAGTGGATCTGGGATTCAGACTTGGGTCCAGTTGAACCCAGAGGCCAAACTCTCCCTCCCCAAACCATCCGGGGAGGGGTAGCTTGGAATCGCATGCTGTGAGTCTAGGCAAGGAGAGCAAGACGCAGCCTTGGCCCATAGCGCCAGGTGAAGGAGCACACTTTGAAAGAAGGGGGATGTGGACAGAGCCCCAGACTTTGGGAGACCCTTTCTGTCCTAGATAATTGAGTGCCCTGCCCTGCCTCCCTCTCACCAGCCCACTCTCTCTCATATGATTTATTTGCTCATAAAATTGAAGGCCTTCTTCTCTGGTACCATTTTCTATTTAGCTTAGACAAATATTTAGCATCCAGACCTGACTTTAATTTCCTTAAATATCAGGGACCCTGGAAGATGGAGAGCCTGCCCAGTGGGTGAGGACACCAGCGAATCTGGGGTGGGGAGAATCTACCCCTTCCCCAGGTAAGGACCACATCTCCCCGTGACCAACCAGATACATGGCTCCTCCCTCTTCCCCCCACCTATCAGAGCTCCCCACCCCTGAGGCTGCAAGAAGAGATGGGATGCATACGGCAGGGTCCCGGCCACTCTTGGTGCCTGTTGGAGCTCGCGTTCTGGACCAGGGTCTCTCTGCCCAGGGGGTGATGGGGAGTGTGGCTGCGGGGCTCCCTCCCCTGTAGGGTGTGGGCTGGCGGAAAGGGGAAGCAAGAGTGGCCAGAGGGAGGGTGGGGGCCTCATGCTGTGGTTGCTGGGAGGGGGCGGGGGGGAGGGCTGGTGACTGTCATTTGCTCCCTTTCCCACACATGCATTCATTGACTTATTTCATTCATTGAGAAATGTTTCCCGTGCTGGGCCTGAGGATCAGAAATACAAGTCCAGTGCTGCTTTGCAGGGGCTCGTGTCCTGGAGGTTGGCCAGTGAAAGGAGGTGTATAGAGTCTTGTATGAAGTGGGGGTCGGGGGGAAGGGGAGAGGTCAGGCTGTCCTCATACAAGAGGAGTGACCAAGGTGAGTCCCGGAGAATGAGTTAAACAGGCTCCCTGCAAATGGCCGCATGTCTGAAGGGGGACGTGGGACGGACAGAACGCAGGGCTGGCGATGCTGGCGGGGCCTGGAGGGTGCAGCTGGGAAGCCACATGGCTGATGCCATGGGGGGGTAGGGGTCCTTGGGTCCTCTTCTCAGATCCTGCCTCTGAAGTCCGCTGCCAAGCCCTCGTCCTCCTGCCTGCCCCTGCCCTGAGCCCGTCCCTCCCTTCTCTTCTCCCCATTTGAGTAAATGGGGCCATTTGGGGAGCAAGGCCTCTACAGGCCAAGGAACACTGAGGATTGCCGGCCGTCTCGAGAAGCTAGGAGAGAAGCGTGGAGCAGACTCTCCCCCCAAAGCCTCCAGAAGGACCCAATTCTGCCAACACCTTGATTTTGGACTTCTAGCCTCTAGAATGGTAACAGAATGAATTCCTGTTGCCTTATGCCGCCCAGTTTGTGTTGATCTGCTACAGCAGCAACAGGAAACTAACGCACTGCTGTTATGATAGAGGAAAACCTCTGAACATGCGTCTGGGTACACACACTGGTGCTCAAGAACTCCAGCTCCCTTACGTCTCCTTGGTGCTGACCCTCTGCCTTTGCCATCTCCTCCTTCTCTTCTGGCACCTCCATGCCCTCCCTCTCTGGCTTCTCAGGCCAGGCCGGTCTGGGCTGGGGGTGACTCAGGCCCGAGCGGCTCCTGGTCCCACAGACACCTCATTATCAGGTAGAATGTAGCGCAGTTTCACCCATGGACAGCGTTGAAAGCCAGGCCTTTGCTGGGGTAATGGAGGGGCTGGAAGCTTCTATTGGCGCCCATCCCGGGCCTGGCAAATCTCTGAAGCACCCAAGAAGCTGGCACACATCACGCTTCACAGCTGAGGCGCACAGATAAACCTCAACAGAGCGCTGGGCTGTTTGGTCCCGGGCCTGGAGCAAACATCAGGAAATTAATGGGTCTTTCTGTGGGCAGCGCCTCTCACTCTGCTCGGCCTCTGCCCCCAGACCTCACTCCCGCCTGCCCATCTCCCCCCTCCAGCAGCTTTGTTTCCTCTTTGCGATAAACATGATTCATGCCAGCCCAGCAGGGCCCTGTCACCCTGCCCAAGGCCGGCTGTATATCTCATGATGAGCTGCTGTGGCTGTCGCCACGGTCGGTCTCGGGCACAGCAGTGAGGTCCCGACGGGAAGTGGCACTGGGGGCGAAGGCAGAGGTGATGGGGGCGCAACAAGCAGGCAGCAGGGCGCCAGGTCTCTGTGCAGCGCTGCTGAGCACCAGGCAGCAAGGGGGACACAGAGAAGTGGTTGTGGCCGGGCTCTTGGGGGTTAACCCTCCCCACCCTGAGAGCTGTGAGTAGTCTGGCTCCTGGGTTACTTCCTGTGGCTGCTGTAACGAAGGATCATCAGCTGGGGCTTATAACACCAGATGCTCTCGCAGCTCCGGAAGCCAGAAGCCCACTAGCGAGGTGTCCGTGGGGCCTCGCGCTCTCCGGATGCTCCGGGGAAAGCTGCTTGCTTGCTGCCTTCGGGGGTGGCCAGCGATCCTCTGCATCTGAGGCTGCATCACAGGCCTCTGGCTGCACCTGGCCTTTCCTCTCATGGGTCTGTGTCTGCACACGGCATTCTCCTCCCCGTGTCTCTCTTCTCTTCTTATGAAGACACCAGTCACATTACAGTACCCATTAGAGGGCCCACCCTACTCCAATACGCCCCCATCGTAATTAATTACGTTGGCAACGATCCCATATCCAACTAAGGTCACATTCACAGGGACTGGGTGTTAGGACTTGAACATATCCACGTGACATGCGGGATCCTGGTTCCCTGACCAGGGGTCGAACCCGTGTCCCCTGCAGTGAAAGCATGGAGTCCTAACCACTGGACCACCAGGGAAATCCCAGGACTTCAACATATCTTTTGGGGGGGACATGATTCCACCCATAACAGCTCCCAGGGCTCCCCGAGGTCTGGTCCCTGCCTCCCCCTCTGTATCCGTCTCTCATCACAGCCGCTCACACACCTGACCTCGGCCATCCTGGGTCACTTGCCAGTCCCTAGATGGGCCACACCTCTCTATGTGTCATTCCTCTGCCTGGGTGCCTGCCTCGTGTTTAGCTGCCCACCTGACCCCCCAATACCAGCCAGTTGGTGAATGCCTCTTCATCCATCAAGATTAGCTGTGACCTCTCCAGGGAGCCCTCACTGACCCTCTGCCTCTAGGCTCCCTTAATGCCCTGTGCTTACCTGCACTGCAGCTCACGGCCCACAGGGTGGTCTTTACCCATCTGCCACTCCTCCTCAGGCCCTTAGCCTATAGGCTCTGAGTCGGCAGGGTCTGCATCTCCCCTCTGCGTCCCCAGCACGTGCATGCCCAGTGAATTACTGCATGAAGAATCCTACCCACCGGCATTTACTGAGCACTTATGAGGTCCTAATGCCAGACACTGTCCTGAGCCCTTTATTTGTATTAGCCCAGTTTACCCCCGCAATGACCCTACGAGGTAGGTGCTATTGTTATCCCCATTTTACAGATGAACACACTGAGCTCAGAGTGGTTAAGCAACTTGTCCAAGGTCTGATGATTATTAAAAAACTGCAGAGGTGGAGATTTGACTCTGGCAGCACGAGGGAGGACCCTACCCTTCCTTGAAGGGCCACGCAGATGAGCAGCAGGGAGGGAAGCACGTACTTCCGGGTCCAAGGAGACACCCAGGAGCATCGGTTTGTGATGTGTCCCTGGACTGAGGAGGTAGTATTCTCCCACATCACTAGGCTGGGGCCCTTCGTCTTATCCCTGAGATTGTGAGCTCCCTGGGGCAGGTCAGGGCAGTGATTCCTCCTGCACCTCCCCACCTGGTTCTTACAGAGCCCTGCCCACTTCACAGCAGGCAGAGCCTGGCATCTCAGGCGTGGTTCCTAACCAGCTGGGCCTCTGTGTCCTTCTCCATCACACCAGAGCGACCCACCAGTGAGGCTCAGAGAGAGGCAGCTGAAAAACGCCCCAGCTCCCCATGGGAGGGAGGAAAGCTTGGCTTTGGGGTCAGACTGACAGGTGTTTCAAGCCCAGCACTACCTCATATCAGCTGTGTGACCCTGGCCCAGTCACTTGAGCTCTCTGGGCTCTCGTTTCCTCAGGTGTGCAGTGGGGAAGACAATGAGGGAGGCTGTGACAGACAAGTAGGGAGCAGGCCCAGAAAGCCAGCAGGCAGCCGACGGCCGCCATTACCGCCTCCCGCGGTCTCTGCCTCCCGTGATGCCCAACACCATCCTCCACGGGGTGACGGATGCAGCTTCCATTGCCTTTGCATTTAACTCACTTACTTACATTTTAACAATTTTTTTTTAAGAAATGAAGCAAAACACAGATAAACAGCCATTTAGAATCATGACTCCATAATTCAGGAATTCTCCTTCCAATGCAATCTGCTCAGCAATTATTTTGTGAGGTGGGAGGGAGAGCATCATGGGAAACAGCAATATGCAAATTCCCCGGGGGATGGGAGGAGGGGAATGTCCAACTTCTCCAGATTGGTCTTTTCTCCCCCAGAAACGTAAGGCTGTTTCTCAGTTTGGAAATATGACATCCTGAGTCTCCATGAGCTTCAGGGGAGAGGTGTCTGCATGCCAGGTGGGGAGTGGGTGAGGGGCAGCCACATTAGGACAAAGGCTTCAGTTTACTCTTATTAAAATGGCCAGTGGATGTCCTCGGGGACAGCCATGCACAGGGGCCCAGGAATTGGCCTGGGTCATTCATCCAGTGGCCTTGGAAACAGCTGGGCTTAGGGTCAGGCTCTGGCTCTGTCACTTGCTGGCTGTGCCGTGCTGGGCAAGTCCCTTAGCCTCTCAGGACCTCAGTTTCCTTGGCTGTACAATGGGTAACAGCAGTACTTACCTGGTAGCTGGGTGGTGAGGACTGAGAGAGGATGCACGGCAGTACTGGGCATCATTTCTGGACCCCGGGAAGGGCTGAACACACAGCAGCCTGCTGTCAATAACCCCAGGCAGAGGAAAGAACCAAGAGTTCTGGCCGACAGAGCGGGAAAGGCTCCTCATACTAGACGGCATGTCCATAGCGTTCCCCTGGGAGATGGCATTTGAGCGGGGCCTTGGAAGAGGAAAAGCTGGATCCCCGTAGGGCAGGGAGGCACAGGATGCAAACCCAGGTCAGGAAGCTGCCTGCAAGGACCGTTGTAAGGTTAAATCCCCACACAGGGCTTGGTATGCAGTGGATGTTCAATGCACGTCGCCCTCACACAAGACTCGGTATACGGCCATGTTCAGTACATGCCCGTGTCTCTCCCCTTCTCATCCCTCTTTAAGAGCAGGGGCTGCATCTCCTCTTCACTGCCCTGCCCCGGTGCATCTCTCCCATGGCTGAACACACAGTAGGTGCTCAGTAAGTGTGGGCTGAATGGACCTCGCCCCTCCTCCCTCCCAGAGGGACAGAGCCCAGCGATGGGAGGTGTGCAGGTGAGCAGAGAGAGGGCAGCTTCTCCACCTCCTTGGAACTGGCCTTGATGTGTGGGCGTGACTGCAGTCCTGGTGCCTACTTCCCCAGCGCTCTGGGGTGAATAATCTGACTGCAGCCAGCGCCTCACTAACCTGCCCATTAGCTCCTTGCTGGAGACGCGGGGATGTCTCTGTGGCCTCGTTCCCTGCCTCCCACTTTCCTGGGAAGGAGCCAGGCCGGACGGGCTGGGCAGTGCCCCTCTCAGCACCGTGCCAGGGCCAGTGCTCAACTCTGAGTGACAGAGGATTGGCAGGTGGGAAGTCGGCCGATATGCGGTTAGAATGAGGCACAGAAGACACTGTGACTGGGAGCGCACTGGACCCATGCGGACACCCTGCCCCCGACACTGGGAATCTGGGCGCCTCATTCAGTCGCATTTGTCTTGAGCAGCTCTCCTTCCCAAGCTCAGGGCTGCGTGCTAGGGATCCTGATGCTCCCTGATTTCCAGGAGCTGCAGTCCACGGAGGGAGACAGATTGTAATGCCGAGGCGTAACGCAGGTGGGAAGTGCACCCATCTTCAAGGAAGCGCAGTTGTCCCTACCTGGAGACGTGGGGCGGGGGGGTGGGAGGGGGTGTCACTGAGGAGGTGACATTTGACCTGGGCCTTGGTGGCTGCAAAGATAAGTCCAGAAGAGGAGGAGGCAAAGAAGAGTGCGTGAGATGTGGCAAAAGACTCTGCAAAGCGTGGAGGTGTGACAGGGCATGAAGCTGGGGGCGGGTCACCTGCCTTCCAACACCCGCCTTCTGACCCATGCGGAGGCACCAGCTTCCACAGCTTTCTTAGAGTCGGCGGAGGAGAAGGGGGAGGACAGAAAAAGCACCAGTTCCAAGGTCTGAGGCCCACACTTGCCATTAACAGAGGTGGAGGCATTCTCAGAGATCAGGGAGCATCTGGGGTCGCAAAGAGAGTTTAATTTTGGTGCCAACCCTGACCACCTGGGAGGGCTGCACTCCCTGAGGGTGGCGGAGGCAGGGGAAGGATGTGCTGAGAAAAGCTCTCTGGTCAACCGAGGCTCAGTGGGAAGCAGTGCTGGGATGGATTAGCAATGTCTGTCAGGGGAACACTGTGTGGGCGGGGCAGCCCTGATCTGGTCCAGTCCCCTCGGTTTCCACATGTGGAGATGGAAACCCAAGGACGCACAGAGCTGGGGGAGATGCCAGATCTCCTCTCCCAGTCCAGGGCTCTCTCCATTATACCAGCAGTTCTCAAACTTGAGCACGCGTAGGAATCACCCGGAAAAGCCTGTTAAACCACAGGTTCTGGGTCCCACTCCTAGAGTTCTGATCCTGAAATTTACTTTTCTAATAAACTCCCAGGGGATGCTGCTGCGGCTGGTCTGGGGACCTCACTTGGAGAACCCCTGCTCCACACCCTCCTGCTGGGTTGAAAAATGAGAATAACCTCATTTCTGAAAAGTGGAGAGAACCATACCCTCCTGAGCTCCTAGGGTTACAGCAAAGAGCATAGGAGGTCAAGTTGGGGATGTCTCTGTAAAGTGAAAGCAATGGGCAACCTCAGCTGGACATTTGGGTCACCTGCTGGACATTAGAAAGTCCTGCTTGAAAAGAAATGGCATTGATGTGTTGTGATGAAGGTGTTAGCTAATGCTACCATGGTCATCACTTTGCAGGGTATAAGTGTGTCAAATCAACACGTTGTACACCTTAAACTTACACAATGTTAGATGTCAATTATATCTCAGTAAAGTCCTGCTGCCCAGGCCACAGCTCAGACCAATTAAGTCAGAATCCCCAGGGTATATGCAGGCATCAGGGTTTTCTAAACCTCCTCTGCTGATTCTAACATGCGGCCAGCCTTGGGAGAGAGTGGCGGACCTTGCTGAAGATGCAGCTTCGCGTTCAGTAGGTCCAGGATAGGACTGAGAGTCTGCATTTTTAGTACATGCCCAGGTGTTGCTGCTGCTGCTGCCTGGACCACGCTCTGAGAAACAAGGTCCAGAGGAGAGGAAGAACCTGCTCTTATCATCTGTGAGGCTGGGCACATTTCGGGATATTTTAACTAGGCAGTTAAGCGTTCATTCTCATGTCTGCGTCCTCCCTTCCTGTTCCCAGTGTTACCAGCATGCCACGCTGAATGAACCGTTTCCATCCTCTCTGCAGCCCTGACTGGGGGGAACTGGGGACCACTCCAGAGCTCATTGCTAAGTGCAGCCCCTGCAGACCCCACGCTGCTTTGTCAGGCGGGAGCGAAGCACACCATTCGCCACCCCTCATTTCCATTCTGATCTTTAGCAAACGGCATCAGATATGATAGATTTTTTGTTTGCAAACCCAGTCTCGAGGCTGGAAATGGACATCTCCCTTTCTCCTCTTGCATCCTTTGTATCCTACTGCCTTTTTGCCCATGATTCCTCCTTGTCAGTTGCCCACATGGTATTTCAGCCAATTCATGCATTGATTGAGCACCTACTGTGTGCAAAGGGGATGACAGTTCGCTCTCTGACCTTGAGCAAGTCTTTCACTCACCCTAACTGAGCAGCTTATGGGTCAGGACCTTATTTTAGTCACCTTAGTGTCCTCAGAGTCTAGTATAGTGCCTGGCAAGGAGACTGCTCATCCATTTGGTAAATGGTGCTGCTGAATGAGTGAAGTCAGGACCTCTCAGACCTCGGTTTTTTGCCTGTAGAACGGGAGTGGTAAGGCCTGTTTCATAAGAGTGTAGCGAGGCTCATCATTAGTGGGGAGGCCTCCAGGTTACTGTCAAGAGACACAAGAAGCAAGTCGCTGGAGAGAGTGAAACTAGAACCCAGGTCTGTTACACCCAGGAAACTTCATTCAGAGCAAAAGAGCCATTTGCTCTCAAGGAACAGTGGCCAGACGGGAAGTGAAGCTGGATCCAGGAGCTGTGGCCAGGCAGGAGGCCCTGTGAGCTGGGCCAGTGGCAGCTTCAGCCCTGGCAGAGGGATATAGCCCAGGAGCCAGGTCAGCCGTTGGTACTTTTGAAAATTGTCTCAGCAGATAAGGAAGCCAGAGTGGAGTGTGATCCTTCATTTCCCTTCCTGAAATATCTGCTCAGAAAGGTTAGCCAGCAAGAGTGGGCACTGATGCCACGCTGGAGGCTGGCACACTGGGGCCAGGCCCCTGGCACAGAGGAGTCCAGTCTGGGGCAGGCTTCTCTGCCGGCCAAACGCAACCCTTCCAAGGGGCGTCCTCACTGTCTACCTCTCCCTCTGTGCCTCCCTTGTGCTCTCCAGTCCCTTGTCTGTGGCAGCCTGTCCTAGCAACACTGCTCTCATCGCCCCAGGTCAGCTCAGACCGCATCTTCTCCTTGAATGAAGGGCTGAGAGAGTGCCTTGTAGGAGCACAAACATGAAAGGCTATAAGTTGATGTCATTGCTGAGACCAGGAAGCTGGGATTATGCATCTCATTCCACCCAGCCCGCCCGGGCCAATCTATAGTCTAGTGTCTGGTGCTGCAGGAGCTCCTGGTACAGGACAAATGTGCTGGCATCAGTGGGGTTGCCTAAAGATACCTTGGTTCCTCCCCTTCTCCACACCCATAGCTCCGGGACCCTCTCCATGTTCCTCTAAGTCATGCTTAAAGTCTAAGGACTTCAACTCCCTGGGATTCAACAAACTGATGATTCGAAGCATCCTTGGCTCTAGATGTCCAGTATTTTATGATTAAAGGAGTCCAAGTTTACTTGGACGCTTTCAGTTGTAAGTGACAGAAAAACTGTTCCACCTGGTCTCATAGCTGAAAAACCCAAAAGCAGTTTAGGACTTCAGGCATAGCTTGATCCAGGAGCTCAAGTCAAGTCTGTCTCTGTCGCTCAGTTCATGGTGATGTTGGCACACTTTATGCTTGGAATTGACATGGTGGCATTGCGGTTGCTGGTAACACAAAGCCTATATCCTCTAAGTTCCAAGTCCTGCAGGAAAAGCAGTTCCAAGTCCTGCAGGAAAAGCAGTCTCTTTCTGGCTTCCTCTAACTCCTCATATCAAGCCCAGCAGTTTGACAGAAAGCCCAGGACTGAATTCTCATTGGCCTTAATTTGCTGTGAGTCTGTCCCTGAATCAATCACTGTAGCCACGGGGTGATGGGATGCTCTGGCCTAGGCCTGGGTCACGTGTGCGTTGCCCTCACCGAAATCACATGGGCTGAACGGGAATGGTCGTTCTCTGTTGGAAACCGGTGGGTAGCTATCAAAAGGGTGGTGAACAGAGGCAGGAAGGCAAAAATTAAAAGAGGTTCTGAGGCTACGTAGATTAGAGATCCTATGAGAACTTGACTCAAAGCTTTGAGGGATCCCTAAAGCTCACCTTTCAGATTTGGGACAATGGGTGGGGCTGGAAGGTGAGGGTGGAGATAACTCCACTCTTCCAGGTTAAACAAACCACATGCCTCTTTACTCTTCTTTTACATTCAACTCGTGGAGACTGAGTGTTCTCTTTACATCTCTCCTCTGCTGTTATTTTGAAAATAGCATGGCTAAGTTGCTGATGGGGAAGGTGGAGAGTGAGCTGAAGGCTCTGTGATTAGTGGCTGTCAGGAAGGAAGCTGGGGGGCCTGTCTCGTGGCTTTGGGGGGCAGTCGGTTATCAATTTGAATCTGTAAGAGGAAAGGTAGAGGCACAAGCACAGCACAGAGGATTGAATCATTGGCCTCAATCCTTCACTCTCCTGGAGCAGTATTTCACATTCACACCCTTGCCAAGGCTACATGAGTCTACTTCCTCACCACTTGACCTTGGGCTTGACCAGGTGACTTGCTCTGGCCAATGGGATGGCAGCAGATATAATGAGAGAAGAGGCTTGAGATGTGTTTATGTGGTTGTGCTTGCCCGCTTGCACTCCTGCCATGGCCAGAAAAGGAACTTAACCGGGATAGCCACGGCCCCCAACATGACACACGGAGCAGACGTGAGTGGGCTCACAACCCGAAGCAGAGCTCTCAGCCGCGTCTAGACCTGTGAGCAACATAGAAGTGTTAAGGTTAAAATGCCACTGAGACTTTGAAGTGGTTTGTTTTGCAGCATTATTGTGGGAATAGCTGACTGATAAAGGTAGCAAGGAGAACGGGAGGCTCTGGGTGACAGAGAAAGAGTGTGCGCCACAGCCCAGCCCTACAACTGGGACTTTGGGGACCCCACCGGACTTTGGGACCCCGGGGTCTACCGTTAGGTCATATGGAACTATCCCGCAAAGTGCCATGTGATCATGGGAAAGTCATCCCTTCCTTCAGTGAGCCTCAATTGTCCCATCTCTAAAATGAGCAGAAGAATGTCTGACTCTGACTTCTGAGCTCAGCATCCAGGTCCCGGTAGAGATGGTCCCGGAACTCCAGGTTCTGCTGCTTCTCATGATCTGCCCCCGCCTGCCCCCAGCCTCAGCCTGGGAAGCGGCCCCCCTGCGGAGTCTTCACGCAACCTTGCACTCCGTGCGTGCTCACACAACACTCTATATAGAAAACAAGTCAGACTGTGACAAATGCAGAAATAGATGTGTGAAATTGTTCTAGGAGCAAAGAAGAGAGAGCGTTGAAGACTCTTTGGGGGAAAGGGTGAGGGTCGGTTTGGGAGTGACCTCATCATGGAAGGGATGAGTTCGGCATTGAGTATGAGTGATGTTTCAGGCAGAGGGAGGGATGTGAGTCAAAGCTGAGAGACACAAAGGAGCCTGGTGTGCTTGAGTGATGAGGGGCTAACTCTTCAGCTAGGACCGAGTCAGGGCTGCTGCGGGGGAGGATTGGACGGCCAGTCGAGCAGGTTGGAGAGAGGCCACTGAGGAGAGAGGGCCTTGAGTGCATATTCAGGGCCAGGACTGTGTCGTGCAGGCAGTGGGGAAGCGTGGAGCAGCAGACTCTCCTGCAGGGAGTCGCAGGTGTCATCAGGGCTTCCTGGGAGCCCCGAGAGCTCTCCCGGCTTCCCCAGTCCTCCCGTACCAGGCCCAGTAGAGGGCAGGGCCCAGTAGAGGGCAGGGCCTAGAGTCAGGACCTTCATAGGCTGACCCTGGGCTGCCCAAATACACATTGGGAATAGAAGGATGAGAAGGTACAGAGAACGTCACAATTCAGGGAGGGAGATGAAATCAGCTTAGAGTTTTAAAGGAAAATCAAAAGGAAGAAAGCATTTGCCAATCAGTCCAGTCAATGTCAATCAATCAGCAGGTTGCACTGCATCTGGCCCGCTTGCCCTACATGTGACGAGGTGCTACTGTCCCCAGCAGAGCAGAAGGACAGGAGAATGTGGGCTCAGAAGCCAGCTGGGCCTTACAGACTCCGACCTCTCTGAGTCATATTTTCCTCAAAAGGGAAATAATTACTCTCCAAGGGCTATCATGAAGATGAAAGAATATGGTGCATGTAAAACACTTGGTATGGGCTTGTCACACAGTAAGTGCTCGATATATGTTTACTGTGGCCATTATCAAGGGAAGGAAGACATGTAAAGGAGGAAAGGTGGGGAGTTTGGGCGTGCTGGGGGAGAGATAGGAAAGAAAACAGGGAGGAAAAGGAGGAGGGGGGAGTAAGGGAACATGCCATCAGACTGCATCCCCAGACACACCCAGCCATGCCAGCCTGGCCCGGTCTACTCCCCAAGTGGCCATTAAGACCACTCACGCATTCCCCCTGCATCCTTCTGCCACATCTGTCAGATGCGGCCCTGGATGCCAGCAAGAACAGCTGTCCCCAGACGTGCCCAGCTGCAAAATGAGGACCCAGCGGTGTTGTGAAGGACACAGAGGCCTTGGAGGGGTGGCCAAGAGGACAGTTCTGTCAGGAGGCAACCACACCACTGCGATCACTGCACTGGACCTCAGTCTCCCCAGTGGTAAAGGAGAAGCTAGGAGATGACGTGGCATTTCGTATCAAGGGATGCCAATCCCATGACGTGTCCACAACCAGAGACCTTGGCCCCCACATCTTGTCCTGGAAGGTATAGGTATGACCCTGCCCTCCTGGGTCCTGGGAACTGTCTTGCCATTTTGCCGGATAGCCCTTCTAGTTTGTGTGGGAGAATCTCATCAGACAGAACAATTCGCAGATTGGAATGTAAGCTCTGTCTTAGGATTTTTTTTTTTTGGTAGATTGGGGCTCACAGAGAGAGGCAGTGACCTCCCTAAGGATGAATAGGGAGGTGAGTTTTGTTGTGTTTTAGACCTAGGATAAGACCTAAGTGCCACAGCAGGGGTCTCTGAGAGTGGTATCTTAACAGGGACCAAGTTCATCGGGGAGCAGTAGAGTAGAGCAGATAAATGTAGTATCTTAGTTTGAATCCTCTCCATGGCTGCCTCTTTCTGTGACCTTAACCAAGTCCCTTATCCTCCCCAACTCTCAAGTTTTCCATTTGTAAGATGAGAATAAGAATGCGGTAAAGAACTTGAGCTATGGAATCAAACGGCCTAGGGTTGAGTCTTCAGTACTTACCTGCTGTGTGACCTAAAGGAGCTTATTCTCTGGGCCTCACTTTCCTCACCTGGAAATGACGATGGTAAGAGGGCTCACCTCATGGGGTGAGTTTAAATGAAGTGATGCACATACAAGGCCTGGTACTCAATAAATGATAGCCATTCATTATTATTGGTGGTGATGTTGTTAGCAGAATCCCTTGGTGCCCAAAATGTATTTATTTATTTATTTATTTATTTTTGCAGTACGCGGGCCTCTCAGTGTTGTGGCCCCTCCTGTTGCGGAGCACAGGCTCCGGACACGCAGGCTCAGCGGCCATGGCTCACGGGCCCAGCCGCTCCGCGGCACGTGGGATCTTCCCGGACCGGGGCACGAACCCGTGTCCCCTGCATCGGCAGGTGGACTCTCAACCACTGCGCCACCAGGGAAGCTCCCCAAAATGTATTTTAATTGCCTGGGCACTGATGACCTGTCTACCAGCCCTTCATTCCAGCTCAAGGACCCTGGCCACAGAGTTCTCTGGCATGGAATGTTCCTTGCCCTGCCCACACTGGAGGCGCTAGAATAGGAGCTGGCACTGGGGCAGCCCATCAGAGCTGCACAGATTCCTGACTGGGAAAATGCCAGAAAAGCTCTTTCTTGCTGCCACTGCAGAGGCCCAGGTAGAGCCTGATGGTCAGTGTTAAAGCTGGCCCCAGCCAGGCTGGTAGGGGCAGGGGGAGCTGCTGACCAGCCTGTGCCAGGAAGCCGAGGCCAGAGGGATAAAAGGGCAGGAAAGGGTGGGAAGATGGGGCTGGCATTCCATGCCGAGTCATGAAAGAGCTCACACACAGGCGGGAGCATCCGGAGCCTTAGGTATTCCTGGCGCACCTGCCTATACATGACCCCACCCTCTAATGCTCGCGCAGCCCCACTGGGTGCTCAGAAACCTCCATCAGGTGTAACTGAGTTATTCCGGAGCCTCAGCACTGCTCACCCTGAGCATCACACCACCTCCAAGGGGCCAAAATGTCCTCATCCCTCTGCCCTTGCCTCAGCTACGGCTCGGGTGTTTGGAAGATGTCGTCAGCCACTAGCCGTTCTAAACATCCCCAAAGATAAGAACTGCACTGGGGACTTCTACTCAGCCTCTCCCAGGAGCTCTGCACCAGGCGGTGATCTTTTTTTTCCTGTGTTGATCGAAGGGATGTGGTTTCTTTTACTGATGCAGAACCAACAGACTCTAGGCTTAACTGTGTAACTGGTTTCATGTTCTTTTGGCAGTTCCATCACATTTACCATTGCTGCCATTCACCTTCTTGAAGAATTGGGGATTCCATACTCCCCACAGCTTCCTACCCACCCTACACTCATTCCCTCTACCCACACTCTCTTGGAAGATCATAGTTACAGGGGCTCTAGAGCTCATCTAGTCTCATGCCCTCATTTGTCAGGTTGGAACAAGAGGCCAGAGTGGAAAGGGCACCGAGATCACACTGTAAGTTGTAGCAAACCTGGGGTCAGCATCCGGGTGTCCTAACTCCCCAGCTACCTCCTCCCCCATTGCCCCACACTTTCACTCCCCTGCCCAGGGACAGGGGACTCGCAGGAAGCATAGACTCTCCTTCCAGGGCTCCTTCCATATAGAACACAATAGCTGCCATTTATTTCCAGCTCCTCTGTGCCACTAGCTGTGCTACTATGTGCTACTGTGCAGTATCTCCCTCCTTGGGGAGGTGTGGCCGCTGTGGCAGGTTTATACGTAAGGAAACGAGCTCAGAGACATGAAAGAATTTTCCCAAAGCCACAGTGCTAGTATGTGACTGAGCTGGGATTTAAAGGAGAACTTTTGGGGTATTTCTGACCTCTCCCTTTCAAGCCAGTTCTAACAATAAACCCGCACGGAATCTACTTAAAACCCACAACCTGGAGGTTATACTTTCTCGCTCACAACGAGACAGCCTCTGGCTAGTGCCGCACTGTCCACACCTGTGGCAGGGTCCTGCCCTTCCCTGCTAGTGCCTTAGCCCCGCTGTGTGCAACGCCCCTTGGGGTCTAACCCCTCATTGACTTTCACTCTTGAAGGCCTCTGCTTGGTCTTCTCCAGAGGTTGAAGTCCGGGCAAAGCCCTCTAGAAACCTGGATGGGGAATGAGGCGACGGCGTGTTGGGAGAGGATTATGTGGCAGCGTGAACACTGATGATGCTGTAATTGGCTCCCTCTTTCCAAGCCGAGGTGTCAGCCGGCCCAGGCGCTGGGGCTAATTGTTGCAGGCAGCTAATAACTTGGATCGTATTCACTCTGGCATAAGTTGCCTGCTTCCTTGGAGGAGGCAGGCAAGGCTGGGAAAGGAGTGCAAAGCCTGCTGCTTGCGAAATTCTGGAGAGGCAGGAGTGAAGGACTGCCACCTGCCCAGCCTCCCCCAGGCCCTGTCTGCAGCATCCCCACCCCAGCCTGGCCCCATCACCTTTCCCCAGACCTCTTTTTCTTCTCTTGAATTATTGGCCCCTCTATCCTCTTCCCCCCATAAACTCACACTCACCTCCTGAACAGAACTTCAGGGAGAACGGGGCTGGGGAGAGGAAAGACGCTGTCTTGGGAGAAGCTCGAGACTGAAGGAGGCCTGGGTCCAACCCAAACTATTCCACTGACCTGCTACACGACCTGGAGTCAGAAATTCATTCACCATGAACTTGGGCAAGTTTCCTGAGCTCTTTTGCGTCCATTATATCACATGATGAGCATCGATCTTGAAAGTCATGGAAACAGGGATTGTTCATTCTACCTAGCATATGGCTCTCCGACTATATATAACTATATATATGACTAATTACCTAACTGTTACCTATAAATCTGTGCTCCACCTCAGCTGAAAAGATAATTGCAGGAGTATTATAGGCAGAGTTCATTATTACTCCCATTTTGCAGTTGAGGAAACTGAGTCTCAGAGAAATGAAGTGACTTGCCCAAGGTCATACAGTTAATAAACAACACGTAGAAAAATCAAACTCAGTTTCCTAAATCTAGAACTCTTTACAACACACCCCAGTTCACTTGCCTCTGGGCATCCTGGAGAAGGTGAGATTAGAGGGAAACCTCTAATCTCTTTGTGTTGGGACCAAACTCAGTGTGTTAGCAGACTGAAGAAGGAAACACCTATAAATATAGTTACTCTATTCCTTGATGGGGGCGATAATGGAGAAATTGCTTAATCTACTGCACTGTTAAAAATGAACACCCCATCCGTCACCATATACTCTTTCCCTTAGCTGCTTAAACATTTAGTGGGAGGACTTGATCTGCACACAGTCCCCCTCGCCAGGGGTGGGGCAAAGAAGTGAGAGGTATTATGGTCACCGGTAGGTCACTCTTGCCCAACAGGCAAGAAGAAGAAGGGGGAGGGGGAGAAGGAGGAGCAAAAGCAGCAGCTAATATTTATTTAGAGCTTTCCCATGGTCACATAGCTGCTAAGGAATGGAACAGAAATACGGCTTTACTGGGAGTAGTGGAATCAGATGCTGGGCTCAGAGGCTCTGCTTCAGACATGGTTGGAGAGAAAATAGAAATAAAGGGATAAGAGCTAAGGACAAAGCAGCCCTTTATAGCTCCAACTTCTTACAGAAGAAGGCCTTTCAATTAGTCGTGAAGACAGAGAACAGGGGAAGCAGCTTATCGGCACCAAGAGGCATTTAAATCAGACCCTGGAAGAACTTCCAACAGACATCACTAGAGTGGGGGGCCAGGGGAACGTAGAATCTCATTCTCGGCAGCCCTGCAGTTGGGTGGATCATTTGACTATCGGAGTCATCTTTAATTAACACCTGGAGGGAAAGAAGGCTTCAGGGAGGGGCCCCGAGGTTGGGCAGGGATCTCTGAGTCCAGCATTCCCAGGCCCCTGTAAACAGGCATTCTCTCCTGCAGGCAAAATGTGGAGTAGAGGGCAGGGGGGAGTCCAAGGATGAGGCTCTAGGAGGGGGATTCTTGTGACTTTCCACACCGGCGCCAGCTTCCGCTGCCACCACCAGTTCCACTTTATGGCAGGCATATTTCAAAGGCTTAGTTCCATTTGCATTTTTAAAACCCCGCTGATGGCCTGAGAAAATTGCATGCTTCCAGTGTTCCTGGGTACCACACTCCCACCTCCTCCTTTACTCCACTGGGCCTCTGCCTCTGGACCTTCTGTTCCCAGAAGATCCCACATCAAAGGCTGACCAAACCCAGCCCCCGCTGGAGATCATCTGGAGGTCCCAGGAGGCCAGGGAGGACTCCAAGGAGGGTGTGGCCGAGGGGCCACAGCTATGACCTGCTAGACAGCATGAAGCTAGGACCCAAATCCACTAAAAATAGTTCCCAGGGAAGTGAGGGCTGTGTCTCCAGGCATGGGCTGAGGGTGACACACGGAGCACATCAGTATCGCTCCCTGTGGATTTGTCCAACTGGGAGGAACAGTGAATGAGCCCTGAAGAGCTTTGAGGAGGCTCCTGGAAGAGCCTTCAAACCAATGGAAAAGCGTAAGGCATTCGCCCGCAGAGAAAACCCTTTGCTCTCAGCTGGGCTTGGGAACACACTTTTGTGTCTCCCTTATAAACAGATCTTCTCCTGGTTCTCCTTCCTCCCACCCTCTCCCATGGTGCCACGTTCTCTGCCCTCCCTCTGGGATGTGGCAGGAGAGACTAGACGTTTGCAGGGCCATGCTGAGTCTGTTCCTCCGTGCGCATATGTCAGATTTGGCCTCTGATCTGGGGGCAGTCACACACGTGCTCTCCACTTCTCAGGAAAGGTCTCCTGTCTCTCTCTCTGCTCACAGCTCAGGGAGGCACCCTTCACACAGGAGCTGTCCTAAACCCTAATGTCTTCGAGGCCAGATGGGACCACTGGGAGTTCCCTGATAGACTTGGCCAGCCTGGCAGTCGTTCCCATGACGATCTTGAGTACATAGAGAGTGAGTGCCAGGGTAGGGACACCGGCTCGGGCCATTCGCTTCTGCACAGATGAGCTCTCAGTGCATCCACAATCATAAACGTCCATGTGTCCGGGTGGCAGCCAGCCACTGGGAACAGCCCCCAGGGGCTGCACACCAGAGAGACAGAGCAGGGATGGAAGGTGAGGAGCAAACAGAAGCTCCACTCAGCCCTTCTATGTTAGAGGTGCTCCCAACTCAGTTTTCCTCCTTTTTTTTTTTTTTTTTTGCGGTACGCGGGTCTCTCACTGTTGTGGCCTCTCCCGTTGCAGAGCACAGGCTCCAGACGCGCAGGCTCAGTAGCCATGGCTCACGGGCCTAGCTGCTCCGCGGCATGTGGGATCTTCCCGGACCGGGGCATGAACCCATGTCCCCCTGCATCGGCAGGTGGACTCTCAACCACCAGGGAAGCCCCAGTTTTCCTCTTTTAAAAAGAAAGGCTGCGGCATGGATTGAGCATCCGTGTGTGGGTATGGGGCCTGGTGTTTCATTTTAGAATTCAACCGTGTTTCTATCTGCCCTGTAAGCTGGGAACTTCCTAGAGACAGGGGTTGCATTTCGACCCCCTCTCTATTTCCTCTGTTCTGCTCTCAGCACACACTGAGGATGTATCGTAAACTCCCGGCTCACCCCTCACACAACAGTAGCAATGGCCTCCCTTCGTTCTGGCTTCTATAAGTAAAACCCCTCCATCCGGCTGCTGGGGGCTGGCAACCGGTCCTCTTTCAAGGCATCCCCCTTGGCTCTCCCTGGGTGACACCACTGCTAATGTCCTCTGAGTCTTTCTCTCCTGATGGAGAGAAATGAGCCAGGCAATAATAGCCTTGGCCCCCTGGCCCCTTCTCCTTGTGGCCCGCGAACCAGGGATATAGGCAGAGCGTGTACTAAGGCTGGAGGGATGCCCGGTCCCAGGCGCTGGCATGGCTCTGGGCTCTGGTGCCAGAGAGATGAATGGAGATGGGAGGAAGGGACGGCGCCAGGAACCTGCGCTTGGCAGCTCCCTCCGGAGAAGACCTGAGGATGCCCTCCAGTGTCCAAGAGGCTGGTGACCTGCCAAGGCCGGGCGGACGGGGAGAGGAGCGCGGGCTAGGAGAGAGGTGGGAATCTAGGAAAGGGGGGGGCGGGGCAGGGGACCCTGTCAGGGCCGTTTGCAGAGGCGGGGACTGACCCACAGGGGTCGCTGCGCCCCTCGCAGTCCCCGCCCGCAGGCTTTGAGAGCCCGGCTATACCACAGCGCGGCTCTCGCAGGGGGTGCGGCGGCCACCGTGGCGCCTGGCGGCGGGCTTTGGAGACAGCAGGGAGCGGCGGAGCGCCAGCCTTCGCCGGCTACTGACTCAAAGCCGGGCGGCGCGGAGGCCGGCGGCGCCAGGGTCTGGGGGGCGGTGTGGCCCCAGAGTCTGCCCTGCACACCCCCACGCCCCGTGGTAGGAGCCCGGACCCAAACAAAGGCGGGCGGCGAATAAAAGGCGGCGGCGGCGCAGCGAGCTCCCGGTGCGCGCTGGGGAGCGAGACACACAGCTGGCTGCGCGCAGTCTGTGCGCTCTGGAGCGGAGCGGGCAACGCCGGCCTCCTGCAGCTCCGAAGAGCTTCTCCCTGCGACTCCCGCGAGGGGACAAGTCCGCACGGCAGGGTGGCCGCAGCCCTCGGCCCCCTACGGCGCGCCTCCCTCCCGCGCCCGCGGCTCAGCCAGCTCAGCTTGGCCAGCCGAGGTGAGTGCGACGGCCGCTGGGCGCCATCTGGGTCGGGGCAGGGGGATGCATTGCTCGGAGGAAGGGGGGCAAGCCCTCCGCGCCGCCCCCACCTCGGCCTGCGCGGCTCTGTATGTGAAGTTCTCCCGCTGTCCAGCCAGCCCGGGATGCGGGCCTCGGACCCTCCGGGAAAGCCGGCTGGTGGGGCGCAGAGCCCAGAGCTATAGCCCCCCGCGGCCGAGCTCCCTCCTCACCAACTCCCCGCGGGGCCCGAGCAGCCTGGGTCTGCACCAGCCTGTTTGATGCCCACAAACGGCGAGGCTTCCGACCTCTAGTCCCCTGCTAGTCCCTGCGGATGGATGACTGATTCCGGAAAAGTTGAGCATCAGTCTGAAGCCGCCCGGGATCAGTCTCTCACCCCAGCTGGAGCTCAGGGAGGGGACTGGAAAAGATAATGACCTCCTCTCCATCCACTTTCTACCTTAGCGCACTCATGCTCTCGACTGGACCTTCCCGGAGTGCTGGGGCCCAATTAACCTGGCAACCGGTCCAACCGGGCGTGCGGGAGCTCTGGGGCGGACCGGGTAGGCTCTGGAAGCTGAGCACGAGAGGGTCTCCGGGCCCTGCTGAGAACGCTAGTGAGTGTGGAGATGGGGTGGGCAGCCAGCAGTGGTGGCGCTGAGGGTGTGGGGAAGACTCTCGGCGCGAGTGGCGCCGACTCCTGGGAGCAACCCCGCCACTGGGAGAACTTTTCCAAACTCCCTGGGGGGCCCGCAGCTGGGCTAGGAAGGCGCCTCCTAGGAGGCGTCCTTTCCTCGGCCCCTCTTTGCTCCACAGTTGGCCCCAGGTTCCTCTTGAGACTGGGCGCAGGTGCCCGCCCGTCCACGCCCCGGGTCAGTTCCGCGGACAGCACCTGGAGGCGGCCTTGGAGACTCACAACCCCCGCGCACGTGCCCACGGACCCAAGAGCACACAGACCCACAGTCCATGCACACACTGACACGGGTCTACCCGCAAACCACAGACCCGCAAACAATCCCCACAGACTCATAGTCCACTCACGTGATATACATCCACCCACACTCCACACAATCGGCACATGGAGGGACGATCCACACGCACGTGAACAAACACAGATCTTCCCACAAGCACCAGCAAGCCGAGCAATACCTTCCCTCAGGTCTTGCTGTCTCTGGACACCTGACTGAGCCTCAGACTTCAGAGCTCCCCTCCGGGTGGTCACAGAGATGCCCAGTGACTCACAGAGCTGCTCAGGCTCCCTCCCTCAGCCTCAGCCCTCCCCTCCCCCATGCACACACACCCTTTGAGCCAAGCAGCGGGTCACAAAGAAAACCCTCCCCCCACCCCAGTGCAGACTTGGTCAGGAACCAGGGTATGTGCCAAATGGAAGGAGTAGCCTGGCCCAGTGGAAGCGGCAAACAGAACCCCAGCCTTACAGAATCTTGGTATTGGGCTCAGAGTCCATTTTTCTCAGCTCACCACCCTCATGTCTGCTCCCCTTTCTTACTTCAGACAAAGCTCCTGCAGCCAAGGTCCACATCCGTCTCTCTGCATATTCTTTGCTCGCACTTTCTGTCTCTTTGTTTCCCTGCTTGGTTCCCTCCCCCATGTTTATCTTACACACACACACACACACACACACACACACACACACACACACACCTTTTGTCTTTCCCAATTCCTCTTTCCCAGCTGCCTTCACTCTCTCCCCAACTTTCCTGCAGCCGGGGTCTGATCCAGTCGGTCTTTGCTCCAATGCGGCCACAGCTGACCCTTAGGGGGAGCTGACTGCATTCCCCAGCAGAATCCACGCCCCCATACGTCTCTCTTTGGAAGTCTGACCTTCCTCCCCATGGGGAGCTTCTGCCCCCTCCCCGGGAAAATCTCCAGGGCCAGATGACACAGATCCCTCACAGTCTCTCCAAGGGGCCAGGATTCCTCAGTTCTGGAATCGGGGAAACTGAGCTGAGAGAGGAAGAGTCACAGAGTGATGTAGTGGAAGGAACGCTGGAGTGGAAGTGGGGAGCGGCGAGGCAGATCCTAGATTCAGCGTGGCCACAGGCTCCCAGTGTGTCCATGGGCAAATTCCCTTCTCTGAGCCTTAGGCTTCCCCATCTGTACAAGGACAGGGCTGGTGGAGGTGACCTTCAAGGGTCCCAGTTTGGCCCTAATAATGTGGGACACTGGCTTTCTCCCGAGTCTCCCGAGTCTCCTTTCTCCTGAGTGTGGGTGGGATTGAAAATTGTGATTCTAACCCCAGAGTTTATGGTACCTTTCCCCTTCCTCAGAGCACCCACCACCGGTGAAGGCATCCTGTCCCCTGAGCAATGGATGTTCAGATGATTTCCTTTATAGGACCAGAGATGTCGAGTAATTTTCTTGAGGTCACACCACTGAAGCACCACCTCCACTGGGGCATTGATGCTGCTGTCAGCATATCCTCTGCATGAACCACTGGTTGTGCTGGTGGCAGCTTGGTGAATGAATGAGTGAGTGGAAGGGTCAAGACTAAAACCTGGATCCCCTGACCCTCGGAATCTTGGAATTATGGTTTAAGCCCTTTTCTCTGATAGTTTAGACATGTTTCCCTTGTCTCCTCATTTCCCCTTCCACTCACCTGGTCATTCAAAGGCGGATGGAATTGTCTGAGTCCCTTCCCCCCGTTAAGGCAGACTCTGGGCTGGTTGCAAATGACCACAGAGAAGGGCTAGCTGAGAGCAGCCTTAGAGACCATGCCTGGCGGGTAGAGGCTTGGCAGTCAACTCCAAGTCCCGAAGACTCTACCGAGTAGGCTGTCCACGGGCAGCTGGCCAGGATCTGCAGCCGGGTGGGAAGACGCTCATCGCTACCGTTTGGCTAAGCAACCACTTCTCACAACCCCACGAGCTGGGTACTGCGAAAATCACCTCTACCGATGAGCGAAGCGAGATGCTGAAAGATGAGGTGCTTTCCCTGAGGGTAATCAGCCAGCCCGCTCTCAGTCATAACAATAGGTGCCCCAGGGCTTCCCTGGGTCATATACTATTTATATGTATACAAAAATACATATATTTTGGGGCTTCCCTGGTGGCGCAGTGGTTGAGAGTCCGCCTGCCGATGCAGGGGACGCGGGTTCGTGCCCCAGTCCGGGAGGATCCCATGTGCCCGGAGCGGCTGGGTGCGTGAGCCATGGCCACTGAGCCTGCGCGTCCGGAGCCTGTGCTCCGCAATGGGAGAGGCCACGACAGTGAGAGGCCCGCGTACCACAAAAAAAAAAAAAAAAAACAGGTGCCCCCCGAAGGGTGGTGGTGGCGGCAGCAGTGGTTGATAATGACGTTATTGGTATTGATCATGATGTGACCATTATGATGCTTGAAACTCAGTGATTTGCCTCTTTGGTTCCCTTCCCCCTCGTTGAAATTGCTCCCCACCCGAACCTCTTATATTCTTCCCCCACCTATAGTTGGAGAAACCGAGAGCTTGGACAGTGAGGCAGGGGTGTCTGATCATCTGTCACTCTTAGCCAAGGAAGAGGGCTTGTCATCTGAAATCTTCCTTCTCTTGCCCACCCTTCCCACACCTGAGCACGTCTCCAGCCAGAGAAGCCTGGAGCAGCGTCAAAGTCTGTCAGAACACCCTAGCAAGCTGGGTTCCAGATGCAAAGCCCAGGGAAAATAAGTAAAGAGGGCAGGGTTGGCCCGAAATAGAAACACGCACCAACTCACAAATATGCATGTTTTCCAAAAGTTGCATTTCACGGGCGAGACAGCGTTGCTCACGCTCCAGCTGTTCGACTAAGGCCGGAAGCAAGTATGCTGCCAGGACTGGTCCAGGGAAAGTGGCAGAGCCTCCCCCACGAGCTCACTCCCTGCCTGGCCCTGGGAGACCAGACGGCGCTCTGTTCCTCGCCAGCTGGAAGGTACACAGGTGGGAGGACTGAGATCATGTGTCTCTGGCAGTCAGAGCTCTTTGGAAATGGGCACCAAGCAAGGCTGATGGCCTTGGTTCCTCTGCCTTACAATGGGGGCAGCAGGCTTGTAATTACAATCCTGATAGTAACAGCTGTCATTTGTTGAGCACCTACTATGTGCCAGGCACCAAGCATTTACATGTGTAAATGGAAGGGGTCACTTAACCTCGCAACCATCTCATGGCATGTGGATTTAATATGAGGGGAAACCAAGGTCGGAGAAGTCAAGAGGTCTGCCCAAGGCCACACAGCTAGAAGGGGCCAAGTTGGGGTCAGATTTTCATCTGAATGAAGCAAGAGCCCCTATTTTGCCCAGTACTCTGCATTGTTTCTGCCATTCATTCATTCATTTATTCAATACTTTTTTTTTTTTTTCAAGAAACCCACTTATGTGATGGTTTTCAAAAGAATGTAAATTCATCTGCCGGCTGGGCCAAGGGGAAAGGGCAGACTTTTCCATCCCAGGATCAATACTCCAGGCTTCCAGGCTGGGGCTGGAACTGGGTGTCTTACCTCTGCATCTTGGGCTGTGTCCCCAACCATGAGAGCCCAGACCTGTCTGCCTGGGGGTTGGGCTCAGACGGGAGTCCCGCTGTGATGCCTGGACTATGAAAAACAATTTAACTCCATAAGAGGTTAGGGCTGCGAGAGGCCTCCGCAGATGGGGAAGTTACTTCAGAGAGGGCAAGTGAGTTGCCCAGCATCACACAGCATGTTGGTGGCAGAGCCTGAATCTCAGAATCCCAGGCTGGCGTGCCATGTGGCCAGGCTGGCCTCCTTGAGTATGTGGGAAGCGTCCACATGGCCCCAGTGAAGGGGATTGAACGGGTGCAGGCAGTAAACCTAACACTTCCCTTCCAAGCACAGAGGTGAGATGCAGCTGGTTTTCACTGCCAAGCCCTCTCTTCCGCATCCCCTCTGATATCAAGACTGACCCTGCTGACCTGCCCAGGTCCCCCCCGTTTGTCACTGTGAACAACAGCACTAACAGATACAGAACATTTGCCATGTTCCAGGCACAGTGCTAGAAGCTTGACGTGGGCTAATTGATGTAATCCCCACAACGACCCTGCAAGGTGAGTGTGTACTTACTCCACTTTGCAATTGAAGGACCCGGGCTCGAGAGGTCGACTCACTTGCCCAAGGCCACACAGCTAGGAAAGAGGCATGTGGAGCCCCGCAGAGCCCCTGCTAGCAGGTTTACTCTGGGGGTGAGGAGGGAGAAGGTTTGGAACCAAAGCCAAGGGGACGGAGGAGCTCATGGGCAGCAGCAGCCTATTTATATCCCACCTTTAGGCCTCGTCACACTTGCTGGCATCGGTGCCAGCAGAGGCTGACCCTCTGCCAAAACCTGGAAGGAAGAAGCCCAGCGCAGGGTCCTGGGACCAGCCCCTGGGGGACGTTAGCGAAGCGTAGGGTCTGGGTATGTTTCTCCCTGAACTCAAGGGAAAGAACCCGCTAGGCATGTGGGACTCCCAGAGATGCCCTTAGTCCTGGCATCCTGCTTTCTCTTTGCTCCTCCCTCTGAGGGAACTAGACTGGGAATCTGGGCAGTTTGGAAAGGGCCGTTGGGTGGAAGATTTGAACTTGACCACTGGGAATGAGGAAGTAGTGGTGACAGTGGGAAGGACTGGCTTGGGTTTAGATACCAGCAGGTACCATCCGGGTCTCTTATAGGGAGCACTCCCTGGAACTAGGGAATGCGGTCCTGGGATACAGTGTCCAGAGGCTTAAATCTCCTCTACCAGAAAAAGCCTTCTCCTTAATCCCCCATCCCACGAGTGTCTGCCTAAGCAGCCCCACTGTGCGCCAGACATGCAGAAGTGGGAAAGCCTCAGTCTCTGTCCTTGTAGAGCTCCCCAGAGTCTCCCATCCCTGCCCCAGCACCGCCTACCTGGACCAGAGGTGATGGATGGTAAGTAATAGCTCACCCAGGTCCCCCACCAGAAGTAGAAGAGGGACCCAGGTGCCCTCTGGGGCAGGAGAACATGATCCAGGCCAGTGGTCATTTCACAGTGAGAAGGGAATTTCCTGTGGGTGGTACCTGCAGTACACTCGGGTGCCCTCCCCAGCTTGATGTCTTGGTGGGAGAAGGGGTACGGTAGGGAAGGCTCATTTCCACCCAGCCATCTGCTTGAGGCATCCAACACACATACTAGCACCTGGACGGTGCGTCCTTTGCCAAACCTTGTTAGTAGAGGAGACGTGACTGCCCGCTGGAAGCCACTCCTGTCATGAAGGAGAATGTGGTGTTCTTGTCTCGGAGGAAGGCAGCTTAAATGGGGTCGGAGTTGGAACAGCTGTGGCAAACTGGAGTTCCTGGGGTGTTTGGGGAGGAGTATGTGTTTCACCCCGCCCCCTTCCCACTGTATTGGCCTTTGCACTGTCCTGGAGGATTTCTCGTGTTCTTAGTCGAGAGGGTCTGCCGGGTGATCACCCCAATGATAACGATGATTATCATAGTGGCCAACGTATTTTGACTGTTTACTACCTGCTAGGCACTGGGCTTAGGGCTTTATAGGTATTATCTTATTGCATCTTCATACCTGCTCTGTGAGAGAGTTACCATTATTGTTTCATTTTAAGGATGAGAAATGTGAAACAGACTGAACAGCTTGCCAGTAAGCCGCGGAGACAGGACCCAAACCCAGGCAAGCTGGCCTCAGTGCACGGTCATGACCACCGTGTGATGACTGTGGCTCGTGCTTTGGCCTTTATATCAACTTGATTTGGGTCCTTACAGATGAGTATGATTGAAATCAAACGACCCTTTGGATCCTTCAGTAATCTGGGTAATTTGTACGTATGGGCTCGGTCTGCATCCTGGTTGACAGGGTGACGTGGATTGACCATTGGCTCCTTGACTACCAAGCCACCGAACAGATCACTTTTTGGATATCCAGATGTGGGCAACATCTGGCAGGGCTTTTCTGGCTTCATCCAGAAGTTTCCCCTTTTCATCCCATGTAGACACAGCTGGGACTTGCATACCTCTGGACACGATCGTATGTGAGAACTTTCTGTTTGAAATATTATTTGCTGGTTTTATAATATCATCTTGTGACTTCACAAAGGCAGGATGCTGGGTTTGGTTCCTCTCTGCAACCCAGGCCTGGGAGACATTCAGCTAAGCTAGAGAGAAATCAGGCTTTGATCTCTCAGCAGCCAGAAGAAAAGTAACCCCCTTCCCTTCTCCAACCGGAGAAGCTGGGAAGAGGCTGGCTGGCGAAGAGCCTTGTAGTTTAGTAGCTGCTGCATGTTCCCTGCAAGGGTTCCTGACTTGGTGACCTGGTCTTCCAGAGGCTTTGAGTGGATGATCCCAGAGTAACAGAGCCAGAAATTCGTGATAAACAGGGACGAGTCAGCCAAGAGGCACTCTTGGGCATTAATGCTCATGAGAATAGATCTGGGATGTGAAGGTTCATGGAGCCTTACAGAGGAAAGGAGGTCAAGACACCACGAAGTTAAGATAATGATGATTTAACAGAAAGTCCTTATTTTACATAGCAAGCACCAACAAGTGAATGAATGAGTGAATGAATGCATAAACGCAGAACTGGTGAACGGGACCGAGAGACTTTGACAGCCAGGACCTGGCTTTGGCCACCGCTGACACCAAGTACTGACAAGGGAAAGGATTCTGTTCTTGTCCGCCGGAACACCCTTCAGCTCAGAGTCAGGGAGACAGAGTCTGAATCCTTGAACCTTGCCCTCTCACTGCATGTCCCATCCCCACCCCGTTGTGCAGGGCCCTCTGGTCACCGGGCTCCTCTGGCTCCTGGCCGTGGCAGGGATTGGAACCCAGGAGACTGCAAAGCTGATGGAGGCTGCAGCCCCAACACCCTGAAAAATCTGCAACCCTCTTCACCTTCCCAGCTGCTTCCCTAGCCCTAAGCCGCCCCGTCTTCTCTGTTATCACACTTCTGTGTCCTGGCTTTTTGAGGACTGAAGGACAGAGCTAGGAAATACGTGAGATCTCATTGAGTCCAGCCCTCCCATTTTACGGAAGGGCAAACTGAGGCCCAGGAAGGAAGAAAGACTAGCCCAAGGTCATGAGCAAATAGGAGACTGAGCCCTATCATCGTGGGAGGATTTGAGGGAAGCTCCTATGAGGCCTTGGAGAACACTGCATCACAGAGCAGGGTGGGGGTGGGACAGAGGGGCCCGACATTCTGGAGCCCAGGTGGCTTCATTGGGTCTTTCCTGGCCTCTGAAGCAGGGCCAGGAGCAACAGTTCTGAGTTCCTGGGGCCTTGAATCTCCCAAGCATTTCATGGGAAAGGCAGCAGAGTTGGGGAGGGGTGCTACTTGGGGTCTGATCTTCATCTTGGACCCTCTGCTCCGGCAGCTGAGCTCCAGCCCTCTGTTTCTGTCTCTGTAGGCAGCTACGCCACCATGGAGGGTGGGCTGAGGGCCAGGGTCAGACTCCCCACCCTGCCAGGGGCCTCTCTGCTGGCCCCGGCTGTGGAAGGGCTCTGAGTGCAACTCCTGGACTGACCCCTCCTTCCCAACTATACGCACCTGCACTGCCAATCAGCAGGGTAGCCAGGAAGCACTTCCCCGTGCAGGCACGGAAGGTGCGTTTCCACCCGGCCAACCAAGATGATGAAGTTGGATGTCACCCCCTGGTGCTTTTTCTCTCCTCCCTTCCCAGGAGCCAGGGTTGTTCCTGTGGCCAGAATGACTCCTGGGGGCAGAGGCTGGGCGGGGGGATGGGGGGCAACACGTGCACACACCAGTGGGGATGGGAAGGCAGACTCTAGTGAGAGTTTTCCAACACGTGAGACTCAAATAAAACCTAGTATAATGAGACGAGTACTGAGCTCATCAGAAGTCAGGTTCCAATAAATCCCTTTACTTCTTTTAGCCTCAGTTTTCTTGCTTGCAAATTGGAAATAATTCCTAAGACTAGAAAACCTATATGAAAATCACCTCCAAGCTGTAAGTTGCTACAGAGATGAAGCATCATTCAATCCCTCAGGATGAGAGGATCAAGCATAGGATCAAGGCTATGGCTTAGGGACACGAGAGCCCCAGCAGTCGCCAACGTCTCCTTGCTGAGCTGCTTCCATCTGGGGCTGGCCCCCTTGGCCTTCTACGAGCCCAGGCAGCAGGGGCTGGGGGAGCCCCAGGTTCTCAGAAGGGGAGATCTGTCCTAAGCCTTCTCTCTTTCTGGGCAGTGAGGGTGGGGATACAGCCCTTTTCTACAGCTCCATCCCAAACCAGTCGTGGTGGCCCTTCGGTGTGTCTGAGCACTTCGCGTGTCTGCTTTCTATCTTTCAGCTTCCAATTAGCCCTCGAGCTTCGCTTTTGTGGTATGGGGCCAAGAAGAATCTTGGAACGTCCCCAGACCCACAGATGTGGTCTGGGTACGTGGGGGGAGAGGAGAGGTAGTGGTCTCCGAAGCTTTCCTCAGAGCTAAGGACTGGCAGGTTACCACCTGCTGTGTCCCAGCGGAGCCGATGGCACCCAGCCAGCACACTTTATTCGGCTGTTCCTGCTTCTTGGCTTGATGATAGATACATCAGGATCCAGCCTAGGTGTCCCCACCCCCATCCAGTTATATGTTAGCTTCTGAATAGGGATGAAGGGGAACCCCTCCCCTTCCTCTGCCTCCCCCTCTTGGGCAGCAGCTAACAATCAGAGGTGGAGAGTTTACAGAGCATCTCTCCCAACCCACGGTCTGACAGATGGGGAACCACTCACCCAGAGATGTTAAGTGACTTGTTCTAGGTAACACAGCAGGCTGGTGGCAGGGCAGGTCCCTACTCCCAGCCTCCAGGGCCACTGCTGCTGCCCCAGGACCCTCCCCCACTGACGCCTCCTGTCTCGCCCCTGGTCTTGAGCTCGCAGGAGGAGCCGGCTGGGGCCGGAGAGGAGATGCAAGGGGAGTTGTTTTGGGTCTCAGAGAGAGAGAAGGGCTCTGAGCTCGTCAGCCAGGAAGGAATCCCATTTGGCTTTTATGGCCATTGTCTTTGGTTGTATTTTGTGGGGATCTTTTTATTTTTTATTAATCCAGCGGTCTGGGGGCTGGGGAGCTGACCGGCTGCTGGGCCCCGTGGGCCCTCCTGCTCCCACGAATTCCAGGCAGCAGCCAGGACTTGGGACTGGGGGTGGGGGAGAGGTGGTGGGAAGGGGTGGCCTGGACAGGTTGACCAAGGTATGCAGTGAGGATTTTCAGGAACCTTCTGATCCTTTGGGCGAGGGGTGTCTGGGGCCCTGGCTGAATTTCACAGGCTCTGTAAGTATCGCTGGGTTTATTAAGCTTTTTTTTTTAATATTAATTTATTTACTTTTGGCTGTGTTGGGTCTTCATTGCTGCGCACGGGCTTTCTCTAGTTGCGGTGAGCGGAGGCTACTCTTCGTTGTGGTGCGTGGGCTTCTCATTGCAGTGGCTTCTCTTGTTGCGGAGCACGGGCTCTAGGCACACGGGCTTCAGCAGGTGCGGCACGCGGGCTCAGTAGTTGTGGCTTGTGCTCTAGAGTGCAGGCTCAGTAGTTGTGGTGCACAGGCTTAGTTGCTCCGCGGCACGTGAGATCTTCCCGGACCAGGGCTTGAACCCGTGTCCCCTGCATTGGCAGGCGGATTCTTAACCACTGCGCCACCAGGGAAGTCCCCTTTTAAGCTTTTATTGACTTTTTCTCAGAAATGCAAGACTGCTTGGCGGGCAGGGCTGATGGGTCTGGGCTGTGAGGCCTGAGTTGTGCAGGCGGAACAAGGTGGGGAGGGAGGGGACAAGAGTGGGTCAGTGAGTGGAATTCCCTTGGGCAGTGGAGCACAGTGGCTAAAAGGATGGGCTCTGATTCAGGCCTGCAGAGGCTCAGATCCCAGCCCCACTCCTGCTGCCTTGTAGAGCTGAGGCTGGATCAGACAAGGCGTAAACAAGTAAAGCACCAGTGACGGCACACAGCAGTGCTCGGTGGATGGGAAGCCCCTTCCGTAGGGCCTTCTATTTTCTTTCGCTGCCTGTCCCACCAGAAAGAGCTGGGTGGCAGAGCTGGATGGCCTGTGTGTGTCCTTTCTCTGGACATAAAGTACTATTCCTGGCCCAAATGGCATCATTTCTCCCCTCCCCATGGCTGAAGGAAGGGGTGCTTGGAGGAGTGAGCCCTGGCCAGAAATCCAGGAGCCTGAGTCCATCCCTAGAGCCGGGGGTAGGACAAGCCTGAGGAGAGGCTAGTGTGAGCCCCAGCAAGGGGAAGGCCAAAGGCAAGGTCACCTGCTGGAGGAAGCCACTGGGAATAGGCGAGGGTGGCCAGGGCAGCAGGGTCTTTCACAGAATAGTCCTGGAGTACCTGCAAAGGAATCACCTGGGGAGGTGGTGTAAATAGATTCCTGGGCCCCATCCCCTGAGCATCTGATTGATGGGATCTAGTGTCTGGCCCAGGAGTTTGCCTTTTAACAAGTGCACCTGGTGACTGATCCGTATTAAAGTGTGAGGGCCGATGTAGCAGAGAATAGAAAAGTCAGCTCCAGCCGACTGGTAGACCTGGCCACGAGCAGGGGCCAGGTTTGGGGCTCTTCCCATCTTTGAAGCTCATCATGACCATACTAGCTGCTGTGACTCAGCTAGCAGGGTGTCACCACCCCATTTTTCAGATCAGGAAACTGAGACTTGCCCAAGGTACCCAGTTAGTGGCAGAGCCAGGGTTTGAACCCAGGGCTGTCTCTCCCCTTCCCCCCAAAATCAGGCCCTGGTGCTCTTAATACCTGACATCCCTCTTAGTGTTTGGGGACCAGTTCTGTTCCACTGAGCCCACCAGAGAGAGAACACACAGAAAGGGGGACGCTTAGGCCGTTGTGACCATTAATGTTGGGTTCCTCTGGTGCTGGCTGGGATGGTTCCCCGGGTGATATATTGATGAGATCAAAGCTGGTTTGCCTGATATATATCGAGCTGTTGGGCTTCCGAGTCAGTGCCCACAGTTTCCTGGCCGGCTGTCAACCTGGGGAGGCCAACCATCCTTCCTGTGATCCGTCTCCGCAGCCTGCCCTTCTCTGAGAAATGAGGCGCCTGGACGGGCTCACCACAGAGCCCCTCTCCCAGATCCCTTCCCTCTCCCACCCGACCTGGGCTCCCAATAAATAAGCCCAGACTTTCTCTGGGGGGAGAAGTGGTCGTGTACATCCCTCTTCCTGCCTTCTGTTGGCAGATTTAGCCGACAGAATGGTATTTCTTAGGGGGCAGGAGGTCTAATGGGGAGTAGGTGCAGGTGTTTGCTTCAGCTGCGGCTGTGAAGCCAGATTTCTTCAGGGCTGGGGCAGGGAGGATGGGGGTGATAGATTTAGGGTCTTCTTGTTGGGGAAAAGGCTCAGAAAGCCACCCAGCCACACTCCTTCCTCTGTGGATTTGAAGGGCATTCCCTGTCTCTGTTGCCATTTTCATCTGAGATTCTGGATAGGACTTGGGGCTTCTTGAGAGAAGAGTCCAGGAGGATCCTAGGATCCAGCTGCTGGGATGGGGCTCCCTGCTTCACCCCCACTTTCCCTCTGGGGAAATTATATTAGTGGGGGTCCTCCAGAGAAACAGAACCAATAGGGTGTTGATTAGGTAGAGAAGAGAGAGAGAGAGAGAGAGAGAGATTGAGAAGAGTTGAGGCATCCCGACATCTGCAGCTGGCAAGCTGGGACCCAGGAGAGCTAATGGTGTAGCTTCAGTCTGTGTCCAAAGGCCTGAGATTCAGGAGAGCTGATTATGTAAGTTCCTGTCTGAAAGCCAGCAGACTCGAGACCCAGGAAGAGCCAATGTTTCAGTCTGAGTCTGAAGATTGGAAAAGACCAATGTTCCAGCTCAGGCAGTCAGCAGAAAGCGTTCCCTCTTACTCAGCCTTTTTGTTCCATTCAGGTCTTCAACTGATTGGATGAGGCCCACCCACACTAGGGGAGGCCGTCTGCTTTGCTCAGTCTGCACATCCAGAATCATGTTTGGGCAAATGTCTGGCATCCCATGGGCCAGTCAAGCTGACACACACTATTAACCGTCACGTCCATGCTTTCCTTGAAGGGAAGGCCAAGCGTCCAAGGCTGGTGGAGACTTCCTTTGCATCACGCCCTGAGCTTCCTGTCACCTGCTAAAAGCAGAATTGCTGAGACCTGCGTGCTTTCAGGTCTTACGGGGATGCTACAGGCTTGCTAAAGGGCAGTGGGTTTCCTCAGTGAGTATTTACATCTCAACTCTCAAGGAACTCAAAGGCTGCTTGGAATGGTGAAAAGAACATAGGCTTCGGGCTTCGTAGACCTGAGGTTCAAACGCTAGTTCCATGCCTTATTAGCTGTGTGACCACAAGAGAGTCCCTTAACCTCTCTGATCGTTTATTACTCTGTAAGATGGGGATGCTTATAAAGCCTCCCTTGCAGGGCTGATATATGAGGGAAGGTGCTTGCACATGGTGGGTGCACAGCTAATTATTATGTTATGATTCTCTTCCTGGGTGTCAGTTTCTGCATTGAGCTAGTTGGGTTTCCGGCTTCATCCCATCTGTGTGATTTTGACCCAGTTTTGTTTTGTTTTGTTTTTTGCGGTACGTGGGCCTCTCACTATTGTGGCCTCTCCCGTTGTGGAGCACAAGCTCCGGACATGCAGGCCCAGAGGCCATGGCTCACGGGCTCAGCCGCTCCGCGGCATGTGGCATCTTCCTGGACCGGGGCACGAACCTGTGTCCCCTGTGTCCCCTGCATCAGCAGGCGGACTCTCAACCACTGCGCCACCAGGGAAGCCCCTTGACCCAGTTTTATCACCATGTCTCCAATGTATCTGCATCCTCCTGGCCTGAGATGGAGTACTCAGGTATCCAAGAAGAATTTGGAATTCTGGATAGCAGGCACATAGCTGGGGCATACGGAGGCTGGCAGACTCTTAGAAGATGGGGTATTAGGATTTAGGACAGTGACGCCTAGTAGGGACGAAGCCCTCGTCTTTCCTTTCCTCTCTTCTGCACCTCTGATGAGCTAAATTCACCAGAGGGCTAGATCCATAACCAGAGAGTGGAGAAGGGCACAATGTCCCCACTGCAGCACATCAGGAGGAAATGGAGCTGTTTGACTCAAAATATCTCATTTTGAATTTCTGCCCAAATCTCTCAGCCCAAGAGTAGGAAAATCAAAGACCCCAAGATGTTTCCAAGAACCAGAGCTGAACCAGGGAGGCAAAATACCCCTAGACGGGAAGAAAACGCTGATTAGCTCCTAATTACCATTAAATTATATATACATATATGTGCTTTAAGCCGAATCTGCAAGGCTAATGCGATTCTTTTATTACATTTTAATAGTCTGGCTGGGATGGGGAAATGAAGAAGGAAGGGTTCTGTTACCCTTCGTCAGAAGGAGGGAAGTTGTAAACAGGGATACAGGCAGCTCAGGCATGGGGCCACATCCCTTGGAGGCCTTCTGGAGAGGCGCAGAGCCCCGTGAGGGGCTGAGGGTGTCTGAGACAATACCGCCTCCCGCCAAAGCGGAGGCGTAGTGGATGGGGAAGTCCATCTGGCTTGTGGATGGGGAAGTCCACAAGTCGGGAAGTCCTCCGCGGCATGTGGGATCCTCCTGGACTGGGGCACGAACCAGGGTCCACTGCGTCGGCAGGCGGACTCTCAACCACTGCGCCACCAGGGAAGCCCTATTAATGGGATTTTTTAATGCATATATATGTAGATTTTTTTTTCTGTTATAAAATTGGGATAATGCTGCAAATGTGGCCTTGGGTTGCCCCAAGCCTGGCCCTTGAAATTGGGCCAGGTTCTTTCTTCTGAGGCTCCTCAGGGTCTGCTCTTCTCTTGTAGGCTGCTGTCTCATTTGCTTTTCTCAAGAGGAGGGAAACCATGTTCCAAGGATGTGTGTCCACCTTGGTTCATGGGCCCCCGGGAGGCCCAGAGTTTTGACTGTCTCTGAGTGTGTGTGTGTGTGTCAGAGACAGATGGAGATGGAGGGAGAGAGCAAACCTGTCGGTCACTGAGCAGGGGCACCCTAAGGGGAGATCACGAGGCCAGGGTGACAGTCCCCCGTGATCACAGCCCTATTTTGGGCTCTTTGTCTGAGTCAATGAGAAGTATTGAAGGCACCATCAGCTTAGTGCAGAGCTCCAGCATGGTGCAGCTGGAGCTCTTCACTAAGCTAATCAATTCCCATAATTTGAGAAAGGCAAACACATTTGCAATTTGCTGCCCATCCTGGGAGGGGCTGCTGAGGACGGGGTTGCCAGCTGAGGCATTGGTGTCAGACCCCAGCTGCCAGCCGGGCATCCCTTGGTTTGGTGGAATCTCTCAGATTGCACCCACCCTCCCCTTGGCCTGCAGACTAGGGCTTCTCAGAGAGTCTGGAGGTGTCAAAGCTGGAGGGACCTGGGCTTTCACCATCCCACTGCCAGATGGCAGAGACAGGGTACCAGGAAGGGATGGGACACGCCCAGGGCCACACAGACAGCTGGAAGCTGAGCTGGGTCTGGAGCCATGTGTCATTTCCCACCTGGCAACTTTCCTTTTCAGGGGTAGACTGAGAAGGCGGGCATGGTGGTGGAGGTGGGGAGGGGCGTGCTAGACAGCTCATCAGGTCCACTTCCTCCTCTTCCATCTCATCCTCTCCAAGATCCTTCCCACCCCAGGCAGGAGAAACCATACTCTCTGCCCTATGCTTATACTGTTTGGTGTCTGACTGTCCTCTGTCCAGGGGAAAGTTCTACCTAATATCAAACCCAGCCTCTTCAGAGATTCCCTTTCCTTCCTTCATTTAACAAATATCTGCTAGGCACTAACGTCCCTCCCCAGAGTATTTTAGGCCACAGGAACACAGCAGGGAACATGACAGCCAAGTCCCTGCTCCCTTGGAGCTCATGTCCACCGAGCTGTGGGGCTCTCACTGGGAGGCAGAATGGGTCACTTAAATCTAGCAAGTACAGCCTGCAGGGCACAGAGTCATACATATGCGACAGGGCTGCACTGCAACTGTCCAGTTACTGTTGCTATGGAGCAAACTATCCCAACACTTAGTGATGTGTGACAGCTGATATATTATGTTCGTGGATTCTGTGGGTTAGGATAGGGCAGGCACAGGAGAGGGTGGCTTAGCTCGACTCCACGGTACCTGGTCCTCAGCTGGGAAGACTAGAAGGCTGGGGGAAACTTGATGGCAGGGGGCCCAGAATCACAGGAGGCATTCATTCATATGCCTGGTGGTTGATGCTGGCTGGCAGCCAGGTTGTCAGCAGGAGCTCCCACATGTGGTCTCTCTGCAGGGGCTAATTTGGGCTTCCTCACAGCATGGTGGCGGGGTTCAAGGATGAGTGTCCCGAGACAGCCAGGTGGAAGCGGCATCTCCCTTTTTAGCTAGCCTCAGAAGTCACAGAGCATCACTCTGCTGTGGCCACAGCCCACCCAGATTCAAGGCAAGGAATGCAGACATTACTTCTTGATGGGAGAAGTCTTAAAGTCACAACATGAGAAGAACATGTGAGGTGGGAGATACTGTGGCCATCTTTGGCAAATACAATGGGCCCCGTGGGTGTTTTAGGAGTTCACAGCCTTTGGGGAGAAGCAGAGTGTTAAAGAATAGTAGCTGTCATTTCCTAAGCACTTATACCTACCAGGCACTGTGATCAGCCTGCTCTGTATATCATCTAGCAACCTCGATGGTGAGTACTGTTAGCCCCGTTTTGCAGATGGAAAAACTGAGGCTCAGAAATGCTACACTGTCTGCCCTAAGTCATACAGCTGGGATTTGCACCCAAATCTGTCTGCCTCCAAAACCATGGCCCTTAACAATCTGCTACACTGCCTCTCCCTCCCTGTCCCGCAAAGTGTGGTGAGAAGCTTAGACAAGTAGCTTGGGGGTGGGGGGTGCGGGGTGTTCAGATCTGGGAAGGCTTCTTGGCAGAGGTGACACTTGAGCAAGGCCTTGAAAGATGTTTTAAACTTGGACATCTGGGGAAGGGAGTAGCATTCCTGATGGAGTAGCAATGGGATAGAGGGATCACCCAGGGAGTGCTGACAAGACTCGGAATCCTGGTCTTAGACGCACTCACACACCAACACATTGTAAACTGTGCCCTGGGCAAGGCAGGCTGAGGCTGGCGGCCAGTGGATGAACTTAGTCCCCAGAAAAAAAATGCAAAATTGGCCCCTGTCCCTTTCCACCGTATTACCATCAGCTTCCTCCTTCAGCGGCTGGGAATGGGGTGGAGGTTCCCCCAATCCCCCACCTCCACATGCAGACCTGGGTTTGCCCTTTGGAGATGGGGTGAGTCTGAGCTGCCTCTGGTTCACTCGCACAAGTTTTTGCTAAAGCAAATTGGGCCTCAGTGCAGGTAGCGTCCCCTCGGCAGGCTTGTGTTAGGGCCTAAGAAATGGGAAGTTAAGTGTTTGCATCCGTAGGAATCTCGAATATTACAGAAGCAGTTCCCACCCCTTCCAGGCCTCTCTCCCTTTCAGGTCTTCCTCTCCTACCCACCCTCGGCACCCCCTCCCTCCTCTTCTGTCCCCTAACTCCACTCTCCTGTCCCTCTCCAGTTTTCATCTTTCTCTGTCTCGCATCTCTCCCAAGTCCTGTCTCTCAGTCTCTGTTTTCCTCCTTCTCCTTGCGCTCTCTCCTTCACTCTCTTTGGGCTGAGGGGAGCCCCCTCTCTTCCCGGACAGACAGTCTAATTGAAGTGGAGCATTCTAGAGAATGTTAATAGGAAAGACAGCATTAATTAGCCAGCGCTGGCATAATTAGCTTCCCCTTCTCACTGCCTGGCCTCTAACTGGATAATGAGTCTCTCTCCGTCCAAACAGAGGGCAGGCAGGACAAGGGGACGGGCCATGCCCGGGGATGCCGGAAGGCCTCTTGCCTTTGGACCACCCTGCTGGAGTCCTCAGGCTGCCCTCTCCTGCCAGGCCCTCCTGCTGCTTGTGCCCACGTCTTGGGGAGACAGATGCCCGGCCCCTGTCTGTGCCTAAAGGTTTGACGTCCCTGGAGCTGCATATTAAGTGGTCTGAGCCCGACAAACAGTGGCCACAGCTGCAGTGTCCCAGAGAGGGGGTGGGGAGCTATTGAGAGTTATTGAGCGGAACTATGACAGGCATCCAGCCCTGGAAGAGCCGCGTGGGCACTGGCTGAGCACCTTACAGCCCCCAGAGAGAAGCAAAGAAATCTGCTTAAGTGATAATAAACTCCACAGACTGAAAGTGCTTCCACCCTTGGCCCCACAGCCATGTGAGGCGGGAATGGCCACCTCTGTTTTACAGATGAAGACTGAGGTTCAGGATGCAAACTAGGGTCTGACTCCAAAGAGCATGCTCTTTCCCTTCTACCCTGATACTTTTGGATGCCTTTACAGTTGCTCGTTAAATAAAAGTGACTGCAGCAAAGTCACACCTCACATTGGCTTTGAGTTCTAAAATCAGAGGATGCAGCAAAAATTGGGAAATCATACATCTTCAAAATTCCCCTCGAATATCCCTTACACGGGGAGGAATTGCTCTTCTGTTTGCAACTGGGCTGTGATTCTCCTTTTTCTGTGACCTTGAAAGCCCTGATCTAGTTGGGAGATGTGATGGGCAAATAATAGGATTTTTCTTTCTGTTTTGTACACGTGTGGTTGAATTCAGTTAAGTGCCTGCTTGATGCAATTCCATTGTAGTATTTGTCTTGGTTATGAGTGGGCAGGGTTAACGCTCAGGGTGGGCGACTGCAGCTACTGGGCACCATCCTCTCCTTCTCTGCAGCCTGCTGACCCTCTCCCTCTCCTGTAGGCTATGGACCCGGAGGATGACCCCTTGCTGCAGGATGTGTGGCTAGAGGAGGCGCAGGAAGAGGAGGAGGAAGCAACGGGTGAGGCCTTTAGGAGGGCCCAGAAGCCGGGGCCCCAAGCTGGGGCAGGGGGGCAGTGTTGCTGGCGGCACTGGACCTTGCCCTCCCGGCCCCCAGCGTCAGGCTTTTGGAATACACTGGGCTGGGCCTTCACCAATCCGTGCTGTGCGGGGCTGGTGCTCTTCCTCGGCTGCAGCATCCCCATGGCTCTTTCAGCCTTCATGTTCCTCTACTACCCGCCGCTGGACATTGACATCTCCTACAATGCCTTTGAGATCCGCAACCATGAGGCCTCCCAGCGTTTCGACGCCCTCGCGCTGGCGCTCAAATCCCAGTTTGGGTCCTGGGGCCGCAACCGGCGCGACCTGGCCGACTTCACTTCTGAGACGCTCCAACGCCTCATCACAGAGCAGTTGCAGCAGCTACATCCAGGCAATCGCTCACGGCCGGCCACCCGGGCCCCGTACCAGGTCCCTGCCGCGCTGCGGCTTGGCCCAGGACTGTGGGACACCTCCACCGCTCAGAAGCCAGCAGCCAATCGGAGCGGGCGTCTTCGGCGAGCGACTCCACCCCTGGGGAGCCTGGCAGCCAACCAGAGTGAAGCCCAGGTGAACCAGGGACTGGACAAGAATGGGCGGCGCCAACCCAGCGCCCCTCCCCCCACGGCGGCTGCGGCCAATCAGAGCCGTGCCCGCCGCGGCGCCTCGCGCTGGGACTACTCACGCTCCTATGTGAGCGCCAACACCCAGACGCACGCGCACTGGCGCATCGAGCTCATTTTCCTGGCGCGTGGCGACGCAGAGCGCAACATTTTCACGAGTGAGAGGCTGGTCACAATCCACGAGATTGAGCGCAAGATCATGGACCACCCGGGCTTCCGGGAGTTCTGCTGGAAGCCCCATGAAGTGCTGAAAGACCTGCCGCTCGGCTCCTACTCTTACTGCTCCCCGCCCAGCTCGCTCATGACCTACTTCTTTCCCACTGAGAGGGGTGGCAAGATTTACTATGATGGCATGGGCCAGGACCTGGCCGACATCCGGGGTGAGCAGCCCTGGGTGTGGGTGGGGTGGGGCCTGTAGGGACCAGGTCTGAAGGAGGCTGGAGGCGGGACTTGTAAGGGGTGGGGACTGAGGGTAGGTGGGGCTTGTAAGGGAAGGGGGTGGTTAATGAGGCTGGGAGCGGGGCTTGGAGGTTAAGGGAAGGCTTGATTCTTGACTCAGTGCTTTACAGACTGGTCGGAGGATGGGGTCGGAGTTGGCTGTGAGGTGGAGTCAGGCTGGAGCTGAGTGCTGGGCAGGCCTGGGGGCCATCATTGAGGAAGGGCAGGGAGCTGGGGTTGGGTGTAAGATGGGATCTGAGGGAGTTAAGGAAGGTTTGTGTGCACACCTGGATTGAGGGAGACTGGAAGTTATGCTGTGGCCAGAGTTAGGCTTGGGGTGGGGCTTGGGCGTGAGGTTGGTTAGAGGGAAGGTGGGGTGTGGTTACAGAGAACTGGGCATCTGGAGAGAGGCTGGGGTTGCAGGAAGATCAAGGTGCATTAGTTTGAAGTACGTTAGGGATGGGACTTGAGAAAGGATGGGGAGGGGCCAGAGGTTGGCTGTGGAGGCGGGGCTTGGGTTTGCCTTTTCAGGGGCACATGGGCGGGGTTCTAAGCAGGTGGAGGTGGGACTGGGATGGGAAGGAGTTACAGGACTGCAGAGACTGAGCCTTTGAATTAGGTGAGGTTCAAGCTGAAATGAAGGTGTAAACTTAGTGGGAGCCGCCTGAGCATATCTGGGGGGCTGCTCCCCTTGGACAGCTGTGATTTCTCTAAACCATCCGTTCTATTAGAGACAGTTGGAGGTAGCCCAAGCTGGGACAGTTTTCCATTTCCTCAGAAAGGGGGTGAGGTGTTGAGGAAGGCAGGATGACCCTGATGGAGGGTTGTTGGGAGCTGACCCACTGAGCTCCTTGGACCCCTTGACCTGTGCCCCTGCAGGCTCCCTAGAGCTGGCCATGACTCACCCGGAGTTCTACTGGTATGTGGACGAAGGCCTCTCTGCAGAAAACCTCAAGAGCTCCCTCCTGCGCAGCGAGATCCTCTTTGGAGCACCCCTGCCCAACTACTACTCGGTGGACGATCGCTGGGAGGAGCAGCGGGCTAAGTTTCAGAGCTTTGTGGTCACCTATGTGGCCATGCTGGCCAAGCAGTCCACTAGGTAGGCAGTCCAGCTGCACCCGGTGTGTGCCTGGCCTGTCCTTGTTTGTACCAGGAAAGGGCTGTATTAGCATAGGGAATTGGTTTCCAGGTGGTTCTTTTCTCATAAATCCCAGATCCCCTTACCTGCAACCTTTTCCCTAGGAGATCTTTCTTTTCAGATCAGGGGCAGAGCCAGATACATCCTCATCATCACTCTGACAGATGAAAGGATGCTTTTCCTGATCAGTGCTGATGGTTTAGTGAACATGACAGCTTTGGAGGAACTTCTGCCCTCAAGGTCTTTGGTATTGATTTTCTCCTGAGGTGGTGCTAGAAGGCTTTGTGGAAAGAGTATTGACCAGGGCATAAGGAGGTCCTCTCTGCTTCTACTACCCAGGGAGATAGTGGGCAAGTCACTTCACTTCTCTGGGCCTCTGATACTGGTAAAACGGGGATGATGACTCCTGCTACCCTTCTGCAGTCATTAGGAGGAGACGAACTAAGAGATATGAAAGAGCTTTTGGGCAGTGGGTGCTTTGATCATCCTCCAGCCCTTGGGATGTGTGTCTGAGAATACAACTGGGCCTCTCGCCACCAGGAAAGACCATTGGACAGCTCATCTGTCAGTCCTGCAGGGCAGTAACTCTAGTGCCTCTTGGTCCTCTGCCCTGACAAGTCATTCCCCGGCACAGGAGGAATGAATCTGACTGAAATACCCTCGTTCCTTTATTGAGCAACTACTGTAATAATCAGAGCTAACATTTATTGTGTGCTTACCCTGTGCCACCCACTGTTCTGAGCCCCTTATACACACCATAAGCATCTTAAGCATATTAAGTTATTAGGTTATTATGGATAACTTGTGGATTTGTTTCTTTGGTCTGTTCTTTCACTTGGTTTTTGGTCATGTAGTCCTGCCTGTGAGTATGCCTGGTAATTTTTACTGAGTGATGAACATTATATATAAAAACATAGAGGTCCAGATGATGTTATTTCTTCCAGAGAAAGTTTATCCTTCCCTCCACTAGGCAGATGGAGTTGTGACTGATCACCTTAAATAGTCAGCAGTTACACAAAGTCGAGGCAGGTTTGCAATACTGAAAATTCTCAGCCTGCCTCTAGTTTGCCCTTGGTTCTCTAAGATGTTCAACTGAGAGCCTGGAGTATTCTGCAGAGCCTCTTCCCCTGACAGGTTTCAGACCCTAATCTTTGTCTCTCGAAACTGCTAAAAATATCTCTACTCTGGTTTTTCAGAGCCTTTCTGCTTAGCTTTGTAGCCTCATACTCCACACAGCCCCAGTATTTGGCAGAAGTGCTGAGGAAGAAACTGGCTTTATGCTATGCTGGTCTGCAAGACTCTGCCCAAAGCTCTGCTAGTTTTTCTGACTCCCCGCCTAGATTTTTACCCTCATGCCTGTGTTCACAATCAGCAAATACCTCTAGGGTAAATGCAGCTGTAGAAGGGAAGCTTACCTTTTGTAGGTTCTCTGCTTTCTGGAGTCTTAGCCCTCTAGTTCTCATTGCTTCAGGAAGTCTCTAATGTCATTAAACAGATGACTTCTCAATTTTATCTGACTTTTTAGTAGTTCTAGGCAAGAATATTGTTCTTGCATGAGCTATTCCTTTCTACTTGAGAGTAAAAGTTTGGGCCCATGTCTTTTTATAGCCAGTAACTAAGACAGGACCTGGAACCTAGAAGGCATTCTATAAAAGCTATACAAATGAATGAATGAATAAACAATTGATTGAACTTTCAGTTTTCTACTCTAATGAAAGATCAATTAATCCATTTAGTTCAACAAAGTAGATAATCCAAAGATCTTTTCTACTTGGTTTTTAAATGTCCTGTTTGGCTTTTTAAACAGCTTTATTGAGGTATAATTGATATACAACCAGTTGCATATACTTAAAGTTTACAATTTGATTAGTTTTGACCCATGTATACACCATGAAACCTTCACCACAATCAAGATAATGAAGAGACCCGTCACCCCCAGAAGTTTATTCATGTCCCCTTGATAATCACTCCATCCTGCCTCACCTTGCCTTCCCACTGCCACCCCAGGACCACTTTCTGTTTTTTATCACTGTATATTCATTTTCATTTTCTAGAGTTTTATATACATGGCACCATATAGTATGCACGCTTTTGATTGCTCTCTTTCACTCAGCCTAATTATTTTGAATTGTATCCATGTTGTTGCATGTGTAGATGGTTTATTCTTTGTAAATGCTGAGTAGTATCCATTGTGTGGAGATGCCACCTTTTGTTCATCCACTCAGCTGTTTATGGGTATTTGGGTTGTTTCCAGGTTTGGCTATTGCAGATAGAGCTGCTATGAACAAGCCTTTGTGTGAACAAGTGCTTTCATATGTCTTAGATAAATACCTAGGAGTGAAATGACTAGATCATATGGTAGGTGTGTGTTTAACTTTTTAAGAAACTGTCAAGTTGTTTTCCAGATTGGTTGTACCTTTTTGCATTCCCACCCAGCGTATAAGAACTCCAGTTCCTCCACAACCTCTCTAACACTTGGTATGGTCAGTGTAAAAAATGTTAGCCATTCTACTAGGTGTGTGGTGATATCTCATTGCAGTTTGAATTTGAATTTCCCTAATTACCAGTGATGTTCACATGCTTATTTGACATCCATTTACCTTCATTGGTGACTATTTAGATCTTTTGATCACTTTAAAACTGGTTTTACATTTAGATCTGTGATATTCCATTTTTAATTAATCTTTGTATATGTGCAAGGCATACACTATAAACACTCTGTATATATTGTAACATGCCGATATTTATTTATTATTTTTATATGACTATCCAGTTGTTCCAGCATCATTTGTTGAAAAGATCATTCTTTCTTCACTGAATTGCCTTTGCATCTTGGACAAAAATCTTTTGTCCGTATATACGTGAGTCTGTTTCTGGATGCTCTGCTCTGTTCCATTGATCTATTTTTTATTTGCACACCAGTATTACACTGTCTTGATTATGGTGGCTTTATACCATGTCTTGTCCAAGTGTTAGTCTTCCAGCTTTGTTGTTCTTTTTCAAAGTTGTTTTAGTTATTCTAGGTCCTTTGCATTTCCCTATGAATTTTAGAATCAGCTCGTCCATTTCTCCAAATAAAAGTCTGCTGGGATCTTGATTATGATTGTGTCAAATGTCAGTTTGAGGGGAACTGACATCTTAACAATATTAGTCTTATGACTAATGAATGTGGTGTATGTGATGTCTTTTGTCAGATTTATCCCTATTTCATATTCTTATGCTATTGTAAATGGTATTTTTTTTAAAAATTTCATTTGAAAAGTGTTAGTCGCTAGCATATAGAAATATAATTGACTTTGGGTCCTGCAACCTTGCTAAGCTCCCTTATAAGTTCTAGAAGATTTTTGGTAGATTACATTTGATTTTGTACATAGTTAATTATGTCTTTTGCTAATAAAGACAGTTTTACTTCTTGCTTTCCAATTTGGATGCCTTTCATTTCTTTCTCTTGCCTGAATGCACTGGCTAGAACATCCAGTACAATGTTGAATAAGTGATGAGAATGGAGAACCCTGTATTATCCCTGACCGGATTATGTAGGTTTTTTTGTACATGTCCTTTGTCAGGTTAAGGAAGTTCCCTTCTATTCCTAATTTGCTGGTGTCTTTTTTTTTTAATCAGTAAGGAATATTCAGTTTTCTCAAATGTTTTTTCTGCATCTAGAGGGAGATCATACAGTATTTCTTTTTTAGTTTAATATGGTGAATTACATTGATTGAGTTTTTAATTTTAAGCCATCCTTGCATTCTTAGGGTAAATCCCCCTTGGTCATGATCTATCATCCTTTTTATATAGTGTTAGATTCTATTTGTATTCTTTGTTCATTGGTATATGTTCATGACGGATACTAGGCTGTAGTTTTCTTGTAATATCTCTGTTTGATTTTGGTATCAAAATGTTTTACAGAATGAGGTGGAAAGTATTCTCCTCTCTTCAGCTGTCTGGAGAGTTTGTATAGAACTGGTATTATTCTTCCTTAAACGTTTGATAGAATTCACCAATGAAACTGTCTGGATCTGGAGTTTTCTTTATGGGAAGGTTTTAACTACAAATTCAATTCTTAAGTATACATATAGGGCTATTAAAGTTATTTCTATATTCTTGTACAAGCTTTGGTAGTATATTTCATGAAATTTGTCCATTTCATTGAAATTGTCAAATGAACTTGTCAAATGACATTTCATTAAAATGTCAAAGTGATTCACAATATTCCCTTATTATCTTTGAATATTTATAAAAACTGTAGTGATGTCCCTTCTTTCATGTGTGTTTTATCTCCTTTTTTCGTGATCAGTCTGGCTAAAAGTTTATCAATCTCATTGATCTTCTCAAAGAACTAGCTTTTGGTTTCATTGATTTTTCTTTAGTATCATTCTGTTTGTTTATTTATATATTTATATATTTATATATTTATGCTCTGATCTTCATTATTTCCTTTCTTACACCTACTTTATATATAATTTCCTCTTGTTCTTCTTTCTTGCAGTAGAAGCTGAGGTCATTGATTTGAAAGCTTTCTCCTTTTCTAATATGGGTGTTTATTGCTATAGAATTACCTTTGAGCATTGTTTTAGCTCATCTCACACTTTTTGACATATGCTTTCATTTTCATTCAATTCAGAATACTTCCAATTTTCCCTTTTGATCTGTTCTTTGGCCCTTGTATTATTTAAAAATGTGTTAGTCTCCAAATATTTATGAATTTCCCAGATAGTGTTTTGTTGCTCATTTTGAATTTAATTCTATCATGGTCAGAGAACATGCTTTGTATGACTTAGGTTATTCTAAATTTATTGAGTTTTGTTTTATGGTCCAGAGTATGGTCTGTCTTGCTAAATGTTCCCTGTGCACTTGAAAAGAATGTATATTTTGCTGTTGTTCGGTGGGGTATTCTATAAATGTCAATTAAGTCAAGTTGGTTGATTATGTAGTTCAAGTCTTCTATATCCTTACTGATCTTCTGTCTAATTGTTCTAGCAATCATTGAGAAAAGGGGTTTTGAACTGTTCAACTATAATTGCAGGTTTGTCTATTTCTTTTTTTATTTCTATCAGTTTTTGCTTCATGTATTTTAAAGCTCTGTTGTGAGGTCCAAAGCATGTAGTATTGTTGTATTCTTTTAATGAACTGAGTCCTTTATCCTTTTTAAATTACTTTCTTTATCCCTAGTAATATTCTTTGCTCTGAAATTGATTTCATTTGTTATTAATGTAACCACTCCAGCTTTCTTTTGATTCATGTCAGCGTGGTATATTTTTTTCTGCACTTTTGTTTTTAACCATTTGTGTCTATATTTAAAGTGAGTTTCTTGTAGGCAGCTGTGTCTTGATTTTTTAAAATCTAATCTGACTGTCTCTGCCTTTTAATTGGGGTGTTTAGACCATTTACAGTTAATGCATTGTTAATATGGTTAGACCTAAGACTATTTTATTTTATTCTCTTTGTCCCATATATTCTCAGTTCCCTTTTTCCTCTCTTCTGCCTTCTTTTAGACTGAGAATTTTTTATTATTCCATTTTATTTCCTTTGTTGTTTTTTTAGCTCTAAATATTTAGTTTAGTGGTTGCTTTAAGGTTTATAGTATACATCCTTAAATTATCAGTGTATCTTCAAATGATGTTAAACCACTTCATGTATAGTGTATACTATATATGAATAGTATACCACCATTTCCTTCTGCCTGGCCTTTATGCTATTGTTGTCATATATTTTATGTTCATATATGTTATAAACCCCATGCCACATTATTATTATTTCTGTTTAAACAGTCAGTTATCTTTTTAAAAGATTTACATAAGAATAAGAAAATTTTGTACATTTATTCATGTTGTTATCATTTCCAGTCCTTTTTATTCCTTTGTGTAGATGTATATTTCCATCTGTAATCATTTTCCTTCTGCCTGAAGGACTTCTTTTAATATCTCTTGTAGTGCAGGTGTACTGGAGATGAATTCTTTCAGCTTTTTGAAAAATTTATTTATTTTTGGCTGCGTTGGGTCTTAGTTGCTGTGTGCGGGCTTTCTCTAGTTGTGGCAAGTGAGGGCTATTCTTCATTGCGGTGCGCAGGCTTCTCATTGCGGTGGCTTCTCTTGTTGCAGAGCACAGGCTCTAGGTGTGCAGGCTTCAGTAGTTGTGGCATGCAGGCTCAGTAGTTGTGGCTCCCGGGCTCTAGAGTGCGGGCTCAGTAGTTGTGGCGCACGGGCTTAGTTGCTCCACGGCATGTGGGATCTTCCAGGACCAGGGCCCGAACCTGTGTCCCCTGCATCGACAGGCAGATTCTTAACCACTGTGCCACCAGGGAAGCCCCCTTTCAGCTTTTGTATACTGAAAAAGTCTTTATTTTGCCTTTGTTTTTGAAATATATTTTTCAAGATATAGAATTCTGGGTATAGAATTCTGGGTTGACTTTTTCCCCAGTTGGTAAAGGACCTTGCTCCATCGTCTTCTCACTTGCATTGTTTCTGAAGAGAAATCTGCTGTTATCCTTACTTTTGTTCCTCTGTGTGTAATGCATCTTTTTCCTCAGGTTGCTTTTAAGATTTTATCTTGGTCACTGATTTTGAGCAATTTGATTATGATGTGCATTGTTGTTGTTTTATTCATGGTTTTGGGGGGCTTGGGGTCCATTGCTTGAGCCTTTTGAATCAATGGGTTTATAGTTTTCATCAAGTTTGGAAAACTTTCAGCCTCTTTCGAGAAGTCACTAACCCATATATTAGGCTGCAGTGAAGCCTGGAAACTCTCTCAAGCCAGTAAGTCAGGGTAAGCATAGGGTCCATTTTGCTTCTCACCTCTCAGCGATCACCATTCTTTGTTATCTCATGTCTCATGTATTTTCTTACGGTTTTCACTAGTTTCACTGGGAAGGTAAATCTAGATTTCACCTTGTTACTCCATCTTGGCCAGAAGCAGATCTCACTCCTGTTTGTATTTTAAAACCCAACTTGACCGGCTTGGTGAAGTTTTTCTTATTAAGAACAACTGCTGTTAAATGCACACTAGCGGTGTAAAACAGTATCTGAAAGCTGGTTTGAATTTAGAATTTTGCTGTGGATAATTGAGAATTGGGAGGTGACATAGAATTTGGCTATAATTGATGATTATTTGTGTAGAGCAGTGGCCTCAACCTCACTGATAATTCAGTCCCACCCCAGACATTCTGATTTCATTTGTCTAGAGTATGGCTTGGACATCAGGATTTTTGGAAGTCCCTCAGGTGATCTTAATGTACAGCCAAGGTAAAGAGACACTGGTGAGGTGGATGGCTCCCAGACCTCCTCTATCTCTGATCCACTCCGTCTTTCCTCTCTCTGTGTCCTCCCTCCTTCAGCAAAGTGCAGGTTCTGTATGGCGGGACGGACCTCTTTGATTACGAGGTTCGCAGAACCTTCAACAATGACATGCTCCTGGCCTTCATCAGCAGCAGCTGCATTGCCGCCCTCGTCTACATTCTCACCTCCTGCTCAGGTAGGGTTTCTTCAAAACCCCACGTGGAGCCAGCCCCTTCTCTTCTTCCAGTGTGCTTCTCTCTGGACAAAGTCTTCCTGCTCAGGAATGCCAGAAATGGTCTTGAATCCACTATGTCAGAACTGGTGGGGGGAGGGGTGCTCAGACATCACCTTCTAACCCCAGGCAGGTAGACTGACGTTCAGAGGCAGGTTGGGCCATGCCCAAGGGCCCCCATCCCCATGACCTCCCACAGTTGAACGTGTTTCCCTTTGACCATCCTTTTCTTGCCGATAAACTTGCTGATAAGTTTTGGGGAGTCTGGAGTATCGGACACCTTATGAATTATTCTGTAGCCTGTTCTATAGTCCCAGTCAGCTGCCCTTGGTCCCCCAGTTTACTTTTCCACCACCATCTCCCCATATACCCTAGCTGCTTCTTTCTGCATATACAGTAGGTACTCCCGGTTGCTCAAGTGAATGAGAGATTGGTCATACCTTCAAAAATGGAAAAGACATTCATTCATCCATGTAACAGATATTGATTGGGCACCAACTATGTGCCAGATGCTCTAAGGTGCCAGGGATCCAGACACATGGTGAACATCACAGACACACTTCCCACCCCCATGGAACCTCTAGTCTACTGGGGTGACAGATGTAAATATGTAACAATTCCCCACTAGCACTTGAGACAAGTTCTGCAAAGATGAACCTACTCAAAAATGGCTTCATTTGCGCCTCAGGCCTCCTGCCCAGCCCCCTCTCTGGGTGCAGAAAACTGTGCTGGGCTCAGATGGGGTGGTAGAGGTACTCCCTGGGGTTGGGTTGTGTGAGGCAGGACCCAGCAGGGGCCAGGGACACTGAAGAGGTGCGTTCCTCTGGGTCCACCCACTCCATCCGTCCCCTGTGCCTCTTGCCCTGCCCAGTGTTCCTGTCCTTCTTCGGAATTGCCAGCATCGGCCTCAGCTGCCTGGTGGCACTCTTCCTGTACCATGTGGTCTTTGGTATCCAGTACCTGGGCATCCTCAATGGGGTGGCTGCCTTCGTGATAGTGGGCATTGGTGAGTTGCCTCTGTTGCCATGGTAATGGGCCTTGGGAACTTGGGAACTCTGTCCCCAAAAGGGCCTTCTTCCAGGAGGCAAAGCCTGGCTTCCATGGGGGCTCCAGAAAGTCCCCTTCCAGACCTCGGAGCCTTGGAACTGGGGTGGTGGGTGGGTAGAATATGAGTGGTGGGGGATCCTTGGCATATGATAGGTGGAGCCCCCACGGGCTGGAAGGAATGGGTAGCTCCTCTGGGTGGAGCTTAAGAATGGTGGGAAAGGTGGGAAGGGGGCTGAGGTTTGGAGGAAAGGGCCTGGTGCTGGTGGGGACGGGGTGAGGAGCCAGGAGCATGGGGGGTGGGGCGTGGGTTCCTGGCCCGGGCTGGTCTGACCGTGGACGCAGCAGAGTGACCCTGAGCCCCGCCGGCCCGGGGCTCCTCCCACAGGCGTGGACGACGTCTTTGTTTTCATCAACGCCTACCGCCAGGCCACCCACCTGGAAGACCCGCGGCTGCGGATGACCCATACCATTCAGACGGCGGGCAAGGCCACCTTCTTCACCTCCCTGACCACGGCCGCCGCCTATGCAGCTAACGTCTTCTCCCAGGTGGGAGCCCGCCCTGCCCCGCCCTGACCTCCCCGTCCCTCCCGTGCACGCCTGGCCCCTGGTCTCTGCTCCTCCTACCCGCCCCTTCTCTTGGGGCCACGCAGCCTCTGCCTCAAGGCTCCTGCCACGTCCCTCGAGTCCGTTCTTTTCTCATTTTTAAAACAAATTTTAATGGAGTATAGTTGATTTAGAGTGTTGTGTTAGTTGCTGGTGTACAGCAAAGTGAATCAGTTATACATTTACATATATCCACTCTTTTTCAGATTCTTTTCCCATATAGGCCATTACAGAGTATTCAGTAGAGTTCCCTGTGCTCTACAGTGGGTCCTTATTAGTATCTATTTTATATATAGTAGTGTGTGTATGTCAATCCCAGTCTCCCAGTTTACCCCTCCCCCGCTTAGAGTCCATGTTTGCTACTAGTCGTCATTACCAGAACTTAACCAATGGGAGAATTATAATAATACAAATAGTGTTTCTTACTGATGCTCATTAATGATAATCCAACCTCCGTCCTCAAGGGCGTTTGGCGGTTTCCAGAGGCCCCCGGCTGGTAAGTGGTGAGCCTGCCCATGTCTCCTGAGCGGGGTCCAGGGCCCTCTCCACCCACTGGCTTCACGCCACAGGGTCATGCCTCACACTCACTTTTCTCTCGCTGACCCCGCGCTCCTTCACGTCTGAGTTGGGTTCAGGAGAAGGATCTTCGGCCAGGTCCTTGGTGCCAACAGAGCCTAGAGGACAGTGAGCCTGCCTGAATCTGAGAGGTTTTGTGACCTGGGCTGAGGATCCTGTCTAGAAACCACTAGGTGCTTTGGGATTCTCCAGGCCTGCCGAGAGAACCGCATCCAGAAAACAGGCAGAGCTGGGTTCACATCCCACCTCTGCCATTTTCTGGCTGTGTGACCTTCAGCAGGTTGTTTAAGCTCTCTGAGCCTCGCTTTCCTCACGTGTGGACCATCAGGGGCTGACATGAGATGACTGTGAAAGTGTTTCACAAACAGTGAAGGCCTGTCTGCTTGTGGGCTACAGTTTCCTTCTGACTGCCACGCCCTGTGCAGGTCCCTGTGACCCTGGGCAGGGAGCACACCCAACCTCCCTATTCCCATCACAGCAGCTTTCCCTCCCTTCCCCCTCGCTGAGCCGTGGCCTGCTCCAACAGGGCACGTCTTCCTCTGTCCTTCATGTAATCACAGTTACGGAGCGCTTGCTCTGTGCTGAGCACTGTTCCGGGCAGAGGGCTGCAGTGTGGACCAAAGGTGGGACTCTTCCTCCCCTGCCCTGCCCCTGGCACCAGCCTGGCCCTCTGACCACCTCCTAGGCCAGTGCCTCTGGTCCAGCAGCCCCGGCCTCCTCATCCTGCCTCAGTCTGAGGGTGGTCGGGGGTCCTGAGTGCCTCGCTGCAGAGCCCCCAGGCCCCCTGGGCTCCAGGCCTGGTGGTCCCACATGCCCCCTCTACTTCCCCATTGCCAGATCCCGGCCGTCCACGACTTCGGCCTGTTCATGTCTCTCATCGTGTCCTGCTGCTGGCTGACTGTGCTCTTCACCATGCCTGCTGCCCTGGGCATCTGGAGCCTTTATATGGCGCCGCTGGAGACTGCCTGCCAGACCAGGTGAGCCAGGCAGGGGGGCGCGTCCTCCTCTCACAGAATATCCGTAGCAGGCCCTTGGGGGGCCATTCAGCACACCCTCCTGTCTCCCAAGAGCCTCGTGATTCACCATTGAGCACCTTCCGTATGCCCAGTCCTATGCTGGGCACTACTGGGGGAGCAGAGGAAGAAGAGAATCCTGTCCAGTAGTTACACCTGACCACCTACTATGTGCCAGGAAGTGGGCAATGAGCTTTCGTACGAGATCTTACTGCCACCCTCCCCAAGGACCCTGGCAGCTGGGTCCTCTTAGTTCACCCATTTTATAGACAAGCAAACAGAGGCTTGGAGCAGTTGGGCAACTTTCTCAAGGTTACCCATTTAATAGGCGTGGAGCTGAGATTTAGACCACATAATCTGACTCCGGATCCCATGCTCTTAGCCGCCACGTTAAATGTCCTCAAGGTTCTCATCTTGGGAGAGGAACAATATTTAGGTGCAGTGAGTGGTGTGCAGAGTTGAATGGATCAGCCCGGAGCCGCTGCTGAAGGTCTAAGGGTTGGGGGTCTCGTGGGCCAGGTGGTCAGTGGCGGGGGGTGGGGGGGCGGCGACAGTGACCAAATGGAATCCAGCCTGGGTGGCTGCCTGGGTTGGGAGTCCTGAGGAAGGATGGAGGGTCTGGGCTTGAGGCAGGGCATGCATGGGCAGGACTGTCAGGGGTCCACGACAGCATCCACCTGACCATGGTGAGCCAAGGAGGGGCAGCGAGGAGCTCAGACTCGGGCCTGGGACACGCTCAGCTCTCCCCCACACACCTCCTGCTTCAGGGCCACCATGTATGGTGGTACGGGTTGGGCACTGGACAAGGGCACTCTGGCCGAGGCACAGCGGTCTGCACTATAGACGTTCAGATTTGACTATTTCTATGACAGTTTTGTGACATAGAAGCAAAGTGTCTCGGGTAGAGGGCTCCTTGTTTATAATCTCTACAGAGACCCCAACTAAGCCCGCCCTGTCCCGCCCCCCAGTCTGGGGGCAGTGGGCGCAGCAGTCTTCCCAGTCCTGGGCTCCAGCCTCAGCCTCTTTGCCTGGCGGCTGCGGACCCTTGGACATGTTACCTAACCTCTCTGCATCTCAGCTTCCTGTTCTATAAAATGGGTACATGTCACCCCGTGAGGATTCATGAGAGAATCTTACTCACCGCCTGGCACGTAGTATTCCTGGCACATTCACCGCGTGCATTGTTCTTGTCCCCAGTCCCTAGGGTGAGCCTTGTCTCCCTCACATTCACTCCAGCCGAGGCCTCAGCTACGTCCTCAGCCCAGCCCCGCTTCCCCGTCCTCCTGGTGTCAGGGCCCTGGGCACACGATGTGGGAGACATGATTCCCCTGCTTTGGTCACCTTGATGCTTGGGCTGCGAGTCATCGTCCCCTCTCCCTGGGTAATGGCTGCTGTCACCATTTGTGTCCCCAGAGGAAGAGTGGCACCCAAGGGCCCCAGGGCTAGAGAGGACTCAGGTGCAGGCTCCTGGAAACCTGTGATGAGTGTCCTATGTGAGCTGTCGGCAGCAGTGTGATACCTGGGTTCACATGTAGCCGGGACCTTCGCCCCCTTCCCTGGACACCCAGGACTCACCCCCTCCTCCCACTGTCTCCACAGCTGCCACCAGAAGTGCGGCTGCAGGAGCTCCCTGCACTTCCCCGGGGACGTGTTTGCTGCTGCTGAGCGGGCTGGGGGCAGCCCTGCTCAGGGCCCCATGCCCTACCTGGATGATGACATCCCCTTGCTCAATGTGGAGGAGGAGCCAGGTGAGAGCTGGTGCGGGCCTCCCGCTGAGCCTGCCGGGACCCAGGGGCTGCCTCGGCCAGGGGAAGTAGCCCTTGGCGAGCTGGTATGAGGACAGGCTGGTCCTGAGGGGAGGGCAGGACGAGATCCCCATCGAGCGTTTGGGCTTCCCTGGAGAGGGCAGGGACCAAGGTGGGCTCTGACCCGCTTCTGGGCCGGCCCTCTGACAGGCCGCTGCTCTGCCCTGGCAGTGTCGCTGGAGCTGGGAGACGCGTCCCTGGTGTCTGTGCCCCCCAAGGGCCTGCAGCCAGCCCCCGATGCGGGCAGCCGGGGGCAGCTCATCGCCCAGCTGCAGGAGCTGCTGCACCACTGGGTCCTGTGGTCGGCCGTCAAGAGCCGTTGGGTGATAGTGGGTAAGTGGGCTCTCCACTCTCCTTTCCCCCATCTTGCAACTTCTCCCAGTGCCTAAGGCGTGGGGGACAGACCCCACCCCATGCAAAGAACGTGCAGGCATTGGGAGCCCACTCCTGTTCCCCAGATGAGCTAGAGGTCAGAAACCTGGGCTGGTGTCCCTCACTCTCGGAGCTTTACCCCACTTCCTGTGTAGAATAAAGCTGCTTCCACGATAGCTGTTGCTTATTGAGCACCTACTATGTGCCAGTCGTGAGGCTGGGCAGCAGAGCAGAGCGCCCAGTGCTTGGGCTCTGGATTTAGACCAGCTTGGCTAAGTTGGAATCCTAATTCTGCTGTGTACTAGCAGTGTCACCTTGACTGTGCCAGTTAGGCTGAGCCTCCGTTCCCTGTCCTATGAGTGAGGATAAGAATAGTATCTATCTACTAAGGCAGTTGTGAGGAAAGCCACAGTGTGTGTAAAGAACTGAGCCCAGTGCAAGGCATGTAGTAAGTGCTCAACGAAAGTTAAGTGCTGCTATTGCTATTATTAGCATTATTATCATCACTGACTGTATTCAGGTCTGTGTAAGATCGAGTGGATATGCTGGCTGTTTACAAACTGTTAAGGGCTCTAAGGTGGTGGCTGGTTCTTGTCCAGGAATGTGAGCTTATAGCTTACAGTCTGACCACCAATGACACATGTAACAACCGGCCCCTACCTCCAAGGGACGGACCCCTAGCAGCCTCACCCACAGGCTGGCACGCTGGGCCTTTGCCTACTCCCTTGGGATACTTGCCCCCCCCTTCCCCATCCTGTCCCCATAGAGGGAGCAGCTCTTTCCCAGGGCTCTGGAAGCCCCAGCTGCGAATGCCTCCACCCCGCCCCACCCCTGGCCCCAGCCCTGCCTAGCGCAGCATCCTTTCCTCGCAGGGCTCTTTGTCTCCATCCTCATCCTGTCCCTGGTGTTCGCCAGCCGGCTCCGCCCCGCCAGCCGGGCCCCGCTGCTCTTCCGGCCGGATACCAACATCCAGGTGCTGCTAGACCTCAAGTACAACTTGAGCGCCGAGGGCATCTCCTGCATCACCTGTTCAGGTGAGGGTTTCCTGCCAGGGTGTCCCCTGTGGGCCCCTGCTCCTTTTGGAGTCCACGTCTCCAAGATGAGAGATGTGAGATCCAGGCTCCCCATCACAGTATGACCTCAGGCAAATCACCCCACCTCTAAGCCTCAGTGTTTTCACGTTTCATTAAACGAATACTTACTGGGTGCCAGCTGTGCTGGTGCTGGGGAGGCCGCAGTGGGCAGGACAGACTTCTCGAGCTCAGGGAGTTCATTCCACTGCTGGGGCAGGCCATATAATAGTAGATCTGAGCTGTGGTGGACTAAAAGGAGGGTGACTGGGGAGCTCAGCATCATGGAAGGCTTCTTCCTGGAGGAGGGAATGTCTAAGGCAAGACTGAGCCTGCCTGGGTGGCAGGGAGGGAGGGAAGGAGTTGACCAAGCTGGGAGAGGAGGGGAGAGAAGCGGTCTAGGCAGAGGCGATCACCAGAGTGGGAGAGACCAGGGCCAAGTCTGATGGAGGTAGTTGCAGGAGCTAAGGCTAGCCAGGCGGGCTGGGCCAGGGCCTGCTGGGGTACAGTGAGGAGTCTGGATTGTATCGTAATTGGCACTGGAAGCTAGTGGAGGGCTTTAAGCAGAGAAGGGCCAGCTGCTGTGTGGTCGGAGGGCCAGCGTGGAGCGTGGCTGGGAGCCCAGGTGGGAGTCTCGTGCAGTCATCTAGACAAGAGACAGTGGGGGCTGGAGCCGGTGTGGCCGATGGTGACAGTGAAGACACGAGGTTTTTAGGAGGTGACCCACAGGACTTGGTGATGGAGCGCGTGCCGGGGATGAGCTAAGAGGTGAGTTAAAGATGTCTGCTTGCCTTAGAGTTAGTCTGATCCAGGCTCTCGTCTTACAGAGGGGAGCCTGAGGTTGGAGTTGGGGCGGGGGAAGTCGACCCAAGGTCATACAGCTTTGCCGGGTGGTTAGAAACCAAATGAGAAGACGCTTGGGTGACTGCTTCCAGCTCCCGCGGGAAGACCCGCTGACTGCTGTAATTGCCTTCATGTAATTAGGGTGGTGTTCAGATTAACCTGGCCTTCCCCTTGGTAAATGGCATTAGCCGAATGCATGATAATTGGCTGCAGCTCAGAGAGGTGCCTGAGGAGCCCCTCCTAAATTGGCCACATCCCCGCTCCTCTCCCACTTGCCTGGGCATCGAATTTCGCTCCAATGGCACTGCCGCTGCAAGGCCTCCCACCGTCCCTCAGGGCCTGTCTGCTCCCACTTCACAGATGGACAAACCCTGGGATGGTCCCGAAGTTCCTGGAAACATCTGGAGAAGGGCCAGGACCCCAGCCCCAGCCCCTTGTATCTCTTAGCCTCTGAACTGCCCCTTAAAGGGGCCCTTCAGGCTGTAGCAAAAAGATTTTCGGCTTTAGGGGCAGACAAGACCCATCCTGATGGGGCTGTGCCTCTCACTTCCCCTGAAGGCCATGTAACCTCCCTGAACCTCTGCTTGCTTGGGGCAAAACAGGAGGTCTCCCCTGTCTCTGCTAGTTGATAACATGCCGTTTCTAATTATTCCTGTTTATCAAGCATTCATCGCAAGCCAGACACGTTGCTAAGCGCCTGAGACGCAGCATCCCCTTTTGTCCCTCACCCACCCTCTGGAGGTACCCTCTGGGTGTCATCCCACCTGACAGAGGAGGGAAGTGAGGCGTGGCGAGGATGAGCAGGGTGGGCTGCGAGTGTCCTTCTCTGGATGGGGCTGGCAGGTTCCTTTCCTTTGCCTCAAGATTCTTGTAAATTCAGCATTTGGCCTTTCTTCAGTTCCATCTAGTTTCTTTCAGACCCTTGACACCACCCGCTTCCCAAGCTGAGGGCCCTGGGGCCCATGTCCCTCAGGTCATCTCTCTCCCAGCCTTGGCCGGGCCCAGCCAGGGAGGCCCTGCTGTCTGACACGGTGCGGGGGTTGGGGGGGGGGGTGGGTAGGTCTGTTCCAGGAGAAGCCCCACAGCCTGCAGAACATCCGGACGTCCCTGGAGAAGAAGCGGGGCTCGGGGGTGTCCTGGGCCGGATGGCCTGAGGCCACTCTACAGGGTCAGTGGGGAGTGTGCACTGGCTGGGTGGGGCAGTGGGAGGTCCTTGTACAAGGGTGCAGGGGCCCTGTGGGGAGAGCACATTAAATCCATGGTTTGATTCTCCTTCGGGAACAAAAGCCTGTGTTCTTGGGTCACCGTGGAAGGGTCGGTGCGGGGGTGAACCTGAGGCCCTTGTCCTTCGTCCCACCAGCTCTCTTCAGCCAGAACAGGGCGGTCCCTTCTTGCCGCCACCGCAGCCTGGCTTGTGGTGCACTGTGAACCGCCTTGTGTGGCAGATCCATCCTGAGTGTCTGGGGGCGGGCGGGGCGTCCTGAACACTGGAGGCGGGCTTATCCCTGCTGGGGTCTCCATCAGATGTGGGATGCCAGGATGCACGTGGGAATAAACCCCCCACATGGGGCAGTTCTGCGTGTCCTTGTCATCACACGCCATCGTCCCCCTTCTGTGCCCACCATCCTCACCAGCAACACACCCGCACCGTTCACGCCAGGCCTGGGACATCGATGTTGGCGTCACCTCCACTACCCTAGTTCCTACTGGCACACCACCCCATGGCTCCCACCATCTCTGTCACTCCCTCTACCCATGCTGCCACCCCATCCAGTGTCCACCACCACCTCCCCTCCATCTATACCTGCACCCCATCCAGTGTCCACCACCACCTCCCCTCCATCTATACCTCCACCCCATCCAGTGTCCACCACCACCTCCCCTCCGTCTATACCTCCACCCCATCCAGTGTCCACCACCACCTCCCCTCCATCTATACCTGCACCCCATCCAACGTCCACCACCACCTCCCCTCCATCTATACCTCCACCCCATCCAGTGTCCACCACCACTTCCCCTCCATCTATACCTCCACCCCATCCAGTGTCCACCACCACCTCCCCTCCATCTATACCTGCACCCCATCCAGTGTCCACCACCACCTCCCCTCCATCTATACCTGCACCCCATCCAGTGTCCACCACCACCTCCCCTCCATCTATACCTGCACCCCATCCAGTGTCCACCACCACCTCCCCTCCATCTATACCTGCACCCCATCCAACGTCCACCACCACCTCCCCTCCATCTATACCTGCACCCCATCCAGTGTCCACCACCACTTCCCCTCCATCTATACCTCCACCCCATCCAGTGTCCACCACCACCTCCCCTCCATCTATACCTGCACCCCATCCAGTGTCCACCACCACCTCCCCTCCATCTATACCTGCACCCCATCCAGTGTCCACCACCACCTCCCCTCCATCTATACCTCCACCCCATCCAGTGCCCACCACCACCTCCCCTCCATCTATACCTGCACCCCATCCAGTGTCCACCACCACCGCCCCTCCATCTATACCTGCACCCCATCCAGTGTCCACCACCAACAACTAGTCCCCCATCATTGCCATGAGCTCAGTCCGGTAGAGAGGAACAGAGCCACCATTCAGAGATGACCCCAAGGTCAGGCTCAGCTCCTCAGTCAGCAGAGCAGAGGCTGGGCTGTTGCAGGGTTAGGGGAAGCCAGTCGAGGTGATTGTCCCTCCTCCTCCCCTCATTTGTCCCTAGACTCCCCGGGCACTGTGTACGTCTCCAAGGTGAAGAGCAAAGGCCACCCGGCTGTCTACAGGTTCTCCCTCAACGCCAGCCTGCCTGGCCCTTGGCAGACCGTGTCCTCTGGGGACGGGGAGGTGCCCTCCTTCCAGGTGAGCCTGGCTGTTGTTAAGTGAGCTGCCACTACCAGGGGAGGGGGCCCTCAGTGCCACACTGGTGGGCACTGGCCACATGGGGGTGGGGGCAGGGCCTGCGAGGATGGAGCTGCTCCAGGCAGGTGAGGACCCTCTCCCACCGTCAGCCAGGCCTGCGGCAGGGACCTGCAGAGTGGTGAGAGCACGGGCTGCCGAGTCAGCCAGGCCTGGGTTCGAGTCCTGGCTCTGCCATTTATAACCTGTATGTCTTTGGGAAGATTATGTAGTCTCTCTGAGCCTCAGTTTCCTCATCTGTGATACGGGGACATGAAAGGTACCAGCCAGGGATGTTGGAGGTACGTGAGGCAAGGCCTGTGCATTCTGTAACATCTGGAACATAGGAAGTGCCCAGTAAAATGGGAGCTGTTAGTTAGGTTGTTGTTCTCAGCCGTCTGTTCTAGCGCCCCAGAAAAGGGGCTCCCAGGGCCAACCCAGGCCTCTGATTTTTCCTCTCAGGAATGATTTGTGTTTCTTTAACATGTTACACCTCCTGGGTGACAGTTCCACATGTCAGCTCATTTGTTCGGGGTTTATATTTCCATTCGAAAGATGGGGTGTGTGAGGCGTTCCCTGGCTGTGACCTTTGCACTGCGGTTCTCGCTGCCTGGAGGGCTTTCCTTCCAGCTTCATGCGTGGCTGGCTCCCCATTCAGCCCAAATGTCACCTCCTCCTAGGACCCTATCCTGACCATCCTTGCCAGTTTGGCCTCCTCTTCCACTGCCCCATTCGTCCTGTGCCTTATCGGCCTCATAGTTAATTCAAGGCCCTTCAAAGAATCTGAAGCCATCATAATTGGCAGCCCCAGGAGGGCAGGGACCAAGCCTGTCTGGCTCACAGCCACATCCTCAGAGCCCAGCTCAGGGCCTGGCTTGGAGTAGATCCTCAGTTGTAGGAAGGACTGAGGCTCAGAGAGGTAGGGAAGGATTTGCTCCGTCTTTAAACTTGAACCCAGGCCTCCTGCGCCTCTGCCCAGGTCTCTACCCCCCGACTCTGGGGGCTGGAATGGGGGCAGGGGGCGGCGAGCGCTCCGAGGAGGGAGGGGACCGAGCCTGAGGCTGGGCCCAGGCCAAGGCAGCCTCCCAGAGTCACCTGTCTTGTCTCTGTCAATCCACTGCTTAGGTGTATAGAGCGCCTTTTGGTAACTTCACCAAGAAGCTGACCGCTTGTATGTCTACAGTAGGGCTGCTCCAGGCGGCGAGCCCCTCCGGCAGGTGGATGGTGACGACCTTGGCCTGCGACACCAAGCGGGGCTGGAAGTTTGACTTTAGCTTCTACGTGGCCGCCAAGGAGCACCAGCACACCCGGTAACAGCCTCGCAGATAAGTTGGTTTCCACCAGCCCGGCCCACTCGTTTGCCCCTCCCACGACACCTTTCGGAAACCCCAGTCCATTTCTACCCATCTGTTCAGATGCTTCTCGCCCAGGACTGGGGATCGGGGATGCCAAGACGCCAGGCCCGCAGTTCGCTCCCCCACCTGCAGCCTTCACTCTGCATGGCTCCCGCGGGAGGCGCAGCGGCTGTCTGGCCCCTCAGCACGCCAAGCAGTTCCCAACGCAGAGCCTTTGCGTTTGCTATTCCCTGGGCCTAGGCTGCTTGCCCCTAGCTCCTCCCGGGATTGACTTGTTCTCAAGATTCAGGTCCTTACCCAGATGCCTACCCACCCCCAACAAGGTTTCCCTCCGTGGGGAAAATAGCCGCACCCGCCTCTCCCCATACATCACCCCGCTGCTCTCATTCTGGCTTCTACCACCACCTGGAATCATACTGACCTACTGGTTTAGTACCTGTCCTTGCTCAGGAGCGCGCAGGCATCCTGCGTGAGCAGCTTACCGTTCTGTGCTGTGTCCCCTCACCCGGTGCTAGGTAGCGGGTGCTCAGGAAACACTTGCTGAGTAAATGAAGGAATGAATGAGTACACTCTGCATTCCTCTCCAAGGCACTACCCACGCTCTCAATACCTACAGTTAATTCAGAAAACAATTATTGAATGTTCCCCCTCCCTCGGACTGTAAGGTGATGGGAGAGAGCCCGTGTCTGTTGTCTTTACCTACTGAATACGCACGCCCTACCTGGTGCCTGGCATGAAGTAAGTCCCCGTGAACACCTAATGATCAACTGCACTCCGTGCCCCGGGGGTCTCTGAGCCAGCTGGGGCCATCTTTTCCCAGGTTCCCCCCGCCACGTTCTGACCACTGAGGCTGTGTCAGCCGAGGGCCTGTCTCTCATCCATTCATTCATTTAACACTGAGCACCGACTGTGAACGGGCACGGGGCTAGTGCTGGGGATGGGAAACAAGACAGATGTGACTCCTGCCCTCGGGAGACAGCACAGTGTCATTGCAAATTACAATACGGGCTCTGAAAGGAAGAGCGCACTGCTGCTGTGGTCCAGGGAACAGCAGCGCGGGGCCTGCACTGGTGACACCAGGGACCCATGGTCTCTGACAGGGCCTGGCCTCAGGACATTGAACGCCCACACGAGGCTGATGCCTGGGGCAGGGGGATGACCAAGATGGGCTCACTGGGCCCTTCTGGCCTGGCACACCTCGGCTCGGGGCATGAGGGGGTCCCTCTGCCTCCCCTCCATGGTCGGGCTCACGCTGCACATACAGTAGCCACTGGGGTCAGGCTGCCTGGCTGAGCTTAGAACATTCTAGAAAGAGCCTTGAGCTACATCAAGTCCAGTGGTGAATAAGCTAACCGTGGAATCCTTTCTTCAAACAGAATCTTGAGGCTCTGTCACTGTTCAGATTAAAGTGGGGCAGGGGGCTTCTGAGCACCGACCCCCAAGGCTAGCCCTGGGGCCCCTTGAGGACCGTTTGGAAGCTGCTGGTCTCTTCCGCCCCTCCTGCCACAGGCGAGGAGACACATGCAGAGAGGGGAAGTGCCTTGAGCAGGACCACAGGGCGGGCCTTGGCAGGGGCGGGACTAGAACAGGTGTCCAAACCCCAGGCCTGAACCTAAGATTAAATCCCTGTGCTGGGGGAGCCCGAGTCCGTCCCCTGCACTCTTCCAGCCCCTGCTCACAGCCGCCTGTGCCTCCCCACCCCCACTGCTCCTGGCCTTCCTGGCCTCAGTCCTGGCCTCGCCTCCTTTGCCTCCACAGGAAGCTGTACTTTGCCCAGTCCCACAAGCCCCCTTTCCACGGCCGTGTGTGTGCGGCCCCTCCTGGCTGCCTGCTCGGCTCCAGCCCCGATGGGCCGACCAAAGGCTTCTTCTATGTGCCCAGCGAGAAAGGTACACGCGGGGAGGCCACGGCGGGGCCTTGGGAGGCTGGGCCCCGCCTTCCCATACAGCTGTGACTCCCTCCGCAGCGCCCAAGGCCCGCCCCTCTGCCACCTTCGGCTTCAACCCCTGCGTGAACACGGGCTGCGGGAAGCCGGCGGTGCGGCCGCTCGTGGACACGGGGGCCATGGTCTTCGTGGTCTTTGGCATCGTTGGCATCAACCGCACGCGGCAGGTGGACAACCATGTCATCGGAGACCCGGTACGCGTGCCCACGTTGGGCAGATGCCAGAGGGCCCAGCCACACCAGACTTGCAAGCTAGCGCCAGCCCAGGGCCCGCCGGCCCGGCTCCGCACACCCCCTCTCGGCTCCCTGGCTGCTCACCTGGCCCACAGGCTCCGCTACGCGGCACCATTTCTCTTGAGGACTGAGCAGCGTTGAGCTCTCAGAATTGCCCAGGAATCTGGGTACAGTGGGGCCTGAGCCAGCGGCCCCGCATCATTAGGGGTGGCACGGAGGTGAGGGCAGTACAGGTGTGCAAAGCCTCCCTGCCCTCCTCCTCCTGCACGGGGCCCTCCCTGTGCCCACAGCCCTTGCTGCGTGCCTCGGCCATGGTGCCCTCGCTCGGGGTGGTCTCCCTACCTTGTACGTGTTTGTGCCAGGGTTGGGCTCTAGGGCGTTGGACGGGAGAGGAACTGACACGGAGGTATGACTAGGTCTGTGCCTGGCACTTGGTGGGTACTGAGACATGGTGGGAAGGACCGTGGACGTCGGTACTCTTGGTCATGACCCTTGCCTTGGGAAGTCAGCCTGGCTGCGTGTACAGGGTTTCAGACAGAAAGTAATTCGGGAGCCAGGTGGGGTCAGAGGAGATCTGTCCAGTCTGGATCGGGAGTCCGCAGGTGTTCAGAGGAGGGTTGGGGAGGCAGGGAGGAGAGGAGGCCCGCGCTGGAGGACAGGTGGGACTCGGCTGTGCCGAGGGAGAGGGGAAGGCAGGGAGCCCAGGTGAGCGCGTGGTGAGTAAGATCAAGGAGGGGAGGCTGAGGGGGCCCGTGCGGGTGGGCAGCAGTGGCAGCAGAGGTGCTGCCAGGGGCAGGGCAGAGCAGGCTCCGGCAGGACCGCGGGTGACCAGGCAGAGGGCTCCAAGTGCTGGCGACGATGGTAGCAGGAGCTGCCGGAGGTTCCTCCCCGGGGGTGGGGCCCAGGATTGAGTTCCCGACTCACTGAGCAGTCGCACTGGCTTGTGTCTCCTTGGGAAAGGGCAGCGTCATCTACGACAGCAGCTTTGACCTCTTCAAAGAAATCGGGCACCTGTGTCGCCTCTGCAAGGCCATCGCGGGGAACTCGGAGCTGGTGAAGCCGGGCGGGGCCCAGTGCCTGCCCTCAGGTGCGTGTGGGGGACCCGAGGGTGGACAGCCCCGAGGGCGCATGTGCCTGGCGTGAGGGCATCTGCAGACATGTGTCCAAGCTTATGTGTGTCCACGCTAGGGTGGGGGGCGTGCGAATCTTCCAGATGAGAGCGGGCTCGTGCCTAAAGGTGAACTGGTGCAGAGCCACACGGGCGTTGGCGGGGGTGTGGTGTGCAGGGCGCACCTGCAGGAGGAGCTTTTCCAGAACTGGGAGCGAGGCCGGGAGCCGGCACAGACAATGACCTGGGTCTGGCCAGGGCTCTTCCTGAGAAGGCACAAGATGTCAGTTTCTGCCCTGACGGCTAATAGGTGTTGTAGGTTTCCCGATGGCATTGCCAGTGGTTCCAGACACTTTTTAAACTAGGAGGTTGGGGGAAGGGTGCGTGCCCCTGTGCATACACACCCAGATGGGTAAGTACACATGCGCAGGCAGGATCGGGGGAAGAGGTGCTCCCTTCCCGGGTCCCCCCCGACCCACCTCTCCCCTCTCCCCGCAGGCTACAGCATCTCCTCCTTCCTGCAGATGTTGCACCCCGAGTGCAAGGAGCTGCCTGAGCCCCACCTGCTCCCAGGGCAGCTGTCACACGGGGCCGTGGGCGTCAAGGATGGCCGAGTGCAGTGGATCTCCATGGCCTTCGAGTCGGTGAGCCCCGGGTGGGCCACCGGGTGCAGGGCAGTGTGCTGACCTCACAGAGTGCAGTGTCACCGCGGGTCCCCGGACCTCATCCCAGATCAGAGCAGAGTGGCTGTTCTTCAGAGGGGAGGCTGAGGCCAAGAGGGGTGAAATTGCTTGTCCAAGGCCACGGGGTTGGTGAGCGCCAGCACCAAGTGCTAAACCAGCCGTCTGACCGCCAAGCTCGGCCTTTCTGCCACACGGGACGCCACCCACCCCCCAGCACCCTCCCTCCCCGACAGCCCGAGGTCCACATCGTTTTCCAGGGGCAGGTGACAGTCCAGGACACTCCCCTCTGCCACTGTGAGGGGGCAGGTTTGGGACCACAGAGCCCCCGTGCTGGGCCCCCCCAGGAGAGATCGGAAGACAGGGGACCAGCCATTCGACACTTCACTGCCTCCTCTCTCACCCCCTAGGCTCTGCCAAGGAGACATCCATGCACACACACCCATGCACACACATGTGCACACACATATGCACACTTGCACACACGCACATCCCCGACCTGGGCATTGCGGGCCTGGCCCTAGCACTTGGCACTGTGAGACTTGCCAGGTCTGCCCCTGTTGCCTCCGTGCTGAGCCCCGGGGTCCAGTCCTGGCTCTGATCCTGCTGCGCTCTGTGTCCTTGAGCAAAACACGCATCCCCTCTAGCCTCCAGTTCCTCCTCTAAAGATTAGGGTTACGCCTCCCTGCCCGCCCTCTGGCAGTCATCGAGAAGCTAGGGTAGGTCAGTCACGTGAAGGTGTTGGGGAACAAGAATTCATGTGACAAGGGCGATTCTTGTTCTTCGGCCCCAGCCCTACTTTCTGTCCCACCACCTGTGCCACTCACTGCACGAGCAGCCAAACCCCTGGCCACCACGAGGAGAACCCAGACCACCTCCAAGCCCTCAGTGAGCCCCAGGCTAACGCAGACACCACTTCAAAGCCCCATGTAGCTTTTTAAAATTGTGGTAAAATATACGTAATAAAATTGGCCATTTAAACCATTTTTAAGTGTATAGTTCAGTAATATTAAGCATAGTCACAGCGTTGTGCAGCTATCACCACCATCCATCTATAAAACTTCTTATCTTGCAACACTGAAAACTGTCCCCATGAAACACGGACTCCCCAGGCACCCCCTCCCCCCACCACTGCTTTCTGCCCCCATGGATTTGACTACAGAGGCGGAATCCCACAGCGCTGTTCTTTTCGTGCTTGGTTCGTTTCACGTAGCACAGCATTCTTCACATCCATCCATGTTGTAGCCGGCGTCTGAATTTCCCTCCTTTTTCAAAAAGGCCGAAGCAGCAGACAGTTGGAGGAGAGAATCCCTGCTCAGCCTCCCCCACCAGCACGCAGACACACACGTGCGCACAGACACGCTGTACACTGGTTTGTGCTCAGGGAGAGCAGGATTGGACCAGCGAGGTAACATATATAAACGTTGCAGAGCTGGGCGCCGTGAACCAGACAGGTCACCTGCCCTCCCGGACTCACAGTCTAGCCAGGAGAGGAGGGGCAGGTTGCCGGGCAGTGACGAGAACTGTGATGGGGAAGCACTGAGGACTCGCAGAGCCCAGAAGATGACCATCTTGGGGCATCAAGGAAGGCTTCCTAGAGGAGACGGAAACCTCACGAGGCTTGAAGGAGGGGTGGGAGCAAGCTGTGCAGAGGGCAGAGGGACAGCATGGGCCGAGGGTGGGACGCGGAGCTGGGGGGCTCTGGAAGTTGGAGGTGGTTCTGTTGGAAAGGGACGGGGACTTTGCTTGAATGGGAACCTGCCGCTGCTGTGAGAGTCACACGTGCACCCAGAGGCTGGTGGGAAGTGATCTCAGGTGGGCTCACCCTTCACACAGCGCACTCTCTTTGCAAGTGGCCAGAGGCCAGCTGCAGCTGGCACAGAGCAGACCAGCTATCACCAGGGCAGCAGCGTGGGCCACAGCTGCCCGCCTGTCTCACTGGCTCATGTCCCCGCAGACCACGTACAAGGGCAAGTCCTCCTTCCAGACCTACTCGGACTACCTGCGCTGGGAGAGCTTCCTGCAGCAGCAGCTGAAGACGGTCCCCGAGGGCTCAGCCCTGCACCGCGGCTTCCAGACCTGTGAGCACTGGAAGCGGATCTTCATGGAGATCATAGGCAAGCGGCAGCCCAGCCCGCACCCCACAGGGTCCCGGTGGGGTGGGCGCTGGCAGCAGGGACACGGGGTGGTGACCTAGAGCAGGAAGGGCACGACCTGGCCTGTCTGAGCCACACTTGTCTTCTCAATTCTGGCCGAGAGCCCTGGAGAAACTGGGATGACACAGTGGCCGGGAACACTGATCAGAGACCAGAGTTTGGGTCCCCTCCTGCTTGGGGGGCCACATTCTCTGATCCTGAATTTGGCCACCTAAAAAGTAATGGTAATGACCCTCACGGCAGTGGTCTCTCATTTGGAGCCCTTCTTGATGCCAAGCCCTGGCTGAGGCCTGACCTATGTCATCTCTTTAAACTCCAAACGAGGCCTAGGGAGTAGGTACTATCATTACCCCATTTTACAGATGAAGAAATGGGGGCTCAGAGAAGTCAAGCGGCTCACCCAGAGTGGCACAGCTAGCTGTGACGGTGCCCGTCTGCATAACCCCAGTACCTCTGGTCCATGAGGGTGAGGGGACTGTGGGTGCCCCCCGGTGCAGCCCAGCTGAGGGCCCCCTCCTCTCCCTTCCAGGGGTGCAGAGCGCCCTGTACGGCCTGGCCCTCTCCTTGCTCATCTGCGTGGCTGCGGTGACCGTGTTCACCACCCACGTGCTGCTCCTGTTGCCCGTGCTCCTGAGCATCTTGGGTAAGTGGCCCGGGTGTCAGGAGCGGGCAGGGGTCTCGCTGGTGGCTTCCGGTCAGGAGGTTTCTCTCCACCCTTAACTGTCCCGTCTTTTCAGTGAAGGTTTCCCGACTCCCCACCCCAAGCAAAAAGAGCCTCTGTGACAGTCATTCATAGGACCATGTGCTCCCCGAGGGGAGCCAGGTGTCACCAGGGGGTAGCTCTCGTCCCAGGGACATGTTGCTGCACTTGTCCCCTCTTTCAGCAGCCCCCCCCAACCCAGCTCTCTCTGGCCCTGTCCCTACTCATCGCACCTGTCACCAGAGCTGGGGGCTCCACTGTAGACTTTACCACCTTCCCCAGGGGCCCTTAGAATTTGTCCAGCAATCCTCCAGGACTGTATGGGTGGTACCAGGTCCAAGCTGCCTCCCTGCCGCCTCCCGCGCCCCGTAGGCAGCGTCTGCCTCGTGGTGACCGTCATGTACTGGAGCGGCTGGGAGATGGGCGCCGTGGAAGCCATCTCCCTGTCCATCCTCGTCGGCTCCTCCGTGGATTACTGCGTGCATCTGGTCGAGGGCTATCTGCTGGCCGGAGAGAACCTGCCCCCGCACCAGGCCGAGGTGAGCACCCTGCCTGCCCCACCGCTCCCCAGCAAATCTTCTCCCCCCTCGGTGCCAATGAGGACCCCCAAGGGTAGCTGGACACCCCTGGTACCCAATGCCCAGCCAGGATGTATTCCAGGAGGCTCAGTTTCCAGGGCCATTCTCCACGTCCAGGGGACCCAAGTTCTAAAGCAGCCCCACCCAAGCATTGCTATGGGTGGTGGGTGGTGGGCAGGCCCACTCCCCCCAGCCTCTGTCTCCCTGAGTGAGTATGAGGGGTTGAACCAGGCGATGTCCAAGGGCCCTTCCTGCTTCTCGGTTCCCTGAGTCTAAGTCTCACTCTGGAGCCCGGGAAGCAAGTCTGAGCCCTTCTAGTCGTGACCCTGAGGCCACCAACCCCTGCCTCCACTGGACCCTGTGGCTTAGGGAGGACATGCCCGTGTACCAGTGCCAAAACTAGCTCTGGGTCTCGTAAAGTTTTTGGCTTTTCTTAGTTTGGAATTGTGTTGGTGTGAAACATTCATAAATATGTAAATTAAATCGGTTATACATTTAGCTGCTCTTGGTCAGAAGAAGGAAATCAGTTCCAATCACGGCTCACATTTGAGGACCTCCTGTGCAGATCATCAATGCTCTGGTTGTCATAGCCACATTTAACACGCCCTACTGTGTGCTGTGCACCGTGAGCTGCTGCAGGGGAACCACTTCAGCTTCACGCCAACCCCAGGGAGCAGGTGCTGTTATCACCCCCGTTCACGGAGGTGGAATGGGGAGCCCGTGAGGGCAAGGCTGGCCTTGGACAGCGATGCGTGTTCATCCCGGGTCCAAGCCCCCATTCCAAAGCCCCAGGCAGGGAGGCACCCCCTCCTGCTTCTGGGCCCCCAGCTTTCTCTCACCCACACCCAGGATGCTCACTCGCAGCGCCAGTGGCGGACGCTGGAGGCTGTGCGGCATGTGGGCGTGGCCATCGTCTCCAGCGCCCTCACCACAGTCATCGCCACGGTGCCCCTCTTCTTCTGCATCATCGCCCCGTTTGCCAAGTTTGGCAAGATCGTCGCACTCAACACTGGAGTCTCCATCCTCTACACGCTCACGGTCAGCACAGCCCTGCTCGGCATCATGGCGCCCGGCTCCTTCACCCGGACCAGGACTTCCTTCCTCAAAGCCCTGGGTGCCGTGCTCCTGGCAGGGGCCCTGGGGCTGGGCGCCTGCCTGCTGCTCCTCCAGAGCGGCTATAAGATCCCCCTGCCCGATGGGACCTCCCTATAGCCCTGGCACTACGTCCGGCTTTGCACACCTTTGGTCCAGTGGGTTGGGGACGAGATGCTCGTTCTCTGACCCCAGGGGCACTTTGTTCCCAGCTTGGCTACAGCTAGTTACGTTCCCAGGCCTGGGCCAGGCGACACTCACCTGTGTGACGCACACTGCCTTCATCTCAGTGCCAGCCACCGCTGGGTGGTCAAGCTGGCAGCCGCCCTGGACTATGCCTGGCGGCGGAAGAGACCAGCCATCCCCCTGTGCCTGGTCACCGTGAGGGTCAGGTGATTTTTTCCGGGGCTTCCCTCGCACACTGCCTCAGTGCTCACAAGAACTTTCTGATGTGGGTGTTACAGTTCCCCCATTCTACAGATGTGAAAACCGAGGCATCAGGAGGCAAAGTGACTGACCTGTGGTGGCACAGCCAGAGCTGCCTCCTTCGGGGACTTTGCAGGAAGAGCACAGTGGGCGCAAGGGCAGGGCCTCGCACTCCCTGCCCCCGCCTCCCCATCAGTTTTACAGCGGCCAGTGCTGGGTGGTCCTGTGATCTTCCCCAGGGCTTTTAGTCCTGGCCGGGGAGCACGGAGGGACCGGCCTGGGGTACTGCATGTCCCACCCCTGGCCCCAGCCTCAAGGGGCTCCTGCTCTTTGGAAGCCATGGGGCCCCAGCACAGCCTTCCTTACAGATCTGAGCCCCTACCTCCCCCACCTGACTCTGGGGTTGGAATTTGGGGGAGGGGGGCAGCCCCTGGGAGGGGGAGCTGGCCGTGCCTGCCGCCTGCTCACAGCAGATGGTTCTTATTAAAGTGAAATGAAACTGCAGACCGCTGCCATTAACACGAGCATTTTAAGCATCGCTGGCTCCATCGTATTCTTAAAATTGAAATAACTAAGTGTTTGCATGCCGCCCAGCCGGAACCTGGCACGAGGGGTGGGGCCGGGCCTGGAAGGAGATAGAGGCGGGGTGGAAGGTGCCAGACCCTCTGGGGAGCAGGGTCACAGAGTGCTGTGCAGGCTCAGGAGGCTGGGTACCACTGGGGGAGCACCGTGGGAGGGGGCCCGTCTGGCTCCCCACAGGGATGTCCGTCGGCCCCTTCAGCGCGTCTGGTATTGTGCTGTGACCTTCTTCCTCGGGACAGACGTTGGCCCCTGGGCTTTCGGAAGCTGGGCACAGACTGAGCTGGGACTAAACCCTTAGGGCGGGGTAGACAACCCTGAGGGTTGTCTCCAGATCAGCTCACCTGGTCATCTGTGAATATTGACCGGGGTCGGGGGGTGCTGGGCGTGCACGACAGACACACAGCACCGTGTCCCCGCCCAGTGCATGCCTGGTGCCCAGCAGGTGCTCGGTATTTGCTGAGGGAGCATCAGACAGACACCAAACGCGATTAATGGTACAAGTTGACACAGCACTTACTGTGCCAGTCGCCCTTCTCAGGGTTTGTATCAGTCTGCCTGGGCTGTCATAACAGAGTGCCCTGAACTGGGTGGCTTCTAACAGGAATTTATCCTCTCACACTGCTGGAGGCTGGAATTCCTAAGCAAGGTGTTGGCAGCATGGGTTCTTCTGGAGGATGGGCCTTTCTTTCTTTCTTCCTTCCTTCCTTCCTTCCTTTCTTTCTCTTTCTTTCTTCATTTATTCATTTATGGCTGGGTTGGGTCTTCGTTGCTGCGCGTGGGCTTTCTCTAGTTGTGGTGAGCAGGGGCTACTCTTCGTTGCGGTGCGCGGGCTTCTCATTGCGGTGACTTCTCTTGTTGCGGAGCACGGGCCCTAGGCACGCGGGCTCAGTAGTTGTGGCTGCGGGCTCTAGAGCGCAGGCTCAGAAGTTGTGGCACACAGGCTTAGTTGCTCCATGGCGTGTGGGATCTTCCCGAACCAGGGCTCAAACCCACGTCCCCTGCAGTGGCAGGCGGATTCTTAACCACTGCGCCACCAGGGAAGTCCACAGCTCATGGTCTTAGTGAGCTTTTGCCAAGCATTAATGAGATGCCCTTCATTAGCTCAGGCACAGCAGTTAGCTTGGGGTCTGTGAGGGTGTGCAGGCATTTGGTGGGCTAAGGAGGGGTAGAGGACGATGAGGGGAGCCCATGGAGAGGGACCCCTGTCACCTACAAAGGTTCCCTGAGCCCTTGCTTCTTTCTCCTTCACTTGGAAGCCAGGAAATCACTGAGAGCCGGGTGCTTTGAAGTGCTGGCCATGTCCAGGCCCCATCCATGCATTCTTGGGAATTCTCGCAGGGAGTGTTTCTGTCCCATTTCACTGCTAACAAAACTGAAGCCCAGAGACGTGAAGTAGCTGGCCTGAGGTCACACAGCTTGTGCGAGATAGAGTTGGAATTCCCACCCAAGGCTGATGGCTCCTGAGTATGTGCTCGCTCTCTGATACAGCCTCTCCTGCAAGCAGATTTGACTCACAGAAGCAGCCAGCCCCAGGCCAACTGGGCAACCAGGGTCCTCCCTCCTTCACGGTCACCCACCTGTGTGCTACTTGGAGAAGGGAGAGTCCAGGCCTAGAGGGGAGAGTCCAGCATCCAAGTCTAGGTTCCAGCCCTGCCTGGGTGACCTAGAGCAAGCCACTGCACACTGATTCAACGCCCTTCAAAGTGGGGCAGGGGACAGCGTGATGTCCGGGGCTCTGCCTCCTTCCAGTGCTATGCTGCCAGGATTTGAGTCTCCTTAAATCAAGCTGCCCCAGTGCCCGCCATCGGTGGCCGTCTTCTCCTGTGAGTCTCTCCTGTTCTCGTCATGTTCACATCCAATAAGCAGGAGGATGCCCACTGGAGCTGTCGTCTGCTCAACAACAATTTATTGAACACCTACTATGTTCCAGTCACTGTTCCAGGCCTCAGCCATCCAAGAAAACGCAAAAACAGACCCAGACCTGACCACGTGGACCTTACAGTCGAGGTGGGGAAAATCTTTAATAAAAGAACCCCTCAGATATTTAACCACAAACCAGAGATGTGTGAGGGAGAAGAGTGAGGGGTGGGGGCACAAAGCCCTGTGTCTGGGGCTGGCAGGGGGGTCCTTGCCCTGGATTGAAGGGATGGGGACCACGTACATGTAGAACTGATTCACTTTGTTGTACAGCAGAAACTAACACAACATTGTAAAGCAATTATACTCCAATAAAGATGTATAAAAAAATAAACAGAAGGTTAATGCCTTAAAATAAATAAATAAAATAAAGGATAAGGGCCAGTTCCCTTGCCTCTGGGGGTTGGTTCCACCAGACACAGGCCTTCTTGAGCCACAGGACAGCCTACCGCAGGCCGATGCTAAGGCATAAAAGGAGGGATTCCGTTGTATCTTAGGGGACAAGGCTGGAGCTTCTGGGGGCAGCGGACAGGGAAAGCGGCAACACACTGGGTCAGGAGAGAACATCTGGCTGTTCTAGAAGCTCAGCGTCACACACACACCCCACCCGGTGACCCGAGAGAGAGGCACGGAATGGCCGGCACAGCCCTGCCTTGGTCACTGCAGAGAAAGTTGCCAGATAGAACCGAGTCTCCTTTTCCTCCTGGGGCCTCCAGAGGAGTTCAGAGTGGCATGCATGTCCTCTCCAGCAGGCTAAATACCACTGCCTTTGGCATTCAAGGCTCAGTGGAGTCATGTGAAAACCCAGCCACTCCAAACGGACTTAAAATAGGAGCCCAGCATCTGGAGGCCCTGGGTCCACACACCACCGTGCCTGGAGGTCTCGGGCTGGCATAGGGCCTGATGTCTTTGCCCAGCCCTGCCCGCCAAGGCTGCCTGGCTCTGCCTGAGACTAGCTCTGCAGTTTTCACCTTGGGACCCGGTTGCAGCAGCGGGTGGGGTGCGCCTCCCGGCCACAAGGAGGCGCTCAGGGCCCCGCACCACACCTCCAAGGGAGGAGCTCAAAAGGAACCTCTTCTAGTTCCCTCATCCTCTTCCTGAGCTCTACAGCCTCTGCTTGGGTTTCCCCACCTTTAATTGTCTCCGACATACGCCCATCCTTCCCTTTTCTGGACACTGCACCTTGCTTTTTCTTTGGGAATCCTCCCCCAATCCAGACCTTGTGATGCGGATGAAGCTGAGGCAAACTCGCCATACACACTCCTCCCGTTACCCCCTTACATTATCCCTCCCCGCCTCCTCCACCAGGTGGGTAGGTATGTGACCCAGACCCAGCCAATCAGTGCATTCCATCCTCCTGGCCATAGTGATTGGTTGAGGAATTGACACCTGACCCAAATCAGTCCCAGGAGCATCTTCTTGGGAAAGATACACTCTCTTTTGACCTATATTTCCAGGCTGTGGGAGGAAAGACTGGAGCCTGCCTGGGAACGAGGCAACACAGAGGAAAGCAGAACCAGGGGTGAAAGACAGATTTCTGATGACATCACTTAAGCCCCTAGATACAGCCATGCCTGAAGCTAATGTATCCCTAGATTATTTTCATAAATAAGGCAATAAATTCCCCTTCTCCTTAAGCCACTTTGAGTAATATTCTCTCTGACTTTAAGTCGAAAGTCCTAGCTAAACACTCCCTCCACCCACCCACTTCACACACCCTCTCAAAAGCCTTCATTGTGCTCCTATCACTTACAGGTTAAATCCCCAACTCTCTCTCACATGACATTGAAGGTCCATCGTGACCTGTCCCCGACCCCTCTCCAGGCTCATCTCCTTCTAGGTCCTCCAGCCATCCTGGGCTCTTCACCCTCCCCAGACATTCCCCATCTCCCTTGTGGTCTACACCCACACAGTCCCCCTCTCTTTTCCCCCACTGACACCTGTCAAACTCTGACCTGTCCCTAAAGGCTCAGCTTAGATGCTACCTCCTCCCTGAAGCCTCCGTCTTTTTTCTCACTGCTCTTTGACTGGAACACCGAGTCCCGTGCTCTGGTTGAGCTGTGTCTACATCCATCTCCCTGGCTGGGAAAGAGCCCTCGAGAAAGACAGGGCTGAGCTCACCGCTACACTGTCCAAGGAAGCTGGACTCTATGCAAGGGGGATGGGGCTACAGTGAAGGGTTTTTAAAGCAGAAGACCATCTTATGCCTGTTCAGTGGTAAAAATCTAAACGTTTGGTAACACACTCTGTTGACAAGGCTACATAGGCAAACAGGCTCTCCTATGCATTGCTGGTAGGAGCTTAAACTGGTTCAACCATCGTGGAGGGGAATTTGGCAGTAAATATCATAATGGCATGATCCTTTTGATTCAGCAGTGCCACTGCTGGGAATTTATCCTGCGGATAAAGTTCCACAGGGCAAGTTATTCCCTGAAGCCTTGTCTAGTATATCAAAGGATTGGGAGCTCCTAAACGTCCATCAGCGCAGTGACAAATGAAATAAGTTATGATCAGTCCGTTCAGACAATAGGATACTCTGTGGCTATAAACGAAAAATAAGGAAGCTCTCTAGGTGCTGATATGCGAAAAACCACCAAGCTATATTAAAAGAGAGGAAAGTTGCAAAAGTGTGTGTAAAGTATGTTGAAAAAATGGGTGGAAGAGAGAATGTATGCTCATTTTGCTTGTATACGCATAAAGAAACTGAAGGGAATGCAAGAAAAACTAAGGCAGTAGTTACCTGTGGGAATTAGGGGTGGGGCGGGGGCGACTAGGCGGATGGCAGACAGCCAGGGGAGGAAGACTTTTATTACAAATCTTCTCACACTCTTGCATTTTTTGACAGCAGGAATATATTATCTGGATGTTGTTTTTTTTTTTAAAGCAGAAACGAGACATGGTTTTTGTTTACTCCTTAGAAGGTTCACTCTGGCTGCGGGCAGAGGATGCATTCAGGAGGATATGGAGTGGGGCAGGGACAGCAGTGAGGAAGGAAGGAAGGTGTGCCCCCACCCCAAGAAGGCATCAACAAACATCAGCTGAAGTGCTCTAAACCCAGGCGCTGCCAGCGTCCTGTGGGGCTAGCAACAGCCTCCCTGCCACCGTGTCTGAGTAGAGATGTGGACCATCATCCGCTCTGGAGCCAAAGAGACCAAGAGCCTTTGGAGTGATCAGGAGTGTGGCATTGCTCGATGCCGCTCCCTTGCCTCTTTGTAGTTGAGCAGGCAGAGGGCACGCTTGGAAGAGGGCAGCACAGGGTAATAGAAAGAGGCTGCAGGGCTTCCCTGGTGGCGCAGTGGTTGGGAGTCCGCCTGCCGATGCAGGGGGCGCGGGTTCGTGCCCCGGTCCGGGAGGGTCCCACGTGCCGCGGAGCGGCTGCGCCCGTGAGCCATGGCCGCTGGGCCTGCGCCTCCGGAGCCTGTGCTCCGCGGCGGGAGGGGCCATGGCAGTGAGAGGCCCGCGTACCAAAAAAAAAAAAACAACAAAAACAACCAACAAAGAAAGAGGCTGCAGTTGGGGTCTGTGACCCTCCTGGTGTGGAGTTCCAGAAACTGGGGGTTAGCCTCCTTACTCTGCCTCCATTAACTGTGAATTAGGGCAAGTCATTTCCTCTATTTTAACCCGTTTTCTCATCTGTTAAATAGAATAACAATATCTATCATGAATGGTTGTTGTGGATTTTTGTTTGTTGGCTTTTTTGTTTTGTTTTTTCGGCCGCACCGCGCGGCCTGCGGGATCTTAGTTCTCTGACCAGGGATCGAACCCGCACCCCCTACGGTGGAAGCGCGGCGTCTTAACCACTGGACTGCCAGGGAAGTCCCTGGTTTTGTGTTTTATTAATAAATGAGGTAATATAGGCCAAGGGCTTGGCCATAGCGAGAGCTGCTAAACCATCATAATTTCTGTTATCATTGTTATTAAAACAGAGTTCTCCTAACTCAGGATAGCATTTAGGTGCTTGGAGTAGCAAAGCGCTTCAATAGATAGGAACTACTCCCTCTCTGACTAGTTTCTCTCTGACCACGGGTGGCATATGTCTTCGTGTCCCATCGATGTTGGGTCTCGCCATGTGACTTGCGTTGTCCATTGGGATGGCAGCAAGAGTGCAGCAAACAAAGGCTTGAAATGTGCCTGTCCAAGGGGACTTGCCCTCTGAGCTTCTTCCACTCCATGGGAAGAGCATGCCCCAGGGAGCCCACTGGTTCCAGGAGGTTGAGAGACACATGGAGCAGACTTGACCCACACGGTATCCTGGACCAAGCTCAGGTGGTCTTGGTCTAGCACTGAACTCTCAGCTGACATCGTTAATGATTGTTTTAAGCCACTGAGTTTGGGGAGATTCGTTATGCAGCATTATTGCAGCAATAGCTGATGGAAGCATTGTTCATTACATCCTGTGCCCTGTATGTTTAATGACCTCCTACTTGTCTCTCTCCCCACGAGGGCACACCCCGTGAAGGCAAAGCCCGGGTATCCCCAGTTCCTGGCGTACAGTGTGTTCATTGTAAATGCTTATTGACTGAATGGACTTCCTACCCCTTCAAGTCTCGATCTGCCCACCTGTTAAATGGGGATAATCACATCAGAACTGGGGCAGAGCGATGCCTGTGCCTTGTTTCACTGCAGGGAAGGAGTTAGCAGGTACCTCATACTCTCCAGCCACCTGCATCCCCTCCTTGCTTTTAGACTCTTCCCCTGCCTCTTCTCAAAGGGACTCGAGGTGAAAGACATGTTTTGTCAGCGGAAGATCAATGCAGCCTTTGTTTTGCACAAGTCTATCTACCTGACAGAGATGCTGCCTGTACTCACTTGGCTTGCTCAGGGAGGGGAGATGGGTTTCTGACTGGGCTGTGCCCACTCACTCCCTTCTGCCTGCTTGAGTGCCTTCAGGACTGACCTGCCTTGTCCTGGTGAGGGCAGGCAGAAACGGGGCAGGGGAGGGAAGGATGGAGGGAAGGAAGCTGAGATGTAACTGGGTCTCTTCCACATGCTTTCTCTCCACCCATGAGCTCACTTCAACTCCACCACCCACCTTGGAAGGAAGGTGTATCCCCATTTCTCAGAAGAGAAAGTGACTCGCCCACCTTCACCCGGCATTGGGAGTCTAACCCAGGCTGGCTGTCTCCCAAGGTCAATTTCTACTACTTGTAACTGCCTCCCCAGGGAGCAATGATCCCGAGCACCTCGGTGTTGCAGGTGGTATCAGAGGGGACAGAGAGCATCAATGACATTATTACAGTAAAAAGAGAGACCCCCCAAAATGTGTACAACCCTATGCAACTCACAGAATCTCATGGGTTCCTCGCAACTTGCAAGGCAGGCTTATTCCCACCACATTTTACAGAGTAGAAAACCGAGGCTCAGCAGGGTGAAGTGACTTCTCCCAGGGTCTCAAAGCAAATGGTGTAGCTGATGTAAGACTCCTCCCACCTTGTCTCCTGGGTCACTGAATTCCAGAGGTCCCACCTAGTGGGCCCCTTGTCCCAGGGAGACTTTGAGGAATCTGACACCTTGGGACACATCCTTTCCCCGTGGTGTGGTAATCAGACCATCAGCCTGCCTGGGTGCCACCTACAGCTGCTGCGCGACCTTGTGCAAGCCGCACGATCTCTCTGAGCCTCAATATACCAGTTATTTTTTGCAATCTAATAAACCACTTCAAAATCTAGTGGCTTAAAACAACAACAATTTATTTAGCTCATGATTGTGTGAGCTAATTAAATTAAGCTGGGCTCAGCTGGGTGGTTCTTCTGATCCTAGAGGGCTACGACATGTGTGTGCAGTCAACTGTGGGTTAGCTGAGTGATTTTGCTTTGGGGGCTGGGCTGGCTGTCAGGCTGAGGGAACAAGGGTCACAGGGCCATGTGTCACTCACCAGGCTTGTTCACAAGGCAGCGTCAGCTTCCTGGAGGATGAGTGGTCATGCACAAGGCCTCCTGTTATGACTTGAATTGTGTTCAACCCTCCTGCTATGGGTCGAATCCCAGAAGACAGGATTATTAAGCTTTGTTTTAGAAAAAGAGAGGAAGCAAGGGGGGGAGGGAGGAGGAAGGATACACACATTTGCCAACCCCAAAATGCAATTTATAAAATGAAAATCTAGTGTGACATTCAACTAAATTAACAATTTATAGATAATTCACAGTGCTCACACCATTAAGCAAATGCACCTTAAACTGATTTCAAATTAGTAGGCTAATGATTTCCCCCAGGTCCAGTCTCTGCCAGCCCCCAGTGCAGTGTTTTTAATAAGAGGTAGGTGTGCAGTAACAGCCTCTTTATTCCATAACTGAAGCCATAATTGAACTTGAGGTCATATTCAAGCGCCCTATTGATCTACATAAAGAAGGAAAGTGCTGACAGTGACCATCTTCAGGCCAGAAGGGAGGAGTGGGCCACGGCAAAATCCTGCAGCTGTGGCAGATTTGGAGCTCCCTTCCTGTATGACTTGCAGGTAGCCTAGATGGCTGATGGGAATGTTAAGTAAACTTGAGACAGACAGAGCTCTCAATCCCAGTCCTGCAGGGACTCCCTAAAGTCATGTGAAGGATCTATGTGACCCTCCAAGATTCCTAGAGCCCCAAGGTGAACACTGCACCCTCTCTTGTCCCACCATATGCCTATCTGACTCCCAACTCTTCAGGCCACGGGAATTCAAGCGAAGGTGCAACCAGAAATGTGTTCCACTTTCCCTCTTCATTCCACGTATCAAGTCCTTTAACCCTCAGCCCAACCCAGAGCTCCCCAACCCCAACGCAGAAAGGCAGTGTGGAGGGTCTTCAATTCTTGTTGGCATAGCCCTGACTGCTGTCATTTCATGAGGCACAAACCGTTACCCATCTCTACTGCTGTCTCTAAAGGGGCCATGAGAAGCTTTGACTCCATCTCCAAAGAACACTGTTCTGAATCCAGAGACCTTGTCTCCAAAGAGTATGCCAAACAAGTAGAGGTTGGAGGAGAAAGAGACAGAGAGAGAGAGAGAGAAATTGATTTTACAGGGGAGTAAGTGTGGATTGGGAAATCTCATGACCCCAGAGTCAGCGAGAACAGTCAGGAGGGTGAACAGACTGTGGACACTTAGTCTACTAATGGATGGATCAATGTTTAGAACAATCTGTAAAGTGCTCCATGTGTGCCCTCGAGGTTGTTGAGCTGTCTATAATACAGTTCAAATGTGAACCCTAAATTATCTAAACACTATATATTAGCAGTAGATATAATGCTCCAAAATCTCATAAAAACTCATAAAATTGGGAAAAGGCAAGAGGGGAGAGGAACAAAGGATAAGGAGCCTGCTCTTTTCCCTGCTCCCTGTCCCCCTCCTATTCTTGGAGCACAAAGCTCCTTGCAGATTTTCAACTGGGCTTTGAATGTGTGGAGCTCCCAGGATTCCTCTACTGGCACTGAGGGTAAACACCATGCTCCTAGCTCTCCTTGGCCATATTCTTCTCTCAGACATGTTGCAGCCTGGGGTGTGGAGGAAGGGAAGATTATTCATTGTAAACTCTGCATCATCTCATTCAGATTCCATTACAGGAATCAGTCATGGTGATAATCAAAAAGAAGAAAGGTCTGAGGGAAGAATGTCTCTCGTTTCTAGAAAGAGATTAGTTGGGAATAGTCATCTAATCAATATTGATCAGTAAAGTGTCCCAGAAAAATCTAAAGCCACATTACTTAAACAGACCCTCCCCAGAACGTCTCTGTTGATCCAGAGAATGCAGAAAAGGCAAAAACAGGAAGGAAGGATTAATTTTTTTAAAAAATGACTGTAAAGTGAAACAACCACTTTGGAAACATGTGCATACATTATGGCCAGCAGTTCCACTCCTGGGTGCATACTCAACACACTGAGTGCTTTGTCCTCAAAGGACGTGCACAAGAAATTCATGGCTTTATTCATAACAGCCTCAAACTGGAAACAATCCAAATGTCCATCAGCAGTAGAATGGATCAATAAGTGGTGTTTTATTCACACAAAAGATTACTATAAGCAATAAAGAAGAATGAACTACTGACACGCAACAACATGGATGAATCCCAAGACACAATGCTGAATGAAAGAAGCCAGACACAGTAGAGTGCCTACTGAATGATTCAATTTATATGAAGTTCAAGAACAAGAAAAACTGGTCTATGCTGACAGCTGTCAGAAAAGTGGTTACCCTTGGTGGGAGGTGGCACAGGAGGTGGTGCTGGAAATGTTATGTATTTTCACCTGGATGGTGGTTACACACACACACGTGCGTGCACGCACACACGCACGCACACACACACTTTAAGTTGTATACTTCAGATTTGTGTACTTTATATGATATAACTCAAAATTTTTAACAAATATTTTTAATCTGTCACTCCAAATTTAAATCATCACGTGTCATTCACTTTTTGAGGGCCATGATATGCACAGAGTTTGTGCTTTACTTTCTGTCTTGAGGAAAATGGAAACATACCTGCCCATAGCACAAATGAGGATACTGAGGTATGGAATGTTCAGGTAGAGGCACCATTACAGACCATGCTGTCTAAGGTTGGACAGACAGGTGTCATGGTGGGTGCAGACTGTTATCCGTGATCTGTGGCACCCCTATCATTTCTCGTGGCATTATTGATGTGGTTCGCAACGCCTGAGGCTGGACACGCCCCTCCAAGTTACCAAAAGGGCTCATCATCCCATAGCCCTGCCACTCTCCCTAGAGCAGAATAGGATGGTTATTGCAGCAGCTCCAGGATGAACTTCAAGAGATGTCAAGTGAAAATTGAATTAGAGACCAGCCTTGTGGTTTCCAGCAGCTGTTATTGCAGTGTGACCCAACTATGGCAGGACATGGTGACCACATGCTGCCGGGCAGCTCCCAGAGGTTGTTTCAACACCTCGGACAGAGATGCCCCTGCGTGAAGCTCAGGCTCCTGGCTGATTCTATTGTTTCAGCACCAGGGACAGCGGCTCATGCATTAAATGGGCATAGAAATAGACTGGAAGAGCAAAACGTATTTGTGGAAAGCAATCTTCCCACGGTTTGCTCTTTACACACAACACTATTGCTTACAGCTTTGTATAACAAATTAAATTCTGACAGCATTAAAAACGTATGTGTGATGAGAAGATTGTTTTGGAAAACACGCAACATTTACCTCCTTTCTACCTCCACCTCCTTCCTCCGATCCAGGCGTTCCCCAACGGACCTGAACTTCAGGGAATGCCCAGGTAAATGGGGTTTCTCATATTTAGAATTGTCAGTGGAGTGCCAGAGTAGAACAGAACCCCTGGGACCCAGCTTATTTTCCTCTGAAACCTAGATGCAAGAATACCATCCACTCTGAGAGAGTGAAAAGGGAGGTTAGTTAGAAATCTTTTCTTCAAAATACGGGCACCCTGAGCTCATTCTTGTGGAAATGCTAATACTTGTGGAAAGCCTACTGTGTGCCAGGCCTTGTGTTAAGTGCTGGAAATACAATGATGAACCGAATAAATTCCCTGCCCTTGTGGAGTCTACATTCTAGTGTGAGGGAACAACAATAGACACATAAACATATCAATAACTAGGATAATTTCACTTTGTGGTAAGTTCTATGAAGAAAGCAAGTAGAGTAACAGGCTGTATAGTGAGTGGGTGAGAACTACTTTAGCGAGAAGGGCCAGGAAAGGCCGCTTTGAAGAGACGGTGCTTGAGCTGAAACTTGAACAATTAGGAGGAGCCAGACTTGTGCAGATCTAACAGAAATGCATTCCAGGAAAACGGTGTGGCATCTGCAAAGTGCTGAGGTGGAAACAAATGGGACGTGTTCAAAGGATGGAAAGGAGGCCAGTGTGGCTGGGGTATAGAGCACGAGGGGAAGACGTGGAGGAAATAAGCCTGGGGAAGTAGGAGGGGACCAGATCACGTGGGCCTTGTAGGTCTAATAAGGAGTTTGGGTTTCAAGCAAAGGAGTGATATGATATGATTTATGTTTAAAACAACCTGGTTTTTTAGCTGCCATGTGGAGAATGGACTAGCAAGAGACTGGGAGGAGAAGCTGGAAGACCAAGCTAAGCTGCTACAACGGTACCCTGAGAGATGATGGTGAGGGTAGCCTCTCCTTACCTCCCTCCACACGTAATTTTATCTCCCAACTTAAGGATGCATTTCTCTGAGTCATCCATGCTCCCTTCCTCTGGTCCCTCCTCTAACCAATGCCATACATTTGTGAGATATTATGAGAGAATATGCACAGGGTCACATGTTATGTCCTATTTACTTCTGAAAGAATGAATGAAATGATGACTTCAGAGCCACTTGGCTCATCTAGAAATGGCTCATCTAGAAACGGAGTCTATTGCCTCTTTTATGCCAATTCTTCTCAAACTCTTTCAATTAATGGGCTACCACTTGGGGAGGAATGGCACGCAGAGCACTTAATCCACTCCTCATGGCTCATCATCCCAGAAACAAACATCACCTGATGGGATGCCAATGGGGGAGACTATACACTATGAATTATGCAGTGAACAAAAGCATCAACGTGTATGATATTTAAGGCATTACTACAACAGGGACACCCCTTCCCAGACTAGCCGGAAGACCCAAAGAGACCACAAATGCATAGTGGGCAAGACCATTTGCTACCCAACTAGGCTCACTAGCCATAAGTGCCTTGGGAATTTGTACCTATGTGACCTGGATGAAAAGTGAGGGAAAAAGCAAAGGTCACTTGGCTTAGCACCATAGCCCCTGGTACTCGGTCTCATCTCCTTCATTAACTCACTCAAGGATGTCAGGCAAATCTCTTCCTCTCCCTGGGTCTCGTTTTTCTCAACTGTAAAATGAGGGGGTTTGTTTGAACTCCATGATCCTCTGGCTCTAGCAGTCTGTAAATCTGTAAATGGCCTAGGACCTGCATTTCCCACGTTTTCTGTATCTCCTTTGGTCCTCCCAAAACCCCCCAAAAGTATAGAAAATACATATCATTGTGCCCACTTTTCAGATGAGATCGGGCACACTCAGGGTGGTATGGCCATAGACTGTGCCCACTTTTCAGGATGGGAAAACTGAGACCTCAAGATCACAAGGACTAATCACAAATTTACAAATTGAGCTAGAGGGGGTCAGATTCCATTACAACTCACTCAGGTAAATCCTAACTCTTCCAGAAACGTATTCTGCAAGGGCTTACTCCCCCATTCTCCAGATACCCCCTTACCCCCCCACACAGCCCCTTCAAGCCCCTGTTAGGCCCTGGCTCTCCTGCAATCTCTCCGGTCATCATCAGGAGGTGTGCTGGGACTACAAAGATGCCTGTGCTCCACACGGCCTCTCTGTATGTATTGCTATTTCAATTTCGAGGCCATCGGCAAATCCCATCATGGCCAAGCCCTTCCACTGGACCATAACTGTAATCTGTCAGCTCATTAGCACGGGGAAGGGGAGGAAGACACACTCAGCTTTATCCACCAGTCCTGATTTAGTAGGTGTTCCCTTTGCAGCTCCAGAGCCTTGGAGGAATCTCTGTGTGCCTGTGTTTGTTATGGAAATTACCACTCACCCATACATATAAATCTGCAAGAGAGCCTCTTGTCATTTCTAATAGTTCCACAGGCTGCACTGAGAGAAGCCTGGGCAGAGCTGAGGCTATTTTGGAGATTTTGAGACCTCCATCCTTATACTAACTTCAGAGAAATCTTGACCACCCAAAGAGCTCCTAGCTCATGTCACAGTTTTCAGTCATCAAGAGTTTGCAACGTGCCCAGCGCTGCGCTCAGGGTTTCCCATGTACCATTTCATTTAATCCTCACAATAACCCCATGATCTCCATATTTTAGTTGAGAATACTGAGGCTAGGAGAGATCTAAGTGGCTTGTTTTAAAAATCACAGGAATGGAAAGGAGCTACGTTTAATTACCCAACTTCTAGGTCATCTCCATGATTCTTGGATTCTTTGGGATAAAATCATGGTGGAAGGAGAGGAAGGAATGGAGGTGATATACTCCATGGAGGGTGGGGACCCCTCAAAGCAGTCTCCCAGTCTCCCACTATTTCTTCCCTGGAAGATGACTGCCCCTCTCTGGAGGAAGTTTCTCCCCCACAGAATGAGACTGGGGGCTCAAAATCTTGGCCACTATACCTTTGGGGTACAGTCATCCCTCTCCCCATTTCTCTATTATTAAGAATTCTTTTAGTTGTGTCAGATACATGAAAATCCTGGACAAGACCTGGTTGGGGGTACGACTCTACTCATAGCTCAGGCAATGTTGTGAGAACTCTGTCTCTCTCCAGCTCTAAGCTCTGCAGGTGTGTTCTTGGAATCATTCTGCAAGTAGGCTTGCCCCAGCTGGCAGCAGACAAGGTCAGCACAGGCCTAGAATCTCATCCTTCCAGAAAATTCCTCTCCCAAATCCATGAATCAACACCTGGGAGAACTCTAATGGCTCTGCTTGGGTCACATATTAACCCCTGAACATTTCACTGTTGCCAGAGGGATGGGATATCTGATTGACCAGCATAGACATGGTGACCACTCCTGGGGGACAAAAGGGACACCATAATCGGCACATGAAGACTGAGTGTATATGTATTGTGTTTTTCTATATACGGCCCTTGCAATGTCTCCAATCCCACACACTCTTTTAGAATGTGATATTGACACTCTTTCTATCTTAGGGTCGGGTTTATGTCCCTTCCCCTTGAATCTGGGCATACTTTGTGGCTGCCTTGACCAGTAGAATATGGCAAAAGTGACACTGTCCTCATTTCCAGGTCCAGCCCTTAGAGACTGGCAGCTTCCACTTCTTGCCTCTTGAGACACTCACCTCTGAAGCCCTAGACCCCCATTTGAGAAGTTCAAGGCCACCATGTTATGAGGAAGCCCAGGTCATGTGGAGAGGCCAAGAGCAGGTGTTCTGACTGCCCCAGGAGGGGTCTAAGTGGACAGCCAACATCAACCAGAGACACGTGAGTGGTGAGGCTTGGAGAAGATTCCTGCCCCTAGTCTGAGTCCTCCTACGTGAGATCCCAGACATCACGTAAGCAGAGACAAGCCATCCTCCTGTGCCCTTTCCCAATTTCTGACCCAAAGAATCTGTAATCATAATAAAACAATTGTTTTAAGGTTGCTTATTGCTAATCTTTTTTTTTTTTTTTTTTTGTGGTACGTGGGCCTCTCACTGTTGTGGCCTCTCCCGTTGTGGAGCACAGGCTCCGGACGCGCAGGCTCAGCGGCCATGGCCCACGGGCCCAGCCGCTCCGCGGCATGTGGGATCTTCCCAGACCGGGGCATGAACCCATGTCCCCTGCATCGGCAGGTGGACTCTCAACCACTGCGCCACCAGGGAAGCCCCATTGCTGATCTTAAATAGGGAGTATATCCTGGATTATCTGGGTGGGCCCAATGTAATCACAAGTGTCCTTAAAAGAGGAAGAGAGAGGCAGAAGACGACTCAGAGGGAAACGTGACTCTGGAGGGTCCGCGTGTGGTGACGAGAAAGACTCAACAGGCCTTGGCTGACTTTGAAGATGGAGGAAAGGGTCACCGCCTAAGGAATGTGGCTGCCCTCTAGAGGTTGCAAAAGGCAAGGAAATGGATTCTCCAGTACAGTTTTCAGGAAAGAATGCCACCTGGAGGACTCCTTGATTTTAGCTCAGTAAGACCTATGTGGAACTTCTAACCTCCCAAATTGTAAGATAAAAATATGTGTTATTTTAACCAGCTAAGAAAAACAAAAAACGATTGTTTTAAGTCACTAAGTCTGGGGGTAATGGGTTATGCAGAAAAAGATAACTAGAACACGTGTGTGTGTGTGTGTGTGTGTGTGTGTGTGTGTGCGCACGCGCGCGCGCGCCTGTTGAGGAGGTTGTTTCTCACAGGAATTAGAATAAGGGGGATGGGCAAGCGTGGTAGACAAACAGGCAGTATATCTAACACCTACAGGACTGCCCATGGTGCCCACCATTTTTAACAGACACAGGCAATGCGCAAGTTGGTGCATTCCAGGTACTGAGCCCCACATTGCCCAGTTAGCTTGACAGAGTGTTAAAGCATTCATTAGGCTCTTCTGTATATCCTCTTACCTTTTTCTGTCCAGTGAGTTGGCTGCTCCTCTAAGCAAAGTGTCCCCAAGCAGGGTCTCCATGCTGCCCAAGTCCAGGGTTTACCACTCGCCTCATCTTTCTTGTATATGGTGCCCCTGAGTTACGCCACATCAGTGGCATTGACCTTGTGGTCCCTTTCCCTTTCACCCCTTCACTTCGCTGTACAGCAGAAATTAACACAACGTTGTAAATCAACTATACTTCAATAAATAAATAGATAGAGAAAAACTGTTTACCATGGAGTATTGCAACCATCTCGGAAGTCAGGGTGCCACATAAAACTCTTTGGTTAGAAGTAACATTTGCAAGGATGGGCTTCTGATGCAGACGAGAGTCTGCTTTCCTATAGCTGCAGGGAAAGTGGAAAGGTTTTTGTGTTTTTTTTTTTTTTTTTTTTTTTTACATCTTACCTTGCTGAGATTTCTTTCACCAGTAGTTATAAGACATACAGTTTCAAGACCCAATATTGGAATTCTATTAGTCAACATGGAGGGGGAAAAAAAGCAGGCTTGAGGAGGTCAAAACTTTGAATATGAAAGAGAAAAAGAATAGTGTTATTAAATGAAATGCAGCACTTGGTAATTTTTATTCATACATAGCACATAATAACCTTCGGTACATGTTAGGTATTATGTTTTCTTTGTCCTTATGACACGTACCCTACTCAAGCTCTCATCCAAACGGTTAGTGTCACCATGATGAAGACACACAGTCCAGCAACCAAACATTGTTTTAAATTATTTAAAATTCTTCAATTGCATATCTCAGGCCTTTTGAAGTGGACGTATGTCAGAAAGAGTTCCCTGTTTCCTTGTCTCTCCCACCTACACCCCTCCGTCCCTAGTGCTTTTGATTCCCCTTGCGCCTCCTTCCTCCCAAATCCTCCCGGACCTGCCCCCAACTCCAGAGCTGCAGATTTTCTAGCTACTCCTCCCTATTCTCCATGATTCTATATCGCCAAAAGCCAATGAGCCAGTCTGATAACACTAGGGCCTTCCCCAGAGTGGGGACTAACTGGGGTAGAAAAAACCAGTAGACGACGACAGAACCCTCTTTAGCGAGCAGGGCAGGGACAAGCTGAGGACACTCCCAGGTGAATCCTTTCTGTCCTGTCACATCCCTATTCGTGTGATAAGGCCCCTCAGTGGCTAGTATCTCTCTTCTTTCTAGCAGCATCAGCATTACTGACTTGACGTTTATTATACATCACCCCAATTCCAATCCTCCAGGGACTGCAGCAAATCACAGAGTTGGAGGTGGGGTAAGTAAGAAGAAAAAGGGTTTGCTTCTCCCAGCCCAGGCTGTTTGCAGCACCAGGCCTAGAACATTGGGAAACAGCCTGGTGATGCTTTTCATCTCAACTCAACAGTCGGGGCGCTGGCCCTGCAGCCAACTCCAAGTGCAGATTGGAATGAGTCACTGGGGTCTCATCAGCCAGCCCTGCCTGGTCCAGATCCAGGTGAGGCTCAAACAAGGTAGCACTTTGGAAGTCTCTCTTCCCCCTTCCTCAGCTAGAGATCTCTTCCCCACCCACCTACCTCAGCATCTAACACACTCCACTTGCTTCCACTCCACTAGTTTCTTTGCTTTAAGAAATCGCCTCCAGGGACTTCCCTGGTGGTCCAGTGGTTAAGAACCCGCCTTCCAATGCAGGAGATGTGTGTTCGATCCCTGGCTGGGGAACTAAGATCCCACATGTCGCAACTACTAAGCCTGTGCACTCTGGAGCCTGCACGCCACAACTAGAGAGAAGCCCACGCATCGCAACAAAAGATCCCGCATGCCGCAACTAAGACCCAATGCGGCCAATTAAGTAAGTAAGTAAATAAATAAATTTTTTTTTTAAAAAAAGAAATTGGCTCTGAAACATCCCCTGTGAGCAGTGAACCTTCAGCACCGGGGTGTGAGCTTTTGACCGCAGAAATTTTGCCTGGTACATAGTGGTACAGGCTTTGCCTGGTACAGGCTGATTGAATTAAACTGGCGCCCACTAATACAAATGCATAGGGTAAGTTAGATCCTGGCAGAGAGCAAGTTTTTTAAGAAATCATGTTTAACGGTTACTCATTCTTCCACTTGGCAAATCCTGGTTGAGCCTGCATGCCAGGCACTGTGATGGGCACCAGGATACAGGTAAACAGGGCAGGAACTGTCCCCGTCCTTCCCTGGTCTGACGTCAGGACACCCCTGCCAAACCTCCGAGCAGAACTTACTCGCCCCCAGGCCTCTTCTCCAGGGACCCAGCTGTCTTCAGGGCCTCTACCCCATCCCCCCGCCTCCTTGCAGGAACCTCACAAAATGAAAGACCAGAGGTGACGGAGAGAGTGTCACTGAAAATGGCCATTATCAGATTGGACAAACCCTGTGGCCTCCAGCCAGCACCACCCTCAACGCCAGCTACCGAGTTACTAGAATGAAAAGGCTCGTTCATATTTCATTTCAGGCCCTCAGCCCCCTAAGCTGCCACCCCTTCCTTCCCTAGGCCCGCTTCACGCCTCTCTGCTTTGAGAAGGCCCCGGACCAAAGGCCCTGGACACACGGACCCTGAGCTGACAGCCTCTTTGCCCAAAGTCCTCCCCCACCCCACCCCTGCACATGCCATGCACGTTCTGTGACGGGCTCTGGGCCCTCTGTGAGCCAAGCCCACACCTTCAATCCCTTCTCACGGGCCACAGAAGGACCATCCACCCCCTCACCAGGAAGGGCACCCCTTGCTCCTTCATGCCCCCCAGTCCGGTGTCCCCACCTCCCCCGAGGGACCTGGTCCTGTGCCTGCCAGAAACCTGATGGCGTCAGCAAATCAGCACAGGGGTGGGGGAGCCCATCTTGAATCCCAGCAGGCGGATCTAGGACAAGATCAGGGATTTTCGAGCATGAAAAAGACCTCAGAGACGAGAGCTGCTATTCATTTTCTCCCTTCATCAGCAGAGTGATCAGCATTTGCCTTTTTCCTGCCTCTTCGCAGAACCAAGAAGAAACTAAAGCAGCCAGAGGGCTTGGCGGGACCCAACCGTCTATGGAAAGTGCAGGATTTTATTAGCTTGGCTGTGGATAGACAGGGGGACGGGGGAGTCAACTGAACAGTGCGGGAGGTGGGAAGAAGCGGGGGGCTCCCTCCATCTCCGTCCTGAAACACAGCCCAACTAGGGCTGGAGCAGCAGCAAATAGGACTGGAGGTCATGAGCCTCCAGGGACACGGGGCCATGAATTAGGGGATGGGGGAGCCGTGTTCTAGTTCAGCTCCACCCTAGTGACCTTGGACGAGTCCCTTCCTCTCACTGGACTAAGCTCACTGAGTTGTAAAGTGAAGGAATTGGATCAGATCAGTCGTTTTCAAGACAGAGCGTGGAGGACACACGTCTCCCAGAGGGGAGTGATGTCAGGGCAGGAGACAAGGACAGAGCTGGTGAGCAGAGCTTTGGGGGGTGGTCCCAGCCTAACCCAGCAGTTCCCAAAGCAGCCTGATCATCCAATCAAGGGGAGCCCACCCTACCTGCTGAGTTCCAGTCCTTAGGGTGGGGAGCCTGGGAATCTGCATTTTCCATAAGCCCTCCTGGTGAGTCATGAGCCAGGTTTGGAGACAGCTGAGCTGGGGATGGGGAGAGGTGGGGCAGGGACCCCCTGAAGTTTCCAAAGCAACGAGAAAAAGAGCGGGAGGGCCGAGGCTGTCTGGGGAGCCCCTCCACTGTCCCCCAGGGGAGGGCACAGGCAGGGACACGGGCTCCTGGGCTCGAGGGGGGCTGATGCGGGATGGTATTATCTGCCTTCCCGAAACCTTCTTTGCTGCACAGACACAGCGCCTGTGACCTCCTTCGAGGGCTCCCCTGGAGCACTGGAGTGTCTCTTTACAGTCCATTAGCTGCTTGACAGAGAGGCTCCAGGAGTGACAGACATGAAGAGGAAGTGTCAGGACCCGGGCCCGCCACAGATCTGTCAGAAACGAAGATAAAGATGCTGGGAGATGAGGAGGTCTGATGGTGGTGACAGGGGCTCCAGCCCTGTGCCTGGGCTCCCAGTTGGCCTGCGAATGCAGTTCAGGCCGCCTTTCAGAGGCACCGCCCCTCAACCCGCCCAGCTGGCCTGAGACCTTGTGCCTGGAGGCCCCAGAGAAACCAGTGGTCCCCAGCCTTTTTGGCACCAGGGACCGGTTTCGTGGAAGACGGTTTTTCCACGGACCAGGGTGGGGTGGGGGGAATGGCTTTGGGATGATTCAAGCACATTACGTTTATTGTGCACTTTATTTCTATTATTATTATGTTGTAATATATAATGAAATAATTATACCACTCACCATAATGCTGATAGGAGGCGGAGCTCAGGTGGTAATGCGAGCGATGGGGAGCGGCTGTAAATACAGACGAAGCTTCGCTCGCCCGCCCCGTCGCTCACCTCCTGCTGTGCGGCCTGGTTCCTAACAGGCCCTTTCATGGGCTGTAGTGGGGTTGAATGGTGGCCTCCCAAAAATATGTCCACCCGGAACCCATGAATATGAACTTACTTGGAAAAAGGCTCTTGACTGATGTAACTAAAGTAAGAAGCTTGAGATGTCACGGTCCCAGCTTAACTGGGTGGCCCGACATCCAATGACACGTGTCCTCATAAGAGATAGAAGAGATGCACGGGCACTCGGAGGTGAAGGTGATGTGAGGCTGGAGGCCGAGATCCAGGCCACGTTTCTACAAGCCCAGGAACACGAGGATAGCCGGCAGCCACCAGAAGCTAGGACAGAAGCACAGAACAGATTGTCCCTCAGAGCCTCCAGAAGGAACCAACCCTGCTGACACCTCGATTCCAAACTCCTGGACTTCAGAGCTGTAAGACAATACATTTCTACCATTTAAGCCACCCAGTTAGTGGTCATTTGTTTTGGCAGCCCTAGGAAACTAATACGTGGCTAAGCCCTTTTTACCCATCACTTGTCTGATGAGATAGTCTCTACAATCATCCCCATCTAACAGATAGGGAAAATGAGGTTCAGAGTGGTTAAGTAACTTTCCTAAGGTCACACAGCCGTGAGCGGAGAGGCTGGGACTGGGGCCCAGGTCTATCATACTTCTGAGTCCCTAACAGTGCCAAGAACTGCGCTAAGGCTTTACACTTCTGGTCCCCAGCTCTGGACTCAGGCCCTAGCTATATCACCTACGGGCTGTGTGATCCCATACAAGTTACTTAATGTCTCTGATCCTCAGTTTCCTCACTTGCAAATTGGAGGGACTATCAGAAGCTATCCCCAAGGCTGTCATAAGGATCTGAAAACTAGTGTGAAGTTTTGCACCAGGTAACCTCCCCAGGTTGGGGATATCCTCGGGACCCTGTCTGCTCCCAGGAAACCTCCCCCCCCCGCACCATCCCCCCACCGCCCTGTTGTCAGTGGGAGCCCAGCATCCCCCTGCTAGTGCACTCCAGATGCTCACAGCTTCCAACAAGCCAGGGCAGCTCTGCTCTAATGGCAAAAGCAAATTATGCTCGTAAATTAGGGTTCGGCTAATTGAGACTTTATAATAGGCGTTCCTTTAAACTCCCATCTGTAAACACACAACGGCCCTGCTGCCTAGCCATATAAAAACTCCTTTAGGCAGGAATATATGGGGGTGTGGTAGTGAGTCTCCAGGACGGCATTCCAATCGTGATTTTCTCTTCCTCCTCCCTGTGCTAAATGGCGCCGCAGCTAGTCCATGAGCCCGGCTCCCCCTCACTCCGCCCCATAAGTCCTTGTGTTGCAGGTGCCCCGAGCACACCCACCTGCCAACGGCCCAATGACACAGCGGCAACTGGGTGGGGACTGCCCCTTGCCTGGTTCCTCCGTCTCAGAAAGCGGAAGGTCCCGCCAGACTAAAGGAGTCACCTGGAGAAGGGGGCTGGGCAGTGTGGGAAAACATACTATGGCCTGGGAGGCAAGACCCGGATACTTTTTAGTACAGACCCCAGCCGCACTCCCCATGCCGCATCCTCACCAAGAGAAATCAGAGATGAGCTAGAGGGTTCAACAGAAGCACATACACTTCTGGAGACGAATTGCATGTGAGTTGAGGGTGGAGGTCATTGAGGGCAGGTCCCTGGGGGAGGGGGCTGAGGGCAGTGACCTGGAGGCTGGGGGTGAGTCTCCTGCTTTGCTCCCCCACCTCCTACCTCCTTTAGGAGCCAGTGACCAGGAAGTCCCTCCAAGCTGGACAGGAGCTTCTTCGAGGGGGCAGTGAGGCAGGGCTGCTGCCCCACCCATCTGCAGGAAGAAGAGCTCTGGCTTTGCAGTCGGACTGCCCGGGCTCAAACCCGGGAGGGTCGGAGAGTGCCAACTACATGCCAGACCTTGCTGGCCTTGCTCATTCCACACTCACTCATTCTGTGTGGCGGGTATGATGGACATCCTCCCCATTCTGCAGATGAAGAAACTGAGGCACAAAGAAGTTCTGAAACCTGCCCAGGGTCAGCTGATAAGTGGGGGAGACAGGAGTCAAATCCAAGTGCCAATCTCCTTGTTCTTTTGCACCATAATGTTTCCTCCGTTAAACCTGAAGATGGCAAGTCAGTCATCCTGAACATTCATGCGTCAAATCTAACCCGACGCCTGTTCTTGTAAATAAAGTTTGACCGGAACACAGTCGTGCCCATCTGTTTACACATCATCTATGACCGTTTTCACTGTACAAGGGACAGAGTCGAGCAGTTGCCTGCAAAGCCTAAACTATTTACTATCTGACTCTTCTTAGAAAAGGTTTGTTAAGGCTTCTCCTGAGCCTCAGTTTTCTCATCTGATCAGTGGCGGCAGCACAAGCCTCCTCGGGGCTGCTGCGTGGATGAGATGAGATCTCCCGCACTCAGGTCCAGACAGCGCCCCGAACACAGCCAGGCTCGGGAGAGGTCACTCCCTTTCTTCTCCCTGGTCTCTCCATCTTCACCCCACATATGCATCCTCGGCTGCCACTGCCCCCAATGAAACCGGGCACCAGGGCTCCCCGATCTCCTTCCCGCAGGGCCTGGATACAAGCCAGGGGAGGCTGGGCTGAGTTTAGCAAGTCCAAATCACAAGGGAACCCAGACCAAGGCTTCTCCTGTCCCCCTTCTTGCCCACACTACACCAGCAAGCCAATTATTCCTCGCCCCAGCCTCGGCTCAGTGGAAAATACTTTAAAAATCGAAAGCCATTTTTAAAAAGAAATGTTGTTATTCTATTGAAACTAAATCTCCAAATGAGTTGTCTCCAACCTTGCAGCCGTACACCATGGAGAAAAGCCTCTAAATAAACAGTCGCTCATTTGCATAGGCTCTAGGCCTGACCCACTTCTGGGTCTTGCCTTTCTAGGGTGCCTCTTTATGGTTATCTATTTATCACCAACCCAGTTTCCTTCCCTGTGTTCCAAAGGTTGGGCTCACTTCAGCTCCAAGCAGGCACTCAATTTGTTATTTAAAGTACGTAGTTTACATATATGAGCATAAGAATTCCATTTTATTTACAACTATAGTCATTTACCAAATATATGGGGCACCGAGGTTGCCATGTACAGCTGTATAGGCTGTGCACTGCCCAAGTCTACAAGGCTCATGCTTTATGTTCTAATTTGTTTGTGAATTAGGATGACTGTCTTCTCAGATGGCAGTAGATATCTTGAGGAAGGGGCTCCTTTTTTGAATCTGCCCAAATATCCTGAGCTAGGAATCAGCTAGGTGACGGTGGGGGAGGAGAGGGTGAGAGAATGTTCCAGGCAGAGAACATCATGTGAAAAGGCAGTAGAGAGCAGGACCTCCCTCTAAAGGAGAGTCCTAGCTGACTCACTTCCTCAGCGCAGCTAGTTTTCTGCCTCCTTAAAGGAGCGTTTTGTACTCTCTCCTGAACATCCACCCTGAGTGAAGGAGCTGCGTGTCCCGCCTTGGTGAAAGGAAAAGGGAGAACATTTCGGCTTGTTTGTGGTAATGACCTGCAAGGTAGAACAGGACCAGTTGGTAAGTACACGTGGTGCTCCAGGCTCAATCACAGGCACCCATGACCCAGAACACACTGTGTCTGAAGGATGGCCACGGGAAGCAGGCGTGGCTCCACAGGCAGCTCGGCCACGCAGCCAGATGTGGACTGAAACAGACCCAGCCCAGGATCCTGGCCTCAGCAGGCTGTGCCCCCCTCCCCTCCCTGCATCCGTAGGAGCTGGGGCAGGGGCCCCAGGATTCAGCCTCATCTCGTCCTGGGCCTCTTCCCGGCTAAGCAGCAGACCCGGCCAGCACTTAAGAGCAGAGGCTGCCTGTGTCTGCTTCGTTTCTCCCATCTCTGAGCTGTGTGACCCTGGGCAAGTTACTAAACCTCTCTGAGCCTCTGTTTCCTCAACTGTCAAATAAGAGTACCCACTTCACAGAGTTGTTTATTCTTGCAGCAATTATTAATAGAGTGCAAGGTAACAGGAATCTGCCCTCCCTGAGCTCAGGTGTCTTGTGAAAATCCAGTAAGAAAGCCCACATTCCGAGTGCAACACAAGGCCTGGCTCATAGGAAGCCTTGTGATCTACTTGGCCATGTTCCTCTTCTATCACGTTATTGCCCAAAGTCAGGGGTGACAGCAAATCTGGGCACAGCCAGTGTGAGCAGAAAGGAAGTTCCAGTGAATCATGGCCTCGAGGCATAGGGCTCGGGTGTCCTGTGCTGAGATTCTGAGGGTCTTAGGGAGGGCTGAACGATGTCAGGGCCTCGGTTCCTGATGGGAGTGGAGACAACTCACTCCCTGCCTCAACTATCAGGTTGACAGGATAATGCATTAGCATGCTGAGCTGTGTGTGTGAGACACACACACACACACACACACACACACACACACACGTGGCTGGGTTTAATTTTTCCTTGCCTGGGCTAGGCAGTGGGTTTGCAGAGGAGAATACAGAAGCCCTCACACGGGGGAAAGCCTCAGCCCTTTGAAGAGGTGATGCCCCTGAGGAAACGGGAGCTAGGGCCTTTGAGGCCAAAAAGAGAGAGGCTGGAGTGAGATGTCCCAGAGGGGAAAGGGATGGAGATTCCGGAAGATCAATCTCGTATTAAAAATAAATAAATAAAAATAAAGGAGGAGATGGGAGCACAGATGCCACACATGGGTCACCCCTGGCTTGTAGGCATCAGGCAGAAGCAATGAGCCCCTGGGCAACGACAGAGATGAAACTCGAGGTTGAGAAATAACCAGAGATGAGTGTCCTGGCGGTGTGTGTAAGTGTCTAGCCCGCAGGGTCCAGAACCAGGCTCTCAGTAGGTTCAGATCGCAGTTCTGCCTTTTACCAGGGGTGGAACCCTGGGCAATTCACTGCATTGTCCTGTGCCTCAGTTTACCCATTTGTAGAATGGGGTTAAAGAAAAGCACCTACCTTATTAGAGTTTTGGAGAGGAACTCATAGCGTGTTCTCAGTAAGTGTTAAATTCGTTAAGCATTAGATTCATGCAGTTAGTGTTAGTTGAATTTATCAGGATATAAACCCCTGCTTTCTCTCCCATACAAATACACACACACACACACACACACACACACACACACACACACACACAAACTCGACCTCTTCCTGGCCTCCTCTCTAGACACAGCGGAGAATCGCTGCAGTGGTGGTGGTGGACATGCCTCGGAGAGACCATGCTCTTCAGAACCACCAACAGTGGTCGCAGGGTCTCGCCGTGAGCCCCTGAGAGCGCCTTTTAGCCTGATCTAGGCGGCCCCAGCAGAGGCTCCATTCACCCTGGAGCTGAAGCCAGGGCCACACAGGACCAAAAAAATCGTTAAAAAGAGCCCGCCTGCAATGCAGGTTAACGGGGTGGCTTTAGTTCCCGTGGAGACAAAGGGAAATTACAAGCTTGAAAAGATTAGGCGGCTGCAGGTTGGCAGGAGCAGGGAAGAAACAGCTTTCTTCTGGAAGACCCGGAGCTAAGCGGCCACCCCCGCACACTCTGCAGCTCTGACCAAGGCAGGGAGCAGCAGCCTTGCCCTCCTACACTTGTCACCTCCAATTTAGGGGCGTGGGTTTAGGGCTTTTCATGTCAAGGAACCAAGGGCCTCTGAACCCATCACCTGAGAAGCTCTAGTTGTTCTTTGGGGCACATCTCACAATTAAAAAAGCAAATCAATTGTTCTATTAGTGTAGGATAATGCAGTTTAAATTTTTTCTCCATTTGCAACATTTAGTTCTTTTGTGCTGCTTTGAAAAGAATCATAGCTAACACTTAACGTAGTTCTTACCATGCTGCAGGCACTTTACAAATATTAATCCTTGAAATGCTCACAACAGATCTCCGAGGGAAAAGCACAGAGAAGGGCTCCGAGGCTCAGAGAGGTTGAGTAACTTGCCCAGGGTCACACAGCTAGGAAGTGAGAGAGACTGGCTATAGAGTCCGTGCCCCTGACCTCTCTTCCACACTGCCTTGCAAAAATGTGACAGCCTGTCTTTGGGCTTTACAAGGGATTTGTCACTGTTTCAGCCCCATGCCCACGTACCACATCTGAAGACACAGGGAGAAGATGACCAGCTCAAGCCAAGGAGAGAGGCCTCAGAAAGAGCCAACCCTGCCAACACCCTGATCTTGGACTTCCAGACTCCAAACCGTGAGAGAATAAATTTCTGTTGTTTAAGCTACCCAGCCCGTGGTCCTTTGTTACTGCAGCCCCAGGACACTAATGCAATGCCTGAACCACAACCCTAAAAGGCAATCTTCCTAACTCATACATCTGACCGTGGGGTCAGAGTCAGAAAGAGCAGGGGCACAAGACCCCTTATTTTTCTTTCTTCATCCTTCCCACCATCCTCCCCTTAGAAAGGAAGTTCTCTTCTTCCACTCCCCCTCAAAAGTGGGTTGTTTAAAAAAAAAAAAAAGTCCTCCCCAAATGAGGCATTTAATAGGCAAACAGATTGTACCTAAACACTTTCTTATAGGAGAGAGTCAACTTCGCAGGCCCAGTCACGTCTGGATTTTTCCCTCCTTGGACCTCCTAACCTCCATGCAGTTCACCCTGGGCCCCAGCTTCCCGCCACCCAGAGTGAGTTCAGCACCCCAACCCTGGTGCCCGGCTACCTCTAACACTATCTGGGAGCTCTGAGATGGGGAGGGGTCTCAGGAATCAGAGCCTACCCAGGGTGAGCTCAGGATGGGCTGAGGGCTGTCTGAGATTCTTTTTTTTTTTTTTCCTTTGATAAACTTTTTCTTTGAGTTTAAAATACGTATGGAAACGTGCCTGTCCTAAGTGTTCAGCTCAATGAATTGTCTTAGTGACAGACCCAGAGAAACAGAAGACCAGCAGCACACCAGAGGTCCCCCTCATGATCCTTTCTCATCACAACACCCCCAGAGGGAGACCTGGCAGCAAGCAGGAAGGACCCAGGAAGGGTCCTGTGCCTTGGAAAGCCCACTCTTCGGAGAACTTCCCTTGAAATTCCTTAGCCTCCTCATGGTGGCTGGGATGGCCAGGGCAGGCAGTACTTTCTGGACAGGGCATCCCGAGAACCCAGACCAAGATCCGCATGGATCTGGGTCTCTGTTTCTCCTTTGATGTTCTCTCTGGCCTCCTGTCCTGCACGTGGTGTCCAGTGGATGACCCAAGAGGCTCTGGAGCTCACACCAATGGATTGTCCTGGGGCTCCACGGCGAGGCCCTGGTTCTAGGAGGGTGGCCCAGCCTGCAGTCCACGCCTGCTGGTCAGCGTGATTTTTTCTTTGTGAGACTGTGCAGGGTTGGGCCACTAGAAGGATGTTGGCGCGCTGATTCAGGATGACTCACTCACCCTGGCACAGAACGAGCTCAGAGCTCTAGGCTACCGTTGGTCCACTGCCCACCCGTGGGCTTGAGCTGTGCATTAGCTTTTGCCCATCTGTCCCCTGGCTGTAGTGCTTCTTCTGGTCTGCAGCACCCAGCGTGGCAGGGCTGGCAGCAAGTGTCCTTGACCCTGTGTCCCTCCAGCCCCTGGCACCCAGTTTGGTCTTCCATCCCCCTCCAAAGGGCTCCATGTGTCAGGCAGTCCTCTGGGGGTGGCTGTGCTCATCTTCTCCAAGGGCTTCTGAGACCATTGCTCCATGAGGCCAATGGCCCCCTCTTGCTGGTGTCCTCTCCTTGTCTATCAAGGTGGTGACACTGGGGACCCCTCCTCTTTCTTGGCCCCCGGGTCCCTGTCTTTCTCTCTGCTGGTGGTGGTGTGGAAGGCAGGGGTCCCATCAACAATGAAAAAGATTGCATTCCAGGAATGCAATGATTATGGCCCCCAAATTCCAGAGAAGACAGGTTTGAAAAGTGTGCTGCTGCATACGTATGCTGTCAAAGTCCAAACAGTAGGCTTAACCTTTCCCCCAGATGCATTCTCACTCACACACGGGGTGAGACTTGCATCATCACCGAAGCTCAGTGACAACCTCCGAGAGAGTCATCAGAAGTCAGGATTCAGAGGTAGCACGATAGATGATGCAGCATCATGAGTGATGCTATAAGCAGCGCCATGTAAATGGCATCGGGGACTGCAGGGATGGGAAGATGTATACTGTTTCAATAACAGCTTCCAGAGAGCCATAGTGCTGTGAATCACTACAGCACTGCTACATTTTCCTCCTGGTGGAGAAATGAAATTAGCCAGGAATGGCACATATGACGGTAAAGAACTTGAAGAGAAGGTTTCTGGATCTAAACGGAAGAGATGGTACCTGGACACTACAAAGAAACTTCACCAGACAACAAAGAAACTGACCATGCAATAAACAAATACAGAAGTAACTCTTTTCTCTCCATTATTCTAAATCTTCATCAATAAATCACCATGCCTCATGTGAGCCCATGAGTTTCATTTTATATATATATATTTTTTATATATATATATATTTTTTAATTGGGGTATAGTTGCTTTACCGTGTGGTGTTAGTTTCTGCTGTACAATGAAGTGAATCAGCTATGTGTATACATATATCTCCTAATTGTTTATATAAACAAGAGTCCTGCAAAACAATATTTCCCCACTGTCCTGCACATGATAGGGGTGGCCTGGCACCTCAAAGTAGAATTGCCCAGTCACATAATTTCGGTTTCAGGAGAGTTTGCCGATTTTCCTAAGTAGTTCTACCAATCTGCCCTCCTCCCAGCAGTGTAGGAGAGTTCCTGTTGCTCCACATCCTTGTCAGCACTTGGTATTGTCTTGTTTTCATGTTAGTCATTGCGGTTGGGGTATTGTAGGATCTTCGTATGGTTTTAATTGCATTTCCTTGAAAATTCATCAAGTGGAGCACCTTGTTGTGTTTTCATTAGCCATTGTGATAGCCTCTCTCTCTTCATACTGATGTGTAGGTGTTTTCATATATTCTGGATTAAGCTCTCAGTCAGATATATGTATTATAGATATCTTCTCCCATCCTGTGGTTTTCAAGGTCAAGAGTCCTAGGGCTCATATTCACCAGTCACGTTTGGATCTGCATAAGAATGGGAGATCTCACCCCTACCCAGGGACTCCTAGGACTGCAGGTGGAGGAGAAAGTGGTGTTTCGGCGGGCGGCGCGTGGGAGACGTTGACTGCTAATGATGTTGGAGACGGCCTAAGGGAGGTTCGGAACACAGACTCAGCAGACCTGGGTGCAGCTGGGGCTCCTCCAGCTATCAACCATGTGACCCTGGGCAGAGATATCCATCTCAGTTGCTGGATCTTTCAGCATCAGAGGGCTCTCGAGACCTCAGAGGGTTGGATCCCGCTCCGTGTGAGAATTCGCATTTCCAGCGAGGGATGCTAGCATTGCCGCTCCAGAGGCCCCACTTTCGGTGCCATTTGCTCTAAGCCTGGTGGCCTGCATACCCCCTGCCTCAGAGCCAGAAGGGAAGGAGAAGCCCAGTCCCTGACGCACCTGTCACCTCCCGGTCTGACCTTCTGAGAGGTGCATGTAGGTGCTTCTCCAGCGGAGACCACAGAGCCCGCTGAGATCCCACTGTCAGCCAGCGGGACCTGCGGTCAGCCAGACCCTGGCATCTCACTCACCTGGGGGCGACCTGGGGCAAGTAACTTCATTGTCTATAACCTCCTGTCTATAAAAATGGCCATAACGTCAGGACCTGCTGGGAGACACGAATGAGGCGATACACACACAGTGCTCAGCACAGCGCCTGGCGCTGAGGAATCGCTGCATAAGTGGCGGCCGCCACCACCGTCGACAGCAGGACCATCCGAAGCAGCAGTGGCAGCATCAGTTCCTGTGTTCTGGCTCTAAAGCAGAGGGGGCAGAAGCAACCCAATGGAATGGTCAGACGGTGCTTTTTCTCTGGAAAACAGTAACCTCTGGTGCAATAGACAGGAGAATCCAATATTCAAATCTGCTCCAGGCCCCCTCTGCCCCCTCCAGGGTGTGCCCAAACACATACACACACGCAAATGCACACACCAACAGACAGGCAGAGAGAAATACACCCTCCCACATACACACAGATCCAAGCACACTCACCCACACACCTGCTGCCTCACAGTAAAGCTGAGACCCTTTGTGGCTGAGTCATCAACAGTCCGACTCCCTTCTCAAACAGGACAAATGCAGCATGCTGTTGCATAAGCACGCCTGCAGGGGAGCCCTGCGCGACACAGCCATCCACTGGCAGTGACAGGCCACCACACGCACACACACACACACACACACACACACGCACACTCGCGCTCCTGCTGACACACCTCCAGTCCCCCCTCCCATTCCTTCTCTTCCTGCCCCCACACTCCCCACCCATCCTAGTTCCATCTGAGATGCAGGAACGTGTGGAAAGAGGGCTGAGGGCATCAGAAGGGACAAGAACAGAGAGGAAAGGCTTCCACTGGGTGCCAGGTGCTCTTCGTCCCTTGTCTTAATTGACGCCAGAGGCAGGGAAAGAAGGCAGGAAAGAGGGCAGTTTCTGGAGCCAGACTGCCTGGGTTTGAGCCGAGCCTCTGACACTCACTTCCTGTGTGACCTTGGGCAAGCTACTTAACCTCTCTGTGCCTCCATTTCATTGGTAAAGTAAAGAAATGTCCTCCATTTCATTGGTAAAGTAGGGATGAAATTTATGCTTCCCCATAAGGTTGTTGTGAAGAATAAGTGAGTTAAGGTGCATAAAGTGTGTCTGGCACACAGTAGGCCCGTGATAGATGTTAGTTGTTATTATTGTTCTCATGACAACCCAGGTGGAAGAGACTAGTGCCCTTTTGATCTGGTGAGGAGCTGTGCTGGGAGAGTTCAACACAGTTAGGAAAGTAGCAGGATGGGGGTTCAGGCCCAGGCCGTCTCATCACCCACCAGAATCTTTTCCTCCTTTACCTGAGTGGGCCCTTCTCCTCCCTAAACCTGCAGCTCCCGCACCTGCCCCGTCTCAGTCCACACCAACTCCATCCTTCCAGATGCTCAAGCTAAAAACCATAGTGTCATCCCTGATCTTTCTCTCTCATCCCTCAACCAACCCATCAGCAAGTCCCATCAGCACCAGCCTCGAAAGGTATCCAGAATCTGACGCCCCCATCACCCCCTCCCAGGCCGACCCAAGCCTGGAGTGTGGCTGGGTCTCCCCACTGCTCTCCAGCCTCCGTCCTTCCAGCCCCTGCACACGTCTCTCCAGAAACAGCAAGCCAGAGGGATCCTGTTAAATCTAAGTCAGGTCACGCCCCCGCTCTGCTTAAAACCTTCCAATGGCTCCCATCTCACTCAGGTCAAGGTCAAAGTCCTTATGGTGGCCCCAAGTTCCTGCATGGTCTGCTGCCCAGTCACTCTCACCTGACCTCGCTCCTGCCCTCACTCCTCCTGCCCCAGCTATATCGGATTCCCGATGTCCCTCAAACACACTGCCTCATCCATTGCTCCTACCTGGAATGCTCTCCCCCTGCAGACCCACATGGCTTACACCCACCCCTGCTTCAGGTCCTGGCTCAGAGGTCACCTCCTCAGAGGGACTTTCCCTGACCACTTTGTTTAAACTTGCATCGCCCCAAAAAGCCCCACCTCTTGCTTTACTTTGTCCCTACTTCACAAACCATAATTATTTCCCACTTATTTATCTCGTTCTATTTTCTTTTTTCTGCACTGGAATCTAAGCTTCACAAATGCAGGAAGACTTGCCTGCTGTATCGCCAGTGCCTAAAACCGTGCCTGCAGCGTAGCAGGTACTCAGTGGATGTTTGTTGAATGAGTGAATGACCCAGCAGAGCTTGGAAGGAGAGAAGCTGTGCTCAGCTCAGTTCCTGGACGATGTCAGGAATGTGCCCGCATGAGTCTGCCCATGGCGGGAGCTCAGTAAGTGGACGTGGGATCTGGGTCTCCCTTCCTTTTATTTCACGGCTGGTTAGCGGTTTAGAACATCTTTTCTGAACCATTTTCATTTAGATTTTCTTGGAGCACCTGTCAACTAGGGGAGAGGGAGCCACAGTCCCCAAACGCAGCCATGTTGAGGGGGTGGGGAGACGCTCCATGCCACTGCTGGGGCCAGTGAAAGGTCATTCATGTCCAAGACAAGCCATAGGCGGAGAAAGGGTGGAAGAGATACAGCCCAGAGAGAGAACAGAGGAAGAGAAGATAAATGCCTCTGTTACTTACTTTTCCTCGAACCTACACTGCAGCAAGGATAATGGAAATCGAAACAGAAGGTGAAAAAAAAGTGCCCACAGTCTTGACACCCTCCACAAATCGTGCTCTGACATGTTTATTTGTGATGAGACGCCGTGGGCAGAGGCTGCAGGCAGTGGTTCCAGGGACACAGAGCAGGGGATTGGGCTGCACGGCTGCTCCCCAAGTTCCCAGCCTCACTGCCGAGGTGCCAGATGAGCCAAAGCAGAAGCTTTCACTTAGGTCCCGTCTGGAAAATGGGACAGAATAACTGGAACCTGAAAAACACAGAGGTGGCGCACTCAGGAAGAGGTGGATGCTGGAGTCGGGGGGAGAGGGAGGCACACTGGGCAGAGGGTAGAGGCTGGGGCTCTGGCACCAGACGGAGTCAAGTTCAGCTCCACCTCTTCATGGCTGAGTGAACTCGAGCAGGTTACTTAACCTCTCTGAGTCTCCGCTTCAGCCTCTGCAAAACAGAGATACACTTACCCTGCAAGGTTACCGTGGAGATTAAATAATATATCTATATAATAGTCATATAATAGTATACCTAAATATATATTTATACTATATATCTATATATAAATATATCTATCTATATATCTCTCTCTCTATGTATAGTTTAGCACATATACATTGGGTTGGCCAAAAGATTTGTTTGGTTTTTTCCATAAGATGGCTCTCGTAGCACTTAATTGTCTTTAACTTCATTCGAAACAATTTTGTTAGATTTTATGTGACAGCTGTCATATCAGCGTGCATTTTTTAAAAAAACTTAACAAAATTGGTGAATTTTGGGGTAGCCATATTAATATTGACGATGGAAGAAAAAAAGCAACATTTTCGGCATATTATGCTTTATTATTTCAAGAAAGGTAAAAACGCAACTGAAATGCACAAAAATATTTGTGCAGTGTATGGAGAAGGTGCTGTGACGGATCGAACGTGTCAAAAGTGGTTTGTGAAGTTTTGTGCTGGAGATTTCTCGCTGGACGATGCTCCACGGTTGGGTAGACATGTTGAAGCTGATAGTGATCAAATCGAGACATTAATTAAGAACAAGCAACGTTATACCACGCGGGAGATAGCCGACATACTCAGAATATCCAAATTAAGCTTTGAAAATCATTTGCACCAGGTTGGTTATGTTAATTGCTTTGATATTTGGGTTCCACATAAATTAAGCAAAAAGAACCGTCTTGACCATATTTCTGCCTGTGCTTCTCTGCTTAAACATAATGAAAACGTTCCATTTATAAAACAAATTGTGGGACTTCCTTGGTGGCACAGTGGTTAAGAATCCATCTGCCAACGCAAGGGACACAGGTTTGAGCCCTGGTCTGGGAAGATCCCACATGCCGTGGACCAACTAAGCCCACATGCCACAACTACTGAGCCCGCATGCCACAACTACTGAGCCCACGTGCCACAGCTACTGAAACCCACGCGCCTAGAGCCCATGCTCCACAACAAGAGAAGCCACCGTAATGAGAAGCCCGCACACAGCAACAAAGAGTAGTCTCCGCTCACCACAACTAGAGAAAGCCCGTGCGCAGCAACGAAGACCCAACACAGCCAAAAATAAATTAATTAATTAAAAAAAATAAAACAAATTGTGACGGGCGATGACAAGTGGATATTCTGCAGTAATGTGGAACGGAAGAGATGGTGGGACAAGCAAAATGCCAGTCTTCATCCGAAGAAGGTAATGTTGTATACATGATGGGATTAGAAGGGAGTCCTCTGTTATGAGCTCCTTCTGGAAAACAAAACGATTAATTCCAACAAGTACTGCTCCCAATTAGACCAACTGAAAGCAGCACTCGATAAAAAGTGTCCAGAAGTAGTCAACAGAAGACACATCATCTTCCATCAGGATAACACAAGGCCGCATGTTTCTTTGATGACCAGGCAAAAACTGTTACAGCTTGACTGAGAAGTTCTGATTCATCCGCCGTATTCACCAGACATTGCACCTTTGGATTTGAATTTATTTCGGTCTTTACAAAATTCTCTTAATGGAAAAAATTTCAATTCCCTGGAAGACTGTAAAAGGCACCTGGAACAGTTCTTTGCTCAAAAAGATAAAAAGTTTTGGGAAGATGGAATTATGAAGTTGCCTGAAAAATGGCAGAAGGTAATGAAACAAAAGGGTGAATACTTTATAAAGTTCTTGGTGAAAATGAAAAATGTGTCTTTTATTTTTACTTAAAAACCAGAGGCACTTTTTGGCCAACCCAATACATCATTTTGCATACGCAGTAAGCCCTCTGTCAATGATAGCTGCTATTACTACTACTACAATTATTATTCTATTAAAGGGAATAACAGAGTAAAGACGAGAAAGAAATCAGAATTAAAATACGTTTCTTCCCATGTGCTTAACCAAGGGTTTTGAACGCTGTAGACAGAGAAGGGACCTTCTTTAGAACAGATCATTCAAAGCACAAGAAAATGGTTGTTTTCCATGGGAAAAAATGACATTATAGCATATCACACATGCATGCATACTTTTGTTAATCAAAATCAGGCTAATGTGATCACCAGGCAGGGCTCCTGTTCATTTTCCTTCCGAGGGGCTTCGCAAGCAGAACTCCCACCTCAGAGTCTAAAATCCTACCAAGTGGGGAACCGACGGCTCAGAAAATTGCAAGAACCTTGTGATTGAAGGAAACACACAGCTTGGGGTAAATGAGCCCCTGAATTATATCCGTCTCCCATTTCCTCATCAGGTGCCACCCTGGAAGGAGCAGCTGGCATGAGGGAACACAGGGAACACGAGGGAACACAGGGAACACGGCCATGTGATGTGAGGCTGGCGGTACTGCGTGGACCACACAGGCTCTGCAGTCCGAAGCCCAGCCCCCTCGCCTCCTGGGTGTGTGTGGCCCATCCTTTGACAATGAAACTGAGCGGGGTCCTGTGGGGCTTCTGGGCACAGAGGCCTCTTCTTTTGGTCCCCCATTTCTTGTAGGCAAGACCCCAGCCTCCATGACCTGCCCTGAGTTCCAAAGGGCAGATTCAAGCTGTGGCTAATCAGGGTAGGAGTAGCCAAGAAACCACCCGAGGTGAGATTAGAGGGACCAGAGAAGCTCATCAAGATGAGGAGACCTGACCACCTGAGCCCCTACACACACCCTAATCTTGTCAGCAACCCCACCCTTGGGAAGTGTCATTATAAAACTCCTTACCAAATCCTCCAGGGCTGGGCTTCCCTGGTGGCGCAGTGGTTGAGAGTCCGCCTGCCGATGCAGGGGACACGGGTTCGTGCCCCGGTCTGGAAAGATCCCACATGCCGCAGAGCGGCTGGGCCCGTGAGCCGTGGCCGCTGAGCCTGCACGTCCAGAGCCTGTGCTCCGCAACGGGAGAGGCCACAACAGTGAGAGGTCCGCGTACCGGAAAAAAAAAAAAAAAATCCTCCAGGGTTGGGACACATAGTTTTTTGAGGCAGGAGCCCGCCGTGTCCCCCTTTGCCTGGCAAAGTAATAAAGCTCTCCTTTTCTACTTCACCCAAAACTCTGTCTCTGAGATACGATTCGGCGCCAGTGCGCAGGGAAGCTGGGATTTCGGCATCAGTTTCTGCAAGCTTCAGTTTCTCCATCTCTAAACGGGGCTACATAGAGTCTCTACTTCCTGGGCTGCTGGAGGGGACTAAATGAGATGGCGTGTGCAAATCAAAGAGCATCCATGTCCTGGCTATTGCAAATAGAGCTGCAATGAACATTTTGGTACGTGACTCTTTTTGAATTATGGTTTTCTCAGGGTATATGGAAGCAACCTAAGTGTCCATCGACAGATGAATGGATAAAGAAGATGTGACACATACATACAATGGAATATTACTCAGCCATAAAAAGAAACGAAATTGAGTTATTTGTAGCGAGGTGGATGGACCTAGAGTCTGTCATACAGAGTGAAGTAAGTCAGAAAGAGAAAAACAAATACCGTATGCTAACACACATATATGGAATAAAAAAAAAAAGTTCTGAAAAACCTAGGGGCAAGACGGGAATAAAGACACAGACCTACTAGAGAATGGACTTGAGGATATGGGGAGGGGGAAGGGTAACCTGGGACAAAGTGAGAGAGTGGCATGGACATATATACACTACCAAACGTAAAATAGATAGCTATTGGGAAGCAGTCGCATAGCACAGGGAGATCAGCTTGGTGCTTTGTGACCGCCTAGAGGGGTGGAGAGGGAGGGTGGGAGGGAGGGAGATGCAAGAGGGAAGAGATATGGGAACATATGTATATGTATAACTGATTCACTTTTTATAAAGCAGAAACTAACACACCATTGTAAAGCAATTATACTCCAATAAAGATGTTAAATAGGGCTTCCCTGGTGGTGCAGTGGTTGAGAGTCCACCTGCCGATGCAGGGGACACGGGTTCGTGCCCCGGTCCGGGAGGATCCCACATGCCACGGAACGGCTGGGCCCGTAAGCCATGGCCGCTAGGCCTGCGCGTCCGGAGCCTGTGCTCCGCAACAGGAGAGGCCACAGCAGTGAGAGGCTCACGTACCTCAAAAAAAAAAAAATTCCCAAAAGATGTTAAATAAATAAATAAATAAATATCTAATAGCATGATGCCCGGCACGTAAGAGGCTCTCATGGTGATGCTGTGAGGCCCCCTGGCACTCATCCCTCCTGCAAAAGTCGATAGTCCCAGCAGGTCCTTTCCCGAAGGCTTCACTTGCTGCAGGAGGTCTCACAGCTCTCCCACACGGATGACGGACTGGAATTGGTGGATAAATAGCCGGTTTCTTTGCCCCTCACCTGAGGCAGCTTTGAGGTCTGCTCTGCGAAGGCTCCCAGAGGTCTCCCGGCGAGTGAGCCCAGTGCACAGCGGTCACCTGCTCGTTAACAAAGCCGGCATCGCCTTCCTTCCCCCATGTCCTCCAATCTCACTTCTCCCAGCCAGCGTTTCCTAGGATCACCTCCCAAATAAACGACTGCACTCACGGCTCTGTCCCTGGGCTTGCCTCTGGGGTAACTCAGCTTAAGACAGTGCTCAATAAATGCCAATGATTAAAATAGTGAGAAGATTGGGCAATAGTATGACAGCACCTCGAGTCTGAGATCCCAGCAGGACATCAAGTTAACATCCCGTCTACAGCTCGAGACTATAGGGGATCGCCCACAGAGACGAGAGAGGGCTTTTTGGTTGCTGTTTCGTTTTATTTTCCAAAGATTTATAGAAGCAGATAGAAGTGGGTCAGACACTGGACATCGGGGGTGGAAACAGAACCTGTTTTAGAGTGAACCAAAGCCCACCCCAGAAAGTATTGTATCGCAGAAGATCTTTATAATGAGATCTGTAGTCAACTTCCCCTCCATCTTTTGGGGGATTCGGTTCCTGAGAATTACCACCTAGCTCTGTTCCCGGTCTGTCTTGTGCTCCTGGGAAGCTGCAGAAAGGCACTTTAAAGCTGATTCTTTAAGATACGACTCTCTGTTTTGTTCTCACTGTTGAACTCTTAACTGTACTGAGTGTGAACAATTTCACCTAAAGGTCGTTAAGATTCCAACAAGTTCTGAGGATGGCATTTCTGGTTTCAAGTCTTCACTAGGAGTGTTATTTCTCATTCATTTATCTATCACATATTTATTTGGGGCCAAGGAGGGGAGAGATGCATGCTGGGGGCTTTTTGAGTGGGTGTCAGCCAGAGAGAGATTGTAGAGGTTCGTTTCATTCAAATTTACAAGGGAATGTTGGGGAAGGAAAGGATGTGGTTTGACAGACAGCTGGGAGCACAGACATTTGCAGGGCAAGTGGGGAAGAGGGAACCTGCACCGAGGTTGAGAAGGCGTCAGTGAGAAATGGAAGGGACGCAGACAGGATCACCTGTAAAATCAGGAAAAGGATGTCAAAAAGGTGGGGGTGGGGTGGGCAGATTTTCACTATCAAATCAGAAGAAAGTTTAATGATAACACACAGCGTGGTTGAAGATGTGAGGAAACAAGCGCTGTCTGCCATGACTCGTGGGTGTAATTTGACATAATTTTTCAGGAGGGCAATTTAATAATGTGTATCCAGTCTTTAAAACACATACACCCTTTTGAAGCAATTTTGCTCTTAGTCATTTATCGTTAGATTTCGCTTCTGAAATGTCCTTCAGAATTTTGTTTCTAATAGGGGAACATTAGGCTGAATCTACGTTTGTTCTAAAAAATTCCAACAATAGGCATTTAGTTCAATAAATTATGGTTTTATCCAGACTGCAAACTATCAAGGAGCTGTTTACACTGACGGTGTGAATGTTTATTGACATGAGAAAGGATTCAACAATACAGCAAATGGGAAAACAAATCATGGAGCCAGGTGTTAAGTATGATCTCCATTCTTTGTTCTGGTTGTTAATAGATATTTATTGAAAGTCTATAAGAACTGCACCACAGTGTCAATAGAGGCTCCTCTTGGTGATGAATGGAGAGGGTGTCTGTGCTGGGGGATCAGCTTCCACATGGTCCTGAATGCTGCCTGCATGTGCCAGCATCCTATAACTCTTTCTAATGTACCTTCCCTATTGCAGAGGTTGGAATGGCCCCCCAAAAACCTCACTATCAGACCCCCTTGCAGCTTAGAAACTTCAGTGACCTTGCAATTTTAAAAATACTCCTATCTACTGACTTGTATGTCCCAAAATTCGTGTGTTGAAGCCCCAAACCTCAAGCTACTCCCACCATCGCTGCCCACCCCCCCAACCAAAGTGATGGCATTTGCAGATGGGGCCTTTGGAAGGTGATTAGGCTTAAATGAGGTCATAACGTTGGGGCCTGTATGTTGGGATTAGTGCCCTTATTAGAAGAGACACCAGATAGCTCTCTGCCATGTGAGGATACAGTGAGAAGGCAGACGTCTGCCAGCCAGAAAAAGAGTCCTCATCAAGAACCAAATCAGGGCTTCCCTGGTGGCGCAGTGGTCGAGAGTCCGCCTGCCGATGCAGGGGACGTGGGTTCGTGCCCCAGTCCGGGAGGATCCCACATGCCACGGAGTGGCTGGACCCGTGAGCTGTGGCCTCTGAGCCTGTGCGTCCGAAGCCTGTGCTCCACAGCGGGAGAGGCCGCAGCGGTGGGAGGCCCGCGTACCGCAAAAAAAAAAAAAAAGAACCAAATCAGTCAGCATCTTGATCTTAGATGTCTCAGCCTCCATAACTGTGAGAAATAAACGCCTGGTGTTTAAGCTACTCAGTCTATGGTTTTATATTTTATATCTGGGCAGTCCCAGTGGCCTGGAATCCAGTGACCTGGCAGGGCTCAGGGCCCCAGTGCTGTGGGTGTGGATGGTGATGGCTGCATCCTGATTCAGCAGCTGGGTCAGGGCAGTGGTGATGCTGGTCATGGTGGCAGTGGTTTGGATTTGGAACTGAAGCCCCCCTACTCCACAAGAGGCATCCTGACCATAGAAGTGACAGCCTCCCCTTTAGTGGCCCAGTTACGCTGCACGGCTGCAGAAATCAATCCTGAAAGCTCAGACTGGAGTCTGGGCCTCCTGCCCCCAACGATTCTATAGACCATTGAAGACCCTGTGAAATATCCTTCCTCTGCTCTGAAACTAGCCTGAGTGTCCTCGTATCATTACTCCTAGCAAAGGGGAGCTGGGGTTGGCTTCTACCTTCTCCTCTGCCCCGTCTACTTTTATGGCATGAACTCCAAACCCAAATTCCCTTGGAACTTTCCCTTAGGTTCTCAAAAAGTCTCAACAGTGACTACTCCATCCTTTGTGCTCCTGCCATAATCAATCCTAACGCAAGGTGATATTTCTGCCTGACCAGGTTGGGATGTCTACAAGGGCCTCGGGGGAGAGAAAGTCACAAAGCTCTTATTTCAAAGATCTAGGTCGGGCTTCCCTGGTGGTGCAGTGGTTGAGAGTCCGCCTGCCAATGCAGGGGACACGGGTTCGTGCCCCAGTCTGGGAGGATCCCACATGCCGTGGAGCGGCTGGGCCCATGAGCCATGGCCGCTGAGCCTGCGTGTCCGGAGCCTGCGCTCTGCAATGGGAGAGGCCACAACAGTGAGAGGCCCATGTACCGAAAAAAAAAAAAAGATCTAGGTCATTGTATCTGGATTTTTCTGATACTCAGAAATTATCACGTACTACTGATATCATAAAAGAAGCTTCAGAAATAAAGATATAACATGTGAAGGTGAAAGAAGGAGCAGCATGGAAAGCTATGCTGGACACAACAACAAACTATAGAAATTGACTCCTTGAAAAGAGATGCTTGGGTTTTACCATTGGTCCTTGGTTTGTCCCCTACGTAAGTGTCGCCCGATACTGTAGTCCCCGGCCACACATGGCTACTGAGTACTTGAAACAATTAGTCCAAATCGAAATGTGCTATAAGATAAAATACACACCAGACTTCAAAGAGTTGCTACCAAAAAAATTAAAAAGAATGTGAAATATCCCATTAGTAACTTTTATATTGATTACAGGCTGAAATGATAATAGTTTGGATATATTGAGTTCAATGAAACATATTATTAAAGCTAATATTACCTGTCTCTTTTTACTTTTGGAATGTGGCTGCTAGAAAAATGCTAAATTCCATATATGGCTGGCGTTCTATTTCTTTTTTTAATAAATTTATTTATTTATTTATTACTTTTGGCTGCATTGGGTCTTTGTTGCACGGGCTTTCTCTAGCTGTGCCGAGCGGGGGCTACTCTTCATTGTGGTACGCGGGCTTCTCATTGCGGTGGTTTCTCTTGTTGCAGAGCACGGGCTCTAGGCACACGGGCTTCAGTAGTTGTGGCACGCGGGCTCAGGAGCTGTGGCTCGCGGGCTCTAGAGCACAGGCTTGGTAGTTGTGGTGCACGGGTTTAGTTGCTCTGCGGCATGGGGGATCTTCCCGGACCAGGGCTCGAACCCGTGACCCCTGCATTGGCAGGCGGTTCTTAACCACTGTGCCACCAGGGAAGTCCCTGGCATTCTATTGCTATTGGACGATGGCACTGCTCTAGAGCATCTCAGGGGATGGGGAGGGGCAAGAACCTGAGTTTGAGGGTCTGAAGTGAACACCCTAAGAGGAGATGAAGAGGAGAGGAGAGAGAAGGTAGACTTTTCAGAAAATTCACAGTAAATTAAAAAGGAAACATAGAAAAATGGTTTGAGTGGGAAGAGAGGCTCCAGGGAATGTATTTTAGGATGAGGAATCTGAGGATGCTGGCTGAAAATTGGGGTCCAAGAGAGAGAAGTCAAATCTGCCCAACAGAGGAAGAATATACTGAGCCAGTCCCAGAGTGGGGACGCAGGACCAGGACAGACACTAAAACTCCTAGGGAGGAGGAACATTCATGGGCATTAAGCCCTTAACTGAAAAGGCAGGCTGGAAGAGTACAATGTGAAACAATGCGTGACGTGGAATATACACGCAAACCAGAGACTGAGAGCAAATCACCAAGAATATTAGTGCCTTCTAGGGAGTAGGAGTTGCCATTTTCCCTCAAGTGGATTTTTCTGTGTCTTCCCAGCCTTCTTCATTGTACAGCTATTGATCTTGTAATTAGAAAAGCAAATATATATATATATATATATATATATATTTTTTTTTTTTTTAAGAATCCAAGAGGCCTAGGAAGCTTCTGGGTTGCAGAGGGACACACAAAAGGCAGTTGTTCTGAGTCCTCTGGGACTCACCCCAGGCTAAGGAATAAGAATCTTGGGGTGAGGACTCCCCAGCGACTCTGAAGGCAGCCTGGCTCAGAGCCTTTCTGGCTCTGCTGCACAACCCATAAAGCTGCCTGCAGGCGCAATGATGCTTTGTAATACAGATGTGGGCTTCGGTTCCAGGCCAAGGTGCCGTCCATCTCTCAGATCAACGGCTTCAGGGAGGCCCTTTTAGGGAAGGGATCCCTTCGAGGGGGCTGGAAATTACTATGTTCAATACAGCGTCATTTTTGACTTGTGAAAATTTGACAAATGATTACAAAAGAAAGCCCCAAATGACAAAATAATGAGCAACTCATTTGAAATGTAAAATAAATAGGTAAATCTCTGCTGATAAGGCAAAATGAATGGCATTTAGATGACATTTGGTGATTAAATCAAACAGTAACGGACTCGCGAATAATGCACCTAAAGATGGCTGGGGAGGGTGAATTTTTTCCAGATCTCAGGACATCAAGCCCCATCTGTTTTCAGTTCAAGTCTAGGAGCTCAGCAGGGGGTCATGGGCTCTGGGATTTGAGGTGGGCATCCGGCCCACCTACTCCACAAGAGGCCCACCTTGTGCTCCGGGGAGCCAAGCCCATGTCTATCGGTGCCAGGGGAACCTTCGAGATGTCTAGTCCACTTCTACGCCTAGGGAAGCTGAGACCCAGAAAGGTCAAGACACTTGTCCAAGGGTGACCAGCAGAACGAGGACTGGGACCCAGGTCTTCTGACCCGCAGCTCAGAGACCTGCTTTCTGCACCACGTCTGTCTTCAGCCCTGTAGTGACTGGTCTCCAGAGATGACCTCCACCTCCCACCCAGTACATTGCACCTCTCAATAAGTGGTCCCCACCCCTTGAATCTGGGCTGGTCGGTGACTTCCTGTTGACCAGTAGAACATGATGGAAGTAATGCTGCGTGACCTTCAATGCTAGGTCACAAGAAACCTTGTAATTTTTTACCCAGGCATCTTGGAACACTTGCTCTGGGAAAGCCAGCCACCGTGTAAGAAGTCCAACCACCTTCCACGCTGTGAGGAAACCCAAGCTAGCCACGTAAAGAGGCTGCATGAAGAGGCGGAGATGGCCTGGCAGCTCCCAGCTCTTCCAGCATCTCAAATGAAGCACCAAACATGCACATAAAGAAACCATCTTAGTCGACCAGCCCTGTCGAGCTTTCAGGTGACTCCAACTCAAGCCTCCATCTGGCTGTAACCCCATGAGAGATCCCAAGGAGAAGCCACCCAGCGGAGTCTTGTCAACCCACAGAAATGCAAGCGTTAATAATAAATTATTGTTTCAGCTGCTGTGATGGTTATGTGATGGTTTATGTGTCAACCTGAATGGACTAAGGGATGCCCACATAGCTGGTCAAACATTATTTCTGGGGGTTATCTGACTCACCAAGCCAGAAAGTTGGGTGTGCACAAGAACACTCCATTAGCAAATGGACATGGTAGATACAAGATCGGGCCCAAGCACCAGTAAGTAATGAAGAAATAGCCCAGATGCCCACGGTCCCCACTCCTGCTACGCTGCCTTCTCTCTCTCTCCCAGTCTGCACCTACGGCCTCACGAGGAGCTCACTATGATCAGTTGACAGAGGAAGAAAAGACTCGGGCCTAATTTACAGATGATTCTGCACAACACCCAGGTACCACCCAAAAGTGGGCAGCTGCCACATTACCTCTGGGACATCATGAAGGACAGTGGTGAAGAGAAGCCCTCCCAGTGTGCAGAACTTTGGGCGTTGCGCCTGGTTATTCACTTTTCTTGGAAGGAGAAATGGCAGATGTGTGATTACACACTGATTCATTCAGGACACCTCCTCCGCTGTCATGGTATCCCACACAGCCTTGCTTGCTACCCAGGAACTCACTTCACAGCAAAAGAAGTGTGGCAGTGGGCCTGTGCTCATGGAATTCACTAGGCTTGCCATGATCTCCACGCTCCTGCAGCAGCTGGTCTAACAGACTGGTGGAATGGCCTTTTAAAGACTGAGTCATTGCACCAGCTAGAGAGCAATAGCTTACACGGCTGAGGCCAGGTTCTCCAGAAGGCTGCATATGCTGAGTCAGCATCCAATATAAGGTGCCGTTTCTCCAATAGCCAGGATTCATGGTCCAGGACCAAGGGATGGAAATGAGAGTGGTACCACCCACTATTATCCCTAGCGACCTGCTAGAAAACGTTTGCTTCCTCTTCCCGTGACTCTATGGCCCAGAGGTCTTACTTACAGAGGGACAAATGCAAAGGGAATACAGAATGCATAACAAAGAAAGGCAGTTATAAATACCAACTATGACCACATGACCAGTTACAAAAAAATCGAGCACTGTAATTGTCATGAGTATTTCCTCGCTATTTGTTACAAATACTTTTGTGTGTGTATATACATATATTAAGGGAATATCTTTGTTTTCTTTCCTCTCTTATTCCTTTATCATGTAACATAAAATGTACTGACTTTATGTCAGTATTTACATATTGTTCATTTTACATCGTAGTGTTTAAGTTACGGCGTATCAGGAGAAGAGTAAACATCACTCAAGGACTTTACCTCCTCTTCTGGGAAAGGGATCAGTGCATTTTTGGTTGTATGAAGCGTAGTTCTATCACGTTAGGTGGAATTATGACCTTGTTATTGTCTTTATTTGGAGATTAAGTATGTTTAAGGGGATGTATATGGGTGCCAAGTTGACCAGGGGTGGACTTGCAATGGTTAATTTTATGTGTCAACTTGGCTAGACTAAGGGTTGACCAGATAGCTGGTAAAACGTTATTTCTACTTCACATGTCTGTGAGGGTGTCTCCGGAAGAGACGAGCATTTGAATTGGTAGACTGAGTAAAAAAGATCGTCCTTCACCAGCGCAGGAGGGCATCATTTGATCCATCTAGGGCCTGAATAGAACAAAAAGGCAGAGGAAGGGCAAACTTCCTCTCTTTGCTTGAGCTGGGACATCCATCTTCTCCTGCTGTGGACATCAGTGCTCCTGGTCTGGGGCCTTCAAACTCAGACCAGGACTCACACCCCTGGTCCCCTATTTCTCATGTTTTGCGACTCAGACTTACTCCATCAGCATCCCTGGTTCTCAGGCCCTTGGACTCGACTGAATTACACCACCAGCTTTCCTGGGTCTCCAGCTTACGGATGGCAGGTGGTGGAACGTCTCAGCCTCTATAACCATGTAAGCCAATTCCTATAATAAATACCCACCCTTCCTATTCTCTCTATCTATCTCCTATTGGTTCTGTTTCCCTGGAGAATGCTGACTAATACAGCTGCTAAGGTTGGGGACACTTTTTTACACAGCAGTTTATCATCAGCATATAACTCACTTTCAGAAGGAGAGAGAGTTGTCAGAAAGCTCTAGCAGTGGGAGACTAGGGTGCTCAGGCACCTCCTTCCGAGTTTAATGTGGGTTAAATTTGAACTCTAGATCTCCCATGAGACCCACCATTCCCAGGTCCAAGTGAACCTGTCAGAGTTCCTGGAGAAACTGACCCTTTGGCTTATTTATCAAACAAATATGAATTAAGTTTCACCATGTGAGCAGGAAAGATACAGCTGGGAGAAAAATAGACACTGATTTCACTTTCCTGGGACTTACAGTTCAGCAGGAAAAACAGACACAAATCAAGTGACCCTGAGGGTCCAGTTTCAGAGACAAGGGCCCGGGTTCCATGAGAAGTGGCACCAGCCACCCTCCCACATCCCCATCCAGCCCTGATTGCCTCAAAGGAGTTGACACATGACAAGCCACCTGGGGAGGCCCTCTGTGTGCCTTACCTACAGCCTCATTGGGGTGAGGGGATTAAACAAGAAAAATGTTTATAAATTACTCCTTGCAAGTGGGTGGTGCTAGCGCCCAGTAAACGGCAGCCGTTGCTTTTATCTTCATTATTAACATGATCATTAATAAAAGTGGGCGTGCTTTACAAGATTCTCCTATTTTTTCCAAAGTCATGGAGCCCCTGTGGAGTATCTTCTCACTGCCTACTTTGTAACCCGTCTGCACCAGGATGCTCTCCAACCCCTGAAACTTAGCATCCTCAAATCCTCCTCTTCTCAACCTTTTTCCCGACACTGCTCATCCTGACTTCTTAGCCCTGCTAGTGGCTCCAATATCCATGACTTGTGGACACTTCGAGCCGGGAGAAGGGACAGGGTGATAGGGCGCTCAGGGGGAGTAAGAAGGGTAAGCTTCCAAGCGCAGGGGGCTGATGGACACCCCATTTCTACTGCCCTTCAGGGTCCCTGGCAGCACCAGCATCCCCCAGGTGGTAGCCTCGACCAGCTTCCTGATCCAGGAAGCTAATTTCTCACTTGGAAATCAAGCAAGATCTCGCTTCTCATTTTGCCAGTCACTCTGTGTTGTAGGAGTTGAGGAAGTTCCAGGACTTCTGTGTTAGGACAGGGGTGGGTGGGTGTTCCTGCTCAATCAGTTTTAACCACGATCCCTTACATTTGGAGGATGACTCATCTTTCACCTCAGGAACCCTCTTAATCCTCCCTCTTCCCTATGTGACAGATGCTGTCGGTGCCCCACCCATGCCCCTTGGCACTCACCTCCTGCAAACACCTGCAACTCATTCCCCAAGTCCTGGAAAGCATGGGCGCCCGCTGACACGGCGGCCGCTTCAGCCACACCCAGGGCACAGCTTCCACAGGGGATCTTTTGTGGGTTCATGAAGGTGGGGTTAAACTTGAACTCTAGATCAAACCATGAGAACCACCACTTTCTAAACCTTAACAACGCTAAGACTTACTCAGCTTCTTACACCCAACCCCAAAGCTCAGAAGCCAGGAGCAAAGTGGAAGCCATCTCCCTGTCCATTCATTCATTTAAGACACATGTATTGACCACTTACTATGTTCCTGCAATGTGGTGGGTACTGGGAACACAACAGTGAACACCAGGACCTTAATCCCTGTGCTCTCTAGGTGAGGTCTTAGAAGGTGGGTGTGGCAGAGCCCAACTAAGTACTCATCAATCCCCTTTCCTCTTCCTGAGCACACAGGAAAACTACATTTCCCAGCTCCCTTTGCAGTAGGGGTGGGGCCATCTGGCTAGGTTCTGGCCAAAGGAGAAGCAGGCTGAGTGTTGAGTGTCATTTCTAGGTCTGGCCATAACCCCCTGTATTTTCATCCATATTCTCTCTCCCTCTTATACACTGACTTCAAAGGCACAAGTTTAGGATTGCAGTGTAGTAAAGCAGAAGGAACAAGGATCCCCTATTTCCTGCATGTGGGAGGGCAGGCAATGGGCATTGGCCAACCCGCATGGACTACCAGTACAGTGAGAAGTATGGCTTCCAGTGAGATTCAAGGCAAAGCTTCACCTGTCCTGGCTAATGAAAAGACTAGTGGTTGAGTGTGGGAGAACATACTTTCCAAAGATGGATGAAACCATACCTCCCATCCCATATGCTCTTCTCATAATGAGACCCTGATTCTCCTCCCATTGAGTATTAGGTTCTATGTCCCCTTCCTTGAGTCTGGAGGACCTTCATGACTGCTTCAATAGAAGCAATGTTATATGACTTCCAAATCTTGGTCATTAAAGGTGAGACAGCCTCCACCTGGTTCTCTTGGGATGCTCACACTTAGAATCCAGCCACCATGCTGTGAGGAAGCCCAAGAAGACTGCAGAGAGACCCACATGGAGAGAAAATGAAGCCCTTGACCCATCCCAACTTGTCAGCCAGCACCAACTCATCAAGATATGAGCAGCTCCTCTTGAACATGGGTGCTCCATCCCCGGTCCAGCCTCCCCTCCTGATACCACACAGAGCAGAGATGAACTGTTGCCCTCAAGCCCTGCCCATATGGAGCAAAATAAAGGCTTTTGTCTTAAGCCACTACGTTTTGGGGTGACTTTTGTATGCAGCAAGAGATAACATGAACACCGGAGACACAACCCCAGAGATCTCTCCACCACACTACCTGACTGCCCACCAAACTACCACAAACATGGTGTGGCTTTCTTCAAATAATAAAAGCTCATTTGTCCAATTGTTACTACATCTCAGGCACTAGGCAAAGTATTTATACGTGGTTTCTTATTTCATCCTCCCAACAACCCCATGACATGGAGAACAGCATTATCCTCATCTTACAGAGAAGGAAACAGGCTCAGAGCAGTTCTGTAATTTGCCCAAGGGCACACAGCTAGTGAGTGGGGAAGGCAGGACTTAAATCCAGGACCTCCTGACATGACACCAGAGCCTGCCTGCCTGTGGCTGCCCCTCACAGCCTCCCAACACAGGCAGAAACATGTAGCAGATGCTCTAAGATAGTCCTGATTTCATACTATTGCATTCTTTTCAATAAAGGCAATTGTGTAAATATACACGTACATTGATGTAATTTTTAGACTTAATATCTTTTTCTGTAAATCACTATCAAATACCATTGCAGTTCTCTGGAGGCAGCCTGCATTTGAATCCTGGCTGTACCATTCACTAGCCATGTGACAGTAACCTTTCTATGCCTCAGTTTCCCCATCTGTAAAATGGAGATTATAGCAGTGCCAACCACACAGGACTGTGGCAAAATTAAATTAATTAGTAGTACAAGCAAAGCCCTCAGAACTACCAGGTTAGCAACTGTTTGACAAATGTTGATTACTGTTGTTTCCATTTCCTCCCCAGGGGGAAATATTTCAGCACAGGTAGGACAGGCTGGTCAAGGCTGAGGCCAGTGGTAAGATCTGTTTCTCCCTTTCCACCACTGGAAGACCAGGCCCCGGCTCTCCCCCGACACACTCTGCGGTCTTGGGTCCCTCAGACCCCTCCCAGATGAGCTGTGAATGTCCCCTCCCACGTCCCAGGGCTTTTGACAGAGAGGTGTGTGAGGAAGTTCCGAGAACTGCAAACCGTGGAAGAAGCATAGCAGCAGAAGTGATGCTTCCCGGCCTCCTGGCCTCCTGGGTCGAGGCTAAGCAACAGAAGCCTCTAAAGAGATGAGAGGGAAGGGGCAGGTGGAGGCAGGCACAGGGAAGGGGCAAACAGAGGGTCCCCGGAGCATCTGAAATTCCACAACCTTTCCTTACCACCTGTCCGCCGCCCCCGGTCCCTGCACACACAGATCAGGCCTTGCTAGCTCTGGGCCTCTGGGGCAGGGGTCGTGCAGGACAGTGAGGCCTGTCCTGCCCAGGAGCCACCTCCCTGCAGTTCCAGGGGGTTCTAGAAAACAGCTGGGAGGGAGGCCCCTGGGAGCAGCCGGGGCCATCAGGGAGGAGTGCCTAGCTCACAGCCCTGCCCTGCAGCCCAAGCTTCCTTCCTGTCAACAGCCTGCCCGGCTCAAGGGAGAGGCCGGCCTGCCCACGGAGGGAAAACTAGCACCAGAGGCCCCTGTCAGGAACATCCACACCCAGAGGTGGCCAAGAAGAGGCGGCAGTCAAGGCCCCCTGATGAGTGACAGAGGTGGGAGCTCAGGCACGGGCAGAGAGAGCAATGCAGTCAGCCAGACCAGGGTTCAAATCCCTCCTCTGCCTCTCCCTGAATGTGTGGCTTTGGGCAAGTCCCTCAGCCTCTCCAAGCCTCCGTTTCCACCGCCGGGAAATGGGGAAAATAACCGTCGATCATGCGACCATGTATGAAAAGTATTCCGCATGTGACGAGCGCTTTATTATTATTGCTGTTGTTGTTAGTCCAGCGAGCCTGAAATGGAGTGGTCTTGTCCCTTGCTGTGAATTTCTCTCTCCTAGCCCAAGGACTCCAGAGACTTGTGTGCAGCTTCCCCCAGGATTTCTGCTTCGGGGACAGGAAAGGCAGGGTGGAGAGGCCAGATACAGACCCAGACCCAAGGGTCAGAGGCCCCTGGAGAGGCGTGGCCAGTGGGAAATAAGGACATGAGTTGGACAGCATCTTCAAAGAGTCGGTTGCCGAGAGACAAAAGGATGTTTTCCTCTGGGAGGTTGGAGGCCATGGGCCCAGATGCTACACACGTTCATTCCTCTCACGGTTCCTTCTGGCCAGAGGTCTGATCAGAGTCCTGCAACCAAACCCAGCTGTGGGGAAAAGCTGAGGGCGGGGCTGAGAGGAGAGAGCCCAACCTCTGCCTGGGCTTCTTGGGTGAGATGGGGAGCTGACAGCGACCTCCGTTTCCCCAGAACACCTGGGGAAGGAGGAAGAGCCAGAATGAGGAGTTTGGAACCTCTGATCATAGGTCCATCTCCACCCCTGAAGGTGACATTGTTACAATGGGGGTGCTGTCCTGCCCCCCTACCTCTAAGTGGGAATGTTACGAGGCTAAAATACCATGATTGGGATGAAACTTTCTGGGGCGGAGGCTGCGTTCCAGCACTCTTAGGCAGTGGCATTTGGAGTCTTCTGTGATTATAGATAATAGCTCTAGGAAGGCATTAAGTTATTACACAGCGTTGTCATGAAGGTACTTTGTGTCACTGAATTTAACTTGCACCCGTTCCCCCAGTGAGAGGAAGGGATTCTAGAGCAAACACTTGGGGGCTGAGTGTCCTGCCCGAGAGACACTGGGACTTCCTTTTTCTTTTTCCCCTAAAAGAGGCTCTTGACCTCTCTACTCACTGGCTCCTTCCCTAGAAGGAGCCTAGAGGTCATGGGAAAGGAAAAAAATATTTCAGCTAGCAAATGGTCAAGCCTCTATCTTTAGTCACTAGTCAAGGGAATTTATGTCACACGAGTATGGGAAAGAAGAAGACTCTGACCGAAATGCAAATCAAAACTATAACGAGGTGTCACCTCACACCAGTCAGAATGGCCATCTACAAAAAATCTACAAATACTAAATGCTGGAGACGGCGTGGAGAAAAGGGAACCCTCTTGCACTGTTGGTGGGAATGTAAATGATACAACCACTATGGAGAACAGTATGGAGACTCCTTAAAAAAACTAAAAATAGGGACTTCCCTGGTGGCGCAGTGGTTGGGAGTCCACCTGCCAATGCCAGGGACACGGGTTCGAGCCCTGATCTGGGAAGATCCCACATGCTGCAGAGCAACTAAGCCCATGTGCTACAACTACTGAGCCTGTGCTCTAGAGTCCACAAGCCACAACTACTGAGGCTGCGTGCCACAACTACTGAAGCCTCTGCGCCTAGAGCCCGTGCTCCGCAACAAGAGAAGCCCGTGTGCCACAACGAAGAGTAGCCCCCGCTCACCGCAACTAGAGAAAGCCTGCAACTAGAGAAAGCCTGTGCACAGCAACAAAGACCCAACGCAGCCAAATATATAAATAAAATTAATTAATTAATTAATTATTTAAAAACTAAAAATAGAATTACCATATGATCCTGCAATCCCACTTCTGGGCATATATCTGGAAAAGACGAAAACTTTAATGTGAAAAGATACATGCGCCCCGATGTTCATAGCAGCACTCTTTACAATAGCCAAGAGATGCAAGCAACCTAAACACCCATCGACAGATGAATGGATAAAGAAGATACGATAGATAGATAGATAGATAGATAGATGTATATATAGACTATTACTCAGCCATAAAAAAGAATGAAATAATGCCATTTGCGGCAACATGGATGGACCTAGAGATTATCATACTAAGTGAAGTAAGTCACACAGAGAAAGAAAAATATCACTTATATGTGGAATCTAAAAACAAAAAAACCAAAAAACAGACTCACAGACATAGCAAACAAACTTACGGTTACCAAAGGGGAAAGGCAGGGAGGGATAAAAAAAATTTTTTTAGTTTAAAAAAATTTTTTAAACTTTAAAAAAAGAAGACTTTGACTTACTCTCATTAGCCCTCAAATGTGTCTGCCCTGAGGTGCCATTAGCCTCCAGCAATAGGGACATCTCTGTTCCAACCTCAGGGCCTTTGCATATGCTGTTCCTTCTGCCTACATGCTCTTCCCCCAAGATATTTATACAGCTTACCCTTCATTCACTCTCAGTTTCTATTCAAATGTCCTTTCCTTAAAGAGACCTCTCCAACTACCCTCATAAAGAATATTTCCTAGTGCCCTTTATCTCCTTATCTTGCTTAATCTTTCTTCCTTGTTCTTGTCACTGTTCCTCATTATACTACATATTCATTGGTTTGGTTTTGGCCCATCTCACCCACCGAAGTCTAAGTTCCCAGAGGGCAGGAACATCATCTCATTCACGACTGTATTTCCAGCACCAAGAGAAGAGCCAGGCTCAGAGTAAGTGCTAAGGAAATATTTTATAATGAATACGTGAAATAGATATTTATGCTTTCATTCGCTCCTCAACAACTTATTGAGTCACATCCGCCCCAAAGCTCTGGAGCTATAACAATAATAAAACGCAGTTCTGCCCTCAGGGAGTTCACATTCCAATAGGAAGCAGAGACACTGGCAGCAAAGGGTGAGCACAAGGCCAGGAGGCTGGACTCACGTTTATCTGCTAACACTGATCTCTCCAGCCTTGACATCTCTCTTGAGCTCCAGACTCATACATCCAGCTGCCTTCTTGAAATTGTCACGAGGACGGGAATTCAAAGCAGAAATCTCAATTTCCCTCTCCACCTGCTCCTCCCTCCTTGTTCCCCAACTCAGGTGCTCAGAACAAAAGTCCAGGCATCATCCTGCCTTCCACTCTCTGTCCTCACCCTGCATCAAATTAGAAGTCCTGTCGGCTCTGTCTCCAAATCACATCCCAGTTCCGACTGCTTCCTCATACATCTCGTCCTTACCTGCCTTTTCCAAGTCAACTGCCTAAATGATTCCAGCTCCAGCACCCACCCAACAGCCAGAGAGATCCTTTTAAAACATGAATCAGATAATGTGAGCCCCCACCCTTACCTAAAAGCCTCCAGTGGCTCCCACTGCACCTAGAAACAAATTCCATCTATTTGCCCGCGGATTTCTCTGACTTCAGCCCACACAGCATTCCATGTGACCCACCACCCTCACCCTGCACTGGCTCTCCTGTTGCTTCCCAGACACACCAGCTTCATTGCTTCTGCCTCAGGGCCTTTGCACTTGCTATTCCCCTTTGCCCAGAAAACTCTTCCTCCAGATCCTTGCAAAGTCAGCTCCGTCTTGTCATTCAGCTCTCAGGTCATTCATTTTCTCAGAGAGGCCTCCCCTATCAGACACAGCCCACCCCACTCCCAGTCACTTCTACCTCATTACCCCGCTGGCTCCCCTACATCACACGGAACACCACCTGATACTCCTGTTCACCTGTGTGTTCATAAAGTGTGCGTCTCTACCATTCACTGGGGAGGTGAAACTTAGAGCAGGGAAACCAGGTGGCGGGGAGGTTGTAGAAGGAAGATGGCGAGTCCTGTTTGGTTTTGTTGAGCCCAAGGGGCCTGGGATTGTCCAGGTGAGGATGCCAATGGGGAGAGGATTTTTGGGTTTGGAACTCAGGAAAGTGTTCAGAGTCAGAGATGGGAATCTGGGAAGGGGGTGAAGAGTGAGGGGTGGTGGTATAGAGTAACACAGGAGGTAGTTGGGAGCCACAGCATGGTCCAAGCAAGCGGTAGGAAGACCTAGAGAGAAAGCGCTGGTCAGGTAAGCCAGTTGGGCAGCAGAGCCTCTGCCCTGGGAAACCTGCCTGGTGGTCCTTGCAGAGGGGGACTGGTAGGAAGCCACAAAACAGGACCCCCATCGCCCGGTCTCCTAGGAAGGCATCCCCTTCCCTCTGCAGACAAAGGTCTGAAATGTCATCAGGACCACAGTTGGGGCCCCAACCCAAGCCATTCTCTTCACCCTGCTCCACAGGGACAGCCCCACTGGCCCTGGGACATCGATTCTCCTGCCCCTTGGCTCTTACAGGGCCCCTGCCGATCAATGACACTGAATGGAGTCAACAGGGCAGGGCCGGGGGCCTCGGGCAGAGAGACCATCACGGCGGTGTCACTGCCCAGGTCTGCAGGGGCAGGTTTCTCATTAACTGCATGGGCCTCTCCTGGAGCCTCCCTACTTTGACTCAACCCACAGTTTTCTGGCTCCTGATCTCTCCTTGTCCCTGGCTCCCTGCTAGGGAGAACCTGAATGGGGAGCACCTGGGGGTGGGTTTCAAGGGCCAGGCACGTGGGCCTTGGGAGCCAAGGGGAGGGCTACTGGAGTGCCCCCTGCTGGTCAGGCCCAGTTCCTGGAGCCAGGAGGCCCAGAGAAGGAGGGTGGCTGTACCAAGGTTCCCAGTTAGAGCCTCAGTTCCCAGCATATTGTCAGACAAAGTGTGAACAAGGGCAGTGTTACCTAGTGGTTAGGGGACAGGGCTGGCCTTAGGCCAGGTACCTGAGCCTCAGCTTCTCCACCTGTAAAGTGGGGATAATAAATAGTACTTACTCCCAAAGGACTGTGGTGAGGATTAGATAAGATGACACATTTAAAATGGTCAGTACAGGGCCTGGCACAACATAAGCGCTCGAGAAGGGAGGGGATCCGTCTTCCCTATTGGAATCCGTCATCCTGTTTGGAATGAGATGAAGATGGAGAAAAGAGGGTCACGGTGTTCCCCCATGAATAAACCCCAATTCCGTTTCCTCCCAGATTGTTTGGCTCAGGGGAGCCTGTGTTCTGTGTTATTCATTACATTCTCCAGAGTCAGCTGACCAAAGGCTGGAAACTCATTGCTGCTCGGCCCAGGTTCCCGGTCCTGGGCATAGGACCAGGAAGGTCCTGGGCATAGGCCCGGAAGCCCCACCCCTCCGCGTCCCCTCCGCCGGGGACCCAGGACCTCACTCCAGCAAAGACCCCAAACAGGAGGCTCCTGGCAACTTTCAGGGACTCTGGACCCTTCGGGCTTTCTGATCAGAGCAGGAGGAGACCGAGGGTGGGAGGAGACAGGAGGGAGCCAGAGCTCAGCCAGTTACCGGCAGCAGCATTGCCACCTCGAGCCTGGGTCCCCCTGGGTCCCCCTAGGCCCCTGGGAGAGGGAGGGGTCCTGGGGGATAGTATTTGTAGCTCCTGGCACCAGGCCGGCCCCTCCCTCCCCAGCCTCTGAAAGGAACAGATTCTTCCTCCTGGCTCCAGAGGAAGTGGCGTTTATGTGACAACTTATAGATCTAATGACATGTTTCCTGGGTGGGCGGGGGTCGCTTCCTCCAGAGCAAAAGGCTGTTGGCAACTGTTGCCACCCCACCAGGTGGGCAGAGCCCATCTCTGCTCCATTTTATAGATTCAAAAACTGAGAATCAGTGAGATTGAGTGCCTCGCCCAAGGTCACACATCTGTTACGTGGGGAGGAGGTTAGGAAGCCCAGCTTTCTGACTCCAAATCCAGCGTGCTCTCAGGGATGGGGGAAGGGATGGAGAAAGAGTCTCTTGGGGGAATGATATGAGGTCACCTGCTCCCAGCAACCTAGGGCTCTGGGTACTTTCCCTACAGGGGCTGGGTCCCTGCAGGAAGGCCCTGTGGTGGGGCAGTGGAGACCCAAGTGGGATGGCATGGTGGGAATCAGAGGGGGCGCTGGCTTCACTTCCATCCTAGCTCCCCGTGTGACCTTGGATGGATCCCTTCCATCCTCTGAGACTCATTCTTTCCAGCTGTAAAATGGGGAGATTTCATTAACAGACCTCTTCTTCTTTTTTTTTCTTCTTGTATTTTTTTTTAAATACCTCTTTATTGGAGTATAATTGCTTCACAATGCTGTGTTAGTTTCTGGTGTACAACAAAGTGAATCAGCCATATGCGTGCATATATCCCATATCCCCTCCTTCTTGAGCCTCCCTCCCACCGTCCCTATCCCACCCCTCGAGGTCTTCGCAAAGCACCGAGCTGATCTCCCTGTGCTTTTTAGCAGCTTCCCACTAGCTATTTTACATTTGGTAGCATATATATGTCAATGCTACTCTCACTTTGCCTCAGGTTCCCCCTGCCCACGCCCTGTGTCCTCAAGTCCATTCTCTATGTCTGCGTCTTTATTCCTGCCCTGTCACTAGGTTCATCAGTACCATTTTTTTTAGATTCCATATGTATGCGCTAACATACAGTATTTGTTTTTCTCTTTCTGACTTACTTCACTCTGTATGACAGACTCTAGGTCCATCCACCTCACTACAAATAGCTCAATTTTGTTTTTTTTATGGCTGAGTAATATTCCATTGTATATATGTGCCACATCTTCTTTAATCATTAATCTGTCAATGGACATTTAGGTTGCTTCCTTGTCCTGGCTATTGTAAATAGAGCTGCAATGAACATTGTGGTACGTGTCTCTTTTTGAATTGTGGTTTTCTCAGGGTATATGCCCAGTTGTGGGATTGCTGGGTCATATAGTAGTTCTATTTTTAGTTTTTTAAGGAACCTCCATACTGTTCTCCATAGTGGTTGTATCAATTTACATTCCCACCAACATTCCCTTTTCACCACACCCTCTCCAGCATTTATTGTTTCTAGATTTTTTGATAATGGCCTTTCTGACCAGTGTGAGATGATACCTCATTGTAGTTTTGATTTGCATTTCTCTAATAATTAGCGATGTTGAGCATCTTTTCATTTGCTTCTTGCCCATCTGTATGTCTTCTTTGGTGAAATGTCTATTCAGGTCTTCCGCCCAGTTTTTAATTGGGTTGTTTGTTTTTTTGATATTGAGCTCCATGAGCTGTTTGTATATTTTGGAGATTAATCCTTTGTCCGTTGTTTCATTTGCAAATATTTTCTCCCATTCTGAGGGTTGTCTTTTCGTCTTGTTCATGGTTTCCTTTTCTGTACAAAAGCTTTTAAGTTTAATTAGGTCCCATTTGTTCATTTTAGTTTTTATTTTCATTACTCTAGGAGGTGGGTCAAAAAAGATCTTGCTGTGGTTTATGTCAAAGAGTGTTTCTCGGGCTTCCCTGGTGGCGCAGTGGTTGAGAGTCCGCCTGCCGATGAAGGGGACGTGGGTTCGTGCCCCGGTCCGGGAAGATCCCACATGCCGCGGAGCGGCTGGGCCCGTGGGCCATAGCTGCTGAGCCTCCGTGTCCGGAGCCTGTGCTCTGCAACAGGAGAGGCCACAACAGTGAGAGGCCCACATATCGCCAAAAAAAAAAAAAAGAGTGTTTCTCCTATGTTTTTGTCTAAGAGTTTTATAATGTCCTGTCTTACATTTAGGCCTTTAATCCATTTTGAGTTTATTTTTGTGTATGGTGTTAGGGAGTGTTCTAATTTCATTCATTTACATGTAGCTGTCCAGTTTTCCCAGCACCACTTATTGAAGAGGCTGTCTTTTCTCCATTGTATATTCTTGCCTCCTTTGCCGTAAATTAGGTGACCATATGTGCGTGGGTTTATCTCTGGGCTTTCTATCCTGAATCATTGATCTATATTTCTGTTTTCGTGCCAGTACCATACTGTCTTCCCTGCCCTCCTCTAGGACTCATTCTTTCCAGCTGTAAAATGGGGAGATTTCATTAGCAGACCTCTTTTTGCTCTCAAATTTCAAAGGGATGGTCTAATACCCTTAGTTGTCAAGTGAAGGACTGAGGCCCAGAGAGCAAAAATGTCTCACTCAAGGTCACATAGCTCTTTGTGGCAGAGCCAGGCTAAGATCTGGTGCTGGACCAGACATGGGCCACCAGTCCAGTCATAACCGTTCTTCCATCGGCCAGTTCTGAGACACCGCTGCCCAGCTGGCGCCAAGCCAGACCCAACCCTCCGGCTTTTCCCAAGACCCGCTTCTCCCCAAAAAGCCTGTGGCTTGAATCCCAACATTGTCCCTGCTGTGGGTTTGCAACTGTGTTCCCAGACTCCTAGGAGCTCTTCTTCACAGGGAGGTGGCAGACAGCCCTGCAGAGAGAACTTGGCGATGGAATCAGAGGAACAGGAGGGCCTCCTCCGGGTCCTTCCCGTGTCCTCTGAGAGCCCTCCCTCCTTCTCGCAGTGAGGGGTTACTGGCAGTGAAGTTGCCAGAAGGGCTCTGGCTGAGATCTCACAAATGCCAAGGGCAGGTCCCCGACCTGGGACAAGCCCGAGACAAGAGGATTCCTAATGCCCTCTCTTCCATCAGAGCAAAGGGCACCAACAGATCATATTAAATAGAACAGTTTCGCCACGATTTTTTTAAGAATTTTTGTAATGTTGCTCTTGGACTTCTTTGGCTGCCGGGCACCGATTTAATTGGCGGTGGCTATGCCTTCCCATCCATCCTCTTGTCTACCCGGGATCTCTTACTGATTGAGAAAATGTAGCTGACAAATTGTTTTCATGTGTAATGACACTTTTATGAATACCAAATGCAGTAATTAATGCCGTTGACCTAATGTTACATTTGGTAGACATTTAACATTTATTAATTTCGATTTCACAGGTTTTTTCCCCCCATTTTATAGCCAATAAATATTTTAAGGTCTCAGATATTTTTGCAGGTTCCTTAAAAGCTTGTAGTTCCAAAGAGCTAGCGTGACCTTGATTGAGAAAGGGACCAAACCTCTCTGGGCCTCAGTTTCCCCATCCTGCTCTCTGGGGGCCCTGCCAGCCATTGATGAACCCTGCAATGCTGACCCATCTCCGGGATCGACATTTTAGAACTGTACTTAGTTAAGGCCAAGCCCCACAGGGCTGCCAGCCTCGCGGTGCAGAAATGCTCAGAACCACACGAAGACAGATACAAAGACATCCCTCTCACCCATGAAGAGCAAAGCAATAAAAAATGTTGTTTGGCCAGTCGCTTGAATTTCATTTGTGTGGTTTGGAGTATATTTTCTAGTTAGTGAACCTGCCACATTCATGACCTCCCTTTTTCGATTGAATGGAGAGAAAGGGGGAAAAGAAAGGGGAAAAGGCTACAATATTTCCCCTGTACAGTCGGCCAGCTGACAGGGGCCCGTCTGGGCAGGACAGGACTGCACAAGGGCAAGCTCCCCAGGGAAGTGCTGGTACGTGCAATGTAAGTGATCTGGGTTAGACCTCAGGGAGAGGACCCCAGAATAGGGAAACCCCTCCCACTGCCCAGCCCCCACCTGAAGGGAGCTTTGCTGGGTAAAGGTGCCTGGGTCCAGTGCCTCCTCTGCCAGTGAGGCTGGATGATGCCAGCTCAGCAGTGGCCTCTACCCAAGTTAAGGAGGTTTGGAGAAAAAGCCGAAGAGACTGGGACATGCCCAGGGGAAGAGGAGAGGAAGGGATGCCCTGGCAGACTTGTCGCCTCATGAGGGGTACCGTGATCGGGTCCTGAACGACCCATGACATGTGGGACAGTGGCCTCAGCTACACACACACCCGGCTGCCAAGGGGATGGGCTTCTGCAAGCAAGTCCCCGTCCAAGCTGGAGAGAGCTCTCTTCCTCTCTGAGCTCTCCCTCAATCATCCGCACGCCCTTCTCGCCTCCCCCGCAGCCCCATCTAAACTCTGTGACAGTGAACCGTGTCTTCCTCTATCCACTCACGCACATTTATTCACATTTACTAGGTGGAAGGCCCGCTGCGGGGCACCAGCAAATCACAGCCCCTGCGCCCTTGGAATTCGCAACGTACTGGAGACGTAGACAAGTACGGCAGTCACAGAGAATGACCCAAAGCTCTGATGGAGGAAATACAGGCTGCCAGGTGGCCCAGTGGGTCTGCCTCACTAGGACTGGGGAGCGAGTGTTCCGGAAGACTTCCTGGAAGAGGGGACAGCTCAGCTGGGCAGGGAGGAGGGGATTCTGAGAGGAGCCTAGAGAGAGGGATGAGATACATGATTCGGCAACATCAGAGCCCAGGGCAGGCAGAACCAGCTCCTGACGAGCAGAGTTGGGGGAAGAACCAGACCCCTGATGCTTGCCTCTAGCTGCAGCATCTCCGGGATGAGAGGGAGGCTGCCAGAACAACTCTAAGCCCCGATTTCAGGCTGCCAGGGCCTCAAATCTTCCACTTTCCACGGCAGCAGAAGAAAGGAGAAACTGGTCCTCGCAGGGGATTTGCATTTTAAGAGGGATCAGGGCTCCTGGAACAGAAAGACCCATTCCCTGCCTCAGCCTGCTTTCCATCCTCCACCCCTCGATGAGCCTTTGCCTCAAACCTGTCCCTTTCCTTTACCCACTCTGGTCTCCAGACTCAGCTCCTGGCTGCTCATCTTTTGGGGGTGATCACCATGGTAACCCTCACCCTGGCTCCTGCCCCCCAGTACTAGCCAGGAGCACACTGGGTCTTACACAGCACCCCAAGCCTGGGCTGAGCTGGCACTGAGCCCGGTGACCCCACAAGGCAAGGGGGGGAACGAGGGACACTAGACCCTCCAGGGCCCAGCTCTCTGGTTTGAGGGGGGTGGACAGGAGGGGAGGAATGATGGGTTAATACATCTTCCAACCTGGTAAGACCTTCACTTTGTAATGGGAGTGTCAACGCCTTAACCCCAAGGACAAGAGAAGGAGGTGAAGTGGAGGAAACTGAGGCCAGAAAGCTGGGGGAACCCCCCAAAGTGGCAGAACTAGTAGGTGTCCTGGCCCCCACCTGAATCCAAGTCCATCTGGTTCAAAAGTTTGTGCAGCCAACCACGAGGCCATCGGGCCCCCAAAACCACAAAGGCTTGCCAGGGCTGAGCGGGTCGGAGGTGAGCGAACGCAAGCAGTGGGTGCTGTAGGGATCTGACAAGCGCACGCCCCATCTATACACTTGGCCCCAATTAAGTTCCAGTTGACAGCTGCCCTGCAGGAATACAGGCCCCATGTTGTGAGGTCATCTGATTTTTTCCAGATTTTGATATGAAATACTTTGCTTTGTAAAAGTTATCTAATTAAAATACACTTAATTGGGTGCTGTGTAGATGAAACAAGACATACTTACCCCAGTTTACAAAAATGTATTCAATAAATATTTAATGAGCACACACTACGTGACAGACAGGGTACCCATATTGTCTCAGTGTGCCCAAGGCCTTAAGACAGCAAGTCCTGTGCCCTGGGACCACCCTTAGTCCCTCAGCCAGGTGCTGAGCTGTGAACCTACAGGGGTAGTAAAACAAAGCCCCTGCCCTAAAGAGCTTACACGGGATTGAAGAGAGAAAATACACACACCAGCACAGGCAGAAGAAAATAACTGGGGGTAATGGGTAGATGTAAGAGTGACTTGGGGGGCTTCCCTGGTGGCACAGTAGTTGAGAATCTGCCTGCTAATGCAGGGGACACGGGTTTGAGCCCTGGTCCGGGAAGATCCCACATGCCGCGGAGCAACTAGGCCCATGAGCCACAACTACTGAGCCTGCGCAGCTGGAGCCTGTGCTCCGCAACAAGAGAGGCCATGATGGTGAGAGGCCCGCGCACCACGATGAAGAGTGGCCCCCGCTTGCCGCAACTAGAGAAAGCCCTCGCACAGAAACGAAGACCCAACACAGTCAAAAAATAAAACATAAAAATTAATTAATTAATTTAAAAAAAAAAAGAGTGACTTGGGGATGGGGGTGGACACTTTGGCCAGTGTGATCAAGGAGGACCACTCTGAGGAGGTGACATTTATTTAAACTGAATCCTGGATGGTAAGAAGATGGTCGAGAAAAAAATCTGCAGTAACAAAGATACACTGGCAAAAATATGAAAAGGAGTTTGCACAAGTTATTCACTGAAGCTCTGTTTGTAAAAGCAAGACTGGAAATGACCCAGATAACATCAGTGGGCGGCGGGGGGGAGTGGGGATTGAATGGCGATGTCACAGCCACGGGATGGCGGGGACTCAGCTGTAAGAAGGAATGAGAAGGCTCGCTAGACACCGCTACTCAGTGACTTATCATTAAGGATATATTATTGAGTGGGAAGTCGGAGTGGAAAAAGATGTGTACAACATGCTGCTACTTATCTAAGAAACTGCAGGCTTACATTTTGAAAATACATAAGCACCGGAAGGGAACAGTTCAAATCTTTGCTCACATCAGGTCTGCGAGCACCCCATCGGCCCCAACAAGCCCAAAGTCGATGGGCAGGAAGTCCTCTCCACTCACCACAAGTCCCACTCAGCCTGTGGGACACATACGTTTATTGAAGAAAAATGAAGAATTGGGAGCAAAAATTCACTCTCCACAAAGACGGTGCTAGATTAGGAGAGGGCTTCTCAGTCTTGGGAATACTGACGTTTGGGTTGGAAAACTGCTGGGAAGGCTGTCCTGGGCATCACAGAATATTGCACAGCATCCCTGGCCTCTACCCACCAGAAGCCAGTAGCATCTCCCCATTTGTGATGAGCAGAAATGTTTCCAGCCATTGATAAATGTCCCTCAGGTGCAAAACCACCCCCGGCTGAGGACCCCTGGATTCAAATACCAGAATACCAGCCTAATGAGTGAACACATCTGTGCCATGATCATTGGTGGCGGTGAAACTCACAAGAGAGAAAATGTGCGGTTGTGGGCCCCCCGGTGAAAATACACAGCATTACCTTTGACGTATTCTTGCTAAATTATCTCGCCTAATGCTGTTCAAGCCTCTAGATCTAGATCTTGTAGAGACAAGGGACAAGGGAACATGTTCAGTGACACCATGAAAGATGCAACCAGCAAACTCCAGACAGCAGGAAACTCTAAAATAGATACAACTTGGTTTCTTCACCACATCAATTGCAAGGACAGAGAGAGAGAGAGATGACAGGTTAACCTACAGATTAATTAAGACTTAAGAGACATATCAACAAATGGCAACATTCAGATTATCCTATTAAACTATTGTACAAACTATTTACAAACTTTTAAAAGATGTATGACAGCAGACTGGCCAGTATGGGAAACAAAATTGGCAATGAAGAATCAAGCTCTGGAGAAGATCCTTCTAGCATGCGGAAGAAAACAGTCAGGAAGAGAATAATGAGAAAGGGAGCAATTGCAGAAATCATGAAGACTTCATCCTAAATATAACATGTGTTCTCAAGGAAAACAGAACAAATGGGGCTGAAGTCATGATCAAGGGTAAAATAAGGGCTTCCCTGGTGGCGCAATGGTTGAGAATCCGCCTGCCAATGCTGGGGACACAGGTTCGAGTCCTGGTCCGGGAAGATCCCACATGCCGTGGAGCAACTAAGCCCATGCGCCACAACTACTGAGCCCGCGTGCCACAACTACTGAAGCCCGCACGCCTAGAGCCTGTGTTCTGCAACAAGAGAAGCCACCACAATAAGAAGCCCACGCGCGGCAACAAAGAGTAGTCCCCGCTCGCTGCAACTAGAGAAAGCCCGCGCGCAGCAACGAAGACCCAACACTGCCAAAAATAAATAAATAAAATTAATTAATTAATTTTTTTTAAAAGGGTAGAATAAAAGAATGCTTAGCTGAATTAAGAAGCCACCTGAATCTGGAGGTAGGCAGGAACCAACGACGTTCCAAGTGAAAACTCAACGAAAATAAATTGAAACGTTGCTTTTAAAAAATATAAGTATGGGCCAATGGGGGATCTGTGAACACTGACTCGATGTTGAATGATATGGAGGGAATGTAGTTTATTTCTTAGATGTGATAATAGTATTGTGGTTATGTGTTTGCAAAGAGTCTCTTTCTCTTTTAGAGATAATGCTAAAATAGCTACAGATGAAATGACACGTCTGGATTTTGCTTCTCAATAATATGGTGGGGGAAGTGGGTAGAGCTATAAATAAACCAAGACTGATTGGTTGTGAATTAATAATTATTGGATCTAGATGATGACTAGAGGAAAGGTTCATTACTATATTGTCTTTCCTATTGTATTTGTTTGAAAACTTTCCATAATAAAAAGTAAAAACAAACAAAACAGCATTTGGGGTGAGAACTTTCTAGGCAGAAGTTATCAGCCGTTACGAAGGCCCTGAGGCTGGTTGACCTTGGCCAGCTCAAGGAGGCCAATGTGGTTGGAGCATGGCGGCTGGTGGTGGGAAAGTCAGATGTGGTCAGAGACATAGGAGGGGCCTGACCAGGCAGAGCCTTGGTGCCAGTGAAGAAATGTGGGGTGTACTCTAATTGCTGAAGGACCCCTTAGAGAGCTGTGGGCAGGGATGCGGTAGGATCTTATCCATGTCTCTAAGGTCCTTTGATCAACACCACGTGGTCTGCCACACAATGGAATATTAGCCATAAACAGCAATGAAGTACTGATACACACTACGTATTGGATGAACCTTGAGAACACACCAAGTGAAAGATACCAGCCATAAAGGGCCATACACTGTGTGATCCCATTTATGTGAAATATATCCAGAAGAGGCAATCCATAGAGGCAGAAAGCAGATTCATGGTTATCAAGGGCCGGGGGGAGGGGAGAATTGGGACTGACTGCTGATGGGTTACAGTGTTACTTTCTGGGGGATGGAATGTTCTGGAATTAGTGGTGATGGTTGTACCACAGCGTGACTATACTAAAATCTAAAATCCACTAAATTATACACTTTAAAATAGTGATCTTTATGTTGTATGAATTATATCTAAAGAAAAAAAAAGACAAGATCCTTTTGGCTGCTCTAGAGAGTAAGCAGCTGGGAGGGAACAGGACGCAGGCAGGGAAGTAGGTGACACTGCGGTCATCCTGGGACGGCGCCCACGTGACAATGGGAAGGTCCCTCTGCTTGCACCCCAGCTGGCTGGTTGGGAAGGAGGGAAAGAGTGATCAGGGTGACTCCTGGTTTGGGCCTCAGCATGTGGGTGGGAGGTGGGTTGGGGGATAAGCAGGCTTCTGCTGTACATTCTTAGGTTCTGGGTTCTAGGGTGTCATCACTGCTGCTCCCCACGTAGTCCCAGCCCTTCTCTTCCAGCCCCCATGGGGTGAGGTGGGTCTTGCGGCCAGTTCTGGTCAGTGAGTTGCAGGCTGAAATGAAGTGCATCCCAGACCTTCCAGGGCTCTCTCTGGTCGAGGTTGATGACAACACTTAAGACGGTGGTCGGGGACTTCCCCGGCAGTCCAGTGGTTAAGACTCTGTGCTTCCACTGCAGGGGGCTGCAAGTTCAATCACTGGTCAGGGAACTAAGATCCCACATGCTGGCCAAAAAAAAAAAAAAAAAGGATGGTGGCAGCTCCACCAACTGGGTCCCGGCGGGGAGAAGACAGGAGCATGCCCCCCATGCGCCCACGATGGATGGTTAGTGAGTGAGAAACACACCCTTGTGCTGGTAACCCACTGAGATGCTGAGGCTCTTATCACAGCACAACCCAACCCACCCCACCCCGTGTGATGCCTCTCAGATGGTCAGCCAGTTTTCTCCCAGCCTGCCCCCCAGCCCAAGGGCAGGGCAGCATTGAGCCCGGGGCTGACAGTGGAAGAGACGTCGTTCAAGCCAACCCTTCAAAGGTTTAGTTTGGACCCTTCCATGCCCAAGCAGCTTGGGGCCAGGTACATAGGAGGGACCCCAAAAGTACTTGTGGAATGCAACCAAGTGGATGGTCCCAGCACAGGAGGTAGGGGTTGAAATCAGGTGGAAAAGATAAGGCAATTTAAGAAAAAGTAAATAACAGTGCTTAACCAAGCACTGAACTGAATATAACCATACCGAATGTGTACAACGTTGACAGTTGTGGCTGCGACCAGTCCAGGTGGGTGGAGAGCAAGGCAGACTGGACCCATCCAAGAAGGCATCCCAGACGAGGCAGCAGGTTTCATCCCGAGTGTCTCACCCAGACCAGGCGAAGGCAGGAAGGAAGCAGCATGGGGAGGAGATGAGAGGGGGGAACTCCTGCACGATCCAGCAAAAACTGCCCAATTTCTATGGCGTCGTCCATGGACCTGGCCCCCGTGGGGACTCCCAGGAAGATGAATCAGTTATTCTAGTGGCGTCAGCTCTACCTCTCCTTTGGAGTAAGACCTTGGCTCTAGAAGCCTCTGTTATAATGCACAGTTCTTACTGAGAGGGAGAGAGTGTTGACGCTAAGATTAGCCTCCCACCACTCCCTCAACACAGCAGGAAGGCCAGGACCCTGGAGAACTGGGGGTGATGGGCCATCGCCAAGAGGGTCTGCCACCAAAGACCCAACTTACCACTTGGCCCCCAGCCTGGAGCAGAGCTGGATTCCTGAGCAGCAGCCCCTCTGCATCTTCCCCCGCCCCCCACTCCCACTTCCACCCCCCCAACGCTGTCTGAGGTCAGGTTCATTGGACACTTTTATTTTTACAGGCCAAGGCCACTTTTACTCTGCATGACCGACTCGGCTTCTGGGAAATGGGTCAGGCCCCTGGCCCAGGGGGCTGAATGCCAGGGAAGGAGGCATGGGCCCGTGGGCACTAACTTCAGTGCTTATCGCCACGAATGGCCTGGGGGACTCTTCCCTCCCTCTGGAACAGAAGAGATCCAATCCCAGCCCTGGGCCTGACCTCAAGTGGAAATTGTCGCCATGAGAAAATGTGGGCCCCATCACTTCCAACTTGCATGATCTTTGGCAAGTTACTTCATCTTTCTGAATTTCAGAGGTTTTTTATCTTAATGGAGATAAAATAAATATGCCCCCCTCAAGAGCATCATCCGTGGAAAGTGTTTGGAACACCGCCTGGTACATGGTGAGTTTCCATTACATGTTACTGTTGCCGCTGCTGCTACTACTGTTGTTGTTGTTATTATTATTATTTGTGTCTAATTGAAAGCTGGCCTCTCATCTCTGTCAGACCCCATATGGATGGCTTCATAGCAGCTCCTGGCTAGAGCTGACTGTTTGGAAACAGGCAAAGCCAAGTTCAAATCCCAGCTCCACCGTTACCTTGAAGAAGTTGCTTAAATTCTCCATGCCTCTGTTCCCCACCTATGAAATAATAGTGCCTATCTTCCAGAATTACCTGGCCCGAAGGAAGTGGTGAACGCATGCTAAGTTAATAATTAAAGTTAATAAAGTTAATAAAGCTGGTGTGCTAGTCAGGTGCTTTCAGTCACAAGCCACAAAACCTCAACCCAAGCTAGTTCGTAGGGAAAGGGTATTTAGCAGCTCCAGTAACTGAAAAGTCCAGGCATGACAGAGCTAGCTTTGGACACAGCTGGGTCCAGACACTAAACAGTGTCCTTCGACCTCTTAGCATTTTCTCTCTCTCTCTCTCTCATTCTCTTCTGCACACAGCTTCCTCCACTTGGTAGGGAGAGAGTGAGGCTACAGACAGCTCAGGCTTACATCATCCCAACTAGTGACTTCAGAGGAAAGAGAGGCTATAAAATCCTAGAGAAGAGCTCTGATTGGCCCTGCCTGGGTCTCATGGCCACTTGTGTAAGCTGGAAGGGGTCCAGTGATGAAGAGCTCCCCACAACCAAACAGAATGGACAGGAGGGTTGTTCCCCTAAAGGAGGGGGTTTCTGTTACCATAAGAGGAGGAACTGATGCTGGGCAGATACAAACAATAGGGATATTTTGGATAGTCAGGGATTCCCAGAAGGGGGACGGGGCAGTTTCCAGGGTGAGGATGCAGCCTGTGACCACAGGGGAGGAAAGGGTAGGGGAGAGGAGAGGGAAGGAGATGTAAGGGGGTTGAGGAATAGGAGAGGAGGGGAGAGAAGAGAAGGAAGTGCAGGGGAAAAAGGGAAGGGAGTGGCACCTGGACCACACAGCGCTGAAACTCTGAGCTCAGCATCCCTACATGCCCCCCCAAAAAACCCTGTTTGCATGAGGCTAACCCCAGTCTAGCCCCAATCCCCCTTGTCACATGGTAGTCCCATGCCCCTTGCCACAGTAGTTGGTCTAGATAAACCAGGTCTGAGCTGATCCATTCATGTCATTCCTCTGGCACAGGCATTGGCTCTGAAGTGGGCCAGTCAGCCCACCTCCGCTGAGGACTTTGGCTGGGATTCTGGACGGACATCTCTCTCCTTCTGTTCTAGGAGGTGTGGCTGGAACTGTGCAGCCATTTTGCCACCATGAGGGGAGCCATTCTCCTGTCAAAACTAACACCAGGAATGGAAAAGAGTGGAGAGATGGGAAACTAATTGGACAACTGGTGATACTTCTTGAGCTGCTGAGTCAAATAACCCTGGAGGTTGACTTACCACTGGAGACCCAGAGAAGAGCTGATGCTGCAGTTCAAATCTGAAGGCCTCTGCTGCAGGACTCCTGTTTGTTCAGGGGAGGTCAGTCTTTTGTTCTATTCATGCCTTCAGCTAATTGGATGAGGCCCACCCACATTATGGAGGGCAATCTGCTTTGCTCGAAGTCCACTGATTTAAATGTTAATCTCATCCAAAAACACCCTCACAGAAACATCCATAACAATGTTTGGCCATGTATCTGGACACCATGGCCCAGCCAAACTGACACCTAAAATAAACCATCAGAGCATCATCCCCAGATGCATCTCTTTGAACACCCTCATGTACAGACGAAGAGACAGAGGTCCAGAAAGGCCCAGTGGTCTGTCCAAGGTCACAGAGCAATGTAGCAGCAGGGCCTGGCTGCTTCCATCCTGACTCCCAGGCCAGTGCTCTCTGGACAATCCCCTCGCTCCTGCCATGGCTCCTGGGAATGCAGGGACCAGATGAGAGCAGGAGCCCCAGGCAGGTGAGCCACACTGCCAACCTAACACACCTGAGTAATAGGCCCCCAGAAAAAATGCTGCTGGCATGGGATTTGCATGTCATTTACATGCTGTTCCCTGAAGTTCAAAATATATAGAAATTCCTTAGAACTGCCTTTTCCCATACAGCCTCCTGGCTTTAGCTGCATCGTGCGGAAGGACCCCAGAGAGCACTGCTTCTGCTGGCTCGTCACCTTTCCCCTTCATGTGTCTCCCAACCCCCAACCTGGGGCCACACGTGCCATGGGTCAAGAAGTCCAGGTTTCCCGCCAGGTGGTCAATGCACCACTGCCCATGTGGGACTCGCTTCAGGTGGTACCGAATGGACATTTTTTATTTTAATAGTCATGCATTCATTTTTATGTGGCTTTGAATTTGTGACTAGTGATGCTGGTTTCCCATTTATGGTGGTGATATAAAGTTTCCCTTTAAGTTTTTTTTAAGTAAGTCAATGGAAATAAATATAGTAAGTAAATAATAGAACAGGCGGTAGGTCGATATAGCCAAAACAGATGAAATGACTGAGATTTTAGAAACACTGGACTCATTGAAATGTCTCCTGCCGCCATGTCAGTCAACCTCTACTTGGCCTGTCTTCAGTGGAGGTGAAGGCCAAGGGGACACAGTCCTGTGTGTTGGGAAGACATGTCCATTCCCCCACTTGCATCTGTCTTTGAGACACTTGGCCCCAGCACCATGGCATGTCCAGACACCTTGCCCCAGAACCCAGGGAAACATTCCCAGCAACAATTCTTGGGACCCAGTATTTACCTAAGGAGCATCTCACCAGGACTCACTTCCTCTCATGCCTCTCAGAAGGGGAGTTCCACCTAGACCACCCAGCAACATGGAAATAAGCCATTTCTCCATACATAAAAGCCTGCAAGTTAATTAATATCGCAGCCATTTAACTCAGCTGTAATACCCTCACCGTTAATAAGCTAGCTAAGAGCTCCTCTTGAAATTAATAACTTGCAAATGACCCCAAGAGCCCTGGTTTCCTACCTTCTTTTTTTAAACAAAAACACACAGAGAATTTCAACAGAAAATCAGCTTTCACTTATGAGCCAGTATCATTAGTCATAACCGGAGAATTGCAAGGAGTAAAAGCCTTTTCCACTTAATTAGAATCTTGAACATCACGCGAAAAGGGGAGAGACCACATCTAGCACAGGGGGTAAGGAGGCAAGAAGTACAAATCAAAAGGAAGAAAATCCCTCCCGTGTAACTGCAGGTCCGCACAGCTGGGTAAGGAGCAGCAGCCGGCCTCTGCGTCTACTGCAGTGAGAGGATCCGGTGCTTGCTGTCACTTCCGGGGCTGAGGCTGGCAGAGGAGAAATCTGCAAAGACACCAGCGTGTCCCATCCATGTCCTCAAGACACGAGCACTAAAGTCTAATCTTAAAAACTACAAGGCGGGGGGGGGGGGGGCTTCCCTGGTGGCGTAGTGGTTGAGAGTCTGCCTGCCGATGCAGGGGACGTGGGTTCGTGCCCCGGTCTGGGAGGATCCCACGTGCCGCAGAGTGGCTGGGCCCGTGAGCCATGGCCGCTGAGCCTGCGCGTCCGGAGCCTGTGCTCCGCAACGGGAGAGGCCACAGCAGTGAGAGGCCCGCGTACCGCAAAAAAAAAAAAAAAAAGATTAGAGGCTTGGGGAGGGAGGCTTGGAGGCAGGAGGGGAGGAAGAGGAGAAAGCTGTCCTGTCCTTCCCCCCAGACTGAGGTCCAGCCTGTGGCTCATCCCTCCTGGCCACCCTGTCCTGCATCCTGTGTGCTGGACGCTTGGCAAATGAAATCTCATTTTTAACTTCATTATAACCCGCAAGCTTCACGAAATAGCCCCAATTTTTGTACAGGTGAGGAGGTGAGGCTCAGAGAGGTGGAGGGACCTGCCGCAGGGTCACCCAGCTCGTGAGTGGCGGGTCTGCGAGGCGAAGTCAAGTCCCTTTGGCGGCATGCTGGGCGGAGCCACCACGGCCATCAACCCTTCCGTTTGCACAGCTGGCTCTGCTGGGTTGGTTCCCTGCTCTGCTTGCTCTAAAACCTCCCAGCATCCTGGTAAAATAGGCATCATCATCACACTTCACAGATGAGCTCAGATTAGCCGAGGGCAAATCCTGGCCAGGGCCGAGGCTGGGACTTGAACCCAGGCCTTGGACTCAAAGTTCAGCTCTTGCCTCACACCAGGGCACAAACGTCAGGAACGATGCTGATCAAACCAAAACACACTGAGTTCAAATGAAGCCCTGGAGGGCAGCGTCTGGGCCTTGGGCTGCCTAGAGGTCCGGGCCCCACCTCCACCCCTGGAGCTTGGAGAAAACAAGTCAGAAACATCATTGACATAATCAGCTCAGTCCAACTGGATTAGTGGTACCTACAATAAGAGTTGCTCTTTTTAGAGCGTTTCTATGTACTGGACCCAATGCTAAAGCTTTCACCTGGGTTAACCCACAATAATGAAATAGACACCATTCTCCTCCTTTTAGAGGTGGGGAAACCGAGGTATGGGGAGGTCAGGCAACAAAGTCACACAGCCAGCCAGTCAGTGGCTTAGCCTCCAGAGGCCTGCTCATAACCACTAGGGGACACTGTCCTCTAATATTAATAACAGTAATGCCAACAATAGCTATATGCTCATTTAGCACAGTTTTAAGCCCTCAGTCTTCATAAGGACCCCCAAGGGAGGTGCTATTACCATCCCTCATTGTATAGGTGAGGAAACAAGGGCACAGAGAGGTAGAGTGGCTTCCCCAAGGTCACACAGCTGGGAGGAGGCTGAGCTGGGATTTGAATCCAGAAAAAGAAGCTCTGGAGTCTGTGCTTTTAGCTCCTTCCCCTCCGTGGCAGGGACAAGGGAACCCCGGAGTCGTCCTGCGGCTTCTCCCAGGCTGCCCATCAGAAGCATTTCTGCCTCATCACCCCCTCCCTCCCCTCCTGAGTTCTAGCTCCCCTGCCCCCACCCTGCCAGATGGGTGCCCGCAGGCTCCTGCAGGCTGAGCCCTCCTCCCTGCTCCAACACCAGCTGCCCTCAATGGCCCCTCTCCCCAGCTGAGCCCTCTCTAGGGCTTAGACTAGACGCAGAATGTCCCAGCTCTAAAGATCTGGCAAGCCATCTCATCCACTCCTATGCCCATTCTACAGGTGGGGAGACCAAGGCCCCAGAGGGGATGACCTGACCTTCCCAAGGTCACAGGCTCCTCCCACTGCCCGCTGGTCTCCAGCAGCCTGTTCCACAGCCTCCTGGTGCCCACCCCAAGCTGGTACCCTCATCTCTTCCCTGCATCCTCATCCCAGGCACTGGCATGGAGTAAGACGTCCAGATGAAGCTCCAGGGAGAGCTCCCAGCTCCAAGATGCTCCATCATGTAGCAGGGCCGAGTCCCCGCATGGGCCGCCTACCACCTGTGGACGCAGAACAGTCACCACCAGGAAGCTTAGACGTGGCCTGGCTCGGCAGCCACTGTCTCTTCCGACTGCACGTGAGACGCGCCTCGCTGGCCCTCAGGCTAACACAGGAGGCAAACGATGCCGCAAACGGGAATCAGTTCATTGTCCCTTTTGAGGAACCAGATTTCTTAGGCAGTGGTGCCCAAATGTCAGCTTATGAATCAACAACATCAGAATCGCATCTCAAAAATACAGCTTCTCATGGGACTTCCCTGGTGGTCTGGTGGTTAAGACTCCACGTTCCCAACGCAGGGGGCCCGGGTTCAATCCCTGGTCAGGGAACTAGAGCCCGCATGCCACAGCTAAGAGCCCACATGCCGCAACTAAAAGATCCCGCATGCCACAACAAAGATCCTGCATGTCCCAGCTAAGTCCCTGCGCAGCCAAATAAATAAATAAATATTTTTTAAATACAGCTTCTCAGGCCCCACTCTCAAGACAGTATGATCTGGCAGGTCAAGGAGAGGGCCCAGGAATCTGGATTTGAAAAGCCTCTTGTTCCCACTCAGCTCACTCTGGAGAGTGGGCTTGGGAACCACTGGTCAGAGCACTTCATACACAGAGGGTCAAATCTGGGGGCGTCTTAAGGACCCACTAGCCCAGCCCACCCATCGTACAGATGGGAAAACTGAGGCTTATGGTGCTTGTCCTGAGTCACAGAGTGACTCAGTGATGGTGATCTGACTCAGACCCTGGTGTCCTGGCTCCCAGATCAGGATGCCTGCTCTTCTAGGCCATCTGTGGGAACAGCGGGAAAGTCCTTCTAGCTCAGGGCTGGAGGCCATGAAAGAGTGAGACCTTCACAGAGAACTGTTGGATGGAAATGAAGAGCATTGAACTGGGGACAGACAGTGCCTGTTTCTGCCCATCTGTCCCCCTTCCATGTGGTCCAGATGGAGCCTGGTCACAGTGCTCTGTGCAGCACATTCACACACACGCACACGCACACACACGCGCACACACACACACACACGCACACACACACATGCACACACACACACACGCACACACACGCACACACACGCACACACACGCGCACACACACACACACACACGCACACACACGCACACACACGCACACACACAGGCACACACATGCACACACACACACGTGAAGGGTGTGTGACTGGACCAGGCAGCCCAGCATTCTCATCCCCCTGATCGTCTCTTGGATCTGTGAGCAACAAACTATGTTTTCAGTGGCAGTTGCCTCATGATCTCCTGGTCTCACCACCTAAATAATGATACAACTCTACTTTAAAACACTCTCTGGGGCTTCCCTGGTGGTGCAGTGGTTGAGAGTCCGCCTGCCGATGCAGGGGACACGGGTTCGTGCCCCGGTCCGGGAAGATCCCACATGCCGCGGAGCGGCTGGGCCCGTGAGCCATGGCCGCTGAGTCTGCGCGTCCGGAGCCTGTGCTCTGCAACGGGAGAGGCCACAACAGTGAGAGGCCCGCGTACCGCAAAAAAAAAAAAAAAAAAAAAAACACTCTCTGAACCTCAGCTTCCCCATTTGTAACCTGGGGTTGCATCCGCCCACTCTGCCTCACAGGGTCTCGGCAGGAATCAGATGTGATGATGCTGTAAAGAGCCTGGAAACTGGAAAAGGACGTTGCAGAGGAGAGGAGGCGTGTCCAAACCCAAAGGCAGCCGTTTGAGGACCCTGCCATCAGCCTGCCGCCTCATGATACCTTTGAACAGGTAGGGCCAGAATGATGAATGTTCTCTCCAGATTGGTAAACTGAGGCACAGCAAGGTAAGTGACTCACCCAAGGACAGGCAGCTGGTCATTCAAAGATCCAGGACTGGAAATGGAGAAAAGGGATGAAGTGTAATCCAGGCCAGCTGGGGTGAACCACGGAGAGGGTGTTGAAGGAGGTGGAGCAGCTGGTAGAGAGACACACAGTGCCAATGTGCACACTCGTATGCACACACATGTGTTCACACCGCCCTTTCTGCCAGCCCAGGCAGAATTAACAATGCATGCAGAGTTGAGGACTGGCTAGACAATCACCTTTCACTCCCGCTCCTAATGTCTCCCTCCTTGTCCTTGGACACAGTTGGGAATATCTTTTCTTTTTGTTTATTTTTGGGGAACCTCTTTTAGATTCACAATTCAGCCCCTTCTCCAGCTGGCACTGTTTTTGCACCTCCCCACGTGACTCCCCCTCCCCACATGACTCCCCGCTCCCCACGTGACTCCCCCCTCCCCACGTGACTCCCCCCTCCCCACGATTTTCTGTCACAGCCCTCTTGGCCCAGCGAAGCCTGACAGATCCTTCCTGCAAACGTGTACATCTCAGGCTCAGCACAACCTCCCAAAGTAAAATTAAAACATGTATGAAGTGACTCCGGATAACTTAACGGGTTCTGCTCACAGCAGCATTAACAGCAACGGCTTCCTCCCCACATCACAAACATTTCTTGTCTACAGTAACCGTTCAGGCCAAGTCCATCTTGGCCAGGGAAGCTTATTGCCCCAAAGACCCCAAATAACAAGGCCACAATGAATAGACTCCCCCGACCTTCCCACCCAGAGTGTGTTGGGGGTCAGAGGAGTGAGACAGCTGTTCTCTTGTGCAGACAGAAAATGACAACAATAATCATAGTAATTGTCAACGTCACTTACTATGTGCCAGGCGCTGCTCTAAGCACGTTGCGTATACTAGCTCATTTCATCCTCATTCCAGCTCCGTGAGACAGATAATGTCATTGTGCCATTTTACAGATGGGGCACTTGCAGAGACTGAGACCATCTGACAACCCAAGATCAGCATCCTCGCGTGGCAATGATCCCTGGAGCAGAGAAACGGCTGCCCCTTGAGTTGGGACGTGCACATTCCACTTTGCCACAGTCCCCACCGCCCCCTATTTTCACACCGTGTATGCCTGGCTCATTTAAGTCACTTGCTCCATCCCTGAAGGTGTCTGGGTTTCAACCCCTATACCACACTGCCTCCTCCACCCTCATCCGATTCGTAAAGAATCAGGATCTGAGACCTGAAGATCTGAAAAAAGTTCCACCCTTCCCCTTGCTTCAGACAGACTCCTCCAGGAAGCCTTCCTTGTTTAATCATCAACTCTGCAGGGCCTGAGCTAAGAGGATTCTTGCAGATCATCTGGTCCTAACTCATCACTTACAGATGAGAGACTGGGATGCAGAGAGCCATGAAATTCTGCTCCACGCTCGCCCAGACATCCAGCCCCGTCCCACCAACACGGTCACAACTCCCATTCCTCCCCAAGGCAGGAAACAGGTCTGGCATTGTTCCCATGCTTATTTTACAGATGAAGGAACTGAGGCAAGACTCTGGGTCCCTCTTTGCAATATACGAGGCTGCTCTCATGTGCCGGGTCTCCCTTGCCACCCAGCCAAGGCTGTTTTCCACCTCGTCACCCTTGACTCTCCTGGTAGTTCCTGAGCTCTAGGACCAGGTCCAGGCCCCCCTCGCCTTCACCTGGGCCTCAGGGGTCTCGAGCCTGGAGCTCCCACTGACCCTGTATTTGGGTCCTCCATTCGGCCTCCGCCATTTACAGCCCGCCCGGCTATATTCTTTTCCCAGGCTCAGGCGGGGCCTGATTCTGCCCCTGAGTTCCCAGCTGGAGAAGGAGCATCATAGAGAGAGGCTAAATGTGACTCGAGGTCACAGCTGCTGCCGCGGAACTGGGACCAGCCCCTGTTTTACCACGCTCCCCTCTCCACGCTGCACGGCCCTCCACAGAAGCTGAGAAGGGCCTCTGTCTGTTATCACTGTGATCGTTCCCCCGGCTTGGCCCTCCCTCCCGGGACCCTCACCACTTGGGAGGGAGACGTCCCCATCTCTGGGGTTGGCGGTGGAGTCTTGGACCCGCCCCCCCCCAGGATAATCATTTTCTCGGAGCCTTTGACACACAAGCCCTGGCAGATCCTTGAGATTCTGCTGCCTCTTCCTCTGCCTGACTCCGGAGCCCCCCAGCAATGCCCAGACAGCTGTGCGGCTGGGCACTGTCTACACACCCCCGCACACACCCACAGGCTGCCGTCCTAATTGTCTCTCACTAGGCAACACCACACGTCCTGCACGGTGCAGCTGCCAACCGCGGGGACTGTTGCACAGCCTGTCACTCCCGCAGACCGGGGAACCTCTCCCCCACCAGGCCACTAAAGCATCGGGGGGTGAACCTCCGGGACTGGCAGGAAAGGTCCACCCCGCGCCGGGGAAATCTTGCTTGGCCGTAATTAAACTCCACCACCGCGCAGGCTGCAGACAAAAGGGAACACATAATGGGATTAGAATTGTCATAAATTAAAATCATAAATTCAATAAATGCCTTACCGGCCTCCCTCTGGAAACGGCTGGCCCACAGCGGCCGGCTTTGATAGGCATAATCGAGGTACTGTGGGAAGATGGGTCAGTGCAACCAGGCGGGCTGCAGGTGGGGTTGCAGACTCTAACACAGTTGCCCACCGAGCTGATGGGGCCAGGCCAGGGGACTCTTCTCCAGAGAGCCTCCCACAAGGGCAGACCATGACAGCCAGTAGTGCTCCAGAACCAGCAGTGGCTCCCTATTACCCCCACAGTCTAATGCAGCCTGGCTCTTCACCAACTTCCCACCTTAGAATTTGCTGACACATGCCTCTGCCACCCACCACGTGGGCACCCATGAAATGACCTCAGCTTGAGCTGAGGTCTGAAGGATGAGCCAAGGTGGGGGGGGGGGGAGGCGTAAAGAGCTCTCAGTGCAGGGCGGAGAATGTGCAAATGTCTTCGGGTGGGAGCAGCAGGGCATCCCAGTTTTGTGGGACCTGAAGTTTATACAACTTGGGTGGGAAGTGGGGGCTTTTTTTAAGAAAAAAAAGAATGCAAAATTGCATTCATCATTCAAAAGAGTGAATTCAAAAGAATGCAAATTTAGGTGTGAAAGTTAATGTTTATTTACAATGAAATAAAGCTCTAAATAAATTTTATCATGAAATAATGTTTATTTAGAATGAAGAAGCACAACTTACACAGTTTTTAAAGCTGACAAAGACCACAAACATTCCAAAATCCAGGAAAAAATTATGCATCTTTATTACCTGCCTAGCGCCTCTATAATAGTTTCTTCTTACATTTTTGGCTACAAACTGTTGTATTCCCTCTTCGTATGTCAAGATTTTGTAATATTTTCTAGAGAGAAGATAGATAATTCCTTTAGCATGGTTGAATGAAATACACCCACACATAAAACACATACAGGTATATTAATCTATATATATGTATAATAAACATATTTTGTTATATGGGATGCATGAAACACATGGCTTCACACACGGACACACTCATTGTCTGTAGAGCTGCTTCAGGTTTATGCCCTACTGTGGCCTGCAGAATAATGGTCCCCCAAAGATGTCTATGCCCTAATCTCCATAATCAGTGAACACGTTCAGTTACGTGGAAAATGGGAACTAAGGTCGCAGATGGAATTAAAGTTGCTGATCAGCTGACCTAAAATAAAGAGACTGTCCTGGATGATCCGGGTGGGCCCAATGTAATCACAAGGGTCCTTAAAAATGGAAAAGGGAGGGCTTCCCTGGTGGCGCAGTGGTTGAGAGTCCGCCTGCCGATGCAGGGGACACGGGTTCGTGTCCCGGTCTGGGAAGATCCCACATGCCGCAGAGCGGCTGGGCCCATGAGCCATGGCCGCTGAGCCTGCGCGTCCGGAGCCTGTGCTCCACAACAGGAGAGACCACAGCAGTGAGAGGCCCGCGTACCGCGAAAAAAAAAAAAGAAAGAAAGAAAGAAAAAAAAAAGGAAGAGGGAGACAGAGAGAGAACCAGAGAGATGGCAGCATGAGAAGGATTCGGCCCAGCATAGGTGGAGGAAGGGGCCACAAGCCAAGGAATACAGGCAGCCCCTAGAAGCTGGAAAAGCAAGGAAACAGATGTTTCCCTGAAGGCCTCCAGAAAGGAATGCAGCCCTGCCCATACCTTGATCTCAGCCCTTGATTTGAGATCCATTTGGGACTTCTGATCTTCAGAGCTGTAAGATAACACATTTTGTATTGTAGAAGCCACTAAGTTTGTGGTAGTCTGTTACAGCAGGAATAAGAAACTAATACACCTACAAACACAGGAATTAGAATCAATTCCATTTCACATGATTGCCATTGGAAAAAAAAATACACACACACAGAGTGCATTTATACTTGTACATGATATGTTCTCAAGTATGTTCCTGAGTGCAGACAACTCCTGTCTTAACGAGGCATCGATGAGAACCTTTAAATCTTCTGTTTAAAATGCCCACATCCAGGGAATTCCCTAGCGGTCCAGTGGCTGGGACTTGGCACTTTCACTGCCAGGGACCCTGGTTCGATCCCCACAAGCCACACCATGGCCAAAAATAAATAAAATAAAACTTAAAATAAATAAAATGGTTAATTTTTAAAACCTAAAGTAAAAATAAAACGTCCACATCCAATGACCTGCTTCCCACTGCACATGTGTCAGACCTTCCAGGCCAGGACCCCCAGGACATGCTCACCTTGCATGTCAACCCCTGCCCCTGTGTCTTCATGTCACGACCTTGGGCGAGTCACGGGTGGGTGGTAGGAGTGCTTCTTAACTAGACTCAGAGACTGTGGACCACATATTTCCCCCATGGGGCACACACTAAACGAATCCCCCACTCAGCCTTGACCTAGATGGACTCTAAAAACTGCCCATGGCCACTCCAGATCCCCCTGATCCTAGGACAGGGGGAAGGCAGAGGAGCCTGAGTGGACAGAGACAGTAGTCTTAACGGACTGCAGTTAACATCATCGACGTCAGCAGACTTTACACACATGCTTGACCGTGGGGACGCGATGCTCGGGGAAGGGAGCTGTGCGGTAGAAAGACCCTGAGCCTTCAGTGCCAGAGCTTGTGGCACATTTACACTGGCTCCATTCAGGTAACTCAAAGCAGGCGTGGTGCTTGGGGCACAGAGGGCCTGCAGGAGGGGTGGGGGCGTGAGGAGGGCCAGGGGGCTGGAGCCGGACCAGCCGGACCTTGAAGCTCAAAGCAGGACCTTGAACCCATCTGATTCCCCAGTGGTGAGCAGGACAGTGAAGCTGCTAGGGGGAGAGTGGGCTGGAGGGGTGGGGAGCTGGACGCTGGGAAGGTTATTTCAAGAATCCCAGGAAGGGGTTTCCCTGGCGGTCCAGTGGTTAAGACTCCTCGCTTCCACTGCAGGGGGCGCCGGTTCGATCCCTAGTGGGGGAATTAAGATCCCACATGCCACGTGGGCAGCCAGAAAAAAAAGAAAAAAGAATCCCAGGAAGAGGACGTGGACAATGGGGAGGGGAGAGGAATAGGGGGCCTGGGCTGGGAGAACCACTTAGAAACTAGCAGCCGCAAGACCTCAGAACAGATTGGAGGTGGGGCTTGAGGAAGGTGCAATGTCCGGGTGACTCCAAGCTTCTGGTAGAGGGATGGGAGGACTCAAGGAGGCGGGGCGGGGCTGTGAGCAAGGAGAGGGGCCCCGAGTTCCTAGCTGCCTTTCCCACCCCCGGCCCACAGGGCAGAGAAGGGAACTCCTTCCTGACCTCCCCTGAAGCCACCAAAACACCACACTGGGACGAGACGAAGAACTTTCCAACACGCTACCCCTACCTTGCGACCCAGCGCCTCAGCCCAGGAGGCGGAGCAAAATTCTTGCGAAATGAGAAACAGGGCTCGCTCGCCATGGACCACGCAGCCTCCCAGTCTCCCTCAGTACCTCACCCACTCCCCAGCCGCCACGTGCTCATCCCCACCTCTCAAGCCCCCACCCCCAGCCCTCTTGGGGTCGCCATCCCCCCAACCCCAGCTCCCAAGCCAAGCCCAGAGTCGTTACTAGTGCTTATTAAGCCACTAATGAATTGAATTTTTCCCCCTCATTGCATGCTGTTAATTAGTTTCTTGTAGTAACAGAGACTATTATTCTTGGAAGTAATAACTTGGTTCAAGAGGATACGGGGAGGGGGAAGGGTAAGCTGGGACGAAGTGAGAGAGAGGCATGGACATATATACACTACCAAACGTAAGGTAGATAGCTAGTGGGAAGCAGCCGCAGAGCACAGGGAGATCAGCTCGGTGCTTTGTGACCACCTAGAGGGGTGGGATAGGGAGGGTGGGAGGGAGGGAGACGCAAGAGGGAAGAGATATGGGGACATATGTATATGTATAACTGATTCACTTTGTTATAAAGCAGAAACTAACACACCATTGTAAAGCAATTATACTCCAATAAAGATGTTAAAAAAAAAGAGAGAGAGGCAGTTTTAAGATTACTTATAATTGCTGGAGGAGGTGGGGTCTTGGGCTCAAGTGGGCGGGGCTAATCCAGGAAAGGAAGGGAATAAAGTTGACACAATTCCCTTACCTAAAAGATGACTTTTCCTTTGTCTTAATATTCTGCATTTTCCAAATTTTCTCCAGTGGAACGCATTATTTTTATCATATCAAAAGTAAAAAAGAAAAAGATTAAGGCAGGGAAGGTCTTAGAGTGTCTAGGAAAATTGTACCTGGGAGAATCAAGCCACAGAGTGCTGGGCTGGGGGCCAGAGGGCGGTGGGCTTCCTCTGCTCCCAGAGCTTCTGTTCCAGGCTGTCCTTTCCGTTCCTTCCCCATGAGCCCACAGCTAGTCAGCCCCAAAACCGGGGTGCAAAATCAAGGCTCTGCCACCAAGCCCAGGGACCTCACACGGATCCAAGCTAAGTTATGAAAACAGCTGGGAGCGATGTCCGCCCCAGATCAGGAATCAGGAGGCCACAGTCAGGAAATGCAGAATGAAAGCATCCAATACCGGGCTTCCCTGGTGGCACAGTGGTTGAGAGTCGGCCTGCCAATGCAGGGGACACGGGTTCGTGCCCCGGTCCGGGAAGATCCCACATGCCGCGGAGCGGCTGGGCCCGTGAGCCATGGCCGCTGAGTCTGCGCGTCCGGAACCTGTGCTCTGCAACGGGAGAGGCCACAACAGTGAGAGGCCCGCGTACCGCAAAAAAAAAAGAAAGAAAAAGCATCCAAAACAACTTGCCTCGGTTTCCCATCTTCACAGAGCTTGCATTCTAGTGAAAGAAACAAAGAAAGAAGTAAACAGAAAATTAAACTAAAAGAGAAGATTGTGGAGGCAGAGAAACGTACTGTAGGTAGGATGGTCGGGGTCTCCTTGAGGAGAGGCCATTTAAGATTCAATCAAAAGGATAAAAGGCGGGGAAAAACCCAGCCATTAAAAAGGGTCTTCTAGAGGATGTGTCTGTGTTTATCTCTGAGGAGGGTCCTCAGTTCACTCCCCCCACCAGATTCCTGCTTTGTCCTCAGAGCCCTGCAAAAAGCTATCACTCACACCAATAAAAGTACCAGTTAACCTTGAGTCAGACCTCAATTAGCCGCAAGGTCTTAACTCCATCAGTAGCCAGGGGGTTGGAGGGGAAGGTAGCGGGAACCGCATCTGATTCCCAAAACGACCTGTGATGTTGCAAAGCGGCCAGGGGCTGACAACTCCTTTCTCCTCAATGGGAACGCATTTTGCTCTCCCTCAGTTCTCCCAGGACGAAGCAGCCACTTACCGGCAGGAGGAACATCCTTGTCTGCTCCAATATGACCCCCATCCTTTGCTGCTGCTGCAGAGGACAGTGTTGGGCAAAGCGCTTAGGTGCAGTGGTGTGCTTAACAACCAGCTCTCCAAGGGGGCTGGTTACCAACCAGCTCTCCAAGAGGGAAAAGCCCTGATTTGCAGCATCTGCCAGCTTCCACGCTATAAATACCCCCACCCTGGGCAACCTGACGCAAACTAGCAAACTAACGCAAACTAACCTGGGCAAACTAGCAACCTGACGTCACTGAAGGCTGAGTTGAGAAGAGATGCAGGCTGGAGTGAGTCTGCCCAGCACACCATTGCTTTAGGTGTGACCCTGTGCAAGTTTCCCCATCTGCACAGTGAAGATTAAATGAGATCAGGTAGGTAACATCACCATCGGGAAGGGCCTGACAGAGGTTAGTGCTGATAAAGTAAGGGTGTCCTGGGCTTCCCTGGTGGCGCAGTGGTTGAGAGTCCACCTGCCGATGCAGGGGACACGGGTTCATGCCCCGGTCCGGGAGGATCCCACATGCCGCGGAGCGGCTGGGCCCGTGAGCCATGGCCGCTGAGCCTGCGCATCTGGAGCCTATGCTCTTCAACGGGAGAGGCCACAACAGTGAGAGGCCCGTGTACCGCAAAAAAAAAAGGTAAGGGTGTCCTTCTCCCACCCAAGGAAAGCAGAGGAGTCCTGGCACAAAGCTGAGAAACGTTATTGGAGCATTTAGGGACTGAATATCTAGTTTAACCATCTGAGCAGAGATGAGGTGGGGTGGGTTTGAAGGGGAGGGGGCAGGAAAGAGAACGGAGAATCAATTCCCAACCCCAGCCAGCCTCAGTAGAGAGTCTTGCTTACTGCGTGGTAGCAGAGGGATGGAAAATATAGCACTACTTAGGGTCCCCAGGACAGGCACCAAGCTTGTCTGTTTCACCCTGTATGCCCAGCCCCCAGTCCAGGGCACAGCAGGAAACACAGATGTTCAATAAATGTTTGCCAAATGAGTGAATGAATGCATCACAGAGTCCTCTCCAAGTAGAGGATGGTAGACTCCTCCCTCTCTCCGTCCACGCATGTGCAAAACAGGCAGCCTGAATCCTGGATGGGGCTCCGGAACGGATCACCGGGCAAGACCCCCCGGGACTCGAGGGCCTGCGGATGGGCCTGTGGTGCCGTATGAGAGGAGGTTAGAGACAACCCTCTGATTCCTTGCAGCAAATGCCCCAGAAATAAATATCATACTGCCCTAGCCCTTCCCATTGCAGCCTCTAATATCCTTACCGTGGGAAGAGGCCTTATTATTCAGTGCCCGTGGTGACAGCCAACGAGTAAATCAGCGGCCTGGAGATTGCTCCCTGGGGAAGTTGGATGTGGCTTCTGGTGATAACTGCTCTGCAGGTGCTTCGTGGGAGGAGGAGGGGTCACTCTGGGGCAGGACTGGGGGCAGGTGTTGGGAATGGAGAGAAACTCCCTGCCCATCTTCCTGCTTCCCATGAAGCTCACCTGATTGGGAATACCGCCCCACCCCCATGCTGTCACTTCCCAGGTTCTCACTGGATTGGAAGTACCCCCAACCCACCCCCGCGCTGTCACTTGCCTTCCTGGGACAGAACCAGCTCACAGGAAATAGAGGCACAATTCAAAGGAAGCATCATATGGTCTTCTGGGCACTAGTCCTTCCCAGAGCCTGCCCCCCCAGGCCCTAAATCCTATACCAGTATCCACCCTTCTAGGCTGGAGTGGGTGGGAACCCAATCCACCAGGTACAGTGGTAAGAGATCACATCTGTTTTCCAAGCATTGACACCTAATTCTTTACTATTTGTCTGGTACATAATAGCCCCTCAATAAATATATGTTGAACGAATAGATGAATAAATGAAGGCGTGAAGAAATGGTTACAGAATAGAACAGGCATGTGTGTGCATTTTTCTTCCATTTCTCTGCCTCGTTATGTTCCTAATCTTTTCAAGGACGCACCACCACACTTCATCACGGCAGCCATATAATTCACTGAGTCACACTAATTTCTAGGCTCTGACCTTAAGCGCTGCTTAGTTTTTCTTCCTTTCTTCCAGCTGTCAAAATGACAGTGCCCTGAAGTCCTCTTCCCCCCTCCTGGCGGGCATCATAAGCAAACTGGCCCCTGTGTCCACTGACCTCCTGGCCAGCAGCATGTCTCTCTACATCTAAGCAGGCCCCCACGGGATAGCCTTCATGGTCAGTCAGGATTCCAGATGCTACGCCAGGCAAGGAGCTACTTTGATGGCAGAGGGCTTTCCTGTTGCCTTGAAACTTCATGGGGAAGTAAAGTTCTGGGTACAGTGCCCGTGGAGCCAGGAAGTTGGTGAGGATTAAAGGCCCAGTTCCAAACTCTCCCCGGGGTCAGCAGGATACAGTAGCACCAGCCCCGCTACCCGCCACTCTGGCAAGTCTTTCTCCTAATTATATCTGAATTATGCAAATCAATACCAATGTCGATATACGATTTCCTCTGACAAGTCAAGAACATGCAAGAAGTGAAGACCTGGGGAGACGGAAACGCATCGAATTAGGAGTGAGTTTCTCTGTTTTTCTCTCGGCTGAGGGAATAAATGGTCGCAAGACAACACCAGAGAAGAGGTCAGGGCATAGAGCAGGGCAGAGGGCAGACGGAATGTGAAGGTGGGGTGGGGGCCGGAGGGGATCGGGAGACTGGGGTCACGCTGAGAGCATGATGGAGGTAGCATCCGTCACAGAACAAAACTGTGATCTTGGAGACTCTCTTTCCACTAAGCAGCTTAAAATCCCCCAAAGCTGGAAGTTGGGGGCCCAGGAACACAGATCGGGCATTGTCTCTTACCCCTGGACATGGACTGAGAGAGAGAGAGAGGGAGGGAGGGAGGGAGGAAGGAAGGAAGGAAGGAAGGAAGGAAGGAAGGAAGGAAGGAAGGAAAGAAGGGAAAAAGATAGGGAGGGAGGGAGGGCTATCATACATTGGACCTCTGCTACCTGCCTCTGAGAAGCATTGTACCTCCAGGCTCTCATTTAATCCTCAACAATCTGAGTTAGGTACTGTTATGGCCCCATTTCACAGATGAAGACAGTGAGGTGAGAGACGTGAAATGTCCTGCCAAGTTTCTCTGGCTGTGAACAGAAGGCTGGGACATCAACTCTGGTTGTCACACTGCACTTACTGCTTTGTTAAATGCAACTGGGGGTCATAGGCAGAGCGTGGGCTGGCAGAGAGTTGCTTTTGGAGGGGTGGAAGAGGGGACAAGGACACCCACCTGGAAGCCATAAGGGCCTTAGGCCCAAGGACCCCTTCCTGCAGGCCCCTCCTGCACGGAGGAAGCACCAGGGCTTGAGTTTATCACAAGGGCTGGCTTAACTCCCTTTGCACTTCATGCTTAACCATTTTATTATGGCTTGTCCTCCCCAGGTAGACTGGAACATACCTGATGAGCAATGTATGTACCCCGTGATCAAACGTGTTCCAAGCTGAGGGCCTGGCATGAGGCACTATGGCATAGTGGCTAAAATCTTGGCCTCTGGAAGCAGACGGCCTCCATCCAAGTCCCAGCTCTGCCACTGGTAGCTGTCTGGCTTATAACAAGTGACTCTCCATGCCTTAGTTTTGCCATCTGTAAAATGGGACTGATAACAGTGCTCGATACATGGTAGGAACCGAATAATGTTGGCTGTTGTGATTGCTCAGGGCAGGGCACCAGGTCTCAAGATGAACAAGGCACCGTATCTGTCCTTAAGGAGCTCATGGTACAAGGAGAATGGGGAAAAGACAGCACCGTGCTAAGTCTTTATTTTTTTTTTTGGCCGTGCCGCGTGGAATGCAGGATCTTAGTTCCCTGACCAGGGATCTAACCCGTGCCCCTGCAGTGGCAGCATGGAGTCCTAACCACTGGACTGCCAGAGAAGTCCCTGTGGTAACTTAGTTACAGAGGTGAGCAAAGGGGTCATGGGAGACCAGGAAGGAAGCCCTTAACCTTGACTGGCTTGGTGCTTTGGGGAAGCATGGTGTAGTCGGGGAAGGCTTCCTGGGGGTGGTGACACTAGGGCTGAGTCATGCATGCTAAGTGGTGCTCACCAGGTAGACAAGGGAAGCCACAGTTTTGCAGGCAGAGGGCTCACCTTGTGCAAAGGCCTGGAGGCATTCAGAATGTCTGCAGCAAGCACTGGCAGGAGCTAAAGCTGGAGAAGTGGGCAGGGCCTTGCCTTCCAGAGGCCATGAATGCCAGGCTAAGAGGTTGGGATTTCATCCCAAAGTGCCAGGGAGACCCTGAAGAGGGACAAGAAGAGTCTTGAACTTTGGAAATGTCCTGCATTTGAGTGGAGGCTAGAGCAGAGGTGCAGAGGAGGCGAGGCAGGAGGTTGAGTCCTAGAGCCCAAGCCCCCAGCTCCCAGCGCCCAACCCCCAGCTCCCAGACCCCAGCTCCCAGCCCCCAGCCCCCAGCTTCCAGCCCCCAGCCCCTAGCCCCCAGCCCCCAGCTCCCAGCCCCCAGCCCCCAGCCCCCAGCTCCCAGGCCCCAGCCCCCAGCTCCCAGGCCCCAGCCCCCAGCCCCAAGCTCCCAGCCCCCAACCCCAGCTCCCAGCCCCCAGCCCCCAGCTCCCAGCGCCCAACCCCCAGCTCCCAACCCCCAGCTCCCAGCCCTCAGCCCCCAGCTCCCAGCCCCCAGTTCCCAGCTCCCAGCCCCCAGCCCCCAGCTCCCAGCTCCCAGCCCCCAGTTCCCAGCTCCCAACCCCCAGCCCCCAGCCCCCAGCCCCCAGCTCCCAGCCCCCAGTTTCCAGCCCCCAGCCCCCAGCCCCCAGCCCCCAGCCCCCAGCCCCCAGCTCCCAGCTCCCAGCTTCCAGCCCCCAGCTTCCAGCCCCCAGCCCCCAGCCCCCAGCCCCTAGTTTCCAGCCCCCAGCTCCCAGCCCCCAGTCCCCAGCCCTCAGCCCCCAGCTCCCAGTTCCCAGCCCCCAGCCCCCAGTTCCCAGCTCCCAGCCCCCAGTTCCCAGCTTCCAGCTCCCAGTCCCTACCTCCCACCTCCCAGCTCCCAGCCCCCAGCTCCCAGCTCCCAGCCCCCAGCCCCCAGCCCCCAGCTCCCAGCTCCCAGCCCCCAGCTCCCAGCTCCCAGCTCCCAGCCCCCAGCCCCCAGCTCCCAGCTCCCAGCCCCCAGTTCCCAGCTTCCAGCTCCCAGCTCCCAGCTCCCAGCTCCCAGCTCCCAGCCCCCAGCCCCCAGCTCCCAGCCCCCAGCTCCCAGCCCCCAGTTCCCAGCCCCCAGCTCCCAGCCCCCAGCCCCCAGTTCCCAGCCTCCAGCACCCAGCACCCAGCCCCCAGCCCCCAGCTCCCAGCCCCCAGCCCCCAGCTCCCAGCCCCCAGTTCCCAGCCCCCAGCTCCCAGCTCCCAGCCCCCAGTTCCCAGCTCCCAGCCCCCAGTTCCCAGCTTCCAGCTCCCAGTCCCCACCTCCCAGCTCCCAGCTCCCAGCCCCCAGCTCCCAGCTCCCAGCTCCCAGCCCCCAGCCCCCAGCTCCCAGCCAGTTTTCCCTCTGTAGGGACCCCTGTGGGAGCCAGATCTCAGCGAGACTAGGGAAGCTATTAATCGCTCCAAGACGCCACAGGCCACGGTCCATTTGCTGCTTTTCTTGGTCTGTTTTGAAACTGTGAAATGAGCCCCAGTCTTCAAGGCGGCCATAACAACCATCCTGATTCTGACATTTAAATTACAGATGGCATTTTCCATTAAACAGGCACTCTCAGCAGGTTTAATTTAGCTATCAGTTCTGGTCTGTTCTTTAAGTGCTTTAAAAAAAAAAAAAAAAAGCCAACAGTGAATTCTAGGTCTCCTTCCCAGGAGGAGGGAGTGTCTCTGAAATATGACACAACTCTCATCTTCTAGCTCCCATGGGGACTCATGCAGCCTCCTGCAAACAGTCACACCCCACTGAATAATTCGCCCTCATGTACTCCCACAGGCACTCACAAAGCTACACATATATACACAGACCCAGACTCCCAGCTACAAATCCAGTGGCTTTGGGGTCATCATTGCCACAAGTGTGCAGAAGCCTGTGGCCTCTCCACCTGATCAAAGAAACAGTAAGAGATTCTGGAACCATACAGGCTTGGATTGAGGTCTGTGTTCTACGCCTAACTCACTATGTGACCTGGAGCATCTTACTTAACTTTGCTGAGTCTCAGTTTTCTCAGCTGTAAAATGAGCATAAAGATGAGACCAAGCTGGAATTAGGTATTAAAGCGTCCAGCACTGGTGCTGGCTGATATAAGTGCCCAATAATCCTTGTGCCTCCCCTCTCTCCTTCCCTTACTTAGACTGTCACCCGTCAACTTGGAGCTCTCCCGAGTCAGTTCCCTGGGTCTCCAGGCCTAGATGGTGGTGAGGCGCTGTCCACGGTGCTGAACCACACCTAACACTTCCTTTCAGTTCCAGGTGAGTTACCTCCTTCCTCCAGCCTGGTCGGCTTGCTCTGAGAATCTCCCCCCACCCAAGGTCGCTACCACAAGTGACCTGAGTGGCAAAGGTCCACATCTTCTCCTAAGGTTCTGCCTCCCCATATCCCAAAGTGGCTAAAATCCAGGTTGGGGAGCAGAGGCTCTCAAAGGAACAACATGTCTGGTCCCTGCCCTCCAGCCCCCATTGACACAGAAAATCTTCAACTTCAGCCAAGAAAAAGTCCAGCTGCTGGGCTCCATCACGTTGTAGCTGAGGCTTTCATGGTCCCAGGTTGACCCCTGCTCTCCTTTTGGGTTCCGGACAGGGTGTAGACAGGCTGCCTTCTCTGGCCACAATGTGTGCCGGTTCCAGTATCGGGGGAAGCTGGCTTTGGAGAAGCTGCAAGTGGCCGATCACTGTGTATTTGCATGCACTGCCTGTTCCCTCGCCCTAGAACAGCTTCTGATCAGGTGGAATTAGGGCCGAGGGGAGGATAAAACAGAGAGTATCACCCCTACTGTACAGTCCAGCTAACACAGGCCCAGAGAAAACCAGAAATCTACCCACTGTGTCAGGTCAGGTCTAATTCCCCAGTCAACACCAGGCCAGCAGAGCAGGTGAATGTTCTCCCAAAGAATGAGAGATTGGGCGGGGAGGAGGGGCTCATGAGGCTGCAGCCTAGAATCTGCTTAAAACAGTGTCCCCAAGGCTATGTGTTTGGGGCGTGGCTGGATCTCCAAGGGAAGGTTTTATAAGAGAGAAAACTTTTTGGCCCTGGTAGGAATTTGTTTGCAGAGCAGTTAAAGTTCACAAAGCACTTTCTCAACCACTCACCTCCTTAGCTCTGGCAGCAGGCCCATGTGCCAAGGACTATTCTCCCATTTCACAGGGAAGGAAGCTGAGGTTCAGAGAGGTGAAGTAACTTGCCCAAGGCCACCCTGGGAGAAAGCAGCAGCAGGTGAACTTGAACTCTGGATATGGGAAGCCCCATTCTCCTTATTCTCACGCCCCAGGCCACCTTACTCAGAAGGGGAGGGGAGCTGGCAGAAGACAGGGGGGCCAGAGGCCCTCTCGGTGCAAAAATGTGGGGGCCTGAGACTGAAGCTATAGGGATTCAGGGCCAGACTCAAAGAAGGGAGATGGGTGTGTATACCCACACGCACACACCCCTAAGCCCTGCACACCTGCAATCGGTACTTTCAAGACTGGGCATATCTGGCCTTAGGTAAGGCAGCAGCACCATCTTCGCAGGCAGTGCACCAACTCTTACCCTCTTGCTGTCCTTTCTACCATTTCTAACCGAAGCCTCTGCCCTCTGTCCTCCAAGCCTTCAGGGGCAGCTGTGACCAGCAAGGCCCCATATACAGGGAGACACCTATCTACTATATGCTGAATCCAGTAGGGAATTTGAATCCTTCCCTGTGCACCTCAAAACCACATCAATACGTGGGGTACTGAGTACCTGTGGTGTGTCCGGTGCCTGACACAGAATAAACTTAACTCTATGGAGTGGGCATTATTATGTCAATTTAAGGAAAAAAAATTGTATCAAGATTCAGAGAGGTAAATAACTTGCCCAAGGCCACTCAGCTTGCCAGTGGTAGAAACAGGTTTAAACTCAGGTTCTGCCTGTACTTTTTCCAACCATGCCCACTGCTCCAGGCTGGTAGCTGTGAGATGGGGGTGGCCAGAGAGGACTGAAGGGATTCTGGAAAGGTACCCTGGAGGCAGAGCACTTCTGAATTGCCCTGGACCCAGCCTCTGCTCTGCCTCAGTTACCCCACCCTTCCTTAGGTCCATAAGCCCTGCAGGTGCTCCCAACTCCCATATGCCTGCTGCCCCTTCCCCAAACCCCTGTGAGCCTCTCACCCTGACCCCTCTTCCAGAGGCCTGGAGTACCTTTTATGTATCAGGGGAAAATACTAATAAAATCTAATATTTCTTTTGAGTACTAACTGCCCAGAGCTGCACTGAGCGCTTTACATACAGCAACCGATTTCATTCTCATGACTGCCCAACACGCTGGCCCAGAGTTTCTTCCTATTTGACAAATGAGGCAACAAGTTCAGTGAGGTCTGGAGCCTGGCTCAGCATCATAGAGCAAAGAAGAGATGGAGCTGGTCACTCTGTACCCAGGCCTGAGCTGCAGACCTTGGTGCTCTGCTGTCTCTCAGAACCCAACTCCAAGTCCATTGCTCCGTGTCTATCATCACCTCTCCTTCTGACTCCTGAGATCCCATGTCCCTGGTGGACAGGGGCCAGGCAGTCCAATCAGGCACTTGAGGACCCCTAGAACCCAGGTCTCTGTCAGCTCTGCCCACTTCCTACCTCATTTCCTTCCTGGCTCCAGAGCCTTCCCACTGTTTCCACACTCCCTTCCCGGCCTAGGCCCTCTCCTTTCAGCCCTTCCTTTCCACCCAAAGGCAACAGGGCGGGGATGCTGACGTCCCTTCCCACACCTGTGCACACAGCTGATCCCAGAACCGAGGTGGCAGGACCCAGGAGGCTGACCCTCGAGAGAAGCACATCATCCCCTCCCCCAACATGGCCTCAGTTTCCTCATCTGTAACTGGAAAATTGTGAAGTGTGGGGGCGGGGGTGACCTGAGTGCAAATCCCTAAGACAGAAGGAGCCAACACTGAGGTGGGTGTGAAACAGGACTCTCCTCCTCTCCCTCCTCTACCTCCTCCTTTCTTGATCCCCAGGGCTGATGTTTGGTTGACAGAGTAGATCTCTCTGGATGAGCTTTGGGGTGGGGTTGTAATATAAAAAGGCAGCTGCAATATTATAACATGACTTTACATTGGGGGGAAATAAAACAGATACCTAGTGTTCTCACAACACAGGCTAGAGAGAATCGAGCTTGGCAAAATTGTCTCGGCCATTGGTGGATCAGACTGTGGTGGGGCATGAGGCGGGTAGGGTTACCCGGGGAGTGGGCAGAGCTACTGTGGGGTGAGAGCCCCCATCGGCCCCCTCCCCAGGGCCCCACTTCCCTCTCCCCGGCCAGGCCTCCAGCCCCTGCAGAACCGCAGCCTGGACCAGACATGGCCCCATCCTGGCAGCTCCCCTGGCCCCAGCTCATTAGCCCTGAAAAATCTGCTCAAATCCAGGGGGAGGGTTTTTCAGCTAAAATAGCTGCATCTCAGCTAGTTTTTTCCTCCCTTCCCCACATCATTAGCGAAAGTGCAGCCTCTGCAGCTCCCGAGCTGTGTGGGGTAAGGAATGATCCCTCCACTGCTCCCTGGGGACCCCTGGCCAGGCTGAGGACTAAAGGCTGGGATCTGGCCTGGGGGTGGGCTGGAAGAGCAGACAGAGCTGAAGACCATGAGGAAGCCAGAGGGAGTCCCTGCAGGGCCCCTCCTATCCTGCCCCAAAGGACACTGGGTCCCCCTCAATGAAAATTGGAAGCAATTGCTGTCAGCAGGGCCGTGGTCAGCTGAGAGCTTGCCCTGCACCAGACACTGAGCCAGACACCCACTTGTCCCTGCCCGAGGCTGTTCGGGGTGGGACTCCAAGTTAGACTTTCATCCCAGCGCCCAGGCCTCCATCTTCGAGCCCCACAGCGTTTGCCCCCTCCTCTCAGCCCTGTGGTTCTCAATGGGTGACTCCACTCCAGGCCTTTCCCATCAGGATGCCATGGTAACGAGCTCAGAGGCGGACATGTGAACCCACTGGACTTAATGCTGGAAATACATAGGCCTGGCAGGTGCCCAGCCCCTTTCGGGGTGAGCCTGCCTGGGATGAAGCCACATAGAGCTGAGAGACAGAGAGAACAACCGAGTTCTGAATATACTGGTGGAGCTTCTGCATCCAGCTTTACCTGAAAGAAACCTATCCTGGGCTTTTCTGTTAGGTGAGCCCCCAAGTCTGCTTTTTAATTAAACCACTTTGAGTTGCATTTCTGTGATTTATAGCTGAGAGAGTAGCAACAAGCGCAAGGATTTTAGCACGCCTCATTTTTTGGATCAGGAAACTAGGCCCAGAGAGGTTAAGCTACTTGCCCCAGGTCACACAGCTATGAATGGGCCAAACCAGTACTCCAGAGTGAAAAGCTCCCAACTGGAACCTGATCCCCCTGAAGTTCCTGGAGGAAGGGGACTGGGGGAGTCTCTGAAGCCATTTTAAGCAGGACAAGGTACAAAAAGGTAACAGGTTGCCATGGTTACCAGCTCACTGTGTGGTCCCAGACAAGCAACCTCACCTCTCTGAGCCTCAGACTGGGAACAAAATGTCTCAACCCTGCAGACCGCAGGTGGCCCTCAGGCAGGCAGGATGGCTGCCTCTTGCCCCCAACCCCAGAGGTCTGTAAGCAGGGGGCTTCCCCAGCCAGGCAACAGAGGCCTCCCACAGCTGTCGGACACTCCCCACCACACACACTCCACCTGGTTTTAAATGTCTCTCAAATACCAAATTCAATTTCATGTATCCAGCAGCTCTGCAGTGCAGAATTCATCAGATGAGGAGCCTGCTTTTCGGGGAATAATTCATTTTTCCGGTGTTGGAGAGGAGAGTAATTGACCCACGGGGCTGACGCCTCCCTCCCTTTCTCCTTCCTCAGGACCATCTGATTCCAAATGCAGCCCTGAGACTGTTAGGTCAAAGTCACAGCAATAAATAGGAGGGAGGGCTTCTGCTTTAATATATTGGATTATTCTGCTCGGTGGTGACGAAAAACAAGATTTAATTCCCCGAGAAACGCCAGCAGAGAAAATCATTTCCCTGCCTGCTTCTCCCCTCCTTTCTTTTTTTCCTTTTTATTTTTTTCAGGAACAAAATCTTTGTCTTTGTGCAGGTTTTCAGCCTCGCCACACCCTACACGACCAGAGACTTCCCCGCACCTGCCCACCCCATCTAGGATCCCTTCTCCCTCTCTGCCCAACTCCCCCTCAATCATGGGTCCCTGAGGACAGAGGTTTCTCTTTGAATTTAGATGACATTATGGTGCTTAGCACATTGATCAATTATAACAATAAGCCCGGGGAAAAGACCAGTTAGTACCACAGCTCCGACTGATGGGACAGGAAGCTAAGCGCTGGCTAAGAAAGTAATTTACCTTCCTACTACTCCTCAGATCAAGAGTCCACTCACTGCTTCCTCCAGGAAGCCTCCCCTGATTAAGGTCCAAGTTAGCCGCCCCTCCTCTGGGTTCCCAAAATACAGTGGGCTTCCCCCTCACAGACCTTTTATTATTAGACGGTAGTCAACAGACTTGTGCATTTTATTTATTTAACAAACTTGTCATAGCACTTGCTATGTGCAGGCCCTGACCCAAGTGCTTTCCAAATATTAATTCATTTGATCCTCATAACAACCCTATGGTAGAAACCCTATGACTGGCCCCATTTTACATGCGAAGAAACTGAAACACTGACTGGTTATGTGATTGGCCAAGGTCACACAGGCAGGGATGGCCAGCACTTGGAATCCAGGTGTCTCCTCCTTTAGTCTGTGAGCTCCCAAGGGACAAGGACCCCGTTGGTTCACTAAACCCAGAGGCCCCAAGCCCTCCAACAATCCCACCACTTACAGGACTGAAATCCCCCGTGAAAGTCACGTGGGAAAGCCCCTGGGTGTGGAGAGAATTCCAGCTCTGGAGTGAGACAGATGTCAGCTGAATTCCAGCTGTGTGACCTCGGGCGAGACTGCGCTGCTCTGAGCCTCAATTCTGTCACCGTCTCTCAAATAGGAATGAAAATAGTACACAGGCGTGCTAGGAGGATTAAATAAAGCCATGCACCAACGGCGCTTTGAACACACATAGTGAGCACTCAGTAGGTGTGAAAGATCATGGACTATCAAATGAGGGCTTTGGGGATACTTTCGCCACACTCAGAAAAAGAACAAAACCTTATCAATCCAAGTAAATGAAGCAAGCTCTGAGATCTGGATGGAAGGGTGGATTTTTCTTAATAGTAGTAGTAAGATGGGTGAGTTGCCAAGAATTACCGAGAAGAGTTTTGCAAAGCACACGCAATCCATTTGCTTCTGGGAGTTACCGAGATGTGGGAGGGTCTGAAACAGGGACTTACTGCACCTGAAACAGCACTTGATGGGTGTTTCAGTCATTCAGCAAGTGTGTATCGAACGCCTTTCAAGTGCGTTGAAGGCTCATGGTGGGGGGAGGGGCACGAGCCTTGGGGGCCCTTGGACCCAGGCTTCATCTCAGCTGGCTCTGCAGCTTACAGCTTTGTGACCTTGACCATGAGCTCCACCTCTCAGAGCCTTGGCTTCCTCGTCTATAAATTGGGATGACAAAATGGAGCTTTGCTGGGGGAGCCAATAACGTAGCCAGTGTAGGAGATGCAGAGGGAGCTGTTCCCTCCTGCTTCTCAATAACAGCAGCCCCAGCCGCAGCAGTCAGCCTCATCCCATCGGCCTCCCACCCTGTGCAGGCAACCTCGGCAGCACCGGGAGCTGGGCCTGGAACCTAGCTCCTTGGAGCAGCAAAGCAGGTAGGCAGGTGTGGTTGCAAGTCCCACTTTGCAGATAAGGATCAGGGGCAAAGTCAGGTGAAATCCAAATGTTTCTGCCTCCAAATCCATGCTCTTAACCGTGGACAAGCAGCCTCCCTGATTCCTGGGAGAGGAAGGGAGGAAGGAAAGCAGGGTGGGAAGGAGGCTGGAGACCCCTGCATGCAGGTTCATTTATCAAAGGCGACCCCAGAATGGAGCCCACACGGCTGAGACAGGTCACAGAGAGATCCCCTGTGGGAGGAAAAGTAGGGGAGGGTGCCAGGCGGCCTGGGATGGAGATGGGGGAGTGATGAGAGAGCACTGGGACCTCAGGGAGCAGATGCCTGGTGTGTGTAGGGGGTCAGGAATTCCCGGAGCCTCCCTCTGTGTCTTACAAACATCACCTGGGTGGGTGGGTCCATGCTCTTCATCTCCACTTCTTTGCCTCCAGCCCCCTCCCTAATCCAGGCAGTTCTTCCTTACATCTAACAGAAATCTTTCCCGCTGCATCACCAACAGACCCTGGCTGAAGCACTAGGAGATGCCCCCGGCACTGCCCACCCCATCTGCAGAGCTGGTGGCGGCTCCTGGCTTAGGGCGGTAATCCTGCTGACAATTAATTGGCTTTTGTTGGAGGAGAATGAATACCATCTCATCTTTTTTTTTTTTTTTTTTTTTGCGGTACGCGGGCCTCTCACTGCTGTGGCCTCTCCCGCTGTGGAGCACAGGCTCCGGACGCGCAGGCTCAGCGGCCATGGCTCACGGGCCCAGCCGCTCCGCGGCATGTGGGATCTTCCCGGACCGGGGCACGAACCCGTGTCCCCTGCATCGGCAGATGGACTCTCAACCACTGCGCCACCAGGGAAGCCCCCATCTCATCTTAATCTTCATTATTCTCCTTGTTCAGCAGAGTCAACACAAGATTAGGTTTAATTTATGGGGGGAAAAAATAGCAAAGTCATTACTCACCAGATCAGGATTGGATCTGCCTGGGTGTTCTGTGTTCACTGCAGGCAAGGGGCCACGAGGAAGGCCCAGAGTTCTGCGGAGGTGGGGACAGACTCGGGGGGGGAGGTGAGGCCCCCAGACCCGTTTGAGGCTGGATCCCTGGAGACCACCAGCCCTTTCCAGTCTTAGAGGACTCAGGCCTCGGAGGACTTAGCCTCCTAAATGTTTCTCAGGAGCCTCTGGCATAAGAGCAGCCCCAAAGCAGGGCAGGGGGCTCAGCTTCTGTGGACCGAGACCTAGCCCCAGTCAATGGAAAGCAATCAGGATTTGGATTCAAATCCTGACTTCTGAGGCCCCTTCCTCTGCAGAGAACTGGGCCTAACCAGCCCTGCCAGGGGACTCCCTTGACAATGCTGACACCTAGTGGTGCTTAGAGGAACTGGTCCTTCCCTCCCTCCTCCTCCTAAGTCCCCAGATAAGCTATACCATGTATACAAAAACCCAGATTTACAAAGTAAACAGATCAGAAAGGGAAAGAGGGACTTTTATCCATTTCAGAATGGTTAAATAGATTTCCACCAAGAAGTCTAAAAGAAAATTCGGGAATTCCCTGGCGGTCCAGTGGTTAGGATTCCGGCCTTTCACTTCTGTGGTTCAGGTTCAGTCCCTGGTGGGGGAACTACCTGTAAGCCGCACGGCAATCAATCAATCAATAAAAGGAAAATCATTTTCCCTTCCCTGATCCCTTAATCAAAATAGCTCCTCCTTCTGTCTGGGGCAATGATATGCAGAGAAGCCCTGGAGCCCCACAGTCCTTGTCATTTCCAACTCTTTCCATTCCTCCTGCCCTAGCTCTGTCCTCTGGCACGTGCCCATCTTTGACCCTGTACCACAGAGAAGTGGCTAGGGACAGCTCAACTACTTACTCATCATATGACCCTGGGCAAGTTACCCAACATCCAAGTCTGAGCTCTTTCATTTATAAAATGGGAATATCTCTATCTACCAGAGAGGCCGTTGAGCAGATTAAATAAGCCTGTGTGCGTAGCACAGGAATCGGCACCAGTAAGGCCTCAGCAAACGCCTGTCGTCCTCACTGCCATCATCATTATCATCCTGTTCATCCTGCTACTCATGGGAAATTTGGTTTCATCAAGTAAACTGTAAGCTTCTGAAATCTGACTCCCCAACCCAGCTCCTGCTAGATAAAGGTTTTTCCTTAAAGGACACTGATATCACATCTGCTTCTTGTAGTCTTTATATCTTATAAGACAGAGCACACAGTTGGTGCTCAGGAAACCCTCAGGATTGCCTGCCTACATCTCCAACCTCATGTCAAACCACTTCCCCACTTGCTCACTGAGCTCCAGCCATGCTGGCTGCCTTTCTGATCCATAAGTAAGTTCATTCCCACCTCACGGCCTTTGCACTTACTGCTCCTTCAGTGTTCTTCCGCCAGATATCTGGTTTCTCATCATCATTCAAATGTCACGTCCTCAGAGAGATCCTCCCTGATCACCTGGACCAAAGTAGCAGTCCCACCCTCACTCTCTACTTTGTTGACTGTACTGTAGAGGTCAAGTGCCTAAGTGACTGGGTAGAATTCCAGTTCCACCACTACCTAGCTGTGTGGCCTCAGATAACTTGCTTTATCTCTCTGTGCTTCAGTTCTCTCATCTGTAAAAATGGAAATAATAATGGTTCCCACTTCAGAAGGTTATCATGATGAATCAATATATATACAAAGGTCTTGGAGTAGTGCCAGGCATGTCTATTAAGTGCTATATCATGTTGGTAATTATCCTATTTATTTAACTGCATGTGTTTATGTTTCTCCATCTAGACTGTATATTCCAGGAGGACAGAGGCCTCGTCTGTTTTATCCCTGCCTGGCAGAGAGTAGGTGCTCAAAAACATCGGTTGATTAGAAAGGATCTTAGGGGCCATGCAGGCCTCTCTCTCCTTAATCACGTTCTGGTGCCTTTGAGCCGTGTGGCCGACCTCTCTGCCATCTCTGGCTTCCACACTCCTCGGGGCCCTGAGGCGCCCCCTGCTGGACAGCGTGTAGGTTTTTCCTCGAGGGAAGGTGATAGCTGCCTCCTGTAACTGTCAAGTTTCCACGCCTGCCTGGCTCTGCCTCTAGAGTAGGGACAGTAAACTGAAGGGTTTGGAGCACGCTCTCTGGAGCCAGACGCACCTGGATCAGAGCTTGCGCTTCTCCAGTTACTCTGGGTGTCACATGCCAGGAAAGTCTCTCGTCCTCAGTCTCCTCGTGTGTAGAAGGGGGTAGCCATACCCTTGTCCCCTTCCCCATATTCAACTGGGTGACAGGACGTACCCCGTGCACAGTGAGCCTTGCGGGCCCCCCTTCCCCCAGCGTCAGCCCTCGGATGACCCACAAGAAGCTGTCTCGTCTTCCCAAGCTAAACATCACCAGCGGATCCAGCGGTGCCTCCAGTGACAGACACGCAGGGACGGTCGGCACCACCCCCTTATCCAAGCCCCTCAGGTCTCCTCTGTGGGCCCCATGCCCTCGGGGGAGAGTCTGGCCCCTGGCCTCCTGGCTCGTTCCTCTGAGAGCCGGCAGCTGGCTGGAGGCGGCCTTGCTGGGCTTGCATCCTCCTACACACTTGCCCCCCAACTCCCTGGCTGCTGCGTCTCCCCCGTCGTGACCCCAGAAGCTGAGGTTTCCCTGGGCCTTCTCCTGACTCACTCCACACTTGTTCCCAGCTCTCACCAGTGCCCTTGGCTTTGACTGCTGGCCACAGACACTGCAACTCCTCTATCTCCAGCCCAGAGCCGCAGATTCCTTATGGCCCTCTTTCCTGAATGCCTCCTGGGGAGAGCTCCCCCCACCTACAGCACCTTTCATGCCTCCCATATTCCCGCCCTGACATCCAGTCCTCTGGACACCTGGACCCAGACTCCTGGCCTCTCACATCCACCGCACCTCTCCATCCAGCCTCCTCCTTCAGCCCAGGCGTGGGCTCTGGTCCTCTCCTGACTCATCCCCACCTGTTTCCCAACACGCTCATCCTAGGCCCTCCTCACCCGAAAGCGTTGCTTTGCCTGTCACTCCTGCACATAAACCTGGGAGCTCATGGGGGTGACCCACTTCCTTCATGGCTCCTCATCAAACTGGGCTCCCAGGGCGAAGCATCGCTTCTCCTGTCTGATCGGCCACTCAGGTGGGTGTGGAGGATGCCCCTCCCACTGGACTGTGAAAACCCCTAAAAGGACCAATGGTGCTCATGGAACAAGGGGCTGTGCCTCCACCTTCAGACCGGGAGTCCTCAGGGATTTGTCTTTCCTTGTCTGACAGGATGCTCCCAGGGCAGGGGCTATGCCTCCACCATTAGACTGGAGGCCCCCGTGACACTGGATATATCCCTTCCCCAGAGGCCCCATCCTCGATGTGGCCAAGCTGGTGACTCTTCCTGGGACAAGGAGTGTCTGACTTACCCCTGCAACTTTAGGACCCTGTGCTGGGCCTGGCCCCTGGTTGGGGCGTCAGGAATCATGAGTGAATGAATGAGCCAATGAGCAAATGCAGGCAGGCTCCAGCTTAAACTCTGCAAGCCCACCTGACCAGCAGGTGGCATCAGGGCTCAGAATCAAAGGAAAGCTGGAGGGGCATGGAGATTTTATTGGTCATCCTTTAGGAGAGGAGAGAAGATGTTTCAGACCCTCACCCACCCCCAAGACCAGCAGCTGAGAGTCCTGGGGAGGGGGCTGGGTTTGAGAGCTGCTGGGGAGGCCAGAAAGGGAGTTCCTGGTCCAGAGCCTAGCACCACACCCTTCCCTCCACCCCTCCCCTCAAACCAGTACCAGGGGCCAGCCTCTGGGCAGGGCTTGGAAAATGACCAATGAGACCAGATGCTAATGACTCTTGTCTGATCCAATACCAAGCCAAGGAGGACAGCGTGAAGTGGGCATGAACTGAAGAGGGACACCAAGCTGATCCTTCCTGTGCCCCCCAGCCTGTCACCCCCCCATCCCCCACCTCAAGCCACTGGCATCCATCCCTGTGCCCAGGAGAATTGGTACCCTAGATGAGATGCTGCCACCACCCACCATCCTGCCTTCAGGAAAAAAAAAAAAAAAACGGGGAGAGGGATCAAGAGAGGCCAGGAGGGGGGGCCCACACACACACTCGGTTCTGGCTTCTGGGCAGCTTGGGTGTCAGTCGGGCGCCAGGCCCAGCTCCCCGCTCCCTGGCCTCACAATCCCAGCCTTTGTCCGGCGGGACCAGGACCGGCTGGCTCTGCACCCGCCCAAGGGCCCCTGGAAACCAGAGCAGCTGGAACCCCACCAAGTATTTTTCCAGGCTGGGCCAGGGGCCCTCAAGAGACAGAGACTGAACAAAGGGAGGGGAGTTCATTCATCCCTGTGTTCATTCATTCCTTCCTCCGACAAATAATATTTATTGAGCGCCCATTTTCGTGGCAGGCACAGTGTTAGGTGCAGGGGATTCAGCAGCGGCGGGCCCAGTGTAGGCCCACGCCCTCACCCATCTTATTTTCTAGATGCAAATATATACCAACAAAACCCATCTTTCCCTCTGAGGGGGCTGGTCTTCGAGCATGGGACGGGAGAGGAGTGCGCCGGGTGCGGAAGGTCAGGATGCTACCGACTAAGCCCTATCTACCCCCGCGCCTCTGGCCCTCCAAGGCAGCTGGGGGAGGCTGGAGGAGGGGTCACTCAGGGCTCCACCCACACGCTGCTGTTGGTCACCCGGGCCCCGAACCAGCCCTTCCAGTAGACGCAGTCCTGTCCGCCGTGCTCGAAGCGGACGAAGCGGACGCCCGGCCCATAGTCGGTGAAGGTGTGGGAGATCTGTGGGTGGGGAGTCAGGGGGAAGGGGGAGGGAGGGTCAGGCTCGGAGTCCCGAGGCTTCCCCCAGCCACCCCACCCCGGCGCTCTGACCCTCATCTAGCCCCCTGGATTTCTCAGCGCAGCCTCTCGGCCAGTCCAACCCTGCCCCGCCCACACGGGCCGTGGGCGGGCTATTCACGAGCCCGGCCCCACCGCCCCCGGGCCTCCAAGCTCACCTCAATCCAGCCACCGTCGTCGCTGTCTTGTGGCACTGCCACCTGCCCGCTGTTGAACTCGGCCAGCACGTCCTCGTGCTCTGACAGCAGCTTCACCGTGAGCTCGTACAGGCAGCCGGCGTCTCTGCGGCCCGAGTACCTGCGCCGAGGGAGGGAGGGAGGAAGCGCCCGGGGAAGGCTTCAGCCCTGCTGAGCGGGTACTCTGGGCCCAACCCTCTACAGGAGTTAACCCTGCTGACCGGAAATACCAATGTTCCCATTTTACAGATGAGGAAACCGAGGCCGGAGAGAGAAAGTGACTTGCCCAAACCCAAGGACTAAACCCCAGATGGGCCAGACCCAGTGTTGGGACCAAAGCCAACCCACAGGGACACTTTTTGTTGGGGCAGCAGGTGGATATTAAAAAACAAAAACAAAAAAAATTGCCAACATTTAAAACTCAGGAGGGGAGATGGATTTTCACCTTCTCCTGAAAACCCATGGTCATGTGACTGCAAGCTCTAGAGCAGGGAGGCAGCAGTCTCTCAAGCAGAGTAGCCGGTTCCAGTTCGCCCCTCAACCCCGCTCCCCTTCCCCCACGGCCGCTCACCAGTCCTTCACCACGATGGCCGGCTGAGTGGTGTCCAGCAGCTCCTCCCAGTAGCCCTCAGCCTGCAGGTCAATGACCTGCGCTTTGCGACACCACCTGGGAGACTGGGGGTTAGGACTGAGTGGAGGTCCCCTCCCCCCCCTTCTCATCCATCCCCCTTCTCCTTACTCGAAGGAGGAGGCGAAGTACTTCTTGACACTCTCGTCGTGGATGAATTCCACCCCGCAGTCTCCGGGCAGCTCCTCCACCCTCCAGCCGTCCCCACCGTGCTCCACGTCGCACCAGCCCTCCAAGTCCTCTGTAGGAACACCACAGCCCCACGCTGGTCACCCAGCCCCTGCGAGGGTGTGGCAGGGTGGCTCTTGCCCCTATCGTGGGGGGGAGGATGAACGTGGTCCTTGAATGGTGTCGCGGTGGGCAGACGATGGTGGGCGTGAATGGTGAGCACTTCCTGTTTGTCCCCAGCTTCTCTCTCCCTCCCAGGAGGGTCCTCCGCGGGGCCTGTCTTGCCCCAGCTCCCTGGGGGGTGGAAGGATCTGGGAGAGAGACAACTCCCGCCCGCCTCCCCGACTTCCCCCGCCCCGGAGCAGGACAGGAGGATAATACTACAGTCTGTACTGGGGCTACTCTGTGCTGGGCACTGCGCCAAGCGCCTTATCTCATCCACCCCTCAAAGCAGGCTGGCCTTGTTACTGCCCATGGTACAGAAGGGGAAGCTGAGCTCCCCAGGCCGGGCTGACGGGGCGCGACCCCTCACCTTCCCCGCACGGGTTGCGTAGCAGGTTGCGCCGCCTCTTGCTCAGGAAGTAGAACTGCTGCCAGTGGTCGCGCTCTTCCTCGGGGCCGCCCTCTGGTACCAGACCCTCTTGCTGACACTTGAGCAGCCACAGGGGAGAGCCGTCGACCAGCTCCTTCCAGCGCAGGCACACCAGGCGGCAGGCCTGCACCAGCTCGGCGGCGGGCAGCTCGGCCAGCACGCGAAGCAGCAGCGGCTCGGGCAGCTCGTCCAGGTACGCGGCCTCCTCCTCCTCCTCCCCCTCGTCCTCGGGCCGCTCCTCCCCGCCGCTCGCCTCCTCCGCGCCAGCCTCCTGCTGCTGCTCCTCCGGGCTCGCCTCCTCCGGCTGGCCCACGCTCTCTGCGGGCGGGCGGGCGGGGCGCGGCTGAGACTCCCCCCAGACTGCCCCCGCCGCGCGCCACGGCCGCGATGTGAAAGGCGTCCGCCCCCACCCGCGCTCGGACAGTCCTCAGCGGGCGTCGGAGTTTCCGTGACCAGAGCCTGGGACCCTGTGGAGGAGGCCCAGGAGCCCGGGGCCACAGATCAGCTCCAAGTCTGAAGAGTGGCCTCAGAGGCCTCAGTTTCCCCTGCAGTGCCAGTAAACCCCATACCTGAGCCGACAGCAGGAACTGATGATACTCCTGACACAATGAAGCCCTCTCAACGGCCCTCTAAGATCCCTGCTCCGGTCACCTCCTCAGGGGAGCCCTCCCCAACTTCCCCTACTACAGCATCCTCTCACCTCACCGCTGGGAGTTCCGTCCTTCCTAGCTTTTGTCCAAGGGTTTGACGGTTTATAAACACCTTTCCCGGGGACTAGACTGAGGGAATGAGGGCAGGAACCGGGTCTGGGAAACTCACTGCTTCATCCCCCATGTTTGGCATCTGGCGCCCTACCTGGCTCCCTGTCACTTAGCAAGTGTTAGGCACCATTCTGAGCGTTTTAATTTTTACTCTTTAAATCCTCACAGCATCTCTTCTAGGTTGTCCCTATCACCATCCCTATTTCCCTGATGAGGAAACAGGGACAGAGAGGTAAAAACACCCAGGATCATGCAGCAAATGAGTGGTCGGAGCCTGGATTCGAACCCAGGCAGTCTGGCTCCAGAGCCACCTTTAACCATCACAGCCCTGAGAAAATGATTCGTTGAGTTGAGGGTTATGATTTTGATTTCACAGATGAAAATGCTCAGGTTCAAAGATGGGGAGCGACCTGCCAAAGGTCACACTGCTGGTATTCAGGCAGGGGATGCGGGGATCTGAGGCCTGAAGGGAAGGGAGAACAGGGGCTTGGGGATGGGGGAGGGAAGCTCGTTAAAAGAGAACATGTATATCAAATAGGGAGATGTAGTAAGTGCTCGGGAAAGAAGGTTTCTTCACTCCTTTTCCTATTCCTGGCCCTCAGCTTCCTCGTCTGTAAAATGGGGGTAATCCCAGGCCAATCAGACAGTCATCTGATGTTCAACTCTTCTGAGGAGGGGGCAAGGGCATTCCAAATTATGAGAAGAGGGACTGATATCAGGAGCTGTGGGCTGGACTGTCTCCTGGATCCTGGCTGGCCTCAGCTGGGCCATTGAAGCCTTGAATAAGTGGATACCGAGTGGAGGAGGGAAAGACAGTGTGGAGGTGACAGAGCCACTCTGGGTGATGGGGGAGGCCACTGCTCTCAGACCTAGGACAGTGGGGGTGGGGGAGTCCTAAGTGCTGGGCCCTGGAAAGCCAAGGTGGTGGTGGAAACAGGCCAGGCACCAGGGGAGGAACGAGCAGGGCCTAGACCCAAGACTGGGTGTTGCCAGAACCTGGGCGGCCAGCCCTTCACCTCCTCATATGCAGCATTTCCCCACTGCGCACACTCTCAGCCCCCTGAGAGCCCAATCAGGGTTTACGTCTTTGGAGCCCAGAGCACACAGTGAGTCCTCAGTAGATCTTATTTAGTGAATCTTATTACTCAGCACAGTTCCCTTCATTGTTAGTTTTTTGTTTTGTTTTGTTTTTTTTGCCACATCTTTATGATGTGGGGCTTCACACTTCCCTTTTGGCAAGGAGGAAACTGAGGCCCAGAGAGTCTTACTGACTTCTCCCAAGTCACACCGCAGAACTGTGGGATGGCGGAGAGGAAAATGCCTGCCCTGAAGCCATGTCACCTGCCCATCTTGCTGCCCACAGCTCTCTGGGGAGCTGGGCCCAGTGCCCTCACCTCTCCACCCCTCCCCCTGCCCTGCCCTGCCCTGGCCCTGGTGGACACCTGATGCTCCCCCGAAAGGTGCACCTCGCCCAGTCCCCTCTCCTGGCCCCAGGCCTGGCACTCAAGGCCCCAGATCTGATTACAGGCCCCCCCACCCCCTCTTGAGCACACACAACTCCCCACATTGTTGCCTTCGGAAAGTTATCTGGCCCCTGGAAGCTGCCTCCGAGGCTTATTCACTCACCTGGATTGGGCCCCTGAGTCCAGGGAATAGCTGGGCCCTGGGAAGAAGCAGGAACCCATTCTGGGGCCCTATAAAGGGTGGGGCAAGGGGGCCACGGATTGGGGGCAAGAGCGGAAGGAGGTAGGATTTTCAGGGCTGGAGGGACGCGGTGGGGAGCTCGGCTGCCTGAGTGAGCATCAGTCTGTTTCCCGTTGTCTCCCCAAGCAACTGGCCACTCTCAGATGGGCCTGGTGAGGGAGGGGTGGGGGCAGGTCTTGTTCCCACCCCGACTCAGCAGGCAACCCCTACAGGCCCAGCGGAGAGTTCTAGAGATGGGGAGCGGGGGACCTTTGGTGCCAGACAAGATGACTGGGCAGTCTCAAAGGGCCCTGAGCACCGGCTAGAGCTGATGTCCCAACTCTCCCTCACCACCAGCCTGGTTCCCACTGGGCATCCAGCCACCCAAAGGAAGGACAGCCCCTCCAGACAAGGGATCGCAGGAGGAAGGCTGGGATGGGGTGAGGAGAAGCCAGTAACCCCAAGAAATTCATGGAGATTCAGGCATCTCACGGCCCAGAGTTGGCAAATGGAAGAAGCTGATGGAATAAAAAGGCTTGTGGCCTCTTCCATCCCAGATAGGTACCAGACCCGGGTCCAATAGACCCTCAGGAGGTGGGAACGTGGGATTACTCATACGCTATTTCCCGGGTAAATGGGACCCGGGAGTCCTCCCTCTCTGCCTGTCATCTCTCAAGGCCTCCAGCAGATCAAGACACCAGACAGAGGACTGTGCTCCTTTGACACTGTCTCAAGGGCTTTGCTTGGGTGAAAGTGTGTCGCTCTGTGTATCGGGGCCCCCTCGCTCTCTGATGCCCCCTCTCCGTAGCACTCGCCCGCCTGCCCCGGTCACCCCTCCAGGGCTGAGCGAGTGGATCCGGCGGCGGCGGCTACCTGGGTCACCGTCTCCGTCCATCGCTGCAGAGCGCTGTCGCGAGAGGAGGAGGACCCGGAGCGCTGCGGGCGGGCTGTCCGAGTCCCGCGGCGGCGGCGGCGGCGGCGGCGGCGGCGGCGGCGAGTCCAGGCGCTGCTCACGTCTGGGTCGGGTCCCGGCCGGACGCGCCTCTTAAAGGTCTCCGCCTCCGCCCCCGCCCCGCCTTTGGCCCCGCGCCGGGACGCCCCACAGTCCGGAGCGATCGGCCCGAGGCCTGAGGCTCCCGGTTCCTTGGCGGACCCAGGAGGCCAAGAAAGGTCGGGAGTCGTTTCTTTTTTTTTTTTTTAATGGGGGCGGGTGGGAGTCCGATTCGGGGCGTCTCCCAGCACCCTCCTGGGGTGGCTGCTGGGAGGAGGCTGGGAGAGTCTGGGTCATGCGGAGGGTGTGGGCAGAGGCTCCTCCCGGCACGACACCGCCCCGCCCCAGGTAATTTTCCTACATCCGTGGGGGGCGCACCCCAAGCCGGGTGCTCCCCGCGGGCCGGGGACCGGAGCGGGCCGTGGAGGCGGGGCCGGGGCGGGGCTCGGCGGGCTGGGGCGGGGTTGTATCCACCGGCGACCGCAGGCGGAGGCTGGCTCAGCCCCTGCTACGGAGCGGGATCGCACAGCGGTGGCAGAGGGCAGGTGACCGGCGGGAGTGGGCGCGGGGAGCGCCGGGGCGGGGACGGGGGGTGCGGGGGCCGGGCGGGCGGGCGGCCTCGGCGGTTCCGGGCCCAGCAGCAGTGCGCCGAGGGAGGCCCGCGCGGACAAGGCCCAGGCGACGGGGTTGCGCGGCGCGGCCTCGAGAGGCGGCGCGAGCAAGAACCAGAGCTGGGGTCGCCATCGATGCGCAGGGGTCCAAGCCTAGACTTTGGGAAACATTTGAAAGCCACGAGGAGGGATGGGAAGTCGAAGGCGCGCGGGGACACTCGGGGCTGGAGCCCAGCCACGGGGATGGGGGTGGGGGTATAGGAAAGCCCGCTCCCCATCGCCCACCTCTTCTCCAGTCCCAGCCAGGCAGAGCATTTACTCCGTGGTCTCGAAAAAGTGGCTAGGGCCCTTGGGACCTCGGTCGGAGACAATGATAATTATCCCTGCCCCCCCCCCCCCCATATCTCCGCTCCTCCGTTTTGAGGATGGGAGAGAGAATGCGGAAGGTACCAGACAGGCTGCGGGGCTGCGAATTGTGATTTCCATGCTAAAGACCGTCCGACCTATTGAAAAAAGCTGGCTCTAGATTCAGAGAAGGCTCAGGCTCCTTTCCCCTCTGTTCCTGTCTGTGTGACCTTGGGCAGATCCTGATACCTCTTCTGCCTCCTTAGCCTCCCTTAGAGGCTATTGTGAGCTGCCAGTAAAAACAATCAGAGCTCTGAGCTTCTTTACTGAGCTTCTGCTGTGTCCCAAGCTCCTTGTACCCCCTCTAGGAGGTAAGTATTGTTCCTGGCCCCATTTTACAGAGGAGGAAACTGAGGCTCAGAGAGGCCCAGTGACTTTCCTGAGATAGTCAATGGCAGTGCCGGGAGGGAACCTCCACCACCACGGGGTGCTGCGAATATTGGGTCCTGGGGAGAGGATCAGGTCTGTAGTGTAGCTTTCAACAACCACAGGAGAGCCATGGCGGTGGGGAACATCAACGAGCTGCCCGAGAACATCCTGTTGGAGTTGTTCACGCACGTGCCTGCCCGCCAGCTGCTGCTGCGTTGCCGCCTGGTCTGCAGCCTCTGGCGAGACCTCATCGACCTCGTGACCCTCTGGAAGCGCAAATGCCTGCGTGAAGGCTTCATTACCAAAGACTGGGACCAGCCCGTGGCTGACTGGAAGGTCTTCTACTTCCTCCGCAGCCTCCACAAGAACCTCCTGCATAACCCGTGCGCCGAAGGTGGGGTGCAGACTGGGTATGATGTGCCCCCAAACACACAGACTGTCGTGATACCAGCTAACATTCATTAGGCGCTTACTATGAGCCAGCCAGGCACTTTGGGGGGTTTAATTCCTTTCTCACAATAATCCTAAGAGGTAGGTACTATTAGGCACCCATTTTTCAGATGGGAAAACTGAGGCCAAGAGTGGCATTGTTCCACTCTTATTCCACTCTGAAGGTTATTTCCCCAGTGACCTTTCCTAGGAGAGGGAATGTTGGCCAGTTGGAATGAATTGTGCCGAAGACACAAGACCAGGAAGTCAGAGCCATATTTTCTTGGCCTGGCTCCCAGACTCCAGGACTAGGCCTACTAGGACTGCCCAGAAGACAAAGGGGGCTTTGCTTATGAGAGAATGAGAGATCCGGTCTTCTTCCCAGCACATTCCAACAAAAGGTAAAACAAAACTTCTGCGGTCATCCAGAGCCCCCTCTTTTCCCTTGCTGTGCTGTAAATGACTAAGTAGACACTTTGACGGCATGAGAACCTCAATCTCTATTATGTGGCCAAATTCTGGAGCAAAGTGATAGTAAAACAACCCCAAGCTGTCCGCAGCTTTCACATGCCTGCCTCCCTTGACTCCCCAACGGCCATGTTCTTCACCAGCGTGTTGACAAACTGTGGTCCCTAAGCCAAATCTGGCCTAGGAGCTACGAATAGTTTCTATGGTTTTAAAGGGTTATTTAAAAAACAAACAAAAAGGGCTTCCCTGGTGGCGCAGTGGTTGAGAGTCCGCCTGCCGATGCAGGGGACACGGGTTCGTGCCCCGGTCCGGGAGAATCCCACATGCTGCGGAGCGGCTGGGCCCGTGAACCATGGCCGCTGAGCCTGCGTGTCCGGAGCCTGCGCTCCGCAACGGGAGAGGGCACAACAGTGAGAGGCCCGCGTACCGCAAAAAAAAAAAAAAAAAAAAAAAAAAAAAATCTTAAACAAACAAAACAAGACACTATGTGATAGAGTCAACATGTAGCCCACAAAACCTGAAGTATTCTGACCCTTTATGGAAAAAGTTTGCCAGCCCCTGTTCTTGACCCCGGTTTACAGAGGACAAAACCAAGGCTCAGAGAGAGAAAGCAGCTTGCCTAAGGTCACAGAGCCCAGTATTGGTGGAGCCGGGACTAGACCCAGATCTGTCTGACTGGCACCAGAGCATTCCATCCCAGAAGTAGTCTGGTTGTTCCCATCATCAGGATTCCCAGTAGAAATCAGTTACCATGGTGCCTGGCACACAGGCAGCACCTAGTACAAGGCAGGCACTGTTGATGTGCAGGGTTCCCCAGCACGGGGCTTGAGGGCAGCTGCTGAAATCCAGGGAGAGGTGCCAGGAGCAAGGGGCACTTGGGAGGCGGCCACTGAGGGGCTTCCCTTTGATACGAACTCTGCTTTCCCACCAGAGGGGTTTGAGTTCTGGAGCCTGGACGTGAATGGAGGCGATGAGTGGAAAGTGGAGGAGCTCTCTGGAGACCAGAGGCAGGAATTCCCCAATGACCAGGTCAAGAAATACTTCGTGACTTCTTATTAGTAAGATCCGAGGGGTCTCGGGGCGGGGTGGGGGGAAGCCCAAGTCACTGCACCTTGGGGTCTCTCCTGCTCTGGGAGGGGCAGTCCTAGCCCCCCAGTGCCCTAGTGGCGAGCCCCAGCCCCTCCCACCCCTCCACCCACCCCCAGCACCTGCCTCAAGTCCCAGGTGGTGGACCTCAAGGCTGAAGGGTATTGGGAGGAGCTGATGGACACCACACGGCCAGACATCGAGGTGAAGGACTGGTGAGTGCTTGGGGCGAGGGTTTGGGGGGGGCCCTGCCACTCAGGTGCCCCACCCGCACCCTGCCCCCCCATCTCCAAGGCCCTGAAGGGCCCTTCCTCCGCCTGCAGGTTCGCAGCCAGGCCAGACTGCGGGTCCAAGTACCAGCTGTGTGTTCAGCTCCTGTCGTCAGCGCATGCGCCTCTGGGGACCTTCCAGCCAGACCCAGCAACCATCCAGCAGAAGAGCGATGCCAAGTGGAGGGAGGTGTGTGAGCGGGGAAGGGGACAGGGGGCACATTGTCCAAGGCTGAGACTGCAGTCAGACAGGCCCAAGTTGAGATCCAGTTCTGCTGCTTCTTACCTGGGCTTTGGCTGCTCTGAGCTCTCAAAGATTATCAGTGAGATGATGCTGGTAAAGCCATGTTCAAAAAGATTGACTATTATTAATTACTAATATCAGTTATTACTATTATCTAGGTTAGGGTTCAGTGAACTTTTTCTTAAAAGGCCAGATACAAATAGTTTAAGCTTTGCAGGTTTTACTGTATCACAACTACTCAGCTCATCAGCTCTGCCGTTGTGTTGTGAAAGCAGCTTTAGCAAATGGGCATGACTGTGTTCCAATAAAACTTTATTTACAAAAACTGGCAGTGGGCCCCTAGACCATAGTTTGCCAACTTCTGATCCAGACCGGTGCTCTCCAGTAGACCTTTCTGCAGTGATAGAAATGGTCTGTCTGGGACTTCCCTGGTCTGGACTCGGTGCTTGCACTGCCATGGCCCCAGGTTCAGTCCCTGGTCAGAGAACTAAGATCCTGCAAGCGGTGTAGCACAGCCAAAAAAAAAAAAAAGAGAGAGAGAAAGAAAGAAATGGTCTGTCTGCCCTGTCCAGTTTGGTAGCCAAGAGCCACATGTGACAATTGAAAACTTAAAAAGAGCCAGTTCATAGTACAACTAGGAACTGAATTTTTAATTTTATCCAACTTTAATTAATTTTAACTTAAATAGCCACGTGTGCTCAGTGATGAGTGTATTGGACATCCTTTGGCAGCTTGCAAAATTTCCTTCAGTTCATTTGATCTGCACTTAGATAATCCCGTGGAGTGGACCCAGCAGGATTTTGCTCCATTTTACAGATGAGGAAACTGAGGAGACACAGACAGGGGAGGTGGTCTGCCCCAAATCAGACTGAGGACTAGAAATTCCATTCTGCTGACTCTGGGTTGAGCACTGAGACCTCAGCCCATCCTGGTCCCCTCACCCCCTCAGGCAGTACCCTGCTCAGGGTCAACTCCCCTGACCGCTCTCCTTCCCTCCCCCTGCCCCCGCCCCCCAGGTCTCCCACACGTTCTCCAACTATCCACCCGGCGTCCGCTACATCTGGTTTCAGCACGGCGGCGTGGACACTCACTACTGGGCCGGCTGGTACGGCCCGAGGGTCACCAACAGCAGCATCACCATCGGGCCCCCACTGCCATGACGCCCCCGAGCCCCCAGCCACCTAACCCCAACTGATAAACTGCTGTCAGAGATGGGCTGGGCTTGGGAAGGGGAGGTAGAGGCCAGGCTCTCCCAGACTTCCTAGTTCATCCTTGCCCCCCCCAGTTGCCTCTTCATGGAGCCTCTTCGTTTGTACAGCCTTCATATGTTATGGGTAGCTAGCTCTCTGCCTGGGGGTCTCAACCTGAATGAGGGGGCCCCTGAGGTTGGGGGGGTGCATGGTGTTCCCCCAGATGCCTCTGAGGGAGGGTCTCCAAGCTCTGCTGGTAACCTAGATCTATGTGTCTACCTTCCCTTGCTGGGTCATTTCTCACTGTCTTCTTTGAGGGCCCTCAGACCTGGGACAGTCAGGACATCTGGCAAGCCTGTGGCTGCCCTGCATAATGCAGATGCTGAGCGATGATGTAGCTCAGACAGGTCTGGGAGTGGAAGGATGGCTCTGCTGGCCCATCCTCTGCCCCATTCTCTGCCACTCCCAGGCTTTCTCACTCTGTCCGCCTGCTTAGGGAGGTGGCTTTGGTCCAGAGGCTCAGGCCTGGTCTGAGATAGGCAGGCCCAGGGTGGGGTGGGGTCCCGGCCAAGTCTGGACTCTCTTCACTGTCAGTGAAGCCCCAGAAGCCACATGTGTATTAAGTGAGGGCAGGGCTCTCCAAAACATCCCCCTGGAATCCTGCACACGGCAACCCAGGGCAGGTGAGGGGCAGGGTTGGGCCCTGAGAGCTGGGATGTGTGAGCCCTGGATGAGTGGGATGGGGGGGCGGTTCAAGGACCACCTGTCCACCTCCATGCCTAGGCCAGGCACTCTGTGGCTTGGAGAGCATTCCAAGCGCCCACCCTACCCTTGGAACTGCCATTCCCAGGACCTCCCCACCCTGTCGGACCACGTTTCTGCCTCTCCTTCCTGCTGGAAAGAGAGCAGTTCTCCTACCCCTGATGCATGTGGCCAAATAAAAGGTGTTCCCAGCCCAACGTGTGCCCTGTGCTTTCTGGGGGAAAAGGCAAACTTCATGGGAGGTCTTGCCCCTTGCCTTAGAAGCTGCAACTTATATGGCTCTGTCCAAGGTACAGAGAGGGGTTGACATTTCAGGAGCCAGACTTCGAAGAATGAGGGTCCTGGGACAGACCCCTGGACAAGCTGCAGACATCTCGCACGCAGCAGCCCTCCAGTACCGCCACCTTCCTCTGGAGGCCTGGCCGCAGGCTGGTGGTGGAGTGTGCAGATATCTTGGGCAACTCTTGCCATCCCAGGCACTACTTAGTGTTGTTTTTTTCACTGCCCAGAGCTTTACTGATAATAGACAAAGCCAAAGAATTTATAATGGTGCCTGGCACACAGTAGGTGCTCAATAACTACTGTTAAATTGCATTATCTGACTCAACAGTGCGCTAGATTAGGGCCTCAACCAGGGCAAGGACTGTTAAGGACCAGGGTTCTTGGCCTCCTTAATCAATAGAAATTGATAAGAGGCCAGACAAGAGTTTCAGATAAGGCTTTCCTGGGACCCCTGCTGCAGCAAGAGGGAGTGAAATCAAGCAACAGTTTCCCTTGCTGGATCCCTCGCTCACTCTGGGGGAGTGGGGGAGCTGGTTCCTTGTATAGGGTGAGGGGAGGGGTGGCTTAGGTGGTCTGCCCACCCCTTTGGTGGTGGTGTGTGCAGCGGGCATGTGCAGTACCCTGCTTTTGCTCCCAATGCTCTGTTTTTGGGCTCTTCAGAAGCGGCAGTTGGGTTTTTGGTCTTTTTGTATCTTGTTGTCCATAATTTGCCCCAACTGCACATGCACACAGTTATTTTTAGTCCCTTATAGTTTCTTTGTAGCTTGTCAGCTCAAGGAGATTGTCCAGGTGCGAGCACTGCAGCAAAGGGTCCCAGGTCCCAGACTGTCTCAGGACCACCACCCACTAACTGTATGGCAAGTTAGCAAAACACACTCTTCCTCGGAGAATATGCAGCCCTGAGTTAACAACCTGGCCTGGATCAGGCACCCTTGGGCAGTGCACACCCTGCATGATCCCTTGTGGTTGGCTGAAGTAGGTGCTTGATAATTATTTGTGGAATGAAGAAAGGAATTAATGAACTTAATCCCAGCAAAAACGCAGAGCGGTTTTTACCTCTGAGTAAGTCCTAGGGACGGTACGAACCAGGCTCAAGGCCAGAGTTTCAGCAGTCACCCTCCAGGCGGGGGCCCACCTCCCTCCCTGCAGGGAACCGGAATAGAGGTCTAAGGAGTGGCCCCCAGAGGGGAAGGGCTAGGTCAGAAGGAGGCTCCGGCCTACCGGAGGGAAGTGGGAGCAGAGAGAAATTGGGTCCCCACTGCTGAGCCGCCCACCGCCTGGAAGGAAAGACTGAGCTTCAGGAAACGAGGTCTGGAGCTCCCCTGACGCCGCCCCGACCCTGCGAACACCAGATTTCTTTGCTCGCGCCTGGGAAAGTGGTCCCGGCGTGGGGCGGGGCGAAGTCGCAGGAGCAGCAGGCTGGGGCCGCGAGGGAGGCGGCCTGAGCGCGGCGCGTGACGCAGGCGCCGGGCGGGGCGAGAGCTGACGGCGCCGCCGAGGCCGTAGGCTCCAGGCAGACCCCGAGCTCAGGTCGCGCCGAGCGCTCCGACCCGCGCCCAGATCTCGGCCCAGGCAGGGGACGGGTAGGGGGGCGACAGGTGCGGGAGAGGGCTTGGATGTTCGGCGCTGGGGGGGTCGTCGGGACGTTAACCGAGCCCGAAGACGCTGTCTCCGGCCGGCCGGGAAGCCGGCAGCCGCGGGAAGGGTGCCGGGGGGAGCCGCTTCCGGGCGGGGCGGGGCGCAGGGCGGGGCCAGTCTCTAGGGTCTGATAGCTCGGCGCGGAACGCTTCGCTTCCCGGCTTGGCCGTCCCGGAGTATCCTCGGCGTCCGCGGCCACTCCGGCTTAACCTCGCGTGCAGCGCCCCGGCCAGGGGACAGTCTAGGACCTCGGCACCGTCACGGCCGCAGGACCTGGGACGGGGGCCTAACTTCCCCAAGCCGCAGTTTCCGTTTTCGGAAATGGGCTTAGTAACAGTGTCTCGAGTGGTTGTAGGGAGGGTCTATGGAGAAGAGGCCAGCGTGTGGCCCTGGGCCTAGTACGTGGGAAGCCCAATCGATGCGAGGTGGCTTCTTAGGGCTGATGTGGACGTTTCCACCCCAGAATGCCCCAGGATGACCTTCACCCCCTCCGCCCTTCTGCATTCAGGCTTTGGGGATGGAGTCTAGTGATGACATGCGACCAGAGCGAAAGACCAGACTTTGGACGATAGGTCGAGCAGGTGTTTGTACCTAAGACGCCTCTAACTTGGAGCCCAGGGACTTTTATTTGGCCTAGACAATGCTTTTAGAAGTTGCCAACATTTAAAATTTGACAGATTTCATGTATTTAAAAAATGTTTAAAATTCCAGAAAAATGGGAAGACCTGGCCGCATGGAGTATTTTTCCATCATAGCATTTTGCACAAGCTGCAAGTACCTTATTTATCTGTTTTTTTGGTTTTTTTTCTCTGATAATGGAAAAATACTTCTCCCTGGGCAGGTGCCAGAGTGTGTGCCCACCCTCATTTTTTTAATGGGTTGAAAGCTTTGAGAAGACTGTGAGCTGTGTGAAAATTAAAAAAGGGAAACCTCACTAAAATGGAGTCAGGAAATGAGGAAGAGGAACACTTGACAGTCAGTACAATCCCAACATCAAGAGGCATACTTAACATACCTGGCAGGAAGTGAGACGACTACTGCCAGCAGGAGGAAAAAATGATTTTCTCTTTGCCTGGCAACAGCTCAGCCAATGAGAGACTGTCACAACTCAACCAATGAAAAGCCACTATACTTCCAACTCCCCGTGTCTTCCAATGGGCTTTTTGTTTATAACGGCCCCACCCAATTTTCCCTTCTCCTCTGTAAAAGAGTCTCTTCTCCTTTGCTTAAGAGGACTTGTAAGTGGTTCGCCATAGTTGCATATCCTGCCTTGCAGTTATTTGCTGCTCCCAAATAAACCTGTTTTGCAAGTAAAATAAGCGGCTATTTTATTGTTTTAGGTTAACATTACACGGAGGTTTCACTGAGATCCAGAGAAGACCCCCAACAACTCCGAGGCTGGTGAGCAAACAGGTGCTGGTACCCACAGATCCCACAGAACTCACTGCTTTCTCACCAACTTTGCAGTTTGAGGGTAAGTTTTTCTCCTGGATCTGAGCTCCGCTCTTTTCGCGTTTTGAAGCTCTCCAGGTTTTCTTTGGGATCTGTGTGAAGGCTTCGTCCTTTTTCGTTAAGGCCTTGTTTGTCTGTGAGTACTTGGTTGGCACTCTAGCCTCACTCTTGAAATCACGCTGTTCCAACAGGAACTGGGCTAGCTTTCAGTCCGACTACTTTTGGAACCAGGCTGTTCCTATTGAAACTGTGCTGGTATTTGGCCTGTGGGCTGTTTAAGGATGATTCTTTTGCTCTAGAGAAAAACCCCTGAAAAATGGGATCCCAGTTATCTAAATGTTTTGAGGGTGCCCCACACACACCTTTTCAGGGACCCTGGGCAATTTTATGTTTAAAAACTGCTGTCTCTCCTTATATACATTTTTAACTAAATGGACCAATTGAAACAGACGTAATTTAGAACATCAGTGACCAGCATGGGGAACTTCTGAACTCCCCAAACTTCCTTTCTTAAAATTGTGTTAGACAGCCACAGGTCTGCAGTTGTCAAAACTGAATTGGACACCAATTTTGATTGGTATTTTAAGGCTTCCAAAACGTATCAGGAGTCTAAAATTGCCTCTTTGCAATATACAATTTTTAAAGTAACTGAGGCAAATAAAATATTAAAATAAGACAAAATGGCTTCTGAGGTCTCTTTTTCCCCTACCCCGTCTTCTTTGTCTCTGCATACTGGCAGTCGTCTTGTGCTCAAGCCCATCCCAGGCGCCATCTTCCTTTCCCTCTGCACCTCCCCAGTCTAGTTCTCTCGCTGAACTTCCCTTTTTCCCTACAGCTCCGCTGACTCTCCCTGCTCCCTCCTCTGAGCCTATCAGAACCTCCTCCTTAAAGTTAATCTTCTGAGGATTGAAATAAACCCTAAATTACTTATGTTCCCTGGACTAAGCCAAATTGTGAGCCATAGTTCAAGAGTTTCCTAAAGTGACTGAGGACCCCCTTAGGTTTGCTGAAGATGTTAATACTTGTTCAAACCTACCAGTCTGGTTTCTCAGATTTGTATCAGTTAGTCCACGTGCTTGTTGGTGAGAGTCAAGCAAACACTGGATGAAACTAGCCCATGGGAACATTCTGGAGGGGATTTAGAAGGGCAATCCCCTAACTTTTGGCAAGAGGCTAGAACACTCAGTGAAAACCTCCACTGAGCAGTTGTAGTAGCCTCTCCTAAGCCTGTTGATCAGAACAAAGGTCAGCCTTGCATACAAAAATCTGATGAACCTGTTCATGGCTATTCTAATCGACTTCAGGTTATTTTTAAAGAAAACTCTGGTCTTCCTTCAGATGTTGAGTCCACTAGGGTAACTGTCACCTCCATGTTTATTAATGGGCTGAACCAGGATCTTTTTCTTTTATTTAAAAGAACCAGGATGGAATGGGAAACTGTGTCCACTCTAGATTCGTTTGGCAGATCAGCTCACTTGCACCCTAGATGAGTCACCAAAAAGAAAAACCACTAAATTCTTTTGTTTGTTTGTTTGTTTGTTTTTTTGCGGTACCAGGGCCTCTCACTGCTGTGGCCTCTCCCATTACGGAGCACAGGCTCCGGACGCGCAGGCTCAGCGGCCATGGCTCACGGGCCCAGCCGCTCCGCGGCATGTGGGATCTTCCCGGACCGGGGCACGAACCCGTGTCCCCTGCATCGGCAGGCGGACTCTCAACCACTGCGCCACCAGGGAAGCCCAAACCACTAAATTCTTAATCTTCAACTCCAGCAAATGAAGGTCCCTAAACAAAACCAAAAACCTAATTTCTGCTATTGCAAAAAGCCAGGACATCGGAAAAAAGACTTACAAATTTAAGCGTTCCAGGAGTTTTCAGCCCTCTCAGCCTTTCCAGTGTCCTCCTAATGCCCAGTGAGGGGCCCTGAGGAACTACAGGGGCTCTTCCCAATCCTCCCTGTTAATCAGCTCGAAGAAACAGCTCTCCAGATTGGGAAGGAATCTCTGTCCTTACTGACAGCGGGGCCACACTCTCGGTGCTCAGCCCCACTGCAGAGCCCTAATACAGTTCTCATAGTGGCGATCTCTGATACTCCTCAACAGGCTCCTGTCTCTGAACCTTTTCCCTTTTGTTTAGGCCCTTTGAGAGAGACACACTTTCTCTCCTTAGCTCGTCTCCCTCCATTCACTCATTAGGCCAAGACTTCTTGGAAGAGTATTATGCCGAATTTCTTTCTCCCAAAAGAGGGAAATAATTCTAGAATTTGACAGTAGCCATCTAAATAGCCAACCTGGTAAATTAAAAGACCCTTCGACATCTTTTATTTGTTCTGTTTCCAGCACTGCTGGGGCCGATTCTTGAAACACTGATCATCTGTCCCTATTGAGTCAGCCACCACCCTCCTTATAGGCAAAAATCTCCAACTGATATTGGCAGAATTCACAGTGTACCTCCCATTAAGATCCAAATAGATCCCTCTAAACTCTCTTCAGAATTAATCAGTACCCTGTAAGTAAAGAAGCCCTTCAGATAGAAAACCCATGATAGAAGATTTCAAGGCTCAGGGCCTCATTATCCCTTGCACTAGTCCCTGTAATACACCTGTTATACCTGTGAGAAAACCCAAGGGCTGAGGATGGAGGTTTATCCAGGACCTCTGAGCAATAAACATTGTTATCTCTCAACACCCAGTTGTTCCTAACCACTGCATGCTACTGACATCCATTCCCACTTGAAGCAAGTTTTTCACTGTGACTGATCTATGCAGTGTAATTTTCAACTCATTCTAGCTGATAAGGCTAGCCAATACCTTTTTGCCTTCACCTGGGACGGACAACAATATACTTGTATAGCAGTGACCCAGGGTTTCACAGAAAGTCCTTACTTTTCACAAATCTTGAAAGCTGATTTGGATGATGTAAAGTTTTCTGCAGATTCTATTTTGTTACATTATATAGATGATTTGCGCCTATGCTGTCCTTCTCAAACCTCCTCACAGGAAGACAGCATCCACCGGCTAAAATTTTTGGCCTTAAAGGGACATAAAGTCTCCAAAGAAAAATGGCACTTTGCTCAAACTCAGGTTCAGTATTTAGAGCACGTGATCTCAGAACAGGGACTACTGGATCTAGATAGACTCCATGACATCCTGAACTGCCCAGAATCGAACACTAAGCTCCGAAGGTTTTCTTGGGCTATCTGGCTACTGTTGAAATCGGAGTCCAATTTTCTCTCTTCTGGCTCAGCCCCTACGTGCTTTATTAAAAACCAGCAAATCTGACCCCATTAATTGGGGAGATCAAGATGACACAGCTTTTGAAGACTTAAGGAAAAGCTTAATGAGACTACCTGCCCTTGGGCATCCTAATTACCAGCTTCCCTTTTCCCTCTTTGTATGTGAGAAGGCAGGGAATGTCCTCGGAGCCCAAAAACAGGGGGCTTGTAGGAACTGTGCTGGTATTTGGCCTGTGGGCTGTTTGAGAATGATTCTTTTGCTCTAGAGAAAAACCCCTGAAAAATGGGATCCCAGTTATCTAAACGTTTTGAGGGTATTGTAGCCAACAGGGTATTGTAGGGTATTGTAGCCAACAGCTGGACCCTGTGGCACAGGTATATCCCCCTTGCTTCAAAGCCATTCCTTCTACTGTCCTTCTGGTTAAGGCCACCAAAGAGACAATCATGGGATCCCCTTTAACCATCTTCATACCCCATCTTCGTACTGCATGCTTCCATGCAGTGGAAGCCCTCCTAAATTCTCGTCCACTCAACATTTTTCAGTCAGTTGCCTCACCTCTTATGAAATCCTTTTGCTAACTGCTCCTCACATAGCTCTTTCACATTGCACCAACCTCAACCCTGCTACTCTTCTCCTCTCCTTCACTGACGAATCCCCTCACCATTGCCTGACCCTTACTGGTCACCCTTTGACTCCGTGTAATAATTTAGAGGAGACTCCTCTAACCAATGCAGATTTTTCATGGTTTACTGATGGTTCTTATTTAAAGGGAGAAAGTGGTAAAGATTGTGCTGGGTATGCCATTGCAACTCCTTTTGATATTGTTGAAGCAGCGCCTTTACCTACGGCTTAATTATGCAACAGGCTGAATTATATGCCCTCACTGAGGTTTGTAGTTTAGCCAAGGGCAAAACTGCAAACATTTATACTGATAGTCAGTATTCCTTTGGAGCAACCCATGACTTTGTAATAACATGGAAACAAGGTTTCCCTACCTCTAATGGGGAAAAGATTAAAAATGGCTCTTATATGCAAAATCAGTTAGGCGCTATACTCTTGACAGCTGCCTTGACTATTATTAAGATCCCTGGGCATTCCACGCTTGAGTCCCTATAGGCTGAAAGAAACCACCTTGCTGCTATTTCTGCCCCAAATGCTGCTCTCGAAGGAACCAATGACCAAACTTCCGGTATGATCCAAAAGGATGCTCCCCAAGATAACCATCTAGAAATGCCCAATGCCCCAGAAAAGGAAAAACAGTATTGGGGATCTAGGAACTGCTGGTTCAGTAGAAAGAGAAAACTCTGGTTTGGGCCAAATAACAAACTGGTCCTCCCAGAAATTCTGATTCCCACACCTCAGCACTGTACATGCATTGAACTCTTGGTCCAGTGACAAAATGATAGCATTCATGAATGAATGTTGGTGGGGAAATATTAATAAGGCCACAAAAAGTACCTCCCTTCTTGTCCCACCTGTCCAAAATACAATCCAGGGAAACCTGTTTGCACTGTTCCCAGACACTTTGAATTGCGTAATGGGCCATTCAAAGTTTGGTAGATGTAGAGGGGAAAGTGGGGGAGGGATAAATCAGTAGATTGGGATTGACATATATATACTACTCTGTATAAAGTAGATAACTAATAAGGACCTATTGTATAGCACAGCGAACTCCACTCAATACTCTGTAATGACCTATATGGGAAAGAATCTAAAAAAGAGTGGATATACATGTATGTATAATTGGTTCACTTTGCTGTACACCTGATACTAACGCAACATCGTAAATCAACTATATTCCAATTAAAATAAAAGTTTGGTAGATGGATTTCACATAGCTGTCCCCATCTCATGGATATAAATATATTTTATTACATGGTCTGTACGTTTTCTCATTGGATTGAAGCCCTCCCTTGCAGACAGGCCACTGCTTCTTCTGTGGCTACAATTTTGATAGCAAAGATTATCCCTACCTGGGCAACCCCTCTTGAACTTCACAGTGATCAAGGAACCCATTTTACTGGTCAGGTGCTTCGACAAGTTTGTGCTCTTTAACTGGTTTTACAACATTTTCACTGTACTTTCTATCCTCAATCCTCAGTTAGTGGAACGTTCTAATGGCAATATTAAGACCTAGTGGGCAAAATTCATAGAGACCCTCCCCCCAAAAAAGCATTGCCATCGGTCCTTCTAAATCTCAGATCCACCCCTTTCAGAAGTCAAACTCTCACCCTTTGAGGCAGTCACAGGACACCCAATGTTCCTTGCCCCACCCACTTTTGACCCAGAGCTGATGAAAGGAGATATATTTCAATATTGTAAAGGCCTGATTGCGTCTATTAAAAATAACAATGCTTGGTAGAGCAATCTTCTTCATAGTGTGCTCTTGGGAGACGAAGACCTTAAGCATCACACCTTTCAACCTGGAGATTTCATGTACTGGAAAAGACACCTCGAGAAGGACTCTCTTCAACCTCACTGGAAAGGCCCCATCAGGTACTGCTAACCTACCCTTGTGCCTCCAAACTTCAGAGAACAGACTCTTGGATTCATGTGACACATCTAAGAAAGCACCAGACCCTAACTGGACCTGCACACCATCTGGTGACCTGAAGGTAAAGATTTCCTGGATTTGAAGCAGATGACATCTGATGAGACAGCTTGCCCAAGATGTCTAGACAAGGCCTGTTAGAAGGTTTAGAATTCACAGAAGTGTCTTTCTTTCATCTAGACTATAAAACTGACTCTGGATTCTTATCCAAATTCAGTTTCTTGAATTTTCAACCTACAGTCTGTATCATTGATAAAACATCTGATTCCAAACAGTTTCTTTTGAGATAACAATACTGTTTAATTACTTCATGTTTATTCCTACACTGTGTCATTCCAAAATTCTTTTTTTAATTTAATTTTTTTTATACAGGAGGTTCTTATTATCTATTTTATACATATTAGTTTATATATGTCAATCCCAATCTCCCAATTCATCCCACCACCACCACCACCACCCCCTGCTTTCCCCCCTTGGTGTCCATACGTTTGTTCTCTACATCTGTGTCACTATCTCTGCCTCACAAGCTGGTTCATCTGTACTGTTTTTCTAGATTCCACATATATGTGTTAATATACGATATTTGTTTGTCTCTTTCTGACTTACTTCACTGTGTATGAGTCTCTAGGTCCATCCACATCTCTACAAATGACCCAGTTTTGTTCCTTTTTATAGCTGAGTAATATTCCATTGTATATATGTACCACATCTTCTTTACAAAATTCTTGTTTAATTCCTTCAGTTTTGAGTGTGCCCTTGCTGTATTCACTATTCTAAGATACAGACTTTTGGATGGGAAATTCCTGAGAGATCTCCCTCCTACCCCTCCTTGTTACTCAAATGTGACCACAATAGGTTTCCAATCCGTGCACTTTCCCTCTGACATGGGACAGGACACCCAGAAAAGATCCTTCCTGGCATCACGGGACAAAAGGCCACTGAATGCTGATTTAAAAAACAGACAAAAACCCTGACTCTTGATCAGTGATGCTTTTGGAGAAAGATCTTGATCAAAAGGGGGAAATGTGAAAATTAATGAAGCAAAACCTCACTGAAATGGAGTCGGGAGGCCAGAAGGGGGGAGTACTTGACAGTCAATACAGGAAGAATCAATACAGATCTCTGGCAGGAAGTAACACTACTAGTGCCAACAGGAGGAAGAAAGATTTTCTCTTTTCCTGGCAACAGCTTAGCTAATGCTATACTGTCACAACTCAGCCATTGAAAAGTCACTATATTTGGAACTCCCAGTTTCCTCTAGCAGACTTTTTGTTTATAACAGTCCCTCCCAACTTCCCCATCTCTTCTATAAAAGAATTCCTTCTGCTTTGCTTAACAGGACTTACAAATGGTTCACCAGTTGCACGTCCCAAATTTCAATTCTTTGCTGCTCCCAAATAAATCTGTTTTGCTGGTAAAATATCTGGCTGTTTTATTGTTTTAAGTTAACAACTGCTTCTTTGGCCAAGTCGCAATGAAAAATGAAGTCTCCCCAGTGTCCCTACCTGTCCCAGGAGAATATTCCCTTCCCCACCCATAAGCAGATAAGGCCTATCTGCTCCAGCCATCTTGAGTGACAGTGGCTACAGGCCCACTCCCACCCAACTGAGGGAATCCCCTTAGACAGCTGGATAACCAGGATCCCCCCCAGGCAAGATTCAGGCCAAGGTGGTGGCACTGTAATTTTCCCAAAACCCTGTGCAATTCAGATGTAGGAGGGAGGAATGTGTTCTTGGGGGCGGGTACCTCTGCAACTACTGGAGAGTCGTTTGGCTCTGAGGCTAGGAGTGTGGTTAATGATGCTGTGGAGCACTTCTCAACCAGCCCTGTGCTAAATGCTTTCCTTGTACTAACTCAGTCCTCCCAGCCCTTCTGAGGTCGGGACAGTTACCACCTTTTTTGGGGGGGGACTACCTTCCCAGCGAGTCACTCCAGGCCAGGATTCAAACCCAAGCGATCTTGCTTCTTCACCCTCAACGTGCTTTTCCGTTTCTGGGCATTTCAGAGTGGCCTGACGCCCAACCCAGAACTGTGTGGGGAGCCTCCTCATTGGGATGTTTTATCACAGCTAAAGTGGGCAATTTGGGGAGAGAAAGTTTGTTTCTCAGCCCATCACTTAAATTGTGAGCTAGTCTGTGGATGTAATAAAGATTTTACGTTTTTTTTAATATGTATATTCTTTCCCTCACACTTCTTTAAATTATTATATTTTTATTTTTGGCTGCATTGGGTCTTTGTTGCTGTGTGTGGACTTTCTCTAGTTGCAGCGAGCAGGGGCTACTTTTCCTTGTGGTGTGTGGGCTTCTCATTGCAGTGGCTTCTCTTGTTGTGGAGATTGGGCTCTAGGTGTGCAGGGTTCAGTAGTTGTGGCGCACGGGCTTAGTTGCCCTACGGCATGTGGGATCTTCCAGGACCAGGGATCAAACCCATGTCCCCTGCATTGTCAGGCGGATTCTTAACCACTGTGCCACCGGGGAGTCCCAAGATTTTGTGTTCTAACGGTGAATTCATAGTATTAAAATAACATCACTGAAAACCTTTGCAGAGCTTACAGACAACAGCATGGCCTTGGCAAATCTTACAGTTCTCCAGGCCCACCAACTGAAAATTAAGCAATTAATTTTTTAATGGGAGGTGGGGTCTCTTAAAAACTGAGTCCCTGAAGACTTTATCAATATTTTTATTGCACTCTTTCAAATGTGCATAACATGTGGCCACTCTTTATTTTGAGGGTCTACCATGTACTGGAAAGGGGCTCCAGTGTTCCCTGGCCCAGGTCCCTGGGGGTCTAAGGGGTCCACCTCCTTGGTCAGAGCTCATGAGCACTGTTGCTCCCCACAGGCCTGTGCATGCTTCTCACCCCCCCACGGCCATGGCCCTGGTCAGCATCAACCAGCTGCCCGAGAGCATCCTGCTGGAGGTGTTCACGCACCTGCCCGCTCGCCAGCTGCTGCTGAACTGCCGCCCTGTCTGCAGCCTCTGGCGCGACCTCATCGACCTTGTGACCCTCTGGAAGCGCAAATGCCTGCATGAGGGCTACGTCACTGAGGACTGGGACCAGTCCGTGGCTGACTGGAAGGTCTTCTACTTTCTGTGCAACCTCCGCAGGAACCTCCTGCGCAACCCGTGTGCCGAAGGTGGGCCGGGGCCTGCTGCTGGGCTGGTTCTGTCCCTTTCCTGAACCTCAGGGCCTTTGTACTTGCTGTTCCCACACTACCTGGAATGTTCTCTCATCACCACCACTCCCCCCAACACCTGTCATGCTCCCTTGGTCCCTCTCCTCATTCTTCAGGTCTCCGTTCAGAGATGTGCCCTGATCCCCCGTCTGCAAACAGTGCTCCCCACGTCTGTCACATCACCCCATTTCCTTCCTTCATAGCACTGGTCATAACCTATAATAACGGAATCTTTTTTTTTTTTCTCTGCCACAAATTTCAAGTTCCTGGGGCCTGACAGATCTTGCCACTCTGCACCCTGTGTCCACATAGCATGTGCTCAGGAAACGTTTGTTGAATGAATAAGCACACTGCAGACCCCTTCCCCTTTAGTTCAGTCTGTGCTGCCTAACGTTGAGGGAGGGCTTCCTGTGTGCCAGGCACTAGTCTGAGGTCTTAGAAATGTCATCATCCTCCCGTCACCCCATGATACGAGGAAGGAAATGAACTGCAGAGGCAACTACGATCACATGGTTTGAGGCTCCTGTTGGGCTTATGTTCTCATATATTTGCCAGGCTTTTTTTTTTCTTCATTTAGCATCTTCATTTAGTACCAGGCATCATGCTTCCTGTTTAGGTATAGCAGCAGTTGATGAAGAGGCATAGTTTGTACACTTAGAATCCCTTCCTCTCTTTATCCTCATGAAGATCCTGAGAGTTAGCCAGATAAGAAGGGTTTGGCTCCATTTTATAGATGGGGAGCATGAGGCCCCCCAGATGAGCGTCTTGCTCAAAGATCTAGAACTGCCCAGCTTCTGGGGTCCAGTCCTGACTGCTGAAGGCCCTTAGGCCCCTCTTCGAGGCCCCACAGACAGTGCCCCAGACACTCAGTCTCCTGGCCTGCCCCAAATCCTGCTCAGAAGCTGCGCAGCCGGGCCGGGCCATCAGCGCAGCTCACACAGCCCTGCAGAGCCGGCCACCCAGCCTTGCGCAGCTCTCCCCCTGCGCCTGCCCTGGGTACTGTCCCGCTCTGGATTTCTGAATTCCTCTTCTGGTTCTCTACTGGGGGGCTCCCGGGGCACCTGGGGGATAGATGTGGGCTCCTAGTAGAGGGAGCAAAGGAATAATTTGGAAAAGCTCTCCTGGTGATTGTTCTGGAAAGCCTGGGTAGAGAAGCACTGTTTCCTGAGGTCCTCTCAGCTCAGTCTGAAGGGGGAGATGGGAGGGACAGCCTTACGCCTACAGACCTGCCAAGGCAACCTGGTGGGGACCCTTCCACCAATACAGGGTTACTACACATCACCAACCCAGAGGATGCCCAGGCCCCCAGTCCTCCCTCCTGCCCTGGGCAGAGGGGGTCCGAGTGGGCACAGCAGGTTCCCATGACCCACCAGCAAAGCCCCCCAGATCCCAGTATGTAGTTAACCTCCTGGACGTCGACGTCAGGGGAATGCCAGTCGTCTAGTAAGTGGTCTGAGTTGGGACAAACTCACATTAGCCATTAAGAACAGAATTACCGGGCTTCCCTGGTGGCTCAGTGGTTGAGAGTAGAGCCTGCCGATGCAGGGGACACAGGTTCGTGCCCCGGTCTGGGAAGATCCCATATGCCGTGGAGCGGCTGGGCCCGTGAGCCATGGCCGCTGAGCCCACGCGTCCGGAGCCTGTGCTCCGTAACGGGAGAGGCCACGACAGTGAGAGGCCCACGTACCACCAAAAAAAAAACCCAGAATTCCCCACACAGGCCCTTCATAATTTAATGGTTCGAGAACTGAAACTTGGGTATTTCCAGAGCCCCTGGGCAATGTGGAAGTGAGGAAAGGTTCATTTAGAATTTCTGGTCATACCCTTTTCTTTTTTCCAGCTTCACGTTAAGTGTTGACCCGCTCAGGGACAAAGTGGGAGGCAGAGGGCCCAGATCAGGATTGCTGTGGTGGGCACAGGTGGGAAGGCGGGGAGGGGGGCTTGTAGGGCGGCTCCAAGGTGCCGTGGGGTGCATGCCTTGAGATCTGAGCCTTACCCGCTCTCTCCCAGGACCAGGTGGAGAGGGCCAGGCTGAACATTCACCCAGAGGGTCTCACTGCAGCGTCTGTTTTTCCTAGAGGATATGAGATCCTGGAAAATCGACTCCAACGGAGGGGACCAGTGGAAGGTGGAGAGCCTCCCCGGGGCGCATGGCACAGACTTCCCTGACCCCAAAGTCAAGAAGTACTTTGCCACGTCCTATGAGTAAGACGAACTGAATTGAGAAGCTGTGTGGAGGGAAAAGGGTCCGGACAACCTTTTGCCAAATCCCAGGCCTAAGTGAGGGCCTGTGTGTGAAGCTCCAGAAAGGGGGTTCCAAAGCCAGCTCAGCACCTACCTCTTCCTGGGGCAGGAGGCAACTCAGTGGCTGGGTTGAGGCAAGTGGGGGAGGCGAGCAGTTTGAGGAGGCTGGGAGCCCGTTAAGTGGTTGGGGTAAGTCAGGGATGGTACAGGTTGTCCCCAGTCTAGGGGCCTGAGTTCACGGAAGCGCCCTCCTTGGGTGCCCGGGACACTGGGCCTAAGGACTGGGATGATCGCCACCCAGGCACCAGTGGGTCAAACTCCCTGCACGTTCCCCGCGGGCCTGCATGGAGGCAGGAGCCAGAGTCCTGTCCTGCAGCCCCTGCACCAGCTCCCTGGGTCCGGGCCACGCCTGGGGACGCACGCCTCACCTCTGCTCCGCAGGATGTGTCTCAAGTCGCAGCTGATAGACCTCAAAGCCGAGGGCTACTGGGAGGAGCTACTGGACAAGTTCCGGCCGGACATCGTGGTTAAGGACTGGTGAGTGGGGCCTGCGCCCGAGTCTCACACTCTGCATCCCTCCCTCTGCTCTTCCTGAGAACCCCTCTCGGGAGTGCCCACTGAGCCCGGCGGAGTCCTGGGGCGAGGGCTGCCCCCCTCCCTACCGACAGGCCCAGCACTTATTCAACACTGCCCCCTGCCCCAACCCTGCATCAGCAGATGTTAGCCCCAGTTTACAGATGGGGAGACTGAGGCCTACAGATGAGTTGTCACTAACAGGCCCTGGAGCAAGAGACACTAGGACCCAGCCTCCCTGGACCTCGCAGATACTCACATGCCTGTCTGCCTCCCCTACCCCTTTCACTGTTCATCCCACGACTCTATCCCAAGCTCCTACTCTGTGCCCAGAACTTTGTCTGGCCTGGCCCAGGGCAGAAGCAGGACCCTAATGCCCGCCAGGCCCCAGGGCCACTACTCTGAGGGTGGGGGGTTGGGGCTTGAGAGGTGTGCAGGGCTGCAGTAGGGCTGACCAGAGGGGGAGCCCTGTGCAGCCCCCATCACACAGGCCACCCCTCCCGAACCTCCATTGTAATGTACCGGCGGCAACACAGATCCTACAGCCCAGGACTTTATCTCTGTAGAGAGCCTTTGCTTTTTACGGTGACATCTTCACTGGAACACCCAGGAGGGTCGCCTCTTTTCTCAGATGGGATTATTGAGGCCCAGCGCAGACAGACTGCTTGCCCCAGGGCACAGTGGGGCACAGGGAGCCCTGGAGCCGGCTGGGCCTCGTGGGCAGAGCAGGGAAATGAGACTCGGGGCTCCGATTTGTGGGCCTGCTGCCTGCCCGCCTCCAGAGATGGTGGCCTCCAGGGCCCCCTCTGTACTGGGGTGCACAGTCCCAAGCCCTCCCCTCCCCCAGGTTCGCCGCCAGAGCGGACTGTGGCTGCACCTACCACATCCGAGTACAGCTGGCCTCGGCCGACTACATCGTCCTGGCCTCCTTCGAGCCCCCGCCCATGACCGTCCATCAGTGGAACGATGCCAGGTGGACAGAGGTGAGGCCTCACCTGCTTGCCCCTCGCCATCCACTTCTCCCAAGGCCAGGATGGCAGGAAATCTGGGGCAGCCCCAGGGCCCAGAATGCACCAGTCCTCTGTCTGGAGTTCCTGCCTTCTGGCCGGGAGGCTCTCCCCTGCAGGACCTGACTCCAGCCGTCCCCTCTCCAGCTCAGTGGTCATCCTGTCTCATCCCCTCTTCAGTCCTGGTGGTCACTTCCTTTCCCCTCCTCCCCCCAGGTCTCCCACACCTTCTCGGATTACCCTCCAGGTGTCCGCCACATCCTCTTCCAGCACGGGGGCAAGGACACCCAGTTCTGGGCAGGCTGGTACGGTCCCCGCGTCACCAACAGCAGCATCGTCATCAGCCACAGGGTGACCAGGAGCCCGGCCCCCTCCGTGGCTCCGCGCTAGACCATGCAGGGGCCAGAAGAGGTGGCCCGCCTGCCCTCCCCCCTCCCCCTCCACAGGCCCTCCTGACAGCCTGTCCTCCGACAGCCATTCATCCGTCTTCCATTCAATCGTCTTCCATCTGGGCCAGCCGATTGCCAAAGGTCCCCTCCAGGCAAGGCATGAGCCTGTAGGGGGCAGCGAGGCCCCCTGCCCCAGTTCCCACCTGGGGCAAACCCACCATTCTGTGAACTTAATTATCACGTAGCTCTGACATTTTGTTGTAATAAATGTTTTCAGTAAAACCAGCCTGGGGTCGGGTCTAGGGGTCGGGGTACAAGGTCCTCGGCACTTTGGTAGAGAAGCAGCCTCCCTCCCCTCCAGGGAGTGACAGCCCAACTCAGCCCTGGGGGCTCTTTATTGAAACAACTCACAGCACAGTATTTGAGGCAGCGCTGGCCAGCGGAATCCCAGGAGGCTGAGAAATTGAGGTCCCAGCACCTGTCCCTGCCCTCCTGGGGAGGATTCCTCCATGAAGGCAACCAAGCCTGAGCAGCCCCGGGCTGGAGGGTGGGTGGTCCATACATAGAGGCAATAAGAGCACTTGGAATCAGAGTGACCCTGCAGCACTGCCCTAGGCTGGGCCCCCAAAGTCCGACAGTTGTGGCATCCACGGTGGGCAGGCACACCCTCAGCTGCTTTTATGAGCTCGCTCTTCCACGTAGAGCTGCATCTAATGGACAGGAACGAACACCATGGTCAGGTGGACAGCCAGGGCAGCTACTCTGGAGAACCCACGGGGTCTCCGACAAGGGTGGGCTCTGTGGCCCCAGCCAGGGTTTAAGGGAAAGAGGGAGTTGGGAGCATAAAGCCAGGCATGCCCTGGTCATCTCCCCCGAGCCTTGATCCAGAAGCCGCCTGACAGGGCCTCAGCACACCCTAAATAAAGCACACTCAGGCCCAAGCAGCTTACCTTTAAGATGTCTGATGTCATGGTTTTCAGGGGTATCAGTCGGGGGTCATGCATGTGGACGTCCTGCTCATCTGCCAGGATCCAGGGGAAGTCCTAGGGAGGGGACAAGGGAAGGGTGGCAGGGGGCTGGTCCATGGCCCGCCCTCACTTTGCTGCCCTCTCCCCTTCCGGAGCTGGCATCCTCAGACTTCGGGGAGCATCAGAGTCACCAGGGAATGGCTGGCCGTGCAGATTCCTAGGTTCCCCCACCGGAGAGAGGCTGAGTCTGTAGATCTGAGCTGGGCTGGGAGCCCCAGTGATTTAACAAGCCCCAAACACCAGTTCTGAAACTGGATCAAGGATCCCCTCCCTTGAGAACCCCCAATGAGCTGGTGGCTCTCCCTGCTCTCAGCGCCAAGTGCCCAGGTGGGGCGATGACAAGCGGCTGGCCACAGAGCCAGCGCACAGTGAGAGCCTACCGATGCCAGGCGCTGCCGTAAGAAGTGTAATGAATGCCCTGCCGTAGGCAGCGCCCTCGCTCTCATGGAACTCCGGTTTTCAGACCTCCCAGCGGTCTCCCTGCCCACCCTCCCACACCAGTCTCATCTCACCTTGATGACCTGGATCTTCTCCATGTTGCGAGTGGCAGCTTCTCTCGTGTGCACTAAGACTGTGAAGGTACAGCCTAAAGAGGCCAGAGTTTGGTCAAGCCTGGGCCACCCCATGCCTGCCGCGTGGCACAGCCTCTTCCCACCTCCCTAGCTGGCTCAGCAGCCCCGCAAAGCAGAGTGTAAACCCAGTGTTCAGAAAAGTCACAGTCAACAGACTAAAGCCCAGGTGGAGTCATCAGGGAAGCTTCCTGGAGGAGGTGGGCTTTCAGAAGAGTTCTAAAAGGCAGGAAGGAAGAGAGGGAGCTTGGTGCAGCCAAGTAGGGATCTGAGGACACAGACCAACACAGGTAGCCATGGAAATGCCCAGGGAAGAGGGGGTGGGAGTGAGCACACCTGGGGGGTTGTGGTCCAGGACAGCATCACATACACTGATCTTCAGGATGAAGGCTCGGAGCAGCTGCTCCACGTGAGACAGCAGGGAGTCTGAGCTGGGAAGCAGAGAAGAGGAGAGTCTCCCAGCACATAGGTGTCCCCCTCCCACCAGCAGGCAAGCAACTCTGGGAGCAGCCCTGGCGGTGCAGAGTCCCCCTAGTGCTTCTGAGTGTATTGACTTCTGAGGCCCTGGCTACCTGTCTCTACACAGTTGACATCATCTGGGGAGTTTAAAACCAAAGCCGAGTCCCATCCCAGGCTAATTAAGTCAGAATGCGGCGGGGGGAAGGGGCACAGGGAACCCCAGTAGGTGGTTCTAATATGCAGCCCAGTCTGAGAACCGGACACAAAGCCAGGAAGGGACAGGGTTTGCCCGAGGCCACATAGCAAGTAGGGACAGATTCTAGTGCCCTGACCTCACCACACGAAGCTGGCAGCTGACCAGCCCAACACGCCCATCCAAGGTCAACATCTGGTTGACTAGGGACTGGATGGATGCTTGACTGGGAAGTCAGGAAACTGGGTCTGTGTCCTGGCTCTGGGTGACCAGGTCAAGATCATCTCTCGGGACCCTGGTTTCTCCATCTATAAAATGAGGTTGGGACTAGCCATTCACCAACGTTGTGATTTTCCAGGTGTGATACTGGAGGGTCTCCGTGTAACCTGTGTGATGTCCACAGAGACCACTGGGCGGCCGGCTGTGACTCAGACACTAACAGGCCTCGTTGGGTCAGCACACCTTGCCATGTCTCCTCTCAGGCCTTTAGCAAGGCATTCAGGGGCTGCCTTAAAGGGGTGAGGGTGGCCGTGTTACTAGGGACCTCACACCAGTGAGCACGTGGATGGGGGACGAGGCAGCGCACCTGATGGACAGCAGCGGAGGCTGCGTGATTTCGAAGACGAATTTCTCCACTGGGCGGTGCTCCTTGTCCAAGATGACTACCACCACTTTCTCCACATCGTTCTGCAAGGACAGGAAGCCCCGATTCCAGAACTGGACACCCGCCTCCCCCTTACCCCACCCCCCAGCCCCTGCCCCCTGCTCCCTGCCCAGGGAAGAATGGGAAAGGTGCACTCACGGCCCTGCTCAGCTTCTAGGCCCAGAGTCCCTGAGAGCCCAGAAAGAGGTTTGAGAAGTTGAAGTAGGCGCCCCCAGACATGAGTGGTACCCGCGGAGAGGAGAGGATGCCTGGGCCCCACAGGGGTCCCAGCGTGTCCCAGGGAGCAGAACAAGGTAGAATAAGGAAGCCCTGAGGGGCCAAGCTCAGACAGAGCTTGGGGGCAGAGGGGGAGAAAAGAACAGGTGAGAAGGACCCAAAACCCTCTGGGCAGGCCCCAGTCAGCCAACTCCACTAACCAGGGCTCCCGGGCCCGGCACGCCCTGAACGTGCCCACATGCCCTGGGGCCTGTCCCTGGGCAGGGGTGGTCTCCAGAGCACAGGACACAGGCTTCTGGGTGTTAAGAGTCATGGGGACCCGGTATGGTCCCAGCATCACCCCATCCTGGAGCATGGAGGAGCACTGGGGGTGGGGTGGGCTAGGGGCCTGGTGCCCTCACCTTCTCCAGCAGCGGCTTGACGCAGTGCAACGTGTCCTGGATATACTGGTTCAGCTCCGGGTGACAGGACATCTGCACACAACCCCATGATGGCTGGTGAGGCTGCAGCACTGATGGGGGAGCCATTGCAGACCCCCTCCAGCAGCCCAAGGGCCTGTCTGCCTTCGGAGAGAGGCGCAGCAGTTCCCTAGGGCTCCCCACCCAAGAGACAGACTTCCCATCACGAGGCTAAGAACTGAATTATCCACAGAGGGAGAGAAGTTAGAAGATGCTAAGAATTCAGTCTCAACATTAGCATTTAATATAGCATTAGGAGTTCCTAACGCGGGGTCACTGAGCTCCTCCAGAGTCTGAGAAGTCTTTAAATTGTGAGTGTTTGAGCATACAGGCATTTTTCCAGAGAGGGGATCCAGAAATTTAATCCATTTTCGAACATTAAGAATCTGGAACAGACTTCCCTTGGTGCGCAGTGGTTAAGAATCCGCCTGCCAATGCAGGGGAGAGCCCTGGTCTGGGAAGATCCCACATGCTGCGGAGCAACTAAGCCCGTGCGCCACAACTATCGAGCCTGCGCTCTAGAGCCCGCGAGCCACAACTACTGAAGCCCGCGTGCCTTCAGAGCCGGTGCTCCGCAACAAGGGAAGCCACCGCAATGAGAAGCCTGCGCACCGCAACTAAGAGCAGCCCCTGCTCACCGCCAACTAGAGAAAGCCCGCGCGCGGCAGCGAAGACCCAATGCAGCCATAAATAAATAAATAAATAAACTTATTAAAAAAAAGAATCTGGAACTAAGGAGTTGTGTGGCCTCAGGCTTAACTTCTCTGTGCTTTAGTTACTTCATCTGTGGAAGATCTCATTTAAAAAAGTGAGGATTAAGTGAGATAAGTACCTAGTACACGGTGGGTGCTCAGTAAGTGCTGATTCTTTTTTCCTTTTCCTTGTATATCTTTTTGTTTGTTTGTTTTTTGGGATTTTTCCCCCCTATATATCTTTTAAGCTTCCACCACCTTCCAGTATTCGGTCATTTATTCTAATATTTACTGAGTGCTTTCTAAGGGACAGGTACTTCTTGAGGCTGGGGATAGAGTAGCATATATTTACTGCTTTGTCTGCCTTTTAACCTAAAGCAACCGTTACAATTAGGGTAAATGAGGGGAGAGGGGAGTGCCTGAGGTTTATAGGAATCCCCTCCCCAAACCAACCATTCACCAGCTTCAGGAGACCTTTAAAATACAAAGATGGGGGGCTGGGGGGCTCTAATCGGAGGGCCTGGTCCCTAACTTCTAGCGAGGGGAACTCCCAGTTCAGAGGGGACAGAAGGAAACGCCACTGCGGCGAGGGGTGGGAGGTTGTCGGGCTAGCAGCAGCTGCCGGGAACTAGAAGGCAAGGCCAGGCCGCTGGGAACTGAGAGGGCTGAGCCTGAAGAAGGAAGAAAGTTAAAAATGTCCTCTCTACCCACTCTGTGATACGGGGGTGACCCAGTGCACCCAGTCTGGATGTGGGGCTCACCTGGACAGGCACGTTGTACTTCTTACGCTTCTGGAAGATGCCCACCGGGTAAACCTCACGCACGTAGAGGATCAGGTGCACCGCCACCTCCAGGAACTCGCAGAGCACGTCGGCCACCACTGCGAGGGGGCAGAACCCAGTGCGCTCGGGGAAGTCCGCCAGCCCAGGCCCTCCCTCGCCCCCCGCCAGGGTGCGCAGGTCCAGCCTCTCTACCTTGACCAAAGTTGAGGTCCTGTCGCGTGAGCGTGGTCATCCTTCCCGATACCTAGGGGGTGGGGCAGGAGCGGGAGCTAGTTTCTAAGGCCCCTATAGCCGCAGGGCCCGCCCACCTCCACTGCCCCTCCCCTCCTCCGTCTGGGGGGAATCTGGGCAGGACCGCCCCTCCCTTCACACAGAACCGGAGCAGCTGGGAAGGACCCCCCACGCTGGCGTCAGAGCTCGGAGGCATCAGCTGCGCCGCGATCAGCCTCTGCGCACTAGCCGCCTCGCCCTGCAGTCTCCTGGGAGTAGATAAGGCCAGAGCTGTGCCCGCATAAAGGGCACCGCCGCAGAGGGTACAGCTGGATGCGCAGGGCCGGTAGCGTGAAGCCGGACACGCGGAAAGCGAAACTAGGCTGGAATAAGACTTCACCTCCTGCCAGGCTGGATTCTTCCCCTGAGGGAATCCCGCCCTTCTCCTCTTCCCCGGTACCGGCTCCGGCCTCGATTCCGGACTCGGGGCCAGGCCCCCGCGAGGGAATCCACCGACCGATCACTCGCGCCTCGCGCTCAACCAGAGGCCCAGGCGCCGCTCCATGACGTCCGCGGCGCTCCGGCGGGTCCTAGCGCCGGCTTACAGCCACGCCCACCCCCTGCGCAGCCAACCACGGGTGCAGGAGGGAGAGACGGCCAGAGGGGCGGGGCTTGGGAGGGGCGGGGCCCTGCCTGGGCGCCGGTGTGATCCCAGGGCCGATGCTGCACCACGCCTCTTCCTTTCAATTTTAGGTGGGCGCGAAAAGAGACAACTTTGGTCTCCACATCGGATCGCAACGTATTTTCCCCCCAGGGCATTTCTCTCGCTTTAGGAGGCGCGGGAAGAGGTAGCGTACGTGTTGCTGGTGAGAGCCAGCTCGAGATCACAGCTGGGCACTATGGACAGCGACATCTACCGCTAGCTCCGCAGTCACCATCCCCGGAACCTCAGCTGCCCAACCGAAAGCGAATCCGCCGGCTCCGGGGCGGGGACAGGGGAGGGCCGGCGAGCACCGGGGACGTCCCCGTCCCCACCCCCACCCGGAGCCTAAATGCAGCCAGTCTTTACCTCCCAAGAAGGTAAAAACTTCCCGGGCCGTGCATCATAACAATAGCTGACATTTATAGAGGTCCAGCCATGTGCCAGGGACTGGGCTAAGTGTGTTCGTGGATCAGCTCACTAAATCCTCAAAACAATTCCACGCGACAGTTGCCATGATTGTCCCCGTTTTACGTATGAGCCAAGTGAAGTTCAGAGGGGTGAAGTAACCTGCCCGAGTTACCCAGCTATTGGGGGAGGCGGTGGGCATAGTTGTCTTCTGCCACTACACTTTGTAGCTCGGAAGTCCCCCAGAGGCGTGGACTCTGGAAGGGCTGAGAGGACCCTGGGAAATAATAATATTAATATTAAAATAATTACTAACATGCATTGAGCACTTAATATGTTTCAAGCACTGATTTCTTTAATTCTCTCATTAACCCTAAGAGCTAAGCCTTCATTTTACAGTCCCACTTTATAGATGGTAAAACAGGCTCAGAGATGTTCCCTAATTTGCCGAAACCACACAGTTGGAATACAAACCCAGTTCTGACTCCTACTCGAACTCCAGGGCTTCACCTTATTTTCAGCCCCTTTATTTTACAGATGGAAAAACTAAGTTCAGAGAAGTGGCTGAGGAGTTATGGCAACAAATCAGGGCCAGAAGTCCGGGGATCTTGTCTCTGACCTCCAGGGACACAAAAGCTGGTTAGGAGTCATGCCCATCTGCTGGTACACAGATATAGCTATAGGAATGTTTACCGTTTACTGCTTAGTACTGGAGACCTGCACCTCCTTCACCCCAGATGCTTTCAAACCTGCATTTACACACTTCTGATGGGGTGGGGGCAGGGGAGAGAATAACTAACCCAGCCCATTAAGCCAAGAATGCCCGCAGAGCATTTCTCAAAAGCAGTCCTAGGAAATCTGCATCAGGATCCCCAGGGAGCCCATTAAACGTCAGGAACCTGGGCTTCCCGGACCTACCAGATCAGTTGGGGTGCACAGCAGGGCACTAGCCCTTTAACAAGCTCCCAGGGGCCCTGATGCCCAAGAAAGTGTGGGAATTGCAACCACAGTGGTTTGGGCTTTTCCAGGGAAAGTCTGCATTTCATTAAATTGCAATGCTTAACCCAATGGAATGGATGATTTATTTCAGAAATGGATGCACCTGGCAGCACATTTGGGGCACAGCGATCCTTTCCAAGACCTGGGGACCCTGCCCATGTCATATAGAAGAGGACCATTTCCATATGGAAAGAGCTGAGCAGCTCACTTGCTTGTAGACAGGTGTCCCCTGGCTCCTTGAGATTTAATCACTGAGGATGCTTTGGAAACTGGAGAGATTTGAGGGTCCCTCTTTGCCCGTCCCTGGAGCCCGCTGAAGCAGCATTTTCACTGGTAACAGAAAGTGGCAGTCTTAAGGGGGCAATTCTTTGTAAAGGGTCCCTTAGGATTGGGGTCTAGGGTGGAGAAACTCAAAGCCCAGCTACTCCTGTGGCCTCCGGGGCACAGTGTGAGCGACCTGGGGGCTCATGCCAGGCATTCCTTCATGGGCCCTAAGCCCCAGCCCCCCACCCCACCCCCGCCCTGAGACGACACAGTGCAAGTCACCCATAGGTCTCCTGCCACACAGAGCTAAAGAACTTCAGAGAAACCTTGGTGGACATACACCCCAAAACTCTCATTTTTCCAGTGAGGACACTGAGGTCCCAACACCTTTGTTTGACACTGGGGCACCCACCCTGTCAACTGTAACCTGGATAAAAACACCTACATTCGGGGCTTTGGATTCGGAGCCAGCCATAAACAGAGGAAGGGGGGCTAGGAGACAGATGAGGAGGGATCAAACTGATCGACCTCAGCCCCCAAAAGGCCTCCATCTCATTTGTGAAATGAACAGGCTGGACAGATGTTCCCTAAACCTCTGATGGCCTCGGGTTCCACGGGGGCCAAGAAGCTGGGCATGGGACAGGGGTAGGGGGCCGAATCAGCATGGGGCCATGGGGGAGCTCTGTGAAAAGTCATCTGTTACTTCCATCCATTCGGCATCTGGTTTTTCATTTCTTAATCGCATCAGCATGATGGATGGTCACGGATTACAGATTACAGATTACAACCCCAGATTACATCATGGGGTTAATTTATTACATTTTTGAATACCCACTTGCTGGGAGACTGTTTTTCAAAGGTATTTGCATATCTTTCACCATAACAACAATGTGTAGGAGGGCATCTGGGAGGGAAGGATGGATGTTTAGGAGGGGAGAGAGCTTATTTGCCAACTGAAGCAGGTTCCTGAGGGTCTGCAATGGGAACGGAGAGCAAATCACTCCCTAGAGACATTTAAATTGAAACTAAGAGAAGGTGAGATGCAAGAAAGTTTTGCAAAGACTGCATGGGTGAAGGAAGATTCCTGGGGTTCACTGAACAGCACACAATGAGTGAATGGGGTATAATAACAAGCAATGAAGTGTCCAGACCCCTAAGATGCTTCCAGAGTCCCTCCCATTCTCACCATCCCGATCACAGGACACATTATTCATCCCATCCCTGCCTAAGGTTCCCAGGACACCAAACACAGGGAGGTGGGAGGAGCCACAGAGTCAGCACGTATAGCCCGGTGACGATCCCACTGATACCACGATATTCAGGAACCCAGCCAGCTGGGATGCCCCCTGAGCAGAGGCCCAGCCTCATTCATTCTCTTAGTCCAGCACCTCACCAGTGCCTGGCCAAATCCAGGTTCTGAATGAATGTGTGTCCAATGAGCGAATGAAAGAACGAAGGCATGAAATGATGGTGCGCAGTGTCTCATTGCCACTTGCCCGACATGAATCCTCATTTAGTCTGGATGAGGGGCAAAGACCTCTGATTTCAGTGCTTGGGCTCTAGGTGGTGGTGTGCAGAGAAAAGCTGCTTTCACAAATGAAGCAAGAGCTGTGGATTACTCACTACGGTGCCCCTCACACCCACTGGGCTGCTGCTTCTCTCCCCACCACTGCCCCTTAACCTGCTGTGAGGCCTTCCCTCTCTGATTCTCAGTTTCCTCATCTGTAAAATGGGATCATGGCAGCACCGATTCCATAGAGTTGAGTAAGAAGTAAGTGAGATAATGTTTGTAAAACGATAAAGTGCACAACGCCTGGCACATAAATGCCTAATTACTGGCTGTTATGACAATGATATTCAGATTGACACACACCTTGCTAGCTTCGGCAGCACGTGTACAAAAATTGGAACGATACAGAGGTTAGTGTGGCCCCTGTGCCAGGACGACACGCAAATTTGTGAAGCGTTCCACGTTTTTCTAAAAAAAGAGTGGATATATGTGTACGTATAACTGATTCACCTTGCTGTACACCTGAAACTATCACAACCTTGTAAATCAACTATACTCCAATAAAAATTCTAAAAAAAGAGCGACACACACTATCTAAGCCCCTAGAGCAAACACTCTGAACCAGCCATCATGCCTTTCAAAACCCCATCCAAAACATCCGGAGCTGTGCCCCTCTTGCCAGTTCCATTTCCCAAGGCAGCAGGCAGCCCCCAAGATGCCCTTAAGGTGGGCATGCATCCTCATGGCCCGAGATGCCTAAAGACAAGTGGCTGCGGCTGAAGACAGCTCCTCTCCCCGCTCATCTAGTCTTCTGGTGTGAGGCCCGACCTGCCCAGCTGCCCCAGATCCTGGGGTCCACTGCTGACCTCAGACCCAGGTCAGAGCCCTGACCTTAGGCCAGGAACACTGGGCGGCTTCCAATAGTTCAACCAGGGCAAAGCCCCCATGCCATTCCGTCCCTGAAGTTCTGCTGACTCCGCAGTGTCATTGACACCTTGTTGGTCAGGGGGACCTGACAGGTCATCTCTTTTTAAACTTTGAACTTTTATCCACAGAAATGCACAGAGACACTAAATGTTTTCCACAATTTTAGGGGTTGCCGGGACCTCTGAAGTCATCCTCAACCACAGGGTAAGAACCCTTGATCCAACTCAACTGCCACTTTTTAAAAATAACTGCTTTATTGAGATATAATTCACAAACCATAAAGTTCATCCTTTTAAAGCATGCAATTCAGTGGTTTTTAATATAGTCGCAAAGTTGTGCGTCAATCACCACTATCTAATTCCAGAACATTTCCATCATCCCAGAAAGAAAACCCCCCGCATACATTGGCAGCCACTTCCCCAGTCTCGCCTTCTGCCAGCCCCTGGCAACCAACCACTAGTCTACTTTCTGTCTCTATGAACTTGCCTATTCTGAACATTTCATGTAAATCATACAATATGTGGCCTTTTACGTCCGGTTTGTTTCACGTAGCATTCATGTTTCCAAGGTTCACCAAAATTGCGGCATGTACTGGTACTCCATCCTTTTTGTGGCCGAATAATATTCTGCTGTATGAATATACCACGTTTTGTTTATCCACTCATCAGGTGATGGATATTTGACTTGTTTCCACTTTGGCCATTCAAACATGGGGAAACGGAGACCCAAAGTCACCATAACCTAGATGGGATGGGAGTCCAGACCTCTCTCCTAACATCCACCTTTTCTTGCAGCATTGCTCTGGGAGGACCCAGAGAACAGAGAGTCCAAGCGTGGCGAAAGATCGCCCCACTGGCGAATAGCCATCGCAACAGCACTTGAACCAGAGGATCCAATAACTTGCTTCCGGTTCAGTAAATGCTGGGCCACAGCTTCATCCTTGACAGAGAAGATCATACCCACTGTCCCCCTCCCAGGCCCAAGCCACCATCACCTCTTCTCTGCCACTGTTCCTAGCTGGTCTCCCTGCTTTTGTCCTTGCCAAATGCAGTCTATTCTCAACTTTGGGAATCAGAGTGAATTTGTTAAAACCTAAGTCAGATGATGTCTCTGCTCTGCTCACAACCCAATCCATCCTCGTGCCTGCCCATCAGACTGATAATATTACGATAACAATAGCAGATAATTTTTCTAGAGCATATCCTGTGGGGTCAGGACCTTAGGAACATTATCTCCTTACACAGGCCACTGCACTTAATCCTCGAGCCCTGAGAGTTACGGCTAACGGTGAGCTCAGAGAGGTTAGGCCCCTTGACCAAGCATACGCGGAATGAATGACAGCAGAAGAGGGGCCCAGGCATCTTACCCGACTACAGAGCGGAGCTCTTAAAACTCTGAACCATAATTTGCCACGCTGGAGAAAGAAGAAAACAGTCGAAATGGAAGCCGCTGGGCCAGCTCCGGGCGCCAGGCAAGACGGCTGCTTCCCGCGAACGCGGGCCCGCCCCACCGCTCTCTGATCTTTGCAGCGCCTGCGGCCCCCCTGACCCCACGGTGAGTTATGGGGGCCGCGGGACCCATAACACAGCATTCCGGGACTCCCAGGGTCGGCAGGACGCGGCACCCTGCTCTGTGATGGATGAGCCACCCCTAGCGCTGGCTTTGTCCTGCCTGGGCCGGGTTGGGGACCTACTTTGGACGGGGCGTGGCGAGAGGCGGACCGCGCGCGCGCGTGTGTGTGTGTGTGTGTGTGTGTGTGTGTGTGTTGGGTAGGGGTATTGTCTTTTTCCCTTCCCTCCCAGGGTGTGTGAGTGGGGAGCGGACACTAGCGCAGCCGTCAGTGCTCCCCAGTCTCACCTGGTAGCGCTTTGAAGACCCCCCTGGACCCCCACGTCGAAGACCGACCCCTCCCTGAACCTCGCTCCCAACTCTGCGCACTTTCGGAGGCTACTGAGGCCCCGCGGTGCCCCGTTCCTCCTCCCTCGCACAGGGCATTTCTTCCGTCCCATTTGACAGCCTAGGCGGAATAATCCTTTTGGGGAACCGCCGGCCTCTGCGCTGCCAGACGCTGCCGCAGCTGAGCGCTCAGCTCCAATCCATTGTTGGGGTCCGCCAGGGACCCCCCGCCGCGGCCCTTTGTCGCCCGCTCCCTGCTGGGCCGCTCCAGATGCGCCACCGCTGCCCGCGCCCCGCCCGTCCCACGCGCCCCGGGCCGCGCCGAGGCGGCTCTTCCGCACCGGGAGGAGTGGGCCCGCCTCTCCCGGTGCCTGCACGGCCGCCCGGCTGCGCCCGCCTTTGTCTACCTTCTTTGTCTGCCCCGCGCCTTCGCGGCGGCGGCAGCTAGGCCTCTGGGGAGGGGGCCCGGAACGCCGAGCGCATCTGGCGAGGGCGCGCTGGCTGGGAGCGCGCGGGGCCCGGCCCGGCCCGGGGCTGCCCCTCGGCTGGGGGCAGTGGAGCCCGCTCGCCGCCGCCCCTCCCCCGTCCCCTCCGCGTGCTCCCGCCCCCTTCCCTCACGCCCGCCCCCTCCCCCTTCCCTCCAGCCCAGCTCAGCCTCGGCACATCCTCCTGCCGCCCGCGCACCTCTCCGCGCGGTCCCGGCTTCGCGGCTCGGCCTTCCGCTGCGCTCGGCTCCCGCAGGCGCTCGGCCCCGCGCCTCTCGGCCCCTGCCCCGCCGGTTGGACAGGTAAGGCTTGGCCTTGGCCCGCCCCTGGCTCCACCCTCCCGCCTCACCTGGCTGCGCGCCAGGACAAAGGTGGGCTACCTGGAGCGCTCAGGGGCGGGGCGCGCCGGAGACTGAGGATGGAGGTGAGGATGCTGCTTTCCTCCCTGCCCTCCCGGCCCTCGGACCCGTCGGTCAGTGGGTCCACCGCCTCCGCTCCTCGCCGCGTCTCCCCTCGGCTCCTGGCTCTGCTCCTGGGCCCCTCATCCGCCCGCCTTCCGCCGGACACTCACTTTTCCACGTTCTGACACTGCCTAGCGTGCGCCCTTGCCGCCCTCTTCCGGACGCGGCTCTCGCCCACTCTCCTCCTCGGCACTAGCCTTCTCCCTCTGGGACCCGGTCTCTCTTTGTCTCTCTGTCTCTGAGTCTCCCGGTGGTCTCTCAGGCTGGGGACCCCAATCTGACATCGTTTGAAGAAAATTGGAAGATTCCCTAAGCTCCGGACAGAGCTGGCAGGAGTGCCCTCTGCTTCTTTCGAGGCTGCCTACGGGGCTGGGGTGTGTTGCAGGTAGAGGGAGGTTCCGGCTGCGCCCCCCGCCAGCACTGCCCAGTTCCTCGCGCTAGCAGCCCCGACAGCACTGGCCTCGCTCTTCTGGCCCCGGCTCAGGCTCCCTCCCTCTCCACTGCTGGCTTTTCTCCAACCGCACGCCGGGGTCTCAGGCTGCTGCGGGACCCGAGGTTTGAGTGGTGAGACTTCTTGGGTTTCCCGCCAAGTCTTGCCTTACTGCACTGCGTGCTCCCTCTGCCCTCGCCTCTGTCTGGTCTCTCTTGCATGGAGCCGTCTTCCATGCTGCCCACCTCCCAGCCTGGTGGCATGCAAGAAGTGTCCCAGTACTGGTTCAGTACCACCCCTCTGGGGTCAGGCAGACGGAGGCTGAGGGAGTGACCTTGGACAAAGGGACGCACTTCTCTGAGCCTCAGTGCCCCCTTCATAAAACGGGGATAATAGCACCTACCTATAGGGATATATGTGAAAGCAGTGAAAAAAACATATCGGGTGCCAGCGAGGCACACACTCGGTGGCCACGGGGGATTCTACAGTCCCAGTCCCTGGGTGGGGTGGGGATAGGGGGTCCACAGAAAGGGGGCAATGGATCAAAAATTCAGGCTTAGAGACACTGCAGAGAAACCTGACTGTGGCCCCTCCCGTATCATGGTCACCTCCCCCTACACACTGTTACTGGCACTCTTCTCTCTTTCTCTCCCTCCTCCTCTCTGCTTGTCCTAAAATCGGAGCCTAAAAATCAGAAAGAAAAGAGTGTCTGCTTTCAAAATGAGCTCAATGTGGCTGTGTCGATGTTGCCAACAGCTGGTCATTGATCATGAGGCATCCATGTGGCTCATTCCCAATTCTGAATCTCTGTCTTGCACCCATTTCTTTTTTAATGGCTCTCGCTCACGAGCCATTTCCTTTCCTCTGGGGGGGATTGTCTTTTGGACCCTGCACCTGTTGTGTAATCACCCAAACCCTCTGACCATCGTCTATGTCATCGCGACAGGTGACACACCACCCCAGGAGTCGGGCAGTGATGTGGGCTTAGGGCCATAATGAGGGCAACTTCGGAAGAGGGACATCTTCTCCCGGCTGGAAAGTTCTGGGTTCCCCTAGCTGAGCTTTTTTTTCAGCCACAGCCAGAGCTAGCAACTAGTGCCTTTCTCTTTAGAGAGGCAAGAATGGGACTGGAAACACCCACAGACACACACACACACACACAGACACACACACACACCCCATCCAGACTCCTGCTCACAATCCTTTCTGCCACTTTCTCTGCCTCCCTTCCCACCGTTCAATTCACCCTGCTTCGCATCCCTAAATCCCTCCATATCTCCCTGTTTCCACTAAATGAACTATGCTGCCTGCCTCCCATCACACCCCCTGTCGGCATCTTGGGTTTCAGCCATGACGGAGGGCCGATCATCTCCACGCCCTGACTGCCTCCGAGCTTTTGCTAGGCTCTCCCCTCTAACTAAAATGTCTCCCCTTGCAGGCCAAGGTCAGATGTCCCCTCCTGTGGGGAGCCCTCCTGCCCCCCTTGCCTCCCTGTCTCTCCCGTGGTCTGCACTTCCCTGGGCGGGGCTGGGTCCTGTTCCACTTGGGGTCCCAGTGCCTGAGACACAGCAGGCACACAGCAGCACAGCACGTGCTCTGTCCATATTTGTTCTAATATATGGAATCCTTGGCCAAGGAGATAGGAATGAACTGACAATTGCAAGCCACAGGTTATCCGTGGGTTCCACTGGGTCCTGCTGGCCAGGCCAGGGGCAGAGTTGGCCCTAGGGCAGACTGGTGAGGTTGTGGAGCGGGGAGCAAGCCTCCTGGAAAGTCCCTGTGGTACTGGGGGCTCTGCACGCCTCCAGAAGATGAGGAGGATTTCTGTGCCTGATGCGAACAGAGGAAATCGGCTAGACAGGGAACTGACTGCCCAAGTTCAGCAGACCAGCTTAGCAGCTACGTGACCTGGACCTTCACCTGCCTCGGCCAGAAATGTGGCAGAGCTGGGGTTTGCATCCTGGCCTCCCTGACTCCACAGCCTGGGAAGAGCACGAGCTGGGCATGTTCCTGGGGTGGGAAGGTGTCATACTGACATCTCTCCACTGGCCCATTCAGGTGCCATCCGCCTCTCTTGCTGTTCCAGGCCCTCTGCTTGTCCTACCCCAGCCCTTCCTCTCACGTGGGCCACCGTAGCCAATGGAACACAGGCCTCCCCAGGAAGGACCCTGCCACTAGAGGCCCTGCCCCCCTCATACCAGTTCCCAGCTTTGGCGGCCTCGCACCCCGCAACACCATGGCCTGGCATTGACCGTCTGGGACACACCCCTGAGTGAGTGTAGGGGTACCGGTGCTACAATCCAGAGCAGTTGGGATAAAGTAATTGCAGACCTCAAGTTTTTAGGGGCCCCCTCTGTGCCAGGCTCTGGGTTAAGGCCCCCACCACGTGTCATCCCTGAAAGTCACAGCGTCAGTACTCGTATTAGTTACCGAGTTAGCATGAGGCGTGGTCAAAGAGTCTGCCTTTGGAGTCAGGTGGCCACAGGTTCAAATCCCAGCTCTACCACTCACTCTACTGTGTAACCTTGAGCAAATCCTTCAAATCTTTGTCCCCATGTTGAACCATTGTTACCATTGTTATTACCTGGAAAGTATTGTCCACTTCAATGGGCTGAATTATAAACTAGATAATATATAAAGTTCTAAGCCTAGAGTAGTTGATACCCTATAAATGACACCCAAGCAAACATTCATTTTTCAGATGTGGGATTGAAGCCTGGAGAGGTGAATTGACTTGCCCAGGGTCACACCGCTATTGAATGCTGGAGCCAGGATTCACACCCAGGCTTGTCTGACTCCAGGTGTCTTTCTACTCCACCCTGACCTCTGCCAGCACTGACAGTGGGCATTCTGTCACTCGATTAAGTGATGGGTGCGACCAAATTGTCTGGGAACCAAGATAATGACATTTGGAGAATAGGGGGCCAGGAGGATGGCTTAGGAGAGGAGGAGGGGTGGCGAGTACCTGTAATGTAGCAGGAGGTAGGACTCCACTCCCTCCCCCCAAAACAACAGCCCTACCTCAGTTTTTTTGAGGTGTGAGGCCTCAGGGGGGTGGGAATTCCCGAGGCTGCTGTTGGAAATAATAAAAGCAGATGGTGTTGCCCCTGCGGAAAGGCAAACCTCATTTGCTAAGACAATGGTCCCCTCCAGGCTGGCCTGGGCCTGTGTTGACCTGCCCCACCGAAGCCATCCATCACCCCACCGAGCACTGAGGACGTGGCCACCTGTGCCTGCCCCCATGCACACGCAGGCACAGATGCACAAACACTTCCAGGAACCCACCCCCAAGCCCCACTCCCGCTCTTTCCCCTCCTCATAATAACAACAGCTACTGTTTATTGCACTCTTACTGGGTACCACTCACTCTGTATACCTTTGCCTCCCCTCATTCTCGCAACCTCCAGCATTTTACAGGAGAGGAAACCGAGGCTCAGAGAGGTCAAGTGACTTGCCCAAGGTCACACAGCTCTTTGTGCTCTGGTCAGGGGGTGCTCTCCCATGGCTCAGCTTAATGGATTTGGGCTGACAATTTTGTGTTTGAATCAATAATAATTACATCTGTGCCTCAATCTTTCATTAGGTCTGTGGCCTCCCTGCCAGGTCAGAGTGGGGACACCTGGAGGGCAAGGACTGTGTCTTTGCCCACAGAATAGAAGCTCCCTCCAGCGAAGTGTATGTTTTCCCCATGTTCTGGGAACGTCCAAGGCCAGAGCTGTGTCTCCCTTTTCAGACTGGGAAATCCCTAAGGGCGGCAACAGGGTCTCCCCTGTTACACTGGAGGCTTCCTGGGGCAGGGGCTGCTTTTCTTGCTCAGACTGAGAGCTCCCTGAGGACAGGAGCCGCGTCTCATCAGTCTAAGAGTCCTCCAAGGCAAGACCTAGATCTTCCCTGTTACAGTGGGAGCTCCCCAGGGCCAGGGCTATTGTCCCCAATCAGACTGGCAATTTCCAGAAGCAGGGACAAGGTCTTCAGACTAGAGCAGTTTCCCTTGCATGGCATCCAGGTCCTGCACCCAGAGGAGCTCAGCAAGTAGTGACTACCTGGTTCACTGTCCCTGGCAGTCTCCACCCTGGGGCTCCACGGGTCAAGAGGCAGAGTTCTCTGTGTGAGGCCAGGTTGGCACAAAGGCATGTGGAGGGGTAGGTGGGGCTCTGGCTGTTCTGAGGCCTAGGGGGGGCTGAGAGGCCCCTTCCTATTGGACAGGTGGCACTTTGGGGGCACAGAGCCTCAGGGCGGCAGGGGAGATGGGTAGGGACTAGCTCAGGACTGTCAAGGCCAATCCACCGATGAGTACCCCACAGGGCAGATGTTTCAACTCTTATCTCCCCTCCCCCCTTCCAGGAAGCTCATCTTTGCTGCCTTCCATCCCACCTACACTGCCTGAGCTCCTTCCATACCTGGAAACCTCCCCTTCCCCAATCACACAGAAGTCCTCATTTCCTAAATAGTCAAATCTCATGACAGGCTAATAATCCCATTTCACAGACAGGGAAATTATGACTCATGATGAGGTGTGATGGTGGGAGGATCGTGGGAGGGGCTCGGGAGACAGAATCTAGTCCCAAATTGACTTGGGAAGAGCCCAGCCCAAGAATTTAGGATCCCCCTCCTCTCCCCCACTGTCATTGAGGACATAACCATTTTTGTTTTTTGTTTTTTTTAACATCTTTATTGGAATATAATTGCTTTACAATGGTGTGTTAGTTTCTGCTGTATAACAAAGTGAATCAGCTATACATGTACATACATCCCCATATCTCCTCCCTCTTGCGTCTCCCTCCCTCCCTCCCTATCCCACCCCTCTAGGTGGTCACAAAGCACCGAGCTAATCTCCCTGTGCTATGCGGCTGCTTCCCACTAGGTATCTGTTTTACATTTGGTAGTGTATATATGTCCATGCCACTCTCTCACTTCGTCCCAGCTTACCCTTCCCTCTCCCTGTGTCCTCAAGTCCATTCTTTACGTCTGCGTCTTTATTCCTGTCCTGCCCCTAGGTTCTTCAGAACCTTTTTTTTTCTTTTTTTAGATTCCATATATATGCGTTAGCATACGGTATTTGTTTTTCTCTTTCTGACTTACTTCATTCTGTATGACAGTCTCTAAGTCCATCCACCTCACTACAAATAACTCAATTTCGTTTCTTTTTATGGCTGAGTAATATTCCATTGTATATATGTGCCACATCTTCTTTATCCATCCATCTATCGATGGACACTTAGGTTGCTTCCATGCCCTGGCTATTGTAAATAGAGCTGCAATGAACATTGTGGTACATGACTCTTTTTGAATTATGGGACATAACTATTTTGATTGAACAATTACAACTACTCATTTTCCAGCCCTGGGGGAATCCACTCCCCCTAAAGAAGACAGGAACCTGCTGTCTTAGATGCTCTAAGACCCCAACTGGAGTTCCAGGTTTGTGGAGCTGACTACCAGGTGGCCCCACTGTCCACTGGTCTAAGAGCAGAAGAGGGTACCTGGGGATGGCCACCTCCATTGTCTGATTCCAGGCATTCCAGGAAGTGTCCAGTCAAGTCATGAGGGGGTGCCAGAGGGAAGAGTCAGGCAGATCATTACAAGTTAGAGCATTCCTGAAGTCTTCACGGCCGTATGGAAACAAAATCAGAGAGAATTCCTGCATCTCACAAAATCTGTCCTAAGCACTACTGACCTGGGGTTCTGGGCATACAAACACTGCCCCCAGGGCTCCCAGGGATGAGAGTGGAGTGAGAGTTCTTTATATATTAAGGAGTTAATCTCTTGTCTGCTGTATGAGTTGCAGAAATGTCCATTGAAGAGTTTTAAGCAGGAAAGCTAGTGTCCGATTTGTTCTTCTGACCACGAAGTGGAGGATGTTTGGACGATAAGCTGGGGCCTGGGCAGACAGCAGCACCGAAGGATGTTTGTGTTACTGGAAACATGGCAGGGAATGTGGCAAGAGTTCTGTGATAAGGGGGCACCTACACAGAGCCCAGTCTGGCCTGAGGCAGCTACTGTGAAGGACAGAATTCAGCCCTTAGTGTCAGGGTCCCCAGAGATGCCCAGCAGGCCACAAAACTCCAGACCCACTTCCCCCATGAGCTGGGAGAGCTCATCACCTGTGGCTAAGAATACTGGCTCCCAGATTGCCCCAGAGGAAGGCTGGGTTCTCTTAAGGGAGCAAGATCCCCTTGGAGATGTTTCTTGGCCTCTCAGGGGTGGAAGTCCCTTCTGGTCCAGGTTTAGCAGAAGGCAGCTACCTTCCAGTTTCTTATGAGCTAAAGAGGGTTAGGATGTTTCCATGTGGAGGGTCCTTTCAAGACCTGAGCTGTGGCCAGGGGTGTGGCAGGAATCAGGGCCCCTTCCTGTTCAGATCCCTGACCCCCAGCACTGTGCACCCCTTTCTGAAGAGCCTTTGAAAGACAGAAGTGTCCCAGTCATCCCAGAGACCCCTGTACTGGCCTCAGGATGCCCGTCCCAGCGGCTCGGTGGGTTAGGGTTTCATCTGGGTGCTGGGGGTCAGTCACGGTTAGAGAGGTGAACAAAGCAAGGCAGAGCTCCTCCAAAAGCGAGTGAGAGGGAGGGACGGCCCAGGAATGGGCTTGTTATCATCACGCATGGCTGTGTTTTGTCTTTTTTTTTTTTTTGGCCGAGCTGCTTGCGGGATCTTACTTCCCCGACAAGGGATTGAACCTGTGCCCTCGGCAGTGAAGGCGCAGAGTCCTAACCACTGGACCGCCAGGGCATTCCCACGCTTTGTCTTTGAACATTCACAAATATGTCCTCTGAGTTCATGCTACTTCCCAATACCTGTCCCTGGTCCCTGGGGGCTCACTCCAGAACCTGGAGGATATGATGTGTCATCCCTCCCCACAGGGGGCTGTCAGTTGGATAGACAGACAGATGGAGGAGTCTTGTCACTATAGATCATAAATTCCTAGTCTGCCTTGGCAGACCGAGCCCTCGAGACCATCTAATCTAACCCAGTGATCCAGTGGTCTTCCCCTAGTGCCCCCCCCCATTATTTTTTGCGCAGTACGAATCATTTCCCATGAAATCTTATCCATAATCCCAACATATAAAATCAATAAAGGCAGCATTTTATGAGCGGTGTAGCACCTCACCAACACCACCAATAATCTCTTCCCCAAACCAAAACGTTTTCCGTTTCGTGCAGATACAGTTTCAAGCCCTACATGCCGTCAGACTCTTCAGCTTCTCCTCCATGGAGATGCCGTGTGACCACTGTTATGCCCCCAATGTACAGTATTGCCCATTTTACAGTAAGTCAAAGAGAAAAAAGAAGCTGTCTTCAATGGTATAAAAGCAGGCTATGGATGTCAGTTGCATTTGTCGATATGAGACCGAGCCTCTAACAGGCTTTGGTCGTTGGTGTCCAGAAAATCCTGGAACATGTCAATAAGTAGCTGCAAATGGCAACAGTTCTTTTAAACTGCTCACCTCGCATCCCTGGAACACTCTGCAGTGACCCGGGAGGAGGCCAGGTTATTGTGGGGATGTGCCCGAGTTAAAAGTGTGTAGAGGACGCATTTGAGAGTGTCTGTTGTTTTTACCTACAGTTTTCAAAATAACTTAACAAATATTTTTTAAAAGTGAGGTTAGAATCAAATGCTTAGAGAACCCCTGAAACATCTCCACCAAATATGGTGGCTCAAATGCGTCACTTTCACACGCGAGAAGGAGACGCAGGGTCAGGGAGGGGGGTTGACGGCCAAGTTCTCCCGGGGGGGGGGGGTGGTTGTCTGGCTTACAGCCTGGACTGAGCGTCGTAATCCCTAGGCTCCATCAGAGCATCACTGATATTCCTGGCCCAGGATTCCCATCGGACCCCCTTCAGCCAGCACTGCTCCCACCTCCCACCCCCCTACCCGCCCCCTTCTCCCGTCCAGCCCATCAGGCATCGGGTGAGCTGATCAGTAAAGGAGGAATTCAGGCCTCACTGTTGTCTGCCAGGCAGGTGGGCAGGAGCTCCCCTAGTCGCCCGGCCCCCAAATGCAAGGCTGTTGTGGGGAGGGGGGAGGGGGCTCAGGAATCAAAGCGAGCTCCGGGCTCCATCAGCTGCCCTCATTTGCATTAACACTGCCTCCCCGCAGGCTTCTGGATGGAGACCACGCCGGCAGTTCAACTCTGCACAGTATGGGGACAGGATAAGGGCGCGAGACAAGCCCCTTTCCCCTCCTTTGTCAGTTTCCTCTTCCCAGCTGCCCGGTCCCCGCTCCGGGGCCCTGACTGCACTCACAGCAATGGCAGGAAGTTACGTGGGGGAGGTAGGCGACCCCCGACGAAGCTCAGTGGACGGGCGATGGGGTGCAGAGAGAACCCAGGCCTTGAGGTGGGGGCTTTGTCACTCACCAGTGCTGTCACCTTGTGTTTGTGGGTTACCCTCCCAGAGCCTGGGTTTCCTCATTTTAAAAATAATGGAGAACAACCTGCCCTGTGCAGGGCAATTGAGAGGATGCAATAAGAAACGGATGAAGTAGGCTTGTAAGAGCCTGGGCTTTGCAACCGCTCAGGGAGTGGCAGCTCCTATGATGACGAGTGCTCTTGTTCAGTTTAGTTTTTAAGGAGTCACTAGTAGATCTCTGTTGTGAGACGGCTGTCTCGGGGCTGTGGATGGTTCTCTTGTCCCGGGTGACTGAAAGCTGTTGAGTGTCCCCAATCCTGGGGGAAAGCGACCCAGGCCCAGAAGAGCAGGCTTTATGCGCAAACCTTGGGCAGAACCATCCCAGGCTGATGGGGGTGGGGCACGCGGGGCACCTGCTGCCCCTTGTCTCCCGGCTGCTTGGTGCTCTGGGAGGCCGCCTCCAGCTGGCTTCCAGACGGGCAGAGTGGATTGGAGCCCGCATCGCTGTGCATCCTCAGTGCGGCTTCTCTAGCAGCCCGTGTTCCCCGAGTGGCTCTTTGCCAGGCTGGCATCTTGGCTGCTGGAATGTGCCAAGATTCAAGTACAAATGCTGTGGGCTTGGGGACAGGGTTCCATGCGGTCTTCAGGGCAAAGAGGTGCTGGCATCCCCAGCCCTCACTTAGTTGCCTCCTTCTCTCTCTCTCTGTCGCACACACAAACACGCACACGCACACCCTCCCTGGGAACTCTTTACGATCTTCTGCTCGGGTGTCAGTTTGATTCCATCCCGATACGTAGTTGTCAGTGCCTGTTATTTGCAGGGTCTTGTAAATCTGACAGGGACAGAGGGGAAAGGGATCTTCCCAGATCTTCTCAGGGACTTCATTTATTTATTCTAATATTTATTTACTTATCTGGCTGCGCCGGGTCTTAGTTGCGGCGTGCGGGATCTTTAGTTGCGGCGAGCGGGATCTTTAGTTGCGACGAGCGGGATCTTTAGTTGCGGCGAGCGGGATCTTTTGTCTGTGGCACGTGAGATCTAGTTCCCCGACCAGGGATCGAACCCGGGCCCGCTGCATTGGGAGCGTGGAGCCTTAACCTCTGGACCAGCAGGGAGGTTCCTAGTCGGGGACTTTAAAAAAGGCTGATTGCCCCAGCAGGAAATGAGCTAGGCAGAGCTGTGTGGGAGCCCTGAGGGGGGAGTTTTCTGCCAGAAGGGACATTTGGGACGAGTCCCAGAGGATGGGCAGGAGTTCCACAGAGACAGAGATGAGGGTGAAGAGGAGAGGCTGTTCCGGGCAGAGGGAACAGCCTCAGCGAGAAGAGAGAGACAGGAAAGATGGGAGGTGCTCGAGGCCCAGGGCATAGTCTCTATTGGCTGTGACGGGGAGGAAATAGAAGTCAGGGCTGCAAAGTTAGGTTGGGCCCACATTATACGAGATCTTGAGTACCCAAGTGGGAGTCTGTGGTTAAATGGGAAAGGGATAGGGAGCCATGGACAGTTTGGGGCAGGAGAGGGTCAGGATCAGAGCACTTTGGCAGCAGTGTGGGCTGGGTCCGGGGGCTGGACGGGCTGATATCCATCCAGGAGAGGGATGGCCTGTCAGATGCTTCAGCCCGCACGCTGAAATCCCCGCTCCCTGCCCCAGGCTGGCTGCGTACATGATTTGTGGGGTGCAAAGGGTGGGAGGGAACAAAGATGGCACTGAAGTTGGAGTTCCTGGGTATGATGAACAGACCCATGGCCACTGGCAAGGGCTTGGTGAGAGGACTTCATTGGGAGAGATGGCAAGTATGGGTGGGGTCGTGATGCATGGGGGTGTAGGGTTGGGATGGGGCTGGGCTTCAGCTCCTGGCTCTGCAGGGGAGGAGCTGTCCTCTGGGACTAGTGCCGAGGCTGGTCACCGAGCTCAGAGGCTGGCTCGGGGTCACTGATCGGCCTCATGTGTGTCCACAGGGACAGCACGCTGCCCATACACGCTGTGGGGCTGCCCACCCCTCACCCCTCTGCCAAGCCTCATCTGGTCCCTTGCCTGCACTTTTTTTTTTTTTTTTTTTTGGCGGTACGCGGGTCTCTCACTGCTGTGGCCTCTCCTGTTGCAGAGCACAGGCTCCGGACACGCAGGCTCAGTGGCCATGGCTCACGGGCCCAGCCGCTCCGCGGCATGTGGGATCTTCCCGGACCGGGGCACGAACCCGCGTCCCCTGCATCGGCAGGCGGACTCTCAACCACTGCGCCACCAGGGAAGCCCCCTCTATGTTTTTTAAAATTGAGATGAAATTCACATAATATAAAATTAACCATTTTATAATTCAGTGGCATTAGTACATTCTTAGTGTTGTGTAGCCACAACAGATCTGGTTTTTTTGTTTGTTTGTTTGTTTGTTTTTGCGGTGCGCGGTCCTCTCACTGTTGTGGCCTCTCCCGTTGCGGAGCACAGGCTCCAGACGCGCAGGCTCAGCGGCCACGGCTTACGGGCCCAGCCGCTCTGCGGCATGTGGGATCCTCCCAGACTGGGGCACGAACCCGCGTCCCCTGCACCGGCAGGCGGACTCTCAACCACTGCGCCACCAGGGAAGCCCCTGCCTGCACTTTCTGGGTGTCCCACCTTGCTCCTCTCTACTCTCAAGGTGGAGGGATTCTGTTCACCAGGCCAGTGTCCCAAAGGTCCCCTGTTGATGGTGTTCTGTGGGTTTCTCCCAGGTTATCGATGTGATGTCCCCGCAGGACAGAAGGGCGGGGCTGGGTCAGGGTAGCATCCAACACAGACTCAGCCTTTCTCAGCCACAGGGAGAGGAGGTGGAGTCTGTTCAGTGCAGCCTGGCATCTGCCTGAGGCCTGGAAATAGGGTTTGAGGGGTCCCCGGGGGCAGAACAATGCTTGACTGACAGGCCTCTCGAAGGGCCCCTCCTCCTCCCACCTGGCTGCCGCAGGAGTGCAGGCCTTGCCTGAGCGCCGGCCCCCCGGGCCCTCATTATGGAAAGGCTGGGGCTGAGGCTGGTGGGGCAGAGCCCAGGGCAGTAGAGGCCCGCACCTCCCGGGGGACCACTAACGCCAGTTGGGGGATGATAGAACAGCAGGATAACAGGAGGCTGGTGACCAGGCGAGCTGGGGAGGAGCCGCTTCCCTCCCCCAGACCCCTCGCTCTTCCCAGGGTGGGTCAGCCTGTCCTCCCCAGCCACTTCAAGGGCCCCTCACTCAGCGTTGGCTAACGGTGAACCTGGGGTGGGATGGCCAGTGCGGGGGCTGCAGGACCTGAGGGGGCTGGAGGGAGGGAGCCAGCAGTCATCCCCAGGCCACCAGCCTTTCCTCAGCCCTGGGCAATTACAAGGCCACAAATCACAAGGAGACGGTTGTGTAAGCACCTTTGTGAACCTAATGGAATATGCAGGGGGCCCAGGGAGGCCATGAAAATTCCATCAGCCTGGCTAACCTGGTGCCTGGCTCAGCCGGATGCAGTGAGGTTGGTGTAGGGGGGAGGGCTATGGGGGAGGGGCCCCAGGGGGTGGGACACTCCCATTGTCCCCCAGCCACAAGGCTCCTGAGCCTTAGCTCCAAGTGCTCCTGGAGCATCTGGGGGTTCCAACTCTTCCTCTGGCGCAGAGGGGGGAGCAGTGAGGTCCCCTGAGGAGACACCACTTCTGGTGCAGAAAGACGGGCTGTCCCCAGTGTAGGTCAGAGGTAGCTCACCCCACCCTGCAGGGTCAGAGTCCAGCCTCCAAAGCTCCCCAGCCCCAGCAGGGACAGCGCCTGCCTTGTCAGAACCTGCCTGGAGCTTGGAGGAAAAGAAAAGGCAAGGCCTGGGCTGTCCTGGGACAGCACGTGGGAGCTCAGAGCACAGGCCTAGCAGTTGCATAAATGCTACGTACTCCGTGTGACAGCCTCTCTGAGCCTTTATTTCCACTTCAGAAAAGAAGAGGCGTTACTTCAGAGACTCGGTGAAAGGACCAAGGGATAGAAATTCACACCAAGCGCTGAACACGATTCTTGCTTACAGCACGTGCTCACGTGCTATTATTCCATCTGTTTGAATGTAGGCTTTGAGGCAAGTCTCTGGGACTGTCGGCCTATTTCTGAGCTTGGAGGGACTCAGCTCATTCCGGGGAACTTAGCCAAAGGCAGAGGTTTGTAGAGAAAGAGGAATCTAGACTGATCTGGAACCTGGGAACTTCTTCAACTATTGGAACCAGGGCTTCTCAGCTTCAGCGCTGGGGTCTCTCTGGGCCAGTGATTCCCTGTCACGGGGGAGTCCTGAGCATTGTAGGGTGTTTAGCCGCATCCCTGGCCTCCACCCAGTAAAATCAGTGGTGCTGCCTAGCTTTGACCACCAAAAATGTCTCCAGATGTTGCCAAATGTCACCTGGAGGGGTGAGGGGGCCAAGTCCCCCTCCATCCCTGTTGAGGAACACTAGGCTATAATAGTGGGGGTGAGGGGACTGGGGAGCCGGGCCGTGCAGGAGGAGGAGGGCTGCCCCCTTAGAGTCCTGCTTTTCTTGCAGGGAAACGCCCATGGCTGGGCCCACCACCCACGTTGCCCCCATGCTGTTCCTCGCCCTCCTCCTGCTACTGGAGCTGAGCCTGGCAGTCTCCCTGGGACCCGGAAGCTCTGCTCGGAACCTCCCGGAGAATCACATCGACCTCCCGGGCCCAGCACTGTGGACGCCCCAGACCAGCCACCACCGCCGGCAGGGCCTGGGCAAGAAGGAGCGTGACCCAGGCACACCTGGCCGGGCCCAGGATGGGGCTGTGGTTGCCACCACCAGGCAGGCCTCCAGGCTGCCAGGGGCAGGGGGGCTGCTGCCTGGGCAGAGTCCTGCAGGCCTGCTGCAGGACAAGGATCTGCTCCTGGGGCTGACACTGCCCTACCCCGAGAAGCAGAGCCGGTCTCCAGGGTCAGAGAGGGTGAAGAAACGAGGCAGGGAGCACAAGAGACGTAAGGAGAGGTTGAAACTGCACAGAGGTAGCTGGAGGTCTTCGAGGGGGTGGGGCCCTGCAACGAAAGGGGGAGGGGGAGTGGGGGAGAGGGATCAGATCCAAAGGGCCAAGGGGACTTCAGGGACAGGACAGGGAGGCGGGGGAGGGGGGGAAAGTGGGGGGCGGCGGTGTCAATGGTGTGAGGTCCCTGGGAGGACATCCAGGGTCCCCAAAGGGGACAGGTAGTGGACCCCCAGAGGAAGGGAGGGGTCTCACTGAAGTCAGAGGGATCTGGTAAGAAGTGGACGCTGGGAAAGGCCTGGGCGTAGAGCATGGGAGGAAGAGAAGGACATGTGGCCATAGGAGCTCAGTCTTATCAGTAGATCGTCCTCCTAAATCAGGAAGTTCTACCTCGTATCTGACCTAAATCCATCCTACTGTAAGTCCTGAATAGAGATGGGACAGTTCGGTGCCCTCCAAGCACATCACTTAATCAACTCCGAGGCACAGAGCAGAGGCCGAGAGCTTAGACTCTGAAGCCAGATCTGCCCCAGGTCTGATTCTGGCTCCACTACTTACTGGCAAGTCATCTTTCTGTGCCTCAGTTTCTGCAAAGTGAGTGTCATGGCCCCTTCTGCCCTCAGGGTAGATTCAGAGCCGGCTTGCTATCTGAAGCACCCAGAATGGTGTCTGGCACGTGGCAGGGGCAATGGGCAGTGGTTGTTACTAGTTAATTCTCAGTTTTCTCTCAGTGCTGAGTCGCGTCCTCCGACCTGGACACGGCTGACCAAGGAGAGCGGTCACGTCCTTATTTCTCCTGCCTCTGCTCTGTTTGTTTGATGGGGTTTCTTCCTCGTCTTTCTGACCTTCCTTTAAGTTCCCTCCACGTTCCCAAATCCCCTGTGAGCCGAACCACCCACTGGTCCCAGCCTCCCCAGGACAAACGTGTCCCAGCAGCCCCACCCAGCAGGCTCCTCCCCAGTCTCCCCTGGCCAGAGCCCAGGCAGGCAACCTCGGCTTCCAAGTCTCTACGTGTGACATGACTGCCTCTAGGGGCAGACCGAGTGCCACAGGCATGGATGGGGGCGGGGGGCTTTGCAGGAGGGGGGTGGTGGTTCTCCTGCAAACAGCTGGGACTTGCTTCCCTTCCAGGCCCGCTGAGACCCCCCAGGTGGACAGAACACAGGGGAGTTTGCCCAGCTTAGACTCTCAGCCTCCCGCCCCTGGGGATCACGTGTCAGGTGGGGTGGGGGCAGTGACAGCCTTGACAGCAAGCAAGCAGGCATACACGGGGCGTGGACTCAGCCCAGCCCAGCTCCAGCCCCAGCTCCCGTGGACCAGCCGGGCGCTCCCACGAGAGTGGGTGAGTGGAGGTCTGGAGTCCAGGCCCAGGCCTGCTGACCAGCTGTAAGGTCTCAGCCTGATGGGGCCTCCGTTTCCTTCTGTAAAATGAATAGAGCAGATTCAGTGGTCCCCAAGTCCTCTTCCTACTCTCTGGGGTTCATCTCTGGATGGTGGGGAGGCCCCAACTGACCCAACCAACCTTAAAGTCAGATCTTGCCTGAGAAAAAGAGGCAAGGATGAGCATGGGGCCTCTAGCTTTTCTCGAAGCCCCCTGGTTCCCGACCACCCCCCAACCCTGCACACTCTCCCCCCTCACACTCATCCGACCCCATCCTGCCCACATATCTTGGAAGGCAGCTTCAGTGGTTAAAAGTATTGGTTTTGCAACAAATGGACCTGGGTTCGAATTCAGACTTTGATACTCACTAGCTGTGTGCTCTCAGGCAAGTTGCCTAACTTCTCTGTGCTTCAGTTTCCTTCCCTGTAGATGAGGCTGAAAGAGTACCTCCCTGCCAGAGCTCCTGCAAAGGTTAGGTGAAATAGTGCTTGTAAAGCAGGACCCAGCGTACAACATGGTCCCAGCACACACAGCATGTACTCAATAAAACGGTCATTATCACCACGTAGGGAGCTCTCACCTCCCAGCCTTCTCAAAAGCCTTTGCCTCCCTGCAATGCCTCTCGGCCTCATCCCCTACTCAAACTTACTCTCCTCCAGGAAGCCTTCCATGGTTAATCCTACTAAGTTCCATTCGTTGCACTTACACTGCTGGCTGCAACTTGCTGGAATATTGCTTTAGAGCAAGAATCCTGGGCCATCTCCCCAGCAACACTGCAAATTCATCCAAGACTTCCCCTCCTCGTCCTGCCCCCAGACTCCTGCTTCCACCCCCGCAGGAGGGTGGGCAGCAGCGATGTCGGCTGAGCCAATAGCTTGTCATATGGTTCCTGCCGCCCCCCTGTTCGCAGCAGGAAATGTGGGTCCAGCTGTGGGCCGATACGGGGTGGTGGGTGGCAAGCAGATACAGTTGCTGTGTTTCCTGCTCCTTGTCTCAGGCCGAGCCTTGGTCAGAGGTCCCAGCTCCCTGATGAAGAAGGTGGAGCTGTCAGAAGACCAGGCCCCAGATGCCGCGATGGAGGAATCCTCCACCAGCCTGGCCCCCACCATACTCTACCTCACCACCTTTAAGGCAGCACCTGCCACAGAAGAGTCCCTGATCCTGCCCGTCACATCCCTGTGGCCCCAGGTAAGGGGCCCGGGGCGGCCTCGGAGATGGAAGGGTCCTTGAGATGATGTCATGCAAAGCCCTCTTAGTACATTTAGGGAGACTGAGGCACAGTGGCAGGAAGGAGCTGGTCCAGGCCGGCGGGGCTGGATGGAATCCAGGTCTCCCGATGCCCGTCCAGCCCAGCTCAGGCCAGTGGGCCCACTGGCCAGGGAGGGCTGCCACTGTCCAGGCAGTGGTCCTGGGGGCTCACTCTAGGGAATGCCAAGGAAGCAAGTGTCGGCTCAGCACACTGGTCTCTGCATCTGGAAGGGCAGGGCCTTTGGGGAAGAATTTCATACGTGCTGAAAAGTACAGAGAATGATAATCTTTAAAACCATGTCCCCATGATCCAGAATTAACAAGCTTTAGTTAACACTTTGACCCATCTGCTTCAGACCTTTAAAAAGGATATATGGAAGGGACTTCCCTGGAGGTCCAGTGGTTAAGACTCCGCGCTTCCACTGCAGGGGGTGTGGGTTCGATCCCCGGTCGGGGAACTAAGGTCCCACATGCCGCGTGGCACAGACAAAGAAAACAAGAACAGAAACAAAAAGATACACAGAGAGGGAGCAGGCCAGCAAACGTGGCAAATACACCGACCATTGGTGAGTCTAGAGGGAGGGTACTTGTTGCAATTAACGTGAGGTGCATCACTGCACCTCTTCTGGGGCTTTGGAATTTGTTTCAAAATAAAATCATTAAAAATGATCAAAAATAAATATATGTGTAGAAGAAATAAAACTTTTTTTTAGCAGTAGATCTTTCTTATTCTCTTTCTGGGTCTTACACCCCCCTGAGATTCTGATAAGACTGTGGGCCATTTCCGACGAATTCATGGTTACCCGTGCTGTCGCAGGGCCCCTGAGGCCCATGTGTTGAGAACCCAGCCCTTGAAGGTGGGTTCACATCCTACTGTGGCCAGGGCTGTGAGTGGAACTGAGCCACGGCCGTGGCCTCAACAGTGCCACAGAGAGCTGGTGACGTCTGCAGGGGGGAGAAGGGGCAGGGGAACGAGGAGCTGGGCTTCCTCCTGAGCGGACACAGCTGCCTCCCCCGCCTCCCCCAGAGGGCCTGGTGGACCACTTGCCCGACGACATCAGCTGCCTGTAGGCGCCGTCCCACATTGGGGGTGGCTGCTCTGGGCGGCCCTCTCGATGCCCCCGGGCTGGGATTGCAGGCTGTCCAGCACAGGGTGAGCTGGCCTCTGAGGAGCCCCTCCTTTGCTCTCTGGTCCTGGGGCCCCATGTTTCTTCTTTCACCTGTTGGGCTCTTCAAGCTCCCTCCGCTCTACCCCCTTCTGCAGGCTCATCCCAGGCCCGACGGGGAGGTGATGCCCACACTGGACATGGCCTTGTTTGACTGGACCGATTATGAAGACTTAAAGCCTGAGGTCTGGCCGTCTACGAAGAAGAAAGGTATGTCTACCCACCCCGCCACCCCCTTGCTGGGCTCCCTCCCCTCTCCCACCATCCATTGGGGTAGGGGCCTCGGTGACCCCAGCCTGACCTACATATGTCCAAGGTGGGATAGGGGGCCTGGAGTCTATAATGGCACGGACAACTGAAATGGACTTGCTGCTCTCAAGTGCTCATCGCACGGCAAACGCTTTCCACGTAGCTACTCACTTAACCTTAAAAAAAAAAAAAAAAAAAGTTAGGTCTGTTCTGCTGTTGATCCCACTTTAGAGAAGAGAAAACTGAGGCAGAGAGAGGTATTGTGTCTTATCCAAGCCACACTGGGAGTGGCGGTGTGAGCGCTCTCGCCCTGGTGTTCTGTGCTTAATCTCTCTGCCCTGCTGGGCCTCAGCCTCTGACCACAGATCCTGTTTTCCCCAGAGAAACACCGGGGCAAACTCTCCAGTGATGGGAATGAAACATCACCAGCTGAAGGGGAGCCCTGCGACCATCACCAGGACTGCCTGCCAGGTACCGAACCAGCATCGTGTTCAAGGCACTAGGCCAGGCGCTGGGGGAACCTGCGTAGGGATGGGGGCGGGTGTTCCCAGACACATGAGCAGGACTCTTTAGGGATGGTAAATAATAACAACCACAGCTCCCACTTTACTGAGAGTTGCTGTCATACTTTGTTCTATTTAATCCTCACAGCAACCCAGAGAAAGAGACCCTATCGTTCCCCATTTTCAGGCAAGGAAATTGAGGCTCAGAGAGGCTAAGTGTTTCAGCCGAGGTCACACAGCTAGGAAGTGGCTCAAACCTGAGTCTGCCTGGTTCTGAACCGCTGCCCCACGCTGCCTTAAATCATGATGACCCTTCTCTCGACTTCTCTCTCCTAACGTCTTTTTGGGCTTAATTCTGTCCTTGTCCCATCATGACACTGCTGGGCTTCTCGGGATACTTTGATGACATCCTGACCTGTCCAGCAGCTGAGCCCATTAAGACAGTCTGAAAACAGAGGCCTGGGGTTTTGTTTGTTTGTTTGTTTTGTGGTACGCGGGCCTCTCACTGTTGTGGCCTCTCCCGTTGCGGAGCACAGGCTCCGGACGCGCAGGCTCAGCGGCCATGGCTCGCTGGCCCAGCCACTCCGCGGCATGTGGGATCTTCCCGGACCGGGGCACGAACACTTGTCCCCTGCATCGGCAGGCGGACTCTCAACCACTGCGCCACCAGGGAAGCCCTAAGGCCTGGGGTTTTGATTGATGGTCTAAACTGCTGGCCCTTGATTGGGTCAGTCAGAACTTCTGAGAAGACGATAGCAAGGGGGAGTTAGAAGGGCAGGAGGTTTCTGGGGGTGGGGGGTAGGGTAAGGCCTGTGAACGATAAAAGTGGAACGAAGGAGGAATGGACAGGAGACTGTGATGCAGTCGCCTGCCAGCCCAGCGGGGAGCTCCAGAGCAAAGATTCCCTGTTAGAAGAGGCCCCTGCTGGGCAGGTAGCCGGGCCCTGGCACCCCCGCTGAGCCAGTGACTGCCTGGGCCGTTCTGCTCCGGAACAGTGTGACATTGGCTCAGGAGGCTCCTGCAGGTGTTAACAGCTGGAGGCTGGCAGCTAACTGCTCTCCTGGCCGATGGATGGCAAGTGCCTTCCGGAGGGACATCTGAGTTGCACACCTCCACGATGCTCGTTAATTCAGTGACCAGAATATTCTACAAAACAGCAACCCAACAAGCCATTTGGCATCGGATAAGCCAGACCGCCAGCTCCCTGAAAGGCTGTTTTCTTTCCAAACCATTGTTTTCACCCTGAGCAGAAAGAAAAGGCTCAAGTTTGGGCCAACTGAACAGTGGCTCTGAGAGTTGGCTCCATGGTGGGCGAGGCCGTGCCTAGGGCCTGCCTCTCGGGGGCTTCTGTTTCCCCATCTGTCCAAAGAGGACGTTGGCTCCATGATCACTGAGGCCCCTCCCAGCTCCATGCTAACTTCACACCTGACAGCCCCCAGCCGTTCCACCCGGGGGGGCGGGAATCCCACAGCGCCCTCGCTCCTCCCATGATCAATCAATTGCCCATCTGGGGCGTCTGGGGTCTCTGCCGCCCACCCCCAGGGGCCTCGGCCGTGACATTCGTCAGTGGTTCCAGCTGGGAGCCTTGCGCACCAGATGGTCCATCCTGCCCGGGATGGCCCCACCATGGAGATGATGTATCTCTTGTCCAGTGGGAGCGTGTGCAGGGCACAGGGAGGGTCCACTCGGCGTGGCTGACCGCGTGTGCTTTTGCTGTGTGGGCAGGGACCTGCTGCGACCTCCGGGAGCACCTCTGCACGCCCCACAACCGAGGCCTGAACAACAAATGCTTTGATGACTGCATGTGTGTGGAAGGTGAGCCCGACATCGGGGGCTCCCTCGGTGCGGAGACCTCGCAACCTCCCTTTCTCCTCCAAGCTGGGGTGGGCGGAGAAGGGGGTGGGAGAACCCCTCGGGGGGCTGAAGACACGAGCAGGGGCAGCTTTGCTCGGCGCCCACAATCTGTGAACTCATTTAGTCTCGATTCCTGGCATCGTTGGTCAAATTTGCTTTTCTCACCTCTTGAAATACAAGCTGGCATGATCTCCCATGATCTGGAGGCGGGAGAGGGGAGGAGAGAGGAGCGTATCTTTTAAAATAAGATCAAACCTGAGAAGCCTGGTGTTTTCATACCGGAATTCTATCCCAGGGGAGACATTCCAAGCGTGATAACAAGGGGTGGGGGGTGGATTTCCCAGCACTGTCCCAGGGAAGGATGCACTTGCCCAGCTGGCTCCCTCTTTAACTCCTCGGAGCTCCCACGTGGAGCGGTATGTGCCCTCCTGCCCAGGTGGGCCCAGGTGTACCCGGCTCTGTGCTAAGCCCTTTACCCATTATCTCCGTAATCCTCCCAACCATCCCAGGAAGGGAGCTATTGTTCTCCCCATTTTACCCAAGAGCAAACTGAGGCACAGAAAGGTTAAGCCACTTGCCCAAACCTACATAGCTAGAAAAGTGGGAGAACATTTTAAATTTTGTATTCTGAAAAATTTCAAACATATATTAAAGTTGTCAGGATAGTATAATGAACTCCCATTTCCCGTCACCCAGCTTCAGTAATGCTCCCTCATGGCCAATCTGTGCTGTCTCCCCTCCCATCTGCTTCCCCCATTGCAATAGGATTTTTTAAATCTTTTTTTTGGCCACGCTGCGCAGCATGTGGGATCTTACCCCGACCAGGGATCAAACCTGCGCCCCCTGCAGTGGGAACGCAGAGTCTTAACCACTGGACCGCCAGGGATGTCCCTGCAATAGGATTTTGAAGCCACTCCTGGAAGTGTAGCTATTTCATCTGTGAATATTTCAGTATACACATCTAAGAGATAAGTGCTCTTTTAAAAACAAAATACCAAAAATGCGCAATAATTACTCAGTGTCATCCCACATCCAGGGCTCACATTTTCCTGAGTGAAGGGATTTGGTCTCAGTCCCTCTGTTGACCATTCTGAGATACATGCCCAATTTTTTCTCACATTAGCCTCAAAAATTATCTGCTGTGAGAGCGATAAAGCTGCTTAGGTCCAATTATTCATTCATCCAGTCTGTCAATAAATATTTATTGAGTGCCTACTATGTGTTGGGCTCTGATGAGGACATTGGGGATTCAGCGGCAAAGAGAGCCAGCAAGTTCTGCGCCCATGGATTCCATTCTAGTGAGATGAACGACAATAAGCAAATAAGTAGACAAGATGTCTTTAGAAAGGGATAGGGGCTGTAAAGAAAATAATCCAGACTGGCCTGGTGAGCAGTCTGGGAGGTGTTTTAGAAAGGGTGGGCAGGAGCGGACTGCAGAACCAGCCACCTGAAAATGAGGGGTGGGGGGAGGGAGAGAGAGTCCCAGGCAAGCGGCAGAGTAAAGCCAAGGGCCTCAGGCAGGAATGAGGCTGGCATGTTTGAGGGCGCCTGGCACACAGTAGCCAACGGGGAAGGTGGCAGAAGGAGAAGTAGGAGAAGCTGGCGGGGAGGATCGTGCAGGACTTTGAGTTATAATGGGAAGGTGTCGGCAGGTTTTAAGCAGGGGAGTGACCTGGTCTGACTTACGAGTGTAACAGCTCACTCTGGCCGCAGTACTGTTGGGGGCAGGAGTGGAGACACAGAGGACCAGCTGGGAGGTGAGGGGATGGAGGAAGGCAGGGGTGGAGATGCCGGGGAGCTGCCTTCTGTTACCCGTGTGCAGGGCTGGCGGCCCATTTCGCAGAGGAGGAGACTGAGGTGCAGAATGGCCCGGAGGTCCAGGAAGCCCGGAATAGCGCCAGGGCCTCCAGGTCCATCCTGCCCACGTGAGGGGGACGTGGCCCGACTGAGTTCACACACCCAGCTGGTGCCCAGCCCCTCTGCCCAGGAAGGCGTCCTTCCTTCCTCCCCAGGGCCTCAGGTAGGAGGGGGTCGCTTTTCAGGCATCCAAAAGATATGTGTGCAGGCAAAAGCCCATCTCTCGTTTCCCGCGGTCTCTCCCACCCCAGTCGGTCCCACCAAAATTCTTGCTTCCTCCGTGGAGACTCAGGCTCCAGAAAAAAAAAAATTGAGTAGAAATGACAGCTCATTAAAGATGGTCCAGGAAGAGGCTGTCAGGAACCCTCTGAGGACCAAGAGTCCTGAGGGCTTCTGAGAAATCCCAGAAAGGTGAACTCAGGTTCCAGGGATGAAGTCCAGCAGTCTAGGCCAGCCTGGATTCCGGAGGGTTCCAGAAGGGCTTCTGTGGCTACCGACCACTCCTGCTTATAATCCACTGCCCCCCTCCTAAGTGTATTTTGTGTGGCCACAGGTCTGAAAGCTGCGATCCAGGTGTCAATTCTAGACCCCAAAGCACAAACTTCACAGCAACTCCTTTATTCTCTTGACAGTGACGTAAGCAGATCTTAAGCAGGTGATGTCCTCCTGTCTCCCTGTGGTCACTCCTAAACTGAAATGTAGGGATTGCTCAGGCCACACTGAGCAATCTCTTCCCCTAACCCTCCCACCCCCCATCAGGAGGATGTGGCCTTCTGTGGCCTTAAATGAAAAACATGTCTACCCATGTATGTCAGGGGATGCCTGACATGTGGTTACGATAGAGCCACAGAACCCCTCCCACTGGTGGGCCAGGAGGGCCACGACTACTTTAATTGGGGTGGTCAGGGAGGGTCCCTTTGAGACCTGAAGGCTGTGAAGGAGCCAGCTATGCCAAGAACTTCAGGAAGGCATTTCTGGCTGTGAGAACAGCAAGTGCAAAGGCCCTGGAGCCAAAAATGAATGGGTGTATGAGGAAAAGCAAGAAAACTGGGTGTGGCTGGAGTTAGAGAGTGAGGAGGGGAGTGGGAGGTGAAGAGAGCAGACAGGAGGCAGGTCCAGGTCCCAGAGGGTCTTATAAGCCAGGGTAGGAAGTTTGGATCTCCTTTTGAGTACAGTGGGGAGTCATGGGAGGTTTTATAGGGGAGGGCAGAATCTGCATCCCTTTAACGAAAGGTTTTTAATGGACTATTTTTTTTTAACATCTTTATTGGGGTATAATTGCTTTACAATGGTGTGTTAGTTTCTGCTTTATAACAAAGTGAATCAGTTATACATGTGTTCCCATATGTTGGACTATTTTTTAAGAGCAGTTTTAGGTTTACAGAAAGATCGTGCAAAAAATGCAGAGTTCTCACATGCCCCCCCAAACAGCAGAGTTCTCACATGCCCCCCCAAACAGCAGAGTTCTCACATGCCCCCCCAAACAGCAGAGTTCTCACATGCCCCCCCAAACAGCAGAGTTCTCACATGCCCCCCCAAACAGCAGAGTTCTCACATGCCCCCCAAACAGCAGAGTTCTCACATGCCCCCCCAAACAGCAGAGTTCTCACATGCCCCCCAAACAGCAGAGTTCTCACATGCCCCCCCAAACAGCAGAGTTCTCACATGCCCCCCCAAACAGCAGAGTTCTCACATGCCCCCCCAAACAGCAGAGTTCTCACATGCCCCCCAAACAGCAGAGTTCTCACATGCCCCCCCAAACAGCAGAGTTCTCACATGCCCCCCCAAACAGCAGAGTTCTCACATGCCCCCCAAACAGCAGAGTTCTCACATGCCCCCCCAAACAGCAGAGTTCTCACATGCCCCCCCAAACAGCAGAGTTCTCACATGCCCCCCCAAACAGCAGAGTTCTCACATGCCCCCCCAAACAGCAGAGTTCTCACATGCCCCCCCAAACAGCAGAGTTCTCACATGCCCCCCAAACAGCAGAGTTCTCACATGCCCCCCCAAACAGCAGAGTTCTCACATGCCCCCCCAAACAGCAGAGTTCTCACATGCCCCCCAAACAGCAGAGTTCTCACATGCCCCCCCAAACAGCAGAATTCTCACATGCCCCCCAAACAGCAGAGTTCTCACATGCCCCCCAAACAGCAGAGTTCTCACATACCCCCCCAAACAGCAGAGTTCTCACATGCCCCCCCAAACAGCAGAGTTCTCACATGCCCCCCAAACACACAGTTTCCCCTATTATCCTACTCTAGTGTGGTGCACTTTTTACAACTGATGAACCAATAGTGATACATTATTCACTAAAGTCCATAATTTACATTAGGGGTTCACTCTTCGTGTTGCACATTCTATGCGTTTTGACAAATGTGCAGACATGTACCCCCCATTATAGTATCACACAGAATAGTTTCGTGGCCCTAAATATCCCCTGTGCTCCATCTGTTCACTCTTGCCTTCTCCATCTGTGATTCGCTTTTTTAAGCCCATTCAGGCTGCTCTGCGGGGGATGGGTTGGTTGTAGGACAGAAAAAAGAAGGGGGTGGTGGTGAGAGGATGCAGGGGGTTCCAGAGGGCGCGGAGGGGTCTGGCTGGTCACATCCCTGACCCCCTTGCCTCCCTTCACCCAGGGCTGCGCTGCTACGTCAAATTCCACCGGAACCGCAGGGTCACCCGGAGAAAGGGGCGCTGCGTGGAGCCCGAAACGGCCGACGGCGACCAGGGATCTTTCATCAACGTCTAGCGGGCCTCGTGAGGCGCCTCCCTACCGGCCAGGGGACTGAGCGCGGGAGGCTTGGAGAAGCCGGGCAGTTTGTTTATAACTCGCGGTGGCAGATCAACTGGGGAGGCAGATGACTGAGGCTGCAGGCTCAGACCCAGGACACTCAGCCCCAGGAGGGGAGCCCTGGGCGAACTGCCCCCGCCCAGGAGCCAAGCAGCAGCACACCTGCAGCCACCACCCGGCCAATGGGAGACCCACACCGCCAGCGCATCCCGGTGTCCGCGTTCTCCGCGATGGCAATGTCGAGAGCGCCCTCTAGCCTCCGACCGCAGCACTGCAATTGTTTCAAGTTTAAAAAGGAAGAGGTTTTCGAGCTGGGAAAGAATGGAAACTCCCTGGGAGACGAGTACGAAGCACCTCCTATGTACCAGGCACTGTGCTAAATGAAGGGCATACATTATCTCATTTGTCACATGGCCCTTTAAAGTAGGCATAATCACCATTTTACAGGGGAGGAAACTGAGGCAAGGTTTTATGACTTGTCCAGGGTCCCACATCAATTCTCCTCAAACCTTCACCTGTGTAAGAATCCCCAGGGATCTGGTTAAAATGCAGATTCCAATTCAGTCGATTCTGCATTTCTAACAAGCTTCAGGGCATGCCAATGCTGCTGGACCCAAGACCCCACTGAAAACACCAGGTCCTGAAGTGTCAGGGTGAATCTGGCATCTGAACCTGGGTCCGACCAGCTCCAAGGCCCACGTCTTTGCTCCTCCACAACTAAGGACGCATTTCAGGTTCTCCACGGCTTTCGGTGAGAGAGACGTGTTCTCTAGTTGTTCCTTTCACTGTGGTGAAGGCTGGAATAACCGACTCTTCTCTTCTTTCCCTGGACAAAGGTATATCATTTAAAAAACAAGAGAAAATGTGCATTAAACACCTGCTTGCCTATAAGGCATGATTTGGGCAGATTGACCCCTGCCCTCTGGTAGCTGGTATTCTGAGACATGAAGTGTTTGGGGTAGACAGTAAAGCTGTCTCTTATTTCTATGGCCCCGCTCACCCCGTCCTGGGACATGCACTTTGGAGTTGCCTGAAAGCTGCCACCCCAGGGGGGTTCTTTGGCTTTTGTAGTTCATGTCCTTTGAGAATCTAATGCAAGCATGGACTCAAAAAGTACGCACATTGCCCGTGTGCACCCACTTTGCATACGTCTTAGTGGTTCCCAGGCCCCCCAGAGACCATCCCAGGACCCCCAGCCTACACTTTGGCAGCAGAGCCCACTGAGGAGTTGGGGCACCTCTCCTAACAGCTCCCCACAGGCCAGACTCACGATGCCTACCCCAAACACCTCTCTGAGCAGATGTGACTCTAGTGACCACCTCAGGAGAGCCACTTAAATCCCCCCACCTGGCATCTCACTCAGGACCTTCAGGTACAGGGCAAAGACGGTTGCAAGCCTTCTCCATCCAGAGTCCTTGCTGGCCTGGACCCCAGCCGGGGGACCACGCCCACAAGATGCCAGGGCTGTTTACTCCACTGGGAAAATCAGTCGGGGGTCAAGGGTCCGGCACCAAGGAAAGCAGACAGATCTAGGAGAAACCAAATACACTGGCTCTTTTTGCCCTATTCAAGTTCGACGGGCATGGGAATCTTGGGGAGAAGGGGGACTGCAAGAGATCAAAGCCGGCTGTTTGTAAACTGAATCCACTGGCAGTTTTGTCTGTTCAAGACCAGACAAGGCCCACACTGTGTGCCTCACATGGAGTGGCAGATTCGAGATAGTGATAGAACCCTAGCAGGGGTGGCTGCAGGCGGGGGACCCAGAATTGCTTTTGTCTGGAGGGCAGCGGTTAGGCTAGCCCTGGGCCATCAACGATGGAAAACACCGATCAGGACAAAGCTGAAAGGCCCCACAGAACTACCACTGACTACCAAGGGAGCTCCATAGCTAGAAAGTCAAGGCCTATCTCTTTGCCCTAGCTACTTGCATTTTGCATTTGCAAAGGCAGGGTGGGTGGAATCCTCATAAATCCAGAGTCAGGGATCCCAGAGCCCCCTGTGTGTTTAACAGACCTCTCTACCAGGAAGTTCTTCCTTGGTCTATCTTAAATTTCTCTTGCTGGGACATAAGCCAATTTCTTCTAATCCAGGGTTCAACAAACTGTTACTGTAAAGGGCCAGATAAATATTTTAGGCTGTGTTCCGATGAAATGGTTTATGGACACAGAATTTCATGTAATTGTTACTTGTCACAGACCCATTCTTCTTCTTTTGATTTTCTAAAATGCAAAAACCTCTCTTAACTTGCAGACTACACAAAAACAGGCCGTGGGTTGGATTTGGCCCCCGGGCCACAGTTAGCAGATCGCTGCTCTAATCTGCTGGTCTCAACCTGGGCTGCACATTAGAACAGTCTGAGGAACTTGCAAATGTACCAACGCCCGAGCCCACCTGCGAAGATGCTGGTTTAATCGGTCTGGGTTGTCTCTGGGCTTCGTGCGTTTGCAAAGCGTCCAGGTGACTCTGATGTACACTGGGCCCGAGACCCTTCCCTCGCCCTGCTGACTGCGCAGGTACAGCTGCCGACAAACGGCCTACTACACCGCTCGCCACCTCGGTGACCTTAGGAAACTTAGTTAAGATCTCTGTGCCTTGATTTCTTTATCTGTAAAATAGGGATAATAAATCTTCCTTCATAGGGGTGCTGTGAGATGTAAACACAAAATCCTGGTAACATGCTTAGAACAGTGTCCGGCACGTAATAAGCCCTCAGTGTTAGCTAATTTATTTTTAGGATGATTTTAGTAGGTGTTCTGTTTTTTGAGATAATCCGTCACATACTCAGAGATCACCATTCAGGCTCCTTTCCCAAGGCGTGTCCCCTGGAACACGGGGGCCGTGAGATGCTCCATTAGGAGAGAGGGGATGGGGTTCTGGGTCAAAGAGGTTTGGAAAACTGCTCTGGACTCAGCCCGAGGCAGCATGTACAGATTCTGGCCACTGAGGCAGAGCTGCAGGTGTCACTGGCTTTGCAATAACAACAAGATCGGAGCTTTCTAAAAATACCCACCCCACCCCCCACCCGCCACCCCGGGGCCGGGCAGAGCCGAGCAGGAGGCCAAGTGGAAACCAATAGCTGCAGGGACGGTCACCTGTGACCCCTGCATTCCTCCTGCGGGAGTCTTCCAGCCACTCCCCAGAGATACCCACCGTTCCCATGAGGCTGCCTTTCTGGGATTTGTCTGCCAATGCCAAGAGGGGCTCCTGAGCCTGCTGGGAATGAGTGAAGGGTCAGAGGACGTGAGAGCCACGCCACGTGGGAACGTGACAGCTTTACCTGCGCCTTGTGGAGTCACGGAGCCACGAGTCACCTCCCAAAGCCACGATCCCTTCCACCACTGAGAAGCAGCAAGTGGATGCTTACTTGAAGCCATATGCAACGCATCCAATAAAATCTGATGTCAAGATGGTGGGCATCAGCTCCCTGGAAGGGGATCCGCTTTGCAGCTGGAGAGACAGCGAACATATATGCAACCTGCAAGGAACATGTGTATAAGACAACAGAACAGCAGGGAAAAAATACGTGCTGGAAGAGACGGCGGGAAGGGGCAGGAAGATCAAACCATTTAGGCTACTCATGGGGGGTTTCATGGGCTTGAAAGGTGCACCATGACCTTTGAGATGACCTTCACTCCTATGGGAGACAACAGGGTGTGTGCTGGGGAGGGGTGACAGGATTTGCCAATCTGAAGAGCCAGGGGCTTCCATTGCAGGGAGTGTATTTTCTGAATCCTAAGTCTGATGGAGGATAAGCAGCCTCTTCTGGAAGCAAGAGGCTTTCTGGTCCCTCCATCCTTTTTTGTTGTTGTTGCTGTTGCTGGGGCAAGGACTAATGACTTTAATTGAGAAGCCAGCAAACGAGAAGATGGTGAGTGCGTGCCCCAAAGAACCATCTTGCCAGAGTTAGAATTCAGGCTCCTTTTATATGAAAAGGGGAGCGAGTAAAGTCAAACACTTCCTGGTTCCTATCAGCCTCCAGAAGGGATGTGTTAATTTCTTCCTCCCTGCAGTCATTCACAGATGGGCCTGGTCAGAATGTTTCTTGTGAGCTAAACAAAGGTATTTTAGCTTAATCCACATTATCTGGGAAGCAGGGTTCCCAGAGATGGGCCATTGTGTACAATTTGAGTTTATAGGCAACATCCCTTTAGTGATTAACTTGTAATAGGATACAAAAGGCTCTTTCCTATTACAATTCCCCACTGTCAATGTCCATTCCACATTCTTGTGGGAAAAGGAACGAAGACCTGGGAGCTTGGCAGAAATGTCCCGCCGGGACCTGCTGAACCACAAGTTCTCCAGGCCGTGCTTGTGCACAATAAAGATTCAGAGACATTGGCCGAGGATGCAGAGGGGGAGACAGGACTGTCAGACGGTCACGGACATTTGGATGATTTGGGGGGTTTGCATTCAGGTGTGAGTTGGCAAATATGAGATCCAGTTTGCCTAGTTAGTAACCAGCAATGACCACCTCGCAGGCTCTGAGGCCCTGTCTCCCGCGCTGGAACTGGCCTTTACTTTTAGAGGAAATGAATTGAAGCACCTGGGCCTGGGGCCTCAGTCGTTGGGTTTTCTGACTCTTGGGAACTTCCCTGGGGGGGGGGCGGGGGCTGTCGTTCCTCTTTAAGGTGTTGGGGCAGCAGGGGAGGGGGGAGGTGCTACGCCCTTGTAGTCCTGTGATGGCGTGTTGCATGCGCTCTCTTGAGCTGTAAATAAAGAGATGATGATTAATAAGCTGCCGTGTCGTCTCTCTCTGCCCCTCCAGAGATGTGCAGGCAGGGAGCACCGTCAGGGTGTTTGGAGGGGACTCTGAGCCTGGTATTTCTCCAGCTACTTACTCATTCACTCCACACCTTGGATTGAGCATTTGCTCAGGGCTGAGCAGTAAACAGGCAGACAGGGTCTCTGCCCTCACCTGGACTGCATCATGGTCCTTTAACCAGACCTCCTGGGTGGGAGTTTCATATTTTTCTCTCCCATTTTAGAGTTGGGGCAGCTAAGGTCCCAAAGAGATTCCAAGGCTGGCCACATACAAGGCTGGCAGGCTCATTCCAGGCAGACTGCAGAGACAAGCAGATGCCAGCTTGGGCAGACCGCGGAAGAACAAAGCACCACCGCCTGAGGCCAGGCCTGGGCAGGCTCAGATGCCGTCTTGGGAAAGGGTGTGAACTGGCGACGGGCAGCCTGGCTTAGCACCAGGGAAGACGTCCCTTATCTCCAGCCAGCAGCTCCAGGCAGCACCACCCAGCTCTGCAGACCAGACCCCCCTAAGCCTATCTGATCAGAGCAAGGCTATGTCATGGCTCTCAGCAGCTCTGCATCCTAAAGCCAAGGTAGGGTCCAGACTCTCCTGGGGGCCAGGGTAACCAAGGTGTGGGAAGCCCTTAAAGGCCTAGTGTACCTGTGGGGATCTCCATGCCCAGGCACCACTGAGGGACTGGCTCCTACAGCCGGGACAGGGAAACCCCCCTAATCCAGGGTTTCCTATAACACGGGCCTGGGGTACCAGCATCAGGCTCCTCTGGGGAGCAGACCCAGGTTTCTGAGCCTACCCGGGCCTCTGACTCAGAATCTCCAGAGGTGGGCTTGGGAACCTGCATGTTTGATAACCACCCCCTCATCCACCAGGTCTGAGCACTACGGCACCAAACCTTCCTGAGAACTCACTTTCCTCCCTGCTTAGGCCCCAGGCAGCTGGCAAACCTCCCACTGGGGATGGGTCTCAGGAATCAAGCCCAGAAGGTCCCCCTTCATATAGGCATCGCAAGTCGCACCCTCTCTGTCCCAATTGCTCAACCTGGCCGTTGTAGTGCAAAAGCCCCCATAGACAACACGGAAATAGATGAGCACAAATGAATGAGCACGGTTGTATTCCAACCAAACTTTATTTACACCAAAGGGCAGCGGCCTGGATCTGCCATCGGTCTGTAGTTTGCCAACCTCTAGTCTATACTGCTGATCCCGGGGTCAGTGGTTGCAGAAAGCACGCTGGGCTTCTAAAAACCCCTTCTGTCGTGGGATGTCAACTCAAACCCATTTCTGCTAACGAGAGTCAGAGCAGTCTGAAGTGAAAAGTCAAGACCTGTTGAACCCGAGGCGACAGTCACTTTGATGCTTTTCCTGGCAGCGTGGGTGCTGCCCCTCAGGGGATCAGGTGGCTGGATTGGGGGTGTCTCAGAGTTCTCCAGAGAAACAGAATAGAATATTTATATTTATGTATCTTCTTTTAAAAATTTATTTATTTTTGGCTGCACTGGGTCTTCGTTGCCGCTCGCAGGCTTTCTCTAGTTGCGGCGATGGGGAGTTACTCTTCGTTGCAGTGTGCGGGCTTCTCATTGCTGTGGTTTCTCTTGCTGCCGAGCACGGGCTCTAGGCGCACAGGCTCAGTAGTTGTGGCGCACGGACTTAGTTGCTCCGTGGCATGTGGGATCTTCCTGGAACCAGGGCTCGAACCTGTGTCCCCTGCATTGGCAGGTGGATCCTTAACCACTGCGCCACCAGGGAAGTCCCAATATATTTATGTATCTTTATGTGTCTATGTATTTATCTCTTCTTTATATATGTATTTGTATAGATATATTTTAAGGAATTGGCTCATGCTATTGTAGGGCCAGCAAGTCTGAAATCTGCAGGGCCAGCCAGCAGGCCAGAAGCTCAGGCAGAGGTTGATGTTGCACACTTGAGGTCACATTTCTTTCTTTTTTTTTTTTGGTACGCGGGCCTCTCACCGTTGTGGCCTCTCCCGCTGCGGAGCACAGGCTCCGGATGCGCAGGTTCAGCGGCTATGGCTCACGGGCCCAGCCGCTCCACGGCATGTGGGATCTTCCCGGACCGGGGCACGAACCCGTGTCCCCTGCATCGGCAGGCGGACTCCCAACCACTGCGCCACCAGGGAAGCCCCAAGGTCACATTTCTTGTTCCCTAAGACCGCAGTTTTTGCTCTGATGGCGTTCACCTGATTGGGTGAGGCCCACCCACATTCTGGCACGTCCATCTCCTTTACTTGAAGTCAACTGCTTGTCGATGTTGACCACATCTGCAAAATGCCTTCACAGCAGCACCCAGATCAGTGTGTGATTAAATCCTTGGGTACGACAGCCTGGCCAAGTTGACAGAGAAAACTCACCATCACAGGAAGGCTCCTGGAGCTGGGCTCCCCAGCTCCAGATCTGGATCACAACACCTGGGTGTGTGGTAGAATTGTCTGTGGGGTGTCACGAAGCACTGGGCTTCCACAGTCTGTTTGCTAGCCTCAGCCTCAGGTGGCAGCAGCGGCCACCATCTGTCACGTATGTGGGCATGGGTGCTTTGCTGTGCCCGGAGGAGTGTCTGGACGTGAAGTTCTGGTCGGGATGCATAGGGCGGGGTAGGGTGGTGTGAGTGGACCCATGTAAGCAAGTGGCTAACAGAGGCGCCCCTTCCATTCATCACACCCCTCACAATGGTTTATCCCAAAACCCACCTGTTTGTGCCACTGGACCAGCCTCAGGACACCCGGGCTCCTTCCACACTGGTGACTGGTCAGAGCAGCAGGGCAGGTTAGTCAGTTCTGCACATTGTGGTCCCGAACTGTCCCGCTGTGTTCCCAGCCTTGACCTTGTGTCAGCGCCCAGCACAGAGTGAAATCCAGGGTTAGAGAGGAAATGCATTCATCCAAAGAAAACCCCGACCTCTGTTTATTGAGCTGAGTCCCCTGCATGGGGCACCCATCCTCTGGTGTAGCCGGAAATTGTTAGAGCCCATTCTGCAGAGGAGGAAAACTAAGGCACTAAGAAACAAAGGCCACTTGTCCAAAGTGACACAGTTACTTAGTGGCAGTGCCAGGGACCCTGCCCGAGCCTCTGTGAGTCTGAAACCTGATTATGTTCACCAACCCCACGTTCCTCTCAAAGGCCAGCAGTTCACTGAGCACCTACTGGGAGTGGGTCACCGATCCTCACCCCTGCCCCCAACCACATCACTCCGCCCATCACAGGACTGTGCAGCTCACCCAGGACCATCAAGGCTGCTGTCAGGGCCATCTGGCGGGGTGGGCAGGAGCTTTGCCGGCAGGTCCCAGCCCTGGGCTGCCTGAGCCGAAGGTCACGCACTCACCTTCAGGCCGCCTCCTGGGGGACTCTTCAGAGAGGAAAGAGTTCGGGATTCCTCCCAGGGGCTTTCCAACTGGTGGAACCATGGAGGCACCCTGCCCAGCCCCACCACGGCGTCCTCATTCTTCTCTTATCTCTCCTGCCTGCCGCAGAGACTGAAGGCCATCGGCGGTGAGCCAGCGGCGGGCAGCGGGTGAAAGCAAACACCAAGATAAACCCCACTGCAGATAGGTATCTTGGGGGCCGCAGGCTTCAGCAGCCATAACTGGCCTTGTCTGGGCTTCTGAGCGATCATTAAGGCGCGGCCGGAGCCCTCAGATGCCTCCTTTGGAATTCCAACCTACCCATGTGGAGAGATGGGAGGCCCGACAGAGGAGAGGAGGCAGCAGCCTGAACTCCGGACAGAACCGGGACAGGCAGGGGGAGGCGAGAGGCAGTCAGCACACATTTAGTGACGGCCTGGGAGCTCACTCGTGCGTGTGCGCGCGCGCACACACACATGCATACACACGGTGACATGAGAGCATTGCTGGATTGGGAGTTTGGGATTCGCAGATGCAAATCCCTATATACAGGATGGATGAACAAGAAGCTCCTACTGCAGAGCACAGGGAACTATACTCAACATGCTGTGATAAACCATAATAGAAAAGAACATGGAAAAGAATGTGTATATATATATATAATTGAACATATAATTGAATCACTTTGCTGTACAGCAGAAATTAACACAACATTGTAAATCAACTATACTTCAATAAAAATACAGAGGACTGCTGGAGTATGGATGAAGAAAATGCCACAGGACAGAGAATTAGAGTGCAGCGGGGGGGCTGGCTTTGTCCTTGGCAACATCCACTTCTATCGCTTTCTTTCTGGCTGGTGTCTAACATGACCACTGTTTCCTGGGACACGGCAGGGCACAGGCAATTTCCTTTCTGCCTTTTCCACGCTCACCAAGGGGTCCACAGGGCATTCCGATGGGTTCTCTGATGGCTGACTTGAGCACACCGGCCTCTGGAGGGACAGGGTAATATCATTAAGTGTTCGGTGAGGCCGTCCCAGGATGGGGCTCACCCAGCAGTGATTTTCATAGGACCCTGATGAGGCGGCAAAGCAACAGGAACATTAGGAATTATTGGCTGTGTTTTAAGGCTCAAGGAGGAGTATTTGAGGAGCCTGACTGTGGCCTATAAAAGTCAGCGGTGGACGCTGCCATCAGTTCCAATTCTGTGCCGGCGGGACAAGTATTTCAGAATCAGCCCCCCCCGCCCCCGCTTTTGACCAGTCACACAAACAAATGCCTCTCTGGAGAGGGGGCTCTCACACCTCCCAGCAATGTCCAAGCTCCTCCAGAAAACCCAGGAAGAGGAAAGGAGCAGAATCGCCCACCCTAACGCCCCCCGGGCATGGCTTCCGCAGGATCACATCCCGTGCCCGGCTCCGAGTGAATGATGTGTGGACACGGCCGATCTTACTGACAAGTCATAATGATCTCCGATACTTTCAGAATTTTGGCATCAACCAGAGAACGGGCCGCAGGATCTGAGAGCCTAAGAGAGATGCCCCGACACTAACCCTACAGGGTTCCACTCGGTTCCTTCACTTCTGCTCCTCCTTTCCTGCTGTCTTTGCTCAGAAAGAGAAAAGATCACATCCTCAGATACAAGGAACAACCCTGACCAACAACACCCGGGCTTTCCCCCATCCTGCCAGACCTTAGGCCAGGAAACACAGAGCCAGTGTGTCTGGGTCAAGCCAAGAAGCACTGGAGGCAAGGTCTCCAGATCGAATCCCGATCCAGCATGAATCCTGGTGGCACCCAGGGTCCACGGCTCTGCCTTCTAGGCCCCTCTCTGATGAGCTTCCTATGGAGGGCCTGCTCTCTCACAGGTGCCTGTGACTTTCAGACGGTGTTTGGGTTATTTTCTCTGCTCTGTTTCTTCCAGTTTGATGTACCCACTCAGGGAAGGAAGTGGCCGGATCACATCAGAATTGTTGGGTGTCTAGTACACTGTGGACCAAAGGACAGTTGGAAATCATTTCAAAGCCTTTTCATATTCAGTGCCTCCTTTGTGCCTCACACTGCCTGGGGACTGACTATCACTGTCCCCATTTTCTAGATGCAGAAAAAAATTCAGAGAGATTAAGCAACTAACCCAAGGTCACATAGATACAGAGTGGCAGTGCTGAGGGGGTCAAGGTTGGGAAGGCGGCAGCATGCTGAAACACTGAGGTCCATCTCCCAGGCTTTGCTCATAGGAAAGGGCTATGGGCGTCTTCTCCCCATCCAAGGGGCCTTTCTCTGCTGCTCCAATTCAGCAGGCGTTTATCAGGGGCCAGGAGATCCCGAGAGACCCTGGAAGATGCTGTGGTTTTTTCATAGTAGCAGGGCAGCTATTTGCTCACTGAGCATTTACAAAGTGCCAGGAGCTGTGCCAGGCATGCTGTGTAAACTATCTCACAGGATCCCCACCATCACCCTGAGCTTTAAGATCACTCTGCTAGGAGGAGGCGAGGCAGAGCAGGGATCCAAATAATATCTTTATCTGAAGGACACAAGCAACTATGGGGAAGAAACGGCAGTGGTTGCTTCATCGGCCATTTGCATAACCAACAACACTGACTGAGTGGCTTCCAGGGCAGAACCTGGACTATATCAGTGGCACCCTGAGGACAAGCGGAGAGTTGGGTGGCAGGTCTTCCCTGGTGCCCGTGATGGGAGGAAGTGGTGCACACTTACTAGTTCAGCTGGTGTATTCCCTGAGCTCCTGCTATGCACCAGGCGAGTGTCAAGGTTGCAAGCCCCTCCTCGGGCTTGCAGTCTAGATGGGGGGACAGACAATAAACAAGGTGACAAGTAAACTGATAGGGCAACACCGTCACGGATTGATAAGTGCTACGAAGAAAAAATAGGACGGCACCACGGCCTTGGAAAACGGTTTGACGATTTCTTAAAAATTTAAGTATACACGTGCCGTGTGGTCCAGCCATTCCATTCCTAGATATTCACCCAAGTAGGTGTTCAATAACTATTCCCTTAATGACTGAATGAATAAATGAATGAATCTATTCTGCATGTCAGTTTTTTGTTTTGTTTTCAATTATGGTAAAAAAAAAGTACATAACATAAAATTTACCATCCCAACCATTTTAAAGTGTACAGTTCAGTAATGTCAAGTACATTCACATTGTTGTGTGATGTCATTTTCTTTGTTGAAGGTATGAAGATAAAACTCGGCTGAGACAGACAGGATTGGTGAGGGACATGAAAAATTTAAACTTGACTTCCAGAAGTGTACTCCTTAAAAATATGACCCCAAAGCCTTGTGGGATGTGCCTTGTGGGGGTCCCCTTGTCTTTCCACAGTCAGGATAGATCATGGCAGGAACTCTGGCTTTAAGAACAGTTTCACTTTCCTTTTTCCCTGTGGGCTCCCTCCCCACCCCTGCTGGGTCTGCTCGCACTCTGCCCCACCCCCATCCCGGAGTGCCTCTGGCCCCAGCTGGTCGGGGTGAATGCAGTGTCACTGTGTGAGCTGCAGGGACATTCCACAGGCCCAGCCTTGTGCTTCATCTGGCTCCAATCTGTCTTCCCCTCCTTGCCTTGCTTCATCCTTTGCATCTCAGCCTGGGCTGTATTTTCCTGTGATGTGGGCTGTGGAGCTGAGTGGCTGAATGTCACAGCCGTGGAACCAGACCTCCTTGGTCCCCAGCCCAGTTTCATACCAACTAGTGATGTGCCTTTGGGCAAGTGTCTTAACTCCTCTTAGCCTCGGTCATCTTACTGTAAATCAGGAGGAGAACGGCACCTACACCACAGCAGTTGTTGTGAACATTTATTATGAGCACTTTTCACACTGTCTGCCACAAAATAGTACTTACTAAATGTCAGCGCTAATCCCAGGAGTTGTTTTGCATTTTCTCCTTACGAGGTGATCACGGTTTTATTACACACCTGCAGGTCTGGATTAAACATCTCTAGGATCTGGGGTGGATGGGGAACATCTCTTAGAAGGAAATAATATGATAATAATGTGATAATACCCATCAGTTATTGAGGAATTCCTCTTTTCTAGGAACTATGCCGGTAGCAATAATTAATGATCATTAACTAATAACGAACAACAAAATAGAAGCAAATCCTGATTGAGTGCTTACTGTCTGCCGGGCAATGCTCTAAACATTTTTGTGTATTAACAAATCCTAACAACCCGTTGAGGAAGATACTACTATTATCCTCATTTTACAGATCAGAAAACTGAAGCATAGAGAGGCAAAGTGACTTGCTCAAGTTGAACCAGTAAGTGGACAAGGATAGGACTCAAACTCTTGCTACTCTGGTCCAGCTCGTCCCCTGGGCTCTGAATCCCGAACAATCCTACCCAGTGTCTGGTCTCTAAAGCTTACCAGCTCTCGGTTACTCTGGCAGATGTTGTGCTGTTCTGCCCCCCGGCTGGATGACTGTGTCTCCAAAAGGGGCATTAAATTAGGCCAGCGGACCCTGCAGCCCTGCAAAAGTTCCCACACTCACTAGAAAAGTCCTTCTTTGTACCTGGAGAGAGTATGTGTCTTGATATGATCTCAGGACCCACCCAGGCAGTTTTTCAAGTTTCCACGTGGTCTCTCCCCTCCTGGAAATAAGAATAAACACTCAGACAGACTCAGGCGGACCCTCTAAATGAAAGCTGGAGTTATCCAAATGAAAGTGTTCTCTGGTTATGGGTGGAGGATGGGCTGGGGAGGAGGATGGAGGGACTCTTTGGAGGGCAACGAGCTTTACGAGAGATGCCAGGAGGGAGAGCCCTTTCTTCCCTCCATCCCTTCCATTCATAGCGGGGGGGGGGGGGGGGGGTGGGGGGGGTGGGGGGGTGGGGGGGGTGGGGGGTGGGGGTGGGGGGGTGGGGTGGGGGTGGGCAGACAGTGTCTTGATAGAATCTTCTCGAGTCCTCTTCCTTCTGGAGACAAGTGTGACTATAGGTTTTCTGCTGGTCTTCCAGGTGGATTTTTCGGAAGCTTTAAGTATGTTAACTCAAGAAGGCTCCGACCATAGGCCCCTTGTGTATTGATAAGAACAATATTTTATGTATATTTTGCCCACTTACTAAGTGCCAGGCATTTGTTCTGGGCACGTTATGTTCACGAAGACTCTATCTTTTTTTTTTTAATATTTATTGAGTTATTTATTATTTTGTTTGCACCGGGTCTTAGTTGTGGCACGTGGGATCTTTTTCTAGTTGCGGCCTGAGTACTTCTTAGTTGCGGCATGCCTGCGGGATCTGGTTCCCTGACATGGGATCAAACCCCAGCCCCCTGCACTGGGAGCACGGGGTCTTACCCACTGGACCACCAGGGAAGTTCGGACAAAGACTGTATCTTTAACCAAACTGTAGTTAGGCTCCTCTGAGCCCTCTTCTTGACTAGGCCTCAACCCAGCCTTCTGCATCCTGCACAGCCCAGTTTTAGCAAGAATCCTGCTAAGTCAGTTTAGCAAGAATCCCTCCGACCCTTGATATCTGATCACCCTCCATATCTGATCAAGTTCCCCATTCCCCACTTTTGAGGTCTGTCTTTGGCCTACCTTTAGCAAGAATCCTGTTAGGTCAGGTTAGCAAGAATCACCCTAGCCTTGATGTTTCTTCGTAGTAATACTTTTGCCATCCACTGACCCTTCACTCTGCTGCTTGCCTATAAACCCCCACTTATCCTTGGGGTTCTCCGAGTTGGGCTTGAACTCTCCCTTCCCTATTGTGGAACCCCTGCCCCAGTAGTCTTGAATAAGTTTTCCTTACCATTTTAGCAAGTGTCAGAATCATTTTTTCTTCAACATGAATTAGTTCATTTATCCTCACAAGGATCCTCTGAGGTCCGCAACTGTCTCCACTTTCACCGGAGAAGGAGGGAGGAGAGAGGGTGCCCTCTGGGATGAGACACAGCTGTTGCCGCATCTGCAGTTTGTACCTGGACGTTCTCCCAAGTTCTCCCAACAGCCCACTTGCAGGAACTTCAACTCGGCGAGATATTGTGCCCTTTGCGACGCAAATCTGAATGTTCTCCAGCGGTGCCGGGAACTACCTGGTCAGTTGCGGGACTAAGGCGCTAGCAGCCGGACGCCGTCGCCTAGCAACCGGGCAACAGTCACGTGACCCAACCCACGTGCCCATCCCCCCCGGGGGGGTGGAGCCGGGGCCGCGGGCGGGGCGGAGCCGGGCAAGTTTGTTTCCCGAGTTCGTAGACCAGGAGCCCCCGCGGTTGTCGCGCAGGTTCCCTCCAGCTTCGTCGAGATGGAGCTGCCCGCCGTGAACCTGAAGGTGGCAATAGGCGGGGCGGGGCGGGGCGGGGCGGGGGTGGCCCAGCCGCTGGGGTTGGCGGGCTGGCGGGCTGGCGGGCGGGCGCGGGGCGGGTCTCCCCGAGCGTGCTGGGCGTTTGCGCTTTTAAAGTAGGAATTTAGAGGTGAGAGGACCGAGCGTTTGGGGAAAGAGGGGTGGTAGGGAGAAAGAGAACGTAGAGTCCAGCTGAGAAGGAGGTGGGTGGATAGACCGTAGCAAGGAGAGGGATACAGAAGGCCAGCAGGAAAGACCGAGAGGAAACTGGAGGAGGGAAGGGAGGGAAGAGGCCCCCTCTTCCCGGAGTCAGACCGGCCCAGCTGGGAGCGCCGGGCCCCCGAGGCTCGCTTTGGCCTGCGCGCCCAGAATTCCCCTGGGGAAAGAGGAAGGCGCGGGGCGGGGGGCCCACCGAGAGCCCGAGGGGGACTTAGAGGCGGCCCACCTCCCCTTCACCGAGAGAGGGGCTAAACCTTTCACCTGCACCCCCGACACCAACCTGGTAGCCTCCTTTGTTGGCAGACGAAGCTGTGATCCCGGACGAGTGGTTTTTCAAAGTTTATGAATTCAACGTCTTTATTTCGTAAGCAGCACAGACACCAATAGAAGTTACTTAAAAGCAGAGAACGCCAACTTTGCGCATTTAGGGAAACACTGGAGCTTCCTGGGGTGTCTTCATTTCCTGAGCCGTGTCCTCTGCTGTCAGGATGCCAGCGGCTGTTCTTTTTTTTCCTCCCCGCCCCACCAGCCCAGTGCTTCTTGGCTCTGTTTGCCACTGAGAGGCTGAAGCCTTTAACTTTGGTCAGGAACGTATGAACCTTGGACCAAACCTGCCATTTTGGGTCTCAGTGCAGTTTCCTTCGAGACTGTAGTATCCAGGAATGGCCTTTTACTCACGCATGACAAAGAATTTAGCACCCGTGGTGTCTGGTACTGAAGGAATCTAAGAGATGACTACAGCACAATACATTATCCATATTTGGATTATTAGACACCGTCTGTGCTGTGACTTCATATGGGAAGACGTCCCTTGATACTTTCCTTAATACTTGCTTCAGTAAACCTCCCCGAAGCTTTCAGTCAACGGCTAGGCGGAGAGATGGCTGGAACAAGGGAATGGACTTGGATTGAAGGTTTAGCTGGGAAGAAATTTACATGAGGGCAACTAAGGTTTGTTGGTGTCGATACTCTGTTCCAGCCTGTGTGGGGTTAATGTTGACCGCCTTTTCTCTAATTAGAGATTTGCCTAAAATAATTGCTAAGAGGGAATGAAATGAGGGACAGAGCCACAGGAATTGAGAGGGGAGAGAGCCCGCATTTGGGGGGCATCTGTGGGGTGCCAGGTTATTTATTTAATCACATCAACCTTCTGAGATTTTGACAGATGAGCAAACTTCAGCTCAGACCAGGTAAGTAACTTGCCAAGGTCCCACAGAGATTTAGTGGCAGAGTCAGGGTTTGAATCCATCAGGGTCAGACTTCAAAGCTGTGTCCTTTCCTGGCCACCAATTAGTTAGGACTGACTTCTGCCTTGACATTTTCTGTCCACGGGGAGGGCTTAGTCTGTTTGGGGCTTTTTTTGGAGCAACTTCATGGGTGGGACAGGCCACACACGACCCCAGGTGTGAGCTGTGCTGGCTTTGGGTGCCCGGAATGAAATGTCTGGTCCTTCCCTTGACTTGGGAAATAAAACATCATATCTCAGAGGGTCTTAACTGATACCAATCAGAGACAACTAAGTGCTGGGAGGGCCTGAGCAGCTAAGGTTGCTAGGTAACATACAGGACATCCAGTTGAATTTGAATTTCATATCAACAATAAATAATTTTTTAGTACAAGTATATCCCAGGCAATGTTTGGGACATTCTAGCAAATTATTCATTATCTGAAATTGAAAACTAACTGGGTGCTCTGTGTTTTTGCTGTTAAACCTGGCCACCCTGTGGAGAGAGCTGTTGGTGCTTGTTCACCGCCGTCTGAGTGGGGTGTTCTGAGACCAGAGCCCCTTGGGAGCGGGGGCAATGCACCCCTGTGGCCCTGCACTACCCCCTCCCTTATTTCACACATTCCTTGGGCATTGGCTCAATGCCTGCTTGTGCCCAGCCCAGCTGGAGTGGGCAGCGGTGCCAGGTGAGCAGAAGCAAGTGCCCCAGGCCCTCTGGGCAGTCGCTAACCCAGCCCCACCCGTGAGGCAAGTCCTGAGCTGGAGGAATGTCACTGTGACAAGTTTCGAAGGCAATAGGCTAGGGTTCGTGAGGTCTTGGGAGAAAGGCCCTTTGGAGGAGGGTGCAGGGGGTAGTGTAGCATGAGGGTTAAGAACTCTGGAAGCTGACTGTGTAGTAGTAATGAGGATGGCCACGTCTGGGGGGCTGACTACCTGGCAGGCATTGCATTGAATGTTTCGCACATCCCTCCACCTCTCTGTAGCCACACAACACCCCTGTGAAACATTATAGTCCCACTTTATAGAAGAGCAAGCAGCAGTTCTGAGAGCTCAGGTGACCGGCCCAAGGTCACACAGCTCTAAGTCACAGAGCTGGGGTCCAATCCACATATTTGGCTGCAATGCCCACACCATTAACCACTGCCCACCTCTGCCTCTGCTCTCCAGCAGCCCTGAGTGCTGTCCCCTAGCCTCAGCCCTCGGGGGTCCTCGGGGATCTTGCTGCCTCATGCAACAGGCCACCGAGTGTTTGCACAGGACCAGGAAAATATATTCTGGGTGTTTTTGTTTTTGTTTGTTTATGGTTTTTTTTGGTCGTGCCGTGCGGTTTGTGGGATCTTAGTTCCCTTACCAGGGATTGAACCCGCGCCCTCGGCAGTGAAAGTGCAGAGTCCTAACCACTGGACCGCCAGGGAATTCCCTCCATACAGATTAATATAGAGAATATATTTTTCCTGGGAATTCCCTGGCGGTCCAGTGGTTAGGACCCAGTGCTTTCACTGCCCAGGGCACAGGTTCAATCCTGCAAGCTGAAAAAATACAAAACTGTACGGTGACCTCAGGTCTGTCTACCACCCGTCTGGGAAGTCCCACCCCCACCCCCGTGGGCCCTCTAGTGGCAAACGAAGGGTCTAAGTCCTGGTCCGCAGGACCCTGCGGTTTCCCCCTTAGCCTTCTCTTCTCAAGGTCAAACCTCCTCATTTCCATCCACCCTTCCCTTGCTCTTCCAGCACAGTGGATAGAGCACAGGCTTTGGGGCCAGAGAGATTTCTGTCCAAAGCCAGACTCTGCTGCTTACTAGCTGTGTGACCTGGAGCAGATTTCTAAACCTCTCTGAGTATCAGTTTCCTCACCATAAAAAGAGCATAAAATTAGACCCTACCTTCTAGGGTGATAAGGGGAGGATCTAGTGGTCCTGGAGGTGGTGTAGCATCACTTTTTTTTTTTTTTTTTTTTTTGCTGCACGCGGGCCTCTCACTGTTGCGGCCTCTCCCGTTGCGGAGCACAGGCTCCGGACGCTTGGGCTCAGCGGCCATGGCTCACGGGCCCAGCCGCTCCGCGGCATGTGGGATCCTCCCGGACCGGGGCACGAACCCGTGTCCCCCGCATCGGCAGGCGGACTCTCAACCACTGCACCACCAGGGAAGCCCCTTCATCACATTTTTATTAGCAGGAAAACTCAGACCAGATAGACCTGAGATTAGCATCTGGGCTCTCTTGTTTATAAGCATTACCGTTTGGGCCAATTTACTTAATCTCTCACAGCTTCAGTTTCTTCATAAGTAAAACAGGATTAAAACTCTACGCCAGACGGTTATAAGGATGACGTGGGCCGAGTGTTCAGGGTAGTGTAGACACGTGACAGGCAGATCTTCCTCAGTAGCAGGGATTGATGTGGTTGACACTGTTTCTGGATGTCTGTTCCATAACAGTACTTACGGTTAGTAAGTAGGTACATCCAGTGACCGTCAGATGCCTGTCTCTGCGGTGGAAAGGGCGGGGCAGCCCCCCTGGGCCGAGTCTATAGGAAGAGTCCAGGAGCTCAAGTCTGTTTCCTCTTGCCCAGTCAGAACGGTCAGGCTGCCCAGGCACATTCTCAGGCCCCTCCCTCCCTCATTCTCTATGGCAGTACCTGGGTATCCCCAGTATCCCCTTGGTTACCAGAAACCTCCCCCAGAGTCAGCAGACAGTTCTTTTGTGCTGAGATGAGGGCTGTCAGGAAGGGCAGAGCCAGCTTGGCTGGGTTTCTTTTTCTTTTCTTTATTTTTATTGGCATATAGTTGATTTACAGTGTTGCGTTAGTTTCAGGTGTACAGCAAAGTGAATCAGTTATACATACACATATAGCCACTCTTTTCTAGAATCTTGGCTGGGTTTCTTGTTGGAGTTTTCCTGCACATTAGACCCCTCTGGGCCTGGGTGGGTGCGCCCGCCCATTACAAAGGTGGGGAAACTGAGGCAGAGGAGGCTTCGTCTTTGTGGGTTTCTTTTCCCAGGGCTGAAGAGAAGTGATCCACTAATGCTATGTTTCCTAAATATTTAGAAAACAAAAGTGATGTCACACCGAGGGGATGTGTGTCTGCTAAAGGTCTGCAGGATTTCCAGATTATACTCTGTTCTGCCCAAAAGAGAGGGCCTAGTTTTGGACCTTAGCAGGTGCTCACTCCATAGTACAAGCTTTTCTGGCTCCAGGAAAAACTTTATCCCACAGGTTAAACAGAATGGTTTCCCCACAGGCTTCCCTGGGTCTCAGCCTTTCCTCTTACCATGGTAAAGCTGGGCTCTGCAGGCCAAGAGCACCCCTTTATTAAAGACCTGCAGTGTGCACAGTCTAGAGGTGGGAACCAGAGCCCTTGGAAATGAAGGCCGTTTCTGAAATAGAAGTCAAGGGAGGGCTGGATTTGGTGTTGATTTTCCAGAGTGGCGACGTGAGCTGCCTCCCCTGTGGCTCCTTCCTTGGTGTCTTGTCTTAGTTAAAAACCCGACACCAGGACCACCGTGGCTGGCCGCGTGTCATGGCCTCCGACAGGTCCCTTCCCCTCTGCGGGCAGGGTTTCCTATTAGACAGAGGGGGACAGTGTTTTGCTCTTAAGATAAAGATCAGGATTTCTCCCCACACCCTCCAGGCCCAGCCCTGCCCCACCCCCAGCTTCCTGTCCCTCCTCTCCACTCTCCTCTTCCACTCCAGCCACACTGGCTTCTTTTCCGTTTCCAGAATGTTCCATGCTCCCTTCTGCCACAGAGCCTTTGCAGGTGCTGTCCCTTCTGCTTGAAATGCTCTTCTTTCCCCTCTGCCCCTGGTTAACCCCTGCTCACCCCCTTCGTCCCTCAGAGAAGCCTCCTAAGCGCCTCTCCCTTGACGCAGGGTGAGGTTCCTTCTCCTTTGCTGTAACTTCCTTCACAGCAGGCTGTCTCATTGGAAATCCACACTCCTAAGGTGATGGCCTAGTTCACAGTTTCCCGCCCACCCTAGGTGTCAGGTCTGGGAGGGCAGCCCAGTGTTGCATCTGCCTCGCTCGCCTTTGAATCCCCAGGGTGGAGGCCAAGCAGGTGCCAGCGATGCCGGCTTAAACTGTACGTGTTTCAGAAACTTAGCGCTGTGTGATCCCTCCCCTTCAGCCCCTGGGAAGAGAAACCCTCAGAAGATTAGGCCTCCTCTGCCTCAGTTTCCCCATCTTTGTAACGGGAGGGCACATCTGCCCAGGCCCTGGGTCGGACAACACCTGGCTAAGTCAGGTTTGAAACGTGGCTCAGCTGTGCGACCTGGGGCAAGTTACTTACCTCTGAGCCTCAGTTTTCTCAACTGTAAAATGGGGAAAATTGTACCTCAGAGGATTGTAAGGATGAAATGCGTTCCTATGCACAAAAATCTCAGAATGCTGCCTGACGCGTGGGAGGCACTCGGTCATAAACGAGGGAAGGTGATGGCAAAGATTCCTTCCAGAGCTAGCCTGCTGTCATGTAGACTCAACTTTTTCGGAGTCTCAAGACCTGTGTAAGGCCAGGTGCATTGGTCCTTACAGAATCGATCTAGTCTTCTGTAGCCGGAAGAGGGATTCTTCGGGCGCCGTGGACCGTACTCTGGGCTTTGTTCACTTCACTGAGCACTGGGGGTGAAGGTGGGGTATCCCGGGCGTCTGCCCCGGATGTCACCTGCCCCCCATGTGGAAAACGTCTGCGTCTGTCTCAAGCAAGCCCAAATAGCTCCCCTCCGCTGAAGGCCGTGCCCCCGGCGTGAAGGCGAGGAGCCCTGGTTCTGGAGTCATACTTACAGTTTCATTTGAGTCTTGCCATCAGTGGAATCACGATCAACTTAATTTACCTCTGAGCCTAGTTTCCTTGGCTGTAAAATGGGAATGATTCTAGTATCTGCTCCAGAGGCTGTTGTGAGGCCCAGAGAAGGTCACGTGGGGCGCTGGGCCCAGGACCTGGAATGTGCCATAAATAGCAACCCTTCTAGAAACGCAGCCAGCCCCTTGCACCAGACCAGAAACCACTGCAATCCTGGCCGTGCGCCCTTGCTCTCTGGGCCCAGCATGCCGTCCCCGCCCCCGGCTCTTGGCTTCCCCTTCCCAACTTGACTGCTCAGTGCCGGGAGCAAACCCCCTCAAGGGCCCCCACCGACCACCAGGCCCCACTGAAGCTCCCGACTTGGGGCTCTTGGCCTCCCGCAGCCTCAGCGCCCCCCCCTCCTCGGGGCTCTGGGTCCCGCGTCCCTGCCTGTGCTTCCGGGTGTCCACTTTGGGACGCCCCGCTCTCCCTCTCCTTTGCCTGGCTGGTCCCTGCGTCCCCTTTAGCACCAGCTCCGAGTTCCCTGCTTCTTTGGAAGCTCTAGCTGGCAGCTGCCCTGTCCTCCCTGTAGCATCTGTTCCTTCCTTCTTTACTTGCTTGCCAATCAGGGCCCTTTGGATTACCAGGAATAGAGACCAGCTCCAGTAAAGAGGGCTGTCTTTGAAGGACATATGGGGCAACAAAAAGGGTGGGATAGCGCAGAACTCTAGAAAAAGGCCAGGGGGATTTCTTTTCTTAACAAATCATAGCGTGTTACCTTCCTGCAGAAAAGCCCTCAGTGCACTTGGGCTGAAATCCATGCTCCTTGCGGAGGCCCTCAAGGCCCACCTCTCCCCTCTGGTCTTCTGCCACTGGGCTGCTCTGCCATTCCCTGGACGCACCCGGCATCCCCCCGTCCCCACACGGCACCCCAGCTCCAGTGTCCTAAGAAATCAGCCTCATTTGAGCTCCCCCCCACCCCAGTTTCCCATTGAGGCTCCTCTGATTCCAGAGCAGATTCCCAGGTTCCCCAAAGGAGCCTCCCGCCTTTGGAAGCAGGAAGGCCTGTAGGTGTCAGCTGCCCCGAGGGAGTGGGGAGGGCAACGTGGCAGCGTCGCCTGGCCTGTGCTCTTCCTCCTTCTCTACCTTCTCTTCTGTCACTGTTGGTGGTGTTTCATTTCAACAGACACTGCTGAAGCCCTCTTAGGGGCTAGGCGGGGGCTTCCGGTGTTTTCTGGCTCCATAAGCTTTCTTGCCCACCCCCCTGCCGCCATGGTGGTCACATTCACAGATCTCCTCTCCACCCACTCCCTCTTCTTTGTGTGTCACAGGCGATCCTCCTGGTTCACTGGCTGCTGGCGATCTGGTGAGTGACTCTCTGAGTGTCCTGTTCTGTGTCCACCTGTCTCCCAGGATCTGGGTCCACGTGTCTCCTTGGGGTCTTGTCCATGTGTGTCCTGGGTCTGCATCCATGTGTCTCACGGGCCTTGTCCACGTCTCCCAGCCCGTTCCAAGACTGAATAGCACCTTGTCAGGAACATCACCAGCAAGCTCCCCATGTTCCAAGGATGTCAGAGGGGCAGGCAGTACCCAGAGGCCTTTGCCATCACTGCCCTAGGAGCTTCGAGCCCTCATCCTCAGGGAGGCAACAGCCCAGGGCAGTACCAACCGCTCAACCTTCCTCCAGACACTGCCCGAGCCCTTTGGGCTTGTCACCCCTCTAGTTCTTCCCCGAGGCCTTCACATCTGGGGGGTCTGAGGTGCTGAAGCCTGGGGGCCGGTCTCTTATACAGTGCTGGGGTGGATGTCAGGTAGAGCTCTGTGTGTCTGTGACCTTGGGTGAGTCACTTAAATCCCCTAAGTCATTTTCTCACCTATAAAGTGAGAGCATTACTGACCCTCCCACTTGTCCTGTAAGGTCATCGGAAGGTGAAAGCGTAACTTCTGAAACTGTAAAACTGCTAACCTCCATTGAGGGTGTCCAGAGGCCAGCTGCCAGGCTGGTCGCCTTCTGGGGGTTAGCTCAGCTGCTCAGCAAGTAGACGCCTGACACAGGGGTGAGGTCACTTGCTCAGGGGTGGACCCTCACTCTCACTTCACACCCCCTGCCCAGAGACGGCAGGCTCAGGATTCAGACTGACCCTGTTCAGGTCCTGGCTCTGCTATATTCCAGCCAGGTCACCTTGACCAAGTGACTCCACTTCTTGGGACCTTGGTTTCCATCTGTAAAATGGGTACAAGGAAGCACGCCACTCAGGAGCTGTGAGAGAGAAGCATGGCGATGCTCTGCTCACCGGACACTGCCCAGGCCTGCCCAAGGGAGGCCTGAGGACTCAGGATTGATTTTCATCATGACCGTCTGCTTTAGCTGTTGAGTTTCTGGGGAGATTTGTCTGCCAAACCGAGACTGGAGACCATTGAGCTCACGTGTGCGTTTTGCAGCTGTGGAAGTGCAGTGCACACGTTAACGGGTGTGAATAATGGGAACAGTGATAATCATGGTTAATGACCTCGAGGAGCAGAGTCAAAATCCAGATTTCTCAGTGACGCTCCCCAAGATTGAGCTGGTGAGGCCTGCTTTCCAGAACCAAAAAATGAGATTACTTATTCTGAGTAAGCCTCGTTGTGCCCTACGCTTAAGTACTTTGCACATGTTTTCTGTACGGTACACTTCAGGGAACGCCATTTAAATTCGTGAGGCACCCCACTGCGTGCTGGGGCCATCCAAGCTGAGCGAATACGGTGGATAAGAGCGCAGCCTCTTGAGCCAGACTGCCTGGGTTTAAATCCCAGCTTTGCCACTTAGCAGCTGTGTGACCTTCAGCAAGTTACTTGACCTCTCTGTGCCTCTCTCTCCTCATCTGTAAAATGAGGATAGCAATAGTGCCTCCTTACTGGGGTTGTTAAGACAAATGCACATAAATGAGCAAATTTAAAGCACTTATAACTGTGCCAGGTACTAGTAAGCGCTCTGGGTTAACTATTATTTTCTTTGAGTTAACAAACAAGTAAACAGTTGAGTTAGTAGCAATACCCTACAAAATAAAAGAGGGTGGGCATTGTGTTAGAAAGCGGTGAGGTGGTACTTGAAATGGGGCAGTCAGAGAAGGAGTCTCGGAGTTAACAGTTGAGGTGAGGCTAAAATGACAAAAAGGGACCGAGTGTTCAGGATAGAGGGGACAGCAAGGCAATGAATGGGAGGTATAGGCTGGACTGTGTCACCAGATCCCACAGGGCCCCATAGGCCATGGTCAAGAATCTGAATTTTATTCCAAGAGAACTATTGGAGAACTTTTAGCAGAGTGACGTCCCCGATTTACCTAACTGGTTGCTGTTTATGAATGGCCAGGAGCGGGCAGGAGTGGAAGTACGGAGACCAGTGGGGAGAGGCTAGTAGGAGAGGATGGTGGTTTGGACCTGGAGGGACGTGGCCAGATTCCGGATCCGTTTGGGAGGCAGAGCGGTGGCATTTGCCTCCGCGGAGGCAGAGCGGAGGCAGAGTGCTGACATTTCTGGAGCACGGGGGCGTGGGGGGAAGGAACAAGGCCATGAACTGTGGCCTCTGCTCGTAGGGGCCCTGAGACCTGAGAGCCTTAGGAGGTGACCTGTGGGAGGGGTGGGCACCTGTGCGGCGGCCACCTCCTGACTTGACTCAGATGCCTCCTTCTCCCGCAGGGGCTGCATCGTGTTCCCGGGCGCCTACGCGTGGTCCAACTTCACCATCCTGGCTTTGGGCGTGTGGGCCGTCGCGCAGCGGGACTCCATCGACGCCATAAGTATGGTGAGCTGGGGGAGAACTGGCTTGAGGGTGATCGTGGGCCCGGCTCCGTCTTCCCCTTCACTCGTGCAATCTCCTCTCCCTTCTTTTTTCCCCATTTTCCACTTTCTGCTAAGTAAGCCCACCCAGGCTACCAGCCCACGTGCACCTTCACTAGTCTGGCCTGCTTCCCTGCCTGCCTGGCTCAGAGAGCCCGGAGTCTGCTCATTTTTTCCCCAAAAGGGGCATGGCGTGGGCTCCCACCGGTGTCCCAGACTGGCCCTTCCCCGAGGGCAGTGGAGCACACGCCAGTAACCCACCTCTAGGGCCCTCCTAATAGGGAGGGATGTGGCCGGGAGGCCTGTGAAGAGGGAACTCCACCACCTTGTGAGGTCAGAGTGGACACCGTCTGGCTGAACTGTCCCACGGGGGAGCTTCCCGACACCCGCTCAGACCCAGATGGCTGTGAGCACCCGACCGGCCTCTCGGGATGGCTGAGAAGGGATTTCTCTGGTGGTGAAGATGGAGCAAGTGAATTCTGAGGGACCTTCCATCTCAGAGGCTCTGGACCCAAGTCTTGTACCTCGTCGTGGCCTCAGCATGAGGGGAGGTGGGGGAAGGTGCTCTGGCCCCACACCACTGCTCGCGGCCTCACAGCCCCCAGTCGGGCATCTCATCCACAGAGTCCTGGCTGCTGGCTTGATCTGTTGTCCAGCAAACCCCAAGGACCCAGTAGGGCACAAGTGGAGCTTCCGGCCTGGTGTATATGGTGGGAGAGTGAGGGGGTGGGACGGGGGGCAGCGGGCTCGTAAACCCGGATGACACGTGGTCGCCCCTGGGCCCTGCGCCCGGCCTGTCTTGCAGTTTCTGGGTGGCTTGGTGGTCACCATCTTCCTGGACGTCATCCACATCAGCATCTTCTACCCAAGGACCAGCCTCTTGGACACAGAGCGCTTCAGCGCTGGCATGGCCATCGTCAGCGCGCTCCTCAAGCCGGTCTCCTGCTGCTTCGGGAGCGCAGGGGTGAGCACCTCCTCCACGCTGGTGAGGCCAGCGCCTCCCGCCAGCTCCCCGACTCCCCTCTCGCTGGCCCAGGTGCTGGCACGCTGCCATCTCCCCACCTCTCCCTGGTCTCCACCTTGCCCGCCCCCCAGCCCCCGGCCCCAGGGAGCCAACCTTGCCCCCTGAGAGAAGGGCTCGAGGTGCAGGGCGGGGCTTGGCGTGGGCTCTGGGAGCCAGGCTGGACCGTGTGCAAGTTTCTGGTCTCTGCTGCAGGAGCCCAGGGGCCCCCCTGGCCGCCCCCACCTGTTATGACCTTTCCCTGGCACCAGGCTACAGTGCCAGGTTCCCCTGTCAGCTCAGACATGGGTGCAGCTTTGGGCGTGATCCAGTGCCCCAGGCGGTTCTGGGCAGTCTGTGGCCCGAGGCTTGTAGGCACCTGCAGGGCCAGCTTCCCCTCTCAGCTCCCTCCAGCCCCATTGCTGGAACCCCCGTCTCCTGCCACATACGGGGTCTGGGTGGCCAAGGGAGGGGTGGTGCTGTGGCCTAGGCCGTGGGGGCCCCGGCCAAAGCCAGCCCTGAACTGCAGGTGCTTTCCCTTAGCCCAGACCTGCTGCCCGCTCCCACGGCCTCTCTGAGCTGTACCCCTTCTCGTGGTGGCCCTTCCCCTGCCCTCTCTGATGCACATTCTCACCTCCTTTCTCTCTCTCTGAGAGAAGTGGAGAGAGGTGTGGTCTTCCACCTTTCACTTCTGAGAAGAGAGGTCCAGAGTGGCCCGTGACCCGCTGGGAGAGCTGCTGGGCTAAGGGCCGGAATGGCCCGGGGCCGCCCACCCTGGGCAACCTCAGCACTGCCCAGGCCTGCCCGGGGGCGGGGAGGAGCCAGTGACGTTCCTCCATTAGACAGATGAAGAAACTGAGGCCCAGGGCCCTTGGGGCCCGTTCAGGAGCTCAGGACAGTTGTGCAGAGTGCAGATGGGAGTGAGGGGTGTGGCACTGAGAGCCCTACCGCCTGCCTTGCACCCTCTGGGCTCTGCAACTGTGCCAGCTCTGGGGCCTTCTGGAAACAGTCACGCTGTATCCGCTCTGTCCGGGAGAGGAGCCGGAGAGGAGCCCTTGGGCCCAGGGCTGGGCATCCCTTGGCCAGATTCCTGAGCATGTGCTGCTCAGAGAACCACTGAGGCATAATGGCTACGAGCCCTGTCCTTGGGGTCGTGCTGCTTAGGTCTGAACCCTGGTGTCCTCTGCTTCAAGCTTTATAATCTCAGGCAAGTCAGTTCATCTCTGTGACCCTCAGTTTCCTCATCTGTAAAGTGGGGACAATAAAAAACCTCTGTAGGGTTACAGGAGGATTGAATAAATAATATATGCTAAAGGCTTGATGCCTGGGGCTGCTGCCACTGTCACTCCTGGGTGCTGGGATGCCCAGCTCTGGCCTTTCTGGTCAAGGGGTAGGGGGATGTTGGTTTGGCCTTGTGGAATGTCCTAAGTCCTCACCCTTCAGTTTTTCTTTCCCCCCATCTCCCCCGCCCCCTAGCTTTCCTCGGACCTTCACAGGATCACAGTGCCTACCAGACGATTGACTCTCCAGAAGCCCCTGCCGACCTGGAGAGCAGGGCTCACGTCCCCCAAGGATACTGAAGCCAGCCCTGCTGCACCTGGCCCCAGCCTAGGGGCCAGTTTGACAAACTGTGGGGAGGGGTGGGAGGAGGCTGCATCACCTTCTTGGTGCCTTGGATGTCATCCTCGGGGCGCTCCCGTCCCCCCACCTTTCTCAGAACTAATGTGGGATGTGCCTTCCGGTTCCCCATCTCAGGGGTTGCCTGAATCAAGTGCCCTGAGAGGCCAGGAGCCCCTGTGCACACCTGTCCCAAACTCCTCGAGGCCTCTCCTCCCTCCCAGGCATCCCACTGGTGCCAGGCTGGGAACTGTGGTCGCTTTGGTCACCTCCACCCTTAGCTGCTCCGTGCAGGCCCTGGGTCGAGCCGTGCCTGAGCCTGGCGGGGTCAGGCCTCTAAGAGCCAGTGATGCCCCTACCCCACGCCTCTCCCGAAGTTGGCCAAGCCCTCCCGCAGGAGCTCTGAGAGCTTCTGGTCACACTAAGCCCCAGGAGTGCAGGGGTGAGGACCCACGGCTTCTCGCTGCCTAGTCACTTGGGGCCCAGGACCCCATCACTGGAGGCTGGTGGTGTCTGCAGCCTCAGAGGTCCGCCACAGCCTCAAGCTGCCCTTCTCAGAGCCATGGCATTAAAGTTCAGGGAATCCTTTAGCTGAGTGTGTTTTGAGCCACGTTTAATCTCCCGTCAGGGCTGGAGCCTGGACTTGCCATTCCTGGGAAGATTCCGGCGAATCCCCAGGGCACCAGGCCTTAGGTGCCCATTCTCTCGTGGCAGGAGGAAGCAGGGGCTCACGACCAGCTGGGCCTGCTCTGTGCTCAGCTCCAGCGCAGCCGAGGCCCCAGCAGAGGAGGGCACTGTTCATTGCGGCAAATGGGTGTCCATTTCTCCGAATTCAGATGGCTCAGGTATTGGTTTGAATCCTGCCCTGCCCCTGACTGTGTGCCCCTCAGACCCCCGTGTCTGCTGGAGGAGGGCTAATGCCTGCCCAGAGAGCGATGATGCAGCTGCAATGGACGGTGCCTGGCCCTCGGGAGGGCTCCCTGCGTGACGGCAAGGTTGTCGGCGGGGCTGCTCCTTGAGCCCATGATGATGTTGGGTGAGTGGGCCAGGGGCGGTCTGCTCCTGGCAGACCCTGTGTCTTGGCCTCAGAGCAGACGGGGACACCTGTCCAGGAGCTCCAAGGAGCCCATGGCCAGGGCCCCCCCCCCACTCCCACTGGGATGGCACTGACCACTGCACCCCAGGTGCCTGGGCTCTTTCAGGCCATCCCGGCTCGTCCCCGGCACAAAGAGGTCAAGGCCTGGTGCACAGTCCCCTCCCCCCATTCTTCTGTATCCGTCCATCCAAAGAAGCTGAGTGCCTGCCACATGCTGGAGCTACAGGGGTGAACTCAGGTCCTGCTCTCGGGGGGGAACAGGCATTAGGAGTCCTCTGTCAGGTGGCGAGAGCCCTGGAAGGAGGAACATGGGCCTCCGGGGAAGGGGCTCGTGCTCTGGGGCCAAGGGATGCTGGGTGGCTGAAGCTGTGGAAAACCGGGAACAGCCTCCTAGTCAGACGGGGGCGGACAGATAAGCCGTGGTCCGTTCATTCTAAGGAATGCTGTTCAGCAGTTCAATGAATAAACCAGGCCTATTTCTATCAATGTTGGTTCCCCCCGAACGTTGGTTGCAGAATGGCACACGTGATATGAGAGCGTTAGTGTGAATTTTAAAACCTCTCAGCAATACCCTGTGTTGTTTGTGGCGTACATGTGGTAAGATGTAAAAGCATCAGGCAGAAGGACCCGTGTCAAGTGCATGGTTGTGGCCTTGGGTGGGGGAGAGGAGGCTAACAGGCTAACACTCAAGTTCCAGTTCTCTCGCTTGTACCGGTTCCTGGCACGTGGGAGGCTCGCAGCGTATATACTCCTGCATCTGGATCCTGAGCGTGTCAGATTTCTCAAGGAAGGAAGAGGCGGGGTGGGGGGGTACAGATAGGAGAGGCTGTGTCAAACAGAGAGTATATTCAGAGACCCCAGTTCCTTATAGCCCCAGACCCCCAAGTTGAGCGGATCTTTGGGGAGAGGGCAGAGGAAGGCCCCTGTCTGAGGTGGAGCTCCCCAGGAGCAGACCCTGAAAGGAAGCATGTGATGTGTTGCAAAACAGGGGAGCTGGGCTTTCTTGGTCATCTGCCAAAGCTACTCCAGGGTTGGGGGACAGTGACTTAAACTTTCAGGCTGCTCTGGCTCCCTGCCCATGCGGGCAAGGTGGCCCCAGGAAGCCAAGGGCCATCCTGCAAGGAGAGGCCATCAGAGGCACATGGGAACAGTGAGGGCCACCAGGGTGGCTGCCCCTTTCCCCAAGCAGGTCTCATAAGGGAGAGTGTCTAACATTCATTCAAAAAGCAGTCAAGAGCTGACGGGAGCTGGGCCGTGTTCTAGATGCTGGGGATACCCCAGTGAGGGGAAAAGCCCCTAGTACCTGGGAGATTCCATTTTGCTTGGGAGGTTTCAGGCAGGGCACAGCTCGGAGGAAGGCCTGAGCGGGCGTGTGCCTGCCCAGTCTGGGGGCACGGTCAGGAGGCCAGAGTGGCTGCAGCCAAGGATGGGAAGAAGCAATGAGGTCAGGGAGGCAGCAGGGGCAGATGGGTCAGAAGGTCATTTCAAGGACTTTGGTTGAGTGTGAGATGGGAGCCGCTGGAGGGCTTTGGGCAGAGTCGGACGTGGTCTGACTTAACATTCTAAAAGGACAGTGTTGGATGGAGAGGTGGAGGTGGTGACGCGTGGTCAGGTCAGGCAGAGCACCGGGCACCGGTTATCAATCCAGGGGAGTCCTCCAGGCACTTCTGCCCACGGCAGCTTGGTATTGGAGGCGTCAAGGAAAACATCAGACACTGAAGCACTGATGGACGGCGCTGGACTCACGCTGAGAAGAGACAGCAAGATCGGCTTCAGTAGTGGCGTCGGTCTTCCAGGGACCAGCGGGTCCCTCCCGGCACCTGACAGGCAGTTTGCCTGTGCTCGGCCCTCTCATGGCGCAGTGGAAGGACCCCATCCCCTCCCCGAAGAGGACAGATAGAGCAGTGGGGCTGGCCGGGTGCCATATGACACACAGGCTTAAGCAGAACAAAAGAGCACACACTGGGCCTGAAACAGGGAAAGATGCTCCCACGCCAGGCGCCGAGCTCAGCTGGGCTCTGTGGGCTCGTTGTCTCTCGGTGAGGAAGTGTCCCAGGCCAAGCAGGGTGGAAAGGCCATGTGACGGAGATGACCTCTCCCAACGTGGCAGCTCTCGGATCTGTTTTGAAGGCAGAGCAGCAGGCTTCACTCATGGACTGGATGTAGGAGAAAAAGAGGAGATCAAGATTGCAAGGTTTGGGGCTCAAGCAACTGGAGGCTGGAGCTGCCACTCACCAAGAGGAGACAGGGAGGTCAGGTTTGGGGCAGTGATGCGTGTGGCCCCGTTTGCCTGGCAGAGCAATAAAGCTCTTTTCTACTTCGCCCAAAACTGTCTCCGAGATATGACTTGGCCCCGGTGCACAGAGGCTGAGTTTTCAGCATGGGCAAGGCCAGGAACTCAAGTCTCCAGTGGGCCACACTTGAGGTAACAGGGCTTTCCAGCCAGACATTCTCATTACCGTGTTCTTTTTATTTATTTATTTTTTTGGCCACACCGTGTGGCTTGCGGGATCTTAGTTCCCCAACCAGGCATCCAACCAGGGCCCACAGCGGTGAAAGCGCCGAGCCGTAACCACGGGGCCTCCAGGGAACTCCCCCACATTCTCTTTAAAAGGCCAGTTTCTAAAGGGATTTGGAAAGAGTCCATATTTTCGTCTATAGGGTTTTCTCACATTCTAGAAACTGTCAACCACAGGAAGCAAATTCCTCTTGTCTCTGGTCTCCTGCTGGCTAGGGCTAAAGTCACTTATCTTGTCTGCAAATCTTGTATCTCTTGTCTTCACAAAACTGAGCCTTCCAGATGAAGGAGCCAGAGGAGTCAGTGTCTTTTCCCCTTGGCCAAAACTGGACCAGAGCGGGGGCCCGCCAGGCACGTCCTCAGAGTCTCCAAATCAGTCTGGAAATTCCAACTCTCCAAACCAGCTCTGGGGCCAGCGAGCCTTGGATTTAATCCTAAATGCAGCCTCTGACTGGCGGTGTGAGTGACTGGATGGTCTCTTAGCTTCACTGAGCCTCAGTTAGGTAAAATAAATGGTACATCTCATTGCCTGTGTTAATTATTCAGAGGGAGGGATGGCCAATGTAGGGAGGAAAAAGTTTTTCTCAACCCTCCTAGGGTCCCCGCTGGGTCTGAAAATTAAACGGACAGTTTTTTATTTTTTGGGTTTTTTTTGGCTACGCTTTCGGGATCTTAGTTCCCTGACCCACGCTCTTGGCAGTGAAAGTGCAGAGTCCTAACCACTGAACCGCCAGGGAAGTCCCTAAACTGACAGAGATTAACAGGAGAAAAGCATACAAAGGTTTTGAATTTTTATGTATACAAGAGAATGGAGACCCAAAGACGTGACCAGAGCAGGAAGCTTTTAGACAAAGAAAAACAAGAAATTTGTGAAGAGTTGATAAGACAAAGGTGTTTGGGCTTGGGGCTGTAAGTGGTAAAGAAGTAACTAGGAAGATAAGGGTTTAACAAGGTCTGTTTTTACAGAATTTTTTGGCCAGAAATTCCCTGTCTCTGGTGATAAGAATGTCTTCTTTTCTCCTGATACAGGGGGTGTTCCTTGCACATGGGAATTTTATGACCTGTTTCAGGGAAGAAGGGCAGGGCGGTGGGGGAAGGTCAGAGGGGCCTTCCTGCTTCTGCTGCTTTCTCAAAAACTCCTTCAGGGACTTCCCTGGTGGCGCAGTGGTTTAGAATCCGCCTGCCAATGCAGGGGACACAGGTTCGAGCCCTGGTCCGAGAAGATCCCACATGCCGCGGAGCAACTAAGCCCGTGTGCCACAAGTACTGAGCCTGCACTCTAGAGCCCGTGCTCCGCAACAAGAGAAGCCACTGCAGTGAGAAGGCCACACACCGCAACGAAGAGTAGCCCCTGCTCGCCGCCACTAGAGAAAGCACATGTGCAGCAGTGAAGACCCACGTCCGCCAAAAATAAATTAATTAATTAATAGTTTTTAAAAAACTTCAGCTTAAAGTATTCAGTATGCCAAGGTGCCATATTTGGGGGTAGCATGTCTGACCATTTATCTATTTGTTTATTATTAATTCTATAACATTTATTGAATGCATTCTACGAGTTTTCAAAAGATTGAAAAATTTGTCAGGAGACAGAGGTCAACAGATTGTTATAAAACATTGTATCAGAGATCTAAAGTCAGAATAACAGATTTGAACTTGAAGGGAGCTTAGAGCTCCCCAGCCCAGCGACTTGCAAAGTCTGTTTTATTTCAGACACTTTGTTCAAAAGACATCTTAGGAGCTTCCCTGGTGGCGCAGTGGTTGAGAGTCCGCCTGCTGATGCAGGGGACGCGGGTTCGTGCCCCGGTCCGGGAGGATCCCACGTGCCGCGGAGCGGCTGGGCCCGTGAGCCATGGCCGCTGGGCCTGCGCGTCCGGAGCCTGTGCTCCGCAACGGGAGAGGCCACAACAGTGAGGCCCGCGTACCGCAAAAAACAAAAACCGAAAAACTTCCAGCCACATTGTGTTTTAAGAGACACACCTAAAATATACAGACACAGGAAGGCTGAAAGGAAATCAATGAAAAAGTTAAGCCAGGCAAATAAGGACTGAAATAGAGCTGGTATAGCTAAATTAATATCAGATCGGCTTGACTCTAAGGCAAAAAGTATTACTAGACATAAAAGAGGACTTAAGAGGAAGTAATAATCATCCCCTCCTTCAAGAACTGCCTTAGAGTTTAAAGGCTCTTTGGCATTTATTTATTAAACGTCTGATTCTCCCATCAAACCCATGAGATAGTACAGTAAGTGTCACCACTCCCCTTTTACGGAGGAGGAGCCTGTGGCTCAGAGAATTTAGGGGCTTGCCTGAGGTCACAGGGCAAGGGAACTGATCTTGATCACAGGTCTTCTGACTCCAGGCCCAGTGCTCTCCCTGTTTAGAAAAGAGAAAACGTAAAGTAAAGAGCACGGCAGGTCTGGGTGGGGAACAGCATGGGCAAAGAGGTTTGGCAGGTAGAAAATGCCCGGAGAAAAGTATGATTGCGCCAAGGACACAGCGCGGAGGGGAGTGGTTACGGCGGAGTCCAGCCCGTTTCGGAGGGAGCCGAAGGCAGGCAGAGTTCTGTCTTGCACGTGGAGAAGTTTGCACGAGGCCCACCTGCCTTGCCTCCGGGCACACCTCGTGCGGCCAGAACCCGAGGACCGCGAGCCTCACCCACCCCACGGCCACCCGCATCCCCGAGCGCGCACGCGCACAGACTCCCGCCGCCAAGTTCTCAGCTCGCGTGGAGGCACAGGGGACACCCTCCACGCGGCAGCCCCGCACTGGGCAGGCGCGATCTTTAATGTCTCCGCCCCCGCTCCCCTGCCTCCACCTGCCTGGATCGTTAGCCGTCCCGCCTGAGATCCCCTCCAGGTTCAAATTCGATTGGGTGAAGGTGGACCAGAGGAAGATAGAGGCGCGGGAGGGCAGAAAACTGAGTCCTAGTGGGAAGAGAAGAGAGACTCTTATCACCTTAACTGGACGAGGATGAGGGTGGAGTGGCGGGGGGCAGACGGGGTGGGGGTTGAAGAGCAGATAGATGGGCCGATGAGCCCAGGCGTGGGATGAAGGGAATTAGGGGTAGGAAGGGATACTGCGGGTTGAGCTGTCTCAAGTCTCCTTTGGAAAGAGGTGGGGTTCGGGGCGGTCCTGGTTAGGAGCATGCGCTGCGGAGTTAGCTCCCGGGGTAGCCCTCTGCCACTGCTAACCGGCTCTAAGGCCTTCGACTGGGCAGGTAGTCTCTTTAAGCTCATCTCTAAAACGAGCAGCCTACTTCTCAGGGCTGCGGTGCAGGTTAAATGACAGGACACGTCCTAAAGGCTGCATGACGCTTAGCCCGACCCAGCCACTCCTTTAGCACAACGTATAAGCCCCTACTGTGTGCCACATACTATTTATTCTATGTGCTGTGAATACAGCAGGGAAAAAGAGACAGTGGCTCACAGTTCACTGCAGAGAGAACAGCAAACACTAATTTCTGCAGCCTATCAGGTGGTGATAAGTCATGGAGAAAAATCATGCAGGGTAAAAAGAGGCAGGAGTGCTGAGGGTGGGCGTGGGCTGAGTGGTCAGGGAAGGGCTCCCTGTGAAGTCTGAGCAGGATTGGAAGGAATGAGGGAGAGAGGGAGAGAGGGTTCTGGGCGGAGGGGACAGCAAGTGCAAAGGCCCTGAGGTGGGAACATGCACAGCATTTTGGAAGAACGGTGAGGAGGCTAGTGTGTTCAGAGCAGAGAGAGCAAAAGGGGAGGGAGTAGAGGGGGACAGTGGGTTAGGTAAGGGTGGGGAGCAGATAGCATGGAGCAGGGGTCAGCCAACTTTCTTAAAGGCCAGAGGGTAAATGTGTGTAGCCATAGACAAGCATAACCGAAGAGATGAGGCTGTGTTCCGACGTCACTTTGTACATAATAATAAGGTCCCTGAGAGAGGGCTTCGAAGCCTTGGTTGAGGATTGAGTGGGCTGGGGAGTCTTTGGGGGTGTTTGAGGTGAGTCAGGACACACCCGGATCTCAGTGTTCGCAGGGCCACTCTGCCCTCTGTTGGGAGGAGGCTGTTGGATGTGGAGACAGGGCAGAAGAGGGGAGACCAGTTAGGAGGCAAGAGGAGGGGGTCGCTTGACCCAGGGAGGTAAGGATGAGGTGGTGAGCTGGGACAGATTCTGGGTGTCTCTGGAAGGTGGAACAGATGGGATTAGCTGATGGACTGCACGTGATGGGAGGGAGGGAGGAGTCAGGATGTCCAGAAGAGCGGGATGGGAGTCTGCGTGAGAACCATCTGAAGCTGAGGTCACCTGGGGTGCGAGCATCAGGGAAGTGGGGGTCCCAGGGATGAGTGCAGAGAACAGGAACCAGCAGAAGATGCTGGAAAGAGTGGGCAGGCAGGAGGGAGGGAGGGGTACTAAGAGGTGGCAGCCTGGAGGCAGGGGCTCTGAGGAGGCTGAGCGATCACTGTCCTGCCGCCTTTGCTGCCCCAAGAAAACTGAGGGCTGGGACTTCCCCAGCGGTCCAGTGGTCAGGACCCTGCGCTTTCACTGCCGAGGGCCCGGGTTCAATCCCTGGTCAGGGAACTAAGATCCTGCAACAAGCGGAAGGCTGAGAACTAGCCAGAGGCTTGGCACAGCGGAGATCACCTGGAGGAAAGGCACTTTGGGGTGAGGGGAGCCCAACTGCACTGAGGTCAGCAGAGATGGAGGTGGGGGAGGAATTGGGATTTGGGGGTGATGAGAAGGGGAGAAATGGCCTGAGTCCTTCCTGGAGGCTCAAGAGAGGAGTGGGGTTTTTTTTGGTGTTTTGCTTTTTTTTTTTTAATTTATTTATTATTTATTTTTGGTTGCGTTGGGTCTTCGTTGCTGTGCTTTCTCTAGTTGCGGCGAGCGGGGGCCACTCTTGGCCGCGGTGCGCGGTCTTATTGCGGTGGCCTCTCTTGTTGCGGAGCACGGGCTCTAGGTGCATGGGCTTCAGTAGTTGTCGCGCGTGGGCTCAGTAGCCATGGCTCATGGGCTCCAGAGCGCAGGCTCAGTAGTTGTGGCTCACGGGCTTAGTTGCTCCGCGGCACGTGGGATCTTCCCGGACCAGGGCTCGAACCTGTGTCCCCTGCATTGGCAGGTGGGTTCCCAACCACTGCACCACCAGGGAAGCCCTTGCTTTTTGTTTTTAAAGATGGAAAAAAATAACCGCTTGTTGAAGTGCTGATGGGAATGAATCAGTCAGGCAAGGGGAAGTGTTGACGATGGGGGAAGTCACTTTGGGAGCAGGGACAGGGCCCGGACACATCATAGCCTGTGTCCCGCCCCCCCCCCCCGGGCTCTGTGCCCTGGTGAGTGTGGGGTGCTGAGTCAGCTGTGGGGATCAACGGTTCTTTTCCTGATTCACAGAATGGGACCTCGGAGGCCGGTGGTGGCCCTGGGTGCTGGCCTTGGGCAGGGGAGATGGGATGGCCCCCAGGGCACAGAAGAGGGTCAGGCTGGGGATGGGACTGCACAGGATGGGGGAGGGGGCGGTAGAGGCTGTGGACACGAAGCTGGTGGGAGGGGACACTTGTGGCTGTTGATTTCTGACGGCCCTCTTTGGTGGGTGAAATAGGAACAAGGTCTGCTGCAGCGGATGAGAGGAGAAGAGGCACAGAGGCTTGAGGATAGCAGAGAAAGTGTGAAATAGCTTCTAAGAGGGTGGGGAGGAGGGGACTAGAGTCTGATTCTCCAGCAGCCTTGGAGGCCGCTTGAGGTTGAAGGTGGTAATTTCGGAGCGAGGCCACCAGTGCAGTTGTAGGGTTTCCTTTAGTCGCTTTAACCTATGTTGTGATTTTGCTGCGTGAGTGGCAGAGAGAGAGAGCCAGGGGGTGTGCAAAGGGGATGGTTATAACACCGGATGGTTAAACTGCAGGAGGCGGGAGAGAGACATCACGGTGGGTCCGGTGGGTCGGAGGACGAAGGGTGGTAGGGGCAGAGGGTCGGGTCTCATGGAAGGAAGGATGGGACACCAGAGGGAGGGAGCTGGAAAGATGGGTGTGGGCTCTGAAACTGAAATTACGGGGGAGGTGCAGTTTCTGAGGATGACAAAGTCTGGGGGGACCCTGGGAGCAGGTGACTGAGGTTGGGTGAAGGACAGGATGGTGGGAGGTTAGAAGGTCAAGGACTCGCAGACCAGGAGTTGGAGGGATTGCCCACGTGCAGGGTGAAACCACTCAGAAGTTAGGCGTGTGCTGCAGAAAGTGACAGTGAGCTGGGAGCTGAAATCGTCAAGGAATAAATGACGAGGACTTCCTTCCTGGCCTGCCTGGAACTTCGAACCAGAGCATTTTAGAGAGGAGAGAGGGAGAATGGTCGGGAAGGGGCGACTGGAAGCAAAGAGGGCCCCCCCTCCTGCCTAGAGTTCTGAGAGAAAGAGCCCTCACCTGACAGGGCTGCTCAGGAAGCAGGGTCCACAGGGATCTGTCATCAGTGTTAGGAGTGGGTGCCGGAAGACACGAGAAAATTACAAGGGAAAGGGGTGGTACAGGGGTTGGGGAGAGGAGACCCCAAGGGGCCCTGAACAGGACAGCCGGGGCTGGACCTCAGGGCAACCAGGGATGCTGGGGAAGCGTGGGAGTGGGGACCAGGGCTGGGCGTGGCTGGGTAGGAGGCGGGCACCCTATCCTCACCCCTGAGAGTCCCCCTAATCAAACAGGACCGGCTGCGGTGTGGACCAAGGTCACTGCCACCCTGGCTTTGCCCTGGAGCCCATGGAGCTGAGACCTGACACCAGCCACAAGGAGAATGTGCCCCCCAGGCCGGCCACCCCCCTGAGGCCAGGCAAGAGGCTCAGGGGGTCTGGGTCAGAGGTGGCAGGAGTGAGGTCCCCTCGGGTAGCAGCCCAGCGGCCCTTTCCCAGACAGGCCAGCCCAGGGCCTTGCTAATTCCAGAGATTAGCTGTTCAGGGCCAGCCAGGCCAGGACAAAATCTTCCAGCCTGGGGCGCGAGGGAGGGTCAGGAAGTCAGGACACGAGGTGAGGAGGGAGGCGCAGGAGGGGGCCTGTCTGGGGCCCCTGGCAGAGAAGGGGCCCTCACAGGTCGGTCTTCTGGCAGCGCTGGTGGGCTGGGAACCTCCCTGCTCAGGTTCCTGGGGCTTCCGGAAGGCCACCGAGCTGGTGCAGCCAGGAGTGGGAGTAGCCCAAGAACAAATTCAGATTCCTGTTTACTTGCCGGGTTCTCTGTGTTCTAGCTGTGTGGCCGTGGGGCAAGGCGCTTAACTTCTCTGACCTTTAGTTCCTATCTACAAACTTTCATGCCCACACTACCTGCCAGGCCCTCCCAGCATCTCACCCGCCCCCAAGAGGCCTTATCTCCCAGCTGCAGAACGGCCTGGGGGCTGGGGAGACCGGCAGGGAGGGAGCGCCACCACCTCAGGGCCAGAGCAGCCCACGTTTAGCTGTTTGATATGCTGAGTCTTGCTTTCACCCCAGCTGCGGACGCCCCAGCACCTCTTTGCTCAAGCTGGACACCAGGGAGCCGTCAGCGACACTTCTCTTTCCTTCACCCTCTTCTAGGCCTTCTCAGCAGACCTGATCTGTCTCCTTCTCTCCACCCTCCTGCCGCCCCCATGCCAGCCCCATCGTCTCTCGCCTGGGACCCCTCAGCAGCCTCCCAACTATCTCGCTGCTTCCCTCTGCCCTCCTCCCTGCCCCTGCCCTGTCCCTGCTCTGAGTCCCTGCACTGTCACCAGTCGCTGCTCTGGCTCAAGACCCCCGGGTGCATCCGTTGGTCCACCTGGGATGACAGAGCTGACGCAGACCTCTGGAGCCTGGGCTCCCTCCCGTGTGGCGCCCTGTCCCTCCCCAGCACTGACCACCAAGTTCTCCCCCAGGACATAACTGTCTGTCCTCTTTTTAGAGCAATGGAGACTCCGGAAGAGCCTGGCCAGTACACATGGCCGGTGGGTGCCCGTGGGCCAGGCCGAGAGCAGGGGGGCTGCCACCACACCATCCCCGGGGGCAGCGCTGTGCCAGGAGCCCTGCCGAGTCCAGAGCAACCTGACCAGCCCCAGCCTGGGCCTCGCCCTGAGGGACACGCCCGGCAGCTGACCAACTTAAGCTTCCGACAGCAGAGCAACTTACAGCCCCTGGCCGGGAGGCCCCAAAGAAGAGCCCAGGCGTCTGCCATCCAGCAGAGCGACCTGAGCGTCAGGGAGACGAGCGTGGCTGAGTGGGGACGTCACCTCTGGTCGGGGCTCAGGAAAGCTTCTGGCCGCACAGGATGCCCGGGGGAAGCCCTCTACCCCGATGGCCACTGGCTTCCCCAGCCTCCCGCCCGAGGTGGTCCCGGCTGCTGTCCACCAATACCCCCTGCCCAGACATTGGGCCCGCTGCAGGCCTGGGCCCGCTCGAAGGGCACACACGGCTGGACCCCAGATCCCAGTGTGTCCTGGGGGGCTGGACCTCCAGGCTCGTGGGGGAACCCCTCATCCTGCAGGACCTGGCTGCCCCTGCCCAGAGCCGGACTCGGGCTCCGTCCCAAGTTGCCATTCACCAGCTGCTGGCCTCTGTGCAACGCCTGGAGCGTGAGGCAGTCCGTCTCAGGTGCCAGGCATCCTGGGAACCCCCAGGCCCTGTGCAGCAGGAGTCCTGGACCAGAGCTGGTCAGATACTCCCTGCTCACCCCCAGCCCAGCCAGCCTGTTCTTGCTTCCTGGGATGAGAGGAGGAAACATACCCAAGGTTTCAGGGAAACTGCAGGTTTCCCGGAAGCACCGGGGGTCCAGGATGGTCTCTCAGACTCTCAGGCAAGCAGCAAGTCTGCATCACTGGAGACTGCTTTGGAGATGCTTCCCGGGGTTGCCCTTGACCCTGAGCAAGGGGTTCTTCCTGCCCACCCTGTAAGACGAGGAGAGAAGTGCTCCCCAGGGACTACATACGGCAGGGGACAGAGGGAGGACCCCCTGCTCCCTCAAGGGGCGGGCAGCAGGGAGGCCAGACTCTGCTCTTCAGCCTCGTCCAGTTCAGCCCGGGGCATCCTCCCTGGGCGGGAAGGAGGGGACAGGACCCCGTGGGAGCAGGTCGGCAGCGAAGAAGAGAGGCCGGCTTCCGGTCTGCCAGACACGGCCCCCGCGAGGAGTGCCCTGCAGGGAGAGGCCAGAGGGGTCTGGGATGGGAACTGGGGGACTCAGGGTTGGGGGAGGAGGGCTGCCTCCCAGGAATTCTCGCTCCAAGCTGGGTGTCACTCCTCTGTCACCCTCCCTCAGAAAGGGAGGCTGTGGGCAGGCAGGCTTAGCAGGGGGTGTCCAGTCCTGCTTGCTTCTTGGCCTGAGTGCTGTGTCATGTCCCTTTGTTTTCCAAGAACGCAGCCAGAAACACTGTGAGCCTGGAGTCTGAGATAGGCCGGTGAGGTCATGGGCTGGGGGTGGGAGCCGGGGCCATGCTCCTGGGACGCCTCCTCTCCCATCTGCCTGCAGACTCCGTCCTGATGGAGATAAGGCCCGGATGGCAGATCCTTGCAGAATTTCAGGGACAGGGAAGGCCCCAAGGACAGGAACGCGGGGACTGCCGCTCCCGGGAATCCTAAACCTGTGAGGCTGTCCTGCATTCATTCCCCTGCCCCCAGGAGCTCTCTTGTCTGGGATTTCCAAGGCTAGCCCTCCATAGAGGGAAGTTCTCCCGGGGTCCAGCCAGCTCTCCTGCCGCAGCGTGGAGTATCACCCTCCATGCTGGAAAGGCGACGCGGGTGCTGCTGAGCCCCCAGCTCTCCCTGGGACTGGGGACCGGGCCCATCCCCTGGTCAGCCTGGTCTGTCCCCAGCCAGCAGTGGCTGTCCAGATGTTTCAGAGCGTGGCGGCACTGGGTGCAGAGGCGGCGGGCAGTGGCAGCGGCCATGGTGCTGGGCTGCCGGCAGCTGTTGCGCAGGGGCCTACGGGCGCCGCGGTGGACACTGCGGCTCCGGGAGGCCCAGCTGGAGGCGGCGTGGGGACGACACACGCAGGCCCTGCTGGCGCGGACCTTCCAAAAAGTTAGGGGCCTCCAGGTTGGACCGTGGGGGGGTGACGAAGTGCCCGTGTGTCTGGGGAGGAGGCTCTCCTGGGGCGCAGTTTGTTCCTCCTGAGTGATTGGCAGTAGGGGGGAGGCAGTGTCAGCCCAGACATGACGAGCTCTGCCTGAATTCAAATCCTGTCTCCGCCACTTTCCTTTTCCCCACGTTTTCTCACTGTGTGAGCTTGGGTAAGTTACTTAACCTCTCTGTGCCTTCGTCTCTTTAGCTTTAAAATGGGATCATAGGGACTCCTCTGGTGGCGCAGTGGTTGGGAGTCCGCCTGCCAATGCAGGGGACACGGGTTCAAGCCCTGGTCCGGGAGGATCCCACATGCCATGGAGCAGCTGGGCCCGTGCGCCACAGCTACTGAACCTGCGCTCTAGAACCTGAGAGCCACAACTACTGAATGAGCGTGCTACAACTACTAAAGCCCGTGCACCTAGAGCCCGGCTCCACAACAAGAGAAACCAAGGCGATGAGAAGCCCGCGCACCGCGATGAACAGTGGCCCCCGCTGGCGGCAACTAGAGAGAAAGCCTGCATGCAGTAACGAAGACCCAACGCAGCCAAAAATAAATAAATAAATAAATTGATTTAAAAAAAAAAATGGGATCATAATAGTACATACCTCTCAGGGTTGTTGTGAGGTTAAATTAATAAATATATGTGCCTATGTGCCTAGCACATAGCAAGCACTCTACCGTTTCAGTGGTTGCTACTTTTTGTTTGTTTTGCTTTTTGTTTCTGTTTGGTTTCACTGTGTGTCATGCGGGATCCTAGTTGCCCAACCAGGGATCGAATCCATGCCCCCTGCAGTGGAAGCGCAGAGTCTTAACCACTGGACCGCCAGGGAAGCCCTGGTTGTTATTTTTTACTAGCGGTTTGCCAGCCAGGACTAGGAGAGAACTTCTATATTCTTCCCTGCTTGGGAAAAGTGGTTTAGGAGGACCCAGCTCTAGGTTTTGTCTCCCAAGGAAAACCCTGCCTCTTGGGCTCTATCTTTCCATTCATTCATTCATTCCCAAAGAGGCAGGGGAGTCTAATGGTATGGTTCAAACCACAACGTCTGACTCGTGTCCCCGCCCTTCCTGGTGCCCGCCGCTGCTCAGGGTACACTTGAGGCTACAGCCAACGTCCCTCTTCCCCTTCTCTCTTGTCCCAGTGGAGAAACTTGATTCAGCAGCAGAAACAAGGGCAGTTTCACATCCAGGCTGGGCCAGGACCCCCATCCTCTGGGGGAGGCCAGGACCGAGGCCCCTCAGGAAGGAAGCCGGTGGTGGACACCGCCTGGAGAAGCAGGTGGTCTGGGACACCCCAGGTCGGTCAGTGTGACCTGGGAAGTGCTGGTGGCCCTCCCTCCCTCCTTGTCCCCCGTTTCCCCTCCCCCACAAGAGAATGAGGATAAAGCCTGCACATGTGGACCAAGATTTGTGCAAAAGGATGTCCATCACGGTGTTATTTACACTTCGTGAAAACTTCGAAACAGCCTAATACCCAACAGCGAGAGAGAAAATTGTAGTTTAACCATGTGATAAACATTTGGCAACAGTTCAATATGATGCTTATTGAGATGTTTTAAATTCCTCCCCACTCTTTTTTTCTTTATTTTTTGTTTCGGTAGCTTTACTGGTGTTCTTTCTAATCGTAACAGTAATGCATGTTTGATTTGAAAAAACATTCGAGATAGATGGAAGTATTTCAATCAATTTGAAAGTTTCACCTCCCTCCTTACGTATATTATTCCCCTTCCTGGAAGTAGGTTTGTGGGTATTTGCATAGAATTTTTAATGAGAAGGAAAAGGGTTATGGCAATGTTCAATGAAAAACAAAAAGAGAATACAAAAATAGTACCTAAAATATTTTTTCCTATGAACATAAAACAGTGCATAGAAAAAGAAACCAGAAGCAAAAATACTGAAATGTTGCATAACAATGTGAATTACTTAATACCATTGAACTGCTCACTTAAAAATGGTTAAGATGGGGACTTGCCTGGTGGCGCAGTGGCTGGGAGTCTGCCTGCCAGTTCAGGGGACACGGGTTCAAGCCCTGGTCCGGGAGGATCCCACATGCTGCGGAGCAACTAAGCCTGTGCGCCACAACTACTGAGCCCGAGTGCCACAACTGCTGAAGCCCAAGTGCCTAGAGCAGGTGCCCCACAGCAAGAGAAGCCACCGCAACGAGAAGCCCACGCACCTCAGCAAAGAGTAGCCCCTGCTCACTGCAACTGGAGAAAGCCCGTGCGTAGCAACCAAGACCCAACACAGCCAAAAATAAATAAATTAATTAATTTAAAAATGGGTTAGAATGGGTATCCTCGGAAAATCTACAAACAACAAATGCTGGAGAGGGTGTGGAGAAAAGGGAACCCTCTTGCACTGTTGGTGGGAATGTAAATTGATACAGCCACTATGGAGAACAGTATGGAGGTTCCTTAAAAATCTAAAAATACAACTACCATATAACCCAGCAATCCCACTACTGGGCATATACCCGGAGAAAACGGTAATTCAGAAAGAGTCATGTGAGGCTTCCATGGTGGTGCAGTGGTTAAGAATCCACCTGCCAATGAAAGGGACATGGGTTCGATCCCTGGTCTGGGAAGATGCCACATGCCGCGGAGCAACTAAGCCCGTGTGCCACAACTACTGAGCCTGCGCTCCAGAGCCCGTGAGCCACAACTCCTGAAGCCCAGGCACCTAGAGCCCATGCTCCACAACAAGAGAAGCCACCGCAGTGAGAAGCCCGCACACTGCAACAGAGTAGCCCCCACTCGCTGCAACCAGAGAAAGCCTGCGCGCACCAACAAAGACCCAACGCAGCCAAGAATAAATTAAAAAAAAAAAAAAAGAGTCATGTACCACAATGTTCATTGCAGCACTATTTACAATAGCCAGGACATGGAAGCAACCTAAATGTCCATTAACAGATGAATGGATAAAGAAGATGTGGCACATGTATACAATGGAATATTACTCAGCCACAAAAAGGAACAAAACTGAGTTATTCGTAATGAGGTGGATGGATTTAGAGTGTGTCATACAGAGTGAAGTAAGTCAGAAAGAGAAAAACAAATACCGTCTGCTAACGCATATATGTGGAATCTAGAAAAATGGTACTGATGTACCTAGTGACAGGGCAGAAATAAAGACGTGTATGTAGAGAACGGACTTGACACAGTGGGGGAAGGGGAGGCTGAGACGTAGTGAGAGCGTGGCACTGCCATATATACACTCCCAAATGTAGAACAGATAGCTAGTGGGGAGCTGCTGCATAGCACAGCGAGAGCAGCTTGGTGCTTTGTGATGACCTGGAGGGCGGGAGGGAGGCTCAAGTGGGAGGGGAGGGCTTCCCTGGTGGCGCAGTGGGTGAGAGTCTGCCTGCTGATGCAGGGGACACAGGTTCGTGCCCCGGTCTGGGAGGATCCCACATGCCGCAGAGCGGCTGGGCCCGTGAGCCATGGCCGCTGAGCCTGTGCGTCTGGAGCCTGTGCTCCACAACGGAAGAGGTCACAGCAGTGAGAGGCCCGCGAACCGCAAAAAAAAAAAAAAAAAAAAAAAAAAAAAAGAGAGAGGGGATATGGGGATATATGTATACATATAACTGATTGACTTTGTTGTACAACAGAAACTAACACAACATTGTAAAGCAATTATACCCCAATAAAGATGTATAAAAAAATTCAAAAAGTAAAAAAAGAAAGTCACAATAATCATATCAGTATTCCTTAAAAAAAATGGTTAACATGGTAAATTTTATATTACGTGTATTTTACCGCTATTAAAAATACAAATAAATAAATAAATGTCATCTCCCATCCCCCCCGCAAAAAAAATGCTAAAATGGTGGTCATCTCTGGAGTGGTGAGATTAAAGGTGGTTATTTTCTTTTCCTCAATTTTCCATTCCAGTGATGTATTGTTTTTGTTCCTATTTTTAAATGAAACAAATGTATTTAAAATAATTATTTAAGTAATATTATTTTAATGCATGTGTGCTGTAAAAAACCCTAATAGTATTGATGAGAATTCAGCAAAAGCAGAACCCTCCCCCCAAATCACTTACATAATCAGGAGTGGAACGTACTGTCTGGAACAGAACAGGGGGTGGCTCAGCACATCTTTGCTCCTGCAGGCAGGCGGCACTGCAGGACTGGGGTGGATGGGTTGGGACCAGGTGCCCTCCCTCTGCCTGGGCATCAGTTTCTCTCTGGGCAATTTTACTCTCAGTCCAAGGAGTCGGAGGGAGGAGGCGGGAGCCCAGCCGATTCCATTGTGTTCTGGGCCGAGGCCAGATGGAGGAGACAGGGGAGTCCAGATCCTGCAGGCTCTGCAACAGCTGGCTGGTAAGATGTGGGGCGCTGGGAAACGGGGGAGATGGAGCCAGGTCGGGCAGGGGGTCCTCAGTGAGTGAATGAGTGTTTATCGAGTATCTACTCTGGCAGCTTCCCAGACAAGATCTCATTTGATTCTCTCGTGGTGACCTCAGCAAGACATTGTGCCCATTTTACTGATGGGGAACTGAGGCACAGAGACATGAAGTGACCAGCTCAAAGACACAGAGTATGAGAGGCGCGCATCCTGCATTTGTGTGCCATGGACGCTGGTACAGGCCGGACAGAAGCTTGAGTGTTAGAATTGGCAAGTCCTTAGACATGACTCACTCGTGGGGAAACTGAGGCCCAGAGATGGAGAGGGACTGGCTGGAGGCCACACGACCTGGGGTCCCAGGAGTCAGTGGTCCCTCCTGGCCCTGACTTCCCCTCCCTTCACTCTCTCTTCCCCCTCTCTTCGTTCCCTGTAGTCTTCCTCCTGTGGTGCCGTCAGAAGGAACGGGCAGGAGAAGGGGGTCCAGGGAGAGGCCTCCGGGGCCGTGCTGAGGGCTCAGAGGATGGAGAGGCCGCCCCCAGGCCTGGTGCTCTCCTGCTGCAGATGCAGCCTGGGTGTCCCCTCTGGACACCCGGTGCCAGAGGGCCTGGCTCTGCAGGTAGGGGGAAGTGGGAATGGGGACCGCCTCCCCTGAGGCAGAGGGTGAGATGCAGCTGGGAGATGCACTTTAAGTCAGTTCTTGACTCCTAGTGTTGAAATGATGAAAATAAGAAATGAATACATGTGCCATTTACTGAGATGCTAAGATCTGGCAGACACCACCCAGGGGCTGGGATTTAGTTATAAGCAAAGCTTCATGCCCGCTGTCACTGGCCCTCATGGAACCCATGGCCCAGTGCTGAGACAGGCAGGAAATTAACAATCACAAAGGGTGTGTGTGTGTGAATACCACCAAAGTTAAGTGCTGTGAAGAGAAGAAACACAGATCTACATGAAGTTGTTTTTTTCCTTGTTAACTATTTTATTACGGGACTTTTAATCTTACATAAAAGTAGGGGAAATAAGATAATCACCCTCAGTGTACCCATCGTCCAGTTTCACGAAAATCACCTCCTGAGAAAATGTGTTTAATCTGTACCCTGGCTACTTCCCCCAGGACCTAATTTTGAGGCAAATCCCATGCATCCTACCATTTCATCTGTAAATATTTCTGTAGCATCTCTAAAACATAAAGTGTCTTTTAAACAACAGAACCACCATGCCAGGATCACACCTAAAAAATGAATAATTCCTTAACACCAACAAATATCTGGTCAGCATTCAAATTTCCAATTGTTTTATAAGCAAATATGTTGTTATAGTTTTTTGGGTTTTTGGGGTTTGGTATTTATTTATTTATTTTGTCTGCGCTGGGTCTTAGTTGTGGCACGCAGGATCTTTGTTGTGGCATGCAGACTCTTAGTTGCGGCATGCACACGGGATCTAGTTCCCCAACCAGGGATCGAACCCAGGCCCCCTGCATTGGGAGCACGGAGTATTACCCACTGGACCACCAGGGAAGTCCTTGTTGTTATAGTTAGTTTGTATTGGGATCTAAATAAGGCCCACTTGCTGTCATCGGTTGAGGGGTCCTTAAGCTCTTTTTAATCTAGGGACTCCCCTCTGTTGTTTTTGTTTGTTTCTTTGTTTCCTTGCAAGTTATCTGTTGAAGAAACCAGGCTGCTTGTCAGGTAGAGTTTCCTACTGTCTGCATTTTGCTGATTGCATCCCCCGATAGAGTTTTCTTTTTCATAAATTTATTTATTTATTTATTGTCTGCGTTGGGTCTTCGTTGCTGCGCGCAGGCTTTCCCTAGCTGCAGCAAGCGAGGGCTACTCTTTGTTGCGGTGCATGGGCTTCTCATTGCAGTGGCTTCTCTTTGTTGCGGAGCGCAGGCTCTAGGCGCGTGGGCTTCAGCTGTTGTGGCACAACGGCTCAGTAGTTGCAGCTCGCAGGCTTAGTTGCTCCACGGCATGTGGGATCTTCCCGGACCAGGGATCGAACCCGTGTTCCCTGCATTGGTAGGCGGATTCTTAACTACTGCACCACCAGGGAAGTCCCCGATAGAGTTTTCTATGAGAACTTTTGACAAAGGGAGCTGACCTCGCCCAGGGTTCAGCAGAGATGGGAAGGGTGCATGGCTGACTGGTGGAGGGACAGCAGACAGGAGTGCCAGGCAGAGGGAACGGAACAGCATGTGCAAAGACCTCTGACAGGGAGAGGAACATGGAAAATGCAAAGAACGGCAGTCCAGTCGGAGCCCTGTTAGTATGGGGTTGGGGGCTGGGGTGCTTTGAGATGAAGTTGGAAAGGTGTGTAATGGTGGGTGGGGGACAGACCATGCAGAGAGTGCCTTGTTGTCAGTGGGGAGGAGTGGAAATTTGATCATCAGAGCAAGGGGACTGCTCCTGGCGTATTTTAGCAAGAGAGTAAGATAATTTGATTTGAGATTTGAAAAATATCATTCTGGTTACTGTGTAGGCACTGACTGGAGGGGCGGGGGCAACAGTAGATGCAGGAGGGCAGGTAGGAGGCTGCTGAGGCCATCCGGGCACCCAGAAGTGACGGTGTGGCCTGAGCAGATGGCATGCTGCACCATTCCACAGCAGCCCCATTTTACAGACAAGAAAGCTGAGGCTCAGAGCGGTGAGTGGCTTGCCCAAGGCCTCAGTGGTGTGTCTGGCACATGGCGGGAGGCTGTAGCTGCAGTCATTACAATGAGCACCTGCACTTTCTCTTGGGTCTCCAGGTGCTTTGGGGTCTGGCAGTGGTTCGCGCAAGGAGGGACCCGGTACCGGGACCACATGGCCAACCGCGGGCAGGGACCCTGAGGATGTGCCTGCAGCAGTGGGTGCAGACGAAGCAGCTCCAGGCCTCAGATGGGGCAAAGGTGACCCAGCTGTCCCTTCGTTGGCGGGAGGCAGGTGAGCGAGTGGCGGGCCGAGGGGCTCCCTCTCTCTCCCACCCCAGCAAACAGCGTCACTTAAGCTCCTTCTGCAGTCGCCCAGTTGATTTAGGGATGCTCGTGGTGGGAGGTGATGGGATCGGGAGTTTTCTCGGGGATGCAGCCTGGCAGGCCTGGGAGGGTCCGGAGTGGTCCCTGGAGCAGCAGGCTTTGGTGGGCCCCATCCTGACCTCCATCATGAGCTCCTCTAGGCGAGAGACCTGTTCAATCTTCCACCTGGAAGAGATGGAGCCCCTGCTTCTGGGAAGCTTCTGGTCTTAGGGGGATGTACAGCTCCTGCCCCCGACTGACCAAAACGTGACAGAGGAAGATGGGATCTTCCAGATGTCCCGGTGGGGAGGGCTTGGGGGTGGTGGGAGGGGGCAGTAGCCACAAGGGGAGAGGCCCTAAGGGGCCTGAGGCAGCGTCCACCAATGGCTTTGAGCAGAGGGTGCTCACTGGTTCATCTCTTGTCTGCTTCTCAGGGAACATGGCCCTCCCCAGCTCAGCCCCTGGGGGGGCCACAGCCCACGGCCTGGGGGTGGTGGCCCAGGCCCAGGCGCTGCCCCGGGAGCAAGGCCGGCGCTCCTTGCAGGAAGCCGGCCGGAGGCTGGCCCTCCACCGGGCGCTGCTGCTCTGGAGGACGCAGCTCTCCCAGCGCCAGCGGGCGGAGCAGGTGTCCGTGAGTTTGTGACCTGAGGTTGGCCCTGGAGGACATGGGGTGGGAAGGTGAGCAGTCCTCAGCACTGGATGGAGTGTCCCATAGGGAATGGGCCACATCCTACTCCTCTCTGTGGCCCCAGCATGGGGCCTGGCACCCCGTGATGCCCAGCAGGTATGGGGCCGGGGGAGGTAGCCTAGGGACGCTGAGTCAGTGATAGAGCAGAGAGCTGTGGGGGACAGGGAGTGGTCAGGGGCACAGACACGGAGTCCTGCCAAGGTGGCTGGAACCTAACGGGGAGGTTGGTTTAATGCTCTTCTCCCTCCCCAGAATCTGGACCCACCTCTCACCCATCTCCTGGCTAAGGGGGAGGCCCCTGGTGGCGGAAACCCTGTATGTCTCCTCACCACTGTCTCCTAGCGTCTTGCAGAGGCCCAGGCTGCCGAAGGCCCAGAACAAATACCGTAAATGAATCAGTGAAGGAGCCACTTTTTCCCCTGCCCCCATTTGCCTTATTACACAGCTGGAGAAGCTGAGGCTCAGAGGGGTCAAGCAGCTTGCTCTAAATCACGCTGAATCAGGAGCAAGAAGTGAGACCTATAGTGAGACCTTGCGATGCTTTTATACAAGGTGGGATGCTGGGACTCAGAGCCCAGGCTGATGGTTATGGGTGAGAGAGCCAGTGGAGGTCAGGAGGGGCCAGCTTCACTGATGGAATGTCAGCAGGAATGTAAGCCAGCAGCTGCAGGGTTAAGAATTCTGTCCTTAAAAGCTATGCACCTAGCAGAGGAGCTCCCACACTGCGATCTATTGAAAGTCAGCCCTCAACACAAGGGGTTGTAAAGAAACAAACAAAAACCCAAAATAACAAACAAAAAAGAACAAAACAAGAAAAAAATAAAAACAAACCAAAAAAAGCTATACACCTGGCATCCATCAGCCCCACACCCACTTGGTCCACTTGGACCCTCAGTCTCTTTTAATGCGTCCCTGGACCTCTAAGGAAACTCAGTTCACCATGATCCTTCAGAATGTAGCCCTCCCTCCCCCAGTCTATCCTCTGGCCTTTGGGTACCGGGTCACAGTCCATAGCTCCCTGCCACATATCTGAGGCTGCCCTGTAGCCTGAGATGAGTGCTTGGATCCCAGGTCTGCTGCTGTTTGGAGTTTGGGGAAATGACCTTCCTCCAGGCCTCAGCTTCCCTACCTTTATAACCGAGTGGAGGCAGAAATACTGGTGTGGGCTCTTGAGTCCTGGGTCGCTGGGCCTGGGCTCGGCTCCACTCCGCATCAACTGTGTGGCCCCCATGCACCCAGGGAGTGTGGCGAGGATCAACCAGGTGATCAGGGCAAGTAGAGCTGTGGTCTTGGCCTCAGCTGCTCACGGGGGTCACCGTGGGGGCTTTGGAAAAGTTGGGGAGCCCAAGCCGCACCCAGACCATTAAATCAGAATCTCCGGGGCTGGGGCCCCAGTGAGCATCGGTATTTCTTAGAGCCCCCGGTGGTCCTAGTGGGCGGCCCATGTGGGAGGTGGGGTTGCCCAGCTCTGGCCCAGCGTTTGGCTCACGGTGGCACCCTTCCAGCACCCCCAGCCAGGGGTGACGGGGGGCCCCGGCACTCACCTGCCCCCTCCAGTAGCTCCTTCTTCGAGGGCGTGCAGCAGCGGGCGCTGCGTCACAGCCTGAGGGGTTGGCGCCTGAGGGCGCGGGATCCGGGCAGCGCCAGGACCACCTTGGCCCCAGCGGTTCTGGGCGGTGTCCTGGGAGGAAAGGCCCTGCCGGGCTGCAGGACACCCCGCAGCTCCCTGGAGCAGGTGAGGGGGAGAGGGTGGGGAGGGCTGGGAAGGGGAGCGGAGGGGGGAGGGGTAGCAGCACCCAGGGCACCCAGGACTCCACAGCTCCTTCCCCAGGCTTCCCGGGCCCCCGCCCTCCTGGAGGTGTTCCGGGTGAGCTTTCTGTGGGCAGCTGGGCAGCAGCAGCAGGGGCGGCACCTTCTGCTCTGGCAGGCGCAAGCCCGGCAGTCCCGGGGCGTGGCAAGGTGGCATCAGCGCACCCTTCAGAGGCGGTAGGGACCCCTCCCCAGGACGGGTGAGCCATGCTGCCCACCACCCTTGGATTTACTGTTTCCCATCAATCCTTGCCCTTCCCACCTCACCCCCTTGGGGTCTGCATCCCAGAGGGCTCCCCTCACACCCCAGACTCAAATCCTCTCAGAGCCTCCTGCCCTCCTACCCTGCCCTGCTGAGAGGTGTGAGGTATTCATTTCTCCAGAAATTTCACGGCTGTGGTAATCCCAGCTTTGTCCCTCACTGGCTGTGTGATCTTGGGCAAGTTGCTTAACCTCTCTCTGCCTCTATCTCTCCGTTCGTATGGGGGTAATAATAGGACTCACTCCAATGGGAATCAGCGAGGGAGGGGCACGCACATCCCCTAGCACAGTGCCTGGCGTTAGTAAACACTCAGCCCGTGGCAATGTTCCTCACTAGGAGCTGAGCATAGCACTTGGCATCGGGGGTCTGGGGTCCCACTGCATCCCGACCACCTGTCATTGTGACCCTTGGAGCAGCATTTAAGCCCTCCAGCCCCCAGCAACCCACCCTCCCCCATGATGGATGGAGGGAGAAGAGTCACCCCAAGCCCTCCCTGCTTCTGAGGGGAAGGGAGGGAAGGGGAGGGCCGGGCTGGCCCAGGGTGGCAGTGACCACCTGAGGGTGGACACTCCCCTTCCCAGCATCCTCCTTGGCTGGAGCCACTGGCCAACAGCCCAGGGGGCCAGGAGAGAGCTGGCTGCCCGCCGGGCCTGGAATCAGAGATGCAGGGCCGTGCTGGGCCTGTGGCGGCAGCAGCTGGTGCAGCAGCAGGAGACGGAACAGTGGGCCCAGGAGTGGGATGGGGACAGCAGCGACGTGCACTGGGCCACTGGCACTGCTGCTGGCAGAGTGAGTCGGGCACTGGGACAGGGCACCGGGGCTGAGGGGGGGCCCAGGTCTGTCAGGGACACCCAAGATTCTGGTCCTCTAGCACAGAGTCCAGTGATGGGACACTCCCACAACCCCCCACCCCCCCACCCCAGGTCTGGGTGGCAGAACAGGACCGGGGGGCGTGGACGCTGTAGGCTTGGGTTAACGTTCCCCACTCTTCCATTCCCTGGCTGTGTGGACTTTAAGTGTGCTACTTAACCTCAGCTTACTCATCCGTAAAATGGGGATAACAGTGGTACCCCCCCACCCCCGCTAGAGTGATTGTGAGAATTCTGTGAGACAATCCACACTAAGGGCTTGGCTCAGAACCCCGCTCCTCGTGGGCGCTACCATCATCATCACCATCTTCATCTTCATCCTTGTCACCCTCACCTGGCCTTCAGGAGTCACAGTGTCCTCAGAGCCCAGCACAGAAGGCGGGGATCACTGGGGGCAATTTTAGAGGCTTCTCACTCCGTTGCTATCATATCAGTGGGCTGGCAGGTGGGAATTTGGTTGTTCTGGAAAGTTCGTGTCCTGTCCACTGGGGACAGCTGCTTCCCCAGCCTAATCGTTGCCCAGGAACATTGACCTAGTGTTGCCAGACCTCTGTTTTTACAGAAAAGCTGGAAATCTGTATTTTTATGTGAATTCTCCTGACTCCTAAACATCGTCAAGAAATTAAAAAAAACAAAACAAAACAAAACTCTGAGTTGGTAGTCCTGGTCACCAGTAGGACGCCTGTAATGGGAGCATCTTAACCCAGACAGTTAGGCAGCCTCCTTGGTTCCCACTTGGGTAGAGGGCAGAAGCTGGCAGAGCAGGGGCCCACGGTTCCTTGGGGCCCAGGCTGAGGCTGCAATGAGCGCCTAGGGGCACCTCAGCATCTCTCTGGCCACAGGACAGCAGCTCCTGCGTGAAAAGTACCAGCGGTGTGTGCGGGCCCGCCTCCAGGGCCTGCGCAGGGCCGTGTTCCGGGGCTGGCAGGAGGCAGCAGCTTGTCAGGGACCCACGGCGGCCGGTCCAGAGCAGCTCCGACTGCAGAGGTGGCCGGGCCTGGGGGTGGGAGAGCGAGGGTCACCCCCACCCCTGGAAAAGCAGGGAGAGAGCCCAGGGATGGGAAGCTGGGTGGCCTCTGCAGCTCTAGGGGCAGGCCAGGCTGGAGGCCTGGGACCCGGGCATCATGGGCGTGAAGGGAGACCCCAGCCTGGAGTCAAAACCACCAAGCTTCCATTATATGAATTGTTTGGGAGGTGCGGGATGGCAAGCCCCTAGCCCCACCCAATGCCCTGACAAGCCCCAGGGCTCCACCTCCTGGCCAGGTCAGCCCTTTGGTTTCAGAGCTCACAGTTAAGATGAGGAAATCAGGGACTTCCCTGGCGGTCCAGTGGTTAAGACTCTGCGCTTCCACTGCAGGGGGGATGGGTTCGATCCCTGGTCAGGGAACTAAGATCCCACGTGCCTTGAGGCCAAAAAAAAAAAAAAAAAGAAAAAGATGGGGAAATCAACTCCTCAAACAGCCACCACAAAGACAGAGAAATCTGAAATAGAGATGTTCTAGTGACACACATATACCGTTCATGGGTGCATGTTTAAAAGCAGAGGGGACAGATGACACCTTCTCCCACGGTTGGTTCTGTACAAACTCACACGCATTCACAGCGTCCCCACGGGGCCATTGAACCATTCACCGCAGAGTGGCTGATGTTTTCTTGGTCCATCTGGGAGCGGGGGACCACATTCTCCTCACTGACCTCCTGGCCCACAGTGGCCTTGTGAGGGCAAGCAGGGCGTGGATGCTCTCTTGGTGGAGGGGGACCTGAACCCACAACTGCCAGGTTCCCACACCGTCCCGGGCAGCACCTGCCCCCGGAGCGGGGGTGAGTGCGTGCCAAGGCCCCTAAGCGAAAGCCAGAGCTCTCACCTGTTATACATCGATCCATACGTTCTTAAGGCACAGGGCTGTGTAGCCAAAACTGTGAAGAACCCGTGATGGTTTGTGGGGAATTTTCAGGTGTAATTTTGAATTGATGTGACTTTTGACTGGGAAGTCAGCTGGGCCCCTTCTCTGCACCTGTTCTGCAGCCACTTCCGGGCCTGGTGTGGAGTAGTGAGAGGCACAGGGATGCCCCGGGCCAAGGGTCCAGCCTTCCAGCATGGCCTGAGGAGATGGGCACCAGGGGCCACATTTGCCAGTGAAGCCCCAGAAGCTGCAGCCCGGCCTCAGGAGCAGCGCGTGGCCCAGGCCTCCTTCTCCTGCTGGAGAAGCCAAGAACAGGGACACCAGGTGAACAGCAAGCTGAGGAGGGCCGGGCCCAGCCGGCCTCCGTTGCAAGGCAAGTGGCCCCGGGCCAGTGCTGTGAGGCCCGCCAGCAGGCAGGAGAGAGAACCCAGGCCCAGGCCCTGTGCTGGCTGCTGCCCCGAAGCTGAGCGCCAGGTGGGTGCCCATGGCCTGAGGGCGGCCCCGCACTGTGCTTCCAGCTTAGGCCTTGAGCTCGTGTGGGGCCAGGGTAGAGGGTATTTGACGGCTGGTGGCAGGTCTCAGGGGGCTAGGGGTGATGGGGAGAGGAGGTCCTGGTCCCTGGGGTCAAATTCCAGCTCTGCACTTTCCAGCTATGCCACCCCTCTTTGGGCAAGTCTAACTTCGAAGGTCCAAGGAAGATCACAGGCCTGCCTTGCAGGGTGGCCCCGGGGATTAGGATAAGAAATAACGTGTGCAAGTTCTCCGCTCAGCTCGGGCCAGACACACACCAGGTCCTGGATGATATAAATCAGTGCTTGTGGCGGGATGGGAGGGAAGGAGGAGTTGGCAGGACTGCTTTCTCTGTGTCCCCTAAACAGGATGCCTGTCCCCGTCGTGTGACAGATAATTCTGCTGCTCTCTGTGCCCATTTGAACGTGATTTCCCCAGAAGAGGGATGGGGGACGAGGAACACAGGCATGGGGCTTTGCCTGGAGGTCCCCCTCCTGCGGTGCACTGGCGGGGGCAGAGGAGGGCTCCCTACAGCCCGCTGTAGAGTCCTGGCCCTGATGGCCTCGGTGTGGGCTCCTCCCTCGCCGCCAGGGTCCTAGAGGCCTGCGCCCAGTCAGCTACCAGGGGCCGTGTCCAGTGAGCTGCCATCGCCCAGTTCCAGCGGGCTGGGCCCAGGCGCCTCCTGGGAACCCACTGGGCCCAGTGGCGGACAGCGCTGCTCAGAGTGTGGCTGGAACCACAGGCCGAGGCCCAGGAGGCCAGCACAGCCCACCCCAGGCCCAGAGCCAGCCTCAGGCACTGGCCTAGGCTGGCCGCCAGAGGGCACCTCTGCTGAGGAGCGCTCCAGCCCTGCGGAGGCAGGTGAGGCCCGCCGCAGGTCAGGCGGGAGGTCCAAAATGACCTCGGGGCTACTGGCCTCAGAGTCAGCTTGATTCAGCCCCGATGGTGAGGGTGGTTGCATGCTTTTCCAGGACCCCAGCGGCCTTGTGGACACCACCCCATGGGTTCTCAACAGCCTCCCGGCCGGGCAGCCACCCAATTACGGGTCCATCAGCACTTACTGAGCACCCACTGAGCGCCAGCCCAGTGCTGGTCTGCTACAAAGAAGCACCCTGGGTTGCATCTGTTAGGGAGACAGACACCTAAACTCATTATAAGTCCTGGTACAGTCTAGGATCAAAAGAGGTAATTGGAGTCAGTAGCAATTTTTTGTCATTTTTTTTTTAATTAGTAAATGAAACATGCTCATTATAGAAAACCCAGAAAATAGAAATGAAAAAATATTCTTTCATGACTCTCTCTACCCAGAGATGACTGCCAGTCCGTCTCCAGACCAGAAGCATTAGTTCTGATACCTGCAAAGGGTGACAAAGAGCTGGGTGGCCTAGCACGAGGGAAGAGGCCACAGGGAAACCCGGGCGCAAAGAGTGACGCTGCATGGCAGTCCATTGCGGGACACGTCATTGCGGGACACATAGCCCCAGAGTTACCGGCAGGCCACAGAGTGTTCCTCAAGATGAACTGGTATCATCAAGAATCCTGTTTCAGGATTCAAACAAAATATGTCATAGACTCTAGAAAAGTTTCTAAGAAAAAAGATTAAAGTGGTTTGTTTTCAATGGAATTGAAACGGACTGGCTTTGGTTATTTGCAGAATCCACATATTTACCTATGTGGGGCTATGGCGACAGCAGATTCTGGGGTCTCAGGGTATTTTATTTCTAGATCTGTGTTTCAAGAGAATTTTATTTTCAGAGTATGTTTATAAACACTTCCATTCCATTTCTGTCAGCAAAGGCAGGCAGGGAGCCCGTTTACTGATGGAGAAACTGAGACTTGTAGAAACAAAGTGAATGTCAGGAATGGTCAATGGTAACTAGGGGGCTGAATTCCAGGCCCCCCTCTTTCTACCGCACGCACACGCGCGCCCAGGCAGCCCTCACCTAACGACGGGGGCGGGTTTTATGCCACCTCACGGTGGCACAGACTCCCTTAGAGAGCCCCTGGTGTCCGTAGAGTGCAGTCGCTGGGGGCTCGGGCCCTGGAGTCAGACCACTCCGGAGAGGTGAGGCCTCAGACAAGTAATTTGACTTTATGAGGCTGAGTGGGGAGAGTAATGCCCACCTCACAGGGTGTACCTGGCACAGGTAAGCTCTGATTGGTAGCCATTTTTGGTCCACTCACCTTCCTGAGTCTCGAGCCATGTGGGAGCGTGGGGAAAGAGGCAGTGGCGTGTACTGATGGCCACACTACTCTCGGCCTTTCCTGTCTCCTCTACTGGTCGGGAAAGGAGTCCTGCCAGGTCACTTGGGCCCCTAGATGTCCAAGCCCATTGGTTCAGGGTTTCCTCTTTGTTCCCTCAGGCCTGCAGCTGCAGGCCACAGGCCACAGGGCCTGGCCTGCCCAGCCCCAAGCACCACAGCCCCAGTGGACAGAGGAAGCAGAGAGGAACGTCCCGGACTCCCTCAGGGAGTAAACAATGTCTGAAGTGCAGGGATGAGACCGTCACCAGCCCTCACGGGCCTGGAAATCAGCTTTGAACTCTTGGCGAATCTGTCTTATGTATTTACTGTTTTTCCCCACCCATCTCCTCTTCTGGAATATTTCACAATTTTGAGAAAACAATTACAATTTCTCCTGGCCCACCCTTTGGGGCCACAGCCCAAGCCTTTGCAGGAGGCTTGGGCACAGGTGGTGGCAGCAGGGACACAGGCTCAACACCATTTCTCGTTAACTCTCTTCCTAGGGCTCAGCTTCCAGAAGTACTGGGGGAGAGCTTACTCCCCTGAATGATGTGTTAACCTCTTCTGACGCCCCTTTGCCAGGTGACAGAGAGCCTCCCCTCGGCCCTGCCTCCCAGCTCCAGCTGCTGGGGCGAGGGTCAGCGCCCTACGGGGCCAGAAGGGGACCCAGCTCTGAGACCAAAGACCTCGAGGGCAAAGGCGAGGCCGAGCAACGGTGTCTGGGGTGGGAGCAGAGTGTGTGCGTGGAGAGGGAGGGCTGAGAGCAGGGGTGGAGAGGGAGGGCTGAGGGCAGGGGTGGAGAGGGAGGGCTGAGGGCAGGGGTGGAGAGGGAGGGCTGAGGGCAGGGGTGGAGAGGGAGGGCTGAGAGCAGGGGTGGAGAGGGAGGGCTGAGGGTGTGGGCTGGGCTGAGGGCCTTGCCTGACCTGGGCCCTCTCTGGCCGGTGCTCGTCCCGCAGCATTCTGCGGACCAGGCCTAGGCCCGTGGCTCTGCCCTCTTTCCTGGCCATGAAGGGGTCGTGATGCCCTTTGCTGTCAGGACACACACCAGGGCCTCTCCCCTCAGGAGGAAGTACCTGCAGCGCTGGCGCCTTGAGGCACTGCTTCGCCGGCTCCGGGGTTCCCTGCAGGCCAGGCCCGGGCAGCTGCATGGCAGCGCTGGGTAGATGCTCAGGGGACGGAGCAGCTGGCGCCCACACTGGCGAGTGGGGCGGCCCCTCCCCACCCTCATGCTGACCTCCCATCACGTCCCATTCCCAGCCCTAACCCATGGAAACGCAGTCTCTGAAAGTAAGTTCAGGACTCTGGACCTACCAAGCCTGAAACCTCGGGAACAGGTGCAGGAATCTGCATTGTTAACACACCTCAGGTGACACCTCCTCGTCACATCCCCTTCCTCCTGGTGCCGCAGAGTTGCAGGCAGGGAGAGGCAGCAGAGGGGCTGGGGGCTGCCGGGCCGGGGACAGCGGTGGGCCCAGCTCGGGGTCTCCTCGTGACTGTCCCCATAGCTCAGGCAGTGGCACCTGAGGCGGGCCTGGTGACGGTGGGCCTTGCGGCTGCAGGTGTCTCAGCGATTACAGCAACAACAAGACGCTGGGTCCATTCCCAGGTACTGGGGGAGAGGGGGCGGCCCCGCCCCCCAGCAGGCCCTTCCTAGCCGTGCCACACCTGCACATTCCTGAGCTGCGGCCCTCCCTGCTTGGTGCCCCCAGAACCCCTTCTTTTCCAGGGGAGGGATCAGTTCAGTTAGAGAAAGCAGCCTGGATTCCAGAGCCCTTAATCCAGCTGGTGACCGCGTGCTGAGCACAGTCGTGGCCGTCACTGGTCCGGGGACGGGCTTGGCCTGTGGCACAGCTGCCGCTCACACCGCCTGTGTTGGGTGTGGGTCGCTGAGCGCCGCCCCGTGATGTGCACTCAGAACCCAGCTTCCCTGATCGCAGGCCTGTGCATCTGGCCCAGGGCAGAGGGAAGGGCCTCCTCTTCCCTCGGGGGCAGAAGGAGCTGGGCCCCCGGAGTTCCTCCAGCACTGACAGCACACACCCAGGAGGGAGCCAAAGAGTTTCCTGCTCCCTGATTCCAGGCCTTTGCAACACGGCACCAGCGTCTGGCAGCCAGGGGCCTGAGGGGCAGAGCCAGCAGCAGTGGGAGGCCTCGGAGCAGGCAGGAAGCCACCAGAGCCCCTGTGCTTGGTGGACTTGGGGTGAAGCAGGGGGCCCAGCAGCAGCTGTGATCCGTTCCCCTGGAAAGGAAAGCAGATCGGAGCCCCACCCACCTGAGGAGTACAGGCTCAGGCACAAGGCGCTCAGGCCAAGAGCTCTGAAGGACAATAAAACACCCTCCTTGGCCCCGGCTGCTTCTCTCTGTCTCTCCTAAAGGCTGCCCCCTGCCCCACCCAACCAGCCCCTCTGACCTGCTTCCTCTGCCGTCAGGCCGCCCTGTGGACAACCGGCCGCCTCCACCCCCACCCCCACCCCACCCCCCACCCCCCGGAGCCGGTGAAGCCCCGCAAGCAGGGGCTGGGACAGGGAACAGCCTGCGTGCACGTGTCAGTCACAGCCCCTGGGCGGTGGGGCCTGAGGGCTGATGCCTGGGGAGCAGTGCCAGACAGACAGCTTCCCGGACAGGGTGCATGGAGGGGAGGGAGCGGCAGGCAGAAGGAGGTCCTGCCCGAAAAATAAGCCAGGAAGAAGTCAGTCCTGCTCGGGCCAACCTCACTTTCGCCCTCGATGGTAACAGGCAGGGCATCCCTTCACCCCTCAGAGCCAGGGGAGAAAAGGGAAGGCCAAGGGCTCCACCACGCACAAAGGTTCAGACACCTTTAACCCTTAAGAGGCACTTTCTCTCTCGAGCATGTGAGCAGACAACTGAGGGTAAGCTGTGACAAAGCGAGAGAGAGGCATGGACATATATACACTACCAAACCTAAGGTAGATAGCTAGTGGGAAGCAGCCGCAGAGCACAGGCAGATCAGCTCGGTGCTTTGTGACCACCTAGAGGGGTGGGATAGGGAGGGTGGGAGGGAGGGAGACGCAAGAGGGAAGAGATATGGGAACATATGTTTATGTATAACTGATTCACTTTGTTATAAAGCAGAAACTAACACACCATTGTAAAGCAATTATACTCCAATAAAGATGTAAAAAAAAAAAACAAAAACCAGCGCTGTATAAAAGGGAGAAACTCAGCTGAGCTCTCGGCTAGGAGGCAACAACTATTAGGTTTCAGTCCAAGGCCCATCCAGGGGCCAGGGCCTGGCAGGGCAGTGGGCCGCCCCTTCATTCCCGAGTGCGCCGTGCCTGGCTGCCAACGCCTTGGAGGTGGAAGGCTGCAGCGCCTTGACCTTGCCATGTCTCCTCTGCAATCCCACAGAGCCCACTGCCACGTTCGCTTTGTCCTCCATAGGCCCCAAGAGCAAGGTCACTGGCAGTCCCAGGCTGGCTCCTAGGGGCTCCGTCAATGACAACCCTTCTCAGGGAGGATGCGTTCTGCCCACGTGCTCCTCTGGGGGATGGGGCTGCTTCCCACCGGAGCACAGACTCTCAGCTAAGCAGGGAACACCTGGCTCCCGTGTGGGGCGGACTCCAGTCCAGCCAGAGCCTGGAATCCTCACACCAGTCTAGCTGCCATCATCGTGTCAGGGGGTGGGGGGAAGCAAAGGAGAACGGGGGTCTCCCAGAGAACCAGGACGGAGAGGAGGAAGGCGGGACACAGTGGCCTCAAGCTAAGGCTGTCAGGGCTCAGGGTCACGGCGCCTCCGTCTCCCTCTTGCTCTGGGGGGGCCCGTTGAGAAGCTCAAACGTGTCTTCCACCACCTGCCACAGACAGCTGTCCAGCGGGAACTCGTTGTCCACCAGGTTGACCAGGAAGTAGTTGTCGTGGATGTGCTGGATGATGGTGCGGGACGGGGACCCCTCCTCATACAGCTTGCCCCACTGCTCGACCCACAGGGCGAAGGCCTCGTCCTGCACGCACGCACAGGCACGCGCGCGCACACACACGGAGACACCAGCACACACACAGACAGAAAGACACAGGTACATGTGCGGTCCCACATACAGACACGCCGGCCAGGTTAACAGGGCTGCCCTAGGGCCAGGCCTTCACACTCAGCACCCCAAGGGCCTCTGCTGCCGCCTGACAAGACGTTTCCAAGAATAGAACTTGGCCCACTGCCAGTGCCACCCCTGCTCCCCAGCCCAGAAGTAAACACCATGAGTCAGAGTCAGGGCGCTGCCAGCCCTGGGGGTGTGGCCCCCAGCCGCCCCACCCGCCCGCCCAAGGCTCTGGAGGTGGGCAGGGCAGGCCTGCTCCCGGCCCCCCCTTACCTTCCAGAACATGAAGCTGACTGGGTCCACCACTGTGGGCTGGATGATCTCTCGCCCAGGGAAGATGCCCCAAGTGACGGCGTTGGGCTGCAGCTCGGGGGCGTTGGTGATGTTGTCACCCTGCGGGGCGGGGGGGTGGCACAGTAAGTAGGGGCAGACTTGGGGTGCAGACAGCTCCAGCCCTCTCTCCCCGGGGGTGTGCTCCGCCCCTCCTCCCGCCGTCACCGCCCCACCCCTGCCCCGCCTCTGCAGCTCTGTGACGGCCAGGAGCCTGAAACCCAGACGTCACCCTGGGCTTTTCCTTCCTCCTCCTACGCTCCAATCAGCTCCACACCCACTGGTACTGCTCACTTCCTCTCGTGTCCAGCCTGGCCAGGCCTCTCTTTGCTACTCAGACCACCAGGGCTGCTGACTCTAGTGTCCCCTGGCCCTGTTAGCCACACAGCTGTCCCCTGGGACCTGCCCAAAATAAAACATGGAGCCAAGGCTCCCTCTTGCCTATACGGTAAAACCCAAGTTCCAGGCAGGACAACTGAGACCCCTGAGGACCCGGCCCGGCTCAACGCGTCAGCCTCACTCTGACCCCATTTGGCAGCAAAGCCTCTGCACGCCTTCGGCCCTGTCCCTGGGATGCCCTTTCACTCCCCATCCTTAAAGATTCAGGCCACACAGGAACCCTCCAAACACCTCCCCCGATCTCTCGAGCTGGACATCCCTCCCTCGGATCCCCAGCTTCTTCCTACGCTGAACTTCACTGTTAGACAGTGCAACTGCTTTTCACCCGTGCATAATTATTCACTGACGGCTGCCCTCGCCAGGCCGGGAGCTCTCGGAGGGCAGGGGCCTGGCTCTGTCTGCATATCCATCTGGCACGATGCGTGGCCCCACTGGGCACTCCGTGACTGCTGAATGGTGGAGTAAACTTGGTGCCCTCACCCCAGCCCTGCTGAGCGCCCTTTGACCCGGGGCCAGCCCACCTTCACATCCACGATGTGGTAATTCACCCGGAGCTCGTACTTCTTCAGCACCTGCAAGAGCGCCTCCACTGTCTCTCGGGAAGTGAAGAACTCTAAGTAGGCCTGCGGGAGGGAGACAGGTGCCATCGCGTAACCCCCAGTCCTTGCTGGATGTCTTCGCTGGGCGCTGCTGAGTGGGCCATGTGCTCTGAAACACCAGACGCCTGCCCTCCTGACCATCCCAGGGAGGCATCCACGAGGACACTTAAGGCGTGGGGACTAGCGGTGGCCGCTAGTTGGGAGTTGAACCCATAAGCAAAGGGAGGGGAGCAGGTACGTGAGGTTTCTCGGTCTACACAGGTCTGAGGGACGTCTGCCAACCCTTCGTCCAGTTGGGAAAGGCTCCATGGAGAAGTCGCTCCAGAAGCTGTACAGGGGGCCCAGTTTGGCAAGTAAGGCAAGAGAGGCCTGACACACCCCATCCCCCTGTCTGCTGGGGGGAGGGCCTCTCCAGCACCACCTGGCCACCAGGGATTAAGCTGGGCTTATTTAAATTCACCTCCCAGAGCCCTCAGGCTTTAGTTTAGAATGTAATTTTACCTCCAGCAGCCCCAGGAGAAAGGGGTCCACAAGGAACAGTAATAACAGCTCCCAGTTAGGGGATGCTTCCCACGTGCTAAGCGCTTTATGTGCCCTGTCACGTTTCATCCCCAGAGCACGATGTGACATATCCCCATTTTACAGAAGGGAAAGCTGAGGCCCAGAGTGGTCAAGTGACCAGCCTACCCAGGTCTGTCTGACTCCGAGCCTGAGATCGCATCCATTCTGATCCCCGGCCGCTCAGAACAAAAAGCCCCTGAGATGAAGGCCTCTGTCCCCAGCTCTGGGGAACCCCTGCAGGCAGGTCAAGGGAGGGTAGCCCTGTGCGCCCCTGCCACACCTTCTGGAAGACATAGCCCCCACCGGGGCCCCAGCCCACGACGGGGTCGGAGGACGGCTTCCCGTTGATGTTGGGCTGGGAGTTGATGGTGAGGATGCCCCGCCGGTTCACTCGCAGCAGCTCCTCCTTCATCAGGCTGGTCTCGGCCGCTAGGGGCTCATCATTCCAGGGCAGGCAAGTCACCTGGGGAGGGTAAGCTGGGCTGGGTCCCTCCCTGTCACGGTCCCCATCAGAGGCCCAGCCTGTCTCTGCTTCCGTAAGCCCCTTCCAGGCACCCCACGTGGGGACCCCCCAACTCACCTTCTCCCTTTGCTGAGGTGCCACCTCCAGGCACAGAGATGAGGCTCAGGGTGGGGCAGTCACGCCCGCATCTGGCCCATGGGGCGAGGGCAGGTACCCAGGGATCCCATCCCAGCAGCACTCACTTTATAGCCGTTCTGGTTCGGCTCTCCCGAGAGGTAGTGGACAAAGACTTCAAAGACACTTTCTTCACTGGTCAGCTCCTCCCCCCACATCTGCAGCAGCTCTTCCTTTGGGGACTTGCTCTTCAGGTAGAAGAGGTAGTAGTCCTTCAGCTCCCCGAAGGCCGGAGAGGAGGAATTGCCCCTGGCGGAGGAGGTGCCGGGAGGTCAAGGCACACCCCTGACCTTGGGCTCCAGACAGTAGCATCCACCTGCCCTGGGGTGGGGGGTGGGGGGGGCATTCCTGTGAATCCTGTCCCGAGGGCTCCACCATGATTGGTCTCCCTCCTCCCAAGAAACAGTTCATTTGCAATGGCTCACCAGCGGCCGTTGGGGAACTCATCCCACTCCTGGGTGCGATAAATGTAACTCTTTGGTCTGGAGGCCCAGAAGATGGGACGGACATCTTCCTCCCGGCGCTTGGGGTGGGCACTGATGGCCCAGGGCAGGGGACGTCTGGGTGAGAATGGAGACAGAAAGGGTCAGGGCTTGGCTAGAGGGAGGGGGCACCACTGAACCTGGGTTCTCCCACCTTGACTCGTAAACGTCAAGCCGGATGGCATTCCCGCTGAGACCGGAGCCCTAAGGGTGCCACTAGCCGCGGCACAGACATCCCCTCTGTGCCCCTTGGCAGCCAGCACTGCCAGCTAGGGCGCACTCCTTCTGTGACTTCTCTCTGACCTCCCTGCCCACCCGACTCTCCTCTGTGGCTCCAGGGCCTGAATTCGGGGCCGCTGGCCTCACCTGGGGTCCTCGATCCACATGCCCAAGCGCTTCAGCACCTCTGTGGTGGCCATCTCGCGGTTGAGGGTGTAGAAGTGCAGGCCCGGCACCGAGCCGCTCGCCAGAAGCTCCCGGCACAGGCTCAGCGCCTGCTCGATGCCATAGTTACGGATGGCGTCGTCGTTGTCTTTGATTGGCTCGATCACGTCCTTGATCTGCTGTGGCACCTCCAGCTTGGACAGCTTTACAAGCTGCCGGAGGGAGTGGTAGCCCTGCCCAAGACACAGGGGGCTGTGGGTCCCATCTCCCTGCCCGTCTCTCACCCCAAATACTTATCCCCCCACCAGGCCTCCTGGCTCTGCAGTGCGACACAGACTGACCCAGGAAAGTCAGACCATCTTGTAGCAGCACTTTTTGTACTCTGCAGGCTGCAGCAGCCGCCCACAGCATTGCTGCCGTTGGTCTGAGCCAGCCCTCTGGCCCCCAGATGTACCTATTGATAAATGGTGGTCACCTAAGCCAGTGGTTCCCAGGCCTGACCAGTGACCAGAATCGCCTGCCAGACTTCAGAAACGTACAGATTCCCAGGTCCCACCTCAGATCTATTACGTCAGAACTTCTAGGCATGGGATCTGGAAATCCACGTTTTAAAAGAGCTTATTAAATGATTCTGGTGACAGCCAAGTTGGGGAAACACTGACTTAACCCAAATTTATAATGAGAGTAATAATCTCTTTTACTGACACTTATCAATAAGCCCCTCTGACAGTTACCGTTGCTATTTTGGGGAGACATAAGAGGTAATCAAAAGAGGGGGGCAAGACAACATTTTGCAAGGACCGAGCACCTGTCTGACGAAAATCTAATGAGCGTCAAAGAAGAACTTTGGCCTGAACGCGGCACTTCAGGTTCACTTTGGCCTGAACCAAGGCCCTGGCCTGTGCTAGGACGGGGGCGGTGGGAGTCCATGAGCCCTCTTGGGACCCTCACCTGAATAGGGAAGATCCCGGGGAGGATGGGGCAAGTAATGCCTATCTCGGAGCAAGCCTTAACAAAGCGGAAGAAAGTGTCGGCCTCAAAGAAGAGCTGGGTGATGATGAAGTCGGCTCCCGCGGCCACCTTCTCCTTCAGGTGCTTCAGGCCAGCCTCAAAGCTCTCTGCGTCGGGGTGGCCTTTGGGGTAACCTGCCAACAGGGATGACAGTAGAGAGAGACTGGCTCCACCTGCTCGAGGGGAGTGATGAAGCAACCAGAGAGCTGGGGACGGAGAGCTCCGGATCCATACCTTCCAACCCCACGGCACGGACAGGCTGAAGCAGTGATGGCTGGGCTCGTCTGATGTGCCCCTCACCCTGGAGGTGACCCTCGCTGAACGCTGCCTTAGAGCCACCCTCCCAAGAGTGGGGATGGATTGCCCCCAAACACCCACGCTGTCCTGCCATCAGCTAGGCCAATCTGGCCTGCACTTTGTGGCCACGGAAGAGAGGAAATGCTACGTTCACACCAGCCAGCCAGCCTTGGGGTAATGGGCTTGACTCTAGGTACTGGATTACAACAGTGCTCGTAATTTCACATTAAAATTACTCAGGGGTCCCAGACAGTGCAAAATCAGAAACCACGTTACACAAGGAATAAATGAAGAGAGTAGAGATGTTCTGCTTGAAGAAAAGAACGCAGGGAATATGGTAACTATTTCTAGACGCCCACAAGTCTGTCACTGGGAAAAAGGAGTCACCTTAGTCGAGTTCCTTATTCGTCATATTCTGTGCTGCTTCTGATGGCAGAAGTAGGATCAGCTTCAGAGAGCTGCCTGACAGCGGAACGAGCAACCCCACAAAGGAATGGACTCCCAGTGTGTGAAAACAACGCGGCCGGGCGATGACCCTGTGCCGGGGATGCCTGGGAGGCGGGGCCAAATGTCCCCTAGGTTCCCGACTAGCTCCAGGAACGGTGCGCTCCCTTCCCTACACGACTGAACTTACTAGTGGCTCTGCCTGCACAGGAGAGACCACAGGCCTTCATGAACTGCAAGCAGAGTGCCAGCTTCCTCAGCCTGAGGCCAGGGCAGGACCCCAAGCCAGGAACGGGCAAGCCTGAACCCACACTGTTGGGTAGCCGGGCTGCTTTGCTGTGATAATGCAGTTTCGTTCTTAAGAAACCCTGAATCATCAAAACTGGATATAAAAACGACTGTTTTGGGGATGGGCGTGGGAGGATTAAACACTAGAGCTTTATACTTTTATACTATACTATACTATGCTTTTATACTTTATACTACTTTTCCAGCAGACATTTCAGAAACAGAGGTTTTAATAGCTGCAGCTCTATAAAACCTCAGCGGCACCCAACAAATCCAGCAATTGCCTACATCTGGATTTTGCTGTTTTACTATATTCTTGTTCTGTCACGGCCAGCTGGGTGCCTTCTAATCCACCGGCCCTCTTTTTCATCACTTTACCATAAGCAAAGCACCAAACCGTTCAGCAACTGTGTGCTCACAGCTCTGCTGGTTTCCCTTGGTGACCGTCCAATGCCCACCACACGTGGGCACATTCCCCAATCAACTGACTGTCTCGTGGCCGCACGACCAACGACACTTCAATTCCTACCTCCTCATCGGGGCCTCCTAGACTCATTCACCTTAACGCCCTCTTCTCAACACTAAGAACAGCGGACGTGTACATGGGGGCCTGGGGACGCAGCCCAAAGTCCCCACAACAAGTAATTTCCTTGAAGCCACGTGGCTTGTATTTTTAAATTCAGATCACTTTGATCTGCTACTCCATAACGTAGCCATGCTAATAAGAATGATATGATTTTGCCCAAAATATTTGAGAAAAATTGTCATGCCAAGGTGATGTGTCAGATTAATCCCCGGACTTCCTGTGTCCCTGGCACACACTGCCTCACCACACCCAAGCCCCCGTTTGAGAAGCTGAAGGCCCAGACCCCATGAGTCGGGGCAAGAGGGAAGGCCACGCCATCTGTTTCCAGCAGGTGAACCTTGCCTCCTGGCTGTAGCTAAAGAAACTAGAGTTGAGCCGACGCAGTTCTCTCTCCTGAGGATTTGGAACTGATGCTGAGACCTGTCAATCAGTCTGGGCGAGCCAGGAGCAGGCGGCGGGTCACATGTGTACCGTACATATCAGGTCTACTGGATGAGGCATGAAGCAGCGGGGGGGGGGGGGGGGGGGGGGTGGGGGGGGGTGGGCAGAGAGAACGAGGGAGGGCCTTGGATTCTGCCTGCCTCCTGGTTCCAGCGCTTAATGAGGTCTGATGCCATTTCCTGACCTTGTTCTGAGATTCCCTGCCCCCGGAATCTTAATAAATATACCTCTTTTGTTTAAAGAAGAATAGGGCTGGGAAGCAGGCTAAGAGCAAGAAAAGGCAGAGGAAGGGACTTCCCTGGTGGTCCAGTGGTAAAGAATCCGGATGCCTCGCAACGTCTAAGATCCCACATGCCGCGGGGCAACTAAGCCCGCGAGCCACAACTACTGAGCTCGCACGCCTCAACCAGAGCCCGCGTGCCGCCAACTACGGAGCCCACGCGCCGCAACTACAGAGCCCACGCGCCCTGGAGCCTGTGCGCCACAACTAGAGAGCGAAAACCCACAAGCCGCAGCTAGAGAGAAGCCTGCACACCACAATGAAGAGCCCGCGTGCCGCGACAAAGACCGGACGCAGCCTAAAATAAGAAAGAAAAGAAAAATAAATAAATAATAAAAAGAAAAGGCAGAGGAACAAAAACTTAAGGGTGGTGGCACGCCTGGGTGGGCAGCAGATGACAGAATGATGAGAGGGCAGACGCTGCTCGATTCACCCCTGCACCTCTGTCACCTGGCGCAGGCAGGCCGGCGGTGCGCTGATCTAGCGGGTCCTGACCTGAATGCCGAAGGGGCTCCCTGTGCCTCTCCTTCCTTCCCCTCTCCGGTCCCACCCACTGGGATACCCCAGCCTCTCACCTGCCACACAGACATCGAAGTAGTCACCAAACTCGCTTCGGATGTGCTTCACCAAGTCTACGGCGTAGTTGAAGCCTCCGTCCTCCTCTTCCCACTGGTCACCTATGGGGTCTGCAGGGTTGGAGGTCACAGTGCTGGGTCTCACCAAACCTCCAGGTAGCCTCTCTGTTCCTTCTCCCCCCACGCCCAGGACCATGAGCACGTCGAAGGCAGAGCCTTCCTATTACTCAAGTTGGTGTCTCCACTTTCTAGCGTAGCACTTGGTAAACAGTGGGAGGGAAGACAGCAGCCAACCCATCAGTCACTGAGCACCGACTCCGAGGGCCCCGTGCTGGCAGCAGCAGACAGGGAGCAGCTGCAGCTCTGCGTTCAGCCTGGAGCATCGGCGATCCCTTCCCTACTCACACCTGGGTGTGTCCACACACCCTCACCCAAGCCCACGGCTCATTCTCCCACTCCCTTGGAACCCTCACCTCCCAGGAGAATCTTCCACTCATCTCAGGTGAGAAGTGGTCTTTCGGGTGGTGAGCGTGAGGCCACAAGTGCCCACCCATCAGGCTCCCGCTTCCCACACTTGTGTGGCCCAGTGACAGTGCGTGCCAGAGGCATAGCCAGCTACTCTCACTCCTAGGACACATGCCAGAGCTGAACTCTGACTGGGCCAATGGCCAGGTGCAGCCAGGGATTGATTAATTGCTTGATTAATCAACTGATCGTGTACATCGGGACAGAGGGTTGTCAGGCCCCGGCCGCAGGCCCAGCTGAACTCCTACTGCGAGGTCAGGAAGCGACTCCACACATCTGTGTGTCGCCCGTGGCCTCCTGACCCACACTGCCCTTCGACGCTACTGGCAGGGGCGGGACCCTGAGTGTACTCAGTGTGGGACCTGGAGAAAAGGAAAGGACCGTTCTGGGGACAGAAGTCTTCGGGAAAGCAAGACCCCAGAGAGCAGAGTGCTGACTCCACACCTCCCCTCAGCGCCAGGATGTTCTTCAGGCCCAGACGCTTGGCCTTGTGCAGGTGGCCCGTGATCTCTTCCCGGCTCTGATGGCAGCAGGTCATGTGCAGGATGGTCTCCAGGCCACAGTAGTTCACGGCGGTGCTGGCGATCACCATGGACGAAGTCTCCTTGTCTGAGCCAGGGTCCCCTGCTGGATGCCAGGTCACATCTATGAAGAGGGGACCACCTGCCCCCATCCGGTCAAACCTGTGGGGAATTTCTTTCTGAAGAGGGGCTCCTGGGGGTACACCACCCTTCACCACCTTCCCATGGGGTCTGGGAGTTAGAGAAGCATCACATGCAGGCTGGAATCAGACCGACCTGCATTCATATCCTGGCTTTGCTACTCACTGGCTGTGTGATCTTGGGAGAATTACTTGATCTCTCTGAGCCTCAGTTTCCTGATTTCTATAATGTGGCAGAGGGCAGTGCCTACTTCATAATAATACTCTGAGGATATCATGACAGATGGCTCCACAGCTCTTAAAACAGCGCTGGGTACACGGCAAACACGCAATCAATGTGCTATCATTACGATTACTCTTATTGTGGAGATAATATATAATGACAATGAAACCAGTTTGTGTGAGAGCAGCACTTTGGCCTTGCAAAGTGCGTGCACGTTTATTATCTCTGGTGAGTTAAGACATTTCAATGGTCAAGGGTTCGGGGACCCCTCAGAGTGGCAAAAGCAGGGCCTCGTTCTAGGGACAAAGAGGGTCAGCAGACACAAGTCTCTTTCCTGCCGCCCCCTAGTTCCGGCGCAGCAGCCAGGAGTCCTGCAGAGCACGGCCACATTTCCATAACTAGAATCAAGAGCTATACGTGCGCGCATGCGCTGTGTTACAAGCTATAACGTGGTGCACTGAAACATCTTTGTGCCTTCAAACTTCACAGCCTTGGGAGTGACACATAAGAAGTGCAAGCGATAAAAAGCATAAACTTTAAAAAAGGAACTGTGATTCATCAAGTGCTAACATAATCCGGTTGGCATTTCTAGATTTCAAGATGCATAATCCAAATTCCTAACTTGCTGAAAATGTTCTCCAAGCCGCCGTTTTGTAACTTCCTAAACTCTCCTCACGGATCCAGCCCCAAGTTCCGCCAAAGAATTTAGTCTGAGAGAATCAACATTTTTAGCACACGGAAGAGAGTGTCTAAACATTCCCGGTGCTCGGAGGAGGGGCTTTTACAGACAACAGAAGCCGCGTATCAAAGGATCTACCCTGGCTTTGCTTTTTTCCACCCCCTGTGGCTGCCTTTTCCTGCTGGGTCAAAGTGCAGCCCAGCCTCGGGGCTGACAGTTCATCTTTTCCCCCTGCCCCCATCCCCCAGTCTGGCCCTACTCCTTATCTTGCGATAACTCACCTTGAGATGAGATTGACAGCTCCCTCAGCAGTTCGAGGAGGGAAGAATTCTAGGGAGAACCACTTGTCACCAGATTCCATCCTCCGCTTCATCTTCTCCCTGAGCCTCTCGTGTCGTTCAGGGTCCAGCACCGGTGTGGAACACCTTGAACTATCCTTGGAGTTCTCGCTGCCACTGCTGCTGCCCTCCCAGCGGGGGCTGGGGCCGCCATGCCCTCTGGGTTCGTTCACCATGGCTGAGCTCCTGCTGCACGGGGTGAGGCGGGGGCGTGAGACGGCAGGCAGGCAGCCAGCCGAGCCCCAGCAAGGCAGGATCAAACGAGAGATGCTGCATTTCCACGCACGAGGAAGGCCGGTGAGGGTACGGGTGACAACGCGCCCACCCAGTGGCTCCACACGCCAGTTACGACTCTCTGCGCTGCCTCGCTCCAAGCTTTGCCCTCCGCTGCTGCCTGATTCCGCATGACAGCCCCCACCCAGCACAGAAACATGCTCCTTCAGCCCGTGGATCCTCCGTGACCGCTACCTGATGGAGGGTGGCACTGAGAACCTCGCGCTGCCGGCCTCCCAGGCCCGCATTCCCAGGGAGGGGCAGCAGTGCCCCGCCGGGAGGACCTTGGGTTTTGGACGGTCCATTTCTGCCAGTGTAAACTCAGACCCCAGACCACTGGGGAAGAAATGGAGGAAACTTCCCCAGCGGGTGTGTCCGACTGGGCGGAGCTGTGACAAAGGAAGAGCTGAGAGCAGCAGCTGGGGCCGGCGCGAAGGGGCGGGGGCAAGGCTTCCCCGCGAGAGGGAGGGCTGAGGCTCTAGAGGCCGAAGGCGGATGGAAGGAGGGGGACGTGGGGCTGCAGACTGCAGGGTTTGGGTGTGATGAGGCCAACAGATGTTCAGGGTGACTGGATCACATGCCAAGGAAGGAACGGCTCAGCCATGGAAACATCTCCTGTTACTTGGAACAGTTTGTACGCATGCAAGCTGTAAGGGGTGAGGGCTTGACAAAGCAGCCTGATTTCTCCCGAGTTTGTGCTTCTCTGAAAAGACCATGTCATGGGTTAGAACTTGACATTGGCTGGGTTCCAAAAACAGCCAAACCCAAATTCAATAAGAGCATGAATTTGTGTCCAACTCAGAACAAAGGCTTAAGTCTGTGCCTGCCTTCCAGGCTGTTCTCCTTACACACACCAGTGAAGTCAGTTCAAGCGATTACAGCGACTGCAAAGCCACCACGGTGGAAGCCCTGAACCATGGCAACCACAGGCTGGCCGACGAGAGGGCACAGCGCCGTTGGGCAGTTTGGTGGGGAAAATAAGACAAAAACTAAAACAAAACACTACTCTTGCACAGCAAGATGCAAACACACAGTAGTGAAAATCCAGGGTGTGCTGACCTGGAGCATTGGAGGAGCAACCAGGCCAAGTTCACGTCTTTCAGGGAATGTCCACTGCTAAGCCCGTGTTCTTAACCATTTTGGGGGTCCTAGACTCTTGAGAAACTGATGAGATCCAATGCTCCTCTCCCCTCAAACACACACAAGTGCACGTAACATACCCTCGTACACCCAACGTCAAAGAGTTGAGACCAGACCACCGCCAGGGATGCCCATTTTGATTCTGACCTAAAATTCCAGTTTCTCAGTGGGGATGAACGACTAAGAAAGGGGAGAGTGTCAAGATCAGCCTAGTCTGGCCTTTCTTCTGAATTCCAGAGAGTGCCTCATTAATTGTCTGCTGGAACAAAACCAAGAGGGGAGAGGAGGCTGAACCACCCACAAACTAAATGCTCTTTCATCTGTTCATTAAGACTTACTGCATTCCTAGTATGTGCCAGGCATTAGCCTTCTTCCAACATTTTTCACGTGCTACCACTTAACCCATTTTAAGCTAGGATCCCATAGCACCCTGGGTTGCAACTGTGGCTTCACATATTTGTCTCCGCTCCCTCTTCCCAGTTCCCTGAGACCAGGGCCGGGTACTCTGCCTATGGCATCTCCGCGCTGGCACCCGGTAACAGCCAGCACTCACTGAGCGCCGACGGGCCAGGCGCTGTCACCCCGTCCTCAAAGCAACCCTCTGCCATTTGATGAGCACTTAATCGGTGCCAGGCACCGAGCAGTGGGGGAATACGGAGCCCACCACTCCCAGAGGGGTCCCGGTGTGCACCTGTGAGCCGCCCGATGCAGTGGGCGTCGGGGACAGCAGTGCCAGCGGCCCACGGCTCTTCTCCAGGTGCTCGGCAGGGAGCCGGAGAGATGCCTCTGGCGCCGGGGGCTCGAGGGCCACGAATCTAGTCACCGGGTCACTAGGTCACGGGCGGGGGCGGAAGCGAAGGCCCAAGTCCACCCCCAGCTCAGGTCCTTCAGTCCAGGCCGGGGGCCGAAAGTAAGTCTCCGCTTCACGGTTGAGGATCGCGGGGGGGGGCGTGCACGCAGAGGGGGCGGGCCGACCGGCCACCACCGCTCCCCGCCCCCCGTCCAGAGCCCGCCCCCGGGTAGGTGGCCCCCAAGGCTCCCAAGGTCCTGGTCTCCCTCCCCGGCGACCACAAGCCTCGGTGTCACTCACCCTCTGGTCGCGGATGACTCAGAGCGCGCGCCCGTCGCAGCTGCGTGGCCGATAAGGAGGTGCCAGCACACGCGGCGTGGCTCGGGTGGGGGCGCGGCGCCGGTGTCAGGTTGCTTAGGAAGGCGGGGCCAGAGGGTGGAAACCACCCTTGCGGGCGCCCGGAAACCCCGCCCCCAACATGGCGGCGCCCAGAAGTCTCGTTGGAAGCCGTCCCTCCACCGTCATGTGACGCGAGCCCTCGCCTCACCCGTCTGCAGCCACTCCCAGTCTCCGTCCCAAGCTCGAGAGGGCCACGTGACACTCCCGAGGCCAGTCACGTGAGGCGCGGATCCTGGGTGGGAGGGGGTTGGCGGAGGGGTCCAGAGTGGCAGTAAAGGAGGAAGATGGCGGGGTGCAGGGGGTCCCTGTGCTGCTGCTGCAGGTGGTGCTGCTGCTGCGGTGAGCGTGAGACCCGCACCCCAGAGGAGCTGGTAAGAAGCGGGTGGAGCCGGGCTGGGGCGGGGGCGGTTGCTAAGGGACGGCGAGAGGCGTTGCCGGGGGTGGGGCCGGGCCGAGCTGGGCCCGCAGGTAGCAGCGGGTGGGGCCTGGGGACCGCAGCCTGGGCTCTCGAAGCATCTGCCCGGCTTCACGTGCCCAAGTCTTGGGTCATTTCTCAGAACCCCTCCCTGGAATCTGAGGGAGAACCCAGGCCAGCTTCAGTTAATCCCATCCTTATATTTTTTTATTTCCATCTGAATGGAGTTTTGAATGAAACGAGCGTTTTCGGAGTGAGCCCCCTCGCTGGACTTTGTGCATATCATGCAGCTGGCTTAGTTTCTCCAGCCCTTTCTCACTCTATCCCTCACCCTTTCTGGGTCACTGATAATCCAGCGTCCCTCTGCAAAGCACCCTGGGAAAACTTGAGTTGTGTCCCCAGAGTTGACAAGTCCCTCCTGATTTCAGACTCGGCATGTTATCAGACGGAACCTGAACTCTTTCCCCCTTAAACTGGCAAGTGACATCTTTGAAGTGTCCTGACGATGAGAGGTTATTTGGAGAATGTATAAGTAGGAATGAAGCGGTCACCTGACGACTGTGGATCCCCACCACATTACCCCCATCCCAAAAGGTTTTTTTTTTTTTTAGGTCTTGTTCCCATTTGATGATAATGGCTCCAGATGACTTAGAAACTAGTAGCTGGTTTCAGTAAATACTTCTGCCTCTTTCCACTTTTAAAACCATTAAAAAGGTCTTCCTTCTCTGGATCTGTTTTTCTAGACCATCCTTGGAGAAACACAGGAGGAGGAGGATGAGATCCTTCCAAGGAAAGACTATGAGGTAAGTTTCTTAGATGCTGTCTTGGGTAACATAAGTAGTGAGTGACCTCACTTCAGAGCGAAGCATTAGGATTCCAGCCAGAGATGCTCTTTGACCTTCTCTCCCGGGGAGTGAGTGGGTAAGATGTAACTTCTTTGTGGGAAGGGGCCTGTTTAAGAAGCGCTTTTCTCACCTCAGCCCCAAAGCAGGGTCTGGGTGTGTCTCCAGGCTCTCATAGATCTGTGGCACCTTAACCTGGATAGAGCATGTGTTTGCCATTAGACTGTTTGCTTTTTTACAACTTGTAGAGACCCAGAGTCAAAGCCACTGACAGTGTTTGCTAGTAACAGGTGTGGGCCAGTTCTCTTCTAAGAGAACTGGGTTTTCAGATGATTGTTTCCTGCCCAAGCAGCTTCTCTCAGAATTGTCAGTGCTTGGTTATAGTTCCAGATTTCAAGCATGGGACTCTGAAAGTGTGTGTGTGTGTGTGTGTGTGTGTGTGTGTGTGTGTGTGTGTGTGTGTGTGTGTGTGTGTGTGTGTGTTAAGGCCAGTGCTGCGGGAGTGCCTTTATCATTTAATCAGTTTATGATGACATTTCTATGATTTTTGAAATGGCAAAAACAAGCCATGGTTGTGATAGAGGATTCGTAAATGATTTATAAAAAGAAGCTAGGGAAAAACCCATAACACTGCTCGTTAAAAGATGATTATTCACTTTACTAAACGTCCTTTTCCATGTTTTTTTCTTAAGTAACAAAGTGAGAGTCTACTAAATACACTATTTTAACATGTTTTCCCCTCCCAGTTGATAAGAATTTTTGTAGCAATAGATAGTTTTCTGTAATATCTTTCTAAATAGGGGAATAGCATTTCATTGTGCCACAGTTTCTTGAATCTGCCTTCTCTATATTATGAACTGCATCGTTGTGACCATCCTTTCTTGTTCATTCTTAATTGCTTTCTTAGGATCAATTCCAAGAAGTGGGCTTAGTCATGTCTATGTTTAATGCTTTAAAGAAAATGTCAGGTAGACTTAAAAAAATCAACATCCTAGAGCAATAACATACCCAGACTAATTTTCTTTCTAATATTTTATCTTACTCTGGCTGTAGAATTTAGTGTAACTATTATGATTTATAGCTTCGCATGGAATTTTTAAAAAAACTTTTATTATAAAGAATTTCAAACATAGACAAAAATAGGCAGAATAGTACATTGAAACCCCCTGTACTCATCACACAGCTTCAGCAGCCATTCAGCTCATGCCTAACGTTGTTTCATGTAGGCTCCCATCCACTTCCCCCTTCCCATATTATTCTGAAGGAAATGCTATACATCACATCATTGCACCCGTAAGTAATTCAGTGCGTATCTCTAGTATATGAAGACTTTTTTTTAGCATAACCCAATACCATCTTCATACCTAAGAAATTCACGATAATTCCTTGGAATCAAATAACCAGTGTTCAGATTTTCCAGTTGTCTTATAAACGTCATATGTACTTTTTAATAGTTTGTTTGAATCAGGTTCCAAATGAAGTCCTCACATTGCATTTGTGTGATATATCTTTTAAGTCAAGTAGGTTTAAGATGAAGTAGATTCCACCTTCATCTTTTTTTTTCCCCTTGCAACTGACTTAAAATAACTTTAGGAGTCTAAAACTTGCCAACTGTACCACAGTGGTATAGTGTAATGTGCTGCTCTGATGTGAGTGCATTTAATCAATCAAAAAGCACTGTATCCACTGATGTATTGTCTCATATTTCTTAAATATTTGTTTGCTTGTACATAGTTGAGACACTTGCAGGAATAAGTATAAGACAGTCCATATTGTGCTGTCATCTTGCATTCCCTCATTGAGCCTGAGCCTGGTGATATCATCCTGACTGCTGCTATGACTGACACTGTCTCAGCTTTCATTCTACTCCTGGGAGCTCACTACGGCATCTGTGCTCCATAGACCTACTGTATCCCCGGCTCCTTCACTCCTTTCACTATATTGCACTCCTATTTGTAATGCATTTACTTTCAGCTGATATGCATATTTATGTGAATTTTATGGGCTAATGTTCTTTTGTGTGAGTCATTAATATTTCTCAGTTAACCATCTCTTCATATGAGCTTCTTGAGAGCACTTGCTATGTGTAAGAGCAAACTTAGCTAGGCACGTGATCAGAAAAGCCTGCCCAGATTTTATTTATGAGGGATCAACTAGAAAACCCTTCTTTTGAAGCTCTTTCTAAAATGTGTTCTTTCTTGCCTTAGAAAGAGTTCATTGCACATACTTGACTCTTTGATAAGTTGGGGGTCTTACAAGATGTTAGTCCCTGTTGCTTTTTTTTTTTTAAATTGAGGTTTGTAGTTTTTTTTTATTTTATAAATTTTTTTTTTTTTTTTTTTTTGCGGTACACGGGCCTCTCACTGTTGTGGCCTCTCCTGTTGTGGCGCACAGGCATGTGGGATCCTCCCAGACCGGGGCGCAAACCCGTGTCCCCTGCATCAGCAGGCGGACTCTCAACCATTGCGCCACCAGGGAAGCCCAGACAATATCAGGTTTTAATAACAGATCATATAGTTCATTGGTACCTGTTTACCAAGTGTCAAACTTCCAGCTAATTTATTTTAAAACAAGAAAAAAAGATTGGTGTTCTGGTGTTGCAGTTGTTTCTAAATGTCCCTTTAACAGCTTTATTGAGCCGTAATTCACATGCTATACAATTTACCCATTTAAAATGTACAGTGCAATTTTTTTTAGTATATTCACAGAGTTGTGCAATCATCGAAGCAATTTCAGAACATTTTCATCACCCGGAAAGAAACCATGCACCTGTTAGCAGTCACTGCCCATTCTTCTTGCCCCTGACCGTAGGCAACCACTAATCTACTTCCTATCTTTATACCTTTGCCTATTCTGGACATCTGCAAGCGTTTTCAATGTTTATGGAGTCACAGTGTTATTAGAGCCATCAAGCAAATAGTTAATTGCCAGTGATTTTTATACATATTTGCTATGAAGAATAGTCATATTTTCAACATGTCAGTTTTTTTCTGTTGGTTCCTAGAATGTGATGTCACTTAATTGATTAAAAAATATATACGTGTGTGTATATATGCACACACACATATACACAAACACATGTGTGTGTATACATACAGCTGACCCTGAACAACACAGGTTTAAACTGCTCAGGTCCACTTATATGCAGGTTTTTTCCAATAAATACAGTGCCTGTATTTTCATTTTACAGATATTTAAATTAACTAAGTGTGGGGAAAACTTTGTGTTCCATTAGAGATCACAATATGTGGAATCAAAAGAGCTAGTATCCAAACTCAGCTTCTTGCCCTTGGGTGAGTCATTTATCAATTTCTTCATTTTTGAGGCAGAAATAGCAAAATTCGGATTTTCGACTGTGTGGGAAGTCGCTTCCCCTAACCCCTACGTTGTTCAAGTGTCTACCATATGTACGTATATGTGTAGACTCTGTATGTGTATATATGTATAATCATTAAATACATATATATATTTAGTCATTCACGGATGGGTCTAGTTTCCCAGCAGAAGTATAGTTTACAGATTGAGTTATTTTTGTTTTGTAATCAGGAAAACAATTTTGTTTCTAATATAAAAAGCACACCATGTTTGCTGGGAGAATTTTAAATCATATCCAGATGTGAATGCCTCCTAAAACACCAGAGATAACCACTGTTAACAGTTTTCCCAAATGTTTTGCATTGTATGCTGACATACAAATCTTAATTTTATTTAATCAAAATAGGATTATGTTATACATTTTATTCTGCATCTGCCTTTATTTATTTTGCATCTTGCCTTTTTTACTTAATTTTTGCACATTTTCCCCATCTGTCTTTGTAGACCTGTCAGAATTATTTTATGGCTATATAGTCTTCTGTATCTGGGTGGATGATAACTGATTTAATCAGTCGGCTCTTGTTACTCCAGGACCCTTTAACAAAGGAATTTGGACTTTGGGTATAAATGGAAAAAACTGTCTTTGGGTATAAATGGAAAACACTGTCACGTGTCACACCTGTGTTTGTTTGGCTGACTCAACTCCTGTCTGGGAGTGTGGCCACCGGGCCAGTGTCCAGTTTGTTCACTAGCTGACATGTAGGTAGCAACAGGTTATGGGGAGAGAGCACACAGAAGACTGTTTTCCTTTGGTGCCAAACTGCTGCTTCTCATGCAAGATGTAGAAATAAAATTATTTACTTTGAATTGTTTCTTGAAATGACTCTGGCCCACCTGCAAAGCATTTGCAGAACAGCTGTGTTCTGCGAAGTTTAAGGAAAACAGTCTCCACGTTTGTTTCGTGACTAACCTCTTTTTCACAGACACGAACTGCAGAAGGTACTTAAAATTAGACTTTCTAAATTAATTTGGTTTTGGTTAATTGGAATATTTGTTCATCTAATAGAGTAAGTTGGGTAACACTAGTGACAGCTGAAGGTCTTTTAATGTTTGGCAGAAACAGGACACTTAAAAATATGTAGTTTAAAACTTCTTGGGACTTCCTGGTGGCTCAGTGGTTAAGAATCTGCTTGCCAATGCAGGAGACACGGGTTTGAGCCCTGGTCCGGGAAGATCCCACACGCCACGGAGCAGCTAAGCCCGTGTGCCACGACTACTGAGCCTGAGCTCTAGAGCCCGTGAGCCACAACTACTGACGCCCATGCGCCTAGAGCCCGTGCTCCGCAACAAGGGAAGCCACCGCAATGAGAAGCCTGCGCATCGCAACGAAGAGTAGCCCCCACTCGACGTAACTAAAGAAAGCCCGTGCGCAGCAACAAAGACTCAACACAGCCAAAAATTAATTAATTGATTAATTTAATTTAATTAAAAATTAAGCAAAAAACTTCCTAAAGCGTGAAGTATACACCTAAAGCAGCGCTGCCGAAATGTCCGTATAAAGCACAGATTGCGATACTGCAGGTCTGAAGGGGCTGAGGGTGTGTGTTTCTAACAAGCTCCTCCTGGGTGCTGCTGTGCCCACCTGTGCTTTGAGTGGCAGGAACTGGGAGTTTTATCCCTTTCCAGGTTTTGGTAATTCTTCCTATTGGCTTGGGACTTTTTTTTTTTAACTCACACGTCCCTCTTTCAGAGTTTGGATTATGATCGCTGTATCAATGACCCTTACCTGGAGGTTTTGGAGACCATGGATAATAAGGTGAGTCCTTTATTGATCTCTTGGGACCAAGTAGGTCTTAGGACAGCTTCTTTTTCTGTTCTAAATAGTCAAGTAAATTTCTTTACCCCTTGGCCTCTTAACCCTTTTCATGAGATATCTGCATTTATTACTTAGTCGTTCAACCTGCCAACCAGAGTGCCCGCTGTCAGTGCTCCTGGCCCGGCCCTTAGCGTTCTTCAGTCTTGCATTGTAAAGCACCTGCCACCCCAGACATCATCACTGTGCTTGCTGTCCATATGGAATTTAGTCTAAAACTGGTTGGCTGAGTTGTATTCCCTCCCTGCTGTCATCATAAGCCTGCAATAAACGGATCATTTCTTTCCTTTGTGAACAGAAAGGTCGCAGGTATGAGGCGGTGAAGTGGATGATGGTGTTTGCCATTGGAGTCTGCACAGGGCTGGTGAGCAGGCGGGGCGTGGGGAGACGATGGGCCAAGGGGCGGAGGGGGTCAGAGGGCAAGCTCCAGCCGGCGAATAAGTTGTTCGTTTTTATAACAGAGACTGCCTTATCCCCCCCCACTCCTTTTTTTAAGATCATGATCCTGACACTTTTTCATACGTCTCTTGCCACGCAACTCTGATGCCCTTTAAAGCACGCAAAGGCTTTTTGAAACTGCGTTTGGAAAGAGCGGAGCAGGCCCTCACACACGTCTGTACTGTTCCTCTCCAAGCACCAGTGGTCTTCCTTGGTCTCCGATCTTTTTTACCATCCTTTTCCCTCTGTGCTTTAACTCTCCTTCTGACAACTTAGCTGCACCCCTTTCTTTTGTGCTTGGAGGGGCCGTGGCGCCAGGCTCAGGTGGGACCCTCCTGTAGCCACAGTGACTAAGGAAAGGCTGTTCACGTGTGGCCTGTTGGTAACATTGGTGCAGGTGACCAGCGAGAACAGGCAGTGGGGGGAAGGGGCGGTGCCTCAAGGGGAGTGCCTGTGACAGCGGGGAGACCTGGGTGACCGCCCACGTGCTCTTCACAGGTGGGTCTCTTCGTGGACTTCTTTGTACGGCTCTTCACCCAGCTCAAGTTCGGAGTGGTGCAGGCGTGTATCCTTTTCACGGGTCTTGGTGTTTCCGGACGTCAGCAGTTGCTGACTCTGCTTTCCTGTCTAGAAGTGAGTTTAACAGCAGACGTGATCTTTGAAGAGCTACGTATTAGCCACTTGGGTTTGAGGTTTTTCATTATCATCGAAGGACATGAGAGGAAGACTTTAATAGAAAGGTGCTCATGTTCATGGTTAGTAAGACCTGAAGCACAGATGCCTATTTTCCCTGATCGATCTATGAATTCATTGTAGTTCCAATGGGAATTCCAGTAGATTGTTGCTGGAACTCGAAAAGTCTCTTCCTAAATTTGTGTGGAATAGTAAAGAGCCCAAAGTAGCTGAGACAGTTTTGAACAACAGACAGGGGAATAGCCATACTAAATGTCAAGACATATAATTTAAGATACAGTCATTGAAACAGTATCATATTGGTGCGGGAATACCCAATTAGACCAGTGGGAAATAATAGAGAAGCAGAAACTGGCCCACACACATATAGAGATGTGGTGACTGACAGAGTTAGTGTTATAAATTAGGAAGGATGGATTAGTTAATAAAAGATGTTGGGACATCAGTTATCCACCTGGAAAAATACAAAATTAGATTCTTTGTACTATAAATTAATTCCAGATGGACTGAAGATGTCAATAGGCGAAACAAAACTTGAAGAGACGATGTAATGTTGAGAGTACAGAATAATTTCTAAGGACTCCAGGAGGCACAGAGTGAAGGGGAAAAGATCAATAAACTTGACCACATCAAAGTAAATATTCTATTTATACACACACAAAAAAACCCCAAACAACAATAAAACACCATAACTAAAAAACAAGTTTACAGCCTAGGAGAGGTTGTTCCCGTGCATTTAAGAGACAAATAATTAGTATCCAGAATAGAGGGAGAACTGCAGCTCAGTAAGAAAGAAGTCCAAACAGCCCAATAGAAAAGCAAGCAAAGGATGTGAACAGGCAATTCTCAGAAGAGGAAAATTAGCCGATAAATAAACCTGTGGAAAAGTGCTCACCTCACCACCAGCAGGGAAATGAAAATCAAATACATAGGAAGGTGCACCTTCCTAACTCCTGAGTTTCTGTTCTAAATGTGGCCCTCAGACATGCACAGAGATGTTCATTGCAGCTCTGTGATGGCAAAGGATTGAAATCCCACCAAATGGGAGAGTGGGAAAATTGATGTTCACATGATATAGTTTTATGTAGAAGTCAAAGTAAATGAACCAGAGCTTTTCCATCAACATGACTAATTCTCAGAAAGCGTTGAGGGAGAGGAAAAAGGCAGCTGTAGAATGTGCATCAAGTGCAATGCCATCGTTTTAATTTTAGAAGCACCTAGAACAATGTGGATGCACATGGAAACTTGCAGGGGAGGATGCGCAAGAGTTTCAGCTTAGTGGTTTCTTCCAGGAGAGAGGGAGGGAAACAGAAAGGGTTTTGTTGTTGTCGTCGTTGTTTTTAATGGTATCTAATGTTTTCATTTTAAAAAAATACCTGGAGCAAATGTGGCATAACACTGAGATTTGTCAAGGCATGGGCTGTGGGAGTACAGGTGTCTGTACCTTACCTCTCATAATGTTTGAAGTATTTCATAGTTTAAAAATGGTTCCTAACGTAGGAGACATCTCAGGCAGTTGTGTTTTTTTTTAAGTTTATATACGGAGAACAGGAGGGTGTGCAGTAAGCAGCCACCGTGCTTCAGAAGAGGAGAAGCTGCCTCACTTCAAGTGACGGTAGGACCGCCCCAGCTAGCGGGCACGGTTTCCTTAACCCCATGTCTGTAGCGGTGGAGGAGTGCAGCCAGAAAGGCTGCCTCGCCCTGTCCCTCCTTGAACTCTTGGGTTTCAACTTGACTTTCGTCTTCTTCGCGAGCCTTCTTGTCCTAATTGAGGTGAGGTGGTGGGGTGTCGCCTTTTTGCTCATGAGGTTTTGCTCTCATTTTCTCCATCTCCATTTTCGAAATGTCAAGAAACTGATTTAGACTTCGAATATAGATTCCCGTAGAAAAAGTGGTCTCGTTCACTTAGAGATGTTTTCTGAAAGTGGTTTCAGCCTCTGGTGAGATTAAAGAGGAACAATCTAGATGAGAAGGTTGGTTTTCGACCTTGGTAGCACGTTAGAAATAACCTGGGGAACGGTAAAAATGACTTTAAATAACTTTAAAATACTTCAAACTTAAATGCTTTAAACTTCAAAAGACTTTAACTTTAAAAGTGACTGATACCCAGCTTAGACGAGTGAGGTAAGACTCTCCGGTAGTGAAGGAGGGCATCGATTGTTGAAAGGCCCCCCAGGTGATGCTGAATCACCAGGAACTTGCTAGAAATGCATCAGACCTACTGAGTCAGAAGCCCGGGGGGCAGGGGCAGCCTCTGGTTTCACAGGCCCATGGGGGGCAGGGGGGTGGGTGCTGCTCTGGTGAAGAGGGTCAGTTCGCCCTCTTTGGTGAGGCTGTCCAGGGTGAACCGTAGACCCAGTGGAGTCTGAGTTTCTGGGTGTACCTGCTCTCCCCATCAGCCAGTGGCAGCGGGTTCTGGGATACCCGAGATCAAATGCTATCTGAATGGTGTGAAGGTGCCCGGAATCGTGCGTCTCCGGACCCTGCTCTGCAAAGTCTTTGGAGTGCTGTTCAGTGTGGCTGGAGGTAAGGAGGGTCTTTTCTGACCTTTATCCTTGAAGCGTTCAGGGGACGAAGATGACAAGAAGCATCATGTGTGTACACTGAGTAGGTTCGGATTTGAAGGCCCCGGCCTCAAACAGGTTTCTGCACTGTTTGTTGATGGGTTATTTTTTAAATACAGATGCTCTGAATTAGTTACCATTCAGAGATATCTGACCAGCACACCACTGAGTCTTGAAGTAGAATGAATGTCTAATTGGTTTGTGGAGTTGGCCTTTAGCAAAGTCAGCAAGTTTTTGTGCCAGATAATAAATATTTTATACTTCGTGGGCCAAGAGGCAAGAAAAGAAGCTATTAGGTAGGTGCTTAAACTTACATGACCGCTTAAAATGTATCCATGTGAGAATGTAAAGACCATTCTGAGCTCTCTCAGGCTGTATAAAAACAGGCAGCAAGGCCGTCTTGGCCCACAGGCTATGGTTTGCTGACCCCCGATGAAGAATTTCAAGATTATTTTCTCCTGTTTGATGGGAATTTGACTCACCCTTTCTCTTACAAAGTCATAGGATAATCTTTGTTTTATAGTTGTCAAGAGAAAGGTCTATGTAACAAAGGTCTCCTGACCCAGACCGTTCTGTGCTCACTGATGGCCTCCCCCTTTTCCACCTGTTCCAGGGCTCTTCGTGGGGAAGGAAGGCCCCATGATCCACAGTGGAGCAGTGGTAGGGGCTGGCCTCCCGCAGGTAAGGGTTGATGGTCTGCGGGGGCGGGTTACCCCTGCGAGTGGGCCTCCTGCACAGGGGCGTGTCTGTGGTTGAATTTGGAAAAAATCCATCGGGAGCATCCCAACACGGCTTCGGAATCTGCTGTCACTTTGGGTTGACGAGAAAACGATATGGTCTGACTCCCAGGAGAGCAGGTAGCTGGTACCTCGAGGCTTTGACGAGGCCCTGCTGAGTCCTAGGAGCAGGAATGGGACAGAGAGAAAGTCTGTTCAAATGAAAGTCACCCGGTGCTCCCACAGCCTTTGCCGAGCACGTCCACGCAGGGTGGCTTTGTGGAGCGTCTCGGGAGAGGCTGGAAGCCTTGGCTGAGATGGTCTCAGGCGCAGGTCTATGCTGATTCCTTTGGAAGCAATGCGGGAGTAGCAGCTGCTGTTCATTAGCGTTAGGTGCTGTCCGGGCCAGACTCTCATATACTGGCTCCTTTAAAGCCACCTCAAGGGTGGAGTTGCCCTTATCATCTTCTTTCTGAGATGAGGAGCTGAGGCTTAGGGAGGCCAAGGAGCTCGCTCAGGACCCCAGGCTCCCGTGCTCACGGGCTGGTCCACGTGGAGAAGTCTCAGTTCCCTATGAACTGTCGCTTACGGACGTTTACATCTCATGTTCTAAGGGGAGGGAGTTGCTGTGCGGCGGCCTGAGATTTTGTCGAGCAGGTTACGAGTTGGCCCCCTTGGCCCTTCCTCGGTGACTCTGCCCCATGACGTCGGCAGCAGCTTTCAGTTCCGCCTAACCCTTTGCTCAGCAATTTCCCCTTTTCCTATTGGACTCGCTATGTACAAAATGCAGTTTCTGAGGGGCCTAGAAATTGGGGGGCAGGAAAAGCAGTTCCTCCCCAAAGCCGCCTCTCTTCCCATCTGCTGCCCCGGACTCCTTCTCGCAGTCCCTGCCCAGGCACGATCAGGCTACAGGGACTCCCCGGCGCTGTGGATGCCTGCAGCTTCGGGCCCCTCTCTGACTTTGTTTTCTCTTGTTCTAGTTTCAGAGCCTCTCTTTACGGAAGATCCAGTTTAACTTCCCCTATTTTCGAAGTGACAGGTATGGAAAGGTTGGAAATTGGGGTGTTTTTTGGAAAAACCAAGCCGTTCATTTACTGCCACTGAGACCCTACACTTGCTCTAGTCCGGCTCACACTCTCCCCTGCTGGGCGGGCTGCGTGCAGAACCCGACCATCCAGAAGGAGGTGGGCTTTGAATTATTCTTCTGAAGATTAGGAGCACAAGGGCCAAGCAGGCATCATGGCTTCCATTTTGTCGTAACGTAGGGCCTCTAGAAGCATCTCAGACAACGAAGAATGTGGTCCAAGATCGAACATACGACCAGGGAAGTCCACAGGCATATTATCAAGGATGGAGTTTATTTGCTTGGTCAGCCGCGTCTCGGGTTTGGAAGGCTGCTTCTGGGCACTCTTCAGCCCGTGGGATTTGCGTGTGTTACTGACCTGCACACCTGGCAAGGCCCTTGCAGTCAGGGGCCCAGGGGCCGGGTTGCGGTCCGCCTTCTCGCCTCGGCGTTCCTGCCGGTCACTGTCACCTGCCCCTCTGCTCACAGCCACACTTGTACGTTTTCTCTGGTGCTGAGCTTTCTGGAAGGAAGGTCTGATGAGCCAGTGGCTCAGCGGTGCCACCAGAACCCTCCAGCCTGCCTCCTGAGAATCCATGTTGAGAGTCAACGGACGTCAGGGAGTCCCCCCACCTGGCGGAGCTCCTCTGGGGAGAGCGTTTGGCTCATAGGTGAACTGCTTTGGCTGCCGAGTTGCCTCCCCAGAGACCTGCCCTTCATGAGCCCTGACTGTTCGTGGGTCTCGAGATGTTAAAATGTCAGTGCATAAGGAAGTGAAAACTTGCCTTTCGCAGCCTGAGGGCTGTTTCTCAGATAAACCGTCTCTCTTTTCTGTCCTCAGAGACAAGCGGGATTTCGTATCAGCAGGGGCGGCCGCTGGAGTCGCTGCAGCTTTCGGGGCCCCCATTGGGGGTACCTTGTTCAGTCTGGAGGAGGGCTCATCCTTCTGGAACCAAGGGCTCACGTGGAAAGTGGTGAGGAAGACCTTCCCCTGAGCTTAACCACACCCCCCAGATTTAAACTGGACACCTCTTACCCGTTACATTTACCAGTAGTTTTTTTTTTCCTCTTTTACTGTTTACCAGAGTCATACTTTAAATACAGTTACAGATGTCTGGAGCAGAAAAGGTATACCATGCAAACACTAACCAAAATAAGGCTGGTGTAGTAGTTTCTTAACGTTAAAGGAGACTTTGAGACAAGGGGAATTACCAAAGTGAATGAGGGACGTTTCACGGTGATAAAAGGCTCGATTTAATCGATAGTTTTAGTTAACCTGTGCTTCTGATGAGACCAAGAGAGTTGACGTTACTGGAAACTCCTTTGCTCTAGACACCCATAACCTCCAAACTGTGGACTTTTCTGTACTTCCCATATTAGCACCCTTCCCATCCTTAGTCAAGCTGCTGCTCTTCTCTCCTGACGAACCATCCGACCCGATAGGTGAGACCGGCTGTGGTCCTGATGTGAACCCCCGTCTCCTGCCTCAGGGGAGCACGTTCTTCCTCTGGTGTTTACTGTTCCTTTTTTGGCACAGGGTCTGGTGCATAGTAGGCTGTAAATGAATAGTCCTTCACAAAAGGCTGAATGAAAACTCCTAATAGCCTGATTTCCAACTTCTCACACTTGTGGTGTATCTACTGCCGTGGTCACCAGGGCCCTGTGTCCAGACCTGGAGTTGGCCGGTCTCTGTGCGGAGCAGGAGGTTGGTGGGGACACGTCTGGGAGGAGGCAGGACCTGTCGCTATCGAGTGTTCTTGTTTTTTCACCTATCCCCTAGCTCTTTTGCTCCATGTCTGCCACCTTCACCCTCAACTTCTTCCGTTCTGGGATTCAGTTTGGAAGTTGGGGTTCCTTCCAACTCCCTGGATTGCTGAACTTTGGCGAGTTTAAGGTACGTTTTGTCCTTGCCCCCCAAATTTCTTTCTTGACCCGTGAAAATTGCTCTTAAGTGCCAGAGAGAAGCTGTCAGAAGGGTAGGTGCGTCCCTGCCCCTGTCGTCTCCCGCATGCCCTGTGCTCAGTGTGGGCGGGATTCCAGCACTGCTTTGGCTCTCGTAGGGAGAAGGCAAGATCGCTTCTCGTCTCTGTCTTTTTCTGCTCCTGTCCCTTCCTGTTCTCATGGGCACTCTGGTTTTTCTCTCTCCCTCCCTTGCCCCTTCTCTCAGTGCTCTGACTCTGATAAAAAATGTCATCTCTGGACGGCTATGGACTTGGGTTTCTTCGTCGTGATGGGGGTCGTTGGGGGCCTCCTGGGAGCCACATTCAACTGTCTGAACAAGAGGCTTGCGAAGTACCGTATGCGAAACGTGCACCCGAAACCTAAGCTCGTCAGGTACCCACGCAGTCACCTCCCCTCCTGCCGTGGCCCCCAGGCCCTGTGTAGACCAGGCCATCTCTCCCGGGGAATGGACCCCACTTCCCACACCAGCTTTCATGTCATGTCTAAGACTGAAAATGGAAACCTGTTTGTCAGATGGGCCAAAAGACTGAGGCTGAGCTTAATTTATATCAGAGCCACTGGCTCACTCCCAGCCTCTCTGGACTTGGCCGCCAGGACGCATGGCAAAGTCAGTATTGGCCCTGCGAGGGGTGCACTCTCACTAGACTCTCGCCCCAGGACTTAAAACGGAAGGCCGTTCATTCCTCGGAGAGAGATGATGTGGCCGCAGCAGCCCACGTTACTGGCTGCCCACTTTTTACGTGGAAATTGCTGGAATGCAGCGAGTCACTGATAAATTCTGCTCACGTGCTAACAGCAGGGGCTGCTGTGCGTGCTCTTGGGGGAAAGGAGGGCTGGAGGTAGGCAGTTTTTGAGGTTCCAGGACCAGGTGACTTTTTATCCACAGTAACGGCTGCGCTTTGCCTCCTAGAGTCTTGGAGAGCCTCTTGGTGTCTCTGGTGACCACCGTGGTGGTGTTTGTGGCCTCCATGGTGTTAGGAGAATGCCGACAGATGTCTTCCGCAAGTCAAGTTGGTAATGACTCCTTCGCACTCCAGGTAACCCTGGTGCACCTGCTACCTTTGTCCTACACACGCGAAACAGAAGAATCCGGAAATGTATGGCTTGCCTCAGTTTAGAGCTAATAGACGTGTTGGGTTCATTGTTCCACACCTGATTCAGATTGCCCGGGGTGGGGCGGGCGTTGTAGTAGTCTTGTTACCTAAGAGAGGATGTGCACCAAACTTTCTCTTTCTCACTTTTGTGAAAAGTCCTGGCTCTCATAGAGGGAACTCCTCTCCCTCTCTCTCCCCACCCGTCCCCCTCCCTCCTTCCTTCCCTCCCTCTCCCCCCCCCCGCCCCCGTCCTTCCTTCCCTCCCTCTCTCTCTTTGTTGAACAAAACTAATTGGAAACAGACGTTCAGGATGCTGACTGTCTGCTTCTCCTCCGAGCCTCAGTTTACTCTTTGACCCCCCCCACCCCTGAAAGGTGCACGCCAGCCTCACCCTCGGGATGTAAGAGGCACCCCTCAGACGGGAGAAAGGAGTGCCTGCCTCAGGGCACACGGTGGTCCTGGCTCGTCCTGCATCTTCTAGTTTTTCTGGGTTTAGGCCATTTACTGGCATGCCTCCTCTTTGCATTTCTCCTTTTCCTTTCCTAGGAGTATGTGATGTTTTCTAGCACCTTTCCCCGAAAGAGCCGGTTGAGTGAGGTAGGCATTGGAGCTTACTGTACCCTGTGTTTTTCAGTCCAGTCCGGTGGGTCTGAGAGCCGGTCTCTAGGGTGGAGGCTGGAGGTTCTCTAAGTACATGTCTTGTTGCCTCCGGGGAGCCACTCGAGTCCCTCTGAGCCCCTTTGGGCTTTTGTCTTGAGTGGCTGCCTCTTCCTTGTCCCCAGGAACAGTCAGTGAACGGCTAGAATGTACTAGGTCAGAGGTCAGAGGTCAGCAAACTGCGGTCCATGGTTTTTACATTTTTAAAGCGTTGGGGAAAAAAAAAAAAAAGAAGGACGTGTGACAGAGACTGTATGTGACCTGCACAGCCTAAAATATTAACTGTCTGGCTCTTCACAGGAAATGTTTGTTGATCCCTGTTACTGGCTATTCCCCAAGGCCACCTCTTACCAGACCAATATTTTCCAAAGTGTGTTCTAAGGAACATTGATACACGTGATTCAAGAGCAAACAAATGGAAAAGGATTCTGTGGTCAGATGGGTTAACCAGAGCTGAGTAGGTTTCTTTAATACAGGATTTCTCAGGGCCTTTAAAGTTCCAGTAAGTGTTAGGAATGTTTGGAATGTTCGTAGTGTGCCAGGTGTTCTACTAAGCACTGTACATACATGACCTCATTTAGTCCTTACCATTGCCACGTTGGCTAGTATTGTCCCCATTTTACAGATGAAAAAACTGAGGCAAACTGAGGCCTTGCCCGAGATCACCCAGCTAGTAATATATAGCATGAGGTGGGTATTATTCCCATTTCATAGATGAGGAAACGGAAGCTTCACAAAATTAAAGACCTTTCCCAAGGTCACTAGAGGGTGGCAGTGTGAGAGTCAAATCCACCTGATCATGGAGCCTGTTCTCTGCTTTTCACAGATACACCGATTTCCAGCAAGTGCTGTGATACTTCTGTATGCGTTTGACCACAGGACTCTTTCCAGAGCACCTTCAGGACTAGGTTCCTCCAGGCATAGTTTGGGAAACACTGCATGTGCTGGTGATTAAGCTGTCGCCTCAGCTTGTCCCCCCTTCACTGTTCCGCACACGCGTCTCCTTTGCCAGCTCCTCCCTGCCAGGTTCTGCCGATAGGGGGCGCTCTCCTGTCTCCTACAGCAGCCTTCATCCGGCCGTGTTGCCCAGCCAGGTCCACCTGGTAGGGTTATACAAACCCATCACCTGGTATTGTTACAGGGTCCGCATAAGGGCATCTTTACAGTGTCATTAATATCGATAGAATGGAATCCAGGAAAAGTCTGCTTAGTTAACTTTGCAGGAAGCACTCTCTAATTGTTTGCCCAGTGAGAGGTGTGAGGTCTGCCCCCTGTGCTCCTTGTACATCGCCAACCAGAAAACAGATACCCTCGCCCTATAACGAGTCCAGCAGTGCCCGGAGCTCATCTGCTCACACAAAACGGTGAAGAGAATGAGAGGGCTGGGATGTGGAGAAGTAATCTCTCCTCCCAGCTCGGGTTTTGTGCAGCCAGGAGCGCGGTGTCTGCATCGGGCCTCATGTACATGGGTTTTCTTCTGCAGCAAACTCGGGTGGAGGCTTTTTCCATTTGGGACAAAGTTGGGGCGTTAGGTCAGGCCGTGCCCTGGACTCTCCTCCGCAGACGCCTGTCCACTCCCGGCCACTTGTCGGTCCCCTGCCTCGTCCTCCACCATCCATGGTGCTCTGGGGCCAGGCTTCCCGCAGTACCACTGACAAAATTAGCCCTGGGAGAGGAGGCAGAGCCAGACCATGGTGAACCCTAAGTGTAGTTACGTTTTTGTTATGAATGTGCATGAACAGGGCCCTCCTCCTGATTCTTTCTTTCTCAAAACGCAAGGAATACACCATATCACGGTTGGCTGCTCTTGGGGATCGATCTCTTTTCTGCTGCCTGTTTAATTTACGGGTAAAGCTTGCAAACCAGACTCTTTCGACCTCGCTGGAGACATCCCACTTGAAGTCTCAGATGCCCTCCTCAGGGGCCCTTATTTGACTTTCTGATTCCTTTTTCTTAGGTCACATCAGAAGAAGTGAATTCCAGCATCAAGACCTTTTTTTGTCCCAATGAGACCTACAATGACATGGCCACACTCTTTTTCAACTCCCAGGAGTCTGGCATCCTTCAGCTTTTCCACCAGGATAGTGAGTATCCGGGAGGGCGGGGTTTGGGGCAGGAAACAAATGGTTACTCCTCTGTGAGACAGAGCCAGGCTTGCCCTTCATTCTAAGCGAGAACAGGGCTTTTCGTTGGTAATGCCAACCCAGACAAAATTGGGGTGTTTGCCTCCGGTGCTGGAGGTGAACCGGTCAGGGCACAGAAGGACCTGGTCGGAGCCAACGCAGTCTGGTGGGCCTTGGCAGGCATCTTAGCGGGACTCAGGTCGGTCTGTTCTGGCTTTGCAGGTACTTTTAGCCCCATCACTTTGGCGTTGTTCTTCGTCCTCTATTTCGTGCTTGCGTGTTGGACTTACGGCATTTCTGTTCCAAGCGGCCTTTTTGTGCCTTCCCTGCTATGTGGAGCTGCTTTTGGACGTTTAGTTGCCAACGTTCTCAAAAGGTACCGCGTGTGTGTGTGTGTGCGCATGCGCCTGAGCGTGCACTTGAGTACGTATGCACAAGTGTGCAAATCATAACTCCCTCCCGCACCCCCAGTGTGATTCTAAGGCGTGTTCTTGGTTTCTTTCTTCCCCAGCTACATTGGATTGGGCCATATCTATTCGGGAACCTTTGCCCTGATTGGCGCTGCAGCTTTCTTGGGCGGGGTCGTCCGTATGAGCATCAGTCTCACGGTCATCCTGATTGAGTCCACCAGCGAGATCACGTACGGCCTCCCCATCATGGTCACCCTGATGGTGAGCACACCCCCCGTCCAGGCCTCCTTCAGGTTCGGGGCCACGTTCCCCCACAGCAGCCTCTTTTCAAGTCTTTGCTTTGTGTTTCAGGTGGCCAAATGGACAGGGGACTTTTTCAATAAGGGCATTTATGACATCCACGTGGGCCTGCGAGGCGTGCCGCTTCTAGAATGGGAGACGGAGGTGGAAATGGACAAGTAAGGCCAGAATTTCTCATCATGTCCTAGTTCCAGAATTTACAGACTTTAGGGCCCAGGAATGTTTGTATTAGGTAGGAAACGGTAATTCAGATTCTTGGGTTGGAAGAAGGTAAGTAACAACAGCAAGGTCCTTCCAACAGCAAGCACGTCTGTACCCAAGTGTGTTCGGGATGGTGGAGCGGCCCTGTGCAGCTGGGGACTGGGGCGGGCAGGGCCGCTTCGGGGATGGTTCGGCCGCTGTGGCATTCCGGTTAAATAGGAAGTGTTATGATTGAGTGTTTAAATTCAGGCTCCAAGCCCTGTGAGTGAGAACTAGCTGCCTCGTGTGTGCCCAGCGAGGTGTCGTCCTATCAGCAGTGATTCCTCTGGGCATAATCACCAGCTTGTCCATCAGCCGACAGATAGTTCAGGCCTCCCGTGTCTGGGATCGTGCAAGGTGCTTAAAGTCTAACGTAGGGGTCAGCCAACTTCTGGAAAGGGCCAGATAGTAAATATTTGCAGGCCATGTGCTCTCTGTCCTGCCGCTTTAGTGTAGAAGCAGCCACAGACAACATGTAAATGAGCGAGCGTGACCAGATTGGACCTGTGGGTGACGGTTGCCATCCCTGGTCTAAAGGGACGCCCAGACATCGTAATTCCAGTATAATTAGCAGTTCGGTGGTGATACTGGCATGTGCCATGGGGTGCTGAGGAGCGATGGCCAAACCCCTGAGCAACTGGATGAGGTTTGTGGAGGGGGGACATTCATATTGAGCTGAGGGTCTTGGCCCACACATCTGACAGAGCAAGGAAGGGCATTCCAGGCACAGGGAACAGCATGTGCGAAGGGGACGGAACACACCAAGGAACGGGTGTGTTCCAGGAACTGCTAGAGATGGTTCAGAAAAGGGGCCCAGGTGGTCCAGGCAGTGCAGGAGAGGCAGTGCAGCTCCATCATGGCTTGCTCCCGGTGCCGTGGACTCTGTCGTGAGTGCGGACCGCTTCCCTCCTTCCCCCAGACTGCGAGCCAGTGACATCATGGAGCCCAACCTGACCTATGTCTACCCGCACACCCGCATCCAGTCTCTGGTCAGCATCCTGCGCACCACTGTCCACCACGCCTTCCCAGTGGTCACGGAGAACCGGGGCAATGAGAAGGAGTTCATGAAGGGCAACCAGCTCATCAGTAACAACATCAAATACAAGGTAAAGGAAACGGCCCCGGAGGAGAGGTGGGCGATGGACAAGTGGTTCCCTGCTGCCCACAGTGATGCCGTGCTTGTCACACCCCGTAGATGGGGTGGCCCCGGTTGGCTCTTGTGAAAGTCAGCACTCTTTTCATTGCACGCGACAGTGAGTGTGGACTGGACAGTGAGTATAGACTACGCAGTGAGTAAGGACTGTGTTAGGCCGTCAGGACGTGTGTTCATTCCCACTGCAGCAAGCACGTGGATAGATTGTTGTTTTAAACATCAGTCTTGAGTATTCGGTGCAGGTTGTATCGGGGAGGGTTCTGAGTTGCCAACAATGGACTTTGACCTACTTAAGAAAGAAAAAAGTCCATTGGGAACTGCAGGATGGACAGGAGAGCTGAAGCACCAGGAGCAGTGCACTCTGGGCGAGCAGGTGGCTGGTGGCCCCTCTGCAGGTACGAGGAGGCACCTGCGCTGAGGGAGAGTCCCACTGCCTCACTTGCGTCATGTGCCCACCCTTGGCTTCGGAGGCTGGGGGGCACGTCAGTTGATAGGACCGCCAAGACGTGACGTAGGAGCATTGAGATGCTGTCCCCAGATCAAAGGAGAAGGGGTGTTGGGCCGGCAAAAACCTTGGGCTCCAACAGGCTCCTTTGAATCACAAGCCCCTGAGCCGCTGTGAAGGTTTCTTGCAGTTCGGCATAGGCCTGTGCTTTTGACCCGCACTGTCACCCACATCCTCACCTGAGTGGGTGCTGGCGCGCCCGCGCTAGCTGGCCGTCGTCACCGCCCCTCCCGCCCACAGAAGTGCAGCATCCTCACCCGCGCCGGTGAGCAGCGCAGACGGAGCCAGTCCATGAAGTCCTACCCATCCAGCGAGCTGCGGAACGTGTGCGACGAGCACGTGACCTCCGAGGACCCGGGCGAGAAGGAGGACCTCCTGCAGCAGATGCTCGAGCGGAGGTGAGGGAGCGTGGCCGCCTGCGGGGCCGTCAGCCCCTCGCCCGCCCGCCGGGGCTGTCCGGGGGGCTTGGGGGAGGGGGTCGGGGACGTGGACGGGAAGTGATCCTGCTGAGGGTGTCCTAGGCAGCGTCTGGTTTCTGTATAACAGATACACTCCCTACCCCAACCTATACCCTGACCAGTCCCCAAGCGAAGACTGGACCATGGAGGAGCGCTTCCGCCCACTGACCTTCCACGGCCTGATCCTGCGCTCGCAGCTCGTCACCCTGCTTGTCCGAGGAGTTTGTTATTCTGAAAGCCAGTCGGTGAGTCTCCTTTCTTGTCCCCACCAGGATTCTGGAAGGCACGAGGGTGGCAGGAGCACAGTCCGTGCACCTGCCGTCCAGCGGTGTGTGTGGCCGCGTGGCCCCGCTGCAGGCAGGGTCCCTGCGCTGAGCCCGAGCAGAGCTGTGAGTTGCCCTCCGGCGCCTCTTCCCGTAGTTCCTCACCCGGGGCTGAGTGTCCTTCTGGCCGGTGGGCTCTTAATATAGTTTCTGCCTTTAATGTCTGCCGTGAATGAACTTTGTTACATGTGTCATCCAGAGAAATACCCTTCTTCTCATCGATTCCCCTGTAGTTTTCTTTTTTCTCTTTGGTTTTTGTCGAGATAGCAGGCATGGGTGGGCTGTGTTCAAAGTGGTCCCTATAGCGACCTGGGACACACTTGACCCCTTCAGATGGAGCCTGAAAAAGTCACCCAGAGGACTAGTTTCCAAACTGACTCTCCTGCTTTGGGTCTTGCCTGTGGGCAGCCAGCTGAGGTCACTCGTGGTCTCACTGGCCTGCAGAAGAGAAGCTCTCATGGGCAGGACAGAAAAGGTCATGGGTGGAGAGGCTCAGGCTTGGGGGTGTGGCCTGTGGGGAGGCCCAGCCCTGCTGGAATGGGGGAAAGGTCACGTGTGGAGCACAGGGGACAGGGAATTTGGAGGCATGAAGTGGGCCAGACTACACAGGACCTGCACACAGGAGCCGCCAGAGCTGGCCCGAGTCAGCGGTGGACGGGGAGGGCTGTGTGCAGAGGGGAGTTAAGGGGAGGAGAGTGGGGCAGGGCAGTGACTAGCACCTGTGCTTCCTGTGCCCCGCTCGAGAGCTGGTAGTGGCGGCCCAGCTGCCTGCTGACGGTCAGCAGCAGTGAGAGCTGAGGGAAAGTCCAGAAGACTCAGAATGCAGGAGGAGTCGCGAAGCTCCCGTGTGAGTCTCCTGTGGCTGCCATTTCCAGTCGCCGCAAACTGGGTGACTTCAAACAACAGCAGGGTATCCTTTCAGAGTTCTCAGGCCACAGGACAAGACGCAGGTGTCGGCAGGGCCGTGCTTCCTCCGGAGGCGCCTTCCTCGTTTGTGGTGGGCGCCAGCGGTCCTCGGCCTGCCTCGATTGGAGGCTCCCCACTCACGTCTGCCTCCTCGTCACCCACTCTCTCCCTGTGTGTCCTCTCCTCTCTCATAAGGACAGCAGTCATTGGGTTTAGAGCCCACCCTACTCCAATATGACCTCATCTTAACTTGGTTCCATCCACAAAGGCCTTGTTTCCAATGAGGCCACGTTCACAGGTACCAGGCGTTAGGACTCGGACGTATCTTTTGGGGTGACACAAGTCACCCCACACAGCTACTATTAGTTAGCACTTTTCTCGAGAATAGCTCAGGTCTGCTTTACAGATGAAAGGGAAGTTCAGAGAGATTAGGGGACTGGCCCAGGGAGACACAGCTGGGAATTCGCGGAGAGCTGGCTGTGCAGCACCTGCTCTGGCCCCGCCCCGCCCCTGCCCCTCCCCGCCCCGCTCTCAGACGCAGAGGGAGGGGGTCTCTAAAGGTGACCCTGCCAGTTGCCGCGTTCGGTGCGAGGACTGTCTCGGTTGGGGTTGCAGAGCGCCAGCCAGCCGCGCCTCTCCTACGCTGAGATGGCCGAGGATTACCCGCGGTACCCTGACATCCACGACCTGGACCTGACCCTGCTGAACCCGCGCATGATCGTGGTGAGACGGGCTTCCCTTGGGGACGGGGCCAGGCACGGAGGCCGAGGGCCTGTCTTGCGTGGACCGCTGCTCGTCTGCACGGTTGGCATCTGATCCTGGCCGGGCAGGACAGGCCACAGGTCCCCTGTGTTGTCTCCTCTGCAGGACGTCACCCCGTACATGAACCCTGCGCCCTTCACTGTTTCCCCCAACACCCACGTCTCCCAAGTTTTCAACCTGTTCAGAACGATGGGCCTGCGGCACTTGCCCGTGGTGAATGCGGTGGGAGAGGTGAGCGTAAGGGCACGTAAGTGCGCGTGTGCCTGCGGCCGCATCTTCTAGAAGGGACCCTCTAAGGGCAGTGCTGCCGGGGAGGCGGGGCCTCTCACCCAGGAAGGAGCAGCAGAATCCCGCAGGGAGGCTTCTCAGACCCGACCTGCTCTGTGGCTCCCCACCGGGGGTGAGGGGCCCAGGGGTGGGGAGGGAGACTGGTAGCTTCGGGAACCTTCCCCTTTGCCTCCGGGGTGTTTCTTCTACGCCGTCTCCTGTGTGGCCGGCAGATGTCGCCAGCGTCTCACCGGTCTTCCCTCTGAGGCCCAGAAGCGCTTAGGGCCTTGTCTGTCCTGAAACCTTCCTCTTCACCCTTGACCTGATGGCGCCTCCTTGAGGAGGGGGTCAGTTCCCCCCGTTATGGGAATTTGTAGCAGTAAATGAGGGAGTTTCAGCCAAAATACTTGGAGAGTTTTGAAAAGTAAAATACCTAGTAATTATTGCTACAGATTTTCCCATTGTTTTCTCTTTCTTAGAACTCCATTGTTTTTCTTATTCCACAAACATTGGTGTTTGTAGGAAAATATGAAAATATAGATAGGCAGGAAAAAGAAATGCCAAACCCTGATCTCTGTAGAGGCAGCCATGTTAACTTTTCAAAGTATATCTTGTTTTTTCCTCTGTGTCTAGACATAGAGGTTTTATATGTCAAGGTTTAGTGAAGATGTTAACACTATTTATCCTGTTTAATACCTTAATTTTTCAGTTAATCTATAGGAAATGACTTTCCACAGCAGAGAGTGTTCACTTGGGATACTTTGACAGCTCGGGAGCATTCCGTCGCGTGGCAGTCCGGTCTCTCATTCAGTTGTCCTCTGTTGTGCAATATCTAGTCAAATTTCACCATTAACGGTCACCTGTTTGAGGCTTTCGGTGGGTGTCGCCTCGTTGCCGTCCAGGAAGTGACGCCTCTCCAAAGTGAGGGTCACAGCAGGCCCTCCGACGGCACGGCGTGTCCTTACACGGATTTAGTGGCAGGGAGTCAAATCGTGTTCCTTGAAACACAGCCGCGCTGACAGTTCTAACGCAGTTTATGGTGTGGGACACCCACCTCAGTGACAGCTGTGAGTCACTGCGATGGCTGTGGAAAATACCCGTTCAGGGAAGACTGGTTCTCTGGACTCTCATGCTCTGCTGTGCGTCTGTCACTGGCTTGGCGGAGGAGGCCGGGTGTTCCCCACACAAAGCAGTTCTGTGGTTCTCTGGGTACCAGCTGGGCGTCCTAAACTCAGCTCGGCCCTGGCGCTGTCTGCTGGGGGTGGCGTCGGGTCCCTCGGATTGAGGGCTCGGCCCCACAAGACTGTTCATCACATCCGCCTTCCCCCCCACTTCAGTTGTCAACGGAAAGTCCAGGTTGTCACCTGTGCTCCTGACTGACTGGCTGTAAATAGGAGGTTCCCATGACCCCCTGCTCACAGAACTCCGGAAAACAGTTACTTATATCCTTTTATAATAAACGATAATTTAGTAACCCCGGAACGGCCGGATGGAGGAGATACACCGGGCAAGGGATGTGGGATGGGGAAGGGGTGCCCAGCTCTGCATCCTCTCTGGTACCACCTAGCACCTTACGTGTTCACCAGCCTGGACGTTCTCCAGACCCTGTAGCTCAGGGATTTTAATAGAGGCTTCATGACATAGGCATGATTGATTACATCATTGGCCATTGGTGCTCGATTCAACCTCCAGCCCTCCCCTCCCACAGCGAGGGGGTGGTGGGAATGAAAGTTCCAATCTTCTAGTCACACACTTGGTTCCCTGGGAAACCAGCCTCCATCCTTAAAGGGCTTTCTAAAAGTTACTTCATTAACATAAACGCTGGGGTGGTTGAAAGGGGCTTGTTAGGAATAATAAGGCACCCTTATTACTCATCACTTAGGAAGTGCCAAGAGTTTTGAGAGCTTTGTGCCAGGAACTAGGACAAAGTCCAAATACGTGTTATTATAAATCCCAGGTGGCTCTGAAAGATGGTATTTCTGCGCTGGAGCAGGGGTCACCGCCGCTCAGAAGCCTTCCCTGGGCTCTGCGTCTTGCACAGGCACACCAAGCAGGCCGCGCGTGCTGGCTGAGAAGCTAGAGAGCGTGGGCCCTGTTTAAAAAGACATTCACATTCAGATTCTAGCCGGCCCAACTAAAACCGTTGGGAGCTGAATTCATCCCACTGGCCTCCAGCTTGCGATCGCGAGTTGTGTCTTTATCTCATTCCCATCTAGAAATTAGGTGGCCTTTTTTTTTAAAATAAATTTATTTATTTATTTATTTTTGGGTGTGTTGGGTCTTCGTTTCTGTGAGAGGGCTTTCTGTAGTGGCGGCGAGCCGGGGCCACTCTTCATCACGGTGCGCAGGGCCTCTCACTGTCGCGGCCTCTCTTGTTGCGGAGCACAAGCTCCAGACGCGCAGGCTCAGTAGTTGTGACTCACAGGCTTAGCTGCTCCGTGGCATGTGGGATCTTCCCAGACCAGGGCTCGAACCCGTGTCCCCTGCATTGGCAGGCGGACTCTCAACCACTGGGCCACCAGAGAAGCCCTAGGTGGCCTTTGAAATGAGTGTCTTGATCACGTTGTCAGGCCTGTCCCCGTCCTTCCAGGACCTGATTCTGGCCCTGCCGTTTATGGAGACGGGCCAGGCAAGCTCTGTCCACTCCTGTCCCTCATGTTCTCGTCCCAGTGGGGTTCACTCTGCAGGTGACTTGGGTCTGTTTTTGCTTCGTCCTAGATCGTTGGGGTCATCACACGGCACAACCTGACACGTGAGTTTCTGCAGGCACGGCTGCGGCAGCACTACCAGACCCTATGACGGCCCAGCTCGGCCTCGCCGCCACGTGCCAGCCCGTCCTCTCCGGGAGCTGCAGCTGGGGCTCCGCCGCCATGGCTGGCCAGGAAGATTCCCAGTCGCCCGCTGGCTTGGAAAGCCTGCAATCATCGAACACTTCGCCGTCAGAGCTCCTGGGGGTGGTGTCAAGCCATCAGGGTCTGGACTTGTGTGACCTCAGCCAGTGTCTTCCCGTTTCCTGCCCCCTGCGCGCCCCCATCCAGTGCTGGCACAAGCCCCAGCCCCTCCTCCCCACTAGCACCAGGACCAGAAGGGAAGTCAGGCCTCACCCACTGGCGGGGGCGCTCGGAGCAGGTTCCCCACCACCTCTTTGCTCCTTTCCTAGGGAACCCAGCTGTTGCCTTAAACCATCATGGGAGGGACCTTGACCGAGGCAAACGCTGGGTGGAATGCCAGTTGCAGAATTCAGTCAATTACTAAATTGAGGAATTGGGCCCTGAGGAAACTACGCCTGTTTCAGGGAGGCCCACCTTCACTGGGACTCTTAAGTTGACATCTTGAGCAGTTCATTTTGAGGGAGGTTCTGCTTCTGGGTGTGAGCTGGTGCTCTGGTCTCGCTGCTGTGCTGTGAGTCTAGAGCCCTAGAAGCACAAAGCATTCAAACCCCGCTAATAGTTCCTGAACAGTAACTCTGACAGTAGGGTTAGATTCACATCTGCCCTAGGTTTCAGCATTTCAGCTTCCTCTCCATTTTCCAAATTACCCGTGGTCTCCGAGTGCCACGTTTTTACCCTGGTCCTTTTCTTCTCCATGGAATTACTAAACTTTCCTTACGTTTTACCTGGATCTTCCTGGTGAAGCAACCCCAGCGCAGAGGATCTTGGCATCACCCCTAAAAGCAGGGCACCCCTAGATAAAACTGCTTCACTTGACTCTGGGCAATGGTGCAGTTCAGAAGATGGAAAGGAGTGAATCCTGAGCCAGGTCCACTCACAGGTACACGACGTGGCTTAAAAAGCCAGAGTGTGACAGTACAGCAGATGTTTATTCGAGGAAGAGGGTGTCTGCCCTTCGCGAGCACTTCTCACTGGCCTCCTGCTGGCCATCCGCAGCCTACCGAGCGGCTCAGCAGTGGAAACTTCAGGAGGGGTTAACAGCGGGGAGAGGGAGGTGGCTCCTGCCAGCACGTGCCCCGGGGTTTTAACATCAAGCAGAGGAAGCCTCCCTCCCTTTCAGTGACTTAGTTTCCCTTTGGGCTGGTTGGTCCTCTCTGAACAGGCACCCAAAGGCATTTGCGCTTACTTTCCTCTTGTGCTCTCTACACGTTTAGCAACATCTTAGGCCCATCGTGCAACCATGTGGCAGATGTGCTCTGAGGGTCAAGGTGGCATTCATTTGCATTACGTTAGTTGTTTGTTTGTTTGTTTTTTAATCATGGAATTTGCCTGAGGATGTCAGTGCCAGGCCTCAGCAACACAGTTCTCTCCCCTCAGCCTCCCGACTTCTGTTGCCGCCTTTAAGCCTGGGGAGTGGGTGTCCGCCCGGCTTTGCTGGCTCAGGTCTTGTGCTCCACGCACTCTAGGGAACAACTCCACCTACGCCGGGGGGCTGTGTCAGCATCATTGCCAATGACTCTGGCCCCTCCATTCCTCCATTTTCTTAATCTCTTTGACCAAGATTACTTCGACCTATAAAATTTTCAACTTCCTTGGGTGCACTTGACTTATGAAACACAGATGAAACTCCCAGTAAGTAGTTCGGGAAATCACAAGGACCAAAGGGCAAGCCCTTCTAAATGTGATTGCGTTCAACCAGCTGCCGGTATTTTAAGGTAGCATTCGGAACTTGACCGCGTTATTTCTTCCTTTTATTGAGAAGGAAACCAATGCCCAAGTCAGGCGAGTGGCATGACCGCCCATACCAGGAACCTGCTTTCCTCTTCCCTCTCCTTTCCTCTCCTGAAATTGGTAGCACTGAGGTCCTGCTTGAGGATCTCCCACCTCCAGAGGGCGGGGTCGCAGGCTGCTGGCTTCCTGAACACCCTGGGTGACTGGTGTCGGGATTTATGCCTCCTGCACATCACGTCGTGTTTAAGGCACCAGATATTTTGTTCCCTTCAGTGTAGCCCAGAGATAGACGGCAGAGAGCAAACGCCTCCCTCCCCCAGAACGGACTGGACGGCCACCAAGGAGGACCCAAACCCAGCCCCTCCGGGAAGGCACGTTATTTCCTGTCCTCTCCTGGTATCTTGCCCTTTCCAGACAAGCCCAGAGACAAGCGGGGCTCCACTTGTAACAAAATAACTGTAAGCCTCCCTCCTTTGATTTCTGTCAGTTAGAAATCTGCACCTCAACATCCCGCCTGTTGCCAGCCTGATCACCTCCCAGTGAACCTGGCACCTGGATAAACAGAAACCCTCAGGGGCTGGGGCTGGGGTTGGCTAGAGATGGTCTCCTGTTTCCCTGGCCGAGGTGATGGGGGAGGGGGCCAAGAGTCCCCACCCGACTGGGGGACCTTTGTGCTCTGGGGGACGATTTGCTTGTGACCTTGTTTAACTAACAGTTCCGGACAGGAATGGACACTTGTATACTTGACCCAGCTGACCATATGACATTTCTGATGCAAAATTACGCACTGACACGGCCCTGAGGGGGCAAGAAAGCCTCCGGAAAGGCCAGCAGCGCCCTCCCAGGCCTGCAGTGTTGATGTGCAGTATTGCCCCACGGCTCGTGGACCTTGGTCACTTCAACAGTAGCAGCTTCCTTTCTGTTTGCACTGTTTGTTTATGTGGTAATGTTAGCTAATTCTACTGTGTATATAAATTGTATTTTTTTTTAACTTGTAAAATTCTATTCTTATTTGAACTCTTGGAACTTGGAAGTTCTCACTGTAACTGTAACATGTCAGAATAAAACGTCTTCATCTCCATCATCCTCTTGTCTCCACCGTGCACTTTCTTTAGAGTGGTACATACTTGGTTTTCATTTCACTCCCTCTCTCTCTCTAATATGTAAAAGTTGCACAGCTGGGGAAGGGGTTTATAGTCTCAGGTCTTTTTCTGTAGCTCTCCCAGCAGGACTCTTCATCCGCAGGGGGCCACTCACCACCTTAGTATAAGAACCAGTTTAGTCCTGAGGACCTTAGCAAAAACCACCGGTGTCCCCGTCTCCTGTTCCCCCTTCACATCGATGCTGTTGGGCCTAGTTTGCAGGTCGTTTCCTCCTATAAAGCCACCTGTCCTTCCAGCCTTTCCTTCCCGCAGCAGTCGGTGGAGAAGCCATTCTGTTCCTGTTGGTGTTGCGTTTAGGAGGCTGCCCCACAGGCAGCTTTCCCCGATGTCCAACCAGAACAAATGGACCTGGGGCTGGGCCTGAGGACGTTTAGCCCTTGCAGCCAGCTTCCGTCGCTGCCACCTGCCATGGCTCTTTGCTCACATTTTGTTTCGCCGGAAACGTGATGTTCTTGGTCTCCAGTTGTCCTGCCTCGCGTTGCCACTCCACAGTGGCAAACGGTCTCAGTCGGCTCAGGTCCCTCCGCCCATCCCCCCTTCCGCCCATCCCCCCTTCCGCCCACCCCCACCCCCACCCCACCCCCGTCCACCCATCCCCGAGGGTCCTCTAAGTTCCAGGGGCGTCTCTTGTGCCTTACGGTATTTGGCACGTTCAGTGAATTCCATTGGCGAGCACCCGCTGTGTCACTGCGACACCCTGGCAGTGAGCCCAGGTCCCCACTCCTCTCCTCTCAGCAGCTCCCACTCCCCCAGTGCCGGACCTCAGGAGCCGGCTTTGGACAGACCCTTCTTCCTTGCTCTCCACGCTCCTGGTCCTTGTTAGTCCTCTGTTCTTGGCTTTCCACCCTCTGCGTTCAGAGTCCACGTAAGGAACATCTTTATGAGAAGTGGTTACCTTACTGTTCTTTCCCCACCTCCCTCTCTAACCATCAATTCACTCCTGGCCTCCCCTTCCCTCTACAAGGAGCACGTTGCTGATTTATTTCCTCTTTTCTCAATTTCTGTACCAGACCAAGAGAATTTGACCGACATTTATAGAGCACCCAAAGTGCCACGTGCTGCAGGGGCTGCTGAAGGGGCATTGACCCTCCAGGAGCTTGCAGTTCAGGGACACAGACGCAGTTGCATACCAAGACAAATTGTGGTCTATGATAATAGCTATATGATAGTTATAAAATGCTGCCAGTGAAGAGCTTCATTTGTCCTGGGCATGTGGTGTCAGGGGAGGCTTCAGGGAAGAAGTGGCATTCTCAATGAGCCTTGAGAAATGAGCAAAACGGTCTCAAGGGCTCTGGACAGAGGGCATTCTAGGTGGAAGGAACAGCGTGAATAAGGGCGTGGGGAAGCGAAGGTGGAAGGTTGTCGGAGGAGTGTTGTAGAATCTGATCCGAAGAGTGTGGTGTCGGGGTAACGGCTGGGAAACTGGTCAGAGCCCTGCTGCATGGTGCAGGTGAACTCAGGGCCTGGTACTTTCTGCTTGGGCAGCACCCTTTTCGGAAGCAGGTACAAAAAAACTTCTCCAGTGGCTCCCACCTTAGTAAAACCTACAAGTCCAAACACCTTGGACCTGAATTTAGGAAAGCCAATGGCTAATTTTTAAATTTAGTGCCCAAAAGTCACATAAACGTGAAGTTTGTCAGCACAGCAAACATTTTCTTTCTTCACTTTGCTCAGCTTTTAAACCCAAATATCCTGCCTACTCTTCTTCAGATTAAAAGTGCAATTCACTCAGCTGGCGCACTACCTCTCAAAAGGTGTCAGAGAAGAGTTAGTGCCCTTATTTTACATATATGCCTCTAAAAAATAATAATAATAACAGTAACGAAAAAACACTAAGTGTACAAAAAGTGTCATATTGAGTACAAGCTACGTTCGATGTAACCAGAAGAAAAGCCCAGATGTTTGTAAGTTTTCTTTTCAATAAATAAGTGCCCTGAATGTGAGCAAATCTGAATATGAAGATAAATGCCCTTTTGGTCTCCAGGGGCTTTTTCAGGATCCATGGTGAGGCTGCAGTATGAGTGAGAGCAAGTTGAGAGCTGTGGTTTGAGACCTGACCTCCACACACACACACACACACACACCGTGCTCACGGAGGGAGAAATGAAAGGAAGCCGAAGTTGTCCAAACCCATAGAATGTACACCACCAAGAGTGAACTCGATGTGAACTATGGACGTTAAGTGATCATGATGCGTCATTACAGGTTCATCCATGGTAACAAATGTCCCACTCTGGCAGGGATGTTGATAATGGAGGAGGATGTACACGTGGGACAGACAGGGATATGTGGGAAATCTCTACTTCCTGTTCAATTTTGCTGTGAACCTCTAACTGCTCCCCAAAATAAGTTTGTTATTTTTTTAAAAAAGGAGGAAGAAAAGAACTGAGCATTATTCTCTTTGACAAAAGGTAAAATGACAAGGACTATCAGGCTGAACTCCCTTCCCCAGGAAATGAAAGAAATCACACCAAGCCTCCAGCTTCTGTCCGTGGTGCTGAAGTTTATTCATTTTCAAACCGATGTCAGTAACAGGTGATTAAAATTTAACGCATGGGTGGGAGAAGTGGAGAAGCCACAACTAAACCACTTTATCTACATTTAGCATAAAATGTGAGAAATGTTGACAGGAGGCTGATGTTTGAATAGGACACTCGTCACAACTCAACCTGATGGCAATGAGATGGGACAAAGTTGAATGAGAGATCCCAGGGGGTGAGGGTCTCTTGAAGTCTGCCGGGGGCCTGGCCCGCCTTTTCCTCCCTGGCCGTTATCTTCGGTACTACAAAGAGAGCAGAGACATGTTTGACTTGGTGACCTGCCTCCACTGGAGAAAGTCAGTTTCATAGGACCGTGCTCCCTTCCCACCAGCCCCCGCTCCAGCTTGACGACCCTCTGAGTTCCACGGACTGGTAAACAAATTGCCCATTAGAAACTAGTAAAAGTCAATCCTGGTAAATTCCCATCCTTCGGGATCTGACAGTTCCTCGAGGGCCATGAACTGCCCATCAGCGGTACACAGGTGACTTGGCCCCGTGAACATATTAAGTTCCCGGTGCTCCTAGCAGTGACTTCTTTTCCTCTTAGCATTTTCTCAGCAGACTGTAGCTGAGGATGGTATCATGGTTCTGAGACTCATGGGGCACCTACCCAGTTGGGACAGAAATTTCAAAGGGAGTAAGCTTCTGTGCTGTTCCCTTTCCTGCTGAAGGCGTCCCCTGGTGGTATTCTTTCACAAGGTTTGAACCTCAACAAAACCACAATTTCCTTCCCGCCCACCCCATTTCCATCCGCAGTTCCTCTTACCCGGAAGCTGTTGCAGCCCAGTCCGCTCTGGGCTCCAATCCTGTCCATCCTGCCCCCGAAGCAGCTGGACCTCCGCAGGCTCCGAGGGGCAGCGAGCAGCGCCCTCAGCTTGCTGTTCAGGAGGGCAGATCTATCGGAGGGTTCCCAGGGGCCACGCCCAAGGGCACCCCCATCTCTCTGGGCTGGGTGGACCTCCCCGGTCCAGGGAGGCACCTCAGAAAGGGGGCTGAGAGGGACCCCAGCTTCCTCATTCTGATCGCTTAGTACTTGTTGGGGCATAGCCTCATCTTCTAAAGGCATCTTGTCCTCCAAATGGTCCAGCAAGTTCTTTACAAAAGGAAAACAGGGAAAGGGAGACGTCTCACTGCCTGGCACAGCATCACAAAGCCCCCTCATCCCAGACCGTGCCCCTTTCCTGGCCCTACCTTGAAATCCATCAGGTCTGCGTTGGACACAGAGCCATACACGGGGTTCGCTCCGGTTTGCCCTGGGAGCTGAAACGCCAGAAAGAGGAGGAAGCTCGCGGCGATGGTGGCGGAGCCCATGCTGGCGTCGGTCAGTGGGTGGTCTGGTGCTTGCTGACTCTTCTCTCTGCTTTCCCACCCGTGGCCTTCCTCCGTCTCCGTCTCCCAGCTGCCCTGCGCCTCCTCTTTTTATAGCCCCTTGGCTCTCTGAGAGCACAAGAGGGATGGAACCCTCCCCATTCTGTCACTTGCAGCGATAAAGCAGCTGAGCGAGGAGCCAGCAGAAGATGCCCTTTTAAAGTTATCAGTCCAGCCAGCTCGTCACAGCCCCTCCGCCTTGAGCAGCTCCAACGAGCCCGGGACCCCCAGCTGCAGGAGCCACATTCTTGTTGATTTGCCTCAAGAGGTTCCCACTTCAAAGGTGTGAGAAGAGCAAAAAAGAGTCCTTGGTTATCTCACAGCGATGCCTCAGGCTTCTTTCTCATCAGCAGCCGGACCCACGCGGGGAAGCAGAGGGTGACGGTTGGCCGGCGCCCAGCTCCCCCGTTGGTTTGCGGCTCAGCTGTCAGGGACTCCAAATAAGGGCGGGAGGGGAGGAAATGGCAGGCAGCCGGCAGCTCAGCTCAGGACAAATTAGTCCAGATGCTCGAGCTGGCCTCGTACCTGACTCATCGGCAGCGAGGGCAGACCTCTCCCTCCACAGGGCTGTCCTGACACCTGGCTGTCACTCTCAGTGGTCAGGTGAAGAGGGAGTTATTTTTTAGCATACTAAGTCAGAACCAAATGTGACAAATTGTCCCAAGAACTCCACTCCTAAATAGAAACACAAGAAAAGTTTTGGGAACGCGATCATTCCTCTGCAGAGCTCCCCCGCTTCACCGCACGGCTCCCCCCAAGGCGCTGGGGGAGATTGGCGCTAAGAGGATACAAGCATTTTCATTTATAGAAGTTTGCTGCTTCTCAGACTCTGGTTTGAAGCTTGTAATGCCTCACATCTCGCCGGGAAAGCTCCCGTGGAGAAGTTGGCTGCTGGAGCGAGGTGGGATGCAGCTGTGACCCATGGAATTTCCCTTAATGCCTCCCATGTCCTTCTCCAAGGCCAGGCAACGGATGAGCCACTGAAGCTGCCATTTTCCTGGTCCCCAAAAGAGAAGTACCAGGCAGCGAGCCTGTCCACATGTAATGAGTGGCCTCCACTTACTAAGCACTGGACTTAACGCTCTACACTCTTCAATGTAACGTATCCGGGGGAAACACTACACTTGAAGGGATGAGAGCCCCGCATTGCAGCCCCAAACAAGCCAAACTGCATACATCTTTGGGGCCTTATTCTCCTCATCCGTGAGGCTCATAAGAGCTATTAATATGTGAACGTAGTTTGAAGTGTGAATTGCTATATATTTGCACGATGCTCACAATGGTTGTCCTTACTGGTTGGTTGGAATGTGCCGGGTACCGTGCTGAGAGCTTTAGACGGATTCTTTCCTTTTCATCACCAGCCCCAGAAGGTGGGTAGTATTGTCCCCATTCATAGAGGGACAGAACTGAGACTGGGAGCATCTGTCACTTGCCCCATGTCACTCGGCAGAACCAGGACTCGGACCCCAGGTCTGACGCCAACGCCTGTACTCTCCACCCACTTCCCAGATCCCGCTGCTTCTTTGCACGAAGGTTCCTTAACAAGCCCTTTAGTCTCAGTTCCTGATTAAACACCACCCTAATCCCAGCCTCTCAGGTTGCCTCTGAGCACCTCCTCGCCTTCCCCCTGCCCTGGGACTGAGCTTTGCGTGCTTGGCAAGTCTGCAAGTATGCGGACTATCTCAGGAAAGCACCACATCCAAGCCCCATGACCTATTTACACACCTAACGTGTTTCAATCTACCCCGTAGAAGCTCAGGAAATGTGGGTGGAATGACAGCTCTGTCCTGGCCGGACCCTTCCCCAACTGTGCTCACTCCTGGGCTGATCAGAGAGAGAGGCTGTTACGCAGTGAAAAGGCAGGAAATCCGGGCATTACGGGGCCAGGGGTCATGAGGGGTGTTTGGGGGGGTTTTATTCTAAAGGAGAAAAGATTTGGGTTGGCCAAACTCAACTTGAAATCTGAAATGAGCGCAATTCTGAGTAGGAGCGCTGGGGGCAAAGAACCGCTCTATCCTGAAGAGTCTCTGGAATGTGCTCACAGTTTAATAGCTGGGGTGGCAGTGTTATTATTAGCAAAGAGAATTCAGTGAGCAGTCACCCTGGGGGAACTGATGCTCCGCGCTGCGTGCGTCACACAGCCTGTCTCCTGGAGATACCCTTTGAGACAGACCTTTGATGCAGGCAAGACTTCCAGAAGGGCATCGTGGCGGGTGGCCTCTGCCACGGCTTGGCCTCTGGGGGCTGATGCGGTTCCTGCGTCCTGAGCCACTTCTGAAGTCTGTTGGTGGCCCAAGGAAAAGTGGAAATCCCGTCCAAGGTTCCAGAAGGAGAATTTCAGAATTTTCCCAGTTCCCTTTATTAAAGTTACATTTCGTCTTCCAGAGTGAAACTAGAGTGGGGCACGAGTGTCATTTGTTGAGTTTCTTCTATTGTTTTGGGGTTTTTGTGGAAGGTGGGTGGCAAAAAAAAGAATACTTAGGTTTATTGCCCTGACTTTGTATAGGACCAGCACCACCCCCTGCACTAACAGGGCCCAGGGCAAACAGATAATCCCCAAACACACTTACCGCCCAACCCTCTTAAAGCCTTTGACTCGTCCCTGAAATGGAAAATGCCTTGACGTACAGTTTCTCTTCATTTTCGTGCCCCTGTTCCACTTCGGGGGGTATGTGTGGAGGAGTTAATATTTAATGGGATGTTTAGAAGCCAGCCTGTGGGAGTGAGAGAGAAGAAAAGCAAAAGGTACAGAAGACCAGGCCCACCCTCCACCTCCACCTCTCGCAGTAGCTGAAAAATCAAAAGGCTTTATTTCCTTATCACTGGAAAGAAGTCATCTTAGTCATATGGTGGAACAAATGCTGCAGGTGGGTGGGAGGATCCAGAATGGGGTAACTCCAGTTTCTAGCCGAGTTTGGTTTCATGACTCTCCGTGGGGATGCTGTGGGCTGCCTCGGGGAGCCATGAGGGCCCAGCAACGTCACATGTGGGCAGAACTGGTGTGAAAAACCCATCACATTCATGGGACAAGTCTGTTAGACCTAAATAGCCTAAAGCAGAAGCCCCAGTTGGGAGAAGTTGGTAGGACATTGGTGCGTATTTAGGAATGATTGCTTTGGACTTTGAAAACGATGTTCTGTTTCTCTGGTGCAACATGGAGGTCACTGAGACTGGAATTTGGGGGCAGCTTCCCCAGGAAAAAAGGCCCAAGATGAGTTGATTTGCTAAAGCTTATGAGGGTTCTAGTTCAAGGGAAGTAAGAGTGAGGAGCAAAGGGAAGTGAGATAGTGTATTAGTCAACAACTGCTGCGTGACAAATTACCCCAAACCTTGGCAACTATACATCTATTATCTAATAGTTCCTGTGGACCAGGAATCTGGCTCTGCTTTAGCTGGGTGCCCCTTGTTCAGAGCTCACACAGGCTACAGTTAAGATGTTGGCCGGGGCTGCGGTCATCTCAAGGCTTGGCTGGGGGTCTGCTTTCAAGCTCACTCATGTGTCTGTTGGCAGGTCTTCGGGTCCACACTGACTGTTGGCTGCAGATGTCAGTTCCTTACTGCGTGGACTTCTCCACAGAGATGCCGCTGACTTCCTTTAGGTACAGAGGGAAACACTATGTAAGCCATCATCTCTCTGTAACCTAATCTTAGATGTGGTACCCCATCATTTCTGTTGTACTGTGTTCATTAGAAGTGAGCCATAATGTCCAGCCATACTCAGAGGGAGGGGATTACCAAGGGGTGAATACCAGGAGATGAGCATCAATGGGGGCCATCTCAGAGGCTGCCCACCACAGGTAAGGAAAGAGAAAGAGCAAATATAAAGCGATATGTTACCAAGCTGGTCACAGCTTTGCAAAAACAGCTTAGTGGTTGGTTGGTCAGCTGGTTGGACGTGCTGCACATCTCCAGAGAGCTCTGTGGAACCCAGCACCTTTGAACAGTCTACAAAGAGAAAAGGATGAGGGCACTGCATTAGATCCCTAGGGCTGCTGTAACCAAGTACCATAAACTGGGTATCTTAAAACAACAGGAGTGTATTGTCTCACAGTTCTGAAAGCTAGAGTCTGAAATCAAGGGGTCAGCAGGGCCAGGCTCCCTCCACAACCTGTAAGGAAGGATCCTTCCTTGTCTCTTGCAGCTTCTGGAAGCTGTCGGCAATCTTTGGCATTCCTTGACTTGTACATGCATCCCTCCAATCTCTGTCTCTGTCATCATATGACCGTCTTCCCTCTCTGTGTTTCTCTCTTTTCTTCTTATAAAGACACTAATCATATTGGAATAGGAGCCCACCCTACTCAAGTATGACCTCATCTCAACTAATTACATCCACAATGACCGTGATTCACAAACACCCCCTCCAGCATACCACCCAAGGACATACATGAGGGCCCACCCCTGCACCTTGCCCTCCCTAGGGGCCTCACAGGGAGGGGGAGTCACTCGCTGGCTAAGGCATGAAGGTTCTGCTCTCTCCCCCGATGCAGGAAGAACCAGATGGAGGAGTTCAGGGCAGGGAGGCCAGTTAGGAAGCTGGTGTGCCAATATGAGTGGTGAGAGAAGGAAGGAGGAGTGGACATGGTACTTGCCTGGGTGGTCCAGCCAAAGAACGGAGTCAAGGAAGATTCCAAGGGCTGAAGTCATCAAGGGTGGAGCCCTGGGAGAAGGTTTACTCATTCGGGAGTGTCATAGTTTGGGTTCTCCTGAATCTGAGACAAGTATTCAAGCAAAGTAGTTTATTTTGGAGATAATCCCAGGAAATACTGGCAGGAGGGTGGGGAAGTGACCAGGGAGAGAAGGAGTTTAGCTGCACGGATCACCGTGGGCAGTTGCAGCTTAATCCCAAGCCCCCCCCACAGAGAAATCCAGTAACCAGTGAAAGATACACACCACCTGTGAACAGAGGGCTCTCTTGGTGTTGACTGAGTGTTGTTCCTGGTCCGTGTCAATTCCCCAGCACTTCCTGCCTGCCCGCAGGAAGTGGACTCTGGCTGCCAGAGAAAGTCCTCGGGCAGGAAAGTACAGTGCTGCTGGATAAAATTAGGGCTCGTGTGCACTGAAGCAGCAAGGGCAGGGGCTGTACTTGGCAGTGCCAGAGACAAGACACTGCGGGCACAAGGGTGGGAGCCAAGGTCCCATGGCTGAGATGTTCCAGGATGCCCAGACAGCTGTATGGAGCCTGGCTCCTGACCCCACGGGAGGAACGGGCCACTTAGTAGAAAAGCACTGATCGCATGAAAAATCCTACAGAGACAGGGATAGAAGGTTGAGAACTGCAACACGAACAAAGACAAATGGCCAAGTTCATGACTTTGTTTACACCTGGTTCTGCATGAGGAAAGAATGCACTTTTCTTTCTTGCCACAAATCATTCTCAGAAGAGTCAAAGCTGGGAATTCCTTGGCCGTCCAGTGGTTAGGACTCTGTGCTCTCACTGCTGAGGGCCTGGGCTCGATCCTTGGTTGGGGAACTAAGGTCCCAGGTCCCACAAGGCGCACGGCGTGGCCAAAAAAAAAGTCAAAGCTGCCACGAGAGGGATGGAGAGGGGAATGCAGCATCAGTGACATGAGATGTAGCGTTCAGGCCCAACACTGTCCTGACTTCAGTAACCTCAAAACTGGAGACCCAGCAAAGCCAGTCTACCCTCTACCGAAGCTCCTTCCAGCTGTGAAGCTGTGGGCTAGGCATCCTTGGGCCTGTGTCCACCAACATGTCTTTCTGGGTAGATTCCAGTGACAAGGATCCATGGAGACACGTAATCTGGCAGCTTCTTTGGAGGACGAGCTTGATAATAGGAAAGTCAGGGAGGACAAGGCCATGGCTATAGCTACATGGGGATGTGTCTGAAGGGGCCAGGGTCACAGGTGAGGGAGGGCTGGTTCTAAAGGGCACCCATAGATGATGCATGTGCCACAGCACTGCCCCAAACACCAAACACAGGGGGAGCTCAATGAGATGTCACTTCATTGGGTACATCAGGCCACCCACTCCCCATCCTCCAGAAGACATATTTGCTTCCTTCACAGTTTGTTTTGGGGTCCTCTCTCCTGGACTTTTGCTTGGGGAAAAGGTTCAAGTAACAGGATATATCTGTATCATACATACAGACTCCACTGCCTGGGCCCTACTTATGGAAGAGCTGGACTTAGCTGGAAGAATTCTGAAGTGCTGGCTGGGTTTGTAGAGTGGGCATTCTGGGAGGAGGTCTGTCTTCATCACCTGAGCAGGGGGAGAAAGTTGCCAATATGCAGCAGCCCCAGATGGGGAACTGAGTGATGCCATTAAGAGGGGGAACTTCCAACCCACCAGCAAGCCTAATTCACTGGCTTGGGAAAGGTTGGGTTGTGCAGTGGTTAGGGGCCTGGCTGCTGGACCAGTATGCGTGGGCTTGAATCCTGGCTCTGCCACTTACTAACTGCGGGACCTGAGAAAGTCACATTACCTCTCTGTGCCTCGATTTCCCCATCTGTAAAATGAAGGATAATAAGAGTCCTTCCTGCATAGTTGTTGCAAGGACTAATATGAATTCATGGAACTGGGCCTGGTACATAGTGAGGTCTTTATAAATGTTAACTGTGCTAATTACTCATTACTGTCCTGGGTCAAAAACATTAGGCAGGGCTTCCCTGGTGGCGCAGTGGTTGAGAGTCCGCCTGCCAATGCAGGGGACACGGGTTCGTGCCCCAGTCCAGGAAGATCCCACATGTCGTGGAGCGGCTGGGCCCGTGAGCCATGGCCGCTGGGCCTGCGCATCCAGAGCCTGTGCTCCGCAGAGGGAGAACTCACAGCAGTGAGAGGCCCGCGTAGCACAAACAAAACAAAACAAAACAAAACAACACAAAAAAAACATTAGGCAAAGATGGCTCACAGTTTTATTGGAAAATAAGTTGGTCCTAAAACCTTACCTTCAAAATCTGAATCTCATTAGATATGTCCAATGCACACTGGGTTAAAATGAGAAATAACACGAAGACCCACCACTTCTCTTTCCCTCTCACTCAAAGAAACATCAGAGGAGAACAGAAAAGCCATACGAGAGTCCCGTGGATCTCTGCTCAAACCTCAGTGTTGGCACTTAGCAGCTGAATGCTTTCAGGTAAGATGCTTCCCTTTTCTGGGTCTCAGTTTTCTCATCCATAAAGAGGGGATAATAATAGTCCTGTCCTCCTGCAGAGCTGGGATCGTAAAAGGCATTCTAGGCAAAGGAAACGGCATGAGCTGAAGCCTGGGAGCCTGAAAGCAGGAGAGAGCTCTGCAGCGTGACCTGGGATGCCTAGAACCCAAGATGCAGGGGAAGGAGGACCCTGAGAGGAGAGGGCAGTGACCTCTACCAGGACTCCCTGCTGATTAAGGCAACACAGTAGGATTCTAGTGCTTGTCTCCTTTTCTGCCTTGGAATAAAGGTCTTCTCCCTCTAAGGCAGAGAGGAAGTGAAGACGTGGGGCCCCGAAGGAAGGCACCCTGAAATGCTGGGCCTCTTTCAGGCACTTCTAAACTTATGGGCTCAGGAAATGAAAATGCTATTAAACTCAGGGTTTAGGAGCCACCTTTCCAGGATGACATCAGGAATTGAAGACTTGCACCTGAGGTTTGGGGCAGATGGAGGGCTCACCCCCATCAGGAATGTAAATAAGCTGGCATATCTCCTTCTCTCACTCTCTTTCCCTCTCTCTCTCACACACACACACACGCACACACACACCACACACACACACACAAAGCGCCCCCAATCTCTGAGAGCTTCTGGAAATGACAAATACAGGGAGAGGGCCTCTAATGGCAGAATTCCAGGCAAAGGGAAGGCTACTGTCAAGGGGCAGATACCTTGACACACACCCTCATGTCACAGGAATACATCAGGGCCCATTCAACTCCCAGGGAGAAACTGCCGGCCTCTGAAAAGTAGTTTCTGGGAAGTGCCTCAAGTGCTTGAGATATTTAGAGACTTTTCAGAGCATGAAAAGCCCTTAAAGCAAAGCAGCCACCACCCCCCACCCCCCCCCAACTGTTTGACCAGCCCTTGAAGCTGTGTCCCCGCCCCACCATTAGGACATCTTTGGGATCTTCAAGAAAACACAGGGTTTGACTGTTCTTCAATGACGGATTATTTTTTAGAACACTGAGACAAATCAATTTCAAAGGAAAAAGCTATAATATTGACTTTATTTCATCATGGAAAATTTGTGCTCAAAGATAAGAACCATCTCATATAAAAAAACCAAATAAATAAATAAATAAGTAAAAATAAATAGGAGTTGCTTCAAAGGGGAGCAGGGGGTTGAGGGAGAATCGGATGCCGCCAGGACCTTCTCTTAATACCTCCTCAGCACTGTGTGGGGAAGAGAGAGAGTGATGATTACATTTGGGCGGGAGGCAGGCAGGACCTGAGCTCCCCCTCACCATGTGCCACCTTCAGTCCATCTGGATGTCTGAGGCTTTGGAATACTCTACCTCCCTGGACCTTGTTTTCCTCGTTGTAAACTGGGGATTGCTGTCCCCCTGGTGATCTTGCCCTCTGCCCTTGCAGCTCTAGACAGTTCAGGGGAAACCAGGAGGAAAATGTTTAATACTCTTTCTGCGCCAAGAAGGGGCTGCCAAGGCAATTGACCGAATTACACGGATGTAATTCATGGGATGACCGAGTTACATCCTAAGGTGATTCTGCCCCTTTTGGTAAGAGAGGCAGGAGGGGGTTAGAAGGTGGGTGGGAACTCACAGGCATGGTAATGAATGTTGTCAAAATTTAATATTTCCAGAAAGGCGCTCCTTGACCCTGAGGACTGACGGCAAGAAAGAGTGATATCCAGGTGTCCTTTGCTCAAAGTTTGGTCCCGAGACTTCAAACCCAGAAAGGCGGCACGCGGTGGGAATGGGGGTGGGTGCTCACCATTGCAGCCCAGGCCGCTGAGGGAGCCGATCCGGTCCAGCCTCCGCCCAAAGCAGCCGGAGTCGCGCATCATCCTGGGGCTTCGTATTCCCCGCAGGGCCTGGAGGACGCTGTTACCGGGCCCGAGGAGTCCCGCGGGGGCGGCCGCCCGGGTCTCCCAGGCTTCTGCGAGGCCGTGGCCCTGCTGAAGGGGGTCTAGGTCCATCTGCTCGGCCTGCAGCTCCAAGACCCTGCCTCGTAGACGGCCCAGCAGTTCCTGCGATGGGTGGGGGAGGCGGAGCCTCAGGAACCCGCACCTGGGCCCAGCCGCTCTCGATGGCGCCAAGGCAAACCGACCGCCTTGGGGACGGGGGTCCCCGCACCCAGCCTCGCCGCTTTCTCACTCTCTTATCACTAATTCCCAGGGGAGGGTGGGGACCTCTTGGGACGGTGGGTGGGGGTAGGTGGGGACCCGTTAATTGCTGCTGTCGGTGCCCTCCCGGCGAGCCGGGTTTACGCAGTTCGGCAGCGCTCACCTGTATCCCGCGCAGTTCCGAGGCCGGGCCGGGGCCACCTAGCGGGTAGGAACGACAGCGTGGCAGCGACAGGTGCAAAAACAGAAGGAGCATGAGCGCCCGGGGCAGCGTCGTCTGGGGGTCCATGTCGTTGGAGGGGCGGAGAGAGGTTGCCGCCGCTGCCGCTGCGCTGGGTCCCGGTTCACGTCTCACCCGCTGGGTCCTCGGGCAACGGCGGCCTTTTATCCCCCGTCCTGAGAGCCGGGCCGGCCCTGCCCCTCTGGGTTATCTCTGATTTATCGGCGCGTTCCGGCCCGGCCCGCTGAGCTCAGGGCGGGGGAATGCACCTCTCCGCGAGGAGGGGTGGAGGCCGGGGAGAGCAGGCCTTGTATAGAAATGGGCCTGGCCGACAACGGGAGCGCGCGGCCGGGGGGAGTTGGCGGGGTTGGGTAGACACCGCTATAGGTCCTTTGTCTCTCGCTTCCCCCTTTCCTGCAAAAACCCCGGGGCCTTAGAGTGTCTCTTTTCTCGTTCCTCCCCCCCCGCATTCCTGGAGAGGGCAGAGGGAACCCCAGCGATCAGAGGCCCGACGCAACTGCCGGGCGCACGGGGTGACTCAGAGAAATCACAGACCCAGCCGCCACCCCCGCGCCGCAGCGCGTCTTCCCTCCCCGCCTGTAACTCTCCGCACCTTGCTCGGCGGCGGGTCTTCCGGGCGCTCTGACCGCTGTCCGTGGTTCTGATCGCTCTGAGCCAACAACGCAAGAGGACTCGCTCTCCTCAACGTGGGTCTTGCCAGAAAGACAAGCGTGGGGCAGGGGCAAGAGACGTCTGAGACCCCTCTCCGCCCTCTCACAACCTCCTGCACTAGGATGCTAATTCTCCAGTGTCACCTGATTAAAAGTCTGGGTATGACAAGGAACTTCTGGAATGCTGACCCTTCTTCCATCCCTTAAAGTGTAGAGCTGATTTGACAGGAATTTTGAGAGGCAAGGCCCAGAGATGAAGTCATTCAGGAATGCTTCTATCACAGCTCCCGCAGGTGCCAACACCTCCTCTCTCCCACCAAGCCAACATAACGGAAAAAACAAGGATGACTGGAAGACGGTTATCTATTTGGTGGGACACTAAGGGTGTGAAGGAGTGCCTTCCACAAGGCCTCCTTCACCTGGTCGGCCATGATCTCATTCCCATTCGCAGGTGGTCTGCGCCTCCTGTCTGCGATTACAAAAGGGCCTCCATAGAAAAATGGCCCTGGGAAGAGACACTGCAGATTAAATCCCCCCTAAAGTGTGCATGACTGATGTCACCACCCCTACCAGATAACTTGTGCTGAGAAGCAGCAGGATGAGGGGGCAGCATGGTTTAGGAAAGGAAATGTGTCATGACGGAAGTGGAGAAAGAGGCAGCAAAGGGCAGAAGCTGAGACTTCTAAGCAAACCTGGCCTGAAAAATAGCATCTTCCAGGTATTGAGTGAGAAAATTGTTATTGTAGTTCTTCACTTTTCAGATAAGAAAACTGAGCTCAGAGAAATTAATCTGCTTTCTTTTCTTTTTTACATCTAAATTGATTTTTAACTTTTTTTTTTTTTTTTTTTTTTTTATGTACGCGGGCCTCTCACTGTTGTGGCCTCTCCCGTTGCCGAGCACAGGCTCCGGACATGCAGGCTCAGCGGCCATGGCTCATGGGCCCGGCCGCTCCGCGGCATGTGGGATCTTCCCGGACCGGGGCACAAACCCACGTCCCCTGCATCGGCAGGCGGACTCTCAACCACTGCGCCACCAGGGAAGCCCCAGCACCTTGATTTTAACCCAATGAAATACATATTAGACTTTAGATCTCCAGAACTGTACGAAAATAAATTTGTGTTATTTGAAGCCCCTAGGTTCAGGGTAATTTGTTTCAGTAGTAATAGGAAACTACTACAACATATGTAAAATCCTGAGCACAGCGCTTGGCACTTCATGACCCTCCCCCGTAACGGTGGCTGTGGCGGCAGTGTTGGTTCTCTCCAGCATCAGACCCTAGGTGGGCGGTGCTGGGTGCTAGCCGTGCTGGCTACAAAGGAAGAAGGAAGACCCTTACTTCACTCAGCAAGTCTTCGTTGAAGGTCTGGGCTCACAGCGGTCTGGAGTCCAATCCCTGGGATCAAATTGCCTGGATTCAATCCCACCTCAGTCTTTTGCTACTCAGGCAAGTTGCTTCATCTCTCATAGTTTTTCATGTCCACCTCATAGGGTTGCTGTGAGATGAAATGGGACTGCGCAGGTAAAACTAAGCTTTCTGGGCTTCCCTGGTGGCGCAGTGGTTGAGAATCTGCCTGCTAATGCAGGGGACATGGGTTCGAGCCCTGGTCTGGGAGGATCCCACACGCCGCGGAGCAGCTAGGCCCGTGAGCCACAACTACTGAGCCTGCGCGTCTGAAGCCTGTGCTCCGCAGCAAGAGAGGCCGCGATAGTGAGAGGCCCACGCACCGCGATGTAGAGTGGCCCCCGCTTGCCACAACTAGGGAAAGCCCTCGCACAGAAACGAAGATGCAACACAGCAAAAATTAATTAATTAATTAATAAACTCCTACCCCCAACATCTTCTGTAAAAAAAAAAAAAAAAAGTGCACACTCCTTATGCAAAAAAACAAAAAAAACCCACTAAGCTTTCTGCTGGGAGGTGGGGATGCAGAGTGGACAAGACAAATCCCACCTTTGAGGAGCATACAGTGTAGGGAGAGAAACAGACACAGTCACAGGCCCCTAGGGTGACGTGGTGACTGATCCAGCACGGAGACCTGGGTGCTCTGGGAACATGGCAGGAACACTCCGTTGAGGAGAGAACTTCCTGGAGAAGGTGGTTCTGGGCTAATGCTTTGAGGGATAAGAATGAATCAGCCATGACAGGGAAGATGAGGAGTGTTCTGGGCAAAGCTGGGGGACTGGTTAACTGCTCAACTACAGCCCCCAGTGTCTTAGTCCATTCAGGTTGCTGTAATAGAATAACTACCGTAGATTGGATGGATGAAACAACAAAAATTTATTTCTTTTAGTTCTGGAAACTGGGAAATATAAGATCAAGGTGCTGGCAGATTCAGTGTCTGGTGAGAGCCCCCTTCCTCGTTCATAAGCTTTCTTTTCACTGTAACCTCACATGGTAGAAGGGGTGAGAGAGCTCCCTGGGGTCTCATTTATAAGGGCACTAATCCTATTCATGAGGGCTCCACCATTACACTGGGGGTTAGGTTTCAACATGTGAATTTTGTGGGGGACACAGACATTCAGTCTATAGCACCTAGGCTCTTGGCAGAAGAAAGAAGCAGGGAAGGAAATGTTTGGGGCAATTGGGCCTGTCAGGTAGAATGGCCCAGCTGCAATTGTACTGAACTACTTCTATGCAGCTCCCCCTCTCATCCCATCTCTAGCCCAGCCCTGGGCAGCTATGGGGTAGCAAAGAGGAAGCAAGGAGCACTGCCCCAGGAGTCAACTGGTGGCCAACCTCTGCCCACTGCTGTCTCACTGAGTGGCTTTATGCAAGTCCTTTCTCTGCCCTGGCACTCTGTTTCCCCTGTGTAGAAAGAAAGAATTAGACAAGGAATTCTCCCAGCCACAAAAGTGTTCTTATAGTCAACTGCCCCTAGTTCATGGTCAGGTCTGCTTGCCAGCTTCCAGCCCCCAGTAATACCTCCGTCTTCTGTGACCCTTAGACCTTCTCCAAAAGCCAGAAACCACCTGCAGAGGGACATCAGATCCTTCACAGCTGTGATAGGCGCGCGCGCGTGTGTGTGTGTGTGTGTGTGCGTGCTCGGGGTCCTTTAGAAACCAGTCTGAGTGTGTGGATCTTCTCTGCTCTTGAAGTGAATCTCTAGACTGATGGTTAACAGAGGAAGGTCTGAGTTTGGCAGCCTGAAAGAAAAGAGCTATTAACTCTTCCCATCTCATGTGCAGCCTCGCCAGCAGCATTCAAAGCATCTGACTAGAGTGGAGGGGTTGCTTATGTGTTGCAGGGTAATAGTCTCTCTCTCTCTCTCTCTCTCTCTCTTTCTTTTCTTTCCTCTCTCCTTCACCTTGCTACAACCTCATAAGGAAAAAAGAATTCTGAAAGGGTCACCTTATCCCTTCCACCACTTCCAAAACGTATAGTACTCATTATTTGTCCCCATAGCTGACATCCTAGTGACATCATTGGGGTCCCCGGACTCAGCAATGCTTGAAGTCAGTCTACTTTGGCTCTTTGGTTATGTGAACTTATAAATATTCCCCCCTTTTTTGCCTAGACAAATTTAAGTTAGATTTCTATCACTTCTGTCTCAAAGATTCCTAACCGACACAGTCCCCGAAAGAAACGGCATGCCTTTCTTTTAGAAATGTATCTTGAGAACAAAATATCTCAGCCCTTGGTAACAGCCCCAGGTCTAGAGCCTTTGCAGACAAAACTGCTGAGCACTGTCTAATTTAAATCTCTCCTCTTGTAATGTGAGTTTATCCCCATAGTCAGACAGAAAACATAAAACATGTTCAATAACTTTCCAAAAGGCTAGAAAGTCGGAGATGGATCAGCTGGTGGGAGAGATGCAGGAGGAAGGATGAGAGGTACACTTCAGAATACACATCCTACAGGAGCTCTGTCCTGGCACAGTGGGGATAGATGGAGGAATTAGAAGGTCCAAAGCCTGGCTTCAAGTTGCTTACAGTCTAAGTGGGCAGACAGACCTCCCCCTTCAGCAAGCTAAAGAGGGCTCCTTAAGAAGCAGGGCTAAGGACACATGTTGACCTCCCACCCACCAGCAGACATCTGTGCAGCCTGTGATGCTGAGCCAGAGACACCATGGGAAAGTGGTCCCTCTGCCTCCTGAGGCGGTTCCCTCCCAAGGTCCTCCTGATCCAGGAATCTTGCCTCCTTCCTGCAGGAGAAGAGACAAAGGACTACCTCAGCTCAGAGCCAGGAGCCTGGAAATGGGTGTGAGATTGCTCTCTGACCCTGCTAATCCAGTAGAGACACAGGGTCTGCATTCAGTGTCCTCCAGGGATGCTGCTCTTAACCTCAAAGGGCGGGGATGGGGGCATTGGCTTCACTCAGCCTGTCTGGTTTGAGTGGCTCAGGGTCACCAACTAAAGGACTGGTTTGGGCTCCAGGGGGAACAGCCATGTCGGGGAGCCCCTGGAGGGATGCTCCATGGCCCACCCTGGCTGACTGGGGGAAAGCAGCTGACCTCAGAGGGAGGAGCTGACCATGGACAGGCTTGTGCCCTGTGCCCAGCTGGGAGAGTCTGTCCCCACGCCTGGGACTCCCTAATTAAACGTCTCCTATCTAGACTGGCCGGGAGAGAGAGCATTAATGATATCCACCTGAGGCCAGGTGCCAACTCTGGGGCTCTCCCACAAGCGGAATCCCTGCTGGCGCAGCTCAGCCCAGTAGACTGGGGCTCACATACACTAAAAGGTTAGTCCCTAGTTGTCTGAAATTCAGGTTTAACTGGGCGTCCTATAGTTTTACGTGCTCAGCCTGGCAGCACTAGACGGGGAGTGGAGGGTGGGGCTTGCGCGCTTCTCCCTTGCACGGGGTTCTTCTGTCCGCAGGTACTGGAGGTGGGAATCAGAGTGAGCGGGGCATCCCCCAAATTTCATTAGCGCCTGCACCCCGTTCCACCTGGCGGCCCTTGGGTACCCGGTGCCTGCCTTCACTGCGAGGGTCCCCCGCAGCTCGCCCTCAAAGGCGCTGACATCCCACGTTTGGCCACCTCGCGGCCCCCCGGGGCGGGGACAGCGCGGCCCTTGGCTCAGAGGGTCAAGAGGGTCGTGCCCAGTGGCGCCGAACCCCAGTCCCAGCGGCTAATTACCGCCGCGGCAGCTGCAACGCACCTCCCCTACTCGTGGTCATCATCGTTCCGCAGGCTCCCCCCACCCCATCCCTCCCCCTGTATCAGAGGAAAGAGCACAGGCTCACGACCCCAACCCCTGATGCGAGTCCTGTCTGGTCACTGAGCTTCCGGCTCTGTGGAAGCCGCATCCCACGGGGGCCTCATTCTCCACACCCAGCCTGCGGAGGTGGGGCTGAGGGATGGGTGAGGTTTTAGCACCAACCTACCCTCGGCTCTAAGAGATACCGCTGTGCCACCTCGAGCAAGTCACGAACCTCTCTGTGCCGCTGCTTCCCCTTCTGTAAAATGGGAACAATATGGTCCTGTGTGAGGATCAAAGGGATTAACCCGCATACAGCGCTTGGGAGAGCGCCACGCAGGTACCAGCTCCAAGAAATTCTGTCTGCTCTGCTGGTTGTTTTTTTCCTTTTTTTTTACATAAATTTATTTATTTTTGGCTGTGTTGGGTCTTTGTTACTGCACTCGGCCTTTCTCTAGTTGTGGAGGGCGGGGGCTATTCTTCGTTGCGATGCTCAGGCTTCTCATTACGGTGGCTTCTCTTGTCGCAGAGCATGGGCTCTAGGCACGCGGGCTTCGGTAGTTGTGGCTCGCGGGCTCTAGTGCACAGGCTCAGTAGTTGTGGCGCACGGGCTTAGTTGCTCCACAGCAGACCAGACCAGGGATCGAACCCGTGACCCCTGCATTGGTAGATGGATTCTTAAACACTGTGGCACGAGGGAAGTCCTGCTGGTTGTTTTCTAATCTCTGCACCCTGTGCTTCCCGCAGCTCAATCTTAGATAAGGGCACTTGGAGCCTCCATCCTGTCCTTGCCAGAAAGACTGTGGAATCTCTCCCTAGAGATCTTTCACATTAGGACTTGACATCTTCACCATCAAACATTTATTAAACTAACTGCGTGTGGCATATGTTTGGCCCTTGGTCCTGAGGGGCTCCTTTTGCAAGCGAGCATTCTCTAAAACTTCTGTAGTCAAACAGCTTAACGTCTTCTCAGAACTTTCTGCTCAGCATCAGATCAGGGTGGAGTTTGCTTTTCCCGCACACTTAGTTCACCATCACCTTCTTGCCTGGGACAGGGTTCCACTCCCACTGGGCAAAGGAAATGTTTGGGTAGGAGCGGGATAAAGAATAGGATGCAGTTTAAGTTCATCCCTCCCTTAAACCCACCCCAGGGGGACTTCCCTGGTGGTGCAGTGGTTAAGAATCTGCCTGCCAATGCAGGGGACACGGGTTCCAGCCCTGGTCCAGGAAGATCACACATGCCGCGGAGCAACTAAGCCCGTGCACCACAACTACTGAGCTTGCGCTCTAGAGTCCTCGAGCCACAACTACTGAGCCCGTGCACCACAACTACTGAAACCCATGCACCTAGAGCCTGTGACGCGACAAGAGAAGCCACGGCAATGAGATGCCCGCGCACTGCAACAAAGAGTAGCCCCCACTCGCCCCAACTAGAGAAAGCCGGCGCGCAGCAATGAAGACCCAACACAGCCAAAAATAAATAAATAAACTTATTAAAAAAAAAAAAAAAACACCCTGGGTCAGGTCAGCCCCCGAAAAACAGGAGTTGCTGTTGTTGAAAGGAATCTCTGGCCATCACCGCCCCCCAGCTCTCTTCTTCCTCCTCTCCCCAGTGCATCTCCACCCTTGCCCTGGAAAAGGTAGCCTCTGGCCTCTCTCCTCATTTTACAGATGGGAAAACAGAGGCCCGGAAAGATAAAGGTCCCTACCCAGGGTCACACGGGAAGGCAATGATTCAACTGTGAGATGGGCAAAAGGCCTGTATCTGCCATTCAGGGGGGCTATAGGAATGCATGGACCTGTCTATACCACAAACACATCACACCACGTGACATCCACACTCCCAGTGTACTGAAGGCTTTCTAAGGCCAGCTGCTTTTTATTTTGAGCTAATTTCCAACTTATAAGAAAGATTGGGATTGACATATATACACTAATATGTAAAAAATGGATAACTAATAAGAACCTGCTGTATAAAAAATATATTAAAAAAAAGTTCCAAGAATAATTCAGAGAAGTCCCACATACCCCTTACTCAGATAAAACCAGTATTTAATATTTTGCCACATTTATTTTCTCTCTCCCAGGTTAGGTAAAATATAACACCTAACACACAGGCAACTGAAGAAAAAGTAGATAAGTTAGACTTCATCAAAATCTTAAAATTTCATGCATCAAAGGACACTATCAAGAAAATGTGAAAATATTTGTGAATCGTATATTTAAATGTCCAGAATATATAAAGAACTCTTACAATTCAACAATAAAAACACAGGGCTTCCCTGGTGGTGCACTGGTTAAGAATCCATCTGCCAATGCAGGGGACACGGGTTCAATCCCTGGTCTGGGAAGATCCCACATGCCGTGGAGTAACTAAACCTGTGTGCCACAACTACTGGGCCCGCATGCTACAACTACTGAAGCCAGGGCGCCTAGAGCCCGTGCTCGGCAACAAGAGAAGCCACTGCAATGAAGAGTAGCTCCTGCGCACCACAACTAGAGAAAGCCATGTGCAGCAACAAAGACCCAATGCAGCCAAAAATAAATAAATAAAATAAATAAATTTTTTTAAAAAGAAAAAATTACAAAAAAATAAAAACACAAATAACCCAATTTTCTTTTAATGGGCAAAGGATTTTGAATAGATATTTCCCCAAAGACAACATACATATTATGCAAATCAAAACCACAGTGAGATACCACTTTATGCACTAAGATGGCTATAATTTTTTTAAATAAATTATTTATTTATTTATTTTGGGCTACACTGGGTCTTTGTTGCTGTGTGCGGGCTTTTCTCTAGTTGCGTCGAGCAGAGGCTACTCTTCGTTGTGGTGCACAGGCTTCTCATTGCGGTGGCTTCTCTTGTTGCGGAGCACGGGCTCTAGGCACACAGGCTTCAGTAGTTGTGGCATGCGGGCTCAGTAGTTGTGGCTCGTGGACTCTAGAGCGCAGGCTCAATAGTTGTGGCACACGGGCTTAGCTGCTCCGCAGCATGTGAGATCTTCCCGGACCAGGGCTCAAACCCGTATCCCCTGCATTGGCAGGCGGATTCTTAACCACTGCGCCACCAGGGAAGCCCTATAATTTTTTAAAAAGAAAAATAACAAGGGTTGACAAGGATGTGCAGAAATTAGAGCCCTCTTACGTGGCTAATGGGAATGGAAAATGATGCAGCTCCTTTGGAAAACACTATGGTGGCTCCCCAAAAAGTTTAACATAGAGTTACCACATGACCTAGTAATTCTACTCCTAATCATATACCCTGGAAAAATGAAAATATGTCCATACAAAAACTTGTATACAAATGTTTATAGCAGCTTTTTTTTTTTTAGGTAACATCTACAAAAGAAAAAATTTTTTTAACATCTTTATTGGAGTATAATTGCTTTACAATGGTGTGTTAGTTTCTGCTTTATAACAAAGTGAATCAGCTATACATATACATATATCCCCCTATCTCCTCCCTCTTGCGTCTCCCTCCCACCCTCCCTATCCCACCCTTCTAGGTGTTCACAAAGCACCGAGTTGATCTCCCTGTGCTAGGCGGCTGGCAGTTTTATCATAGCTAAAAAGTGGAAACAATTCACATGTCCATCAACAGATGAATGGATAAACAAAACATAGCATAGCCATACAGGAATATTATCTACTCATAAAAGAATAAAGTACTGATACTTGCTACAACATAAATGAACCTTGAAAATATCATGCTAAATGAAAGAGGCAGACACAAGAGACCGCATATTATGTAATTCTATTTATATGAAATGTTCAGAATAGGCAAATCCATGGAGACAGGAGACTAGTGGTTGCCAGAGACTGAAAGAAGAGGGTGAACAGGGAATAGTTGGTAATGGGAGCAGAGTTTCTTTCCGGGGTGATGCGAATGTTCTGGAACTAGTCACGATGGTTGCACATCCTTATGAATATTCTAAATGTATGGTTAAATTTTTGGATATGAATTATATCAGTAAAAACAATGGAAAATTTCCTTTAATTTTCTGTGTTCTGAAACAATGAATGGAGCCTTGGGACTATCTTGACTCTAAAGTTGTGGTAGGATTTCTCCCATGAAACAATATGGGACTGGTTTTTTGTTTGTTTTCCGTTTTGCTTTTTTGGTGTTTTGGGTTTTTTGCAGGGGTAGTTTGTAGAAAAGTTTTTCTGCCTCTTCTATAGAAATAGGTCTATTTAAAATTTCAATTTATCTCAGTCGCAGTTAATCTTGGAAAACCACATTTCCCTAATAATTGATCTATTCATCTAGGTTTTCATATTAATGTGCATTGAAATGTACAAATAGTGTCTTTTGATATATTAAACTTCCTCTCTATTGATTGGTACTATTCTTCCACCCATATCCCAAACTTCGTTCTAGTTTTTCTCTGCATATAAATATATTAAATGCTCACCATCAGCTTTTCAACCTAGGTTTTCCCAATTACCTCTTGGTTGGATCAAGTTAACTGTCTAGCAGATTTCTCCAAAAGGGCACCTGTTAACTATATTCGTTGATTTCAAAACTGTTCTTCAATACCCTTTATACCTGAAGGACAACTTGACTAGACAGAAGGTTCTTGACTCACACTTTATTTCCTTGAGTCTCTTGAAAATGTCGCTCTGTCTGCTGTTGCCTTGCTTTGTACGTTGCTCTTGGGATGTCTGATCATAGCCTAATTTATTACCCTCATAAATAATTCAGTGTATTATTTTAGCCTGAGTGACCTGATGATTTTTTCTAATAATTTTATCAGTAACTGTCTTGGAGTTGATGGTTTCAGGTCAATTCTCAGTTTTTTGGAAATCTAAGTTTTCTTTTATTTCAGGAAGATTTTCTCGCATTATGGTTTTAAATACTAATCATGGTGCATTGTTTTGTTTTTATTTTCAGGAGCTACAATTATCTCTATGTTAGACTTTCTTTTCCCATCTCAAGTTCAACCACTTTTTCCCTTTTTACTTTTTTGTTTCATTCTCTCTCTCTCTCTCTCCTTTCTTCAATGTGTTTTTTAAATATTCATCTGAATCTATCTGCTTCTGGGCATCTTGTTATTTATTCTTCATTTCTAATATGATTTTGTCTTTATATTCAATGTCTTTCCTGAATTCAAGCAACTTTCACTGCATTTCTTCCTGTTTTGTGTCCATTTTTCTTCTTAGTTTTTATATTTTATTGCAGGGTTTTAAAGTCTGTATAAAGCAAGATAAATTTTTCATATTCCTGGGTATTATGTGGACAGATTCTTAGTTCAAAAACACACTCTATGTCAGTATTGTGCAGTTTTTAAATGGATGTTGGTAGCGGGATGGGGGAAGGAACAGGGGTTGGCACATCTTGTTTCTCTTTAGTTTCTATAAGATCCTTAATTTCCCCTCTGTATTAGTTTGCTCAGGCTGCCATAACAGAGTACAGGAAGACCTGGGAGATATTGTGGGTTCAGTTCCAGACCACAGCAATGAAGCGAATATTGCAATAAAACAAGTCACACAGATTTTTTGGTGTTCCAGTGCGTATAAAAGTTACGTTTACACTATACCGTCATCTATTAAGTGTTCAATAGCATTATGTCTTTTAAAATGTACATACTTTAATTAAAAAATACTTTATTGCTAAAAAAAATGCTAACCATTATCTGAGTCTTCAGCAAGTCATAATCTACTTGGAGTAGTAACATCAAAGATCACTGATCAGATATCGCTGTAACAAATAACAGAGTAATGAAAATAGTTTGAAATATTGTGAGAATTACTAAAAAGTGACACAGAAACACAAAGTGAGCAAACGCTGTTGAAAAAATGGCTCCAATAGACTTGCTCAACACAGGTTTGCCACAAACCTTCAATTTATATAAAACACAGTATCTGTGAAGCACAGTAAAATGAGGTATGTTTGTACCACAGACTCAGTGGCTCAAACAACAGAAACTTATTTTCTCCCAGTTCTGGAGGCTGGAAGCCTGAGATCACGGTGTCTGCAGGGTGAGTTTCTTTCTTTTTTTTTTTTTTAACATTTTTATTGGAGTATAATTACTTTACATTGTTGTGTTAGTTGCTGCCGTATAACAAAGTGAATCAGCTATGCGTATACATATATCCCCATATCCCCTCCCTCTTGTGTCTCCCTCCCACCCTCCCTATCCCACCCCTCTAGGTGGTCACAAAGCACCGAGCTGATCTCCCTGTGCTATGCGGCTGCTTCCCAATAGCTATCTATTTTACATTTGGTAATGTATATATGTCAGTGTCACTCTCCCACTTCGTCTCAGCTTACCCTTCCCCCTCCCTGTGTCCTCAAGTCCATTCTCTACATCTGTGTCTTTATTCCTGTCCTGCCCCTAGGTTCTTCAGACCCATTTGGGGTTTTTTTAAGATTCCATATACGTGTGTTAGCATACCATATTTGTTTTTCTCTTTCTGACTTACTTCACTCTGTATGACAGATTCTAAGTCCATCCATCTCACTACAAATAGCTCAATTTCCTTTCTTTTTATGGCTAATATTCCACTGTATATATGTGCCACATCTTCTTTATCTATTCATTCATCGATGGACACTTAGGTTGCTTCCATGTCCTGGCTATTGTAAATAGTGCTGCAATGAACATTGTGGTACATGACTCTTTTTTTTTTATTTGTGCGGTATGTGGGCCTCTCACTGTTGTGGCCTCTCCCGTTGCGGAGCACAGGCTCCGAACGCGCAGGTTCAGCGGCCATGGCCCACAGGCCCAGCCACTCCGCGGCATGTGGGATCTTCCCGGACCGGGACACGAACTCGTGTCCCCTGCATTGGCAGGTAGACTCTCAACCACTGCGCCACCAGGGAAGCCCACGTGACTCTTTTTGAATTATAGTTTTCTCAGGGTATATGCCCAGTAGTGGGATTGCTGGGTCATATGGTAGTTCTATTTTTAGTTTTTTAAGGAACCCCCATACTGTTCTCCATAGTGGCTGCATCAAGTTACATTCAGGGTGGGTTACTTTTGAGGTCCTCCCTCTTTGGCTTGTAGATGGCCGTCTTCTCCCTGCATCTTCACATGGTCTTTGCCTGTGCATGTCTGTGTCCTAATTTCCTCTTCTTATAAGGATACCAGTCCTATTCGATTAGTCCCACCTGAGTGACCTCATTTTAGTTTAATCACCCCTTTAAAGACCCTATCTCCAAATGCAGTCACATTCTGAGGTACTTGGGGTTAGGACTTCAAAATACGAATTTTGAGGGGACACAGTTCAACCCTAACACCCCCTTACTTCCCTCTAGTCACTGCCGCGTCTCCAAGGGCCATTTCTCTATCGTTTTGTTACCTTTTGCTGCATAACAACGCCCCCCCCCACAGAATATAGGGGCTTAAAATAACCATCATTTTATTGTGTCTCCTGGTCCTAGAGGTTGATGAGGCTCCGCTTCCCTGCTCTCACTTGAGGTGCCTCAAAGGGTTATCCTCAGATGATGGCTGAGGCGACAGGAATTCCCTGGCGGTCCAGTGGTTAAGACTCCGTGCTTCCACGGCAGGGGGTGTGGGTTCGATCCCCAGTCCCTAGTCAGGGAACTAAAATTCCCCCTGCCGTGCAGCAGGAACAACAACAACAAAAAAAGATGATGGCTGAGATGAGTGGTCTGAAGACTTCATTCACTGCTGTTAGCTGAGCTGGAGCAGCTGGAATAAGGAGGCCAGCCGAGTCCATCTCCCTCCCCGTGTGGCCACCTTGAGCTTTCCCAGCAGTAGTGGTTTTCCCCACAGCAAGTGGTCCCAAGGTGGAAGCTGCCAGTCTTCTGATAAGCTAGGCCTGGATGGTGTGTCCTCCATCATTTTCTATTGGTTAAAACAGTCACAGACCCCCTCAGATGTAAGGAGAAATGGATTCCACCTCCCAGTGGGGGTTATGAATTGAACTGTGTCGCCTCAGAATTTAATCTCCAGTACTTCAGAATATGATCCTATTTGGAAATAGGGTCTTTACAGAGAAAATCAAGTTAAAATGAAATCATTCACGGGGACCCTAATCCAATATGACAGGTGTCCTTATAAAAAGGGGAAATTTGGACACAGAGACGTGTAGAGGGAAGAGGAGGTGAAGAGTTGCAGCCACCTATATACAAGCCAAGAAGAGTCTGGAGAAGACCCTTTCCTCACAGGCCTCAGAGGGAACCCACCCTGCCAACACTTTGATTCTGGACTTCCAGCCTCCAGACCTGTGAAACAATGGACTTCCGTTGCTTAAGCCCCGATCTATGATACTTCGTTACAGCAGCCCCAGCAAACTAATACAACGGGAGAGAGGCACGCATCTATAGGAAGGGCAGGAATTGATGGCGAGCATCTTGCAGATAAGCCACCATGTCTGTTAATGGGATTCTCTCCCAAAAGCACTGCTTTATCGAAGCTGCCACCTTTTTTTTTTTTTTTTTTTACTGTACGCGGGCCTCTCACTGTTGTGGCCTCTCCCGTTGCGGAGCACAGGCTCCGGACGCGCAGGCTTAGTGGCCACGGCTCACGGGCCCAGCGGCTCCGCGGCATGTGGGATCTTCCCGGACCGGGGCACGAATCCGCGTCCCCTGCATCGGCAGGCAGACTCTCAACCACTGCGCCACCAGGGAAGCCCAAAGCTGCCACCTTTGACCTACTCACTTTCAAGCCCCTTCCCTGTAGTTGATGCCGTGAACCACAAGGTCCCAGACCAAGATCAGTATTTGGACACACAGCTGGACTTACTCCTTCTAGGAACAACTCTGTCTACACTTTGTCCATGAGCTCTGCTGTCCTCCCCCTTCCTGTCCTCCTCTTTTTACTGAATCTTTTAAGCCTCCCTCCTCCGCTGTCCCCAACCACAGATTTACAAGGGCAAAGTAGCTCTGCTGGAATTTGGTGTTTGGGGCTTACAGGTAAGTTTCAGTCTGTTGAGTTCTCTGTCTCCTAATAATGTTGAAGAAGTGGGTCACGTGTGGTTGTATGTGCGTCCTTTGTAGACCTTACGTAGGAGAGGATGTGTGCAGGGGTGTGGATGCGGGCGCTCACTGGTAAGCTTGCCAGTATACTTTAGAGGTATTGACTGAGTTCATCTATTTGATGGCTACGTTTTCCTGATAAACAATAGCTGCCTTTTGTGCTGGAAATCTTCACTGCGCCCCTGTGGAGCTTCCCGGCATCCTTCACTCTGCTCAGTGCCCCAGGAGGCCGACTTTTATGGACTGGCCTACATGCCCTCTGGCTTCGTGTTGGATCCACCCGGTGGTGGAGGCAGCAAAATATCCCAGGGAGTAAGACTAGAGAGGGAGGCCATGGTATGTTGTCTGCCAGCTCCAGCTGCCCCGTCTCTTAGGGTTGGCACCCCCCTCCCCCTCCCCCCCTCTCGGTCTCAGGCTGCTTCCAGCTTAGGTGGGGTGGTCCAGACACTGCTGCTTCCCCTGGACTCTATTCTCCGTGGTTCCTCTGTGTGCAGGCCTTTTTTTTTTTTTTAATTTACTATTTTTAAAAAAATTTTTATTGAAATAGAGTTGATTTACAATGTTGTGTTAGTTTCAGGTGTATAGCAAAGTGATTCAGTTTTATATAGATAGATTCTTTTCCATTATAGTTTATTACAAGATATTGAGTAGAGTTCCCTGTGCTATACAGTAGGTCCTTGTTGGTTATCCATTTTATATATAGTAGTGTGTGTATGTTCATCCCCAACTCCTAATTTATCCCTCTCCCCCTCCCCTTTGGTAACCATAAATTTCTTTTCCATGTCTGTGAGTCTATTTCTGTTTTGTAAATAAATTCATTTGTTTCATATTTTAGATTCTACATATAAAGGATATCATATGGTATTTGTCTTTCTGTTTCTGACTTACTTCACTTAGTATGATCATCTCTGGGTCCATCCATGTTGCTGCACATGGCATTATTTCATTCTTTTGTATGGCTAATATTCCATTGTATATATGTACCACCTCTTCTTTATCCATTCCTCTGTGGATGGACACTTAGTTTGCTTCCATGTCTTGGCTATTGTAAATAGTGCTTGTGTGCAGGCCTTTATACTCTGTGTCCACACCTTCATACACTGCCCCCTCCTTTTTTTTTTTTTTTTGGCCATGGCACGTGGCATATGAGATCTTAGATTCCCGACCAGGGATGGAACCCACGCCCCCTGCATTGGAAGTGTGGAGTCTTAACCACTGGACTGCCAGGGAAGTCCCAAGAGCCCCCTTTATTAAACCTCCTGGAATTATTCTAAGTCGGCTGCTTTCTGCTACCACCCTCACGGATACCCTTTATCTTCATCGCCATCATCATCACATAATGTTTTTGACCTTGGGTGCTTATTCCTCCTGGTTACAGCTGCTGTACCTGCTCTTCAGACAAGTCTCACAGCCCGTCCAGGTCAGGGCTGGTTCAGCTGAGTCCTCTGTGTGACGGGGAGGAAGACACCCCAGGCCCGAAAATGGGGCAGAAGAAGCCAGGACAGTCACAAGGTCCTGCGAGGAACTTATTTTAAGGCAGCCCTTTGGCCTGTCACCTGCTCTCAGCCACCATCTCCCACAAGGTTTCTAGGACCTGAAGGCTCGGAGGGTGACGGGTGACACACATACTTTGTACCAAGCTCTCCTCCCTGGGCTGGCAGGCTCTGGCCAACACCTCCCAGGAAACCACACTCTCTTCCTGCTGGACGGGGCTGGTGGGGGCTTGGAGGCACTAGATCGCCACAGGTCAGGAGTGACGGGCCAGTCTCAAGTTCTGTCCAGGACAGAGCAAGCCCAGCAGACGGCTTCCTGACAAGGGCGGGAAGGGCAGGCCAGGCAGCCGGGCCATTCAGAGGTGAGAAGCCACTCGCTCTCTTTTTATAGCAGCTGCGTTTAAACTGGGCACAGTTCTCACTCACTCATTCATTCAACAAACATTCATGGAATGTCTGCTTTCTTCTGGGTGTGGAGGATACAGCAATGGACAAAACAGACAAAAGCCTTGTCTTTGGGAAGATGATGGGGTTTGGGGGAGTTTTTGTTTGTTTGTTTTGTTTTGTTTTGGCCGCTCCAAGCAGCATGTAGGATCTTAATTCCCAGACCAGGGATTGAACCCATGCCCCCTGCGCTGGAAGCGTGGAGTCTTAACAACTGGACCACCAGAGAAGTCCTGGAAGCTTATGTTCTAATAGAAGGAGATAGACCAAAACAACCAAATAACTATGGACCTCCCTGGTGGCACAGTGGTTAAAAATCCTCCTGCCAATGCAGGGGACACAGGTTTGAGCCCTGGTCCGGGAAGATCCCACATGCTGCAGAGCAACTAAGCCCGGGCGCCACAACTACTGAGCCTGCACTCTAGGGCCCGTGAGCCACAACTACTGAGCCCATGCGCCTAGAGCCCGTGCTCCACAACAAGAGAAGCCACTGCAATGAGAAGCCCATGCACCACAATGAAGAGTAGCCCCCACTGGCCACAACTAGAGAAAACCTGCGTGCAGCCAAAAATAAAAATAAATAAATTTTAAAAAAACTAAATAACTGAAATATTTAGTATATTAGAAGGTGATAATTCTAAGGAGGAAAATAAAGCAGAGAAGAGGGACGGCTGTGTTAGGGGTTGTTGAGTTGTTAGCAGGAAGCTCAGGAAGAACTCATCAGGGAGGTGATATTGGAGCAAAGACTTAAAGGAGGTGAAGAGGGTGCCCCAATGATATTTACAGGAAGAGTGGGTCGGGCAGCCTTACAGTGTGTTGGAATGTCCACGAATGACAAAGAGGCCAGCATTAGGGAGTGGAGTGGGTGAGAAAAGAGAGACAGGAAATGAGCTCAGAGAGGTGGTGAGGGCTGGACAGAGCAGAGCCTTCTGGTTAGGACTTAGGCTAAATTTATTCCGAGTAAGATGGGGCCAATGGGGTGTTTAAGGCCAAAGAGGGATGCTCTCTGACTCATGATTTCACACTCAGTGTGGCCCTGCCTGTTCCAAAGAGCCGGCCCCAAGGACCTCTTCTGCTTCTTTTCCATCCTCCTCAGAGGTCTGGGTCCCAGCCCCATGGGGCCCCTCCTCCAAACTTCTAGTTTTAATCATTTCAACCCTTCGTTACTCCGGTCCGGGGGCACAGCTTCTTCTTGTCTCCCTCCTTGACACCCAGTGTTCTCTTAATTTTTCAGGTTTTCATGCCTAATTAACATTTTTATATGTTAAATTCTTGCTGTTAAAATAACTGGAGTGGCAACAGTTTCAGCTGGCCCCTGGCTGTACCCTCGATGGTGGACCTTCCACTGTGAACAAGACCCAATCTCTAGCTTTCAGGATGACTTGAAGGTGATGAGAGAAAACGCCTTGCCTCATGTTCACTGCAGCATGAGTTTCCCAGGGCTGCCAAAATAAGGTACCACCAATTCCTCAGCTTGAAACAACAGAAATCGATTCTCTCACCATTCTTAGAAACCAGAAGTCCAAACGCAAGGTGTTGGCTGGGTCTCGCTCCCTCTGAAGTTTCTAGGGGAGGATCCTTCCTGGCCTCTTCCAGCTTCTGGCGGCTCCAGGCGTTCATTCCTTGGCTTATGGCGACATCCCTCCAATCTCTGCCTCTGGCTTCACATCACCTTCTCCCTTCTGGGTCTCTGAGTCTCAAATCACCTTCTCTTTTTCTTTTATAAGGACACCTGTCATTGGCTTGAGAGCCTACCCCATATCCAGAATGATCTCATCTCAAGACCCTTTTCCCAAGTAAGGTCACATTTGCAGGTTCCAGGGGCTGGGACACAGACATACCTTTCTGGAGGCCACCATTCAACCCTTTACAACCCTCCATGCCCCACTGCCCACTGTTGGTCTTATTGCCCCCAGCTCTCTGCTCATCTTTACCCAGACTTCCTACCCAGTCTCCTGAGTCCCTCCACAGTTTGGCCCATCTCACTTTCCACTTTTCTTCTCTGCAGCACAAGCTGCTCCCTTGAACTGACTGACAGACAGGCCCTGAGTCCCCGGGCCCTTCACAATGACTTGGACAGCTCAGCTTGGTGTCATGTTCACCATGACCCTGGCTTTGACCCTGCCATTCACACCCCACCCCTCACCTTTCTTTAGCTTTGCTTCCTCCCACCCTGTTCCTCCCAGAGACCGGTATGGACCTCTATGGACAGGCTCCTCACACAGGAGCATAATTCCTTATCCATGGCTTGTCTGATTCCCCCGCTGGGGTGGGAGCTGCACAAGATATGAGTCAGGTGCACAAGGAATGGCTGGTGCAGGGCTGGACACATGGAAGGGGCCTCGCCAGACACGTGACGACTGAATGATGCATATATATGTTTACTTTTCTTTTTGCATTTACCTCTTTTAATCCATGTGTGTCTGTATTTTTTAAACAACTTTATTTGAATGTAATTCACATGCCATACGATTCATCCATTTAAAGTGTATCATTCAACAGCTTTAAGTATATTCGCAGACATATGCAACCATCATCACAGACAATTTTAGAACTTTTTCATCACCTCAGAGAAACCCCAGGCCCTTTAGCCATTATCCCCTACGCCCCGTCATCACCTCTAGCCCTAAACAACCACTAATCTTTCTGTCTCCATAGATTTGCCTATTCTGAATATTTCATATGAATGGAATCATAAGCTCTGTGACCCCTTGTGGTAGGTTTCTTTCACTTAGCATAATGTTTTCAAAGTTCATCCATGTTGTAGCATTATATATCAGTACTTCACTCCTTTTTGTAGTCAAATAATATTCCATAGTGTGGACATATCACGTTTTGTTTATTTTGTTCATTCATTCGTCCACAGATGAACATTTGAGTTGCCTCCCCCTTAGGCTATTATGAATAATACTGCCATGAACCTCCATGTACAAGTTTCTTTGTGGACATACGTTTTCGCCTCTCTCAGTTATATACCTAGGAGTGGAATTGGTGAGTCACACAGTAATGCTCATTCAATTGTTTGAGGAATTCATATATATAATTACATATAATATTCATGTATAATTTTAATTTACTTCTCTGTGTTTCCAAAGAGCTGTCATATTTATCTTTTTAAATGGCTGTTCTATAGTTCTCTGAGTTTAATATTCGGAATATAATGAACTATTTTCTAATTTGATAGCGTGTAGATTTTTTTTGTTAGTTTCAATAATGGTGCTATAAGAGTCTTTAACTAAGTAGGCTTTTTGTCCTTTTAGATTAGGGTTCCTCAACCTCAGTTCTATAGACATTTGGGGCCAGATAATCCTTTGTTGGGGTTGGGGGACTGTCCATGTGTGGTAGAGTACTTAGCAGCAACCCCGGTCTCTACCCACTTACCCAAATTGTGACAGCCAAAAATGTCTCCAGCCGTTGCCAGATGTCCTCTGGGGGCAAAATTGCACCTTACTGAGAGCCACGGTCTTAGATATTTTACTCAAGATAAACGCCCAAGAATGAGATTCACTGAGTTAGAGGCTAAGAGCCTGTTCATGGATCTCGATGCCAGCCAGCGGCCGGCCCTCCAGCAGTTCACGGCCTCTTCACGAGGGTCAGGAGAATGGGATCAGGGATCCTCACGGACACCTGTGAAAGAGCAGACCTTGCACACGGGGCCAAGAGTGGCTTCCCACTGCTGCTCGCACACCTGCAGGGGGCACCTTTCACACTGAAGCCCCTGGGAAGGGCTGCGCGGGGCACGTATACCGGGAGACACTGTTCATTCAGCATAAGATGTAAACACAGTGCCTCTAACTCGGTGGCCTCATTGTCAAGAATAAGCACACGGTGGCTTAGATCCTGCAGACGCTCTGGAAACAGATCAGGGGAGGGAGGGAAGGAGCAGAGAACGGAGAGAGCAGGAGAGGAGGAGGGAGACAGCCCAGCCTGGAGGGTCACACTCATGAATGGTGTTGGGGGGGCCCACACGTGAGGACGAGCTCATGAATGGCCGTCCCGGAACGTCCACATGAGGGATATTAATAAAGCCGTTCCGGGAGAGGACACCCTGTGCTGGGCAGGGTCAGACGCAGGAGCAGGGCTGGGTGTGCGGGAAGCAGGCCCTGTGACAGCCCCACTGTGGGAAGTAGGGGAGGCGCTGGCAGGGCACTGATGTCGCCCTGGCTGGCTCTTCTCCCGATGCTACTCCCCAGGGAAGGTGGCCATCCCCATGCGGGCTAGCTGCATCCTCCTGGACGTGGCCGGGACCTGGAGCCATGCTCCCGCATTTAAAAGACTGCGTAGAGCAATGAGAGAGACCGGGAAGACAGCCAGGTATGACAGGAAAATCAGAAAGGGGCATTGCACTGGGCTGAACAGTGTCTCCTAAAATTCATTCCACCCAGAACCTCAGAATGTGACCTTATTTGGAAATAGGATCTTTGCAGATGTAATTAGTTAAGATGAGATCGTAATGGACTAGAATGGGCCCTAAATCCAACGTGACTGGTGTCCGCATAAGAAGAGGAGAGACACAGATACAGACAGACATGCAGGGAGAAAGCCATGTAAAATCAGAGGCAGAGATTGGAGCCATGTGTCTACAAACCAAGGAACACCAACGATTTCCTGCAAACACCAGAAGCTGGAAGAGCCTCGAGCCTTTGGAGAGAGCGTGGCCCTGCTGACACCTTGACCTCTGCCTTCCAGTTTCTAGAACTGTGATAGCATGAATTTCTGTTGTTTTAAGCCACCCAGTTTGTGATATTTTGTTGCAGCAGCCCCAAGAAAGGACACGGGCATCTTGTATTTGCAAAGCGTCTTTGGTCTGGGCTCCCGCGTCCTTAGGTTTATGCCTTAGGTCTCTGGCGGACTTAGCCTTTAATGGGACAACACAGTACAGCAAGGTAGAGTTTAGGGTCCAGGAGTCAGCCTGCCAGCATTCAGATTTCAGTGCCCCCCCTTACTAGATTGAATCTCAAAAGAGGGCCACATGATCCTCCACCCTCCATGCTCTCCTCCCATTGAAAAGTGGGTCCATGTTCCCTCCTCTTGAACCTGGACAGGCTTGTGACTATGGCAGAAGTAAAGCTCTGTGACTTCTCAGGCTGGGTCATAAAATGTTGAAGGAGTTTCTGCTTTGCTTGCCCAGCAGAACACTTGCACTGGAGGCCTGAGCGGCTGTGGAAGGAGTCCGACAGCCCTGAGACTGCCTGTCATGTTGTGAGGAAGCTCAAACTAGCCTGATACCAATCAGAATTCTTGGCCTTCCCCAATCAATAGAAATTGATAAGAGGCCAGACAAGAAATTCAGGCAAGGCTTTATTGAGGCCCCTGCTGCAGCAGGGAGGAGAAAAAACAAGTAACAATTTCCCTTGCTCACTCCCTGAGGTGGGGGCCAGTTGCTTCCTTATATGGCATGAGGGTAGGGGTGTGTCCAGGGGTGGGGCTGGAGAGGTGGTTTGGGTGTTTTGCCCGCCCATTTGGTGGTGGTGTGTGCAGGGAGCACGCGCAGTACCCTGCTTTTGCTCCTGACACCCGATTTTTGCTCCCAGCTCTTCAGAAGTGGCAGTTGGGTTATTATTATTATTTTTTTGGTCTTTTTGTATCTTGTTGTCCATAATTTGCCCCAACTATGCATGCATGCAGTTATTTTTAGTTCCTTATAGTTTCTCTGTATTTTGTTGCTCAAGGAGACGTTTGCCCAGGTGCAAGCTCTGCAACAGAACGGTCCCAGGTCCCAGGTCCCAGCTTGTCTCAAGCCCACCTGGAAAAGCCCTGAGGCCACATGAGGAGAGAGAAATGCCCTGGCTTAGCCCAGAAAACAACGCCCTTATAAAGGATTTAAACTTCCCAAAGGCGCAAACTCTCTCTCTGAGTTTGCCCGTGCGTCTTTCCGCATGTACTTTGCTTTCCCAATAAACTTTTTACCTTTCTCTTTACCTTCTGCCTCCTTGCCTGAATTCTTCCTTGACAAGGCAGGCAAGAACTGGGGATTTAGGCCCTAGCTGCTGGCCTCTGTGGTCTAGTGGTTAGGACTCCTGGTCAGGGAACTATGGTCTCGCTTCCAGCTACTGCTCGCTGCCCCTTACTGCTGCACGCGTCCGAAATCGCCAAGAACTAGTTAACATTTACTGAGCACGTCCCACAGGCTCTGACCAGTTCTACACGCCAAAGGGAAGCATCTCACTCACGGGAGGAGGAAGTGGGCAGAGCCCAGCTTTGCAGGACAGATCAGGGAGGCGGCGGGGTGGGGGAAGAGGTTCGGATTTTGTCCTGGGGCATCTTCCCCACCCTTCTCTCACTCACCTCCTCCGGCCTCTGTCTAATGCGCCCCAACACGTCCCACCCCTTTTAAAATAATTTAACTTGTTTTAGTAAGCAGGCATCAGCTTTGAAACTGTACACACAAGTTGAAGTCTTTGAAGACAAGAAAAGCAGGAAACAAAGCAAGTCCTCTGCTCATCTCTCTTTATCCTTGCCATCCTCTCCTCTCCTGTCCTGTCCCTGCAATGTGCACCTTCTGCCCTGTAGTGGGAACCCGAGGCTGAGCTGCGCCCCGCTGGGCCGGGCTCCTGGCTGTCAGCACCTGCGGCCAGCAGGATTGTTGCAAACTCTGTCACTCTAACGGCTGATAAAGCCCCACGACCCGCTCGCCTGCAGCCTGGGCTTATAGTCCTGATAAGTTGGGCCTGTCAGCACTGTGTCCACACCTACTCCTGGCCCGGCCTCTGCGAGCCCACCCCTGCTCTGGGCTTCCTGCTGCCTGTTTACAGCCAAGCCCTGGCCACCGTGCCTAGGCCAGGCCCCAGTCACCTTGAGATGACCCCAGGGAGCCAGGCTTGCAGCCACAGGATCAGGAAGGACAGTTTGCTCAGGACATGGAGTGGGTCCTCCGTGCTGGAGGTATTCTGTCCCCAGTGCTGTTCAGATCCCTACTTGCAGACTGGTCTGTGTGGGATTCTGATTGTACAGGGAGGTGCAGAAGCATCCTGGCCCTTCCTAAGGCAGCCAGCTAGACCAGGGCTGTGGTCTTGACCCCAGAAAGACTTGGCAATGTCCAAGACGTTACTGGTCGTCATAACTAGGGAGGGGGTACTACCTGCTTCTAGTGGGTAAAGGCCAGGGACGCTGCTAAGCGCCCTACGGTGTATAGGACAGCCCCCCAAGAAAGAATTTTCTGGCCACAAATACCAACAGTGTTGAGACTGAGAAACCCTGAGCTGGACAACACAGGGGCAAGCCTGGAAATTGGACCTCCAAATGCCTCACCCAGAGATGCAAAAGCCAAGTCCACGCACTGCCTGGGAGCTTGGACCAGAGCAGGGCAGGGATCCTACCCTCAGGTACGAAATGCCTCGGGGAAAGGCCAACAAACTACCGCAACATCTCCCCAGGGCTGGCTCCCCACGGCGCCAGGCCCCGCCCTTCCCTCAGGCATCAGATTCAGGTACAGCCTGACTAGCAGCCCCTTGGCGGATCTCATCCTAGGAAGGACACAAGAAATAACAGTGGCTGTTTTCCTGAGCACCGACTATGATCTGGGCGCTGTGTTTCTAAACAGCAGCTCTGCGATGGAGGGATTATTACCAACCCCATATTACACATAAGGAAACTGAGGTTCAGAGCTGATATCTGATTCACCCAAGGTCACTGTCATGGTCATGTTGAAGTCCCAAACCCCAGTACCTCAGAATCACCTTATTTGGAAGTCTTTACAGAGATAATCAAATGTAAATGAGGTCTTTAGGGTGGGTCCTAATCCAATAGGATTGCGGTCCTCAAAAAAAGGAAAAATTTGTGCAGAGACATGCACACATTCAAACCTAAAGGCAGAGACCAGGGTGACGCATCTACAAGCGACGAATGCCAGAGATTGCCAGGAAACCACCAAAAGCCAGGGGAGACACGACAGACCCTCCCTCGCAGCCCTCAGAAGGCATTAACCCTGCTGACACCGTGATCTTGGACTTCTAGCCTCCAGAACTGTGCGACAAGAAACTTCTGTTGTTTCAGCCACCCAGTCTGTGGTGCTTTGTACAGCAGCCCTTAGCAGACTAATACAGTCCCACAGCTCCTAGGGGTGGGTCCACCGTGGAGCTCAGACCTGTCCAACTGCAGGCAGCCTCTGACCATGTTTCCATTACTTCTTCTGGGGCAGGTGCCCTAGCATTCGGCAGGTCCCTTGAAGTAAGGCTACAGTTTCCAGAAGTTTCATTGGGTTGCTGCTCGTAACCGTTTTTTTAAAATAAGTTCTTGTGTTTTATTTAATTAATTAATTTTTTTTTTTTTTTTTTTTTGCTTTATTGGGTCTTTGTTGCTGTGTGCAGGCTTTCTCTAGTTGCGGCGAATGGGGGCTACTCTTTGCTGTGGTGCGCAGGCTTTTCATCGCGGTGGCTTCTCTTGCTGCAGAGCACGGGCTCTAGGCACACGGGCTTCAGTAGTTGTGGCTCGCGGGCTCTAGAGTGCAGGCTCAGTAGTTGTGGCACACGGGCCTAGTTGCTCCGTGGCATGTGGGGTCTTCCCGGACCAGGGCTTGAACCCGTGTCCCTGAACTGGCAGGCGAATTCTTAACCACTGCGCCACCAGGGAACTCCCTCATTAACATTTTTAACATAACTCTGCTAAATAACATACAATCACTGTAAGTATCACCACCCCAGGCTGCTTGCAGCACGATGGTTTTTACTGTAATGAATAATTCGTCAGGACCATGTGATTCGTAGGAACACTAGTAGGTGAGTCATTGGGAGTAGACTTGGACTCTGGAGGTCTGAATGACACACGCAGGTCCAAATCCCAGTTCTACCACCCACCAACAGTATGCTCTTAGGCAAACCTCTCAGGATCTTCCAGCCTCGGTTTTCCCAGTCTGTAAAATGGGTGTAAAAAGAGTGTCTGCCCTATGGAGTTTTCATGATGATTGAGTGACATCATGCTTGTGAACTGCTCAGCACAATTCTTGACACATCGTACTCCCTGAGTAACTAGCTGCTATCGTGATTATTACTATTAGTACGACTCTATCGTATGGTCCCAGGAAGACCGAGAGACGTGGCTGTTGACGATGACTGAATTTCATCTCTGGGTCCCCTGCCCCGTTTCCCAGTGCTCTGCCATGTTTCTCAGAGCTGGGCCTAAGAAGACCTTGGAGATTCAGGATCGAGGTGCTGGGGCCCGCCCAGCACACTTTTCTTCACACGGTTCCCAGAGGAAGTCACATGGTGATCACACACAGAGCATGAAGTGCTGTCAGCAGCTCTGCCACGTTCCGGGAATTCTTTAGCCGTGTGGGACCCAGGGGAGTGTGTAGTCTGATGCGAGCCTGGGCTGCCATCACACAGGATGGCTTTGCCCCCGCACAGAATAACCTGCCCCCATATGGTACATCGTTCTCCCATCCCACATCCCAGCAAGAGTCCCAGCCAGGCCCAGGCTGCTCCCACCAGAACCTGTTACCAGAGGGACCGTACTTGCCGTCCTGGTAGGGAGGACAGTCAATGCCTTGTGCCCTTAAGAGATGCTCCGGGGCCTCCTGCTTCCAGGAGACAGGCTGGGTCCTCTCCCACCCCCGAGACTCAACAAACATCCATGAACACTGACCATGATCCTGACACTCTGTTGAGCAAAAGGGACCCCCCAAATGTCCCCAGTTTCAAGGAATTTGTAGTCAAGAAAGAGGGAAAGACCAATACATTTTTTGTTGTATTTTACTTTGCTACGTTATTAAATGCAAAGTTTCCGGCCAAAACCCAGAAATAAGTGATAGAAAAAAAAACAAGGAGAAGTCCCCACACCATAGAATAAAAACTGGGAACACAGGCTGGGGTAGGGGACAGAGTGGGGATGAGGAGGTCATAGCAGATGACCGGTCTTCTGTTTTCTTTAATTTTACTGTTTGAGAAAAAGTAACACATGTTCACAGTAATAAAAAGGAAATCAGGGACTTCCCTGGTGGTCCAGTGGGTAAGACTTCGTGCTCCCAATGCAGAGAGCCTGGGTTCGATTCCTGGTTTGGGAACCAGATCCCACACGCATGCCACAACTAAGAAGCCCACATGCTGCAACTAAAGATTGCAAGTGCCACAACTGAGACCCAGCGCAGCCAAAATAAATAAGTAAACAAATAAATATTTTTTAAAAAAGGAAATCAAACTTTTGAAAAGGATGCATCTCTTCCAATTTCATGCCTCATTTCTACTCCCCTCCCGGACACGCCCTCATCAATTTCTTCCATCTCCTTCCACGGATATCTCATCCACACATGAGCGCACACGTCTGTGTCTAATTGTGCTCCAGCATTTTGCATTTTTCTGCTTTTTTACTTAAATGATTAAGCTACACAATTACTAATTATCAAATTATCTTAGAGATGATTCTATATGATCATATATAGACCTAATGGCATAACCATGTAACCTAAGGTCCAAACCAGGATGCTTTTGCGCATGAAACAGGTGGAATTATACCAGGTGATGGACGTCAACCGGACAGCCTGGACAACTGTGTTTTAGAAGGAGCCGTGAGCAAGGTCCAGCTAAAACCAAGTTGAACAGAGATCCGTGAATGAACACATCGTTTCTGAGTGTTTCACGTATTTCCAAGCAGGCGACAGGAGGCCTGGGGGTGGGACACACCTCAAGCCAGGCTCTGGGTCCCCCCAGTCTCTGAGCCACCAGTCCTCACATCTGAGAGACGCCTGGGGGAGACGGTGCGGGTTCAGAGGGGAACTGGGCTGGCCGGTAAGTGACAAGTCTCCGCCATGGGTAAGCCCTGTGGACACTGCCGCAGCCCCTGTTCCAGCTGCGCCCTCCCCCGACGTCCCCTTCAGGCCTCCCTCGGGGCACCCATCCTCCTTCACCCAAGCAGCTGGCCTGCAGAAGGACACAGCCACTTCCCTGACTTCTAGAGCCCTGTTGTCCAAGACAGACCAGGGCACTGCCCTCTCAGGTTCCATGGCAGCTCGACTACAGGTGTTTTCGAGCAGCTACTCTGTGCCAGGCACTGGGGTCACAGAAGTAAGCAGCTCTGTAGCTCAGTTTCCACGGGGTTCCCATCCCAGTGGGGCCACAAGCAACGGGCCTGATGAGTATTAGCACAGGGGCCAGGGTCACAGAGAGAAAGGAGCTTTGACCTGGGGTCAGGTCTGGGCAAGCCTTTCTGAGGAAGTGACATTGAAATTGAGAGTACGAGGCTCAGCAGGGCAAGAAGAGGTGGGCAGGCCTCATCAAAGGAACCTGGCAAGCTAGGGAATGGGACAGAGGCCATGTGGCTAGGAGTGGGGTGAGAGGTAGGCAGGGCTGGACCTCGTGGGCCTTTTAGACCCAAGGGCTGCGAGCAATCGTTAAAGGAATCCAGACAGGTACGGTGACAGGATCTAATGTGCCACCTTCCCTGCTCGAGAAAACAACTTGGGACAAGAGCAAAGGCAAATGACAAAGTCCTGGACCCCAGGCCAGGGCGCTGGGGAGGGAGCGAGAAAAGGCATCTCAAAGCCTGAGGCCCACGAAGACTCACCCCCAGCTTCCTCGGCAGCCACGTCCATGAAGACTGAGGGGAAGCCCAGGGACCAAAGAAGGAGACAAGGAAAGAAAGCCCAGTGCAGTGGGCTTCCCTGGCCTGGAGGCCCAGGCCCCGCACTGGCTCCCACTCTCAGCCCAGGCCTGGGAGCCCCAGCTCCAAGACGGTCGCTTCTTCTGAGCAACCCCCAATCTCCCTCCCACACACCCCCCACCCCCGGAATGGAGCAGAAAGAACGCACAGAAGGCAAAGGGACAGTCACGAAAGGAAAAATGCAGCCTGGAGGGCCAGACGGCGCCGGGACTGGGGGGCTGTGCCCCCTCCCTTCCCGCGCACCGGGCGCAGACAGGAAGTGGTTGGAACCAGCTCCATTCTGCAGGCAGTGCAGCTGGGGGAGAGGTGTCCTGACCACTGGCCATCGGGCGGTGCCATTGGTCCCACAGGCTGACCTCACTGCCCAGGCCCGCGGAGCCCTTCCTGGGGTCACATTCCGCGCTGAAGAGCCCCTCTCCAAGGCCTTGGTTGGCGCCAATGTCTTTTTAGGAACCAAGGGTCTAATTTTAGTGTCCCAGCCTTCGACACCTTCCCGAAATAGCTCCCTGTTTTCCCTCCTGTCCCTGCGCCTTCCTTGGAGAAGGTGAACCCCCTGCGTCCCCGTGATTCGGGCTGGTGAGTGCAGGCCCACAGCCTTGTATGGGTCTCGGTGGAGGGACTCATGTCCCGGTGGCCTGTTCCCGGTGACCCGACCCAGAGGGCTCTCCTCAAGCAGGGCAGCTCAGAGCCCACCAGGTCACGGGTCCCACACTCAGGGGCCAAGCTTTGAAATGATCACCTATAGGAGCCAGCTGGGTAGTGGAAGGAGGGAAACAAACCAGGTGACAAAGAGGACCTGACCTTTGACCTAGGTGTTGAGGATGTCACAGGGCTGTGGGGACCCAGAGAAACTTGTCTGAAAGAGCAGCTCAGCCTGCCTGAGCGCTGTCTTGAGAGGGGCACCTCTGTTGTCAGATGCCGAAGTAAATTCAAAATCTTCTGTAAAAACCTGATTTTTTAATCTTGGCCCAAAGTTATTATTATTATTATTTTTACTGCTGAGAGCTTCTAACAAAACATGTCTGCAGGCCATATCCACCTATGGAGAGGGCTGAGGAGGCAGCATTTGCTGTGAGATTACGCTTTTCTTGTTTACAAAGTACATTGTCTTGTGTAATTGTCACTGGGCAGGTCTGCCGTGTCCATCTGACAGATTAGGGAAACTGAGGCCCACACGAGTGAAGCACTTGGCAAGTGTCACACGGCAGTGGCAGAAGAAGGACTCAAACTCAGGTCTCTCTGGTTCCCAAGGGATGCAGGCTGTGTGGAGAGGGAAGGGGCGCAGCTGCCTGTAGGAATGGGGGTGACTGCACTTTTGCACAGCTGAACCCACCCTGTTACCTGAGCCCCCAGTTCCCTGCTCTCAGCACCCCGAGAAGAGCTAAAGGCGGAGATAAGGTTGTCGAGGTGCTGATGGGGCATGTGACGCGAAGATCTTTGCAGCTTCAAAGATGGCCCTCACCCTCCCCATCTGGCTGGAGGAATGCAGAAGAGAAGGTCAGGTGATGGACAGGGCGTCCATGATGGGCAGATTCCAGTGTCAATCCCAGGGGCTCCATGCTGAGACCTGCCTCACTTCCAGGGCCACCTCCCCATCCGTGGGTTTCCTGGGTCTGACCAGCCCTGGTTCCTCGCCTTCCAGAGGGTCCTACATCGCTGGGTATTGCCTGCCTCTTGGGATCCCACAGCCCTGAGATCCCAGGTGCCTTCCATTGGACTCATCCATTCCATAAGACAGGAGCAAACACGTTTGCTGTGAATCCTGTCTTTGAGGCCAGATGGCATCTCTGGTGCCCTGAAGGAGACCCCAGAGAAGCTACTTGGGGCCCCACCAGCTCAACTCACCAATACGAGAGGCCCCAGCCTCTGAACGCCCAAGACACAAACACTTCAGAAACACCTGTTTCCCTGGCTCTGGACTCGTGGCTCTCTGCCCACTCCTCCCCAGGGTAATCACTCACTGCCGGTGCCCCGGGCGAGGGTCTGTCACGGGTCCCGTCACTCTCCTGCTCTCCTCGCTGGGGGCTCCGGTCGACCCCTGACATCCTGCTCTCCCTGCTGGGAAACATGCCCTAAGAACCATGGGTTTACCAGTGTGGCCGACCCAGCCTTTCCAAGGGAACTAAACTGAATCCCCACCTCTAGGCCTGGGTTTTGTTGTTTTTTAAAGAACTCCCTGATCTTTTATTATATTTTAACTTCACGTGTTAACATTATGATGTGTGCCTTGCCAGGCTTTTTCTAGAAAGCGATGATTTTTGAAGTAGCATTTTCCCTCCAGCCTGTTGTGAAAGAAACAAGAGTTACTGGAAAATCAAGGTGATGCACCCAGGTCTCCCAAAGTGGAGGCAGACGCTAGTGTGGCCGTTAGTGGGCTTGAGGAAGCAGTTTCTGGGACTTTCCTTGCCTGGCCCCTCAATTCTCTCTTAGCAGGAACCCAGTTCTATACTGGCTCAGGGGACAGCATAGAGTAGTAAGAAATGCAGGCCCATGCTGGGCTCTGACTGCCGGCAGGGTCACCCACACGAGGCCTGCAGATGGAGAGAGAACCAATACTTGCCGACGACCTGTAGCGATGTGGTGCTTTTGCTGACGCATTTAATCCTGATGCTAACCTGAGCATTATTACCCCATTTGACTGGTGACTAAACTGAGGCTCAGAGAGCTGAAGCAAGTTGCCCACAGTCACACAGCCCTTAACATCAGAGCTGGGATTTGAACTGAGGTCTCTGTAACTGCAAGCTCTATGCCTTTTCAGGGCACCGGGCATGACTCTTAGGGGAGACAGGGTGAGTTTGGCTCTGAGCGCTACGCAGCTGATCCCAGACCAGAAGGGAGACAAGCCCTCCTGCACTTTCTAGGAATGCCCATACAAGGACAAAAATTTCATATGAGAGTTTCCCTGCCTGGTCTGCTGGCCTGGGGCTGAGCCACTGCCCTGGGTTCCCACATCTGGCCCGCCTGCTGCTTCCCGAAGCAAGGGCGGAACGGGCAGTGTCACCCAGGTGAAGAGAGGCCTTTCAGCGCCACCTGCTGGAGATACTGTAGCAGCATCTCCAGCGGACCCTGCATCCCCAGAGCATGTCATCATTCCTGGCCACTTGAGGGAATTGAGGATGAGATATGAAGGAAGGCAGGGAGCAGGGCCAGGCTGCCTCTCAGGAGATTAGTCCTATACTTACTTGACCCTATAAACAGGTGTGGGTATTCCTCCTGCCAGAACTTCAGAAAGCTGCACCTGGAGCTCAAGGTAGGTGCCTGACCTTGCAAGGATAGATGGATGGATGGATGGATGGATGGATGGATGGATGGATGGATGGATGGACGGACGGATGATAGATGGAGGCGTGTCAGCTGCTGAGGGCCAGGCTAGGAGGAAGGTTGGCTAATTGTTGTATCATGGAACAAGGCAATTTTCTGAACAATGCCCTGGCTGTTTGAGTCCAGAGAGATTGGACAGGCCAGCTGGAGCCTCATGTCATCTCTATTTCTGATCAGCCTGAAATTTTCACAACAATCATGACTATTAATGAGCCTGTGGCCACTGCCACTATAAACCTCCCCTATCTTCCCTCTCCCAGCCTAAGTGTCCACAGAGCTTCCGCTGAGGGTTGTCTGGGGTGACTGGCCTCAGGAACCCAGGAGAAGCAGGCAGCTCAGCCCTAGGGAGGGAAAGGAAGAGATCCAGGCTGTTCCCCACAGCTAACATCTATCAAGCATGTCCTTTGTGTCAAATCCTGTGTCCACACACAACACACAGGGTCACATGGACCATGGCTGTGACCAGTGAGGGAGGGACGCTCGTAACCAGAGTCGTAACCATCAGCGTCCACAACCCTCTGCCTAGATGAAGGTCTCCAGGACCCAGTCCTCCTGACCACCTTCCACTGTTCAGGCCACAAAAGGAGAGGCATGGTTGGAGTGTTAAGCAGGCAGCCTCCAGAGCCAGACAGTCTGTCCTGGTCATCACCGATCAGCAGTGTGATCCTGAGCAAGTTACTTAACCTCTCTGAGCCCCACTTTCCCTGTCTCTGATATAGAGGTTGTGACGGCACATACCCAGGGCTCCTGATCCCCCAGCTGGCACAGCCAAGAGTCAATTCTGACTGGTGACCGTGTCATGTGGTTGTTACATTATTTTTCTATTATAAAAATGTCAAACATCATAAAAGTGGAGAACATACTATATAAGAATCCCCACAAATATATCATCATCATTCTACCATATATCACCTGATCCTTGTGTTAGTGCTAAAGCATTATACACGTAGAAAATGTTCTTACTGAAAGAAACATACAGAAAGTAGCCATCTTGGTGGATTTTTCAGTGAATCAGATCAAAATATAGACCATTTCCAGCCACCCCACCTCCACCCTGAAGTCCCTCTCATGGCCCTTCCCAGACATGGGTAATCACCATTCTGACTTCTGTCATCATTGATTAGTGTTACCTATTGGGGGAATTTATAAAAATGGAATCACCAGTGTATACTCTTTTGTGCCTGTCTTCTTATTTTCGGCATCAAGTTGGGAAGATTCATCCACATAGTCATGTGTTCTGTGGTTCTGTCTCGCTGTGTTTGCATTTATGAATGTATCACAATTTATCCATTCTAATGTTCGCGGACATTTGGGATTTTTTTTTTTTTAAAGAGAAAGGTGAATATATGATCCAATTTTTTTTTAATTTTATTTATTTATTTAGTTTTGGCTGTGTTGGGTCTTCGTTTCTGTGCGAGGGCTTTCTCTAGTTGCAGCGAGCGGGGGCCACTCTTCATCGAGGTGCGCGGGCCTCTCACTGTTGTGGCCTCTCTTGTTGCAGAGCACAGGCTCCAGACGCGCAGGCTCAGTACTTGTGGCTCACAGGCCTAGTTGCTCCGCGGCATGTGGGATCTTCCCAGACCAGGGCTCGAACCCATGTCCCTTGCACTGGCAGGCAGATTCTCAACCACTGCGCCACCAGGGAAGCCCCCATTTGGGATGTTTTATGTTATAATTCTGCTGTAGATGTTCTTGTCCATGTCTTTTGGTACATATGTATACACACACTTTTTTTTGGTTATGCACCTAGGAGTGGAAATACTGGATCATAGGACATGTACATGTCCAGCCTCATTAGATGCTTCCATGTAGTTTTTCTTTTATATAAATTTATTTTATTTATTTATTTTTGGCTGCGTTGGGTCTTCAGTGCTGTGCACAGGCTTTCTCTAGCTGCGGTGAGCGAGGCCTACTCTTCGTTGTGGTGTGTGGGCCTCTCATTTTGGTGGCTTCTCCTGTTGTGGAGCACGGGCTCCAGGTGCACGGGCTTCAGCAGTTGTGGCACGTGGGCTCAGCAGTTGTGGCTCGCGGGCTCTAGAGCGCAGGCTCAGTAGTTGTGGCACACGGGCTTCAGTAGTTGTGGCTCGCGGGCTCTAGAGCGTAGGCTCAGTAGCTGTGGCGCATGGGCTTAAGTTGCTCCGCGGCATGTGGGATCTTCCCGGACCAGGGCTCAAACCCACATCCCCTGCATTGGCAGGTGGATTCTTAACCACTGCGTCACGAGGGAAGCCAGTGGTGGTTTACCTTTTAACTCTCTTAATGATGTCTAAGCAGATCTTAACTTTAATGTAGTCCAGTTTATTGCTCTTTTCCTTTATGCAAAAGTGTTTTTAGACTCCTGTTTGAGAAATCTTTCAAGGTCATGAAATCCTCTCCTAGTTTTTCTTTTCCAAGATTTATTGTTTTACCTTGACTTGTAAGTCTATGGTCCACTTGGAATTGGTCTCTGTGTATAGTGTAAGACAGGTGTCAAGGTTCTTTTTCTCCATTTGGATGTCCAGTTGATACAGCACCATCTATTAAAAAATAACATTAGGGCTTCCCTGGTGGCGCAGTGGTTGGGAGTCCACCTGCCGATGCAGGGGACGTGGGTTTGAGCCCTGGTCCGGGAAGATCCCACATGCCATGGAGTGGCTGGGCCCGTGAGCCATGGCCGCTGGGCCTGCACGTCCGGAGCCTGTGCTCCGCAACGGGAGAGGCCACAACAGTGAGAGGCCCACGTACCGCAAAATAAATAAATAAATAAATAAAAATAACATTAGCTGACTAATATATGGGACTCTTGTACATCAGGTGACTGTATATACGTGGCTCTATTTCTGGACTTACTATTTTGTTCCATTTGACCATCTTTGCACCAATACCACACTATTTTAATATCTGTTGGTGATAATAACTTTAACATAAACAGCTTTATTTTAGCCAATACCATAGTCCTCACCAACATTTGGAGAAGTAGGTATTTTTACTTTTAGCTATTCTAAAGGGTGGTATTTCACTGTGGTTTGATTTTCACTGTCCTGATGAGAGATGATGTTGAGCACCTTTTACGTGCTTACTGGGCATTCATGTATCTTCTTTGGGGAGGTGTCCATCCAAGCCTTTTGCCCATTTTTTCTTGGGTTCTGTTTTTCTACATGGATTTCTGGGATTTCCTTATATAGTCTGCATACAAGTCCTTTTCTAGATGGATGTGTTATGGATATTATCACCCTGTCTGCGGCTTGCTTTCTCATTTTCTTATTTTCATTTTCATTGACCTAATGAGCAGAAGTTTCACTGTTGGTGGAATGCGAACTATCTATTTTCTTTTCTATTTAATGCTTTTGCTTATCTCTAGAAGTAGTTTTGCCTATGCCAAGGTCATGAAGATATTCTATGTTTTCTTCTGGAAATGTTATGCTTATACTTTTTATAGTTAAGTGTATGACCTATATTAATCCCCACTTCGGGGTTAATTTGCTCTTCTTTTTCTAGCTTCTTAAGATGGAAGAATATTTATTTTTAAACGTTTCATTTAAAGCTACAAAATTCCTTCTAAGGACTACTTTAGCTTCATCCCACAAGTTTTGATGTGTTCGTTTTTATTATCACTGACATTGCAAAATAGCTCTTAATTTCCCTTTTGATTTCTTCTTTGGACCATGGGTTATTTAGAAGGATAGTGTTTAATTATCTAATAGTTAGGGCTTTTCTAGATAAGTTATTTGTTTTGATTTCTAATTTAATTCTCTTGTGGTCAGACAACATATTCTGTAAGATTTTAGTCCTCTTCCTTTAGTTCTGTCAGTTTTTGCTTCACTGCACTTTGAAACTCTGTTATTAGGTGAATAATCATTTAGGATTATGTCTTCCAAATAAATTGACCCTTTTATCATTATGAACTATCTTACTTATCTCTGGTAATATTCCACGTCTTAAAATATACATTGTTTCATATTACTACAACCACACAAGCTTTATATGCTTACTAAGGCGTAATTTTCCATCCTTTTCGTTTCAACTATTTGTGTCCTCATCTTTGAAGTGTATTACTTACAGCAGCACAAAGCTGAGTCTTGCTGTTTTTATCCTATTGGATAACCTCTGGCCTTTACTTGGAAGATTTCATTCATTTAGATGTAATGTGATGACTGATAAGGTTGAGTTTAAGTCTACCATCTTGCTATTTGTTTTCTATTTATTCTATTTCTATTTATTCTATTTCTATTTATTCTATTTCTATTTATTTCTATTTCTATTTATTCTTCTTCTTTGTTGCTCTTTTCCTGACTTCTTTTAGGCTAATTGAAGAATTTTACATTCCACCTTATTTCTTTTACTAGTTTTTTAGCTATACCTTTTTATATTGCTTTAGGGATTATAATATGCATTCTTGATTTTCCAGAGTGTACCTAGAATAAATACTTTACCACTTCAGGTAAAAAGTAAATACTTTAAAACAGTATAATTCCATTTAACCTCCTCCTTTGCACTATCAATGTTATATTCTACCTATGTTATAAACTCCCAAATACAAAATCACTATTTTTGTTTCAGACAGTAGTCTTTTAGAGAGATTAAGGAAATTAAAGATAGTTTTATATTTAGCCATGTGTTTACCGTTTCTGGTGCTCTCCATTCCATGAATGTCAGTTTCCACCTTGTATCATTCCTTTCAGCCTGAAGTACTTGCTTTAGAATATCTTGTCATGCAGTTCTGCTGGAGACCGATTGTCTCAACTCTTTTCCTGTGTGTCTGAAACAGTCTTTATTTCACTCCTGTATTTGAAGGATATCTTAGCTTGACATAGAATTTTACATTCACAGTTTTTTTTTTTTCTTTCAGCACTTTAATGTGGGCATTCCATTGTCTTCTAGCTTCTGTTGTTTCTGATGAGAAGACAGTCATCAGTCTATATTCAAATTCCCCCAGTTATCTCCAAAATGACTTTTTATCATTGTTTAGTTCAAATCAAGATCCAAAAAGGACCCTCATATTGCATTTTGTAATTATGGATTTTTTTACTCCCTTTTAATCAATGGCTTTTGTTTCCTGACACCGTGTGTATGACTGTGTGTGAGTGTGTGTGTGTGTGATTTTTGAAGGACTGGATCAATTGTCCTAAGGAATGTCCTCATAGTGAATGTGTCTGAATTCTCCCCTCATGGTAGGTACTTCTTCCTCCAAATTTAATTTGTCCCTATATCCCCTAAGCTTCTTGTAACCTGGACATCAGCTCTGCAAGCCTGATTAGATTCAGGTGTGTCATTTTTATATTGTCTGACATTAATTATATTGAACAAAATCTCTCCATCTCCCTCACAGGGTTGGCAGGGGGATTAAAGGATCATAAAGCGTTTCTCAGCACCTACCTTAGAGCAAGTGAACATAAATGTTAGCTAGTGTCATTATTATCATTCAGTCAGTTATGCCACTGGTTATGCTACTGACAGCCCGCTGGTTAAATCCAGACTACAGATGTATCTGGTCTTATTTTTTAGTTTTGAATTAATCTCCAATGTTTTTTTTAAAGATTTGATTATTATTTATTTATTTTTGGCTGCGTCAGATCTTAGTTGCAGCATGCGGGATCTTCATTGAGGCATGCAGGATATTTCGTCGCAGCACCTGGGCTTCTTTCTAGCTGTGGTGTGCAGGTTTTCTCTTCTCTGGTTGTGGTGCGCAGGCTCCAGTGATCATGGGCTCTGTAGTTGTGGCGCGTGGGTTCTGGAGCTCATGGGCTCTGTCGTTTGTGACACACAGTCTCTCTAGTTGTGGCGTGCGAGCTCAGTAGTTGTGGCACTCGGGTTTACCTGCCCCGCGGCACGTGGGATCTTAGTTCCCTGGTCAGGGATCCAACCTGCGTTCCCTGCATTGGAAGGCGGATTCTTTACCACTGGATCACCAGGGAAGTCCCTCTCAATACTTTTTTAAGTACTGGAAATTTTATATAAAATTCTAAATTTATGGCTTCTCTGGGAAAATGAGAAGGGACAACACTCGGTCTCTCTTTCTGCATAGCCTTGATCAGCTGGAGCTAAAGTGCGGATGCTTCCCTCAGAGGGGTCCCACTCACCCCAGTTGGTAGTCATTGCCTCTCAGTCTATGTGGGTTTGTAATTCCTGGTCCAAGCTCACCCCGTCTCTTGTCTAAAGAGCTGGGACCATTTCTGAGGTCCTTTTCCTGTAGTTTCAGTACTCTGATCTTCAGAAAGGCTGTGACTGTCACTGCTGAGAAGAGTTCCATTTCAATTCAGCAGATATTCATTGAGTCCTTTAACTACTCAATTAAAACAACAAAAGCCATTCTCAGCAACCATTCTGTCAATAACCCAGGGCTCTCCAAAGGGTTCTACAATTACTCTCAAGGGCAAGTGAGCTAACCCTTGGGAAAAAAATTTGACTCCATGCTTGTGCTAAAAAATGGACAAACCTACCAGTGGACCAAAGGTGGGGGAATAGGAAGGACTTGCTATGATTCATGTAATTCATTCCTGTGTATAAAGTAAGACCAAGATAGAAGTGGCGTGAGCATCATGGTGGCGTGAGATGCTCTCTTTGTCTCTCCCCTTCAATCTACACACAGAGGAGGTGGAACTGGGAGAACAGTGGAAATGACACCTGCAGTCCCAGACTCCCAGCTGTGGCAGCTGAGTCTGCAGCCCCAGAGAACCCAGTGGCAAGAGGGGCGGTGGTGCACACAACTCCAGCCTCCTGGCTATAGCAGCTCCCATGGCCACAGATAGCTGGGCAGCAGTGAGGGCTGTGAACCCATCTCTCTGGCTGTAGAGGCATCCATGACTCTGACCCCGTCCCCACCCACCGCGGTGAAGCCTGAACCCGACGGACAAGGTATATGCAACCCTGACTCCCCGCTCCTTCCCCTTTCAACTGCAGTGTAGCCTGCAACTCAGGAGGTCCTGGACTAAGCACCTACCATTCTGGTGCCCCAGACGGTGATGCCAGTGACACCAGCAGCAGCAAGGCGCCGACAACCCTTAGAGGCACAAGCAGCACTAATGATGGCACTAGGTGACACCTACGACAGAGGCAGTGGAGGGTGGAAAGTGCTGACTCTCAAATATAACCAGAGGGAGCGCCGCTAAGAGAACCCCAAAAAATGTGCTATAGCGCCACCTACTGGAAAACTAAAGAAAAGCCTCTAATTTCTAATCCATTGAATTGTTAGAATGAATTTTTTTTTAAAAGCTTTACTTAAAAAAGAAAGGTATTCATTACTTCAAATGTGTCAGCAGAGGGACAACTCATCAAGTACCATGAATAAGCACAGTAACTCTATGTCACGAAAAGAAAATGACAATTCTCCAGAAAGCAAACGTAACGCCACAGAATATTGTGATCTACCTGATAAAAAACATGTTCAAGGGCTTGTCTGGTAACGCAGTGGTTAAGAATCCGCCTGCAATCCACCAGGGGAGGGATAGGTTGACATCCACCCACCAGGAAGCCTGAAGTTGCTCAGAAACTACCAAAGCGTAGACAAAGCGGGTGGCAGCGTGGTACCAGGGCACCACACCACTTGGGGGCAGCTGCCACTGCCAGTCCTGGAGCAGGAATGTCAGGGCCACCACGGCAGCCAAGTCAGGGCCGGTCTTCAGAGCTGCGAGCAATTCCTTCTGGTCTTTCAGGAGCCGAAGCAGCTCAGAGATGGCACCTGAGAAGAGCAAGCTGGGCTCAGGGACCTGACTCCAAGGGCACGCTGGGGTGCCTGCTGCCGTCTCCACGTGTTGCTTGCAGACTAAGCCTGATCTCCCCTCACACTAGGCATGGTGGGCACATATCCTGCCCAGTTCCCCCTGACAGAGGGCCTCCATCTTCTGAGCATCAACCTGTCCAGGACCAGGGCTCAGCATCGCCCAGGGCGTCCCAGCAGCAGAGGGCCTGCTCTGCTTGGAGGAAGCAGATCAGCAAGGCTCGGAGGACGTGCCTGCAGGACAGAGCCCCCAGTGGCCTGGTCCATGGCTGCCATTGGCCAACGCAGGTCCAATATGACAGCCCCCATCAAGGCCACCGGAGAAACTGCACAGGTGGCCAGAATCCTCCACATCTGGCTGGCTCCAGAGATGAAAAGGAGGCACTGGGGATGGAAAGCCCCACCGACACGCCCAGGGATGTGCTGCTGGACACCTCAATGAGGCCAGGGGTCCAGGAGTGGAAGGAGGGGGAGCTAACAATTTTACAGGAGTTTCCAAGGAGGACAAGGATTCATGGGAAAGTCAAGGTCCCGCATGAGAGTCAGCAGGGGTCCTGGACCCAGAACTATATCCAAGGTGATGGCCCTGACCAAGGTATATTTCCTCATCTGCAAATCCCTAATGATGACAACAGTTATCCCATTAAGCCATGAGAATTAAATGAAAGGATGTGGGTAGAGCCCATGGGAGGGGCTCAATAAATGGGAATCTTTAGATTATGACTGAGGGAGGGTAGAGTCATGGTTAGGGGCATGGACTCTGGAGAGACTCTCCTGGGTTCAAATCCAGGCTCTGCTACTTACTACCTGTGGGCTTTCACCCCTCTGTGCCTGTTTCCTCATTTGTTTGTTTGTTTGTTTGTTAGTTAATATTTATTTATTTGGCTGCATCGGGTCTTAGTAGCAACATGCAGGATCTTTCATTGCAGCGTGTGGGCTCTTTGTTGCGGCGCATGGACTTCTCTCTAGTTGTGGCGCCTGAGCTCAGTAGTTGTGGCACGCAGCCTTAGTTGCCCCGCGGCATGTGGGATATTAGTTCCCCGACCAGGGATCGAACCCATGTCCTCTGCATTGAAAGGCAGATTCTTTACCACTGCACCACCAGGGAAGTCCCCCGGTTTCTCAGACGTAAAGTGAGGATGGTAAGAATAGTGACAAACACATAGGGTTGATTTAAGGATTATAAGAGTGAAAATAACTAAAGATAATTAACACTCATATGGTCATCCCAGTATCAGCTCTCATTCTCTCTCGATCTGAGGGTGATTACCAGCAACAGATTTCTAATACTAGCCCTTCCCTTTCTCAAGCCATCTTCTGAAAACTGCAGAGGAATTCTTTTATCTATGACTAAACCGAATATCAGTAGGAAAGTAAATCTACTACAGAGTCACAGCATGCACTCCCAAGCCAAGGCAAAACGATGGAAGTTCCCTGAAGTTTTTGGTTTGCCCACTCTATCGCTGTGGATGATGGGAAGTTAACTGCGTTAGTAGGCGGGAGCTTGGGTGGGTGCCGGGAGTGAGAAAGCAATGAAGCAGGAGGAAGCCGCCTTCTCCTGGATGCCCAGGGTCTAAGCCCAACTGGGAGAAGCGCAGGGGCAGCTACGGAAGGAGGGCTCCCCCCATCCCTTCCCTCACACCCAGCAGCGCAAGGTTCAGTCCAGAGACTTGAATTCTGCAGATTCAGGGACCACCTGGGGTGAGGGCTTCATCTAATTATCTGCAGCCAGCAAGTCTACGGGAGGGCTGACTGGGGGGATCTTGGCTGGTCCATATTCTGGCTCAGAGCCCTGTGGAAGCCGGGGAGAGCGTGGAAACTGGTCGAGGCTGCGCTTGAAAAGGGGGACACCTCTGGGAAGGACCAGGGAGGTTGGAGGCTCAAGGACTCCAGCCTCTCACCTGCTCTGGGCTCGGCTTCCCCTTAGGGTGTCCCTGACGCCCTCCTCTTCCCTCCGTTCCTCCTTCCTTGCCTCCCTCCCCGTCAGGCAGTGGAGACCCTTCGTTTCTGTCTAGGCTGGGCCAAGCGTGTCGGGGAGAGCGGGTCCTCCCCTGCTCTGACTCGAAACAGCACACCTGTCTTGGCCGCGGGGCGGTGGAAAATGAGGACCTGTCTGGATCCGAGGGCGGCTCCTGTCTGGATCCGAGGGCGGCTCCTGTCCACGGTGCTGAAATGCGGCACCCGCTACAGGTCCGGCCAAAGCATCTGCCCTGCGCGCTCCCGGAGGCGCCCTGCCCTCCATGAAGCCCCCGAGTAGGATTTGTGGTGCGGTGTTCATGGCTCTTCTCTCAGCCTCTGTCCTTACGTGATCAAATCCTGCTTTCTGTCCCCTAAAATTGTCCCTAGTGCTTCCTGGGGATCTCTCTGGGCAGACATCACAGGCTGGCCCGTTTGCTCATTATTTGCACCTTTGTCTTACACTCCACGCCACCTCCCAACTCCGTCCCCCACTGTCTTTTTGGGGGGACATTGACGTTTCCCACCCTTAACCAGGCTTTTTTTCTGATTATAAAAGTAACTCTTGGGGCTTCCTTGGTGAGGCAGTGGATGAGAGTCCGCCTGCCAATGCAGGGGACGCGGGTTCGTGCCCCGGTCCGGAAAGATCCCACATGCGCGGAGCGGCTGGGCCCATGAGCCATGGCCGCTGAGCCTGCGCGTCCGGAGCCTGTGCTCCGCAACGGGAGAGGCCACACAGTGAGAAGCCCGCGTACACAGTGAGAAGCCCGCGTACCGGGGGAAAAAAAAAAAACAAAAGTAACTCTTGGGACTTCCCTGGTGGTGCAGTGGTTAAGACTCTGCGGTCCCAATGCAGGGGGCCTGGGTTCGACCCCTGGTCAGGGAACTAGATCCCACATGCATGCTGCGACTAAGAGTTCGCATGCCACAACTAAGGAGCCCCCGTGCTGCTACTGAGGAGGCTGCCTGCCACAACTAAGACCCAGTGTGACCAAATGGATAAATAAATAATTTCTTTAAAAAAGATCATGTTATTAAAAAAAACCCTCTTATTTATTGCTGGGAATAAATTATTTATTATTAATATTTTTATGTTTACTCTTAAGCCTTTTATAGGCACACACGTCTTTTTTTCTACCTAACTGGAATATACTTTTGTATCTTTCTTTTCTACCAAATAAATTGTAAACATATTCATATGTCATTATACATTCTTTGGAGAAAAACATTTTAATGGCTTCAAAATAGTCCAGTTTATGGAGCTACCACAATTTAGTTAATTGCTTATTGCTAGATGTTCATATCACTTCCAATTTTATTTTCATTGTAAAAAGTGCATTTTTCCACACGTATATTTTTCTACATTTCTGTTCCCTTAAAATATATTCCCAAATGTGAAATTGTTGACTTGAAGTACATGAACTTTTTTTTCTTTTTTTTTCTTTTTTTTGCGGTACGCGGGCCTTTCCCTGCTGTGGCCTCTCCCATTGCGGAGCACAGGCTCCGGACATGCAGGCTCAGCGGCCATGGCTCACGGGCCCAGCCGCTCCGCGGCATGTGGGATCCTCCCGGACCGTGGCACAAACCCGTGTCCCCTGCATCGGCAGGCGGACTCTCAACCACTGCGCCACCAGGGAAGCCCATGAACTTTTAAAATACTCTTTTTAAGACTCTTGATAACCAAGTGAAATTCTTTTTTTAAATTTATTTATTTATTTATGGCTGTGTTGGGTCTTTGTTGCTGCACGTGGGCTTTCTCTAGTTGCGGATTCTTAACCACTGCGCTATCAGGGAAGCCCACCTGTGCTTTCTTAATAGCCATTTTCTCTACCAGTTGTTGACTGCAAGGCCTTGGGTGAGCTACTTCATGTCTCTGTTCAAACGCTTTTTCTGCATCTATTGATATGATGATGTGATGGACTAAATGAATTGATTTTCAAATATTGAACCAGTCTTGCATACCTGGGATAAATCCCACTTGGTTGTGGTGTATAATTCTTTTTATATATTGTGGGATTCAATTTGCTATTTTTTTAATATTTATTTTTTATTATTATTATTTTTTGGTTGTGCCGGGTCTTACTTGTGGCAGGTGGGCTCCTTAGTTTCAGCTGGTGGGCTCCTTAGTTGTGACATGTGGGCTTCTTAGTTGTGGCATGCGAACTCTTAGTTGTGGCACGCATGTGGGATCTAGTTCCCTGACCAGAGATCAAACCTGGGCCCCCTGCATTGGGAGCATGGAGTCTTAACCATTGCACCACCAGGGAAGTCCCAATTTGCTATTATTTTGTTGAGGATTTTTGCATCTATATTGATGAGACATACTTGCCTATAGTTTTCTTTTCTTGTAATGTCTTTGTCTGGTTTTAGTATTAGGGTAATTCTAGCCTCATAGAATGAATTAGGAAGAATTCTCATCTATCCTCTGAAAAAAATTGTAGAGAATTGGTATAATTTCTTCCTTAAATGTTTGGTAGAAGTCACCAGTGAATGTATCTGTGCCCTGTGCTTTCTGCTTTGGAAGGTTATTAATTATTGATTCCATTTCTTTAATAAATATAGACCTATTCAGATTGTCTATTTCTTCTTGTGCAATTTTGGAAGATTGTATCTTTCAAAGAATAGGTTCATTTCATCTAGGTTATCAAATTTGTGAGCACAGAGTTATTTATAATATTCCTTTATTATCCTTTTAATGTCCAAGGATAAAAGGAACTGTAGTGGTGTCAAAAAATAGGATGTCTCATCCCCCAGTTTCTTTCAGTATTGGACTGGGAGTCCTGGTTAGTGCAATATGATGAAAAGGAAATTAAAGGTATACAGATTTGAGAATTCCCTAGCAGTCCAGTGGTTAGGACTCCGTGCTTTCGCTGCCGAGGGCAAGGGTTCAATCCCTGGTCAGGGAATTAAGATCCCACAAGCCGTGCAGCATGGCCGAAAAAAAAAAAAAAAAAAAAAAAAAGGTATACAGATTTGGAATGAATAAATAAAACTGTCCTTTTCCACAGATGACATGATTATCTATGAAGAAAATCCAAATTTTTTTTTTTTTTTTTTTTTTTTTTTTTTTTTTTGCGGTACGCGGGCCTCTCACTGCTGTGGCCTCTCCCGTTGCGGAGCACAGGCTCTGGACGCGCAGGCTCAGTGGCCATGACTCACAGGCCCAGCCGCTCTGCGGCGTGTGGGATCTTCCCAGACCGGGACACAAACCCGTGTCCCCTGCATCGGCAGGGAGACCCTCAACCACTGCGCCACCAGGGAAGCCCCCAAATAATTTTTTAAAAAAAACACCTCCTGGAACTGAAAAGCAATTATAACAAGGTTGTGGGATAAAAGGTAAATATATTGATACAAAAGTCAATCAATTTCCTATATGCCAGCAATGAACAAGTGGAATCTGAAATTAAAAACACATTACCATCAAGAGAAAGAGAAGATAAGACACAGATTTGGGGAGAATATTTGCAAAAGACATATCTGACAAAGAACTATTATCCAATATATACAAAGAACTCTTCAAACACAATAAGAAAACAACCCCACGGGCAACAAAAACAGACAAGTAGGACTACATCAAACTAAAAAGTTTCTGCATAGCAAAGGAAGCAATCAACAGAGTGAGAAGGCAACCTACAGAATGGGAGAAAATATTTGCAAATTGTATATGTATTATAAGGAATTAATATCCAAAATGTATAAGGAACTCCTATAACTCAATGGCAAAAAAACAAAAAAGATAAAAAATGAGCAAAGGACTTGAATAGACATTTCTCTAAAAATATACCAATGGCCAACAGGGGTATGAAAAGATGCTCAACATCTCTAATTAGGGAAATACAAATCAAAACCACAATGTGTGGGACTTCCCTGGCGGTACAGCGGTTAAGGCTCTGTGCTTCCAATGCAGGGGGTGAGGGTTCCATCCCTGGCTGGGGAACAAAGATCCCACATGCTGTGCAGTGAGGCCAAAAAAAAAAAAAAAAACAACAATAACCCACAATGTGATGTTATCGCACACCTATTTGGATGGCTATCATCAAAAAATAAGAAGTGTTGGCAATGAAAAACTGGAACCCTTTTACACTGTTGGTGGAAATGTAAAATGGTGCAGGCACTATGGGAAACAGGATGGAGGTTCCTTAAAAAATTAAAAAGTAATAGTATCATATGTTCCAGCAATCCCATTTCTGGGTATTTATCAAAAGAATTGAAATCAAGATATCAAAGAGTTATACACACTCCCATGTTCATGGCAGCATTATTCACAATAGCCAAAATGTGTAAACAACATAAATGTCCACTGATGGATGAATAGATAAAGAAATGTGGCATATCCACACAATGGAATATTACGCAGCCTTTAAAAAGAAGGAAATCCTGCTAAATGTAACAACATGGCTGACCCTTAAGGACATTATGCTAAGTGAAATGAGTCAGTCATTGAATAATTCCTGTTATGTGAAGTATCTAATATAGTCAAATTCATGGAAGCAGAGAGTAGAATGGTGGTTGCTAGGGGTTGGGGGAAGGAGACATGGGGAGTTGTTATTCAATGGGTATAATATTTCCTTGTGCAGGATGAATAACTTCTAGAGATCTGCTGAGTAGCATTTTGCCTATAGTTTAAGTGTATTGTACACTTAAAATGTTTTAAAAGAGTGTATCTCACATTAACTGTTCCTACTGCAATAGAAAGAAAGAGAGAGAGAGAAAAGGAAGGAAGGAAGGGGAGGAAGAAAAAGAAAGAAAAGAGAAAGAAAGAAAGAGAAAAGAAAGAAAACGAACATTCAGATTAAAAAATGGGCAAGACTTGAAAGACACCTCACCAAAGAAGACATACAGACAGAAAGTAGGCATATGAAAAGATGTTCAACATCATACGTCATCAGAGTTGCAAATTAAAACAAAGAAATATCACTACGACCTATTAAAATGGTCAAAATTCAGAACACTGACAACACCAAATGATGTTGAGGATGTGGAGCAACAGGAACTCTCATTCGTCATTGGTGGTCATGTAAAATTTTACACACACTTCGGAAGTCAGTTTGGGAGTTTCTTACAGAACTAAATAAAGTCTTACCATGTGATCCAGCAGCTGCACTCCTTGTGGTCTACCCAAAGGAGGTAAGAACTTATTTCCACACAAAAGTCTTCATGTGAGTGTTTATAGCAGCTTTATTCATAGTTGCCAAAATCTGGAAGTAACCAAGATGTTTTTCAATAGTTGTGTGTATAAATAAACCATGGTACATCCGACAATGGAATATTATTCGGCACTACAAAGAAATGAGCTAGCAAGCCATTAAAAGACATGGAAGAAACTTAAATGCACATTGTTAAGTTTAAAAAAGTCAATCTGAAAGTCTACCTCCTGCAAAATTCCAACTGTATGACATCGTGGAAAAGGAAAAACTATAGAGACAGTAAAAAGATCAGTGGTTGCCAGGGGTTAAGGAGGAAGGAGGGATGAATGGGTGGAGCACAGGGGATTTTTAGGGTGGTAAAACCACTCTGTATGATACTACAATGGTAGATAAGTGTCCTTATACTTTTGTCAAAGCCCATAGAATATACAACACCAAGAGTGAGCCCTGATGTAAACCAGGGGTTTTCGATGGTAATGATGTGTCAATGTAGGTTCATAGATCATAACAAACGTGCCACTCTGCTTGGAGACGTTGGTAGTGGGGAAGGTTGCAGGGAGGTGAGCAAGGGTCTACAGGAACTCTCCGTACTTCCTGCTCAGTTTTGCTGTGAGCCTAAAACTGCTCTAAAAAATAAAGTTTGTTAATTTTTAAAAATCTAACGAAACAATTTCACACCAATAAATTTAAGAACATAGACAAAATGGATACATTTCTAGAAAAATATGAAGTGCTGAAACTGGCATAAGAAAAATTAATACATTTCTGTACATTAATAGCCAATTAAAAAATTGATATGAGAATCAAAAACCTTCCATCCCCAAAGCCTCAAGCCAAAATGGTCATAGATAAGTTCTACCAAACTTTTCAGGAGTATTTATCTCCTATCTTATACCAGCTGTTCCAGTCATTTGGAAAAATACAAAATTATATTCATACCTGACACCATACACCAGAATAAACTTCAAACACACCAAAGATCTAAATGTTTAAAAAAATGAAACCATATAAGTACTAGAAGAAAATATGAGCGAATTCTTTTTATAATATGCATGAGGAAGCCCTTTCTAACTATGACTCAAAACCTAGAAAAAAATAAATGATTGATAATTTGACTCCATCTTTAAAAAATACTTTTGCTCCGCAAAAATGAAAAACAGAAAGAAAATATTAGCAACTTACCTGGCAGATAGAGGACTAATATCCTTAAATATAAAGAACTCTTTAAAATTACTGGGAAAATCTTTCCTTTCTGCGATATGCAGCTGCAAGATGGTAGTGCAGGTTTCCAAGAAAAATTAACTGAAAACGCACACAAAAAGAGGTAGACAAATGGCCCTTAAACATACGGAAAGATGCTCACGGTTACTTTAAGAAAGAGAAATGAAAATTAAAACTATATTGGGGGACTTCCCTGGTGGCGCAGTGGTTAAGAATCCGCCTGACAGTTCAAGCGACATGGGTTCGACCCCTGGTCCGGGAAGATCCCACATGCCACGGAGCAACTAAGCCCGTGCGCCACAACTACTGAGCCTGCACTCTAGAGCCCACGAGCCACAACTACTGAAACCAGCGCATCTAGAACCCATGCTCCACAACAAGAGAAGCCACCGCAATGAGAAGCCCGCGCACCGCAACCAAGAGTAGCCCCTGCTCGCCGCAGCTACAGAAAGCCGGCGCGCAGCAACGAAGACCCAACGCAGCCAAAAATAAATAAATAAATAAATTTAAAAAAATAAATAAATAAAATAAAGGCCTTTCTATCACTTAAAAAATGTATGGAATCTAAAAGATTAAAAAAAAAAAAGACATCAAGATACCATTTCTCGCCTATTAAATGGGCAGAACTTCTCGACAATGTCCTATCGGCAGCTCCTAGTGGCCACCTGCACTTCTTGGCTCATGGTCCCTTCCTCCATCTTCAGAGCACATCACTGCAATCTCTGTTTCTACGTTCTCCTGTTCTGTGGTCAAATCCCACTCTGATGCCTCCTTAAAAGGACCATCTCACGGTGTTTAGTGTAAGCACATCTGCAAAGTCTCTTTTGCCATATAAGGGATTAGGACCTAGGTATCATTGGGGGCCATCTTTCAGCCTCCCACACCCACTACTGTCCATTCTAGAGCCAAAATCAGGGTACAGGGATTGGAAGATGTAATGGAAGCTGCTAATTTTCTACCTTGAGCCGCTTGCCCTACTTTTACCTGGGCACTGTGGTGTACTCAAAAAATGGGTTGTGGGACTTCCCTGGTGGCGCAGTGCTTAAGAATCCGCCTGCCAATGCAGGGGACACGGGTTTGAGCCCTGGTCCGGGAAGATCCCACATGCCGCAGAGCAACTAAGCCCCTGCACCACAACTACTGGGCCTGAGCTCTAGAGCCCGTGAGCCACAACTACTGAAGCCGGCATGCCTAGAGCCCGTGCTCCGTAACAAGAGAAGCCACCGCAATGAGAAGCCCGCGCACCTCAACGAAGAGTAGCCCCCGCTCGCTGCAACTAGAGAAAGCCCATGCGCAGCAACAAAGGCCCAATGCAGCCAAAAATTTAAATAAATAAATAAATGAATAATTTAAAAATGGGTTGTTATACAACAGATAAAATGCATGACCTGGAACTAGGTCTACAGATACACCCACACAAATAAATATTGAAAACATAAATGTTGCATGAAAAAGGCATGTTGCAGAAAGATGGATCAAATATATTATAAATCTGAATTTTAAAAACACAAGATCAAAGCTTTTTGTGTTTGGAGGACCCACCTCAGCTTTACTGGAGAGGAAGCAAATGCAGGTTTCAACTGTATAAAAACAGACCTAAAGCATATTTGGAGAAATGTTGACATCTCTTAAATTCAGGTGTCAGATGCACTTTCATTGGTTACAATTTTCTGTGGAGTTAGAAGTATTTCATGATTTTTTTTTGGTACTATTGTTGTAATTTGTTTCCGCTTTATTGATGTATAATTGACAAATAAAATTGTAAGATATTTAAAGTGTATGTTGCATTAATTTAAAATACATATACATTACTAAAGGATTTCTCCCATCCAGTTAATTAACAAATCTATCAACTTACATATTTATATTTTCTTGCATGTGTGAGAACATTTAAGTTCTACTCTCTTAGCAAATTTCCATTATACAGTACAGTGTTATCAACTATAGTCACATGTTATACCTTATTTTTTTTACAGCTGAAAGTTTATAACCTTTTACCGAACTCTCCCTATTTCCCCCACCTCCCAGCCCTGGCAACCACTTTCTACTCTCTGTTTCTATGAGTTTGATTTTTTTTTTAAGATTCCACATATAAATGATACCATGCAGTGTGTATTATATCTGTCTGCCTCTGATTGGCTTATGTCACTTATCATAATGCCTTCAAGTTTCACCCATGCTGTTGTAAATGGGAAGATTTCACTCTTCTTTATGTCTGAGTAGTACTCCACTATCTATCTATCTATCTATCTATCTATTCCATTATATATATATATATATATATATATATATATATAAAACACATCCTTTTTATCCATTCAGCTGTTGGTGGACACTTAGGTTGTTTCCATGTCTTGGCTATTGTAATAATGCTGTGATGAACATAACGGTGTATATATCTTTTCAAATTCGTGATTTAGCCTTCCTCAGGTAAATACCCAGAAGTGGAATTGCTGGGTCATGTGGTAGTTTTCATTTTAATTTTTTGATTTAATTTTGGCCTCTCCTCCTACCTCTTTGGAGCAGGTCCTCAGGGCTGTCTGAGGAGCTATTTCCCAGGCTGTAGTCCTCAGTAAGGTCCCTGAATAACGCTGAAAACCACAACTCTTTTTGTTTTTTGGTTTTGGGGTTGTTTTGGCCGCGCCGTATGTGGGATCTTAGTTCCCCTGAAAATCGCAACCCTCAATTGTGCATTTTTCATTGTGTTGACAAGGGGAAGATACTGACCAGCTGGTAGATTTGGGGGTGGGAAGATAAGGCTCCTGTTCTCTCAGTGAAACCCTTGGGAGGTCATGGGCTGAGAGTGAGTCAGGGATGGGGGGCATGAAGGTGAGAGGAGAAAGTTTAAAAGGAGCATACTGGGGGTTGGACAGCCAGAGAAATGTCCAAAAAAACTGAGGCCCTCCTTCGAGTTTTGCTCAATTGTCTGATATTTCCAGCAGTTCAGCCGCCCCAGAGCAGATGCTGAAAAGGCAGAGGGTGGGGTATTCCCAGCTGAGGAAGTTGGAGGGAACTTGGGGCAGGCAGAAGGAGGTGGATGGAGGAACGGGCTCCATCAACGCCAGTCTTTGGGGTGGAGGGATCACCATGCTCCCCCTTCCCTCCTTTCCTTCTGCTACCTAGGGCTTGGGGTCCTTCCTCTAACCTGAAGTCAGCTACTGCCCCCTCCCCATTTCCCACCCCACCCTCATCTATTGTTTTTCTTTTTAAAATTTTTATTGAAGTATAGTTGATTTTCCATGTTGTTTAATTTCTGCTGTACATCAAAGCGACTCAGTTATATATATATATATATTCTTGTTCATCTTCTTTTCCATTATGGTTTACCACAGGATATTGGATATAGTTCCCTGTGCTGTACAGTAGGACCTTGTTTACTTCCCCTCTCCTGCATCTTCATTCTCTCCCTCTGCGCTGCCTCCTCCCCAGCGAAGTTTGAACCCCTTTAACACTTTCCTGATGTCAAAGAAAGAAAAAGTCCTCCTCTAACCTCACACTCCTTCCGGCCGGTCTCTCTGGAGCCTTCACTCTCCACCCCACTCACTCCCTCATCAGCTCCCCACAGTGGGGCTTCTAACACTTCCACTCCCTGAAAATGCCTCTGGTCAAGGTCATGACTTCTGTCCCGTGACATCCACTGGCCTTTACAGTCCCCACCTTAATTGACCTCTGGTGGACATTTGACACAACTGACTGCTCCCTTCTGCCCTTGATTTCTCGGTGGTCCCCAGTCCTGGTCTTCCTTCTGCCTCCCTGGTCTCTTCCTAATGACCTTCACATGCTTCTCCTGCTGCATCAACTCCCCTCAATGCCACCATCCCCTAAGGATCTCCCTAGAATGTTTTCTCTCCTCGACTTTGACCCTTTCCCAGGCCTTGTCCCCCATCCAGGCCACCGTATTTCTCTCTGCTTTAATTCTCAGGCTCCTAATTTGCTTCCCCAAACCTCCTTGCTTTCCAACAATAGCCACACTTTAACCAGAGTGGTTGTCCAACAGTGTTTCTCAACCCAGCCGGCATCACACTCACCTGGAGGGCTTGTTAAAACCCAGCTGCTGGGCCCCACTCTCAGAGTTTCAGATTCAGTGGGTCTTGGAGTAGGACCCAAGAACCTGCATCTCTAACACATACCCAGGTGACACTGATCTGCTGGTCCCAGGACCACTGTGTTAAAAAGCTAATCTGATCATGTATTCATTTTTAAACCTCTTCACTGCCTCCCCACTGTCCTCAGGGTAAATCCAAGCTCTTAGCTGGCACTGATGGCCATCTGGTTACTTGCCCTCTCAGCACTGTGCCTCCCTGCCCGGAATACCCTCACCACCCGGCTCCTGTTCTGCCCAGATGTCATCTTCTGTTAACAGTGCTCATCACTGACACCTGGCTCCCCATCACACTGAGCACTCCTTGAAGATGAAATATTACGGTTATCACTCTATCCCTAGAGGCCGGCACGGGGTTGAACACAGTGTTCAATAAATTTTTGTTGAATGAATGAAGATAATTATTTCAAGCTTTTAAATTATTTTATTTTATTCTATTTTATTATATTTAACTCCAAGAGAAATTTTTACTTGTAATGCCACCTATAAAACAGACTTTTTCTAGCTGGATCAGCCTCAGCTCTCTATCCCTGTTAAGTCTCGCCTCCGTTCTGCCCCCTGGCGGTAGTCTCGGTCCCAGCACAAGATGAATGAACTATTTGAGGTATTTCCGGAAACCGGAGAGTAAAGACTGCGGTTTTAATTTGCATATCCAGAATGCATTGCACCCAGGACAAATTTTCGACTAAAAATGACTCGATTCTCCTTCTTTCTTTAATTATTTTTTCCTAGAAGTGAGAATTCTTTCATAGAATTGTCTGAGAAAAAAGCAGATGTTAATAGCTCTTTCAGTTAAATAATCACCATTACTGTGTTAGGGGTAGCAGTTACCCGAGGAATGCGTGCCGCCCACAGAAAGATATACTCTGGTTTCTCTTCAGATCGTATAAATCTTTCGCCTTTTACTAAAGATTTCCGTGGAGAGGAACAATTCTGAGTTTGTACCCAATTTTTTGAGGTCTTGCGTTTTGCAAGGCTAATGATAACGTTTAAAAACAGATTATCAGTTTTGGGTGTTCTAGTTGGAGTGCGATGTTTAACTTTGTTTTTCAGAGAGGAGTTTGTTGTGGTTTTCTAGACTGCTATCGTTTTGAAAACGTTGTTTTCGGTCTCCGTCGTGGGAGTAAACGCTGTCAATCTACTTAAAACAAAAGGACCGAACTACGGAGAGTGGAGTAGTTGCTGTTGTTAAAGTGGAAGGGGTGTAGATTATTCGTGTTCTTTGGTTGCTTTTTCAGTGCCAAGTGCGGCCCGCGGTGGGAGGATTTCTTAAACTGTGGCGTGCAAGTTTTGGCGCTCCGGGATTTGATAATGGTGGTCAGTGGGCATAGTTCCCCCGCGTTATGCAGAATCACAGTTGCGCGACCACGAACCTAAACGCCGTCCCCCGCATTAAAAGAGAGATTCTTAACCGTTGGACCGCGAAGGAAATCTTTAAAATTTTTTCTTCAGAAAGAATTTAAGCGTGGATTCATTGTTTCTTCTAGAGCGTAAGTATCGTTGTTTTATTCTGTTGAGGTAATTTAGGTTTAGAACAGAAACTCTACTATTTGCGAAAAATACCACTCAAGAAAGACGTTTGATCACGGTTACAACGAATTTGATAGAACCCGAACGGAAGTGAATATTTTAACCGATCACAGTGGCCAGAATTCAGCTTTCTGAGCCCGCATAACTGCAAAGCAGGCTGGGAAATGTAGTTTTTTCTCCAGGCAGCCATGACGTTTGCGAGATCCTAGGAGGGAGGAAGTGAATATGCGGAAAGAAAACTAGCAGCGTCTGCCCAGTAAAGAAAGGAGGGAATCCATCCGCACGTTTCCTTCTTGCAAGTTCCTTTGTTGAGTTTCGTGTTCCTGCCTTCCAGGTTTCTACCTGTGGCCAGATCTCCCATACATGTACAAGAAACCTCTCGGAGGCTGTCATGCGGCTGTGGGGATCACCCCTTCCCAGGCCCTTTTGAATGTTCTCTTGTGTAGAAAACCAGAATCCCAGGCTCAGGCAGTTGTCCTCCGTCTACCCCTGCCCCACTGGCGCGGGTAGCTTTCTTGTCCCCCTAGAAGAAGCGCTGCTTTTCTCACGACGAGGTCTGGTCAGTGAGAACGAAATACTGGTGACAGTGCTTTCTTGGGCTCTGAAGACCGAGTGTTCATCCAAAGTAGGGGTTCTAACTTTTTTGTTGTTCACCTTCGGCAAAAGCAACGATCCAGAGTAACGAGCACGCCGAGCAGCCAGAGAGCTAGATATTATATGTCTCCGGGTGAAAGAGTGCGCTGCTCCCATGAAATTGTCTGGCCGGGGAAAATCGAACTTGAGTTCGCTGAAGACTAGATCTGACCACTAATTGACAGAAGAGCAGAACACAGTCGAGCTTGTCTGCATCTCTGCGGGGATGGACGCAATCAGCAAAGCCCTGGCTGCGAGGAGCTTTTCAGGGCGAACCATCAGATTTTTTCAACAAATAAATTACAAGAAGAAATGAGAGAGGGAGATAAAAAGGGAATCTATAGGTTAAAAGAGTTAAAAGAACCCATCTTACCAAGCAGAACTTACTGGGATTCCGGTTTAAACAAACACTATTTTCAGAACTTATTACATTTATGAGATGTCTTCATTTTTCAATCTGACCAGATATTTGATGATATTAAGGAATTACTGAAGAGTTTGGGGTACGATTACCATATTGTGGTAATGATTTTTGTTTTAACCTCCTTATACTTAGAAGTAGCTAAAGCAATATCTACAATATAAAGTTTTTTTGGGGGGTGGGGCACACCGCACAGCTTGTGGGATCTTGGTTTTCTGACCGGGGATGGAATCCACGCCTGCAGCAGGGAGAGCATGGAGTCCTAACCACTGGACTGCCAGTGAATTCCCCGGAAATATCTACAGATGAAATGATATCATATCTTGGATTTGCTTCAAAAGAATGAGTGCAAAGAAAAAGCCCCACCCCCCCCCAAATAAAAAGAACAAAGACAAAAATAAAATTTTGTTTACGTGATGGTTGTTGGACTTGGTAACCAGCACACGGAGGTTCTTTATACTATTACGTCTACTTTTGTGAATGTTAAACATTACTCATAATTTAAAAGTTTTGAATATATTTTATTTATTTATTTATTGTTTTTTTGGCCGCACCGCTCGGCTTGTGAGATCCTAGTTCCCGGACCAGGGATCGAACCCAGGCCCCCTACAGTGGAAGCATGGAGTCCTAACCACTGGACCGCCAGGGAATTCCCTGAATACATCTTAAAAACAACTTTGCGGTTGGTAACATATGCACTTCTTTATTAATAGATCAAATATTGGTATCTAGTGGGAAGTCTCATGACTACCAGCATTTAAAAGTCACGATGAACGTGAGCAATATTTCAAGATGCCTGCCACCACCGGGCGTGTCATGACTGCATCTGTGATTTCTATTTGTGACAATGATGCAAATGTCAAAGTTAATCATGGAAGGAGATGCTGAATTTCAGTTGGAGGTTAGCGAAAATAAAGATTTCTTCCAATCCAATTTCGCAGACCCCCTGACTTCTGTTCAGGGACCCAAGGTTTAGAAGTCCTGATCTGCATTCCCTTGCCTCTAGGCACATAATACAAACAATTCCCCCTTGTATGGGGAGAAGGTTTTGAATTTATCAAAGCACCTTCACACAAGAGTCATTTATTTCATGGGAATTCCTAACCATCTTTCTGAAGTTGGAAGGTGTTACTAGACCCATTTTACAGGTGGGAACATAGAGCGTAACACATAACCCACTTGTTTGAGGTTACAGAATGATAATGACAGAGCTGGAGACAGAACCCAGGTCCCCTAACTCCCAGCCCACTCCCCACTCTTTCGCATCAAGCTCCCAGCTCCAGAAATGCTGCTTAGTTAACTTTTCTTGAAGTTTTCTTTTGAGAGACGCCACAGCCTTTCTCCTGAGCTCACCTGTCCTCCGTTTGGTCATCTCTCAGGACCCCCTTGAACAGCCACATTGATTCCTGTGGTGCTCGCGGGCAACCAGGAGCTCTGATTTCCAGCACTCTCCTTCACATACTAGCAGAGGTGATAATTAACCTGCCACTGGGAGAGTGTCAATCCTGCAAGGTGGTCAGTGACCTCTGTTGGAGGCAAGTCTCTGGCAAGTCTCTTTCACTGTGTCTGGCAAGTCTCTTTCACTGTGTCTCAGTTTCTACTTTTGTAAAACAGGATGATGAACTGTCGTCCTTGGTTTTGGAGGAAGCTGTAAAATTGGCTAAAATTATGACAGTAACTAGGGGAGAGTAAGTGATTCATCCTCGGGAGAAATTATTACCCGTAATGTTATCATTGCCATGAGTTAGGGCCAGAGCCCACCTATACCTTGCCTTTACAGGTCAATGAGGTGGAACCATAAATCCCAACTCTCTAAGCTTATTACCTACTTTACTTCCCTTCCTGGATTCTATGCTCCAGACAAACTGAAGTATTACTGTCCATTGCCTCTCAAACTTCCCCATTTCTGTATGTCTACTCGTGCTCTGCCCACTGCCTGGACGGTCCTCTCCCACACCTTGACCTAGGATGTGGGATCTTAGTTCCCTGACCAGGGATCAAACCCATGTGCCCTGCAGTGGAAGCGCAGAGTCTTAACCACTGGACCGCCAGGGAAATCCCAAAGATTCACAATGAACATTTACTGAGTCAAATGATTTATTTGAAGCTTCCATCAGCCTAAGTCCAGAGGAGAGGCTCCCAGGAAGCACGATTATGAGACTAGGTAGCTTGTTCACGGCGAGGCTGCTTGCTCAGCTCAGCTGAGATGGGCCTCCTTTCTGCAAGGGGAGCAAGTGCCCCTCAGCAAGTGAGGGGATCCACCCAATCACCAGACCCCTAAGCCGATGGCCGGAGGTCAGACCACTGCTGCTTCTTGGGGGTGGGGTGGGGGGCTGAAAACAAGACCCCAAAGTGCAGGTTATCTTGTTCTTAAGGGTTTTTTTTAAAAGGTCAGGAATCCTTTTAAGAATCTGAGGAAAGCTACAGAAACTCTCCTCATGAAAAAAAAAAGTACATACATTTTGCAATTCCAGGGGTTCACAGGTCACTTGAAGCCAGGTTACGGACACTTGAGCAAAAAAAACTCTAAGGTGTTTTTAATCTAAGACCCTGCAAATGTCTGGATTTTTGGCTTCTTATCACCCTTGAAGAGTTCCATTCCTCCACTGGAAGAATATGACTGTCTTAGTCCGTTTGGGCTCCTACAGCAGAATACCACACACCAGGTGGCTTATGAACAACAGAAACCTATTTCTCACAGTTCTGGGGGCTAGAAGGCTGAGATCAGCGTGCCGGCGTGGTCGGGTTCTGATGGGAGCCCTCTTCTGGGCTGGAGATAGCTGTCGTCTCTGTGTCCTCACACGGCAGGGAGAGGACTAGAGAGCTCCCTGGGGTCTCTTGTATAATGGCACTGATACCATTCATGAGGGCTCCACCCTCATGATCTATTCACCTCCCAGAGGCCCCACCTCCCCTAACCTTGGGGGTTAGGCTTCAACATGTGAATCAGCCCGTAACAACGCCCACAGGAGAATCCAACTTCCTCCTGGAAAAGCCCTCCGGAGGAGCCACAGACCTCCTGGTTAGTGTCTTAACCCGAAGCAAAACTTGTGTTCAGGTAGTTTATTTAGGAAGAGATCCCAGGGGACAGCAGAGGGAGGCTGGGGGAGGGTAAAATGGAGGGAGGGAAATTGAATCAAGGGTGTCTTCCCAAGTTCTTCGCCACTGTGGGCAGTGGGGGGCCTGATCTTGCCGTCTGAGGAGCCGTGTAGAATGTGTCACAGAACTGTCTGCCCAGGGGATGGCGGAGGGAGCACTGGTCCACGGGCTCCACCTCTCATGGGAGAATGGCTGCCCCTAGCAGCGATATCCTTGGCCTGCTTTGAGGCTACACACATGCTGAGTGCCGAGCAGCTTCCTGAAGGTCAGAGAGAAGGTGAGGTCAGATGCTGCCAGGGACCCGCACCTGGAAAGAGCTGGTGGCTGCAACCACGGCAGGAGTGAAAGGTGGCCTGAGAGGACATGAGATGGGGCATGAGAGGCCAAGGTGCCCGTAGGTTTTCAGAGAGTTAATACATTTCCAAACCAACTTTTCAGCTGTTGGGAACTGCTGGGTAGTATGCAATTCCACACCAGGTGTCTACCCCTGAAAAGCAACTTGACCAAGCCTCTCTGCGCATCCAGCCCAAGAAGAGAGCTCCAGTGCATTACCGGACCGTGAGAGGCAGACCCACTAGAGTTAGTGGATGGCCTGCTCCCAACTGAGGCTGAACTGGAGGCACTGCAGAGGCTCACGGCAGACGCCCAGCAGCTTTCGGAGTGGGCTGATGTCATCCCAGAGGGCAGGAGCAAATGCATTACCCACCCCATCCTGTGGGAGCCATCAGAGGAGTGTGTGGGGAGAGAGCATGGGCAGAAACAGAGTGTAGGGACTGAGAGAGAGGCTGGGCTGACAGTGAGCCCCGTCTGGCCCCAGCCTGGGCTGCTCGGCCTTGAGCACGTTTCCTCATCTCTCAAATTGGGATCTTAAGCCTTAGCAAGCTCCTGCCCGCATGAGGCCGTGTTGATGTAAAATACGCCGCACGCGTGCTCGCTTCGATGCCCTATGATTCGCAAGTGCTCGTCTACTGAAATTCTAGCCGTTGGCTCGGTATTCTCCAGGCACAGGTACATGGGTTCATGTTGACATGTACGGGAGCCCACGCCATGCCTGGTTCCAAGTTAACAGGGTGAGTGGGAGCCCTGAAGCGCTGCTCCTGTGGTCAAGTAACTTCCAGTTGAACGCAATGACTAGAGGGCATGTCACGCCAGACACCACAGCCCACCACACCCCGCCGCCAGCCAAGGGCCCCTGGCCAGAAGGGTGAGGCACCCCCAGGGCAGGAGTGGAAGGCGCACAGGACTGGAGCGACAGCAGCAAAACCAGAGCAACTCGTAGAAGAGCCTGAAACCCTCGTGTACTTTCTCTCCCAGCCACCTGCGGGGGCCGGACACTCGGCAACTTGGCAAGCAAACCAGGCTTCCTGGTGAGCCAGGGTGCTCAAAACGCCCATCTGGGAAGCCAGGGAAACCACCAAGACACTGAGGGTGATGGTCCACACTCAGCCCGGCCCCTCTTTGCTCCATTCTCCCCACAAAGGAAGGACTCAGACCTTAGCTTCGAGAACAATCGGCAGGAGGCCCACTCAGGGTTTTTCCTGCCCCCGGTCCTATGGGCAGCAAAACCGGGGCAGGCAACTCTCTTTAGGGCAGGCAGGGGGAGAGGCACTGCAGCAGGAAGGGGCCAGGGTAATGCTCCTCGAGCAGCCCACTCAGCTGGGACATGCAGCAATCCCCCAGGTGGGCAGCACGGGGGCCACCTCCACAGCCTCTGAGTGGGCTCCTCTGAAGAGGAGAGGACGTGGGAAAAGTATACTGTCACCACGGCGGGGCCTTTGCTTCGGACTCCACCCAAAAGCCTGGTGACCGAGGAAGGTCCGATGTCTCCAGAGGTCTCAACCACACGCAAACCGGTCGTGGAGGTTTGAAAGAGATTTATTTAAAAACAGAACACAAAAAAAAGCTTTGGTATTCCAAAACCCAACAATCATCGATCACTAGAAAGTTAAACACCTCCCCTAAAGCCCAGAGGTACAAAACCACAGATCTCCATAGGCTCACGATAAGAAAGACGCAGTGTGCAAACCCGAGGGTGACGGAGACCCACTCCTTCACGCAGGCGGCGTGCGGGCCTCCAAACCTCCCGAGGTGGTGCATATTGGAAATCATTGCCAAGATTCCCTACCGAGAGTGGATGCAAAAGCCATCCAGGAAAATCTCGACAATAAATTAAAAATTCATTCAAGAAAGAACACATTAAATTAGGAAAAGAACACATTTTTTCCTAGACAAGAGTCTTTTCAAAAGAGGGTCTATTTCCTGGGACAGAAGAAAGGGGGAAAGTGGAAAGAGTGAATTCAATTTCAAGTATTTTCCATATAGGTTCACTTTATTGAGTCGAAAGCTTACAAAAGGTCCACCAGCCCCGCCCCTCCCGCTCCCTGATGCAAACTCCTGAACATCCACGCGCACTTCCGAGTCACTGGTGTCCCCCAACAAGGCACAAAAGGCTGGGTGCTTTCAAAGGATCCCTTGTTCGCAGCAGCAGGACTTTCAGTGCTGGGTGTCTTGTGCAAGTGGCGACTGAAAGCAGGACTGATGCCACTCAGACACTGGGATCTTCCTGTTCAATCAACAAGACAGGTCGTTACTGCTCACGCCAACCCCGGTGGACAGCTACAGAAATCTCAAGGGAAGCAGGCGATGGAGACACCCTGCTGGCACCCCACCCAGGCTCCGAGCCCACCTTGCTGACAGCACTTGGCCCAGGGGCGGGCTAGAGCTGCCACAGACTCGGGGGCCCAGGCGCCTCCTTAGGCGGGTGCGGCGAGTTCACGGGCTCTGCTCTGGCCAGGCCCGGCTGGAGCTCAGACCTGCCTCTGGCCCTTCTCCCACTCCTTCAGGTCAAGTGCTACTTCCTTCTCCAAACCAGAAGCCACAGAGCCCCTCTCTCCTGAGTCCGGGCTCTTTAAAGAGTGGGAGCACAGAGCTGGAGCTTAACGTACCCTCCACCCCACTACACTGAACTCGGGACAGAACGCAAGGCCAGGGCCCCGGGCTCTGGAGGCGCAGTGGCTTTATACCTTACTCCTGAAGAGGGGTTTGGCGCCAGGCCCACAGTACTCGTTGTAGATGAGCTTGAATAGGAAGAGGTGGAAGAGGGTGATGAGGGAGGCCACGCTGAACCAGAAGAGGAAGGGCAGCCCGGGGTCCTGCTGGGCCATGTGCTCGTCGTGGGCCAGGATGGCCTTGAGGTGCAGCGTGTGCCGCAGGTCCTGCAGGTGCGTGAGGTCAGTGGAGATGTAGAGCAGCGGCGTGATGGGCTGCGTCACCATGACCGAGAAGGTGTGGCCCTGGGGCGCCGAGGTCAGCTCCACAGGCTCGTCCAGGCAGCCCGCTTCGCAGGCGTAGATCTTGACGAGCTGGCCGCGGGACTCCACAGACACGTGCAGGTACGGCTTGCCCTCGGGGTCCGCGAGCACGGCCAGGTTGATGTGGTCATTCTTGTAGCGGATGCCATGCAGGGCGTAGCTGTTGTGCAGCACGTCGGGGTCAGCCTGGAACTGGAGGTGGTTCTCGGTGAACTGCAGGCCGCCGAAGCTGAGCACCATGCCCTGCAGGATGCCCGGGGCGCCCGCCCGCACCAGCCCCTTGCAGCCGCGCTTCTGCAGGGTCAGCCTCCACAGGTCCCAGAGCTGCAGGATCTGCTGGATGGAGGACAGGCGGCCCGGCCAGAGGTTCCCAGCGTGCATGGTGGCGTGGCCGCTGAAGCAGTGATCTTCATAGTTGAGTGTCGACTCCATCTGGTCTCGCTCCCTGTGGCTCAGGTCGGGGCTGAGCAGTGGCGCGGGGGAGCAGGAAAGCATGTAGTACAGCGTCAGGTTCACGGTCAGGCCTGATGGAGTGTGAGCATCGGTGATCTTCTTCATTTCCACACCTGCAACACCACAGAGGTTGTACATTAAGGAGGAACGGCATGGCCAAGAGGCTGAGGTTATGAAACAAAGATCAAGAGCAGCAGAGACACGAAGCTTTTGTCCTCAGGGATGAAAACAGCAGCTCCAGTCTCCCACAAGTACGGGAGAGCAGCATTGCCTGGCTTCCTCACGTGACCACCTTGAGCCCTCTGGGCCTGAAACTGAAAATTCCGCCAGTGGGGCTCCTGCCAGAGCCCAGAAGAACACAGATTTAGCCAAGCCTAGGGCGCCAAGTCAAAAGGCCAGTTCCCCGACTCCAAGAACTGTCACAACGCCCTGGCCAGTCGTGGGCTGCTTCTCTCTCACTGGGCCTGCAGCTTTAAACAACATCTGAGCGCAGGATCGCACAGACTTGTATGAGCTCTAGACTCAGACAGCTCACCGCCCACATGGTGTCTCAAGCTGGATGTCTGACAGGCATTTGGGAACGGACAAGGTTTGAATCCTTCCAGCCCCATGCTAATCCTTCCCTAAATCACCTCCAGACACCCGCTGGAGCCCTCCCCCCAAATCCAGGAGTCACCCTCAAGTTCTCACTCCCCACAGCCAGTCCACAGAACGCCCAGTGGCTCCAGCTGCAAAAGTTTCCGACTCATCCACCCCTGCTTCCACGGTCGCAGCGCTGGTCCCAGCCACCGTCCTCTCAGCTGGGCTCCTGCCAAAACCTCCTATGTGGTCTCCACACTCTACTTCCCCCTCTCCCCCACACTGTCTACACTCTGACACAGCAGCACCGCGACCTTTAAAAACGTGCACCAGATAGTGCCTCCGCCCTGCCTCCCATCTCACTTAGAATAAAATTCACTGTCCTCACCAAGGCCCCAAGGTAAACCCTCTGGCCACTGCCACCCTCCCCTTGCTCACTACCTGCCAGCCACACTGGCCACTCAACCAAGCCCGCCCCTGCCTCAGGGCCTCTGCCCTGCTGGCTCCCTCCAGACCACCACACAGCGCTTCCTCTAGCTGTGTAGGCCTCAGCTTCTGCAATTCCTGCTCACAGAGGCCTGCCCGACAGCGGAGCTACACACTCTTAGCCCCACCCACTGCAGTCACTCACCCCCAAGCACATATTTTTATCTTTTCTCCTTATAACGCTTGAGCCTAAAAAGCTATCTCGCTTTTTTAATCCAAATTTTCGCTTTCTAATATCTGTCTTCCGCCCGCCCAGAATTTAAGAACCATGAGAACCGGAACTTTGTTCTGTTTGCTTCCGTATGCCCCACGTGAAGAACACTTTCTGGCAGAAGCATTCGATAAATACTTGACTAAATTAAAGGCTCTTTGAGCAACTATGTTTAAGGATTTAGACAACTAGAACTCTGGAAACCAAAATCTCTTAATCTCTCTCTCCTCTACACTAGGATTTCCTTTTCTTAAGCAGTCAAGGGGGCGAAGGAGTTTTCATTTGACAGGAGCATCCCACCTGCTGAAGAGATTCCACTACCCCCGCCCCCCATGAAAAAGCTGCAGCCACAACAGCGAGGCCACAGCTCAGGCTAGCGGGAGTCATGTCAGGAAGCCCATGCCTGTCACCAGCCAGAAATGTGGGGAACTGAGTTAAGAACCCCGGGATCGGGCTTCCCTCGTGGCTCAGTGGTTAAGAATCCACCTGCCAATGCAAGGAACACGGGTTCGAGCCCTGGTCTGGGAAGATCCCACATGCCGCGGAGTAACTAAGCCCGTGCACCACAACCACTGAGCCTGTGCTCTAGAGCCTGCGTGCCACAACTACTGAGCGCATGTGTCACAACTACTGAAGCCCGCGTGTCTAGAGCCCGTGCTCACAACAAGAGAAACCCGTGCACCGCAATGAAGGTAGCCCCCCACTCACCACAACTAGAGAAAGCATCCGCGCAGCAGCGAAGACCCAATGCAGCCCAAAATAAATAAATACATTAAAAAAAAAAAAAAGAATCCCGGGATCGGCCAGGCCTCTGACCTCCCAAACCACGCTGCTCAAATGAGGCTTCAGCCACAAGAACGAATAACAGTAAGATCTGCCCTTTGCACTCCTCTTTCACGACCATCTCATAAAAGTCCTCTGAGGTACGTGCTACTGTTATTATTGAACACAAGCCCAGAGAGAGTAGGGTTCAAGGTCACACAGCTACTAAGTGGTGGAGCAACAGTCAGCCCCAAATCAAACGCCAAGCCCAAGTTTGAACTACGCCGGGACCCCGCCCTTCAGTGTCACCTCTGCAGACTCTGCAGGGGCATCTCCAGGATGGACCGTGCTCACCCTGGTGCAAGGTGTGGACGGTGGACCAAGCACTCGCCAGGCCTCACCTGGGCTGAAGAGCTGGGCCCAGAGGCGCTGGTGGTCCTGAAGCAGCTCCGCCGCCGGCATCTCCAAGAGCTCCAGCATTTCCTTCCGTGCCAAGTCCTGGAGCACCTTGAGCTCCTTGCCTGCTTTGCTTTTGAGCACCTGGGGGTTAAGAGGGCCGGAGACGTGCACCACCCACAGCACAGTCTCGTCCAGTTGCGTCTTGGGAGCCACTTGGAGACGGTTCACTAACTTCTTGGCGGCCACCACCAGCAGGTGCACCAGCCCCGTGGGAAAAGGCGGGGACCGGCCCGAGTAGAGGAGGAACTGATGGTCTCCGACCTTCTCCAGGGTGCTGGTGAAGGCCTTGGGGACCGGGCCGGCAGTGGGCCCGACAGTCTGCAGCGCGGCCACGCGTTCCGTGGGGTTGTTGAGCTGGATGCGCTGCAGATAGACGTGGGGTCGGCCCCGGTGCGCCAGAAAGTCCTCTTGCAGCAGCACGCAGTCTCGGCCGGATCCCGTGACGAGGCCGGAGGCCGAGGCGGGGCCCGGGCCGGCGGCCGCAGGGCCGGGACCCGGAGTCCCGAGCTGCAGGCAGCGCACCCGCCGCAGCAGCCCTTCCCGCAGCAGCAACACTGACTCTCCAGCTTCAGAGAGCGCGCTCAGCGGGCGCAGCTGCACGAAGGGCACGAAGTCCGGCGCCACGGCGGGCTCCCGCTCCCCAGGGGTCACCCACAGCCGGTTGGCGACCACGTCCAGGGCCAGGAAGCCGTTGGCCACCAGGGCCGGCACTCCAGGGCCCAGTGGTACAGCCTCGCCCCGCTCCCGCAGGCCGCGCCACGCGCGGGTGGCTGCCTCCAGACAGGCAGAGGGCTCGGCGGCGCCCGGCTCGCCGCGGGGCCAGGGCAACAGCTGCAGACCGCCCGCCGCCTGCCGCGCCCCGGAGCCCGCGAACCACAGAAGCAGCACCAGGAGGCCGAGCAGGCAGAGTAGGCGGCGGGCCCAGCTGCTCGACAGCAGTCCCGGCAGCCCCTTAAGCCGCTGCTGCAGCCACATCGGGCCGCCAGGCGCGGGCGCGGCGCGGGGGCGGCCGCCGGGCCCGCCGCCCAGCCCACCGGCCCGGCCGCCCGCGCCTCACTCCCGGGCCCGGACCGCGGCGCCCACCCCAGCCCCCGTCACAGGCGCCGCGGCAGCCGCCACAGCTGCTCCCTCCTCCTTCTCGGTTGCCTCCGGCCGTCAAACGACGCGGGCCGTCAAGCGCCACCTACTCTTTTGCGACAGATGGAAAAGGGGAGGGCGGAGGGAGGGGAGAGGGGCGGGCCCGGGAGAAGGAGGCGTGGCCACAGCGAGGAGGGGGCGGGCACCGCCGGGGTTTGACCACCAGTTCTCGGGCCTGAAAAGTCAAGTCCAGAAGAGGAGAGGGGTCTGCGGAGGACTGGAAGCGGCCAATTCATGGGAACTTAAAACAGAAACGAAAAAACCAACCGCGCTAGCCAACCCGAACACGTGTTGTGCCCCATTCGCTACTAATGGATTCAACAGCCCCAAGATTTTTAAAAAATAATTTTAAAACTTTTTTTCTGTAAAAATGATCCTCACTGCAAAAAAAAAAAAAAAGACTTAGTACAGAATAGTACCCCCCAAAAAAAGAAAGAAAGAAAGAAAGAAAAAGAAAAGTAAGCACTGTCAACCAGACTTCCTAGGATATATTTTGTTGACGACTCTTCCAGACCTGTCTGGCTGCATGTACAGCATATAGGACACAAATCAGGCCCAGGACTGTCCATTTCTCTACCACACCAAGTCGTCTTCTTGATGTCAACCGTGAGTCTTAACTTATTAAATAACATAAAACACTAAAGTCTCATGCTTTGAAAATGCTGTTAAATTGTGTATTATCAATGCAAAAGACAAATTTTGTTTCTGGGGAAAAAATTCAATCTGAGCACAGGGGCAGACAATGGGGCGATTGTTTCCACTTTAGTTTCAGGACATTCCAAAGCCAGACAGTGCTTCCCAGTTGTTGAAAATTAAATGGTCATTTGAGGTGGCTTCTTGTGGGCTGTGAGCAGACACATGTGTGTTTGCCAAGTCTTAGGGCCAGCACCCTATAAGAAGGCAGCTGTCCAGGTGATCCTACAGTATGCTTACCTTCTTTGTTTTCTTTTTTAAGATCATTATCAAAACATACACACAAAATTCTTAATTTCCACCAGGATTTCACAAACCCCACAGAATAACTTCATGGATGTGCAGGAATCCATAACCTACAGTTAGAGAGATAGGATCCATCCAAGCTCCTCAGGGAGGCAGAAACACTTGGGAGGCACAGTGAGATGAGAGCAAAGGACTAAACCAGGCTTGATCCCACCTGTGAAATGGGAATGACCAGAGAAACTGCCTCTCAGGTTTCTGAGGAATAAGTAAGTTAATACAGGCAAAGCAAGCAAGGTACATGACATGGGGTAAGTACACGGTAAATGTAAACCCACATAATTATTTTTCGCTATTATGAATGTCTGTGTAATAGACATATATAGGCCTACTTTTGAGACTGTTTCTGGGGGAGCAATTCCTGGAAGTAGATTCCTACGTTAAAGAGAAGGTTCATGCTGGTGCTCTTAACTCCCTTACCACTCTCAAACACCCCAGGGGAGGGAATCACAGCCCACCATCAGCAACATAGCCACAACAAAGCCAGGAGGTCAAGAGTAAGGACAATGGCACGAGGCTGCCTGGGTTTTGAATCTTGGCCTTGCCCCTTGCTAGCAAGTCAGCTAACTTCCTTGGGCCTTGGTTTCTCCATCCATAAAATGGGGATCATGAGACAGAGTAGGATTGCTCTGAGACTTAAGTTAGATAAACAAGTTAAACATTTAGCATACTGCCTGGCTTAAAATAACCGTTCATTATTTTATTTATTTTTACTAGGAAACAGGAAACACATGTACATGACACAAAATTCAACATATATGAAAGGGTGAAGAGTGGCCATTAAGTCTTCCTCTTTCCTGGAGTCCTAGCTAGTCAGTTCCTCTTCCCAGATGCAACCACTGCTTCCTGTTCCTTGGGTGCTCTTCCAGAAATTCTATTCACTTACAGATATATAGCCATATAGACAGAGACCTATATTTTTCCCTTCACAGAAATTGTAGCATATTATATACTCTTGCATATTACTTTTTTTTTTTTTTTTGCAGTACGCGGGCCTCTCACTGTTGTGGCCTCTCCCGTTGCGGAGCACAGGCTCCGGACGCGCAGGCTCAGCGGCCATGGCTCTCGGGCCCAGCTGCTCTGCGGCATGTGGGATCTTCCCGGACCAGGGCACAAACCCGTGTCCCCTGCATTGGCAGGCGGACTCTCAACCACTGTGCCATCAGGGAAGCCCTTGCATATTACTTTTTTCATTTAAGGGAACAGCTTGGAAATTCCATTGTTATTATTATCATCATCATCATCATCAAAGGGGGTAGGTGCCAGTGGGACTAGCTGATGGGTGTAAACAGGGAGGAGGCTGAGAATCGGCTGGCAGCAGAGAACGTGGCTGTCCACTGAGGCCATCGCTCCTCCTCGGGTCAAGAAAGGAAATGGTAAAAATGGAGAAAAGCAGAGGATGAGAGGGAGAAAACCCCCTTGTGACACCAGACCACTACCCTCCAGTCCAGCTATCCTTTCTGCTTCCCAGAAAAGCAGAGTCCTGTGCCTTTAACTGTGCACAACAGGTGCAGCACTTACCCTGAGTAACATCTAGGCAGCAGCCACCCCTGGTTAAAGAGACAAGTCCTCCTTTTGGATGAAGCTTGGACCGATTTCAAGTTCCAGCAATTTGGTGAAGGGTGGCAGGTAGGCTTCACCAGGATGAATCCTTTCTCCAGGGGCGGCCAGCAGCCTCCCAGATTGATCCCCCCTCCCGATTTGCAATGACTCTGGGAACTCTACTGCGCAAGGATTTTTTTCCCGTCCATAGTATGCCACCATTGAGGTTCTCTTGGGCCCGAGCAAAAGGGAAGTTAGAGCCGGTTTCCAAAGTCGCCTCCCTTACTGTGGTCCCCCATCAGCTGTGTGACTTTGAGGAAGTTGCTTCACATCTCTGAGCCCCGGTTTCCTTATTTCACAAATGGGGGCAATACTGCCTAACTGGCAGGGCTGTGGGGAACATGGCATAAGCCAGAGCTTTGAAAATTGAGTCACTCAACACATGCTCCTCTTCCCCTCTGCTTATCCCTCCATTTCCTCCTCAAAGGAGTTGGAATTTCAGTCTGCATCCTCCTGAATTCAAAAACATCCGGTGGATTCTGGCACCATGTCCTGTCCCCAGCTGCAGAAACTCCCCGCCCTAGGTCCCAGGTCCCAACTGGATGGCAGCCCTGGATTGCACTCCTGCCTCTTCCCTTTACTTGCCTTTCAAATTTGAGCTTGCTCTTGGGTCCCCCTGGGCCTTACTTCTACCATCTTTACCATGAGTAAATCTCTGTTCAGTGAGATAATTTCCCAGGTTCGCAGGGATTGTACCTATCGTCTAAAAAGAACATGTGTTGGCTTTGTTTGGGTTGTACAAATAGTATATATTCATTGTAAAATGATTGTAAAAACAATGAAAAATATAAAGAAGAAGATAAAAACTACCTGGCAAGAACACACACACACACACACACATTCCCACAAGTTGGAAATAATGACTGTAAATATTTGGCTGTCATTTTCTTTTAGCATCATCTCTATGCATTGTACCTGTAAGGATATATTTTTGCTGAGTGGGGTCATACAGTATATACTGCTTTTCCCATGTAACGTCATGTTGGTAGTGCATTACCCTGGCTGAATCAGTCTTAAGAGTACTGCCGATTTCTCTTTTCCCCAGGACCTAGCACGGCCTGCTTTATGTTGTTCATTGATAATCATGACATTCCTCCCCCCTCTGCCCTTTCCCCCTGTGGGTGGGGAACCCCCTGCCCACCCAGGGTTGTACCCACTACCCACTCCTCTGGAGCCTAACCTGCTGGAAAGGATCTCCCTTTGAGGGTCTCTTCCAAGGATGAAAATTGTTGTTGTTGTTTTCCCAGAGATGGCTGCCCCTAGCTGACATCTGCTCCAGGAACCCTTGTTCTAGAAACGCTTGAGTTGTGTTTTGAAGACCCACATCTGTGAAGAGACCCTAAACAACTTCTTTCTTCCTTCCTTCCTTCCTTCCTTCCTTCCTCCCTCCTTCTTTCATCCCTCCTTCCCTCCCTCCCTCCCTTTCTTCTCTCTCTCTCTCATTCATTCATTCATCCATTCATTCAACAATGTGACCTCAGGAACAAGACCTTCTTTGTCTCAGAGGTTCCCTTTGCCTCCCAGGGACAAAAAGGCAGATTAAGTGAGTCCCTTTTTGCGGGGCGGGGATGCACTTTCTGCACTTGCAGCAGCCAGGAGGGTCTTGGCAGGCGTGTGGATGCCTCTGAACACATTCCTGCCAGGCCTCGCCCGCTCCAGGCTCAGAGCCTCACGCCCAGGGCTTTGGACAAGGGCGAATGAAATCTGAATAGCTGAGATTTACTGAGGGCTTATCGAGGGGCTGTTCTAAGGGCACTGCAGGTAACAATGTCATTAACCCGTGCAAGGCCCAACGCATAGATACCATTATAAACCCCACTTTCCAGAGAGGAAACCGAGGGTCACGTTTATCGATACCATCAAGGCTTGGCGCGGGGTCCGGGGTATAGAAATTGTTGCCTCGCCCCCGTCTCCCCTCCTCTTTCCGGTCGGAGTGAAGCTCCCCGGAGACGGGAGGGAGGAGGCCGGCGGCGGAAGGACCCGGGAGCCGCAGGGACGGGCCCGCAGGGAGCTGCCCAGACTTGGAGAGGCGGCGGGTTCGGGCGAGTCTGCAGGAAACCCTTCCCCCCGGCAGCACGGCGCGACACCGCCCCCGGGGCGGGCCCAGTGCGTGGCAGCGGGATCGCCGACCCCGTCGGGAAGTTTCCAGCCTGCGAGCGAGCGCCGCTGGACACGCCGGACGTTCCCAGACACGGACCATGCGGCTCCAGCTGCTCCTGGCCCCGCTGGGCTGGCTGCTCCTTGTCGAAACGAAGGGTGATGCCAAGCCGGAGGGTGAGGGCTCCGGGCCGGGGGCGGGAGGGGGGATCCGGGGCCGGAGGTGGAGTGGGGGGGATGGGGGCAGGTGGGCTGGTCTGGGGGCTGCCTCCGTTAGGACCGGCCTGTAGGGGAGGCCTGGGCTTCCCGAGGGGTTCTGGGTTCAGGCCAGTTGTCCACTGACTCAGTGGTGACTTGGACAAGGCACTTCCCCTTTTAGGGTTGCGTTTCCCACTTTCGGGCAGCTGGAGGGGAGGAGCGGCCCAAGTCCCGTTCATTACCCAGAGGGGCAAATAATAATAGCACTCATAATAATAAGGCCATAATAATAAGGACGATAACTACGTTTGTGGGGCACTGGCTATGAGTCAGACGTCGATTAAGCAGGACCCTAACCTTCAGAAGTGCATCCTTCTGTCATTTCCATTTTCTAGCTGGGAAAACTGAGTCTCCAGAGATGATTCACTTGCCCAAGGTCACACCGCTTGTGGGCTTTGAAATCAGGATTCACACCTAGGCCTCATAACTATGGAGTGCGGGGCACCTGGGGGGGTGGGAGACAGAAGGGGTGGCTCACATCACAGAGCCGTTTGTACTTTCACCCGTGTCCTCAGTGGTCTGCTCTGCCCCTTCCAGGTGGGTCTTACTCTCTCTGGGTTGCACATGAGGAAACTGAGGCCCAGACAGGTGTAGTGACTGCCCAGGGGGATCCAGCTTTGGAGCGGTGGGTCTCAGATCTGCTGGACTCCGGGTCTAGTGCTTTTTCTACAACCCCAAGGCAGATTGGATTTCAAAGTGTGTCCCACTATCCTGAGCGGGGGCTGCTCTCCTCCCCAGCCCTCCCTGGACCACCTGCAGGGCCGCCCAGTCAGCATCTGAGAGCCCCAGGAGGACACAGACCACTGGCAGTCCCAGCGAAGCAGAGCCAGACTGACCACACCCTCCATCAGCCCCCGTTCCCCTTGGCCCACTCTTCTAGGGAAACTGGGAACCAGAGTGGGGCAGGATGGTAGTTTAGCAGACCCTCGGGCCAGGAAAAGGGATAGGAACCACCATTTCTTGAGTACTTCCTTTGTGCCAGGTTCTGCCCAAGGCCACGCGTCTCCCGTGGTAAAACAGTGGTGCTTAATCTCCACGAGGCTTGCTGTTCTAGCCTGCAAAACAGGTGTGATGATACCTGCGTCCTAGAGCTCTTGACAAGGATTCCGTGGGATGAGGCCTGTTGGTGAGAGTTCAGCTCAATGCCCAGCCCATAAAGGCATTTGCTTTCTTGGCCCAGCGCTGCCAGCTTTCCTGGAGTATCCAAGCAGGGCAGTAAGACAGGTCAAAAAATACAGTGAGGGAGGTGCTAAGCACAGGGCTGGGCTGGTGGTGTGTGCAGAGGTCCTGTGGCCTGGGTCCAGTTGCTGGCTTTTTTCCCCCTGGGTCTCTCTTCCCTCTGCTTTTGCTGATGTAGGCTCCCTCCACCCCAGACCATCCCAGGAGAAAAACTCCAGCTGCCCAGGGAGGTGATGAAGCCCGGGAGGTGAGTGGGAGGGACCAAATTGATGACAAGGCTTCAGGTGCCCTGACCCCTAGCAGGTGACGGGAGGGGACAGAGTAGACACAAGGCAGCCCCCACAGAGGGTACAGGATTCAGGGTGTTGCTGAGATAATCCAGGTAAAGCACCTAGTAGATAGTAAGCGGGTCCCCAGGCATGTGGCGAAAGTCAGGCCGCTCTCAAGTTTGAGGCCCTGTGCTTCCCTTGCTCCATTCAGACCCTTTTGATACATAAGGAATCATTGGCCTCATTTTACAGATAGGAAGACTGAGACCCTAAACGGTTAAACACCTGGTCTCAGGTTGCCACAGCTGATTGGAAGTGGCATCATTGACTGGGACTCAGACCCTCTGCTCATTCCTGCTGACCCCCAGCTCCAGATGGGGGGGCAGGTGTTGCCGGGAGATACACGGATAGAAAGAGGGACAGTTGTCCCTTTCAGCGTGCTCCCAATCTGAGGGAGGACACAGAGCTCCTCACCCCAGTGGACGCCCAGTCTGATGGGGGAGACACAGCCCTCTGCTCCCAGAGAGCCCTGTGCCTGAGGGAGGAGACAGTGCCCTGCGCTGGGGGGCCCCCAGACTCATGTGGGGGAAAGAAAAAGGCCTTCAACAAAGCGGCATCCAAACAAGCAAATTTGCACAGAGCTGAGGGGGTGGGAGAGTCCAGGAGCAACATGGTCCGTCCTTCTTTTTTTTTTTTTTTTTTTGCGGTACGCGGGCCTCTCACTGTTGTGGCCTCTCCCGTTGCGGAGCACAGGCTCCGGACGCGCAGGCCCAGCGGCCACGGCTCACGGGCCCAGCCGCTCCGCGGTACGCGGGATCCTCCCGGACCGGGGCACGAACCCACGTCCCCCGCATCGGCAGGCGGACTCCCAACCACTGTGCCACCAGGGAAGCCCCCGTCCTTCTTTTTGTAGTTGCTTCTGGCTGAGACCCCCTGTCTCCCTGGGCCCATGCCTTTCCCTGCAGGCCTTCATCTGGCCACGGAGAGGGAAGGAGCAGCCTGAGCCTGATGGCCGCTGAGACCTGAGACTCCAGGGATGCCGGTTGGTCTTGGGTGGGAGCTTCAGGTTGTGCTGTTCCGCCGCAGGAAATGGAGAAGCAGGCAGACCCAGCTGGCTGTGTGTGTGTCAGGGCGGGGGAGTCTCAGGAGCCCTGAGGTGGCAGAAATGAGTGGGAGGCCAGACCTGGGGAAGAGGCAGGGCTGGCTCCAGCCCTGGGAATCCCCATCTCCTGGCTTCCGTTCCAGCCCCAGGTGGGTGTGGGGGATGGGAGAGGAGCTTCATTCATTCCCGCCTCCCCAGAGAGCAGCCTGGGTGTGTCATGACCGTGCCTAGGGAGCCAAGGCCACATGCTGACCATCCACCCCCTTGCCTGGACCGGCACTGCTTGGGGAGAGGAGGTGGCATCTGAGGGAGCACAGCCGAACAGGGCCTGAGTCCTCAGCCTTCTCTTAGAATCCCAGAGAGATGTCTGCACTCCCCGCACGGCCCCCGTGCCCCCCCCCGACTCCCCGTCATTCTCACTCTCAGGAAGGCGGCTCCTCTCCTTCCCTGCCCCCCAGGGCAGCACTTTAATTCCCTGACCAGGGATTGAACCCGGGCCCTTGTCAGTAAAAGTGCAGAGTCCTAACCACTCCTGGACCGCCAAAGAATTCCCTGGCACTATTGTTATTACTCCCATTTTACAGATAAGAAAACAGAGGCACAGAGAGGCTAAATTACTGTCCCAGCAATCTGTGGCAGTTTGCCACTCCACTCTGCTCTCTGGTTTGTCTCTGCTGACCCTGGATCATGGGTCATCCATCTGGGGAAACCACTGCTGGACTTTGAGCAGCGGGTCAGGGGGACCAAGAGCCCTGTATGTCGGGCCTCATGTGGGCCCTGGCCTCAGCCCAAGGCGGCTGGCTGGGCCAGACAGAAGCAGGTGGGCGGGGCCCTGGGCCACATTGTCACCCTGTAGGCTGCCCAGAGCTCTGGCTGTGCAGTGAGTTGGGAAGAGACCTCATCCAGTGACTGGAGCGGGTGCCCACACTGGGGAGGCCTGAGAGAAGGTGGCTGGAAATGCTGGATTCAGTCTACAGCTGGGATTCCCAGCATTCCGGGATGTTGGACAGGGAAACAGTGTGGTGAAGGGCACGGGCATTTGGAATTCCAGCTCGTTTCCTTCTCCCTTCGAGGTCCTGTGACCTCGAGGTTATATAGCCTCTCTGTGCCTCAGTTTCCTCACCTGTAGAAGGGGGGGTAGAAATATCACCTACCGCACAGGGTGTTGATGGTTAAATTTGATAACGAATGTAACACGCTTCACAAGGTGCATGGCACCTAGAAAAGGCTCAACAGTGCTAGCGCTTACTAGTCATCTCCACAGGGCTCCTGAAGGCCAGACACTGCACCTGAGGCCCAAGTCACACTCACTCCGAGTCCTGGGGAGGGGGAGGGACACCAAGGAAATAGAGACCACCCTGGCCTGGCAAAGGGAGAAGCAGGTTTGTACTGGTACTTCACCTACTGTGCACACGGAGACTTCAGGGGCCGAGGACTGACTGGGTAAGGGGATGAGATTGAGGAGGGCTTCCTGGAGGAAGTGGCCTGGGGCCTTTTCAGGGGAAGGAGCAAGTTTTGCAGGCAGGACAAAGGAATGGGGTGCTGGCTGGATTCAGCAACGCAGTTTCATGGGGGTGTTGAGGGGTGATGCCAGGGTCCCTTAGGGGAGGGGCCTGCCTTGAGTTCTCTTGCTGTGAACCACCTCCCAGGCCCCTGCATTGGAGCCCAGAGTCAGAGGACCAAGGGATGGGTTGGACCAGCGGTTTCTAAACGTGGCTGACATCAGAAATCACCAGGGGAATGTAGGACAAATCCAGACTCCTGGGTCCATCTCAGATCTGTGGTCCTGGGGCCCAGGAATGTGGATTTCACAGCCTCCCTTGTGATGCCGATATGCAGGCAGGTTTGGGGCCCTCAGCACTGGGGGATTGTGGGGTCCTTGGCCAGGAGAGTGGGCGTTGTGTTGCCCAAGGAACCCAGGATTTGTTAAGGCACCATTGCAAGCACCTGGCAGGAAAACTGAGTGGAGACAGGCTGGGCAGGAGGAAGGGGGCATGGCCTGAGCTGGACACTCTCATTAGACAGATGGAGATGGACGCCTGGCCACATCCCAGGCCTGAGCGGTGCATGCAGAGGTGAAGAGGGGATTCTGGGTCTGGGTATCTGGGTCCAAATCATGGTGCTGCCACTTCGTGGCTCCCTTGGGCAGGTTACCGTGTCTGAGTCTTGGGTTCCTCACTTCTCCTCCCCCACTTCCTGACTTCAGGAGCCCTGGTCCAATGGAGAATCCAGAATCTCACATAGATACACACGCTGGCTTTTTCCATCCATGAAATGTGACACTCTTCCTGTCCCCAGCAGCCCCTGTTGTCGACAAGAGGGCCTCAGAGCTGGGGCTCTGGCTCTCCTTGCCTGAGGGCAGACTTAACCATCCTGGCAGGAGCTGGGGGGAGCCCTTCCCCAAGTGTGAGCAGCACCCCTCTTCCCTGGACCCCAGGGTCAGATGGTGAGGTCTCCCCTCTCCGTATCTGCCTAATGAATCCACCCGCTTCTGCCCCAGGTCTCTGGACCCACCCGCAGCAGATTCTTGCCAATCCTGGCTGGGCCACCTGGCACCAACCCCTTGCTCTGGGACCAGCAGCCTGCCCCTCGGCTCAGCTAGCTCTGTCAGGCTGGACTCCTTTGTTCTTTTAGCCCAGGCTCCTCCTGACTTCCTGGGGAGGTCGAGGTGGGAGGGCCTTACCTGCCTGTGCTGGCCTGGCCACTTGGTGAGTCTGTTCACCCAGAAAAGTGTTAAGACCTGGACCCCAGGGAAGTAAGGCTCACCTAGTGAAACAATGATGGGCGCTGCAAAGTGGGGTCCTGCCCTCTGCCCAGAGAGAGGTCAGGAGAAATCCAAGAAGGCTTCATAGAGGTGGTGGCAGGGAAGAAGTATCACTGGCCCTGGGACCTGGAGGAAGGTTAGAGAAAGAGCAGAGAGAGGAAGCCCTAGCAGGAGGGAGGAGCCCAGCCAGGAGGAGGGCCCACTCAATGGAGGGAATGAGTGTGTCACCAGGCCAATCAACGGGGGCCTTGAATGCCAGAGCAAGGCATTTACCTCTCAGTAATAAGCACCAATAATAGCTTAGTGTGTGCCAGTATCCCAACAAGGATTTTACAGGCCTGATCTCATTTAATTAGTCCAGCAGCCCTGGGAAGTAGGTACTACTACTATCCCTATTTTACAAGGGGGAAACCAGCTCAGAAGGGTCAAGGACTTTCCCAAGGTCACACAGTTGGTAAGGAGCAGAGCTAGGAGCCTAACCAGGCCAGCTACAGGGAATTTTTTTTTTTGTTTCTCCTGTGCAGCGCAGCATGTGGGATCTCAGGTCCCCGACCAGGGATTGAACCAGGGCCTCAGCAGTGAAAGCCCGAAATCCTAACCACTAGGCCACCAGGGGACTCCCAGAGCCTTCACTTCTCGTAGAACACAGCCTTAAAGTATGGCCTGGGAGGTGCTTCTTCACGGCTCCCAGAAATGGCATCTGGGAGTGTTTTCAGCAGGTTCTGTTGCAGAGGTGAAGCCACACTACAGAGCCCAGAGAGGTCCCTTGTTAAAAAGGTAGCATAGCCGCTCTGGCCAAAGGCCAGGATTTCAAGTCAGTTTCCACTGCAGGCCAGCTCTTATTGGTTCTCACAGTGTTGGGAGAATCCAAGGCCAAGTGAGGCTCAGCAAGAAAGTCTGTTGGGATTGATTAGCAATGTCTGCCCTAAGTGCGGGCATGGAGAGCTGTGATTGTTGCCAGGCTAATGTCTGATATTGGCCAGAGAGGTCCTCCTGTTGTTCAGCATTCAGAGCGAATCCTTTCCTCTGCTCCTAAATCCAGAGAGACCCAGTCTCACAATGCAAGGTGCAGACACCTCTGCTCTGGGTACTTCCTGCCACATTGGTCAGTTACCAGATGAACGGAGCCCTGAAGGAGAATTGGGAGACCCAGGTTATGTCCCAGCTCTGTCATTAACCAGCTGAGTAGTCTTAGGTGTGTCTCTTCCTATCTGGGCCCTGGGCCCTTGTCTATAATGGGTTGACATGAAGATACGTCCTGTGGGATTTGACACATCCCGCTGGGCACGGTCATCCATTCCTGCTGTCACCTCTCTTCATCCTTCATTCCCTTCTCTGTCCCTAGACAACCTTTTGGTCCTCACGGTGGCCACAAAGGAGACCGAGGGGTTCCGACGCTTCAAGCGCTCAGCTCAGTTCTTCAACTACAAGATCCAGGTAAGGGGCTCCCCAGGTGGGGCAGAGATAGCCGAGGGGTGGTGGGAGAGTCCAGGAGCTGGATGTCTGCCTTTCCCAAACTGACTTGGGCCCAAAGGGAAATCTTCTGGAAAAGTAAGATGGGAAGAACATAAGCAAAGTCTAGGAGGTGCTGGAGATAGAGGGTGTGGGGAAGGTGAGACTTGAGAGGTATGTGGGCGTACTCATGTTAGTGCATAAGACTCACCTGGGGACCTGTGGCTAGTTTAGAGGGTAGGGCCTGGGGATCAGCATTTCCACAAGGCCTCCCAGGTGATTTGGAGATGCCCTTGTTTATACAGATATCTTACCTGTATAAACACTGCTGTAAAGAAACACAAGCTAACGCCATGTCCATTAGTGGCATGGATTTCATGTCCTGTGCGTGCAGTCTGTGGGGCTGAGCCCTGCAGGGAGAGATTCCTCCATTTCACTGAGTGTGCTGAGTGCCTCCTTGTGTCAGGTGCCGTGGTTGGCACTGGGGACAGAATGATGGACGAGACAGACCAGGGCACTGCCTACACAGCTTGCAGTGTAGTGGCTTTAAGCCAGAAAGAAAGTGTATTAGTTTGTGGCTTCCCTGGTGGTGCAGTGGTTAAGAATTTGCCTGCCAATGGAGGGGACAGGGGTTCGAGCCCTAGTCCAGGAAGATCCCACATGCCGAGGAGCAACTAAGCCCGTGCGCCACAACTACTGGAGCCTGCGCACCTAGAGCCCATGCTTCGCAACAAGAGAAGCCACTGCAATGAGAAGCCCGCGTACCACAATGAAGAGTAGCCCCCGCTCACCACAACTAGAGAAAGCCCGTGTGCAGGAACAAAGACCCAATGCAGCCAAAAATAAATAAATAAAATAAATAAATTTAAAAAAATTCATTATAAGAAAGTGTATTAGTTTACATAAATGGGGCTTGAGGCAGCGGGTTGCTTCAGGCATAGCTGGATCTAGGAGTTCAAGCAGCATGGTAAGGGCCTTGTCTTTCCATCTCTAGGCCCTGTTTGTTTTCATTTGCAGACATGCTCTCTCTACATGGTAGCAGGATGACCACCAGCCATAGACCCACATGCCCCAGCTTCACAACCTCAGCAGAACAAGACAACCTTTCCTTACTTTTAACAGAACAGTCCCAGGGAAGACTCTGATAGGCCCTACTTGGGTTACATGCTCAAACTCATGGCTCTGGGAGAGATGGGAGACTCTGATTGGCCAGCCATGGTCACATGACCACACCAGGAGCCTGCTCAGCCCCACATATGTCTTAGAATGGTTTCCCACGGGGAGGGGAGGAGGTGCTGGACACAGACAGAAGCACAGATGTGCACTGCCCAGGTGGGGTTGGAAATTGAGCTGGCCAGATCTTTTCTTTACCAAAAGCTCATGTTAAGGGGCCTTTCTCTGCAGGCGCTGGGGCTGGGGGAGGACTGGCATGGGGAGAAGGAGATGTCGGCAGGTGGAGGGCTGAAGGTTCGACTACTGAAGAAAGCCCTGGAGAAGCACTCAGACAAGGAGAACCTGGTCATTCTCTTCACAGACAGGTAGGCAGCTGAGAGGCAGAGGAATATTCTAGAATGAGGTCCTGCCAGGACATCAGGGATGAGGGGGGTTACTCTAGCTAAGGTTGCCTGCAGTTTTAAGGGGTCTGTGAACCCCAGAAAAGACCCATGTCCACTCTTGGTGAAAAGATGGTTGGGGGACCTGCCCAGGTATGGTGAGCTATGCTTTGAGTGTGAGATGGGCACAGATTATGGGGACCACGTCTCTGCCCAGGAAGGGGGTGCAAACATGGTGGGCAGGGGCAAAGGCAACAGAGCAGATCTATTTCCCAGACGTGGCCTGGGGCTGGCGTGGGAGGAGGGGGGGAGCCTTGATCCCTGGTCTCCTCCTGCCTGTACCCTCCTGAGCCCCTGCCTCCCTCTCCCCCGCCCCGCTCTCCCGCGCCCCTTCTCCTCCCTGTTCACCTCTGCCCTGCCCTGTCTTCTCCCGGCTCTGGCCATAGCTACGACGTGGTGTTTGCCTCGGGGCCCCGAGAGCTCCTGAAGAAGTTCCGGCAGGCCAGGAGCCAAGTGGTCTTCTCTGCCGAGGAGCTCATCTACCCAGACCGCAGGCTGGAGGCCAAGTACCCGGTGGTATCTGACGGCAAGAGGTTCCTGGGCTCTGGAGGTGAGGGGCCCGGGTGCAGAGTGTGTGGCAGGCTGGGCAGGCTCCAGAGGGGTCCGTCTGCTGCCCGGGTGCGGATCCCCCCCGGCTTGACATCCCATGCGGATGGCTCACGGGTCCTGAATGCAGAATGACCTCAGTAGAACTCCTGATTTTTTAACCCTTAAATCAGCTTCTCTGCAATCTTCCTTGTCTCATTCAATAGCCCCCCATCTGCACAGGGCAAAACAGGGAGTCGGGAGTCACCCCTGATTCCTCCCTTGCCTTCCCGCACCTCAGTCCATCAGCAGGTCACACCACTTCCAGTTCAAAAGATCCCTGGAATCTGCCCTCTCATGTCCACGCCCCTTGCCGCTGCCTCATGGGGCCCCTGGCATAGGCAGTAGTCTCCTAACTGATCTGCCAGCCTCCACCCTCGCCCCTTCCAGTCCATCCTCCACCCAGCAGCCGGATGCGAGTCTGCACACATCACTCAGTGACTTCCTACTGCACGGAGAATAAAATCCATATTTTATTTTGGATTCCTCTGTCCAGCCACGGAAGGGGGATCCGCCCCCAGGGACCACGTTTCCCCATTGGCCAAGAGAGTTAGCACAGTCCAGATGGCCTGGCCCTGGCCCAGGGGTAGAGGTGTCCCCTAGGGCAGGGCCCTCCCTGGCTGCCCACCTTCTCCCTTTTCTCTTCCCTTCTCACCAGTCTGCACTGTAGCCTGGGGTCTGTATGGGCCTTACCCTCTAAGCCCTCCTGTACTGTGTGACCTTGGCTCAGCCTCTGCCCTTCTCTGGGTCAAGTTTCTCAGATAACTGTAGAAAAGGGGCTCCAAGCCTATGCCCCACCAGCCCTGCTCTCCTGGGCTTCTGGTCTAATTCATTTATTCACCACCTGTGTGGTGCCCAGGACCTGAGCTGGTGCAGCTTAATGGACAGCACTGATTTTTCTCTCTGGGCTCAGTGGGAACTTGTCACCAAGTGGCATTAACTGGCAGGCTGTTTCCAACCTGTAGACATCACCTCTTCTCAATCCAGGAGGGCTTCTGAGAGGAGGCGGGGCTTATGGGTAAGGAAGAGGGAGGTGGATGAGAGGGGAGGCTGGGAAGAGGCCCCTGGCTTAGAGGCCGGAAGCTAAGTGTCTGTCTCTGTGTGTCCCCCACCCCCAGGCTTCATCGGTTATGCCCCCAACCTCAGCAAACTGGTGGCCGAGTGGGAGGGTCAGGACAGTGACAGTGACCAGCTCTTTTACACCAAGATCTTCTTGGACCCGGAGAAGAGGGTAAGAGGCAGTGGGTGGGACTGTGGGATCTTGACGCTGGATTCCCCCAGACCAGGCGGCACTGGGAGCAGCCCTTGCCCCCCAGGCCTGACCCCCTGGGTTGGGCATTGACACTCCATTTATCTATTCTTCGATTCACTCATTTTTTCAGCAGGTATTTATTGAGTGCCTGTGGTGTGTGAGACACTGTCAGGTGTAGGGCAGGGATATGGCAATGAACAAGACAGTTGGGGTCTCTGCCCTCGTGGACCTTCAAGCTGGGGACACAGGGAATTTACAGCCTCATGTCAGGTGGTGAGGATGGTCATGAAAGGAACTGACAGGCTGAGCCGCCCCTGCCCAACCCTACCTGGAGGGTTTCTAGGGGGCTGATGTGATCTTGGCTGGACCTGGGCCCCAGAAGCTAGGCCTCTCAGCCTGTCTCAAGGCAGGGATCATTGGGGAATTCCCTGGTGGTCCAGGGGATAGGACTCTGAACTTTCATTGCCGAGCATGCGGGTTCAATCCCTGGTTGGGGAACTAAGATCCCTCAAGCCACGTGGCAAGGCCAAAAAAAGAAAAGCAGAGATCATTGAGGGGAGTGGAGGCAGTAGAACTGGGCCAGTGTAGCCCCAAAGCCAGCCGGTGTCCTCTGGGCAGGCAGGAAATTTAGGGAGCCCTTGAGGGGCGTCAGTATTCCTGGATTCTTCCCTGCTTACCCGCACAACCCCTGTTTATTCTGTGCTGCGTGATGTAGGGTAACTCACTTTCCCTCTTTGGGCCTCGATTTTGGTTATCCATGAAATAATGAAATGAAGCAATTGGACTTGTGCAGTGGAAACTACGAACTTGATCTTTAGTTAGCTCAGTCCTTGCTCCTCCTTCCCCTTTGCCTCCAGTGACATTGCTAGCAGAAGCCCATGGTCTAAAACAAAACAGTGGAGCTGTTCTCTGTGGGATGAAGGCTGAGCCTAGAGTGTCACTTGGCCTGGCCTAGGGCTCCATGAGACATAGTCAGATCTCGAAGAGGCAGCATTATGCAGTGAACGTGGACCTCAGGGCCAGGCTGCCAGGCTCAGATGCCAGCTTAGCCAATTACTAAGTGTGTGACCTTGAGCAAGTTATCCAACCTCTCTGTGCCTTGTTTGTTTTTTTAAATTTTTATTTATTTATTTACTTACTTATTTGGCTGCGTTGGGTCTTCACTGCTGCACACGGGCTTTCTCTAGTTGCGGCGAGCGGGGGCTACCCTTCGTTGCGGTGCGCGGGCTTCTCATTGCCGTGGCTTCTCTTATTGTGGAGCACGGGCTCTAGGCACGTGGGCTCCAGTAGTTGTGGCACGCGGGCTCAGTAGTTGTGGCTTGTGGGCTCTAGAGCGCAGGCTCAGTAGTTGTGGCACACGGGCTTAGTTGCTCCGCGGCATGTGGGATCTTCAAGGGTGTTGTGTGGATTAAATTAATGTACATATAATACTTAGGATGTGATTGGCACATAGTAAAGTGCTAAACAAGCATTTGTTGTTACTATGGTGGTTGTAGTAGTTGAACCAGCTGTTTCCTTGGATTCCTTCCAGTTCTGAGAGTCCCTGGTTCTCTATGAATAGAGCCACTAGACTAGTAGATCCCAGGGGCTTGGCCACTGGCTGGCCTTCCCAAGGCTCCCAGCTGCCCTGATGTGACAGGGCGAAGTGGGTGTGGGGAAAGGAAGTGGCAGAAGTGGGAGGACAGATTCCCCACACTGGGTGATGGAGCCTTGTCCTCTGCCAGGGCCTGTCCCTGCTGCAGCCTGGTGCCCTCTTTCCTGCAGGAGGGGATCAACATCACCCTGGACCACCGTTGCCGTATCTTCCAGAATCTGGATGGAGCCTTGGGTGAGCAGCCCTGACAGGGAGGGGGATCCTGAGAGGAGTGGTAAGGAGATGAGGATTCCAGGCAGGGCCTGAGCCGAGGAGGTTCCTCTCGGGTTGTTGTGCTGGGATGTCGCCCACCTCATCCCCAGGTCCCCAGAGACCACCTGGATGTCCTCTGGGGGCAGAGCTGTGTCTCTCTAGGGGTGGAGAAAGGAGAGCTAAGAGGTCATTCCAGAGAGCCTGCCGGACACCAGGGCTCAGCCTGGGAGGAGCTGGGTGATGCGCTCAGCGGGTACCTGATCCCTGCCCTGCATAACTGGTCTTTAGAGGTGAGCCTGCTTCACCTCCTTCCCCTGCCCTCCCACCTCCCAGGTGAAGACTTCCTGGGCTGGGGGCAGGGAGTTGATGGATGGCTTCGGAAGCAGAGAGGCCACCTGGCCCTTGAAACCACAAATGCTCTTGGCCTGGTCCCGTCGGTGGCTGGCGATGACATTGCTTTGCCACTATCTTGCTGGGTGACCTCAGGCAAGACACACACACACACCCCTCAGGCCTCAGTTTTCCCATGCTTAGAAAAGAGAATTTGGACCAGATCATTGATTGGTGATTTAATGGGGTAAATGGACCCCTTTGAGAATCTGAGGAGAGCTCCGGCTCCCCTCCCAGGGAGGTGCAGCAGCATGACACGCTTTGGCCTGTGGGTTCTGGGAGTTTGTGGACCTATGTTAAGAAGCTGGGCCCAGACCACCTCTTAGGTGGATCGGGAGCTTGCACAGAGGGGCTCCCATCACATGATCACCTACCACAAAAGGCCTCCCAGCCCAGCGTCTTCTCAGGCCTCTGGGAAAAGGCCCTTCTGCCTTTTATAACTGTCAGGCAAGGCAGCGTCCTACCCGCCGTCTTACGTGCAGACTGACCAGGTCAGAGCTAGGGTATTGGGACCCTATTGCAGGGGCTTTCTCCACCGGGACAAGATCTGTCCCTGCCCGACCCAGGCCTCCCTGCTGGTTGAACTGCACCTGGAGCTGGGATGTTTCAGGTCTTTGCTTGCTCCCATCCTCTGCTTCTGGCTCTAATAAGTAATCATAACAAACAGTAGGGGTTGCCATGGATTCCATGCCTACCACGTGCCAGGCGTGGTGCTAAGTGCTCGCAGGACACGGAATCCTCCCACTCTAACCCCCATTTTACAGATGAGGAAACTGAGGCTCAGAGAGGTGAAGTGACTAGCCCAGGGCCTCACTGGGGGAGGCTTCGAATTCTAGCCCATCCTGTGAGCCCTGGAGCTTGGCCTGTGGGCCTGATGCTGGACACGTCTCTGCTCTCTGCCCCCACAGATGAGGTGGTGCTCAAGTTTGAAATGGGCCAAGTGAGAGCAAGGAACCTGGCTTACGACACCCTCCCAGTCCTGATTCATGGCAATGGGCCTACCAAGGTAGGGAGGGGCCCCAGCTCCCGGGGGAGAGTGGGATGGGGGTCCAGAATCCCAATTGTGCTCCCACTGTGACACCACAGCTTCTCCTTGGGGTCAGGGCCACCCACCTGGGACCCACTCATCGCCTCTGACCTCACATCTGAGTTCAGTATGGTGCCTTCTCTCCTTACTGTGGTGGTTGGTGATGCCCTGTCCATCTCTGCTGGACCACAAAGGAGGCTCCTGTCCGTATCCAGGCCCAGACTGGGCTGCCCTGAGTCATCTGTACTCTGCCACTCCCGGGCAGGCTTGTTTCTACATTCAACAAACATCGATTGAATGTTTGTAGCAGGGCCTGAGGACTCGCCAGCCCTGAACAGGACAGACTGTTCCCTGTGCTCCCAGAGCTACAGAAGGGGCGGGGGAGCAGGCCAGACCCAACTGGACCCTGGGGAACGGCCCCTGGATCACAGCACATTTCTTGGAGTGTGGTCCTTGACCACCCTCGTCGGAATCACGTGGACGGAGGGGAAGGAGAGGGTGTTCAAATGCAGATTTCCTGATGCCACCCAAGAGCTGCTCATTTGGAATGTCTGCAGGGGTGGGGCTCAGGAATCTGCATTTTCCAAGCTCCCAGGAGATCCAAAGATGAAGAAGCACCAGAGCGCTGAGTCCTCCCTCGGCCCTCCCTCAGAGCAGCTTTGGTGATCTCCAGGGGGACGGACATGCTCTCCAAGTCCCACCCCAAATAAAGCCACATTTCTGTCCCCTTAGGGGAGGCTGGGGTGCAGGCCCACAAGGGGCCCAGGGAGATGTGCCTTGTTGGTTGGAGGGGGCGGGGGGGCTGAGCCTGTTTCCTCTCAGACCCCTCGTCTCCCCACAGCTGCAGCTGAACTACCTGGGCAACTACATCCCACGCTTCTGGACCTTTGAGACGGGATGTGCTGTGTGTGATGAGGGCCTGCGCAGCCTCAAGGGCATCGGGGTGAGGCTGCTGGACCCCGGGGTTCCATCCCTCGGGGAGGGGAGGATGGTGGATTCTGGAGACTCTGTTGTCTTTGGTGGGAGGTAAAGGGGTCACCTCCCTGTCTGGGGTTCCATCCTCCCCCGCCTCACCTATGCACCTCCTCCTGGAAACCGTCTCAAACTACACGCTCCAGCTTCCCCCAGATGCCTACGTTCCGGTTTCTTCTGCCTGGTCCTTCGGGTACTCCTGCAGCCTTCTCCCCATCCCACGAAACTTACTCCTCATTTAAGGCCCACCTCAGACCCCATGCCAGCCAAGCCCTCCCGACGGCGTGCCGTCAACCTGTCCTCGCTCCAAGTCTGGGCTCACGCTGCTCTCGTCCCCGGCAGGGACGGCCTCCTGCTGCTTCCCTGCCAGTCCCTGCCTCTGCACATCCTGCTCGGAGTGCCCCGTCCCAGGCCCCTTTCCTGCTAAGTCCGCAAGCGTCTGCCTGTGGTCCAGATCCCTCAGGCCATCCTCGGGGCTCAGCGGTGGCGCAGTGGCTGGACATCAACGGACTCTTGTGCCGCCCTCTCCCCATGCAGGATGAAGCTCTGCCCATGGTCCTGGTTGGCGTGTTCATCGAACAGCCCACGCCGTTCCTGTCCCTGTTCTTCCAGCGTCTCCTGCGCCTCCACTACCCCCGGAAACGGCTGCGGCTTTTCATTCACAGCCATGTGAGTAGCAGGCACTTGGTGGGGTCGCCGTGTGGCTTGGGTCAAGGGCTCAGCCTCACAAGACGCCCTGAGACCTCTGAGGAAGTGACTGAACGAGGGTTGTCTGGGCCAAACGGAAGTGGGCAGTGGGCTGTATCCCCAGTCGCTGGGTTCACTCGGGAGTCAGACTGGCCGGGTTTGAACCCCAACATCACTGCTTATATTAGCTGTGTGACCTTGGGCATGTTATTCAACCTCTCTGGGCTTCAGTTTTCTCATCTCTTAGGTCTATTAGATAGGGATAATGTTAGAGCAGGCCACGTAGAATTGCTGCAAGGGTTAAACAAGTTGCATAGTAGGTGCTCTCAGCTGATGTCATTGTCATTGTTTCCCTTCCTGGTCCAGGCTGTCTTTCCTGATTTGACCTGGTGATGGTCAAATTGGTTTTCATTCTTTGAGTACCTTCTGAGGAATCAGGGAGGGCCTGGAGGCCTGCTACTTTGTGGCTCGCAGGGCTAGCTCCCTCCCTTGCCTGCCTCTCCTTCCCAGCCAGATAAAGTCCCACCTCTCAGCTTTTGCTGAGAGAAGCCAGATACGCTCTCCAAATTCTACCTGCTGTTTAGGCTCCTTGCCTTCCCTAGAGTCTTCTCAGCTGCCCCGTCTAGGGCCACCCCTTTCCGAGACCTCTCGGCCCTGACTGTCTGCACCCCACCCCCAGGGACCTGTGATCCCCCACTCAGCTCAGCTCTGCGTGGGTCACAGACATTCATTCAACTGTGCCACCTGGAAACAGGACGAGGGTGTAGGCCCTGCCCTTGGGAGGCTCCCAGCTTCCCTGGAGACATCAAACCTCACACGCATGAACTGTGACTTTGTATAGAAAAAGAGAACTGTTCCAGGCAGTCTTTGAGGACCTGCTTTGTGCTCTACCTTGTTGAGTCCTTGCAGTGACCCCGTGAGGGAGGCATGATCACCTTCCCATTTTACAGAGGAGGAAACTGAAGCTGAGACGGGTGAAGTGACTTGTCCAAGTTCATGCAGCGAATCAGAGCAGAGCTGGGTTTCTCTCTGAACGCTGGGTTTGTTTCTAAACACCCTGCTCCTTCCGCTTCCCGGTGCAGGGGCTCCAGGTATAAACTGTTTTTCAGAGTGCACTTTGAAGATCGCCTGGAGCATTTTACAGCAAAGCAGACCCCCCTGGGCCACACCCTGGCCCAGCAGAATCAGCGACTATGGGTGTGTGGCTTGTGGGGTGAGGGGCACTGTCCTGGTGACAGAGGCTCTTAAGAGGCCTGTGGGCCTGGCCTGGTCAGAGGAGGATGGTCCAAGGATGGCCAGGAAGGGCACTCCAGGCAGAAGGTCTGGTGTGGGCAGAGTTCTGGGGATAGGAAAGCAGATGGCCAGGGATGCTCCAGGAATGATGGAGAGCAGCTTGCAGTAGCAGAAGGTGCTGTGGTCCCTGGGGTGAAGCCTCATCCTCACCCTCCATCCCCTCACCCCCAGGAGCAGCAACATAAGACTCAGGTGGAGCAGTTCCTGGCAGAGCATGGCAGCGAGTACGTGTCTGTGAAACTGCTGGGCCCCGAGGTGCGGGTGGCGAACGCGGACGCCAGGAACATGGGCGTGTGAGTTGGGGGTCACGGCAGAGGGGCTGCAGTATCAGGAGCACCAGGCGGGGAGACAGGTTCAGAAGGCTGTGTGGTCTCCAGCAAGTCCTGCCCCTCTCTGGGCCTCAGTGTTCCCATCTCTCAAATGGGGAAATAGTTGAGCCAACCTCGGTGCTCCTGGGAGGGGCTGAGCACTGTCAATTGGATTCAGGAAGCAAATGAGAGAAAGAGGAAGGACTGGAGGCCCAGAGTAGATAAATGCTGACAATAGAGAAACAATCTCTGATTTTTTTTCCTTTATCATTAAAACAAACAAGTAATTTGTGTTGACTATAAAAGAATTAGAAAGTCCAGATCCGAGACTGGCAAATGTTTTATAAAGGACTAGCTAGTAAGTCTGTGTAAATTGGCTTTGTGGGCTCAGCCGTGACCACTCAGCCCGGCTATTGGAGCATGAATGAGCGTGGCAGTGCTCCAATAACATTTTATTTATCAACACTGAAATTTGAATTTCATAGGATTTTCACATGACTTCTTTTGATTTTTGTTTTCCCCAACCATTTAAAAATGTAAAACTGTTCTTACAGAGTTGTGGGATGGGGTGGGGAGGGATGGATTGGGAGTTTGGGATTAGCAGATGCAAGCTATTATCTATAAGATGGATAAACAACAAGGTCCTACGGCTTCCCTGGTGGCGCAGTGGTTGAGAGTCCGCCCGCGGACGCGGGGGACACGGGTTCGTGCCCCAGTCCGGGAAGATCCCACGTGCTGTGGAGCGGCTGGGCCTGTGAACCACGCCCGCTGAGCCTGCGCATCCGGAGCCTGTGCTCCGCAACCGGAGAGGCCACAACAGTGAGAGGCCCGCATACCGCAAAACAAACAAACAAAAACAACAAGGTCCTACTGTATAGTACAGGGAACTATATTCAATATCCTGCAATAAACCATAATGGAAAAGAATATGAAAAAGAATGTGTGTGTGTGTGTGTGTGTGTGTGTGTGTGTGTGTGTGTATATATATATATAACTGAATCACTTTGCTGTACAGCAGAAATTAACACAACATTGTAAATCAACTATACTTCAATAAAATAAATTAAAAAAACACAACAAACCGTTCTTAGCTCACGAGCTAACCAGGCAGTGGGCTAGATTTGGACTGTGGCCCGTAGTTTGCTGAGCCCAGCACCAGATAAACAAAAAAAACATAGATTTTTTTTTTTTTATGTAACTATTGTTGACTTACAATATTGTGTTAATTTCAGGTGTACAGCTTCAGATTCCTTTCCATTATAGGTTATTATAAGATATCGAATATCGTTCTCTGTGCTGGAGAGTAAATCCTTATCTTTTATTTTATATGTAGTGGTTTGTATCTGTTAATCCCATACTCCTAATCTATCTCTCCCCCTCCCCTTTCCCCTTTGGTAACCATAAGTTTGTTTTCTATGTCTGTGAGTCTATTTCTGTTTTGTAAATAAGTTGGTTTGTATTACTTTTTTAGAATCCATGCATAAGTGATATCACATTTGTCTTTCTCTGTCTGACTTACTTTACTTAGTATGAGATTTTTAAGGCTTTGGGTACAAGTTGTCAAACTCTCCTCCAGAAAGGCAGAAACAGTTTACCCACAGCCCCGGGCAGTGTAGGCACCTGTCTGTGGGCCTGCTCTCGCCAGTAGCAAGGTTTTCAGGGCACTAGACACCACTTGCCAGGCTCTGGGCCTTGTCTTGACAGCTCCGTAGCCCAGGGGTTGTGTCTCAAAGTTGGGAGGGACCTGGAGGTGGCTGGTCCCAACCTGCAGCAGGGCCGGCCTGAACTCCCTAAAGACCCTTGGCTGGTACCTGGTGATCGTAGATATGGGCAATGGTTGGGGACTGCAGCCTGAGGGTAGCTCTGGGATCCTGGGTGGGGAGGTTGGTGCCAGAACCCTGTCCCCGCTGACCCTGTGTCCCCCTCCCTGCAGGGACTTGTGCCGGCAGGACCGTGGCTGCACCTACTACTTCAGCATAGATGCCGATGTGGCCCTGACCGAGCCCAAAACCCTGCAGCTGCTAATCGAACAGAACAAGTGAGGCTTGGGTGGGCTGTGCCTGCTGGAACAGCAGGCCCTCGGAGCCAGGGCTCACGATGTCCCTGGGCCTGGGCCTGGGCCTGGGGTGGGAGCCCCTCCCCTGTCTTTCTCCTCCTCCCCCGCCTTGGCCTCACCTATGACCCCAGGCTTTTCCCAGCCTGGCTACCTTGGTCTAGGACGTTCCCCACCTCCCGGCCACAAGCCCCAGCCTCACCCCCCCACTCCCATCCCCCCAACCCGCCCCCCCCAGCCTTTCCTGGCTGCCCTGTGGGAGGGAGCTGGCACCAGATGGGCCAGACCCAGCTCCAGGCCCTACCCTAGGGAGGTGCTTGCAGGGTGAAGGCACTGTCCCTCCCCTTCCCCATACCTGGGTCTGCCCCAACCTCCCCGTGGCAGAGGGACTCCCTCTGAGGTGCTTCCTTCCCCAGGAATGTCATCGCCCCGTTGATGACCCGCCACGGGAGGCTGTGGTCGAACTTCTGGGGGGCACTGAGTGCAGATGGCTACTACGCCCGCTCCGAGGACTACGTGGACATTGTGCAGGGACGGCGTGTGTGAGTACCTGCAGGACGGGGGGCACCCTCATCTGTTTCCCTCCCTAGTATTCCTGTCCTGTTGCTGTCAAATTCCTGTTTAACTGAAGAAAGGAAGACTGCAGTCAGACACACAGAAGGACTTTCTGATTGTCATCCTGGGCCCATGTGCCCAGGGTGGGGGAATCAAATCACCACCATCGTGCCCTCCCAGCCTGTGACTGCCCCTTTCCTCCTCCCCCTGACCCCCAGACTATGACCCCTCGCCATCGCCTGTGGCCCCCTCCATCTTCCTTTCTCTCCTTTAGCGGCGTCTGGAACGTGCCCTACATCTCAAACATCTACCTGATCAAGGGCAGTGCCCTGCGGGCTGAGCTGCAGGAGATGGACCTATTCCACCACAGCAAGCTGGACCCGGACATGGCCTTCTGTGCCAATATCCGGCAGCAGGTTAGCCCGGGCTGGGCAGTCAGAAGAGGCCTGTTGACAGGGAAGATGGGCCACCTTGTCACCATAGGCCCTGCAGCTTCTGAGATCCCAGCAGGGCTGCTTCAAGGCTGCCAGGCCCTGGTGGGGGCACTTGGGGCCCCGGGCATGAGGGCTGGTCCTCGGGATCTGCAGGATCATTTTTTTCACACCACCTGTTTTCACACCACCTCTTTTATTTACATTTTCGACAGAGCCTAAAGAAAACTTTCTACCTAAAACTTTCCACCTTTACACCAAGTAATGTGCCCGAGATGCCCTTACCCTATCCCCGTGCCCCACCCAATATTATTTTGTGGTGATTTTAAAGACTATAACGGCAGGGTAATGTTTCCCCTGTGCCCACAACTTACTCCAGGATCAGAACACCATCCTTTTCTTTTGCACATTCATTCTTTCATTCCTGTTCAGTCCTCCAGGAAGTCTTCCTTGATTGCAACCCCAGTGTCAGGCCTCATCCAGGCACTGGGGAGATGAGGTGAACTCAAATTCGGTGGGCAGAGGAGGCTGCAGTCGTGCCCCCCCACCCCACCCCTGGGGGCGTGCAGGGGAGAGGGAGGGTCTCTTCCATCCGGCCTGTTCTCCCCAGGATGTGTTCCTGTTCCTGACCAACCGGCACGCCTTCGGCCACCTGCTGTCCCTGGACAGCTACCAAACCACCCACCTCCATAACGACCTCTGGGAGGTGTTCAGCAACCCCGAGGTGAGGCCCTTCGTGGGTGGGCAGGGGTGGGAGCGGAGGAGACCCCGGTGATCCTGTGGCCTGAGGAGCCTCCCTCTCACAGCCTGACCTTGGCTGGGACCCCAAGCCACCCCCACCCCCGCCGCCTCCCTCTGCCCCAGGGGCTTGTTGGGCAGGATTTCAGTGGGGAGAGGAGAATATCTCCAGAGGCAGCGCCGTCTGGTGGAGGAGGGACCAGGAGTCAGAGGCCGCGGTTTGTGGTCCATCAGCTGTGACTTAGTTGAGCCTCTCCACCTTTGGAGCCTCGGTTATCTTAGCTCTAAAATGGGTGTACTGTCCCAGCCTGTCTCACCTCTGAGGGTGTTGTGATGACAGCATCCCTAGACGTTGCAAGCTTGTGGCTGATGTGGGCACATATACATACCTGCAGGCAGACCTGTACACACACACACACACGTGTACACGCACATGCAGACACCCCCTCCTGCAGGCACACTTGTGGGCCCATCAGCTCACATGACCCAGTGGCACAGGCACATACCGGCTCCCCACCCCCCCCCGCCCCACCCCCCAGGGGGCTTGCGGGGCAGAACTCCATCTTGGAGCAGCGCATGCGGTGGAACAAGGGGTGAGCCCGAGCTGGCCCAGGCAGGCCCGAGAACCCCACCTCTCCCACTCCCCACAGGACTGGAAGGAGAAGTACATCCACGAGAACTACACCAAGGCCCTGGCAGGGAAGATGGTGGAGATGGTAAGGACTGGAGGCCGTTTGGGAACAAAGCTCCTGGATTCACATCCGGCACCTGCTGCAGGGAGGGGGACAGACAGCAGAGGAGCAAAGCCGGCTGACCCGGGCGGGGAGAAGGCACCTTTCTATGCTCTGGCACTGCTTGGGGTGAGGGAATGGACAGTGGGATGGGCCCCCTCCTCTTGCGGGCACTTTCCAACTGGAGTCTGCAGGGGCCTGGGGGTGCCTGACGCTTCCTCCCTGGCCTGAACAAGAAAGAAGAAAATATCCCCAAATGTGGTCTCAACTGTGGACCGTGGGCCTAGGATGAGAAACAAATGCTTCTCTGCTTCTCCCGGAGCCTGCGGGCCTCTGCTCCCTGGGGGCACTGGGGATACGCATGTCCCTTTCCTAGCCCAGGCTGCTTCTGGCTGAGAAGGGCCAGCTCTGAGCTCTGCTTCCTTCTCCCTTCAGCAGCTCACTGAGCCCCTGCTCCCTGGGGCCGCTGGTGGGGACATGGAGGGCCCACAGACTGGAGCGTGTGGGACCGGGCATAGACCACATGATGGGCCTTGCCTGTGATGGGTTCTGCAGAGGGCCATGGGGGCAGAGGGAGAATGTGGTGATGCCACTCTGGACCCTGTGACCGAGTCCCCGCCCTCCCCAGCCTTGCCCAGACGTCTACTGGTTCCCCATCTTCACGGAGACGGCCTGTGATGAGCTGGTGGGAGAAATGGAGCACTATGGCCAGTGGTCTCTGGGAGATAACAAGGTAGGGGTCCCAGGCGCCTGGACCGCGGCTGATGGGGGCCGCCCCTCCCACCATGCCTGCCCTCTGGGCTCTTTTCCTGGCAAGCCAGCCAAGCTCTCTGGGACTCTTGGAGATGGCGGCACTGGCAGGGGGGCCTGCAGGTACTGAGGAGTAGAGGGATTGAGAAATGGGATGGGGTGTTGGTCCTCAAGCTGCCACTGCCGCTGGGTGACTTTGAGCTACCTTAAGCTTCAATGGCAGGTTTTCCAGTTCCTGGTTTCTCATTAGAATGATGTAGCTTCCTTCCCCAGATGAGGCGTGGATGGAGATGGGGGAGGAATGAGCAAGTGTGGGACGCAGAAGAATTAGGAAGCGACAGCAGTGCCAAGTTCACCAGACAGCAGAAGCAAGGGGCATGGTGGATGTGACAGGCTGTGCACTCCCTGAAGGAGGGATTCATACCTGCACCCATCTTGGAAAGTTCAGGAACCATTTTTAAAGGCACATGAGCCCCTGGGCCTCTGTGCCTCAGAGACCAGCTAACCTTTGGGCTGGCAGCTTGACTAAGCAGTGGTTCTGGTTACTGCCTAATCTACATGCTTGGTGGCAGAGCTCATCTGCAGAACCCAGTAACTCACGTAGCCCGTGTGTGAGGTCTGGTGAACCCTTGTGCTCCACTGACCGGGCCAGCCCTGGGATGCTAGTGCCCCAGCTAACCTGTGGCCTTCTGCATTGGTTTCCTGTGCTGTGTAACAAATCACCAAGTTTATCAGCTTAAAACAACACCCATTTATTATCTCCCAGTTTCTGTGGGTCGGGAGTCCGGCTCGGGGCCTCCCAAGGCTGCAGTCATGGTATCAGCCAGGATTGGGGTCTCTTCTGAGGCCTGGGGTCCTTTTCCAAGCTCATGTGGCAGAACTCATTTCTTTGCAGGTGTAGAATTTCAGGCAGCTTGCTCCTTCCAGGCCAGCAGGACACAGAGTCTCCCTCTTCAAGATCCTCCTTGAAGGGCCCACCCAGGATGAGTTCCTTTTTGATTAACCCAAAGTCAATAGACTGCTTACATTAATTACATCTGCTCATCCCCTTCACTTTTGTCCTGTAACCTAACCTTATCCCATCGGGTTCACAGGTCAAAGGGAGAGGATTAGGCAGAGCCTGTACACCAGGGGGCTGGAATTCCAGCGGGGTGGCAGGGGGCCCATCTTAGAGTTCTGCTTACCACACTCTCCTTGGTCACTTCCAGGACAACCGCATCCAGGGTGGCTACGAAAACGTGCCGACCATAGACATCCACATGAACCAGATCAACTTTGAGCGGGAGTGGCACAAGTTCCTGGTGGAGTACATCGCCCCCATGACGGAGAAACTCTACCCGGGCTACTACACCAGGGTGGGCGTGCCTGGGGTGCAGCCAGGATGAGGGCTTGGGGTGGAATGGCTGGGGCTTGTGGGGAGGAGGGTGTTCCTAGCTCGGGGGAGAAGTGATGGAATATTTGGTCTCCAGGAGTGAAGTCTCCTCCCATCAGGTGTGAGGCGGGGCCCTGGGAGGCATCTAGGGTAATGGAAGGCCCCTGGGCCTCTAGCCTCTGACTCACTCCTTTGCATCTTTCCCTGTGTACTTAAATCCTGCCTCAGTGACTCCTATGCTAGCCCACCAAACAAGCCCCCAGTTAGCTGGCCAGCGTGCCCATTCCTTCAGCTCCTCTGTCGTGTGTCTTTTGACTGTCTCTTTGGCTTTTGCACTCCTTCTCTCAGTCACCTCCTCTTTAAATGGTTTTCTCCAAATACCTGCTTTGAGTGTGCCTGGGCCTTACCCTCAAGGAATCACCAGCCAGGACGGGTCGTGAGGATTAAGTTCATTTCCTCCCTTCTTTTTCTCCCCTCCTGTCCTCTCCATCCTCTCTTTCTCCCTCTCTTCCCTCCTTTCCTCCATGTCCTCCCCTTCCTTCCCTTTCCTTCTTTTCCTTCCCTTCCTCCCCACATTTTAACTGAGAACCTTTTCTGTGCCACGCACTGGAGAACACAGCATAAACAGACTGCTCTCCCGGCTAACGTTCCAGCGATTGGATGAGGGGTCCCTTCTATGCACCCTTGCCTTTCCCGGCCTTCGGGGGCCTCTCTCTAACTCCACTTCTCTTGTCCCGCTTCCTCGACGCAGGCCCAGTTCGACCTGGCCTTTGTCGTCCGCTACAAGCCTGACGAGCAGCCCTCCCTGATGCCACACCATGACGCCTCCACCTTCACCATTAATATTGCCCTGAACCGGGCTGGGGTGGATTACGAGGTGAGGGCGGGCCGGGGGGAGGGCTGGCTGGGGAGTACTCACAGCGTGGTCGGGCAGAAGGGCCCAGGGTATGCCGGTGCCAGGGAACCCGAGAGACAGGATTCCAGGTCCATGGGGAGGGCTTCTTGGAAGGGGTGGGTTCAGAGCACAATTTGGTGGGAGGAAGAAGGCTTTGGACATAATAGAGCAGCAGCACAGGAGGACCAGGACCAGGCTGCCTGGACCTGGGTCCTGCCTCTCCCCTCACCAGCTCTCTGTAACATATAACCAGGCACGTTTCTTAGCATCTCAGTTTCCTCACGTCTTAGATGGGAAAACCTAGAGGGGCCCCCATAGAATGGTGAGAATTAAATGAGTTCATCCAGGTAATTGCTTACATGGACCCATAATGAGTACTCAAGGAATGATAGCTATTAGTAATCAAAAGCTTAGGGTTTTCATCATTCTTGAAAGTAAGATGCAGCTTTGGGAATGACAGGACAGAGTTAGTGCAGGTGCGGGGCACAAGCTAGAGGCCAGAGGGGAGGGCTGAGGAAACCAGGAAGACGTGAGGGTTTCGAAGGAGCAGTTGAGGGCCTCAGGGCCCCAGGGAAGGCCTCTAGGTGTGATCAACTAGGGAGCCAGCCATTCATTCATTCATTGACTCCTTAAGCTACTATTTTCTAAGAGCTTTTTGGGACTCGGTCCTGAGCAGGCACTGTGAAGGACACCCATAAAAACACCTATCATTTTTTTGAGAGTTTACAATGTATCAAGGTTCTCATAGGGGATGATGTTGCCCCCCTCCCTGGGGGGGACACTGGTAATACCTGAAGTTGTCACAACGCTGGGGGTGCTACTGGCATCTAGTGGGTAGAGGCCAGGAATGCCCAGGACACCCCCCGTAAGAAAGAATTATCTGGCCCATGGTGGTGATAGCTGTACAGCAGTGTGAAAGTACTTAATACCACTGTACACTTAAAAATGACTATGATGGTAAAGTTTATGTTACGTGTATTTATCCCAATTAAAAAAAAAACAAAACGGGGGGGAGAATTATCTGGCCCAAAATGTCCGTAGTGCTGAGGTTGAGAAACTGAGCCCTAAGCTCTTACTTGTATCATCTCATTTAATTCTTACCACCCTGTACAGTTTGATGCCCATTTTCCAGAAGGGGAAACTGAGGTTCAGGTTGGTCACAGAGTTAGTTGGCACTGCCCAGTGCTGCCTCCCTGCAAGGCCAGCGCTCTGGGTCCCTTGCTCTTTGCTGAGTGTCTTCCTTAGGCAGCTCGTGGCCATCGCTCTGCAAGGCATCCCCAGGCAGGCTGTGCTGAGAACCCCTTGGCTGTGATGGCTCAGATGGGAGAATGGGGGTAGTAGGGGAAGGGCCCAGCGTCCCATTGGGGAACTGGTGCTTCCTGTTGGGGAACTGACACCTCCTGTCTCCCAGGGCGGAGGCTGTCGGTTCCTGCGCTACAACTGCTCCGTCCGAGCCCCACGGAAGGGCTGGACTCTCATGCACCCCGGGCGACTCACGCACTACCACGAGGGGCTCCCCACCACCAAAGGCACCCGCTACATCGCAGTCTCCTTCGTCGATCCCTAATTGGCCCGGCCCGGCCACCACAGACCTTTTCCTCTTTGTCAACAACCGCTGCCCAGCAGCCTCTGGGACCTCGGGGTCCCAGGGAACCAGATCCAGCCTCCAGGCTCCTGACCTCTCATTGCTCTTGGAGCCGCCATCCGAGAGACTGGGCCACAGGCTAGAGTCAGAGCACACCTCCTTGGCTGGGACCTTCCTGGTGCTCTGGACACAGCCCCGGGAGAAACTGTTCACTTTCACTGCTTTGTAGCAACTCGTCCTTTCCCATCCCTCTTCCTGAAAAACCCAGTCCCACTTCCTCTGCTTCTTCCAAGGGGCAACACTTGAGCAGAAGAGGGGCTGACCCAGCTGCCCAGAGAGACTCTCGGGGTGAGAAGCCACGCCCCAGAGCTTCTCCCCGGCAGAGCCGCAGCCCCGAGGACTTCTGCTTCAAGCTTCAGGGTTGACACCGAGACCTGGATCAGACTCAAGTCCCCACCCTGACCGTGGGACTGCTGAAGCCCCATCCTCCCTGGCTCCTATCATGAGAGCAAAACTCTGTCCCTTGGAGATGGTGACTCAGAAAACCTCCCGGGAGACAGGAAATGCACGGATGCCACAGCTCCATCCTCTACTTGACCTTTTCTGGGGGCGCAGAGCAGGGAGTGGTATGTCCAGACACTGCACTGCGTCACCCTGTCCTGAATGCCTCCAGAGAGAGGGACAGACAGAAACAGGAGAGTTTCTACTAAAGGTCATTCAAACCACTGAGTGGGAGATGCTGGGGTGGGTGGGTGTCTGCAGGGAGAAACTTTAACAGCTAACGATTGGCAAGGAAGGCCGGCCGTGGGTGACTTGGCATATTGGGTCAGGCAGATTGGGTGACTTGTGTTTCCCACACTCAGTCACATGTGATCTCCATGTCCTTTGTATATTCCATAAATCCTCCGTATAAGCCAGGCACTGCTACCTGGGGCACACTGTGTCATCTCTTAAGATCTGAATCTGGTGTCACCCTCCTCCGAAGCCTTCGCTGACCACCCTTCTTGCAAACATGAATGTCAGGGAACAGTGAACTTCTGCCCCACCGTACCCTGGGCAGATTTGTAGCACCAATAACACTTCAGGGCATTTATTAATAATAAGCAGTAACCTCTATCCATCCCTGCTCTGGGCTGGGCATCGTGCATGTCAGGCCGGCTCCGCACGCAGTCCTCTGGGGTAGGGGCTAGCATCATCTTTTTATAGATGAGGAGATGTAGGCCTGGAGAAGCCAAGTGATTGGCCTAAAGTCACACAAGTGCTAAGGACAGGGATTTGAATATGATTTCAGCAGAAATCTGGTCCCTGTCCCCGCCCCCCTCCGCCCCAGGCATCCTGTAATCAGTGGTGAGGACAAAAAACCAAATGCAGTTCACTGTGGACCCAGTGTAGACGGGTGTGATAAGTGCCACAATGGTTGTAAGAACTGCTGTGGGGAACAGGAGGGACCAGCAGCGTGTGTAATAATGCTTCTCACCTGAGATGATTTTGCCCCCAAGGGCATCTGGCAATGTCTGAAGGGATTTGGGGTTGTCACACCCTGGGAAGGGGGGTGGAATGCTGCTGGCACTAGTGAGTAGGGGCCGGGGACGCTCCTAAACATCCTGCAAGGCGTCCCTGCCCCCCAGCAAAGAATTACCCAGCCCCAAATATCAGTAGTGCTGAGGCTGAGAAGCCTGCTAGCAGATGCCATTGAAGCTGGGCCTTGGAGGGGAAGGAGGTATCCAATAGGCAGAGACGCTCTTTAGGTCAAGGGCTAGAGCCGGGAAGGCACAGGTGGGATCTGAGAAGCAGGTTGGCTCGTGTGGGTGGGGTGGAGGGGGTCAGATTGCAAAACCCATTTTCCCCGGCTAAGGAGAGTTGGACTTAATTTAATTGGAGTCATTCAGGGGGTTTGCATATATATACTAAAGATAAGTTTTTAAAAAAAAATTTTAAAAATTGAAGTATAATTGATTTACAATGTTTCAGGTATATAGCAAAGTGATTCAGGTATATGTATATTCTTTTCCATTATAGGTTACTACAAGATATTGAATATAGTTCCCTGTGCTATACATTAGGTCTTTGTTGCTTATCTATTTTATTTACAGTAGTTGTGTACGTGTTAATCCCAAATCCCTAATTTATCCCTCCCCTCTAAAGATAAGTTTTTGTGTTTAAAAAACCCATGGTGACGGGCTTCCCTGGGGGCGCAGTGGTTGAGAGTCGGCCTGCTGATGCAGGGGACACGGGTTTGTGCCCCGGTCCGGGAAGATCCCATATGCTGCGGAGCAGCTAGGCCCGTGAGCCATGGCTGCTGAGCCTGTGCGTCCGGAGCCTGTGCTCCGCAACGGGAGAGGCCACAACAGTGAGAGGCCCGTGTACCGGTAAAAAAACAACAACAACAAAAACAACAACAACAAAAAAACCCATGGTGGGGCCTCCCTGGTGGCGCAGTGGTTGAGAGTCCGCCTGCCGATGCAGGGGACACGGGTTCGTGCCCCAGTCCGGGAAGATCCCACATGCCGCGGAGCGGCTGGGCCCGTGAGCCATGGCTGCTGAGCCTGCGTGTCCAGAGCCTGTGCTCCACAACGGGAGAGGCCACAACAGTGAGAGGCCCGCGTACCGCAAAAAAAAACAATATGGTGAATTCAAACAGTGCAAATCTTAATCTCTTTCCCGTCTCTCACCCCTGGCTTCCCAGTTCTCCCCAGAAGTGACCATGCCTAATCAGTTTCTTGGGTGTCCTTTCTGAGATGGTCTGTGCTATACGTGTGTGTGTGTGTGTGTGTGTGTCTTAGGGTTGTTTTTCATTGTTAACCTTTTTCTGATTATAAATGCAATTCATGTCCACCGTGGAGAAGTTCATCAAAATAGAAACAGGTAATGTGGAAAAGATGTCCTGCGAATGCACCGCACCCCTGCCCTGCAGCCCCACAATCACACGACCAGCCAAGCTAGGGGAGCCTTGTTATTGGAGGCCTCACAGCTTGAGGCAGTGCTTCGGAGAGAAAGCAGGGTGCTGGGTGGACGGTCATACTAGAGGCTGGGGATGGATTCCAAGGCTCCTGCAGCAGCCCAGGCAAGTGGCCAACGCCTAGGCCAGAGCTCGCAGGAGGGAACGGACAGGACAGATGTTTGAGGGGGAGAACCTCCAGGCAGAATCTTGCCCTAACTTGGGCAAGATTCTGCTGAAGAAGGGAAATGGAATTCACTTCGTGCCCTTGGAGTATTGACAGTCCCCTTAGGGAGGCCAGGGAGCTTGGAGGAGGAAAACAGACAGCTGCTCTACAAGGCAGCAAGTACAGGCCCCCGTGTGTGCCACATCCAGAGGCCTGGCCACACCCTGAGGCAAGGTCTGAGTGTGGCCTCACAGTCTGGGGTCTGACTCTTAGGATGCGAGGCTACTAACTCACTTAGCACAGAAAGGGCGGGACAGCTACCTCTGACCAACCTCACTGGGAACTGATAAGCTGGTTGGTCCAGAGGCTAACGATTTGCTTCTTAAGGTGTCCGCAGGCAAGATTCTACCATGGTTATAAAGCAGTGCAGTCCAGTAGGAATAAAGTTGGCCTTCCTTATCCAAATACGTATTTGGACGTGGAGGAGCTGTTCTATGCCATTTTATATAAGGGACCTGAGCACTGAAGGATTTTGGTGTTCCAGGAGGGTCCTGGAACCAATCCCCTGCGGATACCAAGGTACAACTGAATAATGTGAACCATAAATCCTCATGTAGAGGAAAAACTCTATTGTTTTTCCTTATACTCCACACAATACTCCACTTAATGACACTTCTGGTCACCAAATGTGTCTGGGTTTTTCCCACACCAAGCAGTCCTCCAATTCTGAGTGAAAACAGAAAGGCTGTCTTGGGGATAGCATCAGATCCCATAGGTTAAGGGCTCAGTCCCACAAGACCGTCCCCACTTCAAATGCCAATTGCAAGTCCAGGTTGTCACCTGTGCTTCTGATGAACCATTTATAAATTTCAGATTCCCATGAGCCCCTCCTGAACCATTTATAAATTTCAGATTCCCATGAGCCCCTTAATTTAATTTAATTAATCAAATTAAAGTTTGATTAATTTACTAGAGTGGCTCAGAGAACTCAGGGAAACAGTTTACTTACTAGATTACTAGTTTATTATAAAGGGATACCACTTAGGAACAGCTAGATGGAAGAGATGCAGAGGACAAGGCATGTGGGAAGGAGTGAGGAGTTTCCATGCTCTTTCTTTTCTTTTTTTATAAACTTATTTATTTATTTTTGGCTGCATTGGGTCTTTGTTGCTGCGCGTGGGCTTTCTCCAGTTGCAGCGAGCAGGGGCTACTCTTCGTTGCGGTGCTCAGGCTTCTCATTGCAGTGGCTTCTCTTGTTGCGGAGCACGGGCTCTAGGCGCGCGGGCTTTAGCAGTTGTGGCTCGTGGGCTCTGGAGCGCAGGCTCAGTAGTTGTGGCGCACGGGCTTAGCTGCTCCGCGGCATGTGGGATCTTCCCGGACCAGGGCTCAAACCCATGTCGCTTGCACTGGCAGGCAGATTCTTAACCACTGCGCCACCAGGGAAGCCCGCCATGCTCTTTCTGGGCACGCCACCCTCCCAGCACCTCCACTTGTTTACCAGCCTGGAAGCTCTCTGGACCATAGTTCAGGGCTTTTTATGAGGACTTCATTACATAGGTGTTAAAACAGGCAGGTAGGGCTTCCCTGGTGGTGCAGTGGTTAAGAATCTGCCTGCCAATGCAGTGGACATGGGCTTGAGCCCTGGTCTGGGAAGATCCCACATGCCACGGAGCAACTGAGCCCAAGCACCACAACTACTGAAGCCCATGCCCCTAGAGCCCGTGCTCCACAACAAGAGAAGCCACCGCAATAGAAGCCCACGCACCGCAATGAAGAGTAGCTCCTGCTGGCCACAACTAGTGAAAGCCCACACGCAGCAACGAAGACCCAACGCAGCCAAAAATAAAATTAATTATTTTTTAAAAAATACACCAAAAAAACAGGCAGGTAGCTAGATGTGAGCAGAGAAAGGGGAGCACAGGCCAGATGGCAGGAAATAATGCATCTTGGGGTCCACAGGCAGACAGAGAAAAGCAGGAACCTCCAGACTGACAGGAAAGCACATATCCTGGGGTGGCAGACAAAGAAAGGCGGGAAAAGGTGGGAATCTCCGGTGTCCAGATGTAACCTTTTGCTCATTATGCTCTCATTACAATAAAAATTAGCCTTGCAGATAAGAAATACCCATCATACACTGGCGCCACGACACTTCCAATCAAGGGTTAAATAAAGACAAAAATCCCTCTTCCCCTCGGGAAGGTAGAGCTGGAATGAAAATCAGGGAACACGACCCCCAAGCCTTCCTTCTGCAATGAATATTCCGCCCCACATAACCGACTTGCCAAGAAAACTCGGGGCAGCCACTCACCTCTCTGCCCGCTCTCCCTTTGAGAGAGTACTTTTGCTTAAATAAATACTCAATTTACTTTCTTGACCTCCCTGTCTCATCTCTGAATTCTTTCTGCCATGGACAAGAACCTTTCTTTCACTGAGAATATAGGCATGGTTGATTAAACCATCGGCCATTAGTGATCAAGTCAATCTCCAACTCCTCTCTCAGGAGGTTGAGAGGGGTGGTGAGGCTGAAAGTTGCAACCCTCTAATCACGTGGTTGGGTTCCCCTGGCAACCAGCCCCCATCTTTAGGAGTTTTCCAAAAGTTGTCTCATTAACACAAACTCAGGTGTGGTTGAAAGATGTGAATAACAAAAAGACACTCATTTCGCCTTTATTTGAATAGCTCTGAAACTGTTTCAGAAACTGAGGACAAAACTAAATATTATGACAAAAGATGCCCCTATGGCTCTTATATAGGTAATTACCAGGGCTTTAGGAGCTCTGCCAGGCACAGTAGACAAAGACCAAATATATAGTTCTTATTATAAACCACAATATCACAGCGAGCCACTTATGTAATTTTAGATTTTTTAGTAGCCACATTTTAAACAGTAAAATGGACAGGTGAAATTCATTTTAGTAATATATATTTTTTAACCCAATTTATCCAAAATACTATCATTTTACAATACAAAAATATCAATGAGATTGTTTACATTCCTTTTCTTACCGAGTCTTACACATCTCAGTTTGCACTGGCCACATTTCAGGAGCTCGTAGCACATATGGCTGGAGGGGTACCATACCTGAGAGCGCAGGCTTGGAGCCTTCCCTGCTGTTGTTGAGGCCATCAGGAGTCTGCTTATTGCGGTGTCCCAGTGCCTGGCACATAAGGAGGCCTAGTAAGCTGCCATATGTGAGCTGGGGTAATCTCCCCTCTGAGCCAACTGGGACCGCTGTGAAAGTCAAAACGATGTATGTTAGGTAGCCTGCTCAAGGACTGTTGCTGTTCTCACTTCCTCAAAGTCAATTGAAGGGCGGCAGGCCCAGGCTTGCTTCCTGTCTTACTCTTGAGAGCTCTTGTCTAAAATACCAAACGCAAGCTTGGATTCCAGAGCAGACAGGGTCCTTGGGGTCAGGCTCTGGGGCAACAAACGAAAGAGCGGGAACCTCTAATCTACGCCCTTGGTTTCTTTTCCCCTTGACAGCTCGTGGCCCCGCCCACCCCAGCCCTTACCGGCGCCTGGCGGAACTACAGCCCCCATGATGCAGCGGGAGACCCGAAATTTACGTCATCGGCTTGGGACGCCTGGGCGGTGAATAAGATCGCTGAGGCGCTTCTCCAGGCGCTGAGCCAGCTGACCCCTGACCCATAAGCGTTAGTAGGGTGGAAGCTGCTGAGCTCGGAGTCCAGCGACTCACTGGGACCAGAACGGCGAACCTGCGGCGGCTGGTGACGCGTGCGTCCTGCCTCCTCCTCCCGCCTGTTCTCGGGGGGCGCGTGTTGGTGACGTCGGGGTTATGATGGCCACCGGGAGGCCGGGAAGGTGAAGGTGAGAGAGCGAGCGCGTCGGGTGGTGGGGTCCGGCCCGGGCCAGCACGGCGAGTCCTGAGTACCCCGGCGTGGGCCTGTGAGACGCCGGGTTCCCGGGGGCTCAGGATCCGGGCCGGCGGACGTCCCCACGTTCCAGCCTCGCCGCCGGGCCCTAAGCGGCCCTGACAGGAGGAGGCGGGACGCGGGACTCGGGAGTGGGGTCCCCTAAGGCTTCTTATCACCCCCGCTTTCTCACCCTTCACCACCACATCCCACCCCTGCCCTTTCCCCATTTCTCATCCAGTTCTCTGTATTTGCCTGCACTTATTCAGCGCGAGAGGTGCCTACGTTCATCACCGTAGGCGCCCTGCTCTGACTTCCCCAAATTTGGGCATTTCTTGCTCTCGCACAGTTGTCTCTTGTTTGGCTTCTCAGTGGACGGTAAGCCTCCTTGAGGGCAGGGACTGTTTTTTATCCATCTCTACCTCTAGCGCCTAGCACACACACACACAGAGGGCAGACAGAAAATGTCGAATAATTAGCTGCTTGGATGCTTGAAGACAGAGTTGCCCATTCCCGTCTGTTTTAAGCCTTGATTGCCCTGTTTCTTTAATTTCTCTATTTACTCTCTTTCTCTCCTCCCAGACTGTCACCCTTCCCATCCCCAAGGGTCGGGTGAGGCAGCTTCCCATAATTGAAAATAAGTGAGCTTTACAATCAACGGGAGGTGATATCTCAGTTCCCAGCTTGGCCGCTTAACCAGCAGCCCATAAATCTCTTAAGTGTTCCAAGCGTCTCTTTGCACCGTGGAATTGAGAATTAAGTAAGATATTTTACAACATCTGGTAGATAGAGGCTTTCAGTAAGTTCCACTTCTCTCTCTCAACTCCACCTTCCCGTCTCTAATCCTCAGTGCCACAGCCCTCAAGCCCAGTCCTTGACCTGGTTCTGCCCCCTCCTGTCACCCCTCTGGATGTGCCTTTACCAGGGTCCCTGCTTCTCACCAGCACACGTCTGAACACGTGTTTGTGCACACCCGGGCTTGGCCTCGCACCTGTGTGTTGTGTTTTTCCCCAGGGCACTTCCTCACATACCACCCCAATACCTCAGTGAGTAAGCTTCCCTCGGGGATGAGTTTGTTTGGCTTTTAAACCTGATTAGACTTCTTTGGCTTTTTTTTTTTTTTCTGCCCTGTTGACACGTCCCTTTTCCTTTCCAATAACTCAGAATTGGTGGAGTCAACACAATCAGTAGCCAACCTCAACCTGAGACAGGACAGAGGAGAACTCAGATTCTTTTCATCTTTTTGCCTCCAGCCATGTCCATGATGCCCACCCTGTGAAGGTCTCTCACCATCCATAAAGTAAGTGGGGTGGCTGTGACACCTGGCACCCTGGATCTGGGTGGAGGGGAAAGGGGTGTACTCTGCTGGCCGTCCAGCAGCAAGTCTCTTGGATGGGGTCATCTCTGCGCGGAGCTGGAGCATTCCAACCCACGTTGGAAAGAACTGTAGTTCCTTTTACCTTCCATGGAGGATTTCACTGGTTGCCGAGAGAGCCCGGTTAAAGATTGACTGTTCAGAAAGTGACTGGGATCTCTGGGCTCCCGGAAGAATGAGTCTCTATCTCCCTCGTTTGTTCTCTGCTGTGCTGGCTCCTCCCTCCCCGTCTCTGCCCAGCGGAAGTTGGCCCGTTGGCTCCTTATCACAGCTCTTCTAAGAGTCTGCTCTGCCCCTTTACCCTGCATACTCTTTTGTTTCGGTTTCTCAGCTTTTCCTCTGTTCCAGTTGTGCCAGCAGACAGTCCGTGGATCCATTTTATTTTCCCTGCTAGGAGCTGCTCTGCATGAAACTGGGTGAAGAGGTGGTGTGGATTCAGGGACTGTGCCTGGGATCCAGACACACCTTGTGGTGAATTTTGCTGTTGCTATCCCTATACCCAAGGCACTTAATCCTCCTTAACTAACAGCCTAGGTTGAGGCAGAGCTTTTCAGTACCTGGGAGTGCTAATAGCTGTTTAATTTTTTTTTTTTTTTTGGCTGCATTATGTGAGATCTTAGTTCCCTGACCAGGGATTGAACCCATGCCCCCTGCATTGGGAGCATGGAGTCTTAACCACTGGACCGCCAGGGAAGTCCCTAACAGCAGTTTAGAATTGGGTTTGGTTCTGGTCTTAGGTTAATATCTGTTAATATTGTGCCCCCAGCACTTTTTTGGGGTGGGAGTGGGAAACTACTAGGATGAATGAAGCTTTTCCCAAAGTATGACCCACAGGGTTTTAAAAACTGTGACATAGAAGAAGGGTTTCTGCAGATAAATTTGTGAAATGCTGCGTTAAATACAGTTAAACAGGCCTTCCTTCCCAAAGTCTTTGCTGTGCTCGTGTACTCCAGTGGAGGGGGACTGTAGCATATAGTGTTTTACAGATTGATTCTGCTATGGGATCATTTTTGTCCACTGCAGTTCTGTGGACCACGCTTTGGGAAATGCTGCTGTAAACTCTCTGAAACCACGACCTCAGGAGCGCTTTGAGGCGGTCACAACAGCTTGAAGCGTGCCACGTAGTGTATAGCTGATACCGGAGCTCAACTCTGGCCCAGCTGTGCTTGGGGGACTGGCTGTGCCTGCCTGCTGTGAGCCCTGCGGTGAAGTAGGGGCTGTCAGGGCTTTCCAGAGGAGGAACAGGAACCAGCTGTTTCCCCCAGCTCTAGAAGCATAGGAAGCCAGCAGGTGGAACCCCAAGATAGCTGGGGCCCTATCTTGGCTTGTGTGTGTGTACTTGCAGCTGTGGTCCGTTTGTGCACGTACGTGTGCCCAGCTTGCTCTTTGGAAGGATTACATTCTGGAATCTGAAAGATTTGTTTAACTCTCTTGACTCACTGAACTCCAAATAGTAGGAAACATACTTAGCCAAAGGCTGCTTTTTAAGAAAAAAGTAAATATACGTATTCCAGGATTGGAAGGGTAGGAAGGTAATCCCCTTTAGGGCATTCACTGTCTCAAACGCTGTCTCTTACCGTTGTAGAGGAGGAAAGTAGAAATGGAAATAGGTCACTGCTGTGTATTAGAGACTGGCTTTCTAGAAGCTCACAGATTAGACAGGGAGAAAGTATGACGAAAAAAAAAGCCAAAAGTCTGGTAAGGTTGCACGGCCTCCACAGAGATGTCAAGGAAGGCTTCATGGAGGGGGTGACACTAGCGTTGGGTCTAGAAGGACAGGAGGAGTAGGCCAAATGGGTGAATAAGGAAAGAGGATTCCAGGCTGAAAGCAACATGTGTAACACGAACATGGAATCTCAGCTCAGGCACGAACAGAGGCAGAGAAAGCAGTTTGGAGGGGTTGGCGGTTCGGGACATGCAGCTGCAGGCTGGGTAATGTGAGAGCAGGGCAGCACCTGGATGGGCTGCACTCTGAGCAGACCAGGTAACCTGGAAGCACTAAGCTTTAACTAGTGTGTATGCTTTTAAATCTTGCATTTACTGAACACTAACGCCTTTGGTGTCATACCCTTTGGACTTGCAAACAATGACCAGAATTTGAAAGCACTTGCTTCTAAAAGCCCAGCTGATCTGAGAACTTGCTGCCTGCAAGCAAGTCACTTCTGGGGTGGGGCACTGCGGAGCCTCACCCCTGAGCTGACCTGTGTCCTTGGTCCCCATGGCAGCCGTCAGGCAGCTGTGGGTGTGCTGGTGGAGGAGTTGCCTCTGCCCTCCCCTGAAGGCTGGCTATTCCAGGGGGAAGTCTTGTGATCTTGCTGGTGGAGTTTATTACTCTTGTTGTTTTATAACATGTAAAACTACCTTTGAGTTCGTGCCATGTCATCTTTAATCTTCTCATGGTCTACGTGATATCATGCTTGTACATGTGACGAATCCAAGCTTCTGAGGTTTAAACAGCCGAGATATTTACAGTCACGATTTGAACCCAGCTCTGTCTGATTCCAGAATCTATCTATAATGCTAGCTACATCATGCCATCCCAGACCCAGTTCTCCTTTCGGTGACTTTCCTCTTCTGCTTACACATATCCCCTGTTTCTCTAAGAGTCTTTCCTGCTGGGCCACAGTAAGCCTGATTTCAATGTACTCTCCTTTTCTGCTTTGGAGGAGCCAGTGGTATTTTCTTCCTAGTTCCCCTTCTCAGAGCTCTGCTGTCTTTCTTATTTCAGCCTTTGACACGTGGGCTCCATGCTTAGAAAATCTCCCAGCTGTGGTGTATTCCTGGGGAGGGGGACACACACTCACTTTCCTCTCTCATCTCCCCAGAAATCAGGAACAGCGCAAAATAATTGGTAGGTTTAGGCAAAACCTGTGGGTCCCCATTTCCCTGCGTGTCTCTCTTTCTGCCCACCCTTTGGGATGGTTAGTTCCTAAGGGCCACTTTTCAGTTATTATGCATTTGTTCCAGATGTTCTTTCTGCTTCTCAGGAACTGGTTCAAATGCTTTGGCAGTTTCTCGTGTATGTTCGCTTGTGGGCAGTGCGCTGTCATTTCCCAGCTAGAGCGAGTGCCGGGCCTGGTGGAGAGCGGCGTGATGAGGGTGGCTGGGGGAGAGGGGCCAACAAGAAATTGCTGGGTGTTGAGGAGGGCAGAACCGGGCACACACAGCTGTGCACACTCCCCTCATCCTCAGAAAGGCCTTTTCCCTGTGACTTCCCAGTGTCTGAGGACTCTACTGAAGAAATGGCACTGTGCGAGCTGGGAACTCTGAGGAACGATCCAGGGATGCCCAGCCACATCTGGGGACCACCTTCTCTGGTCTGTCTCCCTCTTTTGACTTTGAGCAAAGATCTCTAGGGCTTTGGAGTTAAGCCTCATGGCCCCTCGCATGTTATTGCCATGTGAAGAAAAAGAGCCTGCAAAGATGTGCGTGTGATTGAATAAGAGCAGGAGAGCTACCCACACAAAAACAGACTGATGATAGGCAAATGTTAACAGTGCCTGTCACAGAATGGTGGGGTTGTGGATTTTTTTTTTCCTTTAGTTTCCACATTTTCTACAGTGTACACATTTAAAATGAAAGAGAACAGTAAACGTTTTTAAGTAAATTGTAGAAGTAGACCTCTCTCATTTGAAGATCACCCTTCCTTGCCATCCACTCCTCCACCCCTCCCCAGCAACCAAAAATAAAACCAAACACCAAAAACCTGTTAGGAATTAGGGCCATCAGGACTGGGCAGCAGAGTAGCCAGGGCAGGGTGGTGGGAGGGCCTGACCTTGAGTGTCACTATGCTGTCACTGCTTTCAATATTCAGCGCTTTTTCTCAGGGGGGTGATGTATAGGAAATAAGTGAAATTTCTGTCACTCTTTTCTGCATAAGGCTAGGAAGAGGGCTTCTCTGTGTGTTACCTTGTGGTTCCCCTCTGTCTCTCTCTGAAATGGGGAGGGCAGGCCTGTCCCTGTTCACCAGGCAGGGAACAGCCAGCGCTAGACCTGAGCTCAGGGCCCTGGGTGCCCACACTGTGTGACATGGAGACAGGCCCAAGTGGTCCCTTCCTACTCTTGAGGTGCTGGTTCTGATCTTGCTGTCCCTGATCTAGTCCTGGAGGGCCCATGTTCAGGATGGACCCTCGAGCTGGTGCCTGTCCCCCTGCTGCACCCCGCTGCATGCCAGCAGAACGTCCTGAGCTGGGTGTCCCTGGGTTCGCTCACGTGTCTTCTTTCTCTTGCAGCGCAATGTCCCTGCTCTTCTCTCGATGCAACTCCATCATCACAGTCAAGAAGGATAAGAGACACATGGCTGAAGTGAATGCTTCCCCGCTCAAGCACTTTGTCACCGCCAAGAAGAAGATCAATGGCATTTTTGAGCAGCTGGGGGCCTACATCCAGGAGAGCGCCACTTTCCTTGAAGGTGAGACAGGCAACCCACTCAGCCAGGCCCACGCCTGTCAGCCTCAATATTTAGGTGGCAGGATTGGGGATGGGGAAGTACAGCACTGCTCTTGAGGAGCTCATGACCAGATGGGTTGTCACCTTCAGTGGTGCTCTGCTCTTGGAATCATGGAATTGGACTCCGGGGAGATTGGGCCAGGAAAACAAGAGACCTGTCATTGAAGAATTCTACGAACTCTGTTCCATTTAGTCACGAGGGGTAGGTGAATCGTCTCCTCATCTAAGAGACAAGCAGGTTGAGGTTTTGAGAGTTGTTTGATACCTTGGAAGTGACACAGCGGCCTTTACCCGGGTGTCTCTGACTCCAAATCCCAGGCGTTTTCCTTGGCCCGGTCTGGCTGCCAGCAGTCCGGGCACTGTCCGGGTGTTGGTTGTTCCTGACCAGGGTGTTCTCTCACTGATATTTTTAGACAACAGGACTATGAATAAGAAACTTGTGTCACCAGTACCTTTTCCTCTAGTTACTAATCTGACCCCAACCTCTAATCCCTGCTCTGTCAGCAGAGAAGGACTGGTTCCCAGGGCCCCACTAGTTCTGAGCACCAACTCCAGCCACTGGCTTCTCAGACTCCCTCTCTAGAAGGCACACCTTGGCTCTAGGTCCTGGGATTGTCAGTGAAGACCCAGTAGCTGAATCTTATCTGTCCTTGGTTTCCTCATTTGTGAAAGAGGGGCTCAGGTGAGACCAGGGGGTTCCAAATTCTAGTCTGCAGAACCCTAAAAGTTCAATGGGAACGCCCCTGGGACACACTGCTCTCCACTCTCTGCTTTCCACTGGAGCACCTTGGCTTCTGGCTGGGTTACATGTCAGGCTGCTACTTTAGCTCCCTTTAAAGAAGGGAAATAGTTCCAGTACTGTGGTGTACATGTTTGTCCCTCCATGTTCACATGTTGGAATCCTGAGGCCCAAAGTGTTGGTGTGAGGATGTAGGGCCTTTGGGAGGGGATTATGTCACGAGGGTGGAGCCCTCATGACTGAGATTAGTGCTCTTATAAAGGAGACCACACAAAGCTCCCTCGCCCCCTTCCGCCACGTGAGGATACAACAGGAAATCTGCCACCTGGAAGAGGGCCCTCACCTGACCAGGCCGGCACCCTGATCCGAGACTTCCAGCCACCAGCACTGTGAGCAATACGTTTCTGTTGTGCCTAAGCCCCCAGTCATGGTGTTCTGTTCGAGCAGCCCGAATGGACTAAGCATGGACTCTATGCCCTGCCCTCAGCGTGGTGCTTGAAGCAGGAGAGGCGTTCCCGAAGTATTGGTTCCATTTAAAAATTTGAATTTCAGGGTTATAAGATTGGTGGTTGCAATTATTCCAGTTTATTATCGTTTGTTTAGCAATAGTTCTGGTGTGCCTGGCCCTGTGCCTGCAGAGATGGGACAGACCAGGCCCCTGTCCCGCCGGAGCCCAGACTAACCCTCTGTGATGCTCTGACTCACTCAGATGGTTCTGTGGACGAACACGTGCTTAATAATGAAGGTGTTTGTGTGATGGCATCAGGAGTGGGTGTTTTGGTTTCTCTTTTTGTGAAAATATGGAGCCTCTCGTATTGGCGGACTAGAAGGGAAAGCACTGGAGCGATCCTGAGATGTATTTGGGATTGTCCTGGCTAGCGAAGGGGTTGGCTACTGCCTTGGGACTGTTCTCTAAAGGGCAGGTAACAAGAGCTTGTTGGCCTACTGCCTGTTTCTTTTAAATGTAGCCACAGGCTTAAGAGCCAGCTTCCTCTGGGGCGCAGTCCAAAGGCCACACCCCGGTGCCCACATAAGGGAAGAATGTTGATGGGTCTGAGTAGCGGGTGACCAGTGGATGTGGGGAGGTCTTGTTGGTTTGCTCACTTCCTTTCGTGGCACCAGCTGCGGGGGAAACTCACTGGGCATCTCTGAAACGCGCTCGCCGTGCTCTGGATGCTGTGGGAGTGCTCTGCGTGCTGGGGCCTGTCAGCCCAGTGGTTCACAAGTGCCTTAGTCTGTTTGGGAGGCTGTGACAGATACCATAGACTCGGTGGCTTGTAAACAACAAACCTTTATTTCTCACAGTTCGGGAGGCTGGGAAGCCCAAGATCAAGGTAGCGGCAGATTTGGTGTCTGGCGAGGACCAGCTTCCTAGACTGCTGTCTTTTCTCTGTATCGTCACATGTAACCACACGGCAGGAGGGGCTGGCTAGCCCTTTGGGTCTCTTTTGTAAGGGCACTAATCCCAGGCATGGGGTCTCCATCTCTATACACAGTTGACTCTCGAATAACATGAGTTTGAACTGCGCGGATCCACTTATATGTGGATTGTTTTCAATAGCAAATACTATATAGTAGTACAGAATCCAGGGGTGAATCTGGGGGTGCAGAGCCGTGGGCGCGGGGGGCTGACCAAGTTACATGCTGAGTTTTGACTGCGTGGAGAGTCGGCGCCCTAACCCCCGTGTTGTTCAGGGGTCAGCTGTACCATCATACCGTCATCACATGGGGGCACATAAACATTTAGTCCATTGCAGCAAGAGTGTGCTGAGGGGCAAACACCCGTCTGCTGTCCAGCCAGCTCGTGACCTTCCTCGCGCAAGTACTAGATGGGATGGGGTCAGGATCTTGCTCAGTTGCTCCCGTCTGTCATCGTACGTTATCCACCTGCCTGTCAAGGGCCCTGGGAAGAAGCAGTGCAGTGATCCTAGTATCTGTTTGCTTAGTGAACATTGTGTACCTGCTGAGCGCTGGGTGCTGGGATCAGACAGCTTGGCCTTCACGTGGTAGGTGGTGCAGACAGGTGAGCTAGGCGGCTACCCTGTGGTGAGATAAGGGCTAAGATAGGAGAAGTACAGGGTGCTGTGGGAGCATAAACAAGGGGACCAGACTCAGGGGCGGTCAGGGCAGGCTAAGTGGGAAAGAGCCAGGCACCGTGAGGCGGTGCATTAGTTCTTCAGAGTGGGGGAGGGGCGTGGGGAAGCACTGAGCAAAGCCCAGAGCAGTGGCAGGTGTGGGGATGTGGTGAGGCAGCACGCGAGGCAGCGGGTGCCCAAGACCTGGCTGGAGCAGTGAGCGGGTCCAGAGCAGGCAGGGCCTCGTGAAAGTGCACAGGGACCCGGTCCCAATCCCAGCTCTGCCATCTGCTAACTCTGATGGGTACACGCCGTGGATTAAATGAGACCGTATTTGAAAAGTGATCAGGGGCTTCCCTGGTGGTGCAGTGGTTAAGAACCCACCTGCCAATACAGAGGACACGGGTTTGAGCCCTGATGTAGGAAGACCCCGCATACCGCGGAGCAACTAAGCCCCTGAGCCATAACTACTGAGCCCGCGCTCTAGAGCCCACGAGCCACAACTACTGAAGCCCACATGCCTAGAGTTCATGCTCCGCAACAAGAGAAGCCACCGCAATGAGAAGCCCATGCACCACAACAGAGTAGCCCCCACTCGCTGCAACTAGAGAAGGCCCACGTGCAGCAACGAAGACCCGACACAGCCAAAAATAAATAAATAAAAATTACAAAAAAAAAAAAGAAAAGTAGTCAGAACAGTGTCTGGCATATAGTGAGAACTTGGTAGGTATTTGTTAAGTAAAAAACATATAACTTAATTAGGTACCTGCCCCCATTCTTAGCGATTTTGTGTTTTAATCCATTTAATCCTTTCAGTAGTCACATGAAGTAGGTACTGTTGTCATCTGTGTTTTAAGGGTGAGGAAACTAAGACCAGGAAGGTTCATTTGCCTGGGGTCACAAAGAGCCAGGAAGAGGTGAGAACCAGCACTTCTTGCACTGGGATTCAGGCAGACTTGCTCCCAAGCTGTGTTCTTTGTTTTCTGGCTGCCCGGCCTGCGGAATTTTAGACCTCCCACCAAGGATCGAACCCACACCCCCTGCAGTGGAAGCTTGGAGTCTTAACCACTGGACCGCCAGGGAAGCCCCCCAAGCCATGTTCTTCACTGCACTGCGGCCCACAGTAGGGAGTAGCAGGGAGCCGTGGTGGTGGACCCTGCCTTCCAGACTTGTGACTGTGGGACTCTGACCGTGGGGTGAGCCATTTTCAATCTCCGCCTCCAGACACCTACAGGAATGCGGAACTGGACCCTGTTACGACAGAAGAACAAGTTCTGGACGTCAGAGGTTACCTGTCCAAAGTGAGGGGCATCAGCGAGGTGCTGGCCCGGCGGCACATGAAAGTGGCTTTTTTTGGCCGGTGAGTCTCAAAGCCCTCATACCTTCTTTCTTCCCAGCGGGGGGCAGGCAGGGAGGCAGGCACTTTGTGTGGGATCACAGCCTGAGGGCCCCAAGGCAGAGAAGCAGCTGGCATGCTTCAGTGCTCTCCTTCTTATTTATTTTTAACTGTGGTTAAATACACATAACGTAACATTTACCATCTAACTATTCTTAAGCGTATGGTTCAGTTTCGTTAAATACATTCACGTTGTTGTACAACCATCACCACCGTCCATCTCCAGAACTTCTTCCCCTTGGAAAATTGAAACTCTGCCTGTTAAGTAACAACTCCCGTTCCCCTCTCCCCACCCCCCTGGCAACCACCATTCTCCTTCCTGTCTCTATGAGTCTGACTACTCGAGGTGCCTCAGGTAACTGGGATCACACAGTATTTGTCTTTTTGTGACTGGCTTCTTTCACTCAGCATAATGTCCTCTAGAACCATCCATGTTGCAGCATTTGTCAGAATACCTTCCTTTTTAAGGCTGAGCAATATTCCATTGTATGTATATACCATATCATGTTTATCCATTCATCCATGATGGACACTTGTTGCTTCCACTTTTTGGCTATTGTGAATAATGCTGCTATGAACGTGGGCGTACAAATATCTGTTTGAGACCCTGCTTTCAATTCTTTTGGGAATATACCCAGAGGTGGAATTGCTGGACCATATGATCATTCTGTTTAAAAATTTTTTTTCTTTTTGGCCGCGCTGCACGGCATGCGGGATCTTAGTTCCCCGATCAGGGATTGAACCCATGCCAACCTGTGCCCCCTACAGTGGAAGCTCAGAGTCCTAACCACTGGACTGCCAGGGAAATCCCCTGTTTTTAATTTTTTGAGGAACTACCCACCATATTGTTTTCCATAGCGACTGCACCATTTTAATTCCTACCAGCAGTGCACAGGGGTTCCAGTTTTTCCATATCCTCCCAATACTTGTTTTCTGTACTTTTGATAGTAGCCGTCCTAAAGGGTGTGAGGTGGTATCTCTTGTAGTTTCGGTTCGCATTTTCCTAGTGATCAGTGATGTTGAGCAGCTTTTCATGTGTTAGTTGACCATTTGTATATCTTCCTTGGAGAAATGTCTATTCAAGTCCTTTGCCCACTTTTAAATTGGGTTGTTTGGGGGTTTTTTTAATGTCGTTTTGGTGTGGTTTTTTTGTTTTTTGTTTTTAAGTTGTAGGGGTTCTGGATTTAATTCCTTATCAGACATATGATTTGGAAATATTTTCTCTCATTCTATAGGTCGCCTTTTCACTCTGTTAACTGTCCTGTGACGCACAGAAATATTTTATTTTGATATAGTCCAATTTATGTATACTTTTTTGCCTATACTTTTGATGTCATATTTAAGAAATTGCCAAACCCAGTGTCATGAGGCTTTTCCCCTATGTTTTCTTCTAAGTGCTTTATATTTTTAGCCCTCAGATATCCTTCTTATTATACTTTGTGGTCTGGTAGGCACCTCTGGAATGTTTGCTACAGTACCAAGGACTTCTCCAGTTCTCGGTGGGCACTGACTGGGTGGCCTACACAGTGAACTCAGTTCTGACACGCTGCCTGGAGGTGGCGTCAGAACCCCCAGGTTAAGAGCCCGGTCCCTCAAGACGCCCCCGCTTCAGGTGCCATTCGGAAACCTGGGCGTCTGACCCACTGGCTATAGATCAGAGGTTCCCACGACCTCCTCCTCTTAATTTGCTAGAGCGGCTCACAGAGCTCAGGGGAACATTTACTTACATTTACTGGTTAGTATATAAGTATGGGATACTGTAAGGGATACAGGTGAAGAGGCACACAGGGTGAGGTCTGGGAGGGTCCTGAGCACAGGAGCTTCTGTCCCTGTGGAGCTGAGGTGCACTGCCTTCCACCCTGAAGCTCATCAGTTCTCATTGTTCAAGAGCTTTTGTGGAGCTTAATCCACAGCGCCCTCCTTCCTTTTCCTGGAGGTCAGTGGGTGGGGCTGAAAGTCCCAACCCTCTTATCACTTGGTCTTTCTGGTGACCAGCCCATCCTGAGGCTGCCTGGGGGCCCCACCTGAGTCACCTTACTAGCATAAACAGGTGTGCCCAACAGGGGCTCCTTATGAGGAACTGCAGACACTCCTGCCACTCAGGAAATTCCAAGGGTTTTAGGAGCTCTGTGCCAGGAACTGGGGACAAAGACCGAACATATTTTGTGTTATACCACAGCACCTTTAAAAAAAGTAAAGCCCAATACAGGAAAAAAAAAGACACCCAGACGGTTGGGTGCTGTGCGCACAGTGGTAGCCTGAGGAATTGGCACTCTGCCACCCCTGCCCCTAATCACCTCGGGGTGGCCCTCAGACCTCTGGGCTGACATTTTGCGTCCTCCCCTCAGAGGTGTGGCCCTGGCTTTGGTGAGCTGAAGAGATGAGTCTGCAGAGTAGAGCTGTTTTCAAGACCCAGAATGTCGGAAAGGGGTGTGATGGGCAAGAATGCTACAGTAATCTGCCCTGTAGCAGGCCCTTATCAGCTGGGACTGACAGGTGGGACTTCATGTTTGGGAGGAGCATGGTGGGAGAAGAGCGGCAAAATCGGCCTTTTGTAGAAAACCAGGGACTTTGGGTTCATTCAGCTGAGGTCACTTAGACTGAGGAAGACACCCTGGGGGTGAGTCAGTGGTTCCAAGTAGAAGAGGAGGAGTGGGTTGTCCCTCGGAGTCAGGTCATCTCCAGAGTGATGCTGAGAGCCTCAAGCTCGATGGTGGGCTCCCTTGAGGGCAGTGGGTGTCTGCGTGCCAGTGCCACACCGAGGGAGCCCCTCGTAGGCTGGTTTGCCGTGATGAACCGGGAGCACATCACAGACGTGGGTCACGGTGTTTGTCCAGCATTTTCATAAACACAGAGAGCCCTCCCTCTCTGCCTGTCTGGGCACACGTCTCACTGTGGAGAACAAGACTTTGGACTTCCAGGCCGTAACTTCTTAGTGACAGCCTGAGACGCAGATAGTGGTAGCTTCACTGACAGCCGGGATTTCCTCGTAGGACGAGCAACGGGAAGAGCACTGTGATCAATGCCATGCTCTGGGACAAAGTGCTGCCCTCCGGGATCGGCCACACCACCAACTGCTTCCTGCGGGTGGAGGGCACGGATGGCCACGAGGCCTTCCTCCTCACGGAGGGCTCAGAGGAGAAGAGGAGTGTCAAGGTGAGGGGACAGCGCCGGCCCGGCTCTCAGCCCTGGGCATGCTGGTGGGTTAAATCTGGGCTTAGACCAACCAGCACATCCACTGTGCCAGGACCACTGGAAGCTCTAAGGAGAAGGCAGTGCCCTCCACTGCGGTAGAGTCTGGGAGGCCCTGTCCTAGCCTGGCTGCTTGGGAGTTGCGAGAGCTTCAGGGAGGGTCTGAAAGCTGGAGCGCCTGAAGTCGGGATTCATAGTCCTTGTGAATTGCTGGGCAGGCCTTTTCTCTTTGTGATGAAGAGCATATGTGCCTTGTTCTTTGGCGTGTTGCCAGAGAGCGATCCCTGCATTTGCTCTGTGATTCTGACACGTCAGCTCGGGGCTTGCGTGTTTTCATTTTTCTGAGAGCCAGCTGCATTCTTGGTTGGGGCCAGATGCTCATTTTGGTTCATAAAGAATTAATTAATGCAGAAAACCCTCAGTTTTAGGACAACATCCAAGAAAGAAACTCAAAAGAGGAGTGAAGAATAGTTGGTTCTTATTGACAGCTCCCAGCTCTTGACTTTTTATGTGTGAAATGAAAGAAAAAGGGGTAGCAGATCAGGCAGCAGTCTCAGGCCATCGTGCTGTGGCCACATGGCACTGGAAATCTCCACGCTGGAGGCTCTTCCTCAGCCCTGATCTTTCTTTCCCTTCTACCCCATCAGACTGTGAACCAGCTGGCCCACGCCCTTCACCAGGACGAGCAGCTGCATGCCGGCAGCCTGGTGAGTGTGATGTGGCCCAACTCCAAGTGTCCGCTTCTCAAAGATGACCTTGTGCTAATGGACAGGTAAGAGGGCAGGTGCCTCCCCAGGAGGTCCAAACTGGGAGGGCACCAGGTTTCCATTTCTGGATCATCCAGGCCAGGATCCCCTAGGTCCCGTTGTTGCTCTGCTTAAGTATTGCTTTTCAAACTGGCTCAACCAAATCTTCCTGCCTCTTGGATTTCCTCCAGGGTCTGGTTACTGTATCCCTGGGCAGGTGTCAGGGCCCTGAAGATGTCCCAGTGATGGCCTGTAAAGAGGGATAGGGAGGATGCTCAAAAGTTGGGAAGGTTCTCAGCCTCAGCCCAACATTAGTGTGTTTATTGGGGGCGGGGGGGTAGAGCTTGCGGTGGTGAGGTCCATGTTGTATTTTATTTTTCTCAAAGGAACACTTTGCTCCTGCTTTGTGGACAGGCTGTAACTATACCAAGAAGTGGGGTACTAGGGTGCTTGCCAGACTCACATAAATACAGAGCTTCACCTTAATTATATACCCCCAAAGTAAAATTCAGATCATTACGTTTTTATAAAAGTGATAGACGTGTATGGCAAAAACCACATTTTCAGAGTCTGGAAGGATATGAGATGAAAAGTAAAAATCCCTCCAGTAAGGGCCAGGCCCAATTTCTCTCCCTTCTGTAGCTTTCTCCTCCTTTGCCTGGCTGCCTCAGGTCTGTTCAGAGCAGGAAGGATGGGGCCCATGGTCTGTGTGTCCGGTGACAGTTTATCCTTGTCGCCTCTAGCCCTGGCATCGATGTCACCACAGAGCTGGACAGCTGGATTGACAAATTTTGCCTGGACGCCGATGTGTTCGTGCTGGTGGCCAACTCAGAGTCCACCCTGATGCAGACGGTAACCCCTCCTCCACCTTTTCCCACACTCCGAGGACCCAGCTGAGTGGGCGGGCTGGCAGGGCCTCGGCTGGCACAGCTCCTCCCCCACTGAGGTCTTCCCCCGCATCCAGGAAAAGCAGTTCTTCCACAAGGTGAGCGAGCGCTTGTCCCGCCCTAACATCTTCATCCTGAACAACCGCTGGGACGCGTCCGCCTCGGAGCCTGAGTACATGGAGGAGGTGGGTGCCTCTTTACCCAGCAGTTTGGGGAATGCTACCCCATGTGTCTACCCAGACCCTCTTTATGCTCTCCCAGGCCACATCCCTGAATGAATTTCAGCACCAAAGAAGTCCCGGGTGTTCCTTGGGGTCGCTGATGGCTTTAAAAATACCCCTTCGTGGGTGTTCCCTGGCGGTCCAGTGGTTAGGACTTAGTGCTTTCACTGCTGAGGCCCCAGGTTCAATCCCTGGTCAGGAAACTAAGATCCCACAAGCTGTGCAGTGTGGCAAAAACAAAACCAAACAAAAACAAACTGAAAAAACAAAAACAACTCTTTGGGACTTTCCTGGAGGTCCCGTGGTTAAGAATCTGTGCTTCCAGGGGCTTCCCCAGTGGCGCAGGGGTTGAGAGTCCGCCTGCCGATGCAGGGGACACGGGTTCGTGCCCCGGTCCAGGAAGATCCCACATGCCGCGGAGCGGCTGGGCCCGTGAGCCATGGCCGCTGAGCCTGCGCGTCCGGAGCCTGTGCTCCGCAACGGGAGAGGCCACAACAGTGAGAGGCCCGCATACCGCAAAAAAAAAAAAAGAAAAAAAAGAATCCACGCTTCCACTGCAGGGAGCACGGGTTCAATCCCTGGTCCGGGAACTAAGATCCTGCCTGCTGTGTGGTGCGGCAAAAAAACACAACAGCAACAAAACGCAAACCCTTCACTTCTCCCATTTGCTTTCCCGGACCCCTCTACTCTTCAAAAGGTTTTCTTCCAGGTCTGAGAAGCATCCCTACCACGTTAGCTGCTGCACCCTTGCTTGCTCTCTTTATTTAGTTCATAAAGAATTAATCATTATAGAACAGGCTTAGCTTTAGAAAGACATCCAGGAAAGAAATTTAAAAGAGGAGTGAAGAATAATTGGTTCTTACCAACAGCTCAGAATGCTTTACTTTTTATGCGTGAAATGAAAGAAAAAGGAGTAACAGACAGGTGATATGGGGTGATGATAAAGCACGTAGTCAGCAGGCTGACACTGGGCAGTGTGACTGGTAAATTCCCTAATCCCTCCGGTGAATCCTCACCTGTGAGTTGGATATAATAGAGTTGTTGAGAGGATGAAATCTGTTAACTTTGAGAAAAGGCCTGGCATGTGGCAGGTGTCCACAAGAGGCTGTCATCACTTTTAAGTTCCAGTAGTAGAACCCTAGGGCTTCAGAGCTAGGAGGGATTTTGGGGTGCGGCCACTCATGTAATAAACGAGGCCCAGGGTAGACTCAGCTTGTCAGTACAGAGTCCAGGTGTAGGTTTCTTGACCAATCCCCCCCCCCCCACCCAGGTTCCTTTCCTTCTGGGGCGCCAAAGTGAGACACTCTGTAGGCTCTAACAAGGCAATTTGGGGCACATGTAAGCATTTCATCTTGTTGATGCACCAGCTGTCTTTGACAGGCTGTACCCGAGGGAACCCCTGTGACGTGGGTTCTGGGGAGCCTGGTGGCTGGAGAACAGATGGTGGGAGATGGTCGCTGCATGTGTGTTTGTACCTTTTGAATCCTGAGCTGTGTTAACAGATTATCTGTGTTTTAGAAAAGAAGCAGTTGGGGGCCGCGGGCTCCATCAGGAGGGGCCCACCTGCACCCTGCCTGCTCACGTAACGCCCGTCTGCTTGGGCTCCAGGTACGGCGGCAGCACATGGAGCGCTGTACCAGCTTCCTGGTGGACGAGCTGGGCGTGGTGGATCGAGGCCAGGCTGGAGACCGCATCTTCTTTGTGTCTGCCAAGGAGGTGCTCAACGCCAGGATCCAGAAGGCCCAGGGCATGCCCGAAGGAGGTGACGATGGAATCAGCTTCTTGCTTTTCCCGAACATTTGAGTCTTTGGGTCTCATACTAAGTCAGCCAGTAGAAACAGTTCTGAGAACGAGGTGGTGAGAAGAGCCCTGAGTGAGAAGCTCTCGGCTGCGAGTTATTTCTCGACTAATGTGGTGCAATTCTCCTAGGGGGCGCTCTTGCAGAAGGCTTTCAAGTGAGGATGTTTGAGTTTCAGAATTTTGAGAGGAGATTTGAGGTGAGCACAAGCCTTTGATCCTGGTGTCTGGCGATTCTGTGCCTCCCCGGCTCTTTCCAGCCGTGTCCCTGGCAGTGGATGCCAGAGCCTGGCCCTTGGCCAGTGGCCTCTGCCCCCCTCTGTGCCTCTTGTGTGTTCCAGGAGTGCATCTCCCAGTCGGCTGTGAAGACCAAGTTTGAGCAGCACACAGTCCGGGCCAAGCAGATCGCGGAGGCTGTTCGCCTCATCATGGACTCTCTGCACATTGCGGCGCAGGAGCAGCGGTAAGAGCCCCGGAGGTGACAGGAGGGAGCGTGGCAGTGACCGCCTCACTGCGGCCTGGACCCAGCCCAGGGCCAGAGCCTGGCCGCCAGATTGGAGTCTCAGGGCTCCCTCCAGGCCCCATTCGAGCCACGAGGAGCAACCTGGTGAGGAGGCCGTGGGGCGTCTGTCCGTCCCACCTGGCCTGTGCAGCGAGGCTCCGCACGAGCCCACGTTGGCGGCCTTGGGCCAGTGCTGCGCCGAGCACAGCAGCCGTTCTCAGAGTTGAAGCAGGACATACTTCTTAAAAATACCCTTTTTTTGGAGAAATTAAAATATAGGAAAGTACAGAGAATAGCATACCATGCTTCCATTGCACAGAATTGACAATATTTGCTATATTTTTAAGTTAAAGTAAAAGACATACGGCAGAAACTAACACAACATTGTATAGCAATTATACTCCAATAAAGATGTTAAAAAAAAAAACACAACAACAACACAGAAAAAAATGTTGAATACCCTTTGATTCTTCAGCCCCTGTCCCAGTGTCCCTCTGCCCACTCCTCAGAGGCAACTGCAATCGTGAATTTGGTGTGTAGTCCTGTCATTCACTAAGCAGTACTTTTTATGTAAGTTCTGAAGAATACATAACGTTGCTCTGCAAGTGCTTTAAATGTGCAGGTACGGGATCGCGCTGCACCTGGCTTCTCTTTCCACTCGGCATCGTTTTTACCCTTTGTCCTTGTTGACGCCTGTAGATGGAGTTTAGGACTGTTAGCTGCTGTGGAGTAGTCCATTGTGAATGCACCTCGTTTTCCCGTAGGTTGAGTTTTAGATTTCATTATTTTGCTATTGCAAACCCTGCTGCAGTGGATGCCAGTCTGTGTGTCCACTTGTGCACATCTGCAAGAGTCTAGCATTAATTCCTGGAGGTGGAAGGTTTCCTCCTAGGGTATATGCATTTCAGTTTTACTCAGTTTTACTTGTGGCTTTCTGAAACATCTGAACCCGTCCAAGGTCCCACCAGCAGTGTGTGCTGGAACTCCCATTTCCCTGACCCCATCAGTAATTCAGACTTGGGGAATTTGGCCAGGCTTCTGGGTAGTGTAGTACCTCTTTTTTCTTTTTCTTGATTATCCTAGTGATTTTTTTCTATATTAATTGGCAGAACTTGTTCTAAAGCCCCTGAAAGCTCCCTCCCCTGTCGGTCACCACCACATCTTCCAAATTTGGAAAACTTGAGTGAGTTGTCGGCGCCATCTCTCCCTCATACCTGGGAAGGGGAAGAGCAGGCGTCCGGGGATGTGCGTGGAGCTGCCAGGATCACCGCTGGGGCCCACACAGGCTTCCCCGCGTCACCTCTTGCTTCTCTGCTTAGTCGTGTGGGGACCTGCGTCGCGTAACCAGAGCTTGCTCTTTCAGGGTTTACTGCCTGGAAATGCGTGAAGAGCGGCAGGAGCGGCTGCGATTTATTGACAAGCAGCTGGAGCTCTTGGCGCAAGACTACAAACTGCGAATTAAGCAGATTACGGAGGAAGTTGAGAGGCAGGTGAGAGGCGGGAGAGGAAGCCCACTGGGGAGATGCGGACTCCGAGTAGAGGCTGGGGAGCTAGAAAAGTGAAAACACAGACGTCCTATTCCTTGGGGGCTCCTCAGCCTTCCAGGAGGAAGTCGTGGCCCTGATTCAAGAATGTGGCGCCTCCCTGGGTTTGCTCTTCCATCGTGTGACCCTGGGCAAGTCCCCCCTCCTCTGGGCCTTCTCCTCCATATCTTACAGGAGTGTTTGGTCAGCCAGTCTCTCTACCTCAAAAACTTTTAATTCCGTAGATCAGCTGAGGACACTGCATGGGTGAGGGGACAGATATCCAGTGTGTTAGAGTCTGTTAGACTCTCTCCTGGTGCTGCGGAATTGAACCACGTTCCTCCTTGACGCTTACCAGCACGCTGCTTCTGCTGTAGGTGTCCACCGCGATGGCTGAGGAGATCCGGCGCCTCTCTGTGCTGGTGGACGAGTACCAGATGGACTTCCACCCTTCCCCAGTGGTCCTCAAGGTTTATAAGAATGTGAGTCGTTAAGTGGCAGGTGCTCTGGGCAGGGGCTCCCCTTATTCCCTGTTGGTTACTGGAAGGGATCACCAAGCAGACGGCGATTCAGCCCTGCTGCTCTGAGTCAGGGCCCCTCAGCCGGGGACACGAGCCCCGGGCTCCCATGTGGCCTGCCTGCCGCTGTCGCCTGGTGGGCCTGGGCTGACCAGCCTCGGATTTCCCTGTCCCTGGGCTCCCCAAAGGGAACCTCTGGCAGAGGGCGCCGCTTCCCTTCACCTCTCTTCTGGCTGCAGGAACTGCACCGCCATATAGAGGAAGGACTGGGCCGAAATATGTCGGACCGCTGCTCCACGGCCATCACCAGCTCCCTGCAGACCATGCAGCAGGAGATGATAGGTCAGTGCTGCGGGGGCCTCGGGACCTGGTCCCTGGGCTGCCCAAAGATCAGTTCCAGGCCAGTCTACAGAAGTAACGGCCTTTCCTTGTCTGTCACCTTTTATGATGAGTCAGCTCCATACCTTGGGGTTCTGGGCATGTGTCATGAGTTCATTCCACACATAGACGTGGGGGGGTCGGTCGTGGGGGAAGGGCGTCCTTTTTTAATTTTTTTAATAAATTTATTTATTTATTTTTGGCTGCGTTGGGTCTTTGTTGCCGCACGCGGGCTTTCTCTAGTTGCGGCGAGTGGGGGCCACTCCTCGCTGTGGTACGTGTGCTCCTCATTGCAGTGGCTTCTCCCGCTGTGGAGCACCGGCTCTAGGCATGCGGGCTTCAGTAGTTGTGGCTCGCGGGCTCTAGAGTGCAGGCTCAGCAGTTGTGGCGCATGGGCTTAGCTGCTCCACGGCACGTGGGATCTTCCCAGAGCAGGGCTCGAACCCGTGTCCCCTGCACTGGCAGGCGGATTCTTAACCACTGCGCCACCAGGGAGGTCCCCGTGGGGGTGTGTTGTGCTACCACCTGGAACTAGCAGAGGCTGAGAGCTCGGCCTGCTCCTTAAATCCGCACGTTAGCTGGTGTGGAACCTTGGCCTGCATCCCCTCACCCACTGGCCCACTCTTCCAGGCCTGGTTTCTGGGCCTCACCGTCAGCATCCTGGGCCGCAGCGAGTGTTCTGAGGCTCAGCCCTGGCGTGGCACGGGGCTGAGCTGCTGTGCTTCCTCCGCATTTCTGTTCCTGACAGACGGCTTGAAACCCCTCCTTCCTGTGTCCATGCGGAGTCAGATAGACTTGCTGGTCCCTCGGCAGTGCTTCTCCCTCAGCTACGACCTGAACTGCGACAAGCTGTGTGCCGACTTTCAGGAGGACATCGAGTTTCATTTTTCTCTCGGGTGGACCATGCTGGTGAACAGGTTCCTGGGCCCCAAGAACAGCCGCCGGGCCTTGATGGGCTACAACGAACAGGCAAGCGAAGTCCCGCACCCTCGGGCATCAAGGGAGGTCAGTCTGCACCCCAGGCACACAAACTGTTCTGAAAGGGGTGCCCTGAGGTCACAGCCGTGGCATGTGGGCCACCACCACGGTCAGGTTTTTGCCACAAATCAACCTAGCTTTATCCTAAGCACTAATATTTGTGAAATTACAAATGCAAGCTGCATTTTTTTTTCTATTACACGTTAAAGTGAGCATGTAACTATTAAATATAGATGACCTATCTGTCCACATACCACCATTTTCATGTTTGGATGTTGAACCCCCCATCTCTGTACCATTGGAGTTACTGCCCGGGCTGCTCTCGGGCCACGTCCCACACCTGGGGACCTGTGCTGAAGCGTTCCAGGGCGGCCACTGCTCCCGTTCTGTGGTACCCCACGGTGCTCACCTTTGGGCCGGCAGGTCTGTTAGGAGCTTAAATTCTCTGCTACATGTGAAGCTCATTTTCCCTTTTGGGAAATTGAAGAGCCACTCCCCGTGCCCCTGTTCTGGACCCTAGAATGAGAGACTGGCCGGTATCTTCTTAGCCCCGCCTCGTTTCTCTCTGCAGGTGCAGCGGCCCATGCCCCTGACCCCGGCCAACCCCAGCATGCCCCCACTGCCCCAGGGCTCCCTCACCCAGGAGGAGCTCATGGTTTCCATGGTCACCGGCCTGGCCTCCCTGACCTCTAGGACCTCCATGGGCATTCTCGTCGTTGGAGGAGTGGTCAGTGACAAGCCCTGCTCGGGAAGGGGGGTGGCAGGTGTGTGGGGACCGAGAGGCACAGTCTGGTGGGTGTCCCCGCATCGGCCCTGCACTTCACATCTGTGATGACTTTTTGCTGTGATCTCAGGAGCCGTGTAGCCTTAGCCCTTTAACATACATTTATTGACTTATTTAAGTCTCACTCAACTAACGTGACATTTAGGTTCCCGTTTTACAGAAGAACATCTGCAGTTGGCTTGCCAAGTACACACAGCTAGGATTTGAACTCTGGCCCCATCTGACTCCAGGACCATATTCTTTCCCCTGTAGGGCCAGTAGGGTAGGGAAGTGACCTGAGAAATTGACGGACCTGGGTTCTAGAGAGGTGGGTATGACCAGGAGTTTCTCACTGGTAGGTGAGTAAACCGAGAGCAAAACTTGCAGGGGCTTGAGACAGAAAGAGGCCAGGCTGGGCCTTGAACCCTTGTCTCTCCAGCTGCAGTTTTATTGCCCTTTCTTTCTGCCCCAAGGCCTGAGATCACAGGCTGCCTTCTTGATTACTGGGGTACTCCCATGTCTTGACCCAAGACACACTGCAGCTAGAGTTATTTATGCCTTGAATTTTCTTGATGATGTGGGAAAGTTCTCTTTGTCATGGTCATTTGAGTTGTGGAGTGGTGGCAGAACGTAACTGTAACAAAACTGCCAGGAATTCCATTCTCAGCTTGTAAGACTAGGGCGGGCTGGAGCTGAGGTCCCCTCCCTCCTGGCTGTAGATGGTACATGCTCTGGGTTTTTTTCCACAGATGGTGACCTGGCAGAGGGTCATGATCTGAGAAGCTGACACTTGACGGTTATGTAACCCTTTTTACAGTCAGTGTCTCATTTTACCCAAACAACCCTGAGAATTGGGTGGGGGCCGTTATTCCTATTTTGGGAGGAAACAGGTGTAAACAAACTTGCCCAAGGTCACCAGCCAAGGAAGAGCTTCACACTAGAGCCTCGATTTCTGGCTCCAAGTCCAGTGCTCTTTGACTGTAACTACACTGCCTCCAACCAAAGTGTTACAAACCAGACCAAAAGAAGCCATCTACTGAGGACCGATGTGCAGAATTCTGCTTGTCAGTGTCACCAGAACGGAAGGTCCCTTCAGAGTACTCCAGCGTTTATCTTTAAGATTTTTCTGTGCCTGGATCTGTGCTTCTGGTGCTCACAACCACAGAGGTGGACTTTGCACAAGTCATGTTGTGTGGCCCACACTAAGTTTCCCTCGTCTCCAAACTAGACAAGGTCCCTGCCCTTCTGGCCTCAGTGAGACCAAGGAAGACATTGAAAGGAGTGTTCTGAGTAGAAGCACAGAGGCTCTTGGGAAAGTCCTAGCTGAGAGGATGGGCGGTGGGATGGCAGAGGGACTGTGCCAGCTGACCACTGTGCCTCTGCAGGTGTGGAAGGCTGTGGGCTGGCGACTCATCGCCCTCTCCCTTGGCCTCTATGGACTCTTGTACGTCTACGAGCGTCTGACCTGGACCGCCAAGGCCAAGGAGAGGGCCTTCAAGCGCCAGTTTGTAGAGTACGCCAGCGAGAAGCTGCAGCTCATCATCAGCTATACCGGCTCCAATTGCAGCCACCAAGTCCAGCAGTGAGTGGCCCCGTCAGCCCCGAGGGGCCGGTGCCGGCTCCCGTGGTTCAGGACTGCCCTCTAGGTTTCCTCCTAACCTGACCTGGAAACCACTGGGCCCTGAGTGCTGTCTGACTCTGGCCTTCAGCTGTGCAGTGCCAGCGTGGAGGCTAGGGATGGGGGAGGGGTCTCCAGGGACACCTTACGTCCTGGGCTGGGACCAAGTAGGCCTCTGGTCTCCCAAGGAAGGAAGACATGGGAAGACGAGGGGTGTTACCTGTAGCCATCTTTTAAAGGTTACCTCGAAGGGCTTGGGTTGTGGGCGTAGCTTTGATGTTCTGAGCCACAGCCCGTTCTTCATGGCGTATCTTAGGGCAGGTGGGAATGGATGGCTTGATCTGGGTGGTGGTCAGGAAGGTGCTGGCTGCCTGCCTTTTATTGCTATGTGGCAGGCCCTCGGCTAGGCATTTTGCACCTAACTCTTCATTTTCTCCCCGAGCCCTTTGAGGTAGACGTTTTTACTGGCACCTTGTTTTTCAAAATGAGGAAACTGAGATGTGAAGAGGAGTCATGTGTCTCCTGCACTCGGCTGATTAGCAGCGGGGCCGGGATCTGCATCCTGGTCTCTTGTGCCCGAGCCGGGGCGCCTTGCTCTGTGCTCCGGGTTCTTGCTCTGTGCTGACGCTAGTGCGTGTGGTGGCTGTGATGTCCGCGGCCTCAGCAGCGGGCGGGGACGATTCTGACAGACCAGGACAGGCGCAGGGGACAGATGGGCTGGCTGCTTCACCACCGACGTGGCCTGCTTGATCCTGACTCTCTCCCCTCAGGGAACTGTCTGGGACCTTTGCTCATCTGTGCCAGCAAGTTGATGTCACCCGAGAGAACCTGGAGCAGGAAATTGCCGCCATGAACAAGAAAATTGAGGTTCTTGATTCACTGCAGAGCAAAGCCAAACTGCTCAGGTGAGGTTGGCCATGTGGCAGCAGAGGAGGTCTGGTCCCTGGGGTTACAGCTCACAGGCACGTCCTTAACCGTGGGTTCTCAGGCACTTGACACGTGCTGTCCCATCTTCAGCGTCCCTTTAGGGACGTATCATCACCTTCACTTTATAAAATGGAAGATCGAGGCCTAGAGAGGTTAAGTAACTTATCTGGGATCCCACAGTAAGTGGTCAAGCCAGGAGGAGAAGAATCCAGGCGTGCTAGGCTCCAGCACTCTGTGACACTCCACACGTTGATTGTCCTTTACCGTCGGCGGGAACAGTGGGCTACACCCGGCCCCCACTTTCCGCCATTTCACGGTGCGGCACGGCAGCATCTGTGTCCACAGGGGAGCCGGCCAGGTAGCCGGTGACCGACAGAACCCGGAGCAGAACCCAGGTCTGCGTAGGGTCTCTGTTGAAAGTCAGAGCTTCCAGCAGCAGGTTGCTGGGGAGAGGATGGGTCTCAGGAGTCAGGAGTCCTGGCTTCTGGTCCTGGCACCCCCATTTGGGCAAATCGCTGAGCTTTCCTATGTCTCATTGCTTTCATCTGTGAAATGGAGTAAGGTTTCATGACACAGTCACAGAGCTGAGTGTGCGAGTGCTCTGCAGAAGCCCTCGGCCCACTCAGGCTGGGATAACATCAGCACACGGGGACTCTGTTCTTCCCGCCCCCGCCCTGACGTCAGCACAGAGGGGAGCTGCATCAGAGGTCACTGGTGGGCCTTGCACTCCCCGCCCACTGCCCTGGGACAGCTGTGTTCTAGAGACACGCTGCTCATCCCTGGGGAAATCTCACGCGGCGTGTGGCTTGGGGGTGGCGGTGTCTGCTGCTTGTCACCTGCAGCGACAGGGTGAACCTGAAAAGGGTTGCGTGTGTGCAGCCCAGCCTCCTGCTGACAGGCAGGAAGACTGTTCCCAACAGTCCAGGGACTTACCCGTGGTCCCGGCATGAAGCAAACACAGAGCTTGAGGGTCAGAAAAACCTGATTTTATTTCCACCGCTGATTGGTCGCGTGACTGTAGGAAGTTATTGAACCTCTCTGGGCCTCATTTTCCTCATCGGTGAAGTGGAGGTTATTGGAGAGATAATGAGTAAATGAGTCTGTACAAGTCAAGTGTCCGGTAGAGCAGCACTTGGCCTTGGCACACAGTGCTCTTACTTGTTATCAGCTGTTACTGCTACAAGGTAACCGTTTCTCTGCAGGAATAAAGCTGGTTGGTTGGACAGCGAACTCAACATGTTCACGCACCAGTACCTGCAGCCCAGCAGATAGTGGGCAGCCCGGAGCCGGAGCCCGCGTAGGGAGGGGCAGCGCTGCCAGCCGCGAGGGGCCTCCCACCAGGGCCACGTGCAGCTCCTGTCCGTTGCCGCCACCGTGAGAATGAAAGCACCCACTGTCTCCCACCGTTTTGAGCCCTGAGACGCTAGTTATTTTCCCCCTCCTTTGCCTGCTGTTGCAGGAAGATATTCCGGCTCATACCCCTAAAGGAGACTTGTTTTTTTCAATGATGACTCTGGACAGCATGATACTGAGGAGTTAAGTCGAGTCTATTCTCGGTTTTGTCAGGCTCTGTTGATTGAGAATCATGATTGCTTGATGAGGTCTTGGGATCAGCCAGCATTGCAGAAGGCCTGGTTGGGCCTTTAAGGATATCAGGCAAGACACCCCCTCCTCCAGCCAACGCTAACACTGACCCACGCGCACCTGCCTACCACGCACCCCAGCGCACCCACAGAGAAAGGCCACCTTAGGAGGTGGTTGCATTTTCTTCCCGGATTGCGCTGGGAACAGTTCCAGGAAGGCCAAGGCCGTCCCAGGATGGTTGTGGCTTACGTGTCAGTTTGGTCCTTCGGCTTTCTTACCTCATCCCATCTGCAGAGCCTTCCAGACCAGCCCTTCAGTCTTGGTGGCGGGGCTGAGAGTGCAGAGGTAGCTGGAACGCTGACTGGCATGTGTGGAGGGCGTGTCCCAGTGCCCCTGCTGTCACAGGCGGCCGGGGCCGTGATGGGGGGAGACTTGCCTCCTTCTCCTCATTCTGTCTCTTGTTCTGGTTTCGGTCCTTAGCCTATCAGTCTGGTTTCTTATTTATGAAAGATAGGTTGGTGCAGATAGTTAAAGGATGTAGTAGAAGGAAAGATGGCGGAAGGAGGGAACCTTGGCGGCAGGCTGAGAGGAGTGGGCCCCTCCCAGGACAGCTAGAGAATCTGGAGTTGATGCAGAACAGGACCTTGCATTTGACCTCGCTCTGTGAGGGGTTCGTGGGGTCTGAGAGCCCACTCTACTAGCTTGATGCTCTATAAGAGACATGTTCCCACCCCTCACCCCACCTCGGCCCAAGCTGCCCTTGGCCACCAGACCTCTGGATGAAGTCTCCTGTGCCAGCGATGCTGCACGTGGCCAAGAGACAGTGCGGGGAACCCAGCACCCAGCCTCCCACCCTCCCTGATCCCAGAGCCTCCAGGTGACACATGGGGCCTCGTGTTGATTTTGAGAAGTGTTTCCTGTTGTTGAGTTTGGGGATTGTTACCGGTCAAAGTGGGGGCAGGTTCCTGTCTCCAAGGTGTTAACTGTCTGGGGCAAACAGCCTTCGGGTGACAGCCTTTGCGGGGCAGGTCAGAGAACTTCCTAGAAGCCAGCAGCACGTCTCTCCCAGAAAGAGGCTCAGGCAGAGAGGTGGGGCTTGTCCTGCTCTCTTGAATCCACCCGCCCTCCGACTTTGGGGAAATGACTTGGTGGCCTCTGCTCACTGGCGGGTGGCATGCAGGTGGCGAGCTCTCCAGGTGCCCGCTTGTCCTTCAAACCCTCAGTCTACCCTGGTGCGTGGAACAAAGCGATGGACTTGGCCGAGGCCGCCGTGCGGCGGGAGGACGCTCTGAGCTTTTTGCCAGCCTGGATGGTGGTTACCTCCCAGTGTGTCTGGAGAAATCAGTGTCACACAATTCCAATGAATCTTGTGCTTTTGCGGGGGGGGTTATTTAGAATAACTAAACATGAATTTTTTTTGAATGTAGCCTCTGGGCAGTGAATGAGATTTTGAGCTTCTTATACAATAAGTAAAATTGAAATTACACCACTGAGGGCAAAACTCTGAAAGAACTGTGGCAAAAAGCACTTTAATTTAATGCTGCTGACTTCGTCCTCTGCTTTTATGTTCATTTGCTGGAGTTCAGGATGTGCTTGACATGGTAGGTTTTTTCTCTGATGTATTTAAGGTGATATATTTGCCTGAATTATTCCTGTATCATTGCTGATAATATTGAACACTAAAATAAAACCTAGTTGGAAACCATTTGTGTTTTGTGTGTCTCCTCAGCTTACTGTTCCTATGCAAACTCTCTTTGACGTGACAAAGTCTGCAAGCTGTATTTTGAAATGACCTTAACTTCGTTTAGGGGAAGTTCCCACTGTAATCTGCCTGTGGGTTCCTCCTGACTCTTGGAAGGAATCTGATACTCTCAGAGGAGCAAAAGGCGTAACTGATCTTTGAGAACCAGGAAATCTAGAGTGATTTCTTTACAGATTTCGCCATAACTCTAAACCATTCATTTTTCACTTAAAAAGTAATGACTCAGACTGGTTCACCCTAGTTTGTCTTCTGAGAAATTGGTTGTGACCTTTTCTTTCTTTTTTTTTTTTTTAAAGGGCCCTCAGCAGTGGCTTGGGCGTGACTAGTCAGTTTCGCTGACCCTGCACACCTGTCCCCTGGGCTCTGCACTGCCCACTGCCTGCGCTGCTTATCCATTTCAGAGGCCTCCACACCTCAGCGGATGGCATCCTCGTCCCTCCAGATTCCCAGGTCACAGACTTGGGGCGTGATCTGGACTCCCCTGTCACACGTGCTGCATCCAACCTGTCAGTTTCTGTCTTAAAAATACACCTCGCCCCTGACCATTTCATCCACTCCATTCACAGTCACGGCTCTGACCCGTGTTACTACCTCTAACTCAGCCCCTCCTCCCACCCTGGCCCTCTCACACTTGTTTCAAAGCAGCAGCCAGGGTGACCTTGACGTAGGCTGGAAGTAGAACCCAGCTCGTATTACTCCTTTGCTCAAAATACAGCTCTGGCTCCCTGTCCCACCCAGAGTCGAGGCCCAAGTCCTTGTGGTGGCCTTTCAGGATCCACTGCCCCTGATTGCCCCTCCCTCTTCGGCTCCCTCTGTTTCGGCCACACTGGTCCTTGCTCTCCCTTGAAACTGCTGCCCACAGTCTACCGTACAGCCTTTGCCTGGCTGACCCTCTGCCCGTGGTCCAGAATGCACCACAGCTGACTAACTCCTTTACCTCCAGGTCTGCTGAGACGTCACCTCATTGAGGTCCATGCACACCCTTCCCTGTTAAGATCCCTCTCTCGCCTCACCCCTGGCACTTCTGAGTACCCTTCTGAGTACCCTCCTACCTAGTCATCTGAGCAATATTGTCTGTGTCTGCACCTGCTAGAGCATAAGCTCTAAGAACATAAGCAAAACATGAGAGTTTTACATGTTTCGTTCATTGGTAAAGCGCCCAGGGTCTAGACCAGTGCCTGGCACAGAATCAGAACTCAGTAAATACTTGCTGAATTAACAGATCCTGCCCTGATAACACAGTCGCACCATTTATCAACCCTCTAGCGCCGGGGGACAGAAGTAACAAATGCTACTGGAAACTTCCGATAGGTAGGCATGGCGCCTAGGGGCTTTCAAGTGTGTTGTATGTTTAGTAATTAACATTTTCCACTCCACTGTGGAAACTGAGGCTCAGAGAGGTTGGGACTAGTTCAGACATCAGCAGCTGGAGGGTGATGGAGGCTGGATTGGAGCCCAAGTCCAAATTCCCCAAAGCCCAATGCTTTTGAACATTTTTTTACCCTGACCCATTATTAGAAATGCATCACGATTGAGTACACACATATATGTGCGAGTGAAACCAAAAAAAAGTCAATCATTACCCCTTTTCTGCAATACACAGGTATTTTCTCATGAAGAAGCTGCTGTTTGCAACCCACTAAATTGCTCACCAGCCACTCCTGGGTCGTGACCAGTCGTTTGAAAAACGGTGTTCTACCCTCTTTGCCTCACTCAACACCTCCTAGTTCTTTATTCCCAGTCAAGGCCAGACTCATTCCTGTGGCTCCTCAGACTACCTCACCTGCCCACTGAGAGTTCTGGGGAATCAAGAGCCTGAGATTTGGGGCCCTTCGGTAACAGTGTCGCAATTTAATCACGGAATATGTAGCCGGGAATGTACCTCCCTGTTCCAAGCGCTGGGTCCTGCTCACAGATGTCAGCTAGGTTCACTCTGACCTCCAGGCCAGGGTTTTCTGTCTCTGAGCCAGACTCAGAGATTAGAACAGGCAACTTCTATAGAGGGCTTGGCTTGTGTCAGACATGCATACGCGTGACTGCCAATCCTCTCAAAGACCTAGTGATCGATTTTCCCCTTTGTACAAACGATGAAGTTTATTCATCAAAATATTTGAGTGCCTCCTGTATGCCGAGCATGGTTCTGGGCATTGGAGACGCAGCAGTGAATAAGGTGGAAAAAAATCCCTGCCTTTATGGCGCTTACATACTTGTGGGGGAAGGCAGACAGCAGGCAAAACCACTGAGTTAAAGAGTATGTCAGAAGATAAGGGCTATGGGGGAAAATGGGGCAGGGAAGGTCAGGGAGCGGGTAACAAGAGTGTGGCTGGGGTAGGCCTGGCTGAGAAGATGATGTTTGAAGAAAGAGCCGAATGAATTCGGTAGGGAATGAAGCCCTGTGGACATCTGGGGCGGGGCATTCCAGGCAGAGCCGCATGTGTAAAGGCCCTGAGGTACGAGCATGCCAGTATCTTCAAGGAACAAAATGAGACTAGCATGGCTGGAGCAGAGCAAGGGAGGTGGAGAGCAGTTGGACTTCAGTTGCGAAAGGAACCAGGGGAGACTGGGGTCTTGCCGGCCACTGTGAGGACCTTGGCTTCACCGTGAGCGAGGTAGATGCCATGGAGAGTTCCGAGCCAAGGAGTGACGTGAGCTGACTTACTTATGCTCGAGCGGTCCCGGGTCCTGCTATAGGGAGAGTAGACAAGAGAGTAAGGATGGAAGCAGGGGGGACCAGTCAGGAGGCAAGTGCAATATTCCAGGGAGGAGAGGATGGTGCCTTGCACCAGGCAGTTCTGATGGAGGCTGTGAAAAGTGGTCAGTTCTGGAGACCTTTTGAAGACAGAAACAATGCAATGTGCTGATGGACTGGATGAGTCACGGCTGACTCGGGTTTTGTCCTGGGTCGGTGGCAGGATGGGGAAGCTTCCTGGTGGAGCAGGTGTGGGAGAGAAGATCGGGAGTTTTGTTTTGGACGTGTTGAACTTAGGGTCCCTCTTCCATAGTTGGATATGTGAACCTGGAGTTCAGGTGATGTCTGGTGCAGAGACGCACACTGGGGAGTCAGCATGTGACAGTGGCAATCACAGCTTAGGGTTCCTGGAATGCAGAGCCTAAAGCAGAAGGCTTGTGCGCCCTCGTTTTAATCAGCAGAACGACCCCAGAGAAACGCAGTGAGGGCGGGGGGGGGGCGGTCAGAAGGAGGGAGAGCCAGCAGGGGTGTGCGTGGTGGAGTTGGCCGCCACCAAATGTGACCCTGAGGAGGCATGGAATGAGTCTCGGCGCCCCTTCCTGGTGGAGAGGAAGGGGGCAGAATTTATTCACCGTCTCCCTCTTCCAGCTGGTGAAGATTTGCCCCATGGGACATTGACTCTGTGCATTTCTGGGTTGCATATTGAAATGCTTGAGCACCAAGTGGGGCCCGCGGGGGGTGGTGGAGGTGAGAGGGCCAGGACTCAGGCAGGGGGTGTGGCCAGGCGAGTTGCGTTTGCATCAGACCACTCAGCCGAGGCAGAGCCGGAACAAAAGGCGGGTAAGGCCAAGAGGGTCTGAAGCGTTCACCCGTCCGATCACTCAGATCTGCTCTTGCCTCCCCGCCCTTCTTCCCCGAGAGGGGAGGTCTAAGTCCCATTAAACCGAGTCCCCTTCGAGGTGATACGGTCGGTCCCTCGTCCACCCCCATTCCATGGCCAAAGCTGCAGCTAGTCTGATTATTTCCTGGTGGGGTCACCCAGATCTTCATCCCCGAGGGATCTGAGCCCTTGGCTGTTTGTGATTGCCGCAATTGCCACTTACTATTTTCAGTGGGTGTGGAGACACCGAGAGACACCAGAGGAGGTTCTGGAAAAACCTCTGCCTCATTTTGTACACGCTGTCCTGACTCCTCATGGGGATGGGAATCTATTAGCCCCAGCAGTACAGTAATTCTCTTTGCCTGCTGGTCCACCAGCAGAGAGGCCCGAAGACCAGGTGATGGTCACGTCTTCAAGTTCATTGGGACTGTGGGACCCTATCGTGTCCCCTGGCAGAAGTTTCCTAGCCCCGGGCACTGGCACTTCCAACGGGGCAGAGCCAATGTTTGCAGGGATAGGAAACGCAAGTTCCACAAGTGCTTCACTGCGAGCAGTAGGGAGAGGGTCCACCCTCTGCTTCCCTTCCCCATGTAATCTAGCCTCAGGGGACACAGCTGCATATGTCAACTTCCTGGAGAACACAGCTGTAGCGTATGGTCCCTGAGCTATGTCTTTAGCAGGACATGCCACTCGGGTGTTGGGGTCCCTGGTAAGATCAGTGGATCCTTTAGTCAGATGCCCATTGTCCCACCTGTTCTGCAAAAAAATGGGTCCCTTGGTGTGAGACAATGTGGTGTGGCATACCACGTCACTACATCAGGCAGCCTTAAGCCCTCAGGTGGTGGTGCGGGCAATAGCCCTGAAGGCAGGTCAGGCGAACCCTTACATGGAGTAGCATCAATTTCAATAAGTACAAACCGCTCCCTTTAGGGTCAAAGGGGACCTGATGTAATTGATCTGCCACCAGATCAATGGCTGGCTGGTCTCTTGGAGATGTCGTATCAAGGGCTCAGCTTTGGTCCTGCAGACTAGGGGTCCAGCAGCAGCAGGACCGAGCCTTTAGGAAAGGAGCCCAGCTACTTCACCCCGTCATCTTGGCTGCTCTGTCCCTGGGCCCATCGCACCTGCACTGGGGTGGCTGAGCAGAGAGGGGGGCTGATATTTACCAGCTGCATCGTCCGTTCCAGCTGGTCGTGGGCCGTCTCCCAGGCAGCAGATGTCCTCTGGTGGATTTGAAACATGAGACACCAAGATGTGATCCCGTGCGCCCCCATGTACCGGACAGCATTGGTTCATCTTCCCCCTTTCCCCAGTTCTTGGCGCTAGTCTTCTGATCTCTTTCTCCTGAGCTCTGACCTCCAGTCACACCATTTGCCACCACCCAGGAGATTGTGTATCATCTCTTCCTTAGACTGTTCATCCCTCCTCATGAATGGATGACCAAGTGTACAGCTCACAGCTCTGACCACCAGGAGGATTAACCTTCATCCCTGAGGCGGCATCATGGCATAAGAGTGGAAATGGTCCATTTCCAGTGAGGGCAAACATACTGCGCCCAGCTAGGCCAAGTTCTTTATTGTTTGCTTACTTGCTTCATACCTTTTAATAGCTTTATTGAGATATAGTTAACATACAATAACTGCCCATGTTTTTTTTTTGTTTTTTTTTTTTTGCGGGCCTCTCACTGCAGCAGCCTCTCCCATTGCGGAGCACAGGCTCCGGACGCGCAGGCTCAGCGACCATGGCTTACGGGCCCAGCCGCTCCGCAGCATGTGGGATCTTCCCGGACCGGGGCACGAACCTGCGTCCCCTGCATCGGCAGGCGGACTCTCAAACACTGCGCCACCAGGGAAGCCCTGCCCATGTTTAAAGTGTACAATTTGATAAGTTTGGGCAGATGTATGCACCTATGAAAGCATCACCACAATCAGGACAGTGAACAAACCCATCATGCCCCAAGTTTCCTCGTGCCCCATCATCATCCCTCCCGCCCACCCCATCTCCAAGCAACCCCTCATCTTTCTGTCACTATAGATGAGTTTACATCTTCTCAAGTTTTATATAGACTGAAGATTCAGTGTGTACTCTTTTCCCACTCAGCAAAACTTTGTTTTTTTACTTTTTTTTTTTTTGGGCCGCGCAGCTTGCGGGATCCTAGTTCCCTCACCATGGATTCAACCCACGCCCTCAGCAGTAAAAGTGCAGAGTCCTAACCGCTGGACCGCCAGGGAATTCCCAGCATAATTATTTTGAGATGCATCCGTATTGTGTGTGGACAAGTAGTTTGTTCATTTTTATTGCCGAGTAGTATCCATTGTATGGATGGATGTACCACGATTTGTTTATCCATTCCCCCCTTGATGGACATTTGGATTTACAATATGGCTGCTATGAACATTCATATACAAGTCTTCATATAGATTATATTTTTTCCCTTAGATAAATGCTTAGAAGTAGAACAAATGGGTCACGTATGTTTAACTTAAAAAAAAAAACAGCTTTACTGAGGTACAATATATGTATCATAAAATTCACTCTTTTTGTTTGTGTTTTGTTTTGTTTTGTTTTTGCCGTACGCGGGCCTCTCACTGTTGTGGCCTTTCCCGTTGCAGAGCACAGGCTCCAGACATGCAGGCTCAGCGGCCATGGCTCACGCTCCGCGGCATGTGGGATCTTCCCGGACCGGGGCACAAACCCGTGTCCCCTGCATCGGCAGGCGGACTCTCAACAACTGCGCCACCAGGGAAGCCCCTAAATTCACTCTTTTTAAATGTACAATTCAATCATTTCAGCAAATTTACAAAGTTCTGCAGCCCTCATCACCACAATCCAATTTTAGGATATTTTCATTACCTCACAATGATCCCTCCTGCCCATTTGCAGTAAATCTCTGTTCCCACCCAGACACATGGAACCACTAATCTTATTTTCTGTCTCCATAGATTTGCCTTTTCTGGACATTTCATATAATTGGAGTCATCAGTATGTGGTCTTTTTTGTATGGCTTCTTTCCCTTAACGTTGATGAGGTTCGTCCATGCTGTAGCACGTGTCAGTACTTCATTTCTTTTTATTGCCATTTTCTGTTGTATGGATACCACATTTAGTTTGTCCATTTATGAGTTGATGGACATTTGGATTATTTCCCCTTTTTTGTGGCTATAATGAATAATGCTGCCAGGAACATTCTTGTACAAGTCTTTGTGTGGACGTGTTTTCATTTCTCTTGGGTAGATACCTAGCACTGGAATTTCTGGGTCATATGGTAAATTTATATTTAACTTTTTAAGATACTGTCAAACTGTTTTCTGAAGTGATTGTACAATTTTACATTCCCACCAGCAGAGCACATGGGTTCCAGTTTTTCCCTGTCCTCGCCAATACTGGTATAGTGAGTCTTTGATTTTACATGCCATCATTTTAGACACAGAAATAGTTACGCGGCGGTGTCTCATTCTGGCTTTATTTTACATTTGCCTAGCAAATGGAGCCTAGAGCAAGAGAAGACTCTAGAAAGACAGATTGGGATAAAAGCTGCTGCTAGGTGTATTAATGGTGGGTAAGGATGCTGAGCTGAGTCTCTGACCAGCCTCAACAGGAGAGTTCTGTGACGTGGAGCATCTTTTTGTGCTTATTCACCAACTGTATGTATCTCTTCTTTGGTGTTCGATTCTTTTAATCATTTAAAAAATTGGGTTGCTTGTTAGCCAAGACATGGAAGCAACCTAGGTATCCATCAACAGATGAATGGATGCCAATGAGGAAGGCAAGCATCCTGTCTTACCCCTGTTCTAGCCCCAGAGCCTGTAATGGTGAACCCGCTGGAGCTAACTGGGAGAGAGGATGAGAACTTGTTCCATAAGGAACTGTCTAAGATACAGCAAATGTCTGTGGACAGCATTTGCTTGGCTTTTCTTGGCCATTCATAGCGAGAATAGTTTTGGCTATTTTAGATACTTGGCTAATTACATGATGTTCTCATTCTGCAGCAGCTTGTTCCTTGTTCCTGTATCACTCCTGGAAAGCCTCCCGAGTTAAAAGGTACCATTGCCACTTACCTGCTCGTTCACCCAAAGGTCCAGCCCCTTGTCTGGAGCCTGAGAATGATTTCAGGGGAAAGGAGTAAGCCATATTTCTGCTCAACTCCAGCCTGAAGTTAAGAGGTCTGAAGAAAGAACAAAGCACACATAATGGAATCCAATTCTTGGAAGACATCAAAAGTGGAACATTCTTGGGAATTCCCTGGTGGCCCAGTGGTTAGGACTCTGTGCTTTCACAGCTGAGGCCTGGGTTCAATCCCTGGTCAGGGAACTAGGATCCCACAAGCCGTGAGGTGCAGCCTGAAAAAAAAAAAAAAACAGGAACTTTCTTATACAACCTAGCTGTTCAAATTAGCATACAATCATTTCAGCCTTTCTAAATAAAAGTTTTGGTTTTTTAACCTTAAAACAAACAAACAAACAAAAAAACAGATGAATGGATAAAGAATATGTGATTTATATATATATATATACACAATGGAATATTACTCAACCATAAAAAGAATGAAATATTGCCATTTGCAGCAACATGGATGGATCTAGAGGATATCATACTAAGTGAAGTAAGGCAGACAGAGAAAGACAAACATTATATGTGGAATCTAAAAAATAATACAAATGGACTTATTTACAAAACAGAAACAGACTCAGAGACATAGAAAACAAACTTATGATTCAGGGGGAGGGATAAATTAGGAGTATGGGATTAACAGATATACACTACTACATATAAAATAGATAAACAACAAGGATTTACTGTATAGGGAACTATAGTCAATATCTTGTAATAACCTATAATGGAAAATAATATGAAAAATATTTAACTAAATCACTTTGCTATACACCTGAAAATAACACAATATTATAAATAAACTATACTTCAATAAAAAAAATTGGGTTGTTTTCTTGTGAGTTGGGAGAGTTATTTATATAATCTGGATACAAATTCTTTATTAGACATGTGATCTGCAATTATTTTCTCCAATCTTGTGGCTTGTATTTCCACTCTCTTAACAACGTCTTTCAAAGAGCAGAAGTTATTAATTTTGACAAAGTCCAATTTATCCATTCTTCTTTTAGAGATTGTACTTTTGGTGTCGTATCTAAGAAATTTCTGCTTAATGCAAGGTCACAAAGATTTTATTCTCGGTTTTCTTCTAGAAATTTTATAGTTTTAGGTTTTACAATTAGGTCTATGATACATCTTGAGTTAATTTTTACATATGGTACAGATATGGTACAGATAGAGGGTTTTAAAATTTTTGTTTTGTTTTGTGGTGTGTGTGTCTTTAGCATATGAACATCCAATTGTTCTTGTACCATTTGCTGAAAAGGCTGTCCTTCCTCCACTGAGTTGCCTCTGCATCTTTGTCAAAAATTAATTGATCATGTATGTGTGAGACAATTTCTGGACTTTCTATTCTATTCCATTCATTTATTTGTCTACCTTGATGTCAATACTACACTCTCTTGATTACTGTAGCTTTTTTAAAAAATTTATTTATTTATTTATTTATTTTTGGCTGTGTTGGGTCTTCGTGTCTGTGCTAGGGCTTTCTCTAGTTGCGGCAAGTGGGGGCCACTCTTCATCACGGTGCGCGGGCCTCTCACTATCACGGCCTCTCTTGTTGCGGAGCACAGGCTTCAGATGCGCTGGCTCAGTAGTTGTGGCTCACAGGCCTAGTTGCTCCGCGGCATGTGGGATCTTCCCAGACCAGGGCTTGAACCCGTGTCCCCTGCATTGGCAGGCAGATTCTCAACCACTGTGCCACCAGGGAAGCCCGATTACTATAGCTTTATAATAAATCTTAAAGCAGGTAGCGTAGGTCATCTGAATTTGTTGTTTTCAAAATTGTTTTGGGTCTCTTAAGTCCTTTGCACTTCCATATGAATTTTAGAAATTGTCAGTTTATACAAAGAAACTTACTGGGATTTTATTTGGGATTTTATTTGGGTATTGAGTCTATAGGTCAATTTGGGGAGAATTGATATCTTAAAAATTTGAATTTTTCAAGCCATGAACACAGTATATCTCTCCAATTATTTAATCTCCTTTAATTTCTCTCAACACTGTTTTATAACTTTAATATATAGGTCTTGTATTTTGGGGGTCAGATTTATCCTTAAGTATTTAATTTTTATATTTCTTGATGTATTTTAAATGGTTTTTTAAAAATTTCAGTTTCTGATTGTTTATTGCTAATATATAGAAATACGACTGATTTTTGTATATTGATCTTGTATCTTGCAACTGCAAAACCCATTAACGATTCTAGTAGCTTTTTTGTAGAGTGCATGAGATTTTCTGTTATCATGCTGTCTGTGAATAAAGAGTTTTACTTCTTCCTCTCTGTTCCAGATGTCTTTGATTTTTCTTATTGCACTGGCTAGAACTCTAGTGTAATATTGAATTGAACTGGTGATAGCAGACATCCTTACCTTTTCCTAATTGTAGGGAGAAAGCATTCAGTCTTTTATTATGAAATATACTGTTAAATGTAGGTGTTTCATAGATGCCTTTTATCAAGATGAGAAAGTTCCCTTCCAGTCCTAGTTTGCTGCAAGATTTTTTTTTAATTTTTATAAATTTATTTATTTTTGGCTGCGTTGGGTCTTCGTTGCTGTGTGCAGGCTTTCTCTAGTTGTGGTGAGCGGGGGCCACTCTTCGTTGCGGTGCGCGGGCTTCTCATTGCGGTGACTTCTCTTGTTGCAGAGCACGGGCTCTAGGTGCGTGGGCTTCAACAGTTGTGGCACATGGGCTCAGTAGTTGTGGCTCGTGGGCTCTAGAGCGCAGGCTCAGTAGTTGTGGCACATGGACTCAGTTGCTCCAAGGCATGTGGGATCCTCCTGGACCAGGGCTCGAACCGGTGTCCCCTGCATTGGCTGGTGGACTCTTAACCACTGCGCCACCAGGGAAGCCCCAAGATTTTTATTTTTAAAGATTTTTATTAATTTAGTTAAACTAAAAAAAACCCCACTTCACCCATTTCTCCTACTCCCTGCCTCTTGCAGCCACCAATCTCTTTTCTGTATCTATGAGCTTGCTTTTTGTTTTTGTTTTTTTAGATTCCACATATAAGAGAGAAATATTGTATTTGTCTTTCTCTATCTGACTTATTTCACTTAGCATAATGCCTGCAAGTTCCATCCGTGTTATTGAAAATGGCAAGATCTCCCCTTCTTTTTTTTTTTTTTTGTGGTACGCGGGCCTCTCACAGTTGTGGCCTCTCCTGTTGCGGAGCACAGGCTCTGGACGCGCAGGCTCAGCGGCCATGGCTCACGGGCCCAGCCGCTCCGCGGCAGGGGGGATCTTCCCGGACCGGGGCACGAACCCATGTCCCCTGCATCGGCAGGCGGACTCTCAACCACTGCACCACCAGGGAAGCCCAGATCTCCCCTTTTTTACGGCTGAATCATAGTCCATTATAGATATATACCACACTTTCTGTATCCACTCATCCATTGCTGGACACTTCGGTTGTTTCCATATATTGGCTATTATAAATAATGCTGCAATGAACATGGGGGTGCATCTAGCTTTTCAAATCAGTGTTTTTGCTTTCTTCAGATAAATACCCAAAAGTGGAATTGCTGGATAATAAGGTAGTTCTATTTTTAAATTCTGAGGAAATCTCAAACCTCCATACTCTGTGTTCGTATCTTACCCGCTGCCTCTCCCCCTCCTCCAGGAAAGGACCCTTCTTAATTCTTTCCTGCCTCCCAACGCTTAGTACAGTGCCTCTTGGCACAAAATAGGCCTAAGTACTCGAAAGAAAGTATGAAAGCATGGGTCACTGGCCGCCGCCTACCCACAGCTGCATCTTTTGGCTCTGCGGAAGCATCAGGTCCGGACTCTGACACTGCCGTCACCAAACGTGAAATAGCCGCGGCCTTGTCTTGACCAATCGGAGCCCGTCTTCTGGGGTCCCGCCCCATTCCGACTATCGACCGCTAGACCTGGGAAGTTGACCAATCAGATGTTGAGCACCGTCGTTATCCCCGCCTCAGTGTTGAAAAGGCAGTTTCTGAAGGCGAAGTAAAGCTCGCAAGAGCGTCCCGGCTCCGCCCCACATCTGACCAATCAGGGCTCCCGGATCAGGCCCCGCCCCCCGGCCGCCGAAGCGTAGGGTGGCCTGGGCGGAACTCCCGGCAGCGCAGGCGGCGGTGGGCTGCGCGGCTCCGGGGCTTCCTAGAGGTGAGTGAGGCAGTGGCGGGGCCGGGTATGGAGAGGAAGGGCTCGACGGGTTGCCTCACGTACGCCCCCACGGAGGGTCCGTGGCCCGCGAAGGGAAAGAAGAGGGAGGCTGAGTCTCCCTTTCCCGGGGGTCCCGCCCTTTTGTTCCGCGGCACCGCAGTTGGTACTCTTGCTGCCCCAGTTTCTCTTTTGAACGTCGCCTTCCCGTTACCTTGGTGCGGCTTTAGCTTTCCGGAGCGCCGCCGGAGCCGGAGGTGTTCTCTTTAACACCGTGCGAAAACGGAGATCCTCCAACTATAGGTCTGCCCCAGAGTCAGATAAGGACGGGGGCCGGGAGTCCCTGTCCTGCGGATGAGGCTTTTTACCCCGCTTGTCTGCACCACCCCCCGCACAGTCTGTACTCGCATCTCCGCTGCCCCCCTTCCCTGCATGGGTATATGTGGGGACGGCTCCAGGGTAGCCTGGCTTCTCTCTGCTTTAGCCACTGCAACCGGGCCCTGAGGAGGGGGCCCGGGTGTGGGCGGTCCACACGTGAGGAGTGGTGGTGGGAGGGCTGGGGTTCTGAGAGTAGGGTGTCTGTCTGGACGCAGTGTTAGAAAGGGATCGTGTGTACTGGGGGAGACTCAGTTTCTGGGTGGAGGCATCTGGGCTCGGGACTCTGAGGGAAGAGGAAGCCTCTTCCCCTAGTCTGCAGAAATCCCTTCTAGCAGCATCAGTGTGTCCCTGAGTCTGGATCCCTGGGGGGCCAAAGGCTGGGAGAAGGAGGAGGCAGCTTCCCAGGCCCCCCTCCACACTGTTTGGGGAAAGGCTGGCATAACCGTGTACCCCGGAGCCCGGTTTGGGTTCAAATCCTGGCTTTGCCACCTACAAGCTGTGTGACTTGGGGCTAGTAGCTTAACTTCTCTGAACTTTGGTTTCTTCATTTGTAAAAGGGAAGAAGGAGGGAGGGCAGGAGAGAGGGAGGAGTCCCTTCACAAATCTGATTTGTGTTGAATTTGAAAGTTATCATGCTTTACATCTGTGGACTTGCTCTAGTTGTCTTCTACAAATTAATCTAGTAATTTCATAGTTAAGGTTGTTAAAGAGGGATTTTTTTTTTAAGATGTTGGGGGTAGGAGTTTATTAATTTATTCATTTATTTTTGCTGTGTTGGGTCTTCGTTTCTGTGCGAGTGCTTTCTCTAGTTGTGGCAAGTGGGGGCCACTCTTCATCGCGGTGCGCGGGCCTCTCACTATCGTGGCCTCTCTTGTTGCGGAGCACAGGCTCCAGACGCGCAGGCTTAGTAGTTGTGGCTCGTGGGCCTAGTTGCTCCACGGCATGTGGGATGTTCCCAGACCAGGGCTCGAACCCGTGTCCCCTCCATTAGCAGCAGACTCCCGACCACTGCGCCACCAGGGAAGCTCGTTAAAGAGGGATTGATCTCTTTTGACATGTTAGGAAACACGCTGTGGCCAGTGTAATAATAATAGGCATTTACTGAGTGCTTACTGTGTGTGCCAGGCACTGTACTAACATTTAATATACATGATCTCCTTTAATCCTTACAACAGACTTATGAGGTCAATGCTGTTATCATCTGTTTGGCAGATGAGGAAACTGAGGCACAGAGAGGTTAAATAACTTGTCTGAGGCTGCACAGTTAGGGAGTATCAAAGTGGGGATTTGAACCCCGGCCTCTGGCTCTGCAGGGCAGCCTCCTCAGCGCTATGTTGTGCTGTCTATCTTGGCTTCAGGTAGGAGAACTTGGCCGTGAGGGCGCTCTGTGGTCCGGGAGTCGGTGACACCTGTCGTGGGAAGCCAGTGGATACGCCTGGGATGGTGGAGACCAGAGATCTGGCACAGCTACGGCAGCTCAACCTGGAGCTCCTGAGGCAGCTGTGGGTCGGACAGGATGCCGTGCGGCGGTCCGTGGCCAAGGCAGCCTCAGAGGTGAGCGCCTTGGCCGAGTCCCGGGAGTGAGGGAGGGGCTGCCTAACCCTCAGGCCAGAATCCAGGGCTTCCGGGTCCTCTCGTGCAGCATGCCCATTTTACTGATGATGAGAAAACTGAGTGAGGCCCAGAGTGGGAAGGGACTGGCCTGGGACATGCAGAGGCTGGAGCAAGGGTGAGGACCAGGCCTTCACGCCCAGTGCAGGCCAGCTGGGTAGATGGCTGGGTGAACTGGCCTCTCTGTTCCAGTCAAGCCTGGACTCCAGCAGCAGCTACAACTCAGAGATGCCGTCATCCCAAGAGACGTCCTCAGTGGCCTCAAGAGCCTCCTGCCCACAGGATGCCCACCGAGGTGACCCCTGTGATAGGGACGGGGCCAGCTCCGGGGTGGTCTCTCTCCCACCTGCCAGGTGCCTCCACCAGGAGCCCCCGGGCCCACTGAGGCCCTGCTCGGCTCCCCTGCTGGCCACCTCAGACTCGAGCGACCCAGAGCCTTCAGCAGAGCTGGACAGTCTAGACACCCAGGAGGCACAGGCCCTGAAGTCCCTCCTGGCTCAACGGAGCAAGCTGTCCGAGGTAATGCGGGTGAGTGGAGCATCCACTGACGGGCACGTCCTTGAGCCTCAGTTTCCCCCCTGACAGATGCACTCATGGGCAGCCTCCCTTCCAGGGTGAGGCTCCTGGGAGGTACCGTGAGTCAAGTCCAGCTCAGCCTAAGTGCTTGATAAGTTGTGGCCATTAGTTTCTCAGACAGCACTTTGGGAAGAAGGTGACCAGCCCCATTATGCAGATGGGAAGACGGGCGTTCAGAGGACAGACTTGTTCAAAGACACATATGGAGGCGGGTGGGGGCCAAACTCTTGTCCTCCAGCCCCCAAGCCCTCGGCTGAGCCCTGGGGCCCCTGTCAGTGTATGAGTTAAGACACAGCCCTTTTCCTCCCTGCAAGGTGGGACCTCCCTTGGGCCAGGCCTGCTGGCCTAGCCCTTGCCCGTCTTTGCCTCCCTCCTCAGCCGCGAGTGACCAACAAGGAGTCTCCAGTGCCTGAGAAGAGCTGGCGCCTCAGACCGTGCCTGGACTGCGACTGGATTGCAGGTGTGACTAGCCCCCGTGCCCGGGGCGCGGGTGGAGGCCCCCGCTTGCTTCTGCGCCTGCCTGCGCCCCCAGCGGGCGCTGCTGCTCTTTTTCCGACTGTTCCACCCCCCTCGGGGAGCACCTTCAGTACCGCGTCTCCTGTCTCAGCCCTTGGCACAGTGACAGGCACAGAGATGGTGCTCACCGAGTGTTTGTTGAATGAATGAACAAATCAGAGCTGCTGTATTTTCTTGGCATTTATTGTGTGCCAGGCCCCTGTGAAACTCTGTATGCGTGTCATCTCTTTATGTTTTACTGCCCATCCCCCCACTCCCCCAGCACTCAGTGGCTTCCTGGCTGGTCTCCCTCTGGGCTCTTTCACCCCCATTATCATCCATTTTCGGCACAGCAGCCAGAACTAATGTTTAAACACGGGAATCAGATCACGTCACTCAGAGTACTTAGCACTTAGAGTAACATCTGAAATCCTTATATAGAGTTTTGAGGTGTGATCTGGCTTCTGCTTGGCCCCGTGACATGGCCTCTTAACCATCTACCTTCTGACTCCTCACGCCGGCCTCCTTGCTGGTCCTTGAACTTGCCATGCTCACGGCCACCTCGGGGCCTTTGCACTTGCTGTGCCCTTTGCTTTGAACGCACCTCCCCAGGTTCACACCTGCTGGTTCCTTTTCGTCACTGAGTGTTCAGCTCAAATGGTAGGCCTTCCACGAGCACAACGTTGTAGGGCCACCACACCTGCATCCTTGCCTGTTGCATCAGCCGTTTGTATGTTCCTTGTATCATTCATTCATTCTCAGAAGTCATCTTGTTTGCTTGTTTCTTGTCTGACTTCTCCGGTGGACTATAAGCTCTGTTGGAGCAGGGGCCTGGCCGTCATTTTTGTTGCTGTGCTCCCCGAGTCTGAGCCTAGAACGGTGCCTGGCACGTAGTAGGCCCTCAGCCAACGCTGGCTGAGTGAGTGAGCGGGCGGCCCTAGGAGGTTGGTGCTATCGGACCCCCACTTTCACAAAGGAGGAAACTGGTGTACAGAGAAGTTGAGTTGCTGCCCCAAGGCAGGTGCTCTGTGGGGCTGCTGAGACCCTGCGGTGGTGGGGACACAGGCCCCATCCCAAGGACTTCCCTGACTGCCAGCTCACTGCTTTGCTTCCTGTCTCTAGGAAAGTAGAGGCGGCTGCCCCCTGCCTGCCCTGTGTGTGTGTGCGTACGTGTGTGTGCGCGTGTGTGTGTGCGCACGCCTCTCACCCCCCTTTCCGAGCCCCCGTCCTGTCCCTGCATTTGTGTGCTTGGGCCCCATCCCTTCTTGGCTCCCAGAAGTTTTTTTTTTAATTAATTAATTTATTTATTCTTGGCCGCGTTGGGTCTTCGTTGCTGCACATGCGCTTTCTCTAGTTGCGGCGAGCGGGGGCTACTCTTCGTTGCGGTGCGCAGACTTCTCACTGCAGTGGCTTCTCTTGTTGCGGAGCGTGGGCTGTAGGGGCATGGGCTTCAGTAGTTGTGGCACGCAGGCTCAGTAGTTGTGGCGCATGGCTTAGTTGCTCCGTGGCATGCGCGATGTTCCCGGACCAGGGCTCAAAACCGTGTCCCCTGCATTGACAGGCGGATTCTTAACCACTGCGCCACCAGGGAAGTCCCTCCCAGAGGGTTTTTTCCCTGTAATTCTCTCCTCTCCTTCCTCCACCATCACTCTGCCCCGTCAGTATATGAGCGCCAGGGAATATTAATGACAATTGATTTCAGTGAGTGCTTATTATGTGCCGGGCCCTGTGCCAAGAGCTTTCCTCTGCTTCGCTCCCATTCACTCCTTAACTTCTCACAAAGATCTGATTAGGTGGATGCTGTTACTGTCCCCACTGGCAGATGAGAAGGCTGAGGCATCAAGAGACTGAAAAACTTAGCAAAGTCTCACATGTGGTCAGGGGTAAAGCTGCAGTCTGTGATTTCCCATCCTGAGGAAGCATCGCTCCCTTTATATCCTGCCTTTGCTTCTAGTTACTGCCCGTGTTCTCTGCTTTTCTTTATAACAAAACTCCTCAAAAGGGCCATCTAGACTCGCTGTCTCCAGTTTCTCTCCCTGACTTTTTCTTAAACTGGACTTCAGCCCCTGACACCCTCTGACGCTGTCTTCGGCCGGGTCAGCAGTGACCTCTGCATTGCCAGCTCCCAGCTCAGTGCTCAGTCCAGAGCTTTCTTGGCCCCTGGGTAGCGTGGACACAGCGGCCACTCCCTCCTCCCCGAAGCTCTTTCTTCCTCTGACTTCCAGGCCCGGACCCCCGCACTGGCTCTTCCCCACTTCCCTGGCTGCTCTATCCAGTCTCTGCTGGATCCACTTCCTTGTTCCACATTCCAGAGGCCCCCCCTCAGTGCCGAGGCTCTCCATGCTCTCTTCTCCCTGACTTTATCTCTACCCGTGCTGCTCCTCTGAATTCCAGACTTGTATATCTGGCTTTCTTCTCTGCAGAGCTCATTAGGTATGTTAGACTAATCTCAGGTCCAAAATCAAGGTCCTGATTTCTGCCCCACCTGGTCCTCCTGCAGTCTGTTCTATCTCTGTTAGTGGCAACTCCATTTATGGAGCTAATGGCCATAATCTTGAGATCAGCCTTGATATTTTCCTCTCCTTTTCAAACACTGTGCATCCTGGTAGTCCTGCCTTCCATGTATTTCTAGAATTTTACTGTTTGTCTCCACCAGGATGCCTGCAGTAGCCTCCTAACTGGTGCCCCTGCTTCCCCTCACCTTGCAGCAGCCAGAAGGGGGGTCCTATAAAAGTACATGACTGATCTGATTGCGTCACTCCTTGTCCCCAAACCCACCGCTGGCTTCCCAGCCTCATCTCCTCCACCCTCACCCCTACACCTATTTTTACCTCCTGGGTGTTCCTTAAACATACCAACCACAGCTGCCCCAGGGCCTTTGCATTTGCTCTTCTGTCTGCCTGGGATGTCCCCACGGCTCCCTCCCTCCCTTCATCAGGTCTCTGCTCAGGTGTCACCTCCTCAGGGAAACTTCCTCTGGCTCCCCTGCCCTACCAAGTTCAGTTTTCTGACTCTCTTTTATTTATTTATTATTTTGGGCTGCGTCGGGTCTTAGTTGTGGCATGCGGGCTCTTCATTGCGGTGCACAGGCTTCTCTCTCTCTAGTTGTGGCGTGCAGGCTCAGTAGTTGCAGCACGTGGGCTTAGTTGCCCCGTGGCATGTGGGATCTTAGTTCCCTGACCAGGGATCAAACCCGCGTCCCTTGTGTTGGAAGGCAGATTCTCAACAACTCGACCACCAGAGAAGTCCCTCCTGACTCTCTTTTATTTCCTGGCAGGTGTCACCCCTCAATGTTGTATTACAGGTTTCTTTGGTGACTAGCTCGTCTGTTGCCACATTAGAAAGTAAGCCTCATGAGGGCAGGGGCTTTGTCCAGGTAGCTGTTCTTTCCCCAGCACGTAAAACAGTGTGTGGCCCGTAGTAGGGGCTCTATAAATATTTTTTGCGTGGACGATTGGATATGCATGAGGGTAGACAGACACGAGACAAAACCAACAGTCACATGAGTGGAGGTCCCCTCCAGGTCTGTACGAGGTATGGTGGGGTCAAAGCAGGTGGCCTGGGGTGCTAGTGCCCAGCTTCCCCTGAGTCTTGGCCACACAGCAGCTCCTTTGTGTGTTGCCCGCTCCAGGGTCTCCGGACAACAGCTCTCCTGTCACCAGCAAGCCCGAGGCCTTCTTCTCGAAGCTGCAGAAGTTCCGGGAAGCCAACAAGGAGGAGTGTATTTGCAATGACCCTGAGTGAGCAGCGGCAGGCGCGGGGCGGGCAGGGCGGCGGGCTCAGGGCCTGTGTCACCCTGGCCTGCTCACCCTCTCGCCCTCACAGATCCCAGTTCCTAGGCCTGCAGGAGAGTAGTGCTGCGGAGGGGGACCACGAATGTGAGTGTAAACGCTCGGCGGCTGCCCCGTAGCCCAGCTAAGGCCTGGGGGCCTGGGGAGGCAGCTGGGGACGGGGGGGAGGGAGGCCTGGGGTCCAGGCAGGGGGCCGCGAGCCTGGGGTGAGCTGAGGCCTGGCCTCAGGGGGAACAGGGCCTGCCCTGTGCTATCCACCTCGCCCCTTGTCTGCGCCTTCCGTTTTCTCCCAGCTGCCTCATTTTCCCATGTGTCCCCACTCCCTCCACCTCCTCTCCACACAGGGGTCGTCTGGGTGGGCAGCGGGGGGGGGACGTTCCAGCTCAGTCATGTGGGCACCCAAGTCTTTGCTGTGGGTTTGCACGAGCAGCATACAGTGTATACATGTGTGTACATATGTGTGTGAGGCGTGTTCCTATGGATGTACGTGTGTGTGCACCCTGTGTGTGTGATTACAAGTGTAGGCACGTTCATGTGTGTCCACAGATATGACTGTATGAAGCCGTGCTTTGTGTTTGCACGGATGACATTTGCACATGTGAAGTTGCTGGCATGTGCATGCGAGTGTCACGCTTGAGTAGAAGGCGGTGCTCAGTGTTGTTGCATGTGAGCACGTGTGCGTGTGCATGCTCTGTCTGTGTACACATGGGTGAGCCTGTGTGGTTGGGGTCCAGGGACCTAGGTTCCCTGGCTGAGGGGGGCTTCTGCTTCTCACGGATCTCACAGGTGTGTATTGTTACTGTGTCAACCGGCGCCTGTTTCTGGTGCCTTCGGATCCCGGCACCCCCTGCTGCCTGTGCCGGACACCACGGGGCCAGCGGGGTCCAGAGACCCTGGCAGAGCCAGCGCAGGTCAGGTGAGTGGCCAGAGTAGGCAGGACACCGGGGGGAGCTGTAGGGGCAGCCGCAGCTGAGGACGAGAGCAGAGCCTGGGGCCTGTGGTTTTGAGGGAGGGCAGGATGGGCCACAGCGGCCTGGAGGCGCCTGCAGCAGTGCCCCCACTATTACCCCCGCCAGGGTGAGGATCCCGCTGTCTGTCCTGGACCCCCCGCACCGGTACCGCATCCACCGGCGGAAGAGCTTCGACGCCTCCGACACGCTGGCGCTGCCCCGGGTGAGGCTGGCCTTGGGGCTGTCCCCTGTCTGGCTTAGGTCTCTGGACGTGTCCTGAGGCCCAGAGGGCCAGGGACTGTCCCAAGGCCAATAGCAAGGCTGGGCTGAAGGACCGAAGTCTCTGGGGTTAGGGCTGGGCCACTCATGTCATGTGTACCGTGCTTGTTCCCTGAGGGAGGCTGGGCTCCCCACCCAGCCCCTGGCTTCCAGGAGGACTGTCTGCCCGTGCAGTGCATTGGCCTAGTGCACATGGGCCCCGTTTCTTGCGCTCTTGTGGCCACATGCACAGTCCTTAGGGCGATTATCTCGTGGAGCCACAGCAACTGAGAGTGCAGGTACGACTGTTATCCCACTTTACAGATGAGGAGACTGAGGCAGGGGGAGGTGACTTGTCCAAGGTCAGCGGGATGGAAGAGCTGGGATTTCAACCTAGGTCCTTTGTGTCTCCTGGGTAGGACAGGGGTCACTGGGGACCCCACTCATTCCCAGTGGAGTCCGGAGGTGCTGGGGTTGCGGGGAGGAGAAGGGGTACTGAGGAAAGTCAGTTTGCTCATCTGTAAAATGGGTACAACATACTATCCTCAGGCTCATGGGGTGGACAAGGGGCAGGTCAGTGAGTCAATACCTGTCGGGGGCTTGGGGCAGAACTTGGTCCACAGGACGTGCTCCATCAGCGTCCACGGCCTTCCCTCCACCCATCTGTGGTCGGGGCCCAGGGCCTGGGTCAGCAGGGTTAGGAAAGGGAGGCCTGGGGTAACAGTGGTGGATAAGACCCCTGCCCTCGGGGAACCTCAGTCCATGGGGGACACTGATTGGGAGGCCCCTTCACCCTCATGGGGGACACAGCCCTGTCCTAGAGGATGCTGCCAGTCCAAGGGGAGAGGTACAGCCCCTCCCTGGGGTGTGCCCAGTCAGTGGGGAGCCCCGCTCCAGGCCAGGCACCTTAACCCTTTGCTCTCCACAGCACTGCCTGCTGGGCTGGGACATTCTTCCTCCGAAGTCTGAGAAAAGCTCAGCCCCCAAGAGCCTGGACCTCTGGTCCAGTGTCTCTTCTGAGGCCCAGCGTCGGAAGCTGTCAGCCACCAGCCCTTCTCACCGGGTACGGTCCAGGGAGCCCTGGGAGAGACAGACGCCTTGGAGCGGCCTGGGGACCGCAGAGTCCTGGGGGGCAGGATTGGGGTAGGAGTGCAGAGCCTGGAAACGGCTCTCTGTGGGGTTCCCTGGCCCTAGCCCTGGCCCTGACCCACGGCACCTCTCCAGGCACCACTGCTGCCTGCTGGCTACCCCACCCCACCCTGGAAGGTGACCCCAACTCTGAGATCCAGAAGGGGACGAGGCTGCCCCCAAAGAGGCCCCCCTGACACTCTTCCCTTCACTCTCCAGGCCGTGCCAACGTGGGTCCCAGCCCCACCCTGATCTGGTCAGAACCCTCCATGCCCCAGCCCCGTGCCGCCCGGCCGAAGCCCTGAGGACTGGCCACTGGGAGGTGGACAGTGCCCCTACCGTCGTTTCAGCCTCTCTCCTCCGGCAGGGGCGCCCACGAGAGGGGAGCTTTGCCCAGCCTCAGCTGGAGGTGGACTCTGGCCCCACCTTCCTAGGCTGGGCCGGTGGGTGGCCTCAGGCCTGTCTCCTTCCTGGGGACAGAGGAGACCCCGGGGTTGGGCCGAGGGGCTTCCGTGACACGTTTGTAAATAAAGCTTAGCACTCCCGCAGCTCCAGGTTCCCACGTGCGCTGGCTCTGTCCTGCTGACGCCCTCAGAGCCCTAGAGGCGCCCTGGCCTCGGCCTGCCCCCCTCACTTGCAGAAGGACACCTCTGACAACCTGTGCTGGGCAGGGTGGATCCAGTGCCCTGAGTGTGGCTCTTTGTGCAGCTTCTAACTCTGGGTAGGTGGCCTCCCCACCAGATAGGTGGGGGTGAGGCTCCCCAGAGTAAGGCTGAGGCCAAGGTCAGCGTTAAAAATCCATCTCAGCAAGGGGCTTGGGGTCTCAGGCTGTTCCCTGTGGATGAGGCTGGAGCTGTGACAGTGGGGAATGAGTGAGCTCTCCCCTTATTCTTGGCCCCTGACACTGGGGTCCAGTGATGGAGGGACTCTCTTGAAGTCCCTGGGCCAGGTGGCTCCTTCACTCCCATCTCTAGCCCAGCCCTAGAAGCCACGGGTGATCTAGAACCCTGTCAGGGACACATGGGGAAAAGGCCAGGAGGGTTGGAGTCAGAGGCAAGGTTGGCCGAGAGCCCAGATCTGCCCTCCTGGATTCGTAAGCAGCGCCTGTCTTTATACTCCCATAGGTTGAACAATATGAAATTCCTGATTTTTAGGTACAAATGGAATAGCTGGGGAACCTAAGCCCAGGGAAGGCATGTGCTTTTTCTGAGGTTTCTCGCTTAGAGCCGTGGAACTATGGCTGTGGTCCGTGGCTCCCACCTGGAGCTTGTGAAGCTGAGAAAACCTTTCCCCGTCCAGCACAGCACATGTATTAGTCAGGATAAGCGAGGTTATGCCACGGTAACAAATTAACCCCCAAATCCCAGTGGTTTGACATAAAGGCCTATTTCTTGCTGACTTGCTCATACTACCTGTCTGTCATGGGTCACATGGGGCCTCTGTTTTGACATCATCTTTTGGGGACCCAGACCAGTGGAGGCTCCACTGTGGGGGGACATCACCAGTTGCTTGAGCCCAGAAATGACACACAGGTCACTTCTGCTCATGGTTCATTGGCCAGAACTAGTCACAAGGAGTTGGGACATGGAGGGGGCTCATGGGGTATTGGGTGAGTGTTACTGTCCTCCACATCCGGACTTCACCAGCTCTGTTCCCGCAAGGCAGGCCTCCTGCGCAGCAGAGGCCATTCGCAAAAAAACCAGACACTACGAGCTCTCGCCTAAACGTCTTCCCTTGCTCCATCTGGGGTTCCAGCCTCCAACGCCTTCAGTAGCCAGGCATGTAAGGTGACTGGGAGTGGGGGACTCAGGGCCACCCGGCAAGCATGCATCCCCTCCAGAGGCTTTCAAGTTCAAATGCCTCTGATCCAAAGTACGTGTCTGGGCAGATTCAGCAGCAGGTCATGGTTTGCCACTTGATTCTAGCACCTGAAGAAACAAAGTCTCTTCCACATGTAATTTTTTAAATTAATTTTTAAAAATTTATTTTCGGTAGTGTAAAACATAACAAAATTTACCACTTTTATATGTGCGGTTCAGTGGCCCTAAGTCCGTTTACATTGCTGTGCAACCATCACCACCAACCATCCCCAGAATTTTTTTCTTCTTGCAAAACTGGAACTCAATACAGATTAAACACTGACTCCCTATCTTCCCCTCCCAGCTTCTGGCAACCACCATTCTACTTTCTGAATGTGACTACTCTAGGGACCTCGTACCACTGGAATCATGCACTATGTCTTTTGTTTCTTATTTGGCTTCTTTCATTTAGCATAATGCCCTCAGAGTTTATGTTGTAAAGTGCCAGAATTTCCTTCCTTTTTAAGACTGGAAAGTATTTCAGGGCTTCCCTGGTGGCGCAGTGGTTAAGAATCCGCCTGCCAATGCAGGGGACATGGGTTCGAGTCTTGGTCCGGGAAGATCCCACATGCCGCGGAGCAACTAAGCCCGTGTGCCACAACTACTGAGCCTGCGCTCTAGAGCCTGCGTGCCAAAACTACTGAAGCCCGCGCGCCTAGAGCCCATGCTCCCAGCAAGAGAAGCCACCACAGTGAGAAGCCCACACACCACAATGAAGAGTAGCCCCTGCTCGCCGCAACTAGAGAAAGCCCGGGCGCAGCAACAAAGACCCAACGCAGCCAAAAAAATAAATAATTTATTTTTAAAAAAATTTCCTTGTATGGATCTCCTGCATCTTGTTTATCCATTCATCTGCCGATGGACCTTTGGGTCACTTCCACCTTTTGTTATTGTACATAATGTATACATATATCCCCTCCCTCTTGGACCTCCCTCCATTCCCCCCATCCCCGCAGCTAGGTCATCACAGAGCACTGAGCTGAGCTCCCTGTGCTATACAGCAGGTTCCCACTAGCTATCCATTTTACACATGGTAGTGTATTTATGTCAGTCTAATCTCCCAATTCATCCCACCCTCCCCTAACCCCGCCCTGTGTCCACACGTCCGTTCTCTACATCTGTGTCTCTATTCCTGCCCTGAAAATAGGTTCATCTGTACTATTTTTCTAGATCCCACATATATGTGTTAATATATGATATTTGTTTTTCTCTTTCTGACTTACTTCACTCTGTATGACAGGCTCTAGGTCCATCCACATCTCTACAGATGACCCAATTTCATTCCTTTTTATGACTGAGTAATGTTCCATTGCATATATGTACCACATCTTTTGCCATTCATCTGTCGATGGACATTTAGGTTGTTTCTGTGACCTGGCTATTGTAAGTAGTGCTGCAACGAACATTGGGGTACATCTGTCTTTTTGAATTATGGTTTTCTCAGGGTATCTGCCCAATAGTGGGATTGCTTGGTCATATGGTAGTTCTATTTTTTGCTTTTTAAGGAACCTCCATACTGTTCTCCACAGTGGCTGTATCAGTTTACATTCCCACCGACAGTGCAAGAGGGTTCCCTTTTTTCCACACCCTCTCCAGCATTTATTGTTTGTAGATTTTTTGATGATGGCCATTCTGACTGTTGTGAGGTGATCCCTCATTGCAGTTTTGATTTGCATTTCTCTAATAATTAGTGATGTTGAGCGTCTTTTCATGTGCCACTTGGCCACCTGTATGTCTTTTTTGGAGAAATGTCTATTTAGGTTTTCCACCCATTTTTTGATTGGGTTTGTTTTTTTGACATTGAGCTGCATGAGCTATTTGTATATTTTGGAGATTAATCCTTTGTCCATTGCTTCATTTGCAAGTACTTTCTCCCATTCTGAGGGTTGTCTTTTCATCTTATGGTTTCCTTTGCTGTGCAAAAGCTTTTAAGTTTCATTAGGTCCCATTTGTTTGTTTCTATTTTCATTACTCTACTTGGTGGGTCAAGAAGATCTTGCTGTGATTTATGTCAAAGTGTGTTCTTCTTATGTTTTCCTCTAAGAGTTTTATAGTGTCCAGTCTTACATTTAGGTCTTTAATCCATTTTGAGTTTATTTTTGTGTATGGTGTTTAGGTAGTGTTCTATTTTCATTCTTTTACGTGTAGCTGTCCACTTTTCCCAGCACCATTTATTGAAGAGGCTGTCTTTCCTCCATTGTATATTCTTGCCTCCTTTGTCATAGATTAGGTGACCATAGGTGCGTGGGTTTATCTCTGGGCTTTCTATCCTGTTCCATTGATCTGTATTTCTGTTTTTGTGCCAGTACCATACTGTCTTGATTACTGTAGCTTTATAGTATAGTCTGAAGTCAGGGTCCCTGATGCCTCCAGCTCTGTTTTGGTTTCTCAAGATTGCTTTGGCTATTTGGGGTCTTTTGTGTTTCAATACAAACTGTAAAATTTTTTTCTAATTCTGTGAAAAATGCCATTGGTAATTTGATAGGGATTGCACTGAATCTGTAGATTGCTTTGGGAAGTATAGTCATTTTCACAATATTGATTTTTCTAATCCAAGAACATGGTATATCTCTCCATCAGTTTGTGTCATCTTTGATTTCTTTCATCAGTTTCTTACAGTTTTCTGAGTACAGGTCTTTTACTTCCTTAAGTAGGTTTATTTCTAGGTATTTTATTCTTTTGTTGCAATAGTAAATGGGATTGTTTCCTTAATTTCTCTTTCTGATCTTTCGTTGTTAGTGTATGGGAATGCAAGAGATTTCTGTGCATTAATTTTGTATCCTGAAACTACCAAATTCATTGATTAGCTCTAGTAGTTTTCTGGTGGCATCTTTAGGATTCTTTATGTATAGTGTCATGTCATCTGCAAACAGTGACAGTTTTACTTCTTCTTTTCCAACTTGTGTTCCTTTTATTTCTTTTTCTTCTCTGATTGCTGTGGTCAGGACTTCCAAAACTATGTTGAATAATAGTGGTAAGAGTGGACATCCTTGTCTTGTTCCTGATCTTAGAGGAAATGCCTTCAGTTTTTCACCATTGGGAATGATGTTTGTTGTGGGTTTTGTCACATACGGCCTTTATTATGTTGAGGTAGGTTCCCTCTATGCCCACTTTCTGGAGAGGTTTTATCATAAATGGGTGTTTAATTTTGTCAAAAGCTTTTTCTGCATCTGTTGAGATGATCATATTGTTTTTATTCTTCAATTTGTTAATATAGTTTATCACATTGATTGATTTGCCTATATTGAAGAATCCTTGCATCCCTGGGATGAATCCCACTTGATCATGGTGTATGATCCTTTTAATGTGTTGTTGGATTCTTTTTGTTAGTATTTTGTTGAGGATTTTTGCATCTATGTTGGTCAGTAATATTGGTTTGTAATTTTCTTTTCTTGTGTGATTTCTTTGTCTGGTTTTGGTATCAGGGTGATGGTGGCCTCGTAGAATGAGTTTGGGAGTGTTCCTCCCTCAGCAATTTTTTGGAAGAGTTTGAGAAAGATAGGTGTTAGCTCTTCTCTAAATGTTTGATGGAATTCACCTGTGAAGCCATCTGGTCTTGGACTTTTGTTAGAAGATTTTTAATTACAGTTTCAATTTCATTACTTGTGATTGGTCTGTTTATATTTTCTAATTCTTCCTGGTTCAGTCTTGGAAAGTTGCACCTTTCCAAGAATTTGTCCATTTCTTCCAGCTTGTCCATTTTATTGGCATGTAGTTGCTTGTAGTTGTCTCTTAAGATCCTTTGTATTTCTGCAGTGTCAGTTGTAATCTATCCTTTTTTAATTCTAACTTTATTGATTTTGAGTCCTCTCCTTTTTTTTCTTGATGAGTCCTTTTTTTTCTTGATGAGTCTGGCTAAAGGTTTATCAATTTTATCTTCTCAAAGAACCAACTTTTAGTTTTATTGATTTTTGCTATTGTTTTCTTTGTTTCTATTAGATTTATTTCTGCTCTGACCTTTATGGTTTATTTCCTTGTACTAACTTTGGGTTTTCTTTGTTCTTCTTTCTCTAGTTGTTTTAGGTATAAGGTTAGATTGTTTATTTGAGATTTTTCTTGAGGTGAGATTGAATTGCTATAAACTTCCCTCTTAGAACTGCTTTTGCTTCCTCCCCATAGGTTTGGGTCATTGTGTTTTTATTGTCATTTGTTTCTATGTATTTTTTAATTTCCTCTTTGATTTCTTCAGTGATCTCTTGGTTATTTAGCAGTGCAACATTTAGCCTTCATGTGTTTGTATTTTTTACAGTTTTTTTTAAAATTAATTAATTAATTTATTTTTGGCTGTGTTGGGTCTTTGTTGCTGCATGTGGGCTTTCTCTAGTTGTGGCGAGTGGGGGCTTCGTTGCAGTGCGTGGGCTTCTCATTGCGGTGGCTTCTCTCATTGTGGAGCATGGGCTCTAGGCGCACGGGCTTCAGTAGTTGTGGCATGTGGGCTCAGTAGTGGTGGCTCACAGGCTCTAGAGCACAGGCTCAGTAGTTGTGGCACATGGGCTTAGCTGCTTTGCGGCATGTGGGATCTTCCCAGACCAGGGATCAAACCCATGTCCCCTGCATTGGCAGGCGGATTCTCCATGACTGCGCCACCAGGGAAGCCCCCATTTTTTTTCTTGTAATTGAGTTCTAATCTCAAAACGTTTTGGTCAGAAAAGATGCTTGATACGATTTCAGTTTTCTTAAGTTTTCTGAGGGGTGTACAAATATCTGTTTGAACCCCTGCTTTCAGTTCTTTGGGGTATAAACCTAGAAGAGGAATTGCTGGATCATATGGTCATTCTACGTTTAATCTTTTGAAGACCCACCCTCCTGTTTTCCATAGGAGCTGCTGCACCATTTTATGTTCCTACCAGCAATGCACAAAGGTTCCAATTTCTCCACATCCTCACCAACATTTATTTCCTGCTTTTTTTGATAATAGCCATCCTAATGGGTGTGACGTTGTATCTTATTTATTGTAGTTTTTTTTGTTTTTGTTTTTGTTTTTTTGCAGTTCGCGGGCCTCTCACTGTTGTGGCCTCTCCCGCTGCGGAGCACAGGCTCCGGACGCGCGGGCTCAGCGGCCATGGCTCACGGGCCCAGCCGCTCCGCGGCATATGGGATCTTCCCGGACCGGGGCACGAATCCGTGTCCCCTGCATCGGCAGGTGGACTCTCAACCACTGTGCCACCAGGGATGCCCTTTATTGTAGTTTTGATTGCATTTCCCTGATGATGGTTAGTGATATTGCGCATCTTTTCACATGCTTATAGGTCCCATTTGTATATCTTCTTTGGAGAAATGTCTATTCAACTCCTTTGCCCATTTTTGAGTCGGGTTGTTTTGTTTTCTGTTGTTGTTCCACATGTGATTTTAAGTCAGAAAGCCTGTGGGAATCAGCCTTTCGTTAGAAATTCTTTGGCCAGAAGGAGAAGAGAATCTGGAAGGCTTCTGTCAAACAAAATGATGAAATTTACAGCTGAGATCACCTTCTAAGTTTAGCTGACCCAGAAGAGCAGCAGCTTGAATGAGATAGAAATGTCTCTTTCCCACAAAAATGTAGACTGCAGTGCTGGGTCCCTTAAATCATCGGGGCAAGTGGTTTCTCTGGAAGGACCCATTCTTTTGAAAATTTAGAAGGTTTCCAGCTTCTGTCTTGCCCATGCTGCCTCTCCAGGGCCACTCCGAACGAATAGGCTCTTTGGGGAATAGGCTTTTTCAAACCTGAGGGGCCCCGAGAATGAAGATCATGGGCAGAGAGGCCCCTGCACAGAGCTTCCAGTCTCCAGCCCTGCCTCACTCACCTGTACGCTCCCCACTGTTCCAGGATTGTCACCGCTGTCCTCCAAGGTACCTGCAAGCCGTCCATAATTCTTCCCGGCCTTCCCCCTCTCACTTGGGGCTGCCCAGATCTCTCCTTGTCCCCCACCTTCACCCCTTCCAGATGCACATCTCAGCTGGAGGGTCTCTTCTTCCAAGAGGGCCTTCCCTGAACCCCTGGGCCCCTCAGATGCACCCACCCCCTCGCACACTGCACTTCCCTGCAGTCCTCCATCCCAGCCCTCGTGTGTTATTAAATTACTAACCGTGAGGCTCATTGCTTTAGCGTCTCCCTGTCCCCTGCCAGAATTTAAGCAGAGGCGGCATTTTTCTCTTAGTTGGATTTTTTTTTTTTCCTCCTGTTTTCTCAAAAGTAGTGACCAAACTGTATTTCAGGACCTGGCTTTTCCCTCTAGCCTGATTTCCCACCTGCATCAGGAAGGTGATGGGAAGGATGCTTTAATTTCTCTGAACCCAAGGACCCTTGTGGTTGGATACCTTACATGCTTAATAATAGTGTTGTTTTTTGTTTGTTAGCAGACGTCCCAAAGGAAAAAGAGCAAGATTCGCTTACATCTGACAAAATCGATAGAAACAGGAACAGAGGGTCTGACTCTGTCACTTGTTTCACAGCAGAGACACAGACCCACACAGGTCGTTCATTCATTCGTTCTCTCATTCATTCATTCACCGCATATGCATTGGGCTCCTCCTCTGCCAGCCTCTGTGCCAGGCTCTGCGGGCGCAGTGGTAAACCACACAATAGCAACAGGAACAGTCCCCATGAGCCCCTGCTGCCTGCGCTGGGGCTGAGATGAGCCTGCACATGTAAATGCGGCAGGAAGTGCCAGGAAGGACACCGGGGCAGGGCCTGACCTCTGCTTCCGTCTTCCCAGTCTCACCTCCTGCACCCCTCCCAGGTGAAGCTCCAGCCCTGCTGAAGCTTTTCTCTGGCTTTTTGTTTTTTTTACATCTTTATTGGAGTATCATTGCTTTACAATGGTGTGTTGGTTTCTGCTTTATAACAAAGTGAATCAGTTATACATATACATATGTTCCCATATCTCTTCCCTCTTGCGTCTCCTTCCCTCCCACCCTCCCTATCCCACCCCTCTAGGTGGACACAAAGCACCGAGCTGATCTCCCTCTGCTATGCAGCTGCTTCCCACTACCTATCGATTTTACATTTGGTAGTGTATATATGTCCATGCCCCTCTCTCACTTCGTCCCAGTTTACCCTTCTCCCTCCCCGTGTCCTCAAGTCCATTCTCTAGTAGGTCTGTGTCTTTATTCCTGTTGGTTCCCCCTGGGTCTTCATCCACCCTCTGCCCTCTGCCCAAAGCTCTCTCTGTCCCCTTAACTCCTACTCAGTCCTCAGCTTCCATGTCTGCTTCTCAGAGGCCTTCCCTGATCCCACAGGACTGGCTGAGGCACCTGCGTCAGAGGTCCCACCTCTGCACCCCCATCCTATCCCATTATGTTCAACTGTAATGTTTCTTGAGGGCAGGAACCAGGCCTGCCTTCTCCTAGGCTCTGTTCTAGCATGGCATGTGGCATTTGACGGGTGCGCAGTAAATAGATGTTGGATGAACAAGTGAATGAGCTCCCAGGTCTTGGGAAGATACAGGCCACACAGCTCAGGGACCTGAAGGGAGTGCGTCCCAGGAATGTGACACCGGGGGTGCACCGTAGCTGCTGCAGCTGTTCCTGGTTTTCAGGACATCATGTTGTCCTACGTCTCGGGCAGATCGTCATGGGCCTTGCTCAGTACCAGCACCCCCTGGGGTGTCTGGCCTTCTGGGATGGGAGGTGGGGAGTGACTGGGGACAGCTGTGACAACTCCCTCACCCAACAGCAGCCGTGGGTTCCAGGCCCTTGCTGAGCAGATTGGGGAGTCTGTGAAGACAAACGAACCCCAGCTGGCTTCCCAAGGGACCCTTCCAGCTTCCCACAGAACAGAATCATCTCCTGATTGCCATCGAGGAGGTGGTTCTCCCTGGAGGGGGTGAGAGACCATTCAACTCCTGCTTCTATGACCTCATGGAGGTGGACCGTGCATGGCCCAGGAAACACAAAGCACAGGAGTTTCCAGAATCATTTCCCCAGGTGCCTTTTGAACATAGCATCCTGATTTCTGGGGATGTACATTTTGTTGCAACAAAAGTTCCAGCTGGGCTTGCCCCAACCTTGCCAGTCCAACTGGTCCAACTGGGGAGCCACACTGAAAGCCTGACCTGGGAGAGGGGCTCAGAACATGGCTTCAAAGAGACTGGAGTTCAGACCCCCTTCCCACCCTCTGCCCCGTTTGGGGCATCTAAACTGGAAGGGAAGAAGTAAAACTCTATTTGCAGGTTATATGATATGTATAGAAAACCCTAAAGCCCTCACAAAAATGCTGTTAGAACGACAAACCAATTCATTAAAGTTGCAGGATAGAAAATCCTGCTTCCTGACTATGTGACCTTGGGCACGTCACCTCACCCCTCTAGCTCAGTGACATCACCTGTGCAGGGTGATAGTGCCAGGGAGAGAGAGGTACAGGAGATCAGACAGGCGGAGGGCTCCCGTGGGCTGGCGCGAAAAGAGGGCGATAAGACAACATGATTGTCATCAACTCGTCCTGTCCCCCCACCCCACCCCGTCATGACACCAATGTCACCCTAACAGGCACAGGGGCCTGCCCTCTCTGAATTCACTCGGTTGAGCTCACACCTTCCCTGGGGAGATAAAAGGGAACCAGAAATAACGTATCGAGTCATTTGCTTTCAAGTCTGGCTCTCCCTGCTCCTCCTTCCTTCTGGGCTAAGAGCAAGTGCAGCAGATGTGCCAGCGGTCAGCTCACCGGGTTTAGGGCTTTGCCCACCAGGAGGCAGAGAGGTTAAGGCAGCCGATGGGGCTGTGGTGACCAGCACCCTGCCTGTGGCCAGCGCCCCAGGTGGTTAGGGTGGCCGGCCGGGGCTGTGTAGGTAGTTGGCAGGAGAAACCCGGGCCCTGTGGGACCATGCTGTGGCATGAGGTTGGGCCCCAGTGATGACTAGGTGACTGACGGTGGCTTAGATGGCCTTTGGGGACATCCCCCAAAGGGGGGATCCCCCGGGCTGAGCCCTGACCACACGGTGTTCTCCCTCAGGCCCTCTTTGTCTGTGGCCACAAGCCATGAGGCTTCTCCCTCCCTCCCCAGGAGCCCCTCCCAGCAGCTCCTGAAATTCAACAGAGACCCCCAAGCCCCGTGTTGGGCAGGGCACCAGAAGGACCCAGGCGCGCTAGGCTCCAGCTCCCAAAGTGAAGAGACTGTTCTCAGATGGCCAGGGCTCAGGAGCCGTGGCGTCTCAGCAGAGAGGGAAGGCGAGGCGGGGGCTTTGAGAATTTTCCAGGTCCCAGATCTGGTGCGGGGGACCCTTCCTGCACCAAAAGGATCAGAAGACCCCAGCCCAGACGGAGGCCCAGCTGCCCATCCTTCCCACTCCCCAAAAACTCTGACAAACTTCCCCTGGTTCCTTTCACCCAAGAGCCAGGAGCATGAAAGAACACCCTCCTGGATCTGTCTGGGGCCGGTGCCAGCTGTGTGAACAGAGCACTGGATCTGGAGCTGAGGCCTCGGGTTGAGGGCAAGCCAGTGGACCTCTCTGAACCTCGGTTTCCTCATCTGTAAGATGGAGGTTATAATGCTACCTACAGTATTATATGGGTATTTTGAGGAGTAAATGAGACAATCAGGTAATGAAATGCTTAGAGCAGTAACTGGCACTTAGTAAGTGCTTAATAAATGCTTAATAAATATGAGATGTTATTATTTGAAAACAAGGGCTCATGTGCATATTGCAGGATGGGGATCCTGTTTTGGGGGCAGTCTACCTCATCTGGCCTGAAACACAGGAATGAGAGAGGGTGAAGGGAAAAGTTCTAGGTAGTTTCTCCAGTAAATGATTGATAAAGGACTCTGGCTCCGTGTCCCTGCTGGGCTGGGCCCCCGTAGGCCTGCAGGTCTGGGAGAGTTGGGTGGGTGAGAATAATTCTGTTGGGCTAAGGTGGAAGGGTCAGAGGCCTGGAAACCACTAAGGCCTTTCCAGAAATCCTTGGGTTCAAAGTCTGGGGGCGTGGGACAGTGTGTGACACAGCCTGGAAGATGGCAGCTGTGGCCGTGGAGGTTACATAAGCCTCCATCTGTCCCCTCCTTCGGGGACTATTGCCCAAACTTGTCCTTGGCCTCCCTGTTCAACCCAAACACTCCCCGACACCCATCACCCAGCCCAGGGTGCAGCCTGGATCTCAGACTTCCAGTCCCCAGCACTGTGAGACAACACATTTCTGTGGCCTAAGCTGCTTGGTTTGTAGGGCTTTGTCATGGCAGCCCGAGCAGACCCAGACACCCTTCGTGCTGGGAGATTCCTCGTGGGGCTTAAGGAGGTGGAAGGGAGCTGGGGGAACACGTACAGCCCCTGCCCGTGAGCCCTGCACCCCAGAGCTGCCCTGGCCTGAGCCTTGTTTTCTCTGCCTGGAAATTCAGTCACCTTCCCAGACAAACCAGCGTCTTTCAGACGATGCGTGGAGGAGAGGAGATCTGGGGCAGATGGCGGAGGTTTGGGGGGTGAGCAGCAGACAGGCCTGGGGACAAGGTGCCTCACCACACCTGCCTCTGCCCCAGTCACCACCACGCTGGGACTCAGCCTGGCTGCCCTTGGTGTCCTGTCATTCCAGCGTGTGATGCATTTGGGGATTTTTATAAACCCGGGATTCACCTGTCCCGGGAGCTCATTGCTATGCTATTAACAAGGAAGATTTATGCAGCGCTTGTTACATGCCAGGTGCTGCTCTAAGAGCTCTGCATCTCTTAACCCTTCGAGTCCTCAAAACCACCCTACGAGGTAAAGTTATTATCCCCATTTATAGGTGGAGACGTTGAGGCACAGAGAGGTTAAGTGATGTACAGAAGGCCACACAGCTAGCCCATGACCAAGTCGGGATTTGAACTCAGACTACCATGAACTCCAGAGTTCATGTGTCTAACCTGCAGGTACAACCGTCCTGGTATGTCTTGCCTCGGGGGGCTGGCTTGGGGTTGGACTCCAGTTTTCCTTGGGAGGCAGCTCAGCAAGGAGCCGTGGCAAAACCTGGGTCATGAGTGTGGTCCCCAGGCCGGGGAACACTGGCAGGTGACCTTGCTGCCCTCTGCTTCACCTTCCTCTCCAGGTGATGGGGGCGTCTCTGCCTGGGCCGCTGTGCAGCCGGGGAGGGTCCTGGATGCTCTGCTGGCCGCACGGCCTCACACGTGTGCGTGCACACGGGCTCCCTCTCACACACGCACCCTGTGTCTACACACTTCATGCATCCATGGGCACACATAATCTTTTTCTGGATCATATGATCCTCCTATTTTTAATTTTTTGAAGGGTCTCCATACTGCTTTCCATAGTGGCCACACCAATTCACACTCCCACCAACGGTGCACAAGGGTTTCCTTTCGTCCACATCCTACCCGACACTTGTTACCTCTTGTCTTTTTTTTTAATTAAAAATTTTTTAATTTTTAAAGGTTACTTTCCATTTACAGTCACTACAAAATATTGGCTACATTCCCGGTGTTGTACAGTACAACCCTATAGCCTATCTTAGACCCCCTTGACTGCACCTCTCACTCTCGCCCCCATATCGCCCCTCCACCCCACTGGTAATCACTAGTTTGTTCTCTGTACCTGTGCACACGTAATCTTTAGGGTACACGCCCTCTCACCCTTGTGGACACACAGCCTCACGCACACACCCTCACACTCACCCTTACACACACACGTGCCGCAGGAGGCCCCGTCCCTGTCACTGTGGCCCCAGCACTTAGTCATTTAACAACCCTCTGGGCCGCATCCTTTCATGGAAGCCGACATTTGGCTTTTCTTTTGCTGAGATCTTCTCACTCAGTTTCTCTCAGTCTCACTTTTCACTCTGACTGGGAAGGATTTTTTTCTTTTTCAGTCTCTCTCGTGGGTTTTTTTTTTTTTAATTAATTTATTTTATTTTTGGCTGTGTTGGGTCTTCGTTGCTGCGCACGGGCTTCCTCTGCGTGTGGCGAGCAAGGCTACTCTTCGTTGCAGTGCACGGGCTCCAGGCGTGCGGGCTTCAGTAGTTGTGGCACGTGGGCTCTAGAGCGCAGGCTCGGTAGTTGTGGCTCACGGGCAATTGAAATTTTCAGACCCCAAGTCCCATGACTCCCTTTTCCTTTGGAGTTATTTGGAGTTGGGGGGGAGGGGCAGGGAGAAGTGTGCTATTCACTTGAATAGCTGGAAATTGCGCTTGTATCTTTTTTCCTGATGTGTTGTTGGACATTCACCTCTCAACTCAATTTCATATCTATAAATTAACTATTATAATGCCTACCTTGTGGGACACAAGGGAGAATAAATGTGCTCATGCAGGGAAGCATGACTGAGTTATGTTCCCCCAAAATTCACATGTTGAAGCTCTAACTCCCCGTGTGACTGTATTTGGAGCCAGGCCTTTTAAAGAGGTAAATTAAGGTTAAATGAGGTCATAAGGGTGGGGCCCATATTCAGTAGGACAGTAGGTGTCCTTAAAAGAAGAGGAAAGGGGGGAGTTCCCTGGTGGCCTAGTGGTTAGGATTCCCGGCTTTCACTGCCATGGCCTGGGTTCAATCCCTGGTCGGGGAACTAAGATGCTGCAAGCTGCGTGGTGTGGCCAAAAAAAAAAAAAAAAAAAAAAAAGAGGAAAGGACCCCATGGATGTGCACACACAGAGAAAAGGCCATGTGAGGACACGGCAAGAAGGTGGCTGACTGCAAGCCAAGGAGAGAGGCCTCAGGAGAAGCCAAAGCTGCTGACACCTTGGTCTTGGTCTTCCAGCTTTCAGAACTGTTAGCAATAAATTCCTGTTGTTTAAGTCACCCAGTCTGTGGTATTTTGTTGCAGCAGCAGCAGCAAACTAATCCAAGGGCCAGTATGGTAAGCTCTGGCAAGTACATAGTAACTGCTCAGTAAATGGTAGTCAATATTATTGTTGAGAGATAATTCTCCCTGGTGTTTCTACACATCTTATGTCAGCTTTTGGCCTGGACAGTCTTTTCAAGGACGTTTGCACAGAGATAGTGTCTTCCAGCAGAGGTCCTGAGATGCCAGGGGCAGATGCTCCAGTGTTCCGGCCCAGGGCACCCGGGAGGCCTGTGGAGAGAATGGCGGCCCTTTCTGTTCATGTGGTTGGGGCCTGACTAGGTGGCCGCATATTTAGAAGAGATCCTTGTCTTTGTAGTAGTTGGGCAATGAGTATTCGAGAGCTTCCTGTGTGCCCAGCTCTGTGCTAAGATTTATCATCTCCTTTAATCTTTGCACAACCCTGTGAAGTGGGTGAAACAGAGGCCCCTGGAGGTTAACCAACTTGTTCCAAGTTGCTCAGTTGTGGCAGCGACAGAGGTGGGATTTGTCTGACTTTTTCAAATGCTTAAAAACAAACAAACAAACAAACATCTGAGTACGTCCAATTGCATTTTATTTGTACAAGTTTTTCTTTTTCAAAAAGATGTGAAGCACTGACGGTCTGCAAAAGGTGTTCTGTGTGCGCTTCATTTAGTCTGAGCCCTGAGGACGGTGATGCGGACCCAACTCCTGCGAGAAGAGCTGCCTTCCTGCCTGGGGTTTTGCAGGGGCGAGCTCCCGGCAAGGGGGGCCCTGGGGGCTGAGCTCTGCCTGACCTGGTCATTCTGAAATCAGAGGCCCCACCCGGGAAGGATGCAGGCTGGGGAGAGCTGCAGAGCAGCCTCAAAACGGGGCTTGAGATGACTCACTTGCGGCTATTTATCACCCATTTCCATTTCTCGGTCTGATTGCGCTGCTCAAGGACCAAGCCTCCTTCCTTCTGGGTGCTGAGTAAGCAGCCCGGCCAGTCCTGCCCACCTCTGGCCTCGCCCTCAGCCCTCAGAAGCACTCAGGCCCCTTGGGGCTGCTGGAAGTTCCCCCTAACTGCCCTCACTGAGGTCTTCCCAGCAGCCCTACTCTGCTGGTTCTCGTCCTTCCTCCCCAGCCCGTTCATTCTTCCTTCAGGTCGCAGCTTAAATGTCACCTCCTCTGGGAAGCCCTCTCTGACCACCACCCCCACCACGTCACAGTCTAGTAAGGTGGTCTTGCCATGTGCTTCTGCAGCACTCGCTCTCCCTCCTAACGGTCACCAGTGGGTGACTGATTAATTATCCCCTTCTCCCATCTCAGCCGAAGGCAACTCCATCCTTCCAGTTTCCCGGGTTCCCTTGAGTCGTCCTCAATGTCTCTGTCAGCCAATCCTGTCCATTCTCCCTTGAGAATCTGGCCCCTTTTCACCTCCCCCATTGCTCCCTCCTGGTCCAAGCCTCTATCACCTCTCCCCTGAAGGCTCTAGTCGGCCTCCTACCTGGCCTTCCTGCTTCAATTCCTCCACCCCACCCCCCAGCCCTATTTCCAACATGGCAGCTGGAGTGACCCCGGAAAAACCCAAGTCAGGTCATGCTTCTCCACTGCTCAAAGCTCCCCAGTGGCCCCCATCTGAGTGAGGGTAAAAGCCAAAGTTCTTACAGCGACCACAGGCCCTGCGCAACCCTGCATCGCTCCTCTGACCTCACCCCCTGCCAGCCCCCCGTGCTGGCTCACGCCCACCTCAGGGCCTTTGCACTGGCTGCTCTGTGCTCCCTCACTCTCAATCTTTCTTCATGTCTTTGCTCAAAAGTCACTTTCTCTGTGAGGCCTTTCTTGATCACTTTATTTAAATGTGTACTCCTCCGCCCCAGCATAACCTGCTTTTTATCCTTTCCCCTTATTTTTCCCTACAGCACTTCTCCCCTTCAAAAATCCCATGTGCTTTACTCATTTATTTTATGTGTTGTCTGTCTTCCCCTCACTAGAATGGAAACTCTTCAAAGGCAGGGCGTTTTGACTGTGTTCACTACTGTATCCTCAGCACCTAGCCCAGGGGCCTGCTACCCACACCCCTGTAGTGTTTGTTGAATGAATAAATGACAATTCCCGCCACTCACCCCCTCAAACAAGTGGCAATGTGTTCCTCTCATCCAAACATTTTTGTTCCTGCAGGCGGTTTAAACCCGCGGCATTGGTCGGTCCCATGGGATGCGGGCCTGGCCGAGTTCCAGGTCTTGGCGGGCACCCAGCTCTCCTTGACATGCCACACAGGCCTGGATGGCCACGCTCTGGCCCCTGTAGCACAACAGGGAAGGGGCCTCAGGGGCTGGGGACACAGTGACGGCCACCACTACCTGTAGGTACTGACAGTTTCTTTATGTGGCTTAGTTCAGTGGCTCTTACAGAGCTTAAAGGCCGTGGCTCAGAAAGGCCCCTGGTCCATCGAGCAGGGTCCCTCCCAGCAAGGGCAGTAGCTGCTGTAACTGCTGTCAAGCACAAGGGTGGGGTGCCGGCGAGTGGCTGTGGCCTTTAGGCCTCGAAGAGCACAGGACAGGCTGCTTCCGCTGGGTTACTGCAGCCAACTGTGGGCGTTTGCAATGCAGTGTCAGCCCACCAGCACACAGATCCCCGGGAGGCGGGCACGGGGCAGACGACACACCCATTTCTTACTCTCGGTGCGGTGCCTATTTCCCCAGTATCTCTCTGGACAGACACCAGGACCACTTCCAGGTGGCGGATGGATCAGCTGTCCCGGGTGTTTGGGATGGCGTGGGTGGGTGCGCGGGGCATTTGTGCCTGCAGCGTTCAAACAGGCCGACCACCCCGCAACCCCTGACAATCCATCGGTCTCTGCAGTCATCCGGCTCCCTGCCTGCCTCCCTCGCCAGGGTCTGAAACCCTGGGGTCACAAGCCTTTGCTCCCCTGACGGCAGGCCTGGAGAAGGCAGACGCTCCAAAGCAGCAAAGAAACACGATGAGGCAGGTGGCGGCGAAGGCGGGAGTGTCGGCGGCCTGGATCTGGGGGCGGTCCCTGCACTAACTTGCTGCATGACCTCGGCCTCAGGGTCAGTGTGAAGAGGTGAGGGAGGGACTCTTACTCTCCAGATCCCCTCGGCTCTCACGCTCTGGACCACCTTCTTATGCAAACCAGAAACTAGTGGCTCACGAGCAGCTGGGGTTGTGGATGACAACTGTTGGTTTTCCATAGCCCAGACCATGTCCCAGGCTCCAGCAGGAGCCCCATGAGTTCCGGACCTAACTGAGGCCACAGTGGGACCATGCCTTAGTTTCCCCAGATCTCCAGGATTTCTCGGCTGGTGAGCTCCAGGCCTCCCCAGACCTCAAGGCCTCATGGCTCCTATCTGGAGAGAGAGAAGGGCCTGGGTGCGGGGCCTACCCTCCCCCAGTGGCGTGGCGGGACTGATGAGGAAAACCCCAGAGGGAACAGGGTCCCTCCTGCCGGGAGTGCGTGTGGCCCGCTGCCCTCCTGCGGTGACCACGTGGATGATGGCTCGGAAGCGCGGGCAGAGGCTCCGTTTGGGTTTCACTCTCAGAGCAGAGGCTGTCCTTCTCAGCCTCCAGGCCGCACAGCTGCAGGGAAGCCAGGGAGGCAGGGCTGATGTCCGCCATCCTCCCAGGGCCCCTGGCCTTGGTCATTCAGTCCTCCAGAAAATATGCATTAAGCTAAGCCCCCATTTGCATCAGATAGTCCCTGAGCCCGTGAGCTCCCATCCTAGGGGGAATATCAGGCTACTGGCAGATACACAGTTTCAGATGGTGGTGTGATGTGTCGTCCCTTGAAGGGAATAAACAGGGTGAGGTGACACAGAGTGGTAATATCAGCTTGGGTGGTCAGGAAAGTCTTCTTTGAAGAGGTTTCATCTAAGCCAGGACCTGAAAGATGAGAAGGGGTTGCCTAAATATATATATATATATATATATATATATATATATATATGTATATATATATATATATATATATATATATATAAAACAGCTTTATTAAGGTGTAATTGACATATGATAAACTTCACCTATTTCAAGTGTACAATTTGATACATTTTGGCATCTGTATTCATCTAGCACCAAACCAAGATAATGAACATATCCATCAACCCGAAAGTTTCCTGGGAGGGGCAAAGAGCTGGGAGAAGAGGGTTTTAGGCGGAGGGACGGGCAAGTGCAAAGGCCCAGTGACAGGGGCAAACTTGGTGGCCCCAGGAGCAGAAAGGAGGCCAGTGGGGAGTGTGACAGGGGATAAGGTCAGGGGGGCAGGAGCCCTACCTGGGGCCCTTTTTGGCCGAGCTGAGAAGCTGGGGTCTGAATCTGAGCATCCCTCAGATTGGTGAGAGAGCAGCACGTTACACTTGGCCATCAGACCCTCTGGCCCCGTTCTCCTCCCAGGCTCTTCTGAGAAACCAGCCCATGTGGGGCAGTGACACCCGCTAATGACTTACCAAGTGGTTTCCTCCAGAAATGATTTACATTTTAACTGGGGCCTTCAAGACCTCGGCCCAAAGGAGTGAGTAATGGTGGAATTTCAGGCTGAGGGGCAGGCAGTAGATGGAGCCTTGATCGATCCCTCCTTAGGTCTCTAAGTTCTCAGCCTTCAGGAAAGTGAAACTGGCTTCTGGAACATTCTGTGTTGTAAGTCTTGATTTGAGGATGGGGTACTTTTGGCCCCCTCAGATCCTCCAGAGCTGGCCCTTGGGAGTCTTCCTCAGCCTGACTGCCAGAGACCTGGCCCATGTGGGGAAGGAGTGGGGTGACAAGGAACCCAAGGCCAATTTCTGCATAGCAAATTCCTTTACCACAGACACCGCTGGGAGCCACGAGCAGGTTCCAGGGCGACCAGGGGGTGTGGGCTGCCCCTCGGCCTTCAGGACAACAGGAGGCGGGGGCACAGTTACAGCAAGGAAAACCACCACCCTAGAGAGGGGAGAGGCCCACCCTCGAGTCACAGACTTGGGCCTGCATCATAGCTCTAGAACTTACTAACTGTGTGGCTTGAGCAACTGACTTCTCCAAGCGTCTCTTTTCGCATGAAATTTTTTTCAATTGTCCCTTTGCAGGGCCATTGTGCCGGGTATCTTGTAAGCACCTCTGCTTCATTCTGCCTTTTGTGCTGATGCCAGGCACTGAACATGATGGGCAAAATCCCTGCCCTGGGTGATGCTTTTCCTCCCAAGATGCCAGCAGACTCTGGCCTCAATTTTTCCTTCTATAGGGTGGGGACAGTGCTTCTGAAGAGAGTAACGGCTCATTGGGATAAGAAGGGCCCTGTGAGGAGTGGCCCTCTCCTCCCTGGGGTGCAACCCCAGGCCTTCCCATCAGGGCACATGGGACCGGGGACCTCCCTGTGGGACACACCCATGAGGACACACTCCTCGGCTGCACCTCCGGCTGAGTTGTCGCTGCCATCCGTTGCTTCTGTTTCCTTTGTGCACCCGATGCCTCTGATTCCGTGATTAATATTGGACTGGGTTTGGTTTCCTGAGAGTCTAAATGACTCACCCCCATTCACAACGGCCCTGCTGAGCAGGAAGGTCTGGGGGAGATGGGGACTCCATGACGGAGAGTCTTGGCCCAGGGAGTCATCCCCGCCATGCTGTGGGCCTTGGCCAAGTCTCTTTCCCTCTCTGGTCTTACCTTCCACCTGTGTCTCTCTGGAAGGTGGAAAGAAATGATGGGACACAGCGGTTGTCCCAGGACTGGGACATCCTGGACAGTGGCTGGACTGGTGTCCCCAGCCACCAGTCCCAGGAGTTCATGGATGGGGCGAGAGGTGCCTGAGCCTGGAGGCTAGGCTGTCGCTGAGGACAGATGCCCTTCCTGGGGCTGGGGCTGGGAGAGAGAGCTTCCCCGTGTTGTCATTCGCCTTAACCTGTTTAATCCTCACTGCAACACCTTACGGTAGACATCATCATTCCCATATTATCGATGAAGACATTGAGGTTCGGAGAGGATGAGAAACTTGGCCACATCTACACGGTTAGTAAGTGGCAGAGATGGGATTTGACCAGGCTGTCTCGTTCCAAGGTCTAGGCCAGCCCAGAACAGAGCTGGAAGCATCCTCCAGGAGCCCCCAGGCCCAGATGTGGTTCCAGGCCTCCTATCTCTCTCACTCTCCCTGGAGCCTCAGAGCAGATCATCAAATCCCAGCCCCTCATTTCACAGACCACGGTGCAGAGGCCCCCGGGGGGAGAAGTCACAGGGCTGGAGGCCAAGCCGGCCCTCAGGCTGGGCTCTTCACTCTCTGTGTGGTCTTCCCACACTAGAACTGCTGCCTCTCAAGCTGGAGCCATGGCTGAGGCCAGACCTGGGTGCCCGAGGCCCGAGGAAGAGTCCCCACAGTGGCTGTGTGACCCGCTGGCTCGATGCGCTGAGGCACCCACCTGGCGTCACCTGAGGGGTGGGGATAGACCTCTGATCCCCAAGGGCCTTGCCTGTGGGCCTCTGCGTGAGTCACCTCTTGGCTGGAATGGTGAATGCATGGTCAACGCACCCGTTGGGAAGGGGAACACCAGGCCATGGGCATTTCAGCTGTGGTCCTGAATGGAGAGGTCTGGTGCCTTAACCGGGGCCTGGGTATCTGGTGGGCTTAGGACAAAGGACAGCGAAGCCCCTTACATTGATTTCTTTCCTCTAATCCAAAGAGATTTATATGTCCATTGTTTTATTCAGGGCTCCTTGCAACCCTCAGACGGTTGCCGGGTAGCGCTAAAATCCACATCTGGCAGAGAAGGAAACATGCCCAGATGATCCCCACCTGCCTCCTGGTACCCTACACCTGTGCAGTCCCCACTTACCTTGAGGAGAGCCAGCCTGTGCAACCAATGGAACATCGTGGAAATGAGGAATTGTGATCTCTGAGCCCAGATCATAAAAGACAATGTGGCTTCCACCTTGCTCTCTGCGACCACTTGCTCTGGAGGAAGCCCACTGCCATGTTGTGAGGACACTCAAGCAGTCCTGTGCAGCTGAGGCCTCCTGCCCACAGCCATGTGAGTGGTTCATTTTGGAAGCCTCAGTCAAGCCTTTCAGATGACTGCAGCCCCAGCTGACCCTTGACTGTAACGTTACTAGAAAATCACCCTGTCCAGTCTTTCCCAAATTGCTGGCCCACAGAAACAGTGTGCTACAATGTTTGTTATTTTAAGCTGCTAAGGTTGGAGGTACACAGCAATAGATAACTAATACACTCAGAGAAAAGAAATGACTTGCCCACAGTCGCACGGCCAGACTAGGACTCCCATACCAGTGTTGTTTCTCCTGGGGAAAGCAAGGGCATCAGGGGCCTAGAGAGGGAAGAGAAGGCAGCTGAGGCTTGAAATTTAGAGTGGATTGGAGCCAAATCCCAGCCCTGCCACTCTCAAGCTGTGTGACCTCAGGCAAGTTACTTAACTACTCTGAGTTTGTTCATCTATGAAGTGGAGATAGAAATATTGAGTTGAATAAAATCTTGTTGCCAGGCTTAAATGTCTGGCCAAGGGCCTGGGTATCCGGCTTGCCGGTGTGCATTGCTGGGGTCCCCCCAGTCACCTGAGAGCCCCTCATGTTTTCTCCCAATGCCGAGGCCTGAACTCCACCATTTCTTACCACCCCTCCAAGGGGCCAGAGCTGAGTGACCAGGGTCTAGCTAGTCCTGGGCCTTGAGGAGGCGAGAGCTCTGGGGGCTTGGGTTCAAGCAAGGCAGCCTGACATGTAGGTCCCACCAGAGAAGCCCCCACATGAAGTCCCACTTCCATCAAGGTTCTCAAGAAAGGGACTCAGAGAAGTACCTGTGCCAACCAGAGAAGAAAGGTCCAGGCTTTCCCCCTCCGGCTCTCAGCCTCCTACCTGTCTGCTGCTGCCTGCGGCAGAAAGAATCCCTTTATCTGCTGAGGGTATTTTGGGGCCATTCGGGGCTGGGGTTCCAGCTGTTGGGGAAGTCCCTGAATTTCCTGAACCAGGTCAGAACCTTGTGTCTTGCTCAGCATCCCTTTGGTGACACAGGTTCCCAGTCCCCTGCAGAGAGCTTCTCGCTGCACCTGCTTTCCGCCCCCTTCCTCCGAGATGAGATGGTCCGGGCAGTGCCGTTCACCTTCCTGCCTCCTGCAGGCCTGGGGGCCTGGCTTCCACAGCTCGCTCTGCTGGGGCCCCCCCGTGGTCCCACAACAGGACCCGCTGCCGTGCCTCGCTCAGGCCCTCGGGACTCCCCCTCCGGCTCTTCAAAGCACTTTCACATGCGTTCAGGGGTGGCGAAGCACCTGAAACCTGCAGAAGACAGGGACTCAGCTCTGGCCAACGCCTGCTCTTCAGAATCCCCCGAGCATCCGTTTTTCTTGGCTGCTGCAATTTCTCCGGTAGAGTCTGACGTCCCCCAACCCCGGCCCCCAACCCCTCCTGGGACCCAGCTTGTTCCCTGGCCACAGAATGTGCCCTTCTCTGGGCTGGCTGGTCACTGGCTCGAAGCCCTGGGCTAGGCTCTGTATCAGGCTCCCCAGGACAGCCTGGTGCTCCAGGAACCCACAGTTGCCTGGGCCAGATGGATACATGAATCAGTCATTACAGTCATGACACAGTGAGATCAGTTCTAGAATTGAGCTACCAAACACACGAGAGAAACCACTTTTCTGACTGGGAGGATGGCTTGGGGAGGGGAGGGAACAGTGCCAGGAAAGCTGCCAAGAGGAGATGGCGCTGGAGCAGTTCTGAGGACAAACGAGAATCGGAGGCGTGTTCTGAGTGGAGGACCAGTGTGCAGAGGCGTGGGGCGGGGGGTGTGTGGCCTGAGAGGCTGGAGCGCTGGGGGGGTGGCAGGGAGGAGGAGAGGCACAGGTAAAGCTGGAGACGTGGGACCAAGCCAGGCGGGGAAGGGCCTTGAGCACCATTGGCTCTGGGGACCCCAGGCTTTGTGGATTCACTGCTCTTGCCTCAGAGGTGCTCACCTGCGGAACGGGCACACGAATTGGATCTCCTTCATGGAGTTTCCCTGAGGACTCAAGGAACCAAGGCCTGAAAACTCTTAGCACAAAATAAGCACTCAAAGGCAGCTACTATTATTACAATAAGTAAAGGATGCAATTTGTCAGGTGATGAGAACCCCGACAGAGCAGGCTGGGCAAAGGGTTCCTTTCTGCCCAAGGAGGGGAAGGACAGGAGGGAGAGACAGATTTCCACTGCATCACTATAATAATCATTTTTGATGGATGTGTAGTATTCCATTAAACGGGTATACCACAGTTTCCTCAACCATTCCTTGCTTTTGTGATTATTAGGGTATTTCCGAAATTTATAAATAATGTTTCAGGAAACGTGACTGTGTTTATAGTTTTCTTTTTTCTTTTTCCAGTTCAACTATGTTCTTAGTTTTTCTTTACTAGGGTGAAATTACTGAGCCACACGTTATAAGCTTTTTGTTTTTTTTGGTGGGGGGGCGTGTTTGTTAGGAACTGCTTTCTGAAAAGGGTTGTAACATTTACTAGCAGAGTATGAATGTGTATTCTGGTTTCACCGCAACTTTGGGATTGGATTTTACCAAAGTTGTTTTTATAAAGGAAAAAAAACCCTGATGACTTAATAAGTCTAAAAATGTATCAAAATTTGCTTTAATTTGCTTTGATTTGCATCTCTTCGATTGCTAGAAAGGTGGAATTTTCATGCTTGTAATTAATGTTAATTTGTATCTCCCTTTGCATCAGCTGTTTTGATACTGTTATCTGGTTGCGTGCGGATGTGTGTTTAACAAGTATTTATTTATTCAGAGCACCAGCTCTTCTACAGTAGAAAGCTCTGGACTGGGAAGCAGGCATCCTGGGTTGCTCCTGCCCCTGCCTGCTTCTGTGAACGCCGTGGCGGTCACTTCCATAATCTCTTAATTGTTTAACCACAATCCCAGCTCAAACATCCCAGGATGCTGGGCCTGGCGCATCCGGGGAGAGCCCAGAAGTGGGTCTCCAGGGAGGGCGCACAATATGGGCACCTTTCAGGTGGAATCCAGGAGTTCAAGGAGGGTTGTGGAGACTTTGTTGGGAGGGTCCTGATGGGAGACAACTGCTAGCGGCCCAAGGAGATGGAGGTATTTCTGAAAGATGGGGGCCTTACGCCTTGCAAGACAGACTGAAGTGCAGAATCCTGAGGGTCCTTGGGCCAATCTGGATGGTCCTTGGTCCTTGGATGTCCTCTGGCCATCTTTAGTCAGAGCACCTAGGACCAGCTGCCTGTCTCTGAGCCTTGGTTTCCACTTCTGAAAAAAACAAACACGAGACAAGCAAATGAACCCTGGGCCTGCGGCATACTCAGCGGATGTGCAACATGTATGAAATGTAGATAGAATCAAAGGAGCCGAGAACCCATGGGATGGAGAAACACTGGAAGGGAAAATCATCTGCTGCAAGTGAGGACTTAGTTCGAATGAGGCTTGTACGTTTTCTTTCTTTTAGGGAAGAGTGCTAGGCTCCTCCTCTAGGCAGAAAACTCACAGGAGGCAGGAAAACACCTGTGGATTGATAACCAATGTCTATTCTTTTCTCCATCAGTCCCTCCAATAGTCAGTCCATCTGCCTAGCCACCCACCCACCCACCCACCCACCTATCATCCGTCTACTGATTCATTTTACAGCAAATATTTATGAATGGGAGTGAATTGTTGATGGTGCCTCTCTCTGCAGTCTCCTGACTCCAGCGGTCCTTTGCAAAGAATCTCCAGGTCAGGAGAGAAGGTCTGGGTCGATTAGAGTGCCAGGATCAGGAACGTACTCAGGTATCACCATTTTTAGGGTTGGGGTGGGATGGTTGAGACACACTGGAGCCTCCCAATCTCCTGTGAGTACCCGCCCCCCTTCCCCCATCCAGGGGCGGGAGCTGCTCTCCCCGCCCCTCAACCCAGGGGGGCTGGTCAACACCCCGCCCCCCCGCCCCCCACCCCAAAGCAGCAGAACCCGGTTCTGTCAAATCCGGGGCAGCCCATTCAAACAGCAAAAGGGGAGTGTAGCTTTCCTGAGTCATCTCTGCACGTGTTTGCTCCCTTTTTGTCTTGAGTGCTAGTAGCTGCGTTCCTGGAAACAGTCTGGGGTACCTAGTGCGCCTCGGGTGGTGGTGGAAGGGAAGGCTTAAGGCTGAACCTTCAGAGAAGGAGTGTCCACTTTGGAAGTGACTTCACAGCGTGCGGTTGGGTGCCTGCGAGGTGCGCCGCGGCAGGTCTGCGGGCCCTTGCGCGGCTCCTGGCAGCTGGCACCGCACGTGGGCGAGCGTGCTCCCCAGGCTGCGCAGGTGGCGTGGGCTACGAGCCCAGTCCTCCCCCCGACCCCCCGGCCGGGATGCGCGCGCTCCGCGCTGTGTCGGGACTGTTGCTCCTGGGGGTGCTTCGAGCCTTACCGCAGGTAAGGGGGACGACAGGATCCTAGGGACGCGCCAACGAGCCAGAGCCCCCTTCTTGCCGTCATTGCCCTGAGCCCGGGACAGTGCAGGGCCGGTGGGACGAAGGGGAGAACAGGGGTGCTCCACAGCTAGTTCCCTGCCCAGCTGGGGTGAGGGGGCACAGGTGACAAGCAGGGGGACCGGAATCGCAAGTATTCACAGGTGGGCGGTTGGCTGACAGACTAGTAGGGGCGCCTTCTCCCGCCCTCTCAGGGTGCTGGGATGATTCATTCATTCATTCATTTAACATAAATGAGCAGAGGGGACTGCCTGCAGCAGATGGGCTGTTTGTGGCTGGGGGTCCTGGGCAGATCAGGTGAGGCCCATGGGGGTCTGGGCAGGACAGGTGGGGTCTCCCTTGGCCAGAAGAGGTTGGTATTCAGGCTCTCCCAGGGTCTAGGGAGGGAGGGGGAGTGAGGTGTGGGTGAGAAGCAAGGGTGAGCCAGCCAGATCAGACAGATTAGCTTCCCCCACCCTGTTCAGCCAACCAACGTGTAGATTTCGTGCCCTAGAGCACGTGGTGGGTGTCCACCCCTGGAAAAAGGTCAGCGGTGGGGCAAACATATGTTGTGGGAAGCCCCAGAACCGAATCTGGGTACTGCTTTAGGAAAACTGAGCACTTACCAGTGGCCCAGACCGAGCTAGGCACGGGGTGCGGGGAGAACTCAGGTTAATCAGATGTGGTCTACTGCCTAAGCACTGAGCGCAGGGTCTGAAGAGGAGACAGAGGTCCTGGTGGACCCCTGCATAGAACACAGTAGGTGTTGGTGAGTGCCTGCTGCCTATGGGTACAGAAGGCAAAGGTGGGAACAATGACATTCTGTTGGGGGAGGGGCAGGGCCCTCCCACCCCACTTTAATCCTACGGGAAGAGGGGGGCCCCAAAATGGAGTTCAGTCCAATTCATCCAACCTTAGGGCAGTGGGGGGAGGGAAGTGGAGTGGGCATCAGGCTGAAGGAGGGAAAGTGCACAAGCACCTGCTCCCCTTCCATCTTCAACAGGGTGATGTGAGACACCCCCCGCCCCCACCACACACACAACAGAGGGCAAAGGGGGGCAGCTGACAGCGTTGCACGTTACACGACAGAGGCCCTGGCTAGAGAACCCCCTGCTGGCCCTCCAAGCCCTCTGCTGATAACCTGGGGGAGGGGGAGAGTTTGGGGTGCCAAGCCTTGGGGAGATAAAGGGAAGGGAGGACTGTGAGAAGGGCTGTGACAGTTGCTAGCATTTGGTGGCTGGCGCTCATGTGCTTCCTTTCAATAGCGTGAAATCGCTTTCTAAATTAAAAAAATAATAGGTGTTTAATTACACAAGGAAAAAATGAATATATCCCCAATGCAAAAAGAAAAGAAGAAAATTGAAACCCTACAGATAAAACTAAATCGTTGGGTATCTTATCCTTATTCCTACGACGATGTAGCCACCATTATCGCTTTGGTGTTTCCTCTGCAGACCTTTATAAATGCACGTCCATATTTATATCTGTTTTGTAAAAATACATATGGTTTTCCATATCCTGTACTACATGGAACATACAGCTCTTTCTTCATGTGGCTTTTCCAATGTCTGCAGTGTGTCTTGGGGAGCTTTCCACATGGATACGTACAGATGTCCCACTGACCTTTTAAAATGCTATCTAGTATTCTACCAAACGGGGGGTTCCATCGTCTATTAACTCGTGTCCCTGACGGGTGGGCGGTAAGGTTCCTATCATTCTTCTTTGCTTGCTTGCGGGCTCGCAACGTGAGGCTCTTGCAACATACAGCCTCACGTGGATGCTTTGGGGAAAGTGTGTGCTTCCTTCTCAGAGAAGAAGCAGAGGAGAGTCTATCGAAGTGAACATGCATTCAAATTAAAAGATGCCACAGAATTGCCTCCCAGGGTGACTAGAGGCTTTTCTCTCCCACCAGCAGGGCATGAGTATAGAGCAGTGACTTCCCCACATCCCAGCCGGCTTTTGGTCTTATCAAAGTTTTTTTTTTTTTTTTATATTTTTGTCAATGTGACCGGTGAAGAGGGCCATATCCTTGTTGTGTTCATTTGCATTTCCTCCCTACTGGAGAGGCTGATCCTCCCTTGTCCCCTGTGGGCCCAGACATGGGTCATTTCTGGGCAGGAATTGGGGCGCCGGCGAGGGAGGGGCTGTCTGCCCATCTCGGTACTCCGCTGCCCCCTTCAAGCCTTCTTCCACCTCTATGGTTCCAGTAAGAACTTGGAAGTTTCATTATTAAAAAGAAAAAACAACCCCTCCCCCTGCCCCACCAAATGAGGGCTTGAATTTTAAATCCTTTCTTCTTCGCCATCCGATTTCACGTGACGCCATCAGTTTGTGGTGGGCTTTCTGAGGCAAGAATGCTCTCTGACTGTGTGTCACCTTCTGAGAAAGAGATTTAGCCTCTGATGCCTCTTCCTACAGTCTCCCCTCGAACGCTTTTGTAATGTGATCCAGGATTACTCTGGTGCAAATCCTGAGGGAAAAATTCATTGTCCGAGCGCCTCCTTCACTTCTCCATCCTTTTATCCAGGCTCCCTGGGGTGGAGGTGGCCGGACAGGGAGGCCCAAGACCTTTCCAGGAGTTCTGCAGATGCAGAGCTCCCCTATCATCCTCCTCCAGGCCAGCCTCCCTCCCACATCCACAGCCCCATTCCAGCTCCATTTTCCTCCCGCCAGATGTGGACCTCTGCCCTGAGTTAGCCATCCTGCTGAGGGAGGTTCTCAGGCATGTGGAGCTCCTCCCACCGGGGTTTCCAGAGCTCAGCTCCCAGGACCCCATGGAGTGGAGTGCTGACCTACGGATATGCCCGCAGGAGGGCAGGAAAGACTTTCTGGTTTTGTCTTGGAAAGGGCGGTCCCAATCCTGCCTGCGGGCAGAATCCCACTCTACATGAGAACGAGGGGACCCGGAGAGGGGGCCCCTGATGTGAAGAGGTGGAAGGAGATGTGGGCTGGTCTGAAGCGAGGCCTCGCCTTCCTTAGAGGGAAGCCAGGGCCGCCAGGAGACGATGGGGGAGCATTACTCAGCTTGAGAGCTGTCAGTGCTGGGAGAAGGGCAGCGTTTACTGTAAGTTTCTGCCTCTGCTCCCACTCATATCTGCCCTAGACTTGTTTGTTGAGCTGTGATTCATCCTTAGGCTCGTACACACCTTCCTCAACCCTCCCTTCACCTCAAGGAGCATCATTATAAGGAAAATGAAGCTGAGGGACGTCTGGGTCTGGGGACACTGGAAGGCTTGGGGGGGTGCGGTGTCCTAGGCACAGGTGGTTAGTTTAGTTCAGCCTGGACCGCATGTGGCCTTGTTGGACCCGTGGTGCCCTGACACCACGTGGGGGTGCCTTATCTGGCATCATGGTCCTCATTTTCCAAACAAGGCTGTGGAGGCTTAGAGGTGGAGGGGGGTCTTGCCCACAGTCCCAGGACTGGTCAGGGGCAGAGCAGGACCAGACCCCCAGGCCCGATGGACAGACTGTCCAAAAAGGCAGCTCCGGGCAAAGCTGGTCCTCCAGCTTCGTTCTCTCTTCCCTCTCCTGCCAGAGGCTGTTGGGGTGAGGGTAGGAAGACTCCATGCCGGAATCTTTGCTGCCTAGGGCTGAAAAGCACTGGGCATCCTCGGTGGCCTTGCTGGTGGGGAGTGGTGACTTAAACAAATACACATGCACACGTGAGTGTTGCAAGTTAAGTTTTATCTGGGGCAAAATGAGGACCGCAGCCCGGGAGACAACGTTTCAGATAACTCTGAGAAACTGCCCAGATATATAGGAGTTTTGCAACGAAGGACAGGTAATCGGAACGTCAAAAGATTATTGTCAAATAAAGAGAACCAGATATCTTAAGTTAGGAATTTAGCGCTTTTCTATGTATGGGAAGGTGCAAGATTCTGGGCTCACTGAAATCATTCCTCTGATATGCACCTTAGCTATCTGGAGCCTGTATTTTCACATCTTGAGTTTCCTCAGGGCTCACCAGCTCCCATTGGAGGGCTACAATCATTGGTGACTGCGACATCCTTTGTTTATTGATATGGCAGGAAATATTCCACTTATAAATAATCCATTCCATTTATAAATACTCAATTTATCAGGAGGGACTTTTAATATGCCAATCAGTTACTCATTGAGTGCGTAACTCTTCAGGTCCATTCATCCAAGTATTCATTCATTCATTCATAAAAATCTTAAAGGAGCAGCTGCTCTGTGCCAGACATGGCTCCAGGGCTTTCATCCCAGGCTGTTCCTGGTAATTACTCAGCCTCTTGTAGGCCTCTGGGGACAGGCCTCCCTTCCGTCCTGCCCAGGCAGCCCATGCCATCCTGGGTTACTCTGACATCTAGAAGGTCTTTAGGATGTGCTGAAATCTATCTCCTCGCAGCATCTACCCATTGGTCCTGGTTCTGGAAACTGCGGCTATGTAAGCAAGATGTGTCCACCTTCCTCAGAAATGCCTCCCAGTGAGGTGAAGACAGAGAACCCTGAGGGCCCCCCCGCCCGAGGTCTCCCAGTCCATCTCCCAGACCACCCAGGGCCTCCAACGTTTATTCCTCATGTGCCATGGGCGTCAAGGCTGCTCGCAATGTCACTGGGTGGACGTGCGTTGTAACAAAATAGCTTCAACCGAGGAGGTCAACGGAAGGCCCGGACCAGCAATCTCAGCTAACGATAGTCAGCAAAGAATTGCAAACTACCATGTTAAGTTTAAGCACAAAGCAAAGTTTATTTAAGCAAAGGTGCACTCTCAGAGAGGGAGAGAGAGAGAGAGAGAGAGAGAGAGAGAGAGAGCGCGTGCTTGGGCTGTTTCTGAGAGCGGGCTGTTTCAGTGAAGTGAAGCAAGCCCAAAGCAAAGTTCATCGAAGCAAAGGTGCACTCTCAGAGAGAGAGAGAGAGAGCGGGCTGTTTCTGCGAATTGAAAGCAGCATTCCTATACAGGCTAAGGGCTCTTTTAAGGAGCACTTTGCAGGGAGGCGGGGGTGACGGACAGGGGATCACTATTTGATTGACAGTCCCAAGCTCTGCAACGAGTTTACTGCTGTGCATGCTCTCACCACTGAATCGCTAAGAAACACCCACTTGGGGGCAAAACCACAGTGTAGATTTTATTATAATTATGATATAATGAGTTTGGGTTTACTATAGGTTATACGTCTGTCTAGTCTGGGCACGCACAGCCTGGGGACCTCCTCTTGTGTTACGGTGCCCCTCTTTATCAGGATAAGCTGCCCACCACACGGCCATAGTTTCACCTGTTCTGGGTGGGGGTCAAGGGAGAGTCCCCAGAGGGCTGGGTGCGTGACTCGATTTCTTCTTGTTTTTCTCTCCATTGTCACCTCCTTGCTGCTAATGTCTGACTAACTACCTAATGTTACCGGTTCATCCATTCCACAAATGTTTATCAAGCACCTACTGTGTGCCAGGGAGTGTTCTGGAGGCTTCAGGTGCCTCCAGGCCAGCACACCAGGTCTCTGCCTCATGGAGCTGACATTCCTCCAGGTTGACAGACAGTGAATGGACGGTGCTCCTTGCAGTGGAGAAGATTCTAACCAGGTAGTGTGAGAGGGCCTCAGCTACCCTAGGTGGGGAAAACAGGATGGCCTCTCCCTGGGAGGTGGGAACAACACAGGAGTGAGAACTGGAGGAACAGGACGGAGGCCAGTGTGGTGAGTGGCGTGAGAGGGTGGCGGGGAAGCAGGGAATAACACGGACTTCTGTCTGTGCTTGGAGGGTTGTGCCGGGGGAGTGACATCTGTCTGTCTGCTGGGGATGGGGCAGGACGGGGAGCCGGAAGCCCTGCTGTTGCTGTGGTCCAGGGGAGGGGTGGGTGGAGACGTGAAAACAGGAGAGTACTTTGGAGCTAGAATCGATAGGACCTGAGTATGGATTGGGTGTGAGTGCAGAGGGCAAGATGGGAATGGGGGATCCTGTCCAGGTTTGAGGGCTCCGCACCTGGCTGAATGGTGGTGTCGTTTACGGAGGTGGGAAAACTGGGTATGGGACAGAAAGGTGTTTTGGAGAAAAGCACGAGTTCTGTTTTGCACATGTCCAGTGTCAGTGTGGGGTTGAGTGTTGGAGTGGGGAGCTCTCTGCAGAGCTTGGGCCCCTGATGTGGTGCTGCCTGGCGGGGGTGGGGTGGGGTGGGGTGGGGATGGGGGAGGGAGCATCAACCCTCCCTCAATGGAGCCACCTTGCTTCTATTGATGTGGGCCAAGACCCCACATCTTTTGGGGGACCCTATGTTTTCCTGTTGATTCATTCCAACCCAGCGGTAGGATCTTCCATTCGTCCTGGTTACATTTTTTTTTTTTTTTTTTTTGGCTATGCCGCATGGCATGGGGATCTTAGTTCCTCAACCAGGATCGAACCTGTGCCCCCCCCAGTGGAAACTCGGAGTCTTAATGGCTGGACCGCCAGGGAATTCCATCTCATCCTGGTTACATTTGATATTCGTTTTCTCTTGCTGATGTAACAATCACAAATTTGGTGGTTTACAACAGCACAAATTTATGACCTTATAGCTCTGAAGGTCAAAAGTCTAAATAAAACAGGTCACAGCAGGGCTGCATTTCTTCCGGATACATTAGGGGGAAATCTGTTTCCTCGCCTTTTCCAGCTCCCAGAGGCTGCCTGTACTCCTTAGCTCATGGCCCCCAATCACTCTGGCCTCTGCTTTCATTGTTCCAGTTCCTTCTCTGACTCCGCCCCTCCTGCCTCCCTCTTATAAGGACCCCTGTGATTACATAGGGGCCACCAGGATGATCCAGAGTGATCTCCGCATCTCAAGACCCTAAACTTAGTCCCGTCAGCGTAGCCCCTTTTGCTGTATAAGTTAACATATTCACAAATTGCAGGAATTAGGACGTGGACGTTTTTAAAAATAAACATTTGTATTTATTACAGAAAAAGTAGAAAATAAACATACAGAGAAGAAAATTAAAAGCACCTATAAGCTCACTTAGTGTGTATCTTTTTTTTAAATTTTTATTTTATATTGGAGTATAGTTGATTTACAGTGTTGTGTTAGTTTCAGGTGTACAGCAAAGTGATTCATTTAAACATATACATATATCTATTCTTTTTCAGATTATTTTCCCATATAGGTTATTACAGAATATTGAGTAGAGTTTCCTGTGCTATACACACAGGGAACTCTTGTTGATTATCTAGTTTATATATAGTTGTGTGTGCATGTTAATCCCAAACTCCTATTTTATCCCTCCCTGCCACCTTTCCCCTTTGGTAACAGTTAGTTTGTTTTCTATGTCTATGAATCTCTTTCTGGTTTGTAAATAAGTTCATTTGTATAATTTTTTTAGATTCCACATATAAGTGATATGATATTTGTCTTTGTCTGACTTACTTTACTTAGTATGATAATCTCTAGGTCCATCCATGTTGCTGCAAATGGCATTATTTCATTCTTTTTCATGGCTGAGTAATATTCCATTGTATATATGTACCACATCTCCTTTATCCATTCATCTGGTGATGGACATTTATGTTGTTTCCATAGGTTGTGGACATTTTTGAGGACCATTATTCCACCTACCACATACTTCATGTCATCTTTTTTAAAAAGTCTTTTTTAAAATTGAAGTAGAGTTGACATACAATATTTTATTAGTTTCAGATATACAGCATAGTGATGCGACATTTATTGATATGTACTTTACGAATTGATCATCACAATAAGTCTAGTAACCATCTGTCACCACACATATTACGATGTTAGTGACAATATATTCCCTATGCTGTACGTTACATCCACATGACTTAATTAATTTTATAAGTGGAAGTTTATACCTTTTAATCCCCTTCATCTATTTTGCCCCCACTCCGCAACCCTGTCAAATCTTTTTTTGGAGACAGTAGAACATCATGGTTAAGGGTCAGCCTGCCAAGTTTACACCCTGCCTCTGACACTTACCATATGGTGCTCTTGGGCAGGTTAAGTCACTTCTCTGGGCCTCAGTTTCCCCATCCATAGAATGGGGATACTCATAGTAGCTAACTTGTAGGGCTGATGGAAGGATTATATGGAATATTAGATGAAAAGTGCTGAGAACAGCTCCTGGCATGTGGTGAGGGCTGTGTGGAGGTAAGCCATTATTAAGTGCCTGTTGTATGCTGGGCATCGTGGATGCAGGATGCAGGTGAACCAGTTACAGTCCCTGCCCTCCAGGGCGGCAGCATGGGAAGTGGAACATGGAAGGCAGTGTAATCAGTACTGTGTGGAGAACTGTCCCAGGCCTGCGGGAGCCCACAAGTTCCTGTCCTCACCTCTGCCTGGGTTGGAGGGGAAAAGCTCCTGGAGGGATGGAGGAGGTGGCCAGCCTGTACAGTTTGGGATGACAGGCTCTGTGCCATGGATACTGCCAACGTCCTCACCAACATCGAGGTCACACGGACCATCAGCAAGGGCGTCTGGGGCGGGCCCGGGGCTTGCTCTGGAAGCTCCGTCAGCAGGTTTCACGTGAGGGGCTCTGCACCTCCAGGGGGCTGAGAACTCCCAGAGGCATCGTCCATGGCCTCATTTCATTGCCTGCCGTGAGCCCCACATTATTCCCGTGCTCGGGGAGGGCATGGTCCCCTGAAATGGTTCCAACCGTCCAGGACCATGAAACTCCTAAACCAAACCTTCACCTTCCCACCCAGGACACATGCTCTCTCTGTCCTGACAGTCCGGGGGTGGGGCTGGGCCCAGCTTCCGCCCCGTGCAGACTGGGAGGACAGAGATGGTCCCTGCCGACGCCATCTGGGCAGGTGGGCTGACGCTGGGGAAGGCACCCCAGGCACCTCCAAGAGGGCTTGGAAAGCCGAAGTACCACTGGGGAGCTGACTCTCCGCCCATCCTTACTCTTCGACACCATCAAGTTTTCATTGGCGTTGCTAGTGTCCCTTGGTGGCTGGCTCTACAGGGGACTGTTATTCCAGGAAGGGGGTGGACTTTACCACGTCTGAGGTATAGCTGAGTGTGCATTTCAGACACTTGCTGTGGCCCCAGGACCTCCAGGAAGGCTATTATCTGAACAACAGGCTCACATGGCTGGCTTGGGGTTTCTCCTGGGCAGGAGGGTCGTCAGTGGGAAGCGAGGAATAAGAAGTTGCGGAATTTGGGCTCCGAGGCCAGACCTTGGTTTTGTTACTCACCTCCATCCTGTCCAACCCCTCACATATTAGCTGCTCTACAACCCTTAGTGGCTCCCTACTGCCAAAGGCAGTATTTCCCAAAGTCACTTCCAGGGAATCGTAGTTCCACGAGGAAAGGGCTCTACAGCCAGCTAAGTTTGGGAAACAGTTTGTCTCTCTACTCCCATTTCCCCACCCCGAACCTTTCCTTGGAGAATCAGGCAGCAAGTAAGCAGATAAAAGGCTCTGAGAAACCTCTCAAATGGAACCCAGGGATTCTTTGTGTTTCCTTTCTTGTTTTGCTTGTCACCTGCTGACATCCTGCAGCACCAGTGTTTGCTGGAACGCAGGGTGGGAAACGAGAGTTCAGTCAGTGCAGACTGAGGCCCTGAGTCCTGGGCCTCCTGTCCTGCTTTCACTGTCCAGCCCATCAAGACACTGAATGCCCCACAGCTCTATTCTTGCCGGCCTCTGTACCTTTGCCTCTGCGGAGCTTTCTGTCTGAGATTCCCTCCCCTCAAGAATCCTTCAACAAAACAAAGCAAAACAAAACAACCCCCAAAACGGAAGTTCTCCTCCAGGAACCATCATGAATCTCCCGTTAGTTCTTTTTCTCTGTTTATCTCATGACTCTTATGTTATTCCACTTTGTGCTAGTGATTCGTGTATTTTCCTGATCCCATCTGTGAGGGTCCCCTTCATCATTCATTCCATGGATTGTTATTTAGTGTCTCCCATGTGCCTGTCCTGGGAGCTGTCTTCACGAAACATCACTGTCTGGAGTTGGCCTCTGTGTCGTCCCCAGCACGTAGCACAGGGCCTGGTTCCTGCTGGGCCTTCAGTGAATGAGTGGTAGAGGGGACTCAGGGTTACTCTTTGTCTTCTCGGGAGGGGCCCTGTTTTCTTTTCTTTTTTAAACCCCACATTTGTTTATTTATTTATTTTTGGCTGTGTTGGGTCTTCGTTTCTGCGCGAGGGCTTTCTCTAGTTGTGGCAAGCGGAGGCCACTCTTCATCGCGGTGCGCGGGCCTCTCACTATCGCGGCCTCTCTTGTTGCGGAGCATAGGCTCTAGAGCGCAGGCTCAGTAGTTGTGGCTCACGGGCCTAGTTGCTCTGCGGCATGTGGGGTCCTCCCAGACCAGGGCTCGAACCCGTGTCCCCTGCATTGGCAGGCAGATTCTCAACCACTGCGCCACCAGGGAAGCCCTTATTTTCTTATCGTGACTGTCATTACTACAAAATCAGTGGCTTGAAACAACGCAGATTATTATCTTTCGGGTCTGTAGTTCTTAAGTCCGAAATGGTTGTCCCTGGGCTGGAATCAAGGTGTAGGCGGAGCTGTGCTCCTCTCTGGAGGCTCCAGGGGAGAATCCAGTCCCTTGTCTTTCTGGCTGCCAGAGGCCACCTGCACTCCTTGGCTCGTGGCCCCTTCCTCCGTCTTCACTCCAGCTGCATAGCATCCGTCTGATGCTGCACCCGTCCTGTCTCCTTCTCTGACACGCTGACTCTGACTCTTCAGCCTCCCTCTTTGCACTTTTAAGGACCCTTGTGGTTACATTGTGCCCCCTATAATCCAGGATCATCACCCCTTCTCAAGGTCACCGATTAGCAATTTTAATTCCATCTGCCACCTTAATTCCCCATTGCCATTTAAGGTGACATAGGTTCTGGGGATTAGGGCATGGACATCTTTGGAGGGGGACTATTCCGCTGACCACAGACCCCTTCCTTTTTTTTTTTGAATTGGTACAATTCTTTTTTTAAAAAATTAATTAATTAATGTTTGGCTGCACTGGGTCTTCGTTTCTGCACGCAGGCTTTCTCTAGTTGTGGCGAGCGGAGGCTACTCTTTGTTACCTTGCGTGGGCGTCTCATTGCGGTGGCTCCTCTTGTTGCGGAGCACGGGCTCTAGGCGCACGGGCTTCAACAGTTGTGGCACATGGTCTCAGTAGTTGTGGCGCACGGGCTTAGTTGCTCCGCAGCATGTGGGATCTTCCTGGACCAGGACTCGAACCCGTGTCCCCTGCATCGGCAGGTGGATTCTTAACCACTGTGCCTCCAGGGAAGTCCCACACAGACCTCTTCTCATCTTCCTGCATCCCACATGGAAGATACTCAGTGAGGATAAACTCATCAACTCTCATAAACTTCATCTCAGAGGAGGTGCTTACCTGTTTCTCCTGCCAGGGGCTCCAGGCTCCTTCCTCTTCCTTCCAGGCTCTTTCTGTATCTACTGTCTTTGGGTTTTATCTCCAGCTATGAGGCCAGGCTGCATGGAGCCATACACAGTTCCCCTCAGCTTCCTGGAGACCAGAGGTAGGAACTGGATCCCGAACATAGGTGTGATGGCCGTGAGGGATACGGCCAGGACAGGGACACGCTGTGTGTCATGGGTGTGTGTAAAGTCGGGGAGGAGGATGACTTCAGTTTCATGTGGTCTCTTGGTCTGGAGCTCAGGTGAACCCTCAGGGTGGAGGGAGGGTTCAGATCCCCCAGGACTAGGAGATGACAAAGCCCAGCCTGTTGGCAGAATAGCCTAGTGGTTACTTACTAGGTTTCTGTGGCCAGAAACCCGTGAACATGTCACCTTATACGGCAATGAGAATTTTGGAGCTGTGATTAAGGGTACAGACCTTGAGATGGGGAGATTAGCCTGGATTATCCAGGTGGGCCCAATGTCCTCACACGAGTCCTTAAAAGCAGAGAAACTTTCCTGGCTGCATTAAAGAGAGATGACACAAAAGAAGAGGGAGATGTGATAGGAGAAGGACTCTCCCCACTGTTGTGTGCTTTACAGATGGAGGAAGGGGGCCGCAAGCCAAGGAATGCGGCAGCCTCTAGAAGCTGGAACGACTTTAGTTGACAGCAAAGAGACGGGACCTCAGTCTTAACCACAAGGAAATGGATTTTCCCCTAGAGCCTCCAGCAAGGACAGAGCCTTGTCCACATCTTGATTTTCGCCTGCTGAGACCTGACCTGGATGAGGGTGATCAGGGAGTGGGGGGCGTGCCTGGGGAAGAGGAATGCATGAATGAGATCTGAAGGATGAGTTGGGATGTGCTGGACCTGGTGGATGGGATGCTCAGGGGAACAGCGTGTACAAGGCTGCTGGAGGGTGCACGTGGGAATGGGAAGAAGGCTGGTGGGAGAGGGCGCCTGAGGTTGCACAGGCCAGATGGGCCAGGGCTGGCCCGGCAGGGTCTCTTGGGCCACTGTCAGGACTTTGGCCTTTGTCCATAGTTCGGTTGGAAGCCATCTCCTCATCTTCAACAGGGCGGAGGGGAGGAGGCCAGATCTGTGTTTTGAAAAGATCGCTCTGGCGTCTGCACTGTAAGTGGGATGCGGGGGATGGGTGGATGTGAGGAGACCCTGGCTGGCCATTCTCAAGCCCAGAGGCGGGGAGGTGAGGAAGAGCTGGTGGGTTTGAGAGTAGAGCTGGAGGTTAAGCAGACGGGATGAGGGAAGCAGAGCCTGCTGGATAAGAGCCTGAGCCACATGGCTAAGGCCAAATCCTGTCTCTAACACTGCCTAGCTGTGGGACTTGAGGCAAGTTTCTTAACACCGCCGTGCCTCAGTTTCCCCATCTGTAAAATGGGATAGATGGTAGGTCTAGGTGAGGCCTGGGATTCTGCATTTCTAGCAAGTTCCCAAGTGGTACCAATGCCACTGGGCTCCGACACCTCACCGTGAGTAACAGAGGTGCGGGTGGGGTGCGCCTCCCAGCTCTGCCCAGCTCCGGCCCTTGTGGGTATTTTGCATCTGACCTGACTCCTCCATCTCCCGCCCCAGCGCCTCGCCCTCAGCTCTAGGCTCTCGGCTTCTACAGGTATGGCCTTGCTCCTGTGTCTCTGCAGCTGTGGCCAGGTGGGGCTTTTTTTTTTTTTTTTTTTTTTTTTTTGCGGTACACGGGCCTCTCACTGTTGTGGCCTCTCCTGTTGCGGAGCACAGGCTCCGGACACGCAGGCTCAGCGGCCATGGCTCACGGGCCCAGCCGCTCTGCGGCATGTGGGATCTTCCCGGACCGGGGCACGAACCTGGGTCCCCTGCATCATCAGGCGGACTCTCAACCACTGCGCCACCAGGGAAGCCCCAGGTGGGGCTTTTTGAAAGTGAAATTTACCAGGTTTTGTAGGGAAAACCAAATCAACCTGAAAATAAGTCTAGAAATGGGAAGGTTTCAGGCCACTCCGTCTTTATCTTGATGCCACTAAGCTTGGGCCACAGGCCTCTGGTTACATAGCTCATCACCCTGTGGACAACTTGCTCTGCCTCAAACCTGCTGGGGAACCCCATCCAAAAGCCCCCCCCTCCCAGGCCTCGGACTTCCCCCTCCCACTCTCCCCTTTCTGACCCCCCCTTCCCTCCCAGGCTGGGGTCAGAGGGTGGCCCAGCTGTCTCTCCCCCTTCCCCAGGGGCAGCAGGCGTTGATGGGCCATCCAGGGTCTGGGCCCACGGCCAGCGGAAACTGGCAGGGCCCTCACAATTCAGAGGCTGCTGTAGACGCCGGGGCTGCTGCTTTCTCTGCCAGGAGCTGCTATGGGTGAAGGGCCCATGTGAGTGGGTAGTAGGAGACCAAGGGGGGTGGAGGCAGTGGGGCAGATGGGGAGATGGCAGAAGGAGGGCAATGAATGGGGCCGGGGGTGAGGGCTGAGCCCGGGTGGGGGCCAGCTTTGGGGTACCACGGACAACGCTGCTAAGGCAAAGCTCAGGGCCCCGGTTCCACCCCTCTCTAGTTTCCGGGCTGGGAACACCCTGGGAAGATGGGGTTGCCTCCCCGACTGGAGTGCCGGCCCTGGACGGAGTTCTGGGACCCGTCAGCTCTCCAGCACACAGTAGGTGTTTGGTGTAGCCCTGGAGTGGTCAGGTCAGCTGACTGGACTCAGAGCCTGACCCTCCACAAGATGTGTGCTCTTGGGCAGACTCTTCACCTCTCCCAGACAGATTTCTGTGCTAATAGGGTCTCACAGGGCCCTTGGGCTCAGTAAGTGCTGTTGTTACTTCTGCAACGTGTGTGCATTGCATTGACCCATTTTCTGGGCGCTTGTAAAGCCATGACATCATAGTCAAAGAAAAGTCCCCAGTGTCTTTTCCAGAGAAGGCCAGTCACAGGGGCCTGGGGATGTCTGGGATGAGTGCTAGGGGATGGGGTGAGCTATGCCCCAGCCTGGACCCCACCTACATCTCTGGGAATGGCTGGGGGAAGCCGGGGTCGGCCCCTCCATGGGGTCGGGGGGGCCAGCCCTTCTCCCATAAGCCCCACCCGGGAACGGAGGCCCCCAAGTTCTCTACTCCCTTCTTGGGGCTCTGGTGGGCTTCAGCTGGACATCCTGGCTGAAATCCCACTGTCCCTGGGGACGGTGAGAAGCTCGCGCCCCCTGGTGGCAAACTACGGATTTACACAGATTTATTGTTGAAAAGAGCTGCCCTCTCCTTCCTGAGCACTTAGAATCCTAGGGGGTGCTACTATTTACACATGCGGTTTTGCACAATTGCTTTATTTCGCTCTCTCTCTTTATGTATACACTTTATTCTTATCACCTTTTACTGGACCTTTGGCTAGTTAGTTGCAGACATTTTGATCCTTCACGCCTGCCTATTTTAGCATGTTTCTTCTACAAAAAGGACATCTCTTACATAAACAAGTGTTCAGGCATTCAGCTGGATAGAACATAATCAAATGTAAAGCCCACATTCAAATCTCGCCAGTTATCTCAATATTCTCCTTTATAGCATATCCCCCTTCCCCGCCTGATTCAGGATCCAATCCACACATTGCGTTCAGTTCTCAGTCTTCAGCCTCTTCATACTGGAACATTCCACAGCTCTTCCTCATCTTTCATGCAGTGGCATTTTTAGAGTCCAGGCCAGTTGTTTTGTAGCACACCCCTCAGTTTGGGTTTATCTGATGTTTCCTCATGATTTGATTCAGATTGTGGACTTTTGGTAGGAAGACCACCGATGTGATGTGGCGTCCTTCTCAGCACATTGGACCTTTCTCATTTTCATGATGGGCAGCCTGTGGCCCAGAAAGGGAGAGAGAACTGAGGACACAGTGAAGCTCAAAATCTCCTGTCTGCGCTTAGTTGCTGTGTGACCTTGGGTGGGTAACTGCACCTCTCTGAGCTGCAGTTTCCTCATCTGTAATGTGGGGTGGTGATCTGGCCCCAAAGGGCTGGGGGTGGCCTAAAGGAGGTGATGTGTGACTCATGGTTGGTGGCGGGGGAGTGATAGGTAATACCATGGGTTCCCTCTTCTTCTCTGCCCCTCCCAGCCCTCCACTGACCCAGGGTGAGGTGGCAGGAGATGAAGGACAAGCATTTGGGCTCCCCTCAGCTGTCCCCTCAGGCCCTGGGAGAGTGATCAGGGCCACGTCCCCGTCAGAGCCCACAGCTATCAGTGAGAGGAGCAGGCAGGCCAGGAGGGGAAAACCCAGGCCAAGGGCCCAGAATTTCCCACACAATCAGCAGGCCTAGCAGGGCTGAACCCTCACACCACCTGCCCCCCAGCCCACCCCAGCCACAGGCTTCCGAGCTCGCATGGTGAGACGCTGTGGGTCAGGGAGAAGCTTGGGTTGTCCTGGCAGGTCTCTGCCCCTAGACAGGCTCTGTTTACTTGAGAAGAATGAGATTCCTCTGGAGGGGATGGCTGGGCGCCATTGGCAAACAGACTGTCCTCAAGGCCCCGGGCTCTGGATTACATGAGACGCATAAGTGCTGTGTGACTGGTGTCTGCAAATGTAGGTTATGTTTATCATTTCGAATTTATGTGGCAACATTTCAGATGTGCAGACAAAGAAAAATGAAGAATGTAGTTGACACTCCACGTGTCCACCTTCCAGCCACGCTGGCCTCCTTGCTGCTCTCTGCCCATAGCAGACGTATTCGTTTATTATTTTCACAGTTCCCTCGGGTGGAGAAAAGACTAGGGAATCCCCTTGGGCCGGCCAGGCCTCTCCCCAGCAGGTAAAAGGCTTCTGCTTTCCTCCCCCAAACCAAGAAAGCCCCTACCTCATTCATCCCATGAGTGGCCACCTCCTGTCTGCCAGGCATCATCTCGGATGCTGAAGACACAGAGGTGGGACACAGCTCCCTCCTCCCCTGTCTCCCCCACTCCCTCCCACTCTCCCTTCCTGGAGCTCCCTGTTATGGGTCTTCCCAGAAACCTGCTTCATGCTCCCCTCTCATTCAGCAGGAAGGACAAAGTTCCTTCCCCCAAACTCAGCAGAGGCTCTCCTCTCATGAACCAGCCCCTAACAGAGGGGCTTAGCTTTCAAGGAGCCCTGGGAACACTGGGGAGCTTGTTAAAAATGCCTATTCCTTAAAAAAAATGAGTCCTGACTCTACTTCACACCAGACACCAAAATGAAATCTGAATAGGAAAGGCTAAGTAACACCATCTAGAAGACAATGTAGGAGAATATCTAAATGCATTGGGTGGGCAAATATTGGACATTAAATAGGACATTAACTGTAAAAGTAAAGATTGATACATTGATTGCACTTCATTAGAACTAAGAACCCTGTTCATCACAAGACTCCAGTAAGAAAGTGGAAAGGCAAACCATAAGATGGGAGATGAGGTTTGCAGTGCATATATTCAAAAAGAACTTGTATCCAGAATATATAAAGAATTCCCACGTATCAGGAAGAAAAGTCGGACAATCTAATTTTTTAAAAAATGGACAAAAGACCTGAATATGCATCTTACAAGAGAGAATATCCAAACAGCTGATAAACATGTGAAAAAGTACCCAACATCATCACTCATCAGAGAAATGCAAATAAAAGACGCAATGAAATTCCACTATATGCTCACCCAAATGGCTAAAATTAAAAAAAACTGACTATACTAAGTGTTAGCAAAGATGTGGGGCAACTGGAACACACACCCTGCAGTGAAATGTCAATTAGTACAATTTAGAAAACTGTATGGAGAATGAATCAGAGCCAAGCGTACACATACTTTGGCCCTACAATTCCACTCCTGGGTATACATCCAATGGAAATGTGTGCATATGTGCACCAAAACATAGGTACAAGCAGGTTCCTAGTGGGATTATTCATAATGATCAAAAAAGTGGAAACAACCCAAAGGTCCATCAAGAGTAGAGTAGAGGGGCTTCCCTGGTGGCGCAGTGGTTGAGAATCTGCCTGCTAATGCAGGGGACACGGGTTCGAGCCCTGGTCTGGGAGGATCCCACATGCCGCGGAGCAACTAGGCCCGTGAGCCACAACTACTGAGCCTGCACGTCTGGAGCCTGTGCTCCACAACAAGAGAGGCCGCGATAGTGAGAGGCCCGCACACCACGATGAAGAGTGGCCCCCGCTCGCTGCAACTAGAGAAAGCCATCGCACAGAAACGAAGACCCAACACGGCAAAAATAAATGAATAAATTAATAAACTCCAACCCCCAACATCTTCAAAAAAAAAAAAGAGTAGAGTAGATACATTGTGCGTATTCAGGGGATGCAATACTGCAAGGCAGTGAACTTGAATGAATGGTTGCTGTTTGCAACAATGTGGGTGATTCTCACAATAGAATTTTGAGTTAAAAAAGCCAGTTGCCAGGGTGTACGTTTCTATCTAGGTAAAGTTCTAAAGCGGACAAAACAAATCTCTGGTGTAGAAGTCAGGTTAGCGGGGGGGGGGGACTTTCGTGGCGGGAAGGGGCAGGAGGTGGGTGCTGGGTACTAGTATCTTGTTTCTGGATCTGGGTGCTGGTGGCAGGATGTGTTTATGCTGTAAAAATTCAGTGTGTATATACTTGAGATCTGTGTGCTTTTCTGCATGAGTGCTAGACATCAACAGACAAGTTTACCAGAGCTTCTTGTTGCTGGGCCCATGCTGGAAGCCAAGTAGGAAGCAATTGAATTATTCCCAGGGAGAGAGGCTGGGGGCTGGGACCAGGTGGAGGAGGTGGGGATGTTGGTCCGAAGGGGCTGAGAGAATTTGCTGATGGGCTGGGTGTGAGTACTGGAGGAGAGCGTCAAGGGAGATTTCAAGGTTTAGGGCCTGAGTTATGGAAGGCTGGGGTTGCCTCCACCTCCGCTGGGAAGACCAAAGGTGGAGCGGGTTCCAGGAAGTTTCTGTCCTGACTTCTATAACGTGAGGCTCCACCTCAGGCCTGGCCTGATAGCAAGTGGAGACCAGGCCTCCTGGGACCTGAGGGGCAGGATGGAGGGTGGGTGTCTGGGACCCTCCTGGTCTCACCAGTGTGTTTCACCCTCCAGGGTCGAGTCTCCGAGGATGCCTGTGGAGGGGACTCCAGCCGCTACTACAACGAGGCTGCCGGGAAGTGCTGCTACCGCTGCCCCGAGTGTGAGTAGGGGTGTTGGGAATGGGGACGAGAGGGGAGTTTTGTCCTCAGGTTACAACACTCCTGGGAGATTGGTGAGTGGGAAAGACCCGAGCCAACATCGTCATTGCCATTGGCTACAGGTTTTAATGAACAGCTGCTCCTTGTTGAATTCTCCCGGCGTATACACTAGTCTGAGGCCTCCCGCGCACTGCGTCCTCCCATAGGATCTTCACCATCATCCTTGGTCATCGCCATTTTGCAGATGAGACTTTTAGGGGTGCTGCAAGGTTAAGCAAGTTGCCCAAGGTCACAGAGCTGGGAAATGGGGGAGCCAACTGGGGCTGGAGCCCAGGGTTCTATGACCCCAGAGCCTGGGCTATTGACACCCCCTGACCGCCGCTCATTTCCGGACCTACGAGCAGTTGGCAAGCCTCAGCTTTCCTGCCCTGGGAACTCGTTTTTCCCAGGGCTGCCAGGACTATAGCTCACTTGGGGACCAGTCTCCGTGCCCAGAGCTCACTTCCTGGAAGGCTCACCTGCCCCCAGCACAATGGTGGGCCCCATGAGTAGCTGAAGGGCACCAACAGGAAATCCTTCCAGAACAGGCATGGGTCTTGTTCTCCCCACTTTGCAGATGAGGCTCAGGGTCACAAGGTCATGAAGCATCCCCATTCCCTGTGGTTGTCATCAAAGTCTCAAGGCACATCCAGTGGCCTTAGCTGCAAGGGGCTCAGCTGTGGTCTCTGACCTCCGGGAACAGGGACTCATAGTTATGCCAGCAGAGGGTGTGAGGGAGGACTGCACCTATGGGCTCATCATAACTGCCTCTCGCTTTGAGGACAGCAAGCCACTGGAAGTGGGCAAGGGTCTTCAGGACAGGTAGAGGGCCCAGCATTGCTGTCTGGAGGATGGCGACAGGCCACAATGCACAAGATCGCCAAGGGTATGTGGCCCGAGCTGGGCAGGAACCCTGGTCAGTCTGTTCCTAGACCTGCAGCCTCTTTGCTCCACCATGAGCGCAGACCCAGCCCGTGCTCAGGCCACCAAGGACCAAGAGAAATATTTTGGGAGAGAATTTGATACTTTTTATTTCCAAAAATGATTGTAAGAGGTCATTGTAGGGGAAAAAGTAGAACTTCATTGGACTGTCTCGCTTTTATTTTCTGGTTTAGTGTTGGACTTGAAGTATGTAACAGGTGGGTTCCCCTGCTTTTTTAGTGCTTGGGACTTTAGTGCCTTAAGGGCTGGCCACCCACATACCCACCCACCCACGTAACTGCCTGTCTACCTAGCTGTTCTTTCACTCACTCACTAACCTGTCCATCTCTCCCTCCTCCTGCCTCCCATCCCCCTTCCCTTTCTTTCTGCCACCATACATCTACCTATCTGTCTCAGTCTGCTCAGGCTGCCATAACAAAATACCGCAATACTGCAGACTGGGGGCTTAAACAACACTGCATCTCCCCAGGAGAGCAGCGGTCAGGGTTCCTGAGTGGTGTGGCCCACAGGGCTCTGTGACTTTCCATAGGACCTGCAATCCCAGCCACAGGGAGAAAGACAGACACTTCCTTCCCATGCCCCCCAGCCCCCCTTGATGCCTGCCTGGCAGGGCTTGATGGGGAGTGGGTGGGGAGAGAGAGGGTGACATCTCAGTCTCAGGCTCCCTCCACTTAGATGCTGTAACTTGGGAAAAGGGGGCTCCCTTCCCCCACATGTTCGGTCTCCAAGGCCCAGTGACCGGGGGTGGCTGAGCGCCCCATGCTGGTGTGGTGGGCGGGGCATTTTGCTGGAGTTTTATTGACCCTGTGCTTCCGGGCATGCAAGAAAGGAAAAATGAAAAACCCACAAAAACCCCTTCCTTTGTCTCTCGGGGAAATTTCTGACATTTTGCCCGCTGTCTGCAATCAGCACTCAGCTGTGTACCGGGGCCGGTTGGTGGAGGAAGGAAACGGGGAGACCTTTGAGATTGAGAAATTAAGATGTCATCAGATCCCTCCTCCCACCCAGGCCTGTTATGCCGTTTCTAACATCCTCAACAGTTGATCCCCAGCCCTCTGCTTACACACCCCCCAGTGACGGGGAGCTCACTTACTGACTCATAACAACAGCAATGGTTATCATTGGTGGAGCATGTGCCACGCCAGCCACAGTGCTGAGCCCTGTAACTCTCTTAGCTCATTGAGCCCTGATAGGAACCCCAAAGAGGAAACTTGCACACGGCGAGGATCAGGGATTTGCCCATGGTCACACGCTAGTAAGTGGCTCAGGCGGGGCTCAAACACGGCTGTCTAACTAGAGTCCTGAGCCCTTCGCTCTTATTTGGTGCTGACCCCGAGGCATTGCATTTGGAGAGGCAGCAGGACATACCAGTGAAGAGCCTGTGTGCGGGCTACCCCCCTTCCTATTCTGCACCCTCCTTCCTGGATCACCCTACCTTTTGTGCCCACACTCACCCCCCATAGGAGGGGTCTCCCCTGCAGGCGTGGGGGGATGATGTGAAGCCAGGCCTGGTGTTAGGCAGAGAGCACAGTTTGTTTGGGGCCAGGCGGGTGTACCCCATCTTGTCCTGGGGGAGCTGAGGGTTTCTCCAAGGAGGAAGCGGAGGCCTCCCCTGCCCTCCCTGCTCTGGCTGAGCTCGGCTGGTCCACAGTTCCCTCCCCATTTGCACTCCTTCTTCAGGGCAACAGGGGGGACACTCGACAAACATCTTTCAGCCCCAATTCCAAAGCACAAGAAGAAAGCATCTGGTTCCCCAAGGCGAGGACTGCCCTGGACCACTGCTAGTGGGGCGGGGGCGGTGGGAATGAGGGCAGTTCTCCAAGAAGGGCAGCCTGTGGGCTGAAAAGTCCTTCCAAAATATGTCTGCTGCAACAGGCAGTTAGCATCTGGGAACCATGAGAACACACTCCTGGGGGACCTAACCTTGTTGGAAAATGCAGGGTGGACTTCCTTGAGGAGGTGGCATCCAAAGGCATCCTGAGGACAAGCAGGGGTTGGCCAGGCCAAGGTGGGGAGGAGGTGTGCTCTGGTTAGAGGACACAGAATATGCCAAGGCCTGGAGTGGGCAAGGATGGGCATTCAAGACCTGGGAGGGGCTCCATTTGGCGGAAGCAAAAGGGGTGAAGGGGGTTGGGGAAAGGCAGGGCGGAGGGGCTGGCGGCCCAGACTCAACGAAGAGCAGTTCTGCCCGTGGGAGTTTCGGGGGCCAAAGCAGCTGGCGCCGGCCTGCCTAATGCTGAGGCAGAGATGAGAGGTAGTGACCGGAAAGTGAGGACAAACTGTGAGAACATCTGGAGTCAGAAAGGCGCTGAGCGGAGACTGGGAGGATCAGGACAGAGGGACACTTGGGAACCAGTTCTCAGAATCAGCACAATCCCTGAGCCTTTCTTAACCATTTCGTTTCTGATTCTGAAAGTGGTGCTCAGGGGAGAAGATCTACGTGAAAGATGGGAAAAGAAGAAACTAGCAGTCAATAAACACTCATCATTTTTCTGCTCCCTCTACTCCAGGGCCCATGGCCTTTCTGTCCTCTGCACAAGCCACGCCTTTTCCTCCCCTAGGGCCTTTGCACTGGCCATTACCTCTGCCTGGAATGCTCCCAGCCCACCCCCACCCCGGCCCCTGCCCAGCTGCGTCCTTCAGTCCTTTGGGACTCAGTAGGCCCCCCCATCCCCCGCTGTCTCACTCTGTCACTCCACTCTCCACTGCTTTCCTCTCCCTGAGCTCCTGCTGTATGTTCTTTGGAGTCTGTCTCTGAAGTCTGAACCCACTTGCTAATTTCTTTTTTTTAAATATTTATTTATTTGTCTGCGTCGGATCTTAGTTGCCGCACGCGGGATCTGTTTTTAGTTGCGGCATGCGAACTCTTAGTTGCGGCATGTGGGATCTAGTTCCCTGACCAGGGATCGAACCCCGGGCCGCCTGCATTGGGAGCACGGACTCTTAGTCACTGGACCACCAGGGAAGTCCCGCTAATTTCTTTCTTTACATGCTGTCTCTTTCCCAGGCTAGAGTGTCAGTTCCATGAGGGCAGGGACCTCACCTTCAATCTCTTAAATCAGTGCTTGGGGGCTTCCCTGGTGGTCCAGTGGTTAGGACACCGCACTTCCACTGCAGGGGGCATGGGTTCGGTCCTTGGTCGGGGAACTAAGATCCCACATGCTGCAGCATGGCCAAATAAATAAATAAAAATAAATCAGTCCCTGGCGCGAAGTTGGTGGTCAGTAAGTGTGAGTCTAGTGAGTCAGACTGACCCCCAACTCAGTTACTCTGAACCTGTGAGTGTGTATCCTGCAACAGAGGGTTTTCTAAAGTTCACGCCAGAACAGCCCCTGGTGCTGAGAGGTGATTTTAAAGGGACCCAGGAGGGGAATCTGGAAAGGATCAGGTGATCAGGAAAGGTCCATGGTAGGGGGGTGGTTTCAGCCGGACCTGGCTAGATACGAAGGGTTCCCTGGGGTGGAAATGGAGATGGAGGGGGTATCTCTCATATCAGTTTCCTGGGCTGCCATTCACAAAGTACCACAAACTGAGTGGCTTCAACACCAGCAATTCATTTTCTCACAGTTCCGGAGGCTAGAAGTCCAGGAGCAATGTGTTGGCAGGGCTGTGCTTCCTCTGAAGGCTGCAGGCAAGGCTCTGACCTCTCTCCCAGCTTCTGGTGGTTCCCTGGCTTGTGGCAGCCTACCTCCACTCTTCATGCGGGCATCTTCCTGTGTGCATATCTGTCTCTGTATCTAAAATTTCCCCCTTTTTCTAAGGACACCAGTCATACGGAATGAGGGCCCACCCTAACGACTTCATGTTAACTTGATGACCTCTGTAGGGGCCCTGTCTTCAGATCAGATCACATTCTGAGATACTGGAGGGTTAGGACTTCACTTTTTTGGGGTGGGGGGCATAATTCAACCCATAACAACATTCCAGGACATCTGAGGAGTGCTAGAGAAAAGATGGGAGAGGCCCAGGCTGGCTGGGGTACAGAGTACATGAAGCAAATGAGGTACAATGACGCCAGACCAGGAGTCCGCAGACAAGAGTGAGGCCTGGGTGTGCCAGGCTGAGGAGTCTGTATTGCTTAGGTTGTCAGAACACGTATTGATCGAATACGTGCCAGCCCCTGTGACGGGGGACTCATTGGTGAGCAGACACAGAAAGATCCATCCTTGAGGAGCTGACACTCATGTGGGAAATCCAGACACTAAGTTTATCCTCTAAATAAATATGGAATTACAACAGAGTTAGGTGTAAGAGAGCAAGGTATGTGGGTCTCTGACGATTTATAACAGGGGTCCTGTCCAAGTTGCTGAGGAAGTGATGCCTTGACTATGATGTGAAGGCTGAGTGGGAGTTTACTAGGGGAAAGAAGGGAAAAGCAGTCCTGGCAGAGGACCAGCTTGTGCAAAGGCCCTGGGGCAGAAGGGAACATGGCCACCTTGGGGAACAGGGAGACTCCAGTGTGGCTAGAGAATCGAGCCAGGGGTATATGAGTGGGCATTGACCATGGTAAAGACCTAGACCTCTCTCCTGGGAGCCATGAGAAGTCTTTGAAAGTTTTCAGCAAGGAGTGGTGGGTCAGATTTACCTCTCTGAAAGCCCACTGGGGAGCTACTGAAGTTTCCTGAGCTAGAGGGTGTGTACCATCAAGCTAGTACTTTTGAGAGGTTCTTGCATGTTCTTCTAGAGCAGGGACTCTTACCTGTGGTCCATGGACTCCCAAGGGTCCATGAGTAGATTTCAGGGAAGCCATGAACCTGATTGAGTTCACTTATTTTCATTCGCCTCTAACAAAAATTCCCTTTATGAATTCCTTCCATTATGAACTAAGGCAACAAAGCACAGCAGTACTAGCAGAGCCTACAGCTTTTCCATCAGTAGAAACCAGGTGTTCTCATATTATGTTACAACTGCTGCAGATATCGTAAGACCTTGTTTATTTTCATCACTACTTTGAAACTATGGTAGTTATTAGATCTTATTTAATGAGTTTACAAAGAATCACATGCATTACATCTTAAATTATTTTGTTTAACGCTTTGATAACCGTATGCCAACATAGCTGGTTCCTTCGTCATCCTAAGTGTTTTATTTTGTGCACTTGAAAACGTGATTCTGAGCAGGGTCCACAGGCTCTCCCAGAATGACTAGGGGACACGAGAAATGTTGAGATCGGCTGGTCTAGATTCCTTTGGTTGTAACGAACAGCAGCCTAACTCAGGCCTAAACAAGACAAAAGGGAAATAATTGAGTCAATAACAGAGTAGTCCATGGTGCCACAACTCAGGTTTGAACGACGTTCCCCAGGAGCTCATTTCTCTCCACCTCTGTCACCTCTGAGTCACCTCTTTCTGAGGCAGGCCCTGCCCACACCCCAGCAGCAATAACCCTCCAAGGTGGCCTGACCTGGAGCTTCTCTGCTTCTCTTCCCCAGGGCGTTCCCTGAAGGAGCTGTGCCCTGAGGGGCCCGATGACTGCAGGAAGCAGTGTGATCCCGACTACTACTTGGACAGAAATGGCCGCTGCACAGCCTGTGTGAGCTGTTCTGGAGGTAAGGGCTGTGTCTCTCTTCCGGGGGCTCCTTCCAGGGAGGATGGGGAGCCTCGAGGGGGTGGGAAGGCAGCGGAGGCGGAGAATCTGAAAGGTGGGGCGGATCAAGATTTGGTGCCTTGGGGCTTCCCTGCTGGCGCAGTGGTTGAGAGACCGCCTGCCGATGCAGGGGACGCAGGTTCGTGTCCCGGTCGGGGAGGATCCCGCATGCCGCGGAGCGGCTGGGCCCGTGAGCCATGGCCGCTGAGCCTGCGCGTCTGGAGCCTGTGCTCCGCAACGGGAGAGGCCATAACAGTGAGAGGCCTGCGTACCGCAAAAAAAAAAAAAAAAAAAAAAGATTTGGTGCCTGTACTCTGAATCAGCCCCCTGGTGCCTCAGTTTACCCCCTCTGGATTTGTGAATTGATATCAACCATGATCTTTTGCATCCATACTTTTTTTTTTTTTTCGTTTTTGGCCACGCCATGCGGCTTGTGGGATCCCAGTTTCCTGACCAGGGATTGAACCCAGGCCCTCGGCAGTGAAAGTGCTGAGTCCTAACCACTGGACCGCCAGGGAATTCCCTGCATCCATACTTTTTAGAGAGACTTAGTTACCAAGTTTCCTCAAGGGAGGGACTCATACTTATGTATTAAGTTTACTTTTTAAAAAATAATTAATTAATTAAAAATTTTCGGCTGTGTTGGGTCTTCGCTGCTGCGCACGGGCTTTCTCTAGTTGCGGCGAGCGGGGGCTACTCTTGGTTGCGGTGCGTGGGCTTCTCACTGTGGCGGCCTCTCGTTGCGGAGCACAGGCTCCAGGCGTGCAGGCTCAGTAGTTGCGGCATGCGGTCTCAGTAGTTGTGGCTCGTGGGCTCTAGAGCGCAGGCTCAGTAGTTGTGGTGCACGGGCTTCATTGCTCCGTGGCATGTGGGGTCTTCCCGGACCAGAGATCTCACCCGTGTTCCCTGCATTGGCAGGCAGATTCTTAACCACTGCGCCCCCAGGGAAGTCCCACGTATTAAGTTTAATCTTTGCTAAACCCCTAGGGGAAGATTCGTTTCTTATCCCAGCTTTACAGTGAGGAAACTGAGGTTTAGGGAAGTTAAGGGCCTTTCCAAAATTACAATGTTGTGGTAATTTGCAGCACTAGAGTTTTAGCTGCTGGTTTGACACGAAGGGCTGTGTTCTTTCCCTAAGACCACAGTGCCTCCAGGAGAACTTCTTCAATGCGTGCTTTCTTCGTTAATTTCTTATTGTGGGTAGTGAATATGGTTTGTGTGCTATCTCGCGTTTGTTGGGTTTTTTGGGGGGTGAGGTGGGGAAATTTGTTGAGATTTCTTGTGGCCTAATACATTTTCATGCTTTTTAGTATGTTTAGTGTGTTTGGGGGGGAAATGCGTAATCTGCTTGTTGTGTACAAAATTCCATGTATACGCATCTGATCAAGCTTGTTGATTATGTTATTTTAATAATATGCATCCTTATTTATTTTGTCGCCTTCACAGAGGTTGGTTTCTGAGATAGACACGTTAAAATCTATCTCCCAATATGCTTGTTTTTCATCAGATTTTCATTGTGTTCTCGTTTTGCTTTATCCATGTCAAAGCTATGTTATTAGGTACAATGTTGATGAGTATCATTGCTATCTTGGTGGGCTGGACGTTTTATCAACATGAAAGACACCTCTTTGTTTCTTATAATGTGTTTGCCTTAATTCCATTTTTGTTTGATATTAATATTGCCATTCTTGTTTATGTTAGCATTTCTCTGGTGTGTCTTTAAAAGATTTTAAACTAACGACCACATTTTATTAAACAAAAGTTATATGCGTCCATCATAAAAATTCAAGCAATACACAAGTGTAAGGAAGAAAGTCAACTCTGCCCCTCCCCCACCAGTGGGTGACTGACACCTCTCTGTCCCTCTCTATAGAGAGAAGAATGGGTAGGTTAGTAGCCAGACAGACTATACACACATAGAAAGAAGGAATCTTTAAGAGGATGGGATCATACTATTCATGGCGTGAAAATGATTATAGTTAACTTTATTCAAATATATCAGAGGAAGAAGGAGCCAAAGTGAAGAAGCTAAACTATCACAAGAGACAGTAGTTCCTAAAAAAAAAAAACCCTCTGAAATTAACAAAAGAGGTGATGAAAATCAATAAGCGGCTAGGAATGATTTAAGGAATGACTGTCTCTTCTGGTACAGTCATATTCTACTTGTTTCAATTTTGGGGTAGCAGAGAGTTGCTTGACTCCCTGTAATGAAAAATGAATGGCTCTGGCTTCCCTGGTGGCGCAGTGGTTGAGAGTCCGCCTGCCGATGCAGGGAACACGGGTTCGTGCCCCGGTCCGGGAAGATCCCACATGCCGTGGAGCGGCTGAGCCCGTGAGCCATGGCCGCTGAGCCTGCGCGTCCGGAGCCTGTGCTCCGCAACCGGAGAGGCCACAACCGTGAGACGCCCGCGTATCGCAAAAAAAAAAAAAAAAAAAAAAGAATGGCTCGCTCGCTGGCCTCCCCATCCTCTTCCTGACTTTTATTGCTTACATTATTTTTGCTTCGTCATAGTCTATGATGTTTATCATCTTTTCTGTAGCCCTAAGTCCCTTGGCATGTTAGTTTTATTTTGCTATTTAAATTCATTCATTGTGCCCTATGCGTCCATTTATCACAGCTTCTCATTCCTGATTTTTTCATTTTGATTTGTCACTTGACTGGTTAGGTTTCACTGTCATGTGGACTTTTCAGGGAGGACTCATCTTTGCATCTTCCTTCACTTTTTTCATGTTTGAGAATATCTGTTGCTTTTAAACTGGAATGACAACTTGGGCGGGTATAATATTACGCCTGGGACACATTTTCTCTAGAACTTGGTAGGCATTGGTGCACTGTCTTCTCGTGATGGTTATTGCTGTGGAGGAGTCTGCAGTCAGCTTCTTTCCCCCTCTTTGTAGGTGACTGCAAGAATCATTCTTTCTCTAGTCTTAAGGATCAAAAACTTAACCAGAATATGCCTTGATATTAATTGTTTGGAAACAAATCTTCCTGGTATCTGGTATGTCTTTTCTATCTGCAGATTTAGTTCTTCCTTCATTTCAGGGGAACTGACATGGATTTTATCTCTGCTAAACAGATATATCTCAGTGTCAGCTTGATGGATACCAATTATTCTCATGTTTGATTGTCTTTGCCTTTCCTCCTTGTCTATCATCTTCATTAATTGCATTAATATCTGTCTTTTTACCTTGCATTCACTGGTATTTTCTCAATCTTTTCTTCATGCCGTTAACTCAATTTTCTGTCTAATCTTTTTTGTTTCTTGCTGCCCAGGGCAAGACAGAGCCCCCAGGACACTGGTAGTTCACTTACTGAATTTCTAATTATGGTGTTGTGCATCTCAATTTGTTTTCTTTTGCTCTGCAGTCTCCCTTCTTATCTCATCCTTTTAAAACATCATCTTTTTTTTGAGCTCTTCCTTTATTGAATTACTATTCTTATTAAGTTCATTTATAGTGTGAAGCACTCCTGGGATTGCTTGTTAGTTGCAGACTGGGTTCTTTGTCCTTGCAAACTATATTCCTATCTGTTTTAGATCTTTCTCTTGTTCTTGTCTTCCCTCCTCCCTCCCTTCCATCTTTCCTGCTATAGCATGTTTGCACTGTCGCCTTCTTATACTTTTCCTTCTTGCTTGAGCTTAGCCAGGGCAGCAACTCTGTCCCTGATACAGTGTGAGGGATTTCTCCTTCACACTTGCCCCATCTCACTGGCCTTGAGTTCGTCTTCCCAGCTCAGAGCATCAACTGGGGATTCTCAGGGTTACTTTTTTTTTGGCTGTGCGGCGGGGCTTGCGAGGTCTTAGTTCCTCAACGAGGGATTGAACCTGGGCCACGGCAGTGAAAGCACTGAGTCCTAATCCCTGGACCACCAGGGAATTCCCAAGAATTACTTAAAAAAAAAAATTGTGGTAAAATATACGTAACATAAAATTTATTATTTTAACCATTTAAAAATGTACTGTTCAGCGGCATGAAGTACATTCATATTATTGGGTCACCATCACCATCATCCAGCTCCAGAACTTTTTCATCTTCCCCAGTGGAAACTCTCTCCCCATCAAACACTAGCTCCTCATCGCTCCCCGCACCCTCACCCCAAGCCTTTGGCAACTACCATTCTCTTCTCTGTCTCTATGAATTTGACTACTCTAGGATGTTCATAGAAGTGAAATCATACAATATTTATCCTTTTGTGACTTGTTTCACTTAGCGTAATATCTTCAAGGTGCATCTGTGTTGTAGCATGTGTCAGAATTTCCTTCCTTCTTAAGGCTGAATGGTAGTTCATTGGATGATCTACCACATTTTGTTTATCCGTTGATGTCCATGGACACTTGGGTTGCTTACACCTTTTAGCTATTGTGAATATTGTTGCTATGAACATAGCTGTACAAATAGCTGTTCAAGTCCCTGCTCTCAATTCTTTACCCACTCAGCAGTGGAATTGCTGGATCATGTGGGAATTCTATGTTTAATTTCTTGAGGAATCCTGACTGTTACCTTTGAAACTCGCTTTAGGAGCCTGAGGGCGGCCTGGGTGGGGGTCAGAGAATAGCCAGAGATGGGTGTTGTCATGGTGGTGGGGCTCTGCCTTCTCTTCTGTCAGATGGTCTTTACCAAGCTCCTGCTGCCTAGAAAGGGGTGCCCCCCACTCCTGGAGCTTCTGCTCATTCCCTCAACTAGGGAATTGGCAAGTCCACGCAGTCTTTTTTTTTTTTTTGCGGTACGCGGGCCTCTCACTGTTGTGGCCTCTCCCGTTGCGGAGCACAGGCTCCGGACGCGCAGGCTCAACAGCCATGGCTCACGGGCCCAGCCGCTCCGCGGCATGTGGGATCTTCCCGGACCGGGGCACGAACCCGTGTCCCCTGAATCGGCAGGCGGACTCTCAACCACTGCGCCACCAGGGAAGCCCCACGCAGTCTTTTCTGCCTCTGCCCAGGCCTTTGATATTACATGCAGGCAGCTACTCAGAGTGTTTTTTTCTTTTGTTTTCCGTGGATGTCTACCCACTGTCTTTAGGTGGGGTCTCCAGATTTTTGAAAATTATCAGGATTTTATTCTCTCCTCAGTACAGCTTCTAGGCTTTAGGTGAGAGTGAGGGGCTGTACCAGGGTCACTACAACAAGGAAGAGAGAGGAGAGGGTCCCGAGATGGTTTTAGGAGCCAGGCGTAGGAGTGTGTGTGTCTGTGTGTCATTTAATCATTGCTGCCCACACCCCATTGGCCAGAACCAAGTCACATGACCGCCTATCCATCTGCAAGGGATGCTGGGAAATGTAGTCTTCCTCTGAGTCCATTTGAAACAGGATTTGGGGAACGCGTCACTGTGCTCCAGGGGATTCCTTCTCATAGCTGCAATTTCCTTTTGCATGTCTGAGGATATTAATTGTACTGATTCCAAAGGCTTGTCCTGTTTTCTCTTTTATCTGTGTTCTTGAGCGTTAGTTCTGTTTGAGTTTGGGGCTCTTTTTTCTTGGTGCTTGTTTCTTCTGGTCTGTGGTGACTTCGAGTTCTGCACGTGGGATCTGATGACTGGGGTAGGGTGGGGGTCTGCGAGTGGGGCTTGTGAAATCCACCTCCGGGGACTGCGAGGATGAGCGGGTGGGGTGGAGGTGCCGGGCAGGATCTGTCAGAGGCTGGTGCTCTGGGTCTGCAGGGTCCCTTCCTTCCCCCACGGCTGACCAGCCCGGGGGCGCCGCCCAGCTCACCTCACCCGAGTATCCTTGGGGAGACGCTTGGCTTCTAGCTCTGTGGTGTGACTGGATGAGGAATGTGGGGCGAGGGACCCACCTGGGTGCTTCTGCTGCACTCCTTGTGGAATTCCCTCCCGCTTGCCCCTACCATTCACCCACTTGGAGGCAAGAACCCAGAGCCTCTCCTAGCATAATCAGTCGTATGGGGTACGTTTTGGACTGTGGTCTCCTTCCATCCAATTCCATCTGCCCTCCATATTTAAGAAGTCTTCATCATTTCTGGTTGACCAAAAATGCCCCTTCTTGTTTTCCCAGGGATATTTGCATTCTTTAATTATTATTTTTACCAGTGATTTTTTTTAAAGATAAAATTCATCATTTAAAGTGTACAGTGCTGTGTGGGACTTCCCTGGTGGCGCAGTGGTTAAGAATCCACCTGCCGATGCAGGGGACACGGGTTCGAGCCCTGGTCCGGGAAGATCCCACATACCGCGGAGCAGCTAAGCCCACGTGCCACAACTACTGAAGCCCGCGTGCCTAGAGCCTGTGCTCCACAACAAGAGAAGCCACGACAATGAGAAGCCCGCGCACCGCATAGCCCCTGCTCGCTGCAACTAGAGAAAGCCCACGCGCAGCAACGAAGACCCAACACAGCCAAAAATAAATAAATAAATGTATTAAAAAATAAATAAAGTGTACAGTGCTGTGGTTTTATTATATTCACAATGTGCAACCACCACCACTATCTAATAAAAAGAAACCCCCTTAGTTCCCAATTCTCCCCTCCTTCCAGCCCCTGGCAATCACTAATCTACTTCCTGTCTCTATGGATTTGCCTACACTGGACATTTCATATAAATGGACTCATGCAGTAAGTGGCTTTTAGTGTCTGGCTTCTTTCACTTTATATAGTGCTTTCAAGGTTCATTCATGTTGTAGTGTGTATCAGCACTTCATTCCTTTTTATGGCTGAATAATATTGTGTTATATGGATATAACACATTTTGTTTATCCATTTATCAGTTGATGGACATTGGTGTCGTTTCTACTTTTTGGCTATTAGGAATCATGCTGGAATGAACATGCATGTACACGTTTTTGTGTGGACATGTGTTTTCAGTTGTCTTGGGTATGTACCTAAGAGTGGAATTGCTGGATCATATAGTAAATCTATGTTTAACTTTTTGAGGAACTGCCAGACTGCCTTCCACAGCTCTGTCCTACTTTATATTCCCGCTAGCATTCTATGAGGATTCCAATTTCTCCATATCCTCGCCAACACTTGTCTATCTTTTTTATTCCATCCACCCTAGTGGATATGATGTGGTCTGTCATAGTGGTTTTGGTTTGATGACTCATAGATGGATCTGATGACTAATGACATTGAGCATCTTTTCATATGCTTACTGGCCGTTTGTATATCTTCTCTGGAGAAAAGTCTTCTTAAATCCTTTGCCCATTAAAAAAAAAAAACCCAAAATTTAATAGGCTTTTTTTTTAGAGCAGTTTTCAGTTTATAGAAAAACCAAGCAGAAAGTACAGAGATTTCCCATATGCCGCTCTCCTCACACTTTTCCCCAGTATTAACATCTTGCATTAGTGTGGTACATTGTTACAGCTGATGAACCAATATTGGTGCATTATTAACTAAAGTTCGTAGTTTACATTAAGGGTCACTCTTTGTGTTGTATATGCTATGATTTTTGACAAATGTGTAATGTCATTTATCCACTATTGCACTATCATACAGAATAGTTTCACTGCTTTAAAAATCTTCTGTGCTCTGCCCATTCATCTTCCCCTCCCGCACCCCCTACCAAACCCTGGCAACCACTGATCTTTTTACCGTCTCTGTAGTTTTGTCTTTTCCCGAAGGTCATGTAGTTGGAATCACAGTATGTAGCCTTTCCAATTGGCTGCTTTCACTGAGAAGTTTGCACTTAATGCTCCTCCATGTCTTTTTTGCCCATTTTAATATTGGGACATTCACTCTTTTTAATACCATTTTAGTCATCTCCAGGGATGCAGGCTGGGAGGTGGAGGCTGCCTCATGGACCCCGCCTGCCCTCTAGTCTTCACATCAGGAACACTCTGGAAGGAAGGGCTGGGCATACCAGCTGCCCCGCCCAACAGAATGCCATAGCAGCATCCTCCCTCATGTGCTGGACTGTCCCTGGGACTTTTCTGAGTCCCTTCCCTTGCCCTCCCTCTGTCCCCGGTGACCCTTCTCTGTGTCCCTTAGACGACCTCGTGGAGAAGAAGCCATGCTCATGGAACTCTACCCGCGTCTGCGAGTGCCGGACTGGCATGTTCTGTGGCACATCAGTCGTCAACTCCTGTGCCCGCTGCCTCCCTCACTCCGTCTGCCCAACAGGGATGGTTGTCAAGTTCCAGGGTGAGTATCCCCACCCAGGACCACGATCTGTGCCAATGATTCCCCCCCGCAGACCTCCCAACGACTCTCCACCTCCCACCTCCTCCTTCCTGTTGGACAGATCACATCTCCTATCACGATGATGCCAGGGATGCAAACGGAGGCCCCTGCTGCCCCTTCCCTGCACCTCAGGTCCCAGGCTCAGAGAGTCCCAGGCACCGCCCTGGCTGGAAGAGGTCTTGGGTTGGTTTGAGGATCAGGGTAGAAATTCTTTGATGCCTGATAAACAAGAAAGAAACCCGAAGTTTCTGTCCTGGGAGTTTCCTGGAAGATGAGGGCTGGTTTCGCATTTTGGTCCAGGGATGCACCGTGCTTCTCACTCTACCATGCATTCGCACATGCTGTTCGCTCTTTCTGGGACACCCTTCCTTCCCCGTTCACTCAGTCAACTCTGCTTTCAGCTCTCTGTCCAAACATCTCCTCCCGACCTCTCCCAGGTCACTTCTCGACATGGAGGTGAACACTTGTGTCTGTCTCGGTGTGGTCGGTGCTTGTACCCCTCCCTAGGCCGTAGCTTCGTGAGGGCCACGGTCATCTCCCCGCTGCCTAATTAGACACCCGGCACAGAATCTGCTCTTCAAAGATATGTGTTGAATGATGTGACAGGGAGATCAGAGCTGGGGGTGGTGGGGTTCAGATCTGGCCGGATTCTCTCTGGTCACACAGAACCCTCAGCAGAGGGACCCTCAGAAGCCCGCCACCCACAAGCAGGGGCAGGTGGTGGCGTGGAAAGGGCTCTGGATTGGACATCAGGTACCTGGGGTTTTGTACAGCTTTGCCTCGTGGGGCGTGTTCCCAGTCCTCTCTGGGCCTCAGTCTTCCCATCTGTAAAATGCAGAGGTGTGACTAGAAGGTCTTGCATGGGGGCTTTTCAGCTCAGAAACTCTTGTGTCTCTAAGAAAAGTAGCCTTGAGTTCTGTTGCTCCAGCCTGTGGACCAGGTCTGGCTGGCGAAGCTCTCTCGACGGTGTTCCTGCACCTGCCACACGGTGGCGCCAGAGGCCTCTCTTTGCTGCCCCCAGACCTGCTGCCCGAGGCGGTGCCACGGGCCACGCTTAAAATGTGGCCAGTTGCACTGACATGTACTCAGTATAGAATATGCCCCCGATTTCAAATACTTAGTATAGGAAAAGAATGTAAAACATCTCATTAATTATTTTTTATGTTGATTACCTATTGGCATAATATTTTAGATATATTGGGTTAAATAAACGTATTGCTTAATTTCACTTGTTTCTTTTTTACTTTTTAAAATGTGGCTACTAGAAAATTTAAAACGATGACATGTGATTGACATATTTTATTGGACAGCACTGCTTTTTTTTTTTTTTTTTTTTTTTGGCACTGCTTTAGAAGTGCTCCAACCTTTGGCCGCGAAAGCCTGGCTAACTTCTAGATTCCTCTGTGGGACTTCCCACTGAGCAACTCGCAGGACCTCAGTCTCTTCCGCTGTAGAATGGAAAGTAGTTTCTGTCTCAGATCAAGCTTATGGCTAAGCCTTACACTAAGACCTTGCATAGGCTTTCTCCCCTGAAATTCTCCAGACGTCATAAGACTGTATTAGCCCCATTTTATGTGAGGAAATTGAGGTTCGGAGATGGCAGGTAATTAATTGCTCAAGACCGCAGAGCAGGGAATATCTAATCCAGTGTTTGAACCTTATGCCCAGGTCTTATCACCTCACCACAGTGCAGATAGATAAGTCAGCATTGCTCACACCCTCCTCTACCAAAACTTCCAAACTCCAGTCCGCTTGATTGAAAGCACTATGTGTTTTCTTCTCCACTTTTGCTTCCACACAGTATTCTCCAGTACTCTTTGGCTTGCAAGTTACAATGTTTTTGGCTCATGTAACTGAAGTGTCTGAGGATAGCTTAGTGGAGCTTAAGGCATGGCTGGATCCAGGAGCTCTGTCTTTTCCCGTCTCTCATCTCTACTACCCTATGTGTTGGTTTGTCTGTAAAATACCTACCAGCAGCTCCTGGCTTGCTTCCTTCCTACCCAACCCTAGTGGAAAGACAGCTTCTCCTTCCCACATTCTCAACAACCAAAATAAAATCTTGAAATTGCCTCTCATAGGCGTGTCTTGGGTCGTGTGCCCACCCCTGAACCAGTCCATCATGGCCAGAGGAATGGGATGGATTGATTGGTCCAGCCTGGTCCCATGGCTACTCCTGAAGTGGGGTCCCAGCCCCCTACCACAGACATTGAGACTGGGAGGTGTAATTCTCCAGGGAAAATTGGACAGCTTTACCCCAAAAGGGAACGGATGCTGGGCAGGCACAAACATCAGATGGCCACTGTGTTTTCCTGGGTTGCGGTGGTAAAAGGCGTATTTCGGAGCCTCTGGCTCTGTAATACCAAGTCTGAAGGCATCACCATCCTCCCTGCAGGCACAGCGCAGAGGAACACTGTCTGTGAGCTGCCTTCCCCAGGGGCCAGCCCCAACTGCAGCGCCAGCCCGCAGGACTGCAAGGCCCCTGCCAGGTGACTCCCAGCCCCCTCCTATCCTGCTGACCTTAGCGTGGGGCTGTCCCACCCCACAGGAGGTCCAGGGCACTGCTGGCTGGGGATGAGGATGGGGTTCAGCCCAGGGAGCCTCTCTGCCAGCCCACAAGTCATTTGAGGCCTTACTGTGTGCCCAGCCTGCCCTGAGCACACAGGAGACCGAGAAGGCCTAGAAAACACAGCCCTTACTCCCAGGAGCTGACGGCGGGCCCTCCAGAGGCTGTGGGCAGAGCGTCTGGGGACCTATTCTCTATGGAAATGGTTATCGCTGAGCGCAGACTCCCCTTGTCCCATCAGGAAAATTGCCAGACCCATCCCCCGCTTCCTTCCCAGCAGCACCATCCCCCAGGCCAAGCCCACCCTGACCTCTCCAGCAAGCTCTGATGCCAGGACCACACTTCTCGGAGGGGGCGCCCCCCTCGCCCCAGAAGATGCTTCTGAAATCACTGCCCACTCTAGCTCCTCCGTGGGGAGGCTCAGTCCAGATCCAGGTAAGTTCTCCAGAGAAGCTGTGCGCTGTCTCCAGGGAAACGGTGTCCGATGGCTGGGCGACTGTGTGTGGCAGTCAGGGCAGGCAGGCACCGAGCTGTGGTCTTTCCCAGCGTGGGGAGAAGAGGGTCTCCGGGTCTTCTGGGGCTGAGGGCTTCGAGGACCAGAGTAGATAATGGAAGGACTCATTCGTGTCACCTTTCGCGTGCCAGACACTGAGGCAGGTGCTGGGGCATATGCAGCAGAGCAGGCCAGCCTCTGCAGATGTCGACTGGATGCCCCCCCCCGGTTCCCATGGTGACAGACTGGGGTCCTCAGCTCACTCCTGTTTATTGCCCAATAGCCTTCCATTGTATAGATAGGGACACCACACTTTGTTCATCCAAACAGTTTTTGGATTTTTGAGTGGTTTCCATTTCGGGGCTATAATGAAAAACATTTGTGTGAATGTATGTTTTCATTTCTCTCTTTTTAAAAAATTGATTTGTCGGGGCTTCTTATAATTCTTTGTCCTATAATTGTGTCCAAAGCATCTTCTCCCACCCTGTGGCTTGCCTTCTCCTCCTCTTTGCGGTGTCTTTTGAGGAAGCGACGCTCTTCATTTCAGCGCAGTCAGATTGATCCATCTTTTCCGTTATGACTCCAGCGCTTTCCATGTCCTGCTTTGTAAGGCTTCCCCTCCGCTGAAGTCTCCACGACGCCCTACATTTATTTTCTAAGGTCATTGCTGTTTTGCCTTTGTTTAAAGAGCCCCCATGAACATTCACTTGAACCCACACCATTTATCAAATAAATTGTCTTTTCCCCACCGTTTCACGTGCCATCTTCGTTGTAAATCAAGGGTCCATAGATGTGTGGGCAGGATTCTGGAGTCTCTATTCTATTCATTGGTCTCTGTGTATTCCGTGTGAATACCATTCTCTCTGATTACGATAGTTTTCCAGTAAGTCTGGATGCTTAAGCAACTACTCCAACTTTGGTCTTCAACAGTGTATTGGCTGTTCTTGGTAATTTGCATATCCACATAAATTTTAGAATCAGCTTTTCAAATCTCATAAGATATCCTATTGGGATTTTAATTGGGATTGCATTGACTCTACAGATCAGTTTGAAGAGAATCCACCTCTGCAGTATTGAGTATATGGTATAGCTCTGCATTTATTTAGGTCTTCTTTTTATTTAAAAATTTTTTATTTTATATTGGAGTATAGTTGATTTACAATGTTGTGTTAGTTTCAGGTGTACAGCAAAGTGAATCAGTTATACATATACATATATCTATTCTTTTTCAGATTCTTTCCCCATATAGGTTATAACAGTGTATTGAATAGAGTTGCCTGTGCTATAAGTAGGTCCTTGTTGATTATCTGTTTTATATATAGTAGTGTATATATATAAACTATATGTTATATGTTAATCCCAAACATATATGTTATATATGTTAATCCCAACATATATATATGTTAATCCCAAACTCCTAATTTATCCCTCCCACTCCTATTTAGGCCTTCTTTAAATTCTCCCAATAATGTTTTATTATTGTCTGTGTAGAAATAGTTACATCTTTTGGTTAGATTTCTAAGTATTGGGTATTTCTGATGATGATGTAAATGGTATCTTTTTTAATATTTCATGTTCTAACTTTTTATTGTATTATTTTGAACTATGTGCAATGCCAGTATTTGACTGTTTCTGTACTATCAAAATGGCAATTTCATGTGGTTCCATGCAAATATATAGACGTTCAATTGATTTTGATATAATAACATTATATCCAACTACCTTGCGAAACTCACTGATTTCTTCTAATAATGTACCTTCAGACTCTTTGGATTATCTGTGCACTCAATGCTATCATCTATCCATAACTGCTTGGTATCTTCCTTTCTAAACCTTACCACTGTTATTTCTTTTTCTTGCCTTATTGCATTGCCTATGATCCCCAGGACCAAACTAAATAGAAGTTGGGGTAGTAGGCATCCTTGCCTCATTGCTGAACTCAAAGGGAAAGTGGCTACCAAAGTTTTGAGCAGGGCAGTGACAGAGCAGTGAGACTGGGGAGAGGGCTCTGGCAGAGGGGAGGGACTGGAAGTGGGGGTGGGGGGCAGTTAGGAGGCAGTTAGCACTCTTCTCCTGTGTGGCCTTAGACACATTCCTTCCGTCTCTGAGCCTCAGGACTCCCTCTGAAGGGCTGATGGACATGTGCAGAGTTTGGGAGCTGGCCATGGAGCTGGGGGGCTTCAGTAATGGGGATGGTGGTGGGATGTGGGCGAGGCCTCTGTCAAGGTGGCCTGGCCTGAAGCTTCTCTGCTTCTTTTCCCAGGGCTGACCCTGCAACAGCCATGCCCTCAGGGGTCTGCCGACTGCAGGAAGCAGTGTGACCCTGACTACTACCTGGACAGGGACGGTCGCTGCACGGCCTGTGTGAGCTGTTCAGGAGGTAAGGGTCTTGTTTCTCCTCCAGAGGCTCCTTCCAGGGAGCAGGTGGGGTCTTAGACAAGAGGCCAAGAATCTGGGGGTGGGAGCCTTGAGCTTGGTCTTGGATGCTCAGCCCTTGGGAGCCTGGTTCACCTTTCTGGCGTTTTTTGAGCAGTTGGCTTCTAGTGACTCCTACTCAAGATTGTGGGTTTTGATGGCCGTGACCCCTTTTCAGAGAGCTTCCATTCACTCAGTCTTTCCTGCAAGGAAATATTTGTCGATCACCTACCTGTTTCAAGCTTGTCTCATTATTTTTGTACGTATCCTATGATGTCTGGATTGCAATTGCCCCCATTTTACAGAAGAGGAAACTGAGGCTCAGGGAAGTCAGAGGGCTTCCAAGGGCCACAAGCCCTCGCAAATGGCAGGGCCAGGATTTGAACCTAGGGGGTCTGCCACTGGGTTCTGAGCTCATCACTCCACTGTGCTGCCTCTTAGAGCACCTCTGCACAAGCACTTAGAGACTGACTGCTATATGCATGGTGGGATGATGTCCTGCCAGAGTTTCCCCTGCGGCCAGCTCCCCGCAGCCTCACAACACCACCAGCCTCCCTGTGACGTCCAAGCAGGTGCCCAGGCCCCGGGCTGCCATGGATGTAGCCCCGGTCCACTCACAGTGGCCACCACCACCAGGGGGAGGCGTGATTCTGCCTCTGCAGCAACACGGACTGGAGTTCAGGGAGGCCAAGTCGGGAAAAGACACTCCGTTCGTGGTTGCTGGGGTCACTGTTGCAATTACTAAGGTCACAGAGCAAATTTTCTCAAAACTGAGTGGTGAAAAGCAAACTATTCGCTGTACTCGTGGAGTCTGTGGGACAGAATTCAGACCCAGCACCGCAGGGACACCTGGTCTCTGCTCCACGATGTCTGGGATCTCAGCTGGAAAACTTGAAGCCTGGAGCTGGAATCATCTGAAAGCTTTTACATTCTCGGGTCTGGGGTCGATGCGGCTGCGGGCTGGGCCCTCAGATCCTCTCCATGTCGGCCTCTATATGGCCTGCTGCGGGCGTCCTCAAGTGCTGGGTGCTGGACTCAAAGATGAGTTGGGGTGGGGTGGGGTGTAGAAACCATACCCGTTTTTATGACCCAGCCTCGGAAGTTACACGGTGTAACTTCCACTACATTCTGCCTGCGGAGGTGGTCACAGGGCCCCCTTGAGTCACGGAAGGAAAAAAAAAGCCTTCTTTTTTTTCTCTTCTTTTGGCCGTGCCGCATGGCATGTGGGATCTTAGTTCCCCGACCAGGGACCATGCTTCTTGATGGGTAAGTGGCCGAGCTCTGGAAGAGCAGACAGACCCAGAGCTATTGCTGCGGCCATTCCTGGAAAAATATCATCTGTCACAGCTGCTGCGTCAGATGGGGAAACAAGAGATGGCTCTGGGCCCAAGAATTCCTTCAACTTGAATAACTGAAGCCCTGCAACCCTGTGGAGTGGAGCCCAAGGGGCTGGGGTCAAGTCTTGGCTCTACTGCTCGGGAGCTTATAAGCGCAAGCAAGTTTCTTAACCTCTCTGGGCCTCAGTTTCCTCATTCGTCAAATGCGCAGAATCATAGACCTCTCTCAGAGACCTGTTCTGGGAGTTAGAAAGGTTAAGCCGGGTTGATCTGGATAGAGCGCTAAAATCACTGCCTTGCGCACACTCGGTTATGTTAATACCATATTATAAGGAATAACGAGAGGTTTCAGGAAGACACTGTGCAGTCCCTTATCTTTATCGTGCAAGGCTTCTAAGCCTGTAAGTATCCCGCTGATCGAGAAATGTCCTTATTGAGCGAATCACATTTGTCTAAACTACTGATGCAGTGATTCTATTTTCACCCGTAAACAGAGCACGTAGAATATCCCCAGACATGTATAAATGCATTCTTATACTTCTTCTTTTACAAAACCACTAACAATTTTTTTTTTTGATTTTTGAAAAAACCCACTTTTCATCATGGAAAATTTCAAACATATTCAGAAGTAGAGAGAATCAGGAATGGTTACGGACTATCGCCCAGTTGTAAAGAATTATCAGTCAGGGCCAGTCTTGGTTCATCTCTACCCATGCCCACTCACGCCTGTTCTCTGAATTCTTTTCTTTATTTAAAAATTTATTTTGGGCTTCCCTGGTGGCGCAGTGGTAGAGAGTCCGCCTGCCGATGCAGGGGACACGGGTTCGTGCCCCGGTCCGGGAGGATCCCACATGCCGCGGAGTGGCTAGGCCCGTGAGCCCTGGCCGCTGAGCCTGCGCGTCCGGAGCCTGTGCTCCTCAACTGGAGAGGCCACAACAGTGAGATGCCCGCGTACCGCAAAAAAAAAAAAAATTTATTTTATTTTAGTTTTTTGGGATATTTTCTTTTAATAGCTTTATTGAGATATAGTTGACATACAATAAAATGCACACGTTTAAAGTGTGCAGTTTGATAGGTTTTGTCACATGTGTGTAGCTGTGAAACCACCACCACAGTCAAGACAATGAACTGTCCGTCACCCACCAAAACTTTCCTCACGTTCCTTACCATCCCTCCCGTCGCTCCCTGCCTCTGCTCCCATTCCTAGGAAACAGTTATGCTTTCTGTCACTATGGAATAATTTGCATTTTCTGGCTTTTCCTATAAACAGAATCATAGAGTATATACTCCTTTTTTTTTTTTTTTTTTGGCCGTGCCACGTGGCAGGCAGGATCTTAGTTCCCCGACTAGGGATCAAACCTGTGTCCCTTGCAGTGGAAGCTCAGAGTCCTAACCACTGGACTGGCAGGGAAGTCCCTATATACACCTTTTCTTGTCCACCTTCTTTCGCTCAGCATAATTATTTTGTGCACCAAAAGATCTGCCCAACGGAATCATCAGATGAGCATGTGCTCCTGGGCAAATATGTCTCTGTCCTCCTGGGGCTTCTCTGGACCCCTGCCCTCTCCATCCCAGTCCTTCCTCAGGACCCTTCTCTGTCCCGCAGACCACCTCGTGGAGAAGACACCTTGCATGTGGAACTCCTCCCGCGTCTGCGAGTGTCGACCTGGCATGTTCTGTGCCACATCGGCCTCCAACTCCTGTGCCCGCTGCGTCATCCGCCCCATCTGCCCACCAGGGATGGTCACCAAGCTCCAGGGTAAGCAGTTCACACCCCCAACCAAGGGGCTGAGTTCTCTGTCCCTAGGGCTGTCCCTCTCCCCACCCCCAACTACAAATGACCTTCAATCCCAGCTGTTAACTAGGTCAGGTTTGGGCTATGTTTTCTCTTTGAATAGTTAGATCCAGGGAGTGGGATAAAATCCAAACTTGGCATTTTGGTAAGAGTTTCTGAGGATTATTTTAAAAATTTTAAATTATTAAAAAAAAATTTTATTCTTCTTCTTGAAATTGTTGGTCTGGTAAAATCTTGACTTGTTTGCAAGGCTGTTTTATTGACTCAAGATAGATCAATATAAAGTTTACGAAGAAGCTTCCAATTCAAATGATGGACATTCACCAGAGTGTAAAAAAGTATAAACCCTTGACAGTGGACAAAAAGACAAACAAAAAAGAGTTCATCAGCAGATGAGAGATTTCAACAAATTTTTAGAAGGTGGAAAACAGATGGAAGGGTGGTAACAAATGAAACCAAGTGGAGGAAAGCTTATGTAACTAGAATTCACTCCACGAGGCCTGCAGAAAAGTGAGGGGTAAGTTGCTCCTGAGACCCACCAGAGAGGCTCTGGGCTTAGAGCAGGTGAGCAAGACGAAGGATGGGGGTGAAGTGGAGAATTAGAAAGTTCAGTGAGCTGCAGCTTCATCTCGAAAATAAAAATTTGTAACAATGCAAAATCCACCAACCAAAGTACAATCTAAAAATAAAACAAACGAATGAATATAACTACAGCAAAAAAATGTGAACAATGGTATACCATGGGCATTGACCAGTCTGAGAGATGGTGACTGATTTTTTATCCCCTGATGAAAATGATCAACTTTTTGGCTAATGACACTGAAGGACTATCTAGGGAAAGCTAGATATTGGCCACTCTGGTGCAAAGCCCCCTTTGCTTGTGTCTTTGGGAGTACATCCTGTCAATGGGCTGTTCCTGCTAAGTCACGCTGAAGTGAAGCCTGCCAGCTCACACTCCCCACCCATGAGCCCAGAGTTCCCAGGCAGACCTCCTGCTGAGGGAAGAGACCCACTGTGAAAATGACATACTAACAACACAGTAGAAGAAACCCCACCTGCCGCTGGAATGGTCAACATCGTTCTTTTTAAATAAATATGAATGAGCAGTAAAGATTTTCAGACTTATAAGGAAAAACAGTAGTATGAAGGAGAATAACAAGATACACAAACAGAAAAACTTACTACAGATGAAGCAATGATGAACCCAGGAATGGAAGAGAAAAAAATTAGTGTCCACAGAAAAACTCCAGAAGTTGTTACAACCACAAAGTGAGAACAGAAGGCAAAGAAGAAGGAACAGCAAGAGAGTAAAGGGCAAGAAATGGCTTTTAGAAAGTGCCCTTGTTACCAATCTGTTGCCTCTCAGGTCCCAGTTCACCCTTGAGTACCTGCTGTGCCCTAGAGGATTAGACTCTTGGAAGATTTCTCCTCCTTGAGTGTGATGCTATGCTTTGCCAGTAGGGAGCGCTAGAGGACCACTGCGGGAGAAAGGAGGCTTCTCTTGGCTATATTTGTTTTTTCCTGCTCCTGCTGCAGAGTCTGCCTGCAGGGCCTGTGGGTGGGGACATCTGGTGGTGTCCTGCCCCAGTCATGCTTCCAGAGTAGACAGTCCCTCGGCAACCACAGACCCAAGCTAGGTCTGGCGACCACCTTCCATGCTTCAGGCCTCATGTCAGCAAAAATGCCATAATTTCCTCTGTGGTCCCAGCCTCCCACCCCGCCCCGCTCCCAGCCTTGGGTCTTCTGCACACCATTTCTCGAGGCAGTTACTGTGTGCTCCCACGGTGGTGTCCCAGCTTTCCCTGTGTACCTGACCTGAAAAGTGAGACCTCAGATTGAAATGACCTACCGGGAGCAAAGCAGGATGAATGAAAATTACCCACGTGTAGACATAATAGATGCACCACCGTTTATTTATCCATTCACCAGTTGATGGACATCTGGCTTGTTTCCAGTTTAGGGCTATTATGAGTAATAGCAGCTACCACTGTTCTTGTACAGGTCTTTGTATGGACATATATTTTCATTTCATGGGTAAATACCTAGGAGACGGATGACTGGGTCACTGTGCTGGCCACACAGAATGTCTTTGAGGGCCAGATCAAAGCTGGCCACCTGTGATCTGATCCAACCACATCATTTTACACGTGGAGAGGACCATACGTAGTGCCAGAGCTAGAGCTGGAACACAGAGCTCCTGAGTCATAGCCAAGTGCTCTCTACTGGACCACACCAGCTCCTTCTTAGTTGAACAGAGAATGTTTTACTTAGCTAAAATACAATTACGTTTGAAAGCAGAATAAAAACATTTTCAGACATAACAGGGGAGAAATTCTGCTTTCCCCCCATGTATCCTTTCTTAGAAAGTTACTTGAAGATGTAATTCTGTTAACTGAGGGGCAAAAAAGAAAAAAGAAAAAGCCATGAACTCTAGAAAACAGTGGTTCTATCCCAGGAGAGCAAAGAAGGGGAGTCCCAGAATGACAGCTGTGCTAAAGACATTACAACATCTGGTTGAGCCCCATCAGAGCAAGAAAATGAAGGGCTCCAGGGAGCTGTCTGTAGGAATAAAAGGTAGAATTACAGTTTCATGCGCAGTAGAGTTGAGAACCTTGAGGATACGGTAAAGGCACGTTATTCTTTTATCAACAAGGAAAAGAAAGGTGACTGAAAACTCTAGGGAAAATAAAAAGCTGACAAGAAATGTAGAGTTCAAATATGAAGATGAAAATTTCATCTGATTTTAAGCAATTTCTGGTTGTACCAGAAAAGGATTCCATTTGACCTTGATGTTAAGACCCTTCTCCTTCAAATGACCCAAGGATCAGGTGTTTCAATTTAAAGAGAAATATTTAAGTGTGGTGTATCTTTTTTAGTTTCTAAATTGAGACTAAAAGCAGTCAGCTTCTTCCCCCTCTTCCAATGGGCCCTCTCCAGAGAACACAGGCAGACTAAGTATGGGCTAAACCATGCCTTCTTCTCACCTTCAGATCCAAAGGAGGAAGAAAAGGGAGGGTCAGTAACCCAGGGAGAAAAGAGGGTGAGGTATGGTACATACAGAGAAGGGATGAGAGGCACCCAGGAGCGCTGGGCCCACCTTCTCCGCTTAGAGTAAGGGCAGCAGTTCTGTGGCTGCTTCCTGTCGCAGGTGTTCCAGTGGCAGCTCAGACGGAGGCTGCCTTAGAGAGAGGCCAGAGGGTGCTAACTGGGTGTAGCCACAGTTGGTGTTCTTGAGCCCAAGAGCTCCCCCAATCCTCTGGAAGCCAACTCTCACTGAATCCCCACAACATCTCAAATACAAATAGAAACTAGCATAACAAACTGCATTATCTTCCTCATAGCCCAAGGCCTCCCGGGCTTCAACTAATTTAGGTAATTGTCTGGTGACCACGTGGAAAGACATAGCATGTATTTGGAGACCCCCAGAATCAGACGGTTCTTCAGGACCCTACCAATGCAAGAAGAAAATTAATCCTAGCCTCACTTTCTCTTCAGAGTGTTTCAGGAAAACTCTGAGAGGTATCATGAGAGCCTTTAGAAGGGAGGCGTGTGTGGGCGGGAGGTTCGTTTTGTACCACGTAAGGGAAGGGGTGCCGCCTCCAGGAACATGGGGGCAGAGAGGGTTAGTAGCTGGGCTGGACCTACTTCAAATGTGGGTCATTTTTTTTTTTCTGTCCTAGAAAAGCAGTTAATCATAAGGTTGTAAGAAAGTGCTCAGGCCCCAGGCAGGAGGCAGTGCGGTCCAATGGAAGGTGCTCTGGGCTGGGACTCAGGAGCCCTGATTTCTGACTCTAGCTCCGGCTCTGTGGTCCTCTCCATTTGTAAAACGAGGTGGCTGGGTCAGATCAGAGATGACCATGCTTGAACTGGTCCTCAAAGACATCCTGTCTGGTCAGCACAGTGACACAGCTTTTCTGCTCCTATAGGTGCTCAAGTGAAATGAAATTATATGTTTTCACAAAGACTTGTACAAGAATACTCACAGCTGCCTTGTTTATAATAGCTTCAAACTGGAGACAACCCAAATGTCCATCAACTGGTCACCGGCTAAATACATCTCTACAATGGAACAACTACTCAGCAATAAAAAGGAATGAATTACTGAGACAAGCAACGGGAATGAATCTCAGAAACATTATGCTGAGTGGAAGAAGTCAGACACCAAAGAGTACACACTGCACCATTCTGTCTAATGAAGTTCTGGAGGCAGACTCATCTGTAGTGACATGAAGCAGATCCGTGGCTGCCCGGGTGTGGGGGAGGATCGATTGCAAAAGGACAAGGGAACTTAGTGGGGAGGCGGGGATGTTCTAGATCTTGAGTGGAGTTACAGTTACCTGAAGGTACAGTCATCCCTCAGTGTCCACGGGGGATACCCGAATCTGAGGATACTCAAATCCCTCATGTAAAATGGCAAGGTACAGCGGGCCCTCCGTCTCTGCGTGTTCTGCATCCGTGCGGTCAATCAGTCTGCAGTTGGTTGAATCCTCGGGTGTGGAATCCTCGGATGTGACCCGCAGATATGGAGGGCTGACTGCTGAATGTATACATTCCTCAAAACTCATCAAACCGTGCGCTTAGGGGACATTTCCTTCTATGTAAATCATGCCTCAATAAAACTGATTTCAGAAGAAAAGAACTTTAAGAATTGAGGCGACATTTACATACCAGAAGATGTTTAAATTTATTTATTTGTTTACATTTATTTAATGAGATTTCTCTTCAATGAAACCAGGAAGTCTGCAGTCACGAGGCCACCTTCCCGCATGGTCACAGCTGGCTGGAGATGAGGAGTAGCTTTCTTTTTTTTTTTTTTGAAATATTTATTTATTTAGGCTGCTCCAGGTCTTAGCTGCAAAATGTGGGCTCTTTAGTTGCCGCATGCGAACTCTTAGTTGCGGCATGCAGGATCTAGTTCCCTGACCAGGGATCAAACCTGGGCCCCTGCGCGGGGAGCACAGTCTTACCCACTGGACAACCAGGGAAGTCCCCCAAGGAACAGCTTTTGCACTTTGATCTTTTGAAACACAAATCTGATCGTCTCAGCCAATTAGAGCCAGAGGAATAGTGTGTTACAAAAACCTCGACATTGCAGCATTCATCTCTCACTCCTCTGTGAGTCAGCTGGGCCGCTCTGCGGTCTTGCCAGGGCTTGAAGGTTTGGTTTGGGTTTGCTCTGCATGTACTTCTGGGACCAGCGGGGGCTGGCTACCCGCCCCTGGCGTGGTCTACTTATGGCAACGGTGGGAGTGCAGAAAGGGGGCGGTGGAGGTCAGATGCCTCTTGAGGTCCAGCCATCGCTTCTCTCCCGTTCCACTGACCAGACAAGTCACACGGCCAAGTTCAAACACCATAGGGGTGGGGGATGCACAGACACCTGCCTTGACCTGAAGGAGCTGCAGAGTCACCTGGCAAAGGGTGTGGACGTGGGGCAGGATGCAGACGTGGGACCACCATGCAATCTACCACACCTATCCCACCCTGTTGCTAATTAAAACCATCACTTTGGGGAGAAAGACCCAGCGTTTAAAACAGCCTTATTGCAGTCTAATTTACATACCATAATATCTACTAGTTTTAAGTGTACAGTTCAGTAATTTTAAGAAATTTACAAAGTTGTGAAACTATCACCACCTTCTAGTTGACTAACCCTAACACTTGTAGGGCATGGGTCAGTCAATCCCATGCCCACCCCCAGCCTGGATAACCACTAATCTACTTTCTTGTTCCTCTAGATTAGGGTTTTGGGGACATTTCCATCATATGCATCCTCCTGTGTCTGGCTTCTTTCACTGAGCATAACACTTTCGAGGTTCGTCCACGCTGTAGCTGTATTAGTACTTCATTCCTTTTACTGCCAAACAATATTCTAGTGCACACGTCTACTGCATTTTGTTCATCTGTTTCCAGCGGATGGGCGTGTGGGTGGTTTCCACTTCTTTGACTTCTATGAAGAATGCTGCTATGAGCCATCTCCTCCCTCCCCCCACCTTCTATTTCCTCTGCTTAGAAATCTCCACCCCTACTCACATCCCAGCAATCCCTTCCTCAGGGAAGCCTCCCTGGTCAGATGAGGTCAAGTCTCCCATTACAGGGACCCCACCTGCCTTCGTGTGACGCCTGAGTCTGTGAGCCCCGCCAGCCGGTGGGCCCCCAGGGGTGGGGATCTTGTCCGTTTTGCTCACTGCTCTGTCCCAGCTCCCAGCACAGTCCCCAGGACATAGTAGGTGCTGAATAAAGGGCTGTTACAGTGGAGGGAAGCGAGGAGGGAGGGAGAGAGGAAGTGAGGAGACAGAGCCAGGACACAGACCTGGGTCTGCCTGGCTGCAGTGTCCTTCCCGCCCCATGTTGCTACCTCCTTGGACGTCACTAGTCCAGATGGGTAGGGCTCCTTGGCACTGATTCCTTTTTTTTTTTTAATTTAATTTTAAAAATGGAAGTCTAGTTCATTTACAAGATATTGAATATAGTTCCATGCTATACAGTAGGTCCTTGCTGTTTATCTATTTTAAATATAGTAGTGTGTATCTGTTAATCCCAAATTCCCAGTTTACCCCTCCCTCCCCCATTTCCCCTTTGTTAACCATCCTTGGTACCAATTCTAACCGGCAGGTACGGCTGAGAGGGACACCACCTATGAGCCACCTCCCCCGGGGACCCACTCTAACTGCAGCACCAACGCAGAGGACAGCGGGGTGCCCGCCAGGTGACTCCTTGGCCGCCTCTCTTCATTTGCCCTTCATACCCAGGGGATGCCCAGGGGGCAGCCGGCTGGGAGTGGAAGTGGGGCTTGGGATAGATCTCTGGGCCAAGCCCACAAGTCATTTTGGAGAATGTGGGCCTAGGTCTGTGTTGCCACCATGGAAGCCCTGAAAGCCTAGAAACCCAGGCCCTGCCCTCAAAGTGCCTGTCAGAGGCTGTAGGCAGGGGACCTGGGGTCTCAGGCCTCCTTTTCCATCTTGACTGTCCTTCTTACTTCTGGTCTCTCTCCCCGCAGCCCCACCCCCTCCCTGATCTCCCTGGCCGACTCCCTGACTGGTAAGGAGCGTGGAGGGGACGTCACCCACGTGCGGGGGCGCGCCTCTCTCTCAACCAGCACTCCTATATCCTTCTCCTCCACAGGGAAGCCCACTCTGGTTTCAGGTAATGACCACCCCCATGAAGCAGGGCCTTCCTCCCTGGGGACCACAGGAGGGAGGGTTCTTACTAGGCGACAGCATCCACTTGGTTGGAGGCGGGAGGGACCAAGCCTGACCCCAGGTCTCCGGTTTCCTGATCTGGGGCTGTGAGTCTGTCACTCGCTAGAGAGGATTCCTTAATTCTTCTGAGCAGGGATTTTATTCACAGCTTCACCCGCATGGCCCATAATTGCTGCTCAGAAAATATTTGGTGACTGATTCATGACCTTGACTAGTTTCTTACTTCTTCTGAGCTTCATCACCTGTAACGTTGTAACAGCATATACCATGCAGGGTAGTAAGCAGTGTCCAGTACACATGAGCCTTACCCGCTCCCCTTAGACGGTCGCTCTCAGTACCATGCGTTTTAGGACTTGCAGTTCTACTCTTAGACACTAGGTGGCAGTAGTTCTCAGGCCAGCGGCGCTCAAAGAGGTCCTGGACTTGGCACCATCAGCAACTTGTTAGAAAAGCAAATTACCAGCCCGACCCCAGACTACTGAATCAGAATCTGCATTTTAACATGGTCCCCAGGAGATTCATACGCACAGGAATGTTTGAGAAGCACTTATCTGGCACATGCTACTTTTTTAACATCTAAAAATGGACTTTAAAGAATAATAACTATATATTGATATTCAAAAGTAGCAAAGCAAGTTAAGTATTAAGTGGTAAAGAAATATATCCAGATAGTGGTTAAGAGCGTGGGCTCTGGAGTCCTCCTGGCCTGGCCTAATGTGCTTCCTAGAGCCAGGTGAGGAAGGACAGGTGGGTAAGCGCTGGACAAGATAGCTATAGACAGGATCTGGGTTTCTGTCCTGGCTTGGCAAAGGACCAGGTCCTGTCAGCCACAGTAGAGTCTGTGTCCAGGAGGAAGTAGTCTGGGGCGAGGGCTGTCCTGTGTGGTTGCTATAGGGCCCCGGCTCACCGCCATGATTCAGACTTCGGGGGCCACCAGTGCCAGGGCAGGCGAGAGAGCAGGGCGCCTCTGTGTTCCAGGACCTGTGCTCTTCTGGGTGATCTTGACACTGGTGGTGGTCGTCAGCTTTGGCTCCTTTCTCCTGTTCCACCGGAGGGGCTGCAGGAAGTGGATGGGGCAGAGTGAGTGCATGTGTCCTTGGGGCCTTGGGAGGGCAGGGTGCTCTGTCCTAGCCTGGCCTGGGTCCCTCTCCCGCCCTGCCCGCTGAGGCTGTCTGAGGCTGGCCTCCCTAGCCTTCCTCCCGTTGTCGTTTCAGAGCTCCACCTGTGCTACCCAGTCCAGACCTTCCAGCCCAAGCTGGAGCCTGTGGGTGAGTGTCCAGAGGTCCAAAGGGGCTGCGTGCAGCTACACAGCAGCTCTGGACCGTGGGTCTGGATCTCCCTCGGGGTTCCCTCTGTAGGGGTTCCCACAAGCTGCTCCTCCTTTCTGTGCAACCTCATCTGTGATGGGAATATAATGTGGGTGGAAACTCTGACATGCCCTGTTCGGCATCGGATGGAGTGCGGGCATGAAGTTTCAAAAATCCTTATCTAAAATCCTTATCTCCATTCTTGCCTCTATTGTGCCCTCAGAAGAGGCCTTCCCTTCCTCTCTTCTCTCTGTCGCCCCTTCCCAGCCTCCCTATTATTTTCCCCTCCCCATTCCTCCCTTCCTCCTCTCACTCCCTCCCTCCTGCTGGCAGCTGACGGCATAGGGGTCAGGGTGGGGGTGGGTGTAGGCTGACAGGGCTAGCATCCTGATTCTGCCCCTTATGAGCTACATGACCTTGGGTGAGTTACTTAATTCCTCTGTGTCTCAGTTTCTCCATCTGTAAAATGGGAACAGTGGGGCCTAATTCAGAGGGCGGGCGTGTGGATCCGTCGCGATGGGCCTGTTAAGTGCTGTGCGGGGCACCTGCACGTAGTCAGAGCTCAGCACAGAGTGGCTGCTGTCTGCTGATGCCCGCCCCCGTGTCTGGGGCCTTTTTCCTCAGCAGGAGTCCCAGGCCTTCCTATGTTCTACGTTTTTCTGAACTCCTCTTTCTGATCCCTGGCCAGCCTCCAAGCCACCTCTTCCAGGCAGCCTTCCATGCTCCACCCATCTAGGCAGCAGACTCTTTCAGCTCTCACCTCGGGGGAGGGGACCCCAGCCATCTTGTGCCAAGTGTCTCCTCTCCTCTGGGCAGCCTCTTTCAAGGCAGGGCAACGTCTTCCTCAGCATGTCACAAGCATTGATTGAGCACCTACTGTGTACAGGCCCTGACCACAGGGGAAGGAGTGGACACAAATGGTCTGAACTTCCCTTTCTGGTTTCAAGGCAGGCTCCCGCAAAGGGACTCACTGACTGAGAGCCCCAGGGGAGGCAGGTGATGCTCTTCATTCCGTAAAGAAGAGACAAGACCCGGGGCCACACCACCTGTAGGGGCCACACCAGACTCAGGCGCTGGTCCTGGAAACGGCCGGTCTTGTTTGTAGAGGGCTCAGTCCTGCCCCCACTTCCTTCCTCCCCACCAGGTTGTCTACTACCCAGTGCCCACCCTGGAGCCCAGTGGTCAACTCAGACCCTGCCCCCCAGGTCCCCAGGCCCCATGGAGAGCCTTGCTGTGGCACGGTTTCTAACTTGGGCCCCTGAACACAGCGCAGTGAGGCATGTTTTGGATTTGATGAGTTTCACAAGCAGGTGCTTGCGTTCCCTTCGCAAGGGGGGTTTTTGTGTTTTGACAATTTCAAGCCTTTTTCCGTGAGCTGTCAGGCTCAGTGTCTCACTGAAACCCGCGTTTGCTTTCTTGACATTTTCTAGTATTAGAGTTTCCATTGCTGTCAGTTTATTTTTTTTCTTCAAACCTCCGTGATAGCAGTTTTGTCACACACACACACACACACACACACACACACACACACATACACACACACACACACACACACACACACACAAAAGACCGAGAGAGAGCAAGAAAGACAGAAAGCACCTTCCCTTAAGAAACCAGACCTACCAGGAACCAAGCCTGGGGCTCAGTGGTGGCCACTCTCTTTGGGGCCGTTTCTGGCCCGCTGGCTTCCGGTGGGTCCCTGGGGGTCTGGTTCCCAGGCCCGAGAGGGAAGGAGGTGCCGCCGGGGGCAGGATGCGTATGGACTGAGCGGGGTGGATGCAGTGGGGGCTGGAAGGGCGCAGGAGCCTTTATTCACTCGTCTGCTCCTTCATGTCTCCGTGGGGCACTTCCTATTGGCCCTGTGCTGGGTACAGAAACTGCCCTCCCGAGCTTTCAGGCCAGCATCAGTTGCTCAAATGACTAAAGACGAGCGGGATGGAAATGGTTGCCCCAGCCCTCCCGGTCCCGGAGCTCCAGGGCTGGGGGAGCCCCTGGTGCGGTAAGCCGTGCGTCAGCAATCTGGGCAGATGCCCCTTTGATGCTCACCCCCATCTCTGAATGGATTTGACTTGGTGACAGGCACACACGTGTTCTCATTTTACTCCTCCTTGTGAGGCGCCCACTGTTATCCCCATATCACAGATGAGAAAGCTGAGGCACAGGAAGATGAAGGAGCTTGTTTAAGGCCACTTGATTAATGAGCAGTACGAGCAACCAGGATTTTGTTGGTGGTGGTGGTGAGATTTTTGCATAAATGGTCTCACCCTTGGCACTGTTGACATCTGCATGGGATCATTCTTTGCCAAGCGAGTTGTCCTGTGCGTTACAGGATGTCAGACAGTTCCCTGGTCTCATACTAGTAGCTCCTCCCATCTGTGACAGCCAAAAATGTCTCCAGGTATGGCCAAATTTCCCCTGGAGGGGAGTGTCACTCCTGGCTGAGAAACACTGATTGAAATTCTTTTAACCCTTCATTTTAAAGGACACTATAGTCATCACTTTATCTGTTACTTCAGGCAGGTTTAAGTTGGAAAAAGTTTTTGTTTGTTTTGAAACAATTTCAAACATACAGGAAAGTCTCAAGGATGGTGCAGAGAACTTATTTTTTTTGAACCATTTGAGAGTAACTTACTGACATAATGCCGTATCATCCCTGAGTACCTGAGTGTGTATTTCACACGACTGTAGTCAAACCATCAAAATCAGAGAATTCACTTTGATGCACCACCACCAACTAATTCTCAGACCCCACTCAAGTTTCTTCATTGATCCAAATAATGTCGTATCGAACAAAAGAATGCAGTTCAGAGTCTCGTACTGCATTTGACCATCGGGTCTCGTGTCCCCTCCAGTCTGTATTTCCCTCCCGGTCATGACCTTGCCACTTTGGAAGATTCCACCAGTGATTCTGTGGCTGGCCCTCACCTGGGGTTTGCCTGACGTTTCCTCACGCTTGGACTCAGGTGGTGCGTCTCTGGTGGGAGGATCCCAGGAGTGGGTCATCCACCCCGCCAGATTTCCCTTTGTCCCTTCCCCGCCGTGTTCACCGTGAGCCCTTGATTAGGGTGGTGTCTGCCAGGCTTCTCCACCATGAAGTCCTCTTTCCTCTGCGGTTATTGCTAAGTACTCTGAGGCTCTATGAGTAACTGGTGCCTCATCAACTTTGCTCCATTTCTGTAAGTATATCTGTCTGGACTCATGGATTCCTCTCTTACTGTACTGCCATCATTACGTAACTTGATGCTCACATTTTCCCAGGTTAGGCCAGTGGGGGCCCCTTCAAGCTGGCTGTTGCGTCCTTTTGTCCCCATCCTTCTGTGTTTGGAGCACTTGTTTTTTCTTTCTTTCTCTTTCTTTCTTTCTTTCCTTCCTCCCTCCCTCCCTCCCTCCCTTTCTTCCTTCCTTCCTTCCTTTCTTTCTTTCTTTCTTCCTTCCTTCCTTCTTTCCTTCCTTCCTTCCTTCTTCTTTTTTCCTTTTTTGGCCGAGATGGGAGAGTTGTGGGATCTTAGTTCCCCAACCAGGGGTTGAACCCTGGCCCTCAGCATTGAGAGGGCCGCGTCCTAACCACTGGACCGCCAGGGAATTCACTGGAGCACTGCTTTATTCTACGATATTCCCAGCTTAGCTTGTAATTCCCTGCCCTGTCCTGGATTTGAATCTAGGGGTGCTTGTTGCCAAACGCCTTCCCTGGGTCTGTTCTGCTTTCCACAGAAGCTGGGACCCCAGGCCAGAGAGGGGATGGGACTGAAAGGGAAGAGTGATAGGAATGGAAGGGATGGATAACTTGGGTGTCAGAACCCACGTGCTTGGCTTGAGCAGCCCTCAGAGAAGCCCTGGGAAACCAGGCACTCCTCCCCGAGGGAGGAGGGGCCCACCGACGTCCAGTGCGTGTGTCCCTGGACTTGTGTCCTGGGATGCTGGACATATTTTATGAGAAAATTGTTCTTATTCCAAAGAGCAAGGATACCAATAAGTGAAGACAGTGGACTGAAGCAACATTTTAGGGGAAAAGCACTTATGAAATCTGACCTCTGTACTTGGCACGATTTGCTCTAGGTCTTTATCAAAGTACACATGAGGGTTGTAACACGCCTGTAGGCCGATGTTGGCGCCCTCCGGATTCTGCCTTTTCACCTCGATGTTATTTTATGCTTGTTTCCGAGAGTCAGTATCGAATGCTGGTTTTCTTTTCGGTGTGATGGAGTTGCCACGCCACTGGAGTATCCTGGGGTCCCTATGTGCTAGGCGGCATCCCGGTCGCCTTCTCTTTTAATCGTTTTAATTAAAAAATTCTAAATGGACTTCAGTTTTTAGAGAAGTTTTAGACTTACAGAAAACTTGAGAAGTTAGTACAGAGAGTTTCCGTATAGCCCACACCCAGTTTCCTCTATTATGAGCATCTTACATTAGTGCGGTAAGTTTGTCGCAACAAACGAACCAATACTGATACATTACTATTGTATTAACTAAAGTTCATACTCTGTTCAGATCTACTTAGTTTTGCCTAATGTCCTTTCATTGCTCCAGGATCCCACCCAGTACACCACATTACATTCAGTCATCATGTCTTAGGCCCGTCTGGCCTGTGACAGTTTCTGGCTTTCCTTGTTTCTCTGACCTTGGCAGTTTTGAGGAGTTAAGGAGCATCCTACAACTTGCTTGTCGGTTAAGTTGTAGGGTGGCTCTCTGCTTAGAGTTTGTCTAGTGCCTTTCTCCTGATTAGATTGGAGTTGTGGGTGTGGGAGAGGAAGACCATATGGGTTCAGTGTTATTTTCATCACAACATATCAAGGGTTTTGCTCTCAACGTGATTAATCCCTGGGCACCTTCAGTTTTGAGATCTCATTTAACCTTCATAAAAACCCTCCAAAGTTGGCATGACCTGTCCCCTTTTCCAAATGAGAGAACTAAAGGCTGGGAAAGGTGAAGGATGTCGCGCTGGGGCCTCACTGCTAGGAAGGCCTGCGGCGAAGCACTGCTAAGCTGCTTTACTGTTTGGCACCTGTCTTGTTTTCCACTTTTTGGTTATTAGAAACTGCACCGCTGTGCACAGGCTGGTCGCTTTCCTTCGGGTTATTTCCTGAGGGTGTGTCCCTGAAGAGGGATTACTGGGTCAAAGTGTGTGAAGTTTTCATTGCCCAATGGCTTTCGAGAAAGAGGAAAGCAGTTCACAGGCATCAGCAGCTGTGTTCCTGTTTACCCACGTCCTCTCCAAGACTGCATTTTATCATCTTAATTTCTTTTGTCTTGTTACTTTGTCACACCCTTTCTTCCCCCCAAGACTTGCTGCGAATGACAGTTGGCTGTTTGCAAAAGTCAAAATCACTCTCAAAGGACGAAGATTTGGCTTCACTGACATCCTTTAAAAGAATGTGCCTCAGGCCAGACAGTGTTTCTCAAAGTGCTGGCTCTGGTGATGGATAGTGGCTGCCTCGTGGGAGGGGCCACGGCCTCTCAAGGTGACCACTCTGCTGGCAACAGCATTTACCAGATTTGTTAAATCGAGAGTCAAGAATTGTGTCATTTTACACATGTGCTTCTTTTGACCATTATTCTGATCCATTTCCCCTTTAGACACTTTACCTGCTGATGGTCATTTAAAAGGGACATGGAAGGGCTTCCCTGGTGGTGCAGTGGTTGAGAGTCCGCCTGCCGATGCAGGGGACACGGGTTTGTGCCCCGGTCCGGGAAGATCCCACATGCCGCGGCGCGGCTGGGCCCGTGAGCCATGGCCGCTGAGCCTGCGCGTCCAGAGCCTGTGCTCCGCAACAGGAGAGGCCACAACAGTGAGAGGCCCGCGTAGGGGAAAAAAAAAAAAAAAAAAAAAGGGACATGGAAGAGTGTCCTCCAGACTGACCTGGTGTCCACACAGCAGGTTCAAACTGCCCGTCTTGTATTTTCGTGGTCAGTCGGCCTCCAGTGAGGGTTTCTGCTAGGATTCGGGGATGCTCATTCCCTAGAGGGGCTGACTGAGGTCAGACGGTCTTCCAGAGGTGACTTAGCTGGCATGCTGGCCTCTTTTCACGAGGTTTCTCTGGTTAGGTGTGCACACCGAATAGCAACAAAAGCCAAGTCTCTGTAGGTGATTTCTTCGGGAGTCGTAAGAGGCCCTGTGCCCCCAGAGGACGGTCAGCTCCTAGGGGTCGACTCGCCCTGGCTTAGACAGACGCCTGGTACCATCTCCAGCTTTCCCAGCTGGCCACTGGGCCGTGATTAAATGTCAGCATCTACTTGACCATGACCCGGAGCCCAGTTTAATACGAGAGGAAAGTTGGAGAGGAGGGTGGGGTTTGGGACGAGAAGAAAAAGGTTGTGCCCTAGGGATCATTGCATACTGAGCCCACCAGAGCGTGGGATGACCGCTGAGACCGGCCACGTGGGCTATTTCAGGCACACGTGATAGAAAACCGAACTCACGCTGGCCTGAGCCAAAAGGGCTCCGGGGTCCACTGGCTTTAGGCATGTCCGATGCAGGTCTAAGAAAAGGTCCTCAGGATCTGTCACCCGCTCTCTATCGCCTAGGGGTCCTCCGTGTGAGTTTCACATGGTGCCTCGGGCCGTTCTGGCCTCTCCAGCCCCTGGAGGCCACCAGGTGGTAGCAGCAGCCACAGACCAACTTCTGACCCAGCAGAAGTGTCTTCGGCTCCAGCTGGGGTGCGCGCTCGTCCTGAACCAGTCCTGTGCATGTGTGGGAGTGGGAGGGCTGTGCAGGGGTCCGGTGTGCTGAGGGGCTTGGTGGCTGGAAGAGAGGTGACTCCCCCGTTCTCTGGCTGCCGCTGGGAGGTGAGCCCCTGTGCCCTGGGCCTGAAACCCGTCCACTGCTCTCCAGGTCTGACCGAGGCACCAGCTGCCACCCTGGGGGCAATGGAGGGCGCATTTGCCCACAGGTGGGGGGGGAGGTGCAGGGCCAGGCAGCTGCCAGACCCTCTTTGGTGAATTCACTGCTCTTTTGTTCTTTGCAGATTCCAGGCCCAGGAGGAACCCGACAGTAAGTAGCCCCTCCCTTGCCTCCACCCCAGCTTTGTGCCCCTAACTCTGACTCCTTCCCTAGCAGATCTGCTGGTTCTGAGAGCAGCTGCGTGGATCCCAGCCCTCCCAGGGCCCAGGTGCAGGTTCCCCTGCAAGTTCAGGCCGGGTCTGCCCCACGCAGGGAGCGCTGAGCACAGCGGGGCCTGAGCCAGGCCCTGGCGGAGGATGCAGAGCCCCACCCCAGACAGCAGCCTTGGTTCCTGGCTCATCCTGCCGGGGACTTCCAGAAGGGCCTGCCAGACAGTGGGTTTGGTTTTGGCCATGTGGGTGCCAGGTGTGGTGAGAGGGAAGGCTGTGTTCATTCCCCCCTTTCTCCATCACTCCTCCGTGAGTCTCGTCCTCAAAGCTGGGATGTCGAATCAGCAGCACGAACTTCTGAAACTTGAGCTTTTCTCATACGGAGCACTTACGGTGCACCAGGCACCTGGCTTCGTGCTTTCTTGAAGTTATTCTGGGTAGTCCTTACAAAACACAGAGGTTGGTACTGTTGTCCCACTGTATGGAAGAGGAAACGGGGACCCAGACAGGAAAGGTGCTTCCACGGTTGGAAAATAGATCAGCTAGGATTTACGGCCTGGTTTGTGTGACTCCGAAGCTGGTGCTCTGAACTGTTACCCTGAGCTGCCTCCTAGCAAGAGCATTTTCACCTGCCTTTTATGAAGCGCTCGCCGTGTGCAGGCGCTGGGCTGGGGGCTTCGCACATGTTACTGCTGGTCCTGCAACCACCCAAGATGCGGCGCATACACCAGGCCCTCATTGGGCTTGTCCTGGCACCCTGCTCTGTGCCCAGCCTCCCAGGGGCAGCACGGGGACCAGTGCCGGGGGGGAGCAGGGGCACTGCCCCCGCAGCTGAGGGGGGAGCAGGACAAAGCACACCATATGGGCTGGGTCTCAGGTGTGTATGGTTCGCCCGCTTTTCTTCTTTTCCACTTATCAGTTCTCTGTTACTTTCTTTCTTTTTTTTTTTTTTTTTGCGGTACGCGGGCCTCTCACTGTTGTGGCCTCTCCCGTTGCGGAGCACAGGCTCCGGATGCGCAGGCTCAGCGGCCATGGCTCACGGGCCCGGCCGCTCCGCGGCATGTGGGATCCTCCCGGACCGGGGCACGAACCCCTGTCCCCTGCATCAGCAGGCGGACTCTCAATCACTGCGCCACCAGGGAAGCCCTGTTACTTTCTTTTAACTCAAATTTTCGTACATGAGAACAGTTTCCATCCTTTATCTTTAAACATAATAGATGGAACCACAATACAAGTTCAGGTTCAAATCATGGGAGATCACATTCAGACATGCTTGGGTCAGACAGGCTGCTGTTATGAGGCCAAGAAATTTCATGAAAAGGTATTTAACGATTTGTAAGATAATCAAATACCTTTTGGCCACGTGGGCCAAAGCATTAATAGTAACATGTTCAAGAATGCCGTCTTTTGGACTTCAAATTATTTTAAAAGAATATTCAGGGGACTTCCCTGGTGGCGCAGTGGTTAAGAATCCACCTGCTAATGCAGGGGACACGGTTTTGAGCCCTGGTCCAGGAAGATCCCACATGCCACGGAGCAACTAAGCCCGTGTGCCACAACTACTGAGCCTGCGCTCTAGAGCCTGCAAGCCACAACTACTGAGCCCTCGTGCCACAACTACTGAAGCCTGTGTGCCTAGAGCCCGTGCTCCGCAACGAGAGAAGCCACCACAATGAGAAGCCCACGCACTTCAACAAAGAGTAGCCCCCACTCACTGCAACTAGAGAAAGCCCGCATGCAGCAACAAAGACCCAGTGCGGCCAAAAATAAAATGAATAAATAAATTTAAAAAAAAAAGAATACTCAGGATTATGTAGCTATACTTTCTGCCTTACTCAAACTCATTCCCTTTTGAAGGCTGAAGGTAAATGGTATTTACATTAGAACATTTTACAAGAGCACTTCTCCTTGGCACTTACAGAAAAGTGAAAAACGAAACCGACATTTTCCTGCGATGTAACTGTTTTTAGAATACATTAGTGTGATCATAAAAGGCTGCTGTCCCAGGAGCAGGGGAATTGGGGTGGGCCTGGAGCTGATACTTGTAGACTTGGGCTAACGTGCATGGATTCCAAAGCGAGATACTGGGTGGGGTTCAAGCACTGGCCGGACACTTACCAACTAACCCTGAGCAAGCTACTTGACTTGTCTTTTTTTTTTAGATGTTGGGGGTAGGAGTTTATTAATTTTTATTTATTTTTGCTGCGTTGGGTCTTCGCTTCTGTGTGAGGGCTTTCTCTAGTTGTGGCAAGCAGGGGCCACTCTTCATCGCGGTGCACGGGCCTCTCACTATCGCGGGCCTTCTTGTTGCGGAGCACAGGCTCCAGACGTGCAGGCTCAGTAGTTGTGGCTCACGGGCCCAGTTGCTCCGCGGCATGTGGGATCTTCCCAGACCAGGGCCCAAACCTGTGTCCCCTGCATTAGCAGGCAGATTTTCAACCACTGCGCCACCAGGGAAGCCCCTACTTGACTCTTCTGTGCCTCAGTTTCCTGATCTGTAAAATATCTGCTAATATTAGCCACCTTGTAGAGTGGTTGTTAAGGATTAACACATGTCAAGGGCCACGCATCTGGTAAGCATTGTATGCAATGCTGACAGTATCATTATTTAGTACAAGTTAAAAACAACGTGACTTCACAGGGTCCCACACTCAGGTATGTCAGGCTATCAAGGCTGAGAAGCCCAGGGTAGTGCATGACGGCTTTAAAGCAGAGAGGGAGACTCACTGGGGTCTATGGAGATGAAGAAACAGGGGTTCCCCAGCTCAGAGACTGGGGGAGGTTGGGGCATCCTGCATCAGCACCATTTCCTCTGTGCCCACTGCAGCTGATCGGGAGGGTATCGGTGGCAGAGCCGGGCCTTGAGGAGCAGGGGTTAATGAGCCCCCCAGCTGTGGAGACCTGCCCCAACCTGGAGAGCCTGCAGCTGCTGGAGGCCAGCCCAGCCAGCAGCCCCTCCACCTCCATGGACCTTCCTGAGCCCCGAGGGACCGCGGAGCACACCAACAACAGGATTGGTGAGTCGGCCTGTTTGGGGGGTCCTGGGGTGCTCAGGGGCAGGAGAGATGGGCCCTGAGCCCCCAGCGGGGACTAGAGACCCTGAGGACGGAAGGCCCAGCAAGGAAGAGGCAGGGGTTCCTCCCCCGGCCCTCATGAGTAGGAGACAATTTCTGTGGAGTTAAGCCCTTCTCAGGGGGCATGGAGCAGCTGCCGCCACCTCTTCATCCCAGTGTACATTTCTGTAAGGTAGGGATAGCAGGACTTCTGCCTTCACGGAGCCCATCGTGAAAATCCGTGAAATGATGTGCATGAAGTCGTCCTGGGGGGTGGGGCTCCCCCTGCCTGGTGCCTGCTCTGATTAGAGGGAGAGTAACCGCCAGCCCAGCCCCCAACGAAGGGCCCCTGAGGGGGATGGAGGGAGACATCAGGGAAGTAAGAGCTGCCGCTTGGCTGACGCATTTGGGCATGGCACGCTGGTCACCTCTTGTCACACAGCCTTCCGAGGATGGGGTCTTTCCCTCCTTTTTCCAATTGGGGAAACAGCGGTTCAGGGGAGAGAAGTGATTTTCCCAGTCACACAGCTACCAAGTGGCAGCATGGCTGCAGGCTCCGAAACCCCCCGGTCTGTCCGCATCAGTACCCTGCAGTGGAACCCGGAGGCCAGCGCGCCCCGAACTGCAGCCACCCTCCAGCCAGGGCGAAACTTCCGGTCCCGAAGTCCTCCTTGCCTCTCTCCCCCTCCTCTCCACCCTGCTACAACCAGAACGTTTCTACCAAAATGGTTACCTGCCCATATTACACCCCTGCCTGAAGCCCTCCAGGGGGTCCCTGGTACCTGCAGGGTGAATTCCAGGCTTCTTATTCCGGCATTTAAGCTGCCTCCTCCCCACCAGGCTTGCCAGCCTCCCCACCCCACAGGTCTGCTCCTTCCTCCCACTCAATGTCAGTTTCCTAATCACCGGAGCCCTTTCTCACTTCTGAGCTCCCAGGGCGGCTGCTTTCTCACCTGAAACAGCCAACTCCACCTCCTTGAATCTAGTTAATTCTTGATGTCCTGAGGACCCTGTTTATTTGCCTCCTCCTCCAGGAAGCCCTCCCTGCCCTCTCCACTCTCCCGTCTAGGAGATGCCCCTGTGCTGTGTGGCCCCAGAGCCCAGGCCTCCCCTCCTAATGTCCTAAGCACCCAGCAGTGTGTGTTTGCAGCCTCCTTCCCCACCCCCACCCCCATCCACTTGGCTGTTAGCTCCCCGGGGGCAGGGCCTTAATTGGCTCCATCTCTGTCTTTGGAGGGTTAACCATCACTGAGATAATTCCAAAGAGGCATTTGTGATCGTCCTACACATTTGTGTGGCAGGGATTGGTGGATAGAACGCTTTAGGGCAGAACCCTTAGCACCAAACTGAAACTTTTGGAATTGTAGCTTTCAGCAAGTTTTACTGGAAAAGAATGTATTTTGGGAAATACCACTGAAAGCATCTCCTGCAAATTTCCTAAGAAGTCCTAATTTGAACATTTGAGTCAAAGCTGAGTGCAGTGCCTGGAACCACAGGGCTGGGGCTCTGGGAGTGTTTGGGGGGGAAGGGGGAGGGAGGCACCAGGCTCCCAGGTGGGCTGGGGCTTGGGCAGCCTGGCCTGTAAGCCTGGCTGGTAAGCAGGTTGGAGATTCTCTTGGGACATTCAAGAGATGGTGAGCCCTTTGTTCTCCTGACACCTCCCTAGAGGAGTACCCCCTTGTACAGTTCCCAAGGGGACCAAACTCTGGTTGCGCTTTACCCCTCTACCCCTGGGCACCGGGCAGGGGGAGCCCCTTCCCCTCATCTTCATCCCCCTCCCCGTCCAGGACAACTTCCTTGGATTCTGGAGCCCTGGGTGGGGCAGGAAGTCCAAGCAACTTCTGGAAGACCCTCTTTTCCCAACTTGGGAGTGGGCAGCCCTGTGATGGGGGATAGAGCCAGAGGAATCAGGACCCGAGGAATGTGAGGGGATCACAGCCTGGCCCCCAGCTTTGGCTGCTTCTCCCTGGACAAACTCACCCCTCTTCTTCCACACCCCTACTCCTCTATGTCTGTCTGTCTGTCTGTCTCATCTCCTCTAGCACTGTGCGGCCTCCTCTGTGTTCTCTCTCACCTCCTGGGGTCCCCTGTCCCTCACCATCACTGGCTCCCATCTTTTGCCAGCTCTTTTGGTCAGGTTCCCAGGGCAAAGGACCTGCAGGTCCTGATGGAGGGTATGTGGCTTGAGGCCACGCTCTCTCTTTTGGGGTGTAGGGGGGGCTCCCAGCCCATAGCTTGTTTCACGCTTGTAGCCTTCCCTCTAGTTCTCACTGCTATTTTGAACACTTCTCTCTATCCTGGAAGTATCAAAGACCAAAACAGAAGAACTGGCATTATGCAATGGGGTTGAGCGTGTGGGGGCCCCCAGAATCTCTGGGGGGTTCCTGAATCGGAGGGGTGTAACTGGGTTCCTCAGAGAGGCAGGGATCCCGAGCTCCCTGCCCCACCCTAGCACTCAAGTTCCCTCTTGAGCTTCCCCATTCGGACTCCAGAGAGAGTTCCAGGGCTGAGCGGCTGGGAGCTCGTACCCTGCCCTGGGCTCAAGGCCATCAGAAGCTGGGCTGCTGGTGTTTGGAGTTAGCTGACCTGGGTGAAGGCCAGGCTCCCCACGTCCCAGCTTCTTGGGCACCTTACTTAGCTCCCCTGAGACTCCAAAGCCCTAGTAGCAGGTGGTCAGCAGACCGCGGGGGATCATGCCTCTAAGAGGCTGGGCTGCTTTTTCATCCACGCGAGCCACACGAGCAGCCCTATGTGCTAGGCAGGCACGTGGCCATAAGCAACAAACGTCAAGCTATACCAGCCCCTGCAAAGCTGTCCAGGTCATAGGCTGTTGGTGATTATTAACAGGGTTGAGGTTTCTGCAGGGTGTGACCATCTGTCTGGGTTTGCCCAGACTGGAGAGGTTCCTGGGATGTGGAACTTTCAATACTAAAGCCAGTAGGAGCATCCCAGGCAAACCAGGACACGTTGCTGTCCCCTTGCCACCACCCCCCGCCCCCCACCCCAGGTTTCTGCTTTAGGCACGTGGATATGAACTGAAAGGGCAGCTGGGCAGGGTGGAGTTTCTTTGGGGATTTCTACTAACGACCTGGTGACCTTGGGCAGGTCATTTAACATCTCTGGGCTCCAGATTCTTTATCTGTAAATGGGGATCACGATAGACTATCTACCTTGTGGAAGTGACGCGAGGATTCGGGAGCTAATGTGTGAAAAGCATCTGGAACGGCATCCGGCTAAACTCCGCGAGTGTTCACTGGTGCTATTGGTGTCCATGTCATTCTCCAATTTCTCCCCATGGCTTCCTTTCTCTCCTAACCCTGTTGTCTTCTCTTCTACCCCATCTTGGCAGAAGTGTCGAGAAAATCACAAGCACTTCCTATACGTGGGCCAGTCCTTAACCCCTCAGCACACAGTTCCTAGCTGTTTTATCTCCTTTGAGCCTCAGGATACCTGTGAAGTCGGCGGGGCCTACTGTGTATCAGAGAGGCTGTGCCATCTGCCTGAGGCCACACAGCAGAAGTGGCAGAGCTGGGACTGGGACCCTCCTCTGCCTCCTTGCTTCCATCCAGCTGGAGCTCTTGTCTCATCTCCCCCACCCTTTTGCCTTGCAGAGAACATCTACATCATGAAGGCCGACACTGTGATTGTGGGGACCGTGAAGGCCAAGGTGCCTGAGGGCCAGGGCCTGGTGGGGCCGGCAGGGTCCGAGTTCGAGGAGGATCTGGAGGTGGACCATGCCCCCCACTACCCAGAGCAGGAGACGGAACCACTGGCGGGCAGCTGTGGGGACGTCATGTTCTCGGTGGAGGAGGAAGGGAAGGAGGACCCCTTGCCCACGACCGCCTCTGGGAAATGAGGCCTGGCCTGGGCTGGGGCTGAGAGGGCAGCTGGGTGCCTCTGGGAGGCCACGGTGACCCTGGTGGCACCAAGCTGGTAGCACCCACCTGGTGGCAGAGGCCCATCTGGCCTGAGGTGAGGTTCCAGCATCCAGCGGTAGACCCAGCCTATCAATGCAGGAGGCTCTGCTCGTCTGTACCTGCCTCCCCACCCAGCTGCCCCCCAACCCAGACCCTGGGGAGCCCGGGCCTGTGCGGCAGAGACAACCAAGGGGCTAGATCTGAACAGCGCTGTGTGTTGGGGCAACAGGCAGCCAGCAGGGCCTGGGCACCCTGCATTCTGCTGCTGCCAGCCCTCCCCTGTTCTGTAGCCCCCACGGTGGGCCCAGGGCCCAGCGCACATCACTGTTCCCGCAGCAGGAGGCATCTCGGGACCCAGAGACCTGCAGATCCTTTGCAGCCGTGGTGCCCCTGCCTGGCCGGAGACCCGCCCACCCAGCTGCTGCCTGAAGAAGGGCCTGCTCTGCTTCGCCCAGGGGGGCTCCCTCCCTGCGTGGACAAGGGGGACTGTGGACCCTTCTTGGGTCCTTACCCGCTCTGTGGGCACCTGTGCTCTGTCCCGGGCCACCAAAGATGCGTCTTCCCCAGATCTGCCACGTGCACAGATCCTGGTGGTACCAGGCCCTGCCTTTGGCTCTAGCTGCTCAGCACCCATGATGGGGGTGTGGGTGTCAGAAGACTACTTGGTTTCACTGACATTCTGCCGGAAAAGAAAGAGCGTTTCGTAGTTCAGTCTGGACTTTAGGATTTTTACGTTTCACACAAAGGAGTCAAGTGCCCTGACCTGGGGCTTCTTCCTGCTCTCCCCAGGGCTCTCAGACTCATGGCAACAAACAAGTGGTCTTGGGAAGGGAGTGTGGGCAGATGAGGCCCGGGGCACTGAGTCGCAGGCAGCCTGGAGACTGCTGGAATTACCCGTTGGAAGCCGGCCCCGGGAAGGCCGCTGTTTACTCACCAGCCTGCTCGGTCTCTGGAGGAAGTTGAGGCTGGCTCCGGCTTCACCAGGGTAGTTTCTGAAACCGCTCAGATGTTTTGGGGAAAGTTGGAGAGAGGCTGGATGCTGTGAGAGACCGTTTACACCAGAACCTGAAGTTTACGTGGGCCGGACAATGGCCAAAACACCCCGTGCCCGGACAGTGTGAGGACTCTGCTCCCTCCTGCCACTACCCCCCACCCCCCAAGGGCTCCCTCACCCAATGGCCAAAACTTTGGTCCTTTAAAAATTCATAAGTTCCCTTAAAAACCAATCATAAGGCTCAGGAAATTCTCCCTGAGATTTGAGTACCTCTGAGCAGAAGGGTCCGAGCCATCTCTCTCCCCACAAGACAACGGCTCCCGCTTTACCTCTCTGCCCCAGACACCTAGGTTGCCAGCGTCTGGGGACAGGGAGACCCCTACCTGCTGGGACAGCCCTTCCCACTGCTGGAGGTTCTTGCCTGCGGATGGAGGCAGACCCTGTCCCTGTGGAACTCCCACTCCCTGGTCGGTCCAAGGCCCGGCCTTTGGGGCTACTCAGAATAAAGCACTCTCGTCCTCAGGCTCCCTTGGGTTATTGTCAGGAGGCACCCCTGGTCTCCCCACAGCCTTCTTCCCTCCGGGCTGGGCCCAGCAGCCCCACAGCTGGGGAAAAGGGAGTCACAAAGTAGCAGCGTGAATGCCCCAGCCTTGGGTAGCCCAGAGAGGACCGGGGGTGAATGTGAGTCGTGGGCTTGGAGCCTGCGCTGGGAGGCCCCAGCCTGCCTCCCTGGTGTCAATGAAAACTTAATCAGTCGATCTAAGAAAGAATTGGAAATTTTTAATTTGAGCCAAATTTGAGGCTTATTCCCCGGGAAGAGCATCTCAGAAGGCTCTGAGAATGGTTCTACCCATTGGAAGTCAAGACACAGTTTATAGAAGTTTTTTGAGACAGGGCTGTACATTCAATGATGTATTATTGACAGTTTATGTAATCCAGATCTAAGCCCGTCGCCGTGGGTCATGTGACCCCTTATAGGATCAGGAAGGAATGCTATCTTTTCAGGAGTTGTCTTGCTGATGCTGGGAGAGTGCTGCTCTTTATGGCTGAGCGGGTATTCCTGCAGATGGGGGAGGTTTGGTCAATGCGTAATGCAGACACACAATGCACAGTGCGGGGAGAGGGGAGGCCGAAGGGCAGAGAAGAATTCTATGTTTAAATTGTTCTTGCCTTGCCATAAAAGACGGATTCTATTTCACAACTGGTCACAACTCAGGGGCAGTCTGGGGCCTGCATTCCACCACAGGCAGCCAGCCTGAAGCCCCGCTCTATGTCTCCCCTGGTGGCTGGAAGGAGACCTCGCCCATCCCACCCCCAGGACTCCAGTCCACACCCAGACCTCACAACCAGCCTGGCCATCGTACCAGCCACTGCCTGTCACATGGTCGATCTGAGAACCAGAGCGAATTTCCCTGCCCAGTGATGACGGACCCCTCCTTAACCTCTGGTCGTTCTGACATCCAGGTGGGCAGACAGACAAGGCCCCTGCTGCCCAGGGTAGCAGTTCCCAGGCTCTAAGGAACCGGCACACCCCTTTTCCTGAACAGTTGTAGTCAGGGAGTGACAGTAAGTAAGTAATAAGCGTCCTGCAGAAACTATTGCATTCAAAGAAACTCTGTTGTTTCCCAAGACAGTCTTGTAGGTTGTAAACTGCACTAGGTTCCTAGAATCTCTAAGGCCAGGGCCAATCCCTAAGACAATAAAAGGGCCTGAATCTGCAGCACATCCCTCCAGCCACGAGAGCCTAAAGAAGGTGTCTCTGGCATCCTCTCTGTCCCACGGTCATTGGGACCTGATTTGTTGAGCTGAACAGAAATGAAAATCTGTGCAGAGATGAGAGGCAGCTCTCTGGCCGCAGTTCCTTGTGTGCCTTCTCTCCTCCAGCCCTTCCTTGACCCTCCCTGTCCTCTACCATGTAACAGTGGGGGAAGTGTGGGGTGGGAGGTGTTGGGGCCAGGATGGGTCGGGGGAGGGATTCACAGGTAGGGCCAGAGAAGAACGCTTTAATGCGTCAGTACCCTTGACTGGAAGCCAAAGTGAGAATATCAAAAGCTTCAAGGGCAGCTCCTTGTGCCTTAGGGAGCAGCCGGCCGAGCCCATCCTGGGCTCCTGCACCCCACCCGTCCGGGACCACATAACCAGATCAGTGAACAAGGTCATTCTTGAGTGGGATCGTGCTCTGTGCTACCAGAGGGCCCCACTCGGGACTGTGGCAGAGAGTCTGGAGGGCAGGGCCAACTCTAGCCAGGTGGTCAGGGAGGGCTTCTTGGAGGAGGTGCCCTTTGCACTCTGCATGAGTGACATGATGGGTGGGCGAGGTGGGGGCCCGCAAGCATGCCGAGAAAGCAGGAGGCAGGGGGACCACAAATGCCAAGGCCTTGAGGTGGGGCACTCCCGGTCCTGAGGTTCAGGAAGCACACTGCCTTGTAGAAGCATAGTGATCAGGGCAGAGAGGAAAGGGAGGTGAGCGGGACTGCCAGCTGGGCCAGATCCTGGAAGGCCTGATGGGCCGTTGTAAGGCACTTAGATTTTATCATAAATATTGTAAGAACATCAGTCTCTTTATATCTATTTTCCTCCTATTAGAACAATAAACATCCTGGTATTATCTCAGCAATGGGCAGGAAAGGCAAACCAGGGGCCGCGAAGGTCGTTTTAACCTAATTCAGAGGGAAGCTGGGCTAAAGAGGCAGCAGTTGCTGGTAGCCAGGAAGCTGTTGGATGTGTTTTCTCAGAAAGGGCAGAGAGCTGAGACTACATTCCTGGTTAACATTGCAGCCCTGGGCCCTCAGCTGATGTCACCACACGGAGTGAGGAGTCTGTCCAGTTTCCCCTTTCTTTGGGTGTCTTCCAGGAGAGTAAAAACCAAACCAAAAGATCCTGGAGGCTGGAGGCGTTTGTGTTTTGGTGTGGGGTGTGGGTCATTTTAGCATCGAGGCCCGCCCTTTCCTCCTTAGCCCTCCAGCATCTGCCTCTGTCCCATTTCATTACCCCTGCTTCCGATGTAGGGGGAGGAATGGGCCCATTAGAGTTCAACCTCCAGGCCAATGCAGTTCCCAGTACACGGCCTCAGGTGAAGCTCTCAAGCGCTTTTAACTTCAGTTTCCTAATCTTCAAAATGGACGTAATAATTATCTTCCAAGATGGTTGTGAGGTTCAGCAGTAAGACAGGTAAAGAGCTTGGCCCGGTGCCGGGCATATTTCCTGTTCAGTAAATGATATTCATCATATGTAGCATTTTATGAGCTTTAGAGATTACCCAAGGCTTTCTACATTCTTTACATATTTGGGCTTCATGATAATAACTGAAAGGTAAATAGGTTGAGTATCAGTTCCCCCTTTTATGAATTGAGGCTCAGAGAGGTTAAGCAACCAACCCACTGTCACACAGCCTGGAAGTGCCAGAGCTGGAATTCAACACTTCAACTCTGGCTGCCTCTGTGGTTGGGGCTGTGTCTACATCGCAGTTACCAACTGGCACTATGCCTTCTGGACCAGTTTCCTTTAGGAAGGGCAATTTTATTCCTCTTTTATGGGGAGGCAGGGACAGTTGCAAGAGGCTGGGTAAAACCTTCCTGAGATCAAGTGGCTTTCTGATGCCTCTGACCAGGCAGAAAGGACACAGAGCTGACCTAGTCAGAGCCTTGTTTCTTGAAGCTGCTTTCCTTAACAGTGGTCTGATTCTGAGGTCAGGGTTGACACAAGGCTGGGAGGACAGGCAGGACAGAGAACGTGTGCTGGAGAACCTGTCTCCAGGAAGGGAGACATGTCAAGAGCAAGCCTCCCCATTTTACAGATGGGAAAACTGAGCCCCATAGAGGTACCCAGTCTGCCTAAGGCCCAGCTTGGTGCTCTGCGGTGGAGATAGCTCTAGCCATACGCTGAGACCTGATGCGGGGAATCACTCTTTAGTCCAAGGGAACAGTAAAGATTACTTGCCAATTTTTATTCTTCCTTTCTTTCTTTTTTTTTTTAACTGTTGTTAAAATAAAGGTAATTGTGGGGCTTCCCTGGTGGCGCAGTGGTTGACAGTCCGCCTGCCGATGCAGGGGACACGGGTTCGTGCCCCGGTCCAGGAAGAACCCACGTGTTGTGGAGCGGCTGGGCCCGTGAGCCACGGCCGCTCAGCCTGCGCATCCGGGGCCCTGTGCTCCGCAAGGGGAGAGGCCACAACAGTGAGAGGCCCGCGTACCGCAAAAAAAAAAAAAAATAGTAACTGTGGTAAGAGACTTGGGTTCTTATTATAAGACAGCTTTGCAAGAGCCAAAGTGGTCCCCATAATCAGACAAGAATATTGTAGGAAAAGGGCTTCGCAGCTTCACGGGCCTGTGGCCTGTACAGTCACAGGGCCCCAAGCTTAGAAGGACCCGTGCTTGGTTTAATGCTCTGCTGTTGCTGTCTGAAAAATCGATAATTTTTGAACAAGGGGCCCTGTGTTTTCATTTTTCTCTGGGTCCCCAAGATTCTGTAGCTGATCCTGCATAAGGGGCAGGGAAATTATCTGTTAGCAATTTACTCAGTGCCAAGACACCTTACATACATCACCGCTTAACATCACAGTGACCATATTTCTAGATGAGCTTGCTGGTCCCCGTTTTTCAAAAGTGTTGACCGGCTAGTAACTGACCTTAACTGTCCTGGTTATCTCCTGCTACGTCATGAGCCACTTCAAAACTTAGTGGCTTAAAATCACCAATGGGTGGTTATTTTGCTCACAAGTCTGCACTTTGACCTGGGCTTGGCAGGGGACAGCTCATCTCTGCTCACACAGTACTAGCTGGCACTGGAGAACGCACTTCTGAGACGGCCGCAAGCTGGGGTTGGCTGTGGGTTTCTCTCATGGGCCTCTCCTGGAGCGGCTTGGACTTCCTTACATCATGGTGGCTGGGTTCCTAGAGCAAACAACCCCGTAACAAGTGGAAACTGCCAGGTTCATAAAATCGGAGCCCAGAAAGGGGCATAGCATCACTTTTGCCACACAGAGCCCAGAGTCAAGGGGAGGGGATGGAGCCCCCACCCCTCAATAGGAGTGTCAGGGAACATTGAGATCTTACTAGGTGCCAGGCACTGTGCCCCACACTGCACATATTGCCTTATTTCTTCCTCCCAGTAATTCGACTCTTATTGTTCCCTACGTCACCTCAAGGAAGCTGAATCACCAAATCCAAGTCTGTCTCCGGAGTGTGAGCTCTGGACCAGGGGCCCGACCTGTGCGTTCAGGGATCCACGCAATCAGAGTGGGACAGGGCCAGAATCTGTCTGATTCGAGAACATTTAAGGCTTTTGAAATAATCAGCTCCAGCGCCCTAGTTTCCCAGATGGGGAAACTGAGGCTGCGAGAGTTCTTGCTGGGCCTCCCCTGAGAAGGGGCGCAGGGTCTGGCACCTTCCAGGGCAGGAAGGGGCCCCCCTGGGGCTGCCCGGTCAGGAAGTCACAGAGAGCTGTGGGCAGATTATGCAACGACAGGCTGTCGCAGGGACACTGTTTTTCACTGAGATGATGCTTCACTCAGGAAATACCCACAGCCTAGGCAGGTGTCAAGGGAGGGCTCCTCGCTTCAGGCGGAAGACCCCCTGTGAACGAACACTGGGGCACTCTCAAGGTGGACCAGGTCCCCTGGGCCAGGCGTGTTTATCAAAAGTCCCCTGAGAGCCACCCTGCGGCCCTGTGAGCTGGGCTCAGACAAAAGAGATATAGGAGGCTTCATCCCTGCCATCCAGGAAGTCACACACTCGTTAGAGAAATAATAAAGAACTCAATTATTGAGGCTTTGGGGCTATATCATTGAAACCTCACAATGCTCTAGGAAGTGGTGGCTATTATTATCCCTATGTTACAGATGAGGAAACCGAGGCACGGAGTAGTTAAGTCACTTGCCCAAGGGCACACAGCTGCTAAGTGGTGTAACCGGGATACAAATCCAGGCTATCTGGCTGGAGTCTGAGTTTCCAACCATTTGGCCATGCTATTCCATTGTAGCTCAGACTGGGGTCACCAATGTGCTGTGGCCCCAACCCTGAGTCCCAGGCCCTATAGAGCACTGTTTGGGCAAGTACAGGGCTCAGTAAACGTACAGGGCATGGAGTTTGTCCTCTGACTCCTGTCCACCTTTCTTTTCCAAAGCCCAGCTCTGACCAGGCCATTCTCTCACAGAACCTTCGATAATTCCCCAGTGCCTACAGGCCAGAGTCTGCCAGTCTGGCTCTCCCAGGCCTGTCCTGCTGCCTGCATAGCTTCTGTATCTGAAACCCCTCTGAAACCCAACTGTGTTCCTCCCAAGTCACCAAATACGAAGGGCACATCCCCACCGTGAAATCTCTGCTCAGTGACCCAACTCCCAAACCTCTATCTTCAACTTTCTCCTCCTTCCCCAGAAAGCCTTCCAGGACCATCCAGGACCAGGACCTCTGTGTCCTCTAAGTTCCCACGGCACTGACTATGAAGAGAGTTGGAGGCCTAGTTTCAGAAGCCGCACAAAAAAAATTTCTGTATGAAAAGATGAATTTATTCATGCATTCATTCACTCAGCCCCTCATTTAGTCACTCAAGCAACAGATCTGTGTAGGGCACCTACTGCATGTCAGGAGCTGTGCTGAGGAACACAGTGGGGCTGGGAAGGGAGGGGGTACATGGTACTGCTCTCAAGGAGTCAAAGCCCAACTGGGGAGACTGGTCTGAAGTCAGGTGATGGCTGAGGGCATGGTCATTGCTGTGACGGAGGTAAGCGTGGGGCTCTAGTGCCCACCGCATGGCATCTAGCCCAGGTGGTGGGTCTCCACTTCCTCCTCTGTAAATTGGATCTAATAAGCCCCTACGCCAAAGAGAAGCTGCAAAGATTAAACTCATTCATTAATTTGTTCAATAAATATTTATTGAACTCAAACTGCTGCTGGGTGCCGGGGACACAGCCCTGCCCTCATTGAGAGGGACAATAAAAAGTGTATGAGACACCTTAGCCAGTGGTAACTGCTACAAAGACAAAAAGCTCAGTGGGGGTCCTAGGTGTGGGTCAGGTGCGCAGCCAGGGCTTGGGGGTTTCACACAAGTCAGACAAAATCTGGAAGTTTGGAGAAATTTGGGGTATGCAGGGGGAAGTGAGCCGTTGTGATTGGGGTGTCAGAAATGAGGGGTTTTGTGAGGCAGGGGTGGAGGCTGCCCCACCCCCGCATGCGGATCTCTAGATCTCTCGGGGAGAAAGGGGTGAAGTGATGGAGCTGGTTTCAGAGGCAGGAATTATTCTGCAGGAGCTGGGAGGGAGAGTGGAAGGGCTGGGCTGGGAGGTTGGTGGGAAGTTGCAACAACCTTGGGAGAGCTTGGGAACTGCTGTGGAATTGGGGCCCCACCGGGATTTCCTTTGGGTGTCAAGGGGAAGAGGGAGGCTGAGAACTTCGGGAATTTCACAGGGAAAGCTTCCCCTGCACCAGGGGGAGACGCAGGACTCCAACATGGGCAAGCAGAGTGTATGGCCACCATTAAGTTCTGAGTCTGCATTTACTGAGCACTTACTATGTGCCAGGTGCGGTGGACTCCCAAACTCTGATCATTACAGCATCCCCGCAGGGAACTTAGAATGGGACCTCCCCCCAACATTCTATAGGTGAGGAAATGGAGGCTCAGGGAGATGAAGTGATTTGTTCAAGGTCAAGGTCACACGGCAGTAAGTGGTCTGAGCTAGGACTTGAGCCCAGGTCTAGAGGGTGGCAAAGTTGATGCCTTCCTGGTGCTTGAAATGCCACCATTCACTCCTAGGAACTAAATGCTCTGGGATCCTCATTTGAGTGCATGACTGGAGCAGGATCTCCATGAACTGTAGGTGAAGGGGCCGTAGAACTCCGCCTAGAACACAGGAGGTGCTCAATACTTACACGTGGAGTCTGCAGGTCAGGCAAGACATGCCTGGGACGGGGGGTGTGGGGCTCTGGTTCCCTGGGAGTGACGTCCTGTAGACAGACTTCACCTGGGAGATGAATTAGAGGGGGCCAAGTCACTGCCACCTACTTCAAGAAGCCCCCGGGCTCCTCAGCCAGGGTCCCTCTGTCCTCCTCCAAGTGCTTGGCCTCCACCCACCAAGTTCCTGCAGCGGTTGTGTCCACAACTGAGTCATCTCTGCCCAGCCCTGCCCGGCTGTGGCTGGTAGACATGTCTTCGTAAACATCCAAATGAGTGAAGACTGGGAAATTGTAGCACAGGAAAAATTACTTATTTCTTCCTCCTTTTGAATTGGGAAAAGGAAAGCTTGCTGGGGAAATGAGGTAGGTGACTTGGGCACTGCTGACGTGCAGGGTCTCCTGTGCGGCATCTCCCAAAGGGAGGGCTGGGTACTGTGTCAGGAAAATGGGCCCAGAGCCACCTCATGTCCAGCCTGGTGGGGAATGGCTCCCCGGCCCTGTCACCCCTCCTGGCTCCTTGGCCGTTCCTGCTCTGAGCCAAGTTTTCGCTAATGAGAAAAAAATGTTCTCGTTAGTGTCACCTGTAGGCCATCTGGGCTGGTAGGCCCAGGCGGGATGTGCAGATGTGGGGCAGGGCTGATGTGCAAGAGGGATTTGCAACCCCCCCCAGGTCGCAGAGCCCCATGCAGCCCCTCCCTCTCAGAGTACAGATGGGGAAACTGAGGCCTGGAGAGGAGAGAGATGTGCCCGAGGTCACATAGGGAATCAGTGGCTGTTAGGACTAGCACCCAGGTTGCTGGTGCTTTAAAACTTAAAACAAAAACTACACACCTTTATAAATATAGAGGTAACTAATTCTGGGGAAAAAGAAAAACTAATAAAAATAGAAAAAAGTGTAGGGAAAATAACAAGAATTATACATGATCCCATCTCCCATTATAAGCACTTCAAACATTTTGGTTTCTTTCCTTCTTCTAAATAATTTTTAAAAATTATCATCTTCAGTGACTTATTAATAAAATAAAATCTCCCAACTTATGGTTATACTTGTTATGGGTGTTTGTTCATAGCCCGACTCACATTGTTAAAGTCATTTTCCTCCTACAATTACAAATTGTTAGAAATCCATAACTGAGACTGTCAGCATGAACCCCATCGCCACGGAGGCCGCCCTGAGAGGATTTGCTTCTGCTGATCGCGAAGGGAATGCCCAGAGGCCTCCTGCTTTTAGTTCTTGTTCTTTTATTTAACCTACAAGACCTGCTCCTTCTCAGCATCTGTGCTACCTTAGGGAATCACTTTTGCCTACTTCAGATTTTTAATTATTCCCATTATTCTACAGAGTCTGCGATCACGGATCCTGACCGTGGGATTTTAGGGCTCTGGGGAAGTACCTCAGGAGAGAGCCAAGCTAGTGGGGAGAAAACCTTCCCCAGCCCCCTTGAGCTGAAGCAGCAACCCTTGGATCTGTCTTATAATATAAACTGGGTTTCCATCCTAATGGACATCATTATTGAGTGCTTGCTATGAGCCAGGTACTTTCCACGTATCATAGCGTTTACTCTTCAACACCTGCATTGGTATCAAGATTTAATGCGGAGAGATCATGTGTCCACATCGTGCTGGCTGTGTGGACTTGGATAAACTCCTTAAAATCATCTATACAAAGGACTATTAGGTCCTGCCATTCAGCTTGCCTGGAGTTACTGCAAACATCAAATGGGAGCCCAGGTGTAGAAGCTGGTGAGTTAGGGAGGAGCGCTGACGACTTTAACCCTGCCACACCCGAATGCCCGGGGCGGGGGCGGGGGGGGGGAACTATTAAAAGCCACAGAAGAAGCTCTTCTTCCTTCATTTATTGGTGAAGGGTATACCACGTTGCTGATGAGCTAAATTAATACTGCAATGATGTCAGTTCTTCCCCAAATTTTCTTGTCAATTCAGTGCAATCTCAATTAAAATCTCAGCTGGATGGCTTCCCTGGTGGCACAGTGGTTGAGAGTCCGCCTGCCGATTCAGGGGACACGGGTTCGTGCCCCGGTCCGGGAAGATCCCACATGCCGCGGAGTGGCTGGGCCCGTGAGCCATGGCCGCTGAGCCTGCGCCTCCGGAGCCTGTGCTCCGCAACGGGAGGGGCCACAACAGTGAGAGGCCCGCGTACCGGGGTGGGGGGGGTGGGGGGGTGGAATCTCAGCTGGAATTTGAAGAATTTAACAAGTGTATTCAAAAATGTGTGTGGAAGAATAAAGAACCTATAGAATTAAGTGAATTTCAAAAAGGGGCTAAGGAGATTCACTTTACCAGATACTAAACATTCTACAAAGTTCCACCAATAAAAAATATGTGCAAGTAGCCTAGGAACAAGAATGAATGGAACAGAAGGAATTGTTCAGCGACAGACCCATGCAGTTATGATCAGCGATTAAAGGATGGACTATTTTGCCAATGGTATAGGAAAGGCTGACTCACTCTGTGGAGAAAAACAAAGTTGGGTCTCTAGATCTCATATACCACATATAATTCAGTTGTATGAAAAACCTAGATGTGAGATGTAAAATCATAAAGCTAATGAAAGAAAATATAGGAAAGTATTTTTACATCCCACTGTAAGGAAGGACCTTTTGGCTAAGAACAAAATGGCAAAAAATTTATGGATTTGAATTACATTAAAATTAAAGTTTTTTTTTCTTTTTTTGAATCAACAAAGAACACTATAAACCAAGATACCAGACAGATGACAGAATGGGGAAGTGTTTGTGATACCTAAAAATGACAAGGAATTAATATGTAGAATATACAAGGAATTATTGCAAAGCTACAAGAAAAAGACAGGAAATAATAGAAATATGGTCAAAGGATATGAATAGGCAGTTCACAGAAGGGGAAACCCAAATGACTAAGTAATGAAGAGGTGCTCAAACCCACGAATCTTCAGAGAAATGCAAATGAGACAATGGTGGGCTCCACTCCACACCCATCAAATTGGCCAAAATCAGAATGTTGGCTAATGGTGAGTTTTGGGGAGAGTGTGAAGAAAGGGGAACCCTATGACCGTGCTGATGGGAAGGAGTGTGGCTGGCGTCACGGTCCTGGAGAAGTTTCTGGCAATGCTGGTGAAATAGATACACAATGACTCCAAGATCTGGCAGTCCCACTTCAGAGAAATGCGAACGCCCACAGACACCACCATGTGCTTTACAAGGACACATGGATTGAGTTTATGGGGGTGGGGGTGGGGAGCAGGGATTGGGGGGAAAATAAAGCAAGAGAGGAGGCTTGTAAGGCAAGATCTGAGGAGTATGATTCACTGAACCCGATGTACCTGAGAGCGAGAGAAGTTATGCAAAAAAAGATTCCGTTCACACCAGTGACCAAGTTATAAAATAGCTAGGAATCACTTACCCAAAGGGGGGAGGGGCTGGAGGAGGGACTAGTCGAGGGGGTTGGGTACCTGCCCAGGCTGGGAGCGGCCCAGTTTGTAATGGGGTGGAGAACTCAAGGTGAGGCAGGGAAACTGAGGTCAGAGTGTGTCTAGCAGGCATTCCTTGTCTTTGAGGCTTTACCTAGAAAGTAAGGACCAGCTGCTTCTTGGCTCTTCCAGGGCCTGAAGGAGAGTCAGTGAGAGTGGGGTTTGGAGGGTGGGGTGGGTAGGTGGGCAGAAGGAATGAACGTAGGGGTGGAGGGGTGAGGGACTGGGGGTTGGGAGTTGGGGGAGGGGAGACTCATCCTTCGGAGGAAAGGAATATGGCAGGACCTTGGTGAGGCTGGAAAGAGGAAGCAGAATTGAAAGCCCTTGGAAAATATAAAGGGCTATCAAAAGAAACCCGCTGACAAGATCAAATGTCCTTGCAGATGTGGGCACCCGGGAGGGAGACTCCTCACATACTGCTGGGAGTGTGAACGGCACAGCCCCTTGGGAGAGGAATTTGGCAGGACCTAGCGAAAATGAAAATGTGTAAACCCCACAGCCTGGCAGTGCTACTTTCTAGGTTTACGACCTAGAGAAAATCCCAATCCCCTGCTTCAGGAGACAGGTACCAGAATGTGCATTGGGGCCAGAAGTGCAAACACCTGACAGTCAATTCGCAGGGCAGCAGGTAAACAGAAACGGAGGTGGGGGAGGGGGTGGGGGGAGTGGCGGTCAGGCGTGCAGGGCAGGACCAGGTCTGAACTCAACAACACGGAAAGTTCTCAGAAACACAGCCGAGGGGTGGTGGGGGGAAAAACCAGGGGGCAGGAGAGCGTGCCTGGTATGTTGATATAAACACAGAAGCACGTGTATAATAATACTCCCTGTCGTTCCTTTCCATGTAAAGGCAGAAGACAGATTTGAGAGAAACATGGCAGACTCAGAGGAATAGTTACCTTTGGAGGGAAAGACAAGGGACTAGACCAGGGGCTGGGGGTCAAGAAGGACTTTGATTTTAATCAGAGAAGAATCTGAAGCAAAAAAATAATTCAACAAAAATTTACTGAGAGCCTACTATTAAAAAAAAAAAATCGAATCAGTGCCGCTACTGCTTTCTAGGTGTTGGGGACACAGCAGAGAACAGAACAGACAAGGTTCCTGCCATCATAGGAGAGAGAGACAATAAACAAATAGAGAACTTATACTAGCTTCTATGAAGAAAAGTAACTTTAGTTAGGAGAGTTCAGAGAAGCATCTCTGAGGAGGCGGCATTTGAGCAGACTGGACCAAAGTGAGGGGGGGAGTCACACAGGTGTCTGGAGGATGGGTGATCCAGGGGCTTTGCCTGTGCAGGACCAGCCAGAACAGAGGTGTCAAGTGATAGGATAGAAAGTCAGAGAGGAAGGAGGGCAGCCCCAGTTGTTAACGTTGGTCAATTCTGGGTAGTGGGAATATGGGTGTTTCTTATATTATGCTTTGGATTTTTTTTTAATTAAAAAAAAAACTGAGACAAAGACAATGTCAGGTTAAAAAACAGATGAGTGTAAAATGCAGCAGCGTGGTTTGTAGTAGGATGAAAGGGAGAACTACCCATCGTGGAAGGCCCTGAGTGGGATCAAAGGTGGTCATTCCTGCAGGACAGATATGTCCCCTCTGTACTGTTATGTTTTTTGGGTTTGTTTTGGCTTAGTTGGGTCTTAGTTGCGGTGCATGGGCTCTTCGTTGCGGCGTGCGGGCTCCAGAGCATGTGGGCTCTGTAGTTGCGGCATGCGGGCTCTCTAGTTGCGGCGCAAGGGCTCAGTAGTTGCGGCACACAGGCTTTAGTTGCCCCGCGGCATGTGGGATCTTAGTTCCCCAACCAGGGATGGAACTTGCGTCTCCTGGATTGGAAGGCGGATTCTTAAACTGGACCACTAGGGAAGTCCCCCCTCTGAACCGTTAAAGGCAGTGGTTTAGAATCAAGCCCAGCCCAGCTCCATCCCCATGCCCCCACATCTCATGGACCTCAGAGTCCTTGAACGTCAGGACAGGAGGGGCACTTGGACCTAGTCCAGAGACAGCAGAGGCCGGGTGATCTGCTGTGGCTGCCTCCTTCCCCACCCAGCACACATCTGGCTACTTGGTTAAGCATCCTTTCTTGCAGAGGCCACACACAGGCTCAGAATCCTTTTCAACATGAAGCCCTAGGCAGCTACCACCAAGCAGAGTTAGCATTTAGGCTGAAAGCAGCCTGCCTCCCCTGATCTAATCCAGCGCCCTCATGTTCTAGATGTTCTAGGCCCTCACACAGGGAGGGGGCTAGGATGGGAACTCCCCTGAGTCTGAGCTGGGCCCACTTGCTGGGCTTAGAAACTAAGGGTCTCCAGAAGCTTTGGGGCAGGTTTGGGGGTTGGTTCCTGGGAAGACACAACCCAGAACAGGGAGGTTTCAGTCGAGTGGAGGGAGGAGGACGCCTGGAGGCTCTCTTGGCAACCTTCCCCAAATTGCCTGGGGTCCTCTTTGAGGGTTGCGGGGAGGGAGAGCTGCCCTCCCCTTCTTTGGAAGGAAATGGGGACAGGAGCTGGGGAGTATTTCCTGGTCCAGCACCCCCTGCCCCAAGCTTGGTATGGCCAGCTCAGCCCAAGACATGGCCCTGGGGTAGGCAGGAGGGCAGGTGGGAGGCCTCGACAGATGAAGGAGATGGGTGCAGAGCTGTGGCTCACCCCAGCGCTACTTCCTTTTCGAGATTTTGGGACATGAGTCATCAAGGGGCTGACCCAGAGCATCCCGGGCGCTGAGACAAGCAGGACAGCAGGATGAGAGAGAAGGTTGCTTGCCCAGGCTGTGGGCCAGACTGGGTGGGGCTGGGGAGGGGGTCCTGCTGCCCAAGACAGGATCCCACTGGAACTCCTGGAGACCAGGCCACAAGGTTTGATGGCGGGTTCTGAGACCTCCCCCACAGTGTAAACTCCCCCTCCCAGAGCGACCACAGCAATGCCTTCCGAACCACCCTCAACCACGGCACCTGTTGCAGCTAAACCCTGTTTCCCAAAAGGTGTCTGTCAGTCACCAGGGGGCTCATTAAAAAGCCAGATTGTCAGGCCCTCAACAGACGTGGGAGTGGGGCTCAGGAGTCTGCCTGTGGAACAAGACTTGCAGATGGTTCTGATGCTGGCTGATGCTGGAGAGCCATTCCTCCAAACGGTTCACTAGAACACCCAGCACATAGTAGGTGTTCAGTAAATATTGGTGGACAGGCTGGCTGTTCTTGTGCACGATGCCTGCCGTGGCTAAGCTTTCCTCGGCACCAGTTTGTAAAGCATGGGCATCAGCTTGCTGGGGTGGTGTGTGCGAGATGGCTGGGGGCTATGGGCTGCACTGGGAAGTGAGGAAAGCCTCCAGGGAGCCCCAGGGTTCAGATAACTGTACACGCAGCCCCTGAGTTGGGGACCAGAGGGCCATGGTCCTGTGTGCTGGAAGCCTGCCTGCTACCCATTACCGAGGAGCAAGTGGGATTTTTCTGCGTCATGGGACTAGGAGTCTAAGAGATGCACGGCCTGGGAGAACTGGCAGAGTGCATAGGGTCTGGGAGTGATGGAGCTGGACTGGATTCTGGGGCCTTGACCCTGACATTCACTCAGCCTTTCATTCGCTCACTCACTTCCTCTCCCCTTTCTTGCCTCCTGTGTACACTCGTCCTGTATGCAGCCCTTATCCACTTCAAACCTACTGAGCCCCGACTCTGGGTATCACCTTGTCAGCAGGGAAATAGAGGGGACCACGACCAAGTCCCACTGCCCTTGAGGCCCACACAGTCCAGCAGTGAGAGGCAGACAGATGAGCAGAGCTCCTTGACTATGTGCTTGAATCCCCTGGCTTGACATCGCAGGCGTTTAGGGACCAGAAGACTGATGGGAGACTCTCAAGCGCCTGTGCACTACTAAGCACCCAGCACCCCAGGGATGGCACCCAGCAGGTGCTCCAGAAAGGTCGTGATGTGAGTTGGAGCCTGTGGCTGGATGGGCCTGAGGCGGCAGAGCTGGAGCGAGCCAGGGTGCATGGGTGTGAGCCGGGCTGCTCCAGGTGTAGGTTGAAGGGCAACCGTGGGCTCTGGGGAGGAAGCCGGCTTTGGGTCATCTCTGACCCATAGTGCTTCCTATGGGGAGCAGCCCTGGGCAGGAGGAGCCTGGAGGACCACCACTCATGTAGGGTTCAAGGGGGATATGGTAAGCCATGGTCAGCAGGAGGCTCAGGTATCCCTGGTGCTGGGGAGCCGTGGTCAGAGGAATAAGCAAGAAGGTCTCCTAGACACCTGCAAAAGTGCCCCGAGAGAGAATGAGCCAGAAACTGCCTCCCAGAGGCCCCAATGTATGTGTGTGGGGTGACAGCTCTAGCTGCTATGAAACACTGTGCCCTTTGATTCCAAAACCCTCTCCCCAGCCACACTCGGCAGTCAAGAGAGGAGTCGCCGGGTCCTCCCACACCCAGGCAGGATCCAGCCTGGGTTCAGCTGGAGAAGGGGAGAAACTCCACCCTGGAGAAAAGACTGTAGCTCTATTGAGTTCCCAGGGCAGCACTGGACTCTCATCTGGTAGACCAGAAGGTTCTTCCTGCCTGAGAGTGCCTGGAAAAGCTCCAGGACCTGCGCAGGATTTCATGCAGAGTCTGGGAAAAGATAGGTCCCCCAAGCAAGTGTAACAAGGAGTGAGACTTTCTCCTTAGACCCTCGCCTGTTATCTGCCTGCGCTCAGCTCCAGGCCCTGCCATCTTGTCCCCCCACCCCCCCACCCCCTCCACTGCAGTGGGCTGACCCGAACAAACTACATTTCCCAGGTTCCTTTGCTAAGTGGCTCCTGTCTTAGGTTTGGTCAATGGGAGTCACTGGTGGGAGATTGTAGGGTGGGAGGAAGAGAGAAGCCGGATATTTTCTTCCTCTCTGCTTCACGCGCGTCTCTAACAGTGGCTCTGTCTCCTCCACGGTTCCAGATGCCCCCAGATGCCCCAGCTCCTGGCTTTGGTAACGCCACTTCCGGCCCCAGAGATGGTGGTGGCTTCTTGCAGTTGTTAATCTCAGACTAGTCTCCCTTTCCTCTAATTGTTCTTTTAATTTCTCTAACATCTTTACAGCCAGTTCCTCTGTATTAAGTACCTTGTACAGAATCACTAGAGAGAGGGTTTGCTTTCCTGTTGGCTTGGCTGTCACCCACCTCTTGGAGTCCAGTTGGTGGAGCTGGGGTGGAAGGTGGGATCCCAGGAGGATCCCCACGTTTGGGTGGTGGTGTTGCCACCCCCTGGGATGGGGAGCCATTGGAGACAATGAGTCAGTGGGGCCCACTGGGTTTGAGGTGTGTAGGGGGCATCCATGGAGAACGGTTTGCTCCTGTTTTCACCAGGTGACACCCCACTCCTGGCCTTTGGCTCTCTCTTATGGATCAGGGACTCCTCCAAACTGCTCCCAGACAAGACTTGTAAGGGCCAGAAGAAAGCTTCATGCTAGCTTTAGAGTCTGACCCTCTCTGCAGAGTTAAGGTTGTGGGCTGTGCTAGCCTCGCCCTTAGCATGGCCCATGTCTTAGAAACGTGTGGAAACCAGGTAATTTCCCAGTCTCATGATCAGGAGGTGGGATTTTCCATCCGCCAAGTGTCACTTCCCAGTTTCTCACTCAGCACCTAGAAGCATCATCCTTGCTGTCTCCATCACAGGGGTTGGTGGCCCAGAGCAGGGGTCCCCGGACCTCGCTTGGGGCAGCCTGCAGTGAGGGAACAGAATAGCCTCCCCTCCTGCCACCCTGCCCCTCAGAAACGCCCTATGTGCTGGGGGCAAGGACTCCCAGGGCTGGGGGAATATGTTCTGGTCCCGCAGGGCTGGCCCTGGTATTAGGGTTGGCACTCAAAGCACAGGGGGTGCAGCTGGAAGCTGGAGTGGGTGCTCAGATGTCAACTCCAGGGGAACCAGCCCTCACGGCCCTTGGCCTGGGCCAGCCCCACTCTGGGCTCCCACAGCTTTCTGTCCTAGCCTCTGTTTACTGGTCAGCCACCTGGACAGGGGACTCAAGAAGGAGGTCAGGGCAGGCTCCGGCTCACTCTGAGGAGGGCATGAGGAATGCTTAAGGATAAATGAGCAAATGAATAACAGTAATTACAGCTAAGATGTATACAGAACTTATTAAGTTACTTATATACTTACTTTGTAAGTTTACATACATATATAATATATACTATAGTATGTGTATTATATAACTTTCAATCTTCAGTCTACCTCTGTGAGGTTAATGCAGAGATGCAGACCCAGGTGGTCTGGCTCTAAAGTCAGATAACGTCTAATGAGGGAATAATTTAGAACGCCCGTGAGCTAATGTCAGTTGTGTGGGATGTTTCACCAAATTCGTGCCCCACCGCCAAGGGAGTGGGGAGCCTGCAAGAGGTGGGAGGGGTAGGTGGACGCAGGGCAGGTCGAGAGACAAAACTTCGGGGCAGCCGCAAGCCTGGTGGGAGCCCAACCCCAATGCGGATCTCCTGCCCCCTCTCCCATCCCACCAGCCCCGCTGGGAAGGGTGACTCGAAGGGGAGGGGACGTTAGAAGGAGGCTGGAGGGTCTCAGAGGGCTGGGAGTGGCTGGCGCTGGAGGTATGGACCCAGCGCTAGGTTGGCAGAGCTGGGGTGGGGGGGTGGGGGTTGGGGGCGGGGCGGCCGGCTGTGTGGGGCGGGGAGGAGGTGTGTCCACACCCCGCCCCGCCCCGCCCCCCGGCCTCTCTTTGGCCGCGCGCCGGCTTTCGCTTTCAGTCGGAGGCGCCAGAGGCAGCGGAGCGGGAGCGGAGGCGCGAGGGCGCAAGGGGCCCGCCGAGCCGCCTGCACCCATGGTGCCCACCGCCTTCTGGGCCGCGCTGGCCGTCGGACTGCAGCTCTGGGCCGCAGGGCACGCCGTGCCCACCCAGGTAGGTGACTCGCGCAACCCTGTCTGGGGCGGGGGGGGGGGGCGCCATGCCATCCACCCCAGGCTGGCGCGCGTCCCCCGCCCCGGAGCGTCCGGGGCGCCGTGACAGGGGTGCGGGGCTCGGAGCGACGGAGGCGCCGCACCCGCCACACCGGATCAGATGCACGCCGCTGGAGACCCTCTGGGGACCCCCGGTTTGGCACACGTGCGCCCGGGGCCGGAACTCTGGCCACCGCGACCCGGAGTCTCACCTTGGTCCCTCCGCCGTCGGTGGCCGGCCAGCGGGCCCTGGGCAGATCCCAGCCAGACTGTGAAACCCAACTCCCGTTATCCCTGCGACCCCTGGCCTCTCCGGGGTGACTTGGGGGTGGGGGTAGGCAGTGATCTGTACTGGGGCTCTGTCCCCACTACAGATGCCCGGCACCTTCTTCAGAAGACTTCCTCCCTTCTGAGCTACGGTTTTCCTCTTTCTTAGAAATACTGGGGCTGCGTGTGTAAAAGAACAGGGCCAGGTGTGCAGTAGCATCTAATAAGGGCACAGTCAGACTGTGGACTGTCTTCCATGCCCTTTGCCCAGACGCCTTCCCCAGGACCCACCTGGAGTGTCCAGTGGCCACTTCAGAGCCTGCCGTCTGTGGACTCTGGGGTGATAGGGAGAGAGACAGTGCCCTCAGGTTCCCCTGGGCTGACCTCCCCAAGGATCTGTGAGCTCTGGGCGACAGGGGTGAGGGAGGACTTCTGGGCTGGTTATCAAGACAAACATGATGTCTAAGGGGCTCCAGGAAAATGGAGAGAGCAGAGACCCCAGAGCTGTTATTCAGCGCTAACTGCACCCACCACAATAGCAAGGGAGAGAGAGTGTACAGAGGATTGTTCCACCTTTGCCTCTTGTGGCTGTCTCCATGGTCTGCTAAGACAGAATAGCCCCATTTTGGACTTACCTGGTGCCGCAGTGGTTAAGAATCCGCCTGCCAATGCAGGGGACACGGGTTCGAGCTCTGGTCCGGGAAGATCCCACATGCAGCGGAGCAACTAAGCCCGTGCGCCACAACTACTAAGACTGCGCGCCTAGAGTCTGTGCTCCACAACAAGGGAAGCCACCGCAATGAGAAGCCCGCAACAAAGAGTAGTCCCCGCTCATCACAACTAGAGAAAGACTGCGTGCAGCAACAAAGACCCAACGCAGCCAAAAACAAACAAACAAAAAAATTAATTAATTGATTAATTTTAAAAAAAGAATAGCCCCATTTTGCAGAGAAGGAAAACTGAGGCTCAGCAAACTCCTTGTGTTTCATGGAAGGGCATGGGGGGCTCTCTTTCTTCCAAAGGGACGCCTCTTCCTTTCCCCTCTTGTCTGGGAGGAGGTGTGCCTCATCCTTTCCTCACGATCTTACCCTGATGGATGGGTGTGTGCTGACCCATCTGGATATCTTGACCAGGGAGGAAGGTGGGAGGTGGCATTGACTCATGTGAGGTGACTCACTGGCTAAGGCTAAAGACACCTTTAGAGTTCAGTTCTCAAGGGCAGAGGATGGAGGTGGTCAGACCAGAATTGACTCATTCACAGTTGGTGCCAGGGTGGGATCTGGGGGCGCTGCCCCAGAGGTTGTTCTGTAAACAGAGGAGGTCAGGAGAGTCCCAGGTCTGAGACTCGAGTGTGGATGCTGATGGCTTTGGTCCCCAGCCTGACTGCAGTGTGCCAAGACTAGGGGCATCACTGTGCCTCAGCGAACCTGGGGACATATGAGCCCCTGGGGGGAGGAGGCACAGGGCTTCTCTGCAGGACAGCAGCTCCTAGTCTTGGAGTTGCTTGAGGGGTTCTCCTGAGTCTCTCACTTCCCTCCCGTGTGCCCAGCTCCTGTATCAGCTCAGGTTCCCTCCTCCGGGACTGTCTTCACAGCCTTTTAGCTGGTCCCCTGGCCCCTGCCCCTTCTCCCACTGATCCTCCTTGGTGGCATCGCTGGGGTGGCCCTCCTCAAATTGGAGTGCCTCTCTCCCTGCCTGGGAAGCAAAAGGCTCCCAGTGGCCAAGGCAGAAACTCCCCCAGGTGTCTCAGGCCAGAGCGAGTGAGGTCTCCGGGTGTTTCCTGCCACCCCTCTGCATCGTACCCTATACCCTACGAAACACGGCCATTGTGTATCTTCGTACTCCATGCTGTCTCTCTCCGTGGTGCACCCTTTCCCCCATCCTTAAGGGTCTTTTGCACGTTTCCCCCCACCCCCCACGCCAAAGCCTTTCCTCACTCTCCCAGTTGGATTTTTAAAAAAATTTATTTATTTTCTATTTTATTTATTTTTTTGGCTGCATTGGGTCTTCGTTGCTGTGTGTGGGCTTTCTCTAGTTGCGGCGAGCTGGGACTACTCTTCACTGCGGTGCGTGGGCTTCTCATTGCGGCGGCTTCTCTTGTTGCAGAGCACGAGCTCTAGGCGCGCGGGCTTCAGTAGTTGTGGTTCTCGGGCCCTAAGGCACAGGCTTAGTAGTTGTGGCACACGGGCTTAGTTCCTCCGAGGCATGTGGGATCTTCCCGGGCCAGGGCTCGAACCCGTGTCCCCTGCATTGGCAGGAGGATTCTTAACCACTTGTGCCACCAGGAGAGTCCTTCCCAGTTGGATTTGATCCTCTGCTCTTTGAACTCCCAGCCTTTCATCCCTCTCTAGGACAGACTACATTCTGCTTTTTAATCTGGTTGTGTTTTATCCACCTCAATCGATGGAAAGTTCCTTGAGGGCAGGTACTGGGGGGGGTCTTCCTCCTTATTATCAGCACCGCAATAGCACCTGTTGTTTGAATGCCTACTAAGTACCAGGCAGCATGCTTAGGATCTAACTACAGAATCTTGCTGAAACCTTCCTTATAGCAACTCTTAAAAGGTGGCGTTCCCATTTAGAGATGTGGAAGCCTGAGGCTCAGAGAGGTTATGGTATTTCCCAGGATTATAGAACTGGAGGGTAGGGGGTGGGGAGGTTCGAATGCAGGTCTGCCTGATTCCAAAGCTCTTCTTACTCTACCCTCCCCATGCCTGTATCCCCCGTCTGCCCCCACCCGGGTCCCTGGCACACAGTGGATACTCAGTTGTGTCAGATGTAATAAATCAAGTTGTAGAAAGAGCCCCAGGGAGACCTGAGCTGCTGCAGGCGTGGCAGAATCACTTTGGCTGCAGGGTGTTTGCCTCCTTTAAAAGCTGTATTTGCTGGCTGGTGTGGAATGCATCATTCATTCATCTCGTCATCCATTCATTCAGCAGACAAATGCCAGTACAGCTGGCAGGATAGGTGAGCATTTGGTGTCATCTAAGGGGGATGGGCAGGGCTCTAGCTGTCTGGCTTTCTGTTGTTGCTGGGAGGGGGCTGAGGGGATCTCTACCTGCTGGGTTGGCCTGAGGCTGAGGGGCCTCAATACCTAGGGGCCTGGGGCCAGCTCGAGTTAGGGGAGAGGTTGGGGACTCCTAGCTTGGCCTGGGGACATTAGCCTTTGGTGGAGATGGGTGATCCAGGGTACCTGCAGTCCTGGGATGTCTCTTTGTCCCCTGTCTAATATGCCAGAGGGGAACCTGTTTGCTGACTGAGGATGTGATCCTCACTGTGGTCCTGGGTTTGGCCCAGTGGCTCCTGGAGGAGTAGCCAAGAAGGTTGCAGGGGGAGAGGTTTTTTTTGTTTGTTTTTTTGGTTTTTTTTTGTGGTATGCGGGCCTCTCACTGTTGTGGCCTCTCCCATTGCGGAGCACAGGCTCCGGACGCGCAGGCTCAGCGGCCATGGCTCACGGGCCCAGCCGCTCTGTGGCATATGGGATCTTCCTGGACCGGGGCATGAACCTGCATCCTCTGCATCGGCAGGCGGACTCTCAACTACCGCGCCACCAGGGAAGCCCAGGGGGAGAGTTTTGATGCCATCCGTGGGGTGTTTGTGTGTGTGTTTCATTCAGCTCTACACATCAACTTAGTTCTCAGGTTTATGCCATGTGGGCTGCTTTTCCATTGCTCAGACATGCCACACACACCCCTGCCTCAGGGCCTTTGCACTTGCTTCCCCTTTACCTTGAATGCTCCTCCCGCTGATATCCTCTGGTCTCCTTCCTGCACTTTCTTTTGCTGAAATGAATTCTTCTCAGGAATGCCTTCTCTGGCCATCCTACCTATAAAAGCTCCCCACCAGGTACTCTCACTCCCCTGACCTGCTTTGTTTTCCTCTGTAACACTCATGGCCTATTATATTTCTTTCACTTGCATTGTGTCTTTCTACTGGAGTGTTAAGCATGGTGAGGGCAGGGACTTGTTCACTTGTTCATAGCCTAGAAGAGGATTTCTTGTTCTCAGTTCTCTTGGCATTCGGGCCATGTGGTTGCTGTGGGAGTCGTCCTGCGAGTTATAAGATGTTTAGCAGCATCCCTGGCCTCCACCCACTAGATGCCAGCAGCACAGTCCTTCATTTGGGACAGTTAAAAGCGTCTCCAGAGGCTGCAAAATGTCCCCTGGGGGAGTTGCCTCAGTTGAGAACCATTGGCTTAGAACGGTGCCTGGCACGTAGTGGGTGCTAAAAAATATTGAATTAATGTCCAAAAATATTCATCTGACCTTCATAATGACCCTGCTTTATGGATGAGACAGAAGAGTTTGGAAAGCCAGTGGTGGCAGGACTGGGCTCCAGTTCGTCTCACTCTCTCTGGGATATTTCTCTGGGTTCTTCCTCTGCTGTGTTGAGTCTGCTGAGGCTAGCGGTGCTCTCCCCAAAGTGCTCACCCGCCCACATCCCCCTCCTGGCTCGTGACAGGGCCACCCACTGGCAGTGACTCAAGAGCCCAGGAAGCATGTGACTTGCCCAGAAGCAGGCAGCGAGGGAAGCCAGGGGTTACGGTGGAGAGAAGGGTGCTATGAAGGGAAACAGAAACAAAGTGGAGTTGCTGTGGCTCCCGCTTCTGGACGCCCCGCCAGGCCCCAGGGAAGCAATATTGATGACTTAGAAGAAACGCTCTGGCCTCAGAACTGGACAGACCTTGGCTCACTTCTTACTTTGCTGTTTATAGACTGTGTGGCCTTGACAAGTCTTTCCATCTCTGGGAGCCTGCCTCTGTGTTCCCATCTGTGAAATAGAAATGATCCCTCACCTCACTGGCTGGTTGTCAGGATTGAAAGTGCTTTATATGCTGTGCAGCCCATTGGTGACTCTTTGAGCATCTGTGGCTTCGCAGGGCCTGGGAGTCACCGTGGAGGCGGATTCCCTGTCTCTGAGCCACAGGGCTCTGAGGTAGGGGGGGCAGACCTCCACTTGCCCAGAGCTCCTGCCCAGCATCCCTGAGGACAGTTTCCCTCCTGCCCGCCTTCTCCTGGCTATGCTTCCTGGTCCAGAGCCTGCGTCCTAGGGCCTCTCACACCACCTACCCAACTGCCTGGCCTTAGGAGCCTGGCATGTGGCACAGGCTGCGGGGTCAGGAAATCCTCCCCTCCCCCTCCCAACTCCTTTCAGTGAGTGACAGGTGCTGGATCTCATTTGAGGGTGAGCAAGGGGCACATGTGGCATAGAATAGAGGAATCTCATGACCTCTCTGTGAAGGGGATGCAGAAGGCCTCGACTTTCCCACCTGCGAGATGGGCATGGGCTGATTCCAGGCTGTCTTTAAAATCTCTTCCATCTCTGAGCTCCGTGATCCAGAAGGCTGTATTTACCTGTAACCCTGAAAAGGGGAAGCTTTGTGAAGGCTCTTCTGAGGTCATGCTGTCCATCCCCCAGCCTCCAAGTGATTTCCGAGACAGCAGGACCCTGAGGAAGGAGCACTGGCCTGGGGCCCGAGAGACCAGAGTTCCCATCTGTACACTGTGGTCACCGGCTCACTGTGTGACCTCGCTCGGGTTACTTAACCTCTCTGGGCCTAAGCACCCCTATCTATAAAACCCAACAGCACTGATCCTGACACTCCCTTGGAATGTTGGGAAAGTATCAGTGTTGCCTGTGCTTGATGGAGGCCACAGACTGGGGGCGAGGGGGGTCTAAGAGTTTTCCCAGGAAGGAGAGTCCACCACTCCCCACCATTAATATCTTTGATTCCCAGTCTCTCTTCTTGCTGACCTCAGTCCCACTTGTTTTAGCTGGAACGATTTCCTTGACTCAGGCCGCAGTAGCTTCAAGAATTCCTGGCTGCTGGTTAGCTGGCATCCGAGACAAGACGCAGAACAGGCTTCACGTGTTTCCCACCTCCCTGCCCCCTACTACCTAATTAGCCCCTCTTAAAGTTCAGAAGCCAGACCCTTTGGGGCACCACGGAAAAGTCCGTGCTGTGGGCATCACTGCGGGGCCCGCCGCCTGGGATCCCACAGGTTCGGGGAAGCCTTGAGTGCGGGGTGGGGGGTGGGCTTCCTTGAAGAAGGCTTTGTCACCTGTGATGGACTCACAGCTGTCCCCCTGGTTCTGAGTCCCAGGGCTTTGGGTGTTTGTGCCCCTCTGCTGAGATGTTGACTGTGGGGCTGGGACTCTGGGGCCCACGGTCATTTTCCATCGTGTCGTGTCATGAGGTCACAGGTGGTGGTGACATCACTGTGGTTTGGGGCACTCGAGGTGCGAGCCCAGGAAGAGAAAGTGTCTGTTCACCGACGGGGGTTTGAAGGAGTCGATTTCCATCTGCCCCAGGCGTGAGCAGTGCTGGGGGGGTTGGGGGGCGGGGCAGCTGTGCAGGAGAGTCCAGACTCCAGCTCTGGTCTGTCTCTGCCCTGGTGGCCTGTTGACCGTGACACACCGCCCTAGCTCTCAGCCTCCACTTCCTCTTTGCAGAAGAGGAGAGGTTGGAACAAGCTGCATCTCAGGTGTCACCTGCGGAGGTTGAGGATCGCAAGACTATCCATTTTGTTACTAGAACAAGACCTGTTAGCCGGCTCACACGGCTGCAGAGCCCATCTCCCAGGCCCCGGGCCGGCCAGCCGTCCTCCCGTTCTTGGTAGCAGATACTGAGTGGGCACACGTGGGGACAACTGGCAGTGTGGGGTGACGTCGAGGGACACGGCTGGATCCCTTTGGCCAGCAAACCACTACTCTGCCCCCAGCTTCAGAGCTGGGACCCCGGGTTGATTCAGTGCTTTGGCTGGAGGAAATCCCCAGGGGCTTTTGTTTTCCTCTGCTGTCCAGACAGGGGCCCACCTGTCTGTTTCCACCTGAGCCTGGCCCTGCAGTGGGTGTGGCTGACTTGGCCACATATTCGGGGAACCGAGAGGGCCTGAGGGTGAGAGCAGCACGGGGAGGGATTTGGGGCAGGGGGCCCTGGATGGGCATCTGCCGGACTGTCCGTGGAGAGCCTTCTCCAGTGCCATTCAGGAGAGATGCCGGAGGCTGCGGAAGGGACCGGAGCGTGGGGCTGGGAGTGGGGGTCCAGGGCCCAGCCCTGGCTCAGCCTCCAGCTCCGGAGGGCTTGACCAGTTCCCTTCTCCTCTCTGACCCCCAGCTGGCCCAGCTGGAAGTGGAGATCAGCAGAGACCTGGCCCAGCCTGGGTGTTAGACAAAGGGGAGGGGGAAGGGGATAGAGAGGGTGAGTGACTTTGGGCAGGAGGTGGCCTGCAGCTCCAGCCTCTGTGGGTCTCCAGCTCAAAGCCCAGGTCTGGACTTGACAGTGACCCTTAGGGAAGGGCTCCCAGCACTTGGCTTTAGTTACCGGGATGACCGCCAGCATCCTGGGCACCCCTCCGTGTCCTCCGTCCTGCTGACCCAGAGCCCCGCTTCTGTCTGCCACGCGCAGAGGTTCAGCTTGTTCCTGGTGAGCCTGTCACCTCCTGCTCTGCGTGCACAAGCCCCCAGTTCTGCTCCTTCCTGTCCTGTCCTCCTAGCTCTCTCAAGCCCCTCCCCCCCACCCCATGGCTTCACTCGATTCCTGGCCTGGCCCCTTGGTCACCCCCGTCATCTTTTGACACCTTCCTGACTCTGTCCCCCACATGCCTCTTCCCGCAGTGACCACACAAGGATCTTTTTAAAAGCTGAGCCCTGGAGGGTGGTCAGGATCGGGCTGAGTGGATGCCAGGAGTGGGGATAGCAGGGGATAGCAGCTGGGTGGATGCCAGGAGTGGGGGTAGCAGGGGATAGCAGCTGGGTGGATGCCAGGAGTGGGGATAGCAGGGGATGGATAGCAGCTGGGCCATGCTGGCTGGAGCAACAGGCCTGTTAGGGGTGGCGATGGCACTTGAGGCTGTAGGCTGTTTAGGACCAGTTTCTGGAAGTAGTAAAAACTTTTAAAATTAAATTAAAACATTGTAGCAACTGTAACTTTTTTTTTTTAAAGTAGTTATGTATTCAGTATTTTATTTATTTATTTTTGGCTGTGTTGGGTCTTCGTTTCTGTGCGAGGGCTTTCTCTAGTTGCGGCGAGCGGGGGCCACGCTTCATCGCGGTGCACGGGCCTTTCACTGTCGCGGCCTCTCTTGTTGCGGAGCGCAGGCTCCAGACGCGCAGGCTCACGGGCCCAGCTGCTCTGCGGCATCTGGGATCTTCCCAGACCAGGGCTCGAACCCATGTCCCCTGCATTGGCAGGCAGATTCTCAACGACTGTGCCCACCAGGAAAGCCCACCACTGTAATTTGTAGAGCGTTTACTAAGCACTTTACATGTGTTATCTCATTTAATCCTCACAACAGTCCCATGAGGTATATACTGTTATCAGTTCCATTCTGCAGATGAGAAGACTGAGGTTTTTTAGCCTCATTTATTTAAAAAAAAAACAAAACAAAACTCCTTTGATGCTGCCCTCCAATAGAGGGGAGTCTGGATTCAAAGCCAGGCATCTTTTTTCCAGTGACTATGCTTTCGGCTACCACACTCACTTCCTATCAGGAGTTGAGGCAACGGGGAGCCACTGATAGTTTTTGAGTGAGGGAGTGACCAGAGCAGAGGGTGTATTAGGAAGATCACCCAGGCCTCAGTGGGAAGGACAGATGAGGTGGAGAGAATGTTGCAATAGTTTAGGCGAGAGCTCTGGCTGAGAGGTTAGTGGCAGAACGGGAAGGAAGGATCAAAGGCTTCAGGGAGGTGGAGTTGGGCTTTGGGCTGGACCAATGACCTAGGGTGGAGACAGAGACACTCAGGAGAAAGGGGAGCCGTCCCTCTCCACCCCATCCTGCAACGTGAGGCGCCTATGGCATCAGCCCTGTCCCTGCGACCTGACCGTGGACAGTGTCACCCTCGTGTATTCCTGGAGTTCTCGTGCTCAGCCCCAGGGTGAACCCGGCTTCGCTCACCCTGGCCGCTGCTGGGGTGGACATGAGGCTGGGCAGGGCTGGCCTTTGCATCTCAGGCATGAAATGTGATGAGCCCCCCATGGGCAGAGGGTCAGGATTCCTGGGGGCCTGCCTGCCTCTGTTGCCAGGACCTTGGGACCTTCTCCCTGGGCTTTGGTTTTCCTCTCAGTGGTGAGGTGGGGATAAAAGGGCCCCCCTCTGTCACTTTCCTTTGGGGTCTGGGAGAGTGCAGCAAACCCTGAGCGAGGACTGACGTCCGGGGGTGCTTCGTGGGTGCCAGGCATGGGTCTAATGCATTACATGCCCCGAGTGCCTTCTGTCCTCAAGGCCACCTGGGAAGGGTGTACCATTATCATCCCCATTTGATAGGAGAAGCAGTCGAGGCACAGAGGTTAAGCTTTGGGCTCAGGCTCTCAGCTCACCAGAGGCAGAGCCAAGATCCCACCCCAGACAGCCCCTTCCGAGCTCTGTGCTTAAACTGCCACCCAGAAGTCAGGGTGGTTGTGGTGGCCATGAGGGGCTCTGCCATTCTGGGGACGCCACCCTCTCTCTATATAAGCCCGTTTCCTGCCCAGTTCTCCTGCTAGCCCCAGCTCATTTCAACTAATTGGAAATGAAACCTTTTGCTTCTGTTAAACAATTCAGCATCTGTTAGGTACCCGCTGTGGGCTGTGCGCTGGGCTGGGTGTAGAGCCATGAGTAATAAAAACCCAACGACTAACGCTCAGCTCTCGCTGCCGCTGGGCATGGCGCACTCCACACGCCTTGGCCCAGTGAATCATAACAGCCCCATGAGGTGGGCACTGCTTTTGTCCCCGTTTCAGAGATGGCAAAACTGAGGCTGGTGAGTGGCAGAGCTGGGACCGAAACCCAGGTGTCTGGTTCAGAGCTCACGCTCGAGGGTGCAGACGGGGAGACACAGGGAAGCAAATGATTAACCGAAAGGTGGTCCATGAATTAGAGAGATATACCTGGGTTGTCGCTGGAGCCCTCAAGGGGGACCTCTGACCCCATCTGCGGGTCCGGAGAAGGTTTCCTTGAGATGATAGTGGAGAGGACTCTTGAAGGAAGCCAAAGAGTTAGCCCTGCAAGAGGGGAGGGCAGGATGTTTGGGCAGAGGTAGCAGCAGGAGGACACGTGAAGGAGGGTACCAGAGCCAGAGGGATGATGCAGGGTGAGGTGAAGACTGAGTGGGAGATGCTGGCAGGGCCCAGGCAGCGGCCCCCGGACCCCAAGCTGAGGACGTTGAGCTCAGGACAGACTTGGTGTAGGAAGGTGGCTTCAGGTCTGTCTGGGAAGCTTGAGGACCAAAAGTGAGGAGGTTGTAGGTGGTGGCTGGGCCTGGGGTGTGTGTGTTGGGAGGGGATGGAAAGGGTTAGGGTGTTTTCTGCAACTAGACCGAGGGTTCCTTGAGGGCAAGGACCACACCCCGGTATCTTTGTACCCCGGTGCTTAGCACAAAGCCTGACCCCAAGAACCGGATACCAGCCCGGGCTTCCTGTCCTCCCCCAGCTCACTTCTAAAGCGACATCACAGGCAGCAGGCCGGGAGTGGGATGTGTCACCCTTGGCCGCCGCCTGTGATGTGGTCGGTCCTCCTGACGTAGATGCCGTTCCTCTCCGTGATGACAGACGAGCCTCCACTGCCTGGCTCTGGCGTCATCGCCGTGTCAGCTGCACCCCGAAGTCTGCGGGACTCCCGAGAACCCCCTAAGATTGAAGCCAAAATGGTTCTGCTGTCTCTCAGCATATGCCAGGGCCCCAGGGACCTGCCATGGAAATGATGTGGTTTCTCTATAGGTTGAAGCCAGTTTCCCTCCCTGGGTCCTTGGGCAGACGCCTCTGCTCTGCTCCATGGCTGCAGTGTCTGTCCCTGGCATCCTGGAGACCCTTTTGCCTGGGAGAGTCATTGAACCCGCCCACACCTTGCTCACTGTGTGTTCTCCGGGGAGTCACTCTCCCTCTCTGGGCCTCTCCTCTGTGAAATGAGGGAGCAAGAGAAGACCACGGGGTCTAAGCCTGTCTGGGGACACTGAGGGAGATGCGGCTGGGACTAGTTCTGCCGCTTGCTGGCTACGTGGCCCCGGACATGGTATCGTATCTCCGGAAGCCTCTGTTTCTGCATCTCTAAAATGGGGTGATGCTGACCTCGTTGTGTTGGTGCAGAGATAAAACAAGAGAATGCATGTGAGCGTGCTCACTCAGCACTGTCTGCACACCGTAGGTGCTACTCCTGGGTCCGAACAGTCCCTGTCTCTCCCACTTTGTGAAAAGAGAAGTTTTGTGGGGCATGTGTACTCCTCAAGCCTGAAGCTTCCCCCCGTGGCCTTCTTCCCACCACGTCCCCTTCCTGCTCTCACCCTGCCCAGGGGTGCTCCTGGGGAAGGCTGGGAGTGGGACCCCTTCCCAAGGGTACTGGCATCTAAGTGGGGGGCGGTGGGGGGGTCTCCAGAAAATCAAAAAGCCTTGGAGACCCCCGCAGTGCTTCGTCAGTGCTGGCAGGAAGGGCAGAGGGCGCTACGGCTTCAGTGCTTTCAGATGACACTGTCTTGCTGGCGGCCACTTCCTCCTCCCTCCCCAGGCCTGTCTTTCTTTGCCTTCCCCTCTCGCAGTCTATTTATAAATAGGAGAAGGGACTGAGGGCCCCCACCTTGGGGTGCATGCAGGGTCTTGGTCGGGGAGCAGAGAGGCAGGAAGTCAGCTGGCGCGGGGTTGCCCAATTCCCTGAGAAAGTGCGCTGACTCCACAATCAGAGGGTCTTGCCTGGCGCCATGGCCCTGCTGCTCACTGGGCGGACCCCAGTGCATTGCCCACCTTGCCCTAGTCTCCCTCCTCCAGCCCTGGCTGCTAGCTGTGTGGTTTCTGGTCCTCCAGGGTGAGAGTTGGGAGGAGTGGGAAAGAGAGGGAGTAGAGGGCGGGGAAAATTCATGCCACACCCACCAGGTAAGTCTGGTCCTGCTCTGGCTTTGCCCCCTGCCGGCCTCTGAGGCTCACCTTCTTTCAGGGACTCACAGCCACATCCCTGTCCCTTATCCTGGACACTGTGTCCTCTGGCCACTTAATGGACCCCTGGCTGCTGGGTTTTGGTCACTCACCCAGACTCTTTATTTTGGGGTCCCCTCACCCCTCCAGGTGTTCCGCTTGAGTAAAGTCCCTTGCAGACCACCCAAGGCCACTACCCTAGAAAGCCCACATCTGACCTGCAGGCATCCCCTCCTCCCTCTGCCTTAACGAGGCCCACTCCGCTGTCCCTGCAGCTGGCCTACTGCCGTCTCCTGACCTTGGGCTTCTTGAGGACTGGGCCTGGGGTCAGCCTGAGGGTGACTCCATAACTCCAAGGGTCACGGGTCAGCTTTCCCAGACCTGCTCTTGAGGAGGGAGGGAAACGCCCTCCACTGCAAGGCCTGTGTGGGCCACCGAGCGCCTCACCAAAACGGGGCCGCCTGCCCCCAGCGACTTGTCCTTGCCGTGCCTGTTCTTAGCTGAAACCAAGGCAGAGAGAGCCCGGTTCTAATATTCCATCCGACACAAGGCCACATGTGTGTCAGGGCCTTTGCGGACCCTTAGAGCGCCGCCCCCGGGTCCCCTGGGAGTATGGGAGAAGATGACGGACCCAAGTTAACACCCCCTGCCCCCCGCCTTTGCGCCTACAATGACCCGAGGAGGAAGGAGGAGGCCGGGCAAGGTGTTATGTCACTATTTTACGGATGACGGTGTTGAGGCTCAGAGAGTAAGTGATGTTCTCAAGTCCCCTAGGACCAGCACATCTATCCAGATCTTCTGAACTGGGGCCAAAGCTCCTCCTGTGAGGCCAGGTGTCCGTATACCTGGGGGGATGGGCATCTCCAGCCCCCCTCCTCCCAGGGGACACCTGCTCAGGCCGTCCTCACCCTCGGAGAGCGTTTGAGGGGCAGAGCTGGGGCAGGGAAGCCCCTCCCCACACCCACCGGCAGCCTCGCCTCACACCCCAGCCCCTACCTCCCAGGTCGTTGAGTTTATCCACCTCTCATGTGGGTGGGCCACCCCCCCACCCCATCCTCCTGAGGTCTTGGGAGGGGGCTGAGCTTTTTGATGCCCATCCTGAAGAAGCCAGAGCTGGAAAGGGCTTAGAACCTCAACCAGGCCACGCCACCATTTTACAGATGAGGAAGCTGAGGCACAGAGACGCTAGTTACCGCCCACAGTAGACGTGCCTGAGTGCGGGAGGGAGGACCTTTGGGGTGGGCCCAGGGCAGGGAGGGTCGAGATCCAGTCTTCCTGGGGCAGGGAAGGAACACAGAGCTGGAGGTGAGGAGACCTCTGAGGCTCGGTTTTCTCATCTGTGACTTGGGAATACCAATATTACCAACGTCACAGCACTGGAATGAGGAATCAGAGACGGTAACGCGTGTGAACAGCTCTGCACGATGCAAACTTCCAGGACAAGGTGCTGCCGTTCCTGTCTCCTAGCGCCCTCACCCTCTCCCTCACCTTCGCCCACCCTGGCCTAGCTGCCCTGGCCCCCTGGCTGTGCCTGGAACACGCGGAACACGTCCTCCCTGGGGCTTCTCGCCCCACCTTGCTTTTCCCTTTTCCTTAGCTCCTTCTGCCACCTCCCATTTTCCACTGTGCGTGTCTGTGTCTCCCCAGCTAGAGCCCAGCTTCCTGGGCAGGGACTTGCTTATGTTTGATGCTGAGTGCCCGGCACCTTCATGTTTGTTGAATGAATGAACGAACGTTTCCACCTTTGCCCCTGTCTTTCTCCACCACTAAATGAGAGGTCATCTGAGATCATCTCTAAGGTTCCTGCCAGCCCTGAGCTGCTGCGCCTCAGTCCCATCCCCACTTCTGGGCCGTGTTTCCCGGTCATCGGCTCCCACGTGTCCCTCCAGCACTTGACACAGCTGCAGATCGGCTGGGCCAACCCTCCCTGTTCACAGGCTCCTACCTTTGAGCCTTTGCTGACCCCACTCCTGCTTGCTGAGGAGCTGCCAGCTCCTGACAGGTCAAGGATCCCTGTGAAACAAGCAGTTCTGGGAAGGGCAGGGTCTCAGGTGCTGGATGTCCCTGCCCGCTGCAGGAGACGGGCTTTTCTGAGATTCCTGCGTGGTTACCTGGGAAACCAGGTCAGAGCTGAGGTCAGAGGGTGTTGGCCTGAGGCTGAGAGAGGTCCCTTGCACTGGTGTGTGTGTGTGTGAAAGAGAGAGAGAGAGAGGAAGAGAGGGAGGGAGGGAGGGAGAGGGTGCGTGTGCCCGTGTGAACCAGCTCCCCAGGCTCCGCTCAGCGTGGAGGTGGATGAATGGGTGCTGGTGGCACGGTGGTGACTCAGGGCAGAGGGTGGATCCCAGGGGCTGGCCCCTTTAGCTGTCCTGAGGAGGGGAGCAAAGACTTCTCCAGTGGGACCAGAGCAAGAGTCACATCCCAACTCCACCTCTTCCCTCCCAGACCTCAGACAAATGACTTGATCTCCCTGAGCTGTGAAGTGGGCGCGTGCCCGCCTGCTTCTGGGGGGTAGGAGTGGGATATTATAAAGTGCTTGCAGCCTGGCCTGGCGGATAGTTGGTGCGAACCTGGAAGAGTGCTGGAGGCCACATGGTGGGAGAGGGTGCTGAGTTTGGCAGGCGCTTGGGGTCCTGGGTCTGTGTCGAGGGCAAGGGAAGCTTGGGCCCACAAGAGAAGGGAGGCAGGATAGCGGTGTCGGGGGTGTGGCTCTTCTGGTGTAGCCTTGGGTGCATCGCTTCACCTCTCAACCATCTGTGAAATGTTGGTGACGAGTCTATCTGATGGGGGGTCCAACACGTACTGTCACTCCTGGGATGTAGAGGAAATGGAGCTGCAGACTCCGATGTGAAGCAGCTCTGAGGCCTGTGGTGGATGAGCAATGGGCCCTGTTGGCCCCTTGTGCACAGGCATCACTCAGCCTGCCGCCAGCCGGGCCCTGGCATGGCCTTTGGGAAACCCCAGGAGGTGGGTTGGCTTCTTTCCATCTCTATTTCTCCATCTGTGAAATGGGCACAATCAGATGTGCCTCACAAATTGGATGTTAGATGGGTCCTTCATTCTCTCCTTCCTTCCTTCCCTCTCCCTCCCTCCTTCCTTTCATCTATCATCCTCTCTCCCTCTCTTTATCTATCTGTCCATCCATCCGTCATCCATCCATTCGTTCACCCATCCATCCATCGTCTATCTTCTCCAGTCTCCCCCAACACACACACACACACACACACACACACACACACACACACACACACACGCTGGGTCACAGATTTCCCACCTGTTAGATGAGTGGTTAGTGCTCACCAGTGGTTTCCAAGTGTTTACTTGGGGATGCTGTATTTTGAAAGATTGGCTCTGCTAAGCATGCTGAGTGAATTCAGTACTACCCAGTTCATTTCCTCATTTTAAAATGTCGGTCAGAGCTCCCCTGTGGATGGGTGGAGTGTGGCTCTGAGCCTCCCCGACACCAGACAGAAGAACAGAAGCTTCCATAGCCCCGAGTTTCCCAGAGGCTGCTCACCATGTTCTGGGCACCTCCAAGGACCCTCCGCTCTTATGGCTCCTTTGCTGACCTGAGGCCCAGCTCCTAGGGCTGTGCCCCAGCTTAGCCTCTGCTCTGGTGAGCAGGGCAGTGGAGGGAGTGACCTTTTGTCCCACTCTGCAAGGGGCTTTCTGTTCCTCATTGTTTAGCCATGACAGGGCAGTGGTTTGGTTTTTTTTTTTTCCTGTCCAAGAGGATAAACAGGCCTCAAGATTGCTTAAAGGAGGGCTGGAGTCAGAGCGGCAGGAGGAAGTGTAGGGAAGGGGATTCAGAGCGGGATTCAGACAGGAAAAGACCCTGGAGGGGAGGCCACCGGGCAGTGGCCTGGGGGCCCTGGGGGTCCAGCTGCCCGCCTTTGTCCCGGAACCCTTGCCCCATGGGTGGAGAGACAACCCAGACTTGGCCAAGGCAGGGCCCTTTCCCGTCAGGTCCTTCGGGCCCTGACAGGAAATCCTCCCCCAGGCAGGGCAGGCGCCCTGGGCTGCACCACAGAGGGCTGCCCCGGCGAGGGGGGGCGGGGGAAGGAGGAGTCCTCTCCCCGCCGGGAGCTGCCAGGCCTGTGGCTCTCAGGGCCCACAGGAGTGAGGGGCTCCCGTAGTTACCCCTAGGGTACTTGGGGGGAGGAAGCCCACCGTGTGCAGGGTCCTTGAGACCTGTGCCCGCCACCCTGGGGGGCAGGGGGCTCGAGGGAAGGAGGTGTGACCCCGCCCTGCCCTCAGGGTGCTGTCTGCGGTGGGGTTGGGGGGAGGCTGCGGCCCGGGCTGCTCAGTCAGAGTGCGAGGCACAGCGGGCTGCAGGGGGGCTGGGGGGGCGCTTAGGCGCTGCGTTGCAGCTAACGTGCAGCGAATGGTGGTGCGAAGGGGGCTGCAGGAAGCACGATCCTCCGGTCGGGGCTCCCCCAGCCTTTGATGGCTAGGTCTCCTGCACGTGCTGCCCCAGCGCATCTTGTTCTGGCCTGCGTGCCGCTCAGCTTTGCTCAGCACTGGAGCATGGGAATCGCTTGGCAGGTTTTCTTTTTTCTTTTCTTTCTTTTCTTTTCTCTTCTCTTCTCTTCTTTTCTCTTTTCTTTTTTTTAACAGTACAGCTTCCTGGGCACCGCCCCCCCCCCCCCCCCCCCCCGCCCCCGGGGTTCCTGCCCCTTCTCTGTGGTGGGAGTGGGCATTATAATAGACCCCCGCCAGGGGCTTTGGAAGCAGGCAGTGACCCCCACCCCCAGTAAGTGGGAGGAGCCCCGAGAAGGGGCTTTACTCCAGGAGCAAACAGGGAGGGAGGAAGTATCAGGACTGAGTGAGTGTGTGTGAGTGTGTGTGTGTGTGTGTGTGTGAGTGTGTGAGAGAGAGAGAGAGAGAGAACGTGTGTGTGTGCGCATGCGGGCGCAGCCATGGGCATGTCAGCTTACAGTCCAGATGGGGTGGAAGTTACTTTTTAGGCTCTGGGTCATGCAGAATGAATCCCACTTCCCTTGCCAGCCTGCATCTCTCCCAGCCTCCTTAGAGCTGCCTTCCTGGGGTTTGGCACCAGGCCTGGGGTGAGGGTGTGGGGGAGGGATGGGCCTCAGGGGCCGATCAGCATGGAGGGTGCACCCGTGTTAGGGCTTGGTGTCCCTGGTGCCAAGGGTGGACCCCTCCAGGAAATGATACTGTCATGAAGCCCACTGCTGAGATTAGTGCGCCCTGAGCACCTAACTATCAGTACACGCCAGGCTCTGTGGTGACAGCGAAGGTCACCAGGCAGAGGAGGCAGCTCGGCCAAGGCCATGGGGGCCACAAGAGCCACAGATCGCTGCGCAGCCCCTGGGGGTCATCCCCCGATGCTTCCAGCTGTTGGCGCCGGGCTGTGTGCAGCCAGGGTAGGTCTGCCAGGCCGAGTGCGGCAGGCAGCTGGGTTTCCAGGCCCACTCGTCCTGGATGCAGGAACCAGCCAGGGGCCCACCTGCCCCTGGCTCCGGCAGTCATGCCTCCCCGGTGGTGCTGTGGAGGGGGAGGGGAAGGCCAAGTGACAGCCTGCCTCCCTACAGTTCATGCCCTCTGACCCCACGGGTTGGGGCGCGATGCTCTGGAGCATGAACAATGTCACGGCATTGGTCCCACCTGACGGCTGGGAGCCATTATGGGGCAACACCCAAGACAGCTGGAGATGGGTGCCCTGCTGGTATAGGGGATCTGTGTGGGGTGCAACTACATCCACTAAGTAGGGCACCTGGAGCACATTGACCAGCTCCTGGCCACCCCATAAGTGCTCCAGAAATGTAACTATCATCATCAACAAATATTCTTTTCCTGAGCCCAAACTCTGCTGTGGGCCCCATGTTGGAAGCTGAGGGTCTAGAGGTGATGAGTTCGTCGTTTCTGCCCTTTGCATGGCAGACGTGTGCATGTGTGTATGTCTGTGTGTGTTCTGTGTACAGGTATACGCACGTGTGCATGCAAATGTACCCGCGAGGGTGGCAGGACGAGAAGGTACCCCATTTCAGCACAATGAGATGATCCTCAGGAGGGCATATTCAATGTTTAGAGAGAGCTCAGAGTGGGAGGAACCTGAATCAGCCTGGCGGAGTCCGGGAGGAGGCGGAGTCCGGAGGAGGCAGCACTCCGGAGGAGTCCGGAGTCCCTGGCGGAGTCCAGAGGAGGCAGCACTCAGCTGGAAGGACAAAGGGGTGATTACCAGGTGCAGGAGGGAAGGCGAGGCAACCTAGGCACGGCTTATCTGTGCTGAACTCTGCCGTTCGCTGTGACCGAGGCCACCGCCTTCTGGGAGGCTTCAAGGCCTCGCCTCTGCCCCATGTGGTGTGAGGAGCTGGCCCCCCACTCCGGCCAGCTGGTTCCACGTCTCCGCCTGCAGACATGCGTGTGCTACACTGAGGGAGGAGTGGGGGGAGGTGAAAGAAGGTAGGGACTACCCTTCTTCTACCTCTACCCACCCCCCACCAAAGGGAGAAGTCCCCATGTCAGTAGAGCCCCAGCAGGGAGAAGGCCAAACACTTGCAGGACGCAAGACGGGGATCTGGGCGTACAGCGTAGCAGGATCCACGGGTGGCCAAGCTAATGGCTGTCCTCCCCTTCCCCATTCCAGGCTGTGTTTATCCCCTATGTCCCGGAGCCCGGAAGCTCGTGCCGGCTGCAAGAATACTACAACACAAAGGTCCAGATGTGCTGCAGCAAGTGCCCACCAGGTGAGGGCAGCCACTGGGGCCCTTGCCCTCAGCCTGGCTGGGTCCCTGTGGGCCGGTGCCTTGAAGGGAGTGGGTGTGCTATGGGGGTTAGGGGGTCAGGGTCATGGCCCTGGACTCTTACTGAGCTCCCACTGGTTCCATGAATCGACCCCCTGCTCCCTCTTGCTTCTGGGCCTTTGCACATGCTGTTCTCTCTGCTTGGTGCACTTCCCAACTCCTTTCCCCTGGTCTACTCCTGCTTATCGCTTAGGCCTCTGATGTCTCCCTCCTCCAGGAAGCCTGCCAGCACTGCCTGGCCAGATCTGACTCCTCCTTTCCGCTCCCACTGGCCCTTGGCATCCCCCGTGGCAGCAGCTCTTTTGACATTGTGAGATCCTGCCCTGGATCTCTTTTGTTGCCCCCACTGTGTGCTCCTCAGAACAGGGACTGTGGCTTGTTCTCTGCTGAATCCCCAGCACTCGGCACGATGCCTGGCACAGAGCAGGTGCTCAGAGCATATTTGACTGAATCAGTGACTGCTACCCATTTCACAGATGGGGGACCTGAGGCCTGATCCCAGTTGGGAGAGGCAGGTGGCCCGACACCTGGTGCTGTCCCTCCATTCGTTTGTTTATAATTTATTCCTGTGATGTTTATAAAGCATTTTCTGAGTGTTAGGCACTGTTCTGAGTGCTGGGAATACAACAGAGAGCAGGGCAGACAAAATCCTCGCCCTCGTGGATTTTGCATTCTAACAGAGGCCTAGACAAATAAACTAGTAGAAGAAATAGACGTATGGTCTGTGAAGGAAACAAGGCAGGGGAAGGCAGACAGAGACAGAGTACGACATGCTGTTCTATATGGGGTGGTCATGGAAGGCCTTTCTGAGGAGCTGACACGTGGACAGAGACATGCAGGAGGTGAGGGAGTGAGTTATGCAAACATACGGGGTGGGGGGAACAGCATGTGCAAAGGCCCTGAGGTGTTAGCTTCTTTGGTGAACGTGGAGAACAGCGTGTGTCCTAGAGTGAGTAAGCAGGGACCATGGTAAGGAGTTTAGATTTTCTTCTGCAGGATCCAGAAAGGCATTGAAGAGCTTTGAGCCTGAGATGTGGGCAGGCACATATGTACCTGTCACCTCCAATGGCCATTTTAAGAGACCCCAGGGGAAGTGACTCTTCTTTCTCCTGTTAACCGGTAGGGTCTCTGTAAGAAGTTACTAGATTAGCACAGCAGTGGAGGTGGCAGGGTAAGAATGGGGACAGGCACTCAGAAGAGAAACTTCTTAAAGGTTTGCCTGGGTGTTCTCCCATCCCCTGGCATGCCTTCTCTGGAGGCCTTCAGGAGTCCCATGGCCTCATCCTTGATGGGATACCAGGGATGACTACTACTGCCTTTTTTACCTTTCCCAGCTGGAGAATTTCAGCCAACTATAAAGAAGAAAGGAACCGGCAAACCAGTTCTAACCAAAGTGTTATTGACTAATAATAGGCAATTCCAATGGTGGAATTCCAGGCACCTGAAAAGAGCAGAGAGGAAGATATTTTATGAGCACTGCGGGGTTCAAAGATGGCATGACAGCCGGTACATGTTAGATGGGAAAGGATGCAGAGTCGAAACTCCATCAAAGAGCCTTCCCAGCCAGGCCTCGCAACTCTGGGGCTCTGGAGGACAAGGGATGAGCCCAGGGTCCCGGCAGAACCCCCCCAGCCCTCCCCTCCTCCGCTGAGACTCCTGGCCTTGCTTTCTCAGGCTACCACGTACAATCCTTATGCAACAAGACCTCAGACACCGTGTGTGACTCCTGCGAGAGCAGCACATACACCCAGCTCTGGAACTTGGTCCCTGCGTGCTTCAGCTGTAACTCCCGCTGCAGCTCTGGTGAGTTGGCCCAGAGTGAGGGGTAGTCCTGGGCATCCTCCCCTGGCCACCGTGCACTCCAGCCCCTTTGCCTGGGAGCTGGCTGGGATTATCCCAGACCTTTGTTTTCATGCCCCGGGGCACAGGTACAGCTCTTTACTTTTGATCAGCGGCACTGTCATCCTCTGTCTCACCGAGTCCCCTTTGATAGCCCCTTGGGGCAGACAGGCCAAGGGCAGCAGGGGGAAAACGGTGCCTGGTTTTAGAGTTGAGGACATTATGCTTGGGAAAGCAGTCATGCTCGTTCATGCTGCGACGGAGACTCTGTGTCCAGCAGTCTCTTGGCCCCGTCCTGAGGGCGGTTCAGCGGTCTGCTGGAGATCAGAGCTGTCTGGGGGTGGTGGGGCCGGGTGGGAAGACAGAGTGGGCACGGCAGTGGGTGGGGCTGGTGGAGGCAGGAGTGACCCTCGGCTGTCTTCTCGCTCCTCTAGACCAGTTGGAAACTCAAGCCTGCACAGCAAAACAGAACCGCATCTGCACCTGCAAGCCGGGCTGGTACTGCACCCTGGGAAGGCAGGAGGGGTGCCGGCTGTGCGTGCCACTGCGCAAATGTGGCCCTGGCTTCGGCGTGGCCAAACCGGGTACGGGGCCAGGGCCAGAGGTCCTTGGGGACCCCCTTGGGCCTCTCCTTCCTCGGAGCGTCGTCAGTGGCGGCCAGGTGCCTGGTACCCATCCGTCCAACCATCCCGATTCATTCTTTCCTCCAGCACTCCTGGTCAGGCACCTCCTGTGTGCTAGGCCCTGGGGATCCAGAGGTGGATCAGATTAAGCCCCAGGCTACTGGAAAATCAGGTGGTGTCCCAGGAAGACACAGTCACTAGAATTAGTTAAGGACAAACCGCCCAGGTGTGTGTGTGTTCGTGTTAAAGGGGAGAGGTGCAGACCGAATTCCTCAGGCCCCTCATTCTCCCCCGAGGGCTCCAGTTCCCCTAGGGCCAAGGCGCACCTCTCCATGGAATATCTGAGTTGGTGACAGTTTCTGATTTTTCTTGAAGGAACTGCAACATCAAATGTGGCATGCGCTCCCTGTGCCCCAGGGACGTTCTCCGACACAACGTCATCCACGGATACTTGCAGGCCCCACCGGATGTGAGTGGCTGAATCCTCTGCTTCTGAAGGAACAAGGAGGGGCTGTCCCTGGGTGATCATGAGGCCTAGAGCACAGAACAGCGTGCCGTGGTGGCCAGAATCCCCCCAGTTACTCCCTCGGGTTGAGGCATTGCCGAGCCCTGTTCAATGCCAGGACTGGTTTATGTGACAGTGGGTGGGTCCCTGAACAGACAGCATGGTGAGCAAGAGTTTTGCTCTGGAAGTCAAGACTGGGTGGGGTCCTAGGGGACATAAGTCTTGAAAGAGGGCGTGGCACACGAACCCACTCCCCTAACCCAGTTGCTGGGCCCCTTGCACACTGGCCTAGGTCCCACGAGTGAGCCCAGCTACCCTGAGCCACTCAATCCCCTGTTGTCCCTGACCAAGCCCCCTCCTCCCCCAGCTGTAGCTCGGTGGCCATCCGTGGCACCTCAAAGATGGATGCAGTCTGCACATCTGTGCTCCCCACCCTGAAAGTGACCCCGGGCGCAGCCCTCACAAGATCCCAACACGTGGAGCCGACTCCAGGGTCCAGCACAGCTCCAAGCACCTCCGTGAGGCTCCCGATGGCCCCAGGTCCTCCAAGTTACCCAGTTGAAGGGCGCAACACAGCAAACATGTCTCTTCCCATCGGTAAGTCACAAGGGGGCCCATTCATCCTTCCTCCCTCCCTCCCTCCCTCCCATCTTAGAGTCTTACCAAGAGCTTGTTATGGACTAGGCCCTGTACGCCATCCTGGGATGTAGGTAGCGTTGAGACTTGCCTTCTTCCAAGACTTACTAATGCCACTAGGAATTACTGGGTGGGGAGAGGTAGGGTCAGCGTTTTATGTGAAAGTGGAGATGGTCTCCTGGTTGCCGTTTCCGACGAACCTATTAGGCTTTGACAGTGGGCTGGGCCAGGTCACCTCATGGGCTTCCCTTCTGGGGTTAGGACTACATCAGGCCAGAGGGCTCAAACTCGTGGCCCTTGGGCTGAGTGTGGCCTACAGACACGTTTCGTTTGGTGCACGGATTTTGGGTTGTTTTGTAATCAAATTTGAGAGCCTCTGCACTGGGCTTGCCCCTCGCCTGTGATGACCCCACTCATCTTTGGTTGTCAGCTGACCTGCCTGGTCCCTGGTACATTTGAGTTTGCTTTTTGCAGCTGTTTTGAACTTCTCTTTTCCTTCTAGGACTGATTGTGGGTGTGACAGTGTTGGGTCTGCTAATAATAGTCCTGGTGAACTGTGTCATCATGACCCAGAAAAAAAGTAAGATTCCATCCTTCCTTCATTCATCCATCTATTTACACATCCGTTCAGGAAGCTTTTCTGGGGCACCCCTCTGAGTCCAGCACTCGGCACAGCCTTATGGGTCAGACAGAGCTGGGAATGGCAGCCCCTGTTCTTAGGAGCTTAGAGCCTGGGGCGGAAGGCCCTTCCACTAACTTATCTACTAAAAGGCAAGATGCCCTCAGGGCTATCCAAGAGGGCAGAAGTCCAGGATTCTTGTCTGGGAATCCTGGGGGTTCAGGCCTTCTGGAGCAGGTGGCATCTGAGCTGGGCAAGATTTTGATGGAGACATGAGTGCAGGAAAGAAAGGGCATGCAAAGCAGGGGGCATGGTATGAGCAAAGGGGGGCAGGCTGAAGAATGGTTTGGGGCGGGTGTTGAGGGCTGGCTGGAGAGTTGGGTATGGGGGCTTCTGTGTACCTTGTCTGATAGGTAATTGCTCCCCCCGGGGCTGGGCCTACTCCGACTGCTTCTGCTTGGGCCCCGTGATCCCTCCTAGTTAGAACAGATGTGACCTGAGGAAGTCAGTGTCTCTGACTTGTCCCCTCTCTCCTCTTTGCAGAGAAGCCCTTCTGCCTGCACGGAGACGCCAAGGTGGTGAGTGCCCCTCTGCCTTCCCCCTCCTCCTTCCCTTGTCTTCTTCCTGCTGGGCTGGGTTGTCCCATGGGAAGCAGTGAATTCTCTAGGTTGGTCTGTCCAGCGTCAGGCAGCGTGCAGAGCCCTGGGAGGCTGAGAAAAGGCCAGCCAGGGTCTGTTGCTGGGACTAGTAAAGGTGACTTGAGTGTGAAAGGCCATATCAGGGAGCAGAGGGGTCAGTGGTGTCAGTGGCAAGCGTGTAGTCATGGACCCATGGTGTGGCCTTGGACTGACATGAAATTGCTCATGGCTGTTTCCTCACCGTTAAATGGGGACAGTGTCTCAGCCAGCTTGCAGGGCTGTGCCTTTCACCCAGCTGGCAACAGTTCTCAGCATCTCCATCACGTTTACAAAGCACTTCCTCGTGGAGCAGTGGTTCTCAAGCTGTGTGCTAGGGTACTCAAGTGTTCCACAGAGGGTCCTTCCTGGGGGGTCATCTCTGGGGTTGAGGTTAAGACTAGTGGTCTGGGCCTGGGTCCTCCCCCAACTTCACCCTCTGATCATTTTTATGAAGTAGAGTCTGTGCAGGATTTTTGCTAGAAACAGAACACCAACATAGTATTTCATCAGTTCTCCATCAGGAGGGCATTTGGCTGCAAGTAACCAAAACCATTAGGGTGACTTAAAAGGGCTTTATATCCTGTCACACCACAAAGTTGAGGGGTCAATGGCTGCTGGAGCAGTTTGGTTGCCTCCTTCTGTGAAGCCAGCAGGACCCCAGGCTCTGCCATCTTTGGTGTGTTGGCTTTTGTTCTCTTGCTTGTGGCCTGTGTCATAAGAAAGATGATAATCACCACTGCGTATGTAACCTTCAGATTTGAGGCAGGAAAAAGAGGGGAACTGGCCAGGACAGCCATGGTGCCTTTTACAGGAAATCAGACACTTTCCTAGAAGCCCTGGGTAGACTTCTCCTTTTGTCTCATTGGCCAGATGGTATCATGTGACCACCCCTAGCTGCAAGGGAGGCTGCAAAAGGGGGTGCTTTGCTTTCCTAGCCTTTATGGTAGAGGAGAACCAGGGAGAGGGCTTGGAAATGGGTGTGGGGTGAGCCAGTACATGGTGTCTGCTGCCGCTCTGCACCAGGTAGGCAGGGCAGGTTTTTATATCCAGTTTTACAGATGAGAAAACAAGAGTCCAAAGAGTTCCCTCCATGTCCCCCGTCCTGCTGGGGCAGGGTTTCTCAACTCTGCCTGCTAATTCTTTGTCATGAGGGGCTGTCCTGTGCGTTGTAGTCTATTCAGCAATATCGCTGGCCTCTCCCCCCTAGGTGCCAGTAGCACTGCCTCCCAGGAGTGAGAAGCAAAATGTCTCCAGACATTGCCAAAGGGCCCCTGGAGGGCAGGATCACCCCCGGTTGGGAACCACTGTGCTAGGGTAAAGCTCAGTCCTGGTGGCCCAGTGCCTGAGGTTTACACAGGGTTTTGGCCTTGGTAGGGACCAGACTGATTTCATCCTCTGATTGTCCTGACAAGAAAAGAGGCACAGAGAGGGAAAATGACTTGCCCAAGGTCACACAGCAATATGTCTCTGGACTCCTGGCCCAGTGCTCTTTGACCTGCCCTACGGTATTTCAGCAGACAGAAACACTGGTTTGGGAGTTCAAACTATTTCCCATTTCCCCGGTGTGTGAATGCCACTCCTTCCTTTTTCGGGCTGCAGTTCAGTGACACTGACAGTTGCCGCCTGGTGGTCCATAGAGCAAGTGCGCTCTCTAAGCTCCACCCCGGCACCCGGCTGCCACTTTCTCTTTGCTGACCAAGTGTTTCCCAATACTGGGTGCAGTAAAGCTGTCTCAGGTGTGGCCTGGAGCCCCCGCTTCCCCTTTTCTTTCACTGAGTTTTGTGTTCACTGAATGTGAGCGACTCCACTGCTGTTTGTTGAGTGCTATTGCATGTAGAGCCCAGGGATGTGCTGGTAACTGGCCCTCCAGGTGGGGAAAAAAAAACCCAAAACCCTGATTCGTGGAGTTCGCTCATTTCTGTGTTATAAACGGCTCCCACCATGGCCAATTTCAAGCTACTTACTGAATGTGGAGCTGGGAAGAAACACGCATGAGTCTGAGCTGGTTCTAGCGTCCCACTGGCTGAGCCCCGGGCCAGGGCCTGCATCCTCACACGCCCCCTGTGAGGTACACAGTGTCATCATCCCTATTTCACAGATGAAGAAACTGAGACTCAGGGAGGTTCAGGTACCCGTGTAAGGTTAGGCCACTTGGCGAGGGGCAGAGCCCAGCTTTGAAACTCAGTCTGAATCTGCAGGACTTGTCTTTACCCACCGTCCTGTTCGCCCAGGGCAGATGTTCAGAATTGTTCCAGGCACCCCCCATCCCCAGCAGGGACTGCCCTCAGAGGTTGGTCCCCTTCCCAGGTACCCTTCCGTCCCCGGGCTCCCAGCCCTGCCGTCACCCCCATGCTCAGCCTGCGCCCCACTCCGTTCCTCAGCCGGCTGGCAGTGGTCCTGCTGACGGCGGCCTAGTCTAATGCTCCTGGCCCAGGCCCCTGGGGTTGGAAGCATGGCGACTCAGCACTTCCCTGTTCCTCCTTGTAACGCCAAGGCATGGCAGGACGGTGGCTTCCCTTTGTTCAGAAAAGGCCAGCGTAACCACACATGTGAGCTCACCCACAATCACTGCCACAGACACACTCACACAGGCTCTCGTTTCATAAAGAGGGAGAATGTTCATGCAGTGCTGAATGTGGGCCAGGCACAGTACTGAGCGTTGTTCAGTCTCACAGCCATGCTGTGACACAGGCAGTATGATTATTGCCCCAGTTTTACAGCCCAGGAATCTTGGGCTCAGAGAAGTTAAGTACCTTTCCCACGGTCACACAGCGAATGGGTGGCCTGAGACACAGACTTAGGAGTGCCTCTCTTCACCACCTCCAGCACGCAAGCTAATTGCACCACTCACAGACATGCACACGTGCTCCCTCACACAGAGACACACGTGTGTGCACACTTCAGACACCCTAACACCTATACATACAGGTGTATGAATCTCAGGAACACATGTGCACATATGCAGCCAGACACAGGCTCAGGCAGTGGCTTTGCTGGGGTCTCTGCTTCTGCCCGTGGTGGGGCCAGGCTGGGAGGTGAGGAGGGCCGGCTGGGATCCTGTTTGTTCAGTGAGCCCCCTCAGGGCTTCCCCTTCCTGGGGTCCCAGCCCAAGGAACAGGACTCAGTACATCTGCCCCACTCAGAGCCTGCCTGAACTTTGCGACTCGTGGCTTTTGGGGGAGGGAGGCAAGCTGTGACCTTTGGGGTTTCTGTTCTGCCTGGCCCTAGCCACCAGCAGAAAAGTGGGACACAGGCTGAAAAGCCCCTTCTCTGGGGGGTGTGAAGAATGACATTTGGATGTGCCTCCTCCCCCTCCCTCTCCCCTGCCTGTCCAGGCTCCCAGCAGGGCTGGGGGTGGGGTCAAATACCAAGGTCAGACCAACTGAGCGAAGGTTCAGCATGAACTTGAAATGCTCTCCATTCCTCCAAAGCCAGGGGCGGGACTGAGTGGGAAGCACGCAGCTCTGGTACACTGAGCCAGAGTGTACACTGAGCCACGGCGCCGCTGTGTGATACTGAGCAGGGGAATCACCCTCTCTGGGCCTCCGTGGCCTCATGGGGACTGCTTACAAAGGATCCTTCCTGGCCTGGAGTGAGAGTCTATGAGCTGACCTCGGGATATGCAGGGCTCAGGCAGGGCTGGGGGCTGCGGGGATTGGCACCTGTGTCCTTCCTGTGTCCTCACCTCTGACCTTACCTCCCTGGCCCTACTAGACTGCATCCCTCCAGCACTTACTCGCCTCAGTTCTCATTCTACCCTGGACCCTCTCATCCTGGGCAGGCCAGGGCAGTGGGTGAGAATGTGGCCCCTCTGTCTTGTTTCTGGAATCCAGTGATCGTCCAGAACCCCAAGGCAAGGGCTTGTGCACCTGTTCAGTTGGTGCGGACAGGTAGCCGCCTTGGAGTGAAATTTCCAGGGCTTCCCAGCACGGGTGTCTGGAAATGTGGCACCTTGTCTTGAGCCTCTGGGGCTGAAACCCCAAACACCCAGAAAAGGTGTATAGGTTTTAGCCCAGATGCACCACGTCCTAACTCTGTGACCTTGGGCAAGTAACTCAACCTCTCTGGATCTCGGTTTCCGCATCTGCAAAGCGAGGATAACACTTGGCTGTTGGAAGGATCAGTATAGATAGTGTCTGGAGGGGCTTCAGCACAGGGCTTGGCATTGGATGCATTCAAGCGTCAGCTAATATTTTATTATTACTGTTGCTGGGATTTGTGTTTTATGAGGAAAAGATGGAGAGTCACAGAGCAGCTTGGGGAATGGAATCTGGAAAGTGTTGCTGAGACGGCAGGGCTGAGGGTCCTAAATGAGAGGACTGTCCACACTGGATTGACTGATTGAACCCAAGGGCGAGCAGGCGTTTTCTGTAAAGGTCCAGACAGTGAATATTGTAGGCTTTTGGGATCATCTGGTTTCTGTCATATCTCCTCAATCCTGCCACTGCAGTGGGAAGGCAGCCACAGACACAACATAAACAAATGGGCGTGGCTGTGTGCTGATAAAACTGTATTTATGGACACTGACATTTGAACTTCACATAACTTCGTGTCACAAGATATTAGTCTTTAAATATTTTTTTCAAACATTTAAAAATGTGAAAATTATCCTTAGCTCGCAGCCTGTACGGAAACAGTGGCAGGCTGGACTTGGTCCGTGGCAGTAGTTTGCTGAGCCCTGATTTAACAAACCCTCGACCAGCGCTTACGATAGAACAGGCACTGTTCTGAGCGCTTTACAAAAACTCAGCCATTTAATCTTCTCAATAACCCTAGGAGGTAGGTTGTTATTCTTTCCTTTATAGATGGAAAAACAGAGGCACAGAGAGTTTAAGTAACTTGTCCAAGGTTGCAGAGCTCGTGAGTGATGGAGTCATGATTTGCATGCATGTGGTCTGGTTCCAGAGTCCATGCCCTTGGCTGCTAGGCTGAGCCGCATCGCCCCGTGCTGATGGGGTGACCTCAGGAAAGTCACTCTCCTTCTCTGGGCCTCTGCTTCCTTATGCAAAATGAGGGTGAAAATCCTGCCTCACCTCTAAGACTGTTTGGTGAACAGGGCCACGTGGCCCCTGCCCTCTTAGGGCTCACACTCCAGCAGGGCAGCGATGCTAATCACAGAAGCCACAGAGAATCCCACGTCCTAAAAGTGCTGTGTGTGGAGAGAATGTGCAGAAGTGCTGTGTAAACCGTGAAGTGCTGATGGGGTGAGAGGGAAGAAGGGGCAAGGAGCCGGCTGATGGGCTGACCGCCCTCCCTCCCCCCTCGTCTCCCCATCCAGCCGCACCTGCCAGCTGATAAGGCCCGGAGTGCCCCAGGCCCCGAGCAGCAGCATCTGCTGACCACGGCGCCAAGCTCCAGCAGCAGTTCCCTGGAGAGCTCGGCTGGCGCCGCGGACAGGAGGGCGCCCACCAGGCCCCAGCTGCAGGCGCCGGGCGTGGGGAAGGCCCCGGACAGCTGCGGCAGCTCAGGTAAGAGGCGGGAGCCCCCCGGCTTCCTCCCCCCCCCTCCCCAGTGTGTTTCTTCCTCATTTCTGGCTGAGCTGTCTCTTCCTGGGCCTCCCCTGCAGGATGAGGCCTGAGCTCCTAGCAGGACACTGGAAGCCCCGCACCACCAGTCTGGGCCCCCCTCCAGCCTCCTTCCCTCTGCCTCCTCAGGTGAAACTGAGCCACAAGCTTCTTTCTGTTCTCGGAACCCCCACATCCCTCCCACCTTTGCCCTGCGGGTTCTCGCACCAGGAACACCCTTCCTTCCAGACCATCTCAGCTTATCCTCTGTGTCCCCAGTATCCAGGCAGGGAGTTTTCCTATATATTATAATACATATAATATATAATATGTAAAATAGCATATAACAGTGTTATACTATGTAAATATTATATATCAATATATGAATAATACATTGATATTGATGCTATATATATGTAGTATGTAATATATTATATATTAACATTTTATATATATAAATGTTATATTAATATGTTAACTTATACATTGATGTTATATATAATATAGCATATAACATGCTATATGTTAATATTGTAATACGTCATAATTATATATTTATTGTATATTATGTATGTTGTTATATATTATATTGTTATATATTGTATTAGATAATATATTATTTTATTATTAATATATTATTAGAGTATATATTATAATTATATTATTTTTACAATATTAATACCTATTATATTTCCTCATCTTACCAGATGAGGAAACTGAGTCTCAGAGAGGTTAAACTGCTTATTCAAAGACACAGCTGGTAAACAGAAGAGCCAGGAATCACCCCTGGGCTCTCAGGGTCCAGGGTCAGCCTGGAAAGCTGAATGAGTAAATGATGTCCCTGGGACTCTACTCACTGTGCCTGTAGTCCGGTCCCTTTGGGCCTGAGGCATCAGGACTGCGGATCCCACGTGGGGTCTGGAGAAGCCCGTGCCCTGTTTACACAGTCTGCATTTAGCCCTGGACCTGGTCTGTGACCAGTGTCACCCCTGGTGGGCATCTGCAGTGCCCACATTGTAGGAGGCCCCTGCGGGGGTCCCCCAGAAAGCCTGGGGCTTCCTCGGGCATGTTTTGTAGTGAGAGGCCAAGCCCGCTGGCCTGCATCTCCCCCCTCACCTGGCAGCGCTGGCTGGCGGGTTGAGGAATGACCGTGGCCTTGGTTCATTCCCAGATGCCCTCCCGGCCGTTCTGGTGCCGTGAGACTCTGAACAGGCTCCTTAACCCTGCCAAGCCTCAGCCTCCTGTCCTAGAGATGAGCATGGCAGCTCCTTGGCAGGGCTGCGACAGCATTCACTACCTGCCTCCTGACTCAGGCGGTGGGCTGCGGCGTCCCACTTCTAGTTTCCCATCATCACCCACCCTCATCAGTGTGATGTCTCGTCAGTGCCCTCACCCCAGCCTGAGAGCTCCCCAAGGAAGGGACTGGGTCAGTGCCTGGAACATAGCAGGTGGCCCTAAATGTTTGTCGAATGAATAAATGAGATCAGAATATAAAGCTCTTGGTCTTCTACCTCTTAGATTCATCTTTCCGCTTTCTTTGCGACACCTCTTCCACACGCATCCTGGTGTGGCTTCCTCCTTGGGGAGCCCTGACCGTGTCTGCTCCGCCCTCCCACCCACTGTCTCTTTTCTGTTCCTTCTGCGCCTCTCTGGCCTCTGCTCTCCCCTCCTCTCCGTCCCACCCGAGCACCTCTCCCCGCCGTGCGAATGGGTAAACCTCAGGTCTGTGACCCCTCCTGGTCCCCCGTCTGCCCCCGCAATGTCTCGTTCACAGTGTGCACGACCTTGGTGACTCTGAGTGACATTTGGTGCTGTGGAGGCCCAGGATGGAAAGTTCCTTCCGGCCCCATGATTTTAGCACCCCACCTCCACCCTGCTTGTTTGGGGCTGTTCTGAGCAGAGCAGCTCGCCAGCTCCATCCTCCTCCCGGAAACAAACTAGACTGGAAAACAAACAGCCGGTCCTCCTGGCAAGCCCTGGACACTCAGGTCGCCATAGTAACAGCAGCAACAACCATCCTTCTTGAGGGGCTATTCTGTGTCCGGCCCTTACATTGATCTCCTCAGCTTATCCACTATTTAGTCCCTCACTGGTTAGGAAACTCAGATGCCCACAGGGCTGGGAGGGGAGGCGGGGCTGAACCTGTGTCCTGAAGCCCTTGCTGCCAGTCGCATTCAGGTCTGTGGGTTCTGCATAGCCCGCTCTCCCCCATCTGGCTCCCAAGGGAAGCTCTAAATCCAGATTCTTAAAATGTAAACTCCTGAATTTTGAATGTTGGCAGCCAATTCACTTAAAAATACTACCACCATCAAGAACAGAACACACCTGTGGGCTGGATTTTATTCATTCACACGTGTCCCTGTTATAGGCACTAGGGCCACAACAGGGAACAGTCAGAAAGGCCCCACCCTTCTGGACTCAGGGCCTGGTCGGGGAGAACCCAATGAGAACTCCAGAAATGGATTGCACAGTGGGCGGAGCTAGGGGCTCTGGAGATTATAGCAGAGGGAGGGACACAGGGAGTGATGGATGGGTGGGAGTGAACCTCCTTTAGAGAGGGAAGCCACGGAGGCTTCTTGGAGGAGGTGGCCTCCAGGCTGAGGCCCAAGTAAAGGAAGGAGTGAGCTATGGGAATAGGGAAGAATGTTCCAGGCTGAGGGAGCAGCACGTTGCAAAGGCACTGAGGCTTGGAGGGCTCAGGGAGCTGCAGGGACGTGAGTATGGCTGGAGGGAACCCAGCCAGGATCTCAGAGCAGCAGGAGATGGGGTGGGGAGAAGGCAGGCACCAGGTCGTGCAGGGCCTCGTAGGCCATGGTGAGAACTGTGTTTGGAGCAGCCAAGGAAATGATCTGGCTCTGGCTGCTGGTGGAGAGCAGACTGCAGAGGGGCCAGGTAGAAGCCAGGAGACAGGAGGAGACTGCACTCGTCCAGGGAGCGGATGGAGGTACAGGCAGTATGCAAGAGGTGGTGAACTTGAAGGTGGACCAGGTAGGAATCGCTGGTGCCTTGGATGTGGGGTGTGAGAGAAAGATGGGTCCAAGGCTTTGGGACTGAGCATCTGGGTGGATGGCAGGCGTGTGAACTGAGATGGGGAGAAGCAGGTTGGACGGGATATGGGGGTGGAATCAAGCTGAGGTACAGAAGACGTGGTTGGATATATGGGCCCAGCGTGAACCCCTGCTTCACTGAGCCTGTCACCCCGTCTCTAGGAGCCATGCAGGCTCCAGAGATACGGCAGTGAACAGGGCAGTCATCCTTGCCTCGAGGGGATGGAAAGGGTCATTAGACCCATTTCACAGCTGAGCAAATGGAAGCTCCAAGAGTTTAAGTGACTCGGCCAAGTTTATGGAGGCAGAGCAGGGATCCAAACCCAGCACGGTCAGGCTGCGGAGCTCCGGGCATCCCGGCCTCAGTGATGAGGACAAACTACGTCCCCACCACACCCCATCCTGGAATCCCAGATTTATGAAATCTTAGAGGCAGCTCTATGTGGAAGGAAAAGGTTTGCTGTGAATGAAGACAAGTTCAGGGTCGATGTTTAATTTCCGTAAAGGAGCAGTTTCCAAGCCCTTTGATGTTGCTTCCTTGGCATAGAGATGATGGGCCAGTGGCAGGGGTCTCGCCTTTTCATAGCTGGTGTGGCCAGGGCTGCTGATGCCTTGCTGCAGTTTCGGGAAGGTAATTCATCTCTACTGCTTCACCAAGACTCTGGAATGTATCCTTCCTGTCCTGGCGCACTTCTCCGGCTCCTTGTGGGGAGTGTGTTTTGTTCTTGGAGCACCTTCACTTCCTTTATATAGTTGGCTCCTCCCATCTGTGGGGTGACTTGGGCGGGGTATTCTTATTTGACAGGTGAAGAAACTGAGGCACACAAAGGTTTACGGGACTTGCCCAAGATGACACAGCAAAGCTGAGCTAGAACAGGGGCCTCTTGCCTCCTGGCACAGTGCTCTTCCCCCGCATGTCTTAATCTGCCTCTCGGGCAGGAGGCAGGCTGTGAAGACACCCCCCACCCCAAGGCCCCAGCTGACCACTTTCTCCTGTCTTGTGTTTAGCAGAAGCATCGTCTGGTGGCCACGGGACCCAGGTCAATGTCACCTGCATTGTCAACGTTTGCAGCGGCTCTGACCACAGCTCTCAATGCCCCTCCCAGGCCAGCTCCACGAGGGACACAGACACCAGCCCCTCTGGCTCCCCGAAAGATGAGCACGTCCCCTTCTCCAAGGAGGAATGCCCTTTCCAGTCCCAGCCGGAGGCTCCAGAGACTCTGCTGCAGAGCCCAGAGGAGAAGCCTCTGCCCCTCGGTGTACCTGATGCCGGGATGAAGCCCAGCTAACCAGTCTGGCGTGGCCTGTGTCACAGCCAAGGTGGGACCAACCCCTGGTCCTTCTAGGCCCCTCCCCCGCAGGACTCTGACTCTTTCTGGGCCAAATTCCTTTAGCGGCTTCCACGGCCTCAGCCTTCCTCTCACCTGCAGGCAGATGAGGCAGGGAGAGTCATGGTGTGTCCTGTCACGGTGTGTGTCTCTCTTGGAAGGCTGGTGGACACGGATGCGCTGGGCAGCCTGGAACAAATCCCCTGCCTCTCTGAGAGCTGCCCCTCCAGCCGGTCCTGCATGCTTGGTTCCTGGAGCCCTTGTCGTTTTTGGTTTTTACTTTTCTTTTAATCCCTGGGCTCTACCCGGCTCTGGCTTCCTGCTGGGGAGGAGGGATGCTGCATGCATCAGCCTTGGAGAAGGGGCAGTGGGGAAAGAGCAGGGCTTTAGCCTGAATGTGAGACTGCAGGATGGTCCCAGTGGGGGTAGTAGGGGTGGGTGTCATCAATCAGATGGTTCTGTGCAGGGAGCGGGTGGCAACCCCTGTAGGGGACGGGAGTCCCCCAGGTTAGCTCAGGACTTCTGGAAGCGCCACCTCCAAATCCACTCCTGCTATAGCTCCATCTCGTGCCATGGGGTGGAAACCGGATGCCCAGGCAGGCAGCCTGAATGAGGGCTGTGACCTGGTTAAGACGGCAAACCTCTAACCGGAAATCTTCCAGTTTTAACATGTGGCAATTAAAAAAAAAAACAAAAAACCCATTAGCTACCATGCGGATAAACAAGCCAAGTGTATAAAAGCCAAACTCAGAGTTTGTATCCTCTGCCTTTGAGCTTCGCTCCTGTTTACCCCCAGTTTGAGCTTCCCCTCCCCCACGGTCTGGTGTGGAGCTCCAAGGCCACACCTTTTCCTATCAGGGAATTTCAGGACCTGGAGATGACTGAGGCCCCGCAGCCATCTCCTCCTACCTCAGCCTGGACCTTCCTCCTTTGCCTTCCAAGGGGATGCTCCTGTTTCTCCCGACCCCCTCCCACTGTTCTTGGAGTCCCAGGTCCCCATGGAGCCTTGGCGCCACTTTGGTACTGTGCCCACTGAGATTCTGAGTGGTCGTGAGATGCTGAGAGCCAGTCCTGTGTCTGCGTTGAGTGTTGTGGTTCTCTGTAGCCCATGTTGTCAGATCGGATGGCCTGCCGGAAGCAGCCGAAGCTAACACTTTTGCCGAGGGATTCTTCCCCGTTAAGGGGTCAGCCCACTCCCCACAAACGCATGCCCAGGCCCCGTAGACAGTGGACAAGTGTGGCCTTAACCGGATTCTGGAAGGAAGGGGGATGGGGGCCTCCTTGAGAAGACTGTTGGGTCCCTGATATCTGGATCCCTTGTTGAAAAATTCCACTGGACTTGAACTTGGCAGCTGAACTTTTGGAGGGTAGGAGAAGCCCAGCCACTACCATGGAGTGAAGAAAGGCTTCCCACTCCGGAATCAAGATGTCCCTCTGCCTGGACTGGCCAGGGTCTCCAACCACATTGGACCCTTTATGGCCGTGGAGCACCTCTGCCCCCTGGTGGACTGTCCTGGGAGGACCTCAGGCCTCATTGTCATCACTCCAGCAGAACAGGGATGAATTGGAAGGAGACTCTTTCTGGGTGTGGCCTCATTTTGTTACCAGAATTGCCACCAGACCCTTGGTCAAAACCCACCAACCCCTCCCTTGAACAGGAACTAACATACACCTTTAAGTCGCAGGGTCTGGACACAAAGAAAGAAGCTATAGGAAGAGGGAAACAAAAACTGGATAGGACCCGCTGAAACCCAGAGGGTGATGAATCTGACCTCTCGTAGACCCTGAGTCTCATTCTACACTGACTTTACTACATTAGCTACTAAATGACACACCTACAATGGCTGTGACCGGAAGTCACTGACCAAAAAAGGACAGAAAAGGGATAGCACCCCATTTCTAGGAAAACCCTGCCTCTTTCCCAGAAAAGTAATGCATTTGCCTCCCCATCATTCGTCTCACTCTAACCCCCACTGTCCTCACTCCTTAAAAGTAAATCCCTCTCACCATTAAGGCGAGAAGTGCATTTACGAACTAAGTTCCTGCTTCTCCATTCCCTGGCCATTGAATAAACCTCGCGCCGCTCTAATCTCAGCTTCGGTTTTGTTTTTGGCTGTGCGAACCCAAATGGAAAGAGGACCTTCTACTGCCAAGGCAGGGGGCCTCAGCCAGGCTAGGGCCTAAGTGGGGGGTCCGTTCGACCTAATTTGGTAACAGTTTTCCAGCTTGTGGGCTTGTGTTGGGATCGTCTTGATCCCAAGACGAGAGTTTGCACTGTATGTATCCCAGACGACATCCCTGCTTATAAATAAACCTTTCGTTTGTTTTACACACTGGCTGCTGGCTCTGTCTTCGGGTCTGAGCTGGGGGATGTCCATGGTCCTAGTGCCTGACACCAGTGTGAGGGGGAGAAGGTTATGGCCACTGGAGTCTGACAAGTCCAGGCTGTGGCGGGACCCCAGAAGCACCTGCATTACAGCTGAGAGCCCGGCTGTGCCCTCGGACCTGTGAACAGTGGCAAGGCAGCCCTTTGTCCAGAGCCACCCAGCCGGCCTCCAAATATGCCCTCATCACTTGCCCCGTCCATCACCTTGGTCTCCTGGGCCCTCTCTGAGGGTTGCGGTGGTCTCTGCAGGTCTGCTTGTTCACGTGCTGTCCCTCCTCACTCAGGGAAACAAGACTCTGGCCTCCAGGAGGCCCCAATCTCGGAGACACCTATGAGGCCCATCACTGCGTGCTCAGACTGTAAGCAGGTAAGTTAGGGGGTCCTTGGAGAAAGAGAACCAGGGGTGGCTTTCTTTTTTTTTAAATTAATGAATGAATGAATTTTTGGCTGCGTTGGGTCTTTGTTGCTGCATGGGGGCTTTCTCTAGTTGTGGCGAGCGGGGGCTACTCATTGCGGCGCGCAGGCTTCTCATTGCGGTGGCTTCACTTTGTTGAGGAGCATGGGCTCTAGGCGCGTGGGCTTCAGTAGTTGTGGCACACGGGCTCAGTAGTTGTGGCACGCAGGCTCTAGAGCACAGGCTCAGTAGTTGTGGCGCACGGGCTTAGTTGCTCTGTGGCATGTGGGATCTTCCTGGACCAAGGCTCGAACCCGTGTCCCCTGCATTGGCAGGCGGATTCTTAACCACTGTGCCACCAGGGAAGTCCGGGATGGCTTTCTTGACAGAAGAGAAGCCATTTTTGGCTTAAGCTGTTTTGTGACCTAAACCTGGCCACAATGCTTGCCCTTGAACAGGTCTCAGTAATCAATGATCTTGAGCAAAGGAATGAAGAAACAAACAATAGTCGGGCAAGAGAAGTGACAATAGCAAAGATAATGCATCAGTTGTAAAGACTCCCAGTTCTGTATCAATGGTGAAGATTGGCCTGATGCAATCGACCGCCAGATCAACTAGGGCCTGAAGGACGAGGATGTTGACCTTTTCTGACCCTCGTGACTTCAATCAACTAAAGCTTGGACTCTGCCTGCTGCCCAAGCCCCTTCATGTATACACATGTACACTTAGCTTAAAACTTCCCCAATTTTGCTGTTTGGGAAGACATTGCTTTGGGAGAGACCGCCGGTGTGCTCCTGACTTACTGCAAGTAATCATAAATCCTTCTCTTGATCTTCGGCTTGTTCAACACTCAACAAGAGGCACACCCAGTTTTGGGGTAACTGGGTGATGAGCACAGGGTCTCTGGGAGCAGAGGAAGACCCCAACCACAGCCAGGGGATCAGGGGAAGGGTTCTGGAGGTGACCTCTAACCTGTTCCTAAGGCATGAACAAGGAGTTTTCCAGAATAAAGGATTGGGAGGAGGTTGCAGGCAAAGGGGTTTCCTCATGTCAAGGCCTGAATAGGAGAGAGACCCTGGCCCCTGAATTCACTCAGACTCCTTCTCTGTTTTCTGTCACTCCCTCACCGGACACACCTTTATTCTTGGTGACTTCCTGGACCTCCTCTTGATGCCAAAAACTCAGCCTCTGTGCACCGGTGCCAAATCGAGTCTCGGAGACAGAGTTTCGGGTGAAGTAGAAAAGAATAGCTTTATTGCTTTGCCAGGCAAAGGGGACATAGTGGGCCTGTGCCCTCAAAAACTGTGTGTCCCGGGCTTCCCTGGTGGCAAGTGATTGAGGGTCCGCCTGCCGATGCAGGGGACACGGGTTCGTGCCCCGGTCCGGGAAGATCCCACATGCCGCGGAGCGGCTGGGCCCGTGAGCCATGGCCGCTGAGCCTGTGCGTCCGTAGCCTGTGCTCCGCAACGGGAGAGGCCACAACAGTGAGAGGCCCGCGTACCGCAAAAAATAAACCAAAAACCAAAAAACAAACTGTGTGTCCCTACCTGGCGTGGGGAGGGGGATTTGGTGAGGAGTTTTATAGCAGTGGTTTACGGGTGGGGTTGCCAAACCATGACCTTCTCTGGAATGAAGAATGCTTCATCCAGTAGTTAACATCTTCCATTTGTTGGGGGGTTTAGTTCTGTAGAAGGGCTCAAAGCTACTGCTATGTGTATCCCTTTAGGTGGAACCAGGACCCTGCCCCGAGGCTGCACCATTGTTTCTTGACTGCTCCTCCCTTTTCTCTGCATCCCCCCCACCCCTTCCCTGATTAGCAACTGTTCGAATCTGCTCTTTGGGACTCAGGGAAGGTCATGAAGGCTGGAGTCTATTCCCTACAATCAAGAAATGGGGGGGCTTCCCTGGTGGCGCAGTGGTTGAGAGTCCGCCTGCTGATGCAGGGGACACGGGTTCATGCCCCGGGTCCGGGAAGATCCCACATGCCGCGGAGCGGCTGGGCCCGTGAGCCGTGGCCACTGAGCCTGCGCGTCCAGAGCCTGTGCTCTGCAACAGGCCACAACAGTGAGAGGCCCACGTACCACAAAAAAAAAAAAAAAAAAAAAAGAAATGGGGGACACAGCAAGGCTTCCTTGCCCAGGAGCCCCCACAGGGTCCTGCTTGGGTTCACTATTGCTGCTGTAACAAACGAGACAAACTTAGTGGCTTAAAACAACATAAGTTCATTCTCTGTAGTTCTGGAATCAGAAGTCGGAAATCAAGGGGTCACCAGGGAGGCTAGGCTGTAAAGGGGAGTCTGTTTCTGGAGCCTCTAGGGGAGAATTCGTTTCCTTGCCTTCAGCTTCTAGAGGCACCTTCATTCCTTGGGTTGTGGCTCCTTCCCCCATTTTCAAAGCCAGCAGTGTAATACCTTCCATAGTCAAATCTCCCTCAGCCTCCCACATGTGACTACATTGGCTCCACCTAGGGAATCGAGGAGAATCTCCCCATTTCAAGATCCTGCCAGGTTACATTCACAGATTTCAGGGATTCGGACGTCAATGTCTTTCTGGGAGCCATTATCCAGCCTCCCAACCTCCACCATCCATACACTCTTTTAGAGAGACTATCTCACACCCTGTCTTCTCTCCTCAAACCTCTGACCTCACCCCACCATTACCGTCACCTGGTTACCTGGCTGCCCATTTCACTGAGGGGATAAAATAAACACAAGAGAACACCTCAGGCTCTCCCACCACATCTAGCCTCCCACCGTATCTGTGCCCAGGGCCTCAGCTTTCTCCCCTGTGACTATGGATAAACACCCAGGCTGCTGGCTAAGGGCATCCTCCTCTCTGCTCGGGATCTCAGCATCTCTCCCAACTCTAGGACATTGCTCCAGCACCTCTCCTCTCTCCTTCCTTTAGCATCAAATTCCTGGTCTCCCGGATCTTTCCTGCCTGCATGCAAGCATACGAATGATTCTTCCATGTAAAAAACAACTTACTCCCTCATACGCATTAGAATGGCAAATATAAAAAGAAAGAAAGAGAGAGAGAGGGAGGGAGGGAGGGAAGGGAGGGAGGGAGGGGAGGGAGGGAGGGAGGGAGGAAGGAAGGAAGGAAGGAAGGGAGGGAGGGAGGGAGGGAGGGAGGAAGGAAAGAAAGAAAGAAAGAAAGAAAAAGAAAAAGAAAGGAAGGAAGGAAGAAAGAAAGAAAAGAAAGAAAGGAAAAAGACAGGAAGAGGAAAGAAAGAGAGAAAGAAAAAAGGAAGGAAGGAAGCATTGGTGAAGATGTAGAGAAACGGGAACATTTTTGCATTGCTGGTGAGAAAGTAAGCTGGTGCAGATGCTATGGAATACAGTATGGTGGTTTCTCAGAAAAATTAAATAGGGAATTGCTGTATGATCCAGAGATTCTAATTCTGATTAAACCCAAAAGAATTGAAAGCAGAGACGCAAACAGATACTCATATGCCAGTGTTCATTGCAGCATTATTCACAATAGCTAAAGGTGGCAGCAAACCAAGGGTCCATGGATGGGTAAACAAAAGATGGTATATTTATACAATAGAGTATCATTCAGCCTTAAAAAGGAAAGAAACTCTGACACATTCTGCAACATGGATGGACCTCACAGACATCATGCTAAGTGAAAGAAGCCAGTCACAAAAAGACAAATACCGTATGATTCCACTTATGTGAGGCCCCCAGAGCAGCCAAATTCAAAGAGACAGAAAGTAGAATGGGGGTTGCCAGAGGCTGGGGGGAGACAGGTATTTGGAGTTAATGTTTACTGGGTACAGAATTTTCAATTTTGTAAGATGAAAAGAGTTAGGGACACGGATGGTGGTGATGGTTGCCCAATGTGGTGAATATGCAGGCATACCTTGGAGAGAGTGCAGGTTTGGTTCCAGACCACCACAATAAAGCGAGTCACAAAGATTTTTTGGTTTCCCAGTGTATATAAAATTTACATTTACACCTTACTGTAGTTTATTAAGTGTGCAATAGCATTATGTCTAGAAAAACAATGTACATACCTTAATTAAAAAATACTTTATTGGACTTCCCTGGTGGCACAGTGGTTAAGAATCCACCTGCCAGTGCAGGGGACACGGGTTCGAGCCCTGATCCGGGAAGATCCCACATGCTGCGGAGCAACTAAGCCCGTGTGCCACAACTACTGAGCCTGCGCTCTAGAGCCCGTGAGCCACAACTACTGAGCCCGAGTGCCACAACTACTGAAGCCTGCGCACCTAGAGCCCGTGCTCCGCAGCAAGAGAAGCCACCGCAATGAGAAGCCCGCACACCGCAACGAAGAGCAGACCCAGCTCGCCGTAACTAGAGAAAAGCCCACGCGCAGCAACAGAGACCCAAGGCAGCCAAAACAAAAACAAAAACAAAAAACAAAACTTTATTGCTAAAAAATGCCAACCATCATCCGAGCCTTCAGTGAGTCGTAATCTTTTTGCTGGTGGAGGGTCTCACCTTGATGTTGATGCTGCTGACTGATCAGGGCGGTGGTTGCTGAAGGTTCTTATTTTTAAAAATAAGACAACAGGGGCTTCCCTGGTGGTGCAGTGGTTGAGAGTCCGCCTGCCGATGCAGGGGACACGGGTTCGTGCCCCGGTCCGGGAGGATCCCACATGCCGCAGAGGGGCTGGGCCCGTGAGCCATGGCCGCTGAGCCTGCGCATCCGGAGCCTGTGCTCCGCAACGGGAGAGGCCACAACAGTGAGAGGCCCGCGTACCGCAAAAAAAAAAAAAAAAAATTGGAGTCAATCCTCTCAAACCCTACAGCTGCTTTATCAACTATGTTTATATAAGATTCTAAATTCCCTGCTGTCATTTCAACAATCTTCATATCACCTGTACCAGGAGTACATTCCATCTCAAAAAACCCACTTTTTTTTGCTCATCCATAAGAAGCAATTCCTCATCCATTCAAGTTTTATCGTGAGATTGCAGCAATTCAGTCTCCACTTCTAATTCTACTTCTTTTGTTATTTCTACCACATCTGCCGTTATTCCTCCACGGAAGTCTTAAATCCCTCGAAGTCATCAATGAGCACTGGAATCAACTTTTTCTAAACTCCTATTAAGGTTGATATTTTGACCTCATCTCATGAATCATGAATGGTCTTAATGGCATCTAGAATGGTGACTCCTTTCTAGAAGGGTTTTTTAGCTTACTTTGCCCAGATCCATCAAAGGTCTCACTATCTATGGCAGCTATAGCCACACAAAATGTATTTCTTAAATAATAAGACTTGAAAGTTGAAATTACTCCTTGATCCATGAGCTGCAGAATGGGTATTCTGTTAGCAGGCACGAAGACATTAATCTCCATCAGAGCTCATGAGTGACCAGGTGCATTGTCAATGAGCAGTAATATTTGGAGGGAATCTTTGTTTCTGAGCAGTAGGTCTCAACAGTGGGCTTAAAATATTTAGTAAACCATGTTGTAAACAGATGTGCTGTCAATCCAAGCTTTGTTGGATTTATAGAGCGCAGGCAGAGTAAATTTAGCACAATTCTTAAGGGCCCTAGGATTTTCATAATGGTAAAATGAGCATTGACTTTAACCTAAAGTCACCAGCTACATTAACCCCTAACAAGAGAGTCAGTCTGTCCTTTGCATCTTTGAAGCCAGGCACTGACTTTTCCTCTCTAGCTATGAAAGTCCTAGATGCCATCGTCTTCCAATAGAAGGTTGTTTCAGCTACGTTGAAAATCTGTTGTTTAGCGTAGCCACCTTCATTCATTATCTTAGCAAGATCTTCAGGATAACTTGCTGCAGCTTTTATATCAGCACTTGCTGCTTCACGTGGCACTTTTATGTTATGGAGACGGCTTCTCTCCTTCAGCCTCGTGAACCAACCCCTGCTGCCTTCAAACTTTTCTTCTGTCGTTTCCTCACCTCCCTCAGCCTTCCTAGAATTGAAGAAAGTTAGAGCCTTGCTCTGGGTTAGGCTTTGGCTTAAGGCATTGTTGTGGCTGGTTTGATCTTCGATCGAGACCACCAAAACTTTCTCCATATCAGCAATAAGGCTGTTTCGCTTTCTCATCATTCATATATTCACTGGAGTAGCACTTTTAATTTCCTTCAAGAACTTTCCTTTGCATTCACAACTTGGCTAACTGGCACAGGAGGCCTACCTGCCTATCTCAGCTTTCAACCTGCCTTCCTCAGTAAGCTTCATCATTTCTAACTTTTTTTTTTTTTTGGCTGCATCAGGTCTTAGTTGCGACATGCAAGATCTTCGTTCAGGCATGCGGGATCTTCCACTGCGGCCCACGGGCTTCTCTCTAGCGGGCTTCTTTCTAGTTGTGGCGTGTGGGTTTTTTCTCTCTCTCGTTGAGGCGTGCAGGTTCAGTAGTTGTGGCACGTGGGCTTAGTTACCCCGCTGCTTGTGGGATCTTAGTTCCCCGACCAGGGATCGAACCCACGTCCCTGCATTGGAAGGCAGATTCTTTACCACTGGACCACCAGGGAAGTCCCCCATCATTTCTAACTTTTGATCTAAAGTAAGAGACGTGTGATTCTTCCTTTCACTTGAACACTTAGAGGCCATTGTAAGGTTATTAGCTGGCATGATTTAAATATTGTTGTGTCTCGGGGAACAGGAAGGCCCGAGGAGAGGGAGAGAGATGGGGGAATAGTTGGTCAGTGGAGCAGTCAGAACATACACAACGTTGATTAACTTCACCATCTTATATGGGTGTGGTTTTGGATGCCCCCCAAACAATTGCAATAGTAACATCAAAAATCACTGATCACATTTCACCATTACAAATATAATAATAATGAAAAAGTTTGAAATATTTCAAGAATTTTTAAAGTTTTGGCCGTGCCGCGGGCTTGCAGGATTTTAGTTCTCCAACCAGGGATGGAATCCAGGGCCCTCGGCAGTGAAAGCGTGGAGTCCTAACCACTAGACCACCAGGGAATTCCCGAAATAATTCAAGAATTACCAGAACGTGACACAGAGATACAAAGTGAGCAAATGCTTTTGGAAAAATGGCACCGATAGACTTGCTAGACGCACAGTTGTCACAAATCTTCAGTTTGTAAAAAACGCAACGTCTGCAAAGCACAATAAAGGGAAATGCAATAAAACAAGGTGTGCCTGTACTTAAAGCCACTGGACTGTTCTCTCAGGAATGATTGAGATTGCAGATTTTATGTTATGTGCATTTCGCTACAATTACAAACAGCAAAACCTCCTTGAAAACAATTCTCCCTTCAGTTACTGTCAGATTTCCCAGCTACTGTTTTGTTTTGTTTTGTTTTTTTGGCCACACTGCACAGTTTGTAGGATCTTAGTTTCTGGACCAGGGATTGAACCCAGGGCCATGGAGGTGAAAGTGCTGAGTCCTAACCACTGGACTGCCAAGGAACTCCCAGCTACTCCTAACAGCAAAACACGTAGAAAATGTTGTCTGTTGGCATTCACTGTCTGCAATTTATCTTCTTTCATTTTCTCTTGAGCTCACACCAGTGAGGCTGTGTCCACCTCACCACTAAAACTCTACTGGCCAGGTCGCTGCTGACACTAACCCTGCTGCTTGAGTCACAGAGGCTCTCAGGTCTCCTCTCACTCCCCCTGTGGGCAGCGTTTGACCCAAGTGACCAGCCCCCTCCCTGAAACACGCTGCTCACCTGCTTCCAGGAGCACACACAGCCCTGGCTCTCCTGCCGGCTCGTCTCGGGGGCTCCTTCTGCCTCCTTGGCTTCTCCCTCCTCATCTCGGCCCTCGGGCATCTTCTCCACCTCCCACACCCTCCCCTGCGAGTCCCATCCAGCATCATGCCTTTAAGTACCACAAATGCATCCTGCCGGCTCCCAGTGTTTGAATGGGTAAGTATTTACTGTGCTCCTACTTCACAGCTGGCACTGCTCTAGGTGTTGGGATACAGCAACGACTAAAACAAATGGGTGGGAAGAGAGACAATAAGAAAACACACAAATGGCTTACAGCAGATGGTACAAGTATTAAATTAGGGGTATTACATGCTTCTTAATAGCATCTAATCTACTTTTTCTTTGCACCAGTCAGCATCCCAGGATAGAGCTCTCATTCCCACTCATGTTTATGGGGTACTGCTCTTAGGTACAGTATACCTAACTCATTAATTATGGCTGCGCCATAATTAATGGGAGTAGTATTTTCTAAAAATGGATTCATGCACACATCCAAGCCACATTAAAATTTCAACTTAGAGTTTCTACAAAGTCTGTCTCCTTTCTATGTGAGGAGAATGAAGCTGGCCACAGAGAACGGAAGGATTGGGGGATCCCCCTCCTGGATCAGGACATCAGGGAAGGGACCAGAGAGGTGACTTGGAGAAGAGGCCTGACGAATGGAGGGAGAGCCGGAGCATGACCTGGGGCTAGGATGGGGCACAGTGAGAGGGAAAGAGAGGGGCCAGGTCTAAAGGGCTTCCCCTGTCCTGCTAAGGTGGGCAGTGGGCAAAGGGACTCACTGAACACTTGTAGCTACCTAGACGTAGCGCTAGATCTCACAGGTTAAGGGCTCACTCCCAGAAGACTGCCTTCATTTCACACACCAATCACAGGTCCAGGTGTTACCTGTGCTTCCAACCGACCTCTTATACGACAACCAACTTTGGTTTCATTACTTTGCTAAAGCAGCTCATAGGACTCAAGAAAACAGTTTACTTATTAGGCTACCAGCTTATTACAAAGGATACAGCTCAGAGTCAGGAAGAGCCAGACAGAAGAGATGCAAAGGGCAACGTTTATGTGAGAAGGGGCCGGGGCTTGCGTGCTCCTTCTGGGTGCACCACCCTCCCAGCACATCCACTTGTTCAGCTGGACGCTTTCTGAACCCCGTCCTTTTGGGGTTTTAGGGAGGCTTCATTAATAGCCATGCTTGATTGAATCACTGGCCATTGGTGATTGACTCAACCTCCAGCCCCTCTTCCCAACCCAGAGGTAAGGGGCTGAGGTGGAAAGTTCCAACCCTCTAATCATTCCCCTGGCAACCAGGGGGTTCATTCCCCTGGCAACCAGCCCTCATCCTTAGGGGCTTTCCAGAAGCCACCTATTAACATAAACTTAGGTGTGACTGAAAGGGGTTTGATATGAATAATAAGACACTGGTTTTGCCTTTATGGCTCTGGAGCTATTTCAGAAATGAGGACCCAAGGACAAATATTTGAACAAAAGATGTTCCATTGCTCTCATCACTTGGGAAATTCCAAAGGTTTTTTAAGAGTTGTGAGCCAGGAATGGAGGATGAAGATCAAATATATACTTCTTATTATAAATCACAATATCACAGTGGGTAAATTTGGAGTAACTGAAGGCAGCCACCTGCCTGATGGGTGAACCAGTCAAAATGGGCCAGTTGAAGACCCTCCTGCTTCTTTCTTTTCTTTAACTGAGACAGAACAAGTGGTTTCAATGAGGTAGAGGCCAGCACAGATGGGAGCAAGCAACTGTGGATTCCTCTTCATCTAGTCTGCATTCAGGCATCGTTGTTATGGGGCACTGATGGATTAGCACAGAAGTCAAGAGTTGTGGGCCTTCAAGTCCACTTTCCAGGTGTGAATCCTGGCTCCACCACCTTCTGTCTGTGTGACCTCAGGCAAGCTAATGACCTTCTCTGTGCCTCACTCTCCTTATCTCTAAAATGAGGTTAAAATATTACGTCCCTCAGAGTAAGGGATTAATGCATGAACTACTATCTGTGAAATACTTGGAATTGTGCCTGACACATAGTAAGTGTTCAGTAAATATAAGTGGCTATTTTTGTGTGTTGGGGGGGGTGGTCCTGGGGATGCAACAGAATGCCAGCTGGAGCTGGCATGCTAGGAGGGACTGTGTGAAAAAATATGTGTAGACTATGCCCGTGGTGAGTGCTAAGAAGAAAAATAAAGCAACGTAAGGGGACAGACGGGAGTGGGGGTATTGCTGGTTTGCAAGGGGAGTTCAGGAAGGCTTCTCTGAGGAGCTGGTATTTGAGCAGAGGCCTTGGTAAAGGGAGGGTGGGACAGCCTTGGAACCCCAGGGACAGGACATGAGGTCAAGAGGGTGTCTTCAGAAGCCAGGGGAAGGATGTTGGGTTTTATTTCCCACATCATGGGAGAGATCTGAGCATTGCCTGCTCTAAGAGTTGCGAAACCAAGCTTCGGTTATTTTATCTCCATAATTGCTCCGGGAGATAGGCAAGGTACCCATTATCTCTGCCGTGCAGAGGAGGGCAGGACCGTCTGGGCTTGATACTCATCTAAGGAGTTGAGTTGGGTGGACAGTCTGTTTACTGTGGGAGGCTCCTGATAACCAGCTCTGTAGAATTTTCTCTCTCTCTGGGGACTTCTCTGCTCCACCTGGAGCTCTATATTCAGAAACCAGAAACCAGGGCAGCATCTGGAAAGCTGGGCGTTTGCTCAGGGCAAACCTAAAGGTTAAGAGTCCTGCGACTGTACCTTAGCTCCACCCATAACCTGCTGTGTGAACTTGGAGTAGCCACTGTCCCTCTCTGGAGCTCAGAATCCCTCTGTAAGATGATGGGGCTGACCCCTGAGCTATGGTCTGTGCTTTGTCCTTCTTCCCACAGAGTGACAGTACCACCCCTGCCCAGGCTGTCTGCATTTTCTCAAGAGACTCTGGACCTGCACTGTCAAATACAAATACTGAATTTTGAAGACTTAGTACAAAACATATATAAAAGAGCTCAGTAATAATTTTTATACTGATTACATGTTGAAATGATACTATTTTGGAGATGTTAGGTTAAATAAAATATTAACACTAATTTCACCTGTTTCTTTGCACTTAGTGTGGACGCTAGAGAATTTAGAATTATGTGTGTGGCTTGCATTTCTATTGGACAGTGCTGCTGTGGAAACTTCTGGATCTGATTCATTCATATTTAAAATTATAGCTGCCTCTCCCCTAAGATGCCTACCTCTCCCATGGGACTCTTACAGTACTTATCACCTTCTCAAATATTGTATAATTTACATGTGTTATATTTATTGCTCACCATCTGCTCCTCTTGCTAGAATAGAAACTCCAATAGGGCATTTTTATAGACAAAAATATGTCTGTTTTGCTCAGTGATGTAGCCCCAAGTGCTTAGAAGAGTGCCTAGGGTATAGGAGGTGCTCAATAAATGGTGAAAGAATAAACGAATGAATGTAAGCCTAGGGAGGTTGGGGGTTCCACCATTGCCAATTCTTCCTTTTTTTTGTTTTCTAGAGAAGCTCCAGATATAGATTTTCACAAGTGATCTCCAGCTTTTAAAATGTAACTTAACTTCAATTATTTTAAGGCTTTGTGTGGGCCAAAAGGAACATTTCTCTAGCAGTTTTGGCTGACTGTCTGCAGCCGCTCTGGTCTAGATGATCTGAAGGCCGGGTAGGGAGGGGCCTGATACTGGAGAGTACTGAGCAGGACCCCTCAAATCTGCCTGCCCCAGAAAACCTGGCCCTTCTGGGCCAACATACATCTGAGAGTCTAGGGTGGATGGTAATTAAGGATATCCCCCATCTCCTGCAGCCCCTCATCCGTTATGTGTCAGAAACTTGCAACTTTGGAGACCACAGCATGGGTGGGGGACCATGGGAGGACCTTCCCTGTGGCCAACACAACCCCTTTCCTTCTGCCAGGACAACATTTGACCTCTCTGTTCCCTGTTTTGTCCATAACGAGTATAAATTTTGCTCTAATAATTGAAGCTCAGGGCTGTGGGCTGGTGCAGGAAAGGCTGAGGCCATTATGGACAGGGATTCAGGCTCACAGCAGAGTCCTGCCTTGTCCTATGGTCTCTCTGCATGACTTTAAGTTCCTTCCCCTTCCTAGTCCTCAGTTTCTCCTTCTGTACAATGAGGGCTTTGGACCAGCTCTGCATTTCCAAACCCATCATCTGGGGAGCTGGGTCCCCCTGCAGACTCCCTGAACTTGAACCCTTGGGGGCCAGTTCTTCCCACTGAGGCCTCCATCTAAAACTGTACAGTCCTCCTTCCTACCTTGCTTCCCTGCGTTATTTCTCTCTTTAGTGCCCATCACCATCCTGTTCACTCTATATTTTATGCTGACTTTGTTTGTTCTCCGTCTCTCCTCCCTTGCTGGTATGTAAGTCCCAGGAGGGAGGAGATCTTTTAAATATCAGCTTTATTGAGGAATAATGAACAGAAAACACAATTTCAATTTTAAGTGCACACTTCAATGAACTTTGACAACTGTATACAGACTCATGATCATCACAACCATCAAGATCCAGAACAGCTCCATCACCCTGAAAAGTTCCCTCCTGTCCCTTCCTAGTCAATCCCCTCCCTCCACCCCTGTCCCCTGGCCACTACTGGTCTGCTTGTGCCATTCTAGTTTAGAATAGCATAGAAATGAAATCATTATGGTACATGGCCTTGCGTGGCCTGGCTTTTTTCACAAAGTTAATACTTCTGAGGTTCCTCCAAGATAGTATCTGTATCAGCAGTTTGCTCCTTTTTACTGCTGAGTAGTATTCCACTGTATGGGTCCACTGCAATCTCTTTTCTTCTTTTATAAACATTTAAATTATTTATTTATTTATTTTGGCTGCACTGGGTCTTAGTTGTGGCATGCGGGATCTTTAGTTGTGGCATGTGGACTCTTAGTTGAGGCATGCGGACTTCTTAGTTGCGGCACGCATGCAGGATCTAGTTCCCTGACCAGGGATTGAGCCCAGACTCCCTGCACTGGGGCATGCAGTCTTACCCAGTGGACCACCAGGGAAGTCCCTGCAATATCTTTATCCATTCTCCTGTTGATGGATATTTTGATTATTTCCTGTTTTGGGCTATGATGAATAAAGCTGCTATGAATATTTGTGTATAAGTTTTTGCATGCACATGTGCTTTCATTTCTCTTGCATAAATACCTGGGAGTGGGATGGCTGTGTGGTAAACGTATGTTAAGATTGATAAGGGACCGAGGCCCAAAGACTCTCAGTGATACTGGTTGAAGGAATGGTGCCCTGGCATCTGCGTTTTAAATAAACTCTCCAGGTACAGTCAGGTGTCTCTGTGTTAGAAGATCTGGACCCTGAGCTCCTTCAGCTCTGATGGCTGCCTTCCCTTCTGCCTTCTGTGGAGTCTAGGGTTTTACACCCAAACCTCAGCTTCTGGGGGGACCTAGTGTTGAGATTCTGATGGGTTGACCCCCACCTCAGAGAAACTCAGGCCTTGCTTGGGAGTGAGTCAGCCCACAAGCACCTTCATTAGCTTAGCATCATGAGGGCTGATAAATGTCATGGTAAATAGATAGTCTTGCAACCTTGCCAGCCTGTGACCTTTGTCTTCTGACTTTTTATGAGCCTGAGATGTTCTTCCTGCCCTTCTGGTGATAATCCAAGATGAGGCGTTCATTTGTTCATTCTTTCATAGCATTGGGCCTTTTCTGTGCTAGGCCACGTCTAGGTACTGAGGAAACATTTGTGAAAAAGACATAATTTCTGCTGTCAGTGAACTTTCAGGGTGATGAAAGATAACATAGGTATAAACAAATAAGATGATCTCATCTCAGGCAGCATTAAGTTCTGTTAAGATAATATAACAGGGTAATGGATGAGGGGAACTTCAGATATGGCAGCAGAGAAATCCTCTCTGAGATGGAATATTTGAAGCAAGGAGTGGCCTGTATGATTATCCAGAGCTGCCCTGTAGTCATACAAGTCTATTGAGCACTTGAAATGTAGCTAGTTTGTATTACGATGTGCAGTAGTGTAAAACACACACCAGGTTTAAAAAACTAATATAAAAAACCCCAAAATACCTTATTAATAATTTTTTTCTGTTGGTTACAGGTTGAGATGATAATATTTAGAACATATTGGATTAAATAAAATACATTATTAATTTCACCTTTTTCTTTTTCCTGTAAAAAATGTACCGACTAAATAAATGTACTATGTGGCTTGCATTATATTCCCATTGGACAGCAGTTAGGGTAAAAGCATCCTAAGCAGAGAGATGCAAATGCAAAAGTCCCGGGGCAGGAACTGAAGGATGCTGGGACAGAGCGGGCCCGGGAAAGAGTGGCAGAAATGCGAATGGAACAAATTCAGTAGGAGCTTGGTGTCGGCTCTCTGAGGAGGTGGGTTTTAACTTAAGTATAATGCGGAAGAGGTTTTAACAGGAAAGTGGCATGGTATTAATTATGTTTTAACAGACTTCTGCGGCTGATAAGTGGCGAACAGATTGCGGGCGGGTCGTTGTAGACGGAAGAATTCTGGGTTCTAATACTTCTAAGCCAATATGTCCTATATATTATCCTTCCCCCGGACTCGGTTTACCCCCGCGCTGTAAAATGGGGGGGCTGTTTGGGCCTTTCTACCGCTTCAGCCCCAGCACCTGCGAGCCCTGGAGGGGCGGGCAGCCCTGCAGGAGCGGCCGCGGGCGCCAGGAGGCCTCCTCGATGACTCGGCGCTCGGCTGGCCAGGCGCAGGCGCGTCGCCCGCTCGATTGGTCGGGTCGGGGCGGGTCTGCGCGCAGCGGGCCAGCGCCATTGAGGAGCTGCGAAGAGGAAGCGCCGCGCAGTGCTTGGCTGGGGCGGGCGGCCCGGGACACCTACAGGTACGGGCCGAGGCGGGGCGGCGCCGGGCGGCGAGCAGGGCCGGGGGCCGCAGGGCGGGCGTGGACCTGCGGTCGACCGCTCCGACTTCGTTTCAGACCTGGAAGCCCCGGCCCGCCCGGGCGGAGCGCTGCGCTGGGAGCCCGGGGACCCCGGCGTCCGGCCCTCCGGCGGTCTAAGCTCCTCGGGGGATCCCTGGGGTGTCCGAGCCCCAGACGGCCCCGAGCGCCCCGCCCTCACCGGGACTCTCGAGTCCGAGGCCCTGCGGGCACCCGCGCCATATGCTCGGGCGTCCTGAGTCTCCGAGGACTTCGGCGTCCGTGTTCTGGGGAGTTTGAACCCCCGCCGGACCCGCACGCTTTTCCGGGTCGGGGCAGCCTGGTGCCCTGGGATCGAGGGGGTGTCAGGCCGCGTCTCCCCGCCGGAGCCTCGGTCTCCACGCGGGAGCCCAGGGTATGAGCTCCTTTGCTTTATGCCCAAGAACATGGCTCTAGTCATGGCTCCAGAGGGTCTTAAACATCCCCTTCTCCAGCCTTCTGGGGTCTCGTTCTGGGATGGGACATCAGGCCTCAAACCTCTCTTTATCCCTCGCCTCCCGGGGTCACATCCTGGCTGAGCCCCTCCTTCCGGGGCTGGGACGCGCGGCTGTGTTCCTTTCAGGCTGTATCTGGGAGGTGGGCTCTCGGTCCCCTGGAGCCGGGCTTAGGGTTCTGAGAGCAGAGGGGCGGCAGGCGGGCTGGAGGAGCCTCGACTCCTGGGCAGTCTCCTTCCTGCCGGGCCTCCGCCCCTCTCCGGCCTCCGATGTCCGAGCTCGCAGGGCCGGCAGCCCTCAGCCCCGCCGCCTCCGCTCCCGCGTCCTGTTGCCAGCCCTTCCTACTGAGGGCTCCAGGGCTCCAGCCGCTCCTCGAGGGAGGGGCCTGGCTCAAGGTCATGGCCGGCTGTCTGCCCACCGGTAGGCTGAGCACTGATCCCCAGTGTCACCTGCCCCACCGATTAGGGGAGGCCAGGTGGGGTTAGTACCAGGCCTAGAAACCCTGATGGACCAGAGTGTAAAAACACTTTGGGATTCTGGCCAGTCTGGCGGCCTTTCCTGACACCGGATTCCTTAACGGAATCCTTGAAGTGGCCTCAAACCTGCTCTAGATGCTTAGCAGAGCTAATGGCTGCCGTCTAGCTTGGGCCTCAGTGTACTTACTGCACAGGGCGTTTTATAGTGTTTCTTACCCAATCTTCTTTTAATCAGTGCTTTGCATTCGTCCACCTTCAGGGAAGGTAGGGTAGGGCCAGATCTTGTGTGCAAACTGACGGTTGTTTCCCTTTATGAGGAGAGCACTTGTGGACGGCACCAGAGAGTTTGTTGGCACTTAGGACCAGAATCAATGGCAGCAACTTCAGAAGTAAAGAGTCTTCCAACTTTGGCTCTTTGCCTAAGTGTGTTTGGACTCTACATAGTAAGACTAGGTTAGTCAGGTTCATGTTTTGTTTTTGTAGGTTTACTCATTTAAAGTTATAGAAAGAAGTGTTTCCTTTACTCAGGCTGTTAAACATTTCTTATTTTAAGAAATTTGTTCTTGTAATCTCTTCTTTAAATAAGTGTATGCAGTAATTTTTAGCAGATTCCTAATTTTACATAAAAATGTAGCTTTAAAAAAGATCTTTGGAAGGAAATTAGTATTTTTCCAAATGCTGTTTATTTTCTTATGTTTTTACTGTCGTTGTTGACAAAAGTTAATCTTCTGTGGAAATGCAGGACACTATTGACAAATAAAAACAGATTTTTCCTGGAGGTTAACTCTTGTACAGCTTTGTGTTTGGGGGTTTCTGGTGGGTGGAGGCCTCTCAGTTGGGGTAAGAGTATCTCCTGGCACTAAGGTGAATAACTGGAGGTGGGGCAAAGTGCTTGGAAAGGATCCCGAAAGGGCCGGTTCCAAGTGGGATGCCTGCCACAGCAAACCTGGAGTGTCAGGCTTGGTAGGCTGGTGTCCGACATGCTTGGCTCAGAGCAAGATTTGGAGCCCACAGTTCTAACTAGGATCTACTAGCTGAGCAGTCTTGGAACCCATTTAAACTTTGGTGTCTCAAGTTCCCTCATGTTAACTTTACGGAATACTAAAAATAATCTCTGTTTTGTAATGCTAATAAACAGCAGTTATTGTAATGACAGCAGTAAATCAGCATTGACTGTAAATACTGCAGCTGGAACCAGAGGATTTCTGTTGTCTGCAGTTACTGACTAAGGGGGTCCCTTGTATCAGCACTGTCTGGTGTCCAGGTACCAGCAATGCAGCTCCAGGACAGTTAAGAAGAACGATAAACCACTGTTGTCTTCCTTCCATTTATATCATTTTATGAATGAGCCTGATGAAGAGGTTTGCAGAATTGATTTCGGGAGGGCTTAAAGAGGATCGGTGCAGAACATGAAGTTTATTGATGCAGTCTCTTAGGCCATTTTTGCCTTAATCTAGGAGAGGGTTTCTCAACCTTGGTACTATTGGCATTTGGGGCTGGAAAATTCATTGCTGCGGGGGGCTACCTCGTGCATTGTAGGAGGTTTAGCAGCCTCCATGGTCTCTTCTCACAAGGTACCAGTAGCAATCCCCCCAGTCGTGATATTCAAAAATGTCTCTAGACATTGCCATATCACATCTGGATGAGAACCTCTGATCAGGACAGTCTAGTCCCCAGGTCAGTCACCAAAAGCAAGCAGTTTAACAATCAGTTACATCGAAAAGATACACAACTTTGAATTGTAGGTAATTTTTGGTAAATTTATAAGTGACTATCCCTTGCAGCTGCATCAAAATGCAGATGTATTGGTTTGGCCCTCCATTTACTGGTGGGGGCATCGTATAGTGCTTTTCATCCCATCTTTTTTTTTTTTTTAAATTGAAGTATAGTTGATTTACAATATTGTGGTAGTTTCAGGTATACAGCAAAGTGATTCAGTTATGTATATTTCAGATTATTTTCTATTATAGGTTATTATACAATATTGAATATTCTTCCCTGTGTTATGCAGTAAACCCTTGTTGCTTATCTATTTTATATATCTTAGTGTGTCTGTTAATCCCATACTCCTAATTTATCCCTCCCCTCTTCCCCCTTTAGTAACCATAAGTTTGTTTTCTATGTCTGTGAGTCTGTGTCTCTTTTGTATATAGATTCATTTATATTATTTTTCAGATTTCACATATAAACGATATCATATAATATTTGTCTTTCTCTGTCTGACTTCACTTAGTTTGATAGTCTCTAGGTCCATGCATGTTGCTACAAATAATATTTCCTTTTTTTTTATGGCTGAGTAGTATTCCATTATATATGTGTGTGTGTGTGTGTATATATATATATATATATATATATATATATGCACCACACCTTCTTTATCCATTCATCTGTTGATGGACACTTAGGGTGCTTCCATGTCTTGGCTATTGTAAACAGTGGTGCAGTGAACATTGGTCACCCCATCTTTTCTTAAATCTGTGATTTGCATCCAGCCACCTTCAGGGCAGGTAGAGTAGGATATCAGCTTGGAAAAACTGTCAGGTTTTTCTGTTCATTTCCTTTTTTTTTTCTTTCATAGATTCTTCTGTGACCATGAGAGAGAGAAATAATGATCCATGAGTTTTAAACACCTTGTCTTGAGGATATAGTCATGTTGGAAGGTCTTGTAGCCTGGGTTCTCAATACCTATCTAGGGAAATATGTCAATAACCTGAACACTGATCAGCTGTCCGTTGCGCTTCTGAAAGGTGAGTGCATGTATCTCTTTTTGGTGAAGTATGCTTTGCAGATTGCATTTCTATTTTTTATGTTCTTTTTGTTGTATTGAGAGTAATAAACCCCGATGGACAGATGGCTTTGTATTAAATATGTGTAAAAGGAAATAATGTTCTTCCATATGACACTGATTATTATTACAGGGTAACTTAAGTATATAGCTGGATTGTTGTAGGTTTTAGGGGACTGTTAAATATTAAAAGGAAAATAAAAAAGAAAACCATGCTACTGGTGACTGTGCTTTACCCCAGTTAATTTTTTAGTTTTATGAAGCTTTGTGGAGGCAGCCAGGATGTAGTGACAATGGCATTGGCTTCGGCTTCAAATCCTGCTGTGTTACTTGTTAGCTACATGAACAAGTCACTGAAATTCTGAGCCTCGGTTTCTTTAGAGAAAGAGGGTAATGTACCTTTACAGCATCGCTGAAAGGATCAAGTGGAGTGACCATTGAAGCTCCTATCCTGCTGGTGTGTAATAGACACCCAGTAGAAGTTTTAAAATACGTTACTGTGGGGTCTTCCAACAGAATTTCTGAGTTCTTGTCTTGCTGAGTAGTAACGTACCTAAAGCTTGAGACATTTTAGCCTTTACAGGTCTATACTGTGTAAATGCAGCCCAGGGGTTTGATGTGGGGATTGGAAAGCGGCTTTCTTCTCCTTCTCCTTGTTTTAATTTAAGTTCTGTTTGCTCAACTCAAAGTGGAACCCTTTAACAAATCTAGAGAAAGAAGATAAAGTCAGTTTGCAAACATGTAGAATCATAGAAAGAGGAAAGGAGGCCTCAGATATAGTGGAAACCTTCTGGGCTTCCTGGGAGTATGAGTTTTGGCAAGTGGACCAGGGCAGGTTAGTGGGGCTAGCAGTGATACAGATGTGTGTATAGTATGAGCACAGGGTGCAGTGATTTTCTCTTCCCAGAAGCAGCATTCTCCGGGGTTTTCTGACCCACCTAAACGAGTGGAGCGATCACAGCAGCAATAGGCGGTGGGGAGCTAGCACGGTTGCACCTCCCTGCTCCCTTCCTTTCTTTGGAAACAGAAGTGGGTTCTTTCCTGTTCTTCGGCTTTTCCTTCTGCCCTTTCCTAGAAGGCAGCTGCTGAGTGGAAAGTGAAAGTGACCAATTGTCAGGGCGGGGCTGTGTTTAAAGTGCAATAATAGTGTCAGGTTCACCTCTTTGGTCACTTATTGAAGTTCTCAGACACACTGTGAAGCTAACCAGGTTGTACAGGGCAGGTAACAGGGCCTAGAAGGAGCAACATTGTTATTAGCAACAACATTGCTAATAACAGAGCTGGCTTTCTCAAGAGTGGTATGGTAAGAAGAAGGATCTTTGCTAAAGAAATGAATAAATAGAAATTTGTGGTACCTGACAAATCATGGAGTCTATACTAATAATAGATTTCTAATCTCAGCAATTTTAGACAGAACATATCTTGTAAGGACAGCTGTGTGTATCTCTGAAGCTTTCTACTGCTTTTCTGTGCTTATCTTTTCTTAAAAATTCTTCTCTATGGCTTTTAATGAACCTGTGGAATTTGAGGAATGTTTCTCTGCAGAATAGAAAAATGCTTTTTCTTTCAAAACTTGTGTCAGTTAGGTACTCCGTCCTTATGGCTCCAAAGCACACCACGATGCTTGGCCAGAAAAGTTTTAGAGCATTGCAATGCACTGAGAGAATGGCTTGTAAAGGAGTTGACACTTTTTGTTGATCTTGATGACATAGTTAAGCAGTGTTTGGGGGCAGAGGGTACTAGATAGGAATAAGAATATTATTTCAGTCTGTGTGCAAATATTTACAGATGCTTTGGAAGATGCAAAGGCGACTGAAATAGTGGTCAAGGGTATAGATTTTGTAGCCAGACTGGGTTTGAATCCCAGTTCCTCCATTTACCAGTAACTTGGGCAAATTACTCAAATTCTTTTTTTCTTCTTCTGACAGTTTTATTGAGATATAATTGATATAGAGCACTGTGTAAGTTTAAGGTATACAGTATAATGGTTCGACTTACATACATCATGAAATGATTATCACAGTAAGTTTAGTGAACATCCATCATCTCATACAGATACAAAATTAAAGAAATAGAAAAAACATTTTTTCTTGTGATGAGAACTCTTAGGATTTACTCTCAACTTTCATATATAACATATATGTTAACTGTATTTATCATGTTGTACATTACACCCTTAGTACTAAATTACTCAAATTCTACTAAGAATTAAATAGAAAATTAAATATTAAAATTGCTTTAGTCTCCCTTTCTGCAAGTTGGAGGTAATATTAACTATCTCATAAGGTTCTAAGAACTAAACACATTAATGTAGGTTCAAAGAGCTTAGAACTGTTCTTGGTCCTCCGTCAGTGTTAGTCATCATCATCATACAACCAGCAACATGTGATTAGCTGGTGGGTTGGACTTCAAGGGTAGATTGTGCACACATGCTAAAAGCAATAAAAATGCGAAGTAGCATATGAGTAGTGGAAGGACAGAGATAGGACTTGTATAACATTTCATTTGTTCAGTCATTCGACAGACTTTCACTGAGCACCTGCTTTGGGTAAGGCTCTGTTATGGAATGATACAAAACGGGGAGACAGAAGAAAATACTTGGAGCTCAGGCATAGGGTCTAACCCTGGTTTCACCACTTAACAGCTGTTTGTGACTGTGAGCAAGTTACGGAAGCCTCCTCTTCATCCTCTGTCCCTCTTGCTGCCAGAGATCACACAGGTCTGGTATGAACTCTAGTACTACCACTGACCAGATCTGTGATTTTTAAGCAGACTGCTTATCCTTTAAGCTCATTTTTCTTATCTTAAAAATGAAGAAAATAATAGTATTTCCTCATATTTTTGTGAGGATCAAATGAAGAAATGCATATGAAATGCTTGGGACATAGTAAGATCTCACTGAATGATAGCCATCCTCATCTTCCTCCTCCTCCCCCTCCTCCTCCCCTCCCTTCTCCTCCTCCTCCTTCCTCCTCCCCCTCCCTTCCCCCTCCTCCTCCCTCCTCCTTCCCTCCTCCTCCTTCCCTCCTACTCCCCCTTCTCCTCCTCCTCCCCTTCTCCCCCTCCTGCCCTCCTCTCCCTCCTCCCTCCCCCTCCTCTCCCTCCTCCCTCCTCCTCCCCCTCCCTCTTCCTCCTCCTCATCGTCATCATCATCATGGTCATTGTCATCATCATCATCCCAGCTCCACCTCTATAATCCCTGCCCTCAGAGAGCCATTAACCAGTCCTGGAGACAGAAATAAGTGTACAGTAATACAAGGCAGTATGTATTATGTTGTTATACTAGAGATACAGGCATAATGCAGTGGGAGGGGAGTCATTCTTCTTGTCTGGAGGACCCTGAGAAAGCTATTCTGGGGGTGGCTTTGAGTGGGTCTTAGCAGGATTTTGATAGATGGCCCAGGCTGGGTGACCACATTCCAGGCAGAATGAGGCGTGTGAGCAGAGGCGGAAGGCTGAAACCTGCAGGGTGTCTTTGGGATGGTTTGGGGCCAGAAGATAGCGGCTGCCAGTGCTGGTTCAAGGAGTCTGAACTCTGGGCCATGGGCATACATTTAGATTCCCCCTCCTTTTTTTTTTTTTTTTTTTTAAAATAAGCTCTGAACCTCAGGTTGGCCCTTTAAATGAGGTTGGCTTCCCTAGAGCTGAGGAAGGAAGATTGAGTAGTCATTAGGTATTACTCTAAATTCACCCCAGCTAGTGACTAGATTTCTTGTTAATCTGAGGTGAGGAATTTTTGGATGAGAGAGCCATCCATAAATAAGTCTGCAAATTATCTGTCTGGAAATCAACAAACATTATTATCTATAAGGTGCTCACCTATGCTGGGTGCTTTGTGGCCTGGTCCCTTGGAGGGACCTTTTCCAGCAGGGCCAGTTGTGGGTACATATGAGTGGGTGGGGAAGTAGGAAGCCTTTGATCTGTGTTTTGCCTGATTACCCTTTTTAAAAAAATACTTATTTTTATTTATTTATTTTTGGCTGTGCTGGGTCTTAGTTGCGGCACATGGGATCTTTTTTTTTTTCAGTTGTGGCATGTGGACTTCTTAGTTGTGGCATGAAGACTCTTAGTTGCAGCATGCATGCGGGATCTAATTCCCCGACCAGAGATCGAACCCGGGCCCCCTGCATTGGGAGTGCGGAGTCTTACCCACTGGGCCACCAGGGAAGTCCCTGATTCCCTTGTTTTTGACTTGCTATAGGCTGCCATTTCTCCTCATTCTTTTCTGTGTGTCCTCTCCTTTCTAGACCACCTCCTTTGCTGTCTGTGCTTCAGCTTCTTTAATTTTTCATTGAATGGATTGCCTGCAGTTCTTTCCACTTCTCCACTCTGTACAGCAGCCAAGGAAACCTGGGGCTGTCTGCCTTTGTGACAGATTTGGGTATTGAAAAATAGGGCGAATGATTCAGATTGCAAATGTTGCTCTTCAGAAGTTATATACTTTCCTCCCTTTAAGTCGGTTTCAACTGATAAGGAATGTGTCTCATGTTTTTTCCCCCTTATGCTCATTTTCTCCCCAAGTGTGGATATAGGGTTGTTTCTGGGCTCTCTGGGATTATTAGCTTCTCCTTTTGTTAAGTCTTAAGGTAAGTGGAGCCCCATGTGAATAGATGTTCTTGCAAAAGTCTGAAAAATAAGTTGGGTGCATTTGTTCAGAATCTGCCAAAATGCTAGCTTTGAATACTTCTTTAGATGCCAATGCACAAGTCTTAATCATTCAAAGGGGAAAATAATTAAGTTTCTTGTATTAGTGTGTCTTTGGAGGAAAAGACTTGCTCTCCTTTCTTCTGGGTTCTCTTACCAGTTAATGGTTGCTGGGTGGTGGTTGTCTGTACTCCCTGTTCTTGAGAGTACATTTCAGACAGATTTAAGTGACTCAGAAATTGACTTGTGTTGCACAAATGAACAACTTTATAAAACGGCTGTTTCCCCAGCATTTTGGAGATGGGGACCCTGCCTGCCTTTGTTTTTATTCCCAGTGGCCAGCACAGTGCCTTAGGCGCAGGGGAGGGATCAGTATGTACTGGGTTGGCCAAAAAGTGCATTCGGGTTTTTCCATAAAAACCCGAATGCACTTTTTGGCCAACCCAGTATGTGTAAAGGGTTGATTTCCATAGCTGGGAGAGAGAGAGATCTAGCTGCACCCTTGTGACTAATCCTTCAGTCCGCTTTGGAGTCATCTTGTGCTTTTGGATTTAAGTAATTATAGAAACTGGGTCTGAAAAGGACCTTCAGCGGTGGTCCTGTTCATGCCTTTGCTCTCTGACTGGTTATTACACCTGCGAGTGAGGGTGCAGAGGAGAACCTGCAGAGGGGGCTCTCCAGAGGAGAGAGTATAAATTCCTCTTGATGACCAACTTTACAGGGGCTCTCTGACGTGGTATGGAATACACCCATTTTGGGGAAGGGGGAGGGCGGTGGGTAAGGAGAGCTTGTTAAAAATTGCAAATTTCTGTTTCAGACCCAGGAACCTGCATTTCATCCTAGGTGATTCAGATGTTAATGGTCCTCTGGTGGAATAGTAGCCTAAACTAGGGGTCTGTAAACCGGCCAACTGGCCAGATCCCCTTGCTAGCTGAGAATGGCTTTTCCATTTTTAAAGGCTTGTAAAGAACAAAACAAAAGGAGAATATACAGTAGACACGATAAGTCCTGAGATATTTACTATCTGGCTCATTAGAGTTAGATCCCTGCCTAAATCCTTCATCTGCTGGTAAGCTTCAGCTGTTATTTACATGTCAGTGGGCTGGTCGGGAAATTAGTACAGAGAATGCACATTGGTATAGCCTGGGTCTAGATGTGAAACTCTCCCTTTACCCTTCATTGATTTGCACACAACAGGCAACTGCTGCATTTGTTGGATGAACATGTTATGGTATTTTTATTTTTTAGGTGCTGTTGAATTAGAAAACTTGCCTTTAAAGAAAGATGCCTTGAAAGAACTGGAATTACCATTTGAAGTCAAAGCTGGTATGTGGAACAAGGGAGTGGGAGGCAGTTTTGAGTCTTTTATCGATTGGGACGTGAAAAGTGAGAGCCCTTGAGTTTGGCTCTGTTGGACCAGGAAGAGGCAGGATTGGAAGGATAGAGTTTAGATCAGTCTTCAAGTGTGGTCTCTAGGCCATTAGTATCAGGATGATCTTGGGGGTGGTGGTGGGGAGGTCAGGTGGCCCCCAGACTTACTGAATCAGAGTCTCTGAGGGAGTGTTGTTGAACCTGCATCTTTAATAAGCACCCCAGGTGATTCTTATGTTTACTAAAGTCTGAGAACTTCCATCCTAGATACAGGGGGTTCTTATTTTCAAAGAATTCATATTACTAAGAGACAGTTTACTCTATTGAATGAAAGGTGGGCTCTGGAACTGTATGCTTGCGTTTCTATTCCATATCTGCCATTTTCTGGCTGTGTGACCTTGGGGAGGTTCCCTAACCACTCTGTGAGTGTATCCTCATCTTAGAATGGGATAATACTAGTAGCTATATCATACGTTTGTTGAGAGGAATACCTGAGTTAATGCATTAAAATGACTAGAACAGTGCCCGGCACACTCAGTTGATGTTTGCAATTATTATCGGAGTCTTGCAGTTACTAGGTTTGGTAAGGAAACAAGAATTATCACGGAATAAAAATATTCTGTATTAAGTGACCACTTATAAAATTAGTCCCTCTTTAGACACTGCTCGTCATTGAACAAACCTGTTGATATCAGTCAGTCTTTCCCTTATTTTGAGGGTACTTATGTTACAATAAAGTGCAAGTACAATGCAAATCAGTTGCTAGGTGAAATAAAATAGAAATCTTGCAAGAGATTTAGGCTTTCTTGAAGTCAATTCAGGTCATAGGTGAACTGCCAGAGTCACAAGCAAAGGCACTGACAAGTTAGAATCTGAAAGAAACTCTCAAGAATGATGAAACAGTGGATACTTCCAAGAGAGTTCTTATTTGACTATCAAAGGATTAAGAGAGGCTCTTAGGGAAAATTGATGTTTTCTAATATTTTGGCAAAAGTGACCCTTTTTATGCTTTTTATGCAAAAATAAAATGTAACAGAAATTATATTTTGCTGTCATATAAGTGTCCTCCCAATTAATTTAGGTTAGAATTGCAACTGTACACTAATTATTGTTAAAATTCTTTGTTGTGAAAATTGGTGTATGGTTTCAGTTATAATATAAATTTTATTAAATGTAAAAAACTTACTTTCATTTTTCTAAAGTCAAAATTAAAATATTTTTTCATTATTTGTTGTAAGATTTCTTCATCTGTTACTGGATTACACAGTTGATCATTTGGTGTTAATGATACTCTGTTATCTTAAATATAACACATCGATCCTGCTCGAATTCTAGATCTTAGACAGTAATGATAACAGTCTGATAACATGTGTTGCTTTCAGAGGTAGACTGTTAGTTGGGCTGTGTGGATCTTTGAGAAATGGTAGAACTTGGGAAATAAGTGTCACAATTCTACCAGGCCATTTATAGCTTTCCCATCAGCCCGAGTTCTCATGAAGAATCAGAATTCTTTCTCGATAGAGTACCACTGCAACGTGACCTACGTTTCGGTTGCTGTGTTCAAGATTGGGCATATTGCTGAGTCTGATAACTCCCAATAAGTACCTATCAACCAGCTACAAGAGATGAGTGTGTGCCCACGGTCTAGTACAGGTGCCATGGGAAGAAAAGACACCCCAGGGAAGTTTACGATGTAGTCCTGTTGGGGAAGAGGTATTTTCCAGAGGGAGATGTTGCATTAGATGTGAAAGAGTTACACTGACCTTTTTCCATCTTCTGCTTTATTATGCCTCGTTCTTACAGATCTCAGCCCACTAATGTTTGTTTCACATGTACGAAAACTTGCTACTTGTTTTCTTAAATTAAAAAGTAAATGGTAATAATACTCCTTAAAGAAAACTAGAATACAGAAAAATAGAATTTAAAAATGTGTGCAAAAAAAAAAAATGTGTGCAGACAGTTAACAAGACTTTCCTTTTCGCAGGCTTAATTGGGAAGGTAACCCTTCAGATTCCCTTCTATCGCCCCCATGTGGACCCTTGGGTGATCTCCATCTCCAGCCTTCACTTAATTGGAGCCCCTGAAAAAATACAGGATTTCAATGATGAAAAGGAGAAGCTGTTGGAAAGGGAACGCAAGAAAGCTCTCCTTCAAGCCCTGGAGGAGAAGTGGAAGGCAAGGCAGAAATCCTTTTGGCCATGAGAGCGGTGGTGGTGAGACTTGAAATGAGCGAAGCACTAGATTCTGCTAACACCGGCTCTTTCCTTTGTAGAACGAACGCCAGCAGAAAGGGGAGTCCTACTGGTATTCAGTTACTGCCTCGGTAGTTACGAGAATTGTGGAGAATATTGAAGTAAGTCCTAATGGCTTTTATAAAGTATGAACACAGAAGGGATCGCTCAGGCTTAAGTGCATTTCACGTCCGTGGTTGCTGTTTCCTGTGGGTTTAACTGATAACAGGGTGTCTGCGGAGAGCGCTGATTGCTCATGTGTGCCTTTTCATAGGCGGTGCCAGAGGGAAAACCTGAAAAGCGAGTCCAGCTCTGGGCAGACACAGGTTTTTCTTGCTTCAGTTAGTGTGAGTAGGAGTTTTCATTTCATTGACATTTCACTTCATTTTCTTTACGAATATCGGAACCCTACTTGCTGAAGGATTTACCTCCCAAGAAGCCAGGTCACCTGAGTCTTCATGACTAAATCACTTAATCTCTTAGTCTCAGTTTCTTCATCTGTACAATGAGAGGGGTTGGATGTGGTTTCCAGTTGATTCCGTAGTGCACTGTGAACAGCCCAATAAGATACTTACTCTCACTGATGTGTCTGGAGGCAGTTTGTTGAGTTTCAGTGCTAGGGCTGTCGGCCCTCTTTTCTGCTTTAATTATTGTTTTGTTTGTCCTCAAAAACTAGAGCAGGGTTCACACTAATTTTCAGTGTGTCGTAAGTGTTAGCCCATGCTTCTTACCTCCAGGGTTTTCTTGCAGTACCAAAGTGACACAGGCCACATGTTTTTAAGGTGTCCCACTTCCCCCCAAAATACAGCCTGAGGTTGCTGGATTCATAACTTTGATAACATTGGGGGAAAAGATCAGTACGTTTGAGGTGACTGCTTTGAAATCTTTTCCAGGCAGTTATTTATTTATTTATCTATTTTAGCTGTCATTGATTTTTTAAAAAATTCCTCATTATTTTTATTTTTTAATAATAGCTTTATTGAGATTTAGTTCACATACTGTAAAGTTCACACTTTTAAAGTGTACAATCTAGTGTTTTTGGTATATATACAAAGTTGGGCATCGATCACCACTGTCTAATTCCAGAACATTTTCATCATACCCAACTAGTAGCCACTTCCAATTCCCCTCTCCCTCCAGCCCCCTACAACCACTAATCCACTTTGTGGATTTGCCTAGTCTGGACATTTCACATCAGTGGGGCTGTACTGGCCTTTTAGCATAATGCTTTCAAGGTTCATCCACCTTGTGGCATGTATCAGGACTTTATTCTTTTTATGACTGAATAATATATTCCATTGGATGGATTGCCAAAGATAAACAAAGCTGGAGTGAAGTTAAAGTGGTGAAAACAGACTTTATTCAGTGACTTCTGACAGTAGGGGAAGGAGCAGAGCTCCATTCCAGTTTGTACAGAGGTGACCAGGCCTTTTAAAGGGAGAATGGGGGCGGAGTGGGGGTGGGGAGAGGGCTCAGATGAAAAATTACAAAGGGTTGGTCAGTGTAGATATGATTAGGTCAGCTGTGTCTGCTAGCTGGGCTTCTGTCCTCTCAGAGAGAGGGGAGACAGAGGCTCCGCCCTTCCTGATGATTCCATTTCCAGGGAGTGGCATTTAGGTCCTTGAGTTGTAGGAGACATATCACATAGGGACAGAGAAAGGGTTTGCAGTTGTAAGCCCTTTTTGGTAAATGCTCTAAGAAGGGGGTCGGGTGTGCTCTTGTCAGGCGTCGGCTAGAACACACAGCCCTGAGCTTTTCTAGATGGGAACTCAGGAAGGGGATGGAATGTCCTGGAGACTCAGCCTTAGGCTGCTAGAAGCCTATGTTAAAATTTGGTCGGGTCTCTTAGGGTAGGCGTTTGAATGGAGTGCTCATACCTAGAGTTTTTGCAGTTCTCATGATAGACCACATTTTGTTTATCCGTTTGTCAGTTGATGGACATTTGGGTTGTTTCCACTTTTTGGCTATAAGGAATATTGCTGCTATAAACAGTCATGTGTATGGTTTTGTGTGAACGTATGTTTTCAGTTCTCTTGAGTATATGCCCAAGAGTGGAATTGTTGAGTCTTATGGTAACTATATGTTAAATTTTTTGAGGAACTATTTTACAGTTTCACCAGTAATGTGTGAACATTTCAATTTTTCCACATCCTGATCAGGATTTGTTACTGTCTGTCTTTTAATAGTGGCCATATTAGTGGGTGTGAAGTGAAATCTCAGTGTGGTTTTGATTTGCGTTTCCTTAATGGTTAATGTTGTTGAGCATCTTTTCATGTGCTTATTGGCCATTTGTATCTCTTTTGGAGAAATGTCTGTCCAAATCCCATTTCCATTAAAAAAAAAAGTATTTATTTATTTTTAACTATTGAGTTGTAAGAGTTCTTTATATATCCTGGATTTTAGTCCCTTATCATCAGATATATGATTTGCAAATATTTTCTCGCATTCTATGGGTTGTCTTTTCACTTTCTGTTATTATTTTTTAATTCATTGAAGCAGAGTGCTTTTTCTGTAGCCCCACTATAGGGGCAAGGGGTAATAAATAAGGTCAAAATGGAAATGCCCTGCTGGTGTTCCTGTGTCCAGGTTTGAGGACACAGAGGCAAGATTAAGATATCATAAGAGAGGGAGGGACAGTTATCTAGATACAATGGTACTACTTTATTTCAGTGTTTAAGGTGTTTTCTGAAACGGTTTGATGAAAGTATTGTAACTCTCTTCTTGAGAAGGCACTGATCACAAGGAAGTGTCATTCATGTCCAGTTTGTGATTATAAATCTCTGAGGAACTTAGATTATCGGGTGTGTGTGTGACATAAGCTATGCGTTTGTGTAAAGTGCCTGCTGTGGTTTACTTAGGTAGACTCCTGCCTGTGGTGTTCTACCTGCAGCAGTTGTCTAAATGTGTTTTTTTTTTCCCGCTGCAGTTAAAAATTCAAGATGTCCATTTGCGCTTTGAAGATGGTATTACCAATCCTTCCCATCCTTTTGCGTTTGGCGTCTGCATTAAGAATGTGTCCATGCAGAATGCTGTGAACGAGCCTGTGAGTATGAAATAACGACTGCAAACTGGGAAGAAAGCGCTCGGTCTGGAGCATTTAGGGCTCTGCCTTGTGTCCTTTTGTGTTAGCTAAATGAGACCACAATCTTCTTCTCCATGTTCTTTGGAGGGTGTGGATGGATGTCTCTTGTCTCCTTTGCTGAAATAGGGAAACAGTTAATTTCTTCTGACCTGTTCTTATTTAATTCATCCATTAAACGTTGGCACATTTTGTACACGAAGAAACTGAGGTGCAGAAAGGATCTTATCTTTGATTTTCTTCTTACATTACATGCACTCTTGGGGTATGCTCATCCTGTTTCATAGTTTCGGCAGCCTCCTGGGAATATTTGCCGATGGCGCTCTCATCTCGAAGGGCCATTCTCCACCCCTCTTCTGACCTTCAGATTCAAGGTCTCTAACTACCTATGGGACGCCTCTGTGGTATTTAGGCTCGTTATAATCAAAATGATCCCATTATATTCCACCTACCCATTTCACTCCCTGAAACCAGCTGTTTTCCTTCATTCTCTAACATGTTACCGAATGTTACAAGCACACATATGAAAACTGACATCGCTAGAGCCCTTTTATGTGCCAGGCACTGCTGTTAGTGCTTCACATGACTTCTCTCATTGAATTCCCAGTAACCTCCACCACTGTTATCCTTGCACTACAGCCGAGGACGCTGAGGAGCAGAAGGATGAGTGAGTGGTGGGCTTGGGTCTGGAGCCCAGGTGCACCTGCTGTAGATCAGGGGTTGGCAAACTGTGGCCTGGGGGCCAAATCTGCCCCGCCTGTTTTTGTAAATTAAGACTTAGTGCATCACTGCCACGCCCGTTCATTTACATGTTGTTAAGGCTGCTTTTGTGCTGCCGTGGCAGAGCTGGGTAGCTGCAGCAGAGAACGAATGGCCCCCAAAGCCTAAATGTTTGCTCTCTGGCCCTTTACAGAACAGGTTTGCCAGCCCTGCTTCAGAGCACGTGTTCTTACCCATGACGCTAGTCCCTAGAAGCCTGTGCTCATCCCTTCACTTCTTATTCCTCAGTTTCCATATGCATTTGGTCACAGCGTCCTGCCAGTTTTTCCCACAAAATGTGTCAAATGTGGCTCTTACGCTTATCCTCACCGCGACTGTCTTGAGTTCAGGATCCTGCCAGCTTCTGCCTTGCTCAGTAAAGTCCTGACTTCCGTGACCTCCTTGCTTCCATCCTAGGCTCTTGATTCGTTCTGTGCCAATGCTTCTCAACCTTTCCCACGTCACGGCACACAGAGAAGGATCATGGTATTTGTACAGGACACTGGGGCAAATGGATGTGGCTGCTTGGGGCTGGAGGTGCTTAGCTCAGAGTAACCGAATACAGTGGACCCTCGAACAACATGGGTTTGAACTGTGCAGGTCCACTTAGATGCAGATTTCTTTCACTAAATACATACCACAGTATTACATGATCCTTGGATGTAGTACCTCGAATACGGAGGGCTGACTATAAAGTTATATGTGGATTTTCCACTTAACGGAGGGTCGGCGCCCTTAACTCCCATGTTGTTCAAGGGTTGCTGTATTCCTAAAATGTAACTCGATCGTATAAACTTGCTCATTATCTTGACACACCCATGACTCCGTCGGGGGAAGCTCCACTTTGCACTGTTGCTAGAGTTCTGTTTCTAAAACCCATACCGGGTCCTGGTGTGCATGCCTGCATCAGAACCCTCAGTGGCTCCAAGTCCCTTCAAGTATGATGTCCAGACTCCTTAATATGACAGACTTCTTATTGTATTTGTTTCCTAGGGCTATAATAGTAAATCACCACAAACTAGATGGCTTAAAACAACAGAGATTTATTTTCCTTAGTTCTGGAGGCCTGAGTCCAAAATCAAGGTGTTGGTAAGGTTGGTTCGCCCTGGAGGCTCTGAGGGAGAGACTGTCCCATGCCTCTCTCCTTGCTTCCGTAGGATGCCTTGGTGTTCCTTGGCTTGTGGATACATCACTCCAGTCTCCGCCTCCATCTTCATATGGCCTTCTTCCCCATGTGTCTGTTTTCTCTTCTTATAAGGACACCAGTGATTAGATTAGAGCCCAACCCAATCCAGTATGACCTCATTTTAATTTGATTACATCTGCAAAGACCCTATTTCCAAGTAAGGTCTCATTCACAGGTTCTGGGACGACATGAATTTTGGGGAGTGCGGGGGGGACTATTCAACCTAGTACACCTAGTAACGTTCCAACCTACATTTCTCAACACTTAACTAGCTCCTCACTTCAAGTGTGTGTCCATACACGTGAGCCGATACTGCCCCATCCCTGAGCACAGTGCTGCAGTTACACAGATGTGCTCGCCGTCCTCTGCAGCTGTCAGGCCTTTTGTGTCGTTGGCCCCACTCCTTGAAATGTGTCCCAGTCCCTCCTTCCCACCCTTTGTCTGAAACGTACACATCTTTTGATACTCATCTGCACAGTGACATTTTCTGTTTGTTTGCTTGTGGCATCTCGTATATTCTTCCTCTGCTTCCCTCTGCTTAATTAAAATTATTTGCATGTTTGTATTTCCAGTTAGTTAGATTCTGAACTCTGTAACCATGTTTTCATTCAGTTTTGTATCCTCAGCACCATGCAAAGCACCCGGTGCATGATTCCTCACAAATGGCCTGTTGAATGAATGGATAAGTTTGTGAATAAAGAATCGTCTTATTTTCTTCCCTGTCTTCCCTCAGGTACAGAAGTTAATGCGGAAAAAGCAGTTAGATGTGGCAGAGTTTAGCATCTATTGGGATGTCGATTGCACTTTATTGGGGGATTTGCCTCAGGTGGAGTTACAGGTATGATTGTGGCAGGGCTTTGTTATAATACAGCACGGCAGTAAAGTGGTGTAGTATTGTTGCCACATAAGGTTTTGTTCTCTGTGTCTCTGTTCCCATTCCCACCCCCTCTCCCTGTGTAGGCGTTCGCTCTCGAGTATGTATGCTTGAGGTACTTGCTGTGTCTGTAACTCTGAACAATATATAGGGATTTGTGTATGTTTTACATTTATAGTGTATTATTGATTTCTTTGTTTGCTTTTTTTCACTTAAATCTCTGTTTTTAAGATTGATCAGTATTGCTGCTTATACTTCTGCTTCATTGCTTCTGACTATTACATGGTATTCCATTGCATGTACTTACCATACTAGCATTCTCCACTCTCTTAGCCACCAGTGTACTAAGCATCCAGATTTTTAATGAATGAAGCGCCAGATCTGGTTCTTAAAGAAGAGCTTTCTTACAACATTTTGCGTTGAAATTTCACCTTCGGTGGCATTCCTTTGAGAAATACGTAGAAAGTCATTATAAATCATTGGATATAAAGTATTACTGTTTGTGAAGGATATTTTAAAAAACTCAGTTTAATCTTTTTGTAAAGAAATTGTAGGTGGTTTAAGTGAAATGGAGAAAAAGGACTCATATTTCCCTCAACCACGATTATCTTTGGCTTGCATGCTGTTGTGCAGAATGGTTTTTGTTTTGCTAATTTGATTAAATAAATACTGTGCATCCATACAGTAGAACAGTATGCAGCTATAAAAATAAAGGCAAAGATCTTTATGATGAATACGTGATAGTCTCTAAGATACAGTATTAAGTTTAAAAAACAAGATAAAAGAGCATATATATGCCATTTGTGTAAGAATGGTTTAAAAAACCAGAAAATTAGCATTTGGCTGACTGTGTACAGAATGCTTCTGGTGGAGTACATAAGAAACTGGTGTCATTGGTTGCCTGTGAGTAGGGTAACTGGGTGGCTGGAGGATGGGAGTCGGAAGGAGAGGTTGCACTTTTTTTGCCTTTTAAATTTTAAACCAGGTGGATGGTTTAAAATACACCTCGTGTATTACCTGTGAGAAATATAAATAAAAATTTTAAAATGCTAGAGAGCTTTAGATTCCCAGTTTTATCCTGCTTTTGGATTCTGATATAACATGCTGTAGATTAGACAGCATTCCAACAGGTGACTTGATCCTGAAAACATTTGCTATGATGACAGCCATTCTTGTGACACTCAGGAGGCCATGGACAAGAGCAAGGAGAGTCGAAATCATCACTACATCTTGGAGCCTGTGTGCGCGTCTGCTCTTCTGAAGAGAAACTGCTCTAAAGAGCCTCTGAGGTCTCGGCACACTCCCCGTATTGAATGTGATATTCATCTGGAGACCATTCCCTTGAAACTCTCTCAGGTTCCCTGTTTCTCCCTGTAACTCTCGGACTGGTAACTGGGGTGGAGGAAGCGTGTTGATAGAAGGGTCTGGATACTTCGAGGTCCCCTCGTGGGAAAGGAAGCATGCATGAGACCAGGCTGTGGTGGGTGGAGAACCCACTGTCTTTATACAGTCGGATTGGGTGGGTCTCAGGTTAGTTTTGATTTGATATTTTAAGTGCTGAACAAAGAGTACAAGAGAGACAGTAAATTTACGTACTTTACTGACTGTTCAGAGCGACGTTGACACTTGGTGCCAGAGTTTAGCCTTGCAGTTTGCACTGGATTTCAGCTCAGTGGGTTGACTAATATGACTTGTTCCTGTGACGTATATGTCTTAACTGAGCAAAAGAAACAAACCAATTCTAACCTAGTGTCTCTTAACCTCTAATAAAAAGTTGCAATACCGGCAAATCATGGAATTCCTCAAGGAGCTGGAACGAAAGGAGAGGCAGTTGAAGTTCCGAAAATGGAAACCCAAAGTGGCTGTATCTGAGAAGTAAGGCTTGTCGATTAAGTGTTGTGTCTGAAATGCATTTTCTGGCATGTTCTTTTTTTGGACCTAGGTCAGAAATATGCCTCACTGTCTTTTGCACATGGTTGGAGATAAAAGTACAGTCGACTTTTCTGGGCTTTAAAATGCCATTTCTGTTGTTTATCATCATTGACATGCTACTGTATATCTCTTTGGTGTCGCGGGTTTACTCTTAGGTCGAGCGTAGTGGAATTCAGGAGGTCCTCTCAGCCTCATTTAGTAAGGAGACTGGCGTTGCTCTGGTGGCCTCTGATTGTGTGGTAAATACTTTGCAGCACTCTTGAACCTACTTCCCTGTGTCTTTTCTCCTAAGTTGTTTGGTCAGCATTTATATAGTACACTTGATAACATCTATAGCAAAAATAAATCTTTTTTTATGTAGATGTGCTAAACTTGACGAGTCAATATATTAAAACTTTTTTTAGATGCTGTGTATTTCCAGTCTTCCTTGAAATATTCCATTTAAAATCTTTAATAGTCAAATCCTTGCTGATTATTTTACGATGGTATTTACTGTATAGCCACCACTTGATTTTCTGTGGTAGGGACTGATGTTATGGGTGATTCAGACCAATAGAGTAATGTGTTATAATCGGTGCATAAACTGAGGATCCAGTAGATTAACTTTCCCCATATGTTGAGGTTAGCCTAATATTATTTGAGTTTGAGGCATAAACAGATGGCTGACAAGAGAAGAGATGTCTCAGAAGGGGAGTGGTGTGTTGTGGATTGCTCTGGGTCAATAGCATTTTCATCGCTTTTATTGTAAATAACTAGATGGTTATGAACTGTTTCAGCTGCCGAGAGTGGTGGTATTTTGCTTTGAACGCCAACCTGCATGAGATCCGGGAGCAGAGGACGCGCTGCACGTGGGACTTCCTGTTGCGCCGGGCCCGCGATGCCGTGTCCTACACTGACAAATACTTTACCAAGTTGAAAGGAGGCTTGCTGTCTGCAGAGGACAAGGTGAGGAGGCTGTTGTCTCTCATTTCTCGTCTCCAATCAGAGGGTACGGATGTCTCTCAAAGGCTGAAGAAAAGGGAACCTGTGAAGAAGTAAAGTCTTTGTTCAGGATCATAGTTTTACAGGATAAAGTCGGTCTTATTAGGGTGAGAGCTTCTTGGAAGGCCCAGCTTTGCCTTGGCAGGAAGCACCTTCTGTTGCTTGAGGAGAGCTGGGCCATGGGGTGGGAGGAAGAGAAAGGGGCCGTGGTCCTGCCAGGCCTACCCACTCCCCGCCCCCCCCCAGCTCTCCGTGCGGGGCCCAGAGAGACATTCCATCTAGTCACTCAGGTCTCTTCAACACCTGATCCTAATTCTTTTCTTGCAAAGTCTATAACTAATCTCTGTAGACTTTGGCCCACATTTTCCCTAATCCCAATTGACTTGATTGACCTTGGGGTTTTGGAGGTAGAGGCTAGGCCGAGGGTGTGAAGTAGGGGTGAAGGCAAGCTTCTGTTTTAGCTACCTGCAGGACCAGAGACCCTTAGAACCAGCAGTCCTGGAGCCCTGGTGTGAAGCTCCCTCCCTGCTCTAATCTGCCTCTGTCTCCTGGGGGAAGGCAGTAGGGAGTGTCTCCTCCTTGATTTGTTTCGGTTTTGTGAGAATCAGTTTTTATAATAGCAATTTAGACTGTTTCTGGTATTTTGGCTTGCGTACTATCTCTTAATTCACTCTTTCTTTAGTAAATCCTTCTAAGCTTCCCTTTAGCACCTGTCTTAGCTCGGGCTCCTATAACAACATGCCACAGACTGAGGGGCTTAAACAATAGACATTTATTTCTTAACAATTCTGGAGGCTTGAAAAGTCCATGATTAAGGTGCTGGTAGATTCGGTTCTTGGGGAAGACCAGCCTCCTGGCTTGTGGGTGGCCGCCTTCTCACTGTGTGCTTACTTGGCCTTTCCTGGGTAGAGAGAGATCTGTCTGCCTTCCCCTTCTTGTAAGGCAACTAATCCCATCATGATGGTTCCATGCTCATCACCTCATCTAATAAACCTGTTCACCTCCCATGGGCGCCACCTTCAAATCCCAGGTGTTAGGACTTCAACATATGAATTCTGGGGGGACACATTCAGCCTATGAGAGCACCCCACTGTGGTAACCAGTGGCAGTGCTGAACCCCTGGGTGTTTTCACCTCTTCTGCCAGCACCCCGGGCATGACCCACTCAATTTGCTAGTGCTTTTTTCACCAGTGTCAGGCATGGTTACTGACATAGAAACCTTATGAAAAGGATGGAATAAACCAGACCTTTTGTTTCGGATCGTTTTCTTAAAGGCACAGGCAAAGACATGGAGGGAGAGAAAAATCTAAATTACAACTGAGGTGAGCAAGTAAACACATATAATATCCTTTCTTAATCATAGCGTATAAGAAACAGCTTAGGATAGCTACCTCTGCTTTCTTTTGCATCTTTGCATGTAGCTGGCCACCGCTGTTCTTTCCTAACTAGCATGAAACAAATGAAAATGACCACTTCCTTGGTAATGTCCCATATGAAACATAAAGGAGCTGGAGGAGGGCTTCCCTGGTGGCGCAGTGGTTGAGAGTCCGCCTGCCGATGCAGGGGACATGGGTTCGTGCCCTGGTCCGGGAGGATCCCACATGCCGCGGAGCGGCTGGGCCCGTGAGCCATGGCCGCTGGGCCTGCGCATCTGGAGCCTGTGCTCCACAACAGGGGAGGCCACAACAGTGAGAGGCCGGTGTACCGAAGTAAAAAAAAAAAAAAGGAGCTGGAGGCCTACACACTTACTCTGTAAACTTGGTCCTCAGTTTCCTCATCTGAAGTGGGAAGAATAATAACTGGCCACCAGCTTGAATCAATTGAGGTAACACATGTGAAGGCACTTTGTAAACTGCCATTGCTGTGCAAACATGGGATACTCTGGCAGCACATGTTCTTCATTTCCCATTTTCAACTCAGTACTGTGTCTGCTCCCTCTGTACTTACCATTAGTCTCATCTCAGAGACCAGGTAGAATCTATCAGCGTTATATGGAAAAGCTTTTTAAACCAGAAACATAGCAATTATGGAATTAACTGTTTATCTTCATTGTTTCTTGGCCTTCTAAATGTTGGGAAACGTTGGAGGCCAGTTGGGTTTCTTCACAGTACTGGATTGGTTTGTGAAGGTGTCCCGTTTCTCTGGAGCTATAATACCTGTTCTGTTTGTTTGTTTTCACCCAAACAGGAGGAAGTGTGTCGGATTGAAGAGGAACAGAGCTTTGAGGAATTGAAGATTTTGCGTGAACTGGTTCATGAACGATTTCACAAACAGGAAGAACTGGCAGAGGTAGGAAATCCTCTGTGAAAAGATGTGTTCTGACCCATTAGGCTCTGAGTGCCTCTGTGGGCAGACAGAGAATAAGCAGCGGTGTATCACTTCCTGTTTCTGTCTTCGAGTACTCATATCTGCTCATGTTTGATTGACACAGAGCTTACGAGAGCCTCAGTTGTATTCTCCGGGAGAGTCTCCTGGAGACCCGGAACCCAGTGGAGGCAGCGGGATGCTGCAGTACCTTCAGTCCTGGTTTCCTGGCTGGGGCGGCTGGTATGGGCAGCAGAGCCCTGAAGGGAAACCAGTCGAGGGCCTGACTGCAGAGCAGCACGAACACTGGACTCCTGAGGAGATCCTGGGTAAGGCAGGGCTGGCCTTTACTTGCCCTTCTTGGCTATAGTGAAAGGAGACCCTTGGTTCATAATTCATCTGTTATTTGTGAAATGGCCCATGGTATATTTCAAATAGAAAAAAAGTAGAAGGACTTCCCTAGTCAGTGCAGTCGTTAAAAATCCGCCTGCCAGTGCAGGGGATATGGGTTCAATCCCTGGTCCGGGAAGATCCCACATGCTGCTGAGCAGATAAGCCCGTGCGCCACAACTACTGAGCCTGCGCTCTAGAGCCCACGTGCCACAACTACTACTGAAGCCTGCATGCTGCAACTACTGAAGCCTGCATGCCTAGAGCCTGTGCTCTGCAACAAAGAGAAGCCACCTCAGTGTGAAACCTGTGCACTGCAACGAAGAGTAGCCCCCGCTTACTGCAACTAGAGAAAGCCTGTGCACAGCAACAGAGACCCAACACAGCCAAAAAAAAAAAAAAAAAAAAAAGACATTGGTAACGGTTTGTCTCATGTTCATAGAGTCAGAGAGAGGAAGTTTCAAGAGATACTTGTTTGCAACTGCATTACTGAATTTGTATATTAATATGGTTTCAGATCGATCTGAGTGGCAGTGATTGTAAGAGAATTAAATCTGAACAAATTCAAAAGTTTTAAACTCTGAGGAGGCTTGAATACCAATCCGGAGCCACCTTTTACACCCAGGCTGTCCAGTACGGTAGCTGTAGTCACAAATGACTATTTAAATTTATTAAACTAAAATAAAAAATTCACTTCTCAGTTGACTTGCCACATGAGCCACAGTGCTCAAAGCCACTTGTGGTTAGTCGCCACCGTGTAGGACAGTGCAGTGTAGGACAGTGCACTGCATCGGGCCGTGCTGCCTTATAGTGTACTTTATCATGAATTTGGCATCGTCCCTCATTTGACAGTAAGTTGATCAGGGCCCTTATAAAACAGTTAGGGTCGTTTCACATTGGTGAATAAAACAGTCACCCGTGACTTTGGAGTTCTTCCCTAAAAGGGGAAAATAGTTAAGTAATGTCATAATGACTGTGATCAGTGCTTTTTAAATTTTCCCATGTGTTTTCTTAAAGTCTTTTTTTCCTCACATTTAGGCTCCGAGGAGTTTTTTGACCCCACTGCAGACGCCTCTTGTATGAACACGTACACAAAGCGAGACCATGTCTTTGCCAAACTGAACTTACAGCTACAGCGAGGGACCGTGACTCTGCTGCACCAGGAGCTGGGAGCTGCCCAGATGAATCAGAGTGCTTTCATGCAGCTTGAGTTTTCAGGTATTGCTTCCAGAGAGCCACCTGATGCTCTGTATCTCTCTGGGCACGAGTGTCCACTTGAGTCTCATTATTTGCAGTAGTTATGTTCTAGAAAGTTGCGTGAATACTGACTCCGGGCTCCGAGGGGAAACACAAGGTTAGGTGCCTGCAAGCCTCTGGTCATCACATTCGTCAACGGATCAGTATATAACCTTGTCCTATGAGTGTGTGTGTTTAAAGACACCTTATTTTGTTATTTTTTTGGTACGTGGGCCTCTCACTGTTGTGGCCTCTCCTGTTGTGGAGCACAGGCTCTGGATGCGCAGGCTTAGCGGCCATGGCTCACGGGCCCAGCCGCTCTGCGGCATGTGGGATCTTCCCGGACCGGGGCACAAACCCGTGTCCCCTGCATCGGCAGGTGGACTCTCAACCACTGCGCCACCAGGGAAGCCCCACCTTATTTAATATATGTTGTTGATTCATTAATTGAACTCATGGCCAGCGGCGTGTAACTCATGCCTGAGTGAAGCTTATCTACTACATGTATTTCCTCTGTAAGGCACAGCACTTGAGCACTGTGCTTGGGGACCCTTATAAACAGCGAAATCACCAAGGAACAGCACAAAAATGCAAAAAACTGGCACTAAATAGACCACACAAGGGCACTTGTATGAGCTGAAACAAGAAGGCAGAGCATTGCCATGTTCATCTTCAGCTGGGAGCATGCGCTTCAGGTGACTCGAATTTTTGGCTGCTCCGCATATGTCCGCAGAGCACCGTGAGTATTATTTTGGGGTTACAAACAAATTTTAGGGAATAGGCGAATTTGTAAATATGGAGTCTGCGAATAATGAAGATTGACTGTATTTGACTTCTTTTTCTGAATTTGCATTAAAGGTATGTAAATAAATACCCAGATGTTTGTTTTCTCTTCTCACAAACAGATTTATTGCAGTTCATAAAATAGCCAGTTATCTGTGGCTTGTCAGTAGTTTAAAGGCAAATGACCAAAAAAAAAAAAAATCCAGTTTGATTTTGACTTTATAATCTTGAGAGCTGAGAAATCATAAACTTAGTGTGAACTAGCAGATTGCTTGAATTTAATTGTAAAGTGCTCTGTTTAAAATTCATTCTGTTGGGAAACTTCTAATACTCCTTATAGATTTATATAGATAGACATATAATATGTAGATAGGGTTATTTTGTTCAAATTTCAAGGAGAAATAGTTCATGATATCTGATAGTCTTCTGTAAAATATTATATCTTATACTTTTAAAATAATTAAGGCTATGATGGCATAGTATAACTCTTAACATTTATTTTCTGTAGGTGTAAAACTTCTAGCAGAATCTCTTCCTCGAAGAAACTCCTCCTTGCTTTCAGTCCGGTTGGGTGGACTGTTTCTTCGAGACCTGGCCACAGAAGGGACTCTATTTCCTCTTCTGGTCTTCCCTAATCCAGTACGTACAGCAGTGGGATGGCTGATTCATCCAGGGTGTTCGTGAATTGTGGTCTGTTTTAGGCAACAAAAGTAGTATTAACTTGATTCATTCTGACATTTGATCATTTTGAGACAGGCTGATCAGAATCAAATTGGAGGTAGATAAGTTTTTTGAATTTGTCAGAGAGCAAGTGTTGGTGAGATTTATGGCAATGCCTTCTTCCCTCCCTGTGTTATAGCCACCTTGGAATAGTTGCTCTGATTTGGAAGAAAATGCTGTCAGCACCACTATTTTCTGCATTTCAAGGTCAATGTTGAATGTCCTCTGTATCCGACAGTGATTTTCATTCATTCTGACCCTCAGTCACTGATAGGTCATCTCATGTTTCCAGAGTTACAAAAGAACCACCACAAGTTTTCTCTATAGGTGTAATTTTTTATATATAATATTCTTTTTAGACTAGAAGATCTTTGATCTTACTAAGTTGGCAAAAAGATGGTCAGAAGAGTTGAATCTTTTTTTTAAAAATAAATTTGTTTGTTTATTTATTTTTGGCTGCGTTGGGTCTTCGTTGCTGCATGTGGACTTTCTCTAGTTGCGGCGAGCGGGGGCTACTCTTCGTTGCGGCGTGCGGGCTTCTCATTGTGGTGGCTTCTCTTTGTTGTGGAGCGTGGGCGCTAGGCGCGCGAGCTTCAGTAGTTGTGACACGCAGGCTCAGTAGTTGTGGCTCACGGGCTCTAGAGCGCAGGCTCAGTCGTTGTGGCGCACGGGCTTAGTTGCTCCATGGCATGTGGAATCTTCCCAGGCCAGGGCTTGAACCCGTGTTCGAGCCCTGCATTGACGGGTGGATTCTCAACCACTGCGCCACCAGGGAAGCCCAGAAGAGTTGAATCTTTAGCCCCTTATTCTTCTCATAACGTTTTGTCATGGGGCACTGGGGAGAGTGTGGGTGGGCAGAGTGAAAGTGTGAAAAGCTGTACACACTCAGTCCTTGTTGAGCAGTCGTTCATCAAGTGTGCTGAGTGCAGAGTAGCGCACTGCCCGTACCAGACTGGGGAAAGGCACAGACTGGAGGGCTCAGCCTGCAAGTCCACAGTCGCCTGGTGTCAGACGAGTTTTGATTCTGACTGTGCTAAGCAAGAGTGATGCCAGAGCATACGACATGAGAGAGCGTGTGCACGGTGAATTGGTCCCTCTCGCCCTGACCTTTTTGCATTTTGTGTGTGTTTATCAGCAAAAAGAAGTTGGCAGAGTCTCACAGTCTTTTGGACTCCAAACAGCATCTGCAGACAGAAGCGATCATTACCCTGGTAAATTGTCATATGTTCTTAAACTCATTCTTCAAAATGCGATGATTATAGATCAGTAGTCTTGGTCAGCAGAGAGGGAGTGTATCCTGTCTTGTGCCCAGTGGTTTGCTGTGTGGATCCCTGTCTGACTTGGAGACTGCCTCGTGCTCTCTCTCCACCCATGTGTGACTGGGGCAACTCTCAGGGCCTCCAGGTCCTGGGTTACTTACGTGTTGGGAATGAGTCCAACAACCTGGTCCTGTTTGAGGAGTCCTATTGACAATTAGTCAATCCTTATTAGGTTTTCTGTTTTATAAAATTTTCATAAATGAGAACTAATTGGAAAATAATTGAGAAAATGTCTTTTTTCCCCAGAAGTCCTTATCAGTTATCAAGAATAAGATGATTATTTTGCTGTGTTCCATTTTCTTTCTCTGGTTCTTTCCTTTAGCTGCAGACCCAGATGACCCATTTTTTGAGATGCTGTATGAGAGAAATCCAGTGCACAGCCATTTTGAGAGGCGGCTGAATGTCAACACGAGGCCCTTGAACATCATATATAATCCCCAGGCTATTAAAAAAGTAGCAGACTTTTTCTACAAGGGAAAGGTTCATACCTCAGGTTAACTTTTTTGTTTGTTTGCTCTTATGTGACTTTCTAAAGACATCTTTCTTGTCGTTTCTGGGACAAGGGTTATTATACATTCAGGTGACCTGGTAGTGGTAGAGAAGGCCTGCAGAGTAAGTGGATAGGGTTGTCCTTAGTTACTGAATCAAAGTGGATGTCCTTGGAAAGTTACTCTTCCAAGAGGAATCAATAGCCTTCATATTTTCTCTTTCTTTGCCTTCATTTAGCATGCATTTAAAATGCTTCCCATTCCATGAGGACAGTGATTTCCTTGGCTGCCCAGGATATTTTAGGCCAGAGAATTTAGGAGGAATGTTCAGTTTCCTCCTAGATGACAGGATCAGTGGTTTGTTTTACTTGTTTCATGCAGCATTAAGTATTCCAAGGTTCACCATTGCACTCTCCTGTGTCATCATTGATTCACTTAGGCCTTCCTTTGGTCCCAAAAAAGATTTGAGGCAGTATGTGCAGAAGAAGCACTTCTGTTTGACAAGGAAGTCAGCAAAACAGTGGTACTTTCCTAAATGTATCCTGCCTCTCCCTCTTCATAACAATTGTTTTAGTTTTTGGTCCAGTTTTTTGAGTCTTTTCATTTAAACAGTGGCCATAAATATCTTGGCTTCATTGCTCTGTCACTGATAGAATGTAGAAGGCATATACTACTTCTAAATTCCAATTGCTCTTTCAGTGTAATATGCTTTTAAGAATTTTGAAATATAGTTTGGAATCTTTCAGAAACTGGTTCTAGAAATTCTAGTAACTTAGGTATCCTTCCCTCACATACTGCCTTTCTCCACATGGATGTTTTGAAAGGATGTGCCTTTCTCGCCCATCTTTGCCTCATTCCGGTTACCCTGTATGGCACCAGGTCAGACTGGAGTAAGGAACTGTTGTTGTACAGACTGTGTTCTAGCTTTGCTGGAAATCCCTGGTGAGAATAGAAGTTGCAGTGCTTTCTTTCACCCAGCCATTTGAAAATTCTGACTCCTGTATATTTCCCGTCTCGCAGGTTTTGGTTATCAGTCTGAACTTGAGTTGAGAGTGGCTGAAGCTGCCCGAAGACAATATAACAGACTGAAGATGCAGACCAAGGCGGAAATCCGACAAACTCTTGATCGTTTGCTAGTGGGTGATTTCATTGTAAGTAGGCGTAGTAAATACTCTTTTTGGGGGGCGGGGAAGAGGAAGGTGTTTTTTCTAAGTTCTTTACCTACATAGATAGACATGCTTGTATCAGTTACACTGATTAAGTGAACTGAATCTAGGAAGTACTTAGCAGTTAGCAAAAAATAAAATCCCATGTCTTGTACAGTCAGGGTTTAATAAATAAAAACAAATGACTGAGACGAGATCATATTTCTTCCTTTTACCCATCTTGGAACACTCTCCAGACTCATCTTTGTTCCGTTTTCTAGACCTGACATTTTGTAAATATTTCACTTAAGAACACCCCCTTTCATGTACTGTTAGCAGAAGAAAAACAATTGGAATGATGCCCCAGTTTTAATTCCTGGGAAGGATGGTCACTTTGTGATGCTAAGTGACCAGCTGACGTGAGGATGCCGTAAGTAGAAAGGGAGAGCCCAGAGCCATCTCAACAGTCCAGCAAAACTGGGTTTCTGAACACCAGACACACAAATAAACTCAAAGTGGATTAAAGACCTAAATGTAAGACTGGACACTATAAAACTCTTAGAGGAAAACATAGGCAGAACACTCTGACATAAATCGCAGCAATATCTTTTTTGATCTACCTTCTAGAGTAATGAAAATAAAAACAAAAATAAACAAATGGGACCTAATTAAACTAAAAAGCTTTTGCACAGCAAAGGAAACTATAAACAAAACGAAAAGACAGCCCACAGAATGGGAGAAAATATTTGCAAATGAAGTGAACAAGGGATTAATCTCCAAAATATACAAACAGCTCATGGAGTTCAATATCAAAAAAAGGAACAACCCAATCAAAAAATGGGTGGGAGATCTAAATAGACATTTCTCCTGAGAAGACATACAGATGGCCAAAAAGCACATGGAAAGATGCTAAACATCACTAATTATTAGAGAAATGCAAATCAAAACTACAGTGAAGGATCACCTCACACCAGTCAGAATGGCCATCATCAAAAAAGTCTACAAACAGTAAATGCTGGAGAGGGTGTGGAGAAAAGGGAACCCTCTGCACTGTTGGTGGGAATGTAAATTGGTATAACCGTTATGGAGAACAGTATGGAGGTTCCTTAATAAACTAAAAATAGAGATGCTATATGATCCAGCAATACCACTCCTGGGCATATATCTGGAGAAAACCGTAATTCGGAAAGATACGTGCACCCCAGTGTTCATTGCAGCGCTGTTTACAATAGTCACAGCATGGAAGCAACCTAAATGTCCATCGATAGAGGAGTGGATAAAGAAGATGTGGTACATATATACGATGGAATATTACTCAGCCATAAAAAAGAATGAAATAGTGCCATTTGCAGCAACGTGGATGGACCTAGAGATTGTCATACTGAGTGAAGACAAAGACAAATATGATATCACTTATATGCGGAATCTAAAAAAATGGTACAAATGAACTTATTTACAAAACAGAAATAGAGTTACAGATGTAGAAAACAAGCATGGTTACCAGGGGGGAAAGATAGGGGAGAGGGATAAATTGGGAGATTGGGATTGACACATACACACTACTATATATAAAATAGATAAATAAGATCTACTGTATAGCAGAGGGAACTCTACTCAGTACCCTGTAATGACCCATATGGGAAAAGAATCTGAAAAAGAGTGGATATATGTATATGTGTAACTGATTCACTTTGCTGTACACCTGAAACTAATACAATATTTTAAATCAACTATACTCCAATAAAAATTTAAAAATAAACCCAAAAAAACCAAAACAAGAAAATAACTGGGTTTCTGACCCTGTGGCCTGGAGGTGTGCTGCCGAGATGCAGCAGTAGGTGGAGCAGTCAGTGTGGCTTCTTTGGAAGGTGCAGAGCCAGCTGGGAGTGTAAGGCATGGCAGCAGTGTTCAGAGGAAAATGTTTAGGGGTAAGTAGTGAGGGGCGGAGAGTTTGTCCTGTTTTCTGTTTTTGCTAGTGTTTTGACACAAATTACAACATTTAGTACCTTCTGATTATCTTAGACCAAGAGTTTTCTTTTTGATCACATTTATATAAATCAGCTTTTACTACATATAATTTACTACATGTAGCTTTTACTATGTATAATTATATAAATTAGCTTTTTACTACATACAACTTTTTTTGATAGCATTTATATAAACTAGCTAATTTTAGTCACAGGGAAGAACTGTTAACAAATTCATGAATTGGTCTCTTTTTTATATTTCAAGTGTCAAAGCTTATGTTTTTCACTAAGGTCTTTTGGCCTGAAAGTTCATGGTTAGCAATATCCATGAATAAATAAAAATATCTGGATTTCTACTTCGATTTGAACTGTATAACTTCTACAATACTTTGAAGTATTAAGTCCTATACATTTAGAAATCAGACCTTTCTTAAACCATTGATCATCAAAGTCAAAGAGCAAACAACCCACCAAACCAGTAATTTGCCAATTTTTTTCTCCCACTTCAGACATTTGCCTGTGGTAATGTCTCAAGTTGTTAAACATTTGGATCCACTTTTGTTTTAAACATTTTGCTTTAATATCAGAGACCATTACGTCATCCTGTGACCCTAGTGTGGCTTTCTGGAAGGCTTGAGCCCTAGCTGATAAAGCTGCCCACCGTCAGCAGTTGCAGTTCAAGGTTATTTAATCGTCATTTGTTTTATTTTTACAGGAGGAGAGTAAACGGTGGACTGTGCGACTAGACATTTCTGCCCCTCAGGTGATATTTCCTGATGATTTCAAATTCAAGAATCCTGTGTTGGTTGTTGTGGATCTAGGCAGAATGCTCTTGACCAATACCCAAGGTACAGTGTGAGTGTGAAGTAATGAAGACACGTCGTGGTAGATTGATGTGTCTCTGTGCTAAGCCAAGTAAAGCTTAAAAAAAGAGGTATTTAACATTTTGTAACTCCAGAGTTCACTTGTCACTTTTTTTTTTTTTTTTTTGCGGTACGCGGGCCTCTCATTGTTGCGGCCTCTCCCGTTGCGGAGCACAGGCTCCGGACGCGCAGGCTCAGCGGCCATGGCTCACGGGCCCAGCCGCTCTGCGGCATGTGGGATCTTCCCAGACCAGGGCATGAACCCATGTCCCCTGCATCGGCAGGTGGACTCTCAACCACTGTACCACCAGGGAAGCCCCCTTGTTACTTTTTAAATAATAGCTTTATTGAGATACATTTGAAAATGTAGAATTCAGTTGTTTTTTGTATGTTGGTAAAATTGTGCAACTCTCACTGTTATCTAATTCCAGAACATTTTCATCATTCCCAAGAAGATAGTCTAAACCCATAAGCAGTTATTCTCCATTACCAGCTCTCCGAGCCCTTGCTAACCACCAATCTTTCTATCCCTATGGATTTGCCTATTCTGAACAGTTCACGTGAATAGAGTCATATAACACGTGGTTTTTTATGTCTGACTTCTTTCACTTGGCATAGTGTTTTCAAGGTTTATCCATGTTGTAGCCTGTACCAATACTTCATTCCTATTTGTGACTGAATAATGTTCCCTTGTATGAATATACTACATTTTATTTATCCATTTATCAGTTGGTGGACATTTGGGTTGTTTCCACTTTTTGGCTATTATGAGTAGTGCTGGTATGAACATTAATGTATAGGCTTTTGTGTAGACGTATACTTTCAGTCTTCGGGGTTTGTTTCAGTGTAGAATTGCTGGGTCGTATGGCAGCTCTGTGTTTAACATTTTGAGGAACTGCCAGATTGTAAAATGGCTGCACCTTTTTACTGTCTCACCAGCATTGTACGAGAGTTCCAGTTTCTCTATATCCTTGTCAACGTTTGTTATTATCTGTCTTTTGGATTATAGCCATTTTCATGACTGTGTAGTAGTATCTCACTGTGGTTTTTAATTGTATTTCTTGTGTAACGTTTTGTATTTTAATAAACATTATTTCTCAGTACATAATTTCTGGAATAGAGATTTAATCTATTTAGGGATATTAGGGACATACATAAAAAGACTCCTGGAAGGTAATTTCATTACTATTATTAGATCCGAAAAATAGTCATTGTTCACCTTGAGATGGGAGGGAGGAAAGAGAGGATTCATTGGATAAAAGAGATTGAGGAAGCTTATCAAACAATCTCAACCTTATCCTATTTTACTGAAAGATTAGAAGAGGAGAAGAGGGTAGAGAATTTGAGCTGGAGTGGAAAAGTTTGGCCGTAAGGGGAATGTGAAAAGGGAATTGTATCTGAAGAAAAGGATCACACAACCACAGAAAGCACCTACTTGAATTTGTAAAACACAAACATGGAATAGAGACATAGCAAACCCAGCGATGTGTTTTTGTTGTCTCGGCACCGCTTGGGTGCCGAAGAGAGGGGGGTTAAGAGTGTGAATTCTGGGGGTAGAACATGACATATTGAGCAGTTGCTGCTTGCCAAGCATTGATCTAGGCACTAGGGGTATTGTGTTGAGGAAGGTAGAGGAGACCTCTTCTTTTAGAACATTCTAGTGGGGGGAGGGGACAAAATGTACACATAGAGGAATACAGGAAAAAGTAAACAAATATGGAGAGTGACGTAAGAGGGGTTGGTGATGGCAGCTCACGCAGTGCAGCTCAGATTGGGGGTGGGGGCAGTTTCGGGCAGCAGGTTGTTGGCTTCTGCACCCTGACATATGTTCTTAACGTTAGCAGGTCTCCATCTTTTCTCATGTTCATACACTTTTACTCTTTGTGTTTTGATTTCCAAATCAGTAGATAAGTTTATGCTGAATAAATGGTAAATACAGAATATAATGCTTGGCGTTTTCATCCATTTATTTTTTAAATTGGGGTGGTTGATTCTCTACTTTTCTTAATTCTTACATTAAAGGGAAGAGGAAGGAAAGAGCAGACATATACTTTGAATCTTCTCTTTTTTCATCTGCAGATGACTCCAAGGGGAAGAGTGGGGACGGGTCAGCATCTGAAGAGAATCAGTTTAGTGATGACGAATATAAGACCCCTCTTGCCACACCTCCTAACACCCCACCTCCCGAGACAAACAGCAGTGATAGGGAGAAAACACCTCCATTTTCTGGAGTTGAATTCAGTGAAGAGCAGCTTCAAGCACATTTAATGAGCACGAAGATGTATGAGAGGTACTCGCTGTCCTTTCTGGATCTCCAGATCATGGTTGGACGAGTGAAGGACAACTGGAAGCATGTCCAGGATATTGATGTGGGACCGACCCATGTGGTCGAGAAATTCAACGTTCACCTACAGTTAGAACGCCGATTGATTTATACTTCAGATCCCAAGTACCCCGGAGCCGTGCTATCAGGCAACCTACCAGACCTAAAGATCCACATCAATGAAGATAAAATATCTGCTCTAAAGAATTGCTTTGCTCTCCTGACCACCCCAGAAATGAAGACTTTTGACACTCAGATTAAAGAGAAGATTTTTCCCCAAGGGGGACAGCGGGGAAGTTTGCAAGACTCGGTGATGAATTTAACCCAGAGCATCGTGGTGTTGGAGCAGCATACCCGGGAGGTTCTGGTGGAGTCACAACTCCTCCTGGCTGAATTTAAAGTGAACTGTATGCAGCTTGGTGTTGAGAGCAACGGCCGGTACATTTCTGTGCTCAAGGTATTTGGTACCAACGCTCACTTTGTGAAGAGGCCTTATGATGCTGAAGTCTCCCTCACTGTTCATGGTTTGCTGCTGGTGGACACCATGCAGACATATGGTGCTGATTTTGACCTTTTGATGGCCTCTCATAAGAACTTGAGCTTTGATATCCCAACAGGAAGCCTCCGGGATAGCAGAGCCCAGTCTCCTGTCTCTGGACCCAGCGTGGCCCACCTCACTAATACTGCCACACTGAACGACCGATCAGGCACTGGTGTTTCTCTTGACAGAATTCTCACCAAAGAACAAGAGTCCCTCATAAAACTGGAGTATCAGTTTGTGAGTTCAGAGTGCCCATCGATGAATTTGGACAGCACTCTTCAGGTGGTTTCGTTACAGGTGAATAATTTGGATATCATCCTAAATCCAGAGACAATTGTGGAGCTGATTGGTTTTCTTCAAAAATCCTTTCCCAAGGAAAAAGATGATTTGAGTCCTCAACCTTTAATGACTGATTTTGAAAGAAGCTTTGGGGTACAAGGAACTTACCAATCTACATATGAACAAAACACCGAGGTTGCAGTGGAAATCCACAGACTTAACCTGCTGCTCCTTCGGACAGTGGGAATGGCAAATGGAGAGAAATATGGCAGAAAAATTGCGACAGCAAGTATAGGTGGCACCAAAGTTAACGTCTCCATGGGCAGCACATTTGACGTGAACGGTTCTCTTGGCTGTTTGCAGCTTATGGATTTGACACAGGAGAATGTTAAGAACCAATATGTTGTCAGCATTGGGAATTCCATAGGCTATGAAAATATCATCAGTGATATTGGCTACTTTGAATCTGTATTTGTCAGAATGGAAGATGCAGCCCTCACTGAAGCTCTGAGTTTCACCTTTGTTGAGAAATTTAAACAGGAATGTTTTCTCAACCTCAAGATGGCTTCCTTGCATTACAACCACTCTGCTAAATTTTTGAAGGAGTTGACATTGTCCATGGATGAGCTGGAAGAAAATTTTCGAAATATGCTGAAAAGCGCAGCCACCAAAGTCACCACAGTCCTAGCCACCAAGACGGCCGAGTACACTGAGATGGTATCACTCTTTGAAACTCCAAGGAAGGCCCGGGAATCCTTTATCTTAGAAGAAAATGAAACATATGGGTTTGGCCTAGGTGCATCTCATTCCGACACTGTAAAGCTAATCTTGAACATAAACATTGAATCACCAGTTGTTTCTATCCCTCGGAAGCCTGGGAGTCCTGAGTTGTTGGTAGGACACTTGGGACAGATATTCATCCAGAATTTTGTGGCAGGAGATGATGAATCCAGAAGTGACCGTCTGCAAGTGGAAATCAAAGACATTAAATTATATTCTTTGAATTGCACCCAGTTGGCAGGCAGAGAGGGCCCTGGGCCTGAAGTGAGCCAGGCGTTTTGCTCTCCTTCTGGGTCTGCCAGTGCCAATAGTCAAGAGGAAGCTCATTTCACCCGACATGATTTCTTTGAATCTTTGCATAGAGGTCAAGGTGAGGAGTGTGTATCTTTTGTCTCATTTTGTTTAAAGATTCCAAACCCAGTTCATGTAGATAGTACTTGGTTTAAAATAACTACAAAAACCTTTCTTTTAGAATTATCCCCGGTTAATATTTAAGAAATCAAAATAAAATTTTAATAGAATGCTTCATATTAGGTTGGAATGTTTGCAACTTTTTCCATTGATAACCATATTTGGCAAAATAAGATTTTTTTTTTTAAGTGGACCCGTTGGGTGAGTGTTCATTCACAGGGATTCAGTGGGTGGATTCTGTTAGAGTATTATGTAATTTGGTCAAATGCATCTGTTTTTTTTTTCATTCCTAAGCTGTAGATCTTTCCTAGTTAAATATCGTAGTCTAAGGCAGCTGGAGGGATTGACAGAAATAGAATATGAAACTTAGTCTCTGGATGTTATGTTCTCCTTTGAGTATCCTGTCATCTTCTGTAATGGTTTGGTCCAGGGTTCTAGGAATAAAATGCCAGTTTGTGTTCTCGATCTGATCTGCTAAAACCGAACAGTTCAATCTATTAATAGACTTGGCATCCACAGAAATCAGGTAAGCCCTAGACGGCCTTATTCATCGGTGAAGAAATTAATGCCTTTGAGAACTTCTTCTATGGTTCTCAGCTGTGTTCACCGATTGATTTACATACTTAGCAAAAGATTGCTTTTTCTGCTTGGGTTAGAAGTTGTTTACTTAGAACCTTATATTGTCTGTGATTCTGACTTAGGTCCAATAAGAGGGATCAATCTAAAGCTGGACATGGATGAGCAATTTGGTTTGGAAAATGCCAGCTTGGGAGGTTAAGAGAAGCTTAACATGGACCCTGGCCTGGGTTAATGTTCACTGCACCATATTTTGAAGCCACCAAGTGGAGCATGTCATGAAAATAACTGTTACTTTTTGTGTATAAATTTATCTTATACCTCTGCTTGCTATGAGTTTTGGTCTTGGGATAATTACCAAAGTTTGTATTCAGTCATAGACCCCAGGTGCCAGGCTAACCTGCCCTCCTGGTCTAGGAGCAACTCCTGGGCTTTGTTCTAAACACTCTCTACTTAATCAGCAGGAACGCAGTAAATATGAATGTTTCCAGTCTGTCATTTCCTCTCTTTTATGCCAGCTTTTCACATCCTGAACAACACGACCATTCAGTTTAAACTGGAGAAGATCCCTATAGAGAGAGAATCTGAATTGACTTTCTCCCTTAGTCCAGATGACCTGGGAACTTCTTGCATCATGAAGATCGAAGGAAAATTTGTCAATCCAGTGCAGGTAAACACGTTATTGATTTTTATGTCAGGACAGTTGAAATTATGTAATTATTTTACATTTATATTATATACGTATGTTATATTTATATTTTGTATATATAAAATGTTGGAAGGAAAATATATAAATTCAAAGAGATATTCATATTATTGTCAATAACTTCTTCCAATGAACCATGGAATCCTTTTATCATGTCCTTCTATCACTGGGGAATCAGTCTTGTTAGCCTTCTTCATGTGGAGGAGGGGCGAATTATGTAGAGGAAGAGGGCAAATCCTTAATTCCATTGCCATTAAGAAACGAGGAAAATCATTGCTTAAAAAGTCAGTCTCTCTTTCCCAGAAGGTTATAATTCTTGTCACACTTCTGACACATTTGGCCCAGCCTGTAAAACAATGTGATTATCTGAGCTGTTGACAGATCCCTTCAAGGGAGACTTAGTCTTGCCCCTCATTGAAATGAAATGGTCCGGGGCTCTGTGTGTGGGGGGGGGGGGGGGGGGGTGGGGGTGGGGGTGGTGTATGTGTGTATACACCTGTCATCCTTTTTCCTTCGAAAGTGTCATTTTTCCTGCTTTCACAGGCATGAGAGCAAAAAGCATAACATTATAAAACAGCAAGGACAAGCAGGATCTTAGGACAGTGGACCCTGGCCTTGGGCAGTATTTGGTTACTAGTCTGTCTGGCAGTTGCTCTGGAGTAACCCGGGAGTGCTGTTAACAGAACCTACATACTTTTTGACATCAGTGGTTCCTAGATATGGGTCTCTGGGTGAGAGAACTTTCCCCAAAGCTTTTCCTTTTTGGCTTCTAGGGTATTTCCTTTTTCTCTTTTAAACTTTTGCCTCATCAGTGGTGGTTACTTAGGATGAATATTTCAGCTTAAATATAGCACATAATGTGAATTCTATTGGATTATATTGACTTATTATCTTATGGTTACCATCGACTTACTGTTGTGTTTTTTTTGGTTTTTTTTTTGGTTTTTTTTTTTTTTTTGCGGTGCGCGGGCCTCTCACTGTTGTGGTCTCTCCCATTGCGGAGCACAGGCTCCGGATGTGCGGGCCCAGCGGCAATGGCTTACGGGCCCAGCCGCTCCACGGCATGTGGGATCTTCCCGGACTGGGGCACGAACCCATGTCCCCTGCATCGGCAGGCGGACTCTCAACCACTGCGCCACCAGGGAAGCCCCTTACTGTTGTTTTTGATGAAAATCTTAAAAAATTATTTTAAATAATTCTTTAAAATAATTTAGTAATTTAGATAATGAAAAATATTTTATTATGAAAGATTTTAAAAATAGACAAAAGTAGAATTGTCTAATAAACCTCATATACCCATCACTCAGATTCAGCAGTTACCAAGATTTTGCCACATGTGTCTCGTCCATTCTTATTTTCCTTTGGGGAAATATTTTAAGGCAAATCCCAGACCTCATGCCATTTTTAACCCTATATATTTAGAATGTATCACTACAAACTATGTGCATTTAAAAAAGTAACTATAATGGTATTATCATGCCTTACAAAATTAATGAAGATTCCTTGGTGTCATCTGAATTTTAATCCATTTTCAGATTTCAGAGACAGTTTTGATTGTTTCAAAAACGTCTTTTCACTTTTGGTTTGTTTGAATCAGGATCCAGACAAGGTCTGTACATTGCATTTGGATGGTACAACTTGTGGGTCTCTATTCATTTAGTTTCCCTCTCATGTTTTTCCCCCCATGACATTATTTTGTTGGGAAAACTAGGTCAGTTGTCCTGCGCAATGTCCTACAGTCCGGATTTGGCTGTTAGTTTGTGGTGTCACTGAACTTGTCCCCCCCATTTTCTGTAAATTGTAAGTTAACTCTGCAGGTTTAACTGGATTCAGGATTTTTTTTTTGGCCAGAACACTTCAAAGGTGGTGCAGTGTACTTTATGTTATATTATATCAGGAGGCACATAATGTCTAATTGACATTAGTGATGCCAAAATTGTTGATTGTGTTCAGGTGGCAGGAAGCTGATCCCTCCATCGTAAAATTCCCTGTCAGTCACTCGTGTAAGGTCTTATTCACTGATAACTGTGGTGGGATACGTTATTTATTTAGGGGTTACAAAATGATCACCTTCTAATTCTGTTTTTTCTGTATCTGTTTGGAATGCTTCTGTTAAAAAAAATTGTCCTTAAGTAAATAAAAAACTTCCCTGAAAACAGTTTTATTAAGAAATTGTAATTAAAAACAAAGTAAGGGAGTAACAAGTAATCATGGATCTGCATCATTATCATCATTATCATTAAAAAGTACTGTTTGATCAGCTGTACTAAACTTAGGTTGTTATACTAATTGGTGATGATCAGTGAGTTTTAGAACCATGAGTCTTGTTTCTCAATCCTAAGGTATAACCACATTAGACTTCTGGCAGTATTCCCTTCAATTTTTGAGGTTGTTTTTTGGGGTTAGAGTGTTTTGCTGATTCAGGCCTACAGTTAATAGCACTTATTGAACATTTATTGTGTGTAGATTATTCTGTGAGGTACTTGGGGAGGGCCTTGTGAATAGATATGGGTCACAGAGAGGTAAGGACCGAAAAGAAACAAAAGATAGTCCTTGCTGTCACCTAAGTTAAAACTTCTCGGGGAAAGCCATAAAAAATTAGTGGGCAGTGCATATGAGTGCAGTTGATGACAGTAGCAGAATAACTGAATTTTTCTCTTCGAATACAGGTGGTGTTAGCAAAGCATGTATATGAGCAGGTTTTACAAACTCTGGACAATCTCGTGTACAGTGAAGACCTGAATAAGCTTCCAGTCAGTGCCACCTCCTCACCTTGCCCTAACTCTCCTGTGCCTTCCCTCGGTACCTGTGGAGAACCTTCCGTTGAAAGGAAGGAGAACGGATTGTTCAGCCACTGCAGCCTTTCTAACTCTTCTCAAAAGTCCTTGTCTTTTAAGGAAGTCAGATCTTTTACCCAGATTCAAGCCAACTTCTGTATATCAGAGCTTCAAGTTCAGCTAAGTGGAGATCTGACTTTGGGGGCGCAAGGTCTTGTGAGCTTAAAATTTCAAGATTTTGAGGTGGAATTCAGTAAAGACCATCCTCAGACTTTATCCATTCAGATTGCCCTGCGCTCTCTGCTGATGGAAGACTTATTGGAGAAAAATCCAGATTCCAAATATAAGAACCTGATGGTGTCTCGGGGAGCCCCTAAGCCATCTAGTTTAGCACAAAAAGAGTATCTCTCTCAGTCTTGCCCTTCTGTGTCCAACGTGGAGTATCCGGATATGCCTCGGTCTCTCCCTTCCCACATGGAAGAAGCTCCTAATGTCTTTCAGCTGTATCAGAGACCCATTTCAGCCTCCCGGAAGAAGCAAAAGGAAGTCCAGGACAAGGACTGTCCCTTGACCCCACCTCCTTCTCCAACAGTAGAGGAGCCCAAGATACTTGCTGGAAGGAGTAAATTTGATGATTCCTTGGTCCATATCAATATATTCTTGGTGGATAAGAAGCATCCAGAATTCTCTTCCAGTTATAATCGAGTTAACCGGAGCATTGATGTTGATTTTAACTGCTTGGATGTGCTGATCACACTGCAGACCTGGGTCATGATACTAGATTTTTTTGGAATTGGCTCCACTGCAGACAACCATGCAGTGAAGGTGCCGCCTGAGGACATTCTACAAAACGTGAAGTCAGAGCCAAGCGCTTTAATAGAGTCTGAACTTCAGGATCCAGTTAACACCAAACTGGATCTCAAGGTATCAGTCCTCTTGGGCTCCCATAAGTTCTAAGAATGAATGTGGGCTTTTTTACTTAAATGCTGTCATTGTACATTTACTCTAGAAAATTCTTCTTATTGGCAGGGGAGCTATATGGTTTTCTGGATGTCTATTACAGAAGGGTAGACATTCGTATTTTAGAAAAGGTTTTAGCATTAATCCCATCTGGAGGCAGGGGAAATAAATGGTTTCAGTAACTTCTTGTCTTTCCTTTGGGCTGTGTAGTTCATTGGAATTACTTAGCTTCTCTAAGCCTCTGTTTCCTCATCTTCCATCATCTCACTATGATAACTAAATGAGGGAATTATGTAAAGCACCTGGCAACATGTCCAGTACTTAGTAGCTACTTTAAAATGTGCCTATTGTCATCATCTCCCTCTCACTCAGAACATTACTGGCTTTTATTGAGAGCAGCAGTACAGGTGTTAAAAATGAAGTCTCGAATGTCAGATTTGCCTAGATTTGAATCCTGGCATTTTTGTTGTAACCATACAGCTGTGTGGCTGGGGACAAATTATTTAGCCTCTTTCTCCTTCAAGTTTTTCATCAATAAACGTAGGGTGTTTAATGGTGCCTATGTCATTGGGTTGTGAGGATTCAATGAGATGATGTAGGTAAGGCCCTCCTCACGTGTGTGGCAGAAATGATCATTCAGTGAATGGTACTTCCCCCCACCTTTTCCTCCCATGCAGTTGTCTTGTAGAAACTGGGTTAGTGTCCCCTAGAGTGTCCCGCACTCTGGATTTGTCTCTTTGTGTCCTTATGGTACCATTTGACTTCTTTTATCCTCTAATTTTAGAAATGGAAGTTAGCTCTAGAGACTTGATCAGGTTCAGGTTCGACTTTTTGGTAAACACCCTTCAGAGGTGGTGCTGAGTGCTTCCTAGTTACACCAGGAGGTCTACAACATCCGGTTGTTCCACTTCTGGTGACTCTAAGATCCATGCTAAGAGTGGGCTCAGGTGGTTATAGCTGGATTCCTCTAAGCAGAGCATTTTTAGGCCCATTACGTACATTATTTTGATGATTAAGTGGCTAGAGGTGTTTTTACTTACCCCTTCATGAAGGTCTCATTCCCTCGAGCTCCTTCTGTCGTCCATGTCCAAAAACTACTGCAAGGGGACCCTCTGTGGTGCTGGAGTGGCCCCCCAGGGTCATTGCTCCATCTGTAATAATTCTCTCCTTTTTTCTCTGCCTTCCCCTACACATGATTTTTCTCCTTCCTTTCCTTCTATTATTTTCTTTCTTTTTCCATTTTTTCCCATTGATCAGACATGTACCGATCACCTACTTTGTGGTAGGCATGAAAGATGAAGGCGTGAGTATCACTGGGCTCTGCCACTCGGGAGCAGAGTGTATGAATGGGGGTTTGATCTGTTCTCCGTCCCCTCTTCTCTCCTCCTTCTCTTCAATCAGGGCCTCACCCCAGTGATAACACTCAGAGGTACCTGCCTCAATAAATCATAGACATAGAGTCCTTTTTGTGGTTAAAATGACAGTATTGCAATACCGTATTTCTTTGTTTCAGAGAATGCTGTTCCCAAGACAGAGGATTTTGGTTTTCTTCTATTTATAGTTGTCTCTGGGAAAGAAAATCTTGGATTGTAGTTCCTAAGTGAAGTCCCAGTTGGTCACCACGGGCTTCTATTAAATACTTGTCCCAAGACATTAAACATTAAGTGTATTTCTCATTTTGCTTTGACAGATTTCTTAGGGTGGACTTTACTTAATGAATCTGTGTGAGTGATTACAAAATAGTGTGATGTTAGAGATGAATGCAAAAAGGGGAAAAATTGTTTTATAATGTAAAACATTTCACTAACAAAGAATAGACGAGGCCAAAAACCCCCACAAAAACCTGAAAACCAAATACCAAGAAACAACAGAGTTCATTTCCTATCAGCCCTCTCCTCTTATTATGGTTTGGCTGACTAAGAAAAGCTGAAATGAAGATGGCATCAGTAAAATAAAAGCTTTATCTTCAGATTTCCTGAGACTTGCAGCATCTTTCTCGATGCTGTTTGTCTGAAAGTTACCTTTTTTCCCCTCAGTGATATTTGCCTTGCTTTACCTCCTGTGTTCTTAGGTTCATTCGCTCTCTCTCGTGCTGAATAAGACCACCAGTGAGCTTGCTAAAGCAAATGTGTCCAAATTAGTGGCACACCTGGAAATGATTGGTAAGTGGGGAAAATCAGACTTGCAAAATCTGGGAAGAGTTTGAACATCCTGTTTACAAATCTAACTGTCCTTACTGACTAAGGTGTGGCTCAGTGGCTTGGTTGTGGTTACTAGCCTGGCCATGATTTGTGGTGGTGGTGCCCCAATACTGGTCTGTGGATCAGAATCATCTGGGTAGCTCGTTAGAAATGCACACGTCGGCACAACTCCTTCCCCATCCCAGGAATCTGATTCTTTAGGTTGGGATGGGGTCCTGACATCTGTCTGTGTTTTAAACAGACTATCTGGGTGACTATGTAATTTCTTTGTCTAAAATTAGGACATTTTGGGGAGTGAAAGGGGGCATTATTCATAATTACAGCTGGGAAACAGGCATATAACAGGGCCGTCTCTGGGAAACCAGGGCACGTGTTCAGTCTGTTGCCATGCATAGGGGGAGCCACCAATAGGGGGTGGTTTAGGCAGGGGGATATTGTAGCAAAGCTAGCATTCTTTCTAATGGGACTCCATAGGTTGAAATTCCTAGTAGCACACAAGAGAGGAGCTGTGTCAAGTTCTAAATCAGAGGGATTTACAGTGTGCATAAAATACCGCTCCTTTTTTAAGCAACTGGTAATGAAATAAGGAAGATTACAAAGCTCCAATGTTGATTCTGTAGTAAAATAAGAATGTCTTTTGGGGACGGGATGAACTAAAATTGAGATTTCATGCCTGGTATAAATTAATTATAAAAGGTTCCTAGAAGAGATGGGTCTTTAGAATTGGGAGAAGCTTGTGTATTTTTGTTAGAGGACATTAGGGGTCAAAAATAAGTATGTGTCTTCAGCCTGACAAATATATACACCTCAGTCATTGTTCTGTAATGCTAATTATGATGATAAAGTTTGTTTCACAGAAGCGGCGGTGCAGAATATTCCTTTTCAATATCCACACCATGTTAAGAATGATTCATATAGGTTTGCGCCCCAGGTGCACATTTCAACATTTCTTCTTTCTTCTACCCACCTTCCAGGGGCTTTACTTGTGTAATGTCAGAGTAGTTTCAAATCTGTGTCTCCAGTGTCTGTCTCATTAATTTTGCCTTTTAATTAAATCACACTAAAACCCATTTTTTAATGCTCGAGTAACATATCTGTGACACTTCCTCCTTTATTCTTTTTTTTTTTTTTTGCGGTACGCGGCCCTCTCACTGTTGTGGCCTCTGCCGTTGCGGAGCACAGGCTCCGGACGCACAGGCTCAGCGGCCATGGCTCATGGGCCCAGCCGCTCCGCGGCATGTGGGATCTTCCCGGACCGGGGCACGAACCTGTGTCCCCTGCATCGGCAGGCGGACTCTCAACCACTGCGCCACCAGGGAAGCTCCTCCTTTATTTTTTTGTCCGTAGTACAAAATAGACCTTATGATATTTCACTAATTCTAATTAGTGGTCTGATCTCAGAAGAGAGCACATTTTTATCTGTATTTGTAAATGTTTTATCCTTTAAATTGTGTATGCATTTAATTTTTTTCCCCTTGTAAGTGTTAAAGTGTGATGCTGCAGTATTATTTCAGTCCCTTTGGACTTTTGCATTGAGACTATTTGCAATAGTGCATAAAATATTTTTCTGGGTGTATAGGAATATGAAAATTTTCTTTTGAATTTTGCTTTATTAAATGGTGTAAAGTCTGAAGCATGTGTGTATCAATTTTTGTTTCAGGCAAATTTAAGGTGTGTGACAGAAAAAAGATACATAAGAATGTGTTCTAATTTTTAACATTCCTAGAAGGAGACCTGGCCTTACAGGGAAGCATTGGGAGCCTGTCTCTGAGTGACCTTACATCCCATGGAGAGTTCTATAGAGAACGGTTCACTACAAGTGGGGAAGAAGCACTCATCTTCCAGACTTTCAAGTAAAAATACCGATCTTTTCTCACTTAACATTTTGTCATAATTGCTTGTTGTTTCAAATTCTTGTCAGCTAAACAATGAAGAAAAGTTTTAAAAAATCGTAACATCTTACGTAAAATTGATTTGATCTAGTTATGGGGAATCTTGATTTATATATATCCAATGCAATGGATCTGCATTGAAGTGGGCGACTCAGGCTTAATAAATAAATGTGGTATGATTGAAATCATTGTGATTATTATTAGTCTGGTTTCACACCAACTTGTTATGTGACTTTGAGCAAGTCACTTAATCTCCATGCATCAGTTTTTCTATCGAAATATTGAGGGGACTATGTTAGATCAATTTCCATCTAGCTCTGAATGCTCTGGAATGATTTCAGCCTGAGAAAGTTGTTGAAGTTACGGGTTTTAAATGACATTACGCATTTTTCCCAGTACAATCATAATCTATATTCAATTTTAGAACTTAGAAGGCATTTTTAGCCTATGTAGTTACTAAAGAATGGTTTTCTCAGAAAGCAGAAAGTTTAAAAGGCTGGGATTTAAACCTCTCAGGGAACTGTTAGAAAATACAGGTATCCAGCTCTGCTCTCAGATATTCTGGTCTGCGGTAGTATTCTTTTTTTTTTAAACTTGCCGAAGTGATTTTTAAAAATTTTTTGGCTGCGCCGCACAGCATGTGGGATCTTAATTCCCTGACCAGGGATCACACCCGCGCCCCCTGCATTGGAAGCACGGAGTCTTAACCACTGGACCACCAGGGAAGTCCTGCCAGAGTGATTTTAATGTTCAACCAGAGTTGAGAAAAATGGTCCCTAAAGATGTCTGAGAACTTTTTCTTTCCTTTCCAGAGGAAGTATATCATACTGTTCTGAGAATTTAGATTGATTTGTTTGCACTGTTACCTACCACAGTGGCATGGTTCTCTAATAAATGAGATAATTAGTGTCAAGCTCTTAACTCTCTGCCTGACACAAAATAGGTGCTCACCTAATACGAGTTCTTTTCCCCAGTGACTGTATCCTGTATAATAATTTATTATTAGGGCATCATGTTCCATTAAATTTAAAACCATTTGTAAAAGTTTTCTAATTTATCTGTGAATGTAGATGCTAAAACTCTTTAGCTTGCATTTCACTGAAGTAAAAAGAAGACTTCTTTCAGCTTCCAGAAGACAGATTGCCCCAGAAACTTTGGTTCTGTTGCCTAATTTTCTTTACCAATTGTTTTGTGGTCTTATTTTTATTACCTTTCAAGCCCATATTGTCACAGTCTTTGCTAGAAGAGTGAGCAGGAATAGTCATTTTTTCCTTAAAGGCAGGGAAAAAGAGCCTCAGGGGAAAGGTCTGAACCACAGGTGGCTTCTGAGTGAGTTCTGGAGTCATGAGTGGGTTCAGCACCCAGAGCTATGCCCCTGTTTATAGCCCTGGCCCTCACGCCAGACTTTTATTTAACATCCTCAACACATGGCGGGAGCTTAGAAAGGAAGTAATTGTTGGAGTTTGCTTTCTAAAACTTGATTGGTGGATTTCCATTTTAATAAAGCTGTTTTCTAGGGAAACCCGTAAGTCCACCCAAGTTTTCTTCAAATACTAATTTGCATCTTGCTGCTGTCTGAGTCACATTTTTGCCCTTCCTCCTAGATATGGCCGGCCCGACCCGCTGCTCCGGAGGGAGTACGACATTCGAGTGAGCCTCCAGATGGCCTCCGTGCAGTATGTGCACACCCAGCGCTTCCAGGCGGAGGTGGTGGCCTTCATCCAGCACTTCACTCAGCTGCAGGACGTGTTAGGGCGCCAGCGAGCTGCTATTGAGGGGCAGACGGTAGGTAGTGTCATTGATCCAAGATGCTTTTCCAGTTTGACTGATCAGTAGAACTTTTAAATCTCTAGAGGTAAATCTGGAAACTTTCACTGAAAAAGGTGAAGGTAATTAGGTAATCTTAAGCTTACTACTGTCCTCCAGGTAGCTGAGTATCTACAGAAATCTTACTGTAATCAGAGAACTTATGTTCCTTACTCATCATATCGTGTTTTAATTTCCTTTGAAGTTTAGCTTTAGCTTGCTCTAAAAAAGATAAACTTTTTATGGATAACACTAAAGACTTCAGGTCCCTTTTAGAACTTCAGTGGGGTTACTTCTCCTGGAAAGTGGTCCCAAAGAACATATCTATTCTATTATAGGAAGAGGATTTTTTTCAGATATAGTTCTCCAACTTCTTAGTTCATGGCTCCCTTTAATGTCTTGGAATTTTTTCCGTGATACATCCTAGACCAAAAGAAACACCTAATGGTCTTTCCATTTCCTAAGTAATGAAGTCTAAACAGCTTAATAAGTATATATGTCCAACAGCTTAGTAGCTGTTAGGAAAAAAACACGTAAGTGAAAAATGAGATTTTTGTTTCATTTTTAAGTAACCGTAATTCCTTCCTAGTAGGATGTATGTGCCTCTTGGGCACTGAACAGTTTCTCACACTTGGAATCAGGTTGAACATCACAGCCCTCATTTCCTTTTCCACATTTATTTTCTCATGGTACTTGCTTTTTATAGCAGCAACTGCTTAAGACACAGCTTTGCAAAGATGTGACATCATTGAAAGGAATGTGGCATGATCTAACATTGAGTGTAAACCATCTCAAGTTGGTAGTTTGTGCAGTGTCTAACAGATGATGTGTTTCCCTCAAAGATTTAAAATGTCCTGGCAGTGCACCTGTGAGTGTGAGGCAGCCTCCTGTGGTGTCTTGGCACACAGTTTGGGAACCACAGAAAACAATTACAATGTAGTTCTTTGTAAAACTTGTTATTTATTTATTTTTAAGCTTTATTAGGTAAAAGATTAAAATTTAAGTCTTTATAATGGCAACACTTAAAAATTTTATGTTTTAGTTTAAATTAAAAAATTTTGAATATGTTGTATATTGTTTTAGTACAGAATCAAAGTAAAAAAGGACATTTGGAGAAAAGTCTCTTTCTCAATTACTTTTCCTCAGCCACCCAATTTCTGTCCTTGGCAACAACCAATGTTACTGGTTTCCTGTGTATGTTATAGAGAAGGTATTCGTTTTTAAATATAAAAGTACAATCAAATGATAGGGAATCTGGAAAAGATATCTTATCAGTTTTCTAGCACCATAGGTATGTTTTATGTTCTTTTTTCCCTATACATGTTTCCATGGTTATAATTATGGAGTATGGAACCTTTTTTTCTCTCTTCAGAAACTAAAAAAAAACAATTTAGTATTTGATACATATAAAGAATATCTGTAGCATGCTTATAAATTACAAAGTGTGATAATAGAAGGAACATCTATGAACCCACCACCAAAATAAAAATTAAAACATTACTAAGACTGTTGCATGTGGTCCTTCCCTATCTCATTCTGTTAATGCCTCAGGTAACCCCTCTCCTGATTTTTGGGTCGACTAGTCCCTTTAAAATTTTTGCTTGTTTGACCTTTATAAAAAGGGCATTAAATTTGCTTGTGTCGGGCTTCCCTGGTGGCGCAGTGGTTGAGAGTCCGCCTGCCGATGCAGGGGACGCGGGTTCGTGCCCCAGTCCGGGAGGATCCCACGTGCCGCGGAGCGGTTGGGTCTGTGAGCCATGGCCGCTGGGCCTGTGTGTCCGGAGCCTGTGCTCTGCAGTGGGAGGGGCCACAGCAGTGAGAGGCCCGCGTACCGCAAAAAAAATAAAATAAAAAAATAAAAAAAATTTGCTTGTGTCCATTTGCTAATTGTCTCCCAGTGCTAATCCCTGCATCCTGGTAGCCACTGGCCAACTTGCTATTACAACAGAATACAGCCATGTTCATTCGCTTCCTTATTGTCTGTGGATGCTTCTTTCTTTTTTTTTTTTTTTTGCGATACATGGGCCTCTCACTGTTGTGGCCTTTCCTGTTGCGGAGCACAGCCTCCGGACGCGCAGGCTCAGCGGCCATGGCTCACGGGCCCAGCCGCTCCGCGGCATGTGGAATCTTCCCGGACCGGGGCATGAACCCATGTCCCCTGCATCGGCAGGTGGCCTCTGAACCACTGCGCCACCAGGGAAGCCCTGTGGATGCTTTTATAGTTTTCTTGATTTGCTCCAATATATTATGGATTTTGTATCTATGCTCCTGAGGGATATTAGTTTGTTGTTTTCTTTTCTTAAAAAGGAAAGAATGCCTGTTTTCTGGTTTTGGTAACTGGTCAGTGCTGTCCTTGTAGTATGAATTGGGAAGTGTTCCCTATTCTACTTTCAGAATAGTTTGTGTAGAATTGACATTATTTCTTCCTTTATATATTCTGGATATAAGACTTTTGATATATGTATTACAGATATTTTATCTTAGTCTATAGGTTTTTTTCCCCATTTAAAAAGATTTTTTTTATTTTTGGCTGCGCTGGGTCTTAGTTGTAGCATGCGGGATCTTCGTTGTGACATGCAGGATCTTTGTTTTAGTTGCAGGATGCGGACTTCTTAGTTGCAGCATGCGAACTCTTAATTACGGCATGCATGCGGGATCTAGTTCCCCGGCCAGGGGTCGAACCCAGGCCCTGTGCATTGGGAGCATGGAGCCTTACCCACTGGACCTTTTCCCATTTTCTTAATACTATTTTTTGAAAAGCAGGAGTCTTTCTTTTTTTTTTAAATTTCTCTTTTTAAATTTATTTATTTTTTGACTGCGTTGGGTCTTTGTTGCTGTGCATGGGCTTTCTCTAGCTGCGGCGAATGGGGACTCCTCTTTGTTGCGGTGCACGGGCTTCTCATTGCAGTGGCTTCTCTTGTTGCAGAGCATGGGCTCTAGGCACACGGGCTTCAGTAGTTGTGGCTCGCGGGCTCTAGAGCACAGGCTCAGTAGTTGTGGTGCACGGGCTTAGTTGCTCCGCGGCATGTGGGATCTTCCCGGAGCAGGGCTCGAACCCGTGTTCCCTTCATTGGCAGGTGGATTCTTAACCACTGAACCACCAGGGAAGTCCCAGAAGTCTTTCATTTTGATGAAGTCCAATTTTTTTCTTTTAGGTTAGTGCTGTGTGTTTTGTGAAAGAAATCTGCTTACCACTAGGTGGCAAAAAATTTCTCCTATTTCCTCTTTTAGAAGTGTTATAATTTTAGACCTCTTCCATTTTGAGTTAATTTTTGTGTATTTTGTGAAGTAAGGGTTGAGATTTTTTTTCCGTATATGTATTCAGACTATTCTTTTCCCATTGAATTACCTTGACACTTCTGTTGAGAATGTATGCGTGTATTTCCTTATTCTCTATTCTGTTCCATTGATTTATATTTAATTGTATACCACCCTGTCTTGATTGCTCTTGCTTTATGATATGTCTTGAAATCAGATAGTGTAAGTCCTCCAACTTGTTTCAAAGATGTATTGGCTATTATAGGTCCTTTGTTTTTCTCTATAAATTTTAGAATCAGCTTGTCTGTTTCTACAGTAAAGTCAGCTAGGATTTGACTGGGATTGCCTTGAATCCATATATCTGGAGAATTGACGTCTTAACAGTATTGAGTCTTTGGATCCTTGAGTATGGTATATCCCTCCATTTAATTAGATCTTCAGTTTCTCTCAGCAGTGTTTCGTAGTTTTGGGTATACCCTTCTTACACATCTTTTGTTAAATTTATCCCTAGGTGTTTCACAATTTTGATGCTGTTGTAAATTGTATCAATTAAAAATTTCAATGTACACTTGTTTATTGAAAGTTTGAGAAATATAATTGACTCATATACTGACATGTTGACCTCATATCCTACAATCTTGCTAAACTTACTTATTGTAGTTCCTTTAGATTCTCTAGGGTTTTCTACATAGATTATTATGTTGTCTGTGAATAAGAGAGTTTTCTTTTTTCCATACCAACCTGTATACCTTTTTGTGTGGACTAGGACGTCCACTACAATGTTGAATAGAAGTGGTGAGAGTGGGTATCCATGCTTTGTTCCTTATCTTAGAGGGAAAACATTGTCTTTCACAGATGTATGTGATGTTAGCTCGAGATAGTTTGTGTGTGTTTTTAAGTTATCTGTCTACTTTGTCTGAATTGTCAATTTGTTGGCATGAACTTGTTCATAGGTTCCCACATCTTTTTAATATTAAGTTCTCTAGCAATGTCCCTGACTCTTCCCTGATAGTGGTGATTTTTGTTTCCTTCATTTTTTCTTGATTAATATAGGTAGAGTTTTATACTTTCAATCAACTTATGGAGGCCTGTGTTAGGCCCATGCATACTGTTAACAAGCATGCCGTGTGCACTTGAAAAGAATGTAAAATGGTTGTTGGGTAGAGTGTTTTATAAATGTTGAATTGATTTTTCTCTGTTGTTTATCTGTTTTCTAAATAACTGGTTTCTGCTCTTTATTATTGTCTTCCTTCTCCTTACTTAGGTTTATTTTGCTTTTCTACCTTCTTAAGCTGGAAGCTTTATTGATTTTAAATCTTTAATATAAAATAAGTATTTAATGCTAAACATTTTTCTTTAAGTACCTTTTTAAGTGCATTCCATGAATTTTTTTTTTTTTTTTTGCCGCACGCGGGCCTCTCACTGCTGTGGCCTCTCCCGTTGCGGAGCACGGGCTCCGGATGCGCAGGCTCAGCGGCCATGGCTCACAGGCCCAGCCGCTCCGTGGCATGTGGGATCTTCCAGGACCGGGGCATGAACCCGTGTCCCCTGCATCGGCAGGCGGACTCTCAACCACTGCGCCACCAGGGAAACCCTGAATTTTAATGTGCTGTGTTTTCTTTATCAGTAAGGTCAAAATATTTTTTAAATTTCTCTTGTGATTTCTTCTGTGACCCATGGGTTATTTAGAAGTGTATAGTCTAATTTCTAGATGTTTGGGGGTTTTCCATTATCTTCTTGTTACTGATTTCTAATTTAACTCCTTGGTGTTCATAGAATATATTCTGTGTGATTTTAATTGTTTTAGATTTATAAATTCATGAAACTTTTGGAAATTTGATTATAAAATTAGGGAATTAATTGAACATCTAACCCAATTTTCCTTCTTCTTTCAGGTGAGAGATCATGCCCAGCGTTGTTCACGGGTTCTCCTGGATATTGAGGCTGGTGCTCCTGTTCTTCTTATCCCAGAAAGTTCCAGATCAAATAATCTGATTGTAGCGAATTTGGGGAAGTTGAAAGTCAAGAACAAGTTTCTCTTTGCTGGTATTCCTGGGACCTTCACCTTACAAGATAAGGTGAGCAGTCAGCACCCATTCCCTTCTCAGTTCACCTGGCATTGGAATGCCAGTCGAAAAATTCAGATGCTGCCATAAGAAGATTCCTAACCACTGTTACTTTTGTAGTATATGTGGCTTGAAGAATATTTTTTTGGACATTTTATTAACATTTCAATTAACCTTTCATAGAGGTAGTGTAAATTACAACTTTTACTAACTGTATGTAGTAACTTATTTTAGCAAACAAATCAACAGAACCATCTTTATAATGCTTTCCTCATAGGCTGAACTCATAGTAATCAACTTTTTATACTATGTGGCTTTTTTCAGAAGACATGATTTGGCCCAAGGCTTATCTGAAGCCATATAAAAATACCTTAATAATTAAATTGTACAGAGTATACTGCTTTACAGTTTAAAAGTACGTTAGCACTTATTTCTTATAACATGTTTGGAGGTAATTGGGATGAGGATTGCTGCTTTCATTTTACATTTGGAAAAGCTAGGACTCATTGAGAATACATGATGAAAATGGGAAACCCTAGTAAATCACAGACTTAACACTGATAGGACCTGTGAGGTGGTCCCACCCACTTTTGCAGTTGAGGAGACCAGTAACTTGCTGGAATTAGAGACTGTCTTATGTTCTAGGGGTGTGTGTGTGTGTATGTGTTTTTTTTTGTTTGTTTGTTTGTTTTTGCGGTATGCGGGCCTCTCACTGTTGTGGCCTCTCCCGTTGCGGAGCACAGGCTCCGGACGTGCAGGCTCAGCGGCCATGGCTCACGGGCCCAGCCACTCCGTGGCATGTGGGATCTTCCCAGACCGGGGCACGAACCTGTGTCCCCTGCATCGGCAGGCGGACTCTCAACCACTGCGCCACCAGGGAAGCCCTGTATGTGTGTTTTAATATTTATTTATTTATTTTGGCTCCACTGGGTTTTAGTTGTGGCACGTGGGATCTTCGTTGCGGCATGTAGGATCTTTAGTTGTGGCATGCGGACTTCTTAGTTGCGGCATGCAAGCAGGATCTAGTTCCCTGACCAGGGATTCAAATCTGGGCCCCCTGCAGTGGGAGTGTGGAGTCTTACCCACTGGACCACCAGGGAAGTCCCTCTAGATGTGTTTTTTTGCGATATGCGGGCCTCTCACTGTTGTGGCCTCTCCCGTTGCGAAGCGCAGGCTCTGGACGCGCAGGCTCAGTGGCCATGGCTCACGGGCCCAGCCGCTCCACAGCATGTGGGATCTTCCCGGACTGGGCCACGAACCTGTGTCCCCTGCATCAGCAGGCAGACTCTCAACCACTGCACCACCAGGGAAGCCCAGAATCCATGCTTTTAACAAACATATTTCATCACCACAGGAATTGAAATATTGGTTTGGCTGATAAAACTTGATTGGAGTATTGGACCAAGATCAAGCTATCATTACTTGCTCACTTCTCAATCCGAGGTGGTATTTTGATGAACTGAGTAGGCACTAGCACGCTTTATGAATAAGCACCTAGTTTTCACCTGCAGGCTACAGAGAGCCACAGGATTAGAGAGAACTACTCAGTAGAAAAAACATGGGCAAGTAGTATTTGCTGTTCACAATCTCCATTAAACAGATGGATCGATATGCATCCCTTGTGAAGGGACCAGTAAGATATGGAGAGACGAGTCAGAAGTGTTTCTTCTAATAATGTTCCCTTCAGGGGAGTAGATGAGTCCCTTCATGGAAACGAGATTAAGCTGCTTTTCTTACATTGATCAGACCCCAAACAGCCAAAATAATAATAATAATAATAAAGAAAATAAATAAATTAAAAAAAAGAAATTGAGACTTAGATAGGTTAAGTAATTTCTTTTGGATTAAACATCTAGTGAGGGCTTCCCTGGTGGCGCAGTGGTTGAGAGTCCACCTGCCGATGCAGGCGACACGGGTTCGTGCCCCAGTCCGGGAAGATCCCACATGCCACGGTGTGGCTGGGCCCGTGAGCCATGACCGCTGAGCCTGCGCGTCCGGAGGCTGTGCTCTGCAACGGGAGAGGCCACAACAGTGAGAGGCCCGCGTACCGCAAAAAAAAAAAATCTAGTGAGGAGTACAGTGTGGACCTTAGACTTTGGTGTGTCTGCTTTCAATACTCCATGCTCTTAACCACGGTATGATTATACCTCCCAGTATTAAGATTAGGTTTATGTAGGGGAAAATAAACTGACAAAGGCTATTGCTGTCTTACTGGCCCTTTGCCAAATAGCTGTAGCTCTTCTGAATTTTCTAAAGGATGTGGCAGTGAGTTCATTAAAATAACTAGGATGGAAGAACTCCAGAGTTTATTACAGAAGAGATACAAAGTTGAACAGAAAAGGTCCTGTTCGCCTCTCTAGGTGTAGGAAGAAAAGAAAACGGAAGAGAGTGACTAGGCTGCTAGTCTTGCCAGGCCTTTGCCAAGGAGCTCAACTCGGGTCAGAAAGTAATAGGAAGACTGTATTTGTTGGTAATACCTAAACTCAGATAATGTTGTTATTTTCAAATTAGTACGTCTGTAGTTTTCTTCATTTGTTTCACTTTTCACTTAGCCATTTATTCACTACTTCTAACCTAAACACTCTGAACCAAAAATATTTGATTCCTTGAGTGGGAATGGGTGGAGTGAGGAGGAGAGTGAAGACGAGCCAGTGAGAACCACAGGAACCGTGTTCATGTGTCATAACCTGGAGCTCAGGACCCAGAGTGGGGGTGTTTGAATGATGGTTAGAGGGCAGGTTGTCCTTATATCACCTCACTACAGCCGCTTAGCCGAACCAGATTTAGTGATCAGAGCACATGGTGAAACCAGAACAGCAGTGATTAGCAACGCAGAGGGAAGAGCATCACCAGGTTTGCTCATCGTCACGCCCCATCTTCAGACAGCTGATGGCTGAGAACGTGCTTGTTCACCTTGTGGTCAGAAGCCCTCCTGCTGGAACAGTAGGCTTTCTTGCCAGAGCGAGAAATAGGCTTCCACTTAACGTATTTTTTTTAAGACAGTAAAAATGAAACAAATCACCATTGGCCTTTCACAGTAGGCCTAGTAGAGAACTAGTAACCTTGGTCTTAATGAAAATCTCTTTTCATATTTGAGTAATAAGCATTTTGCTGTTTACTGACTTAAGTCTTAAAGAAAATAAAAGAAAGATCCATTTATAAAAAGAAAGATTTATAACTGCTTCTAAAATTTACTTTTCCTTACTATGAGGTGTTTATAATTAATATGACTAGATATTAAACAGATGTGTCAGAGCTGGTGTTTACACATGAATGTTGTTCCCGCTGACACCTCAGGGTACTGCCTCTCTGTTCCAACTCTGCTGCCCTTACTGCCCAAGGGAGAGCTGAATTCTTCTTGGGAACTGTCTTCTCAGCCTTTAGTTAGTTCTTTGGAATATATTTGTTTGGGGTAAATCTTTGTTTTGAAGCCTAAATCTTTAGGAAGAGATCAGTTAGAGCCAGAATGGGTGATCAAGTTCAATAATACCATTTTTGTTTCTCTCCCCTTCCTGAAAAGATAAAGACTTATTTTCTATGTCAGATATATCTATATATGAGCTTAATGAGCTGAGTCTGAATTTAGCTTCTAAAGAAGAATTGCCAAAATATTTCAAGAAATTTTTGCAGAATGGTTTCTGTTTTGTTAAGTATGCCAAATAATAGCACATAGTTTGAAGCATTTTAATGAAAAAATTTCCCTGTATTTGTTTTTGAGGATTTGATTTTCAGTGGCATTGCATACAAGGATTGCTTTTTCTTCAAGGTATAATACGTTTTTTTGCCTCCTGGTTATTCGAAAAAACCTTATGGGATTCAGCAGTCAATTCACATTCATACGCTTAAAAAAGAAAATTTTAAAAAACAATTCTTTAAAATATTTCATTACTTGGGAAAGCCTGCTTATCACTTTTCCCTCTGCTTTGGCAAATCACTTCCCTCCTGTGTAGAGAAGCCTTTGTTAAGGATCATTAAAAGCAATTTCTTTTTTTTTTTCTTTTTAAAGCCCTAGGTAGTACTTTTTTGATGACCTTATTTTATTTCCTTAAATCCTAGAAAAACTTTATCTTGTTACATACCAGTGGTGGTTCTGTAGAATTCCATAAGGGCTGCTTGGAGTGTGTCGCTTGTTAAAGTATTTGTAATCAGATAAACTTATCTGTGAAACTTACCTCTCCACATGTACAGTCAGGTTCCACTGATCTAGACCTGTGTGAAGTGAGTAGTGACTTTCTTCTCCAAAAATCGCTTTACATTTGCCGTTTAATGCATTTGCACGTGTGAGGTTTGTCTAGCATGCATTCCAGTGGTTAAAGGACAGGAAATAGTCCTGAAATCAAAGCTTGCAGAGGGGTTATTTGCCTTTGAGTTCTATGACTCCCTTGTGTTTGGAATTGTTTTACATAAATCCATGTCTTAATGAGTGCAGGTTTGAATTTTTTACATATGTTTTTCCTTTCATTTTTCTCAATCATAGATTGTGCTTAAACCATAATTTCTAAGTCTTTCAAAAGCTTTGAGTTAATCTCCTCAAGCCACTGATTTATTTAAACCCACTCAGAGAGGATGGAGAGATGAATCAAATGAAAGAGCAACAAATACTCTCTAGAATTTAAAGAAACTAAGCAAGAGGGAAGGTTTTTAATGTCGAAATGCTTAAATAATGGCATTTACCTAGTAATTTGCCTTGCAAAAATGAATTGCAAAAAATAAGAACTTTCACTATCACTATCTCGTTTTCAAATGCTGACAGGAATACACATATAAAGCAGTACTGGAAGGAAAACAATTCTTCCCCTCCTTCCAGCTTGTTGGTGAGAGGGGAGAGATGAGAACAAACCAACCCTGCAGAAGCCATTTGGATATGTAGCTCTGAGGCTTGGGGGAAGGAACCATGGGAAGTTTAAACGTCAATTATTGAACCATTCTGGTGAAAAACATTTACCCCATTAGCAGTTAACTGAAGGTACTAAGTATGTAAGAAAAGCGTATATTATTTTCAGTACAATTACAGAATTAATTTTACTGTGTATTTGCCCTTAATTTCTATGCCCTTGAACAGAAACATAATACGAATGGCTTACCTATATTTTCCATTTTGTTTTCATTTGCAGTTACTTAGATGAGAAATGTAAACAGAGGAGGGGAGACTTCTGGAAAGTACAAACACATTACAATGGCTTTATTCCCTATTGCTGTTAGATGCATTTTCTTAGAACAATAAGCACCTCCCCTCCAGCAAAGCAATAATGTATCATATGGCTGAGAGATTTGCTTTTGTTGTATTTGACCTAGATTAAACCACCAGTGATTAGTATCCTGACATTTGCTCTTAAGCCAAAAGATCAAATATGTTCCTGCAAAATTGCTATAGTTTTCAACAGGTACTGAATTATATGTAATATCTCTGCAGATAATTACATGTGGCAGAAAGTATCATGACCCTGTGGCCCTTTTGTTTATGGGATCTGGGGGGCTTGGGAGGTACCAAGTGGTGTAGAGTCTTTGAAGAGTCCAGGGACTGGGATGGGACTTCCAGGATAGTAGGTACAGTCAGTCCCATTCCTGCCTTCTAGTTTTCTTCTGTTTCTTCCCAGGAGTCTGTGCCTTCAGCTTCTCCAACTGGTACTCCCAAACACAGTGTGAGGAAAATGACAAGCATGGAGGACCCGAAAGGGACCCATTCCGAGGGGCTGTTCATGATGCCTCCTGTTGGAATGAGTCTGGGCAGCCTGAAGAGCGAGTTTGTGCCAAGTACTTCAACCAAGCAGCAAGGGCAGCAAGCCACACCCTCTGTTGGTCAGGTTTCCAGGAGTCCAGGTAAAAGAGGAGAGAGGAGCTGCATGATGAAGGTGGGCAAATGCATGAGACCATTGGAGGAACCTAAGGCGGGGGAATGTATCCCGTACAAGCAGATGCCCACAAAGTGGTAGCATGTCTTTAGTGATAATCCGATTTTGATATTGATTTAGAAGGCTTAAGAACATTAGGATGTAGATTTAACATTGGGCGACTTCTAGAGTAGGGTTAAATTGGTAAGACAGTGTAAATAAAGAGATTTAGATTGTCCGTTAGGACTTATATGTCAAAACAGTTGCCACCAGATGGTGAGTATAACTAGAACAGTTCCTGCATCCTTAGACACATCCTTGCAAGTCACTATTTAATTCTAGAAAAATAAAAAAGAACTCTGAAAAAAATATTAGTGTGAATTAGGTAACAGAAGAAATACTATGAGTGAAGTTTTTGAAAGACATGAACTGCCCAGTTATTGGGCTCTTCTCTAGAATTTGACAACTAGCCATTCCAGATGCAAGCCTAATTTTGGCCTTTTGGTTTTCTGGATGGGTGATGGATTGGATAAGTGAAGTGTCGCTCCAAGGAGTGTGGGAAGCAGAATATGATTAGCCCCAAAAATCAGTGGATGAAAATCAGTCCACTATGATTGGACTTGGAGAAATGTGGGACGCTAGCTGAGGGAGGCTGCTGAACGTCTTTTGTTAGATAGATGCAAGGAATGGTTAACTCCTTGTAGTACCTTGTAGTCCCAGAGGTGAGAGCAAAGTGGTTTATGGTTACATTGCTGATTAAAGGAGATTATTGTAGTCATCAGTAAAAGACTGGGTATTGAACACTCACTACGTGCCAGACGTTGTGGCACATTCTTTCATCAATTTTTGCGTTTTATCCTCATGATATAGAGTTTTATTTTTATCCCCATTTTATAGATGAAGAGGCAGAGGCTTAGAGAGATTAAGTAACTTGACCATAGTTTTGTAGATGTAGATGGTAAATGGTAGAGTTGTACTATGAATTTAGGTAGTCTGACTCCAGAACCTGCAGTCTTAACCTACATGATATTGCCTACCAGTCTCCAGTCTACATATGCATAACAAATGCATACAGCACGGGGTGGGGTGGGGCTGGGTGCACACATAGGGCCACTCAATACACGTCTTCTGTTGCTGTTGTTGTCCTGGTGACAATGATGATTAGGAATAAGGCCAATTTTACATATATTTAGAAGCCTATAAGAAGTGATTCGGGATGTTTTATAGAAAGATCTCTTTCCTGACAATATTTCTCCTCCTGATTTGCAGTTTGTTTCTGGAATTCTATATGTGATTAAGATTGGGTTAAGGTAGTGGTTTTCAAACTGCTTCTGTATATCCCTGGGATTCCATGACAACCCTAGCAAATCTCTGAAGCCCTTTCTTTGTTCCCATCCCTTTTCCCCTTCTGCCACACCAGCTCCATTTTTGTCTACTTCACATATTTATCGATGCAGTAACAAGGCAAGAACTAATTCAATTAGTGCCTGCCTAATCCAGGTGTTAACAATGTTTTGTTCTCCTATATATTAACACGCTATGTTCTCCTGTATAGTAACATGCTATTAGACATAGTTCCTGCCATGATGTGAATGATATGAGAAAGCCATTAAATAAGCTTTATATTGACAGATTAAGATAATCTTAATCTAAATATTGCCAGATTAAGATAAATGTTATGGGAGAGACAGAATGGTGTAAAGCGAAAGAACAGGACCCAGTTGAGACGAGAGGAGGGTATGCTGTGGGTAAGACTGTTCAGACAGCAAGGAGCCTGGCATGTGGGGGAAACAAAGGCCAGTGAGCCCGAGACTTCATGGGCAAGGTAGAGAATGGCTTGAGATGAGGTTGGAAAAGTAGGCAGTGGGCTTAGGCAGGGCTTTACGGGGATTTAGGGGAGTTTCACCGAAAGAACTTTGCATTAAACAAAGCCATCAAAGTATATAAAGGAAGAGAATGTTTTGGTCCCACTTATTTTTTTAAGGATTACTGAGGTATTTTTGTGAGCAGAATGGTTTTGTGAGGGCAGACTGGAATTGTATAGGTATATTGGAGGGGAGTTTATGGTGGTCTAGGCAAGAATGGAGGTGGTTTGGATTAGATCAGTGCTGGTGGAACTGGTTACATGTGATGTTTGTTTGGAAAAAAGAATTTTGCTGCTGGAAAATTTGTAAACCTTTGGGTAACATTATCTCTACATGAGACCCCTGTGGGATCTCCTTGGGAGGGAGCATATTAAGTACTTTTCGTCAGAAGCCCTTTAGCCTCAGTTAGTGTCTCGGGACAGCAATGAGACGCTGAGGGGACGTGGCACAGTATGTGCTTGCATGCAGGTGGTGGGCAGGAGATGTCCAACATGCGGAGCATTGTGGACGGAGGTCTTGGTGCCAGAGTGGAGACTTCTGGTCACCCAGCTTTCTGACACAGGCAGTGCTAAACATTTTCCAAAGAGAAAATGAACTTTCTTTTGGCTTTTTAGTTTTATTCTGGTCCAGCCCTTTCTGGGTCCCATTTTCTTCATTGTCTCTCTTTCCTTGGGTCTGTGTAGAAGACCACGTCTGCCTGCTAGATTGCATTGTCGTCGATCTACAAGACATGGACATCTTTGCTGCAGAGAGACACCCACGAGAGTATACTAAGGCCTCGGAAGACAGTAGTGGAGACCTGATCTTCTCCTCCTATTTTGTGCGACAGACAGGAGGAAGCCTCTTGACTGAGCCTTGTAGATTGAAATTGCAGGTGGAAAGGAACTTGGACAAGTGAGTGGTTTATATTCAAATAACTGTCTGTTGTAAGTAGAATCGTAATAACTTGGAAATCAATGCTATTAAGTCTGGAAGGGCATAGGTATTCACTTATTTTTTCATCTATGTAACAAATATATATTGAGTCCCTACTATCTGCTAGACATGAGGGCTCCTGTGATGAAAGAAAAATCTTCTGCCGTCACGGAGCTTACGTTTTGTTGAGGGATATAGGAAGGTAAGTATATGATTCTAACTTAGTGTTTGATTCAGTGTTATAAACTGTGTTGTAGGATTGTAGTAGGTGCCTTGGAAACAAAGAGGAAGGGACATGAATTTAGCATGGATTTTGATGGGAGTAGGGAGGTAGTGATGGCAGGGAAGGTATTTGGAAGAAGTGACGTTGGATTCTATGTTTCAAATACAATAGATTCTGGACCTGCTATTGCTGTTTACCCTGGAGCTCCATTTAATGAGAATAATTGTTTAGATGCTATTTTGCCCATTTCACTCTATTAAGCCTTCTGAAAGTACTGCATAAAGACTGATGAACTGACTCTAATTTACCTTTTAATTGGCTTCAAAACACAGGATGCTTAATATCTGTAGTTTAGAGCATGGCTTCAGTTGTCATTAGTTCCACATCTGGCTGGGAAACTTACTGAAAAGAAACATTCCCGACCCCACCTGAGACCAGCAGAACCTGACTCTCAGGGCCTAGCCTCAGGTGTGTATTAAAAAGGTCCTCGAGCTTCCTTGGTTGGCGCAGTGGTTGAGAGTCCACCTGCTGATGCAGGGGACACGGATTCGTGTCCCGGTCCGGGAAGATCCCACATGCCGCGGAGCGGCTGGACCCGTGAGCCATGGCCGCTGAGCCTGCGCGTCCGGAGCCTGTTCCCCGCAACGGGAGACGCCACAGCAGTGAGAGGCCCATGTACCGCAAAGAAAAAAAAAAAGAAGAAAAAAAAGGTCCTCTGGTGGCGCTTATGCTCGCCTGGCCCCTGTACCTGGACTGGGACTGCTGGTTACAGTGTATGATGCCTTTCAGTTTGGAGCACTAATTTTGGAGAAAGCAGCAACATTTGCATCTTAACTTCACGGAAAGATGAGGCATGGCTGTAAAGTAATGAAAGAGATTTTCATTTGTAGCATTTTGAAAAGCAGTGTCACTACTTTTCCAGGGTGTCATTTTAATCCCTCTTTGGCTACTCTCTTTGCAGTTCTTGGGCTTGGGCAAGTCATTTAATATCACTGTTTGGTTTCTCTCTGGATTAATGATACAGTTTAGCCGCTCTCACTGAGATTTCTGTGTTTCATTCTTACTTGTTATTCAAGTGCTCCCTGGCTGGCTTTCAGTTATGGTTGGCATGGGCTGTATTTTATTTTACTGGCTTAGAAGTCTTAAGAGGAGCTTCACTATTTAGAAATCAAACACTTTGTTTTCTTTTCAAGTAAAGCTTTCCAAAAAAAAATGTGCTTTACTACTCTGTTTATCTAAACTTTACCCACTTCCATCAGTGTTTATGTGCAGATAATTATACCCTGTTAGCCCAGATAGAAGGTGATGACTGAACACAAGGTATTCTATCAGCTTCTCACAGCACAGACACGGGAACTCAGAGGTTCTTGGTAATCCTTTCCAGCTTTTCTTTGTTGATTGCGTGACTAGTCTTTTTTCACCTTATATGTAGGTTTTTCTCCATAGACAAAGTAGTTTTTTGTATTCCTCTTCCACTTCAAATCCTAACCCTCTACTTTATATACTCAGCATAGTGTCTGCAGGATCTGCGATGCCCACTTCACCTCTAGGAGGGTAGAGAAAAAGCTCTTCAGTGTTGGGATGAGGTATCTTCCCCCCACCCAGGCATTTTCAACTTCACTCCTGCCCATCTCAGCTGAAATGAGTGACTGATTCAGGTTTTATCCTAATGTCCCATCTGGGCTCATTATGAAACACTGGTTCTGCCTTTAGTTATCACTAAATGAATAAAGAGCTTGTCACCTTTTCTTTTTCATCAAAATATAGTTGTACAATATTATGTTAATTTCAGCTATACTACATAGTGATCAGACATTTGCACACATTATGAAATGATCACCACTATGAACATAGTAACAGTCTGTTTCCATACAAAGTTATTATAGTGTTATTGACCGTATTCCTCATGCTGTATAGCAGCGGTCCCCAACCTTTTTGGCACCAGGGACCAGTTTCGTGGAAGACACTTTTTCCACAGACCTGGGTAGGGGGCGGTTTTGGGATGATTCAAGTGTATTACATTTATTGTGCACTTTATTATTATTACATATTAATACATAATGAAATAATTATACAACTCACCATAATGCAGAATCAGCGTGAGCCCTGAGCTTGTTTTCAGTTGCCACTCACTGGTAGGGTTTTGATATGAGTCTGCAAGCAATTGATTTATTATGGTCTCTATGCAGTCAGACTTCTCTGCTAATGATAATCTGTGTTTGCAGCTGCTCCCCAGTGCTAGCATCACTGCCTCAGCTCTACCTCAGGTCATCAGGCATTAGATTCTTTTTTTTGAATTTTATTTTATTTATTTTTTTATACAGCAGGTCCTTATTAGTTATCCGTTTTATACATATCAGTGTATACATGTCAATCCCAATCTCCCAGTTCATCACACCTCCCCCCCTGCCACTTTCCCCCGTTGGTGTCCATACGTTTGTTCTCTACATCTGTGTCTCAATTTATGCCCTGCAAACAGGTTCGTCTGTACAATTTTTCTAGGTTCCACATATATGCATTAATATACGATATTTGTTTTTCTCTTTCTGACTTACTTCACTCTGTATGACAGTCTCTAGATCCCTCCATGTCTCTACAAATGACCCAATTTCGTTCCTTTTTATGGCTGAGTAATATTCCATTGTATATATGTGCCACATCTTCTTTATCCATTCGTCTGTTGATGGGCATTTAGGTTGCTTCGATGACCTGGCTATTGTAAATAGTGCTGCAGTGAACATTGGGGTACATGTGTCCTTTTGAATTATGGTTTTCTCTGGGTATATGCCCAGTAGTGGGATTGCTGGGTCATATGGTAATTCTATTTTTAGTTTTTTACGGAACCTCCATACTGTTCTCCATAGTAGCTGTATCAATTCACATCCCCACCAACAGTGCAAGAGAGTTCCCTTTTCTCCACACCCTCTGCAGCATTTGTTTGTAGATTTTGATGATGCCCATTCTAACTGGTGTGAGGTGATCCCTCATTGTAGTTTTGATTTGCATTTCTCTAATAATTGGTGATGTTGAGCATCTTTCCATGTGCTTTTTGGCCATCTGTATGTCTTCTTTGGAGAAATGTCTATTTAGGTCTTCTGCCCATTTTTGGATTGGGTTGTTTGTTTTTTTAATATTGAGCTGCATGAACTGTTTATATATTTTGGAGATTAATCCTTTGTTCATTGATTTGTTGGCAGATATTTTCTCCCATTCTGAGGGTTGTCTTTTCTTCTTGTTTCTGGTTTCCTTTGCTGTGCAAAAGCTTTTAAGTTTCATTAGGTCCCATTTGTTTATTGTTGTTTTTATTTCCATTACTCTAGGAGGTGGATCAAGAAAGATCTTGCTGTGATTTATGTCAGAGTGTTCTTCCTATGTTTTCCTCTAAGAGTTTTATAGTGTCCAGTCTTACATTTAGGTCTCTATAAACTCCATTTTGAGTTTATTTTTGTGTATGGTGTTAGGGAGTGTTCTAATTTCATTCTTTTACATGTAGCTGTCCAGTTTTCCCAGCACCACTTATTGAAGAGACTGTCTTTTCTCCATTGTATATCCTTGCCTTCTTTGTCATAGATTAGTTGACCATAGGTGCGTGGGTTTATCTCTGGGCTTTCTGTCCTGTTCCATTGATCTATATTTCTGTTTTTGTGCCAGTACCATACTGTCTTGATTACTGTAGCTTTGTAGTATAGTCTGAAGTCAGGGAGTCTGATTCCTCCAGCTCCGTTTTTTCCCCTCAAGACTGCTTTGGCTATTTGGGGTCTTTTGTCTCCATACAAATTTTAAGATTTTTTGGTTCTAGATCTGTAAAAAATGCCATTGGTAATTTGATAGGGATTGCATTGAATCTGTAGATTGCTTTGGGTAGTATAGTCATTTTCATAATATTGATTCTTCCAATCCAAGAACATGGTATATCTCTCCATCTGTTTGTATCATCCTTAATTTCTTTCATTAGTGTCTTACAGTTTTCTGCATACAGGTCTTTTGTCTTGTTAGGTTGGTTTATTCCTAGGTATTTTATTCTTTTTGTTGCAGTGGTAAATGGGAGTGTTTCCTTAATTTCTCTTTCAGATTTTTCATCATTAGTGTATAGGAATGCAAGAGATTTCTGTTCATTAATTTTGTATCCTGCAACTTTACCAAATTCATTGATTAGCTCTGGTAGTTTTCTGGTGGCATCTTTAGGATTCTCTGTGTAAAAGTATCCGGTCATCTGCAAACAGTGACAGTTTTACTTGTTCTTTTCCTATTTCTTTTTCTTCTTTGAAACTATGTTGAACAATAATGGCAAGAGTGGACATCCTTGTCTTGTTCCTGATCTTAGAGGAAATGCTTCCAGTTTTTCACCATTGAGAATGATGTTTGCTGTGGGTTTGTCGTATATGGCCTTTATTATGTTGAGGTAGGTTCTCTCTGTGCTCACTTTCTGGAGAGTTTTTATCATAAATGGGTGTTGAATTTTGTCAGAAGCTTTTTCTGCATCTATTGAAATGATCATATGGTTTTTGCTTTTTCAATTTGTTAATATGGTGTATCACATTGATTGATTTGCATATATTGAAGAATCCTTGCATCCCTGGGGTAAATCCCACTTGATCATGGTGTATGATCCTTTTAATGTGTTGTTGGATTCTCTTTGCTAGTATTTTGTTGAGGATTTTTGCATCTATATTCATCAGTGATATTGGTCCGTAATTTTCTTTTTTTGTAGTATCTTTGTCTTGTTTTGGTATCAGGGTGATGGTGGCCTCATAGAATGAGTTTGGGAGTGTTCCTTCCTCTGCAATTTTTTGGAAGAGTTTGAGAAGGATGGGTGTTAGCTCTTCTCTAAATGTTTGACAGAATTCGCCTGTGAAGCCATCTGGTCCTGGGCTTTGGTTTGTTGGAAGATTTTTAATCACAGTTTCGATTTCATTCCTTGTGATTGGTCTGTTCATATTTTCTATTTCTTCCTGGTTCAGTCTTGGAAGGTTGTGCCTTTCTAAAAATTTGTCCCTTTCTTCCAGGTTGTCCATTTTAGATTCTCACAAGGAGTGCGCAACCTAGATCCCTCGTGTGCACAGTTCACAGTAGGGTTCACGCTCCTGTGAGAATCTAGTGTCGCAGCTGATGTGACAGGAGCTGGAGCTCAGGTGGTAATGGGAGCGATGGGGAGCGGCTGTAAATGCAGATGAAGCTTCACTCGCTCACCCACCGCTCACCTCCTGCTGTGTGGCCCGGTTCCTAACAGGCCGTGGACCGGTACCAGTCTGTGGCCCGGGGGGTTGGAGACCCCTGCTATATCGTACATCCCCATGACTTGTTTATTTTATAGCTGGAGGTTTGTACCACTTTACCCCCTTCACCTGTGTTTGCCCCAGCCCCCACCCCTCTGTTCTTTGTACCTGTGAGTGTGTTTCCCTTCTGTTTTGTCATCTTTTTTTTTTTTATTGCTTTCCCAGCTGTAATGTTTAAGCTATTTCTGAGTCTCATGAGATTTTTCTTTATTAATAGATTACTTAGTTAACTCAGATTGGGGACTTTCTAAATGTATATTTTGGGAGAAAAGTGGCCTTTTGTAGCTGACGCATGACACTCACGTTATACTAACTTGCTTCGTGTGGACCCACATGAAATTTTTGTCATTGGAAGTTGTAAATTAATTGGTTGATAATGTAGGTGGGTATATTGTTAGTACTTATATTTGGGTGTGAGCTATGTCAACATTAAGTTAGTGATTTGTTTGTGAAAGTGACCTTTTTTCTTTTTCCATAGAGAAATAAGTCATACTGTGCCAGATATATCTATCCATGGCAATCTCTCCTCAGTCCACTGCTCTCTGGATTTGTACAAATACAGGCTGATCCGGGGTTTATTGGAGAACAACCTTGGAGAGCCCATAGAGGAATTCCTGCGGCCTTATGATTTACAGGACCCAAGCATTCATGTGAGTATGATGTTAGGTTCCTCCGTAACTCTCGTGGTCTCAGCTGATGGTCATCCTGGGTATCTGTTCCTCGAAGTTACCTGGGGAAAGAAGATGGAACCACGAGTGAATTAGGCTTCATGACATCGACCCCATTTTTAGATTGGCATCGACTATGAATTGATCAGCATTTCCTCTTCCAGACTGTTCTGAGCGGAGAAGTGTACACGTGCATGAGCTTCCTCATTGATATGGTAAATGTAAGTCTGGAGCTGAAAGATCCAAAAGGAAAAGAAGGTGCTGGGTCCTTAGCCAGGTATGGCTTTAATTATAGTGCTTTACTGTTAGTAATGGTAATACAAATAACACACACATTGTCCTCTGACGTAGAACAGAGGTCGCAGAGTGGTGGTTCACAGCTAAATGAAGATGCTTTTTGTTGGTCTGCGCAGTGCTTTTTTTTTTTTTTTGGGCGGTACACGGGCCTCCCACCGCTGTGGCCTCTCCTGTTGTGGAGCACAGGCTCCAGACGCGCAGGCTCAGTGGCCATGGCTCATGGGCCCAGCCGCTCCGCGGCATGTGGGATCTTCCCGGACCGGGACACGAACCTGTGTCCCCTGCATCGGCAGGCAGACTCTCAACCACTGCGCCACCAGGGAAGCCCCGCGGTGCTTTTTAAAAGTTTAAATTCATCAGTCTCTATCAGTCAAGATAGTTGAGGTTAGGCTGTAGTAAAGGCACTCCAAAATACCAGTGACTTAGAACAGTGACGATGTTTTTTTCTCCTCGTGTTTCATGTCTGTTATGGGTCTTGGGCTGCTCTGCTCACTCTAGTTACTCTGACTGACAGCAGTTTGCTGTGCCAGCAAGAAAAACAATAGCCCTGGAGTGGTCTTGAATGGCAGTGGAATCCCTGGTAAACCCCGTGGGGCTAGAACGTGGTCCCACAGGAGCGCAAAGGAGTCAGGAGGTAGTTTTGCTGTGTGTCTGCATGGGGGAGCCCCAGAGCTATCTGGAGCAGCAGTGATGACTGCCTAACTGGCCAACATTTGAAAACTGGGGAATTGCACATAAAAAGTCTGGATTTCAGCTTTTGAAAAATTAGAAGCTTTGGCAGTACTGGGCCCGTGTTCTCAATTGGAAGCATCTGGAAACTGAGTAACAACTTGGGCAGCCTTTAGATAAGGCATGTGCTTACCCAGCAGTTCACTAATTTATGTCATTTTCTTGGTTAGTGTAGGCCAGGAATTTGCGATTACTGGTATAAAACCCTCAAGAGTGCATTGTATTTTCACACTTGATAATCTTTTCATTTTCATCTCTTGACAGCCATGGAAAGTTGAGCAGATATTACTCCTGTTTTCCAGATAGAGTTTTTGACTAGTGTAAGGTCAATCATATGGCTGGAAAAGTGGTTCAGTATTTGAAAACAGGACTTCAAGTCTAGTAATTTTTCCATGGAAGCACTCTATCTTCTATTTTGTATTTCCCTTAAAAATTCATTCAGGCCCGTATCTAATTCAGCTGATCAGAACATGGTATGGTGGAGCTGGGGTCCCAGATTGATTATCTTGTGAGCCAGCAGTTTTTTCTGATGACTGGTTATGCCCTTAGCTTTTTTTCCAATGTGGAGTAATTCTGTATGGATTGCCCATTGCAGCTTTCTCTGTTATTAAAACAGTGGCAGTTCCAGATGCATTTTCTGTTGTTGCATCAGCTGCATTATTTCTCTGTATGAAAAGTATTTGTTGTGGCAGTTCCCAGTAAACTTTAGTGGTCTTACGTAAAAATTCAGCCGATTCTGGAGAGAGAATCTTCCACGCAGGCTAGGAGTTGACAGATGAAGGACTAAAGGGACCCTTATTATCCCTTGGGGATTATCACAAATATATAGTGTTACTAAACTTAGGTGAGAAATGAGAACGCTAGTGAACCAAGTGTATAATAAATACGTGGTATTGTTATTCCTCACGAAGTTCCTACGGACAAGAGCATCTCCTTGGAAATGGAAGGTGAGACACAAGGCAAAGTGACACTAAATCCATTTTGTGGCCGCTGTTAAAATCTGTGACAGATCTCAGAGTGAAAGTTATTCTTCATAGAACTTAGGCATATTTATGATTTTGTTCTTTTATCTTAAATGTACATAATTTTGTAAAATGGAAGCGTTCAACATCTTGTCTGCTTTCTCCCTTAGATTTGACTTCAAGAAATGTAAACTGCTCTATGAGAGCTTTTCCAACCAAACGAAGTCCGTTAACTTGGTTTCCCATTCCATGATGGCTTTTGACACCCGCTATGCTGGGCAGAAGACCAGTCCTGGCATGACAAACGTATTCACCTGTATCTTTCAGCCCTCTAAGAACAGCAGCACTACCCAAGGATCCATTCAGATCGAACTGCATTTCAGGTAGGGGATCCAGACCCTGACTTTGCCTTTCTTTATCAGGACATTTCCTTCTGTGGACATTGGGCCAAGACCACGTCGGCTTTCGAACATCAAAGGAGCAAGGAATCAGTGGGAAGATAAATAGATAATGGCTTATCAGTGCAGCACACCGTATATTAGTATTCCTGTAACCATGCAGTTTCATTTATTGGCCAAAAGATGTCTCTGTTGCCTTAAAAAAAAGTTGTTTAGAATTAAACCAGATTCTTAAAATTAAGCAGCTGTAGACTGTTTTAATATGTAAAGTGACTTGGGGAAGGAAGAAATTGTGCTTATGTAAGAGGAAAATAAAAGTCTTTTGGTCTATAGAAATAGCAGAAGCGAAAGTGGTTTTGACTTGCATTATTGATTTGTTCCTGCAAGTCTTAATGACTGACTTCTCCATGTAAAAAGAGCTTTAGCCTCTTTGAACTAGATTATGTTTTTCTTCCTGGTATTATGGGAGGCAGTGTTGTGTGTAGAAAGAGCCCATGTTTGCGGATCGTATAGCTGGGCTCAAACCTCGCTCTACCACTTTCTAGTAATGCATCCAAGGACAAGTTCCTTCATCTCTTTCAGCTGCATTTTCATCTTCTATGAAATAGGAAAGAATAACTGTGCCCACCTGACCCACCTCATGCATAGGGTGGAGGTAGTGCTTAAGATATTCTGGCATATACCACTTGGCACAGATGGGAGCTGTTGTGATGATTCCTGATGTAGCTTGTGTTATTTGATGACACACTACTGTTAAGATTTTATGACTAGGTGGGCCTATACTGGAAAACTGAAAAATTAGGTCTGATCGATAGAGATTCAAAAGGAGACCTTTGGAACTGATGTTGGTTTCATTCTCTTAGTGCTTAATGTTATCAGATAAATTGTAAATATAAACCAGTAAGTAAGAAGGCTGGGAAAAACATCTTGGTTAGGCAAAAAAGGAAAAAAAAATTATCAAGATTGTTCTTATATTTGTATGTTTAAATATGTCTGACATTTCAGCGTGCTGTTCAGTGAATTCCTCGGGGTTGAGGTTTTTTTAGGGCGGGGTCGCTATCTCCATATGCCTTTAGGAAGTCTAGCAAAGTAGATATTTAAACTTCTGCATGAACTTTAAAAAAGTTCAGTAATAAGAATGCTAGTTGCCTCTTACTGAGCTGCACCATGGGCCAGGCACTTTACCCACCTTTAACTTAATTCTCACAAGTCTGTCCAGTGGGTCACTTCTTCCCTGTTTTACGGATACCGATATAGAAGCTTGGAGGGGGTTAAATAACTCTTCTAAGATCACACAACCAGTGAATGAAGTAGTCAGAGCTGAGACTTGGGCTTGGGCCTCTGATTTCAAAGCCCGTGTCTTTTCTAACACTTGTCAGGCCTACCACATTTTAGTGATTGGCCTGACTGTAGTCAGATGATAAGCTGGCTGTGATTTGCAGTTCCTTTGTTTGAAGATGATGTTTATTTGAACAGAGGGCTTGCATGTATTGCTCTTTGGTGCATCTGCAGAAACAGTTTCCTTTTGGGTTTGCTTTGCTGTTGATCTGGCTTCCTAAATATCATCTAGTTGTCCCACTTATCATATTTTTAATGTAGAAGGAGCCTTAAAATGTTGATATATTTATATACTGAAGGTGTATAATTTCTTGGAGGCTAGTAATAAAGTCCTACACCTTGGCTCTTGCTAACAGAAATACCATTGTTAGTGATAGGGTTAAAATGTTCTCTTGATTGGAACTTTTGAACGCCTTCTGTGTCTCAAGAAGAATTGCTCTTCTGTTGGGAATTTGTGTGTCAAATATAAATCACTTCACAGTGTTTAAAGCCTTGAAATATTTTCCAGAAAAGGGATCAGACACACTTTGACTTTTCCAGTTAGTTCATGGCTCTGACGATCTGTGTTCAAAATGGGGTGGAAAAATTTTACTGAGGGCAACATTTTTTCTCTATTACAAAAGGGTAAAGTGTTTCTGTGAAAAATGCTGTGTCTGTATGAAGGAGACATGCACCATTGTGCCCTTTTTCTAGAGGCAGTGAGCCAGGTTTAGGAGAAATAAGAGCCTAGAGAGGCCAGCCTTAAAAATATCTCCAAATCAGCTTTTCCTGAATAGAAGCCCCTTTTAGGACTGGGAAGCAGGTATGTGAAGCAGAGCCCCAGAAGTGATTTTGGGCTCATAGAACAAAGTTCAACCCAGAAAACTCTATAGGGGTGTCCCTAGCCCATCCCTCTTCTATCTTACCCATCTCTGCCTGCTGATATACTAACAGGGCCTGGATAAGCCCCTGACCGCACCATGGTTTGAGGCCAGGCCTGAGAGTCCTCCTTGGACTATAATTCTATATTTCACCCCAAATATAGAATTTGGGATAATGAGGACAACAAAACTAATACTCTCTCCCCTTCTCCCGCATCTCTACTTCTAGGGCACTTGGGGTTACACCCACAGTTAATGTAATCTTATCTGTCTACCTTCTTTGGCTGAAAGATATGGGCTTTCAGGCCGGTTCCAGCTAGAAAAACCATTTCATACTAGTATGTAAATTGGATGTTTATAAAGAAGTGATCCTAGACATCAAAGAAAGAGTGCCTCATTGATCTTCTAGAAACAGCCTGTAGGGAAGGGAACTGACATTTTTCGAACCTGTTATGTGCCCGGTGCTTTATCTCTTACAGTGTTATTATTTCTCAGTTTATAAGTGGCGAAGCAGGCTCAGAGAAGGTAGGTGGCTTACCCAAGATAACACAGCTTATAAGTGACAAGATTTAAGCCTGCGCTCTTCCTACTACACCGGCATTTCTCAGCCTCAGCGCTGGTGACATTGTGGGTTAGAACATTCCGTGTTGTGGAGCCTCTCCTGTACGTTGTGGGATGTTTAGCCTCGTCCCTGACTTCTGCCCACCAGATGCCTAGATGCCTGTAGGAACCCCTTCAGTTGTGGCAAAAATGTCTCCAGGGGACAGAATCACCCCGGTTGGGAACTGCTGGACGACGCGCACTCTATTGCTTTCTTACAGCGTATTCCTTTTTGTTGAAGAATCTGACTGACTTCTGAAAACATACACTGAATATTTTATTAAACCCGGATTCAGAGTTTATTGATACTCAAAGTTCAGTTTAGAAAATGCTGGAGTACCACCTGCCCCAATTGAGTCACATATTTGCAAGTTAATGAAATATCATATTTCTCTTTTCCTATTTTATTTTTATGATCTTCCTTCTTGCAGGTCTACAAAGGATTCCTCCTGTTTCACAGTAGTTCTCAACAATCTCCGTGTGTTTCTCATATTTGACTGGCTACTGTTAGTGCACGATTTTCTCCACACCCCCAGTGATATTAAGAAGCAAACTAAAGTTACTCCTTCACGCCACCGTAACTCTAGCAGTGAATCTGCTGTAATTCCCAAAACCGTGAAAAGTGGAGTAGTTACCAAGCGGTCTTCCCTTCCTGTGTCTACTGAAAAGCACCTGGAGGTCAAGGTCAATGTAACAGGTAAGTATATGTAGTTGTGAGTCACTGATTCTTAGTTTGGATATTAGGCTCCATATGTGTCTTACAGGATGACTTTTCTGTTGCCTCTGCATTTTGACACGAGCACTCTTACACATTTGCGTCCTTTGCAGACCAACAGGTGTCAAAGTTCCTGACCTCCGTTTTCAGGTGGGATTGCCTGGCCCACACTGAGCTGACCCACACTGGGCTTCAGGATCTAGTCCCTCTCCTCTGCTGCCCTAATGCATATGCCTGGCCTGAATACCCACCTGGGCAGTGGTCTTTTTTCCCAATGTTAAATCTGGCTTCAATTTTCTGTTTGATCTCTAGGGCCTCAGCAGTTGTACCTTACAGAGTTTAAGCAAAGGTGGTATGTGAACATCTCAGTGTAGAAGATAAATAAGTGAGGGGATTGTTACTTTCTTTACAAAAAGAATATTTTCCTCTACAAGCAGATTTACTACAGTTTTTGTTAACTAGTAGACTCTTACAGTACATCTGTACATAAGATGTACTGTACTAAGATATACTATTTATTGTTCTGTCTGTGATATACCCTATCTACTGCTCAGTGGTTTGGAAGAAGCTGGAGAGCACACTGCACTTGAAGTGGATTTAGTTTCAAAAGTTCAATTTATACATGTTTTTTGATGAAAACGAAAAGTAAATTTGCCATGTACAGATGAATAGAAAACTGTCTGTATCTACTAATTAAAAAAAGTCTACGTTAAATTAGTCCACATTCTTTGTAAACAACTTAAACAGCTACATAGATGACCTAGTGCTTTATGCTGCCTAGCCAACATTAGTATCTGAATCCACTTCCTGGGATTTTTAAAACAAGTCGTCATTTGGCGAGGGAGCTTCTGAATGTCTGTTCTGCCTCCCAGGAGACCTAGCTTAAAACTATATGCTAAAGAGAGAAACTGCATCCCAGTCTTTTCTGCCTGTGCAGTGCTCTGTCAGCTCAGCTGTGGCTGGCCAGATACAGAGAACTTGTTCGGGGTGGGAGTGAAGCGAGTGTCGGCAGGCGTCCTGCAGAACGCACCTTTCTGGCCGATGTGTCAGCCCCCGCCCAGTAAACGTGCTGCCTGGTTTGCGACAGCCTGCTGCTTTCCCCCTCACAGCTTTGGCTTAGTTGACAATGCCGTCCTTTCCAGGCACGGAGTTTGTGGTCGTTGAAGATGTGTCCTGCTTCGATACCAACGCCATCATTCTCAAAGGCACCACAGTGCTCACCTATAAGCCCCGGTTTGTCGATCGGCCCTTTTCAGGAAGTTTGTTTGGCATTGAGGTAAGAAGTCTGTGTGTTGATTGAAACACTAAATGTTTGGCTCAAGAGAAAAGCATCTGGAGGAGAATTTTACCTCCTAAACTTTCATTCAGGGAAATAATGAATGGGATTGGAGGGCCCTTGTCCTCGTCTCTTCATTTTCTCCTCAAATCTACCAGGTTATTCTAATGTGTGAATTCAGTCGCCCAGTGTCAGGCTGTGAATGTGTGGAGGGACTTTTACCTCTTTCTCTCTCGCCCTCCCTTCCTCAGAAAGTTCGAGGAAACTCTTCTAGTCCCCATTACCCTGCCGGGCTCCTTGTTGTGTCCTCTAGTTCTGCAGGTCTAGGCCCTGGCGAACTGTGAAGGTGAGGAAGGGGTCCTTGTTGCTCCTGTATCCCCTTCCCCCCACGTTCAGTGCTTGTCCCTCCAAAGACCTAGGGCTTTATGGTCATGGAAACTTGTCTATAAAAGTGTTAAGGACTTTTTGTGTTATCCTTCTGGGAATATCTGATGTATAAAAGGGCACGTCTAGAGAGTCAGGCCTGACCTAAAGGACTGAGTCTCTAATAGAGGTGCTTGTGGTTCTGATCTGATCTCATGAAGGGGCTGATTTGCACTGGGATGGCTTTTGTAGCCAGAAAATTACATTATACAATGTCCAGCAGAAACTGCTCTGCCTCTTTTTAAGCCAGGATGTGTGGAGACAGAAGGAGAAACGAGGTAGATTATTATCTCTGTCAAATGTTCTTAAGTCACTGATCTCAACTAACATTCCTCTTGTTAGAATATTAGAATATTTGGTTAGGGATACTCATCATTTCCTTCCCATTTATGATTAAGCTTTTTCGTACCCAGTTCTTTCCAGTGGTATTTCAGAGGTTGAACGAACAAAAATTATTTTCACTGTCAGCAGCATATGGAACTTCTTTTTTTTTTTTTTCTGGTCAGAAATAGCTGAATAAAACCTGTAGAGATTTTATTTCTCTACCACTTGTTTCTCTCATGTAAAGAAACCTCAGTGTGAGAGGAGAGGGATTTGCATGCTGGTGTGATGTGATGTGAGTTGGTCGTGAAATTGCGATTCATCTGCTTTCCAAGCCACCACAATACCAGCTTGGAATGGAAAAGTTTAGTGATTAATTAATGAACTGTCAGGTACCGTTGGGTTTTGTGTAGCAGAAGCCCCTGAAGGAAAAAGGAAAACGAAACTTTCCTGCTCCAAACCCTTAGAAAAACTACATGGCAAAATATTTGAGATTCCTGGAAATTCCTTTCAATCTTGTTCTTTAGGCAGCACAATTGGATCTGAATCTTAAGACCTCCCTAATACGTCATTGGGGGAGAACTTATAAAGAAAGCAAAATGATGAGTTAATCTCGAATACAGCAGAGGACCTTGGTGGCGCGTGTTTTTCAGTAGCACTAGAAAATGCCAAAAAGCGGGGAGGGAGCAAGGGAGACCAAAGCAATGCTTTCTTCTGTCTTCTTGAGCGTGCAACATAATTTGGTCGTAGGATGGTACCCTTTTCTCCCTTTTCTCCCCCCTTTTCTCCCCCCATAAATGTTTTTTTTTTAAATTATAGAACATTTCAAACATACACAAAGTAAACAATAATATAATGAACCCTTGTGTACCTTTCACCTAGGTTCAAAAATTAATGTATTTATTTTCAGTTGTGAAAGTAACAACTATATTACATAAAATTAGGGAAGGGGAGGGGAAAAAATCACCTATCCCACCTTACATAATCTCTCTTGACATTTTGATGTGTTTCTTTCCTTATAGTTATGGCGTAATATTATTTTGATTGGGCTGCTTTTTCACATAACCTATATTGTAACTGTCTTCTTATGTTTCATATGGTCTTTTAAACCGTTCCTTTTAAATGGCCACAAAATATTCCGAGTAGATGTGATAAAACTTTGGTTGCTCTTAATTTTTTGATTAACTGTTAAATAATGGTTCAGTGAATTTTTCTGTGTTTTGCATTATTTCCTTGGGCTAGTTCCTAGTAAGAAGTAGGATTACTGGATCAAAGGGTGTGATGTTTTTAAGCCTCTTGTTACATATTGCTAAACTGCCTTTCCCACAGGCGAACCACTGCGCTCCTGGCAGTGGGTGAGAGCCTCAGCCTCCCTCTTCACAATGTTCATTTCAGTGGTTGCTCTGGGCTTTTGATATTATAGGGCTGAGTGCTTCTGAGACGGTCTCCTTTTCTCCTGATGGTTAGACTCTTCCTGAATCAGACATTAATTCCTGCCATATTGCATTTCACTCTCTAGGTGTTTTCATGCCGACTAGGAAATGAGCAAGACACAGCTCTTTCAATTGTTGATCCAGTACAAATTCAAGTGGAGCTGGTGGGGAATTCTTCTTACCAGAATAGTTCAGGATTGATGGATGCATTCAATAGTGAAGACTTCCCACCTGTCTTAGAGGTAATGATGACAAATCTGTGTAACACACTGAGACACTCGCAAACACTTTCCTTTGCTTGAACTGCTTACTTAACTCTGCCAAACTCAACAACATTTTCGTTACTTCAGCAAATACAAAATAAATATGGCAGTGTCTCTGCCCTAGAAGATCTTTCAGTCTTGTGGAGGATAAAAGACCTTTTAATTGTCTGGTGTGATCTTGAAGTTCTATAAAACTTTACAGAAAGCAGAGTTAGGAATATTGACTGTGAGTGAAGCTAAAAGTGAGTCTGATCAGAGGGGTAGGATGTAAATAGGCCGAGAAGGAGAGCATTCCAAATTAGGAAGCAGCAGAGTCAGGGGCAGAAATGGCCCAGCAGACCTGAGACCGAGGGAGGTCTCACTAGAAGAAAGAAGTCTATAGGGCAGTGAGGAGGAGAGGGGAGGAGAAGCAGAGCAGGTGAAGCCAGGCAGGGACGGCTTAAGACTGATGTTATATTTCTTCGGTAGAGGGAGAATCATTAATTAGTAATCCATCTGAACCGTAGGAGGATTGAAAGAGAGAGAAAAGCCATTCTGATTTTCGGGCTTCAAAAATAATGAAAAATAAGTAAGAAATAAAGCACTATACCCAGCCTTCAAACAGACATCCCATTTTAAAGTGGTCTTGTGTTGGTGTCTGTACTCCTTTTACCGGTGGTAGCTGAGTTGCTGTTGTCTGAGGAGGACCAGATTTTCAGAAATATTAATGTGGAACATGACTCATTTAAAGTTCTGTTTGAATAAAGGAGAGATAAATTTTGTTGGGTGGTCAGAGATTTTAAAAAATTAAATAGATCAAAGCAAAATGGATTAACAGAGTGTTGCTAATAGGTGATCCTGTCTCCACCAGAGCCATTCTCTGATTCTCTGCTTTGATGATTAATGTGCTTGTATGAAAATCATTCTACTGAAGTATTAAGTGCTCTAGTAATTTTCCTTGCTTAGTATTTTGTATTTGGTACAGTTTTGTGGCATTTGACCTCACAGCTGGGACATTTTACCTCATGGCTATTAATGCTTAATTTCAAGATCTCCCCTGTCTTCACAATGAGAAATGTCTGTTGGATTTCTAGAACTTGAATTAGAGTGATACTTGTAAGAGGTGTGGACACAAAAGCAAGTGCAACTTTAAAAACTGCCACCTTTTAAATTTTGTTAGATTCAGTTACAGGCCCTGGATATCAGACTCTCCTATAATGATGTTCAGCTGTTTCTTGCCATTGCAAAATCCATCCCAGAGCAAGCTAATGCTGCAGTACCAGACACAGTGGCCTTGGACGCCAACTCCTTCAGCACTTACCTTCCTGGTGCATCTCGAAGGGGAGAGGAAATCAGAGAAGGGACAAGACACACCTTAGACCCTGTCTTGGGTAAGTATTAACCATAAAACCCACTCAGTCTTCCCAAAACTCCCCTTCTTTTTAACTTTTCAGATTTTCTTTTGCACAGTTAAATTGTTCAGGGTAGAATTGTGTCATTAAGTATAATTGTAGGTCATAAGTATGACTGTCTAATTTTTTTTAATTTAAAAATGAACAGCCCAAACCAACTGTTCTAGCCTACAGTATTTTTCCTTTTACAGTTTCTTCCAGAGATATGGATAATGCTAAGGTTTAGTTTTAAACTTCAAGTTTTCCTCCCAAGTTATATGGATAATAATACTAAGTTTCAGTTGTAAGCATTTAAAAGACAGCCAATATAGGGAAAAGACTTAAAAATTTCAGGGTACAGTTGATAAATTCTAATTAGGAGCTACTTTTGCCTATAGCAGTGCAGTGTTTGAGTCCCCAGTTTCTGGATTTCTTTTCTTGTTTTTTTTGGTTCTTTTTTGCTTCAATTAGTCTGTGGGTTAATTTACATTAAATTACTTACAAAAATATATATACCATTTCCCGCCCCCCCCCCAGAGTTACAACTGGCTAGACTGCAGGAGCTGGGGTTTGGCATGGATGACTGCCGCAAAGCTCTCTTGGTGTGTCAAGGTAATTTGAATAAGGCTTTCCTTTATCAGCTGTTTATCTTGATAATGTTTATCTTTCCATGAGCTGGAGTGTGTTTTGGAGACCCTCCATGATTTTCTGTGGGCTGAAGATAACTTGGGCCAGTAATAATGAGACACAGGATTTTATAGTGGACATGGCTGTGGGCTCTGGAGCTGACTGCCTGACTTCAGGTCCTTACTCGCCACCTGCTGGCTACTTGTTCGTGACTTGGGCAAGTTTCATGTCTCTGTACCCGTGCTTCCTTATCTGTAGAGTGAGGATAAGAGGACATCCCTCAGAGGTTTGAAATAAAGAAGTCACTCTATGCAAAGGACATGAGAAGGTACCTGACACACAGCATGTGCTCTGTAGATGTTAGCACTGTTGCTAGTGGGAGTGGTAATGGCAGTGACGCTGGTAGGCATGGCCATTTATTGAGTTCCTCTGGGCCTAGTCCTGCTTCTTGTTGAATCCTCATACCCTTGGAGGCAGGCATCATTACCCTCACTCCAGTTGGAGAAACCAGCTCAGATAGGGTACATAAACTCGTCTCAGGCCACCTGTTAATGCGGGGTGGGATGGGTTTAAAGCCAGGTGTGCCCGTGTTCTTTCCTCTGCATCACACTACCTCTCCACCTCCCTCTTTGTTCCCCTTTCTCTTCAAATCAGAGATACAGCAAGAGCTGTATTTTTTCCCAGTCTTGATACTTGCATGTATATTCTGTCTTTTTATTTCTCTATGTACTGTATACAGGCAGACCTTGGAGATATTGGGGGTTCAGTTTCAGACCACCGCAATAAAGAAAATATTGCAATAGAGCGAGTCATACAAATTTTTTGGCTTCCCGGTGCATATAAAAGTTACGTTTACACTATACTGTAGTCTGTTGAGCGTGCAGTAGCGTTATGTCTTAAAAATGTGCATGTCTTAATTAAGTAATGCTGTTGGAAAATGGTGCCGGTATACCTGCTCGACACAGGGTTGCCACAAATCTTCAATCTGTAAAAAGCACAGTATTAGCAAAGTGCAATAAAACGAGGTATGCCCGTGTATCCAACATACGTGTGTGTGTGTGTGTGTATACACACACACGTAATATTATACATGTTGGTAGATCGTATTGCAAATAACAATTTTATAGAATTATAATTACAATTTTATTAAAATATATACTTAATAGCAGCGTCTTCCCGTGTCATTAACATTATTTGTAAACATTGATTTTTTTACATTTGATCAGAGGATACAGTATGATTTAACCATTCTTAAGTTGTTTTTCATTCTTTCATTATCATACACAATTCTGTAATAAATATTTTTGTGTATGAACTTTTGTCTACATCTTTTTAACTGTTTCTTTGGTAGTGAGACTTCATATTGTAAAAACTGGATCAGAGAATATAGATATATTTTTCAGCCTCTTTGCTTGAATTGACAAATCTTTTTTGAAAAGGATTGTACCAGGTTAAACTTTGACCACTTAACATGGTTTCATCACAATTGTTTGCATTACCTGTCTCTTTCCTCTGGAGAAAATGAAGGTAGACCTAGTTATCTTGTGTTCCTTAGTTTTGTTTTTACCTAGTCATCATTGCTTCTTGGTTTAATTAACTTCATACCCCTTAATGTTTACATTTCTTACTTTTACTCTTTCTTTAACAATTCAAACACGTTAGAAAAATTTCTAAGAGCCTTTTGGATTTCAATTTTTATTTCTTTAGTAACTAAGGTTTATTTCCATCAATAATGAAGATGATAATACCAACTAATGTTTATAGAGCCTTTGTTATATGCCAGGCTCTGATCTGAGAACCTCCCACGTACTCATTTGTTTCCTCCTCATGTCCGTCCTGTAAGCGGGTGCTGTCGGGCATAGAGAGATCAAGTAACTTGTCCAAGATCCAACAGCTGGTAAGTGCCAAGATCAGAAGCCAGGCCATCTTGCTCCAAAGCCCATGCCCTTTACCACTTACCACCATTACATGCACTGGCCTCTGGTAATTTATAAGTGTGGGGTTGCATTGCTTTTCTTTTTTCTGTTCTGTTCTTTTTTAGCTTTAGCAATCTGGTTGTGTTCAGGGGGTGTTATTTAATAGTTTTATATTACACACATGGTTGAGAAGACAAAGTATGTACAACGTAAGACATTTGAGAACACTTAACAAAGCAGCACATCAGGATATGCAAGACTACATAGGGAAGATTAAGTATTATAGTACCGAGTGGCACCTGGAATGTTGGATCCTCTCCTTTCCTCTTTTCTCGTCTCCTTCAACAGATGTCACAGTAGAGGAAGGATGGCTTCCTGGAGACATTTTGAGCCAGGTCATGAAAGGTGCGGTAAACTTGAGTGGAGGTGTGCAGCAAAGAGGGCCTTGTTCTGTTTGCTAAAGAGCAGGATTCCTGTTATTGTGCTCTTTTTTCTTTGTTATGTCTGTCTGGCATTAAGGTTCTCTTGGGCTGTCCAGTAGGTCCCTATCAAATGTATTTCTCTGTTTCCTCTCTGATTTGCTTGAGTAGCTGTGGGAACGGATTGAACTGATCACCTTTTAATTTCTTTGCAGGTCAACTGAAAAAGGCAGCAAGTTGGCTGTTCAAGAATGCTGAACCCCTGACGTCTCTTTCCCTGGCCTCTAACAGCCGAGAGGGCCAGGTGGCTGCACCGGCACGGTTGATCTCGGGCGTGGAGATGAAAGCTGAGAGCGTGTGCATCTGCTTTATCGACGACTGCATGGACTGCGACGTCCCTCTCGCTGAGCTCACCTTCTCCCGTGAGTGCTCGCCCGACCCTCGGGTTCATCGAGAAGATGTGCAGTGAACCACCGTCTTTTCTTCACGTTGTTCGTGCTCTCCCGTACTTAATAGAATGGGAGAAATTTAGATGATGGTTTTACATATGTTTTCCATTATTTGTATTTTAAAGAAACGTGTATTTATTTGCCATATGTGGCCTTCAGACCATGGCTTGGGAATAATAGAAATTGTCATTGATGAAATTTCTGTTCTATTAACAGCTCTAGTTAAATAATTCCTGATCTCTCCATTTTGTTTATCTTTTCGTGTATCTAAAGGTTGTAGGGAGTACTGTTATTAAAGGAATTTAAAAGATAAGCTTAGAAAGTAGTGTTTCCAAGCTGTATGTCTTTTGAAAATTAAAAAACACAGAGGCTCACCAGAGTCTCCTCCGTAGGCCGGGTAGGAGGTGAAACCCTATTCACCTGAGAGCCGTCCTTCAGCAGAGTGGAGACCAGGGCAGGAGGGCTTTATCCTCAATCGCATCTTTGCAAGCTGTGTCAGATGAGGCTTCTGAGGAGAGTAAAGGAGAATCTTACCGATGTGTTTACTTTTAATTTTCTTTTGTTTTGATCTTGCTAGCCTCTTTTCCCTTCAAGGAAAAGTTGGTTCTGGGGATTTAATTTGACCTTTTACACATTGTAGAGATTTTCTTTTTCCTTGTGCTTCTAGCCACCACAAGGCCCACTTGATTGAAACTAACAACTGGAATTTTGACTGTTTCCATGAGTATCTTTTCTGCAGAAAATAATTATTTCTTATTTTTCTACGGTAATCTTGAAATTTTGAGCTAATATTTATGAAGGCATGACTGTTCTCAATTATTCTACCTTCTTTTCAGATATTCAGGTAGAAATGTTTTTTAATGTTCCCACAGGCTTGAGATACAGCTGGATGCTGGGGCTGGTATTGGTGGGGGGGCAAATGAGGCATTTACCTCATTCACAACATTTAAAGGGGTACCACAAAACTCAGTAATTAAGATAAATGATATTTTAATGGAGTATTTTTAAAAATCAGAATTTATTAAAAAAACCATGATGAACAAAATATCAAATTTTGATACATCTGTGTGTTCTCCTATAAGATCATCAGTGGTAGCTGTAACTAACATCTCTTTGTTTTATTTTTATTAAGGTAACATCAGTTTATAACATTATATAAGTTTCTCGTGTACAGTATTATATTTCCATTTCTGTATACATTACCGTGTGCTCACTACCAAAAATTTAGTTCCTGTCCATCACCATACAGTTGATCACCCCTGCTCTCGCCCCTGTCCCTTCTCTGGTAACCACTACTGTTCTCTGTATCTGTGTGTTTGTTTTTCTAACATCTCTTTTATATGATTTGTCAGCAAAAGAAAGTTTTGGTTGTTCCCGCCCTGCCACTGCAATAAGATTTGCTTTCATTGCAGGTCTGAATTTTCTGCAGCATGTAAGAACTAGCCCTGAAGGCTATGCCCACTTCACCCTTTCTGGAGATTATTATAACCGTGCTCTGTCAGGTCAGTATAATTATCATGGGATTTAAAAAATACACTTCGACATTTGCCTGGGCCTATTTCTACATAAATTCTACATGAGGCAAAGGGGTGGGATAGGACAGGGAAAGGTGAAAAATAAGTGACTGCACAAGCACGAAAGATACAGATTTTTCATATTTCTAAGAATATATTTGATAAGTCACAACTGAATTCTTTAAAAAGGAGTTTCGGTAGTTAATTCCTTTTCATCCTGGAGTTTGGCTTATTTCAGAACATGAAATTGCTCAATTGTGAAGGATCATTCGTCTGGCCCTGATAGTAGCTAAATTTCAAGTGATATTTAAGCCCATAAGCATTTTAAACTTCAGGCCTCCTCACTCCCTATTGGACTTGTTTGTCTCATTAGAAGAGTACTGAGTCAGTGACAATGTATAACCTGCCGTACCTACTCCCTAGAGTAGGACACAGTTGATCAGGGCAAGCTGTTCTTCCAGAGACATAAACTTGGATATACTACAAGGCATTTCCAGGTTTCTTTCCTTCCATTGGAAAGACCAAGATAAGGGCCTATACAGATGGACATTCAGGAACCATCCTGTATCAGGGCTGAATAGTTTGAGCTGTGACGTTCTTTGCTTAAGAGAGTTCTTCGTAGGTGTGGGTGGAGTAAACCAAGTTGTGTCGAAGAGGGGTTGCTCCCTTGATGTCATTGGAAAGTTAAGCTTCCAGTGTGTTGTGCTGCTGCTGATTGTTCTAGAGTACGTGTCACATTCGATTTTATATGTTAGTTAACATTCTCCCCTCTCTGATCTGGATTCACTTAAAGGCAACACTCTTACTTCCTAATTGTTCAAAATGTTTAACTTCAGAATAATGGCCCAAGCCTTGCTAGTTAAGAGAAAGTTTTGCAGGGCATATGGTAGCTATTTTTTTGAGAATCATTTATTTTCCCAGAGCAAATATTGCTTACTTTTAAAGTTGCATGAACACATTCAGGTCACTAGTGCTAAATGGTGTGAGGAGATGAATGTACCGACATTATGCTACATGTTAGATTGGATTTGTATTGGTAAATCACCTTATCTATGGCCGATGGAGTGTATTTAGAAAACTGTTAAAAATTAACTGGCCTTGAAAAGTTGTCTTTAAAACTACAGTGAGATACCATTTTTCTCACCCAGTGGACTGGCAAAAAGGAAGTGTGACACTACTAAGTATAGTGAAGATTTGAGCCCTAGAACTCTTACTTCCTGCTGTCAGAATTGTAAATTGGGACAACCACTTTGGAAAACAGTTTGACATGACTTAGAAGCATACTCAGCAATCCTTCAATATACTTCTTCTAGACCTGTACCCTAGAGAATCTCCTGTCTATGAGTACTAGGAAACAAGTACAAGACTGCTTCCAGAGTGGTCTTCCTAATAGCAGCAGAACTGGAATCAAGTGAAATGTCTCCTAGCAGTAGAATAGATAAATAAACTGTGGTATGTTCATAAGTGGATTACAGTTCAGAGGTGAAGATAATGTACCACAGCTACATGGCATCAGTGTGAGTGAATCTCAAAGAATGCTATTGAGCAAAAATAGAAACTTGCAGAAGAATACACACGGGGACTTCCCTGGTGGTCCAGTGGTTAAGAATCCCCCTTCCAATGCAGGGGATGCGGGTTCGATCCCTAGTCGGGGAACTAAGATCCCACATGCTGTGGGGCAACGCAACAAAGATCCCGCATGCTGCAACTAGGACCTGATGCAGCCAAATAAATAAATAAATGGAAAAAAAAAAAGAAAAAGAATACACACTGTTGGATTCTGTTTATGTGAAGATCCCTAACAGGACAAACTATGTATTCTTAAGAAATGTATACATAGGTGGTAAAAGTATAAAGAGCAAGGAAATGATTAAAAATTCAAGCTAATGGTTACTTGGAGTCGGGTAGAAGAGGTTTGGTGGGGAGTGGTACTCAGGGGCTTCAGAGGCACATATAATTTTCTGTTAAGCTGAATAGTGAGTACGTGAGTGTTTGCAGTAATCTTATTCTTTAAACCATACATATATGTTGTTTATATATAACTTTTGTACATATGACACATTTTAAAATAAAAATTTGGAAAAATTTAAGTTAATGAATTTCAAGTATACCTATTTATTCAGCCAATGGGTTCTTGATGTAAGCAGGGTAATCAAATTTAGTAGTTACTTCAGCCGCTGACACTATTTTTCCAACCTGAGTCTGAGACACTTTTTTTCTACTTGAATATGTCAAAAACAGGTCCTGCCTGCTCTTAAATAGAAGAGGGCACATACCCCCTGCCTTCCTTCCTCCCACCTCTGGGAGACCATGGTTGGGGTGCATGTATGCTCTTGTACTCATGTCCTTGAGACAGCACAGACATTTGTAAGGTGACCTGCAGCTAAAGATGGTGTCTCCATTGTGAAATCAAGTTGGAAATAGAAAGCTATTAGCTATAGTATGTCCTTGCTGAGCATTTGTGAATGGTGTTCCCCTGTAAACTCTTGATATCTGCTGAGCAGATGTCTTATTTCCTGTGTTCTTTTAGGCTGGGAGCCATTTATTGAGCCCTGGCCGTGCTCTGTATCCTGGCAACAACAGGCAGCTAGTCGTCTCCATCCTCCTCGGCTGAAGCTGGAAGTCAAGGCCAAACACCGTTTGGATATCAATATCACCTCTGTACTAATTGGTGAGTGGAAAGCTGTCTTTAGAACATTGTTACCTTTCTGTGCGTAAGTCCCTTGTCTGGAAGACTGTTATTCCTGGTTTAGCAAATACTTGGGCCCATACCAGACAGTTTACTTATCACGGCTGCTTTCCTGGTAAACCCTAACCTGGCCTCATAATGCTTCTCAACCCATAGCTCTGGAGGTGGCATCCCATATTAATCCTCTCAGAGATCAAGCAAGAGCTTAGACTACATGGGAAACATTCATGTCCATGACAAACTTTCTCCCCATGATGCTTGGTCACTGGGACTTATTAAATGTCCTAGAAGTGAGTTTAGATTCGTTTCTCTCAGACTATTCACAGAATAATTCTTAAAAGGTATAATTTTGATTGTCTGTAGCAGGGTAGGTTGCTTGTGCTGTTTCCCATCAAGTAGCATGTTGACCTAACTCTGAAAATCACTGAGTTAAAGGGTTGCCAAGCTAATGGTGTGTGTTCTGAAAGTTTCTTTGACAACACTGAAATGTACATTCCTGGATTTGATGTAGTGTGTCAGAATCTTGTCTCTATACTTGCCTTTATATCAAAAGAAGAGTAACATCATCATACAGTCAGGTAGTGCCTACTTACACTATGAAAACTGCACTCGACTCTTTGAGTTACTGATCTACAGGATCTGATTTTTTGTAACACGGTAGTTACCTCTGAGTGATAGATAACACATACTACAGTTGTGCCTCAGTATCCAAAGGGATTGGTTCCAGTACCACACCCCATACCCCTCACCCACCCCCCACCCAAATCTGTGGATGCTCAAGTCCCTTGTAATAAAATGGCCTAGTACAATGAATGCAGTTGGCCCTCTGTATCCGCTGAAAACCCCACAGATAGGGAGGGCATACTACATTGAAAATCTATGCGCTTTCTTCAGTGTATGTGTTGGGTTGAGGCTCATAGAATATTCATTGGCTTATTCCATGTCCGACTAGGATGGAGAGAATGTTTAGTGAAATGGGACTGTAAGTTTATTGATCCCCAGATTTTAAAACCACTGTTATTTCATTAATTCCACCAACGTAATAGTAAATTGATCTCATGATTCTTCCATATTATTTTGGTCCCCATGTTATTTCTTATATAATCTGTTCATCTGGAAGTTTAGATAAAGTTTGGGACTCTTCTTTGAAAAGCTATAGTAAACGAGAGCTAACCTCACAAGAGTTCTATTGCTATTTCTGATGAGTATCTAATTAAAAATATCTTCCAAAAAGCATTCTTGTCAGTGGTAAAACTGTTCTTTTTTTAACCTTTAATTCCTTATTCCTAAAACTGTGCTGAAACCCAGAAACATTGCGGTGACCTCTTAGTGTTTAAATAAATATCATTTCTGTAGCTGAATATTGGAGCTGAAAAACAGAAACTAATCATTCTTGTTTTAAAAAGTGTAGTACTCTATGAATGACCCAATTTCATTCCTTTTTATGGCTGAGTGGGAAGGAAATCCCAAAAAAGAGGAGATGTGTGTATATGTATAGCTGATTCACTTTCCTGTACAGAAGAAACTAACACAACATTGTAAAGCAACTATACTCCAATAAAAATTAATTTAAAAAATAAATAAAAAGTGTAGTGCTTTAATTAGTATAAAAGGTCTTTATCCAAGTGTGGTGTGTAATTATTTTGCTCTTCCCGTTATGATTCTCCTCTCAAAAAAGTAAAACCACTCCTGGACAGTTGTCAGCTGGATTTCAGCCTCCTGAGTTTGGTGGTTTTTTAAATAGCCTCCTACTGGTCTTTCTGTCTCCAAACCCTGCCCCTTAGCATGGCATGTCATGCTGTTCACAAAGCAAGTTGTTCTCTTTTCTAGACTTCTTTGCTATGTCTCTATAGCCCAGTATGTTGTACCAAGTCACACCAGAGTATTCAGTGTTCCCTAAATGTGCCATGTACTTTCATGTCTTGAAGTCTGCATATGCTGTTCTCTCTGTCTGGAATGTCCCTGTATCCCTAATCCTATTGGTAACCCTACCTATTCTTCAAGACCCCGAACAAAGGTCCTTACCTCTCTGAAGATTGCCATGTGCTTTGGTGTGTATTCTTCCACTTCTGCCAGAGCAGAATAAATCTTCCCCTGTTCTGTGCTCCCATAGCATTTTATTTGTATCTTTGTTTTAGCTCCTTTCACATTGTGATATAGTTTTGTGATGGTGACTGTTTTGTTAATGTTAATTTCTTCCAGTGGAGTATGAGGTTCTTCAGGGGACCAGCTTTCTCAGAATCTAGTGTGGTGCCTAGCGTTTAGTCAGACATTCGATAAAAGCTTGTTTTGCTGAATTGAAGTCATCTGACTTGAACACCCAATCCTTTCTACTTCTGTTCTTAATTATCTTTGGGGACTTTTTTCTAGACCAATATATAAGTACCAAGGAATCGTGGATGGCAGATTACTGTAAACAGGACAAGGAAATAGATTCAACCACATCGGAAGACTGGATGGGCTCTTCAGTGGATCCTCCATGCTTTGGACAAAGTAAGATTTTTCTCTACAAATGTTTGACTAAATCACCTTTGATCTACAGAGCCATGTTTAATTGAGAAATTCAAATAGAACCATCATTTTCTATGGAAAAACCTACAGGAAATTCTGTCTTCTGTAGTTCTGTTTTAGTCTTTGGAAGGGACATTTTTTCTGGCACAAAACGCTGAACTCTTAATGTGAGCTCTAGTTTCACCATTGTGGGAGAGGAAGGACCTGCAGTATGCAATTCCTAAGTTCTGGTCATGTGGCACGTGAACTGGGGCACCTGGAGATGCATCAGGAGTGGCCATTGGTCAGTTTGTGTTTTACTCTTCAGAACATTTTAATTGATTGGACTTTAAGAACATCTTTTCAGTTTTGTAAATCTAGAGACAGAGAGGTTGGATATATTCTTGAAGAGAGGGAGGGCCGGCTCCCACGTGGAAGCAAGTGTTTAAAGGGGGGCCCTGTATTATAAAGTAGAAGAGAATTGAATACCCAGCCTCTTGAAGAAAGAGGAGTCAGTGTGTTCTCTGTTAACGATGTTTTCTTTCCTTATTTAATGCTTCGCCATGGAGCTCTGATTTCCTCAGAGCTGGGGAGATTGTGATGGCCAACTGCGTGGTCCTTAGTTGTTCCACAAGCCATTGTCATCCAAATTCAACTCAGCCCCAGTTCTTTCAGTGTGGTTTCTTTGGGGAGTTTTGGCTGGACTTCACATAGTTCATGAATACTTAACTGTTCCATCTGGTCTGCAAACGTGTCATGGGAAGATGGATTTTCTTAGTGTACGAAGTATTTGGTTCGTCTCTCCTCAGGGTGTATAAATGGACTTTCTATCTGCCTTGTACTTCTCGGAGGAGGGACAAGGACACGTCAGCTCTGCTTGCTCTCTGTATTCCCAGGCTGTTGCTTCTGAGTCTCAAGGCCATTGCTTAGGAGCCAGGGCTTTTCAGATATCATCAGCTTCAATTCTGGCTCCTCCTCTAACCTTCCCAATTTGTGTGTCAAGAGAATGTAACGTAGTCTACCCAGAAGACTCTGAATAATCTTTGTAATATGTAATGTGTCCTAGAGAATGTGTTTCTAAAAACATTATTCATGCAGAGGGATCTTAAATCCAGACTCAGTGCAAACACTAGGAAGGCCGAATCTTCAGGATTCTGATGAAGGAGTTTTCTTTTGTCCCTCTCCCACCGCTCCCCTCCCTCTTTATTTTAACATCTCCTCCTTTTTTTTTATAGTTAATAAGCTACCTTATTTATGTTAAATGCCTGCTAAATTAAATCTGGATTTTTATTTACTTACACATCTTTATGGTTACTTAGGCTTATAAAGGTGTAATGTATCTTTTTTATTAGGCATACACGAACATACCTAAATTTCCAAACCTCTTTACTTATTAAGAATTCTTGGATGGTAGAATAGCAGATGGGATTGTATTCTCTTACTAGGCCTACTAAAATAATTGTTGGGCATTCGTTTTGAAAGTCAGGAGGTTTGAATCTTGTTGAACTGATCACAAACCTTCAGCTCTTATTTAAGAATATTTAGTCACATTCCCCCCAAATTTGTGTATTTTATTCAGGTCAGCTTCAAAATGAGCCCTTGACTTAGAGGTTCTTAATATGAAATTCAGCCTAAGGGAGCTGCTGATTTCTTACTGTTCCTTTAGCAGGGGAAAGAAAATAATGGCCTCATTTTTGACATAATTATTGGCTTTGTTCAGGAAGGGCTGAGATTCTGCAAGTACACCTGGGTGGTATGGCACCTTAATTATTAGTTCATTAGTTTTGTATTCAAGGACATTTTGTGGAAATAACAACAACAAAAAAAAAATTCTAAAAGCTTCCATGTTTAATGTATAATATAAATAATACCATGAGATAACTTCTCAGAAGAGATTGTTGAAACTTGGAACACAGACTGATTCTTTCCCTTGAATTTTTGAGACCCGTGGGGGATTAGCATTCTACTGCTACTGCCTTTTCCAATTGGAATGGAGCGACTCCCACTAAAATCTGTACTGATTGCTCTTGGTAACTTTTCTATGCCATGTGAGAACATACATGCTTTAAATTAAAAATCCTCAAAAGGCTTGTCATTCTGTTCAAGTGACTGTGAGTACATTTTCTTTCCCCGATTGAGAAAAAAAAGGAGCATGCTCTGTTAGCACAGCCTCCACATTAAAAGCCAGCATAAAAACTGTCTTGCTCACCTTGTCAAGTACCTCCGTAGCTCTCAGTAGTCACTAAAGGAATGAGCCTGTAAGTGCATGATGCTTGCTATTTTTGTAATGTTCTCTATTTGTGCTTATGTTCTGGAGATGTCTTCTTTTTCACTATATTGATTCTTATGCTCTAACGTTGTCTCTCCTGTCTACCAGGCCTCCCCCTTGTCTACCTTAGAACTAGGAGTACAGCCAGTCTGACTAACCTAGAGCACCAGATCTATGCTAGAGGTACAGTACAGCCAAGCGAGGGCTTGCTTTATTTTCCTGTTTTAAGAACTGCCTTGTACATCGATTTTCCGTGAATATGGGACCTGAATGGGGGTATACCCAGTTGTGAATACTTTGCTTTAGTAACAGGAGAGATCATTTCCAACTAATGGACAAAGTGGCATCTTATATCAGAAGGAAGTGATGTGCTGATTCTCATTCTGTCTCTTCCATCTGCTTTAACCCTTAGTGGAAATGGAATCAACTTCACAGTGAATGATGCAGAAGCATCCAGTGTCAGTTAGAGGTGATGTCTCACACTGAAAAGCAAATGAATGGAAGAAAACCATCCTCCATCAAGCAGTGCTACCAGTCTTTATTTATAGAATACTCAGTGAATGTTATTCTTATGGTAATGCAAGGGGCTCGTGGAATAGGAGCTATAAAGATCAGGAATAGAGCTAAGAAAAAAAATTTCTGGTAAATAATTGCTTAGACACAAATCTTTTCTTTAGAAATGAATTGAGCTTCTTAGGAGGTAGAAAAGAGAATGTTCTTTGTTTGTATCTCTGATCCTTTAAGGTTCCTTGACTGGTAAGTAAATACGAGAGGAAAACATCATAAACATCAAGGAATTAGAATCCCAAGATGTTCAGTTCTTCATTTGTTTGAAGGAGTGCAGTTTAATTTGAATGATTTATGCTTATGCTTGGCTAACACCACCAGATCCTGGGTCATGGTCTATTTTGTAAAAAGGGCCTTTTGAGCTTCCTCTACTAGGAGTTCAGAACAAGGATATTAATGTGTGGGGGTAGTATTATGGTTTTTTCCTGAAAGTTTTACCAGGATGGGTGTTCGTGGGGAGGGCTCACGAGGCCCAGGATCCATGGATTTATACTTCTCAGCTTTTCTGTATCTGTTATTTCATCTTTCAGGCTAAGCGAAGCATCATTCCTTTTTAGCACGGGGACAGGAGCTCAGAGAAACTAAGTAACTTGCCTCCATTCACATGACTGGCTAGTAGCAGACCTGGGACTTTAATCTATTTCTCATGATTTACAAGCCAGGTCCTTCCTGATAGGCTGAGCTGCTTACGTAGCGTAAGAACCCGCACTGTTTATAATGGCCACATTGCCCTGGGGAGCAAATCCGCAGGGGCAGACATTTCCTCAGGTGGAGCCATTTAAGCTGAACTTGGACATGAGGAGCTTGGGGTTCTTTCAGCCTATGAACCAATTAGGTCTGGTCGCTAGAGGAGGTTTTCTGAGGCCACCAGGGAATACTGTTCTCTTTGGTGGACTTGGGGAGTTCTTTTTTTTTTTAAGTTTTTTCTAAAATTATTAATTAATTTATTTTTGACTGTATTGGGTCTTCGTTGTTGTGTGTGGGCTTTTCTCTAGTTGCGGCGAGCAGGGGCTACTCTTCGTTGCAGTGCGCGGGCTTCTCACTGCGGTGGCTTCTCTTGTTGCAGAGCATGGGCTCTAGGCGCAGGGGCTTCAGTAGTTGTGGCATGCGGGCTCAGTAGTTGTGGTTCGCAGACTCAGCAGTCGTGGCACACGGGCTTAGTTGCTCCGTGGCATGTGGGATCTTCCCGGACCAGGGCTCGAACCCACGTCCCCTGCGTTGGCAGGTGGATTCTTAACCACTGCGCCACCAGGGAAGTCCAGACTTGGGGATTTTGTTCTCTGGTGCTGTGTCCAAGGCAAGTACACAGTTGATTTGGACCCTAGTGTGGAAGATGTCAGATCTGTCCTCTGGTGTTGAGTTTGGATTTGTGAGCACTCCGTGTATTTTTATCCTCAGAGAGGCAGGTTGCTGAGGTCTCTGCTGGTATGTGTAATCCACACAAGAAGCTTGGGGACCTTAGCTGTGTGCTACCCAGGCTACTTAATTCCAAAGCAATACACTCGTGAATATCTTTCTATGGATTCCTAGCACTTTATTCTGTGTTACGATGTGATCAAAGCCGTGTGCCACCTGTTCTTTTTAAATCTAATTTGCAAATGGAAACTTTGAGTCTGGCTCACAGTGGGATATGAAAGCACATCTGGCTTCTTTTCCTCCTGGGCCCTTTATCTCCTGTAATAAAGCAGAGCAGCTCTCGCTTAGGGAGAGGGAAGTGCCTTTCAAGGTGCCACAGTGAGCACTGTTTACCCTGCTGACAGCTCTTAAATTTTTTACTCCCCCTCTGCTCTTGTCCGCAGCCTCACAGCTACTCCTTAATGTTCAACTTGATGAACACTAATTTTTTTTTTTTAAAGCAAACCTTGGAAACTAAGTGAGGCCATTGGGGTGAGAAATGGGCATATTCTAGGCAGAAATTATCTTTATATGTATCTGGGGTGTCTCTAAAAGCTAACCACAGAATTGTGGGAACACGCTGGAGACCACTCATTTACTTAGACACCCCTGAGCTGTTGTTCTTACCAAAACAGAACTCGCCTTAACCTGAAGTGGCTTGTTGTGCAGTGTTCAGAGCACTAACTTCTGAAAACTTTAGAAGCTACAAAGGGAAAACAAGAATGTCATTACTTTTTAAAAGACATGACGCTGACTTATGATATTGCCCTGTGCTGTTCTCGAGAAGTGGGAGAGGCAGGCCCTGGTGCAATTTGCCTTCTTCATTTCACTGGCAGGAAACATGCGGTCCTGGAAGACGAATTGAATTTTGCTATAGTGTTCTCAGTTGGAGATTGCAGTCACCTCTAGATGTCATTTTCTCCACAGCTGCAGACCATTTGGGTCCCGGTGTTTCTCGGGCTGTCTTTGTGCTTTAAAGCCAGACACACAGTAAGACTGGGCCTCGCCCTTTTCTGTTGGTGGGGCATGTGGTGGTGTTGAGCACATCAGCCAGGAGGCTCCCGGCACTGGGTTGCTGCTTCCTTTGTGGTTCCTGCTGCCACTCCCTCTTTCTTTGTGTGGCCAGTAGAGGAAATGCAGACCCTGGAAGGAGCCGGGGGCCTCTGCGGCGGGCGGGTCCCCGGGCAGCCCCCCGGGCAGCCCGGGCACCGGATCGCCTTCCTCAGCCTCCCCTCTGACTGCTTGCAGTGTTTAGAGTCAGGTCACAGTCTCCCTAGAATTTGATTACTTACAGTCTTGTATTGATCAGTGTTTCTTTCCAGTTTCCCTGGTGAGAAGCTGTTTTGTGAAGGAAATCATATTTTGCGCTCCTCTTGTAGTCTCCGTAGTCCCCGCCTGATAGCAGATGGTGGTGTTACCTGTGTAAAAAAAAATGAGCTCAAAATTTTATTTAAATAGCTTTGGGGTAGTATATTTTTGATCTTCCAGGGAGGAAAACCCACAACTGTTCATATAAGAGAATAGGAAAGAATGCTTTCATTTTGTTATAATATGCATAATATGACTCAAGTGTAACTCTTATATAAAAGGAGGCTTCCTTAAAGTACCAGTGTTTTGGACAAAGTGATACAAGTACACATGATCGATCTTGCCACAATTTAGGTTGTCCATTTAGACTGTATTTCTTGGGAGTAGTGGGGATCCATTTCTCTTTCTTTCCTGATGCCAGCCGTATTAGGTCTCATGCCCTTTTCTGAGATAAGGCCCATAAGAGTTGTGGGAGAATTGTGGGGTGAGAGTCGTGACACATCACAGTCAGTTGTCGGGGGGACCGAGTCATCTCGTAGCAGGCGGCAGAATACATGGAGACATCCCACTTGGCCTGTCAACACACCTGTGGCGGTTCCTTTTTTTCCTCTCCACCTTCAGCTCCTTTGCACAGAGACAATTTTGGGCACTGTCTCCAGGTATGGGGAGGGTGTCTGCTACACGGGCCAGGGCACATGCTGACGGCCTTCTGTTTGCTCACAGCAGAGATGAAGGCCCCAAAACGCCGGCAGCCATTCGTCCCTTTTGCTCTGAGGAATCACACGGGCTGCACTTTGTGGTTTGCCACCCTGACTACCACGCCCACCAGGTAAGGAACACTGAATCTGTCACCTAGAGCCATCTCTGCCACCAAAGGCTCTGTGTACCAGCCCAGCAGAGTAAGGTGGGGCCTCCCTGAGGCTCTTGGGATTGATTGTATTTGAATCAATAGCTTGCTGTCTTGCTGAGGTCTACGTTGGAGGTTCTGGTTCTGTGTAGAGTCTGTAGTCAGAGAAGCAGGTCTTGAGTCTGAAGTATCCAAATTGTGATCTTGATCCTGGTATCCATTTGTTTTTAAAGTAAAAGTTGAGCAAATTAAGGATGTGAAACAAAAGTCATTCCACCCTTTCTCCTCGGCCCCCATTCTACTTCCCCTTTTAAAACAAGCTGTATATGGTTATTAAGCCAAATGTTTTGCCCATTTTTCTTCCACAAGGGCTTGAAAACACCTCTCATATCCCCTCCTCCCCACCCGGAATTATCTTCCAAACCTAAAACGCACTGGAGTCCAGATGGAACTGGATGGAGTTAGGAGAACAAATGAGAGTCTACCTAAGCCAAGTGAGAACGTTCTCTTACAACTTTCTGCCTGCTTAGACCTTGGCTCAACTTGCCAAATGCAGGCTGATCTTTCCAGTTTAGGTAATAAAGTGTATGAAATGAGTAACAGAATCAGCTGATTTGAGACCATATTTCTCCCACCTCCACCAAGTATGAGAATGCTCTAGAGGAGACATCTTTGTTTTTCAAAAACAATTCAGGTCTGTTAAATTCTAGATAGTCACTTAAATACTACCGTTAAAAGTCATGACTAGTTTACATCACCCTCGGTGTACCAGACTCTGCTGCTGGTGGCAGGTGACTATGCAGTGATAGCTTTTAGCTGTTTCTAAAGTTTCGGTCATGAAGTTTTGATCGATCATGAAGATAACTTGAGTTACTGACCTTTTAGGTCCTCTTTTACAGCCAGGTTATGCAGCGTTATGTCTGTGAGTTGTGTTCTGGGAGGGTTTCTGCTTCCAGCCCTGAGCTGTGTGAGAGGGAGGTGGAGAGAAAGGGGGACTAGCTGGTATTGTCTGATTTCGTTCCAGGGCTGCACTGTCTCACAGCGGGAGTCCAGGGGTGGTTCCAGAAGGGAATGGAACATTTCTTGACGATGCTCACAATGTTAGCGAGTGGCGGGAAGTCCTCACGGGTGAAGAGATTCCCTTTGAATTTGAAGCAAGAGGAAAGCTAAGGCACAGGTAAAGCATGGTTTACTCTTTGCCTCAAAAAAAAGAAAAAAATAATTGTCTCTAGTGTTTTGCCTTTTCACTTTCCTTTGTTAATGACTTTAATGTTTTATTTTTAAAAGGTATTTAGGAAATCAGTGTTTCCTTTTTAAAAATATAATGACCATCTTGGAAATACACTTCTTTCCATTAATCATCCCTTTATTTGACATGTGAGGTGATAACTGGTGTGTTCCATGTAACTAATTCGGTTGAAGCCTAGACAGATCATAACCCTCCGGTTCATTGCATGATGGAGTGGTGACATGGTATTATTAAAAGGTTATCAGAGCATGTTGATTTCAATTTTAAGATACACATATGCCACAACACTTTTAGCAGGCAGATGGTTTCAGGAAGCAGAGCCAATAATGATAAGATACTCTGATTCTAAGGAGGAGAGAATAACTCACGTAGGGAGACTGCTCACTGATGCACTCAAAATCGCCAGCCAGAGGACGAGAATAAATGTGAAAGAACGTTGTGTCTAGTTACTGAGAGATCATAAAATATGTAGGAGAATGTTCTTTTATATGCACGCATTTTTAAGTGGAAGGGCTGTCCAGTGGATAACGAGTAGGTTAAGATTTTAGTGTTTGAGCCTCATTATCTCACATTTCAGAGATTGGCTTCAGCCTTCTGTGGTCACATGCGTTCATGGTGCTTTAATTCTTTGTGTGCAAACCTGCTCCTCAAACACTTCTTCCTTCTGTATAGCTCTGCACCGGCGCACATTACTCCCTAGCGGCACGAGTTCTGAACTTGAGGGCCTCCAGTGATTTTCAGCAAAAAAAATAGTTAAAAAAAAAAAATGACTGTGCTGGGCACATGTACCTGGAAGCCACATTAGAATTTCCAGGGATGAGTGGTGAGCATTTTTCTGTTCTACAAGGTTCCTGGAGAAGCTAAATTATAGAACTGTTCACTGTAGTTCTTAATAAGCACTGCCTCTGTTGTATCAGAAGGGGTTTGGCCTTTTTGTCATTTCTGTTTTAGTTTCTATGTTTTGTAACCCATTTCAAGTCCCACCTGCCTGCTTGAATTCATCGAAATGAATGCCTTCTCTGGTGTTTTCCCCTTTGGCATTCTGTCCCCCACACCCTGCCTTCCTCCCCACTTTCCTTCCTGTCAGCCTCAAATCCACTTCCCTATTTCAGGCTTCTGGCTTGAATTAGGCAAAATCTAAAAATAGAATTAAATGTGCAGTTTCCTCCTGTTCCTCCTGTCCTGCCCACTGCCTTCTACTGCAGTTTCAGCTGCGCACTTCAGTCTGGAAACTCTGCGGGCTCCGTCTCTCGTTACCGTGTCTGTAGTCTTGTAGGACCAAAGCCCAACGACTGAGTGTGGTTCTGAGAGAAGCAGGAGATTCCACAAAAGAACCAAGGAGAAAATGTCATTTTAGGCATTTCCAAGAGTATGGTTGTGTGATTAAATTGCTAGCACAGCATTTCTGCTACCCCACTGAACCACTTGTAGCTGATGTCATTTCATAAAGTTTGAGGTAGGGGTCGGTGGGGGACAGACCTGAGCTAGTTCACAGGATTCACGTGGTTTGTATAAAGGGAGGGCAGATGCCACTCTTGCTCAGGCTTTATAGATCTTGCAGCTTTGTTTTAAGTGTGAGACTCAGTCAAAATATCCTCTTGATTTCCCTTGCATTAGGTAATCACCGAAAGGTTTATTTAGACAACTGGGTTTTTATGTCATTATATAGTAAATCCGATTTCAGGCTCTGCTTCTACTTCTCTTCCCTGGATAGGATTGTGCTTAATGTCTTTTTCTGTGTTCTGCCTGACAGACACACCCATGACCTCCGGATCCATCAACTGCAAGTGAGAGTGAATGGCTGGGAGCAAGTGAGCCCAGTGTCAGTGGACAAAGTCGGGACCTTTTTCCGATACGCTGCGCCAGATAAGAATTCCTCTTCCTCTACGGTGCGCGGCTGTGGAAAGCGTGTTCAGTGGCAGGATTGTGGCCTAGCCACACCCCCTTAAAGCCGGGCCGTCAGACAGGCCTGTAGTAGCCTTGCTCTTGTGACATTTTCTTCTTCTTCATTTTTCCTAGCCCAGGAGGAATACCCAAGATTATTTGGGTCAGTCATAGGCATTGGTAATCACTATGTAGATAAGCCAGCCAATGGTTAGCTTTAGTAGAGAAACAAGATCTAAGATTGGCACGAACACATATTATCCAACCTGTGTAGATCCATTTTATACTCACCCGGGCCAACCGGCAATTTGCGAGTTTGCCAAACATATATTGGCTTTATTTCACATGTTGTTATGCTTCCTTTATACACTGTCTTCTTTACGCTTTTATAATGCTGCTCCTTGATCTTTCTAGCTCCGTGTCTCCAAATTCTCCTCTCCGGCATAAAGATAGATGTCCACTGTTGTTTATTTTCTGATCATGCATCCTCTCACACACCCTTGCCCTGATTTTACCCCAGCCTATAGTTCTAGGGGTTGGAGGGCCAGCCTTGGGGAATGTGGCATCCCTGACTAGAATGTGCAGGCAGAGGCTGACATCCTAGCTGATATGACCACCACGGGTGCTCTTGCCAGATACTCATGGGGTAACTGTGCTCAGTTTTGAGTAGCCAGTGATAAATAGGAAAGCACAGATTTGCAGAGATATTGTAGCCTTCCTCATGCTTGCTGCTTCATGAAATATATTCTTGGAGGACACTGTTCTTTTCATTGTTCTTCTCTTGTGCCCCAAGTTTCTTAGAAAAAGAAACTTCCTTTCAAAGTTACTTTTCTGCCTAAGTTCATGTCAGTAATAAAAGGACTAATTCCCCCCGGAGATACCTTTCTATTTATTGATGCATTCTGGAGAAATTTTGTATATCCTGAATGGTTGTAAAATGAATATTGCTGTTCCCATTTTTTCCAAGATGTTTCCTTTTCATAGTAGAACATACTTTACCTAAGAGTATTTATAAAACCACCTTTTCAAGCAACTTATATTGTCATTGAATTTAACGATGCCTGTTATCTTAGGTCTGTACTGAATCTCTGACTTTTGGAATCTTTCTTAGATTGGTAGCCCAAGCAGTAGGACAAATATTATCCATCCCCAGGTTTATGTGAGTATGATTTTCCTGTGTCACTGTGTTTACACACATAGTTCTTGATGACCACTGGACCTTTTTCCTTTTCTATTAATATTTCCTTCCTTTTACAAGAACTTGCAAGAAAATGTTTTCACCTAACTTAGTATGTGAGACTGAATATTACAGGGAAGGAGAACAAAAGGCAAATGTTTTAGTCCAAGGTCTCCTTTTCTCTCCAAGTTAAATATAAATTAACCTTTGTATGGCTATACATATTTTATAGGTTTTGGCCCAAAGGTCATGAAAATAACTAAGAATGAAAAATAGATTTTTTTCTTCCCTCATCTGATTTTTGAAACATCACCACAGGATGACATTAAAATGCTTTTTTGAGGTTTTTGCTTATAATTTCTTTTCCCTGAGGCTAGTAAGTTTTAAAATGTGAAATTTCAGATAAGCATAGAGGCAACAAGATCAAGATTTAAAACAACTGTTATTGGGCCTTGGCTCTCCTGGGGCTTTACTGGGCTGGGTCACTGGAAGCTTTGGTGATGATTGTGTCCCTCTAATAACACCCTAGAAGACTGTACTTTGCCTTTTCATTAGGACTTTCTAGAAAGTTTGGTTCAAAACATGGAGCTTGTCATTTGATTGTTTATTAGGTTGGTTTTCACATACTGTTTGCTTTAATGAAAACAACTGGCAGTATGGGAAGCCTGGATGTCGTGTCATTTGTTTCTCCCATCAACAAGCACTATCAGTATGTTCTGGATACACAGAATAATAGCTTTAGAAACCTTCTCTTTGGTATGCCTAATGTGGAATTTTATACTTAAAAAAATTGCTAAATTCCTGGCACATGGTAGCAGTACAGAATGTGTTTTGAGTATGTGAATGAACATATGCAAAAAGAAAGTAGTGGCTGCATCCAACCAAGACCATAAATAAATGATTTCCCTCCATTATCTTGAGTTTCTTGGTGTTCAGAAAAAGAGTGATTACTGAACAGAACTTAGAAAATTATTGTGAAGAAGAAGTTTGTTTTTAAAGTTCTTTGATATACAAATGTTGGTTTTTTTATAGGCATGTCAACAAATAGTGTATGGGCATATCGAGTAAATTTTATGACATTTAGAAAAAAAAGTTATTTTTCCTGTGAAAGGTGTACTAGTACAAACAACTCTTTAGAATTGGCTGTTACTGTAGTGAGTATTAAGAGGGTATTCACTCCTATTAAAGTGGAGTGGTTTTAGGGCTTAATGACTCATTTCACTGAAGAGCTATAGTAATAATAAGATGCTTTAGATGTAGGCATTCTGGTCGGTATTATTGTATTCTGTATGTTTTTCAAAAGCACAGCTAAACTCTTTATTACTTTTCTCTTTTTCACAGTTCTCTTCACTCCCACCTGTCCGGGTCGTCTTTGCAGTGACCATGGAAGGCAGTGCTCGGAAAGTGATCACTGTCCGATCAGCCCTCATTGTGAAGAACAGACTTGAGACGCCAATGGAACTAAGACTGGACAGCCCATCAGCTCCAGACAGTAAGTTTTGACATTGTCCTTCTTTTACCCTAGATGGACTTTGGGGTGGGCAACCACTCCTGAAACTGCTAACCCGTGTTTCTGTGGCAGAGCCCGTGGTCCTTCCCGCCATCATGCCAGGTGATTCATTTGCCGTGCCTTTACACCTCACTTCTTGGCGGCTGCAGGCCCGGCCCAAAGGACTGGGTGTGTTTTTCTGTAAAGCTCCTATTCACTGGACCAATGTAGTGAAGACTACAGAGGTTAGTAGCAGCAAACGAGAGTGCCACTCTATGGATGCGGAAAAAAGCCGTTTCTTCAGGTATGTGTGGCACAGCAGTGACATGTGTATTTTACCATTTTTTCTTCATTCTTTCTCTAAGGACCCTTAGTGATTCAGTTGTGCTTATTTAAAGCCCTAAAGTTCTTACTCCTTAAGTTCTTTTATTCCCTAAGTGTTAGGTTCGTACGAATTCATGGGTTAACCGTGGGCGGGAGCGTGGCAGTTACTTATCTAATATTTATGGAAGAAACAATCACAAACCCATTACTCACACATATACGATTAGAAACTGGTGTGTCTGCATCAGCATAAAGAGAAGACATGTAGGGAGGGAAGAAAAAACAATGACCAGTTCCCATTCCTAAATTGGGAAGCAAAATCCTGGGGTTGGGAGTTTTTCAAATGACTCAAAGGAATTTGGGTGAAGGTTCATGCACCTAGTGCTGACTTTTCATGGGGACTGTGACAAAATTATATTGTCATTTAGACTCCTGTCTCCTCTTCTGAAGAGTGCAAGTAATATGTTACTAAATTCATATGTTAGAAAAAATACTGGATTGCTATTGTTAGATCCTTCTAAACTTAGACTTTAAACTTATTTAGATTAGAGGTGATCAGCTTTAGTTTCCTTTATAGCAAAAACAGGCATCCACTTAGTTAAACTTACAGAGGAGTAGAAGACTGTAAATAATTCCACTGTACCCTTTATTGAGATTTGCCAGTTGTTGAGAGACTAAAGGGAGAAACAGATAAATACACAGACAAAATCGGTGACTTTAACACTTCCCTGTCAGTAATTTATAAAACAAACCAACAAAAACAATAAACACATAAGCGGATTTGAACAATGCTGTCAACCAGCTTGTCACAGTGGGCATTTATAAAGCACTGTAACCAACAATTCCAGATTGCACGTTCATTTCAAGTATGTGTGGAACATTCATCAGGAGAGGCCATCTACTGGGCCATAAGATCAATAAATATTAAAGAATTGAAACCCTACACAATGTATTTCATCATTATAATAGTATTAAACTGGAAACCAAAACAATAAGATGCTTACAAAACCCCCAAATACTTGAAAATTAAACAATACATTTCTAAACAACCCATGGTCAAAAAGACATCACAAAGGAAATATTTCAAAGTGAATAATAATAAAAACTGGACACATTAAAATGTAGGAGTTGCAGCAAAAGCAGTTCTAAAGGGAACTGTATAGCTTTTAATGCTCGCATTAGAAAATAAGGAAGATGTAAAATCACTGATGTAAACTTGTACCTTAAGGTAGAAGAATAAATTAAACACATGGAAACAGGAAGAGAAAAAGGGAACATGGAAATCAGCGAGGCAGACAACAGCCAGCAGGAAAACCGACAATGTCAAAACTGGCTGTTTGAAAGGGTTCATAAATTTGATAAACCTCTAGTAAGACCAATCATGAAAAGCGAGAAGACACAAACTAGCGTATAAGGAATGCAAAATGGAGAATTATTATAGGTCCTGCAGATATTAAAAGGATTAAAAGGAGAGGTATGAACAATTTTATACAAATAAATTCCACACTGGAATGACAAATTTCTTGAAAAACACAGATTACCAAAAGTAATGCAAAGAAGAAACAAAAAATCCAAATGGCCCAATATCTATTAAAGAAATTTAATTTATAATAAAATACCTTTACTCAAAGAACATTCTAGGACCATATAACTTCATTAGTGAATTCTACCAGATGTTTAAGGAGAAAATCATACCAGCTTTTTGCAGACGCTTTCAGAAAGTAGGGGAGGAGGGAATAGTTCTGACTCATTTTATGAGGCCAGCATATCCCTGATACCAAAACTGATACAATTATTATCAAAAAAAGAAAGCTACAAACCAGTATTCCCCCATGAAGAGATGCAAAAATTCTTGACAAAATACTACCAAATAGCTTCCAGCAAGTGTGGTTTATCCCAGTTAAGATTAGCTTAACATTTGAAAATTGATAAATTTTTTTTAAAAAAAGCATGAGACCTAATAAATTTATCAAGATTTTAGGGTTCAAGATCAACCTATAGAAATCAATAATTATATGCTATATTCTAGCCATGAACAATTGAAAAATGTGATTTAAAAACACCGTTTACAATACCACCAAAAAAAATTTAATTATTCAGGAATCAGTCTAAGGAATGATGTACCAGTCTTTTACCCTAAAAATTACAAAACGTTGCTGAGTGATATTAAAGAAAATCTAATAACTAAGTGGAAAGATATAACCACGTTCACAGATTGGAAGACTCACGTATTGTTAGGATTTCCATTCTCGCTAAATTGATCTGCAGATACCACCCAATTGGTTATCAACAGGATAATGAATTTTTAAAAAATGGTATATTCACACATTGCCATATGAAATACTGATGCATACAACAGCATGGCTGAATGTTGTTGAAACTTAATGTTATGCAAAAAAAAAACCCAGACACAAAGAGTTGTACATATTGTATCATTCCATTTATATGCAGTTCAAGAACAGCCACAACTAATTTATAATGATAAATCAGAAAGTGGTTGCTTGAATGATGGGAGAGGATATTGATTGGAAAGGGATATGAGGGAACTTTCTGGAGTGAGAGAAATATTCTGTAATTGGTTTTGGGTTATGGTTGTAGAGGTGTCTATAATTGTCAAAATTCATCAGACAGAACATTTAAAATCTGTACGTTTTATTGTCATTTGATTATGCCTTAGTGAATGTGTTTGGATTGAAAACTGCAAATATCTTACTAAATTATTGTGCCATTTTAATGTAATCCTGTCTCATACTTAGCTAAGGAGAAAAAAATTCAAGCTCTTCATTCAAGCTGATGACTTTTACACCATTTTGTCGTCCTAGGTTTTGTGTGGCCATAAAGAAAGAGAATTATCCAGATTACATGCCCTCCAACATATTTTCTGACAGTGCAAAACAGATTTTCAGACAGCCTGGGCATACCATATATCTCCTGCCGACAGTGGTAATCTGCAACTTGCTACCTTGTGAACTTGATTTTTATGTTAAAGGAATGCCCATTAATGGGACACTGAAACCTGGCAAGGAGGTGGCTCTCCACACAGCTGATACCTCCCAGAACATTGAACTGGGTAAGGATTTAGTCAAATAATTATCTGTAATAATTCTGTGAACGTGTCAGTGGATATTTTATGACTATTTGGGAAAGTTTTAGAGAAATTGTAGCACATATAATACCTCAATAAGCCAGCTCAAAGGATTTATGCAGTTAAAAAAAGAAAAGCAAAACTTCTAATGTAGAAAATCATTGAAACAAAAAACCCGAACAAAACTAAAAGATTTACAGAGCAAGCACTCAACACAGCCTTTTTTTTTTTAAAAATAAATTTATTTATTTATATTTTTGGCTGCGTTGGGTCTTCGCTGCTGTGCACACGGGCTTTCTCTAGTTATGGCGATTGGGGGCCACTCCTCATTGCGGTGCGTGGGCTTCTCATTGCGGTGGCCTCTCCTGCGGCAGAGCACAGGATCTAGGTACGCAGCCTTCAGTAGCTGTGGCATGAGAGCTCAGTAGTTGTGGCTTGTGGGCTCCAGAGCGCAGGCTCAGCAGTTGTGGTGCACAGGCCCAGTTGCTCCATGGCATGTGGGATCCTCTTGGTCCAGGGCTCAAACTCTTGTCCCCTGCATTGGCAGGCGGATTCTTAACCACTGCGCCACCAGGGAAGCCCCAACACAGCCTTTTTTCTTAATGTTGCTCACTGGACGTGTGAGTAAAGGAAGTCATTTCATCTTTTCAAACGGTGCTTTTTACCAGCTGCAGAATGAGCAAAATCATATGTCTCTTCTCTTTTCACGAAAGGGAAAAACGTTAGGTAAGCATGTACTGTGTACTTCAGGCAGTATGTCAAATACCTTCATATACTTGATCTTATATAATCCTTACAGCAATAGTTATTTGTCCCATTTTACTGACAAAGACATTGAGGTTTGGAATAGTTAATGAATCAAGTAATTTCATTTGTAGGGATGAATGAAGTCAAGGGAGGGGGGTCATTATCATATTTGTAGCACATGTAGCAACAAGGTACTTCTGGATTTGGGACAGGAAGTAATTTTTCTTTAAGGCTGTTGTAGACATGTTGAAATAATAAGGACTTAGATATTTACCTTTTCACAGTTTTGTGATTCCATAACATCATCTCATTTGATCTTCACAACAATGGATGTTTCAGGCAGAGGGACAGCTGTTTTCCCCATTTTACTGATGAGGATCCTGAAACTCACTGAACTTCAGCAATGTGTCCCCCAGTGATAAGCTTACATTTTTGAATATGTAAATCCTTGAGCTTAATTTAGAAAAGAAAAACAGTGCAATTCTGGTTGTCTGTTTTAAAGAAAATAGGTCTTTGTCCTGACATTTATTATTTCTTCAACTAATATTTGTTGAGTCCCTGTATGGAATGGGAATGTCCTGCCCCCACCCCCCTCATCACGGCATGCACACCAAGCACTCCTCATCTTCACACTCATGCTCCCTGTGGATCGTCACTTTTAATAAGAAGCCCGAGCAGTAGATACTGTTATTATCCCCATTTGGCAGATGGACACAGTGAGGTTAAATGGCTTGCCACACATCATGCAGCTGTGAGGACAGACTGGGAATTTGAAGCCAGGCAGGGAGGCTGCAGAAAACCTTAACTCTTACTCTCTACTTGCCTTTACTGGGTTTCAGTCACCCAGCTGAAGGCCTGAGGTATAGTAAACTCTTAATACCAGAGCTGTTATTGATAACCTTTGGGTACTTTCATTCTTCGAATTATTATGCAGTTCAGACTCCCTAGTGTGACTTCTAGACCGTATTTATTCTCATCCCAGCTAAAGGAAGATGGCCATTCTAATGAGATTTTTGCCTGTTGAATACGTGGTTATTGATTTTTCCAGAGCAATCCAATTCAGTTTGGCTGTGGACTGTTTTGACAAACTAAAGTGAGAACTCTGAAAGACAATAGCTTGTATCTTCTTTAGGGGTGTCATTGGAAAATTTTCCACTCTGTAAAGAATTGCTTATTCCATCTGGAACCCAAAACTATATGGTAAGAATGAGGCTCTATGACATCAACCGGCGGCAGCTGAACCTCACTATCCGGATCGTGTGTCGAGCAGAAGGATCTTTAAAGATCTTCATTTCGGCTCCGTATTGGTTGATTAACAAAACAGGTATGTACAGAGGATGCTCAAGTAGGCCTTTGGAGTTGGTCGTGGGAATTCAGATTTATCTGCTCAGCTAACTAAATGGAGCCAATGCAAACAGATTACCTCAGCAGTATAAGCTGCTAAACTTACTTTCCTGTTTCCATAAGAAGTGCTTAATCATGGTCAAGACTGGCCTTTTGGACAACGACTGAGCAAGCCCACCAAATAAATTCAGTTTTCACCATTTTCCCCCTTGGTGATTTTTTTCCTTTTATTATTTGTATGTGTCCTGGGTACACCGGCTGGGACTGATATAAACTTTCCCCCTCCTTCCTAAAGGGCTCCCGCTGATCTTCAGACAGGACAATGCAAGAATGGATGCTGCAGGCCAGTTTGAAGAGCATGAGCTGGCCCGGAGCCTGAGCCCTCTCTTGTTCTGCTACGCTGACAAAGAGCAGCCAAGCCTGTGAGTGCAGTCATCTACGGGAAGGGGAAGTAAGCTCCCAGGGAAGGGAGAAATTAGCAAAGGCTCTAGTAGATCCGTGTAAGTGGAAATATACTCTAGATAACAGTCCTGACTTGGCAGGGGAACAGGACCATGACTTAATGGGATTTTTTCAGATCTAATTTCTGTGTTACTCGATATTGAAAATAAACCATTTGGTTGGTTTATAATGAAAGCCAGTTTTATTTTCCGTGTATTGAAGTAGTTCTATTCATAACTCTGCTGATGGAGAGAGACCCACACGTTCTCTTCTCTGCACGGTCTCTCTCCCCTGGAAGCTCTCAGAGCAGGCAGAGGAGCTGACTTCAGAGGGGAGATGGATGGCCCTTTGGTAGAGCCTCCACCCTATTAATCTAGTCCAGGTCCTTTTTTGTAAGGTTTTGAAATCCATCTCTTTTTCTGTTGAAATAAAATGTGCCATTTCAAGATCTCAAAGCACTCGTTGCATGTAGAGCATTAATTCACGTTTGTTCTTGGTTTTGGCATTCTTCTTTTTACAGGGGTCTTCTGATTTATAGCCTTAATCCAAAAATACTTAAGTGTATCTGATACTGCTAATACTCCATACCCCATTATCTGTAGAAATGTGCTGCAAACTTACAGGAGGGCTTAAGGAGTAGTACTTGCCAGTGGATACAGATGCATCTACCAGGGAGGGCTGGACTCTGGGCTGCTGCTGGAGTCTGGAGAGGATTGACCAGGGTGCTGGCCACAAATAGCCACTTGACGTGGTCAGCATCCAGGACTTGACGTTTGAAACACAGTTTGTTTTGTGTACGGAATTCACAGTCCCCAAAGCATTTCCACATAGACTATCTCATTTGATTCTCCCAACATTTCAGTAGATTAGGCAGCACAGGGAATCTTGTTTTGGTTTTTTTTGTGTGTTTTTTTTTTGTGTGTGGTACGTGGGCCTCTCACTGCTGTGGCCTCTCCCGTTGCGGAGCACAGGCCCAGCGGCCATGGCTCACGGGCCCAGCCGGTCCGCAGCATGTGGGATCTTCCCGGACTGAGGCACAAACCCGTGTCCCCTGCATCGGCAGGCGGACTCTCAACCACTGCGCCACCAGGGAAGCCCCTTGTTTCGTTTTTACATGAGGAAACTGAGGCTCAGAAAGAGTTACCCACCCAAGGTTACATTGCTTGTTAGTGGTAGAGCTGGAACACACATTCAGGAATTATGTTTCCAGGATCCGTGACAGGACGCTGACCAACTAAATGGTGCTTTGCTGTTACAATAGTACCAGGCCCTTGAAAGAGTGTACCACTAGCTGCATCTTCTGTATATACTTCTCTCATATGTTCAGGGTATTTCGGAGTCAGGAAAATATCAGTTTGCTTTGAATCTTTGTTTTTCAGATACCGTAGCATTTTCCTCCTGTCTTATGCTCACAGAATCATAATGTTTTCTCCTAAAGCATTTAGTTGTGGAGGTCAGTACATTTTTACACATTATTGAACTGTGGCTACCTCTAAGATAGAGTTTTGACCACTGAATTAATTGCCTTTCTGTGTTTGGGAATCACATGAGAATGTGGAAGAGTCAGTATTGGAGTTCTAATTTTGGCTGATAGCCACAGCAGTGCTTCCTGATTAGAACAGGTAGATAAGACTTTCTTATGGACGAATGTATACATCTTTGCTTTTCTGCTCCACAGCTGCACGATGAGAATCGGAAGGGGGATTCATCCTGAAGGCATGCCGGGCTGGTGTCAGGGCTTCTCACTGGATGGTGGTAGTGGTGTCCGAGCTTTGAGAGTCATCCAGCAAGGAAACCGCCCAGGGCTGATCTATAACATTGGTGGGTTATATTTGGGGCAGTGGGAGAATCGGAACCATGGGCCGATGACTTCAGGCTTGGAGGGTTAAGTCGGCCATACATTTTGGCTTCGCTGCAAGTGCTGATTTTCTCATTTGGCATTGGGTCAGGTATCTGTTCTCTGAATTCTAGATTGATATCAACACAGATCTATTCTCCTAGGGATCTAAGGAGCCACCTGAACACTGCCCTTTTGAGGTCTGAGGCTCTGTTTAATTTCAGACTCACCTGTGTCAGGAGAGTATCAGTTTGGCTTGAATCCTTGTTTTTCATGGGAATAATAGGAACACTTAGAATGCTTTTTATCCTCCAAGCATTTCCCACGCATTCATTAAAACTTGCAAACCCTAAGAGGGTAAGAAGCATTGTTCTACTTGAAACTGAAGCAGAGAGAGGTTAAGTGACTTGTCCAGATAAAGGGGAAGTCTGTTAGAAGTAGGATTACAACTGGGGTGTCCACATTTGAGGCAAAAAATATAATAAAATGCACTTGGTGGTTATGGTAATTAGAAGGCCCTAACTAGCTTAGCTTCTGGACGTGGCGGGGTGGTGAGGGACGGGGAGGATGCTGTACCTGTATGCCTCGTGGCCACCTGGAACACGCAGATTTTCCAAAGGGTTAAGACAAACTTGATTTAAATGTGTCTCAGGTTTAAAATGTTAGCAGCGCATCTTTCCTTTCATATATAATTTCCAAGGATCTCAAAGCACTGTTGAGTATTGAATGTTGGGAAACCATTTAACTCTCTGGGAAGGTGGAAATGTTCTATTTTGTACTGTCCAATCAGGAGGCACTAGCCACGCGTGGCTGCTGAGCACTTGAGAGTACCTTGCTAAAAACTGGTGAGCGTGACGAAGAAATTGAATTTCTCATTTCATTTTAGTTAGTGTAAGTGATCTTGTATGACTAGTGGCTACTGTTTTGGACAGTGTCAATGTAAAGAGTCGTGTTATAAAAGGAAAAATTGCGATGGTATCATTTAGCTGTTTACCTTGAATCCCATGGAGTCAGTGATGTGTTTAAGTGTTTGAAGGTTTATCAGTAGAAGACTCTCTTCCAAGTAGAGTTAGCTTTTTGTTTTTTAAAACATGAATTTGCATGTATGCTCCCTTGACATGGAAGCTGTCTACTTTAAAGTTGACATTAAGACTTCTAATAGAAGAAATCAAGTGTATCTGATCCTCCAGCTGAGGATAATTTTCTTTACTTTTTCCTCACATTTTTTTGCTCCACCCCTTGAATAGGTAAAGGCTGCTTCATACAGAGTTTCAGTGATTTTGTTTCTGTGATTTGCTCAGTCTTTCAGCTATTTTTGAGACTTAAATTAAAGGAACACCAGTACAAGCGAATTAGGGAGTTAACAGATCAGAATATTTATAATTGGAATTACGTTGGAACATCCAGGACACCTAGTTGTCATATCCTAAGGTCTCTTCTCTTTTTATGGTCTCTTGATACTTGTTGACTATTGCTAGGGTCCTTGTATATGTCCCATCACGATGTGAGCAAGGACTCCTGAGGCAGGCTGCCTGGGTTTAAATCCATCTATGCCACCCACTGGCTGCGTGACCCAGGGCAAGTTACCCAGCTTTCCCTGCCTTAGTTTCTTCATCTGCAGAAATGAAGGAATGAAAATACCTAACTGATAAGAGGTTGTTATGAGAATTAAATGTTGAGCCTTTGGTGGAGGGTGTAGCACGTATTAAGAATTCAATAACTGTTATTATTTTTATTATTTTTACCGTAAACGTTTTTATCATTTTATAACCAGTGCTCAGCCCAGTGCCTTGAATATAGTTGCTTTATTCATTGTCTGAATGAATTAATTAATTCATCCACTGAGTTTTGTATTTTTAAAAGTTGTTAGCAGAGTTTCTAAGAATATAGTGCTATTTCATTTTTCTTTCTTTTTTTGGAACCTGGTGTTTTGAGATTTCCTTTTGATTGACTATGTCTTTTTTTCCTTGGTATGTGTTTTGTTTGCCTTTTTTTTTTCCAGTACCTAGTAGGTACTGAAAACATTTATTTTATGAAGGAATAAATTCTATAGCATCTAGCATTATGTTTGAGCTGGCTTCTTGGGCAGTGGGCTTAAAGAAAATACTAGAAGAGTCAGCTGAGTTCAGGGCAGTTGCAGAAGCTAGTTAAGTAATATGAAATTTCTACAATATGCTGTAAAAGGGGCAAGTTCTCTAGGAGGAAATTTTGTGTCCCATGTGTAAGCAGAAATGTATCACATAAACTGTCTTAGTTGGTTTTTTTTATAAATTTATTTATTTAATTTATTTATTTTTGGCTGTGTTGGGTCTTCATCGCTGCGCACGGGCTTTCTCTAGTTGTGGTGAACAGGGGCTACTCTTCGTTGCGGCAGGCAGGCTTCTCATTGCAGTGGCTTTTCTTGTTGCAGAGCACGGGCTGTAGGCGTGCAGGCTTCAGTAGTTGTGGCATGTGGGCTCAGTAGTTGTAGCTCGCAGGCTCTAGAGCACAGGCTCAGTAGTTGTGGCTCGCAGGCTCTAGAGCACAGGCTCAGTAGTTGTGGCGCCCGGGCTTAGTTGCTCTGCGGCATGTGGGATCTTCGCGGACCAGGGCTTGAACGTGTGTCCCCTGCATTGGCAGGAGGATTCTTAGCCACTGCGCCACCAGGGAAGTCCCTGTCTTAGTTTTATAAATGGAAACCAAACTGAACACCTGTGTGTTTTAGTTGTTGTTATAGTTGTACACACCTTATGAAGAAGCTAGGAATTATGGGAACGTTGATGTTGCCATGGAGACTTTTTAAGGCCTAAATGGGAATAAAGTATAATACTTTGAGTGCTGTTGCTGTTTTCATTCCATTCTTAGGAGCCTTGACAGATTCTCTGGGAGCTACAATTGTTTTTTCAGTGAAATTGTGAAGGCTATTTAATTTTTTTAGACCACAAATTTTTTTCCTTCTGATTAACTCATGGAACTGGTTCTTGTTATTTGTAGGTATTGATGTCAAGAAAGGCCGAGGCCGATATATCGACACCTGTATGGTAATCTTCGCTCCCCGTTACCTGTTAGATAATAAATCATCTCACAAGCTTGCATTTGCACAGAGGGAATTTGCCAGGGGACAGGTAAGCAGCTTGCTTTTGAAGATTAACTAGTATTTATTTAATAGCACAGTGAGTTTTAATGTCAGGGCTTATCTCCCCATCAACACTAAGTTTTTTGATGTGAATAATCATTTTGTGCCTTTGGTATCCTAAATAGCTCCTGGTAGAGGGCAAGGCTCAGAGTAGATAGATACTCAGTAAGCATTTACGTCTTGACTTGGCTTTTGACTAAAGCCAATGATCCTGTGTGTTTTAGGGAATAGCCAATCCTGAAGGTTACATTTCCACCCTTCCTGGTTCCAGTGTGGTGTTCCACTGGCCTCGGAATGACTACGATCAGCTGTTATGTGTCCGATTGATGGATGTTCCCAATTGTATTTGGTCTGGAGGCTTTGAAGTCAACAAGAATAATTCCTTCCATATCAACATGAGGTAAGTTCAGAGACTATATTTAGACAAAAAGTAGCCTCAATTGAGGTGCAGTAATGTAAATAGTAAGCTATAAATACCATATAAATTTCAGCTATTTATAAAGCTGTAAATAGTAATAAATAATAAGACTACTCTTCATGAAATGCACACATATGTTTCTGGCTCAAAGGTCATAAAACTGCAAAGACCAGGCAAGGAGGAGTGAACGTTTTGATGCAGTGAGTTAAAGGGAACATTGACAGTTTTGACCATTGTGCACTTGCTGTCGTCTGAGGTCACATGTTCAGGGGGTAGTACTGATCTCACTGTTACCCACAACTCTGTCAGCATTTAGATGGCAGCTTTGATTATAAATGTTTTTGTCTATTCTTGCACATTGTACAAACTCTTCTCTCATTTGATGCGGTTTCAGTAAATCACCTGGCCTTCTTTGCCCAACCCAGTGACCCTCAGGTCCTTGTTAAGAAAACTCAACAAAATTCAGACTCAAGTAGTACAGGATGACTGCTTTCTTTTTCTGCTTTCATCCATTGCTTAAAAAAAAAAATGTATTAAACTTTAAAAATTGTGGTAAAATACACATACCATATGAGAAAGATAGCATGAAGACCCAGAGATTATTTTGTGGGCCTCAGGCACATAACATAAAATTTACTATCTTCACCATTTTTAACTTCAGTAGTGTTAAGTACATTTATGTTGTGCAAACAATCTCCTAAACTCTTTTCCTCTTGCAAAATGGAAACTCTGTACCCATTAAACAACTGCTCCTCTTTTTCCCTTTCTTAACCCCTGGCAACCGCTGTTTTCCTTTTCATATGAATTTGACTACTCTAGGTATCTCAGATAAGTGAAATCATACAATATTTGTCTTTTTATGAGTGGCTTATTTCACTTAGCATAATGTTCTCAAGGTTCGTCCATGTTGAACTTCCTTTTTTTTTTTTTGGTGATAGTTTATTACATTTTATTTCACTCTAGTGCAGTGAAATTATATATATTCAAGTATAGTTGATTTACAATGTTGTGTTAATTTCTGCTGTACAGCATGGTGATTCAGTTACACGTATATATACATTCTCTTTCATATTCTTTTCCATTATGGTTTATCACAGGATATTGAATATAGTTCCCTGTGCTATATAGTAGGACCATTTTTACATTCACCATTTACATTTCACCATTTTACATTCCTGCCAGTAGCACACAAGGGTTCCAATTTCTCCATATCCTCACCAACACTTGTTATTTTTTGCCCTTCTGATAGTAATGGGTGTGAGGTGGTATCTCATGGTTTTGATTCTCATTTCCCTAACGATTAGTGATGTTGAACTTCTTTTCATGTGCTCGTTGGACGTTTGTACATCTTTTTGGGAGACATGTCTATTCAACTCCTTTGTCCATTTTCGAATTATTTTTGTTGTTGTTGAGTTGTAGGAGTCCTTTATATATTCTGAATACTAACCCCTTATGAGATACATAATTTGCATATATTTTCTCCCATTCCATACGTTGCCTTTTCACTCTGTTGATTGTGTTCTGTGATTTACAGTTTTTAATTTCGATGTAGTCCTACTTACCTATTTTAACTTTTGTTGCCTGTGCTTTTGGTGTCGTATCCAAGAAATCATTGCCAAATCCAGTGTTATGAAGCTTTCCCCGCTGTGTTTTCTTCTGAGAATTTTATAGTTTTAGCTCTTACATGTAGGTCTTTGATCCATTTTGAGTTAATGTTTCTATTTAGTGTAAGGTGAGGGTCCAACTTCATTCTTTTGTTTGTGGATATCCAGTTTTCCCAACACCATTTGTTGCAAAGACTTTCCTTTCCCCATGGTATGGTGTTGACACCCTTGTCAAAACTTGGTTGACCCTATATGTGAGGGTTTATTTCTGGGCTCTCTATTCTATTCATTCATATTCTATCTTTATGCCAATATCACACATTTTTTTAAATTACAGTAGTTTTGTAATAAGTTTTGAAGTTAGAAAGTGTGAGATTTCCATCTTTGTTCTTTTTCAAGACTATTTTAGCTATTTGGAGTCCCTTGAGGTTCCATCTGAATTTTACTATTTCTGGGGGAAAAAAAAACACTTGGAATTTTGATGGGGGTTGTATTAGATCTGTAGATCCACTTTGGGTAGCATTGACATCTTGACAATACTAAGTCTTCTAATCCATGAACATGGGACGACTTTCTATTTATTTCTGTCCTCTTTAATTTTTTTCATCAAATGCTTTTTGAAGCTAAAGACACTGAAATCAGTGCTATTTCAACACATTTAGAAGCAATATTTAATCATTTATACCTTATGGTTAGTTCTTTATGGAGAACACTATTGCAAGGGAACAGAAAAATGGCTAATTTAATAATAGATGATCCAAAATAGTATTTATATTTGACTAAAAAAATGCATTATCTGAGGTTTTTCTTTGTTTCTGTTTTTGTTGATGATGTGCCTTTCTTAATTATCCTTTGCCCTGGCCCCCCCTTATTAGAGTTAATTGCTTCTGGCATAGTGGTTTTCCAGCTATGTTCCTAGGGGCCATTGGGGTCTAAGGAGGTGACTTTACAGGTCAAGGGAGCAAAGTGGGCAGGACTCCAATGCCCTCATCCCTACTTCAACCAGAACTCCTATCTGGTAGTATCATATGTTCCCCACAACAGCGGTCCCCAACCTTTTTGGCACGAGGGACCAGTTTCGTCAAAGACAGTTTTTCCACGGACGGTGGGGTGGGGGGATGGTTCAGGTGGTAATGCAAGTGATGGGGAGCGGCAGATGAAGCCTTGCTCGCTTGCCCACCGCTCACCTCCTGCCGTGTGGCCCCGTCCACCGAGGACCAGGGGTTGGGGACCCCTGTCCCACAAGATTTCGTGGTGGGGGCGGGCAGGGGAAGGTGAGGAATTCTGCAGCTGAAACCACCATTGGTTTATATACTGCCTTGGTGGAGGCAGCCCAGATCGGTTGTGTGGTGTGAAGCCAATTCAGAATTAAACAAAAAGTTACTCATCGTTACTTCAAAAAAGAAGAAAAGGAAGTAAAAGGTGTGGAGGGTGGGCAGAAGGATGGCTTGTGTACCTTTGTTAATCCTTTTGAAATAGTTTCAGTGTGTGGCCCTAAACTACTGAGCAGGGACCTGAGCCAGCTGTTTCCTTCCTTTACTTTCCCCACATTTTCATTTTGAAACAGTTTAAACCCACAGAAAACTTACAAGAGTAGTACAAAGGCACCCCGCTTTTACCTAGATTTCCTACATTTCAACATTTGGTCTGTTCTTGTTCTCTCTGCACACTTGCACACATACATTTTTTTCCCCAAACCATTTGAAAGTAATGTGAAGTCATCATGACACTTCATAAAGACCTTATTACCTGTCGTTACACACTGAAGAAATTCAATATGGATTATGTTTTTAAATAAATAGTTCTCTAAAATGTCCTTCATAGCAACCTTCCTCCCCAGATCTAGGACCCAGTGAAGGATCATGCATTTTATTTGGCTGGTATATCTCATCTCCTTTAATCTAGAATAGTCATAGTCTCACTTTTCCCTTTTTGTCTTTATTGACGTTGACATTTTTGGAGTCCAAGCCGGTGCCTGGTAGAATGTTTTATTTTCTGGATTTTTCTGATGGTTTTTTATATATAAATTTGGGCCAAAAAAGAAAAATTTGGGCCATCCATTTTTGGTAAGAATACTACTTCTGCGGTGGTACGTGTTTCCCACTGCATCACATCCGGAGGCCTGTGACGTCTGTTGGTCCTGTTATTAATGTTGCTAAATTCGATCATCATTTGGTTTAGCTGGTGTCCACCAGGTCTCTGTATTGTGAAGTTACCTTTTCTTCTTTGTAAACAGGACTAGTCCATTGGGGGGATAATTTGAGACTGTGTGTCTGTTCTGTTTCCCCAAAACCTTTCACTCAATGGCTTGATGGTTCTTACCTGAATCAGTTATTACATTGGTGGTTGCAAAATGGTGATTTTCTGGTTCTCTCATTTCTTCTACATTTATTAACTGATATTCTTCCCTAAGGAAGAGCTTTCTTTCCATTCTCTCCAGTGGTTTATCTGTATTTAAGTACACACACACACACACACACACACACAGCACCCACGTAAATTATGATCACATACTGGTACCTCCATTCCACAGGATTCTTCCTCACCTTCCCTCATCCTACAGTGCAAACCTGTTTATCAATAACATCAATATATTAGTTTGAACCATGTGAAATTCCTCTTTTCTAGGTCAAAAGTAGTCTAATATTAACAATTTTATGTAGTTCAACCAATATTTACTCATTTGCTGCACTGATGCTAGACCCAAAACAAACCCTAAGTAAAATTTGTAGATCTCATACAGTTACGGCGTGCTGTTCAAAGTTGCTTGAATGAATTCTTTTTTACTGTGTGATTATACTGTCAATTTCTACTTTTTTTAATGTGATCAGAGAGCGCACAGTGGTGATCATGAGAAGTATGAGGAGAATGTGAACTGGAGCTTGTTCCCTCCATTTTATGCAGCCTCTTTTGTTTCCTTTTGCTGCAGAGACACTCTGGGAAAATGCTTCTTCCTGCGTGTGGAAATTACTCTTCGAGGAGCTACCTATAGGATCTCCTTTAGTGATACAGATCAGTTACCCCCTCCTTTCCGAATTGACAACTTTTCTAAGGTACCAAGGGGAGTTGAGAGCCAGTTTGGCTGTTTCATATGCGGGAAAGTGGAATATATACTGCCCTTAAGATAATGATGAATGAAGTACATTTTAAACTTGGGTTCAAAAGAAGCCATACAGGATCTTAGAAATCTTACCATTGGGAGGTGGTTTCTGCTGGTTATTTTGATTGCTGGGCAGCCTTGTCCAGAAGGGACTTCTCAGTACCCAGAACTTATTTTGACTAGATAGTTTGGTTGGCATGGTGCCCTCTGTAGACATTTCCATATAAACAGAGAGAGAGGAATCAAAATCAGATTGACAAACGCCCGGTAGAATGGGCGGGCATTCTTCCTGTTGCTTAGTTACAGTGAGCTCCTTTATGAATCTTCCAAGTAAAACCAAGATGGAAATCATTAGATTCTATTTTAAATTATGCCTTACATCTTAAAATATGTGACTTTCCATAGCTGAATTCCAAAATTTTTGTTCAAAGTGTATCCCAGGGGGTTGAGGGTAGACTAGATGCCATTGAAAGGACAGAGAAGCTTCCTCTAGGTATCTGGCGTGGCAGAGCTTCTCAAAACCCTTTACCCAACAGGCTGTGGCCCATGTCTAATTGGTGGGCTTTTTGCAATTTTGAAGATGATTAGAGAGGCATTTGAAGAGGCCACATGATGAGCCTCGCTTGTGGTTATATGCTGCGTAGGTTCATTTGGGAAGGATCTGGGACTTAAACCTAGGAGGCACTGATAACTTTCCAATACCACCGCTCTGACTGAAAGTCCTCTTTATCCTCTCCGCCCTTACTGTAGGTCCCGGTTGTCTTCACTCAGCATGGCGTTGCTGAACCCAGGCTCCGAACTGAAGTGAAGCCCATGACTTCCTTGGATTATGCCTGGGACGAACCCACCCTGCCACCTTTTATCACTCTGACTGTTAAAGGGGCAGGTTCCTCTGAGATCAACTGCAACATGAATGATTTCCAGGATAACCGACAGCTTTATTATGAAAATTTCATTTACATTGCTGCTACATATACGTTCTCTGGGTAATTCTGAGTTAAATTACTGTTCGTAAAGCAGAAAACTCTAATTATTAACCGGTTTTAAATTTTAAGCAGTTCTCAGGAGGCTAAGGGATGAACGAAGATTCCTTCCATTCTTTACCAAATCCTAGGCTCAGGCTCTATCTTGAGAGGTCTTTAGTCTAAACCCTTGTCTTCTGGCTAGAGTAAAATTTATCCAAAAAGGCAAGACTCTTCTCTTTTTAATAATCTATCCCCAATAATCCATTCTAGTATCTAACAACTCCCCTAAGGCATTGTTATTATAATGTCTTAAATTTCTCTTGCTTTAAACTTTTGTTTTACCTCTTTCCTCTTTCCTTTACCTCTTTCCATTTTTTGTTTTACCTCTTTCCTCATTTGAAACTGACTAATCTTCATCCATAATTATTCAAGTCACCATTCTGACTCTCCTCTTCCATGGAGAATTCTGATTAAGCAGACACTTAAAGGTCTTTTTAATAGTCACCTAAAGGCAAGCAGAGGAGTTTAACTTGACAGTAATTCCAGTTGCCTTACAATTATAATCTTCACTGTTGTCTGACTAGTTAGTTGTATTTGGAAAGAAAAGACAGGTGAGGAATAGTGAGCTTATTCTCATTCTGTTAGATTGGTACAGAGATAGGTAGGTAGAGATTCAAAACGTTGGGCTTTCAAAAGTAGTCATTCCACCAACACATAAATATAGTTTGTTTCTGTGCTGGTCACAGGGCCAATTTTAAAGTTGAAGAAACTGGGAAGATAGCCTAATCTTCAGCATTCCAAATATAAGTCACCTGGTGAACGGGGCATTTAAAGTCATATTTCTTTGCAAAATGTTCTGAATAATTTTGCTCATGAAATATTTTTGTATGTGCCTGAGGCCCACAAAATCATCTCTGAGTCTGTGCAGTGTCTCTCTCAGCTACCTAGACTCCAGATTTCACTAATAATGAATTGAATAGGCATCTTTGCTTAGAATAGCCCTTCTTTTCCTTGTTTATTACAGTTCTCTTTTGATAATGATGGTGCTGAGATGCTTATCTTGTTTTAATTAAGTCAATCATGTGTGTTTCTTTCTTTTTAAAGATTATGGCACTCAGTAGTATGACATGCTTAAGGTTTTAGTGCCTGAAAAGCCAGTCCTTAATCTGGTTGCTATTCATGTTTTTCTCTTTACTTTCTTATGTTAAATTCCAGTAGTTACTAAGCTGTTTAACTGAAGAATCCTAATGGAGAATTACGAGTTTAATGGGTTGAACAGATATGGATAGAGAAAAAGAGAAGTTCCTGGGAATCTTAGTGTGCTAAGGGGTTGACCCCTATAAGTGCAGTAGATCCTATTTCTTCGCATTTTTGGTGAGAACTGACGATGAGGAAGGAGACTAGTTTTGTTTTGTTTTATTTTGTTTGAAATTGAGGTGAAGTTCATATACCATAAAATTAACCATTTTAAAGTGATCAGTTCAATGGCATTTAGTGTATTCGTGATATTGTACAGCCACCACCTCTGTCTAGTTCCAAAATGTTTTCATCACCCCAAACCCATTAAGTAGTGACTCCCCCATTAAACCTCTTCTCTCAGCCCCTGGAAACCACCAATCTGCTTTCTGTCTCTCAGGATTTACCTATTTCAGATATTTCACATAAATTATCATAAAACATGTGACCTTTTGTGTCTGGCTTCTTTCACTTAGCATAATGTTTTCAAGGTTCATCCACACTGTAGCATGTATCACTGTTTCATTCCTGTTATGGCTGAGTAATATTCCATTGTGTGTCTGTACCACATTTTGTCTGTTCTTCCTTTGATGGACATTTGTGTTGTCTCTACCTTTTGGCTGTTGTGAACAGTGCTGTCAGCATGCCCATACATGTACTTGTTTAAGTACTTGTTTTTAATTCTTTTGCATATATACCTAGGAGTGGAATTGCTGGGTTCTACGGTAATTCTGTGTTTACCTTTTCTTTTTTTTTTTTGCGGTACACGGGCCTCTCACTGTTGTGGCCTCTCCCGTTGCGGAGCACAGGCTCCGGACGCGCAGGCTCAGCGGCCATGGTTCATGGGCCCAGCCGCTCCTCGGCATATGGGATCTTCCCGGACTGGGGCACGAACCCGTGTCCGCTGCATCGGCAGGTGGACTCTCAACCACTGTGCCACCAGGGAAGCCCCTGTGTTTACCTTTTTGAGGAACTGCTATGCTATTTTCCACAGGAGCTGAATCATTTTATGTCCCACCAGTAATGTGTAAGGGTTCTGGTTTCTCTACATTCTCAGCAGTGCTTGTTGTTTTCCACTTAAAAACAAATTTTTTTTTAATGTTTTTTTAAAATTTATTTTATTTATTTATTTTTGGCTGTGTTGGGTATTCGTTGCTATGCGCAGGCGTTCTCTAGTTGTGGTGAGCAGGGGCTACTCTTTGTTGCGGTGCTCGGGCTTCTCATTGCAGTGGCTTCTCTTGCTGCGGAGCACGGGCTCTAGACACACAGGCTTCAGTAGTTGTGGCACATGGGCTCAGTACTTGTGGCTCACAGGTTTAGCAGTTGTGACGCACAGGCTCAGTTGCTCTGCGGCATGTGGGATCTTCCTGGACCAGGGCTCGAACCCGTGTCCCCTGCATTGGCAGGCGGGTTCTTAACCACTGCGCCACCAGGGAAGCCCTGTTTTCCACCTTTTTTTGATTGTAGTAATTCTACTGAATAGGTAATGTTACCTCATTGCGGTTTTGATTTGCATTTCCATAATAATTAATGATATTGAAGATCTTATCACGTGCTTATTCCCATTTGTGTATCTTTTTTGTTTGTTTGTTTTTTGACCATGTCGCACAGCTTGCGGGATCTTAGTTCCCCAACCAGGTATTGAACCCCGGGCCGCCCTGGCCACGGCGTTGAAAGCGGTGGCTCCTAACCACTGGACTGCCAAGGAATTCCCTATTTGTATATCTTTGGGGAAATGTCTATTCAAATCCTTGGCCCATTTTTAGATTAGATTTTTTTGCCTTTTTGAATTTTAAAGCTCCTTATATAATATGGATACAAATCCCATATCAGATATATGATTTGCAAATATCTTCTCCCATTCCGTGGATTGTCCTTTTACTTTCTTGGTAATGTCTTTCGGAAGGACAAAAGTTTTTTAATGTTGTTGAAGTCAAATTTTTTTTGGTCACTTGTGCTTTTGATATCATGAAAACTGGTTTTTAACTCGGAATTTTTCAGTCCATTTTTTGATGATAGAGATTAGTGGAAACAGGAGGATGATCTAAATAAAATCTCACTGAAATACCCTGAAGTGTAGTTAGGCTGCAACATTCCATAAAGCTTAGTATTCTTAAGCCATAGAGAAACACAACAAGGTGGAATTGGAGGAAGGTGATTATGAACCCTTTGTTTTCTTTTCATCCTTAAGGGACTTCTGATTTCTTGCTAAGACATGGGGATGCAATAATTCTGATCATCTTCCTGGCAAACAGTAGAACTAATTCTTGGACCCTTGGAATGTCTGGATTAGTTTTTGTTTTTTGTCTCTAAAGATATATAGTCATCCTTTTATGTCTGAATTTTAAGCCACTGAAATTATCAGGAGAGGGGAAATGTCAGAGTATGTCTTCTGACAAATGAATCTTTGAACTGTGCAGGAAAACAGCACAACCTTGATCTTTCTGCAGCTTGAGTCAGGCTTTTTCTTCTATGATTAAAGAAGAATTATCTTCTTTATGGTGGAGGTTTAGCCGTTTGCTTATGAGTACATGAATACGCATGTGAGTCCACGTGTATACGTGTGTGTGTGTATTATGATTGTTACTGTTTTTTCAATTCTAGTTTACAGGAGGGGACAGGACGGCCTGTGGCTTCCAACAGAGCCATTACCTGTGCAGAGCTCGTCTTGGATGTCTCACCGAAGACACAGAGAGTCATTTTAAAGAAGAAGGTAAGAGAGCTTAGAACTTGGAGTTTAGAAGAAAAGATTTTTAGCCCTGGAAGGGACAGGGGCCACCTGGTCCACCCCCTCGTTTTGCAGATGAGCAAGCAGAGACCTAGGCCCGTGCTCAGATGGAACTTGGGCGTCCTGACTGCTCCATTTGTTGTTCTCCCCACTGTCCCATGACGCCTGCTCTAGGAATTCCAAGCCCTTCTCATCTTTGATACCTTTTCGAAGAACTTAATTCTTGAATTTATTTTTTTTCAAATTTGTGATTTGTCGTTTTCATTACTCTTTCTATTGTAACACTCCCCTAATCTACTTTTCCCTAAACTCAGTGGAAAAATTATCACACTGACAGTTTTTTCCCTTTTTATGCCAACATTCTTTTCAAGTTAGTTTATGAAATGATTATGCTAATAGACCTAGATATTGAGAGAAAGAGTAAAGTTTGACCAGAAATATTGTGACTGACAGAAAGACTGGTAATAAATAGTTCAGACTTCAAAATGAATGTTGTTTGAGAACACAGAGGTGCAGAAATCACTCTAAGAGGAGGAAGATCAGCAGTTATCATTATTTGAAACCATTTACCTGAGGGCTGTGTTCTGGAAAATTTTGCATAATATAAATCATATAATCCAAAAACAACCCTGACAGAGGTTGTGTGTTTCCAACCTAAGTGGCCCTAATGCTGACAGAGGATGCCCTTTAATCATCTAAAGTGCTATCATGTGTGGCAGTAATGTAGGTGGTTTATGACTCATTTGGCTTTGAGGTTGTACAACTCTTACGGCATTTTTAATGGGGGATAGATTCAAATTATTTCAGATTTTGCACATCAAATGAAACTTTAATACATGTGTTTCTAATTCAGTTTTATATTTTTAACAGCTTTATTGAGATATAATTCATGTACCATACAAATCACCCATTTAAAATATACAATTCAGTGGGTTTTAATATATCCACAGTAGGTACTACTTTAACCACACTCAATTTTAGAACATTTTCATCACCTCAAGAAAGAACCCTGTATCCTTTAGCTATCACCCCCGCATTCTCCTTACTTCCCAGCCCTAAGCAGTCGTTAATCTACTCTCTGTCACTGTAGACGCCCCTGTTCTGGACTTCGGTCAATATATGAGTGGTCTTTAATGAAGGGCTTCTTTCAGTTATCCTAATATTTTCAGGGTTCTTCATCCATCTATCAATCAACCAGTACTTCTACATGTGTTTTTATATCATACCAGTTGAAAGTCACATAATTCAAATTTGCTTAAAATGTTATCACATTCTTTTATATAAGACTGTGTTTATGTGTTAGATACATTTTAGAAATAAGATTTGGGAATGGTGATGAGTAAAGAGACCATGAGATGTAGTAATTGAAAGTAGACAATTTTCTAGACTTTATTGAACATTTTGAAAAAGGAAATTTTAAAAGACAATAATCTAAAAATAAAAGAGTCTAACAGAAATCAAGGAATTGGGAAAAAAATAGAAGAGCCCTTGGAAATGATGCAGATGACCTTCAAAGAAATGTTCAAGTTAATGAGGATGTTAGAGTGAATGGAAACCAACTCAAGAGAAAGATGATTTATCAGTGGAGTATGATCACCAGGTGTGATCAGCAAAACACTAATAATAAATATACATACATGGGATTTCCAAGGGCTGGTGTCTGCTAAGTGGACAGAAACAGACTTTTTTAAATTAAGTAGCAAAAAATACTTTACATAAAATTTTATAATTTACACATTTTCACAGTTGTCATTTCACTTGATGAGGATGAAAACCGGTAAATGGGAGGGAAGGTGATGAGTGAGTTACGTTGACATCTAAAACTGGGCAATGTTCTTTGAATTGGCACTAGGAAATGGACCTATGTGCTTGAATTAGAAACCAAGAGTAGAAGGTTGACCTCTTAGGTTTTTGTTTGTTTGTTTTTTGGGATTTTTTTTTTTTTACTTTCTGTTTTGAAAGAATCTCAAATTTACAGAAAAGTTGGTAGAAATTCTATAAAGTGGATTTGTCGTGTTGCTGGTGACGTTAACGTTAGCACTTGCTTAAGGTGGTGTCTGCCAGCCTTCTCCACTGTGAAGGAAGTTTTTCTTTTCCTTTGTATTTAGTAAATATTTTGTGGAGAGGTGCTTTGAGACTCTGTAAATATCCTGTTCCTCATCAAGTTTTCTATGTATGTATGTATGCATGCATGCATGTGTATTAGCTTGGACTTCCAGAACAAAATAATATAGACTAAACAATGAGAATTTATTTCTCGCAGTTCTGGAAGCTAGGAGGTCCAAGATCAGGGTGCCGGGCAAGTCGGTTCCCGGAGGGGGCCCTTCTTCTAGTTTGTGGACTGCAGCCTTCTTACCGTGTCCTCAGATGGCAGAGGAAGAGTGGGGTCAGGGGTGAGGGGAGAGGAGAAAGCAAGCCCTTTGGTATCTTAAGGACACTGATCCCATCAGGAGACCCCCACCCTCATGACCTCATCTAAGCCTAATTATTACCCAAAGGCCCCATTTTCATCCCAACTGCGGGTTAGGTCTCCAGCATAAGGATTTTGCAGGAGCACAGTTCAGTCTGTAGCTTTATGTATGTCCCCATGGCTCCCTGTTTTATTCAGTGTGTTATCTGTTACTGTCAGGGTTTATTTTTATCCTCAGTTCTCATGTTTGGCCGGTAGGAGTGCCTTTAACCTCCTGTGTCCTTTTGACATATGCCCCTCATGCCTTGAGCACTTCCATACTTTCTGACACAGCAAGTTATTTTGGGCTCGTTTTGTACTTTCCCTGCAGCATTCCCGGAATTTGCCACTTCTTTGAGGAGCCCTGATTCCTTTTATCAGAGAATGGAATTTAGAAACTTAAGATATGTACACTAGGTACCCTTGTTGCTGTTGTGGTGTCGCTGTTCCCAGACTCTCTCAAGGGACAGACCTAGCGATTTTATGTATACATGACGTATATATGCACACACATGGCACATATTGTATCTGTGTATATGCATATGTGCATATGCATACATATATCTTATATGTGTATTTATACATTCAACGGATTTCTCTATCTCTGTGTATTAAGAACCAGCAGTTCACACTAATAGTTCTAATTCCAATCCAACATCACAAAGCTCATTGTAATTTTTTCCCTTTTCATATTTGTAACTCCTTTGTCCAGCACTAAGAATGTATTTATTAATTTGATCAGTTCCCGTGAATGTAACCCATGTTTTCTCATCACAGTTGTGCCCCCCGCCCCGAGTGTGGACACACCGTGTTACCTGGCATGGGCCCTGATCTCCACATGCTGGGCAGCTCCCCGTCCAACCCCACCCCCTGCAGGAATTCCCTCCTCACCTGTCTCTGTCTCTGACAACCCACACTAGGCTCGCCTCCCCAGCCCCTCGATATGGGTCAGCACCCACCTTGGGTTTCAACATCCCACTCTGGGCCGGGCCACCACAATATACCCACCTACCCTCACACAGCCCCCATGGCCTTCTCCCTCCCTCAGTGTCACCTCAAGGTTTTAGGACTAAATTGTGAGGAAAGGGGGCAGGGGAAGGGAACCGGAAGGAGAATGGTAGATCTTGGGTTTTTAAATGGAGGTTTGGGTAGTGAGCCTGCACATACGGGCAGGCAATAGAGGAATCCATGTATGAAAACTTGATTTCACCTGGGCATCTGTGCTCTGATTCCCGATCTGGAACACCTCCAGGAAAATTGAGGTGCTTTTCTGTGTGGTTTTGGTGCTAGGGATAGATGTATTCTCTTACTGTGAACAGAGAAGTAAGCATGTGGGGATTGCGGGTGGAGAAGTGCAGCTCAGTTTCATCTCTTTTCACAGGTACGAGAGGCATTAGCACACAGTAGAAAGAGCATCATCACACTGCTATATTTAAAATAGATAATAAATAAATAAATAAAATAGATAACCAACAAGGACCTGCTGCATAGCACAGGGAAGTCTGCCCAATTCTCTGTACACCTGAAACTAATACAACATTGTTAATCAGCTATACTCCAACATAAAATAAAAATTAAAAAAGAAAAAAAGAAAGAGCATCATATCTTCTAGATTTGAGTTCTGGCTTTGCCACTTAAAGATGATGATATCTGGTGTTTCACATTCCTACCGGAGCCTCATTTTCCCATTGATCTCCCAGGTTAGTGAGAGGGATCAACTAGGATGCTGTACATAATGTGCTGTGTAAAGGGATGTGATCATGATAACGTAGCAACCATTTATCGAGGCATTAACCCTGTGCCAAGTATGTGCTGAAAGTGCCTTGTATTTATTACACTTATCACAAGAACCCTCAGAGGTAGCTTAATTTCCCCCTTTGACAGGATCAGGAAACAGGAGCTCTGAGAAATTTAGTAGCTTATCCAAGGTCACTTAGCTAGTAAATGAGGCAGCTGGATTTCAGATCCTGGCATTCGACTCCAGCATTCGTATTACTTTGTTAGCTTTTAATGCAGCTTTGACAGCTTTGTTGCAAAAGCTGTCTTTCCAACGCGGGGCAGCATGTGGATGCGTTTGTGGTACCTAGAATGTGATCCTGACGGGTCTAGTTGGAGTATACGTTCCCCTAGAAAGAGTATTCTCAATGGTTAGGTGTTCCTGAAATGGAATTATAGGGATTGTGTTAGAAAGGTAGTATGGCAAAGTGGATAAGCACGTCGTCCCTGGACTCACACTTTGGGGATTCAGACCTTCACTCTACCACCTACTAGTTAATGTGACCGTGGTGAAGTTTCTTTATCTCACTGGGACTTAACTTCTTCATTTGTAAGTAAGAACAGTAATAGTATATACCTCATTGGTTTGTTTTGAGGATTAAATGAATTACTATGTGTAACTCACACTGATCAGTGGCTGACACATAGTAAATATTCAGGAGGTGTTATTACTACTATTATTATTACTTCTTACATATAATGGATTATACAGACTTTCATGGATAGACCTGGAAGTTCAAGTACTGCTTATAAAATACTCCTAAGAGAAAATATATTTAGAATTAATAGCAATAAATCTAGTATAACTTTTGAATACAATCCACTTAATAGTAAACCCAGTAAATTGGAAATTGGAAACCATCAATATAGTATGCTTACCTTATGAACGTGGGATGGGGGAGAGCTCTGGTAAATTCTGGTTGTCTGCCAGTTATGAGGATAACCAAAGACCAAATACTGAGAATATCATATATACTTTATATAATTGGATCACTCTTTTAGGTAAGGGCACTGGAGGGCTGCCATCTGGAATAGCAGTTAACACAGCAGTGTAGCTAGTGGAGGAGATTAGATTGAACCTCGACTAACTGGTTTGCTCAGAAAGTATTAAGTGTATGAAAAAAATAAATTCAAAAAATTTATATTGTCATTTTTGGTTGTTTGGTTCAAGAGTTTAGCATATTTTATCCGAAGTGCAGCTAGAGATTGACAGCAGTGCAAGTTTAAATTAAGCACTGACATAATCGGAAAGTGTCTTTTAGTACAGTCCCTACTTGAGAACTCATTCAGCCCTGTGTGAAGCTCTTGAAGCCCTTGTATGAAGCCGTGGCTGCGCATGATGGCTCTTGCTGTCTCTGCCCAACAGGAACCAGGGAAGCGTTCTCAGCTGTGGAGGATGACTGGCACAGGCATGCTGGCCCACGAGGGCTCTTCCGTGCCTCACAACCCCAGCAAGCCCTTGGCCGCCCGCTCCACCGAGGGCTCTGCCATCTTAGATATTGCTGGTCTTGCTGCAGTCACTGACAACAGGTAACTTTCATGGCAACTTTTGATTCAAGTTCACTGCTTTCAAATTCAGACTCAGAAGACATCTACACCAAAAAGCAGAGAGTCTATAAATGAAGTAAGAATTTGTATTTTTCTTCAATGACAGAAACCTGTTGTATTTCCAAACATGAGTATTGGGTTTCTGTTTTATGTTTTAAAGTCATTATGGAAATACCCATGGAGATGTTAAAAAAAAAAAAATCAAACTATAAGGATATGTTATGAAACATGAATGTCTTTTCATCCAAACGTCTACCTACCCCTGCTCCCGAGAAGTGAACAGTTTGTTTTTTTAAATCTAAGAATTTTGTTAAATCCCTTGAAAGCAGAAACAAATTATTAAGAGAATAATCAAATTGTTTTTATGACAAAGCGAGAGAGAGGCATGGACATATATACACTACCAAACGTAAGGTAGATAGCTAGTGGGAAGCAGCCGCATAGCACAGGGAGATCAGCTCGGTGCTTTGTGACCACCTAGAGGGGTGGGATAGGGAGGGTGGGAGGGAGGGAGACGCAAGAGGGAAGAGATATGGGAACGTATGTATATGTATAACTGATTCACTTTGTTAGAAAGCAGAAACTAACACACCATTGTAAAGAAATTATACTCCAGTAAAGATGTAAAAAAAAAAAATGTTAATTTTCTTTATGAGCAAAGGACTAAAATCAACAGCAAGAAATTATTGGATCACTGCCTAGCTCATTTTCTATTGCTATTTGTCTGCTGCCTCTACTATCTTACTTACTTTTATTTGGTGCTTGTCAGAACCATCACTGTGAGAATTCATTTGGGACCTTAACTTTTAGATCACTGTGGGCAAGTTTCATCTCTTTTTAAAGACTGTGCATAAGGAGATGGCATGGAGGAGTGAGTGGATACACAAGGCTCTTCACAAACATGAGAACCTGCAGAAACCATTTATGACTATCAACCCTTGTTCATCTAAGAAAATAGACTTTCTTTTATCCTCTAATCTTCCAAATGTGAATTACCCCTCTTTCCCTAAACTTTCTTTCTTTGGAGCTACAAAATAGAAAGAGTTGAAGCTCCCATCTCTTCTCCCTGCCAGTATTTCATCAGTGCTGATAAAGCTGTAGAGAAAAAACCTCCTTGAGTCTTCCACCATCTACAGACTTAGCAAACTGCTTGTGTAGCAGTGGAACATAACCCACAGCTGGGAAAGAGCAGGACCTAGACACCAGGATCTGGAGTGGAAGACAAAAGACCAGGGCTATTATTGTACTGGGGGCTGGGGATGGAGAGTCGGATTTATAAGTGATTTTTTTTTTTAGTCTGTTTAAAAAAATGTTCCATTATCTTTACAACAAGAATACATGTTTTTAAAGCCAGAAAAAAAAAATGTGTTTTTATGACTGACTGCTTGGATTCAAATCAGCTCTTTAACTTTGAATAAGTTATTTTATTAGCCTTGCCTCAGTTTCTCCATGAAATCAGTGTGTTTTCAGTTAACAACTTGTTTACTTCCAAAATGACTTTAGATGACTTACAAGTTAAAACCCATTACAAAATAAAAGTATTTGGAAATAAAACAGAAAAGGATTTTTGAAAATATTTTAAAAAACCTTTCTTGTACTACATGACAGCTTGTCATTGTGAGAAAGCAAGAACCCCTGTTATATGTATTAAATTGTGAATCCTTAAAGTATTCATATTTGTGTCCTCATTGCTTTCCATTTTGTTTTATTCCTCCTTCCTCATTGAGAGATACCTAGCTGCCATAGGATTCAAGCTAACTGCCTGTTAGATTTTAAGGGCAGAGGATATTGGAAGGAAGAAGAGTAAAACCTCGATCCTGATACTCTCTACAGGCCTGAAATATTTGACTCACAGGACTTGTTGCATTTTCCTTTCTTCTAGATACGAGCCGCTGATGCTAAGAAAGCCTGATCGTAGGCGAAGCACAACCCAGACGTGGAGTTTCCGAGAAGGGAAACTGACCTGTGGGTTACATGGGTTGGTTGTCCAGGTTAGTAGTTTTTGACATCCCCGGTTGCAGCAAGCAATGGTTGAGCCTTTTTTTTTTTGAAACAAAGTCTTAATTAGGATGTACATGAGATGTTGTTGAATGGGAAAAAAATAATTACAATGCAAATATGTATTATTTCATTTTAGTCAGGAAAACCATGAAACCTTGTGCGTCTCTGCATATTTACATGGGAAATGTTATTGAAGGTGACATGTAAGAAATGTGTTAGGAATGGTTGCTTCTGAGTGATGGTTCTTATTTTTTTCCCTTGGCTTATCTGGATTTTTTTTCTTTGATGAGATAAATTACCTATGCAATTTTAAAAAGGAAGAAAGAAAGAAAAATGTCAGCTAAAAGCCCGCCACTAAGTTAGATGGATTAGTTTTAGACCTGTGAGGTTAAAACCATCTTTTATAAAGTGTTCTATGAGATGGTGAGTAATCTTCATGGGCTCTGCATGCCCCAGATTCTGTTTACTTCTGCATTCTCAGTGGTCCCCAAATAGACCTTTCATTGTTGTAGCAAATGTCGAAATGAAGGTTGCTGTTCAGTTTCCCCTGCCTTCAAGTCAGCCAGTCCACCCCATGAAAAACTCCCAGGTACTTTATAAGCAAATGTGTGTTTGGAAAGTTACCAGGAATTTGGATTTTCTCTCCTTCTGGCTTCAGGCCAGGAATGAGACCATGGATCTGAGATGAGTGAGTAGGAAGGTGTCTCAGAGGTTTGGGCATAGAGCAGAACAGCACGTGTGACTGCGTGTGCAGTTCTGCCTCAGCCTGGGACTTTACCCAAAAGGTAAACACTAGAACATCAGGCCCAGAATCTAGAGAGCTCTTGGTGTGTTTGACCCTGGTGGAAACCAGGCTGTCCTTCCATAATGGGAGCTTGTTCTCCGGGGGAGCGAGCAGAACTGCAAGGAGCCTCTGACTGCTGTTTGGTGAGATTTATTTTCTTTATCTCTAGTGCCCTGAGCTTTTTTCATCAAAGACAAGCTGCTTACTTATATGAAGCACACATCTGGAATGGATTTGTGATTTTCAATTAGCAATGCAATTCAGACTTCTAGAGGCAAAAGAGGGCTTGTTATAATTGTTGGGTTCCGTGTCTGACCCTGACTTCTGGTTTGCTTCTAAAGCCCATGTAATTCCAATTCTCTTAGAGCATCCTGCCCAACCCACTGCCGCCCCCCCCCCCACCCAACCAAAAAAAAAATCCCTTTCTGGTGTTTGTTGTTTCTTGAATCTATTTCATCATTTCTCTGAGTGACCCTGTAATAGCAGTATTCAGCAGAGCAGAATGTGTTTTGGTTAGGGAAATAAACTTGTTACAATCTTATCATTCTGAATAAAATAATTGAAGGCATTAAAACATTTTCTGACACTACCCTTATAAGGTTGTGTATGCACTTTCTTTCTAAACTTAAAATAGTTATAAAAGCTTTCTCTATGTTAAAGTCTGTCCTATAAACCCAGCTCAAAATTTCCTTTTCATTACTCACTATTTAAAAACTAACAGAGGGGGATCTAGACACTTTAGCTATTATCTTCTCTAGCCCTGTATTCACTCTCCCAAAGGCATCATCCTGCAGACGTCCGTTTTACTTGGGGCATATAGCAAGAAGGTACTTTTCTCCAAAGGCCTGAATAACTGGCTATCAGATGACATTCACATTTCCCTGTTTCATTTTAGAAGAGGCACCATATTTTGAATATTTGATTGTCCAGCCATATGCCTGTTTGGGGAGATTTTCAACTCCAGAATTTGCTTTTTATTGGAAAGCTCAGTGATAGTGATACTTTTTAAATTTTCAGAATGTTTCAGCTTTTGAAGCAAACCCTAGTGAGAATGCTCAGAGAAATAGGGTTTTTGGTACTTTTTTTTTTTTTAAGCTTATCTTAATGACTAGAAGTTACTACTAAACTAATATACTGTATTCATGGAATTATCTTACCTTGAATTCCCTAAATTCATGTAGCATAACTTTCCATCTTGCCCAAGTAATCCTCCTGTTCTTTATCATCTGTAAAGCTGAAAAAACAGTAAATGCTTTGCTATATGTTGACCATGACCCTTCAAAAGAGAGTTTAAATCTGGTAACTTGTTTGAAATGACATATTAAATTGTCAAAGTCAGTGCCTTTGCCTTTTCTTACACATCTTTACTCTGTCCTGTAGGCCAAAGGAGGGCTTTCTGGTTTGTTTGACGGAGCTGAAGTTGTTCTTGGTCCGGACACATCCATGGAGCTTTTGGGGCCAGTTCCACCTGAACAACAATTTATTAACCAAAAAATGAGGCCTGGTTCTGGAATGTTGTCCATCAGGGTCATCCCAGATGGACCAACTAGAGCGCTCCAGGTGATGATTTATCGTAGGAACTGACCTGAGTCTCATTGTGCTCCCCCCGCCCCCACATGGTCAGTCATTCAGCAGATGTTTATTGAAGTATCTGTGCTGGGTGTGAGGATGGCGTGTCCTTATAAAGTGGGGATAAGACCTGCCTCACAAAGTTGTTATAAGAATCAGAGTATAAGTAAAATACAAGATGATTTTTAAAAAGTGTAAGAATTATTTCATAATAACTTATAAGGGAAAAGAATCTGAAAAAAAAGATAAATATATATCACTGGATCACTTTGCTGCACACTTGAAACAGAACATTGTAAATCAACTATACTTCAATAATAATAAAAAAGAATGAGTAAAAAAAAAAGTGTAAGAATTAAAGAAGATAATGCCAAGAACAGTACATATTATTATCAGTCGTTATATATGTTTATTATATATTTAAATAATTGATATATTAATAACATTGACAACAGGGAGCTATATGAGGTCTCTAATCAGATAATTAACATGTTGTGTTATGAAAGTAGGAGTGGAGGGTGCTATGGGGAGTATCTAGAAAGGATTTGTATGCCCAGATTTGGAGACTGGCAGGGACTTTCTAAGAGAAGTAGCACTTAAGCTGAGATCTAAATGTTAACTGAAGGAAGTTAGCCAGATCAAGAAGGAAAGGTGGAGGGGCTGTGCCTTAAGAATGAGAGTATTCGTTCATGAGTTATTTACTGAGCCCTGTTAGAGCCAGGCACAGTTCTAGGTACTGAACCTAGACTAGTGAACAAACAAAGTTCCCTGCCATCTTGGAGCTTACATTCTAGTGGGGTAGATAAACCATGAGCAATAAACAAAATAAGTAAATTATATGTATATGGGAAGTTATGTATCTCCATTGAAGGCCTGGAGGGAGATAAAGGAGAGTGATCCAAGTGGCACATAGAATATGCTAAGAAATAGGCAGGAGACCGAAGCAGGGGCCAGAACATGAAAAGCCTGATACATGCTAAGGATTTTGTGTTTTTTCTATGGCACCAAAGAGTCAGGGAGTGACACGATCAGAAATTTATTTTAACTTGCTCACTCTGGCTGCAGTGTGGAGAATTGGAGTGAAACTGGAGACAGAGAAAGGCCAGTTTGGAGGGATCTGGCTGAGAGATTATGGTGACCCGAACTAGAATACATGGCAGGGAGGTGGACATGAGGAGGACGTTGGAGAGAAATGAATAGAAATGAAGGCTTGTTAGGGGGTAGAGTCAGTCAGACTTAGTGATTGCTCGAATGTGCGGCTGGGAGAGAGGAAGGAGTCAAGAATGGCCTTCAGGATTTTGATTTGGGCAACAAGGAGGATGATAATCTCCATCACTAAGAGATGTACACAGAGCAGACTTCTGGGGGGAAATGAGGAGTTAAGTTTTGGACTCATTAAGTGTATGGTATCTACAGGAAGGTGTCCGGAAGTCAGTGTAAGTATGGGTCTGTAGCTCAGGGAGAGTTCTGTGCTGGAGATAATGGATTTATCAGGCATGGGGAATTAGAGTTAAGGAAAAAGAAAAGATGTTGATGTGTAACAGCAAATTCTCTGAGATAGTACACCGTAATCCACAATATCTCTTTAAAAAGCACCCTTCTCTTAAGGCAAAAAATGAATGCCTTGATCCTGAGGTTTGCATGTTTTGACTTGAGCTATAATGCTAGATCACCTACAGATGCCTAACTCCCACTGTATGAAGCTCTCAAGGTCTACAGCTTGGTGTTAGTCATAGAGACTCAAGACCAAATTTGCTTCATTATTATATAAATCTTACCTTAGCAGTGCTTTGGAAACCATTAACTTCCATAGGATTATTGAGCATATAGTGACTTTGACTTACACAATTGGTATGGAGTGGGTTTCGCAGTGGAAGTTTGAGCCCTCTTAGTAAGTACAGTGTTTTATTTGACCGCAGATAACAGATTTCTCCCAACGGAAGAGTGACCGTTCATCATACGAAGTGGATGAACTTCCTGTTATGGATCAAGAGCTGCAGAAATTAAAGAATCCAGACACAGAGCAGGAATTGGAAGTACGTATTAGCTGTTGCAGGGTCATTTCTTCATTACAAATTTGTTTAGAATTTTTCTCTTTGGTTTTCTTAGTTGAGACCTTCTCTTTTCTTTCTGACCTCTGTGACTTCTAAGTATCAGTGTTACTTCATAATATTTAATGTTATCACATCATGAATGTGTGAATATGTTACTTAAATGACAGCTCAGGTCAAATCAGAATGTAACGAATGTTGTTACAGTAAGATGAAAATAAAGAAAGCTAAATTATTTGAATTTAAATAGGAGTGAAGGTTGAGAATAAGCAAACTAGGTTTTATCTTTTTGGCCCCAGTTGACTCTGACATCTTCATTTCCCTGGCCCTGTTTGGGCATTGGAAAGAAAGTGAAAAGTGTGGAAAGGAGCATGAGATAAGTGTGAAAAAGCACACTTATTCCATGTTTATTCATATAGGTTATTTTAAAAAAACACCTATATGTAAAGCACTGTATTGGATGTTATAGAAGTTTGGTGAATAACTTAATAAGAGCTTGTCTCTCAAATAGGGACAAAGATTCTCAAATGATTATTTTCCTGTAATGAGATGCAGAATGTCATCAGTGCTCCGGTAGAGGTGTTACCATATCACTGTGGAGTTCTGGTTGGGGTGGGGAGTGTGCCTGGAGAGGAAGGCTTGTAGTGAGATGATGGAATTTGAGCCGTCAAGGTGAGTAATACAGCTCCTACATGGTTTTCATCTGCTTAGAGGCAAAGTAGAGGGATTTAAAGCCATTTATTTCCTTGTCCTCTCCTGGCTACCTTGAGCTCTGTTTTAAACTGTCAGTGTGCCATATTTTGGTTTCCTTTCAGGTGCTTGTGAAGTTAGAAGGTGGAATTGGGTTGTCTTTAATTAATAAAGTCCCAGAAGAACTGGTCTTTGCAAGTCTTACGGGAATCAATGTGCACTACACACAGCTGGCCACCAGTCATATGCTAGAACTCAGCATACGGGATGTACAGGTGAGAGGGGGGCGCTTAGGACTTGTTGATCTCCTTTTCTTCCTGCTGAACAGCCGACCAGATCAGTGTTTGATGTTCTAAAAACTTTAGTACTTTGGCACAAATTTCTTATGGTCTTCAGAAAATCGTTCTATGAAAAGAATCCTGTTACCTATATTTGTCTTACTAATTTTTCTGTAGAGCAGAATTCTGAATATAGCAGCTAGTCCATCAGTAACTTAGATAACTTGGTCAAGGTGGCATGGAGGAAGGTGACCCATGGTCCCTCATCTTGCCAATAGAGAAAACAGCGGAAATCATCTAACCATAATTTAGAGGAACTGAAGTTCACCATAGGGAGAAAAACAAGGGAAGTGGACTTGTGCTTCTGATCAAGGTGGAGTAACAGACCTGATTTACTTTCCTACCTGAAACACCCCCAAAATCCAGATCAAGTAAGGAGACAACAGATTCAAGACACTGGACATCAGGCAACAAAGGACAGTGATCCCTGAGAGGTGGGAAACAGAAGAGGTGAGCCCTGCAATCACCCCAGCTTGCTGCCGTGAAAAAGTTTCCAGGCCATGTCACCAGGCGGAGAGACTGAGACAGAACCCAGCAGAGTGGATGAGCTGAGCAGGGTTAAGAGTCCTAGGACCAAGGCAGCCAGAGTTCATAGGACAGCAGACCTGGGAGGAGCATGCTGCACAGAAAGAACTCTCAGGAGATCTGCAGAGGGCCCCGCAGATGGTCAGCAAAGGACAGATGAGAGGAACCTACCGTCCGAAAGGGTCATAGCACCGGTCACAGCACCGGCTGCTCACCACCAGCCACACTGGGAAAACTGATAATTATGGGACATTGGGAGGAGCCTTCCAGAAAGTCTTGGGCCTCCGTGGTGAGCTATGTGCCCTAGGCTGAGCACTGCTCCAGACCTAGCTAACAAATCAGTCACACAGAAGGAAACTCTGAAAGAATCAAATCTGTTTCCAAGTAAATTAACCATGTCCCTGAACAACAAAGCTCAAGATTTAATGGAATACAGAAACATCCAGCACCCAGCAAAGCAAAAATCACAGTATGTGGCATCCTATCAGAAATTACCAGGTGTGCAAAGGGGTAGGAAGACACAGTATATAATGAGGAGCATAATCATTCAGAAGCAACCCAGAGCTGTTTGGATTTTCAGAGAAGGATATTAAAACTCATTGTAACTGTATTCTATTCTACATGTTCAAAAAGTTTAGCAGAGACATGGAAGATATAAAAATCTCAAATCAAACTTCTAGAGATTAAAATGGAATGGAAAAAACACTGGATTTGATCTGTAGCAGATGACACAGTGCAGAAAAAATGATTAGTGAACTTAAAGACATAACAAGAGAAACTGTCCAAATTGAAATACCCAAAGAAAAATAATCCAAGGGGAAAAAAACCCCACAAAGAGACCAGCATCAGTGACCTATGAGAAAACTTCAGGCAATCTAATATATGGATAATTGGAGTCCCCAGAGGAGAGAGAGAGGAGGAGACAGAAAAAAAAAAAAAATTGGAAGGAATTTTGTAATTATTATGTTTGTTAGAGGGTTTTGTTCTTGTTGTTAGGTAAATGTCTGCCTTTTTTCTTTTTTTAAAACATGAATAACTTTTAAAAGTCATGAATTAGGGACTTCCCGGTGGTCCAGTGGTTAAGAATCCGCCTTCCAACAAAGGGGGCGTGGGTTTGATCCCTGGTTGGGGAACTAAGATCCCACATTCCGAGGGGCAGCTAAGCCCGTGCACCCCAACTATTGAGCCGGCGTGCTCTATAGCTCGCGTGCCACAACTAGAGAGAAGCCCGTGCGCCGCAGTGAAGGATCCCGCATGCTGCAATGAAGATCCCATGTGCTGCAATTAAGACCCGATGCAGCCAAATAAATAAATAAATAAACATTAAAAAAAATTTAAAATCATGAATTAAATTCAATTTTATTTTTTTTAAAAAAAGATTTTGACTATAGATTTTCCAAACTTAATGAAAACTATAAACTCACAGAAGCAGCTCAAACACAAATCCACATTCACACCATCCCCTGTGCCTTTCCCCTGCCCTGCCACACATACGACATGAAGGAAACTGTACCAAGGTACATCATAATCAATTATTCAAAACCAGTGATAAAGCATCCAGATTAAAAAAGCCACGTTCCTCACAAGGAACAAAGGTGAGAATGACAGCCAGTTTCTTATTGGGAACAATGCAAGTGAGAATATGGTAAGCAACATCTTTAAAGTGTTGAAAGGAAAAAAAACCTGCCAACCTAGAAGTCTGTGCCCAGCAAATATATCTTTCAAAAACAAGGGTGAATTAAAGGTGTTTTTAGACATTCAAAAGCTAAAAGGACTCATTTCCAGCAGATCCACACTACAAAAAAATGTTAAAGGATTATCATGCCAAAACCCCTTTTCAGAAGAATTTTTTCTTTCATCATATATCACAAATAGCAAAGAGTTCAGGCTAATGACATCCCATTTGTTTGAGGATAAAAAGTTAATATCTTGCCACCTCTATTTCTTTGTCTTTCTTTTTTGATCTTACGGAGAAGATCCAAGGAATCATTTGCTGTTCATTAATTTCATTGACTTTTTACTGTAATTAAAAAGATTTTTTTTTCCTGTAGTACCTCTTGATTTCATGTGTGCTGTAAATTGTAGAAAATAAATAGATTTGAGAGTTTACTATGATTACAGTGCTATGAGGAAGAATTTTTAAGAACAGAAGATACAGTCCCACCCTTAGGGAGTGTCTAAATCTAATTGGGAGACTAAAACAAGAATCAGAAATTCACAGTTAGTACACTTGTGTCAAATGTGTTTGGGGAAAGAACAAAGAAGAGGTCAGAATAAGGTGAGACTTTATTGTCATTTCTATTGGGTGTGACAGGTGATTCACTCACTGGGTGAATTCTAACTGAGTTATCATCTGTGTGCTGGGCATGGCACTGGGCTCTGAAGATACCACCATGACTCAAAAGATGAAGTTTCTGCTCTCTGAACTAACAGACTAGGGGAGAAGTCAGCCAATAAGTGAGCGAGCAAGCAAATAAATAATTCCAACTTGGGGTAACTGCTGTGAGAGAATAAAGAGGGATGCTGCTGCTTTAGGTAAGGTGGCCTAGGAGGGTCTTCCTGAGGAAGTGGGAGCTGAGCCGAACTTGGAAGAATAGAATGAGAAAACCAGAGAAAAGGTATACTATGGGGAAAATGTTCCGGAAAATTCTGAGGGAGGAGAGACTTGCCCATCTTTGAGAAACAATGGGGAGGCTTGTGTGCAGGCATGGTGGTGAGCCTGGAGGAGAGTGGTATGTAGTGAGACTGGATCAGGTGGGCCCTTGGAGGCTGTGCTGAGGAGTGCTGTCCTGTCCTAGGAGATAAGGGAAGCCACTGCAGCGTGTCCAGGAAGGAGGGACATGATTTGTGTTTTCGAAAGATCATTTTGGCTGCTGTATAGAGAGCACATGGTAGGAGGCAAGAATGGAAGTAAGAAGAAGTGCTCTAGGTCCCTTGCCCTTCTCTCTGCACCTTGAAAGCCAACAGAAGGACCATCTGCAGCGACTGTACAAAATGGTTCTGTGGGAACCCATGTGATACAATGGAAAGGTCAAGGGCTTGATGCTCGAAATACCTGCATTTGAATCCCAACTCTCCTACTTACTATTATACCTTGTGAATATAATAGTAGTAATAGTGTGGGCAAGTAGTTTAACTTCTCTAAGCTTCTGTTTTCTTGTTTGTAAAATGGGGAGGAATAACAATTAACCTTTAGGGTTGTAGTGAGGGATGTGTTAGGTGATGTGTAGGAAGTATGCTTAGGGGTACCCGACACATGTTCTCTCCTCTTTCCTCTTCCTAGTGTGGGCCTTTAGGGTAAAACAAAGTAAAGATGCTTGCTTCCTGCCGTGAGCCTCTGGATGTCCATAAACTTACCTGAGTGTGGAGAGTGTGTTCTCGGTGATGGTGCTGATGTGGGGGATGAATAGAGCAGTCCCTGGTGCCACTGCTTTCGTCGCTCCATTCCTAGAAGGGAGTTGACTTTAGGATGGGCAACTGTGCCCATTTGGTAGCCATCTGCTACTGATTCTCTCGTTTGAGTTCTTCAGGGAATTTGGAGCAAGAGAAGCATTGATAGCCTAGTGGTTGAGAACGTTCGCTTTGGGGACAGAGAGAAGTGGAGTCAAGTTCTCGTTCTGTCATTGACTAGGTGTACAACCTTAGGCAGGGGACTCTCTTCTCAGCTTCTTTGTCTGTGACATGAGGACAGTGATGATCCCCAGGAGGTTGTGGTGAGGATGCAGCAGAGCCCCGAGTTTGATAACTTGGACAGGCTGGCCGTTGTGGGACTTGATGAGACAATGCTTGTGAGGGGACCAGCTCGGTGCGTGGCACACAGCACTCACCAAATAAAGTACAGCTCCTAACTATTGCTCTTATTGTTGCTGGTTTTAGTGAGAATATATTTTTCCAAAAGCACTTTTTGAATGACCTGCATATTGTGAGACCTAGTTAAAAGTAAAAATGAAAACTGAGCAATTGGTCTGTCTTCGTTGCTGCTTTTTCATGTCCTAGGTGGACAACCAGCTCCTGGGCACCACGCAGCCCTTCATGCTCTTTGTGACTCCACTGAGCAATGAGAATGAGGTCATTGAGACGGGCCCTGCTGTGCAGGTGAACACGGTGAAGTCCCCCAGTAGGAGCGCGCTGACCGACATCTACAAGGTAGGCTGGTGGGCGTGACTTGTCCTCTCGCAGCCAAGGCTCAGAGCAGCAGTTCAGGCTGTGGATGGAAATAGTCCAGTGGGGGTAAGGCACTAGGCGACTCGATACATTGTGTAGCGGAGTTGATGGAAACTCCTCTTAAAACTTCAGATTCTCAGTTGTGTTGTCGATGATTCAGCGGGCAGTAGTACTGAATCCGTAGGGGCCAGAGTCTGTATTCGTCAGCGTGAAGTCTCTGCAGGGAAGTATAGCATCTTCTAGACTGGTTGTGACCAGGCATGATCTCGATATGTTATTAAAATAATAATCCAAAAATTAGCACACAACATTGTAAATCAACTATACTTCAATAAAATAAATTTAAAAAATAATAATCCAAGACTACTGGAAAAGGGATAGGAGGAGGGGCCTGACCTTGGGACAGGCATCCTCCTCTGTAAGCTGCCACACTATTTACTAAAAGCAGATCATTCAGAAGTGATAAACTTTCTTTCCTGGAGAAGTCTTCATGTACAGGCTAGCGTTACACCACCAAATTCTGGAAAAGTGGGAGCTAAGACATTGCTTCTCATATTTCTGGTCCTTTGTCACCAGCGCCAGTGGGGTCAAGCCTGCCTGTGGCCCTCAAATTCACAAGCCCAGTTCTGCTCCTTAAACTAGCTGCTGTCCATGTGAGCTCAGTACCATATACCACAGTGCATCTGAAAGTATAATCCTGACTAACCAGACACAGATGCCCTGGGAACCAAGCAATAGGATGGTGAATCGTCTACTAAACATCTTCTGGAATTTTTGATTCATTATAACAATGTAGAGAGAGATGAGCCAGAAAAAATTTGGCAGTATGATTATGAAATCACATAAGTAAAGAGACCACGCCATATCACAGGGGCCTTCTTAGGGCGCGGATGAGAGTTCCTCTGGCATTCGCACTGTAAATCAGAATTTCTTTATCTCTAGCATCTGATGGTCACGGCTCAGAGATTCACGGTACAAATTGAGGAGAAACTGCTCCTCAAGCTGCTGAGTTTCTTTGGCTACGATCAGGCAGAATCAGGTAATGTCGAATGTTCTAGGTGTGTATCTGGGAATTGGCCCAAGGGTGGCATTTTTTAGTCTGCTTGTGAAAATAGGTGGCCTCTGAATGCCTGGCAAGCTCCCTATCCACTTCATAGTCTGAGCTGGGAAGCTAAGGTTTGCGGTTCAGTTCTCTTTCTAAGTATTGCTTGTTGACAGGTATTGAGGTGTATCTGTGTACGAAAGAAGCTGCTCCAAGGGTCTCTGGTGTCCCAGCATACCCAGGGGCAAGCTTTTGGGAAGCAGTATATTGTTCCTCTTTGTTTCATGTTTTTTGACTCATCTGCTTTAAGATGGCAGAAATGATGTTAGTCATTTAGCAAACCACTTTGTTTCCTAACCTTTGTTTATTAAACAGATTCAGGGCCAAGAATCAGAAATCCCTTCGGCAGTTCCTTTGGTTTAGCTGAGGAAAAAAATTGGCTAGCTTCAACTCCTTAACTTTTTTTCACATCCATACCCTTATGCCTTAATGTAATTACAAAGGTTTCTTGTTACTTTTCTCTTCTTTGGAGAGGGGAGTAGGATAAGCTTTTGAAAGACCTAAATTTTCCAGCAGTGCCACAGAAATTATGTAGCTGTCGTCTCTTTATTTTAGATCCCTCATCATGGCCTTTGCTAGACTGTATATACAGCTTAGAAAGAAGTCAGTAATGCTTAGTCTTTTGAAGACTAAACTAAATACTGAGCCTAAAGAAATGATAAGATAGAGACTTTTAATGTTTATCTGCCCATGTAGGCTAAAGGGGGAAAAAAATCCCTGGGGACGTGTGTACATATGAACATACATGCACACAATGCAAGAAAGATATTTTTGCTCTGTTTACCCCAGACTTAGACTTTAAGCTTTAAGTAAGTGTCTTTGGGATCAGGAGCAGAGCCTGTCTGTTTAGTGCTGCGTTCTCCACTTTGGGTCAGAACGCCAGTGTTTATTTGTGTTCAGAGAGCCACTTGAGCCTGCCTGCCAGGTATCTGTTCTCTTTTGGGTACCTTCTTGGGAAGTTTTACTTTAAATTTGATTGGACACGCTTTTCTTGTAAGTTGCTCTAAATAAATTTCTCCCCAAGCATTGTCTAGTGGATTTAGACTCTTTTGTAAAATCCTTGCCTGCCTTTCATTGAGGAATCTCCTCTGCCTTCTATAACTATTCCTGTTCCCTGAATACAGATAAGCCTATCTCTATTGCGGTATCTTTTTTTTTTTTTTTTTAACCTATTCCCTTCTTTCTATAAATAGAACTGTATAAAAGCTTACAGTATAAATTTGTTTGATATGTAGATATGTACAGTCTCTTTGGTTTTATTTTTAAAAGCACCTGAATCCAAGTGCAAATAAGCTGCCCACATGGGTGTGGGGACAGCATCAAGTTGAAGAGCACATTGCTGTGTTTTAGCCTGTGTTCATCCCTTTTGCTTCATGAGATAACAAGTGAGAAATCGGCCTCCACTCTGCTATTTAAATGATGTCCACTGTTTGGGAGAGAGAGCCACTTGTTGTGATGTTGGTTCTTTATAGCCTGCAGCCTGTTTCTTTTCAAGGCATTATGTTTCGCTCAGATTCATCATTTAATTGGTCATGTTGTTCATGATGATTCAGTTAATCTACACTCCAAGTACTTATTTAGATACCATTTTCTGAAATAAATTCAGATAATCTGGGTCATTTATAATAATAATGATAACGACATGGTTTCTAGAAAACGCATTGCCATCAAGCACACCCATGACCTTTGGCTTTCCCACCTGGATTATTTTTTCCAGAGATGATATCTGCCAGATGGTAATAGAGTCACAATCAAAAGATTAAGCTATTGTACTTTTTGGATCAGCAACATGAACCAGATCTACTTTTACAAAGAAATGGCATCAGGATACTGTACATATTACTGAGCCCTAAAAAATTAAATTTAGACAAATAGACGTTTACATTTTTCTGTGAGTTTCTTTTCAATGTGAACGAAAGTATTTGAATCATGAGACTTCAGAGGAAACTTATTTTTCAAGAAAACAATTCTGCCTTTGTACCAGAGGTGGAAAAATACGATGAAAACCTCCACGAAAAGACAGCTGAGCAAGGTGGGACGCCAATTCGATACTACTTTGAAAATCTCAAAATCAGCATCCCCCAGATCAAGCTGAGCGTGTTCACCTCCAACAAGCTACCACTGGATCTCAAGGTGAGCTGCTAGCTGGGTAAGTTTTAAAAATGACTTTTCCTTGGAAAAGAATGAGTGTGTTTACCACTTGCTTTTTCCGTCCAGTATCATCATTTGTAGCAGATATTTTTACAGGTTTTCTTTTTTGAGAATTTTTAGCGACTCATATGTGTACGTACATATGTACAGTTGACCGTTGAATAGTGTGAGAGTTAGGAGCACCCACCCCTCCTCGCAATTGAAAATCTGCATATAACTTCCATTATGTGCAGTTCTGCATCCGAGTAAACTTTTGAAAAGATCCGCATGTCAGTGGACCATGCAGTTCAAACTAAGTGTGGTGTTCAAGGGTCAACTGTATATTCCTTTTCTTTTCTTTTCTTTTTTTTAATGTTTAAGTATGACTTTGCTAAAGATTAAAGAGTAACAAAAGAGAGTAAACACAGAATTACATAAAACCCCATCTGCCCTCTCCTTAGCTCTTGGCTCATCTCAGTGAGGTAAAAGCCTCCTTTCCTAGGGCCGCTCCCAGACTCGAGAGAAAAGCTGTAGCCAAGACAATATCTTCTTTTTGTGCCCGAGTCCTGCCTGCCCTCCTTCTCGCCTCCTAAGTACTCACCTCTTTTTGAATGGTTGACGGTGGAAATGTCTACCACCTTCAAGGATGACGCGGTCACTTACCCACCAAGGTGTGGCCTCCCCTACCCACCATATTAGGATGAGACACTCCTACAGAGCATCTGGATATGCACTTGACAGATACAGTCTGAATACCATCTTTATTTTCTGCAGTAAAATCTATTAAAATTAAGGGATGCTTCTAGAATGCAAATCCAAGCCTATCTGACTCTAAAGTTTATATACATTTTACCCTTATGCTGTGCTGTCCCTTAGAACATAAGGAGGCGGAGGATTTTAGAGCTCTGTGAGTCCTTAATGATGCCCTTGCTTGATGAACAAGGATATTGGAGTTCACAGTGTTTTGTCACTGAAGCCTGTGTAGTTGGAGCAGGAGTAGAACCCAGGTGATTGTTGGAAGGTCCTTCCTTAGGCGGAGTCTACATCTGCCTCCCTGCAGCCTGCACCCCTTACTTCTGGTTCTTTCCTCTGTTGCACTTGAAGATGGGTATCAGGGCATCTACCTCCCCACTAACCACCGGTCGAAGGCTTTCCCACTGCCCCATGCTGCCTCCTTTAAGATGCTGCAGGGTGGTCTTTCTTTCTGAACAGGAGTAGCTAGAGATGTGGACAAATAAGTAATAAACCTGGAGTCATAAGTTTCCATGCCTGCAGGAACTGTGCCAGCAGTGAAGTTGGCGAAGCAGCCCCGGGGGCACCGTGGCCCTCAGTGTGCACTCTTCATCTGGAGGGGGCAGTGCAGCTCAGCTCCAGCCAGTTGTTATAGGGGAATGTGAACCCAGTGTTGCCAGACCTTCGGAGTTTTTAAAGTGAAGCCGGAAATCTGGATTTTTATGTGGAATCTCCTGGTTTTTAAATGTTGGCAACCGATTTGAATTTTTTTGTTTTTGTTTTTAAGCCTTGTGGACCTAACAAAACACATGTGTGGGCCTCATGTGGGCCCACGATTTGCCAGCTCACAACTTCTAAAATAGACTTATAGGTAACAAGACAGTAGTCTGGTCCAAATCAAGTCGTTTTTGGGTAAGGACAGGGCAAGGGTGACTGCTTCATTAAGGCAGCAAACGGGGTGAGTAGTTGGGAATGCAGGTCGGGACCGGGGAGCTCCTGCAACCATCCTGAGAACAGGGCCTTCTCCATGGACTGTCCTGTCTGCTTAATTAGCTTTAACTTCATGTTTCCCAGGAGACTAAAGATACTTATAATTAGCATGGGAGTGGGGGGGAAACCATGGGAAAACCACTATCTTGCTAATATCCACAAGTATCCACTTGACTTATGTGACCCTTTGGAATGGGTTTGTTTGATAAAGTATATATTCCCCCAGAACACTTGGCACTCACCCAACAAACCAGTGTCAAGCATTTCCTGAGAGTTAAGGACTTCTTGTTTTCTAAATCATCTTACTAAGAAACACAGACACCTAATTGTTCCTTCCAAATTGCTCCTGGTAGAAGATTTCCCCCCAGACTAACAAATGCAGTATGATTTTCTACAGTTGAAGTAGCTTCAGGCCCCCAGTTCCTTGGTATTGATGCTTGCACGCTCACCCTGCATGCAATACACTGGGAGTCGTTTAGGTTGAGTGTTTCATTTGGCGCTATATTGAAGGAACATTTTCAAGGCATTTTTCAAATGATTGCTAAACAGATTCAGTGGAGCAGCCACATTATGAGGTGTGGGGCGGGGGACACCCTGAATGTGGTACCTTAATGTTTCAAACAGGGTGCTGGGAATTGGGATGTCAGAGTTAAATTCTCAGCTTACAGAAGTCACCATTTTATTGTGTCTTGCCTTCTCCTCGAGGAGTCTGGGACTCATAAATAATGTCATTTATTCAAATAGTTTTCTAACAGAGTAATATCCCTTTATTAGTAGCTCTTAGGAAGAGCAGTCTGCTCTTTGAGATGAATATGTAACGGCTAAAAGTATGTGCTTAGGAAATGGAGTCCTGTCCCAGAGCAGGAATCATGAGAGTCTGACTAAAAGGTAACCATGTCTTTGGTATTGAAGGCATAATTATCTTGATTCTCTTGACTCCAGGCCAGAAACGAGGCTGTCAGAAGTCTCAGAGGGAAGTCTCTTCAGATTTACACCGAGGGTACATTATTGCCAGATAGAGTGTCTGTTCAGAAGGACTCAAAGCAGTTTCACATCTGCTATCTCAATTGGATTCCTTACTCTGCGATGGAAGAAGGGGGAGATAATAGTTCCATCTCACAAATGCAGAGACGAAAGCACGGCATTCCCCGCCCCCCCCCCACCCATTCGCCATTATTCTCCCAAGTTTGCATGTTAGAGAGTAGCAGAATAATATTGAAAGTGCCAGGTAGTTTATATGTTCTTTCGGTTTTCTTAAAGATCAAAAGAGTCCAGGAGCCTTTAAAAGGTTTCATAAAGTGGCCTACAGCAGCCCTTTTCCCATTTAGAGCATTGGGGTATTACAAAAGAAGGGCTTTAATTGAGCAATCTAGTTTGGAAGAAAACCCACATTTTAATGGTCGGAGAGCAAGAGGGTGGGGGTGAGGGGGAATTTCAAACAAAGACACTATTTAAAAAGCCTAAAACTGTCTTCTCAAAGGCTTGAAATAATTTGTTGGGAAACTTCAGACCCTTTACTTTTTCCTCCCCTCCCTAAATAAAAACCAGATTTGTTAAAAGGAAAAAAGATCCAGTATTGTTAATTGTATTTCAGAAAGTGCCAGAGAGGGAAATATCCCTGTAGTTTTAAACACTGTCCCAAGAGGCAAGTGGGCAAATACCCTGCTTCACATAAACAGTCTCTATGTACCATAAATAAACCTTTAAAGAATGAATTCCAGACAGTTTTGTTTAGTGCAGGATAAACTAAGAAGGGAAAGGACATGGCCCAGGGACTAGCTTGTGATCTGAGACCTTATGGCATATGGACAGGTATTTCTTCTTTCAACTCTATAAAGTTTCTGGAAGACTTCAGCGGTTTTTATCTGGCGGAAGTAGGAATAGACATTTTCCTATTTTTATTAGGAACTTATGAGCACAGATTGCTTTCTCCAGAATCCATTTTATAACAGGAAACTGTCTGCTACTTGAGTAAATAAGCATCAACTTTGTATACTACTGTATTTGATTAGTCATTCAGTTACTACAAGAAAAAGCCCTATTTGGCTCGGAAAGAGGGAAACTCTCATCTCCTGTACTTTGACTCACCAGAACAACCTGAAGGTGGCAGAGTAATTCATACCAGTGTGCCATATCTCAGCTTTTTCAAATGTGGGAGGCCCCAAAGCAGTACCAGGTAAAGATCATTTTTACTGAAAGGCCAGAATACTTCCTTGGTTCAGACAAAGCACGTTAGCCACTCAGAAAGGGGATAGTGTCTCTCATGAGGGCTTTGACAACTTAGTAGAGGTTTCAAAGTCTTTGTGTTATGTGTGGTTCTTCTTCTTCAGTGTTTGGTTGCAATGAGAAAGTTGGGGTACAAAGCTTTTTGCTGTATGCCTTTGCTTTGATCTCATTTCCTCTTTTCTGAGAAGAAAGTAATGCTCAGAGTTGTATTGACAAAACAAACTGCTGAACTGATGTCAGTACCTGGCTTTACTAACATATCTATTTATTGTGGGTCTGAGCAAAGCAGTTGAGGCTATGGGGCCTCAGTTTCTGTGTCAGTGAAATGGGGAGAATAGTGCCTGCTCACTTCATCATCACTCACCATGTGCATGGGTGAGACATTCAAGAATGAATAGCAGAACATTTTTCAGGAGAAGTAAAATAATCCTCTTTTCTGGTCTTCATGCTTTCTGCCTGTTAGGTAGTTGTGGTTGTGAAAATGAGCATGTTCAAGTCTACGATCTACTAATAACTAGCTACAGGAGTTTAGGCCACCCACTTAACGTTTCTTTGGTTTTATTTATTTAAAGAAATAAGAGTGTTAGGCTGAATTAACTTGCGGATGCTCTTAATCTCCGAAATGTTTTGTCCTGAAATTTAGTAGGAGGTTGCGAGTGACTTTCCAAGGCACCAGATGCAGTGGCCTTTTTTCTGTCCTCATCTTTGTCAGATCCTCTGCCATATTTGATATTGCTGACCTCCCTGTTCTTGGCGTTGTCCTTGCTGGTTCTCCTGTTATTCTTCTGTTTGTTTCTTCTCTTCTCCTAACCCATATGTTTATTAAAAAGGGCCATTTTTCTCCTCTGTGAACTAAACTGTCTGGTCATATCACTTGTCCATTTTAAAAATCACTTTATTGGTCTTTTATCTCCTCTTATTTTAGAAGCTCTTTATAGAAGTTTTGTCTTTGTTATAAGTTGCAAGTATTTTTTCTTTGGCTTTTCATTTGTCGTTTTTACTTTGCTTTTGGTGTGCGTATGTTTTTTAAAATCATACAGAAGCTTTCTATTTTATGTTGTCAAACTTATCAGTCTTTTGCCTTTTGAATCTGAATTTTGAGTCACAAAAAAGTTCTCCCACTCTGGTTTTAGACAGTTTCATCTAGGTTTTCTTCGATTATATAACTTCATTTCAATTAAACATGCTCTTGTTCCAGAAGAATTTAAAGCAGACTCTGAAAATACATGCTGAAGGATTAAAAAATAAGTGAGAAAATAAAATAGAAAGTCCAGTAAATTGCACATTTGTATTAAATTATTTTAATATAAAGGCATTTCAATTCAGTGGAGAATATATAGATGTTTTAATAAATGCTATTGGACTAATTAGCCATATGGAAAAATATAAAATTAAATTTATTATTCACACTCTGTATAAGAATAAATTCCAAGTAGATTAGAGATTTACTGACATTATTAGCATGGAAAAGTGTTTTTACGTTTAAAAAAAGAAGAATATTTGGCATGCTCTCTAAAATCCCTAAAATGTACATCATGTTAAATAAAAATATAATTAGAAAATAGGCCATATCCAAAAATTGTCAATTGGAAAATAGGCCATATCCAAAAATTGTTAACTGGCTTATAGCAGACCCAAACCAGCTGAGAACTACAAGGCAAGCTGGATTGAAAAAAGCCCAAAAGTCTGTTTGAAGGTATTGGAAAGTTACCAAGACAGCCAGTACTTGAGGGGCCACGATTTATGAGAGGAAGGAGACTGGATAAGGTGAGCCCAGCATTTACTCTGGTTTTATTTTTGAGACAACTCTAATTTGTAAGTGGTGTAGGGAGAAAGGTAAATAAGTCAAGCAGAAAGCAGCTGCCCAAAGTCAGAGAATCCGAGGAAAGCTTTGGGCAGCCTCACAGGGCTGGCCAAGCAAGAGAGAGACTCCATTGCTACTGAGAGAGCTGGTAATTGAGGGGCTCAGATCTTTTTTTTTTTTTTTAATTGAAGTATAGTTGACTTACAATGTTGTGCTAGTTTCACATGTACAGCGAAGTGATTCAGTTATACTTATGTTCTTTTCCATTATAGGTTATTACAGGATATTGAATATAATTCCCTGTGCTATACAGTAGAACCTTGTTGTTTATCTGTTTTGTATCTGCTAATCCCAAACCCCTAATTTATCCTCCTCTGACCCCCGCTTTCCCCTTTGGTAACTACAAGTTTGTTTTCTATGTCTATGAGTCTGTTTCTGTTTTGTAAATAAATTCATTTGTATCATATTTTAGATTCCACGTATAAGTGATATTATATGATATTTGTCTTTTTCTGACTTATTTCACTTAGTATGATAATCTCTAGGTCCATCCATGTTGCTGCAAATGGCATTGTTTCATTTTTTTTTAATAGCTGAGTAGTATTCCATTGTGTGTGTGTGTGTGTGTGTATGTGTTTGTGTACACACCGCATATTCTTTATCCATTCATCTGTCGATGGACATTTAGGTTGCTTCCATGTCTTGGCTATTGTAAACAGTGCAGCTATGAACATTGGGGTTCATGTATCCTTTCGAAATAGTCTTCTCTGGATACATGCCCACGAGTGGGATTGCTGGATCATATGGCAACTCTGTTTTTAGTTATTTAAGGAATCTCCATACTGTTTTCCATAGTGGCTGCATGTATTTACATTGCCACCAACAGTGTAGGAGGGTTCCCTTTTTTCCATACCCTCTGTAGCATTTTTATTATTTGTAGACTTTTTAATGATTGCCATTCTGACTGGTGTGAGGTGGTACCTCATTGTAGTTTCAATTTGCATTTCTCTAGTAATTAGGGATGTTGAGCATCTTTCCATGTGCATTTTGGCCATCTGTATGTCTTCTTTGGAGAAACGTCTATTTAGGCCTTCTGCCCTTTTTCTGATTGGGTTGTTTGTTTTTTTGTTATTGAGTTATATGAGCTGTTTGTATATTTTGGAAATTAAGACCTTGTTGGTCTCATTGTTTGCAAATATTTTCTCCCAGTCCGTAGGCTGTCTTTTCGTTTTGTTGATGGTTTCCTTTGCTGTGTAAAAGCTTATAAGTTTGATTAGGTCCCATTTGTTTATTTTTACTTTGATTTCTTTTGCCTTGGGAGAGTGACTTAAGAAAACATTGCTACGATTTACATCAGAAAATGTTTTGCCTATGTTCTCTTCTAGGAGTTTTATGGTGTCATGTCTTATATTTAAGTCTTTAAGCCATTTTGAGTTTATTTTTATGCATGGTGTGAGGGAATGTTCTCACTTCATTGATTTACATGCAGCTGTCCAGCTTTCCCAACACTACTTGCCAAAGAGACTGTCTTTTTTCCACTGTATATTCTTGCCTCCTTTGTCGAAGATTAATTGACCGTAGGTGTGGAGGGGCTCATATCTTACAGAGAAGGGACAGGCAGAACAGAAACCCCAATAGTCTGAGCTGTTTTGTTTCTTGAAGCAGATGCCAATTTCTAAGTAATCTGAGAGAAGCCAAGCAAAAAGTAGCAGCCAAGAGGCTAACTAAATAGATCTTTTAGCAGTTTTATGGTGCTGGGGAGATCACAAGGGGAGGAATGGAATTGGTTTTCAGTTGAGACTGCTGAAGGACTATACCAAACCTTATAAAGATGGAAACAGACCAAGATTATCTTTACAAGGACTGAAAGCCAGCCTTGAAAACACTGATTGGATTAATAAGCCTCTTTAACTGCCTGCCAGACACTAAAGACTCATTTAAAATCTATAAGTTTTTATACAGAGTGTAGCATCCAATCACAGATTACCAGGCCTATCAAGAGAAAAAACAGACGCTAGAAACAGACACTAGAAACAGAGAAACCAGATGTTGACATTATCAGACACAGAATTTAAAATAAGTGTAAATGTGTTCAAGAAGTTTACCAGAAAACTGTAATTTATATTTTTAACATAATCAGATAATAAAGGAATATTACAGACTAGAATTTTTTCACAAACATAGAAGAAAGAAATTTGGACAAAATGTCACCAAATCAAATATAGCAATATATAAGAAGAAAAATACGGTTGACCCTTGAACAACATGGGGTTTGAACTGCATGGGTCCACTTATATACTGATTTTTTTTTTTCCAGTAAATGCAGCACTGCATGATCATGGTTGGTCGAATCTGTGGATGTGGAACTGTGGATATGGAGGGCTGACTGTAAAGCTACATGAGAATTTTTGACTGTATAGGGGATTGGCACTCCTAACCCTCACGTTGTTCAAGGGCCAACTGTATATCATAACCAAATCAGGTTTATGCCAGGGTTGTAAGTTTACTTTACATTTCCAAATAAATCATGTCATTCACCACATCAGCAGAATGAAAGAATTTAAAAATATGATTATCTCAATAGTTGCACAGAAGTCTTTTGACAAAATTCAGCATCCATTTATGATAAGAACTCAGGAAACAAAAAAATAGAAAGGAACTGCCTTAATCTGATAAAGTGTCTCCATAAAAAAGCTACCCCAAATATCGTACACAGTGATGACCTGTTGAAAGCAGGGAAGGATGGCCATTTTCACCACTTCTGTTCACTGTTATGTTGGAGATCCTAGCCAGTGCAATAAATAAATAAAAGGTATAAAGACTGGATAGGAAAATGAAAACTTTATTATTTGCAGAGAACATGATTACCTAGAAAATCTAAAAGGATATACAACTAAGTTATTAGAATAAATCAGTAAATTTAACAAGGTCACTGAAGACGTTGTACAAAAATCAGTTGTATTTCTATATGTCAGAGAAAAGGAAAATTTGAAGGATGTCTTTACAACACCATTAAGAAAACATCAAATACAATATCATCTATTGTTCTGTAACGAATCATGCCAAAACTTAGTAATTTAAAACAACCATTTTATTTGTTGACAAATCTGTGGGTCAGCAATTTAGACTGGACTTAGCTGGGTGCTGTTTCCGCTGGACTTACTTGTGGTTATTGATGTGGCTGCAGTCACCTGCCAGTCAGCTGAGACCAAAGGGTATATAAGATGACCTTACAACCGTGTCAGGCGCTTGGTGTTGGCTGTCAATAGACCCCCTTCCACGTGGTCTCTCGTCTTCAAGGAAGCTAGTCTCAGCCTCTTCACATGGTGGAAACATCAAAAAGGGTGGAGCAGAAGCTCCAAGATCTCTTGAGGCCAAAGCTCAGAGATTGCACGTTACTTCTGCTGCACTTTATTGTTTGAAGCAAGTTATAAGGTCAGTGCAGATTCAGGCGAAGGGGAAATAGACTCTGCTAATGATAGAAGATGCAAAGAATTTGTGGCCATTTTTACTGTACCACAGATACCTAGGAATAAATCCAACAAAGTGTGTACAAGACCTCTGCACAGAAAGCAATTAAAATATTACTGAGAGAAATTTTAAAAGGGCTAAACAAGAAAAGGGGTGCACCATGTTAATACATTGGAAGATTCAATATTATAAAGTTGTCATTTCTTCTCAAATTGATCTATAGATTCAATAGAGTCTTGATAAAAATTCTAGCAATTTTTTTGGTGGCAGATTGACAGGCTGATTCTAAAATTTATTTGGAGATGAAAAGTGCAAAGAGTAACCAAGGTAGTTCTGAAGAAAAAGAACAAAGTTGGCGAGCTTACACTAACATACTTCAAAATTATTATAAAACTATAGTAATTAAGACAGTGTGGTATTGACAGAAGGCAGGGCAAAATGAAACACAAAGGAGAATCCAAAAACAGACACATATAAGTACATTCACTTGACTTATGACAAAGTTACCCTGTACTACAATAAGGGGAAGGATGGCCTTTCAATAAATGTTATTCAGTTGATTAGATACCCATGTGGAAAAAATGCTTCTTGATCTGTGCTTTAGAACATATATAATAATCACGTTCAGGTAGATTGTAGATTTAAATGTGAAGAGCAGAACAATAAAAATTCTGTAAGTAAACATATGGGAATATCTTTATGACCTTAGTGTAGGTAATTTCTTAACTATGACCTAGAAAGTTCTTTCCATAAAGGAAAGATTGTTAAGTTGGATTTCATTAAAACTAAGAATGTCTGCTATCAAAAAACACCGAGTGATAAGACAAGTCCCATAATGGGAGAAGATACTTGCAGTATATTCATGAAACAGAAGACTTGTATACAGAATGTATAAGAAAAACTCCTACAAAACTATAAGGAAAAAACAGACAATCCACTATGAAAATGAGCAAAAGACTCAAGTAGGAACTTAACAAAAAAAGTATATCCACGAGGCTGATGTGTGTATTATCAGGTGCGTAATCTCATCCTTCAACAAGAAGATGGAAATTAAAACCACACTGAGTTACCATTACACACCCATTAGAATATTTGTTTTTTAAAAAGCTATCTTTGGGACTTCCATAGTGGTGCAGTGGTTAAGAATCCGCCTGCCAATGCAGGGGACACAGGTTCGATCCCTGGTCCGGGAAGATCCCACATGCCGGGGAGCAACTAAGCCCGTGCGCCACAACTACTGAGCCTGCGCTCTGGAGCCCGCGAGCCACAACTACTGAGCCTGTGTGCCACAACTACTGAAGCCCGCATGCCTAGAGCCCATGCTCTGCAACAAGAGAAGCCACTGTGATGAGAAGCCCGCGCACCGCAACAGAGTAGCCCCCACTCGCTGCAACTAGAGAAAGCCTGCGTGCAGCAACAAAGACCCAACACAGCCAAAAATAAATTAATTAATTAATTAATTAATTTCTAAAAAGCTATCTTTACCACGTGTTGGTGAGGATGTAGCATAACAGGAAATTTCATAGACGGCTGCAGGGAGAGTAAGCCGGTTCAGCTGCCTCGGAAAACTGCTTGGCAGCATAGGCTATAAGGTTGAATGTGTACGTTCTTTATGACCCGGCAGTTCCACTTCCAGGTAGATATTCAAGAAAAATGCATACAAATGTGCCCCAAAAGACATGTCCAAGAATGTTCATAGCAGCATTATACATAATAGCACAAAATGGAAACAGCACAACTGTTCCATCAACAGCAGTGGTTAAAGAGTTTTATTCATATGTTGGAGTACTGTGTAGCACTGACAGCTGTGTTTAAACTGCAGCTGTGTGCAGCAACCTAGTGACTCACAGACTTACTGTTGATGTCAGAAGCCACATACAATAAAGTCCATACTGATGATTGCATTTAGATAGAATTCAAAGCGGGAAAAACTCAGCTGTGGTGCTGGAAGTCAAGATACTGGTTACCACGGGCTTCCCTGGTGGCGAAGTGGTTAAGGATCTGCCTGCCAATGCAGGGGACACGGGTTTGAGCCCTGGTCTGGGAAGCTCCCACATGCCGCGGAGCTACTGAGCCTGCACTCTAGAGCCTGCGAGCCACAACTACTGAGCCCACGTGCCACAACTACTGAAGTCTGCATGCCTAGAGCCTGTGCCCCGCAACGAGAGAAGCCACCGTGATGAGAAGCCCGCGCACCACAACGAAGAGTAGCCCCCGCTCACCGCAACTAGAGAAAGCCTGCACGCAGCGCCAAAGACCCAGTACAGCCAAAAAAACCCGATATAAATAAATAAATAAATTTATTTTTTTAAAAAAAGCATACTGGTTACCTTAGGGGAAGAGGGGGTCTTGATGGGAGGTCCACAAAGAGGGGATGGTGGTGTGGTGCTTCCAAGTTGGGGATAATAACCGACTTTCTGGTCTGCGTGGTGGTTACATGGTTGTGTTTACTTTGAGAAAAATCACTGAACCGTACATTTGATTAGTACACCTTTCCGTATGTGTGGTATGCTTCAGTCAAAAAGTAGAACGTGACATACAGATCCAAAACAGACCAGAAAGATTGTGCTGTGAAGCTAAGAGTGTTTATTTTTATGTGATATATGTTACTTTGAGTGATATATCTATATATTTTTTTATATATTCCTCATATTTTACTTTTGTAATTACAGGGGAAAATCCTTATTTATGAATATCATAACCTTGATTCCCATTGGAAAGTTGACTTGTAGCTTTCATGGAATTCAGAATTACAGTACCCTGGAAGGCCGTCATATGGCTAAAGCATATCGTTGCCTTTCTCCCCCTAACTAGGCCCTCAAAAGCACCTTGGGGTTTCCATTGATTCGGTTTGAAGATGCCGTGATTAATCTGGATCCATTCACTCGGGTACATCCCTATGAGACCAAGGAATTCATCATCAATGATATCCTCAAACATTTCCAGGAGGTGAGCTTTGGAGCAGTACTTAGGGGCTGGAGCGTAAGCAGAATGATTGTTTTAGTTGTTTGGGAATTCTGGTTACTGACATGTCACTACTGACAATCCAGATGAACATTTTAGCTCTGATTGTTGTGTTATGGGTCACATCACAGCCCATGAAGTCCACGCACATCATGAAACTCTTGAGACAGTGCATCTGATTTATGAACGGATAATCTTGTCTCTCAGAACTGGTCTCGGGGGCTTCCACTAGATCAGTCACAATCTTAAGGGTTTAATTGAGGCTTTCATGACAATGCAAAAGACTATGAATGTGAACCCTGTTTGCCAGGCATGGGCCTACTTTCAGTGACCACATCAGTGTTCTTGGAGCCTATGAAATCCTGCCCTAGAGCTGAACTTAAAAAGTTTTTATCAAGTTTGGATATTTTCCATTTTGTATTTATTATCCAGACTGCAAAGACCAAAATCTAAAGCCAAGACGTACTCTTCGGTGACTAGAAGGGTCAAGGTCACATCACGTTTATTTGCTGTCAGAGTTAAAGTGTATCCTATGCGTGTTCCCTTCTCTCCTTCCTCCCTCCTATCTCCCCCCTTTCTTTCTTTGCTTCCTTCCTTGACCTCCCTCACCGGTGATATTTCCACTGCACTGTGAGGAGAGTGAGATAGCGGATATCCCTGGACTGTGGAGTCAGGCAGCGGGGGCACACAGGAAGTGAGGGGGTTGCTGGGTAGATCTGAACGTGCCCACTCTATGCACCACCGGCTCGGCAGACTCTGAGGGGTCTCTGAGGGGTCTCCAGGTCTGCTTCCTCCCTCACTTTCCTTTTCAAACTCTCCCCGCTGCTGGCTAATTCCCTATTTGTAGAGCGGTGGAAAGGAGAGTGTGCTATATATACTAATAAGTATTTGTAAAGAGTCTTACCTGTTTCATAGCTTTTTTTTTTCTTCTGAATGGCTTCGAAGAGTATAAGAGTACTGAGAGTATTGGGAGAGGTTTAGGGCAGAGCTCACGAAGGGCAGGAGCTCACAGTTGATGAGAATTAAAGGGTGATTGTTGGTGTTGGTGGGAACGGAGGACAAGAGAGATTTCTAACCTTTTTGCTTGGGATGCTCGATCTGCAAATATAAACAGGTGCTGGTTTTCTTCTTTCCCTGCTCTGTTTGACAGGAACTCCTCAGCCAGGCAGCTCGAATCCTGGGATCAGTGGACTTCCTCGGCAATCCCATGGGGCTTTTGAATGATGTTTCTGAAGGGGTGACTGGACTGATAAAGTATGGAAATGTTGGGGGCCTTATCAGAAATGTTACACACGGAGTATCAAACTCTGCTGCCAAGGTAAGGAAATAGAGGTGAAATTCCATTGTAATTAGCCTCAGGAGTCCTCTACGTTACTGTAACTTCTTTTAGAGTTAATAGGTTGTGAGAAGTTACATACATGCCTTGGCTTCATCACCCATGTGCCCTGCCTTTCCCGCACCTCCAATAACCCGGCCCCAGGCCATCAAGTGCTCCTCTGCACTCTCTCCCCTTCCTCCTCTCCGTTCCCACTGCCTTCATCCAGGCTCTGATTGTCTCTTCCCTTGCCCACTGCCATAGCCTCCTGCCCCCTGACTCCACCGCAGCTCTCACAATGCCGCCAGAATGAACTCACTTTATAAAACATAGAACTTGATCGTGCCATTCTCCCACCTAATATCCACCCGTTATGACCCACAGCTCACGGGATAAAGTCCAAACTGTGATACGGCCTTATAGAGCGAAGCAACCCTTTAAGTCATCTGAGTCCAGCAGCGGAAAGACAACAGTGTAATTCTGCTGTGTCTTGCTGTGTAGCTGGCTTTTTTGTTCATTGGCTTCCTGTTTGGTGGACATCTTGTTCTTCCATAGTTTAATTTTTGGCAGGAGCTGATTTTACGTGTGAAGCTGGAAAAAGGTGAACGTAGTTGAAAGGGGGTTGCTATTTGATAACATGCGAAAGGCGTCTAAAGACTCTGCTTTCCTTCCCTTCCTGTCAGCTCGACAGAGTTTCCTTCTAGAGATTGACCTTTTCACGAATGAACCAGCATTGGGAGAGTGCCTGTGCTCCCCGCTTGTCTACCATAGAGCGTTGTTGTAGCAAAGTCATAGGTGCACTTGTGCCATGGCCACTAGGATGGTGGCTTCACCGTAGAGAGCCTTTCAGGTGCCACGCAGGAATTTATCTTGATGAGCAGGTAAGGAGGTAGAGTTGAATGGCAACATTTCTCTGTTGCATAGCATTCTTGGTAATAATGTGTGTAAGTTGGGAATTTATTCCTGTTTTCCAGACTCTTTTCTAGAGCTGCTGGATCTTAAGTCAGATCAGGTTTTTCAATACAGGCAGATCTCGTTTTCTTATGCTGCGCAGATAGTGCGTGTTTTACAACTTGAAGGTCTGTGGCGACCCCACGTGTCCAGCGCGTCTGTTGGCACCATTTTTCCAGCAGCATCTGCTCACTTCATGTCTCTGTGTCCCATTTTGGTAATTCTTGAAATATTTCAGACTTCTTCATTATGATTATATTTGTTATGGTGATCTGTGATCGGTGATCTTTGATGTTATATTGCAAAAAGATTATGATTCGCTGAAGACTCACATGGTGGTTAGCATTTTTTAGTAATAAAGTATTTTTAAATTAAGACGTATGCATTATTTTTTTAGACATCATGCTGTTGTGCGCTTAACGACAGTGTAGTGTAAACTTAACGTTGTCTTCACTGGGAAACCAAAGAATTTGTGTGACTCACTTTATTGCAGCATTCGCTTGATTGTGGTGATCTGAAACGGAACCCACAGTCTCTCAGAGGTATGCCTTTGCTGGACTTACATTAAACCAGAACAAAAGGTACTGTTTGGCTTGTGGTTCAAAATAGGCAACACTCTTTAACTTTTAGAGAAACGGTGAGAGGTAGAGACGCAAGAGACTTTCTAAATCATGGTTTGGAAATGGACTCCGGGTCATAGTCTGAATGAGTGTGCACATTTCTGCCTGGAATCATTGCGTATGCTGCCCTTGGACCTTCACGCCTGACAGCAACATAAAAGTGGCACAGATTCCGCAATGTTCTTTTGCTACTAAACTTGATATAAACAGATGCAGTTAAAATATTTACTTGTATACACCTGTAATTTATATAATATTGTACATCAGATATACTTCAATTAAAAAATTTTAGTTGTGATGCTCAGTTTAAAGATTTTACTTAATTTTTTAAAACTCTAATTAGGGGCTTCCCTGGTGGCGCAGTGATTGAGAGTCCGCCTGCCGATGCAGGGGACGCTGGTTCGTGCCCCGGTCTGGGAGGATCCCACGTGCCGCAGAGCGGCTGGGCCCGTAAGCCATGGCTGCTGGGCCTGCGCGTCCGGAGCCTGTGCTCCACTGCAGGAGAGGCTGCAGCGGTAAGAGGCCCACGTACCGCCAAAAAAACAAAAACAAAAAAAAACCCTCTAATTAACATAGGACAGTCTCTTTGGTTTTATAATTCCTTTCTCTATTTTTGTACCCCTGGGCTTTGTTTTCATTAAAAAAAAAAAAAAGGCACTTATGGTTTATTGGAAGGCCTTCCTCAGCCTGGAATATGCCCTGACTTTATAGCTTACTATGAGAATAAAATGAGATATGACCTTATGAAAACTTCGTAAAACATGAACTGAACAAGAGAAATGGGTTTTCACTTTGACTCTTAGGTTTACATCAATGTAAAATGTACAAACTTTAGCCACCAGGATACCATTAATGCCCTTGAAGTGAAAGCCAGTATATTATAGTCTACAGAAGAGGAGGGTCTCAGGCTCGGAGAGTGGGAGATTCACACTCCGCTTGGGCCAGTTTGGCTGTTAGGGCCCTCTAGCTGCCCTTGTGGATGAGAATGAAGACATCGGGATCTTAACTTGCCTGTGAGCTCTACACAGGTGAGACCTTGTGTGGGTTTCTCCAGAGTTTCTCTGCAACATCCCGGTGAAAAGGGTTGGCGCTTTCTTTATTCTCTCTCATTCGGGGACATCTCATTCATCATCTTCTTCTGTTTCCCCTGGAAAACTGTTTTTGAACCTTGAGGGTCAGTATGAGAATATAACGTAAGCAGAAAGAAAGGGCAGCATACTCCTTACCTCCACCCTCACTCCCAAATCCATATGAAGGCCTGGGTGGCAGTGATCTTGTGTCTTGCTGGATATCATGCTTTATCTTGTTGTTGGATTTGCATAAGGGTACTGTTTTCCAGGACCCAAGGCTTCTTGAGTGGGAACCCTACTCCCCATGTGGTCGGCGTCCTTCTTCATGCTTTTTCTTGCCTTTAATGAGCTAATCAGTATTGGCGTCACAGACTGCTGCTCAGAGGAATTGCTATGTAATTTATTTTGATACCAGGAGCCCTGGGTGTGTGATAACAATTAGTCCATATATCTATCACGAGAAAACAAAGAGACTTAAAATTACCACTTCATTTTGGAAATGGTAGCTTCAAAAGCCAGGTCTGTCAGCTAAATGCCCATTCAGGTCATCTGTGATTCTGCATGTATGCAGTTTGGCCAAAGATCTCCATTTTCTTGTAGTTTTGTGGGTTGAAATCAGACCTTTAATGTTGCTTTGGGGGAATGTTTTGTTTGCTTTTCTGTGTACACAAGAAGAGTTTAAGGAAGTGCAAATGACCACAGTAATCAACTGTTGGCCTGTGGGAAGTATCCCTTTAAAGAGTGCCTGAGTTCCAGTGGTTAAAGAACGGGGTCAGACAAGACAGAACTGCACCTCGCCGAGCCCCAGCCAGCCAGCCCCACTTGGCTGCAAAGACCAAAGGGCTGTAACCTTGTTTTGTTTTGCTTTTTAAATAAATTTATTTATCTAGCTGTCTATCTATCTATTTATTTATTTAATTAATTTTATTTATTTTTGGCTGCACTGGGTCTTCATTGCTGCCTGCGGGCTTTCTCTTGTTGTGGCGAACGGGGGCTACTCTTCGTTGTGGTGCGCGGGCTTCTCATTGCGATGGCTTCTCTTGTTGTGGAGCATGGGCTCTAGGTGTGCGGGCTCGGTAGTTGTGGCTCCTGGGCTGTAGAGCACAGGCTCAGTAGTTGTGGCGCACGGGCTTAGTTGCTCTGCGGCATGTCGGATCTTCCCGGACCAGGGATCAAACCTATGTCCCCTGCATTGGCAGGTGGATTCCCAACCACTGGCGCCACCAGGGAAGTCCTGTAACCTTGGTTTAATAGGCTTTGAATGTAGTGGAGAAGCCCCATAAACCTCTTGAAATTAATTATCAATATTGTATATATGTGTATTTTCCTGAAGCAAGGATCTGAAGTTTTTATTGGATTGTCAGAGAGGTTCATGCCTCCCAAGAGATAATAAATCATTATTGTAGACATAGGGTTGAGCATTGAGGGCACTTGGTAGTCAGAATACCTGGGTTCTAATCCCATTCCTACACTTAAATAATCTTTTTCTCTGTTGATCTTGAGGGAATGTTTTTTTTTTTTTCTAATCTATGAGAAGGTGGTGGTAATTTCCCCTGTCCCACTGACCTGAGGAGCAAAAGATTTGAAGATGTAAAAACCCAGCGAGAAGTTAAAAGGGAACTCATTCTGTCACATAAGAAGGTGATAGACCTGCGGGTCTCAGCTGTGTGTGGGTAGATGTTGTGAATTATTCACAGCAAATTTTTAATTTCAGGTCTACCATGTCCACTTCTGGAATTTCTCATTACATTTTAAACTGTTATTTAATTTATTTCATATTAGCATCAAGGAACCAGAACTAGGAGGTAATCTATGCCCTTTATCCCCTTTGTTTCTCTTAGCCTCTTCTGTTCCCCCAAACCCCAGAAATCAGCTTATGGATTCCAGATCTAAGGTGATATGATTTAGGGATTAGCCTCCAAGCTGTGAGCATCTTATCCCATGACTCTCTTGCCTGGATCTTGGTAAAATGACTCTAACCCTTTGAGTAGACCCTCAAAGATCTGATCGTATTCCTAAGGCCATGACAGGATGATTGCCTCTGGAATCCTTTCTAGGAATATGATCTATTTAAGAAAAGCACAGCATTTCAAATTCCAAAACTATGTCAGAGGAGCAGTTTCCCTCTGCTGCACGAATTGAAAAGAGCATGCTTTTCCCTAGTTGAGTGTCATTTGAATATCTACAAGACCCTCTAACCTCTTTGAAAGCCAGAGAATTGGGGAGATATTCATTGAACAGATTTCCTCTCTTAGATAGGCTCTCATTTCCCTTCTGTCTATGATTATTTTGTGATTATTTTCATATACTTACAGAAAAATTACATAGTTATTCTTAAAATTAAAAAAAGTTCTTTTCAAACCAAGAAAATCTCAGATGTTACCAGTAGAACAAATGATTCCATTCTCTTTTCTGCCCCTGTAGAATCTGAGTGTTTTCTCTCTGCAGCTGTCATCTGGTCTTCCTAAGGGAAGAAAGACAATAGCGTACTTAATTTCTTCCAGCAAAGGAGAGGAGCACTTTTGATCATCACTAATGGAACCTCTGCTCTGTTATGTCCTACTTTCCATCCCTCTCTTTGTGTCTTTGTCAAGGCGATATAGGATGCTTTTGATCTTCGGTACTTTTTTGATCTCAGTTATGTTTTGACTCTACGCTTATGAATGCAAATATTTTAATAATTTTCCCTGTTTTCAACTAAATGTTTTTCATCAAAGGCAGTTGTTGTTCATGGAATTAGAATTCATGGTTTATTGTTCACTAAAGGTTAGCTTTACTGATAACTTTTACAATTGTATGATAGGTTTCTTTCTTTCTCTTTGGCTCTAGAGCATTTATTTCTACCAAGCCCAGATTTCCCAGCTCAAATTCTACAGATCTAAATTTTTGTCAAGGAGATACGAATTTTCTGTCAGTTTTAGTTAATACATTTTATCCTATATAGCTTTAGCCATTGATTTATTGTTTTAAATCAGTTTTGTTTGTTATGAATTGGATAAAGACCTAATAGCTTCATATATTTCTTGGTGCAAAGAGCATTAGTAGGAAAAAGGTGCAGGGACAGGGTTGAAACTCCCTGCTTCATTAAGGAAAACATACTCACTTATAGACATTAATTGAGCACCTTCTCTTTGTCAGGCCTTGTGATAGACTCTTTACGTACATTGTCTTGTGTATGTTAATCTCGATTCTTCAAATCAGGAAACCGAGACGTAAAGAAGTTAAACAATTTTTTCAAGGTCATACAACTGGAAATGACAGGGAGAGTATGAAACCAAGTCCAGCTAATTCTAAAGGCCTTGTTTTTTCCCCTCTGTGATGTCTCTCCTTTGTGTGTGTGAGGCTTTCTTCCAGGCACTATAGGGAATATGAAAAGTTACTTACTGTTAGCTTCCCACCAGAAGCTTATTATTTGACATCACTTGGTTAGCTTGTAAGGTGACTGCTGTCACATCACCTATGTCACAAAGCAGGCCCTCAGGAAATTGTGCTGGTTGTGGTCATTCTTGTGTGGGATTAGTTATGACCGTCACCAGCTCCTTTATAGACAGTAAGACCCTTTGTGATTGCAAATGTGGTTTTACTCATGTGATATCATTTGATCATCAGAATAACCTGGTCAATAGATAGGACAGGCAGTATTAGCCCCAGTACATAAGTGAAGAAACTGAGGCCCAGAGAGGTAAGGTGACTTCCCCAGGGTCAACCAGGAACCTGTGGAGCCAGCACCTGATCTTATGCGATGGCGTCTGAATTTTCATTTTTAGTTGCACTTTGGAGATATTGCTAACTGCTTGATTTGTTCTAGACATTCCTTTATATGTTAAAAAATAAAAACAACAATGAGAAAAGCAAAGAGCCCTGCCTCGACTCAGAATGAATTTCGATAGCTTTTAGGAAAATCGTCTGAAGATAAATACAAGCAAGTTAAGTGAGGAAGAGAGAGAGAGGGAAATTGAGACTGTTTGCATAGTTAAGTAGAAAACCTAGCTAGCACTTTAGATGGTATTTTGTTCTTTGGTCTCTGTTTGGGGTACCATATGTGGAGGAGCCACTTCCCTTCCGAGAGAACCTTTCACTGGCCCTTTGTGCCCAGGAAACCAGATTTGGGGCATAGCAGTGATCCAGTGGAAACTGACTTCGTGTCCTTGCACGCAGGGATTCTCAGCCAGCCCCTGCCACTGGCCAGCCTCCTATCATATATACTGTGACCTGGTTGAGGGCAGAGGAGTCCATCTGCCTTTTGTTTAAGATAAACAGCATTTGTTTGTATTTGTTTTGTAGGCAGTCTATTTATAAGGCTCAAATGAGACTAAGCCACTGTTTATTCAAGGCAAAAGTTTTATCTTTGCACAAAAGAATGTACTGGAGTGCCTGCCTGCATGGATTCCGAAGGGGAAAAGGCAATTTATGACTTGTATCTGTTTTTGTCATTATGTATGACTGCTCCATTTTATAGTTGAGCTGATAGCCCCATAATAGCTTTTCCATGTACCTATAAGCAACTAAGAGGTGAATGCCTTCTTATAAGCATTGGGGTTTTAGTGTATTTAAGTTGGCATAAAACTTTAAGTTAAATGAAATTCACTTCAGACAGTGATCTATCCCTTAGAAAATGTAGAGTTTTCTATTTTCAGAAAGACTTTGATCCGAAATAAGTCACCCAAGGGATTTCTTTTCCAGCCAAGAGGAGGTGCCTTGAAGTTGTTGTATGTAGAGAAATGACTCAAATTCTTGGCAGCAGAGCTTTTGTTTTATTTTCCTCTGATAACCTTGAATACTAAAATGATTCTCTTAGTCTGAGCTCTTTTTGGTTAGAGGCAAATTTTAGATGCTGAATGACCCAGCAGTGACCTATCCTAACTTGGTCAAACCTCAAATATTTGCGGGAACTGGAAGTGTGTTGGGCGGGGGCGGGCGGGTGAAGTGGAGGCATGAGAATCCCATGAGTGGCCAGAATTCCCAGGCAGTCCCCACCTTGTTCCACTGAGCAGCCTTGCTCATGAAGGAGCCTGGTGAGTGGGGCTTAGCTGTCCTCTTGTCCCACCCTAATTGAGCAGCTCGGCCAGAAGTAGCAGGGAATGACACCACCATTGACTCTCTGTTTTTGAAACAGAAAGATTGGAAAAGTTTAGAACTTGTCTTCATTTCTTAGTAGTAGTTCAGCTAAGAGTCAGGTCTTTAGTTATCTCCTTAGACCAAACATCTCATGTTTCAGAGGAATTCACTCTGTCTTCCTACACTGCAGTCTATGGTGGTGGAAAAGTATGTTCAGTTGCTAAATTGAAAAGACAGGAAATATTTGTGGCCCCCAAAGAGTAGTGGTTTTCTACCCTAGTGTAAACATGGTGAGTAAAAGAATAATATGTTCAGGCTTTTCTTGGGTTGACTGGTTACCCCAGAGATGTGGTAGTTCTCCCTTTTCTGCGTTTCAGTATTGTTCGTATCAGTATTCGGCCTTTCTTGAAAAATTGTGACAAGCTGAAATGAGACAAACTGTAACCCATTTTTATAAACACATGAACAAATCAAATTCTAATTCTTGGCAGTAAAAAGTCAGAACACTCACTCTGTTTGGAAGGTCCTTTTGGTTTTCTGTACCTCTTTCTCCCCTGTAATTGTTGTCCCTCTCCATCTTGAAGAAAAGCTAAATCAAAGTGTTTTCTTAGGAGAAATAGGGGATTCCTTGGAATATCATCCTTAAAAGTCAGAAAAGGATGTGTAGCCACCATTTATTGGGTGGCTCCTGTATGTCAGGTAAGGAGGGCTAGGAGCTTTACAGATGCTATCTCATTTAATTTTCACGTGTACCCTATAAGGAAGGAAGGATTATCTCCGTTTTACAGATGAGAAAAATGAGACCACAATGGTCAGTTACCTTGACTGAAATTTAATAACGAGTATTGGAGTCCTAAGTTTTAGGAGCAAGTGATTTGGGCATCTGTATATTTTTCCTCCACATAATGCAGCTTCTCAGACATAACCCTCTACCAAACCCAAGCCATTGTAGAAGCTAAAACACAAGCAGTTGAAGCTCCATTCATTCCCAACTTTTTTTTCCCTTCTGTGTTGGACCTTGGGATTTTCCAACTGTAATTTCCAGTCTTGCTGAATTAATCTTTACTATCGGGGAATCCCTAATCTTGTGTAAAAGGATTGAAATGGGACAAAAAGATTGAGTTTCCCTTAACGAAACAGAAGATGACTTAAAATCGTTTGAGGAAGCTGGCTGTACTTTTTCACACCCCTGATGTGCTTAACCCAAGATTTATTCAGATTTAAATAATTTGATTTGCACACTCAGGCCTTTCCTCCGCTTTGACGGGGGAGCAGACCAGAGCTTCGGGCCACCTCAGTGTGTGCTCCAATAGCCAGCTTCCTCTAAATGTGCATGTCACATTGTAATTTCCTTAAGCTATTTACTAAACTTCACTACTTTAAGTGTTTCTAAGCAAGTAGGATGTCATTTTAAAATTTGGTTTTCAGCACAGAGGTCATGAAAGTAGGGAGACTTGTGCTTTCCCACTCTCAGTTGATGGCAGAATATAAACTCATTCTCTCCAGTAAGTCCTTTTCTTTCCTTGCTCACCTCCCCTTACTCTGAAATACAGCTTTTCACATTTTGTAGAGGTGTTTATGTCTCTGAGTTCTGCTGGCACATTGGCTTTCAGATGCTTAGTGACACCGTTGCTGCAGTTAAGAAGCCGGATGGAGAGCGCTGGGGATGGTGTGTTGTCCTGAGAGTTCTATGGTTGATTAGTTCTATTGACCTGACCCGGGCTTTGCTTCTTGGAGAAGAGGAGAAGTAAGGTTAACTCACTAGAATTTAATAATCCCTTATTAGGATAATAATAATGCCACTTGATATCTGTCTTGATTTCCAGTTGTTGATGAAGGACTGATATCTCTGATCCCGTCTATAAGCCTGAAAGCAGGTGACGCTTTTATTTACTGCCCCTGCAACAGCCGCCGCCACCAGGAAGAAACCGAGGCCCAGCAGAAGTAAACAGCTTGCCCAAGGCGGCCAAACAGAAAGTGGTAGAGCTCTGGGCTCCTTCCTTGGCCTCTGACTTCTAGAATATTGCTGGGCAGTACTTCTTGAATCTTACCAGATACTATGGAAACCAACATCTCCTCCTGAGACTCGGGTTTCCGGTAATTGGTGTGGTGCGAGCCGTGTTAGCACACCTTTCCTGCAGAGGGGGTTTCAGAGAACATGGGGGGAGAAAAATGTACCTTTCCCTAAGGAGGCTTATTGACTCATTCATTAACCACGTGCTATGTACGTGAAATGTTTGGGGGCTCACAAAGAGAAAGCATGATGAGAATAGTTCTTAGAGCAGCATGTTTTGTGGAGCGGAGGTGGTAGGGAGAAAAATTTCAGCTTATATCAGGACATTCCAATAAGTGATTTCTACATTGCTGGAGGTGAGTGGAAATAAGAGAGACTGTGGAAGAAAGAAGGATGGCACCTCCAGAAGGGGTGAGAGTCTGGCTTTGCCTTGGCTTTCCTCAGAGCCACATGATGACATGTCCAGGCCTGACTCTTAAGGGGGGCTCAGCATGTCCTGAAGTGGTGACTTGGAGGCCCAACTGGTCAGTAAATGGTAGCAGAGACGCACCGCACTTAGGTCACATAGGCAAATGGCAGTGACAGCTTCTCGTTTCTTTTTTATTAAATACCAGCAGGGAAGCCTTCCTGTGCCATTTGTAAGAACAAGGAAATTTCCTAGTTAGGCACATGAGGAGGGTGGAGATGAGCCCCAAAACTAGGAGCCAAATTGGGGAAGTCAAGTGACGTGAAGAGAGAGAGAGAGCGGCAGAAAGCTGGCCATCGGGTCCTTTCTGTTTCCCCAGTCACGCTTGTTCTCCCCTCATCTTTGCACTGTTGCTCATAACCTTTCCTCTCTCTGGAATGCCCTTCTCCCCATCTCTGGCCAAATGGCTCTGAGTGTGTAAGGTCCAGTCCAGATCCCTATAAGGTCCTCCCCGCTCTGAATTCCCAGAGCACTTTGTGCTTCCGTTAGGGCAGTGACCGTGTTTTTCCTTGGAAAATACTAACCATTTTGTGCATGTCCCAAACATCCATTTAACAAGCACTTATCATTGTCAATTAGGTGCTCAGTTCTGTGGCAAATACTAAGAAAAGTAAAACTTAAAAAAAAATTTTTTTTGAGGTATGTGGAACAGGTAAGCCAGATCAGAAGTAAGTCAGCATAATACAGAGGGAATAAGTATTGTAGCTGGGATCTGTGCAAAATCTTTGCAGTTTCACGAGATAAGTGCAGTGGGGGCCAAGGGGAAATAACACTTTATTCTCTTCCTCAAGGATGAGATCGGCTTGAGACGAACTGTTTGGTGCAATTGCCTGCTTATTCGTTTGCATCCCGGAGTAGATGTAAAGCTCCTGGAAGGCGAAGATCTTACTGTCATCAGCTGTTGCCAGTGTCCCTATGACTAGTCATAAATGTTTATTGTAAGAGAGCTGAGGGGATCCCGGGGGTTCCCACGTGGGCTCCCATTTATCTGGTATGACATTTTCACGTGGTGTAGATTCAACAAATAGTTATGAAATACGTGAAACACCTGCTGGATTTTTAAATTAACTATTTTATGGTTTTTATGTGGAATAAACAGAAACTTTGAAAACGTTTCTGTATGACTTTCCTCCCAAGCATGTCTGTAAGCTGACTGAGATGCACAGTGATGGTCTGTGTGTTGAAATACAGACAGGAAAAGGCTGCTGACTTCCAGGATCCTGTTTCATCTCCTCCGCTCTCCATCACTCAGGTCTAGGATACGCACCTGGATGGAATGAGGCCAGGTGTGCATTACTGGGTCAGGGCCAGGCTCCGCAAGGTAGCAGGAAACCTTGGGAAGCTATTATAGGGGGAAGAAGGGAAACCCCAATCCCTCTTAATCTAATGAAATAAAATAATATTTATGGGAAATATCTGTTTGCTTTATTAGAGGAAAATGTTCAAGTAAACATTATGTAACAACACACTGAATTTATGTAACAACACATTGGTTTGGAAGCAGCGACTTTCAGTGTTTTCACTGAAATGAAAATTAAGCAGAGCATGCTTCCAAAAACAGCCCATTGTTTCAGTTTTGCTGCTTTTGTCATGTTTCAAAGCAGGGTGTTTTGGCCAGTTGGATTATTTTCTCTTTATTGGTAACTTGGAAATTGGCAAGGATGATGTCAAAGTTAGTTATAAAAGAAGAGCTAGTTTTCTGGAAATTTAACCTTTGTAGCATACTCCTGTTACTGTTTGATCTTTACAGACATGCAGGAAAGAGTACAAGTATTATTATTGCCACTTGAGTCACAGCAAAGGTAATGGCTCCTGGAGGCTTAGCAGGGAGCTTGTAGAAGGGGACCAGCACGCAGGCCTCCTCTGTGGCCCCAGGCTCTTTCCATAGACCACACTGCTGCTCTAGAAAGCCCCCTTTCCCCCTCAGGCACTAAAGCGCTTTCATGCCTGTGAGATGATTTAACCTTGAAACATCCCTAGGGGGCCAGCAGGGCAGGTGATGGGAAATGCAGCCACACAGGTTGAATGGTTTTGCCAAAACCATGCAGTCAGCGTTGGCACCAGTGGCTGTTGCCCAGACCTCATGACTCCAAGCCCACTGCTTTTCCCGCCAGAATAAATCTCCTCGGCGGAGGGCCAGAGGAGCTTTCTGACATGGGGAGACAGCTGTGGAAAAGTGTTACTTCCAAGAGAGGGCCTTACTTTGCTGGCACCCATGCTGGGTTGTGTGAATGGTTGGTTCTAAAATCTCAGATGCGCACAAAAATCTCTAGTCACCGGATCACTGAGAAAGAGCAAAAGGGGCAAAACCAGGCAGATTTTATCAGCCTGTTTCTGGGAATGCTTCCTACCTGTTTGGATTTTGTGTCCAGTAGTGTCAGCACGGAAGGTTTGCAGGATTGCTGCAGTATGGTTGTTTAAAAATCAATTGGCAAGACGAGTTGAGCTGCCTCAATGAATGTTATATATAGAGAGAAAAATTCTTAGGACTAAATACAATGAAGAATTTGCCACTTGTTTCTCTTTAAAAGTTAAAACACAGCCGTGAACAATGTCTAACCTCAGTTTTATTTTTTTTAAAAATTGAGTTCTATGAGAAGCCTCTTTTGAGTAATATTTCATGTGGTAACTTAGCTCTCTTAACTGCTCCCTTTCCATTGAAGCCCATCTTGTATTCCTCCCAAGATAAATCTTGAGCCTAAGACTCTTCTCACTCTTTCCAGATGAACATGGCAAAAAGGCAGCTCTTCCCAGGTTTGGACCCTCAACACAACCTCTGATACCCTCGTAGAAATTCTTAGGACACAGATCTGGGAAAGAATTCGAAGACCAGCTTTTCACCCTCTAAAATTACAGATGGAGAAACTGAGACCCAGTGAGGTTCTCACAGCTAATTAGCTGTGGGGCCAGCTCTGAAACTCAGGCCTTCTGGCTACAAATCTGGCATTGTCTTTGAAATGGGGTCAGCAGCTGTGGGTACCTGCTTCTTGTCCTTTTAGAAATGAGGGAGAGAAAAGTAGTGGGGGCAGAGCCCTGATGTGGTGTTCATTTTCTCAGCATCCTTTTTGTGGATTTTATTTGTTTATACATCTGTCTCCACACTGGACCGAGCTCCTTGAGGACAGGGGACTAAGTTATAGTCACCTTGGTATCTTTCACCTCAAGCACTGTGCATGGTATGAAGAAAGCCCCCGAGGGCTTGTTGGGCTGAGGGATCTGTTTTGTGTAAAGATCAGCTCACCAGAACAGGAGGGAAGTATAGCTCCTTTGAAGCAGCTCACATCACTAGTCCTTCACCCGTGTCTCATCCAGTGAGTAAACTCCTGCAAAACTGTACCTCATCTAAAAATAAAACAAGACCACCCCCCGCAAAAAAAAACCAAATAGGGGATCCCTCTGTAATCAGATTTAGAAGGCAACTGATGAAGTGAGATAGAAAACTTTGATAGACACATAGTCTTTGGTTAATGCCAAAATTAACATGACTTTGTTGGTCAAAATGAATTTTAAAAGTTTCTCCCTATGTTATTTATTATGCATGTTATTTATTATGATTGTTGTCATTGGGTTCCCTCTAAAGTTCTGTGTGAGTTAAGAGAGAAAGAAGAAAGGGGGGAAAAAAGGGACCCTCCAGGACTGGGTCTAACCTAGGGGAGGAACAGCCACTTGGCATCCCCCTGGGTGAGCCCTGCAGATGCCTGGTTCCATGGTCCACTTGGCCAGGCAGCCCAGAAGAACATGCTTATTAGAACACTTTGGTTTGAGCTTGTGCCTCTTCTGAATCCTCCTCCAGAAAGGCACTAACTGTGCAGCAGCCTCTGGCTGCTGTGGGCAGAGTGACTTGCACGCCGGCCCGGGTGGGTGACCGAGTTTGCCGGGCCGGCCCCCCTTCCCTCTCCCGCGTGTCTGGGTGGGGTGTGGGCCAGGGGACAGGCCGGCCTGGGTGAGAGCTGGCACTGTCCTCGCCAGAGTAGGTGCCTGGAACCTTCGCTTTGTGCCTTTTTTGCTTTAATCTGGAACACTTTAACAAGACAGCTGACCAAAAGGTGGTGCCTGAGTCCTGACCCTTTGCCGGGCCAGATGAAATCACCATCTTTCTGTCTCCAAATGATCACTCGAGTCCAAGCCCTCAGTCACCCAGCGGAGCCCCTCCACTTGCTTGTCGGAATGAGATTGCAAAGAGTTAACACTTGTGCTTTTTCGGAAAGTTATCTGTGAAGAGTATTAGTTGTTTAATAAAGCGTGCCTGCCCTCCCAGTGAACCCGCCAGTGACTCTGCAGCTGGGGTCATTCCAAGTTCACGCGGTGGACTTTTGACTGCCTTCTGTGTCTGTGAAAACAGTCGGCAGCTCCTGCGGGGATCATTCATTCAGGCCTGTAACACAAAACTATTGCCAATGGGCACCTGCTGGGGTGGCTTCCCAGGAGGGCTGGGAGGGAAGATACCAGACTCTTCAGGCATCTGCGGAGATAAGAGCAGCAGGGGCTCCACTGGGAGCCTGCTAATCTGGCTGCGCTTAGACCCCACTGCCCCGGCCGCAGGCTGGTGTCAGGATGTATTAGGGATCCCCAGTTGGGATGGGATGTGAGCTAATTAAAGGCCTTTTACAAAGAGGAGGAGTGAGGAGGAGGAGGAAGAGGAGGCGGAGGAAGGAGGTTTGGAGCACATTCCCCAGATTTCTAGCACATTCTTTATTCCTCTCTTTTGTCCCTCAAAACAGAAGAAAACAAAACTGAAGAGTCTGAACATTTGCTTATTTCTGACCTTAAATCGTCATTCATTCTGCCTGGTACTATATTGGTTTTAGCTGCTGTTTTTATGGAATTACATATATTGGTACCATTAGAGATATTTTGCCACATTCTCCCTGGAGACATCCTGCTCTTGAAATACTCTAGGTGGACTGCTTGAATTCTGCTCCTTTCCCCCCATTGATTCATCTGGGTAATAAGTACCTGTTGTGGCGTGTCCTAGTTTTTTCCCCTTTTCCTTGGAAAATCCATTTGCCAGCTGTAGGGGGTACTGTGGGGAGGATACCATACATCAATCCACAGTAAGTGCTCTTATTAAATTTTGAGATGGTGGTGGTGTGGTGCTATGGTTTCAAATGTCAGAGCAAACGCCATCTTGAAAATGTTGTCAAGTATGAGCATAACAATTCATTTTATGGTCACATGCACTTCCGGAAAAGTCACCTAAAAGTGTTTGATTACCTGTTCTTTTGTTTATTTAGCCTGTATATCCCTCCTCCGCCAACAAGCGGTAAAGTAACTTATTATTTTTTTAAAATTTTTATTGAAGTATAATTGATTTACAATGTTGTGTTAGTTTCAGGTATACAGCATAGTGAATCAGTTATGTGTGTGTGTGTATATATATATTCTTTTTCATATCCTTTTCCATTATAACCTAATTTATTTACAGACCAAGGGTATTTTTAAGTCCGTGGTATTTTCTTAATCTGCCTGGTAATGATACATTTCTTGAAAGCAGTTTTGTTCACACACAAACCCAAGCCTTTATTCTATCACTTCTGATACATTTCACATAAGCTTGACTGTGTGCAAAGAAACATTTAGATTAAGTTCGTACTACATGGTAACAATCTGAGGAAATTCCAATCAAAAGCCAGCAACCTGTTTCCTTCATTCTGGACTGTTGGTGTATCTGGCTTTGTCTGTGTTCTGATAAACGGTAACCACAATGTTAATTTTGTATTTCCTTGCGTTTTGTCTCACGTAATCTGTCCTCAGAGCTGACCGGGAGGCTTGTTCACTGCCATGCGATTCGTGAAATAGTGGGGTAATGAGCTTGATTGTGTGGAATATGTTAGTGTGTTATGTGTAAGTGTTTAATTGATCTTGATTCCTGGGTATTGCTATATAGGAAACATGGGATAGTTGCTATGTGATGGCACAGTTGAGGGAAGTTTTCAGTTTACGCTAGTAGCTGAATGGGTATCTTTAGAAATGCTGCTAGCTCATATTCACTGACTGCTTCACTGAGTACCAGGTACTGTTCTGAGTCTCCACATGAATGGACTTGTTTCATCTTCACAGTGGCCCTTTGAAGTGCTGGTCCCTGTTGATACCAGAGGACACTGAGGCTCAGAGAAATTAAGTAACTTGCCCAAGGCTCTGAAGAGAGCCGGCTGGGACCCAGGTTCTCTGACTCAGAGCCTGTACTCCTGGCCCCACCTGGTGCAAAAAGTTGCACCTGTCTAGTGGGCTTCATTCATGGACACGTCTTCAGTGTCAGATTTGCAGGGACTAACCATGTAAGGCTGCATTCTCAAGGGGGTGCCGAGAATCTGAGTCACCATTTAAAGCCCCTCCCTGTAGTTCCCTCTGTCATATGATTAGCCCTTTTGTAGGTGCTGCACCGTCCAAGCCAAAGTGTGTGGCTGAGAATGAGGAAATGCTCTAACCCTGTCCGAGGCACTTAGTGAAGGCGTTTTAACTTCGTTCTAGCTCCACACTCTGGGCTGACTAAATATAGACTTAAGTGCAAAAAGCATAACCTCATATTAAGAAATCTGTTACTTATTGTGCCTACACAGTAAGTTCACAACTGCCTATGAACAACTAAAAACACCAGGATGTGTGCGAGGCACAGAGGAAACAAACAAGAACAAAACAAAGGTCTTCCCCCCTCCCCCCGCACCCTGGGTCACAGTCCAGCATGGGAGAAGGTCCCGTAAGTAATTGTGCGCGTTAACGCGTTCAGGTGCCAGGACAGAAGTCTGTGCAGGGCCGGCGGGGCACTAACGGAGCGCAGGCCTTTGTACCCAGGGAAGGAAGGCCTGCGCCCGACCTTGAAGTCATGGAGATGTTGGCCATGTGGGCACAGGAGGGCACAGGGGGCAGCCCAGGCAGGAGGGACTCAGGGATGTGGGGCAGCTGCAGCAGCGCCGGGGTGGCAGGCCACTGGGACCAGAGAGCATGCCGTGCCGTGCCGTCAGCTGCCTATTCAGGGAAAGACCGGCCTGCCTTTTTACTTCCTTCTGTTTCCCTCCTCTCCCCTTACTGATTAGAAGTGAATTTCAAGGGGAAGAGACCTAACTGGATTTGTCACTTTTTAAGCCTAGTATCACTGTCATGATATGACCCTAAATTGCATACACAAAATGTTAACTATTACTTTTTTGCAAGTATTTTTATGTATGTGAGCAGAGTAGTTGCACCTTTGACAGAGGCCAGAACAAAACCGACAGCCCCCACCCCTCCAGAAGAAAATAGACCTAACTTTCTTTTGGTATAATTAGGACTAAAATCAAATCACGGCCCGTTCACAGCAGGCAGATTGCAGATCCAGCCAAGCCGTTCTTTCTGGCCAGAGTGACTCCGTCTAGTGCTAAGTCATGGACTGCCTCCGGCATTTCCAGTTACCCTACCTCCATCTAGATGTGGCAGAAAATCACCTTCCCCGAAGCCCAGACAGACAAACCTCAGGGTCCTTGTTAAAGGAAAAGGGGGTATTTAGACCTCATTGAAAACAACTGGGCTAGAAAGGGAGGGGGAGGGAGGAGGGAGGTGGTAGGCTCACTTTTTAACTGTGTTTTGGGAAATTAACTTCTCTGACCCCATTTGATCAGTCCATTAAACTGTTTCACCATTTTCTTTAGACAAAGCCAAATAGACATGACCTAAATTTGTGAGGGAAGAGTGCATTATATATAGGAATGTGTTCCCCCAAACTTCCCCTGCCCCTGTCCACTCCAGTCACTAGATCTTTCTCTGAAAATCCCTCCTTTCCTGTTTCCACTCAAGGCAAATGACAGTGTCCACATGTTGATTTGGAATTTTAGTTTTTCATGTAGGATTCAAAGGGGACATTTATCTTGAGATAGGAATGGCTACTGTTTCTCCACCAGTGTTCAGACTAAGGCTACATACGTCCCTCGTTGACTTCTTAGAACTCTGGACCTCGGTGTTTTCCCTACACCCAAAATTGCGGTGCTGGATGGCGTCTGCCTGGCTCTCGGGGTGGGAGACAGATTGGGTCTTTGACTCTCAAGATTGAAGTTAGGTTGGGCGGCTTGGCAAGTATGATAAAGAAAAGGTTCCTTGAGTAAAATCTGATAAAATGTCCATCAGGAATGGACTCTCCTCTCCTTGGAGAGGCTCAGAGTGGCTCACCTTGGTGCCTGTTCTGTGGTGGTTTCACTGCCCTCATCACTTAGAGCGTGAGCATTTGTGAGTTGCCACTTGTGTCCTGGACTCGGTGAACTGAGTCACTTTCATAGGAGTTGGAGAAAATTACACATAAAACAGAATGCTGCTTCTTTACAGTTTTCCTGTGTTCTCACCACGTCATGGTTTATTGCTCTTTTCCATGGAAACTTTCTGTTTGGTGGGGAAACATGGTGCTACGTCCAGCATTCATTGACAGCATGAAGGTCGGCATCTCAGCCCCTCATCTCTGACAGATGGATAATTAGAGAATGAGACACGTTCCATCTTTTGGTGGAAGTTAACCAGTTGGGGAGTTAGTACCGTAGAGCCAGCTGCTGAGTATATTCTCATTTGACTTTTCTCTCTACAAGCACTTCCTGGCTTTAGGATGGCCTGCTAACCCCATTTTGGATGCCTGGGCTCTGAATCAGCGCCGAAAGTTTTACATGTAAAGAATTAACATTTGGTCATTTCCCGTGAGCCCGATAACAGTGCTAGGCACTTTATACCATTTTCACCTTTCTTCCCAATTCTCCTTTCTTCCAGTTGCTCACATACCTTGGGGTCATCCTTGACTCAGCACATCCGTCAGCTGTGCCGCCTGTGGACCTTCCCCTCCCACCCGCTGCTTCCATGCCATCCATCCCAGCACTCAGCCCCGCCCTGTCTATTGTAGCAGGTTCTGTGTCCACCCTTCCTTCCCCCCTTCTCACTGCGGCTCTCAGTACAGCAGATGGAACTCAGATCGGGTCCTTCCTCCATTCAGCCCCCTCCTGTGGCTTCCCCTTTCACTCTCCAGAGAAGATTAAAGTCTGTGCAGTGATTTATAACGGGTACGTGGTCTGCCTCCCCCTGTACTTTTCTAACCTTGCCTTTTACCCACTTGTCATTCCCCACCCCACTTGGCTCCATCGAGCTGACCTGCTTGCTGTTGCTCAGCTGTCCCTCAGAACTTCTGCCTCAGGGTCTCTGTACCAGCAATTCTCTCTGCCTAGAATGTTCTATAACCCCATGGTTTTCACCTGCATCTTTATCCAAATGTCACTTTGTCAGTGAGACTTCCTAGCGCCCCTCCCTCATCTAAAATTGCAACCCCCTCTATCACTACCTCTTATCCTCCCTCCCTGCTTAATTTTTCACTTAACATTTATTACTGCTTTCATTTTGTATATTTATATCATTTATTGTCTATGCAACTAGAATATAAACCCCAAGAGGGCCATAAGCTTTGTCTGTTTTCTTCACTGCTGCATCCCCAGCGCTTAGAACAGTGCCTGGCACATAGTTGATGCAAAGTACGTTTTTTGTTGATAGGAGGGAAGAAATGAAAGGAGGAAGGAACGGGCGGACCCTTGGAGTTCAGCATTATCTCAGTTTACAGAAGGGACTCTGAGAAGTCGCCGAAGATCACACAGCCAATAAGTGAAGCCAAAATTTACCCAAATGTGTGACTGCAGAACTTCTCTGGTTTCCTTTACATGTTTCAGCCTCACTTGTGACTGCTGTACACATAGACTCTGAATTGTGCGCACAGATAGAGCAATGTGAACGCGCTACAGTGCCTTAAGAGAAAATACTTGGCCAGAATCTCCCAGTCTCCTCAATATCCTCTGGCACTCAATAGATAGAACAGATGAAAACTTCTCAGCAAAGTTTTAAACCAGATACCCCTCAACATAAGGAAAGTGATTAGCACACGGAGCTGAAGAGATGAAAAAGAACACGTTTTTAAAAATACGGACTTTCAAGTCAAACCAGTGAGCAGTCTTTTTGGTCATTTATTCCCAAAGCTCCTGTGAGTTCATTCCAGGTTCACTAGGGAGACCAGCACCTGTCCATTCCCTAGTTGCACTGTCGTGTACGCATCCATACCCTGTGCCTGGCCCTGTCCCTCGCCCTGGGGAAGCAGAGGTGGACCAGACAGTTAGGACTTGAGCAGCGTGCTTTCAGCAAGCGTCTCTCCCCTTTGAGCTTAAAGGGCTCGTTTCAGTGGATTCCTAGAGTGAGGTTTTTGTTTTGTTTTGTTTTTTTGGGGTGGGGGGGAAACAATCTCCCAATTTTATTTTCTCATCTTGTTCCATGAAGTTCTGAGGTTCATTTTAAGTCCATTTGGCATTCTTCTTTTGGTAGCATAGGAAGTTGAGGCACTTATCTAAAGATTAAGAAACATCCAAGGCAATGATGTCCTGCTTTCCTGCATCTCTGACCCTTATAGACTTTACAGCAGTTGTTAAGGGTTAGGATTAGAGGTTCAAGATCCTCTGAGAGGCCCCATTCCTATCCATCAGCAAAGCCACAGGCACCCTCTGAAAAGACATGGTAGGAGTTCCATACATTTCAGGGAGTTCTTTCTGCCTTGTTTCCCGCCTTTTGCCTTGGACTGTAGATGGTTTTTCTTTTCTTCCCTGGATGCTGCCTCTTGGATACAGCCTTAAGCTCGTGTTATACCTGCAGCCCAGGAACATGCCTGGGCTCCCGCTTGTCTGGGAGAGGTGCTAAGAAATCAGGCATTAACTGCTACTAAACATGCTCCCCTTTGTTTCCAGTTATGCCCAGCCTTATCGGTATTGAGGGGACACCATTATATGTTTTGATCCCTGGTTTGTGTTATTTGCTATAGGAACGTGCCTTCAGAGCCTTCTTTTAATAGAAAAAGAGACAGTGATGCCGTATCTTTTAAGAGATATGGGCACAGAGGGAAGAAAATGGATGAATAATAACTTGAGTGGAAGGGAAAGTTAACGGAAGGCATTTCTAAGATTGAGCAGATTCAATTGTATCTGTCATTCTGAGAAGAAGAAGCCAGAAAGACTGAAGGTACAAGAGGAAAAAGGATTGATTGAGTGATATCCAAGACAGGGTCTTACAAGAGCACAGAGGAAGGGGTCTAGGTTTAAGAAATAGCTCACTTATTCAATTTAAGGTGGGTGGGGGGTAAGGAAAGAGGTTTTTTTTTTTCCCTTAGTGAAGTAGAATCTATCATTTCTGTGAAGTGGGACTGGGGTTAAGTGCTAGTGAGTTGAAAAAGAATGGAAAGCAAATCTTTATTTTGCTCTAACAGTGTTCCAGACACTGTCTGGTGGTATGGTACGAAGATGACCAAACCTCCCTGGCTCCCTGTCATTGGAGCATGCACTCCAAGCCTTTCAGCATGCTGCAGCCCATGTAGCCTTGTGAGCAAAACAGATACAGCATGTTTACATGACAGTCGGACACCCATACTAATAAAGCTACACTCAGAAGGAGTACAGCAGTGGTAACCCTGCAGGCTTGTATGCAGGGAGAGGCCATTCAAAGGCTGCGGAGGCATCTGTGACGGCTGACCTGAAGTTGAAAAGTCGTAGACCTGGAGCCATTCCTGCTGGGCAGGGGAACGATAAGAGTAGTAACTGATGGGGGTACGTCCCCGTAGTTAACTTTCTACCCACCTTTCTACTAGATATTTCCATCTTGGGTAACAAAGGCCTTTCTTCCTAAATCCAGACCAATGCCTTTCATCTGTTATTTTCTGCCCATGTGAATAGTAGCTATTTGCAATATATTATTGATTATCTAGGAAATAATTGAAATTTAAGATTTGGGTATCTTTTGAGTTTAATTTTAATTTCATAAGCTGTGTCCGTAAACATTTTCTTTTAGAGTCAGACCTCTAAACCAGCACTCTCCAATTGAAATATAATGTGAGCCACACTTGTAATTGAAACTGTTCTAGAAGTCCCATTAAAAAAGTAAAAAGAAACAGATGCAATTATTTTTAATATTTTTATTTAGCCCATTATATCCAAAATATTATCATTTCAACTTGTAATCAATATGTAAAAATAATTGAGATGTTTTACATTCTTTATTTCATCTTAACTCTTTGAATTCCAGTATGTATTTCACACATACACCATATCATAACTCGTACTGACCACATTTTAAGTGTTCAGTGGGCTCCTGTGGCATGTGGTCGCCTTATTGGACAGTTCAGCTCTAAACTAAGAAATGAAACTAAAGTCATATGATGTTAACTTGTAGCACGTGTTTGAAGAGAAGAGTTTCAAGTCTGTGTGGTGGACTCGATTATGTTAATATGCAAACCCTCATTTCTCTCCACCTCTTTTTAGTCAGCTTCTTGTCCTTTTACTGAGGGGTTCATTTCTAAGATTTTCCTTGCTTTTAGTGGAGGAAGGAAGGTGCTGAATGGAGAAAGGACCTTTATACAGTCTGCTTTTGTCTCCATCATTGCAATGAGAAATTTTCTACAAGATTCTAATAAATAGCTGTCCAAACTACCTTTATTTTTTTCCTTAGGTGGTTTCGTTCTGTTTTTTCACTTTTCCTGCCCGTGTGGCAAAATTTAGAAAACGTTCTGGTTTTGCTGTCTCTGAATATGGTGATATTTCAAATATGGGCATGATTTTAAAGAAGTTAATTTTTATTTTAAAAAGTGAATTCTGCCTTTGGTGGCATGTTTAGAAAACAAGTTCCGTAAATTTTTTTTTTAATTATGGAAGAGTCATACATAGAGTATCATACAGTATATGTATACTTTAAAGAACTATCAAATGAATACCAGGACCTACTGTTCAGCTTAAACTAGAATATTATATTGATAGACTAGAACATATTAGTAGTTTTGAAACCTCCCTGATCACGTTTCCTTCCTTCACTTCACACCCTGAGGTAATTACCTCTGTCCCAAATTTTGTGTTAATCACGTCTTTTCTGTATGTAGTTTTTACCATATTTGTGTGTGTCACTAAACAACTTTGCCTGTTTTGAACTTACATACAAAATCAAACTAAATATATCCTCTTGTGACCTTTCTTTTTTAGCTTGACGTTACATTTAGCTTGACGTTACATCCATGCTGATGTGTGTCTGTAGTGCATTCATTTTCATGGCTATGTAGTATTCCATTGCATGGATGTGTCACAATTTATTGACTTTACTGTTAAGACATTTGGACTGTTCCAGTGTTTTGCTGTTATGAACAAGGTTGCTGTTCACATTCTTGTTCATGTTTCCTGGAGCACATGTGCAGAGTCTCTCCATTATATACTGAGGAGCAGAGTTACTGAGTCATAGAATATTTATTTGTCCCATCTTTGTGTCTTTTTTATTTTCCTTCTCAGATAATACAAGGTCCTTATAACACTTTACCTCCATTAATGCTTCCCCCCCGCCCCAGAAACATCTTTATTTCACCTATCTCTTTGAAAGACATTTTTACTGAATTTAGAATTCAGGATTGGCAAATTTCTTTCAGCCCCTGAATAATACCGTTCCGTGATGCTCCATTATTCCTGTTGGAACTGCTGCCAGTATTATTGGTGCTCTTCTGAAGGTGATATGTCTTTCATCCTGTGACTCTTTGTCTTTAGTTTTTAATGATGACGTGCCTAGATATGGTTCTCCTGTTTAGGATTTGTCAAATGTCTTTAATTTGTAGAGATTTGGGGAAATTTTTGGCTTGTGTCACTTCAGATAGCACTTCTGCCGCTTTCTCACTCTTTCCTCCTGTGACTCCAATTAAATGGAAGTTGGACTTTTAAAACCATGTCCCCTGAGTCTCCTATGCTCTTGTTTCTCTTCGTGCTTTGATCCGGATATTTTCTGCTGACTCACTCTCTAGCTCACTAATCCTTTTTGGTGCTCTGTCTACTCTCCTGGTTTCATCCATGTGTTAACATTTGAGTTCTCTGCTAAAATTCTCCATCTTTCTATAAATTTTTTTGAACATTACTATCATTCTATTTTAAACTCTGTGTCTAATAACTCTAATGCCTGGATCCCTAGGAAGTGATCTTGTCTGGGGTTTTTTTCTTAGTTTTCAGTCCTTTTGTTTGACTTCCATGTCTGGTAGTTTTTATTGAATGTTGGGTGCTGTGTAAGAAGTGTTTTAGAGCCTCTGCCTGATACGATTTTTCTCTGGAGAGGATTTATACTTCTTCATCCTTCTACTTTCAAGTGCCCAGTGCTTTGATTTCCCCTCATGTGCATTCCCCTGCAGAACTTACGTTCTGAGCTTTTCATTCGCAGTGAGGGGTATATAACAGCAAGAATTTTACAGAGGGACTTAATTTCAGTACAGACCAGAGCCTTATGCTTAAAGAGAAGAATCGTGGGGAAGGATGGTCAGTGGACGGGAATGTGTGTCGGGGGGTAGAGACTATATCAGCCTTAACTCCTGAAATTACAAGAGATCCTTAAGGAAACTTCATCCTAAAGAATCAGTTCTGTTTCGGCAAGAAAATGGGTGAATCTTTTTTACAAACAAGGGTTAATTAGCTTTCTTCTAGGTTGAAAGTACAGTGAACCAGAGCCCCTATTTTTCTGTCTTCCTAGTAATTGAAGGTTTTCTTTTAAAAGCAACACAAGACATCAGAATAGGTCCATTAAGTCACCTTTGAAAGGGCACCTTTTGAGTTAAGTGGATTGTGTTTTCTTCCTCATTCCAGGACTTGTTTTTTAGACCTGAAATCTGTTAACCTGGGAATGCCTAATTCAGCAGGATTTTAAAACACCAGATCTGCAGGAAGTAGATGGGTGTGAATTCTGAATGTTCTCTCCCAGGTCATCTTTTGCGGGGTTGAAGGATATTAAAGTTAGGAACACCTACTAAAAGGCCACTAAGGAATCCAGGGGACATCCCAGGCAAATACCAGAGGCTTCTGAGCCCAACTGCAGTTTTTAAATTTTAGTCCTTCTGAAGGGTGGGAACCTTTGAGTCTGTTTTTAAAAGAACCTTCCTGTGGCCTTTCTTTGAGCCTGGGATCAAGCCAGGTCTCAGGAGAAATGACCTAGGACTCAAGTACCTTGGCGCTGAACTGCCTCCGTTCACACCCCCACCCCCCAGGAGAGGCTCACCTTCCCTTGTTCTCCCAGGTGCTGAAGCCCAGTTCCCCGCCTGCTGTCTTCTCCCTCGCATCCATCACACTTGCTGCTGAACAACCTCCCTGACACGTGAAAAGTTGGCCCTTGTATCTCTAGCGTCATCCCATCTACCCCCATGCAGTGCAGTTAGTAGGAAGAAACAGCACCTTGGTGTCCACTGAACGTTGTGTTCCTCTCAGACTGGGGGAGGTGGGCTTGGGGAGGAGCAGCGCAGCAGAGGTAGAGAGGAGGGGAGTGAAGCCCGAGCTGCAGGAGCCCTTCTCACCCCCCTAGGAGCATGGTTGGGCTTTGCTGATTCTCTCCCCGCAGCCCTCTTAGCTTTCCCTCCCCCATCGCCCACCCCCTTGTATGTGTGTCTCCACATGTCAGTTACTGTCACACATAGCAGCCCATGCCAGAGCGACAGCCTCTCAGCAGCTAGATTTGCTTGACCACATCAGCTCTGACGGAGTAAATCTCTCCGCTTTGGCACTCCACCTGCTTCAGCAGATCCTTCTGTGAGAAGCGGGGAGGAAGAGCAGGCCTCTTCACAGGCAGGGACTCTTGCAGTCACTGGTCCCAGTCCCCGCCCAGCGTGGCTTCCATATTTCTCCCCAGCTGCAAATGGTGCACGGGCACGGTGGCCTGGCGTGGTGTAATGTGGTCCACGCGGTGGGCATCCACAGAACCTCCTCTCTGTCTGGGGCCTGTTTCAGATGTGAGGGTGAGAGCTTTGGGGAGAGGGGGAGATGGATTTTAGGCCGCATGGCCTAGGGCAAAGTGTGGGTGATGGAAAGGGGTGGGGTGTCTGAATTGGGGTACTCGTCAGGAAGGGGGACTGGAGCCTGACCCTCTTTCTTATCCAGGAATTTGCATGTCATGTTTTGGAAACTTTTACACTTCTGTCAGCTTTCTTCCTTTGTCGCCACCACTGCTTGGGAAAGGAAGGATGTCTACCTGGCGTCTCTATAAGATTTTCACTGGCATTCAGGAGGAAATTTTCCTTGGAGACAATAACAGAAATCACAGTTGGGTTCTCTCCATAGATTATCCAGTATCAAATATACGTGGATACTTAGCGGCTTAGCAGGCTATTGCTGGAGATGATCATGGTCTTTCCAGTTTCTTTTTTTTTTTTTCTTCTAGTTTTATTGAGATATAATTGACATACAGCACTGTAAACATTTAAGGTGTACAGGATAATGATTTGACTTAAATATTAGGTACATCATGAAATAGTTACCAAGTAAATTTAGTGAACATCCATCATCTCATAGAGATACAGAAGAAAAGAAAGGAAAGATGTTTTTTCCTTGTGATGAGAACTCTTAGGATTTACTCTCAACTTTCATATATAACACAGAACCGTGCTAAATATATTAATCATGTACCTTACATTGCTCGTACGTAACGTGTTTTATAACTGCAACTTGTACCTTTTTACCACCTTTGTCCACTTCCTCCTCTCCCCACCTCTGCCTCTGCTAACCACAAGTCCGATCTCTTTTCCTATAAGTTTGTTTGTTTGTTGAAGTGCAACTGACTTACAGTTCCTGGTACACAACATAGGGATTTGATATTCCTGTGTATTTCAAAATGCTCACATTCAAGTCTAGTTATCATCTGTCACCACACAAAGATGTTACATTATCATTGACTATATTCCCCAAGCTGTACATTTTATTCCCGTGACTCATTTATTTTGTAACTGGAAGCCTGTACCTCTTAATTTCCCTATCCTATTTCACTCATCCCCCACCCATGGCCTTTCCAGTTTCCTCCGTACAACTGGATAATAATAGAGTCCACTTCGTAGGGTTGTTGTGAGGATTAAACTAATAAATGATTTCATAGATGCCACATCCTCAGGACAATGCAGTAAACATTGTTGGCCTGTGTTTACTCTTCTAAAAGTTATACTGTGGTCTTCAGCAGTTGGAAGCTCTCCTTTACCCATTCTGCTCATACGCACTTAAAACTTCACTTATTTGAAGAAACCGGTTGGGTACAGATTTCTTTCTAAAAAAAATCTCATCATGGCATTTCAAACCCTTGAAACACACCTGACTTTTTCAGTAAGAAGCTCAGCTTATACTGGTGCCTAGCATCTGTGATTGTCCTCTATGATGTCACCCTTCTCCTTTCTTCCCAAGCTTTTGGTATTAAAGAGAATATATCTATTCATTTGAAATACAAAGTACATTACAAGAATGAAGTCCTTGTGACTGGGAATGAGATAAGCTCGAGCTTCTTTTCTATTGTGAAATGTTCTGTTTCTGAATTTCTGCATTTTGAGAGTCTAGTCTATTTATAATTGACTTCTTTATGCTTTCCTTTGTTCCAGAATGGGTATAAGGTGACTCCTATATTACAGGATGAGACATGCAGGGTTCAGTTGGGGAGGAACAGGGAGTGGAGCATGCATTAGAAGAAAGAATAAGATTTGCAGTAATAACCCTTGGCATTTACACGTTGCTTTGTGTTTTTTCCCCGAGTACTTTTAAAACTAAGGTCTCTTTGGATTAACCCAGCAGCTCCGTGGATAGCATCCTCCCTGTTTTACAGATGAAGACACTGTTCCCTAAGGAGAGTGTGTGTTTTGCTCATGTTCATCCGACTGACACTAGTGACAGAGTTGGGATCAGTGACAGAGTTCGGATCCTTGCTACCCAAAGCATGTGTGCTTTCCTAGTGTTGAAATAATTTATCTGCCCAATCAGGCATTATGGTGTGACCACCTCGGAGAGATCTTTCCCGCATCTCAGTCTGTCTCTCGGTTCAGTACTGAGGTGCGGGCCATTTATGTGTATTGAAAACCTTGTTGGCATGGCAGATGGAGGCCTCAAGGAGTGGGAAGGTTATTCCCCTTGACTAGCACTAACTGTAGGGAAACCCACCTCTGGCTTCCCTCCGTGTGCTTGAAGGGGTTTTCAGTGGTAGATAAGTGGGTGCCTGGCTCCTCAGCACGATCCCCTACCCCTTCTTGGGGGAAGCCTACGACGAGGCCTGGCTGATACAGAGCTAAAGCGGGACACCATCCTGTCCACAGCTGGGTTTAGAAATGCGTCCTGCCCACATGATCCTTTATAATTGATGTAGAAAAGAAAAGGGAAAATTGGACTTGACAGACATGATACTTGTCTGTTGTCGAAAATCAGTCTTCCTGATGCTACCCGTGTGTATTCTGTTTATTTCTGTGCTTTAGCCTTCTAGCAAACTCTACCAATCCTTTTTAAAGGAAAAGCAAAATCCTATTATGAGAGTGCTTCAATCCACTCTGAGCTTCTAGATTAATCTGAAACAACATCTGAGTTCACAACTGGGTCAGGAAGATCAAGAGAGACTTGCCAGTTCAGCAGGCGTGTGTCTTGGGCTAGTTAAGAACCAGGCCAGTCTTGAGGTCTGACTTTGTTGCTTTTATGTTCAGACCTTGTGTGCTGAGATAATTCTGGGTGGTTCTGGATAACTTTGTTTCTTAACTGAAAAGGAGTGTCTGTTGCCTGATAAGTGTTTACCCATGAAATAGCAACATGGTGTATGTCTTAGGGTAGGAGGGCTTTTAGATCTCCAGAGCTCTCTGCACCCCCCCCCAAAAAAAAAACCCCAAGGTCATTGGTTTAGGCATGTTAGCTGGAATAGAATGCCAATCCTAGCTTTAAAATGTCTTTATTATTCTTATTCAGGGTCTCTTTTCTGGATTCCTTCCCCTTTCTCTTTTTGCCTTAAGGGCTATACATAATCATAACCAAGTAGAACTGAAAAAAAGACAAACCTGCCCCACTTCTAGTGGATAGAGATCTGGGGTCCAGAAATGCCTCTTTCTTGCCAAACCTCAACTTGTTCCATGCCTTTTTGTTTGTTTGTTTTAAATGCCGGTCCCCAGTCCCAGCCTGCCCCCTCCACCATTTGGCCGAGTGAGGACTAGCTGTTTGGTTTGCCTTGTGTTGGTGACAGATACCCACTACTTGTTGGATCACATTCTCCTTTAACTCTGCTCTGTTCACAAGTATCACAAAAGGGCTTTTCAATGTTAAGGCAAAACTCAGACTCCGAGAATCATTTTTAACGGTGGCTGTTTTAGCAACACGAGTGAAGTGGTGAAGACCGTAGTTTTGAAGCGACTTAGGTCTTACATGACTTAAAGGAGGTTTTCCTACTAGTATTCTGGCAGAGTCAGAAACAGCTCTGCAGTTTAAGCCTCCAGACTGCTTGTAAGAAACTTGTAAAAACTGATGACCTCCTGTGTGCCAGGCATCTGGCATTATCTCCTTAACCCTTCAAAGCAGCCCTTTGGACTGTTTCTTTCAGAACCAAACTGAGGTTCCAGGAAGTTAAGCAGCTCTCACCAGCTTGCACAGCATGCGCGGTAAGGACTTGACTCCTTTGCCCCTGCCTTTTGACTGCGTCATGGCAGCACCCCCAGAGTTCACGGTGCCCTTCCTTCTGGCACCGTATAGCTGGGGTTCTGGGTTTCCACTTTCTAGCATAGCTTGTTGCAGGCCATGGCGGCTCTGAGACCTGCAGCCGTACAGCCTTACGCTGGAAGAAGGACTCTCCCTCACACACGAACTCCTAATACTTCTCTACCTTTTCCTGTGCTGCGTGGGTCACATCGGCCCTGGTGACAAGGAAGATGCTGTCATCAGCAATAACTCAGTGGAGCAAGGATACTAAAGAGAAAATTTCCATTAGGTAAATAACTGTGAAAGAAGAACCCCAGAGCAGGGGGAGAAATTCAAGCCCAGGCTTCTGTTACACTGGCCAAATATCTTTGGCATCCCATGCTTGCTGAATCTCCTAAAAGGGTCAGGAAAACTGATAGGACGAAACAGAGGGACACAGTGTAAATTTTTTCTCTTGCATCATTCCAGCATCTACTTGAATTTCAGTTTTATAAAATCAGCTGTTCTGAGCCCGGCTCTAAACCCAGGCTAATTTGTAGTGGCTCCATTTCTGTAGACAGTGGGGTTATTTTTGGAAGGTGGGGTATTGACATGTAGTGTGTGTCAGCTACGCAGTAGAATGGGCATCTTGAAGTACTTCTGGGATTTTTACCCCCTTGCTGAAAATACGGCTTTATAGAAATTAATGACTTCTGGCTGGGGCCAGAATTCACAAGTGTGGCATGTGCTAAAGCGTCCTTCAGTGAAAGAAGGGGGGAAGTCACTGTTGTTTTTGCAAGGGTAATAGCAGGTTTTCTGAAGGACATCCTGTTCCTTCAGAACCTTTCATTTTAGCTAGGACGGTATTCACTTGCAGCCTTAAGTTTTTTGTGGACTTGAAATGGCTACCAAGTGAGCTATATTGACCTAAATGCTCCTTCTGGTGTTGAGGTGTAGCTTACACTGAGTGGAGTTACGAGTTAGCTACAGATCACCCTCCAATTGCTAGCTCATGCTGTCTGCTCTGGTGCTTCCCTCCCCGACAGCTTCCGCTGTACCGGGGACACACCTGCCAGATGCTTTATGTGCTCACTGCCTCATTTAATCCTCACAACAACCCTGCAGAATCCGATTGTACCCATTTTGCATGTGAAGAAATTGAAGTTTGGATAACTCAATACTGTTTTTCTTGAGTGCTTCGTGTATTAGGCTCTGTGCTAAGTGCTTTGCACGTTTTATCTAATCCTTATGGCATCCTTGTAGATGGCTATTCTTATTCCCATTTGAAGATGGGGAAACAGAGGCTCACAGAGGCGAAGTTACTTGTCCATGATCTCGCAGCTATTAAATGTCACAGTCAGAATTCGAGCTCATGTGTAAACGTCTTTCCCTTATGCCACTTACCTATCTTCTTGGAGGAGAGAGGCAGACACAACTTGTGATTTATGCTTCTCCTTCACAAGCCTGGGGCGCAGGAGGGTTCTGTACATGTTTGACTGATTAGTTGTTTGACTGGGTGCAGAGCTGGATTGGACTTGCTTGTATCCTGATGATTTTCAGCTTTCCCTCCAATGCCTCTGGGATTGGTTTTCCTTTGTTTGAGTATCTGCCCCCAGGCTTCATTTCCCATTTGGAGCATCTGCTATGAAAAAGTTTCAGCCTGAGCTCGATTTTCAATGCATATGGCTTTTCTTTTTAAAGTGCAGAGGCAGAGCTGGGGTGGGTGGTGAAGCCTGTCCTGCACCAGCGACTCCCACATGATGTTGTAGCTCTCATGGGAATCTCTGCTCTGTTTGGATGATCATTTTCAAAGTCAAGGACATGTGTGAAACAACGCTTCCAGCCTCAGGGAAGACCAGTTCCAGAGGGCACCCATAAAGAGTGCTTACTGGAATCACCTCCCCCTACAGCCCATGTGTTCTCACCCTTTGAGGGAGAAATAAGATATGGGGTGTGATTTACTTTCCCACTGAGGTGGGGAATGAGAGATGGAATTAAGGATGACTCAGTGCTCCCACAGTGAGAGAAGGCCACAAGCTTTGTGGTGCCCTGGATTCAATACTCAGAAGCCCAGTGGACTGGCCTGAAGCCCAGCCGCTGACCCTTCATCTGGCTGGCTTCGGTTTAGTTCCTATAAAATGTCTCTCCCTGTAAAATCTTATTAACCTCTCATCAGTACGGGTTTGGTCGGATCATGGATTTTCTACATCATTGCAAGTTTTCTGAGTTCTCAACGTCACATTTCTAGGGGTGAAGACTTTTGTGGTCATTTCCTGTTAATACAATATCTTTGTACCCTTTACTTCCACCCACAAGTGACAAAGGACAAGCCCAGTTGGCTTACACAGTAATATTTTAATAGATAGAGAGGTGGTAATTCAAATGGAATCCCTAGAGTAGGTGGAGTAGGTGTGGGCACCTTTCCAGGGCAGTGGTGAGGCCCCTGAGAAGCACATGGAAGAATCCAGCATTTAGAGGGACGAGTGATCTCTTAGGTCATCTTATCCCATCCTCCTGAGGTCAATGTGGTGTTTTCGTGCAGAAAACACCCAAGACCGGTTGGTGCTGGGGTGCCGGGGCTGCTGCAACAGAATCAGCTGGCAGTTAGGCTCCCTCATAGACCTTGGATATTGAACTTGTTTTCTTGATGGACGGGGTCAGTTATAGGAAAGGGGTTGGTACTGGGCAGTTTGCCTAGATTATTCCCCCATATTCTCTTGGGGGGAAAAGTATTATGAGGTTTTTAACTTCTTCCTAGTTGGCTGCCAGGTAAACAGGACGTTAATTTAATATCCCTTCCAGGGAGATCTCTCTTCTCCAGGAAGGTAAGAGTTGAACCGCCCTCTCACCTTTTCTGTAATATCAGGGGGAGGCATTTTTGTCCACACCCTAAATGAGGGCCACTGGCAGCCTACATAATTCCAGAACATAGCAGGAACTCTTTCCAAAACAAGGGTCACATTTCTCTCTCTTCACTTGATTCCCAAGTGCGTGTGCACTTTGTGTTCCAGGTTCTTGTAGCTGTTTCATGTATGGAATTGTTATCTTCCTAACGAGACTGTCATTTTTGAGAATAGGTCCAAGGCTGCTATTCATTTGTATCCTCAGCAGTACCTAAATCTGTGCTGGGCCCAGAGTAAGTGCTTAATAAAGACATTCTAACTTGGATCTTAGATCACAAACTGTCAGAGCTGGAAAGGACTTTGGAAACCACCAAGTCCAACACTCTAATTTTATAAATGGTACCACTCCAAAAATTCACTTTGGAGGCTGGTGTTTATCTGCTGGAAAGAGAGGGTTTTTTGTTTTGTTTTGTTTTGTTTTGTTTATGTTAAAGCCTAGTGCAAATGACCATAAATCTAAACCTGTGAAAGGCTTTCTTCAAATGGTGCAGGATGTTCCTCCTTGGACTAGTAGCTGACTAATAATAACAGTAAGAATGCTAACTAGATTCCTACCCTGAGCCGCTGTCACTGATTCTTTTAGCCACATGACAGTGTCAGGACTATCTCCATTGTCCAGATGCCGAGAGGGAGGTGCTGCGGTCAGGCACCTGGCTCAGGGTCACGTGGCCAACGGAATGGTTGAGACTAGTATCTGGTTTGGCCAGACCCCTGAGCTCGTGGCCCGCAGGGGCTCTCAAGTGGGATCCCCCACTTAGTACAGAATCCCATGGTGTCTCCATCCTAAAGGAAAGTGTAAAATCACTTTTCATTAACCAGTTCTCTAATTAAACAGGGAGTGACAGGGAAGGTTAGGCAAAAAAGCAAGTAATGGTAAGGATTGCATCTCCAGAAAGGTCCGTGATCACTGCCTGAGATCATAAAAGCTTTTGGTCAGAGGGAAAGGAATGAGAGCTCCCAAGTCTTGCTCCAGGAACCGTTGCTTTACATGGAACTGCTGTTCGTTCCCCTAGTCTCTCTTCTGTGCCCAGAACTCTCACCTTCCCTCGTCTCTCGTGTCAGAAGCCTCAGGACTGATGGCTTTCAGGGCAGATCTGTGTGCCCCTCCTTGCCAAAACAGAATGAAATAGCCTTGTGATGGCCAGGCTGCCAGTGTACCGGGTCCTCACCGCAGGCTGTTTGCCTCGAGTCGTTCCTCTGAGCTTTGTATCTAAATAACATTCCTGTGAGTTTTCCAGAAGGTTAGTCCTGGGCCATTGGCACTTAAACCACTTGTTTTGGTAGATCCTTCTCGAGAAGGTTAATTACATATTTGATATCCTTCCCTTTTTATGTCTGAACGATGAGGGTAAGTACCCTGTGGTTTATTAACTGTCACTTTAAACCTTTTCAAATTGTCTTGTGACAAAACAGAGTTTTATGTCCTTTTTATCCAGCTTTGATGGATGAGACAGCTTCTCTGGTTAAAGTATGCCAGGATAAATAAAATCTCTCTCTGATTGGTGGGGGAGGATTTTGCATTTGAAGTCATGGGTTCAAGTCTGCCACTTTGTATGGAAGGTAACCTAACCTGTTAACCTTTCCATAGACTTTGTTTTTCTTTTGACAAATGGAGCTGGGCACCTAGGCACTTGGTAACTGTTGAATAAGTGAAAGAAAAGGCATCTCAAAATGTGGATGCCAAATCCTGAAGCAACAGTTGGCCACATTTCTATTTTGAATCCCACTAATTCTTAAGGCAAAGAGCCTCTGTCCTTACCGTTATAGAATCCCAAAGCTCGCCTCTCCTCCCTGAGGCCATTTTGTTATACCTTTAATTTTTCAGTAAGTTTGCAATAGGACTGTGAAAGGTAAATGTCATTATGGACTTTTAGTAGTTGTTTGCAAGCCTTGTGTCCACCTGTGTAAATGTCCCACAATTGGTTTTGTGTCCAGTGCTTGAAAACCACTCTTCCGGGACACACAGTATATGTAATTCAGCAATTAATCTCTCTCTCATTCAGTATTTACTGACTCCCGGCTAAGAGCAAGGGAAGGTATTTATTTAAAATAATTAAAACAGTAAAGAGTCTTTTCCTTCTGTTTTGTATTCATTCCAGTTTGCGGGGACGTTGTCAGATGGCTTAGGGAAGACGATGGACAATCGCCATCAGTCGGAGCGGGAGTACATCAGATACCATGCGGCCACGAGTGGTGAACACCTTGTAGCTGGCATCCACGGCCTGGCTCACGGTGAGTCATGTGATATCAGGCCGCAGAAGAGTGGCTCTTCTGCCCCAGTTCCTCGGAGGTGCCTTCTGCCCATCCAATTGCAAGAGGAAACCCTAGCTTGGTATCTGGGTGTGCCTGAAAGCCCTCCAAGCTCTCTTGTTCTGTCCTCCCTGGGTTGAAATGTTACAGCCTGTGAGAACTCTTCATTCATTTTCAAAATGTTGTGCACATTGCAGTTCCTTCCTGTTCTCTGGCTTCTGTCCCCGAAGTGTCCTAAGGTATAAAGATCGGAGCTCCTTTTTAGAATATAGGACTGCTGCTTCCAGACTTCCCTTCTGCTTACGGATTATTCCTTCCAGAGAAAGCAAAATGTGAAACTGGCTGCCAGGTTTGTGGCCCCGACGTTCTTGAGTCTTGTATAAATGCACATTCACAGGGATTATACATCCTTGTGCCCAGGAGATGTAGGAGATGGCATGAGCCTGTTAAGTCTCTGAATTTGTTTGAATTCTGATTTTTAATGTTTCAGTCTGACTCATTTGCCTTTTGTTGCATCAACAACTTCTCAGCATGGCGTTGAAGGCCCCTAGGAAAGTAAACCCAGCCAGCTCTTCCCTCCACTGTCCCCCAGCCACACTATATTTCAGCCACCCAGAGCCATGTCCTGCTCCGCAGACGTGCCTCCAAGTCATTGATCACTCATGTTTCTTCTGCCCTCCTCTTCTGTGCCTCACTTCCTTGCCTTTCATAATCCTACTCCACCTACAAGTCTCAACTCAGATGACGTTTGCCCAGCTCCACTGTCTGCAGTTAGAATCGATGATGATTTGAGCACACAAGGCAGTCTGGGTTGTGTATGTAGCTAGCTCTGTGTGTCTTGCTTTCCTGATGGGCTGCGAGGGCCAGGAGAGCATAAAGACCACCTCTAGTCACGTTTGTACTTGGGCAGAGCCTCACGTGATGCCTGGCGTATAGCTCATGCTTAGTAATGGTTGTAAACTAAACTGTTGGTACCAGATTCTTAGGACTAGTCTGAAGCTATCAGAAGTTATATCAAGGTTAATCAAGTCTTGATTGTCTGCATTTGGAGGAAAAAAGAAGGAATAGACATAATAAAAAAATCATGTTTTTCTTAGTTTTTGTTTATCAAGTTTCCTAATGGTGAGGATTGGATCAAAATACCTCTGCTTTTCCTCAGCCTGCCCAACTGGAAGGCGAGCAGCCCCCAAGGAGACGTCCAGCTAGAAGTAAAATTTGGCTGAAATTGATCTGTTTATGGACTTAAAAAGTAGATTGTTGGGCAGTCATTTGGGTTTAAAGATTTAATCATTCTTTCTAGTAACTGTAATTCAGAGGACTGGGTTTTTTTGTTGTTTTAATGAGTATAAAGTGCTCTGCTATGTGTACTTGTCTTTATCTGTCCAGCATCCTTGTGATGCCGAGAGAAAGCATGGCTGTCCTCACTTTTTAGATGGACATACCAGTGTGCCAAGAAAATGAGTGATTGTCTCAAGGTTGTAAAATCCCTTCCAACCAAGGATCCTTCAGATAATATGTACAACACCTCCAGGAGCCAGTTAGGCCATTCTAAGACCAAGAACCAGTGGCCTCATCCAAGGAGGACCCATTAAGCCCTGGGATATATGAAAGCAGTAGCCTAGAGTGAGATCCTTCCTTCAGGATGAAAAAAAAAACCCTTAAAAGATAACAAGAACCAGAAGCAATGGAATCTCCTTGGTTTAAGAACTGGGAGGCATGCTCCGTTCTCCCTGTAGGCCCTGCTTGACCCAGGTTTAGTAATGTTCTGTCTCTGTCATGAGCTTTGTTCAAAAGTTTGGGAAAGGCATGTTGCCTCACTGGAGCAAATGGACCCAGGATGCAAAAGAGATGTTGTGAATTGTTAGTACATTCTCACCCAAGGAATTTCCTTTACCAGTTTGTCTCACTGGAGCTGAAGCGTCTAGAGAGTTCTCATACCCCCACTGTCAAAGGGTAAACACCCTGTGAGTGTCCCTGGCACAAATCCTGGAAATGCTTTTTCCCTGCAATGCCTGTGTCCTCTCCAGCCTTTGCCAACTTCTGGCCACTTTTGAGGCTCTTTAAGGTCACTGTTGTCAACTTTCAAAATGTTTGGAATGTCCTTTTGACTTAGATTGGTCTTTTGAACTGGCTGCATTGAGGGTCCCTGCTGGCTTTGGCAGCTTTGGGGGTGCCCTTCATCAAGGCTTCACCCTTTACTCTGATCGCCTACACCTGTTTCAGCAAAGTGTGCAGTAGCTTTACCCCATTTCAGACATTTGGTGGTGTTTGCCAGTCACACAGTATTCTTTGAAAACTGAGGATTTATATTTAGTCATCTCTCCACCTTATGTTTTATGGGATCCCCACTTTCCCCAAGGGCCCTGTTTGCTAGTCTGTCAATTAATCCTGCGTCTACACCCTCTCCTGATTGCGCATATGCTATTTATGCTCTAAAATTAAAAAGTAGTCACTGTTAACCTCTTCGCTTTACTTTGATTCTTTTTTTGTGTGTGTGTGGTACGCGGGCCTCTCACAGCTGTGGCCTCTCCCATTGCGGAACACAGGCTCCGCACGCGCAGGCTCAGCGGCCATGGCTCACGGGCCCAGCCGCTCCGCGGCATGTGGGATCCTCCCGGACCGGGGCACGAACCCATGTCCCCTGCATCGGCAGGCGGACTCTCAACCACTGCGCCACCAGGGAACCCCTCTTTGATTCTTTTAAAAGTGAAACGCGCTTTACTTCTGACCAATGTGTAATGTATATTCTCTGACTCTAAACTCAGTGGGCAAGTCTGCTGCCTCCCCATCTTGAGTTGGCCTGCCTGTGACCTATCAAGAGACTGACATTATGCCCCTAAGTTTACCTTGCCAGGTGCATGGAATTGAGGGGTTTGTCTTTAAATGCTTTTGCTTTTGTCCTTGGCCAGCTTACAATAGCCCTTGTCTTTTCTGCTAGGTATCATTGGTGGACTGACCAGTGTTATAACCTCAACGGTGGAAGGTGTGAAAACAGAAGGGGGTGTCAGCGGTTTCATATCTGGCCTTGGGAAGGGGCTTGTTGGCACTGTAACCAAGCCAGTGGCAGGCGCCCTGGACTTTGCATCAGAAACAGCCCAGGCGGTGAGAGACACAGCCACACTTAGTGGCCCCAGGTCAGTGGTTGTCGGAGGAGTGGCTTGTGCAGTTTCCAGCCCGGGTCTGCTGCCTCTCCTGAGCCATACTGATATGTTGAATCCTATACTTTTTCTGCCTTAATGATGTGATTTTTAAAAATTTGAATACATGTAACTAAAATTTCTGACCTGCCTAATATAGAGGCATGAAAATGAGGCACAAAAATCTGGTATGAATTTTTCCAGATCTATTTTTATATCTGTATCTATCTATCTATATCTATATCTGCATGTACTGGATATGTGTGTGTGTGTGTGTGTGTGTGTGTGTGTGTGTGTGTGATGTTGTTTTTCATTAGAGGAGTCAGAAATACGATTGGATCCTTACACACGTTCCCTGTTCACCAAACTAACTAGACCCCTACATGCCCATTAAGAATACTCTCAGACCATAGGCTGTGTCTTGCTCCGAGACCCCATGGGGTGGTTTGAGAATCCCTACAACTGCAGTTCACCACATGGGTCTGTCCCTTCTTAGCTCTCCTTCCACTTGAAAGTGCCAGCCAGTTCCCCAACCTCATAAAGAAACTCCCCAAGGAAGTTGGCAGTTCTTCTGTGGGATGCTGTCTTGCCTTGATACCAGCTGAGACAGGAAATCAGTGACAGCCCATATGGCTCCAAATCTCATAGAATCCAACAACTTTAACTTCGCTCTTTGTGTTAGTGGCCTATTTTAGCCTCCCTTTTTCAGAGTGCCTAATTGGGGATCTTATCAACAAAGGGTATAATGAATGTTACGGTTCCCAGCCAAGCTGGACTCCACTTAAGCCCAGGAGGATTTCGCTGCTGCCTGGTTAATGGATATTCCCTGAGTGAATCAGTGTCCCCTTTTAGAACGCCTAGGGCCTGGGCCACGTCCACACCCTATCGCTCCCTCAAATAGGATTTGAAGTGAAACCGTCCCCAGTTAAAATGAATCCATTTTCTGTCACAAGGAAACCTTACTGATGACACATTACTGCACTAGGGGAAATACTTAAGATTGTAGACTGGGACCACGTAATATGTTCTGCCAGAAAGTCTTCCATCTGGAAGCAGCTGCTTTTTTAAAAAAGGATCTGTAGGGTTTACTTTAGTTAATTTTACCTTCTCTTCTCAGACACAGAGCTGACATAAGCCTTGAGTATATTTTGGAGCATTTATGGAGTTGGGAAGAAGGGCAGGAGGGAGCCTTCAAAAGCGTTTCCAGTTAGTTTTTCCATGTCTGCTCAAAGCCCAGGAAGTCTGCCACAGGTATTTTGTTAGGACAGTAAGACCTAATGAAGCACGAGTAAAGCGGAAGGCCCCTAAGAATTCCAGAAGATCCATCCTCATCCTTAAAATCCGAGAGTGGTCAAGGGACTAAGTGAGTTGTTTCCAAAAGGGTCTGAGATGTATGTGTTAAATTGAGAAATACTATATTTTGTGCTGTAAACTCGAATGATGTTGACCAGAAAGAAATCAACTTGCATTTTATACACTGTCAGTTTGGAAATCTTGATGAAGTTTTGCAGGCACAAAATTTTTTAGGGCACAAAATGGTTGCTGCAGAAAGGTGGTGGTGTCATTTTTACCAGTTGTCTGGCTTTGCTGTAGAAGGTTCTGTTTAGTGTCAGTCAGTGTATATCTGTCACTCATTCATTTTTCAGTTAGTAAATATTGATTGAAAATTGCCTAAGAACTCAGGGTTGGGAATATAGCAGAAAGCAAGGCTGTCCCTAGTCTCAAAGGACTTACAGTCAAGCGGGGCAGCAAACATAAAACAAATAATCATATAGATAATAATTTGCTAAAATTGTGATAAATAACACAGGAGATTTACAGAGTCCTGTGAGACTGCATAATTAGAGAAGGCGAGGAGTAGAAGGTTTGCTAACGTGGGGTCAGTGGGGTCAAGGGAAGTGACTTTCCTAGGGAGTGATATTTGAGATGAAGCCTGAAGTAGAAGTATGACTTGGCCAGGTGAAGAGAAGAAAGAATCACCTTCTAGGTAAAGGGGTGCAGGGAAGCTATGCAGCTTGTCTCAAAGCGACCAGCAGTTGGGCAGTCTAATTCAAGTGCCCAGAACGGCTGTCTTCTAGTCACTCACTCCTTCTAGAAACAAAAGCTCTAGTGATGAGTGAGGGGCAGCCAGCTAGCCGTGGGCCTACCGACACGGAAGCTCAAAGCGGGGGGCATTAAGCTGCTGCCTCTCCTCTCTGTCCCTGGAGGAGCCAGTAGTGGGAGAGCCAAGGCTGCAGTTACCACGTGCTAGACCTGTGAACTGAGGGCCTCAGAGAAGCTTGGCCCTTTACCCTTCATTGCACTGAAAAGGCACTACAGATTCTTCGGAAACTCTTTAACCAATTTCCCTTAGTCCATTCGTCTAGATCCAAAAGTAGGGTTATTAACAAGGAGCCAAGCACTAGAGAGAAAAGAGCACTTGACCCCGAAAACAATAGCACTCGGCCCCAACCCCCTTACCTATGAGCTTTGGGCCCTTGGTCAAGCCTCCTAGCCTCTCCAAGCCTCAGTTTCTTCCTCTATGAACTGGGATAAATATACCTGTTTGTTTATTCTCTCTCTCAGAGGTTTGAAGCCCAACCAGAGTTATTTTAATGTGGATGCTGTAAAGAACTATAAAATGCTGGGTGATATTACTTTTGAAGTCACATTAAAGGAGCAGAGAGATTTTTGCAGGTGGAGAAATGTTGCAGTGCCTTAAGGGTTTGTTCTGATGACACTGTGATCTCTTAGGAACGTACTAGCTCTACCAAGGGATAAATCACCCTGATTTCTTGGAAGTGAGTTATAACTGTCTCCAACCATCCCTGTTGATTGAACAGGATCCAGGGGTGTTACTCAGGGTTTTTCCCCACTGTTTAGACAACAGGGACTAACTAATGATTTGAAGGGATTAGAAGTGAGATTCTGACCGAGGGCTGACCTGAGTCCAGGGACTGAGCCAGCGATAGAACCCAGGAGTCCAAGGGCTCTGCCTCTGAGTCCGCTCTTGGAATGAGACTTTCTGCTTCCTTTGTAATATTTCATCCAAGTGAGGGCTTAGATCTTAGCATCTATGTTTTAACTGACCCAAATTTTAAGCAGATGATAGCAAAGTAAGCCATAAAACTGTGGAAGGCTATTCCTTCCAGTAATCCATCTGAAAAGTGGCCTTACAGGAAATATTGGCTCCTTTTTGTGTTTATTTGAACATGATTTTATTTATAGGGAACCCCCCCCACACTTGAGTTCTTTTAGATTAAAATACTTCCAAGTTCCTCTCCTTGTTGGAGTGTGCAGGCATTCCAAGAAGACAGCCACCTAACTTTTCCCTGAAATTTCCATGCAATCTAACAGTTCTTGGGAAGGCAGGTGGGGGTGGGGGAGAGGAGAGGGTGGAGGACAGCAGAGCCTTTGGCCTCAACATGAATGCTGTGGACCCGTATCCCCTGCTGCATTTGTTAACCGTACAAGTATGTGTGGTTTGGAACTGAAGGAAGAAGCCTTTTCCAAGGCAACGTTCTGCTGGCTCAGGTTGCATCTTCTCGTCTCTGTGTGTTGAGCCACATTTGTCTGTTCCCAAGTAAAGTTTATGAAAATGGCACCGATGCAGCCACACTTGCGGTGCCACTGAAGTCATGTAGACAAGCCCACCACCCTTCAGGAGACCGGGCCAAAGCAGGGCGCCCGCTGGGCTGCACGTCCAGTTCTCTGCGTGTGTGGTGGTATTTGCTGGTAGCGTTTAAAAAGATACTTGGGTAGAAAGCCTCAGAGACCCAGGAGCAGCAAAAACACCATGGAAAAGAAAGAAGGGTCTGACCCTGAGCTATTTATTTGCTTGTTTATTTCTCTGAGTACCATATGTCGTACACTTGGGGTCGCATGACGTTTCAAGAAAGTAGCAGATGAAGATTTATGAAGCTGGGCCCCTGGGGTTTCCTCCAAAATATTTCTTCACCTTTTTCGTCAAGACCCAGAACAGGGGGGAGAAGAGGGAGCTGGCAGAACTTGAAATATTTAAACTAATTTAGCAAAGCTCAGAAGTGTTGGGGCTTATCTCATTATTTAAGTTAGATAAGGAGGAAGGGGGAACCTGAGGGATAATGATAGATCATTGTTTAAGAACATAGCATCAGGACTCTGATAATGTTCTGGAATCCCGGGACCCTTGTATTGTGCACGTAGATGTAAATTCCAGTTGCTCTGAGAGCTTTTGAGTAACCATTTGGTTGGTTTCACAGAAAACATTTACGGTGGGCATATTTGACTTCTTCAGTGCACATACTCCCAAGACACCATCCAAAATCTGTTAGAGACTTTCCACTAATGGCCTCTTAGATGTGAAATTGAAATGGATTTTTTTCAGGAAAAACCCTTTTTGTTAGTGTTTGCATCTTACCCATGACTCTCCAGGATAAAAGGTCATCAGAGCCTGAATCCTGTCAGGTTGGACAGGTGAGAAGAAAATCAGCAAAGGGCATTTAGGGAAGGCTTCTCCTGCTCTTCCATTCTAGTCTGGCCACACTGCTCTGAGAGCAGCTGTTTGCCCTTCTTGGTATCATACATAACACATCAAGCAGAATTGGCTTGAATTAAGCCTTTAGGGAACTTCCCTAAAGGTAAAAATCGAATAAAAATTTAAATGTTTGTTAGGATATATACCAGAGCTCTCAGTTTTTTCCACCAGTGTTTCCTTCTGAGGCAGAGCACGGTGGACCGATGCCCCATGGATCTGGAGGCAGAGCCAGTCCACCATTTCCTGGAAAGTTTCTGTTTCATCTTAAACCTGTAAATGAACTTTACAGTTTACCCCATGTTTGTTTTAATAGGGTAATGTTTTTAATTGCTACCCAGTAAAGTTAGCCATTCAGAAAGATACACCGTGTCATCCTGTAGCTCCTGCCTCCTGCTCGTTTAAGAAGCACAAGATACCCGTTCCAGATGATTCTGTAGACCCTCATGGCATCGATACAAAGCCGTGGTTACTGGTCTGGGTGAAAAGCAAGAGCCTAGTACAGGTTTGACCCTGAGGCTCTGTTTCTCATCTTCGGGCATATCTGTCTGCTGGCTTGGTAACCATCTGCTGGGGCCATGTTGACATGTCAGTTTTATCATGGGAAGGAACTCGATTTCAGTGAAACTCAAAAAGTACTGTTGCGTCCGGCTGAAGGGAAGGGACTGTTCATATCTCTCCCGTTATCCAAAAGTGGCCCCGTGGCTCTAGGGACAGCCCCTTTGTCTGTCTTCTTCTCACCCTTGGGTGTGAGGTGAGAGCCCTGTGTTCTCACTTCCGGATCTTGCCACACCAGCCCTTTCCCAAGAATGCTTGAAGGTAGATGGATCCTTCTCTCACTCCTCCTGAGCAAACCCAGAAGAAGAAACAACATTCAGAGCTGTGCTAATGACATACGATGTCTCACTCGGGTCTGAAATTAAGCTGATGAAGTTACAGGATAAGACATTTTTAAGAAACATCTTAACAGTCCTTCATGCCTTATAAGTTAAAATTTCTCTCCCAGGAACACAAGCAGAGAAATCTTATTTTCTAAGACAGACTTCTTCCCTCTTGCTGAACTCTAAATACTGTATTCCCCTTTCACTCAAAGGCTCCAGACGATGCCATTCTCATTATAACTTATGGAAAGCTCAAATCTGTTGATGGAAAAAAAAAAAGTGTGTGTGTTCCTGCACACACATATTTGAGAAAAGCCTTTCCATTTCTGAAATCCCATGACTCATTTTTATGCAAGATTATCTGTTAGGGAAAAAAACCACTTTTTTGGTCATGGTACATTATTATCGTTTCTAGAAAGGAGAGCATCTATTTTTTGCCATTTTTGGCTTGCAGAGATGACTGACTTCATGGAAACGGCACTATCCTGCTTCCAAAAGTAAAAATAAATTGAATTCAGGCATGTACATCTTTGATGTACAGTCCTGCTATCTCAACCAGCAGGTCTTTGCTCAAAGAAAATAGAATGGAAAGTGTGATTGCTTTTTGATTTGGACTTCTTCCATTTAAAAATTAAATAGTCGGTGTAGCCCTTGCACATGTGGTCCCTTACTTGTTCAGTGACTTGATTTTTAAAACTCTGGAATGACACCCAGTCTTACATACATAAGATAGCATTTGAGATTTTTGCTTTGAACTTCAAGAGAAACAGAAGTGTATTTCTTTCTGAGAAAAATTTATATTCCCTGTATTAGGGAAGAATGAAAAGCCATTTAACTGTTGGTGGAATTCCTCTGGAAAGGCATTAGGTTTACTTATTTTTAGATTTTGATGGCAGTCCTATGTCTTTCATGGTTTTCCCTTACAGAATCATCCCTCTTTGCCCAGGATGAAATTGGAATCTCCCTTAAAGAAAGGATTCAGGTTTGAGTTCATATCCCCTGCTCCCAGAGAGCTTTAGCCAGTAAGAGAATTCTGAGATAGATAGAGGACGTATGGGCTAGCAGAGAATTGAAGACTGTAGTATTGTTTTACACGTGAAGGCTTGTAATCTTTGGTGGAAGAAGAGGTAGGTTTGGGTGTTATTAACCCTGAGTTTCCTTGCCCCGATACCTTTATCTAGCACTCTTTTGCCAGACTGCCTCTCAGAGACAGACCTTTGCTAAGTTTCTCACTAATTTGTCAAATGCGGGGGTGGGGGGGGAATGAGATTGAACTAGTAAAACATTTTAATCACAGTATACCCTAAAAGAAAGTTTTATTATATTGGACTTATGTAACTCAAATCAGGTTAACAGTGTTACTTTACTAACCTATATCCTTAGTGGATTTACTTTAATACGTAGAGGAAACTGATTTCCAATTAGCACAAAATTTATACATATGGGACCTTTTAGGACAGAGGTTCTCAAAATATGGTCTAAGGACCCCTGGGGAACCCCCAAACCTTCCAGGGATTTATAAGGTCAGACCTATCTTTCTATATTTATACATTCATTCATATGTCGATATATAGATGGATAAACAACTATTTTTATCCTAATATTCTCTAATGAATGTACGGCAGAGTTTCCAGGAGCTACATACACAATGTGTGATATTACAACAGGTTGGCTGTAGAAGCAGATAAGAGAATGCAGCTGTTTTCGATTAAGTAAGACTTAAAGAGATTTGCAGAAATGTAAAACACTGCCATTCTTTGCACCCTTCTGTGACTCCATGAATATGCCACCAGTTAATATACCACCGGTTAATATACCTCTCTGCCTGGTTAATTTCCTTGACAAGTTATTCTATTTGAAAATATGGTGATGATCCGTCGTCCTGCTGACAAATAGCACATATCGGCAGTGGTGGATTAATATGGATCGAACTGTAGGAGCCGCCGTAATGGGATGCTTCACTTTGGCTTCCTGCCAACAATTGTCAGCCCTCCTGGTTTGCTCCTGACTTTTACTGGGTTTCTTGAAGTAACAGTTGGAAAGATTTTATCACATATCAGAAAGACCTCTCACAATAATTTACCTAATTTAGTCCTTCACCTTAACCTACTATCCCAATAAATTGTAACTTCAGCAGCATGGTAAGTGCACAGCAGATGACTTCAAAGTGCAAGGTCCATCTTGTCAGAAGGCCACTCGGTTGTGTTAGCAGTGCCCTGAGCTTGTTCAGGAAATCGAGAAGGCATATCTCTGTCAGACTTTACTTGGCTAAACCTCAGTTTTCTACCCTAGCAAAGTTGGTGAGCAGGATAAACCTACAATATTTGGATAAGCTCCTTTGAACTCCTTGTGGAAAGCAGTTTTTATGAGGCAGTTTTTCTGTGTTAACACCAGAGACAGCTCCTAGTAGATTTTCCCCAAACATACTTCAAACATAGATAATGGCAGGGGTGACCCAAGCTGTATCATAAAACCCAGGGACTGCTGAAAACTTCAAAGGAGAGTCAGAGCAGAACTTCACCTCTCATTATGAGGAGGATGGGCCACAGGAATCCTGGCTCACCCTGGTGGCTTGGGACTGGTTGAATCCAGTGTAACCTCACTGAATACTTACAGGATGAACGGAGGACAGGGCTCTTCGTTCCCCTAGACTTTACCGAGCTACTCCAGCAGCACGGTTAGGGTAGCGAGTCTGGCACCTGCCCACCTGCCGGGGCATCAGGAGGCCAGATTACCATGTGTGAGTGCCTTCATATCCCTAGTGAAAAGATGCGAACCTCAGAGAGTTTTTATGTTTTTGTTTGAACTAATAGGGGCCCCATTAATTCAGTTAATGAGCTTGTGATATTCAGACCTGATTGCTTAGTGAGCTCTCTGGTTTCACGTGTAGGCGAATTGACAGTAGAAATTCATCAAGTGGTGAAGCATTGACCTCCTACTGTATTCCAGGCATATAATAGGTATTAAGTACCAAGAATAGTTAAATCCTGGAGTACAGACTGCTGTGAGGAATCTTCCAGATTCTTGAGAAATCATCAAGCTGTTTGTGGGTTAATATTCTTGAATTATTCTTACACGTCCATTGAAGCAAGTTGCCTATGGCTTTCTTGAAGTACCCCTTTATTGGTGATTTGACTTGCTGTTTGTTCGTAAAAACACCAAAACTGCATTTGTATGTCAGTGGTGTATATGGGGTGGTGTGTGTTGGTGTCTACTTGGTAGTTACAGGCACTTTTTCCACATCATTAGGTCTGTCACAGCCCTTTCAAAACAAATCATTATCGTTTTACTGATTGTTTACAGTTGGATAATTATCTCTTGATTCTTCAATTATTCTTTCCACCTTATACATATTTACTGAATATTCTTTAGTGCCTACAGTTAATAAGAACAGTGCTTTTTAAAAAATCTTATCATGTTGACCTTAATGATCTCATTATAACTCATTATCTTTTTGTCTTTTCAAATTGAAGTTTATTTTCTCACAGTCCCTGCATGCCCGCACTTTCAGAAGTCCAAGACTCCTACGTGTGTGAACTCAAAACCCAGCAGTCAGCTGCCCCACCCCACCTCTTCCCCGCTCCCCTGCAGGCAGCCACCTCCAGCACGTCTGGCTGTTTCTTCAATTGGAGGCATTTTCCTCCGTGTTTCTAAAAGAAAAAAAGTGACCGTAGTGCCGTTTCTTGATGTCATTTGACTTCCTACTGCTGTCCACACATGTCCCCCGCCCCCCTTACGCCCCACTTTTCAGTATACTGTAGTTATACCATCATTTTCGGGTAAGTCAGTAATTCTATTTTTACATTATTACGGCTATGTAAATAATATTCCCAATGAAGCCATGTAGGTTACTAGGATTATGTTTCCCTTTTGGTTTAACTTTGTAGTTTGTTTTTTCCCCCTGGAGTCAGTAACCACTTTTATTATTGTTTGCTTAGTTTTATATACGCACATTCCCAATTTATCCTCAAACTCTTGTCTGGGTTCAGGTTTTTTTACTCTGAGATTAGTAACTCCTTTTTAAAAGATTTTTTGTATCTTCCTATTACTAATATATCTATACACTCTCCTGTATATGCTTTAAAATGTATTTAGTAATTAATTTATCAGTTACGTTTTTTTCCTTAGAGTGCCTTCCCCTAGCTGCCCCCTGCTCCTATCCGGACGGCCCGCTCTCTAGCTCCTCTGTAGAGCTAGCACCCTCGTTCTCTCCTGAGTTTCCTTCTCCTGTTTGTTTGTTTGTTTATTTATTTTTGGCTCTGTTGGGTTTTCATTGCCGCACGGGGGCTACTGTTTGTTGCGGTGCGTGGGCTTCTCATTGCGTTTCTCTTGTTGCGGGGCGCGGGCTCAGTAGTTGTGGCACGCAGGCTCAGTAGTTGTGGCTCGTGGCTTGCAGGCTCAGTAGTTGTGGCTCGCGGGCCCTAGAGCGCAGGCTCAGTAGTTGTGGCGCCCGGGCTTAGTTGCTCTGCGGCATGTGGGATCTTCCCGGACCAGGGCTCGAACCCGTGTCCCCTGCATTGGCAGGCGGATTCTTAACCACTGCGCCACCAGGGAAGTCCTCTCCTATTTGTTTGTTTTGGTCTTCTTCTTTCACGAATAGAGACAGTTCTCAGATGTTTGGTGATTCTTGACTAGCTGTTCTCCTATTTTAAGATGAGGCACCGGTCAGCAGATTGAGGGGCTCCCTGTGTGGGGCCCGGGGCCTTGCCATGAAGGATCAGGTGGGGGGGACCTGTAGATGTTCGTCTTCTGCGGAGGAGGAGCAGGCTGGGCTGCAGGTGGGAGAGGGCCCCACAGGTCTCACCGCTTCTTATACAGACTTCCACCCAGTCTTCCTGTTTTCACCACCTCACAGACAGGCCTCCCTGTTCCTCCCCGATGCCCCAGGCCCTCAGAGCTCTTCGGTGCCTCCGTCTTTCTGAAATTTAGCAGTTAACCTACTAATTAGCTCACTGCTTTGTGGCTGCTACTCCCTCAGGCTTACATCTCAGCACCACTTGTCCATCTGCTCTTCAGCTTCTAAAATATTGTTGACACCTTCTCTTTATCCTTTTGGATCCGCGCCACCTGTATCCCTTTGCTTTCGCTTTAGAGGGGTCTCTGGACTCAACGTGTCATATTTAATCAGTAGTTCTATAATTTAGATTTTTCATTAATTCATTCATCTTTTCTCGATGTCGTTTCTCCTCCACATCCAACTAGTAGCTCAGAATTAATGTGGTTTTACTGAAATCCATATACATTGTTTCTGCTAAAACATTCTTTGGAGTTTGGTGGTATTAATAAATAATAATATTGCTAACAATTTTAAACCTTTACTATGAATGTTTACTATGTCCTATGTACTTTACATGTATTATCTCATTTAATCACCCATGACAACTTTTGAACAGCATCTGCTTAGGCGGTCAGCGGCCCTTCTTTCCCAGGAATATTTAGAACGCATCTGGAGAGAGGTCGTTGCTAGTCCCAACCCCGGCTTTACGTCTGGTATTGGTCTTTAATCTCTCATTCCGTGTGTTGTAAAGAAACAGGTTGTGGAAGGCTCTTGTCAGATCCCGGGAACATGAAAGAAATAGCACACCCCACAGTAGTGACATGGCCCTGTCCCCACCCCTCGCTGAACCATAAAAGCTATTCAGAGGGGCCGGCAGCTGGTGAGCAACTGTACTTAGATCCTGGGTGCTGATGGGTGTTCTGTAGTTTCCAAGGGAAAGTTGCTGAAAGCTTTCTTATCTTGACACGCCAAGGGCAAGAGGTCTTTCTTCAAAGAGAAGCGCTTGTTTCAGAAAGAGACGTGGAAAGAACATAAAGTCACAGGTCTTCCCCAGTTCTGGAGAAGAAGTGGGAAAGAGCGCTGTGGTAGCCAGTGGGAAAAGAAACGCAGCATTTGCGAGGATCAGGAAGGGGCTCCCAGAGCACTGCTTGGTTCCCACGTCTGTAACATGAGGTCAGAGGGCAGCCCTGGGTGTGAGTCATCTCACTGCTATTTCTTAGCTGTGGCCCAGAGCAAGTTTTTCCCCCTTAATATCTCCAAGGTGAGATTCCTTTGACTCAAGTGGAATAGGAATAATAATGCCTGCCTCAGTGGGTGGTTGTATGGAGTAGGTGACATAATGTATATAAAGCACTTAGCCTGACGTGTGGCGTGTAATTAGGGCTCCAGGAATGGCATCTGTGTCAGTGTTCTCTCTGAATATGGGATTGAGCGTAAGTAAAACAGGGATTATACCTTTACCTCTTACTTATAGCCTGTCCCTGAAAACTTGCCAACCACTTGCTATAGTGCTAAGATGAGAAATTCATATGCCTTGCTGGGTTTTTGTCTTTCCCATTCTCTTTCTTCACACAGAATGGTTAAATTCAGGCCTACAAACCTATGCTTGTTACATGGCTAGAATTCTGGGTGGAGGAACTCACCTGGGCTCTCAGACTTCGTGCGTGAGAACCCCACTGGAAAAGGTGTGCAGAGGCCACGAACTTGCTCTGAACCCGCTTGTGAAGAGCAGGTGATCCCAAACTATTGTTAGTGTCTGCTGTAAATGATATGCCTCTGGGTTCGAGCAGAGTTCAGCCAAAAGCCCCACATGACATGGAAATCTGTCCTGGAGCCAGGTTTGTCGGGTAAAAGTTATGTAGCGAATGTCTCCAAACATTGGCATCTGTTGTCTGCCAAGGGTAGGACAGCCGAGAATGATAGAGTGCTTACGGAAATTCGGATGGGGCATGCGACCCTGTGACAGCTGACGCTGTTTCAGGCCACTGTTGCTCACCCAGCTCTTCTGATAAACAGCTCTAAAAGCATTACGTGGTTTGGAAAGCATTCTTCAAAAACGGTTATATTTTCCAGACGCATGACAGTCCACTGTTTAGTATTGTTGAAGGGTTTTGAATTGTAGAATCACATCCCCCTTCAGTGGGGCTTTTGGAACTGTGGAGGGCTTATCTGTCTGACTCCTACCAGGACTGTCTCACAACAGTGTTATCGTGTAGGTCGGGGTCCCCTATGTCTGTTCAAAAAAATAAAAGTGTTCTTGGGTTCAGAACTAGAGTTTAAAGGGAAAGACTCTTTCTTTCATCTCTGGTTAGACGTGATGGGCTCTTTAAAACACTGCTTTCACCACGCACCCGTTTGTTCATGGTTTCTGCATAATGAAAATAGGAGACAACTTTGGATATTATAAGGAGCCTTTGAAAATGAGCTTTCTCTAGATTATAAATGCTCATTTCATAATTCATTTCAAAACTCATTTTCCCATTTGTCCTATTTCCAGAAATTTAGCTCCTTTAGGAAATTCTGAGTGTCACTGGGCAAGGAGGTGGCTCATGGGGGAATAGGCAGTGCCAAGGCTGGACAGCGCATTTGGGACTTAGACTTACGTCGACCATGTGCTAAATACAGAGTACTCTAGTGACAGATTTTTGTTTTGTTTTTTGTTTTTTTTTTTTTTGCAGTACACGGCCTCTCACTGTTATGGCCTCTCCCATTGCGGAGCACAGGCTCCGGACGCGCAGGCTCAGCGGCCATGGCTCACGGGCCCAGCCGCTCCGCGGCATGTGGGATCTTCCCGGACCGGGGCACGAACCCGTGTCCCCTGCATCGGCAGGCGGACTCTCAACCACTGCGCCACCAGGGAAGCCCCTAGTGACAGATTTTTAAGACACTTTTACTGAAGTCTAATATACAACAGGGTTTTTTTGTTTTGTTTTGTTTTTTAAGTTTGGGGATAGGATTCATGAGATTTTAATTCTTATTCCCAAAATGCAATGGTGGAGCTGACAGAGTGGCCCGGAACATCATTCTGATTTATTGTGTTGAAGGGATAGCAGCTCACATTCTTTTAATAATGTCAGTGTAGGATCAGTTCCTCCTTGACTCGAGTCTCTGTGATCAAAATAACCTATCTGGATGTTCCCTTTGGGTACTGGAGAGCGTGGCCTCTTGGCAAGAGAACAGGATTGTGAAGTGTGAGACCAGAACCCTGATTCCAGCCCTGACGCTACTTTGCTTTGTGGCCTCTTGCAAACAGCTTTTCATCCCCTCCTCAGGTCAGTCTTCCCATTTCAAAGGGAGTGAGGGTCAACCTTGCCCTGGTCGTGTCTGCGTGGCTGAGGGGTGACTCCCTGGAGGAACGGCACAGAGGCGGCTCCCTTAGGCTGGCCCCGCTACTAGGAGGAAGCTGGGCACTGGGACGAAGAAAGCCCAGGCAGGACATATGAGCGCTTGATATCGTTTTCTAAAAATAAAAAGGCAGTAGGTGAACGTGAGGCAGTGTGTACCTAAACTATCCCTGAGCAGCCCTGGGCCCAGCCTTAGCCCAGCGGGCTTAGCACCGTTCAGGTCGGTTACATCTCATCCCCTGCGGTGTGGACTCTGTGGCCAAGTCTGCGCTGTCACTGCTTCAGCCCTCCCTCTGACTTCCCCTCGGGGAAACTAAAGTGCCCCTAGAGTGACAGGCTAGGTCACATGGCGGAGTATGTGAGGATGGCCTACATAGAACCCCTTATAAACGGACCACTTCCCACACGCTCAGTCATCACAGGGCCACTTGAATGTTCACAGTTTCTTTTAGCTGATGGCCAAGAAATCAGTGTTTAAAAAAAAATACACGAAAACCCTTGACAGAAGCCATTTTGCACCAAGAGTGGATGTGTATGGTGTGAAACAGCAAATCTCAAAACATATTTCCTTTTTAGTTCCCAAACTAGTATCAAGTTAGTCCTCCTTAGCCCTGTCCACAATGCTAGAATAAAGAGTCCAGAAAACACAGAGGAGGGAAGTGTGTGGAGCTGGGAGTCCACTGATGGCAGCTCTGGGCACGTGTATTGGCTGTTGCTGCTGCATCCTTTTTTTAAGCAACTTGGGCTCCTGCATTTTCAGAGTCTGGCCTTGTTGTTTACTTATGATTTGTCTGTCCCTGGAATCTGGTCATCAAAGTGACCCCAAGATGGAGCAAGTCCAACAGGAAGTAGGGGGAACCAGGTCACTGCTCATAAGTTTTCAAAGTCTGTCCTGGTTCATAACTGAGTCTCATTCTCAGGCATGGGTCCCGTTTTCCAGATTTTAGTGTCTCAGAGAATACTGATGTATCTGGGCTAAAACTAAAGCCTCAGGAGCCCTTCTGTCGTGCACTGACACCTGACGGAGACTGGATTCATTTATGAGTATTCGTGTAGCCTGTGATAATGTGTGTGCAAGTGCTGTGTCAGTTGTCCTGGGAGATGTGAGCCATTATTATGACGAAAGACTTAATTGAACCCTACACTTGTATATGAAAAGCTAGAGACATTAAATGGATGACACGTTTTTCTTGAGGATTTCCTAAATTAACCCACCTAGCTTTTTCTTGCCTCTTCTTTCCTGACTTTAGTGGTTCTCTATAACCTATATTTTTAACAAACCAGTACAAATAGTGATTCTCAATAGCAAGAGACAATTTTCTGTGACCCATTCATTCCATGGCACCTCCTACCTACGCAAAAAAAGGTGCTGGAGGCTTTGGAATGACAAATTCACGAGCGCATCTCTAAACATCAACACAGTGGATAAGGAAGCATTGTGAGGAAAATGCACGAATGCAGTTTCCGTTCAGAAACACATGGTTACCTTGAATCAGGAAGCACGACTTCCGCCTTCAGGTCGATTCAGGGTCTGATACGAAATAGGCCACTGACTTCAAGAGAGTCTATCAAAGGAGTCTGCCTCTACACAGAACTGGAAAATGCCTTAGTGCCTGTCATAGCTGGTATGGGATTCCTGGGTTTATTTTTAAACAAGCTTGGGCCCTAGAGTAGGGTTGCCTGACAGTGGCTGAAAAGACAAAACTGGCAGGAAAGTACAAAGTCCCCTCAAAGGCTTTCCTACCTGACCCTCTCTCATCATGCCTTTGGTTTGGGTTGGGTTGGGTTTGGGGTACTCCTCCTCTCTCTGTTATGCTTGGACCTTGGCTAGAAGAGTTCTAGTGACCATCCCAGACTCCCATAGGTCAGCCCAATAGCCTCGTCTTTTAGGTGGACTGGCTGAGGCACAAAAGACGTACACGATGCACCATGGCCTCACAGCTCATCCCTCGGAGAGCCTGGATTCAGCTCTGGGATGACTTACCTTCCAGCCATCAGATGGCATCCCCTGGAAGGAGCTGCCTTACGAGCTGCTCCAGGATTGCTCTCCTGTCCGGTTACACTCAAAACTAAAGTGAAGTCCCATCTATCTGGCTGCTTGTTTAACCCTTGTACACTAGTCAGAGATGCTGAAGATCATGGATGAGAGCAAATGGGCAGACTCTGCAGGTCTAACGCGTGGGACCTTCTCCTTTTTGATTCCAGGAGACCCAGTCCCTGGTGGACATGGCCCCTCCACGGCACATGCGCAGGCGCACGCACGCGCATTCACGGACAGTGCGCACGTATCCTGCCCTTGTAGCCAAGGCCTGAAAAATACGTTTATTTTTTCCTGTCTTAATGTTAAAAGTAAGACCAGCTACTAGTCAGTGTTCACACTGCCATCCCCTGTGGGACCTGGCAAGACCGGAAGACGCTGTAGAACTGTGGCTCCTTTTGATGTCTGGGCTGTACTAGGGGCCAGCGCGCCTCCTGTGGTACCCCAGAGTCCAGGGTTTCCCGGGAGGGGCGCCGCAGGAGGGTTTGGCTGCTGCTTCAGAGAAGGCTTATCAGAGATCAGACCGAAGATTCTGCTTTTGTGAGAACGAAGCCCATTCAGGAGCAGCTCGGGGCCTCTACGTGGGCCCAGGGCCTGCTGGGATGGGGTTTTACACTCGGGCTGTCCTTTTGCCCTTCCACTGAACTCTTTTCATTTCAGTCATGAGCAAACAGTCAGTGCCTGAACTAACAACCCCACAGTCCTCCGAAGCACGGCTGGCTTACAGTACCGAACAAAGGGAGGGAGGGCCGCGTGGGCCGGCCCAGGCCGAGGAATGCGGCTTCAGGGTTCTGCTCCATAAATTTAACCAGCACGACGAAAAGGAGATAATATGAGCCTTCGTGATGATCTGAAGGGGGAGGTTCTGTGTCCCATTGATTGCGGTCTGGCCCAGGGCCAGGCCCAAGCCTGACCGACAGTTGAACCATATCGTTAAGGCGTGTAATACAGCTCGAGTCTTGTACTGCCGCCAATGAGTACATATCCACAGGGCAAAAGTTTATAAAGAGTTGAGGCTGTCCTGTTTAACCCTCTCACACTGCATGTAATAGACCCAGCTGCCATTCAGAACTTGCCCATCTGAGGTCATACAGGAAAGCCAGCACGTTTCTTTTCTTCAAACACAGCTTTCCAGGACTGGGGAGAGGGAAGAGGCGCTGTCTAGAGAGGGTCAGGGCGCAGCGATGCTTCCCTCCGAAACGGAGCTGCCTGCCGCCTCCCCTCCTCCCCGGCCAGAAACGGGACACCTCAGCGCTTTATTCAAAGTAGCTCTCTGTTTGCAGGATAATGTTGCTGAAGGAAACGGGGCTGACACAACAGGAAACCTACCCGTCTCCGAGGAGGCTGCGCTGGTGGCAGAGGTGGTTGGATGCCGACATTGGAGCGTTCCCGTTGAGTTGCTGAGACTCCGGATGGTTCTGTCGCTTCCCTGCCGCCCAGCCTCCTCGAAGGCTGGTGATAGCCTCACTTTCTGGCTTTCCACCGCCGAGCCCAAATGCTAAACCGGAGCAGGTGGGAGGCTGTCCCATGGAAAGCCTGTTAGCCCAGGGTGCTGACTGTCAGCGGCAGGCCGCCCTGTGATGCTGCTGCCCCTTTATCAGGGGGCAGGGCCTGGAGAAGCCTGGTCCTCACAGTAATGCTGCACCGAGTAAATGGACAGACAGACAAGGCTTTGGCATAAGTACAGTCATAAAGAAAGGGCTGTCTGTCTTCAGAGCACCCGAGGAGAAAGGTTGGTTAAGGGAGTAGTTTACTCCTAGCCATCAGCCAGTTGCATCCTTTGGCCAAACTGGGAGCCTGCCTGTCCTTTGTGCCGTCCAGCAAAACACGTATTTCTGTCCTTCCAGATAGCTGCTTGTCTGCAGCGGACAAGACATCTCAGGTGGATGCCGTGCTCTGGGTGGCGATGCTCCAGAGTTTGAATGTGTACTCATGCCACACACTGTTTTAAGCATTTTACGTGTATTACTCTTTAACCCTCCAACGACTCAGTGAGGTGGGTACTGTATTTTCCCCATTTTACAGATGGGAAAGTTGGAGCACAGAGAAGTTACATAACTTGTTTAAAATCTCAAAGTTAATGAGAGAGGGAACCAGAATTTGAATGCTGGCAGTCTGAGCGCAGAGCACACACTCCTAACTTCTGGGCTGCTTCTGGATCATCTCTTGGTCTCTTCCATCAAAAGGCTCCGTGATTTAAACCTGACGCCTCTTACCTGGTCTCTCAGGTCCACTTCCTTTTGATTCCTTTTTTTTTTTTGACTGTGTTGGGTCTCTGTTGCTGTGCGCGGACTTTCTCTAGTTGCTCTGACTGGGGGCTACTCTTCATTGTGGTGCGTGGGCTTCTCATTTGCGGTGGCTTCTCTTGTTACAGAGCACAGGCTCTAGGCGCGCAGGCTTCAGCAGTTGCAGCATGTGGGCTCGGTAGTTGTGGCTTGCGGGCTATAGAGCGCAGGCTCAGTAGTTGTGGCACACGGGCTTAGTTGCTCCACAGCATGTGGGATCTTCCTGGACCAGGGATCAAACCCGTGTCCCCTGCATTGGTTGGCAGATTTTTAACCACTGCGCCACCAGGGGAGCCCCCCTTAATGATTCTTGAATGTGGAGGGTGGGAATTGGATATCTGCCTATGACCCAGAACATTTGGGGAAAGATGCTAAGGCAATTAGCGGGGGAGGTGCTATAAACCCTAGATCTCGCAGCCTGAAGGGTGCTTATCACAGACTCTCACCCCTACCGGCCTAATCCAGAGGTGGCAGACGGTGTGCCTGGAGAATCAGGCCGCCAAGCGTTGTGTCCAGGAGCTGTGCTGTCCCTGGCCCTCTCTTCTGTATCTCGGCCCCTCCCCAAACGATGATCCTTCCAAATTCAGAATGTCTACTTTCACAAAATAGCGGTCACACATGCGGGTTCCAGCTTGTCTTTGCTTTGCCATCCAGCCAAGGCCATCTTCACCAGCTGGTGGCCTGGGAACTCTGATTGGGACACAGTGTAGGAAGTCTTGGAAGGAGAAGAGAATGTCCAAGTATGTGCTCAGCATGCTATAACCTTCTTTTGGTGGCCAAGGATAACTTCTGTTTATTTTGGTGCTGGGGGGCCTGCAAAAAGAGTTCTAGAGGTAGAAGAGACTAAAGGGCTGGCCACTTCTGAGATTGCTGGAGTCTATCTAGTCAGGCTTCCATAGTCAAGGTGCTTTCAAATCCTAGAAATAGGCTCTGGTAGTCCCTGGATGGAGCTGACTCCATGGTTTGAACTCCATGAAATGATTGCTAAACCCAAAGTTTAGAAGACCTTGGTAGTACTGGGTGTCTTTTAATGGGGCACCTATCTGGGGGTTCTCTTTGCGCTCATTCGGCATCAAGGAGCTATGCTGTGGCTGGTCTTCGGGGATGTGAAGAGAGAGAAATGCTGGGGGGAGTGAGTGGTTAAATTGTAGGAAGGAATTCCGCTGCTCTTTTGAATTATTTTTGTTCCGTTTACCAATGATTAAAGATGCCATGAGGTGGCCAGATGATCCACGAAGCGGGATTTATAGAGATGCTTATCTGCAGAGATCGTAAGACAGAGAGCACTAGAAAGTTCCAGCACTTCATGTAACGTGCAGAAGGAAGCCTGGTCTGAGATGCTTGCATCTGAGCCATCCTTCGGAAAGGGAGCAGCACAAAGCAGCAGCTCAAGAGTCACCTCTTGGCTTATGTGTGACTCACCCTCCTTTGTCAGCATCAGGGGTGTCCCAGGCCTACCTGTTTCTCTCACCCCGAGCAACTTGTTCTTTGGAAAGCCACGTGCCCGCCCTCGCTAACTGCCTCTGCCCCCAGGTTCAGAGGGAGAAACAATCTCTCGGCGGACAGGAGCGGCTGGAGGAGGGGGGTCGTGTTTGTTTTTGTGTTAGCGTGGCAGGAAGCAGTGCCGTGGCCTCTGCTGCACTGGACAGGCTCCCGGATGCACCTGCTCTTCCCAGAGGCCCAGCGAGGCCCAGGCAGGAGGGCCAGCGCCCACTGCTGCCTGGTCTGTGGTGCTTGCAGGCTTGTGTCCCAATGCCGGGGGAGGCCAACTGCAAAATGCAGGTGGTGGAGCACGAGCAGTGGCTGGCCCCAGATTGGGGGTGGGGGGGCTTTATTCTGCTGCCCCCTCTGTCTGAAAGGGTCTAGCGTCGTTCCCCTCTGCCTCCTTGGCTCTCAGCAAGTTCTCACACATTTTGAACCCACGTTTTTTTCTAGTCCTGTAGAGGAAAGCCCCAGTCCAATGACTCACGTGGACTCAGTCTCATTGACTCCTGTTGCCTAGGAGAACAAGTGCTCTGAAGGTTCGGTGCCAGCTCTGACCCAGGGCATGAGTCTGATTTTTACGAAGGCACAGAAATGCACCTGAGATGACCCCAAGTCCTCTTCTTTCTTTCATTTTTTGATTTCTCACCACCTGGACCATTAAGTATGCTTTTAAAGGGGGATAGGGAGAGGAGAACATTTCAAAGCAAAGCTGATTTGGTCTCTGAACCAGCTTGTCTTCTAGGTTGTACTTCACCCTGATGAGAATCAGAAAGGACAGTCTGTAAGCCCCTGAAATGCAATTTCCAGTGAAACATGAACTTCACTCTAGGGGCTCTGCAGCTGGAGAGCCTCACAACCAGGTCCAGATGTTCTCTCTCCCTGCGTTAGCAGGAAGGGGACTTCGGGCAAGCTGGGAGGGAGAGTGCCTTTGCTTTTACCCATTCTTGGATACCCCTTTTGCAATTGCTGTCTTGCCCCCCGGGGCTCTTTAGGGTAAGTGCCGTGAGCACCTGGGTCCATTTTGGCCCTGCCTCCCCCTCCTCCCCTCCCACTCATTGCTCCGAGCTGGCCAGTTACCACAAGCAAGGGAAGACCTCTCTCCTGCTCTTCAGGTTCAGAAAGCAAGACAGTGCTGGAAAAGTAAGTCAGATGGGGGCTGGGAAGGAGGCTGCCTGCAGAGGACCCTCAGGTTAACAAAGCAACATCCATTCCCCCCGGCGCCCCCCCACCCCGGCCACCATCCAGTATAGCGTGGAGCCATGCCTCCCGGTCCTGGGAGAGGTAATAGTAATGATCGAGTCATGGCCTTTCCCCTGGGGAAATCTTCACTCAGACCACCTCTTACCCAGAAGAAAGCCATCTGAGACAAAGCCTGGCCATTCTCACTCTTTCTTTCCTAGTCTGCGCCCAGCCCGCGCTTGTCCTGCAGTATGTGATCATAGAAATTTGTACTCATGCTTTGCTTCTTAAGTGCGTTTTAGACATTTTGGTGTTTGTGCCTGACTCTTCCCTGAATCATCTTTTTAAAAAGTAGTTCTATCGTGTGAGTTTGAAGATATGTACAAACGTGAACTGTTCCGAAAATCCAGACAGTATGTGAGCACTCCCAGTGTATACACACTGTTCCCAGAACCTTGCACGAGTTCTCTCTTTAATTCTTACAGCAAGTCAGTGAGATTGGTACTATTATTCCTGTTTTGAGAAAGAAAATAAAAGGAACTCAATCCCATTGGCCATTAATAATCACCAAAAGGCTAATAACGTCAACCCTGCCAGATGTCTCGGTGTGTGTGTATATGTGCGTGTGCTCACACACATGCACAAATACATATGTATATAAGACTTCAGGTGAATCATATAGGCACAGCTGTTGATGCCTAAGCAGTAAATTATTTTTAACATTATGTAATATTAGTAAATCATTTTTAGCATTTATGTAATAGTAAATTGCACATATACAGCAATTTCCTTAGCTAGTCCTTTATTGAGGGATGTTTCCAGATTTTTGCTATCATAAGCATCTTTTACATATATCTTTCCACTTGTGTATAATTCTCTCTTTAGGGTAAATTTCTAAAAGTAGAATTCCTGGGTAAAGGGTAAATGCGCTTTCTATTTTGAAAAACATTAGAAATTGCCTTCTAGGAAGTTGAAACCATTTGTACTGCCACTCTGTGCGCTTGAGAAGGCCCTCTGCTCCAACCCTCCACCAGCTCCGGCTATTCATTCGTTCAGAATTCCGTCAAGAATTTTATGAAGTAGATGCTATACTAAGAGCGAGGCAGTATTACTCTTTTACGCCTCTGCCGGCCTGAGAGGGAATGTTTCAGTGCCACTACTAGCATTTCTTCCGTAGCTCGGAGTGTTGCATCACCTTTTCATATTTCATTTGGCCACTTGGAGTTTTCCTTTGTGAATTATCTTCGCATATTCTTCACCTCAGTCCTTTTTAAACCCTCGACATCAGGATTTGTCTTCCTTTTTAGTGTGCTTGTTTTTGTTTATTTGCAGCCTGTCTTGGTCCCACCCTTCCAGTAGTTGTCATTGTATCAGTTTCTCGTCCACACTGGTACATATCTTTCTTCCAAATATTTATGTAATTTAGATTAGTCACTTGGTGAATTCCATTAATGAAGTTAAAGTCTGCATCATGACTATAAAAGGAGAGCTGACACTGCTTACTGCTCGTCATTTCCTTGCTTTAGCGTTAAGAATGAGGCTTCAATCAGATGTCTTTCTATTGTATGTGGTGTGGTCTGTTAACTGGCTTTTATCTTATTTGTCTCCTCCTGTTTCTTAGTATTTATTTACTACCCGTTCCTGTGGTAAAATTTGGCAGGTTTAGTACTGATGCTATACATTGTTGTATTAATAAAAATCTTGCTCTGCCTTTAGGCAGGGCCCTACTTGAAGCCAGGCCTTCCCAGGAAGCCCGTCCTGCCCTCTTAGTGTGTAGGGCCAGGCCTCCTTAGTTCTCCCATCACTGAGACGTGGTCTAGGTAAGAACACCTTATCTTCCCAACTGGATTGTAAGCCTCATGAGATCATGCTATTGCCTTCTTTGGTATCCCTCCAGGATCTTCAGAATGCTTAACACAGTGATGAACTCAGACAATGTATTAAAGAGAGTTTTATCAACAGTCATGCTGATAAGAAGCTTACTGTGTCCATAAAGACCCAAGATCAAGTTTGATTTTGCCACTTACCAGCTGAGTGGCCTTGGACAAACTTCATAATCTCTCTAAGGCATGGTTTTCTCCTCTGTGAAATGGAATACTAATAAAACACATCCTTATAAGAATGTTGTGAAGCTTAGAGTCAGCACTCAATAAATGCAGCTATGGAGACAAACTGTGGACCCTGGTGACCCAGGACTCTTAGTCCTGGTGTCTTGCCACCTAAGGTTGATGGGAAAATGCAGATGTCAGAGAGCGAGTGGAGGTGGCAGTCTGCTGTTTTTCCAAAGAGTATCCTTAAAGGTTCATGTGCTCTTCTGCTTGAAGACTCTTTGTTGAGTCTGAATGTGGTTTTTTCCCCGACACGGAGCCTTGTAATCATTCGGGGACTCAGAATGATGCCACAAGTTTAAAACGTGCCGATTTCTTCTTATGCTCTGCCAGTTTTTCTTAATGGTAGCATGAGTGCCTGCACGCATGCATACAGATGTGCACGTATGTACGTGCGTGCATGCGTGTAAAATGCATGGAAGAAATAAAAGACGGGATCAAATTTTGCCTGGCAGAGCAACTAACATCTCTAGTAGCCTCTAAGCATTTTCCCAAATGGACTTTAATTGGTTTCCTTCTGTTCTATTTTTATTTTGTAGTCATTTTAATGTATAGGAAGCCAACTCCTTCAAATGAGACATTTTATCTTTAAAACGTGTTATTTAGTTTAACCGCCGTGGGCCCAGCTTCACCAACATTGACGACTGGGAAGAAGGGTTCTGAGCAGTTGTTCTCCCATGACCTAACCACAGCTGTGACCCACCAGTCTGCGACGCACATGTACCCAAACTGAAGCAGGCTGGCAGCCAAGTGTTGCCGGCATTGTGGGCTTGGCCTCTCCACCTCAGGAGGCCAGCTTCTGTCCCTCCTTGCCTCCCCCCGGTGGCCCGCAGCCCTGCTGTGGCATGTGGCATGAGGGCCCTTCTGGCCCACGTCAGCCTCGTGTGCTGATTAGACAGGAATCAGCAAATCTGTTGAGCGCGTGTTTAATGTGGCACAGATGTGGAACATGCTGCAGATCTTTCTGCTTTACAGATTTTCAGCTTTTTGCATTTCATCAGTGTTGCTTATTATTTACAGAATGTAACTTGAGACAGTAGAACAGATTGTAATTTTTAAAAAAAGGTTTGGGGGGGTGGTGATGGGGCCGCAGGGGATCTGGGAGAAAAAAATTCCAGTAGTGTGGAATGTCGTTTGCTGTCCAGACCAAACAAACCAGTTTGCCAAGGGTTGATGGACTATGGCAATCGGTCCCATTCATGTTCACACCGGCGGCACTTAATTATAAGGCAGCTTGACCTTCTTATCACCAAATAAAGAATAATCTTTTGTCACCAGGTTGAACGTCACAGCACCAGGCAGAAACGTACCCGTTGTCGAGGCACCGAAGGGTATCACTTAGCTGCCAGCTTGTGTTCTGTTTCCTTCCTGTCCAAAGAGAAAGGACACCATTGAACCTAATCCCCATTCGGACACATGGATGTTCCCCTTGCCTTATTCCCGCCCTGGCTTTATACTCAGGCACTGTGGCAAGAGCCGGAACAAAGAGAAGTCTCTTCTTTTGCCTGAGAAATCCAAGATAGTCTTGAGGGCATTGGAACGCTGGGCCAGAGCCAGTTGGACCCAAGTTGAAAGGGAAGGTGTCATCTGTTGTTTGCAGAGGGCAGATTTGCCTAGAGGTGGCCTTGGTTCTGAGAAAGCTCAGCCACAGGTTAAAATCGAGGACAAACAATAAAAAAGCACCAGCTGGTCAGAAGGGAGATGAGGAGCAGAGGATTTGTTGAGTCCTATATGTTTCTAGGCCAAAAGAACCTAAAACTTGGGACTGAAATAATGAAAACCATACAGTAAAAGTCCTTTGGGGAAGTTCTCCTTGGAATTTGAGCTAGTGCAGGGAATTGATCGCCTTGGTCAGAAGGTTCTGAGTTGCTTAAGTGCTGAGTGTCAACACTGGACTGGACCATCCGCGGGGAGCCAGGCCCCTGAGCCGTTTCCAGAGTTCCAGGCCCTGCTGCTCTTTTCCTTCCTGGAAAAGTGCAGATGTTGCACGGTCCCCTGAGGCCAACAGGCAGCTGTCCAGTTGCCCCCTCGGGAGAACATGACCCAGGTCAATAACTTTCTAGAGTCCGTCCACGAGGGAATGATCAGCATTCCTATGCCCCAGGGGTTTCTGGGTTGTTACCAACTCTCAGCCCTTCCCCGATTGGGTCTCGAGGAGGAGTTCCCCGACGGACGGCCCCTTCTCCAGCCTCGGCTTCAGAAGCAGCAGCTCTGGCTCCCCTGCCGCTGGTCCTGCACAGGCTTGTGGCCTTCGGTCTGGTCATTTAGCATCTGTGTATTGAGCTGGGGTACCGTGATGCACGGAAGAGACGGAAAGCTCTGGCTCCACGTGGCTTCCATTCACCTCCCGTCACACTCTCCAGGCCACGGCTTATTCAGAACACGAGGCCCTTCCCTGGAAAAGGTTGGTGCCTGGAGAAAGAGTGTGTGCTGTGTCACCGGCTGGCTCTGCTACCCTTCCAGGGTCACAGTTTCTCCCTCGACCGCCTCAAGTCTAACCTCAGGGCCTGAAACAGACCCTGTTTATCCCTGTGAGTGAGGCAACTGTATGTAAACTTTCATTCTCATGGCAGTTGCTAATCTTCAGTGTCCTCATCCGTTTTTTGTTTGTTTGTTTGTTTGACTACACCGGGTCTTCCGTGAGGCGTGCGGGCTTCTTAGTTGTGTCACGCATGCAGGATCTTGTTCCCGGACCAGGGATCGAACCTGGGCCCCCTGTAATGGGAGCGTGGAGTCTTACCCACTGGACCACCAGGGAAGTCCCTCCACATCCGTTTTTGAAGCATCTTCTCCTGTGCCCTCTTTCTCCTTTTCCACCTCACCTCCACCAATACTCTCTGTTAGATAGTAAACGGTTGTATAAAACTTCCGGCCTGAATGAATAGGTGGTCTTGAAAAAGCACACAAATCACAAAGTAGGTCCTCAAAGGGCTGCAGCACCGAGACCTGCTTGGCTTTGGTCACGAGGGAGGGAGGCCCTTCACGCAATAGTGTGGAGGCCCAGGGCTGGGGGGATGCTAAGGACACAGCCCACACCGCCCGCCTCCCCCCCCCCACCCCGCGCCCCGCCACTCAGTCAAGGCCGTTCCATTTTCAGGGGTTGGATGTATTCAGGTGATCTTGCAGACTTCATTTAGAGACAGTGTTCTATCCCCAAAAACCTCTGTTATGATGGCTTTTATTAATGGCAATATTCTAAAACTCTGTTCATTCCAATTCTAAAAATTTGACATTTGGTATAGTTTGTTGAGCTGCTAGATTGATTAGCTCTTAGCTCTTTTAAGAAGTTCTTTAAGCAAATGAGACATGAATGGAGTAAGTCAGGTGAGGAAACACTTAGGCAGTAGTTCCTGTAGAAAACACCTATATAACCAAACATTTGATGTACCCCTCATGAATTATCCTTACATATCCAGTAAACCATGTTTCCCATAGTGTGCTGTCAGGCTAAAAATTTTAAATCTGAGTTTTAAAAGTTATGTGTTTTGGTATTTTAAATTGATTTGACACCCAGTAATTCAGAATAAGGGTAGGGGAGAGGGAGGAAACTTTTATGAGTACCTACTATGTGCCAGGCACTGTGCTGTGCACTTTTCATATATTATCTCAACATTATTAACCAAGTAAGTATTATATTCCCATTTATTGATAAGGAAACTGAGGCTGAGAGAAATCCAGTAACTTCTTCAGGATCACTCAGCTAATAAGTGACTGGACAGGAATTCAAGTTTGTTTGTCCTTTTCCAAAGATTTGTGTTCTTCCCTACACCACCATGCTCCTAAATTTCATCCCTCTCTTAAAAGGGATCAACTTTTGGGAGAAGGTAGATCATATAAAGAAAGAGATTATGTAATTATTGGCTAGAAATCATCTGAAAATAATATGGTTTGTTTAATTTAATCAACTTGTTAGCATTTGCACTTAATAGCTACAAAATAAGTTTACCAGGAACTGTGTATTTTCACCCATGTGAAACATCTTAGGGTTGGCATTAGAGGTGACAGGTTAGTAGGGAAACTGACCATGGTTTGAGAGATTCCTACAGAGCACCATACTCTGAATCAGAATGTTGTGCTTAAAACATAAATGAAGTTTGCGTTTTTAAATGCCTTGGTTTTGTAGTGATGTTGAAAGTTGCAAACCACCTTATAAGTTGTCAACTACTTTTTGAAAAAGCAAAGCAAACCCAGAATGCATGCAAAAGTTAGTTGTTTTAGGAAATCCAAGGCTCTCAGACTATAATCTCAGTATGATATTATCCAGTTGATTGGAACTCGTTATGAAGCGAGTCTGCCTTACCCCGCCCCCCAGCTTCATGAGCAGGTAGTCTCACCCCTGAGGCAGTTAGTTGACTAGGGAAAAAAGCTCTGAATTAGTCTTGTTCTTAGAGTTTAAATCCCAATAGGCATATCTGTTGGCATTAGTCCCACGAGCTGTCACAGTTGCAATGTCATGGGGTCCCCCAAACATGTGTTAGGTTATAGGAAGCCTTGACCCCTATAAACAAGTCAGGTGTGAATCCCACTGTGGGGAAAGCCCAGCCCAGGAAATGTCCTCCCCACTGCAGGATGTCAAATCACTAAAAACTTAACAGCAATAATAATATAATTTCTAGCGGTTTCATGGATCAGCATCTTTCCCACATTTTCAGTTGCAACAACACAATATGGGATTTTATGTGTTGTTACACGCACGACTTCAGAACTCTAGGGAGAGGTAAGTAGAATGTTAACAAGGAAGCAGAAGGGAAAGGGGAATATTTCAGTTTGAAGCAGTTTAGGGAAAGATTGGATGTTGGATCCTAGCCCATCTTGGGTTTCAGCCACCGAGGCTAAGCTAAGTTAGGGCCCCTCTCGGGCACCCATGGCATCTTCTGCAGATATATCATCATCGTTGTCATCATGATCAGTAGCATTTTATCGAGCGCTTATTATGTACCAGGCACTCTTATAAGCACTGTACACATACTGACTGACTCCTCACAACAACCCCATTAGAATCCCCATTTTATAGATGAGGAAACCAAGGCTCCACGAGGTTACACAACTGGCCGTAGGACACAGTTTGTAAATGGTGGAAGTGGGATTCAAACCCAGCCGTCGTATTACACTCCCTCTATCCCAGGGCTCCCCTGCTGCATTATAATTGTGTTTCTGTTTCTCCTCCATTAGACTCCAGGAAGCTCCCTGGAAACTCCATTCACCTCTGTCTTCCTAAAGGCCTAGCACGGCCTGTGCTCAGGAAGAGTTCATTAGATGGGGTGGGCGTGGGGGCAGAGGCAGGCAGAGGCCAGTCCCAAGGCTCAGTTAGTAATTCATTTACCTCTACTGACAGAGGGTTGCTTTCTGCCCAACCTTTTTTTTTTTTTTTTTTTTTTTTTTTTTTTGCGGTACGTGGGCCTCTCACTGTTGTGGCCTCTCCCATTGCGGAGCACAGGCTCCGGCCACGCAGGCTCAGCGGCCATGGCTCACGGGCTCAGCCGCTCCAAGGCATGTGGGATCTTCCCAGACCGGGGCACGAACCTGCGTCCCCTGCATCGGCAGGCGGACTCTCAGCCACTGCGCCACCAGGGAAGCCCCCAACCTTTTTTTTTTTCATGTGGTCAAAATCCAAATTGTCGTTGGATATTTGGTCCAATTTTCTTGGTTCAAGATTTAACGCAGCCAGAGCTCAGAGGTTATCACTAAACCTGTGGGTGGAATACTACCTCTGAGCAGGTTCTAGAAAATGGCTTTCTGTTTGTCACGCAACTGTGGGGAAGAGTTTCTCCTGTGAACTGAGCCTGACTTCAGAGGTTTCCAACCTCTACTAGTCTTCTCTGATTGCAGCTTGCACTGAAAGGAGTAAAATGTGTCAGTGGAGAAGAAGTGCTTTTCCACTTAGTCTTTGGAAGTGGATGCAGTCGTGAGGAGAGGGCTCCAGGTCAGAGGTCAGATGTCACCCATGGCATGGCAGGCCTGGTGATCGTCCAGACACTGCAGTGCAGTGCGTATCAGAGGAAGCTTTAACCAGTTCGTACACTCCAGTGCAGAGAGTGCTGTTTTGAGAGACTGTTGAGTTCCTTTTAGAGAACTGACAAATGTTTGACTGAACCATTCCGTCAAGAATTCCGGTACAGTAAGCCCCCTACATACGAACGAATTCTGCTTTGAGAGCACGCTCGTAAGCCCAAATTTGTTCTTAAGTCCAACGAAGTTAGCCTAGGTACCCAACTAACACAACTGGCTATATAGTACTGTACTGTAATAGGTTTATAATACTTTTCACACAATCATACATTAAAAAGAAACACAAAAAATAAAACATTTTTAGTCTTACAGTACAGGACCTTGAAAAGTACAGTAATATGGTACAACAGCTGGCACACAGGGGCTGGCATTGAGTGAACAGGCAAGAAGAGTCACTGACTGGAGGAAGGAGAGGAGGTGGGAGATGGTAGAGCTGAAGGATCGTCAGCAACAGGAGATGGAGGGTGAGCTGCAATTTCACTCATGCCTGATGTTGATGGAGCGCATGTTCGCATCTTTGAAAGTTCGCAACTTGAAGGTTCGTGTGTAGGGGGCTTGCTGTGTCTTGTAGCTGTCATTCATCAACAGGTAGTATTTAAAGAGATAGTCTGGGTTGACCATCTCAGCTTAATTATTTGTGCCCAGTCCAGCACAGTATATACAGGTTAAATATTTAATTAAAACAAAACTCTCGGACACACACGTAACGTAAATGCAAGAACAATCCATCACTTTGTTGGGGTGAGTACACACAGCCCCTAAGGAAGATGGCAGTCATCAGTTGAATAAACATTCTATTAAGCTAGGAAGTCACGTGTTTGACACACACACTTTCTCCTCATTTACTGATTATTTTTGAACTTCGTTTGGTTGATAGACATTGGCCATGACAGATTCCTCAACCGACTAATAGCTTAACTCAAGCTGTACAGGGGTATGTGTTATGTGTGTACAACATCTGTCTTCAACTAATAGAACTATGACATAGTTACTCATTATAGAAGCAAAGAACAAATAATAGCTGGCCAACTGTTGACCCTCAGGCTGAAAGGCAGGATCAACCACGAGAATGGAATTGGTTAGATCTCCCTGTGTCACCTTGTTTGGATTTACTGTTGCTTCAAGAAAATGGCAGGGATTGTTTCCATTACTCTGATCTTTGGCTTTGGCTCCAGCGCATGTCAGATAGCAGTGGCCAGATGCAAGCTTGCTCGGTATTGATCTCTCCCACTAGGTGGGTATCTGCAGTGTATCAGCCACTGTATCAGCAGCCCCTTCCCCGGGGGGAGAGTCGTCCATGCTGTACAGCCAACTCCCTGACATTTTCATGGAGTTCAAAGCCCAAGTTCGTTTGGTGCTGACGTTTTGGATTAGCTGGTTGACTGGAAGGCCTGCTTCTTTCTATACACTGTGAAATTTCTAAACCGCAGCAGCTGAGGGCTTAAAATGGCCGACAGACCCCCAGCTGGCAGCAATTAAGTGCACCACAGCCCTTCGGCTAAACAAAGGTTTGTGGAGGCACAGTTGCTGCATATGCACTAAGCAGACGGCTGTAAAGTCTCTTTTGTGTTGAGTGTTAGTGAGAGACGCTGTCAGCTAATGAGAGGTGAGTGGGTGGAGTTTCTCCACCTCTTGTTTAATGATGCGTTATCCCCAGGATGGTGGTCCCGAGGCCCTGCCCAAGAGGCAGCAGGTCTTGACAGTGAAGGTGATCGTGAGAGAAGGAGCAAGGCAACCAGAGGAAGCCAGAGGATAGTCTGAGGACGGTCCAGCAGTGACAGGCAGGAGCAGCACGGAAGCTGATCTTTCTGCTCTGGTGCCTGTGGGCAGGCTCCACATCTGCGCCACTTTTTTAATGGACTCCATTATGCTGTAGGTTGAAAGGGGAAGGTGGGCATGAGAAGACAAAATGCTATTTTAGGGCTTCCCTGGTGGCACAGTGGTTGAGAGTCCGCCTGCCGATGCAGGGGACACGGGTTCGTGCCCCGGTCCGGGAAGATCCCACATGGCTTGGAGCGGCTGGGCCCGTGAGCCATGGCTGCTGAGCCTGCGTGTCCGGAGCCTGTGCTCCGCAACGGGAGAGGCCACAACAGTGAGAGGCCCGCGTACTGCAAACAAACAAACAAATGCTATTTTATACGCATTCAAGCAGCAAAAATTTAAGGGGCTAGACCAGTACTATCTAATACACAATTTAAATTTGAGTTAATTTAAATGAAAAATTTTAAATTCAGCTCCTTAGTCACACTGGCCACATTTCAAGTGTTAGTAGCTACACATGGCCAGTGGCTGTGTACTGGACAGTGCTGTCCTGGACAGTACCAAGTGTTGGAAGGTATATAGTTTACCAGGCTCTCTGAAGTACATTGTTGGTGTGTGTGTAAACTGGTTCAGCCTCTCTGAAAACAACTTGAGTTATCTTGTTAGGTGAACATTCATGTCCTGTGTGTGTGTCCAGCAAACACCTAGATATATACCCAAAGAAACTCTTGCCTCGGGTCACCAGGAGACAGAGGAATGTACGTAGCAGCATCGTCTGTAACAGCAAAACCTGGAAATGGTCCGTGAGCCATCAACAGGAAGCTGGGTGAATGATGGTATATTCGCACAGTGGAATAATTACAAGCCGGTACAATTAATGAATTGTAGCTGCACACAAAAGAATGATTGAATCTTAGCAATATGACTTCAAGGAAGAAGTAAGTCCCAAAACATAAAAAGGCAGTGCCATCCTTTCTCAGAAGCCCAAAACAATGAAAACCAGAGACTGTAACAGGACTACTGTACCAGAACATGCTTTGAAATGTGACAAGACTACGTGCAGAAGAAAAGTAAAGGAACGATAAGTACAAGATTCAGGGTAGTGGCTATCTCAGATAGAAGAGGAAGAAGAAAGGAACCGGGAGTGGCGGGGGGGCGGCAGAGGGCCACACAGATAAGATTCGAGTTATGGTCAAACAATGGGGTTTTCGTGCTAGGGATAGTGGTTTCAAAGATGTTTATTATATCATTTAAAATAGATAAAAGCCCAGTGATGATCGTGGGCCCTAAACGGAGGGTAATGATGCATCTAGTCCTAAAGTCCAGTTTACAACAAAAATGAATCGAGTCCTTTCCTTCCAAATGCTCATAGGCTCACTGGAACATACGTGAAAGTGACTTAAGAACAGTCACTTAACAGCTGTTTTTCAGATACCAACGTTGTATTACTGAATCCCAGAGTGAGCAAATTTAGGATTACCACCACGTACAGCCACACTGGTTTCAAAGGGTTACTTGAATTTTCAGTGCCATCGTCAATATATGAAGAAAACAGTCCCATCACACAGTGGCCTACACTGAAGAATATCACTTTAAACTTTCTGCTGGCTTACGTTTGGGACTAAATTTGTTCACATACAAATGGTTTTAACCCACACACTCCCCAGCCTCTCAACTTGGACCTCAGAATTTAACATTTTAGTTGAGTTTTGGAGAAGAAAGAATAGCTTTTCGGATTCCAACAATAAGGAAGTAGGGGTTTATTATGGGAAGAATTCCTTTAACCCAGCTCTCTGTTTCTAGTGATAGTATGTCTAAATCACCCCTTCCAGAAGTATTCCCTATATTTATAAGACCACGAGAGAGACTTCGTTTCCTCCTACGGCAAAGTTGAGCTCGCTCGCTCTCCTGTATCTGTGTGAACAGTGAGCCTTGAATGCCGCGCTGAGCTCCTCCAAGCAGCAGGATCTGAACACTATATCCAACCTTCCGTTGGTGTGTGGTTGATCACGGATGGAGGACCTTGGAAATGGGAAGATAGTTTGCAGTCAGTTGGGGAGGCAGATAAGCAAGTATTTTATCTAAGTGGGATGTGAAGCAAACGTGTTTTGAGCACATGACCGAATCTGACTTGTTTTTGAAAGGGTCATTCTCGTTCCTGTGAGGAGAATGGACAGGAGTGGAAACAGAAAGAATAAGTTATAAGACTATAGTAACAATCCGTTACAAATCCAGAGATCATTTGTCAGTTATGAGAGAGATGGAGAAATAGCGAGATTTGGGATGCATGTGGAAGTTGAGCCTCTGAACCTCCCAGTAGATCGGGGAGTCAGGACGGAACATTACATTGAAAAATGAGGAGCAGGCTTGTCACATCTTCCTGGGGCCTTTGGGCTTCTGCCACAGTGCCCGAACCCCTTTCAGGAGCTTCAGGGGTGCCTTGGGGAAAAGATACTTTTTTAGCCTGTCCTGGACAGTGTTTGAAATGACAGTCGATGTTTCACTGGGCAAGGAGATAAGAACAGGACTCAGCTACCTGGAAAAGTACACCATGCTCCTTCCCCTGGGTTTCTCTCACTCAGTGTTTTCCAGCATCCTTACACCAGCAGTTGTCAAGCTTCCCTACGAGGGGTGAACTCTGTGAGCGGCTCCCGACACTGCCCTCCGTATTTTCAACCAGTAGTTGGGATCTAAATAGCCAGCAGTGGGCCTCAGTCCTGAAGAAGGAATTGAGACTGTGCACAGCAGGAATATGTGAATATATTAATATCATAGCAATAAAATTGGGTTGTTTACCCATTCCCTTGGTGCAGATGGTCGGAACTTCTTTTTAGTCTCACTTGGAGAACACAATTAGTAGTACTTGGGGCATCCTTATTACTGAACTTTTAAAACATTATCACTGGATGTCTGGTTTTCCAGCCCATATCAAGCATTACCCAGGTCTGGGACTTGAGGCAGCGTGGCCTGATAGGCGGAGTGTTGACACGGGCCCAGGAGGGCTTTGCGTCGTCCCAGGTTTGCAGCTAACCCGCTGACTGTTTCTGTCCATATCTTTACCCTGATTCGCCCACCAGGCACTTCTCTGCCCTTGCAAGTAAGTCTTTCCACTGCTGTTAGCACACGATCCTAGAGTGCTGATTCAGTGTGTAAGCCTAGGCCTCGCTTGTAGATATGTCTAGAGAGGGGTGTTTTGCTTCAATGGAATCCAGGAACAAATAATGAAAAGTACACCAAGTACAAGGCCGAGGACAGACCAGGCACACTCTTATCAGTCATCTGAAATATGCACAGCCTTTCCAAAACAAATATGGACTCCTGTTTCTAGGAAAACACCAAAAAGTACTTATCAATTACCCTGTATATGGTTTGTGGAGAAAGACAACATCAGCCTACCCTGAAAGCCACAGCAAAGCAGATTCCTTTGGGCCACGGACAGCTGAGGGCCATGAGTGAGAGCCGCCGCAGAATCCCAGACTGTGGCCTGGGACCAGTCCATGGAGCCTTTCTTCTCCCTCCTGTGATCACTGTGTCCCTCACCCTACACCCAGGCAGCTGAGCTCATCCTAGAAGAAGCTGAGAAGCTTGGTGTGTTCTGACTCATGCCCAAAGCCTCTCACTCTTCTTCCTGACCCTTTACAAGTCCAGAGGTGCCTCTCCTGAAGAGATTTCCTAGAAAAATAGAGTGTGACCAAGTGGAAGTCCAGTAATAATAACAATAACAAGAGCCACTGTTGGTGGATAGCCTACATCCTGTCAAACATGGGCTCGATGGGCATGATTTTGTTTGATCTTCATGGCAGTCCTGTGAGGTGGGTGTCATCATCCTGTTTTACAGAGAGAACTGGAATTGAGGGTTGAAGAAGTTAACTGACTTGTCCATGATCACATAGCTAGAAAATGGCAACGGTGAGGTTCTTGTTCAAAACTGGAGTCTTTAACCACTTTCTTCTAGTGCATTCACGGGTGGTACTAAATGTAGTTTAATTCCGGTCACCAGATTTAGAGTATGTCCTGTGTTAAGTGGTGTTTTTATCTCAGACGAGGAAGGAAGGGAAATCATTTTGACGTTTCACACTTAACCTCTTTGCTTCTTGTCCATTTCCCCACCTAGGACCCAAGCACAGAGGGTACGGAAACCACGGTGCTGCGCAGGGCCGCAGGGCCTGCTTCCCCGCTATTCTGAGAGCCAGGCCGAAGGGCAGGAGCAGCTCTTCAAACTAACAGACAACATACAAGACGAATTGTAAGTTGGAGCCGTGGGAAACCAGCCCTTTCGGTTCACCAGGTTGTCTTTTCTGACTTTGACTGAGAAGTTTCTGTCCGATCTGAGTATCAGCGTGACTCTTAGGCCTTGGAACTGGTCAACAAGATTCCTTGGCCCAGATGTTTTATAGATTCAGATATAACAGTGGTTCTCAAACTGAGTTCCATAGCGGGACCTTAACGTTGGCAGTCTCCTTCTAATTAGTTCAGAAAGAGAAGATAAAATGTTCTCAATCTACAGGTGTTTTGCCCTGTGAGACTTTCCTAAACTTTGGTGTTTTGTTGTTTGCTGCAGAATGCTAGTAAAACAAAACAGATAAACAACCAACTGGGAGCTGAAAAGTTTGGAAACGCAACAATGTTCTCAAGGTTGTTCTGTTATTCTTTGAATGTGGAGCCTTATACACTTAGGATCTTGTTATATGTTCAGTTAGTGAAGTTTTTCCTAGTTGACGTGGTAGAATTCAGTATATCACTATTTTAGGACATTCTGCAGAGACTCTCTTAGCGTAAAATGCCCTGTAACCTAAATAGGCGTTAGAACCACAGTCCAGAGAAAGCAATTAGTTCCGCCTGATAAGTAGCAAAAGACTAGTTTAATTTCTCTTAATGCTTATTTATCTTTCTTAAGATAAAGCAAGCTAGGGAGGGTTCAGAGGACCATGAATGTTTTTTGGTTGGTGGAGGATATCTGAAGTAGAGGTGATCTCTCAGGAGAGCCTTCAGTGTCGTTGTTAGAAATGCTGTTAAACTAACCTCATCTCATAGTTTTGTAGCAGTATTTGAACGGGGATATCAAAAGTCAAGTCCAGAATTCATTTGTTGCTTACTGCATGGGATGGCGTCTTCCTAGATGTGTTTTTTGTAACTCAAGCTCCTTGCAGTGTTATTGGAAAGTCTCTCAGTGATGGAGGTGTATTACATTATCGTAGTCAGCTCAGCCTGCCATAACAAGACTGAGTGACTTAAGCAACAAAAAATTATTTCTCATAGTCTGAGGCTGGGAAGTCCAAGATCAAGGTGCTGGCTGAGTTGGTTCCTGGTGCAGGCTCTCTTTCCGGCTTGCAGATGGCCACCTTCTGGCTGTGTCCTCACATGGCAGAGAAAGGGTGAGCAAGATCTCTGGTGTCTCCTATAGAATCAGGGCCCCACCCTTATGACCTCATTTAACCTTCATTACTTCCTTGCTCCAAATAGGTGGGGACATAATTCTGTCCATAGCACACATCTATCAGCTCTTTTAGTCTAGCCTCAGCTCTGGCCATCACTCTAATAACCAGAATCCCCAGTGTTTCACTCCAGGGAGGGCTTTATATTCCTGCCTGCCTTCGGTGAGGATTTGGTACCATGGCTGCCCTATATACCACTTTGCTAATGTAACTTTTGGCCTTTGGATCAGAGGCTCAGAGAGTCATTCCCCAGGTGTAGCGGGACATGGTGCAGAGCCTACTAGAATGGCAGCTCCATGAGGGCCGCAGTTTTTGTCTGTTCCATTCACTGAAGAATCCTCAGTACATGGAACAGTGCCTGGCACATACTAGGCACTCAACAAATATTTGTTGAATGAATGATAGTTGGAAAGTTGTTGTACGTCGCGCTTTTAATTTTCTTTCCCACTCACCCTTATTCAAGTGAAACCTTGTGAAATTCATTTTCAAGTCAAACCTTGGTCCTCGTGAAATTCATTTTCAATAGGATGACATATGCCAAGAACACAGGGAGAAATTGTGTACTACAGCTAACATAGGCTTGCTCCCAGTGAGATACATGCATTGAAAACAGAGCCATGGAAAGCTGAAAACCGAAATCAAAATGAAGTCAGTAAAAGAGATTTCATGAAACTCTTAAAATTCCTAAGAACTAGGAAAAGATGTTGGCGTGAATGACTTTTGACTCTTAAGATGAAAACCATGTGTCTCTACCCAAGTTTGTGGGTTAAATCTTGCCAGTGAATGTTGAAGAAGCCACATGACCGTAGCCTTCCTCAGTGTACAGGGAAGAAGTCATCGGGGACCTGGCAAATGTTCCTCTGAAGTATCCTCGGTTGTCAGGCTGGGTCTTCACGGTGACGTGAATGTTGGAGGCATCCCTCTGCAAGAAAGGCGTTTTCAGGAGAAGCACAGGAGTGCCATAGTATACCTGACTTTTATCCTGGAATTGTAATTAAAAACATGTTTAAAGACCCAATTATTTGCATATTTTCCTTCAGAGTTAACCCCTTAAAAGGCTCTTTAATACCTTGCCCTACTGTTCTAACTAAATGTTTCCACATTTTTTTCCAGTTAGACTCACTGTTTCACTTCTGGAAAATATTGTGTAATTACTTCCTGATGTAGTGAAAACCCCGCAAAGTCCACAGTGCCATGGTTACTTCAACTTTGTTCTCCCAGATCAAGTTTCACTTAATTTTTTATTTTATTTAATTAATTAGTATTAAAAAGATAGTTGCTGACATATGATTTAAGGTCTGGCCAACTGAAAAGGCTTCAGTTTCGAATGAATCAAATATTCCTCTGATATGTTACAAAATTGCCATTACTTTCCATTTTTCTTAAGTTTGGTTCTGAAATCGGATCCTGGGTTAAGATGCTGTTAAAGTGAAATTTGTTCTATTTATTAAATTAATTTTTCTCTGTAACTAGTGTCTAGTCTGTAGCCAGAAACCTCATTCTCATTAAAAAAAAAAAAAAAAGTACCTATTTTATTTCCAATACACCATCACAGACCAAGTTACATACTAGCAATGTAAGCACTAGGGTGGCTCTTTACCTTTTCCAAAAAGGTGCTTACAAGCAATGCACATGACCTAAGTAGCTGCCCAAACATACTGTTTTCTGGAGTTTATTTGACAATCAGATTATATTTTTAAAATGTAGTTTTAGGAAATAGTATTTGTGAGATTTTTTTTTATTAGATATTATTTTATGCTTTAAAAAAGAAGCTTTCAGTTCTCTATCCCAATTTTAATATTTCGATAGATATATTTAAATATAATTGACTTCCTTTGTAATCCTAAGCATTTTAGTTTATGCATTTAAAATTAGCATTCTTAGAAGGGGATTATGGGCCTCCCCAGAATGCCGACGTGGGGGTCCATGATCCCTGAATATTAAGAGCTCCTGTTCTGATTGGAAATTAGGAGCCTTTCTAAATGTCTGACATTTTAAATTATTATTATTCATTATTTTTTAGTATTGTGACTGTGCTAACAAAAAGAGTCCTTATCCTTTAGAGAAATACGCTGGTATATTTACAGATGAAAGGAAAAGGAATGAACAGCAGCAGCTAAGAACCCTTCAGGGGCAGCAGGACCTGGGAAGTGGTTCCCGTGCAAGACTTGGAAGGTGGTGCTTGCCTTCTGGGGACACTTGAAAGTCACCTGTAGGAGGCCACTTGAGTCTAGTCAGTGTCTTGAGGGCTGTCACTGTATCCCTGGGTCACTTGATCTCAGCCGAGCCAGGCAGCTCCCTGGTCCGTTTGGGTTGTGTGCTCATTTCCATCTGTTTGAGTGTGTTCCTCCTCTTCTTTTTTCTCCTTTTTCTTTATTGAGATCTTTCTTTTTTAATACAAAAAAAAGTATAAAAAGTAAGCCAAAATAGCTTATAAACCCACCAGCCAGGTTAGTCTTTTCTCTTTTTGATGAAATAAACTCATGTACATAATTAGCAAATTCAAAGAGTACAGAAAGAAAGAAAATCAAGAGTAAAATTCTCCTTTCTTGGGCTTCCCTGGTGGCGCAGTGGTTGAGAGTCCGCTTGCCGATGCAGGGGACACGGGTTCATGCCCCGGTCCGGGAAGATCCCACATGCCACGGAGCGGCTGGGCCCGTGAGCCATGGCCTCTGAGCCTGTGCTCCACAACGGGAGAGGCCACAACAGTGAGAGGCCTGCGTACCGCAAAAAAAAAAAAAAAAAAAATTCTCCTTTCTTGCCCCCTTTGTAAACATACTGTTTATATATATTTTGTATCCTGTCTATCCTTCTTGAGAAATTGCAGATAGAGATAGAAATCAGAATTTTTTATTTTGAGCACACGTTATAGTGTTGATTCTCATAGCATATAATTGTAAATAAAAACCTTATAGTAATATATGCAGTCTCAAAACAAAAACAAAAGATCAGACCTTTTGAGAAGTGGGATAGAATTCATTGGCTTCCGTTTTCTAGACCAGGAAATAATCTACCAATAACCTTTGACACTTAGAAAATTGGATATTCTTTGATATGCCACTAAATTAAAACTTGCATTTGGTGGATTATTCAGCTACTCTGATAAAAGTTAATGGCTTGTCTTTGCTGTACACCTGAAACTAACACAACATTGTAAATCGACTATAGTTCAATAGAAAGAAAGGAACGGAGGGAGGGAGGGAGGAAGGAAGGGAAAGTTAGTGGCTTGCTAATAACAAGTTAAATCAAGACTTCTGAGAGAATTCTTTATCTTTACCACTGGGTAAAATGCATGCAGCATCCAAAGTTGTGCACTGGCAAATTCCATTGGACCCTACAACGTAAATTCATTGTTATTTTCTGAGACTACATAACACATGAATTTATTGAATCCTACTATGTCCCAGGACAAGTTCACAGTCTAGCAGGGGAAGCAGACAGTATTACCAACTATTTATAAACATGTGATTGCTTTTTTTTTTTTTTTTTTTTGCGGTACGCGGGCCTCTCACTGTTGTGGCCTCTCCCGTTGCGGAGCACAGGCTCCGGACATGCAGGCTCAACGGCCATGGCTCACGGGCCCAGCCGCTCCACAGCATGTGGGATCTTCCCGGACCGGGGCACGAACCCGTGTCCCCTGCATCGGCAGGCGGAGTCTCAACTACTGCGCCACCAGGGAAGCCCTGTGATTGCTTTTAAAATAGAAGTATGGGCCATGTGTTATGGGACCACAAGGGCAAGTTATTAATTTGTGCCTAGAAAGCCAGGGAAGGCTGTAGGCAGTTGATCTGGTCCTGCAGCACAAGGAGAAATGGGCTGAGAAGAGAGAAAGGCATGTACGCAGAGAAGAGTGCTGGGCAAAGGTTCAGAGACAGGAGAGTTAGCGGCATTTCTGGGGGGACTCCAGTTAGCTGGGTGTGGTGGCAGCATATGTGTGGGAGGGAAGGAGCAGAGGTTGGAAAGCTGGAAAGGTGGGTTACAAGGCCAGATTCTGAGAGCTTTTTTTTTTAAAATCCCCCCCGCTTCCCCCCTTGGTGTCCATACAGATTCTGAGAGCCGTAACGGCTTCCTGTAGGCAGTGGTGAGATTTTGAAGAGGATCTCACTCAAAATGACATTAAAAATGTAACCTTGACAGCAACAGAGAAAGGGATCAGAGTTGGAGAGACTGGGGGCAGGAAAGCACTTAGGAGGCCCTGGGAGTGATCCAGGTGAGCACAGGCTGGCAGAGAAGAAGGGGAGAGGGGACAGGGAGGCAGGCGTCAGTACAGTCAGTAGACTGACCAGGTTTAGAAGCTGAGCGAGGGGTGGGGCTGAGAGGGACTCGAGGGCTGCTTGCCTGGTCGGTTGGATGGAGATGCCATCAACGGCGAGGGGCGGTGCTGGAGGAGGAGAGGATTCGAGAGGCCGTGCTGAGTGTGAGGACCCGTGGGACATGTGTGCCGAGACACTCTGCAAGACCCCAGGCTCAGACACAGGTGTGGGGTCACACCTGGACTTGGGGAGAGACACATGTGGGGCAGGAGCCTGTTCTGGGAGCACTCCTGGAGTAAGACAGCTCTGAACTCTTCTGATTTTGAAATGCCTACAAAGTGAGGAAAATAAACATATATAAATAGAGTTAATAAAGCCAAAAAAAAAAGAGTGGGAGAAAAAGAAAGAAATCAATTGAAAAGGGTAATTGGAACAATTGGCAGATTTCTCTCTCTCTAAGGAGCAATGATTGGTCCTGAGCCTGTTTCCTTGTGGTCTCTTAGAGGGTCGCTCATTTTTCCAACCTGCTGAAGCAAGGAGCTGTGGTAGACTTCCAAGGGGACCTTCCCCACAGGGTTAGGGTAACTTAGCATCTGTCCTCAACAAACGAAATAACAATAGCCACCATTAGTTGGGCATGTAGGTCAGTTCTAAGCATCACAGTGGCCCTAAGAGGAGATATGATGACCCTCGCTCTACACGTGACGGCAAGAAACTCTGAGCCAAGCCATGTGCCTGGTGACAGAGCCAGTTGGCACCTAAGATTGGCTGGTTCCAATGGCACATCAGCCGTGGGGCTTGGAGACAACGTTTCTACCTGCCACAGAGCGAGAGGGTTGAAGCTATTGTTGGTCACGTCACTGGTGTTGATGAGAATGCCCTGTGGTATCATGGTCTGAGATATTGTCGTAGTGGGTGCTACTTCTGCAGCATTGAACCTTGCCGGGTTCACCCACTGTTAGAACCTGTCATCTTGGAGAATGGTGTAAGCCACGTGCCACAGCTTTCCTTTCTCTCAGAAGAAACTTTCTGAAGTTGATCCCAAGATCAGAATGTCCTCTTTCTCTCCTTAAAGGAGAGTTATGAGTGAAACTTTTAACCAATGTCTAAAAATCCTGTTTTTTGTTTTGTGGCTCGTGGGCTCCAGAGCACAGGCTCACCAGTTGCGGCTCACAGGCTTAGTTGCTCCGCGACATGTGGGACCTTCCCGGACCAGGGCTCGAACCCGTGTCCCCTGCATTGGCAGGCGGATTGTCAGCCACTGCGCCACCAGGGGAGTCCCCGCCTGTTTTTTTTATAGAATCATTTGCGGTGTCGCGGTGTCTACAGAGCACTGGGCAGCTTCTCTGCTTCTTCATATTTGAAGGGTACAGCTTATCCAGAGGCTGTGTGTCTCTGGCCACATTTTTTCATTCTTCCTCCGAATTAATAATAGGTCAGAGGGTAGAAGGACACACTCAGGATCAACCTGAGACCACATGGCTTTCCTCCCCATGTCATCCCACGAGGGTTTGCAATGGTCACTCATTCATGAGCCAAGAGCAGCCCTGCGTGAAGCGAGGGGGGTACGGGGGATGAAGAGTGGAGAGCCCCGTGTCTAGACTCAGCTCGTGTGAGGCCATAGCCGCTGCCACTCTGGACGAAACCCTGAGCCTCTCAAGTGACGCAAATGAAAGTCTGTGGAGCACAGGCCTTTGCAGGGGACGGCCAGGCAGGGCGGGGGACACCGGGCTTTGACGACAAAGGGACAGAGGCGGGGGCAGATGGGCAGAGAAGTGCTGAGTGCACTCATTGGTTCGACTTCTCTTGTCCCCCTGGGTTTTGGTTCCTCTCTCTCAGTGACAGGTTTGGGGTTGGTCTCCATTACAGGAGGGGACCCATAATCTGGAGCTCAGTTTTAATTATTCTTTGTTGTGGTTTCCAGATTTTGTTTTTTAAAAAACGTATGCTGTAATGATGAAACCCAAAGCCTTGGTCACTGGTTGTGGGAGTTCCAGGGGCGCATCGGGGGAAAATGGAGAGAGAGACGCTGTTGGCTAAGTCAGTGTCTGGGTTTTTGCTGAGACCGTGGTCTGGGACCCTGGCACTCCAGCTGAGGCCCCGCTGTCTCCCTTTTCCCTCCATTCACTTAGACCCTTGGCTGCTTTTGATTTGAAAAGACGAGAACATTTCATGTAAATGTCCAAAAATTACTGTCCGTATTAGCTTCGGGTACGAACAGGGCCCCTGGGCCCACAGAGGAGAGGCCCGGGCACGTTTACAAACTGCTCCTCGCCCCTCACATTTCTGTAATGGACGCGAATTCCTTTTATTTATTTACTTACTCATTTATTTATTTATTTATTATTTTTGGCTGTGTTGGGTCTTCGTTGCTGTGCGTGGGCTTTCTCTAGTTGCGGTGAGCGGGGGCTCCTCTTCATTGTGGTGCACGGGCCTCTCACCGTGGTGGGCTCTCTCGTTGCGGAGCTTGGGCTCTAGGTGTGAGGGCTTCAGTAGTTGTGGCACGTGGGCTACAGTAGTTGTGGCTCACGGGCTCTAGAGCGCAGGCTCAGTAGTTGTGGCACACGGGCTTCAGTAGTTGTGGTACGTGGGCTTCAGTAGTTGTGGCTCACGGGCTCTAGAGCTCAGGCTCAGTAGTTGTGGCACACGGGCTTCAGTAGTTGTGGCACATGGGCTTCAGTAGTTGTGGCTTACGGGCTCTAGAGCGCAGGCTCAGTAGTTGTGGCACGTGGGCTTCAGTAGTTGTGGTACGTGGGCTTCAGTAGTTGTGGCACACGGGCTTAGTTGCTCCGTGGCATGTGGGACCTTCCTGGACCAGGGCTCGAATCCGTGGCCCCTGCATTGGCAGGCAGATTCTTAACCGCCGCGCCACCAGGGAGGCCCGGCCATGAATTTTTTGCCCACGGATTTACTGACTTTGTGACAGCAGGTAGTATGATCTCTATCAGATGAAGAACCTGAGCCGCAGAGACAGCAGCTGGCCCAGCCTGGCGGGTCTCCCTGCCCTTCCCTCCCGGCCTGCACGTTCACCACTGTGTGGAGCAGCTTTCACTAGAGCATCCCAGCTCAGAGCCACCCTTCCTCCTTCCTTCCACCCAGAACAGAAGTTGTTCTGGCCTGATGGAGGACTTTGCACTGTCTGTGGCCTCTCGGAAGGGAGTCTGTTTTAAAGAAGTCCAGTTTGGAAAGGGCACTAATAGTGTCAGCCAGTCGGCCCGGGTGTAAGAGCAGCTGCCCAGATGGAAAGGCCTTGGCCCTCTTAGAGGCTGTGCATAAATGTCAGACAGCGGGTACTAAACAGGGTGAGAGTGGAGGCACGGGTGATGGGATAGAAGTACCCCATCTTGTGCTGGACCAGAGGAAAGGTAACAATCCCTATTGGATTTTCAATGCATATGCTGCTCTCACCCTAATTGCAGTGGCCAACTTCGGGGATCTCCTTTGAGAGCCCATTACAGCCTCGGTCACCATGTGCCCGGCCCACCTGTGCTTAGAAGTCCTAGGCCGTTTTCAGTTTTTAGGCTAGTTTCCCAGCAAGTTCTAGCTGGTCCTGTGATCCTTCCTCTCTTTGTCAGGAAGCTTTTCTCATCTCTCTCTGTCTCTCTGTCTCTTTCTGTCACCTTTTCTTCCCCTGGACCAGCTATTTTAGATTTCAGTTGGTTTCTTTAAATGATACTGCTTGCCCTCTGGATACTGTCAGAGCCCGGGACATGGGAAATTCCGTGCTAAGTGGCCTGAACACCAAAAGCTGCTGGGTATTTCTAATTTTGGCATTGAGACTTTACAAGTCTACATTCTTGGCATTGCCAACCAGTTAGAATAGAACAATAAACCCCAATTTTTGTCATGTGAGGCTGTAGTTAAAATGGCAGCTGGAACCAGGCATATTTTCACTGAGTCCTGAGGGGGTGGCCGACTCAGTGGTGGGTGCCCAGGGAGACACGGGGAGCGTAGGGTGTGGACCCCTCTTACATCAGCTTAGTCAGAGAGTCGAATACCTGTCTGGGAAACAAAATGAGAACAAGTAGTTGCCTGGCAGTGCTCTTGACAGTAAGCGACGAAGCCTTCAGAAGTGGGCGCAGGGTGGGCGTGTTTCTCGGGAAGCTTCAGAGAGAACTCGTGAACCCTTGGGCTGAGAGACAAGGCGTGTTCAGAATGGGGGGCTCTCTAAGCCCAGAGGTGAGCAGGGACCTGGCGCCAGCTTGGGACTGAGAGAGGACCGGCCTGTCCAGCAGCAGGCAGGCCTGCTCCATCCCAGCAGAGTTTGGCGACTGCTGACCATGGAACAAAGCCATCCTGGGACCGGGTCCCTGAGCCGTTCCAGGGGAGCCGCGGCTCCAGGCAACTGCGGTGTGGCAATTCCTCTCAGGACATCAAGTCCCAGGGGGCCGGGGCTTGACAGCCAGCCTGTCGTCAGCTCTTAGTATTCTTGCCGTCACCCGCTCCCCTGCGCTGTCCCCCGACGTGGCCGCCCCATTGTGGAAGGCTGTCACAAGATGCGACGGAGGCAGCCAGGCCTGGGAGAGCTGTCACGGCGGTTTCCAAGGGTCACTGCTCTTCATTCAGTAGCCGATCTGAGAGCTTTGACGTGCATAAATTTCCACTTTAAATCTGGGGCTCCAGGGAAGAAGAGATTTTTTTTTTTTTTCGGTACGTGAGCCTCTCGCTGTTGTGGCCTTTCCCGTTGCAGAGCACAGGCTCCGGACGCGCAGGCTCAGTGGCCGTGGCTCACGGGCCCAGCCGCTCCACGGCATGTGGGATCTTCCCGGATCGGGGTACAAACCCGTGTCCCCTGCATCGGCAGGTGGACTCTCAACCACTGCGCCACCAGGGAAGCCCGAAGAGATTTTTTTCTGAGTGGCCCTGAAGCCCCTAGAAGGGATGACTGACAGTTTATGGAAATCAAGATTACAGCTTTACCTAAAAAAGCACTCTGTAGCAGTTGAGTTCTGAGAACGCGGTGGTGGTCTCTAACAGTTGAGTTATGAGAGCGCGGTGGTCGTCTCACCAGTGAGTCCCCTGTCCCTGGAGGTGCTGAGCTGAGACCAGGTGACCTCTTACTAGAACTGTGACAAAAAGGAAGTGGACATAGGTGCGCACCTGGAGAGGGCGTGCCATCCTCTCGCGGCGCCTAGGTTGGTGACCCATCCGCTTCCGCTTTCCCCGCGTCCGTCACCACCCCTGCCCACGACTTCCAGCCCTGTGGCTGCCCCTCCCCCACCCCATCTTCCCTGTGAACCTTCTCAGCTGCTGCTTCAGTCAGCATTTCAAAGCACTGTATTTCCTTCTTCTGCCCAACAAAGCACTGCTACAGTTTTCTCTAAGCCTTAGGCTATAAAAAGGCCATAAAATTGTTTCTCCTATTGATACACTTGGTCATATTATCGAGCCCCGCTGTGGAAGGGCTCTGTGCTTTACACATTGGCCTCACAGCGGCCCTGAGAGGCCAGTGTCACTTTTTTTATTCCTGATTCACACACAAGGAGATGGAGGCTCAGAGTGGGTGAGCCACCTGCCCAAGGTGTAGTGAGGGAGGGAGCCTGGCTTCAAGGTCGGAGCCTCGGGCCCCCCTCCTACAGCCTCAGCCTGGAGGAGCAGCTGGCAAAGCTCTGCGTGCCCTTCTCACTCCGCCTCTTTCTCTGCAGCTTCATAGCCGTGGAGAACATCGACAGCTACTGTGTGCTCATCTCCTCCAAGGCCGTCTACTTCCTGAAAAGCGGAGACTACCTAGACCGGGAGGCCATTTTCCTGGAAGTCAAGTACGACGATCTCTACCACTGCCTCGTCTCCAAAGACCACGGGAAGGTGTATGTGCAGGTGACCAAGAAGGCCGTGAACACGAGCAGTGGGGTGTCCATCCCCGGCCCTTCCCACCAGAAGCCGATGGTGAGTGCACCCCTGCCCTGTCTCCTCAGCCGGCCACCGCCCTGCTGATGTGTTTGCCACGTGTGAGGCTTGGGCTGGGCTGTTGTGAGTCCCCAGGGGTCCTGCTTCTTAGTCCCACAGGCAGAAGGCGCTCAGTGTGTGTGGGGTGGGACGATGCCGCTCTCCCAGCTCCACCGGAGGGCGGGTTGCTCAACGCTTGTGCCGCAGTTTCCCACCCGTACAGTATGGGCAGGATTACCGCCTCTAATCAGCCGTGAGGACCAGCTGACATGATGCACGGGGGTGTTTTATTCCTAAAACGGGACTCGCGTTGAATCTAAGAAGGCGTTAGCGGACACATTGGCTTCTTCATTGCTTCACCTCTAGAATAATTGGAAATTAACTTTTTTTCCTGCACAAGGAAGCAATATCTAGCATAGGCCCCCATCCACTGTAAAAGCTCAATGAATCTCTGTAAATAAACTTTACACTTGACCTCCAAAAGGTACAAGATATTGTTATGGCAGGACTTTTCAACAACACCGCTGCTGTTAATAACCAGCATTCGTTAAGGGTTTACTGTGTGTCAGGCTGGACTCTAGGTACTTCTAGATTATTTAATGTTGTACTGCTCTTGTCCCCACTTGGTGGTCACGAGGCTTGGTGAGGACAGGTGACTTGCTCGAGGTTATCCGGCCAACACCGGAGGGAGCTGGGGTTCAAACCCACGTGCCCGTGCAGCTCCAGGGCTGGCAGCCTGGACCACTCTGCTGCCTCCGCTTGGAGGGGCTGTTGTTGGCTCGGCAGAAGCGCGTGTGAGGGACCCCACCGCCAGCCGTATTCTAACGTGGGATTTTTTCATGAAACCAGGTGTTAGCCCTGCTCATTTTTCACCTGGAATGCTAGGATTTTCAAGCCTGCATTCGAGAATGACGTGCCATTCAAAATGGCCCTGCTTATCTCAGTGTTTCCACAGATGAGAAACAGCAACCAGCCTTTTTGGGCCTCTCTCCCTTGACCTTCTCCCTGCCCAGGAATGCGCTTGGGTTTGGTTTGGCTTGTGCAGGCTCCCCTGGGGTCATTGGCTTAGGTTAGGGCCGGTAGATTAATTGAGTTAACACCCAAAAGCCTGAGTATTTCCACAAGTTCCTTTCGGAGGTGGGGAGCTTTGCCCAGCTGCACTTTCGCCCTTTCAAGGCAAGTGAGCTGTCTTGATAAGAAAGGCCTCGAGGGCATTTGTGTGCTTTGACCATCACCAGACTTTAGATCTGAATCCCCAGTCTTTGTTAGTCTCACCTCAGCTGATCCTCACACCTCGGAGCTGAAACTGGTTCTCAGTTACAGGCAGTCCCAAATGTCAGGTGATTATGGGTCGACTGCACGGTCACCTGGGGAATAAGTTAAAGATACAGAGATCCACCCCAGACCTCGAATCGGCATAACTAGGAGTAGGGCCCTTGGGAATCTGTCTCTTTAAACTACGACCCATGCTGTTCTGATCCGCAGTCAGGCTGGGAGCTGCTGCTTGGGTGGATTTCAATGGCCCGTGTCCTGTGATTCTGTTTGGCTTCCCACCTTGGGGGCAGGTTACTCATTCTGTCCTTTTCTTCAGGTTCACGTGAAATCAGAGGTCCTTGCTATCAAGTTATCACAAGAAATAAACTATGCAAAGAGCCTTTACTATGAACAGCAACTTATGTTAAGACTCAATGAAAACCAAGAGCAGCTGGAGCTGGACTCCTGAGAAACCCCAGCTGTTGGAGGGACACTCCCAGACGTAGACCCCAAACCAATCAGGAGGAGAGAGGCCCGTGGGCTTGGCTTAAATTAGAGGAAACCAGAATAAGGTTTGGGGGGATGCTATCAAGAGGGAGAGTAAATACTGGTGAGGGAGGTTACAGATGGAAGCATATTAATTTGTGGGGCAGGGGGTTACTTTAGATTATGGGGAGGTAATTTTTAAGAGGCATTGGTTGAGTAACGTTTAAAACAAAGTGTAACTGAGATCAATCTAATTTTTAGATTGCCCTGTATTTTGCTAACATGTATATATGTACAACTGTGTGTCTGTAAATACGTAGGAGCATTTCTGAACAGGGCCTGTGATGTGTGTAAAGGTTTGTTAACTGTAAAGTAATATAAAATTATATTGGATCTTCTATTGCACTAATTCTACACGTCTCATTCAGGGTACTGTCCGTGAAGAGGGATTCTTGGAAGCTGCAGAATGTTATGCCTTAGTTTGGGAAACTAGAATATTCACGGTTAGGTGGGCTGAGGTGAGGGGGCAGGTGCGTCAAGAGCGATGCCTTTGAAACCTGTGCTCATCCCGGCTGGAGCTGCGAACTGAAGTGTCTAGACCCAGAGGCAGCCCTTGATGAGGCCTAGGGGAGTGACTCGGACACATCTTTTATTTATTTCTCCCCCAGTTTAAAGATAGTTCTTAAGAGTGTCACAAATTATTTTTTATCTGCCTGTCTCACTGGCTCTCTCCTGACTAGTCTTGCCAGACTTTGAGGTAAAACTGTGAGGTGTGTTCTGTTACCACGCACACACACGCCAGCATTATAAGGTTTCCTTGGGTTATTATCAGAGAGGCCAGTTTGAAACATTGGTAGGCGCTGATAACTTAGAAGGGTAAAAAATCCCGTAGGACTGTTTAACAGATCAGAAATCCACAAATTTATCAAAAACCCACAGCGAGAGTGTTCCCTCTCCTGAGCAGCTGCAGCAGGAGGTCCTGGGTCTCTGTTCTCCTTAATAAAGCTCCAGGCAGCTGCCCAGCCCCACAGCCCTGGGGACGGGCGACAGCAGCCCTGGGGTGAGAAGGGAGGGAGAAGGAGAGAGTCTTAGAAAAGGGAATGAAATCTGAGTGCTAAAAAGCTGTTCTTGTAAGTTTGGGGCCAAGATTTGGCCAAAATATCTCTTGCCCTTGGTTTTAAATTCCACCCGGTGGCAAGGCCTAGACCGAGTGTCTTCTCCTTCCTGGGTCTTGTTTCTGTGGTTTCTCTTTTCTGTAAGGAATAACCAAGGTAGGGAGAGGGGAGGCCTAGAATGAATGACTAGCCTTGTGATTTTCTAATTTTTATTTTAATAAATCTAGTCAGTCTCTACAACCATGTCTCACGTAGCTGAGATCTAAAAGGACCCATCGGATCAGTGGATGCGTGGAAGGTATTGGTGTTTATGACTCATGACCCAGATCCTTCCAAAACACAAATGAAGCTAATCTGTCTTTCTCTCCCCACTCGGGTGTGTGTGTGTGTGTGTGTGCGCGCGTGTGTGTGTGTTTTCAAAGAGCTTTAACCCAAGTGCTTAGTGCTCTGGCAAAATAGTGTTTTCAGGGCTCGTCTTGAACTCCAGGATTTGTATATAGTCTTCCCTGAACTCTGGGTTCATGGACTGCAGAATTGAAGCCCAGCTTTTGAAGGGTCGGGGTGGGTTTTTGGTCCGTCGGTTGGTTGGTCCTGCTGGGCCACAGCCATGTGCCAGGTGCGGCTCCCTGCAGGCTTCTTGTCTTCCTCACCAGCCTCCCACCCCGCACCCCACAAGTTTGGCTTGTGGTTTTTGTCATCAGTAACGCACTGCCTGAGATGATGACCTCTTAACGATGAGACTCTCAGAGGGTTGATGGTTTGTGTCAGTGAGCCTTCTGTCACTTTCTGGAATGAAGTCACTTGGGAGTTCTGTTGGATTGAGGAGCTTGGTATGACTAAGGAAGCCTGACTTTGGGCCCAGCAGCAACCTGTGTTCTCTGCAGCTCTGCCCATGGGAAGTTGGTTGAGGGCTGCGCTGTGGAATGGTGCTTCCAGGAGACTCCAGAGGGGTGTTGAGATGTCCTCCTCCCGGCTCCTTTCTAAATCTCATCAGCCCTCGAAATACAATAGTTGCTCATCTCCCTACTGCACAGCTCCCCCCTGATGTTTGCGCCTTGGAAGAGGCAGATGTTAAAATGGGCTCCAAAGACCAAATGGGGCGGGGTTGGGGGGTGGGTGCCAGCTAAGAGCTTCTCAGGCTCCTCCGCCCTCGCAGCCCTCGTGCCAGGCCTGGTGATGGTAAGGTTTCAGGGGCTTTGGACATAGTTTCCTGGTTTGCCAGGAAAAAAATCCAAAGCTTTGGAGGAAGCAGGCCCTGGCTCTGGCTTTTCAATTGGCATTTAGCCAGCGATGTCTGAGACTACGTTAGGATAATTTCTGCCGATTTTCTTGGTGCCTCAAGTACCCGGTTCCTCTCCGAGGAAAGTAAAATAAATTGAATTAAGAGAAATTGGGCAAGCAGAAAGCAAAGCCCCCTCGATGCCCTGACCCAGCACAGCTGGCCGCATCACCGCCTGGCCACAGCTGCTTTCCTCACCCACCAGAAAGGCTGGCTGTTCTGTGTTTCCCACACCTGGGCCTGCTCACCACTGACTGGGAAACAGAAACATGGCCTCTTAGCGGCCCGAGTACCTCACCGTGGTGGAGACGCACCTCGGGGTTTGGAAGGCTCCTGGGCCACTTTGTTTTTAAGCATCATCTGTGCCTCAAAATACCATAGTAGCTGCTCGATAATACTCTGAAAATAAAGTATCTGGGTCTCCACCGTGTGAACACTCTTACACTCACCAATCTGTTGAGACTCTTGAATCTGTTTCTCATATCAGAGTCGTTATTTTTCTTCCTGTGGAATAAAATGCTCTGTTGACTTCCAAACATGTTGTTTCCTTCTGGTTTCTTGCTGTCCCATAGATTGTAGAACCATCGCCAGTGACAAATGCCAAACGTATTACAACACGTGCAGTCACACGCAGCCTTTCCCTCACTCCGGGCAAGCGCGTTCCCAGGCCAGCCCTGCACCTTGGGCCTTGCTTAACTTCCCAGAGTTGGCAGTTCTTCCCGTCAGCCAGGCCCGGGCTTCGTGTTGGCTGCGCTCACCTCACCACTCTGAGGTTACTGGTCCAGGCCTGGCAGGATGGAAGTTGTCGTTTCTGAGGAGGAGACTTCAGCAGGAGCAGGATTTTTTAAGTTCAAGGTGCCTACTTGATATTACTGGACAGGTCAAGCAGGCAGCCGGGCGCTGGAGTTCCAGGGATGAGTCCAGGCCAAAGGCATAAGATTGGGAGTCATCGTGCAAGTGACAAGTGGAGCCTGGATGAAATATGAAATCCTCAAAGGAGTGGGGCAGTGTGGGGAGGGCAGCAAAGAAAAAAGGTCCAAGATCTGAGTCCTGGGGGGTCCCTGAAGTTTAAGAGTTTAGGCAGGTGGAGGGGAGCAGCAAAGGAGACAGAGCAGCGCCTTCCAGAGTCGGGTGTGAAACCAGGAGGGCGTGGGGTCCAGAAAGGTCCACAGAGGAGGGAGGTGAACTATCGAAGGCTGCTGATTAAGTAGGATGAGGACCAACAGTTAACACTGGATTTACAACATTGAGGTCACTGGAGACCTTCCTAAGAGTGGTTTCAGTGGCGTGGGGAGGGTGAAGGCTGGATACATAGATTCAAGAAAAAAATGAAGAGAGATTTTGGAGAAAATGAATATTGACAACTCCTCTGGAGTAATCCGGCCATAAGTGGAGAGAGATGGCTGGTGCTTCTAGAGACAAGGGGCGATAATAACGGGGAGAAGGGAGCCTGGCTGGCCGGGGACGTGGGCAGATGAGGTCGAAACTACTGGAGATTCTCATTTGCTTTCTTCTGTTTTCCCAGGGAGATCAGCAGAGAGTAAGGACGGGGCAGGAGGGGATGGAAATTTGGAGAGAAGGGAGAGGTAGAAAACGGTCATTTAGGATAAAGGGAAAGTGAACAGACCAGGGAGGTACGGGATGTTTGCCAGGCAACAAACGGGCCCATTTGAGGTTGGTGATCAGGAATTTAAAGTGAGACCAGGCAGCCTGGTGGTGTTTTTCTCCAGCCACATTCAGCTGCAGGGTTCAGCGTGGAACAGGCAAAGAGCTGGATTTCATCAAGAAACGCTCCCCCTCATTCAAATACCCCGTCCACTGTCGGGGAGGGGAGGGGAGGGGAGGCTCACTCCCCCAAACGAGAGCACAACTAGAATATTGCAGGGGCCCCCGGAGCAGGGGGCCGGCATCTGAAGACGAGCTGTCCCAGGACGCCAGGCACGGAAAGGGCGCATGACACTCGGACACCAGGTCACTGTGGAGACCAGGTCCTGAGGAGTAGGTGCTGGTCCAAGCTGCGTCTCTCGGGCTGGGAGGTGCCTGAAGCAATTGTGGACGCCAAAGGAAGAAGGGAACTTTGCTTTTTATTCCTGTTTGATTATCCAACAGGAATAATCCTGTTGAAACTTCTAAACGTCAGATTTAAAATTTTTGCATACAAATGGGAAACAAAAATATAATTTCATATCTATGTTACAGCATATGAGGGCAGCCGTTGCTTCCGCCCCATATCCCTCCCAACTCCACCTCAAAACCAGTGAACTCGTGGATGGCCTGTGTTCTCACTATGTTCATGTGATTATATACAGACACAGAACACAGACATAGTCATATGTCGTTCCCAGCGTTCGTTTTCATAACATTGGAATCGTATACTTTTCTGCACCTTCTCAGTGTTACCTTCAGGTTGGTGTAACTCTGTCCCCTTAAATGCAGCACAGCTGATGGTGTGACTGTCCTGTGTGGACTCAGCGATTCCTGTATTGAAGGGCATTCACTTGATTCTCACGCCACCCCCCCGCCCCCAACACCAGCGCTACAGTAGACACCCTCCTACTTACGTACGTATGCACTAGTTTTATTTCTGTGCAGCAGATTCCCAGCAGCCGATTGTCTCCGAGGATACACGCAAGATCACTTTCCAGAAATGCTGGTGGGGATGTGGAGGGCTGCGGCCCACCTGAGTGCCCTCTCTCTGTGCCCCCGCCAGAAGTGTCAACCAGTCTAATAGGGACAAGTCGCATTTCATTCTTGCTTTAGTGAATTACCAGCAGTGAGTCTGACCATCTTTTCATTTTGTTTGTAGGAATTTAGGTTAGGAATGGCTGTTGAATTACAGCAAAACCCTTCCAGCATCTATTGTTATGACCATATTGTTTCTTCTCCTTTAATTTTTTAAAAATGGAATACATTATATTGACAGATTTCCTGGTACCACACCACCCTTAGTCCCTGGAACAAGCCCCATTTGGTCATAATGTGTTAATCTGTTATTCTTTTGATACATTTCCTGGTTCTTTTGGCTAGTATTTTGAGTCTTTTCATCTTTATAGTGAGAGGGGGTCTATCTATAATTTTCTCATTTCACAGTCTCTTCAGATTTTAGAATTAAAATTATGCTACCTCCATAAAATACATAGGAGAACTCCCCACCATTTTCTGTGGCTTGCAAGACTTAAGACTTGGAGTTTCTAGTTCTAGTTTTTAAAAGTTAGATGAAAGTAGGCCTCAAATCCATCCGGTTCCAGAACCTTTTTCAAAGATTCCTTTTAATCGTCACCCGCCACCCCCCTTTCCCACCCCCACGCCCTCTGCTAATTGGAGTATTCAAGTTTCCCGCTGCTTCATAGGTCAATTTTGGTAGCATATTTGGTTTTTCAAAAATCATCCAGTTCTCTTTAGGTTTTTTAAATTTGTTGCCATACATTTGTATGTATTCTCTAAAGATTATTTTAATACTTCCTATATCTGGTTATATCTCCTTTCTCTTTCTTAATCTTGCATATTTTTACTTTTTTTTTTTCATAACTAAGTTTTTGAGGAAGTTACTATTCTTTTCAGAGAACCAGTTTGGGATTGGTTTCCCTTTGCTACTTTGTTTTTATTATTCTGTTGATTGTACCTTTAATCTTTTGTTTCTCCTACCTGGCTTGTTTTGATTTATCTTTACTGTTCTTTTCTTGCTTTCTAAGACAGGTGTTTAGTTTAGTTTTGTTTTTTTCACCTATCTTCTTGAATAATGATGACATTTTAGGGTTATACATTTTTTTCTAAATACAGCTTTATCACATAAATTTTGGTATTAAGTGTTCTTTAATTGCTTTCTGTGTCGTTTTTTAAATTTTTTTTTTTTTTTAAGATGTTGGGGGTAGGAGTTTATTTATTTATTTATTTTTGCTGTGTTGGGTCTTCGTTTCTGTGCGAGGGCTTTCTCTAGTTGTGGCAAGCGGGGGCCACTCTTCATCGCGGTGCACGGGCCTCTCACTATCGCGGCCTCTCTTGTTGCGGAGCACAGGCTCCAGACGCACAGGCTCAGTAGTTGTGGCTCACGGGCCCAGTTACTCCGCGGCATGTGGGATCCTCCCAGACCAGGGCTCGAACCCGTGTCCCCTGCCTTAGCAGGCAGATTCTCAACCACTGCGCCACCAGGGAAGCCCTCTGTGTCGTTTTTAATTTACTTTTGATTTCTTCTTTCATCTTAGAGCTACCTAAGAATGTGTTTGTAATTTCTAAATACTAAAAAATAAAAGTATCCTCCTTAAATTAGCTATTTTGAATTTTATTGGATTATAATCAGCAAATGTAACCTGAAGTTTTCTACGTTTAAAAAAAATCTGGGCGGGCTTCCCTGGTGGCACAGTGGTTGAGAGTCCACCTGCCAATGCAGGGGACACGGGTTCGTGCCCCAGTCCGGGAAGATCCCACATGCCGCGGAGCGGCTGGGCCAGTGAGCCATGGCCGCTGAGGCTGCGCGTCCGGAGCCTGTGCTCCGCAACGGGAGAGGCCACAGCAGTGAGAGGCCCGCGTACCGCAAAAAAAAAAAAAAAAAAATCTGTTGTGTTTTTTTGTCCAATTACTTGATCAAGTTTTATAAATGTTCCATGAGCATATGAAACAAAAGTATATTCTCTGAGGCATGTAAAGAAAGATAGGTAAGTAGGTAGGTAGGATAGAGGGAGGGAGGGATGGATGGACAGACAGACACATACATACTTTCAGATAGAAGTTTATGGACTACATTAATCAAATCCTGTATGATTTTACTTATTTTTTGGTAAGAGAGCTCTGACCTACATGTTCCGAGTGGCCAGCGAAGCAAGTTCTCTGTATTCCGCTGGAACAGCAGTAAGTACTTAAAGTTAGAAGAAAGGAGAAAGAAGAAAACACAGCAGCCTTAATTAAGCTGCGTCAAGTAATCCAGTTGGGACTTTAGAAGGAATTGATCCTGGAACAATGGCCCTACCGAGCCTCCGGCCCTGCGCCCACCCACTTCACGCTCTCAGACGAGCCCGGGCATTGGCCCCGGACATGGGCCCCCCACGGTCTTTACCAAGCAACACACCTGGTGTAAACAGTTCTCAGGGGGTAATAAACCTTCACACCTCATGCTTATTCTGGTCTAACTCAAAAGCACAAAAAAGTCATGGGTACATTTTGCCTCGGAGGAAGTGTGTGGATCTAGGCCGATTTGACCCTTGGAAACCCTGGGTGAGTGAGCCCCTCAGGGGGTGGTGTGGGGAGAAGAGGGAAGGGGGGGAGGTGCTGACATGGCTCCCAGGGCAGCTTCAGGGGGAAAAGCCCGGCCTTTGGGGCATGTTTTCCTGAGGTGCTTCACTTCAGGGGTCCACGGGGACTTCTGGGAAGTTGGGCCAAGCCTGCAGAAAGGCAGTTCTGCGTTCTGTTTAATGGTTTGTCCACAGAGACCACCCGTCCCGAGGTGTGTTCCAGACAACACAGGTGATTCTGTTGCCAGTCACTAAGCCTCCGTCCCTCCAACAACAGGGAGGCACTGCCAGCCCTTGCTGTGAGCAGCTACCTGGGGGCCAGTCTCAGGACTGGGTGCCAGGGATAGGCGATGAGTAGGGTGACACTCTCACTGCCCTCCCTGGGCTAGTGGATCTCAGGGTGGGGCAGGGAAGGCTTCACTGGGGAGGAGGTGGGTAGTCTGAGCCCAGAAGGGCTGAGAAGAGCGAGCGAGGCAAAGAGGAGAGAGCAGTGCGCATGGGACATCCTGGGAGTGAGGAGCTGCTCGGCCCGTGGAGGATCGGGGTCTCCAGACTGGCTGCAACGCAGTGCGATGAGGCTGGACAGACGGGCCGGGTCACGTTGGGCTCTGTACACCACGTGGGGGAAGGGTTTTAAGCAGAGGATATCACGCAAGATTGGCATCTCCAAAAATACCTCTCTGGCTGCAAAATGGAGAATGAGTAGGACACGTGAAGGGAGGAAGGCGGCTGCAGTGGTTCAGGTAAGAAACGATCGTGGCTTGGACCAGGAGTGGGCGGTGGAGATGGAAAGAGGTACAGAGACTTGGGATGTGTTTTCGAGAAAGAATAGATGAGACGGATTGATCTAATGCAGAGGATGAGAGGGAAAGAGGTATCAAGGGCCATTCCTGGGTTTCCAGCTTAGGTAACCTGGTGACCCGTGATGTGGTTACTGAGATGGGAGAATACTGGAGGAAGAGCTGCATGTTTGGACTTCCCTGGTGGCGCAGTGGTTAAGAATCCACCTGCCAATGCCGGGGACACGGGTTCGAGCCCTGGTCTGGGAAGGTCCCACATGCCGCAGAACAACTAAGCCCGTGTGCTACAACTACTGAGCCTGTGCTCTAGAGCCTGTGAGCCACAACTACCGAGCCCACATGCCACAACTACTGAAGCCCCCGAGCCTAGAGCCTGTGCTCCACAACAAGAGAAGCCCCCGCTCCACAACAAGAGAAGCCCCCGCACCACAACGAAGAGTAGCCCCCGCTCACTTCAGCTAGGGAAAGCCCACGCACAGCAACGAAGACCCAACGCAGCCAAAAATAAAAATAAATAAACATTTTAAAAAAAAGAGCTGGATGTTTATGGCTGGTGTCCATTTACTGACAGATACATATTTGTGGAAGGTCAAATGAATAAATGAATGTCTTAGGTTATGGGCATATTTGCTTTGTCAGTGACCTGTTGAGCAGAGATGGGAAGTAGGCAGTTTAGCACGTGAGAGTGGCTTGCCTGTGAGCAGTGTTTGGTGTGATGGGAGTCGATTCAATTCTAGTGAGAATGGAACAGCAGAGGAGAAGAGGGGCTGGATCAGGCCCTGGGGACGCCAACATTTAATGGGTGCGGCTAAGAGTGTGAGCCAGCAAAGGAGACGGAAAGAGCGCGCGGACACTTGGGTGGAGAAGTAGAAGAGAATGTTTCCAGAAAGAGGACGTGGTCAACTGCTTGGATGATGTTGAAAAGCCCAGTAAGATGTGTGCTGGATTCAACAGTGTGGAGGACAACGCCTGTAAGAAAAGGGTTGTTGGGATCCGGGAAGCAGAAGCTAAGATGAGAGGGTCAAGTGTGGACGGTGGGTCGAGTAGAGACAGTGAGTGTCGAGTAGAGACAGTGAGTGTCCTTCCCTGTGACAGAGTGGCCATTGAATGGTCGGCCCTTGACTGTGACATACTAAGGGCAGGAGTGGTTACCTGGCTGCATTGCAGACAATTAAAAAACAATCAGAAAATTAAGACTAAAAGCCATTCTGCTTTTTATCATCACGCACTTGGCAATTCTAAACAAGATCTGTGATAAAGTTCTCCTCCACTTAAGCATCTTCAGTGGGTCTAAGTTCTGTCGAGTTTTAATAATATATATGGAAACTTCGAATTAGCACATTTATATTAATTATCCTTTAATAAAAGCTTGTATTCTACATGGAAATTAATTCTGAGAACTCCCAGGTATACAGTGGGCCCACAACACACACAAACTCAGCTTCACACCCGCATCTGGAGATGAAGTTCTACTGTTTTGGAATCGTTCAAGCCTACTTGGGGCACAGTTCACTTTTCCAGCCCCTGTGTTCCTACATATCCCTGCATTTAAATAATTTATTTGAAGTAAATGATAATAGACAGTGATTATAAAGATGAAGCAAAACTTGAATTGCTCCAATTCTGTCATTCTGTGTAACCACTTACAGTTTTTATTGGTGGTTAAAATTTTAAACAGTGCAACAGAGTGCAGACTATGAAGTGTAATATTTTTGTTTGGAAAGTGCAAATTTTAGTTCACGAATGAAACATAAAGAAAATCAAGCATGATATCAATTGTATGATTTATTAGTTGCTCAAATTGTACCTTTTGCAGACGTATTGATTTTGTTAAAATTCACCTACAAATTACTGGACAATTATTTAAATAAACATTTTTATATAGGCCTATAACCAACATAATCAAAATTTGTATACCAGGTATACCAGGTACACCACTGGCCCAAAGTAAGGATCCTTGGGGATGTCCAGGTCTGCCATCTCTGCAAATAGGATAGGAATTGGGTCTGACCACCAGGGAAACCAGACTGAACCAAGGCCCTTAATGATGCTAATAAGAGGAGTTCGCTGAAGGATTGAAACAAGGAGCACATCTTCAGCCCAGCCTGAACTGGGGGAGAGAAAGGCAAATGACAGGCAAGAGCTAGAATGAAAGAACCCTGAACTTGAACTTGGTACTAGTTTAGAATGAACTGTTTCCATCCTTTGCCCCACCATGCCCCACCCCACACTGATCCTGTCCACAGAGGTAACTACTTTCATTTCTTTTCCAGTTTCTTCTTGTATTTACCTCCATTTTTTCTAAATACCATGTTTTTACCACCTATTCTTGATTTCTTCCCATCAGAGGTGTTATCTACTGATTTCCTACTGCGGAAGAGTGGAATCTGGCTCTTTTTATCCCCCCTACCTCCTGCCCCAAATAGTCCACAGTGAAAAAAATGGGACATCATTACAGATCCTACAGACATTTAAAGGATAACAAGGAGATATTCTGAACAACTTTTTGCTTTTAAATCTGACAACTCAGATAAAATGGGACACATTTTTTGAAAGGCACATATTACCAAAATGGACAGAAAAAATAGAAAATCTGAATAGCCTTATATCTATTAAAGAAACTAAATTTGTAATTAAAAACCTTCCCACAAAGAAAACTCCCGGCCTAGATGGCTTTACTTGTGAATCCCATCAAACATTTAAGGAAAAATTAATATCAATCCTATACAAATCCTTTCAGAAAATAGAGGAGAAAGCACTTTCCAAATCATTTCATGAGGTTAGCATTACTCTGATAGCAAAAACAAACAGAATTTTTATAAGAAAACCAAAGACCAATATCCCTCATGGACATAGATGCAAAATTTCTTAACAATTTTTTAGCAAATTAATTCAATAAGTCATGAGGCCCAATTGAAAATAAGCAAGCATCTCAACAAACACCTCACAAAAGAAATATACAGAAGGCCAAAAAGCACGCGAAAAACGTGCAATATCCCCCTCCCAAGGAAGTGCAAATTAAAACCACAGTAAAATATCACTGCACACCTGTAGAATAATTAAAATTTAAAAATATGATGATAGCAAGTATTGGCAAGGACGTGGGACACATGGAATTCTCATACAGTGCTGGTGGGAACGTGAAATAGTGAAACTAGTTTGGAAGACAGCTTGGCGGTTTCTCAGAGTTAAACGTACACTCACCATATGACCCATCAGTTCTACTCCTAGGTATCTACTCAAGAGAAATGCAAACACGTCCACACAAAGACTTGTACACAAATGTTTAATCATAAGAGCCAAATTCTGGAAACAAATGTCCATCAACAGGTGAGTGGATAAAAAAGGATGGACTTCTACTCAGCAAGGACGTGAACAAATTACTGACACACAAAACCACAGGGATGAGTCTTGACGTGGTGCTGAGCAAAAAGGTGATATCGAATCCAAGCTTTAAAAAGATAACCATGTTGGTGGTGTGGAGGTTGGATGGAACAGAAGTGACCAGAGGGAGAAGTTCTCCTTAGGGAACTATTCAAATTGTCCAGGCAAGAGAAGATAAGAAGGAGTTAAACTAAGGAAATGGAGAGAAAACAAGAAAAAAGAATCCACCTAGTACATTGACTGTGTGTATGTGCTGGGAGGTGGAAGGACCATTATTGCCGGACCAGAATCGGCTCTCTGTGGACTGTATGTAATCCAATTACCAAGCAGTGCAATCCTATCCCTGGATACAGGGATTCGTTCTAGAATGGATACATGGTCCAATCAGAGGGAATCCAGGAACTTGGGCAGAAGTTACCAGGAAGAGATGCTGTCTTTCCACTGGACTTGAACATGGAAGCTATGAGCCTGGAGCTGCCGGGAACCAGTGTGTGCGGAGGGCCTGTGCCAGAGGGAAGCAAAATGGAGAGAGGCCAAGTCCTAATGATATCACTTGAGGCCCTGGGCTTCACTTAAATCTGTTCCAAGGTTCATTTACTTGTTTAAGTCATTTGTAACAGGAAGGGTCTTGACTACACTACTTGAAGATGGAAAACTGGGAAGAGGATGGGCAGGTGATGAGTTTCATTTTGGACACATTGCACTTGGGACTCTTTGGAACCTCCAGTGAGCAGTGTTGGAAAGATAGAGATTTGGGAGTCATTCCTTTAGAAATGATAGTTTAAATATACCTTGGAGTGGGACTTCCCTGGTGGCGCAGTGGTTAAGAATCTGCCTGCCAGTGCAGGGGACATGGGTTCGAGCCCTGGTCCAGGAAGATCCCACATGCCACAGAGCAATCAAGCCTGTGCGCCACAACTACTGAGCCTGCATGCCACAACTGCTGAAGCCCGCGCACCTAGAGCCCCTGCTCTGCAACAAGAGAAGCCACCACAGTGAGAAGCCCACGCACCGCAACAAAGAGTAGACCCCGCTCGCCGCAACTAGAGAAAGCCCGTGCGCAGCAACAAAGACCCAATGCAGCCAAAAATAAATTAAAAAATAAATAAATATACCTCAGAGTAAATGACGGTGCTCAGAGAGGGCGTAAAGTGAGGAGAGACGTGGACTAAGGTCTGAACCCTGGGGAGACCTGATGGGACTGGGAGAGAAGGAGCTAGGGAAGGCCAGTTAAGAGGTGAAGATGGCAGGACAAGTGTTCTAGAGGGAGAAACTGGGCCATGGTGTCCAGCTGTGCTCGGAGGTCAGGTTGAGCAAGACTGAAAAGAAGCCAATGGATTTGGAAACTAGGCCATAGGTGACCTGCACCCAGCAGTTCTGGGAGTGGTGGATGTTGACACAGGATCCAAAGGTGAAGCAGTGAACGTAGATCTTGCGTTAAAATTTATCTGAAGGAGGGAAAGAGTGAGGGTGTTTTTTTCCTTTTAGGTGCTTTAAAAACAGCAGGGAGGGGCTTCCCCGGTGGCGCAGTGGTTGAGAGTCCGCCTGCCGATGCAGGGGACGCAGGTTCGTGACCCGGTCCGGGAAGATCCCACATGCCACGGAGCGTCTGGGCCCGTGAGCCATGGCCACTGAGCCTGCGCGTCCGGAGCCTGTGCTCCGCAGTGGGAGAAGCCACAGCAGTGAGAGGCCCGCGTACCACACACACACACACACACACACACACAAAAACCAGCAGTGAGGTGGGCCTGCTTGTGGACAGGAAAGGAGTAGCCAGTGGAAAGGGGGACGGCAAAGGGGAGGGGGAGCCTGACCAGGGATGGGTGGAATGGGAGGACACGGGATCTTACAGGCCTGGGCAGAGCAGGCCTCTTGCCTCTGAGACGTGTCCAGTTGCATTTTGATACATTAGCCAAGATGTTTTATGTTCTCAGTTTTGTGTTTGGTTTTTTTTACTCCCACTGCCTCACTGCCTCTGGAGGGATGGGTAGCAATCAGGGAAGCAGAACCTTGAGGGTTATTTGGGAATCAGGTCGGGTGCTGGGAGTCAGACCTGACACAGGAGTGGGAGGAGGCGTAGGACTAAGGAGGGGCCTGGGGTAGATGTCTCTGGAAGGTTCTTGGCTCTTAGGGGCTGCCCTCTGAGGGTTTACAGCCAAGGGCCTGGGGTCAGTGTGCGTCAGCAAGACCAGCCAGCAGGGCTGAGAGCTGCCATAACCCACCAGCTCCCCATGTCTGTCTCTCACGACCTCAACCTAACAATAACCTTAAAAGCACAGGAGCCGCTGCTCACCTTTACCTCCCAAATCACATGCACCTTCCCTTTTGGCAACTCTGCCTTGGAACCATACAGGAGGGCAATTCTGAGATCCATAGCTCCTAGTGTTACCAAGTAGGCCAGCGCCATCCCATGGAAATACAGGACAAGTCATAGACGTGAACTCTCCTAGCAGTCGCATTTTAGAAAAAGGAAAAAGAAATTCAAAACTAATTATATTGAATTAGTGATATATTTAACCCAAGTGTCCAAAATATTATCATTCAGTAGACACGATATTTTTAAGAAATACTCAAATGTATTTAGCTAGTAAGTAATGAAGAATTCAAAAGAAAATTTCATTTATTAAAATTATTACATCTTTTCCCTCCTAACAATGAGTAACATTCTCTTCCTTTCCCTATATTTTAACAAAAACAGTTGTTCCTTGCATTTTCATTAGCAATTAACTCTTAACTATGACATACTCTATATTATGTTGGCTTGCATTTTTTAATACAGTCCTGAAATTGCTAGAATCTACATGACGAAATAATTTAATAAGATTCCATGCGGTATGGAATTTTTAGACACAATTCTTAATGTGCTATTTTGCATTCTTACTGTGCACTACATCTTCAGTGGATACAAAATGCAATTTTGATAACTGAAACTTGCCAGTTGTTTCGCAGTACTTTATTATATTGGGTGTCTTGTCTTTCTTGGGCTTTATTTAGCTAATGAATGAGTACATTAGACAATTTGGGGTTTTAGTTGGGATTTTACATAGCTTACATTTCAATTCTTTGGTTCCTTGTTGTTTCTATTAACCCATAGCATTATTTTAATAAACGTTATATTATCAACCTACCCAAAAGATACGTCCACTGTGTGTTGTATACTCAGCGTCTCAGTTCAGACTAGGCACCGTTCAGTAGTCAGGTATAGCTGGCAGCTGCCACGTGGGACAGAGCAGAAGTAGATGGTAGAACAATCCAGTGTTGGCTGTCACACAGAAATGCAAAGAAACTGCTTTGGAAGAGCCCCGATCCTAGGCCCTCGGTGACTGCAGGCCTGGGACTTGATGTAAAGAGCAGGTTCGTGGAGCCCGTGCCTGACCCAGGCTGAGGAGCGGCCGTCATCCTTCTTGGCAAACACATCACCTGCTCCCTGTCTAGTCTGAGACATACCAGCAGGGACCCAAGACTGGGACCCCACCTGACTCTTCACATGGACATCACCCTTTGGAACAGGTCAGGACACTCGCAAGCCCCTCAAGGTGGAGGCTGTGCTGGACTGTGGCGGGGGTGGCCGGAGGTGGTACCAAAGGGCACGGATGCCCTTCCCTGCGCTGGATGGAGCTGAACCAGCTGGGGCAGCGGTGGGTACCAGAGTTTGGACACAGTCACATGGGAAGGCTCCCTGCGCCAGACCCTCCTGTGTCCCCAGCCGTGACCGCAAGGGCTACCATGAAGGTTCACACCTCTGAGTTAAGGCCTTGGTACCTGGGGAGTTTCTTGGTGGACAAAGGGCAGATTGCTATCAGATATTCAACCTCGGTTTGCAGGGGTCCTGAATCCGTTTCATTTGGCGGCTCTGTGGGAACACACATCTGGACGCGAGAGGGTTGAGGAACAGTCGAGAAGGCAAGCAACGCTGTCAGAGAAGAACACAAGGCCACGGGCACCTTGTTGCCAGGGGAGCAGATGGCACTGGGAGGAGGAGGGTGTGAAGGTGACTTGGGCAGCCCGTCCCCAATTTGCCCGGGCCAGCCTGGGCAAGAGTGACCAGTCTTCTCATAGCTGGATGCCCAGTGTGGGTTGGCCTGGCCCTGTAATTTCCCCGCTGAGGACTCCCTGTCAGCCTGAGGGAGGGTTACTTCAAGTCTATTTGGCCGTGAAATTTTGGGAGCACCTCATGGTGTCTCTTGTGACCACTGGGGCTCAGAAGAGGCCAGAGGGCCTCTGTTTCTCCTTTGTTTGGGCTCCAGGAACCTGACTTTGTTTCTAAACACCAATATCTGATTAAGGCAACTCTGCAAACGAAACCAAGGCCCCTGGCCAACTGCCCAGGGTGTATAAAGGCCCAGGCAGAGAGGCCAGAGGTGTGCACGTGCACACACCACGCGCGAATCAGGACAGGGGAAGAGCACGCCGGCCAAAGGCCTCGGTGCCCGGGTGCGACCCAAAGGCTCTCCCGGGCCTGTCTGTCCCAGGGCAGCTCAGCACCCGACTTGGTGGTTACAAACTTCCGCCAGTTTATTTCAGAAGATGACACCTGGGGAAGGAGGCATCCCATCAACTCTCAGTGCACACTGTGGCCCTCGGCTTTGTTCTGTTAATCTAGTTCTCTCCTCAAGACAGGCCTCACAAATGACGAAAGAGAATGGCTGTGAATATTAGTGTTTTAAGTCATTAATTCATAATCTTTCAAATATGTCAGCAGACTGAAAGTGGAAATGGTGAAGCATTGGTCATAAACTGTCTTTTGCTAGTGGGAGAGTATGACATTTCCATCTTAAGCACAAAATAGGTGCTTAGCAGGGGCTTCCCTGGTGGCGCAGTGGTTGAGAGTCCGCCTGCCGATGCAAGGGACACGGGTTCGTGCCCCGGTCTGGGAAGATCCCACATGCCGCAGAGCGGCTGGGCCCGTGAGCCATGGCCGCTGAGCCTGCGCGTTCGGAGCCTGTGCTCCGCAACAGGAGAGCCCACAACAGTGAGAGGCCTGCGTACCGCAAAAAAAAAAAAAAAAAAGGTGCTTAGCAGAGTGACTGGCAGACTTATCTACAACTCAGCTCCTGTCTACGTAGCCTAGTTTATGGTCAAATTGTTGGGTTTCAATGTTTTTCAGGTTTTCTTGATGGGACTCCTGAAACAAATCTGTCTAGAAGATAAAATGTAGTACTATTTAAAAAGGGACAAGTGGAATAGATTGCATTGAGTGTTGTTTGTTCAACTTTGTCTCCTGCCTTCTGTTTGGTTTTTTTATATTTTCTTTATGTTTTTCCTCCCTTCCACTCTTATCATCCAGCATCCTCTCCCCTCCCACTCCCCAGTTTCTTGTGTATTTTTCCAGGAAGATACACACACACAGACTCCCGCTCTCTCTCTCTCTCTCTCTATCTATAAAATCTTTTTATCTATCCAGGCAATTACATATATATCTATATACTCTTTGCTCTTTTTATTTTGCATTAAAAAAATGTTAGCATACTACTTCTTTGCAGTTTTTTTTTCTTGATGCAAGTGTGTGGACTCTATTGACTTGTTGGTTAACATTCAGAAGATGAAAAGTTTTAAAAGTACACAGCCTAAGACCACAAAAATAAAATGCGTGAAAACAGAAGGCAAATATTAAGCCATTAAACGAATGGACTTTAACGGACTTAATGTGTGTTATACACAGATGAATGGAGACAAATGATTTTGAGTCTGGAGGTAAGTATAGCACTTCAGTGGAGAAAGAGTGTAGTTATGGAACATATTTCAGAGCAATAGCACTTTCTAAATAGCTTTTCTGAATATTATGAAATGTAAAGTCCTACTCTGGATGTATATTTTCAAGCAATATTTGAAAAAGTACAATTCAGGCTGAAAAGCTACTCAAAGATTAATTAAAACCCTGCCACAGTGGTACTTGTTTTTTGCTTTTTTGTGTTTTTTTTAAATTTTAAATTTTATTTTTTATTGGAGAATAGTTGATTTACAATGGTGTATTAGTGTCAGGTGTACAGGAAAGTGATTCAGTTTTACATGTACCTATATCCATTCTTTTTCAGATTCTTTTCCCATATAGGTTATTACAGAATATTGAGTAGAGTTCCCTGTGCTATGTATTAGGACCTGGTTGATTATCTATTTTATATATAGTAGTGTGTATATGTTAATCACAAACTCCTAATTTATCCCTCCCCCCCACCCCCACCTTTCCCCTTCGGTCACCATAAGTTTGTTTTCTATGTCTGTGAGTCTCTTTCTGTTTTGTAAATAAGTTCATTTGTATCATTTTTTTAGATTCCACATATAAGTGATATCATATGATATTTGTCTTTCTCTGTCTGACTTACTTTACTCAGTATGACAATCTCTAGGTCCATCCATCTTGCTGCAAATGGCATTATTTCATTCTTTTTGATGACTGAGTAATATTCCATTGTATATATCTACCACGTCTTCTTTATCCATTCATCTGTTGATGGGCGTTTAGGTTGTTTCCATGTCCCGGCTATTGTAAATAGTGCTGCAGTGAACATTGAAGTGCATGTATCTTTTCGAATTAAGGTTTTCTCTGGATATATGCCCAGGAGTGGTATTGCTGGATCATATGGTAGCTCTATTTTTAGTTTTTTAGGAACCTCCATACTGTTCTCCATAGTGGTTGTACCAATTTACATTCCCACCAACAGTGTAGGAGGGTTCCCTTTTCTCCACACCCTCTCCAGCATTTATTATGTGTAGACTTTTTGATGCTAGCCATTCTGACTGGTGTGAAGTGATATCTCATTGTAGTTTTGATTTACATTTCTCTAATAATTAGGGATGTTGAGCAACTTTTCATGTACATTTTGGCCATCTGTATGTCTTCTTTGGAGAAATGTCTATTTAGATCTTCTGCCCATTTTTTGATTGGATTGTTTTTTTGATATTGAGCTGCATGAACTGTTTGTATATTTTGGAAATTAATCCCTTATCAGTCACTTTATTTGCAAATATTTTCTCCCATTCTGAGGGTTGTCTTTTCTTCTTGTTCATGGTTTCCTTTGCTGTGCAAAAGCTTTGAAGTTTCATTAGATCCCATTTGTTTATTTTTGTTTTTATTTTCATTACTCCAGGAGGTGGATCCAAAAAGATATTGCTGTAATTAGTGTCAAAGACTGTTCTGCCTATGTTTTCCTCTAAGAGTTTTATAGTATCGCATCTTACATTTAGGTCTTACTCCATATTGAGTTTGTTTTTGTGTACGGTATTAGGGAGTGTTCTAATTTCATTCTTTTACATGTAACTGTCCAGTTTTCTCAACACCGGTTATTGAAGAGACTGTCTTTTCTCCATTTTATATTCTTGCCTCCTTTGTCATAGAGTACATGACCATAGGTGCCTGGGTTTATTTCTGGGCTTTCTATCTTGTTCCGTTGATCTATATTTCTATTTTTGTGCCAGTATCATACTGTTTTGATTACTGTAGCTTTGTAGTATAGTCTGAAGTTGGGGAGCCTGATTTTTCCAGCTCCGTTTTCCTTTCTCAAGATTGCTTTGGCTATTAGGGGTCTTTTGTGTTTCCATACAAATTAAAAAATGTTTTGTTCTAGTTCTGTGAAAAATGCCATTGGTAATTTGATAGGGATTGCACTGAATCTGTAGATTGCCTTGGGTAGTATACTTATTTTGACAATATTGATTCTTCCAATCCACGAACATGGTATGTCTTTGCATCCATTTGTGTTACCTTCAATTTCTTTCCTCAGGGTCTTATAGTTTTCAGAGTATAGGTCCTTTGCCTCCTTAGGTAGGTTTATTCCTAGGTATCTTATTCTTTTTGTTGAGATAGTAAAGGGGGTTGTTTCTCTAATTTCTCTTTCTGCTCTTTCATTGTTAATGTATAGAAATGCAAGAGATTTATGCATTTTTCTTATTTCCTGAGGTAAGACTGTATTGCTATAAACTTCCCGCTTAGAACCACTTTTGCTGCATCCTATAGGTTTTGGATCATTGTGTTTTCATTTTCATTTGTCTCTAGGTATTTTTTAAATTTCCTCTTTGATTTATTCAGTAATCCATTTGTTTTTTAGTAACAGTGTTTAGCCTCCACGTGTTTATGTTTTTTACAGTTTTTTTTTCTTGTAGTTGCTACTCCATCTTTCTTTTGTTTTCCATTTGCATGGAATACTTTTTTTTTTTTTTTTTTTGCGGCATGCGGGCATCTCACTATTGTGGCCTCTCCTGTTGTGGGGCACAGGCTCCGAACGTGCAGGCTCAGCGGCCATGGCTCACGGACCCAGCCACTCCGTGGCACGTGGGATCCTCCCAGACCAGGGCATGAACCAGCACCCCCTGCATCGGCAGGCAGACTCTCAACCACTGCGCCACCAGGGAATCCCTGGAATACATTTTTCCATCCCCTCACTTTTAGTCTGTATGTGCCCCTAGATGTGAAGTGGGTCTCTTGTAGACAGCGTATATATGGGTCTTGCTTTTGTACCCATTCAGCCAGCCTATATCTTTGGGTTGGAGCATTTAATCCATTTACATTTAAGGTAATTCTCAATATATATGTTCTTGTTGCCATTTTGTTAATTGTTCAGGATTTGGTTTTTTAGGTCTTTTTTCTGTCCTTCTTTTGTTGTCTTCTCTTGTGATTTGATGATTGTCTTTAGTGTTGTGTTTGGATTGCTTTTTCTTTTGTGTGTATCTATTGTAGTTTTTTGGTTTGTGGTTACCATGAGGTTTTGATATAGCAGTCTATATATATACAAGATTGTTTTAAGTTGCTGGTCACTTAATTTCAAATGCATATCCAATCTCCTGCATTTGTACACTCCTCTTCTCACAACTGCTGGTTTTGATATCATATTTGTGTGTGGATGATTTTCTACCTTTACTGCATGTTTGCCTTTATTGGTGAGCTTTACCATTTATAATTTTCTTGTTTCTGTATGTGGCCTTTTCTTTCCCACCTAGAGAAGTTCCTTTAGCATTGTTGTAAGCTGCTTTAGTGGTACTGAATTCTCTTAGCTTTTGCTTGTCTGTAAAGCTTTTGATTTCTCTGTTGAATCTGAATGAGAACCTTGCTGGGTAGAGTATTCTTGGTTGTAGGTTTTTCCCTTTCATCACTTTAAATATATGGTGCCACTCCCTTCTGGCCTTCAGAGTTCCTGCTGAAAAATCAGCTGATAACCTTATGGGGATTCCCTTGTATGTTATTTGTTGCTTTTCTCTTGTTGCTTTTAATATTTTCTCTTTGTCTTTAATTTTTGCAAATATGTGTCTCAGTGCGTTCTTCCTTGGGTTTATCCTGTATGGGAATCTCTGCACTTCCTGGACTTGAGTGAGTGTTTCCTTTCCCATGTTAGGGAAGTTTTTCATTATTATCTCTTCAAATATTCTCTCAGGCCCTTCCTCTCTTCTGGGAGCCTATAATGTGAATGTTGGTGCATTTAATGTTGTCCCAGAGGTCTCTGAGATGGTCCTCATTTCTTTTCATTCTTTTCTCTTTATTCTATTGCACAGCGGTGATTTCCACCATTCTGCCTTTCAGCTCACTTATCTGTTCTTCTGCCTCATTTATTCTGCAATTGATGCCTTCTAGTTTATTTTTCATTTCAGTTATTGTATTGTTCATCTCTATTCGTTTGTTCTTTAAATCTTCTAGGTTTTTGTTAAACATTTCTTGTATCTTCTCAGTCTATGCCTCCATTCTTTTTCCAAGATCTTGGATCATCTTTACTATCATTATTCTGAATTCTTTTTCAGACAGATTGCCTATCTCCACTTCACTTAGTCATTCATCTGGTGTTTTATCTTGTTCCTTCATCTGGAACATATTTCTCTGCCATCTTATTTTGTCTAAATTTCTGTGTTTGTGGGCTGTGTTCCGCAGGCTGCAGGATTGTAGTTCTTCTTGCTTCTGGTGTCTGCCCCCTGGTGGGTGAGGTTGGTCCAGGGGCTTGTGCAGGCTTCCTGATGGGAGGGACTGATGCCGGCCCACTGGTGGTGGAGCTAGATCTTGACCCTCTGGTGTGCATGGCCATGTCAAGTGGCGTGTCTAGAGACAGCTGTGGGCTCACAATGACTTTAGGCAGCCTGTCTGCTGATGGGTGGGGGCTGTGTTCCCACCCTTTTGGTTGTTTGGGCTGAGGCATCCCAGCACTGGAGCCTGCAGACTGTTAGGTGGGGCCAGATCTCGATGCCAAGATGGCACCATGCTGAGAGAGCTCACACCAAGGAATATACCCTAGGGGCCTCCACCACCAGTGTCCTTGCCCCTGCAGTGGGCCACAACCAACCTCCACCACCTCAGGAGACCCTCTAAGACCCGCAGGTAAGTCTATCCCAGGCTCATGTGGAATCACTGCCCTTCCTTGGGTCCCAGTGCACATGAAGACTTGTGTGTGCCCTCCAAGAGTGGAGTTTCTGTTTCCCCCAGTCCTGTGGAGCTCCTGCACTCAAGCCCTGCTGGCCATCAAAGCCAATGTTCTGGGGGCTCCTCCTCCCAGTGCCAGACCCCCAGAATGGGGAGCCTGATGTGGGCTGAGAACTCTCACTCTGTCTAGTTGTAGCTTCTTCATTGTCTTTAGATGTAAAATATGGTTTTTTTGTAGGTACCAGTCCTTCTTGGCCAATGGTTCTTCAGCAGTTAGTTGTGATTTTGTTGTTTTTGTGAGAGGAGGTGATCTCAAGTCCTTTTACTCCACTATCTGAATCATTGCCGAAACATTCTGGAAATGAAGGATGCTAATCTCCTAAGCCCATTTAAAAATACCTTGGAGAAGAATCATGGAGTTCCTCCGATCTGGTTTTCCTTTCTCCTTCTGTTTTATCGCGCTCCGGCCAGTTTGCCATCTACCTTGCTCTAGGATCCCTGTCTCTTAGCTCACTTCCTTTGGTTTTCTGCTTTGCGGAGAAGCATTCATATCTTTCAGGTCTTTTCTCAACGGACCAATATCTGCTGGATCAAGGCTTCTCAAAGCCTTAGCTGCATAAGAAGCCTTCCTTGCTTTTTTATAACATGTCTTGGACATCATTCCATATCAGTACATGAAGAGCCTTCTTATTTTCTTAGATAGCACATGATTTCTGTGGTACAGATATACCATAATTTATTTAACCAATCCCTCACTGATGGTCATTTAAGTTGTTTCCAGTCTTTTTGCTATTATAAACAAAGCTATAAGGAGTCACCTTGTACAGACCTGATTTTTTGAAATGTAAGTTAAAGTCCAAAAGAGGAATTGCTGGACTTTTGCACAATTATAATTTTGATAAATATTGTCAAATCACATCCTTTAAAAAAATTGAAGTGTATTTCATTTGCAATACTATATTAGTTTCAACATAGTGATTCAACATTTGTAAACAGGCACACCTCGGACATACTGCGGGTTCAGTTCCAGACCATCGCAATTAAGTGAATATCGCAATAAAGTGGGTCACACACAAATTTTTTTCGTTTCCCAGTGCATATAAAAGTATGTTTACTGTCTACTGTAATCGGTTCAGTGTGCAAAAGCATTATGTCTAAAAAGATAATGTGCATACCTTAATTAAAAAGTACTGTACTGTTAGGCTTCCCTGGTGGTGCAGTGGTTGAGAGTCCGCCTGCTGATGCATGGGACGCGGGTTCGTGCCCCGGTCCAGGAAGATCTCACATGTCGCGGAGCGGCTGGGCCCGTGAGCCACTGAGCCTGCATGTCCGGAGCCTGTGCTCCGCAGTGGGAGAGGCCACAACAGTGAGAGGACCAAAAAAAGTACTGTACTGTTAAAAAATGCTAACTATCATCTGAGCCTTCAGTGAGTCTTAATCTTTTTGCAATAATAACATCAAAGATCACTGATCACAGATCACCATAACAAATATAATAATAATGGGACAGTTTGAAATATTGTGAGAATTACCAAAATGTGACACAGAGACATAAAGTGAGCAAATACTGTTGGAAAAATGGCACCAATAGACTTACTCAATACAGGATTGCCACAAACCTTCAATTTATAAAAAATGCAATATCTGCAAAGGGCAGTACAATGAGGTCTGCCTGTATATTGTAAGATAATCAACATGATAAGTCTAGTTACCATCTCTTATTGTACAAAGTCAATACAATATTATTGACTTTATTCCCTGTGTTGTACATTACATCCTCGTGACTTATTTATTTTATAACTGGAAGTTTGTACCTCTTAATCCCATTCACTCATTTTGCCCCCCACCCCAACCCTCCTCTTCTCTGGCAACCACTAATCTGTTCTCTGTACTATTTACAATAGCCAAGATATGGAAACAACCTAAGTGTCCAAAGATGGATGAATGGATAAAGAAGATGTCACACACACACACACAATGGAGTAGTACTCAGCCGTAAAAAAAGAAACAAATCTTGTCACTTGCAACAACATGAATGGACCTTAAGGGCATTATGCTTGGTGAAATAAGTCAGACAGAGAAAGACAAATACTGCATGATTTCACTTATTTAAGGAATCTAAAAAACAAAAACAAATTACCAGGACTTTCCTGGTGGTGCAGTGGTTGGGACTCAGAGCTCCCAATGCAGGGGGCCCAGGTTCGACCCCTGGTCAAGGAACTAGATCCCACATGCATGCCGCAACTAAGAGTTTGCATGCCACAAATAAGGAGACTGCCTGGCACAAATAAGGAGCCCACCTGCCACAACTAAGACCTAGTGCAACCAAATAAATAAATAAAGTATTTTAAAAAAAAAACAAATTACCTTCTGTAGAATTTGTATCAATTTACAAATTGAAATGAATGCAAGTGCATTTCCCTTCCCCCCTCACTAACACAATGCACTGGTAAATTTTTTTAATGTTTGCCAATTTTGAGGACATGAGTGTCTCAGTGTAGTTTTTCTTTTGTTTTTTTTTTTTTGTTTTTTTGCGGTACACGGGCCTCTCACTGTTGTGGCCTCTCCCGTTGTGGAGCACAGGCTCCAGACGTGCACGCTCAGCGGTCATGGCTCACGGGTGCAGCCACTCCGCGGCATGTGGGATCTTCCCGGACCGGGGCACGAACCCGTGTCCCCTGCATCGGCAGGCAGACTCTCAACCACTGCGCCACCAGGGAAGCCCTCTCAGTGTAGTTTTAATGCACTTCTCTTATGAGAAATTAGATTTAAGAGTCATTTCCTTTTCTGTGAACCAATTACTTAAAAAAAAAATCTTTTCATCTTTGTATGTTATTTTAAAAGACTGAAACAAATCCCTTAAATATATATATTTAAGGGAAAATATATATATATATATATTTAATGAACAGCATATAGAAGGTCTTGTTCTTGTATCCAATTGGATACTGTCTTTTACTTGGAGTGTTTCATCCATTTACATTTAATGTAATTATTGGTGCGGTTGACTTTCAGTCTAGCAATTTTCTCTGTGTTCTCTATTTGTTCCATCTGCTCTTTGTTCCTTTATTTTTTCCCTTTCCTTTCTTCTTTTGGATAGAGTATATTTTAGAATTACATTTTATCTCCTCTCAACTTTTTAAACAAATAGACTATTTTAAGAGTAGTTTTAGGGTCACAGGAAAATTGAGGGAAAAGTACAGAGTTCCCATATATCCCCTGTCCCCAACATCCCAACATGTACAACCTCCCTCACTATCAGCATCCCACACCAGAGTGGTAATTTGTCATAATGGATGAGTCTATATTTAGATATCATTATATTCTTGGATTTTAAAAAAATTGAAGTATAACTGACTTAACAGTATATTAGTTTCAGGTATACAACATAGTTACTGTTAATATATTGCAAAACAATCACCATCTTCCTAGCTTTTAAACTTCCTTTTTTTGTGTGTTACTCTAAATACTACAATATTCACTTTTATCACAGTCTACTTTGAATTAATATAATATCCCATGTCCTATTACGTAAAACTTGGAACAGCATAATTTCATTTTCACCTTTCCTTCTCTTTGTGCTTTTGTTGTCCTATATTTTATGTCTACATTTATTATAAACACCACCATACATTGTTATTGTTTTTGCTTTAACTAGTCAATAATCTTTTAAACAAATTTTTGTAAACACCCACATATTTACTATTTCTGATGCTCTTTATTCCTTCCTGCAGATCTATGATTCTATCCGGGGTCAGTCCTTTTTAGCCTGAAGAACATCTTTTAGTACTTGTTGTAGTGAAGTTCTGTGTACAACATATTATCCCAGTTTTTGTTTTCCTGAAAATATAGTTATTTGTCTTGAGTTTTGAAGGATATTTTCACTGGCTAAAGGATTCTAAGGTGTCATTTTTTTCTTTTAGTATTTTACAGATGTCATTCTATTATTTTTTGGCTTCCACTGTTTCTGATGAGAAGTCAACGATAATTCTTATTTTTGTTCTCCTGAATGTGAAGTTTCTTTTTTTTCTCTAGCTGATTTTAAATGTTCTCTTTATCTTAGGATTTTGGTAGTTTGACTATGATTGTGTAGGTATGGTATTTTGTATTTAACCTCCTTAAGATGTGCTCAACTTCTTGAATCAGTGGGTTGATGCCTGTCATTTATTTTGGAAAATGTTTGGCCATTATCTCTTCAAATATTTTTCCCAACCATTTTCTCTTTCCTTTCATTCTAGAACTCCAAGTATATTAGACCATTTAACATTGCCCCACAGTTCTTGGATGCTTTGTTCTGTCTTGTTTTAGCATCTTTTTTTTCTCTATGTGCTTTAGTTTGAATGATTTCTGCTGACTTGTTTTTGAGTTCATAGAACCTTTTAATTCTCATGTCCAATATTTCAATAAGTGATTCCAAAGAATTCTTCATTTCAGATACTGTATTTATTTTTTTATTTTTTTTGTGGTACACGGGCCTCTCACTGTTGTGGCCTCTCCCGTTGCAGAGCACAGGCTCCAGACACGCAGGCTCAGCGGCCATGGCTCACGGGCGCAGCCGCTCCGCGGCATGTGGGATCTTCCCGGACCGGGGCATGAACCCATGTCCCCAGAATCGGCAGACGGACTCTCAACAACTGTGCCACCAGGGAAGCCTCAGATACTGTATTTTTCAGTTCAAGAATTTCCATTTAAAATGTTTTGTTTCTATGCTGAATTTCCTTATTTGGGCAAATGTTTTGTCCACCTTTTCCTTTAAACCCTTTAGTAATTTTATATATATTTTATCTTTGCCTGCCAGTTCCAACACCTGGATTATATTGAGTTTGCTGGTATTGACTGTTTTTTCTCTTGACAATGGATCACACTTCCTGCTTCTCTCTATGTCTGGTAATTTTTAAAAATATGTTGGACATTTTGAATGTTAATTGTGGAGATTCTGGCTTATTCTATCATCCTCTGAAGAGTTTTTTTTTTTTTTAATTTATAGTAGGCAGTTAAATAACTGGAGGATTATCTCAATCTTATTGGGAACTGATTTTAGACTTTGTGAAGATGAGTCTATTTCAGCTTTACCTATAGTCCTAGGGTAAAGCCCTTACATCTAGGCTGTAGCCTTTCTGGATTTTCAGCTGAATTCTCAGAGTATTCACTAAGGTCACTCCTCTTTGGATGGCTCACAACTCCAATAGAACTCCAGCACTGAGACCTCTGAAATCTCTGCTCAGCCCTCAGCCTCCAAACACATTTTCTGCTAGGCCTTGTGGAGTCTTGCCCTCTGCGTGAACACCTTAGCATTTAGCTATGGACCTTAGGGAATCCCTATGCAAATTTTGGGATTCCATCTCTGCTGCTTTTTCTCTGTGGTTCATTCTTCTTCGGTTATCTCCTCACAAATTCTTGCTGTTTTAGCAACCCTAAACTCTGAACTCTCTTGACCACCCAGTGAGACTCTAGCTCTTTGCTTGGAATCTCCTTCCCTTTGCCATAGTTTAAACATTACCCCTAGCCAGAAGGTCAGGGTGAACGTGGAGGTCAGCTTTGTGTGTTTCCCTTCTCTTAAGGATCGTAGCCTTGCATTGCCTGTGGTCCAGTGCCTGATAATGTTTGTTGCATATATTTTGTCCAGTTTGGTTTACGTTTGTTTATGTCAGGCAGATAAGTCCAATGCCAGCTACTCTGCCATGGATAGAACCAGAAATTTCTCCTATTCTTCTCTGATCCCTTTCCAGTTAAGCCTTTATCCTCCAGACTCCACCCTTTCCAAGGTAATAATTGACCTCTACTTTGCCAATCTAATCTTCACTACAAGGTCTCATCTAACCCGAACAAGCAGCATCGTTCCCCGTTGTTGATCACTCTCTTCTTCTTGAAACCCTTTCTCCCCCACCAACTTGGCATCCAGGAAACCACTGTTTTTAACTTTTCCTCCTACTTCAGTCTTCGTTGCTGGTTCTTCCTCATCTTCTTGGCCTCCAAATGTCAGAAAGCCTCAGAGCTCACTATCAAATCTCTTCCTGTCTCCATCCACGTTCTCCTCAGTTACTCATTGAGTCCCAAGGCTTTCCATAACCTCTACACATTCATAATTCTTAAATGTATATCTCCAGCCTGAATCTCTGCCCTGAAATGCAGACTTGGAGTTCCAATTCCTTCTTCAACTTCTCCACTTGAAAGTCTGAAAAGCATCCCAAACTTCCCATGTCCAAAACAGAACTCATGATTTCTTCCTTCACAAGCCTGTCTCTCCCTTGGTCTTACCCATCTTAATAAATAACTTCAATCTTCCAGTTGTTCAGGCCAATACTTTTGGAGTCATCCTGGGAACTTCTCTTTTACTCAAATTCCATACCCAATCCACCAGAAGATTTTGTCGGCTCAACATAGAAATCTACCCTCTATTATCTCTCTTCTGGATCATTGAAATAGCTTCCTAAACAGGTTCCTTGCTTCCACTCTTGTCCCCTGTCTCAGTCAGGGGCACAGCAGGTTATAGACGGTATACTCAGAGGATATGATTGCACAGAGGTCATCAAAGGAGCTGATTACAAGTTGTGGGTAGGGTCAAGGGTACCAACAAGAGATGGTGAGATATCTCACCGTCTAGGACAGGTGAGAGTTATAGATGCTAAAAAGGGCCACCTGATGGAAGCCATGGCCTTTGGTAGAAAGAGTCAGTTATTGGCAAACTACAGCCCAACAGAGAGAGAGCCAGGGGAGTCTCTCACCTCCTGCTGCTGTCTCCCATTGGCTGAACCTAACTGGAAGCCAGAGTGTTGGGAGTCCTTTGGAAGAGTCCATGGAAATTAGCCTCCCAAGGCAGAGAGCAGGGTGGGAAAAGGAGTGGTGGGTTTAGAGGACAAATGGGGAATAGCCATCAAACCCTATCTCAGCCCCACATACACACACAGCATGGTCCTTTCTCCACATAGCAGTCAGAGTGATCTGTTCACTATAGCAAACCAGAGGGCAGAGCAGAGCAGCAAGATGGATGGAACCTGGGTCTGTGAAACACTAAATGGAGCACATCTGCCTGTCAACAAGGAAACCTCATCTTGGTTACATAAACGAGAAACAAACCTCTATTATGTTTGAGTTAAAAATATTTGGAGTCTATTTGTTACAACAGTTTAGTCCATGTAACTGATACTTCTGTAAAACAAGGGTCACAGAAGTGTCATCTCCATAGGGTAGTTGGGAGAATTAAATAACATATAATTGCTTAGAGCAATGCTTGGCATATTAAGTTCTCAAGCAATGCTAACAGTTATTATTTAATATTTGAAATGAATACAGAATCATGCTATTAATAATTTTTTTAAATGCCTTGTTATAAGGTTTAGGGGATTTTTCTAGAGAATGGATGAACTGTGGAAGGTCTGTGTATAAATGGGAATGGAGAATTATAGCCTCCCCCCACCAAGAAGCTCCTGGCTCCCTTGACCTCCAGGCAAAGAACCCAGGAGAAAAAAGAGTTTGTCCCACCCCCTCTCCTGAGCAAAGCACCCACACTGGGATCACACTGTGGTAGCCAGTCTCCAAAGATGGCCCTAAGGGACCATGCCTCCCAACATCTACCCCCCTGGGTGTCCCCTCCCACACTGAATCTGGGCTGGCCCATGACTCAACTTAGGATAAGGTGCGCCCGCTCCAGGTTAATGCCTTAATAAGGACCAGCACCCTCCACTTTTGGGAGCCCTGAGTCGTGATAAGTAGCTTGGTTATCCTGTGGGATAGACCACGTGGAGGGGTCACCTGGACAGGGAGAGACCCTGAGACTCTGGAGGGACGGAGAGAGAGGCCCAATCGCCCTGGTGACCCAGGTGAGCCCAGCCTTCCCAGTGGCCCCACAAAAATACCAGATTTATGCATGAGCCACGCGGAAGCTCTCCAGCCCAGTGGAGCCCCGGATGGTGGCCTCTCCCGCTGACATCGCACAAAGCAGAAGATTCACCTCGCTGAGCCCAGTCAACCCTCAGAAGCAAGTGATAATAACATGGTGGTTGTTTTAAGCCATTAAGTTCTGGGCGTTTTGCTACGTGGCAGCAGGTAACCAAACAGCCACCCAAACCGTGTGAGCAGCATTTGCTGCCTTGAATTTCCAGCTCCCCCAGCTGCTCTAATTGCAGGGGAAACCAAGGGTGATGTTGCAACCGGAGGCTCCGGCTGGGGTGGAATTCTCCAGGCGCTCTTTGCTGGAGGTGGGGGGAGCCTGGATCCTGCCCCCTCGCCTGCCCGGGAGGCTGAGCTCCTCTGCTTGTCGCCATTCCTCTTCTTGATTGGCACTTTAATGAGGGCAGAAGGGGCTGACCCCCTGCCAGGGGGCCAGTTCATGCCCCGTTTATCTCACAGCTCCGGGCAGACTAGAACAACACTGCAGGCGAGCGGCCGGCCAGGAGCCCCGCCCTCGGTGATGGATTGAGTGACCGCGGCGAGTTGGCAGCTGAAGTGCGTGGTGGCTGCACTGTCCTGTCAGCGTGCCACAAAGGAGCCCGGCCTGGCCAGCCCGCTCTTCCCGGGGCCAGGGAAGAGTGACAGCAGCTCCCAGGGGGCCAGTTCCCTCCGCCCACCCTCCCCCAGCGCCAACGCCAAGTTCCAAAGGATAGGCCTGGAGATGGAGCCCAGTCCTGGGGTCCAGGGGGGGCAGTGCATGGGGGTGGGGTGGGGAATTCTGGGCTTGCAGGATTGTGTAAAACTGGTGGACAAAACTTCTTCCTCTCCGGCTCCTGGCTTCAGCGTCCAAGACTGGGCTGGGTTCTCAGCAAACACCCCTCCTCCTGGCTGTTTCATGGATGGGCTCTGGAGTCCGGCAACCTGTGGGGGATCCCACCTGGGCCTTTTGTCTAGCTGTGCAACCTTGAATGAGTTTGACAACCTCTCTGAGCCTTAGAGCTCTCATCCGTAAGAGGCTAATACTGCTTCTGTCTCCATCACCACCAGGTTCTTGTGAGGATGACATGAGATCTGCTGGCAGAGCCTCCCTGCTAGAAGGCAGGGTCCTATGAGAAAGGCCTCAGTTTACCTGGTTATCTCTGACCACCTCCCTGGTACGCAGGCCGGTGCTGAATGACAGGCTGAGAGCAGCCACTGATGGCAAAGCCCCCCGCCCACCAGCTGCTGTCAGGAACCGTCACCAGGGACCATACAATTGGTACCATGCCCTGCGGGTAGGGGTGAACCCATTTTACGCATGGAGAAACTGAGACTCAGTGAGGTAAATCTGCTCAGGGTCCCACAGAGAGTAGAGACAGATCATGGATTCCAACCCAGAGCTGTCTGGCTCCAAAGTCTGTGGCGACGTCCCTAAGGCCCCGAGTTATGGGCTGGAATTTCCCGGCAAGGATGCGTGGGGAGCCAGTGACAGCCCCTGGGCTCTTGCAGAGCGGTTCACAAGACACACTGCAGATGGCGAGGTGTCCAAGGGGGCGGTCATGCTCATCGTCCTGGGACCACAGAATGAACCTGAGGTCTGAGCTGTTCCCTACACCTCAAGGGGAGCAGGGACCACCCAGGGAAACGCAGCCCCTCCAGCTCAGGGGAGTCACAGTGGTCTGGTCTTAGCCAGGGTCCCTGGGTCTGGGGTCCTCCCACCAAGCCCGTGCCCAGGACAGGACAGTCATGGGAGCCCCTGCTGCTTGGTCCTTAGAGCTGGATAGGGGAGAGGACAGAGCTGGACGGAAGGCTCTTCAGATCCCAGCGAGCCCTGGAAGGGGAGGAAGGGGCCTGCCCGGGCCTCCCTGGAGGGGAAAGAACCGGCCTCCATTTGGAACAAACTTCACCTCCCTGTGAACTCCCAAAGGCGGGAGGCCAAGCCGAGGTCAGAGAAAGTAGCAGGGCGACAGTGGGGTCATATGGCCCTCCATGCTCTCTGCCTCGCATCCCCCCAAAATGGATGTCTGCTCCTCGGCTCTCCTGACACCTCTCCCACCCATCAGATAAGAGATGAGCAGCCCAGGTGGGGCAGGAGCAGATGGGGACCTGAGGGTGGGCTGAACCAAGAGAGGGGTTCCCTACACACTGACCCAGCATACTGCGAGGGACCCTGCCTTTCAGCCCAGCTCTGGACCCGGCTGCGTGGGGGCTTGAAACTGCTGTTCCCTTTATCACCCTCCATCTCTGTGGGGTTATCTGGTTAAGGATAACGAGGGGCCATCTCTGCTCACCTGGTTGTCCCCAGTCCCTAGCAGACCGCCTGGCACACGGTAGATGCTCATAAATACTCTTTAACTAGATGCTGTTTGGCCAGTGTGCATCTCCCAGTAGACGGTGGGCTCCACTGGGGCAGGGACGTGTCTGTTTCACTCACCATTATATCCCCAAACTCAGAGTCTTGCACATAGAAGGCTTCAGAGTCAGTAAGTAAATAAATGAATTTGCTGCAAAAGAAAAAAGAAAGCGAAAACGGCAGCCACAAGAAAATCAAGAAAACTGACCTAGATTGGGGCAAGAGCCCCTCAGAATGAGGCGATTCTGAGGGCTTTCATTTCAAAGGAATTATGGTACATGCTTCAATGAGTCCAGTCCCCGGGGAAACATGACATCAGGAAAGCTGACTGAGCCCAAGACAAAATCAGCTGAATTACTCTGACTGGTAAACCTCCAGACCCACTTTGTTTCTGCCCACTTTGTTTCAGACACTGCTGGGGGGAAAGGGGGCTCAAATGTCACCCAGAACACCTCTGGGGAAGGAACAGATGTCAAAACCCAACAACTTTGCAATAGTCTAAATTTTGTGAACAAAGTCAAATGTCAGGAAACATGAGGTTAAGGAAGAATGGCTGCAATATATAAAGAGTTCATTAACATAAACAAGAAAAACATCGAGTCCAACATGTGTGAGCAAAGCACATGGAAATATCATTCACATACAAAGAAACCGGAGTCAAGTAGTTGGCATTCATTACCCTGTGGTAAGCGCTGCCTTAAGAGCTTTACACTGTAAAAGAATACAGCTAGAGGGCTTCCCTGGTGGCGCAGTGGTTGAGAGTCCGCCTGCCGATGCAGGGGACACGGGTTTGTGCCCCGATCCGGGAAGATCCCACATGCCGCGGAGCGGCTGGGCCCGTGAGCCATGGCCGCTGAGCCTGCGCGTCCGGAGCCTGTGCTCCGCAACGGGAGAGGCCACAACAGTGAGAGGCCCGCGTACTGCAAAAAAAAAAAAAAAAAAAAAAGAATACAGCAAAAAAATCCAACCAACAAATGTGAAGTTTGGTGACTGTGACATGCTCCTAATTTTTTCTGTATTATCTATGAAATTCGGTAATCCTTTTGTTTGTCCCAAGAAGACTCAAGCATTCCTGTTTTAATTAAATCTCTTCAACCAAGCAGGTTTCTGCAGGATATAATTCTTGCATTCAGGTGTGAAAGTCTGGAAACAATCTATATATTCACAACCCTGACATCTGTGTCTGGGATAAAATTAATTTATTTCTGAGTTGTCTGGGTTCTGCAGGTAACGTAATTACAGGCACATCTTGTTTGGTTACGCTTTGCTTTATTGCACTTCTGCAGATATTGAGGTTTTTACAAACTGAAGGTTTGTGGCAACCCTGTGTTGTCAGGTGATGGTTAGCATTCTTACCAATGAAATGTTTTTATTTAGTTTTTTGTTCTGTTTTGTTTTTCATTGGAATATAGTTGATGTACAATGTTGTGTTACTCTCTGCTCTACAGGAAAGTGAATCAGTTATATATATGTATATCAACTCTTTTAGATTCTCTTCCCATATAGGTCATTACAGAGTACTGAGTAGAGAATAAAATGTTTTTAAATTAAGGTGTGTACATTGTTTTTTTAGACATAGTGCTATTACACATGGTATAGACTACAGTATAGTATAAACCTAACTTTTATATCCACTGGGAAACCAAAAAATGCATGTGACTCACTTTATTGTGATATTCACTTTATTTTGGTGGTCTGGAACTGAGCCCAAGATATCTCTGAGGTGTGCCTGTACTATTGTATATTCAAGTTACCTTTAAAAGACTCATTTAGGGAAGTTCTGAGAAATACTGGAAATATGAAAATGGATTGTAAGCTCTTGGCGCAAAGACCATGCTTTGATTTTGGTACTTTGAAAGTGCTGCCTGTGCTCAAGTTCGCATAAATATGTAAATAAAAATAAAGTGAGTGGCTGAATTAGAAAAAAATAAAGATCACAATAATGCCATGAGGAGGTGGTATTATCCCGTTTATATCTGACAGTCTGGGGCTCTGAGGTTAGTCAATTAGCTGGCCAAGCTCCCCTGCTCTGAACCACCGTGTTGGAAAGGTTTATCATCACTGGTAATCCAAGAAGAACAGATTTAAAAAAAAAAAAAAAAAAAGAAGAAGAGCAGATTAAGGCAGCACCAAGAGACTATATTTACTAAGTTAGCAAAAAGAGTGTTTGTAAGGCCACACCCAGCCTTGGCAAGCATACAGAGAAGTTCATATCTTTCCTCTGCTGCAGGTGGCATTGCAAACTGGTGTCACCCTTTTGAAAAGCAGTGCGATGACACCCAGAAAAAATGCCACAAGACTATTTATGTTCTTGGTCTATGTAACCTCTGTTGGAATTCTTCCCAAGGAAACGGTTTTGAAGATGCAAACGCCACAGCTGCTAAAATATTCATGGTTGCATTGTTGACAATGGAGAAAAATCGGACACAACTTATACGTCCATTAGCAAAAGAACTTACCAAAAATATGGGAGAGCCACATGAAGGAATAGTATAAAGCCATTAAAATGAACTGTAAAGTGAGAATTTCGAAGATTATGTGGAACTCCAAAAAACATCTATTAAAATGCTAAGTAAAAATTGTAAATCGTAAACATAATTTAAAAAACTGTGGCGATATACAAATTTGTCTGTGCTGGGTCCTGAGGACCATTTGTAAGCAAGAAAATAGTACTTGTTAGGCAGTTGGTAAGTGCCCAATACATATACTTTTTCATCTTTTTCTTTCTTGTCACGACACCATCTTTTTAATAATACTAAATAAATATTTAAGACAATGAACGCATGGATGGACCATCTGCTCTGGGAAGCCCCTGGCCCAGGAACTGTGGGAAAGGCAGGAAGCAGAAAGGTCATCAGGCCCCAGGGAAATCCCACTGTTTGGCGGGCCTGGCCTGAAAGGGAACCTGTTTCTTTGGGGGGCAGGATGCTGATGGCCACAATGGCCCATTTTTAAATAGTCAGCTCTCTTTGAAGGATCACATGAGTGTTTGCCCTCATTCATTCATTCATTCATTCACTGACTCATTTACTCATTCAGCATAGCTGAACGGGGCACGTCCCCTGGGACAGATCCAGCTGTCATGGGGCCGTCAAAGGAAGGCAGCCCTGATGTAGGGAGATGTCTACTGAGACCTAAATGCCTTTTAACATTATTTTAGGACTTCCCTGGTGGTGCAGTGGTTAAGAATCTGCCTGCCAATGCAGGAGACACGGGTTTGAGCCCTGGTCCGGGAAGATCCCACGTGCTGCGGAGCCACTAAGCCCATGCGCCACAACTACTGAGCCCACGTGCCACGTCTACTGAAGCCTGTGTGCCTAGAGCCCGTGCTCCGCAACAAGAGAAGCCACTGCAATGAGAAGCCTGCGCACCGCAATGAAGAGTAGCCCCCGCTTGCCACAGCAACTAGAGAAAGCCTGTGCGCAGCAACGAAGAGCTAACGCAGCCAAAAATAAATAAATAAACTAATAATTAATTAATTTAAAACCCCATTATTTTAATTTTTAAAAAGAATGAATATGTATTATTTTATAATTAGGAAACACAGAGCTAATTTCATATTAGGAGACAAAAGTAGGATTCCCTGAAATGGGTGTGTGTGGGGGTCTTTTTGTAGGATAGACACATTTTCATCCTTTTCACTCTGGGTCCAGTTATCTGGCCCAAGTCCCGTGGCCCTGGTCTAGGATTATGGGGTGATGTCCATGGGGTCCACCCCCAGCAGTTCCCTGTCCACAAGCTGCCAGGCTCCCAGTCCATCCCCAAGGATCAGGTAGGAAGGAATGACTCTATCCATGAGCAGAGCCCCTCTCTTAGGGCTGCAACTCAAGGGGACCAGCTTCTCTACATGACTGGGACTGAAACTGGATATATCTGCTTAATGGGAAAGACGGTTCTGGGTCCAACAGTGGAGCAGGCAGCGTCTCAGAGCCCACAGTCACAGAGAGATGCCCTTCCTACAGACGTCTCCGGCCTTCAGCCCTGAATGCTTGCCCAGTGGGGAGACGAAGCGAACAGGCAGCAGGGACCAAAGCACTCAGGTCTCCACTTCCTCCATGGGGCGTGGGCAGCATTCAACCGTCTGTGGTGGCGAGAAGGAGGGCCAAGTGCTCGAGCTTTCCCGCTGAGCCGCAAGTTCACCTCTTCCCCTCCGCCCGCTCCCGGACGATGCTTCCTTCCCAGGCAGCCGTATGCTTAGACTCTTCCTCAGTCTTTTGGAAGGTCAGTGTTGAGTTCCCATTTTACAGGGACCTAAACTGAGGCTTCGGGGACCGGCCCCTCTGCCGTGGGTAGGACCACACAGTGGGCCTGTCGACGAGACAGGCCCAGCGAGGGTAATCCACCAGGAGGGCCAAGGGCAAGTGTAAGGTTAGGGCCTTGGCCTGGCTCTGACGCTGCCCCTCGGCCCTGTGCTGCGGGCGCCCAGCTCTCCACCTCACCCCACGCTGCCCCCTTTACGAGGTGGTCCCCTCCTTACATCATTCTGACCTCAGCTCAGATGTCACCTCTTCCTTCAGGCCGTCCTGACCAGCCCAGTCAGTCTGATATTTGCCCAGTGGCTGGTCTGTGTACCTGCCTGTCTGTCCATCCACCTGCGGCCATCTCTCTGTCTGTCTCACCTGCCAGCCCCTCCCACACTAGTTCTGCCCCGCGATGGTGGGCCCCCCGCCTGGCTCACTCTCTCTGTGTCCCCGGCGCCAGGCCCAGTGCCCAGCACTCAGCAGGCATTCAGTCCCGACATGCCACGGACAGAATGAATAGCAGGCCACTTCCAGAGCCACGTCCCGACTGGGTGGCCTGCCCTTCACCTCCTGGCCCCGCGCCCCCGTGCTGTCGGGCCGTGAATTTCCTCTGGGCACCATCTGTGTGTCCAGGCTGGGCAGCCACCGGTGAATGGGACAGTGGGAGGAGATGGCTGGGTGACTGGGCCTTGGGACCCCCCCCCAGCTCTTCTGAAGACCCCTTTCCTGTGACCTTGCCGGGGGTCCGCCCGACCGCCATGCCCTCCTCTGCACACGCTTGGCAGCCTGATAGCCCGAGGCCGTTTCTCTCCTCAGGCCCGGCTCCGAAAATGCTCCGGTGAATGGCTGTTGCTTGGGGGGGACCCCTCAAGCCGGCTTTGCCAGAGGGAGGGCGTCTCCCTTTGCTCCCTGAAGAGGGAGCTGGTCTCCCGAGGGGCGGCTCAGGCTGGAAACGAGCAAAGCGAAGGCGGGCTGGGTAAAGGGTCCCCAGACCTCCAGGTGAGACAGCCGCCCGCTCTCCCAGAACCGCACGCCCCTGCCTTGGTGAGGACGCTGGGCAAGGGGAGGGAAGGGGGGTGCTCTGTCTTTCCTGCCCCAGTCTGGCCTTCAGGCTTGTCGGAGCCCTGGGGTTTCTAAATGGATCTCGGCAGCGCCTCAAAGGGCCTGCGGCCCGGAGCCTGTCCTGGGCTTTCTCCCTCCTCACCCTCTCACCTGGGGTGGCAGTAGTGGTGGCTGGGGAAGAGGCAGGTGACAACCCCCCCGCCCCCCCGAGAGGTGACAGCCTCAGGGCGGGAGCTGCCGCCACCTGAGAGTGGGCGAGGAGCAGGTTAGCTGGGTGAAAAGTTCACCGTGAGGGGAGCTGTCTGTTTCCCTCGCTTAATTTATCCACTATTTGGCTAACCTTGCGCTGAACCCAGGCCCCGAGACCCCTCTCCTCTCTCCCCCGCCTCTCCACTGGGCTTCCGAGCCCCGCCACCAGACCTCCCGCCCCGCGCCCAGAGGCGGGGGCCACGCTGGCCTTGAAGAGGCCTCGGGCCCTCGGGGCGCCCCGGGGGAGAGGCTGGCGGCCCGGCCAGGTGGTTATTTATGACCTGAACCTTCCCATCCTTAGTAACCAAAATAAAGTCCAGTTGCTGGCAAGGTCCAGGCCTCCAAACGCCAGACATGGGTTGAGGGAGGGCTCAGAAGACACCCCAGCCCTCCCGCCTCCTCCAAACACACAACTGCTCCGGAGACAGTGACCTTTCCTTGGGGGCCATCTGTCATCCTGGCCTGGGGCAGAAGCCGGATGCATGGACCAGCCGGTCGCAGAGGGGAGGCCAGCCTCCTTCTCTGGCCCGGGGATGGCCCCTGGTCCCAGCCTTCCGCCTGTCCTGGCCTTCCGGTAGACCCTCCCTCATCCCAGCCTCCTTCTTCTGTGGGGTGGGGATGTGAGGGGGAGGAAATAAAGAGGGAGAAAGGTGCGGCGAGGAAAGGCCAGGAAGGGAGTGGGGAGGGGAAAGGGCAGCCATCGCGGCAGTGACAGCCACCCCCGGTGCTGCACAAGAGTGATCTCCTGAAATCCACGTGGCAGCCTCACTCGTGGCTGAGAAGATGGGGCTGGGTTGGGTTCCAAGCGGTTCATGACAGAGCGAGGATTCCAGCCTGGGTCGCTCTGACCCCAAGGCCGGGCTCTCAGCCACCGTACTCTCCCGTTCTTACTTTTCATACTTTCATTAAAATCTCTTTTTAGCAACTATAAAAGTAACACGTGTCACAGCAGCGGGTGGAAACACAAAGATGCATAAAGAATGAATTGTCCCATCGTCCCCCACTCCTCTCTCCCCACATCTCAGGGGTCTGTCCTCTGCTTTCTCCGCAGCATGTACAGGCGCACACAGGTGTTCTAGGCACAGGCGCACGTGGACGCGTGGGATGTGAGCGGACGGGGAACCTCTGTTTTGTGCGATGACGCGGCATCCCACGTCCACACCACTCTGCAGCTATCGTACTAACAGTACAGTGTGCCGGCAGCCCCCAGCCTGTCCGTCCCGTCTCCAGTGATGCCTCAGATGGCCCACTTCTCTACACCTGCCCCCTCCTGCTCTGGTTCACCTCCAGCTCTCAACCCAATTACTGAACTGCTCCTCGCTTCTGCCCACGTCCCCCCCACAGTGAGTTTTCTCTGGGTCCAGAATGATCTTTCTAAAATTCAAGTCTGCTCACGGCAGTGCCCCACTTTAACGCCTTCTCCCTCGGGAGAAGTTCCCAGATCTTTACCGTGGCCCATTGTGTCCTCTCTGATTTGGCTTCCCTGACTCTCCGGAGCCCTCGTGGCCCCTCGCCCGTGCACCCCTCACTCCAGCCGCTGCTCATTCCCCTCAGCTCTTCCTCAGCTGCATCTTCCCTCTCCACTCCTCCTGTGGGAGCCTCGCCTGGGTCTCAGCTTACATGTCAGCTCTCTGGACGCCATCCCCACCCCGTCTAACACATCATGACTCGAGCCAGGCTCCTCTCCCCGATGGGCTGAAAGCTCAGTGAGGACAAGTTGTGTCTGTTAAGTTCACTGCCACCTGCCAGTGGCTGACCCAGGGCGGCCTTTCAGAGCTATTTGTTGGTAGCTGAGTGACAGCAAATGAACAGGGGCAAACCATGCACCCATTCTAACGTTTCCTGAATCCCTTCATTCCAGGACCACCGTACCCCGGCTCCCAGAGAGCACTACTGGCCCCAAATGGCCTCTTGCTGCTGCTGGACAGGGGCTCCTGCCACCACGCGGGGGCAAAACCTTTGTATGCACCTCAGCCTCCCTCTCCCGGGGTGGGGAGTGACCGTGCCAGGCAGAGGCAGGGCGGGACGGCGTCAACCCCAGAGATCTCCCTTCCAGACCTCAGGCGGCCCCACGAAGGACTGCCAGACGGGACTGGTCACATGCCAAGCAACGAGCCAGCCAACGGCCCACCGGGCCACCCGCTGATTGCAAGTCAGAGGGGCCAGCAGTCAGGCGCAGGGCCGCCAACGACCTGTCACCACACGGGCCAACTGTCCATCAGGAGAGGCCCAAGTCCCACCCTGGGAGCTCAGGACTGCCCATCAGAGCATGGCCAGCTGCCACTCCAAAAGGCCCAGGGGCAAGTCAGAGAGTCCACCGATGGTCATTCTGGTGACAGTTGTTTTTGCTACCCAGTATCCTTTCTTGCTTCTCCTGGCCAGGGCTCCCCATTGGACCTTTGGGGAACCACCCGTCTCCAATTCTCAGCCCATGTGTTTCAAAGGGCTAGATTCCCTCACTGGCTGCAAAGATCAATCCCATGACTCAGGACTGGCCAATCAGAGCATTGCATTCCTCTTGCCACTGTGATTGGTTCATGTGGCTCAAATGAAGCCAAGCAGAACCAATCAGAGCTGACTCTGGATGACTAGAAAGACACAGTGTCTCTTTTTTCCTTCTGCCTTTGAACGTGGGATGGTGTGAGGCTGCCGCTGAGGAGCCAGCTTATCCTCACTAGGACAAGATGTCTGAGATTGAAGCCAGCCTAGAGGATGTGGAATTGGAGGACAGAGAAACTGGTTCCTGAAGCAGGTCCTGGAAACACTGCTTGCACCCCTGGATCCAGCCATACCTGAAACTGATTATCATTTGGCTTTCCACTTATTTGAACCAATAAATTCTCCCTTTTACCTAAGCAGGGATCATTGTGGGTGGGACCAACAGTCACGCAGGGATTCTGCCGGTGTTCCACGCTGGTCAGGGTACCAGCCCTTGTCTGAAGCTCAGGGCAGTTCTAGGGGAACTCCTGGCTGAAAGCCACAGACAAACGGGCTCCATGTTTGCTCTCCCTGCTCCTGGCTGCTGAGGCGTGCGCATGCGACGTTGACTCCCCCAGTCAGACGTTCCCCCAGCCTTTGACCCAAGCAAGTGATGCGGAGAAGTGGGGTGGGGGTATTTCTCTTCAGCGGCTGCAGCAGCAGGGACTCTTCAGGGCCAGCAGGGTGGCCCAGGGTCCAGACCTTCCTGTGGCAGGATCTGGGGGCTGCGGGCCATTTGTATCCCTTGGTAGCTGCCCAGTTGTCAAGCCCAGTTTTGGGTCTGCCGGGCCGCTCTGAGCTCCCAACAGCCTCTCTAGAAATTCTGCAGGTAGAGTCTGCATCCGTTGCTGAAGCCACCAATCCCTTGTGCTCTCAGGGAGGGGCTGGGGACTGGGGTAGACATGGAAGGGAGCGGCTCTGAGCTCGTAGACTCCGGCCCGGTTCACCACTGTTCATGCCCTGAGCTGACACTTCGTGGACAGTTAGTGTCCCTCAAAGCACCTGGCAGAGTGCTGGGAACACTTTACGAGCTCAGAAATTGGTGAAGGGGAGCAGTTTGCTCATGGGCGCCAGTTTTGTGCCTTGGGGGCTAGAGAGCGTGTGTCTGAGGAAGGGCTGGGGCACTGAAGTAGTGGATACTCCCTGCCTCCCAGGCCCATGGTCAAAGAGGGCAGGGCTGGCCCCAGCGAGCTCTGCAAGGAAACCCACCTTGAACACGTCTGGTCACCAGAGGACCTCAGATGCCCGCCTAGGCTGGTCCGGCTGGGCCCACCTGCAGCCCAGGGGCAAGCAGCTGGGCCAAGAGGTGTTGGAATCTGGCAGTGACACGGACGTGGATCGGCCAGGAGGAGTCCCGGCGGCCTGGCTGCATAGCGATGAATAATGGCAAGTATTGTACTCCACTCTCGTTACACACAGCCATCCCTTGGTATCCACGGGGGGCGGTTCCAGGACCCCCAGTGGATACCAAATTCTTGATGCCCAAGTCCCAGGTATGAAATGCTGTAGTATTTGCATAAAACCTACGCACGTCCTCCATCCTCCTGTATGCTTTAAATCATCTCTAGATTACTTATAACATCTGATACAATGCAAGTGCTATGTAAATAGTTGTAAATATAATGTAAATGCTATGTAAATAGTTGCGGGGCCAGCAAATTCAAGTTTTGCTTTTTGGAACTTTCTGGAATTTAAAAAAATATATTTTTGATCCATGGTTGGTTGACTCAGCGGATTCGGAACCCATGGGAATGGAGGGCCAACTGTTCTAGGCTTCTTATTCAAGAAGCTGTGAAACCCAGGGGTTAAGCACAAGGGCTTTGCAGCTAGACTCTGGGGTTCAAATCCCAGCTCTGCCACTTACTAGCGTGTCATAAGCCTCAGGTGGTTGGGTGACTGCATCTCTCGCTGCCTCCATTTCCTGTATTGAAAGGTTTTAATTATTAAATATATATGAAGCACTGAGGGTCTATTATGTACCAGGCACAATTAACTTATTACTTTTATTATAAAATATATATAACATAATATAAATGTATTAATTTATAATATGCTTGGTAGTTATTAATTTACTTGGTACTTAATTATAATTTACTTGGTATTTATTAATACCAAGCACACATGCATTAATCATTATGTGTTTTACTTCCTTTATTTTCACAAACAACTCAATAGAGGATAGGGCTATTGGTCCCATCCTACAGACGAGGAAACTGAAGTTCAGGGAGGTTAAGTTACCTGCTCAAGGTCTTGGAATCTCAGCCCGAGGAGCTGAGATCCAAAGTCCAGCCTCTCCCCTTCACTGCATGCTCCATGGCTCTGGCTCCCCCAGGCCGGCAGCTGGCCCTCAGTCAGTGGGGACCCAACAAGGCTGAGAAGGTGAGAGCCAGGCCAGAACCCCCAGCGAGAAGCCCACTGCTATGGGGGATACCTCGTGGCATTTGGGGGATGCTCTGCCTTGTCTCACTCTGCACAGGCCAGGGCTGTGGACATTAATGTGGCCAAGACCAGCCCCGGGCCCCGGCTGTGCTCAAGGTCCCCAGTGTGACCTCCCCAAGCAGGATCCAGTTACATGGAAACAGCAGCAAGGAACAAACACAGTTTGTGCTTCCTCTGAGTGCTTATTTCCTTTGTCTTGTGAACACTGAAAACTGAAAAGAATGATCGGGATTTGTTTGGGGGGGGGGGTGACAGGACGGGTAGGCAGGCCAGAAAATTCTGCAGCATTGGCTCGACTCACCAAGAGGGCGGCATGAGGAAGTTTTCAAACTGAGTCCAAAGAAAGAGAAAGTCAAGGGATGGCCTGGCCGGTCCAAGGGGCCTGAGGCCTCCTGGATCACTGGCTTCTGCTTGAGGGTCAAGGGCCCACCCGTGGGGGCAGAGGCTTCACTCCCAGGTCCTGCTACTGGCCTCTCTGTGGTCAGACCACCGAACTCCTCCGCTCCTGTGTCAGTAATTCCGGCTCCCACTGCTCCGGGCTGTGATGCAAAAGAAACGAAGAAAATGTGTGTAGACCAGAGGTTTTCTGCTGCGGGTGAATTAGCTCCTTGGGGACATTTGCAGAAATGTTTTTGGTTGTCCCAACTAGGAAAGGAAGGTGCTACTGGCATCGAGTGAGTAGAGACCAGGGATGGTCCCAACTTCCACAGTGCACAGGACGGCCCCTGACAGAGTGCCACTGGGAGACATGCTGGGGTGGTGCCTGAACATGTGACCATCAACGTTGGCTTTATTATTCAGGGGCCCGTGTGGGTGTATACATACAGGAAGGTGGTTGTGATGTTGACTGTCTCTGACAAAGGTTCCGCCCCTCTTCACTCAGACAGCAAATATTTACCGAGTGTCGCCTGCACCTTGAACTCTCCTAGGTCCTGAGAGAAGGTGGACCTGCCCTTGGGCTCCTGGAGTGGCTGTTGAGAGGGGAAGAGACAGCCAGACAGACCAAGAGAGCAAGCAAATAGTAAAGACCCGATATGCCGGGGAAACGACTGTGGTAGACGCGTACGATGGGAGATTTTTTTAGCCACGCGAAGGAACAAAGTCCTGCCACGTGCTACAGCTCGGAGGATGAACCCTGGAAACATTATGCTAAGTGGAAGAAGCCAGACACAAAAGACCACATCCTGCGTTTATGCTCCAAAATCTGTTTGTGGCGACAGTTGCACAACCCTGTGAGTACACTAAGCGCCATTGAATTGTACGCTTTCAATGGGTGTGTTGTGTGGTGTGTGAATTATATCTTAATAAAGCTGTTATATATAAAAATAATAATAATGGCAAATGGTGAGACGGGTGATGAAGGAAACAAGTGAAGGCTGAGATGGGGCAGCCCAGGCCACGGTGGGCCCGTGGGGCGTCTCCCAGAGGTGACATCTGAGGCTTGCAGGCGGGGTTGGGGGGCCCGTGCAGAGCCCCGGGCGCTCCTGGAGGCTGGTCTGTGTGTCCTGAACTTGACAGGGGCCCTGGGCCTGATCATGCTGGACTGGACCTGGTAACCTTAGCCCCCTAACACGTGGCCTCAAGGCCCTGTAGAAATACTCCGTCACAGCTGCTTCAGTGCAGAGAATTCGGTGGCCTCCCAGGTCACACTGCCGAGGACCGGCTGCTTTCCCTCCAGCCAGTCTGGGAGGGTGGCTCTTTGAGGGCTCTGACTCCGAGGCCTGCCATCCGCCCGAGGGGATCCGCCTGCCCAGAGCAGCTTCCCAGCGGGGCAATGGCCATCCTGCCACTCCCAGCTGTGCCTGGGGGGACTTCTGTGTTTATTTTCTTCCCGAGCCACTGAGGGATTTGGGGGCAAAGGCCCTGCCCAGAGCCAGCAATGATGGGAGACGCCAGAGCAGTGTGCAGACCCCTGCACCCTGTGGACAGCAGCCCCTGTTCCCCATGGAGAACCTCCCCGACCCCCCCGGGCCCCTTTGCTCTGCCCTCCCCAGGGCGTCCACAGCCCCTGCCCCCACTGCCCAAGTTGGGGTCTTCTGAGCCACAGTTTCCTCCCAGTCTAACCACAAGGGAGCCAGCCAAGCGTTGGAGGGTGCTGCTATCACAGGCCAGGCCAAGATGGTGGCCCCAAGAATCCTGCGGGGCAGCAGGGTCCCGGCGGGGAGCCGTGGGAGCTGCCAGCACCACACCATCTCCTTGAGCTTCCCAGCCCAGGAGGCAGGAGGGCGGGAACGTCTGGTCCATGCTGCAGGTAGGAAAGCTGACATCACACACAGGAGGTCACAGAGCCAGTGGGACTCCAGAGTCTGGGTTTCTCCCCCCAGATACTGGTCCTCCCACCTCTTGGGGAGCCTCCTGGCCTCCTGGTGGTTTGGGAGAAGCTGGGACCCAGGGGTCTGCTGCTCTGCTGGAAGCTGAGAGCCTCAGGGGACCATGAGGGGTGAGGGGGGCACAGCTGGACCCTACACGGCTGAGGGGCAGGGGCCCCCAGGCCCCGGCTCTGGTCCGTAGCAGGTGGCCTTCAGTGTATGAAGAGAAGTGCGTTAAGGAATGTTAATCAATGGAATCTCCGTCTAACAGCCCCAGTCTAAGGTGCAGAGTGACTGGGGTGCCCACGAGCTGTTGCAGGCCCTCCTTCTGTGTCGAGGGACATTGTTACCTCCTGGCTTTGCCTGAGGGGAGGGCTGTCTGTGTATAGATATTCTCTTCACATAGACCTCTGGGCTCTTATTAATGACGCCCACCCGCCCCCTCACCCCACCCCGTTTGAAAGGCCTTTCCGGAAAGTTGGAGAAGATTCCTCAGAAGCAATCCCAGATGTGCGGGTAGGAGGGCCCCACCCACCCTTCAGTGACCCCCATGCCCATCCCCTCCTGCCACTGTTCTCGTCCCTCCGTGCCGCTCGGCACTTGGACTGCAGAATTTCTATGTTTGTGACCTAGTTCTTTTTTTGTCCGTCATCAAACTGGGTTGTCCCTAGGGACATGCGCTGTTTGCCCCATGAGAAGGGCTCTTGGGGTGGCTGGGCTGAGCCCTGCGGTCAGGTCCCTCCCGACCACCCGTTTGGCTTGAGGAGAAGGGAGTCCACTTTCCAAGCCTTCTGGCCCTGGGAGCAGGACAGTGGCCACAGGACTCCACTCCGGACCACTTGCCGGCCCAGAGAGCCTGGTCCCCTGGAACCACGCCTGGATGCGCTCGGGTCTGGCGCCTCCCCCTGCCCACTTCCAATCTGGTTCCCTTTGGAGATGTGGGGAGGAGCCCCAGGCGGGGCAACTGGGTCACCTCCCAGGGCCCAATTCTTCTTTGTAGGGTTGGCACACGCCATTCTGCACCTCGAGGGATTCAAGGAGCCGGAGTTCATCGCTTGTCACTCTCCTTTGCTTGGCTAAGCTAAGGGACGCCAAGCTAAGGGACAGAATTAGCTCTTTGCTTTAACTCTCAAGGCTCCCCAAGTGGCTGAACCATCGGCGGACGGAGCGGGATTGTCCACCTGTCCCTTGTGTGCCCAAGGCTTTTTCCCTGGTTCCTCTGGGAAAAGATCCAGAAAAAGACTGAAAGTATCCCAGCGGAGAGGGAGGGGGTAGGGAGGGACCAGGCCCTGCCCGGCTGTCAGGAGAAGCCCTTGGGGCTCTGGGAAGACACGAGGTCCCCCTGAAGCCAAGACAGCGATTCTGTTCTCAGTGCGCCCTGGGGAGGGCTGGCTGGGTCTCATCGCTCCCAGATCCACTCAGACCCCTGGGGTCCTCACTGCATTCCCGGACTGCAGGCCAAGTGCCCAGTTTCACGGAAGCCTCAGAAGTCAAATCGTCTCCAAAAGGCCATGAGCCAGCCCGTGAGCACGGAAATGGGCCGCCTCCCAAGGATGGCCAGAAAAGTCGGGGCTCAGCACGCAGAACCGCCTTCCTTCCTCATCTATCCCTGACCACTGAGATGTGCCACGCCTAACTTATCTCCTGTGACAGCCAGTGACAGGCACCTGGACTGCGGTGCCGGGACAGCAACGGGGCAGGCCATGCCCAGTGGACCCGCCCACGTTGTGTCCACACGCCAAAGTGGGGTGATGGTGCAGGTGTGGCCCTTCCGGGCCCGACCTCCACAGGCTGGACCCCTTCAGGAGCTTGCCCCCACACACACACACTTTGGTGACACACACCCTCAAGGGCCAAAATGAAAGTGACGAGTCCTGGCTTGGCATCCCCATCACTTGCCACAGTAAGTGAGGGGGTCAGGGAGAGCGGGCTTCAAATTCGGGCTCCGGTGCCCACAGCCCTACAAACTTGGGCATACAATTTCCCTGCTCTGAGCTTGTTTTCTCACCTCTGAAGTGGTCTTTCTAATACCAACCCCCTGAAAGGTCAATGCCTCTTTGGGGCTCTGCTCAGAACCTGGTGTGTATCACCTGGAAGCCACCCCATCCCAGCACAGTATCTCTCTGCCTCTTCCATCCTCTGCCTACATTTCCATTTTTCCTTCTATTCCTATGGACAGCTCCTTCCACGGCGTGGCAGATTGCATTATAGTTCAAAATTACTGACCACTCCTCCAGGGGGATTGTATGCCCAGTGACATCCTCGGAGTGCTTGACTACAGGACCTGCTCTGGCCAATGGAATGTGAGTAGAAGTGATGCGCGTTGTTTCCAGGGAGAAAATTTCAGAGCAGGCGCACAGGTTCCCAGCCGTGCCTATTTCTGCCCCAAGGTGACATCATTCCAGATGGAGGCTCCTCTGTCAGCCGGAGCCCTAGAGTGAAGGGGACGCGGAGCAGAGCTGCAGCCACTCTCCAAGGACAGGTGGCAACTGTAACACAAGTTCCGTTGTTGGAAGCCATGGACACCTGGGGGTCATTTTTTTTGTTTGTTTTTTTGGGTTTTTTTTTTTTTGCGGTACGCGGGCCTCTCACTGTTGTGGCCTCTCCCGTTGCGGAGCGCAGGCTCCGGATGCGCAGGCTCAGCGGCCATGGCTCACGGGCCCAGCCGCTCCGCGGCATGTGGGATCTTCCCGGACCGGGACACGAACCCGCGTCCCCTGCATCGGCAGGCGGACTCTCAACCACTGCGCCACCAGGGAAGGGAAGCCCTGAGGGTCGTATTTTGTCTACACATTGTAGCTCTTGGAAGTCTTTAAAGGAGCTCCCGAGAGCTGACTTGTGTCTTCCGCTGCTGCTCGGTGCCGTGGATGAATGACAGTTAAGATGTTAAGTTTCAGGGCTTGGCAGCTACACAGTAGGTGCTCAATAAACAGTGGATGTGGCTGTGACTTGGCATCTCTGCACACAGACCAGACTGACGACCAGCTGAGCTGCAATCCTACCCTTCCTCTCGTGTGAGTTGTGCGAAGGTGCAGGCTTGGTGCCACGCTCCAGCAAGCTTCTCCCCTGAATTCGTGCCTGTGGTCTCCTCCGTCATCTCCTGGAGCCACTGCCTGCTCCCCTCCCCCACCCCGCCACCCACCTGCAAGAGCTGTGTGGATGGAGGCGCCTTAGATGAGATTCCATTGTCCACCTGTCCCCCGGCCCAAGGTCAGGTTTATTAAGCTTGCTGCAGCAGGAGAGGATGCACACCAGAGGGACGCTGGGGCATCTCTCCCCACATCTCCTTGGCTGTCATTTTTCTCCATTGACTGAGCCCACGTTAATCCCCTCTGCCGTTCCAGACCTCCCTCTCCTTTGCTATTTCACTTCTACCCCCTGCAATCAAACCTGGCCCAGGGGCCCACAGCACCCCCTTAGCACTGGCCTTGCTGTGCTGGTGGTCTTCTGAATTTGGGCTGAATTTTGGGCAACATTCCCCTCTCAGCACCCAGCACGTGGTAGGTAGACAGGAGGGGCTCGATAAAGCCTGGTTCTGCTCTGCTGAGTTGGTGGCCTGGTGGCTGGTGGGGCTGTGGAAGGACAGAGAGCTGGTCTCTGCAGACTAGGTCACTATGGTCCTACCAGGGATGCAGGTAGGAAGGCAAAGTGCCCCCCAACCCATGGCTGTTGGGCCGGGCCTGGCAGAGCTGGCAAGGAGCCATGTACTCCCAGGCCTGGGCTCCAGTTTTTCTCCCGATCTCTGCCTCCTTCTTGCCTACTCCACTCCCGGCAGCTGGGGACCCTGAGCAGACCAATTCTCTCTCAAAGGATGGGGTGTTGTGGTTGGGTCTGATGCCTTCCCCACTGACCACTAAGGACCAGAGGTCAAGGATTTCAACAAAGGAATTCGCAAAAGCCATCTCTCTTTATTTTGTATTCCTGCCGTTCAACCAGTTTGCACAAGCTGAGGATGAGTGGAGTTTGGAGGGGAAGGAGGAGTGCGTGGGCACAGTCCCTCCCGGAAATAGTCTATGCACGTTGCCGAGGCTGGTTAGACTTGAGAAGCGATTTAACAATGAACTCTACAGAATCAGAAATGTACAAAAGTGTCAAGGCAGCTGCTGGCTGGTTTCTTGCCTCCCCACGGGGGTCAGAGTTACACCCGTCAGTCCTGTGCAAAGGTCCTGGGGCTGGCCTGGGGGCACAGCCAGATTCCTCCCCAGGGGAGGAGCAGTCCTGCTCATGCAGCAGAAGTGTGTCAAGGGACAGGCACATGGGCGTGTGCCCAGGTGCCCACGCCCCCTCAGGTTCTGTGGCTTTTAAGCCTGTCTTTGCGTCCTGCCTTTATGTTCGCCCTTTGAAAGTGTTCATGCAGGTGTAGGTTCCTGAGAATTTGTGGATCTCCTCGAGGGCAGCCTGTGGGAGTATGCTGGTGGAGTGGGGAGGGAAAAGAGAAGATGGTTAGTGGGGAGACCAGTGGCCGGGTCACTGGTAGCCATACAAGGGGTGTAGTAAAGTGATGGTTCCCATAAGCTCTCCCCACCCCTCTCTCCAACATACACCGGCTCCCCCGACAAGCCACCACGACCCACCCCTCCATGGAGGAAGGGCTTTCAAGTAAGTAGGTAAATAGCTATTTACAAGGTAAAGGGTGGGCGTTACAAACTTTCAAAGCCACACTCTTAGCATTTTAGGGCCCAAACGTATCTCAGAGATCAATTAACTCCAAATGCCACTTATTCAACAAACATTTACTGTATGGGGCTGAGGAGTTAGGTACTGGGTGTCACCTCCTCTTTTTTTTCCATGTATTATTTATGAAACAGCCACACTGTGCACATGATACAGTTGATGCCAAAATCTGTCCTCTGCCATCTCAAGATTCTCGGCCAAGTTTGTTCCACTGCATAGTGATGTTTTCCTATAGGTGGGACCTCAGGTGTTACGTCTCATCCTTTATGTCCCTCCAGATAGTAAAACACCTGCATATACCTTCAGGCCTTGTTCTTTAGCATGACACAATTTCTTGCTTCTTGTAGGAAACTTCCCAGACTCACCCCTAGGCCTTTCCTGGGGCTCCCCATAGCTCTATGCTTCCCCAACAACCCCCGGAGTTGTGCTTGCTGTTTACTTGTCAAGTCCATGGGTGCCTCTGCGGTAGATATTTCATCTCTGATCCCGGCACTTAGCACAGGGCCCAGTAGAGAGACGCCCTCAGTTCCTCTGTTGAATGAAATTGAAGGGCCCTGGTCCATTCTAGTTGCAACATGGGAAAGCCTCACTTCCAGCTGGAGCAATCTGGAAGGCTTCCTGGGGGTGGTGGCACTAGAGTTGAGCCTGTGAAGATTTCTCTTGGGGAAGGTGAAAGGAGGCGCGGTGCAGGGAATGGGGAGGGGCTGGCCTCTGCTTCTTGTGGGAAAGTAGTGGGGGATAGAACACAAAATGTAGGCTGGGTGCTTACTGTGGAGAGTGCCGAGGTGTTCTAGACAAACTAGCTTTTTTTCTAGAATGTCCCCAAAAGCTTCTAAGAAACTCCCTGCGGTGGAAGATCAGCTTGGCTTTGGTGAGGATCCAAGTCCCTGCTCTCCAAGGCTCACAGAGGCGGCCAAGTAGCATCTCAAAGCAACAGTCAGGATGGACTGAGGGAGGCTGAGGTGTGGCCTGAATGCCCGGAGTCCCCTACTCTGTGTCACTGAAAGGGACTGATGTGTCCCCGGGTCCTGAGGTTTCTTGCCTGCAGTTAGAGTAGCTCCTCAAATGCCCACTGTGTCCACAGCAGCCAGAGGGGAACCTGGTTTCCTGGGGGTTGACATCCGATAAAGGCACTTGGGTGCTTCACCTCCTGAAAAGGCCTTTCAGGTCAGAGGGGTTCAGTCATCTGGGGGTTGGGGGCCCAGGGGAGCCAAGAGTCCACGGTCACTCGGGCTCCGGGGTCAAAGCTCTCTGTGCAGCACGAGAGGCCTATGAAAACAGTGTTTAGTGGGGCACCTGCAATGGCCCCTTCAGCGTGGGAGTGGGATGGGAATGGTTTGTTGCCCAGAGTCTGGAAAGTTCTAGGGAATGTGATGCTGGGCACATTTTGGAGGAAGATGGTCTCCTCTGTAAAGCCTACCCCCCAAGGTGGTCTGCCCTGGTAAATCCCACCAGGGATGTTTCTGTGAATCCCGAGCCTTTGGCAACGAAATCCCTGTCTTCCCCATTCACTGATGTTCATTTTAAAATTTGATTCTATTTTATTTTATTTTTGGCCGTGCCACACAGCATGCGGGATCCTAGTTCCCCAACCAGGGATTGAACCCGTGCCCCTGCAGCTGAAGCGCAGAGCCTTAACCACTGGACCGCTAGTCTTCCCTATTAGATTGAACTTCCTGAAGGCTAGGGCCAAGATTTAGTCTCTAGAATAGCAGTTCTCAGAGTGTGGCCCAGGAACCCTTGGGGGTACCTGAGATCTCTTCAGGGGTCTGTCTGCCAGGTCAAACTATTTTTATTATAATACTGAGACAGGTTTTGACTTTTTAAGTCTCATTCTCTCATGAGTGTACAGCTGAGTTTTCCAGAGGCTACGTGACATATGACATCAACAGATTAAAATCAGAAGCAGATATGAGCATCCAGTTGTCTTCAATTAATTCAGATAATAAAGAGCTTTGCAAAAATATAAAATAATGCCATTCTTCTTACTACATTTCTTTTTTTGGAAAATACATTTACTTTTCACAAAAATATCATTTACGTTAACACTGAATGGATTTTTTCTTGCTATATATAAATGAATAAATGTATAAATCCCATAAAATATTTTCTCAGTTTTAATTTCTAATACAATAGATACAACTCACAGAGATAAAAGCACTTTGGGTTCTTCAATAATTTTTAAGATTGTAAAGGGTTCTTGAGACCAACAAGTTTGAGAACCGCCACTCCTTAGTAAGGATAGTATATCCATGGCACACGTGCCACTGCTCTCACTTTCACGCCCACAGCAGGCAGACATGACTAATCAATCACCGGGGTACTTTCTCTTGCCTGAGGCCTCTTCCCCACCAGGGTCCACAGGGAGAAGGGGAAATGGCCAGCATGACCCTGACCCAGAGCTTCCTCCCCCAGCCCCATACCTTTTCAAGATAATGAGGGCGTGCATCGTCCACGGGAGGAGGAGGAGGGCCTGATTGAGCTGCACGGCTTCCACCGTCCTCCGGGCCACGGTCTCCGGCTTTAGGGGCGGGAAGAGGTTGGGGAACCTGCAGGCAGGAAGAGACAGTGTGGGTTTCCCCTGAGAAGCGAGCGCTTCTGCTGAAAACCCCTGTGGCTAACATGTCAGGGTCATCCCTTTGGCTTCTCCTGTGTGGGAGACTTGATACCTGTTTGGAACACTCTCCCTGCCGCCCGGGATGTGTCAGGAGTTCCTCTTCCTCTCACTCCTCCCAGCAAGTCTCCCCTTGAGAATTGAGGGCTTCTAGCCCACCCACCCACCTGGGACCCATTCTTAGAGCACTGCAGAGGGCTCCCCCAAACCTCACTCATATCCCGTCTGGCCTTGCTAAAGCCCTCCTGGGGCCCCTCGCTCTGCTTTCAGTCCTACCCACTCTGGGCCTCACCTTTCCTCCTTCTCACCCTGCCCCAACGATCCTGCCCACCCTGTCACTTAAGATCTTTCCCATCTCAGCTGTCCCATCAGCCTGGCTCCTTCCTCCCATCCACTCAGAGTGCCCTCTAATCTCAGCCCCCTGATAATTGCCTTGACTGAATCGAGAATGGCCTTGCCTGTCTGCTTGTTTCCTGTGAATGGCCTGTCTCCCCTGAGTTCCCCAAGGGCAGAAGTCTGGTGGGTCTTGCTCCCTGCTGTATGCCCTGTGTGCAGTGTCTGGGATATAGTAGGTGCTCAATAAATGCTTGCTGAGTGGGTAGACACTGAACGATGTGGCATTCCCCTACCACTTGCTGGTTTACTCACTCATTCCCTAATTCATGGATACACTCACCGATTCATTCAAACATCTACAGGGCGTTTCCATGGGGTTGATAAATGAATGAATGGCTGAGTAAGCAAACATCAGGGGGTTCTCATGCCTGTTCAGAGACATCTGACCTGAGACCCGTACAGGGATGATGCTCCCTTAGCGCCAGGCCTGTGCTGAGTGATCAACAGGCATCATTTGCTCCAACTGCCAGAGAAGGAAGCCGAGGCTCTGGGGATGGTGGGGACTGGGGAGTCAAACCAGGCCCGCAGGAGCCCCAGACCCGTGCTCTGTCTCCCCTGTCCCTCACTTGCTGCTTGTCCCACCGCTCCTGGGTCTATAGGTGCAGGACTGATGCTGCTGGCTCTGACCTCAGTCCCACAAAGGGCTGGTGAGCTGCTCCGGCACCAGGAGGACTGAGGGTGATGAGTCACCTGGGGATGATGTCACCCTGAGCAAAAGGCAACTCCTGGGCCCCCAGCGCGGGCTTGGCTGGCCTCAGAGAGTCCACAGAGCTCGCCCCCAACCCTTGGCTTCCTTTGCCATCATGACGGGCTGCCAGGATGCCCACGACCCTGCAGTCTGGAAGGGCCGGCCTCAGGGTCCTGTGGAGATGGACGCGTGAGACGGCTCGTGACGCTGGAGCCCCACAGATACGGTGGACAGTGTGGGTTTCCAGCCCCCACTTGGGCCAGGGCTGCTTCTGGGGGGACTGGAAGACAGGATGGACAGACCAAGCTCCGTGGGCTCAGGGGGCTCTTCCTGGTAGGATCCCTGCGGGAGAACCTGACAGAGGGGATGCCTCACACACGCCCGCTGGTGGGGCTTTCCCTTTTCCCTCTGTGGTGTGTGGGATGGGCACCCGGGGAACTGGCAGAGCTACGAACTCCCACGGAGGCTGCACAAACCCCTTGAAAGAGCACGCTCAGCCAATTTCTATCTGTGTCGTCTTGGGCAAGTAACTTTGCTTCTCAGAGCCTCACTTTCCTCATCTGAGAAATGGGGATAAGAGCTCTCGCAGGGTTGTGGAGGGTCAAACGCAGAAGCGTTTGTAAGGTGTCTGGTGTGGCTGGAACATAAAGAAGATCAGTAAAGAGCAATTTACAAACAACAGCACCCACCTGTATGGCCACTCTTGCCAGAAAACCCATCAGTTTTGCCCTAAACATGTCTCCCACCCTCAACCCTGGGACGCTGCTAAGCATGGAAGCTGCTAAGCATGGTTGGAGAGGAAGCCAATGCTTTTCTTTCTTTCTTTTTTTCCCCTTCCTTCCTTCCTTCCTTCCTTCCTTCCTGAAATGGCAGTTGGTTAGGTACCAATCAACATTTTACTGCCCTTCTCCCAAGCCCTCGGGGCTCACCTGCAATCCACAGGTAACTAACCTTCACCTAGTGCTCACTACTTGCCAGCTGGCTAGTTGATTCACGCACAGGAGCTCATCTAGCCTGTGAGGCCAGGGTACCATTATCAATCCCTTCTTACAGACAAGGAAACCGAGGCACAGGAAAGCGAAGTAATTTGCCCAAGGTCACAGGGAGCTGGGATTAGGCCCCCACAGCCTGGGTCCACATTCTGAGCCACTGTGGGAAAATGATCTGGGGGAGGCCTTGGGTTTCCTTCTTAGAGTGATGGAGAGGAAACTATGCCAGAAGGCGAAACAGGCACAGGGATGCGAGGTCTGTGAATGTCCTGCCCACTTCAGGGCACCCGATTAGAACCATGGGTCGCCACTGCGGCACTTCCATCCAATATGCATTGTTTGAGCACCTCCTGTATACCCAGATGAAAAGAAACCAAACCAAGACATCATTGGGGGAAAAAACCAACATGGAACATTAATAGTCATTAATCCAGCCTCCTCTAAATTCAGCTTCTATGATAACTGCATATAAGTCAGGTGGAAATATATACATCTGTGATGACTGAAGTCTGCTAGGAAGATTGATAACTTATGCACTTATGAAGATGTTTGTTAGTAAAAATAATAAGAGCAGCAGTTCGTTACTGAGCATCTCACATGCCCTGGGCTTCACACTAGATACGTTACATGTGTTATTTCTAATTCTCTCAATAATCCTATGAGGTATTATTTTCACTTTGACAGATGAGCAAAGTAAAGTTCAGAGTGGTAACAAAACTGGTTCAAGATTTCGTCACCCTTCAGTAGCTGAGGTGTGATTCCAAACAGGGAGTTGTGTTTTTTCCTTAATTTTATTGAAGTATAGTTGATTTACAATATTGTGTGAATTTCTGCTGTACAGCTAAGTGACTCAGTTATACACACACACACATATATGTTCTTTTCCTTTATGGTTTGTCACAGGATACTGAATATAGTTCCCTGTGCTATACAGTAGGACCTTGTTGTTTATCCATCCTATATATAATAGTTTGCTTCTGCTAATCCCAAACTACCATTCCTTCCCTCCCCTGCCCCGCCTCCCCCTTGGCAACCAGAAGTCTGTTCTCCATATCTATGTCTGCAAGACCAGGTGTTTTGATTCTTGATAGCAAAACCAGACTCAGTGATAATCACTAAGGTGTTCTGAGTGATTCCCACCCGGAGGCACTACGCCACATGCCTTCTACTCTCTCAGGAAACTCTCACAATGACACTTCCACGCTATCCTCATGTTTGGAAGAAGCTGATGCATATCATTTAGAAAGCAAAATTATCATCATATGTTGCATTGCAAAAAACAAGGAAAATAGTTTTGGGATGATTCCACATTTTCATTTATCTATAATCTTATGCCCCTTCACGAGCGCACATCGTTATAGCACCATTTACTGGGTACTTACTATGTAGCACATACGGTGTTGCATGCTAGACCCCATTTTATCCCTATCACAGAACCCTAAGGGTAGACATTCCCATCATCCCATTCTACAGATTAGCATCAGAGGCAGGAGCGGGAACTAATTGGGCTCAAGGTCACACACACCCCAGGGGCCTGGCTCCAAAGCACAAGCTCTAAACCAGTGGTTCCCATTCCCGTTGATTTAAGTGGCCTGGAGGAGGGGTGGGTGGGCTTCAGTATTTCTTTAAACTGAGCTATAACTTGCATACAATAAAAGGCATAAATCTTGTGTCCAGCATGATCAATTTTTACCTATGTAACCCCCACTCAAATCAAGAAGAGAGAACATTTCTAAAAGCCTAGAAGGTTCCCTGGTGCTCTCTGCCAGGCTATGTCCCCACTCCTCTTGTGTGGTCACTGTTCTGATTTCTATCACCTCGGTCCAGTTTTGCCTGTTGTAGAACTTCAGACAGATGGAATCATGCAGAATGCACTTTTATGTCTCTGGTTTCTTTCTCTCAACATTTGAGATTCATCCATATTGTTCACTTACCAATACTTGGTTCCCTTTTTATAGTTGGGTAGTATTCCATTGCATGCATTTAGCATGGGAACTCTGTACAAGCCCCCTGACCTGAGAAGCAGGACCCTAAACCACTATAGAACCCCACTGCCCTGCAGATGGAGAATCAGGTATGAGACCAAAAAGCCAGAGATAAAGGGTTCTGGGTTATTTTAAGATTTTGGGTCTCTGTGTGTAACGAGTCTTTCCCCTGATCCGATCTGCTGGAGGGACTTGGCTCGGAGAGGGGGTCCCCTGCCACTGACCTGACCCTCATGCCCTGGAACATCTCGGTGCTGGTGTGGAAGGGCAGCACGGTGGTGGCGCTGACGCCTGGACAGTCCAGCAGCCCCAGCGTCAGGCTCTCCATGAAGGCGAAGGCTGAGGCTTTGGACGTGCAGTAGTCAATGGCGCCGGGGATGGCAGAGAGCGCCAGCACGGAGTTGAGACACACGATGTGGCCGTTCTGCAGCTCCAGCATCCGTGGCAAGAAGGCCTTGGTGGTCTAAGGGTGGGTGGGGAGGTCAGTGTGCAGCAGCCACGGCTTCCAACAGCCCCTCTACCGCCCCCCTCAGGGAGAACAGACCAGCCTGTACACAATACACTACGCCAGAGACCAGGCTTTCCTGGGATGGGAGGCGTGCGGGCCGAGGGCACTGAGCCCCACATTTCAGAAATTCCAGATGCCTCCTGGGGCAGCCGGTCATTCGTCTTGTCCGGTCACCCTATCCTAGGACATCCCCCCTGGCCTGAGCCCAAGCCCTGGCGAGCCTCTCCCCACTCCCCTATAGCTCCCAGGGTCCCTGGAGGGAAGAAGCATGTCACTGACATGCCCAGGGCTGGCTCAGTCTCAGGATAAACTTACCCAGAACTGGCCCAGGGTGTTGATGTGCTGGGACTTGAGAAGGGCATCATCGTCACTGTCCATCAGGCTCTTCCCATGGACCACGGCGGCGTTGTTCACCAGGATGGTGATGTCGCCCACCTGTGGGCAACAGGGGGTCGAGGGGCCGTTAGGGCGGGCAGCCCCAGTGGCTTGCACTTGGAGAGGAGGGACCTGGTCTTGGGAAGTCACATCACCTCTCTGAGCATCAATCTTGATTTGTAAGATGGGGCTAATAACCATACCAGGGTCGTTCTGGGGATCAGAAAGAATTTATGGCTGGGAATTCCCTGGCAGTCCAGTGGTTAGGACTTTGCACTTTCACTGCCGAGGGCCTGGGTTCAATCCCCGATCAGGGAACTAAGATCCTGCAAGCCGTGCAGTGTGGCAAAAAAAAAAAAAAGAAAAAAAAAAAAAAAGCAGAAAAAAGAAATAATTTATGGCACATAATGTACCTGGCACAGAGCACATCTATAATAAATGAGGTTATTGTTACATAAAAATAGTTAACATTTACCATGTGTCAGATATCTAATGGTGGTTTCTGCTCTCTTGGAGCTCAGTGATGCATTCAGTCTAAATAGATGGCTGGAGTCGGGGATTTTCCCAGAGGGCAATGGGACATTTGTCCCCCAGGATCTAGGATAGAAACTCACAAGATCTAAACTTCCAAAGGGGACAACAGGTGATCAGTCCGCTTACGTAATCAACCTATGCCCTAGTCCCTGCCCCCTGCAACACACACATGCACACGCACGCACACGCACGCACAACTTGGGCCAGCTTCGTAGGAAAGCCCTCCAAGATGCCCTGAAAATAGCCATTCTGCCATAGGCAAAGCTCTCTCCCAGGCCACGTGAGAATGTTCTCTTTGGCCAGCATTCCCCACCAGTGTCTGGCAGAGCTGAGGCCGGCCCCTCACAGGCTGCCCACCTTCTCCCGGACAGCTTTGGCCGTCTGGTACACCTCCTCCCGGTTGCCCACATCGCAGATGAAGTAGTGGCACTCGGTGCCCATCTGCCGAATCTCCTCCGTCGTCTCCTTCAGGCATTTCTCAGTCCGGCCCCACAGAACGATCTGGAAGGAGAGGATAGCAGTACTGAACACGGGGTCATTAAGGAAGCCATCGTGATTCGATGATTGCCACCAGAAATTCCGTATGTAATTTGCCCCAGGACTGGCCTCCCTGATTCCATTCAAAGAGAGTATGCAAAGTCACAGTATGATTTGCTAAAGGGATATATATAGCCTACTCTGAAGGCAACCAAGAGTTTCTGAGCCTGTTCATGACCCTTTGGTGGACGCGTGATTCACAAGTCTTTCTCACGTATTGCTTCCAGGAGGAAGCCTCCTGTCGGCCCAATTCCAATGATCCTACCTAGTTAAAAGTAGTAGCAGAGCTCTTTCTGTACAATGTTCCAGAATGCTCTGAGCTAGAAACAAGCTGGCCTTCTCACCACTGAGGTCTAGAGCCCCGCCGATGAACGGACTGCGAGGTTCTGACCGTGAGGTGCCTGGAGGCTGAGCAAAGCCTTCCCTTCCACCCAGCTGTGGTCCGGCAGGAGGAGGGCCGGGAAGACAGGCAGCTGGGCTCCTCTGGGGAAGGAAACACGACCTCACCCCGCAGGTAATAAACGCGGGACTCATTAGACCAGGAAGTGACCCTGGCAGGACCAAGACCTGAATCCTTAAAGGGGATTGGGCAAATTTATGAATGGCTGGCCATAAAAGGCCGGGCTAATTCTCAACCTTGACCCACAGGAGAATGACACTCCTTCCCATGGTACGTCGTTGGGTCCAGAGAGGCCCCTGTTGGTAAAAGAACCAGGGTCGGGTGACGGGGAACGAAGAATCCTGAGACCCAGCTTAATCAGCACAGAGGGAGAAAGGCTGGGGGCTGGAGAGAATCAGAGAAAGGAAGAGATAAAAGTCTCCTGGGGGATTAATCTAATGGGTTTCTATTTTGGTTTCTTCTCTTTCTTTTAAAAATTATTCATGAAATTTCTCCTTAAAAAATAAAACCTAACACGGAACCCCATATGTGAAACCAGTAAAAGGAACAAATTACACGTCCAACTCCATATTTTCTTACACTAAAAGCAACGAATGAGAGTAGAAGGGCTGAGCTGCGAAGACAAACATTCTCAAGTGGGAGTGATGGACTAACTCCAGTCACGCCAGACCAGCATCTAACTGATTTTTGTACTTTGCTCTGGACTCGGTAAGGAGAAAAGTCACGCAGATAAGTAGTTGTTGGTGATAACCGTTTATCAATTGTTTACCTTGAAATCTCAGAACTTTCACATAACCACAAAAGGCACAAAATGGGTTAGCTGGCGGGACACACAAATGTGTTGGTGGCTTCCATGGATTTGACTTTTTTATTAGAGTTTTTAAAACTTTCGAAATATTTCTTAAAGGAAAATAAAAGTGTTCTTTCAACTCTTGAAACATCTCTGGGAAAGCCCAGTTTGAAAACCCCACCTTGTCCAACCAGTTTATTTATTTTAATTGGAGTCTTGAAATACAGGAAAGGCTTTACGAGGGAGAATTCCATCAGCCACCCTCCACGACCACAAAAGTCCTTCAAGAGCAAAAGGTCTGCAATTAGACAGGCTCCAAGGGACACTTTCTTGTCTGTTGAACTAAAAACAGACTTAGAATGTGTTCCTCCAGGAGAGGCTGGAGAGATTCCTTCACGGAGAAGAGATAAACATCTGTTCAGGCATCTTCCACCATATCAGACCTCACTCTTGCCTGGTAGTCACTGTCATCCTAGTTTCCTTCCATCCTCCCTTGTCACCCCATCTGTCTGTCCATCCATCCTTCCTCACATCCATCCATCCACTCATCCATCCATCCACCCCACTCCATCATCCATCCATGTAATTTCTGAGTATGTCAGTCTGAGGTGAAGGAAATCCTTGGCCTCATTTCTCATACCCTGGTCCCTGCCTAACCCCATCCCACATCCATCTCATATGGGGAACAGGACCCTGGGGCTTGCAGAGTTTCCTAGGGCCTGGCTGAGGATGAGAGAGGAGCCTCCGGGACTCTGAGAACTTCTGGACAAGAGAAGGCAAGCTTAAAGTGGGGGTAGGGGCTTGTTGGAAGGCGCAGCGGTCCAGGTGCCTGGGAGCACAAGAAAACCAGCAGAAAGGGAACAGGGAAGGCCAGCTCGGTCTGCATGGCTAGAAGGACACCCTGGAGAGGGAAACAGGGGCTAGGGTGAGGGAGGCGAAACGAAGGCTGTGCCCCACTGTCTTCCACGTATATACATCCAGGTGGGACGCTGAGGTCTGGCCATGTCCTTTTGGGGGTCTGTTGAGGATGCCCCTGGTGGGCTGGGGGGCTGGCCTCATGCTCTGTGCTCAGAGGCCCCACCTCTCCCCAGACACTGTGACGGGTTTGCTTTCTGTCCTCCTCACCCCACCCACCCCTCTGAGCAGGGAGCTCCCGGGGGCCCTGATCCTGCCTTGTTCATTTCATATCTCAGGGCCCAGCAATGCAAGTGCTATTTGTTGGGCGAATGAACGAAAGTTCATGGCCGTAGGTGGGACAGGACGGGAGGTGGTTAAATAGCCTCTCTGAGGCTGAGACAAGCCCAGTTTCCTCGACTGAGCCATTTAGGGTCCCAGAACCTCCAACACAGAGGCTGCTTAGCCCAAGAGTCAGCGAGACCCGGACTTTCACCCAGAGCCTCAGAACCACCCAGGACTGAGCTGTGAGGTGAGGCCCAGGCCGGTGTGTGTGTGCCTCACTGTGTGTCTCTCTCTGTGCGTGTCTGAGTGAATGTGCCTCTCTGCACGCGTGCACGTGTGTGTGCGTGCGTGTGTGTGTGTGTGTGTGTGTGCCTCACTGTGTGTCTCTCTCTGTGCGTGTCTGAGTGAATGTGCCTCTCTCTGCACGCGTGCACGTGTGTGTGTGTGTGTGTGTGTGCGCCTCACTGTGTGTCTCTCTCTGTGTGTGTCTGAGTGAATGTGCCTCTCTCTGCACGCGTGCACGTGTGTGTGTGTGTGTGTGTGCAGCCTCACTGTGTGTCTCTCTCTGTGCGTGTCTGAGTGAATGTGCCTCTCTCTGCACGCGTGCACGTGTGTGTGCGTGTGTGTGTGTGTGCCTCACTGTGTGTCTCTCTCTGTGCGTGTCTGAGTGAATGTGCCTCTCTCTGCACGCGTGCACGTGTGTGTGCGTGTGTGTGTGTGTGTGTGTGTGTGCCTCACTGTGTGTCTCTCTCTGTGCGTGTCTGAGTGAATGTGCCTCTCTCTGCACGCGTGCACGTGTGTGTGTGTGCCTCACTGTGTGTCTCTCTCTGTGCGTGTCTGAGTGAATGTGCCTCTCTCTGCACGCGTGCACGTGTGTGTGCGTGTGTGTGTGTGTGTGTGTCTCACTGTGTGTCTCTCTCTGTGCGTGTCTGAGTGAATGTGCCTCTCTCTGCACGCGTGCACGTGTGTGTGCGTGTGTGTGTGTGTGCCTCACTGTGTGTCTCTCTCTGTGCGTGTCTGAGTGAATGTGCCTCTCTCTGCACGCGTGCACGTGTGTGCGTGTGCGTGTGTGCGCGCGCGCGTGCGTGTGTGCGTGCGCGTGCGCGTGTGTGTGCGCGCACGCGCGCGTGTGTGTGTGCGCGCGTGTGTGTGTGCGTGTGTGCGCGCGTGTGTGTGCGTGTGTGTGCGTGTGTGTGTGCAGCCTCTGCACTGCTGTGCATTTCCTCAGGCGAGTCCCTGGGGAGCCAGGCTGGGCATCTTCCTGTCTTAGGACCCAGGTGCGTCTCCATGGTGACAGGGAGGCCAGGGCTGGTCACCTCGATGGAGCCTTCCAGTAACTGAGCCACTGGGGGTGGGAGGTGAGGGAGAGCGCTGCGTGGGGGGATGGGGGCCCTTCCTGGCTAGGAGCCGCCCAGTTGGAGCTGCTACAGCCACTGTCCCTCCTCTTCCAGTGCCCTGCCCGGACCCCTCTGGGGACCCAGAGTCACCGACCAGGAACCTGGCAGGTACAGCTCAGAGGCTGGTCCGGGTGGCTTCTCACCAGAGTCACCTGGGGGTGACCCCGGACAGCTGACAGGACAGGAGTCCCACCCAGTGCCCAAATGCGGGTAAGGATGGGGTGGGCGGGAGGCAAGGGGCTGAGAGGAGCGTGGGGTAAGCAGCCTGGGGAGGGGGCAGATTTATGAGCCCTTGGAACCCAACATGGCCTCCTCTTAATCAACTCCCAGGACAGGGCGCAGCTGGGGAGGGTCAGCGGCCCCGGGATTTACGCTTAAGCCGAGTTTATAAAATAAGAGCTCAGGGGCACTAGACACCCCTTGGCCTCCCCTCCCCTCGGGGGGCAAATGGCTAGCTTCCGTCCCGGGGAGGAGGAGGGAAGGGGGGGTGAAGACCTCTGGCGTCCCAGGCCTCCCAGCAGAGGCACGGGGTCCCGCCCTCCTCTCCCTCGGAGCTGACCTCGCAGCGAGCCTGAACCCCCGAGCAGCCCCCAAAGCTGAAGGCTATCACGAGCCACTTTTTTTTTTTTTTTTTTTTTTTCCCGGTACGCGGGCCTCTCACTGTTGTGGCCTCCCCCATTGCGGAGCACAGGCTCCGGACGCGCAGGCTCAGCGGCCATGGCTCACGGGCCCAGCCGCTCCGCGGCATGTGGGATCTTCCCGGACTGGGGCACGAACCCGCGTCCCCTGCATCGGCAGGCGGACTCTCAACCACTGCGCCACCAGGGAAGCCCACGATCCACGTTTTATGGCTGAGGACACTGGCTCAAAGGCGCTGAGTTAACTCGTCCAAAGTCGCACTCAGTGGGTGGCGGGGGCAGGATTTGAACCCAGAGCCTTTGTCCTCCTCAGATGCACCCCTGAAACCCGAGGGACGGTGGGATTTTTCTGAGCATTGAGAATTCTGCTCCCAAATCCCCTGAGTCCTCACACCAGTGTTTATTCCCACCCAGACCTCAGCTTCATGTCCCTCAACATCCACAACCCCTCGACAGGACCACGCAGAGGGCCTGCAGCGGGCTGGGTGTTGTGCCTTTGCGGGATTTAACGGAGAGCAAAACAGACATGGTCTCTGCCTCAGGGAGACAGCGAAGGAATGAGAAAACAGCCGGACACAAACCGCTGTGAGTGGGATAAAGAATAAAAAGGGGAACGTTGTTGAAACTGGGACATTTCTGTGGTTGCTGTATTATGCCCGTTGTATATCTAAGGAAACTGCAACTCAGAGAGGCTAAGCAACTTGTCTGAGGTCACACAGCAACCAAGGGGCAGAGGTGGGATTTGAACTGAGGTTTTTCACCATGATTCCCTCTCCCAGGAGAAGAAAAGCCATCTCCTCTCTTCATGGAGTCTTGTGAGGATGAAACATGCAAAAGCTGGCACCCGCCTAGTGTTCAGCATCTGCGCTCTGTTATTAGTTCCCGTGGAGAGGAAGAGCTGAGAAAATCACAGCACAGCCCCTTGATATACCCTCTTCTGCAGCCATTAGAATGATGAGAGTTCACACCATGGACAAATGGTCAGGAGAAAAGGGTGCAGCATTACCCATATAGGATAATCTCAGCTCTAAAAACGTAGTAAGTTGGTGGACGTCACCAGGCTACACAAGAACAGGGCTTGTCTTGGGTGGGATCATAGGTTTGCTTCTTTGTGCTTGTCTATATAGGAAAAATGCCTCTGAAAGACAAGTTCCATCATTTATGATCTTAAAAAAGGAGGACAGAATAAAAGCTTTCCCACAGATCATTTCCAAAACAGGCCATTTTTCACACAAGTAACTCAGCACAGCCGGTCCAACCCTGGCTTGCTCCCCAGGTCCCTGGCATTGCCTCTTCAGGGCTCCCATCCACTGTGAGGTGACTATCTGCATGTCTGTCCCCACTGCTGAGTGAATGCATGAGGGAGCTCACTGGGGCTCCAGAGTTCCCAGCTTACACTCACTCATTACGCACTGTACTTGGCCCTGTGTGTGATGTCTCACCATTTCACATCTACATACTGTCTCCAGGAGGGCAGGAACTAAATCTCACCCATCCTGGGTTCACTGTGACCCTACCTAGTGCCCAGCACAGACTGTTTTTCTCTGTTTTAAATGCCAAGGCTACTTGTGGACTCTTATTCATCCTGCAGAACCCTGCTTGAGTGGCCCCGCAATTCTGAAGCTTCCCTGGCTCCTCCTTCCATCATCCCTACAACAATAACAACACCACTATATACTGGCTAACATTTATTGAACACTTTACATCCAAGTGTTTTCTCCTTTCATACTCACAATCCCACCAGTAGGTATGACTTCTCTCTCCATTCCACAGGTGAGGTGCAGACAGATGAAATGACTTATCCAAGGTTACACCACTTATAAGCAGCGGCATAGTGTGACTCAGGACCCATGTTCCTGAGTGCCAACACTAACCCTTGTTTGTCCCGCCACTAGTGCACAGATGTGAGTGTGCTGGACCTATTTGTGAACAAGCTCCTCCACAGGCTCGGGAGGTCCTCCAGCGAGTCAGTCATCTCCTGACCTCAGCATCCAGCATGGGCCGGGTACAGAGTAAAAGCCAACAAGCTTGTCTCATGGCACTGCTCCCAGGAGACCTCGAGAAAAATCTGCTGATCAAAGAACAGCGAGCGCCTCTCCTCCACCCGGCCTTGCCTCCCTCACCCAGAGGGGCTCACACAAATGCTTGGCCTTGGCGTTCATTGCTGGAGTTCAGCTGTGGCGCATGGTCCCACCAGGGACATGAGCTGGGTGGCCTCCGGGTGGGTCCCAGGAGGAGCATCTGTTTATAATTGGCAGCCCCGGAAAGATCTAAGTCCCTGGGCAGGTCTTTGGCAGGCATGTCCCATGGGCCCCATGTTTTGGAGCAGAGCGGTGTTCCGCTGGCTTCTCAGATGGAAGGAAAATACCCACCAGACCCCAAAGCACGGCAGGGTGGGGAGGGGCGGGAAAGTCACAATGTGGAGGGCACATAGCTCTCCACGCCCAGCACCTCCAGCAGGAGGGTGTGAATAAAAATCTATCCTGTGGCCAGATGAGAACAAGCGAACAGCAAAACCGAGCGTGTGATACACAGCAGGTCGCCAGCAAGGAGAGGCTGAGTGGACACGCCTGTGGGCGGGCAGGTCCTATTTGAAACACTGATATACACACTCTCAGTAGGTATGCCTATAGGATAAGTTACATTTTGAGCTTTCTCCTCTTTCACATGCCTGTCCATTTCCAAAAAGAGACCTCTCTCTCTCTTGAGTAGAGTAGCCTAGAACATGGGCTCCGGAGCCAGATAGCCTTGGTACAGTTCTCTGATCTACCACTTTCACAAACTTGGAAAACTCACATAACCTCTCTATAAATTAAGGTTATGAAGCATCCACTTGGAAGGGTGGTTGGGAGGATGAGGAAAGGACATGACAAATGCTAGCTATTATTTTTATTATTACTACTACTTCTACTATTATTATTAACCCAGGAACAGAAATAGATCACCACTTGCTCACAGAAGATCCCGCCATCCTCCACAAAACTGGAGTCATGGGGGTGACGGACGCCTGGAAGACCCCAGCTGGGGCTTCTTTGCCTCACCTGTGGACACAGCCTTGACCGGGGTTGAACCCCAGAATCTTAGAGAGCTCCCCATTCCCATCCTTCCACCAGATTTAGAGGACCCTCCTTTGTTCACACCCCCAACCCAGGAAGGAGGAGACCAGCATCAAAAGCGTCCAGCTGCAAAGCGGGCTGCGGGTCACCCATTAGGAGGATTTCTTAGGAGAGGTTTTCACGCTGAGCTCTGGGGACCCTGGGGGCTCTAGCGAGGAGCTTCAGGGGCTGCCGAGGGGTGGGGGGCTTGGTAGACAGGGTCCCAAGCCGGCTCTCCATCCTCCATCATCCAGGCAGTGGCACTCTCATTGGGCTTCTATAGTAGTCATTTCTACAAAGATTCTGCTGCTAAAAAAAAAAAAAAAAAAGAATGAAGTTTGAATGCTAACACTCTTGATCACAGCCCTTTGCTCTTTAGGACGGAAGTTTTTTTTTTTTTTTCCTACGAATGAACACGGGTTGGATGCCTCTAGCTCTCACCCATTGGGAGTGCTGGCCTATCACTCCCACATCCCCAACAAGCCATCAGCCTTTCTTCTTCCAAAAGGCAACTGATGACAGAGATCGGGTACCATCTCCAGCTGTCTCCTTCCTGGACTTCCTTTCTGCCTTTTCTCCTGGGAGCCCTGTTTCCAGACCCCTGTCTGCACCCTGCCCTTTGAGCAGCCTCAGGTTCATTACCTGTGTCCCGCTGTTGAGCCGTGACCTCAGCGGGTCACCACAGGGCCCCTCTCTTAGGGACGTAGGCCAGAGCCAGCCTTCCTCTCCGGCTCCTGCACCGCTGAGCGGCAGGCAGGGCCTCCCATGGAGCCGCGTGGTCGGATTGCACAGGCTCGTCCCCTGCCCGGGCCTGCAGAGAATGTTCTGGCTACTGCTGGCTCAGCTGTTGGAGAGGATTGTTTTGAAGCTCCTCAAATTAGATTGCCCAGCGGTGTCCTCTTCCCACAAGTCGCTGACCACAGCCTGGGGCCGGCAGAGACTTCCGGCCACCGTCCAGCTGGTCCCTTAGGAGGCACGGGGATGAGCACGAGGGCTCGCTACCTGCCTGCACTGAGCTCAGCACCTGCTGCGGTCTCTCACCTCGTCCTCTGGCAGCTCTAGGAGGGGGATACTGTACCCTTTTCATACTCGAGAAAACCGAGGCACAGGGGGCTATCCGATATACCCAAAGTTACTCAGCTGGTAGGTGGCAGAGCTGGAACTCCAACCTGCGTGGTCTGATGCCCCATCCTGTGCCCTCCGCCTCTGTCCTTCACCTGCAGGATCAAAGGGACCCTGTAAAAGGATGGATCCATTCATTGCACGGGTGTCCCACATGCCATGGGACGAGGACTGCACAGCGAGGCGTCCACATCCTGCGGAAAGAAGGAAAGACGCCACCCTGTCCTGGTACAGTGCCTGGTCTTGCTGACTGAGTATTTGCTGAATGGGTGACAGTGATGACCCTCGCCCCACTGCCAGGATACCGGTGGCCTTTAGAGCGCAGGTTGGCATGGCGCCCAGGGCTGGTGGTTGGGCGTATGCCAGGAGCACCCTTGGTTCCGTCACCTCCTTCACTGCTACCACTCTGGGCCCAGCCCCCATCATCCCTCACCTGGACCACAGCCATGGCCCAAAGTGGTCTCCCAGCTTTGACCTTTGCCCCAGTGCCCCTGCCTCGGTCTATTCTCAACAAAGTAGCCAGAGAGATCCTTCTAGAACGTAAGTCAGACCTTGTCACTCTGCTTACAACTCCCAGTGGCTCCCGTCTCACCCAGAGCGAAATTGACAGTGTTTACTATGACCACAAGCCTGTCCTGCTCCAACGTGCTCCTGTCTCTCTGCCCCCTCAGCTCTTCCCCTCCCAGGGCTGACTGGTCTCCACCACATTGGTCTCCTTGCCTGCATAACCACCCAGCCGACTTCTACCTCAGGGCCTTCACACCAGCTGTTCTCTGTCCTCTTTGCCCAAGTGGCCCCCTCCCCACACCCTCTCTTCTTACAAGTTCTGCTCAAATGTCTCTTTACCTGAGAGGCCTTTGTGTAAAGTCCTCCCGACCCCCACAGATATTCTCTCCCCAACACTACCCCTGCTTCTTAAAAATAATTTTTTATTAATAGTCTTTGTTTTTTAGAGCAGTTTTAAATTATAGCAATTGTGAGCAGAAGGTACAGAGAGTTTCCACTGAACTCCTACCACTGCCACATGCACAGCCTCCCCACTATCGACAGCCCTCTCCAGAATGGTACATGGGTTACAGCTGATGAACCTACGCTGACACATCATTATCACCCAAAGTCCATGGTTTACATTAGGGTTCACTTTTGCTGCTGTACCTTCTATGGGTTTTGGCAAATGTATAATGACATGCATCCACCACTGTAGTATCGGGGAGAGTAGTTCCACTGCCCTAGAGATCCTCTAGGGTCTCCCTCCTTTCCTCCGGCCCCTGGCAACCACTGATCTTCTTACTGTTTCCATAGTTTGGCCTTTTCCAGAATGGCATATAGTTGGAATCATCCAGGATGTAGCCTTTTCAGACTGGCTTCTTTCACTTAGTAATATGCATTTAAGGTTCTTCTGTGTCTTTTCACGGCTTGATGGTTCATTTCTTTTCAGTGCTGAATAATATCCCATTGTCTGAATGTTCCACAGTTTATTTGTCCATTCCCCTACTGAAGGACTTTTTTTTTTTTTTTTTTGCGGTACGTGGACCTCTCACTGCTGTGGCCTCTCCCGTTGCGGAGCACAGGCTCCGGACGCGCAGGCTCAGCGGCCATGGCTCACGGGCCCAGCCGCTCTGCGGCATGTGGGATCTTCCCGGACCGGGGCACGAACCCATGTCCCCTGCATCGGCAGGCGGACTCTCAACCACTGTGTCACCAGGGAAGCCTCTGAAGGACTTGTTGGTTGCAAGTTTTGGCGATTAGGAATAAAGCTGCTATAAACATCCGTGTGCGTGTCCCTGCTTTTTGAACTTCCCAGATCTCTTCTTTTTCAGTCGCTGAGACATGTCTCCCTCCGTGATGAACGCCTCATGTCCCCGAGGACAGAGGGCACCCCCTCAAAACCTAATACCACTGCCTGCCAAGAGCTACAGCTCACAGAACCAAGTGTGGCAACTCATCTATGTCCCATCTCATCTTTGAGTGTGATTCTTGGGAACATTTCTGGTTCTAAGACCGCTGGAAAAACCCTCCAAGGAAACCGTCTCGAAGCCTGACTCTATGGGAAGGCAGAACAACGTCTCACTTCCAGCCAGAAACTCAAGGGCTGTGCCTCTGCCTGCCTGTCCTCAGACCGCCCTTGGCAAAACACAGGGGTGGGGAAATTCGGGCCAGAGTCACCAGCTGAAGCCCCCTGACCATTGCCCCAGTTCCTCCCTCCTGACCTCTGATGGAGAGCTCCAGGTGACCTTGAGGTGGGGCTACCGAGGAGGGGAGAGGACAGGCAGCATTTGCAGACCACTCTCCAGCCTGGTGCAGGCCTTCAGTATTACCATCCTGAGAAATGGGACCGTAAGTCCCGTACTCAGACAGGCTGAGTAGCTGGGCGTATGCCAGGAGCATCCTTGGTTCCGTCACCTCCTCCACTGCTACCACTCTGGGCCCAGCCCCCATCATCCCTCACCTGGACCACAGCCATGGCCCAAAGTGGTCTTGAACCCAGACCCCAAAGCAACACTTGAACCTGGACTCCAAAGCCAAGCTCTCTCACTACTCCCTGTCCTGCCTCATTCACTCATTTGTTCATTCACTCACTCATTCAAGGAGTAATTTATTGGGTGGTGACTGGATTGCCAGACACTGTTGGAGGCCCTGGGATACAACAGGAAATAAATTCATCCCACTCTCCTGGAGTTTGCTTTCATGTGTGTATGGGGAAGATGGGGGCCAACGGACAATAGACGATTGACCATATAATATATAAAGGTGGCCAAAAGTGCATGGAAGGAACACGAAGCTTTGTGGGGAGGCTGGACAGAGTGATTGTGTGGTGGGAGTGATATTTAGATGGGGATGGGGGACAGGGAAAACCTCTCTGATTTGGGTAGAGACTTAAGGGAAGTGAAGGAGGAAGCCATGCAGACATCTGGGGAAGGAGCATTCCAGGCAGAGGGAACAGCCAGTGCAAAGGCCCGGGGGTAGGAATGAGTTTGGTGTGTTCAGGGGACAGCAAGGAGGCCAAGTGGAAGAGCTGAGTAGGAGACGTGAGGTTAGGGGCTGTAGCCATGGGGGTGGTGGTGGGGGTGGTGTGCTTTGAATTCTCTTCCCAGTGAGGTGCAAGTCCTTCGGAGGGTTGTGAACAGACGAAGGACAGCTCTACTTGGATTCTGGAACGAGTTCTGATCGCAGCACTGGGGGTTTGGAATGGGGGCGGGAACCAGGGAGGTGGACGAGGGCCCTTGAGGAGCTGCTGCTGCACCCACAGGTGACCGATGTGATAGGTGGAGGTGAATGGGGCTGGGGCACTTGGGGGGAGGTGATGGAGGAGGATGGATTCAGAGGAAGAGGGGTGCCAAGAGGGCCCTAAAGGGTTTGGCCTGAGAAAATGGAAGAACAGTGTTGCCATAACTGAGGCCCTGAGCCTCCTCTCCTGGGAAGGCGGGCTTTGGCAAGTTCCAGGTATGGACGAAGAGAAAGATCCTGACTTAGGTCCCTTCAGCTTCCAGAAAACTCAGCCTAAGCGGAGGGAGGGGCGGGGCGGTGAGGGAGCAAGGAGTTCCAGGTGGAGGGTGCCTGGATGCGGGCCAAGCAGGCCAGCTACCCACCTAGCGTGCCCGGGTAAACACACCAGTTGCCAGTAACAAAGTGGCCGGCCATCGCGGCCCGCTCCGTGCAGGGAGGCGGGTCCCCGCTCACATGATGGGGTGAGGGGGTGGCAGGAGTCGTTGCCGGGGGAAACCTCAACGGATCTGGCAGGAGGCTCCAGGAAGTCCTTCTGAAAATGGGCCCAGGGACGGGCGGGCGGGCGGCGGGTGGGGTCCTGCGGTGGTCCCGAGAGGGGCTGGGGTGGGACTGGGCTGGAGTCCCGTGTGGGGATTGGGCTGGGTTCCCATTGGGCGGACGGGAAAGGGGTGGAAGGGGTAGGGGAAGGGTGGGGGTGGTGGGTTGTAGATGGGGAGGGTGTGGGCGGGGCTGTGGCCGGAGGTGCCGGGAGGAGCAGGGGCTTCACAGGTGGGGTCTTTGGAGGGTGAGGAGGGGCATCGTGTTGGAGGTGGGGCTGGGGATGAAGAAGGGGAAGGGGCAGCGGGGAGGAGAGTGGGGCTGGGGGCGGGGCGAGGATGGGGAGGCCGCAGGGGCGGCGGGGCGGAGCCAGGCTGGGGTCGGGCGTGGGGGGGGGGCGGAGGGGGGAAAGGGTCCCCTCCCTCTGCGGGGACCGCCCGCGCTTCCTCCCTCCGGCCGAGCGGTAAACAAACGCCGTGATGTCACCCGCGCCGCTGACCTGCGGCTGAACCCGGAGCTGTAAATGAGATGCAAGGTGCCAGCAGCCTCCAGGCCGCGCGGCCTGAAAGCCACACACGCTCCTCCGCGCCGGCCCGAGGTTACCCCAGCTGCACACACGGACAGGATGCTGCAAACGCCACCAGACGTTGCAACACGCAGCCAGTCTGCTGGCCGCAGCGTGAACCTTCCCGCCGCCGCCTCCGCCGCCCCCCGGGCAGGCACCGGCCCAGCTGGAGCGCGGCCTCCCTCCTCCGGAGCATCCCTGGAGCCTGGCAGCTTCCACTCATTCGGGGTCAGCCTCTCCACTAGGCACCCCATCCCCTGCCTCCCCAGGGGGCCCCCAAACCCGAGAGTTGGGCCTCTGGGGTCAGCTTTGGGCTTTTCTGCCCAACAGACTGGGGAAGTGCTTGCCTTTGCACTCGGCTTTCTGGGAAACTCATTCGTCTTCAGCGAAGCCAGGGGCGCTGAAGGCCCTTTTTTCAGGTGGAAGCGGATGCCAACGTGTCCCGGTGGCTGCCCACCAGGCACTCCCCCACTCCACAGGGCAGGGGGCTACTATTTCTTCCAGAGAGCTCCCAGAGCGGCCCTGGCCTGCCTACCCTTGGCAGCCCCAGGCTCTGAACCGCCCCTTGGGAATGGAAGTCCGCCTGACCGGGGCCAGGCCGACCAGCACTCTGCTCTGGAGTTGATTTGCTGTGTGACTTTTGCATGAGTCACTTGGCATCTCTGGGCTTCACCATCTCCCACCGGGGAAGTGGGGAGGTTTGAAACTGGCTTCCCTCTGCTGGTGTGGGGAAGGTCAAAAGTACAAGAAACCCTCAGCAGGCTGCCAGGGCTGGTTAGAAGCCTCAGGTGCAGGGGCCTGGCCTGTGAGAACTTGGAGGCACTCAGAGAAGTCGGGGCCAGCCCTCTCCTTCCCCGCCCAGCCCCCCAAACTCAGCCTTCTGTGTTTACTGTGAGAAGCTGGGGCTATGGGAACATATGGGTAAATTAGTCCCCGGGGCCCCAGGAGCCCCTACATTGGCTCCCCTACTTGGACCCCACTAACTCAAGTCCTTTTAGGAGTTGGGGAACCTAGAATGACCCCAGATCTTTAAAAAGCACCCCAAGAACCCAGCTTATAACACCAGAGCCCATGCCAGCTTCTCTTTCTCTGAAGTTAATATTTAAGTCCCTCTCCCTCACATCACCCTGTTTTCTTGTCTTTCCAACATTGTGTCACCATCTGAAATTTTGTTATTTGTTTGCTTGTTTATTGCCTGTCCCCTCCCCCCAGTGCACACACACTCTAGAATGTCGGCTCACCATGTGTTCCCAGCACTTGGCTCGGTCATCAGCTGCCTGGGGAATATGTGAGTGAATGAATGAAATCATTTTGCCTCCCCCGTGAAACGGATGATAACATCCCTGGAGAGGATCTTGGGAGGGATAAAGTTGACAACCCAGGCAGTATGGCTGTCACGAGGACCAGCCACATCCCTCGCTGGGCCCGTGACAAAGGAAAATGTGTGGCCGCTAGTTGAAAAATTATTGAGAATTTCACAGTGGTGACAGCAGGGCATTGACACGTACAGGGCGCTTCTGAGCGAGGGGTCGTGTGTGACAGCTTGGGTCGCACACCCAGGAAGCTGGGCAGGGCGGTCATACACAGAAGGTGCTTAGTAGCAGTACCCAGGGTGGGGGACAACACGTGGGCTCTCGGGCCTTCCACGCCTTCCCTGGGCTGCAGGAAACTCACTCCAACCAAGCCACTCCCTGCTGTAGAATGGACAACACATCCCAGACAGACAGCTGACAACAGCTAGCTAGTTAAGGGCTGTCTGTGCACCCAGGGGACCCATGCAAAAAGCAATACGGAGGCATATTAGATTTAAGGGCAACAGTGGCCATGTAACGGTCATTGCCACGGTCAGCGTTTATTCAGGGGCTTCTCAAAGGTGCTATAGTGAGGCCCGCAACCCCTTAGCCTCACTTCCAACATCCAGAAAGCTCTAAAATCCTTTTTTCCCCCCTTAATTCGACCCATATACATTTAGGCAAGTCCTCAAGGGGCTGTGGACCGAGCTGTGGCCCACTTTAGAGATGAGGCACTGAGGTCCTGGAAATGTCGAGGGCACAGCCGGGAAGCGGCTGAGCTGGGACCCTGGCACCATTTCTGGGAGCTGCTGGCGAAGGTGAGAATATAGCTGTTGTCTTGGGTAAAGAAAGACAGCTGTTTTTATGGGGGTAACTCTTTCAGCATCCCCTTCCCACCCCAACCTGAAGTTCAGAGGCCCTTGAGCTGGTGTGTCCCAGGGAAACCTTCAGCTAATTAAGCATTATTTATGGACCGGCCTCCTGAAGACAAGCTTCAAATTACTTGCAGGCTGTACCAAGGTAACTGTCTATCCTACAGGCTATTAATTAGGAATCAGTTTAATCTCTGCTGGACGAAGGTCAAACGGTATGGGGTTGACCCTTCCGGCTGGCTGGCGTCGTACTATCAGGCTGGGGATCTGGGCCCGGAGGGCTGGGGGATTCAGGAGAAGTGACAGGACATTGCAACGGGAAATGACCTGGTCAGCACATCCTGCAAAGGCCAGGATGCTGAGAGCAAAGCCACATGGGCCTCGGCCCAGGAAGCCAGGCGAGGCGGGGTTTCCCTTTAGCACCAGCCCTGCAGAATAATGGATTTCAGCGGTCCTCAGAGAGTGCCTCAGCCCTCCAACATGAGAGAATTCTGCTGGAAATTCTGGCTTCCCTCACCTGCCGTTAACCCAGTCTGGTCACGCACCCTGTAGAAACCCTTCTGTGGCTCCCTAGCACTCTTTTTTTTTTTTTTTTTTTTTTGCGGTACGCAGGCCTCTCACCGCTGTGGCCTCTCCCGCTGCGGAGCACAGGCTTCGGACGTGCAGGCTCAGCGGCCATGGCTCACGGGCCCAGCCGCTCCGCAGCATGTGGGATCTTCTCGGACCGGGGCACGAACCCGCGTCCCCTGCATCGGCAGGCGGACTCTCAACCACTGCGCCACCAGGGAAGCCTCTCCCTAGCGCTCTTCTAATCAAGTCCCAATTCCACCCGACGGCCACCAAGCTCTATGAGCTCTGCCCTGCCCATCTCCCACCATTCTCCGCTCACACTTCTGTTCTGGCCAGGCCAGGATCTCTCATCTCCCATTTTCCAGATGTGCTCTTCCCCTCTGCCTGGAATGTTCTCCTTCTGTGGCCTCCACCTCATTGTTGATGCCTCACCTTAGACCCTGGTCCTAGCCATTGGCAGCCTTCCTTCCGCAGAAGCCGGACTGCCCGGATTCAGATCCCACGACTGTGTGTGCTGTTAGGCAAGTATTTAACCTCTGTGAGCCTTAGTTTTCTCATTTTTCAAATGGGGACAGTTATAGTTCCTCCCTCACTGGTTTGCTCCAAGGAGCACATCAGATTGTCCCTGGAAATCACTTAGTGTGTAGGAAGAGCTTTATTAACAGTGGCACAGACTGACTGGAAACCCTGCCCTGTGCTCAGAACTGCATCCCGCTCCATTAGAGTACCCACCACACTGCAGTGTCACTGAGAGCCATGGGTCCTTTTTCCCAGCTAACCCGAAGATGGGACCCGGAACGCTGTGTGTTTTTCTCCTGCAATGCCTACCTTGGCCCTATGACCTAGGAGAGCCCCCTGCACACCTTTCTGTACTGTCAAATCTACCCCCATAAGAAGCCTTCCGGGATGACCCAGAGTTTTCTTTTCTGTGGAGCAGATGCCAACCCAGTGTGGGGTTAATTCAAGTCCCCTGTTCTGTTTTGCTCTCCAAGGACAAACCCTACAGGAGACACTCTACTGCCCTAGCCACAATGCCAGCCGCTCTGTGGCAGGGACTGTGACATCTTCCATGCCTGGTGACTCTGGGTGGCACCTGGAACACAGTTTTGCATTCAGCAGGTGTTCAGGGCAGATCCAACCAGCATTTTCTGAGCCCCTGGCTGGCATGTTCGACAGTCTTCTGGAATCCTCCCAATGGCCTTGGGAGGTTGGGACTGGCATTGTCACATTATAGATGAGAAAACTGAGGCTGAGAGTGTGGCTAGCAGAATAATGGCCTCCCCCAGGACACCCATGTCCTAATCCCCAGAACCTGTGACTATGTTAACTTACATGGGAAAGAGGATTTAAGGTTGCAGATGGAATTAAATTTGCTAATCAACTGACTTTAAAATAGAAAGACTGTACTGGATTATCTAGGTGAGCCCAGTATAATAACAAGGGGCCTGAGAAGTGGCAGAAGGAGACAGAAGAGAGGGAGATGTGACCGTGGAAGCCAGGTCAGGGTGATGCAATGCTCCTGGCTTTGAGGATGGAGGAAGGGGCCACAAGCCAAGGAATGTAGGCGCCTCCAGAAACTGGGAAGGGCAAGGAAATGGATTCTCCCCTAGAGCCTCCAGAGGGAACATAACTCTGACACCTTGATTTTAGCTCAGTGAGACCGTGTTGGACATCTGACCTCCAGAACTGTGAGAGAACAAACGTGTGCTGTTTTAACCATTGAGTGTGTGGTGTGTATCAAGGCAGCCACGGAAAGCTTGGGCAGAGAGGTGGAGGGCTGGGACTCAAACCTGAGTCTGTCTCTTCAAAGTCTGGGTTCTCAGTGGCACAGCGCCCCTCCCCACACTAACCTATCGGCATCACTTAAAACAAGCTCTCTGTCGTAAAGATATGCCCCAGAGGCTTTTGCAGAGAGTGCACGAGAGGGGTTGCAGTGGACCGTCAAACACGATCCATAGCCTCACCAGCATGGCCAGGACTTTCCATACAGTGTCTCACTGAGATCTCATTTTACAGATGAGGAATCTGAGGCTCAGAGAGGTCTAGTAACTTGCCTAGGGCCACGCAGCAAGTGAGTGGAAGAGCCAGCATATGAGTTTTGGTTTGTTGATTCCTGAGCTCAAAATCTGAATCACAATTGTATACTGGCTCCTTAAGAAAGAAATAAAACTAAACATGGGTGCACACACACACACACGCACACGTACATACAAACACACGCACACCTGCCAACATGAAGGCTCAAGAGGTGGCCCCCAAACCAGGACAACTGGTCAGCCAGCCAAAGAGGCGTGAGCCCTGAGGGCACACAGTGTTCCCAGCCCACACTTCCCCATGCTCCTGGTGGGCCTGGAGGGCCCCCACCACTTCTGCTGCGGGTTCACAGGGAAGTGGCCTGGAGAGGTGAGGCGAGACTGCCCCCTTTGCCACGTGAGACATGAGGACATGGCATGTGGGAGCCAAGGGTGGCCTGACTGCATGGGGGTGTGTCTGGCAGGACTGCCTGCCTGCAGGAAGGTCACACTACCCTTTGTGGTCACGCTGGTCCCAGCTCCCCATGATGACCTGCTACAGGGCCTGTGAGAGGTCAGAGCATGCTGCGCTGGCCAGCTGGGCTTGACTGTGTCCCCCAGGCCCTCGGAGCTCTAGAGGCACCCAGAGACTCTTCCTCCCACCTTGGAAGGACCCTGAATCAGAGAGCTGGCTTCTCACTCCCAGGGAAGCATCAGTATTAACAGTGACTTGGCAGAGGGGCTTCCTTTACTCTCCTATCCAGTGGCCTTAAAACTTCTGGAAAAATTTACAAAGAAAGTCTGTTGACAACCTGCTGGACCACCTTAAGTGGCTGCTCAAGTTGCCTCTTTGAAGGACAAACTCCCTAAGGGCAAACAGCTTCCGGCTCAAGCCGGAAAAGTCTATTCTGTCTTTTTAGTTGGTGTCAGTAAATGACCTGATAAGGTCTGCAGGACTAGACCTGGGAGGACCGGCTAAGAGAGGCCTGGAGCTCCTGGAAATTTCTGCCTGAGATGACAAACTGGATTGGTCCCTCTACAAGAAGGAGTACTTATACGTCTGCTCCTGACCCCCTTGCTCCTTGGTAATAGCAGCCCAATTTCCCCCACAGAAGCCCACCTTGCCATTTTCACACACTGTGGCTTGGCTGGAGGCGGTTCACTCTTGGCTCAGAGTCAGGCCTGAGACCCACAGCCAGCCAGCCGGTGACTGCACCACTGCCAGTGACTGCTTCAGTGCAACCCAGTCACAGCCAGGGAGACTCAATTCCTGGAGCCTCCGGAAATGCTGGGGGGAGGACACGGGTCTGCCCGCTCCCCACTTGACTGGGAGCTTGGGGTTTAAGGCATCATGGGGCAGACGCGAGCAGCCCCACCACAGGGAGTGCCTGCCTAAGGGGACACTGAGTCCTGACGACACCGGGAGCCAGGCCTGGAGTTAGACCTACCCAGGGACCTTCTGGTCACCCGAGTCAATAAACCAAGCGGAAGGACACCTCCGGACTCACCCCTGGGAGTGAGTGCTGTGCTTAATGTTGTTTGACCCATTTAGACTGCCGGCAGCTAAAAGCAGGCGCTGCACTGACGCTGCTCGGGGCTGTCAACATGATCTATTCTGTCCTGTAGGATGATTAACTGAGAGGCAACGAAACTCACTGGTTCAAGAGCAGTCGCCCTGGGTTCAAATCCCACTTGGTCATTCACAAGCTGTGTGACCTTGTTATTGACCCTCAGAAGCTTGACCAGTAAAAAGAGGACGATAATAGTACTCACACTGGAGCTCGCTGTGGGAAATAAATGACTTTATTACACGTCAAGTGCTGGTACATAGCATCAAAAGGTGCTCCGTAGGTACGGGCTCTAACCAGCTATGATGGATCAGTCATGCCTTCACTCAGGCAACCAACACTTATTAAGCACCTACTGTGTGCCAGCTACTGTGCCAGGTGCCTGGGACACTTGGTGAGTGAGAGGACACGCCCCTTCCTCCCAAGGATCTCAGTCTTTTGGAGAGGACACACGGCAACAAGCAGCCACAAGCATGGGGAGTTGCCATGGTAACCCATGACTCCGGCCTCACCACAGCCCAACCCTGACCAACTGAGCTACTTGGACACAGAGATGAAAATGACTAATGGGGAAGCTGGGTGGTTGTCTGGGGAGTGGGCAGCCGGGACCACAGCAGAGGCCCTCGTCTTGACCAGCCTCCGTGCCTGGGCTGGAGAAAGGCCTGCATTGGACCAGCCCCTGTCCATGAGGAAAGGGGCCATCGGCCTCCAGTGGGAGGGAAGATGCCAGGCTCTGAGCCCTCCCTGTGCGGAGAGTGATTCCTTCTTACTGATTTCTAGAAAGGGTCAAGAGCTAAAGTTCCCAAGGACTTCTGGGGCAGGGGCAGAATCCTCCTTTTCCTGCAGAATCCCAGAACCAGGGTGACTCTGGCCAGCGGGTTCTTTGCCTTTTGCCCCTGTGCACAGCAGAGCACCTGGCCCAAGAGCAAAAGGTGCGGAGCCAGGGCTGGAGGGTGTCCGCTATACTCCCCACCCTGACCCTGACAGGAAGGAGTCATCATTTCTTGCAGATGCTCTGGTGCTGAGCTAAGAGGTTTAGGGAAGTTATTTCACTGAATCCTCATACTTTCGTTTTTCAGACGGGGGAAGCCCAGAGAGACGGTTATTTGTCCAAGGTCACACAGCAGCTTGCTGGGAGGGCTCTTAGGATTTAAGGGATTAGGAACTGGCTCCCAGCAGCCCTGGCTGGCATTATGAATTGCAAGAGTGCTCTAGCCAGAGGGCTGGTCTCTACTACTTGAAAGCCTTCAGCGGCTGTGAGGCTGCCCACGGGCCAGCCCTGGCTTTGGGGCTGGGATGGCCAAGTCACCTTCTCCCAGGACTGGGAGCTGAATTGCGGCCGGGTGCCCTTTGGGAAGCTGTCTCAGTCCTGCTTGAGTAATTAGGGCTTCTAGCTCAGGGGTTGCCTAGTGGTGGCGGAGGGGGCCTGGCTGAGGGCTGAGCAGCGCCTGGGCTTCCACAAGCCTGGGGTAGAAGTGGGGAAGCCTCTCCTGAGGGGTGAAGGCACAGCCTAGGAGGAGGACACTTCTGTCCACGAGCTTCTTCACCTTGGAGTAAAGAGCCCAAAGTTGAAGACCCAACGAGTCCCGTGAAGAGCAGCTGAGGAGAGGAGTGTGTCCTAAGTAATTTCCTAGAACATTTTACTTTCAAGCCTTATTGTTTTTCTTCTCCTTGAAGTAATGGCATTCTTTCAAAATGCACACAGAAGTCTTACACAGAATCCTAAGCTACGAGACCTAAGTGAAGCTGATCTAGTTAAATGGAGGTGAGGGCCCCTCGGAACCCTATCGGCTCCACCTCCTATGGGGTCCCACCTTCTTGGAATCCCTTGGGTGCTCTGGAACCCAGTTTGAATACTTGGCCCTAGAACCTCAGCTGGTGTTGGGGTCTGCCTTGGGGCTGCTGGGGCTCAGATGGGCCAGAGGTCCGCAGAGGAATGACAGGCAGCCAGGAGGCAGTTATCTGTAAACACTTTCTAGGAGTATGCTTCGGTGTGGACAGAATAATCTCGTGGTTCATTGCTCAGAATGCTTTTCTAGCCACTTCCCTGAAAGGCCACTGAAAAGGGAATTCAAGATCGAATTCCCCAAAGCAGGGTGCGGCCAACAGAATCAGGAAGGCTTGGGCCCAGTGGCCTTTGCCAGGCTGACGCTCGTTGGCCACAAATCTGTACTGTTCACTCTGGCTTGACCCTGGCTTTGGTCGCAGGACCCCAGAGTCTCCTGCCTCTTACATAAGCTCCAGTCCTGGGCCCTGAATCTGAGTCTAAAGGAGTTGGATGGGTTTGGGTTGGATCTAGTCCAAAGCTTCTTAACCTGGCGTCTGGGATAGGCATCGGGGGGCGGGTCCAAGGACCCCTTAAAAGTATAAAAATCTGCCTCTTTGTGCATTCTTCTTGAGACATCCTCAAATGGCTCCACAACCAGTAAAAGATGAAGACTTACTGCAAACCCTTCAGTTGCCACCTCCTTCAAGAAGCCTTCTAAGATTTCCTTAATTTACAGTGACCTCCCCCTTCTCTGAATTATCAAAGCTGTCGGTCACTTGGGAGGATTCGGCTTGGTGACCTCAGGTTTAGCTGGAAGGAGCGGGAACCCACTCACTCCTCAAAGCTGGCTTCCAGCTAGAGGTGCCACCCTGGTTGTAAATGAATGAAATACAACTGTGCTGTTTTCCTGCTTATCAGTTAGTTGTTCAAAGCAAACCCTGATAACCAATGACTACCTTAATCTTTTGGCAAGTGCCCCACTCATTGTATGCAAATACTGCTGTTCAGTGCTTAAAAAAATGTTTTGGTGAAGGCAAACTTAACTACATCCTGTTGACGCTTGGACCGCTCACCAGTCCCCTTTCCAGAACCCTCTGTGTACGAGGTAGTTTCCATTATTAAACAGCTTGTCTCTTGACCTCTCCATAACCCTGAGTGGGGTAGGCCAGGCCAGGCTGTTATTATTTGACCCGGGGGAAAGGGCCTAGTTTTGAAGGTAAAATCCTTGGTTCAGAATCTGCCTTAGGGCAAGCATCCTAGGCAACTCACTTCACTTGCATCTTAGAGATGGGTTGCTGATCACCACTGTGGAAAACAGGACGGAGGTTTCTCAAAAAACTACAAATAGAACTACCGTGTCACTCAGCAATTCCACTGCTGGGTATATGTCGGAAAAAACCCACAAACACTAATTTGAAAAGGTACATGCACCTCAATGATCATAGCAGCATTATTGACAATTGCCAAGATATGGAAGCAACCTAAGTGTCCATCAACAGAGGAATGGATAAAGAAGATGTAGTGTATACACAGTGGAATACTACTCAGCCATAAAAAAGAATGAAATTTTGCCATTTGCAGCAACACGGATGGACTTGGAGGGCATTACGCTAAGTGAAATAAGTCAGAGAAAGACAAATACTGTATGATATCACTTATGTGTGGAATCTAAAAAAATACAACAAACTAGTGAATATAACAAAAAAGCAGCAGATTCACAGATATAGAGAACAAACTAGTGGTTACCAGTGGGGAGGGAGGGGCAATATAGGGGTAGGGAATATGGGAGGTACAAGCCTCTACCAGTGGGCAGAAGATAGGCTCAAGGATGTACTGTACAACATGGGGAAGGTAGCCAACATTTTGTAATAACTGTAAATGGAAAGTAACCTATAAAAATTGTACACAAATTTAAAAAAATTTTTTTTAATTGGAAAAAAAATAAAAGCAACGGGGCTGCTGATCACATCTGCCTCTGGGCCTGGGCAAGACAATGAATGTGAGAAGTACTGTGCAGTCCTGTAGGCTACCACAGCCATGTAGGGTATGGACCAATGTCACGTGTTGTAGGAGGAGCCCAAGGACGCTGTCAGCATCCAGTTCGGGTCTAAGTCATGAGTGACGGTCAAAATGAAGAATGTGAACGTGGGCCTGGCCTGCACCCTCCCTCTTCCTCTTCCTCATCTCCTCTCTCCAGCACCCTGAAAAAGCCGGACAAAGGAATGACCCAATCACTGAAGGACCCCGCTGAGGTCAGGCTGAGCAGAGATGTCTTCTTTTAGTTTTTAAGCATTGGTTGATGGATGCCGGTGGCCTCTCTTCCTCCCGGCCCCTGACTCTGTCCGGGTAACTGTCCTCACTGCTATTATGCGGGCAATGATGATTTACAAAATCTAAGGGGTGGAAGGGACCCGGGTGGTCGTCCAGAACCCAATCCCTTCTGATGCAAGAATCCACAGCCCCCTCACTGCAGCCTGCTGACTGCAGAAAAGCTCCGGAGAGTGGGAAGCTGCTCCTGGGGCAGGGCCGCAGTCTCACGTGGCCCTCCATCCACCTGGAAGGTGGCCAACACCATCTCCAGCACCTGAAGCGGTCAAGCAAACGCTCATGGATTTGCCGTCCCACATAAGTCGTGGCTTCTCGTCCTTGTCATCCGGAGCCTGCTCCCTGGGCGCCCTCCAGTTGCTCAAGGACCCTCTCAAAATGTTGACCAACACTGACCACAATGCACTCAAGCTCCTTGGACAAAGTGGGACCAAAAAGTGTCTCCCTTGCTCTGGGCACCGATACAGTTGCTTTTATTTGCTTTCAAGAGGAAGTTCATCTCTGTCACCACTAAAGTCATCTTGTTGGAGCTCACTCCCCTTTCCAAAGTGTCAGGGGCTTTATCTGGAGACAGTCATCGCACCAGGATGTAAATGCCATCAGAGAGACCCTTGTTTATGTGGTTCCCTGCGGCAGCTTCAAGCCTAGCTGGCTGAATCGATGAATGAATCTGACATAGTCACAATTCCCCCAGAGCCATGTCACCCTCAAGTTGGTGGACATTTTTCACCCGGGGACCAGATCACAACATCACAACTGTCAGCAAGAACAGATCGCAACTTGCTGAGCGCGGGTCTCCCCAGCAGACTCCGAGGCCTGGGTCCCGGATGCCTCGCACCCACCTCTCTAGGGGTACACCAGCCTACCCAGACCCCCCTTCAGCCCACACACTTCCATTTGACTCAAGATGTCAGAGGAGATGGGCAGTGTCTTCTAAAATCCAAGTGCAGGGGAATTCCCTGGCCGTCCAGTGGTTAGGATTGTGCTTCCATTGCAGGGGGCATGGGTTCGATCCCTGGTCGGGGATCAAAGATCCCGTATGCCACGCCACGGCCAAAAGAAACCCAAAAAACAAAAATCCAAGTGCAAAGCTGAGGGCAGGCCCCGAGCTTTGGAACACTCTCAGAAGGACGCCCAGCGAGTCTGGTACCATGATCTCAGGGGAGCTGCCCCTAATCCCTCTCCTGCCTCTGGCCTGACCCCCCTGCGTTCCTCCCCACCCCCACCAGGGTGATCCTGCCAAGACTTAGGTTAGATCATGTCACTTCCCTTCTCAGAACCTTCCCACAGCTCCCAGCTTCACTTGGAGCCAAAGCCACAGCCGGTTCTAGAGATTGCTGGGCCCCATCTGCCCTGCTTTGCTCCCCGCTGCCACCCCCTGCCCTGCTCCCGACACTGCCTCCCTCTTCCTCTCGCCCCCTCTGCTCCAGCCACATTGGCCTCCTTGAAGTTCCCCAGGGACATCCTTCCCTCTGAGACCCTCACTCTTCCCTCTGCCTGGCACACTGCTCCCTCCATTCCTGCCAGGTCTTCTTTTGTCTACTTTTTTTTTTTTTTTTTTGCGGTACACAGGCCTCTCACTGCTGTGCCCTCTCCCGTTGCGCAGCACAGGCTCCGGACGCGCAGGCTCAGCGGCCACGGCTCACGGGCCCAGCCGCTCCACGGCATGTGGGATCTTCCCGGACCGGGGCACGAACCCGTGTCCCCTGCATCGGCAGGCGGACTCTCAACCACTGCGCCACCAGGGAAGCCCTTTTTGTCTACTTTGCCTCGTTTGTTTTCTGCTTAGCACTTAGATCCTTACTGCGATCTAACGGGCTATTTTCTGTACCCTGTTTATTATCTGTCTCCCTCACCAAACTGTCAGGCTCCCCGTGGGTGCGGACTGTTGCCTCGCTGCTCGCTGCTGCATCTCTGCGCCTAGAATACAGAGGGTGCGCCATCGATTTGTTGTATAAATGAATGAGTTCCCACCAACCGCTCATTTGCTAAACTGTTCTGATATTTGGCACTCTCTTTCTGAGAATCCAGAACTCTTAAGACAGCACTCATTTTAAGGGAGCTCACTCACCCCACAGCAGACGAGCGTGCATTTGGGGATGCTGGCATCTAAACAGACTTGCCTGTCTCTTTTTCATTTGGCTTCAACTCTTTCCTGACCTTCGTGGTTCATACGACTAATACGTTTCAAATGTTTCCCTTTCAGATATCTTATATACTTGGTGTATTTTTTAAATTGTGTCTTCCGAAGGCAGCTAGGAGAAAGTCTTACAACATCCTAGGTGTGGTCGTGCTTCTGCCTGAGGATACAGACAGCAGGTTGGGTCTGGAATTCTTCCTGCACTCGAACCCAGAACTAAGTGGGATTTTGAGGGTAGCAGGTTGGGATAAGGCCTCCAGGGAGAAGTTGTAATGACTGCAACAACTAGATCTCTCTCCTGGTGGGGGTGGGGGGGAAGGATGGCTAACTGCTCCCTTCTCCTCAGTACGACAGAGGTCATTTTCTCAAAGTGATGAGAATCATTTTCTCAACACATCACCAATTGGAGATGGGACGGAGAAAGTAACTATCTTGATAAAGAAATCGGAAGGGCTCTGTGCAGGGATAAACCCACGGCCCAGGCTCTGAAAAGCAGAAAGTTCAGAAGAGCTTGGGAGTCTACACGAGAAAGAACAGATGGGCAGGTGGACGGACAATGGGCTTCCTGACTCAGGGTCAGTATTTCTAGATCTAGGGAGCATTCTCTGATTTTAGGATAAACACTGGAAGTTCCGCTTGACATGCTAATTGGGAAACTTGGGCCCTTTGTTCCCTTGAAAGCTACAAGTTGAAAACACTAACATCTTCTGCAAGAGTTGAAATAAATCCCAGCGGCCGGTTACCTGGTGCCTGTTAAGGGAGTTTAGTAATGGGTGTGGGGCCTCCTACAGACTGAGGGCACATTTTCCAACCCTGAGTTGCTGCTTTGCCATTCAGTGGGATCTGATATGTAGCAAGAAAGGCTGAGATCTGCAGTGATGACGACAAATATCTTTTGCAGAGACCCTGGCACTCGGTGGCTTTCCTGGGATGCCTGAGCCATAACATGAGAATTTTAGAGCATGCCAGGATCTTAGGGGTCATTGCATCCCCTCTCATCTTATGGGTGTGCTTCTTAGCTGCAGCCTAGGGAAGGGAGCCACTTTTCCAGGGTTTTAGCAAAGTCAGGTCTAGAACCCAGGTGAGCCAGGCCACAGGGGGCGTGGCCCAAGATGTGGGCACCTTTGTTCCCCAGGGGAAGTAGGTGGGGCAGTAAAAGGGAGGTGTTTGTCTATTCAGGTGACGGGTCCAAATTGTAAAGCCCATTGTTTGAAATCCAAGGACCAGATACTGCAAGCTGAAAGAATTTTCCTAGATGCCTCGGGTAGGACAGGTAGCCTACTTTCCTGCTCCCAGGCTGCATCAAATGAGAGCCTGGGGCTTCCCTGGTGGCGCAGTGGTTAAGAATCCGCCTGCCAATGCAGGGGACATGGGTTTGAGCCCTGGACCGGGAAGATCCCACATGCCGTGGAGCAACTAAGCCCGTGCGCCACAACTACCGAGCCTGCACTCTACAGCCTGCGAGCCACAACTACTGAGCCCGCGCGCCTAGAGCCCATGCTCCACAACAAGAGAAGCCACCGCAAAGAGAAGTCCGTGCACCGCAACGAAGAGTAGCCCTCGCTCACCGCAACTAGAGAAAGCCCGCGCACAGCAACGAAGAACCAAAGTAGCCAAAAATAAATAAATAAATAAATAAATAAATAAAAAGAGAACCTGGTACTTTTCCTAAACGGTCCCAGCAAAGGCTGCATTCAGGGTGAGGATGGGGGAGGTGAGCCACTGCTGTCTCCCACGTCATCCCGGCTTTGTGACTTTCGTGACACATCAATTGTTTAATGCAGCTATTTTGGCCTGATGACTCTGGGGCCCAAGATTACCTGTCTGGACCCTTCTCCCTTCTTTCTCCTTTCTCCTATTCTCATCAGTACTGGCCTAACTCAGAGTCTGAGACACAAGCTGCTTACTTCTCCTAATACCTAATCCGCTCTACAACCCTTCCTGTCATTGCCTTCTACCTCCCTTCCCCAGTTTCAGCCAGGTATACAGTCTTCGATCGGTGGTTTCTTGAACCTGGGTTACCCTTCCCCCATCCTTTCTGGTTGAAACTCTTGACCTTCTTTAAGCCTCACTCAAATGCCACCTCCTTCATGAAGCCTTCCATGCACCCTTGTTATAGATTAATAGATCCGGGCTTCTTCTGCTTAGCATTCCCCCCACCCCAAATTCATGTCTACCTGGGACCTCAGAATGTGACCTTATTTGGAAATAGGATCTTTGGAGATGTAATTAGTTAAGGATCTCAAGATGAGGTCATACTGGATTTAGCGTGGGCTCTAAATCCGATGACTGGTGTCCTTATGAGAAGATGAGAGGATGCACAGACACACAGAGACAGAGAAGACAGCCACGTGCAGGTGGAGGCAGAGATAGGAGTGACACTGCCACAGCCAAGGGACGCCAGCCAGGAGCCACCAGGAGTTGGAAGGGGCATTCTCCCATAGAGTCTTCGGAGGGAGTGGGGCCCTGCCAACAGCTTGGTTTCAGATTTCTGGCCTCCAGAACTGTGAGAGAATACATTTCTATTGCTGCAAGCCACCAAGTTAGTGGTCATGTGTTATGGCGGCCACAGGAAACTAATACACACTATAATTTGTGCCTTGACTGTAAGCACCTGGCCATGTCCCCTGCCCCTCTCCAGGCCCAGAGCTGCATCAAACACCTGATAGGCATCTCAGGTAGGTTTGCTGGACTAGGTCTCTCAGAGATGGTTGTCGAGGGATAGTTGCGCCTCAGCCTGCCCCAGGGCCAGGGTGGGAAGGATATGGGATTTGCTGAATGGATGTGATGGAGAACAGGAGTCACAAATCTACGTGAAGGGCTAATTCCTGGCAAGCTGCTTTAGGAACGGGGCTACAGACCCATGGACTGTAAATTCAATAATAGCAAAGCAGGTGCGACTCAGAGCCAGTTCTTATACTGGCTCCCTGCAATGGGTCCCCGAGTCCTGGCTCTACCCCTTCTCCATGGAGGGATTGGGCCCTGGTGTGTTGCCCCTGCCTCTATGGTCCTACAGTCATGGCTCAGAGCTCTAATCCAGCCACTTGCCTCCTACTGGACCAGAGGCTGGAACAGCCCCTGCAAATACTTCCAAACAAACAGTTCACTCTCTCCTCCAGGGGACTCCTGCTAAAACCACGTCAAGGTCAAGGACTGGAGGCTGGGCCTGCCACTAGCCTGCCAGGAGCCTTGTTGGGGATGGGGTGAGCCCAAGCTCTATGAATGCTTTCGTGGAAGGAAATCCAGGAGGACATAGAAAATCTAAAAGGATTGTAGTGGGCAATGAGCATGACTGGCCCTTCCCGGGTTAACCTTGTACATGGTGGCTAAGCAGAGTTATCTCCAGGTAAGGAACTTTCCAACTCCTGGCACCTTTGTGTTCCTTTAAGAAAAACCCTCATTTGGGTCACCTTTGCAGCCTAAGGTGCACTACTGCTCACAAATATTGCCAAATCCTGTTTGACTCAAGGTCGTTATGGGAAACTGGGTTGTCACTCCCCCCAAGAGTAAACTCTCTTGGACCCCTGCTATTTGCAAAGACTCTGGTTCTCCTCCCTTCTTTCTCTTTAGGGGGCCTTTCCCCTCAGGTCCATCCTGCACTTCCACCAAGGGGAGGAGAGTCAGCCCCGTCCACCAAGGTCACCTGTCTAACACTGCTGCAGGCTGCAGCTGGTGCCACGCTCCCCAGCTCTCTCCAGCTGCTCCAGGACCACCCTGAGCCCACCATCCACACAACTCTCTCAGCCATCTCCTCCAGAGTCCCCACTCCACAACACACGGCCGGCCCTTTGTCCCCAAGCCCACCAGCCCCCAAACGCTCCCAGCTCTGGGAGTTGTCCCAAGGTCCTCTCAGTGGGCCCCAGACGGACTCAGGCAAGAAACCTTGATTTCAAATTCCCCACTGTGACAGCAAGCGCAAAGCTCATCAAAAAGTAGCCCCAGTAATTGGTCAGATGATGATGAGTTATAGGCAGGGCTCTTGGGCGTCCTGACTGGTCCGAGCACTGAACCTAGGGTGAATGGCACTGGAAGTTCCAGAGGCCCCATGGTTCCTGTTTCTGGTGACCAGATACCGATTTAAGACATATTTCTCATTGGCCCTGGATTTATTCTTTGGAAGAAGATATCTATTCCAAGTTAGGTGGGGCATGGTTCCCAGTGAAGGGACTCACAGGGTGCCGCTCTAACCGCTCCACCCCCAATGCCATATACTTCTTTCAATTGAGGCTTGTTTATAGTCAGTCAAGTTTTTCCAGATTGACTGAAAGAGTTCTTCATATGCCTACTGCAGCCAGTTACAAGAGCAGTGAAAGAGACCCAGGACTTGGGCCAGCTGGAAGAGTCAGAAGAAAGTTTCTGTGGGATGCAGACCGCTAAGGAATGACAATCACATGCGATTGTCCCAAACCCTGCATCCTTCTGCAAGGGCACCCTCATCCGCCACGCCTCCACAAAGGGGGCATCACCTCAAGGAAACGAAACTGCTGAGAAGAACTTCTGCTTCTCCTTTTTCCGTGTGTCCAAGGGTTAAAAACACTTCCAAACTCCCCTTCCAACTGCAAGGTCAAGCAGCTGTCCAAACCACCCAAGGAGAAGCAGGAGCCCAGGACAGCCGACCCCAGCTAGCTCGGCCTTGATAGCCGCCAACCTACAGCTGCTCCCCCCGCACCCCCCACCCCTAGACACCGCCTGGGGAAGGAAGAGTTAATCGGCGATCGGCTTTGGCTGATGGTTCACGCTCCAAAGTTCAGTCCCAGTCAGAGCCACCCCGGAGGGATTGTAAATCTCAGGGCAGTATTTAACAAAACAAAAGCAACCTGGAATTACATGCAGGTTTGGTTTTCTACAGTACATATTTACTTAATCCCCTAGGTATGTGGCTCCCTGTCAGATCAGCTGGCTTTGCTGGCCCTTTCACCCCCTCGCTCACAACAGTTTAAATTTCAATCTAATTCCCTGTTTTTGCTCTTCCTCTTCACAGGGCTGGCTGGAGACAGCCAGCCTCAAATCTCTCTCTCTATTGCTCTAGTCACTGGGTGAGTCAGCCCGGCTTGGGTCGGAGCTGGGTGACAGCTGGCTCACCCTCCACACTCTTGGGCACCAGGTCTGGGATAAGTGGGGGAAGAGGTGCTGGGTCTACCAAAAAGTTAAAGGCAGAGCTTGGGTGCTGGGGAGGTGGGGTTGCACCACCTCGCCCCTTAGAGGGGAGGGATCCCCTCTGGGGCTGTATTGGGGGGGGTCGGGCGGAGGCAGCATTGAAGTGAGAACAAGGGCTCTTTATCAGCTGCTGGTTACCCTTGTCCCCTCTTTCCAGATTTCCAAACACCTGGGCCTCCGAGCGCCTATCAGGCTAGGCTAGACATCCACCACCGTTTTTTCCTTTTCAAACCCAAACCAAGTATCCCCTCTTTTCTTGCCTCCAGAGCTGCAGCCGCCCAGGTTGGGGCTGGGAAGCGGGTTGCCAAGGAAAACATGAAGCGCCAGCTAACAGGCGGCTCCCAGCTCTACCCAGGAGCGCACACACCCTTCACTCTCCAGGGTGGCGGCAAAAGAGGGAAAGACGAGAGGGAAAACACGACACCTTCCTCTGGGAGGGAGGAATGTCGGAAAGCGGGGGGGTCTGCTAAGTTTCGGGCTGGGGGTGAACAGCCAGCCACAGATCCCAGAGGAGCGGGTCAGTTCCGAACCTGCCAAAAAAGACAGTCGGGTGCCCGGGAAATGTACAAGGTGAAACTGACTAGCTCAGCACTCACGGGTGGCGCAGAGAAGTAGGGTGGCGGGCGACTTTCAGACCCTGGGCGCGGGTTCCGGCAGCGGCAGCAGGTGGGCGCACCCCTGTCCCCGCGGTCCCCCTAGCCTTTGGCCCCCATCCCCTGGAGTCGCGGTGTCCCGGTACCTTTCTGGCGCCGCGTTCCGCGAACTCGCGAGCGAGCTGGCGCCCGATGCCTCTCCCGCCGCCGGTGATAAGGACGTTCTCCCGAGACAGGTCCCGCAGCTTGGCGGGCAGCACCAGTCCGACGGCAGCCTTCACCACCAGATAGATCATCTGCAGAGGGAACACCACCAGCGCGCCCAGCCATTTCCACACCATCCTCCGCGCCGCGGAGCCGGGCAGGGGTGGGGGGGCGAAACTCCCCGGACCGCACAAAACAGGACTTAAAAAAGAAAACACCCCCAAACAATAATAAATACACCGAATAAGGGGCAGAGAGGCGTCCCACCTGGCCACTCTTGAAATCACCTCTTCCCAAATGCAAAGCAAGCACCGGGTGAGAAAAAGGGCGGGGGGGGGGGAGGTGTGGGTGGGTGGGTGAGATAAATCCTCGGGAGGAGAAAAAGCGTCTCAGAAGGTTGGGACAGTAAGAGGGGTGGAGGGGAAGCCGGAGGTGGAAAGTTCTAACAAGAACTTTCGTGCCCCAGCAGCCGTTTCGGCTGGGGAATTCTCAGGTAATGTTTACAGGCTGACAGAGGAGTTTAGGCAGGGGAAGAAAAAAAAAAAAAAAAAAAAAAGGCACCAACCACACGCGCGCACCCTGCTACAGTCCCGCGGTTTCAAAGTGCAAGATTTAAAAAAAAAAAAAAAGCTGTTTCCAAATTGGAGCGCCTCCCCCCTTATCCAGGGAAAAAAAAAAAAGTGAGGGGGGGAAAGTGCTTGGAGCTCCCAATTTCAGCCCGCGAAAGTCTCCCGACTCATTGCTATTCTTGGGCTCAGGAAATTGCTTAAACGCGATCTGATTGCCAGCAACGTGCAGGAGAAGTGGGGGGTCCGGGTGTCAGTTTCTTTACGTGCATGGCTCGCCCTCGCGCGCGCCCGCTCTCTTCGGCTCCCTCCCTCCCTCTCTCTTCCAGCAGAGGCTGGGAGTTGCCGCTCGATCCGGCTCCCTCTCTCTCCCTTGTTAGCATTTATTGCCTTCTTTTTGTCCTTTCCAACTTGGAGAGGGCCCGGGTGCGGAGCGCGCGTGGATCGGACGCCCTGGTCTGCGCCGCCCTATCCATTCGCTCCCGGGGCAGCCGCGGCTGGCTGGGAGCGAAAGGGCGGCCCTTTTTCCCCCCATTTTTTTTTAATACCCCATTAAGTCTGATTGACAGTTAAAGTTGTTCCGAGGCTTCACTACCGTTCCTCTGAGTGGCTGCCGCGAGCTCCCCTCCCCCTGCGCAGTGGCGGGGTGCGCGCGCGGGCGCGCACACGGGCTCGCTGCGACTCCGCTCTCCCGGGGCCGGCTCCCCTCGCTGCAAGCCGGGGCTTGCCGGCGGTATCCCTGAGGGCTCGCCGCCGTAACTCGCACACGCTGGAACCGACTCCTGCGAACCGGCTCACTCCTCGAGACATTCCTCCTGGCCCGGGACGCGGTCTCCCCGAGCAGGGGAGCCTGCGGGCCAGGTGACCGCCCCTGCATGCGGTGCAGGCCCGGGAGAGCTCGCGCTTGTCTTGATCCATCAGGTCGCCCAGGGTTTATTTCAGGTCGTTTGATCATTCCCTGCCTCCATAGGACCGGGGAGCCACTTCTGACCCTTGCCCAGACTCCTCCAGTTTTCACTTAGAGCGCACTTTCTAAGTCTGCCCCGAGTCCCTCACGTTGCTGGGGGGAAACAGCTGGGAGCGGGGTTTTGCTTTGAGGGGTGGGGGTGTGGGGGCAGGGTAAAGGAACCTCTGCCCCCAGAGTGCCAATAAAATCCCCGTACGATTAGCTGGGAGCATATTTATTGCTCATCTGGGCTAGAATTACCTTGACTGACAGCAATTTCCTTAATAACAAACGCCTGTAAACAAAACGTGCTAAACCCACGCGCCCCCTCCCCCCCTTGCTGTATAGGCAGCAGCTCCTCTCTCTGGGTCTCCCTGGGCTGCTCTAGTGGGGCACCCACCTTGTAACCTCCTGCTTTCCCCCAACAAGAATGTCTCCCTTGCTGGAGGGTGGGACCCAGCTATTTAGAGTTGTCTGTTGCAGGAAGTCTGGGAGGTGAGTCACTGCAAAGCAGGCCCAGTTAAAAGTGCTGATGGGACTTGCCTCCTGCTGCCCCTGATGGTCCCAGGCCTGGAGGAGAGAGGGTGAGCCAGGGAGCTGCCCTGTAACCTGGCGCAGCAGTTCTCCAGCGAGAGGCTTGTTCAGACGGGGAGTGCTGGGCCTCGCCCCCAGACCTTCTGATTCAGCAGGGCTGGGTGTGCTGGAATCAGTACATTTAATGCTCTGCTGAGCATCGGGCGAGAAAATCACTTTGAGAAAGGCTGGTTTGGGGATGGGGTGGCTGGAGTTCAAACTCCTCCCTGGGCTGCAAAGACCCTTTAGTTCTGGAGGAAAGTTCTGCAGGCGAGGATCTTCCTTCCAGATGAATTTGGAAAATCGCTATCTGGACCGCTGGAAGAGCAAGAAGGTAGAGTGGGGCTGGATGAGAGACTGTCCTACACTGAGGGCTTAGATTCTGAAATTTAATCCTCCCCTTGACCTTGCAGGGGGGGTTATTATTATCCCCATCTGCCAGGTAGTACAGAAGGGAGGAATCCAAACCCAGACGTGATTCCTCTTCCCACCCCACCCCACTCTGGCAGGAGCGGAGGAGAGAGGTGGAGACCAGGCTCCCTCCAAAAGTAGGATGGAAAGGCAGGCCATTGCTTTCATAGGCTCCCAGGCCACGGCTAAAGGCAGGACTTCGTCAACGTGACGGCCTCCTCCCACCTAGGAGGTCTGTAAAAAATGGAAAAGAAATCCCAACCCTGGAGAGACAGGCCCTTCCCACCCATCTGTGGCCGGTGTCTGCCGGGCCAGCCAAGAAGACAACTGGGAAGGTCTGGAACTGGAACCCCTGTGCTCAGCCTGTTCTCATCTGTTATCCTCGACGCCGCCTAGTGGTCTGGGTGCAACACTGCGCCTCCAAGCTGCCGGAGCCTCCCGCGTCCCGTGTTCCTGCTACCCTACCAGCTAATCCTTTTTCTTCCAGGCTTTTCTCCCCACCTAAGGTTAACACTCCAAACCTAACAGGCCTCACAAGGATCATAGCTCCACTGCCCCACACACCTGCTACCGTGTGGAGTAGGAAATTGAAGCTCAGGGATGTGAAGTAACTCATAAACCCAGCCCCATGTTCACCTACGTCCCCTGATCCTCGCCAGCTACCCAGCCCTGTTCAGATGCCAGACCAGCTAGGTGACCACTAGGTTCCACTTACACTTGCCATGGATGTGAGTTTGAGTGGGAAGGGGGTTGAGAACCCAAATGAACCTTCAGCGTATCAGGCCCTTTACACATACGCTCCCTTCATCTCCATAACAGCCTTTGCGGGTGGGCGTCCCTGTGCCCATGTAACACCGGGCTCAGCAGTCTAAATGACTCACTCAAGGGCCACACAGGGGCTCCCCTTACCTCTTCCAAACATCAGGTTTAGAGTGAAATCACAGTAAAAAGGAACATGTCAGGCAGCCCTAAAAGGTTTGGGGTTGGACTGTGGTTGGGAAGCGGACACCTTTTTTCTACTTGTTCCACTTTCAGGATGTGGGTTTTGTGGGCCTGGCATACCGTGAGCCTCTGGCCTCTTCCATCATCAACTACCCAGAGAGGTTCTGTCTGTTACCTGCTCCATGTCCCCCAAGTTCCCCAGGAAGATGAGGGCGAGGGGGTGCTGGGCTAGGGGATGCACAGTCTAGCAGGCTGGCCCAGAGGGTGCCTGTGACCCGGCTTCAGTGAGAACGGAGTGGGACACGACCCCTCCCCCTCTCCGCCACTTCCCCTTACCCATGTTTTTGGCTGTTGGTACCCCCTCCTCCCTTAGCTGGGAGCAACGGGTGTGGAATTTAACTCCAGGGTGAAGTTTGAAATTTCACATCCCAGCCTGGGAGAGGGCCCCACGGTTTTCTCCTTGCTCCTGGAAACGTGAAAGGAGCCTTTGTGGGCTTGATGGAGGAGGGAGGTGAGCTGCAGCCTGAAAACTAACTTTTTCCATGACTCAGCTCTCCCGGTACAGGGTGGGCACGGGAGGTGCGACGACCCAGAAGGGCAGGCTGGAGCTGGAGCCGCAGCTCATGCTTAGAGGTGGGCCCCCAAGAGAGCCGGCCCTGTGACCCGCAAGGGAACTTGCTGGCCCGTGATGGGCCACCGTGCTGTAACCGCCCCTTTCCCCCAGGGCTGAGTCCCATCTTTTTTTTTTTTTTTAACCAGGTTACACGTTTTTTTTTTTTTTTAAAGTATTTTTGATTTACAGTGTTTCAGGTGTACAGCAAAGTGATTCAGTTACTATATATGTATATTCTTTTTCAGATTCTTTTCCATTATAGGTTTTTACAAGATATTGACTATAGTTCCCCATGCTCTATAGTAGGTCCTTGTTTTTTTATGTTTTATATATAGTCGTGTGTATCTGTTAATCCCAAATTCCCAATTTATCCCTCCCCCGACTCCCACTGCATCCCCAGTGCCAAGCACACGAATGCCCTTTTCTAGTCCTTTAACCAGGAACTTTCCTTATCACCATCTCAACTGAGAGCTGGAGAGACAAACAGGTCTCAAGCCTTGCCTTCTACTTATCTGAGGCTTACGGAGTTAAGAAAGTCACTTCAGATCACAGCCCAGAGATGGAGGTGGGATTTGAACCCCGGTCAAATTCTCAGCTCTGTCTGCTTTATCCATGGATGTCTTCCAGAACGTACAGGACGGCCTGGGGACCTTGTCAAAATGCAGATTCTTGGGCTCCCACCAGCATCCTAGGGTGGGAGTCCAGGAATGTGCATGTGGGCCAGTGTTCGAGAGCCTGCCAGCGCTGCCTCTTCTTGGCCCCTGGTTACTCACAGCCCCTGCACGAAGCCTCCCTCGCCTCTTCCACCAGCAGGCAAGCTCTTCCCTCCTTTATGCTTAGGATGTGTCACGACGCTGAGCCCTCCCCCTCGGGTTGTTCTGGGCTGGTGGCTGCACAGATACCTAAGAGGGAAGAAAACGGAAGCTAGAGGAGCAGGGCGTGCGTTCAGGGGGCCAGTCCGTCAACCAACGGCCATGGCGTCTCTCCCTGGGCCGCCGCCACGGGGTTGGGGGGTAAGGCAGGATGGGTCAGAGAGGAGCCGTAGGGTGCTGATTCTGGCTGTGGAATCAAGAAACTCCGGTCCAGATCCCAGCTTTGCCCCTCCGCCCTCCCATCTCCAGCTTCCTCATTTGCAAAGGGCAGATATTAATGGGGATGGGATTAGCTACTCATCAAATCCCGTACCAAGAGCTCAGTAAATGACAGCTCTCGCTTTTACGGTGGCGATCAGGTGGCGTGATGCCTGCTTACTGAGGAACCAGTTCAGCCACTGGCAGAGATGCAGGGCTTAAGTCAGCGGTGTTCCTGGACGGCCTCAGAGCAGGACTTCTGGCCTCAGCTGGGTACCTCCTCATTTCACCCGGTTACCTGCCACCCTCTCACCTGCCAACACACTTTCTCCAGGACCTTTTCTCTGTGGCCGAGGAAACCCCTATTCATTTTGCAAGGTTTCCTTTAGCTCATGTGGTATTCTTTCCAGGAAGCTCTTTCCAGCTGCCCCTCAGTCCCCAATGTCCCCTTCCCCCAGCCAAGGCTGGCCCAGGGGGTTCTGTTCTCGGCCCTTGTATTGCCCTGCCCCTCAGCACCATGACACCGCACCGTATCTGCTGGTTTTCCCCGAATCTCACGGCGCACTGGGAGCTTCTCAAGGGTAGGGACTGGGCCGGCTTGGTGGGCACGTGGCCTGTGCAGGGGAGCATGGGTTGGTGCTCTGCTGTCCCCATCTTGAAATTGGTCATTTCATCTTTACCCTGTGTTTTGTAACAAAACACAAGGTGACCTGCTGTCCCCCAGTGAGGAAATTGAGTGGCTGACACAGAACTTTGGGGGCAAAGGCAGTGAAACATTTCAGATGTGTGCCTTCATTCAGTCATTCATCCACTTATTCATTCACTGGGTATTTATTGAGCAGTGACTGTGTGCCTGGCTCTGCGACACTGCCAGGAGGTGAAGGGTGCCAGGAGGAATACAGGCAGGGCGTGGGAGAGAGAGCTGGGGACAGAGATGACGGTGGGTTGGGGACGGAGAGATGGGGCTGGTTGGGCAGCGGTTTATGTAGGCTGGCTGGGGAAGGCCTCTCCGAAGCGATCCTGGGGCAGAGGCCCGATTGGAGTGAGGCGTGAACCTGAAGAAGTCGGGGTGAAGAGCTGGGCGGAGAGACAGGAAGTTCTGGGTGGGAGGGTGCCTGGTGCGCTGGAGCAGCCAGGTGGGAGGAGGAGGTGGGAGGGAAGGGTAGCTCACCTGGGGTCTCCACGCTCAGTGCGGTCCTGGACCAGCAGCTCAGCGTTGCCTGCGAGCTCGTGGGAAATGCAGAGTCCCAGGCTGCACCCCAGACCTCCCGAATCAGACTCTATATTTTATTTAAGGCAATTCCCAGGTCTGTTTTATGCACACTGTTGTTGGAGGAGCATTGAGGTAACAGCGTCCTGTAGCACAAGAACGACTGCAGCTTCTGTTTCCCGTGTGACAGGAGCAGCGGGAGACACGCTGGGCTTGTGCTTTAGAAGCAGCGTCCAGAGCCAAGGGCGGGCGCAGGGCGAGCGGGGAGGAGGCTCTGGGATGCTCGGCTGTGCGGGGCTCCCGCTGCCAGGTAAAGACAGGTGGACAGTGACACCTGGAGGTGCTGCTGCCGGGAACACCCGGCGCGGGGGGCCTTTGTCCCTGCCCTGCAAGGGACACTCCTCTGAGCAGGGTTTTTTTTTTTTTTTTTTTTTTTGCGGGCCTCTCACTGCTGTGGCCTCTCCCGTTGCGGAGCACAGGCTCCGGACGCGCAGGCTCAGCGGCCATGGCTCACAGGCCCAGCCGCTCCACGGCATGTGGGATCTTCCCGGACTGGGGCACAAACCCATGTCCCCTGCATCGGCAGGCGGACTCTCAACCACTGCGCCACCAGGGAAGCCCCTGAGCAGGGTTTTAAAACCAGTCACTTGGTGCACGGACACACGGACACACAGACATGCATGTATGGAGACACACATACATAGGAACACACACAGACAAACACGCAGACACACGCACAGACACACAAAGATAAACACAGACACACAGAGACACACACACTCACACAGAGACATACACAGAAACACACAGACACACACACAGACACACACAGACACACAAAGATAAACACAGACACACAGAGACACACATACTCACACAGAGACATACACAGAAACACACAGACACAGACACACACCCAGACACACAGACACACACACTCACACAGAGACATACACAGAAACACACAGACACACAAGGATAAACAGAGACACACAGAGACACACACACACACACACACACAGACATACACAGAAACACACAGACACAGACATACAGACACACAGACACACACAAAGATAAATACAGACACAGAGACACACAGACTCACACAGAGACATACACAGAAACACACAGAGACACACATAAAACACACAAACACATACATACACACAGACACACACACACACAGGCACACACAGACACACACACACGGCTCTGTCTGATGATTGGTGACTCTGCCCCAAGCAGAACAGCTGGCAGTGTTGACTGAGGGGGCTGGATCTGGAGAACCGTCTGGTTGAACGGAAACCAGTGTTCCATGAAGTTAAGATTGGCTGCCTTGGGCGGTCTTCATGGAGACAGAAGCCCCGGAGGACAGGAGCTGGGTGATGTGGCGCACCGTCTACCTGGCCAGAGGAAACCAAGAGGGGAAAGCAGGCTTCAGACGGTGGAGCATCTCTGTGGGGAGGGGACATACGGTCTCAAAGGCTGGAGACGTTGAAAAACCTCATAAACACCTCCCCTTTCTAATACAGCGCAGTCACCAAGAGGGCCCCTTTTCTCCCTGGCGAGGCCTGGCTAATAGGACAGGACACATTAAAAAACCAAAAATCAACCAGGTAGACTGGCTCCTTTCAGTCCAGGAACACCTCCCCGACACGGGTGAGTGTTTTGTGTGGACTCCCGTCTCCCGTCCTGCCCAGGGCCGCTGTTTGCACACCCACAGGCTTTCCTTCCCATCACTGTCCCGAACCCCAGGCTGTGGTGCAGGGAGGCAGGTTCTGGGGCTCTGTGTGAGTGGACGCTGCGGCAGGCCGTGTGCATTCTGGCCGCCAGGGATGGGTGGAAATGCACACCAGAGCCAAGGCTGGGAACGTGACAGGAACACAGGCGAGGTGGTGGTGGTGGGGGTAACCTGAGAAAGCTTGGGCCGAGGCCAGGGGGGCGCCCAGCGGTTATCACCTGCCTCCTGCCTCCTGGTTGGTCGGTCAAATAATTCTAAATCAGGGTGTGGGGTATTGATGTGAGGATGGCTCTGGGGTTGGCAAGGCTGTGTTCAAACACAAGCTTTGCCACTTATTAGCTATGCAACTATGGGCAGGTTATTCCCCTTTCTGAGCCTCAGTTTTGTCATCCCTAAAATGGGAATTTTGACACCCACTGAGATGATGTCTTTGAATGGGCTGGCATCTGGCAGGGAAAAGATGCTCAGTGCGTGTCTTCTTCCTCCTGTTTTCACGTTCCCAAGGAACACACTATCTGGGGTGGGGTGGGGGCAGGTAAGGAGCCTGAGTGACAGGGGCACTGTCTGAGGGGGAGGTAAAAACGGTGAGGGAAACCTGAGTGGCCTGGGTGTAAAAAGTCTTCCCTGGAACCAGAGCTAGGGCCTTAGGAATGCTAAATCCTTACCCTGGGCCAGGAGTTGATGAACCACTTCTGTAAAGGGCTTTGCAGAACATATAGTATCTATTGTAACAACTCAAATCTGCTGTTGTAGCAATAGACAGTATATAGATATAAACAATATGTAAACAGTATGCAGATAACACGTAAATAGACAACATGTAAGGAGCTATAACACACCTCCTCTAGTGAGCATGGCTGTGCTCCAATAAAACATTATTTATGGACACTGAAACTTGAATTTCATATAATTTTGACCTGTCACAAAATATCATTCTTGTTTCAATTATTTCCCAAACCATTAAAAAATGTAAAAACCATACTTAGACTTGTAGACTACACACAAAAAGGCAGTGGGCCAGACCCTGTCTGTGGACTATAGTTTGCCAATTTCAGTCCTAGACCACCACCATCAAGCAAACATCAGTCTCTCAAGACCTCAGAAATAAATGAAGCATGAGCCTCTGAAAAGCAGAAGCTGTTTCTTGCCCTCTTTCTGGAAATGTATTCATAGGGACTGACCCAAGTTTACATCCACTGTAAAGAAGTAGAGGGTCATTGGAGAAACCGAGTTCACTGAAAATTTTTTTTAAAAAGCAATAAGACTTGAGGGCTTCCCTGGTAGCACAGTGGTTAAGAATCTGCCTGCCATTGCAGGAGACGCAGGTTCGAGCCCTGGCCCGGGAAGATCCCACATGCCACGGAGCAATTAAGCCCTTGTGGCACAACTACTGAGCCTGCGCTCTAGAACCCACGAGCCACAACTACTGAGCCCGCGTGCCGCAACTACTGAAGCCCGTGTGCCTAGAGCCTGTGCTCCGCAACAGGAGAAGCCACCGCAATGAGAAGCCCGCACACCGCCATGAAGAGTAGCCCCCGCTCGCTGCAACTAGAGAAAGCCCGCGTGCAGCAACGAAGACCCAACACAGCCAAAAATAAATAAATAAATAAATTTATTTTTTAAAAAAGCAATAAGACTTGAGAGTCTAATGATAGATTGAAGTCATCCCAACTAACTGACATTTACTGAGTGCCCACCACACCCTGGTGCTGTTTCCAGCACATTTAGTCCTGTCCGATGGGACACTGAGATCCCAAGTGTTAAGTCACCTGTCTGAGCCCACAGGCTGGTAAACATTCCAGCAGAAGGCAGAACCTACAGGGTCTAAATCAGGATCCTGGTGCACATCCTTCATTGCCTCTCAACAATGAACCTCCCTTGAGGTTTATTACATCTCTGCCATTTATTATGAGGACCCCCAAAGATGACAAAGAAAGCTCAGATCCTGCCTTCAGGTGGGGAGACAGACGGGAAGCCCCCTGGCTCTGCACATCTGTCCAGACACTCAGGACCCCTGGTTCCTTTGCCACATCTGGTCTGCTGTCTCCCAGGGGGCAGATTCGCACAGAGTGGATGGCTGCCAGCCCTGGCTCTGTTGTTGAAAAGCCCTGCTTGGGCGATTATTTCAATGACTTACTGCGTGTTGCCCTGATCAGTTTATAAAAACAAGTAGGAAACAGACTAATGGAAGTATATATACATATAATATGAGGATTATGTCTCTGAAATGTAAGAAGTTTAATATTTGTTATCATTTTATCTTTTACTGAGCACTTACTAGGCGCTGGGTCCTGTGCCTCACGTGGGTTTTCTCATGTAGCTGCCACAGCCACCTGCTGAGGGGGACACCATTGCATCCCCATTTAACGGATGAGGAAACTGAGACCCAGAGAAGAGGAGTAATGGGTCCAAATCATGCAGTTTTAAGTGTTCCTGGGACACAGACTAAACAATCTGATCTTCGGTCATTGAGAATCTGTGGCCTCAGTCAGGTGCTTGTTCAGCGTGTGGTGGGTTGTCAGTTAGAAGGAAAAGATCAACAACAAAACCCCAAAAGCATGTGCACAATATTGACAAGATACTATGTCATTAAAAATTTAGCCTAAAGAGCAGGGTGTAATTGGGAATTTTATATATATAAAATTTTTTTTGGCTTGTGGGAAGTCTGTTTTCCCACAGTTATAGCAGAAAAACCATTAAAAGTGTTAGGATACAAATTTGTGTCACCAGGATGATTCCACTTTGGGAAAGAAAAAGCCTTAAGTCCATGTTCATACTTATTTAGTTACCATTCAGTCGGGATTTACTGTGTGTCAGGCGGCATACTAAACACTTCTTATTCATTTAATTTAATCTCATTTAATCAAAACAGCTCCCTTGAGGTAGGATCTGTATTTCCCATGTACATCTGTGGAATTAAAAAGGTCAAGCAGCTTGACCAAGGTCATGGAACCCAAGAGTGGCAGGTATGGAATTCAAGTTTAGCTCGGTTTTACTTCAAAGCCCGTTCTCTCTGCTTCTTTCTCTTTCTGCTCTGGTCTTTTGTCCTTCTCTCTCTGTTTCTTTCTCTCCACACACACGCATACGCAGGCACACACGCACACGTCCAGGTGTGCACACACAGAAAGAAGACAGAAAGGGAACACCTCAGAATGTTAACAGTAACTGTCTCCGGTGATAGCAGCACATGTGATTTTGTCTTCTTTTTATGTCTTTTTACATATTCCCAATGTTCTATAATGATTTTGTATTAAGAAAACGCCACTCGATGATCTTTTTGTACAAATATGCTTGTTTTAGAGTCAACAGGATATGGGACGTCTGGTGTAAGGCTGCAGAGCCCCTGACCATGGGCCTCTTTAAAAAAATCTGCTAAAAAATAAGACAGGGGAGCCGGTACCTTTGCTTCTTGGAACTCTGTAATCCGTCCTATAATACCTTGCTTTGTAGGAAAGTTCTGTGCATAAATCCCATAAAATCCCCCAATGTGGAGCTGACACTGAGCCTACCCAGAGCGAAATCTGCTAATGATCACAGCTTGCCCGAAGCCTGCAGAAGGATCAGACACGTCACAACCCCCATGCCTGTCTCCTGCCTAAGCCCTTTCTAATAAGGACTCTTTTCATGAGTTTATAAAAACACTTTGTTTGGGTCACGTTGGGTCTTTATTTCATCTTACTTGAATGTTGACTGTCTGGGGGCTGGAAGGCACTGAGGCTGGCCCTGAAGTTTTGGGACCCAAAGAAAATCTTAGGTTTGTAAATCCAGCAACGATGACCTACACCCCCCCCCCCCCCCCAAACCTCTGCCTCCCTGTGGGACTCGACCTTCTCTGCAGCTGCTCTGGGTGATGAAGGTGGCAAAAGTGGGACGGAGTGGAGTCAATACCAGCTGCCCCCCTGGTAGTGGTCCTGAGGAGTGGGTTCTGCCCTGCAAAACCTGAATTTGGGCCAGGCAGTTAAGCGCACTGTGTCTCCATTTCCTCAGATTGAAAAGGAGGGTTATATTAATTACCTTGCAGGGCGGTTGTAAAACGATAGAGGCTGCCTAACACTTGATCCCTCCCTCCCTTACCCCCACCAGAGTGCCCCTGAATGGTTACCTACTGCCTACATTGTCATAGATCCGTGTTTAAAAGTTTTTAAACCGTAGGTCTGAAAAAACTTACAGGAAAGTTGCAAAAATGGAACCAAGAATTCCTGTGTACTCTTCACTTATGTGTTAACGTTTTACATCTGTTTTATCCATAAGTGCATCTGTCTGTCCATCCGTTCATCCATCCATCTATTCATTATCGACACTTTTTGGGGGAGAATACACGTGGACCTGATTGCCTAACAGTCCCAAACATTTCAGCATATACTTCTTGAAAACAAGAACTTTCTATTACATAACTACAGTACTTTTTAATCAAAATCAGGAAGTGGACATTGATACAATACTATTATGTAATCTACAGGCCTCATTCAGATTTTGCCAGTTGTGTCACTAACGTCCTTTACAACAAAAGGACAACAATCTTTTCTGGTCTGGGACCCAGTCCAGGGGCACACGTGGTACTTACTTGTCATGCCTCTTTTGACTCCTTCAGTCTCTGGTCTTCTACCTCTCTTTGTCTTTCATGACCTTGACATTTTTGAAAAGCACAAGTTGTTAATGGGCTGAATTGTGTCTTCCCTAAATACGTATGTTGTATGTTGAAGCCTTAATCCCTAGTACCTCAGGATGTGACAGCATTTAGAGACAGGGCCTTTCAAGAGGTGATTACATTGAAATGAGGCTGTTAGGTGGGTTCTAATCCAATCTGTCCGGTGTCCTGGTAAAAAGAGGAAATTTGTACACAGAACGAGACCCCAGGGATGCGTGTGCATGGGGGAAAGATCATGTGAGGACACAGGGAGAAGGCGGCCGTCTGCAAGCCAGGGAGGGAGGCTTCAGGAGAAAGCAAACCTTAGTCTGGGACTTCTAGCTTCCAGAACTTTGAGAAAACACATTTTTGTTGTTTAAGCTGCCCAGTCTGTGGTATTTTGTTATGGCGGCCTGAGCAAAGTAACACACAGGTCAGTTACTTTGTAAACATCCCTCAACTCGGTCCTGCCTCATTCTTAGTTGTTTCTTCTTGTCATCTGAGATACTCCCTAGATGGTTCCTTCAACTTCAATAAAAAGCTCTTCCTATGTGCCAGGCTGTGCTGAGGGTATTACTTCCACAATCCTCAGAACAACCCATTGAGGTGTGGGTTGTATTGTACCCACTTTCCAGATAAGGAAAACTGAGCACGGACAGGTTATGGTCACATAGCTAAGAGGTGGAGGAGCAAGGCAGTTTGGGCCCAGAGTCTGTGGGCCAGAAAAAGTAGGTCCAGGAAAGGTAAAACGAATTGAACTACATGAAGCACAACAAAGAAGGTGAATTCATGAACACACATTCCTGTAAATCAAGGGCAGAAGCCACATAGTTTGTCTCTGTTTGTAAGGAGCACACATCTAGCTGTATCTCAAGGCTCAGTTGACCCAACACCACTTCTAATGAAGTTCTTAGAGCAGCTTCTCCCCAACACCCCCCCCCCCAACTGGCCCTTCTCCCCTTTTTGAACTTACTGGAACAATAATAGTTGTTATTTATTAAGGATGTATTATATACTCGTTTCTGTTCTAGTAGATTTATCAATATAATTCATCTGTCAAAGAGAAAACCAGAGGCCCCAAGTGGCATCACTTGTGCTAAAACCTATGATGCCAAACCTTGACTTAATATCTGACTTAGTTGCAGTTCTGACCTTCCCCAGAGATGTAACCTTAATCAATCAGTTTGGAATTTTCTGGACAGCACCAATGAGGTAATCTGCCATGTGGGCCTTCTCCGCTGCCCCTTCCCAAGAACAGGCAATCTGCATGATAAAGTCTCCCGCTCTCCCCCCCCCCCCCCAAATATGATGTCTTGGCCCCAAATAACCCTTTCATTCCTTTTGCTAAAGACTTCCTTGCCCCACCCTCCTTTCTATAAAAGCTTTCCACTTTGTATCGCTCTTCAGGGACCCCTGCTAGTTGTTAGATGCCTGAATCACGAATTGTTGAATTAAGTCAATTAGATTTTCAAATTTACTAGGTTGTATTTTGTTTTCATAACAATTTAAGGCTCACAACAACCCATTGTAAGAGGCAGGCACAAACCCGATTTACAGATGAAGAAATGGACAGCAGAGGTGAAATAAACTGTCTAAGTCTTACATCAAATTGAGAGCTTCTTGAGGGTACGGGTTGGGCCCGCTTCATGGGCATATGACTTATGCAGTCACACAGGGTCCCACACTTGGTTGGATGCTCTACGGTTACCATCTTGAAATCCTGAATCGTTTTTGAACAAGGAAAATAAATTTTCATTTTGCGCTGGGCCCTGCAAATTACGCAGCCAGTCCTGGGCCTGGCTCTCGAGACCTTGCACAATTTGGGCTCTGCAGCCATTGAAGGCAGCTATCAGAGTGCCAGAGACATTGTATTGCATGTGTTTACCTACATGTTGGCCTCCATCCCTAGCCTGGGGACTACAAGAGGTCGGGTGGTGTCCTCAGACCCAGCACAGAGCCTGGCACCGTAGAGATGTGCAGGAAATGTTTACTGAGCAAATTGACTGAAAAACGAACAGATTATTGATTCAACTCTATAAAAGGAATATACAGAAACCTCAACTGAATAGAGCTAAGAGACCAGAAGGGGAGGCCCTCATGCCCTGCAATGATAGCAGAGCCCAAAAGGAAGAGGAAAGACTCTTCTTTCCTGGCGCCAAATCAGCCAATGAAAAGCCACAGACTCTTTGTTTATAACAGCCCCTCCCAGCTTCCTTTTCCTCCCCATCAAAGCAGTCTCCTTCCTTTCCAGTTGGGGGACTTGCATGTGGCCCACCATGGTTGCAGACCCTGAGTTGCAATTCTCTGTTGATCCCGAATAAACCATCTTTGCTGGAGGAATATCTGACAGTCTATTTGTTTTAGGTCAACACAACCAAGGCAAAAGGGGACCAGGTGCCCAAGATGGGCAGCAACTTATCCCATTCTGCCTATTTCCTGCCCCCAGATTCAGACTTTCAAATTAGCCTCTTGTCTTTGGCTGTGGCAGACTGGGGAGAAGGGGGAGGAGAATGAGCTGGAAAGAAAGGCTTCACCCCTGAAGGAAACAAAGACCCCTGATGTGTGCAGGGCAGGGTGTGGGGCAGGGGAGTGCCCGCTGCTTTGCGTGAAGACTCAGCTCACCTAATCCTCAGACACTCCCCAAAGTTTGCTTGGATTCAGAAAGCCTGGTCAGTTTCCTCAAAGACTCACACAGATGGTCCTTTCAGAAGGTGCAGAAGCCACCCAGGGAGTTCCCGATGATCACGGGCTGGAGAGCAGCCAGTGCCTCCTCATTTCCGCCCACCCTTCAAGCTCCAGTCGAATGCCACCTCTTCCCAGAACTGTCCCCCCCAGAGTGTCCCCAGGCAGAGTAGTTCATCCCACACTGTGTGTTCACACCTTGTGCTTCTAAGGAATTTAAAATTATGCTTTTGGGCTCCCTTTACATGAATTGATTCCTAAGTTGGTGAGGACACAAATAATCAACATGGCTGTATCCTCCATCTCTCAAGCCTCAGTCCCTCATCTCCTCTGGGTCTTTGCTCAATGTCACCTCCTCAGTGAGGCCTTCCTGGGAGCCCTTAGCCCTGTGACATCATCTTGCCTCCACTTTGCACCCTCCCATTTCCTCCTCTGCTTTAGTTTTCTCATCTGACTTACTGTATTTAAATTATTGTCTGTTTATTATCTTGGTCTCTCTTTTGGGTGTCAGCTGATCACTGTTGTGTCCCATGTCCTAGAACAGGGTCCCCGCCCACAGTAGGTGTTCAATAAATATTTATTGGGTGGGTCCATTCCCATTTTACAAGTGAGGAAACTAAGGCTTGGGAAGGTCAGGTCACCAGGCCAAGGTCATGTGGCTGTGAGGGGCAGTCAGTCTTTCATTAGAAACCCATAGGGGGCCTCAAAAGGTTAAACATGGAATTTCCATATGAACCAGCAATTCCACTCCTGGGCATACGCCCAAGAGAAATGAAAACGTATGTCCACACCAAAACGTTGACATGAACGTATGTAGCGGCACTATTCACAAGAGCCAAAAAGCAGAAACAAATGTCCATCAATTGATGTTTTATCCATCAACTGATAAATGGATAAAACAAATGTGGTGCGATCCCACAATGCAATATTATTCAGCCATGAAAAGAAATGAAGTACTGATATATAACGCTACAACATAGATGAATCTTGAACACGTTAGGCCAAGTGAAAGAAGCCAGACACTAAAGACCACATATTATATGATTTCATTTATGTGAAATGTCCCAAGTAGGCAAACCCATAAAGACAGAAAGTAGGGCTTCCTTGGTGGCACAGTGGTTGAGAGTCCGCCTGCCGATGCAGGGGACACGGGTTCGTGCCCCGGTCCAGGAAGATCCCACATGCCGCGGAGCGGCTGGGTCCGTGAGCCATGGCCGCTGAGCCTGCGCGTCCGGAGCCTGTGCTCCGCAACAGGAGAGGCCACAACAGTGAGAGGCCCGCGTACTGCAAAAAAAAAAAAAAAAAAAAGATAGAAAGTAGATTAGTGGTCGCCTGAGATGGGGAGGAGATTGGGGAAAGATGGAGGAGTGACTGCTAGTGGGAACAGGGTTTTTTCGGGGAGGGTGACGAAAATGTTCTAAAGTTGATTGTGGTGACGGCTGCACAACTCTGTGAATATGCTAAACACCATTGCATCGTACACTCTAAATAGGTGAATTGTACGGCATGTGAATTATATCTCAATAAAGCTGTTATGGAAAAAAACCCCACGGGGGCTCCACACTTGGTGTTGGAGGGATAAGATGTCCAGTGAAAGTAGGCATACACCCCGCCCTCCCTCCTCACAGGTAGTGGGAGGCAGAAAGAAGTCACTGGTCACAGAAGCAAATTCACACTAGTGGGATGTCCCAGAGCAGAAGGAAATGCAGTCTGCAGCATGCAGGGCAGGTAAGTGGGGGCTTGCCCAGGGCAGGGCAGGTAGGGTTGAGGAAACTTTGCTGGAGATGAGAAGACCACCTAGGTTCCCTGTCCCCAGCTCTTAGAAGGTCCAGGCTGTACTGTCCCCATCTCACCAGGCGTATTGTGGACGTGAGCCTTGTGTATTTGAAGCTCCACCTGGGGCAGGCAGGAACCCCTCCATAGGGGCTGGCACCTAGGGTACTTGTGGGGTTGCCTTATACTTTTTAAAAGCCTGGATGGGAGCCAGACTGGCTCAAGTTCTACAGTAGTGAGTTGAAAGGCAGCTGCCCCAAAAGATATGTCCAAGACCTAATCTCCAGAATGTGACCTCATTTGGAGAAAAGGTCTTTGCAGATGTGATTAACCTAAGAATCTAGATCATCCTAGATTATCCAAAAGGACTCCAAATCCAAAGACGTGTCATTATAAGAGCAGAGAGATATACACAGAAGAGGGTAAAGCCCCGTGTAGACAGAAGCAGAATTGGAGTGATGTGGCCACAGCCAAGCAACACTTAGAGCCGCCAGCAGCTGGCTGAAGTGGGGAGGGAGCCTCCTCTAGAGACTTGCCTTTTGCATTTCTGGCCTCTAGAATTGTGAGAATCAATTTCTGTTGTTTTAACTCACGTTGGTGGGACTTTGTTACAGCAGCCCTAGGAAACAAATGCATCTGCCTTCTGCATTTACCAGCTTACCAGGAACACACTTCTTAATGCTCCTGAGCCTTGGATTCCACAATTGTGCAACGGGGACACCTCTAGTGACTATGCCAGGGAGTGTGTAGGACCTTGATGAGATCATGTAGGTAAGGCTCTCAGAGAAATGTCTGGCACTCTCCCTTAGTGCCCGCCACTTGGTAGCGAGATTTAAGGTTATATTACGAAATAGGCCTGGCCCTGACCACTTCCGTCTCCCTGAAGGGGCACAAAGGAACTTTCCATGCCAGCCTCCATGCATGGCCTGTCACACATAGCACAGGACCTGGGCTCATCAGGGTCTATCAAGGCTGTGATGCAGGAAATGGTGCTAATGACCCCTTGTGATGTCATTTTTAACCCTATTAAAGGGATGGCAGGATCTCACAGTGGTCAGAGTATGGAGATTGGTGATAATGACCCCCACGATGTCATCTTTAACACCCCATTAAAGGCAAAGCAGGATCTCACAGTGGTCAAATCACAGACTCTGGGTCAGGCTCCCTGAGTTTAGATTCCTGCTCTGTGACTCACTTGTTGTGTGACCTTGGGCAAATTTCTTAATCTCTCTGTACCTCAGTTTCCTGACCTGTAAAATGGGCATGATATTCATAATGCTACTACCCCTTCGTGTTTGTAAATGCTTAGACTGGGTGCTGGATGATGCCGAGGGGTGGTTAGGGTTAAATAAAGATCAGACTCGATAAAGAGGACATTCCTTTGAATTTGAAACCTAACCAAGTTTCCACTTGAGGCAAAACTGCCTCTTCACTGCTCTCCCCCACCCTGCCTCCAAAGGGAAGGTCACCCGCCAGGAGAGTTCTCAGGCTGCACGTTGCTCAGGATTTTCCCAGGCAGCACTTCTGAAGGTTGGGAGGGTGGATGAGTGCCTTGACCCTTGGCCCTGTGTGCCTGGGTTTCTCCCTCTGGAAGATGCACCCACCTTCGTGGTGTGAGCCCTCCCAGGCCATGGAAATGCTGCATTGGCCCAGATATCAAGTCGCAGGGCCTGTTTTCTCAAGGGCCCCGCCCTCTGAATTCTTGGAATTCTTGGCTAACAGGAGTGTCTCCCAAGGGGGCTGCGCCAGCTGAGCTGATTTACCCAGCAGGGGGCTCGGGCTGCGGCCCCCATGGAGTGTGGCGGGGGCTCTGAGGATGAGGCTTCCCACTGTCCCCCGAGGCTAGGGCATCCTGCCGCTGCTCAGGCTCCACCTCGTCTTCCCCAGCAAGCTGGCATCCCAGAGTTTTGCTCTGTGCGGGGCGTGGGGGGCTGGATCTACCTCATAGCACACCCCGGGAAATGCAGCACCCCTCCCAAGGGCCTGGGAAGGGAGGGACCCTGAGCCCTTCAGAGGGGGAGCTAGTGTCTGGACTGCTGCCTGCCTTCCACGTGATCTGGGTAAGTTTCAGACTCCCTGAACTCCAGTTTTCTCGCTCGTAAAATGGGGTGCATAGCATTCATTACCTACAAGCGTGGAGTAGAACTCTGGGCCACCACCTTGCTGTGTTTGGTGTCCCCAGGAGACGGGGTGAGGTCCGAGCCCGGCCAGGATGCCCTGTCCTACAGCACAATGGGAACCTTGGCTGGCTGTGTACAGGAAGCTCTGATTTGCCACTCAGAAAGCCCATGACTGTTTTTCCCCTCTGGAGCCGTGGTTTGGAAATTTGGTTCAAAACCCTGCTGTGACCGGTGATGCCCCATGTGCCTCCAGATTTCAAATTCCAGAAGGGCACCCGTCTTTCAGTTCAGGTGTGTTGAACAACATCTCTGTGCGGGTGCTGGCCTTGAGAGGCAGGGGGGTCCCTCCGTCCACCTGACTGTCCATCAGTCCCTCTGTCTGCCTGTCTGTCTATCCATCAGGGAGTAGATGGGCCGAGCCCTTCTACTTCCTGGCTCTGTGAATGTGACGAGTTAGTTAGGCAGTCTTGGGCTCAGTGTGTTCATCTGTATGGGGATGACACCAGTATGTATCTCTTAGGTGGTTTCTGGCATTAATCAAATTCACACAGGTAAGGGACTTAAGAGCTGTGCTGGCTCACGGCAGGCACTAAACCAGGGTTGGACCTTAGTTATTATTATTGTTGTTGCTATTGTTATTGTTGGGATGTTATTGGAACTTGCACGAAATTAACACCCAGCCTCATACACTTGGCAGAAACTTCTTCACCTTTGGCAGTGGTCTCGGGAAGCTGATGTAGTCTTGCACTGGAGTCTGTTTCACGTTTGTACCTTCACCTCAATTGGCTCTTGGTAAGAGACGGGCTTGGCAGGTCTCAGTAAACAGCAGCTATTTCGTAGCTGCATTACTGCCTTGAGCACCTAGAGATTCAGCCACAGGCAACCCCACTGGATGTGCCCAACAGCCTGTGCTTTTGAATCTCCTCTGCCTTTCGACATTTCAGGACAACACTGCGTACTCACACTGCTGTCCTCACAGCTCCCTGGGCTCTGAAGCCCCACCTCCGCCAAGCTACATCCATAGTCTCAGTGAAGCCACACGGGGTGAAGGGCATGGGAAGAGAATGGTCTGGGAGTTAAAACCCGAAAGCTCTGTGCTCTCCTTGTCCTGTTTGTCCCCCAGAGACCTCTGTTAGGAAGAAGGAAGGATATGGGTTAAGGTTGTGACTCAGGATGGAACTGCTTAAATCACACCCCTGCTCCAATGCTTGTTAGTCTAGGGCTTCCCCTCTTTGAGTCTCAGTTTCCCGATCTGTGAAATGGGGATAATGATACTACATTACCTACGGGCTTCTACTGAAGAGCAAATGAGATAATATTCCTAAAGCACTTGGCGCCGTGTCTGGCACATAGTAGGTGCTCAGCAAATATGATTATTCTCCAGTAAGTTCAACCCCTCCCCTTTCCTCTCTGGAGTATGACCTGGCAGAGGGTTTGTGCTTTGTCTGCTGGCCCCGCTAGATCTAGCTTCTTGCCTCCTCTATTTCCTGGTTTCTCTTCCCTGGGAGGGAGCCTGCCAGATGGGAACCACAGCATGTGCCAGTGTCGCCAAGAGTGGGCTCCACGTCCACGCCTCCCCCAGGCCTTTCTTCACCCACAACATGCTAAACCCCTCTGCTTGCAGGCTGGAGGTTATTCGTTCATCTAGTTAATTACATCCAAACTCACGTGGTAGGTAGAGGTGCTCAGAAAAGCAGGTGTATAAGTACCCCATCTCCCATTGCACATTTCCTTATTTGATACAACAAGGCACCTTTATCCCCACTTTACAGATGAGGAAACTGAGGCACAGGGGGTTCAGTAGCTTGCTCAAGGTCTCAGATATAGTCAGAGGGGGAGCCTGACACAAACCCTGGCTGTCTGTCCCAGAGCTCACGTCCTTAAACACCAGGTTATGCTGAATGGTCTCTGTTCTCTGACAGCAGCACTGTGGGCTACTGTGAGGATTTGCTGGGAGAACACATGTCCAGTGCTTAATGCATAAGGATGTAGTTCTGGTCACATTAATGTGTGCTCAGTAGAGCACACGTTAACTCTATAATGTGTGCTCTTAACTCTTAACTCTAGAATGACAATAATATCAATAACTGCTTTTATTGCTCTTGCCTATTTCCCGACCCGCCAACCTGAGCTAATGTAGGAGCGTCAGTCACAGGACCTGTATGTTACAGATGTCACGCTTCGTTCCTAACCCAGTTGAGTTGACAGTAAAACCCCAGGGGAGCCTGGTTGTAATGCAGAAATGCAGATTCCCATTAAGTATAAGAAAATCATAATTTTTTTTCTTGATTATAAAGGTTATAATCATGTGGTTATTGTAGAATGGTAGGAAAAAAATCCAGTGCCAAGAGATGGAGTCAGTTTAGGTCCCAGTGTCCCAGGGGTGGGGCTGGGAGGTCAGGCTAACCTGGCTGTTTAGGTTGGAGTGGGGCTTGGGGGCTGGGCATAGAGTGGGTGAGTATGAGGGGTACAGGGTGTGGGAGGCCATGGGGGGGGGCGGGTCCTGGGGCCCGGGAGCAGCACGACCTTCCCTCTTATCCTCTGCACACCAGTGATGTCACATCACAAGATGCTGATAGTGACTGGGTTTTGTACGGCAGAAATCACCAGGGCTGAGGCAGAGCTAAGTCTGGACAACACGATCCAATGCAGGCAGGAGGACTACAAAGAAGCAGAAGGAAAAGTCAAGATTTTAGGAAGTGGGGCTTCCCTGGTGGTGCAGGGGTTGAGAGTCCACCTGCCGATGCAGGGGACACGGGTTCGTTCCCCGGTCCGGGAAGATCCCACATGCCGCGGAGCGGCTGGGCCCGTGAGCCATGGCCGCTGAGCCTGCGCGTCCGGAGCCTGTGCTCCGCAACGGGAGAGGCCACAACAGTGAGAGGCCAGCGTACCACAAAAAAAAAAAAAAAGAAAGGGGGCTTCCCTGGTGGCGCAGTGGTTGAGAATCTGCCTGCTAATGCAGGGGACACGGGTTCGAGCCCTGGCCTGGGAGGATCCCACATGCCGTGGAGCAGCTGGGCCCGTGAGCCACAACTACTGAGCCTGCACGTCTGGAGCCTGTGCTCCGCAACAAGAGAGGCCGCGATGGTGAGAGACCCGCGCACCGCGATGAAGAGTGGCCCCCGCTTGCCACAACTAGAGAAAGCCCTCGCACAGAAACGAAGACGCAACACAGCAAAAATAAATAAATTAGTTAATAAACTCCTACCCCCAACATCTTCTTTAAAAAAAAAAAAAGATTTTAGGAAGTGGAGGTTTGCTCTGGACTGATGCTGTTAGCAAGCAGGGCATTTCTTTCTTTTTTTTTTTTTTTTGCGGTACGCAGGCCCCTCACTGTTGTGGCCTCTTCCGTTGCAGAGCACAGGCTCCGGATGCGCAGGCTCAGCAGCCATGGCTCACGGGCCCGGCTGCTCCGCGGCATGTGGGATCCTCCTGGACCGGGGCACGAACCCTTGTCCCCTGCATCGGCAGGCGGACTCTCAACCACTGCGCCACCAGGGAAACCCAGCAGGGCATTTCTTAATAAACCTTATTCAGAAGTAGGGAGGCTAGACCGAGGCTAAAGCTGTAATTGCCTAAGAAGCAGAAGCCGCTCATATGAGCCTTTTTTTGGCCATTATTGTGCCTTAACCAATGTTCATGTTTTGTTTGTGTTCAGATGTGATTATGAAAGGGTCTTTTTTGTTTTTCTTTTTTTATTAATCCATCATGGTCACCAAGTGGCTTTATCTAATGTTTATGTTCGCCAGGAAAATACCAAGGCACAGGTGACAGTGCCGGGGGCCAGCTCCCAGAGGTCAGGGTTGGTTTTTTTTCTCAGAAGTGAGATAAAGACACTTACAGAAATCAGAAGGAGACTTTGGCTGTCACATGCACTGGAAGGAGGATGGCAGCCGGTTGAACTAGCTCTCCAAGGGGTGGGCCCAGTTTTTACAACTGGGTGACAAACAGAAGTCTATAAGGAAAGAAATAGAAACTGGTCTTAAGCCACGCCGCAGCGATGATATTTTCTGTGATCTTTGGGTCAGCTCCCCTGGATTAAAATCCTAGCTCTTAGTAGCTGTGTGTAATCTTTGACTGAGTTACTTAAACTTCTCTGTGCCTGTTTCTTCATCTGTAAAATGAGGATAGGATTCGTAGGGTTGTGTGAGGATTAGGGAGATAAGATGTATAAAGTGCCTGGTATATAGTGAGCACTGAAGTGTATGCTCTGTGTAGTTTGGTCTTCTGGTGTTTGGCTAAGCAATACATCAAGAATGTATTGTTGGGCTTCCCTGGTGGCGCAGTGGTTGAGAGTCCGCCTGCCGATGCAGGGGACACGGGTTCATGCCCCGGTCCGGGAAGATCCCACATGCCGCGGAGCGGCTGGGCCCGTGAGCCATGGCCGCTGAGCCTGCGCGTCCGGAGCCTGTGCTCCGCAACGGGAGAGGCCACAACAGTGAGAGGCCCGCATACCGCAAAAAAAAAAAAAAAAAAAAAGAATGTATTGTTTGCTCACATATCCCCCGATCCCGGAATGATACTTGGCACAGAACAGACACGCAATAAAATTTTGTTGAATAAATAAGTGAGGGCATTTGTTTAACCATTTCTCTATCGTTGGACATTTAGGTTATTTCCTATTTCTGTTGTCATAAATTACACAGTGCTATGAGCGTCCTGTAAGCAGAACATACGCTGTCCAGCTGCCCCGAACCCCACTGCTCCCATTGCCCCCAATGCTGAGGTCATAGGCTGCTGCTGTTTTTCATCACATGTGCGCTAGGGTTTTTCTTAAAGAAATATTGTTCTGCACCTATTCTCTGTCAAAAACAGAAACATAAAAGTAGGACCGAGGGAGTTGCCTGTTCCTAGAAAAATGGGAATAAGCAAGCTTCTTGGTGAAGCTGATGAGATCTTGTTACAAAGTGTCCTTGTCTTGTACCCACTTGCCTTGCCTGTTGGCATATCGCCCTTCTTTACCTGCAGGATCTGAGCGAGTATCCTTCATCTGCTTGGTGTGGGAACGCACCTGTGTAACCAACGCCCGGTTGAAGAAGAAGAACGTGACCAGCATCCAGAAGCCAGCATTGTGCACGTTCAAGGGTTAACATCATAGACTAGTCTTACCTGTTTGAACTTTGTATAAGTGGAAGCATACGGTATTCATTCTTTTGCAAAAACGTTGTGTTTAGGAGGTTCATCCCTATTGTTGTAGTTTGTCCATTTTCACTTCTGTGTCGTATTCCCCTGTGTGGATATACGGTAGTCATCCATTTTACTCTGGATGAACATTTGGGATTTTGTTTCTAGTTTTGGCCTATTACAAACGATGACTTCAGGGACATTTTTTTTTTTTTTTTTTTTTTTTTTTTTTTGCGGTACGCGGGCCTCTCACTGCTGTGGCCTCTCCCGTTGCGGAGCACAGGCTCCGGACGCGCAGGCTCAGCGGCCATGGCTCACGGGTCTAGGGCCGCTCCGCAGCATGTGGGATCTTCCCGGACCCGGGCACAAACCCGCGTCCCCTGCATCGGCAGGCGGACTCTCAACCGCTGCGCCACCAGGGAAGCCCATGGGACATTTTTACGTCTTTTGGTAATCACCTGGATACTTTCTGTTAGCTGTATTTCTAGGAATGGAATCGAGAATGTTCTGCTTTAAAAGATTCTGCCAAATGGTTTTCCAAAGTGCTTAAGTCTGTTAAAGTTTTATTTTTTTTTAATTTAAAAAATTTTTTTATTTTTCTGCACTGCATGGCTTGCAATCTTAGTTTCCTAACCGCGGATTGAACCTGGGCCCTCGGTGGTAAGAGCATGGAGTCCTAACCACTGGACCACCAGGGAATTCCCTATTTGAAGTGTTTTAACATTGGACATTCATTTAGTTTTGAATATTATTAGTGTCCCTTTTTCACAGATAACAAAACTGAGGCTCAGAGAGGTGAGTTAATTTATCTTAGGTCACACAGCTGGTCAAGGCTGGAGCTGGCTCCAGAGACCTCACTCTTCAACACCACACTGTATTGTTTCTCATGGAGTTCCAACCAGATTCCTATACAATGTAGTGTCTGGGACATAGTAGGAGCTTAGTAAGTATTTGTTGAATAAATGGGCCAATGAAAGAACGAATCCCTCAAAGAAAGGGCTGAGGGGTCCTATCAGTGTACTCTCTGGACCAGTGGTTGATTTTTAGGGAACATGACAGTTTGGATTTAGAGACCCAGAAGTGCTGCCATTGCTTCTCCAACCTTTTGAAGAACTTTTGTCTCTTAAATAATAAATCATTGTTACTGAAAAATTAGAAAAATTGATAGGTAAAAAAGATAAATGTCACTCCAAGTCCCTCCACCCAGAGATAGCTACTGTGAACACATGACCAGTTACTTGCATGTAAATAAATACTATTATGCCGTTGAAGTCATCAATCTTCTCTTTTGTGATTTCTGTATTTTGAAGCATAGTGGAAATTTCTTTTTCTTTTCCAAAGTTATAAGAAAATTCTTCCATATCTTCTTCTGGTGGTTTTAGAATTTTTGTTTTAAAAGTGTATAAATTTGCTCCATTGGAGCTTACCCTGGTGTACAGCATTCAACATGGGCTCAATTTTATTTTTTTTCACTTAGCTACCCAAATGATCCCAGATCATTTGTTTAAAAGCACATATTTACCTTATTTTAATTATGAAGGTTTTGAAATATGTTTTAATACCTGGTCTGGCCAGTTCCCTCCTATCTTCTTTTTCAGAATTTCTTGGAAAGTTTTGCTTCTTTATTTTCCACTTGAGATTCCATATCAGCTTTTATAAATTTCAGGGGGAAAAGTATATCAGTCTTTTTGTTGGAATTTTATTAAGTTTAAAAATTATACCAGAGGAAATTGGCAACTTTATGATATTGAGTCTTCCTATCCAAGAACATATTTTATAGTCTTCTTTTGTGTTCTTTAGTAGTATTTTGGAGTTCTTATTGTAGATTTTTTTCACACATTTCTTATTAAGTTTACCTCTTGGTTGTCTTTTTCTTGTTGCTGTTATAGAGACTATTTTTCTATTGTATGTTCTAACTAGGTGGGTTTTTTTTTCATATGTAAGTGCTACTAATTTCTGTATATCGTTCTGTACTCTGCTACCTTACCATTATTGTTGGTTGTCATTTTCCTGTTGATTCTCTTAGATTTTCTAGATATACATTTATGTCATTTGCAAAGTAATAACTTTATTTCTCCTTCATTCCAATTTTCATGTCTCTAATTTAAAAATTCTTCCGAAGTTGCACAGGCTAATCCTTTGAATGCAAGATTAAGTAGAGGTGCAATAATGGGCATTCTTATCATGTTCCTAATTTCCTAGATGTGGGAATACTTCTAATATTTCTCCCCACTTAGAAAAATCTTTTTAAAGAAGTATTTGCTGATTTCTCTTTTATTAAATGTTTTTATGAAAAATGGTTATTAGGTTCTATTAATGCCTCTTCAATAATTTTCTTTTGAGATCTTTAATATGTAAATTCTGTTAATAAATTTCCTAATATCAAAGCCCCTTGTATTCCTGAAATAAATCCCTCTTGGTCATGATGAATAATTATTTTAATGTGCTCTTGGATTCTATCCGCTAATAATTTGTTTGGAATTTTTGGAAAAAATATTTATAAATAAGCTATCTCTGTAGTTTTCTTTTTGTGTAGTTTGTCAAGTTCTGTTAGAAATGTTATGCTTGCTTCAAAAAATAATTTAGAATGTTAGTGAAGATGTGGAGTAAATGGAACCCTCATGCATTGTTGATGAGAGAGCAAAATGGTAAAGCCACGTTGGAAAAAGATTAGTCAGTTTCTTATGAAAACCAAACATAATACCTGCTCCATGATCCAGCAATTCCATTCCTAGGTATTTATCTAATATATATAAAAATATATGTCTAAAAAAATGACTGTGACAAGAATGTTCATGGCAACTTTATTCATAATAGTAAAAAACTGGAAACAGCTGAGGAGTCCTTCAATAGAAGAAAGGATAAACAAACTTACATATTCAAATGATGGAATACTACTTAGCAAGGGAAAGGAATAACCTAATGATACACAGAACAACAGGAATCAATCTTCAAAATATTACTGTGAGTGAAAGAAAGCTTACACAAAAGAACACATATTGCATGCATGCTTCCATATATATGAAGTTCTGGAATAGGCAAAACTAATTCATGGTGGAAAAAAATCAGAACCTCTGGGTAGGGTGGGAGAAAGGATTGATTTGGAAGGAACATGAGAAAACTTTCTGGAGTGATAAGCCAAACATAGTAAAATATTAATTGTAGAATCAATGTAGTGAGAATACAGACGTTAATGGTAAAATTCTTTCAATTTTTCTGTCTGCTTGAAATTTTTTATGGAAAATACCTGATTAGAAAAAACAGTTTAGGATTTCTGCTTCCAACCATAACAGGATAACTGGTAATAGAATTACCGTCCCATGGAAAACAAGTCTAGGCAACCCAGGTCTAGGCAGCCACTAATCTACTTTCTGTTTCTATGGGTTTGCCTGTTCTGGGCATTTCATAGAAATGGAATTAGACAACATGTGATCTTTTTGATTGACTTCTTCATTTAACCTGATGTTTTCAAGGTTCATCCACATTGTAGCATGTAGCAACACTTGATTCCTTTTTATAGCTGAATAATATTCCATTGTACGGATATACATTTTTTTTGAAATTTAAAATAATTAATTAATTAATTTTTGGCTGCGTTTGGTCTTCGTTGCTGCGTGTGGGCTTTCTGTAGCTGTGGCGAGCGGGGGCTACTCTTCCTTGCAGACTGCGGGCTTCTCATTGCGGTGGCTTCTCTTGTTGTGGAGCACAGGCTCTAGGTGCATGGGCTTCAGTAGTTGTGGCACTCAGGCTCAGTAGTTGTGGCTCGTGGGCTCTAGAACGCAGGCTCAGTAGTTGTGGCACACGGGCTTAGTTGCTCTGCTGCATATGGGATCTTCCCGGACCAGGGCTCGAACCCGTGTCCCCTGCATTGGCAGGCAGATTCTTAACCACTGCGCCACCAGGGAAGTCCCTATCTATCTTTTTTATTATAGTCATCCTCTTGGGTGTGAAGTGGTATCTCATTGTAGCTTTGATTTCAATTTCCCTAATGTCTAATAATGTTGAGGATTTAGCATACACTTATTGGCCATTGATATATCTTGTTTGTATCTATTCAGGTCATTTGCTCATTCTTCTTCTTTTTTTTTTTTTTGCGGTACGCGGGCCTCTCACTGTTGTGGCCTCTCCCGTTGCGGAGCACAGGCTCCGGACGCGCAGGCCCAGCGGCCATGGCTCACGGACCCAACCGCTCTGCGGCATGTGGGATCTTCCTGGACCGGGGCACGAACCCACGTCCCCTGCATCGGCAGGCGGACTCTCAACCACTGCGCCACCAGGGAAGCCCCATTCTTCTTTTTTTGACCACACTGTGTGGCTTGCGGGATCTTAGTTCCCTGACCATGGATTGAACCTGGGCCCTGGCAGTGAAAGTGCCAAGTCCTAACCATTGGACAACCAGGGAATTCCCAGCCCATTCTTAAATTTGGTTATTTATATTTTATTATTCAGTTATGAGTTCTTTATATATTCTGGATATAAGCCACTTAGATATATGACTTGCAAATATTTTCTCCCATTTTGTAGGTTTTCTTTTAACTTTCTTGATGGTGTCTTTAAAGCACAAAAATCTAATTTTGATGGAATCTAATACATCCATCTTTTCTTTTGTCTTTTGTGCTTTTGATTTTGTGCCTAAGAAAGCTTTGCCTAGTCCAAGGTCATGAGGATTTATTCCTGTTTTCTTCTTAGAGATTTACAGTTTCAGCTCTTACTTTTAGGTCTATGATCCATTTGGAGTTACTATTTGTGTATAATGTAAGGAGAGGATATAAATTCATTCTTTTGCATGTGGAGATACAGTTGTCCTGCTACCACTTCTGGGACAATTATTATTCTTTACCCATTGAATTACCTTGGCATTCTTGACAAAAATGAATTGACCATAAACGTGACAGTTTGGTTCTGGACTCTCAATTCTATTCCATTGATCCATGGATCTATCCTTATTACGTCAGTACCCCAGAGTCCTGATCGTATTGCTTTGTAGTAAGTTTTGAAACAGGGAGTTGTGAGTTCTTTTTTCCAACTGTGTTCTTTTTTTCAAGATTGTTTTTGGTATTCTGGATCCTTTATGTTTCTATATGAATTTTAGGATCAGCTTGTCAATTGCTGTAAAAAAAGACAAGCTGGGGTTTTGATAGGGATTGCACTGAATCTGCAGATCAATTTGACAAGTTTTGTCAAACAACATTGTTGTTGTCAAAACGACATTGTTTTCCTCACCATAAACAAGGGATGTCATTGTATTCACTTAGGTCTTCTTTAATCTCTTTTTAAAATTTAATTTAATTTTATTTATTTTTGTCTGCGTTGGGTCTTCGTTGCTGCGCCTGGGCTTTCTTTAGTTGCGGTGAGGGGGGCTACTCTTCGTTGCGGTGTGCTGCCTTCTCATTGCAGTGGCTTCTGTTGTGGTGGAGCATGGGCTCTAGGCACGTGGGCTTCAGTAGTTGTGGCACACAGGCTCAGTAGTTGTGGCTCATGGGCTATAGAGCGCAGGCTCAGTAGTTGTGGTGCACAGGCTTAGTTGCTCCATGGCATGTGGGATCGTCCCGGACCAGGGCTCGAACCCATGTCCCCTGCATTGGCAGGCAGATTCTTAACCACTGCACCACCACGGAAGTCCCTTTAATTTCTTTCAACAGTGTTTGAAGTTTTCAGACTACATGTTTTGCAACCTTTTGTCAAATTTATTTCTAAGTATTTTATTTTTTTGATGCTATTGTAAATGGAATTATTTTCTTAATTTTGTTTTCAGATTGTTCACTGTTTGTTATAGAGATACAATTTATTTTTGTATATTGGTCTTGTACCCTGCCACCTTGTTGAATTCATTTATTAGTGCTAATAGTCTTTTTAGTGGATCCTTTAGGATTTTTTTTCATTGAATTATAATTGATTTACAGTGTTGTGTTAGTTTCGAGTATACAGCAAAGCGATTCAGCTATACATACATATATGTCTTTTTTCAGATTCTTTTGCCTTATAGGTTATTACAAAATATTGAGTATAGTTCCCTGTGTCATACAGTAGGTCCTGGTAGGTTAGCTGTTTTATATATAGTCGTGTTGCAGGAAAGAGAGTGGGGCACAAGAGGATGGTCACGTCCCAGGTCTCAGGCGAGTCCCAGGGATGGCTGCCAAAGGTGGGCTCTTGGGTTTGTGCAGGAAAGAATTCAAGAGTGAGCCATAGTAAAGAGAAAGAAGGTTTATTCAGGGAGATACACACTCTGAAGACAGAGCGTGAGCCATCTCAGAAGGCAAGAGAGGCACCAGGGTATGGGGTTGTCAGTTTTTATAGGGGCGGGTCATTTCATAGGCTAATGAGTGGGAGGAGTATTCCAGTTATTTTGGGGAAGGGGTGGGGGTTTCCAGGAATTGGGTTACCGCCCACTTTTTGACCTTATTGGTCAGCCTTGAAACTGTCATGGCATCTGTGGTGTGTCATTAGCTGCTGATGTGATACAATGAGAATACACTGAGGCTCAGGGTCTAGTGGAGCCGTCTGGGACCTAGGTTGTTCTAATCGGTTTATGTTGTGTCCTTGGGCTATGTCATTCTTTTAAAGGTTATGCCCTGCCCCCTTCCCTCCTGTTTCAATAGAACAAGCTGGGAAGTGTTCCTTCCTCTTCTAATTTTAAGAAGATTTTGTGAAGAACTGGAATTAATTCCTCTTTAAGTGTTTGACAGAATTTACCAGTGACACCACCTCTTCCTGTTGATCATACTTAGAGCTTCTTGGATGTGGATAATGTTTTTTATCAAATTTAGGAAGCTTTCAGCCATTATTTCCTTGAGGATTTTCCTGATGGTTTTTCTCTCTTTTCTCCTCTGGCGTTTCCATTACATGTATGGTAGTGTACCTAATGATGTCCCACTTTTCTTGGAATTCTCTGTTCATTTTTCTTCCTTCATTTTCTCTCCGTTCTTCTGATTGCACCATCTCTATTAGTCTACCTTTAAGTTTGCTTATTATTTCTTCTGTCAGCTCAAATCTACTGGTGAGCCCCTCTAGTGAATATTTCATTTCGGTTATTGTACTTTCCAATCCCATAATTTTAGTTTGGTCTTCTTTTTTAAAAAATATTTTTTATCTCTTTGTTGGTATTCTTTATATGAAATAAGGTCATCACATGTTCCTTTATTTCTTTGGCTCTGAACACATTTATTGTTGCTGCTTTGACGTGTTTGTTAAGCCTGACATCTAGGTGCTCTCAAAGGCAATTTCTCTTGCCTTTTTCTTTTTTTCTTCCTTATGGTCACACTTTCCTGTTTCTTTGCATGTCTCATAATTTTTTTTTGTTGTTGCTGTTGTTGAAAATTGGCGATTTTAGATATTACATTGTAGCAATGCTGGATATTGATTCCTCCCCCACTCCTCCCTGGGCCTGTTGCTTGTACTGTTTGCTTATTTGTTTAGTGACTTGGATGGATATTCCAGTAAAGTCTGTTTCCCTTAGTGTGCAGCTCTGACTAAGGGGGTGCAGCCTCGGGATGACTGTTTTTCTTTAGGGCCCTCTGACTTTCCCTCATCCCTCTGCTAAGCTATCTGCCTCTGTTGGTGCTACACCCAACTGTTAGCCTAATCGCAAGGTAGGCTCTTTTGTTTTCAGCAATGTCCTGGGGCACAAATTGCTCCACCAGCTCCTCTAGGCGCAGCTCCTGAAGTATGCATGGCTTCCCTAGACCTCGGGTCCTGCAGCGTGTGTGATTTTATCAGCTCCAGCTCCTGCTGTTTGGATGGCATCTCTTGTAGTAGCTTTCCCTTCCAGGCCCCTTGGGTAGTTTCACTGCAGAATGCCTCCAGCCGGATACTTTCCTGTGAATGAAGGGCTTTTAATAGCACCCAGGAGTGCAGATTTCCAGCAAATTTCTTTGGGTGAGGGTTGGGGTAGATGCCATCAAGTCCCACTGGTACAGCAGCAGAGCAACTATTAACCAATTCAGTGAGGCCCTCCCCAACAAGCTCTGGACCTCAAGCCAATGGGGCGAGAGGTGGGGTTTTTCCTTTGGGTGCGCTATCTCAGCCCTATTACCAATAGCTGTTCAGTATATCTGCAATTATTTTGAGCTTTCTTTACTTCTTGCTTCTTCTCTTGTGAATCCCTGTTATGGTTAATAATTCCTTCTGTTGCACTTTTCCTCACACGGTGCAGAAGCCGGGTGCTGGCAAAGCCATGTGGTCTGCAGGATCCTGCCCTGTGAGTACCTGGAACCAGGAAGCAGAGCCCTTCTCTCCTGAGATGTCTTTCCAGTACTCTTACTTTTTTTTTTTTTTGGTACACGGGTCTCTCACTGCTGTGGCCTCTCCCGTTGCGGAGCACAGGCTCCGGACGCACAGGCTCAGCGGCCATGGCTCACGGGCCCAGCCGCTCCGCGGCATGCGGGATCCTCCCGGACCGGGGCACAAACCCGTTTGCCCTGCATCGGCAGGCGGACTCTCAACCACTGTGCCACCAGGGAAGCCCTCTTTTTTTAAAAAATTAATTAATTAGCTTATTTATTTTTGGCTGCGTTGGGTCTTCCTTGCTGCACTTGGGCTTTCTCTAGTTGCGGTGAGCGGGGGCTACTCTTTGTTGCAGTGCGCGGGCTTCTCACTGCGGTGGCTTTTCTTGTTGCGGAGCACGGGCTCTAGGCGCGCGGGCTTCAGTAGTCATGGCTCACGGGCTCTAGAGCGCAGGCTCAGTAGCTGTGGCGCTTAGTTGCTCCACGGCATGTTGCTTAGTTGCTCCACGGCATGTGTGATGTTCTCGGACCAGGGATCAAACCCGTGTCCCCTGCATTGGCAGGCGGATTCTCAACCACTGTGCCACCAGGGAAATCCCTCCACTACTCTTTCTTGACAATGCTTTGGTGCCAGTGGACAAAGGAAAGACGTTGAAAGGTTCCAGCCCATTTTCACAGAGCAGGCAAAAATTACGAGTTTGGAGCTAAGAGGCAATGCAGTGATAACTGGCAAAAACTCAAATGTCCTTCAGCAGCAGAAGGACAAATATACCACAAATATACCCAATATACCACAAAAGTTGTGGTATATTCATACAATGGAATGCGATACCAGAATAAGAATGAATGAACCGATACATACACCACGGAAGATACATACGACAGTGTTCAGTGAAAGAAGCCAGACATAAAGGAGCCCTCTCTGCATGATTCCATTTGCATAAAATTCAGAAACCAGCCAAATGAGTCTTGGCTGTTAAAGGAAGGATTGTGGTTACCTCTGGTGGATGTATTAAATGGGGGAGGGGCCGGTGGTGATGTGGAGAAGATGCTATTTCTCCTGGTTTGGGTGCTGGTCACTTGGGTGTTTTTGTTTTGTGAAAATGCCTCAAGCTTATCCTTATGATTTGAGCACTTTTACATATGCACATGTATGCATGTATTTCTTTATTATAGCTCAGCAAAATTGACTTGAAAAGTGAGAGGATGTTTACACACCCAGGTTCATTGCAGCGCTATTCACCATTCCTCAGTTAGGTTCTCTAACTATCTCCTTCTTACAGGAGAGGAAATGGACATGCAGAGAACAGACATAACTTACCTAAGACCACAGAGCCAGTAAGTGGAAAAGGCAGGATTCAACCCAGGTGGGCTCGCTTCCGAGTGGGTCCTGTTAACCCTGGGCTCCGCTGCCGCTCCCCAGGGGGACTGGAGCATCAGAGGCGGGTCAGGACAGCCGACTGGAATAAGAGGCCCTTTGCCCACCTCGACCAGGTGCACAGGAGGAAGCCTGGCCGGGTGTCTCCTATTTTACACTTGAAACATCAGGCCAAAGACTCCTGTGCAGCTCGCATGAGACCTCTCCCTTGGTGCCCAGCTGCGGGTTCTGTTTGAGCCTGATCTCTGCTGATCCTTTGGGAAGCCTATCTCCCAAGACTCCCCCTGGTCCCTGTATTCCTTAAGGAAGTAGGTCCCTCCGGCTCCCACTGGTCGTGTTGTGTTTATGTTTAAGAAGCCAGGTCAGGTCACCGGTCAAAATTAATCCAAAAAGAGTGGGAGGCTACCAAATGGAAAATAGATAGCTAGTGGGAAGCAGCCGCGTAGCACAGGGAGATCAGCTCGGTGCTTTGTGACCACCTAGAGGGGCGGGAAAGGGAGGGTGGGAGGGAGACGCAAGAGGGAGGGGGTATGGGGATATACGTATGCATATAGCTGATTCACTTTGTTATACAGCAGAAATGAACACAACACTGTCAAGCAATTATACTCCAATAAAGATGTTAAAAAAAAAAAAAGAGTGGGAGGGAGGAGACAGCCGATATAACCAGCTCAAGTCCCGCTGACAGAAGTTCCTAAACTCCTCACGGGCTCGGGAACATGGTTGTCCCGTGGCTGTGCTTCTAGCTGCACTGCGCACCTTTGTCCTGGGGTCTTTGTCTGGGCTGGCTTTGAGCACTTCCTCACCGCAGGTGTCCCCTCTACTCGGCAACATCCTGCCAAGGTCCGATTTCTGCACTGCACGTTCCTCTACGGGGTCACTTTGGTGAGTTTGCACTCAGGCCCTGGCATGGGTTGGGGCACTCTCGCTCTCTCTCTCTCTGCCTTGCCCCTCCTTTCCATCTTTCATTTGCCTTCCCTCTCTCTCTTCAGACTCCCCCAAGAAAGACAGACCTTGCTGTAAAGTGGGCCCTCCATGTCCACGGGTCCTGCATCCATGGATAGGGGTCGACTGTAAGAGATTGAGCAATGAAAATGTTGGTGTCATGGCGGTCCTGGAGCCAGTCCTTCATGGACGCTGAGGGACGGATGACAGTCCTCTCTCTTGTGCCTGCGATTCTGTTTCTCTCCTTCTTCTTGTCCTTCATCTCACCTGCCCCCCGCCTCCTTTCCTTTCTTCAACAGCAAATATTTACTGAGTGCCGATCACCAGGCTCATTTCTGAGGATTCCCAAACGATTCCAGACCCAGCCTCTGCCCTGAAAAGGCTTATAGCCTGACAGAATGAACTTGCTTCAGCCACAGTGTCTTCCCCCTCATGGCCCACAGGCGTTTCTCTGCTGCTTAGATTGCAAGCACCTGGAAGGCAGGGACCACCTTATGCATCTCTGCAAGCCTAGCCCCAAGCCCAGGGCCTGGCACCTAGCAGGTGCTTACTTACCATTTGCTGATCAATCCACCAGGGAATTCACCCAGCATTTCAGAGTGGCCACACCAGCCAGGCTCTGAACAGGGGTTTGGGATTTGGGGTAGAACGGTGCATGCCTAGAACAGCAGATTTGGAAACTGTTTGGCACTAAGAGGCAGGCAACTTGATTTAATCCCAATGTCCCAACCCTGGGTGGAGACCTGACGGCAGCCAGACAGTTCACAATGATGACCTGTGGGGAGAACAACTGTTGAAGGAGGTGAGGAGGCCACGCTCAGCTCTGACAGCCGCTCCCTGGCTGTGTGATCTTGGGCAATTTACTTCACCTCTCTGTGTCTTGGTTTCCTCATCTGCAAAGGGGGAACAATTGCATTGCTTCCATCAGGTTGGTAAGAGGATCAAGATGACAGGTGATAAGGGCTCATTTGTTTGGTGATATTGGGTAAATAAGTAAAATATGTTTCTGTGCTGCTGGAATGTTTCACCAGGGAAACGGATGACTTTCCGAGAAATGAACAAGTCTACGTCATAATTACATGAACGTCACTGCCCCAAGGAGACAGGCTGAGGGTGTGGTACTAGGATCTCTCTTATTAATCCTGGTCACGCACTTTGCTGGAGGTCAGGCTGTCTCAAGCCAGTGGCTGCAATCCTTATGGAATTATAGGCTAGTTTGAGGCCCTAGGGCTGAAAATGAGGGCCTCAGATGTCCAGGTGGCCCAGAAAACCCGAGACCTTTCCAACCTTCAGTGTTTCTCCTCAAGAGTAGCCCACAAGCCAAGCATCTCTGATGACAGCTGCTCACGGGACCCTCTAAGATGGGCCATGGAGGGTGAATTCAGCTCATGATGTCCCATCCTCGTCTCCCCAGCACTGAACCCTCCTAGGACAGACGGCTCATCACAAGGTGACTATGATGAGGATGATGATATCCAAGTGGTCACTTGGTTCCAGGAGACAGATAAGTACAGGAAGGATAAGAATTTTAAGGAGAAGGAGACAAAACCTAAAAGCTTCTATGGCCTAGAAATCAGGTGTCTAGGTTTGGTATCAGACAACCTTGGCTCTGAGACCTGAATCTTCACTTGCTAGTTTTGTAGACTAATGTCTTTGAGTCTCTGTTTTCTGCTCTGAAAAATGCGGACAGCAAGAGACGCTTTTGATAGGTGTGAGGTGGGGATTGAATGAGAAATGCATTTAAGGTGCAAGGTACACATAGAAAGGACTCCATAAAAATAGATTATTATTAGTATATATATCAAATCTCTGAAGGCAAAGACACAGCATTTCCTAAAATCATTATTGATTTAAAAGCTGTGATGAGTGATTTCAGCCTTACTAAAAGATATAATGACTAATATAACAAATGCTATAGATTTTATTTTAGTTTTTGTTTTTGTTTCATTTTTTGACCTCTTCCCAGGGTGTGTAGGATCTTAGTTCCCTGACCAGGGATTGAACTCGCGCCCCCTGAGTTGGAAGCGTGGAGTCTTAACCACTGGACAGCCAGGGAAGTCCCTAGATTTTATTTTAAAGGGCAAACTCTGCTAGAATATTTTGTGAAAGAGTTTCAACATCCATCTAAAGTTCTGGATCTCAGGCGTTCCTAAACTAGTGATGGTCCCCTTTATACTACTGCTAATACATTCTTATAAATAATATCAAAAAATTATATTTATAATACTTATATATGCACATTATAACATTTTGCAAATAATATAGAAATATAATATTTATACATACAATATATTTATAATATTTATATATAAATAATATGTATTTATAATATTATATAATAATATATAATAATCAATCTTCCTTATTTGCCTCTGTCCTAAATTACCAGCTCTGGCAAATGTGGACTCACTGTGGGAAAAAACAAACCAAATCTAACTTCCTGGCTATATCTAGTGACCTTTTAGAATGTCGCGCTAAGAGACATTTATCACCACATTGCATCGTTCAAAATCCCTGAAACATTTGCTCTTCTGGATGCTGGAAATGGATTCCTCAGATGTGGGCTAAGTGGTGGGGAAAGTAGGTCATCTCCACCGCGTTGGGCACCTTGCTCCTGCCTCAGGCCGGGAAATAGGGATTTTGTTGGGAGTTCCCTTTTGAGAAGCCTAAGCCTTGGCAATGGGGCAGTGGGGACGGGGGTGGGGTCGTCTCCACGGAATGAATGCACTGGGTCATCCCATAAACCTGGGGCAGGACCCAGTATGAGCTCACACTTACCAGGACCCACCAGTGACACACTCCATATGGGTGGTTGCATCTAATTCCCAAGCTTCATCCTCAGGGACTGTAGACTCCATTCTTCTATTTTAGAAAATGAGGAAAACGGAAGCTCAGAGAAGGTAATGCTCAAGATCTTTCAGTGAGTCGGTGGTAGTAGAGCTAAGTCTTGAATCCAAATCTGCTGGACTTAAGAACCCAAGCTCTTTCTAGTTTAGTTCTACATCTTACTTGTTGACAGGCAAGGCACTTGACCTTGGCATGCCTCACTTTTCCCATCTGTGAAATGGAGCTTATAATTGTGTTTGACTTAAGAGGGTCTCTGAGTAGTTTAAGCCAGTTAATAATCCAAATCGCTTGGACCAGTATTGGCATGTTGTAGGAGACTAATAAGCTGTTCTTACTATGTTCACAATTATCCCGTGCTGTTTTCTTTATGACAAAGACACCTATTCCATGCGAGGTCCATGGAAGAGATGATCCATTATGGCTGAAATGCATTTAGTACATGAGATATGATACCATGTAACTATATTTCATGAAATATTCAGATATTTTGCTTGTTTATAACTAGAGTGACCATATTAATTTAAAAACAATGGACTTCTTTTCACATTTGACAAATATATAGCCTTTGTGCCATTGCCCCTTCCCCCTGAGCCCATGGCAGACATCCTTAATTGATCCCATGACTCTTTCCTGTTGAACACAAATGAGACCTAAGGGTCTGTCATAACCCAGAGAGGCAATGATGGTGTTGACCCAGGTGATGGACCGTCTTTGCCGTCTTAGGCTGGGAGCCAAAGAGAGCAAGGTTGCCAGCCAGCTGCCTTGGACATTGGCTTTGATCAGTTCAATGCCCAACCACTCAGCCCAAACGTGGGCTAGCTCTTTGGCAAATTCATACCACTATTCAACCAAGAGCTTTTGGGAGGAGATTCTGAAAGCCCAATGCTTTATCTGGACACACCCTAGAGCCTGATGAGCCCTAGGTTCATGGCTTTGAGGCAGATAAGAAACTGCAAAAACATCCCAGCAGTTACAAGGGGCAGGAGTCATCCACCATCCAGGTGGATCCTAACCTCTCCTAATATCTCCCGCTCTTTCTCTTACCTCTAACAGGGGAATATACTTGAGAAATTGAGGATTTGCTCCATGCCCAGATTTATTCAGTTTTTGCACAACCGCGTGAGAATCAAGAAGGACCCTGGGCTTGTGGTAACCAACCTGCGTTTTGGAACCATACCCATGAGGCTGTTCCAGCCCGAGGTGGCCGCCCCCAGCCCACGGCGAGGCATCATCTTCTTCCACGGAGGGGGCACCGTATTAGGGAGCCTGGGTAAGATGGTCCTTGGAGGCTTTGTGAAGGAAGAGCCTCATCTTCATGCAAAGCTCTACCCACCCCTCCCATGGGAACCTTGTTGGAGTCCCTCCAAGGAATCAGCAGCTGGAGGTTTTTATAGGGAGCCCTGACTAAGGGCTTTGGGCTCAAGTCAGCAGATGGTGTGAAAACGTTCTTTTTTATACTATGATACTCTTGGTCAAGGAGAGGGTGGTGAAGTGGCCAGGGCTGGAGTGGGGGGTGGCGTTTGGTGTTTATGGCCCTGCAGTGTTGACTCTTCTCCGCTCCCTCACCACTCACCAGCCATTGACCAGTCCTGTCTGTTCTCACCCCACAGTATTTCCAAAACCCGTGTGTTTCTCTCCGGCTCTGCAAGACCCCTGTGATCCGAAGCCACCTTCTCTTGCCCGCATCCCTTTATCCCTACATCCCGGTAACTGCTCTCCCCATGTCACCCCTCACAGTCTAATCCTCACCCAGCAGCCAGAAAGAACCCTTAAAAATACGAGTCGGAACTTGTCAGTCTTGCAGTGAACACTTCCTGTGGCTTTACAGGGTCTTCAGGTGAAATCCCAACTCCTCCCCACAGCTGGTGCTGGCCCTGCAGACCTCTCCGACCTGGTCACCCGGGTCTCCCACCTCCCACAGCGATTCGCTCTGCTGCAGCCATGCTGCCTGTTCCTCTGGGCTTTGGACACACCAGGCTCCTTCTCACCCTGAATCTCCTACACTTGCTGTTCCCGAGTCCTGCAAAGTTGTGTCTCCCCTCACCGCTGCTTTGCAGGACGGGTGGCCCCTTCTTCATTCTTCCAGTCTGATCTCAAATGTCTCTCTGCAGAGTGGGCTCCCTGGACATCTTATCTAAAGAACTCTCCCTGCCCACTCTAGTGCCCTACCCTATGCCCGCCCCCCACCTCCATCCCTGACATCATCCTTTAAAGTTTTCTTCATGGCACTTGTCGCAATCTGAACTTATCTCATTCCTCCGGGTGTTTCCTTATTTACCGTCTGCCTTCCCCAACTAAAAGTGGAAATTCCAAGAGTGCGAGAAAGTCTTCTATTTTGCTTGCTACAGGATCCTCAGGGCCAGGCCTGTGGTTTTATTTTTTGAATGGATGTTTGAGTGCATGAATATATAGATGGATGGATGGGCAAATAACTGGGTGAAAGGATATTTCATGAACCAACAAACAAATGGATGGATGGAGGGATGGCCACACAGGAGAAAAAAATTTTTTAATTAATTTTTATTGGCGTATAGTTGATTTACGATGTTGTGATAGTTTCTTGCTGTACAGCAAAGTGAATCAGAAATACGTATACATATATCCACTCTTGTAGATTTCCTTCCCATTCAGGTCACCACAGAGCATTGAGTAGAGTTCCCTGTGCTATACAGTAGGTTCTCATTAGCTATCTATTTTATACATAGTAATGTAATATGTCAATCCCGGTCTCCCAGTTTGTTCCACCCTCCCCTTCCCCCTTGGTAACTATAAGTTTGTTCTCTACGTCTGTGTCTCTATTTCCGCACAGGAGAAAATTTGCCCGTGTGAAGAGGTGGGCTGTTTGCATTACATGTTCCCTGAGATTAGGGTGTACCGCCACCTGGTGGTGAAAATACAACATCTGAATTTGCTGCCCTGAAGCTCTCCCCTTTTCAGAAGTTAATTATGAATCATCTCCCATCTACTGGCCTCACCCTTGTCCAGGATCACTCTTCCCTTTCAGAGACCCTGGGGAGCACCCTCATTCATTGGCTGGGTCTGTACCCCTTCCTCTGTGGAGGGATGACGTTATTTCCAAAAGTAAAACTGGGGCTCACTCAGCAAATGTTTACTGAGCACCTACTTTGTGTCAGACCCTCTTTGAGGCACGGGGGACACTGTGGAGAACAAGAAAGGTCCTCATTGGAGCCCACTCAAATGAGGGGGCTGGACAGTGAAACAAATGAGTAGGCTAATTTCACATCGTGGTAGCACAGAGCGATGGAGTAGAGAATGACTCAGGGAGCAGATTTAATTTTTCCTATCCGAGGAAGCCTCTCCAAGAAGGCAAAGTTTGAGCCCAGGATCAACTGATGAGAATGAGCCGGCCCTACAGGGGCCAGGAAAGAGAGCTCCAAGCCTTATGGGAATGGGGTGAGGCAGGTGAGGCACCCTCCGCGGCCTCCATGTTTAAAGGGGCACCCAAAACCACAGTGATCCAGATAAATATATTTTTATGCAATATTAAAAATATCAGCATTGATGCAGAAAACTAAGATGAACAACATACCAACGTTTATATAAAAGCAGGATGCAAGAGAGCTGGGTAAGTCGTGCAAAAGCAAAGGAGGATTCTATTTAAAATTTCGATATGTTGTTCATCACGGACGTTTCTGGCATTAATTTGATTCCTTAAAATATTGCACCAAACTATTATTTATCTTGGATAATGAGTGTTTGGACGCTCCCTTAATTTTGCGCCCAAGGCGCGTGCCTTGCTTGCCTCGCCCTAGTCCCTGCCCTGTTAAGGGAGAGCAAGTGCAAAACCTTGGGTGCTCAAGAGAAAGAAGAATGTCGGGACCACAGAGTGGGGGGCTGAAGTGGGGAAGGTCGGCAGGACCAGGTCGTGGCTAGCAGTCGTCTCCACTCTGGCTGCGTATACTTTAGAATCACCCGGGGGCTTGAGAGTCATAGTCACACCCAGATCCTACCCCAGGCCGACTGTCAGTCTCTGGGGATGGGATCCAGCATCCGTATTTTACAAAAGCTCCCAGATGACTTAAGCCAGGTCTGAGACCTCCTTAGGAGCTGCCCACTCTGAATCGTTTTGACCCTTCTTCTGTCACCTCCCCAAACCGTGTTAACAAAGCATGTACCCGCCCCATTGTTGCTTTTCTCTGCCAGATGGTCAATCACCACCTCCCCGACACTGGAATTGCCTGGTGGGATTTGAGAAATCCTGTCGCCTGTGCTCCCACCCTAGAGATTCTGATTTGGTTGGTCTGGGGCTCAGCCTGGGCATCAGAGTGTGTAACCCCACCCCCCACCCCCCGCCCTGTACTTCTATAAACAGCCAGGGTTGAGAACTGCTGAGTCAGACGTGGTTCATTTGGTACAGATTCTGTGTCTGGCACTGTGCCCGTGTGGTCGATGCATTAATGATCAGGCTGCTCTCTGAGAACCTCAGACATACTGCTTGACTCATAGAAATGGCCCATGCGACCACTGCTTACTTCTTAATAACATCTATACATATATATAATTATTGTTCATATTTCAGGGCAGACACGCCCACCTTCCCTTATCTTGGCTTTGTTGGTTTCAAATCACCAAGGCTTCTAGGTCCACAGTTTCCTCTACTGTAAAAGAAAACGTTGCAGCTGGGGAGCCCCAAGGCACATCTGAGCCCCGATATTCAGGAGATCGGGGTGGACTCAGGCGTCTGACTTGGCTTTTTGTGTTGTCCCGGCAGAGGTGGCCAGAGTCACTTCACAGGAGCCAAGAATAGGAAGAAAGGGAAGATGTCACACTCAGTGCCAGCACTGTTGGTAGCTCTTCTTGGGGGCTGGGGAGCAGTGCTGGGCCCCGTGGGGCACCGACCTCCCTACAGGTGGCTGCTGATGTGTTGGTTTTGTCTTGCAGACATGTACCGCACCCTGTGTGGTTTTCTATCCCAGGAGACCGACTCTGTGCTGCTGTCGGTTGGGTGAATTGTTGGAGAAAGTCGGTGGGTGTTACCTGGGTGACAGAAGGAAGGGGAGAGGCCTTGGATGATTTGCAGAACAGAGGGAGAGGAGGTCCTAGGCCCCGAGAGACACTCTTGCACATGCATCCACGGAGACAGGCGCAGCATCGTTCAAAACAGCCCAGACCCGAAACAACCCAAATGCCCCTTGACGGGGAGTGCATGAATCAACTGTGATAGTCAGTGTTATATTGCACAGGCGTTATGGGATATGACATAGCTGTTCAAGTAAGGCATACCATACTGTGGCTGAATATTGACAGTATAAAATTCAGTGAAAAATTTTCAAAAAATTACATAAAGCCAGATACTTTGTCTACAAAATTAAAAACAATTAAAATCATAATAATACTTTTAAGGAATATACATAGATACAATGGAACTATGTAAAAAGGAAAGAAAAGGAGCGATGGATACGGGATTCAAGGTAACTGTTCTCTCAGACTGGGAAGGCAGCGAGGTGGGATGGTGGTGGGGGTATTAAGGGCCTGGCTGAAGGTTCCGGTCAAGGTCCTGGCTGTGGTTTGGGGTGATGATGCTGCAGGTGCTTCTTGCATTGTTGAAACTAATACCTTCAAGTCCCAGTCTGGGTTTAGGCTGGGTTCGAGTCCCGGCACGTGGGTTCAAGTCCCAGTCTGAGGTGCACGGTTTCAATTAGGCCTGGGACAAACTTTAAAATATTTGTTTCTAGGCTTTTTTTTTTTTTTTTTTTTTTAGCTTGGGGCCATTTTGACTTAAAAAATAACTTTTTAGCTTTCCTTTAATGTTATTTGAAATAACTGAACAAAAAACTCGAATTAATTAGTGTTTAAACGTGTCTTTGGGAACTAATAAATATTAATATTATTAATATTAAAAAACCCCTAATACCTAATGGACTTATGAACTAACTAGCTAACAAATTAACTGCTTGCCATGCAGGGACCAGTGTTGGGAGCGTCTCAAGAAAACCATGACTCAGGGCACCTGAGGTTCTTTGAAAAGAGAAGAGGGGGAGCTTTTTAGTGGATGGAGGGGGCCGTGGGTACCACTCACTAGAATTCCGGTTCTTAATCCAACAGATTACAGCAATTCACAGGGAAACAGTTTAGAGAAGGCAAGTGAGAGGAACTAAAAACTGCCCTTTTAGGTTCAACCTCTAGAACAAGCCCCCTCATACAACTTACTTAATGTAACTTCCTTAGCATCTCTGGTTTTCTTGATGAGACTGAGGAAGACAGCATCTTGCCAGTATCCATCAACGTACCTCCCAGCCGGCCGAGCCTTGTGTCTGAAATTCCACCATCAGAGTTTCCGCCAGACTCTACATCTCTGAAGGGTGATAATAAAAACATCTCTTCAACACATAAAGGTGTTAATAAGCACCTCTGTTAATACCCTGTAGGAAATTGTTGAGGATATTGTTATTCTAGATAGTTGAAAAGACCTAGCACGCAGGCCAGACTGGTTTTGATCGACAGGCTGGTGGAGGAAGAAAGGCAGGTAAGGTTCTGCACGCTGCCAGGAGGCTGCAGGTGGATGGTGCCTGTGAGGAACTGCCCCGAGAGCACTGTACGGGGGAAATGGTCAGGAGCTGGGTGCCCCCTGATTCCTCATCAAGACATAATGGGGTTTCTTAAGTAAGCTCCTGGAGGAGATCAACCTTTCAACTGTTTGGTTCTGCAGAGCCTTCACCCCTGTGGTGGATGGGCAAGAGAGAGTCCAAGGAGGCATGGGCATTTCTGCTTCCTTCCGGCAGGTCTGCGGTGTGATCTGCGGAGACAGTGCTGGGGCAGGGATTGCGACCTTGACCTCTCAGACCTTGGTGGGCAGATCCGGTCTTCCTCGGATCAGGGCCCAGGTCCTGATTTATCTCATTGTCCAACTCATTAATTTTCGGCTGCCATCCTTTCCGCAGAACCAACACGTCCAGTTCCTCACCTGGTTCATGATGCGTGTTTAAATACGTGTTTATCGACTTCTCTGGTGGGATGCCATCTTGAGTGGTGCTTTCATTCCCCCGGAAGTCTGGAAGAAGTACCGGAAGTGGGTCAGCGCGGACAACGTACCCAGGAGTTTCAAGAAGACAGACTACCAACCCATGTTTCCTGCCCCTTTCAATGAGGCTGCCTATCTAGAAAACAATCCCTTGTTGGATGTGGAACATACACCCCTCATAAAGGATGAAGAGACCATTGCCCAGCTTCCCGAAGCCTTCCTGGTGAGCTGTATGACATCCTCCGTGATGACATCTTGCTCTATAAGAAGTGCTTGGAGGACCAGGGGGTCCCCGTGACATGGTACCACGTGGAGGATGGCTTTCACGGATCTCTGATATTATGTGATTGGAAGCCTTTCTCTTTCCCATGCTCCCTGAAAATTGTGAATGCTATAGTCAGTTGTATAAAGAGCACACTGTAACCCTGGGGCCCTGAGTAGGGCATAGCAAGTATGGTCTCTGCTACGTGCTGAGTCCTTTGATGAATTGTATTTTATTGATTAAGGAGTTGCTAAGTCAGGGCTTACCCTGCAGGGGAAGGATGAGAAGTAAGCTAAGAATAGTCTTGCCTAGTGTTTGAGAAAATCCAAACTGTGTCTGTTTCCTTTCAGTGCCAACAGTGTTCAATTCTGGATCTAGCAACATTCTCTAACATTCTCATTCGGGTGAAATAAATAGTCAATGGAGAAAACAATGCCTTTAAAATTTCTCAAAGCTCTAACACACAAGGCCTCTGCAGAATGAATGCCAACAGCTGGCCATACGGTCCGTCGTGGGTATACACCCATAATGCTGAAGCATTGCTTGGGGTCAGGTGTCTGTTGGAGGAGGGGGCACCCAATTGTTCCTGGGGCCAAAGGTCACCAGCCAAATTTCTGCAGATTGGTAACAGATTGGTTCCAGTTGGCCTGAGAAATGCTGCTGCAGTGGATCTCTGCCCTCAGTATAGCTGCATTTGGGCTGGACTAAAGGGAAGTTTTGGAGGAGATCACTGGAAAGGGAGATGCAAGAAGAAGCAAGAGGAAGGCAGTGAGGAAAAGGGTGGGCTCTGGGGGCTGGGGACTTTTCCTGGGCTTAAGTCTTTAATCTGAATGCCAAAATTAGATCACTGGTTACCAAGAGGCAGGGTCTCAGAGCCAAGGCTGTCTTGGGAATCTCTGGGTGCCATCTGGGATACGGAAACTGCATTCCCTAAAGCAGTAAGGTGTCAGCTTTCCTTGGTGCACTTATATATTGGTCCCACTTTTACAAAGAACCTTGCCTTCACTTAGCCCACACCACTCTCTCTGCTCACAGAGAAAAGGAAGAGAATAATTGTATTGCATGCTGGGGGCAGTCCACATTAGCTTTTGCATTGGGCCTGTGTTTGCTAGGTACATTTGTAGTAACACTGGGCCTCTCTGCTGCCTAGTCCCACCCAAGTGCTAAAGTTGGAGAATCCCTCTTCTCTGCAACCATAGCATCTCTTGGTGCCAAGGACCTCACCTATGACTGATGGAGGAGGGAGTCTTGGATCCTTGCAGAGGGGACAGATATCTACATAAGCAGTTTGGACTGGGATCCTGGGAGCATGGACAGGCATCATGATCCATGTGTTATATGCAAGCAGCTTTGATGGAAAAGTTTGTTAATTATCTATTGCTGTGTAACAACACTACCATGAACTTAGTGGCTTAAAGCAACACACATTGATTATCTCACAGTTTCTGTGGGTCAGGAGTCTGAGAATAGCTTAGCTGCCATCAAGGTGTTGGGACTGTGGTTTCATCTGAGGCTCGACTGGGGAGGGATCTACTTCCAAGCTCAGTCAGGTTGTTTGCAGAATTCAGTTTCCTGGAGTTGTAGATGGAGAGCTTCAGTTCCTTGCTAGCTGTTGGCCAGAGGCCTCTATTGGCTCCTAGAAGCCACTCACAATTTTTTGCATGTGATTTTTCCCCACATGGCTGCTTTCTTCCTTAAAGTGAGCAAGGGAGAAAGACTTAAGCAAGCTAGCCACTAAAATCTAAAGTAATTTAATCACAAATGTAATCACATATATGCCAACACCTTTGCCTTATTCTGTTAGTTAGAAGCAAATCCCAGGTCTTGCCCGCACAAGGGGATCACACAAGCATGTGAACACCAGGGGGTGGAGATCTTGGGGGCCACTGTAGAGTCTGTCCACCACATAAGGTGTCTCCAGCAGGGGACGGGAAGAACAGTCAACACAACTTCGCTGCCTGAGAAATACATTGGCTTGACTTTCTGGAGCTAGTGATGGTAGTTATGGGCTGTGCATTGAGGCTCTTCCCCATAAGATCCCCCAGGAGAGGTCCTCTCATCTCTCCCCAGTCCTAACTCCCGTCACATCACCATCATCTGGTTTCCCCAGGGGGCAGGAATCTGGACCTTCCTCTAGTCTCTTCCCAGTCTATTTTTATGATAAACTCTATGCTCTTGCATTAGTCAGGGTCCAATCAGGAGAAGGAAATCACGCCACTTGTCTTCTTTTTTCTTTTGCAAGTCTTTATTAGCCTCAAGTACAATAAAATCTTCTGAAGACATTTTCTGCCTTCAAGGATCTACCTAAAAATTACATCCAGGAACACTTATAGGAAATTGTGGACACACAAAGTATCTGGACAGCTAAATGTACCACAATAGAAGATTTGTTAAGTAAAAAGTCAAGATTATTGATGTTTTTTAAGGGCTGAGCAAAGACATAGGGCTCTTCTAGTCTAACCGATCATTAAAAAAATTTTTTTATTGTAAAATAGTTGATTTACAATGTTGTGTTACTTTCTGCTGTACAGCAAAGTGAATCAGTTATACATATAAATATATCCACTCTTTTTCATATTCTTCCCATATAGGCCATTACAGAGTATTGAGTAGAGTTCCCTGTTTTATACAGTTGGTCCTTAATAGTTATCGATTTTATATATAGTTGTGTGTCTATGTCAGTCCCAATCTCCCAATTTATCCCTCCCCTCCTCTCCACCCTGGTAACCATAAGATTGTTTTCTATATCTGTGACTCTATTTCTGTTTTGTAGGTAAGTTCTTTTGTAGCATTTTTTTGGATTCCACATACAATATCATATGATATTTGTTCTTCTCTGTCTGACTTACTTCACTCAGTATGATAATCTCTAGGTCCATCCATGTTGCTGCAAATGGCATTATTTCATTCTTTTTATGGCTGAGTAATATTCCATTGTATATATGTACAACATCTTCTTCATCCATTCCTCTGTTGATGGACATTTAGCTTGCTTCCATGTCCTGGCTATTGTAAACAGGGCTGCAATGAACATTGAGGTGCATGTCTCTTTTCAAATATGGTTTTCTCTGGGTATATGACCAGGAATGGGATGGCTGGATCATATGGTAGCTCTATTTTTAGTTTTTTAAGGAACCTCCTTACTGTACTCTATAGTGGCTGCACCAATTTACATTCCCACCAACAGTGTAGGAGGATTCCCTTTTCCCCACAACCTCTCCAGAATTTATTGTTTGTAGATTTTTTGATGATGGCCATTCTAACTGGTGGGAAGTGACACCTCATTGTAGTTTGATTTGCATTTTTCTAATAATTAGTGATTTTGAGCATCTTTTCTTTTCTTTTTTTTTTTTTGGCCATCTGTATGTCTTCTTTGGAGAAATGTCTATTTAGATCTTCCACCCATTTTCTGATTGGGTTGTTTGTTTTTTTGTTATTGAGCTGCATGAGCTACTTGTATATTTTGAAGATTAATCCCTTGTCTAACCCCATCATTTTGCAGTTGGGGAAACAGCTGCTCCAAGAGTGAGATGATTCACCCAGGATCACCCGGGGATACTCGAGGCATGAATGGGGGAGTGGCAAGAGTGTCTGAAAAATCAGGCGAAGTATAGCTTGCACAGGCTTTGTAGGCCATGTAAAGAAGTTTAGAGTTTAGCTTAAAGCCTTTGGGATACTAATGTTTTTAATCGCAGAAGCAACATGATTAGATTTATATTTTAGAAAAAGTGTCCTGGAGGAAGTTGGGAAACATGTTGCAAAGGACTGAATGGTTAGTTAAAATGCTACAACAATCCCCCATCCCTTCTGCTCTCCACAAAAGCAAAAACAAACAAACAAAAACATACACACACACACACACACACACAAACCCCCAAACAATCTACTAGAACGGAACAAGGGATGGAGGAATGGGATGACAATATTGGCTGGAGGGCTAGAGAAGAGAGAACAGAGTTGCATCTTATTAAGGAGGTAGAAGGAGACTCAACAGCAGTTTGTGACCAGAGTAGATGGGGGAAAGTGTCGAGGGGTGAGCATAGTGCATAGCATGAAATGACTACGCACATGGACACTGAACCCAGTGAGTTACTTAACCTTAATGGAGCTGGTAAGCATGTAATTTAGAATACCTTAGTGAGACATAAATAAAGTGGGGGGTGGGACATGAACCCCTCAACAATCAAGGAGGCAACCATCCTAGTGAAATTTCCGGGGGTTCAACTCCAAGATAAGAGAGAAGTTGCTGCCCTTGTATCACCAGCTATGACAAATGCACAATGCTCATTAGGCATTTCTGGATTTGGGGGAGGCAACATGCTCAGCTACAAAACTCCTCATAGCCTATTGCCTTTTTTGAGTGGGGACCAGAGCAAGAGAAGGCTCTGTAGCAAGTTCAGGCTGTAGTAGAAGCTACTCTGTCACTTGGAAACCCTACCGCATATGACCAGCCAGCTACTGTCAACCTGTACCCTACAACTGTTGTAGGTCCCACCTGGCTGACCCCAAAATCGTAAGCCATATTTTCTTTCCAGGGGCACCGTGTGTTCCCATGGGGCCATACTTCTTGTGTGGAAGGTGCATATTAACTTGTGTCCCTCCCCAAAATACAGTGACTTGTACCTCCCAAGAGGTGAAAAACCTCATATGAGGTCTTCGAGTGTTTAAGGAAACATCACCTTGGCTCTAACATACATTCAGATAAGCCCTGACTCCCTGCCCAGGGTTATTGCAGATGATAAAATTGCTTTCGTTTCCCTCCTTGTGGGATGAGGCAGAGTTTGCACAGTTGTTAATACATCCTGCTGTACCTGGATTTATGCTTCAGGTCCAATAGAAAAATCAATACAAAACTTAAGAGAAAGCCACTTGCCTTTCCAAGGTAAATCCTGATGGTTTATCAGAGTTTTTCACCTGCTGCATCTGCTACATGTTAGCCTGATCCTAATTCTTGGGGCCCTGTAGAAAGTACTGCTAATCAAATACTATGTAAGATAAACTAAAGATTTCCCTCCTCCTCCCAGCCTCTGTCAGGTTAATTGGAGTGGCTGAAGGAGAGGCATACTCATGGAAAAATTTGCCAGAAGCCAAGACCATGTGGAAATGAGGAAATATTTTTGGGAGACGATTCTCCATGGGTCTTTCATGTTTCTGTACTTCTTGTGAACAGGCACTGGTAGCTTTTGATCCAGACTGTCTTTTCAAAGACATTTGTAGAGTAAACAATCCTGGAAGACAAAGGTCGTGTTCCGCACCCCCCAACTGTTTCCAGAGGAGGGCAGCTTTGTTCACTATCTGGTATAATATAATAATGGGGAAGTTTTAGGCTGGCATGTAAGGAGCTTAGAAGTTGTCGTTCCATTGCAACAACAAGGCAAACCTGGACAAGCTGAAAATTAACAACCCTTCTTCTTAGATCCATCAGGGAAGTGAGGACACTGGGAAAACCACTGCCTTCCCCAGCCCTCACCCCCCTCAAAAATGTTGGTGAGACATACAGGCACATGCAGAGGATTACAGCTTACTGGAGCAGAAACCGAGGAGCAGAAACTTCCATAGGAACCAGTGCCAAGGTAGGAAAACCTGAACTGTAACTGTTCATTGCTGGAGGACAAGGCTGGGGGTTAAAAACTCCAGGGACGCCTGTCACTGGGAAGCCCCCACACTTTTGTGAGTTTTGTCTCCAGGAGTTCTATCAGATTCTCACAGTGAATATTGGAGAAAAATTCCCCTCATGCTTCTGGCATGCTTCCGGAGGGGAAAAGAACCCTTTTGAAATATGCCAGAGCATTCTGTTTTCCTTAACAAGGCCCGCCCTCAGGAGAACCTATTTTGCCAGGTCCGAGTCTGCTAGAGAATCTATTTTATCAGAGCCTAACATACCTGGGGAAGGGAAATACCCAACCCCAGCCCTCTCCAGCCACCTTGTCCCATGTAACGTGAGGGGAGGGGAATTTGGGGTTGAGAAGCATTGGTGAAGTTCACAGCCCTGGATGCACAAGCTCACTAAGATACTGAGACCTAATCATAGGACTATACAATGCTTCCTCTCCCCCCACACCTTACTGCTACATTACTAAGAGCATATGTACCATCATTCATTCTGTTCAGTACATCATGTCTACCCTTCAACAAAAAATTACAAGGCATACTAAAAGACAAAAGCTACATGTTGAAGATACTGAATAAACATCAGAACCAGAGTCAGATATGGCAGGAATGTTGGAATTATCAGACTGAGAATTAAAAAAAACCAAACAACTAAGGCTAATATGCTAAGGGTTTCAATGGAAAAAGTAGACAACATGCAAGAACAAACAGATAATGTAAACAGAGGATAAAAATTCTAAGAGAATAAAGAACAAATGCTAAAGACCAAAAACACTTAAACAGAAATGAAAATTGCCTTTGATGGGCTCATTAGGAAACTGAACACAGCTGAGGAAAGACTCTCTGAGCTTGAGGATATGACAGTAGAAACTTCCAAAACTGAAAAGCAAAGAGGAAAAAGAAACGAAAGACAGAATATCTAAAAACTGTGCGACAACTATAAAAGATGTAACATATTGGGTTGGCCAAAAAGTTGGTTTAGGTTTTCCTTATGGAAAAACCCAAACGAACCTTTTGGCCAGCCCAACATATGTAACAGGAATACCAGAAGGATAAGAAAGAAAGAAAGGAAAAGAAGCAATATTTGAAGCAAAAATTTCCCCCAAATAATGTCAGACATCAAACCACAGTTCCAAGAAGCTCAGAGAACACCAAGCAGGATAAATGCCACAAACCTACACCTAGACAGATCATATTCAAACTTCAAAAAATGAAAAATAAAGGAAAAAGTCTTTAAAGAAGGAAGAGGGGAAAAATGCCTTACCTATATATAGAGGAGCAAAGATAAGAATTACATCTGATTTCTCCTCAGAAACCATGTAAACAAGAGGAGAATGGAGTGAAATATTTAAAGAATTAAGAGAAAAAAAACCCATCAACCTAGAATTCCGTACCTGTTGAAATTACCCTTCAAAGGTGAAGGAGAAATAAAGACTTTCTCAGACAAAGAAAAAATGAGGAAATTTGTTGCCAGTAGACCTGCCTTGTAAGAAATGTTAAAAGAAGATTTTTTGTTTGTTTGTTTGTTTGTTTTTGAGAGAAGGAAAATGGTACATGTCAGAAACTCAGCTCTACATACAGAAAGGAAGAGATTTGGAGAATGAATAAATGAAGGTAAAATACTTATTTTTCTTTTCTTAGTTGATCTAACAGATAACAGTTCATTCAAAATAATAAAAGCAATAATATATTTAATTACATGTGCTTATGTGTAAGTGAAATGAATGACAGCAATGATACAAGGGACAATAGAGAGTAATTAGAAACATTTTGTTATTGTAAGGTACTTGCACATGGAACATTCACCAACATGGTCTAGGTCCTGGGCCATAAAACACACCTTAATAAGTTTAAAAGAATAGAAATCATACAACATTTGCTTTCAGAACACAATGGAATTAAACTATAAATCAATGACGGAAAGGCAGCTGGAAAGTCCCCAAATACTTGGAGATTAAAGACACACTTCTAAAGAATATCTGAGAATGGTGGGACAACTGTAAAAAGTAATATATGTGTAATGGGAACACCAGAAGGAGAAGAAAGAGAGAGAGGGAAAGAAGCAATATTTGAAGTAATAATGACTAAAACATTTTCCAAAATCCTTTGACATGGATCAAAGAATCAATCTCAAGAGAAAATTTTTTTTTTAAAAACCATTGAATTGTACACTTTGCTTTTATTTTTTAATAATTAATTAATTAGGTTACACTCAGGCTTAGTTGTGGCAGGTGGGCTCCTTAGTTGTGGCTCGCTGGCCCTTAGGTGTGGCATGTGAACTCTTAGTTGCGGCATGCATGTGGGACCTAGTTCCCTGACCAGGGATGGAACCCGGGCCCCCTGCATTGGGAGTGCAGTCTTAACCACTGTACCACCAGGGAAGTCCCTCAATAGAAATTTTAAAAATATTTTGAGCTAAATGAAAATGACAATACATCTTACCAAATTTGAGGAACGCAGTGAAAACAGTGCTTAGAGGGAAATTTATACCATTGAATATGCATATTAGAAAAGACGAAAGATCTAAAATCAATAATCTAAGATTCCACCTTAGGAAACTAGAAAAGGAAGAGGGAATTATGTCCAAGGTAAGGAGAAGAAAGAAATAATAAAAATTAGAGCAGAAATAAATGAAATTGAAAATAAGAAATCAACAGAGAAAACAAAAAACTGGTTCTTTGAAAAGATCAACAAAATACATAAGTCCCTAGCCAAGCTAACTAAGAAAAAAAGAGATAGGACACAAGTTCCTAACATCGGAAATGAAAGAGGGGACATTATTACAGATTCCATTGACACTAAAAGGATAATAAAGGGAAATTACGAACTACTATATGCTGACTGATTTGATAACCTTGATGAAATGAATGGAATTCCTTAAAGACACAAGCTGCAAAAAACCCACACAAAAAAATAGGCCATCTGAATAGGCTTATACCTATTAAAGAAATTGAATTAAATTAATAAACTTTCAAAATAGAAAGCACCAAGCTCAGATGGGTTCACTGGTGAATTCTACCCAACATTTAAGGAAGAAATTATACCAGTTCACTTCCAGAATATAGAAGCAGAAAGAATACTTCCTAACTTGTTCTTTGAAGCCAGCATTACCCTAATACCAAAACCAGATAAAGACATTACAAAACTCCCCCTAACCCCACCCCAAACAATGGACTACTATCTCTTATGAACGTAGATGAAAAAATTGTCTACAAAATATTATCAAATTGTATCAAAAATATATTAAAAAATTATACACCATAATAGAGTGGGATTTTTCCTAAGTGTAGACGCTGACTTAACGTCTGAAAGTCAATTAATGCGATCCATCAGGTTAACAGGCTAAATAAGGAAAATCACGTGATCATATCAATAGATGCAGAAAAAGCATTGGACAGACTCTAACCCTCATTCATGATAAAAGCTCAGCAAACTAGGAGTGGAGGGGGACATCTTCAACTTGATAAAGGAGATCTACAAAAAACCTACAGCTAACATTACACTTGATGGTGAGAAACTTGAAGCTTTTCTGGTAAGATCAGAAAAAGGCAAGAATATCCCTTCTGACCACTGTTATTTGACATTGTACTGGAAGTCCTAGCAAATGCAGTAAGATGATAAAAGGAAATAAAAGGTAATTTGTGACCGCCTGGAGGGGTGGGATAGGGAGGGTGGGAGGGAGGGAGATGCAAGAGGGAAGAGATATGGGAACATATGTGTATGTATAACTAATTCACTTTGTTATAAAGCAGAAACTAACACACCATTGTAAAGCAATTATACCCCAATAAAGGTGTTAAAAAAAAAAGGAAATAAAAGGTATATAGATTAGGAAGGAAGAAACAGAACTGTCTTTGTTCATAGATGCCATGATCATCTATGTAGAAAATCTGAAAAAACTGACCAAAAAATCTCCTGGAACTAATAAGTTATTATGGCAAAAATGCAGGATACAACATTAATATATAAAAGTCAGTTGCTTTCCTATATACCACAATGAACAAAGAGGAATTTGAAATTAAAAACATATAACATTTAAATTACTCCCTGTGGGACTTCTCTGGCCATGTAGTGGTTAAGATTCCGCCTTCCAATACAGGGGACACGGGTGCGATTCCTGGTCCGAGAAGATCCCACATGCTGCGGAGCAATTAAGCCTGTGCACCACAACTACTGAGCCTGTGCTGTAGAGCCCGTGAGCCACAACTACTGAGCCCGTGTGCCACAACTACTGAAGCCTGCATGCCTAGAGCCTGTGCTCTGCAACAAGAGAAGCCGCTGCAATGAGAAGCCTGCACACCGCAACGAAGAGTAGTCCCTGCTCGCTGCAACTAGAGAAAGCCTGTGCACAGCAATGAAGACCCAATACAGCCAAAAATAAATAAATAAATAAAAAATGTTTAAAAAGCTAAATAAATTACTCCCCCCATTTTAAACCTTTTTTTTTTTTTTTTTTTTTCGGTACGCGGGCCTTTCACTGTTGTGGCCTCTCCCGTTGCGGAGCACAGGTTCCGGACGCGCAGGCTCAGCGGCCATGGCTCACGGACCTAGCCGTTCTGCGGCACGTGGGATCTTCCCGGACCGGGGCACGAACCCGTGTCCCCTGCATCGGCAGGCGGACTCTCAACCACTGCGCCACCAGGAAAGCCCAATTTTTTTTTTCCGTAAATATAAGCTTTGACATGAGAATGATACCATTTATTTTTGCCCTCTTTTCAACCATACAAATATTTATGGAGTGTCTGTGGTATGTCAGATACTGTCCTGGCTCTGGGATATAGGACTGAGTAAAATCAGACTGAATCTATTGATTTTCCTTTGTTTTCCAGAGTTTACATGAGCTGTGTGGTTACTAAGGAGCGTGACTCTCTACTTCTGTCAATTGGGTAAGAGAGAGAGTGCAGTGGGTGAGATGCTGATGGGCAAGGGATGCATGGCAGCGAGGAGGGGTCTCAAATCTTCTTGTTTGGGTTTCATGCTGAGTTGAACTGACCTCCATACCCTGGAGTCAACCGCGGCAGACCAAATCATCAAGAAAAGGAGGAAATTAGGAAGGAATAGTTAGGTCAACTCAGAAAGAAAAGAGTAAAGAAGAGGGATTATTTCCTACCTGGTAGTAACAACATAATACAATGCAAAGACATAGTCATACTAGCAGCATGATGCCAACACAGGAAATGACAATAGGCCCACAGGGCAGAATAAAGGGCTCAGAAACAGACTTGTTAGGTGATTGGTGATACCCCAAATCAGTGAGGAAAAGATGGATTGTTTAAGAGATGGTGTTGTGACATCTCATTCAAGACAAGGGGAGAAATAAAGATTGGCTAGCACCTTACACTACAGACACTGTATAGAGGTGGAATCCAGATGGCCTCAGAACCAAAGCAGGAGAGGTAAAACTATAAATCTACTAGAAGAAAATGTAGAAAGATATTTCTATGGCATAGAATTGGCAAACAACTTAAATAACATATAAAAAGCATAAATCACAGGGTGAAAAATGGTATGGATTGGATACACAAAACTTAAGAATTTCTGCTCAAAAGAGACACCATAGAAAAGTCATCAGAAAGATGATAGTCTCAGAGAAAAATCATATGATGTCTGAAAGTAACAAGAGATGTCCAGAAAACACAAGGGATTCCTGAAACGCAGCAGAAAAGACAGAACACACCTGCTTAAAAATGGGTAAAGGATGTCAAAAGGCAACTCACAGAATGGGAAATATAGCTGCTATGTGGATATGAAAAAGTGTTCCAATCCACTATAAATAAAAAAATGTAAATTAAAACAACAGTCAGATGTGCCTTTGTAATCTATCAGGTGGGCAAGAGTGAGAGAGGGCAGTTGCTGCTGAGGATGTGGGGAAATGGAAATCTTTGCTTGCTGCTGCCTAGGGAGCTGCAGGCATCTGGGAGATTCTGGCAAGTATTTTTTTTAATTAATTTAATTAATTTATTTTTCGCTGCATTGGGTCTTCGTTGCTGCACGTGAGCTTTCTCTAGTTGCGGCGAGCGGGGACTGCTCTTCGTTGCAGTACGCAGGCTTCTCACTGCGGTGGCTTCTCTTCTCTTGCTGAGGAGCACGGGCTCTAGGCGCGTGGGCTCAGTAGTTGTGGCACGTGGGCTCAGTAGTTGTGGCTCGCGGGCTCAGTAGTTGTGGCGCACGGGCTTATTTGCTCCACGGCATGTGGGATATTCCTGGACCAGGGCTCAAACCCGTGTCCCCTGCGTTGGCAGGCGGATTCCTAATCACTGTGCCACCAGGGAAAGGAAGCCCTTTGGCAGTATTTAGTCAGTTAAGCATGTGTCTACCCGAAGGCCCAACCACCCCTCTGCGTGGGTATTCCCGATAAACTGTCACCCAGTGCTGTGACATACATGGCATACATCAGAGTGCATACAGAGACAACCTGTTTCCACCACTAGGAAAACAATGAGTAAAACGGCTTGCATTGATATTGTGGAATACTGTTCAGTAACTACAAAGAACACACAAGATGTAGACACAGCAACGTAGATCTTAAAAACTCAGTGAGAATTAAAAAAATATAACAGACAGAATGAAAACAACAACATAAAATTTATGTTAATTAGAAAACGCACAAACAATACAATGTGTTTTATAAGACATGTATATTCACAGACATGTATCAAACATACTTGGGCGGGTGCCTATGGGAGAGGAAATAGAAATGGGGAATAGAAATAAAAGGAAGTAAATAAGTAAAACAGGAGTGGGACCACATAAGGACTGATAATGGTTTGCTGTGAGCATGAGCTCCAATTGAAAACATTCGCTAGATGGAGCAAGCAGGAAGCTGAGCTCGGTCAGGGGCACCGGGCTTTGAGCAGGATGGCCAGCCGTGGGTGGGAACATGGGGCACGTGAATGGGATTGCATCAGATATGGGATTAATCAGGGGTTCTCAGAAACTGCTTGGTCCAACTCCCTTATTTTCCAGGAAGGCGTCTGTGATCTGGCGAGTTATGGGTCCTCAGAGCAATGAGTGGCAAAGGTAGGACCAGAAGCCACAGTTTCTGCTGCCCCCTCAGCGCAGGGATTTTCCTTCTGCACTTCGTCTCTTCGGCCACGGGGAGGCGCCTTCACAGGGGCGGAGGCAGCAGGGTGTCTGGAGGCAACTCTCTGTGTCCAGATTCTTAAGGAGGGTGGCTAGATTAGCCACATAGATAAAACCTTACCTGCTGCTCCGCCCCTCCCCGCAGGCGGCGCAGCTTCCCCTGCAGCACTTCCGCTCTCGGGGAGGGAGCCGGAGGGGGCTTTGGAGGCAGCGCACAGACCTGTTCGGCTGCGCGCGGCGTCGCTCTCCTAGGAGAGCGGCAGCAGCAGCCGCGGCGGCCCCAGGGGCTCACGCCTCCCGCAACACCTCGGGGGAGCCGAGCGTGCCTCTCCTGCGAGCCCAGCACCCCCAACCTGCTCCCCGCGCGCAGCTGAACCGCCGCGTGGGACTCGCCGCCCAACATGGATTTCCTCCTGGCGCTGGTGCTCGGGTCCTCGCTCTAGCTGCGGGTGGCCGCGGACTTCGACGGGAGGTGGCCCAGGCAAATACTGTCGTCCATTGGCCTGTGTCGTTATGGTGGGAGGATTGATTGCTACTGGGGCTGGGCCCGCCGGTCCTGGGGACAGTGTCAGCTGGCTTCCAGGAATGAATGCAGTAAAAATAGGAAAACAGAATTAACAAAAGCTAGAGGAAGGAAAAAGGATAGAATAAAAGCCCATGTATTTTAACGATCAGTCAGCAGTTGATAGAGTTGGTACCCAGAAGCATTGGGAGTGGAATACAGATAGGCGTCTCCACCAGTATCCAGTATTAGGATCCGGTATTAGGAGGCTCTGCGAAGAAATCAGTGTGAGAATTTTTTGTATCAAATTTGTATATTATTATTTTTGTATTCATTGAATATCAGTATTAAAAGTCATTACCATAAAACCCCACAAAAAAACCCCATATCTGCTCAAAAAAATAACCGGCAATGGTGAGACGGGCTAATAATTCTCCAAGGAATATAAGCAAAGCAATCAATGGTATCCATTGACGTAACAGGCACGCAGAGAACATCTTTGCTGACTAATCCTTACTGAGACGTGGCACAGTGGAAAACATCCTGGCTACACTATCCATGCAGGGCAGGGTTCAAGTCCTGGTTCTACCGTAAAACGCAGGTGGCTCTGGGCAATGATCCACTTGGCTCAATAATGTTTACAGAATACCTGTCACCCGCCAGATACTGTCCTGTCATGTGGAATACACCTGTGAATGAAACAGACAAAAACTCCTTCTTGCTTCTGAGAGGGTTCCCATCCTAGTAGGTTCCTGCACGGTTGGTGCAGCCATCCCAAGTCTGGGATAACTTCTTAAGCTTTGGGCGTGGACCTTGAGTATCTGGAGGTGTCCCCTCCACCAGACTTTTATGGGATACATGGCAATGGTTCCGATTTGCGTGGCTGCAAGTGACCCTAACCACAAATGCTTTACAAATGTGGTCCCAGGAGTTGACTTCTCTGTTTTTTTTTGGCCATACGTGAAGCTTGTGGGATTTTAGTTACCTGACCAGGGATCGAACCCAGGTCCCCTACAGTGGAAGTTCTGGGTCCTAACCACTGGACCGCCAGGGAATTCCCAGGAGTTCAGTTTTCTTTTCTTACTTGACAAAACCTAGTTTCATGAAGACGTTTGCTTCCCCAAACCTGCAACTTCATTAACTTGGACACACTTGTTTCCTCCTAGGTTTTGGCCAGCTTGCCCGGGGCTCACCCAGCCCTTTGGGGTACGTTTTGCAGCCATCCCCAGTCCTCTGACTTGGGGCCAGTCAGTCCTCTTCTTTTGTTCCAGTCAAACAGTTCTTCTTCTGATGTTTCTCCTTGCCTGTTTCCTTTGAAGAAAGACACCTCTGTTAAGTCATTATTTGAGCCAGAAACATGCAATTTGTTGGCCCTGATCACTAGACTTCCACCATGGGAGGTAGACGGTTGGTTCCGGGAGTCTAGTTTAGGATGAGAAAACAATGCCTAACATTGTACATGTTCAGTTAAGTGTCAGAGTCATCAACTGAGATCGTCGTCAAACTTGGACTTGCCCTTGAATTCATTAGGATATTTATTGTGTTTATATTAGCGAAACCAGACAAGTTCCAGGGAGTTTTAGATGTTCCAGGGTCTCTCTCTCTCTCTCTGTTTATTCAGATGGAAAGTGCAGGACATTCTATAGCCCTGGTCCTTACTCCTAGTCCCTCCTTCTAGCACTTTTCTGTTGTTGTTAGGGGTCTTCCATGTCCTCTCCTTCCTTTCCAGCCTCCAAAGTCTTGTCCTTCCCCCCTCCCTGTCCCGCACACCACCCTCCATAGAGTTGGGTCAACAGGGATAAGCTAGTATTTATAATTTTAATAATTGTAATAATAATTCAAGTATGGAAAGACAACTTCTGAGAGGGATTTGAAACATAGTAACAGTTCCTTTTAAAATTATAGCATCTTTTAAATAAATGAAAGTGTATGTGGCAACCTGATGTATAAAACAGAGAAGCAGAGTTGTCGGGTTGAAGTAGAGAGAGGAGGTCTATCCACTTAGCCTCTCCCTTGAACTCATGGTCTATAGTCACCAAAAACATCTGGACAAGCTGAAGCTAGTGGCACTCAGTTCCATTTCTACTTATGGAAGAGCAAAATTCTTTTCTGTTTAAGTCTTAGATCCTTGTCGTCGGGTTTTCACTGCAACTACTTTCTCTACAACCATCTAATCACGTAGTGGCCAAGAGTCCCTGTGCTCTACGCGTAGATCCCGGGTCATCTCCCTCTTCACTCCTTCATGGATGGAAAGAACAGACACAGCCACACTTGAGACTTGACTGCCACTTGGTGGCAGCATACTCAAAACAATAGGTTTACATTTCTAAGAAGCACATGTTTTGAAGGTTAACTCTTTAACCTCCAACTAGTGGTAATAGCGGCAAGATGATAGATGAAATGGGACACAAAGCAGACAAGTTTTGGCAAATGAGACAGTGTATAGAGGAAAGAAAATTTCACCTGAGGAAGGAGCCAGTTTTGATGAAGGGAATTCAGGTGACTATGGGGCAGCATACAAGCATAACAAAGAAGGCAAAAGGTCATAGATAAGTTTCTGATTCACAGTTTTGTTCAAGATCAGCCATGTGCGCTGTGGGTTATTACACTGATGCAACAGTAGTCCCAAATACTACCAGGCAAGGTATTCTGAAGGTCACTGAACAGAAAGGCTCACAGACCGAATTAAGATGGTCTAATCACAAGGCTTAAGTCCATTTAAAAAACAGCAAGAAGCAAGGGGAAAAGTGATGAGTAAATTAGCCCATGTAAAGTAAGGTGTCAGGGGGTGGAAGGTTCATACCTGCTCCACATAGGATTAGGCAATATTGACATGTCCTCTCTCCTCTGTTGCATGCACCTTCCCCTCTGTTGGTGTGTTTAAGAGGACTAGAGTGGTTCCAACAGATGGAGCGTGTCTGGAACCAACACACATGCTTACTTCATCAGAGAGACACTGGAGCAGGTACACCTGGCCACAGCAGCAGTTCACCTATTAGCCTGCTGGGTATCTGTGAATTTTATCTGCATTCTTTGGGAGACGATGCCTAGGGCCAGAATGGGGCCATACTGGGTGTTACCAATGGTTGGCCAATTTAGGATGACATGGCTATCAATGCACACGTGGCATGCTCATGACTTCTGACTTAATCTTTCCATTACTTTCTTTCTATAAGTGGTACTCTTGTTTGTTTCACCAAATATTGTTTCATAAATACTTTATTTTTTAATATTGTGTGCTGTCACTGTCTTACTGTATATCTTAATGCATGATATAATTTCTTTCTTTTATTTTAACATCTTTATTGGAGTATAATTGCTTTACAATGGTGTGTTCGTTTCTGCTGTATAACAAAGTGAATCAGCTATATGCATACGTATATCCCCATATCTCCTCCCTCTTGTGTCTCCCTCCCACCCACCCTCCCTATCCCACCCCTCTAGGTGGTCACAAAGCACCAAGCTGATCTCCCTGTGCTATGCGGCTACTTCCCACTAGCTATCTATTTTACATTTGGTAGTATGTATAAGTCCATGCCAGTCTCTCACTTCGTCCCAGCTTACCCTTCCCCCTCCCCGTGTCCTCAAGTCCATTCTCTACGTTTGTGTCTTTATTCCTGTCCTGCCCTTAGGTTCTTCAGACCATTTTTTTTTTTTAGATTCCATATATATGTGTTAGCATATGGTATTTGTTTTTCCCTTTCTGATTTACTTCACTCTGTATGACAGACTCTAGGTCCATCCACCTCACTACAAATAACTCAATTTCGTTTCTTTTTATGGCTGAGTAATATTCCATTGTATATATGTGCCACATCTTCTTTATCCATTCATCTGTCGATGGACACTTAGGTTGCTTCCATGTCCTGGCTATTGTAAATAGAGCTGTAATGAACTTTGTGGTACATGACTCTTTTTGAATTATGGTTTTCTCAGGGTATATGCCCAGTGGTGGGATTGCTGGGTCATATGGTAGTTCTATTTTTAGTTTTTTAAGGAACCTTCATACTGTTCTCCATAGTGGCTGTATCAATTTACATTCCCACCAACAGTGCAAGAGGATTCCCTTTTCTCCACACCCTCTCCAGCATTTATTGTTTGTAGACTTTTTGATGATGGCCATTCTGACGGGTGTGAGGAGATACCTCATTGTAGTTTTGATTTGCATTTCCCTGATGATTAGTGATGTTGAGCATCCTTTCATGTGTTTGTTGGCAATCTGTATGTCTTCTTTGGAGAAATGTCTGTTTAGGTCTTCTGCCCATTTTGGGATTGGGTTGTTTTTTTGATATTGAGCTGCACGAGCTGCTTGTAAATTTTGGAGATTAATCCTTTGTCTGTTGCTTCATTTGCAAATATTTTCTCCCATTCTGAGGGTTGTCTTTTTGTCTTGTTTGTGGTTTCCTTTGCTGTGCAAAAGCCTTGAAGTTTCATTAGGTCCCATTTGTTTATTTTTATTTCCATTTCTCTAGGAGGTGGAACAAAAAAGGATCTTGCTGTGATTTATGTCATAGAGTGTTCTGCCTATGTTTTCCTCTAAGAGTTTTATAGTGTCCGGTCTTACATTTAGGTCTTTAATCCATTTGAGCTTATTTTTGTGTATGGTGTTAGGGATTGTTCTAATTTCATTCTTTTACATGTAGCTGTCCAGTTTTCCCAGCACCACTTATTGAAGAGGCTGTCTTTTCTCCATTGTATATTCTTGCCTCCTTTATCAAAAATAAGGTGACCATATGTGCGTGGGTTTATCTCTGGGCTTTCTATCCTGTTCCATGGATCTATATTTCTGTTTTTGTGCCAGCACCATACTGTTTTGATTACTATAATTTCTTTCTGTGTCTCCAAACTCCCTGTTTATTCATGATCTGTATTTGATACTTCCTATGTGTTTTGTCTATGTCCTGAGCTACCAGCTTACTTTACTTCTATGCTTAACACTTATTATGAGTTTCATTCATCCTGTCTTTCTTTCTTTCTTTTTAGGATTAGAATTGAATATTCTTAAGTAATAAAGCAAGCACCCATTACCTCAGGCTTCTGCTTTCCCATCTTTACAATGAGTAAGAATTTTTGCCCCATCTGTCTCTCAGGAATGCAGCTTCAGGTATTTTCAAGAACCATATGATTGGAAATCATTAAAGTGTGAGTGGGTCAAGAGACGCAAAGGGAGAGATACTCGGGGGTTGCTATAAGCTTTGTGATATGTGGACTGTGGTGGTTTGTTGACAAGGGGTGAACTTGGCCTTGGAGTCAGATTTGAATAGACTTGGATTTAAACAAAATTGGATTTGAGTTGAATTGAATTAGAACGCCAGCTCTGTCTGCCACTGAATGTGGGCAAATTGCTTAATTAAATGCAACTTCTGTTTTTTCGTCCATAAAAATAGAATTAATAGTGTTTATGTTTCTGGAACTCTCCCTACCCAGCAGTCAAGTGGTCTTTGGGACCTGGGATAACATAGTGGAGACAGAGGCTGTAGAATCTGAAGAGATTGGAGTCCAAGATGGTTTCAAAGAAATAAACTTCACACAGATTTCATGTGTGTTTTCTCTAGACTTTTTGCAATTCCATCCCCTCTCATTTCCACCAGCACCTGTAACCAACAGTACACACAACCAAAGCAGCAAGAGAACGAGTTGTCTATATTACCCTTGTGAAAAAAATGAATACACAGAAACCTCAATTAAATAGAGTCAGGAGACCAGAAGCGGAAGCTCTCACACCCTATGATGATAGTAGAGCCCAATAAGAAGAAGAAGGAGTGCTTTTCTTTCCTGGCAACAAGCCATAGACTCTTTGTTTACTATAGCCTTCCCAACTTCCTTTTCCCTGCTGTAAAATTTTGAGTTCCCTTTCCCTTGTCGTATGGAGTTTTTCTCATGGCTCACTGTGGTTACAGACCCTGAATTGCAATTCTTTGCTGATCCTGAATAAACCCACTTTTGCTGGGGAAATAACTGGCAGGCTATTTATTTTGGTCAACAGTTTGGTGGCCAGTACGGGGATCCAGAGAATACCCCTGATGATTCCAGGGCTGGTGGGTAAACTGGTGCAGTACCCACACTGAGCCCATTGTCACTCTCTGCTTCTGTCACCAAACCTGGAGGTGGAATGCTACTCTTTCTCCTGAATCTGAGCTTCCTCCTTCTTTGTGTTTGGAACCTCTCCAGGTTTAATTCGAGATCTATTTTAAGATTATGTCTTTTCTGGTTAAGGTCTTGTTCTGTATGCAAGTACTTGTTTGGCACTTGGGTCTGATTTTGAAATCAGACTATTTCATTGGAACTGGCTAGCCTTTGACCCATTCCTTCAGGAACAGGGGTTGTTTCATTGGAACTGTGCCGGTTCAGCCTTGGGCCCATCCCTTTGGAATAGGAGCTGGTCTATGGGAACTGGGCTTAGAAACCTTCAGCCTGGCTCCTCAAGGACCGCGTTGTTCCCTTAGAACTGGCTGGTATTAAGCCTACAGTTTGTTTGAGGTATTTGAGCTGCTGGAGTTGCACACTATTTCTCTTATTTGAGTTGTTTAAACTGTTTTGAGATGTAAGCTATTTATGCTGTTTGAAAATTATTCTCTTTCTCTAGAGAAAGTCTTCTGAGAAATGGGATCCCAGTTATCTACATATTTTGAGGGTATCCTCCCTGCAGGTACTCTAGCCTATTATATATTTAATAACCACCATCCTTCCTCATTCACATTTCTAACTAAATGGACTGACCTAGCCAAAGGCAATTTAGACTATCAATGGCTATTACGGGGATGTTGTGAAAACCTCAAAATTACTTTTCTTAAAACTGAATTGGGAACTTCCCTGGTGGCCCAGTGGTTAAGACTTTGCCTTCCAATGCAGGGCATGTGGGTTCAATCCCTGGTCAGGGAGCTAAGATCCCACATGCCTCACAGCCAAAAAACCAAAACATAAAACAGAAGCAATATTGTAACAAGTTCAATAAAGACCTTAAAAATGGTCCACATCAAAAAAAAATCTTAAAAATAAAAACTGAATTGGACTACCATGGCTCTAAAATTTCCAAAACTGAATGGAATGCCTATTTCAGTTGGTATTTTGAGGATTCCATATGTTATCAAAACCCAAAATTGCCTCTCTGCAAAATAAGATTTTAAGATTAACTGAGGCAAACAAACAATTAAAGAAAGATAAATGGCGTCTAAAGTCTCAGGCTCCATTTCATTGGCTTTTAAATCTCAGGCCATACCTCCAGCGCCATCTTCCTCATTCCCTTCTATGCTGCCTACATCTCCTCTATACCCTTAGCTCCCATTACTAATTCTCTCAGCCAGCCCTTCTTTTTGTCTGAAACTCTTCCCATTCCATTTTCCTGTGAATTTATCAGAGCCTGTCCTTTTTAAAAAAACATTTTTATTTTTTAAATTGAAATATAGTTAATTTACAATGTTGTGTTAGTAACGTAATATTTTATTAATTAACTGCCAAACATACATCTTTGATACTTTTTTATTCTAAATTTCTTGACTGCATACTCTTTTTTTTTAAAATTAATTTTTATTGGAGTATAACTGCTTTACAATGTTGTGTTAGTTTCTGCTGTGCAGCAAAGTGAATCAGTTATACATATATCCAGTCTTTTTTAGATTTCCTTCCCAGTTAGGTCACCATACAGCATTGAGTAGAGTTTCCTGTGCTATACAGTAGGTTCTCATTAGTTACCTGTTTTATACATAGTAGTGTATATATGTCAATCCCAATCTCCCAATTCATCCCGCCCTCCTTACCCCTTTGGTAACCATAAGTTTGTTCTCTACATCTGTGACTGTTTCTGCTTTGCAAATAAGTTCACTTGTACCATTTTTCTAGATTCCACATATAAGCGATATTATATGATATTTGTTTTTCTTTCTGACTTACTTCACTCTGTATAACAATATATAGGTCCATCCACGTCAGAGCCTGTCCTTTAAAATGAAGCCTTCCAAGGATACAGAGGCTAACCCCTTAATTTCTTATACTCCCAGGACTAAAGCTGAACTCCAGCCTTAGTCAAAGATTTTCCCAAAGTAACCAAAGATCCTCACAGATTTGCTGAGGAATTTAATATAGTTATTCAAATTTATCAATCTGGTTTCTCTGACTTATATCAGCTAGTTCATATGCTTGTTGGTGAAGGCCAGGCCAAGCATTGGATGGAAACCACTAATGGCGAATATCCTGAAAGGTCTGTAAGTACAACCAAAAGACCAGCCCACTAACTTACATGATCAGGCTCAGGGAATTACTAGGCAACTTCACTGGGCAATTCCTGGGGACTTTCCAAAGCCTGTGGATTGAAACCAGATTTAGACTTCCTCACAAAATTCTGATGAACCCGTTCATGACCATTACAATGGATGTCAGATGATTTTAAAAGAAAAGTCTGGTCTTCCTTCAGATATTGATTCCACCTGGATAGCTTTTAACCCTGTGTTTGTTGATGTGCTGAACTGGGACCTTTTCCTTCTAGTAAAAAGGATCAGGATGGAATGGAAACTATGTCCACACCAGGTTTAGTTAAGTTGTCAAACCAGCTCTCTCTCATTCTAGATGAATCACCTCAAAGGAAGACTACCAAAATTCTTAATCTTCAACACCAGCAAATGAAGGCACCCCCCCCCCCACCCCCGCCAAACCCAAAGGCTTCTAGTTTCTGCTATTATTGCAAAGAGCCAGGGCATTGGAAAAGAGATTGTTATGCATGTAAGTGCTTCAGGCGCTTTCAGTCTTCTAACCAGACTTTCCAGTGTCCTCCCAGTTCTCAATAATGGGGCTCTGAGGAACTACAGGGGCTCTTTCCAGTCCCTCATCTTAATCAGCCTGGAGAACATTTCTCCAAGTTGAAGATGAATCTCTTCCAGTCCTAGCTAACAGTGGAGCCACACTCTCAGTGCTCAACCCCACGACTATAAAACCCCCTGCCGTGGAGTCCTCAAAGAGTTCCAATAGTGGAGATCTCTAATAAATCTGAAGAGGTTCCTGTCTGTGAACCTATTCCCTGGGTTTAGCCCTTTGAGAGATGCACACCCTTTTCTCCTTAGTTCTTCTACCACTTTCCATTTATAAGGCCGAGACATTTTAGACAAGTACTATGCCAACATTTCTTTCTCCCCAAAGGGGGGAATAATTCTAGGAATTGACAGTCGTCATAAAAGCATCCAACCGGGTAAATTAAATGACCCTTTGATATCTTTTATTTGCTGTCTCTGACGGTACTAGAACTGATTCTGGAAACACTGCTCATTTGTCCCTAGCGCATCAGCGACCAAGGCAAAATCTCCAACTGATTTTGGCACAATGCACAGCACATCTCCCATAAAAATTCAAAAAGGTCTCTTCAAACCTCTTTCCAGAATTAATCAATACCCAATAAATAAGGAGCACTTCAAATCCTAACACCCATAATTTATTACAACTCTCAAGGCCTCATTATCTTGCACTATTCCCTGTTAATATTCCTATTTTACTGGTGAGAAACTAAAGGACCAAGGATGGAGGTTTTTCAGGGACCTCCACTCAATAAACATCCTTGTTATCACTTGAAACCCTGCCGTTCCTACCTCCCCGACACTACTGACATCTATTACTACCGGAAGCAAGTTCTTTACTATAATTGATTTATGCAGTACATTCTTTCCTATTCCAGTTGGTAGGGTTAGCCAATACCTTTTTGCCTTCACCTGGCATGGACAGCAATGCACCTGGACAGTAATGCCTCAGAGTTTTACTGAGAGTCTTTATTTCTCACAAGTCCTGAAGGCTGACCTATGATATAAACCTCCCTAGGAGTTCTGTGGTATTGCAATATGTGGGAGGTTTCTTTCTTTTTTTCTTCTTCTCAAGCTTCCTCACAGGAAGACAGCATCTGCTTGCTAAGGCTTTTAGCCATAAAGAGGTATAAGGTTGCCAAAGGAAAATTGCAGCTTGACCAAACCCAGGTTCAACATTTAAGGTTTATGATATCAGAACAAGGGATACACCTAGATCCAGACAGACTTCATGGTGTTTTAAGTTCCCCCAAAGCCAAAACTAAGCACCAATTGTGAGATTTTCTTGGGTTGGTTGGTTATTGCTGAAATTGAATCCCAAATTTCTCTCATGGTAAAAACTTTGTATGTTTTACTAAATAATAACAACCCCAACTTATTTTTTAATGGGAAAACCAGACAACATAGCTTTCAAGGTCTTAAAGGAAAGTTTGATGAACCCACCTGCCCTTTGACATCCCAATTATCAGATTCCCTTTTCCTTTTTGTATATAAAAAGGAAGGGAGGACTTCCCTGGTGACACAGAGGTTAAGAATCTGCCCGACAATGCAAGGGACACAAGGTCGTTCCCTGGTCTGGGAAGATCCCACATGCTGCGAAGCAACTAAGCCTGTGCACCACAACTACTGAGCCTGTGCTCTAGAGCCTGCGAGCCACAACTACTGAGCCCATATGCCACAACTACTGAAACCCACATGCCCTAGAGCCCGTGCTCCAAAACAAGAGAAGCCACCAAAATGAGAAGCCCACACACCACAATGAAGAGTAGCCCCCGCTCACCACAACTAGAGAAAGCCCGCGCACAGCAACAAAGACCCAGTGCAGCCAAAAATAAATGAATAAATAAACTTATAAAATAAATAAACAAATAAAGGTCTGAGCCTTTAGAATGGGCTATCCTGTATATTTACAAAAAAAAAAAAGGGAAGGGAATGCCCTTGGGGTACTCACCCCAAAACATGGAGACCATCACAGATCCCGGGGCGCTGGGATACCCCTTGCCTTGGAGCTATTATAGCCACTGTGCTTTTGGTTAGGACCATGGCGAAAATTGTGGGATTCCCTTTAACCATTTTCGTACCTCATGCATTAGAAGCTCTCCAGAATTGCCATCACACTCCACATTTCTCTTTCAGCCTCCTCACCTCCTATGAGGTCCTTTTGTTAACTGCTCCTCACATAACTCTTTTGCGTTGTAATAACCTTAACCCTGTTACTCTTCTCGCCTCTGTCACTGAGGAAATCACTCACAAGTGCTTGATGCTAATGGATCACATTCTGACTCCTTGTGGTGATCTACAAGAAGCTTCTGTGGGTAACACTGAGTTCTCATGGTTCACTGATGGTTCTTATTTAAAGGTGACGGTATTGTGCTAGGGATGTTATTACAGCTCCTTTTGATGTTGTTGAGGCAGCATCTTTACCTGTGGCTGCTTAAGCCCAACAAGCTGAATTACACAGTTACACAGGCTTGTACTTTAGCCAAGGACAAAACTGCCAATATTTATACTGATAGTAGTTATGATTTTGGAGTAGCCCATGATTTTGGAATGTTGTGGGAACAACATGGTTTCCTTTCTTCCTCAACCTGGGCACTCCGTCTGTCATGGTTGTTAGTGAGAAGGGGCAGTTGAGGATGGCTGGCAAAGGAAACCCACTAGCCTTCCTAGCTTGAATGTTTCAAACCTTTCATTTTCTAGAAACTCACCATGGCTTACGCTCTCATTTTTGCAAGGAGAGTGACTCAGTGGTTCTAGCAGTTGGGTGATTAAGGGGAAGATGGGGAGGTGCTGGGATTCCAGGAGTGCTGGGGCAATGTGGGGAGGGAGGCTGGGGCTGGGAGGACAGCAGGAGCAGGGGACGGGCTGTGAGAATCCAGTGAGCAGGAGGGCAAGGAAGAGGTTGAGGAAGGGAGAGACAGGGAGAGGCAGAGATGGGGCACTCCTTCCTGCGGGTGGCCCTTAGGTATGTTTCAAGGTTGCCTTTTGAGCACTGCATCATCTGGAAACTGGACGGGGTCGGGGGGTGGTCTTCATGAAGCAAATACAGTGCAGAGCTTCACCACCAGTGCACATCTCTTCATTGAGCAGAACAGCCTTGCACATTCCGGACTCTCAGCACCTCCCTCCACTAAATGCCCACAGTGCCCTGTGCTGTAAGCCCGACAACTTCAAACACTGCTACATCATTTCCAAGTGCTCCCGAGAGGGAGGTCCACCCTGGTGAGAGCCACAGAAGGAAGCAGGAACAATTAAAAGCCACTCTCTCTCTTAACCAATCTGGGAGTGTCACCCCACAATCTGGAGCTCGAAGGGGCAGGAGAGACCGGGGACGGGCCCTCCCTGGGTCTCCACACCAGGCAATCTGGACACATATGAGGAGCATACTGAACACTGCAGTGGTGTGGGCTCGCCCTTCTGCCCTGCCGCCTGACACATCGTCACCAGGGCCAGGGAGGCTCCTCCTGATCCAGCACTTCCTGAAGTTTCATTTAAATGGAACATGCCATAAAGGAATACCCACTGCCAACGTCTTCGTGGGAAGACAGCCAGTGGAGTAAGTAAAAATCACAGGAGTCAGTCCCGGATGAGAGAGACCTGGAGAAACTCCTCACTCTACAATTCTTGGCTCCAAAACTATTTCTGCAATGGGATGGAAATCTTGACCCAGTTGTTGGCCACTGTGTGTCCTACCGTTCTGGTTGTGCTGAAACAAGAGATCATCAGTAGAATGTACTAGCAAATCCCTGCAAGAAAATTATCTTATGACTCCAAGGGAGATGGCGTTTTGGAGTTGAAAGCGTTGTTGTCCCAGCCTGAACCTAGGGTAGCTTAGAACAGGGAGCATCAGAATAGAAATGGTTGACAGAAGATTTGTTGAGTCCATAAAGTATTTCTTTTTTTTTTAAATTAAATTAAAAAAAAAGTGAGGCCAGCACGTAAAATGGTGAAATTTCTTGCCAACCCCAGATTTCTGGAATCTCTTGAAAGATGAGGCGGCCTAGCACTGCCAAGCTGGCATAGCCGCATGAACAGGGAGCCATGGTCTGGAGTGGGCATGGCTGATCGGGAGGGACCCTATGTTAGCTGCTAGCCCCTTCTGGTATTTAAGTCTTCAAGATCCTCCCACAAAACTTGTGAGCATGGCAGGATTACTTAGAATCTACACCCAAGCAAGCCTTATAAAATAATAAAAACAGGTGTGAGTCAGGGAAGCAGCATCAGGTAGGTTCAGAAAGCTGGGGATCACGTTGGCGATAGCTAAGCTGTTGACATTTAGGTGGATGCAGGGCTCTTGTGGTCACAGACTGTCCCCACAGTTGGCATCGAGACAGTGGGAATAGCATGCCACTTTCTGAGCCTACGTGCCCGGCACTGAAGGTTTTACATTTGTCACCTAGTTTAAGCCTTCTACCTTAACGTCACCTGCCCAGGCTTCAGAAAAAGAAGTTAATGGAAGAAATCTGGGCTGAAGGATGTTAGACACAGGTGTTTTTGGCTCTGTGGTGAGTGGAAACTGTGTTCCTTCCTTTCCCGATATCACAGGATTCTCAAGCATAGGTTTCCGGTGATAGTAAGAGACTTCATGGTGGCTACCATCCACTTCTTGAAGTCCTTGAATACATATGGGGCAGATCCAGCCTGGGTCATGGTCTGTGGTGACAGTGTGGGTGGGGGCGTGGCAACAATAGTTTGTCAAAACCTTGTGGACAGTTCTGATCTCCCCAAGATCCGTGCTCAGATCCTGATCTCTGCCGCTCTCCAAGCCCTGGATTTCCAGCCTCCTTCTCATCAGCAGAACAAGGACGTTCCACTGCTCAGGCAGAATTTGGCCTTCTACCGTTGGTGTGGTTACCTGGACATCAGCCCCTCTTGGAAAAGAACCGTATTGGAAGGAGCCCACTTGCCTGCCGAAGTCTGGGAAAAGTACAGAAAGTGGTTGGGTTCAGAAAACATTCTGGAGAAGTTTAAGAAGAGAGGCTACATGCCCCATGAGCCCCTGAATGAAACTGCCTATCTGGAGACAAACATCATTCTAGATTTGATGAACTCACCCCTGATTGCAGATGATGAAGTAGTGTCTCAGCTCCGCAAAGCTTGCATCGTGAGCTGTGAGTATGATATCCTCCAGGACCATTCGCTGTTGTACAAGAAGAGGCTGGAGGACCTGGGAGTCCCAGTGACTTGGCACCACATGGAGGATGGTTTTCACAGGGTGTCGGTCACCCTTGACCTGGGCTGCTTGTACTTGCCCTGCTCCACGAGGATTCTGAATGCTGCAGTCCATTTTATAAAAGAGTTGTGACCATCTTTCCTTCCTGCTGCAGTTGCAAGAGTGTGAATTCCGCCATCATCCGGTTCCCATTGGGACTCCTTGCTGCCAATGTAGGTGATGCTGAGTAGGGCTGGGGAGAGTGTTGAGGATGCCATCTCCTCTTGCTTCAGGTTCTAGAATCCTAGAATGCATGTTTCTGATATCTAGAAGGAGAGCAGTAGAAGAGACAGGTTTGGGAGGAGGGTGGGGCTCTCTAGCCATGTTCACTGTAGGGAAAATTTGAGCTGACATCTTCAGTGACCATTTGCAAGAGTGAATGAGCATATAAAGACTGCTCATGGCCTCCCCGAGGGAGAGTCCAGGCTGCTCAGGCTGACCAGGCTGTGGGCAACAGGAGTGTCTACTCGGCTGGGCCTTGGAATAACCCAGGAACGTCATGTGCAGTCTCATGGGCCTCTTCCAATCTGGCTCAGAGGGCAGGGCTCTGACGTCCTAGTGCTGGGTGGACGTGGAGAAACTGGTTTCACTCTCTTCCTCTGGGTACATGGTGACACTTCTCCCGCCGTTCCTCTGCCTCTGAGTTCAGAGTCTCAACTGCTGAGCTGGAAGAGTGAAGGTGGATTGGGTAGGTTTTTCATGATGGTGGACACCTAGTGGCAGATGAAGACTGGAGCCACCTGATTGATTGGCAGAGCTCTGGAGCTCTTGGAGTCAAAGTCAGGCTTCCAACCAAGGCCCCGGCAGCAACATGTTCGAGGAGCGGAGTCCAGAGGGAAGCTGAGTCCCGAGTCAGAGACCCATGAAGACAAAGTCTGACCAAACTCAACCATGTCCACAGTGGAAATCAAAGGAGGCCCCAAAGAACTGAAGATGTGTTAGTGAGAACTGTATCTGTTTTAAGACACAGAACCAACTCAAACTGGCCTAAATCAAAGAGAGAATGTATTGGCTAATGTAGCTACAAATTCCAGGGATAAATCAGGCATGATTTGATCCAGGAACTCAAACAGTGTCACCAGCTGCCTTCTTTTCTTTTCTCTAGTCTATGCTCTTCTGTGTGAACTTCACCTTCCTCTCTCTATATTGTGGCCCTGAGTACCTCCATGCTTGTATTCTTCCAGAGTCAAATCCATTATTATGAACTTGCCTAATTCTCAGCAGTCGCAGTGGAAATCGCATTGCAACTCGATGTCTTTCTTGGCTTTCTGAGTGGTGTATCTAGTTGCTAAAACCAAGAGGACGGAATGTTATGACTGACTAGCCCCAAGTCCCATGTCATCCCTGGGGTGGAAGGTGGGGTCAGCTCCACCTGGTGCTTGGATGGGCATGGAGGATGGAGTGAGTACTCCCTCACATTAACACTTACTCCACTATACAAGCTAAACTGAAGCCTGAGTCAAGGTCCTTGGAAGTGGCAAGAGATGTCAAGGACCACTGGGCAAGTTGACCACCTGCCACTTAGGAATAAAAATTCCTTTGAAGGGGATAGCCCAGGCTCTCATGCTGGCCCCATCTGGCCTTCAGGAGGCTCTGCTCCTGGTTGGCCAGTGGCTTTTATAGGCCCATATCCAAGTCTACTGCACAAAGGACCCCATGTTTGCCCTTACCTTGCTTTCAGTTGAAAGTTCATGCTGAAACATGGGACAGAGAGGAATCCCATTGGGTGGCTTCTTGGTCCATTCACAGCAGGAAGACCGGCTTTGTTGGAGAAATAGGAACACTCACTGAAAGCACACACTTTGGTGGCCACTCAGCTGTTGGGGAGCACTGTCCCTTCTGAGACAGGCCTCCGAGTTGAGTCTGGGTGGGTTCCCCTCCTGGATTGCTGTGTGGATTCACCCCTGCCTCTGGAGGTAGGTAGAGGGACATGAGCTGGCCTTCTGGAAATTTGGGTGGTCAGCCCTTCTACAGAGGGGTGGTGCGGAGTGTGTGAGCCACAGGAAGATGGTGCCCAGTGGAGATGAGTGGGTTACACTTTAGTGTCTGGAAGAACTGTTGGGCGGGCTCATTTCCGAAGCTGCTTCCTTCTGCAGATCATGGGAGAAATAAAGCACGTTCACCCCCAATGGCTGGTTTGATCTGGAGACCCAATGCTCATCTCTTCTCCTTTCCCGATTCATTGCTATCCTTCCTGCAGCCCGTCATGAGGCTCAGGGAACGGAAAAGGGATAGGAATAAATGTTCACTGAGAGCCAGCTGCATGCTAGGCTCCATACTGGGCTGTTTAAAGCTACCACCTCATTGTGATGAGAAACAGATGTGCTGGGCTGCTGCCTAAGCATTTTATAGTATGACAGCCCTGCTCACATCCAGAGTCTGGACATTTTGATAAAGACGAGCTTAGGATTCCTACCACAAGTTCCTGCTTTGCTTTGCCCTGGTCACCTTTTAAAATAACCACTTAGAGTTGAGCCTGTGAAAAGTTAGTGACCTCCACCCCAGTCACCTTAGAAGGAACAGATGCTTGCTTGCTGCCCTGCTGGCCATATCCTGCTCACTCATGACCTGGGACAGAGGACTCTCCCCACTGCTCATTAATAATAATAAATCTTGTTACTTTACCTCCTTTGTGTGAGTGTATTGAAACTGCACCTTCAGTTGAAATGACCCCTGGGTTTTTGCTTCCCCAGAGCAGGACTTCAGATGCGGGGTGGGGGAGCTCCCTGCTGACCCCGTGTGGGTGGCTTGTGCCCCCTCATTCATCAGGTCATCATCTGCATAGTCTTAATTTAATACACCAGCTACACCGCCCCCCGCCCACCGCCATATGTGCCTCACATGAATTCTACAAAGTGGGTATTCTTTTTAAAATTATTTATCTATTTTATACATATTAGTGTATATATGTCTTTTTTGTTTGTATTTTCCTGTTTGTTTTTTTTTGTGGTACTCGGGCCTCTCGCTGTTGTGGCCTCTCCCGTTGGGGAGCACAGGCTCCGGACGCACAGGCTCAGCGGCCATGGCTCACGGGCCCAGCCGCTCCGCGGTGTGTGGGATCTTCCTGGACTGGGGCACGAACCCGTGTCCCCTGCATCGGCAGGCGGACTCTCAACCACTGCACCTCCAGGGAAGCCCAGTGTATATATGTCAATCCCAATCTCCCAATTCATCCCACTCTCCCCCAAAGTAGGTATTCTTAAGCCCACTTTACAGATGAGGAAACTGAGGCCCAGAGACATTAATAACAATACTCATTTCCTGACCCTTTCCAGTCAGGCTCAAGGCCAGCTGATTCAGTAGTTTACCCAAGACTGTGTAGTTGACCGGGCACTGAGCATTGCAGCCCTGACCTGTCTGACAACAAACCTTTTCTGCTGAGCCCCATGGTCCATTAGCTCTCTTCTTTCCTATCATTCTGAATTAAAATGAGAGACACGACTGAGCCACATGACCTTATGTGAGTCATTTCCCGTCCAGCTGGGTGTCAGCCTTCCTCTGATGTGAGTTAGATTGATAGCGTCAAGTCCTTTTGCCGTCATTTTTTGTTTGTTTGTTTTGCTTCCTTGACTGCAGATTTCTCGAAGTCTGAATGTCTTTGAAATTGGTAACTATAGCCCGCTCCAGGAATGCACAGCTGATGTGCCCCACTAATACGGCTTAGGAGAGATGGACACCCCCATACCTTTAAGCCCAGGTGCTCCGGGAGTGGGTTTTTTATTTTTTGCGGTACTCGGGCCTCTCGCTGTTGTGGCCTCTCCCGTTGGGGAGCACAGGCTCCGGACGCACAGGCTCAGCGGCCATGGCTCACGGGCCCAGCCGCTCCGCGGTGTGTGGGATCTTCCTGGACCGGGGCACGAACCCGTGTCCCCTGCATCGGCAGGCGGACTCTCAACCACTGTGCCACCAAGGAAAACCCTCCGGGAGTGTTTTCTCAGTAAGTTCCCAGGACTTTCGCTGGAAAGATCTGCCAGTTAGCCCGGGACAAGTACCAACAGATAGAAAATAACGTGTTGCATCCCAGATTGCTTTCTTTTGTCAGAAGGCAATCAAGGACAAGATCTTAGGGCAAAGTAGAAAAAAACTGTGTCCTCCTCAGGGTACTCCTCACCCCCACCCAGGAACTCCTTGACTGTCTGACCCCAGACCTTGTCTCCCTTTACGCCTGCATCCTCTGCTCCAGAGTGCCTGCTTGCTCTCTCCTCCTGTCCTAGTACAGGTTAGGCTCCACTGCAGTGACAAATGGCCATGCAGTCTCAGTGGCTTATGACAATAAAGGTCTATTTCCTGCTCAATTACCTATTACATGACCCTCAAAGGTCAGCGACAGCTCTGCTCCACATTTGTCTACTCCTGGATACAGGCTCTATTTGAAATATCTCCAGTCTCATGGGAGAGGGAATAAGAACCTGGCAAATCACACACTGGCTCCCCAAGCTTCTGCTCAGAAGTGATGCTCACCTTTTCTGCTCACCTTTCGTTGACCAGAGAGTAAGTCCTACGACCAAGCTTGATGTTGACAGAACAGGGAAGCATAATCCTCCCCGGAGAGGGGCGACAGTTACTTTTGGACAACATTACAGCTTTCCACACTCTCATTCATAATATTTTCATTTCCATTCTACCTTAAAAATTAATTTTAAATTACGTAAGTGATACACAAATATATTCTCCTTTTATTTATTTATTAATTTTGGCTGTGCCACGTGGCTTGCGGGATGTTACTTCCCAGACCAAGGAGAGAACATGTGTCCTCAGCAGTGAGAGGGCAGAGTCCCAACCACTGGACCACCAGGGAATTCCCTTTTTTAAAAAATTTCTCCATTTAGAGATAAGGCTAAAGTCCCTTTTGACCACCCTCCCTCAACTCTATTCCTTTTTATTTGGATTCATCCACTGTTACCTTTTTTAGGGGGTGGAGGGTAGGTTTTCTAACCCTTCAAAACCTGTTTCTATGCTTTCACATACGCAGATATGTACCCACAGAAAATATAGAGTATTATTTTGTGGGATGACTTTGACATATATTGTATATAACAGATACTATTCTGTACATGTTGTGCCACTTGAGATCTTTTTTCACTCAACAACGTATCTTAGAAATCTAGCCTAGTAAACAGCATAGATGTATCTTGCTCTTTTTAGCTACTGCATGGTATTCCAAGGTATGGCATATTTCAATTCTTAGCCATTCCCTAGTGGTGGACACATTTAGTCTCTTTCCAGTTTTTCACAAACAATTCTGTAGTGAACATTTCTGCACATGCCCCCTTCTGCACTTGTGATTCTCTGTGATAGGTTCAAGAAGGACTTTTGACCCTGCACAATTTTACATGTTGATAGATGCTACCAAGAAGCCTGTCCCATTCCCTTTTTTTCCTAGCAGGTCTCAGCTTCAGGGGAAGTAGTTGGATCATAACCACCAATGCCAAAAGCAAACAGAAAATTGATTGGCTTGACAACTGGTCGAGTGGGATGGAGTTGGCTGGCAGGTCTGTATTTGAAAGGGAAAATTTCTTAACTCAAATGAACCTTTCCAAAAATCAGTTGAGGAGTTTGGGCAGGCTGCAATATTGCTGGTGTGTTGTCTCTAACATCCTTGTCTCCATCTAACAAAGCAAAGGATGCCAGAGTCAGCAGATTGGCTCCTCCTTCCCAGGTTGTCAAGGCTTGCTCTTGGCTAGAACACCCCTACTCCAACATTGTAGCTGGTTTCTTGCAAATTGCTGTGCAAGGTTGAATCAATTAAGGCAGGGCCTGGGGCTCAGTTTTCAAAGCACTTATCCTAGGAAAAACCCCACAAGAGTCTGACCTCCTTATAGTGAAACAACTTCCTGCTATGTCATCACCAAAGGATAGAACAGTTTTAATTTTAAGTTAAAGAGACACATTCTGGGTTTGTTATTGCTGCTTGTGCAAAGCCGCTTCTGCAAAGCCGCTTCCGGGAGGCAGAGTGATGGAGGACACACGGTCTGGAATCAATTAGAGGCCCAATATTTACTTAACCTCCTAGTCCCTCAGTTTTCTTGTCTTGAAATGGGGATAATCATATTGAATGCATAGGGGTGTTTGTGTCAAGCAGGCTGAATCGATGTAAGTTGTGATTAGGCATCTGCTGTTCAACAGATGCAGTTACAGAGGTGCTGGTTATCAGACTCACAGCATATCCGCTGATGGGGATAACAAGCTGCTTTTGTGTTCAGGAATCCCCTCTTCAAAGAGAATCTAGAATTGTTCCCTTTGGGATATTTCTGCCCCAATTTCCCAAATTTACTCCTCTAATATAGGGAAAGGAATGGATTTTGTTATTAAAATAAACTTGGTTTAGGCACGAAGCGAAGAGAGGGTTGAACATTTATTGATTCCTTATATGTGATAGGCATTTTACGAAGTGCTTTGTAGGTGACATTTCACTGAATTCTCATAATCTTCTCTTATGAAGTACATGATATTTACTCCCAATTTACAGATTGGGAAACCAAGACTGGCTTAACCCAGGAACTTGGCCAAAGTGAAACAGCTGGTAAGAGGTGGGACTGGAAGTGGAAGCCAAGTTTGTCTGAGTACCCAGCAACCCCCCACCCCATCCCGTTCCTTGTGCAATAACCCAAAGCTGATTGCCCACCTTTAAGAAGTATTTCTAGGATATACTAGACCAGGAGAAGAGAAGTCAATTCATTATCCATCTTTGAGGTCTCACCATAGAAGGGTGCCACCTTCTGTGGAACTAGACCCTCGTCCTATGGGCACAGAGTCTTCTGTAGCTCCTCCAGTGTGGTGCTGAGCACACAGTATTGTGATTATTCAATGACCAAAAGTGTCTGCTCCTAAACTAGATTAAAGTGATCCCCAGTTTCTAATATGCACAGGTGATTGGAAAAGCAAGTGACAATCATCTCTGATGGAAGATAATATCATCCTAGACCTTACCATTTAGTTTTTCAGATACCAGGCATACAAGAAGAGAAGCGCTAGCAACAGAAACCCACAGAAACAACCGTTAAAAAAAAAAAAAGGAAGCCACTGTAAAATAGCTCTGTTTATTATGTAGATAAAATAGCTGTGCTGAGAATTTCCTAAGATGGTTGAATGATTAAGTATTAAAAAGTATTTTATACTTTTCAACATACTTATCTTTATATACTTTTTTAATATATTTAGGGCAAAATCCTTAAACCATAAAATATTGACACAGTAGAGGTGATCAACAATGCCACATCTTGGTTCTCTAAAAAGACTGATAAAATTGATCAGTATCTGATGAGACCAATAAGGAAGAAAAGGAAGAAGCACAAAGAGTAAATACTAGGAATAAAAAGGGACTTCAGCACAGATCCTAGAGATATTAAAAAGATGATAGGACATTATGAACAATGTATGACCCCAAATTTGAAATTTAGATGCAATGTGTAAATTCCTAGAAAAATACAACTCACCAAACTGACAAAAAAGGAAAGAGAAAAATCTGATTAGTTTTGTAACTAATAAAAGATACTAAGTCCACAATGAAAAGCCTTCAAACAAAGAAAAACAAAAGAGAAATCTCCTGGCCCTGATGCCATGACTTATTTAATATTCATGGATGAAATATATTAATCTTATGTAAACTTTCCTAGAGAATATAAAAAGTAGGCATATTCTTTTATGAGGTTAACTTAATATTTTTAAAATTTTTATTTATTTAGTTTCCTATTAGTCATCCATTTAATACACATCAGTGTATACATGTAAATCCCAATTGCCCAATTCATCACACCACAACCCCTACCCCCTGCTGCTTTCCCCCCTTGGTGTCCATATGTTTTTTCTCTACATCTGTGTCTCAATTTCTGCTCTGCAAACAGGTTCATCTGTACCATTTTCTAGGTTCTACATATATGCTTTAATATACGATATTTCTTTTTCTCTTTCTGACTTACTTCACTCAGTATGACAGTCTCTAGATGCATCCACGTCTCTACAAATGACCCAATTTCGTTCCTTTTTAGGGCTGAGTAATATTCCATTGTATATATGTGCCATATCTTCTTTATCCATTCGGCTGTTGATGGACATTTAGGTTGCTTCCATGACCTGACTATTGTAAATAGTGCTGCAATGAACATTGGGGTGCATGTGTCTTTTTGAATTATGGTTTTCTCTGGGTATATGCCCAGTAGTGGGATTGCTGGGTCATATGGTAATTCTATTTTTAGCTCTTTAAGGAACCTCCATACTGTTCTCCATAGTGGCTGTATCAATTTACATTCCCACAAACAGTGCAAGAGTGTTCCCTTTTCTCCACACCCTCTCCAGCATTTGTTGTTTGTAGATTTTCTGATGATGCCCATTCTAACTGGTGTGAGGTGATACCTCATTGTAGTTTTGATTTGCATTTCTCTAATAATTGGTGACGTTGAGCAGCTTTTCATGTGCCTCTTGGCCAACTGTATGTTTTCTTTAGAGAAACGTCTATTTAGGTCTTCTGCCCATTTTTGGATTGGGTTGTTTTTTTAAAAAATATTGAGCTACATGAGCTGTTTATATATTTTGGAGATTAATCCTTTGTCTGATGATTCATTTGCAAATATTTTCTCCCATTCTGATGGCTGTCTTTTTGTCTTGTTTATGGTTTCTTTTGCTGTGCAAAAGCTTTGAAGTTTCATTAGGTCCCATTTGTTTATTTTTGTTTTTATTTCCATTACTCTAGGAGGTGGATCAAAAAATATCTTGCTGTGATTTATGTTAAAGAGTGTTCTTCCTATGTTTTCCTCTAAGAGTTTTATAATGTCTGGTCTTACATTTAGATCTTGAATCCATTTTGAGTTTATTTTTGTGTACGGTGGTAGGGAGTGTTCTAATCTCATTCTTTTACATGTAGCTGTCCAGTTTTCCCAGCACCACTTTTTGAAGATACTATCTTTTCTCCATTGTATATCTTTGCCTCCTTTGTCATAGATTAGTTGACCATAGGTGTGTGGGTTTATCTCTGGGCTTTCTATCCTGTTCCATTGATCTATATTTCTGTTTTTGTGCCAGTACCATATTGTCTTGATTACTGTAGCTTTGTAGTATAGTCTGAAGTCAGGGAGCCTGATTCCTCCAGCTCCGTTTTTTGCCTCAAGACTGCTTTGGCTCTTTGGGGTCTTTTGTGTCCCCACACAAATTTTAAGGTTTTTTGTTCTAGTTCTTTAAAAAAATGCCATTGGTAAGTTGATAGGGATTGCATTGAATCTGTAGATTGTTTTGGGTAGTATAGTCATTTTCACAATACTGATTCTTCCAATCCAAGAACATGGTATATCTCTCCATCTGTTGGTATCATCTTTAATTTCTTTCATCAGTGTCTTATAGCTCTCTGCATACAGATCTTTTGTCTCCCTAAGGAGGTTTATTCCTAGGTATTTTATTCTTTTTGTTGCAGTGGTAAATGGGAGTGTTTCCTTAATTTCTCTTTCAGATTTTTCATCATTAGTGTATAGGAATGCAAGGGATTTCTGTGCATTAATTTTGTACCCTGCAACTTTACCAAATTCATTGATTAGCTCTAGTAGTTTTCTGGTGACATCTTTAGGATTCTCTATGTATAGTATCATGTCATCTGCAAACAGTGACAGTTTTACTTCTTTTCCAATTTGTATATCTTTTATTTCTTTTTCTTCTCTGATTGTCATGGCTAGGACTTTCAAAACTATGTTGAATAATAATGGTGAGAGTGGACATCCTTGTCTTGTCCTGATCTTAGAGGAAATGCTTTCAGTTTTTCACCACTGAGAATGATGTTTGCTGTGGGTTTGTCATGTATGGCTTTTATTAAGTTGAGGTAGGTACCCTCTATGCCCACTTTCTGGAGATATTTTTTTTTTTATCATAAATGGGTGTTAAATTTCTCAAGCTTTTTCTGCATCTGTTGAGATGATCATGTGGTTTTTACTCTTCAACTTGTTAATATGGTGTCTCACATTGATTGATTTACATATATTGAAGAATCCTTGCATCCCTGGGATAAATCCCACCTGATCATGGTGTATGGTCCTTTTAATGTGTTGTTGGATATGTTTGCTAGTATTTTGTTAAGGATTTTTGCATCTATATTCATCAGTGATATTGGTCTGTAATTTTCTTTTTTTGTAGTATCTTTGTCTGGTTTTGGTATCAGGGTGATGGTGGCCTCATAGAAGGAGTTTGGGGGTGTTCCTTCCTCTGCAATTTTTTGGAGAAGGATGGGTGTTAGCTCTTCTCTAAATGTTTGATAGAATTCACCTGTGAAGCCATCTGGTCCTGGACTTTTGTTTGTTGGAAGATTTTTAATCACAGTTTCAATTACATTACTTGTGATTGGTCTGTTCATATTTTCTATTTCTTCCTGGTTCAGTCTTGGAAGGTTATACCTTTCTAAGAATTTGTCCATTCCTTCCAGGTTGTCCATTTTATTGGCATAGAGTTGCTTGTAGTAGTCTCTTAAGATACTTTGTATTTCTGCGGTATCTGTTGTAATTTCTCCTTTTTCATTTCTGATTTTATTGATTTGAGTCCTCTCCCTCTTTTTCTTGATGAGTCTGGCTAATGGTTTATCAATTTTGTTTATCTTCTCACAGAACCAACTTTTAGTTTTATTGATCTTTGCTATTGTTTTCTTTGTTTCTATTTCATTTATTTCTGCTCTGATTTTTATGATTTCTTTCCTTCTGCTAAGTTTGGGTTTTGTTTGTTCTTCTTTCTCTAGTTGCTTTAGGTGTAATATTAGATTGTTTATTTGAGATTTTTCTTGTTTCTTGAGGTAGGCTTATATTGCTATAAACTTCCCTCTTAGAACTGATTTTGCTGCACCCCATAGGTTTTGGATTGTTGTGTTTTCATTGTCATTTGTCTCTAGGTATTTTTTGGTTTCCGATTTGATTTCTTCAATGATCTCTTGGTTATTTAGTAACGTATTGTTTAGCCTCCATGTATTTGTGTGTTTTACTTTTTTCCCCCTGTAATTGACTTCTAATCTCATAGCGTTGTGGTCAGAAAAGATGCTTGGTATCATTTCAATTTTCTTAAATTTACTGAGGCTTGATTTGTGACCCAAGATGTGATATATCCTGGAGAATGTTCCGTGTGCACTTGAGAAGAAAGTGTAATTCACTGTTTTTGGATGGAATGTCCTATAAATATCAATTAAATCTATCTCGTCTATTTTGTCACAATAAGCTTGTGTTCCCTTATTAATTTTCTGTTTGGATGATCTGTCCATTGGTGTAAGTGAGGTGTTAAAGTCCCCCACTATTATTGTGTTACTGTAGATTTCCTCTTTTAGAGCTGTTAGCAGTTGCCTTATGCATTGATGTGCTCCTATGTTGGGTGCATATATATTTATAACTGTTATATCTTCTTCTTGGATTGATCCCTTGATCATTATGTAGTCTCCTTCCTTGTCTCTTGTAACATTATTTTAAAGTCTATTTAATCTGATATGAGTACTGCTACTCCAGCTTTCTTTTGATTTCTGTTTGAATGGGATATCTTTTTCATTCCCTCACTTTCAGTCTGTATGTGTCCCTAGGTCTGAAGTGGGTCTCTTGTAGACAGCATATATTTTATTTTATCTATTTATTTATTTTGCCATACGTGGGCCTCTCACTGTTGTGGCCTCTCCCGTTGTGGAGCACAGGCTCTGGACATGCAGGCTCAGCGGCCATGGCTCATGTGCCTAGCCGCTCCGTGGCATGTGGGATCTTCCCAGACCAGGGCACAAACCCGTGTCCCCTGCATCGGCAGGCAGACTCTCAACCACTGCACCACCAGGGAACCCCGACGGCATATATATATGGGTCTTGTTTTTGTATCCATTCAGCGAGCCTGTGTCTTTTGGTTGGAGCACTTAATCCATTCACATTTAAGATAATTATCGCTATGTATGTTCCTATTATCATTTTCTTAATTTTTGGGTTTTTTTTTTGTAGGTCCTTTTCTTCTCTTGTGTTTCCCACTTAGAGAAGTTTTTGTTTTGTTGTAGAGCTGGTTTGGTGGTGCTGAATTCTCTTAGCTTTTGCTTGTCTGTACAGCTTTTGATTTCTCCATTGAATCTGAATGAGATCCTTGCTGGGTAGAGTAATCTTGGTTGTAGGTTCTTTCTTTTCATCACTTTAAGTATATCATGTCACTCTCTTCTGACTTGTAGAGTTTCTGCTGAGAAATCGGCTGTTAACCTTATGGGAGTTCCCTTATATGTTATTTGTCGTTTTTCCCTTGCTGCTTTCAATAATTTTTCTTTGTCTTTAATTTTTGCCAATGTGATTACTATGTGTCCCAGCATGTTTCTCCTTGGGTTTACCCTGTATAGGACTCTCTATGCTTCCTGGACTGGGGTGGCTATTTCCTTTCCCATGTTAGGGAAGTTTTCGACTATAATCTCTTGAAATACTTTCTCGGGTCCTTTCTCTCTCTCTTCTTCTGGGATGCCTATAATGCGACTGTTGTTGCGTTTAATATTGTCCCAGAGGTGTCTTAGGCTGTCTTCATTTCTTTACATTCTTTGTTCTTTATTCTGTTCCGCAGCAGTGAATTCCACCATTCTGTATTCCAGGTCACTTACCCGTTCTTCTGCCTCAGTTATTCTGCTATTGATTCCTTCTAGTGTAGTTTTCATTTCAATTATTTTATTGTTCATCTCTGTTTGTTTGTTCTTTAATTCTTCTAGATCTTTGTCAAACAGTTCTTGCATCGTCTCGATCTTTGCCTCCACTCTTTTTCTGAAGTCCTGGATCATCTTCACTATCATTATTCTGAATTCTTTTTCTGGAACGTTTCCTATCTCCATTTCATTTAGTTGTTTTTCTGAGGTTTTATCTTGTTCCTTCATCTGGTACATAGCCTTCTGCATTTTCATCTTGTCTATCTTTCTGTGAATGTGGTTTTTGTTCCACAGGCTGCAGGATTGTAGTTCTTCTTGCTTCTGCTGTCTGCCCTCTGGTGGATAAGGCTATCTAAGTGGCTTGTGGAAGTTTCCTTATGGGAGGGATTGGTGGATGGTAGAGCTGGCTGTTGCTCTGGTGGGCAGAGCTCAGTAAAACTTTCAGGTTAACTTAATCTTAATAATAAAATCCCACAAAAACTGAGGAAATGAAAACTGCAGGCTATGAAAATCTTACTCATGTATACAGAGACAAAAAAATTTTCTAAAAAATATTTGGCAAGCAGAATCCAGAAATATTAGAAAAAGGATACTGTATCATAATCATATATACTAGAGTTTATACTAGAAATGTAAGATCAGTTTACCTTTGCAAAATTAATCAATACAATTTATCACATTAATGGATTCAATGAGAGAAAGTGTGTGATTATCTTAATAGATGCAAAAAATCAAACATTTATTTATGGAAACTGTCTAAGCAAATTTAGAATAGAAGGAAACTTCTTGAACTCAATAAACGGCATTTACAAAAGCATCATACTTAATGGTAAACATTAAACATTTTTCCTTTGGTATTAGGAACAGGACAAGAGTTGCTCACTACCATTTTTAATCAACATTGTTCTGGTGGTCTTAGCCAATGCAAAAGACAAGTATAAAACCAGTTAGGATTGGAAAAGAGGAAATAAAATAGGTATTATTTGCAGATGCTATACTCTTGCATGCAGACTCTCAAAGAATCTACAGGGAAATTATTAGAATTCATAAGATAATTAACAAGGTCGATGGACATAAAGTTATTGTTTTAAAAAATTAATTGCATTTTAGTATATAGGCAAGAATCAGAAAATGAAATAAAAAATAATTCATTTAAGTAGCATAAAATACAAACTACATAGGAAGAGATGATATCAAGAGAGTGAAAAGACAACTCACAGAATGAGAGAAAATATTTGCAAATCTTATATCTGATAAGAGATTAATATCCAGAATATAAATAACTCTTACAACTCAAACACACACAGAGATACACACACACACACAATTAAAAAATGAGCAAAGGACTTGAATAGGCATTTCTCCAAAGAAGATACACAAATGGCCAATAATCACAGGAAAAGATGCTGAATATCATTAGCCATTGGGAAAATATAAATCGAAACAACAATGAGATACCACCTCACACCCATTAGGATAGGCTATTACAAAAAATAAAAAAAAAGAAAGAAAGAAAACAACATGTTGGCAAAAAATGGAGAAACAGGAACCCTGTGAATTGCTGGTGACAATGTAAAATGGTGTGGTTGCTGTGCAAAATAGCTTTGTGGTGCTGATTCCACTCTTAGGTGAATACTCAAAAGAGTGTAGCTCAAACAGCTATCTGTAAACCAGTGTTCACAGCAGCATTATTCACATAGCCAAAAGGTGGAAACAATCCAATTGTCCATCAACAGATAAAGTGTGGTATATATATACACACAGTAGAATATTATTCAGCCATAAAAAGGAATGAAATTCTGACATATGCTACAACATGGATGAACCTTGAAAACATTTGGTTAAGTGAAATAAGCTATAAGGTATCTAGAGTAGGCAAATTCATAGAGACAAGAAAGTAGAATAAAGGTTACCAGGGCTTGAGGGAAGAAGGAATGAGGAATTATTGTTAATGGGTACATAATTTTTGTTTCAGATGATGAAAAAGTCCTAGAAGGTGTGGACTAATGTAAACAAACACTCATACACTGTTGGGGGAGGATGTAAATTGATATAACTCTTTGGAAAATAGTTTGGCATTATCTAGCAAAGTTAAGACACACATACCCTATGACACAGAAACCCCACTCCTAGGTATATATCTAAGAGCAGAGGTTTTCAAAGCATAGTCCACAGACCCCCAGAGATCCCCAAGCTCCTTTTAGGGGATCTTCAAGGTCAACACTATTTTCTTTCTTTTTTTTTTTTGGTGTGTATGACTGTTTGTTTATTGGGGTATAGTTGTTTTACAATGTTGTGTTTGTTTCTATTGTACAACAAACTGAAGTAGAGTTCCCTGTGCTATACAGCAGGTTCTCATTAGTTATCTATTTTATACATATTAGTTAGTGTAGATATGTCAATCCCAATCTCCTAGTTCATACCATCCCCCAACCCTTTGCCCCCTTGGTGTCCATATGTTTGTCCTCTATGTCTGTGTCTCTATTTCTGCCTTGCAAACAGTTTCCTCTGTACCATTTTTCTAGATTCCACATATATGCATTAATATACGATACTTGCTTTTCTTTTTCTGACTTCCTTCATTCTGTATGACAGCCTCTAGGTCCATCCACATCTCTACAAATGACCTTATTTCATTCATTTTTATGGCTGAGTAATATTCCATTGTGTATATGTACCACATCTTCTTTATCCATTCATCTGTTGATGGAGATTTAGGTTGTTTCCTTGTCCTGGCTATTGTAAACAGTGCTGCAATGAACACTGGGGTGCATGTGTCTTTTTGAGTTATGGTTTTCTCTGGGTATATGCCCAGTAGTGGGATTGCTGGGTCATATGGTCATTCTATTTTTAGTTTTTTAAGGAACCTCCATACTGTTCTCCATAATGACTGTATCAATTTACATTCCCACCCACAGTGTAATATTAAGATGTTATTTGCCTTTTTCCACGTTGTTGACATTTGCACTGATGGTGCAGAAGTGATGGGGGTAAAACTGCCAGAGCCTGTGCATAAGTCAAGGCAGTGCCATTAACACTTGTATTCTTCGCCACCACACACTCGCAGCTTTTTAAAAAATTGCTAGTTTCACTTCGTCCCAGCTTACCCTTCACCCCTCCCCCATGCCGTGTCCTCAAGTCCATTCTCTACGTCTGCGTCTTTATTCCTGTCCTCCCTTAGGTTCATCAGAGCCATTTTTTTCTTTTTTTTAGATTCCATATATATGTGTTAGTGAAGTGAGAGAGTAGCATTGACATATACACACTACCAAATGTAAAATAGATAGCGAGTGGGAAGCAGCTGCATAGCTCAGGGAGATCAGCCCAGTGCTTTGTGACCACCTAGAAGGGTGGGATAGGGAGGGTGGGAGGGAGGCACAAGAGGCAGGGGATATGGGGATATATGTATACATAATGCTGATTCACTTTGCTATACAGCAGAAACTAACACAACATTGTAAAGCAATTATACTCCAATAAAGATGTTAAAAAAACCTGCTAGTTTCACATAGAGTGTCCTTGATGAAGAAGTAAAAATTATTAATTTTATTAAATCTTGACCCTTGAACAGATGTCTTTTTCACATGCTGTGTGATGAAATGGGAAGGACGCATGAGAAAGCTCTGCTGTTGTGTGCCCAAGTTCAATGGTTCTCTTGAGAAAGAACACTCTGTGTGTGATTGTTTGAGTTATGAGTGAAATTAGCTGTTTTTTTTTTTTTTTTTTTTGCAGCTTGTGGGATCTTAGTTCCCTGACCAGGGATCAACCTGGGCTCCTTGCTGTGGAAGCTCAGAGTCCTAACCACTGGACCACCAGAGAATTCCCAGGTTTTTTGTTTTGTTTTGTTTTGTTTTTTAATGAAACACAATTTTTACCTGAAAGAATGACTGGCAGACAAATCATGGTTATTCGAATTGGAACCTTTGGCAGATGATTTCTCAAAAATGAATGATGGAAGGCTGTCACTTCAAGGAAAACAATGGTCAGTAGTTGTTGCCAATGACAAAAATTTTGAGCTTTCAAGCTAAAACTAGAATTTTGGAAAGCCTGTATCTACCACTGTGAGCTTGTCAACTTCCTAATAGATGCTTTTCTGATGATATCAGTAGGGATATTAGCAAATGTGATTATTTTGGGATATAGTATAATGAAACGTCAACATTTGGAAGATCTGCTCAGTAAAATTATCTTTTCCAAATGACCACCATGATGTTACAAAATTACAAATGGGTTAAAGATCTATCCAAAGCACAAGATCAATCAGTGGATTGTTTTTTTTTTTTTTTTTTTTTTTTTTTTTTTTGCGATACGCGGGCCTCTCACTGTTGCGGCCTCTCCCGTCGTGGAGCACAGGCTCCGGACGCGCAGGCCCAGTAGCCACGGCCCACGGGCCCAGCCGCTCCGCGGCACGCGGGATCCTCCTGGATCGGGGCACGAACCCGCGTCCCCTGCGTCGGGCAGGCGGACTCTCAACCACTGCGCCACCAGGGAAGCCCCAGTCAGTGGATTTTAACGTAATAGGGCTCAAAGAGTTCACTGAATAGTTTCAGATTCCACACTGCAACTAAACTTTAAAAACTGCCACTTGTTGAGTTTTGGTGTAGTAGCAAAGAATATCCATGATTAACTGCAAAGGCTAGTAAAATATTTCTCTTTCTTCTAACTACATATCTATGTGAGACTGATTTTCTCCTTTAAACAAAACAACATATTACAACAGATTGAAAGTTTGTTGTTACTTATAAATTAATAAACACTAATTAATATATAATATAATTCATTGGGTCGGGCAATTCTGTGGTGTAATATTCCTGTCATGACTGATTTCAAGCTACCAACATGACTACAGAATGTAGTGTTGGCTCTCACGAACTGGTACAATCTGGCTCCAGACCACTAATATAATCCACATTCTAAAAAGCCCTTTGGGTCCTCAATAGTTTTTAAGAGATTAGAAATTTTGAGAACCAGTGCCCTAGAGAAATGGCTATATCTGGCTACTAGGAGACATGTTCTGTGTCCAAAAATATTTAGGAACAACAGCTACGTGCAACATGGATGATTCTTAAAAGCATTAACCATATTGAGGAACAGAATTCAGACTCAGATGAATACATGCTAGAGGATTCCATTTAAAGTCCACAATCAGGCAATACTAAGCTTGAGTGTTTAGGAATGCATCCTTTGGTGCTAAGCATATACAGAAAATCAAGGAAGAGATTGCCACAGAAGTCAGGTTGGAGTGGAAGAAGGCATATGGGAACGCTTCTGGGGTGCTGGGAATGTTTTATTTCTTGACCGACATGCTGGTGGGGTTTTGTATACTAGAATTCATTTTTTCTGTACCTTTATTTTTAAAGTAATTTTTCATGTTTGTGTTACATTTTACAATAAAAAGTTTTAAAAAATGGAATTATACAGAACATGTAGCTCTCTTGGGTTTTGATTGAAAGGATAGCCCATCTTCCTGGCTCAAGACTTGCCCAGACTATGGTACCTACCAAATAGAAGTTTGCTCTGCTCTATCTTCCATGTCCTTTCCCTGCCACATAATTAGTTTCAATATGGAACAAATAATTTCCTGGATTTCCTCTATTTTTGTTTAAAAGCCATTGGAAAACACTTTCTCTGAATTGCTTTCTTGAAATGGAATGTCTTCATTTGTGGCAAGCAAGCCTACAGTGTACTGCTTCTTTAACTTAACCATATATTGCAGGCATCTTCCTATGTCAGCATTTTTTAACAGCTACAGGGTATTTTTTTATATGATGTGTCACAATCAGCTCTCTGCTGATAGATATCTAGGTGGTTCCTGATTTTTTGGCTTAATGAATAAGCAAGATCATGGTCTTTATCCCATTGGACTGAGCTCTATAGGGATGGGGCCCTGGTCTAGCCACTGATGCATTGTAGCCCCAGCTCAGTGCCAAGGATGTGGCATATGCTTGCTAGAATGACTCTGGAATGAATGAATGGAGATGATCTGAATGAACAATATTTATTAGTTTGACCACAAAGATAGGATTCTTCCTCAAGCCCCTTAGGCAAAGGGCCAGATGGGCAGTGAGTAGAGCCCAGTGGTTTAGACCTGAATCAGAGTGGATTTAAATCCCAGCTCTCCACATGTGTGACTTGAGGCAGCTACTTAATCCCTCCTTGCTTCAGTGTCCTCATCCATAAAATGGGTACAGTCATTGGCACCTGCTTCATAGAGCTGCTCTGAGGATTAAACAGGTGAGTACATGTAAAAGTCTCAGTATGGGCCTAGCACATCAACACTCATTAAGTAGTAGAATGTGATCATCTCAACTCATTCTAGTTGTAAAAATGCAGCAAAGATGATGCCTTTTATCAGGTGGTGACATAGAAACCAGGTCCTTCTGCCTCCTGCTTTTGTGGCGATTGTTGTTGGTTTGATTTGCTTTTGTGGTGTCAATTTTGCTCCTGAAGAATCAGCTGCCCCCTTAAGGAGAGTATTTATACTCAGAGTCTATCACCATGGAGACAGTCAACAGTAGGGAATCCAAGATCACATCACCTCTCCCTGGAGGCTGAAAGTGGACTCAAGGCCCTTTTATTCTGTGAAGTTAGTAGAGTTTCATCTACTACCACTCCTTTTGACTGATGAAAAGAAAAAAAAAGGCATCCCAAACTCAGCAACTTCATAACATCTCCCACCCCCGAAACCTTAAACTGTGTTAAGTCAAAGAAGCTTGGGGCAAATCCTTACCATGCAGTTTCTTACTGCAGTAAGTCCACAGTCATTCTCCACTCCGAGCTGGAAGATTGAGGCCAAGTATTCAACCAGAGTGCTCACTGGAAACTGGTTGGAGGAGAGGAAGATGGTAAGAAAAGAGGAGGTGGACAGAGGGCTCAGAGGGAGACCTGCTAGGGAGAGGGAGGAGTTAGGACATTATTATTTTCAAAGGGCCATAGGTGACTGCATCTTAAGAAGGTGGCACTGTGCTATACATAGAGGAGTTATGTTCAAGCAATCATCAAGGTCCCTATTACATCTTGAAAACCTCATAGCACAGGTGTCAACATGGTTGTGCCTTGCAGTTCCATATTCAGTGGAGTGTTTCTAGGCACCCAGTGTTCCCTGTCCCTAATTCCACTGCACCTTGATTTGAAGAATGTCTGCTCTCCCTGGGCTGGCCCTTCCCAGGATGTGTTACCTGCCAAGGCAGGCTTGACACTCCTTGTGTTGATGTCCAGGGATGAACTGCTGTTCTCTGGCACCTGTTATGCAACCTTGCCCTGCCTGTGCATTTCAGCTTTCACTTTCAAAGCAGAACAAATGGGCTTTTGGTGTTCCCATGTACCTTAAAGGTCATCACAAAATACTTTGCCTGAATTGACCTACTTAAAATAGAATATCTTCATTCGTGGCAATCAAGACTGACCCACTTAAATTTCTGCAGAGACGTCTAGACATCCTCACGTCTTCTTGGAAAATAGGCAAGGGAAAGAGGGTGAGATAGAATTGGCAGCTTTGATGCAAGTGCGGGGAAGGTTGATGGTGATTTCTGAGAACTGGAAAAGGCTGTTTTCATGGGGGAACATGAGCATTTACCACCCCTCTGGTCAGATGTGGCTTTTGGCCATTTTTAGCCCTGACTGCACTTGGCTTTGTTTAGGGAGTAGGGGTGTGTAATCCAAGGGCAAGAAGGACTGGGTGAGCAGTCCCTTCAGGCTCCTGTGGGCAAGGCAGTACCCAGGGATATTATGGACTGGTCCAATGCCTAGAGGAGATTGCATAAAGAGAGCAGAGTTGGAGTGATGTCAGAAAGATGGCAGGCTAAGAAGCTCCAGGTTCCTTGTTCTCTCATGGAAGCACTTAAAAAGCAACTATAGCCTAACTGAAACAACTATATGGGAGCTCTGCAAAACAAAGGTCTATAGCAAAAAATCAAATGCCCAGTAGAAAAAGCCACATTCAAAATAGTAGGAGATTCCATGGCATTTTTACTTGCCCTTTCTGCATTCCCTCCCCAGCACAGTGTGGTGCAGTGTGGGGGAAGCAGTGGCTCAGCTCCCAGCTCCCTCCCTGGAACCCAGAGGGAGTGGAGCAACATTGTAACCTGTCTGGAAGCTGCCTGAGGGATTGGTCTCTGTTCTGCCTAACTCAAGAGACCAGACAGGGAAAAGTGGGTAGTTCATATTTTAGGCTAGGAAGAGCTTGAAAAGCAGCAGTGGTCACAGTTAATGAAAGCTGCCAGGGGACTACAAACTTGCAAATGTCTGGGGGCAAGAAATTATAGGTAGAGGAATGCAACAGAACATCGAAGGCTCTGAGAAGAAGCCAGGAAGAGACTCCTCAGATAATTAAGGCATTTTAAAGCAGCCATGTACACAGGGGAAATAAAAAGTGTGCGCATGCATGCGCGTGCGCGCGCGCGCGCGCACACACACACACACACACACACACACAGAGGCCTAAGGAGGATGCATGCTCATGTTCAGAAAAGTCCTGAGAAGAACTTAAACCTTCATACCTGGCCAATTCCAAGGCTCAGAACATGCCCTGCTACTTAGTGGAGAACTTTCCTTGAGTGGAGCCAGTCTGCAAAGACTAGGAGAGATGGCTGTTTTTTTCAAGTGCTCAGTGTTCAACAAAAAAATCATAAGGCATACAAAGAAACAGGAAAAGATGGCCCACTAAAAGGAAGAAAATAAAGTGGCAGAAATGGTCCCTGAAGAAGCACAGGCAATGGAAGTACCAGAGAAAAACTTTAAAAAACCTGTCTTAGGGGCTTCCCTGGTGGTGCAGTGGTTAAGAGTCCACCTGCCAATGCAGGGGACACGGGTTTGATTCCTGGTTCAGGAAGATCCCACATGCTGCAGAGCAACTAAGACCGTGTGCCACAACTACTGAGCCTGTATGCAACAACTACTGAAGCCCGCATGCCTAGAGCCTGTACTCCTCAATAAGAGAAGCCACAACAATGAGAAACCTGCGCACCTCAATGAAGAGTAGCTCCTGCTGGATGCAACTAGAGAAAGCCAACCAACATCAACTGAGACCCAACACAACCAAAAATAAATAAATAAAGTAAATAAATTTAAAAGAATTAAAAAAAAAACCCATCTGTCTTAAATATGCTTAAAGATCTAAAAGAAAATATGGACAAAGAATTAAATGAAAATAATATACAAGCAAAATGAGAATATTAATGAAAGATAGAAATTATAAAAAGGAATCAAACAAAAATAATGGAATTGAAAAATTCAGTAACTAAATTGAAAAAAAATTCACTAGAGATATTCAACAGTGGATTTGAACAAGCAGAAGAAAGAATCAGAGAACTTGAAGACAGATCATTTGAAATTACTGAGTCCAGGGAGCAAAAAGAAAAATGAATAAGAAAAGTGAACAGATCCCAAGGACTTATGGGACATCATCAAGCTGACCAGTATACAGATTATGGGATAAAAGAGAGAGAGAAAGGGGCAGAGAGATTATTTGAAGAAATAATGGCTGAAAACTTCCCAAACTGGAAGAAAAGATATGGATCTACGAATCCAAAAAGCTCAATGAAGATTAAATAAAATAATCCCCAAAGAGACCCACACAGAGACAATTATAATCAAACTGTTGAAAGTCAAAGAAAAAGAGATCATCTTTAAAGAAGCAAGAGAAAAATGAATCATCACATACAAGAGAACCCTAATAAGATTATCATTAGATTTCTCAAAAGAAACCTTGCAGGTCAGAAGGCAGTGGAGTGATATATTTAAAGGGGTCAAAAATAGTAACAACAAAAACCCCCACCCCACTATCAACTGAGAATACTGTTTTAGCCAGCAAAACTCTACTTCAAAAATGGAGAAATTAAAACACTCCCAGATAAACAAAAGCTGAGAGAGTTCATTACCACTAGGGCTGCCCTACAAGACATGCTAATGGGAGTCATTGAAGTTGAAATGGAGAAATGCTAGACAGTAACTTGAAGCCATATGAAAACATAAAGACTTCTGGTAAAGATAAATACACAGACAAATATAAAAACCATTATTATTATAATTTTGGTTTATAATTCCACTATTTTCTACATGATTAAAAAACCCAAGTGTATAAAAATAATTATAAATCCATGTTAGTGCATACATGGTAGATCAAGATGTAATTTGGGACATCAATAACATAAAATGGGAGAGGGCAGAACTCTAAAGGAGTGGAGTTTTTATTACTGAGTTAAGGCAAGTTAGGATCAATTTAAAATAGATTGTTACAAAGCACAGCTAACATCATACTCATGCAAAAGAATGAAGTTGGACCCTTACCTCACACCATATTAAAAAATTAATTCAAAATGGATCAAAGACCTAGATACAAGACCTAAAACTATAAAACCCTTAGAAGAAAACATAGAAGAAAAGCTGCATGACCTTGAAGTTAGCAGTGATTTCTTGGATATGACACCCAAAACATAGGCAGCAAGAGAAAAAAAATAGGTAGATTGAACTTCATCAAAATTAAAAACTTTATGCATCAAAGAACTCTATCAACACTATCAACAGAGTGAAAGCAGGATCTTGAAGAGAGATATTTGCACATTCATGTTCTCAGCAGCATTAGTCACAGGAACTGAAAGGTAGATGTAATCCAATGACGAATGAATGGATAAACAAAATGGAGCATGTACATACAATGGAATATCACTCAGTCTTTAAAAGAAAATTATGACATATGCTACCGTGTAGATAAAACTTGAAGACACTATGCTAAGTGAAATAAGTCAGTCACCAAAAGACAAACACTCTATACTTCCACTTATCTGAGGTACATAGAGTAGTCAAATTCACAGAGACAGAAAGTAGAATGATGGTTGCCAGGGGCTGAGGGAGGGGAGATTGGGGAGCTGTTGCTTAATGGCGACAGAGTTTCAGTTTGAGAGGATGAAAAAGTCCTGGAAATGGAGGGTGGTTGTGGTTGCACAACACTGTTAATGTACTTAATGCTACTGAACCACACACTTAAAAATAGTTAAAATGGTACCTTTTATTAGGCATATTTTACCACAATGAATTTCAAAACAAAATCAACCACAAAAATGTAATATAATGGGGGAAAGAAAGAGTAGAGTTGGGAAGAGTGAGCAACAAAGGAGAAAAAGAAAGGGAGGAGACAAGCAGGAGGGAGGAGCAGGGAGAGAGAGGAGAGAACAGAAACAGGGGTGACCATGAGATATGGTCAGATGACACCAAAACAGTTTTCCCAAGGGCTCTTGGGGGGTTGCCAAGTCCCTGAGCACACTCCTTTTCAAGTACTGGAAAGGAGGGGGGCACAATTAAGCCTGTGTTGTGCAGGATGCCCGGGGTCCATATTTACCCTTTTTCTGCCCAGCTTCCAATGGTTGGGAGCTGAGGGCATGCAGCAGAAGTTTGAGAAGGGGCATCACAGAAACTGTCCTGAATATTTGGTCTTTTTCAGTTCACCAAAGCCACTGAGAAAACACCCCAGAGCATTTATAGAAAAGAGTATATCCCCTTCCCAGGCCACAAACCGGACCAGACCTCCAGGTGGTACAGCAAGAGGAGAGTTGAGGTAAGAGGGCTCGGGACCCCCCACTCAGGCCTGACTCCCTCCCAATGCTCAGGAGACACTAACAGCCAGACTCTTTCTAGATCCATTTCCCTCTTAGAAACTCAGGAGTAACCTCATTAAATACCCTCCCCAGCCAGATGGCTGCCAATGTCACTCACCCTTATTTACTGGGTGGACAGATGTCAATCTAATCTCAAGCTGGTAGCATTCCCCTTGGCTGGTATCCCAGCACTTTCCTGGGCCATTTCCCCCCTCCCTTCACACTTTTCCAACAGGGTGCAGGCAAAGAATATGGGAAGCAAACAAAGGTAAGTGTTCAATTAAGGTGAATGTAGTCAGGAATCACACAAAATACTCCAAAAGTTAAGTGGTGGTGATGTTTGAACAGTGTTTGTAGCAGCTATGCCCAAGCGTCCTGTTCTTTTGTATGAAAAGTCAAGGACTGTTCAGTGAACTCTCACTTGTTGGGTGCCTGTTTGTGAGTGTGGCTGTGTTCCAGGCTTTCAGAACAGGGAGCAGGGCACTGCAACTTCAGAACATGCCTTCCACGCCCAAGACCAGGCATTAGAGACATTTATCAAATTAGGTGAGAGTGTTCCAGAGGCTCAGAGATCCTGGCCCTTCCAGGAACAGGAGAGAAAGCCTCTTCCTATATCAACTCTCATGGGTACTTCCCACCAGGTTCAGCCTGGAGAGAATAAGCTTGTAGGTGCTCACCCACTGGGTGCACAACTATGCCCTGTCCCCACCATGATCTGGGTGTTCCCCCAAGTTATTTCTTCTGCCAGCCTGCTGCTCATAGAGGTGATTTCTGTCCCCTCACTCCCATCCCACACAACCCTACCTTTGCCTAAATTCAGGGTGGGGTCAGGGAGGCACAGCATGAGGGATGGACATCCTTCAGAATGGAGCATTTTAGAGCTGGAAGGGACCCAAGGGATTGTCCAGCTCAGCACGCTCATTTTCAGATAAAATGTGCCCAAGGGTGGCGAGTGTCCTGTCTGAAGCTGTGTAGCCTGTCGGTAAGGGACTGAACAGGGGGCTGCTCAGCACATCAAGAAATCAAGCAAAAAGTCTCCTCAGATCCCTTTTCACCACCTGCCAGAGTTGACTCTTCAACTTCTGCATTTGGGGATTCATGTCAGTATAAACAGTGCCAGATGTTCAGTTCTGTGCTAGCATCCCTGGACCATGACGGCATCTCTGGTTTGTGCTGTCATATCTGGGTCGCACTGCATGGTCCTCAGACCGTGCTGATGCTTTGGTGCTGCCAACCATTAGCATTAGTGTGCACTGAAGACACAAACATATTTGAATACAAGGAAGTCAAAATTAGAACCCACAATCCTAACCATCCCCTAACCATCAATGTACATGAGGCATTTAGCCTAACTCTCAATACACCTTTGGTGCCCTTTTTTTTTTTTTTTTTTTTTTTTTTTGCGGTACGCGGGCCTCTCACTGTTGTGGCCTCTCCCGTTGCGGAGCACAGGCTCCGGACGCGCAGGCTCAGCGGCCATGGCTCACGGGCCCAGCCGCTCTGCGGCATGTGGGATCTTCCCGGACCAGGACGCAAATCCGTGTCCCCTGCATCGGCAAGGCGGACTCTCAACCACTGCGCCACCAGGGGAGCCCCTTGGTGCCCTTTCTTAAAGACATTTGTTGTCCCATCACAAAGCCTGATGAGGGATAACCACACACACATAGAGCCTGGATAAAATCAAGATACCTCCTCCAACACATACACAAAACAGAACCCAGCAATTGGATATTTGTTTCTAGGGATTCTGTTCAAATAGCCTGTTTGTGTGCTGAGGACACTGGACACAGCATCACTTCCACATCGCTGCTTCAGTTCTGTCGGCTCCTCTGTGTGCTCCATCCTGTGCTCCCCTACTGGGACAGCCTCCATTTCCATCTTCCTCCCCACTTTACTCTCCTCCCTTTGGCAAATGCTGCAACTGCTCTTCCAATTGACCATGGATCAATGGAGTTTTTATCCCCTAGGCAGGTGTTTTAATCATGTTTTTTATCTTCTGTATTTTACTTTGATATTTTAGGGGTCTTGCTCATGCTGGAGAGGCTGCCCCTCCCAGGGTTAGCTAATTCCTAGGGACAGTAAACACCTTGCCTGCCATCATGCCTTTCAGATGCAAACCAACCAATCCAGAGAACATCCCTCCAATCACCTCCTTTATCTAATGCTCACATGCGAGGCCAATATTCCCCATTCCAGGCCCAGGCAGTGACAACCAGAGACACCCTGAATTTATTCAAACTGTGCAATCCTACACTTCTCAAACATGCCTACCCTGCTTTGCCCATTCCTTTGTTGGAAAGCGCAACGAAGGCTCTGGGCCATGTTCTATCTTCAGTCCTTCTGCCTCCTGACTGACCCTTGTGCTTCCCATGTGGTCCTGTGCGATGTGACATGCCCCCTCCTCTTGGGAATTGTAAGTGATAGACTTCTTTCAAAGGTAGTTGTCTCTATGTCTGTCAGCTTACCGTACCTGATCAAAACAAAAATCTTGTGTGCATGGTCAAGATAGCTGAGAACCCCTCCAACTTGCTTTCCCTGACCTTGGAAATATACTCCAGACACCTGGTGATGTGGACCTTGGGAACCCCTGCTTAATGTCTGTGCCCATCCCCCTGTGTCTCCCTCTGGCCTTGTGATCTGACGGATTCATGGAACCACAACTTGAAATATTCGGTGCAGCCGGTGTTTTGGGGCTGTAGTAGGCACAGACCTCCCCGCGACTCCAGACAAGAGGACGAGCATGGAAATCCACATTATCTTCCCTGTAGATCAGCCCAGTCCTCTAGGATTCCCTTTTAGGGCCAAGAGGATTTTCTTAGGAAAAGCACCGATTCAGGCAAACGTCCCAGAGTTGGGAGAACACGGCTTTCTTCTCCCTGTAAGTAACTCCCCACCAAAGAAATCACCCCCTGAGTTGCCAGCTGAGGGAGACATAAATCCTTTGCAGGAGAAGGCAATTTACGGAGCATTCGCTGACTCTTCCCATAGTAACTGATTGAAATAGAAGGTGCAGACGTCAGGCTCGGCATTTAACATCTTTCACTTGCCATGGAAATCGGCGCTTGGAAGGATGAGACTTGAGACAGATCAAAGGGGGTAATTTCAGATCCCCAGGGCATGCAATGAGATGGCCCGGACTCCCCTATTCAGCTGGGTATCCTGACTTTCATTTTACTGCATCCCCCTAGCTCGTTCTCGGGATGAGTTGTCTTGGCATAGGCTGGGAGTTCCTCACGCAGAGAGCTGACTGCAGCTGAGGTGGGATGTGTGTTTGAAGGTGAACTGCGTCATGGTGGGCAGACAAATGTGTTTCCTGTTGGTGGCTCCCAGGGCTCAGGCAGCCACACTCCCATGGGGGACCCCTCTCCTTCAGCACCACAGATCTCCATGGCGGGCAGATTCTGTCTCCAGCCACAGCCAGGTGGATGCCTTCCTCTGATTGGTAACATGTGCCCTGTGTCTGTCCTTCCAGGGGCTCCCGTACAAACACCTGATCACCCACCACCAGGAGCCCTCGCACCACCATCTGATCAGCACGTACGATGACCATTACAACCGGCATAACTATAACCCAAGCTTGCCCCAGCTCCGCACGTGGGATAGACATAGGTCGCTGTGGCTCCCAGAGAAAGCTGACTTCCCCCTTCTCGGTATCTTTATAATTCGGGATCGCCTCCTTTATTGGGCTCTAAAGGGTTCATAGCTGCATAGGGCTGAGGTGTGCCTACCTGGTGCGGAAGAACCTCACAGGTGACTCAGACTCCAGAAAAGCATTAGAATGAGAAGATAGGGAAAGAGTCCTATTTACCTCCAGGCCACCTGCCCTCTCCCTGTGTTGCTGGATGATGTTGCTGTGTGATGAAACTGTCACCTGCAGCACCATGTTTACCTGGAGCACAGGTGGTGGGGCGCAGCATCACTGCACACTCAGATCCATCATCCGTTTCATAAATACTACTGAGTAATCCCCAGGTGCCATGCCCTATTGTAGTATCTGGGGACACAGCAGTGACAGATAGGGAGGAATTCCTGCCCTCAGGGAATTGACACCCTCATGAAGAGACACAGAAGACATCATTAATGAATAAGATAACGTAAGATCCAGTGCACTGCACCGGGATATGTGGTATGAAGAAAAGAAAACGGGTAGCGGAGAGAAAGTGAGGCCGGTATATTGATTCTCGTTGGGATGGGATGAAAAAGGACGGTCTTTCTGGAGGAAATAACTGAACTGAGAAGGAGGGAGCTGTGCAGGAATTGGAGGGAAGGACATCCCAGGGGAGGCAAGAGCGAGTGACAAAGCTGCTAAGCAGGGGTAGAGGAAGGCCAGGTAGGGGCTCACAGGCCACAATAAGGAGTGTGGACTTTGTCCTTCCCTCAGTAACAAGACTTTGCACAGATTTACCAGGAGAGTGCCTTGATCTGACTTACATTTCAAGCTGCCCCTATCCTTTGCACTTATCTTTTTGTGGAGAGTGAGCGCTTGTCACAACACATTACTTTGCAAGGGTTTCTCTCAAGGTCACTCTCCCAAGCTCGCGCTGCTTCCTTCCCTACTGGGGTGGGGCAGTTATTATCCAGGAACTGATGGGGCCACACTTTCAATCAGGTCATGGGGCTGAATTTTCCAAGGCTTCTCACAGTGTCTGGTCCCTCCTAGGTACACCGGGAGCAGGCCACACCCTGAGGCTCTCGGGGTGGGGGGGCGCTGGCAGGACCACCACCCTCCTGCAAGCCTCCTTCTCCCCTCTGGTGCACGGCCAGCCTAGCTCCCTGGTACGGCAGCCTGGGAGAACCTGCAGGGTCCAACCAACCATTCTCCTGTCCCATCAACACTAGCCTCCTCCTCTAAGCCCTGTTCACCCAGACTCTGGTTTGCCTTGCAGCTCCCCCTACAAACTACGGACTCTACGAGCAGCTGAAGCAGAGATGGCTCCCATCACCCGAGGCCACCCGGAGGGAGAGCATTTACACTTCTTCCTACCCCAGACCACCTTCTGGTGCTACGTCTCAGCGGGAGCATGCGATTCCGGGGCCTCCCCATCGCCTGCAGCCTGTCCCACACTCCTGAGAACTGCCACCCCATCACAGCACAGGTGGAATCATGTGGAGACCCACCACACCGTCGGACCTGCCAGACAGCAGGCGGCTGCACATACTTCCAGAATTTTAAATCAAGCCGATCTGAGCGGCCCTTGGAATCATGGTCTGTGTTTTATACTTTCTACCCCTCCTCCAAACCCACAGGTCCTTTCTTTTCCAGCCCACAAATAAAGCCCTTTGACACAAGGAGTGTCATGTATGTGCAGAAGACAGACTTGAAAGTCAAGAGTAACTGGAAGAACCCATAAGTTCCCATATTTCACACAAGGGGAAACTGAGGCCCAGAGAGGTAACATGACTCCAAGTTCTCACAACTCGGTACATATCCTCCAGGAATGTTTGTTGAATGAATGAGTGATATGATGAATGCGGAATAGAGGAAGGGTGGGTAGAAGACATAAGAGATAGCTGGCATGGAGCCAGCTGGCCTCCTCACGCCTCCTGCACCATCCATTCACCCCACAAACATCCACTGAGCCATGGTCAAGGCAGCCTCTGGCCTCACAGCCTTCTGTCCAGCAGGAAAGGGATGTGAATGCATCCCTTTCCTGCATTCAGGAGAGGGTGACGTTGGGGGACAGGCTTACAGAAGTGAGGACCTTGGGGGCCAGTAGGTCATAAGGGAGATCACTGGGGTTGTGCTGAACTAAAGGGGTGCATGAGAGCAGTAATGGGGGCATGGAGACATGAGCTAGTGAGCGAGGGCTTCCCTGAGGAGGGGACATTTAGGCTGAGACTAGAATGCTGAGATGGATGAGCCAGGTGCAGGGACAGGTGGGAGGGAGGACAGGGTGGCTCAGGCTGCAGGAATGGCATATGTGAGGCTTCGAGTTGAGAAGGAGCTCGGCAGGTCTGTTAAAGGTCCAGAAAGGTGGTGTACTAGTTCTTATTGCTGCTGTAACAAATACCACAAACTCACTGTCCTAAAGTAACACAAGTTTATTCCCTTACAGCTTTAGAGGTGAGAAGTTCAAGCGAATTCTCGGGGCTGGGTTCCCTGTAGGGGTCAATTCTTTCCTTGCCTTTTCCCGCTACCAGGGGACACCTACATTCCTTGGCTTGTGTCCCCTTCCTCCATTTCCAGACCCAGCAGTGTAGCATCTTCTTTCCTCTCTGTCTCCCTCTCTAAGGATCCTTCTGATTATGTGAGGCTCACTGGATAACCCAGCGTCATCCCCCATCTCAAAATCCCTCAATCCATCTAATCCTTTCCAGGCAGTTGAGACGGTGGAGGGACAATGGTTAGGGGTGGAGGTGGGACTGAGTGGATCCCAGAGCCCATGGATGTCCATACGTGGTCAGCGTTCCATGACCTTACACACACACACACACACACACACACACACACACACACACACAGAGTCTAAAAAGTGGCTGTTAACACTGTAGTGACTGGAAGAATCTGTGGGATGTGCATGTGCTTGGTTGTGGCAGGTGGAGGAGGGGACGGGGAACAAACATTCAGGTCATAGCAACCCATCACCGTAAAGAGAACAAGACCCCAGTGGACCAATCAGCATTCCAGCGGCCCTCCTCCTCTGGAGGCCACCCTCAAGCCTCCTGTAAACTGCCAAGGCTATGGGGACTCCTGTGTCTTTCCACCTCTGTGGGTCTCCAACCCGACTGCTCTGTCCAGGCCAGGATGCAGGCTGTGCTCTCTCCCTTCTTGCTCCTTTGTCCACTGACAACATTATCTCCAGGAACCCATGACAGTGGGTGTGAGACTCTTAATCAGATCATGGAAATCTTTCAAAGGATCCCGTCTTCATTCCAACTCCCACGTGACCTGCCTGTGCTCTCCCTGCCCAGCATCAGTGACTTTCACCTGTTCCCAAGTTGGCCGCACTTTTCACTAAATCAGCGTTTGCACAGTCTACCCAGTGCCCCAACACAATCCCCTCAACTGAAAACGTTCTTTGTTTGAGCAAAATTTATTCAGGCTCCTGATCCTCTCCTGGGATTGTCTGTGTACTTCCTTGTAAAATCTAGTTTCAATAAGAACCATAGGTCAGTCCAGCAAGAATCCCCATGCTTGATATCTGATGACCCCAAAAATCTGATCAAATTTCCTCACTGCCCACTATTGGTATCAGATCATGCTGGGCTGCCTTTAGCAAGAAATCTGTTACATTGGTTCAGCCAGAATCCCTCCCAGACTTTATTAATTTACCAGCCAGTAACCCCCCTGCTTTTTGGATGTGAATCCCTATTCCTACCTGTTGAAGTTTGAATGAAGCCAAGTCACATGCTGGGGTATCTTTCCCTCTATTGTCATAGCCCTGAATAAAATTTGCCTTCACCATGTAAACCTGTGTCTGTCTCTGATTTCCTTCTGACACGCCTCGCTCAACAGATGACTGCTCAGGCAGGAAACCTTCTGATTTTCCCACAAATGCCCACAAATCTGACAACGACCAACTTGGAGTCTAGCCACTTTTGCTATTTTCCATATCAGCCCTCGAGTTTTTTTCAGAGAATTAGTTTCAACTTCTCACTTTAAAACAATGGTCTTTTTGGACCTCATAGAAACTGCCACTCCATAGAAACATCCCCAGCTTAAACTCTGCACTTTCCGCATTTCCGCTAACATCATGTGAAGGCTCTCTGTCAGTCCTTTGCAACATGTAGGTTGTCTGGCAATTTGAGGGGTCCTTCTGATCCTGTCACCTAATTATTCACTGCACAGAAATGGGAAGATTCCTTTACCTGGAAGAAACCTTGATTCACCAGCCTAAAAATGGAGAAAATAGCAGCGATGTTTAGAATTTCTGTGAAGGTGATCTGAGGTAGTGAATAAAAAGTGTCCGCACCATTCTTACCCAGTTTTTGTTCAATAAACAGAGATGTTTATGATTATCAGTGGTACTAATCTCACTCTACTGCAGGTCTTTAATAAAAGGAATGGTTGGCCTGGGAGTTAAAATGCCTATTGAGTGGAATCCAATTTAACCCTACTTTATGCAAAGGTCATTTATACCCATGGCAGAAATGTGGTGAAAGGAATCTTCCGGAATGTGACCCAGAGGGAAAACACCCTTAAAGAATCTTTGACTTGGTGGCCAGTGCTATATAAGAATTGTTTGGGCATCAAATAAATGGGGTGGGAGAGAGGCATGGAAAATTCTTAGAGATAGAGGAAGGGTCTCCCTTTATTTGTGAACTTAAACTTCAAAAGAATCTCTGTGTGATGCAGCCTTAAACACCAAATAGAAGAGAAAAAAATTTCTCTCTTTATGAAGAGAAAAGAATTTTATTTCTGTGCCTAATGGTGTCTCCTTGTTCAGAATCTGTCTTGAACTTAGCTAAGTTTGAGAAAACAGTAATTATCTAAATACATTTGCAAAGTGGCCGATGGGATTATGGTTCGGCTTCCAATAACCAGAAAAATGTCTGGGGCTATTTGCCATCTGGAAAGTGTCTTCAGTGAGAAAAAAACTTAAAGAAAACCTCTCTTGGTAGCACCTGCCCCTGGATGACCGTGTTATTTGCTACTGACCCACAGTGCCCACCTTCAGTGGCTCTCAGTCTTGGAAATGTCTGATTCCAGGACTCACATCTCTTCCTCTTCTCACATTCTTAGATTTAGTCTTTTCATGGTGTTTGCTGTGCTGATCCCAACTTTCTAGGAGGAAACACCCTCAAAGGTGACACTGTATCCTCCGAGCCACTCTCTTTTACTTTCCAAATATCACCCAGAGAAATGTCTTTAAGTCTCCATCCTCCTTAGGAGAATAAGAACTCTTTATTTCCAATTGTTGCAGTCATTCAGTGGTCCCTTCAGGAATGCTCAGCTCTGAGAGGTGAAGCCCCCACCCTTACTTCTCACTGTGATCTTGACACGCCCACCTTCACAGAAGGCTCGGCTTAAGGCTGGAAAACCAGCCACATCCACAAAAGCTCTTCCCTTGCTCCCTGAATAGGCTCATCATCTCGTATCTTTGCTACATAACATCCAAGTGACAAGTTGATACAGAAACACGTTTATTTTGTTTACTTTGGGAACAATACCACTGTCTTAATGAAGCTGTTTTAATTCAGGGACATTTCGATAACTTTGATATGGCCGAAGATCCCCCAATAAGGATGGTTTCAAGTTATGTTTTTTTCTCGTCCGATGTCAGGAAGCAATAATCCCTTTCCTGTTTGAGCCCCCAGGAATATAACTGTCTGTATTGGTAGAATTCAGTCAATGTTTGTGGAGTGAATCCATGAATGGGTCCTTGATTCCCCCTCCATCATTCTTTCTGTTTCCTGAATGGATATCTGATTCAATCAAGTAATCTGGAGAAGAATGGAGATCCAATCAGGATCAATCCAATGGGCAATACGGAATATAATCAAGGATCCTTTTCTGATTGAGTTAGTAGTTGGCCAGAGGGATGATGGGATTAGAAAGGTGTATAAATGCCTCAGCCTCTGAAGAAGGAATGCAGACTCTTCTGGCTCCAGCGTCACTGGCTGGGGTCTCCACATAGTCTGAGGTCTGAGCACCCCGCCAACCCCATCACAGCAGTAAGTTACCAATCTCAGCTGAGGACACCCTCTTCTTACCCACGGTAAGCTGATCTTGAAGCTGATCTTGAAGCTGATCTTGAAGGGTAGCATGGATCTCTGGATGGCACAGAGAGTTTTTGAAAAATCATTTTTTTCAGATGAACACATTTCAGGTTTTGGTTTTGCCTCTCAGTGTGGTTTTGCCTAAATCTCAAATATTCTGATTTGTTCTTTGGCTTATCTCATTTTTAACTGTCCCCACCAAGCAGATATTATTTTTAAAAATAGTTATTTATGTATTTGGCTGAGCCAGGTCTTAGTTGCAGCACGTGGAATCTTCGTTGCGGCATGCGGGACCTTTAGTTGCAGCATGTGGGATCTAGTTCCCTGATCAGGGATTGAACCCCGGCCCCCTGCATTGGGAGTACAGAGTCTTTTTTTTTTTTTAACATCTTTATTGGGGTATAATTGCTTTACAATGGTGTGTTAGTTTCTGCTTTATAACAAAGTGAATCAGTTATACATATGGGAGTACAGAGTCTTAACCACTGGACCACCAGGGAAGTCCCTCAAGCAGATATTCTTAATAAAAAACATCTGTTTGGAATGTTATTTCTTGAAATTTAAATTTAAAATATATATTTTGTGGACAAATAGCATTCACTGTAGGAGTATCTCCTTAATCTTTACCAGCCAAGTTAACTGAGGTAACTGAGGATGTAGGCTGTGTTGGTCCACCTGACACTCCTCTTCCCATAGATTTAGGGCTCTAAGTCATGGTCTGCAAGTCTTTCCCAAATAAAGATTGGAGTCAGCTCTCAGGCTCCTTGGTACCCACTTCCCAGTAGGACAGGAATTAAGCAGAGCAGTGGATGGAACTGAATGAGCTAGTGGTTGCCTTTCTTCCTCATTGGTACTTGTGAGATGCTTGTTCTGGATCCAGTAGGGAACATGTTATAGTTTTCTGCCCCCTGAGTCCACAGTGTAATATGGGCTAATTGAGGCACTTCCGCCTCTGCCAAGGCAGTGACCTTAGCCTGAGTAGGTACTTCTGAAGGTTTGGGAGACAGTCTGAGGTGTGCTCCTGCTTGGCCTGAAATCGATGCCTTGTTCCCTGGCAGTTTCCACAGGATTCCTTTTGGAGCAGAGTCAGGATGAGTGTCCAGACCCCACCCAGACTCCTGGACCTGGCGGGAACAAGCCTGCTGAGGGATGAGGCCTCAGCCATTTCTGCTGTGGAAGATCTGCCCACTGAGCTCTTCCCACCACTGTTCATGGAGGCCTTCCATGGGAGACACATCGAGACCCTGAAGGCCATGGTGCAAGCCTGGCCCTTTGTCCGCCTGCCTCTGGGGGACCTGATAGACATGCCTCATGTGGGGCCCTTACAAGCAGTGCTGGAAGCACTTGATGTCCTACTTGCCCAGAAGGTTCGCCCTAGGTGAGTCTGATTTGCATAGCCTGGTAAAATCCTGGGCTTCCTGGAAGAGACAGGTGGGATGAGGGAAAGTAGATAGACAAGGGATGGACAAGAGGGTTCTGATGATGACAGTGAGGGAGCTCCGAGGCATTGGCTCACTATGGGAAATGCCTTCCTGATATGTAAGGGTACCTAAGATGCAAGGGGGGTTGAAAGAACATGCCCCATCTCCTTCCTGTGACGCTTAACAGTACTAGAAGTGAAGAACTAGAAAGGGGGGGAAGGGAAAGGGAGATGGAGGAAAGTGAGGCAGAGAGGGAAGAGGGGGAGTCAGCAGGTGATGACAGGAATGTGAAATAAAAACACAGGTGGACAGTCTGTTGTCAATTCTGAGACAGTGGTTTTATTCTGTGTGGATTTTAATGCACCCCCACTACTCTGTTCCTCATAGGAGGTGCAAACTGCAAGTGCTGGATTTACGGGATACTGGCCAGACCTTCTGGAGCATGTGGTCTGGAGCCAGCACTCATGGGTGCTCAAGCTCAGGAATGGTACCAGTGGCTGAGCACAGGTCAATGACACAGCAGCCCTTGGCTCCCTTGGAGGTGTTCATAGAACTTTGTCTGAAGAAAAGGACCCTGGATAATTTCCTCACCTACCTCATCAGGTGGGTGGAGCAGAGAAAAGTTTCCATACACCTGTGCTGTAAGAAGCTGAAGATTGTTTCAATGCCCATGGAAAATATTATGATGGTCCTGAGTAGGGTGCAACTGGACTGTATCCAGGAGGTGCAAGTGAACTGCACCTGGCATCTGTCCACCCTGGCCGCGTTTGCTCCTCTCCTGGGCCAGATGGGTAATGTGCAGAGACTCTTTCTCTCCCCCATTCTTGTGTCTGCCTTTGAGGAGCTGGAACAGCAGCACGTTGTCCAAATTACCTCTCAGTTCCTCAGCCTGCACCACCTCCAGGATCTCCGTATGGAATCTCCCTCCTTCCTTGAAGGCTGCCTGGACCAGATGCTTAGGTGAGAGTGGGCCACTGACCAGGTAACAGTGAACACAACACTAGAATGTCACGTGAACTGTGTCATTTGCTGCTCTATCTTGTAGTGTGGTATCCCATAACCACACAAATCAAGGTAGAGGAACAAACTGCTATAGAGGTTCTGTAATGGGACACCATAGTAGAAAGCTATAGATTATAGGGTTAGGATCAAGTGAGGGTGGACATAGGTTCTTCCTTAGAAAGAGATATCTATGTCAGATGACTTAGGAAATTAGGTAAGTGCAGAGGTAAGAAACTACCTCAGATCCGAGCAATTCTAAAGAGAAGCTCTGGGGAATTCCCTGGATGTCCAGTGGTTAGAACTCTGCACTTTCATGGCTGAGGGCTTGGGAAACTACCATCCCACAAGCTGCGTGGCAGAAAGAGAGAAAGAGAGAGAGAATCTCTGTGTTTACCAGGTTTGTGAACACAGTGAGCTTGTCTGAAATTCCCAGTCTCTAAAAGGCTGTCTTCTGCTCCAGAAAATTAATATTTAAGAAATGCATGACTCTGAGAGGATGGCAGTGGAGCAGCAGCCACGGATAATAGAAAGTGGAAGGTGGTTTGCAGATGATGCAGGGGTGTAAGTGAGCCCCTGCAGACTGGCAAACCCTGTTGATGATGTGGGATCTTGTCCAGTTTGATTCTCTATACATGTCTCCCACCAGCCTCAACTGGCCCAGAGATACAGGTGCCTAGGGCTTAAGCATGGTCTGAAAGAAGCCTGAGTTGAAAGCATTTTATATTTTCTCTCCCAATATTCAAATTCAGTGATGCCCACACTTGACTGAGACTCAGTGTTAGGCTGTCTGCTGAGTAGGTTCTAGTGCATTTCATTATCTTCATTCATCATTTAAAAGAGGCGAAGTAAGTTTCACCCTGCTTGACCCATAATGAAAGAGAGCTTTCAAGGTACTGTAAAGTTGACCCACTCACACAAAGAAGATGACAGGAGTCAGTCTAAAATGAGACTGGTCATTCTAGGTATTGACCTTCTTAAGGCAGTTAGTAGGACCTTGGCTTTGGGCAAATCAACTATCTGCCAACTTTAGCTCATGCCAGCCTGGATTCTCAGACCTAATTGCTTGTTTTCCCCCCAGATGCCTGAACACCCCCTTGGACAACCTCTCAATAACCAACTGCCAGCTTACAGATTCAGACTTGCTCCATCTGTCTCAGTGCCCAAACATCTGTCAGCTAAAAGGCCTGGATCTGAGTGGTGTCACGCTGACCAACTTTAGTCCTGAGCTCCTCCAAGTTCTCCTGGAGCAAGTTGCAGCCTCCCTCCAGGAACTGAACTTAGAGCAGTGTGGGATCAGTGACTTTCAACTTGAGTCTATCCTGCCTGTCCTGAGCCACTGTTCCCAGCTCAGGACCCTTAGTCTGTGTGGGAACCTCCTCTCTATGACCATCATGGAGAAGCTGCTGTGTCACACCACTGGTATGCCCCATTTAAGTGATGAGTTTTATCCCGCCCCTCAGGAAAGTTACAGCCCTCATGGAGCTCTCCACCTGGGCAGACTTGCCCAGCTTCGGGATGAGCTAATTGAGATTATGAGGAATTTAGGATGTCCCAGGACCATCTGGCTTAGCTCCAGCCCATGTCCTCGCTGGGGCAATAAGACATTCTATCAAGAGGAGCCCTTTCTATACCACTGCTATATCTCTGCCTAGTTGGGTGCATTTATCAAAAGCTTTCTTCTGGGCATTTGGAAACAAAAATCTAGACAATAGATGCATCATGAAAGGAAAACAGACCTGTCATTTCAGATATCAGCTCAATGTGAATGGGAAAAGGAAAGGTGATCCAGCACAGATATAGGATTGCACTGGAAATGGAGATGCTGGGAGGTGAGGGGACTTTCAGGGACATGTGCTTATAGCCATCAGAAATATGAATCTAAATTTCTGGATGGCAATTTGGGCTGGAGACACACATGTTGGCATTATCCCTGAGGGGGGGTGATTGTAAAGAAATGGTCAGAAATAAAGAGACCTTCAGTGTAAATGGGCTAATGTCCTCCATGGTATATTATCCTGTTTTCACCTCAGTAATCTCCAGTTACTGATGAAAGCAAATGCACCAGATTGTCTATGATTGGGAACCCTACTATTCCCATCAGTTCTCTATTCTGTCTTGGACATCTTTGACCTCCTTACACACTTCTGTGGCTGTTCAGTGGGTTAATACACACAACAAGGGAAAAATACTCAGTGGTCAATGACAAGCTCTTGACAGGGCCCTCACCTCACTGCTGACTCAGGCCATGACCCTGGACATGAGCAGTCCCCATAGTTCTTTAAGTGGGTCCATTAGTCCCAGTTCCTGGCCTTTGTGTGTGCTGGGAAAGGGCTTCACTACACAAGTCAAGACCTCCAGTTCTGGAAGGGGTCGTCCACACTGCAGATGAACCAAAGTCTCTTGTCCTTGTCAACCCATGCTTGTCATGAAGGGGTAGTGGTCTTCATTGAATTAAACTAGTTGTGACCAGTAAAGACATACAATTTCCTTTTAGCATAATACTAAAATCATACGGGCATATAACAGGGTTTTAGTATTTCCAAACCACATTAAGAAATTATATCCTTTTGTAGGGTTACGTCATGTCATTGAAAGACTGACAGTAATCCTATCACACCTACTATCTCTCCCTATCAGGGAAGACTAGTATAGCATGCTTTATTATCAACATATCAGCATGTGTAAAAAAACACCTCCTATATACATCTTATAACCCATAGTCAACCTTCCCTACCCTCAGTTCCACAGCCTCAGATTCAACCAGCTGCAGATGGTGTAGGTCTACATTTACTATAGAAAACTATTCGCGGGTAAGTGGATCTGAGCAGTTCAAAGGTATGTTGTTCGAGAGTCATCTGTATATACAGATATATGTTAGGAGGGATTTATTATGGGAATGGATTTGCATGGTTACAGAGACAGAGGTCTCACAGTCTGAAAGCTAGAGTACAAGCGAAGCCAGTTTTATAACTCAGGCCAAATCTTAGGGTTGAAAACTGGGGGAGCTGATGATGTAACTCCAAGTGTGAGGCTAAAGATTGAGAACCAGGGGGCCACTCATGTAAGTCCTGGAGTCTCAAGTCTCAAGAGCCCAAAGCTGCTATGTTCATGGTCAAGAAGGGAAAGAGGGAGAGAAGAGTGTCTTGTTCACTCAGGCCCCCAAGATATTGGATGATGCCCACCCACATTGGTGAGGACAGCTCCCAGCCCCGCCCGCCCCGGCGGGTGAGCAGACAAGCCTCTCTGGCTGGTAAGTGCCTGTCGGCACCGATCCTCTGTGCTGGAATCTCTCCGCTTTGCCCTCCGCACCCCTGTTGCTGTGCTCTCCTCCGCGGCTCCGAAGCTTCCCCCTCCGCCACCCGCAGTCTCCGCCCGCGAAGGGGCTTCCTAGTGTGTGGAAACGTTTCCTCCTTCACGGCTCCCTCCCACTGGTGCAGGTCCCGTCCCTATCCTTTTGTCTCTGTTTATTCTTTTTTTCTTTTGCTCTACCCAGGTACGTGGGGACTTTCTTGCCTTTTGGGAGGTCTGAGGTCTTCTGCCAGCGTTCAGTAGGTGTTCTGTAGGAGTTGTTCCATGTGTAGATGTATTTCTGGTGTGTCTGTTGGGAGGAAGGTGATCTCCGCGTCTTACTCTTCCGCCATCTTGAAGCTCCCTCCAGTAGTATTGATATTTTAATAGCAATTTAAAGAAATAAGATGCAAGAGTAGTCCCCACAAGACAATGCAAAGGATGTAGGCTTCACAAGGTCTAGAACGTTTACTCCTAAAAATAGTCTAAGAAAGTAAAAAGTCTTTGTTGTATAGGTGGAGGCAACAAAGGTTAAGATGACAAAGACCTCTGAAAGTTGGCACAGGCAAAACTGCTGCTCAGAACCCCACTCTATCTGACTGGTTGTCATATGGACACAATATGTGTACTTTTTGAATGGCAGAGACCAAGCTCTCAAAACCCAGAAGAAAAAACAAACAGCTAAGAAGATCAGATAGAACATTTACCTCTCAAAGAAATGGGGAGATAAATGCACCTTACTCCTAGAAGGGCTTTTGTTTCTGTAAGTTTAGGATTCTGAAAAGATATTTTATCAAGCTGGCTTTTCCTGACTGTGTGTGCAAAACTATCAAATTTGGAATGTCAAAAGAACCCCATTTGGTCATTTAAAATTGAGATCTCGGGCTTGCCTGGTGGCGCAGTGGTTGAGGGTCCGCCTGCCGATGTGGGGGACGCGGGTTCGTGCCCCAGTCCGGGAAGATCCCACGTGCCGCGGAGCGACTTAGGCCCGTGAGCCATGGCCACTGAGCCGGCGCGTCCGGAACCTGTGCTCTGCAATGGGAGAGGCCACAACAGTGAGAGGCCCGTGTACCACAAAAAATAATAATAATAATAATAAAATAAAGAAATAAAATTGAGATCTCCCTTAATATAATTTCCCCAAGTAAGTAGTTTCTTGCAAGTGTAAGCTCCATGTATATTGTAAGTGAATCAGGCTCGGGTGTTAGTCGGAAGTCGGCTTTCTAACACCCCTCATTTCTCTATTTGAGAGACTTTGTTTCCCATTTTAAAGTTGAATTTGTTGGGAATAAAATTTACTAAAGAGATTGTGTGGTGAGCCAATGTGCCGCTTGTGAGCTTACCTCCTGTGGGTGTCACTGTAGAGTGATTTCAACTGTCTTTTGCGTCTTTGTTTCTCCCTCTGGCCATCTAAAACCACTGTGGGAGCTCAGATCACTGAATAGTCAATTCATATACATGATCTGAGGATGAGCAAGTCTTTTAATTAATGAATGGTTGTCCCTATGGGACCACTGCACAGTATGAGGACTCTGCCTCCACCACTCCCTCAAATTTTTCAGTTTCCAGAGAAAGCTGTGACTGAGTGGGAGGAATCTAGTCCCTCTTCTTCAGAGCAAGTCTCTCATGTCATATTTTCACTTTTATCCCTACAAATTCTGTTAATACCAGGGAAATATGGAAATTAAATCATTATCTCAAAAAGATTTCTGGAACCTCATATACAATGCTGCATTATTTACAATAACCAAGATTTGGAAACAACCTAAGTGCCCACCAATGGATGCTGGAGAAAATGTGATATATTAATATAGAGGAATATTACTCAGCTATAAAAAAGTAAGAAATCCTGCCATTTGCATCAACATGGATGGACCTTGAGGGCTTTATGCTAAGGGAAATAAGTCAGAGAAAGACAAAAACTGTAAGATCTCACTTATATGTAAAATCTAAGAAAAATAGAATCATAGAGACAGAGAACAGATTGGTGGTTGCCAGAGGCAGGATGGGAGGATGTAGGAAATAAATGAAGGTGGTCAAAAGATACCAACTTCCAGTTATTAAAAACATAAGTCATGGGCAAAGCGAGAGAGAGGCATGGACATCTATACACTACCAAACATAAGGTAGATAGCTGCTGGGAAGCAGCCGCATAGCACAGGGAGATCAGCTCGGTGCTTTGTGACTGCCTGGAGGGGTGGGATAGGGAGTGTGTGAGGGAGGGAGACGCAAGAGGGAAGAGATATGGGAACATATGTATATATATAACTGATTCATTTTGTTTTAAAGCAGAAACTAATACACCATTGTAAAGCAATTATACTCCAAGAAAGATGTTAAAAAAAATCTAAAAAAAAAAAAAAGTCATGGGGATGTACTGTATATAGTACTCTGTAGTGTGTTTGACAGTTCCTAAGAGAGTAGATCTTAAAAGTTCTCATCAGGAGAAAGAAAAGTTTTTGTAACTGGATGAGGTTATGGATGTTAAGCAAATTAATGGTGGTAATCATTTTGCAATATATACATATATCAAATCATTATGTTGTAACCTGAAGAAGAAAAAAATCATGTTTTTTTCTACTCCACCTTTGAGAACAATGGTTCCTTTCTTCAGATGCCAGCATTTCAATTTTAAGATTAAGTTTTTTCACTCATAAAGCAGGTCACATTGATCAAAGGCTTTCTCTGTACATGCATGACTGACCAAAAAAAATCTTTGAAGAACGTTATGTACAATAATAACATGTCAATATGACACACAAATTCTTTGTCACAAAAATGTATAAAATTGCATCTTACCTCCTGAGCAATGGAAGAGTTCTCAGAGGTTCTGAGAATCTGTTTCCTGGTTATAATCCTCAGTTTGGCTGAAATAAAAATCTCTTTTCTTTCTTCTTAGTTGGTTTGTTATTTGACTTATTGTCAACGTCTTCTTAGCATAGTTGGCAGGATATCAGAGACACCCACCAGAGGATACCTGGAGTCTATCCCAAATCAGCACTTGGTGTCAGCATGGGACCTTTGGGCTCCAGTGGCTTCTTCATACTCCTCAGGTGCTTTGGTGAGTTCTCCTGATACCTGTTTTAAATGACATCCTGAATTTCATTTGAAATGTTTTTGCTTTAACTTGGAGTCTTAAGGGTCACCAGTGAATTTCCCAAAATGGGGACCTAGGAGGATCTGGGCAGGAAGCCTAGAGAAACATAAAATCTTTGTTAATTTTGGCTTAAATTGAGAACAAATTATCATACGGTCAGAACAAACTATTTGCTATTGAAATAAGAGACTGTACCTGCTCAGCTCCAAAGAAAATGTGACATCTGCCCCTTCTGGCCACAAGGCATTCTCAGGCAATTGAGAACCTAGCGCTGAAGTGTCTGAGGGTCAATTCTCATGACATTTAACAGTCCCACAGAGGATCCCGCTACAATCATTAAGTAAATTCTGCTTGCCATGTGACATAAAAATGCTGATCACCTAGTATCCCAGGCACCCATGGCAGTTTTAGATTGTCAGAGGGAGAAACGAAGACCTTTAAGACAGTTGAACTGACCCAAAAGTAACTCATTGTGAGCTAGATTCAGAAGCAGCACATATCCAATCCATCACATTGTCCTAGAAATTTGTTCAGATCATATTCCATATCTGAATTAGACTACCAAATGAATAACGGGAAACTGTGCCTTGAAAGCCAAACAGCTCCCAGAGGGATAGCCACCTATGGAAACACCAGCTAATTTTAGATATAATACTTATGGAACAGACACTTGCAAGTATTTAACTAAATGGGAAAATCTGACCAAAGATAACTTTTCTCTGAGATGGCCAAAACTGGACATTTCTTATTTATCTGAATTGATTTATTTGTATGATAAATTAAAAAGAGCCAGCGATAAAATCAAACAACCAGAATGGGAGGTATATTTTAATTGTTACCTGGAAACCTCAGTGAGGGAATAATAAAATGGCTTCATTGCAAGAAACAAACTGAAAATTTTTAGAAATGGTGGCTAAATTGGAAAAAGCCTCAGAACCAGTGTTTCTTTTCTACAACTTTATCCTCAACCTCCTTCTCAGGCTTCTTTATATCCTCTCCTCTATGAGTTCCCCAGCCCTGACCTTCCTGCCCTCCCTCCCACCAAGAGAAAAAAAAATTATTGAGTCCACTGTAGAAAATGAAAGGAATTCCAAGGTAATGGCAGCTCCCTTAAAGGGCACAAGCAGAGGGGAGAACTGCCATTACCTATACCCTGTGGACAAGGACAGGACTTAGGAATTTAACTAAGGATTTTCCAAATCCTTTACGTGATCCTTTAGATTTTGCTAAGGAATTTGATCTTACATTAAGAACTCTGGAGCCTGGATATTCAGACTGGTACCAGCTCATTGAGCAAAAGAATGGCTCCAAGACATAAACTGAAAGACACCTATGAAGGATTTTTATAAACATGAGGCTACAGATCACCAGAAATTTAAATAAAGCCCAAAACTTGTATCAGCCTATCCCCCAAATTTTCCCTCAGAAAATAGATTGGGCCAAGGTCGATCAACACAATCAGAGGCCAGGAGAAACTATTTGATTATTTTAAAAGGTTTGAAAAGACATACAAACAGCACTCTGGCATTGATCCAGAGAATTCCTTGAACCATCAGAATGATCCAATATTAAATTCCATTGTTCTAGAAGGATTAGATGAATAATTGTCCAGACTAGTGAAAAGACATGAACTTTATGGGACTTCCCACTGGTGGTCCAGTGGTAAAGAATCCACCTTCCAATGCAGGGGACGTGGGTTCGATCTCTGGTTGGGGAACTAAGATCCCACATGCTGCAGGGCAACTAAACCCACACGCCACAACTATTCAGCCTGTGCGCTACAACTAGAGAGAGAAAACCTCACGCCATGACTAGAGAGAAAGCTGAGCACCCCAACGAAGAGACCACACACCCTAAGGAAAGATCCCACATGCCTCAACAAATATCCCGTGTGCTGCAACTATGACCCGATGCAGCCAAAAAAAAAAAAAGAAAAGAAAAGAAACAAAAAAATAAAAGGCATGAACTTTATTGTACTACCGTGCGTACTAATGCCCTTATCACAATTGCTGGTAAATTTCTAAAACCTTACAGAAATGAGAAAATGAAAGAACTGCCAAAATTATGAATGTACAGATACAGCAGTTTGGGGGCCTTCCAAAACTAACCTGCCCAAGTTCCAGCCAGGCTGGACATGAGTGCACCTGTTTTATTGCAAGAGACCTGGACATTTAAAAAGAGTTTGCCACAAATTCAAGGGAGACTTTAAACAGGCAAAATTAAAAAGGAATCCGAACCCTTTGAGGATTGTGAGAGGGCATTCCCCTGTTCCTCTTCATGAATACCTTAGGGGAAATTGAAATAACAATTAGAGGAGAAACTTTTAAAACTCTTGTAGACACGGAGGATACATTATCTGTTTTTAACCCTTCCCTTATTCATTGCCCTCTCCTCAGAATAATCAATCTATTCAAATTATAGGGGTTTAAAAATTTTCTGTGCAGGTTTTAAAATCAGAGCTAATAACCTTTCAGCTAGGAACTGTCACAGAAAGACATGTGTTCCTTTTGGTGAAATGTGTTCCAATTCATTTCTTAGGAAGAGAATTTTTAGAGGCATATAATAAGGTGAAATGATTTTAGATTTAGAAGATGTAGGTGCAGATCAGAAGAGAATTACTGATAAATCGATGGTTATGAAAATGAAAATTCAGACAAATCAAGAGGAAGTTAATGATTTGCTGTTACAAATGCCTGAGGAATTATGGTCACCTTCTTTCATCAGGTACTGGGAAAATTAAAATAGCTATTTTTATTAAAGTAACTATTGATAATTCCAAGCCTCTACCCAACATCTGACAATAGCCACTCAGACCAGAGGCATTAAGTGAAATAAGACCCATTATTCAGAAATTCCTTAAGAAAGACTTATAATTCGTTACACCAGTCCTTGCGATACTCCCATTTTACCAGTAAGAAAGCCAAATGGAAAAGGCTGGAGATTGTTCAGAACCCGAGAGCTATAAATAACATTGCGATCCCTCGCCACTCTGAGATGACTAATCCTCACTCTCTGCTCTCAGCCGTTCCAGCAGACACTTGTTATTTTTCAGTAACAGACCTATGTAGTGCATCCTTTAGTACTCCAGGAGAACAAGAAAACAATACATGCAAAGCTTGTCAGTGTACCTGTACGGTTATGCCACAAGGCTATACTGAGAGCCCTCTTTATTTTTCTCAAACACTTAAAGCTGATTTAGCTGATGTACACTTTCTTAATGTCTCTGCTTTAATTGAATAGGCAGGTGATTTGTTTTTGTGTTCTAGAACTGAACGGGACTCTCAAAGAGACACTATTCACCTATTTCAACAATCAGCTTCTATGCGGTATAAGGTGTCCAAAGACAAATTACATTTCTACTTATCAATTGTGAAATATTTAGGTCATTTAATATCTAAAGAAGGATTATTGATTCATTCTGAAAGAATTAAGGGAATCCTAGCTTTCTCATTTCCCAAAAGAAACAACAAAGAAGATTTCTAGGTCTAACCAAGTATTGACATAATTGGGTACCAATTTATTCCCTCATTGCCCAAACTCTCTATGCATTACTTAGGTCTGACCAACTAGACCCAATTGAAAGGACAATGGAAAAAGAAAAGGTTATAAATGCTTTAAAATCTGTATTAGCCCAGGCTTCAGCATTAGGCCATCCTAATGAAAAATTTTTCCATTTTTCCTCTTTGTGCACGAAGATAGAGGAAATGCCCTGGGTGTATTAACTCAGTGGTATTGCGACAAGCTCCAACCCATAGGATGTTATAGTCCCTATGTTTAATTGCTGTATGAGGGATATATCAATGACATATCTCTTATGCAAAGCTACTGCAGAACTCATAATAGAGTTTATGTTTCTCACTCAGTTGAATCTTTTTTCAATTCTCATGATACTCAAAAATATTCTGTGACTTGATTGGCCCCTTATGAAGTATTGTTACTCTCTTCACTCAATGGTACTTTGGTTTGATTTCATAGACTTAACCCCGAAACTTTACTTCCCACAACTCAAGATGACAATAACCATGACTACATTGTGCTAACTATCTTCTTACTCCTAGAACTGACTTACAGGAAGTTCCATTGCTAACGCTGATTTAAGTCGGTTTACAGACGGATCCTATTTAAAGGATGAGCAGGGACCTTATCAAGCTGGGTATGCATTGACTTCCATAGTAGAAATAATCAGAAGTTCTTATTTACTGGACACCAAATTGACCCAAAAAGCTTAATTGATTTCATTAATTAGGGTTTGTCAATTAGTCAAGGATCAACGCGCAAATATTTATACTGACAGCTGCTATGCCTTCGGAGTAGCTCAGAATTTGGGAATGCTATGGAAACAGAGAGGATTTCTCACCTTTTCTGGCCAGCCCATAAAGAATGGACAGCTAGTCTCAAAACTATTAAAGTCCGTTCAATTGTCCAAACAGCTGGCCATCATTAAAATACCTGGACATTCCCAATAAAAATATGATTCAACAGAAGCCAAAGGAAACTGATGGGCTGGCGCTGCAGCTAAACAAGCTGTCTTAAGCCTTACCTCTGCCCAGTTTAGAAGATGTCCTCTGCTCAGACATAACTGTTATGAAACCGTTAGGAAATTTCCTTTTCAGGCTCAAGGACTTGTTTCAGAAAATGAAAAGTAGACCTGGAAGAAAAAAGGGGGATTTGTCAATCCCATATCACAGATGAGGTCTGGACCAAATAAAAGGCCTATAATACCTATAAATACCCCAATACCCTTCCTCCAGCATGTACATTCCTTGACCCATTGGGCACCTGAAAGCAATATATTTGAAGAACCTCTCTCACTATAGCCCATAAGGTTTATGACCAATGTTCTATTTGTCCTAAATGTAATCCTGGTAAACTCCTTCATGATTCTCAAGGTCACTTTCCCCTCCCCAAGGGACCTTTTGAAGTTTTGCAACTGGACTTTATCTAGGTGCCTTCCTCTCAAAGCTACAGATACATCCTGGTATACATGTTTTCACACTAGGTGGAGGCATTTCCTTGCAGATGAACAATGACCTTAACAGTAGGCAAATTACTATTGGAAAGAATATTTCCAGTTTGGGGAACTCTTTCGGAGTTGTGTAGTGACCAGGGAACCCATTTTACTGGACAGATTATTTAATAGAATTGTAAGATTTGGCCGAAAATGTACCATTTTCACTGTGCCTATCACCCTCAAACCTAAGGCTTAGTAGAAAGGAACAGTAGCACAACTAAAATACAATTGGCTGAATTTTGAGAGGTATTTAATATTCCATGGCCAAAACCTCTTCCTTTGGTACTCCTTAACCTGAGGTCCACCCCCTTTGATAAACATCAATTGTCTCCTTTTGAAATAATGACTGGGCAACCTATGCATCTGATGAACCAGCACTTCTTGAATGTGATATTTCACATTATTATCAGGGACTCATCAAAGCACTTAAAGAATATGAAAAATTAGTAATCAGTTCCTTCCACAGTGAGCTCCTGGGAGACCAAGACCTTGAGGACCATGGGTTACAACATGGAGATTTTGTCTATTAGAAAAATACACCAAATAAAGGATACTTTACAACCTCATTGGAAAGAATCATATCAGGTATTGTTAACAAAACCCTGTACTGAAAAAAGTCAGCACCTCTTTAAAGAAGTAAGGTCTTGGGCTTCCCTGGTGGTGCAGTGGTTGAGAGTCCGCCTGCCGATGCAGGAGACACGGGTTCGTGCCCCGGTCTGGGAAGATCCCACATGCCGCGGAGCGGCTGGGCCCGTGAGCCATGGCTGCTGAGCCTGCGTGTCCGGAGCCTGTGCTCCGCAATGGGAGAGGCCACAACAGTGAGAGGCCCATGTACCGCAAAAAAAAAAAAAAAAAAAAAAAAGAAGTAAGGTCTTGGATTCACATTTCTCACTTCAAAAAGCCTCCTGTCCTGAATGGGCTGCAACTCCTATTTCTGACACCTGGATGTAATTAACTAAGAAAAGCCCCACCATGCCAGGACGAGAAGATTACAGCAATTGTAGACAGCTAACCCAAGAGTCTGGACCGGGCTTGTAAGATCGATCTTACTAGTTTGAAGTGTACTATTTATCAAATGTCTGCTCTCTATCAAAATTGAAAGTTATTGTTTACTTACTAATGTTTTATTCCCAATGTTTGGGATGGGAAAGAAAACTCTTTAGTAAAACATCACAAAGGATAGCTACTAAGGACAATTTAACTGATAGTTTGATATTTCATCAAATTCCTTGGTCAATACAAGGTCGATTTAAACACCTCATAATTCCTGTCACTGACTTTTCAAATGTTCCCAATGTTACCACTTATTTAGATCAACCTCTGTCTGGCTTAACCTTTCAGGTTCAAATTCTCCAACATATTAATATGGCCATCTCTTGTCTGACACTTGTTCTTAGAGACCAGTCACAATTTACCCTGGGACCTCTCTCCATATCTGACTTCTTAAAGAGAAAAATACCAGCCACTCATGTCAGCAACCGTCTCGCATCAAATATCATACTGATAGCTCTTAGAAAGCCTGCAAGTGAGATGACCAATGGTCTCATACTGTCTCAGCAAAATTTTCAATTAACAAAACTATCAATGAAAGCATTCAGGGAGGAATCAGTTGTGCTCCTCCAGACTTTGCCTTTATATGTGGTATGGGAACTGAGCCACCTTCCCAAGGGTGGACACATATGTGTCTTAATAGATGGCAAGTAGAAGGTTTATGCTTATTGGGACATTATGTTACCCCATTGTCTAAATACAAAGAGACAGATGGACCTACTTTTTTCCCCCCATTACAAGTCAAGAGATCCATGCTAGCAGGATACTAAGATACCTGATTGCAAAGTCTTTTGGTAATCTAGGTTCCAAGTGCATGAGTATATGTAAACAGGGATACGCTTAGAAATCAATTAGTCACCATTGGTCAAATGGCATAAGAAACCACAAAAAGCATTCCAGGACAACTGAAATGTGTAAATTCCTTAGCCCAAGTAGTGTTAGATAATAGAATTGCCTTAGACGTTCTACTGGCCAAACCCAAACGCATTTGTGCTATTGCTCACACTACTTGTTGCACCTTCATCAATACCTCTGAAGAAGTTGAGAATGCCTAGAAAAAAAATTTCCAAAAGGCAAAAAGGTTACAACATGTAAGAAAGCCTTACCCTTTGGATGACCTGTTCAGATGGTTCCCCTCCGGTCCAGGCAACGTTATCTGCTCTGCTTCACAGACAGTAGTTATTTTCATAATATGTATTATTATTCATTTCCTAGCTATCAACTTACTCATGATATATACCACTGCTTGCTTTAAGGCTGCTGCCAAAAGCACACATACAATGATTGTACAGCAAACTGAGATGATTGAACTAGCGTATAACTATATAACTTCTTTCTCTCTCTAATATACACACAGATATACAGATATATACATCTGTATTTCTATGTTTGCTTACTGCATTTAGTTAATAGACTACTTCTAAAGTTCTGTGATGAGAAAAATAGTAATGCTTAAATGAATTGTAACTACTGATCACATCTATAGTTCTACGTAAGGTATTGGACATACAAAAAGTACATAAAAGTTAACATTAAAATAAGGTCTATTGGATAGACCTTATTAGAATTGACTGTCAGTCCTTGACAAGTATCCTACTAACAGAACCCCCTAAAAGGAAAGAAATAACTGGGCTATCAAGATCAAGCATTGAGAGACATAATGGATCCAGAGCAGGTATGCAACCACCTTGCCATTCTAAGGGTTGTCTTTGTTTTGTTTATGGTGTCCATTGCTGTGCAAAAGCTTTTACATTTAATTAGATCCCATTTGTTTAGTTTGTTTTTATTTTCATTACTGTAGGAGGTGGATCAAAAAGATCTTGCTGCAATTTATGTTAAAGAGAGTTCGGCCTATGTTTTCTTCTAAGAGTTTATAGTGTCCAGCCTTACATTTAGGTCTTTAATACATTTTGAGTTTATTTTTTTGTATGGTGTTAGGGAGTGTTCTAATTTCATTCATTTACATGTAACTGTCTTGTTTTCCCAGCACCACTTATTGAAGAAACTCTTTTCTTTACTGTATATTTTGGCCTCCTTTGTTATAGATTAATTGACCATAGGTGTGTGGGTTTATCTCTGGGCCTTCTATTCTTTTCCATTCATCTGTTTTTCTGTTTTTGTGCCAGTACAATACTGTTTGATTACTGAGGGTTGGAGTATAGTCTGAAGTCAGGGAGCTTGATTCCTCCATCTCCATTTATCTTTCTCAAGATTGCTTTGGTTATTTGGGGTCTTTTGTGTTTCCATACAAATGGTGAAATTTTTGTTCTAATTCTGTGAAAAATGCCCTTGATAATTTGATAAGGATTGCAGTGAATGTGTAGATTGCTTTGGGTAGTATAGTCATTTTCACAATACTGATTCTTCCAATCCAAGAACATGGTATATCTCTCCATCTGTTTGTGTTGTCTTTATAATTAATAATAATTATAATTATTAAAATAAATTAAAAAATCTTATAATTTTCTGCATAAATGTCTTTTGTTTCCTTAGGTAGGTTTATTCCTAGGTTTTTTATTCTTTTTGATGCAATGGTAAATGAGATTGTTTCCTTAATCTCTTTTTCTCGTCTTTCATTGTTAGTTTATAGGAATGCAAGAAATTTCTTTGTATTAATTTTGTATCCTTCAACATTACCAAATTCATTGCTGATCTCTAATAGTTTTCTGGTAACATCTTTAGGATTTTCTATGTATAGTATCATGTCATCTGCAAACAGTGACAGTTTTACTTCCTCTTTTCCAATCTGGATTCCATTTATTACCTTTTCTTCTCTAATTGCCATGGCTAGGACTTCCAAAACTATGTTGAATAATAATGGTGAGAGTGGACATCCTTGTTTCATTCCTGATCTTAGAGAAAATGCTTTCAGTTCTTCACTGTTGAAAATGATGTTTGCTGTCATATATGGCCTTTATTAAGTTAAGGTAGGTACCCTCTATGCCCACTTTCTGGAGGCATATTTTTTTTATCATAAATGGGTGTTAAATTTTGTCAAGCTTTTTCTGCATCTATTGAGATGATCATATGGTTTTTATTTTCAATTTGTTAATATGGTGTATCACATTGATTGATCTGCATATATTGAAGAATCCTTGCATCCCTGGGATAAATCCCACTTGATCATGGTGTATGATCTTTTGAATGTGTTGTTGGATTCTGTTTGCTAGTATTTTGTTGAGGATTTTGTGTCTATGTTCATCAGTAATATTGGTCTGTAAATTTCCTTTTTTGTGATGTCTTTTTCTGGTTTTGGTATCAGGATAATTGTGGCCTTGTAGAATGATCTTGGGAGTGTTCCTTCTTCTGCAATTTTTTGGAAAAGTTTGAGAAGGATGGGTGTTAGCTCTTCTCTAAATGTTTGATAGAATTCACCTGTGAAGCCATCTGGTCCTGGACTTTTGTTTGTTGGAAGATTTTTAACTGCAGGTTCAATTTCATTACTTGTGATTGGTCTGTTCATTTTTTCTATTTCTTCCTGGTTCAGTCTTGGGATGTTGTACCTATCTAGGAATTTGTCCATTTCTTCCAGGATGTCCATTTTATTGGCATATAGTTGCTTGTAGTAGTCTCTTATGACCTTTTGTATTTCAGTGGTCAGTTGTAACTTCTCATTTTTCATTTCTAATTTTATTGATTTGAGTCCTCTCCCTTTTTTTCTTGATGAATCTAAGGTTTATCAATTTTGTTTATCTTCTCAAAGAACTAGCTTTTAGATTCTTTGATCTTTGCTATTGCTTTCTTCGTTTCTATTTCATTTATATCTGCTCTGATCTTTATGATTTCTTTCTTTCTACTAACTTTTTTGTTGTTCTTCTTCTTTCTGTAGTTGCTTTAGGTGTAGGTGTTTGAGATTTTTCTTGTTTCTTGAGGTGGGATTGTATTGCTATAAACTTCCCTCTTAGAACTGCTTTTGCTGCATCCCATAGGTTGTGGGTCATCATGTTTTCATTGTCATTTGTTTTTAGGTATTTTTAATTTCCTCTTTGATTTCTTCAGTGATTTCTTGGTTATTTAGTAGCATATTGTTTAGCCTCCATGTGTTTGTGATTTTTTACAGTTTTTTTTGTAACTGATTTCTAATCTCATAATTTGTGGTCAGAAAAGATACTTGATATGATTTCAATTTCTGTAAATTTACTGAAGCTTGCTTTGTGGCCCAAGATGCGATCTATTCTGGGGAATGTTCTGTGTGCACTTGAAAAGAAAGTGTATTATTCTGTTTTCAGATGGAATGTCTTATAAATATCTATTAAGTCCATGTGGTCTAATGAGTCATTTAAAGCTTATATTTCCTTATTAATTTTCTGTCTGGATGATCTGTCCATTGGTGTAAATGGGGTGTTAAAGTGCCCCACTATTATTGTGTTATTGTTGATTATTCCTTTTGTGGCTGTTAGCATTTGCCTTATGTATTGTGGTGCTCCTTTATTGGGTGCAGCAATATTTACAATTGTTATATATTCTTCTTGGATTGATCCCTTGATCATTATGTAGTGTCCTTGTGTTTTGTAACAGTCTTTACTTTAAAGTCTATTTTTTTTTGATATGAGTATTGCTACTCCAGTTTTTTGGTTTTGGTTTTTTTTTATTCCCATTTGCATGAAATATTTATTTCTATCCCCTCACTTTCAGTTTGTATGTGTCCCTAGGTATGAAGTGGATATCTTATAGACAGCATATATACGGGTCCTGTTTTTGTATCCATTTAGTCAGTCTATGTCTTTTGGTTGGAACATTTAATCCATTTACATTTAAGGTAACTATTAATATGTATGCTCCTAAAGACATTTTCTTAATTGTTTTGGGCCTGTTCTTATAGGTCTTTTTTCTTCCCTTCCTCTTTTGTTCTATTCTCCTGTGTTTCTTAACTAGGGTACTTCCTTTAACATTTGTTGTAAAGCTGGTTTCATGGTGCTGAATTCTCTTAGCTTTTGCTTGTCTGAAAAGCTTTTGATTTCTTGATTGAATCTGAATGAGATCCTTGCTGGATAGAGTACTCTTGGTTGTAGGTTTTCCCCTTTCATCACTTTAAATATATCATGCCACTCCCTTGTGACCTGCAGAGTTTTTGCTGAAAAATCAGCTGATAACTTTATGGGGATTCTCTTGTATTTTAGTTATTGCTTTTCCCTTTTTGCTTTTAATATTTTTTCTTTGTATTTAATTTTTGTTAGTTTGATTTATATCTGTCTCAGTGTGTTCCTCCCTGGGTTTATCCTGTATGGGACTCTCTGCACTTCCTGGACTTCCTTCCCCATGTTAGAGAAGTTTTCAAGTATAATCTCTTCAAATATTTTCTCAGACCCTTTCTCTTTCTCTTTTTCTTCTTCTTCTGGGGCCCCTATACTTTGACTGTTGGTGCATTTAATGTTGTCCCAGAGATCTCTGAGACTGTCCTCATTCTTTTTTGTTGTTGTTGTTCTTTTTTCTTTATTCTGTTCTGTGGCAGAGATTTCCACCATTCTGTCTTCCAGGTCACCTATCCCTTCTTCTGCCTCAGTTATTCTGTTATTGATTCCTTCTAGTGTATTTTTCATTTCAGTTATTGTCTTATTCATCTTTGTTTGTTCTTTAGCTCTTCTAGGTCTTTGTTAAACTTTTCTTGCTTCTTCTTAATCCATGCCTCCATTCTATTTCTGAGATCTTGGATCATCTTTACTATCATTACTCTGAATTATTTTTCAGATACATTGCTTATCTCCTCTTCATTTAGTTGTTCTTGTAGGTTTTTATCTTGCTCCTTCCTCTGCAATATATTTCTTTGTTGTCTCATTTTGTCAGGCTTACTGTGTTTGTGGTCTCCTTTCCACCGACTGCAGCATCATATTTCTTCCTGCTTCTGGTGTCTGCCCCCTAGTGGTTGAGCTTGATCCAGAGGCTTGTACTGTTATCCCCTTGATAGGGAGTTTGATTTGTGTTGTGGTGATCAGAGTCTACCCTAGATATTGAGCAGGGCCTCCCCTTTGCTCTGTGGTTGTCACCGCCCTGTCAGGGTCAGTGTCTGATCCCTATTTGTTGGGGTAGGGGTCCCCAGATCTGTTTCTTAGCTGTAATTCTGATCTGTGGTGTGAGGTAGGCAGGATTGGAGCACTCCCACTGGGAGAGAAGCCAATGAGTATTCCTTCTCTGGAGTTGTTCACCTGTGAATGTGCTCTGTTGTGTCCCCTTTCACCCATTGTTCAGGCTCACAAAGTATACTCTTATTGGCACTGCTCTCAGTCCCGCCTTAGCTGTGGGTATGCTGGCAATTGGCCCTGGTGAGCCTCAGGCATTGTTTTCTCCTTACCACCAGCACAGATTCACTGAAGTCAGTTCCCAGGACTGCAGTAGTCATGCACCTGGACCCACTGTGGGAGCTATGGAGGCAGCTTGGACTCTGGTGTGTCCCAACCCCCATGTATATGTACACACAGAGCCCATCCCAGCTGCAAGAGCACTTGTTCTTTCAGATGTTTTGCAGGTGCTAGATTTAAGAAGCCATCAGCAGAGGTGTAATTCTGCAATTTGCGCAGCCATGAGAAGAGATTTCAGCTCTTCTTCCTTAGTCACGCAGCCCCTGGGGCTCAGCTGCAGTTTCAGCCTCTCCTCTGGGCAGATTTCCTAGTGGGAGGAGCTATTTGCACCCTCCTGGACAGATCTTGGCACCCGCTTATGGATTTCCTACTAGGGAGTTATCCATGCCCTCCTGGGACTGCAGGGCAGGTCCCAGCATCCACTGGCAGATTTCTTAGTAGTGAAAGCTATCTGCATGCTCCTAGGACAGCAGGGTGGGTTCTGGCCCCCAGTGACAGACTTACTAGTCGTGGAAGATATCCACCTCCTCCCAGGACTGCAGGGTGGGTTCTGGCACCCACTGGCAGATTTCCTAATAGCAAGATATTTCTGTGCCCTCCCAGGACAACAGGGCAGGTCCCAGTACCCATTGGTGGATTTCCTAGTAGCGAAAATTTCCACATGCTCCCAGGACAGTGGGGCAGTTCACAGCACCCACTAGCAGATTTCATAGTGGGGAGAATTATTTGCACACTCCTGGGACAGCAGGGTGGGTTCTGGTACACACTGATGGATTTCCTAGTTGCAGAAGCTCTCAGCCCCTTCCCGGGACAGCATAGGCGGGTGCTGGGGTCCACTAGTGGAATTCCTAGTTGCTGGATCTGTCCACATCCTTCTGGGTCACCAGGGGCAGGTCCTGTGGTCTGCTGGCACAATTCCTAGTGGGGAAAGCTGTCTGTGCCCTTCTGGGACAGCAGGGGCGGGGTCTGGTGTCTGCCCATGGGTCCGGAAGAGGCCGCCAGTGCCCACCTCTGGAGCCCAAGGTGGTGACAGTGACTGGCGACTGCCCCTGGAGCTCCTGTAGGTGGTGCCCTGTTGCCTGGGAGTGCTCACAGGGAAAGAATTTCTTATGGTGGTCCCACCCCTCTCCTCGTGCACCTCCCAATAATGGTGCCTTACCTCTCTGGTGAGCCCAGGCTTCTTCCTAGTACAACTTCAGTTGCCACAGCCCAACCTCTTCAGGTTGTTTCTGCACCTAACCCTGGTCCTCTCCCTGGGATTGAGCTTCAGAGTCTACCCGTTAGCACACCCCCGCCCCCCAACTGACAGAAGAGTATCTCAGGTTGGGGAGCACAAGGTGGTGGGCCTGACCCTCTGTGCAGGTTACTCTCCATTTTGCTTTTCACAAACCGGTTGCTGCTCTCCCCTCTTAGGCTCCAAACTACCCCTCCATCCAGTCTAATCTCTCCTCTAGTTAGGAGACTTCCCAAGTTGCAGGAAGCTTTCCTCCTCCAGAGCTCCCTCCCTGGGGCGCAGTCCCCATCCTGTTTCCTTCTTTTTCTTTTTCCTTTTATTCTACCTCGTTACATGGAGGTTTTCCTGTCTTTTTGGACATCTGAGATCTTGGCAGTCAGTAGCTGTTCTGTGTGAATCGCTCTACTTGTAGATGCATTTTCAGTGTTTCTGTGGAGGGAGGTGAACTCTGCTTCCTACTCCTCCACCATCTTGATCCTGACCCTTCACCTCTGGATCTTCTTCAAGGTCTTCATTTTGTAGCAGTATTGGAGTAAAACAATGATTATCTATAAACAACATAAGAATTCAAATGGCATGGTTAAAGATCTGATTACAATGCAATTGAGAAGAAACTTGTTTTTTTCTGTGACATACAAAATTTTGTATATAGATAAGGACTAGAGTTATGACTGATAACATTGTACCAAGACATATCAGATTTTTAGGGATTCCATATAAATTTTGGCATATCTATATTAATGACATTTACCCACACAATGTAACCTAAGAAGTTTTTATCACCACTTAGTTGACAATGTTTCCATGTAATTTAACACACCAGATAAACTTAATTAGTTTAATAGCTCTCTGTGGGGTGCTTTGAGAGCCTTTGGAAGCAGCCCAAAGTTAGCTGGACGTCAAAAGAATTTTATTTAGAATTTGGCTTGGGGAAGTTTGTCAAAAGGACCAAAAGGTTTAAAACACATGGTCAAATAGAGTCATAGGTAAATGTGAGACAATATTTATTCATTCAACCAAAGTGAAAATAGAAGATTTTAAAGGCAAAGACAGATCATTAGAAGGCAAAGAAAGTCACAATCTGTTAACAAAAGTAGTTCAACTTTCCAAGAAAACTTTGTTCTCTTACAGAGACAATATTTCTGAAATATTGTCTGCAACAAACAGACAGGGTGGGCTGCTCAGACCCATTCTCTTTCTCTTTTTCTTCTTCTTCTGGGGCCCCTATACTTTGACTTTTGGTGCATTTAATGTTGTCCCAGAGATCTCTGAGACTGTCCTCATTCTTTTTTTTCGTTCTTTTTTCTTTATTCTGTTCTGTGGCAGAGATTTCCACCATTCTGTCTTCCAGGTCACCTATCCCTTCTTCTGCCTCAGTTATTCTGCTATTGATTCCTTCTAGTGTATTTTTCATTTCAGTTATTGTCTGGGTCAGTTCTCAATGACATCTTTGGTCCTGGACTCTGAGTCACCTCTTCCTGCAGGCTCATCTCTTCCATGGGCAGAGGTCAGGTATGAGGGGTTCCTGAAAAGAGAGGTGACATCAGAATAATACACAGGGTGTCAGTGACACTAACAGGAATGAGAGATGGGATTTGGAGGTCCCTCAGCTCTAAGGACCATGTTGCAGCATCTCAGCCCACCACACGTGTCCACTTTTCCTAGGCCTGAAGTACTATGTCCTGAAAACATGGGTGGAAAGAGATCTGAAGTGGCCTCTGTGACTGTACACAGTAAGAACCATGGGTTCTGGGGTGGAAATTCCAATCATAGAGATGAGGACTTGGGCTTCTACTCATAAGTTCAGGGAACCTCATTTCCTTTCCAAGACCCCTATCACTTTTGTTGACTTCGTTTTTTTGGCGGTACTTCAAGAGCACTGTGTGTTCCAAGGGTAAAGCACAATGACGAAAGGGCAGCCCAGATGACCCATTCAGGCACCACTGGGCTGGTTGTCGGGCCTGGGTCAGAACTATGTGATGGAACTTATTCTATTGGGTCCCACAGATGAGAAGCTTCCTGGGGAAACCACTCCCCACCCCAGACCCCAGGTTTGACCTGACCTACAAAAAACACTTCAGGTTTACCTGCATCCCTAATTTCTCTATATTCTGCCTAACTGAAGGTAAGTGCATGTTTCTGACATCAGAATTCATACTAAATATTATGCTGGCAAAGAAGACATACAGATGGCCAACAGGTACATGAAAGGGAGCTCAACAGCACTAATCAGGGCAATGCAAACGTAAACCTCAGTGAGATATCACCTCACACCTTTCAGAATGGTTGATATCAAAAAACAAAACAAACAAAACCAAGAGATAACAAGTATTGGGGGGGATGTGGAGAAAACAAGCCTTTGCATTCTTGTTGGGAACATAACAATGCAGCCAGTGTGGAAAACGTACGGTGGTTCCTCAAAAAATTAAATATAGAATTACCAAATTGTCAAGCAATTCCACTTCTGGGTATATAAATATAAAGGGAATGAAATCGCTCTCTCAAAAAGATATCTGCACCCCCCATGTTTGTTGCAGCATTATTTACAATAGCCAAGATATGGAAACAAACTACATTTCCATCAAGGATAATGGACAAAATGTGAATATATATATAATGCCTTCTTTTGTGGCATATATAGTTAGGGTTAGGGTTAGGGGAAATGAATAAAGGTGGTCCAAATGTATACTCTTCTAGTTATAAAATAATAAGTCATGAGGATGTAATGTACAGCATGGTGACAAAAGTTAACAATACTATATCTTGCATTTGAACACTGCTAAGAGAGTAGATCTTAAATGTTCTCACCACAAGAAAAAAATTTGTAACGATGACATGATGGATGTTAAGTAAATTTATTGTGATAATCTTTTTTGCAATATATACATGTATCAGATCATTCATTTGTACACATAAAACAAATACAATGTTATATGTCAATTATATTTCAATAAAACTGGAGAAATATTATTCTGGGAAATTATGGCAAAAGGAAGAGAGAAAAAAGAAATGAGAGAGACAAGGGTTTTACCATGAAGAAGACAGTAACAAATATTAGCACTTTTGATTGGTTTAGCTGTATAAACTAAGACAGGCAACTGAGAAGGAGCAGAGAGAGTGTGGCTGTGTCACCCTGTGCTCACCCTCACCACTCAGACCATACCAGGTGTGCTTGGGTGGTGTGTGCAGGATTATATAACAGTCAAACATGGAAAGAAGGGTCACCTAACTTTCTCACTGGTAGGGAAAAACCACTGCTTTCATTTCTGCTAAACTTTTTCCTAGCTCTGCAGTTCTCAGATTGTTGATCTCATGACTCCTTTATTTTCTTAAAATGTATTGAGGATTCCAAAGAGCTTTTGTGTATGTGGGTTATATCTACAACATTTTCAATATTAATTAAAGTGGGAGGGTGTTAAAAACTCATTTATTAATTCAATTATGCATAACAACTCCTAACCCATTTCGGGTGAATGTAAATAATACATTTTTACCAAAAGTAGTTATGTTTTCCAAAATTAAAAAAAAAACATAGCGTGAAGTGTCACATTTTAAAAAATATAATAGTTTTATTGGGATAAAATTTACATATCGTGCAATCCATCCAATTCAATCACACAGTTCAGTGTTTCTGAGCGTATTCACAGAAGTGCAGACACGTCACCACAATCTGAGAACACTTTCATCACACCCAAGTGAAACTCTGTACCCACTGAGAGTAATGCCCCATCTTCTCACAAACCTCTCAGGTCCTGACAACCACTGATGCACTGTCTGTCCTTGTGGATTTCCCCATTTGCACTGACCTTCATGTGAAGTCTGTTAGTCAGTCCTTTCCAACATTTAGGATGTCTGACAACTCAGTGGTGGTGGTGGTGGGGGGTCCTTCTGAGCCTCTCACCTGAGGGAACCTACCAATTGCTCACTGCCTGGAAGTAGGCAGTTTCTTCTCCCTGGCCCAGAACCGGGTTCACCAGCTTAAAAATAGGGAAAAGGGCAGTGACATTTACGTTTTCTGTGAAGGTTATTTGAAGAAGTGGATGAAAAGTGCCCACCTTGTGAGTGTTCAACAGAGATGTTTATGATTATCTTTGTTACTAATCTCTTTCTACAGCACCTCATTAATAAAGACAATTGAAAGGCTGGGAGTTAAAATGTCTGTTGAGTACAATCCAGCTTATCTCATTTTTTTTTTTTTACGGTACACGGGCCTCTCATTGCTGTGGCGTCTCCCGCTGCGGAGCACAGGCTCCGGACGCGCAGGCTCAGCGGCCATGGCTCAGGAGCCCAGCTGCTCCGCGGCATGTGGGATCTTCCCGGACCGGGGCACGAACCCGTGTCCCCTGCATCGGCAGGCGGACTCTCAACCACTGCGCCACCAGGGAAGCCCCAGCTTACCTCATTTTTATGCAAAGACTATTTATACCCAGGATAGAAATGGTAGCGAATGGAATCTTTTCAACAGATACCAAGATGGAGAACACCCTTCAAAGAATCCCAGTCTTGGTGGCCAGTGGTATATAAGAAATGTTTGGGCATCACGTTGAATGGGGGAAAGAGAGGCATGGAGAATTCTTTGGGGTTGAGGAAGGTTCTCACTTGCTTTGTGTCTTGAAATTTTAAAAGAATCTCCCTGTGATGCAGCCCAGTGTGGGAGTCATCCCTGAAAGTGACAGACACTTAAACACCAAATATAGCTTCTGAATTCTGTGAGGGAAATGGGTTGAAATTTGTGAACAGTGCTAAATATGAGGAGAAAAACAGAATTTTATTTCTGTGCTTAATGGCATTGCCTCAGTCAGAACCTGTGTTGAACTTAGCTAAGCTTGAGGAAACAGGAGTTATCAAAATATACTTGGGGCTTCCCTGGTGGCGCAGTGGTTGAGAGTCCGCCTGCCGATGCAGGGGACGCGGGTTCGTGCCCCGGTCCGGGAAGATCCCACATGCTGCGGAGCGGCTGGGCACGTGAGCCATGGCCGCTGAGCCTGCGCGTCTGGAGCCTGTGCTCTACGACGGGAGAGGCCACAGCAGTGAGAGGCCCGCGTACCGCAAAAAAAAAAAAAAAATTCCTCAAAATATACTTGGAAAGGGGCCAATGGGATTATGGTTTGGTTCGCAAAGTCCCTGGAAAATGGCTGGGGCTAATTGCCATCTGGGAATCATCCTCTTTGGGAAGAACCTAGAAGAAAATACTTCCTGGTAGCTGCTGCCATGATGAGGACAGGGTTATTTGCAACTGACCCATGTTTACTTTTTCCCTGGCTCCAAGTTCCCAAAGAGCCCACAGCGCCACCCTAGTGGCTCTTAGACTTGGAAATGTCCAAATTCCCAGGGCTGGGTGCCTCACTCTCCACTCACATTCTCAGATTGAGTGTTTTTAAGCCAATTTGCTGAGCTGAGCCCATCTTTCCGGGAAGTAAGGAGCTCAAAGATAACATTGTCTTCTCTTAGTTACTCCCTATAAATTTCTAGACTCCATCCAGAGAAAAAATTTTAATCTAAGCCTACCGAATAGGGAAGAAAACAAACATATTTTACACTGTTTGGGTCATTCACAGGGTCACTTAATGTACACTCAGCTGCATACTCCTCAGCCCCCATCCTTACTTCTCATTGTGATTATTACCTGACCACCATCAGAGAAGCCATGACTTAAGCCTGGAGGACCAACACATCCCCAGTTGCATTTCTCTTGCTCTTTGATCAGTTCATGATCTGCTACGTTACCCACATAATACTTAAATGGCAACTTGACACAAGGACTTTTTTTTTTAACCTTTTTATTGGAGTATAATTGCTTTACAATGCTGTGTTAGTGTCTGCTTTATAACAAAGTGAATCAGCTATACATATACATATATCCCCATATCTCCTCCTTAGGACTTCTTTATATTGGGGCTTTGCGGGGAAAGAAACCACTGTTTTTAGAAAGTTTTAAAAATTCTGGGACATTTTGATTACTTTGATCTGCCTGAAGATCCCCCAACAATAATGCTTTTGGTATTATTATTCTCATTCAGGAAGAGATTAAACCCTTCCTGTCTCACATGCAGAGCTACAACTGTCCATATTAGTAAAACTCAGTGTTTGTGGAGTGAATCAGGAATGATTCCTTGACTCTCTTGCCGCCCCCACCCCCCATTCTTTCTCTTTCTTGAATGAATATCTGATTCAGTCAACTCATCTGAAGAAAGACAAAGATCCAATCAGGATTAACCTGATGGACAGTCTAGAATCTAATTATGTATAACTTTCTGATTGGAAGATAGTAGTTGAAAAGGGGGATGATGTGATTAGAAAGTTCTACAAAAGCCTCAGGTACCAAAGAAGAGATGCAGAATTTTCTTGCTCTGGTGTCACTGCCTGGGCTCTCCAACAGAACTGAGGTCTGAATACCCTGCCAATCACATCAGAGCTGGTAAGTTAACAATCTCAGTTAAGGACACCCAAATCTCATCTATGGTAATCTGGTCTTGAATGATGACATGCAGCTAGGGATGGCAGGGAGATTTTCCTTTTTCTTCCTTTTCAATGAATGGATTAAATGTTTTTGTTTTGCCTCTAAGTGTAGCTTTGCCTTAATACCAAACATTTTGATCTGCACTTTGATGTATATCATTTTAAAATATCTTAACCAACAAGATTTACTTTTGAATGACAAACATCTATCTATTTGGAATTTTATTTCTTGACATTTAAAATATTTAGTTTGTGCACAAATGACACTCATATTAAGGGTATCTCCTTAATCTTTCCCAACCAGGTTAACTGTGGAAACTGAAGATGGAGGCTGTGTTGGTCCACAGAGCTCTCCTATTCCCATAGTCTTAGGACATTAAGTGATGGTCTGAGAGTTTGCCCCCAAAAAAGATTGGGGTCAGCTTTCAGGCTCATGATTCCCACCTCCCAGCAAGACATAAATAAGCAAAGAAATGGATGGAAATGGACAGGCTACTGGTTGATATTTCCATCTCCATCGTACTTGTGAGACTCTTCTTATGGTGCCAGAAGGGGCAGAGCTATGACTTTGTGTTAACAGAGACCAGAGTGGAATTCGGATAAACAGAGGCTCTTCCACTGCTGCTGGAGCAGTGACCTTGGCCCTGAATTGGTTCCTCTGAAGGGTAAGGGGACACATGAAGTTCTGCTCATGCTTGGCTTGAGAAGGATGACTTATCCCTGCAAATATTCACAGGATTCCTTCTGGAGCAGAGTCAACATGAGTGTCTGGAACCCACTCAGACTCCTGGACCTGGCAGCAACGGGTCTGCTGAGGGATGAGACCTCAGTCATCTCCATTGTGGAGTATCTGCCCACCGAGCTCTTCCCACCACTGTTCATTTTGGCCTTCTATGGGAGACACAGTGAGGCCCTGAAGGCCATGGTGCAAGCCTGGCCCTTTGTCCGCCTGCCTCTGGGGGGTCTGATGCAGACGCCTCACCGGGGGACCTTACAAGCAGTGTTGGACGGTATTGATGTCCTAGTTGCCCAGCAGGATCGCCCCAGGTGAGTCTGATCCAGGTATCCTGGTAGAGTCCTAGACATCCTTGAGAGGCAGCTGGTGTCATAAGAGTGGATGGCCGGTTGATGGACTAGAGGCTTCTGATGATGCCAAATGAAGAGGCTCAGAGGCCTTGGCTATTGCTGAGTTCCAGAAATGTAGGAGTACCTAAGATGAAAGGGCACTTGAAGGAACATGTCCCCACATCTTTCTAGTGATGCTTAAGGTACTAGAAGTGGAGAACCAGGAAGGATGGAAGTGGAAACAAGATGGAGGAAGGTGAGGCGGAGAGGGAAGAAGAGGGCAAGGCAGCAGGTGATGTCAGGGATGAGAAGTAAAAGCTCGGGTGGGAAACGAGTGCTGCCTAAATGCTGAGACTGTGGTTTCATTATGTGTGGCTCTTAAGCCATCGCTGCCAATCTGCTGTTTCCCCACAGGAGGTGCAGGCTGCGGGTGCTGGATTTAAGGCATACTGGGCAGTATTTCTGGAGAATGTGGTCTGGATCCAGTTACCACGTGCACTCAAGCTCACTGATGGCACAAGTGGCTGAGGACAGGTCAAGAACAAAGCAGCCGTTAGCTCTGTTGGAGGTGTTTGTAGAACTTCACCTCAAGGAAAGTAACCTGGATGAATTCCTCATCTACCTTATCCGGTGGGTGGAGCAGAGAAAAGGTTCCATACACCTGTGCTGTAAGAAGCTGAAGATTGTTTCAATGCCCACAGAAAACATCAAGGAAGTCCTGAGTAGGGTGCAGTTGGACTGTATCCAGGAGGTGCAAGTGAATTGCACCTGGCATCTGTCCACCCTGGCCATGTTTGCTCCTCTCCTGGGCCAGATGAGTAACGTGCAGAGACTCCTTCTCTCCCATGTCTACCTGTCTGCCTTTGAGGAGCAGCAGCAGCAGCATGTTTTCCAATTTACCTCTCAGTTCCTCAGGCTGCACCACCTCCGGGATCTCCGTATGGAATCTCCCTCCTTTCTTGAAGGCTGCCTGGACCAAATGCTCAGGTAAGTGTGGCCACACTGGCTGAATAACAATAAACACAATAGAATGTGAATGCATTGTCTCCTTTGCTGCTCTATCTTTTTTTTTTTGTTTTGCAGTACGTGGGCCTCTCACTGTTGTGGCCTCTCCCGTTGTGGAGCACAGGGTCCGGACGTGCAGCCTCAGTGGCCATGGCTCACGGGTCCAGCCGCTCTGCGGCATGTGGGATATTCCCGGACCGGGGCATGAACCCACTTCCCCTGCATCGGCAGGCGGACTCTCAACCACTGCGCCACCAGGGAAGCCCCAGCTGCTCTATCTTGAAGTGTGGTATAACATACCACACAAATCAAGGTAGAGGGCTAAACTGGCAGAGAGGCTCTGGAAAAGGACACCATGGTACAGATTAGACCATTCAGATCTATCAATGGAGATTTTGTGATTTCTGCCTTAAGAAGAGATATCTATCTTTAATCAGATGACCTAGTAAAATATGTAAGCTGACCTGAACATTTTTAAAGAGAAGCTCTGTGCTCACCCGTTTAGTGACCACAGTGAGCCTGTCTCAAATTCATTTCAGCAAAAGTTGTGCTGTGCTCCAGATAAGGTAATTAACATATGGGAAACGCATGATTCTGGAGAGGATGGTTAAGGAGCTAGAGCCAAAAGGATTATAAAAAGGTGTAGGTGGGCTTCCCTGGTGGCGCAGTGGTTGAGAGTCCGCCTGCCGATGCAGCGGACACGGGTTCGTGCCCCGGTCCAGGAAGATCCCACATGCCGCGGAGCGGCTGGGCCTGTGAGCCATGGCCGCTGAGCCTGCCCGTCCGGAGCCTGTGCTCCGCAACACGAGAGGCCACAACAGTGAGAGGTCCGCGTACCGCAGAAAAAAAAAAAGGGGGGGTAGGTGATTTGCAGGTGATGCAGGGGTGTAAGTGAACCCCTGTAGACTGGAAAATCACAGTTGATGATTTGGGAACTTGTACAGGTTGGTTTTCTATGCTTATCACCCAGGACTGTCACTTGGCCTGAGATATAGGTGCTAGGGGCCCAAGCATGGACTGAAGGAACCTGAGTTGAAAGCATTTTTTTTCGTGTCTCCCAATATTAAAATTCAGTGGTGCCAATTGATTGAAACTCTGTGTAAGACTCTCCTCTGAGCATGTTTTAGTCCACGCCGTAATCTTCATTCATCCTCATAAGGAAGTAGAGTAAATTTTATTCTGCTTGACAGATGAGGAAAGAGATTTCAAGATTCTGTGAACTTGACCCAGTCACACAAGGAAGATGAAAGGACTCAGGCTAAAATAAGATTGGGTATTCTGGGTATTGACCTTTATCTGATGGTCAGAACAACCTTGACCTTGGGCTTTTCTCTCACCTGGAGTTTACCTGCCACTCCAGTTTTCAAGACCTAATTCATTGGTTTCTCTCCAGCTGCCTGAAGACCCCCTTGGACAACCTCTCAATAACCAACTGCCGGCTGACAGATTCAGACTTGCTCCATCTGTCCCAGTGCCCGAACATCAGTCAGCTAAAAGGCCTGGATCTGAGTGGTGTCACTCTGACCAACTTTAGTCCTGAGCTCCTCCAAGTTCTGCCGGAGAAGGTTGCAGCCACACTCCAGGAACTGGACTTAGGTCTGTGTGGGATCATGGACCCCCAAGTTGAGGCCATCCTGCCTGCCCTGAGCCACTGTTCTCAGCTCAGGACCTTCAGCATGTGTGGGAACCTCCTCTCCATGGCCATCATGGAGAAGCTGCTGCAACATACCTCCGGGCTGCTCAGTTTAAGTCAAGAGCTGTATCCTGCCCCTCGGGAGAGTTACAGCCCTCAGGGACATTTCCACCCAGAGAGACTTGTCCAGCTTCAGGCTGGGCTGTTGAAGATTCTTAGAGACTTAGGACGTCCCAGGACCATCTGGATTAGCTCCAGCCCCTGTCCTTACTGTGGAGAAAACACATTCTATCATCCTGAGCCTGTTGTATACAGCTATAATACCCCTGCCTAATTGGTATTCTGCCTAGTTCTCTATCAAAAACTTTCTTCTGAGCACCTGGACTGTGAAATCTAGGCAAAGCTGCATCCTGAAGGGAAAATTGACCCATGGTTTCCAACATGTGATCAATGTGAACGGGGAAAGGAAAGGTGATCCAGCAAGGGTGCAGGATTGCAGGGGGAAATCTTGACTCAGGTAGTTGATGGGACATTCAGGAATATGAGTTTATAGAGTCTGAAATATTGATCTAAATTTCTGGAAGGAAGTTCAGGCTTGAGATACACATGTTGGAGTTATCCCTGGGTGGATGGCTGTAAATAAATGGTCAGAAATAAAGAGACCCCCAGTGTAAACCGACTGCTGCCCCCCATGATGTATTATTCTGTTTTTGCAGTTCATACCTCAGTCATCTTCAGTTACTGGTTAAAAAAAAAAAAAAGGCACTGAGTTGTCTATAATCTGAAACCTTACCCTTCCCGCAAATTCTTTTTTCTATCTGGGGCATCTCTTACTGCATTGCTTATTTCTGTGGCTGTTCAGTGGGTTAATAAACACAACAAGGGGAACATACTCAGTGGCCAATGAGCCAATAGCATGAAGAGTTCTTGGCAGGGTCCTCACTGCTGGCTCAGGCCATGATCCTGGACATGAGCAGTCCTCACGGTTCTCCTGGTGGGTTCTTTAGTCTCAGTTTCTGGTCTTTGTATGTGCTGGGAAAAAGCTTCACTACACAAGGCAATGCCCATGGTTCTGGAAGGTGTATCTATACAGCTAAGCTGAGCCTCTGGTCCTCACCAACCCATACCTGTCATGGGTGGGTAGTGGTCCTTCTTGAATTAATCTAGTTGTGGTCAGTATAGACATCCAAATTCCTTTTAGCAAAAATTTAAAACCACGTAGGCATGTAACATGTTTTTAGTATTTTTATAGTGTGTTAAAAATTATACCATTTGGGCTTTCCTGGTGGCGTAGTGGTTGAGAATCTACCTGCTAATGCAGGGGACACGGGTTCGAGTCCTGGTCTGGGAGGATCCCACATGCCGCGGAGCAACTAGGCCCGTGAGCCACAACTACTGAGTCTGCGCGTCTGGAGCCTGTGCTCCGCAGCAAGAGAGACCACGATAATGAGAGGCCCGCACACCGCGATGAAGAGTGGCCCCTGCTTGCCACAACTAGAGAAAACCCTCGCACAGAAACGAAGACCCAACACAGCAAAAATTAATTAATTAATTAATAAACTCCTACCCCCAACATCTTCTAAAAAAAAAAATTATACCATCTGGGGGGACTAGTTCATGTCAGTTAGAGATTGACTATATTCCCTTAATACCTCCTGACTCTCCCTGTTATGGAAAACTGGCATAGAATGTTTTGACATCAGCATATCAAGATATATATCAAATACCTGTTATATACCTCATACAACTCATAGTCTGCTGTCTCCATCATCAGTTTCATGTCCTTGGATTCAACCAACTTCAGATGGTTTAGTGCTATATTTACTATCGAAAAATATCTTCATGTAAGTGGACCCAAGCAGTTCAAACCCATGTTTCCAGTGTCAGCTGTATATATAGCTATGTATTAAAGGGAGTTATTATGGGAATGGGCTTACGTGGTTCCAGAGGCTGAGAAGTCCCACAGTCTGCTGTCTGTACGCTAGACAACCAGCAAAGCTGATGGTATAACTCAGACCAAAGTTTAAGGCTGAAAAATGGTGGAACTGACAGTGTTATTCCAAGTCTGAGGCTGAAGGCCTGAGAACCAGAGGACCCCTGGTGTAAGTTCAGAGTATGAAGGCTCTAGAGCCACAAGCTTCAATGTTCATGGGCAAGAAGAGAGAGTAGGTGAGAATTGGATTTCTTGTTCCATTCAGGCCCCCAAAGTATAGGATTATGCCCACCCACATTGGTGAAGGCTGATCTCTTCCCTCAGTCTATGGATTAAAATGCTAATCTCTTCCAGAAACACCCTCCCAGACACACCCAGAATTATTGTTTTACCAGATATCTGGGCATTCCTTCACCAAGGTGACTCAAAATTAACTATCACAGTCGCCCTAAACCAAAGGCACCAAAATGAAGACTCCTCGTTACAAAATAAAAAACTGGTGTTATTGGCTCAGGAGAGGAATAGGATATAAGGGTGGGAGGACTTTAGGCAAGGGCCTCATTTTTCTCATAATATGAAGAGACAATGGAGCACACTCAAGTTACAGGATTTCAGTACGAATCGATGAGACAATGTTAGTTGGTGGCCTGGCATAGGACCTGACATGTAGTAAGAGTTCAGCAGTAGGGTGTTTCTCTTGTTTTTTCCTCCTGGTGGACACACCCACTATCTTCATCCTCTAGTTTACCCTCTATTCCTGACAACCTCAAGGAGAGCAGAATCCAGGGTGTGAAGTGGGACTCAGCTTATACCTGTGGCACCAAAGAATCCTGATTCACCCAGGGTGCTTCAGCAGCCAGTGCAGAGAGGGGGACAGAGAAGAGACTGGATTCATCTCTAGTGATTATTAGGTAGACATTCTGAGCCTCAGAACTTATAGGCACCTACTGGTAGACCAGACCAGAGGATATAAATTAGTTTTGCAAGCAGAACTATATAATTCAGTATTTTAAAAAAATCTTGAAACCGCTATGTGGCATTTTGGGGGGCTCTGAAGAGCTCGGGTCCATTATGTCCTCCATGCAGAAAGAATTCAGTGAGAGGCAAAGTGATAGATAAGAAGTGATTTATTAGAATAGGATGCTTATGAGGCTTATAAGTGGGTGGGCAACAGGGTGCTGCCCTGGAGAACTTAGTGGGCTACAGTTTAATAATCAAAGGAAAAGTGGGGAGGAAGAAAAGATGACCTTCTTCTTCATTCCTGAGTAGATGTCATGCCTCCATCATCAGCTCCTCCTCCAGGTTGGACAGGGGAGTTTTCTTTTTCCTACAAGGTCAAGCCTGGACTGTCATGGTACTATGGAAAAATTATTTTAGGTCTCAGTACAATGAGGGTCTTTCACTTTGAAATGCCACCTTTCCATAAATTATTGTTTTTCATGTGGGTAGAGAGCATGTCCTAGGGGCCATTAACTTACTGAGCTCACTGGGCAGGATGTGGGTCTCATGCCACCATTTTTTTATTGTTTGGGGGCATGGCTCATGTTTCCGTCACATGGTTTTGTTGCTAAGCATGCGTGCTTGGTTTTGTGGTCAAGCAAACCTGTTTTCTTAAGTGATCATTAACTTACAGGGGTTCCCCGTATATATTTTTTTTACTTAATCCCCTAGTGGGATTAACTATTTAATTACCTACTTTGTCCCTTTACTTTGTCCCTATCAATATTATATTATGTAAATGCTAGTTGAGTAAATAATTACACTGTGATTTCTATAAATAATAAAGTTATAAATGTTCCTTAAAAATTATAAAGTATCCTTTATCAAAGATAAGGTGACCATATGTGCATGGGCTTATCTCTGAGCTTTCTATCCTGTTCCATTGATCTATATTTCTGTTTTTGTGACAGTACCATACTATCTTGATTACTGTAGCTTTGTAGTATAGTCTGAAGTCAGGGAACCTGATTCCTCCAGCTCCATTTTTCTTTCTCAAGATTGCTTTGGCTATTCGAGGTCTTTTGTGTTTCCATACAAATTGTGAAATTTTTTGTTCTAGTTCTGTGAAAAATGCCAGTGGTAGATTCATAGGGATTACATTAAGTCTGTAGATTGCTTTGGGTAGTAGAGTCATTTTCACAATGTTGATTCTTCCAATCCAAGAACATGGTATATCTCTCCATCTGTTTGTATCATCTTTAGTTTCTTTCATCAATGTCTTATAGTTTTCTGCATACAGGTCTTTTGTCTCCTTAGGTAGGTTTATGCCTAGGTATTTTATTCTTTTTGTTGCAGTAGTAAATGAGAGTGTTTTCTTAATTTCACTTTCAGATTTTTCATCATTAGTGTATAGGAATACAAGAGTTTTATGTACATTAATTTTGTATCCTGCTACTTTACAAAATTCATTGATTAGCTCTAATAGTTTTCTGGTAGCATCTTTAGGATTCTCTATGTATAGTATCGTGCCATCTGCAAACAGTGACAGCTTTACTCCTTCTTTTCCAATTTGGATTCCTTTCATTTCTTTTTCTTCTCTGATTGCTGTGACTAAAACTTCCAAAACTATGTTGAATAATAGTGGTGAGAGTGGGCAACATTGTCTTGTTCCTGATCTTAGTGGAAATGGTTTCAGTTTTTCACCATTGAGGATGATGTTGGCTGTGGGTTTGTCATATATGACCTTTATTATGTTGAGGAAAGTTTCCTCTATGCCTACTATCTGGAGGGTTTTTTATCATAAATCGGTGTTGAATTTTGTCGAAAGTTTTCTCTGCATCTATTGAGATGATCATATGGGTTTTCTCCTTCAATTTGTTAATATGCTGTATCACATTGATTGATTTGCATATAGTGAAGAATCCTTGCATTCCTGGGGTAAACCCCACTTGATCATGGTGTATGATCCTTTTAATGTGCTGTTGGATTCTGTTTGCTAGTATTTTGTTGAGGATTTTTGCATTTATGTTCATCAGTGATATTGGTCTATATTTTTCTTTATTTGTGACATCTTTGTCTGATTTTGGTATCAGGGCGATGGTGGCCTCGTAGAATGAGATTGGGAGTGTTCCTCCCTCTGCTATATTTTGGAAGAGTTTGAGAAGTATAGGTGTTAGCTCTTCTCTAAATGTTTGATAGAATTCGCCTGTGAAGCCATCTGGTCCTGGGTTTTTGTTTGTTGGAAGATTTCTAATCACAGTTTCAATTTCAGTGTTTGTGATTGGTCTGTTCATATTTTCTACTTCTTCCTGGTTCAGTCTCAGAAGGTTGTGCATTTCTAAGAATTTGTCCATTTCTTCCAGGTTGTCCATTTTATTGGCATAGAGTAGCTTGTAGTAATCTCTCATGATCCTTTGTATTTCTGCAGTGTCAGTTGTTACTTCTCCTTTTTCATTTCTAAATCTGTTGATGTGTGTCTTCTCCCTTTATTTCTTGATGAGTCTGGCTAATGGTTTATCAATTTGTTTATCTTCTCAAAGAACCAGCTTTAGTTTTATTGATCTTTGCTATCATTTCCTTCATTTCTTTTTCATTTATTTCTGATCTGATCATTATGGTTTCTTTCTTTCTGCTAACTTTGGTGTTTTTTTTTTTTTTTTTGTTCTTCTTTCTCTAATTGCTTTAGGTGTAAGGTTAGGTTGTTTATTTGAGGTGTTTCTTCTTTCTTGAGGTAGAATTGTGTTGATATAAAATTCCCTCTTAGAACTGCTTTTGCTGCATCCCATAGGTTTTGAGTCATCATTGTTTTCATTTTCATTTGTCTCTAGGTATTTTTAAATTTCCTCTTTGATTTCTTCAGTGATCTCGTGGTTATTTAGTAGTGTATTGTTTAGCCTCCATGTGTTTGTATTTTATACAGTTTTTTTCCTGTAATTGATATCTAGGCTCATAGCATTGTGGTCAAAAAAGGTATTTGATATGATTTCAATATTCTTAAATTTACCAAGGCTTGATTTGTGACCCAAGATATGATCTATCCTGGAGAATGTTCCATGAACACTTGAGAAGAAAGTGTATTCTGTTGTTTTTGGATGGAATGTCCTATAAATATCAATTAAGTCCATCTTGTTTAATGTGTCATTTAAAGCTTGTGTTTCCTTATTTATTTTCATTTTGGATGATCTGCGCATTGGAGAAAGTGGGGTGTTAAAGTCCCCTACTATTATTGTGTTACTGTCAATTTCCCCTTTTATGGCTGTTAGCATTTGCCTTATGTATTGAGGTGCTTCTATGTTGGGTACATAAATATTTACAATTGTTATATCTTCTTCTTGGATTGATCCCTTGATCATTATGTAGTGTCCTTCTTTGTCTCTTGTAATAGTCTTTGTTTTAAAGTCTATTTTGTCTGATATGAGAATTGCTACTCCATCTTTCTCTTGATTTCCATTTGCATGGAATAGCTTTTTCCATCCCTTCACTTTCAGTCTGTATGTGTCCCTTGGTCTGAAGTGGGTCTTTTGTAGAGAGCATATATACGGGTCTTGTTTTCGTATCCATTCAGCCTGTCTACTCTTTTGGTTGGAGCATTTAATCCATTTACATTTAAGGTAATTATTGATATGTATGTTCCTATTCCCATTTTCTTAATTGTTTTAGGTTTGTTATTGTGGGTCTTTCCCTTCTCTGGTGTTTCCTGCCTAGAGAAGTTCCTTTAGCATTTGTTGTAAAGCTGGTTTGGTTGTGCTGAATCCTCTTAGCTTTTGCTTGTCTGTAAAGGTTTTAATTTCTCCATCAAATCTGAATGAGATCCTTGCTGGGTAGAGTAATCTTGGTTGTAGGTTTTTCCCTTTCATCACTTTAAATATGTCCTGCCACTCCCTTCTGGCTTGCAGAGTTTCGGCTGAAAGATCAGCTGTTAACCTTATGGAGATTCCCTTGTATATTATTTGTTTTTTTTCCCTTGCTGCTTTTAATATTTTTTCTTTGTAGTTAATTTTTGATAGTTTGATTAATATATGTCCTGATAAAGGAGACAAAAATATACAGTGGAGAAAAGATAGCCTCTTCAATATGTAGTGCTGGGAAAACTGGACAGCTTCATGTAAAAGAATGAAATTAAAACACTCCCTAAGACAATACACAATAATAAACTCAAAATGGATTAAAGACCTAAATGTAAGGCCAGACACTATCAAACTCTTAGAGAAAACATAGACAGAACACTCTATGACATAAATCACAGCAAGATACTCTTTGACCCAACTCCTAGAGAAATGGAAATAAAAACAAAAATAAACAAATGGGGGGCTTCCCTGGTGGCGCAGTGGTTGAGAGTCTGCCTGCCGATGTAGGGGACACACGTTTGTGCTCCGGTCCGGGAAGATCCCACATGCCACGGAGCAGCTGGGCCTGTGAGCCATGGCTGCTGTGTCTGTGCGTCCGGAGCCTGTGCTCTGCAACGGGAGAGGCCACAATGGTGAGAGGCCCGCGTACTGCAAAAAAACCACAAAAAACTAAAAACAATAAACAAATGGGACCTAATGAAACTTAAAGCTTTTACACAGCAAAGGAAACCATAAACAAGACAAAAAGGCAACCCTCAGAATGGGAGAAAGTATTTGCAAATGAAGCAACTGACAAAAGATTAATATCCAAAATTTACAAGCAACTCATGCAGCTCAATATCAAGAAAACAAACAACCCAATCCAAATATGGGCAGAAGACCTAAACAGGCATTTCTCCAAAGAAGATATACAGATTGCCAACAAACACATGAAAGAATGCTCAACATCACTAATCATTAGAGAAATGCAAATCAAAATGGCAATGCGATATCATATCACACTGGTCAGAACGGCCATCATAAAAAATCTACAAACAATAAATGCTGGAGAGGGTGTGGAGAAAAGGGAACCCTCTTGCACTGTTGTTGGGAATGTTAACTGTTACAGCCACTGTGGAGAACAGTATGGTGGTTCCTTAAAAAATAGAAATAGAACTACCAAATGACCCAGCAATCCCACTACTGGGCATATACCCTGAACAAACCATAATTCAAAGAGTCATGTACCACAATGTTCATTGCAGCTCTATTTACAATAGCCAGGACATGGAAGCAACCTAAGTGTCCATTGACAGATGAATGGATAAAGAAGATGCAGCACACATATACAATGGAATATTACTCAGCCATAAAAAGAAACGAAATTGAGTTATTTGTAGTGAGGTGGTTGGACCTAGAGTTTGTCATACAGAGTGAAGTCAGAAAGAGAAAAAACAAATACCACATGCTAACATATATACATGGAATCTAAAAAAAAAAGAAAAAAAAAGATGAAGAGCCTAGGGGCAAGACGGGTATAAAGACCCAGACCTACTAGAGAATGGCCTTGAGGACATGGGGATGGGGAAGGGTAAGCTGGGACAAAGTGAGAGAGTGGTAGTGTTTATATGGACATACATATATACATTACCAAATGTAAAATAGATAGCTAGTGGGAAGAAGCCGCATAGCACAGGGAGATCAGCTCAGTGCTTTGTGACCACCTAGAGGGGTGATATAGGGAGGGTGGGAGGGAGACGCAAGAGGGAGGAGATATGGGGATATATGTGTATGTATAGCTGATTCACTTTATTATACAACAAAGTGAATACAACAACTTGGATACATGCAGAAACTAACACATCACTGTAAAGCAATTATACTCCAATAAAAATGTTAAGAAAAAAAATTATAATGTAAATTTAATACTTTTAAAGAATGAATGTTTACTTCTAGGAAAAGTTTAACTTGATTTGGAGCCTCTAAACAAATGAGACTTTAAAACTGATTTTAAACATTAATGAACAAGAATGGTTTCTTCTTTAAAAAAATTAGAATAATAAAATTTTAGGGCTGGAAAGTTTACAATTATATTTTTTTACAGTAGACTTTATTTCTTGGGGGAGTTTTAGGTTCATCTTGAAAATGAGCAGAAAGTACAAAGAGTTCCCATTTAACTGCTACCCCACCACATGTACAGCCTTCAGGACTATAAACTTCCCTCACCAGGTTGGTACATTTGTTACATTGATGAACCTACATTGACACATCATTATCAGCCAAAGTCCATAGTTTACAATAAGGTTCACTCTTAGTGGTGTAGTTTCAATGGGTTTTGGCAATCATATAATGAGATATATCCATCATTATCATATCATAGAGAGAAATTTCACTGCCATAAAAGTCCTATTTGCTCTTTTTCATCTCTCCCTCTCCCCCATTCCCTGGCAACCACTGATCTGTTTTGCTGTCCCCAGAGACTGGTCTTTTCCACAATGTCACATAGTTGGAATCATACAATATGTAGCCTTTTCTGATAGGCTTCTTTGAATTATTAATACAAATTTAAGGTTCCTCCAAGTATTTTCATGGTTTGATAACATACCATTGTCTGAAAATAGTGCAGTTTATTTATTCATTTACCAACTGAAGGACATCTTAGTTGCTTCCAAGTTTTGGCAATTATGAGTAAAGCTGTTATAAGCATCTGTGTGCACATTTGTTGTGGACATAAGGTTTAAACTCATTTGGGTAGCTACCAGGGAGTGAGATTGCTGGATTGTATGATTAGGGTGCGTATTACAATTAGTTACCTTGACAATCTCACCTGTTAGAGGTTGTCCCATAAAGGGCAGGTACTGTGTCTCTCACACTGTGGTAGTATAGCTGAACACAAAGCCTGAACTGCATGGTGTGTGGAAATCTTTAACATCAGTTTATAGCCAAATGATACTTTTCACTGAAATGCAGATTTGTGCAAAATCAACATTTTCTGGCTACTAATAACGTAGATAAGTTGATATGGAAGAAATAGCAATTGTAGTCTATATATTTGTACATGTAAATGTACATGAAAGAAAAGTTTTGTTTTCCATACTTTTAAAAAATTTATTTATTTATTTACTTATTTTTGGTTGTGTTGGGTCTTCGTTTCTGTGCGAGGACTTTCTCTAGTTGCGGCAAGTGGGGGCCACTCTTCATTGCAGTGCGCGGGCCTCTCACTACCTCGGCCTCTCTTGTTGCAGAGCACAGGCTCCAGATGCGCAGGCTCAATAGTTGTGACTCACGGGCCTAGTTGCTCCGCGGCATGTGGGATCTTCCCAGACCAGGGCTCGAACCTATGTCCCCTGCATCGGCAGGCGGACTCTCAACCACTGCGCCACCAGGGAAGACCCATACTTTTTTTTTGTTTTGCCCAAAGCAATACAGGACACATTCTCAATGTACAACATTCCAATAGTACAGATAGAGCAGGCATCTCCACTGAACTTCCTCCTCAGGCCCCTTTCCAGTTTAGTGTATTTTCCAGAATTCTCTATGACTTTCTATACATTTATACATGCATGTAGAAATATCTGGTTTGTCTTCCCTTATAGAGAAGATGTCTTAGTGTGATTTTGATCATCTTGCTTTTTTCACGTAAGGGTAGGTCTTAAAAATCTGTCCTTATTCGTATTAACTTGTATATTGTATTCCATAAAAATGAATGGTCCACAGTTTAACCCTTTGCCTGTTTGTGTAAATTTAGTTTGTTCCATTTTTGTTCTTGTTATTTACCAACCATTTACTACAAAAATCCTTATGCTCAGGAAAGCTTCTTTTTGGTTTCTCAATGTTTTCTCCATCTCTCTAAATTATTCATTTTATCCTACCTTAGATCAATTTCATCAACTTATGACCGGCTCTCCACTATCTTCCATTAAAAAAAAAAGCAAGAACGAAGAAAAGAAAATCCTCACATGACTTCATCTCATCCTCCAGTTCTTGTATCCATGGGCTGAACTGCTCTACTTTTATTTATTTTTTTTTTTTTGCGTTACGCGGGCCTCTCACTGTTGTGGCCTCTCCCGTTGCGGAGCACAGGCTCCGGACACGCAGGCTCAGCTGCCATAGCTCACGGGCCTATCTGCTCCGCGGCATGTGGGATCTTCCCGGACCGGGACACGAACACGTGTCCCCTGCATCGGCAGGTGGACTCTCAACCACTGCGCCACCAGGGAAGCCCTCTACTTTTATTTTTTAATCTGTGCAATTTCTTTGAAATAATGGATTCTGTAGTTAAAACAAGGTAGTAAATATCTGGACCAGATTCTCTCTCAGGTCTTCCAGCAAGGTAGGAGTCAATGACTCCAAAATTTTATTACAAATGTTAAAGTGAGCAGTGCATTGCCAGGATCTGGGCAGCATAGTGCAATATTCAAGAGCACTGACAAACAGACGGGACAGAATTCCAGTTTTTTTTTTTTTTTTTTTTTTTTTTTTTTTTTTTTGCGGTACGCGGGCCTCTCACTGTTTTGGCCTCTCCCGTTGCGGAGCACAGGCTCCGGACGCGCAGGCTCAGCGGCCATGGCTCACGCGCCCAGCTGCTCCGCGGCATGTGCGATCCTCCCGGACCGGGGCACGAACCCGCGTCCCCTGCATTAGCAGGTGGACTCTCAACCACTGCGCCACCAGGGAAGCCCCAGAATTCCAGTTTTAACACTTACTCGTGTGTGTCCTTGAAGAAGTTTCTGTCCTTCTCTGAATTTATGTCTTCCGCTATTGAATGGGTACCATGATGATCTCTAACTCAGATACAAACACTGAGCCCAGAACTTGTTGCCGAATAAATCCTCCAAAAATGGCAGCAGCTGTTTCTTGACATTCAAAGACCACAGGCATAAATAGGCAGCCCCAGGGAATGGCCCGGCTCTGCAGCAGCGTCCAGTAACCTGCCAGCTGGTCCCTCTGCCAAGATGTGCTGGTTTGACTGTGGAACCCAGCACCTTAGAAGCCAAGCCTGGATGACCCCTTAGAGTTCAGCCCATTGGCTGACACGAGCCCCCTGGTGGCCAATTTGACACCAATGTGCAGGTGGCTATGGCTTCAGGATCACGGTCTGTCTGATTGGCGCTAACTCATGGGAGCAGATGTGAAAATAAGTCAACACCTGATTGCCCCCTGCCCCCAGCGATTTTCTATTTCTTCTTGGCAAACGTCTGGGGGGCTGTTGGTGAACTCGGGTGCGCCAATGCTCAGATAATTCATCCATGAATTTGAAGGCATAGCCGTGTTGACCTGCAAACCCTGTGGGGCTCACTCCGAGGTTCCAGTTCTGGTCAGACATTTCTTGCTGACACATTTCATGCTCTGGGCCTCCGGCTCTTTGTCTGAAAAGAAACCGTCTCTGAGGTCCCCAGTTCACTGGAGTTTCCAGATATACTCCTGAATCTGGATTTTGTGCTAGATTTTTTTTTTTTTCTTGAACTAAGGTTCCCATAGTCACTGGAGCAGGAACAACTTGGATACATGCAATTTCTGGATCCCAGGTCCCCACATCCCACTTTGGGGTCTTCCCACCCTTTTCCCACTGCAGGAGTAGGTGAACAGTTTCCTTCTCTCCCAGTCTCAGGTCAAATTGCCTGGGCATCTTCCTACATGAGACACAAACCCCACAGAACCCAGGGCCAGGCAGGGGGTGAGTGAAGGATTGCAGGCAGGGACCATGGAGACCTGGAGGGCACGGGCCCCCACATCAGGGAAGCTGCCTCGCAGTTCATGCCCAGTGATGCCCCTTAGGGATGTGGGTTCAGTGATGCTACATTTTTCTTTTAAGATTTTTTCTTCGAGGGATATTGGGGAGTAAATTATGACACAAAACTTGATTTTTAACCTCTGGCCACAAATCTTATTTGTTAAAACATTGTCCCAAAACATGTCTGTAGGACACATTTGGCTTCTGGAGTGCCACCCTGCAGCCTCTAATATGGAGAAAAAAATGTCCTGCATAGCATTCTGACCTGACCCACAGTGACGCTGAAGACAACAGAAAAGAAACCACATGACTTTGTTTTTCTGGGCCAGAGATTGACCTTAGTCAAGAGCCTGGCTTTGGAACTGCAGGGCCTATAATCCCCTTTGCACCCCACAGTAGTGCAACACCATGTATAAATATAAAGTCCATGGGAGGCATTTGCAAATAGCTCTTGAATAAGAATATATATGATTATATATGTATGTGTATATATATATATATATATATTTCAGGTGTTACTCTGTACTTCATCTTTTTTCATAAAATAATGTAATCATCTGAAGAATAACATGGCCCAGCAGACTCTTTACCTTTTTTTCATACCTGCTCCTTTCCCATTCCTCCCAATTTTAAGAAGTCACCACAAGGCTCTAGGAGGTCCCTCAATCCCTGTTTTACCCTCATGCCCCACCTTCACTCTAAGAGCGAAGTGCTGTTGATTCTGCCTCCAAGTATCCCTGAAGTTGTCCCCAAGGTACCTAAAGTGCAAGCCAGGATCTGCCGCCAGGAGCCACCAAGGGTCTCTTTCTGGCATCCCTGCTTCCTTGTTAACTCCCCCAGAACACCAACCAACAGCAACCAGGGGGGCTGGGAAACACCCATCAGGTTATGTCACAACCCTACTTACAAAATTCCAGGGTCCCCTAACAAGCCCCTGCCTGGGCAGTCTCCCCCCATCACCCCAGCCTCCACTCCCTGGCTGCCCCCTAGTTCAAGGTGCTGCAATCTCTCTCGCCTCCCTCCTGGAACCCTGCACTGCAGCCAATTCTGGGCCCACAGTGTCCCCTGGTGGCTGGAGATGCAAGATCATCTAGACTGCTGGACAAGGGGTGAGGCCTGGAGGAAGAAAGGTGAGAGAGGACAGGATAGTAGATTTGGGAAAAGACTTGGAAGAGCAAAAGCTTAGGAGAAGACCAAGAGCGTCAGACAGAGAGGAAAGTCTAACTGAGTCCCCTCTGGGATGACCCTACTCTCTGGGTTACGGAAATGGAGCTGGAACAAGAATGCTGTTGGACTCAGGATGGGCCTATAGCTCTTCTCCAGGGCCTCCCATCAGACCAGCACCCATGTCTGTGCAGGAGAGGACACTGGACTGTGTCCGGGTCAGTTATCAAGGAACTTTCTGTGTCTTGGACTGAGTCACCTCCTTCCTTATCAGAATATTACACAGAGGGTCAGTGATGGTAACAGGAATGGGGGATGGGAGTTTGGGGATTTGAGATAGCCCTGAGGACAACCTTGCAACCCTCCCCATGTGCCTGATTTTGCAAGATCTGAAGAACTGTGTCCTGAGAACAGGGATAGGAAGAGTTCTGAGGCAGCCTCAGTGAGTGTGCACAGTGAGAATCAGGGATGCTTGGGAGGAAATTCCAGTTATAGAGATGAGGTCTTGTGCTTCTATTCATTAGTTCAGGGGACAGCATTTACTTCCCAAGACACTTGCGACTTTTGTTGATTTGCTTTTTTGGTGGCATCCCAGGAGGTAGTGTGTGTTCCAAGGGTAAAGCACAATAATGAAAGGGCAGAACAGATGAGCCGTTCAGGTACTCCCGGGCTGGCTTGAAGCCAGGGGATGGAACTGAGTCTCTTGAGCCCCACTGTTGAGAGGCCTCCAGGGGAACTACCCCCCATCCCAGACCCCAAGTTCTCCACCTGGTTTGCCGTATCCTACAGAAAAAACACACTTCTGGTTGACCTGTATCCTGTATTTCTCTACGCTCTACCAATTTCAGGGGACTGCCCATTGCTGACTTCATTCTGGCAAAGAAGACATGCAGATGGCCAACAGGTACTTGAAAAGATGCTCGGGAAATGTACATCACAACCACAAGGAGATATCACCTCACACCTTTTAGAATGGCTGTTATCAAGAAGACAAGAGATAACGAGTGACGGTGAGGGTGTGAAGAAAAAGGAGCCCTTGTGTAGCCACTGTGCTGGGAATGTAAGAATGTGCAGACAATGTGGAAAACAGTATGGAGGTACCACAAGATCCAGCAATTTCAGTTCTGGGTATATATATGAAGATAATGAAATCACTTTCTCAAAAAGACATCTGCAGCCCTAAGCTCTCTGCAGCATCATTTACAATAGTCAAGAAAGGGAAACAACCTAAGGGTCCATCAATGAATGATGAAGAAAATGTGAATATATATATAATACATATATATTCATATATATATATGAATATTATTCTGAATTAAAACCATAAAAAAGAAGAAAATCCTGCCATTTTCAACAATATGGACAGATTATTAGGGCATTATGTTAAATGAAACAAGTCAAAGATTTATGGGGAAATGAATAAAGGCGGTCAAAAGGTACAAACTTCTAGTTATAAAATAAATGTGTCATAGGGATGTAATGTATAGCACAGTGACAAAAGTTAACAATTCTGTATTGTGTACTTGAAAAAAAATGCTAGGAGAGTAGATCTTTAAAGTTCTCACCACAGGAAAAAATTTTAACTACGTGAAGTGATGGATGATAACTAAATTTATTGTGGTGATAATTTCACAGTGTATACATATATCAAATCATTATGTTGTACACTGAAAAAGAGGTCAATCGTATCTCAATAAAACTGAAAAAAATCTTCTAGGAAAATATGCCAAAAGAAAACTGAAAAAAGAAAAGAGTCAAGGCTTTTACAATGGAAAAGAGAAGAGCAAATATTTGCACTTAGGGTTGATTTAGCTGTATAAACTTAAAAGAACCAACTGAGAAGGAATACACAGAGTGTGGCTGTATCACCCTGTGCTAACCCTCACCACTCAGACCATACCAGGTGCGCTTGGATGGTGTGTACCAGAATAAATAACAATATAAGAATAAAACAATCTTCCCCTAACTTTCTTCACCAGTAGGGAAAGAATTAATAAGATCATGAAAATCTTCTGATGGATCCTTCCTGAACTGCCTGCACCTCTTTGCCCAGCCTCAGTGGCTTTCTTCCTGTTCTCAAGTTGGCCAAGCTCTTCACTACATCAGGATTTGCACAATGCGCCCATGGCTCCAACATGATCCCCTCAACTGGCACGTACACTTGAAAACTCTAAGTCAGTCTCCTGACCTTCTGCTAGGCCCATCTGTGCACATCCTTGTAAAATCCAGCTTTAGGAAGAACCCTGATTCGTCAGTTTTAGAAGAATCCACACCTTTGATACCTGCTATTCCAATAATAACTGATCCAAATTCCTCACTCCCCACTCTTGGTATCTGATCACAGGATTCGGTAGGAATCCTGTTACACTGGTTTAGCCAGATTTCCCCCAGAACTGAAGTCTCCTCATAGTAATTTTCCAGCCAGGAAACCCCCTGCTTGTTGGTTGTGAATTCCCAAATGTCTTCATTGTATTGTGAACGGAGACCAGTTCCATACTGGTGTATCTTTTCCTCTGTTGCAATAATCCTGAATAAAATTCGCCTTTACCGTATAAACCTGTGTCTGTCTCTGGTTTTCTTTGACACAGCTCCCACAGTTGATTACTGCTCAGGCAAGAAAGCTCCTTCCCAGTATCCTGCAAACTCCCAAATATCCCAGAGAGGCTCAACTTCGAGTCTGCCCACTTTGGACCTTTCCATTTCATCCCTGGAGTTTTCTTCAGAGAATTAGTTACAACCTGCCACTTTAAAACAGTGGTCTTGGGCTTCCCTGGTGGCGCAGTGGTTGAGAGTCCGCCTGCCGATGCAGGGAACACGGGTTCGTGCCCCGGTCCGGGAGGATCCCGCATGCCGCGGAGCGGCTGGGCCCGTGAGCCATGGCAGCTCAGCGCCTGTGCGTCCGGAGCCTGTGCTCTGCAACAGGAGAGGCCACAACAGTGAGAGGGCTGCGTACCTCAAAAATAAATAAATAAAATAAAACAATGGTCTTTTTGGATCTCATGGAAGCTGCAAACCCATAGAAACATCCCCACCTGAGACACTGCACTTTCCCCATTTCCACTAACGTTCGAGTGAAGTCTCTCAGTTAGTCCTCTCCACAATTTAGGTTGTTTGACAGCTCAGGGTTCCTTGGTTCCTTCTGATCCCGTCAACAAAGGGAATCTACCAGTTATTCACTGCATGGCAGTGGGCAGATTCCTCTACTGAGTAAGACCCCAATCCACCAGGTTAAAAATGCAGAGAGATAGCAGTGACCTCTAGATTCTCTGTGAAGGTTAATGTCTGAACTAGTGGATAAAAAGGGTCAGCACCAGTGCTCACCCAGTTTGTGTTCAATAAACAGAGATGGTTATGATTACTGTTGTTGCAGATCTCACTATACTGCAACTCATTAGTAAAGGTGCTTGATGGCCTGGGAGTTAAAAGTCTATTGAGTACAATTTGGTTTAGCCCAATTTTATGTAAAAGCCATTTATACCCATGGTAGAAATATGGTGAAAAGAATCTTCAGGAAAGATACCAAGATGGAGAACAATCTTCAAATAATCCTTGCCTTGGCAGCCGGTGGTATACAAGAATTGTTTGGGCACTGTATGGAATGGGGGGTGTGAGGCATGGAAAATTCTGGGGGTGGAGAGAAGGTCCAGCTTTCTTTGTGTCCTGAAACTTCAAAAGAATCTCTGTGTGGTGTAGCTGGGGTGGAACTCATACCTGAACGTGGCAGATACTTAAACACCAAATACAGCTTCTGAATTTTGTTTGAAAGAGGTGTTGGTATTTGTGAACAGTGCTTAATATGAAGAGAAAAACAGAATTTTATTTCTGTGCCCATTGCTATTACCTTGATCAGAATCTGTGCTGAACTTAGTTAAGTTTTAGACAACAGTAATTATCAAAATATACTTGGAAAGGGGACAATGGGACTATGGTTCAGCTTCCAAGACCCCTGGAAAATGGGTGGGGTTATTTGCCATCTGGGAATTATCCTCTGTGGGGAAAAAACCTAAAGGAAAACATCTCTTCTTAGCAGCTGCCCCTGGATGACAGGGTTATTTGTGACTGACCATGTTCATGTCTCCCCCGGTTCCAAGTTCCCAAACAGCCCACAGTGCCCACCCTCAGTGGGTCTCAGTCTTGGAAATGCCTGACTTCCCAGGGCTCCCAGCCTCTCCCTCTTCTCACATTCTCAGATTAACCTTTTCATGCCTGTTTGCTGTGCTGATACCATCTTTCTGGGAGGAAACACCGTCAGAGATGACACTGCCTCTTCTTAGCCACTCCCTTTTAATTTCTAAACTCCACCCAGAGAATAGCCTTTAAATCTTCTCCCTTTTCAGGAGAAAAAACCAACAACAACAACTATGTTTTCCACTGTTTGTCTCATTCACACGGTCCCTTTAGGAATGCCCAGCTCCATGCTGCCCAGCCCCACCCTTCTCACTGTGATTTTGACCTGACCTCCTTCAGAGAAGCCTTGACATAAGGCTGGAAAACCAAACACATCCCCCAAAGAACTTCCCTTGCTGCCCGAATCAGCTCATAATCTCCCATGTTTCCGACATAACACCTAAGTGACACTTGATACAGGGATGGATTTATTGTGTTTCCGTTGGGAACAACACCACTGTCTTCATGAAGCTCTTTTTATTCTGGGACATTTTGATAATTGTGATATGGCCAAAGATCCCCCAACACTGATGCTTTAAATTTTTGTTTTTCCTATCCAATATCACAAATCAATAGCCCCTTCCCTGTCTCATACCCACAGGTATAACTTTTGGTATTGGTCAAACCCAATGAATATTTGTGGAGTGAATCAAGGAACGTGCCTTTGACTCCAATACCCCTCCTTCGTTCTTTCTCTTTCCTGAATGAATATCTGATTCAATCCATTCCTCTTGAGATAGACAAAGATCCCATCAGGATTAACCTGATGGACAGTCTGGAATCTAATCAGGTATGCTTTCTGATTGGAAGTTAGTAGTTGGAAAGAAGGAAGTTGTGATTAGAAAGGTATATAAAATCTTCCTGTACCAAAGAAGAGATGCAGAATCCAGTCACCTCCTGGATTTTCCGAGGAGTCTGAGGTCCTAGCACCACCTCGTCAATATCATCAGAGCTGGTCAGTTACATACCTCAGCTAAGGACACCCTCATCTTACCCATGATCTCTGTGTCTTGAATGGTGGCATGTAGCTTGGTATGGAAGGTTTCTTATTTCTTTTCAGATAAACTGATTTAAGATTTTGGTTTTACCTCTAAGTGTAAATTTGCCTTAATCCCAAATACTTTGATTTGTGCGTTGGTTTATATTATTTCTAAATGTCTTAACCAAACAGATATTCTTTTTAATGAAAAGTATCTCTTTGGAATTTTATTTCTTGGCGTTTAAAATATTTACTTTGTGCAAATAGCATTCATTTCAGGGGCATCTCCTTCATCTTTCTCAGCCAAGTTAACTGTGAGAATTGAGGATGGAGGTTGTTCTGGACCACATGATGCTCCTATTCCCATAGTTTTGGGGCCCTAAGTGATGGTCTGAAAGTTTTCCCCCAAGAAAGATAAGGGACATTGTTAAGGTTCATGGTACACACTTACCACTGGGACATGAATTAAGCAAAGCAGTGGGTGGAAATGGATGGACTAGTGGTTGCCTTTCCTTCTCCTTGGTACTTGTGAGATACTTGTTCTGCTGCTAGTAGGGAAAGAGTTATGGCTTTGTGCCCGCTGAACCTAGAGTGGAATTGGGGAAAATTGAGGCACTTCTACCACTGTGCTAAGTCCCTCTGAAGGGTGGGGACACAATGGATGCTTGCTCATGCTTGGCATGAAAAGGATGTCTTGTCCACAGGTTTCCTTTTGGAAAAGATCAGCATGAGTATCTGGAATCCACCCAGACTCCTGGACCTGGTGGGAATGAGCCTGCTGAGGGATGAGGCCTTGGCCTTTGCTGCTCTGAAGGATCTACCAACAGAGTTCTTCCCATCACTGTTCATGGAGGCCTTCCATGGGAGACACAGTGAGACCCTGAAGGCCATGGTGCAAGCCTGGCCCTTTGTCCGTCTACCTCTGGGAGGCCTGATGGAGATGCCTCATGTGGGGACCTTACAAGCAGTGTTGGATGGGCTTGATGTCCTGCTTGCCCAGAAGGATTGCCCCAGGTGAGTCTGCCAGGTAGGCTGGTAGGGTCCTAGACATTGTTGAAGAGACAGCTGGTGTCGTAAGAGTAGGTAGCCAAGGGATGGACCAGAGGCTTCTGATGATGCCAAGGAAGAAGCTCAGAGGCCTTGGCCATTGCTGAGCTCACTTTGGGAAATGCCTTCTGGAAGTGTGGGAGTGCCTAAGATGCAGGAGAGCCTGAAAGAACATGCCCCCACAGCCTTCTAGTGATGATTAAAGGTACTAGAAGTAGAAAACCAGAAAGAATGGAAGTGGGAAAGGAGATGGAGGAAAGAAAGGCAGAGAGGGAAGAAGAGGACAAGGCAGCAGGTGACGTCAGGAACGTGAAGTAAACGCACACGTGGGAAGTGAGTGCTGCCTAAATTCTGAGACTGTGGTTTCATTCAGTGTGGATCTTAAACCATCGCTGCCAATCTGCTGTTTCCCCCACAGGAGGTGCAAGCTGCGGGTGCTGGATTTAAGGAATACTGGCCAGGACTTCTGGAGCATGTGGTCTGGATCCAATGTCCGTGTGTCCTCGAGCTCATCAATGGCACCAGTGGCTGAGGACAGGTCAAGGACACAGCAGCCCTTGGCTCCCTTGGAGGTGTTTATAGAACTTTGCCTCAGTGAAGGGACCATGGATGAATTCTTTATCTACCTCATGCAGTGGGTGGAGAAGAGAAAAGTTTCCATACACCTGTGCTGTAAGAAGCTGAAAATTGTTACAATGTCCATGGAAAATATTATGAAGGTCCTGAGTATGGTGCAACTGGACTGTATCCAGGAGGTGCAAGTGAATTGCACCTGGCATCTCTCCACCCTGGCTGTGTTTGCTCCTCTCCTGGGCCAGATGAATAAAGTGCAGAGACTCCTTCTCTCCAACATCCACATGTCTGCACTTGAGGGGCAGGAACAGCAGCACATTGTCCAAATTACCTCTCAGTTCCTCAGGCTGCACCACCTCCGGGATCTCCGTATGGAATCTCCTTCCTTCCTCCAAGGTCGCCTGGACCAGATGCTCAGGTGAGTGTGCACCACTGACCGAGTAACAGAGAACACAACACTAGAATGTCACGTGCATTGTTTCCTTTGTTGCTCTACCTTGAAGTGTGGCATCACATAACCACACAAATCAAGGTAGAGGGACAAAGTGCGATAGAGGCTCTGGAAAGGGACACCATGTTAGGAAGCTATAGATTGGAGGGTTCAGATGTATCAGTGTTTGTGATTTCTTTCTCAGGAAGAGATGTCTTTGTTCAGGTGACTTAAAAAAAAAAAAACAGGTAAGAGGGCACTGAAGAGGGGAAAGAAACTCAGACCTGAGTGTTTCTAGAGGAACTCTGCGCTCAGCCGTTTTGTGACCACAGTGAGCCTGTCTCAAATTCCCCATCTGTAAAATGTTGCTTGTGCTCCAGATTAGGTAATTAATATACGGGAAATGCATGATTCTGGTGGTAAGGAATGGGGAGCCAAAAGCAAAATAAAAAGTGGTAGGTGGTTTGCAGATGATGCAGGGATGTAACTGAGCCCCTGCAGACTGAAGACCCCAGGTGATGATGTGGGATCTTGTCCATGTTGGTTCTCTGTGCATGTCTCCCTCCAGCCTCATCTGGCCCAGAGATCTGGGCACCTGGGGCTCAAGTAGTGAGCTAAAGGCACCCTGATGTGAGAGTATTTTTTGTTTGTTTCAACTCTAAATATGAAAATTCAGTGATGCCCACTCTTGATTGAGGCTCTGTGCTAGGCTCTCCTCTGAGCATGTTCTAGTGAATTCCACTCTTTTCGTTCATCCGCAAAAGGAAGTGCAGTATGTTGTACCCTGCTTGACTGATGAGGAGAGAGAGCTTTCAAGATTCTGTGTACTTATCTCAGCCAAACAAAGAAGATGACAGGAGTCAGGCTAACATGAGATTGGGCCTTCTGGGTATTGATTGTTATCAGATGGTCAAAATGACCTTGGCCTTGGGTAAAACACTTATCTCCCACCTTGAGGTCACGTTCCATCCCAGTTTCCAAGACCTAATTCCTCAGTTTCTCTCCCAGGTGCCTGAAGACTCCCTTGGAGAACCTCGCAATAACTCACTGTCTGATTACAGAATCAGACTTGAAACATCTGTCCCAGTGCCTGAACATCAGCCAGCTAAAGGGCCTGGATCTGAGTGGTGTCCCACTGACTGACTTTAGTCCTGAGCTCCTCCAAGTTCTGCTGGAGAAAGTTGCAGCCACGCTCCAGGAACTGGACTTAAATCTGTGTGGAATCATGGACTGTCAACTTGAGGCCATCCTGCCTGCCCTGAGCCACTGCTCCCAGCTCAGGACCTTCAGCATTTGTGGGAACCTCCTCTCCATGGCCATCATGGAGAAGCTGCTGCGTCATACTGATGGACTACCCAGTTTAATCCTAGAGCTGTATCCTGCCCCAAAGGAGAGTTACAGCTCTCAGAGAATTCTACACCTGGGGCGACTTGCCCAGCTTCAGGCTGAGCTGATTGAGATTATGAGGAACTTAGGAAGGCCCAGGACCATCTGGATTAGCTCTAGCCCCTGTCCTCGCTGGGGCAATGAGATATTCTGTCATGAGAAGACCATTATATACTGCTGTTTTGTCCCTCCCTAGTTGGTTGCCTCTATGAAAAACTTTCTTCTGGGCCCTGGAAACTGAAACCTAGGAAATAGGTGCATTGTGAAGAGAACACAGACCTATGGTTTCAGGCATCTGCTCAACGTGAATGTGAAAAGGAAAGGTGACCCAGCAGGGGTACAAGATTGAAGGGGACTTAGGTTGTTTCCATCTCTGGGCTATTGTAAATAGAGCTGCAATGAACCTTTTGGTACATGACTCTTTTTGAATTTTGGTTTTCTCAGGGTATATGCCCAGTAGTGGGATTGCTGGGTCATATGGTAGTTCTATTTGTAGTGCCCATCATCAGATGAATGGATAAAGAAGATGTGGCACATATATACAATGGAATATTACTCAGCCATAAAAAGAAATGAAATTGAGCTATTTGTAATGAGGTGGATAGACCTAGAGTCTGCCATACAAAGTGAAGTAAGTCAGAAAGAGAAAGACAAATACCATATGCTAACACATATATATGGAATTTAAGAAAAAGAAAATGTCATGAAGAACCTAGGGGTAAGACAGGAATAAAGACACAGACCTACTGGAGAACGGACTTGATGATATGGGGAGGGGGAAGGGTGAGCTGTGACAGGGCGAGAGAGAGGCATGGACATATATACACTAACAAACGTAAGGTAGATAGCTAGTGGGAAGCAGCCGCATGGCACAAGGATATCGGCTTGGTGCTCTGTGACCGCCTGGAGGGGTGGGATAGAGAGGGTGGGAGGGAGGGAGACGCAAGAGGGAAGAGATATGGGAACATATGTATATGTATAACTGATTCACTTTGTTATAAAGCAGAAATTAACACACCATTGTAAAGCAATTATACCCCAATAAAGATGTTAAAAGAAAAAAATACATATAATTGTCTCAAAGTGAAAAAAAAAAAAAGTTTGAAGGGGAAAATTTGACTCAAGGAGTTGATGGGAAATTCAGGGTGTTGGTGCGCCAGGGATGGAGTGGATATAGGGGTGGAGGAACATGAATCAAAAGCCTCGGTTGCCTTGCAAAAGGAAGATAATGATACAAACCCAGCTCATTAGACATTTGTAAGTTCCAATGAGAGAATGCACTTGAGGGCTTGGCCCTGGAGTTAGCATACACTAAGAGATAACTAAATGAGTCTTTCCCTTCTTTTTCTCTCCTAGTGGAAACCTCAGTACCTACATTCCTCTAGCTTACCCTCTATTCCTTACAACAGGGTGGAGAGCAAACCCAGGGCCTGAAATGGGTCTCACCTTTCACATGTGGACACCAATGAATCATGGTTCACTCAAGCTGCTCTCTCAGCCAGTGCAGAGAGGAGGAAGGGAGGACATAGGAGAGATTGGATTCATCTCTAGTGATAGACATTCTGAGCCTCAGATTTCCTAGGCCACCAGCTGGTAGATCAGACAGGAGGATATAAATCGGTTTTGTAAGCAGGACTGTATACGTCAGTACTTTTTAAAAATTTTGCTGTCCTGTTAATACTAGTTGAGTTTAAATATTTGCACATTTATATGAATATTAAATACATGAAATTTCTTTGAAAATTATAGAGGTAATTTAGTACTTGTAAAGAATGCATGTGGATTTTTTAAAAAATGATAAACTTCCTTTGGCGTCTCAAGACAACTAAGACATGAAAACTGATTTTAGAGATCAATGAATGAGATTTTTTCTCCTTTAAAAATATTTACAATAATAAAATTTTAGAGCTAGGATTACAATTATATTTTTTAAAGTAGACTTTATTTTTTAGAGCAGTTTTAGATTCACAGTGAAATTGAGCAGAAAGTACAGAGAGTTCCCATTTGTCTCTTGCCCCCACGTGTACAGCCTCCCTGGATATCCAAATCTCCCACCAGAAGAGTACATTTGTTATAATTCATGAATCTACACTGAGACATCCTTATCAACCAAACTTCATCGTTTACACCAAGGTCCACTCTTAGGGTTGTACATTCTATGGGTTTTGACAAATGTATAGTTGCATGTATCTACTAGTGCAGTATCATATGGAGTATTTTCACTGTCCTAACTTATAAGAACCTGCTGTATAGCACAGGGAACTCTACTCAATACTCTGCAATGGCCTGTATGGGAAACAAATGTAAAAAAAAAAAAAGAGGGAGAGTGGATATATGTATATGTATAACTGATTCACTTTGCTGTACACCTGAAACTAACACAACATCGTAAATCAACTATACTCCAATAAACTTTTTTTTAAAAAATCCTCTTTGCTTTGCCTATTTATCTTTTCCACCCCCCAGTCCCTGGCCACCACTGATATTTTTGCTTTCCCCAGAGCTTTGCCTTTTCCAAATTGTCATATAGAGTTACAGATGTAGGAAACATTGTTATGGCTTCCAGGGTGGAAAGGTGGGGGAGGGATAAATTGGGAGATTAGGATTGACATATGCACACTACTATATATAAAATAGATAACTAGTAAGAACCCACTTTATAGCACAGGGAAGTCTACTCAATACTTTATAATGACCTATATGGGAAAAGAATCTAAAAAAGACTGGATATATGTATATGTAGAACTGATTCACTTTGCTGTACAGCAGAAAGTAACACAACGTTGTAAATCATGTATGCTCCAATAAAAATTTTTAGAAAAGAAAAAATGTCATATTTCGGGAATCATACAGTATGTAGCCTTTTCAGATTGACTTCTTTCACTTATTAAGTTTCCTCCATGTCTTTTCATGTTTTGATCCCATTCGTTGTCTGAATACACCACAGTTTATTTGCTCACTCATATACTGAAGGACAGCTTTCTTGCTTCTTTGGTTTGCTGCTAAAATCATCTATGTGCATGTTTGGTTTGGACATATGTTTTCAACTCATTTGGATAGATACCAAGGAACGAGGCTGCCGGATCGTACGAAAAGGGTACGTACTACAATTTTTTCTGTTGACAAACTTACCTGTTAGACAATGATGAAATAAAACATATTTTAAGGCAGGACAAGAAAAACATTAAACATAAAAGTCTCTCTGTGTGTGTGTTTGGGCCTCCTGCCTACCTAATATGCAATGAGCTCCTCAAAGATGGGAGTGCCTGCTCAAGATTAAAGATCAATTTTTTTTCTTCTGATGCCAGCAATGTAACTTCTTAAAAGAACAGTGTTCTTTCCCAGCTCTGTAGGGGTTCATGGTGACTTGCTGCTCACCTTGTACGTGCTTACCTGGACTATGTATCCTTGGTGAACTTTATGTAAAACATCAGGATGTCATTTTGATGAGTGATCCTTTGACTCAAAAATGTACATGACTGTGCCTTTGACTTCTAACACATGGAACAGTTCCCAGGGCTTTTTGAGAATCTGCTTCCTGGGTTATAATCCTCAGTTTGGCTCAAATAAAATTCCCTTTTTTTTCTTCTTAACTTGAGAGTTAATTGAATTTTCATCAACAACATTAATAGTCTCATAAAGTACAGGGACTGTGTCTCTATCACCCTGTGGTCCTGCAGCTGAACAAGAAGCCTGGTGTGGCAGTAAATGCTTATAACTGTGGGTGCATGGACATATTTAACAACGGTTTATAGCCAAACGTTATTTTGCACTGAAATGCACATTTGGGGAAAGTCAACACTAACTGTCTACCAATAACAAATAAATTGGATACGGAAGAAATAGCACTTGTGGTCAATGCATTTGTACATATAAGTTGTACTTGGAAGTGTAACTGAGCAGAACCCTATGGGCCCTTCCCAGGACAGACACCCCCTCATGTCCTGCAGCTGCCTCTTGTTTGTAGAAAACCTTTATCCTCCTAGGCCTATCCTGAGTTCCAAAGAATACACAGAAAATATGATAAAATGTAGAAACAAAGGAAAATAATCAAGCAGGACAAAATAATAATAGCTTAGCCATTCAACAAATTCAAAGACCTTTAGTTCCTCCTCAAGGGCTATAGGTAACATTCTGAGCCATATCCTTGAGCTACTTTGAAAACACTGAATGAAGTGAACTCCAGGCTGCTACAAGCACATAGAGACCAGAGGGGTTGGAAGCAGAAGCTTGATGATATTTATTCCCGATTACCTCATCACCAACAACCAGAAGAATGTCCATGAGCTGATCACACACCCTACAACACTCTCTCTCACCCTGTCTTTAAAAATCTTTTCCTGAAAGTCATCAGGGAATTAGGGTCTTTTGAGCAACGGTTGCCCCCGTCCTTTGCTTGGCGCCTGCAATAAATGCTACACTTTCCTTCATCGCTCTCAGTAGCAGTAGATTGGCTTCACTGCAACAGATCAGTGGACCCGAGTCTGGCTCAGTAACAAAAGAAACCTTCATTTGTTTCCCATACTTTTGTTGGTTTTGCCCAAGTAAGACAGGACTATACTCTCAATGTAAAACATCCCAACAATACAGAGAGAAGAAACATCTCCCCTGAACTTCCTCTTCATCCCAGGCCCCTCTCCAGAGAGTTCAGTTTAGTGTACTTTCCAGACGTCTCTCTGACTTTCTGTACATTTATTTTTGCATGTGCTGACATCTGGTTCAGCTTCCCTTATAGAAACGGTGTCTTAGGGATTCAGATCATCTTGCTTTTTTACGTTTAAGGGTGGGTCTTAAGGATCAGTCTTCATTCATATCAGTGGGCATATAGTAGTCCATAAAATGAATGGCCCACATTTTAACAGTGTGCCTCCTTATGTAAATTTAGGTTGCTCCAATGTTTTGCTGTTCTTGCCAACCATAGAGTAATAAAAATCCTTGTACTCCCCAAAGCTTCTCTTTGATTTCTCAACGCTTTCTCCCTGTATATAGCCCTGTTGTTCCTGAATTATCCATTTCATCCTCTTAGAAGATAATTTTCCTCAACTTATGTCAAGCTCACCACTATATTCTATTTTTTTAATTAGCCAAAAGGGGGAAAAGAAAAGGTCACTGGATTTCAAATCATCCTCCAGTGCTTCTATCAGTAGGCTGAGCTGCTTTACTTTTTTTTTTTTTTAATTGAGGTATAGTTGAAGTACAATGTTATATAAGTTTCAGGTGTACAACATACTAAATCATAATTTTTAAAGTTTATACTACTTTTATAGTTATTATGATAAAATATTGGCTATATTCTCTGTGCTGTACAATATATACTCTTAGCTTGTTTATTTTATACATTGTACTTAGTATCTCTTAATCCCCTAACCCTATCTTACCCCTCTCCCTTCCCTCTCCCTACTGGTAAACACTAGTTTGTTCTCTGTATCTGTGAGTCTGTTTCTCTTTTGTTATATTTACTAGTTTATTTTATTTTTCAGATTCCACATATAAGTGATGTCATACAGTATTTATATTTTCTGTCTGACATTTCATTATACATAATACACTCCACGTCCATCCATGTTGTTGCAAATGTTAAAATTTCTTTCTTTTTTATGACTGAGTAGTATTCCGTTGTGTGTGTGGAATATACCACTTCTTTATCCATTCAACTGTTGATGGACACTTAGGCTGCTTCCATATCTTGGCTTTTTAAATAATGCTGCTGTGCACATTGGGATGCGTGTATCTTTTAGAATTATTGTACTTGGGGTTTTTAGGTATATACCCAGTAGTGAAATTGCTGAGTCATATGATAGTTATATTTTTAGTTTTTAGAGAAACCTCTGTCCTGTTTTCCACAGTGGCTGCACCAATTCACATTCCCACCTACAGTGTATGAGGGTTCCCTTTTCTCCATCCCTGGCCGACATTTGTGATCTGTGTTTTTTTTGATGATCGTCCTTCCGACAGGTGTGAAATGATATCTCATTGTGTTTTTTATTTGCATTTCCCTGATGATTAACAACACTGAACATCTTTCAATGTAACTGTTGACCATCTGTATGTCTTCTTTGGAAAAATGTCTATTCAAGTCTTCTGCCCATTTTTTTTTTTTTGCTGTTGAGTTGTATCAGCTGTTTATATGTTATTTTGGATATTATCTCCTTATTGGTCATATCATTGGCAAATATTTTATCCCATTCAGCAGGTTGTCTTTTTATTTTGTCCATGGTTTCCTTTGCTGTGCAAAAGCTTTTAAGTTTAATTAGGGAACATTTGTTTATTTTTGCTCTTGTTTCCTTTGTTTTAGGAGACATATCAAAAAAAAAATTGCTATGATTTGTGTCAAAGACTGTTCCACCTAAGTTTTCTTCTGGGAGTTTTATGGTCTGGGGCCTTACATTTAGGTCTTTAATCCATTTTTTGTTTATTTTTGTGTATGGTGTTATAAAATGTTCTAATTTCATTCTTTTACATGTAGGTGTCCAATTTTACCAGCACCAATTATTGAAGAGATTGTCTTTTCTCCATTGTATATTCTTGCCTCCTTTTTCATAGATCAATTGACCATAAGTGTGTAGGGGTTTTTTCTGTGCTCTCTATTCTGTTCCATATTTTTATGTTTCTGGGTTTGTTTGTTTGTTTTGCCAGTACCATACTGTTTTGATTAGTGTATCTGTGCAATGTAGTCTAAAGCAGCAGCATGATACCTCCAACTCTGTTCTTCTTTCTCAAGATTGTTTTGGCTATTTTTGGTCTTTTTCTGTTTCTGTACAAATTTTAAAATAATTTTAGTTCTATGAAAAATGCTGTTGTTATTTTGATAGGGGTTGCACTGAATTCCTAGATTGCCTTGGGAAGTATGGTCATTTTAACAATATTGATTCTTCTAATCCATGAACATTGTATATCTTTACATCTGTTTGTGTTAGTTTCTGGCTGGATACCCAAGATCTTCTGGACAACTGGGCAAGGGGTGAAGCCCAGAGGTAGCCAGATGAGAGAGGATAGGACACTGGACTAGGGACAGGCCTTGGAAGAGCAAAAGCTTAGAAGAAGACCAAGAGTGTTACTGAGTGAGGACCGTCTAATTCAGTCCCCTCTGGAATGGTGTCAGATTGCTGGGGTTATGGAAATAGAGCTGGAACTGGAGAGCAGTTGACCTCAAGGTGGACCTAAAGCTCTTCTCCAGAACCTTCCATCAGAGCAGCATTTATGTCTATGCAGGAGAGCACACTGGGCTGTGTCTGGGTTAGTTGTCAAACACATCCTGGGTCCTGGGCTCTAAGTCACCTTCTTCCTGCAGGTTCTTCTCTTCAATGGACAGAGGCTGGTATGAGGGGCTCCTGAAAAAAGAGGTATCATCAGAATACTACACAGGGGGTCAATGATGCTAACAGGAATGGAGGATGGGAGTTTGGGGCTGACTCATCAACAATGTTGCAGCATCCCATCACTCCTCATGTGTCCACTTTTCCAAAGTCTGAAGAACTGTGTCCTGAGAACATGGATGAGAAGTGTTCTGAGGTGGCCTCAATGACTGTGCACAGTGAGATCTAGGAGTGCTGAGGATGAAATTTCAGTTATAGAGACGAGGATTTGTGCTTCTATTAATAAGTTCAGGGGGCGTAATTTACTTCCCAAGACCAGTGACTTTTGTTGAATTGCTGTTTTGGTGGTGATCCAGGAGGGAATGTGTGTCCCAAGAGTAATCCACAATAATAAAATTGCAGTGCAGGTGACTAGTTCAGGCACCACCAGGCTAGGTGTGTGGTCTGGGTCAGAGCCAAGGGATTGGAACAGAGTCTCTTGGGTCCCTCCATGGAGAGGCCTCCAGGGGGAGTTACCCTCTTACCCCAGACCACAAGTTTCTGCCTGGTTTGCCTTATCCTACACAAAACACATTTCAAGTTCACCTGCATCCCATATTTCTCTACATTCTGCCTATTTGCAGGGGACTGCATGTTTCTGACCTCACAATTCATACTAAATATCATTCTGGCAAAGAAGACATGCAGATGGCCAACAGGTACTTGAAAAAATGCTCAGCATCACTAATCAGGGAAATGCATATCAAAACTACAATGAAATATCACCTCACAAAATTTAGAATGGCTGTTATCAAGAAGACAAGAGATAACGAGTGACGTGAGGGTGTGGAGAAAAGGGAACCCTCCTGCACTGTTGTTGGGGATGTAGTTTGGTGCACCCAGTATGGAAAACAGCATAGATGTGAATTTTAAATAAAAAATAGAACTACCATTTGATCCAGCAATTCCACTTCTGGGAAGGAAATGAAGTCACTGTCTCAAAAAGATATCTCCACCCCCATGTTCACTGAAGCATTATTCACAGTAGCAAGATATGGAAACAATCTAAGTACTTGTCAAGGGATGATGAAGAAAATGTGAATAATATACAATATATATTATTCTGGTTGGTCAGATACACCACACTAATACTGGTAAGAATGTTTCCCTCCTGCTGTTCCAGCCACTTGCTGACTAGAGCCCTTTCTCCTTCAAAGGAGCCAACCTTCACAGGGAGACAACCTGGTGAGGTGCCTTATGTGGATAAAAAGCACGTAAATTTAGACCCTGCTCCCTCCATTTTCTTGCGTATGACCTTGAACCAGTCAAGGGCGACCCTCTCTCCATGGTCTCTGTTCCTCTCAGGCTCACACCCCTCTTCTCCCAGAGATTCAGAAAGGAGGAAAGCACCTGAAGAAAAGATGAAGAAGCCCCGGAGGAAGTGACACAGGCTGGAAATTTCAGACTAACGAAACTCTCCGGGAATTTCATGACGTCAGAAGGATGAAGGATCAAATGTTGGGGGCTGATACAAACTTAGAAAGGAGGATGACAATTTACAAAGCATAGAAACGGTGTTGGCTCCCCGTTGACAATTATGCCATGGGAAGAAGGCAGTCCCTGCTCTTACTACTCTTGATAAGTTTATTACAAAGAAATACAGCACTTTAATTCTCAAAGTTTTAAAATCCAGTGTACTAAATAAATATTCCTTTTACTGTTTTTACATTTACATATATATTTATAACTACATCAAGTGAGTCCTTAACTTTTCTAAAGGTTATGTAATAATCATCATTTTTACTATTGATTATTAAGATTGTGCTGTAGCTTCAGTTTGCATGTTTATTTTTATTGGGGAGGAAAAATGTTTTCTGTAACCTTCAATGTTCTTCAGCTGGTCTAATAATCAAGTTAATCAGAGAAAAACAGAACAAAATTAATTACAAACCTACAGGAGTCAGACAAGTGCAGTGAAACCCAAGGAGAAGCCAAACAATTGAGGCTCATGTGTGATCTCAGGACACGGGATGGGAGAGAGTGCCAGGTCTTCAACGGGAAAGAATGTGATTCACAGAAGAGCTAGTGATTTGTTTGGTAATTAGATGTTTGTCCTGCCGTACAGATACACCACTCAGATAAAGTTATGTCTTGATAATAGCTCTCTCTCTGGCCCAGGCCCCCTTTCTAAATTCTTTTAGGTAGTTCAGAGAGAGGGAAAAGGTTTGCTTTGTTTCAGTCTGCTGTGTCTTGATTGCCTACAGCTCAGAACAGTAAGTATACCAGTGTTGCACATTGGGAAGGGCTCTTTTTTAGTCCCTTTACCTTCCTGCACTACTGTGGTCTAGGTACACATCTGCCTGTATTAAATTCATGTTTCAGCTTATGTGTTTTTTGTCTGTCTCAATAGAATGTAAAGTCTGTACATATGAGATAACATGGTAGTGGGACATATCACATTAATTGGATGTTTCCCTGATACCCAGAATAGCAGTTGGTACACTGTAGATACTCAGTAAACACATTTTAATTGAATGATAAGTGACAAATACAATTGTAGATAGTTAAAGTGTGCAATGTGGTGATGTGATATACGTATACACTGTGAAATGATTACCAAGGTCAAGATAATTAAGACATCCACAACCTCATAGTCAACTCTTTGTGTGTGTGTGTGGTGAGAATGCCTATAAGATCTACTCTCAGCAAATTTTAAATATACAATATTATATTATTAACTATGGTCACTGTGAGTGTACTAGATCCTTGAAGAGACGTCTGAACACCCATGTTCACTGCAGCGTTATTCACAATAGCCACAGTATGGAAACAACCTAAAAGTCCTTTGATGGACGAATGAATAAAGGAAAAGTTGTATATGTTCGTATTGGTATATTATTCAGCCATAAAAAGGAAATTCTGCCATTTGTGAAAATATGGATAAACTTGGAGGACATTATGCTAAGTGAAGTAAGCCAGAGAGAGAAAGACAAATACTACATCGTATCATTTATATGTAGACTTAAAAAAAGGAAAAGAAAATCAATTTCTCATGAACAGAGAATAAAATGGTGGTTGACAGGGACTGGGCCAGAGGGAATGGAGAGAAATACATCAAAGGGTACAAATTTTCAGTTACAAGAAGAATAAATAATCCTTTTTTTTTTTTTTTTTTTTTTTTTGGCAGTACGCGGGCCTCTCACTGTTGTGGCCTCTCCCGTTGCGGAGCACAGGCTCCGGGCGCGCAGGCTCAGCGGCCATGGCTCACGGGTCCAGCCGCTCCGCGGCATGTGGGATCTTCCCGGACCGGGGCACGAACCCGCGTCCCCTGCATCGGCAGGTGGACTCTCAACCACTGCGCCACCAGGGAAGCCCTAAATAATACTTTTAAATGAATCAAGGAGAAAAGTGAGAGGGCAATACTGGGTAAGAGTATTAGGCTGTGTCACATGTGCTGGAGACAACCCAGTGAACTTGTCCACAGAGCCCTCCCCCCACCCACCGCCACCACCAGAAGCTCCTGCCGGTCGTCAGCCCGGGACTTTAGAAGATTTTCCCACAAGAGGGAGGCCAGTACAGGTCCCTGCGCTCCTCCTTCATTTGTGCTGGACAAGCAATGGGTACTGCTTTGACTTTCATCTCCTATGACCTTCATAAGGATTAAAGTAGGCAATTTGCTGTCATTTGGATGACGGAGACACAGTAACAGACCTCATTATTTCTCATTTTCTCCTGAAAAACACAATTCTCAAAGTCTGGAAGCTGTGATGAGTGAGGAGACAAAACTGCAAAATTTCCAAAGAGCATCCCTCCCTCTGGCATATATGTCAAGGTGAGGATCCTCGCCTTCCCTCCTAACCTGCCCCTGGTATTTGCACCCAGACTGGATGCCCACCGCTCTTTCTCTCTCCAGACTCTTCGCTGGCCAGACACTGTGCCCTTGCGGTGAGTGCGAGAGCAGCCACTGGAGCCTAATGCCAGTCAGGGCAAAGCAATCCAGACCCTGGGAACTCACAGCCCCCAATCCAGGGCCTCAGTGTCCGCAGTGGCCTCAGACACAAGTTCCCCAGACTTGATGGGACACAGTCTTGTGAGAGCCAGAGGACATGGTCTCCTGCTAGGCTGCCATTTCTCTACTCCCCCGCTCATTCTGGGCCCTACAGCAGCTCCTCTGGACATTCTCTGCACTCCTCTCTCTTCTTTCCTTCATTCCCTGTGGCCCAATCCCACCTGGAGAGAGTCCCAGACATCCACCCCACCCACCATGTCTCTACAAGCCTGTCCTTTGGGATTAATTGCCTGGACCCAGGGTAATGTTGTCATCAAGTCTTTATTGATGAGGAAGAAAGAGCAACAGCTCCTTGTTTATAGCAAGATATTAGTGGATCTAAAGTGAAACCAGACCCTGTTGAGTACTGGGGGAGCAGGCAAGGGGGGCCAACACAGACAGCTGGACTTTTAAAAAGGCATAGAGAGTGAGACATTTCAGGGCAAGAAGGGATCTGAGTTGGGAGAGAAAAAAAACTTACTGAACCTGAGGAGAACATTGTCAGCCCAAGTGCTGGACCAAGAGAGCCACAAAGGGGAGAGCCTCTGCAGGGGACTGGTCCCTAAGGTCTCCCATCAGCTGTCATGTCTAGGAAGACCAGAGGAGTCAGGGTCCTCTTCTGTAACCCAGGATGTGTCGCCCCCCCCAGCAGTCCTGGGTGCTTTGATGGATCCAGAGATGCAACAGGGGAACTCTATGCATTAGGGTTAGTCAATTTGTCCAAAATAGCACAGAGGAATTAGAAAAGAAGTACTTGATTTTTGCTGATCCCATTGGAAGTGTGTCCCAGCATTGTAACCAGGCTCCAGGTTCCTGGAGAGGTGATGTTGGTGGGCTGCAGGAAGAGAGGGCTGCCAAGTCAGTTCATGCTGGGAGGCGGAACTGGACGCACAGAAATATGCTAACCCCCTGAGCAAAGACCCTGGAGCAATGTTTTAGGATGTCACTTGGGATCGTGTGACTGGAGAAGCGGGAAGGACAACCCCCTGATGCGCTCAGGGAGCTGCTCCGACCTGGGCAGCAAACAAGGTCATGAAACAGGCAATCAGGACAGGGTAGAAATGTCAAATCCAGGCTTCTCACCAGACCCCAAGCGTCCTGCAGGCCCCGAATTGGGTGGGAAGGACGGCACCTCTGTGCACATGTGCTCCCTCCTCCTCGCCGCCCAGTATGTCCCCTGAGCAAACAGGCTCTGTGTGGAGTTGGACAGAGGAGGTCCCCTCTACTCAGGGGGAAGGAAGAGGGCTGGGCTTTTATAATTTCTAGAACATTCCAACACTCTGACCCCTCCTACCTCCTTCGATTTCACAGAAACTGGGAAACATCCCCAGCTTGGAGTCTGCAGTTTACCCCTTCCCACTGACATCATGTGAAGTCTGTCAATCAGTCCTTCCTAACACTCAGGGGACCTTCTGAACCCCTCACATGAGGGAATCTACCAATTATTCAGTGGATGGAAGTGGGCAGGTTTCTATCCCAAGCCCAGACCCAGGTCCACCAGGCTAAAAATGGAGAAAGAGCAGTGAACCTTTCATTTCCTGTGAAGGTTAATCGAGGTGGTGGATAAAAAGTGCTGACACCGTTGCTCACCACGTCGTGTTCAATAAACAGAGAGGTTTATGATTATCGTTGTTACTAATCTCACTCTATTGCAGCTTATTAATAAAGGGGTTTGGCGGCCTGGGAGTTAAAATGTCTATTGAGTACAATCCAGTTTAACCTAATTTTATGCACAAGGCATTTATACCCATAGCAGGAATGTGGTGAAAGGAATCTTCCGGAAAGATATCAAGGTGGAAAACACTCTTCAAAACTCCTAGCCTTCTTTGGCTGTTTTATAATTGAATTACTTGGACATCGCAGTGAATGGAGGAAAGGAAGGCATGAAGGATTCTTAGGGGTGGAGGGAGGGTCACACTTTCTTTGTATCCTGAAACTGGAAAAAAAAAATCTCCATGTGATGAAGCCCGGGGTGGGAGTCACACATGAGCATGGCAGATCCTTAAAAACCAAATATAGCTTCTGAACTTTGTAGGGAAAGTTGTTGGTATTTATGAAGAGTGCTTAATATGAGAAGAGCAGAATTTTATTTCTGTGGCTAACGATGTCACTTTGGTCAGACTTTCTGCTGAACTTTCCTAATTTTGAGGAAATAGTAATTATCATAATATACGTGGAAAGGGGCCAATGGGATTATGGTTTGGCTACCAAGCCCCCAGGAAAATGGCTGCGGCTAATTGCCATTGGGGAGCGTCCTCTGTGGGAAGAACCTAAAAGAAAATGTTTACTGGTAGCAGCCACCACGATGAGGACAGGGTTTGGTGCACCTTATCCACGTTCATGTCTCCCCTTGTATCCAAGTTCCCGAACAGCCCACAGTGCCCACCCTCAGTGGCTCTCAGTCTTGGAAATGTCTGACTTCCCAGGGCTCCCAGCCTCTCCCTCTGCTCACATTCTCATATTTAATCTTTTCACGCCAGTTTGCTGTGCTGATCCCATCTTTCTGGGAGGAAACACCTCAAACAAACACTGGTTTCCTTTTTAATTTCTAAACTCCACCCAGAGAAAAGTCTTTTAGTCTCCATTTTCCCAGGAGAAAAGGAATATACCCATACTATACACTGTTGATTCCTTCACAGTGTCCCTTTAGGAATGCCCAGCTCTACACTGCCCAGTCCCCGCCCTTCCTTCTTTTTTTTTTTTTTTTTTTTTTTTTTTTTGCGGTACGCGGGCCTCTCACTGTTGTGGCCTCCCCCATTGCGGAGCACAGGCTCCGGACGCACAGGCTCAGCGGCCATGGCTCACGGGCCCAGCCGCTCCGCGGCATGTGGGATCTTCCCGGACTGGGGTACAAACCTGCATCCCCTGCATCGGCAGGCAGACTTTTAACCACTGCGCCACCGGGGAAGCCCCGCCCTTCCTTCTTATTGTGATTTTGACCTGACCTGCTTCAGAGAAGCCCTGACTTAAGCCCCCGAGTGCCAAGCATATTCCCCATTGCATTTCCCTTGCTCCCTGAATAGGCTCATGATCTGCTATGTTTCTTATATAACACCTAAGTGACAACTTGATGCAGACAGAAGTTTATGTTGTTTCCTTTGGGAATGACATCACCATATTTTTATAATGTTTTAATTGTTGGACATCTTGATGAGTTTGATCTGCGCAAAGATTCTCCAACAATGATGCTTTCTAGTTTTGTTGTTTCTGTCCAATATCAGGAACCAATAATCTCTTCCCACACCCATGGCTATAACTGACCCTATTAGGAAAACTCAATCCATGTTTGTGCAGTGAATCAAAGACTGAGTCCTTGAATCTCCTACCCCCATTTATTCCCTCCTGAATGAAAATCAGATTCAATCAATTCATCAGGATGTAGGCGAAGATCCACTCATGATTAACCTGATGGACAGTCTGGAATCTAATCAGGCATCGCTTTCTGATTGGTTGTTAGTAGTTGGAAATGGGGAAGACATGATTAGAAAGGCCTATAAAAGCCTCGGGCATCAAAGAAGAGATGCAGAAACTTCTTCTTCTGGAGTCACTGTCTGGGTTCTCCACCCGGTCTTGGGACTGAGCACCCTGCCAACCACATCAGAGCTGGTAAGTTATAGACCTCAGTCAAGGACACTCTCCTCTTATGTATGGTCAGCTGGTCTTGAACTGTGCCATGTAGCTCAGGATGGCAGGGAGAGGGGTATCTTCAGTTATTTCTTTTCCGATGAACAAATTTAATGCTTTGGTTTTGCCTCTCAGTGTAGTTTTGATTCACTCTCAACATTTTGATTTGTTCTTTGGTTTATATCATTTTTAATTATCTTAACCAAGAAGATTTTCCTTTTAATGAAAACATCTAACAGTTTAGAATTTTATTTCTTGACGTTTACAATATTTAGTCTGTACACAAAAAAGCATTCATTTTAGGTGTATGTCCTTCATCTTTTCCAGCCCAAGTTAACAGTGGGAATTGTGGATGGAGGCTGTGTTGGGCCACATGATGCTCTTATTCCCATAGTTTTAGGGACCTAAGCGATTTTCTAAAAGTTTTCACCAAAAAGATTAGGGTCAGCCTTCAGGCTTGTGGTACCCACTTCCCAGTGCAATACAATTAAACGAAGTAGTGAATGGAAATGAATGGACAAGTCGTTGGTTTTCTACCTCCTTGGAAGGAGGCTTGCTCTGGTTCCTGTAGAGGCAGCGTTATGGATCTGTGCCCACAGAGACTAGAGTAGAATTCTGCTAACAGAGGCTTTTCCACTACTGTGGGAGCAGTGATTTGGCTATGAGTTTGTTCCTCTGCAGGGTGAGAAGACAGATTAAGGGGTGTTCATGCTTGACTGAGAAAGATGCCTTGTTCCCTGCAAGTTTCCACAGGATTCCTTTTGGAGCAGAGTCAGCATGAGTGTCTGGAACCCACCCAGACTCCTGGGCCTGGCGGGAATGAGCCTGCTGAGGGATAAGACCGTGGTCATCTCCATTTTGGAGTATCTGCCCACCGAGCTCTTCCCACCACTGTTCATTTTGGCCTTCTATGGGAGACACAGTGAGGCCCTGAAGGTCATGGTGCAAGCCTGGCCCTTTGTCCGCCTGCCTCTGGGGGGTCTGATGCAGACGCCTCACCGGGGGACCTTACAAGCAGTGTTGGACGGTATTGATGTCCTAGTTGCCCAGCAGGATCGCCCCAGGTGAGTCTGATCCAGGTATCCTGGTAGAGTCCTAGACATCCAGAGGCAGCTGGTGTCATAAGAGTGGATGGCTGGTTGATGGACTAGAGGCTTCTGATGATGCCAAATGAAGAGGCTCAGAGGCCTTGGCCATTGCTGAGTTCCAGAAATGTAGGAGTACCTAAGATGAAAGGGCACCTGAAGGAACATGTCCCCACATCTTTCTAGTGATGCTTAAGGTACTAGAAGTGGAGAACCAGGAAGGATGGAAGGGGAAACAAGATGGAGGAAGGTGAGGCGGAGAGGGAAGAAGAGGGCAAGGCAGCAGGTGATGTCAGGGATGAGAAGTAAAAGCTCAGGTGGGGAGTCTGAGTGCTGCCTAAATGCTGAGACTGTGGTTTCATTATGTGTGGCTCTTAAGCCATCGCTGACAATCTGCTGTTTCCCCACAGGAGGTGCAAACTGAGGGTGCTGGATTTAAGAAATACCAGCCAGGACTTCTGGAGAATGTGGTCTGGATACAGGGTCCATGGATGTTCAAGCTCACTGATGGCACAAGTGGCTGAGGACAAGTCAAGGGCAGAGCAGTCCTTGGCTCCCGTGGTGGTGTTCATAGAACTTCACCTCAAAGAAAGGACCTTGGATAGATTCCTCACCTACCTCATCAGGTGGGTGGAGGAGAGGAAAGCTTCCATACACCTGTGCTGTAAGAAACTGAAGATACTTTCAATGCCCATGGAAAATATTATGAAGGTCCTGAGTATGGTGCAACTGGACTGCATCCAGGAGGTGCAAGTGAACTGCACCTGGCATCTGTCCACCCTGGCCGTATTTGCTCCTCTCCTGGGCCAGATGAATAAAGTGCAGAGACTCCTTCTCTCGCACATCCACGTCTCTGCACTTGACGAGCAGGAACAGCAGCACGTTGTCCAAATTACCTCTCAGTTCCTCAGGCTGCACCACCTCCGGGATCTCTGCATGGAATCTCCCTCCTTCCTTGAAGGCTGTCTGGATGAGATGCTCAGGTGAGTGTGCACCACTGACCAGGTAATGATGAACACAACACTAGAATGTGAAACACACTGTCCGCTTTGCTGCTCTATCCTGAAGTGTGGTATCACATAACCATACAAATCAAGGTAGGGACCCAAACTGGGATAGGGGCTCTGGAAAGGGACGCCATGCTAGGAAGATATAGACTAGAGGCTAGGATCTAGTGGGTGTGAGTATGTGATTTCTTCGTTAGGAAGAGATATCTTTGTTTAGATGACTTAGGAAAATAGGGGGCCTTAAAGAATGAAAACTCCATCAGGCCTGAACATTTCTAAATGGAAGCTCTGTGCTCATCAGTTTTGTGACCACATTGAGCCTGTCTCAGATTCCCTGTCTGTAAAAGGTTGTTTTTTGCTCCAGATAAGGTACTTAATATATGGAAAATGCGTGATTCTGGAGATGATGGTAATAGAGCAGGAGCCTAAGGGATAATAAAAATTGGAAGATGGTTTGCAGATGATGCAGGGATGTAACTAAGGCCCTGTAGACCGGCAACCCCAGCTGATGTCGTGAGATCTTGCCCACGCTGGTCCACTATGCATGTCACCCAGAAGCCTCACCTGGCCTGAGGTATGGGTGCCTGTGGCCCACGCATGGGCTGAAGGAAGCCTGAGTAGGAAGAGTTTTAGGTATGTCACGTACTATTAAAATTCAGTGATGCCCACTCTTGATGGACACACGGTGTCAGGCTCTCCTCTGAGCATGTTCTAGTGCATTCCATTATCTTCATTCATCCTCAAAAGAAAGTGGAGTATGTTGTTCCCTTTTAGCAGATGAGGAAAGAAGGCTTTCAGGGTTCTGTGGACTTGATCCAGTCACACAAAGAAGGTGAAAGATCTCAGGATAAAATGAGACAGCGCATTCTGGGTATTGATCATTATCAGATGGTGAGACCAAACTTAGCCTTGGGCAGATCACTTGTCTCCCACCTTAAGTTCACTTTCCACCCCAGTTTCTAAGACATAATTGCTCTGTTTCTCCCCAGGTGTCTGACAACCCCCTTGGACAACCTTGCAATAACTCACTGCCTCCTTTCGGATTCAGACTTGAACCATCTGTCCCAGTGTCCGAACATCAGTCAGCTAAAGGGCCTGGATCTGAGTGGCATCACCCTGACCTACTCTAGTCCTGAGCTCCTCCCGGCTCTGTTGGAGAAAGTTGCAGCCACCCTCCAGGAACTGTATTTAGAGCAATGTGGGATCATGGACTCTCACCTCGAGACCATCCTGCCGCACCTGAGCCGCTGCTCCCAGCTCATGTTCTTTAGCCTGCGGGGAAACCTCATCTCCATGGCCGTCATGGGGAAGCTGCTGCGACACACCTCCGGGCTGCCCCGTTTAAGTCAAGAGCTGTATCCTGTCCCTCAGGAGAGTTACAGCTCTCAGCGAATCCTCCAACCTGGGAGACTTGCACAGTGTCGGGCTGAACTGTTTGAGATTCTGAGAGTCTTAGGACGTCCCAGGATCATTTGGATTAGTTCCAGCCCCTGTCTGCACTGTGGAGATAACACATTCTCTCATCCCCAGCCCATCGTATACCGCTGAAATCCCCCTAACTACTTGGGTGCATCTGTCAAAAGCTTTCTTCTGAGCACTTGGAAATTGAAATCTAGGACATAGTTGAATCGTAAAGGGAAAACAGACCCAGGGTTTCAGATATCTGCTCAATGTAAATGTGAAAAGAAAAAGTGATTAAGGGAGGGTGCAGGATTGCAGAGGGAAAAGTTGACTCTGACAGGTAATAGACCTTTAGGGGACATGTGTCCTATAGAGTCAGAAATATGAATCTAAGTTTCTTTAGGTGGATTCGAGCTTGAGACACATATGTTGGAGCTCTCCCTGGGTGGATTTTGTAAAGAAATGGTCAGAAATAAAGAGACCCTCAGTGTAAACTGACTGCTGCCCTCCATAACGTATTATTCAGCTTTCTCAGTTTATAACTCAGCAAACTCCAGTTACTGATGGAAAAAAAAAAAGAAAGCACTGAGTTGTCTGTGATCTGACACGTTACCATTCAAGCAAGTTCTTTATTCTGTCTGGGGCATCTCTTTCTTCCATCCTTATTTCTGTGGCTGCTCAGTAGGTTAATACACACAAAGGTGAACATACTCAGTGGTCAATGAGCCACTGGAATGAGAGTTCTTGGCAGGGCCCTCACTGCTCTCTCAGACCATGACCCTGGATATGAGCAGCCTTCATTGTTCTCTTGTGGGTCCAGATGTCTCAGCCAGGGCAGGAAGGGCATGGGGAGGGCATAAGAGAGATTGGAGTCATCTCTTGTGATAGACATTCTGAGCCTCAGGTCTCCTAGGCCACCTGTTGGTAGATCAGACCAGAGGATAAAAATTAGTTTGGTAAGCAGGACTCTACAGTTCAGTATTAAAAAAATAAATTAGGGCTTCCCTGATGGCGCAGTGGTTGAGAATCTGCCTGCTAATGCAGGGGACACGGGTTCGAGCCCTGGTCTGGGAGGATCCCACATGCTGCAGAGCAACTAGGTCCGTGAGCCACAACTACTGAGCCTGCGCGTCTGGAGCCTGTGCTCCCCAACAAGAAAGACCGCGATAGTGAGAGTCCCGCGCACCGCGATGAAGAGTGGCCCCCGCTTGCCACAACTAGAGAAAGCCCTCGCACGGAAACAAAGATGCAACACAGTAAAAATAAGTAAATTAATTAACTCCTACCCCCAACATCTAAAAAAATAATAATTAATTAATTAAATTAATTTTTTTAAAAACACAAAAAACAAACCAAAACCCTGCTGTTATGTAAATGTCAGTTGACTAAATCATTGTGCTCTGATCTATCTATTAAAGATATGTGTCATTTTAAAATTATAAAAAATATTTAATACTTTTAAAGAATAGATGTGGATTTAAAAAAATGTTTTATTTGGTTTGGAGCCTCAAAACAAATAGGATTTTAAAACTGATTTTAAAAATCAATGAACACGGATATTTTTTCTCCCTTAAAAATATTTAGAATAATCAAATTTTAGAGCTAGAAGGATTATAGTTATAGTTTTTAAAGTAGACTTTATTTTTCAGAGCAGTTTTAGATTCATAGTAAAGCTGAGCAGGAAGTACCGAGAGTTCCCATCTAACTGCTGCCCCTATACATGCACAGCCACTCTATTGGCATCTCCACCACAGGAATACATTTGTTATAATTCTCGAACATACACTGAGGCATCATTATCACCCAAATTTCATAGTTTACACTGAGGTTCACTCTTGGAGTTGTATATTCTATGAGTTTTGGCAAATATTTAGTTGTAGTGTCCTACAGAGTAGTTTTACTGCCCTAAAAATCCTCTTTACTCTGCTATTTATCCTTCCATTCCTGCAACCCTGGCAACCACTGATCTTTTTGCTTTCCCCAGAGCTTTGCTTTTTCTAAAATATTATATAAATGGAATCATCTGGTATGTAGCCTTTTCGGATTGGCTTCTCAGTTAGTAATAAGTATGTAAGTTTCCTCCATGTCTTTTCATGTTTTGATAATATTCCATCATCTGAATATACCAGAGTTTATTTATTCATTCATCTACTGAAGGACATCTTGGTTGCTTCCTTGGTTTGCTGCTATAAGCATCTGTGTGCACATTTGATATGGACATAAGTTTTCAACACATTTGGGTAGATACCAAGGAGTGAGATTGCTGGATCATATAAAAAAGGTGTGCATTGGGCTTCCCTGGTGGCGCAGTGGTTGAGAGTCCGCCTGCCGATGCAGGGGACACGGGTTCATGCCTCGGTCCGGGAAGATCCCACATGCTGCGGAGCTGCTAGGCCCATGAGCCATGGCCGCTGAGCCTGCGCGTCCGGAGCCTGGGCTCCGCAACGGGAGAGGCCACAACAGTGAGAGGCCCGCATACTGCCAAAAAAAAAAAAAAAAAAAAAAAAAAGAAGCAAGGGAAAAGCAACAAATAACAAAGGGAATCCCCATAAGGTTATCATCTGATTTTTCAAAAGAAACTCTGTAGGCAAGAAGGGAGTGGTAAGATATATTTAAAGAAATGAAAGGGAAAAACGTACAATCAATATTACTCTACCCAGCAAGGATCTCATTCAGATTCCACGGAGAAATCAAAAGCTTTACAGACAAGCAAAAGATAAGAGAATTCAGCACCACAAAACCACCTTTACAACAAGTGCTAAAGGAACATTTCTAGGCAGGAAACACAAGAAAAGAAAAAAAAGACCTACAAAAAGAAACACAAAACAGTTAAGAAAATGGTAATAGGAACATACATATCAATAATTACCTTAAATGTAAATGGATTAAATGCTCCAACCAGAAGACACAGACTGGCTGAATGGATACAAAAACAGGACTTATATATATGTTGTCTACAAGAGACCCACTTCAAACCTAGGGATACATACCCACTGAAAGTGAGGGGATGGTAAAGATACTCGATGCAAATGGAAATCAAAAGAAAGCTGGAGTAGCAATACTCATATCAGACAAAATAGACTTTAAAATTAAGACTGTTACAAGAGACAAAGAAGGAAACAACACAATGATCAAGGGATCTATCCAAGAAGAAGATATAACAATTGTAAATATTTATGCATTCAACATAGGAGCACCTCAATACATAAGGCAAATGCTAACAGCCATAAAAAGGGAAACTCACAGTAACACAATAACACTGGAGGATTTTAACGCCCCACTTACACCAATGGACAGATCATCCAGACAGAAAATAAATAAGGAAACGCAAGCCTTAAATGACACATTAGACCCGATAGACTTAATTGATATTTATAGAACTTTCCATCAGAAGACATCAGAATACACTTTCTTCTCAAGTGCACACGGAACATTCTCCAGGATAGATCACATACTGGGTCACAAATCAAGCCTCAGTAAGTTTAAGAAAATTGAACTCATATCAAGTATCTTTTCTGATCACAACACTATGAGATTAGAAATCAATTACAGGAAAAAAAACTGTAAAAACACACAAACACATGGAGGCTAAACAACATGCTGCTAAATAACTAAGAGCTCACTGAAGAAATTAAAAAAATACTGCAATGACAATGAAAACATAACCTAAAACCTATGGGATGCAGCAAAAGCAGTTCTAAGAGGGAAGTTTATAGCAATACACTCCTACCTTAAGAAGCAAGAAACATCTCAAATGAACAACCTAACCTTACACCTAAAGCAACTAGAGAAAGAAGAACAAACAAAACCCAAAAGTTAGTAGAAGTAAAGAAATCATAAAGATCAGAGCAGAAATAAATGAAATAGAAACAAAGAAAACAATAGCAAAGATCAATCAAATTCAAAGTTGGTTCTTTGAGAAGATAAACAAAATTCATAAACCTTTAGTCAAACTCATCAAGAAAAAAAGGGAGAGGACTCAAATCAATAAAATTAGAAATAGGAAAGGAGAAATTGCAACTGACACCACAGAAATACAAAGGATCATAAGAAACTACTACAAGCAACTACATGCTAATAAAATGGACAACCTGGAAGAAATGGACAAATTCTTAGAAAGGTACAACCTTCCAAGACTGAACCAGGAATAAATAGAAAATGTGAACAGATCAATCACGAGTAATGAAATTGAAACTGTGATTAAAAAGCTTCCAACAGGGAGGGTGGGAGGGAGGGAGACGCAAGAGGGAAGAGCTATGGGAACATATGTATATGTATAACTGATTCACTTTGTTATAAAGCAGAAACTAACACACCATTGTAAAGCAATTATAGTCCAATAAAGATGTTAAAAAAATGGTTAGCACCATTTTTAAAGTAAATATTGGTGCAATATGAAAAATAAATAAATAGAGCCTAAAAATAATAATAATAAAAAAGCTTCCAACAAATAAAAGTCCAGGACCATATGGCTTCACAGGCGAGTTCTATCAAACATTTAGAGAAGAGCTAACACTTATCCTTCTGAAACTATTCCACAAAATTGCAGAGGAAGAAACACTCCCAAGTTCATTCTACAAGGCACCATCATCCTGATACCAAAACCAGTGATATCACGAAAAGAAGAAAATTATAGATGAACATCACTGTTGAACATAAACACAGAAATCCTCAACAAAATAGAATCCTAGCAAACAGAATCCAACAACACATTAAAAGGATCATACACCATGATCAAGTGGGATTTATCCCAGGGATGCAAGGATTCTTCAATATATGCAAATCAATCAATGTGATATACCATATTAACAAATTAAAGAATTAAAACCATACGATCATCTCAATAGATGCAGAAAAAGTTTTTGACAAAATTCAACACCCATTTATGGTAAAAACTCTCCAGAAAGTGGGCATAGAGGGAACCTACCTCAACATAATAAAGGCCATATGCGAGAAACCCACAGCAAACATCATTCTCAATGTTGAAAAACTGAAAGCATTTCCTCTAAGATCAGGAACAAGACAAGGATGTCCACTCTCACCACTATTATTCAACATAGTTTTGGAAGTCCTAGCCACAGCAATCAGAGAAGAAAAGGAAATAAAAGGAATACAAATTGGAAAAGAAGAAGTAAAACTGTCACTGTTTGCAGGTGACATGATACTATACATAGAGAATCCTAAAGATGCCACCAGAAAACTACTAGAACTAATCAATGAATTTGGTAAGGTTGCAGGATACAAAATTAATGCACAGAGACCTGTTGCATTCCTATACACTAACAACAAAAGATCAGAAAGAGAAATGAAGGAAACAATCCCATTTACCATCACAACAAAAATAATAAAATACCTAGGAATAAATCTACCTAAGGAGGCAAAAGACCTGTACTCAGAAAACTATAAGATACTGATGAAAGAAATCAAACAGATAGAGAGATATACCATGTTCTTGCATTGGAAGAATCCATATTGTGAAAACGACTATACTACCCAAAGGAACCTACTGATTTAATACAATCTCTATCAAATTACCAATGGCATTTTTCACAGATTTAGAACAAAATATCTTACAATTTGTATAGAAACTCAAAAGACCCCGAATCACCAAAGCAGCCCTGAGAAAGAAAAACGGAGCTGGAGGAATCAGGTTCCCTGACTTCAGACTATACACAAAGGTACAGTAATCAAAACAGTATGGTACTGGCACAAAATCAGAAATATAGAACCATGGAACAAGATAGAAAGTCCTGAGATAAACCCATGTGCCAATGGTCACCTAACCTATGACAAAGGAGGCAAGAGTATAGCAACACAATGGAGAAAAGACAGTCTCTTCAGTAAGTGGTGCTGGGAAAACTGGACAGCTCCATGTAAAAGAATGAAATTAGAACACTCCCTAACACCATACACAAAAATAAATTCAGAATGGATTAAAGAACTAAATGTAAGGCTGGATACTATAAAGCTCTTAGAGGAAAACAGGTAGAACACCCTCTGACATAAATAACAGCAAGATCTTTTTGATGCACCTCATGAAGTAATGAAAATAAGAGCAAAAATAAAGAAATGAGACCTAATTAAACTTAAAACTTCTGCACAGCAAAGGAAACCATAAACAAAATGAAAAGACGACTCACAGAATAGGAGAAAATATTTGCAAATGAAGAAACCAATAAGGGATTAATCTCCAAAATATACAAAGAGCTCATGCAGCTCAATATCAAAAAAACAAATCACTGAATCAAAAAATGGGCAGAAGACCTAAATAGACATTTCTCCAAAGAAGACATACAGATGGCCAAAAAGCACATGAAAAGATGTTCAGCATCACTAATTATTGGAGAAATGCAAATCAAAACTACAATGAGGTATCACTTCACACCAGTCAGAATGGCCATCATCAAAAAAATCTACAAATGATAAATGCTGGAGAGGATGTGGAAAAAAGGGAACCCTCTTACACTGTTGGTGGGAATGTAAATTGGCATAGCCACTATGGAGAACAGCATAAAAGTTTCTTAAAAACTCAAAATAGAGCTACCATATGATCCAGCAAGCCCACTCCTGGGCATATATCCACAGAAAACCATAATTCGAAAAGACACATGTACCCCAGTGTTCATTGCAACACTACTTACAATAGCCAGGACCTGGAGGCAACCTAAATATCCATTGATAAAGGAATGGATAAAGAAGATGTGGTACATATATACAATGGAATATTACTCAACCATAAAAAAGAATGAAATAATGCCATTTGCAGCAACATGGATAGACCTAGAGATTGTCATACTGAGTGAAGTAAGTCACACAGAGAAAGACCAGTATCATATGATATCACTTATATGTGGAATCTAAAAAAAAGGGTACAAATGAACTTATTTTAAAAACAGAAATAGAGTTATAGATGTAGAAAATAAACTTATGGTTGCCAAGGAGGAAAGGGGTAGGGAGGGATAAATTAGAAGTTTGAGATTGACATATACACACCACTATATATAAAAAAGATAACTAATAAGAACCTACTGAATAACACAGGGAACTCTACTCAATACTCTGTAATGACCTATATGGGAAAAGAATCTGAAAAAGAATGGACATATGTATATGTATAACTGAATCACTTTGCTGTACACCTGAAACTAACACAACATTGTAAATCAACTATACTTCAATAAAAATTTAAAAAAAGAGAAAAAACTCCACAAGGAGATATCACCTCGGAACATTTAGAATGGCTGCTGTAAAGACAAGAGATAACAAGTGTTGATGAGGACATGGAGAAAAGGGAGCCCTTGAAACTGTTGCTGGGAATGTAAGTTGATGCAGCCACTGTGGAAAACAGTACGGAGGTTCCTCAAAAAATTAAATATACAACTACCATAGAATCCAGCTATTCCACTTCTGGGTACATATATGAGTGAAATGAAATCGGTATCAAAAAAAAATCTGCAGCCACAGTTTCACTGAAGCATTGTTTACAGTAGCAAGACATGTAAGCAATCTAAGGGTCCATCAATGGATGACGGAGAAAATATGAATGTATATATTTTTATATATATGAATATTATTCAGCCATAAATCCATAAAAAAGAAAGAAGTCCTGCCACTTTCGGTAACATGGATGGACCGTGACGGCATTGTGCTAAGTGAAATAAGTAAAGAAAGACCTATGGGGAAAGACATAAAGTGGTTAAAAGGTACAAACTTCCAGTCACAAAATAAATAAGTCAAGCGGATGGAATGTGTCTGTCATAGCACAGTGACAAAAGTTAAAAACATTGTGTGTTGTGTATGAAAATTGCTAAGAGAGTAGATATTTAAAATTCTCATCATGAGAAAAAAACACATTTATGTGATGTGATGTATGATAACTAAACTTCTTGTGGTGATCATTTCACAGTGTATACATGTCACATCATTATGTTGTACACTGGAAAAGGAATACAGTGTTATAGGTCAATTCTACCTCAATAAAACTGGAAAAATTCTTCTAGGAAAATATGCCAAAAGAAAAATGAAAAAAAATATAAGGAGACAGGGCTTTTACAGTGAAAAAGAAAAAAAACCCACAAATATTTGCATGTCTGACTGACTTAGCTGTGTAAACTATGATAGCCAGCAGAGAAGCAGTAGAGAGAGTGTGGCTGTACCACCCTGTGCTCACCCTCACCACACAGACCATAACACGTGTGTTTGGATGGTGTGTGCAGGATTAAATAACAGTATAAGGGGGAAAGAAACTTCACTTTTCTCACCAGTAGGGAAAAACCACTGCTTTCATTATTGGTAAATTTTCATCCTAGAGCCACTGTTCTCAAATTTTCAGTCTCAAGATGCCTTTATATTTTAAAAATATATCGATGATCCTAAAGAGCTTTTGAGTATCTGGGTTATATTTATCAATATTTGTCATCTAGTTACAATGGGAAAATATTTAAAACTCATTTACCAATTCAATTATGCATAACAGTACCAACCTGTGACATAAATAACACATTTTTACCAAAAGTTCTTATGTTTTCAAAACTATAAATAAATAAATAGATAGATAAAAAAAATTTTTTAAAGTAATGTGAAGCGTCTTATTTTAAAAATATAAACTCTTTATTGGGATATAATTTATTACTATGCAGTTCATCTTTCTCGGTAATTTAATTTTTATTTTATATTGGAGTATGGTTGACTTACAATGTTGTGCTAGTTTCAGGTGTACAGCAAAGTGATTCAGTTACACACACACATACATCCATTCTTCTTCAGATTCTTTTCCCATATAGGTTATTACAGAATACTGAGTAGCGTTTTCCTCCACACTGGACCTTGGCTGACCCTTGCCTGACTTCCAGGTGCAAGTATCCCAGGAGGACTCGGAGGGAAGGAAACCTGCCGTGAACTCAAGGGAGGGGAAAGCGCCAGGGAGACAACCTCTCCCGCACTCCCCCACCCACTGCCAAATGCCTCTGGTCCCCTTATGGACTTTGCACCCAGGTGGGTGCTGGGGCCCTCTCCTGCACAGGGACAGGTGCAGCTGTCCTGCAGCTGAGACTTCTCTAGAGGAGGGACACAGGAATATGTGAGGAACCCAGAGCCAGCTGTTCTCTGACTCTGCACCTGATAGAGGGAAAGGGCTCACCTGCACTGCAGGCCCTGGTGTGGGTCCTGGTCTCAGCGTCTCATCCTCTCCCTTCCCGAGATCCAGAGTCCAGTGGGTGTGGCCTCAAACCTTACCCCGATCCCCTGGGTTCCCAGCCCAAGGAGAACAAACTCCTCCCAACTCCCTGGTCAATCTGGTCCTTGATTCCCACGGTCCCGAGTTTCCGCTGGGAAACAGAAGCCAGCTTTGATCAGGTACACCATATTAATACTGTTAGGAATGTTTCCCATCTGCTGTTCCAGGGACTTCTGATCCAGGACCTTTCTCCTTCAAATGGAGCCAACCTGCACTGGTGAGGCGCCTCATGTGGATAAAATGCAGGTAAATCCAGACCCTTCTCCCTCCATTTTCCCATGTGTGACCTTGAACCAGTCAAGGGATCCCCTCTCTCCATGGCCTCTGTTCCTCTCAGGCTCACAGCCCGTATCTCCCAGAGATGCAGGAAAGAGGAAAGTGTGTGAAGAAAAGAATGAAGAAGCTCCAGACGAGGTGACGCTGGTCAGAAAGTTCACACTCACAGGACTCTGGGGGAATTTCATGACATTGGAAGTCCAAAGGATCAAATGTGGGAGGCTGATACCCACTTAGTAAGGAGGATGACAATTTACAAAGCATGGAAAAGATGCAGATGTCCTGTCATCAGTCATGAGAAGGAGGCAGCCACTGTTCACACTACTCCTGATAAGTTTCTCACAAGGAAATAAAACACTTTAATTCTCAACATCTTAAATTACAGTGTGCTAAGTCAATGGTAGTTTACTAGTTTTTATTTATCTGTATATTTATAATCACAGCAAAAGTGTTCTTAATTTTTTTTTGTTTTTTTTTGCGGTACGCGGGCCTCTCACTGTTGTGGCCTCTCCCGTTGCAGAGCACAGGCTCCGGACGCGCAGGCTCAGCGGCCGTGGCTCACGGGCCCAGCCGCTCCGCGGCATGTGGGATCCTCCTGGACCGGGGCACGAACCCGTGTCTCCTGCATCGGCAGGCGGACTCTCAACCACTGCGCCACCAGGGAAGTCAGGAGATAATCATAAGTTTTTCTACTGATTATTAAGATTGTGTTGTAGTTTCAGTTTGCACATTCATTTTTAGTATTGTTGGGGAAGAATAATTCCTCTAACCTTCTACTTTCTTCAACTGATCTAATAATCAAGTTGACATAAGACAGATTAACACAAGAAAAAAAGAAGTTTAATTGGGAAAGTTCAGGAGTCCCACAAGCACAGTGAGACCCCAGGAGAAGCCAACCAATGGAGGCTTATGTGTGATCTCATGACACAGAATGCGAGAGGGGCCCCAGGCTTCCAAGGGGAGGAGGGTGATTCACAGAAGAGCAGGTGTTTGGTAATTAGATGTTTGTCCAGCCATACAGGTACGTCATTCAGATAAAGTTATCTCTTGGTAATAACTCTCTCTCTCTGGCCAGGCCCCCTTTCTAAATTCTTTTAGGTAGTGCAGAGAGAGGGAAAAGGTTTTCTTTGTTTCAATTGGCTGTGTCTTGATCGCCTATAGCTCCAAAAATATGCATAACAATGTGGCACATTTTGGGGGCGGCGTTTTTAATCCCTTCACCCTCCTGCACTACTGTGGTCTAGGTACAGCTCTGCTTGTATTCAATTTATTTTTCAGCTTATGTGTTTTTTGCCTACCTCAATAGAATGTAAGGTCTGTACATGTGGCCTAACATAAGAGTGGGTCACATTCATTGGATGGTTCCCCGACACCCAGAGTAGCAGTTGGCACACTCTAGATACTAAGTAAATACATTTTTCTAATTGAGTAATGATTGACAAATATAATCGTAGATATTTAAATTGCACAATGATGATGATGTGATATATTACACATATACATTGTGAAAAGGTTACCAAGATTAGGATAATTAAGACATCCATCACCTAATAGTTAATTCTTTTTGTGTGTGTAGTGAGAATGCTTCAGATCTACTCTCAGCAATTTCAAGTATACAATATTATATTAACTATAGTCACTGTGTGTGTCTTAGATTTTTGAAGAGATAACTGAACACCCATGTTCACTGCAGCATTATTCACAATAGCCACAGTATGGAAACACCTAAATGTCCTTTGATGGATGAATGAATAAAGAAAAGGTGGTATATGTACATAATGGTATATTATTCAGCCGTAAAAAGAAGGAAATCCTGCCAAAAGACAACTATTATATGGAATCTTTATATGTAGAATCAAAAAAGAAAAGAACAATTTCACAGAAACAGAATAGGATGGTGGTTGCCAGGCACTCGGCGAGGAGGAATGGGGAGAAGGGTAAAAATTTTCAGTTATATGAAGAATAAATAAGTACATGTAAATGGATCAAGTAGAAAGGAGTGAGGAGGCAGTATTGGGTATTAGGGGGTGTCATGTGTGCTAGATACTTCCTAGTGAAAGTGCCCACGGAGTCCCCACCTCGATGGGTTCCTGCTGTCCTCAACCCGGTCATTAGAGGAGTTTTCCCACACACGGGAGGCCAGTGCCCCTGACGGCACTGCAGGTCGTCCCTGCGCCCCTCCTTCATTTGTGCTGGGCAAGCAATGGATCCTGGTTTGACTTTTATTTCCCATGACCTTTCTACGGGTCAAAGTAGACAATCTGGTGTCACTTGGCTGACAAAGACACAGTGTCAGACCTCCTTCTTTCTCATTTCCTCCTGAAAAGCACAATTCTCAAAGTATGGCGGCTGTGTTGAGTGACGACGCTAAATGGCAAAATTTCCAAAGAGCATCCCTTTCCTTGGCCTAAATACCAAGACGGGGACCCTCCACTTCCCACCTAACTTGCTCATCATCTTTGCATCAAGAATGGATGCTATTTACCCTCTCTCTCCAGACTGCCCATTGGGCAGACTTTGGGCTGGGGGTAGGGGCAGCCACTGGAGCCTAAGGCAGGTCAGGCCAAGCAAATCCAGTCTCTTGGGAACTCCCAGCCCCAAGCACTGGCCCTCAGTGCTCCCAATGGCCTCAGACACAAGTCCCCAGTCTTGAAGTGACACAGCCCTGTGAGTGTCAGAGGACATGGTCTCCTGCTCAGCTGCCATTTCTCTTTTCCCTCCCTCATTCTGGGTCCTACAGCAGCTCCTCTGGACATTCTCTGCCCTCTCCCTCTTCCTTCCTTCAGTCCCTATGGTCCAATCCCTCCTGGAGAGGGTCCCAGACATCCTCCCCACCCACCATGTCTCTACAAACCTGTCCCTCGGGATTAATTGCCTGGACCCAGGGTAATGTTCTCATCAAAACTTTATTGATGAGGAAGAAAGAGCAACAGCTCCTTGTTTATAGCAAGATATTAGTGGATCTAGAGTGGAACCAGAGCCTGCTGAGAGCTAGAGGGGGCAAGGAAGGCCAACACAGAGACCTGAACTTTTAAAAAGGCACAGAGGACAAGACATCTCAGGGCAAGAAGGGATCTGAGTTGGGAGAGAAAAAAGACTTACTGGGCTTGAGGAGAACTTTGTCAGCTCAAGGGCTGGAACAAGAGAGCCACGGAGGGGAGAGCCTCTGCAGGGGACTGGTCCCCAGGGCCTCCCATCAGCTGTCATCTCTAGGAAGACCAGAAGAGTCTAGACCTTCTTCTGTAACCTGGGAGGGGTCTCCCCCCAGCATTCCTGGGTGCCTCAATGGATCCAGAGGAGCAGTGGGGAACTCTATGCCTTGGGGTTAGTCATAAACTCCAAAATAACTCAGAGGAATTAAAGCAGAATTCCTGCATTTCTGCTGATCCCAGTGGAAGGGTGTCCCAGCATTGTAGCCAGGCTCCAGTTTCTAGAAGAGGTGATGTTGGTGGGCTGCAGAAAGAGAGGACTGCCGAGTTGCTTCATCCTGGAAAGGGAGCCGGATGCACAGAAACATTCTAAACCCCTGAACAAAGACCCTGGAGCAATGTTCTGGAATCTCACTTGAGATCCTGTGACTGGAAAAGCAGGACAGGACGTGCCCCTGATGGGTTCAGAGGGCTGCTCTGACCTGGGCTGCAAATGAGGTCATGAAGACAGGGAATCAAGACAGGGTAGAAATGCGAGATCCAGGCTCCTCACCTGACCCTGGGAGTCCTGCTGGGCCCAAAATTGGGTGGGGAGGATGGCACCTCTATGCACCTGTGCTCCCTCCTCCTCGATGCTCAGTGTGTCCCCTGAGCGAACAGGTTCTGAATGGAGGTGGACAGAGGAGGTTACACTCTACCCAGGGGGAAGGGAGAGGTCTGGGCTTTTTTCTAGAACATTCCAACACTTTGACCCCTCATAGCTCCTTGGATCTCACAGAAGCTATGATCCTATAGAGACATCCCCGGCTTGGACTCTGCTATTTGCCCATTTACACTGACATAACCTGAAGTCCGTCAGTCAGTCCTTCCTACCACTTAGGTTGTCTGACAACTCGGGGGGCCTTCAGTAACCGTCACCTGAGGGAATCTACCAATTATTCACAGTGTGGAAGTGGGCAGGTTTCTATCCCAAGCCCACACCTGAATCCACCAGCCTAAAAACGGGAAAAGAGCAGTGAACCTTTCATTTCCTGTGAAGGTTAATCGAGGTAGTGGATAAAAAGTGCTGACACCATTGCTCACCACGTCGTGTTCAATAAACAGAGAGGTTTATGATGATCATTGTTACTAATCTCACTCTATTGCAGCTTATTAATAAAGGGGTTTGGCAGCCTGGGAGTTAAAATGTCTATTGAGTACAATCCAGTTTACCCCAATTTTATGCAAAGGCTATTTATACCCAGAGCAGAAATGTGGTGAAAGGAATCTTCTGGAAAGATACCAAGGTGGAGAACACTCTTCAAAACTCCTAGCCTTCTTTGGCAGTTTTATAATTGAATTACCTGGATATCACAGTGAATGGAGGAAAGGAAGGCAAGAAGAACTCTTAGGGGTGGAGGGAGGGTCACACTTTCTTTGCATCCTGAAACTGCAAAAAAATCTCCATGTGATGAAGCCCAAGGCGGGAGTCATCCCTGACTGTGGCAGATCATTAAACACCAAATATAGCTTCTGAACTTTGTAGGGAAAGGTGATGGTATGTTTGAACAGTGCTTAATATGAGAACAAAATTTTATTTCTGTGCCTAATGGTGTCACTTTGATCAGAACTTGTGTTGAACTTTCTTAACCTGGAGGAAATAGTAATTATCAACATATACTTGGACAGGAGCCAATGGGGTGGTGGTTCAGCTGCCAGAGGTCCTGGACAAAGGCTGTGGCTAACTGCCATTGGGGAGCGTCCTCTGTGGGAAGAACCTAAAAGAAAATGTTTACTGGTAGCAGCCACCACGATGAGGACAGGGTTTGGTGCACCTTATCCACGTTCATGTCTCCCCTTGTATCCAAGTTCCTGAACAGCCCACAGTGCCCACCCTCAGGGGTCTCAGTCTTGGAAATGTCTGACTTCCCAGGACTCCCAGCCTCTCCCTCTGCTCACATTCTCAGATTTAGTCTTTTCATGCCAGTTTGCTGTGCTGACACCATCTTTCTGTAAGGAAACACCCCAAACATGACACTGTTTCCCTTTTTAATTGCTAAACTCCACCAAGAGAAAAGTCGTTTAGTCTCCCTCTTCCCCAAGAGAAAAAAAAGTATTTCACACTGTTTGGGTCATTCAAAGGGTGCCTTTGGGAATGGCCTACTCCACACTGTTCAGTCCCCACCCTTCCTCCTTATTGTGATTTTGACCTGACTTCTTTCAGAGGAGCCGTGACTTTAGCCTGGGGGACCATGAACATCTCCAATTGCATTTCCCTTGCTCCCTGAATAGGCTCATGATCTGCTATGTTTCTGATGTAAAATCTAAGCGACAACTTGATACAGATAGGAGTTTATGTTGTTACCTTTGGGAATGACCCCAATGTGTTTTTAAAGTCGCTTTAATTGTGGGACATTTTGATTAAGTTGATCTGGCCAAAGATTCCCCAACAATGATGCTTTCAAGTTCTGTTTTATCTTTTCAATGTCAGGAACCAATAATCTCTTCCCTGTCACACACCGTTGGCTATAACTGACCCTATTAGTAAAATTCAATCAGTGTTTGTGCAGTGAATCAATGATTGAGTCCTTGAATCCCCTCCCCCCATTTATTCCCTCCTGAATGAATACCAGATTCAATCAATTCATCTGGTTATAGGCAAAGATCCAATCAGGATTAACCTGATGGACAGTCTGGAATCCAATCAGGCATCGCTTTCTGATTGGATGGTAGTAGTTGCAAAGGGGGAAGATGTGATTAAAAAGGCCTATAAAAGCCTCAGACACCAAAGAAGATATGCAGAAACTTCTTTCTCTGCAGTCACTGCCTGGGTTCTCCACCGGATCTGAGGTCTGAGCGCCCTGCCACATCAGAGCTGGTAAGTTACAGACCTCAGCTAAAGACACTCTCATCTTATCTATGGTCAGCAGGTTTTGAATGATGGCATGTAGCTATGGGTGGCAGGGAGATTTTCTTTCTTTTCAGATGTACAAATGTAAGGCTTTGATTTTGCCTCTAAGTGTAATTTTGCCTTAATCCCAAACATCTTGATATGTACTTTGGTTTATATCATTTAAAAATCTCTTAACCAACCAGATTTTATTTTTTAATGAAAACATCTGTTTGGAATTTTATTTTTTTACATTAAAAAGCTTTAGTTTGCACAGGGACTTCCCTGGTGGTCCAGTGGTTAAGACTCCACACCCCCAATGCAGGGGGCACGGGTTCAATCCCTGGTTGGGGAACTAAGATCCCTATGCCTTGTGGTGCGGCCAAAAGATTAAAAAAAAAAAAAAAAGATTTAGTTTGCACAAATGGCACTCATTTTAGGCATATCTGCTTTATCTTTCCCAGTGCAGTTAACTGTGGAAACTGAGATTGGAGACTGTGTTGGGCCACAAGATGCTCCTATTCCCATAGTTTTAGGGCCCTAAGTGGTGGTCTGAAAGGTTTCCCCCAAAAAGACTGGGGTCAGCCTTCAGGCTCATGGTACCCACTTCCCAGTGCAACCTAATTGAGCAAAGCAGTGAATGGAAATGGATGGACGAGTGGGTGGGTTTCTTCCTCCTTGGTACTTGTGAGAAGCTTGTTCTGGTGCCCACAAGGGCAAAGCTATGGCTTTGGGCCCACTGAGCCCAGAGTGGAATTCTGCTAAACTGAGGCTCTTCCCCCACTGCCAGAGCAGTGACTTTGGCTCTGAGTTGGTTCTTCTGAAGGGTGGGGAGACCGAGTAGGGGGTGCTCATGCTTAACCTGAGAAAGATTCCTTGTTCCCTGAAAGTTTCCACAGGATTCTTTTAGGAGCAGAGTCACGATGAGTGTGCGGAACCCCCTGAGACTCCTGGACCTGGCGGGAATGAGCTTGCTTAGGGATGAGGCCTCGACCATCACGGCTCTGAAGGATCTGCCCACAGAGCTCTTCCCCCCAGTGTTCATGGAGGCCTTCTATGGGAGATGCAGCGAGACCCTGAAGGCCATGGTGCAAGCCTGGCCCTTTGTCCGCCTGCCTCTGGGGGGCCTGATGAAGATGCCTCATCTGGGAACCTTACAAGCAGTGTTGGATGGGCTTGATATCCTGCTTGCACAGAAGGATCATCCCAGGTGAGTCTGATCAAGGGAGCCTAGTAAGGTTTTGGGCAGCTCTGAAGAGAAAGCTGAAGTCAGGAGAGTGGATGGACAAGGGATGGAACAGAGGCTTCGATGATGCCAATGAAGAGACACAGAGACTTGGCCATTGCTGAGCTCATTTGGGGAAACGCCTTCCAGCAGTGTATGAGTGCCTAAGATGCAGGGGAGCCTGAAAGTACATGTCTCAGCCAGGGATGCGTAAGGGTAATAGGTGTAGAAAGCCAGGAAGGATGGAAGGGGAAAGGAGATGGAGGAATGTGAGGCAGAGAGGGAAGAAGAGGGCAAGACAGCAGGTGATGTCAGGGATGAGAAATAAAAGCTTGGGTGGGGAGTCTGAGTGCTGCCTAAATGCTGAGACTGTGGTTTCATTATGTGTGGATCTTAAGCCATCGCTGCCAATCTGCTGTTTCCCCACAGGAGGTGCAGGCTGCGGGTGCTGGATTTAAGAAATACCAGCCAGGACTTCTGGAGAATGTGGTCTGGATACAGGGTCCATGGGTGTTCAAGCTCACTGATGGCACAAGTGGCTGAGGACAGGTCAAGGGCAGAACAGCCCAGGGCTCCCTTGGAGGTATTCATAGAACTTCATCTCAAGGAAAGGACCTTGGATGGATTCCTCACCTACCTCATCAGGTGGGTAGAGCAGAGAAAAGCTTCCATACACCTGTGCTGTAAGAAGCTGAGGATTCTTTCATTTCCCATGGAAAATATTATGAAGGTCCTGAGTATGGTACAGTTGGACTGTATCCAGGAGGTGCAAGTGAATTGCACCTGGCATCTGTCCACCCTGGCCGTGTTTGCTCCTCTCCTGGGCCAGATGAATAAAGTGCAGAGACTCCTTCTCTCCAACATCCACATGTCTGCACTTGGGGGGCAGGAACAGCAGCACGTTGTCCAAATTACCTCTCAGTTCCTCAGGCTGCACCACCTCCGGGATCTCCATCTGGAATCTCACTCCTTCCTTGAAGGATGCCTGGACCAGATGCTCAGGTGAGTGTGCACCATTGTTCAGGTAACAGCGAACACAACACTAGAATATCCAAAGCACTGTCCCTTTTGCTTCTCTATCCTGAACTGTGGTATCACATAACCACGCAAATCAAGGTAGGGGCCCAAACTGGGATAGAGCCTCTAGAAAGGGACACCCTGCTAGGAAGCTATGGACTAGGGGTTAGGATCTAGTGGTGTGGGTATATGATTTCTTCTTTAGGAAGAGATAGCTTGGTTTAGATGAATTAAGAAAATAACTAAGGTAAGTGGGCATTGAAGAGGGAAAACTCCATCAGGCCTGAGCATTTCTAAATGGAAGCTCTGTGCTCACCAGTGTTGTGACCACAATGAGCCTATCTCAAATTCCCTGTTTGCAAAAGGTTGTTTTTTCCTCCTGAAAAGGTAATTAATATATGGATAATGCGTGATTCTGGAGATGCTGGTAATAGATCAGGAGCCTAAAGCAGAATAAAAACTGGTAGATGGTTTGCAGATGATGCAGGAATGTAATTGAGCCCCTGCAGACTGGCAACCTCAATTGATGTCCTGAGATGTTGCCCTGGTGGTTCCACTATGCACATCACCCAGAAGCCTTACCTGGCCTGAGATATGCGTGCCTGTGGCCCAAACGTGGGCTGAAGGAAACCTGAGTAGGAAGCATTTTATGTATGTATCTTACTATTAAAATTCAGTGATGCCCACTCTTTACTGAGACAAGGTGTCAGGCTCTCCCCTGAGCGTGTTCTAGTGTACTCTATTATCTTCGTTCATCCTCATAAGAAGTGTAGTAAGTTTTTCTCTGCTTGACTGATGAGGAAAGAGAGCTTTCAACTTGGCTCAGTCACACAGGAAGGTGAAAGGACTCAGGTTAAAATGAGACTGGGCATTCTGGGTATTGATCGTTATCAGATGATCAGGCTAACCTTGGGCTTGGGCAAATCACTTGTCTCCCTACTTGAGGTCAACTTCCACCTCGGTTTCCAAGACCTAATTGCTCTGTTTCTCCCCAGGTGTCTGACAAACCCCTTGGACAACCTTGCAATAACTCACTGCCTCCTTTCGGATTCAGACTTGAACCATCTGTCCCAGTGTCCGAACATCAGTCAGCTAAAGGGCCTGGATCTGAGTGGCATCACCCTGACCTACTCTAGTCCTGAGCTCCTCCCGGCTCTGTTGGAGAAAGTTGCAGCCACCCTCCAGGAACTGTATTTAGAGCAATGTGGGATCATGGACTCTCACCTCGAGACCATCCTGCCGCACCTGAGCCGCTGCTCCCAGCTCATGTTCTTTAGCCTGCGGGGAAACCTCATCTCCATGGCCGTCATGGGGAAGCTGCTGCGACACACCTCCGGGCTGCCCCGTTTAAGTCAAGAGCTGTATCCTGTCCCTCAGGAGAGTTACAGCTCTCAGCGAATCCTCCAACCTGGGAGACTTGCACAGTGTCGGGCTGAACTGTTTGAGATTCTGAGAGTCTTAGGACGTCCCAGGATCATTTGGATTAGTTCCAGCCCCTGTCTGCACTGTGGAGATAACACATTCTCTCATCCCCAGCCCATCGTATACCGCTGAAATCCCCCTAACTACTTGGGTACGTCTAAAAGCTTTCTTCTGAGCACTTGGAAACTGATATCTAGGACATAGTTGAATCGTAAAGGGAAAACAGACCCATGGTTTCAGACATCTGCTCAATGTGAATGGGAGAAGAGAAAGTGATTAAGGGAGGGTGAAGGACTGCAGAGGGAAAAGTTGACTCTGACAGGTAATAGGCCTTTTGGGGACATGTGTCTTATAGAGTCAGAAATATGAACCTAAATTTCTGGAGGTGGATTGAGTCTTGAGACCCACGTGTTGGAGTTATCCCTGGGTAGATGGTTGTAAACGAATGGTCAGAAATAAAGAGACCCTCAGTGTAAACTGACTGCTGCCCTCCATGCTGTATTATCCTGATTTCTCAGTTTATACCGCAGGAATCCAGATACTGATGGAAGAAGACAATGGCTCTGAATTGTCTATGATCTGATCTTACCGTTCCCACCAGTTCTTTAGCCTGGAGCATCTCATACTTCCTTGCTTATTTCTGTGGCTGTTCAGTGGGTTAATACACACAAAGGGGAACATACTCAGTGGTCAGTGAACCACTGGAGTGAAGAGTTCTGGGCAGGGCCCTCACTGCTGGCTCAGGCCATGACCCTGGACATGAGCAGTCCTCACGGTTCTCCTGGTGGGTCCATAACTCTCAGTTCTTGACTTTTCAGTGTGGGGGGAATGGGCTTTACTGCACAAGGCATGGCTCCCAGTTCTGGAAGGGGTCATCCACACTGCAGATAAGCTGAACCTCTGGACCCATGGTGAGTAATGGTCCTTCCTGAATTAATCCAGTTGGACCAGGGAAGTTATACAAATTTCTTTTAGCTAACTACTAAAATCATACAGGCATGTAACATGGTTTTAGTGTTTTTATACCTCATTAAAAATTATATCCTTTCAGGACTTCCCTGGTGGAGCAGTGGTTTAGAATCCTCCTGCCAATGCAGGGAACATGGGTTCGAGCCCTGGTCCGGGAAGATCCCACATGCCGTGGAGCAACTAAGCCCGTGCGCCACAACTACTGAGCCTGCACTCGAGAGCCTGCGAGCCATAACTACTGAGCCCGTGTGCCACAACTATTGAAGCCTGTGCACCTAGAGCCCGAGCTGCACAACAAGAGAAGCCACCACAATGGGAAGCCCCGCTCGCTGCAACTAGAGAAAGCCCGAGAGCAGCAACGAAGACTCAACACAGCCAAAAATAAATAAATAAATAAATTTATTTTAAAAAATTATATCCTTTCAGGGGCTAGATTATATCAATGAGAGATTGAATTTATTCCCATAAAACCTATTTCTCACCAACAGGGAAGACTAGAATAGCATGTTTTGCCATCAAATAATCAGAATGTATAATGTATAACAAAACACTTGTGGGTGTAGGTGACCTCCTTGCCTGTGGTAAGACTGTATTTGTCAGGGTTCTCCTGAGCAACCAACAGGGTATGTCTGATTGCTGAGCAATGTGTCAGTGAGGATTACCACCCTCTTCTCAGTTGAAAAATCCCCATATAACTTATTGTCTGCCCTCCATAGCCTCATTCCCACATCCTTGGTTCCACTAACTAGATCCTGTAGAACTATATTTACTCCTGAAAAACTCTGTGTGTAAGTGAATCTGATCATTTCAAACCAGTGTTTTCCAGCGTCACCTGTATATATATTAAAGGAGATTTATTATGGGAATGGGCTTGCATGATTACAGAGGCTGAGAAGTCCCTCAGCTTGATGTCTGTAAACTAGAGAGTCAACAAAGCCAGTGGTATAACTCAGACTGAGGATTAAGGTTGAGAATCAGGTAAGCTGATGGTGTTACTCCAAGTCTGAGGCCAAAGACCTGAGAACCAGGGGACCACTGGTTTAAGTTTCACAGTATGGAAGCCTGAGAGCCAGAAGCTTTGATATTCATGGGTAAGAAGAGAGAGGAGGAGAGAACTTGTCCTCTTTGTTTCATGCAGAACCCAAGGATTGCATGATGCCCACCCATACTGATGAGGGCAGATCTCTTCACTCAGTCTACTGTTTCCAATGTTAATTTCTTCCAGAAACACCCTCATCCAGAATACATTCTTTACCATCATTTTTTTGCACAGCAATATTCATACAGAAAAATTTTAACCATCATAGTGACCCTAACAAAGGGCATTCACAGCAAAGCTCCCTGCTGAGGATTCAGGGGCCGGTGTTGTTGACTCAGTGAGGGAGGGGATATAGGGTTGGGGGGACCTTAGGTAAAAGCTCAGTTTTCTTGTGAAAGAAAGACAATGTTACAAACCTAGTTTCTGGGATTTTTTTTTTTTTTTTTAGTTTCTGGGATTTTTGTAGGATCCAATGAGATGATGCACTTGTGGGCTTGGCACCCAACCTGGCAAACAGTAAGACATTATTAAATGAGTCTTTTCCTTCATAGCAGAAGCCCCCAGGATTCTTTATCCCTCTAGCTTACCCTCTATTCCTTGCAACAGGGGAGGAGAACAAACCCAGGACATGAAATGTGTCTCAGCATTTACATGTGGCCACCAATGAATCATGATTTACCAAGCTGCTCTAGTAGCCAGTGCAGGTAGGGTTGGGCGTGGACATAGAAGTGATTGGATTCATCTCTAGTTATAGACATTCTGAGCCTCAAGTCCTGTAGGCCACCAGCTGGTTGATCAGGCCAGAGGATATAAATTTGGCCTGTTTGGCAGACAGGACAGCACGGTTCAGTATTTTTTAAAAAATCTGCTGTTATGTAAATGCTAGTTGAATAAATAATTGTGCTGTGAATCATTTAAATATTAAAGATATAAATATTCTTATAAAACTATAAAGGAAATTTAGTATTTTAAAGAATGCATGTGGGTTTAAAAAAATGTTTAACTTGGTTTGGAGTCTCAAAACAAATAGGACTTAAAAACTGATTTTAAAAATCAATGAGCATTGGAACTTCCCTGGTGGTCCAGTGGTAAAGAATCCTCCTTCCAATTCAGGGGACATGGGTTTGATCCCTGGTTGGGGAACTAAGATCCCACCCACATGCCGCAGGGCAACTAAGCCCACGGGCCACAGCTAGAGAGGGAAAACCTGAACACGACAACTAGAGAGAAGCCCGTGCGCCACAACAAAGAGCCTGCGCTGCAACGAAAGATCCCGCATGCCTCAAGGAAGATCCCAAGTGCCGCAACTAAGACCTGACGCAGCCAAAAACAAACAAACAAACAATAAGCATTAATTTTTTTCTCCTTTAGAACACATTTAAAATAATAAAATTTTAGAGCTAGAAGGATTACAATTATATTTATAATAGTAGATTTTATTTATTTATTTTACTTTAATTTTTTTAATTTGTTTTTGACTGCGTTGGGTCTTCGTTGCTGCACGCGGGCTCCCTCTAGCTGCGGCGAACGGGGGCCACTCCTCGCTGCGGTGCGTGGGCCCCTCACTGAGGCGGCCTCTCCCGTCGCGGAGCACGGGCTCTAGGCGCACAGGCTTCAGTAGTTGTGGCACACGGGCTCGGCAGCTGTGGCTCGCTGGCTCCAGAGCACAGGCTCAGTAGTTGTGGCACACGAGCCTAGTTGCTCCGCGGCATGTGGGGTCCTCCCGGACCAGGGCTCGAACCTGTGTCCCCTGCACTGGCAGGTGGACTCCCAACCACTGCGCCACCAGGGAAGCCCCAGATTTTATTTCTTAGAGCAATTTTTGATTCATAGTGAAACAGCAGAAAGTACAGAGAGTTCCCATGTAACTCATGACCCCACCATATGCACAGCCACTCTATCTATTAACATCTCCACCAGAGTAGAAGATTTACTATAAATCATGAGTCTACACTGAGACATCATTATCAACCAAATTTCATATTTTACCCTAGGGTTCACCCTTGGTGTTGTGTATTCCCTGAGTTTTGGCAAATACATAATTGTATACCCTACAGAGTGGTTTTACTGCCGTAAAAATCCTCTTTACTCTGCTATTTATCTTTCCATTCCTGCAACCCTGGCAACCACTTATATTTTTTATTTCCCCAGAGCTTTGCTTTATCCAAAATGTTATATAATTGGAATCATCCAGTATGTAGCCTTTTCAGATTGGCTTCTCAGTTAATGATATACATGTAAGCTTCCTCCATGTCTTTTCATGTTTTGATAACATTCCATTGTCTAAACATACCAGAGTTTATTTAGTCATCTACTGAACAACATCTTGGTTGCTTTCTTGGTTTGCCACCATGAGTATCTGTGTGCACCATGGTGTGGACATAGTTTTCAACTCATTTGGGTAGATACCAAGATTGCTGGATCATATGAAAAAGTTATGTTTTACAATTATTTTTCTACCTTGACAATCTTACCTGTTAGAGATTATCTCATAAAGGGAAGGGACTGTGTCTTTACCACCTTGTGGTCCCACAACTGAACAAGAAGCCCAGTGAGCCAGTAAATGTCTATAACTGCAGGTGCATGGAACAATTTAACATCAGTTTATAGCCAAATGTTATTTTGCACTGCAATGCAAATTGGGGAAAGTCAACATTAGCAGGCTACTGATAACATAAGCAAGTTGGATATGGAAGAAATAGCATTTGTGTTCTATTTGAACCTATAAATTGTACATGGAAGTGTAACCAAGCAGGACTCTCTGGGGCCTTCCCGGGGCAGATCCCCACCATATTCTCCTCCTGCCTCTTGTTTGCAGAAAATCTTTAGCCTCCTAGGACTTCCCCAAGTTACAAAGAATAAATTGAATAACAAAATATGAGAAAATGCAGAAACAAAGGAAAACAGTCAAGCAAGACAAAATAATTATACTTTAGCCATTAAACAAAGTAAAGAACATTTAGTTCCTCCTCACAAGCTATAGATAATATTCTGAGCCATAGCCTTTGAGCTGTTTTGCAGATACAGAACCTTCCATCAGGTGGAAGAAGTTAGTTGTATCCAGACCACAAGCACATACACCACAGACCAGTTGGAACCAGAAGGTTGATGATGCTGATTCCCAATTACATCACCATCAGTCAATCAGAAGAATGTCCAGGAGCTAATCATACACCCCACAACACTCTCCTGTCTTTAAAAGACTTTCCCTGAAAGTAATTAGGGAATTTAGCCTTTTAAGGAATAGTTGTCCTTCACACTCACAGAACCCATGATATCAGATGGACGAAAGACCAAATGTGGGAGGCTGATCCAGACTTAGAAAGGAGGATGACAATTTCCAAAGCATAGAAGAGATGTTGGCTCCCTGTCATCAGTTATGCCATAAGAAGAAGGCAGTCACCCTTTCACACTACTCTTGGTAATTTTCTCACAAAGAAACAAAATACTTTAGCTCTAAATGTTTTAAATTACAGTGTACTAAGTACTAGTTTTAATTTACCTATATATTTATAACCACAGCAAGAAAGTTCTTAAATTTTTTAAAGGCCACAGGATAACCATAGTTTTTCTTTTTGATTATTAAGATTGGGTTGTAGTCTCAGTTTGCACATTCATTTTTATCATTGTTGGGGAGGAGACACGTTTCCTCTACCCTTAAACGTTCTTCAACTGGTCTAATAATCAAGTTGACATAGGACAGATTAACAGGAGAAAAAAAGAAGTTTAAATGGGAATGTTCAGCACAGTAAGACCAAGGAGAAGCCAAGCAATTGAGGCTTATGTGTGATCTCAGAACACGGAATGGGAGAGGGGGCCTGGGCTTCAAAGTGCAGAAAGGTGATTCACAGAAGAGCAGATGTTTGGTAATTAGATAGTTGTCCTGCCATATAGATACTTCATTCAGATAAAGTTATCTCTTGGTAAGAGCTCTCTCTCTGGCCCAGGCTCCCCTTCTGAATTTATTTAGGTAGTTCAGAGAGAGGTAAAAGGTTTTCTTTGTTTGTTTCAGTCTGCTGGGTCTTGATTGCCTGTAGCTCAAAATAATATGCATACCAGAGTAGCACATTTTGGGGACGGAGGGGCTCATTCTGAACTACTATAGTCTAGGTACAGGTCTGCCTGTATTAAATTTATTTTTCTGATTATGTGTTTTTTTTGTCTGCTTCAATAGAATGTAAGGTTTGTACATATGGGATAACATGAGAGCAGGACGATGTTATATTCATTGGATGTTTCCCCATCACCCAGAATAGCAGTTGGCACACCCTAGATACTCAGTAAATGCATTTTTCTAATTGAGTAATAATTGACAAATATAATTGTAGATATATCAAATGTGGAATGTGAAGATGTGATATACATATATATTGTGAAATGATTACCAAGATCAGGATAATTAAGATATCCATCACCATATAGTTGACTTTTTGTGTGTGTGTCTTGCGGGGGGAGGGTGAGAATGCTTAAGATCCACTGTCAGCAAATTTCAACTATACAATATTATATTAATAGCTATAGTCACTGCGGGTGTATTAGGTACTTGAAGAGATATCTGAACACCCATGTTCACTGCAGCATTATTCACAATAGCCGAGATATGGAAACAACCTAAATGTCCTTTGATGGATGAATGGATAAAGAAAAAGTGGTATATATACATAATGATATATTATTCATCCATGAAAAGAAAGCAGTCCTGCCATTTGTAAAATTATGTTTGGACCTGGAGGATTTTACGCTAAGAGAAGTAAGCCAGAGAGAGAAAGGCAAATACTATATGGTATCACTTATGAGTACAATCTAAAAAAAGAAAGAAAAGAAAAGAAATTTCTCAGAAGCAGAATATAATGTTGGTTGCTAGGGGCTGGAGAAGGGAGAAATGGAATGATATAGGTCCAAACGGTACAATTTTCAGTTATAAAAAGAATAAATAAAAGCTTTAAATGAATCAAGGAGAGAGATGTGAGGGGGCATTATTGGATATTGAGTACTAGGGGGTGTCTCATGTGCTGGGGACATCCCAGGGAACTGGTCCACAGAGTCCCTGCCCCCAGGGGGTTCTGCAAGTCCTCAACCCTGACATTAGAAGATTTTTCCCACAAAAGGCCAGTGCCCCTGAGACCACTGTGCTCCTCCTTCATTTGTGCCAGGCAGCCAATATGTCTTGGTTTGACTTTCATCTCCCATGACCTTTCTACAGATCAAAGTAGGCAATCTGGTGTCACTTGGATGAGAAAGACATCCTCCTAAAAAGCACAGTTCTCAAAGTCTGGAGGCTGTGATGAGTAAGGAGACTAAACTGAAAATTTTCCAAAGAGCATCCTTTCCTGGCCTAAATGCCAAGATGGGGACCCTCCACTTCTCACCTAACCTGCCCCTCATCTTTTCATCCACAATGGATTTTATTCACTCTCTCTCTTTCCAGACTGTCCATTGGCCAGACTCCATGCCCTTGGGCAGGGGGTGGGGGCAGCCACTGGAGCCTAATGCAGGTCAGGGCAAGCAAATCCAGTTCATTGGGAACTCACAGCCCCAAATCCAGGCCCTCAGTGACCCCCAGTGGTCTAGACACAAGTCCCAAGACTTGAAAGGACACAGCTCTGTGACAGCCAGAGGACATGGTCTCCAGGTTGTCTGTGATTTCCCTGCTTCCCTCTTATTCTGGGCAACACACCAGCTCCTATGGACATTCCCTCCTCTTGTCCCTCTGTAACAGGGTGGAAGCTTTGTATTCTATTACAAGTGAATCACTAAAACGATGTTGCCTATAAACTTAAATTATACATAATGGCACATCTCTGAGAACCCTGTCTCCCAGGTAGTGAGCATTAAGCTAAAATACATTTGTTTAGCTCACAGAAAACATCCTGACCAGGCCCACCTGTGAATGACTACAGGACGGAAGAAATTAATACATTCCCTCCAGAGTCTGAACAGAACCAGGAAATGTTCGACTTTACTGCCTCCCCTTAATATAAAAGAAGCCTGAATTCTAACTCAGGCAAGATGGTTCTTTGGGACATGAGTCCATCATCTTCTCTGTCAGCCAGCTTTCCCAATAAAGTCACTATTCCTTGCCCCAGCAACTTGTCTCTCAATTTTCTAGCCTGTCATGTGGTGAGCAGTATGAACTTTGACTCAGTAACACCTCTCCGTTCCTTCATTCTCTGTGGCCCAATCCTGCCTGGGGAGAGTCACAGACATCCTCCCCACCCACCATGTATCTATAAGCCTGTCCTTTGGGATTGTCTGGACTCAGGGTGATGTCATCATCAAATCTTTATTGATGAGGAAGAAAGATCAACAGCTCCTTGTTTATAGCAAGACAGTGGATCTAAAGTGTAGCCAGACCTTGTTAAGTACTGGAGAGGGCAAGGATGGTCAACACAGGGACCTGGACATTTTAAAAGGCACAGAGGGCAAGACATTTCAGGGCCAGCAGAGTTCTAACTTGGGAAAGGAAAAGGACTTACTGGGCCTGAGGAGAACTTTGTCAGCTCAAGGACTGGCTCAAAAGAGTCACAGAGGGGAGAGCCTCTGTAGGGGACTGGTCCCCAGGGTCTCCCATCAGCTGTCACCTCCAGGAAGACCAGAGGAGTCAGGGTCCACCTCTGTAACCCAAGAAGGGTCAACCTCCAGCATTCCTGGGTGCTTCAGTTGATCCAGAAATGAAGCAGGGAAACTCTTTGCCTTGGGGTTAGTCATATTTCCATAATAGCTCAGTAGAACTTGAGAAGAATTCCTTGATTTCTGCTGATCCCGGTGGAAGGGTGTCCTAACACTGAAGCCAGGCTTCAGGTTCCAGGAGAGGTGATGTTGGTGGGCTGCAGAAAGAGAGGGCTACTGAGTCAGTTCATGCCGGGAGAGGAAACTGGATGCACAGAAATACTCTAAAACCCAAAGCAGGGACCCAGGAGCAGATGTTTTGGAATCTCACTTGAGACCCTTTGACTGGAGAAGGGGATCAGGACGTCCCCCTGGTGGGCTCAGACAGCTGCTCTGACCTGGGCAGCAAATGAGGTCATGAGGACAAGGAATCAGGACAGGATAGAAATGCCAAACCCAGGCTTCTCATCAGACCCTGGGAGTCCTGCTGACTCAGAATTGGGCAGGAAGGATGGTGCCTCTGTGCACACGTGCTCCCTCCTCCTAGAAACACAGTGTGTCCCCAGAGCAAACAGGCTCTCAGTGAAGGAGGACAGAGGTGGTCCCCACCCTCAGGGGGAAGGGAGGTGGCTGGGCTTTTATAACTTCTAGAACATTCCAACACTTTGACCCTTCTTACCTAGTTGGATCTCATGGAAGCTGGCATCCCATAGAAACATCCCCAGCTTGGAGTCTGCAGTTTCCCCATTTCCAGTGACATCATGTGAAGTCTATCTGTCAGTCCTTCCTAACACTTAGGTGGTCTGACAATTCCAGTGACCTTCTGAACCCCTCACCTGAGGGAATCTACCAGTTATTCACTGGGTGGAAGTGGGCAGGTTCCTCTCCCAAGGCCATCCCCGAATCCACCAACTTAACAATTGGGAAAAAAGCAGAGAACTTTACATTTTCTGTGAAGGTTATTTGAGGTAGTGTTAAAAAAATGTACTGGCACCATTGCTCACCCAGTTTGTGTTCAATAAACAGAGATGTTGATGATTATCATTGTTACTAATCTCACTGTATTGCAGCTTATTAATACAGTTGTTTGGTGGCCTGGGAGTTAAAATGTCTATTGAGTGCAATTCAGTTTAACCCAATTTTATGCAAAGGCTCTACAAGGGTTAGAAATGTGGCGAAAGGAATCTTCCAGAAAGTTATCAAGATGGCAAACACTCTTCAAAGAATCCTAGTCTTGGTGACCAGTGGTATATAAAAATCGTTTGGGCATCACATTGAATAGAGCGGGGAGAGAGAAGCATAATAAATCCTAGGGATAGAGGGAGGGTCTTACTTTCTTAGGATCCTGAACTTCAAAAAGTCTCCATGTGATCCAGTCCAGGGTGGGGGACATCCCTGAACATGGCAGACCATTAAACATCAAATATAACTTCTGAATTTTGTGTGGGAAAAGTGTTGATATTTGTGAACAGTGCTTAATATGAAGGGGAAACAGAATTCTATTTCTGTGCCTAACGGCGTCACCTTGATCAATATCTGTATTGAATTTACCCAAGTTTGAGAAAAGAGTAATTATCAAAATACACTTGGAAAGGGGTCAATTGGATTTTGGTTCCACATCCAAGGCCCCTGGAAAATGACTGGTGTTATTTGCCCTCTGAGAAGCATCCTCTGTGGGAAAAACCTGGAAGATAACTTCTGGTAGCAGCTGCCATGATGAGGACAGGGTTATGTGTGACTGATCCATGTTTATTTCTCCCCCTGGTCCAAGTTCCCAAAGAGCCCACAGCACCTCCATTAGTGGTTCTCAGACTTGGGAATGTCTCACTTTGCAGGGCTGGTCACCTCTCTCCCTCTGCTCACATTCTCAGGTTTAGTCTTTCAAATGATTTTGCTCGTCTGATACTATCTTTCTGGGAGGAAACACCCTCAAAGGTGACACTGTCTCCTCTTAGCCCAGCCATTTAGTTTCTAAACTCCACCCAGAGAAAAATCTTTTAATCTCCCTCCTGGGAAACAATATAATCATATTTGAGAAACAATATACCCATATTTTACACTGTCTTGAGTCATTCACAGGATCCCTTTAGGAATGCCCAGCTCCACGCTGCATTATCCCACTCTCATTTCTCACTGTGATTTTTTTTTGTGGGGGCTGCGTTGGGTCTTAGTTGTGGCAGGTGGAATCTTTCATTGTGGTGCACAGGCTCCAGAGCGCACGGGCTTAGTAGTTGTGGCACGCAGGCTCTCTAGTTTTAGCTTGCAGGCTCCAGAGTGCGTGGGCTCTGTAGTTGTGATGCATGGGCTCAGTAGTTGTGGCACGTGGATGTAGTTGTCCTGCAGCATGTGGGATCTTAGTTCCCCAACCAGGGATTGAACCTGTGTCCCCTGCATTGGAAGGCAGATTTTTAACCACTGTACCACCACTCTCACTGTGATTTTGAACTGCTCTTCATCAGAGAAGCCATGACTTAAGCCAGGAGGACCAACCACATCCCCAAAAGCACTGCCCTTGCTCCCTGAATAGGCTCACGATCTGCTATGATTCCAACATAACACTTGAGTGACAACTTGATACACGGAGAAGTTTATTTTGTTTTCTTTGGGATAGCACCACTGTCCCTGTGAAGATGTTTTATTTCTAGAACGTTTTGATAATATTGATATGGCCAAAGGTCCCCCAACAATGATGCTTTCAGGTTTTGTTTTTTCTGTCTAATGTCAGGAAGAGATGAATCCCTTCCCTGATCACACCCAGGGCTACAACTGTCTGTATCAGTAAAACTCAATCAATGTTTGTGGACTGAATCCAGGAATGTGTTTTGACTTCCCCTCCAACCTAAGTATTTCTCTTTCCTGAAATGAAAATCTGATTCAATCAATCTGGAGAAAGATAATAAGTATCAGGATTAACCTGCTGGATATTCTGGTATCTAATCAGGTATCACTTTCCAATTGGAAGTTAGTTGTTGGAAGAGGGAAGAAATGATTAGAAAGGTCTATAAAAGCCTCAGGCACCAAAGAAGAGATGTACAGTCACTGCCTGGGTTCTACAAAGTGTCTGAGGTCAGAGCACCCTGCCAACCACCTCAGAGCTGGTGAGTTACCGACCTCAGCTAAGGACACCCTCATCTGACCCATGGTCAGTGGGTCCTGAGTGGTGGCTTACAGCTCAGGATGGCAGAAAGAGTCATCCTTTTTCTTTCTTTTCAGATGAACAGATTTAAGGCTTTGGTTTTCCCTCTAAGTGTAGTTTTACCTTATTCCCAAACTTTTTGTGTGTCCTTTCATTTATATCATTTTTAAATGTCTTAAGAAGCAGATTTACTTTTTAATGAAAAATTGTTTGGAATTTTATTCCTTGACATTTTAAGTAGTTAGTTTCTGCACTTAGATTATAGCTCAAACACTTTGTAGTTTTGTGATTTTACTAGTTAGGATTTCTAAATAAAAACTTAAAAACATTCCATATGCTATTTGTACAGAGTGGCGTCTTTGTACTTAATGTGAAGTATTTCCTCCACTGAACTCCTTCCAAAGTAGTAATTCTAATATATGTAAAGTAAGAATGCATAGAAATGTACATCTCATCGAGGACCATCAAGATGGCAGAGGAGTAAGACGTGGAGATCACCTTCCTCTCCACAAATACATCAAAAATACATCTACATGCGGAACAACTCCTACAGAACACCTACTGAACACTGGCAGAAGACCTCAGACTTTCCAAAAGATGCCAGAGCACAACCTACATGCAGAGGCGGGACCAGACCCAAAGCTGAACCCCAGGAGCTGTGCGAACACAGAAGAGAAAGGGAAATTTCTCCATGTAGCCTCAGGAGCAGCAGATTAAATCCCCACAATTAACTTGAGGTAACGTACATCTGTGGAATACCAGGATAGACAATGAATCTTACCAAAATTGAGGCAGTGGACTTTGGGAAAAACTGTAGACTTGGGGTTCGCTGTATGTGACTGACTAGTTTCTGATTTTTATGCTTGTTATCATTGGTGAATTTGTTTATTAGTTTGGCTGCTCTCTTCTTTTTTTGTTTATTATGGATTTTTAAAAATAATATTTTTATTTTTTATTTTAAAAATTTCATTTTTATTTATTTATTCTTTTTTTCCTCCCTTTTCTTCTGAGCTGTGTGGCTCAAAGGGTCTTGATCCTCTGGCTGGGTGTCAGGCCTGAGCCTCTGAGGTGGGAGAGCTGAGTTCAGGATATTGTACCACCAGAGACCTCCTGGCCCCATGTAATATCAATTGGTGAGAGCTCTCCCAGAGGTCTCCATCTCAACGCTAAGACCCAGCTCCACTCAAAGAACAGCAAGCTCCAGTGCTGGACACTCAATACCAAACAACTAGCAAGACAGGAACACGACCCCGCCCATTAGCAGAGAGGCTGCCTAAAATCATAATAAGGTCATAGACACCCCAAAACACACCAGCAGACATGGTCCTGCTTACCAGAAAGACAAGATCCAGCCTCATCCACCAGAACACAAGCAGCAGTCCCCTCCACCAGGAAGCCTGCACAACCCACTGAACCAACCTTACCCACTAGGGGCAGACACCAAAAACAATGGGAACCACGAACCTGCAGCCTGCAAAAAGGAGACCCCAAACACAGTAAGTTAAACAAAATGAGAAGACAGAGAAATACACAGCAGATGAAGGAGCAAAGTAAAATCACACCACACCAAACGAATGAAGAGGAAATAGGCAGGCTACCTGAAAAAGAATTCAGAATAATGACAGAAAGGATGATCCAAAATCTTGGAAATAGAATGGAAAAAAATACAAGAAACGTTTAACAAGGACCTAGAAGAAATAAAGAGCAAACAAACAATGAAGAACAATGCAATAAATGAAATTTAAAATTCTCTAGAAGGAATCAATAGCAGAATAACTGAGGCAGAAGAATGGATAAGTGACCTGGAAGATAAAATAGTGGAAATAACTATTGCAGAGCAGAATAAGGAAAAAAGAATGAAAAGAATTGAGGACAGTCTCAGAGACCTCTGGGACAACATTAAATGCACCAACATTTGAATAATAGGGGTCCTAGAAGAAGAAGAGAAAAGGAAAGGGACTGAGAAAATATTTGAAGAGATTGTAGTTGAAAACTTCCCTAATATGGGAAAGGAAACAGATAATCAAGTCCAGGAAGCATGGAGAGTCCCATACAGGATAAATCCGAGGAGAAACATGCCAAGACACATATTAATCAAACTATCAAAGATTAAATACAAAGAAAAAAAATGAAAAGCAGCAAGGGAAAAGCAACAAATAAAATACAAGGGAATCTCCATAAGGTTAACAGCTGACCTTTCAGCAAAAACTCTGCAAGCCAGAAGCGTGTGGCAGGACATATTTAAAGTGATGACAGAGAAAAACTTACAACCAAGATTACTCTACCCAGGAAGGATCTCATTCAGATTCGATGGAGAATTCAGCACCACCAAACCAGCTTTACAACAAATGCTAAAGGAATTTCTCTAGGCAGGAAACACAAGAGAAGGAAAAGACCTACAATAACAAATGCAAAACAATTAAGAAAATGGTAATAGGAAGACATATATTGATAATTACCTTAAATGTAAATGGATTAAATGCTCCAACCAAAAGACATACACTTGCTGAATGGATACAAACACAAGACTCATATATATGCTGTCTACAAGAGACACACTTCAGACCTAGGGACACACACAGATGGAAAGTGAGGGGATGGAAAAAGATATTCCATGCAAATGGAAATCAAAAGAAAGCTGGAGTAGCTATTCTCCTATCAGACAAAATGGACTTTAAAATAAAGACTATTACCAGAGACAAAGAAGGACACTATATAATGATCAAGGGATCAATCCAAGAAGATATAAAAATTGTAAATATTTATGCACCCAACATAGGAGCACCTCAATACATAAGGCCAATGCTAACATTCATAAAAGGGGAAAGTAACAGTAACACAATAATACAAGGGGACTTCAACACCCCACTTTAACCAATCAACAGATCACCCAAAATGAAAATAAATAAGGAAACACAAGCTTTAAATGACACATTAAACAAGATGGACTTAATTGATATTTATAGGACATTCCATCCAAAACCAACAGAATACACTTTCTTCTCAAGTGCTCATGGAACATTCTCCAGGATAGATCATATTTTGGGTCACAAATCAAGCCTTGGTAAATTTAAGAAATTGAAATCGTATCAAGTACCTTTTCTGACCACAATGCTACGAGACTAGATATGAATTACAGGAAGAAAACTGTAAAAAATACATACACATGGAGGCTAAACAATACACTACTAAATACCCAAGAGATCACTAAGAAATCAAAGAGGAAATAAAAAAATACCTAGAAAAAAATGACAATGAACACACAATGGCGCAAAACCTATGGATGCAGCAAAAGCAGTTCTAAGAGGGAAGCTTATAGCTATACAATCCTACCTCAAGAAAGAAGAAAAATCTCAAATAAACAATCTAACCTTACACCTAAAGGAATCAGAGAAAGAAGAACAAAAATAATTGAAAGTTAGCAGAAGCAAAGAAACCATAAAAATTAGATCAGAAATAAATGAAAAAGAAAGGAAGGAAAGAATAGCAAAGATCAATAAAACTAAAAGCTGCTTCTTTGAGAAGATAAACAAAATTGATAAACCATTAGCCAAACTCCTCAAAAAAAAAGGGAAAAGACTCAAATAAAAAGAATTAGAAATGAAAAAGAAGTAACAACTGATACTGCAGAAATACAAAGGATCATGAGAGATTACTACAAGCAACTCTATGCCAATAAAATGGACAACCTGGAAGAAATGGACACATTCTTAGAAAAGCACAACCTTCTGAGACTGAACCAGGAAGAAATAGAAAATATAAACTGAACAATCACAAGCACTGAAATTGATACTGTGATTAAAAATCTTCCAACAAACAGAAGCCCAGGACCAGAGGATTTCACAGGCAAATTCTATCAAACATTTAGAGAAGACCTAACACCTGTCCTTCTTAAACTCTTCCAAAATATAGCAGAGGGAAGAACACTCCCAAGCTCATTCTACGAGGCCACCATCACCCTGACACCAAAACCAGACAAAGATGTCGCAAAGAAAGAAAACTACAGGCCAATATCACTGATGAACATAGATGCAAAAATTCTCAACAAAATACTAGAAAACAGAAACCAACAGCACATTAAAAGGATCATACACCATGATCAAGTGGGGTTTATTCCAGGAATGCAAGGATTCTTCAATATATGCATACCAATCAATGTGATACACTATATTAACAAATTGAAGGATAAAAACCATATGATAATCTCAGTAGATGCAGAAAAAGCTTCTGACAAAATTCAACACCCATTTATGATAAAAATCCTCCAGAAATAGGCATAGAGGGAAACTTACTTCAACATAATAAAGGCCATATATGACAAACCCACAGCCAAAATCGTTCTCAATGGTGAAAAACTGAAACCATTTCCACTAAGATCAGGAACAAGATGAGGTTGCCCACTCTCACCACTATTATGCAACATAGTTTTGGAAGTGTTAGCCACAGCAATCAGAGAAGAAAAATTAAAAAAAGGAATCAAAATAGGAAAAGAAAAAGTAAAACTGTCACTGTTTGCAAATGACATGATACTATACATAGAGAATCCTAAAGATGTTACCAGACAACTGCTAGAGCTAATCAATGAATTTGGTAAAGTAGCAGGATACAAAATTAATGCACAGAAATCTCTTGCATTCCTATACACTAATGATGAAAAATCTGAAAGAGAAATTAAGGAAACACTCCCGTTTACCATTGCAACATAAATAATAAAATACCTAGGAATAAACCTACGTAAGGAGACAAAAGTCCTGTATGCAGAAAACTATAAGGCACTGATGAAAGAAATTAAAGATGATACCAACAGATGGAGAGATATACCATGTTCTTGGATTAGAAGAATCAACATTGTGAAAGTGACTATACTACCCAAAACAATCTACAGATTCAGTGCAATCCCTATCAAACTACCAATGGCGTTTTTCACAGAACTAGAACAAAAAATTGCACAATTTGTATGGAAACACAAAAGACCCCGAATAGCCAAAACAATCTTAAGAAAGAAAAACGGAGCTGGAGGAATCAGGCTCCTGGACTTCAGACTATACTACAAAGCTACAGTAATCAAGACAGTATGGTACTGGCACAAAAACAAATATAGATCAGTGGAGCAGGATAGAAAGCCCAGAGATAAACCCACGCACCTGTGGTCGCTTTATCTTTGGTTAAGGAGGCAAGAGTATACAATGGAGAAAAAGACAGCCTCTTCTAATAAGTGGTGCTGGGAAAACTGGGCAGCTACATGTAAAAGAATGAAAGTAGAACACTCCCTAACACCATACACAAAAATAAACTCAAAATGGATAAAAGATTTAAATGTAGGGCCAGACACTATAAAACTCTTAGAGGAAAACATAGGCAGAACACTCTGTGACATAAATCACACCAAGATCCTTTTTGGCCCACCTTCTAGAGAAATGGAAATAAAAACAAAAATAAACTAATAAGACCTTAAACACTTTTGCACAGCTGAGGAAACCATAAACAAGACAAAAAGACAACTCTCAGAATGGGAGAAAATATTTGCAAATGAAGCAACAGACAAAGGATTAATATCCAAAATTTACAAGCAGCTCATGCAGCTCAATATCAAAAAAACAAACAACCCAATCCAGAAATGGGCAGAATACCTAAATAGACATTTCTCCAAAGAAGATATACAGATTGCCAACAAACACATGAAAGCATGCTCAACATCACTAATCATTAGAGAAATGCAAATCAAAACTACAATGAGGTATCATCTCACACCAGTCAGAATGGCCATCAACAAAAAATCTACAAACAATAAATGCTGGAGAGGGTGTGGAGAAAAGGGAACCCTCTTGCACTGTTGGTGGGAATGTAAACTGATACAGCCACTATGGAGAACAGTATGGAGTTTCCTTAAAAATCTAAAAACAGAACTACCATATGACCCAGCAGTCCCACTATTGGGCATATACCCTGAGAAAATCAAAATTCAAAGAATCATGTACCACAATGTTCATTGCAGCTCTATTTACAATAGCCAGGACATGGAAGCAACCTAAGTGTCCATCAACAGATGAATGGATAAAGAAGATGTGGCACATATATACAATGGAATATTACTCAGCCATAAAAATAAACGAAATTGAGTTATTTGTAGTGAGGTGGATGGACCTAGAGTCTGTCATACAGAGTGAAGTAAGTCAGAAAGAGAAAAACAAATACTGTATGCTAACACATATATATGGAATCTAAAAAAAAAAAAGAAAGGTCATGAAGAACCTAGGGGCAGGATGGGAATAAAGACGCAGACCTACTACAGAATGGACTTGTGGACACGGCGAGAGGGAAGGGTAAACTGGGATAAAGTAACAGAGTGGCATGGACATATATACACTACCAAATGTAAAATCGATAGGTAGTGGGAAGCAGCTGCATAGCAGAGGGAGACCAGCTCGGTGCTTTTTGACCACCTAGATTGGTGGCATAGGGAGGGTGGGAGGGAGATGTAAGAGGGAGGAGATATGGTGATATATGTATATGTATAGCTGATACACTTTGTTATAAAGCAGAAACTAACACACCACTGTAAAACTCCAATTATACTCCAATAAACATGTTAAAAATAAAATAAGAAATGTACACCTCAAATCTTTGCACCTCAGACTCCCACCTTTTAACAATTCTCTTTGCTCCATGGCTTTTACCGTTTCTCATTTACCATTTTTAAAGTGAATAGAAATAGTCTTTTCATGCCAATTTGTGCTGCTGATCCCAACTTTCTGGGAGGAAACACCCTCAAAGGTGACACTGTTTCCTTTTAGTCACCCCCTTTAATATCTAAACACAACCCAGAGAAAAGTCTTTAAATCTGCCTCCTCCCCAAGGGGAAAAAAAAACACCTATATTTTAGACTAGTTGGGTTATTCACACTGTCCCTCTAGGAATGCCCAGCTCCACTCTGCCCAGCCCCCACCCTTACTTCTCACTGTGATTTTGGCCTTACCTCCTTCAGAGAAGTCTGGACTTAAGGTTGGAAAACCCATCACATTCCCCAAAGGAGTTCCCTTGCTTCCTGAATAGGCTCCTGATCTCCCATGTTTCAGACAGAACACCCAAGTGACACTTGATAGAGGGACACATTTATTTTGTTTCCTTTGGGAACAACACCACTGTCTTCATGAAGCAGTTTTAATTCCAGGACATTTTGATACTTTTTTTTATGGCTAAAGATCCCCAAACAATGATGCTTTAAAGTTTTGGTTTTCTTATCCACTATCACAAATGGATAACCCTTCCCCTGTCTCACACCCACAGTAGGTATAGATGTTGACACACGAGCATATTTTACATCAGTCACTGTAATTATTGCTATCCCAACAGGGGTAAAAGTGTTTAATTGACTAGCAACACTTCACAAGGACAATAGTAAATGGTCCCCAGCCATGATGTGCGCCCTAGGTTTCCTCTTCCTTTTCACAGTTGGTGGGTTAACAGGTATTATCCTAGCTAACTCATCATTAAATATTGTTCTTCATGATACCAACTACATAGTTGCATTTTCACTATGTACTCTCAATAGCAGCTGTCTTCGCTATCACAGGAGGGTCTGTGCACTGTTTCCCACTATTGTCAGGATATATGCTCAACTCAACATAAGCAAAAATTCCCTTTGTAATCATACTTGTAGGCGTCAACATGACCTTCTTCCCCCAACATTTCTTAGGTCTATCTGGCATACCTCGACAATACTCCAACTACCCAGATGCTTATACAACATGAAATACTATTTCATCAATAGGCTCATAACAGTAGTCATGCTAATAATTTTCATTATCTGAGAGGCATTCACATCCAAATGACAAGTCCTAACAGTAGAACTTACTAGTACAAATTTAGAGTGGTTAAATGGATGTCCTCCACTATATCACACATTTGAAGAACCGACTTAATGTCAATATAAAATAATCAAGAAAGGAGGGAATTGAACCCTCTTTTACTGGTTTCAAACCAACACCATAACCATTATCTCTTTCTCTATAAATGAGGTAGTAGTAAAAATTTATGTAATTTTGTCCGAGTTAAGTCACAGGTGGAAATCCTCTATATCTCTATGGCATATCCTTTCCAACTAGGATTTCAAGATGCAACATCGCCCATCATGGAAGAATTACCACACTTTCACACCACGCACTAATAATTGCCTTTTTAATTAGTTCTCTGGTTCTTTGTATTATCTCACTAGTGCTAGCAACTAAGCTAACACATACCAGCACAATAGACGCACAAGAAATAGAAACCATTTGAACGGTTTTACCAGCCATCATTTTGATTTTAATTGCCCTGTCATCATTACGAATCCTCTGCATGATGGATGAGATTAATAACCCATCCCTTACCTTAAAAACTATAGGTTACCAGTGGTATTGAAGTTATGAGTACACTGACTATGAAGATTTAAGTTTCGACACCTATATAATCCCAACATTAGACTTAAAACCAGGGGAATTACGACTGCTAGAAGTAGACAATTGAGTAGTATTACCCATAGAGGTAACAATCCGAATTCTAGTTTCCTCCGAAGATGTACTGTACTCATGAGCCATACCTTCCTTAGGCCTAAAAACAGACGCAATCCCAGGATGCTTAAATCAAACAACCCTAATATCAACATGACCAGCTTTGTATTATGGACAGTGTTCAGAGATTTGTGGGTCAAACCACAGTTTCATGACTATTGTCCTCGAACTAGTACCGTTAAAATACTTGGAAAGATGATCCCCATCAATATTATAAGCTCATTAAGAAGCTAAGTAGCGTTACTTTTTAAATTAAAGACTGAGAGCTAAGACTCTCCTTAATGGTATGCCACAGTTAGATACATCAACATGATTCATTACCATTTTATCTATGTTTCTATCACTGTTTATTATATTTCAACTAAAAATCTCAAAATACACTCATTACTCTAACCCAGAATCAACACACACCAAAGTACAAAAACAATCCATCCCTTGAGAAACAAAATGAACGAAAATCTATTTGCCTCTTTCATTGCCCCAACGATAATTGGCCTCCCTGTAGTCATTTTAATTATTTTATTTCCAAGTATTTTATTTCCAACATCAAATCAACTAATTAATAATCGCATAATCTCTCTTCAACAACGACTAGTCCAACTCACATCCAAACAAATAATAAGCACCCACAATCACAAGAGGCAGACTTGATCATTAATACTAATGTCACTTATTCTATTTACTGGGTCAACTAACCTTCTAGGGCTGCTGCCCCACTCACTCACACCCACCACACAGCTCTCAATGAATTTAGGAATGGCAGTTCCCTAGTGAGCCCACACCATGATTACAGGTTTCCATAACAAAACAAAAGCATCATTGGCTCACTTCCTACCATAAGGAACACCCCCCACCCCACCTCATCCTTACCGAGTCTCACCTTACCGAGACCATCAGCCTAGTTATCCAACCAGTAGCATTAGCCATGCGATTGACAGCCAATATTACAGCAGGGCACTTGTTGATCCATCTAATTGGAGGGACAAATCTAGCACCAACAAGCATCAGTACTGCTACAGCTTTTATTACGTTCATCATTCTTATCCTACTTACTGTCCTCGAATTTGCCATCGCTATAATTCAAGCCTATGTATTTACTCTCCTAGTAAGCCTTTACCTACATGATAATACATAATGACCCACCAGACCCATGCATACCATATAGTAAACCCCAGTCCTTGACCTCTCACAGAGCCCTTTCAGTCCTCTTAATAACATTGGGCCTAATCATGTGATTCCACTTCAACTCGATAATATTACTACTATTTGGCCTACTAACTCTCTAACAATATATCAGTGATGACGAGATGTCATTCGAGAGAGCACCTTCCAAGGCCATTACATACCAATCGTTCAAAAAGGACTTCAATATGGGATCATCCAAATTATTATCTCAGAAGTCCTCTATTCTATTGGCTTATTTTGAGCCATCTACCACTCAAGCCTCGCCCCTATACTTGAATTAGGTGGGTGCTGGCCGCCAACAGGCTTCGCCCTCTAAGTCCACTAGAAGTACCGCTCCTCAACACTTCCGTGCTACAAGCTTCTGGCGAGTCCACTACTCGAGCCCACCACAGCCTTATGGAGGGGAACCGCAAGCATATACCCCAAGCCCTTTTTATTACAATCACCCTAGGCGTATATCTTACACTCCTACAAGCCTCAGAGTACTATGAAGCATCCTTTACAATTTCAGACAGAGTATACGGATCAACCTTTTTCATAGCCACAGGATTCCACCGACTGCACGTAATTATTGGGTCCGCCTTCCTCGTTATCTGTTTCCTACGCCAATTAAAATATCACTGCACATCCAACCTTCACTTCGGCTTTGAGGCCGCTGCTTGATGCTGGCATCTTGTAGATGTTGTATGACTCTTCCTTTACGTATCTATCCATTGATGAGGCTCATAATTCTTTTAGTATTAATTAGTACAATTGACTTCCAATCAGTTAGCTTTGGTGTAGCCCGAAAAAGAATAATAAACTTAATACTGGCCCTATTGACAAACACAGCACTAGCCTCATTGCTCGTACTCATCGCTTTCTGACTCCCCCAGTTGAATATTTATACAGAAAAAACAAGTCCTCATGAATGTGGATTTGACCCCATAGGATCAGCCTGCTTGCCTTTTTCTATAAAATTCTTCCTAGTAGCAATCACATTTCTTCTCTTTGACCTAGAAATTGCCCTCCTACTGCCCCTCCCCTGAGCAACTCGAACAAATAATCTAAAAACAATACTCACCATAGCCGTGCTCCTAATCTCATTATTGGCAACTAGCCTGGCCTAGGAATGAACTCAAAAGGGACTAGAATGAACTGAATACGGTATTTAGTTTAAAATGAAACAGATGATGTCGACTCATTAGATTATGACTAAATTCATAATTACCAAGTGCCTTTAGTATATATATTATTATAGCTTTCATAGTATCTCTTGTAGGACTGCTAATATATCAATCCCACTTAATATCCTCATTATTATGTCTAGAAGGCATAACATTATCGTTATTCGTCATGGCAACCCTAATGATCCCAAATTCACACTTCACCTTAGCCAGCAAAATACCCATCATCCTGTTAGTGTTCACAGCCTGTGAGGCCACACTCGGATTATCCTTACTAGCAATAGTATCGAACGCATACGCCACTGATTACATACAAAACCTTAACCTCCTCCAATGCTAAAATTTATTGTCCCTTTGATTATATTAATACCCGTGACTTGATTATCAAAAAATAATATAATTTGAATTAATGCTACAGCCCATAGCCTACTAAATTAGCCTCACAAGCCAGCTTCTCCTTAATCAGTTTAATGATAACAGCCTTAATTTCTCGTTACTGTTCTTTTCCGATTCATCTACACTGCTATTGATCTTAAAATATGATTCATATCACTAATATTAATAGCCAGCCAATCTCTCCTGCTCAAAGAGTCACTGACTCGAAAAAAACTATGCATCACTATAGTAATCACATTGCAAACATTTTTAATCCTAACACTTACCGCCACAGAACTAATTTTATTTTACATTATATTTGAGGCTACACTAGTTCCTACACTCATTATCATCACTCGATAGGGTAACCAGACAGAACGCCTCAATGCAGGACTCTACTTTTTATTCTACACACTAGTCGTGTCACTCCCACTTCTATAGCATTAGTATATATCCAAATCACTACGGGATCTCTAAATTTCTTAGTACTCCAATATTGAACTCAAGCATTACCCAATTCCTGATCTAATGTCTTCATATGACTAGCCTGCATAATAGCTTTTATGGTACAAATACCCCTCTATGGCCTCCACCTTTGACTACCCAAAACACATGTAGAAGTCCCCATCGCAGGCTCTATAGTCCTTGCAGCCGTATTACTAAAACTTGGGGGCTACGGCGTATTCCGAATTACAGCAATACTTAACCCACTGACAGAATTCATAGCTTACCCCTTTCTTATGCTTTCGCTATGAGGAATAATCATCACCAGTTCAATCTGTCTGCACCAAACAGACCTAAAATCACTTATCGCATATTCTTCCATCAGCCATAGAGCACTTGTCACTGCAGCTAATCTTATCCAGACGCCTTGAAATTACATAGGAGCCACCGCTTTAATGATCTCCCACGGCCTCACATCATCTCTACTACTCCGCCTGGCAAACTCAAATTACAAGCGAATCCATTAGCTGAACGATAATCTTAGCCCAAGGCCTACAAACCTTCCTCCCACTGATAGCCACTTGGTGACTGCTAGCGAGTCTAACAAACTTAGCTTTACCCCCAGCTATTAATCTGGTCGGAGAGCTGTTTCTAGTTATATCGTCTCTCTTATGATCAAAATTTACCATTGTCTTAATAGGAGCCGACATTGTAATTACAGCCTTATACTCTCTCTCTATATTAATTACAGCACAATGCAGTAAATACACACACCATATTAACATTACACCCTCTTTCACACGAGAAAATACCCTTAGAGCCCTTCGTATTCTACCCCTCCTACTCTTGTCACTAAACCCCAAAACCATCCTAGGCCCTCTGTATTGTAAATATAGTTTAAAAAAAAAAAACACTGGATTGTGATTCTAGTAACAGAAGACTGAAACTTCTTATTTACTGAGAAAGTATGCAAAAAGTGCTAATTCGTGCTCCCATGCCTAACAGTATGGCTTTTTCAAGCTTTTAAAGGATAGTAGTTATCCGTTGGTCTTAGGAAACAAAAAATTGGTGCAACTCCAAGTAAAAGTAATAAACCTATTTTCCTCTTTCACTCTGGTCACACTGCTTATAGTAACAATCCCAATTATAATAACTAATACAGATCTTTACAAAAGCGACAAATATTCATCATATGTAAAAAATACTGTCTCATATGCTTTCATTACCAGCCTAATTCTAACAATACTATTTGTCCACACAGGCCAAGAAATAGTTATTTCAAACTGACATTGGATCGCCATTCAAACCCTTAAATTAACACTTAGCTTCAAAATAGATTACTTCTCAATAATATTCGTACCAGTAGCGTTATTTGTCACGTGGTCCATTATGGAGTTCTCAATATAATACACACACTCCGATCCCTACATTAACTGGTTCTTCAAATATCTCCTCCTCTTCCTCATCACCATGCTAATTCTTGTTACTGCCAACAACCTCTTCCAACTATTTATTGGGTGAGAGGGAGTCGGAATTATATCTTTCCTGCTCATTGGGTGGTGATACGGGAGAGCGGACGCAAACCACGGCCGCTCTCCAGGCAATCCTATATAACTGCATCGGGGATACTGAACTTATTGTACCAATAGCATGATTACTGTTTAACCTAAACGCATGAGACCTGCAACAAATTTTTATACTCAACTTAAATCACTCAAATCTCCCCCTCGTAGGACTCATACTAGCTGCAGCTGGAAAATCAGCCCAATTTGGACTTCACCCCTAAATCCCGTCAGCAATAGAAGGCCCTACTCCTGTCTCAGCCTTACTCCGCTCAAGCACAATAGTTGTAGCAGGAATCTTCTTGCTTATTTTATTTTACCCTTTAACAGAAAACAACAAACTTATTCAAACAATAGCACTATGCTTAGGAGCCCTTACCACCCTATTCACAGCAATAGGTACCCTCACCTGAAACAACATTAAAAAAATTGTCGCTTTCTCCACTTTAAGCCAATTAGGCCAAATAATGGTAACAATTGGCACCAACCAACCCTATCTAGCATTCTTACACAACTGCACACATGCTTGTTTTTAAGGCCATGCTATGCATATGCTCCGGATCTATTATTCACAGCCTGAACGACGAACAATGTATTCGAAAAATAGGAGAAGCCTATTCAAAGCCGTACCTTTCACCACAACAGCCCTTGTTATTGGAAGTTTAGCACTGACAGGAATGCCTTTCCTCACCGGCTTCTATTCTAAAGACCTGATCGCTGAAACTGCTAACACGTCTTATACCAATGCCTGAGCCCTGCTAATAATTCTAGTCGCCACTTCCCTCACAGCTGTCTATAGTGCTTGCCTTATCTTCTTCCCACTACTAGGACAACCTCGCTTCTCTCCCTTAACCTCAATAAATGAAAACAACCCACCCTTAATTAACTCCATCAAATGCCTATTAATTGGAAGTGTTTTTGCCAGGTTTATTATCTCCAACAACATCCTCCCAACAACGGTCCCCTGTACCTAAAATTAACTGCCCTTCCAGTGACGATCCTGGGCTTTGTACTAGCACTTGAAATTAATCTGAACACACAAAACTTAAAATTTATTTACCCTTCAAATACCCTCAAATTCTCTAGTCTTTTAGGATATTTCCCCACTGTCATGCACCGTTTACCTCCCTACCTAAACCTATCAATAAGTCAGCATCCTCCCTCTTAGACTTAATCTGACTAGAAAATACTTTACCAAAACCCACATCCCTTATTCAATTAAAGCTCTCCATGCTAGTCTCAAGCCAAAAAGCCCTTATCAAACTATATTTCCTATCATTCCTTATTACCTTCATCCTTAGCTTTTATTTAATTACCACGAATAATCTCCATCATAATCACAATACCAATAAACAGCGACCAGCCGTAACAATTACCAACCAGGTACCATAACTATATAATGCTGCAATCCCCATAGCTTCCTCACTAAAAACACCAGAATCACCAGGGTCATAAATAACCTAGTCTCCCAGAGAGCCACCAGAGAACTACGTTGAATAAAAGATGTGAGAGTACACATCTGTACCTTGTGCCTAAGGAGAAAGGATTCAGTCCTTCATAATTAACTATGAATTTGGCTATAGATTTTTTTCGTAGTGGCCTTTATTATATTGAGGAATAATATTTTATTCCTATTTTGCTGAGAGTTTAGAAAAATCATGAATGGATAATTGAATTCCGTCAAATGCTTTTCCTGCATCTACTGAGATGATCATATATTTTTGTTTTTGTTTTTATTCTATTGAAATGGTTAATTCTACTGATTGATTTTCAAATGTTAAACCAATCTTACATTCCTGGAATAAATCTCTCTTAAATCACTGGAAGAGATATAGGGGTATGGAATTGGCAGGAGGGGAGGGATGCGGGCACACAGCAGCCCTAAGACGGGTGATGCATACATATGGGCCTTCATTTTACTATTATTTTTTTCACCTGTATACATATGTGTGTGTGTGTGTGTGTGCCTGTGCATATACATTACATATAGTCTTCTTTGTATGTATAGTTCATAATAAAATGTGTTATAATAAAAATATTAACAACAATATGTTAATAAGTTTTGAAAACCAAGACCAAAAAGGACATATTTCTGGAAAAATATGAAATGACAGTTTCGGTGCCAGAAGAAACAGAAACTGGAATAGACAAATTAAAGAAATAGAAATGGTAATCAATGAGACTTCCCTCCCCCAAACCTCCAGGCTCAGATGTTTGATGTGATTTTTCCACATCTTTGGGAAATTCCTGCCTTACACAAGTTGTTCCAGAAAATACAGAGAAAACTGTGCAATTAATTTTATGAGGCTGTCTGTAACTTATATTTCAAAGCTGAATAAGTACATTAGAAGAAAAGTAAATTAGAGCCTCATTTGGCAAAAATTCTTAATTCAGCTAAATGAATCAAACAGTGTATTAAAAAGTAATATATTGGGCTTCCCTGGTGGCGCAGTGGTTGAGAATCTGCCTGCTAATGCAGGGGACACGGGTTCGAGCCCTGGTCTGGGGGGATCCCACATGCTGCGGAGCAACTAGGCCCATGAGCCACAGCTGCTGAGCCTGCGCGTCTGGAGCCTGTGCTCCGCAACAGGAGAGGCCGCGATGGTGAGAGGCCCATGCACCGCGATGAAGAGTGGCCCCTGCTTGCCACAACTAGAGAAAGTCCTCACACAGAAACGAAGACCCAACACAGCAAAAATAAATAAATTAATTAATAAACTCCTACCCCCAACATCTTCTTTAAAAAAAAAAAGTAAATATATCGTGATTAAGGTTCATTCTAGAAATATAAGACAACCTCTGAAAAATCTATCAGTGTAATTCAAAATGACAGGCTAAAGAAGGAAAAGTATAGTTTCCTCAAAAATTCAGAAAAGAATTTTATAGAAATCAAACCTTATTTTTGAATAAAAATTCTTGGAAAATGAAATGTCATATACCAAAAACTCATATTAAACATCAGATGCAATGTAGAAACTTTAGCTGCCTTCCCACTGAGTTATGAACTAAGACCCTCAGAACAGTTGGAAGGCAGCTATGCTCACCACTACGCAACCAGTCCTGCCAAAGGCCCTCAGAATATTCTCTTTGTATTCAGAGGCAGCTATGGTCTTATGGTTAATAGCAGAGACTCCAGAGCCAGGCTGACTAATTTAGGTTCAAAACTGACTCAGTCCTCTTTGGTTGTGTGACTTTGTACAATATGCTTAATCTCTCTGTGCTTCAGTTCATGCACCCATTAAATGGGGATAATAACAATGTCTACCTTACAGAATTGCAAAGGTGTTTTCCATATAGCAAGTAATATTATTGTCATTGCCATTATTATATCTTAAAAACATGCTACCAAGTGAAAAAAAAACTAAGTAAAAGAACAAGGTCTGCAGTTAAGATGATTATAGGTCCAACAGGGTTTCCCTGTTGTTCTGGGAGTATTAATAATAAGAGCACTTCTGTTCACTCTCAAAAGTGTTTCTGGATTGGGCAGCTAATTGTAGGATCAAGCCGTCTGTAGCACTATGTACTATACCATGTATGTGAATTAAAATAAATACACACACAAAATGACACTAGTGTCATTTTATAAGGACACATGCAAATTTAAGGTTAGATCAAATGGTACAGTAGTTATCTATGACGGGGAAGGGAGTGGAAGGGAATAAGGGGAATAAAAGGGAATATATGCAAATGTATATACATATACCTGCAAGAGAGGGGCCTCTCGTGGACCAATTATGATAATGAGCCATGAATGAAGAATCTAGAATAGTTCAATTCTGAAAGATGGAGGAAGGGGAAAGGGAGGGAAAAGAAGAAATAAAAAAGAAAGAAGAGAGAAGAAAAGAAAAGAAGTAAAATATAAAATTAGTGCCTCTATCCTCCTTCCAAACAATAGAAAAATTTTAATGCCAATTACCCCTCCCCCTTCTTACATTATATTACATTATTGGATAGAGTTTTAGGATTTTAATTAGCCCTTATTTTTGTATCCAAACCTTGTCATTATTTCTGTTTTATACAGTTGAATTTGTTTAGATTAACAGCCTGTTTTTAAATTTCTTTACTTACTATTCCTTTTTGAATCTCAGACCTTTTTATAGATGGGATTTTCTTTTTTAACAGAGCTAAAAGTGGGACATTCTCTCAGTCCTCATCTTAAAATGCTTTTATTCCACCTCATTCTTGAATAGGCTTTGCTGAATTTAGAATTCTAAGATGGCAATTACATTCTTAACAATATGGAGCTACTATTCCTATTTGAAGGACTTTTGATTTCCATTGGTGGAGTTGAGAAGCCAGCTGTAAGGCAAATTGCCGTTCCTTTGTAGGTAATTGTTTTTTCTCTCTGGCACTATTAAGATAAGCTTTTTGCCTGTGGAGTTCTGGATTTCATATAGTTTATCTAGGTATGGGTTTATTTTCCTTTATTCTGCCCAGGATTTATTGGGCTTCCTGAATCTGAGGGTTGGTGTCTTTTACCAATTCCGAGAAATTTTTAGTTTTTATCTCTCGGATGAAGAGTTTCAAAGAGTTCGACTTGCTTCTATTTTTAAATTTTTTTCTTTTTTTTTTAAACTAGTATTTTTTAAGCATTCAATTCCTTTATGTTTTTATTCATTTCTAATATCTTATTCTAGAGCCTTTTCCAGATCATTCTATCTGTAGTTTCCAGGGTTCTAATCCTCCTGATTATTATGGGTTGCTGACCCTGACTCTTGGAGGAATATTTTAGAATGAGTGTTTTAATTTTGGTTTGTGAGCTCATCTTCACCAGGCTTTATCTGTGGGAATTTCTCGTAGCTCCTGCTCTTGGATCACCCTCCAAGATCATTTTGCTCTTGTGTTTTTCAAGTGTCCCAGTGATGTCAGTTTCATGGGACAAATTTTAACTATGTTTCTCATCTTGGAGTTTTCTAGACCACATAGTGAATATAAAATAGGCTGCAAACCTACCTAAGGAGCAGGCTGGATGATTGAATTTATGAGGGGAGACAATTTTTCCCCACCCAGAACCATCCCTACAGTGGCAGGTGGACTTCCAGAATCCATTCTTTCACTTAAGGCAAGATCTTGATGGTACAGCTATATGTAGTGATGTTAATTCCAGTTGCCTGTCTTTTGCAGACTAGTTTCCTACTCATTCCCCATGTGGGTCTGAAAACCCGGGCACCTAGGTTCCTGGGCCCATAATGATTCCCTGCACTACCTCTCCTTTGCCCCATCAGACATTCTATTAGTTCACTTTCTCACCACTCTAGTTTCAAGCTCCACTTGCTTCCAGAATATAAATACTTCCTTTTTTCCTTTGTGGGTTCAGCTATGCATTAAAAGCAGTTTGCATTATAGTTTATCCAATATTCCTAAACTTGTAGTTAGGTATTTGTTCAAGGACTGGAAGTCTGAGAGGTCCTGATTTGTGTACATTACTTTTGTACCTGCCCATCTTGCTGAACTGACATATTAGTTCAAATAAGTTTACTGGTGGATTCTCTTGGATTTTCTATGTAGGCAATCATATCATCTACATTATTCATTTCAAATATTTATACCTAATATTTATTTGTCTTATACCTATTATTTATTTGTTCTTTTCTTGTAAAACTGGCTAGGACCCTTAGTGCAATATTGAATAATACCAAAGACATATTAATGCACATAGCTCATAATGCTTCTCTTGATTCACTATTAATTATGATATTTGCTGTAGGTTTCTGGAAGATGCTCTTTATTAAAAAAAAACTTTTCTGAACCTATAAAATTTAACACTCACCATATAACTCAAGTGATGTTAAATGATTCTGCTAATGCTATCATAAGCCAGAATTTTTACCTTAGGTATAACATATGTATCATGCAAACATAAGCAATGGTACTATGGAGATTTCCATAGAGATATCAGGGACTGGGTACATTCTGAGGGCCTCAGACCACTACTGAAGCTACTCCCCAAGATAGTGCAAGCACTGTCGGAGATGCCCATTTTTAGCTCCTGGGCTGTTTGTTACCCTTGCCACTATCCTCGAGCCATGTCCAATCCTGACCCACTCAGTCTCATATTACTGTATAGCCATTACCGGTAGAAGAGTTTACTTACGAGAAAGTTACTTATTCCCCACGTGAACAGAGCTGCAGCTGCAATCTGTAATCCCACCATGTGATGAGAAAACACCCTAGATGTTCATTGTCAGGCTCTGTGCTTTCAAGTTCAAAAGCCTTTCTGCAAAGATAATGAAGATGAGTTTTCTCTCTGTTGGTCAGTGTGCCTTGTTGGTGACTTTTGGGTCCCTGCATATTCAAATGTCTTAGGTCCCGTTCCCTAGAAGCAGAGATTAACACAGGGGTGAAGGCACACAGGACTGACTGGGGGAGGAGAAGAGCATGAGGTACACGGGACAACGCAGGGGAAGACCCAAGCAAGGACAAGGTCTTAGCTGGAGCACGATTCCACCTGACCTGCCCCCCGCCCCCCGCAGTACGTGGGGGTGATTTGGAGCTGGGAGTGTATCACAGCGTGGATCTCAACTGGAGGCCAGGGGGCTGCCTTTTGTTCTCCTGTGTCAGTGAGTCATGGCTGTGGGATGCCTGGGTCAGGGCTGTCAAGAGGGCTCCACTTCTGCTGGGGGTGGTTCTCTAGAAGAAGCAGGAACCATAGGTCATCTACCCTCACAGCAGCTGGGGATGAGTGTGCCCACCACAGGGGTCTGGATGGGACTCTAACAGTCCACTACACCTAACCAAATCTGCTTCTAGTTGAGGGCACTGCTGGGTGACCGAGAGGTAGACATCAGATTCACGGGACAAAAGACTATGACAGCAATGCCAATAGTCAGCATTGCTCCAGGAATTCAGGACCTGGGCACTCAGCCTGTTGGGGAAAGCTGTGAAATGCCAAAGGGAGTTGGCGTTTCAAGAAGACACTTTAAGAAAACCGAGGAATGTACTGGAGGTAATTACTTCTCACTCAACTGCTCTTTAAACATATACATATTCATGAGCGGGCAGTGGGAGAGGCTGTCTGATCGTTAACTCGCTGTCAAAACATGACATTTTTTTCTTCCACTTAACACTGTGGCCCGCTTTCATGTCCCCAACATCTCCACGCGATCCAAAGACTCCAGGATGAGAACTATTCTATTAAGTTTCCATCATGGGCTGGGCCTGGCGCCAGCTTCCTATTTGACAGTGAAATCTGTTCGAGCGGATCTGTGACCCACTTTGATGTGGTTGCAGATGGAGGGCTCAACCTCCTTGAAAATTCAAATCCCTCTTTGCTCCCTTGAGGGAGAGAGTTTAGTGCAGAAACTGCGTTGGCTTTACTGATGGCCTCTGTACTCCTCTGAAAAGCCTTCAACCTCGTAAGACCCCTTTTCCTCCCAGAAAAGAGACATGATAACAAAAGGGGAGGTCATTTTAAAGATTTACTACCTTTTCTCCCTTTGTTCTTTCCTTAAGTGAGGCAAAGTGACGTTAATTTTCATCCTTTGGTTAACACAGAACATAACCCATATATTCACCAAGTCTGGTAGGAGTCCTTCAGTTTTTCTTGTGATGGTCTCTATTTGGGACAAAGAAGTAAATCCAAGATAGTGAGCAAGACAAAGAAGGGAAAGAGAAGGTATAAAGCGATTTTATCTGCCAGGGTCATGCAGGAAAGTCAAAGGGAGAAGTTAGCTTTGAGGAAACAAATGCAATTTCCAAGGTCAGAGGGAAAGATAAAAATTGAAGGCACTTTAGAATGTTACCCTAGTGCTCCGTATAAACAAGCATTAAAAAAACAATTTTTCCTAATTCAGATAGCACTGGAGGTTCAAATCTGTATTCTGGTATAATCAAGGAACATTATTTATAAAATACCAATTAAAGGTGGTGGGGTTTTTTTTCTTTTGTTTTTGTTTTGCAGAGAAGCTCAAAATTGATCTTCCATATTATTATTCACCGAGGCTGTCTCGAAGAGAATCTAGTCATGTGATAAATAAGTAATCAAACTGGCAGCTTGTCCTGCATCCATCCTCTGTACGCGGATTTGGCCAAACCCTTTCAGCTTCTCAACAATTCATTTTGCTATCGCATCGTTTCTTCTTTGTCCGGAGCAGTTTCTGCTTCCTGAGTAAATACGTATGCAAGTGGGCTTCTCCGAATGCACTTCAGGTCTATTTAGGTGCTGCCTTGTCACCCATTGGGAGGAATGTCAGCGAGAGATAAATCAAAGAGCTGTCACCTTCTTCCACGGCACATTGTAGGGGACATTAACTCACCTCCAAACAAGACAGAGGTGGCCTTTCTGTCTCTGGGTAAAATCTCCCACTGCTGGCGGCTGGGTGGGAGTTGTTGCAGGAGCTTCAATGGACTGCATAACCTTGTCTCCGGCAGGTGGGGGCAGTGGAAGGAGACAGGCAGGAGACCTCTCCTCTCTGTCTGGAATCCTCTCCTACACCTCCCCCACCCCCTTCCCCTTTTACTAGACCTGCTCCTTCTCATCCTCCAGGTCTCAGCTTCAATGTCACCTCCACAAAGAAGCCTTCCCTGAGCGCTCTGCTGTTCCCATCACTCTCCCTATTGGTTTCCTCCACAGAACAAACATAGCACAATGTGAAATGATGTGCATTCTTGTTTCTTCTGGAAGGCCAGCTCCAGGAGGGCATAAGACCTCACCCATCTTATCCATCAACGCTGACCCAGCAGTGACCCCGTGTCTGGCCCACGTAGATGCTCAATACATATTGCTGATGCTGTTGTTGAGACTTGAGGGGTAATAACTCGAGGGGTCATGGCTCTTCCCCCTATCCCCATATTCAGAACTGAGTGAGCTGATGCAGGAGCTAGGAGACTGCAGGTCCCAATGTTGGCTTTGTTCTGATAACACTATGACCAGAGACTGTGGCTTGGATCTATGGCCAGACGGGCACTCCAGGCCACCCTCTCCACTTGAACTGACCCACGCAAACTGAGTTGCAGGCTTTGAGGTTGAGGGTGGAGGTGATGGAGGGGGAGGGCAAGGAAAAGAGGGGAGGTAGAGGAGGGAGGAGAAAGGGGAGGAATTGTGGGCCAAAGGTGTGGAGAGCCAATGTCCTCCTCCAGGAAACCTGAGGATCTGGGAGAGGGTAGTCTTCCCACTTCTGGGCTCTCTCCTGTCAACCTTGATCAAGTGGCCAAACACATGATGATTTGAGAACCTTCAATTCAGCAATTCTTTCTTTTTTCTTTTCTATTATGGTTTATTACAACATATTGAATATAGTTCCTTGTGCTATACAGTAGTACCATTCTATGTATGCTAATCCCAAACTCCCACTCCATCCTTCCCCCATCTCTCCTCCTGCTTGGCAACCACAAGTCTGTTCTTTGTTTTTTTTTTTTTGTGGTACGTGGGCCTCTCACTCCTGTGCCCTCTCCTGTTGCGGAGCACAGGCTCTGGACGCGCAGGCTCAGCGGTCATGGCTCACGGGCCCACCCACTCCGCGGCATGTGGGATCTTCCCAGACCGGGGCACGAACCCGTGTCCCCTACATCGGCAGGCCGACTCTCAACCACTGCGCCACCAGGAAAGCCTGACAAGTCTGTTCTTTATATCTGTGAGTCTGTTTCTTTTTCATTTGTGTCATATTTTAGATTCCACATATAATTGATATCATGTGGTATATGTCTGTCTTTCTGACTTACTTCAGTAATCTCTAGGTCCATCCCTGTTGCTGCAAATGGCATTATTTCATTCTTTTTTATGGCTGAGTAATGTTCCATTGTATATATATACCACGTCTTCTTTATCCATGCATCTGTTGATGGGCATTTAGGTTGCTTCCATGTCTTGGCTACTGTAAATAGTAATTCAGTAATTCTTTATGGATCTCTCTGGTGTGGGACCTGGGGCTGGAAGCCTTTGTCTGTCTTACTCACGTCACAATGTGGGTTTCAAGAGTAGCCTAGGCTGATCGCATCACTCATTCTTTTCCCCCAGGTTTCATTGAATGGAGGCGTACCACTACTTTCAGCTCTCTGTCCCCTCACCTAGGACCCTTCTGAAGACTGAGATGCCCCCTCAGGTTACCCCAAGGGGTGGGAAAATGAGGATTGTCTTCCACTTCCCCACCCCTCTGCCCACCCAGCTCCCACAAAATGGGGCACATGTAGAATCTATATGAGGGCATCACCACGTCTGTTCAGCAAATATCTGCTGAGAGTCAGGTACCGGCTAAGCCCTGCGGGATTCCAGAGATGCGTGGGGCCTGAGCCAGGCCTTGAGGATTGGCATTCATTCATTCATTTATTCTACAAACTGAGCATCCACTCCTTGACCAGCATTGTGTCCAGAACTCGGGCTGCAAGTGGTCAAGACAAATGCTGTTCCTTTTGGAGCCGGTGGCCAGGGAAGACCTCTCTGGGGACGTGCTGCTCAAGCTGACTGATGAGAAGCCAGCCCTCTCAGCATCTGGGGAGAGCAGTCCAGGCCAGGAGAAGAGCTTGTACTGAAACCCTGGAGCAGGAAAGCCCCAGCATATTCCAGGACCTGATAGAATGTGGCTGGGGCAGTTCTTGGCACAAGAGAGGTGAGTTGGAGAGGCAGCAGGCTCACCAGCCCCCGGAGGCCATGGTAAAGTGTTCAGATTTGCTCTAAGACTAATGGAAAAGCTTTGAAAGGTTTTGAGGTTTCTAAGCAGGAAGCAGTGTGATCCGATTATTAAGATGGCTCTGGTGCCTCAGTGGAAGACAGATTGGAGGGGAGCCCAGTTAATTGGCTCTGGAGGCCAGAAGTTGATGTTGGTGCAGGTTAGGATGGGGGATGTGCCAGGTGGCGCTGGTTGTGTAACAAACTAAAGCTCAGTCATGTCAAATCAACAGCCATTTTTTTGGTGCTCATTATTCAGGAATTCAGGCGGGTAGAGCAGGAACCACCGTCTCTGCTTCCCCGCGTCTCATCTGGGGAACTTTGATCAGCTCAACTGGGACCAAGTGTCTGTGGCCTAGTATCGCCATGAGGTGTCCATGGTGCTGGAATGTCCAGATGGTTCCTTGTTTCCCCTGTGTGGCTCCTTGGTGCTCCTGGCCTCTTCCTCTCTCTCTCCATGTGACCCACCAGCTCCTCCCCCCATGGCTGGGCCTCCCACCGCTTGGTGGTCCTAGGCGATTTGAACTTCTATATGATGCTCGTTTCAACAGAGGCAGGAAGCAGAACCTGCCAGACCAGTTAAGTTCCTCTCCAGGAACTAGCCCGGCATGACTTCCCCATAGTCTATTCCTCAGAGCTCTCAAGGTCCCTCACATTCTTGATGGACCCCACCTCTTGATGGAAGCATGACAAAGTCACATTGCAGAAGGCCATATAAGGTGGGAGATGTCATTGCAGCCATCTTCAGAAACGGCCATCAGCCACATGGAAAGTGGAGAAGAGAGAAGTGGACACGTCCCAGGTACTTTTTTCTCTTAGAAGGTAAACTCAGTAAGAGAATAGTGTAGTAAAAGACAGAAGAGCTAGAGATCTGAACACCCCTGTGTGGAAAACTCTGAATCTAGGTAGAAACAATACTTCATAAAATAAAAGTATGTTTTTTTAAGTTCAGAGAAAGGAGAAGTAATTTGCATCTGGGGGCAGGGCAGGCTACTACATTTGGTTGCCCAGGTTGTACACTGTACAACTCTGGGGGCTGACATTCACATATGCAACACGCCCTGTGGAGGAGGATCCAGAAAACTTCATGGAGGAGATAGCGTTTGAGATGTAGGATTTCGATGGGTGGAAGAGATTGGTGGATGGATTTCCAGGTAGAAGATGTAAGGGAGCACTACAGAGGTAGGAGTGCTTGTGTGGTTCAGTGTGAGCGCCCTAGTTTGGCTGGTGTGTAGGAAAGGGAAGGGCAGTAATATGGAATAAGGCTCAGAAAAGGGCTTGAAGAAGATCACAGGAGGCCTTGAATGCCAAGCTCAAACTGTAATTTATTCTCTAAGCCAGGGGTCAACAAACTATGGCTTACAACCCAAATCTAGCCCACACTTGTTCTCAGGCCTGGCCTGTGGACTGATGATGGTTTTTACATTTCTGAAGAGTTGTAAAAACAAAAGAAACAAAAACAAGAAAGTTATACAACAGAGGCAGCAAGTGGCTGGAAAAGCCTAAAATGTTGACTGCCTGACCCTTTACAGAAAGAGTCTTAGGAGGTTCTTGTGTGCCTCTCTGTGCTTGACAAATGGTATTCTGGGGACAGGACCTGGGGAAACAGGAGGTGGGAAGAGAGAGGAGGCAGGAGAACAGGTAAGAGGTGGCCCTAGTCAGCCAGGTGCCCAGAAGGGGGAGCTTGTGTTAGGGAGGTAGTAGGTACACAAATGAGCCCCACCAGGACCATTCATGGGTAATACTGCTGATTTCTTCAATATCAGGGAGCAAACGGTGATGAACACACCTGCCAGGAGACAAGGATGTGCTGGGCAGCCCATCACAGGGCATCCCACGCTGCTGGGCTTCTTCACAGCCCACTTGCATCAAGGGTTCCGTGTCAGGTTCTATTTGAAGATTAAAAAAAATTTTTTTATTATTATTTTTTTTGCTAAAACTAAATACAGTTGAAAATCATTGGTAGAGATGACAAGGTCCCCCTTTCATCCCAAGAAGCCCAAGGAATTGTTTCTAATGAAGAACTCACTGTTACAGAGGAATTATGTCTCCCTGCCCATCCTTTCCAGAGCTATGAGCTTCTGGATGGTTCTTGATGTTGGTGGCGGGGCAGCATAATGGGAAAGACATGACCACTGACTCTTGCATCTCACTAGGCACGTGGCTTTCCGTTTGAGCATCAATGTCCCCAAGGGAAAAACACAATAATATCTATGTCACAGATAATGTGACCTGTCTGTCACAGAGATTTGAAAAATGTATGGAAAGTACCTGGCACGTGGTAAGAGCGCAAAAGGTAATTATTATCATTATTCTTTTCATCCTCTCCATTCAGGGCCAGCCTCACCCTAGGACATACCTTTGTAGCCATTTTGCTTGAAGCATCCTAGGGTTGGAAGGGATCTGAGCCATGTGAATTCTTAGTCCATGACTCCCCTTCCTCTCCCTACAAGCAAGAGTGGTTTCTGACAATTAGAACAGGGCCCATGTGGAATGGATGTTGCCTTGCAAAATGTTACCACTGATGCTCCAACGGGGACCCTGCCACGTCACCAAGCATCGATGGTCAAACCCCACGGGAAATCCAATGGGCAAGGCAGCCCATTCTACGTGGGGGGGCAAAGTACCAATGATAAGAAATACTTAGAATCATTTAAAGCTCTTATTTTCCACCTGCTGGCTCTGAGGGTCCCACAGCTATGCTAATTTTGCTTCTATCTCAATGTTTCCTCCAAGTCTTTCTTTTCCCTGTGAAACAACATAAGCTCTTTCTGCCTTCGCTGTCTGCTGTTTTTATATTTTTCCAAAGGTGAATGTCTTCCTCTTCCTTCTACCGTAGCCAGCACCCTTCACCCTTCACCATGTGAAGGGACTCGCTGGCCAGTACCTGGGGCCTAGGGCAGTGGTGTAGGGCGAGGCTGCCAGCCGCCGGATTTGTGTAAAGATGAAGGATGCCAGCCTTCAGTGAGGCAGACAGAGGGCAGGGAGACAGTGGCAATCAATCCTCGGTTATATATAACTGTTCACGCGCAGCGGAGCCAGCCCCATGCTGACCACCCACTCTGCAGCTCAGCCTAGAGGCCGCGGGCAGCAGGCTTGCTCACTTCTCCTGAGGCCCCTCGGCAGATTGTGGAGCCAGAGAGGGTAGGAGGGGGGGCTCTGGGCTCCTCTGCTCAGCAGAGCTGGATGCATGACCTCTCTGAGCATAATTTTCTACCCTGCCACCTCCATCCTGGTTTTCGTCTTAACTCCAACTGTCTCTCTATTCTGCCTGGATGGGGCAAGAGGGAAAACTGGGGTTGAATTCAGGACAGAAGTGAATTCTGGCTGTGCAGCTTTGGAGGAGCCACTTAACCTCTCTGAGCTGGTTTTCGCCTCTGTCAAATGAGCCTAATGATCCCTCCTTCATGGGAATATTGTGAGGATTAAATAAGGTGTGTGTGTGTGTGTAGTTGTTTGAAGCAACCTCCCTGTCACTCAGGAGGATCCAGTAGAATTGAGACTATGACTCAGGAAGGCAGAGATATCCTCCCAAAAGCCTCATCCAGGGTGCCACTTACTCCTGTCTCTTTTGGTTAGCCTGAGGAAATCCTCTCCTTACAGAGAAAGTCCCTGGGCCCCATGCATCAGAGTGCTGGGAAGGCACTGGTTGGAACGGCAGAGCCGGGGTTACAAAACCGATGCTGTTCACAGTGGGGAACGGCCAGCCTGCCACAGTGCAGACAGACACTGACCAAGAGCGCCCATCGGCACTTCCACCTGTAGTAAGCTGCCTGCTCCCTTAGAACCCCCATTGCTAAGAGCACCTGCTCCCCTAGACTCTGCCCTGGATGGGAAAGGACTTCACAATACAAATGTGACGTTCAGGAAACTCCCAGGAACTGACTACGTGATCATTTCTGTCTAGTTGATGGGTGGCCCGGGAGCTCTTCCTCCTCTAATTACCCTCTCATTACCGTCAGGAAAGTTTGCTGTAAACTGTAGAGGCATCAGAAAGCCTAGAGATTCAGCGAATGTCAGGATCCTTCCTGCTTTGGAGCCTGTTAGCTGGTGTCACCATGCCCTTGATGAAGAACTTTCAATGACTCCCTACTGCATTACATAATGAGCCTGAACTCCTCTGTCTGGCTTTCAGGGACTCTATTTGGGATGTAAAGTGACTGCTTATAATGGGCCATCTTTTGAGGGTTGCCAGGCACTCTGGTTCTGGGGTTCCCCCATGTTAAAGGACCCTTTGGAACCTGCCACTCAACTAGGACCTGCTGAAAGTGCTGTGCCACTGATGGGTTTGGTTCTGAGCCTCTCCCCCCAGGGGTGGTGACTTGCTGCCCGCTCCCACATTTCTGCTACTTCTGCTTGCTTCTCCCACCCTTAGGTCTTGTAGGAGCTTCTGCTTATAGCAGTGAGAACAAACAGTGTGATTCAGAGGGAACTACCTCCATCTAAAGACAGTGCTTGAGAGGGGACACAGTTATGAAGGGGAGGGAGGTAAAGCAAAACTGATGGGTCCCCAGATAAAGAATTCCATGTAGTTTTCCTTTCCTTCCCTTAAAACAATAATGATAGTAATGACAACTTTAAGAAAAATAAGAGAAAATATATCTGTACACTTCTACACACATATAATTGGAAAGTATAATATAAATAGACTTTTTTTTCAGGGCAAAGAGGTTTGTGGGGAATTCAATCCATAGGGTCTCCTTACCATAGTTTGACAAGTGGCCATGACAGTTCAAGGTTCATAGATTTTCGGGTATGATTTTGGCCCCCGGGGGTTGTCTTGGCAGAGTCTGGAGGTATTTTTGGTTGTCACACTGAGGAGGGTGCCGCTGGCATCTAGTGGGTACAGCCCAGGGACACTGCTTAGCACCTCCTGTAGGGCACAGGACAGCCTCCACGACAAAGAATGATCCAGCCCAAATTTCAGTGGTGCCAAGGCTGAGAAATCCTACCCGAGAACAGTTTCCCCCCTCACCTGATCACAGACTGTCCAGAGGTGTTTGTTAAAGAAGAAAGCACCCCAACCTGGCATAAGGAACCCGAGTTTCCACTAATGGGGCCTAATAAAGAATTTCAAAGCTTCTTGGCGTGATGGAGTCAGCACCCGTCCTTCTCCTGGTGAGAGATAAGAAGATCCAGTGGAAGGACCTTGTCCAGGGTCAGCAGTGGAGTCAGGACCCAGATTTCCAGCTTCCTAGTACAGGGCTGTTCTGACCACCTCACAAATATCAGGGATGGTCATGTCCTCCCTCCCTGCCACTCTCAGAAACCGGCATGCAGGTGGGGAGAGCTCCCGGCCAACCTCAGGACAGAGCCTGGTCTGGGCCACTGCTTAGCAAAGAGGCCTGTCATGGGCTGGGACCCCTAGAAGCCGAGCCTGAGACCAGAGTCTGTGGGCATGTGATTTATCGAGTGAGAGCCCTTGGAAGAACCCAGTAAGGGAGTGAGGGAAGCAGAAGTAGTAACGGGAAGGAACACAAGTCTGGTTTCAGCAGAAGTTTAGCTATGGCATGTCCTCAGGGAGCACGACCTGCGCCCCCAGGACCCTTCCCACCTTGAGGCAAAGGAGGGGGGCTTCTGTACCCCTGACTACCTTCTCTCCATCACTCACTGCTGTTGGCCTGGGGGACCCTGGGGAGGAAAGCAGTGATGTGCTCTTTTCAACTCCTATCAGCTGGTGAGACCAACTGCACTAGTTCAGTGACATCACATTGGGAGCTTGAAATTGGCCAAGGGGGGAATATTTACACTGAGGAAATCGGCAAGTGCTACAAACCAGTACTTTTTTCCGTGAGCCCTTGTTCTAGCACACCCCTGGGGGGAGGGCTCTGTGACTCCCAGGTGGTGGCTTCAACGTGCCACAACTAAGGAGCTGGCAAGACGCAACTGAGAGCTGGTGCAACCAAATTAATTAATTAATTTAAGAAACAGTCCAACTGTAAGCACTAGAGAAGGCTATAGCTGTTAGGCGAAGCCCCAGCAGGAACGTAAGGATGGGCAAAGCCTAACTAACCCGAAACTGCATCTGGTGATGTCCTTCCCCAACCCATTGCAATGTCGGTGTGAACAAAGAACGTCACCTGCCATTTCAGTAAACAAAAGATGTTGAGGCCATCAAGCCACCAGCCTCTGCAGTCATCCCCAACAGTGCACTCTGAGGGGATTCAGGATGGAGAAAAACAGGATACTGGCCCTAGATAATTAAGGTGGATATCAAAGGAATAATTTCAGTAAGCCCAGATCTTGCATCTTCCCGCACATAGAAAAGTGCTAAATTCATTAACCTGAGAGGTCTGGTTTTCTTGGGTTGGTTGGTGTCCATGCAATTAGGAAAGCTGTGTCTGCTAGCTGACAGCTGTGGAAGTCAGGATTCCATCCTCCCACGGAGAGTGGGAGAGAGGCCCTATCTTCCTGATAATTACTTTTCACAGGAATCTTCCCCAGGCCCTAGAGAAGGCACCCCTGAGTTGTAGGAGGTACATATACATCTCAAAGGGACAGAGGAAGGATTAACAGTTGTAGATCTCTAAGAAATGGAGACTGGAGTCGACTTCAGGTGTTGGCTAGAACAGTAGTAAATTTTCTTGGCCTCCTGGAGCTTGCCCAGGCAGGCATTTGATGGGGGGCTAGGGTCTTCCTAGGGACAAGGCCTTATGCTCCTAGAAGCCCTGCTAGGATTTGGTCCTCTCCCAGTGCAGGGATTTGGACAGAGTCCTTAGTTCTCACCAGGGACCCTTTTCCTGGCCCCTCACCCTGAGCTGGCCCCTGCTCTGGGTTCCCCAGGCACTGGCATTCCCTGGAGTAAATTATCACATTATTGTGATCACTTGTTTTATTTGTGTCCTCTGATGGAAAACTGCCTGTGATGAGAGCCTGTTTGTCCTGTGCTGCTGTATGTCTAGCGCCTGGCCAGGGGGAAACACTTAAGAAATGTTGAATGAATTAATGAATGTTTAAATGAATGAATGAGTCCCAAGTAAGAAGCATCTAAGACAAGGTGGATTTAGGCAGAACAAACTGGGGGAAATGAGGGGAAGGTGAAAAGTCAGACAACCTGGGAGCCTGTTACACTCTCTTTAGAATCAGAGAGAAGCGAGGTTTGACAAATGTGTCAGATGATGGTTTGAGGGGCATGGGACCTGCAGGCATTTAATGCCCCACCTGGACTTCTGTCCTGGGTCGGGCAGCTCCATGCTGCCTTTCCCTGGATGTGGGAGTGACAACAGGGACCAGAAATGAATGAGTCAGTTAATTCCACATTGCACCAGCTCTCCCCTCCCTCTCCTGCTATCACACTTGTTTCCCCAACAAGCTATCAAGCACTTTAGAAGGTGCAGAATTAGTGAGAGAATAAGCTCTTAGACAGAACTCATCCAAGGGACAGACTGATCTCCTTTGAGAGCAAATCTCTGGAAAACTGAGTAACCTGAGTGGTACACAGCCTCCTCCCTCTTGAGGCAGGTGGTGGGCAAGGACAGGTGAAAAACATCGTCTTCTTATCCTCCTTGGGTGCAAGTCCTTTTTGCAGGGAAAGCTGTCCAAGTACTTAATAGAAGTAATTAGGGGTCGGGTGGTCACGAATGGAAATCTTTCAGTACCCAGCCACCAATGCCAAGCTTGGTCATGCCAAGGAGAGGCGAACATGGAGGGGGTGGGGGGGGAGGGTCCAAAGAGGAGAAGAGGCAGCCACCACCATCGCCCCACAGGATGTGGTGATCTGAGGGGGGCTTGTTCTCCCGGCTCTCAGACTAAAGGCAAGCTGTGAAGTCTGGGGGTTTGCATCCATAATCAGCAGCCCACACCGGGCAGAGGGGAAAGATTCAGAGCTACAAAAAAGATGGGCAACTGCTAAGGAAGGAAATACAAGTGGTTCCTGACATTACTGCAGCCCAAGGCTCAGAACTGTGCCCTCTGCAAGGTGAAGAAGCACTTTAACGTACTCAGCATGTCTTGTAAATCCTTCCTTTGTTGTATTCGTCACACGTTATGTGTGGCTTTCAAGTCTTTAGAAATGGTGGAAATTGATCCATCCATCCACCCACTGATCCATTCATCTGCTCACCTACTCACCCATCCATCCACCCACTGATCCATCCATCCACCCATTCATCCATTCATCTGTTCACCTACTCACCCATCCATCCACCTTCCCATCCATCCACCCATCCATCCATCCATCCATCCATCCACCCACCTCATCCATCTACTTCACAGATATTTATCAGGTTCCTGCCAAACCCACAACAGGGCTAGGCTCTGGGCATACAAGACAAACAAGACAAGCATGGACCTTGATCTTGCACTTCACAATCCAGAGAGGAGGAAACAGTACACAAGCAAGCAAACAAAACCCGAGAAGCCCACACAACGAGTCCTGTGAAGAGAATGAAACAGGGTGATAATGGGTTAGAGGGTGACAGGGAAGGGTTTCTTCAGCTGGGATGGGCAGGAAGGACTTTTTGAGAAAGTGACCTTTGAGCTAAATGACAAGAAGGAGAAAAGATCTATGGGGAGAGCATCCCAGGATGAGGGGACAGCCAACTGCAAGGGCCCTTGACTGAAGAAGCCAAGGGGCTGAAAAGAGTGAGTGATGGGGACCTGCGTGGGGAGAAGGGGAGGAGTCAGCAAACTCAGGGACCACTCACAGCAGCACCACACAATCTGAGGGCCAGCTTGCTTGCCCTCCCAATACTCATGTGAATACCCTGATACTCACATACCAGAAACTTTTATTACTCTGCTATTTTAATGCTCCAGTAATACTCCTCCCAAATACTCTGTTTGGACCATTTCAGTGGCTGTAGGTCAACTGCAATAAGCTGGCTTGGACCCCAGCCTGGACTCTATCCCACCTCCTCACCCTCTTGGACTTCCTTCCTTGAGGGAGGCCACATAGTGTGGCCCTCTTCAGATGGGATACTGTGTGTTCCCCTGTTCATGCGACAGTTGAGGGCTCCTTTCTGCCAGTCCTGGTCAAGGGTTGGTGTTCAGTGATGGTGACCCACTGGCTCTGACCTCATGGAGCATCTCTGGGTACAGAGGATTCCATGAGGCAGGGGGAGACATCCACAGTGCCAGCTCAGAGCCACCTAGTGGGGATGTCCTGCCCCTGCATTTCATTTTCTTTTTCTTTCTTTCTTTTATTTTAGCACCTTTATTGGAGTACAATTGCTTTACAATGGTGTGTTAGTTTCTGCTTTATAACAAAGTGAATCAGCTATACATATACATATATCCTCATATCTCCTCTCCCTTGCATCTCCCTTCCACCCTCCCTATCCCACCCGTCTAGGTGGTCACAAAGCACCGAGCTGATCTCCCTGTGCTATGTAGCTGCTACCCACTAGCTATCCATTTTACATTTGGTAGTGTATATATGTCCATGCCATTCTCTCACTTCGTCCCAGCATACCCTTCCCCTCCCCGTGTCCTCAAGTCCATTCTCTACATCTGTGCCTTTATTCCTGTCCTGCCCCTAGGTTCTGAGAACCACTTTTTTTTTTTCAGATTCCATATATATGTGTTAGCATACAGTATTTGTTTTTCTCTTTCTGACTTACTTCACTCTGTATGACAGACTCTAGGTCCATCCACCTCACTACAAATAACTCAATTTCATTTCTTTTTATGGCTGAGTAATATTCCATTGTATATACATGCCATATCTTCTTTATCCATTCACCTGTTGATGGACACTTAGGTTGCTTCCATGTCCTGGCTATTATGAATAGAGCTGCAATGAACATTGTGGTACATGACTCTTTTTGAATTATGGTTTTCTCAGGGTACATGCCCAGTAGTGGGATTGCTGGGTCGTATGGTAGTTCTAGTTTTAGTTTTTTAAGGAACTTACATACTGTTCTCCATAAAGGCTGTATCAATTTACATTCTCACCAACAGTGCAAGAGGGTTCCCTTTTCTCCACACCCTCTCCAGCATTCATGGTTTATATATTTTTTTCATGATGGCCATTCCGACGGGTGTGAGGTGATACCTCGTTGTAGCTTTGATTTGCATTTCTCTAATGATTAGTAATGTTGAAAATTCTTTCATGTGTTTGTTGGCAATCTGTATTTCTTCTTTGGAGAAATGTCTATTCAGGTCTTCTGCCCATTTTTGGATTGGGTTGTTTGGTTTTTTGATATTGAGCTGCATGAGCTGCTTGTAAATTTTGGAGATTAATCCTTTGTCAGTTGCTTCATTTGTAAATATTTTCTCCCATTCTGAGGGTTGTCTTTTCGTCTTGTTTATGGTTTCCTTGGCTGTGCAAAAGCTTTTAAGTTTCATTAGGTCTTATTTGTTTATTTTTGTTTTCATTTCCATTTCTCTAGGAGGTGGGTCAAAAAGGATCTTGGTGTGATTTATGTCATAGAGTGTTCTGCCTATGTTTTCCTCTAAGAGTTTTGTAGTGTCTGGCCTGCATTTAGGTCTTTAATCCATTTTGAGTTTACTTTTGTGTATGGTATTAGGGAGTGTTCTACTTTCATTCTTTTACATGTAGCTGTCCAGTTTTCCCAGCACCACGTATTGAAGAGGCTGTCTTTTCTCCATTGTATATTCTTGCCTCCTTTATCAAAATAAGGTGACCGTATGTGTGTGGGTTTATCTGTGGGCTTTCTATCCTGTTCCATTGATCTATCTTTCTGTTTTTGTGCCAGTACCATACTGTCTGGATTTCTGTAGCTTTGTAGTATAGTCTGAAGTCAGGGAGCCTGATTCTTCCAGCTCCATTTTTCTTTCTCAAGATTGCTTTGGCTATTCAGGGTCTTTTGTGTTTCCATACAAATTGTGAAATATTTTGTTCTAGTTCTGTGAAAAATGCCATTGGTAGTTTGATAGGGATTGCATTGAATCTGTAGTTGCTTTGGGTAGTAGAGTCATTTTCACAATGTTGATTCTTCCAATCCAAGAACATGGTATATCTCTCCATCTGTTTGTATCATCTTTAGTTTCTTTCATCAGTGTCTTATAGTTTTCTGCATACAGGTCTTTTGTCTCCTTACGTAGGTTTATTCCTAGGTATTTTATTATTTATGTTGCAATGGTAAATGGGAGTGTTTCCTTAATTTCTCTTTCAGATTTTTCATCATTAGTGTATAGGAATGCAAGAGCTTTCTGTGCATTAATTTTGTATCCTGCTACTTTACCAAATTCATTGATTAGCTCTAGTAGTTTTCTGGTAGTGTCTTTAGGATTCTCTACGTATAGTATCATGTCATCTGCAAACAGTGACAATTTTACTTCTTCTTTTCCAATTTGGATTCCTTTTATTTATTTTTCTTTTCTGAGTGCTGTGGCTAAAACTTCCAAAACTATGTTGCATAATAGAGGTGAGAGTGGGCAACCTTGTCTTGTTCCTGATCTTAGTGGAAATGGTTTCAGTTTTTCACCATTGAGGACGATGTTGGCTGTGGGTTTGTCATATATGGCCTTTATTATGTTGAGGTAAGTTTCCCTCTATGTCTACTTTCTGGAGGGTTTTTATCATAAATCAGTGTTGAAATTTGTCAAAAGTTTTTTCAGCATCTATTGAGGTGATCATATTATTTTTCTCCTTCAATTTGTTAATATGGTTTATCACATTGATTGGTTTGCGTATATTGAAGAATCTTTGCGTTCCTGGTATAATCCCACTTGATCATGTGTATGATCCTTTTAATGTGCTGTTGGATTCTGTTTGCTAGTATTTTGTTGAGAATTTTTGCATCTATGTTCATCAGTGATATTGGCCTGTAGTTTTCTTTCTTTGTGACATCTTGGTCTGGTTTTGGTATCAGGGCGATGGTGGCCTTGTAGGATAAGTTGGGGAGAGTTCCTCCCTCTGCTATATTTTGGAAGAGTTTGAGAAGGATAGGTGTTAGCTCGTCCCTAAATATTTGATAGAATTTGCCTGTGAAGTCATCTGGTCCTGGGCTTCTGTTTGTTGGAAGATTTTTAATCACAGTATCAATTTCAGTGCTTGTGATTTTTCTGTTTATATTTTCTATTTCTTCCTCGTTCAGTCTCAGAAGGTTGTGCTTTTCTAAGAATGTGTCCATTTCTTCCAGGTTGTCCATTTTATTGGCATAGAGTTGCTTGTAGTAATCTCTCATGATCCTTTGTATTTCTGCTGTGTCAGTTGTTACTTCTCCTTTTTCATTTCTAATTCTGTTGATTTGAGTCTTCTCCCTTTTTTTCTTGATGAGTCTGGCTAATGGTTTACCAATTTGTTTATCTTCTCAAAGAATCAGCTTTTATTTTTATTGATCTTTGCTATTGTTTCCTTCATTTCTTTTTCATTTATTTCTGATCTGATCTTTATGATTTCTTTCCTTCTGCTAACTTTGAGGTATTTTTGTTCCTCTTTCTCTAATTGCTTTAGGTGTAAGGTTAGGTTGTTTATTTGAGATGTTTCTTGTTTCTTGAGGTAGGATTGTATTGCTATAAACTTCCCTCTTAGAACTGCTTTTTCTGCATCCCATAGGTTTTGGGTCATTGTGTTTTCACTGTCATTTTTTCTTGGTATTTTTTGATTTCCTCTTTGATTTCTTCAGTGATCTCTTCGTTATTAAGTAGTGTATTGTTTAGCCTCCAGGTGTTTGTAGTTTTTACAGATTTCTCCAGTAATTGATATCTAGTCTCATAGCGTTGTGGTCAGAAAAGATACTTGATACAATTTCAATTTTCTTAAACTGCCCCTGCATTTCTTACCTTCTCCGGCAGCTCTTAGGGTGTGGAGAGCCCAGCGCTTCCCCCAGTCTCAGCAGAATCTGCAGCCTCCCCCATCAATCAGGAAGGAACGCAGGTGCTGATTGGCTTTGATGTCCATATCCCCGTCCTACCTGAGCCTTCTCTGGTTTGGAAGCTGGCTGGTTGCCGTGGCTGCAGGTGGTGGCAGCCCTTCCCAGGGAATCTATTTGCTTATGTTGATAAACCTGAGTGGAAACCTGAGGGAGGAGGCTGGAGAGACGGGGAAACTGGGAGGCTCTTAGGGGGTCTGGTTCTAAGCCTGGCCTATGGTCTAGTCTGACCCCACACCTGGGGCATTGTCCCCATTTCCATGGGTAATACAATGTGGTTCTGCAGGGTGAGTGAGGGATGGAAGTCTGGGATTAAAAACCTGGACAGGGCAGGGATGGTGTGGGGAGGGGCCCCCCAAGGAGCCACCGCATGGCTGGTGGAGGCCACACTGCCCAACGCAAGTGTCAACCCTCAGCAGATGTGATGGATGCTTGGCGGATGCCAGTTCATGCTGGATTTCGAGCCTGAGAGAGGCTCTCCATTCCCATAAATACATAGTGTCTGTGGGCTGGGGGATAGCCTGGGGTGATGGTACTTCTGCTGACTTGCAGTCAGGCTGGCAGGATCCACCAGGACAACATAATCTGAGTATTGATGTGGGCTCATGTGTATTCCTGGTGAGTGGACCCTGGGGACATGCGAGCAAAAGTGGCCTCTGACATTTATGCAGGCTCGTGAGCCCCAGATGCAGCTGGGACTGTTAGGTCACTGGCAGCGGGGCTGGGGGCTGATTACAACATGTAGAAATGAGAACTGAGCTCCTGTGATACCTGCTGAGGTCTTCAGACAGCTGGAACTCGGCTCCTGTTATCTGATGCTGGGATTCGAGCTCTGATCCTACTGTTCTCTTTAGACAGCACCCTCTTCTATGAATGCTTAAGGATTCTGGAGGAAGATTCTGGAAGAGGAGGGAAGGTGTCCCTCCCACCGTTCCACTGTATTCTCATCAACTCTGCCAACAAGTCAGTGTTTCTCTGCTCACAGGGGAGGGCTTGAGGCTCCCAGAGGGTCCCTGGCACAGCCCAGGGCATCAGGTATGAGGATAGGTGGACATTCCACTGGAGACTGACCCTCCACCCCCGAGGGCTCCTTTTGAGGCTGGTTGACGTGCGGTTGCCCCACTCTGATTATTCACAGTCAGGGGCTCACTTGGGGATTGTGGATCTGTACTGGAAAAGCACTCCCAGCGCTGGTACCAAAGATCTCCAGAGAGCAATTGAGTTCATGACTAACGTCCTGAGCATGCATGTGACGTTTTACCAGAAAAGCACATTGTATGTTTTCCAAGGCTGTCTCACTTATACCCTGGAAAGACATGTTTTCAGAAAATGGATCACGTTTGCAAACAACAGAGAACAATGTTCCTTTCTGTTTTGAAAAATTCTTTTACGTGGAAAAATAATAAGTTTGGATGTGTGTTCATTAGCCTGGAGTCTTAAAGAACAAGGCTACCTTGTTGGTTGCAGGCAAATGAAATCCACAGGGGTCTGCTTTGGGGAGGTTCGGTGAGAGTAGACCACTTTGCAAATAATAAATCACTTAACCTTCAAGGTCATTAGAGACCACTAAAAAGAATTTTATGGCCAAGGCCCAGGGCCTGCAGCTGGCTCAGTCGGTGGTGGTGAGATGTTAAGGAAATAGAGCCTTGATGTGTTCCAGGGTCCAGTTAAGTGTAATAAGGGTGTAAAAACCACCTGTCTCCAGCCACTGACTGCACCTAGAGTTCAAGCCTATAGCATTGGTGGGCGGAGGAGAAGGAAAGGAGAGGGGGGAGGGAGAGGGGGAGAAGGAGGAGGATTGGCGGATGGGGAGGGGGACGCATGGATGTTCAGTGCGAATCTCTCCATCACTGGGGAAAGCAATCAGTGTGCATGCATTTTTCAGCCTTTCTGTATAAAGGTTCCTGTGGACCAGCCCCATAGGGAAGAAGCAATATTCAGTTCTAGGGCCAGAGCCAGGGTGTGTGGCCACCCTTTGGTCTCTACTGTGGTACCCAGGCCTACCTGTACCATCTGTGAAGCCAGAACCAGAGTACAAATACCCTCCACACACCCATATCTAAACATTCATAAGTCATAAAGATAAACTGCTAAGAAAACGTTCCACCCAGCTACCTTGACAAAAATACCTTCCTAATGACTTGGAAGACCAGGTTTAAATGATGATTCTTGAATTCCTGGAAATCTGCACCAGAATATGGCAGTGTGGGGAGAGCTGAGCCGTATAAGACCTTCCCCTTTCTCTTCCCAGCCCTGGCTCCATCCTGAGCCTCTAAGGGTCTTGGGTACCCATATGTGGATACCTCAGCCTACACATCCAGCCTCTGTTCACATGCCCAGCCAACATCCACTGCCTGGCTGCTCAGTTCACCCTGGAGGAGGGATGCTTGGAAGGGGCCCACCCCCGAGCTTGGGGTCATTTGTGCAGAGAATTCTGGGATCCTGAGGATGTGCTAAAATAGGGCACTGGTACTGGGTGGGAGTGTGCCCTTGGCCTCACAGATTCTTTACCCCAGAGGAAGAGGACAACTGGAGGAGAGCTGGAACAGGGCCCTCCAAAGCACTGGGTCCAAATAGGGGCCCATTGCCCAGGTCCAAGGGCCGCACTGGTGGCTCCTGCTGTGTTCACGATGAGAGGAATTCATTTGTGATGCTGCCGTAACCTTCTGGTCATCAGATCTTAAGGAGAGCAAGATGGTAAGACAAGATACTTTGGTGGTTTTGATTCTCCTGAATGGGTCTGAGATGTTGAACTTGAGGCTTAAAATAAACTCATTCTGGGTGCACCTAGCAAGTGCAGGTTGCTTTTCCTGGAGTCTAGCATACAACCCCAGGAAATGTGCCATTCTGTGCTGTCCCTGCCAGGTCAGCTCCTGCTGACCCGAGAAGGGAATATGCAGTTGGGCGTAGAGAGGGCATGCAGTGGTCAGAGCACAAAGCCTATTCCAACACTGACTAGCTTTGTCCCACCAGGTAAGTTATTCCCAAGACCAAATCAGATCTCTCAACGACCACATGGAGGGGATGGATCCATAAAGGTGAGACAATAATGGTACCTGCCTGTAATGCTTTATTTTACATGTCAAGTTGGCTGGGCCACAGTGCCCAGACGTGAGGTCAAACATTATTCCGGATGTTTCTATGAGGGTGTTTTTAGATTAAATTAACATTTCAATCAGTGGACTTTGAGTAAAGCAGATTGCCCTCCATAATGTGGGTGGGCCTCATCTCATAAGTTGAAGGCCTTAATAGAATAAAAGACTGACCGCCCCTGGGCAAGAGGGTGTGCGCAGCAGATGCCTCCAGACTTGAACTGGTACATTGGCTCTTCCCTGGGTCTCCAGCCTGCTGGCCCATCCTGCAGATTGTGGACTTGTGAGCCTCCACAATCACATGAGCGAATTCCTTAAAATAAATCATATATATATATATATACATACACATCCTATTGGAGAACCCTGACAAATATACTGCCTTTACAGGGGTGAGTTGTACAAAGGGCTTGGTTCAGCACCTAGCATGGACAGTGCTCTCGATACACATGAACTATTATAACCGAGAGCACAGCTTTGGAGTCCTACAGCCACAAATCTGTTCCGGCTCTGTCGTGTCCTGTCATCCACCACCTTCTCTGAGCTTTGGTTTGCTCACCTATGAAACTGAGAAATGGAATATTGCCTGCCATGTCAGTAAACAAAGGATGCACAGTCATCAGTGATTGTAGCCACGGCCATGGCGATCCGGTGAGCCCTGAGGGAACTCAAGAAGGAAAAGATCTACCTGGATCTAGCAGCCATCAGACTACAGCCACCCCCCCTCAGTGAGCCCCGAGGAAACTCAGGATATGAAAACACAGGATACTGGCCCCAGATAGGTGAGGTGCATATCAAAGGAATAATTTCAGTAAGCCCAGACTCTTGCACCTTCCCATATATAGAAAAGCACTAAATTCCTTCAGAGGTCTGGTTTTCTTTAATTAACAATAATCTTTCGACGTTCAGACTACCTACCCTTTGTTGCAAAATTCCTACATATCCTAGCTGCCCACTGTTGCCTCCTTGGAGCAGTTCTCAGGGCTCCTTGAGATGCTCCCTCCCCGGCTTGAAGTCCTAAAACTTCCCACCGAATAAAACATAACTCTCAGTTTTTAGGTTGTGCAGTTTTTTTCAGTCGACAAAATGAGGATGATAGCAGCTCTCCACCTGAGTTGTGAGTATGCTTAAGTAGAGCTCAGGTTTTTAGAGTTTCTAGTACTGTGCCTGGAATTCATTTGTTTGCTTTTGCACCCCACATGCATACTGGTTGTGCCACTACTGTTCAAATGCTGGAGACACAAAGGGCCTGAGTTCCTGCCCTTGGGGAGCTCATGTTCTAGTTCAGAAAAGGTAGACAATAAACATGTAAACAAACAGGTGGGGTAACTTCACACCATGGTACACGCTGTGCAAAAGATAATACAGGATGGCGTGATGAGAGTGGCTCTGAGGAGGTGACACTTGAGACCCAGATGACACTAGTGGAGATCTGGGAGAGGGAAACGTCCGGCGCAGAGGAGGCCCTCAACTGGTATGCAGCATTACCACTGTTGTTAATGATAACTTGAGATGATACAGCAACAGAGAGCACTAAATCATCACCTGCTGCTTGTGCAATGTCACTTCTCAAAGGCGTTTCCCCAGTTGAGCTGTGGCTCCTGGTCAGTATATTTCCTTGGATTTGACCACAGATGTCCCTAATGTCCCCATGTCCCCAGTGTTTCACGGGAACTTTATATCCAGGAGATGACTGTTTCAACTGCCAATACTTGAAAACTCTTCTTCTTCCCCCAAATCATGTTCTTTTCAAAACTCTAGGTTGCAGTTCGCAGAAATGATGGTTAATTGGCACCCAGCAAGCCTTGGGGCCCCTCCCTTGCTCACTCATTCATTCAGTAAATGACCACCGGCCCCTACACTCTGCAGGGTGTGTGTCTTCCGAGCAAAGAGCTGAGCCTGCTGACCACAATGAACCACTTGAAGTGGACCGAAGGATTAAAATAGACTTATTAAGAGGGAATTCATCTATCAGAACCTATCATAACAAGGGTCTAGTGCAGTTTCCACAACTTGGGGTATCACCTCCCTAGGATTCTGGGAAAAACACAGTGTGCCTTCGGTGGGGGCCCAGTTGGATCCAGGGCCTTTAGTTGTGTCCCTGGTAGGATGCTCCCGGGAATGGCGATTGGAGACTGTGATGACAGACCGTAATTCCAACCCCACACAAGTCTCAGCTGAGTCTGTGGCCAGGCTGGGGAGGTGCTGGTGTTAGATTGTTTCGTGTCCTCTGAGCCCTCGGCCCCCTACTCCATGGTCTTTTCTATCTCCCCTATGACGGCCCATCAGTGCAGTTCTCTCTCCTGACTGAAAACTGTCTCCAGGAACCTTCATACACAATAAGGTACAAATGACGGCTGGAACATTTCGACAGGAATTCGAGCAGCACCTAACGGTTCGTGATGACCATTTTGTTTGCCTATATTGTTTCCTCAATGGAAGCATTACCTGCACTGAGGGTGGGGCCCACGGAGGTTGCCATGGAGTCTGGGAAGATGCTGGCCCACTTCTCCATTTGCCCAGCGACTCTGAGAAGACAGCCCCTCTGAGCCAGGGGTCTCCTCCACTGGAGCCAGTAATGCTGGGGGCTAGAAAGGTGACCGGGAGTCTCCTCGAGGGTGAAGAGGAGAAAGAAGAGTAGAGACAGAGAGTGGAAGAGGAGGAAAGGAGAGAAGGGGAGAGGGAAGCAAGGAGGTGGGAGAAGGAGGCAGGATTCAGCTCAAAACGACCCAATCAGAGGCCCCCGAGTGACGGCTGATTTTATGCATCAAGTTGACTGGGTCATAGGGTGCCCAGTTATTTGGTTAAACATTCTTTCTGGGTGTGTCTGTGAGGGTGTTTCTGGATGAGATTAGGATTTGAATCTGTAGACTGAGTAAAGCAGATGCCCATCCCCAAAGTGGGTGGGCAGCACCGAATCCATTGGGACCTGAATAGAACAAAAAGGCGGAGAAAGGAGGAATTTCTCTCTCTCCCTCTCTCTCTCTCTCTCTCTCCTCTCTCTCTCCCTCTCTCGCTCTCTCTCCATCTCCATCTCCCTCTCCATCTCTCCCTCCCTCTCCCTCCCCCCGTCCTCTCCCTCTGCCTGACTACTTGAGCTGAGTTTTCTCCTGCCCTCAAACTAGAACTTAACCATTGCCTCTCCTGGCTATCAGGCCTTTGGACTCAGACCAGAACTGCACCACCAGCATTCCTTGGGTCTCCAGCTGGCTGGCTGCAGACTGTGGGACTTCTCAGTTCCCATAACTGCCCGAGCCAATTCCTTGTAATGCACATAGATGGATACGCAGAGCTCCAATTGATCCTGTTTCTCTAGAGAGCCCTGCCTAATACACCCATCCATCCACTCTTGACCGGTTCCTCCCACTTACTCTCTGTCACAAGGTCTCATTTCTTTCCTTCATGGCGCTTATCACTACCTACAATTATAGTTTTGTTTACTTGTTTGTTTTATATTCTACCCATAAGATTATTGAGGCCCAAGCGAGCTGGGGCCCCACCTTCCTTCTGGAAGGTGTACCCACAATTCCTGGACCAGGGCACTTAGCAAGCACTCAGTAATTCTTTGTGGAGGCAAAGATGCAAGAGAGCAATGAGGAAGAAACATAAGGAATATATTATGGAAAACAGTGGAAAGATACTTCCCCAAATATCCCAGGAGCTTCTCACCAGCCCCTCGTCTAAGCGTCAGTCCCCAGCAAGGTCCGACGCTGCCGATACCCATCATCTTGCATCAACCTGCTGGGTGCATGGCATTGTTTCCTACTGTCTCTGAACCAAAGTGCTGCAGTCCACATCCTGGAAAACACTGCCTGTCACAGCCTATGCTCCAAAGAATGTCACACACACCCTAAGGCCACTGATGGAGGTTCTACAGAAGCCAAGTCCCAGGTTTGTTTTGTTTTTTTTTTTAACATTTTATTGGTCCAATATAACCTGCTTTTTGGAATCCTGGCCTCCGGGAAAGTTTATCACAAGTTCTGGAGATGACAAGTCTGGAACGGTGCCAGCACAGAGAATGAACAAGCGTTATTCAGTTGAGGCGGGACTCAAGGCTGAAGGAGGTGGCGAGTCAAGATGGAAACAACTGCTGTGCTTCAGAGGGAAGAGTGACTCTCGGCAGAGGCCATCACAATTGTACAGAAACGACTGTTCTTCCTTTACCAGTTGCCACCTCTTAGGATAAGGATCAGGGTTTGAGTTCTGTCAACAAATGTTTTTCTGACCTGCTCACCAAAATATAACAACAGACACCCTTTGGCCAGGTCTTAGCTTTTTCCTCGGTGCCACTGTAGCCAGATGTGGGGCTGTTCTCTGCGTAACACCCTAAGGCGGCCGAAGCCCATTCCAGAAGGGGCAGAAGTCCCACTCCCGTGGAGACGGACCTGAACTCCAATCCCCACTGTCTAGGCTGCTGCCTCTCAGGAGGAAGGAGAAGCTGCCTGGTTCTGCGGTCCAGGTCAGAGAAATGGACGGCACAAAGTCACCTTTGCAGGTGAGAGCTGCCAGTCTTCACATCCCCTGTGCTGTTTTCAGCTGTCACCTCTGAAACCTGACTCGGTCATCTTCTCCCCACACGCACCTCAAGCCGAGAGGCAGGCTCTCCTCGGGGAATCCTTCCTGGGCTCCTTCGCTCTGCGGATTCTAAACTCTGAGATCAGCGGTCTCAGCAGGTGCGCCCCGGGGGCAAGGCTCAGAGCAGGCGCTGCTCTGGTCACTGATGGTCACTTCTTCTCCGTTTTCAGCATTTCCCTCGGAGGAGCGCCACCTGCTGGGGGTCTGGAGAGCGAGGAGGGGGTGCAGGTGGCTCAGTCGTCCTCATCCTCATCTTCGTCCTCAGTGTCTTTGTTGGGGGCGCACCTCTGGAAGCACTGCACCACGGTGGCCAGAAAAAAGCTGGAGATGATGGCGGCGATGGACACAGCCACGCCAGAGAAGATGATGATGAACAGGTCTGTGAGCGAGAGGCTGAACTTGCACTCGCTGAAGCTGGCCTCCGACAGCTCTTGCAGGAATATCCTCCTGTTCTCCATGGGCAGGGAGCATTGGATTTCGTCAAGGCCTGTGAGAAAGGCAGGCAGAACGAGAGAGAGGTTTAGGCTGCAGCCCAGGATTGCCTACAAGTTAGCAAGGTGAGTGCTTACCAGGTGCAAAGCAGGCGCGTGCCCCCAAACACAAAAGGGGGAAAAAGTTGACTTGAATGCAATTTAAACGTTTTCAAAAAGCCTCAGGGGAATCACATGGAAGAAACCAGAATGTGCTGGTCTCCCTTACTTTAAGGTGTGGCACTCTTGATTTTGAATCACTCAAGGTGGTGATGGAAGGGAGCATAATCTTTTTAGAGTTTAGAAGCTCTGTAGACCGTAATCCAGATCTGGTAATACCCAGCGGCCTCGGGGCAGAGGGCAGGGCAAGGCTGTGGGATGCGGAGGGGTGGTGCCAACCAATGGCAGTACCCTCCAGTGTGTAAGGCAGCTTCCCAAGAAGAACGCCAGCCTCCTTTCCACTGCCACCCAGGAGAAACTGAACAGAGGATCAGTGTAGCGCTGTAGAAACTCCACTCACTACCCTAGAAGGGTTTTCCCTTGGCAGGAGTGGGGAAAATAAATATGTAGTTATGATGCTTGCATGAGCTCCTCTGTGCTTCAGAATCACCTGAAGACTATACCGAAATCCAGATTCCCAGGCTCCGCCCCCTGGAGAATCCAATTCAGCAGGCTGCACTGCGACCCCAGCCTCTGCATTTTTAAAATCCAGGTGATTCTGATGCCGCTGGTCCACGAGGCACACGTGAGAAACATTATCTTCTAGTTGGTGAGAGAGACTGAGGGGTTTGAGAGAGAGTTCCTGGGACACCCACCCCGCTACAACCAGAAGAGCCCTTGTAAACTCTGTTTTATATATTGGGGTTCCCTTTAAGATCTCACTTGAAAAGTGTTTGGCTAATTTAAAAAGAAGTTTCAAATCCACAGTTCAAAGCAAATGTTACATCTGGGTATGTGCTGAGACAGTGCTTCATAGCAACAGCAATAAATGCAATCTAGAGCTTACCATGGGCCAGGCGCTGTTCTAAGCACTTCACACATCATAAATAGTTTAATCCTCACAACTCTGTGAGATAAGTCCTGCCATCATCCCCATTTTACAGATGAGGAAACAGGCTCAGAGAGGAAAAGAAACTTGTCCAAAGTGGCACAGCTAGTAAGTGGCCTAGCTTGGACTCTAACTCAAACCATTGCCTCCAGGGACCTGGCCTGCAGCCACTGTGCCTCCAAAAGGAACAGAAAGCAGGTGTGGGGCTGGAGAGGAAAGCCAGGAAGAGAGGGGCTGGGGCACAGGAAGCCAACACTGTCTTCTCATGGCTGCCACCAAGAGGAGTGGTGGTGACAGCAGTTGTCGGTCACCTGGGGGTGAGGGACATGTTCCTAGTGTAATGGATTCATGGCATTTTAGAGATACCGCTGTATGACTGCTCCTCTATCAGTTAGCGGTTCCCCTCGGGGTACCCCATCTACCATCAAGTGAAATGGTAGGGCAGCTACAAGAACTGCAGGCTGGTGAATTTTACCCCTTCTACTTACTCGTAGGAGCCTAAAGCTGAGGCTTGCCTGGGACAAAGGACCATCTGTAGATAGGGTGTCGACTAAGGTCTAAAGGATGAGATGGAAGCAGTTATGGAAGAACAGTCCAGGTAGAGAAGAAGGAAGCTGGCAAAGAACTCGGAGTTCGGGGAACCGTGCAGCTGGGGCATCAGAGTGAGTTCATTCAGCATGAGCTGGGGCGGGAGAGATGGGCATGTGCTGAGATGAAGCCCCTGAGAACCGGAGTCTTCAAATAAATACTATGAAGAAAGGCCCACCTCCACCCCCAATCCTGTTATGGACTAGATTGTATCTCCCCCCACCCCAAATTCATATGTTGAAGCCCTAACCTCCAATGTGACTATATTTGGACACAGGGTCTCTAGGGAGGTAATTAAGGTTAAATGGGGTCATAAGGGTGGGGCCCTGATCAATAGGATTGGTGTCTTTATAAGAAGAGGAAGAGATAACAGAGAGCTCTCTCTTTCTCTCTGTGTGTGCACAGAGGAACGGCCATGTGAAGAAACAGCGAGAAGGTGGCCATCTGCAAGCCAGGAAAACAGGCCTCAGCAGAAACCAAGCCTGCACACGCCTTGGTCTTGGACTTCTAGCCTCTGGAACTGTGATAAAATAAATTTCTGTTGTTTAAGCCACCCAATCTGTGGTATTTTGTTATGGCAACCCTAGTAGACTAAAAACAATCCTCACTGGACAAGAACAAAAGATACAGACTTGTGTTAGTATTAAGCTCTAAAGACTGTTCGTTATCAAGCATAATCTGCACATCCTGATGGATATACAATATGAACTACATACAAAGTCAAGTTACTGTCATAGTTTCACGAACTTCGAATATAAGAAAATGCATGATATTAAAATGCATAAAAAGGTCAGACCTGTCTTTGTTCTGGAAGAGGAGAGAAAAATAAAGTAATAGTACCTAATATTCATATTGCACTTACTACATGCAAACACTGTTCTAAGTTCTATATTAACTCTTAATTCTCACAACTATTATTACACCCATTTTATGAATGAGAAAACTGAAGCACAGAGAATTTACACACCTTGCCTTCAGCAACACAGCTTCACAGGGATGTGAAGACACCGTTTTGACATTAAGCTCACCTGCCTGCAATTTCTGTGTATCTTTGGCATCCTTTCAGTTCTCAGGAAACCTTCAATTATTCTCTTTTTCAGTGCTTCCTGGTTTCAGAAAGCTGCCTTCAACCCATATCTAGCATAATCTGAAAGTCAGAATGATTCCTCACACCTCAATAATTAGCTGGTTTCTGTTCTGCAAAGAGCAGCCCTGCTAATTGCACAGCAATCCTGCCACCACCCTTTGGGTCTTTATTGTGTATCTTCCCTTCTAGCTCAGAAACAGAAGGTGGAGGAAGAATGACTGAGCTTCCTCCTTCCTTCTGTCCTGACCCATCTTTTATGCAGTCTATAGCCAACCCACTGATGCTCTTCTCCCCATGGGAACTGTTGCTCAGCAACCATACTCACGTTCCCTCCTCTCCCTGAATGGATGCCTACCTTAGATATCCAAGGAATTAGCTGGACCAAAGCTCTGCAGGTTTCTCCAGTTTACACTTGACTACGTTTTTGACTATTTCTTTTCTTAAGCCAAGCTTTTGTTTACTTCTGAGCATTTTAAATGCATTTGAACAGAACAGGAGAGCTTTATGAAGAGTTATTGTGGGGTTCCCTTGCAGACATTATTTTTTTCAATGGAAAAGCAGGAAAATCAATTGACCTGCCTCTTCTTAACATCCACCCCACCCCTCCCCACCAGCCAAAGATGTTACAAAAATAAAAAAGATGGACACCATTGGACCACATGAAGCTCAGCCAGTTTCTAAAACGAAGATAATATTTGCCATTTTCAAACCCGTAACAGGTCATTATTAAAGAGAGAAAAGGTCTAGAAGTCATTTTTTCAATGAGCTGTATTAACTGGCAAACACCCCAACAAAACAACACGAGCCCACAGAGCCTGCCATTTAATTCCAACCTTTGCTGGCCACGACTCCTCAAGTCGATTCTGATTTCTACGGTGTTCTTTGTGCCTTGAGATTACGCCTGGCATTTTTACAAAGCGACACTTTTACAAACTGTCATATCACATTTCTCTGTGGCTAGAGGAAGCAGGCTTGCTTGAAAAACCCCCCACACAAGCCCACCAGGAGTGGGAGGCTCTGGACCCACGCTCAATGGAGCCATCACAAGATACACTGACTTAATGGGTTTCCGTAGCTCACAAAGGGCAGAGAAAAGAGAGTCAGCAGGACCCAGCAGAGGCGGGCAGGGCACCACTGCCGCCCGCTGTAAGGACACAGTCAAGGCCAACTGCAGAACTCAGGAGTTGGAGTAATCTGACTTTGGGGTGCCCTCTTCTCTCCTGCCGGAGCTACTCTAGACCAGGGTTTCTCAACCTCCGCGCTACCAACATTCGGGCCTGGATAATTCTTTGAGGTAGGAGGCTGTCCTATATACTGCAGGATGTTTATCATTATCCCTGTCCTCTACCCACGAGATGCCAGTAGCATCCCCACCCAGTGTGACAATCAATAATGTCTCCAGACAGTGCCACATGTCCCCAGGAGGAGGTCGGGGAAGGAGACAGAATCCCCTGGTTGAGAACCGCTGCTTTAGACTGAAATGCTCAGCTAAGTAGGTAAGCTTCTAAGGCAGGGCTGCTCTTGGCTACTAGGCAGACATTTAGTTGTTAAATGGCTTTTTAATTCATGCATTAAACAAAATGGGTAAAGCTTAATGTTAGATACCAAAAAAAGAAAAGAAAAGAAAGGAGAGAGAGAAAGAAGGCAGGAAGGGGGGGAGGGAGGGAGGGAGGGAAAGAGGGAGGAGAAAAAGAGGAAGACGCAGTCCTGGCCTCAAGGAACTTAGGTCTAATAGGGGCAGCAGGACACAAGCATAAATAGTGATATTTTAGGAGAAAGAGTGAGAAGTCGCCCAAGAGGTCCAGTGAAAGCTGGAGAGAAGTTGCGAGGAGAGTGCGGGGTAGGGGTCTCTGGGGGGGAGGCCCGGAGGGACAGAGGGAGGATGGCTGGTCATGAGCCGTGGAGGGGAGGAGGGGAGTCCATGTGATGTCCCTACTTGATTTGGAATGTTCTCCCTCCTTTTCTTTTCTTTTCTTTTCTTTTTTCTTTTTTTTTTTTTTTGAGGTACGCGGGCCTCTCACTGTTGTGGCCTCTACCGTTGCAGAGCACAGGCTCCGGACGCGCAGGCTCAGCGGCCATGGCTCACATGCCCAGCCGCTCCGCGGCATGTGGGATCTTCCCGGACCGGGGCACGAACCCGCGTCCCCTGCATCAGCAGGCGGACTCTCAACCACTGCGCCACCAGGGAAGCCCCTCCCTCCTTTTCTGAGTCCACCTCCTCAGCTGTCTGAGTTAAGAATAGTAAACAAGAACCAGTATTTATGGGGCACTTCATGTGTGCCAGGCCCTGCTCTTAGGGCTTTATACACATTAGCTCACTGAATCCTCAGGCCAACCCAAAGAGGAGCCTCTAGTCATCCCCACTTTACAGGTGTTCAAAGTGAGACACAGAGGAGTCAAGTGACTTGCCCAAGGCCACACCGCCAGGAAACAGACAGAGCCTAGACTGACACCAGCCACTATGCGGTCCCACCCACTTTCCCAGGCAGGGAGACCTAAGGCTGCACCAGCCCCTCCCAGGGCCTCAGAACAAGTTCCCTCCTCCAGGCAGCGTCTATTTTTTTTTTTTTTTTGTTATGGTGTAGAGCATTCCTTTCTTTCTTTCTTTTTTTTTTTTTAACATCTTTATTGGAGTATAATTGCTTTACAATGGTGTGTTAGTTTCTGCTTTATAACAAAGTGAATCAGCTATACATATACATATATTCCCATATCTCCTCCCCCTTGCGTCTCCCTCACACCCTCCCTATCCCACCCCTCTAGGTGGTCACAAAGCTCTGAGCTGATCGCCCTGTGCTATCTGGCTGCTTCCCAATAGCTGTCTATTTTACATTTGGTAGTGTATGTATGTCCATGCCACTCTCTCACTTCGTCCCAGCTTACCCTTCCCCCTCGCGTGTCCTCAAGTCCACTCTCTAGTAGGTCTACGTCTTTATTCCTGTCCTGCTCCTAGGTTCTTCATGACCTTTTTTTTTTTTTTTTAGATTCCATATATATGTGTTAGCATATGGTATTTGTTTTTCTCTTTCTGACTTACTTCACTCTGTATGACAGACTCTAGGTCCATCCACCTCACTACAAATAACTCAATTTCGTTTCTTTTTATGGCTGAGTAATATTCCACTGTATATATGTGCCACATCTTCTTTATCCATTCATCTGTCGATGGACACTTAGGTTGCTTCCATGTCCCAGCTATTGTAAATAGAGCTGCAATGAACATCGTGCATGACTCTTTTTGAATTATGGTTTTCTCAGGGTATATGCCCAGTAGTGGGATTGCTGGGTCATATGGTAGTTCTATTTTTAGTTTTTTAAGGAACCTCCATACTGTTCTCCATAGTGGCTGTATCAGTTTACATTCCCACCAACAGTGCAAGGGGTTCCCTTTTCTCCACACCCTCTCCAGCATTTATCGTTTGTAGATTTTTTCATGATGGCCACTCTGATGGGTGTGAGGTGATACCTCACTGTAGTTTTGACTTGCATTTCTCTAATGATTAGGGATATTGAGCAACCTTTCATGTGTTTGTAGGCAATCTGTATATCTTCTTTGGAGAAATGCCTATTTAGGTCTTCTGCCCATTTTTGGATTGGGTTGTTTGTTTTTTTGATATTGAGCTGCATGAGCTGCTTATAAGTTTTGGAGATTAATCCTTTGTCAGTTGCTTCATTTGCAAATATTTTCTCCCATTCTGAGGGTTGTCTTTTCGTCTTGTTTATGGTTTCCTTGGCTGTGCAAAAGCTTTTAAGTTTCATTAGGTCCCATTTGTTTATTTTTGTTTTTATTTCCATTTCTTTATGAGGTGGGTCAAAAAGGATCTTGGTGTGATTTATGTCATAGAGTGTTCTGCCTATGTTCTCCTCTAAGAGTTTTATAGTGTCTGGCCTTATATTTAGGTCTTTAATCCATTTGGAGTTTATTTTTGTGTATGATGTTAGGGAGCATTCTATTTTCATTCTTTTACATGTAGCTGTCCAATTTTCCCAGCACCACTTATTGAAGAGGCTGTCTTTTCTCCATTGTATATTCATGCCTCCTTTATCAAAATAAGGTGACCATATGTGCATGGGTTTACCTCTGAGCTTTCTATCCTATTCCATTGATCTATATTTCTGTTTTTGTGCCAGTACCATACTGTCTCGATTACTGTAGCTTTGTAGTATATTCTGAAGTCCAGGAGCCTGATTCCTCCAGCTCCGTTTTTCTTTCTCAAGATTTCTTTGGCTATTTGGGATCTTTTGTGTTTCCATACAAATTGTGCAATTTTTTGTTCTAGTTCTGTGAAAAATGCCATTGGTAGTTTGATAGGGATTGCACTGAATCTGTAGATTGCTTTGGGTAGTATAGTCATTTTCACAATGTTGATTCTTCCAATCCAAGAACATGGTATATCTCTCCATCTGTTTGTATCATTTTTAATTTCTTTCATCAGTGTCTTATACTTTTCTGTATACAGATTTTTGTCTCCTTAGGTAGGTTTATTCCTAGGTATTTTATTCTTTTTGTTGCAATCGTCTTTTAAAGAGATGTTCTGGAACTCTCCAGCAACCCTCCTGGTCCCCAGGCCCTGACCTGGAAAGGTCAAGGTGCTGGCATAGCCTCTCCCTGGTCAGGGGAAGTGCTCTGTGGGTACTGTGAAGTGCAGATGTGGAGGGAAACCATCCTGTGAGTGTTCGAACAGACCCCCGGGGGGGCCCTGGCTCTACCTCTTGATATCCTATGATCCTGGCCCAGGCCCTGTCTCCCCAAGCACTGCCTTGTGATGATGCTCTGAGCATGTAATGAGGGGATATCTGAAAAGCTCTTACCAGGGTGCCTGGCCACCATTCAAGCTTGAAAAAGCCACTGTTAGTATCATTCAGATTTTCAAGGTTTCAAATTGTGAGCAGGCCTGACTCCCGGTATCTGATGAGGGTGGCTTTGTTAGTCAGGGTTCTCCAAAGAAACAGAACCAATAGGATGAGTATACACGGAGATACTTATTATAAGGAATTGGCTCATGGAACTATGGAGCTGACAAGTCCCAAGATCTGCAGTCGGGAAGCTGGAGACCCAGGAAAGCTGGTGGTTTAGTTACAGTACGAATGCCCACTGGCTCAGGACCCAGGGAGGGCCAGTGTTACCGTTCTATCCGAAGGCAAGAAGGAACTGATGTCCCAGCCCTAGGCAGTCATGCAGGAGGGGTTCCCCCTACTCGAAGGAGGGTCAGCCTTTTTGCTGTAATCAGGCCTTTAACTGATTGGATGAGGTCCACCCACATTAGGAAGGGTCATCTGCTTTACTCAGTCTACTGATTCAAGTGTTAATTTCATCCCCAAACACCCTCACAGACACACCCAGAATAATGTCTGACCAAACATCAGGGCACCCACGACCCAGTCAAGTTGACACATAAAATCGGCCATCACAGTGCTCTCTACACTTCCAGCAGCAGCAGGAGAGATGCTTCTCTAATTACATGAGAATGAGGCAGAAATTTAAATGAAACTCTCCTTTCCTCTACTTGCTCAAGACATCTGAGATAGGGAGGTGGAACTCGTTAAGGATCCTTAATGCCAGAAAGATCTGCATGTCCAGAGTCATCCTGACTACAGAGCCGGTGGAGCCTCCTTCTCTGCTCTTCCTCTGTCTCCTCCCTCCTCCTCCTCCCTTTCCTTTCCTTCTCTGTCTTATTCTTTGTATTTTTAAAATTTTGGTAAAATATGCATAACATAGCGGTTATCATTTTAACTATTTTTAAGTGTATAAATTCATTGGCATTAAGTACATATACCACGATGTACGACCATCACCACTATTTATTTCCAAAACTTTGTCATCCCCCAAACTCTGTACCCATTAAACCGTAACTCCCCTTGCCTCATTCCCAGCCCCTGGCAACCACTCCCTACTTTCTGTCTCCATGAATTGCCTACTCATATAAGTGGAATCATACAATATTTGTCATTTTGTGCCTGGCTTATTTCACCTAGCATAATGTCTGCGAGGTCCAGCCATGTTATAGCATGTATCAGAAGTTCCTTCTTTTTTTTTTTTTTGCGGTAGGCGGGTCTCTCACTGTTGCGGCCTCTCCCGTTGCGGAGCACAGGCTCCAGACGCGCAGGCTCAGTGGCCATGGCTCACGGGCCCAGCCGCTCCGCGGCATGTGGGATCTTCCCGGACCGGGGCATGAACCCATGTCCCCTGCATCGGCAGGCAGACTCTCAACCACTGCGCCACCAGGGAAGCCCCAGAAGTTCCTTCTTTTTTAAGGCTGAATAATATTCCATTGTATGGCGACACCACATTTTGTTTATCCATTCATTACTGATGGGCACTTGGGTTGTCTCCACCTTTTGGCTATTGTAAATAATGTTGCTATAAACCTTGGCATACAATAGACTTGTTGAAGTCTCTGCTTTCAATTCTTTTAGGTACATAACTGAGAAGTGGAATTGAGGGATCAGATTGTAATTCTACATTTAATTTTTTGATGAATGACCATAGTGATTTCCGCTATGGCTACACAGTTTATACTCCCATAAACAGTGCACAAGAGGGGCCTTCCTTGATAGTGCAGTGGATGAGACTCTGCACTCCCAATGCAGGGGGCCCGGGTTCGATCCCTGGTCAGGGAACTAGATGCCACAACTAAGAGTTTGCATGTCACAACTAAGGAGCCTGTGTGCCGCAACTAAGGAGCTGGCGAGCTGCATCTAAGGAGCCCACGAGCTGCAGTTAAGGAGCCCACCTGCCGCAACTAAGGAGCCCATGTGCTGCAACTAAGGAGCTGGTGAGCATCTACTAAGGAGCCCTGGAGCCACAACTAAGGAGCCCACCTGCTGCAACTAAGGAGCTCATGTGCTGCAACTAAAGATCTGGTGAGCCGCAACTAAGGAGCCCTGGAGCTGCAACTAGGGAGCCCGTCTGCCACAACTAAGACCCGGCACAACCAAATAAAAATAAATAAATATTAAAAAAAACAAAAACAGTGCACAAGGGTTCCAATTTCTCTATATCCTTGCCCACACGTGTTATTTTACATTTTAAAAAATGGCCATCCTAATGGAAGTGAAGTAGTATTCATTTTCCTGGTGGTTTTGATTTGCATTTCTCTACTGACTAGTGATATCCAGCATCCTTTTATGTGTTTATTGGCCTGCTCCTTCTTTTTAAATGAAGGCCATAGTCTCCTAAACAGCCTGCATGGGGCATTTCATCAAGGATTAGCAGCCATGTTGCAAAAGGTTGGTCCCAGGTAAGTCAAACCTGGGTAGAAAACAGGGCTGAGAAACCCTGGGGCGGGGACCCAGAGGCACACTGGGCAGATTTCTGAAAAGGAAGACTAGGCATATCTCTCAATCCAGTATCATTCACCTACTACTTCCTGCGCCTTCATCCACGCCCTAAACTGGGAAGAATGTGTGTGTGCAGGGGGTGGGTAGTATTTACTGAGCACCTGTTATGTTCTGATGCAGTGCACACCCCTTAACACACGTCATTTATAGTTGACCTCCAACTGGGAGGTGAGTGGCATTATCCTCAATCCATAGCTGAGGAAGCGGGTCTCAGAAATCTTTGGCAATTCACGTACTGTTAAATAGGGAAGCCCAAATTCAAACTATTCTCTCACTTTGTTTTACTCCAAAGCCTGTGTTTTTCCCGTCACTCTATGTCGTCTGTAACGCTGAAGAAAGTGACATCCTCAGCCTCAGGAAGTTTATAATCTGACAGAGGAGCCCAAACTAAAGTACATCAAGCAATGGGGAAGGAAGACAATATATGGTTGAGACTCGACTTTGGGCTTTACAGATTCAGAGAATGAAGAGCCAGGGTGTGTGGAAGGTCTGGTAATACTCATCCGTATTTATGGAATGAACACATACCTTTGAGTTCAGGGGATTCCTGGGGAGGAATGAGAAAGGCATTGCAGGCAAGAGGCCCGGATGGAATCTGGAAGTGTGGGTGAGAATGACATTAGAGGCGCCCTCCTGGGCTAGGATAGCGACCCTCAAATACAATATCTTCCCAAATGGCTGCCACAGGCTGATGTCCAGTGGCTGCGTGTGGAGTCGATGGAGCGCGTCATGGCCAGGATCTGAGAATCTGGATTAAGAGATTAAAGGATGGCAACGCTGAGCCAGGCTCAGATTGCAAAAGATTTTTTTTTTTTTTGTCAAAGCAACAATAGTGGTCTTTTATCTTAAGAATCTAAAAAAACATTCAAATCAGCAGATAAGGCAATGTTGTCACATGGAGACCACTGTCAGGCTGCCCTAATGCGACAGGACACATGCTGTGAGCCTGCTCACTCATTCATGTCACCTGCTGGCCCCTGTGCAGGCATGTGCGTTTGTACCCCCCTGGGGCAGTGGGTTTCTGCCTGTCCTGCATCCCAGAGGCAGCCAGGGACTGCAAGGCATGGGCATAAGTTTAGGGTAAGACCACCCGCCTGTGACTAAGATCTCTCAGAAGCCTAGAGTCTACAGCTATGATCCTCCGGCTTTTGACTTTTACATAATGGTACAAAATTTTTTTAAAATAAGAAATAGGGCTTCCCTGGTGGCGCAGTGGTTGAGAGTCCACCTGCCGATGCAGGAGACACAGGTTCGTGCCTGGGTCCGGGAAGATCCCACATGCCACAGAGCAGCTGGGCCCGTGAGCCACGGCCACTGAGCCTGCGCGTCCGGAGCCTGTGCTCCGCAGCGGGAGAGGCCACAACAGTGAGAGGCCCACGTACCGCAAAAAATAATAAATAAATAAATAAATAAAAATAAGAAATAGAGGAGACTGACACAGGGCTGCAGCTGATAATTCTTCTCAGGACATTAAACACACACATGCCATCATCATCTTATAAAAGAGAGAACATTGGTACACCATTAAAGTTAAGAAAGGGAGGATAACAGCAAATCAGTTAATACACTGGCCTTAAAAAACACTCACCACAGTGCCCTCATTGCTCTCATTTTGCCTGGAAAAAAGTGACCACTGATAAAAGGCCACATTTGGGAAGCATTGTCATATTCCGTACTCTCTATCCCACCTGGAACAAGAGCCCGGGGACCACTTCCTTATTCTTCAAGACCAGAGGTACACCTGCAAACTACAGCTCCAGGCCCAAATTGCCCTTCCTTCCCTCTCCCACATGTATTTGTAAATAAAGTCTTACTGGAACAAAGCTAGACCCCCTGGTTTACACATTAGCTAAGGCTGCTTTCGAGCTACAATGGCAAGTTTGAGTAGTTGCAAGAGATTCTATGGCTCACGAGGCCTAAAATATTTACTATCCAGCCCTTAATAGAAAGTTTGCCAACTCCTGTTCAAAACTCAACCCAGGAAACACCTCCTCTGGGAAGCCTGCCCTGAATGCTTCCTGTGTTCCCCCTTCCCCTGAATCAGACCCCTCCCTTCCTGGCCCCCCACACCTCCTCCACAAAAGTCAACTCTTCCACGGGGCGGCCTGTGTCTCTCACGTCTGCAGACACAGCTGCCAGCTCAGGGCCTGGCACACAGCACACGAACATCAGGAAAACTGGGAAAATCTAAAACAACTCAGAAATATCTGGGTGAGAAGGATCCTCGTGCATGGTTCCCAGCCGGGGTCCTGCAGGTGGGCTGGGGTTCTGTAAGCAAGGACTAGTTGTCAAAAGGCCAATCAGTCACTTGTTTGTGAGAAGGCCTCAGGGGCTATTTACTCGAACATGCAATTTGGTAGACAAAATCTTTCAAACTCAGGGTCTGGAAACATTAATACAATAGGTTCTTTACTGGCAAAAATGCTGGGAGCTATCAACTTTTGTGATTTCTCTGTCTTCTTCAGTGAAGTGCATCCGAGATGCGGAGACCTCTTCCTATTTATTACACGTGATTTCTGAAATAATACTAGTAATAGCTGGTGGGTTCAATAGATAACTCAGTTCCCGCCCTGAGTTTGGAACTGAATGATTGAGAGACACAGGACTCAGGGGAAATAGGTGAGAACATCAGTTTTGTTACTGATAAAACTGCAGGAGTCTATGCTGTCTTCCTGTGTCTACCCTACTGGCTGCCCCAATTCTCCCTTCAGCAGCCAGAATGAGACTTTTACAGAAAAACTTATATCCCATCATTCTCCTGCTCAACACCTCCCACCACCACCGCCACTAAGGCTCCTCATGTTTCCCAAAGTGAAATCCACGATCCCTACCACTGTTCCCGCAAACCCCTCACTCCACCTTGCTTGCCATTCCTCAGACACCCCATGCACAGGCCTACCTCAGGGCCTTTGCACCTGTTCCCTCTGCCTGGCTCACTCCACTTCCTTAAGGTCTCTGTTCAGATGTCACTTTATCAGCGATGATGTCACTTTATCAGAGATGCTCTCCCCAGCCCCACGATCACTCCCCATCCCCTGTACCTGGCTTTATTTTTCTCTATGGGACCACCTGACATGGTATATGTGTATCTATCTGTTTATTTCCTGCTTCCCTGCCCCTCTCCACTCAATTGTCAGCTCTGGGAGGTCGGGCTTTTGGTTTTGTTCCCTGCTGTATTCCCAGTACCTAGAACTTTCAAAAGTATTTTTGAATGATGTATGAATAAAGACAGGATTGGAGAGTGGGGCTTAGCTGCGCGGCCACAGAGGGGTTCCTAGACTACCTCCCCAAACAGACAGTCCATCCCACCTAATGGCTGATGGTGCTGGACAAGCACAGGTCCCTCTCTTGCAGGACAGAAGTCCTTTACCCTAAATTCATCGCCATGTACCTTGCAGCTCACTAGGAGGAAGAAGAAGCTGTATGTATTTCTCCCATGCTTTTCCCTCTTGGGAGGTGGAAACATTCACTGCTCTTTGGACACAGATGGATTAGAACAAAGTAACTCTGCAAACAGTGAGGGCAAATCAGCTATAACCCCCTGCAGCCTTACCACATGCTGGATAGTCTTCTAAGCATTGCACTGTCTACACTCCTCTAATCCATAAAACAAGCTCTGTGGCTAGTACTATAGTGACCCCGGTCAGCAGACAAAGAAGCTGAATGCTACTTCTGTTACCTGCTTCCGGTTCTCCAGCTGAGAAATGATGGAGCCAGGATTTGGAGTCAGGTGGTCTGACTCCAGAGCCTACGCTGTTAGCCATTACCCTCCCCTATTGTCTTAAAAATGCTTGCACAAGTTATTGTGGGGATACTGAGACCCAGTGAGTCACAGACTTAAGCCAAACCTGCACAGGAAACTTGTAAACCCAGTTTGGAACCCACGTCACCTCCAGTGGTGGCCCAAGCCCAGAGTACTCTGCGGGGAGAGGTCATTCTAAAGGGTCTGGGTGTTGTCGTATTTCCTAGGACTGCGGTCACAAATTATCACAAACCAGGTGGCTTGAGACAAATTCGTTCTCTTGTAGTTGCTGAGGCTGGAAGTCCAAAATTAAAGTGCCCGAGGGCCAGGCTCCCTCTGAGGGCTCGAGGGGAGAATCCTTCCTGGCCTCTTCCAGCTCCTGGTGGCTCGTGGCATTCCTTGGCTTGTGGGAGCATCACTCCGATCTCTGCCTCTGTCGTCATGTGGCTTTCTGCTCTGTATCTCTTTCACATCTCTCTCTTTCTCTTACAAGGACACCTGTCATTGGATTTAGGGCCCATCCTAAATCCAGGATGATCTCACCTCGAGATCCTTAACTCAGTTATATGGACAGACTCTTTTTCCAAATAAGGTCACCTTCATAGGTTCCAGGCATTAGGGCTTGGACATATCCCTTTGAAGGATGCAATTCAACCCAGTCCAGGTGTCTTACGTGTAACAGTCATTTGTCATCCTTCAGCTTCTCACCTCCATCTCTCCTCATTTGGAGTCTGCTCCCAGATTTCATGTTGGGCAATCACCTCTCACCCCATGGGTACGTCTTAGTGAGACTTTCTTCAAATGCATGGCCCCTCACCAGAGTCTCTCTGTCCCAATACACTGAAACTTGAGTGGACTGACCAAAAAGTATGGCCAGGGCCCGTTCAATCCAGCAGCCCCACCCTGGAGAACTCCTCAACTGGTTTTTCCTTTCCAGACTCCCAGGGCTGCCTCATTCTTTTCTGAGCCTGCTTCCCCAGCTTTCTCTTCAGTCCTGTGAATTACCTGACATACCTGCAATGAGTCCTTTTCTTGCTTACATTAACCAGAGTTGGCTTCTGTTGTTTACAGTCAAGAGGCCCAATTAACCAATGGATTATATGAAAACAGAGTCAGGTAAGCCCCTGTTCCACAGTCACAAATCATCTCACTCTGCCCTGCTGTCCCACAAAACCACGTGTTTGGCGGTTCCAGGCTCTGGAGGAAGTGCAATTGATTCTGTGCAACCCATCTCCCCTCCTAGGGAGACAACTCAGGGAATAGGCACGACTGATGGGAAGCTGAGTTCCTACCTTCTGTCTTGTTAGGGGTCTTCCTCCAACACAGATTGACCTTCCACTAAAACAAAGTGGGCTCTGGCTCGTTTGGGTCCAGGCGGAATGTGGTTCACTGCTCCTTTGCTTCAGAAGCACCTCCTTCTTTCCACCAGGCACACTCCGAAGAGATGGGCCATTCCTCGTGCAGGGTGGCTTGGCTCCCTGCCTGCTGCCGCCCTTCCTGGTCCTCTGCCCTTGACTGATGACATCTCCCCAGCAGCTGACACCTGAACCGGAGAGCGTGAATTGCTGCCACTCTCCCGAAATAGATGGTGACACAGCAGAAGGCAGAGTAAGATTTATCTCTCGCCCATGCCAGCAAACAGGCCTGCAGCCAGGCGTTTCTCCTGATCTGGCCTCTCGGGAACTGCCACTAAGTGCTTTTTGTCATTAAAAATATATTTTTGCTTTCCTAATTCCACTTATTATGCAAAGCCTCTGTATACACTGAAACAATAGAAGTAATCAAAAAGAAGCGGGATAAAAGAACTCACAAATACATGTTTAACACACTGGCTTACACCTTGCTAGATTTTTTTCTTCTGTGTGTGCACGTACTCCCCAGAGTAGAAATACACTCCGCCACTCTGGTGGATAACCGTTCTGGGAACATCTTTCATTCCACCAATATAATTATCAAACATCATTTGTAATGGCTACAGCGTACTTTACTGTGCAGATGAGCCATGATTTACTTGCCCAATCACTGAATGTTTCCAGTTTTTTTCTTACTAGAAGCAAAGCTGCTATGAGTACCACGTACACATTTTAAATTATTTCCCCAAGACACATTCTGCCAAGTTGGAGGTTGTGTGAGAGTCCCCAAACTCAGGCCCACAATGGATTTTGTCACTTTTTCATCTTTGCCAACCTGATAAGCCATAAAAGTGCACACTGGTGATTGAATTTGCATTTCTCTGATTACCAGGAGAGCTGACCATTGTATGGTGTGCTCACCACCCACTTGGAGTTGTTTTTCTGTAAAGTGCCTGCCCAAGACCTGTGCTAAGAGCTTCGCAAGGCTTACCAAGGTACGAGAAGGCCCTGATGAGAAGAAACGCTGGCGAGAGAGTCAGGCTGATCCCCTCCACCCAGCTCACTGCTGGCGCTACAGCTCCCAGGGAAGGGGGTTCCCTGTCCCACACCCGGGAGGAAGGACATTGTCCAGGACCACTGCTGTCGGTCCCATTGGCCTTGGCCAGAGTTCTCCACTGCCTCTTCCACTCTCCTCTTCTGCTCATTGGAGTAAGAGGGCTCGGCCTGGGCTGGTGAAACATCCAGCCAGGCCCTCCCTGCCAGCCTTCCAGAACCCAAACCCAAAGGACCAGGAAAAAGCAGCAGCCTTGGGTCTTCTACATACACAGCCAGACTTTCAGCCTCCTGACGTCACAGCGTCATACAGGGTTAGACTTGACGGTGCCCCTCCCCAACCTCTCTCCTTTACTTTACAGATGAGAGGCCCAGAGAAGTTAGGCAGCTTGTCTAAGGTCACATGGAGTCTGGACAGAACCCAGGTCTCCTGACTCCCCGTTTAGCACTCTTTTGAGGTTCTTAGCTCAGGTTCTTAGCTCACTACAAGCACCTGGAGTTGCATGTGCTGTGGCCCCTGCTGCAGCCACTGCGTGTTACACGGGAAGACTGCACGAGGGGGCGTCGCAGATGGCAGGCAGGGCTTGCTCATGCTTCTGGGGAGCACGATGCTGGGGAGCACCAGCTCTCATGTTTCACAGTGCTGACCTTTGCTCCCTACCACCACCTTCATTAAGTATCACCACATAGGGGAAAATTCCCACTTCTCACCGTATCAGCCGGCAGACACTTCATCTGATTAAGTAATCAGCTGATTTCTACTAGAGGAAGACGCAGCTGCAGTTTTGGGTCAAGGGCTCCTGCTTGGTTCTGGCTCCGCAGAGCATGTCCTGTAGAAGGGGCAGCACGGAAGAGTGGATCCTGCACCAGGGTTGAGACTTGTGTCTGCTGTCCTCCACTCCAGCCTGACTCCCACCCCGAACCTCAGGACACTGACATTAGTCACACACACAAGCATGGAAAACTGACTGACTCACAATGCGGTTTGCCCAGACTGTCCTCCCCCGGTAAGAAATGAGCAGAGATGATCCTGACAGCTTACACTTTTATTCTCTGGGAAGCTGGCAAGCATTTCCACTATCACCACCACTGCCATCAACTTGACCACCACCATTGCTATATCCACCATCTCTGCCGTGATGCCCACCTTGGCCAAGTCCACCATTTCCAAAATGATGCCCACTCCCCCATGTCCTCCACCTCCACCCTGAGGACCACCTCCCCACGTCCACCTTCTCTACCTCACCCATGTCCACCACGTCCACCCTGATGCCCACCTCCCCACATCCGCCATCTCCACCCTGATGTCCACCTCCCCATGTCCATCTTCTCTACCTCCCCATGTCCGCCATCTCCACCCTGATGCCCACCTCCAGTATTTCTACCACCATCACCACCAGGGCTGCCACCTCCATCATCCATTACAGACATTTGTTACAAGTTGGGCTCTGGGCTGAGGATACCAACCTGTGTCTAGTTATTATAACTGATGAACTGGTTAGAACCTTCCGGCAAGGCCAGCATGAGGAAGTCTAAGACTGGCCTCTTGAGCCTGGTACCTCCCACTGCTCATGGGGATTGATGCTCTATACTGCTCAGAGTCCCCCACTGGGCCTCCCTCCTTAGACCTGCCCCGCTGAGCACCCAGTGTCCCAAGTTAATCTCTGTCAGTGGACTCACTGGCCAGCTGGAAGAAGCGGTCCCGGGGGTGAGGAGGGGTGTGTGTGTTAAGCAGGCCCGCTCAGATTTCACTGTGGAGATGACGTTCTATGGGGAAGTCATATTTACTGAAACTCATCATTTGCCAGGAACTATGATAAGTACTTCACCATTACCGTGTCATTTAATCCTCTTTCTCCACAGCCCTTTTGAAGAGTGGTTCTCATCTGGGGGTGATTTTGCCCCTCAGTGGGCATTTGACGATGTCTGGAGATATCTTTGGTTCTCACACTAGGTGGGGTGCTACTGGCATCTACTGGGTAGAAGAAGGGATGTTACTAACCACCCAATGGTGCCAGGGTGACCCCCAAGGCGAAGAATTAGCCAGCCCATACTGCCCATGATGCCGAGGCTGGGATGCCTGCTTTGGAGTATTTTTTTTGTAGCCCCATTTTTCTAATTTAAATTTTGTAGTAAAATTTGTCATCTTAACCATTTTTAAGCGTGCAGTTCTGTGGCATAAAGTACATTCACGTTGTTGTGCCACTATCACCACCGTCCATCTCTAGAGCTCTTTTCATTCTGCAAAACTAAATCCCTGTTCCATTAAACACTAACCCTCCATTCTTCCATCCTCCCAGACGCTGGCAACCACAGTTCTGTGTCTATGAAATTTGCCTCTTCCAATGTGCCTCAGATAAGTGGGATCATACAGTATTTGTCCTCTTATGACTGGCCTCTTTCACTTAGCATCATGTTCTCAGGTTCATCCATGTTGTAGTGTGTGTCAGAATTTCCCTCCTTTTAAGGCTAAACAATATTCTGTTGTATGCATGGACCACATTTTGGACATCATTCATCCATCCATGGACACTTGTGTTGCTCTCACCTTTTGGCTATTGTGAATAGTGCTGCTACGAACACGGGTGCAAATGCGGGGTAGGTTTTAGATGCAGAGACCGGGGCTCTAAGAAGCCGTGTGACTCACCCGAAGTCATACAAGTCGTCTGGGAGGGTCTGGACTTAAGGGCAGGCCTGGCTGTCATCACAGCCCATCCTCTCTCCACGACACCACGGTGTCCTCAGTCTTGGTCAGGCTCACTCACATATGGGTCATGGGTTGAACTTCACTTACCTGCCTCTCTCTGGAGTGACCTGGTGGCTGCCCCATCTGTGCTGCTCATGACGACCACTCCAGGACGTCTTCCCACGGGTGCTGGTACTTCCCTCTCAACCCATAAAGCTCTCTCTATGCCCCGGATGGCTCCGAAACAATTTACCAACACAGAAATTCTGATTTTTCTGGGAAGTCAGGAACCAGGCTGGTTTTTTTTTTTTTTTTTTAGATTTACGCTTCCTCTGGCAGCGGGGACCAGGGGGAGCCCCAGGATCCCGGTGGCGGACACCTTCACCCTGCAGTTTTCAGCGGGTCCTGCCACTGTGGCAACTGCTGTCACTGGGGCCAGAGTTGTGGGCTGTTGGGAAGTGACTTCAGGGTACGGCGTTTGTGGGGGGTTCGTTAGAAACAACGTGTGCAGGTGGAGAGGATGCATCGTTATCTGACCCTCTCCTTTCACAGGTGGAGAAACCGCCCTGGGGAAGTGAAGTTACTTCCCCGTGGTGACAGAAAAATGCCCCCCAAATGACCACGTCCTAATTCCTGGAATCTGAGAAAATGTTACATTTGAAGATATGATTAAGTTCAGGGTATGGACTGTCCAGGTGGCTCCAATGTAGTCACAAGGGTCCTTATAAGAGGGAGGAAGGTCAGAGTCAGAGAGGAGGTGTAAGGACGGAAACAGAGATCACAATAATTCGGGGCCATTCGCGGAGCCCAACAGCTGGTGGTCCCTCCTCATAGAGTGTCACAATCAGTGTCTTTGTAGTTCGTAACCATGGGTCCATCTTCAGAGGCCAAAACAAGTTGCTCACATTCAGTGACAGCTCCTCAGACATCAGGAGACAGGGGCTATGTCCTTCCACGTCTGTCCTTAGTTAAACATCCATTTTCCTATGTCAATATGGTCTTATTCTCCAAATACAGAGAGTCTCTGGCAATTTCCAACAGACAGGAAGCCCAGGTAACTGCTTACAAGCTGCAGTTTGGTGAGGCCTGGAGGCTCCGACCTTCCCTCCAGGCCTCCCCGCATCTGAAATTCTACGCAGACTGTGCCTCCACAGTGAGCAGCGGTCCCTTCCTTCTGCCTTTACTGTATTTATTCCTGGTTAGCCCTCAAGTCACTACCACTTTGCTGAGAGTTAGTTGACCAAACTGTTTTCTCTAAGCAAGGGGGGTGGTTCTGGAGGCCACCTCGTCTCTGCCCTTCTCCCCTTTGCCTTGTGTTAGCATCCATCACTGAGTCATTCATTCAGTCAACAAATACATATTGAGCACCTAATATAGGCCAGCTCTGGGGTAAAAACAGTGAAAAAATCATTTGTGACTACAATTTAGTGAGGGGAACCAGACAGACCACGAGTAAATCAGTAATATGTATTATGCAGCAGATGGTGACAGGTGTTATGGAGAAAGAGAAGCAAAGTGCGGAGGGAAGGAGAGCTGGAAGCGGCGGGTCGCAGGATTCAGTGGGGCTGGGAGGAAAGGCTTGGTGAGAAAATGGTATTTGAGCAAGCGGCTAAAAGGAATGAGGGAGAAAGTCATGTCGACATCAGGAAAGGGTGCACCAGGTGGAGGGAGCAGCAAGTGCAAAGGCCCTGGGGTTGAAATATGCCTGGTGTGTTTGGGGAACAATAAGGGGTCTGGGTGCCTGGATCAGAGTGAATGAAAGGGGAGTCGTAGGAAATTAGACCAGAAAGAAAGGAGGAGGTCAGATCATGGGGGTGGGGGCTGCTTAGAAGCCCCTGGAAGAACCTTGGCTTCTAATCTCAGTGACATGGGAGTTACTGAAGAGTTCTGAGCAGAGGAAGGACGTGACTTGATATCTTTCTGGTAAGCAGGGAGGGGTCATTGTTCCAGATAAAGCTCTCAGAAGAGCAGAAAGTAGGAGCTGAACTTGCTTTCAACAGGTGTTTAGTCTACTCTGGTTTCCACTAATATGTTCGTCAGCTTTGATTTCCTCCAAGTCAAGGTTCTGAGTTGGCGAGACTCACTAAGTTTCGTTCTGCACCTAAAGCAGGAGCTGTGGACCTGAGAGGGTGGGCTTGCGGATAAAGGACCTGGTTCTGTCATGATATTTAAGAAGCCCTGCAATGGTTGGTGACAAAGACCCTGGCTCATCCCTCCCTCTATCACCTCTTGGCTGGTGACCTTGGCCAAGTTACATTAACCTGTCTGTGCCTTGGAGTTCTCACCTGTAAAATGGGGTGCGCCTGGCACTGACCTCTTTGGAAGACACCCATAGAGCTACACTGTCCACTACAGTAGCCACCAGCCACATGTTGAGAACTTGATCACGGCCATTCTGGACTTAGATGTGCTGTGAGTATAAAACACACCCAGGTTTTGAAGACTTTGTACGAAACAAAGAATGGAAAAATATCTCATGAATGAGTTTTCTATTGATAAGTTGAAAGAATAGCATTTTGGAAGCGCTGGATTAAATAAAATACTGAAATTCATTTCACCTACTCGTTTGATTTACTTAAATGTGGCTACTAGCAAATTTAAAATTCTAGACGTGCTTTGAATCCTATTCCTACTGGGTGGAGCCGCCCTAGAGTGCTTAGCTCAGTGCCTGGAACACAGTAGACACGCAATAAATGGAGCCAATGGGAGAAGCCTGCTCAGGGCAGGAAGCAGGGACAGCCCTCAGCCACATAGACAAGCGCCCGATTTGTTCCTTTAGAACCTTATTTTCCCACATGCAAAGGAAGTGAAGCAACTGGTTCTTGACGTCATAAAATCCAAGGGCTGGATGCCATTTTGGAGGCTACCGAATCCATCCCCCTGCCTCTGGCAAGGAGGGTGTTTATCGTTATCCCCTGCAGTATCGTCCCAGGGCTGCCGTAACACAGCACCACAGACTGGGGGCTTTACAACAGAAATGTATTGTCTCATAGTTCTGAAGTCTAGAGGTCTGAGACCGAGGTGTGGGCAGGGCTGCTTCCTGCTGAGCGCTGTGAGAGAGGCTGCTTCCCCTCTCCTAGCATCTGGTGGTTTGTTTGCAATTTTTGGCGTTCCTTGGCTTGTAAAGGCATCACTGAGCTCAACCTTCACCTTCATCTGGTGTTTTTTTCTGCGCCCATCTGTGTTCAAACCTCCTCTTTTTTCTAAGGACACCAGTCATACTGGATTAGGGTGCACCCTAACGATCTCATCCTACTCAATTATATCTGCAATGACCCTTGTATTAATCATGATTTTTACATTCTATATTTTATATAGCTTTGGCATCTTGGGGCCTTGCCACCGGGGATGGACTGTCCCTCCCGGGGTTGGCCAACTCCTAGAGACAGTAAACCCTCACCAGTGAGCACACCCTTGACATGCAAAGCTACCAACCCAAGTCCATACCGCACCCACCTCCTTTTATCAGGTTCTTGCAGTCCGAGACACTATCTCCCTGCCCTAAATCACCACAGGGCCAGGTACACGACAGCTAAGGATCACCCTTTTAGCCAGAGCCTCCTGAAATTATTCAAACTAGCCAACCTTTAACCTGCCTCCTCTGCTTACCCTGCCGTGCCCATTCCTTCCTGCAAAAACCACAATAAAGACTCTCACCTGTTTTTCCTTTCATTCCTTCTGTCTCCTGACCATCCCTAGTGCTTCCCCGTGTGGCCCTGCATGGCTTCCACTTTTCCTATTTCTAGAGATGTGTGAGTAGAAAACTTCATCCTTCAAGACAGTTATTCTGGGGCTTCCCTGGTGGCGCAGTGGTTGAGAATCTGCCTGCCAATGCAGGGGACACGGGTTCCAGCCCTGGTCTGGGAAGATCCCACATGCCGCGGAGCAGCTGGGCCCGTGAGCCACAACTACTGAGCCTGCGTGTCTGGAGCCTGTGCTCCGCAACAAGAGAGGCCGCGATAGTGAGAGGCCCGCGCACCGCGATGAAGAGTGGCCCCCGCTTGCCGCAACTAGAGAAAGCCCTCGCACAGAAACGAAGACCCAACACAGCCAAAAATAAATAAATAAATAAATAAAAAATCTCCCCTAAGCATTAAATTCTTGTGATAAATTAAGCTTATATATATATATAAAAAAGACAATTATTCTGCATGCCCCCAGTTTCTTCTAAAACTCTTTGACATCGGTATTTCCCTGATCTTTCAAATAAACCTCGGGGTAACAGATGAGGGAACCACAGCCCAGACAAGTCAGGTGACCTGCCCAGGTCAAGGAGGTGGCAGCAGGTCCAGGGTGTCCTGACTGTCAGCTCTAAGCTCTCAGCCCCGCAACGGGACCATGAGCATCTTCATTTCTGATGCAGACGATCATTTATGTTGGTTATGTTTTAAAAGGGACATCATCTCGTTGGTGTCTTGTGCAAAAGCAATGGCATTCTTTCTAATAATGTGAGGGGAGGGCCTTTTCTTCACATGACCAGGGAGAAGAGAGGAACATACTTTTGCACCTACTGATTTGAAAGAGAGATACCGGGGTGATGGGGCCTATATGCCAAGGGAACCCACCCAGGAAACCTGTGCTGGGAGCTGGGGGCGAGCGGCTTCCAGACCCTTTCATCCCACGACCCGGAGGAGGCTGGCTGGGGAGGGCACAGACCAAGCCAAAGTCAGAGACAGAAGAGGCCTTCGAGGTCATCTAGCCCCAGGGTCTAAAGCGGGTGGCTGGAGAGAGGAGCGCAGCCACCACCGTGTTCCGGGGGATCCGGCCAGCGCGGTGCCCTAGGTTGTTTCTCATATGCATGTGGTTCCCCTCCTGCCCCTCCCTCTCTGATGACTTCCACCTACAGCCCCCAGGGGCGTCTGGGGTCACCACTCATGATCTAGAGCAACTGAGAAAGAGGACATGACACAGGTCGACTGCTGGCTAACAAGGAAGTGGGGACAGGGACCCCGATTCCTAGCTCTCTGGATCCCGAGTGACCCGCAGCTCTCTCAGGGTCCTGACTCCTGCCCTTGGCATTTATCCCATGACCAGCCCAGAGGATGGAAGAGATGAGGCACCCGGGGGCTCCTTGATGGGCAGCCTCTGAAGCAGAGGGGCCAGGCTGAGAGCCACTGGGAGGATGGGCTGTGAACACACAGATAATGCCCGTCTCCGAGGATTGTACACATCTGGGATTTGACAGGAAAGGCTTAAATCCGGTGGGATTTGTAAGCCTGTTTGCACATTTCTATGAATTGGATAAGGAAGAAAAGAACAGCTTCTACGTGCAGTGCTGGAGGAAGCTGCACTCTGAGCATCTTCACATGACATCACTCGAGGTCAAAGGGCAGGTGCTATCACCTGCATTTGACAGAGGGAACACCAGGGCCCAGGAATGTCGGGGGATTTATCTGCCGTCAGACAGTTCACTGGAAGCTCGGCCACGGTCACGGCTGCCTAGCTGGATGTCTAGTGCATGGCCTGCCCAGCCCCCATCCCTAAGCTCTGCCCACCAGAGCCTCCTCCCCGGACCTGGAAATTGGGACCAAGACAGCACAGTCTCGCGCAGCCTCAGCTGGTCTCGTGAACGGAGCAGCGTATTTTTGGCCACATGGATGGAAAAATACAGAAAGTCCATCAGTATATGAAGGGGGGGTAAAAAAAGTGTGAGAAGTAGAGGGTGCAAAAAGGAGGCGCTGTGTTCCCTGCAGCCTCTCGGGTCTCAGCCACGAGCTCCCGGAGGCCTGACTGTTCAGGACTTGGGTTCCTGGTGACACCCACATGCTTACAAGACACCCTTCTGTCTGCTTATGTCAGAGGCAGCTGGTTTCCGATCCATCGGGGTAAACTGAGATCGGCGGCCTCAGTGTCCTGAATTCCCCCCACCAGCCATTCTCACTGCACCTCGCAGAGCAGAGGCTAACAGACTCCCAGAATGAATGGCCGCCCCGCCGTCTTGCCAGCGCTGCTCCAGCAGATGGCGCAGGCACAGCCGGCTCCCTCCCGCCTTCGCAGTGGAGAGCCTGAGCCTCAGGACTTGACCAGGATCACACAGAATCTGCTGACGAGAACCCCCACTCTGGGCCTCTGTCTTTGCTAAAAGGTGATCTGGATATCCGTGGCCGACCGAAGTCAGAGAGCGGGTATTGGGTGGGGACAAAAGCCAAGGCCCGTGATGTCGGCCTGTCCCCCCAGTGGCCCTTGTGACGCAGCCCTCGGGCGTGTGCATTCGTCCACTCACTCACACATGCCCACTGCCCCACGGAGCCCCTTCTACGCTGGGCATGGCCCCAGGCGCTAGGGACACAGCAGGGGGCGTGCTGATCTGGCGCTCCTGTTTCTAGAGGGACAAGACTTGTGAACGAGATAATGTGGACTCAGTGAGCGAGAGACGCCACAGACACAACCAGCAGATATGACAACGAGGAGAGGGTGGGGACAGGACTGCTTGGGCGGGGTGGTCAGGGAAGGCCTCTCTGAGGACGGGACATCTCCTGGGGACGTGATGATGAGGAAGACGCAGCCATTTGGGTTGGGAAACGTCTTAGCAGGAGAGGGAGCCGTAAGTTAGGAGGTCCTGGTTGGTCCCTGGCACCTGGCGTGTTCACGGGACAGAGGAGCCTCGTGGGACATAGGAGGGAGCTGGCTTGTTCTAAGTGCATCAAAAGGTTTCCAAACATGCCATATACTGCACCAGCTGCTGGGGACTCAAGGACAAAAAGACACTGTTTGTGTCCTCAAAACAGGCCAGACCTGTGACCTGGCAAGCTCAAGTAGTGGCCACAGAGATAACAGCATCCAATGAGGTCACACAGGCCAGACTCCCAACCCAGCCTTGAGGCCCAGAGGGTTGGAGGCTGGAAGGCCAAGTAAAAACCAGAAGGGCAGAGAAGCAGAGGTGGGGAAGGGCAGGAGGGAAGAATTGGGGACCTGGCTGGCACCGTTTGGGCAAAGACCCGAGGGCAGGAGCCCAGGACACTCCCAGGACTGGACTGACACACTCTGCTGTTCTCCTACAGTGACCAAGTTCAGGATACGGTTTGGCTCACATAACCGTGAACACACCCAATTCTGGTCCTCACGACAACCCGCCCACGAGGAGGCCCTTCTGGGCCATCATCACACTGCCAGCCCGAAGGACAAGGCCTGCCAAGCACCTCACTCCCAGCTACCTCGGAGACCACGGGATTCTGGGACAGCAGGCACTGGACGGCCACTTGGCTGAAAGGCCTACGCCTTTGGGTATCTGAGTCAGATGGCAGCCTGTCAGCTTCAGGTAACAGTGACACTGACCTCTCCAGAGCAAATCCCCAACTGCCTGTGCAGCTCCCCCGGGGCTGTCCTAGCTGGGAAGGAAGGCGGGTCCTCTGTCCGCTAGCTCGGCAATGAGGTCACCCTTTGAGTTAATTGATAGAACAGCAGGATGAAGGTGACATTTCCAGAAAGATCCAACGTTTGGGACAGAGTAGTGAGACCGGGTGGGGCTCTCCAGGGAGAAGAGAGACAGGGCAGGGCTGTCTCAGGTCATGTTTGCAGTTGACTCTCCCCCGGACTCCAGATCGTGGTGTCTGTAGAAGCTGACACCTGACTGGGACATGGGATGGTGAGAAAGGTGAGCCGGGGAATCAACTCTAACTAAGACATAAGTTAAAAACACATGAGCCTATGACGCCAGGACATGTACAGGCCTGTGAACCGCAGGAGGAGGCCCCTTGCAAGAGCGAGCAAGACCTCAGTCAACCCCTGCCAGCAATGTGGTTCTCTTAAGTGTAAAACACAAGGGAGCGGTCCATTCCGCTGGCGAGCAAATCATGCAAATTATAGCAATAAGGGGATGTCATTGTTCTGTCTATTAAATTCGAAAGCATGTTTAAAAATAATAATACAGGGCTTCCCTGGTGGCGCAGTGGTTGGGAGTCCGCCTGCCGATGCAGGGGACATGGGTTCGTGCCCCGGTCCGGGAAGATCCCACATGCCGCGGAAGGGCTGGGCCCGTGAGCCATGACCGCTGAGCCTGCGCGTCTGGAGCCTGTGCTCCGCGACGGGAGAGGCCACGGCAGTGAGAGGCCCGCGTACCGCAAAAAATAAAAAAAATAAAATAATAATACATAAACCTGGGAGAGGCACAGTGAGACAGGTACTTTCCATTTGCCAACAGAGCCTGCTGTCTGGGGTGCAATTAGGCAAAAAGGTATCCAGAGGTTTAACATAACCATAGACCCTGACCTGGTGATTCCACCTCAAAGAATCCACCCCAGAGAAATAACCGGAGATGTCCACAAATTTATATGAATGAGGATGTTCAGTTCAGCACCGTGTATATACAAAACAGAAGGAAAAAAACAATGCACATTTCTAACAACAGGAGACAGGTTCAATGACTAGACACGAAATGACCTCTTACATGACCGTAAAATGTTAAATTTTCAAAGAGCTATAAAGACAGGTAACTCTCACAACTCAGTAAGAGGAAAAGAGTCAGTAATAAGATATATAGTATAATATCAATTTGTTTAAAATATATATATGTGCATAAGAATAAAACCAGAACTAAACACAGTAAAACTTTCATAGCAGTGGGATTCTGCGTGGTTTTTATTCTCTTCATGATATTTATCTACATTGCCCAAGTCTACAAAGGACCTGTTATTTTATAATCAGAAAAATAAAATGCTTTTATTTTCAAAGAAAACGAGTCACCTTGGAGTCACCTGGGCGAAAAGGACCTGTGTGACCTCCAGGCAAGCATCAGCTTGTGCTCCTTTGGCTGAATTACTGTTTCTTCTGTCAGTATGACAACAAGTCCCCACTCATCTGACCAAATCAGGCCCTCACAGCATCTGACATCAGGAAAGGGAGGTGGAGTTACTGGGAGATTGGGGGGCAGGCTCCCCCAGAAGGCCGCGAGTCTGGCCTGCTAAGCAGGCAGGGTTAGTGATATAACTGGTGAGCACCCCACTCGCCATGAACCCCCTCCTTGACAGGATTCTGCCTGCAGGGTCCACCCTGCAGGGGCTGAGCCACACCACAGAATGCCCGGGTGCTCCAGGCACTACAGTGGACCTTGTCTCGGAGGCTTGTACCCACCCAAGGGGCCAGGGTGAACAGACTCAAGGCATGACATGCAGCCGTGTTTAATTTCCCCCCAGTCCCCGCTTCTCCCAGCCCTTGCCTCCCCACAGCCTCCCTTGTCAAGGTCCCAGTTGCAGCTCAGATCTCTCCCCTGGGGCTGTGGGCTGTGTCCTGCAGGCCACACGAAGCCACGGCTGCAAAGGGAGGTGACAGAAGGTGCCTCACTGTTCGGCACCCCTCACCCCCAGGCCCCAGCTCCTGCTTGGGCTTCTCCCATAATACACACTCCGGGCTCCGTGTGGTCCGTGTCCCCGGGGAAGCCTGCTGGCTCCATGCACCTCTGAGCACAGAGACAGCCCCTTGCCTGCCGGCTATGGTTCCTCATACCCAGTGGCCTTTCCCGCCTGAGGCTCCAGGCTCAAGGCTGGGACATATGAGATGTCCTGTGAGCCCACAGCCCCGGGCTGCCTGAGTGATCTGCCCCCTCCCCACCGCACAGAGACTACGGCCACCTGGATTCCAACAGAGGGGTCTCTGGAGGGACCTGGTCTCCCCAGGCCTCAACTTCCCAAACTTTAAGACACAGACAGTCTTCCCTTCCCTTGAAACCATAGAACTTTAGAGTTGGAAGGAACCTTAAAGTCCTCCTACCCATACTCCTTTGTTTACCAAAGAAAAATCTGAGACACAGAGAGACAGGAAAGTCGTATAACGTCACACAGCATTTCCACAGCTGCAGCAAAATGACTTCCCCCTCCAGCACGGTTTTCAAGCTTTAGTGAGTGTGCACTGCAAGCCCCTTTCAGGGGCTGGGGGTGGGGGGAATTAAAATGCAGATCCCCGGGCCTCACCCCCCAGGCACACATCCAGTAGGTCTGGGGCCCCAGGAATCTGCATGTCAAACAAGCTCCCTAGGTGATTAGCACACAGGTTTCTCATCACCCGTGTGTTTTCATTCCCTACCCACCTCACTGGGCTGCTGTAATGGGAAGGCAATGGGAGGGGCTGGAGGGCTTTTTAAAGATCACTGTCTGCTGAGAAGGTGCTCATGCTTCCCTGTCTCCCCACACCTTTCCCATCTCTCCCTCTCTATCCTGCTGGTCACTTGAGCGATTTCCCAGGTCTCTTGCTTCCAGGTCTGGAGCCCTTCTACTGAAAGAGGGATGGTCAGTGTTCCCTTGATGGTATACTGTCCCACTTGGCCCAGGACCTACTATCTACTGGGAGAACCACCAGACCAGGTGCAGAATCTGGGGCTGGAAGGTCAGCTGTCACCCATGAGAGTCAGGGATGGTAGGACAGTGCTGGGGCTATTCTCACCCTCCAGAAAGCGTCAGGATTGGGGTCAGATGCTCCTGAGTGCAAGCTCTTCTCAGTCACTAACGATGTGACCTTTGCACCTCGTTTGCTTCTTGTTGGGGAAGTTGTGGGTAAAGGTACTTGCCAGGCGCAGGTATTGTATTAAAAGAGACGGCACTTATAAACCACAAACCACCGCCGTAAGGTAGGGCCACCGGGCAAAACACAGGACGGCCAGTAACGTGAATTTCAGAAGAACAGCAAGTAATCATGTGTGTGAGAACATCCCAACAGGGCACGGGACACACTGATACTAAAATATTGTGCCGCGTTGATCTGAAATTCAGAGTGAATTGGGCATCCTGGAGTTTTGCTTGTTTGCTTTCTTGTTTGGGGTTGGTTTGCTTGTTTGCTGTTGCTAAGGTGGCCAGTGGGCATTCTGGCAGGCGTCCCCTTGCTCTCTTCCTTCAGACCCAGCACCGGCAGGCCGGCTCCCCGAGTTCTCAGACCCAGATGCCTCCGTGCCCCGCTTCCCCATCAAGCCCTGAGGAGCCTGCACAGAGGGGACCGGCTGCCCCGACGGGTGGCTGAGCGCTCCCATCAGCAAGGAGGCTCACTGGCAGACGATCACATTTTTTTTTTTTGCGGTACGCGGGCCTCTCACTGTTGTGGCCTCTCCCGTTGCAGAGCGCAGGCTCCGGACACGCAGGCCCAGCGGCCATGGCTCACGGGCCCAGCCGCTCCACAGCATGTGGGATCTTCCCGGACCGGGGCACGAACCCACGTCCCCTGCATTGGCAGGCGGACTCTCAACCACTGCACCACCAGGTAAGCCCCGATCACATTTTTTGTGCTGTCAGAGCTAGTCAAGGTCACTTGCTCAAGGTCACTTGTTCAATTTGCTTCTCTGGGGGAGGAGGGACAGGGGAGGTGAAGGAAAGACAATGAGGGTGGGTCCCCTCTGCTCCTTCCTCTGAATTCCCTCCCCTGGGTGCCCGCCTAGAAAGCCTTGGAGCTTGTGCCCCATGGTGCCTGGCTTTCCTTCGTGGGAAGTGGGTAGTCAGCGTGGCCAGGGGCGGGGGGCGGGGAGCCAGGAGGCCCTGGTGCATTCCCAGCTGCTTCTAATTCTCTGTGTGACCTTGAGCAAGTCACTCGCATCACCTCTCTGGGCCTTCCAGAGAAAACGGGGTAATAGTAACAGCACTAATGCTTGTTAGTACATACTGTGTGTCAGGCACTGCTCTAAGTGCTTTATAGATAATACCCTTTCAATCCTCCGAACTAGTGAGAAGTAGAGGCAGGATTTGAACTAAGCAGCTCTGTGCCAGAGTCTGGGCACTTGGCCCCCTTGCCCGCTGCACCTGTGAAAATATGAGAGGCCCAAATGCAGGAGGAGGAGGGAAGGGGGTGACTGACACCTAGCGATCACCTAGATCATCTACTCCTTGCTAAGATTACCACACCCTCCACAGAGCTGACTTCGCGCAACCCTCGCCGCAAACACGCTGTGGGATTTTGATCTTCAGTCTGAAGTCAGAGGCAGGGAAACGGAGGCACAAAGAAGGTCAGGGACTTGTCTAGGGTCATAATCTGAGTCTACGTGGGAGCTCAGCTCTCCCACGTCAAGGCCTGGGTTAGGTGCTTCGCAACCGCCCCACTTCCGGTTCACAGAGCTCGGGACGCTGCTCTGGCCACAGAACATGGGCAGTGAGGTCAGAGCCGCTCTCAGTGCTCCACCCCAGGAGATGCCGGAAGCCCCCATGCTGCCATGCTGCTGACTCCATCCTCTCCCCGCCTGAATGAGACCAACTCTTCCCCAGGGCCTGGACACTGTTCCTTGCTCTGGACCCGTCCATCCTTACCCCCAGCCACACATCCTCATCTGATGGCTCTTCGTTCCTACATTACAGACAGTAGGAAGGATAACATTTTATATTCTTTGCTCTTTAATTTACCCGCTTTATCTTGACAATCACTGGTCAGATGGATTGGTCAGCACCACTGTGTCCCAATTTCGCACAGGAGGAAGAGGAGGTTCAAAGAACTTTCCCAGAGTCACCCAGTTTTTAAGCCAGGACTCCAGTGTACACCTTCCAATCCAGGGCTCTGCAGAGGCCTCAGAGGGCAACCAAAGTACTGTAAAGATGACGAAACCGAAGCCCAGACAGGATACCTGTCCCGGTCAAGGTCACAGCCAGCCACGGCACAACTGAGACTGAAATCCACAGCTCCTGACCCGTCACCCCTAGCCCTCGAGTGAATGATGGTGGGAGCCAATGACAGCACCTCAACTGACAGCTGGGGTTCATGATGCCAACTCTACCAAGAAGCAAAGGCAGATGCCATGAGAACCAAGGGGAACCGCCGTTCAACAGTGACGTCTGCATCTGGACCTTCCTGTCTTCTGGTGGGGAGGGTCTGGGGAGTGAGTGAAGGCAAAGTTTAAAGTCAGGCGACTCTGTACCTTGCAGGTCAGATCTTTTTAGGACTTGCTCATGTGGGAGAGCCAGCCTGGGCTTAAAGTTCCAGCTCAGGGACCCGTGTCTGCAGAGAAGTGACGGCCCCTGATACCTGGGATTTGTGCTAGTGACAGTACAGAATGAATAAGCGAGCACAGGAATTCCGGACACAGATGAGCAGCATTTCTGAATTCTCAATAAATGGAAAAAATATATATTTACCCATGATAAATCCACATCTATGTCACCTTTTATACTGTGGGTCTTTCAGCTCTGGTTCCTGTTCTGACAAACCCTCGGGGTCAAGGTGAGAGGTGGAGTCTGGCTCTGAGAGGTCGCTGCTCACATGCTCACCAGGGGAAGCCTGGAATCCACTGAAAATAAGGGCATTTCACCCGCTCCCTGTCATGGGGCTCATTCTTATGTATGCTGGAGTCCCCTCTCCTCAGCTCTGCCTTTGCTTCCTTCCCACTGGCCTTCACAGGCTCTCTTACCTGCTGTACCCTTATGTTCCTGTCTGCCAGGTGGGGACGTATGTCCATGTCACTGCCAGAAAAGTGCACGAGGCAAGCAAAGGGTGCCCCAGCCCACAAGACTGTTCAGCAATTTCACGTCTGGGCTGAAAAGCTACTGAACGGCCAATCTTTACTGCATGACTGGCTCTTAGCAAGCTGCTGCTTTTCCTCACCAGGAATATTCCTCACTCCTTTTAGACAAAGAGCAAACTGGGAGCTGAGAAACAAAGACCTACTCAGGTTACAGAAGCCCTTGGAGAGCTCTTAGAACTGGTGGGCTCCCTCCCCATGTTCAGTGTAGTGAGATGGGTGCTGAAATGCTACCCACGGGGTAGGGTGTCTTCCACTTAGGAGGGGCCCAGAAATAACCCACACCCACCAGTACTACGACCCAAAGCCCCACAGGATGATCTCGGAAATCCAGGTCCCAAATACTACTGGAGAAACGGGGGAAAGCAGGGCAACCAGGCCCAGAATCTCCAGAGAATCCCAGATGTGTCCCTCCCCACTTCCCTTCCCTAGCAGAGTCCCAGGGAAAGTTCTGGGAACCTGGGAGGGTTACACCCGGAGCAACTCTCATCCAGGACAGTGGCCGTGGGCGCCCAGGCCTCCCCTTCCAGGCTCAACGCGAGGCCGCTGCCCTAGGCTCTCCCCGCGCGCTCTGCCTCACTCCTTCCCGCCTCCCGGTCCGGCCGGCAGGCTCACCTTTGGGCAGCTTGGACACGTTCTCCTGGATCCAGGAGAAGAGGTGGGCGAAGTCGCAGTCGCAGAGCCAGGGGTTCCCGTCCAGGCGCAGGGTGCGCAGCGCAGGCAGAGCGGCCAGGGCGGCCACGTTGAGGCTGCGCAGGTTGTTGTCGTTGAGCTCCAGCACCTGCAGCGACTCCAGGGTTTCGAAGGCGGCCTCGTGCACGCCCGCCAGGTTGTTGTTGGCCAGGCTCAGCTTGACCAGCCTCCCGGCCGAGCGGAAGGCGCCGGCGCCCAGCTGGGTCAGGTTGTTGTAGCTGAGGTCGAGGAAGGCGAGCTTGGCCGAGCCGCTGAACGTGCCCTCCTCCAGAGAGCGCAGAGAGTTGTTCCTGAAATCCAGGTAGACCAGGTCGCCGTAGAAGATGAAGAAGCCCTCGGGGATGTGCTGGATGCGGTTACCGGCCACCAGAAGCTTGCGCACGTCCAGGGGGAAGGGGTCGGGCACGCTGGGCAGCCCGCGGTCGCGGCAGTCCACGGTGTGCGGATCGGTGCAGGCGCAGCCCGCGGGGCACGCGGGTCCTGGCGGGAGCAGCAGCAGGAGGCTACAGAGCCCCAGCGCGGCGCCGGCGCCGGCGGGGGCGCGGGGCGCGGCGCGGGGGCGCATAGCCGGGACCCGCGCGAGCGGCGGCGACGCGGACGCGGCTCTGGGGCCGAGCCCTGGCGCGGGGCGGCGCGCGGGGTTCCGGCGGCCAGACGCTGGGAGCCGGAGGGCTGCCGGGGCGGGGAGGGCTTGCGCCCGGGCGCGCGGGGCGATGGAGCGCAGCGCGGACCGACCAGGGGAGCCCGGGAGGCTCGGGCGGAGGGGGCAGCTCCGGGGAGGGAGGGCCGAGGGACTCGCGAAGGATTTACCCGAACAGGAAATTAACCCTCTGGAAAATCCCGGGAGAGAGGCGGGAGCGGCAGGGGTGGCGGAGTGGCCGTCCCAAACGCGGCCCCGCCCGGGCAGCTTATTTCCGACACCGGGCAATAAGACCTGTCTCGCGGACTTGGCGCGGAACACTCGACGACCAAGTTCAGTGACCAAGCGCCCCCAGCCCCAGTGGATTTCAGATGGCGTGTCACGGTCGTGCGCCCCGCACCCCCGCGCCCGCCTGGTGCCAAAGCGCGCTCCCCGCGCGCCACCCCTTGCAAAAGGGAGCGCGACCTGGGTCCCTCTGGCTCTGCGCCAGGGCATTCCCGGCGGGCTCTCTCGGGCCGCGCCAGGGGCTGTTGATCCGGGGTTGGGCGGGGCTCCAGAGGGCTCCAGGGAGCTCCAGGGTGGCTGGTCCTCCTTCCACCTTTCCTCCACCGGCACTTAACCCATCTCAGTGAGACAGGCGGGGTCAACCAGGGAGCGCTGCCAGGGCCCCCGCTGTGGCCCGAAGGAAAGCCAGGGGCCAGTCAGCAGTTTCCACGCTGGCCCTGAGTTTGTCGGGGAACTGGCAGCCACCCGGGCGCGGATCTGCTGCTGATCTAACCAAGGCCCAGCCGAGAGGCTCCCTCAGAGGCCTCAGAGGCCAGGGTTCCCAGCTGTGTGGCCTCAGTTCCAGTGCTTCCACACTCTGGACCCCGTGTGCCCCATCTGTAAGATGGGAAAAGGTAATATGCATGACACCAGCTTTGGGGGAGGAACACAGAGTCAAGAAACAGAGTTTAAAAATGATCTTTTCGGGCTTCCCTGGTGGCGCAGTGGTTGAGAATCCACCTGTCGATGCGGGGGACGCGGGTTCGTGCCCTGGTCCGGGAATATCCCGCGTGCCGCGGAGCGGCTGGGCCCGTGGGTCTTGGCCGTTGGGAGTGCGCATCCGGAGCCTGTGCTCCGCAGCGGAAGAGGCCACAACAGTGAGAAGCCCGCGTACCGCAAAAAAATAAATAATAAAAAATAAATAAAAATGATCTTTTCCCTCTTAATTTCTACTCCATCCTCAACCAGCCCCCAGCTTTGGTCCCCAAGGAAGGTGGTCAGGGCGGTGCCAAGGCTGGAAGGACAGCAAGGAATGGCATGTGTAGCCTCAGAGCCTTCACCAGCCCCCAAGTCAAACTCCTTTCCCTTCCCAACCCCATTTAGAAACTTTTCTAAGGAGAAGTCCCCACAGAGCCACCAAGAGATTGTCCTGCTGTTGGCTATTTTGGTCCAAGTGTCCTGGAATTGATAAGCTCCCCCTGGACCAAAATAACCCAGGAACAGCTGTTGGGCAGCAGGCCCCCAGAGCCCGTGCCCTGGCCCCTGGCCCCATGCAGATTGATGGAGCCTTGAATTCTGAAGCCACAAAGCTAAGCCCTGGCCTTTTTCCAAAGGTACACACAGCTTGACGCCTTCCGATGGATCAAAGCCTCAGCCTCTGGGACACAGCCACGGGCTCAACAGAGCCCTGGGTGAGGAGGGGTACAGAGCCCTGAGGGAAGCTCTGAGGCACTTGGGAGCCTGCCTACACCCCAGGCCTCCACACCAGACCTCCTGAGTCTCCTGTCTGTGTCCCCACTCTCCCAGGGTCCCCAGTTTGTCTTGGTCATCCCCCGCTGCAAGGGCTCAGCCCCCATTCTGGTCTCATCCCTTTGATGAGGCAGGTCTGGGGGAAACGTCTGAATCGTCCCAGAGTGGGTGAACACCCCAGGCTGCATAAATAATGCATTATTGCCGTGTCAAGGCAAAGGCAGGTGGCAGAACAAACGGGTCCCCCCATTACAACTCTCCAGGAACACCCTGGAACGATCGGTTACACCCTCCACCCCTCCAGCCTCAGGCTTGGCTCTGGTCCCTCACTCTAGCACTGAGGGGAACCTATTCCTTACCCGTCTGAGCCCCTAGCATCGTTGCTCGGGGCATCTGCGTTTGGCTGGGCTGCCATCCTACACACGTGCCCCCCTGGGCCTGTGTGTCTGAGAGCACCTACCTGCCTGCCAAGTGGTCTGGTAGGCTGGAGCCCTGGCCGGAGTGTCAGGCCCCTGGACCTGGTCCTGGCCCTACCCTTAGCCACAAAACCTTTCACAGGCCACTCGACCTCTCTAGGGAAATACTTCCCAGTCGGGGATCCTTGGGCCCCCTGAGGATCAACTCTTTTCAGAATTTCAAAAACTCTGGTGAAAATTGGGCCTTTTCCTGTAAGGAGATCACCCAGAGCAAATGCCGCAGTTCTTGGCAATGAACTCAGTGATAGCCCTAGTTCTTCTGTGTTGAGCAGAAACTGGTGACTTTGATTCATGGAAACAGATGAATTTCTACCTAATAAGTTCAGAGCATTTAGCAAGGGCCTGCAAAACAGGGGGTTGCACGGTTGTAAAAGAATCAAAGGGTCCCCGGTAATGAAAATGTTGAGAAATGACACTCTGGGCCTTGACTGCCTCATCCTGAAACTAGAGGGAAAATACCTTCCCTCTCCCCTTCCACAGCCACTGTGAAGGCAACGTGGGGAAATATTGGTTTGGAACGTGAGCTGAAAAGTGTTTGGAGAGACACTGCATATAAAAGTGGCGGTAAGTCTTGCTGTGACAGGAACGCCTTGCTTCTTGCTTTGTGTCCCCCAAAGTGCCTTGAATCCAAATCGAAAGGCTTTTTTTGTGAATAGCAGAAGGAGCAGACGTGGCTGGGGCTCGTGGGGAGCAGACAGGCCCCCCATATTCCAAGACTCCCATGCCTTGGGAAAATGCAAGCTTTGCCACCTCTGATTTTCCCCCAGCAAGGAAAACATAGCTGTGACCTCAGCAAGGTCACACCGTGAGTCAGTGGTAGCTGCTGGAAATAGAACGCAGGCATCCTGACTCCCCTGCCGCCCCACTCGCCCTGCTGCCTCCCTGGGAAGGGGGCCTCTTACAGATTGAGGAAAAACACTGCAGGTGATGTGGAGAGACACCTTCAGAGACTCAGTTCATCGGCTCCATTTCTGTATTTATTCCCAGAGTCAACACACTTTGTGATGCCTGATCAAGAGGTTCAAAACAGGGGTGGGACAAATACCGGAGGTATCCTGATGTTCTCAGAACCTTCCCCAAATCACCAAGCAGAATCGCTCACCCTTCCCCAAATCACCAAGCAGAATCGCTCACCCCTGTATCTATGCCCCCCGAGATACAGAGCACTTCCTATCTTATCTTGGAAGCAGCCGCTGTCTGATCCCCCCTGAGGTTGGGTCTTGGGGAGCTACGTGGTTGGGGTCCGCAGGAAATCCCCCACGTGGTGGCTGGTCCCTGAGCAAAAGCAAACCGGGCGTGAGGGCTTCCCCTTTGGTTGCCTCTAAATTAGCCCAAATCCTAGGCCCTAAATTGTAAACAAGATGATGCCAGTATGGTATGTGCGGGAATCTGAATTTAGGTGCAGAGGCTAGGTTTGAAGGATAAGACTGTGGATGGCGTTTGGTGATGTCATTTGGGTTACTGGCCTGTGTCACCTGTGATGGGTGCCTGGCTGACCTGGCACCCCGTGGGCCCTAGGAAGGGAGACGTGCTCTGGCCCTTTGCCTGGGGGCAGGCTGACTAAGTGGAACCAGCTCTCTGCTCCGAGGAGGACACTGCTCTGTATCCGTCCCCTCACTAACTGGCAAACCCCAAGCTCCAATTTGTTCCCACCCACTGCCCTTCTCCACCACCACCACCAGGGGGCACCATCCGCCGCTTGTACTGGTGAGAGCTGAACCCTTCCTCTCTCAAGGCAGCAGCTCTGTCTCCTCCCATAAAACTTGCTTTTGTTTTGCTCTCCTCTGGCAAGGCTGGACCCACTTTTTAGAAGAAAAGCTCCTGCCCCTGTTTCACTCCTGGTACTAGGAAACGAATCCTTAACCAGCCTCAATGGAGGCAGGGTGGTAGTCGTGCTTAAGAACATGGGTTTGGAGTCGGACAGACCTGGGACAAACCTGGTTCTCTTGTTCCTTGGCTCTGTCACCTTGAGCAAGTTGCTTAATTTCTCTAAGCCTCAGTTTTCCCATCAATGAAATGGGATAATACTAGTGCCTATTTCACTGGGTTGTTATGAGGATTAAATGAGATCTATCAAGTGCTTGGCAGTGAGTCTTGACATCATAATTGTTTATTTCTTTGTTTTTTCACATATAGCAGGTAAATATTTAATGGAAGTGGTATTCTTTAGGTAAATAATTAAAGTGTTTATCTGGAATGTATTTTCTAGGGATGGCCTACATTCTAGGACTGGGTTTAGTAACTCTCTCTGCCCTGAACCTTATTCCAAATGTAGCATTTCTCAGACACACACACACACACACACACACACATCCCCACCCCTTCAGCCCCCTCCAGCTCTGGCTGACTTTGTGAGCACAGTTATAGGTGAGCAGCTTCCAGCATCCTGGCTTGGTTGGCCTGAGCGTGGGCAGACCAATGAGACCAAGGACATGGGGTCAGTCCCTCAGCCTGGCACAAGGAGACATCTGTTCTCTGCTCACAGCCGGTGCTCCTAGTGCTGGCCAGCCAGCCAGCAAATGAGTGACCTTGGGTAAGGAGGATGGGGATACTGCTACCCCGTCTCTCCCAGGACAAAAACGCAGAGCACACGTCCCAATAGTCAAGGGCACCGCCATCCCACAGGCAGGAGGCACATGATCTCCAGCGAGTTCGGGACTCATCCCCGCTTTCTCTTCCCTCACACCCACCTCCTGTCCACTAGCAAGGCCCTTTGGTACTATGTCTCTGCCTCCACTGGGATCTCCTTAGTCCAAACTGGCATCGTCTTTTACAGAAGTCCCACTGGCCTTCCTGCTTCCAGCTTTGTTCCCAACAAGGGAACACTCATGCTCCCCACTCACGCTCCCAACACTCAAGAAAGCCAAAGTGAGCCTTTGAAAATATGTTACCTCCCAGTTCAGACACCCCCAGTGGCTTCCTGTGAGTGGTAGGCAGACTTCTAAGATGACCCCCAATGATCCCCACCTCTTGGTACTCCCTGAGTGAGGGCAGGACCCATAACTTGCTTCTAACATATTTAGCGAAGGTGACAGATGCCATTTCTATGATTAGGTTACAAGAGACGGTGACTTCCATCTTGCTATCAGACTCACTCTGCTGCCTCTTTGGCTTGTGTGCTTCGATGAAGCAAGCCGCTGTGTTGGAGTGGCCTGCGTGGTGAGGAACTGAAGGTGGCCTCAGATCTACAGCCCATGAGAAACTGTGTCCTGCCAACAACCACATAAGACCAGCAAACATTTTGGTTGCAACCTGTGAGAGACCCTAAGCAGAGGACCCAGCAAAGGCCTGTCAGACCCCTGGCCCACAGAAACTGTGAGATTGAAAATGTGTTTTGTTTAAGCTGCTAAATTTCTGGGGAATTTGTTACGTAGCAACAGCTAGCTAATACACCTCGGCACTTGGAATAAAATCATCCCACCAGACCCTGCACCCTCTGGCCCTACATGCTTCTCTCACCCCATTTTGGACCCCTCTCCCCTTGGCTCACCACCCTCCAGCCACTCTGGTCTTTTCATACATGTAATTCATCACGTTTGTGCCAACCCCAGGACCTTTGCCTGTGCTGTGCCCTCTGGCTGGAATACTTCCCGCCCCCACCTCCCCCAGTTTTTGGCATGGTTGGTGCCATTTGGTCATTCGGGTCTTCTCAGCCCAAATCTCACCTCCTCTGACTGGCCTCCACTGACCTCCCTCTCCCCGCCATCACTTCTGTGCTACCGCCTTGTTTTATTTTCTTCAGAACATTTGTTCCACCTGATATTATCTAGCTTGCTTGTTAGTTTACTTACTTGCTTTACTTCCTGGCACTAAAATAGAACTTCTGTGAGAACCATTACATTGTCCCAGTTGCTAGAATCACCCCAAAAATATAATAGGCATTTGAAAAATGTTTAATTAATTAATTGCCGCCTACAAATGATGCTTCTCAACTAGGCCACCAGTTTCCCAACAGCTTCCAGTGGTATCTCACCTGAAGATGCCTACCTACCTCCTAGGGGGAGCAAGGACCTTCATCCCTCCAAAGGTGGTCTTGGCTCTGGGCCCATGGAGGGGGAGGGATTCATGTGTGGAGGACAAGGTGTGCCAGCTGTACCCTTGAAGTAGCTTGGGTGTTTGGGGCTCCCACCAACATATTTCTAGCTTCTCTCTACTCCATCAAAGCCCACAGCACCCCATAAATCGCTTTAACACATCCACCTTCAAGCCTTCACACGCATTCTCTTTCCAGCTTGCCTCTCACTATGTTCCAAGTTTGGCTCAAGGAAACTTGGCCTCCTCCAGGGAGCCTTCCAGAGTTGCTCTGAACAAATTCCTGGTCCCCTCATTATCCATCCCAGGAGAATAGATGCTATGCTAGGTATGGGGGTACAAGGATGAAGCAAGCACAGCCCCATGCTCAAGGAGCGCCTGGCTTAGGAGGCAGCCATAGGAAGAGGTAATCCCAATTTAGTTAGAGCTCAGGACTTACCCGTCAGCCTGAAAACTCCAATTCACGCTGCTTTATTAAGCACACTTAAATAGGGGCAGTAAATTTGGCTAAAGTCAGAGCTAAAAGCATCAGCCCTTGGGCCAGTCAGCCTGCATTCAAATCCTATTTCCATCACTTCTAGACTGCATCTCTTCTGCAAGTAATCTCTCACAGCCTCAGTTGCTTCATCTGTAAAATAGACACTCATAGTATCCACCTCTTAGGGTTACTGTGAGGATTAAATGAGATAGTGTACAAATTAGCATGCAGCACAACATCCAAGTGGGTGCTCAAAACTAGCAGCATCCTGGTGCTGTCATCCGTTCGGCTGCCTCCTGCAACAATCATCTTTCGCCTGCTTAATATTCACAAGAAAGGCATTGACCTGGGTTCTTGGGAGCTAAAGATAGAATAGAAAGTCTCATTGTCAGCTGACTCACAATCTCTCTGAAGAGATGGGACACACAGCAGCAGCAGAGGGCAGACAATTCAAGGACTCACTGTGTACGATGACTGCCAACAAGACTTAGGAGTTTATAAATGTCACAGGCATTTGGAGGAGTCAGGGATGCCTGGACTGTGTGTCTGGACTGTGTGACTGTGTGACTGGTGTGACTGGAAAAGGTACCTCTTGACACCATGAACCATATTTTCCAAATCTGATTTCGGAGCACGTGGCCGTGTGGCTCCGTGCTCTGTACCCTGGCATACGCAGCGTTCCCTCCGCTGGTCCACCTGGCAGGCGCCTGATTGCCCTTCAAGACACCATGCATTTCTCCAGGTGGCCTTGACCTTCCGAAGTGCAGCCCCCTTCACCTCTCTTGCTCCCCAGGCTTCTGTCACTGTCCCTTGCATGTGGTGTGGCATTTATCGATGACATGTTTGTCTCCCCGGCTGGATGGTTCGTGAGCTCTGGGGTAAGAAAAAAGGTCCTTAGGAACAAGGACAGCAGGAAAATGTCCTTGTGAGCAAAGATCGTGTCTTTTCCATCTTTTAATCTTGGAACCCAGCACAGGACTCTGCCCAGGGCAGATGCTCAATGTCTTTGCTAGATGAACAAATGAGTACATGCCTGTATGAATGAATGACCCTGCCGTGTGGAATGATAAGCGGGCGAAGACTGTTTGAAGTCTGAATTGCTTTGGAAAGCTCAAGAGGTATGAGTCTCTGGAATTATACTACAGAACCGTTCATTCAGCCCCACAAATACTAAACGCTGTTCTGTGGCCCCGTGGCAGCTGCTCCTTGCAAACCCTCCCCCTTCCCCAGTAACAATGATGGTGACCCCAAGCCCTCTCATTAACCATTCACAGGACTGCAAAGCCCCTTTACACCCATAATCCCAGCTGATCCTCAAAGCAATTGTCAGGTACGCAGGCCGTGCGTCATTGTGTCCATTTTACAGAAACTGAGCCTCAGATGGCTCACTGATTACTCAGCTTGCACGGCTGGGGAACTCTAAGGATATTTGACATTCCCGCTCCAGGAACAAGTTTCCTGTGCTCCTTTTGCAGCTCTTGTGGTCTAAAGGGCGCTGTTTAATAATAACGGGTGGTGGTAGGATGGCTGCTGACTGATTGGATACAGGGCCTCAGAGCCTGGAATTTTAACGTTTAGTTTGGACCAGCCACATATATCTGATTGCAGAGCAGTATTTCAGCTGCCCTCACTAGCCATCTCTGCCCTCCATCCCACAGACGTGCACACAGCCCCACAGGCATACATCCACCTGCACACGCCTCCCTCCTTCCAGCCAGGTGTGTCTTCCTGAGAGTGCACATGAGGAACGGAACGTGACATAACCCGAACAGAGTATAAAGCCACCAGCATTCTTGCTAGTAAATGCAGAGGCACAAAGCAGGCTACTTTTATGTGGATTTGCATGTAATTTGCATACATACCTGCATGCATTTCCCAAAGCCATCACACGGAGTTCATGAAATGAACAATTAATGGGTAAATCCACTTCATCTGTGCCAGCCAATGGCAGATATGGACACATCTACTATCCAAGCTGCCATGGCTTCTTTATCCCTGAAGTTTCTTCTAATTTAACATGAAATTGTTTTCAGAATTGCTGAAGACCTCAAAGGAAAACACAACATTTATGCAGTAATCATGCTAACAATATCTAACACATACTGAGTGCTTCCTGTGTCTGAAGCACAGCTCTATGAGCTCTAAATATATTAATCTCAGTAATCAAAAAGGTCCAATAACTATCCCCATTTTACAGGTGAGGAGACTGAGTTCCATGGGGTTAAGGTCAAATGTCTTGTTAGTGACTCAAACACGGGCAGTCTGGCTCGGTTCGTTTCTGTAGCAAATATTAGTTTGAGCCCCTCCTACGAGCCAGGTATTATTCTAGGCACTGGGAACACTGCAGTGAACAAAGAAGACAAAGCCCAGCTGTTAGAAAGCATCAGGATATGTTAGTTAGGGTGAAGTTGGATTGCTGAACAAAGAGACCCCAACGTTCGTTAAATTAAAGAACAAAGAGGGAATTCCCTGGCGGTCCAGTGGTTGGGACTCGGTGCTTTCACTGCTGGGGCCTGGGTGCAATTCCTGGCCGGGAAACTAAGATCCTGCTAGCCGTGGGTTGCAGCCAAAAAGTTAAAAAAAGAAAAAAAAGTTAAAGAACAAGGAAGTGAATCTCTCTCAAGCAGTAGTAATTTAAGATGTGTGTCCCAGGCTGGTGGGCAGCCCTGCTCCACCTGGTCACTGGGGAGAGCCCAGGTTCCTTCCAAGTCCTTGCTCTGCCAAGCACCTACGATGCTGTCCTCTCCTGCTTGAGTGGAGCTGGGCTGCTGCCACGTCTGTGTAGCTGTCAAGGAGGGTGGAAGGGAACATGCAGGGGCCACCCCAGCTAAAGCCCAGGCTGGGGGTGGGGGAAGGGAAGGTAACCATCGCTCCCGTTTCCTCTCTGGGAGTGAAAGCCTAGCCCCTGGCCACATCCAACTTCAAGAGGGGCTAGGGATCAGGGTCTGGCCGGGGACCAATGAGGAGGAGAGGATGGATCTGGGTGGGCAACCGTCCGCCTTTGCCGCGGAACCACACCCACCAAGCAAAGGACTCTACTGGATAATGTCAGAGAGTGATGAACACAGTGAAGAAAAACAAAGCAGGGGAAGGGGCTGGAGGGTCGTGTTTTTAGACCGTCATGAGCTCTTAATCACTCTCCTTAACAAACACCCGTGCTCGCAGTGAGGGTTAGGCTTAGGAGAGTTCCAAGCACTCCCTGAACCAAACAAAGTCAATTCACGTCCAGCTGAGAAACCAGGGGCTCTGGCTAAGCAAGAGGTGACTGGATTTGACCTTCATAGAGTCCCTCATGCCTTTTACTGAGGTATTTTTATTTATCAGTCATCTTACTCTCTTTTTAAAAGGCCTTTAAGGTACTTAGGTCAGGTACTGTCATCCCCCTTTGACAATGGGGGAGCTTGAGACTTGAGAATGATGAGTTCAGTTAGAAAATATACTACATTGAACTCCTTTGTGCCAAGGAACTGGGATAAAAAGGCAAACGGGGGGACTTCCCTGGTGGTCCAATGGTAAAGAATCCACTTTCCAATGCAGGGCACGCGGGTTCGATCCCTGGTCAGGGAACTAAGATCCCACATGCTGCGGGACAACTAAGCCCACGCGCCACAACTAGAGAGAGAAAACCCACACGCCACAACTTAGTTAGGCACGTTAGGCATTTCACAGATCTTACTGTTTACCACAAAGCAGAAGTTGGTAATCAGGTTTAAAAGTGTGAGTTTACGTAAGGAAAACGGTTAAGCACATAGAAGGAAATGGCCAATATTGACACTGTTAAGGACAGCAGGAACTTTGGGAAGCAGCCCTCTAGCTGCCCAGTGGAGTTGGAAAGAGCAGAATCTGAGCCAGTGGAAGATGAAGATGGAGCAGTGATGAGGGGGTGGGGCGATTGGGGGCTGGAAGCTCCTGGGTGTCCCTGGAGGTCACTGCATTTCCAGTGACTGCCTACTTCACCTGTACCTATGGCTGACCCCTGCTCCCCGGCAGGAGGTAGGGGCAGGAAAGGAAGACAAAGATGCAGGGAGATGCTGGAAGTTACCTGTCAGCTGCTTGGCTGATGGCATTTTCCCTCTGCGGCATCTCATCCCAGCCGCCGTCACGGTGAGAGCCACAGCCCTGGGGCAGCTGCCCACCGCCGCATCCTGAGTCTTCTGGTCCCGTGGCGCTCTGTGAATGTGGTTCTGCAGATACACTTGGACCCCTGCAGACCCAGCCCGCAGCCCAGCTGGTCCCAGTCAGGAGTTGTCTTCTTCCAGCAACACCTGGTTTCTGGACAGAGCCCGTCATTGGTCACTTGGTCATGCACTCGTCAGACAAATCTTTACCTAATACCTGCTCTGCAAACCAGGTACTAGGCTCTGCCCTCGGTGGGGTGAACAGGTATCTTACAAGCTGGTTCAGGGCCACGGAGACTTTGTGCTCCATTTTGGGGTAAAATGCCTGCAGGCCTGCTCTTCCCCATGCCTCCTCTCTCGTGCTAGCCGGACCACTTCCATCATGTGTGGTCCAGGCTGGACCACTTCCATCATGTGTGGTCCAGGCTGGGACAGCCGGGTGGGGACAGTGAGCACAGGGCTAGGTTGACAGATTGTGCAGTCACCCTGCCTGCATTTGAGTCCCAGGCTGTCGATAACTAACTATGTGATCTTGCCTCATTATTTAAACAGTCTGTGCCTCGTTCTCCTCATTTGTAAAATGGGAATCGTAGTGCCTCCCTCAGAGGGTTGTGTGAGGATGGAAAGAAATAATATAAGCTTAGAGCAACCCTTGATAAGTATGAGTTCTATTATTATTATTATTGTCTCCACCATTTTCACTATTATATCCCTGGCTGCTGCTGCTTCTCCCTCAATCCCATGTCCATTAACACCAAGTCCTGGAGATTTGCTTCATATTTTCCTTGTATCCTTTTGCTTCCCAGCTGACCACAGTCCCGGTCTGGGAATGTTGCCCTCACATTCTCGGTGGTTGGAAAACATTTCTTCTTCTAACTGGTTTCTTGTCTCCAGGCTTTGCCACAACCTAAATCACACTTGACATTCCTATCGCTGTGATCTTTCAAAAGAGAGCTGACTTTTGCCTATAGCCTTCTGGTCAAGAGATATGCACAAAGATGTTCATTATATTGTTATTTATAATGACATAAATTTTTTAGAAACAACCTGAAATATTGTCTTAGTCCATTTGGGATGCTATAACAAAATACAAGAGACCGGGGCAGTGGGCAGTGGGAGGGTGGTGTTATAAACAACAAAAGTTATTTCTCACATTTCTGGAGGATGGAAGTCTGAGATCAGGGTGCCCACAGGGTCAAGTTCCATAGCTGGGGAGGACCAGCTTCCCGGTTCATAAATGGCATTCTTCTCGCTATGTCCTCACATGGTGGAAGGGGCTGGGAGCTCTGTGGGACCATTTATAAGGGCACTAATCCTATTCACGAGGGCTCCACCCTCATGACCCAATCACCTCCCAGTGGTCCCACTCCCTAAGGCCATCTCCTTGGAGATTAGAATTTCAACATATGATTTGATGGGGGACCATTCAGACCATGGCAAATATCCAACAATAGAAGATTCGTTACATAAATGTCCACCTAACGAAATGCTATGCAGCTCTTAGAAATCTTATTTTAGAAGACTGTTCAGTGACATGGAAAATATTAAGTGAACATAGCAGTTTACAAAACATTATGTCCCAATTTTGTTTTACAGACATGCACACAGAGAAAAAAGAATAAAATAAAACCATTTATCTCTAACTGGCATTTTATAATGAGGAAAAGGGTATTGAAATCAAAATAAAAATTTTGATGGCTTACCTTTGTCTTTAGAGAAAGTCTGAGCACATGTCGAGGCTTTCAGTGTTCAGGTGTGACCTCATCCTGGGGGGTCTTTCCACCCTAATCTCCAGGCACCCTCCCTCCTGCTTCTAAACACACTGGTCACTGGCCCTCTGTGCCTCTATCCCGCTATTGTCTCCATGTGGAATGCTCTTCCCTGCTCTGTACCACCTCCTTCCTAGGGCCCCCTTCGACCTGCACTGCTCCCCAGGATAGAATGGCTCCTTCCCTCACCTGTGTCCTCCTGGTCCTTGGTAAACCCTCAGATGCAACTCTAGCCTCACTGAGTTACAATTATTATTTGCTCACCTGTCTGTCTCTCGCATGAAACCATGAGCTTTGTAAGGAGAGATTCCAAGACTCACCCTAACCATCAGCTCCTGGCATGTAGAGGCCTGTCGTTTTATTACCTAGGGCACCCTAGTATAAGCCAGGAATACGTGTAAATAGTCTCTATGGTGTCAAATTCAAAGAAGCACCATCCTGTCCCTGAAAGTAATTACAGTACAGGTTCAGTCCTTGCTGCTGCTTCTCCAGTGACACTAAAGGGATCTAAGTAACAAGCCAGGGCAACTCTTTAGAAATCTCTCCCTGGTTCTCTTCTCCCCAACTCTCTCTCTCTTTTTTTTTAAATTAATTTTTATTGGAGTATAGTTGATTTACAATGTTGTATTAATTTCTGCTGTACAGCAAGTTGAATCAGTTATACATATACATATATCCACTCTTTTTTATATTCTTTTCCCATGTAGGTCAATACATAGTATTGAGTAGACTTCCCTGTGCTATACAGTAGGTTCTTATTAGTTAACTATTTTATATATAGTAGTGTGTATAAGTCAACCCCAATTTCCCAATTTATCCCCTCCCCCCCTTTCCCCCTTGGTAACCATAAGTTTCTTTTCTACATTTGTGACTCTATTTCTGTTTTGTAAATAGGTTCATTTGTACCATTTTTTTTTTTAGATTCCACATATAAGCAAAAATCCGCACAGCTGTTGCAGAACGCTCCACCCTCCAAATCCCTCACTCTCCACGCACTCTGAAGCCTCGGCCCGCTCGCTTTTCCTGTCCTTTCCCGTCCTGTCTCTTGCTTTTCTCTACTCATGGTCCCAATTTGATATCTCAAAAGCCCAGAAAAGACAGAAAGGACAGAACCCTCCCAAGCAGATGGAGAGGAAGTGCTGAGAAGGTGAATACACAATCATTCCTCGGCTCCTGGGCTGTGCAGGTGGGAAGGGACTTTCTCCTTTCCAGTTCCAGCTACTGGAATGCACATTGTCACGTGACAGGTGAGCCGCAGATTCATGGCTGGCTAAGAAAGGGGCCATGCAACACGCAGACCAGCCAAGGCCATAGTGGCCACAGCCCTCGCTGGCTGATGGTGGGCAATGTCTCCTGCGACCTGGAGGGAGCTGTCCTCAGTGGGTTCACCCATCCCTCACAGAGGAAGAAGAGCAGCTTGGAGAAACGGAGTCTGGCTAACCCAGCCCCTCCCCTTGCTCTCCCCTGGGATCTGTGCGCCTCCAAGCTGGGGCTTTACAGAGGCAGCACGAAACTGGCCCAGCTCTGCGTATACGTGGCACCTTCGTCTGCCTGTTTCCACTGTGGGATGTCCACTTGCTCTCAAATTTAAGCCACCTTCTCCAAAGTTAGTAATACAGAGAATGTTCCAGACCTCTGTCCACTGACAGCTCTCCGGTTTCTCAGTTGATATAGAACTCAGGTAGGGACAAGGGATGGTATTTATCAAGACCCTCTGAACCTCACCACCTCCCTGCTCAGCCTTCCATCTGTTCCCAGCAGCCCAATCAGTGCAGACTACGTTTTCTTACTTTCTTTTCTAAGCTATATAGGAGTTAGTTTTAACCACTCCTGCCCAGAGCAACCCTCTTCATCTCTAGGCATCAGTAATCAATAGAAAATCCATAGTGCTATTTCTCTCTCCTTTTTATCCGATGGTCCTTGCTTGTCTCCTGGCTGAGCTCAAATCTGATTTTTCCTAAAGTTGCTTGAGGCTAGACCATTAGTTTCCTCTCTCTGAGCCCCAGTTTTCTCACCTCACATGCAGTATCTCAATAACACCCCCCTTTCAAGTTTGCCACAAGGATTAGATGGGGTAACATTTGTGAAGCTCCTGATTGATTCTAAAAAGCTTCACAAATATTGAGTCCTCTCTTTCCTGAGCCCCTGGAAACTGTGATCCATCCATCGTTCATTCAAGTACGAAAGAGCAGAAAAGTCGGACAAACCTGTTTTTCACCGAAAATGTTCCCTTCCTTGGATGGCATGATAAACCAGATGAGTTCTGAGTCCTTTGGAGCACTTTGTACTGGTCCTTTGGTGGGAATCCTACCAGCTTACGTACCTAGAAGACTGTGTATTTCTCTTGACAAGCATACAAGGAACCCATAGGTTTGGGGGATCCCAAAATATTTTGTTCTAAATTTTCTGCAACATACTCTAAACAAATGTCATTTTGCTTATTCATTTAAACATCAAACAACTTGGTTTCCCAGTTGAATTCTGGGAGGCAAGGTTGAAAGAATATACAGCAGATTGGTTCTCTGAGTGGAGAAAATGATATTTCAACTGGCAGGTGGAAATAAATGGAACCAATTCTGAACAAGAAGTCTCTGACTCAATTTATCCTACTTTTTCCAAGAAATACCAGTCCCCCTTATTCTCAGCGCTGCCAACATTCTGTTTCTGGGTCTTGATGATAATTAATGATAGCTCTAATGGGATTATCACATTTGAAGGACTCTTTGAAGCGCTTAACCCATTTAAATTGAGCCTTATCGTGTTAGAAAGATGCTGTAGCCAGTGATGTGTTGGTAAGTGTTTAACCATCTGCCGCTCCAGAAAAAATATATTCCAAATATACTTATGCATAAACAAGTTAAAATTTTGCTGACATAAAGGATGTAGAGCACACAATTTACAACCAATAATAAATTATGCAATACATTTTCTTGTAAATTCCATACACCCAACTAATTCTCACAGAATTTTTTTTGCGGTACACGGGCCTCCCACTGCTGCGGCCTCTCCCGTTGCGGAGCACAGGCTCCGGACGCGCAAGCTCAGCAGCCATGGCTCACGGGCCCAGCCGCTCCGCAGCATGTGGGATCCTCCCGGACCGGGGCACGAACCCGTGTCCCCTGCGTCAGCAGGCGGACTCCCAACCACTGTGCCACCAGGGAAGCCCATGTTTTCACTGATTTTTATAGAACTCTTGAGCTGTAGCAAACCTCTGGTCGCAATTCAACCATAATTTGGCAAAATCAGACTACAAATAACTTCCTGATCACTATCTGACTCAGCAAAGCAGTCACTCCTGTAGTTGGTTGTTGGCTACAGTTCTAGCATGGATATTCATTGATCTCTTCATTTGCATTAATAACCAAAATAAAAGTTAAACCATGAAGGTATATGTTGAGACTTCATCGATCATGTGAGCAAATTCTTTGCTGAATCAGGTAACTGTTTTCCTACACTGGAATATTTCCTTAATTTTTCTGGCTGGTCTCAATACCATAACCACAGACACAAAACCCTTCTCAGTTGAATCTGCGTTATTAGTGCTTTCCCATCACTTTCTTAAGTCTATGCATTTTTCAAAAGCCCAGCCAAGTAAGCCCTGATATGTAAGTGTTTTCCAATTTCTGTGGTACAAATACTCCAATCATGGTAACATCTAGCAACCAGCATGACATTACTGAGTGTGGAGCTGCGGGGAAATGTAGAACACCGTTTAATAGACTTTCTGCCATGCAGACATCTGAGATAGAAATAACCTCCCAAGCATAGATAATAGTAAAATGTAGTTAAATAATTAGAAAATGATGTGTTGAGTATTTATTGCCTTTAAAAAAAATCATTTTAATGTGTTCAATTTAGTAGCATGAAGTACATTCACAGTGTTATGCAACCATCACCACTATTTAGTTCCAGAATTTTTCAGGACTCCAACTGAAAACCCATACCCATCAGGCAGGACTTCCCATCACCACTCCCCCACCTCCACCCCCAGACTGCAGCGACCACTAATCTACTTTCTGTCTCTCTGGATTTTCTTGCCCTGGATACTTCATATAAAGGGAATCATACAATATGTGGCCTTCTGTGTCTGGCTTCTTTCACTCAGGATAATGTTTTCAAAGTTCTTCCATATGGTATCGTACGTCAGTACTTCATTCCTTTTCATGGCTGAATAATATTCCATCCCATATGTGGATAGACCACATTTCACATACCCATTCATCTGGGGATGGACATCTGTGGATGGGTTGTTTCTGCCTTTCGGCTATTGTGAATAGTGCTGCTGTGAACAGTTGCAATTGCCTTCATTTTTGATATAATTTATTTAATTGTAAGTTTATGGCATTTAATTTTTAATAATGGCTGTGTTTACCACCAGCTTGCAAAATTCCTTATCATTTGGTGATTGGCTTTTGGGAGCAGGCAGGAGCTGGTTCCAGGGCGGGCACCGGTTATCATTCTCCACCTAGCTCCAGACAGGAGACAGAGTTCTGAACTTTGAGCCAGCAGATCTGTGTTCTGGGGTCAGTGCAGCCTCTTCCGCACTGTTATCTTAAGCAAGTCATGAAGCTCTCTCGTCCTCCTCGGTCTCATCTCTGAAATGACGCTCTTAGGCTAGATGATGCCTAATATCCCTTCCTGGGGTTCTATAAACAGATAGGGTGGAGGGCGTGGTCCCTGGAGAAAGAGAACCAGACACGGCTTTGTGGACAGAAGAGAAGCCATTTTTGCCTAAGCCATCTTGTGATCTAAGCCTGGCCGCAATCCTTAACCTAGAACAGGTCTCAGTAAAAAACGATCTTAAGGGCATAAAAGAACAAACTGTTATCAGGCAAAAGAAGTAAGGATAGCAAAGATAACAAATCAGCTGTAAAGGCCCCCAGTTCCCTTTCAGTGGAGGAGGTGAGCCTAAGGCACTTTCTTTGAGCTATTTTGCAGAATTTAAACCCCCCTCAGGTGCTCAACCGCCAGGTCAACTGGAACCTAAGGGATGAGGATGGTGACCTTTTCTGACCCTCGTGACTTCAATCAACCGAAGCTTGGACTCTGCCTGCTGCCCAAGCCCCTTCATGAGTATGCTTGTACCCTTAGCTTAAAGCTCCCCCAGTTTTGCTGTTCCGGGTGACCCTGCTTTGGGTAAGATCCCCGGGGTTCTCCTTACTCGCTGCAAGTAATAAATCCTTCCCTCTCCTGATCGTGGCTTGGTTGTCTCTTTTGGCTCGACTCCCACCAAGAGGCGAACCCAGTTTTTGGGTAACAGTACCTTCTAATGGGTTGGCCGTGCTGGGTAAATAGATGAAACAAACTCACATTAGCCGCCCCCCACCCCAGCAGTTCAGGAGACTGAACATCACTCTTCTGCAGGTTTGGAGCATTGGCTCCATCCCTGTAGTAGACAAGCTTTGATTGTCACCCCACCATCCCTTCTTCTCTTCTCTTCCCAAGATTTTCCTGTTGGTGAACTCAGCCCCTCCCCCATTCTCAGACTTGCGTTTGGGGCACTGATCTGAAAAGATTCTCTTCTTGACCAAATTCTAGTCAGGTTCCTCTGACCTCTTTTCCCACCAGGCCTTGTCCTTGGGCATGTCCTCAAGAGCTTAATTTTAGCAAGAATCTTGCTAAGTCAGTTTAGCCAGAACCCTCACTCTCAATCTGACCAAATTCCTCAACCCCACCCCCGACCATCCCCCAGGTGATATCTGATCACCCTGGCCTGATTTCAGCAAGATTCTGTGAGGTCAGTTTACCCAGAATCCCCCCTTAACTCTGATGCTTCCTCTCAGTAATTTTCCATCCACTGACCATCCCTGGCCCCTGCTTCTTGGCTATAAATTCCCACTTCTCCTTGCTGTGTTGGGAGCTGAGCACAATTTCTCTCCTCTGCTGCAAAACCCCATGGGAGCAGTCCCTGTATCTATTGCCACAGTCCTGAATAAAGTCTGCCTTTCTTTTATTTATTTCTTTTATTTTTGGCTGCATTGGGTCTTTGTTGCTGCGTGCGGGCTTTCTCTAGTTGTGGCGAGCGGTAGTTACTCTTCATTGCAGCGCACGGGCTTCTCACTGCAGTGGCTTCTCTTGTTGTGGAGCACGGGCTCTAGGCAGACGGGCTTCAGTAGTTGTGGCTCGCGGGCTCTAGAGCACAGGCTCAGTAGTTGTGGTACACGGGCCTAGCTGCTCCGCGGTATGTGGGGTCTTCCTGGACCAGGGATCAAACTCGTGTCCCCTGCATTGGCAGGTGGATTCTTAACCACTGCGCCCCCAGGGAAGCCCCTGCCTTTCTTTTTTAACAAGTGTCGTGAACAGTTTAACAGACCACACCCCATCTCTGTGTGACTCCTTTGGTTCTGAATACATGACTCAATTGGCTCTAAGAAGATGCCAGAGGCTGTTTTGCTGGGGCTTGTGGGAAAGAGGAGCATCCTCTCCCTCCCTCTGTTGAGATGCTGTGGTGTGAGGATGTGGTGCTTGCAGTTTCTGGGGCCATTTTGTGGCCTTGTGAGTATTTATTAAGCACCTTCTGTGTGCAGGCAGGGCCCTGAACCAGTGTGGAGCTTGCAGATGAATTGTTGGGAAGCAGAGTGGGGGGCCAGTGAGAAGATGTGCAGTCTCTCTGGGCCTCTCAGTTACATGAGCCAATAAAGTTCTACTTTTCTTGAGGCAATTTGAAGTTTGAGTTGGGTTTTCTGCCTCACACAACTGGAAAAACAACAATAACAGCAAACAATGGATACCACCTCCGTTGGAATGAGAAATGGAATATTTCCTGCCATATCAGTAAACAAAGAATGTCACAGTCATCAACAGCTGCAGACCTGCAGCCCTCCAATGTGAGCCGGTGAGCCCTGAGGAAACTCAGGAAGGAAAGAATACCTGCCACCTAGCAGCCATCAGACTGCAGCCACTCCCTAAGGTGAGCCTTGAAGAAACTCACGATATGAAAACACATGATACTGGCCCCAGATAGCTGAGGTGCATATCAAAGGAACGATTTCAGTGAGCCCAGACTCTTGCATCTTCCCATATACAGAAAAGCACTAAATTCCTTAACTTGGGATATCTGGTTTTCTTCAATTTAACAATAATCTTTTGATGTTCTGACTACCTGCCCTTTGTTGCAAAACTCCTGTATATCTTGGCTTCCCCCTCACTTCCTGGGAGCAGTTATCAGGGTTCCTTGAGATGCTGTCTCCCGGTGTGAGGTGTGAAGTCCTAAAAATTCCCACCGAATAAAACATAACCCTCACCTTTTAGGTTGTGCATATTTTTAAAGTCGACAGGAACCAGCAACTTCACTGTTGTTTCAATCTCAGGCCAGTTGTAGTCAGTGCTCTTGATCTAAAGAGGTCCCGGGGAAACAGTGGGAACAATTAGAAAGACCATCCCCAGGGTGGGGATGAACGTATAGAGGGCTGAAAAAAGTCACCTTTGGGTACTGGCCTTTGTCTCCAGTTCCTGGCACAGAGTTCCTAAAACCCTTGGAATTTCCTGAGTGATAGGAGTATCTTTTGCTATTCATAACAAAACGCTCCTTTATATCTCTGGTGTGTTTTCTCTGACACCACACAGTTCTTTTCGTGCCCAACCATTCAATTCAGTTCTGACACAAGCCCCTTTAGATCACACCTGAGTTCGTGCTAATGCATGACTTAGGGTGGCACCCTTAGTCAGCCTCAGGGTAGGGCTGGTCACCGGAAGGACCAAGTAATTAGAGGGTGGGAACTTTCAGCCCCACCACTGACCTCCTGGGAGGGGAGAGAGGCTAGAGATTGACTCCTATAAAAACGCTTGAACACTTTGATTCAGAGAGATTCTGGGTTGGTGAGCACATCAAGTGCTGGGAGGGTGGTGCTCCCAGAGAGCATGGCAGCTCTGCACACTCTTCCCCATGCCTCGCCCTATGCATCTCTTCCATTTGGCTACTTCTGAACTGTCCTTCATAATAAACTGGTGAACTTAAGTGTTTTTTTAAGTTCTGTGAGCTGTTCCACAACCTGTCAAAACTGAGGGAGTCATGGGAACACCGGATTTATAGCCAGTCAGTCAGAAGTTCAGGTGAGACTTACGAACTCCAGGTGGATAGTGTCAGAATTGAACTGAATATCCGGGCACACGGTTGGTGTCCAAAGAATTGGAGAATTGTGTGATGTCAGAGAAAACACACCAGAGACATAAGAGAGAGTTCATTATAATCTTTCCCTTCACTGCTTTCTAATTCTTAGTAAATTAACCCAGTAAAGAAAACATGAAATGAATAACTAGCAGTTTGCAGTCTGCTCGTGAGATCAGAAATTGAATTCAGGGATGTCCCAGGAAGCACACTCACTTCTGGTTTCTCTTCCCCAGAGAAACCAAGGTGGGCAAGCTGCCAGCCTCCTGAATAAAGCAGCCTTTCCTCTCCAACCAATTCGTGATTCTTGAGCACTGGCTTTTGTGAGCAATAAGACCTGAGTTCAGTAACAATATTTTATGGCAAGACCAGGAAAATTTAAACATAGGAACATTCTCTCTGCCCTTTGGCCCCCTCTCTCCCCTCGGCTGTTGTGTATCTGCGTTAGGCATCCACCAAACCTCCCCATTGGCAGAAATACCTGCTCAACTATAGAGAGCAATATTCTCCTAAGCACCGAGAAGACAACTCCTTAAAAAATAACATTCCTTCCTGATCTTGTAAAGGGGTCATCAGGACTCACAACTGTGTACTTACAGACCTGGATTGTGCAAACTATCTACGCCATTTACTGTACAACTCTCTGTCTCAAAAACCTATATAGGGCTTCCCTGGTGGCGCAGTGGTTGAGAGTCCGCCTGCCGATGCAGGGGACGCAGGTTCGTGCCCCGGTCCGGGAAGATCCCACATGCCGTGGAGAGGCCGGGCCCGTGAGCCATGGCCGCTGAGCCTGTGCGTCCGGAGCCTGTGCTCTGCAACGGGAGAGGCCACAACAGTGAGAGGCCCGCATACTGCAAAACAAACCAACAAACAGCAACAAAAAAAAAACCTATATAACTGTGCTTTGCCTCCAAGGGACGGAAGAGTTCTCAGAGCTTTCTGATGAGTTTTTTCATCGATACAAGCCTTCTCCCTAGCAGTTTACATTTGGGTCTGTTGATGAATGAAGTGGAACAGACCTCAAAAGTGACCAGGTGGGGACTTACCTGGTGGTGCAGTGGTTAAGAATCCACCTGCCAATGCAGCGGACACGGGTTTGATCCCTGGTCCGGGAAGATCCCACGTGCCGCGGAACAACTAAGCCCATGCACCATAACTACTGAGCCTGAGCTCTAGAGCCCGCGAGCCACAACCACTGAGCCCACGTGCTGCAACTACTGAAGCCCGTGTGCCTAGAGCCCGTGCTCCACAACAAGAGAAGCCACCACAATAATTCTGCACACCACAACGAAGAGTAGCCCCTGCTCACTGCAACCAGAGAAAGCCCGCACGCAGCAACGAAGACCCAACGCAGACAAAAATTAACTAGCTAATTAATTAGTTAATTTTTAAAAAGTGACCAGGTGGTGGAATGGAAAGGTGAGTGGACACAGTTAAACCTACGATCACTCAAGGAAAGGAATAGACTACACTAAACGAGCTATGTATGTGTGTGTGTGAAGAACCATGTCAGTCAGCAAGCATTACTGAGCACTTCCTCTGTGCACGCAAAGCCCTAAACCAGCCCTAGAACAGGAACTCAGAAGGAGAGGAAGGCGGTGGAAGACACAGTTCTGAGCCACAGGTGTGAGTCCTTGGTTCTCAACAGTCATTAAACTCTAGTCTTCAGTGGCCAGTTCATCATGGAAACGCTCTTAAGCATCACTGGGTTTAAGTGAGAAGCACTTAGGCAGAGTCACTCAAATCAGACTGGAGATGCTGCATTTGGAAATTCTCCAGAGTCTATTAGGAGGCTAGCTGTCTGATTCTTTAGGGAGCAAAAGACCTCACTGGAGGGTGGTTTTTAATCACCTGAAAATATGAGAAGAGGTAAAGGGAAATGCTTCATAAGAAATGACACCTAATTACCAATTTCCCATTCCAGTTCCAGGCCCTACAGGCAAAGTCCTTCTGGACATCTAGTCTACCCTCCACCTTCAAATGCAAGGCACACACACACACACCAACACAGAGGTTGACTCAAGGCCTTTTTCTCAGCTTCCTCACGAGCCCTGAAAGAGCAGAAAATGAGCTCTGCGTTGTGATGCTCCATCTCCCACTCCTGGTTAGTTATTCCGGAGCTGCTGATGGGTGACACTTGCCTTGGCATTACGGCGACTTTCAATATCCTGAAGTGTAGAACTCGGGGAGGGAGCCCTCTGCACGGAATGACAACGCGTATTAAAAAAAGGAAAAAGAGCAGAGCTGCTGCTTGGAAAATAGGGATGCATCTTTGATGAGAAAGCACCTTGCAGATGAGACTCTCAGAAAAACAATTTTTGAGGCAAGTGTTTCTGAGAAATTGTACCTGTAGACAGGCAACTATTTTGCCAAAAGACACCACAGTAGTGTCTGATTATGAAGGAATGAAGGGACGAAAAGGGAACAGGGAACTTTTCATCTCATCTGGATACACACGCTGCTCACCTTAGGGAATAGACGTGTTCCTGAAAAGTTAACTGCAAATTGGAAATTTTATAACCTAAATCATGCTTTTTCCAATACCATCCTTGAAAAAAAGGGGTCCACAGAATATTTTAAGCTCTAGGATGTAATAAGACCACGGCTAAAACCTTTTAACATGATCACTTTTATAGCTAAAACTGACCATTTTCTATATTAAAAAAGTTACATTTCAAAAAAGCTGAAAGACATGCAGTAAAATAGCTAGGGTTATTTCTCTCTACGGTACGATCGTTTCCATGTCAACCACCATTTCCTAGGTAGGTTCTAAGTTTGGGGCACCAAGTGAGGCATTTTCACATGATATCTAATTTAATTCCCACAATGGTTCTGTGAGCTAGATCATTATTTCCATTTTTTTAATGTAATAATAAAGTTTAGGGAGATTAAGTAACTTACCCATGCTCGTGAAATGCAAGTGGCAAAGTTGGGATTCAAACCAGGTCTGGATGTCCCTAGGTTTGGTATATTTCCCCTCCACCTCAGATACCTGGTTTAAAGGTCTTAAGTAAGAAACCAAACAAGCAATACCCCCAATGTAAACAACCTCAGCTGCTACATGAAACAGAACACGGTCCCAGATTCTAACACGTTCTTCTCTCCAGAGTCCTTCAGGGAGGTGAGACACCAGTCACGCCTTTTGCCATTCAGATGTCTTTACCAAACCATTGATGGAATTTGTTGGCTTTCAAAACAGCATGGGCGAGGCTAAATGGGTGACGAAGACCCCACCGCTCAGAGCTCAACTGGAAACGAACAAGAGTGAAGCCCATCCATGGAGCATGTGTCGGGCATGAAAGGGTTCAACCACCGAAAACCCCCAAGGCCTGCAGAGTCTGGGGAGCCCAAGCTAGGGGAGCAATTACTGGCTTTGCATGTTGATTTTCTAAGGATGCCTGTGCTCCTGTTTCACAGCTGTGTGGAAGCTGGCCTCCAAGACAGCCCCTAGTGGTCCCCTTCATGGAGTTCTCACCCTTGTGGCCCCTCCCACACTGTACTGAAGTGGTCCCTGTGGCCACTAGCTCATGGCATGTCAGTTCTGGTATTAGTTATGAGACTACAGTGCCCATCTCAGATCGCTCTCTCTCTCTCTCAAAACGCTCTCTGGGAGGGAGACAATTGCCATTGGTGAGGACACTCAGGCTGCCTGGAGAGAGCTTTGCAACACGGCAAAGAGCTCGATGCCGGAAACTCAGCCTCTGTGCACCGGTGCTGAACTGAATCCAGGAGACAGAGCTTGGAGTGAAATAGAATAGGCTTATTGCTTTGTCAGGCAAAGGGGGACACAGTGGGCTCATGCTCTCAAAAACTGCATGTCCCAACTTGGAGGGATTGGTGAGGAGTGTTATAGGAATGGTTCAAGGGTGGGGTTGCTAATAAGGGTCAGGGTGTGCGCAGGGTCTGCATTCCTTTAATCTGGTCTCAGGTGGTCTGATGAGCTGTGTTTCTCAAGGTTAGCAAACTACGACCTTCTCTCTCGAATGAAGAATGCTTCATTAAGGAGTTCATCTTCCAGTTGTTGGGGGTTTTAGTTCTGTGGAAGAGCTCAAAGATATTGTCATGTGTATCCCTTTGAGGAGGAAAAAATCCCCTCCCTTCCCTGATTAGCAACTGTTCAAATCTGCCCTTTGGAACTCAGGGAAGGTCATGGAGGCTGGAGTCTATTCCCTACAATCAAGAAACAGGGGACACAGAAAGGCTTCCATGCCCAGCAGCCCCACAGGGTCCTGCTTGGTTTCAAGCTGAGGTCTCCTACCAACGGTCAACAAGCACGGAAGTGAGCTTGCACGTGGGTTCTCCAGCCCCAGATGACCTCAGCCCCATCCCACACGGCGACTGCAACCCCCAGAAAGATCTTGAGTCAGAACCACCCAGCAGAGCCACTCCCAGATTCCTGACCCACAGAACCTGTGAGATAATAAGAGTTTGTTGTTTTAAGCTGCCAGGTTTGGGGGTAATTTGTTATGCAGAAATAGAAAACTCGTATAAGTTGTTTCCTTTTCAAAGCTTCCTCACTGTGGACATTGAACCTTACCTGGCCAGGTGGTACCCACACTTGACAATTTCTCTCCTCCTTCCTCAGGCTCCTTTTACCCTCTTGGCCCTTTATTTTGAACAACTTCATTAAGGCAGTGAATCTCAACTCAGGGCCACTGCAATTAACCAGTGTACTACTTCAAGGGACAGTAGCTTATGTGAATGGTGGTCCCTGGAAGTGTGGGGTATACAGCTTGGTGTGGTATCCCTACCCACACTCCACCAGAAAAAGTGCCCGTCCTGTTGGATGGAGCAAATGGGGCAATTCCTCCAAAGATTACAGATGAGAGGGGTGGTGATAAAGTGATTCCTTTCCACTGGGGCTGGCGGACCCATCTTGAGGCTGTGGGCAAAGCCCAAGGATTTAGGTCACCATCTTTCTTCCCACCACCATGATGGGGTGGTGACCATGAGCTTGGATGCTGGAGTGGCACAGACAGGTCCACTTCCAACTGTCCGTGATATTAGCTGGGCAACTCAGCACGTGGCTTCACCTCCCTCTAGGACTCCGATTTCTCAGCTGTCAAATGGGAATAAAAATGACACACCCCCTCAGGGAGTGGCTGGAGGTTACAGTGAGTTCACATACGTAGCGTACCCAGTTCAGTGTCTGATGCCTAAACAACAGCAATTATTATTATCTTTTGGTTCCCCCAGATGAGCCCCGCATCCTGCTTTTTACATAGCAGACACTCAATAAGGATTTCTTGAATTAATTGAAGGAAAGTCTTCATTTCTCCGAGAAGGGGACAGCCCTCTAGTTCTGGGTAAATCAACAACCGACAATAATGATAATGATTATGATCAAGTCACACTTTTAACTGAATAATACAAAGCGTACGGTACAATTTGAACCCTTTGTCTCACAAACCACAGCCTTAATCAGGTCACTTTTTTCCACACTGGAGAAATTTCAGAAGAAAAGAAACCACGTCCTTTGGCAAAATACAGAGTCAGAGGCAGCAGCTGTGCGGCTCCAGATGCCCTTGGAGGGCTCTGGATAATTCTAACCTGAAGATGCGCATGCAAATATTTAGTCAATAACTTAAGTCTGACTTAAATCGAGCTGCTAAGTGCCCCAAAGCTATAAACATCCCTACCTGGATGCTTGGCCCTCCCTCTGTCCCCAGGATTACATCCGCAAGGCTCCAAGTGGGAGAGAAAATGCCAGTCATTCCTTCTCAGGCTTCAGGACACATGTTGGATCAGCCACTTACGTCAGAGGGGAATTCACTCCCCCTGCTCTGGTCTAGAATTTCGCAGCTCCTCAGTGGCAGGAAGGATGGGCCACATACTGGACACACAGCGGTGCTTGTGTGGCAGTGGAGGGAGAAGCCTTGCCTGGGGCTGCGCAAGAGAGTTTAGTAAACTATATATAAAATCGAAAATCAGCAGGGACCTACTGTATAGCACAGGGAACTACACTCCATATCTTGTAATAACCTATAATGGAAGAGAATGTAAAAAAAAGAATATGTATATTTACATATATATGTATAACTGAATCACTTTGCTGTACACCTGAAACTAACACAATGTTGTAAATCAACGATATTTCAATAAAACTTTGAAAAGAGAAGAGAACTGCCCAGGTCTTGGGGGCCCAGCTCCCATGCCCACCTCCTCCCCTGCCCCATCAGGCTCACACTCACCCACCCTCCCTCCTGCAAAGGTGCCCCAGCGCCCCCAGGGCCATCTCTGCACAGGCACACAGCCAGCTGTGCACAGGTGGTGTGAACAGGAGGAGACGGACAGCAAGCACGGGAGAACTAAACTATAAGGTCACTGCAGACAGGGATGGTATTGTGGGGAGAGCAAGGGAGACCAGGTAGGGCTGCTTTGGGCAGGTGCCCAGGGGAAGAGCCCTCTGAGGAGGTGACATCTGAGCTGAAAAGACCTGGGTGACTCAAGGAGCCAGACGTGCAAAGACCGAGGTCTAGGCAGAGGCAGGGCCGGCCATGTCATTCTCAGGGTCCTGGGCTTGAAATGAAAATGTGGGATCCCGTTCAACACGTATTAAGAATTTCACGTTGGTGACAATGGGGCATTAAACCAAGAGGGAGGCCCCTCCAAGTTCAGGGTCCTGTGTGACTACATGGGTCGTATGCCCACTAAGCAGGCCCTGGGTAGAAGGAATAGTCAGCCTGAGAGCCCTAAGGCTTGGCTGGTCTTGGAGAGTTCCAGAGTTAGAAAGAAGGCCAGTGTTATTTACAATAGCCAGGACATGGAAGCTACCTAAATGCCCATCGACAGACGAATGGATAAAGAGTATGTGGCACATATATACAATGGAATATTACTCAGCCATAAAAAGGAACGAAATTGGGTCATTTGTAGAGACATGGATGGATCTAGAGACTGATATACAGAGTGAAGTACGTCAGAAAGAGAAAAACAAGTATCGTATATTAATGCATATATGTGGAACCTAGAAAAATGGTACAGATGAACCAGTTTGCAGGGCAGAAATTGAGACACAGATGTAGAGAACAAACGTATGGACACCAAGGGAAGAAAGTGGCCGGGGTGGGGGGAGGGTGGTGGTGTGATGAATTGGGCGATTGGGATTGACATGTATACACTAACATGTATAAAATGGATAATTAATAAGAACCTGTTGCATAAAAAATAAATAAAATTCAAAAAAAAAAACAACAACAAAAAAGAAAGGCGGCCAGTGTGTCTGGAGGGCAGAAGAGGGTCAGAGGGTATGCAGGGAGGGGACCCCTGAGAAAGATGTGACCAGAGCCTTTGCACAAGGGAGGGATTGGATCTGATTAATATTTTTAAAGATCCTACAGGCCACTGGGGAGAGGCTGGTGTGTGGCGGGTCTGAGGGGAAGATGGGAGCCAGGTTAGAAGGCAGAGACGGCGGTGGTGGAGACAGACGGCCCCAGACTGGCCGCAGGGCCTGACGGTGCTGTCTCAGGCCGGCACTCATCCCCTCCCCTGGGCCTGGACGCTCCGAGTGCCCTGCACACTCACACTCATCCCTTAACTCTGTCTCAAACCTCCACACCCAGCCCCGTCGGTGTAGCCCGGCCTGCAGCCTGGCCCTGCCTGTGCCCAGCACCCACCTCCCCGCCGGGACCAGGAAATCTTTCGTGTTTCCGGTGTCTTGCAGAGTGCCTGGCCCGTGCTGGTTTGTGCTCAGTAGCTAGTTGTCCAGTGAGTGAATGAACTTATTAACGCATTTTAGAAAAATAAAAAGGGCCCTGCTCCAACCAGGCAAATCTGAACCTAGACCTTGACCTGAAAAAGAGGGCTTCGATTTCCAAACCCAGCGCATTTCCCTCTCATTAGATGTTAAAAAAAAAAAAAAAAGAAAGAAAGAAAGAGGAGAAGCTGACACCCGAGGCTGTGGCACCCAAATTACAGCCTCCGACTATTGTTTATGCTATATTTGTCTTGTCTCCAGGCGTCATCCTGGGGGACAGGGCTTAACATGCCAAACGGTCCCTCTGGCTGCGGCACCCCCAGGAGGAATGTTGCCCTACTGCGCCCTCTGGTGGCGAGGGTGGACACTGCATATGTCCCAAGCGGTTTTTCCAAAGACTGCAGGAAGAACAGGATGGTTTTGATGATGAAGACTTAGAAGGAGAGGTGAGCTGCCGGAGAGGCTTGGGAGCTGAGGTCCTCTTGGGCTGGTGGTCTTCATTAACCTGGGATGTTACTTATCCTGGGTCGTCCCCCAGTCTCAGGGTTGCCAGACTGTACCAAAGCTGGAGGACAGTTCTGCTGGACAGGGGATGGCAGCCTTTGCCAGAGGAGGACAGACACACTGAGCTTCTACATGGCTTTTTATGGTCCCTTCACAGAGCTGTTTTATTTACCTGCTGCATGGATGAGGTCTAAGAAAAACCCATATCCACCATGTAATTTGGAGCTAAGTACATGATGGATGCCCAGAGATTTAAAATTAGCCAAGTAAACTTAATACCGGGGCATTATGCTTGCTTTCAAGCGCCTGGATGTCTGTTAGGGAGGCATCACTTGGGAAGGACTCTTGATAAAATAATCAGATTCTATTCTCCCTAGAAAGTAAAAAAAGGGACCCACTCTGAAGGGGACCAGTTGTCCCAAATGTCCTCCAACTAAAGCAATGAGTAGAGCTGGTAGTGCATGTGGGATTATTTTGCGGTTTGCACAAATTAAAGTGAGGTTTCTGGTGATTTCCAAAAGGCAAATCTACCTTTGCTATTTTATAAACACATCCCACTCAGCTTTCAAAACTGAGTGTCTCCCCACTCTATGGTAGGAGGGATGGTAGGTGGGGTGGGGCAATGAAGAGGCTCGACCCTTGACACCTCCTACAAGTTAATGATAAGAAAAGGGATGGCATCAGTTCACATTAAAAGCTAGCATATGAGGGAATGCTTATCCGTCTGCTCTTGCATTATTTCATTTATTTCTTACGACCTCATGAGGTAGATATTATTATCTCCACTTACTTAAATGAAGAGGCGAGGCTTAGCCTGGTTAAGTGACGTGCCCGTGATCACGCAAGAGGAAGTAATGGCAGAGTCAGGATTTAAATTCAGGTCTGCAGGACGGATGGGCAAGCATCCTGCACTATTTTCTCCCAGAGTAGAGTGGAGCCCACCAGCCTACCAGTTACACCTCAGATCCTGCCTTCTGTTGGAACCGTAGGGAGTCAATCAATCACACCCTTTACTGCCCTTTAAAGTGTGCAAGCGATTGAGAAATAGATGGTCTTCGTATCTGTTGCTTGTATCAAGCTACCCCAGAGTGTAGCAGCTCCAAACAACAGCGACCATGCATTACGTCACGGTTTCTGAGGGTCAGGCATCTGGGAGTGGATTAGCTGAGTGACTACAATGCAGGGTTTCTTATGACGTTGCAGTCAGGAGGTCAGCCAGGGATATGGTCGGCTTAAAGCTCAGTTGAGGCTGGAAGATTTGCATCTAAGCTCACTCGCTTGGTGTTGGCAGAAGGCCTCATTCCTTGCCATGTGGGCTTCTCCCTAGGGACACTCATGATATGAATGGTGGCTTCCCTTAGAACAAGTGATGGGGAATTAGAGGGCTCAGAAATGACATACTATTATTTTTACCATACGCTTATGGTCGCAGAGACTACCCTGATACACTATGGCACTATACCAGGGACCACCACCATCATCATCTAGCATGTGACAAGCAGGGTACTAATTCCTTCACAGGAATGACCCCATTCCATCCCCACAACCCTCTGCAGCAGGTACTGTAACTATCTACATTTAATGGGAAAGGCAAGTTAGCCTTAGAGAAGTTAATGTGCTCACGGTCACATACTTAAAGGTGGCAGAGGTGGGAACTGGAGCAAGCATTCTGACTCCACAGCCTTGCTTTTAAATCTCATGCCAGAGAGGCCATTCAGTCAATATTTGTTGAAAGAGATTAACTCAAAAATAACTTTTGACTTACAAAAAGAAAAGAAAGCCTAAATAAGTAAAGTTGTTGGACCACAGCATGTTCTAGAGAAAACCTGATGCCCACAGTGCTTTTTCCAGGTCTTAGGAATAAACTTAACGTTGAAAAAGTGATAGCATCTTGCAAAATAATTAGTTTCCAGGAGGCAGAAGCATAGGCCAGGACGTGGCTTCCATTTCAGTGTAGAGCTGCTTCTCACTCCCACCCACTTCTGTAGATGCTGCTTCCGTGGTTAAAACAAGGGCTGTCCATGAGATCTGAGCAAAGCAGGAGTAGGTGAGAACTTTGCTCCCCTAAATGACCACTGGAGGCTAGCGCAGTGGTCATTGCAGATGGCTTGTTGGCTGTGAGCACCAGGAAATGGGGATGGGTTCATGCTGCACTTCCCGAGAAACAGAAACCCAGAGTTTGTTTGCTTATGAGACAAACAAATGAAAGGCCAAGAGACAAGACACTTAGAGACTTAGTGCTTCCACTTGAATTGTTGGTCTGTCTGGGAGCAACTGCCCACTTGCTGTTACCCACTGGTGTCTTGCATGCCTCTTGGGCCGCCCCTAGTCCCCACCAGCTGTGTCCATCTGGCTACACCAACTCATTTAAATGTCTTAACCCAACCAGAGACTAGAGTTCACCAATGGCCATGAAAGCACCAATTATGCGTAAGACACAGGGCAGGGCTTATGGGGAAACAAGGTCTCGTGAGAGACATGGGGAGACAAGGCCTCCTTGGGGGAGATAAAGGGGAGATAAAATCTCATGGGGAGACAACGAGGTATAAGGGAACACTTACCCTGTGGGGAGTTGATTTGGGGTTTTCATTTGCCTTCAAGGTGCTTGCTTCAGTCTTGGGGTGATTTAGGGGTCATGGCACAGAATAAAAGGGTGATTAGCAAGAGAGAGGCTAAGAGGCATTGGCCACAAGGCTTTAGTCCTTCAGAGGAAGGAGGGGGCGCTTGGGGCTGGGCTGAGGAGGGATGCTTTCAGGGGGGACATGGGATCTGAGGAATTGGGAAGATATAGCCCAGTGTTCCCCAACCCTCATTCTCACATGATTTTGGCAATATTTGGCTATAGCCTGTACTATTTTTTTTTTAATATTTATTTATTTATTTATTTTTGGCTGTGTTGGGTCTTCGTTGCTGTGCACAGGCTTTCTCTAGTTGCGGCAAGCGGGGGCCGCTCTTCATTGCGGTGCGCGGGCCTCTCACTATCGCGGCCTCTCTTGTTGCGGAGCACAGGCTCCAGACGCGCAGGCTCAGTAGTTGTGGCTCACGGGCTTGGTTGCTCCGCGGCACGTGGGATCTTCCCAGACCAGGGCTCGAACCCGTGTCCCCTGCATTGGCAGGCAGATTCTCAACCACTGCGCCACCAGGGAAGCCCCTAGCCCGTACTATTATTTATTTGAGATTTTCTTTAAATTGAATAATTTTTTCACATATAAATAGATTCCTCTTTAAGGGGAACTTTAAATCACCGTAGTAAATGGAAATCCGGTAGCACTTTCCATCATAGAATGTAGCCATAAGCTGGAGGCAATGAAAATTAATCATAGTATTAAATTCTAGCCAGACACTATTGTTGGTGAAGTCTCTGACTCTTAACAGGTGTTACAGAGGCATTAAAGACGCAAGAACACTTAATTCACACTTTCTCCATGATATAATCTGAAGATTAGAAATGAACAGAATTCCTCTTGCAGGAGTATGGCAGATCAGGTCCTCCAAAGACCCCTCCCACTATACTGTAACTAGACCCTAGCAAGATTACAATAAGCATTCTTTTATGATTGCTATGTTTGTGTGAAAACGAGGACAATCTCCAAGGTTGGTGGGGGGATAGAAGAGAATACTAAAAAGACGGTAGAATGGGAATAGTCAGCAAATGTGACAGTGAGAGATGGCATGAGTACCAGCCCTGGAATCAGGGCCCTCAGCCTTGAGCCCTCTGCAAGATGGGAGAAATAAAACTGAGGCTCCTGCTATAAGCCCTGATTCTTTGAATGGAGCCCAAGGTGCCCGCCCAATGTGGTAACAGCTCAGCTACTGAATAAAAGCAAACATAAATCGTCCCTGGAGGAAAGCATCGCCAATTTAGGCTCTCAGGATCCCTACAGATTATGTTCGACCAAATATAAACTCACCATAAAAAATTGCCAAGTACTCAAGGAAACAAGCTGCATGGAGTGAGATGAGCGGAATTAACAAGACACGAATTTAAAATCATATGAATTTCTGGTATTGGAATTGTAAGATAGAAAATATAAAGTATGAAGTGTTTATAGAAAAAGCTATGTTATTAAAAAATGAACAAAGAACAGTAAACTATAAACATTGACCAGGAAAAAGAACCAAATAGAACTTTTAGAAATGAAAAATATACTCACGGAAACTCAATGGATCTGTTTAGCTGCAGATTAGACAGATAGTGGGTGAACAGAAGAATAGATGTGAAGAGAGAATCCAGAATACAAAACAGAGACAGGGAGGAAGAAAGTGTCAAAGATAAAAAAGTTATGAGAAAGTCTTAGATAAAGTCAATTCAATCAGTTAATGTGGGTAAAGAACTTAGAATACTGCCTGGCAATTAATATGAACAAAGACAAATATTGGTTCTTCAAAAAGATCTATAGGGCTTCCCTGGTGGCGCAGTGGTTGAGAGTCCACCTGCCAATGCAGGGGATGCGCGTTCGTGCCCCGGTCCGGGAAGATCCCACATGCCGCGGAGCAGCTGGGCCCGTGAGCCATGGCCGCTGAGCCTGCGCTATAAAAATTTAAGATCTCTGGAAAATGAATCAAGGGAAAAAAAAGACTGCCCAAATAAACAAGATCTGGCATAGGAAAAGAAACTGCAGATGTAGCTGAGATTAAGAAAATAATGAGAGTATACTATAAACATTATGCCAATTAACTGGAAAATGTACATGAAATAGACAAGTTCACAGAATATATAACTTACCAAAACCGACCAAAGGAGATATAGAAAATTGAACAATCATATAATTATTATGGATATAGAAGTTTGAAATAATAGTTTAAAATGACCCAAAGAGAATACAGCAGTCCTAGAGACATTTACAAGTGAATCCTACCAAACTTGCAAAGATTATTGGAGGGAACATTTCCCAATTTATTCTATTAGACAAAGTTTTGGCATTAAAGCCAGGCAAGAATAATGCTAAAAAGGAAAATTATAGGTCAATTTCACTCAGGAACATTGATGCAAAAATTGTAAACCAAATATTACCAAATTCAATCAACAATCTACGAGAAAAGTAAGAAAGACCAAGTTGGATGTAATCTAAAAATACAAGGGTAGTTTAACATGAGAAAAAATTATAAGCACAATTAGTCACCTTAACAAATTAAAGGATAGAATCACATGATCATCTTAATAGAGGCCAAGAAAATCATTTGAAAAAGTTAATACCTATTCATTAATAAAGTTAATACCTATTCATTAATAAAGTTAATACCTATTCATTAATAAAAACTCTCAGCAGATTAGGAATAGGAGGGAATTACCAACAGCAAGCATCATTCTAAGTGCAGAAACATTCTCTTTGAAATCAAGAGCCAGACAAGGAGGCCCACCCTTCCTATTCTTATTTAACATTGGACTGAAGGTACTAGTCAGGGCAATAACACAAGGAAAAGGAACAAGAGTTTAAGGATTAGGAAACAAAGTGTCTGTATTTCAAGATAACATGATTATCTATAAAGAGATAACCCAAAAGATTTTCAGACCTAATTATTAGATTTAATAAAATAGTTTAGCAAAGTGACTGAAAATGAGATCAATATACAAAAATCAATTGTATTTTTATACACAAGCAACAAATGAAAACATTAATTTTTAAAAAGGTGTTATTTACAATAGTAACAAAATAGAAGGTACACAGGAAAAAATATAACAAAGATGAGAAAGAAGTTGATAGAGAAAAATTTTTAACTTTTTTGAAAGACATTCTTTAAACACTAAATTAGTACTATATTAAAAAGATATTATCTCCACATTAATCTATAGACCCCATGTAATTTCAGTCATAATCCCAAAAGGTTTGTCAGGGCTTACTTTCTTTTTTTGAGAAATTTGAGAAGCTGATTCCAAAATGTGACGCTGAATCCAAAATGATTCCAAGTTGATTCCAAATTTGAAAGAAGTGTGATGGTCCTAAAATAGTCTAGAGCTTTTCTCAACTGAGTTATTCCTCTGAACTGCAGAACACAGAAGATGATTTTAGTTGTTATTTTCTCCGTTGTCTCAGGGATGGCAGTAACTAGTACCACCCTAGATGCCTAGGAGATAAATAATTCTTTATGTACAATAAGTGCTTCAGGGCATTAGAGTGAAGAAAGGCTGGCTGGAAGGTGAGGGTGGAGGAATTTGCCTAATTCCATATCAAGACTCATTACAAAATTATAGTAATTAAGATAGTGTGATGTTGAAGCAATTACAGACATAATAATCAATGCAGCAAAACAGACTCCCAATTATTCGCAAACTCGATAGATGAAGAGGAGATGTAGCAGTTCTATGAGGATAGATCATGCAACAGATACTCAGACAACTGGTTATCCATCTGGGGTAGGAGTGGGGTTGAATCCTTACCTCACACCTTACACAAAATCAACTCCAAGTGGATTAACAACTTAAATGTGAAAGGTAAATTTGTTACACTTCAGAAAAACTTGTGAAAGAATATTTTTTATGACCTTGGGGTAAGGAAAGATTTTTTTACATAGACTTAAAGAAAAACTTAACACACTGAGTTACATAAAAATTAATAAATTCTGTTCATCAAAAGACACCATAAAGAAAAAGAAGCCATGAATTGGGGGGTATATTGCACACATATAACCACAAAGGATTGGTAGCACATAAAGGATATATATATATGTTAAATTCCTACAAATCAATAAGAAAAGACAAATAGCCTAATAACAAAACAGGCAAAAGGATCCAAGCAGGTCTTACACAGAAGAGAAAATGTATTTGATGGATTAAAATATGGACTGATAATCCGCCTCGTTAGTAATCAGGTACTAACTTGCGTACAGTACCCTAATGAACTGTGTTATTTTACACCAGACTCCAGAACCAGGCTGGCTCCTCCAAGGCATGGGAAGGCAACAATTTCTCCAGGCCTCAGTTTCTTCTCTGTAAAATAGGACACTAACCCAGTAAAACCTTATTGAAAATTGGCTCCCACCATCCACCCAGCCTGTTTTCATTCCACCAACCTTATAATAATGCCACCTAATATCTTAAACAATTGGGTTTTTTGGACCTCATTTATAGGATTAGGTGGAGTTTTACTGTAGTACCTATTTCATAAGGTTGTTGTGAGGATTGCATGAAAATTAGTAAATAGAAAATACAGAACAATGCCTGACACATAGTAAATATTATATAAGAATTAGCAAAAATAAAAAATTAGAAAAAAAGAATTAGCTATAGTGTCATTGAAAAGTTTGAAGTTAACAAGTGATGACAGATGGAGAGTAATGGCAACTCAGCTGTTGCTCAGGGTTGGGAGAAGGGTGTCAATTAGAACAAGGAATCACTTTGGGAAACAATTTAGAATTATCTCACAAAGTTAATGTCTTTGCTCATTCTGGCTACAGTAGCAAAATACCATAGATTGTGCGGCTTATAAACAACAGAAGGGTTTTCTTCACAGCCCTGGAGGCTGGGGCATCCAAGATCAAGGTGCAGATTCAGTGTCTGGTGAGATGGCTCTTTCCTTGTTGTCCTCTCTGGTATAAGGGCACTAATCCCATTCATGACCTAATCTTCTCCCAAATGCCCCACTTCCAAACACCATCACCTTGGGGGAATAGGTTTCAACATATGACTTTGGGGGAGACACAAACATTTAGCCAACAGCAGTTAAACATGTACTTGCAAACGCACTTTCCCTATAATCTAGTAATTCTGCTCTTAAATTTATACCTGTGTTTTTCAAACTTTAGTGGGTATCAAAACTCTCTGGAGGGCTTGTTAAAACCCAGATTACTGGGCTCCACTCTGAGAGTTTTCAGTTCAATAGGTCTGGTTTGGGGCCTGAGAATTTGCATTTCTAACAAGTTCCCAGGTGATGGTGATGCTGGTCTAGAGACCACACTTTGAGATGAACTGGTTTAGAGAAATTCTCAATTGCGGGCACCGAAAGACCTGTCCACGAGTGTTCATAGCAGCACCATTTATAACAGCAAAAAACTAAAAACCCAACCCAAATGTCCATCAACAGGAGGTAAAAAGTATACTGATAGTTCCACACAATGGAATATCACACAACAGTGCAAAACGGATGAACTATGCTACATGCAATAACAATGAATATTAACAATGTAATTTTGAATGAAAAAAAGAAATAAGTTAGAGAAAACTATACACTTTAGGAAACTTTTCTAGCTCATAAACAAGAAAATTAATCATTGTTTAGCTGCATATACATATGTGGCAAATCTGTTTTAAGAAAGTCAAGAGGAGAATAAATACAAAATTTGTGATCATGTTAGTTCTGCAAGTTGGCAAAGAGAAAATCCTATAGCATTGGTGATATTTTCGTTTTTAAGTTGTGTGATGAATTCACAGATATTAATTCACTATGGTGCTTTATAATTTATGCTTATGTTATATATGTTTTTCGCATGTGTCAATTATTAAATAGCTTTTTACAAAAGAAAATTTAAAAGAGAATAACTTTCTCCCTGTGTGATTATTATTTGATGTAATGGAAAACACTTTGCAGCAGAGGTCAAAACTTCTAACACTTCTTCGGAGGTAGGCGGAGAATGAGTTTTCCTTCATTTTTTATAGGTGTCCTCACTTTGATCTACATATCGGGATTAGAGGAACTGAAACACTCTAGTTATCACCAACACAGTCTCTTCTGGTTTGGAACAGTCCTCTAACATCTATCCGCGCTCTTTTGGGGAAATGCTCAATTTCTCTCTCCAAATAATATCTGGGTGCAGGGGAAGCTTTTGCATCTCATGGAGACAGTGGCTGTGGTTATTAAATATGATGTGAGTACTCTGGCTTTGTCCCCTTGGGCATCCTGCTTGCCTTTGGGCATTGACCTCTGTCCTTGCTGAATAGGCTGGTGATGTCATTGGTCCTTCTTGCTCTTAAGTCACAAGCTGGCGCCTGCTGTTGCTGCTGACCCTGACCTCTGCCATTTGTTCTGGTCATAAGGTCACTGCTGCCTGAGGTCTCCCAGGCCTGACCCAGGGTTCCGTCGAGACCACTGGTCCTCTTAGCATCTCTTTCCTTGGAGGACATGAGGGACTTCTCACTGTGGGGAGCCAGCTGTGTCATTTCAGGATCACCTACCTGGAACCTCTCTGGACAGCTCCCTCCACCACACTTCCTCTTCCTCGCCATGTTGCATGTTTCTGGAAGCAGAAGTTCAGCCCATATATTCTTGGGAGGGGCCCTCAACCTGTCTGGGGTTTCTGTTTTCTTCCCATCACCTGTGACCTTGGGCAGAGTCCCAAGGGACCCAAGCAGCAGCTGCTCTCCCCTCTTCTCCCTTCTGGGTGTCTTCTTTACTCTTTTTCTCACTTCAGAAATGTTCATCACTTTCTCCCTAGGCAAGAGCGGCCCAGGAGCTGCTGGGCACATGAGTCTGGAGCTTAAGTAGAGATCTGGCAGGAAACATAAATTTGAGAGTTGTCAGTACTTAAAAACCATAATTTTGATGAGAATGGTTTGCAAAAATATATGCCACTGGGTCATTTGAGACATTTTCAGTTTCTGGAAAGTATTTATTAAACAAATACTAGTTTGCCTGCTATTCTTTCACTTAGAGACACTTTGTTTAGTTGGATATACTCGAAAAACAGTCGGGAAAATAAAAACATTTCTCGTTTCAAGACACCTTTGCCAATATTTTTACATAAATTGATTTTTATCTGATCACGTGTTTTACATATATTTTCACAAAAACCCGTAGAGCGGCGAACTTTGCTCATTGAATCAATGGGAAAATTCTTCCAGGAAACCTAATCGTCAAAGCCAGCTCTCTATCAAATCAGTAAACCAAATCAGACATTCCTTCTGTCAAGAGTCTAACTGTATTTCAGTTCAAAATAATGTGTTGTTATACACCTTCTTGAGAATTCTGATTCTTCTTCTGAATTCTAATCCGAACATGAATATATACATCTGGCAGGAGCCTTGTCCATGGGTTTGCCTCCTACTTGAAACAAGGGGCCCTTGTTTCTCTTCGTTCTCCCTTTGCTTTGGTCTCTCAGGGCTTTCCCTCAGAGCCACGCGTCTGGGTTAAGAGCCAGAGTATGGAAGAGGCCAGGTCATAAAATTAAACTGTCATCACTCTGGCCACGTGAATTCAGAATAACCCAACGTGGGTCAAAATACCCCAATTCTAAAGCTAGATTTCACCCTTCACAGAAATATCCCTACGACAAGAAAAACACATAAAGCTCTTCCGTGGATTTATGGTGTTTTGCTCAGAGGAGGCTATGCAGAACCAACATTTGAAATTGTCCCTCACTTGGCCTTGGAAGGTTTTTACATCCTTTAGGCGATGCACCATTGTAGGATGAAGGAGGATTAAGAGATTCGTCTTCCTACAGCAAAGGGGAAGAAAAACAGTTGTGGAAGGGGAGGTAGATCCGTGTTAGGAAAGAGAACCCATGTGAGTTGCGAATCTGAAAACTGATACCCTTTAAACTTTCCTGCCTGTGTGTGTCCCCTTGGTCACTGCTACCTCCAGTGATGCGCTTCCCACTTGGAAGGCTGTTACTCTGCTCCATTGACTTATTTCTTTTCATAACCCTCAGCACAACCTCTGCAGACCTTATTTATTTCCTTATCTAGCATCTGTTTCCCCCACGGCATGTTAAGAGGCTCAGAAACAGCCATCTGGATGCCTTGCTCCCTGCCACATTCCTGGAGCCTAGGACACCGCCTGGTACACAGTCAGATGTTCAACAGATCGTTACTGAATGAAAGAATAAATAACGTGTGCCGTAGCTCCTTGCTGTTTTGCCAGTTATAAAAACGTGATCGGGTTCCCTGGCTCTGCTAAGGAAACAGCGAAATCCCTCCAGTAACATCTCCCAGAAACTCCCCTGGGCCTCTCACCTATCTCCAGGACCCCTTAAACGTGCTGCTCCAATATAAGAGAGTCCTTGCCCCGTCTGAAGGCAGCTGGGGACAGGGATGGGGGCACAGAGGCTCTGAATATTGGACTGCTAACATAAAAGCTGTTTGCTTCCAGCTTTATTAGCTTTTAAGCCTTTTCCTGTTTTCCTAGCATGGCCAAACCCACCTCTTGGCAGACACTAGAGTCCAGATTTTTGAATTAGATTCCTGAATGGTGATTAAAACAGATTTGGGACCTCAGCAAAAGAGATTCCAAACTACCAACAAAATCTGGGCTATTCCAAAGAAAGCGTGCCCAGGGGAGCGAGGCAGGGTGGGGTCTCGTCCCTTAGGCCTCTCGGCCTCATCTCTGGGGATGGCGCTCTGGGCACGGGATTCCAGGCTGGCAAAAGTTCTGTGGTGGGGTTGCTGCCATCACCAGGGACGTGGGCAGGAGCTGGCGGCGGAAAGGGTGAGTGAAGTTGCTAGAGTTCTCACTGACTCGCATGGACTTGCCACCAGCATTTTTACAAGGCCAGTTTCCACCCAGGGAAACAGAGAGAGAGAGACCGGGATGGATGTCTCTAAGGCCACCACCCTTCAAGGGAGCAGTAAGAGAAACACCAGCCTCCAGCCCTGTCCCTACTCGACTTCCCAGCCCCCCTCACGGAGACACATTCACTCAGATCGCTTGCCTAGCAGTGCCGAGTCTCCGTAACGAAGGGCCCTCTGAACACACCAATGAAAGGAGCTTTCTGTGTGTATCGGTCTGAATTTTAAAAAACAGCCATCTGCCCCAATGCTTGTCCATCCATTAAAACTCAGCGTTGATCAGGAAAAAAGAAAACAACAACAACAAGCGAACAAAATTCTGATTCTGTGCTCTCAACCCATTAAAGGAATCAGCGACCCTTTTCTCCCAACCATCCAACATACCTGAATTCACATCCACTGATCGATTCAGCCAGCTTTTTCTTTTGGGTGGGGGAGGGAGGAAGGGTGGTATATACATAAGCAATTTGTTGTTATTGCACTGGAAAACAAAATTACCAGTGGCCTGTGTAAGTGCTTTCTGCATTTCTCTGGTGCAGTGTAGAGTCAATATCAGATTCTGAGTAAGTAAAATGGGGCGTCTCACCTCCCAGGGAAGGGGATGTTCACCCCCCAGCCAGGTCAGAGCTCTCCGTCCTCCTGGAGTCTGTGGATCCCTCTCTGTGGCCAGCAGAGAGGCCCAAGGCTCCTCCAGGACGACAAAGTGCACAGAAGCCTGTTGAACCACAGAGCTGAATGTTTTCCTTATTGCTTCAAGCAACAGCTCCACGCTTTTAATAGACCAGGGAAAAACTGAACATCAAACCTCGCTCCTCGGCCCGAGACAGCCACAGCGTCCCACCTCGGCGACGAAGACTCAGCCTTCCTCTACCAAGATGAGGGCTAAGAGTGGAGAGGTTGATGGCATGTGTGTCCGTCAAGTGAAGACAGAGAGGGGACAACCAGCTCCAGGCAAATGTCACAGCTGCCACGGCTGGGCGTGCAGTGTTTCCTGAATGAGTGAATCAGTGAGTTACAACAGTGAATGAACGACAGCATAAATCCTGAGCTGCTGCTGGACCAAACGCAATTATGAACCAGATAAAACGTGTCTTTAGCATCCCAGAGCTTTCTATTTTGTGCCCCTTCTCCTTCTTGGCGATATCCAAGAAACTGGTCTCCTTGACATCTTAGCAAAACCTGCTCTTGGGAAAGGGAGAGAAAGCCATTCACAGCAAACTCTGCCAGACTGATAAGTGCCGCATGCCATCCTTCCTACGTATGCTTGCATTCTCAAAGGGATCGGGTTTCTAAAAGGGATTTAAGCTAAGGAATGAATACTGTTTATGGAACTTTAGCCCTCAGCCGTTTGCAGGGGGACAGGGGTATGGACCAAGATTTGGAGAGACGCCCCCAAGGCTTTTCCAGCATCCCAGAACCCTCACAAGCCACCTGTTCATTTTGTCTTTGCATAGTCAGGCTGGCTGGAGGTATATCGTGCGCTGTTGACTCAACCTCCAGGCTGAGCTGGGCTGGGATTCCTCGACGGTAAGGATCTTCTAGCCGTCCAGATAAAATCACAACTCTCCTTTCACAAATATTGATGGAGCACATAACAGAGGAGGATGAATGTATCAGCAAGCTCCTGGCTGCAGGGAGCTCAGGATATCCTCAAAGGGGGCAGAGAGACACCATAGCTTAGAGGACATTGGCTCAACCCTTTAACTACAGTCGGGGTGGAGTGAAGTGGCCCTAATGCTGGGAGGAGATCCAGCCAGGCAGGGGGACAGAGTAGGGGGTCTTCAAACTGTGAATGCACACAGCTTTCCCCAGGGGTATGCCAGCAAGGGATGGGTTTCTCAAATTCTCAAGCTTTGTAGGTTTTCCTCTAAAACTGCTGGAAGAAAGTGAAACCTTCATGATAACTCTTTGGCCACTTATAAAAGAGAAGCAGCTCCTCCTTCATCCTGAATTTTATTATGGACCATTTTTCTGGGGTGAAAAATTCTCTTTAGCCCCAGGGTACCAAGACGCACTGTCTTTCCCTGTTTTGCATACCTGCTGTTAAGAGCAGAACTTGGCCTACGCTGGGGTGTTCTGAACTCAGGATCAGGAGGTGTTAACAAGGGATTAGTTAACGTTCATGTGTTGACGTTGGGAAATGACATCGGGGCCTGCTCAGGTGACACACTGAGAAAACGCAACATCCTTCTGTGGTCATCCAGCCAAAAATGCACACCTGAACCTAATCATGAGGACAGATCAGACAAAGCCAAACTAAAGGACAGCCTACGAAGTAGCAAGCCTGTTACCTTCAAAAAGCATCAAGCTCAGGAAAGGTAAAGAGAGGCCGAAGCAGAGTTCTGAGACCTTCTGGAGACATGGCAGCCAAGAGGGATGTGAAGTCATGGATTAGATTCTGAAAAAAAGCAAATCTATAAAGGGCATTAATGGTACAATTGTTAAAATTTGAATACGGGCTGTGGATTAGACCACAGTACCCTTTTTTTGTGTGTGTGGTACGCGGGCCTCTCACTGTTGTGGCCTCTCCCGTTGCGGAGCACAAGCTCCGGACGCGCAGGCTCAGCAGCCATGGCTCACGGGTGCAGCCGCTCCGCGGCATGTGGGATCCTCTCGGACCGGGGCACGAACCCGCGTCCCCTGCATCGGCAGGCGGACTCTCAACGACTGCGCCACCAGGGAAGCCCTATAGTCCCCTTTTAATATTAAATTTTGTGAATTTGCTAATCCAACTGTGGCCAAGAAATAGAACGTCTTTGTCTTTAGGAAATTCACACCCAAGCATTTAGGGCTAGAGGACATTGATAATGAAACCAATATGCAAATGTTTGTAAAATGTCTGTAAAACAGAGATAACAGTGAAGCAAATGGGGCAAAATACAAGCAAATTCATGAACCTGGGTCAAGGGTATACGGGAGTTCTTGGACTATTGCAGTTTTTCTGTAAATTTGAATTATGTCAAAAGAAAAAGTTGCAAACAAACATACAAGGAAATCTGAGCATATGATAATTTTTCTATTTTCCTGTTTTTCCCGTTTCCTTTAACGAATGCATATTTTTTATAATAAAAACTTAACACATGCACAACATTTAAAAAATTTGTGAGTGACGCTGACTCTTTGAAGTGTAGCTGGAAAGTTTTCCAGGTCTTTTATCAAAAAATGTCAAGATGTATGGTTAAAAATTCATAGATAAAAATTTTATATAATTTTTCATGATCATTGTGTTATCAAATCGCAACATGAAATATTTTTTCCAATTACAGTCAGTCTTCATCTTAGTTTTTTTCATGAAGCATTTAATATGTACTACCTCCCATTAAAAATATACTTATTTAACTCTATGATGAAAAATAATTGGTACCTAGTTTTTCAAAATTCCTTTAGGGAGTCTGCGAGCAAAATTCTGTGCTGCCCATTGGACTAGGGCATGCAGTAGTGTGACTGACAATAGGAGGGGCAGTCAGCATTGGGGTGACTCCTGGAGAGAGATGGGGTGCTTTGGCAAATAGAGGTAGCCCAATGGGTCAGAAAGTCAAGCCAGCAGCCTACTAGTGGAATGGCAGGAGCCAGACTCCAGATGGGGTCCTGATGCAGAACATTAGTTCCTAGGTGGAACTGGGAGATAATCGGGTTTCCCTGAGGGAGTCTTGGGCCCAGGGAGCCAGACAGGGATCCAGGGGGCTGTCAGGAATCAGGCCCAAGGCGAGGGTTGGACTAGCAAGGGATGAGTTGATGCCGAGTCCTTATTTAGCTGGGTTTCCTTAGGCCAAAAGGAACCAGTTCCACTGAGTCCATGTCAAGAACCTCTGCCCTCGAGGCTAGGACTCGCTGAGGGTTCAGGTGGGCACAGGTGGCCATTGGAGGACTCGAGAGGCTGAGAACCAGGTAGGGCCTGGCAGAAACGACCATCACAGTAACCATAGCAGTTATACTCCGTGCTGTGCGTAGAACCCTCCGAAGTGGGAATAACACACCCATTTCAAAGAAGCAGAAACTGAGGATCATGTTGGCTGAAGGCCACCATGGAGCTGAACTGTGATTCCTAAACACTGAGGCTCTTTCCAGCAAAGCAAGCTGCTGTGGTTCCTTCAGCCCCAGCACTACTCCCTACCCGCCATCCCTACCCTCAGCCTCATCCCATTCCTGCTCTAGATACATTTGGGGCCCAGGTCACTCACCTAAGTATACCATTTACCCCTGAGTCACAGAGGTGCCTTTAATATCAGTGATATCTCAGCTCCAGAGCAGTGTGGGTTGAGGAGCAAGAGAAGTTGTTGAGGAGTCTTCCCAGGCAGCCTGGAAGTTCTGTCTGCTGCCCTGGGACTGTGCAGGGGCCTCAGAGAACACAGGACACAGGAGAGATTCTAACACTCATCCTGCACCATCCCTCGGGGTGGGGGCTCCCAGGCTGAGGGCTCTGGCTCTGCTCCTACTGCTTCTGCAGCTTGGTCTCCCACCCTCAGCTTGGGGTGTGGAGGGAGGCTCCTGCTTCTTAAAAGTAACTTACAGACCTCTCCTTCCAGATCCTTAAGCGGACCCAGCGTTATCCGACAGGCTCATGTCCTGCAACAGAGGGACTGTGGCTCCACCCGTTGTTCTAGGTGACCCAGACCACCTGTGTGGTCTCTAAATCAGTGGATCTCAAAGTGACGCCCCAGGTCCAGCAGCAGCGGCATCCCTGAGCACTTGTTAAAAATGCAAATTCTCAGGCGCCGCCCCAACCTATGAATCAGAAACTCTGGAGTGGGGCCCAGCTCTCAGCATCTTAATCTTAACCAGGCAAATCGGATGCACACTTGCTTTGGAAGCCCCTTGGGAAACCATACTGCTTTGAAAACCTGTTTCCTTGGATGTAAGATGGGTATTAGCCGTGTTCTTAACCCAATGTCCTGAGGATTACATGAGATAATGCTGAAAGTCCCGAAGTTCCCGGGTAAATGTCACTGTTACCTGACCAGTCACCGCTTTCACACTCAAGCTGTTTCACAAGAATGTAGGAACCTCCTGGCATGTATCATCCTTGCTTCCTTCTTCCCTCAGCTGGGCTGGTCTCAGACTTCCAAATCCCCTGTGCTTCACCGCAGTTTCTTTAGCCTGACCCTGAGTCATCCAGGTGCACAGTGGCTCCATCCTCTGACCCAGGAGCAGCGTCCCCTCTCTCTCCTCTGCCGTGGCAGCTGTTGAGGAAGGTCCCCCACTAGGCCCAGACAAACTCTCCAGTTAGACCAACAGTACCTGGCCCTGTCCACAGACTCCCAGGCCCGGTCCCTGTCCCCAGACCCAGGATGGCCTCCAACAAGATCCAACTCCTCTACCAGCAGGTCAGGTGACCAACCTTGTAGAATCTAAACACATCCCTGGAGGGCAGGGGCCAGGGTGGGTAGAGGTGCTTCTCCTTTGCCAACTGGAAAAAAGGTGCATAACGTGAGAATTGTGAGTTACGTTTTATTTGGGGCAAAATGAGGACTCTAGTCCAGGGGACAGCATTTCAGACAGCTCTGACAAACTGCTCCAAAGAGGTAGGGGAGGATTTCCTTGGTGGCTCAGTGATTAAGAATCCGCCTGCCAATGCAGGGAACACGGGTTTGAGCCCTGGTCTGGGAAGATCCCACATGCCGTGGAGCAACTAAGCCTGTGCACCACAACTACTGAGCCTGCGCTCTAGAGCCCGTGAGCTACAACTACTGAAGCCCGCGCACCTAGAGCCCGTGCTCCGCAACAAGAGAAGCCACCGCAATGAGAAGCCCACGCACCACAACAAAGAGTAGCCCCTGCTCGCCACAACTAGAGAAGAGCCCGCACACAGCAACGAAGACCCAACGCAGGCAAAAATAAATAAATTAAAATAAATAAATTTTTAAAAAAACCCAAAGAGGTAGGGCGAGACGTCAGCGTCATGTATGATTTTAGTGAAGTGGGGTGGGTGCAGGCAAGCACACATTTTGGCAGAGGTTGGCTGCTAGTCACAAGGAGAAGATGTCACCGTTAATCATTATAGTGCTTTTCTAGATATGAGGAGATGCAAGACTTTGGCTCATAAAATCTCCTGGAAACATCTGACTATCTGAATGCCTGTCCCACCAGTTTTCCCCAGAGCACAGAGTGCCTCATTCCTGATCTCCCAACTCCTTTCAGGGAGCGTTGAAGGTCAGCGGCCACAGCAGTTTGTAACTTACTCCTTGTAGGGGCAGATGGCAGGTGCCAATTTTTAGTTGGCACCTTCAATCATAACCCAGTCCCAAGCACCCTCTAAATGAGCCGCACTTAACCTGTTCTCCCACCGAGGCTGCATTTCATCTCTGTTCCCAAGTGAAGTCTGTCTACCTTTTTTTTACTTTGGAGTGGATTTGCATCTATTCTCCATTTTGCAGGATAGACAATACAGGCACCATCCAGTCTCTCAACAAACGTTACTGGTAATGCAGTCATACCAATAAAACGCATTAACGTGATGGGGGAGTTAGTTCAGCTTACCCTCTCTATCTCCAGTTTTCTCTTTATGTTTCCGACCCCTTGACTCTCCAGAGTCCCTTCTTCTCCTTATTTCAGGTGTCAGCTCCTATCCTGTAGCCCCAGGACAAGACTTCACCTGGGAGATGGTGAGACATGCAGAATCTCCCCCGGAAGCTTCACAGCATTTTAACGGTGACTCACAGGGTCACGCTGTTTGAGAAGGGCTGCCAGGGGGCTCTGTTCACTAGATATCCCTGTGGCTCCCGCCTTAAAATATGGATTCCCCAAGGGTCTAATTAATGAGGAGAGGGTGGAACACAGGACTCGGAGGTTTTAAGCAATCTCCCCATGTGATTCTTATTACAAAGTAAATTTGGAATCTGGGGTTTAGGATCTGAAAACAACCAGTTTTCACCTCAGGATGGAGCTTTGGGGCATTGTCTGCTGGTTCTTTTTGCTGAATGGAATTTGTGGCATCTGGGAGTGGGCCACCTCTCCAACTCCTCCCCTTAAAAGAAAAAAAAAAAAATTAATTCCAAGAGTTCAAAAGGAAATAAAATCAAAACGTAAATTCTCTTCCTGTTGCTAACATCCCGGACCTGAGATCAGGGCAAGATTGCTTAAACCAGTAAAGTGGGGACTTGGGGGCCAAGGTCCAGGATTAAAGGGGACGAGCCCCAGCTGGAAGTGGACACAGGTTGGTGACCAGGTGGGTCCCTTTGACATCCTTGGGCTGCTGCGCCCCACCGACTGCGCAGGTCTGTCCTGGGCCCCAGCACCGCAGCGCTGTATCCAAAGTAGGAAGAGGCGGATCTCGCGCTCAGCATTTTTTCCAAACCTGCCGAAGCCACCGGGGCTGCGAAGCTCCCAGCCAGCTCTCTTCGGCAGCCCCCCGGGAGCCCGCCCGCTCGCGGCCCCTGAACAAGGGCGCAATTTACCAGCGCGAACCGCCTCTGGCTCACCCAGAGGAGGACGGCCACTTTTTTTTTTTAAAGCCATCAAATTCAATATTTACAAGAACAATCCCTTGCTTGGTTCTAAAATGACTGGCTACACAAGGAACAGTTTACTTCTAAGAAGAAAAACCTAATCTTGTGCCTTACTCTTAAAAAAGAGACTAATGATGTTTAAAAATTACCAAAAAATCGCTTATTGCCTCGCCCCCTTTCCCTCCTATCGGGGAACAGAATAAAAGCCTATGTTGCCGGGCTCGGGCCCTCCGCGCGTGCCGGCAGCGCCCCGCAGCCGCGGCCCTGTAACTTTAAACCTGGCCTGAGGTCATCGTTTTCGTGCTGGCCAAACAGAGGCAGGGGGCGGTCCTAGGGAGCCCCGAACTGGGACCACCTTACCGCGCGGGCTGTCCCCGCCCTCGCCCTCGTCGGGAGAGATAAATGCCGACTCTGATCCGAAAGTTCCCAACTGCAAAGTTTGATCCTTCGGCTGACGCTGCGGGCGAAGGAACTCGGGGACCCCTCCCGCGCTGGGACTTCTGCTCCCCGCATTTTCCAGCCCCCAGTCTCTCGCTCCATCAAGCGAGGACCTCTGGCTGTTTCATAATCTTCCCCCAGCACAGAAACGAGCTGCTCGGCCCCGCAAAGAACAAGTCAACTAAGAAAATGTGGAAGGTGCCAGTTCTGTTCTTCGTTTTGGGACGCGCATCGCTCTGGGTCCTGGCAGATGGTAAGACCCAGCAGGCGGGGCTCCCTGCAGCTGCTGGTGGGGACGAGCGAGCTGGGACTTGCGGGAATGCCCGGGCCTGGTATTTGAGGTTGCCCGGGAGAGCAGAGGGGAGTTGGCCGTGTATGTGTGCGCACGAGTCCGGAGGACCCGGGAGAACGAGAGACAGCGGCTTTGCTGGTGCCAGGTCGCAGAGGAAGAGCTGAGCGGGGTGCCAGGAGGAGATCCCGAATCCACAGGCAGCAGGTGTGGAGCAGAGGGGGTCTCCCTCGGTGGCGGCCCACCCCCTGACGGCTCCTGAGAGATAGAGTGGAAGGGTAGCCGCCAGGAGCCTTCCACTGGCGGCGCTGGGCTTTCCTACAGGGCTGTGTATCGGAGGACCGCCCGTGGCCTCAGAAGAAACTGACCCCAAGGAATCGGGAGGGACTGGGGCTGGGGGTGGAATTCCCCTGTGCTGCGACTGTCTCCCTCTGGGGGGCTGTCAGGTCTTATACCCTGTAGGAGGGTACGCTGGACACACCCAGGACCCTACCAGCGGAAACCCATTGGAAGAGGCCTCCGTTATCCTCTGTAGAGAGGATAGTGTGTGTCGAAAGGACTGAAGGGGAGGGTCCTGAGTGCGTGGAGGCCTATCTTGAACATTTAGGTTTAAGTTCCTTCGGGGCCATGTGTCAAACTTGGCCAAGAGCGCCAATGACTGAGTGTTGGTGACTCCCTAGACCTTCACTCCGCTGGATCTGTTGATGGGAGCTCTGCCTGCCATCATCTCCTCCCCTTTTCCTCTTTCTCTTACATCTTCTTCTCATCTTGCCTCTTCCTGGCTCAGTGTGCTGTGTTTCTGGCATCCATGCACATTGGTCAGTGTTTACTTTTTCTTGGGTTTTTATTTTTAATCCATTTCCACAGTAGAGTATAAGCTCCCGTGGACACAGCTATGTCTTCGCCTTGATCCCGAGGGCCAAACAATATCTGGTACCACGGTAGTTGCTCACTGAATAGTGGCCCAAGGCGTTGTAAGCTAACTTGTGATCTTTGGAGTTGGAGGTTGAGGAAATGAAACTCTTTTTCATTTTCCAAATTGAGGATGGAGGTAAGCCTGGTGCCAGAAGAATCCTGCTTGAAGGGAGGGGTTTGAGGGAGGACGCCACACAAAGACAATTATACCCAGCCCTAGGGAAGTGATATACGGTCTGTTACTCTCTGCCGGGCCCGTCTGCTTCGGGGAAACTGAGCTGCTCTCTTTGCAGGGCTGGGAGCTATTCGTGGCAGTCCTATCTTTGGAACTTCTCTCTCCAGGGCGATATACATGGCTCTGCGTTTCAGTTACATTTCCTTTTTGGCAAGACAGTGTGCAAATGACAACATTTTGTGCTCAGCGGGGCCAGGTGTGGGAGGCCCCCAAACTGAGCTGCATCCCAGCTCTGCCCAGGAAAGACGGCCGCTGGGCGGCATCCTCTGTTTTCTCCCAGGGAAGGGTTAGCCGTAATTATCTTAAAGACAGTCCCGAATATCAAAGGTACTCCTAAAAAGAAGTGGTAAACCTTGTCTGAAAAAAACCAGCCACCCCTAGTACTAGCAACTCGATTGCTAAAGACAGAAGCGTCCCCGGACCCCTCCCCGGGGGCTGTGTGTCAATGCAGAGTTGCTGGGTTGCTGGCGAGGATTTGAGGCCCAGAAGGAGGTTTTGTCTGAGCATAATGAGTGAGGCAACTTGAATATGGATGAATAACTTCTTTGAGCTGAGCCATTGTGGGCTCTTGTTGGGGAGCTGGGCTGGGGGTAATTATGGTGATGAATTTTATTATCCTTGTCATAGAAGTCTACTCCCCACTGGGCTTCCCTCATCTAGTGTTATAATCTGGTTCAGTTGTATAATCTGGTCCCACGTGTTGTCTCTTGGGATGTTAGTGGATTCAAAGGAGCTCTGCTGTCCACACATCTGGCATTTTCCTCCTTTGTCAGGCCCTACCCTCACTCTGAACTTTCATCCAAAACACGTACACGGGCCTCTTCATGAGGTCGTTTGTTTTGTGAAATTCTGAGGGCTGCTGCTTGCTGAAAACCCACATGTGCTTTTCCGGGACCAGTCCGCTCAGGATTAATCATGCGGTGAACAAATTTCCCTAAAACTCTTGCCAGTTTCGGATGCTCGGAAACCTTCACGAGTTGCTAAGAGTTTTTGTTGCACTTAAAGCATCTCAGGTCTGTTAGAGCCTTCGTGAGGGAGGCTATCCATTCCTCTGGCGTATGAGATCCCAGATAACATTTAATATAGAAAAGCACATTTTTAAAAAGTATCCAAGCATAAGAAGGCTAAGTTGGGACACGGCAAATAGGGAGGAACCCAGGCTGAGCAGAGGTACACAGCCCCTTCTCGTTCCTCTGGCCTCCATAATGAGGGGCGAGTGAGTAACTCTATACCGAGAATTACAGAGACCCCAAACCTTGGAGTGACTGGATGGTGTGGCCAAGTAGGAAGGACACCACCTCTCTCCCTTTCCCATCCCCCACCATGTGCTAGGAATGTCACAGTTCCCTCATTTAATCATCACAAGGCCTTGAATTATACATTATTATCTTCAGAATATGCCAGAACTGGGATTCAAAAAATGGGCCTAACTCCAAACCTCAAGCTTCTTTTTGCTACATTACACACTGAAAAAAAAGGAGAAGGTTGAACTTGAAATTAAAGGTTAACCTTGCTTTAAACTCCTTAAACGTGAAAACAAAAATTTTTAAGGTATAAAAAGTTCTTTACATTTAATACTTACCATAATACTCCTTTAAACATGAAGATGTCACAGTACCTTAAAATAGGATTCATTAGGTCATTCCCCAAATAGTAATTCATCATCTCCTGAAGTGCTGGATTTGAACTCTAAGCACTTTCGGGGGAGGCGCACCTAGCGAAAAGCATGCACTTCAGTCCTCACCAGCAAAATGACAAACGTGTGCTTTAAATTCCACGGGCTTATCTGAATATTTGTCATATTTCTGGCTTCTAAGAGCAGGCATGCCAGGTTGCCACTTGTGGAAATATTACAGGGGAGGATGTAGAGAGAGAAAAGGCTCACATACTTGGCAGTACCCTTTTGAAACTCACTTGAGAAAAGCTAAATCAGATCCTGTAAGGCTCTCCAAGGAACCTGCCATTCCTTGGATATTCCAAAGAAATATCCAGTGAGAGTGTTTTGCTGGAAGAGAATCAAATGATTGGGGGGAACGGGTGGGTTACTGAGATAAGTCTTAGGATTCCCGTGGGGTGGGCAGGAGATAAAAGCACCTTTTGATTGGAGTTCTGAATCTTTCCCTACTGATGTCTTAAAACTTTTTGGGAAAGGAAAGTGATCAGGCATTTTATCTGAGGGCTCTGAGATGGAGCCGGGTTAGGGAACAACTGGAATTCTGCCAACTTTCTCCAAGGCAGGAAAATGAGGTGGCTGTTTCCTTTCCTCTGTCTCACCCCAGTGCCCACCAACCAGCCTGCTCATGGCGGCTGGTCCGTGGCAAGCATTCCCTCGAGCTTCAACAGGTAGGGATGGTTGGGCTCTCCCGCCTTTTCGTCTGGCCGAGTGTCTTTGCCTCGGGAATTGCTCAGAGGAGATGGGTTTAATTCTTTGAGGGGAATCGAGCTAAGTTCAGAGGGAAAATTTGCAGACCTGCCCATCTCATTCACCTAGTTGTCTGAGGAGCTGCAAACTGAAATTGTCAGGGCAACACTAAATTTTATGCAGGGAGAAAAAACACCCCCAAAACAACAAACCTACTTTCCGGAGGAAGGTGTGCTCTCGACCTCTGTCCAGAGGGTCAGGGCTTCCAGGGCTCCAGGCAGTAGAGAGAGGTCACTGAGGTCCCTCCCCCGCAGCGGGGGAGGTAATCGTTGTCATTGTTACATTTGTAGCAGGCAGGGGAATGACAGTTATATGGAATATAGGTGGGAAGTAGGGAAGGGCCACTAGAAGATGCGTCAACATATTACTGATGAGAACGAAGTATTTCCTGTAATTCATCACGCTGTCTCCATCTGGGTGAGTAAAACTCAGTTAATACAAGCAAAGCTGTGATCCAGTGAATGGTATCCTGCCCAGAGGAGAAGGGAGTCTGTTTGCCTAGAATCTAGACAGGGAGGGGAAAGGAATAAGGACTAGATGACGTGAAACCTGCCTTACCCAAGGAATGCATTTATTTAACAAATATTTACTTACTAACTTCTTTGTGAGTCAGGCCAGGCAAACGTTATCCATGCTAACAGCTGGTATGCAAGATGTCTTATCTGGTGGCTGTAGGGCTCCTGTGAATTAGGGATCCCCGTTCTTTCACAGTCTGGAAATGTATTCCACCCAATTGCTTCACCCCAGACTTTGTTCTATCTGCACCAGACAGGTATTTCACTCTTGAGAAGGGCACGCCTTGAATAGCAAGTATGGGTAGAAGGCATTGGGAAACTATTTCCCATTCTAAATAAGCTTTTTGACTTCCTGCCCTCTTATGAGCTTGGCTAGGGTGAAACAGTTTCATCTGAGCTAGATCACCCTATAATAAGATTAAATTTCTGAATCTGTAAAACGAAAGGAACTAGATTCTGCATGGGTGGTATTCGTAGCAGTAACTGTATAATAACAGCTAACAGTTACTGAGTGCTTAGTGTCAAGCACCTTCCAAGCCCTATTGCATTTAATCCACGCAACAGACCTACAAGGTAGGAACTATTTGTATTTTACAGATGGGTAAAGAGGCTCAGAGAGCTTCAGTCACTTACACACAGACACAGAGCTAGAAAATAGCAATGGTGAGACTTCACTTCAGGCAGCTCAACCCCAGAGCCCACACCCCTAAACATTCAGCACAACAGCCAGCTATGCTTAGGCTTGTGGCCGCCAAGGACACTCAGAGATGTCAGCAGGTTGATTTCAAGTAACTTTTACAGCAGTAAGTCCACTTGTTATTTGTTGGATACATAATTCAGATTGAAGAACTAGACTGACGTTGGGGTACCTAACTAAAGGACATAACCCCTGTTCCCTTAAACATTTATAGAGCACACATATTATTAGGAACTTTAAGAGTTAGAACGGAATCATACAGTGGGGCTGCAGCTCACACAGAGAGGCAAGGCAGATGTGTGTGTGGTGTATACAGACAAGGCAACACAAAAGTCATGTGCTGCGTGGCACACAACATTACCTGCTGCTAGTCTGGAGATGAGATTCTTGTGGGCTTCAGGAGCTGGAAAAACCCTCGTGGGGAAGATGGGACTTGATCTTGGCTGTGAAAAATGATGGAGTTGGTTGGGCAGGGTGGCAGGGAAGGGCAATCCTGGCAAGAAAGACTGCTTGGAAAAATGTGTGGAAATTAGAACAACCTGGAGTTTGTGTGGGAAGAGGTGTGGGCAGGCACCCAGGGCTGGGAAAAGCCATGAAGGCTGTCTGGAGTCGTGGGTGTCATGGAGTCATGAGTTGGGGAGGGCTGGAAATCAGGGAGAAGGCTGAGTCCGTGTTGAGTGGGAGGTAGACCTTTTTCTGTAGGCAATAGGCAAATGGGAGCAGATCGGGCCATGAATAGTGATTGCCAGAAGAAAACTTAATGATAAGGACACCATATGGGATTGAATCTAGTTTATGGGACTAGTCTTGGGGGAGGGGGAGAGTCAGGAGATAAAGAGGCTAAGCGTGGTTACAGAAGAAGGGGGAATGAGACCAGATTTGGGGGAATAAGAGCCAGCAGGACTTGTAGCTCAGTATCTCCAGATTTCTTCTTATTCTTTCCACATTTTCTGATGTCTTCTTATTCACCTCTTATACCACTCATCACTGCTTTAAAATGTTTTATTGATATGTAATTCTCATGGCATAAAATTACCCCTCTACGTTAAACAATCCAATGGTTTTAGTATATTCAGAGAGTTGTACCACTATCGCCACTGTCACTATTAGAATATTTTCATCACCCCCTCCTCCAAAGCCCCACACCATTAACAGCTGCTCCCATGTCCCCCTCCCTCACCCCCTAGCAACCACTAATCTGCCTTCTGTCTTTATGGGTTTGCCATTTTAGGTATTTCATATAAATGTCATCATACAATATGTGGTCTCTTGTGTCTGGCTTTCACTTAGCATGGTGTTTTCGAGGTTCATCCACGTTGTAGCGCAAGTCCGAATTTTATTCCTTTTTATGGCAGAGTAATATTCTATGATATGGCTATACTGCATTTTGTTTAGCCATTCACCCATTGATGGACATTTGGGTTGTTTCCATTTTGGGGCTACTCTGAATAATGCCGCTATGAACATTCATGTACAAGTCTTTGTGTGGACATATGTTTTCATTTCTCTCAAGTATGTCCCTAGGAGTAGAATTGCCAGGTCTTATGGTAACTCTATGTTTAACTTTTTGAGGAACTGCCAAAGTGTTTTCCAAAGCAGCTGCACCATTTTACATTCCTCCAACAACGCAGAAAGGTTCCAATTTCTCCACATCCTTGCCAACACTTGTTATTTTCCATTTGGTTGAGTGGTTTTTTTTTAAATAGTAGCCATCCTGGTGTGTGTGGAGTGGTATCTCATTATAATTTTGATTTGCATTCCCCTAATGACCAATGACATTGCACTTCTTTTCATGTGTTTAAAGGCCATTTATGTATCTTCTTCGGAGAAATATCTATTTGTCTCTTTTGCTCATTTTAAAATTGGGTTGTCATTTTTTATTGTTGAATTCTGTGTGTATCCTGGATACTAGACCTTTATCAGACGTACGAATTGCAAATATTCCTCCCATTCTGTGAGCTGGCTTTTCAATCTCTTGATAGCATCCACTGAAGCACAATTTTTTAAAAATTTTGAGGATGTCCGATTTATCTGTTTTTTTCTTTTGTTGCCTGTACTGTTGGTGTCTTGTCTAGGAAGCCGTTGCCTAATCCAAGGTCACAAATATTTACTCTTATGTTTTCTTCCAACAGCTGTATAGTTTTAACTCTTACGCTGACATCATTGATCATTTGAAATTAATTTTTAATGAATTAATCATGGTGTGAAATAGAGGTCCAACGCCATTCTTTTGCATGAAGATATCTAGTGGTCTCAGCACCATTTTGTTGAAAAGACAGTTCTCTCCACTGAATTATCTTGGTACCCTTGTCAAAATCAATTGCCCATAAAAGTGTGGGTTTATTTCTGGACTCTCAGTTCTATTGCATTGATCTATATACATCTCTCCTTATGCTGGTACCACATGGTTTTGATTACTGTAGTTTTGTAGTAAGTTCTGAAATTGGGAAGTGTGAATCCTTCTCTTTGTTCTTTTCCAAGATCACTTTGGCTATTCTTATCACTGTATTTTAATTATTTGTGTACATCTCTTGCTCTTTAGAGAAGAGAGCAGGACCCGTCTTATTCAGTGCTTAAAAGAACATATGGGGGGCTTCCCTGGTGGCTCAGTGGTTGAGAGTCCGCCTGCCAATGCAGGGGACACGGGTTCGTGCCCTGGTCCGGGAAGATCCCACATGCCACAGAGCGGCTGGGCCCGTAAGCCATGGCCGCTGAGCCTGCGCGTCCGGAGCCTGTGCTCCACAACAGGAAAGGCCACAACAGTGAGAGGCCCGCGTACCGCAAAAAAAAAAAAAAAAAGACATATGGTTGGTACGTGGTAAACATCTGGCAGGAGGAAGAGGGAAGAAACACAGTGGCCCAATCCGTTTGGCAGGAATGACAAGAAGGCAGGTGATAGAAATCAGATTGGAGGGATGAGAGATTAGGAACCAATGTGATGAGAAGGAACAGGAGGTTATGCATTGTCTTATAGATGCAGTGAGTTTGAGGTATAAGTAAGACATGCAATCTGATGTATGTGATGGGTACCTGGGGAGATCGCAACTAAAATGGCATCAGAAATAAGCCCTGGACACAAAGTTTGCTGCCTGAATTCCCCGTTCATGGGAACAAGGGAGAAGGATGGCAAGGAGGCTCAGAAGAAACAGGCTTAGGCTCAAGGCCAAGGACAGATAGTGGAAACACAGCTACATACTGTACATTCCTGTAGGGCCCCATCCTCCTGGGCTCACAGCTGGACTGTCTGTGGAGGATGTCTGTGCATGGGTGGAGGGTGAGGTCAGAGCCGAAGGGGCTTCTCTTTTCACTGTTGCAAAATCAGGGCCTGCTCAGCTGACAGCCCTGCGTGAATCACAAGCTCAGTTTCCGAGCAGATGGTGAGTGTTTCCCAAACACCCGATCATCCCATTGAGATGCTGTGCTCCAGGCCAGCGCTTCTAAAGCCCGCTTTAGTTGTTTGGTTATTCAGGTACTAAGCGGTCCACCCTAGGAGGTGGCCTCTTGATGCAGGACTGCGGCCCCTGCCAGGTTCCAGAAAAGTTATTACAGAGGTGTTGTTTCCAGTCCACAAAACTGTGAACTCATTTCCTCTTTTTACTGAGAACATTCCGCTCTTGGTCAAGAGAGAAACCTCTCCCCAGGTTGAGTAATCTTCGTTGAGGTTGTAACCAACAGCCTCGAGTTTTGGCATTTGACGGGTCCTGAGCCCTCTTTGAGTTTGGGGTGAGTGGGTAAGTTGATTCATTCTCCTGAGTCCTGAAAAGTGTAAATATTCATTCATTCAGTTATCAGAGACTGCTAGCGGCTGGGCCATAGACTTACAGCAGAAAGGAACGCTGCCCTCAAGAAGTTTGATAAATTGATAAATGCTTAGTAGGGAGAAAGTCGTGAATGCGGTGTTATCAAGCCCTACACTAATTTAGAGGAGATTACTTTCTCCTGGCACCTCGGGAGGGTGCGAGTGGGCTCTGAAGAAAGAGGTGTTTTCCCTGGGCCGTGAAAGGTACGTAGGGTTTGGGTGGGCAGTGATGGAGATGAGTGGGGGAGGAGAATGAGTGGGAGCTGTGGAAAAGTAACCAATACACATAAAGGCTGTGTAACGGAGTGGTTAGAGCTGGGGATTTCTTTGGAGTCTGACAGATCTTGATGTGTAAGCCCTGCATCACCCCTTGCTGGCTACATGGGTAGATTACTCTCAGCTCCACCATCCTCATTTACAAAATGAGGATGATGTCAGTCTGCAAGGCTTTTGTGAAGATCAAAAGAGAGCGCTTGGCACAAATGTTGTGCACATTCTCCTATAAAATAGTCGCCATTATTAAAATACCTACCGCGTGGATCGTCGTGGAGATTGATGGCGAAGATTTGTGAAGGGTACACACTAGGTCCCAATTCCTTTTCCCCCATCGAAGGGAAGAGAATGGATGTGGTTGGGAGACCTGTCTTATGGACTGCGTGTCCTGCGCCTTCCACCTGTCAGTGAGTGGTGTGAGTCCTTGCTTCTGAAATGAAACAGGAGTCCCCAGCCATCTCTGGCCCCTCTCCTTTCTTTATTGCCATGTTCAGCAGCAGAGAGTTTCAGAACGCTGCCTCCAGCTTTGGGAGGTGACCCAGAGGGGTCAAAGAAAAATGCCCCTCGGGGCATTGAGCATAACCTCCCCTTCTCTGAAGCCAGGGGATGTTCGCTGCTCCAAGTCTTAATGGGTAGCATTTCTTCTGATTTCTCTAGAGGAACTAGTGACACTTGTCTGATCTCTGCAGGCTTGACACGTTTCTCTTGATTTTTTCTGGGAGAGGCACACATCCCCGATGCCGACAGCGGGCAGTCTCGGCCTCATCCTGCAGGGACTGACAGGACCGGATGCAATGAGTGGACAGGCTGCTGCTCATTAAAAATCAAACGGCAGAGCAGCAAAGTCCATCCTCATAGGGGAAGTGTCCTGTTTTCAGCTCTGCTGTCTCTTTCATCAGGGGAAGACATTTAACAATTCTTGGGTGAAGCAGGGTGGACGGTGGTAGGAATATTGTAAGGAAAGGGAGGACTCAAAAGAAATCTCCTACTTGGCTGTAAGTGTACTCATTCAGTCAGTCACTCAGCAAACATCTGCTAAATACTTAACCATGGTGCCAGGCGTGGGGAATATGGGACTCTGTGGGCTGGAGGCTGTACTGTACTGCCTGGAGGAAAATTAAGAGCACATGTGTTCCTGTGGGGTACTGAGTGGTGTGGCCAGACTTCTAGGAGTTGCCTAGATTCTCCACGGCCAAACTGTGATCCAGTAAGCAATTTACCAGGATCCTTGGAAGGGGTGGATGTAGGTGGGGAAGCCCACAGGCCACATCAGTGATTGTACTGACCACAACCCGGGGTCTGCCAGGAGTTGAGGGTCTGGGTCGGCCAATGGCTTTCGATATTCCACAGAAAGGCTTCTGTACAAGTGAGGATGTGGGCCAGCCTATGGAACCAGAGGGGTCACTCGAAAGATGTGGTAAATAAAAGCAAAGCCCGAACACCTTTCTTCCGGCTGCAGAAACCCACGAAAGGAGTACCATCAAACAGCTAAATTGGGGATGTCTTGAATGGAGATGAAAGGCTGTACAAAGATCTGACTATCTCGGTGATCACAGTGGGTGGTCTGCAGAATGTTGGAAAACGTTGGAGGTTGACACCCCTCTGCAGTTTGGGGTGTGTTTATTTTCAGGCTTCTGAGCACAGTTTTGAGACATGGAAAAAAATAATGTCTAAAAGCCAGTGTCTGGGCAAAGAAACAGAAGCAGGCATTTTTGGTTTTGTTTTCTAAGTAGATGTTTTGACCTCCCTCTAAAAGCATTACATTCTCCCAAATTTAATTGGGATTATTTGTTTGTCAGTTATCTTACAGTTTCTCCTACAGGGAAAATTCAGAACTTCCTAGGATGTTGCAAGAAAAGAAAAAGAGCATTCTACTTCTGGACGGCCACAAAAATCATTCCAAGGCCATGCAGTCATCCATCTTCAAAGGGTTATTTGTGCATTTAGATGCTAGAGCAGCTCAAGATGCTGGAAAATCCAGACAGCATGAAAGGTGCCTTAATCTACTGGCTAACACCACCCGTTTTCTTTGAAACCCTGGGGGTAACTCAGCTTGACTTCTTTTAAAATCAACTTTCCCACTTTAATCTCCAGCTGTTGGATTCTGAAGCTTCAGGTCAGCAGAAAGAGGACCACAGGGAACTTCTTCCTTATGTGGAGATGGAAATGGGGCAGAGGCTCTTTACCTAAACTTATGTAGGAGACTTCTGTGGCTGTCCTGATAAAACAAGGTGAAATCCAGTAAAGGACTCAGCATCATATGGGAACATCCTTCTCTTTTCAGTTCACCGATTCATACTCTAAATGTGGTTATCAGGACTTCCCTGGTGGTCCAATGGTTAGGACTGTGCTTTCTAATGCAGGGGGTGAGGGTTCGATCCCTGGTCGGGGAGCAAAGATCCTGCATGCCTCACGGCCAAAAAACCAAAACAAACCCCTAAACCCATAAAATAGAAGCAAGGGCTTCCCATGGCGCAGTGGTTGGGAGTCCGCCTGCCGATGCAGGGGACACGGGTTCGTGCCCCGGTCCAGGAAGATCCCACATGCCGCGGAGCGGCTGGGCCCGTGAGCCATGGCCGCTGAGCCTGCGCGTCCGGAGCCTGTGCTCCACAACAGGAAAGGCCACAACAGTGAGAGGCCCGCGTACCACAGAAAAAAAGCAAAATTGTAGCAAATTCAATAAAAGACTTAAAAAAAATAAAATAAATGTTGTTATCCACAGAGCTGCAGCAAATGGTACAATGAAGTCTCGCCGCTGAGGTTTCATATTTATTTCTGATTGTTGGGGTAATGACTTAAGATGCTTTCCAGCCATTACCTGTCCAGTTCTTTCCCTTCCCACTGCTCTGTCCCGGTGCAAACACCACCCACTTCTGCCTGGACAACAGTCTAAGTGATCTTTCAGCTTCCGTCTGACGCCAGCACCATACCCGACACCCACAACCATTCCATGGCACTAAGAGTGGTTCCTGGGACTGGGGTTATGTCCTGCCCCCACTCAGATCATCTCCTGGCTTCCTTTCTACTCCAGTTGAAATCAAGACCCCTTCCTTACAGAGTTCCACCAGACTGGCCCTCCACACCTCCCGGGTCTCATTTTCTTACCATCCAGCCACACTGATCACCCTGTTTCTGGAGTGTGTGGTGCTCCAAGCTCATTCTGGGCTTCAGGGTTAGTTAGACCAGCTCTTCACCTACCTGGAGATCACTCAGTCATTCAACAAATACGTACTGAGTGCCTCCCCTGTGCCAGTATCGTAGGCAATGGGGACGTTGAGGTGAAACAGCCTTTACTGAGCTTATGTTCTAGTGGGACAGTCGATCAGTGAATATACAAATATTCACTAATATTAGTGTGTGGGGAGGGGGCTTCTGATCTCCATGGGTGGTCAGGAAGGCCTACCGAGAAAGTACCCTGTGAGCAGGGATCTGAAGGGGGGGGCGGGGTGCAGGAGCTCTATCTTGAGATTTTCTCTTTGTCTGCTTGTTGTGAGCACCCGTACTCCACCACAACGGTACCCAAATCCACGAGAGTGGAGACCTCACCTGGTTCACGCCTCTGTCTCCAGTGCCCAGAATGGGGCCCAGCATATAGTAGGTGTGCAGTAAATATTCAAGGAGATAGAGGTGAACCTCGGGAAAGCTCCAGTCTCCATCGTTGCTGCTGCCTTTGTTTGTAGAAGCAAGAGAACCTCTGCTCTGAGCAATACAGCCTTTGTAAGGCAGTTCACACCTGACTTCTAACCTGCCACTTCTGGGTGCCTAGTCCGAGAAGGGGACTCATTTGAGGAAATACAGGTTGTAGTCACTAAATAACTTGATTGGGGGATTCTAACGGATGGGATTTCATAAGAGGAGGTGAGATGCCCAAGGAAGCAACTGCTTCCGACAACCAGGATTATAATTTTTTTTTTTATGAAGACATTGGATACTGTCATTCAATTTATTTGGGTGCATAATTTACATTTTTCATTGTTAATGTAATCTTATGTTAATCTTCTTTTAACATCTTTATTGGAGTATAATTGCTTTACAATGGTGTGTTAGTTTCTGCTTTATAACAAAGTGAATCAGCTATATGCATACATTATCCCCATATCCCCTCCCTCTTGCGTCTCCCTCCCACCCTCCCTATCCCACCCCTCTAGGTAGTCACAAAGCACCGAGCTGATCTCCCTGTGCTATGCAGCTGCTTCCCACTAGCTATCTATTTTACGTTTGGTAGTGTATACATGTCCATGCCACTCTCTCACTTCGTCCCAGCTTACCCTTCCCCCTCCCTGTGTCCTCAAGTCCATTCTTTACGTCTGCGTCTTTATTCCTGTCCTGCCCCTAGGTTCTTCAGAACCTTTTTTTTTTTTTTAGATTCCATATATATGTGTTAGCATACGGTATTTGTTTTTCTCTTCCTGACTTACTTCACTCTGTATGACAGACTCTAGGTCCGTCCACCTCACTGCAAATGACCCAATTTCGTTCCTTTTTATGGCTGAGTAATATTCCATTGTATATATGTGCCACGTCTTCTTTACAGGATTATAATTTAAGGGAGGATGAGGGTGGGGGTGAAGAGGAAGGATGACAGAACCCAGGACGGGTGGGCATTTTCCAGGCAACAGCTGCCATAGAGTCACCAAAGCGTCTTGGTGGCCAATGAGCAGGGAAAACACTTGGCTTTGCATCCATCACTGACCAGGCCGACTTGGCAAATCGTTTAACTTCTGACCTTGTTAAAGAAAGTTTTTCTGGCACTCGTTCAAGCAGCTGCAAAACTTTATTCAAGACTATTGCCGTAGGGGAGAGAGATGGGGCTCAACTTCAAATACAGTAAGGACAGCTGGGGATTTGTGGCCAAGGAGCAGAGTGAGGGGCAGTGGATAGAAAATTATGAAGAAGAGACCTCAAGGGTAGGGGGCTTCTTGCTAAACTGGCCTAACAGGATTCTTGCTAAAGGCAGTCCAGGGACTTAGACATCAAAGGTGGGAGATGGGGAACTTGATCACATATCGAGGGGTCGAGAGATTGTCTCTAACCTGAACTTAGCTGGGTTCTTGCTGAAACTGGACTCTGCAGTGATGGACACGGAAGCCCAAGGCCATGGTCTCATTGAGAAGCGGGCTCAGAGGAGCCTCACTAAGGTTTGGTCAAGGAGGGCCTCTGTCAACCTCACCTTCCTCATCTGATCAATGAGGACAAAAATGCCCAATGCAACCCACCCTGTGATATAAAGTCAGCCCGAAGACGTCACGTAAACCCTGCATTGCTGAACAAATGGGAGAGAGGGTGTGTTGTAATGCTGTACCTCCTGCCCTCAGCAGAACCTATGACTCAGAAAGACCTCAGTGCACTTCTGTTCGAGTGTGGCACCCTCTCCTTGTGCTTGCTCTCTGCACCCTGTTTTATTCTAACTACATCCCTGGCACAGAATAGCTCAGTGGCGGTCAGCTGATGTGAAGAGGAAGAGGGAGATGGTGGCGAGGGGAACACAGCTTTAGGAATCAGTTCTGGAAAGAGTCTGCAGACAGAGGGCGGAATGCAGGGGGCATGGGGGCAGATGGCAGTGCCCAGGTCGTTTAGGCTGGTCCTTGTGCTAAAGGTTTCTCCCAATACCCTGACACAGTATTTGGAAGAAACCATTTGTCTCAATGAGAGCTAGTTTTGAAGCAGAGAGGAAAAGAGGAATTATTGCAATGACAGTTTAACCCTTGGGGGAAAATCACATTTATACTCCCATTTTACATCACACTTTGAGATGAACACAAGACAAACAGAAAGAACCTTAAGGAAAATATAGATGAAATTTACATAATCTTGAGGAAGGGTTGGTAAGTGTGACATCAGAGGGACAAAACAAGCTTAATAAGTTAGACTAGTGAGGGACCTTGCCACTCACAGAGAGACATGCCAATTAGTAAAAAAAAAAAAAAAAAAAAAAAAGATTGTAGCATCTATTCCAAAGAATACATTCTTAAGGCATAAAGAGCACTTAAAAATTATTAAAAAAAGGTGAATACCATAAGAGAAAAATGGTCACAAGAGAAGACACTCCTATCGGCCAGCAAACAGATGGAACAACTCACCAGCACAAATCAGAGAAGTGTAAATAAAACCACAAAACTGAAAACACTTACACAAAGGCTTTTAATCAAGAATTTGGGACTGTTGCAAGGCAATCACAGTAAGAGTGTGATTTAATATTCCATCCAAATTCTAAAATATTTTAAAAGAAATGCCATCCCATAAATGTATGGAAACTAGAATAATTTCTCCGGAGCTATTAGACTTTAATGCTAAGATAAAAATTATTCATAATTAACACTTTTATCCCAATAAGCATCTCTTCAGTGCTCATTTGTTCTCAAACTTAGAAACCTTAAGATCAAATCAAATTATCACATCATCTTCTTAGAGGTAGTACCTTTTTAAAGAATAACACATACACACAAATTCCAAAGCAAATGGATGCCTTACAGCTGTATTTGGAAACTTCCATTGGTTCTGACCAGCAGGCTGGAGGAGGCTGGGTGTGGCAGGAAAAAGGTGTTCATGTGAGCATAAGGGAACACCGCTCCAGAACAGACTCTGTTATTGTAGGTTCATCGCTGCACTTATATAAACAGTTGTGCGTGTTGCCTGTGCACACACGTGTCTTAGGAAGAAAAAAAGGATTGGGGAGCAAAGGCATCAATACATGATTTGAATTTCACCATTCAAGAGAAAAGGATGTCAAATGCTGGCTGGAAACTCAGCAGCTGGGCTCGTAGGAACCCTTCACCCAGGAAAGCCTTCAGCTGAAATAATGAGAGGGAGAATTGAGCATCTCTTGTTAAAGATCAACTTTCCCATGGAGCAAAAAGAACTCCAGGGCAGTGAGACAAAAGAAATGCCTCTTAATCATGAGTGTCATTCATAAAATGTCCTTTGTCTATTCAGAGCAATTTTAGTCCTTGGGTCTGTGGGCCAAGAGTAGAAAAGAACAAGAAGGAATTTTTATCAAGTTACGCTTTCAATGAACTGAACATTCTATGAAAGAATTCAAACTAACTTCATTCAGTACTTAATTTGTTTAAAGCAAGGGTGGTTTTATTTTGCTTTTTAAAGTTAGAGGATGCCATATAGTAAGTGATTTTGCTGAACACTCCAGAAAACATTTTTTAAGTGGATGGTCTGTTAACTGAGTTCAAACCAGGAGTGGAAGAAAAGAAAATAGGATGCTTAGTTTTTTAATAAAGACTGCTTGCCTAGCAAAGGGATATTCCCCCTTGAGCTTGATAACTACAGTCAACATTTGGGACTTCCCTGGTGGCGCAGTGGTTAAGAATCCGCCTGCCAATACGTGGGACACGGGTTCGAGCCCTGGTCCAGGAAGATCCCACATGCCGCGGAGCAACTAAACCCGTACGCCACAACTACTGAGCCCATGAGCCACAACTACTGAGCCCGTGAGCCACAACTACTGAGCCTGCGAGCCACACTACTGAAGCCCATGCGCCACAACTACTGAGCCCGCGTGCCACAGCTACTGCAGCCCGCGCACCTAGAGCTCGTGCTCCACAACAAGAGAAGCCACCAACCCCCACTGCTAGAGAAAACCCGAGCGCAGCAAAGAAGACCCAACGGAGCCAAAACAAAAAAAAAATACATTCAACATTTGCTGAGATCATGGTCATAAATCCTTAGCAGGAGCCCCCAGCAACCAGCCAAAAAGGGAGGCGACCCCTTTGCAGGCACTGAGGTATTCAGTTATTGCTAACTAGTGAAAGCTTTTCCCCCCACCCCAGATGAAAAATAAATGCATATGCTCGGGAGCCTCATCCAGAACGTCGATTGGCAACACTGGATTAGGACCCTCAGTGCAAAAAGAAGGCTCACGGAACAAGAGAATTTACTCTAGAGGTTTCCTTCCTCTCTGCATAGCAAAAAAGCTGTGATCAGATATTTATTAGCTGTGACTTTGGGTGAGCCATCTAAGCATGGGAAGAATAAGGAATCTTAAGGCAAGGGCCAGATTGCTCACTTAGGCACTGTCTAGATATGAACATCTGCCCTTCAGTTAAGCACATAAGTCCCCAAGCACCCCGTCGCTCTTGCTCCTGGGCTGTGTGCTCACTTATTTTGCAACTGCAGTTAGTCATGGAATTTCTTCCAGAGCCACTCGAGTCTGGAGAGGGAACCCATGACCAATGAGTCAGATTTGCTTTAACTTGTGAAAAGGGTTATTTGATGAGTTGAGATGGTGCTCCTACTAGGTCAGGATTAGCTCCGATCATTGCGGTAGAGGGTGAAGAGGCCACTTCTAGTTCTCTCCCGAGTCCTGGAATTCAACCTGCAATCTCACCCCACCCATCCCCTCCTCCTCTGGAAACCTTTCTCATCGGCACACAGGGTCATTCATCTAGTGCTAATGCAGAAAAGCCAGAATCAGGGGCTGTGAGGTCTCTCTTTAGTACAGCTCTGGGTGCACTAGAAGGTTCTATTGGTTATCTCGGCATCCTTAAGTACATTACTGATCTCCCCTGCAGGCGATAACCCCAACCGTAAAGGAAGAGGTTGAACTCTGTGTCGTCTTTGAGGTCTGTGGTCAGAGGCAGTGATTCTAATCATTAAGCAGACAGCAATCTCAAAACTAAATGGACAGTGAGATTGATTTTAAAAAGAAGGAGGCCCTGCTTTTGGACATTCTGATTCAGTAGGTGGGTTAGAGCCTGCTAATTAGCATTTTTAGAAATCTTTCCATGTTATTCTTCTAGGTCTAAACGATATTCTATTGACCCAAATGCATTAATTCATTGTATGAAATGGCACCAGGAAGAATCAGGTTCATTATTGAAAAGGCAAAGTGTACACTCCCCATCCAGCATACCTCAGTGGGATACCAGGGAGGGGCTGCCTGCTTCACCTTTTTATATGCCCATCTTCCTTTCTTTTACAATGGAGATAACCAGGCAGTTGTATGTATGTAGAATGGTTTGTGTTAAGCCAGAATGACAAGCCCCCTAAAAAGAAAAAATACCCAAAAGAAATGAAAAGAAAATAATCTGACTGAAGCTGGCCAGTTAGGTCTACCCACATGATTTCCACGTTGAGGTCTGACTCAGTCTTTCCTTTTCAGCCAGCACGGTCCGGCCAGAAGATGACATAACTACAGGTGTGGAAAATAGCAAGACGGCCCTGGGTATGGAAGATTACGTGATGACCCCAAGTGCCAGTGGAGAGCCCCATAAGTCTGCTGGCTTGACAGCTCTGGTGAGTGAGCACATGCAGGGATATTTATTATATGTATGTGATCACATGCAGGGATATTTATTACATGTATGTGATCACATGCAGGGATATTTATTATGTGTATGTGATCACATGCAAGGTTACTTATATGTATGTGATCACATGCAAGTTTATTTATTATATGTATGTGATCACATGCAGGGATATTTATTATGTGTATGTGATCACATGCAAGGTTACTTATATGTATGTGATCACATGCAAGTTTATTTATTATATGTATGTGATCACATGCAGGGATATTTATTATATGTATGTGATCACATGCAAGGTTACTTATTATATGTATGTGATCACACGCAATGATATTTTGTGACTGACTTATTTCAGCATGCTTGAACATAATGTCCCCAGTGTTCATCCATATGGTAGCATGTGTAAGAATTTTTTTCCTTTTGAGGTTGAATAATATTCCATTGTATGTACCACATTTTCTTCATCTGTTTGGATTGCTTCTAACTCTTGGCTATTGTGAATAGTGCTGCTATGAACATGGCTGTGCAAATCTCTCTTCCAGACCCTGCTTTTAATTCTTTTGGGTGTACACCCAGAAGTGGGATTGCTGGATCATATGATAGTTCTATTTTTAATTTTTCTAAGGACCTCCATTCTATTTTCCGTAGTGATTGCAACCGTTCTACCAACAGTGCACAGTGGTTCCAGTTTCTCCACATCCTTGCCAACGTGTTATTTTCTGTTCTTTTGATAGTAGCCATCCTAACAGGTGTGAGGCAATAATCTCATTGTGGTTTTGATTTGCTTTTCTCTGATGATTAGTGATATTAAGCATCTTTTGTATGTTCTTTGGCCCTTGCGTATCATATTTGGAGATTTGTCTACTCAAGTCCTTTTGCCCAGGGAACTCCCTGGTGGTCCAGTGGTTAGGAGTCTGTGTTTCCACTGCAGGAGGCATGGGTTTGATCCCTGGTCAGGGAACTTAGATCCTGCATGCTGTGCGGCACAGCCAAAAAAAAAAAAAAAGACTGGAAGTCAAGTCCTTTTGCCCATTTTTTTAAGTCAAGTTATTTGATTTTTTTGTCATTGAGTTGTAGGAGTTCTATATACTTTAATCAGATATTAAAGTATATGATTTGCAAATATTTTCTCCCATTCCATAGGTTGCCTTTTCCCTCTGGTTGGTTGTGTCCTTTGATGCACAAAATTTTAAGTTTGATGTAGTCCCGTTGATCTATGTTTGTTTTTGTTGCCTGTGCTCTCCAGCATATTTGTCGAATGCTACCGTGGCATGAACTTTGGAGTCAGCAGAACCATTTCCAAGTCTTGTTCTGTTGCTTGTTAGCTCTGTGAGCTTGGGCATATTATCCGATCTCTCTAAGCCTGATTCATACTATAGGGCTAATAATAGAATTTACTTAGGGGTTTTTGTGGTGTATATGAGAAGGTATTTAGAGGGCCTGGCAAATAGTAAGCTCTTAGTAAAGGCTAACTATCACTCTAATTGGGGAAGGAAGGGCATTAAAAATAATACAACATCGTATGTGCCAAATAAATGTTACAGGGGAGAAGTGCCATTCAAGTTCAAGGAAGAGAAAGAATTAATGCCTCGTGCCCCAGTGTTTTCTGAAGAGTTTAGACCTTAGGAAGTCAGCGTGCTAAACATTTGGCATTTACTTCAGGATTTTACTCCTATCCCCATTCTTGTTGTTTCTTTATGTTTGTTTTCTTGTTTCCACTTTAAATTCAGGTCATCATATAGCTTATACATTTATGCCACCTTAAATCCATTTCTGTTATAAGGCAGAGTATAAAGCATTAGGTTTTATTTCTGTTTTGCCTCATTTACATCTCCAATAGATGCCGACAAGAGCCAAGAGCATAACAGAGGATCACAAAGAGGACCGGCCAACTGCGGAAAGCACAGCCCACTCCCAAGGACAAAGCCAGAGCACCACAACCCCGAATGTGGCAACTCGTCCAGCCCCGGGTAAGAAAACCAGACACCCCAGTAGGGGTTGAGCTTCTTTTGCATAATCAGTGTATTCCGGAAAATCCAGGAACGAATATAATAATCAACGGGGCACATATTGGAATGCAAGCCCTAAGTTTGAACCAAGCTTTCTGTGAAATACGAATTTCAGAATTTTTATTTATTGGTTTGCTGACCACAGCTTTCTAACCTTATATGACAACTAGTGATAATGCCTCCACAGGGGCAAGTTAGATAGCTATGGGTGTCATGTTGCTGACCCTCACCTGATATCATGCCACACTAAGAGCTTTGTGTTGACACTCAAAAGCGTAAAACGTAAGCCAACCTATGTAAATCTTAGTAGATTCTATGCTAACGGTTACCACCTTACACTGAGTCATGTCTGTACACAAAGAAGCAAGAATCTACTCTAAACCAGTCTTACCGGGATTTGGGGTTGTGCTTGTGATTCTCAGTTGGTACCTGCAGCAAAGTGAATGGGACCCCATGAGGTGAAACTCTTTAGGGCAACTTTGAGTCTTTGTCATTATTATGAGGTTTAGACCATCACTAATGAGCATGAGGAAAGATCATTGCCATTACAACTTAGCAGGAGGGAAAGAGCCTCCTATTTCCAGAACTTTCTTAAGAGAAATTCAGTTGTTTGGGATATTTTTAAACTATACCTTATTTTGTAGTAGATAGGAGTGGAAAAGAAAAGAAACTAATCCTCTAATAACTGCAATGAAAGCTTGCTAACTCAAGCAATTTTCTATAATCATTTTATATAGTTAGGTGTTTTCATCTTTAAATGAAAGCAAACATAAGGACCTTCCCTAAAGCCGTGGTTCCCGAAACCAGTTGCACAGCTGAACACCTAGAAAGTTATTCCTTACTGTTTAATATGCATTTCCAGACCCAATCGCCAATCTGGTTTTAAAAACTCTGTAGCACTTCTGAAGATTTTTTGAATGCGTTATATTTGTACACCCATGTTCACAGCAGCAGTAGACACGGTAGCTAAAACATGGAAGCAGCCCCATTATCCATGGACAGATGACTGGATAAACAAAAGTGTGTCATATACATACAATGGAGTATTATTCAGCCTTTAAAAGGAAGAAAATTCTCACACATGCTACAACATGGATGAACCTCGAGGGCTAAATGGAATAAGCCAGTCACCAAAAGACAAACACTGTGTGATTCCACTTAGATGAGACACATAGAGTAGTCAAAATCATAGAGACAGAAAGTAGAATGGTTGTTGCCAGGGCTGTGGGGGAGGAGGGAGTGGGGAATCGGTACAGTGTCAGTTTTGCAAGATGAAAAGGAGTTCTGGGGCTTCCCTGGTGGCGCAGTGGTTGAGAGTCCGCCTGCCGATGCAGGGGACACGGGTTCGTGTCCCGGTCTGGGAAGATCCCACGTGCCGCGGAGCGGCTGCGCCCGTGAGCCACGGCCGCTGAGCCTGCGCGTCTGGAGCCTGTTGCTCCGCAACGGGAGAGGCCACAACAGTGAGAGGCCAGCGTACCGCAAAAAAAAAAAAAAAAAGAAAGAAAAGAAAAAGAAAAGGAGTTCTGGAGATGGATGGTGGTGATGTTTGCACAACAGTGTGAATGTATTTAATACCATCAAACAGTACGCTGAAAAATGGTGAAGATAGTAAAGTTTATGTTGTGTATTTTACCACAAAGATAAAAAAAGTTTTATAACATGCTTTGAAAATAAAGCCTACGGTTACTCCAAGATGCTAAAGAAATGGTTAACATTAAACACCAGAGAGAACCAAATAGGGCTAAGCGAGGAAAGAATCGTCCATATATTGATAATTGGTCATTGGAAAGCATTTCAAAATTTTGGAGAAGCATTGATCATTTGTAACAAGAGTTCACAGCTAATGAGCAGCAGAAAATGGAGCATTACAAGTTGACTAGTTTTTATAGCATATCAGGAGATTTCTCCTATTCCTTAAAAATAAAAATTCTCGATTAACTGGAAAATACGGTTGCTCTCTTGTCCTGTCCCCTACCCCACCCTTTCACAAAAACTGTGATTATAGCACATTCCCACTGCATGTATCAGTGTTCCAAGAAATGTTCACATGTGAGTTACAATGTAATTATAAACAATTGGTTTTTTAAGAGGTCATCTTATTAGGGCAGCAGATGTCTTTCCCATGAAACGCCCAAGGCTGATGATGTTCGTATGTATGACACACTTGCACGATCACAGTCAGTATAACTGGGAGGGAGCTAAGGAGTACAAGACTAGTAAACTCTAATTTAGTAATGAATCTTCCACAAACTTTATTTTCGGTAATGTATTTTCTGACAAATGATGTCATTGATGGTGATAATGTTATGTTATGTTATGAGCCCAGTATGCAGCATGTTAAGACATGATAAGCAAAAGACATGACCTGTCTCTACTGGTAGTTGGCAGCCAGGTATAACATTTAGGGAGTTGATTGGATGACACCTTTGTCCTGGGCAGGCTTCAAAACCAGCCATCTCCCAGTCTCCCAACTGGGTTGGCGCGATCAGCTTGAGCTCCACGTAAGTGCTGTAGAGCTGTGAGTTCAGCTCATGCAGGGAGAGCTGGGTTCAAGGACCCATACCCTGGGGCCATCTTGAAAAGATGTCTTCTTTTTGAAGATGGATTTGGTACAGAGTGGATGACTTCTTTCCAACTCAACCGTTAGAAAAAGAAAGCATTGTATAGCTGATGGTTGGCTGGTGTCACCTTTGATTAGGAAAGCTATTGGATATCTGTGGTATTTTGCAAATTGTGAACTAAGTTTCTAGGGAAGGGCCTGATTGCATCACTTCTCTCCATTGTCTCATTATATCAAGGCCTCTTGACTTCTTCATAAACACCTACCACCCAGAGGAGTGAAGGACTCAGTATACAAAGAAGTTGATGGGAGAAACAAAACAAAAGGCCTTTATTTTTTAATAGAAATTGTGTAAAATTACCTGAAAGAAACTCACAGTTTTATTAGTTGCAGGAAGGTATTCATAATTAAACAACTTCACATCCTTGGTAAATGAGAATATTCACATTGTAACTATTGGATTAAGTTTAGCTGCAGATAGAAATCCTACAATAATAGTGCCATAAATACAAAGGGTATATTCTCATTAAAATCATGTGCCCTGTAAGATCTGGATTTTGCTAGGAAATTGATATCATGAGGCAAATCACAGTCTTGACCACAACTTCCAAAACATTTTGCTCTCAGAATGATGTTTCTTCAAAATAGACCTCATCACAATGGGTGAGTTTTCCATATGGTCTTGACATTGGACCAAGAATCAAGGGGCTTAGATTCTTTTGTTACCCTAACTTCTGAAATCTTTGACTATTTATTTAAGATCTCTATGGGTCCGTTTCCTTGACACTGTTCTCTACAGTGGGTGAGAAAAAAAGTAACCTCCACAAAAGAACTACAGACCCATAGGTGTGAAGAAGCATTCGTAAATTCAATAATAATAGTTTTGAAACAAGATCACGTCAGAGCTTGCTTAAAACTCCCCTGATCCAATTTACTTAAGAAATTATCCTCTTTGCTTGTGTTTTGTTCATCTTCTGCCAATTGTTAAATTATAGTTACTAAATCCTAATAATTCTATATCATTACATCTCTCTCTTTATAGGGAAAACAGATGGAGAAAAACCAACAGTTAAGAAAGGTGGGTTCGATTTTGGTACCAAAATATTCTTATGTTTTAAAAAAGGTCTCTTTGAACTTAATCTTTGTGATGAATTACATTCTTTCCCGGATTCTAGTCAATGGGAGCAGAATACGAGCCTTCTGAGAATAGGTTTCAAACCTCTTTTAAGAGAGAAAAGCCTGTATTTGAAAATAAGCAAACTGCAAATGAGTCTATTCACTTAATGACAGCTATGGAAAACGGTGTCATATCACAATTTATCATTCCTAAGAATGAAAATAGGGGCTAATTTAGTAGCTGTGTGTACACGAACGCTACCCAGTAATTAACAGTGAAGCCACCTAGTAGGAGTGGTATGCTTGAGAGATCTTGAGACCCAGGAAACTTTCCATTCATAATATGAGATTAGAATAACCCAACATTTCTCCCTTCCTAAGTCAACTCCCACTGAATACAGGAGAAACAACATAGAACATCATTTGTTATCTACAGTGGGCCAGTGGCATTGCTTATTGCTGGGTATTGTTTGTCTGGGGCTTATGCTTTCTTTTTCTTCTCAATCAGGTGGCTTGTCAACAATGACCCTGACTGGAATCATAGTTGGGGTCTTACTAGCCATTGGATTCATTGGTGGAATCATCACTGTGTTTGTTCGGAAAATGTCAGGAAGGTACTCGTAAGTAAATTTCTTAGGCCCGTGTGATAGGTAAATGAGGGCAGCCATTTCCAACCTTTGAACTAATAGAAACCTCCAAATAAAGGTCGTGTTCAGAAGCCACCAACCTCCGTAAGCACTACGTCTGAAGCTTCCCCAGAAGAACGTGTGTCTACCTGGGGCCTCATAAATTTCCAGGAAAGTACCAGAGATGGCTCTTTAGTTGACTTCCATTGAGATCTCACCAGATTTGACCTCTTGTCTTAATTTTCCAACTAAGTGAACTTGAACGAAAACCCATCTGTTGGGAAGATAATATGATTGGGTGGGGAAGGATAAATGCCATACAACTGGGGGGTCGAGGGATACAATTAGCAATACAGTTGCAGAGTGATGTGTCTGGAAATGCCCGGGAATCTGACCCTGGGTGTGAGGACCAGGCCTGGAGGAGGGATGAGCAGGGAGAGAAGAGCCCCCTAATCCAGAACTGGAAGACGTAGACAAAGGACAATAGGAACAATGACTTACGGGATTACCAGTCACAGTGCCAGTAAAAGAAGTGACCGTCACCTTTCTCTTTGTTTTCACAGGCCCTAAAGAGCTTAAGAATTGTGCCCTCCTGCCAGTATGTTTTTAAAAAGAGAGTTTCCGACTTCCCCCTCATGCCTGACCGTGTGGAGAAGATGACCTGTGGAAATGCTTCCCCACTCCACTCAAAATCCACGGTGATTCCTCCACTTGCCAAAAGTAATGGAAGGAAAGAGTATTCATAAGACTTGCTTCTCTAAGCGTTTGTCTTTTGAAAAAAAAATTGTTTTAATATAAATTTTGTATAAGATGATTTAAAATGCATAGAAAACGGAGCAAAGCTATGTCATCTGATGTGTAACTAAGGTAGACAATATAATTCAATCGATGTTAGAAACTGAAATCATGTCTTTGTTCTGATTGTTCTCTCTTGTTGTTAAAACGCAAAGGAATTTGGAAATATTTATACCAACGACGTCCTTGGGTGTAAAGCTATGTCAGAAAGTGGCATAAGCATTTTGCAGTTTCTGATCTGTTGAAACGTATGCATTCCAGTCTAATCGGGTCTGTTTTTAAAGCCCGATTTGGTGTGAATAATCAAGTAGAAAATCTAAACTTGCTTAATATGTAAAGAGCAACCGCCTTTCACTGGTCTGGGTAAATCATTGCAAAGGTATCTATTTTAGATCATAAACAGAAGTCTGTACTTCGGGGAAGGCATGTTGTGTCTCACAACAAGGGCACCGACAGGGTCGCAGTGTGCTCGGCTGCCTGCTGCAATGATGACTTTATGAAACAAAGGTTTGCTTCTACCTGTCCCCTTCCGCTCCCCTCAGATGATGGGGATCCAGAGCTAAAGGGGTGACCTTCTCTCTTCCCCATGACACAAGTCCTCCAGATTGGCTACTTTGCTCTGGAATATGCGGATCTCAGCCCTGGGTGCTGAGGAGGCTGCTGAAGGCCCAGTGGTGCCAGAGGCTCAGGTGTTCCAGGAACCAAGATCCACAGTGATCCCCAACCCCTGTGTGTGCCTTTGAGAAAGAGAACCTGCCAGTTTCCTAACATTTACTTTCTGCCTCGGAAGAAAGATATGGGAATACTGATTTTTAAAAAGCAGCTGGATTTAGAGACTCTATTTTACAATGAAAGATATTTCTGGTCTTCATGAGATCCCACATACTTCTGTGGGGTCACGATGGACAGTTCTGTCTTGGCACCATCCAACTCAGGACATTTCTCCCTGTAGGTGAACTGAATTCTTGCTCCTACACAAAAAATGTTTGTACTGAGCAGACACTGTATCACATTTGTGGTTGTACAGTTCTGATAGCCTCTAAACTCGTACGGGTTCATAAAACAGGAAAAAGTAAAACTATCAGTCTACTTTGGCATGGCCTGTTCCTCTGTCTTTTGCAGGAATGTGTGGATGTAATTTTAAACGGTGTGCTCTAGTGTCGCTCAAGTCCAGCTGGTCCACCAGCCCAGGTTCCATATTTGAACATCAACTGATGGGGAGAAGGGTCTTTGGAAGAACTTTACGAAATCTCTTAAATATCCCCTGTATCATCACTCAGATTCCTGAACAGGAGTTGGGAATAATGTTCGTTTCATCTTTCCTATCCTCTCTTTTTTTCTCTCACTGTGAAAGATAATAGTCAACCCCAAGTCATACACTGGACCCATCACCTGCTGGGACAGGACTGTGGGTTTCTTGGTCACATCTGTGTTGGTGCTCAATGCAGTGTCGACATGTTTTGAAATAAAACAGATGATTGCATATAACGATGAGTCAGACCTTTGACTGGGAATCCTGATCAAGTCTGGATCACCCCTGAGAACATCTCCATATAAAATGACATGTTATATAAACATTCGCCTCTTGGCTAGATTGGGAGTGAATTATAAATGGGTATAGGAAGTACACCCATGGGAAAGAAATGTAACTATACATTTCACCCAGAGCTCTGCCAAAGTGGGGAGGTTAAGGTCAAGTGGAGGAATCGGAGGAGAAGTGGCACCTTGGCACTACTTTTGTTCTCTCTGGTCACAAAGGGTTAACACAGGGCTTCCCTGGTGGCTCAGTGGTTGAGAGTCCGCCTGCCGATGCAGGGGACACGGCTTTGTGCCCCGGTCCGGGAAGATCCCACATGCCGCGGAGCGGCTGGGCCCGTGAGCCATGGCCACTGAGCCTGCGCGTCCGGAGCCTGTGCTCCGCAACAGGAGAGGCCACAACAGTGAGAGACCTGCGTACCGCAAAAAAACCCAAAAAAAACCCCACAAAGGGTTAACACGGTTTTGCCTGACTTCTGATTTCTCTGCCCTGGGGACAGGAGCCATGTAAGGGAGCAGGTATACCTTGCCCCTGCCAGTCCTACCTGGGAACCTGACCTCATGTGGTTAGGGCTTGACCACACAAGAAAAAGAAGTAGTAACCCCTGTGAGGGTTTTCCAACTACCTATGGCCTGGGATGCACGTTGCTCCAGAATTTCTGTTCCTGGGACATCTCACTGCTCCTTGGCCCTCAGCTGCAAATACTCCACAGGATCTGGAGACGGCAGTGGCCAGGCCCTCTGCCTCTGCCCCTCTGTCAGGCCATCTGCTCCCACCGCCACCTACACTGCCCTATATGGATTCCAGCGCCATACCCTGTGACTCTCCCTGCCAGCCCTACCCCCACTCATAAAGGTTGGATGCTAAAAGCAAGAGAGCCGCTCACATCATGCCTTCCTCATAATAAATACTCAGTTTCTGTTAAGTCAGGGTTGTTGAATTTGCCAGATGTCAGGAATCCCGGGTGCCTGTTTCTAAGTGGTGACACAATGAAAAAGAGCAGAATTCGGATGCTTTACAGCTGTAGTACCTCAGAGGAGTCGAATTATTTGGACTACAGTTTCTTCATGGAAACTTCCATGAGAGGACTTGAAAGCATCCCTTTTTCTAGCAGAAAACTAACCATATCCACCTCGTCCCCCAGACCCTCAAAGGAACTGGGCCCTTGGCTACATCAAGTGTAAATTTATATTCCCTTACACACTGCCCGCAGGAGATGACTAGGAACTAATGGGGCTGCCAAGGGCACTGGAACTTTAAGGAAAAACCTCCATCCTCTCTTCCATCAGAAATGCCTGGGGGGCGGGGGCTTCCCTGGTGGTGCAGTGGTTGAGAGTCCGCCTGCCGATGCAGGGGACACGAGTTTGTGCCCTGGTCCGGGAGGATCCCACATGCCGCGGAGCGGCTGGGCCCGTGAGCCATGGCCGCTGAGCCTGCGCGTCCGGAGCCTGTGCTCCGCAACGGGAGAGGCCCGCGTACTGCAAAAAAAAAAAAAAAAAAGAAAAAGAAAAAAAGAAATGCCTGGGGACAAGGCAGTGCCGAAGTTAACTGTTTATGCCATGTTAAAGCCTCTTTTTAATGCCTATTGTTTTTTCTTTCAACCTGGGAGAACTAATCAAAAACCAGGACTTAGTTCTGCTTCATGTGCTGCCTTTAATGAGCACGGAAAGAACAAGCAACTTAATCCCTTACTCTCTCCATCTTTATTTTAATTCATATTGACTTAGTGTTCAGGGCTGCTCGTGCTAAATGCTTTCATGGGGCATAATGCATATCCTGACATTGTCTGCTAATTTAAACTTTGTTTGCTAATTTAAAGTCCAGTGGAAGTAGGAGAAGAATTTCCCTGAGATACAGCTGGATATTAGCACATACACTCGGAGCAACAGTTATCCGCCCGTGAGCGTCAGAGAACTTGGCGTTCCCTGAAAGACTGCATTTCTCTTTGCTCCTCCTGAAGCTTAAAGCCAAGTTAGCATGTGCAGTAGATCCTGGGGCTTTTCATTCAATAAATACACAGTATCTAACCACAGCTCATGGACAGTAATGCAGAGTAAATGTGAAATCTTGGAGTAGAATAATAAAGACTGTCCTGCTGGTGTGAAGAGTGTGAGATTTTGGCCCAGGGGCCCAGCACACACGGATCCGCCTGGGGCAGGCAAAGTCCCAGCCCGGATTCACCGAACATTAATCCTCGGCACTTTTCACTCTCTCTCAGGGGTCATTTTATCAGACACGGACGCAAAGCACCCAGGGTTCTCTTTCTGCATCCAAGGGCTCGGGGCCGCAACACAGAGTCCCGTGCATTTTCCCGAGACCTTGCTCCTCCCATGTTTTCTTTCCTACCCGCTTCTTTCCACTGCCTCGAACTCCCCACGGATGCTCATGTTTGAGAAAACGATCCCGTACCAGTCACAAGAGGGATGTTTCTGAAGTGACGGGGAGCCTCTGGGTGCTACCAGAGAGGTTACCTGAAGTAAGTGCTTGAACAGCCTAAACCACTTAACAGCACCCTGTGGGTAACCTCAGGAAGGCAAAGAATGTTCTGAGCGAAGGGAAAGCTCGAGCCTTCCTTCTACTCCCCGTCCCGCCTTCCACACAGCACCTGGGCAGGAGGCTGAGCCTGCGGATCTTGTCCAGCAAGACCCGGGGACAAAAGACACTCACAGGCTGACAAGGTGTTTGGGGCTGCTGCAGAGATATACCCTCGTGAGCCAGGAAGAATCTGTTTGTTCATTCATTCATTCAACAAACATTTATTGTCAGTCCCTGTTCTGGGTACTGGGGATACATAGTGAGCAAAATCGACAAAAATCCCTGCCTGCGTGGAGCTTTCACTCTAGTGTGGTAGACAGACTATACCCAAAATAAATAGGTAAATCAAAGAGCACGTGGAAAATGAGAGGGTGGCAGAAGCAATGGAGAAAACCAGAAGGGGAAGGGAAGAGGAGATGCAGGGCGGAGGGACCGCAGCATTGCATCGGGCTGGGAGGGAAGGCATCTCTGAGATTTGAGCAAAGCTCTCAAAGAGGGGAGGGCGTCTGGGGGGAACATTCCAGGCAAAGGGAACATCAAAGGCCCAAGGAGCATGTTTGGCATGTGGTAGGGAATGCAGGGAAGCTCAGGAGGCTGGAGAAGAGTGAGGGTGGGGAGAATGGTAGGAGATGAGGCCAGAGAGGTGGGGGGTCCATCTAAATGGGAGCCTTTGGAAGTTTCCGAGCAGAGGAGTGGCATCATCTGAATTATATTTCAAAACAATCACTCTTGCTTGCGGTTGGGAACTGGCCAGATAAAAAGCCAGTGTGATCATCCAAGCAAGAGATGATGGTGGCTCAAACCAAGATGGTAGCAGTGGAGGTGTCATGAGGTGGTCTGGTTCTGGTTATATTTTGAAGAAAGTCAGCAGAATTATCTGATGGACTGGACATGGGATCTGAGAAAAACAGACAAGTCAGACGACTCCAAGGATTTTGACCCGAGCAATTGGAAACTGGAGCTGCCATCACCTCACCAGGGAAGGCTGTGGATGCTGAAGGTTTGGGAGAGAAGAGCAGTTCTGTGTTGAGCATGTAGAATTTGAGACGCCTGTTTAGAGATCCAAGTGGAGGTATCTCAAGCAGGCACCTCGGTGTACGAGCGGAGCTTAAGCGAGAGATGTGGCTGGAGACATAATTTGGGAGCTGTCAGTACTTAATGACAATGATACTGATGAGATCACCAAGAGCATAAATAGAAAAAGACAAGTCCAAGATGAGAGCATTGGTGGACTCCAAGATTAAGAGGACAGGAATAGGCAGAGAGATCACCAGAGGAGTCTTCCACCATCGCTTGGATGACGTACACCTCTGGGTGAGCTATTTCCTTTTGTTCTCATTTATACCATCTAACAGCCTCTGATTAATAGTTCAGCTCTCCAAGTAGCTTAATGCTGGGATGGGGGTGCCCTTGATAAGGGACACAAACATTCCCAACACTGGAAAAGAATCTCACTCGTTGAAAATGACCAACCTGGCATGTGGGGTTATAAATCAGTTTTTATAAGTTTGATTGGTATGAGTTAAGCCCCAGAACCACCTCGATTCTTATGCACTTAGGATTTCAGAATTATGAATCTGAGGACCAGATCCTTAGAGAATGATACCCACATCAACTTACCACTGCGATGAAGACATCCAACTCTCCTCCCTACAGGGCACTTCTGTTGTAAGTCCCAACAATTATGATGACCTCCCACGATCTAGTTTCCACCCACCCCATTGACTGGCTCTGACCCAGCTTCCAAATGATCCCCCATTTGTCAATGTCAGTGGCCTCTTCTTGGTCTTGTCCTTGGCAATGAGCAGCCGTGGTCAGCCCTGTGGACCCCCTTCTTTCTCTTGGTTTGCCTGCCATGCTATCAAACCAGTTGTCCCTCCTGGCCCCTCTGCTTGCTGCTCCACCGGCTCTTTTTCTTGTTTTTGTTTCACCCTTTTCCTCGCAGGCATACCTAAGGCTCACTTTTCACTCCTCCCTCGGAGAGCTCATCTACTCTCACGGCTTCAACGAGCAGAAGCTCCAGGAGGGCAGGAGTCTGTTGGGTTCCCTGCTACATCTTCAGCCCCTGGAGCAGTGCCTAGGACATAGCAAGTGAGCAATTCTTTCACCCTTTACGTATATACCACCACCCTTCTGGTTCAGATCCTCGAGCAGAACCTTATCATTCCTACAAAGTTAAACATCTCCCTGATGCAATCTGATCTATATTCCATGAGTGGTATCTTCCCAATACATCATTTTGCACATTGAACCACCACATTCTAAAACCGTTCCAACGGCTTCCCACAAAATAATTCGATATTCAGGGCTTCTACACTTTATCATGGGACCTATATCATTTGTACAGCTAGGGTGGTAGAGTGGAAAGAGCATGGTTCTAGATCCAGATGACTGTGGCTTTGGTTCCAGGCTCTGCCACTTCCACTATGGAGGAAATGACTTAACATTTTTATGTCTTCAGGCTCTTTCGATTGCAAGGAACAGAGACGTACCCAGGTGTCCCCACTCAATGCTATGTATTCTGTGGCTACTTGTGAAAACAAGGGCGACAAATCCCATGGCAACCCCCAAGCAGTGACAAAGCTCGACCACAGGGAAGTGAGAGTGTTCTCAACAGTGCTGGCTTCTGGATTATCTTGACACCTCCATCACTGCGCTGGACAGTTTTCATTTGTCCCTCTGAGTCTATTCTCACCTGGCTCTGTGACCAGGGAGACTGACCTGAAGGGACCAAATTCCCTTGTCCTCTGGGTTTTGGTTGGCTTTGGCCAATTAGAGGCACTGGGAGGTGATTTGGGGGCAATAGAAGAGACAGGTTGGGGTATTTATCCTTCTGGCTCCTTCCCTGCCAGACTAATGGGTTTCTGGTGGTTGCGTTTCTCTATCAAAAGCCACAGCTCCTGTTGGATGGAGCTACAGTTCCGGCCAGGTTCCGGTAACCAATCCCTGCTCTTGCCTATTCAGGACTGTGAGTGTAAAGGGCCTCCCATGGTTGCTAGCCCCGGGTGTCTTAATGCCCCTTGTGTGTTTCCTTAACTATGTTGCCCTTGGTAAATTACCCCTTTATCCAACTCTTCTCCGTCCTTCTTTTGAGGGTGACATATGTTTCCTGCTGGGGCCTTGACTGGTACAACCACATGGGTGTTTTTTGATGTCCACTGTTAGGGGGATTCAACCCCTCATTTTCCCTGCCACTACCAACCAACAAACTCATTTTCTGCTCTGAGCATCTATTCTCTGCTTCCTGGCTTCTGCTTGTTTACAACTTCCACTAACTCACAACTCAAACGACACATGGGCCAGTGCTGTCCCCCCAAACACACCCACCCCCTCCTTCAGCATCTTCTCTCTGTGTGTTCTCTCAGCTTTGGTTTCTGCCACTCATGGACTCATTCACTCTCTACTTCCAAGACCGCTGATGTCCAAGGGAATCTGCTTAGCCTGGCTATTCACCGTTGTCCTGGTTGGTCAGAACGTCCTGTGCCAGGCCACATGGGTCACCGACCACTGTAGGTGCCCCCACCCCCAAGCCATTGCCTGTTCCTTGTTGGCAAGGGTTGGTTCTGGAAGGAAGAGTATGGGAAAACCATACGTTTCTGAGCTTTACTATTTTTTATGTGGAAAATAATACCTACCTCCTAGAGTTGTTATCAGCCTTAAAGGATATAATGAGTGTTTAGGGCCTGTCTGAAAACACAGATGCTGATCAATCGTTAGCGGCAGTTGTTCCAAAGACCACTTCTTACTTCTATTATCAGAGCCTCATTTACTCTCCCAACATCCCTGTGAAGTAGGCAAGACAGAGATTATTCCCATTTTATAGATGGAAAAACTGAGGTTCAAACAGTTGCCTAAAATTACAGGGTTACAATATGCCTGAAGCATCAGCAGGGAGCTGGTGTCTCCGGCCCTCCTTTGTTTAGTCCACATGTCATCTTTTAAAAGCAGTGTCTCCCTATCAGCTCAACAGTAGCTCATTTTGAAAACACAGTTTCTTCAGCCAGTGGAAAATTGGGAACTTATTTTATTATTATTATTATTTTTTGCGGTACGCGGGCCTCTCACTGTTGTGGCCTCTCCTGTTGCGGAGCACAGGCTCCGGACGCACAGGCTCAGTGGCCATGGCTCACGGGGCCCAGCTGCTCCGCGGCATGTGGGATCTTCCCGGACCGGGGCACGAACCCAGGCATGTCCCCTGCAGTGGCAGGCGGACTCTCAACCACTGCGCTACCAGGAAAGCCCTTATTTCTTTAAATTATGAAATATTTTAAACATACAGAAAAATACAGAGAGTAATAACAAAACCCTGTATACCTACCACTCAGCTCCAGCAAGCCCTAACATTGTCTCATATTTACTACATAACTTTTTTTTGAGAAATAAAGACTCGCACACATCATCCCTTGGGTACCCTCCTGACATCAGTTTCTTCCTTCTTCTCTTCCCAGAGGGATCATTCTCCCATGTTGGGTGCATTTCACTGGGAAACATGTATATTTTTCTACTATTCTTATTTTATATGTACATAACCATAATCAAGATATAGCATCGTTGTAAATGTTTTTAACTTTTATTTGCATAGACTCCTTCTCTGCAACTTTCTTTCTCCATCCACATTATTTTTGTGAGATTTATCCTTGCTGATACCCTAACGCATCTATGTAGCTGGTGGAGAGGGTAAGATTATGACTATACCACCATGTACTTATGTTTTTCCTGTGGATAGATATTTAGGATGTTTCTAAATTTCGGAGTTGCAAACAATGTTCTGACAAATGGGGTCATAATAAAAGAACTTCCATTTTTCTAGAGAGCAGAATTTTGTCCCCTAGAAAAAATAAAAGTAAAAATGAATTATTTTTTTGGATATTTAAATATCCAGCCTTGACTAGGAATTACTTCTTGTCTATCTTACAAGTGTGATACTCATAGAAAGAAGGTCTAAATTAATTGGATTTAAACGGCCAGTAACTTTACAATGGTGCTTTGTCTCTACCCATCTATTTTCCTTCAAATGACCTTCTGATCTTTTTCCAATATGAAAATACTGGAAGAAAATTCATTTATTATTTATTTTCAAAATGATAGAGATGTCAGCTACATTTCATGAAAACATTTTTGGAGCTAGTTATTTCTAATAAAAATACAACAGTGAATTTCAAAGTCAGCATTTTTTTAAAGTACAAAGTGATATATCAGAAGTTGGAAGAGATGTTCTAACATGCAGAAGAAAAAGAATTTAAAAATATGAAATTGGCTTCTGAGAAAAATCCTTCTAGTGACCCAGAGTCCAAAATAGTTCTGGTGAAGATGTCAAAAATGGAAAGATTTCATAATAGGCACCGTCTCTGAAGTGAAAAATAATTGCTAGGCACACAAAATTAAATTCAACATTTTCCTCTTTTAAACAAAAAATAAGGAATTCTTGACGTTGATTGGGAATTTCTCCACACATCATTTTATCAGTATCATTTTCAGAAAGTAAGTGGAGCCAACCTCACCTGTAATGGGTTGAACTGTGGCCCCCAGTAAAGATATGCCCAAGTCCTGACCCTCAGTCCCTGTGAAGGTGACCTTACCTGGAAAAAGGGTCTTTGCAGATGTAATTAAGTTAAGGCTCTATCTCAAGATGAGCTCATCCCGGATTAAGCAGGTGGGTCCTCAATCCAACAACAAGTGTTCTTTTTTTTTTTAATAAATTTATTTATTTTATTTTTGGCTGCATTGTGTCTTCGTTGCTGCACACGAGCTTTCTCTAGTTGCAGCGAGCGGGGGCTACTCTTCGTTGCAGTGCGCGGGCTTCTCATTGCGATGGCGTCTCTTGTTGTGAAGCATGGGCTCTAGGCGTGCGGGCTTCAGTAGTTGTGGCTAGTGGTCTCAGTAATTGTGGCTCGTGAGCTCTAGAGCACAGGCTCTGTAGGTGTGGCACACAGGCTTAGTTGCTCCGAAGCATGTGGGATCTTCCCAGACCAGGGCTCGATCCCATGGCCCCTGCATTGGCAGGCGGATTCTTAACCAATAAACCACCAGGGAAGCCCACAAGTGTTCTTATAAGAAGAGGAGACATAGACAGAAGAGGTGAAGCACAGGGGAGAGGCCATAGGAAGATGGCGGCCGAGATCAGAGTGATGCGGCCACAAGCCAAGGAATGCTCGGGACCACCAGAAGCTGGAGGAAGCCAGAAGGCTCCCCAAGGGCCTCCAGAGTGAGATTCACCTGCAGATGCCTTGATTTCAGACTTGTGACCTCTGGAAATGTGAGAAAATAAATTTCGGTCATTTCAAGCCACCCAGTTTGTGGTAATTTTTTACAGCTTCTCTAGGAAGCTAATACACCCGCTGAGTAACCCATCTGTGAGAGCAGCCCCCCACTGCCCGTCTGGCCCATCCCAGATGGAAAGCGACACACACCTCTTCCACTCTGACCTTGAGCCACTCCCTTGATCCTTCCAAACAATGGTTTGGCAGTCACCGTGCTTCCTTTGGGACAGATGTTACTAGACCTTCCCATACTGTCATTCCAATTTTGTACTCACGTTGGAGGAATCCATGGTGAAAGAAATGCGACCTAGAACAATAGGCAAAGCCAACCCTTACAGGATGAGTGAAATACAAAGGTAGACCCAGCTGCACTAACCTCGCTGCCCTTCATGGTGACTAACCCTGAAATGGCTTCCTCACTCAACACTTCCCTTGAGTGGTCAGAAACGTTTCAGTGAAAATAAAATCCCAATGTCTACTGAGTGAGCATTCAACAAACGTTCATTCAGTGCCTCCTGTGAGTCAGGCACTGCCATAGATGTCAACAGTGAGATGAAATTATTCTAATAGCTCATCAAGTGTGCCAATAAAAATAGTCCTTTGGGTCTGTGGCTAAAGGAGAAACTCTCTGGGGCCTGAGGAGCACACTGCTTTCATAGATCTCCAACTTACAAATAGCGATGGCATTTACAGGTTGCTGTCAGACAGCGGACACACGGCAACACGGTATCAGAGACGGTCGTGACAAAGTTAAGAACTTCTCTGGTGTCTGCTCACCTCCCTCCCCTTTGTCCACTCCTCTCCCCCGGGCTCCTAGTCTCGCCCCCATTGGATCCACCTAAAAGGAAAAAAAAAACAGAGTAGAAAGAACCATGTTCAAGGTCAAGGATGGGAAAACCTGACTTGCGGTTTACTGCAAGTTAAACATTTAAAATGATAACACAGTCCAGCCCAGCTCATAACACTGCATCTGAGGCACATAGAAGGTGCGTGTGAAAGTGTTTTATAATTTTAAAATATACAACAGCCATATACAACAGCCATATACAACAGCCATATACAACAGCAGTATACAACAGCAGTATACAACAGCCATAGGAGTTGCTGTTTATTTGGCAACCATCACATCCAAGAACATGCTAGATCCTCTTACATGCGTACATCTAATCCTTACAACAACTCTGAAATGTGGGTATTACTGTTGCCCTTTTTTAGATGAGCAAGCCAAAAGTTGGAATGGCTGAATTACCCAAGGCCACCCCATAGTGGGTGAAGGAACTGCAGTTCCAAATCCATGGCTCTTTCACTATATGCCACTGGGCCCCAGTATAAGGTATTATTATATCTGTAGCTCACTCAGATGAATTTTTATGTCTCATCTAGAGAAATAAATTGTTTTAAAAAATCCAGGAATCAAAGGAATATCACCGATGGCGGAAATCAGGGACTGGGACAGGTAGTAAGAGATTTTTTGAAGGGAGACCCTGCAGGGTGCCTGAAATCACGCTACGGAAGCACCACCTGCTCCCTCCGTGCACCTTCTTGTCTATGTCACAGACCTGGGATATGGCATCATGAAGTCTTACTCTTTGTTGCGGCCCAACTCATGTGGCTACCTCTCCTGTTGAGGAAGGTCAAGTCATTGCTATTGTGAATTCAGCAGTCATAAAGCCATGGCAGTAGCACACAGACCGATGGCCCTGCTCATCGCCCACACCCCACACACAGGGCCACCCAGAGCTCGGATGTAAGACAGGTAGAGAGAGCTTTGGGTGCCTTTGGCATGATCCCATCCTCCAGGGGAGGACCTGACAGAAGGAGATGGGGGATAGTAGTGGGAGAGTGGGGAGAGGGAGGTTCTGGGGAGGAGAGGTCACTTTCCTAGGTTTGGGTTCAAATTCCACACCTCACAGCCCAGTGCCCCAGAGTGTGATTCTCATACTTCCCAAGATTCCAAGAGGCATGCCGGGAGCAAAATGCAAACTTACCAAGCTTCTGCATTGTACTGGCTGTACTGACTTGGGGTCAAGTTTAGGTGCTCGAGGGAGACTAGAGCCATTAAAGCCTTCATTTCCCACCTCCAGGGCTTAGGATGTGAGTTGGGGAAGCAATAACAGGGTAAAACAGTGCTGGTTTGATCATCTGACCAAAACTTTTTGATCCCTAGCAGTAAAAACCGTGAGCACCCACTCCCAGCGTAGTATTAGGTTGAACCACATGAAACTGCCATTTTTGTAGGATAAAAAGAGTCCGAGGGCTTCCTTGGTGGCACAGTGGTTGAGAGTCCGCCTGCCGATGCAGGGGACACGGGTTCGTGTCCCGGTGCGGGAAGATCCCACATGCCGCGGAGCGGCTGGGCCCGTGAGCCATGGCCGCTGAGCCCGCGCGTCCGGAGCCTGTGCTCTGCAACGGGAGAGGCCACAACTGTGAGAGGCCCATGTACCGCAAAAAAAAAAAAAAAAAAAAAAGAGTCCGATACCTTTGTGCGACCCAATACATGTTTCTAAATTGCATACGCATGGACCTCAGCCAGCTTGGATATTAGAAAGGCTTCATTTCTTTGTTTTTTGAAGACATAGACTGAATAAAAAGAAGAGTTCTCCAATCTTCCTCTTGTATCCCAAATGATCATCGTATGCCCCCCACCCCAACTCTGGAGATCACTGCTGTAGACAAAGAAGTACCACGGGTGCTCACATGTGAATGAAGGGATATTTGAGCTGAGCCTGAAGAACGGGCGGAATTGCCTAAGCAGAGGGTCCGGGGGAGGGTCTTCCCGAGAAGAAGAGCAAAACCAAATCACAGAAGTGAGGGGGGTTATGGGTTGAGGGGTGGTGGGAACCGCCTGTCAATGCACCCAGGGCCTGCCAGCCAGCCCACAACATAAACATGGCGGAACGGAGCCTTCTCCTGCAGCTCAATGGGAAGTTTAATTCTCTTCTGGAAAACTTCATCCTGTAGGATAGAGAGCGAGTAGAATTGTTTTCCCATATCGTGCTCTCTAACCTTCTTTAAGGGACTAAGGGCGTTAGGATGAGAACCTGTCTAGGTGGATGGGTTCAATGGTGGCTCCCCAAAAGATATCTCTGTGTCCAAGTCCCTAGAACCTGTGAATGTGACCTTATTTGGTAGAAGGGTCTTTGCAGATGTAGTTAATTTGGGGATCTTGAGATGAGATCCTCCTGATTACCCAGCTGGACTCTAAATCCAGTAAGTGTCCTTGTAAGACACAGAAGAGGAAGCAATGTAACCATGGAGGCAGAGACTGGAGTGAAGCAGCCACAGGCCTCGGAACGCCAACAGGCACCATAAGCTGGAAGGGAAAAGAACGGATTCTCCCCGAGAGCCTCTGGAGGCAGTGTGGTCCTGCAACACCTCGATTTGGGGCTTCTGGCCTCCAGAGCTGTGAAAGAGTAAATTTCTATTGTTTTAAGTCACCCCTGTTTGTGGTACCTTGTATGGCAGCCACCAGAAGGTGATACACTAGGAAAACGCACTTCGACTCCCTGGGCTGGGATACCTGCCATAGCTGCGTTAACATAAAGCAAGTGGGGAATAAGACCCATCTTTGAACAGCCCCCAACCCAATCCCCAGAGGGCTCTCCAAATGCGATCATCTTAGCACGACGTGCAAGCAAGCCCCTAACCCAATCCTTCTGTCCCTCTCCCCCAGGACCCCACACATACAGCGTGACTGTTTATAGGGGGAAAACTCTGCTCCCCCAGGTCAGGCTGTCCTCAGTGACCCAAGCCCTGAAATCTGCTCCCAGCTAATCCCAGCCCACCCCGGGTCACCAACCTGGTTGCTATAAAGGTCAGCCACAGTGAGCAACGAGATGGGGAACATGCAGCCCGGGGGGGCCACCCACAAGAGCAGCTGGCAGCAACAAGGGTCTGAGTCAGAGCCTTTGCCGCCCTCCAGCCATGGCCCGAGCCCCCTCAGTAAATAAGCCGACATCGCACCAGCTATGTGCCTCCTTGTCTGCATCTGTAGATCTAGGCATCAGACGAAACCCACAGACCCCTCTCGGTAACAAACAGTTGGGTGAACATACAAAGATCTCCATTCAACCTCCTTGCTTGTTAATTTCTCTGAGCTGAGGAGAGCAACACTTAAAACCACTGTGCAAATCAAATCTAAGGTCATTTTAACAGGCTGGGCCCTTTGTATTTTCATATATTTTCGGGTGTAAGTATCCAGCGTCCGGAGGGTCCATACCCATTACTTCTGGCCTGGGGGATCTCAGTCCTGGTAACTGAGTGTCCTGGGCACAGAGTAGGAAGGAGCACGGGGCGAGGGGAGCTGGTGAGTTTTCTTTATGCTGCATTCGGTAAAGAGGTAACATATTTAGAACCCCAATCCCCGGGGTTCTCGAAACCAGAACATCTCGTCCTGTTGAATGCATCCATCAGACACCTTGAGAGAGGCTCTGGAAACCAAAGATCTTCTGGAAAGGAGGCCCCAATGTCCTTTGAGACTTCCAGGATCACTTCACAGGAACCAGAGGGAAGCGCCGCCAGCCACTTCATGGGTCTCCGTTTCAGGCCAGGAAGCAGAGGAGGAGCTGGGGCTGGGACTAAATGCACTGGATGTCCTTTCCTGTATTAAAATTCTCTGGGGCTTCCCTGGGGGAGCAGTGGTTGAGAGTCCGCCTGCCGATGCAGGGGATACGGGTTCGTGCCCCGGTCCAGGAAGATCCCACGTGCCGCGGAGGTCCTGGGCCCGTGAGCCATGGCCGCTGAGCCTGCGCGTCCGGAGCCTGTGCTCCGCAACGGGAGAGGCCACAGCAGTGAGAGGCATGCGTACCGCAAAAAAAATATTAAAAAAATTAAAAAAAAATTCTCATCAGCTGACCTGGAGCCACAAGAGCAAGGGAAGCAAGTGGGAGGGATCCTAATAATCAGAGGGTGAGTTTACATGAGCACAATTCATTTTTTATCAAAAATCATCTGCGTTGGGAAAACCAATTGTGTAACAAGTCTTCTGGAGTACTTAGAAGGCCACAGGAGTTTAAATTTCTCTTTTCAGTCACCCCCTCCTCTCTCAAGTACATGTTCACACCTCTTCCAATCCTAGGCAAGCCCAGATGCACATGCAAGTGTGACAAAGACCTGGGCCTCGCGCATCTTACCTCTCCTTGTCCTGAAACTCTACCCCACACCTCAACCCACCCACTTTGTCAAGCCAGCAACTCCTATTCAACTGAAGAGGCAAATAATGGTGGCAGACACAGATACAGCCCTTGCCACGTGCCAGGCAGTGTTCTGTGAGTTTTACGCATCCTCATGACAATGCAGCTATTATTATCTCTGGTTCGTAGAAGGGAAACTGAGGCATAGAGCAGTGTAAAGTCACCCGGCATTCAGCAGCAAGGCTGAGATTTGTGCTCTTAGCCTGTGGCTCTACTATGTCTCAGTGTCGCTTCCCTGGGAAGACTTGCCGGCACCCACCACCCCCCGGACCAGGTCAGGTCTCCTTTTCATAGGCATCAACACACACTCCTTCACCTTGACCATCGTCAATAAAGATCTGTGTGATTAGTTACTTGATGTCCATTTCCTCTGCCAGGCTGTAAACTCCTGTACTCATTTCCTAGAGCTGATGGAACAGATCATCTCAATCTGGAGGCTCCAAGTCCAAGATCAACTCTCGGCAGGGGTACTTCCCCCTGGAAGTTCTAGGGAAGAGTCTGTTTCTTACCTTTTCCAGCTTCTGGGGTTGTTGGCATTCCTTGGCTTGTGACCGCATCCCTCCGATCTCTGCCTCTATGTTCACATGGCCTCCTCGTCTATGTGTGTCTGTCCTCTGTGTGTCCGTCCCCAAACTCCCTCTATCTCCCTCTCTTATTAGGATACATATGATGGCATTTAAGGCCTCCCTGGATAATCCAGGGTAAACTCCTCCTCTCAAGATTCTTAACTTGATCACATCATTTGGCATATTAGGTGATATGCACAGGGGATTTGGACAGACGTATTGGTGGTGGGAGGAGCTACCATTTAGCCCCTATAATTCTTAAAGATCAGCAACTGTGTGTCTCATTCCCAGCTGTGCCCCAGTGAGGACATGGCTTCCCCCGGGCTCTGAGTCCCCACAGCACATTTCTGTGAGCCCACAGAAGCCCCAAGCCACTCTGTAAAGGAAAGTTAGGACTGTGGCTTGCATGAATTCTCCTTCTCTGTCTCTTTGGTCCCATCATCATTGGCCCCATGGGCTGAATCTCTAGCAGTTATTCCCACAAGGAGGGGAAATGGGGAAAATCCTCTGCTTTAGGACTCAATTCTTGCTGAAGTGCATCAGCCAGTGTGTATTTGTGAAGATGCCACATCCTCAGGAGGGATTTCTGCAGAATGAGTTGGTTCAGATCTACTTGTGTCCCAGACTCATTGACCGAAATCACAGGGAGTAAAGTGAGTGTTTCCTCTAGATAAGCAAGAGTATATGATTTGGGATGTGCTGGTATGGCTGAGAGATTTGATGTGCAGTTGAGATGATTTGAACCCCAGTGCCTGAATCAGTTTTACAGAATTCCTGCAGAGACATGAGTTTGTCTACCTCCCACTGTAGCTCCCACCTTCCAAAAGCACATAGGGCCTCTCATCTCTTCCTCAATCCTAATTCCCTTCAACAGAACCCTCCAGGCCAATCAACAGTCCTTCTGTAAAGCTTGAATGAGTCTTATTTGCTGAGGAAGTTCAGGGTGCCGACTTGCCATGGAAACTAAAGCCCCAGGGTATGAGCCAAACTACCACCCAATCCTCCACGGTACTTGGAGGATTCCTTAAGGCTCTGAGCACTTGGGAAGAGAGAAGCAAGAAGCAGAGCACTGAACATCCATAAGGCAAGGTAGCAGCCCCGAGAATGAATAAAGAATCTGTTCACTGCTTTGTGGACTTCAGGCACGAGTCCCCACACAAACAGCTGGTTTCATACTGATGATGAGTTCTAAAAGGATAAACACTGTCCAGTTTTGACTTATATATGGAAGAAATTCGGTAAAAGCCAATGATTACAGGAAAGAATAGAATCTTAGATGGCTCCAAAAAAAGCACTCAAAATTATGTTTAAAACATTACACACATATGGCCCTATCTCACTTTTAAAGAGCAACTGGAGAAAACACAATTTTGCATCCAAATAACATAGACCAGGGGGCATCTCAGAATCTCTTCTGATGGCGCCTAATATATTCTGGCTCAGCACTGAAGCTTGGATTTTGTTTTTTGCGATCTCTGGCTAATACGTTTACACCAGAGTTATAGCACCTCCTTATTTGAGGAGAAAAATAAAGTCTTGACCCGAACCTTGAAAGTCAGGGTATGCATTGCAGATCCCTGCAGAGGACACAATTTTATGTGAAGATACAAGCTCAGGGTACTCATTTTATTTAAAATGAAGCAAGTGATGCTCTATTTTCAGAATTTATATTCAATCCATCGTCAGTCGCCATTTATCCTGAAAAGCTACAATTACATTTCAATAATTTTTCAGTGGAAGAAATGGAATCTGAATTTTTTAAGCACTTGGATCATAGATGACTAACTTTTTTTTTTTTTATTCACTTATTTATTTTTTGGTTGCATTGGGTCTTCATTGCTGCTCACGGGCTTTCCCTAGTTGCGGTGAGCGGGGGCTACTCTTCCTTGCGGCGCACAGGCTTCTCACTGTGGTGGCTTCTCTTGTTGTGGAGCACGGGCTCTAGGCACACGGGCTTCAGTAGTTGTGGCACGTGAGCTCAGTAGTTGTGGCTCGTGGGCTCTAGAGCACAGGCTCAGTAGTTGTGGCGCACAGGCTCAGTTGCTCCGTGGCATGTGGGATCTTCCTGGACCAGGGATCGAACCTGTGTCCCCTGCATTGGCAGGTGGATTCTTAACCACTGTGCCACCAGGGAAGTCCCCAAACTAACTTTAAAATACCCTTCATTTTAAGAAAATGGAACCCCCCTACACTGTTGGTGGGAATGTAAGCTAGTGCAGCTACTGTGGAAAATAGTATGGAGGTTCCTCAAAAAACTAAAAATCGAGTTGCCTTATGATCCAGCAATCCCACTCCCGGGCATATATCCAGACAAAACTATAATTTGAAAATATACATGCACCCCTATGTTCATTGCAGCACTACTTACAACAGCCACGACATGGAAGCAGTCTAAATGTCCATCGACAGAGGAATGGATAAAGAAGATGTGGTACATATATACAACAGAATATTACTCAGCTATAAAAAGAATGAAATAATGCCATATGCAACAACATGGATGGACCTAGAGATTATCATACTAAGTGAAGTAAGACACAGAAAGACAAATACCATATGATATCACTTATATGTGGGATCTAAAATATGACACAAATGAACATATCTACCATACAGATACAGACTCACTGACATAGAGAACAGACTTGTGGTTGCCAAGGGGAACGGTGCAAGGGTGAGAGATGAACTAGGAGTTTGGGTTTAGCAGATGCAAACTGTTATATATACAGGATGGATAAATAACAAGGTCTTATGTATAGCACAGGGAACTATATTCGTATCCTGTGATAAATCATAATGGAAAAGAATATAAAAAAGAATGTATACATGTGTATAACTGAATTACTTTGCTGTACAACAGAAATAACACAATTATAAATCAACTAGACTTCAATAAAAAATAAATAAAATATCGTCCATTTTAAAGTGGTCCAACTGTAGGCATCTAGTTTGCATCTTGTGCCACACGTGGTTCACAATGCAGGTTCAACAGCACCCAGACTGTTCCATAGAAGAGGCTTTCTACCCACGTCAACAGGATCAGTCCCCGATCATGAGCTTGGATGTCGCAGCACCATCAGACTGCCGTAAAAGTTTCTCAGTGTTTACTCACAACTTCTGAACTTTCTGCTCCTGAACCAGTAACAGTTCTCAGACCAGCACTAGTCGACCAATGAATCAAGTCCAGCCCTCTTTTGTTTTTTTTTACAGATGTATTCATTCAATCATTCATTCACTCAACAAATAGCGGCTGTACCAGGCACTGGGGCTAGAGGAGTGAATACTTCAGAGAAGGTCCCTCCCTCAGGGTTCTTACATTGTTGCCGGGGAGACAAATGGCAAATACAAACCTGCAATATAATCTCAGGTGGTGACAACTGCGATTCAGAAACACAAAACAGAGGAAGGGGTGGATAGTGGAGGGATGGAAGGGGTGCTAGTCCAAAACACTGTGGTCGTGGAAGACCTCTGGGGAGGTGGAAGTGGTGGACATCTGAGCAGAGAAACGAAACGAAGTGTGGGAGAGAGCCACGCACGGTCCTAGAAGAAGTTTGGAGTTTTGGGGAAAGGGAAGAAGGCCAGTGTACCTGGTGGAGTGAGTGAAAGAGAAAGGAGTTAGGAAATGAGGATGCAGAGGTGGGGAGGGGTTGGATCACACAGGGCCTGGAGGTGAGAAGTTTGGATAAGATTATAGGTTTTATTCTGTGCTATGAGAAGCTATGAGAAGGTGTAGGACAGGACAGTGAGTTTGATGTGCAAAAACAGAGGCTGGATCCAGTTAAAGTGAGTAAGTCTATAGGAGTGGCCCCCAAGCATCCTCACTTTGTGATATCTACACTCCGTGTAGACCTCTCCAACATTAACTAGGTCTGACCTTTGCAACCAATAGAATATTGCGGAAATGGAGGAGTGCGACTAGGAGGCCAGTTCACAAAAGGCCGTGTGGCTTCCTTCCTGTTTCCACTCTTGGCTCATCTGCCTGGGAGAAGTCAGCTGCAATGTGAGGTTGCTCAAAGGACCCTCTGGAGAAGGCCACGTGATGGATAACCAAGTCCTCCTAGCAACCAGCGCTGACCAGTCAGCCATGTGAGTGAGCCATCTTAGAAACGGATGGTCCAGCTCTAGTCAGCGCTGCAGCTGACCACAGCCCACGCCAACATATTGCCTGAAACCTCTTGAGAGACCCAGAGGCAGAAACTCCCCACTAAGCAGCTCCCCAATTGCCAGTCCATAGAAATTATGAAATAATGTATGTTCTTTTAAGATGCTAACCTTTGAAGTCGTGTGTCATGCCACAACAGATAACTGATACAGGGAGTATTTTTGGAATCCTGGAGGCTAGTATATCAATGCAGCACAGAGGGTAAGGGGATCCTGGAAGTGCAGCGTTCTGGTACACAAAGATGAGTAGTGTTTTGAAAGGGTGCCAGACCCAAGCTGTGTCAGGGACGTGCTAGAAAGCAGGGTGAAAAGTTCATCAGGGCAGGTGGAGGAGAATGCGGTTGCTGGCTGTCACGTGGAATACTTGGGAAAGATCAGGGAGGATCCAGTTCCCACTCTAAGCAACCTGAAAAGAGAATAATCAATGATTTCTGAGATAAGGCAGGAGTTCTGTGAGCAGACCCCCAGTCATTCAAACAATACTTACTGAGAACCTGCTACGTGCCAAGACTCTGATAAGTATCGGACACGGATCAGGACACAGCACAGACTTGGCTCCCGTCCGGACGGATATTTCTGTCTTTGGGATCGGAGGGACCGGCAGTGATCAGGTAAACCCACTAGCAACTAGGCAGTGCAGGTGGGTAAGTACATTGAAGGAGAAGGAGATAAAAATACACATCAGGGACACGAAAACCAGCTTGAGAGGGGTCACAGAAGCCTTCTGAGGAAGTAATGTTTGAGTTGGATCTGAAGGACTAGTAGGGTTAGGGGGGCAATGACTGGGGATAGGAGCATTCCAATGGAGGGAACAGCATGGAGGGGGGCACGGAGGCAGAAAGGAGAGATTTGAGGATCCAAAGGCCAACGTGGCTGGGTGCAGAGAGCAAGAGGAGAGAAAAGCAGAGCAGGCTGGGCAGTGGGTGGGCCCAGGCCACGCTCAGGCTCACAGCATGTCAAGGATTTGGGTTTTTATCCTAAGATCAATAGGAAGCCTGAGAATCCTGGTTCTGCCCTTGGATCCCATTAGGATCAATTGATATTATATTGATCCTCCAATCTGTCTTTTGTGCTTTCTTCCCAACGTATCCACTTGTGACATCAGCCAAGTCCCAAAATGAGACGACTGTCGGTTGACAATGGTAGAAGCTGGTACCCAAAGGATGCTCATTTGCCTTTGCTCACAGATCAGTGCGTGCTCTGAGTTACCAACCCCACAGCTCCTCCAGAAATAACACTAAGGAGTCGGGAGAGGCCATCTGTGGCCTGGCAGCATTGCTCTGCTTTTGAGCTTTGTATGAAATTCAGTCCATCTATCGTTATCCCAAAGAGCCTCCTTTAGGATAAAGGCTAAGTGTCTCCAGCCTTGCATTGAGCCTGAGACAAACAAATATTTGCATGTATTAACTTTCCTAAATTTGTCAGATGACATTTAATATAACCTACAATGGATGCTAATTTTTTCTTCAAAGCAAGCACAGTTTTCTTGCCTCTGAATGTGCGTTCAGGAAATGGAAACGATCATTTCTTCAAGTGAACTGTGGCTCTTGAAAATTACAACATCCCATGCTGCTGTGGGAATAGTCTCCAGCTATAGATTTGCATGCTGAGGCAATGTCATTGGGAAATCAATTAGGGTTGTATTAAAAGAACTCTGACATTGCCAGCAGACACCAAGCTTGGCTGTCAAAGGGGGCAGAGGGGTGCCGAGGCTGCACCATAGAATGCCAAGTCTCCCTGGCTCCCAGCTCCCCACTCATTGGTGAGCATCTCCAAACGCCGAGAGCAGATGTCAGGGGATGGACACTGCTGTAGCCAGTGAGGACCGTCTGATCCGTAATGAGATACTGCACTTTTCTCTGGCCATTGTCACTGTACAGTCCTGTCATCTATAAAGACAATGGGTCATCTGAGGTTGACACCTCAACACCCATTATCCATAAACAGCTATTCTAGGCCAGTCACGGAGCTTGTGCTCCTGGCCAGTGAGTGATTTAGAACGGGCGTGGGAACTAATCCTGACTGCAGAGAAGACAGAGGAGGTCTTCTGGGGCTCGGGGCCCTGGGACAAGGAGATTCATTTCCGAGACTCCAATTCTTCATCCATATCTTCCTTAAAGAGCTGTTCTCGAGGATTAGTTTCCTGCTTATTAAGAAGTAAAATGGGGTCATTTCCCTAGAACAGTGGCTTTTAAACTTTCTGATCTCAGACCTCTTTATATTCAAATATTATTTAGAACCAAATAGCTTTTGTTTATGTGATATATCTGCCGATGTTCACTGTGTCAGACACTAAAACTGAGAAAGTTTTTTTTTCATGTTTTCTATTCATTTTAAAATACAGTAATAAAACCATGACATAGTAACACAAATAGCACATTTTTAATGAAAAATATCTATATATTCCAAGACGAAAACAATTTTGTGAGAAGAGTGGCATTGTTTTTTATCTTTGCCAGTCTCCTGATGTCTGATGTAACAGACGATAGCTGGATTCTCATATCTGCTTCCAAATCCACTCCGTTCGTTTGGGGTTGAAATACATGAAGAAACTCACACAGATAAGTGGGAAAGTGGATCCACCCCCCCCATCAAAAAGGGCTTCCAGGATCCCTCAGGAATTCTTGGACCACACCCTAGTATGCTCAGAATCACCACTCTAGAAAACTGAATATCCACCCATTGATCCAGAAACAAGCTACTGTGTTTGCTAGAAGTCTTCCATATAGGAGTTGAAACTGAGAGTAGTCACCAGTTAGATCTCTTAAACTGGAACTTACTTAATAAATAATGAACTGTAACCTGCCTTCACTTATCCAGCTCGTTTTAATTCTTTTAACAAATTCTTGCATGTCCTCCAAGCATCACGTAGCCAAAACAATAAGATGTTTGCCCAAGTTGTTTTTCAGGAACTTGGAGTCAGGTGTGTCCAGTTCGAGCTTGAGCCGGTTAAGACTGGTTAGGACCACTGACCTTCCAACGGGACTCGCCCAAAACTCCACCCTCAGAACATGTTAACACCCCATTTTCTGAACATCCATCCCATGAAGAAGCCTGTAGCTCAGCTGCACCTGTGCAGAACAACGATTACCTCACCCTTTTCTTATTTCCAATCACCTTTCCCCATTGAATCTTTATCCCATTAGTTTTGCGAGCCCCGAGCCCTGAGGGAGGTAGATTTGAGATTTGTTCTCCCCTCTCCTCGCTTGGCTGCCTCGTGAATAAAACCCTTCTCTGCTGCAAACCTCAGTGTCTCAGCACTTGGCTTGCTGTGCATCAGGCAAACGAACCTGGTTGGTTAAGAAGGTAAAATGACCGTCCAGCTACAGAACAGGAGTTTGGAACATTTTAAAATTCATCTGTCCACAGACTTCCATGCCGTCTTTTGGTTTAGAACATACATTTGACATTCTGATGGACAATATATGTGGTAAACTGACAAGTGAGTCAGGGAATCACAGGATCTCAGAGTCAGAGGGGACTCTAGAATTCTCTTCTAGCTCCGTGTCCTGTCCTGTAGCTCATGTTCTGTTCAAGCACATCCCATGTGAGGACATTCACTACTCATAAGGCAGTGTGTTCAAAGAAGCAAGGGGATTGGGAATCACCTGGACAAGGTCTTACCTACCGTGAAGGAACTTGATAAGCTCACACAGCTCACGACCGGCACAGCCCAGAGTTTCCCTACTTCCTTATGTTAATTTTTTTTGAGCCCAGGTCATAAAAACAGGTCCTTTTATGTGCCTACACTGAAGAAATACTCCCTTCTGGGAATGAACAAACCAGTCACTTGGTTTTACACAGTATATTTTAAGTGGCGAAAGCAAGTCTGGGAGCTGTAAGACACTTCTGCTAAATGAACTGTTTGAATCAGTCTGTTAGGTTAAAGGCAAGGGAGGTTTCCAAATAAAACGTTTGTTTACTGAGTAATGAAGACGCAGCAGCTCCCGTGGCCTTTTGGTGCACCTCTCACCTCTGTCTCTGCATGGACCTCCCCTGGGCCTGCCTGCAAAGGTCACTGTTGGTACCAGTGAGCCGGAACCTTCCTGCCCAGAAGGTCCATCCAGAGGTGAGATACTGATCTTCCAAAATCTTTTTGGCAGAGAGCCTCAATGATTGCTGTTTTATTTTTTACATTTTATTATAAAGGTTTTCATCACAAAAGCACAGTGTAGTTAACCTCCATAGACCCATTCCTCCCGATTTAGCAATTTCAACATTTTGATTTTGTCACACATTCTTTTTCGAACCATTCTTTATCCCTCTCTCGTTCCCTTCCTTTCTTCCTTCCTCTCTTTTTTCTCCCCTTCGATAATTTAAAACATACCCTTAACACCATTTCATTTCACCTTGAAAGACTTCTGTAGATGTTTCTAAAATATAAGGCCATTTTCCACAATGCCATCATGTCATCTAACATAACATTCCTTAAAAAGAATTATTAGTCAATTTATACTCTAATTTCTCCACTCATTGCCTTTGATTATTATGGCTCTGAAGTCCTTTTTTTTTTTTTAATTTATTTATTTATTTTTGACTGTGTTGGGTCTTCATTGCTGTGGGCGGGTTTTCACTAGCTGCCGTGAGCAGGGGCTACTTTTTGTTGCAGTGCGCGGGCTTCTCATTGCAGTGGCTTCTCTCGTTGTGGAGCACGGGCTCTAGGTGTGCGGGCTTCAGTAGTTGCAGCATGCAGGCTCAGTAGTTGTGGCTCACGGGCTCTAGAGCACAAGCTCAGTAGTTGTGGTGCACGGGCTTAGTTGCTCCGCGGCATGTGGGATCTTCCTGGACCAGGGCTCGAACACGTGTCCCCTGCATTGGCAGGCGGATTCTCTACCACTGCGCCACCAGGGAAGCCCTGAAGTCCTTTTTTAATCTGGAACATTCCTTCCCTCTGTTCTCTTCATGCACTTGACTTGCTTTAGAAACTGGATCCGTTTTTCTACAGGATGTCCCACATTCTGCATTTGTGTCATTTCTTTCTTCTGAAGTCCTTTAACTTATTGGTTTGTCCCTTGTTTCTCCTGTAAACTAAAAGTTAGGTCTAAAGGCTTGATTAGATTCTTTGACAAGAATACCTCACAGTGGTGCTTTCTATTGTATTCTATTTATAGGTGTACTTTCTATGGCGTCTCATCTAATCTGGCTGTCCTACATTTAGGGATGCTGAGATTGGTCAGTGGACTCAGGTGATGGCAGTCTGATCCCTCCACTGTAAACTTCCCAGTCAATCATTCTCCATTAGATTTTGCATCAGTTTAATCTCTGGACCAATTATACAGTTAAGAGTTGAACATGGCGATTTTTTTCCCCTACCATTTAAATTCTATTATTCCTTCTAAATGTGTTAACTGGAATTCTCCTGTGAAGAAGAACTTTTCCTCATCAACTAAGACTATTTAGGAACCCAGAAATACAGTTCATATAGAACCAGAAGGATAAATGCTTACTTCTTTCCCTTTAATTATCGATTCTCACAGTAAGGAGTTTGTCTTAGTTCAGGGTGCTATAATAAATACCACAGACTAGGGTGGCTTAAATAACAGACACTTGTTTTTCACAGTTCTGGAAGCTGCAAAGTCCAAGATCAATGCGCCATCAGATTCAGTGTCTGGTGAGGGCCCTCTTCCTGGCTTGTAGATGGCCACCCCCTTGCTGTGTCCTCATGTGATGGAGTGAGAGAGAGACAGCTCTGGTCTCTTCCTGTTCTTATAAGGACACTAATCCCATCATGGGGGCTCCACCCTCATGACCTTATCTAAACCTGACTTCCTCTCAAAGGCCCCACCTCTAAAAACCTTCACATTAGGGATTAGGGTTTTAACATATGAATTTGGGGGGATACAAACATTTGGTTCATAACAGAGTTGGTGCCCCAGCTACCAGCAGTGGTTTCAATGGTGTCCAATGAATTTTTCTGAGCTGCTAGTTCTATTCCTCTTTCTCATTCATTACCATTATGAACTCATTGATTCTTATACATTTGTCATGTGTTGATCAGTCCCAGTTGTTATTCTTTCTGATGCACAGATTGTTCCACTTGAGGCCACGGCAACCTCACAAGTTGGGTTTTTGACATGCCCCTAAGACTTGTCTTTGATGGCTTTCTTGCTTTCTGGCACAAGAAGCCCCAGGATCAACTCATACATTTCCCACCTCCAGTTTGGACTCAGCCATTTCTCTACGAAGCCCTGTTTGTTTTAGCAGGAAATGGTGTGTTCGTTGCTACTGAGTTGTTATTGCTTCTGTTAATTGATTTAGAAAGTGTATATTTTTCAAAAAGAAAAAGCCTAAAATATTCATAGTGATTTTCCACTTCAAATTTAACATCATTGGTGTTTCTCTTAACTTCTTTAATTTTATATTTGTGTGTCTTTTCTGTTATACTAAAAATCTTGATTCCTAAGAACAATTTTTATTGCTGTAATGACTCATTAAAATATAATACGCATATAATAATTTCAAAATTGCAGTGTCAATATTGTTACTAACAAGAAGACTACTGAATGAAGTTTACATTTTCTTTGCAGTTATTTTTGACCTTAGAATATTTTCCACTAACGATGTACAGTCCAAATGTTGCATCCAAAAGGGACTTGAAATAGCTCTTTTATCTTTGGTGGTATGATATCAAGTTGATGTATAATTTAGTACTAGTTTTGATTTGTTTTCAATTTTCAGGAAATGCAACCCCCCCATCCTCTCCTTTTGATTTAATTCTCTTTTTTGAATTTATAAAATATTTCATGATTCCAAAGTCAAAGTTGTCTAGCAAGATATATTCAGAGAAGTCTCATTTCCTTTCCTGCTTCTGCCTCTCATTCCCTCTTCTTCCCAATGTTTCCCCCACTGATTTATCCTTCTTGTGTTTCCTTTTAAAAATATGAGAGTGTGTGTGTGTGTGTGTGTGTGTGTGTGTGTGTGTGTATTTCCTCTCCACCTTCACTCAAAAGGTGATACACTATATACACTGTTTTGCAGGTGATATTTTCTTTTCTTTTACCAATATATCCTATGCATAGCACCCCATATAAGTATGTATGTTGAGATAATGCCTCATCCTTTTCATGCCACATTGTGCTCCATTGTCTGAGTTTTTCATAATTTAGTTAACCGTTTCCTTGTTGATGTATATTTAGGTTGTTTCCAATAGTTTATAAAGACTGTTACAATGAATAATTTATGAATATGTCATTTTGTTCGTTTATGTGTTTACAAATGTATCACTGAGATAGATTTCTAGAAATAGGATTTCTGCATCAAGGGATAAATGCATATGGAATTTTTCTAGATATTGTCAAATTCTTCCCCATAGGATTCATATTATTTTATATTCCTATCAAGAATGCATGAGAATTACAATCTCCCCCACACCCTTGCCTATGGTGTTTGGTGTCAAAGTTTTCAATTTTTGTCTGTTTGATAGGTGAGAAATAGTACCTCAGTCTACTTTTCTCATTTCTCCTATTATGAGTAAGGCTGAGCATCTTTGCATATCTTTAAAGACCATTTGCTTTTCATTTGCTATGAACTGTTGGTAACTTTCATCAATTAAAATAAAAATCACTGGAATTTCCCTGGTGGTCTAGTGGTTAGGATTTTGTGCTTTCACTACCATGGCCCGGGTTCAGTCCCTGATCAGGGAAATGAGATCCCGAAAGGCACACAGTATGGCCAAAATAAAAATAAATAAAGAAAGAAAATAAAATCACTCTCCTTCTTCTCAACTTTTGGAAGTGCTCTCTATAAATTCTTTATCTGTGATATAAGCTGCAACTACTTTTCCCTGTTTATTATTTGTCTTTTGGATTTACTTATACTATTTTCATCTTTTAGAAGGTCTTGGTTGTTTTGGGTAGTTGAATTCACAATCTTTTTTTTTCTATTGCTTCTGGACTTCAAGTTGTAATTAATAGTGTTTTTCTCCACTCCCACACTACAAGGGAATTTACTTACTTCTTTTCTGGCACTTACATAATTTATAAAATTTAGATCTTTGATCCATCTGGAAATTATCTTGACATACTATGTGAGTGACAGAATTTTTCCCAACATCTATGGTTGATTATGTTTTTGCCTCAGTTGAAATGATAGATGCTCTGGTTCATTGGATATTCATTGTTAAAGTAAGGTAACATCCTTTTCAAATTTTCAGCACCTTGTCTGAAAACTGATAGGCTAAAATTCCAGAATATTCTAAAAGTTACTAGTCAACATTATGGGAGAGAGTTGTTACCTTCTTTCAGCCCCGTCATTTCAGAGCTTTCTAACCGCGCTACTCACATTTCTATCTTAACCCCGGTGCAACGCATAAAGTTATACAGGAAGCCAGGAAGAGTAAACTATTCTTGTCTGCCAGGCAGGCAAGACCATCTGCTTCCCCTCACTTTCAGTTTCAGTATTATATACCAGATACAGCTGGGGACAGGAGGATCTAATATTTGCTGTTGACAAACACAGTGGCTCCCATGTGTCACAAAACATTGCCCCTGAGAACACTTTCTGTCCTTTATCCCCAACAGGGGGAATTGCTCTAAGTTACTTTTACAAATACCAGAGCTGACACTTTAGATACAGTAATTCAGAGTAATTATGCAATAACTGATATTTCTGAACTTAGCTCAATGATTTTTAAAGAATTTATAATGATGATAGTATAATAACATGAAACTCAATTTGTGAAAATTTCTTAAGTATTTTGAAAAGTGATATATGCATCAAACTCAAACAGAAATGGAACTGTCAGCATATTTTTACCAACAGATGAACCTTTTCTTCTGTGCTTTTTTATCATAAAATCTGCTATTCTTCACCTGTTGAAGATAACAGAAGTTATCAACAGATGGTAGGGCATGAACTTCTGTGTTGTTTTTCCAGTAATGGTGAAAGACCACACATTTGCCAAATGCTTTCAGTGACCTATGTAAGGTGGCTGAACCACAGCCATGGACTTGAAGGAAATTTGTCAGCCTAAGGAGGAATCAAAATGTCAACCTTGGCCTAAGTCATGCTATACTCTACTCAACCAACAGTTATGGAATTAAAGTTAAGCAATGTATTTATTACCAGTAAAGTGATTGCTATTTAAAAATGGCAATTAATTTATCAGTAGACATTAGTGGTGGGGTAGAAAGATAACCCCACAAAAAATCACAAGGAAGGAAATAATAAAGAACAGAAACAATTGGAAACAAATATAGAGAGAGAATCAATAAAACCAAAAATTAGTTCTTTGAAAAATTATAACATTGACAAACCTCTGTGATTTGAAAAAAAAAAGAAAAGGCAGAGAAAGAATTCACAAGTAACCAATACTGGGAATGAAAAAAAAAGGATACACTGGGAATTCCCTGGCAGTCCAGTGGTTAGAACTCCACGCTTTTCACTGCTGAGGGCCAGGTTCAATTCCTGGTCGGGGATCCCACAAGCCACGTGTCACAGCCAAAAAAAAAAAAAAAAAAACACCAAGAAATAAAAGTGGCATAGACATTAAATAGAAAATAAGATATGATAAATAATTGTGTGACAATAAATTTGAATATTTAAACAAAATGGACAAATTCAAATTCTTAATAAAAAAATAACCTAGCAAAATTGATTTAAGAGGACCAAACTACCAGTTATAAAATAAACCAGTCACCAGGATGTAATGTACAGCAGATATAGTCAATATTTTATAATGATTTTGTATGGTGTGTAATGTATGAAAATATTGAATCACTATGTTGTACATCTGAAACTATAATATTGTTAGCCAACTATACTTCGATAAATTTTTTTAAAAGAAGAAGAAATATAGCACCTGACAATTTCTACAACCATTGAATTGGGAGTAAAAAAAATTCTCCGTTAAAAATTCCAGACTCGGGCTTCCCTGGTGGCGCAGTGGTTGAGAGTCCGCCTGCCGATGCAGGGGACACGGGTTCGTGCCCTGGTCCGGGAAGATCCCATATGCCGCGGAGCGGCTGGGCCCGTGAGCCATGGCCGCTGAGCCTGCGCGTCCGGAGCCTGTGCTCCGCAACGGGAGAGGTCACAGCAGTGAAAGGCCCGCGTACCAAAAAAACAAAACAAAACAAAAAATCCAGACTCAGATGGCTTTCCTGGTGACTCTCACCAAACATTCATACAAGACATTATTCTAATCTCACACACACTCTTTCACAGAAAAGAGAGGATTCCCTGACCTTATTTTGTGAGGGTAGCATAACTTCAACACTACACCAAAGAAGACAGGCAAGAAAGAAAGAAAATAAGCCAATCTGCTCGTGAACCTGGAGACAAAAATCCTATTAAAAAATATTATCAAACAAAATCTAGCATTCTATATAAAATGGGTAAAAAACCAAAATGGGTCTGTATGAATGTCAGATTGGTCTATCCTTTAAAAGATTAATTAATGCATTCACAACATTCAGAAAGTAAAGAGAAATATCATATGATTGGTTCAATAAATGCAAAAACAGCATTTGATAAAATTGAATATGCATTAACAACAAAACGTAGCAAATTAAAAACCTACAGCAAATGCATTAATAGTGAAATGGTGAAAGGTCTTCCTTTGCTATCAGGGACAAGACAAGGATATCTGCTGTCATCATTACTACGCAACATTGTAAGTGAGTCCAGGAAAACACAGTAAGACATGAAAAAGAAAAATGCGGTGAATCGGGAAAATATAAATACGGAACAGAGGAAGAGAAGAGCCCTGCGGTATGGGATTGAGAGTATAGTGGTGAATTCATAAGAAAATATATTGATATAAACGCTAATTGCATCATATATAAATGTTCCGGTGTAAAACTGTAAAATAAAAAGGGTTCGGATATCTAGCTCTGTTGCTTCCTTCAAGGAGGGCTTTAACCACATGAATTTGGGGATTAATATTTTTGTTAGGTTTCCTTTGTCTTCAAAACCAAAAAAACCATTATTTGTAAGATTCGAGAGTAATAAAAATAAGTTTATGTCTTGGAAGTGATAATGAGATCAGAAAATTGTAGTGTCAAAAGAGACAAAGTTTGTCTCATCCAAAAGGAAATCTCTTCTGTTTGTAAGCGCAGCTGTGGGGTGGCAGCCTTGGAAGACCTGCCTCCTCCACCCTGACATGCAGACAGTGGAAATGACATAAGGGCATGATGTCAAACAAAGAGGAACAACCCACTTAGGGTGAAGGATCGGGGCGGATTCGGTGTAAATGCATGCTTAGTAAATGGTATCCTAGCACCAGCTAGTGGCAAGAATTAAAGGAGATATTAATTGCCAGGAAAAATAGGGAGACATTTGTCACAAGGAAATCTTACAGCTCAAATCCTCAACCACTTTTTAGGTGTCTTCCATAGTACATACTTTTTATCCTCTTGACTAAATAACACAGACATCTTTATTTTAAATGCTGAAGGGTGTGTTTAGCTAATAAAAAATGATGAGCAACCTACACAGCACAGTTGTCAGAATCCTGGGAGGAAAGCTGAGGGTGGGCGTGGCTAAGAAAGGCAATGAAAAACCTTCGTATTTGGAAAAAATACCCTTGAATATGGACAGCTGCTTGGAGCTTGAGAGTACATACAGGGTCTTGGTATCTCATCCTAACTCAGCCTGAAGTATATTCTAGCTGTCCTTGAGAGCAGTTATTAACCATTGGAACCCAGCCCATTTATCACATCCAACACCCTGTGATGGAAAATCTGGAATTTCAAACAGACTCACCAATCACATTCTAAGCCAGCTGTGACACTGTCTTGCTGGGTCTAAATAGACAGAGAATTAAGGACTTCAATGGCAAAGTTGACATTGGTAGCTAGCCTGCTTTGCCACTGTCATGAAGCCTACTTTTGTGACTGTTTACACACCCAGAAAATCTATCAAGTCCAAGTACATGCAGTATTAATTCATAAAGGTCATGAAGCAGGATTAAATTGGATGCAATGCCCACCTTCTGTGGCTATAAAGGAAAGAACTAGAAAACATACCTCTGTTATCCAAGGAAGGCTCCTTTCAGACTAAAATCCCAGGAATAAGAATTACCTTTGTTGGAGTTAAAACACAATTCAAAAGATTGTTATTGAAGAATAAAAGTTTACTGGTAAAGCATTTTGTTCTATAGTGGTCCTAGGATCTAAGACATATTTCAAAAGAAGATGTACAAACCCACTGTGTAATTTGTTTATACTGAGAAATTATATACGTGGGTATATATGAATATATTTATAAAATCCAAACACACCATAGAATTCTTATGGGTGTGCTTTTGGCTTCTGAAAGGTAATTGGCTCAAAGTATATTGCAATACCTTCTAAACAAATTCCTTTAACGACTGCTGCTTATGGGACATTCAGATGTTAAAGACCCCCTTCGTGTTGAGTTCCATTGTGACAGTAAGCTCTTCTGCAGCTTACCTGCTACTCACAGGTGGAAAGAAGAAGCTCACAGACTCTGCATCTCCAAGAGTCAGGCAGGTAGAGCCTGGCAACCAGCATGCCTCCCTCGAGTCAGAAATAGAAGAATCACTAAATGCAGTCACAGCCAAAGCCTGCACTCCCTCCAATTAGAGTCCTACACTGGCAGCTGCCTCCCTACTGGCCTCAACCCCAGTGCTCTGGACTCCCAGTTCATCGAGTCTGCAGTCAGTAGGACCACAGTTCCCATCACTTTCACACCTCCCTTCACTCATTGGTTCATCCTCAGCACATCCTTGTTTAAAACCACTATGAGGTGAATGCTGGTGCTTCAGAGATAAAGTGCCCAGACCCTGCCCTTACTGACGTCACAGTTTAGTGGTGAGAAAGACATGGCAACTGACAAATAATGCAGAGTGACGGGAAAGTGAAGTTGTTTAATCCCTAAATTGTGCTAGCACCAGACGAAGAGATGGACAGGGATGATCTCCTTTAATCCTTGCACAACAGTGAGGTGAATACTATTACTATCTGCCTTTTACATATGCAAAAAAAAAAGCGGCGGTGGGGGGGGGGCTCCAGAAAGATGAGCAGTTTGCCACAGACAACAAAGCTAGGAGTGGTGGAGGTAGGAGAGGATGTGATCAGACTCCAGAGTTTGTGTTAACGCATCTCTAACAGGCTTTTTTTTTTTTTTTTTTTTTTTTTTTGCCGAGTGGCAGGGCTTGCAGGATCTCAGTTCCCTGACCAGGGATTGAACCCAGGCCCTTGGCAGTGAAAGTACAGAGCCCTAACCACTGGACCACCAGGGAATTCCCTCTAACAGGTAGTTTTAAAAAAATTAATTTTAAAATATTTCTTATCCTTGGACTTCCCTGGTGGCGCAGTGGTTAAGAATCTGCCTGCCAATGCAGGGGACATGGTTTCGAGCCCTGGTCCAGGAAGATCCCACATGCCGCGGAGCAAGTAAGCCTGCAAGCCACAACTACTGAAGCCTATGCACCTAGAGCCCGTGCTCCGCAACAAGAGAAGCCACCGCAATGAGAAGCCCGCGCACCGCAACGAAGAGTAGCCCCCGCTCACCGCAACTAGAGAAAGCCCGCGCACAGCAATGAAAACCCAACGCAGCCAAAAATAAATAAATTAAAAAAAAATTCTTATCCTCTAACCCAAAATAGATTTATTAATATTTATTCTTCCCCATGTATTTATATTAACATGGACTCATAGATAGTTATTTTATAATTTGGTTTATAATCCAATACTTCCTTATTTATTTTGTTGTTCAAATTATTCCTTTCAGCTTTGGCCATTGGGAAATCTTGCAGTTGGCTCATGTATCCCTTTGGCATATCCCTATCACTGTATGTTTTTAATTTATTTGAGCACTGTCTTACTTTCTGGCATTATTAGATGCTTCAATCTCATCTTCTATATTTCCTTGTTGGTCATGTTTAAAAGCTAAATCAATTCTATCTGAGCAGGTGAACTGTAAGCCACCATGTGTAAATTAACACAGATTTGTGGCTACACATGTTTTCATAGTACTTTATTTCTGTATTTCCACCTTCCTTTTAGATGGAGTCAGCAGTCTTCTGGATTTGACCACAGACCTATGATCCTGGATTTGAACCCTTGACCAAGAAGGGCACTGATTTACAATAACAGAGCTAGTTCATTTCTTTCCATTGCTCCAAATGATCAGTCTCGTCATATCACGCTCCCTATACTCTATATTGTGCTTTTGTTGAACATTTCTGGAAAAGTGTGGATACCATTCCAATGCAGCAATATGAAAGTTGTTCATCTTCCGTGTTGGAGAAAAATGAGACCAGAAGAACGTGCCACTGTATCTCCAGTGTCCCTGAGCCTTGGCACCATCGACCTTTGGGGCTGGATACTTCCCTGTTGGAGGGGCTGTCTTGTCATCATGGAATGTTTAGCAGCAACCCTGGCCTCACACACTAGATGCCAGTAGCACTCGCCAAGTTGTGACAACCAAAATGTCTCCAGACATTGTCAAATGTACCCGCAGGGGCCAAATCACCCCCAGTTGAAAACCACTGTTAATAATAATAACAAGCTGAGAGCTTTCTCTGTGCAGCATTACCACAATCTGATCTGCTTTGATTCACTGGGGAGGACTAAACTGGGCAAGTCTTGGCAAAGGCAACCTCCCAGGACCAACAGGGGTGGCTCTCGGGTAATTTGAAAAGTGATTTAAAAGGCTGGAAGTTCTCCCTGGTTCTCTCGTGAAGACACCTGCACCTGAGGGGTGGGAGTTCGCTGTGTGGTCCTGGCCGATTGCCAGCCAGGTGATTGCAGTTTCTACCTTCTTAGTTTTCCTTCCAATTTCCGTTGCACGTGGTGCCTTTCTTTACTTCTGTTCTACTCTGCATGACTAAACCATAATTATTCTCTTACCTTCCAGCGATTAGTTAGGGGATATTAATCTGCGATTCGTTTGTAACATTTAAGTTGGCAAAGCACTGGAGGATGAAAAGGGCAACTCGAGTTTCCCATTTTGGCTCTGTGATATGCAATGGTGGAGACAGAAACCTCCTTTAAATAGTCTTGCTAAAACAGAAGAATTATCCCATTGTCCATAAATCTGAACAGGGATTCCCTAGATGAAGACCAGTCTGAGAGGAACTGAGACAAAACCATATCACAGTGTCCAGCACTTTGCTGGTTAGACACAGTTGAAGGACCTAGCGTCCTTATGTTAACAACTTCCCCCGACTTGCCTCTGATCTGATGCCCTGCTTATACCTGCCCTTTCAGGAAATCCCACCATTCTCCAGACTTTTATCAGTCCTTGTTCCCATGTAAGCTGCCAGCCCTGTATTTTAACCCTGGTAGAGGCCTGCTCTCCATGCAGCAACAGTGAATGGGATAAACCTATGGGTAACAATGTGTTCTGGTTTGTCCAGGACTGGCTGGATTTTAGCACTTGGTCTGGGTCCCAAGAAATCCTTCAGTCCCGGGCAAACCGGGATGGTTGGTTACCTTAATTCCTTGAAGGTAACCTCTGAATCTCATCTCCAGTGACCTCAACCCTCTCCTAACACACCTCCCAGCAACTAGGTTAGCAAGTGATTTTGCATCTAAAAAAAATTGCCTGAGTGAGAGAAACGGAAACTAGCTGCAACTCTCTGGCTGGCCACGAGGGGGCACGTCGTCCTACATATACAGGGCTGCGTGTAAAGAAAGGAAGGAACTTTCCAGGTTAGGAGGGATCAAGTTAAAAGGGCTCCGACAGTCAGTAAGTGCCTTAGGGGTAGAAATGTTTTTAAAAAACAGTCAAGTCAATGTCATTTCTGCCTCTTAAGATAATAAAACAGTATGGATACCAAAGGGGAAAGGGGTGGGGTGAGAGGAATTGGAAGATTGGGATTGACACATATACACGATTGATACTTATGTATAAAATAGACAACTGACAGGAACATACTGTATAGCACAGGGAACTCTACTTAATGCACTGTGGTGTCCTAAATGGAGGGGCTCTATGTATATGTATGGCTGATTCATTTTGCTGTGCAGTAGAAGCTAACACAACATTGTAAAGCAACTCTACTCCAATAAAAATTAATTAAAAAATACTTTTAGGGCTTCCCTGGTGGCGCAGTGGTTGGGAGTCCGCCTGCCGATGCAGGGGACACGGGTTCGTGCCCCGGTCCGGGAAGATCCCACATGCCGCGGAGCGGCTGGGCCCGTGAGCCATGGCCGCTGAGCCTGCGCGTCCGAAGCCTGTGCTCCGCAACGGGAGAGGCCACAGCAGTGAGAGGCCCGTGTACAGAAAAAAAAAAAAGAAAAAAAAATACTTTTAAAGAGAAAAGTAGAAAGAAGAAAGCCTAAATTACTCCAAATCTTGCCAATCAAGACAACTACTTTCAGTTATTTTTCTATTAGTACGCAAATACAAAGATATGCACAATTTGTTAAACACATGGAATAATTGGTCTTTCAACAATTTTTTTTAACCTAACATAAACATGTTCCTCCATTGTTAAATGTTCTTCAAAGCATGGTGTTAAAGATGACTTAGTCACTATGTTTGGGCTGTAACTTCACCAATTCATTATGGCTATATGTTTGTTTCTCTCCTAGTTTGTTATTATAAAAAAAGCTATGGCAAGTATCTTGTACATAGAAAAAAAGAGAACAAAACAAAAGCCTGTGCTCATGAAATTGGCCCTCCGTTCTGAGTACCATCAGGTCCCTGGAGACCTGTATCCTTTATTCTCGGTCCTCACAAAGATCTTGCCAAGTGGGAACTATGGTTAAGTAGCCCAAAGTCACAAAACTGGGTGAAACTTCACAAAGACCGCTATACCACATGACCATATTATTTCAAAGAGCCATGAAATGAGAGAGTTACAAACTGTTCCCTTAGCTTACGACTAGGGGGTGGGTGAGGGCAGGCGATGTGGATGATGCCTGAAGGGAACCTTGCTCCATGCCCACTATGGAGAGCAGGACTGAAGGTGTCGGGCATCACTTTGCAACGTGCACACCAACAGGAGGCTGGGTGGGAAATGCGAGCACCCCTGGCCCGAGTGATGGGGAGGCAGGGATCCCCAGGTCCTGTCACTTTCCTTTCCCAAGACGGCTGAGAGCAGAGGTTGTCAGTGCTGTGCCATGTTAGGGAGCTCAGAGAGCAAAGCACATGTGACTTAGGCAGAGAGTTCAGGGCTATTCAGTATGAGAACTAACCAGGGAGTCTTACTGTAAACCAGGCAGGAAGGCCAGGAGGGACAGCACGGAGCTCCAGGCGCCCAGCCACCTGTAACTGCCGCCTGCCAAAAGGAGCTGGCAAAGCCAAGGCAAACTAAATTCAGAATTGAAATACCGAGAATACCCATAGGAAAAAAAGCATCTGATGGCCATGGTTAAAGCAAAGACAAAGGAAGAGCTTGGCAGTTTTACTAATCAACAATTAAATGTCTGAACCCTGGGTTGGTAGGGAGGTTGGGTGTGGGCTTCTCTTAGAAGAGAAATCTTTAAATTCAGTTTGATTTAGATTCTTTGCTGCTTTTCACACCTTATGGATGTGTTCAGGAGTCCTGGATTTCACTTGTTCTTTCCTCTTTCCTTTTTAATGAGAAACCTCAGCAATAGGTTTCACTGTGCAATAGAATTGATTTTTTTTTTTTTTTGTCAGTCTCTACCATTTTGACAATCACAGCTTGGGAGACCCGCTGAGCTGTCAGGAAAAGGACTCATCTTCACATTACTTTAACCAAAACAATTATGGTTTTAAAACTATAAATTAGATTACCATATCGGTCCCAACTTACTTGGCTGCCACCAGATGAACGAGGCTAACATTTCTGAATTGCAAATAATCCTTTCCCTGTGGATACATTTTTATCCAGGGCAATAACCCTCTAATTCAAGGCTTGGAAAATGAAGCCCACATGATTTCAAGAAGATGAGCGCTTTTAAGTTGTGAAGCATGTTGTAGCCTAAAAAAGAGATATAGATCTTTTCAAGAAAGTCATCTCTCCAGTAACCAAAGGAAAGAGAAAATATCCTGACTGACAGCTCTTTTCAAGTGCAAATAAGAATGACAGCAAGAAGAGGTTTAAAATTCTCATTAAGTACTTCTGCTCTCTTCTTGTAACTATTGATATGTAATCTGGTTTTGCACTGTCAAAAATCACTCATGCATACGAAGATGCTCAGATTTTAGTACACATGTTCTCCAGCCCTTTCCTAAGTCCCGTAGTCTTTTCTTTATAACACCCTTCTCAGAGGAGCAGAAAATGTGATTTATTGCCAATTTCAAGATGGCAGCACTGAAGAACAACCAATAAATTAGCCCATAAACCAACAAAAGGGCCAATGTGTTTCCGTAAATGAAAGTCTCTTCATTTCCTGGTTAAAATTTGTTTTCAACAGGCGTCTTGAAAGGGGTTGAAAAGACATACTTCCAAACAGAACTGGAATGTTGTAAATCCACTGTGGAAGGAGGGATGGGGACACAGCGGGAAAACCTCAGCCTAGGTTTCTCAAACTAGCAGCATCTGTAGGATGTTTAATGGCTTTTTGGTGAATAGACAGCTCTCCAAATTTATTTTAAAATTCAATATATTTTAAAAGTTATTATAGTTCTCTGCTTGGTAAACCAAATAAAACACATTTTAAAATTAGGAATAGCAGTTGTTTATATCAGTGAACAGGCTAGTGTTGTCCCTTCTTTTAAGAAGGTATCCATAGTTTGTTAATGATGTATAGGTTGAGCCAAAAGTCTGGCTACAAATCCAACTGGTTTTGTTTCTTATTTTTCATTAGTTGCTTTATTGGCCGGTGCTCTCTCTTGCCAGTGATAAATCTCAAATTAGCTTAATCTGAAAACAGAATTTATTGGACTTCCCTGGTGGCTCAGTGGTTGAGAATCTGCCTGCCAATGCAGGGGACACGGGTTTGATCCCTGGTCTAGGAAGATCCTACATGCTGCGGAGCAATTAAGCCTGTGTGTCACAACTACTGAGCCTGCACGCCACAACTACTGAAGCCAGCGTGCCACAATTACTGAAGACCGCGTGCCTAGAGCCCGTGCTCTGCAACGAGAGAAGCCACCGCAATGAGAAGCCCGCACACCGCAACGAAGAGTAGCGCCCCTCACCGCAACTAGAGAAAGCCCATGTGCAGCAACGAAGACCCAATGCAGCCAAAAATAATTAAAAATTAAAACAGAATTTATTGACTTGCATAATCAGAAAGTTCAGAGGCACTTCCAGTTTCAGGCATGGCTGGATCTAGGTGCCCAAAAGAAGTCAAGAACAAGTCCCTTTTTAGCGTTTAGCTCCATTTTTGGTTTTGGTTTTGTTTTTCCTGAGTTGCCTTAATTCTAGGCCCTCTGTCCCTGTGGCAGCAAAGATGACCCCAAGCTACTCCAGACTTACATGACTTATTGCCTATGTTTCCAAAAGGACAGAGAGTGTCTCTTTCAACAAAAATCTTGCAAAAGTCTCCCAAAGGGCGGATTGATTACAGATCCATCCTCCTAAATCTAAACCAATCACTGTCCCAGGAAATGCCGGACCCACTGGACAGGCCTGGATTCGTCCCGATCCTTCAAACTTAGAATGACAGCCGCATGAATGACCCAGACTGGGAGCAAGGAAGGGCCATTTTCCATATAAAATTTAGGATGCTGTTATCAAAAGTGGGGCATAATGTCTGGCAGGGAGAAACAGTACTGGTCCACTTGGTACACTAAATTAGAAATTCCTCACTAACAGTTTGTGTCATTGAGAATGGCAGTGAATATTTGGTGGCTCTCTCAGACAGTAATGAACAAGCCAGAACAAGGACAAGAAATCATGGGCAGGTCTCCCAGGAAAGTCTCTTTCCAGGGCTCGTTACCAGGTTACCCCAACCAGCGTGTGTCACACTCGTTCTGAAAGATTCCATTTCCGCTTGGCAAGGAGCCGAGTATTCCTGTCTCCTCTTTGGCTGCTGCTGGCACGGAAAGCATCTCTTCTTGTGTTAAGCATTTGGATGTGATATTAAGATTATTTCCAAAAACACATCATTGAGTTATTTCTTCATCGAGTGTAGAAAAGCATTGATTTTTCAGGGGAAAAAAAAGCAAACTCTTAATGGCTGAACCACGTGCACCAGAGTTTAGTCTCCTTAAAAATCCAAATCCCAGGACTTTCCTGGTGGTCCAGTGATTAAAATTTCGCGCTTGCACTGCTGGGGGCACGGGTTCGATCCCTGGTCAGGGAACTAAAGATCCCACATGCCTCATGCCACGTGGCACGGCCAAAAAAAAGAAAAGTCCAAATCTCTCATGGACTCAATGTTAAAGACCGTGCAATCTCATCCTCAGGTAAGAGGTTCCAGCTTGTGCAACTTAAGTACAGAACCAGTCACAACAGAAGTGGTTTTTATTGGATTATCGAGGTTATGGAGAAATGTTTTCATTACCATTCAGTTCTAAGAATTTCTTAATTTCCCTTTTTCATTTCCTCTACAACCTATAGAGGTTGGAAAATATATAGTTTTCCAGACATATGGCATTTCTGTGGTCATCCTGCATTCTTAAATTCTCGTTTTATTGCATTATGGCTGAAAAACATGGTCAATATGGTGTATGTGATCCTGATTCCTTTGGAATTTATTGAGGGTTCTTTTATGGCCTAATTCATGGTCTACGTTTTCAATATTTTTTCCATATGTGCGCAAAAATGTGCAGAAAAAGATGGCGTGTTCTGTTTTTTGGTTTCTTCTCTCTCACTACATGTTATACCTAGCAAAAATCTGAAAAGTGCAATTAATAAATTCAAGATGTATAAATATCTGTATATATTACATGTGTATGCGTACATATCTTGCTCATGCATACATATAATATACATCAACACCTCAGCCCAGCAGGGACTTGTGGTGCTCTCAGACACCAGTGACCTAGGATTTCTGTAGTGAAGGGGGAGATCATAATTGTTTCAGAGCATTTTGGGGAAGAACCAGGAGCGGAACTTGAGATCTTTCCTCCATCCTGATCTCTTCGTGCCCCTGCAGCTACCATCACGCAGGCCAGAATCACTAATATTCCCGCAGCCACATCAAGACAGGTTTAGGCTAGAGTTTCCACATGTTTGTTATTGTTTTCTATTCTTAGTTTATAGAAGCCACATCCATGTGTGTGAGTGTGTGTGTGTATGTGTGTGTGTTTCATAGTTTCTCCAAGGTTGGTTTTGGGAGGAAAGAAACAGCAACCTAGATTGTCTTGCCATTTTGACAGAGATCGGAAGACAGTCTTCAGATCAAAGAAATGTATCCACTTAGCTTTCTTTTCTGAGTTGTCTGGGAAACGTGTGCTGCTGGGATATTTCAGAGTACTTCCTGCTCGTTTTATTGCACACCATGCTGAAAGTATGCAAGTCAACGACAGAGATCTGATTGTCTTTGCAACGGAAACAGTTGAGGTATGATCCATATACCATACTATTTTAAAGTATACAATCAGTGATTTTTAGCATATTTACAGAGTCGTACAACCATCGTCACTATCGAATTCCAGAAATTTTTCATCACCCCAAAAAGAAACCTTATGCTTATTTACAATCACTCCCCATTCCTCTCTCCCCCCAGCCCTGGCAAACACTAATTTGCTTTCTGTGTTATGGATTTGATTCACTTCTTCTGGATATTTATTAGACATGAAAGCACACATATGTGGTCTTCTGTGTCTGGCTTCTTTCACCTAGCATGCTGTTTTCAAGATTCATTCTTGTTGAAGCATCTATCAGTGCTTTATTCTGTTTTATGACTCAACAGTATTCCATTGTATGAACATAGCACATTTTATTTATTCGTTCATCAGTTGATGGGTTGTTTGCACTTTGGGATATTATACATAATGCTGTATTGAATATTTGCATACAAATTGTTGCGTGGACATACGTTTTCAATTCTCTTGGATATATATCTAAGAGTGGAGTTGCCAGCTCCTATGGTAACTCTGGGTTTGACTTTTTGAGGAGCTGCCGAACGGTTTTCCAAAGCTATCCTATAGTCCCACAAGCAATATATGAGGGTTTCAATTGTTCTAATCACTCCTTGCCAACACTTATTATTGCCTGCCTTTTTTTTTTCTTAACTCTTTTTTTAAAATTAATTCTTATTGGAGTATAGTTGCTTTACTATATTGTGTTAGTTTCTACTGTACAGCAAAATGAGTCAGCTATACATATACATATATCCCCTCTTTTTTGGATTTCCTTCCCATTTAGGTCACCACAGTGCATTAAGTAGAGTTCCCTGTGCTACACAGTATGTTCTCATTAGTTGTCTATTTTATACATAGTATCAATAGTGTATATGTGTCAATCCCAATCTCCCAATTCCTCCCGCCCCTCCCCTTTCCCCCTTGGCATCCATACATTTGTTCTCTATGTCTGTGTCTCTGTTTCTGCTTTGCAAATAAGATCATCTATACCATTTTTCTAGATTCCACATATATGCATTAATATACGATATTTGGAGACTTCCCTGGTGGCGCAGTGGTTAAGAATCCGCCTGCCAATGCAGAGGACATGGGTTCAATCCCTGGCCTGGGAAGATCTCACATGCCACGGAGCAGCTAAGCCCGTGCACCACAACTACTGAGCCCACATGCTGCAACTACTGAAACCCGAGCATCTAGAGCCCGTGCTCCGCAACAAGAGAAGCCACTGCAATGAGAAGCCCGCGCGCCACAACAAAGAGTAGCCCTCGCTTGTCGCAACTAGAGAAAGCCCGCGCAGCAACAAAGACCCAATGCAGCCCCCAAAAATAAATAAAATAAATTTATTTTTTAATTTTAAAAAAATACGATATTTGTTTTTCTCTTTCCGACTTACTTCGCTCTGTATGACACTTTCTAGGTCCATCCACATCTCTACAAATGACCCTTGTCTGCCTTTTTGATGATAGCCATCCTGGTGAGTATGAGCGGTATCTCACTGTGGTTTTGATTTGCATTTCCCTATGACGAATTAGGTAGAACACCCTTTCAGGACTTATTGGCCATTTGTATGCTTTGTTTGGAGAAAATCAAATCTCTTGCCTTTTTGAAAAATTGGGCTATTTTTCTTTTTATTGTTGAGTTGCAAGAGTATATATTCTGGATACTAGACACTTACCAGATATGATTTGCAAATATTTTCTCTTGTCGTCTGAGATGCCTTACACATTCTTGACAATGTCTTTTGTCTTGATGGACAAAAGTTTCAAAATTTGATCTAGTCCAAGTTATCTTTTTTTGTTTCTTTAGTTGCTTTTGTTGTCACGTCTAAGAAACCATCTACTCAAGGTTCCTGAAGATTTACTCCTATGTTTTCTTCTAAGACCTTTACAGTTTTAGCTCTTGCATTTGGTATCCGATCCGTTTTGAGCTGATTTTTGTGTGTGGTGAGAGAGGTAGGGGTTCGACTTCCCTCTTTTGTCTGTGACTATTCAGTTGTTCCAACACCATTTGTTGAAAAGACTATTCTTTCCCTATTGACTTGTCTGGCACCCTTGTCAAAAATCAATTAACTATAACTATATGGGTTTATTTCTGGGCTCTCAGTTCTAGTCTACGGATACGTATCTGTCCTTATGCCAGTACCACACTCTTGATTGTTGTAGCTTTGTAGCAAGTTTTGAAGCTGAGACAGAGGAACCTAATTTTGTTCTTCCTTTTTAAGATTTTTATGTGTTTATTTGAATATTTCATGCAGTCAGCACTAGTTACGATATGTTTCTTTTTACTCTTTTTTAAGGAGCTATTAGAAATTTTAAATTATATGTGTAGCGTGCATTATACTTTTATCGAACAGTGCTGATACGAGTTAGGGCAGGTTCCCGACATGCAAGGTCAGACACAGCCTCTTTCGTCATTCTCTTGGTCCTTCTCTCTTTTGTATGTAAACATTATGGCCAAGCTGTTTTCACTCATAGTCACAGTAACCGCCAGGTAATATTCAGGTGACATGGTTTTTTGTTCATGTCTAGCAAGAGAGAGGAAGAGGAAAGGGGAAAGAAAGAAGAGACTTGGGCTTCCCTGGTGGCGCAGTGGTTGAGAGTCCGCCTGCCGATGCAGGGGACAGGGGTTCGTGCCCCGGTCAGGGAAGATCCCACATGCCGCGGAGCGGCTGGGCCCATGAGCCATGGCTGCTGAGCCTGCGCCTCCGGAGCCTGTGCTCTGCAACGGGAGAGGCCACAACAGTGAGAGGCCAGCGTACCGCAAAAAAAAAAAAAAAAAAAAAAAAAAAACTGCCAATAGTGAAGCCAGGACATAAGTCTTCTGAACCAGAGCATCCCTTCCAACAGTGCACTGTGTATACTTGAGTTTTCTTCATCCACAAAACAAAAATAACCATCATGTCAGAGCTATCTGAATGAATAACTGCAATGAGCTTTAAATAATAAAATCTATTATAAGCAGGAACTATTCTATGTACTTTTTGTGGTTTGCTTCTTTGGCATCTCTCCCCATCTTGAATCCCCCCAGACTAACCTGATCTTCCTTTGGGGAATGTATCTCTCCCCCATTCTCAGCCATGAGGGTTAAATAAGATAATGTTTATACACAACACATAATAAATGCTCAAAAAACGCTACAAGTTATTACTCTTCTTGCTGCTGTCACTGCAGATATTGTTGCAGGAAGGGGGACCCCTTCCATGGCCCGAGAGAAGGCTTTTGTCTAACACTCAGAAATGAACTGTCTGAGGAGAAACACGCGGTGACAAAGCAAGAGACTTTGTGGGGAAGGGGCACCCGGGGGGAGAGCAGCACGGTCAGGGAGCCCAGGGGAACTGCTCTGCCACGTGGCTCGCAGTCTCAGGTTTCATGGTAATGGGGTTAGTTTCTGGGTTGTCGCTGGCCAGTCATCTTTCTCGGCCCATAGTCTGACCCAGCGTCCTCCCTGGTGGTGCGGCTTTGCATTTCTCTGCCAAGATGGATTCCAGCGTGAAGGAGTCTGCGAGGTTGGTCACCTCCTCCTTTTTTGGCCCCTCCCAAATCCTCCCGGGGGTTCAGAGGCAGCACCATGTTCCCTATCTGGACCTCCTGTTGTGAGACAGCTCAGGCAAGCTGTTATCGTGCTTGTCCAAGGTGGGAGGTTTCGGTCAAGATTCCCTAACAATATCACTGCTATTTTTACATATGTATCTTTATAATTATTACTTTTATTATTCTAAATATACACTTAAGATAGTAAACTTCTTGAAGGCAGGGACTATGGCTAACAGATCTCTGAATATTTTGAAGTTATCAGCACAGCCCTTTAATTGGATGATCATTTAAGTAGTTTTTAAAAGTCATGTGTCACAATATAAACTGAATTACTAAAGCCATTTAAACAGGCTAAAACTGATTTTTAAACTAAAATTAAAACTTTAGACTAATATTTTCATGCATCTACTGCAAAGATTAAAAATATTAACTTATGAATATAATAAACATGAATATCATACAATAAAAATGAATATCTGGATGAACCTGAAAAATACTAGTTATTTATAAATTTGATAAATAACAAAAGATCATTAAAAATGTGAATATGACCCACACGTGCAGTGATATCCTTCTTTAAGAAAAACCCAAACTGGTATAAACAGTGCCGTAGATCCTGAAAATCCTGACTTATTTTTAAGGTTTCCTACAATGATCATCATGGAATTTAATGCCTAATGCAGACAAGAAACTAGAATCAAGACACTAGGAATGAGTTTTAAGTGGCACGTGGTAATCTATTTGGTGTTTCTCTTTGGATCTGTGGTTTCAAAGTTAAGTCATTGGGCTGTAAGTTCAGAGTGCCTGGTTCCATGGTGAAAGGTGGGGACAACTTGCTTTCTAGACCTTTCTAAGGTTATAGGCACAGAGTCTGGCATCCCAACCAGCGCCTCCATCTCTAGGTCACAGGACCATCATGTGACATGGGTTTCTCTGAAAACTGACCACCTTTCTACCCTATATCCATGTTACTGTGACTGCTTTCTTCTCAACGTTAGTGCCAAATTGGGGATAGGATTCACCTCAATTTCCTCTAATTAAGAAAAGAGTTTCTGCCAAAGTCAGTTTCTCTGCCAGGGACGGCATCAGCCTCTTTTTCCTGCATCCTTCCCAGAGGTTTGCTAGAAGTGCCCATGGCCTACCCCTCCCCTCTTGGGCTGTACCAGCTTCTGTAATGAGAAGTCTTGGATGTAACTTGATCCTTGGAAAAACAAAACCACACTTTCTGTTCTATTTGAATCAGTATTCAGAAATTGCTAATGTTGCCTGAGATTATCCTGCCTGGTTTCTAAATGGAAAAGAAAGTAATCATATGAAGGAGAATAAATGAGCAATTAGATTTTGATTCTTAAAACTTTTTAAAAAAAGAATTTCACCTTAAAATAGTTTTCTCTCTGAAATGCTGAGAGAATTAAAATAAACACTTTCACCTATTTTTAGTACCTTGACGAGATCCATGTCAGCTTCATCCTCGTCTGGTTTCTTGCTCTGCTCCAGAGTGAGGGACGTTCTTCAGGTTCATATTCAAAGATGTCGTTTTCACAATACACTAAACTCATCATCTCATCTTGCATTTATTCATTCTACAAACATGCTTCAGTACCTGCTACAGGTAAGGCACAGTGACAGATACAGAGGAGAAAGAAATGGTATCTCAGTTTAATGAGCACCTTGCTACTATGTGACAGATGCCATGAGAAATGCTTCATGTGCATTCTCTTTATCTTTATGATGACCCCCATCCCCGCTGCTGAGGTAAGTTTTTTTATTATTATTATACCTTTGGTATTATTATTGTTATTCACTGAGGCCTAGAAAAGTTTAGCAGCTGTCCAAGGTCATCCAGCTAGTAAGTGGTAGAGGTAGGAGTCAAACTCAGGACTAGCTAAGTGCAGAGTCCAAAACAGCCCCAAGTAGCAGAGTCAACTCTCAATTTTACAGAGGTGAGTAAGTCACAGTCCCTACCCTCCTGCATCTAATGGCCTCCTGCGGACAGACTGACATATACCAAGTAACTGGAGGAAGCATGCTAACATGAGGGTAGTTTAAAAGAGATACACATTCCAGGGGACCCAAAGAGGGCTTCCACCTAGAGGTCAGGAAAAGCAATAAGAAGGCAGGAAGAAGAAGAAGAAGGAGAAGCAGAAGCAGGAGAAGGAAGAAGAAGAAGAAGAGGAAGAGGAAGAAGAAGAAGGAGAAGGAGGAGGAGGAGGAGGAGAGGAAGAAGAAGAGGATGAAGAAGAAGAAGAAGAAGGAGAAGCAGAAGCAGAAGGAGAAGGAAGAAGAAGAAGAAGAGGAAGAAGAAGAAGAAGAAGGAGAAGGAGAAGGAGGAGAAGGAGAAGGGGCTTCCCTGGTGGCTGCAGCGGTTAAGAATCCACCTGCCAATGCAGGGCACACGGGTTTGAGCCCTGGTCCGGGAAGATCCCACATGCCACGGAGCAGCTAAGCCCGTGTGCCACGACTACTGAGCCTGAGTTCTAGAGCCCGCGAGCCACAACTACTGAGCCCGTGTGCCACAACTACGGAAGCCCACATGCCTAGAGCCCGTGCTCCGCAACAAGAAAAGCCACTGCAATGAGAAGCCCGCACACCGCAATGAAGAGTAGCCCCTGCTCACCGCAACTAGAGAAAGCCCACGCACAGCAACAAAGACCGAACGCAGCCAAAAATAAATACATACATAAAGTTATTTTTAAAAAAGAAGAAGGGGAAGGAGGGGAAGGGAAGGAAGAAGAGGAAAAGGAGGGAGAAGAAGGAGAAGAGGAAGGCAGTAAGCTGAATCTTGTCTTGGCTGGGGACACTACAAAGCAGTGAGCGAGGGAAGGGAATTCTGAAGAGCAGTAGTGTCAAAGTAGTAATGCAAGAACATGAGGGGCTTGAGGAAACGTGCGAATTCTCACGCACTATGTCCGGGTGTGGGGGGAGCTAAGGCTGGACAGGGAGGTGGGAGCAGATCGGCGGGAGAGCATGGAGCCAGACACAGCCTCAGAGGAGGGGACAGTTTGAGATGTGAGGGAGGGGTTGAGAGGGCTAGATTTCTGCACACAAGGAAGACAATCGTTGGGGCTGACAACCTCTTCATTACTGCCTTCGTGAAGGTCAGTTGGGTCCGGAGAAGGCAGGGATCAGGGACCAGAAAAGCTTGTTCTGCACCCTTTCAGCTCAAGGTTATGGATCCAGACTTCCATATGTGATTGAGGTATGGTTAATTAGATCCTTAAGTATCTAATTTAAGGATTTAAAACAGGTGTTTGCACCCAAATTCACTTTTCAGATCAGACTAAATGAGGGTAATTTATTCATCCCATCCGCAGCATCTATTGTATGCAGGACACTGTGACAGGTGTTGGGGCAGGTATAAACGTAGCCTTGGACCCTGTCCTGAGATAATTAATAGTCTAGTGGGAGAGATATGACGTGTATGCAACTAATGAGGATTACGAGGGAGAAAGGTCTAAATGCGATAAAAGAAGACCATGAGGCCTAGGAAGTACAGAGAGTTTAGAGATGGTTGTGGGAGGGGCGGGATTTCTCTTCACCGTGGGATGAGAAAGGACCAGGGAATGGCTCACAAAGAGGCAGGTGAAGACCGAATAGGATGTGAACACGTGGACACACGGGAGAAGGGTTTCCTGGGAGAGGAAGAGTTGGGAAGAAAACCAGTCTGGGGGTTGGGGGGCAGAGGTGAGTCAGAGGGAATGAAGCTGCAAGGTTAGTTAGTGATCTTCTTTCAGGCAGGACAGACTGTGAATCCCAATCCCATGGGGACAGGACCAGGGTCTGTCTTGCTCTCACTGAATCTACTCTGAGTGAATGGATGAATCTGGACTAACTAAACCTCACCTCCACACCTAGTCAACTTAGTGATATAGTTAGCAACTTTGTCACAATTCTGGCTCAATTAATCTAAATGCGAACAGTGGGGTGAAAACAGGTAAAGAAGGCAAAATGAAAGGAAAAATTTGAGGGTAAAGTACATCAGGTTCTGTTCTTATAGAATTTCCAGAGAAAATGGTTAAGAGAAAAAATAATTTTACACTTAATGCTCTATTTATCTGTTTTCTTATTTTTGCTATTAGAGGTCATCTCATATAATATTTTTCCTAATAAATGCTGTGTGTGTGTGCATGCATGAGGGAAAAAAAATGAATTTTCCTCTAGGAATTTGTAAGTGCTTTAGGGGAAATACATTTCTTTCTACTGGTTGATAATGTTCTTTAAAGATGTTTATATTAAAAATAAATAATGTATAGTATGAAGCAGTAACAAATTCTCCCAGACCTCACATCAAGACTTGTCTGAATCCCACATGTTAATCTGCAGCTAAACATGTGAAAATGCTAAAAGAGCTGTAAACATGATGAAGCTTGTCTTTTCTTTGATTCAATACATTTTTTTCCTTTCCATAGGAATAATCTTCCCTTAGAAGTTCACATGCACAGAAAAAGAACAAAGCGCAACCAAGTGCAAAAGATTCAGCAGCGAGTATTTAGTGCTACGCTTTAAGGGAAAATATTGTAGATCTGTGAAAAACCAAGTTTATCTGCAATCATGGCCTCCAATACAGAAATCACTTACAGAAAAAAAAAGAATTCTGACTGTACTGTTATGTAATATTATTATAAAATAATACAAATAAAATGTATTTGGTAATAAAATATACCAGTGCTGATTTCCATTATATTAGGCATGATCAGATGCCATTTTACATTATTACTATATCTTTGTGATGATTAATTGTATGTATCAATTTGGAGGGTGGTTTTAGATGACATTAACATTTAAATCAATAAAATTTGAGTAAAACAGATTGCCCTCCATAATGTGGGTGGGCCTCATCCAATCAGTTGAAGGCATGAAGAGACCAGAAAGATGTGCTTCCATGAGCAAGAAGGAATTCTTCAGCAGACTGCCTTCAGACTTCATCTGGACTACACACTACAGATATATATATATATATATATATATGTTATTTTAATCTTAGCCCTTTGCAGAATTGCTTTCTCTCAGCTACACTTTGTTGTTATGCCCCAGCTTGGCGATGTTATAAGAATCAGGCGTAGGACACTCAGTATATTTGGGCCACAGGGAGGTTGTTGAGGTACTTGTACAGAAACATTTGTTGTACTAACCTCTTGTTTTTTTTTTCTTCCCCTTTTTTTCTTTACATATTTTTATGTATGCATGTATGTCAGCCACCCATACTATTCTAAGAATGAGGTGGAGTAGAATAAACAAATGAATACATTAATGATTTTTCCTTTATATGTTTTGCTCAGACATCTTACCAGAAAAAACAGCGAAGCCAGAAAGGATTAAAACACTATTACAATATTTATTAGTCTTGTACATACCATTCTTATAATTACACTTCTGCTTTTAGAATTGTAAATACTTGTTAAAATATACATTACAGACTTAGAGAAAAATCTTTCTTGCTATTTTCAAGTCAACTTTTGTTCTATTAATTCTGTAATCTTCCAATTCAAGGAGAGAATATATAATAAATGTTTTAAATTAAACAAGATACTATGTTACGTTGTACATCTAAAACTAGTACAAATTTACGTGTCAATTAAGCTCAATAAAAAATAATAAACGTGATTATTGTAAAAAAAAAGATTACAACTGATAGTCGTTTTTTCTCTGATTCAAAATAGTAACTTTTATATATGCATAATATATTATACATTCTGTTATATAAATATATTTGCCCATTTTATATTAAAAATTTTATATTACATATATTTGTATGTTTATATAATAATTTTTTTTACATATTCCTATATATATGTTATAAAGTATTGAGTTTGGTTTTTTGTTACTGAATGTCCCTATTTGACTGCAAATGTCCAAGTTCCATAGCGACATTTAAAGAGGCTACAACATGAAGTTTTAAGTTATATAACATTATGGCTTTCTTTGTTTTGCATTTCCACCCATATGTCACTTGTAATAAAAGGTGAAGTGCATATTATTTTTCACTTAAATAGTTGTTATTGTTGAAATATGCCAAAAATTTAAAAAAACAAATGTTTATAAAATGAATTTTTAGAGTTTCTCTCATAAAGTAAGGGATACCCCAATTACTCTATTTTTAACCCCAAATACCTCCTCTTGTCAGTTATGAAACTTTCACTTATGAAACTATCCTGTAGTAATTTATATAAACACAATCAGAATAATAGATTTTAGAACTAGAAGGGTTCTTAGGGGTTTGGTCTAGCTCCTTAATTTTACAGATGTAAAAATCAGGCCCAGAGATATTAGGCACCGTAATGAAGGTCATACACATTCTTAAAAAATTCTTAACCACAAATTCTTAAAAACAAAACACTAAAATAGTTTCCAAAGTCTGAAACAAACATTTTAAAAAGAAACACAGGAGCCAGTTTTACACTGAAGCACCATTTATAATCCTACATAAAAGATTGGTTTACTCCCTGCTAAAATATATGTTTGCTCCGTTGTAACTGTAGTCGTAATATTACATCACAGTCAGCTATAAAAAGTGGTTGGGGTATTGTAATTTGTGATGCCACCTGGGTAAATAAGAAGCAATTCATACGCATGATTATTGCTACCTTTAATCATATCAGAAGAAGAAAACGTTCCAAAAACATTGCCCAGGGCGTGTGGGTTTCTCATGCGTTGGTCTCTCTCTCTGCAAGTAGATATAACCCTGACTGGCATTAAAGGATATTAAGAGGCTTCAGTCTTGCTAGTAATTTTTTTTGACATTTGTTCTCAGGTATTGTTAATATTAAACTTTCCATATTGCCATCTTTATGTACTGCACCATGAAATACGTCTAGAAAGAGTCAAGGTCCCTCTTTAGTCCAAATGGAGTCTGAGTTTGTCGATATCTTTAGCTCAAGTAACCACAGTGTGAAGAATCGAATGTTCAGTTTTTTCTTGTTGTTAGAGGGTTCTAGTTGATTTTGGGCAAGCTGCCCCTTTGGCTCTGCTAAGTGTAGTCCTGATCTTATAATAGAAAGACATTTGGCAGGAACAACATTCATTATTAAAAATAATTGGGGGAATGATATATTATGGACACAACAACACTATTTTGCTCAAGATTCAACCTTTGTACTAATCAATTTTTTCTCCCTCAATCAGAATGATGTTGATTAGAGTTCATGCATTCTCAACAGGGGCAAAAATCAGTTTCTTGGGGGACACAAAAATCTAAGCCACAAACATTTAAATATTCTTAGCATAAATTCTAAACAAAGGGCTTCCCTGGTGGCGCAGTGGTTGAGAGTCCGCCTGCTGATGCAGGGGACACGGGTTCGTGCCCCGGTCCGGGAGGATCCCACGTGCCGCGGAGCGGCTGGGCCCGAGAGCCATGGCCGCTGAGCCTGCGCGTCCGGGGCCTGTGCTCCGCAACGGGAGAGGCCGCAACAGTGAGAGGCCCGCGTACCGCAAAAAAAAAGAAAAAGAAAAGAAAATTCTAAAAACAAAACACCAAAAATTTTTCAAAGGCTGCAACAAATATTTTTAGAAGAAATATCTGAGCTAAATTTATATTTAAAAACCATTTATAAGCCCAGAAATAAACCCTTGCATATAAAGTCAAATGATTTTCAGCAAGGGTGCCAAGATCATTCAATAGCAAAAAGATAATCTTTTCAACAAACAAAAGAATATTCTTTGCTGGGAAAATTGGATAAACACATGCAAAAGAATGAAATTGAATCTTTAACTTACATCATATATAAAAATTAACTGAAAATGGAACAAAGACCTAAACATAAGAGCTAAAACTATAGAAGAAAACTTAGGGGGAAAGCTCCACGACATTGAATTTGGCAAAGATTTCTTGGATATGACACCAAAAGCACAGGCAACAAAAGCAAAAATAGATAAATTGCAGTGCATCAAAATTAAAAACTTTTGTGCATCAAAGGACACAATCCACATTCTCAAAAGGCAACCCGAGAATAGGAAAAAATATTTGCAAATCATATATCTGATAAGGGGTTTATATCTACAATGTATTAAAAAACTCTTACAATTCAACAACAAAAAACAACCATGATTGAAAAATGAGCAACGAACTTGAATAGATATATAAATGGCCAATAAGCACATGAAAGGATGCTCAACATCAACAGTCATTAAGGAAATCCAAATCAAAACCGCAGTGAGATACCACCTCCCACCCATTAGGATGGCTACTAACAAAGAGACAGAAAATAATGCATTGATGAGGGTGTGGAGAAACTGGAACCCTTCTGCACTATTGACGGGAATGTAAAACGGTATAGCCACTATGGAAAACAGTCTGGCAGATTCTCAAAAAATTAAAAATAGAATTACCAAATGATTCAGCAATCACACTTCTGGGTATACACCCCAAAGAATCCAAAGCAGGATCATAGAGAGATATTTGTACACCTGTGTTCATAGCAACATTCCACTAAAAGGTAGAAGCAACTCAAGCATTTATTGACAGATGAATGGATAAACAAAATGTGGCCTCAACATACACTGGAATATTATTTGGCCTTAAAAAGGAAGGAAATTCTCTCACTCGCTACAATGTGGGTGAACCTTGAGGACACTATGCTAAGTGAAAGAAGTCGGTCACAAAAAGACAAATACTGTGTGATCCCACTTATATGAGGTCCCTAGAGTAGCCAAATTCATAGAAACAGAAAGTAGAATGGGGGTTGCCAGGGGCTGGGTTTGGGGGAGGAATGGGGAGTTATATTTTAATCAGAGTTTTAGTTTCATGAGATGAAAAGAGTTCTGGAGATGGATGGGGGTGACGGTTGTACAACAATATGAATGTATTTAACACCACTGAACCGTACACTTAAAAATGGTTTAGAGGGTAAATTTTGTTATGTATGTTTTACTACAATTTTTTTTAAAAGCTGTTTATAATCTTACATAAAAGATTAATTTATTCTCTGCTAAAATATTTGTTTGCTTTTAAGTAACTACAGCCATACTATTTCACCAGGGTGTAAAAACAACAGTTATACATAGAGTACACAAACAGATATGCAGTGTATCTATGACATTAAAATTTCATGGTAAGGGAGGGTCATTAGGAAAAAAATGTCTAAAAAGGCTTCTGGGATGGGGGAGGTAAGGAAGAACAAGTTGAGAAATACTCCGTTTCCTTAATGAGTTCCTGCTCCATATTCCAGTTGAGCAGACACATGTCTAATGGTGAGACTGGAAAATGCAGAATAATCTACAGTAGGGTTTCTCAACATTTTGACATTTTGGGCCAAAATGGTTCTTTGTCATGGAAGGGGCTGTCCTGTGTATGGTAGAATGTTCAGCAGCCTATCTGGCCTCTACCACTAGAGGCCACTAGCATCTCCTGTCCACCTATGACAACCCAATTTGTCTCCAGACATTGTGAAGCATCCATTTGGGGGCAAAACCACTGCTTCAAAATTAGTTAAAGTTCATCATAACTTGGACAATGGGTAGGTTTTGAGTAGGGGCTCAGGTGTCTCAGCCCTGGCAGGTATTGGCAGGTGCTGTCTTGGCTGCGACACGTGTAAGGCTGCCTTATATTAAATGGTAATCTCTGCGACAAAGGAATGCCATGCCTTCTGAACCTGTTTGGGAAGCTTTGGAAAGGTATCATTATTTCTATTGTTAGCCAAAGAATCTGGTGATGACAACGAAGTTTAAATGTTTGGGAGGCGTGGAGGAGGCAAACAATCCAATTAAACTGGAAGAGAAGCGAATTCACAGCGCAGGCCTAGAGTTCTTGCTATTATGTTCTTGCTAATAAGGCTAATATGTTTCTATTACACAGGTCACATTTAAATTACAAAACAGTGCACAGGTGTTTATCAATCTGCAGTTGTCTACCACTGTTAGGATAATGCAGGCATGTACAACCCTGTTTTCACTCTAAGGGGTGTAGAATATGTTTGAGACTTTAAAAATATATATGCAGTCCCACCACAATGGGAGAGAGTATTTGATTAATTGCTGATGGCTATTACGCAGGGATTCATATAAAGATGAAGCCATCATTGTGGGCTCGACTCCTGTACTGGGTTGAACAGTGTCCCCCCCAAAATTCATGTCCACCCAGAACCCCAGAATGTGACCTTATTTGGAAATATTGTCTTTGAAGATGTAATTAGTTAAGAAGAGGTCATACTGGACTAGGGTGGGTCTTAAATCCAATGAATAGAATTCTCACTAGAAGGCCACACGAAGACACAGAAAGACAGAGGGAAAATGACCATGTGAAGATGAAAGATTGGGAAGGATGTGTCCTCAAGGCAAGGAATGCCAAGGCAACCACCAGAATCTAGGAGAGAGGCATGGAACAGATTCTCCCTTAGAGACTCCTGGAGGAACCAACTCTGCTAACGCTTTGATTTCAGATTTCTAGCCTCCAGAATTATGAGAATAAATTTCTGTTGTCTTAAACCATCCAGTTTGTGGTACTTTGTTGACGCAGCCCTAGGAATCTAATATAAGTCCTAAGGGAAGATTTCATCAAAATGCTGAGGAGAGAAGGGGTGATGAGTGAATTCTAGATGAAAATCAAGGTGAAGAAAAACAGGGAGCAAAGCGTTTCCAGAACACAGGTGTGGGTGGTGAGACGTGGGGACTCATGTCAATGATGAATGAGCTCTGTCTGGGTAGGTAGGACAGGCGGTCCTGTCCATAGATGTCCTGGAAAGAGACACACAGGAGCTTCCAATCTGGGGAAACAAATGCAGGCTGGGGCTTTACCACCTCAGTGCTGTCTGCGTATTTCTCTACCTGATTTATCTTCTATTCCTTCTCAGGCTGTTTGCTATTTCCTGCTGAAAAATATTTTCACTTTGTGTCTTTGTTGCCAACCTATATGTTTTATTCATGCTCTCATGGTGGTGTATCAGTGAATTAATTCTGCCTTCAAGGAAGATGAAGCCTTTAATAAACTTCCCTTTGTATTCTCTAGAACAAAACTACACTGGCCTCTGACCTTGTTACACTCGTGGTTCTGAAATAGGAGTGAATGCCGCTACTTAGGGACATCTGTGCAGGAAATTCCGAACTTTTTAACAGATTTATTAATGGGTTTAGTTCTAAATATGTGGTATAAGAGGTGTGATGAAAAATCTTGATACAGTGCTCTGAATTATTTTTAGAGTATGGATTACAGTTATTTTAGGGGTCATGAATTTGAATTGGTTAGAAATGTTAGCATCTTGGAGTTGGTTCTTTCTCTTCTTTTCCTTCTTTCTACATGATTCTTTATTTGTTGCTGTTCCAATCCAGCAAAGAATACTAGACAAACCACTACTGTACAAAATACTATTCATTCACTTTTGTCCACGCCTCCCCAACATCCCTCCCTTCTAAAAAGATGATTTGATATGAGCATGTATTACGAAATGACCACTACAGTAAGGCTAGTTAACATCCATCACCATACGTAGTTACAGAAAGTTTTTTCTTGTGATGAGAACTTTTAAGATCTACTCTCTTAGCACCTTTCATATATGCACCAAGGGATTATAACTATAGTTGCCGTGCTGGACATTCCATCCCCATGACTTATTTTATAACTGGGAGTTTGTACCTTTGACTCCCTTCACGCATTTTACCCACCCCTCACCTCTGTTCTCTGTATCTATGAGCATGTTGTATTTGTTGTTGTTGTTTTCTTTTTTTAGATTCCACATATAAATGAGATCATACGGTATTTGTCTTTCTCTCTCTGACTTACTTCACTGAACTGAACGCCCTCAAGGCCCATCCATGCTGTCATAAATGGCAAGATTTCATTCTTTTTTATGGCTGAGGAGTATTCCATTGTGTGTATATATAAAAATATAAAATATATATATATACACACACACACAATGTATATGTATGTACATATATATATGTATACACACAGTGCATCTTCTGTATCCATTCATCTACTGATGGGCACTTGGGTTGCTTTCTTATCTTGGCTATTGTAAATAATGCTGCAATGAACATGGGGGTGAATATATCTTTTTGAGTTAGTGTTTTCATTTTCTCAGATAAATATCCAGAAGTGGAATTACTGGATCATATGGTAGTTCTATTTTTAATTTTTCTTAGAAATCTCCATGTGGTTCTCCGTAGTGGCTGCACCAATTTACATTCCCACCAACAGTGCACAAGAGTTCCCTTTCCTCCACATCCTTGTCAATATTTATTATTTCTTGTCTTTTTTTCTTTTTTTTTTGCGGAACGCGGGCCTGTCACTGTTGTGGCCTCTCCCGTTGCGGATCACAGGCTCCAGAAGCGCAGGCTCAGCGGCCATGGCTCACGGGCGCAGCCGCTCCGCGGCATGTGGGATCTTCCCCCCCAATGGACCGGGGCACGAACCCGTGTCCCCTGCATCAGCAGGCGGACTCTCAACCACTGCGCCACCAGGGAAGCCCCTATTTCTTGTCTTTTTGATAGTAGCCATTCTAACAGGTATGAGGTGATGTCTCATTGTGGTTTTGATTTGCATTTACCTTATGATTAATGATGTTGAGCATCTTTTCCTGTGCCTGTTGGCCATCTGTATGTCTTTAGAAAAACGTCTATTCAGATCCTCTGCCCATTTTTTTTTTTTTTTTTCTTTTGCGGCATGCAGGCCTCTCACTGTTGTGGCCTCTCACTGTTGTGGCCTCTCCCGTTGCGGAGCACAGGCTCCGGACGCGCAGGCTCAGCGGCCATGGCTCACGGGCGCAGCCGCTCCGCGGCATATGGGATCTTCACAGACCGGGGCACGAACCTGTGTCCCCTGCATCGGCAGGCGGACTCGTAACCACTGCGCCACCAGGGAAGCCCTGCCCATTTTTTAATAAGGTTTTTTTTTTTTTTTTTTTTGCTATTGAGTTATATGAGTTCTTTATATATTTACTCTTTATCAGATGTATTTTCTCCCATTCAGTAGGTTGCCTTGAAGTAATATTGGAAAAAAAAAAAAAGGTGTGGGGCGCAAACCCTCACGGAACACATGGGGAGCATAAGGACGCCATTCTAGTCTTACACTGAGCCCTGCTGTGCTTTTGTGAGCAAGTCCAGGCTGCTCCACTAGACCCTAAGTTCTTGGGGTGCAGGGTAGCGTTTTTGTCCTTCTGTGTTCTCCCTAGTGCCTAGAGAGTGTAGTGCTAAGAGCACCTTGATGCCTGGGAAGCAGCATGGCCAGTAGACAGATCGTGGACTTTGACCCTGGACGAGTCCTTGAACCCTGCCTCTCCACCAGCTGTGTCCCCCACGGTCTGCGCTTCAGCGTCTTCACCTATGAAACAGCAGCCACTGTTGTCATTGTCATGAGCCTTAAGTGAGAATGGAGTAGAAAGCACCCGCGCAGACTGGCACGCAATAAAGGCTCCCTCCTCTCCCCTTCTTACCTTTAAATCTCACCACGGCTAAGATTTGTCTACACATTTGGAGGCTGCAGGTTTTGCACTGAAACTGTGCAGCTAGAAGAGTCCATCGTGCAATAAGCTGTATCTTTAGTCCCCAGAGTTTCTATCTTTGAACTTCATTCATTCGTCTTTAATCTGAACCCAGAATCCAAGTATCGAATCTTCCAGTTGCTGGTGCGCTTGCTCAGATGTCATTCCTTGCTTGGGTAAAGGACTTGGCAGAGGGATGGTGAGTGGCAAGGGTGAGGTGGAGACACTGGAAGAAGAGACTCTGGATCTCGTTCAAAACAACTTGCATTCAGGAGGAAAGGGGGCTCAGTGTTTTTTAAAAAGTAAGTGATGTATTATTTGAACAAGATATGAGTTCATCTGATGCAGTTGCTCTTAGACACTTAATCCCTTTCCCCCTGGTGTTCTTGCTTGACAGTCCAGGGAGAGTATTTAGAATGGTCTCTTTATGCAGATATTAAAAAAAAATACTTCCCAATTCCTACCCCAGTTATCTTGGTTGAGGAATAACTAGTTGAGAGCATGTAGTAGCAGAGTTGCCTGTAGCAGTTCTCAAGCTTTTTCTTGTTGGGGGTTGTGGCGTGGGGAGTAGAGTTTACTTGTTAAGCCCGCAGCTAACGAGGGAGCTAAACTGTCTAGGTTCAAAACCTGGTTCTGTTACTAACTAAGCTTTCCTGGCCTCCATTTCCTCATCTGTCAATGAGGATAGTGCTTATCACATAGCCTTTGGTCAACACATACTTGCTCAAATCCAGCCACATCAGAAGAGGGAGGGAGAAGACTTTTTTCCCACTAAAAATATCTATGTAGCGTTTGTTACATGCCAGACACTCTTCTGGGTACCGGGATGACGAATGGTGATGACTGTCCTCTGTAATGGTATGTCATGCCAAGGTACAAAACTGGCCGGGACCTGTGCTAGATGTATCTGTGTAAAGTGGAGTTTCATTCCCGTTGTAGCTCCAGACAAAGAGTGCATTTTATATTTCCACCCCTAATACAGAAATGGCCCATGAGATGTGACGAAATGTCTCAAAATCCTTCCCTCATCCTTTAGCGATATCTTTCACCTTTTCAAAGAGACAAAAGAGTAATATTTAGCATATCAGATAATAAACATTCATGAAATCACATTGTATTATCAATAGTTCGTATCTTTTTTGGATTAAGTCGACAAAATACATATAATTATTTATCCTGAGCAGTGGCACAAGTTGAAAAATATAAAATGTTCAAGAAACATATGTAGATGAAAAATAAACGAAGGCTGATGAAGGGGGGAATTTAGGAGTGCTGAAGATATACTCAGTGTAGCAGGCTAAATAATGGTCCCTAAAGATATGTTCATGTCCTAATCCCCTATGGAAAGAGGTTTTTGCAGATGTGATTAAGTGAAGGATCTTGAGATGAGGGGATGATCTTGGATTACCTGGGTGGGTCCCAAATGCAATTACATGTTTCTCTAGAAGAGGAGGGTAGAGGGAAATCCAACCACACACAGAGGAGAAGGTGATGTGAAGATGGAGCAGAGAGTTAAAGATGCTGGCCTTGAAGACTGATGCAGCCACAAGCCTAGGGACACTGGCACCAACTAGCAGCTGGACGAGGCAAGTAAAGATTCTCCCCTAGAGCCTCCAGAGGGAGTGTGGTCCTGCTGATGCCTTGATTTTTGGCCCAGTGACACTGATTTCTGACTTTTGGCCTCTAGAACTGTGAGAGAATATATTGAGTTGGCCAAAAAATTCATTTGGGTTTTTACGTAAGATGCTATGGAAAAACCCGAACGATCCTTTTGGCCAACCCAGTATTTCTGGTGTTTTAAGTCACCCAGTTTGCGGTAATTTGCTGCAAGATCTACAGAAAACTAAAACACCCAGTCATTTTAGATTAGTGACAGGGAGGACAACCACTGACTACTCTGTCAACCATCTCTTGGCATGATGCTATCTTGTACATGTTCTGGTTCACTGTGTCACTTCTAGCTTAATGTTCCTTTATTTTCCTTTGCATTCTATTGAATGCCACATGGCACATAGCTTTTTAAAAAAGGTTTTTGATTTGTACGTTGGTGTTTTGACTGTGGATGGAACGGTCGAGTCTCCCTCACGTTCTTTTTTTTTTTTTTTTTTTTTCAGATACTCCAAGTAATTTCGATGCAGGGATCACGTTGGGAGGCACTGATTTAGGTAAGGGATGGAAGAGTCTGGTGTCTGCTCTGATCCACAGCAGAGTACACACTTTTAGTGACATGCATGCAAGTATCTCTTAAATCTAGGGTCTCTTTCCCTTGAATATCAGTGGAAGAAATAAGTAAACTCTTGAGGTCTGATTTTATTTTTTTCTTAGGCTCTGCGCTGACCCTGTCACTTTTTAAGACCTTGATAAAAATTTATCTGATGAGATTATCTTCATTTGTTCAGTATACCTGACTAGGTCGTTAGCATCATCCCTCCACAATAAGATGATAATACATGTTGACTCATCATGTTTTCTTAAAATTAAACCCTAGTTATATAAACGGATTTGTGTGCTCCTTCAGAAGTTTCCAAAGAGTAACTGCGCTTTAGTATGTCTCCTCCTTAGGGTGGGGCTTTTCCACAGAGTCTAAGGTCACCCATTTCATTTAGATTCTTCCTGCTTTCATTCTCAAGGCTTTATCTTGAAGTGATCATGTCTTTAAATACCATCCATACGCGATAGACCCCCAACTTTCTATCTCATCTCCAGCCTGCACCTCTCTCCCCTACTTCAGACTCCTTGCCGACTGCCTGCTAGATGTCTGATACACATCGCTCCTTGGATGTCGAAACAGACATCTCCAACTCAACCCCGTTCATCTCCATGAGAGCAGTCATTCGTTGTCACCCAGGCTGTCTGTTGGCTTCCTCGTTTGTAAATCACAAGTTCCACAAGGTCAAGGTTCCAATGTCATGTTCTGTGCTGTAGCCCCAGCACGTAGCACAGTGCTAGACACATGGCGAGCAGGCAAGAAACACTTGTTTGTAATGAATGCGCAAATAAACCCAGCTGCATCCACCCTCTTGGAGCTGGGTCTTTTTGGGGGGAGGCTAGACTGGTCCTTTAGGGAACAGGGAAAAATGGGGTCTGTGTTTACTCATTTGACAGGGACATAGTGATGAACCCATTTTCCTTCACCCTCTTCCTTTTATTAAAGGCTGTGGGTTCTTGCAGTAACTTTCGATCGCGCAGAATCCCAAGCCTTTGGCGCGGACAGACTGGTGGCGGCGAGCCCCGGCGCTGACCGCTGGGGTCCGCGGGGTCCCCGTGAGGATGGCGCGCGTCGCGGCGCGTGCGGCCCAGGTCGTCGAGCCCGCGAGAACAGAGGTCGGGGCCCCGGGGCGAACACGCCTCTGAACCAGGGCGGCCCGGGTCCGGGCCCTCGGGGTGTGTGCAGCCCGGGTCTGGGCCCTCCGGCAGCGGCGCGTCGGGGTCTGCTCAGCCGGGGGTCGCGGCCCTAGGCTACCGCGCGGGCAGCGCGGGTCCCGGAGGCCGTGCGGCCGGCGCCAACCGACGTCACTTCCGACCGGAGCCAAGATGGCGGAGGCGCGGCCGCGGGCTCCTGGGCCGGCGGAGGGGCGGCGGCGGCTCGGGCGGCGGCACTCGGCGCTCTGAGGCGCGGGGCGCGGCGGGCGCAGGTAAGAGGCGGCCGGGGCGGGTGGCTTCCGGGACGGCGGCGGGCTCGGCGCCGGGACTCTCGTTCCTGCCCGCGAGGAGCGAGGCGGCAGGGGCGACACGCCGGGGACCCGGGCGTGCAGGGCCGGGCGGGCCGGCGGGCGCGCCCCTTCCGAGGTTCCTGTGTCCTGCGCCCGCGGGAGCCTCGGAACGAGGCGCGGCCCGCCGGCAGCCCGGTGGCGGTCCGGGGTCAGTTCGTCCCGCGACGAGCACCTCGGCCCGGCCTTGGGGCCCGGCGCCGGGAAGTAGTAGGGTCCGCTTTGTCGCTGTTGGTTTGCCGCGCGCCCCGCGGGGAGGACGCGTGTGGGCTGCGGGGCGGCGGCGCCGGGCGGGCGGCTGCGACCCCAGCGGGACCCCGGGCGCCCGCGGGTCCCAGGGCCGTTCCAATTTCAAGTCGTCTTGCTTCTCTTTTTTGTGTTACAGCCGAACGTGTCTCTCACACTTGCGTTCTGAATTTTTGTGTCTCGCGTCTTTGTGTTTCCTCAATCCACAAAGTGTGGTTTAAGCCTGGGAGTGTTCTCCCTCGGTAATCCCATCATAGACCCACCGGTGTTTTTGTTTTTAACAGACGTGCAGTTCTTTCTTACTCATTTTGTTACCAAAGATACCCACGAACCTGTTTTTTCATGGTGGCAAGTGAGACACGAAGTAGACCAAACAGGTCAGCGTCTTTCCCACACCTCCGTGGTTGCTCCCGACCCACACGTGGACCACTGAACCGGGAATAACCCCACATCGACCTGGGAAGCCCACGTTCCCTCAACTACGCAGCTGTGATTTCCCCAGAGAGGACACGCATGCTGGCCCCTCATCTTCCGTTCAGCGTTGCTTTGGGGTTTTGGTTCTATTTCAGAGGTGGAACGCCCTTTGGTGAATCCCAGTTAAGTCTTTAAATCCCTCTAATCAGACTCTAAAATGGTCCTACCCAGAAGGCGATTAAAGTGTTACTTAAAGTTTTTGTTTACTACAGAAAAGCAACCACAGTGTTTAACAAATGGAACCTTTCAGTGATTCTCTTAAGATGCCAGGCTTCATCTCCGTTTGATCAGTTGTGTGCAAGTATTGGGGAAATGTAGGCCTTTAAACGTTGGTTGTTTTTTTTTTTTTTAACATGTTATGAAATGTGCTGTTCAAATATTAAGGAGGAGGAACTGAGAGACATATCGTATGTTCCTTTTCAGTAGGGTCTTGCTTTTGAGATGGCATGCAGCTGCCCCTTCATTCTCCAGAAGCTAACTTATACTCATTTGCCCACATTCTTTTACATGTAGAATCTCAGTGTAGGCTTGAGAGGACCTTTAAAGATCGTCCAACTCCCTCATTTCAAGCGATGGAAACTGAGATGGAAATTCATAGCAGGACTAACATTTGTTCACAGGTTCTGGTGTTCCAGGGCTCTTTTTACACATCTTTTTTGGTTTGGTTTAAATAAGTTAATACATTTGTAGTGGTTAGAAAAGTGCCAGGCACGTAGTCATAACACTCAATAGAGGTTCGCTTTTGTTGATTCTGAAGGTGGTTTCTTTCATTGAAAAGTTGGCATATTCACATTTGTTTTTTCTCATTTTGTGGCCAGTTCCTGAAACAATTTGGTATAAATTTGTAATAATGTATTGATATTCGTTTTGTAAGTACAAAACGTAACAAAAGATTCTCACTGTAGGACAATTTGAGAATGGAGAAAAGCACAAAGAAGGAATAGAAATCAGCCATTCCCTTCCCACTCCTCAGATAACCACTGTGAACATTTTGGCAGACCTCATTCTCCTCCCTGTCTCTCTTGGTGTGCAAGAGTATTTCTTTCCTTGTATATATTTATTCACTTCTATGTATTTACATTTGCTACAGTATTGATATCATATATACTGTTTGTCTTCCCTTACGATATTGTGAGCATATATCCAAGCCACTAAATCTTATTCAATATGATTTTTAATGGCTATGTCATATATGCACTGGCCATAATTTATTTATCAATTCCGTATTGATCAGTAAGGTTTCTATAGCCTGAGATTTTCTTTTCGTTAAGATTTGTTTAAAAGGTTTTTCTATTGTGAATTTTAAAGTTCTGTCATCTTTTAAGATACGTGAGAATGTAAATTCTGTTTTTTAGCCTCTAAACACTCATTCTTCCTGCCAATGCAGTTTTAAGAAATAGCACTCCATTTCAGCTCCCTTTTTTTTTTTTGCGGTACGTGGGCCTCTCTTTGTTGTGGCCTCTCCCGTTGCGGAGCACAGGCTCTGGACACGCAGGCTCAGTGGCCATGGCTCACGGGCCCAGCTGCTCTGCGGCATGTGGGATCTTCCCGGACCGGGGCACGAACCCGTGTCCCCTGCATCGGCAGGTGGACTCTCAACCACTGCGCCACCAGAGAAGCCCTCAGCTCCCTTTTATTCTCCTCCTTCAGCCGGGTCTGTGCAGTTACATACATATATCTGCACGAATATTCTTTTGATGATTATTTTACGTTAGATGTTTATTTATTCATGGGGCTGTTTCTTTAAGCTGCCCATCTCTTTTCAAGTTCCAGATCTGATTTACAAACCTTTTAAGTCCTGTTAAATCATGGACTTTCTGGGATGGAAAGCACCTTAGGTTATTTACTAGTTTCATGTCTTCTGACTTGATTTTCATGCTATTTTTAATCCCCATGCAGAAGAATAAAAGCCTGTGGGCTGCACTAGAAAACTCCACAGTGGGGGCTGAAAAGGGAGTAGGTGGACAGTGGGGGAAAATTGTCAAGCTTGCGTGGCAACGTGTAGATCCAGGGAGTTTCCAAATGATGGGGATGTTACCCGACAGAGACTACTACTGATACTGCTGACGTGTGTCCAGGGCTGTGCCGTTTGCCTGGAGCTCCTCAGTTATGCTGTCACTCCTCCCGGCACTTGGTGAGAGGTCTGGGGTCCTGTTCTGGCTCTTTACTTTTGAAGTTAGTTGTTTATAGTTAGAGCCGATAAGATCATCTGAAGGCAGTACTTAGGTTCCACTAAAGCAGGGTTTCTTGGCCTCAACATGGTTGACTTTGGGGTTGGGTAATTTGTGTGGGCTGACCTGTACCTTGTAGGATGTTTGGCAGCACCCCTAACCTCTACGCCCCAGATGCCAGTGGCACCTCCGCCAGGTGTGACAGTCGACAGAGTCTCCAGGCATTACCAGATGTCCGTCCCTTGTGGGGGCAAAATCGCCCCAGTTCGCAGCCACGGCATTAAAGGAAAGTCCATCAGACTGGGTGGTTGAATCATTGAAGCGGTTTATGGGATCACTGTAGTCACAGAACTGGAAGAATATACTATTCAACGCATGGTTAACCTCAGGTCCCCACTGAAGCCAGGGAATGGACCTACTGTGGAAGTTCTTTCCTGAGTTTGGTTTTATGACTTTGTTGAATGGTCACTTTCAGAAATTTTGCTTTGGCGTCCCTTTCATGGCAAGAGGTAAAGCAATGTGAGGTAACCTGGAAACTACGGAGGAGTTTTCATGACATAGGATCAGCGTTCCCAGTGTGTAGGTTAAATTATTAGGAATTTTAAATAAATTTGCATAGAGTTGATACCTGGTGAATAATTTAAGCTTGTGGTCTGTTATACTGAATAACACGGAAACAATGGTCTTTCCTAGAAAATGAGACTTAGTGAAGCAACCCCTTAAAAACTGATGATAAAAGTCTAGTTTTTCTAAAATCTTTTTTTTTTTTTTAAACCACCGGTTCAGGGTTATGCACTGAAAGTGATAAATTTGTCCTGAAGAAATAAAGTTTACTGTTGAAGTGCTTACTAACTATTACTTTATAATTTAGAGATAGGTTATTGATTTTTATGGCAAACATGCAACTTCCCCTGGGGAAAAAAAGTATAAGTTGTCAAATCTTTATTTGAATTATTTAAAAGAACAGTATAGATTGAAATTTTATCGAGGAATAAGTAATCTTTAATCAGTAGTAATAGTAATAATAATAATAATGAGTAATTTAGCACTTAACAGATAAATAAAGCGGAAAAGAAGAGACGTGCTCTTGGACCACATTTGGTAATGGGCTGGTTTTCTGAATTACAGAGTATCTGAACGTACACAATCACATTCATGCACTGGGATGAATGCATGTGTCGTTTAGATTTTCTTCCTTAAAGAGAATGCCTTTCATCCCCCACCCTGACTTCCCTGAAGCATGTATTAGAGTTACTGTATGTAATAAATCTGGTTCATTTGGAGTGAATTATACTTACAATATTTTTCTCAGTACTATATAATCCTTATTCTTAGGGTCTTGGTTCACGTCATCTACTCTGTTTTCATTTATTAGTCCTTTGGAGCCTGCAGTAAAGGAGGTTTCACTGAATACTTATATATTGGCCAGCCATTTTGGTGAAAAACGTATTTTGTAGCTCTTGCAATAAATCATATGATAGGCTTTGCTTTGGAAGAGCTAAATTACTTCTTGGCACAGTTTGCCTGAAATATGGAAAGCTAAGTGCAACTGTTAGTTTGATTACGGTGGGCAGCCTGTCTGGAAATTGGCGAAACTTACAGATTTTACATGTGCACATAAGTAGTTCCACTAAGACTTCATTAAACTCTGGTGGGAAAATTCTGTGGCATTTTGAAATAATTTAAATGATGCCATCAATGTTTGAAGAGAATTGTGAGATTCACCAACCCTTATATATCAGTATGAATTCTGCACATTTCATAAGACCTTACTAAGGCAGTGTAAGTTAGGCATAAATTGGAGTATCAGTATAAAAATGAGATTCTAAATGTTTCCCATTCCGTGAGTCTTATTTTAGGGACTTTGCCGTAATTCTGAGAGGCCTAATTTTGAAGTACATCTGAAAGTAGGAATTTTAAAAAGAAGGACTCTTGGGATAAATTTAGATTCTTCATTGTGAAGCTCTGTTACCTCTGTTAGAGGTTGTTGAGCAGGTCAGGTCACTTGTTCTGGTGATAAATATTGTATCAGTGCAATTCCCTGGTAATTTATTTGAGCGCTACCTCGATATACAGAATAAACTATCTCACAGATCAAGCACAGGGACTTCATTATTTCTGGCCGTGGTAGGGGTAGGACAGTTATCTTCTCTCTCTTCTTCCTGTTTGAAAAGTGTGGACGGTGATTACTTCTGTCTTTTCCTGGGATGTTTTAAGAAGGCTAGGTGAATATGTGAGCAATTTGAGATACTTTAGGTTTTTCAGAAACATTAATAGCGTTTTTCTTAGACACCTGTTTAATGTAATAGGTATTGAGGGATAACGCGGCAGTTATTTTCAAGAGAAACACTTCCAAGTTATCTCTCAGTCCTAAAGGTTTTTGGCCTGGCCCATCCTCCCCCTACTGAACATGGTGGAGGGGGGCGACTTTTTCTCCTAGTTTTTTCCACGCCTTTTGCACAAAGGCCAGTCCTTCACCTTCTACTCTTCTCTCTGGATAATTTTTCTCTTGGCAGTTTCCTCTGTCCCTAGGCACCCCCTTGTGGCTGAAGACTTTTAAATCTCTGTCCCCCCACCCTGAAGGCAGTCTGTGGTGGGACCTTTTTTTCCCGTTTGATGGATGCAGCTTCCCCTGAATGTCTGGCCTCTCCTCAGAGCCTCTAACATGGAACTCACCACCTTCCACTTAAATGCCATCCCTACTCCTGGCTGCCCTGTCTTTAAAATGTACACATTCTTCTTGTCAGTCACATTTCAGATTTTGAACTCATCTTCACCATCTCTTTTTACCTCCTGTTCAGTTAGAAAACACATTCTGTTCATTCTTCCTCTGCAGTGCTAGTCATATTTTTTGTTTCTTTTCAGCTGTCATCTGTGTTTCAAACCTTTATCGCTTATCATCCAGATTCTTAACCGGCTTGCCTGGCCCCAGTCTTTCTGGCTGCCCTTTCCTCTCCTGCCTCCTCACTCTTTCCTGTCAATTTAACCTTCCTAAACTGTTAGGCATTGCTTTGTTTGTGGCAGTTCTCCGTCGGAAACTCCTCTGGGGCAAGTTGCCCACCCCAGGTGGCCGAAGCTGCCTTGCTGATGGGCAGTCCTGAAAGCAGGCTCTTTCCCTGGCCTCCTGCCTGCATACGTGCGGCTCTGCTTTTAAGTAATCCCTCTTCCGTCTTTCTCTGAAGACCCTCAGGGCCTGTGGAGTGGGTCAGGAGGGAGGCTGGGTGGATAATAACTCCTCCCTCACTACCTGGGGAACGAACGTTACACACAGGCCAAGTTTACTTTTAACCTGGAACTTAAACGCCCCTAGAACTATCCCATCTAGCCTATCACTGCTCTGCACAGACCCTCACTTGAGTGGCACTGGCTGGCTTACTATAGCCGATGGTACCAAGGGGTTGTCTTTCATCCTCTGTATCATACATGGGGGGCGGGCATTCCTCTTTACCTTGAAACAAGAATCACAAATAATTTATTTTGAGGAAACATACTTCCCTTTAAACAATAAAAATTCATGTGTGTACAGAGCTTCTTAAACTGTAGAGCAGTACACAGACATTACTCTGCAAACAGTAGGTGTTGCTGTTATTTTAAAATGCTCTTGAGAACAGAAATAGTTACATATTTAGAGGATAGGCTCCAAACCTCAGTTTTATTTAAAGTAGAAGAGTCAATCCCTACCAGAATAATAATAAACTCTTGGGAGAAGACCTCTAGGATCTCGTGGTGATTGTGAGCCCGCCATCTTAGTGAAATCTAGTTTCAGTTGTCACTTTATGTGGTGTAACTTGTGATTTTGCCCTGTTATTCGCTTATGAATTTCAGAAGCCTCCTTGTCATTTATGTGTAGTTTGTGGAGGCTGAGTTTTCCTATGTATTTTATTGTGTAGGAAAAACCAAAAAAGCTCCGAGCAGCCACGTGTAAGGTGACCGTATTAATGCTCAGAAAGTGAGAAAGTGCATACTTGAGAGCCGGGACGAGAGCCTCACGTTACTGACGCCTTCTTCCCTTTTAAAGGAGATTCAGAAGTATTTTGGGCGTTCTTGAAAATCTCTCAATTTTACATGTTTAATCACATAAGTAACATCTGCATTGGCAGCTCCAGTGGAAGAACAATAACTCAAAGGGCTCAGTTGAGAACTCATTTTATTTTGGGAATTGTGAAGTGAACTGTCACGGGGCATCTTTTGCTTTTAGAAAATTTGTGTTTGATTTGGAAGCTTGGCATTTGAGTGTTAGGAAAGAATCGACTTAATTTTCCTTTTATAATAATTGGAAGTTTTTACACATCTAACATAGGGGAAATGTTAGAGAAGTATCATTTCATAGGAACTTCTTTGAGTTTAATGCTGTTTTGTAGAATATACAGTCAGCAGTTGGTTCAGCTGTCCTTTTCTGGGGAGAGATGGGAGTTGTAATAATGATCTTGAATCTGTGCACAGTTCTCATCAGACAGCGGGGACTCGCTGGAAAGATGGAGAAATGGAAAGCATTTGTAGAATTATTTTAGAAACCCTAAACAAACCCTGAAATTTTTCATGTAATAAATTAAACGTCCAGCATAATATAATGACACAGATGTACACATTTAGTCAAAAGAATAGGGAGAGCGTATAATAGTAGCCATCTATAACAGCAGCAGGTAAATGATGAATAATCAGCAGTTGCTATACATTTATTGCTAAACTAGCTCTTTATTAGTGGATGCTTGGAGCAGTGTTTTTTGAAAATTTTCCTTTTTTTTTTTTTCAAGTGGAGAGATATTCTAAGGGAAGAAAAGAACCCTAAAGTGCCGTAATCTAACTTTGTATTTGTAGTACTCTCCTAGTTTATCTGCTGGTCTCTTATTTAACATTCTACTGTGGTGTTGTTTAACTTAGATGTTTCAAACAAAAACTCTAATCAACCTCGTTGTCTCACCGGAGCTCTGTGGCTCTGAAGCCATTCAAAACAGCGGACCTTCTGGTTTTCCCCTCAGTTCTGCGGAAACTGTTGACAATATCGAATTATCTCACCTGGAGTAAATTCTCTAATCTCTGCTTCCTTATTTAGGTTGGTGTCAGGACACTGCTCTATGAATTTGGGGAATCAGGCTCAGGGATATTTGCCTGTGGTATTCTGGGCCCATTGAGGAAACCAGTTTATTGAAATGGGAGAAATCACTGGTTTATTTGTGAGCGTTCTGTTCTCTCTGTATCTCTTAATATACACTTTAGGTGGGGAAATTCCTCTGTGTCATATGGTTTGTTATACCATTGCCTTTTGCCTTGGGTGGAAATCATTCTAGAGGGTAAGAAACGTGAGCAGTTTAAAGCAGTAAGAGTTCGTATTCTCTGATTTACCAAAGAATTACCAAATCCTTGCTGTATTCTCAGTCTCTTTACACGCACACACACACACACACCAACACACAGACTCCTTATGCTGAGAATGATAAACGTACCAGTTGTGATGTTTTCCACCTTAGCGTATTTAATTTGGTGATATCGTCTGCTTTTTACGAGGAAGGTTGGGGGTATATATTCTTAAGTGTGAAACCGGATGTTCTGCATGATTATTCTTGTGAAATTTATATATTATTTCAGAAAAGGAAAATGAATGATTTTTCATTTAGCAAATTGCTAGGCAGGTTCAATATTTATGAATTATGTGCTTTTGCTTAATCCAACGAATAGATGCTAAAAGTTTTCATATTGATAGCTAGAGTTTATAGATTGTAACTTGGTGATTCCGTTCTTCTGGTAGGAATTACGAATGGTAGCTTTTTATAGTGAGTACATCAGCTGTGTTTGTTGATAAAAACTGCATTTGAGAAGTTGGCATAATTTAGATATTTTGATTATTTTTCTAGAAGTTTCTGGATTGCAAGAATCTTTTGGTTGAGAAAGCTGAGTGTTAAGCACTGTAAATCCCCTCCGCAGAAAGCTCAGTCACCTCTGTGCTTGCTACAATGCTATTCATTTACCATGAGAGCTCCACTGTATGTAGTGATGAGTTTTAGAATAACTTTTTTTATGTAGGTCATAAACTTTCCAAGACTCCTTTTACAAAGTGATATTTTTAAAACTTTTTTTTTTTGGCATCTAGTCCATTTTCCAGTGTATTTATGATTTTAAACATTTTGATACAGTCATGCTAGTTCTCTTATTTCTGTTTTACTCTTTGTCCATAAGCTGTGTGTTGCTTCCTGAATCTTAAAAGTTAGTTTCTTCTGAGTCTTGATGTTACAATGTGGGATTTTTTTGTAATCTAAGAGAATAATTATAATATTAGTGACCCCTAAGTGAATGTCGCAAATTTGATTATTTTCCAAATAGCCCAAAAGATCTAAACTGATTCAAAAGAATAATTGTAAAGTAATGATCAGTAACTTATAGGTGAATATGCGAATCAAATGATTATTTTCCTCATTCTTTCCCTTTCCTCCCAGACTTAAACTAATCTTAAAGAATCTGCTATTGCTTTTTCTTTAAAGGCTTTTCATATAGTTTTGTAGGTTTCACAAGTCTACAAAGGACAGGTACGACAGATGGACGTGTTAGACGTATTGCATTAATGTTAGTTTGTTGTCTATCTTTTTTTTTTAATCTGCCTTATCTCAGAGGATGCGTGATAGAGGTATGGCTGGGGCTGCAGAGCCGGTCTGACCCTGGGACTGCATATTTCTATGGGGTTTCCTGCATATTTCTAGATTTTCTAGTCTCTGGCCTCCATGTCAGATGACAGCAGCTTAACAGTTGCTGAGGTTGTCTTGACTTTCTAAGGGACTGGCATTTGAATAAAGACCCTAATTATTTTATTGTTGCTGTATTCATACTGATCATGTATAATCAAATCATCTTTATGGTATTATTAAGCTAAATATTTGTAACGAAGATTTGCCCTAGAATTTGAAAGCAGTATCTTGAAAAGTTAAGTACGTGTATATTATTAAAACCTTGGATCTGTAAAATCAAGGTTAAGTTCTTAGTTTTGTAGGAGTGTATGCTGTTAGTATAGTTGGTGATAGAAATTCACATGCTCTAAATCTGTATATCTGTCTAATATACTTTATCTGAAAAGCGTCAACAGGTAGAATAGAAGGGAAATGTAGACATACTAAAGAAGATTTGGTCAGGCATAGAAATCCAAAAAAGAAACTAAGACAGAATCCAGGGTCAGAGAAGTCCTGGGGATTTTAAGATTTTCATTATTTACCATTGGAAAACTGAAGACACTTAATTATTAAGCATTTTTTAAGGTTTGATGGAATTATTAAGTTTCGGTGATAGGTGTGGAAAGATTTCTCTTTGCTTCTACACTGATAGGATTGATACTTCAAGTTCTCACATTTGATAAAACTTAGACCTTGAGATATCTGAGTTAGATAAGGGGGTATATAAATCAATGCTATTGAAGTCAACACTGAATGTGAAAGGTACGTAGAATTGCCAGGCACTTCCACAGGGGTTTTGCAATCCTGGAGGAATCTTAAGGAAGTTATTCCAATGACAATGTTTAGAATCTATAGTTGCTCTAAAATATATTATCATATTGTAGCTAGGACGTGATTACTACAGTTCAGAGGTTCTCCACTGGGAGGGTATCTGGGGACGTGTGTAGGTATTTTTGGTTGTCAGAATGCTCGGAGGGACTGCTGGCATTGATTACGCAGGGCAGTGCTGCGTGGCCTTAATGGAAGGGACAGTCCTGCACAAGAGTTCTCCAGCTCAAAATGCAGTGGTCCTCTGTTGAGAGAGACTGCTAAAATCTCAGTTCTTTTCTTGTAACGTCCCTTGTTTTTAGTATAGTTTAATAAATCTAATTTAAAATATCATTTGAGAAGTCAGTGTCAGATTTGCAATGTTTTTGATTATTGTAAAATATTTTAGATATATAATATGACAGTGTTGTGAGTCAAGAGGGAGAAAGAGGGTCTTCTCTGGTGGCACAGTGATTGAGAGTCCATCTGCCGATGCAGAGGACACGGGTTCGTGCCCCGGTCCAGGAAGATCCCACATCCCGCGGAGCGGCCGGGCCCGTGAGCCATGGCCGCGCGTCAGGAGCCTGTGATCCGCAACGGGAGAGGCCGTGTCAGTGAGAGGCCCGCATACCGCAAAAATAACAATAATAAATAAATAAATAAATAAAAATGTAAAAAAAAAAAAAAAAGAGGGAGAAAGAAAAAAAATGAGGGTGTGGTTTTTAGCAATTAGGATTAGAAGTGATGGGAGGATCTAAGCATACAGGGTAATTGTGAACCCTTAAACAAAGGTGTTACGATCCTCTAGTCTCTGGAAAGAAATGATAGGTGCATTCCTATTTGGACCGAGAAGGAACAGACAGTGTAGAAAGTCAGAGAGAAGATTATTAATATCTGAATTGTATTGTAACTTTTTTACTAAGAAAAAGATTCATTGAGATAAATGGAAGACTAAGATGTTTCCAGTACTTTCATATTTTAGTTATTCAGTTTTAGATGTCACAGTATCTAAGTGGTTTGGTTTGTGCCTGTGAGCCAGCAACTACAAAACGGGAGGAAAAGGAAGGGAAGATGTTTTAAATAAAGAGGGAAAACAGATGACAAGCAGATGGAAAGAAGGAGGCAGCATCTCAGAAAATGGCAGCTCCATTCTTCCATGTCCTTAGGATAAAAACCCTGGTGTCATCCTTCACTTCCTCTCTTTGTTTCATACATAGTATCGAATCTGGCAGCAAATCCTGAGGACTCTATTTTAAAAATAGATCCAGGATCCAATGACTTCTCATATCTCCTCTGCTACCTGGGCCAAGGCACTATCATCTCTTGCCTATATTGGGGCATTAGCCTCCTAAGAGGTCACCCTACCTCCTTACGGTCTCTTTTTAAATCTAAGTCACACTAGGTCACTTCTGCCACCTTAAGCCTCCCAGTGGCTTTCCATCTCTGGTTGGAAAAGCTATAGCCATTCTGGTGAACAGCGCTTACCTTGCGAAGCCTGTCTTAAATCTGCCTCCCCTGTACCCCTCTCCACTCCGTACCATCACCTCCTGCACTAGGCCTCTCCTCTACTGTGTACAGTCTTACTCCCTTACGATGCTCCTCCCCCATCCCTTCCTGACTCTCAGCTCTTCTCCTTCCAGCTTTTAGCAGATGTCCCTTCTCAGTGAGGCCTTCTCTGACCATACTGATGGATTCACAGGCAGTGAGATAGAGACAGTTTAAAATCCCTGTCTCCCTGTCCTTCGTCTCCATGTGCCTCTGTTTTTCTCTGAAGCACTTTCATTGTCTGACTCACTACACATTTTACTTGCTTATTTGTTTACTGTGGTCTCCTTCCTGAGAGGGCAGGGATCCGTGTGCTCACTGTTCAAAAGCAGAGCTTGGCACATAGTAGGTGCAAGGTGAGGCAAGAGTAAAAAGCTGGTGAAACATGGTTAATAAACCTTAGCAGAAACCAACATTCTGATACTGTGGCGGAGTTATCTTAACTTCCTTGAGTTTGTGTCGTTAGTTGAGAGACTAACCTTGTGAACATTAACAGAGCTGATTTATTTGACGGTAGCACAGTGCCTGCTGGTCTTAGAAGAAGCTTCATAAATGATACTGATGATTCTTGTGAGAAGGAAAAGGCAAACCAAGGGAAATGATAAAGCATCTTTCCAAAGATCTTTTTCATTAAAACATTTGCATTTTACTGCAGGTTTTTTCTCAAAGCGAACTCTTCTTGGCCATCGTTAGTAAATCCACCTCTGAAAGTTTAGTGAGAGGGCAGATGAAACCCCTGCCATTTCATTCACTTCTGGAGCCCTAAGGTGTCACACAAGGTCCTCCTGGTGGAACTGTACGGCTGTCAGTAGGCATTTGGTAGAGAGGGTCGGGCGTGCACGCCTCAGGGGCCACTAATCTCATCACTGTTTGACAAATACACATTTTAAACTTTATAATGATTTCAAGTCTCATAGAAAAGGATGGATTATATTCAATAAAGGATGTATATACTAAGGAAGGACATGTTAAAAATATGTGAGAAAGATGCTTAATGTTAAAATTTAAAGGAATGGACTTCATGGGTTAACCACCAGTTTTCTAAAATTGTATTCACTGAGTATTTACTTCATAAAAGTTTATATTTGTATAGCACTGAGCTCTCTAACAAATTCCAAGTTATCAAATACATTCCCTGTGCCAGTTATGAATAAAAACTAGTTCAGGTGACCAGGCCCTAGCTTAAATATAGTTCCTTTGTTAAAGGTGATCCAGGTGAGTGTGGTTAAAGAGCTCAAGAAAAAAAAAAAACCCAAAACGATCCATATTAATGAAATGGGGTGAAATGTCAAAGCACTATTCTTTAGGATAGTGGGCAGGCTATCTGCCCAGTGGCAGGTATGTTCTCGGGCGAATAATGTCCCTGAATTACACTTTCTTTGGTTTATTAGCAGTTAGAACATGAAGTTACAATGTGAGCAGAGTCTTGTGGGTCTAGGAAGAAAACATAAATATAGGTAAATTCGTGAAGAAATAGAATTATGCTTAATGATGTGTATGTATACATGCTGAAAACAAGAATATTACAGTGGAAGTGCTACTCTCATAATTTTCATATATTATGAATGACATCAAATGGCTCCTAAGAGAGAACGTTGCAGAAAGGACCATCTTCATAGGTTGTTATCTAGAGACAGGTATGTCATTTGCATTTCCAAGAAATGATTTTGTCGTCTTGTTACTATACTCTGAATAAATTGAAGAAAAATTTTAAAGGAATAAGTGTAGGTCTTTCCAAACAGCTTTTATTAAAACATTTGCATTTTACTTCAAAGTTTTCATTCTTTTCCTCAAAGAGAACTCTCCATGGAAATGTTAGTAAATCCACCTTTCTACTTCAGGAACTTGAAAAACACAATAACTATACGTTATTGTGTTTTTCTAATTGTGTTTGTATTCAACACAGTATTGATATAAGTGAAAGAAGAACATTTACATTGCATAATAAGTTACTCAGCACTGCTTTGTGTTTCTGTTAACAAAGCTAATTTATTTCTTCTTAGGGATGATTCCGTTCCAAAGCAAAAATTTGATGTCATTCTAATGAGTCTGCTTTCAATTGTAGAGTACAGTGAAGCCTCAGTAAAGAATAGTAAGACATCTATTTTATTGTAGATAATAAATCTGCAAAGTAAGTTCTCAGCATATATTGAAGTTGATCTGGCACGGAGTTGCTTTATGAATAGCCCTTTGAGCAAACTCTGCAGTTCTGTGTGTAGTTTTAAATCACTGTCAATTTGTAGGCAGGTACATATCACAATTGTCTGTTTTTCTTTTTAGGGCTCATGTAATCAAAGAAGTTTCTTTGTTGTGTGTATCTTTTCAGAACACAACAGGAATTGAAAATGAATCAGGTGAGTTTAAAAATAAGAATTTATACAAATACATTACCTAGATGTTAGACCAGTTCTTGATTTTTAAAAGATAGTAACACACACCTTCATTCCTCCCAGATTTTCCTTTCTGTTTCTTAATACCATTCATTAGTTCATCATTTTCATAGTGTGTGTTTGTTCGTGGAGTGTGCATTGTTTTGGTATGAGTTGGCTTTTCTGTGGAACCCTGAGTAGAGGACTCATTCTTAGGGACCTTAGTTCAGACTTTCTTTTTTTACCTTCCCTGCCACACTCTAGTGTTATTTTTTTGTTTTGAAGCTTATTAAGCTTTCATTTTTAGTACTTTTTATTTTGTAATAACCCATTGGTTGCACAGGGAAAATTGGAAGTTATTTTTAGAGACCAAAACTGAATGGGAAACTTTAAGCTTTCTGTCCTTGAAAAACCCGTTTAGAGGGCTTCCCTGGTGGCACAGTGGTTGAGAGTCCGCCTGCCGATGCAGGGGACACGGGTTCGTGCCCCGGTCCGGGAAGATCCCACATGCTGCGGAGCGGCTGGGCCCGTGAGCCATGGCTGCTGAGCCTGCGCGTCCGGAGCCTGTGCTCTGCAACGGGAGAGGCCACAACAGTGAGAGGCCCGTGTACCGCAAAAAAAAACCCCCCAAAAAAACAAAACAAAAACCCGTTTAGAATAAAAACAAGAGGGCAGATATTGAAATGTAAGATGTATTTCTCCTTACAGGAGGGTGTGGGGTTACCTGGAGATTAAACAATTCTGTATTTCTGTAGCCTCAAGGGTGTTCTGCTAAGTAGAACCAGTTATATAGATTTCATATGCTCTAAAGTAGGGTTCTTATTTTCTGGTCTTAATATCATTTCACTTGCAGTTCTAGAAATGTATGGATGTCAGAAACATTCTCTTTTGAAATCTTTATAAAACTCTTTTTTTAAAAATATGAAGGACAGAACTTAAAAGTGTGTAGTCTGTAATTTTTGGTGTTTAGCTTAAAACTATCAGGCTTGAAAACATTTTGTACTCTCAATCAACTGAAACTTCGGACACCTTTTTTTACCATTTACAGGTGCGTCTAACTGGAGCTCACAACTCCAATTTCATTAAGTGACCAAGTTTAATAAATTCAGTCCTGTGTTGGGGTTGAGAGGTGTGAAGTTTTTGGAATGGATTCTTTTGATTTCTTTTCATTACTTTCTTTATCAAAAATGCGTTGATTTTAATGCAGAGGACTATACATCATAAAAAACGAATCTGGCAAACACATGGGGCACATGGTTGCTATTATTTTAAAGCTTGCAGATTTACTGACATGCTTTTGAAGGCAAATTATTTTTGAAATGGTGAGATGGGGGAGGGAAAAGAGAACAGAATGGATTTTTCATAGTCACTGTCCTTCAAAGTTATGTGCGGATATATGTCGTAGAGTTCATTTATTTTCCTTTTTTAAGATTGAGTCTTAATGCTGACCTGGTCTCCCCATGGAACTTGCTTTCCTCCTGCCTCGGAGCTGTTGCTAGAAGAGTCTCGATTCTGGAATGGAATGATGGTGAATGCTTCCAAAGTGGAATCTAAATACTGACATCACTTAGGTTACATCACTCTTCAACAGCCACTTACTTCAGGTGGCTAACCGTGCTAAGCTAATAACATTTCATTTCGAATGTATTTAGACCTGTTTGACGCCTCACACTTTCGCTTTAATATTCCATTTGTATCAAAAGGACTTGTGTTTGAAGAAAGTCCACATGCCATTCAAAAGAGTCGTGGTAATAACCGTTTCTTTTTTTGTCTCTCTTACAATTTGGTTTTGCTCTTGACAAGTTTTAATATCAGATCTACAGAGGACTGCCTTTGATACCAAATGCCAAATATCAGTGGGGAAGTGTCCTCTTATGTTTCTAGTGGCTAGCACATTTTCTGATTTGGGTGTCATTTAAATGCTCTGGTAGCAGTGAAACTTTTATTTGGATTATAAAAATTGTCCGCTTTTTATGAGTAAAATTTTCAGCATCATTAGTTATATTTTTATTATTTGAGGAGTATTAGTCCCATGATATTGAGACCTGATTACTATAGCATGACATACAATCTATGAGTGTTTTTCAGTAATTGTCCCAGTGATTTTTAAAAATTAAGAATTGTTTCAGGACACTTCATGTTTTTCCCTCTTGTATTTATTCTTATTTTCAGCCAGTGAAATTGAGCAGTAAGTGCTTGAAAAGCTTCAAAACAACTACACAAAAATTCAGATATTAAAAAAGTTTTAACTTGAACCAGATTGATTTTTAATTAAAATCTTGATGGTGAGTTTAGGGTTAGATTTTTCTCTCTAGGGACTTGATCAGCATTGCTTTGGTGAATTGTAGCTGTCAGATCTGTCTCTTATGATTGGTGTAGTTTCTAAGACAATAGCACAGAATCTTTCATTCATACATGCCTGACAGTTGAGTTTTAGGGACCAAAGGATCCCAGGAGTGAGCATACCATATTGTTTACAAGTGAGTCCTTTAGGAGAAACAGCAGAGTCCAAAGCCTCCTGGCATTTTAAACACTGACTGTTGAAGCAGCAGTTTGAACTGCTGTCTTACCAATATGTTTCAAGTCGTTCCTGGTATGGCTAGCCGGGCTCTCCCTCCACTCTCAGCCCTGGGCTCCACAGAGCTCCAGACCCACATGCTTTTTGTCCTTCATTCTCTTTCTGTCTGTTCGCAGCACTTAGCCCCTTCTTACTATCTCTTCTCTTTCTAATTTAGAATCCAGCCTTTGCAGCCACTGTATCTCCTCCCCTCACTCTCCATTTTCTTTTCTTTCCACTTTCAAATCACAGATATCCTTTACTTGCTTCATTGTCATTCCACACCCGTCCCTATTAACTTGGAGTTGTTCCACTATTCTTCTTATCTTTTCCTAGATTTATCTAGGAGAATCCAGAACTTTATAAATGGCTGTCTCATGGACAGAGAGTTTAGAATGCTTTACTTTATAGAGCATCCAAGGTGAGCAAAGTTCCGTAATGCACATAAGCTCACAGTCCCTTAAAGTAGGTGTTCTGGGGTTTAATGCCACTTGCTGCCTAGTGAGCGCTTAACCAACACGCCAGGCACCGCGATGCGTATTACAGATATATTCTTTCAATTCAGTCTTTTGCAACCACTCTATGGAGAGTAGGTATCATAACTATTTTATGGATGAAGACATTAAGGCCAGAGGCCTGTGATCACTCAAACAGTAAGTGATAGAGCTCTGATTCACTCAGACTCAATCTGAATCTGATTCTGATTCAGGCCAGTCAGATTCCAAAGCCCAGGAGTTCTTGGTCACCATGCTATACTGCTGTACCGGTCAGGATAAGCTGTGTTATGCTGCACTTACAGACGGGCAGCTCCAAAATCTCAGGGTCTTACACAGCAACCATTTATTTCTTGTTCTTGCTGCACATCCAGTGTGGATCTGCTATTTTAGTTGCTTAAGAACCAAGGATGATGGAGGCTTTGTCTCAGTACTTGTTTCTTCTTCTTCTGCTTAACTGGCTAGAGTTACTCCCATGGTTGCATTGAACTTAAAACTCAAGTGGGGAAAGCAGTGCAAACCCATCAGGTGCTTGGGAGGAGAAGAGAACTGTAATATTTAGGTACAGCCCCAGTGATTTTTTTTTTCCTGCTTTATTGAGATGTAATTGACATATAGCATTGTGTAAGTTTAAGCCCTAATGGTTTAATACTGCTGTCTTGATTACTAACTTTTAAAGAATCTTTATATAACTCAAATTGTTACTAATATATGAAACTTTCTATCAGTGTAGTAGTTTTATGATTGCAGCATGTCTGTATACTGATCAGTCATCTATGGCAAGGGTCCCCAGCCCCTGGGCGGCAGACCGGAATTGGGCCGCACGGCAGGAGGTGAGTGGTGGGCAAGTGAGCCAAGCTTCATCTGCGGCTCCCCACTGCTCCCCACCACTCCCCACCGCTCCGCATCGCTCCCCACCTCTCCCCATCACTCCCCACCTCTCCCCACCGCTCTGCATCGCTCCCCACTGCTCCCCACCGCTCCCCACTGCTCCCCACCGCTCCCCACCGCTCCCCACCGCTCCCCATTGCTCCCCACTGCTCCCCATCGCTCACGTTCCCGCCTGAACCACTCTCCCCACCGCCCCCGTGGAAAAAATTGTCTTCCACAAAACTGGTCCCTGGTGCCAAAAAGGTTGGGGACCACTGGTCTGTGGTATTGCCAGTAATCAGTAGCAAAGCAATATAGTGTTCCAAACTTGTTTTAAAGTTTTACTTACTAAAACAACAGAAGAAGCTTTTAATCACTGATGCTGCAGATCCAACCCTGAGAATTGTGATAAGCCCTCAGAATAATGGAAAGATCCATATTCCATTACTGTAGCTGTTCTGAATGTTCTCTCATCCGCTCATGCATCCTGCATAGACTGCATCCCAGTGTGTTCTGCCTGCAGGGAACTAGGTAGACAAGGGCTCAGCTTTGTAACACAGAGTTTTAGAGGGAGACAGTTAAAAAGCAGGATGACAAGCAAGATAATTTCAGACAGTGAAAAGTGCTGTGAAGACAGTGAAATAAGGTAATGTGATAAAGAATGATGGGTGGAGAGGTTCTCTGGATTACATGGTCAGGGAAGGCTGTTCTGAAGAAGTGATTAATAACAGAACAGAGACTCAAGACATAACTAAGAACCAGATATATGAAGATCTGGGGAAAGAAATTCTAGGCAGAGTGAACAAACAGTGAGTGCAAAGGCTCTGAGGTGAGAATGAGCTTGCTGGTTCAAGGAACGGAGTGCAGGCCAGGGGCTGGAGCGTGACGAGCATCAGGGACTCTGGACAGGATGAAGTTGGTATGAGGGATGAGGGCCAGATTTATAGGGCCTTTAGGACCATGAGAAGAAGTTTATCTTTTTTTTTTTTTGAGGTATGCGGGCGTCTCACTGCTGTGGCCTCTCCCGCCGCGGAGCACAGGCTCCGGACTTGCAGGCCCAGCGGCCATGGCTCACGGGCCCAGCCGCTCCGTGGCATGTGGGATCCTCCCGGACCGGGGCACGAACCCGTGTGCCCTGCACCAGCAGGCGGGCTCCCAACCACTGTGCCACCAGGGAAGCCCAAGAAGTTTATCTTTTATTCTTCTAAATGCAATGGGAAGCCACTGGACAGAGACATCATCTAATTTCCACTTGTTAGAATATTGTTCTTCCGGTGCTGCAGGGACTGGATTGTTAGGGGCAAGAATGTAGTACTATGTTTGTTCACTATTAACACCATATTTGAGGACAGTTTCTTTAGTTGGAAGCTTAATAGACCTGCCAGCTTTTTGAAGGAGGGTACTTTTGAAAGTGTTTTCAGAACTATTTGACTGCTGTTCTTTTGTGGAGATGCTGTATAAGATTTTCTTGTTCTGTGTCCCCATCTGCTTGTTGTTAGTTGCAGTTGTACTCATTCCTTAACCAAATACAATTTAATGCTATTTTAGGAAACTGAAGCTTGTTTGATTTTTTTCCTCCATTGTTTGCCCCCAGAATAGTAACTAAGAGTATTGTTTGCCAGTCTAAACAAAGAAGAATTTGAGTGTTTTAATACTCTCTGATTCTTGGATGTCTTTTGCTGGTGACAACAACTGCTATGGTGATTAGTATTAGTCTGTTGTAGCAGGGATATGTATCTTAGTGTGAATATACAATGTTGTGTTCTTAATATTAAGGGATGTTGAATCTGATCTCTCCTGTCACCCACTGCTGTTGCTCCCCAGTGTTGGTTTTGATCAAATCGATATTTAAGAAACGAGGAGCTTTAATTAAATAGGTTAAAACTGATGTAGTAATTTATGATCAGTCTTTGGATGAAGTGTATAAAAGGAGTTACTGATATAAATTTAAATGAAATACCAGTAAAGCTTGCTTATTCTCATATTAAAAAAATAAAGATATTAGGGACTTCCCTGGTGGCGCAGTGGTTAAGAATCCGCCTGCCAATGCAGGGGACATGGGTTCAAGCCCTGGTCCAGGAAGATCCCACATGCCGCGGAGCATCTAAGCCCGTGTGCCACAATTACTGAGCCTGTGCTCTAGATCCCGCGAGCCACAACTACTGAGCCCACGTGCCATAACTACTGAAGCCTGCGCGCCTAGAGCCTGTGCTCCGCAACAAGAGAAGCCACTGTAATGAGAAGCCCGCGCACCGCAATGAAGAGTAGTCCCTGCTCGCCACAACTAGAGGAAGCCCACGCACAGCAACAAAGACCCAATGCAGCCAAAAATAAATGAAATAAAATAATTAAAAAAAAAAAGAGGGACTCTATTTAGCATCTTTAAAAAAAATAAAAATAAAGACATTAGTATGTGTTGCCTGTGTAAGATGGTACATGCAGCCTTATGTAATAGCAGCCAGTGCCAGTGTTCTGATGCATATTAAATGCAGTGACTGTTTATTTGAGAGTGTGAAGAGAGGGGTGTAGGGAGGAAGTGGAGCAGGCTGGGTCCAGAACACACGTGCCTGGAGCAGAGCGGATGGGGTCAGACCTGTGGTCATTGTGAGGACCAGAGTGGACTTTGCTTAGGGAGCTGGGACACCTTTGGAGGCTTTTGAGCAAAGTAATGCTTGACTTGGGTTAAAGAAAAATCTTGAAAAAAATTTTTTTCTATGGCATTGGTATTTTTGTTCTTTATTTTCTCAGAGCATTAACGTCTCATTTTAGCATGATTTAAAGAGGAGGGTATAGGATTCATTTACTTATTTTACTTTAAACATCAACTTTGAGGTATAATTTATGTGTAATGAAATACAGTCATTCGAAGTGTTGAGTTTTGACAAATGTCTACACTCATGTAACTACCATCACTGTCAAGATATAGGACATTTCCATCACCCTCAAAAGTTCCTTCTTGCTGTTCTGCAGTTACTCCCCCGAGCCCCTACCCCAGGCAACCACTGATCTGCTCTCTGTCCCTATGGTTTGGTTTTTCCCATTCTAGAATTTCAGGTAAATGGAATCATATAGTATGTGCTCCTTTGTGTTTATCTCCTTTTGGTCAGCGTATGTTTTTGAGAGTCATCCATTTGTTGTGCATATTAGTGGTTTATTCCTTTTACAGGAAATATTTTATAGGAGACCATCTGACCATCTAGATAAACCTGTTTATAATCATATTTCTAAAGATTTGGTGAAACTGTGGGATGGCTATCTTTCGTTTTAGGTATCTCCCCTGCTTTTTTTCTAATCCTAAAAATATATATGGTGTAAAAAATCAAAAGCACTTTTGCTGTTGTAGCATATTATTAATATAGAATTATATTTTTGTAGGTAACTATAAATACAGATTTGACACTAAAGACATTTTTAAAAAAGCCTTCCAATTAAGGTGATTCCAATCTGTTGTTATTACTTAAACCTCAACTAGTGAATGTATAGTTTAGGAAACTAATGCATTGAATAATGATGGCCCTTAAATCTCATTTTGAATCATGTATTTTACTAGGTAAATTAGCAATTTTTATAAAATCCAGGACATTGTCTTTCCGAATGAAAATATTAGATTATTTCTGAAATTTGAAAAAAGAAATTAGTAACTTGAATAGCATTTCCTTACATAACTGTGGAAGGAACTGTGGCAGAAGTCTTACATTTTTTGTTGTTCTGATATTAATGCTTTGGTAGAGAAGGTTCGAGGGTTGTTTAGCTCTGCCTCACCTTTGGTGTCTTGTGACTCACATTCCCCTCCAGCTGTGTAAACTTGGGCAAGTCACTTGCCTTCTTGGTATTTGTTTCTCACCTGTTAAATAGGGATAATAGCGGTGCCCATTCCATGCGATTGTGGGCAAGAGTAAATGAGTAATAAATGTAAAGCGCTAAGACTAGTGCCCGGCACGCAGGGAACACTGTGAGTATCGTTATTACCATCTTCAGCCAGTAACCAAGTCGCGATTCTGCCCCGTAAATACCTTCTAATCACTGTTACTGCTTGAGTAAAGACCGAGACATTCCTTGTTTACTAAACCTCCTAGTTCATCATCTCACCAACAGTCTGTCTCTCCTCATGGTATCGTTCTCCACGTGCCTTGAAGTACTATATGTATAGAGCATAAAGCTGACCGTACAGGAAGCCAGAAAAGTGGACAATCCTGCATTGTTTGGAATGTCTTCATGGAGGAACTGGGATGTGAACTTGACCTGGAAGGATGTAGAGGATATTGACTGGTCAGAGGAATTGAGGGTCAGAAGCACCAGTGGTCTGGGTCATTGTAGGTTGTGAGAGCCCCAGAGGAGTAAGAGGACCTAGGCTGGTGAGGGCAGGAAGAGCCAGAGGGTTGTGTCTGTAGGGGCCAGGAAGGAACTTTGAAGAGTAAAATGGGGAGTTTTCTTCCAATAGAATTTTTTTTTTTAAATCTGTGGGTATAGCAAACAAACTATCTGACTTGAAAGGCTGTAGGTCCACAGTGTGCTGCTTTGGATGAAGGTGGTTTGAGAAGTTGCAACTCAGTCTTGCCAGTAACAGACTCACAGAAAGCTCCTTTTCCTGCTCAGCCCCCACTCCATTCCCACCCTGCATCAGAACCTTCTGGACAAGGGGCACGGGTATGTCAGGGTGAGAAAGCTCTCAGGTACCTCATTTTCTTTGCTTCCCTTGAACTGTGAAAGTTACTAAAACCAATAGAGGAACTACAGGACTTTATTTAGAATGTTTTTAGAAGAGTTTTGAACCAGATGCTTTATAGGTTGACTAATAGAGAAGGCAGAGCGTTTGGAGAAGTTGAATATGGAATAGACTAGAAGCCAGAAGACTTCCTCACATCTCGTCACTCCCCTGCCCCAAACCCTGCAGCGCCCCACCGCTCTCCAAAGGCCGTCTGGTCTCTGTACCTTGGTCGTGAAGGTTCTGCAGGATCTGGTGGCTGCTGCCTCTGCTTTCTCCCTGGCTCACTCTGACCTGGCCACAGTGGCCTCTTTTTGTTCCTGAACTTGCCAAGCCCTTTGGTCTCCTCCCGATGTTTCTTTGGAAGGCTCAGGCCTTCACACATGGCTCATTCTCATCTTTCAAGTCCAAGTCTCAGTGTCATTCTCTGTGTCATTCTCTGGGATGCTCTTGCTCCACCCCCAGCTACCCTAACTAAAGCAGAGTCCCCTCCTTAGCTCTGTCACACCCTTCTTTCAGTGGTCCCCAAGGGAACACACCGCCGGTCTCCCACGTTAGGCTGTGGGCCCTGCCCTCCTTGTTGCTTTCCTGGGTTCCTAGGGTAGCGCTGTGGTGGCACGTGGGACAGAGACTGGGCGTTTGTTGGATGGGTGGGATTGCTGGGCTGTTCCAGCTTTAAAGGAGGGCGGCGGTGGGCCCTGGACGGAAGGGATCAGGTACAGCAGAGTTTGAAGCCTCACCAGCAGCGTGTGACTGTTGACCTCTCTCCCTTCCTTGAACCTTTTCCTGGCCTTTCTGGTACCTCACTGCCTCTGGGCTGTCTTCTTCTAGGCCTCCTCTGCTGCTTTCACTCTGAGATAGTGGTGTCCTGAGGGCTCGTCCTCACTCTTCTCTTGCTCTCCAATCTCATCCACTCCCCTGGACTCCGTTACCAGTCGAGCCGTATCCACTTACAGCCGTCTGTGCGCCTGGACCTCTTGACATTGATTGCCAGACACTCGTTTATTTGACTGTTCACTGCAGCCACTGCTCTGAGCTACGCATCCTGTGCTGGGCTCCGGGGGCAGGGCGAGTGAAACAGACCTGCCCTGTGTGTCTGGGACCTCGGCTTTGCCTCTGGTGGAGAGGCCATCAAACAGGCCAACCCATCAGTGCGTCAGGGTGCAGCATGCAGTGAGAGGCGAGAGCGTGGGAAGCTGGCCTGATGGGGACCCTTGTCCGGTAGGACAGTGGAGACAGGCTTCCTCTGGGTAGGGCAGGGGCCTGGAGCACCGACACATGCTGGCTCCCTTAGGAGTCCTCAGGCCTTGATGGGGTCGCAGTCCCACCATCTGGGGCTTAAAGCAAAGGGTAGAAACTCTGTTCTCCTTGTCCATCCTTGCAGGACCCCTGACGGGCATCGACAATAAGTTGTTGCCTTTAATATTTTGAAGCCACTTAACTCAGTTTGTTCTAGTCTGTTTTACTTGTTCTCCTTTGGTGATTAGCAATGAAACCTTAAAAAAACCGAACAAACCCTTGTGCCTATAGGGGAGCACCCCCTCCAGTTGCGCTCAGGAAGCTTGGCATGGGGGGAAGCAGGGGGGCACAAATATGTGGGTCCAGCCTCTTCCGTCGCTCCTCGCATCACCACACTCTCCTGTTCTCTGCCTCTCAGTCCTGAGATGGGAGGTACCGGAAGGTCAGGGGTGGTCTTCCTCAGTCCAGCCATTCTCAAGCTTTTTGTTTACGTGGATTATGTGTTTGGATATTTACCATGAAATTGAAACAAATTTTAAAACTTTGGGGGTGGAATAATTATAGATACACAGGAAATTGCAAAAGTAGTAGAGTCCTGTACGGTCCTCTGCGCTCACCTTCCCGGGATGGTAACATCTAGTATGATATCAGTACCATGGAATCCACTTGGTACAGTGATGTTAGTCAGACTACAGCCCTTATTCATGACTCAGAAAAGTTAAAGCACAAGGTTAAACAATCACACATTCCATTAGCCAGTGGCATGATGACATCAGCACATGTCAGAGCCTCCAGAAAACTCCCCTGTACACATCTGAGAGTGAAAAAGGCAGATAACGTCTTATTATTATTATAAAAATGGCTCTGACCTTGTGGACCCTCGAAAGGGACTTCCCAGGCACCACCGGATTATAGTTCGCGACCCCACTGGTTTAGTAGTTAAAAGGTGGACTCCTGTCTGTTAAATTCCTGTCTGGAATTTACCTGGGCTCCACTATTTTATGTAATTTGGGAAAGTTACTCGACAGGGCTACTCTAAGACTTGGTATTTGGGATTCCTGCTCCTGAAGCATGACTGTCTGGGTTTGAATCCTACCTCTGCCACTTACTAGCTGTGAGTATAGGCAGGTTTCAGCTTCCTCTGTAAAATGGGGTTATAAAAGAACCCACAACTAGCATGATAGTGTAAAGATTAAATGAGGTGCTGTAGAAAGAGCTTGGAATAGTGTCTGATTAGTATCCTGAATACTCCATCAGCGTTAGCTCTGATTATGGTGAGGATTCGGTGAGGTGATGTGCAGAAAGTGCTTGTTAGCACAGAGCTTGGCCCAGAGGAAGGTGTGAGAGTCATGTTCCCTGAGCTCCCCATTGTCCAGCATGGGAAGGTCATTCTCGGCCAGAGGAAGAGTATTGCAGGAAAGCGTAGAAGGACCTTTAAGAGGCTCCACAGCAAGGTCAAAACTGGAGATTCCAAATACCTGTAAGGTTTCTTGTGTTAGGAAGCAGAATACGAGTTCCTCTGCTGGTGAGCCTCCTGAGAAGGGGGCCTGGGTCAGCTGTATTAACCGTAGTATCTTCACCACCCGCACATGCTAGCCCGGAGCAGGCACTTGGGAAGTGTTTGTTAGTGATTGAATGATGGACAACTTGTGGCCATTAGTTGGGGGAGAGAGGGGATATTGACTTTCTTTAACTTTGAGGTAGGAAGTTGGAGACATGGAATTAAGGAGGTCAATTAACAGTTAATAACTAACTTACTAACTTAAACTTACTATGTTAAATTTAATACGTTAAATTTAATACATACCAATCCAGATCAGTTCACTGACACTTGTTTCATTAAGTAGGGAATTAAAGAGTTCTTACGTTTTCTATTATATAACGGGAAAGTAGAGAAGCCCTCGTAACTTCCCCCGTGCTTATCACAGTGGTCAGTGTCAGAAACCCTTGAAATGGGAATGTGCCTTTATTCTGGGACAGCCGGAGAGGTGAGAGGAAGGCCCTGGAGCTGGCCAGTGTCTGGACTGAGGTCCTCCGGTTTCAGTTGAGTCCCTTTGGAGTGTCAAGGGTACGGAAATAAACAGGAAAAAAAGCTTTCCTCTACTAACTAAAGGAGCCCAAATTAAAAATAATGGTTTTGCTGAAAGCAAGTAAATACATGTGTGGGGACTTTCCTTATTTCTTTTTCCTGTGGCACCTCTGCTGAGGTCCTTTATATTCACAGGTGTCTCAGAAATTTTAATATCCATGATCTTCAACTTATCCTCAAGTTACAAATTTCCTGTGGGAATGACCAGTCCTGCCTTAGGTGCCATCTCCTGTTGACATTTCTGGGGAAGTTTGGAGGTTTTAGGACAGAGATTCTCAGATTATATTCCAGCAGAATCTTTTCTTTTTTGAAATCTTTGCTTTATTGAGGTATAATTGACAAATAAAATTGTAAGATGTCTAAAGTGTGTGTACATCGTGGTGGTTTGAGATACCTATACGTTGTGAAAGAATTCCTACCATCTAGTTAATTCACATACCCATCACCTTGCGTATTTATCTTTTTTTTGGTGAGAACATTTAAGTTCTACTGTCTTAGCAAGTTTCAGTTCTGTAATACATGCTGTCAACCATAGTCACCATGTTTTATATTAGGGCCTCATACCCGATCCAGCAGAATTTTAACATACCCAGATACCACAGTAGTTACGGGCTCGGGCTCTGGGGAGAGACAGACGGAGTCTCAAATCCTGTCCTTGAGCAGCCTGGACCACTTCCCTAAGCCTCAGTTTCCTCCTCTGTGTGTGTGGTGAGGGAGAGGGGAGCTGGGAGGGGGCATTGACAGTGCCTGCCTCTTGGGCTGTTTGGAGTAAGCTTGCACACAAGAGGGTTAGCACAGTGCCTTGCACTGAGGCCTGAGGAAGTTCCCGGTACACGTTAAGTCATTAATATTATTGTAATACTGCCTGGAAGTATCAGTTTGAGTTGGCTGACGCACTGTCTTTTCAGAGCTTCTGGGGAGGCTAAGTGGTGTCAAAACCTTTAAAATCTTCGCCTGGGTCCCATCTGAGAAAGGGGAAGAAAATTCCCACTGACTGTGCTAACTGGCCATGTGCTAATAGGACTCATCACTGCGGCTAGTACTTGTTAATATTGTGTAATTTATCCAAGTTAAAAATAATTATTATGTAGCCTAGGATAGCAACTACCAATTTAACACCTTTTCCCTCATTGGAAAAATTTATTCACGTTTCCGAAATTCCAGTTTATACGTGAAAATTTTTAGAATGAGGGCACTGTATTTAGAAGTGAGAAATTTGTGTGCTAAATTTATTCACACTTTAGCTAATGAAAAATACCATAAGACCATTTTCTGGGCCAGTTTTGATATTCCCATGTCTGGGAAGGCATTGAACTTGTGCTTGGTGATACTGTCAGGACCAAGGCATAAATCAAGCAGGATGGAAGTATTTGTGCTTCTGGAGTGTATGCACCGTCACCTTTGCCCTGTCCAGGGAATGAACCCTGGTGCCTCGATGCCCACTTTTGCACATTTCAACTCAGAATAGCACAGTAGACCCTCCTAGTGACATGCTTGTTGCGGCGGGATTTATTTCTCTCGAAGCAGCCTATTGATACGTTTTTTTAAAAACTGAAATGCTAGGAGTACAGAAATTTGGATGATATTCTTTTCTTGGCACAAAACGTTCTTAAAAACTACAAGATCTTCATTGTTCTGGGAAAATTAATCTTTTTAGCTTGGAGTTTGCTTTTTCCCTATGTTGGTTTCTTTGAAAGTCCTTGAGAAATGTTTCCCTCTGCAGTGAAATAAAAAACATTCAGACTACAAAACCCATCCTTCTTGGCGGGGTCACGATCTGCACATCAGTTCTTCAGGGTATATGTGGTGCCAGTTAATGGCCACTTGATTTTCCTTTAATTTGAAAGTTATCTTTAGACTAACAGTCATGTTCTATGAGTTGGCTCAAATCTCCCCTTTCTGTTACCTGACATACATCTATCTAATAGTAATCTTATTTCTTAAGAATTTTGGCATATACTTAGTAATTTCTAAATTCTCTCTTTCTTAGAGACTTTGTGATATTGTGGGGACTCTGCTGTTTAGTTACTTGGTATACAGTCATATAGTATACCGTTTCCTGGAAAGATCTCACTTCCATGGAGGGCCCAGAATAAATTGTAGTGTTCTTGCTGGGAATCCTCAAGCCCGTCAAGGGGTTGTTGCTGGAGGGATGAAAGCATGGATGGGATGGGGGTCCGATTGGCTGGCATGGCCTTTACAGCATGTGCCAACAGTGTTCGTTTAAGTAGGGAGTGCTGGTTTTTATTTTTTTAATGTCCTTAAATGCTGATGGTAGCCTATGACTTAAAAGTAAGCTTGAGCTGTATTTTGCTGCCAGATTCTGTGGGAGTTTAAAACAATATGGTGCCAGAGATTTACATGTTTTTAAAATGGCCACAGGTGGCTGGAACAAAATAGATTAACACAGACATGCTTGAAGGTTACAGTGGTTTCCTTTGGAGACTCACAGACAACCATCAAAGCCACTTCTCAAACGCTTGACATCATCATCTTGGTCTGGCTTGCCAGCTTCGGGTTTCAGTTACATTTTTGCTTATTTGCTTATTGGGCCAGAAAAAAATCAGAAAGGAGCTGGGTTTTCTTCCTTCTGCTGTTATCCTTCTGCTTCTTCACTTGCAGAACGCTGAGCCCGTGGCAGCCGCCGAGACCCTGGCCGAGGTACCTGAACATGTGCTTCGAGGCCTTCCAGAGGAAGTGAGGCTTTTCCCATCTGCTGTTGACAAGACTCGGGTTGGTGAGCACTGGGGTCAGAGAAGGAGAGGGAAGGGAGGGCAGGCTGTGGCGAGGCTTCCTCTGGGGCTTCTCAGGTAGGGAGCTCACTCTAAAAGCAACACATCTGTACTCTGACTCAGAAGATTATGTTTTCCAGTTAAGAATCCAGGGTGGACATAGATTATAAAATTAAACCAGAAGCACGCCTTCACCCATCCACCATCCTCGGTGATTCAGCCTGAGCAGCCCCCTTCCTCCGTGTCTCCCCGGGGCTCTTCTTCCCATAGGATGTATTGCTCCCTCCTCTGATTTCACTGTGATTTGAGTGTGATTATGCTGTTATATTTATTTCATTATTTTGTATTTGTTTTCACATCTGTGCCTTTCACTGATTGTGAGTGCCTTCATTTCTTATTTAGCTTATGTCTCCAGTACCTGACGCTCAGTAGATATTTTAGTGAATGATGACATGAGTGTATTCCAGTGCTTCTGGCTGGAATTTCTTGTTGAATACAGCCAAGCTTTTTTGTATTTAGTCTTGTTTTTGTGTCCTAATCTTTAGACAGAAGGCTAAGGAAATAAGTTATAAAAATTAGTCAAAGTACAGTCTTGGAATGTATCATGTTTCTGTCCTGTTTTCTGTTTTTAAAAATGTACTTCTGATATTCCAGTTTATGTGTGTATGTGTATGAATAAATTTTTAATAAATGCTTTTCCTAATTCTCATTGAAAAGTATTCAGTGAGTAATTTGAGCATTTATATTGTATTATTCATGAAAGTAGTTGATTTTATATCTCCACTAATTACTTATTAGCTGGGATAACAAATGGGGTTCATAGCAGACTTACAGGCAGTGGAATTAGTTCATCGTAGCTGGGCAGGACTGGCTGAGACCACAGCCTCCGTCTGTAGGTGAGGTACCTGAGGCCAGAAGGTGACGGAACCTGTTCACAGTAAGAGTCACCCTGGCGCTGGTTCCCTTGACTCCAGGGCATCTCCTGCCATTTTCCCTACTGCTTCTGCATCTTGTTTGTTTGCCTTATGGTCAGTGTGGAGAAAATAGAAGTATCCCTGAGAATACCACACAGCAGCATAAATCTGAGTTGCCTGAAACTCTGAAAAGTGAGTTGTTCAAGTTTTCAGGAAACAGAGAGGAGAGCGTTTTCCACTTTGAGCAAACAAACTTCAAAAATATTTATTCGAAACTATGTTTCTAACCCTTTATAAAAGCAACTTATGTTCATTGGGGACAACTTGAAATCTGTAGAAAAGCAGAAAGAAGAACTTAAAATTTATTTGTAGTTTTGCTACATTCCAATATTTTTTTCTCTTTTAATTGTTGTGATTTTGCTCTTCTCCAAGTGTTTGTGATTATGCTGTCTGGGTAGTTTTACATGTAAAAATTAAAAACAAGCGAATATAAAATAATCTGTCCTACTTATAAAACAGTATAGGTTCTTTGCAGGCTATTAGGAAAATACGGAAGAACATAAAGAAGAAAAATAAATATCCCCATTGAATACTTGATTTAATTTGATCTTGCGTGATCTCGATTAATTTAACATTGTCTTGCTTTTAGGCTGTCTAGCCTTTTAAGTATTTTGTGAAACCGAATTGCTTTTAATGCTTTAGTCTTCAAAATAACCACAATACATTATGAAAATATTGGTTTTATTTTCTAGGTGTCTGGGCCACTAAGCCAATTTTAAAAGGCAAAAAGTTTGGGCCATTTGTTGGTGATAAGAAAAAAAGATCTCAGGTTAAGAATAATGTATACATGTGGGAGGTAAGAAATAATTCTGGTCCTTTGTTTATCAGAGTTCTGTACATTTTTTAAGATATCATTCTATTGTCTTAGAATTTGACATTCTGAAATTAAAATAATCATCTTAATATGTTCTTTAAAATCAAGAATATTTTTGTTAGAGAGAAAATGTGTTTCCTTAGATACAGACTGATTTTACGTTTGTATTTTGAAAGTGCTTGGCTGTCCTCAACAATAAATGTCAGATCTACTTTTTATTTGCCTTGTTCAGGACTTTGCAGCCAGGACTTTGGTCTGCCACTTTACAGGCTTGCAGACAGATACCATAAAAGACACTCCAAGGTGGCCGCAAATACAGCGTTGTTAGGGTCTTCTCCATATTTTAGAAGCTAATCTCTGTGTTGCTGGAACATTCAGAGTTGGACATATTTAGCACATGGTATATTTATATAGTGCTTTGGACTTTTAGAAAGGCTTTCATTCTGTTCATTTCACGTTCTCACAACAGTCCTAGAAGAGAGGGAGTGTTCGCACACTCCGTACTCAGGGAAGCCATCCAGAGCAGAGGGAGCAACTTCTCCTTGTGGGGCCCACGTGTTGCGAGTGTTGTCAGTGCAGAACCAGAACCCACATCTCCTGCCTGGCAGTGCGGCAGTTAAAAATGTTTCATTGGCTTGCCTGGGTTCACATCCCGCCTTTGTAACTTTGGGCAGGGCACTTAACCTCCGGGCCCTAAAACCCTCAATTTAAAAGTGGGGAGAATAAAAAATAATCTCATTAAGAAAGCTGTAAAGATAAAATATCTTGTTATTGTTTCCCGGAGAGTTGCATGTGAATTCAGCATTTCTGTTGAACTTAATTCAGATCAGGTGCCCACGGGAAGCTCCTCATGTTCTTGTAGAACTCAATGGTGTGACTCCTTTTTAAAGCAAGTGAAATTTTTTGATGGTAAGGAAAAGCATTTCTTTCAGATTGTCTTAGATTGAATCACATCTGTTTCATATGTAAACATATAAAAGTCTAAAAATAAGATGTGCCTAGGAAATGTCCGGACACTTTCCATCAAGAAGTTCGGTGGCATTTGTCCGTTGGAGGTGTGTTGCTATTTTTCTCAGTGCTACGAACAGTGTTTGTTGCCTTGAAAATTCTGACGGTTTCTCTAAGTAATTTTGAGAGCTTCTTTGAATCCCTTATAATAAATCTAGTGACAGTTAACCCAAGGGGACTTAGGAAATGACCATTTACCAAGGGAGTGATTACTTTGTGTTATTTCACAACTTTTGAGTGAAAAGAGTGCTGTATTTGTAGAAAAACTGCCCAACCAAAAAAAAAAATTACTCAAGATAATGCCTGAACACTTAAAATTGTCTTGACCACAAAATTATCTTCCAAAATAAACAGCATTTGTAATTTTAGAAGTTTCCCAAGTGAAACCAACAAATATGCTCTACCAGGTTAGCATTAATCCTAGTTAGGATATGTCAGGGAACCAGGAAATGCTTACTCTAGTTCTGTGTGTATCTAAGGTTGAACAAATGTCAGTAATAGTAAACCTAAGTTTATGGTACCTGTTTTACTCGACATAACAATTTGATATTGTTGGGCATATTGTATACATTATTAATAGTGCCTTTTGTAAATTAAGCTTCATTTGTATTGAAATTCATACAGAGTATGAATTCATAGTAGCTTGGTGAAAATTATAATGTGGAACCATTATGTATTAGAGATTCGATTTTTCCTGTAAACTTGTTAGCATCCCACTGTTAATTTAAGATGCTTCTACTTATATACTGCCACAGTTTGGGAATCCTTATGACGTTGCCAATTCTTGTTAGTCAGGTTTAAACATTTAGTTCTTATCAAGGCTGGCTTTTCCTCCCTGCAATTAAAAAAAAAAAAATCTGGCTGTCATTCAGATAGTTTCAACTCTGAGGTATATAGTCCGTGCAGAAACCTTTAAGGCTTTTGCTGTGTTAAAATAAAAGTAGATATATATGACATACACATGTGGAGGTATGTATTTGGCAAAGTATAGGAAGTGTAAATTATAATGTACATATTTCTTATAAAGAAGAAAATAAAAATCCAGGTAAAATTTAGTGTTTCCCCATTAACTTATTCCAACCTTGGTCTTATCTTCAGAGTTGCAACAGAACGCCCCCAATTAATGTAACAGAAACGGCTTATCATTAAAATCTCATCTTGGCATTTGTTCTTCCCATTAAAGCCCCTTAAGGCCAGTTTATCTTTTAGCAGCCTGGTCTTTTGCCTCAGCTAAAACTCCATTTTAAAGCTAATCTGAGAGAAAGTGTTAAATTGCTTTTCTTGAGCCCTTTATTATCTAACGCAGTCTCAAGTCCTCTAAGTTTTCACTGAAAGCATTCTATTAAATCAGAAATAACGAGAGAAACAGTAGAGTATCCTCAGGGTGAATGCACAAAACAGTCAGGTTCTGGAAAGAGGAGAGCACTCTTTGGTCAGTTCCTGGTGGGGAATTGCTGGCAGGCTAAAGGCTGGACTTCATGTAATACTTCTCTCAACTACCCCCCTCCCCCCGAAAAAAACCAAAAAAACCAAAACGCGCACACACGCAGTGAGCAGTGTGCAGTATTCTAAAGCCACTTCTGGTAAAAGCCTTTCACACTCACTTCCGTGGGGCTAAAAGTGCTTCTGATGAACAGAACTTTTGAATTGTTTGCATGTTTTAATAAGTCCTTTTTAAAAAAAATTAGTCTTTATTTTTTAGAGAGTTTAAGGTTCATAGGAAAATTGAGCAGAAAGTACAAAGAGTTTTGAAATCTCCCCCATGAGCCCTATACACACAACTTCCTCACTATCCACATTTCTACCAGAGTGGGACATTTGTTACAATCGACACACCATTATCACCCAGAGTCCATGGTTTATGTTATGGTCCACTTTTGGTGTCTAATAAGTCCTTTTTAAATTATAAAGGTAATACATGCTCAACTGTAAAATAATATAAACAATACAGAAAACTATAAACAAGGAAGTAAAAATCACCAGTGAACATCATGGTGTGCATTCTTTTAGTTCTGCTTCTCTGTCCTGTTTTTTTTTTCTCTCACACACACTGGTACGTATACAAACACCATATATAGACATTTCATACAGTTGAGATCAAACAGTATATGTATGCAATTTTGTAACGTGCTTTTTTCTCTTAATATGTTATGGATGTGTCCATGTCAAATGCTTATCTACATCATTATTTCTTATATAGTACCTAGATTCCATTGTATCCTTCCACTGTTTAACCAGTGGACATTTAAGTAGCTTTAATCTTTTCACGATATTAACAATTCTTCGGGAGGGAAGGATTGGGAGTTTGGGATTAGCCGATGCTAGTATAGGATGGATAAACAACAAGGTCCTACTGTAAAGCGCAGGGAACTATATTCAATATCCTGTGATAAACCATAAGAGAAAAGAATATGAAAAAATACATAGATATGTATAACTGAATCACTTTGCCGTACAGCAGAAAACACAGCATTGTAAATCAACTATACTTCAATAAAATTAAAAAAAACAAACAATTCTTCAAAGTATGAAACTCACTGTATATACATTTTTGTTCACTTGTCTGGTTATCTTCTTAAGATAAATTCCTAGAAGTGTAATTGTTAAGTCAAAAGTTATGTACATTTTAATTTTTGGTAAATTTTCCTAACAGGCCTCCAAACGGATTGTACTAATTTACATAGCTACCAAGAGTAAATATTCCTTCCTATTCTTTTTTTGTTTTTTGGCCGTGCCAGACGGCATGTGGGATTTTAGTTCCCCGACCAGGGATTGAACCTGTGCCCCCTTCAGTGGAAGCGTGGAGTCCTAACCACTGGACTCCCGGGGAAGTCCCTTCCTAGCTCTTTAAAACCAGTACTGTTAATGTTTTTAATAGTTTCTTCCCCCCATTCTTATAGATGAAAACTGATAGTTCACTGCTTCCATTTGCATGTTATTCATTTAGGCAACAAATTTTGAGTCGGGTGGATGGAGGGAAGAAGTAGAATTGCATTTCAGCTAAAATTGATAGAGAAATTATTTCTCTATAATGAGAAGACTTTAATTTTTTCAGAAGTGAAAACAAACTTTTTATCATTCACATTGTTATGATCAGATATTAACAAGTACATTTCATAATCTTTGCTATCTCAACTCTTCTAATTTCAAATTATTTCTAATTTAAAAATGGAGGCAAGAAGATATGAGACTAGAGAAGTCAACCAGCTGATTCTACAGAACCTTTTTTCAGAAAGTACCACTCAGCTCTTACTGCTCCTTTCCAGCCTCTAAACCATGCCTAGTATGCTAGCAAAAGACCTAGATCACTAGGGAAATCCAACCTGCCACCTGTTTTTTTACAGTCCGAGAGCTAAGAATGGATTTTACGTTTTTAAGTAATTTTAAACAAAGATCAAATGTTTTGTGACATATGAAAATTATATGAAACTTAAACTTCAGTTCATTAATAAAGTTTTGTTGGAACTCAACATTCATTTGTTTACATATTACCTGTGGCTGCTTTTGCCCTGCAGTGGCCAAGTTGAGCAGTTGTGACAGAGACCATATGGCTTGTAAAACTGAAAATATTTTCTGGCCCTTTACAGAAAGTTTGCTGAGCCCTGGTCTCTGTGTGTGAAAAAGAGAAGCAGTGGGAGTGAGGTCATGTCTGGGGTCTTAGGTTTACTGTGAAGCTGTGTGGTTAATAGGAGTGCAAAGATTTGGAACTTGGTACTTAAAAGTGGGCTAGCCATAGATTTCATTGTCATAGAAACTGCTATACCAATCATATTCTTTCAGGAACTTCAGGAGGGTGAGGACGTTGAAGTGCAGAGAATTAAGCGACCTTTTTGAATGAGTTAACTTGTGCTTAGATTGGCAGCTTGGTATGGTGCAAGAAAAAAATTGTCTTTGAGACTTTATTTACTTATTTAACCCCTCTTTGTGAATAAGCTCTTGCCACGTGCTGGGCACTTTCCTCAATTCTGGAGCGCTGAGCTTGGCATATAACATTTGTGGTATTGTATAGACTACTGACAATACCCCATGGGGATTTTTGTTTGTGGAATAAAAGAATACTAGAAACACCCTAAATCTTTCCACAGATGAGAAATCTGAGATGAGTGCAGGTGACCTGCTTAATGTCTGAAACGGTCGGTTTTGGAGTTAGGTCTAGAGCCCAGATTTCTCGGTTGCCTATTCAGTGCTCTTCCCACCAACAGAACCTAGAGATTATTACTCTTTTTTGTGTTGTGGACCCTTTTGAAAATCTCCCCGGAAAATATACAAATGCACATATATACACAACATTTTTTGTGTGATTTCTAGGGTTATATGGAATTTTTAAACATCTGTCATCCAGAGTTAGAATTTCTAATTTAACAATGAGTTATTTCATTCATGCTATGGAGGTTGATTGGGGGCCTACTTTGAACCTGTCAACATTTATTGAGCATCTGTTGTTGTGCGGGTTTCCAGAAATATTTATGTGGTCGTAGGTATGAAACTTACTCAGAGTAGTTTCAAATGAGGGTCAAGGGTCAGGCAGTGTGGGGTTTTGGTAATGATGGCTCTGGGACTGGGCTTTGCAGGTTTGAGAGGCCCAGCTGTTTAGTTTTCAAATTTGTATTTTAGAATCACCTATAGGTTGGCTTATGGTAGTAAAATGTGCTACCACCTATTAGATTTTTTATTTCCCTTATTCTAGAATCTTCAGAATATTTCAGATACAGTGATGCCTTTGAATACCTCTTAAAAGAAGCCCTGGTTTTCTAAAGCAATCTGAAGGGTGAAGTGGTTGATACCAAAGATCCATTTTTGTCTATAGCCCTTGGAAAGTTACTTCTGTAGGGTGGTGTCTTATGGTCCTTAACAAGCCCTCTGGGCGTCTAATTCTGGAGCTCAAAAACAAATGGAATGTGAACAGACCAAGAAGGTGTAGTGTTTCCTAGGTAGCAGTGTTAATACAATTCTTTATAACTTATAAAGACATAATTTTTATTAAATGTTTTCCTTGAAATGCTTATTCCAAAAGGTTATCCTTTTTTTTTTTTCCTTTATCCTTACTTTTAAATGAGGATAACAAGCTCCTCATAGATTTGTTTGGCTACAAATGAGATCATATATATGAAAATACTTGACATGGATGACTCTGGCTAAGTAAATATTAGTTGAACCTGAACATCAAAGAGAAACTCTTGAATGATCATGTAGAGGATAAAGACACTTTTTTAAAAAAAATGGTTGCATATTTAAAGATTACTGATCTTTATTTTTTGCTTAGAATTTCATTCTCTTCTAATGTTAGAGTATGGGCTGTAATTTGAACCAAGAAGTTAGAGTACTGTGTGGGGGGAAGTCCTGGAATTGACTTCTGAATGCACACTGAGTTATTTACTTATGGAAATGCATTGGGAGGTAAATGCCATGCAAGTTGGGCTAGTGGAGATGTGAACCTCCTGTCTCCCCTTTACTCCTTTTGTCAGTCTAAACACATGGAAATATAATTAGATGTTGTCTGTCTTCCAGGGACAGACAGGGAAAGTGGAAAATGATCATAATGTTGGAAATTCAACAAGCTAGATCCCCAGAGAAAAGAGAGGAAAAGGGACCTCAGACAATATGACAAACCAGCGCCACTGGAATGGAGCTTGGACCTCCAGGAGAGGTTTCTGTGTCCATCAACAGTGTGTTAGAGCTCTAGGCTACATACAGGTGGAGGGGCAAGTCCAGAGAACAGCCAGCGGAAGGCTTTATTTCTGTAGACTCTTAACTGTGGCGGGACCGGTTTGGATGAGTAAAACACTTACCTCAGAGTGAGGAGGTGCTCTGCCTTAATTCCTGGGAGTGATTTCTGTCAAAGAAGGTTGGTTACTGCAAGTTGAGAGTGGGTAAGGACCTCAGGCAAACAGTTGAGGGTTGGAATGATGATACATTCATGTTAATTGAATGAGGATTTTTTTTTTAATTTGCAAATTTGAATTAATGCATGTATATTATAACAAGTAAATGATCAGTTAAAACCCTCACCCCCAACCCATGAGGTAATAATAACTATGTTTAACAGTTTGGTTCTTTACAGACCTTTCTCTGTCTGTCATGAGGGTATAATTTTGAATGTGCTTTTAAATTGGAGTGTGTGCTAAAATGTGAATTTAGATTATTTTTAGGGCTTTTGAAATGATTAGATTAAATTGAATTGAAATTGGGTGGTGTGAAAATTACATTCTGTTTGACAGTGAGTTAATACCTAGTCTTTGTTTAGTGGTAGGGGCGGAAAGGAGGTTAGGCCTGGATGACCCAGGGGAGGTTAAGGATGGGAGGAGGGGGTTGGAAAGAGAGAAAAATAGAAATGGAGCAGTAAATGCGGGAACCAGGTTTGAATCCTGGCTGTGACTCTCAGTGACTTCAGAGTTCTAGTAAAATTATCATCTTTCCCTAGTGTCCTCATGTGTAAAAGGGACTTAATAATATTTCATAGGGATCTTGTAAAGGTTAAATAAAATAACACGTAGAGCATCTAGCCCAGTGCTTGGCATAGAGGTGCTTCCCTTCCTTCAATTCTTTCTCTCCAAATAGGGAATTTCCATTTGAAAGTTAACTTGTAAAATTTTTTTTATAATAGTACATAATCAGGTACCCTTGCTTTGTTAAAAGGGACTGTTTATAGAGGAAAAATTATTGATTATATGGAAGTATTTCTCCTTGGGATCAAGTCAGCTGAGTATTTCTTAGTCATTATCAAGATTTGGAAATAGACTTGTTATGTATCATTGTTGAGTTTGAGCTGGGCTGGGAGTTTTACCTGCCTTTGCATTGTCTCTGCCCGAAAGGAAGGGATTCTAATTCTCCCTGTCTTTCCACTACCCGAGCCTCGTGGTGTTATGGTACATGTGCAGTCTAGTACTTTGTACTTACATTAAGCAAAATTCTGTCACATTTTAAAAGATAGGTTCTTTGTGTCAGTCACTGAAGTTAATTCTGATTGGAAACCAAAGTTTGACCAACTGAGGTAGGAATTGTATGAAAACACATTTTCATCCCAGTTCCTAATTACAAGGTTTGACTCTCAATAAAAGTGAGAAAGCTACATATATATTTTTAAAAATAAATTTGTTTATTTATATATTTATTTTTGGCTGTATTGGGTCTTCATTTCTGTACGAGGGCTTTCTCTAGTTGTGGCAAGCGGGGGCCACTCTTCATTGTGATGCGCGGGCCTCTCACTGTCACGGCCTCTCTTGTTGGGGAGCACAGGCTCCAGACGTGCAGGCTCAGTAGTTGTGGCTCATGGGCCCAGTTGCTCCGCGGCATGTGGGATCTTCCCAGACCATGGCTCGAACCCGTGTCCCCTGCATCGGCAGGCAGACTCTCAACCACTGCGCCACCGGGGAAGCCCAAAGCTACATATTTTTTAAAAACTTTGTATGTGTGATGATGATGATGGGAAGAGGATGGGGGGTGTGAGCCTAGCATTCAGCAGGCATTCAGCTGCCTTCCTTCAGACTTGGGTTTTCATTCATTCTCCCCACCCTCTTCCCCTTTTTTACTTAGAGATTATACTAAATCAGTGGAGGAAAGGTAGAAAATTCACGTGAGCAGAAGAAAATAAAAATTATGAATAAATCCCACTTCTCCGAGAAAACCATTATTAGCATAGTCACGTATTTAAGTTTCAGATTATTTTTCTCTTCATATATTAATATGTTTAAAACAAAAATGGTATCATCTAAGCCATACTTTATATAAATGGCTTTATTCAGTCATCAGTGTATTATGACTTTTATACTGATATTTCCACAACTTCTGGTTATCTTTGTTTTCTCCTAATTATAGAGATAATGTGTATTTACTGAAAAAATTCTTAAGGAATACAAAGATAACAGAAGATACAGGTTTCCACGTGAGTCAGTCATTCACACACAGTATTTGTTAAGGTCTGCTTAGTATTCCACTGTATGCCTGGATTGTCATACTGAACTAATCTGTGGTGGTCTCCATTTAGCAATGAATTAGAAACAGTCTGTAGTAAACCACGCTGCTGTGAACATCTTCGTACATACATCATGGTGTGATTGCCCAGTCATCTCATGAGAATAAATTCCTACAAGTGTATATGCTGGTTAAAGTGTGTGTACATTTTAAAGTTCTTTGGTCAGTATTTCTTAATTCCATCCAGAAAAAATTAAACCAGTTTATTCTCTGATTAGCGTTTTGGGGGAATGTCTGCTTTCTAATGCTGTTTTTTGGGGGGTTTTTTTCCCTTTAAAAAACAATTTTTACCAGTTTGACAGGTAAAAACATTACTTAATTTGGAGTTATTTTTGATTATTAGGTAAATTTAATTTTTTTTCTGTGAGGTTTTGGCCATGCGTATTCCTTTGTGAATTACTTGTTTGCACGTTGTAAAAAAATTGAATTGTTCATCTTTTTATATAAAACTAAGTATTTTAGTTTAAGCATGACTTAGTAGATGCCTTAGGCTCTTTTGTAACAAAACGAGCTGTACATAAATACTTCACTCAAGTGGAACACCTTGCTCTTTGCAAAGGTCTTCATTGACCTGGGAGCCAGGAAATGTCGGCACAGCCTTATTATTATTCTCCAGTTGGCCTATAGACTCTTGATGCCTCTCTCCAGCTGCCTTTAACTGTGTGGGATTTTCCAGCACCATCTCTGCGTTTGTCTGTAGCTGTGTCAATATATGCGTGGGGAGTGAGTGGGACTCTGCTGTCTATGGTAATAAATCCAAACAAGACTTCTTATTCCTAAGTTAATAAAAAGTAACTAATATGGACTGTTAAAAGACCAACTGACTACTCCATTTTCCTTATTTTATCATGCTGGCAAACAGGGCAAAAATATCTCTTAAACATTTTAATGTAAAGTAGCTTAAGTTATTTTGGTGTGTAAAGTTTAAATTTTGTATTGTGATTCTGTGTCTTCCTAACATACCACGTGGGGCTGCACTTTCTCTTTGTTTTAAAGGGAGAGGAGCGTGTCAGGCATGCTCGCATGTGTACAGGCTGAGGGTGAGTGTGACAGTGAGTTTGAAAAGGAGTGAAGTGTAACATGGATAACCTCTTATTAGAATGGTGCAGTTAGGTGTTTTAGTAAACAACCAGTTTTTGAATAAACTCACTGTGGGTGCTTACGGGCTAGTGAAAATATTGACACTTCGTGGTGACTAAATAGAGTAACCACAAAGCACTTTCTAGCATGGCACCTGTCACATAGTAGGTGCTCATTAAATGATGACAGTTATACGTTCGTATATCATTTCATTAATTTCATAGTTATTTATTGAGAGCCTACTCTCTACTGGTCAGGGTGTTGGAGGTACTGCAGTGAATGAAAAGACTGAAATGTCTTCTCATGGAGCTAATACTCTGGTGTGGGGAGATAGTCACTAAATAAGTAAGTAAGTAGATGATCCCACACTTTAAAAGAGCACAAGTACCATGAAGAAAAATAAATCGGGGAGATGACTGGAGGTGCTGATGGGAAGCGAAGGATTCACAGCTTTAGCTAGGGTGGTCGAGGAAGGCACTGTTACGTAGAGGTCAAGCAGAGCTGGGATTAAGCCCATCTTTACTACTGATTAAGTGAGTGACTTTGGGAAAGGTATTTAATCTTTGATCCTTAATTTCCACGTTACAAAAAGGGATAATAATGAACCTGATGCATAAGGTTAAATGAGATAATACAGAAAGCATGTAGCGGTATGTCAGATATCTAACTCGCAGCAGGAAGAAAGTGTTGTTCGTGGCTAGGAAGGTGGGCACTGCCCTGGCAGTCACAGGCTGGGAGACACAGGCCTGCCCAGAGGAGCCGAGAGTGGGGGCTTTGTTCCTGCAGGAAAGCTGCCGCAAACAACAGTGTTTAATGTGGGCAGGAGAGAAAAGAAGAAATGAGTGGCGGGAGTCTTGGCTGTGTATGTGTAGGGAAAACACAGAAGCATCAAGATTCTCTCCTTTCTTCCAAAAGCGAAAGTAAAAGACTCATTCCTTTTGCTTTGTTTTTGACAGGACTGTCACCAATTGATTCTGCAGTTCTATTTCAGTGCCTAATCAAGTGTTTTACAGTCTAATTTTGGGGAAGTAAAATCTAGATAAATGGATGTATGTATATACAAAGAAAGTTAACAATAGCTGCTCAGTAGATTGTCTTTAAGATGAAGGACTGAATGCTGGAAGCATCTGGCAGGAGGAATTCACTGAGAGAGGATGATCAGGGGAAGCTTCTTTCAAGAGTAGAGTTGATCTGACTCCTCAAAGAGGGGTCGGGTTTTTGGTCTTGTTTCGGAAGGACACCGATATTCCCTGCTCTGGATAGAGAAGGTTTTAAGGTCAGCGGAGTTTGCAAAAGCATCATACCCTGTCACCCACGTGGAGGTTCACACCGCATGTTCACTTACTGAAGTTTCTGTCAGCCCTGCAGTAAAGGCAGTAAAGGCACCTGCTGAGCTGTGAGCCCCAGCAGGACTGGGCCTCCACACTCTGACTTGCAGAGCAGCCCAGAAAGCTCAGGGCATCCGGGTGCTGTGGAGCACCGCTGCGGGCTCACTCTTCCTCTGTTACCCTGAAGGGAGTAGAGCTGTCACTTGTCTTTGTGTACGTATTTGCGAAGCATTTGGAGATCATCAAGTGCATTTCCTTATAGCACTTGAAGTTTAGGAGAAAAAAATTACACCCAAATAGAAAAATAACTAATGAGGATTATACAATTTTGGATCTCAGTTTTCATCTTTATTTTCCTTTTTTCTGTTGCTTATTTATTTTGTTTCCGTGAAATGCTTTTATAGAGTATTTGCGTATAATGAGCAAGAACTGTCTTAGAATTTGAAAATGGAAACCTTTAAATGATATTTTATTTTAACAAAATGTGTTTTTCCCCCTCCCAAGGTCTATTACCCAAATTTGGGGTGGATGTGCATTGATGCCACCGATCCAGAGAAGGGGAACTGGCTGCGCTATGTGAATTGGGCTTGCTCGGGAGAAGAGCAAAATTTATTTCCACTGGAAATCAACAGGGCCATTTACTATAAAACTTTAAAGGTAAGAGTGTTAGAATTAGCCTGCCGGTAGTTACTCGGCATGCGTTTCTGCAAACGCTGTCCTCAGTCGTGACCGTCGGGAGTGAATTTGAAGACCTTGAAAGGGTTCTATTTGAAAGTGGTTCATCAAAACAGTGAAAGGTCTGTGGTTTAAATATGCAGTTGCCACTGCTTCGTGTGAGGAAGGGCACTAAAGCAGGAAGATCGTGTTGAGTAATTACGTACGGCGTCTTTATAGGTACTGATGAGTTAAGCATGTGGCAGCTGCTTCCCTCCTCTTAAGATACAGATGCATTGGGCACTGTCTGACTGGCCAGTTTATCTAACTGTAAGAAACTCTCAATAGCTCTGGTGGTTCTGTGTTAACTGAAAACACATTCTTAGTCTTCAGTATAGTGTAGCTTTGGATTAGCTTTTCTTTTCCCTAAATTTTATTCAGAATGGAAATTACACAGAACATGTTTCTTACTTCTGCCAAATTTTTATCTGGAGACATTAATTGTTGAGGAAAATCAACAAGTAATGTAAAGAAGAGGAAAGTCATGTTTTAGAGTTTGTGGTGAGGTCAGAGGTCACTGAGTACATTCAGGGAAGTTAGAATTAGGAAGCGTTGTTATACCTGCAACAAGCAAGCCCACATCTGTCTCCCTCGTTTTCATGTTCTCCTGGAAGGCAAATCTGCACTCATCCTGCAGGGAAATGTTCTCTCAGGCAGAGTCTTGAGGCTCTAAAGATAGATGATTGTTGCTTTTTGCTTTTTGGAATAGGTATGTTTGCCAAAGTTGCTGTAAGGCAGATTTTTCCTTATTCACTTACTTCCATTAAAAATGTCATAGACTGGGGGACAGTCCATGAAAAAAATTATCTCCATGTAGGTGAAAACTCTTGATGAACAAACATTTAAGATGATGGTCAGCTTTGTAGCATGCTGAGTTTTGCCTGTGTGTAGCACTAGGACTTTTGGAAGTTAGCTTACAGCTGTTTAACTTTCCTTTGTATTTTTCCCTGTCATCTTTAGGCAGTTGGATTGCCCTTTACCTCATATAAACCCACGTCCTTGCTTTCAATTCCTGTAGGAAATATTTTTTTTTGTGGTACTTCTTCATTTAAAACTTCTATAACCTTCTTCCTGCTGGATTGTAATAGCATGATTTTCTGGTAGGCATTACTGTACAATTTTGTTACACTGGAGTTGGAAATTGGATTCAAAATTTGATTCAATAATTCATTCTGTTCTCAAATTAATTTAAAGTGAGAGTTACATCTGGTTGAATCAGTGAGGCAGAATTCTGGTGGAGATGAAGTACCAGCGAGGGGATGCATATGAGACAACTGAGGGAGTAGGAATGAGGTTCCAGGGCAGAGGAAGCCCAGGGAGATACTGGGGCACTTGGCAGTTCTTTCATCAGACCTCAAGTTATGATGTGTTCATCTCTGATAGCAAAGCCGAGAACCATTGAGAAGCAAGAGAGAATAGTGTTTGGGAGTGAACTCTGGAGCCAGACCCCTGGATTAAATCCTGGCTTGCTGTGTGACCCAAGGCAAGTCATTGTGATTTTACTAGCTGTGTAAATTTAGGCAAGTCACTTTCCTGTGCCTCAGTTTCCTTATTTGTAAGATACAGATAATTATAGTGTCGACCTCATATGGTTATCATGGGTGATTGTGGGTAGATTTCTAGCACCTAATAAGTGCTGCATAAATGATAGCTGTTATTTTTGACAAGGCAGTGTAGTGTCATGGTTAGGACTGGGGACTCTGGAGCAGACTGCCTTGTGAGCAAATTTTGGCTTCGAGATGTGTGACCATGAGAAGTTACTTACACCCTCTGTCTTAGTTTTCTCATCTGTAAAAATGGAGGTAATAGTAAAAATTAATAATACAGTTGTGAAAATTAAACAAACCAATATGTGTAAGATTCTGTGAAGAGTTCCTAGTCTAACCTAAGTACTCAAAGTGTTAACTAGCTATACTACTACTGTTATTTTTACCTTTCTTTGTTGGAAGTAACATAGCTCTGATCTTTGCAGACCTCCCCCAATCCTGACCTTTGATGTTTGCTCAAGTATGCATAAGGCCTTTCAGATTCCTTACTTGTGATTATATTCTTCTAGATTAAGTTTTCTGTGGGTTAGGTTTTGTAAATAAATTACATGTGATGTTCTGTATCACCTTCTCACCTGTAATCTAGGTAATCACCTGGTTTTGTTTGTAATATGATTAAAAACTGTTTTAAATTCCTGAAGGTTAATTGTTAGCTTGCTCTCCATTCATTCATCTATTTATTAGTTCAGCAAATAGTGAGTGTCTACTATGTACCAGGTATTCTCCTATAGTAGTGAACAGAACAGACAAGGTCTCTGGTCTCATGGAGCTTCCATTTTATGGGGGAGGTGGCAGATAATAAACAAGTGAACAAGTAAACAAAATAATTTCAGATAGTGATAAGTGCACTGAAGACAATAAAATGTGATAGATTGTCTAGGTAGGGGGAGGGCTGCTGTAGCTCTGGTAGGTCAGGGAAGACAAGACATGGGGACACCTCTTCCCTTCCCCCACTGGCATGGGAAGGAGCCAGCCACTCGAAGATCTCTGCTGGCAGAGCAGTTCAGGAAGCAAAGGTATTGAAGTGGGAATAAGCTAGATTTTGGGGGGTTTTTTGTTTGTTTCTTTTTTTTTTTTAAAGGAATAGAACAAAGGCTGGTTTGGGTAGAGCAAGGAGAGGCGGTGAATGGGGCTGGTAAGGTGGGCAGGGGCCAGATCGGGGGGCCTACTGGCCTGTAGGGAAACATATGAGTTTTAGTCTTCAGTTCACCCATTTGAGAATTGAAGCTGTCTGACGCGTGACTTTTAAAAGATCATGCTGGGGGATAGATGGTAGGTGGGTAAGCGTGGAGTGCTTTGTGTGTTCTCATAATTCTGGAGTATTCCTCTTAATTTGACCTAGTGTCAGGAATATTTGTGGCAACCCTTGCCTGTACCTAATTGGTCTGGTAAAATTTCAGGTTTATATTTACTGATATTTAGAGAAGAGAGTGTGCTTCATTCTATAAGCCTGTCAGAACCCAAAGGAAGAGTTTAAAGTCTTCCTGTTGTTGTTTTTTGTTAAATATCAAAATATATTTAAAAAAAGGTTGTTTGGACTTTTGACTTTATTTTTTTAAATGTGGGTTTGTATTTCCTGTGTTTAAGGACATAAATTTTCTTTTCTTCTGAAATTTGACTTACAAAATCTTAAATGCGCTAAGCAGTGCAGAAGAAAAAACTACAGTACAGAAGAAGCAAGCAATCGTTCATTTTAAAAGATGTATTATTTTCCTCTTCTTCATAAAGCCCTGTTATTTGTGTAGCTGTTTTAATAGAAAGTTGGGAAGTACATAGCTCAATAATGTCATGATCATCTCAGTTGCTAACAATTTTGAAGGTTGTTCAGTAGCTAACAAATCAGGTTGCTCTTAATCTAGCTATTCAGTTCATTAACAACCATTTAGAAATTGTATATTAGATTTGAGGTAAAAACAGATACTGGGGTGTTTTGTGGTTTTTGCAAGAACAAAATCGGACCCTCCTAAGTAGAGAGTCTGTGCTGATATTTAACTTCACCCAGTTGCTAGTACAGTTAGTCCTCTGAACAAGGTTGGAGTGGCATGAATGTAGATGCTTAGGCTGAGTCGGGGATCAATCTCGAAGATGTCCAGTAGGTTCTTCTAGCCAGTGTTTTGGTTATGCTGTTTGGTTTAGGAAGAAATGGGGAATATATTTTCCCTCACTCCTTTTCATGTTCTTTTTTTTTTTTTTTTTTTTTTTGCGGTATGCGGGCCTCTCACTGTTGTGGCCTCTCCCGTGGCGGAGCACAGGCTCCGGATGCGCAGGCTCAGCGGCCATGGCTCACGGGCCCAGCCGCTCCGTGGCATGTGGGATCTTCCCGGACCGGGGCACGAACCCGTGTCCTCTGCATTGGCAGACGGACTCTCAACCACTGTGCCACCAGGGAAGCCCCATGTTCTTTTTAACTTTTGTTTTATTTAAGATTTTACATATCTCTGCGGACCCTAATCATTTCAAGTATTATATGATAACACCATTTCATAAATATGTGACTTGTAACAAAAACATAGAGAAGAAGCATACTATATATACATTTGGAGCTAGAAATAGTTTACTTAAATAAAGAAGCTCATTCCTTCAACAAAAACAGGTTAGCTCATAAGAGTGCCAAAAGGCATCTGTAATGGCTATTTTAACTCATTAAGATTTTATACATTAGATTAAGTTTTTTTGTTTTAGGTGTAACTGATTCAAGAAGGGAAATAATACATTGGTTTAAAGATTTAAAAAATGGCAGGTTTTAGCCATCCTTGGAGGAACAAAGGAAACAGTGGCTTGTTCTTTTATCTTAAAGAATTTAGAATATTTTAAAATTTGGACTATATAAACATTGAGTTCTGCAGAGAATGAAACAAAATAATATTTACTTTCAAAGACTTTATCTAGACTAGAAGGTACGTTGAAGTGACTATGTTGTTTCTAAATGGACATCTTAGATGGAATTCCTCCTGCCCCTGAAACAAGGGTATCCTCTTCCATAACTGTAGTGCAGTGATCAAAATCAAGAAGCTCACACTGGCACAGTGTTTTATAAGCTAATCTATACTTTATTCAAATTTTGTCAGTTCCAATCATGTCCTTTTAGGCAAAGAAAACTCCATTGAATTCAGTTGTGATGTCCCATCAGTCTCCTTAGTTTGTATAGCACCTCAGTCTTTGTCTTTTATAACATTTCAGTTTTGAGAGAATTGATCAGTAATTTTTGTAGAATGTCCCACAGTTTGGCCTTCTCTTAAGTTTTATCTTGATTGAATTACATTTATGCATTTTCAGCAGAAGTGATGCTTCACTTCATCTCCAGAAGTGATGCTGTGTTCTTTTCTGTGCATCATATCAGGAGGCATATGATGTTGACTTGTCTTATAAAGGTACTGTTTTTCTCTTTGTCATTAATAAATGTTTTATGGGGAGATATTTCGAGACCATGCAAATATTTTGTTATTCCTCAAACTTTAATCTACTAGTTTTAGCATCCATTGGTGATTCTTGCCTGAATCAATTATTAATCTGTGATGATTGTCTAGTTGTGATTTTCTAATTCCATTATTTCTTTTTCATTGATTAGTTGGGATCTACTATAGGAAGAGCTCTCCTTATTTATTTACCTGTCCGTTCATTCATTCATTTCTTCATTCATTCATATCAGTATGGACTCATGGATTTTTATTTTATTCACTGGGTTTTAGGTGGAATTTTACTTGTGTTCATACTCTTGGAACTTTTTGAACAGATGAGTCATTGTGAGAGAAACCAATAAGCCATTTCCTTCAGTGTTACTTAGGAGTGTAATCTTTCCACTCAGTATATTTTTTCTTCACGATCTTGTTCTCTAGGTATAATCAGCATGGTGGTGGTGTACATGACTGTTAAGAATTCATGTTTTAGGAGCATGACACGTGAGGTATTTTTAGGCATTTCTTTCTAAATTTAAAAGTTGTCTTGTAGACTCGAGGTGTAGTACAGAGGGCAAGGCAGTGAATTCTCCAAGGACCGGAGCAGGTTGGCAGCAGCGCAGAGACAATACACTGCCAGGACAGGACGCTCGGGTCCTCAGCACCGCCTCTTCTTTTAGCATTTCCGTGATATAATTAGCGGTGCATTATAAATGTGCACCGGCATGTAGGTCTTATCGTGCTTAACTTGCTCTTGGACTCTGAAACCTGTTCTGATAATTAGCTTTCATCACGTCTTCCAAACTGCCAGGGTGTTTTAAATTATGCTTTAATTTTCTCATCAGCTTAGGTTTCGTGGACATTGTGGTTCCGTGGCATATTTTTCCTTCTGCGTGGTTAGTTGTGAGGCTTCCAACAGTAAGATTCCGGAACATATGGCAGTTTTAAGTTTAAAGCGATCCTATCAGATCCCGACATCCACCGGACGGACTCCGGGGAGGAGGCGGCCGGGAAGTGAGGTCCTCCCTCCAGCAGAGGGTCCCTTCCCGCGTCGTCCGGCCCGCGGCCGCCGAGGCGGAGGAGCTCTTCCTGCCGGGCTGGCCTCGGGCGGCCCGGCTGGGAGCGCCGCCCGCCTGCCCCGCCCCGCCCCGCCAACAACCTTCGCTCTGATTGGCCCGGCGCCTGTCTCTTCTCTCCCCGCAGCCAATCGCGCCGGGCGAGGAGCTCCTGGTCTGGTACAATGGGGAAGACAACCCCGAGATAGCAGCTGCGATTGAGGAAGAGCGAGCCAGCGCCCGGAGCAAGCGGAGCTCCCCGAAAAGCAGGAAAGGTAGGAGCCCGCTGCCGCCCCTGCTCCCCGCGGCTGCCCGGCCCGGGCCGAATCGGGGCTCGGGCAGCACCCGCAGCTCACAGTGACCTTTTCCGGACCCGGTGCCAAGCCTCCCCCGCGCCCCCCCCCCCGCCCGGTGCAGTTCCCCCCCTCCCCCCCGGCGCTGCTGAATCACGGCGCCGGACGCCGCGCTCGAGCTCTTTTCTAACTTGGGGTGGAGGAGCCGGGCGCGGAAAAGTGAGTGGACGCGCACCGCGAGGGGGGCCCGAGGCCAGTTGTCACTTCCCTTGTCCACAGCGCAGGTCTCTGGACTTGCGGGTGGGAGCGGCGGTCGGTCTCTCCAGAGCCGTACACTGCACGCCCGGTATATTCTTAGTTTTTTGTGCTGTTCGCCAGCAACGCGTCATAAAATGTGTTCCGAGAGTGACATTTCCAGCTCCGCAGATTCGGCGGCCTCGTGTCCATCCGCCCGGACTGTGCGGGAGGGCCGGACGCGCTGCGGCCGATGCACTGGCCTCCCGGGGCAGGGAGAGCCGGCCGGGCCGTACACTGCCGCTACGCCCGGGCCGGGCCCTGCCATCCGGCCGCCCCACTCCTCCCTGGGCCGGGCCCTGGGCCACTCCACGCCACTCAAGACTGCGCTGCACACGATTGCAACACTCGCGGCTGGCGAAGGTTTCAGCGCAGACCTTTTTGAAATTAGGCCATTAACAAAATGGAAGTTGAACGGTGTGCTGTTACTTTTGACTCAACTCCAACAGTTTTATTTTGTTTAATAATGTTTTCAAACAAAAGGTGAAGTGTAGTCACACTTACAGAAGGCAGGGGATAATTTCTGGGAGGAAGATAGTTTGGTTGGATATATCATATTTCCAGCTGGCATTCTCCACGTTGTTTGTTTGTTTTGTTTTTTTTCTTTTAATGAAGAATTTCAATATTAATCAGTGAATCTTTCGTAGAGCCCTGTTTGACTATATGCCAAGGCGAGGGGTATGGTAGTTTCTTACTAATATAAATCTCCTTTTTTTTTTTTTTTTTTTTGCCCGCCCTAAGTCTTAAATAAATGTTTGTAGCCATCTGAACTTGAGTCCAGCCTTTACTTAGAACACTGCAAAGTGAATTGTGGCAGTCATACTGTAAAGAAAATCATAATGTAAACTTGACTTTGGAAAAATGTAAAAGTAACATTTAAAAATGTAGGCGAGAAGTTAAAAAAGTCTATTCTGACTTTTCCATTACATATTCTTTGTATTTTACGGTATAATCAATAACCCATCCAAGGGAGTTTGTTAGGCCTTTTACTGAATACATGTTCGCTGTTTATCTAACTCGATTTCGTCAGTTTTAGGTCATTAAATGCTTTGATCATGAATCAGATGATCAGGGTCTAGAAAATTGCCAGGTGTTTTTTGTTTGTTTGCTTTTGTTGTTGTTTACTGTTTTGAGGTTTGAGATTTCTGTTGCTGTTAGGCTTAGCGCATAATTGTTTGCAAACTCTTCACATAATTCAAATTGTTCCTTTATTTAGTGTTCACTTTGTGTATAACTAATGTCACCAGCCTTTCTAGGTAAGCTGTGATTTGCAGGGGCCGGAGTTTGGAGGGCAGCGAATCTTTACTCTGTTACTAAGCATAACTAACTCATGTAAATTTAAATATAGTCATAGGTTAATAGGTTAATAGCAACTTCATCCTAATGCTTTTCTCTGTTCAGCATACTTTGCTGTGCATGTTTAGAACATTTCATAGATTTTTATTTATTCCTTAATTTTGTTTTTTTATTTGAATGTGGGGGAAAAAACTGAAAATAAGTTTTATTAGTGGTACATGAACTTACACATCTTCATTTTTATACCTGCCCATATTGCTGGGTTTTTGCATTGAGTTAAGTAGTTCATATTTCTTATTATCCTGTTATTTATAACTACTCCGAGCTGTGTATAACCGACTGAATCTTAAGTTTTAGTTAAAATACTTATGTGAGGCTGCCTCTCGGAACTTAACAGTCTGTTTTGAATAGCTTACTGGTAAGGAGCTGTGTTTGCTCTTTATGATCTAAAGTTTAAATAGTCAAACCTTTTTTGTTTTTAAATTAAGTACTCTGTGAAAGCTAATTTATAGCTTACAAAGACCTGAAATGGAGAACTTTTTATGTTAACTTGGTTCTATTTAGGTCTTATGTGTGACCTCAGACATTTAAATACCTTTTCAGGCAGTGATGTCAGAGAATAAATCAACATAAATTTCATTCAGTAGCAATATTAACTTAGTATTTCTGAAAGCCAGATGTTGAAGACATGCAGCTGACAGGTAGATTGACAGTGGACCTAACTTCATTTTGGTTAGGAGGCAGGCAGAGAGAAACAAAGGGCTGAATTCTTCATAGTTCTGGGCCTCTGATCCTTTGCATGACAGCTGCTGTGCCTACAGCTGTGCATTGCATGTGGTGCCTTTCAGAATTCATCAGATCGCTGGTGGATCATGTGGCGTGTTCTGGGCAGTGGAAAGCCCTGATTCCTTTGCATACAATGTGGCCCCTCCTCTTCTCTCTCCCTCTCTGTCTCTGTCTCTCTGCCTCTGTCTGTCTCTCAGTCATTCATTGAACTAATGTTTGTTAAGCCCCTGCCATGTGCCAGGCGCTCTGCTAGGTCGTACAGGACAATGGTGAGCAAAAAAGCAGCAGTAACTTTTCTCCTGGCGCCTGTAGTCTAGTGGGGGAGACAAACATTAAATCAGTAAGTTACTGATCGGGGCCTAGATGGTTGGCATGGAACAGGCCCTCAATAAATAATTTGTTGATTGGCAAACAAAGACTCATGCAAACCTGCAATGAAGGAAGAGAACACAGTGCTGTGAGAACACAGTTCATATTGTCTCTGACCAGGGAGCGTGCGGTTTTGCCAGTGGCCAAAGGTGTTCATATGTTAGGCATTTTGAACTAGAATTCTGGATTCTCACCTTTGTAATTCAGCCTAACTTCTTACATGTCTGAGCAGCCCCTGTAATGAGATTGAGCGTGAGAAGTTCCTTGGATGGGACAGATTAAACTTTCCAGGTGGAGAGGAAGGGAGGGTTTTCAGTGTTGGGTTTTCAATATTTCACTGAAATATTCGTATTTAATCCACGGGAAGATTGTGATCTGAACATAGAAAGGCCAAATTTAGAAGTATTTATTGTCTTGATTTCTGTTGAATTTGTTTGTTAGCAGTAAATGACTGTTGGCAAATGTTCTTTTAAAATATAGACTATAATAGAATGTTGTTGCCCTGCTCTCTTTTGGCTACATAAGAACCTTACCCAGAGTTCTTTTTACTCTAAAGCAGCAGCAGTGTCTTGATGCACATGGGCTTAGTGGAAGGAATGAAAAACGTGGGACTCTCGGGCTTTTACCAGGTGTATGGCTGGGCAAATCATGTCACTTTTAATGGGGGTGCAGTTTCCATATCCTTAAAAGTAGGTGTCATACATGGAATGGTCCTTGTGCTGTATACCCAACCTCACTGGGTTGCTGTCAAGAGCAGGAGAGATAATAATAAGGAACATCTCTGTGCAGCATGTGGGTCCGTGGTACCTGTAAGTGCCACTGACAGAATGTGGCTGATGGTTGGCTACCTATGTGATTCTTGCAGAGGAGCTACTGAGCTTGTGAGTCAGTTAATCAGTCAGTATTTATGGAGCACTTGTATTAGCGCTAAGGAAGCAGTGGGTCCTCCCTCTCCCTTCCCGTGGCGGGGCCTCACCGTAGGCTGCTTCTCTCTTACTTTAGGCCTACTTCTAACCTGTTGACTTTCCTGTCTATAGCAAATTAGAAGGAGGAAATTAGAAGAGTTATTTGTAGCAGCAAGTAGTTTTATAGCTAATAGCCAGACAGTTAAGAAGACAAAGTTTGTAACAAAAACAGTAACGAGCTATAAAGAGCACAGTGCCGTGAGATCCCTTAACAGGTTCACATAATCTTTTCTAAAAGCTGTAAATAGTCCCTGAGATCAACTAGTTTTTAGTATTTATCTAAGGTGACTTTTAGTCACCACAGAACAGTTAAATTATAACCAGTTTAAAAAGGAAATAGTTCATGTTTCCATAATTAAAATTGTTCACATAAAAAACCTGGAGATATCCACCACCCATCCCCTCGCCTTGTTATTTAACAAGTATATTCTGTGTCAGACACTATGTTAGGTGTTGGAAGCTACAGCAGAGAACTAACATAACCCAGGTCCCTGCTTTCATGGAATTTACATTCTGGAGAATGAGGGGACAACCAACCAACAGATGAACAAGACAAATCTTATAATGTTAATAAAGTGTGTGTGTGTTGCAGGTGGTTACGTATGGTGTGACTGTGGACGGGTAGCCAGGGATAGCCTTTCAGAGGCTGTGACTTGACTGACACAGGGGTGGGCCCTGTCAAGTTCTCGGGGCTGAGAGCTCCAGGAAGAAGGACCGGATTGGGTGTTCTTTTAGCAGTGTTGGTTATTTATTGCTGGGGTGGTGTATAGGGAGAGCCACCTAGAACCCCACGAGTCTTTCTGTTTGAAACTCAGTTGTGCAAATGGACATACTGGCCCCTTTCCCACCAGCACTGCACTCATTGGCAGGATTGGTAGGGGAGATTAGAGAGATGAGTAAAACATCCGGGGAGGAGTTTATCGTCTGTTTTATTGCAGCTCAGTGTGGGTCAGGTTTACTAGGTGTTCTAGTTGATGTGTGTACAGGCTCTAGAATAGGGAAGGGGTTGGCAGGAGCCCTCTGGGAGAGGAGGTGATGCTACTTTGTTGTCGAAAAGCAGAGCACAGTGGGGAGGATGCCTGTGAAGAACATTGAGGAGGGGAAGAAAGAAAGATTTGGGGAAGGAAACTCACGGGGACATGAGAGGTCACAGGACATTGCTGGACAACAAGTAGAAACAGAGATGCGGCAAGAGGCTCTGATGGAGACGTGGAGCCTTGTGGGCTGTGTGGCGCTGCAGCCAGACGGAGCAGTGAGCCCTGAGTAGTGCTGAGTGGTACTGAGCAGTCTCGTGGGCATTCCCATTTAGCCTCTGCTTCTGCGTGGTTTGTACCAGCTCCAGATGAGGAAATGGACACGTAGCAAGGGTGGATAACTTGTCCAAGCTCTGTCTGCCAATGAGTGTCAAGAGTCAGAGCTTGAGCCCAGGTTTTGCATGCCTTTTCTTCTTCATAATACTCTGCTTTCTGTCTACTTTTGCCTGTGGTGGACAACAGCAGAAGTGATAGCACTGGTTCCATTTAAAGTTAACATTAGAGAATACATTTAACAAAAGCGAACAGGTGGGCTTCAGTGGAGTTTGATGTCTTGACCTTCCCCAGTAGCCGACAGCTCTTTTCGAGGTTCCTTGGCCAAAGCTGAAGAGTGGAGGCCTGGCTGGATGACAGAGGCCTAGCCATGGTGCCTGAGGATGATTGCAGATGGGCCCTGAGCTTTCTGGGTGCCTGGTGGGCAGGTCCTGTGCCCACTTACAGGGCGCTCATCCCTAGTTCTTGTTGGCAAGTGTTGGAGCAGGGCTTGGGGCAGTTGCAGGTGGCTACGATCCTGTGGAGATAGGGCCCCAGCGTTAGATGTTACATGGCTTGTGAGCTTGTCGCCTTGGGCCCAAGTGAGCAGTGTCCTAGTCGGTCCCCAGTGGAGCTCTCGCTGCCACTAGTTTAGTGATGCCTTTGCTGAACATTGGGTGACCTGTCTCTGAGGGTTTCCTGCCTGGTTGATCCTGCTGTTTTTCTGGTCTGTTTTTAAAAGCTTAGTGCAGCTTTAATGTTTTTGCAACAGTAAGAATCTAGGAATTTTTTTGATTTCTAATTCTACTTCTACTGCTACTGAATTGCTCTAAATTTAGGTAAATAAGTTGGTTGATTTTTTTTTTTTTTTTTTTCTGTACACGGGCCTCTCACTGCTGTGGCCTCTCCCGTTGCGGAGCGCAGGCTCCGGACGCGCAGGCTCAGCGGCCATGGCTCACGGGCCCAGCCGCTCCGCGGCACGTGGGATCTTCCCGGACCGGGGCACGAAGCCGTGTCCCCTGCATCGGCAGGCGGACTCTCAACCACTGCGCCACCAGGGAAGCCCGGTTGATATTTTTGTGCCTTTGATTCTTGCTGTATATAACCTTGTTCATAGGGAAATTTATGGATTAACTACAGGTTTTCAAAGCATTTTGCAGAGTTTCAACTGTATTTTAGTGGATGAATTTGCAAAATTCTTAATATATACCATAATGGAGTGTGTGAGGAAATACGCTGTGCTCTAAGGCTGTTACCCTGGTCCTGCCCATGTGGAAACTGGAAGGTGAGACTTGCCTCATACAGAAAAGGAGGGTTAGTTATTAAGTTTCCTAAAAGGTAAAAGGACCTTGAATGTAGGGAGTTCAAAATTGTTGATTTTTAAAAATCCAATTGTAATTTGAAAGTAAAAAAAAAAATTTGCTGTGCTTTGCCTAGATAAAAATACTGGGTTCTTTTTCTACATTATGAATTCATTACTGTTTTTAAAACTTATCGAGTTTTTCCTTTTCTTAGACAGTTTTACATTTCTGTTTACAGAGCTGTTACAGTATTGGGTTGGCCAAAAAGTTCGTTGGGTTTTTGCCGTAAGATGGCTCTAGTAAGTGCTTAGTTGTCTTTAACTTCACTTGAAACGGTTTTGTTAGATTGCATTGTGACAGCTGTCATTATCAGCATGCATTTAAAACGAATCTTATCAAAATTGGTGATTCCCCCCCCCCCACCCCCGTACGTGCGGGCCTCTCACTGTTGTGGCCTCTCCCATTGCGGAGCACAGGCTCTGGACGCCGGACACGCAGGCTCAGTGGCCATGGCTCACGGGCCCAGCCGCTCCGTGGCATGTGGGATCTTCCCGGACCGGGGCACGAACCCGTGTCCCCTGCATCAGCAGGCGGACTCTCAACCTCTGCGCCACCAGGGAAGCCCAAAATTGGTGAATTTCTGTGTAGCCATTTTAATATTGAAGATGGAAGAAAAACGGCAACATTTTCGGCGTATTATGCTTTATTATTTCAAGAAAGGTAAAAAAAGCAGCCTAAATGCAAAAAAACCCCAAAAGATTCGTGCAGTGTATGGAGAAGGTGCTGTGACTGATCAGATGTGTCAAAGGTGGTTTGTGGAGTTTTGTGCTGGAGATTTCGTGTTGGACGATGCTCCACGGTCACTAGACCAGTTGAAGTTGATAGCGATCAAATCAAAACATTAATTGAGAAGAATCAATGTTATACCATGTGAGAAATAGCCGACATACTGAAAATATCCAAATCAAGCGCTGAAAATCATTGGCACCATCTTGGTTATGTTAATCACTTTGATGTTCGGGTTCCATGTAAGTTAAGCGAAAAAACCTTCTTGATTGTATTTCTGCGTGTGATTCCCTACTAAAACATAACGAAAACGTTGCATTTTTAAAACAAATTGTGACTGGCAGTGAAAAGTGGATACTGTACCATAATGTGGAACGGAAGAGATTGTGGGGCAAGTGAAATGCACCACCACCAACCGCACCAAAGGCCAGTCTTCATCCAAAGAAGTTTTTGTATATGGTGGGATTGGAAGGGAGTTCTGTATTATGAGCTCCTTCTGGAAAGCCAAACGGGTAATTCCGGCAAGTACTGCTCCCAGTTAGACCAACTGAAAGCAGCACTTGGCAAAAAGCATCCAGAATTAGTCAACAGAAAATGCATAATCTCCCATCAGGATAATGCAATGCGTCTTTCTTTTGATGACCAGAGAAAAAAGCTTGGCTGGGAAGTTCTGATTTCTCTGTCATATTCACCAGACATTGCACCTTCGGATTTCCATTTATTTTGGTCTTTACAAAATTCTCTTAATGGAAAAAATTTTCTTTTCCCTAGAAAACTCTAAAAGGCACCTGGAACAGTTATTTGCTCAAAAAGATAAAAAGTTTTGGGAAGTTGGAATTATGAAGTTGCCTGAAAAATGGCAGAGGGTAGTGGAACAGAACAGTGAATACGTTGCTCAATAAAGTTCTTGGTGAAAATGAAAAATGTGTCTTTTATTTTTACTCAAAAACCGAAGGAACTTTTTGGCCAACCCAATACATGAACTTCCATGTTCACAGTAGAACTACAGAGAGGAGAGTGTATATACTTTTACATTTGAAGTTGCCTCTGAAGAACTGAGGAATTGGATAAATACCCCAAGGATACCTTCAAGCTGGTTAAAAATTAATAGACATTTCCTAACCGTTAAAGGTTGTGTGGGGAACTGGGAGTTGCAGCTTCAGACAGGCTCACACGGTGCTCCTGTTGGCATTCATGTTATCTGCTCATACTCTGCGTGCCGCCAAGGACAGTTGCTTTTATTAATGTTAATAGCTTGGTCGACATAGTTTAGGAAGTTGAATGACGTGGAGAAGCAGGAGTTATTTGAAAACATTACTGTTGTTTCTCAAAGTGAAGAAGATAAATGTGGAAAGCAACCGTTTTTCTTTATTACTGCTCAGATTAAACCAGTGTCAGACGTTACAAGAGTTCTTGGCTGAATTCATTCATTACAGTGTATTTTGATAGGGACACATCTCATGATTTGACACTTACACGCACATCATGTCGTCAAGTGATGAACCGCTTTCTGTTGATGGTGACAATGACAGCAGTTACTCGTTTCTTTAGCACGTCTGTCTTGTGCCTAGCGCTGTGCTTGGTGCTCCGTGTACATCATTGCTAATCCTCCCAATAGCCCTGCAAAGTAGGGAATCATTTTCCTCCTGTGTGGATGAGGTCACTGATGTTTGAGGGGTTCCATGGTTTGCCCAGGTTCGCCCAGCTACTAAATTGTTCAGCTCCGCCTTGCCTAAATCTAGTTTTTGTTTATAATGTTTCTAAGCAGGACACTTACACTGAATAAGTAGCAGTGTTTTATAAGGCTTTGCTAATTAGCCAAGATGAATTTTCACTACTCACTTTAGAATTGCCCACTTTAATCCTAAATAATAAGGCAGTGTGATTAAGTGAAATCTTTGGTATTGGAAAGCTTAAGTTATGGTGAAAACTAATGCCTTGAGTTATTTTTGCTTTGGGGTTTATGGATTAAACAGATTTATTGTATTCCTTTGAGCACCTCAAACAGCTTTTAAAAAAAATAACAGATTAAATTTTTATCCCTTTCCAGCCCTTGTCTATTAAGTGTTTTGGTTTTTTTTAATGACATATTTGTTGGTTTGAGCTTCTTATAAATATTTCATTTCTCTTAAGTTGTGTATTATTTTTGAAATCCGTTTGGAAACCACAGGAACCGAGTGAGACATTGCCTTGGCCTAACTCCCTCAGCAGTGTGGATGGCAGAGGGATTGTGTCTAGGATTGTGGAATTCTTCCATTTTGTTTTATTGATGATTTCAAGAAGCCACTGACGTTTAGTGTCCTCTTCTGCACTAGTGTTCTTTTGTTGAGAATGACTGACTCTTCCACTGAGTAAAGTATAACTTTAAAAGTTTTGTTAAGCTGAATGTTATAGATCATGAACGTGTTTTAATTAACATACACTCTAAAAATTAAATCTAGAAACTGATTTTAAGTGTAATTCTGATTTGTTTGTGGTAGAATTGAGTAAAATCATGCTTATTAGTTTCCTTCACTCTCATGATGTGACACCAACAAAAGATAGCGATCTTGTTTGTTTTGTCAAAATGTTTATGGGGGCGTGGCTTTTTATTTTTTACCTTTTCCTTTAAGAATTCATGAACTGTTTGAAGCAGTAGCTTCTTAAGAGGTTTTGTTTGCTGATAAAGCTGTTCCTATTCTAGCATCTTGGCTCATTCTGGAGGAAAAGCAAGAAAGGAAATAAGAATGAGAAAGGAGTTGCCCTAACCTGTTTGTGTGCACTCCTGAATTCTCCTCATGTGGGGCAGGGGTGATTCTTAATTGTGTTTATCCCACAATAGAGTCTTTAGAATATGCGTGCATGTATAAAACTTAAAACTTCTTGGATTTGTAACAAAATGTAATATGGCTTTTTCCACCTGAAACTTTTACTGAGAGTTCTTTATTCAGTTGTTCCTTAAAGGTTTAGTAAGTCCTTAACACCCTTACCCACACTGTAGGCCGGACGGAACTGCTGCTTAGTAATCTGTGCTTTCATTTTTCAAATTTCTTAAGCATTTTTCTTTCTGTTCTGTTTAAATTTTCTCTAAAAATTAAGGGGAAGTAACTTTGTTCAAAAGGTTAAAACTTGGCACATATATTGAGAAAAAGTCCTGAGAGATTATGGGTAAGAGACTAGAAAATCCTCAGCATTCTGAAGCACTTATTGTAGCTATTTATTTCCTCTTCTCATTTTTGTGGTCATGACTCTGAAATTTAAAAATATTTTTTGATAGAAGTTTTCATTATATGATGGTGTAGTTATTTTAATTGTTATATAGTAAATTTAATATACTTTAATATTACAAAGAATATTTGAATAGCTTCAGAGGTAAGAGATTTATTTTAATGATAAAATAATGATATTGTATGTGTGTGTATATAAAAATACCAGTTTCTAAGATAAGATGATGACGTCTGAAATCCTTGCTATTTTGATACTTTAAGAACTTTAAATTTTATATGTTCTTATTAGTTTAATCAGTATCTGAATGACCAAAACCCCTAATCTCACCCTTAATGAAAGAGCTGTATGTTACCCGTTATGTGGAGCTGCAGAGGATTATCTTTGCTTTGGTTAAAAAGAAAAGCAGTAAATAATACTTAGACTAAAATTCATCTTCCCCCTTATTTCTAGTAAAGCTACAGTGATAAACAATCTTTTCCTCTTGTACTTATAATCCTACCTCTTGGTGCAGTCTTTTGTAGGTTTCCTGAGCCACCACATGCCACAAAAATGAGGGCAAACTGGTTTGTTCACCCGTGTTTAGAACCCCCAAACAGAATTATGTGTGGTGTTTGAAGTTGAGGGACAGTTTAGAATGGGCAACACTGAAATTTCTGTGCCTTCTGTTATTTTTCTACCATTTGGTTTCTTAGGTTCAGTTTTCCATCTCTTGCCAGTTTGAGGTATAGAATATGCCTTTCTAGTTCTGTTGGGTGTATTTTTGTTTTTAAGCTATGAGGTTTTCAAAACCTGTTTTCCTGTGAAGTAAAGCAGAAAGAAAGTCTCAGGTCCCTGTGAGGAATGGGAGGTCACTGCGCTCCACCTCCTGCCTTGGTCCCTTCGCTGTGAAGATGTTAGTGCCGGCATCAGTGGAAACCCATGTGCATTTCGACCAGATTTATGCTGCCGGCAGCACAGTGGTCGTTAGTTGCAGTTTTGATCTTTGTCGGTTTACACATATGGATTGTAATTTTTGTAGGATTAACACTGGAGTTGAAATTACAGTTTCCCCTCTCACTGTCATCCAGACAGATAAAAAGGAATAATTACCAGTAGTCTCAATCTTGGTTGGATTTTTGAACGAGGGGTTTAAGATTGCAGATTTGCTTGCTTTTAGGAGTTTTATTAGTTGCTAAATATATTATTCAGGAAGTATCTCTTCCTTGCTAGGTGTGATCATAGGAGTATTCGATAGCAAGATCAGATTTGAGTGTTAAGCTTAATAACATCTATTTGTGGTTTTGATTCCATCAAAATTATAAATTCAGGAATTGGCTGGAAAATAAATTACTGTCTGTATGCTAAAGCAAATTAAATTCATGGTTGAATCAGAGTGTGGAAAGTATTGACTCAAGAAAAAGTGACCCTTAACTAACACTATTTCTGACCCCTTTCAGTTTTAGAGAGGTGGAGTCTTCTAAATCTCATGGGCAATTGTCAGAAAGTACATGGAATTGGTAAACTTTGTTTTCATAGTAAATGACTGTTATGTTCCCCTCCAACTTCCTTCTGTGTTAAAGCACATTAAGTATGTTGCTCAGGCTTCACTGTTGCTTCTGTATTAAATACAACTGGATCAGTACTTTGCAAATGATACCTTGTTTAAACGAGCCTGATGTGTGTATGTTGAGGGGAGGAGAGAAGGGAAAAATTGCTGAGCCAGCTAAACCTTTGAGTGCTGGGAGATGTACGATGTGTGGATTTATTGTGGCATGCTAGAACAGAGCCTTGGAGTTACAAGGCCAGATCTGAATCCTAGCTCCACCAGCTACCAGCATGTGACTTTGGGTGGATTACTCTACACGTTCTGATCTTCAGTTTACCTGTCTGTGAGATGAGGGTAACACCTACAGTGTAGGGTTGCCTTGAACATTAAGCGAGAGCCTCACAGGAGCATGTGTGGCACACCGACCTTGGTCCACTTCATTGTAATTGGTGGCCACCGGCAGAATTAGCTCTGTGGTAACTCTGCCTGTTCTTTGGCCTATCGTGGCACTTCTGGATTTAAAAAAAAAAAACAGAAATGAACAGTTTCAATATCTTCTTTAAAAAATCCATATATTTTGCTTTGGCAACATGGAATGAATTAAGTATAGATTACAAATTAGGTGAGAGTAAAGAGCCTCTTTGGATCTGTAACTAGATACACATTGGGACACTAGAGAATTCCTCAGTTGCTGGAGATCTGCTTCTATCTTAAAAGCTGTCTTGTTTCACTAGTTACCCCAACTAGGACACCTGTGATCACACAGGTTGGTGGATTAGAGAACTCTTGGAATTTGATTTATTGCATAGGCAGAAGTAAACGTCTCACTATTTGCTTGCTGCCCAAATGAAGGGCTTACTGTCTTCCTGTTTCTCTGTCTTACCTTTATGTGATCCAAATCACTCGTGACTCTACTGTTACAACGAAATTTTATGCAGGTGAGATTTTGGATGAATTTTGGATACATTTTCTTAGATAGTAAACTATCAGACATCCTTGAAGGTAACTGTGTGGGAGCTATTTCAGTGCTGTTTATGACAGATTAGGAAATCTTGACATTTTACATCTTTGTGGATATGAATTCAGGGCAAAACTAAAGTGTGAAAGAGCCATTCTCTTCGGAGAAGTTACTATTTAAGTTGACAATGTCAGTTTTATTTATTATGTATTGTACTTATTAAATGTCCTGATTATCTGTGCAGTATTTTTATTGAGCAGTCTGAGGAGTCGGGGTTCTTTTTCAGGGTCACACAGGAGTACTCCTGTCAAGATGCATATTTACATGAACTCACAACTTGACTTCATAGTAACACAGGTATCCTTGAGCCCCAGATGTTGTGTTTACGGCTCTTCGTGACTGTGTGGGGAGAGGAGCCTTAGGTGCTACCTGATTTTCAAAGAGGTCTAAGATTCCTTCCCGAAAGGATTAGGAACCAGTAAAGTGAACTAGTATGCTTAACTTAAATAAGAACAGAGTGTTCTTTAGAAGCTGTAAAATCAGTGGATTACAGACTTTAAAAATTGACGTATACTCGCAACTTCCGCTGTTAGAGCATTTATATATATTAATAGAGATGTTAGTGAGTGTTTGACATAATTCTCTCTTATCTCAATTAAACGTCTGTCCTCATTGGACTTGTACATTTCTGTAATGATATCTGGGTGGGATCCTGTGAATCGATGTAGAACAAATGAGTAAAAGAAATGGATGAATTCGGATTTGTTAGGGAAGCAGAATGTTATTGTCTTCATAAGAAGGAACATATGCTGACAATTTAGACTTGTAGGCGTGGGATTTCTGTAATTTGTTTAGTAGAATCTACTGTGCGTAATCCGCACAATTGATTCCATTTATCGAGTCTGTCAGCCACTGTGCAAAGTTAGTTCTTTGTGCACGTTATCTCATGTTCCCTTCCCTGGGACAGTATCAGGTAGTTATCACCAGTATGTATCATAGTTAGTTCCCCTCTGCTCTGAACAAGATTACTTCTCCTTAATCATGTCTTGGCCCATGGCTGCGCAATATAATTTCAGTTCTGTGAATTTCCGTTTTGTGGGCTATTGTCGTTTGGGGACCTATTTTATTCAGAATGCCACCCCAACACCAGGGAGGGAGAGCGGGGAGAGCCCAGTCCGAGTCTCACTTTAGTTGGGGTCAGCTCTTTGCAGGGAAGATGTGTGACCTTGGTGACACAGGAACGTTTGGGGGCAGGTGAAGTGAGTGACTGGATTGAGAGTGAGACCCCTTCTCCCAGCGTGGACACTGGCCTAGGAGGCAGCTGTGTTTCAAATCCTCATCCTTTTGCGAGCTCTTCCTCCTGGACTTCTTTGTTGCCTGAGGGCGTTATTTTACCTCTACACTGGCGAAAGAGAGAAGCAGCATCAACTCGGGACCCTGTGGGATAATCCTTGGAGAGCACCGAGTAAGATTTAGTGTTTCTAAAAGGCTGTGATCTCAGTGCCGGAGCCTGCTAGCAGAGCTGGAGCCCCGTGGCTGTGGACTGTAGCTTGTAGCTTGGTTACTAGCAATTCCCTGAGCCTCCTCACTGTACCTGGCTGGATGGTTATTTACATCACCCCACCCCCAGTCTCTCTCTCCCTCCCTCTCTCCCTCCCTCTCTCTCTCTCTCTCTCTCTCTCTCTCTCTCTCTCTCTCTCTCTCCCTCCCTCTCTCCCCCCTCCCCCTCTCCCCCCCCACTCTCCCCCCTTCCTCCCTCTCTCTCTGCCATCCCCATCCTTCCTGCCAGCTTCCTCCCTCCTTCATTCCCTTCTTTATATTTTTAATGAAATACACATTTTCTGGAACATTTTTTCAACAAGATTTGCTTCTTGTTGACATTAGTAGGGCCTTTTTTGCAAAGGGGATTGCTTTTCACAAAGTTAGACATATAACTTCCATTTAAAATATCTTTGGGGCAGACATCTTTGTAGTAATATGTATGTGTTCCCTTATAGCTCTTAACAAAGTGCCTTGTAGGTAATAAGCACCCAAGAAAATGATCAGAATACTTCTACTTCACTGTTATTCCAGAAACTTCACAAAGTACGTAGCGGAAAATTTTTTTATCTAGCAAGAATAATGAGCTTGGGGTAAATTTTCATAGTAGTCTGATAAAGGCTAATACATGTGAGGATGAGATGAGTTGTTAAATAGGCTAGTAGGATTTTGTTTTTAGGTGGAGGTCTGTAAGAGAAAAAAATCTGGAATTGAATTTATATGTAACTTGTGGTTTTAGAAATAATTGCTTTGTGAAGAGAATACAGTACATTTTAGTTCCTTCTCTGCTTCTTGAATCTGAAAGACAACCTCCGCAGTTTTGAGTTAGTCAGAGGGGTGAATTTGTGCTACCCCGGCTACATGCCTAAGCCCTGGAGAGCTCCAGCCTCTTTTCCGATGGGAGCAGAGAGGTGTCATTTCATACGCTCTGATAGAGGCGCATCTGCAGGCGTGAAAGGGGCTGGAGGACAGTTGAGGTCTTGAACAGAAGGGAATGAGCTCATTTAGCGATAGTGATGAAGAATCTTAAAAATTATACTGGAATAAAAGCGTCTCATTTCATGGTAGATCCCAGTGATTTGGTAGTGTAGTAGCTATAAATTCTTTTGTGTTTATAAATGAATTGCTTAAACCTCTTCCAAAATGTGTCATATTCAAATGCCATTGCCAAATTTTTACATTTTAGGAGAAGCAAAATAAAAGCTAGTGAACAAGACTCTCATGGTGATCAGAGTTGACTGCCAAGACATTGACCCTCAGCTTATACCTGGGAGGTACTCAGGGTGATTGTTTAAGTTAGATTTTTGACTTAAATAATTATGGGTATGGTAACCAAGTACATTGAAACAAGAAAAAGAATAGGGGGTGTGTGGCTTTTCAAAAGGAGGAGACAAATCAATTTTTTGTTTGAAGTAATGTGGTGCGTGGCAAAGAGAATTGAAGGATATATACCAAAAGGCTCACAGTGGTAATGTGAATGCTTAAGCAGTTAGGGCTATTTAATAATGTCTGTTATGAATACAGTTGACCCTGAACAACATGGGTTTGAACTACAGGGTTCCCCTTATATGCGGATGGTTTTCAGTAATGAATAGTGCGGTACTCAGTGATCTGAGGTTGGTTGAATCCGAGGATGCAGAAACCCAGCTAGGGAGGAGCCGCGTATACGAGGGGCTGACTACAAGTCATACAGAAATTTTCAGCTTTGTAGAGGGTCAATGTCCTGAACCCCCCTGGGCTGTTCAAGGGTCAAATGTATTTTAAACCCCAAATGTCACTGTATCTCTGTTGTGGATTTGGTGTTCCTGGGGAGAGTGCATTCTGGACACTGCTGCGGGGTACAGGTAGGAGATGGAAAAGAGAAACACTTCAATACTTTTTTTTTTTTTTTTTTGCGGTACGCGGGCCTCTCACTGTTATGGCCTCTACCATTGCGGAGCACAGGCTCCGGATGCGCAGGCTCAGCGGCCATGGCTCACGGGCCCAGCCGCTCTGCGGCATGTGGGATCTTCCCGGACCGAGGCACGAACCCGCATCCCCTGCATCGGCAGGCGGACTCTCAACCACTGCGCCACCAGGGATGCCCCACTTCAGTACTTTTTGCTGTGCAGGCAAAGTGGAAAGTTGAGGCCTTTTCCACACTGTACTGATGTAAAATTGCATACGTTAATCTCAGCCAAAAGAAACATTTTCTCTTGTCTCATTAATTTTGCTTTTGTAGGTATTTCTTTTTAAAAAATCATTTATTTTTTGCAGCATGTAACCAAATGTTCATCTAGAAAAATTAGAAAATACAAACAGATGGAGAAACAGGTATCCTACCCTCATCAATAATCTTGTCACCAGGAGCCACCTGCCAACATCTTAATGCAGATCCTTTTGGTTTACATCTGTGGATAAATTTTAGCCTGATTTTATTAATTGGTGTTATGGCTTGACCGTTGTTCCTGTGGGCATTTCTGTATACAAATGTAAAGGATGAATTTTACATGTTGCAATTGTGTTGCCTCAGATTTATATCTAGATTTTACTTCCTGAAAGTATTTTTAAACTAAGTTTTATAATTAATTCATCAGGGTATAGCATTGTAAAACTTATCATGGGCTTTGGGAGGAGAAAATAGACTTTCCTTTTGCTGAAACTGACCAATTCTCGAGGGTGTGGCTGTCCCCTGTGTTTTAGGGTCGCAGGCACTTGTAACAGACCACTTCCCTGCACAGCTCCCAGGCCTGGTTTGTTTGGCCACAGGGGACTGACACCTGAACTTTGAATTAAGTTCTTTACTTTGCAGTTGCCAATTCACTTTTTATATGTAAGGTTTTCAGACTTTAGATACATTTTTTTTCCTGTAAAATAAAGACTACTGAAAATGCATGAGAAGAACTTGAGAAATTAAAATGATTGTAAAACAGAACAGGCTAGCAGCTTGTTTAAGTTTCAGAGGTATTTAATTAGTCTCTAACATTTTGTTTATGCCACAAGACTTTTTGAGGTTCCCAAGAGTGTAAGGAAATTTGAAGCTTTCTTAATTTGAATTTACTGAAGTTTATTTGGGGAACCATTTCTAGTGTTTGGAATTATCCAGTCAAAGCCACTAAAAGCCTTTTTTAAAAAAAGAAATTAAAAGCTCCCTTCAGATGTGATCGCTGTTCTTCCATCAGCCTGACATTTGGAAGAGGCAGGGAGCCAGAGCCTCCACAGCAGCAAAGACTGTGCCCCGCTCCCCCGCCCCCCCCCAATCCCTCACTCGGGCTGCAAGCATTCCAGGAATTTATACTGTGATCTGCAGCGCTGAAAAATCCAGAACTTTGTTCCATTGTTTCTGTTGAAGCAAAGCCTAGAGTCCTGTTTTAATACTATGAGCAACTTAAAACCAGAGAGGTTTTATTTTTATAATTTGCCTCCGGGATTGCAGACAGCTCTTGGTGAGGAGTTTAACTACAGAAAAAGATTTGAAATTTTGCCCAAGCAGCATAACAGAATTTTTTACTACCAGGTACATTTCAAGGTTATTTTCTGTGTGAAAAAAATCTGTAGAAAATGTATAGCGTATCACTTTCGTAAAAACCAACTGTTGCAGCATCTTATTGCTTTAAATTCCTCTCTTTGAAACACAGCGAACTGATGGGGCTAAGGCCACAAGTGGTTTGTTTACCCACTGGTCTCACCTTGGCCAGTTGTAACGGCCACTTCTGATCATCTGATAAACACGTTCTTGCGTGTGTGGTGACATTGTCGACCTTTACACAGGGAAGCCTTTCTGGTTGCAGTTTCTCACGTGTGGCCTGCTGCCACAGGTTTCCTTCTGATGATTTCCAGGGTAGTAAACTCAGTATCTTTTTCTTTTTTTTTTTTTAAAGAATACATGAAAGGACTCCCCTGGTGATCCAGTGGTTCAGACTCTGCGCTTCCACTGCAGGGGGCACAGGTTCGATCCCTGGTCGGGGAACTGAGATCCCACGTGCCACGTGGCACAGCCCGAAAACAAAAAAAAACAACAACAAAAAAAATGAAGATTATTGAAATGACCTGTTACTCTTCGTGGAAAACCTAGTTTTGTATATCCGTTTCCAGCTTCTTTTCCCTCTACTCATCACACCCACTGCAGAATGTTAAACCACTGCCAGATGTGAAACAGTGCTGAGGTCTAACTCTGACCACCCTCAAGGAGCTCACACAGCATCATTTTGGCCATTCTTTCAGCTAACAGTTTTGCTGTTGTCCATTGGTTCCCCTTCCTTACTACCTGATCTGCTAGAGATCTTGTTTGTTTGTGGGTTTTTTTTTTTTAATCCTATAAAGAAGTCATTTAACATGAACTTTATGCTTTTTCCCCAGTTAAGCTTTTCATCTTGTTTGGGGCTTGCTGTCGTGAAAACCACTCCCTTGCCTTTCAGATATTGAAAAAGATGCATAATGACTTTGTACGTTCATGATGAATTTCTCAGACTTGCCTGAAATGCATATGGCACTGTTAATTCTTTTCAAGGGTGAAATTGGAACCCACAAAGTGTCACTAACAAGGCTGTTAGAACACGGTGGATAGAATGGTGAGTTGGATGGGAATAAAAGTCCCAGTTTTACTACAAACTTGCTGTGAGATTTTAGGCAGTTCTTGTAAATGAGAGAAAGCTCAGAGAAGTGTGTTTGTGACGTTTGGTTAAACCGTCTTCAGGGCTCTTTCTACTTCAAATCTTAGGGTTCTTCTCTCTCTTACCTTTTAATACAGCCCATTAATTCCATTATTCCATGTCTGTTGTCATCTCTAAGATCTGTATCCTCTGCTTAGCTGAATACTCTGTTGAAGCCTTTCTTCAACCTCGTGTGAAAGCATGCCTCCAGTCTTCAGATATCCTGTGTGGGAGCCTCTCATTTCAAGATAGAAAGAAGAGAAAGATTTTTGCCATAGAATGGTCACAGAAGGAGGACAGTCTAGATGGTAATGTCATAAGGCTCGGGAGAGGGATTTTAAGATGTTAAGCCCATCAAACTGATCAGACTGTCAAATGCCAAAGAGAGACTTGGGGGCAGATAAAGAAATTAGGGGTTTTGTGATTACAAGATCAGAGGTAACCTTCCGAGTGGAGTTCCGGTAGCGAAGAGAGGATGAAAGTTCCGTTGCAGGGATGAAGGGCTGAGTGAGTGAGGAACTGGAGGCAGCAGGCACACCCACCCTCTGGGGGGTCAGGGTTGGTCCCTGTTCAGGTCAGCCTATTTCCTTGATGACCTTTCATGGTGTGATTGTGGGTCTTGCCTGGTTTGGAATCATCTTTGCATCTGAGTAAGACGGTAAGCTCCCCAGACAAAGATGGGCTGGACCTGCTTCCGTGCACTGATACTGAATTCTGATTTTAAGCTTCAGAGTGGGGTAGCTCCCCAGTGAGGAGGCAGGCAGTGCACGTAGAGTTACATATGGTTCTAAATTTAATTCATTTCAATCACCAAATGCATGAGCCTTCACTGTTGTGATGAATTTTTAATGTAACTTGAGCAGGCCTTCTAGAATTTTGCATTCTCTCTGATGCCTGAACATTTTTAACTGAAACATTATTCTTTAGAATTTCCTGGTGTCTGTCTAGCTCATCAGAAGAGTAGAAAATAGTCCAGAACTTAAATTATTCATGTGATGCTTTAGGCGGTTTTGGTTTTGCACCTTGCGTTGCAGGCACCAGCAGCATAATGCCACTTGTTGTCTTTAAAATGTAGTCGTTGTGGCCGTCTGATTTCTCTATATGGTAGCTGTTTCTCTAGAAAATCCAATTTTATTGATATTATTGAACATATGTGCTCAGATTGGGGTTCCGTGCTGTTGACTGATAACTTGCTTCTGGCATAAGATAAAATTGAACTGGAAAAAAATCTCCATTCCAACTTGATCATTCCTTTTCTTTAGATGTAATGAAAGTCTTTATATCACTTTACTTTCATTTGCCGTTGAAAACGAGTGAAATAATGGATATAAAGTGCTTTGTAAAGAATGTTTATATTATGCATTATTGTTCTGAAGAACTAATTTTATGTAGTAGAGCACTTTCGGTATCGTCGTGGTTGGGTTTTAATTCTGACTCCTCCAGAGATACTTCAGTTGTGTGACCTCCGGCAGATGACTTCATGTCTGTGGTCCTTGGGGTCTGTAAAATGAGAGGCATGGATTGGGACTTTCGGGCCGTCTAGCGGAATGGCACTTAAGTGGTAAGGGCATCAGTTTTACAACATGGGCATGGGATAGGCCTGAGAGTAAGTATACCACATCCGATCCCCAACTAAGAACCAAAGATTATTATTTGGGAGAGGGTGGTGGGGGGAGAACCTTGCTGCAGTGGATAACTGCTCCTTTCCTTCTGTTTCATTCAGTTTTCTTCATCTTTATGTGTGTATTTCTTTTCCTTACATACATGAAGTTTTGTCCTGTCCTTCATTATGTTCTTTGTCATTGTCTGCATTCCACTTTCCTTGTGTTTCATTCCTGTATCTTTCTTGTTTAGACCATCTGGAGCACGCAGCTGGCAGAGCCTCTATGTAGGACCCTTCAGGAACCTGAGGGTAAGTGCACACGTGTACTTACCAGGCTCCCAGCGGCTCTGCCGGACCAGTTCTCCAGGCACCTCCTGCCTCACAGACAGGAACTAACACATCTCCCTCCCTTTGTAAAAGTCCTTACAGGTTGTTTTTGGTTATGAGTTGTTTTTGGTTTTGTTTTCTTTTAATTTGATTGCATATAGAACGAAAACCAAGTATCGGGGGGAAAATGTATTGATTTTAAGGAAATATAGCAGGTGCCACCGGGTGTTATTACAATATTTGGCTTTGTGAGTGACACTCGGCATACCTAAGTGTGAGTCAGGATACCCGGGTTCAGACTTCTGTCATAGATTGATCGGTCAGTCCCCTTGGAACCCTGGTCTTCAGTTTCTCTCAGAAAAAATGGCAGGTAGGACAGGTGATTTCAGTAGCCCCTTCATCTCTAGTCTACACTCCTAATGGGAAGTAACTCAGGTATTAGATGATTCTGATAAAGATTGAGAAAATCACTTTATGTATCACATAATCTCAATTCCATGAATGAGTGATGATTAGATTCATGATAGACTCATTTTCATCGTAAACTAAGTCTGTCAGCGTTCACCAGAGGCACTCAGGAGGTAAATTTGATTGTTCCATTTCTTGGTTTTTAGAATTGGCGTACTAGTGTCACTCGAATACTTAAAACATGTTTATAAATATGTAGACTGTGGAGCCCGTATCGGTTTAGCCCCGTGGTTCTCAACGTAGGGAGACAGCCCCTCCCTCCTTTCGGGTGAGACTTAGGCCACGTCTGGAGACACTTGCTCGTCACAGGTAGAAGGAGGGGCATGCTATTGGCATCTAGTGGGTGGAGGTCAGTGATGCTTCTGAGCGTCCTCTGATGCTTCAGACAGCCCCACAGCAGCGAGTGATCTCCCCAGATGTCAGGCGTGCTGTGGTCGGGACGCTTGTAGCAGCCTGTGGTGGGTACTCTTGTTTGTCCTCCGAGTAGAATGCACATGTCCCGCAAGTGGCGTGTCTTCCCAGGGCGCAGATCAGGCTTTCCTGGTCCTGGTGTTGAAAGAGGATACCAGGGGTGGCACGGGGGTGGGGGGATCTGAGGGTGGTGCAGCTTCTCACTGCTTAGGTTTGGAGAGTCTAAAAATAAGGCATTTGACATTCAGTATCAGCTAGGTGTTCTAATATTCTTTTATGCAGGGAATAAAACTAAAAATAGCACTTTTACCTTTTAGTTATATGATTTCATTCTTAGTACATATTAATGAAAGGTACTGTTCAAGTTGTGCTTTGCTTTATGTAAATCTAGAAATTTTACTTATTTAATAGTCTATTTATACATATAGGCCAGTTTATTTTTTTTGTACAACCTGCTACCAGGTTCATATAGCACTTGATAGGTTTCAGGAAATTTTTTGAATTGCTTTTGCAAGGGATTGTATTACAACAAATTGACATCTGTTTTTCTATTATATTTTACAGTGTGACTTTAAAAAAAAAGTAAGGTTTATGCGTAAGAGGTAGGGTTTACACCTCCAGTTTTACTTATTTCGAAAGTTCATACCTGTACAAAGTAGAAAGTAAGAGGTTAGTTAAAAAAAAGAAAAGGGTCACATTCGATGGTCCTGTTTGGGGTACATGAGGTGGTACTGATATAAAAATTTGGGGGTTTTGATCCAGGAAAAAAACTGTCTGAATATAACTTTTGAATCAGGCGTCTGTGGGCACTAGGAGCCCTTTCTGTGAACCTCATCAGACGTGAACTGCACTTGCTAGAGCAATTATGTTAATAGCTAGGTAATCATTTATATTTGCATTGTTTGCTACCAGCGGTCTGATGTGGGCGGGGCATCACAGACAAGGAAGGGCATATATCATCATGAGGATAAGAAAACTGGTTGAATCCAATTCCCTTAAAACACAGCTGTAGTTTTCAAGAGCCTTTGTCATCATTAGATTTAGGCTAAGTGCTATTAAGTTGACAAAGGGAGAAAGACTTGAAAGAGGAGGTTACTTCTTACAATATGAAAAGGTGTATTCATGTCCTTGCCCCTTGCAGAGGGGATTGGTTTATAACCCTTCCACCTGGAGACTCAAATGGGCCATCTCCAGGCAGACTCTCAGCTTCTGTTTCCACCAGAGTGTGTGGTTCCAGTGAAGTATATGCTTGTGTCCTGGGTTCCACTTCAGCTGCCTTTAGAAGTGAACGGATTGGTGTGTTGTTATCAGGAATTCGAGTGAAGGTTTTATATAATTGCAGAAAAACAGCTTCTTTTTTTTTTTTTTTTAAACAGGCTGAAGAGTTAGGGATTTAAAATGGTATTTTAGAATTTGTTTTTTAAGACTAACAAATTAAGTGGCTGATTATTAAGTACTCTATACTTTATTTTTCTTGTTTGCATCTCAAGTATTTATCAATCTGGGGATTTTTTTAGGGTTAATATTTGCTTTGTATTGTAATTGATGTTTCTGTTTCTAATCCCGATCTTTGCAGTGGTGGTATTTTGTATCTCTGACCTCATTTTCATCTGTTGTCTGTATTTTAGTTAATTATTCTCCTCTCTAGTGATTCTCTGTTAAGGAGAATACCGTTTTCCAGAAGCTCTGAGTGGTTTCTAGTTTGTCGTTTTACTAGACCGGCGATAAAGGTGTCAGGAGGCTTGTTCTGAAAGAGAAAGGACAACTCTGAGAGCTATTTGGGGCCTGGCTGGGGAGAGCGTTGCAGAAAGAGAAGGAAGGTTTGGGGAGATGGAAAGGGACTTACTCTGAATCTGAAACGGAAAACCAACAGCCACCAGGAGTAAGAAACGTAGAATGGAAAAAGTGGAACAAGGTCGCAGATTCTGACTAAATCCCAAAGAGACTGAGCTTCCAAGCCTTCAGTATTAGTACTTCCACAGAGAATTGTTTTTCCATGTTGAATATCTCGGTGACTTTAGTTCATTTTTCCAGCTTATCAGATATGTGTTGCATTTCAGTCTTATCTTCTGAACTGTGTTGTCACTTGGAATGCAGTTAGTGTTTCCTGACTTCATTCTGTGAGTTGTTAATGAAATGCTGAATTGTGCTGGACCTGGGACCCTCAGAGTGCCATGCGGGCTGACAGTGAATTATCCAGAGTTACTGTGCACTTGATATTTGAGCCGTGGTGCATGGGAGCATCCCTTGCCATTCAGCAACATCTCTGCTTCTGTTGTTTTACTTTGACAAGTCTGAATAATGTCTTAACTAAAAGGGCCCAAGTTATAACATGTTATTTTTCTCTAATGTGCTTCTTACAAATATCTAGACTTCTGCCAGTTCCTATTATTTGTGTGGCGTTGAAATTAGTGCTCTTATCTAATTTTCCTGTTACATCAGTGTTGTTAACTTTTTTAGAGTATTTTACATATTAGTTTGATAGCTATTATAGCTAGGAGGGGAACTGTTACTCGAGATTCTCAAAAATATAGGATTTCTGGGTTCCTTGTCTTTGACATAACTTAAAAGTATTCATATTCATTGTCTTTCTTCAGGAATCTGGGGTGATAATTGCCTAGAAATATACAGTTTGCTGTGTTTGAATTAGTAATTGTCCCCAAGAATTCAGGATAATAATGAGAGACTGAACGAACAAAACAAATAAATATTGTGTTTCAGGGAAGAAGAAATCCCAAGAAAATAAAAACAAAGCAAACAAAACTGAAGACATACAGCTGAAGACAAGTGAGCCAGATTCCACCTCTGCAAATATGAGAGATTCTGTGGAAGGTAAGCTTGGGTTTTGGACCCGTATGATTCGGGTATACATTGCCACCAGTTACTTTGACTTTGTATCTCCTTGGAACGCCCTCTGAGAATCATCCAATAACCATAAAGGGTTAAACAGCAGAAAGGTCGCCTGGATTTAATGTGGCAAGTTGAACCTTACACGTCTCACCTCCCCTTCAAAAAATCATTGAAGACCTTCCTTGTTAAAAATGAAGTTATTCCCTGGTTAAAATAAAATGAAACATACCGTGTGATTGTATTTACTGGCAGGGACAGGAGGGGCCTCTGGGGTGCCAATACTAGTCCATCGCTGGGTTGGGATGAGCACATCGGTGTATTTACTCTGTAGACATCTCACCTTGCTATACTTTTCTTTACGTTTTTTACTTTAATTAAAAGCTCACTAAAACATATCAAGCACCTTTGATTTTATATATCAGAATGAAAAGTATATAGAATGAAAAGTTTCTGTTTTTTTCCTTAGAAATTAAATTCCTACTTTATCTCTTCATGTTTCTCCCCACAAATTTTTCTTCTTTAGAGCCCCTTCCGAGAATTCATATTCTAGGCCCTCCACGATGTAAGAATTCCCAGAGACGGGGATTGAATGTTACTTGGGAAGGCAGATTGCCCTGTGCCTGGTGCCGTTGAGACACCATGTCGAGACTCTTGCCAGTAGAAGTGAGGGGGACGGTGTGTGTCTTAATTTGTTATGTGGCAAATTCATGCAACAGACCGGGCTTGCTCAAGAGTTCGTAGTGACCCAAACAGGCAGCTTTCAAAATACAGGCTGTGACTCTTTCAAAAAACATTTGCAGAAAAAAAAAAACCCCAGCAAAATACTGTGAATGCCTTTTATAATCATTTTATTAGCACTGTTTGTGGGGATGACATTCGTAAAGGATTGTAATTTTCTGTGGCATCTTACGAAGCAAGAATAGACAAATTTATTTCCCAGAGCCCTATAAAAAAAAGTTCTGCCTGCTAACAGCAGGTTTGCTAAGACGTTTGTTTGAACAATGACAAAAATACTAAAGAACCTTACTACTATTAGTGGCAGAATTAACAATCCAACAGTCCCCTCTCCCATTCAGTAATTCAGGACAGTTATTTTTTCCTGATATAACATCAGGTCCTGTGAAAAAAAGATACTTAATATTTTGCCTGCTTGTGGTGCAGCTGGTCAGTATTTGATTGGTTCCGTACCTTGTGGTTGTCAGCTTCTCCTGCACGTTCTGTTTGGTCCTCAGAAAGTAGTCTCTATTACTGAGCAAACAGTTCAGACTCTTCCTTGTGTTTCCCAAACCACTGTTTATGTTTAAAACTCACCAGACCTCGAGTGTGGCCACGCTTTGGTTCATAGAGCCGTGCACATTTTGGTTCATATTACTTTGGGCAGTTTTAAATCTGGGATTGTTTACCAATCATAGAAAAAATACTTCCATTAAAAGAAGCCATGGATTTTGGCTAAAAATGAACTGTATAAAGAAATTTTTGAGCCTTAGAGATGTTATTTTCATTTCTGTTGTCTCATTTTGATTTTTTTTAGCAGTGTGCTGGGTCTTTGTTGAAAATGTATTTGGAAAGGGAGTTAGCTCCTAATTTGAAATACATTACTACCATCAAATGACTGGTTTCCCAGTTTGAGGAAACCTCATGCAATTTAAGGAATATGTCTGGAGGAAAGAAGGCTGGTGTCCGTTTAGAGGCAGAAACCTTAATTGCTAGTGGATGGTAGCGGTAGATGGGGAAAAAGGAAGACCGATATTCCTAGGAAACAGCAGGAGGACTAGGACGGAATCACTGAGCTTGCATTAATACCTTGCATGTGCAGAGTGTGAAAAGGTTGGCTTTTAAAACCCTTCCTTGTCCCCGGTATCCAGGCAGTCACCAAGTTTGTTTACAGGACTCTGGTAGCGTATCTCCATGATCTGACCGCTTTTTTTTCTGCCTCTTCTGCTTCTTTCCGTTTCCATCTCTCAGTGTAGGTAGCCAACCTCTCCCTTCTGATGCCACTGCATCAGTATTGGTTTTCTGCCTCTCCCCAACCCCTTGATACACACTGCAGCCAAATCTCCCCAATGGCACTCTTCTGCTTTAAAATATCTTAATGGCTCCCTGTTGCCTCCAGCTAAGTCCACACTGATTTACAGTGTGCTGCATGTTTTGATTGCTCCTGCTTGATTTTCCTCTTCTATCCTTGTCCTTCAGGTTCTGCCTGCTTAGTACTTTCTCTAAGAAGCCTCCCCTGATCAGTTAACCAAGCCGCTGGATGTTCCTCCCGTGTGCTTCTGTCCTGTACCTTGTTAACCATGTACTTCCATAAGCTTGACCATTAATTCATTGTAGTAATGTTGCCTGCTTGCCTCGCTCCTGTTAAAGTGGAGCTCTATAAGGATAAGGATCTTGGTGGCTTTATTCACCTAGTACTGATGGGTAGTAAATACTTGTCCAGTGAATAGGGGGAGAGCCAGTTAATAGAACCAGGAGAAGTCAGAGTAGCTCTGCTTCTTCTACAGACCCATTCTTAACTCTTGAGGTATCTGCAGTAAAGGGGTATAGTTCAGCAGAGAGTTAGGTGGTCCTGTAGAGAAAGCGGCATCGTGGGCCATCCCCATCAGCGTTAAACGCTCTGTGCCAGCCGCTGTCTCAGAGGCCCTGGCTGTCCCTGTGTTTCCTTCTAGCCGCTACCCCCATTTTTCTGCTTTCCTTTACAGCTAAACTTGAGAGAGTTGCTTATAGTCTCCCTGTCTCTCCTTCCTTCTGTTCTCTTCTGAACTCCTTGAGGCCTCTGCCCCCACTACTCCGCCAAAACTGTTGTTGTCACCATCACCACAGCTCCACCGTAGCAAATGGAATGTTCAGTTCTCACTCCCATCTTACCCAGCCCATTAGCAGTTCTGGACACAGCTGATCACTCCCTCCTTAGTTTAAGGGCCGCCACTCTCTTGGCTCTCCAGATACCTCCCTGGCCATTCCTCTGAACCCTGGGTACTGGAGTCATCTGGGGGACACAGCCATCCCCCCTCTTCTGTCTGCATTCGCTCTCCCAAGTGACCTCGTCCAGACCCGTGCTCCAAGTGCCATTTCTAGTCTGAGGACTTAGCCATTTCTAGTCTTAGCCTCTTTTGGACCGTGAGTCATATATAACTACTTAATATCTTTACTTGGATATTTGTAAGTAAGGTACCTCAAACTTCAGTACATCCAGAGTAAACTCTAGTTTCCCCCCAACACACACAAACGCACACAGACCAGACTTGCTTTTCTCTCCGTCTAATACAGTTTAGTGAGCAGGGTAATGGCAGTTGCTGTGGAATCCTCCTTGACCCTTCCTCCTCCACCACCACCCACCGTAGTCAGTCAACAAGCACATCTTGTCAGCTTCATCTCCAAAATAATCCAGAGTCTGACGACTTCCTACCACCTCCCCAAGCCACTCTCATCTCTTCTCCTGGAGCATATAGTAGGGTTGCCTCCACCCTTGTCCACCTACAGTTTTCTGTCTTCCTCGTAGCACCTGGAGTGATTCTCTTGTATTTCAGTGGATCATATATTTCTCTGTTAGAACTTTCCGATAGCTCCCTGTTTTACTCAGAGTAAAGGCCAACAGCCTACAAGTCTCTGCATGAGCTGATCTCATCTCCTGCTCTCCTTTCTCCCCCCGTATGGACCGCCCCCACTCGCCCTACGGCCTCTACGACTTCTTGGCCGTTCCTTGACTACATCTAACATGCTCTTGACTCAGAGCTTATGCATTTACTGTTTCCTCTGTCCAGAGGGCTTCCGTCCCCCAGATATTTGCATGACTCATTTTCTTTAGGTGTCTGCTCGCCTGTCACCTTGCTAGCGAGTCCACCTGTGCACCATTAACCCCAGGTTGGGCTGGGCTGGACTCCTCCTGGGCACGGAGCCTCAGAAGCGACTTCAGGTTTCTGTCTCCTTCTCTGAGGTACTCCTGAGTCCTCCATAATTTAATCAGCCTTGGAAGAAGTGAGCTCTGAAGTTCCTTTTACATGAAAAATGATGATTGCATGATTTTGGGAAATGTTTTAGCTCTCAATATATAGTTTTAGTCAGGAGGAGGGAGAATCATTGCATTCAAGACAGACCACTGAGAATCTAACCTGGTAATATGTTTAGTAATATTCTGGTTTCCATTCGGAATCATGAAAAATTGGAATTCATGACCATAGTATCTTGAATTTCAGTATCAACTACTCCAACACAGTTTTTTTTTTTTTTTTGCGGTGCGCGGGCCTCTCACTGTTGTGGCCTCTCCCGTTGTGGAGCACAGGCTCCGGACGCGCAGGCTCAGCGGCCATGGCTCACGGGCCCAGCCACTCTACGGCATGTGGGATCTTCCCGGACTGGGGCACGAACCCGCGTCCCCTGCATCGGCAGGCGGACTCTCAACCACTGCGCCACCAGGGAAGCCCTCCGACACAGTTTTAAGCACTACAGTTTCTGTAAACAAAAATGTTGTTTATATGTATGCGATGAAACACAAAAGAACCTAAGCTCCTTCAGGCATTTATTGTTCACATTGTATCCTCACTGCCCACGGAGCTGCCTGGTACAGAGCAGGTGCTCTGTAAACATTTGTTGAATGAGTGAAATGGAATTTTATGCAGTACAGCTTTATAACCGAGAAAGCAGAGCTGTGTGTTGTTACGACCTCCCTTACACATTTAGGGGATAAGAGAAATAACGTGAATAATGGAAACTGATCACAAGTGGCTGGTGTGTGCCCTGACTTCCATGCTTCTGCCTCCCTGTGCTTTCCAGGCCCCAGAGACGAAGACGAGAAGCCTTCCGCGTCCGCTGCCGAGCAGACGGCTGCCCTTCAGGAGGTGGTGAGTCAGGATGTGCCTCTGGAGCCCGCCCTCCCGCCCCCTGCCCAGGACCCCCAGGTGGGACCGGCCGCAGAGCTGGACGCGGCGCGTAGCGATGCGAACGACGCGGAGGAGGAAGAGGAGGAGGAGGGGGAGGAGGGGGAGCTGGACGAGGAGGAGGCGGCGGCAGCTGGCGTGCCAGGCGGGAGCGCCGCGGGAGAGCTGGAGATGCGGTGTGACGAGAGCCCAGAGGATCTGTTAGAAGAGCCACGGACTGTTCCGCTGGGCGCTCTTGAAGACTCTCCGGAGGTAGCACCTGCCGTCAGAATTCCCAAAGCTAAAGAAGAGGCCAATGGTGACGTGTTTGAAACGTTTCTGTTCCCGTGTCAGCACTGCGAGAGGAAGTTCACGACCAAACAGGGGCTGGAGCGGCACATGCACATCCACATATCCACGGTAAACCACGCCTTCAAGTGCAAGTACTGCGGGAAGGCGTTCGGCACGCAGATCAACAGGCGGCGGCACGAGCGGCGCCACGAGGCGGGGCTGAAGCGGAAGCCCAGCCTGACGCTCCGGCCACCGGAGGCCCCAGCCGATGGCAGGGCGCCCGGGGACGGCGCTCCTCCGAAGGATGACGCGCAGCCTCCCAGTCTTGCGCAAGACTCTCTGACCTTGAATTCAGAGAAGGCTTCCCAAGACACGGTAAATTCTTCTGTTGTAGAAGAGAACGGAGAAGTTAAGGAGCTTCATCCGTGCCAATACTGTAAAAAGGTTTTTGGAACTCACACCAACATGAGGCGGCATCAGCGCAGGGTCCACGAGCGTCACCTGATTCCTAAAGGTGTGCGGCGAAAAGGGGGTCTCCTCGAAGAGCAGCAGCCCCCGGCAGAGCAGGCCCCGCCCGCCCAGAGTGTCTACGTACCCAGCACAGAGCCAGAGGAGGAAGGGGAGGCAGACGACGTGTACATCATGGATATTTCTAGCAATATCTCGGAAAATTTAAATTACTACATTGATGGTAAAATTCAGACCAGCTGCAGCACCAGTAACTGTGATGTTATTGAGATGGAATCCAGTTCGGCAGACTTGTATGGTATCAACTGTCTGCTCACTCCGGTTACAGTGGAAATAACTCAAAATATAAAGACCACACAGGTCCCTATAACAGATGATCTTCCGAAAGAGCCTTCCAGCAGCACGAACAGTGAGTCCAAGAAACGGAGGACTGCCAGTCCTCCTGTGTTGCCCAGAATTAAAGCCGAGACCGAGTCTGATGCCGTAGCACCTTCGTGTTCCTTGAGCCTGCCTCTCAGCATATCAACCACAGAGGCCGTTCCGTTCCACAAAGAGAAAAATGTGTATTTGTCATCGAAGCTCAAACAACTGCTTCAAACGCAGGAGAAACTGACTCCTCCTGCAGGGATTTCAGCCACTGAAATACCTAAATTAGGTCCTGTCTGTGTGTCCACGCCTGCGTCGATGCTCCCTGTGACCTCGAGCAGGTTTAAGAGGCGGACCAGCTCTCCCCCCAGCTCTCCACAGCACAGTCCTGCCCTTCGAGACTTTGGGAAGCCGGGCGATGGGAAAGCCATGTGGACTGAGGCAGTTCTGAGTTCCAAAAAGCCCAAATTAGAAAGTCATAGCAACTCACCAGCATGGAGTTTGTCTGGGAGAGATGAGAGAGAAACTGGGAGCCCTCCAGGCTTTGATGAATATAAAGTATCTAAAGAGTGGGCAGCTAGTTCTACTTTTAGCAACGTATGCAACCAGCAGCCACTGGATTTATCCAGTGGTGTAAAACAGAAGGCTGAGGGTACAGGCAAGGCTCCGGTCCAGTGGGAATCTGTGTTAGATCTCAGTGTGCATAGAAAGCCTAGTAGTGACTCTGAAGGCAAGGAATTCAAAGAAAACCATTCGGTGCAGCCAGCCTGCAGCGCTGCAAAGAAAAAGAAGCCAACCACCTGCATGCTACAGAAGGTCCTTCTCAACGAATACAATGGCGTCGACTTACCTGTAGAAAATGCTCCAGACGTGACCAGGAGCCCCAGTCCTTGTAAACCCCTAGATCCTCAGCCGGACCCTGACCTTGGTCCCGACTCTAGCTTACCTGCCCCTCCTGGCGAGTCTCCTCCTTCGTCACCTGCCCTGCAGACATCTTCCCTTTCTTCCGGGCAGCTGCCGCCTCTCTTGACCCCAACCAATCCCTCTTCCCCCCAGCCCTGTCCTCCTGTGTTAACTGTTGCCACCCCACCCCCTCCGCTGCTTCCCACTGTACCTCTTGCAGCCCCCTCTTCCGGGGCATCCCCTCATCCGTGTCCCTCTCCACTCTCGAACGCCACCGCACAGTCCCCACTTCCAATTCTTTCCCCAACGGTGTCTCCCTCGCCATCTCCCATTCCTTCCGTGGAGCCCCTCACGTCTGCTGCCTCACCGGGGCCTCCGACGCTCTCTTCGTCTTCCTCCTCATCTGCTTCGCCTTCGTTCTCTTCTTCGTCCTCCTCCTCTTCTCCTTCGCCACCTCCTCTCTCAGCAGTATCGTCTGTGGTTTCCTCTGGGGATAATCTGGAAGCCTCTCTGCCCATGATATCTTTTAAACAGGAGGAATTAGAGAATGAAGGTCCGAAAGCGAGGGAAGAATCCCAGTCTGCCACTGCGCGGGATATCGTTCAGGAGACATTCAACAAAAATTTTGTCTGCAACGTCTGTGAATCACCTTTCCTTTCCATTAAAGATCTAACCAAACATTTATCCATTCACGCTGAGGAATGGCCCTTCAAATGTGAATTTTGTGTGCAGCTCTTTAAGGCTAAAACTGATTTGTCAGAACATCGCTTTTTGCTTCATGGAGTTGGGAATATCTTTGTGTGTTCGGTTTGTAAAAAAGAATTTGCGTTTTTGTGCAACCTGCAGCAGCACCAGCGAGACCTCCACCCCGACACGGTGTGCACACACCGTGAGTTTGAAAGCGGCACCCTGAGGCCCCAGAACTTCACAGATCCCAGCAAGGCCCACGCAGAGCATATGCAGAGTTTGCCGGAAGATCCTTTAGAAACGTCTAAAGAAGAAGAGGAGCTGAACGATTCCTCAGAAGAGCTTTACACGACCATAAAGATAATGGCTTCTGGAATAAAGACGAAAGATCCAGATGTTCGATTGGGTCTCAATCAGCATTACCCAAGCTTTAAACCACCTCCATTTCAGTACCATCACCGCAACCCCCTAGGCATTGGTGTGACGGCCACAAATTTCACTACACACAATATCCCACAGACGTTTACTACCGCCATTCGCTGCACCAAGTGTGGGAAAGGTGTGGACAACATGCCTGAGCTGCACAAACACATCCTGGCATGTGCTTCCGCTAGCGACAAGAAGAGGTATACCCCGAAGAAAAATCCAGTCCCGCTGAAACAGACTGTGCAGCCCAAAAACGGTGTGGTGGTTTTGGACAGCTCTGGGAAGAATGCCTTCAGACGAATGGGACAGCCCAAAAGACTGAACTTTAGCGTTGAGCTCAGCAAAATGTCCTCAAATAAGCTCAAGTTAAATGCGTTGAAGAAAAAAAACCAGCTTGTCCAGAAAGCCATCCTTCAGAAAAACAAGTCTGCAAAGCAGAAAGCCGACCTAAAAAATGCTCCTGAGTCGTCCTCGCACATCTGCCCGTACTGCAACAGAGAGTTCACGTACATCGGGAGCCTGAACAAGCACGCCGCTTTCAGCTGTCCCAAGAAACCCCTTTCTCCTTCCAAGAGAAAAGCTTCCCATTCATCCAAGAAAGGAGGACACCCATCACCTGCAAGTAGTGACAGGAACAACGGCAGCAGCCACCGCAGACGGACAGCGGACGCAGAGATCAAAATGCAAAGCATGCAGGCGCCTTTGGGCAAGACCAGAGCTCGCAGCTCGGGCCCTGCACAGGTCCCACCGCCCTCCTCGTCCTTCAGGTCCAAGCAGAATGTTAAATTTGCAGCTTCGGTTAAGTCCAAAAAACCAAGCTCCTCCTTAAGGAACTTAAGCCCGATACGAATGGCCAAAATGACTCACAGCGACAGCAAGAAGCCCAAGGCTGCAGCCAGGAATCATGCAGCTCAGCTCTCGGGCAAGACGTCTCGGAGCCTGCATGTGAGGGCACAGAAAAGCAGAGCTGTCTTACAGAGCAAGTCGGCCTTGGCCAGTAAGAAGCGGACAGACAGGTTCAGTGTAAAATCTAGAGAACGAAGTGGGGGGCCGATCACCCGAAGCCTGCAGCTGGCAGCTGCCGCCGACCCGAGTGAGAACAGGAGGGAGGACGGCAGCGGCAAGCAGGAGCTGAAGGACTTCAGGTAAGCGAGGCTCCAGGGCCGGAGGAATTCAGAGCTCCAGAGCGAGGGGGAGGACAGTTGGAAGAAAACACTGTCCTTGCCCAATGGCTTCTCTTCCCTTTTCCTGCACGAATTTGACATAAGCATTTAAAGGAAATAGCTGTTGCTTAAGGTGTAGGCCGGTGTGCAGGAGGGTCAGTGCTTTGGCTACAAAGTGGTACAGTTTCTCTAATAGGGCCAGTTATGAATTGGATTTGAAGCCATGAAAAGCTCCCCAGAGCACCCTACTATGAAAAGGTGAAATTCTCTCAAACTTCCTTTATATCTTGGGTGGTATCCCAGTGTCACTGGTATTATTTTCTGATCATAGCTTACTTCTTATGTTAAGATGGATCATGGAGTTCATTAAAACCACAGTACAATCTGGTGTAATATTTGTGACTTAAGTGCAGTTCTAGCAGCTGAGACTGCTTTTTACCATTCATGCTTGCTTTTATTGTGTTTTAATTTTAAAAACTTGCCTCTTGGTTAAAATAAATCAAAACACAGCACTCTATTCCTTTTAAAAATGCCATGTGTCCTCCCACTTGCTCCTGTTCTCAGGCATAGGGTGGTAAACAGCCAGATTCCCACGGGCGGGAGGAGGAGAGAGTGCCTGCCGAAGGGCCAGAGCATGGTTCTTTCAGGTGCGGGTGGGGACGAAGGGCAGGTCACCCCGCTTGTCAGTGCCTTTGTTTCCCCGGCGTGATGCCAGAGCCCGTCTTAGCTCAGCTCTGAGGTGGTCCCACTGTTTATCCTGTGTTCTTCCTATATTAAGAACCGTTCTTGGCGACCGGTGAAAACATAGGGCAGGAGTTAAGTTTGCTCCATTGACTTCTCAGACTTCCGGAGTTAGTTCAAACGTGAGTGGAGTGCACTCTTGGTATCCTGTGGTTTCCTGAATGATGCCTACAGGTTCATCTCAGGTGAAAGTATTCATCATCAGCTAGAATTTCTGCACAGTATTTTAAAATCCTGTCCTTTCAGAGTGAGCTGCAGGACTCTAGGCTCTTGGCTATAACTTCCAGTGTCTCAGAATTCTTTGGTGTTTTAAGCAAATAGAATCAGAGTTAACTGGGAGGTGACTGCCGTTTGGAAAGGTCACGAGGGCTCAGAGATGCTGTTTATCACTGCGCATTCGATGAGGCAGAGTTCTCGGTGCTGGTGCGCCATAAGTCATGGCTGAAGATGGAGACGAGAATCATTAGCCAAGGGTTGATTGGAATGATTGACTGTAGGAATAAAGGATCAGACTTTTTTTAAAGCTACTTCATAAAAATACTAAGTAACCAGTTACGGTAGACCTTACTGACATACGTGTATACAGCGTCTTGGAGCTTAGTTAGTCCTGGTGAAAGTAAACACCTGTTTATCAGCTGTCCAGACTTCCTGCCTGTAGCAGTTTCACTGTGTACCTCCTTGTGCTCAGTCTGTTCGGGAAGTTCCAGAACAACAGGACATTCTTGGACTGTCCTTTTCAAGGTTAAACCACCCAGAACATGCCGTCATTTTCATGGACTGTACTAAAAAACGTTTCCCAGGTGGTTGATGCTTTAGAATGTATATGTGTATTCTCCTTTGTTTCCGATAGAATCTGAAAGAATCACTTATTTTGTACTGGATCCCATTTATACAGTTCAAGGGTAAAGTTGATAAGAAAAAATTAACGTACTATAAAGGAAAACTCTCTGAGTGAAGTTCATCCAGGGCTTTTGAAGAACCCTTAAGACTGCAAAGGACTGAAGTGCCTAATAAAATTGTGTCTCTATTCTTTGCTCCACTTAGTTTTAATTATTTTGCTTTGTTTGAAAGTTAACGTTGCTCGAATGAAATTTGGCCTGAAAGGAAACAAGGAACGAACAGTTCAGAAGACACGGGTATTATTCTGACTGTAGATGGTAGCAGCAGGCTTCCGTGACCATAAACTTGGGAAGATTTTTGGGAATTACAGAATGAGCGTTCAGGGGCATCATATTTGGATCATCTGGGCAGAAGAGTGGGCGATTCTTCAGAGAGTTCTTAGTACCTTGTAGTGAATTTGGTATAAAGCCGGGATCCTAGGCGCAGGCCTGGGGATGTGATGGTCCATCGGTGTCAGCCCAGGGCTCTTAGTGGAGGCTTCGTCCTTTTCCACGTTTGTTGTACTGCACTGGCAAGGAGTTGCTCTAACTAGTCTTCTTCCCTTTTCAGTATATTTCTATTTGTAAATTTTATTCAGGGGTGATTTCGTAGCACAGGTTTGGAAATACCCACTTTCACTCTGGTTTTCAGTGATTTCGCTGTCCTTGCTCCATTGCATGTTCGAGGACTTACCCCGGGCCTGGCAGCGCACCCTTTCCCCGTGTGTTTGATCATAACTGTGATTAAGGGCTAGTCCTCGGCACTCAGACGTTTTACATTCAAATGCCAGTTTAGGATTCCACAGATTTTCAAGTATACACTTGCAGTCAGCCATGAGAACGACGTCAGTTTTCCATTCTACACCGAGAGCTCAGCAGAATTTGCCGTTTGGTCATTTCCTGTAGCACAAGCCATTGTGCCAATCCGGGTGTGAAAAAGGCGTGTGCTCCAAATCCTTTTCTTAGGACAAAGCCGCAGAGACATACCACCGACTAGATTCTCCTGTTACAGCTCTTAATCCAGCGAACGCTGTGTCGGGCTCACCTTCCGCGGGTCGGGTTGGAGCCCACCTGTGGCTTGTCGGTGGGACTGCATTTAGAGCTGGTGGCTGAGGGCTCACTTCCACGGACTGTAAGACAGAAAGATAAGGAAAGAGGTACATTTTCTACTCCCTTCTTACCCATCTTTGCTCTTTGTAAATCCCAAGGCATTTTTACATTCTTCAGCGCTGCTTCTCCAGCAGCTTTTCTTGTTGTTGTTGTTTAATACTGTGTTCCCATTGCAGCCAGTTAAGGACACGTAAATAAGTGATGGAGAAGCAGAACGAAATTCCAGACCAAGCTTTTCCATTTACCGTGAAATGGGCTAAAAAAACCAAAATGGTGCTGATTTCTCCCATACCATCTCCGCCACATCACTCCAAGGAGACTGTCTGCGTCCCTCTCAGCATGTCTCTTTTGCGCGGGACACCCACGTTCCCACACACCTTCCGAGTCATCCTGTTGCTGTCTTAACATTCGTCCCATGGTCTTCCCACCTTTTCTTTACCGTGGTCAGTTCATACAAGGTTGTGTTATGTTGTCGTTTATCTTCAGTTTTCTTATTTTCTAGGAACTTCCTGTAGAAAAGCCCCCCAAACAAAACAAACCTTAATTGACTAAATAAAGATAATGCATGCTCAACTTAGGATAAGCACTACGGCAAAGCGTACGAAATCTACCAAGCTTGCAAGACCAGTTGAAGCTGACTCAGAAACCCCAACACACAGCCGATTGCCAGTGAGTGGGCTTCTTGTTGCCCTGGTTAGAGTCAGGCATCCGCTTCTTCGCTGGCGCCCAACACACGTGTTGGGCTCACAGGCGATTAAGATGCACAGAGGAGGGTGCTATAGGACAGGCTAGCTGACCTGGCCCCTCATCACAGGACTGGTAACTCAGACCTGAGCGTGGCCCTGGCTTTTGGCACAGAGCAGAGAAAGGAATGAGTTGAACCTAATCTTGCAAAGCAAGTTCTCTGTTTTATCGGTAGTTTGTTGTAGATTTCAGGGATGACGGATTCTGATGCACTCGTTTTATAATGTTTTGGTCACACCAGCTCTTGATGCCTTTCCTTTAAATGAATTGTAGACAGAGGCATTTAGCTTCTTTCTTAGCCTGATTCTTTTTGTTGTTGCTGTTGTTGTTGTGTTATCACAAGCCGATTGCCAGCATAATGGAGAGGAAACCAGATTGGATATGGACTCTTTTTTATGCCTCTTCCAGTGTCATGTTTATATATCCAGATGGACATTATCCTCTCAGATTATTATCTGGCACTAATTTATAACTGTTGTATTATCGGAGACGGTAGCAATATTATCAGTGCCCAGGATACATCACAGGCCTGTGTAGATGTATGTCTACACCTAAGGGTAAATGAATTCACTTATCAGGTTTTACACATCAGTCTCTAATATAGAGATTTAAACAGCCCAACGGATTGGCCTATTTCTGAGTATACAAGTGTCATTTCTCCACGCATTATTATATGCCTTCCCTCTAATTAATGACGGAGTTGGTGGACAATGGCTAAGTTTTATTCGTGTTGTTTTTTTTTGTTGTTGTTGTTGTTCTCAACTTTAAAAGTAATCTACCTCTTAAAATTTGTAGTTTAATACTTGTTTGGTGAATTTGTGCCACTTTAACCCTTTCACTATCATTCCCATTTTGTTACATTTCTGTTATGGGGACTTTATGTTGAAATATTGTATAAAGCATTTGTAGCAGTTTAAAAATAAAATATTTAAAATTATTTAAATTGTTTTGGACGCTTCAATTGTATTATATGTGATTTACATTTTGTTTGAGTTGTTAATCTGGAGAGTGTTCTTGTATTGAAGTTTGCTGTTAGTAATTTTATTGTTTCTTGTTGCAGAGTGATATAAAAGACTATTCTAATGAAAACATTAAAATTTACAAATTGACATACAAAAGGGGTTGTCCGTTGATTTTAACCAACGTAGCCTTGAGAGAGAGAGAGAGGTTAATTATAGACAAGTTAAGAGTGGTGTTTGCTATTTTTCCCCTTCCAGCATGAAATAAATCATTTGAGCTTGTCAGATGTACAGAAAGTTTTCTTATGCTGTTGCTAGCAAGCACTTACTGACGGGGGAATTCAAATGATGCATTTTATATCATTGTAACCAATAAAAAACTTTCTAAAAGCTGTGGAAGGACTGTATTTTGTACATCATTGGGAGCAGTTAAGGGGGAAAATGAAGGTGCGTGTGGGAGGGGTGCTCACAGGCTGCATCTCTAAAGTGCAGTTGTCGGGCCCCACGGCCGACCTCTTCCCACTTGTTTCTGTTTGGCATTGATTGAATATTTGTGAATTCACATCGCTTCCATACCACCTAGAGAGTAGACATGCAGTTGGACGGTGGTGCTAAGAAGTGCGTGGAGAACTTACTTTGGTAAGAGTGAAATAATTTCCTGTATGGGGTGTCAGTTTCCTCTGTGCTTGTGACCAGTTCGCTCTGGTCTGGAGGTTTTTATATTTGTGGCTCCCCTGAAGAAGGAAACAAAGTTGTTGTAACATTTGTATTAGGTTGATATGGAATTGCTGTTTGTTTGTTTGTGTTTTTAAAGATTAAAAATGGCTGAAACAAGCAGCTTATTCATAAAGTCCTACGTGGGACCACTTGTCCTCATTTTTTTTCTCCGCCTGTGTCCTTCCTGCTCGGAACGGTGGTGAAGCTGAAGGTGCGGTCAGCCTCCCTCAGCGAGATGTGTTCACACTTGTGGCTTACGGATTCCTACCTTAGGAAACCCCAGAAGGGTTGTGGGCAGGTGTATGGGAGGAAGAGGCAGAGGTACGGAGCGGCTCTCAGCGTTAGCTGTGTAAATGTTCTAGAAACTGAGCGCTGGGCACGCACAGCACCCGGGGAGGAGCCGGACGCTGTGAGCTGGAAAGGGCGCTGCTCTGGGAACCAGGGACACCTGTCCCTCCAGGGCTCTAACAGGCTCCTCCTCCGTCCCTGCCTCGCTGGCTTAGCCTCGGGTAGGTATTTTGCCTCAAGGTTGTTAGTTCCTGGTCTGCCCAAAGTGGGGAGTGGACAAGGTGGTCCCGAGTTTTCCTTCTAGCCGGAAGCCTTCTTCCCAGGCTGCGGACGCTGACATTTCCTCGGGTCTGAAAGAGCAGGGTGAGGTCTGTTGTGTCACCCCCGTTCTTACAGCAGGGCCTGGATGTGGCAGCACCCACATACTCAGTTGAGGAGTCCCCAAGCAGATGGTCAGCTCCCTCTCGACAGGAATGAGCTGCCCCAGTTTGGTTGCTTTACTCTTCACAGAGTTAAACATTTTGAAAAATTTAGAAAGCTCGTAACTAAAGCCTTGTGTCCCTGCAGCTAACACTTTGAAAGATCTGTCAGTGTCTCTAGGCTGGCTGTTTTAATTTGGATGTTACAGGTACTTTCTAGCAAAATGTTTTACAAAATCACATTAATTTATCGAGCACCTACTGAGGTGATTAGGTTACATCAGTGGACCAGAATCCCAGCCTTTGTGAAGCTTATATTTGCGTGGTGCCTTTTTTTTTTTAAACACTTCATATCCAAAACCTCCCTCACTCTGTCACAGTTCTCCCAAGTCTGGGTGGTCAAGAAGGGGCTTCTACCTTAATATTTGAGGGCAGATATCTAGATAACTGCTGACGTTTAATACTTACGTTAAAGCGACTCTTCTAAAATTATATCTCAATGCGTTCGATATTTGATTTCTTGTCGATTTTGATTTGATATCAGGCCTCACTTTGAATCGATTGGCTTATATCCTTTAAGTACGGGGGGGGGTGAGGAAAAGGGTAACTCGGATATAAAGGCCACGTATAAAGTCCAAAAACCAGGCCGATGGTTAAGGAAAACGGTTTGCCATCTCTGTCATTTTTTGGACACCTAAAGTATCCCCACACCCACCCCAGGTAATGTCATCGCACACGGAAGAACTTCAGAATTTATGTGGGATAAATCATAACGAATGTGTGTAGCTCTTAATTGCTGAAGGACTTGAGTGTTCTCATTTGCGCCTCAAGTGCCTCGACATTTACAGTCGCCCTGCTGTAGGATTAAAAGAAAGAAGAAGATCCAGATTGGTGAGAAGGGTGACATCCAAATTACCACTGAAATTCTTTACAGACTGAAATATCAAAAAAAAAAAAAAAAAGTTGAGAGGAACAAAACTTGAGGTTCGAGTGGGTGTGATGTCGGGAAAATGTGGAGCTGCTCATTGGCCGATCCCTTCCGTCAGATGCCTGGAGTCCTGTTTGGTACCACCCAAGGGCCCACCTGGACCCCTGCTCCACCCGGCCCAGGCCACACCGGGCCCTTCGGTTCTCCCACTGCCCTCCCTCGTGCTGCTTCCTCTCCAAGAGGTGTTGAAACTATCTGTTAAGCTCTGGGGGGAACCTGACATAGCCTTCGGGTGCTTTCCGTGTGCGAGGTACTGTGCAAAGCATTTTTCAAACTTGATGACAACCCCCTGAGGCTGGTATCATTTACAGATGGGGAAACAGACCCCGGGGGGAAACGAGTTTTGTTCAGAGGTCACACAGTTCTCGAGTGGAAGGCTGGGATTTGAACTGCCTCCAAGCTGTACCGTCCTATTGATCATTTTTGTAGTTTCTTTTTTGAAAGCTTCATTTCCTCTCGATGTAGGATACAGGCCTTGATATCTTCTCTAGTGAGGGCTTTCCCGGCATTGGTGAACAAGTAGAATCATCCCTTCTCTGTAAGGCTTCTTCCTGATGCAGCAGGACTGTTGATTAGTGTGGAGCTGCCTGGGAACGTTCACGTCTAGTTCACTCTTTTAACTGTGGGACATGCTTCTACCTCCATCATAGACCTTTCAGGTTCAACTGGCTTTGTAGACCAGTCTGATTAGTCAACAAAACGCTGTTTAATAGAAATCAAGCGCATGATAATAATATGCTTTGATTCTGGAAGTGTTGGTCGCCAGGAGTATCCTCAGATGTGACTTAAGAACCTTGACCTGTTGGGCCAAAACCAAAGTCTGTCGGGGCTTGCCCTGCCACCTTGGCACATAGTCCATTGCGTGCAGAATGGAAGGTTAGGTTTCTGCCAAAAGTGAAGTTACTTGTAAAGTATAGGATTAGAGCCTGGAGGGTGCGTGTAGGTTTTATTTACTTTCTGGATGAAGAATAAGAATTGGAAAAACCATCGTGACACTGCGTTAAATTATTAGCCGTTGCAAAAGTTACCTTCAGTCATGAGCCATTAAAAGGGACTTGGATACACTTACTAGAGTAAACTTGCCGAACCATTGGGGTGATAGGATTTGTATGAGCTTCTGTTTTCTGCCTCACTTGGACCAGCTGGATTCCTTTTCCACTGTCTCTTATAGAGAGCGAGCTGAAATTCAGGTGGGTGGTTCAGAGAACATAAGCCTTTAATGGAAGAAGTTTGTGCCTAAGTGTGCCTTCCCGTGTCCAGCTTATAATCCACAGCAGGAAGCCAGACAACAGACGGTTTTGAAGATTCCTTGATAGGCGCGCCCCGAGTTACTCAGTGGGGTGTTAACTTCAGTCATGACAGAAAGCTACAGGCAGAATTTAAAGTATTGGTTTAGGTCCTGAATCAGAACGTATTTAAGCTGAGAACATTTCCATATCAGTGTGTAGATAGGAGCCTACTGCATAATACGGAGTTCTGCTTGGATGACTGCTGAGTCTTACCATGAAATCTAGATATAAATTTTAAATAGAAAACATTTTTTAAAAGACCTACAATCTGTTTCGCAGGTAAGTTAATAATAGAAGGGGATTTAGGCCTTAGGATACAATTGTGGCAGTTTTAATTTTTTAAGTTAAAGTAGAATTTCAGTTTAAAATTGCATTTGTTTTAGTATTTAATACTTGCCAAAAACACAACATTTTAATACTCTCTATTGGAATGAAGTTATTTAAAACTCATATGGATTTGATTTTCCTTGCAGTAACATTCTCTTCTCACTTGCTTTTTATAATCACATCCAATCCTTGCCAGCCCAGCTCTAGTTGAGGCACATTTTCAGATGGCTTCTATTTCCAAGCTATTATTGGACCTGTGAATTCAGGGACATTCTCCTGTAGTGATTCAGTCGGTCAGCCATTCAGAAAACATCTTTAATGATCAGCCTGGATCATGAAGGTGTTGGTCTGTAGATCTGATGGACTCTGTCCTGTGTACGAGGGTGTTCAGAGGACCTTGGGGTGTAGCTGGCCATCACGGAGGAGCTGAGGGTGCTCCTGGCTGTTCCTACCCATCGGGCACTAACTCCTCGGGAGCTCTCCCACCACTTGAGGGAGAGCAGTTGTCCCCATGTACAGACAAATTGACCGAGTCTGAGAGAGGCCACGGCACCTGCATTATGTCCCACAGCTGTAAATGGGGACCCCAAACCCGGCCATCTGACTCCAGAGCCATGCTCTTTGCTGCCATGTGAAACAACCTAATTCACCGTGCCCTTGGGTTTGACGTAGTTCCCGTGTCCCCCAGGTGATCAGTGCTGATGTCATCACCCACAACGGGGTTCTGCTGTAGAGAGGTTGGGTAGCATACTGGGAACAAACACTGGCCTTGAACTCCTAGCCACCTGAGTTTTAATTCCCTGGGTTCCGAACGTTTGTGACTGAGGGGTGGGGCACGCTGCTGGCTGGGCCCCAGGCTTCTGGTTATGTGAGCGGTCGGGCTAGAGGAGGGCACGTGTATTCCCAGTGAGAACTCAGGAGGTGATGCCTGTGGTGGCGGTGTGGTGACGATCAGTGACCACTGTCTAGTGACCAGGGCTCGGGTCTCACAGTGATAGCGCCGGGGAGGCCCCGCTGAGGAAACCGACAGGGTGTGGTAACCGTCCCCGGTGGAAAGAGCCAGAGCATGGATGGTGGTGATCGCTGAGGAACTTCTGGAAGAGGCTGCAGAAGAAACTGCTCATGTGTTCAGAGGCCCAGAAGGAAAAAAAAGATTCCTTCATGGAAAATGACAAACCTCGGTTTATGTTAGTTTTAGAGAATGGTGGTTACTGTCTTTGGGGAGAATAGAGCTTTTTTCAGAATTTTAGAAACACTCCCAAAGGCTTCCAGGATGGTCTTAGCCCTCCGTCTGGGCCCAGGCAAAGTGAATGAGCCTGGGGCACCTGAGGGTGCCTGGCCTCCCGGGAACCCCTCAGGGTTTTGCTGTGACTTCATTTCGGGCATTGGGATGTAGGTAAGGGCACTGATGGGCCCTACACCCGGAGCCGCTGATTACCTGTCCATCCCGACCATCCGATGGGAAGGACTGCCCTTGTTCGTCCCTCTGCATCTCCTCACTCTGCTCTCCTGTTCCTGGAGGGACTTCACTCATCCGTACGTTCTGTTCTCGACTTGTTAGGGAGGTTTATTAAATGTCCCCCTCCTAGAATGAAAGTTCTCCCTGGGCGGGAACTTTGTTTTGTTCACTGCTGCGTTTCCAACATCTCCCACGGTGCCTGCCATGTAGTAGCCGCTCAGTAAATAACTTGCTGAATAAAATACTTGAATCCTGGCTCTACCACTTATTAGCTTTGTAATGTTGGGCAAGTTACTTAACCTTTCCGAGCCACGGCTTTCCTTTCTGTAAATGGCAATAACAGTCTATCTGACCAGGAAGGACGGTCGTGAAGACTGCAGATACGCCTGCCCTAGGATGTGCTGCTGTTACTATTGAGAGGCGTCCTCCTGAGCCGCAGCGTGAATCTGACTGACAGTTACGTCTGCTGCTCAGAGCTGACTTTTGCCACGTATGAGATTTCGTGGTCGCACAGATAACAGTGGCCGGAACCTTGCTTCATCGTCTCTTGCCTCCGCCCAGAGAGGAGGGGCTCAAGCATCCCCAAGTCCTGGTTCTGCTGCCAGTGACCCCAGGGCCCTTTGCTGTGTTGCTGCCAGTGACCCCAGGGCCCTTTGCTGTGTTTCAGCCAGGCCTGTGCTGTTCATATGCCGACCGTAGCGCTCCCTTTCTCCCATCAGATGAGAATGAGCCATAGAACAGGAGATCATTTTTCAAATCACAGCGAGAAAAAGAGATGATGATTATTCTGCCGTCTTTCCATATAACTTTGTTTCCCTTGGTTTTGAATTTCAGAGTCAAGATACAAATTTTTAAAGCTAGGTTCAAAAGAAGACACTTCCTTAGCTCTATGAAACCATGACCACTTAAACAAGGGACCCCGGTTCATTGAAATAATCGTATAAGAATGGTCACTGATGTTTTAAAGCGCTTACTAGCCACAGTTTTCAGGGCTTTACACATACTGCCCCATTTAATCATTGCAGCAGCCCTATGAAATAAAATACTTTTATGTTCTCCCGTTTTACATACGGGGAAAGTGCAGCACAGAGGTTAAGGAATTGGCTTGAGGTCATAGCTAGGAAAAGGGGAGCCCGGAAATGAGTCCAGCAGTCTGGCTCCATTTCTGAATTGGGAGTCTCTCCTGCCCCTCACCCACAGATCTGGGAGTGAGTTCATGCCTGGTTCACCACCTTTAAGGAGCGGGGAGACGTGGCCTGTTAGTACGTAGTTGCCCGGGGAAGCACCAGCTAATCCGAAGGAATCAAAACATGCTGGAGGTGAACACAGGTCTTGGTCCTTCCTGGTCGAGTCCAGTTTGTAAGTTCTTGGGAGACCACAGGAATGGTTTCAGCCAGGCCGGTGTGCTCACGTACCAGCTTTGTTAGGAAGGGAGCAGATCCAGGTACTGACTCATCCAGAGCATTAAACCTTGTTCCCTGGTGTGAACTTTTTTCTTTTTTTTTTCTGTTTTCATAACAGTCTTTCCAAGCCATGGTTGGCAAGTCGGTTTCCATTTGTGCAAGGGGAGCAGCTGCCTGGGGGTGCTGTGAGCTGGATTCCCAGGCGGGGTCCCCTTCAGGAATACAGGGCGGGCCGAGTGCCCGGGGTCCGCCTTGGACGCGGGAAGGGCAATGGCTCTGTTGCACAGGCGTTTGCTGTCTGAGGTCTAACGTATCTGCTACTTCCCTTGCTTTTAAAAAGTACACGGGACATAATTTCACCTTTCCTGGAAGGCTCAAGGTGACCGTCAGTTCATACTTTGTTGTGGCGAAGCGACACCCTCGGAGTTCAGGCATACAGGATCCAGAAGCTTGAGATGTGGCTTAAGTATTTTTGGAGAAGGATGTACTTCTCACCATCTCCTTTTTCATCTATTATTTATGGATACTGTCTGTACTCCCTGGCAGCCTTCTGATAGGCTTCTGATAATCGTCTGTGAGCTAGGAAGCCAGGGAGGGGTCCTATTGATGGGATACATAAGTAAAGAAGCGCTAGGGCCTGAGAACACCCGGGGACCTCCCTTGTAAGCAAAGTGCACTGCAGAGAGGGGCGAGTTCAGTGTAACACACATGTATAGACTGCTCGCTTGCCTTTAAGCTCCCAAAGCAAATGTTCTACGTGTGGAGAGAATAAAAGGAAAGTTTGGGTGATGATGCACACAGTTACTTCCTCAGCAAAGGTTTGTCGCCCGGGGGAAGCACCTTAATTCTGAAATAGAATAGCCTGCTTCGCTTTCCCAGATACCTCTGTCCTGTAATCTGTATTTGGGATGAATATTTTATTTGGTGCTAAGTGCTCAAAAGTGGTTAAATCTGTAAGGATATGCCTGGAGGTTTGTTCCATCCCAGTACTTGCCTCCCAGGCTGCTGGACCTGCTCGTGGATTGGATTTTCCCCTTTCGTTCACAGTATTCCTCCAGAACTTTTTTAGAATTTCTCTGGCAGCCAACGCATAGCTTATAGGTGTTTTATCCTCGTATCTTCTTCATTCACGTTTAGGCTCCTTTGAATGAATTTTACGAGTGAGTCTGGTGAGAAGTCTGTGTTAACTTCGCCTTCACGCACGAGCCTCTTTGGATGCACCTAAATAAATTGGTGTCAGATACTATAATTGACATGTAGACTCCGATACGTTCTTATGTCCTTAAAACTAAAAAATTACAGATACAGCCCATTGGTGCCAGCCAGCAGCAGGTGTTGTATTAAGGTGATGTCCTGAATCATGTTGGGCAGGTGCTCAGAGGGGAGAGTAGTTTGCTGGTCCAGTAGGTATTGTTAATTTCAGGCCAAGGAAGTACATTTCCTGTCTGTGTTCCCAGGTGTGTGAAGGGACCCTAGTTTGGATTATCTCCCCAGGATGTTAGTGGACCACCTACATCAAAAAACCACCTGGGAGCCTTCTTAAGAATTTCAGACCTACTAAACCATCACCTCTGGGAGTGGGTCTCTGAAATCTTCATTTTTATTAGCTTCTCCAATGAGTCTTACCCAGACTTCAGAGTTCCCTTATGGTTCTTATAAAGGGGGAAAAAAAATGACATGGTGTCACCACATACCATCATTTTTATTTGCTTCCGGTCTTCATTTTAAATTATTTTCCTTTGCTTATTAACAGTCTCTTTCATATACTCATAACATTTTTTCAGTTCTCAGTACACTTCGCTTGTATATCACCATGCTGTGACAGATGAGCCAGGGTCGCTCAAGAGTTAGGGTCACTTCTGAGTGTCAGAGCCAAGGTGGACTTGAGGGTTCCCTGCCTTGCATTGTTGCTCTTTGTGTATCTTTTTGAGGGGAATATATGACCTTAGGTCATTCACTAGGACAAGCCTGGTTATCGCACAGTGCCCTGTTGGTGTGTGTTCACTCTACCCCAGCACCTAGCACACAGTAGGTACTTAGTATCTGTGGAATAAAAAGAAAGGAAGAAACCTCTGGGAATAATGGAGCCAAAGCCACCACTCCACTTCAGTGACCTCTCATCTGATCCCACCTTACGACTTTAGGGCTTAAAATGTGTATTTGGGGAGCAATTAACTGTTAGCAGCTGAATAGAGAGCATCACTTGGATAAGTAAATGATCAATTAAGATCAGGTTGAAAGAAAAGACTCGGTTATTTGGTGGATAGTTAATTACAATTGGTCTTAAAGGGTTGCTGCCTGGGGGCACGGTCCTCAAGGTTAAGAATGTGTAGTGAAAGCCCGTCAAAGGGAATTGTGCGCTACAGCTCGTTAACCAAAGGTATTGGTGAAATTATATCCCCACACCTCCCGCCCCCTGCCCGGTCTACACCGGTGCACACACAGCCTGTCTGCGATTATAACCGAGCATCCTGAATTTCGTGAGGTAGGACAATCCAGATACTCCTTCACATTTTTAAATCCTTTCCCCCAGTTTTTGGCTCTGAAAATAGGGGTCATCCTCTGTCTCTAGCTTTACTTCCTGACATCTACTAAGGAGTCCTCTCTCGTAGAGCCTCCCACATACATGGCCGTGGATGGCTTCCCTTCCGTGTTTTTTTAATTTTTGCTCAAAATGAGGAACGCCTCCCCCTTAGAGCCTAAATGCTGATTGATTTCACGATGCCACACGCACTTGACTGGGCTGTGCCGAACAAGGCTGTTGCCCAAACTGGACTCATGGCGCATCTCACTCACCTGGGCGGTTTCTCCATCGCGCCCATGAGTCAGAGCCGCTGCGTAATGGGATCCAGCCGACGGAGTCAAAGGGCCACATGCAAGCATTTGATGAAGGAAACAGAGGTCTCCCATTTACACATTCACCCAACCATCAAGTCCGCGTGTTCACCATGGCCTAAGGAGTAATTGGCGTGAGAGCGTTTTGCAGAGGACGGGGCCTGGGAGGGTGGGGTGGTACCAGAAATCTTTCTGAACTGTTGTTAGAATACCAACTGTGGATAAAATGAAATACAGTCGAGGCTCAGTTGATTTTCGTTTAACCAACCTGCCATGTTCATGGATGCCCCTCACTCCCCCAGTGACACAGGGAATACCCGTGCCCTTCGGTGCCCTGTAGTAAAGTGAAATGCAGCCAAAAGTCAGCTGTATTTGTTCCCAAACCTGTTTATGACACTGTTTTAATAACGTTGAATAATAATGTTAACGTAACCATGTTTATAATAAACATAATAACAAATATGCCAGTATTTATTATTGTACGTGTATGAGTTCATTAAATATCCAAACTGATGAAATGTGAACAGAGTTGTTTACGAAGAACAAGTTGAATGTGTAGAAAGGCTTACAGTAATTTACTTAAAAACTGCTGTCCAGTTAGGTGGGGGTGAGAAACAATGAAAAATTCACATAAAGACATAGGAGCATTTTGCATTTACATCGCTCTTAAAAATTTAAGTTCTTGCCCCACTTGAAACAATAAGTGGAAAACAATAACTAGATGATGCATTCTGGGTGTGATTTAGTCAAGAAAGACTGTAGACCTTGACCCTTCCTTCCTTCATTTATTCATCCGTACACTCACCGTGGGACCAGCGCCTGCCGTCACGTGCCAGGCACTGTTCCGGGAGGATGTAGCAAGTGAGCAAAACCGACACGATTCCCCACCCTCATGGACCTCACATCCTAGTGGGGGGAGACTGACAATGAACAAGCAAGTAGCTATATGGAATGTCAGATGGTGAATGCTGTGGAGAGAAGTAAAACAGGGAAGGGGGAGTAGAGACTACGAACGTGAAAATGGGGGCTACCATGTAAATGTAGCCTGACTGTAAAGGGGCTATATATAGAGAGAGAGAGAGAAATGGGGGTGGTGGGGAAGGGAGAGGGGAAGCAACCCTGTGGACACAGGGGATGAAAACACTTAGAGGGAATGGCAAGTGCAAAGGTCCTGAGGTCGACACATCCGTGGTGTGCTCAGGGGAGCCAGGCCGGGGAGAGAACTAGGAGATGAGGTCAGGGAGGTGACGAGGGGCCAATTTATATTGGCACTTGCAGCCCTTGGGAAGACTTGGCTTTTATCCTGAGTGAGTGCGATTCATTGCAGGGTTTTGAGGGGCGGAGTAATACGGTATGACTTGCCTTTTAAAAGAATCACTCTGGCTGATGTGTTAAGAATAGGCTGAACGGGCCCAAGAATAGAAATACAGACTAGGAGGTGAGCACAGTAAACCAGGTGAGAAATGATGGTGGTTGGACTGGAGCGTAGCAGTGGGGCTGGTGAGCAGCAGCGGAACTCTGGATGTGTTTTGAGGGCAGAGCCACAAGATTTGCTGAGGACTGGATGAAAGAGAGAAATCGAGGATGATGACATGTTTCTGCCTCCTCGCCCAGATGGATGGAGTTGCCATTCAGTGATGAGGTGATGGAACCAGTTTGTGGGGTACGTGTGTGCTGAATTCAGTTTGGGGGCGTGTTACGCTTGAGCTGCCATTAGACACTCATGGGGAGGGTAGTTGAATACACAGGTTTGAGTTTCAGAGGAAGGGACCCAGGGGGAAATGTAAATTTGGGAGTCCTCAGAGTACACATGATACTGAAAACCATGAGGTTGGCCTCCCCAAGGGAGTGAGTGCAGCTGAAGAGAAGCAGCCCAAGAATTGAGGCTGGGGGAGCTCTAGTGTGAGAGGCTGGAGAGATTTGGAAGAGCCTTGGCAGTGTCCTGGGCTGAGGTGTGAATGGCACAGCTGTGACATGGGATGGAGGAGACCTTCGTGGGCTGAAGGCTCCTCCCCTGGACTTGAGTAGGCACTCTGTGCTTTGCAGTTCTAAGTAGCTTTCCTCTTCACCATTTTGGGGTCTGTAGCGCTGCTGGAAATGGCCCCCTTGACTTGTCCAGGTAGACACATCACAATCATCCCCGACTTTGCTTCCACTCCTCCAGGTGGTGGGCTGTTTCCACCTGAAAAACCATCTGCGGCAAGCCAAGGAGACCCCATGAAAATGCAAGGCTGTTCCTCAGCTGTTCCCAAACTCTCAGACCAGCTTCCTGGAACAAGTAAGAGACCCCGTGTAACCAGATCTGTTGTTCACGGTTCAGATAAAGGCCTGAGGCAGAGACTCGATGAACTCTTACCCCAGTCCTGTTCCCACTTGCAAACTCCCCAAATCCCCTTGTGTATAACTTGCCTTGAGACTCAGGCACAGCAAAGAGGGCGGGAGAGATTTGGGGGTGAGGGTAGGTGGTAACAATGCCTTCTCCATCCCCGAGGAGTGGCCTTCAGAGACAGAAATGACCCCTTCTAGAAATCCTGTCTCTTTTCTTTCTGGGGGTAAAGTAAGTTACACGTTCTGTGCTTTCTTTTCCTTCCCGTCCCTCCCACCCCCAAATAAGTAAAGCAAAGGACAACATGGTAAAGTGAAGCCAATCCCAAAATGTGTTCCATATGTTCCACAGAACACGAACGCGCGCGCGCGCACACACACACACACACACACACACACACACACACACACACTGTTTACACGGTGTTTCTGCGGGCAAGTCCCTTATTCTGAGCTCTGGTAGCCTGTTTTTCTTCCTTCCTGCTAATCACACTTTGTAATTTTGTATTTATTTATGTATTATGCAGGTAGCTGCCTTCCCCTTCTAGAACACACGCCCCAGTGTTCTAGAGACCAGATCTGTTTGCTTCACTGCTATATCCCCAGTGCCTAGCACGGGGTCAGGTGTATAACAGGTGCTTGGTGTACTGATAATCACGGGAATGCCCGGTCTTGTTTAGCATGTGGACAGGAAGGCTGACTCACCTTAATAGGCCGGAGGACACCTCTCCCTGTCGGCACATGACGCCACGTGTATGTGTACAGAGTTGGAAATCTGGCTCCCAATCTGATGAGCATTCTCGCTAAATCAGATTCAGGACACGTTGCTTCATATGGCTGATCTTAGAACTTTTCTGTCCAAAAAGACTAAATTACAAAAACAAAAGCTTCTGGGTGCTTAAAGGGCCCCCCCTGAGGCTCAGCACAGCCCACGCCATCCCCTTGCAGAATTGTCATTGTGCCTTCAGAGATCACGTCTGTCGGCACGCCGCTGTACCCCACGGTACCTGGCACAGAGCAGTCGGTCAATACACTGTTATCAGATACATGGGGTAAATGACAGCCTGTGTCCTCTTCCTGGGAATTTACACTGCCTGTGGGCACATGAAACTCTCAGAAATCCTGCAGAGACATGTCTCACTGCATGAGCCCGTGCTCTGGAGTAAACAAATGGCTCTGGCTTCCGTCCTCCCACTGCTGCTTGCCAGCTGTGTGTTGTTGCACAAGCTGCCGAACCTCTCTGTGCCTTTGTTCCTCATGTGTCAACTGCAGCAGTACCCATCTCATAGAGGTCTCGTGGAGACTCCATTTGTTATTCCATGTCAGGCGGTGGGCACTGTGCTCCACATGTAGGCAGCACGGAAACGCTAGCTGCTGTGATGCGCACGGTAATGAGGACGACCTGTGCAACATCTGGGCAAACCTTCCACCAAACCTGGCTTGGGAAATGCTGGTAACAAGGAAGGAAAATCAGGAGGGGTTTCATTCCACGTCTGCCACCGCCTGGCTGTGAGTTGGTGGGTTTCCCAGGAGTGTCTGGCTGGGCGGTGTCTGTCCCCTGCAGGGAGGGAGCCTGTTTGAGAGGCCCCTGCAACTGAGCGGTTTCCAAACCTAAAGGACTGCGAGATCCTGGCGAGGCCCGAGCAGCCCAGGGTGGAATCAGGCGACCCGGGTCCAAGTCATTTAGCATCTACAGGCTGCCTCTGTCTCCCGCTCTGTAAAAAATAAAAGGGTGAACTGTCCCAGCCATGACTACCTGACAACCTGTTTGAGGTCAGCTGGGATTCGGGGTGAGGGCTTTGGGGTTCTCGGGGCAGGGATGGGGAGAAGGTGCAGGGGCAGCCTCTGTATCCAACCCCCTGCACCTCGAGGAAGAGGCCTCCAGGCCCACAGCGCACGGCGCCCCTGCCCTTTGGTCAGCCTTGCCACCCGCTGACTCACATCTGGTTCAGGCGCGTAGCAAGTGTGTCTTCCGTGTAGCTGTGCCAGCCCTGCGTCTGGGATGCCCTGCCAGCCAGCATGCCCAGGCCTCCCAGGACAGACTGGTCTAGACGCCTTGGGTAGCACAGAGCCCCCTGAGCTCCCACAAGGCTTTCCATCAAGGCAGCCACCTCTTCTCGCTGGCATCCTTGGAGGGGCACCAGACATCAAGTTTTAGAAATCCTGTGATCAGGGCAGATGCCTCATAGGGCTTCTGAGACTCTCAGTCCCAGCAGCTCCAAACCGTGCAAGGGTTTGTCCCTGGAGTTTAACTTCTTTGGCCTAAGACAGCTTTAAAAGATGAAGTGTTCGTAATCATTAAATCTTAGTGTTCTTATAGAATCTTGTTATTTAAAAGAGCTTTCCCGTCTGGACTTCGTGGGAGACCCATCAGTCCCTTCTGTCCCGAGTTGGAATCTGTTTGCTCTGCATCCATCGGTCTTGTCACGCTTGTATTTGTTTCTGTTTTCTTTTTGGCTTCCCCCCCCCCCCCGTTCTTAGAAGTTTCCTTTTGAAGAAAGCAGACCGTTTCGGCTCAGTTGGAGGGAAAGAGAAGGGCCGGCATCTGGGCTAGAACCAAGTGGTTCCCGGGGAGAAGGGCAGTCAGGGGCAGAGACACAGCCAGGGGCAGAGCTGGGTCTGCCCGAGGGGCTCACTCCTCCCTCCAGTCAGGACTCCTCACCCCCAGTTTGTACCTCACAGGCTGTGTGACTTCTCCTGCAGGTGTGACGTCCTCCAGACGTGACCCACTGCACCAAGTGGAGCGGGGAGGGTCTGTTGAGGACCCTGGTTTGAGTGGGGCCTTGGTGGTGAGAGTAACCTTCCGGGAAGCTGCTGCCTTGGATGATTTGGTCTTGGAGAGACACAGCCGGGCACAGTTGGGCTTGGGCTTCATTGGGAGCCCGGCTCCTGGTTTGCCACTTATTGTTCAGGGAACCTTCTCTGAGCACCTCCTGGTGCCAGGCCTGGTGGCAGGTGGGCAGGTGGGTGAGAAGTGAATAGAGTCACCCTGTACTCTCCAGGGTCGAGTCCCCAGTGGGAGGCAGGGACAGAGCTGGAAGTACCCTCGCCTGGGCCATGCTGAGAAGGGCAACTGCCTCCCAGGATTGCTTTTGCCCAAGTCCACAGGGGCCCCTCACTGCCCTTCCTCTCCATCATCAGTGTCCCCCAAAAAGCAGTGCGACCAGGCATGTCCCCCCCCCCGCCCCACTCCTTCCCAAGAACAACTTGCTGTGTGACCTTGAGCAGGTGACCACCTCGCTCTGGTTCATTGGCCTCATCTGAGAGTGAAGGGCTGCTTGCTTGGCCTCTGGGGTCCCCTGCCCCTTGCTTGTCCTGGCAGGGCTGGAAGCAGCCCCGGCTGGGATCTCCCTGCTGGGAAACTTCCTTTGGCCAAGGTCATCGCGGGCCAGGCCAGCCTTCCTGTTGACCGGCTTGTGTCACGAGCTGTCACATGCTTGGTGTTTGGAGTTCAAGCCAAACAGGTTTGGGGGACTCATGAAGACCTAGGAACCTGGCGTTAAAGCCCCAGGAGGAAGGTATGTGATTGGTTTTTTGGATGCACGGAGGCCAACCAGCAGCCTCCCTCAGGGCTGATGAGAGGAGCAGACTATCTGCGGAGCGGACTTCAGCTCTGGGGTCAGATTCCTGTGAATCCTGCCTTCCTTTCTTCCTCTCTCTCTTTCCTTTCTATTCACGGCTCTCTGTGACCTAAAAGGAGTTACTTCACCTCCCTGTGCAACTGTCCCCTCGGCCATAAGAGGGCACAATAAGCCATCTCACGTGGTTAAGGGAACATTAAATGGAAAAACCACCTAAGCTACGAGGGCCCGCGATGCCGACCCTTCATGCGTTAGCTGAGGGACCACGGCGACTGCCCAGGCCAGTGGTTTCGAACCTCTGCCCCATCCCTCAAGGACCACATTCATTTCCCTCTTCTCAGCCCGCACACTGCCAAGGCTTTCCCTATAAAACTTCACTAGGCACGGACGGGGTCCTGCCCCAGACTTAAGAACCAGGCCACCACCTATAGCACGCCGCCTGCACCTGACTGCTGAAGGTTTCTCCCAGCCCCACGCTCCCCCGGTTTCAGTGCACAGGTGCCTCTCCAGGGATCTTGTTAAAATGCAGATTGTGACTCGGGAGGTCAGGTGGGGGCTGAGTAGTGTATTGCTGACCAGCCCCCAGGGACTGCCGATGCTGGTCCGCGGACCACACTTTGAGTAGATGGGTCCAGACCAGTGGCTGCTCTCAGAGTTGGCTTTTAAAACTCCCAGTGCCTGGACTCCAAACCAGCTAAATCAGAACCGGCAAGTCTGAGGAGTGGAGCGGGCACAGGGATTGTTCTCATGTCTCGAGGTGATGCCAGTGAGACCCCCAGACCCCCAGTTCCACCCAGAACTGCTTCCTGGCTTCGTGGGCGGCTTGTGTGACTCTTCTGTGGGCAGACAGCCACCCCATCAGGCTTTTTGGAATATGGAAAAGAGCTTTTTGATCCCCATCACTACAGGGACTGTGTCTGGGAGGGGGCCCAGGCTTTGGTGTCAGGTGGTCTTGGATTCAGGTCTTGGCCGCACCCTGTTGGCTGATAGAGTGTGGACATGGGCCTCCTCACCTCTCTAGGCTTCCGTCTCCTCCTCTGTGAGATGCAGGTCATCACTGTCCTGCTTCCGGGAGTGAAGCACCTGCAGTAACTCCCGGTGTACAGTAGGCACCTGTGTAAATGACGCTATTACCTTTTTTTCCTTGTTTGACATCCTCATTTTGCAAGCAAGACTACCCTGGCTCAGAGAGGTGGTGGCATTTTCCAGAGGCCACACAGCACGTTATCGGTGGTTCAAGGGCTGAAGTTCGGGCTCCTGCATCCCAGGGCTGTGTCACTACTCCCACCCCCGACTCCCAGCCTGGGAGACCCATTTGAGTGCAAGGGGCCTTCCTGGAGCAGAGGGTGGAGCCTGCTTGGATGCCGACGACCGTTCCTGGCAGTGGCAGGTGCCAGGAAGCAGGAGGTGGCTCCCGCGAGCTCCCACCTGGGGCTTCACCCACCTCCAGGGAGCGTCAGTATCATCTCAGCTTGTCTCGCCTTTGACGTCGGCTCACACGCCCTTTGCCTCTCCCTTGCCTCCTGCAAAAGTCCTGAACCTCAGACGCCAACTTCAAATGATTTGCTCTCTCAGAATTTGTGGAGAGTTATGTAAGACGCCGCGGCGGCCGTGTGGCCTAACCAGCTCTGGGCGTTGCATTCCACGAGGCCCCTCCTGACTCATATGCAGGGGAAGAGGTGGAAGGCGGGGACACAGGCAGGGTCTCCGCTCAGAGCGCCCAGGCAGCCTGGCAGGGAGCATGGTGGGGAGGCACCCCGGAGCGCGCGCCCTGGAGAGTGTATCCCGGAGCTGGCAGCCCCTCCCCTTGACCTAAAAACTCCTCGGTGGGGTTCTCTGAGCCCCTGCTGCAGTTCCTCTCCTCCCCGTCTCTCTTGAACTCACTTCTCTCAGGCATTTGTCTCCACCATGTCCTGGAAGCTGCTGTTACTAAGGTTACCAGCAGCCTCTAGGCAGCTAAATACCGTGGCTGGTTCTCTCTGTCTTCCTGAACGTGTCGGCAGCGTCAGACACTGTTAATTCTCCCTCTTCCTTGAAATATGTGTCACCGTGGACACCGCTCTCACATCACCCCCTGCCCCTCTGCATCCCATCCTCAGTCCCTGGACCCGCCCCCATCTCCCCTCCCCTGGGTGAGCCTGTCCAGCCCCCCTAAATGCTGACCCGTCCCAAATTCATCAGTTTCATTTAACCCGCCCTCTTGATTTCTCCCTTGGGTGTGTAATGAACGTTTCAAATGTAATCTTTTCAAAACGGTTCTCCCCACAAAGTCTTCTCCTGCCATCGTCCCCTTCTCGGTCAAACAAACCATCCCACCCTGGACTCCATCTAGACTGCCTCAGTGCTGCCCTGACCCTGACACCCAGTTCCAAAATGTGTCCTGATTCCACTTCTCACTCCTCTGCATCCTCCGCCTCCATCATCTCTTGCTTGACCAACTGGTCTCCCCATTTCCGTTCTTTGCTATCCTGCAATCCGTGCCCAGCACAGCGGCCGCATCGGGTCACGTCACCTTGCTGCCCAGAAGGATGCGACCCTCCCCTCTGCCCACTCTTACGTCCCTGACGTTCCAGGCAAGTGAGAAGATGCTCTCAGGAGGTGGGGGCAGGTGGGCACGGCCTGCCCAAGTGTCGGGGAACCGGGGGTGTCCTCATCCCACTCACGTTCCCTCACCTGCGGGTAACACCCGTACGGCACCTGTCCCCCGTCTGCCCTGTGAAAGCGGCCTCTCGTGTGAACTGCTCTTCTTGGACAGTCGCAGGGCGGCCAGGCGTCTCTGCATATGCCTCAGCTTTGGGTTTCTCTGTGAATTGCCTTTTCGTGTCATTAAATGATCTATTCAGTGATCGGCAGCCTTTGCTCATTTTTCTTAGGCACTCCTTAGTTTGTGTTGTCACTACTTCATCTCCCTGGCCCCAGCATCCCCTGCCCCCGGGACGACCCCGAGATGAGAGGCCAGGTGTGGGCCCTGATCCGTGACGTCACCTTGTCCCCAGCTCCCCAGGGCCCAGTGAGGGCGAGCTCCAGTTGAGGTGCTGACCTCCTTCCCCTGTGACTCATTACCTCGTGCAGACACCCCTCGCAGACAAACCAACCCTGTTAGATCCTCGCCAGGTCCTTGCATCCCTCTCTCTGCTCGGGCCCCACACTGGGACCTCCCCCACATCCCCTTTTTCCCCATCTTCTCCCCGACCCTGGCCTTCCCTCCTGCTGCTTCAGTTTTGTTTGTCGTGTGTAGTCCAGTGTATCGGATGCCTCCTTTACCAGAAACCACTGGGGGCTGAGCAAGAACTGGAGGCCCAGAGGCCCCAGTCTCAGCCTCGCACCGGCATCTGAAAATGAGAGTTTTTCCCTCTAGGCATCGCTGAGTCACACGCAGACTGTGAAAGGTAACGACCTCTGTGTCATTCACCAAAGCTTCCTTGGCAAAGCACCTGGCAGGTAGTGGACACGCCATCCATACAGCAAATAATGAAAGGCTCCCTACTGTGTGCCAGCCGCGGGTCTAGGTGCGGGGGACGTGGGACAAAACACCTCCAGTGGAGCCAGAAAACGAACAGCCAGGTAGACACCGAGTGTGTTGGTGCAGTAAATACAAGAAAGACAGAGAAATGGACTCGAGGCTGGAGTTGCAGGGTAGGGTGTTTGCAATTTCAAATAGGGCAGCTGGGAGGGAGGCTTGCTGAGGAGGAGGCCCTTGAGCAAGGACTTGGAGCGGGGGGGGGGGGGGGCGTGACTATGTTGGGGAGCCTTCAGGGCAGGGTCTGCAGGAATGGACCGAGGAAGCCTAAATGACACCCTCGAGGGTCAGGAATGGAACAGCCCTGCCTTTCAGTGCCTTCAGACTCTGGAGGGTTTCTGACAGTGAAGAAGTGACTGTCCAGCCCTTTCTCGATGCCCTGGATTCAGGATCATGAGTGTTATCCATTTTACCAGGCTGTGAGGAAGGATGCTCAAGGGGCCCCACTCAGCCCATGTTCTGGCCCCCGCACTGAACGGGCTCAGATTTCCGTGACTGAGAAGCCTGTGCAGCGGGGATGTCTGGAATCTAGGATCATCACCTCTTCATTCATTACATTTTGGGGGTTTGCTGTCCACGCCTTCAAAATGAGGTGTTAAGGCTGCTGTGACGAGCAGACCCAGCTCGGTTCCTTGGCCTCACATGCACCGTGCAATCACGTAGATGACGTGGAACGGCCCGTGGAGGGGGCGGGGGTGTGTGCTGAGAGGTCAGTGGGGCGGGGCCCGGGAGCATCTGCAGAGCACTGGTTCCCAGCCCTGGTCCCACACTGGAACCGCTGCGGAGCTTAAAGATGCTGATGCCCGATGCCACCCCAGAGGTTCTGACGTCACAGGTCCGGCAGCAGCCCAGGCCTCCCCAGCGGACTCTAGTGAGTAGCCGGGGCCTCTAGTGAGGCCACGGGGAGGAGGGCTCCGCGTGCATGTGCCGAAGGAAGCCCTGCGGAGCCGGGGAGACAGGAGCTGAAGGAGCAAGATGGATGGGAGGTCGGCGGGGCCGGGCTGTGTGTGGAAGAGCTCGGTCCCCACCAGGAGCCTGGGGTTGAGTTTCGGCAGGGACATGTCACACCCCGCTGTACCTTAGGGAGGGGGAACAGATGGGAGGGGAGCCAGCGGGGGGGTGGGGAGGGGGCCTTGCTGGAGACCAGACCGGGTGGCAGAAGAGAGGGAGGAAGGCGGACAGAGCTGGCAGGGCCCTGGTGGATCCCCTGTGCTGGTGACCCCTGCCCTCACACCTCCAGAAATATCCCCCTTGTGCCGAATTCTTCTCAGAAGGCAAAGGGCCCCCGTATCCTGGTCCCCCGGGGCTCTTCCTAGCCCCGCTCTGCATCAGCAGGCTGCAGGGATTGTCTCCATTTTACAGATGAGGAAGCTGAGGTTGGGAGGCCGGGAGGCAGGGAGGCCCTTCCCGGGGTCACACAGCCAGTGAGTATGAGGATGGGAGCTCGCACTCAGGTCTCCGACGGCTGTGCTGCCTCCTCGGGGCTTATGACTGCTGCCCACCCCCACAGCGGCCACAGTCAAAACCCCATGCGAGTTGATGTTGGACTTGATTGTCATAATAACCCTATGAAATAAAATTGCTCTTCCCGTTTTGTGGATGGTGAAACTGTAGCTCAGAGAGGGTCCATGGCTTGCCAAGGTCATACAGCCAGTGAGTGGGAACCATGAACCACAAGGTGCTTGTGGGTTAAGCGTAACTGTGCTGAGGATTGGAGAATATCTGGTTTCTTAGCACCTCACCTCTCAGCCTCAGACAGCTGCTGGGCTCTCAAAGTCCTCCGACCACAGAAAGGGTTTCACAATCAGGAAGGAGACTGTCCTGCTGGGCGTCACCACCCCAGTCCCTAAAGGAAACACCCAGGTGGTGACTTGGGGTCTCCTCCAAAATTGTGGCCCATAGAGCTGAAAGACCTGGGCTCTGCTCCCCCAGGAAAGTCTCCATCTATCTGAGCCCCCGTTTCCTCATCCGTGAAATGGGTATAAAATCACTTGTTCCTCCTACCTCCTGGACTGCTGGTAGACTCCGGAGATAACAGCAGGCACAGCACTTGGGAATCACAGCGGCTGTTGTGTTGTCCAGCATGGGGCCAGGCAGTGTGTGAGGGGTGGCGAGAGGCACCTGCCTTCGGGGGCCTTGCCCCTGACCATTAGCACTCTACCCAGGTGGACGACTAAGACTGGGGAGAAAGCCTGCTCCCGAGTAGAGATGACTGTGCGGCCACAGGAGCTGGAGGGTGGAACGGAGCAGAGGGGAGCGGAGATGCCCGGCAGCTGCAGAGGGCTGGGAGGTCCACGGTGTTGTCTTTGTTTGACTGATTAGGTTTTTGAATGTTTCATAGATGTGTGATGATGGTGAGACGAATGAAATGGAAATTGAGGGTGCCAGCCCGTTCGTCCCCAAAGCTGCTACATCCTGCTGGAGACGTTGCCCCAGAGAGGGGACAGTGTAGGGGGACCTGCCACGTGCCAGGACTGTCCCTTATTCCTCAGCCGGACAAGGTGTGCAGGTCGTCCGTGTTTCCGGGCAGCCTGGCAGCTAGCTGACTGTCCCCTCCCAGCGTTGGGTGGGCTGGCCGAGGGGTCGTCGTCGTGCTCACCCTGAGGTGCCCCCTGCAGGCCACACCTCATGGGTCTTCTGGTCCATCCGGGGCGCAAGCTTGCCACCGAGCCTTGGGTCTCAGTTTTCCGCCTTGAATCTCGCTCGGGACTGATCGCACAGTGTCGGGGAGGAATTCAAGCAGGGGCAGTCCGGAGCCATGACTGAGAGCCAGGACCTCAGAGGGGATCTCATCTGTGGAGAGAACAGAAATCTTCCCTCTGGCACCTTCCTTGTTGTTCTGTTTATACATTCGTCTATTCTTGTAGGTATGTGTGAGAGCTACCTTGTCAGCTGTGGCACCGTTCACATCTGGGCGGATCAGTCGTCATGGGGGCGTCCTGTGTGCATTTAAAGATGTTTAGTAGCATCCCTGGCCCTGTCCACCAGATGCCGGGTAGCAGCATCCCTCCCCTCAGATGTGACAACCCCAAATGTCTCCAGATATTGCCAAATCCACGCCCTGGTTGAGAACCACTAATTGAAACCCTGATGTTTCAGCTTTGAGACGGACCCCATTCCCAGCTCTTTCTCCCTCCCTGGAGCAGGCGAGGTTCCCAGAAGGGGTCGCCCTTCCTGCCTTCCCGCCCACTCACTTCCATTCTTCTATCTAGAGAGGCCGACTTGGGACCCGGGACAAGTTACTTGACCACTCTGTGCCTCTGTTTCCCCGTCTGTAAATTAGGGCTAACAGAGAACCCATCTCGTAGGAAGAGTAAGATAGTTGATATACATAAAATATTTAGCACAGTGCTGGGCACCACATGTGTTGTTCTTATTCAACAAATATTTATTTTTGTGATGCTAAGCCGGGGCTGCAGCAGCGAACAGGACAAGGGCCCTGACCTTGAGATCTCACAGCTCCTGAGGGAGGCAGATGCACGATTCTGTGATTGTGATTCAATATAACAAGGGCTGTGATGGGCAAGCATGGGGGGCTGTGGGAGCCCACAGGAGGGACACCTCATCCAGGAGTTAGAGAAGGAAGTCTTCCTGGAGGAGGTGATATTCCAGCTAGGATCTGGAAGGTGAGTACGACTTAGCTGGATGCAGGAAGGGGAGGAATAATGGTCTGGATTGTCTATCTTTAAAAAAAAATTAATGCTTTCCTGAAAAAGAAATCCAGTTTAATGGGCTGTAGTAGCAAATAGGACCAAACCAGGTCAAGGGATCCAGGTTTATACCCCCTCTGAGATCCCTGACACAAAAGTTCTCCGCACAGTGAGGCCGGAACAGGTGCCAGGTGCAGAGTTCCAGCCTGGAGGGGAGCCGGACCTACTTCCTCTTCCTTCTGTAGGTGACGGTGGTAACTTGGTACCAGAACCCCCCCCCCCAGATGCTTTTGCGGGGAGCATAGTGCCCGGGGAGGCAGGCGGGGAAACGGTGAAGCTGCCCTCTGCACAGCAGTGTCCATTCCTGGCTCGCCTGCCCATCCAGTGGGGGTCCTGAGGGCGGGCCTGCCCGGTGCAGTGTCTCAGAACCCCGCTTGTGGACGCTTCTGCCGGCCCATCGCCTCCGAGTGGAGGGAAGGGGGTGGGCAGAGCATGGTGGCGCTCACTCCGGTTGTTCAAGGTGCCTGGAGAGGCGGTGCCAGCACGAGACCTCCCGGGTGCTGTCTGGGTACCCACCGGGCTGGGCTCCTGGTGATGCTGTGTGTTATTCCTCTCCCCACACAGCTACAGTCTCCGCCTGGCATCTCGATGTCCTCCGCCAGCTGCCCCGTACATCACCAGGCAGTGTAGGAATGTCAAGGCCACAGCTGCAGCCCAGTTCCAGGGATCCCTCTTCAAAGAGTAGATGCTTCGCCTGCTCCTTGACAGGTACGCGGAGGGTGGAGCAGCTTCCGGTGGCTCTGGGGGCCGAGGGGCAGGGCTTGGATTTGGGGGTGGGCTGTGCAGGAGAGAAGGGGGTGTGCTAGGTGGGGCAGGGGGCCTTCCTGCAGGGAGGGTATATAGTGGCTGAGAGTGTAGACCCTGGACCATCTGGTTCAAATCCCACCTCTGCCTCTTACGGGCTGGGGGACCTCAGCAAGTTACTCTGTCTCTCTGAGTCTCAGTTTTCCCATCTATAAAATGGGGATGACAGTAGTATCTACTTCATAGGACTGTGAGAATTACAAGTGTCAAATGTATGAAAGCACTTAGAACAGTGCTTCGCACAGATAAGCACCGGGTAAGCCTCAGTATTAGCGATCGTTATTGTAATAATAATAATGACAATAATACTCAGCACTTAATTGAGACCTTCAGCGGCTTTATGGCCAGAAAAGGTCTATGGAGTCCCTATTCCCACAGTGTATTTGAAAGTGGAAGTAATACTAATTCATAAAGTATAAAAACTTGGATTTATGTGGGACTAGAAGTCTCCTTCCAGATTTTCTGATGGTGAAACCTGAATTCATTCGTGGATGCTGGACTTTTCCTCTTGGGGGGCCGGGCTTTGCCAGTGACCTTGAGCAGGCTTGGGTTTCCCTGCTGGTGACATGGAATGTCTTTTTTCGTTGTGTCCCCGAGACCAGCATCTCAAGCATGATTGGGGCACCGGTTAAAAATACAGACCCCAGGATCCCACTCCAATTCACTAAACGAGCATGCTGGTGAGCAGGGCCTGAGAATCTGCATTCGCAGGTGGCCCCGTGGCTCTGGGACACACTCAGATTCGGGGATGGATCCCTGCTTAACATGGCCAAGGTCACTTGGAATGAGACCGCGGCTGTTTAAGGCAAGATAGGCTGAATTCCGAAGCTCTGGGGTCTTTTGTGCCGTGCCTTCCTCCCTCACGCCTCTCCTCTCCTTGATAGCTCGCTCACTCCTCTCTCCCACAGCAGGTGGAGTTTCTGGGATTGGCCTTATTTCTCCGGGGGTTCACTCAGGAAGGGAGTGGAAATAAAACCCACTTTCCCTAGAGAGTTTGTGCTGCGCAGCTGGCACTGAGCCCACCTCCTGGGCACCAGCTCCTGAAAGGGGAGGTGAGCCCAAGTCCGGAGCGCAGTGGAGCAACGTTGCGTGGATGCTGCAGTGCTCAGGACTGGACGGCCCAGGAGACCATCCCCCCTCCCACTTTACAGTTGGAAGGGTTGGGCCCCGGAGAGGAGGCTCAGCTAGAGTCTTCTGGAGAGCGGCAGGCAGAGCCAGGATGTGCAGTTCCCCACTCTGGGTCCCGTGCGTGTCCTGGGATCATCCTTTTGGCAGCTGCGTGGACGTTCATGATGATGGGCTGGCAGGGTGTGGCTTCCAGCTCAGAGCAGGTGTTCTTTGCAGCCTGAGGGAGAGGCGGGTGCAGCTGGACTGATTCCTGCCCAGACCCGGGTGTTTCTGTCGGCCACTGCAGTCTCAGCCGTAAGCGTGCCTTGCAGATTCAGGCCCTCCCCTGGGGCCCGTGCTCAACCCTAGATGGATTCTCTTCCCTTAGTTTCAAATGTGCGCAGCTTCCCAAGCTGGGTGCTCGGATGAATAGAGGTCCAATTTCATTTGTATCTGCAGCTCACAGCTCCTGTTCACTCACCAACAGTGAATGTTCAGAACTCAACAGTTTACTTTCAAAGTGACTGAAAATTGCTCCTTAAAATCTTATTTAACTTTTTCCCTAATTTTTAAATTTGTATGTATAATAAGTATGTGCTACTTATTATTTCAAAAAATGACTTTTTTTTTTTTAAACACCTTATACTATTTGTCTTAGTCTGCTTGGGCTGCCATAGTAAAATACCACAGACTGGGGGGTTTAAGCAACAGACATTTACTTCTTATGGTCTGGAGGCTGGAAGGCCAAGATTGGGGTGCCAGCATTGTGGGGTTCTGGTGAGAGCTCTCTGGCTTGCAGATGCTGCCTTCTAGCTGTGTCCTCACATGGCAAAGTGAGGAGGCTCTGGTGTCTTTTCTTATAAGGGCACTAATCCCATCATGAGGGCCCCACCCACATGACCTCATTTAAGCCCAATCACTTCCCAAAGGCCCCATCTCCAAACACTATCATTTTTGGGATTAGAGTACAATTGTGGTGGGGAACACAATTCAGTCCACAGCACTGTTTAACACAGTTCCAAAATGATGTTTTGAGATGTCACGGCAAAGGATTTTAGCACCGGAAGGGATGTGTAGGCAGATACCCTCACTTTACAGAGAAGGAAACTGAGACACAGAGGGGCAAGTGACAGCCCTGGGATCAGCTTTCTGATGCCCAGATGGATGATGGATTTTAAGTGGTCTGTGCCCACTGTACAGGCTCTGGGGTTTGTTCTGAGGAAAGGATGACATCCTCAAAGCACCCAGGACTGCCGTTCATCCTGCTGCCCTTGCCGGGGTAGAGGCTCTGTGGCCAGCTTACTGGACAGTCTGACCCAAGGGGGGGACCAACACAGAGGAGCTTGGCTTTTCTCCAGCACCTGCCTTCCACTGCCTCCCTTTTCTGCGCTCTCATGACGTCTCGGGCAAAGCCCAGAGCTCTCTGCTCACTTTTAGGTATAACAAAGTGCCACGTTGCCTCGTCCAGCCTGACACTCCCATTGCACATCCTATTTTGCCTCTGTCTCTTTCCCATCCTAAGGGGCCAGCCGGACTTCTGCCCTAGGGTCTAGGAGGGGAGGTCCAGGGCAGGGACTGGCACCTCTCACTGGTCTGGCTGCTGCCATGATCCTCCTCTTGGCTGTCACTGTTCCTTTGGCTAAGACTGGCCGGCCTTGGGGCAGACTTCCCGGTGCTGGCCCTCCCACAGGGTCGCAGGAGTGGGGTGTGTGGAGGGTCTCCGAGATAGGAGAGCGCCCCTCTGGCTCAGCCTCTGCCGACCTCCCCTCAGCTCCAGTCCCAGTGGTCCAGCCACAGCACCTGCTGCTGGGGTCTCCTTCCTGGAGGGCTGCCTCTCAGGTGGGGGGCTGGCAAGATGGCTTCTTTTTTGGATCTCACCCCATGACCCACAGGGGACTCACATATACTAGCCACACCAAACCAGGGGAATGCAGAGCGCTCCACGCTGGCCCGTCTCTGTGTCCTTCTCCTGCTGCTGCTTCTGCTTCGATGGGCGGGGCACATGCAGGCCTCCACCGGGCATGAGGCTCCCTCTCTCAAAGGCACCCTGCTCCGCTGCAAGCAGCTCTTTCCAGCCCCATCAAGAGGTCTTGGGGAGTTGGAACTGACATAGTGTAGTGGTTAAGAGCACACTTTCTAGAGTTGAATCCCGGCTCCAGTAATCCTGGCAGGTACTTCACTTCTCTGTGTTTCAATTCGTCCGTCTGTAAAGTGGGTTAATAATAATAATATCACACTATACCATTTTATATAAAGGACTTGAGCATCTGTGGATTTTGGTATCCATGAGGGTCCTGAAACCAATCCCCCTGTGGATAGTGAGGGATGACTGTACCTCTCTCACGGGAATATTGTCAAGATTGCGTAGGTTAGTGCAGTAAGTCCCCTACATGTGAACCTTCAAGTTTCGAACTTTCAAAGATGGGAACGTGCGTTCGCATGTCCAATCACATAAGTTAGTTCACGTGTCTGGCGTACATTGTCACGTGCGTGCATCCTCTGCAAGTGGCTGTGCTTTTGTGAACTTTACTGTACAGACTGTATAGAGTACAGTAGTACCCCTATTGCTGACCATCCTTCAGCTCTACCATCTCCCACCTCTTCTCCCTCCTCCAATCAGTAACTCTTGCCTGTTCACTTGATGCCAGCCCCTGCAATGCCAGCTGTTACACTGTACTATTGTACTTTCCAAGGTACTGTACTGTGAGACGAAAAATGTTTTAGTTTTTGTGTGTGTTTGTTTTTTATGTATTATTTGTGTGAAGAGTATTATCAACCCATTACAGTACAGTACTATATAGCCGATTGTGTTAGTTGGGTACCCAGGCTAACTTTGTCGGACTTAGGAACAAATTGGACTTACGAACTCGCTCTTGGAATGGCACTCGTTTGTATGTAGGGGACTTAGTGTACATGAGAAGCACATAGGAAAGTGCCTGGTATGTAGTATTGAATAACTCTTCCATAGATCAGCTCTGCTATTATTATTGTTCTCACTGAATGATTATATTAGTAGTAGTTGTAGTAATAATAATAGTAGATAGTAGTAGTAGAATAGTAATAGTAATGATGACCAGGTCCACTGGGTGAGAGAACTGAGCCCCTGAACTTGGCCCAGCGCAATTCCAGGCTCATATTCAACCCAGTGCAGCAAATGTCATGAAACAGTCACTCATGTGCCTGGCTGTGTGCCAGCTACCGTGACTGGGGTTTCCTTGTTGGAAGCATGTGAGCTAAGCCGCTCCCTCGGAACAGAGAGCACACACAGGCTCTGGAGGGGGCTTGACCTGGGTTCAAGTCCCACCTCTACTGCTGGTCATCAGCCTGACCTTGTAAAAGTTACTTCTCCTCTCTGGGCCTCTGTCTCTTCCATTTGAAATGGGGATGTGTGTCACCTGCCACAAGGGTCATTTTGAGTATTAGCATGAAATGAAGTGACAGTGTAATTACTTTGGAAAACTGTCTGGCAGTGTCTACTGAAGCTGCCCCTATGCATTCCCCAGGGCCCAACAGTTACAGTGCTAGGGGTACACTCAGCAGAAATGCATACACGTGTGCACCACATGTTCCTATATTATATATGCACACCCTACTGCCTAGAGTTTCCTTCCACTCGGCATAAACACGTACACGTGGGCACTGTATGCGTCTTCTAGACATACATAAGAACATTCTGGCGGCATTACTCATGATGGCCCCAAACTAGAAACTACCCAATTGTGCACGGGCAGGGGACTAGGCAGATGGAAGTGGCCTGACCCTGCACTAGAATCCTATAACAGAGAAAGGGAAAGAAGTACAACCACGTGCTCGAAATGGGTGCATCTCACAAACACGTTATGCAGAAGAAGCCAAACACAAAAGGATATGTATTGATTGGTTCCATTTATTTAAGTCAAAAAATGGGTAAAATCAATCTATGGTGATAGAGGTTGGCAGAGTGGTTGTCCTGGCAGGGGGGCGCGGTGAGGGTTGGTGGGTATCCTAGAAGGGGGCCTGGGTGGGGCTGACAATTGGTCGAATTGTTTCTCCATCTGGGTGTTGGTTACACAGGTGTGTTCACTAACAGTTCGTCAAGCCGTACTCTTCCATACGTGTGGTATACTTCCAAAAATAGTTTAACTAGAAAAATGAAGTAGAGGGATCATGGTTGAAGAGCCCAGGGTAGGCCCTGAATATGTAGCCGTCATTATTATTTTTCTTTTCTTTTTCTCCTCAGCACCTGAAGTGACCTGGAATCAGTGAAGCCAAAGGGACTGGCCTTCTGGCCTCCAGGGAGTACCGACCTATTCCAGATCCATGAGCCTGCAAGAGAGAGAGAGTGCGTGTGTGTGTGCGCGCGCGCGCGTGTGCGTGCGCCTGTGGTCTTCAGATGAGGGTCCCGAACCCCAGGGAGGCAGGAAGGCAGCTGATTGCACGCCGTGGATGACACCTGGGTGCAGCCCCTGGCCCATGTTCTGCAGCTCAGCCTTCCTGTTGGGTTGGGGCCCCTCCTACTATGCAATTTTCCAAGAGCTCCTTGATCCTGCTTTTTGCTTCTCCAGTTGTCTTTTGCCACGGCGGGGACTTGGGTCTGGCCCAGGGGTCAGCTCCAGCCCCGTCCGGGGAAGGCCTTCAGGAAGAGGCCAAGTTCCCCTTCCAGGCAGCCCCGCCCCTGCCTTCCCTCGCCCCCAGTGTCTCTGAGAATCCGTGGTGTGTAGACACTTCGGAGCCTTGGTGATCATCCCCCTTGGCCCTTGCACTTGGAAGACTTCCTTCTTTGCCTGAGCAATCTGAGCCGCTGGCTCTCGAGTCGTTTCCAGATTTGTCTTTCTCATCAGTCAGGCCCTGTGCGTCCAGGAGAAAGTCCTCATCTCCGTTTATAGATCGGCTCCTCCCGTGGGAGAGGCAGGGGACAGGATGCTGTGAGGGCGGTGCGGGGAGCTCTCCCGTGTGTGCTCTTCTTTGCCTCCCTTGGTGGGACCATCAACACCCTTAGGGTCTGAGCTTCTCCAATTGGCTGAAAAGGGAAACAAACAAGCAGAAATTGGGAAATGAAAAGTAAGCTGGAGGATTAAAAAGCCTAGGGGGGAGAAAAAGAGATTTCCGGAGGCCGTCTATCGCCTGCCAGGGAACGATGGACCTGGCTCCATCTCTGATGGAACAGTCCATGTCTCGGAGAAACGGGTGAGCTGAGCTAGGAGTTTGGACCCAGTTCAGTGAGGGTCTTGGGTTTTGTGCCTTTGGGGCAGACTCTCAGACAAGGATGTCTGAGACCACTTTGGCGCTGTGTTCTCAGCCCCAGTTTGGATGGTGATACGTCAAACCCAAAGCGGAAGGAGGGAACTCCTCAGAGTGGTCGTGCAAAAAAAAAAAAAAAAAAAAAAGGGACTTTTTTTCAGGGCTACTATGGTTGATCTTGCAACTCTGTAAATATGTATGTAGACACTTTTAAAAAGCATGTATTTATGTCCCTGACTGTAAATGCCCCATTTTTAAAGTTTTATAACTTGTGTTATTTAATGAATCGGTCGACTGGCTGCAGTGTGCGATTTGATAACCGTCCAGGAGGAAGGTCTCACGAGAGCCTCACACGGGCAGAAAAACGCTGATCGTTGCCCTACGTCACAGTTTTCCTGTTTCCCACCCAGCTACAAACCGTGGTTGGTTTTAAATTCTCACAAACTGGAATCCTTTGGCCCACTCCTAAAATTAACCCTCCACAAGCATGAAAATCTGGGGCTGTTCCTTAACCTAACAAGACGATTTTTGTCCCCTCAGTGTTGACACTCGTGAACCGTACCCCGGCCTCTCAGTTCTTGAGGGTGTTTTTCCTTTCAGCAGCGAGGGAGGTCCACGAACCCCAAGCTTGGAAAGTCACCTTCAGCCAGTGGCGAGTTCTGGAAAACGTTGTGAGGCCTGGGGAACATTCATGTTTTGCACGTGTGAACGTGCTGGTCAGCCTCCAGCACTCAGACCGTGAGGAAAACTGTCACGAATGTTCTAATCATGAAAATGGGGGGGGGGGTGTTTTTTTAAAAAAAAGCTGTGTTTGCTGGTCAGTGAAGGTCTCCGAGCGTGGGTCTGGATTGCAGAAGAGGACATGTAAAGAAAATTAACAATAAAAGTGTGACGCGCGATTGCGAGGAACAGGCGTGGGAGTGATCATTTTGGCTCCTGTGTTTCGTGTCTTGTGTTTTGGTGACTTCTGTGTGTGCGGGCTGGGGGTCCTTGGCGGCTCCATTCCAGCGATGAGGGAAACCTAAGGTTCCCAGGAAGCCCCCTGTGGAAGTACCCCACCCGGTGAGCAAGCTTACTTACCCTTCCTTCACATCCCCTCCCTCACCCGCCAGCCCGTGAGTTAAGCCCTTTGGCTGAGACGAGAAAGGCCTCCTGTGATTGCAAACATATTCTTTGCTTTAAACAGCTTCATTGGAGATGGAATTCACATACCGTACCATTTACCCATTTAAGTGTACAAATCATTGGTTTTTAGTATATTCACAGAGTTGTGCAACCGTCACCGCAGCAGTCAATTTTAGAACATTTTCAATCACCCCCAAAAGAAACTCCAAACCCATTAGCAGTCACTTCTTATTTCTGCCCAAGCCCTTAGCCCTTGGCAACCACAAATCTGCTTTCTCTCCCTGCAGATTGACCTATTCTGGATATTTCATATAAATAGAATCATACAAAATGTGGTCTTTTGTGACTAGCTTCTCTCACTTTGCATAATGTTTTCAAGGTTCATCCAGGTTGTGGCATGTATCGGGACTTCATTCCTTTTTACGGCCAAATATCCCATTGTACTGCATATGCCACATTTTATTCATTCTTCAGTTGATGGATTTTTGGTTTTTTTCCACTTTTTGGATATTAAAAAGAATGCTGCCATGAACATTCCTATAAAAGTTTTTGTGTGGATATAAGTTTTTTTTTTTTTAGTATATTGCTGGGAGGGAATTGGTGGGTCACGTGGTAAATCTATAGCTAACCTTTTGAGGAACTGCCAAAATTTTCCAAAGTGGCTGCACTATTTTACATTCCCACTAGCAGTATCGGAGGATTCCAGTTTCTCCACATTCTCCCCAGCACTTGTCATTGTCTATTTAATTTTTGCCCTCTTCGTGGGTGTGAGTACAAATGAATTCTTTTGAAGAGCTAACCGTCCTTCTGATCACACATCCTAGCAGAGTTAGATAAAGGCCCTTGAGAGGATGGGGTGAGGACAGGTGAATTATGATGGAAGGTGAGAGAGAAGCATTTTCTTGGGTTTGGGGTGGGTAGATGGTAGGAGGTCCCCAAGTGGTCTTTGCCCATATCCAAATATTTCAGAGGGACAGGAGGAAGAGCACAAAGTTTTGCCTTTTCACTTAAACACTTTCTCTAAAAACGTGATAAGATGTCATATTAGAATTCTCTAGAGAAACAGGAGATATATAGATATAGATATATTAATTAATTATAGGAATTGGCTCACAAGATTAGGGAGGCTGAGAAGTCCCATGATCTGCCATCTGCAAGCAGGAGACCCAGGAAAGCTGGTGGTGTAATTTTTTCTGAGTCCAAAAGCCTGAGAACCAGGGGAAGCTGATGGTGTGAATCCCAGTCCAAGGGCAGGGGATGAGATATCCCAGTGCAGGCAGTGTCAGGACAAAAGGGTGAATTCCTCCTTCCTCTGCTTTTTGTCCTGTTCAGGCCCTCAATGGATTGCGTAAACCCACTTACACCGTGGAGGGTGACCTACTTAATGTTAATCTCACCCGGAAACACCCTCACAGACACCCAGAAACAGTGTTTAATCCAGGCTTGCCATGCTGTGCTCAAGTTGACACAAAGTAACCCTCACACCTTACTTTCCACTCTCTGGAGAAAACTTACCTAGAAAGCAAACATTGTGGAACCTCCCAGTGAGGTGAAATCCAAACATCAGGCTCTTCCACCTTGGCTGACCCCTGGTCTGGGCCTGCAGAGATGAATTTCCCACAGGCCTGGCTATGGAGGGAGTGGTAGTGGGGGAGGGGCGGGAAAGTAGAGAAGAAAGGAGGCTGTTTCAGGAAGTGAAAGGGGCTGGTACAGAGCTCAGCCCTGGGTGATTTGACGGCATAGAGGTGGGATCCCTCACCAACCTGGGGCATTAGGGAGGGCTTCCTGGAGGAGGAGGCCTGTTGCTGATGCTGACAGTTCTCCTCACCTGATCTCCACATTGGGCTTTAGAAAGATTCATGGAGGTTTCTTAGTTATTGCAAGTAGCCTGGAATTAAAATAACAGTGTCCATTAATGGACCACTTTTCAGCTCCATCAGATACCCTCACACACATAATTCCATCTCATTCTTCTAATAAGCCTTGAGGTAGACTGGGCAGGTCTACTGTCTCTTCTACCAGGTGGAGCTCTGAGAGCAGGCAACTGACCCAGGTCACACCTGTTCAGTGTCAGCTGGGACCTGAGCCAGCCTCCGAATCCAAGCGCAGGGCTGTCACCCACAGTCACCGTTTACTGAGCACTGCCACATGCCACACATGCCCTGCACTATCCCTCTCCTGTCACAGCAGCTCAACCACATGGTACCTCGACAGCCAGTTCACAGATGAAGAAACGGAGGCTCAGACACGTTAAGCTATTTGTCCAGGGTCACACAGCTGGCAGATGTGGGTCAGGAACTGGACGCAGGCCTTTCGGGCTCAATGTTCACTATTTCCCAGTCTCCCACCCCAGCCCTTCAGTGCTCCTTCCACCGCTGCCCTATTGTTCTCCCAGCACTTCGAGGCACCTGCAGGTGGAAAGTCACTAGAGAGGTCAGTCCCCAGGCCTGAGAACACAGCAATGAGCTGTTGGACTTTCGCTCCACCCTCAGTGCGTGGCCATAGGAAGTATGGGTTTAGAAGCACAGGCTCAGAGGTCCCCAGGCCTGGGTTAAATCTCAGCTCTGTTCTGTACCGGCCATGTGGCCTTGGGCTGGTCACTGAACTCAGCTTGGTTCGTTCCTCATTTGTTGTACGAGGGTACGATCACTGTACTTGCCTTCCTGTGTTCTAATGGGTATAAATCAGCTACCACTGTGTCTCCTTAAGGTAATTTAACATACTCACCTCCGAGATCACCTGGCTGATGGTTAAACAAGAGACTCTGCCTCCACCCTCACATCCGCTGAATCAGAATCCCCGGAGGAGAGGGGGTCTGGACCTCCTGCATTGGCAACAAGTTCTGCGTGTCCCACCAGGTTTAATGCCGCAGATGCTGAGAACGATGGTCACGGCAGGGACTGGAAATAAGCATCCCCAGCCTCAGCCGGACCCCCGAGTCAGGGGGCGGCCCTGGGGTCTCGAGTTCGCATTAAGCAGCATCTCTGGTGATTTCTTTGAGCATCAGGCTGCGCCTGGCCCTTGGTCACTGCTGGGAGAGGGGAGGCCGCTCCAGAAATGGACTCCTTCCAGGAGCTTCGCAGATCCTGTTGGAACTGGCAGGCCACCTGTGTCCGGTGAGCAGAGCGGTGCTGGGGGCGGGGATCAGGAAACGGAATCCCGCGGCCGCCTGTGGCAGCCGCACGAGGAATGAGAACTGTCTCGAATTCCCAGGGAGGGTTTGACCGAGCCCCGCGGGGACGGCGATGGAGACTCTGGCGGGGGCTGGAGTCAGCCCGCCGCGGAGCGAGCAGGCCTGGAAGCGGGTCGGCCCAGGAACCAGGTTGCGGTGTCACTGCCCACCAAACCCAAGATCTGCGCGCGCCGAGAGGAGGGAGCCGGCGAGGGGGATCCCGAGCGCCCCCGAGGCTGCGATGCTGACAGCCGCCAGCAGAGGGAGCCCTTCTCGCGCCGCGGCTCCAAGGCCCCGAGGGGAGCCAGGTGCTCCTCCTTACCGCTGATGAAGGTCAAAAGGAGCCCCGAGGCCACAGAGCTGCTCGGTCGAGGGTGTGGAAGGCAGGTTCTTGGGCTCCCTGCTCCAACAGGGAAGCTTGGCACCCTCCTTGGTGTGAGGTGAAGGCAGAGAAGCAGTGGTCTGGGTGGGATGTCCAGCTCCGTCTCACCCGCTGGGTCCTGGGGGGCGGAGGTCCATTAGGCCGGGGTCTAGGAGCTTCAGAATGCCCCAGAAGCTTTGCCTCCCCACGGCACAGCTGAGACGCTGACCCCCCAGCTCCCGGTAACCGGTGCCCCAGCAGGCGCCCTGGCCCCTGTCTGCCCCGATTTACCCCCCGCTGGTGGGGGTGGGGCAGGACGCGCCCAGCCAGGTGGGAAATGGACCCTGCAGCCTGTCCCAGATGGATGGAGCGCAAAGTAAGTTTGTCTCTTCTCTTCCTGATCTGCCCTCTACTCCAGCTGCTGGTCAGATAATGGGCAGGTTTGCTGTAGGGTGAAGCAGGGGACGGTCACTCCCGGTCATGTGCCTCCTGGGGTCCTTGCAGGGTCTGGGGGAAGGGTGCTGGTGGGCACTGAGTCAGCACTTGCACAAATCTAAGAATGACGATCTCCTTAAATTTCGTACCCTAAACGCCTTACCTGTCTCCTCCTAGCCCTGTCCTGGCAGCCTGTGGTCCTGTGTGCACATCTCCGAATCCCATCATGTCACTCTAAAAACCCTCCAAGGATTTTTTTGTGCACCAACTCCCTTTTCTGGTTCAGAAGCCCCTCTGGCCCCAGGCTCCCACTCTCTCCCTCCCTGCCCTCTCTATTCTAGCCATAGCAATTGTCTTTCTGCTCTCTTCTGCCACAGGGCCTTTGCATGTACAAATCCTTCTGCCTGCAATGATTTTCCCTCCAATAGCCACATGGCTCTCAGCCTAAATGTTGTCTCCTTAGCTTCCTTTGCCGACTACTCAGTCACCTGGTTTTGTTGACTGTTTTCTACGACCTATGATGCTGTAGTTTCTCAGCTTCCCTAGCATGTCAGCCCCACGGGAGCAGAGGAACCTTATCTGTCCATCTTCTTGTTGGCCACGATGTCCAACACCCAGACAGGGCTTTAGGATTCACTGTGCGATCCGTTGAGAGGTATCCCTGGGGTAAGGTGTCCTCATCAAGAGGAGCCCTTGATGAGCTGGGAATCTAATGCAGGTGTGTGAAAATGCTGGTCTGCAGCCTCCATGCTGGGTGGAACGTTCTGCCCGATTCTCAACCATGGGCTGCTTCTGTGGCCAGAGGGGGAAATGAGGGGGTGTTTTCTTTTAAATGTCACTGCTTCAGAAGTAGGGTTGCCAGATAAGATCCAGCATGCCCGGTTAAGTTTGAATTTCAGATAAATAAGGAGTGACTTTTTAAAGTATAACTGTGTCCCAAATATAGTAGGGGGCATACTTATACTAAAAAAAAATTTGTTGTTGATTTGAAATGAAAATGTAGAACTGAGCGTCCTCTATTTACATTTGCTAAAACTGGCAAGCCTGTTCGTCGGGCTAAGGCCCTCCTCGATGCCCTTCTCTTCTGGGACATCTTGCCAGGGGTTCCAGCTGGTCACTGCACACTCGTCAGCCAGCCGTGGCCCTCAGCCCAGCCCCCGCTCTTAATTACAGCTCGAGCCTTGGACGCGAAGGTCACCCAATGTCAAGTGGGGCCCTGAGGACTGTTTAAGTGGCTCTTGACGCCTGCCTGCATCGTGGGGTTGTGACTCTGACCTTTGCTTGATGTGTAAGGTTTTTTTTGTTGTTTAAAGCCACCTTACCTTTCTTGCCATCTGATGCAAAAGATGCCTTGACAGAGGGGCAAGCGAGTGGAGCAGTTTGGGCATCGGCTGGCAGGATGTTGCCAAATGCCATCATTCTTGGGCAAGGAAGGAAGGAAGGGCTCCTACAGCTGTGGGCCCCCCTGCCCCTCCACAGACAAGGCTGGGTGAGCCCTTCCGAACCAGCTGTTGCGTGGTCCACATCAGCTCCATCTTACCTAAGTGCTGCTCTCAGGTGCTGCTGGCAGGGTTAAGGTGCAGAGAGAGGGAAGGCAGGGGCGTGGAGCTCACAAATGCTCATGCTGGGGCCCAGGAAAGGGCAGCCTGTACTGTGGGCCATCCATGCCTCTGGGACTTCTTAGGCCTGGGTTGTGCCCAGCTGCTAGTGAATGCTTAATCTGCGTGTGCTACCTCGGCACTGAGGCGTGGCGCCAATGCTTGTGTGTTTCCTTAAACAACGAATTTTTATTTTATTTTTTTGGCCGCACCAAGCAGCGCACAGGATCTTAGTTCCCCAACCAGGGATCAAACCCATGCCCCCTACAGTGGAGGTGCAGAGTCTTAACCATTGGACTGCCAGGGAAGTCCTGAAGTTTTAATTTTTTAACTAGAAAATGTACATTATAATAACTTGAGAAAAATAGAGAAAGTCCCAAGAAATCCCCAGTCACCAATGGACTTTTTTAGTCCCTAATCCTTCAGATTTTTATGTAAACAAATGTTAGCTAACCGGCTGTGCCACCAACCTGCTGTGTGACCTTGAAACCTTACTGAACCTCTCTGTGTCTCAGTTTCCTCTGTACAGTAGACATGATTGTAGCCCGTGGAAGAGACAGTTGAGTCTAGAGTAGGTGTGGGCCTCAGGGCATATGCAGGATCTGAGGCTTTGCTCTATTAACCTCATCAAACAGCCCCGCCCAGCTCTCCCCAAGGGTGCATCACTTGTTCCTTGCCAGGTTTACTGTAACCCGTTTCTAAGTCCTGGAGTCCAGGCAGCTTTTACTTGTGCGCTCTCCCACAATGAATGCATCAGTCAGGGCTGTTTATGCTGTGGTAACAAACAAGCCCTTAGTGGCTGATAAGTGCTTATTTCTTGTTGCCATTGCGTGTCGATTGGGGATTGGCTAGCGACTGCTTCCAAATTTGCTAACTCCTGGATCAGTAACGAGGCAGACAGAGCAGCTGTTATCTTTTATTATTTTTTTAAACTTACCGTAAAACAAAACACAGATGCAAAAAGAACCAAAAAAAAATCACACAAAACCTATGTATAGCTTGGTGAATTATATCAATTCCCTCCTAACTACCATCCAGGACAGGAATGGAACTTTGCCAGTCACCCAGTCCCAATCCCAGCTGCCCTCTCTCCCTCCAAAAGTAACTGCTGACTTTCATAATGATGACTTCCTTGTATTTTGGAGTTAAACTTTTAGTTAAACTTTTAACTTCATTTTGAGGTTAATTGTAGGTTCATGTGTAGTTGTAGGAAAATAATACAAAGATCCCAGGTATCCCTTGTCCAATTTCCCCCAGTGGTAATTACGGTATAACAGTTACACGGCCCGGAGATTGACGCGGATACCGTCAAGACACAGAGCATTTCCGTCACCACAGAGAGCCCTCTCGTGGCCCTTTTCTGTCCACTGCAACCTCCCTCCCTCCCCGTGCCTCCTCTTTAACTCCTGACGACCACTAATCTGTTCTCCATCTCTATCTTTGTCATTTCAAGAATGTTCTGTAAATGGAGTCATACAGTATGTACCCACTTGGGATTCGCTTTTTTCACTCAGCCTAATTCTCTGGAGATTCATCCAGGTTGTTGGGTGTTTCAATACTTTGCTCCTTTCTATTGCTGAGTAGGGTTCCACGGTATGGATGTATCACTATATATCACACTGCAAGGCATCTGGGTTGTTTCTAGTTTTGGATTATGACGAATCATGCTGTTAGAAACTCTTGTGTACAGATATTTATGTGAATGTGGTTTTCATTTCTCTGGGATAAATTCTTGGGAGTGTGACTGTAGAGTTGCAGGCTTACTTTTGTTTTGAAGAAATTGGCAAACTGTTTTCCAAAGTGGCTGGACTCTTACATTTTCCATCGTATGAGTGATCCACTTTCCCTGCTTCCTTGACAGTATTTGGTGTTGTCACTATTTATTTTAGCCATTGTGATTTTAATCTGTATTTCCCTGATGGCTTTTGATGCAGATCTTTCCGTGTGCTTATTTACCATGTGTATATCCTCTTTGGTGAAATGTCTGCTCGTGTCTTTGGCCCAGGTTCTAATTGGATTGTTTGGGTTTTGCTATTGAGTTTTGAGGGTTCTTTATATATTCTAGACTGTAGTTCTAGAATTTGAATTCAATTCTAGAATTTGAATTTGTATTTGCAGATATTTTCTTCTAGTCTGAAGCTTGTCTTGTCTTTTTGTCCCTTTATTTATTTATTTAATTAATTTATTTTTGGCTGCTTTGGATCTTCGTTGCTACGTGCGGGCTTTTCTCTAGTTGTGGAGAGCCGGGGCTACTCTTGGTTGCAGTGTGCAGGCTTCTCATTGCGGTGGCTTCTCTTGTTGTGGAGCACGGGCTCTAGGCGTGCGGGCTTCAGTAGTTGTGGCTCATGGGCTCTAGGGCACAGCCTCAGTAGTTGTGGCACACAAGTTTAGTTGCTCCGCGACATGTGGGATCTTCCTGGACCAGGGCTCGAACCTGTGTCCCCTGCATTGGCAGGCGGATTCTTGACCACTGCACCACCAGGGAAGCCCCTTTTTGTCCCTTTAACAGGGGTTTTCACAAAGTAAAAGTTTCTAATTTTGATGAAGTCCAATTTACCAATTTATCCTTTTATGAGTCATGTCTTTGGTGTCAAATCTAACAGCTCTTTGCCCTAGCTCCCCAAGAATTTCTCCTATGTTTTCTTTTTCTTAATTTTTATTTTTTCTTCCGGTTTTATTGAGATAAATTAAAATACAACACTGTATAAGTTTAAGGTATACAGCATAATGATTTGACTTACATACATTATGAAGGGATCACCACAATAAGTTTAGCAAACATCTGTCATCTCATATAGATGCAAAATTAAAGAGAGAGGAAAAAAATTTTCTTGTGATGAGAACTCTTTGGATCTACTCTCTTAACGACTTTCATACATAACATACAGCCGTGTTCATCATATTAATCATGTTGTATGTTACATCCCTACGACTTATTTATCTAATAACTGAAACTCTGTACCTTTGGACCACCTTCACCCAATTCCTCCTCTCCTCACCCCCTGCCGCTGGTAACCACCAATCTGATCTCTTTTTCTATGAGTTTGTTTGTTTGTTTTTGAAGTATAGTTGACCTACACCTCTATGTTATTTTCTGGCGCACAACATGGTGACTCAATATTTCTGTACGTTACAAATTGATCACCGCAATAAGCCTAGTTACCGTCTGTCACCAAAGATGTTACATTATTATTGACTCTATTAAAACATTATTATATTTTCTTTACTAAAAGTTTCATAGTTTCATGTTTTACACTTAAGCTGGTGATCCATTTTGAATTAATTTTTATATAATGTGTGAGACTTAGGTCAAGGGTCTTCCCCTCCCTCTCCTTTGAATATCCACTTACCTCAGCACCTTTGTTAAAAAGGCTATGATTTCGGGCTTCCCTGGTGGCGCAGTGGTTGAGAGTCCGCCTGGCGATGCAGGGGACACGGCTTCGTGCCCCGGTCCGGGAAGGTCCCACGTGCCGCGGAGCGGTTGGGCCCGTGAGCCATGGCCGCTGAGCCTGCGCGTCCGGAGCCTGTGCTCCGCAACGGGAGAGGCCACAGCAGTGAGAGGCCCGCGTACCGAAAAAAAAAAAAAAGGCTATGATTTCCTCCATTGAATGACTTTTGCATCTTACCAAGAATCAGTTGGGCATATTGTGAGAGTGAGCCTATTCCTGGATTCTCCATCCTGTCCCATCGATCCATGTGTTATCTTTTTCCTGCCTTCCTGTGGCAAAGTTACCGTTTTGATTAACTGTAACTATACAGTAAGTCCTGAAATCAGGTAGACTAATTCCTCCAGCTTTATTTTTGTTCCCTCAAATTGTTTATCTGTTAGAGTTTCTTTGCCTTTTCATATAATTTTTGAATTTGAGAATAATCTTGTCTATATCTACCAAAAAGTCTTGCTGGAACTTTAATAGGGCTTGTGTTAAACCTGTATATCAATCTGGGGAGGATTGACATTTTTACTGTGTCGAATCTTCCAATCATGAACGTATGTCTCTCCGTTTATTTAGATATTCTTTGAATGCTTGCATCTGTGTTTGTAGTTTTCAGCATAAAAGCGGCGTACATGAATTGTTAGATTTTCCCTAAATGTTTGTTTGGAATGATTGTATATGGTATTGTATATTTTAACTTTAATGTTCATGTGTTCCTTGCAAGTATAAGAAATATAATTGATTTGTGTGTAGATCTTGTATCTTGTGATTGATAAACTCACTATTAGTTCTAAGAGTTTTTGGTAGATTCCTTGGGATTTCCTATATAGACAATCACGTCATCTGCAGGTACAGAGCATTTTATTTCTTCTTTTCTTATCTGTATACTTTTTATTCCTTGTGTAATGTTGGTATTCATTCTTCTTTAAGTACTTGGTATAATTCTCAAGTGAAACCATCTGGACCTGGAGATTTCTTTTTTCAGGGGTTTTTGCATTATGAATTCAATTTCCTTAATAGTTACAGAGTTATTCAAATTATCTATTCCATATTGGGTGATTTGTTGTCATTTGTGTTTTTAGATGAAATGATTTCCTAAAGTTGTCAAGTTTATGGTTTACAGTTGTTCCTGGTCCCTTGTTATCGTTTTGATCCCCCATCTCTTTCCTGCTATTGTTTCTGTTTTTTCTTTGTCTGTCCTGCTGGAAGTTTATCAGTCTTTTCAAAGAACCAGCTCTTCATTGCATCGGTTTTCTCTTTTCAGTTTCATGGATTTCTGGTCTGTGGTATCTCCTTCCCTCTGCTTTTGCTCTTGGCTTATTTTGCTTTTCTTTTTCTAGTTTCTTCAGCTGGGACCTTAGATTAATGATTTGAGACATTTCCTCTTTTCTAATGTATGCATTTAGTGCTATACATTTCCCTCTCAGTGATAGCTGTGCCCCAGAAATTTTGCTGTGCTGTATTTTCATTTTCATTCAGTTCAATGTATTTTTGATTTCTCTTGAGACTTCCTCCTTGACCCATGAGTTATTTAGAAATATGTTGCTTAGTTTCCAGGTCCTTGGAATTCTCCTGTTATCTCCTGTTACTGATTTCTAGTTTGAATCCATTTGGTCAGAGAATACACTCCATATGATTTCAGTTCTTTTACGTGTGTGGAAGTTTATTTTTTTCCCAGTTTTATCGACATACAACATTGTATTAGTTTCAGGTGTACAGCATGATGATTATATGTGTGTTATATTTATTTATTTATTTATTTCTGGCTGTGCTGCATAGCTTGCAGGATCTTAGTTCCTCGATCAGGGATTGAACCCAGGCCCAAGCAGTGAAAGCGCTGAGTCCTAACCACTGGAGCACCAGGGAATTCCCTATGTATGTGATTTTTTATATACACACACACATATATGTATGTGTGTGTGTGTATATATATATATATATATATATATGGCAAATATATATATTGCAAAATGATTACCACAATCAGTTTAGTTAACATTATCACCTCATATAATGCTAAAAAATTTTTTCTTGTGATGAGAATTTTTAAGATTTCCTTTCTCAGCAGCTTTCAGATATGATACAATATTATCAGCTGTAGTCACCGTGCTGTACATTACATCCTCAGAACTTATTTATCTTATAACTGGAGGTTTGTACCTTTTGACCATCTTCACCCATTTTGCTCACCCATCACCCCCCACCTCTGGCACCATCAATCTGTTCTCTGTATCTGTGAGTTTGGCTTTTTCAGATTCTACATATAAGTGACATCATACAGTATTTGTCTGTCTTTGTCTGACTTGTTTCACTTAGCATAATGTCTTCAGGGTCCATCCATGTTGTCACAAATGACAGAGTTTCCTTCTTTTTTTATGGCTAAATATATTGCATTTGTGTATCTAATACATTTCATTGTGTATGTATACCACAGTTTCTTTATTCACCCTCCAGTGGATACCTAGGTTGTTTCCATGTTTTGGCTAATGTGAATAATTTTGCAATGAACTTGGGGGTGCAGATATCTTTTCAAGATAGTAACTTTATTTCCTTTGGATATATGCCCAGAAGTGGAATTGCTGGATCATATGGTAGTTCTGGTTTTAATTTATAGAGGAACCTCCATACTATTTTCCATAGCATCTGGACCAATTTATATTCCCAATAATGCACAAGGGTTCCCGTTTCTCCACATCTTTGCCAGCATTTGTTGTCTCTTGTCTTTTTGGTAATAGTCATTCTAACAGGCATGAGGTGATATCTCCTTGTGGTTTCAATATTCATTTCCCTGATGATTAGTGATTTGAGCACCTTTTCACGTACCTGATGCTTGATCATGTATCATGTTGCTTGATGCTATTCTGATTTTTATATCTGTTTTTTGTTTTCAGAAGTTTATCAGATCTTTATCTCTAATATTCAGAAACTTCACAATGCTAATAGGCCTGGCTCCCTTTTTTGTCTGTTATACTTGCTGGGTACTCTGTTGGGAGCTTGAAACTTTCCTATTATTTTTTAAATTATAAAAATATTTCTTGGGATTGGTTCAAGACAGCGGAGTAGAAGGACGTGCTCTCACTCCCTCTTGTGAGAACACCAGAATCATAACTACCTGCTGAACAATCATCGACAGGAAGACACTGGAACTCACCAAAAAAGATAGCCCACATGCAAAGACAAAGGAGAAGCCACAATGAGATGGTAAGAGGGGCACAATTACAATAAAGTCAAATCCCATAACTGCTGGTTGGGTGACTCACAAACAGGAGAACACTTATACCACAGAAGTCCACCCACTGGAGTGAAGGTTCAGAGCCCCATGTCAGGCTTCCCAACCTGGGGGTCCGGCAACAGGAGGAGGAATTCCTAGAGAATCAGACTTTGAAGGCTAGCAGGATTTGATTGCAGGACCTCGACAGGACTGGGGGAAACAGACTCCACTCTTGGAGGGCACACACAAAGTAGTGTGCACATTGGGACCAGGGGGAAGGAGCAGTGACCCCATAGGAGACTGAATCAGGCCTACCTGCTAGTGTTGGAGGGTCTCCTACAGAGGCAGGGGGTGGCTGTGTCTCACCGTGAGGACAAGGGCACTGGCAGCAGAAGTTCTGGGAACTACTCCTTGGCGTGAGCCCTCCCAGAGTCCACCATTAGCCCCACCAAAGATTTCAGGTAGGCTCCAGTGTTGGATCGCCTCAGACCAAACAACCAACAGGGAGGGAACCCAGCCCCACCCATCAGCAAACAAGTGGATTAAAGTTTTACTGAGCTCTGCCCACCAGACCAACAGTCAGCTCTACCCACCACCAGTCCCTCCCATCAGGAAACTTGCACAAGCTTCTTAGATAGCCTCATCCACCAGAGGGCAGACAGCAGAAGCAAGAAGAACTACAATCCTGCAGCCTGTGGAACAAAAACCACATTCACAGAAAGACAGACAAGATGAAAAGGCAGAGGGCTTTGTACCAGATGAAGGAACAAGATAAAACCCCAGAAAAACAATAATATGCAGTGGAGATAGGCAACATTCCAGAAAAAGAATTCAGAATAATGATAGTGAAGATGATCCAGGACCTCGGAAAAAGAATGGAGGCAAAGATCGAGAAGATGCAAGAAAGACCTAGAAGAATTAAAGAACAACCAAACAGAGATGAACAATACAATAACTGAAATGAAAACTACAATAGAAGGAATCAATAGCAGAATAACTGAGGCAGAAGAATGGATAAGTGACCTGGAAGACAGAATGGTGGAATTCACTGCCACGGAACAGAATAAAGAAAAAAGAATGAAAAGAAATGAAGACAGCCTAAGAGACCTCTGGGACAACATTAAACACAACAACATTCGCATTATAGGGGTCCCAGAAGGAGAAGAGAGAGAGAAAGGACCTGAGAAAATATTTGAAGCGATTATAGTTGAAAACTTCCCTAACATGGGAAAAGAAATAGCCACCAAAGTCCAGGAAGTGCAGAGAGTCCCATACAGGATAAACCCAAGGAGAAACATGCTGAGACACATAGTAATCAAATTGGCAAAAATTAAAGACAAAGAAAAATTATTGAAAGCAGCAAGGGAAAAACGACAAATAACATACAAGGGAATTCCCATAAGATTAACAGCTGATTTCTCAGCAGAAACTCTACAAGCCAGAAGGGAGTGTCATGATATACTTAAAGTGATGAAAGGGAAGAAGCTACAACGAAGATACTGTACCCAGTAAGGATCTCATTCAGATTCAATGGAGAAACCAAAAGCTTTACAGACAAGCAAAAACTAAGAGAATTCAGCACCACCAAACCAGCTCTACAACAAATGCTAAAGGAAGTTCTCTAAGTGGGAAACACAAGAGAAGAAAAGGACCTACAAAAAAACCCCAAAACAATTCTTAAAGTAGTCATAGGAACATACATATCAATAATTACCTTAAACGTGAATGGATTAAATGCTCCAACCAAAAGACACAGGCTTGCTGAATGGATAAAAAAAGAAGACCCATATATATGCTGTCTACAAGAGACCCATTTCAGACATAGGGACACATACAGACTGAAAGTGAGGGGATGGAAAAAGATATTCCATGTAAATGGAAATCAAAAGAAAGCTGGAGTAGCAATACTCATATCAGATAAAATAGACTTTAAAATAAAGAATGTTACAAGAGACAAGGAAGGACACTACATAATGATCAAGGGATCAATCCAAGAAGAAGATATAACAATTATAAATATATATGTACCCAACATAGGAGCACCTCAATGCATAAGGCAACTGCGAACAGCTCTAAAAGAGGAAATCGACAGTAACAAAATAACAGTGGGGGACTTTAACACCTCACTTACACCAATGGACAGATCATCCAAACAGAAAATAAATAAGGAAATACAAGCTTTAAATGACACAATAGACCAGATAGATTTAATTGATATTTATAGGACATTCCATCCAAAATCAACAGATGACACTTTCTTCTCAAATGCACACGGATCATTCTCCAGGATAGATCACATCTTGGGTCACAAATCAAGCCTCAGTAAATTTAAGAAAATTGAAATCATATCAAGGACCTTTTCTGACCACAACACTATGAGATTAGAAATCAATTACAGGGAAAAAAACATAAATGGAGGCTAAACAATATGTTACTAAATAACCAAGAGATCACTGAAGAAAGTAAAGAGGAAATCAAAAAATACCTAGAGACAAAAGACAATGAAAGCACGACAATCCAAAACCTATGGGATGCAGCAAAAGCAGTTCTAAGAGGGAAGTTTATAGCTATACAAGCCTACCTCAAGAAACAAGAAAAATATCAAGTGAACAATGTAACCTTACACCTAAAGGAACTATATAGAAAGAATAACAAACAAAACCCAAAGTTAGCAGAAGGAAGGAAATCATAAAGATCAGAGCAGAAATAAATGAAATAGAAACAAAGAAAACAATAGCAAAGATCAATAAAACTAAAAGCTGGTTCTTTGAGAAGATAAACAAAATTGATAAACCATTAGCCAGACTCATCAAGAAAAAGAGGGAGAGGACTCAAATCAATTAAATTAGAAATGAAGAGGGAGAAGTTGCAACAGACACTGCAGAAATACAAAGCATCCTAAGAGACTACTGCAAGCAACTCTATGCCAATAAAATGGACAATCTGGAAGAAATGGACAAATTCTTAGAGAGGTATAATCTTCCAAGACTGAACCAGGAAGATATAGAAAATATGAACAGACCAATCACAAGTAATGAAATTGAAACTGTGTTTAAAAATCTTCCAAAAAACAAAAGTCCAGGACCAGATGGCTTCACAGGCGAATTCTATCAAACATTTAGAGAAGAGCTAACATCCATCCTTTCCAAACTCTTCCAAAAAATTGCAGAGGAAGGAACACTCCAAAACTCCTTCTATGAGATCAACATCACCCTGGTACCAAAACCAGAGAAAGATACTACAAAAATAGAAAATTACAGACCAATATCACTGATGAATATAGATGCAAAAATCCTTAACAAAATACTAGCAAACAGAATCCAACAACACATTAAAAGGATCATACACCATGACCAAGTGGGATTTATCCCAGGGATGCAAGGATTCATCCCAGGGATGCAAGGATTCTTCAATATATGCAAATAAATCAATGTGATACACTATATTAACAAGTTGAAGAATAAAAACCATATGATCATCTCAAAGGATGCAGAAAACCTTTTGACAGAATTCAACACCCATTTATGATAAAAACTCTCTAGAAAGTGGACATAGAGGGAACCTACCTCAACATATTAAAGGCCATATATGACAAACCCACAGCAAACATCATTCTCAATGGTGAAAAACTGAAAGCGTTTCCTCTAAGATCAGACACAAGACAAGGATGTCCACTCTCACTACTGTTATTCAACATAGTTTTGGAGTCCTAGCCATGACAATCAGAGAAGAAAAAGAAATACAAGGAATACAAATTGGAAAAGAACAAGTAAAAATGTCATTGTTTGCAGATGACATGATACTATACATAGAGAATCCTAAAGATGCCACCAGAAAACTACTAGAGCTAATCAATGAATTCGGTAAAGTTGCAGGATACAAAATTAATGCACAGAAATCTCTAGCATTCCTATACACTAATGATGAAAAATCTGAAAGAGAAATTAAGAAAACACTCCCATTTACCACTGCAACAAAAAGAAAAAAATACCTAGGAATAAACCTACCTGGGGAGACAAAAGACCTGTATGCAGAAAACTGTAAGACATTGATGAAAGAAATTAAAGCTGATACCAACAGATGGAGAGATATACTATGTTCTTGGATTGGAAGAATCAATATTGTGAACATGCCTATACTATCCAAAGCAATCTACAGATTCAATGCAATCCCTATCAAATTACCAATTGCATTTTTTACAGAACTAGAACAAAAAATCTTAAAATTTATATGGAGATACAAAAGACCCCGAATAGCCAAAGCAGTCTTCAGGGAAAAAAACGGAGCTGGAGGAATCAGACTCCCTGACTTCAGACTATACTACAAAGCTGCAGTAATCAAGACAATGTGGTACTGGCACAGAAACAGAAATATAGATCAATGGAACAAGACAGAAAGCCCAGAGATAAACCCACGCACCTATGGTTAACTAATCTATGACAAAGGAGCAAGGATATACAGTGGAGAAAAGACAGTCTCTTCAATAAGTGGTGCTGGGAAAACTGGGCAGCTACATGTGAAAGAATGAAATTAGAACACTCCCTAACACCATACACAAAAATAAACTCAAAATGGATTAGAGACCTAAATGTAAGACCAGACACTATAAAACTCTTAGAGGAAAACATAGGAAGAACACTCTTTGACATAAATCACAGCAAGATCTTTTCTTTTTTTAACATCTTTATTGGGGTATAATTGCTTTACAATGGTGTGTTAATTTCTGCTTTATAACAAAGTGAATCAGTTATACATATGTTCCCATATCTCTTCCCTCTTGCGTCTCCCTCCCTCCCACCCTCCCTATCCCACCCCTCCAGGCGGTCACAAAGCACCGAGCTGATCTCCCTGTGCTATGCGGCTGCTTCCCACTAGCTGTCTGCCTTACGTTTGGTAGTGTATATATGTCCATGCCTCTCTCTCGCTTTGTCACAGCTCACCCTTCCCCCTCCCCATATCCTCAAGTCCGTTCTCTAGTAGGTCTGTGTCTTTATTCCTGTCTTAACCCTAGGTTCTTCGTGACATTGTTTTTTCTTAAATTCCATATATATGTGTTAGCATACGGTATTTGTCTTTCTCTTTCTGACTTACTTCACTCTGTATGACAGATTTTAGGTCTATCCACCTCACTACAAATAGCTCAATTTCGTTTCTTTTTATGGCTGAGTAATATTCCATTGTATATATGTGCCACATCTTCTTTATCCATTCGTCCGATGATGGGCACTTAGGTTGTTTCCATCTCCGGGCTATTGTAAATAGAGCTGCAATGAACATTTTGGTATATGACTCTTTTTGAATTATGGTTTTCTCAGGGTATATGCCCAGTAGCGGGATTGCTGGGTCATATGGTAGTTCTATTTGTAGATTTTAAGGAACCTCCATACTGTTCTCCATAGTGGCCGTACCAATTCACATTCCCACCAGCAGTGCAAGAGTGTTCCCTTTTCTCCACACCCTCTCCGGCATTTATTGTTTCTAGATTTTTTGATGATGGCCATTCTGACTGGTGTGAGATGATATCTCATTGTAGTTTTGATTTGCATTTCTCTAATGATTAATGATGTTGAGCATTCTTTCATGTGTTTGTTGGCAGTCTGTATATCTTCTTTGGAGAAATGTCAATTTAGGTCTTTTTTGGATTGGGTTGTTTGTTTTTTGGATTGGGTTGTTTGTTTGTTTGTTATTGAGCTGCATGGGCTGCTTGGAAATTTTGGAAATGAATCCTTTGTCAGTTGCCTTATTCGCAAATATTTTCTCCAATTCTGAGGGTTGTTTTTTGGTTTTGTTTATGGTTTCCTTTGGGTGCAAAAGCTTTGAAGTTTCATTAGGTCCCATTTGTTTATTTTTGTTTTTATTTCCATTTCTCTAGGAGGTGGGTCCAAAAGGATCTTGCTGTGATTGATGTCATAGAGTGTTCTGCCTATGTTTTCCTCTAAGAGTTTGATAGTTTCTGGCCTTACATTTAGGTCTTTAATCCATTTTGAGCTTATTTTTGTGTATGGTGTTAGGGAGTGATCTAATCTCATACTTCTACGTGTAACTGTCCACTTTTCCTAGCACCACTTATTGAAGAGGCTGTCCTTTTTCCACTGTACATTCCTGCCTCCTTTATAAAAGATAAGGTGACCATATGTGCGTGGGTTTACCTCTGGGCTTTCTATCCTGTTCCATTGATCTATCTTTCTGTTTTTGTGCCAGTACCATACTGTCTTGATTACTGTAGCTTTGTAGTATAGTCTGAAGTCAGGGAGCCTGATTCCTCCAGTTCGGTTTTTTTTCTCAAGATTGCTTTGGCTATTCGGGGTCTTTTGTTTTTCCGTACAAATTGTGAAACTTTTTGTTCTTGTTCTGTGAAAAATGCCAGTGGTGGTTTGATAGGGATTGCATTGAATCTGTAGATTGCTTTGGGTAGTATAGGCATTTTCACAATATTGATTCTTCCAATCCAAGAACATGGTATATCTCTCCATCTATTTGTATCATCTTTAATTTCTTTCATCACTGTCTTATAATTTTCTGCATACAGGTCTTTTGTCTCCTTAGGTAGGTTTATTCCTAGATATTTTATTCTTTTTGTTGCAATGGTAAATGGGAGTGTTTTCTTGATTTCACTTTCAGATTTTTCATCATTAGTGTATAGGAATGCCAGAGATTTCTGTGCATTAATTTTGTATCCTACAACTTTACCAAATTCATTGATTATCTCTAGTAGTTTTCTGGTAGCATCTTTAGGATTCTCTATGTATAGTATCATGTCATCTGCAAACAGTGACAGCTTTACTTCTTCTTTTCCGATTTGGATTCCTTTTATTTCCTTTTCTTCTCTGATTGCTGTGGCTAAAACTTCCAAAACTATGTTAAATAAGAGTGGTGAGAGTGGGCAACCTTGTCTTGTTCCTGATCTTAGTGGAAATGCTTTCAGTTTTTCACCATTGAGGACGATGTTGGCTGTGGGTTTGTCATATATGGCCTTTATTTTGTTGAGGAAAGTTCCCTCTATGCCTACTTTCTGCAGGGTTTTTATCATAAATGGGTGTTGAATTTTGTCAAAAGCTTTCTCTGCGTCTATTGAGATGATCATACGGTTTTTCTCCTTCAATTTGTTAATATGGTTTATCACATTGATTGATTTGTGTATATTGAAGAATCCTTGCATTCCTGGAATAAACCCCACTTGATCATGGTGTATGATCCTTTTAATGTGCTGTTGGATTCTGTTTGCTAGTATTTTGTTGAGGATTTTTGCATCTATGTTGATCAGTGATATTGGCCTGTAGTTTTCTTTCTTTGTGACATCCTTGTCTGGTTTTGGTATCAAGGTGATGGTGGCCTCGTAGAATGAATTTGGGAGTGTTCCTCCTCTGCTATATTTTGGAAGAGTTTGAGAAGGATAGGTGTTAGCTCTTCTCTAAATGTTTGATAGAATTCGCCTGTGAAGCCATCTGGTCCTGGGCTTTTGTTTGTTGGAAGATTTTTAATCACAGTCTCAATTTCAGTGCTTGTGATTGGTCTGTTCATATTTTCTATTTCTTTCTGATTCAGTCTTGGCAGGTTGTGCATTTCTAAGAATTTGTCCATTTCTTCCAGGTTGTCCATTTTATTGGCATAGAGTTGCTTGTAGTGATCTCTCATGACCTTTTGTATTTCTTCAGTGTCAGTTGTTACTTCTCCTGTTTCATTTCTAATTCTATTGATTTGAGTCTTCTCCCTTTTTTTCTTGATGAGTCTGGCTAATGGTTTATCTATTTTGTTTATCTTCTCAAAGAACCAGCTTTTAGTTTTATTGATCTTCGCTCTCGTTTCCTTCATTTCTTTTTCATTTATTTCTGATCTGATTTTTATGATTTCTTTTCTTCTGCTAACTTTGGGTTTTTTTTGTTCTTCTTTCTCTAATTGCTTTAGATGGAAGGTTAGGTTGTTTATTCGAGATGTTTCCTGTTTCTTAAGGTGGGCTTGTATTCCTATAAACTTCCCTCTTAGAACTGCTTTTGCTGCATCCCATACGTTTTGGGTTGTCGTGTCTCCATTGTCATCTGTTTCTAGGTATTTTTTAATTTCCTCTTTGATTTCTTCAGTGATCACTTCCTTATTAAGTAGTGTATTCTTTAGCCTCCATGTGTTTGTATTTTTTACAGATCTTTTCCTGTAATTGATATCTAGTCTCATGGTGTTGTGGTGGGAAAAGACACTTGAAACAATTTCAATTTTCTTAAATTTACCAGGGCTTGATTTGTGACCCAAGATATGATCTATCCTGGCGAGTGTTCCATGAGCACTTGAGAAAAATGTGAATTCTGTTGTTTTTGGTTGGAGTGTCCTATAAATATCAATTAAGTCCATCTTGTTTAATGTATCATTTAAAGCTTGTGTTTCCTTATTTTCATTTTGGATGATCTGTCCATTGGTGATAGTGGGGTGTTAAAGTCCCCTACTATGAACGTGTTACTGTCGATTTCCCCTTTTATGGTTGTTAGTATTTGCCTTATGTATTGAGGTGCTCCTATGTTGGGTGCATAAATATTTACAATTGTTATATCTTCTTCTTGGATCGATCCCTTGATCATTATGTAGTGTCCTTCTTTGTCTCTTCTAATAGTCTTTATTTTAAAGTCTATTTTGTCTGATATGAGAATTGCTATATCTTTTTCCATCCCCTTACTTTCAGTCTGTATGTGTCTCTAGGTCTGAAGTGGGTCTCTTGTAGACAGCAAATATATGGGTCTTGTTTTTGTATCCATTCAGCCAATCTGTGTCTTTTGGTGGGAGCATTCAGTCCATTTACATTTAAGGTAATTATCGATATGTATGTTCCTATTCCCATTTTCTAAATTGTTTTGGGTTCGTTATTGTAGGTCTTTTCCTTCTCTTGTGTTTCTTGCCTAGAGAAGTTCCTTTAGCATTTGTTGTAAAGCTGGTTTGGTGGTGCTGAACTCTCTCAGCTTTTGCTTGTCTGTAAATGTTTTAATTTCTCCATCAAATCTGAATGAGATCCTTGCTGGGTAGAGTAATCTTGGTTGCAGGTTTTTCTCCTTCATCACTTTAAGTATGTCCTGCCAGTCCCTTCTGGCTTGCAGAGTTTCTGCTGAAAGATCAGCTGTTAACCTTATGGGGATTCCCTTGTGTGTTATTTGTTGTTTTTCCCTTGCTGCTTTTAATATGCTTTCTTTGTATTTAATTTTTGACAGTTTGATTAATATGTGTCTTGGCATATTTCTCCTTGGATTTATCCTGTATGGGACTCTCTGTGCTTCCTGGACTTGATTAACTATTTCCTTTCCCATATTAGGGAAGTTTTCAACTATAATCTCTTCAAATATTTTCTCAGTCCCTTTCTTTTTCTCTTCTTCTTCTGGAACCCCTATAATTCGAATGTTGGTTTGTTTAATGTTGTCCCAGAGGTCTCTGAGACTGTCCTCAGTTCTTTTCATTCTTTTTTCTTTATTCTACTCTGCAGTAGTTATTTCCACTATTTTATCTTCCAGGTCACTTATCCATTCCTCTGCCTCAGTTATTCTGCTATTGATCCCATCTAGAGTATTTTTCATTTCATTTATTGTGTTGTTCATCATTGTTTGTTTCATCTTTAGTTCTTCTAGGTCCTTGTTAAATGTTTCTTGCATTTTGTCTATTCTATTTCCAAGATTTTGGATCATCTTTACTATCATTATTCTGAATTCTTTTTCAGGTAGGCTGCCTATTTCCTCTTCTTTTGTTAGGTCTGGTGGGTTTTTATCTTGCTCCTTCATCTGCGGTGTGTTTTTCTGTCTTCTCATTTTGCTTATCTTACTGTGTTTGGGGTCTCCTTTTCGCAGGCTGCAGGTTCGTAGTTCCCATTGTTTTTGGTGTCTGTCCCCAGTGGCTAAGGTTGGTTCAGTGCGTTGTGTAGGCTTCTTGGTGGAGGGGACTAGTGCCTGTGTTCTGGTGGATGAGGCTGGATCTTGTCTCTCTGGTGGGCAGGTCCACGTCTGGTGGTGTGTTTTGGGGTGTCTGTGGACTTATTATGATTTTAGGCAGCCTCTCTGCTAATGGGTGGGGTTGTGTTCCTGTTTTGCTAGTTGTTTGGCATAGGGTGTCCAGCACTGTAGCTTGCTGGTCATTGAGTGAAGCTGGGTGCTGGCGTTGAGATGGAGATCTCTGAGAGATTTTTGCCGTTTGATATTATGTGGAGCTGGGAGGTCTCTTGTTGACTAGTTTCCTGAAGTTGGCTCTCCCACCTCAGAGGCACAGCACTGACTCCTGGCTGCAGCTCCAAGAGCCTTTCATCCACACGGCTCAGAATGAAAGGGAGAAAAATTAGAGAGAAAGAATTAGTAGAAGTAGCAAGAAAGAAAGAGAGGAAGGAAGGAAGGAAGGGAGGAAGGAAGAAAGAAAAGAAAAGAAGGAAAGAAGAAAGAAAGGGAGGGAGGGACGGTGGGAGGAAGGAAGGAAGGAGGGAAGGAAGGAAAAAGGAAAGAAAGAAGATAAAGTAAAATAAAATAAAGTAAAATATAATAAAGTTATTAAATTAAAAAATAATTATTAAGAAAAAAAAACGGACGGATCGAACCTTAGGACAAATGGTGGAAGCAAAGCTATACAGACAAAATCTCACACAGAAGCATACACATACACATTCACAAAAAGAGGAAAAGGGGAAAAAAATCATAAATCTTGCTCTCAAAGTCCACCTCCTCAATTTGGGATCATTCCTTGTCTATTCAGGTATTCCACAGATGCAGGTACATCAAGTTGATTGTGGAGCTTTAATCTGCTGCTTCTGAGGCTGCTGGGAGAGATTTCCCTTTCTCTTCTTTGTTCTCACAGCTCCCGGGGGCTCAGCTTTGGATTTGGCCCCGCCTCTGCATGTAGGTCTCCTGAGAGTGTCTGTTTTTCGCTCGGACAGGACGGGGTTAAAGGAGCCGCTGATTCGGGGGCTCTGGCTCACTCAGGCCGGGAGGAGGGAGGGGTACGGAGTTCGGGGTGAATCTGTGGCGGCAGAGGCCGGCGTGACGTTGCACCAGCCTGAGACGCGTTGTGCTTTCTCCCGGGGAAGTTGTCCCTGGATCACGGGACCCTGGCAGTGGCGGGCTGCACAGGCTCCCCAGAAGGGTGTTGTGGGGAGTGACCTGTGCTCGCACACAGGCTTCTTGGTGGCGGCAGCAGCAGCCTTAGCGTCTCATGCCCGTCTCTGGGGTCCGCGCTTTTAGCTGCGGCTCGCGCCCGTCTCTGGAGCTCCTTTAAGCGGCGCTCTTGATCCCCTCTCCTAGCGCACCAGGAAACAGAGAAGAAAACGTCTCTTGTCTCTTCGGCAGCTCCAGATCTTTTCCCGGACTCCCTCCCGTCTAGCCGTGGCTCACTAACCCCCTGCAGGCTGTGTTCACGCCGCCAACCCTAGTCCTCTCCCTGCGCTCCGACCGAAGCCCAAGCCTCAGCTCCTAGCCCCCGCTCGTGCCGGCGGGTGAGCAGACAAGCCTCTCGGGCTGGTGAGTGCCGGTCGGCCCTGATCTTCTGTGCGGGTATCTCTCCGCTTTGCCCTCCGCACCCCTGTGCTCTCTTCCGCGGCTTCGAAGCTCCCCCACTCCGCCACCCGCAGTCTCCGCCCACGAAGGGGCTTCCCAGTGTGTGGAAACCTTTCTTCCTTCACAGCTCCCTCCCACTGGTGCAGGTCCCATCCCTATTCTTTTGTCTCTGTTTTTTCTTTTTTCCTTTTGCTCTACCCAGGTACATGGGGAGTTTCTTGCCTTTTGGGAGGTCTGAGGTCTTCTGCCAGCGTTCAGTAGGTGTTCTGTAGGAGTTGTTCCACGTGTATATGTATTTCTGGTGTATCTGTGGGGAGGAAGGTGATCTCCGCGTCTTACTCTTCCGCCATCTTCCCCTCATCCTTTGCAAGATCTTTTTTGATCCACCTCCTAGAGTAATGGAAATAAAAAACAAAAATAAACAAATGGGACCTAATGAAACTTAAAAGCTTTTGCACAGCCAAGGAAACCATAAACAAGACAAAAAGACAACCCTCAGAATGGGAGAAAATATTTGCAAAGGAATCAATGGACAAAGGATTAATCTCCAAAATATATAAACAGCTCATGCAGCTCAATATTAAAAAAACAAACAACCCCATCCAAAAATGGGCAGAAGACCTAAATAGACTTTTCTCCAAAGAAGACATACAGATGGCCAAGAAGCACAAGAAAAGCTGCTGAACATCACTAATTATTAGAGAAATGCAAATCAAAGCTACAATGAGGTATCACCTCACCCAGTTAGAATGGGCTTCATCAGAAAATCTACAAACAACAAATGCTGGAGAGGATGTGGAGAAAAGGGAACCCTCTTGCACTGTTGGTGGGAATGTAAATTGATACAGCTACTATGGAGAACAGTATGGAGGTTCCTTAAAAAACTAAAAAAAGAATTACCATATGACCCAGCAATCCCACTACTGGGCATATACCCAGAGAAAACCATAATTCAAAAAGACACATGCCCCCCAATGTTCATTGCAGCACTATTTACAATAGCCAGGACATGGAAACAACCTAAATGCCCATCGACAGACAAATGGATAAAGAAGATGTGGCACATATATACAATGGAATATTACTCAGCCCTTAAAAGAACAAAATTGGGTCATTTGTAGAGACGTGGATGGATCTAGAGACTGTTATACAGAGTGAAGTAAGTCAGAAAGAGAAAAACAAATATTGTATATTAACGCATATATGTGGAACCTAGAAAAATGGTAGAGATGAACAGGTTTGCAGGGTGGAAATAGAGACACAGATGTAGAGAACAAACGTATGGACACCAAGGGGGGAAAGCGGGGTGAGGGTGGTGGTGTGATGAATTGGGAGATTGGGATTGACATATATTCACTAATATGTATAAAATAGATAACTAATAAGAACTTGCTGTATAAAAAAATAAATTAATTAAAAAAATATTTCTTTTCTCTTTCAAGAACTTCTGTTTCGATGTTTAGCACCTGCATTGAATGTCTAGTTTTCTTCTTATAAAAATTTTGATCTTAATTCTTTTGTTTTATATTTTGTGAGACTTTATTAGTACTGCTGCTCTTCTATTTTTTTTTTTTTTTGGCTGTGTTGTGTCTTAATTGCGGCACATGGGATCTTTTGATGTGGCACGTGGGCTTCTCTCTAGTTGTGGCCTGAGGGTTTTCTCTTCTCTAGTTGTGGCTCTCAGGCTCCAGGGCGCATGGGCTGTGTAGTTTGTGGCACTTGGGCTCTCTCCATCGAAGCGTACGAGCTCAGTAATTGTGGCACAGGGGCTTGGTTGCCCTGCAGAACGTGGGATCTTAGTTTCCTGACCAGGGATCGAACCTGCATCCCCTGCATTGGAAGGCGGATTCTTAACCACTGAACCACCAGGGAAGTACCTTCTATATTTTTTTTTCTTTAGTCATTTTAAATTCTTAAGAGCTATACACTTTTTCTTTTTTTTGCGGTACACGGGCCTCTCACTGTTGTGGCCTCTCCCATTGCGGAGCGCAGGCTCCGGATGCGCAGGCTCAGCGGCCATGGCTCATGGGCCCAGCCACTCCGTGGCATGTGGGATCTTCCCAGACTGGGGCACGAACCCGTATCCCCTGCATCGGCAGGCGGGCTCTCAACCACTGTGCCACCAGGGAAGCCCTATACACTTTTTCTATTCCTTTGCCTAAGTACCCCATCATTTCATGGGTACAAAATTATTTCTAATTTACTTTTTTTTTGCAGTCATGCATAATGCACTGTTTCTGCAGATCTGCTGTCTGGAGTTTATTTAGACATTATGTAGTTCTTTCATATTAGTCATTGTTCTAAATAGTTGTACAAGTGTTTTCTTACTTAATCCTTCACCCAGAAGGTAGCTATTGTGAAGTGACCTAAAGTCATTTGTCTGAGTCTCACAGCTGGCAAGAGGCAGGGCTGGGATTAGAACCCAGGCCTTTCGCTCCATAGCCCACTATGGTTGGGGACTAGATGCTTCCCTCAGGCATCAGCTGGTTCTGAGTTGTCTTGGGTGATGCTTTATAGCTGGCTGGAAGCTCTGCGTGCATGGGGGACGCCTGTCTACTTGTTGGGCTTTCACATGGGTTTTGGAGGGGGTTCAGCCAGGACTTTTCAGTGTTTTCGTCTATAGGTTTTTCCTTTGTGATGATTAGTTTCCTAAGCAGAATCCCAGGAAGAGGATGTGTCAGGGTGATCGAAGACTGGCTCCAGCATTGAGAGCTGAGTAGAGAAATGTCGTGTTCAGATTTTTTCTTAATCTCCCTATTTTCATTACAGCCCTTGTTCTTGCCTTTAGCTGAGATTGGCATTCAGGAAACCAGGGACTTTCTGGTTCAGCTGCTCCCTGGAATGTACTTGCCACTTTCTGCCGCATAACAGGAAGGAATTGGGGGCGATCTAAGCCTACAGACTTTCAACCCACCTTCCTGTTTTCCAGCCCTACCTTCAGAGACACCTTGTACCTCCAGTACCTGAGGCTTTCTGGATTTCCGTGGCATGGACTGTAGGCTTCCACTCCTGCCTGCTGCCTGTACTGCAGGCACTCCACTTTCAGCTTGCCCTGCCTTAAGACAGTTAGTTATCACTGGACATCACTCTTCCTGCTTCTAAAGCATCTTGACATTTTCATCTTCTATCATGTCCCTCCTCTGCCCCTGTGGATTTCTACATTAAAAATAAATTACTTTAGGGCTTCCCTGGTGGCGCAGTGGTTGAGAATCTGCCTGCCAGTGCAGGGGACACGGGTTCGAGCCCTGGTCTGAGAAGATCACACATGCCGCGGAGCAGCTAGCCCCGTGAGCCACAATTACTGAGCCTGCGTGTCTGGAGCCTGTGCTCGGCAACGGGAGAGGCCGCGATAGTGAGAGGCCCGCGCACGGCATGGAAGAGTGGCCCCTGCTCGCCGCAACTAGAGAAAGCCGTCGCACAGAAACGAAGACCCAACACAGCCAAAAATAAATAAATAAATAAATAAAAAAGGCAAAATTCCTTTTAAAAATAAATAAGTAAATTTATAATTCTATTAGAGTTTTGGGAAGGAACGGATATAAGTGCATGTTTAATCTGTCATGTTTAAACTGCTACTTTAAAGAGAAGGAAACACCTCATCCTTGTAATTCCAAGCTAAGCGTATAAGTGAAGATGTCTTGAAAAAGAAGGCACAGAAATGACAGGCATTTAGTAACAGCTGCTTTGCACAGTGTCCGGTGTGTGGTAGCATGTCACATGTCATCTCTATGTAGAAGGCATCCTACCCATGCCTGCCTTTCTCTCTCCTTCCCAGTTGCCGTGGTCTAAGCTCCTGTCCTCTGAACGACTACAAACGTCTCTTCCTGCTTCCCCTTTTGCCCTGCTGTGGCCCAACGTCTCTTCTGCAGACAGGGTATCTCTTTGAGACTTCAGTCAGGACACTCCCTGGCCTGTGCCCTTCCCATGCCTGCCCATTGTGCATAAGAGGAAACCCCGAAGCATGTGGACCATGAACCTCTGTGTGGCCTGGCCGATACCTCCATCCCAGCGTCATCTCGTGCTCCAGCCACAGTGGTGGGCTTTCCTCTCCTAGAACACGCTTGCCATGACCTTCCCTCAGCACATGCCCTGCCGTTCTTCCCCCTCACTGCCCTCTCCACCCCGACGCCGTTACTGGCTCATCTACCCATCAGTTAGGTGTTTGCTTGTATGTTGCTTTCTGACTTAGGCATTTCTCTGACCCTTAGTCTAATCGGGTCCCCGTACTGATCTCAACATACCCTTTATTTTTCTGTACGGCACTTGTCCCTTGCTATTATGCTTTTGTTGCAGGAAGGGGGACCCCTTCCAGGGCCCGAGAGAAGGCTCTTGTCTAACACTCAGAAATGAACTGTCTGAGGAGAAACACGTGCTGACAAAGCAAGAGACTTTATGGGGAAGGGGCACCCGGGGGGAGAGCAGCACGGTCAGGGACCCCAGGGGAACTGCTCTGCCGCGTGGCTCGCAGTCTCGGGTTTTATGGTGATGGGGTTAGTGTCTGGGTTGTCTCTGGCCAGTCACTCTGACTCAGGGTCCTTCCTGGTGGCGTGCACGTCACTCAGCCAAAATGGATTCCAGCGAGGAGGATTCTGGGAGGTTGATAGGACATATGGACTGGTGTCTCCTCTCTCCTTTTGACCTTTCCTGAAGTCTTCTGGTTGGTGGTAGCTTATTAGTTCCGTGTTCGTTACCAGGACCTCCTGCTGTAAGATAAGTCATGCAAGTGGTTACTATCGGGCCTGGCCAGGGCAGGCGGTTTTCGGTCAGTGGTTCCCCTAACACTTTTGTGATTGCCTGTTTAATCCGTATATACCCTTTTAGACTATGAGCTCCACGAGGGCCTAGTTCATCTTGCTCCCAGCTGTAACCCATGTATTGTGACAAATGGCTGGCAAAGAGTAAAGGCTCAAGTATCGGCATGCATTGATCTTGGCCATCACCTCCCCTCCCTCCCGTCTCCTCAGTTTATTATTCATCCATTGGCTTTTTTTTTTTTTTTTTTGGGGATAACATTCATAATGTCCCTTGTGGACTTTATTTCATAATTTAAAAAATCATAATGAAAATAACAAGTTCAAAACAATTATTCCAAAAGGTTCTGCCTTGTCTCATTCAGACTGCCCTCCTCTCTTTATTCTACCGCTAAATAATTTTGTGATTACCTGCTCTCATTGCATCTTCTCTCTCTTTTCTCTTAAGCCTAAACATCACTCTTACTTCTAACCATGCCACCCCTCTATTTAAAAGCCACCAGTGACTCCTCATTTCCTACAGAGTGAATTCTAAACCACTTAGATTTTCAAAACCATTTGCATTCTGACCCCAGGCTGCTTATATAGTTGATTCCCTATTAGGAGCTTTCTTCCTCAATAGCACTGAACAAATAGCTATTCTTTTAGCCCAGTCTATGCTTTTCTGGGTCTATGGTTCTATTTCTATTTTCCTTCCTAATGGCATGCAGTGCCTTCACTAAATCTGTAAAAGTAAATGCTATTTACTATGCTACATCCATATCATATGCATTGGCTTTTGAGCGTCCACTGTGTGCCTGGCCTTGTGCAAGGCACTGGGGAAAATAAATGTGTAATCTAGCCTCCTTTGTGTGTCATGACGGGTTTCTTCCTTTTTATATACAATGTCCTGTGACCAGAAGCAGACCTCAAACTGTAGAAAAGAATGAGCAAGCCGACATGTGCCTTGTTGCTATGGGCCCATGTGGCCTATATTTCCATGCTGTTGTTGGAGAGGAGAAAACATTTTCCTCTACCCTCTTAGGTTCTGTACCTGGGGCCCTGCAGATTAAGGTGATAAAAGACAGATGAACAGGAGAAAAAGGTTTATTTCACATGCATGTGGCACTGAAAACCCCAAAGAGATGTTGAGAACTGGAGGCTTATATATCATTTTAACAAAAAATGATACATTCAACGGAAAAGTGACGAGACAAAGGAAAAGGGTAGTAAATTGTTGGAAGGTAAATAGATGTGGGAAACTAGCGGAAGGTAAGTGTTATTTTACTAGTTGTTATGCATATTCCTCTGGTGCCACCTCTGGGCTGATAAGAGTCTAGAGTCCTCTCTGGTGATCAGGAGTGGTTCTGTCTCAAAAGGTGCCTTTTGAGGGACTTCCCTGGCCAGCCAGTGATTAAGATTCCGTGCTTCGTGCTTCCACTGCAGGGGGCACGGGTTTGATCCCTGGTCGGGGAACTAAGATCCTGGATGCCGTGTGGCCAAAAGAAAAAAAAAAAAAAAGATTGTTAAAAGTGCCTTTGAGATGACTGCATTCTGTCTATGGAATGTGTACCTCTCCAAGTAAATCTACTTCTTACCTAAAGAAAATAAAAACTTAAAAAAAAAAAAAAGAAGTGGTTCTGCCCTTCCTGGTATGAGAAGGGGGAGAGGAACTCCTTTACAAAGGGAATTTCAGCCCTGCTGAGGCAAATAGGGGGAGGCTAGAGAACTGTATTTTCCGGCTGATGTTTCGCAGTTGTCTTCACCTCAAAACAATCCTTGCACAAAAGCGACATATTTGGGGGTAGCACATCCTGATCCCCTCCTAGCTGTTTTAGGTTTTGTCCTGCTTGGCTCCTAGCATGTCTATGAGACGTCTCATCTTTCAGGGGTGAATCCAGAAGGTGTGCTAAGGACCTTGCATGTTTATTTTATGCGTACCCCATTGGAAGGCACAGCCTGTTTTCCAGGTAAGAGGTTGAGGCTTGGAAGGAGTTTCCCACGAGTGGCCTGACCCTTGGGTCTGGCCAAGGAGTTTGACCGTGGAGCTGACTGCTCTGCTGTCGCCGCCTGGGTTCTCTGGGAAGCAGACTCGAGCCAGAGTACTCACTCCGGGAGTTTGTTAGGGTGTGCTCTGGGGTCCGCCTCTGTGGCATGGAAGCCTGGGCAGAGAAGACAGTCCAGAAGAAGCAGATATAAGAAAAGCCCTCCGCCCTCCCCTATTTGCCTAAAACAGGATGTAAATTTGGAAAGCTGTCCCCGCTTGCCCTCTCCACTGGGAAGGACAGAAGTTAGTCACCGGGAGACAACTCTAAGCTTCTGTCAGCCTGGAGACGTCACCAGAGGAATCTACACAACAAACTTTAAAACTTCACAGTTGGGCTTCCCTGGTGGCGCAGGGGTTGAGGGTCCGCCTGCCGATGCGGGGGACGCGGGTTCGTGCCCCGGTCCGGGAAGATCCCACATGCCGCGGAGCGGCTGGGCCCGTGAGCCATGGCCGCTGAGCCTGCGCGTCCGGAGCCTGTGCTCCGCAACAGGAGAGGCCACAACTGTGAGAAGCCTGCGTACCGCAAAAAAAAAAAACAACAAAAGAACTTCACAGTTTGCTGCTCTAGACACTCAAAGTCCTTTCCCTCGTCTTCTCACTTCCCTAAACATGGATCGTTCCTTTGTTAAGATGTTGTATGTATAAGTGCTCCCACGTATTGATATAGGCAAAATATCAATGCATTGTTAAACTTCTGTTTGTTTTTCTCTTGTTAATCTGAATTCTCTTAGTCTAATTGTCAGGACCCCAGCCAATGAACCTAAGATGGGTAGATGATAAAAAGAATAATTTTCCTTCCCTACACGTGGGAGCTGAAATGAGCCATCAGAGTGACCCACGTTGGGCCAGAATGGCCAGGTCCTCATATGCCTGTCACCAGTCATGGGAGGTGGTCATCCCTGGAAGGATGTGACCTTGGGCCTCTCTGCAGCACCTGCAGGGCCTGAAGTACCACCAGCAACTGCAGGGGCAGCTGATCCTTCCTGGAAGAGGGGGGATTGGGACCTCCGTTGCTACACTCCTTCTACTCTCTTTCTTTTCATGGGTGATTCTGAAACTTGCCACAACGTATCTATAAGTGGGATCTTGCCCATCGTAGGTAGCTGCTGGAGTTCTGGAAAGCTGATAGTCATTTTAAGGATAATCTGGATGAACCAACCATATTGTTCCTGGCTCTCAGGTGAATTTATTCCTAAAGGCTGGAGGCCCGCTGCTCTGTGTGGCAGAGAGGGCTGGGTTGCAGGTTGCAGATCAAGACCCTCGATAAGGGCAACTTGAAGGGTATTGTTTGTAATTTAGAGGCAGAGCTAGGCCTTACTAGTTAGCAGAATGAACAGAAAAGGGGCATCAGGGGAAAACGTGGCTGAGTTTCTGCTGCTGAAGTAGAAGGTGAACAGGCTCCCCCACCCCCCCACACCAAGTACAGTCTAGCTGCCCTGTTGATCTGCCCTCTGAAAGCTGGCCTGTTTCCTCCCACCTTCTAGAATAGCTTAGGAAGTCATTCTTACCCAGGAGATCAAACACAATTCTCCTTTATCAGGGCTCGGCAAACTTGTTCTGTCTGTACGTACATTCTGTGCATACATTCTTTAAATGTGTGGACATTCTGCAGGCTAATTGGCTTTGGACAAAGTGGGAATGTCCCGTTCCTTCCCTGTGGGGGACCAGCCTCCATGAAGATCTTGCTGGGCGCCAGGCTGTGTTAAATGCTTTGAATAGGTTATTTCACATAACACTCACCATCTCATGAGGTGCGATATATGCATTTAGTGTAAGAGAAAGCTAAGGCTTAGACAATGTAACTGAATTGCCCAGGGCTCGACAAATTAGCAAGCAGGAGTAACTGACTTCTGTCCTGGGTCTAATTCCACAGCTTTTCACCACTGCCACTGTCCCCCTTATTCTGGATAGCCTTCCTCTCTGCTTTCCCTGCAAGTTCCTTCCTGTGGTGCAGGCTCTGAGGGTGCTGTAGCTGGGAAGTGGCGTGAGCGGCTAATGATGGCCATTCTATGCCAAAGGTGAGCAACTAAGCCTCCATTTAGATGAGGCCGGCAAACGTTGGCTTGCAGGGCAAATGCAGCCCACAGCTCCTGAACTAGGAATCGTTTTTCCGTTTTTAAATTGTTGAAAAAAAATCAGAGGAGGAATACTTTGTGACAGCTGACAGTTATATAAAATTTAAATTCCAGTGCCTATGAAAGAAAAGTTTTATTGGAGCACAGTCACAACCGTTGTAGCTTTCACACTACAGTGTCGGAGATGAGTAGCTGTGACAGAGGCTGTGTGGCGTGCAGAGCCTAAAATATTTACCATCTGGGACTTTGCAAAAAAAAACAAAAACAAAACGTTGCTGACCCTTGATCTAGATGAAGAGTAGTGTTTGCTCTCCCAGATAACACGACTTCCTAAGCTCTTCTGGGAGGCGGGAGGAGATGACAGTTTTCAGAGAGCAGATGAAAAGGGCAGCTGGATACAAATCCAGATCATTTGAATTAAATATATGCGTATATTTACAAGGCATATCTGCCTTGTTCTGGAATGTTCTTTGCAGTCACACTGTACTTGCTCTCCCATGGGTCCTGGTGACCCATTCAGGACTGTCCATGTTCTGGACAGCTGTCATTGGAGCCTGGAACCCCAGTGAGCCAGACATCCAGCCTTAAAATGAGCAGTTGAGAAGAAGTAGACATAAGAAAAATCCTCTGCCCTCTCCTTTCTACAATTCTTAATCACTTGGGACAACTCTTGACTCTTTTTGGTCCAGAGATGGCACCAGAGGAATCTACCTAGGAAACCTTACTAAAACAACCCGTATCCTCCATTTTTTCTCCTATATATTTATGTCCCCACAGTTTGCCACCCCAAATCCTGTTTCCTTTGTCTAGTCACTTCTTGACAAGTGTATCGTCCACTGTTAAGATGCTATAGAAGCCCCAAGTTCTAACCACCCCTCTGAGTTCCTCATCACTGGCTTTCTCCCATGTGTGCCTGTGCTGTGTACGTTAATCAATTTTTATTTGTTTTCCTCTTGTTAATCTGTCTCTTGTCAGTCTAATTTGCAGGGCCCCATCTGGAGAACCTTGGAGGGTGGAGGGAAGAAGTTTCTTCTCCCCTACAGACTCTAGACTAGATAACTTGGATGGAGGGAGTGGGGACAGCAGAAAACGTAGAAGGTTGGACACACACTCTGAAGGTTGGACACACACTCTGAGTGGAGAGGGAATTGATACACACTGACCACTGACCATGTTACATGTTTAACCTAGTGTTTAAGCCTCAAGAGTTTAGAGAGGGACATGACATTATCTTCCTCTAACAATGCTGAAGGTGAGACTGACTTAGTAGTGACATACTCAGTCACTGCTTCTTATTTCTTGAGCACCTGCCCAGGTGCCAGGTACAGTCCTGTGGAGGCAAAGACAAAGAGGTGAACTCTGTGCCCTTGAGTAATACCTAACAAATTCTGGAGTTGGCATCCAAATTCAGATCCATGTGCCTTGAATCCTGACGTATTTCTGCTCTATCACGTTTGTCTCCCAGTGCTTGCGTCCCTAAGCGGATTCATCAGTGCGTGTTGCGTGTCAGATTGACAGCTCTTGACACAGCCGATCAAAGCAGCATTACTCAGTGATTAGCAAAAGGAATTTCCACGCAACCTGGTGAGCAGTTGCCAGGTACCAGATCCTGTGTTAGTCTCTGAGGGTATGAGGACGAGTGACAGCCACTGTTCTCAGGTAGTCGCTACAGAGGGATGGATGGGATGTTAGAGGACCTCAGGGCTTTTGGTTGTAAGCAACAGAAGCCAACTCTGGCTACCCTCAGCCAAAGACAGTGCACTGGGCAGCTATGGGATGGTTCACAGCCTGGAAAAAGAAGCTGAACAGCCAGGCTTGGAAAGGACAGGAATGGGCAGCACCTCCAGGGATCTAAAGAGCAGGAAATAGAGACAGTCTTTTCCAGAGTCGATGCCTTTGGGACAGATTGGTTCTCACCATTTTCCTTACCTTGATCAATATCAGGTTGTCTTGGCATGAGAATTTGACTTGTCTTTGGTCTTCTGTCCACTACTTTGGCTGGAATTGGACAGGACTCTGATTGACAGCCCACAGAGGATGTGTGCAGTGGTGGAGGAGACCTCCTAAAGGGCACTGAGTTTCTGCTATTGGAATAAATTGTAAGTGCTGTTGGGCGAGTGGAAACCAGGGTCCCTATGTGCCATGGAGCACAATGGAAAATGCCCAACCCAGTCCTGGAGGCCGGGGAAGACTTCCCGAAGGAAGAAGCAGTTAAGCTGAAACCAGAATAACAAGTAAAGTTAACAACAGGGTGAGAGGAAGAAAACCATCACAAGCTAAGGGAATTGCAGGTGCAAAGGCCCAGAGGCAGGGGCAGTTACCTCCTCTACCAAATAATGGCTCTTCCCTGTTGGTCCCTAGGAGTGATGGGTCATTTTCCCCAAGGACTTGAGCTTTGAAAGATCAGGGTCCATGCTCTCCCCATCCTCTTGGAGTCCTTCAGCTTCCCGAGGTCAACAGTACCTCACAGAAAATCTCAGGCCATAATTCCCTCCTTCCCAGGGAGTCTGCAGGACTTAAAAAAAAAATCTTGAGGCTCCTGCGCTGAGAGCTGATAGGAAGAGAAAGGCCGCCGCAGCCTTGAGTGTTTTTATTCTTCTTCTCTGCCTGCAGCTGGGAGGCCTCTGGTCATGTGCTGCCTGAACTGATTTGCGCCGGCGTTCGCCACAAATTGTGGCCTGACATTTATAGCAGCTGCGATCCACACGTATCAATTATTTAGGAAAAGGGATGAAGCTGAGGTGGCCGAGCAGCTGCCTCGTTAAAAGCCTGCTCTTGTCACATACTATCCTGAAGGGAGAGGGGGCCCAAACTCGGAAAGGGGCAGAGGCACTCTCCAGTTTCGATCTTGCCGTGTCTCGGCAGGTAGCGAGCAGCCTTTATTCACCATCTTTGATTAATCAGCTCCTCTTTATTCATGTGAAAAAGCCACAGTCACCCAGGGGCTCCTTGGAAAGAATGATCGTTCTTTGCCTCTTACGCTCAATTGCTCCTGTATTGTGTTCACTGGGCTAATGAAAGCCGAGCCAGTGTCTCTGCTGGCTGTGCTTTGATGAATTAGCACTTGGCCTGCAAACTATATTTCTCTGATTAAGCTGATGAGTTTGTTCCTCCCCCCATCATTATGAGGCTGTTTCTTGCATGCTAATGACCGTGGGAGGTGTGGGGAGGAGCGGGGAAGCTGGCCACTCCCTCATGGTACTAATTCAGGAAGCAAATGCAGGGATAAAAACAAGGCCTGCTGCAGCACAGGCTCCAGCGTGGGCAGGAGCCCAGGTGACACCTGCAGGTGATGAGTTCCATGGTGCCCACGACCTACGGCGACTGTGTCCCCTGGCTGCATGTAAGAGGCAGATAGACCCCAGCTTGGCTAGGATCCTAGGCTGAGCTCTGCTAGAGCCCAACAAGTTCCTGGCTCCCTCAGACATGGTAGCCCCTCGAAAACGAGAGGGTTGAACTAGATGAGCGTGTCAGTGCCTGGGCCGCCATAACAGAGCACTGTAGACTGGGGAGCGTAAAGGGTGAAATTCATTTTCTCAGTTTTGGAGGCCAGAAGTCCAAGATCAGGACGATAGCGGGGTTGGTTCCTGGTGAGACCTTTCCTCCCGGCTTGCAGGTGGCTGCTTTCTCGCTGTGTCCTCTCGTGGCCTGTCCTCTGTACATGCACTCCTGGTGTCTCTTCCTCTTCTCCTAAGGACACCAGTCCTGTCGAAGCAGGGGCCCTCCCTTATGACATTGTTTAACCTTAATACCTCCTTGAAGGTCCTGTCTTCAGATATAGTCACATGAGGGGGTTAGGGGTTCAATGTGTAATGGGGGGGGGGCACAATTCAGTCCATCACAATGAGAAAGTTGCAAACCAACAAGGTGGGGAGGTGGTTGTCCCCTCTGCAGGGGTATCAATTGTTGGGTGATGAGAGAGGACTCTTCCCAGCTAATATCACCCCTCACCCCATTCCTGCTTGAAACATTCATGCCGGAATGCACTCCTATTTCTGGTGGTCATGAGTCTTCTCGTCTGTGTGTTGAGTTGTAGCAAACCCAACTAGTTACCCACCCAAACACATTTCACCCACCTCCTTTGCTGGCAGAGGTGTCCACCTAGGGCTGCATTGTGACTTTTGTGAGTCCTAGGCACTTTTGCCTTTGAGGGACCTTCCCTCTATAACAGATATAACAAATATTAAGTTCAGGACTTCCCTGGTTGCACAGTGGTTAAGAACCCGCCTGCCAATGCAGGGGACACGGGTTTGAGCCCTGGTCCGGGAAGATCCCACATGCTGCGGAGCAGCTAAGCCCGTGCACCACAACTACTGAGCCTGCTTTCTAGAGCCCATGAGCCACAACTACTGAAGCCCGCTTGCTTAGAACCTGTGCTCCGCAACAAGAGAAGCCACGGCAATGAGAAGCCCGTGCACAGCAACGAAGAGTAGCCCCTGCTCACCACAACTAGAGAAAGCCTGTGTGCAGCAACAAAGACCCAATACAGCCAAAAAATACATAAAAATCGAAATTAAAAAAATAAAATTAAAAAAATCATATGCATATAAATGACAGTTGAAATATGTATCATGCTTATTGTGAGAAGTAAAGTATTTTTTGTGGACCCCTAAAAGTACTGCTGGCTCTAGGCTCTGTGTTTACTCTGCTCAATGGATAAGTCGACCCTGTGTCCAACCTTTACCCACTTTCTTTAGGGAAGGATGACCTTCTACCCAGCTCCATGGAGAAATCTTGAATGGAGGAAACCATTCCTGTTACTGGTGATCTTAGCCATGAGATGTTATCTGGCCATTGAAATGTGAGGGAAAGTTCCCTAGGGAGCTTTTAGGAAGGGTTTCTTTTCTCTTAATGATATACATGAACAGAAACAGCCCTTCTTCTCCTGGACCTTCTCATGCATGTCTGCAGCAGCCATTTTGTGATCATGAGGCAAAGCTGGCTCACTGAGGGAATAGAATGGAGGAAGAGACCTGGGTTCCAGATGATGTTGTTGAGCTGCAGAGTTAACCATCCCTGGAGTTAGCCTATTGTATTGATCTGCTAGGGCTGCCATAACAAAGTACCACAAAATAGGTGGTTTAAACTACAGAAATTTATTGTCTCACAGTTCTGGAGGCTAGAAACCCAAGATCAAGGTGTCAGCAGGGTTGACTCTTTCTACGTGGAGCAAGGATGCTTCTATAAGTCAAACTTTGCTCTGCCTTCATTTTCACATGGCGTTCTGTGTGCTTATCTGTATCCAAATTTCCTTTTTTTTTTTTTTTTTTTAATGACCATGCTGTGTGGCTTGTGGGGTCTTAGTTCCCTGACCAGAGATTGAACCTGGGCCCTTGGCAATGAAAGCACTGAGTCCTAACCACTGGACCACCAGGGAATTCCCCCAATTTCCCTTTTTAATAAGGACACAAGTCATATTGGATTAGGGCTCTCCTAATGAACTCATCTTAAACTTAATTACCTCTTTGAAGAACCTGTTTCCAAATAAGGTCACATTCTAAGGCTCTAGGGGTTAGGACTTCAACATACGAACTTTCGGAGGGGGACATAACATCTGTGTTGTGACTAGTAATGTGATTTTAAGTCCCCTTGTTGTTCAAGGCTCTTGAGTTGGTGATTATGACCTGCAGTTTACCCAAATGGCTGGCAGCGATCTCAGTAGAGCTGTCCTGCTCTAACCTCTGGTGTCATGGGCTTCCCTTCTCATTGGCAGGTCCTAGGAAGAACTGTACTGTTCCGTTTTCTGGCTGTTGGAGATGTTGATGTGTAGGCCCATGAACTAGAGCCCCACACGAATGTTCTAGCTCAGAGCAGCAGCATACACAGTGGTCCTGAGGTAGGAAAGAGCTCAGGGTGTTTGAAGAAAACAAAAGAAACAAAATAGTACTGACACCTTCTGGGGATACCAGTCTCTCTCCCCATGGTTGTCAAACCCTCCTTGTCCTTGTGGCCCAGTTCAGAGTGGTGTGTTTCACTGTGTCCACAGGTGTTTTGTTTATAACATGATGGGAGTGTATTAGTTTCCTATGGCTCGTGTAACAAATTACCACAAACTTAGTGACTTAGAGCAACACATATTTATTCTCTTACAGTTATGGAGGGCAAGAGTCCAGATAGTTTTACTGGGCTAAAGTCAAGGTGTCGGCAAGGCTGCATTGCTTCTGGAGGCTCTAGGGGAGGGTCCATTGCCTTGCCTTTTTCAGCTTCTAGTGGCCCCAGTATTCCATGGCTTGTGGCCCCTTGCTCCACGTTCAAAGTGCATCACTCCAACCTCTGCTTCTGTCATCATATTGCCTTCTTTTATCAAGACCCTTGTGGTTATATGGGGACCCACGTGGATAATACATGATAGTCTTCTCCCCTCAAGATCCTTAACTTAATCACATCTGCAAAATCCTTTATGCCCTATAAGGTAATGTGCTTCTAGGTTTTGGGAATTAGGACGTGGAGTCCTTGTGGGGGGCGTCATTCAGCCAACCACAGGAGGGTTAGATGGTCAAATATTGATCTTTTTTTTTCTTATAATTAAAAACATGTTTTATTAAGTTTACTGATATTTTTTTTTTAAACATCTTTATTGGAATGCAGTGGCTGCCTTTCTGCCCAGTTCTGCTCATGGCACAGAAGGAATTTTTCTGCATCTTGATGTAGGGTGGAAGTGGGAAGTAGGGTGAATAGACTCTAAATCAGTGGTTCTCAAAGTGTGTTCCCTGGATCAGTAGCAACCTGTTAGAAGTGCAGATTCTCAGCTCCCTCAGACCTCCTGAATCAGAAACTCAGGGAATGGGATCCAGCAATCTGTACTTTAACAAGCTTTGCCTTGTGATCTTGCCTTTATTTAAGATTTTGGTATCGTGTTCATGGTGGCTTTTTTTGCATTACTTTGATTTTTTTAAAAAATTTTCATTTTTGTCTTGACTGTTGAATTTTTGGTGCCACCTTAACTTCTGCACTGAGGTGAGTACCTCATTTGCTTCACCCTAGTGTAGGCCCTGGAGAAAGCAAAGGCCATCCAATCTCAGATCAAGAGCTGAGTCCCCACAGAAGAACCAGGTTCTGTGTAACAGAGACACCAGACCTATTCGGGGGGATCAGACATGTCTTTCATGAGGCCGTGTTATTGGAACTGAGAGCTGGGGCCAGAAGGAGTTAACTCATTGAAGAAGGAACAAGGGCATCTCAGGCAGAGAGAGCAGCAGGTGCAGAGGCGGGATGTTCGGAGGAGGCAAGTAAGAGGGACCAGAAAGACCGCTGCGCCATGTGACTCCCTTAACAAATGTTTCTTAAGCTCCTACAGCAAGCCATGGGGGCTCCTGGCCTTGAACAGTCCAGAATTTCAACCCGCATATTGACTTGGAAGAGCCTGAGAGAGGCAACTAGAACAAAGGTTAGGTCTCGGCAGGCCTGAGGGAGGTTGTCGAGGCGTGCCGCAGGCAGTCCTTTGCCCAGAAATGGTATCTGGCACCCAGCAAATAAGGCAGGGAGAGCACAAAAGAAACTGTCTCATAAAAGATGCATTTAGCATAGGTTTCTGTTTCAGAGCTAATAGCATTAGCCGTTATGTAGAAAGTAAGAGAACACAATTACCCCGTTTTAATAACAAGGCTGACAGCACAGCTCCGATCCCAGGGGAGCCTTGCTTTACGTTTTGTGGTTTCTCTAGCCAGTGAATTCTCAGTCCCAAGCCAGCTTGTAACCTTACGTCCCTGTTTGCCTAAAATGGTCCTGGTTTATGTCTGATTGCCGATATAGTTGTAACTAGCACCCCCTTTCACCTGCACGTGCCCCCATTTAGACTATAAATGACGTGATCACTGTAGTGATGTGGAACTGAGAAAACTAAGCCCGGACTGGATGGTGGGCTCCCCACCAGCTCCTTAGAGAAATCCATCCCTGGCAAAAAAAAAAAAAAAAAAAAAAAAAAAAAAAAAAAATCCATCAAATCTCAGACTGTCCATTCGTCCATTGATGTTTGAGGGCCTGTCCATGCCAGTACTGTTCTAAAAACCAGGAAAAAGACTTCCTAGGAACTGATATTGGAATTTGTATTGTACTCAGGAAAAAACTTAAGTAGAACAAGGGGAAACAAGGACATTGCTGAGATAAAGCAGTGTTCCCTTTCATTTAACAGCTCACTTCTCCAATGGGAAGCTTTTTCCAGTAACAGTGGTTGGGGAATAGAAATTCTTGGTGAAAGCTAATTTAGTGCTTCAACTCAATGTTTAATTTTGAAATTACAACTGTACAGCTTAGTTCTAGACAATCTGAAGTTAAAACGACAGTCCCTCCCGGTGACCTAGTGCTGTAGGGTGAGAGTTTTTAAAGTTTGGTGTGTATCCAGCCACACTTTCAAAAGCGACTTTTACTGAAGTGGGACAACGACAACAACAAAACAATAACGAAGAGCACAGATTCTAAGATGGAGCTTCTGTGTTGAGAGTCCCACTGGGGTTCTCCCAATCACCCCTTCTCCCTCCTCCCTAAAGCTGACCGCTGTCCTGACCAATAACCGTATGAAGTCCCACAAGATGAAATTAAATGGAGTCATTCATGTACTTTATATCTGGCTTTGCCTTTCAGCCTTGAGAATCATCCATGTTGCGTGTCGTTTGTTCACTTTCAGTCCTGTGTATATTCCCTTATATGAATACCCTCATCTATCATCTACTGCTGTTGATGAAAATTGGGGCTGTTCGCAGTTTGGAGCTGTTATGAGTAACGGACGCTTCTGCGAACATGCTGGTAATATGTTGATGTATATGGGCATGCATTCTGTTAGTTGTATACCTAGGAGTAGGGTTGTTGAGTCAGAGAGCAGGCGGATGCTCAAGTTTAACATAATGCCCGGCAGTTTTCCAAAGTGTTTGCACCACTTCATACTTCCACCAATGGTGTATGAGAGTTCCTGTTGCTCTGTACCTTTACCAACACTTGGAATCATCAGTCTTAAGTTTTGGCTATTACGGTGGATATGTATTAATGTTTCATTTTGGTTTTAATTTGCTGTTCCCAATGAATAATGGGGATGAGCATCTTTTCATACTGGCCATTTAAAGTACCCCCTTTAATGAAGTAATGAAGTGCTTGTTGAAGTCTCTTATTTTGTTTTTCTATTTTGTTTTTTGTTTGTTTGTTTGTTTTTTGGCTGCACTGTGCAGCTTGCAGGATCTTAATTCCCCGACCAGGGATCAAACCCGGGCCCGGAGTCCTAACCACTGGACCGCTAGGGAATTCCCTCTTGTTTGTGTTTTAATTGAATTCTTTGTCTTATTGATTTGAAGGAGTTCTTTCTATAATGAGAGTAGGAATCTTCTCTTGGCTATAGGTGTCTAATTATCCATCTTTTCCTTTATGGCTAGTCCTGTTTAAGAAGTCGTTGAGCACCCCAATGTCATAAGGGTACTCTCTATTATGGTCAAGAAGTTTTGTTTTAATTTCACATTGGAATCTACCATCCATCTGGAAACTGACTTTTTTGTATGGTGTGAGGTCAGGGCCAAGTTTAATTATTTTTCTTTCCCATAAAGTTTTCTAATTGATTGAGTACCATTGAGCATCTCCACTGCTCTGCCATAGTGAATCACCGTTTGGACCCTTTATTCTCACCTATTGGTCTTATATCATCACACACACACACACACCTTGGGCCAATATCATGCTTTCTTAATCACTGAAGCTTAATATCCATTTGGATAACCTGGTAGAGCAAGTCCTCTCATTTTTGGTGGTCTTCTTCAAGAGATTTTGGCCCTTTGCCATTCCAATTAAATCTTGGAGTCATTTTGTCAATTTTCACAGAATCTGTTCACATTTTAATCAGATTAAATCTGTAGATCATTTTGGGGAGAACTGAAGCTTTTACGACATCAAATCATTAAATCCATGGCTCAGTTGGACGCATTTCTTCATTTGCTAGGTTTCTTTACTTTCTCTCCATTGTTTATAATTTTCTATAGAGTTGTCTTGAGTGTTTTTCATTATATTTTATTCCTAGTTATTTGATATGTTTCAGTGCTATTATATTTTAAAAATTTGTTTTATTTCATGTATAGAAATATAATTTATTCTTTTATATATACCTTAAATCTAACAACCTTGCTGAATTTATTCTAGTAATTTTTCTGTAGACTTGTGTTTGGATTTTCTACAACTATCATGTCATGTGCAAATAGGGACAATTTTATTTTTCTATTTCAAACCTCAAATCTCTTTTTTTTTTACTTCCAGTGTAATGTTGAATAGAATTGATGATAGTAGCCATTCTTAGCTCATGCCTGGTCACCAGTATTTTACCATTATGAATAATGTTTTCTATGGGCTTTTTTTTTTGAGTTGAATTTGTGTCCTTTTTTTCTATTTGGCTACTTCTGTCCATATCCTGGCTGTGAGGAGACTGGTTAGATTTTTTAAAAAATAGACTATATTTTAGAGCAATTTTAGGTTCACAGAAAAATCGAGAGGAAGTTACAGAGATTTCCGTTGTGCCCTGTGGCCCCTACACGTAGAGTCTCTCCATTATCAACATCCTGCACCAAAGCCGTACATTTACGTTTGTTACAACCGATGAACCTGCATTGACACATCATTATCACCCAGGGTCCATAGTTTACATTAAGGTTCACTCTTGGTGTTGTACATTCTATGGATTTGGACAACTTTATAATGACATATTTTCACAATTATAGTGTCTTACAGAGTATTTTCATTGCCCTGAAAACCCTCTGTGCTCTGACTATTCATCCCTCTCTATAGGCTTTTTAATACTCTTTATCAGGTAAAGGAAGTTTCTTTTTATTCCTTTGACATTTTTTTGAGAATTGAAATAAAGTCTGGCATAGGGACAATTTTTGTGATGTTAACGTATTTTTTTTAAAAGAATATATATTTGGCAGTTGTTGGGCGTGATGATCTATATAAGTCCATTGGGAAATATGTTAATTATGCTCAATTTTTCTGTATTTTCTGCTTTTTATTCAGTTTTTCTATTTTTCACTCATTGTGGGTTTTAAAATTTTTCCTTACAGTTCATCAGTTTTTTGCCTTACGTTTTGAGGCATATTGGATTGCTTATTTTATTATTATGAAAGATATTTGTGGTTGTTAGAACTGCTTTTTTGTTCTTTAAGCCTATTTGGTCTGATAGTAACAGAAATACACCAGTCTTCTTTTTAGTTCCTTTTTTTCCTGATATCTTTTGGGTTGATTATTTTTATGCTCATTTTCTCCCTCTATTAGTCTGATTGTTTGCTCTTTTACTATACATACTTTCAGTGGTTACACTAGAGATCACAACATATATTCTTGACTTATCAAGTTTTAATGGAAAATAAGTCCTATTTTTTCCTGGACAATGCAAGAATCTTAGAACTTTCTGATTCCATTTACCCTGTCTCAATTTCTAAGCTATTTTTGCTCTGTATTTTATTTCAGTGTATACTGTAAACCCTATAGTGCATTTTTATATATTAATATACAATAAATTATTAATCATTAATAATGATAAATTTGTATGATAGTATATTAATATTACACGTTAATATTAATTTTATGTAATTTAGATTTAGCTACAATTAACCTTTTCACTGCTCTTTGTTCCTGCCTTACTTTTCCTTTTCCTGAAGGAATTTCCTTTAGTATTTTTTTTTTTTTGACTAGGTCTGCTGGTGATAAATTTTCCTAGATTTCTTTAGTCTGAAGGTGTCTTTATGTCACCTTCATTCTTGAAGGATATTTTCCATGGGTGTAGAATTCCATGTGGCCATTATTTTCTTTCGGCACTTTGGAGGTACCACGCCATTAGCTCCTGGCTTCCCTAGTTTGTGTTGAAGGCAGATGCTGTCCTCTGCCACATCTTTGAAGGTTATCTGTTCTCTCCTTACCCCCACTTCCAGCTGCTTTTAAGACTTTCTCTGTTACTGGTTTTCAGTGCATTCCTGTGACATGCCTACATGTGGTTTTCTTTTTATTTATCCTGCTCAGGGTTCTTTGAGGTTTTTAAATTTTAATTTAGTCAGTTTTTTCAGATATTATCAATGATTTCTTCTGATAGCAATTCTTTCCCATTTTCTCTTTTCTCTCTTTCTGGGATGACAGTTAAGCCCATGTCAGACGTTTTAACAACTGAATCCTCATGTCTCATTCTTTCCTCTATCTTTCCCATCCTTTTGTTGCCTCTATACAGCATTCTGACTTTCTTCTGTTTTTTCAGCTCACTGATTCTTTCTACCTGTTTCTAATATCAATTCGGTTACTTCTTTTTTCAATTTGGTACCTTATTATTATTATTTTTTTGCTGTACGCGGGCCCCCCACTGCTGTGGCCTCTCCTGTTGCGGAGCACAGGCTCCGGACGCGCAGGCCCAGCGGCCATGGCTCACGGGCCCAGCTGCTCCGTGGCATGTGGGATCCTCCCGGACCGGGGCACAAACCTGCATCCCCTGCATTGGCAGGCGAACTCTCAACCACTGCGCCACCAGGGAAGCCCCAGGTACCTTTTTATGGTTTCCATTTCTTTGCCAAAATTCTTCACCTTGCCCCATTTCTGTCCGTATTAAGCGAACTTGTTATGATCTGTATCTAATACTGGAGTTATGTGAATTACCTGTGGTTCTCTGTTATCTCTTTCCCGTGCTTTTTGATCGTGTTTTCTTTGTTATGTCTGGTTATTTTTCTCAAACCTACAGAAAAGCTGCAAGAATAGTACAAAGAACTTTTCCCTCACACGCCATTTGGGAGTATGTTGCAGACACGATGCTCCATCACTCCCAGGTATTTTAGGGTGCACTTCCTACACATCAAGGACATTCTCCATCGAACCACAGTATAACCATTACACTCAAGGAATTAACATTGATCCATCATTACCATATAATCCATAGACTGTACTCAAGTTTTATTAGAACAATTCAGGATCACAGGTTGCATTTGGTTGCCCTGCCTCTTTAGTTGCTTTTGATCTGGAATAGTTCATCAGGTTTTCCTTAACTTTTGTGACCTTGCCGCTTTTGAAAATTACAGGACAGTTATTTTGTAGAATGTTCCTCAATCTGGGTTTATCTAATTTCCTCATGTTTAGATTCACATAATGCATCTTTGTTGGTATTATTGTAGAAGTGATGCTGAGTTTGTCCGTTGCATCCTATTTGATGGTACATGATTTTGATTTATCCTATTACTAATGATGTGAACTTTGGTCACTTGATTAAGATGGTGTCTTAATCAAGTTTTCCCCAATGTAAGGTCTCTCCTTTTTTCTCTTTGCAATTAATAAATATGTTGTGGGGACATAGTTTGAGACTATAAGTCTACTGTTTTTCATCCATTAATTTTAGCAGTCTTTGATGTTACTTGCCTGGATGTAACTGTGAATGGCTATCAAATGACACTTTTCCAATTACATAATTTTGAATACATTTATCGGTCGGTATTTTGCTGTAAAGAAGAGCTTTCTCTCTTAACCATCTCTCTATACATGTATTTATATATGTATACATGTATGTGTGTATTTATTTATCCATCCATCCATTTATCCATAGGACTGATAGGTTTCAGTTCAGTGGGGTTAACTTCATTATGAACAGTTTTTATGTTCAAATTGTCCTTGATTTGGACAGTGAACGCCCCTTTAAGCTGACTCCTATTTCTTTATGGAATGTCTCCATCCGTCCTTGAGTATTTCCTTACTTTCTGGCTGAACAGGATGTCAAACTCTTCCTGTGTTTTCCTTGCCCCAGCCCTGGAATCAACCAGCTCTGGTTCCTTTTAGGGAAGAATGATATTTAGAGCCTAGATCTTGGTTTCTACGGAGTGTCACTGCTCCCAGGCCCTCCCAGTGGACAGAATTAGGAAATATAGTGCGTATAAACTGACATACTACGTACATACACACATCTAAATCCAGAGTAACTTCTGTTTATACATATATATATAAAACATATATCTGTAATCATGAGTTCACACCAATACTTACAATTCCTATTTGACACCGTAAATTTGATTCTAGCTTTTCTCTCTTCTCTAACAGTGAGAAATCTGACTCCCATTATCTTAAATATGTTTATTTGCTCAATCTCTCTCCTCCCCCCGTGCCCCCCCCCGCCCCACATGTAACCAGTTTTTTGTTGCTGCTGCTGCTCTGTGTGTGGATGCCTTCCTCACCTCACTTGGCCTCTGTCCCTCCTGCTCTCTCTCCTTACCCTACAAATGCCCCCTCATCTTGCTTGGGTTCTGACTCAGCACTGAGTTCTACCACTCACACCTTGGCATGGATTTCTTTCTCTCTGTCTTGTCCTATCTTTTGAAAGTGTTTATTTATTTGGTTGCACTGGGTCTTTGTTGTGGCTCCAGGGCTCCTTAGTTGCAGCTCCAGGGCTCCTTAGTTGTGGCTTGCTGGTTCCTTAGTTGTGGCAGGCGGGCTCCTTAGTTGTGGCATGCAAACTCTTAGTTGCAGCATGCATGTGGGATCTAGTTTCCCGACCAGGGATCAAACCCGGGCCCCCTGTGTTGGGAGCACAGAATCTTATCCACTGCGCCACCAGGGAAGTCCTTCTTCCTATCTTTTGGATTGAATGGAATTATTCAGAAAGGAAGGAAGGAAAATAGATACCTGGTTATTTTTGATTCAGTGCTTGAAAGTATATATGGAATTATAGAAATAATATAAGACCTAGGGTTGATGGTGATGATGGTATTACTCCAGAGAAACATTATTTACTTCTACAAGTTCTGTTGTGACAGAATAAAGGGAAAATATTATCTCTTTCTGGCCTGGATTTACTCATCAGTGGCTTCTGTAGCAAAAGAAAGGATTATCCTTCTGAATGAGTCTGTTTAGAAATTTAATTAAGTCCCTTTTGAGCCAATTACTATTTTAACCTTTGCCACCATTAAGGTTACTAGGATAACTTAGTACCTAGTACTGCATCAAAACATGATTGTATAACAGGTTTTGTGAAGAACTGAGAACCCTCATACACTGTTGGTGGGAATGTAAAATGGTGTAGCCACCTAACAACCACTTTGGAAAACAGTCTGGTAATTCCTCAAGTGATTAAACATGAGTTACCATATGACTCAGCAATTCTACTCTTAGATACATATCCAAGAGGAATGAAAGCAAGTGCCCATATAAAAAATTGTACACAATGTTTATAGCAGCATTTTTGTAAAGCCAAAATGTAGAAACAACTCAAATGTAATTCAGTGGATGAAGGGTTAAATAAATGTGGTATATCTATACGATGGAATATTATTCAGCCATAAAAAGGAATGAAGTACTGATACTTGTTAGAAGTTGGACAAACCTTAGAAACAATATGTTAAGTGAAAGAAGCTAGACGCAAAAGTCTGCATATTCCGATTGCATTCCTATGTCCAGAATGGGAAAATTTATAGAGATGGAAAGAAAGATTAGTGGAGGCTTAGGTTGAGGGGGGAAGAGGTGTGTAGGGAGTAATAGCTAAAGTTTCTGGGGTTTTTTGAGGTGAGGAAAATATTCTAATCTTGACTGTGTTGATGGTTGTACATATTTGTGCATATACTAAAGCCAGTGAATTGAACATTTTAGATGTGTGAATTACATGGCATGTGGATTATATTCCAATGAAACAGTTTAAAAACTTTGTAAAGTGGAAGATACTTATTGTGACTTGCTGGGAACTTGAGTCAACATGGAAGCTTTTGGGAATATGAGCTAACAGCACAACTTTTCAATGAAATGGGTAGTAGTTAGTTACAAAGCAGAGAACCAGTAGAATTATTCATCTTGTAGATTACCTATTAATGGCTGTATTTTTTCTGGATGTGTAATCTTGGGCAAAGCACTTGAATTTCCCTAAGACCACGTTTCCTCCTCTGGGATGGGGACATGCTGGTATCTGTTATTAAATGAGAATGTCTATGGAGCTCATGGTACGTTTCATGGCACGTAGCAGCTTCTACTTAGTGGTATTTTGCTACGAGACAAGAAGCATCATAAAACAAGTAGCTCTGAGCTCAGTGTCACATTTTCCTAAATTGCCCTTCACTGTGCCCCTCCCTTTCTATAATGGTTGGTGTGGTACTCTGCACCTTTTGGGAGCTGTGCGTGATCACAGCTGATGGGGTGAGCCTGATCTGTCAGAGAATTGGCTCTTAACTCCTCTGGGAGTATGAGTCTGAACAAAGTTGGGGAGTCCTCTGAGGGAGGACAATTTAGTATGTAGAATTGAAAAGGTACCAGGGGAAATCTTAAAAATATAGATAGGCCCATTGATTTGAAGTGGAGTAAATTTATACCTTTCCTAATCTAATGAGCCCTAAGTGGACTTTAAAACCCTTCCAATATAACATGGCATTTAAAATAGTCTTGGCAAAAAATAAAATAAAATAAAATAAGATAAGATAAAATAGTCTTGCCCAAATGACTTGTATGTGCCAAAATCCCCTCCCCCAACCCAATTCTTTTCCTTTTCCTGCTGTAAATGCCACTTCTCTCCTTAGATCCCTGCTCTAATACTCCCTCCTATAAAGGTCCCCCAGAAAGTGCTAGCCCTCACCTATACGTAATGGCAAGACCTTTCATGATCCATAATTCGCAATGTGGTATGTGTTCCGAGTTGTTTGGTTAATTATTCTTTGTGTTTATCACATACATGGAGACTCTGTGTTGCTTCTCACACTGTCTCCTCATCCCTCCCCTCCGCCACTTTCCATGCCCCACTCCTATTCCATCTACCTGTGGCTGGCATAGCGTCAGGTATCAAAGAGATATTGAATAAATCATCTTTATTGGCACAGAGGTAACAAAAATCCTGTAAGTCAGTTAATGTCTTTTCTAGTGTGGCTTTCTTTTGCCTTTTATCTTTGGAGATGTTTTTGATACCTGAACACATCTCTATGAGGAATAGACTTATATTGTCAATGAATGCAAGCCAGGCTTATGCAGCAGGAAGGCATATATCCCATATAAAGGGGGATTGGCTGCTCAAGCTGATTGCCAGCATGAGACATACAGGCGCAACACCATCAAATCTGACTTGTCTTGAAACATTTGTTTTTGTTTTGTTTTTTTGGTGGCACGCGGGCCTCTCACTGTCGTGGCCTCCTCCTGTTGCGGAGCACAGGCTCCGGACGCGCAGGCTCAGCGGCCACGGCTCACGGGCCCAGCCGCTCCACGGCATGTGGGATCCTCCCGGACCGGGGCACGAACCCGTGTCCCCTGCATCGGCAGGCGGACTCTCAACCACTGTGCCACCAGGGAAGCCTGTCTTGAAACATTTGAAATCCAGACTTTGTAAAATGTTGGCCGGTAACTCTAATATGTTAACATTGACGGCATAGTATGGGGGGATAAATAGAACAGGAGAGAGCTCAAGAATAGACTCATGTATATGGAAACTTGATAGATAATGATAGTGGTGCCACAGCAGGGAAAGGATGGGGTGGGAAAATATGTTTTTGGGAAACTGATTCACAATCTTGAAAAAAAAGAAAGCTGGACCCTACCTTATACTAAATATAAAAGTAGGCCCTAGATAGACAAGGACTAAATGTAAAAGGTAAAACTATGAAGGAGGCTGACTTCATAGCCAAGGAGTAAGGAAGAATATTTTAAGACCCTCAAAACAGATGATAAGTCAGAAGAGCAATGGATTTGACCACATTAAAATGAAGAATTTCTTTTCAAGAAAAGACACCATGAGCAAAGTTATCAGTTGATTGAGAGAAGATATGGGCAAGGTCTAAATAGATACCTTGCAAAGTGAAGGAACCTGTCGTGCAAATCAATAAGAAAGTCAGAAATAGAAAAACAACTAGAAAAATGGGCAAAGGCTATGAATAGGCAATTTCCTGAAGAGGAAACCTCATTGGTTAATAATCTTTTCATAAAGTGGTCAACTTACTAATAATTAAGGGCATCAAATCAAACCAATGAACTATAACTTTATACCCGTTAGATCACCCATCTTCCTAATTCTTGCGAACAACAGTTATGGGCAAAGATGTAGGGAAGTGGGAATCTATAAAGAGTGTAAACCGGCAGAGCCATTCTGAAGTAGTATTTGGCAGCATTGAATGAAATCAAATTCGCATGCATCTTTGAGTAAGTCCATTCGTGGGTATGTAAGCCAGGGAAGTTCTTGCACAGATCCATCCCTCCCAGTTTATGCCACTTACTCTGGTGTAAATACCAATGGTAGTTCCATTCATGCACGCTCAAAGTGTCCTGACTTGGATGACCTATTGCCACTAACCATTAGGTGGCATCATTACTGTGTGGTTTACAGTAGCAGGGCTTAGGAGGCAACTCAGGTGCCTGGTCGTTAGGGAGCAGACAGAGGAAGTGTGTAGATTTAGGATACGAAATGCCATGTAGCAGTGAGAAGGAATGGAGTAGGCGTACAGAGAAGGGAGGGCAAAAACATGGTTTTCCAAACAAGAGGCATCTGCAGGTTGAATTAAGTGTATAAAGTTTTACCTTGGATTCTTTTTTTAAAGACAGGGTTTTTTTTGTTTTTGTTTTTTTTAGAGCAGTTCTAGGTTCACAGCAACAATAAGAGGAACGTACAGAGACTTCCCATATATCCCTTCCCGCCACACATGCACAACCTCCTCCCATAATCAACATCCCCCACCAGAATGGTACATTTGTTACAGCTGATGAACCTACACTGACACATCATTATCACCCAAAGTTTATAGTTTACATTAAGGTTCACTCTTGGTGGTGTACGTTCTGTGGGTTTGGACAAATGTGAAATGACATGTATGCACCTCTATGGCATGACACAGAGAATTTTCACTGGCCTAAAAATCCTCTGTGCTCTTCCCGGTCACCTCTCCCCTCCCCACAACTCAGCTTGGATATTTTTCTAGTGGGGGCATTGCTGGGCTGCGCTGAAACTTACATAGCTGCCAGACTTGGGAAGCTGATCCATTTCCCATCCTGTGTGTGGTTTCTGGTCTTTTTCTGGTCTTCTGACCTTAGCCCTTGGTTGTCTTAGACCTCAGTTGTCAGAGAGCATGGGCTCTGATGTCTTCTAACTTCATGACCTGGAGAAGAACCTCTTCTGTGTGAGAAAAGGGATCCTCAATGGTTCAAGCTACCCTAAACCATAAACACAAAGTAGGCTCATTTAACTGTTTATTTCAAGGCTTCCTCTGCCTTGCCTTAACCATTCCAGGTAACCTTCCAACATCATTGAGCTGTACGTCGTTGGTGGCAAAGAGCTCTGATGGGAAAGCCTCCTGTTTGAGAGCCCTTCTGGCCCACAAGTCCATTGGAACTTTACCTTCTGTGTCTTAAATACAGAACAGACAAATGACTTTTCAACCAAAGTCCTCCTGGGGAAACAGACATGGGTGCTTTGCTGCTGCTGTGCTGTCACATTCTCTCTCTCCTGGAGGAGGTGGTGCTGCCAGGGTCCTGCCCGGGTTGCAGCCTGATCCCCAGTGAAAGTACCCAAAATGGTGGCTGGAGATGCTGCTGCGTCTCTCTCTAAAGTTGGCAGTTTTGTGATCAGCACATGGGATAGCAGAGTAAAGGCACAGCACCCACTGAAACAGCTGTTGTAACCCTGGGAAGGGTATTTATCTCTCCCTTCCTCCCTTTCCAGAGAAACTGCCCTTTTGGGTTGGAACAGGGGACTGGTTGTTCTATGCACAGAATAGGTCTGGTTTGGCAAAGATGAAGCACCCAGACCATCTCTTTGTCACCGGAGCGCCATGGGGGATGTAGGGCATTTTCCATCCCTTCTCTTCTTGATCTTTGGATTTTATTGCTGGCATTCTCCTCTCCTGTGTCTGATACTTCCTGGGCTGTGAGCATGAAGAGGTTACAGCAGCCGGGTGCCTGCTGGGCTGAGTTAGCACTTCCCTCTGCATCCAGAAAAAGGGTGGCGGGGTGTGCTGGGGGGAGGCCCGCTGCAGTAGGTCGGAAAAGGCTCTTTAACCACGTCTCCCTCCCCTCCCCAGAGGCCGGCGAGGAGGGGGAGGCCGAAGGGAAAGGCGTCCATCTGGAGTGAAGGATGAACCGCGGGCACGTCGGTGGTCTAGAGCTGCAGAGTGCCCGCGCTGCGTCCGCTTCCTGCGCGCTCCCCGCCTGCGTCTGGCCGCCCGGGGGCCCGCGGACCCCGGACAGCGGCACTTGAGCTCACGGAGGACAGAGACCGGGGCCGGAGCCGCAGGAGCCGCGGGCCTGCGAGACCAGCGCCCCGGGGAGCCTGAGGCAGCCTCGCTCTAGTCCTCCCTCCCGGCAGGAGCCGCCGCGGAGCCGGCAGCGCTTTTCCTGCAGCAGCGGGCGTTGGGACGCGGCTGGGGCCGAGCTCTCCCCAGCGGTCACCGGGCTGAGCGGCTCCCTGGACTCGGCCCCCTCCGGGTGACCCAGTCACCCCGACCCCGGCTAAGAGGAAACAACGCCTGTGGGAGAAAACTTAGATTTTGCTTTTGCACCTAACTCCTGTAGCTGTGCAAGCTCTGCGGAACCCTGTAAGGTTTCATCTTGCACTTGACTAGTGTTTGAGAAAAACTGCAGGGCCTGGAGTGAGAGGAAGAACCTTATAAACTTTGGGGGCGGGGACATTTTCTTGGAAGCGACAAGTAGCCTCGGACCTACAGTGCCTGGGCCAGTGACGTCATCCCCCGTTCAGACACTCTGAAGGATCTGGACGCTGCTCCATGACCAACACCAAAGACCCCAGGAGAGCCATGGAGTCTACGCTGGCGACATCCAGTTCTGCCACCGGCCCGGTCACCTTCTCCCACGTCTTCGGTCAGCAGTGCCAACTTATGGAAGCAGGTAGGAAGTGTGTCCTGTGGGAAGTGGGGCGCTCCAGGGTCCCCAGAGGCAGAGGCCTGTGTGTCTGTGTGCCTGTCTGTCTCGTCTCTGCCGCGATGTGATTTGGAACGTGAGGTTCAGCTAACCAGTGACGTGCTTGCCCAGCACATTCACTTTTAAGTTTCTAGAATGTGCCACAGGACTGAATGTGCCACCTGGGCTGGGTAAGTGAGGGCGCCTGTTGGTCTCGCCACCCCTTTTCTCTGTGGTTCCCCAGAGGATGCGGGAAGGGGCGTCAGGAGGGATCTGATGACATGGTGGATGTGGTCATCTTTTGGGGGCAACAGCCAGTCCTAGACTATGTAGTTGCCTCTCTGTCATCTTGCCTCTCTGCTAAGAGTGGGGGTTAAGCTGTGCCACTCCAGTCACCATTGGAGTAACTTAGATGCTCATGAAAGGGTCCACCCCGATCAGCGTCTCCCAGCCCTTTGCTGTGCTGTGGGCATTCCTCACTAGCCTTGGAGCTTCCAAAAAACTCACACTTTATGCGAAGTGGAAAACTTGGCATGGGCTTCAGCCTTACCCTGTGCCAGCCATCTTGCTACGATGTGCATTTGGTCACAAAGAAAACCAGGTTGGGGGAATGGCTGGGTGCAAATGGTCACTGTGGTAGAGCCCACAGACTTGATCTCCGATTATGCTGGCGTCACACAAGACACAGGATGCCTGCTTCCCCACTTTCTCAGGGTTCATTCCTGTCGTTGGGAAAAGAGCCATGTGTTTCTCCAGTGGTTTCCTGGGTATGAAAGTGTTAATTGTGCATTTTGGCTGTGAGTCTCTGGAAGGTGGTGAGGAGAGAGCACTGCCTTCAGGAGTCTGGGGGCTTGAGGTGGTGTTTGCATAACCTTGGAAATTGAAGACCCTACCCCTTTCCCTTGGGAATCTGTCTCTAGCTGTAAAACAAGAGAACTGGACTTGAGGCTGCCTGTTTCATCCAGGCCTTAGATTCTGTGAACTTAGAGGAGCCTAGTGCAATGGAGAAAACAAGCTCGAGCAGTTTTTAAGGATGGGATGTGTTTGCACAAGGTGGAGGCTCATGGACTAAGTGGATGAGGGCTCTGAGACGTACTGCCTGGATTTGAGTCCCAGCTTCACCTGTTACAAGCTGTGTGACCTCAGGCAAGTTACTTAACTTCTCTGTACCTCAGCTTCCTCATCTTTTAAAATGGGGATAGCAGGCGCTACCTCACAGAGTCATTGCAAAGATTCAACATGTTAATACATGGAAAGCCTCAGAACTGTGCCTGGTGCCTAGCCAGCACTGTTTTAGTGTCAAGTGTTTGTTAGTGTTTCTAGGAGATGTGGGGGACATTGGGCAGGCATCCTTCCAGGGCCCGGTCAAGGCATCTCTGTTTGCAGAGAGCATAGCTGCCTGTGGTTCTAGAAGATCAAAGCACTGATCACACCCCTCTCCACCTACAATTTGATTCTGGTTTGTCCAGAAGTTTGAGAATCTCCCACTGCGTATACACGAGGAATATTTGACCTACAATAGCTTAAGTGCCTCTACTTCTGCATAAGGAGGAGGGCTTGCGGGGTTTTCCTGGACTGAAGTTTCACACACCTTTCTACTTCTCTGGAGTTACTGTGGGAAGGCAGATTGGATTTCTAAAGTGCCCTGAGTGTTGTCCCCTGTGGCTTTATATCTAAGCTTTTGGAGGTACCCAAGCCTAAATCAGGTCATGAAATCCTCTGTCTCTTTTGAAAAAAATCCTTTATGTCAGGAGAGCAGTGCAACACAGAATAGTAATGACCAGCAGTCTCAAGGGAGAACTCTCTCCTTGAAGAAATGAAAAGAGGAATAATTAACCTCTACGTCAAAAGCCTTCACTCAGTTAGGTGAAGGGGATTGAGAGCAAACACTGAGATGTCTCCAGCCAGGCATTTGTAGTCCGGTTGGTATCATAAATGAGATCTTAAATGAATGTGAAAACGATTCCACGACTTCAGGGGATCACAGCCTGTGTTCATCATGTCTGTTCCCGAGTGAGAGGCACATGTATTCACTGAGCACCTACTAGGTGCTTTCTCTGCACGGTGCCTGGAACCGCAGAATCCAAAGAGTAAGTCAGCCTTTCCTCAAGGAGAAGATGTTCTAGTTGGTCGTACATGTAAAGCATACTGAAGGAAAGAGAATTATGCAGGATTTGACTTTTTAATGATTCCATTTCTGAACAGCCCTTGCTATATATTTTATATAAACTCTCTTACTTAATTTTCAAAGCCCCTAAACAATTTCCATAGGCAAAGGAAATGCTCAGGGGTTGCCTGCATGCCCATGTTCATGCAGCAGGAAGGTAGCAAAGGGGAAGGTGAACCCTGGTCTGATGCCCATCCCTGTGCCTTTAACTTCTACAGCATGTGGTCCCCTCTGGGTGATGACTTGGATTAATCTTTTGTATCTGTAAGTATCTCATGTTTTAGGAGAACTTGATTCCTGAGAGATGGAACAGTCCAAGATGCTTAGTGGGGTGGAGGTGGGGGAAATGGGCATAAAAGGGCACATTGAATTTAGGGCAGCAGGGGTAGACCCCTGGCAGTAAGGGTGTGATTGGGCATGGGTGGGTCCAACGAGAACTCTGACCCAGTTAGCAGTAATGGGATTGTGAAGGCCACAGTGGGGCCGTGGAAAGAGTATGGCGTTCTTTCCCACTCAATCCCAATTCAGCTGTTTTGCTGGTGTGTGAACCTGATAAACCCCAAAGCCCTGGACTAGGGGTTGGCAAACTACAGCCCTGAGGCCAAATCTGGCCCACAGCTTGCTTTGGTAAATAAAGTTTTATTGGTACACAACCATGTCCATTCATGTACATTTTGTCTGGCTACTTTTGTGCTACTACAGTAGAGTTGAGTAGCTCTGACCCAGACCATGTGGCCTGCAAAGCCGAAAATATTTACTACCTTACCCTTTACAGAAAGAAGTGTGCTGATCCCTGCTCGAGGCAAACATCTGTAGCACAGGATCGGGGTAGACAGAATTTGGGGTGGGGGACAAGGTAAAAGGGCTCAAGCCAGAGAATGAGGCTCTGACACATGCTTCCTTGCTGTCACTTTTGATGCTACGTGGTGCCTTGGTTTTTTCATAACCTCCCTCACTGCACCATACACACATATAGTAGAGGTTGCTTCAGGAAGCATTTAGAGTAGATCTGAAAGTCTGAGGAAGAAGAGAGTTCCCACTGTGTGTCCAGATCTGTAGCACCTGAACTGGGCAAGATCACACCTGCCTCCTTTTCATGGCCACCTGGCAGGGAGATGGTGAGTTTCCTACTTGATGGGTGAAGTTTAGATGTTGGCAGAGGTGGGACTTAAACCTTAGGCAGCCAACCCCAAAGCCTGTACCCAAAAAAGGCAATCCTGTGGCCTCTGCAAAGGGTTTTTAAAGAAATGTGTCTTGTCTTTATCAAGGATTCGGAGGAGAGAGCAACGTTTCAGCTCTTTCATTGGCTTTGATTCTGTTGCCCACCCTTGTCCCTCTCCACGGTCCTTTGCCCCACTTCAGAATGGGTAGTCCTGTGGCATTAATTCTCTTCTCTTTTGAACCCCCCAACCCAAATTTCTTCCCCTTTCCTTTGGCCCCAGAATGGAAGGTGAGGTGGTAGCCTGTCTATGCAAAGCATGACTGCTGGTCGCTGCCATTCTCTAGTCTTCCTACCTCGCCTTCTTCAGGTGAGAGCCTAAGGCCACATTACCAGGCAGGCCACTGGTTGCCCTCACGGTATCCTGCATCACTCTGGTTTCCAGCTGTTTCTAGCATTTTACTCAGGATGTTGGAAGAAACTCCGAGGGGATGAGCTGTATAGACTCAGGCTGGTGTACTCTTCGTCTCCATGTAGCCTCCTTGGGCCCCAACATGTTTGACCAGGGTGCCACTCTGACCCGGTGTTTGGTCGTGTCTCTGCCGAGGGCTCTTGACTCACCCCTCAGCCTGACAGTCTGTTGTTTGGGGGACCCCAGCTGGCAGGCCATGGCTGCTGGCAACTTCGTCTCTTGCTGGGACTTGCTAAGTTGCCCCTGTGTCATCCTAGTTGATTTCCGACCTGCCCCATTTGGGTAGAGAGCATTTCCACAGGGTTACTTTGCTTGACCAGAAGGATTAAAGTCATTCTGGCCAGTATGTCCTGCTGACGCTGCATGCGTCCAGGCCCAGCTCTAGGGGGAGGGTGGAAGGGAGGAGAGGACAGGAGGGTGACAAGACTTGAGCACCTGGACAGCTGCTCTTCTGCATTACCTCTGGGTTGCAGCTCAGACGCTGCTCACAATGTTCTCCATTTTTATCATTAGTTATGGATCAGTCCTCAGCTCCTTACCATGTAGAAACTCAAACAAATGCAAGTCATGTCTGTCTGTCTGTCTCATGAAGTCAGGCCGGTACCTGGAGCCAGGGTCTGGTCATCTTTTGACTTTATTAGCTTGTTCCTTCTGAAGGCTGTCAGCTGAGCCCCCTTTCCTGCCTTTCGAACAATAGAGGAATCTATATGGATATGTAACTTGCATGTATTTGGAAGCTACTTGCCATAGTTATAAGCAAGAGAGGAGAGAACTGCTTTATTGCCTCTGCTATGAGGCGAACATGTTGGTGGTTTTGCAAAAGCTAAACGGATAAAGATGACTGAGCAAAGAGGAAAGAATTCTGTTTCCTATCTTTTCACCTATGGGAGTGGGAACACGGTTTTAAGGTTTCCTTTTAGATCCCCAAGGAGTGGTCGCCTAGGACCTGCCTGGCTGTTTCTCCAGTGGGAACAGTACGTTTTGACATTCAAGACAAGGAATTACCATAGTGACTGCTGGCAATCGAGTATAACCACAGCTGACGCTGATTGGGTGCTTATTCTGGGATGGTCATTATGCTATGTGCTGACATGTTACATCCTTGTCACATCCTCAGAAGGCAAATAAAATCATCCCCATTTTTTAGATGAGGAAACTAAGGCCCATAAAGGAAAGTATTTCTCTTAACTAGTTAGCGGTTGATCCAGGATTCGAATTCAGGCATCCGGATTCCAAGTGTCTACTTATTCCTGTTCCTCCATCCAGACCCTGTCAAATTTCCCATCTCCTCCAGGAATTCATCTCCAGAAATGTTTGTTGAACATCTGTGCCAGCAAATGAACGTTTGCTGAACGAATGTGGAATCTGCAGTAACTAGAGGTACTGAAGGTACTATCCATCCTCCAGGAGTTTGTAGCTTAAAGTGGGAGTGACCTATGTCTTCTGTGTTTTCACAGTACTATTCATAATGTGTTGTGTTGTGATTCCTGTTCATCAGTGGCTTCCTTATTAGGCTCTCAGCTTCCTGAGGTCAGGAACTGTCGTCTTGGTTGTCTTAGAGTCCTCCAGACCTCGGATGGTGTTTGCATCAGTAAGACGTTGACATGTCTGTTTTAAACCAAATCCTTTGTCCTTTTACAAGATGGCTGTCATCCCCATGAGAAGCTGTTAGCACAGTAGAATGGTGTTTGTGGAATCTGGCAAAAGAAAATTATGGTTATGTTCATTCTCTTTCTCAAGACTAATTCTTCATAGCCCTCAAGTTAGCTTGCAGAATCAAGGGCAGTGGGGAAAACCATTTATCCCAATAGTCCCTTGGGCTGATCAAACTGAGTACTTTTAACTCCAGGCTCTTAAAGGGAAAGTGGTCTACTTGTTGGGCATAGGGGACAAGTGGTAGCACCTGCGGCTCATTGTCCTGTTCAGTGTCTCCTCTCTGCCTAATCTTCCATTCTCAGTCCAAAGGTACGGTTTTCTCAGCATCCTGGTGATCTCCTTAGGATGTAGGTACTATCAGCGACATCCCTGGACCATACCTTGACCTCAGAAGTTCCCACCGATGGTGCTTGTTTGAGGGGAAGGCAACAGGAGCAAGCTGGATCCTTACAGCCTTGGAATAAGCAGGGACTTGTTATTAGTATAGACTTAAGAGCTCAATTGTTTGGGTTCAGAACCCGGTTCTACTGTTTATTAACTGTGTGACCTTAGGCAAGTACCTTAACCTCTCTGTGCCCTGGTTTCCTCATCTGTAAAATGAAGATAATGGTTTACCTACTTCATGGGGTTGTGTGGGTCTGATGATGAGTTGATATGTTTGAAGTGTCTATCACAGCGCCTGGCACAGAATGCATAATGTATAAACATCTGCTGCCTGTCTTAGTTGGCTCAGGCTGTTATAACAAAATGCCGTTGACGGAGTGACTTAAACAAAAAAACATTTTTTTCTTACAGTTCTGGAGGCTGAGGAGTCCAAGATCAGGGTGCCAGCATGTGTGGTGTCTGGTGAGGGTCCTCTTCCTGGTTTGCAGACAGCTGTCTTCTTGCTGTGTCCTCACATGGCTGAGAGCAGAGAGAGAAACAGGCTCTCCTGTCTCTTCTTAGAAAGGCGCTAATCCCATTCATGATGGCTCCACCATCATGACCTCATCACCTCCCAAAGACTCCCTCTCCTAATACCATCACCAACATATGAATTTGGGGAGGACACAGACAGTTCACAACACTATCATTATTGATATTTCTTGTTAGCACATCTGCTGTATCTTGCTTAGTGAGACAAAGTTTAAAATTAAATTAAAACATTCTTTGTGGTCAGACTTTCAGACTAGTGAAAAGTTGCTACTTTTCCCCCTTGGCTAGTCATTACAGTTATAAAAAACACACACTCCATGATAGTTCTTTCTTTGACTCCCAAGGTCAGGAATCAACAGATCTATGAGAACTTCCATCCACCAATCACCAAACAGTGTTTGTTTACAGAAGGTCCTCAATGGGCCCAGTGTACCTGGGACAGTTCATGTCTTTCTTCCTGTTATAATTATTAACAGCACCTACATTCATTCTCAAGCATGTCCTCATTTGCATGGTAAATTATATGGTCAGTCTTAATAAGGGCCATCTGAATAAATAAAATTCAAGCGTTACTTAAATGAAATGTGGAGCATCTGATCTTGGAGGAAGCCATACAAGGTTAAAAGACAGTCAGTGGAAGAAGTGAATGTTTGGTTTGGAACAGGGGCCAGACAGGTCAGGTGAGCTGAGCGCCACTTCTCAGCAGTTCTAGGAGGGCTGCCGATGTCACCAGATCTTATTCTCCAACCTAGAGTCCCGATGTTCCTATAAAACCTCTCAGTTCTTGAATGTGTATTACCAAATGCATGATTCTGGATTCTGGAGGGTCAGACTCTGTGTCCTGTCCTGACCCTGGACCACCAGTTTACAGTCTCTGGTTCAAGCCATCTGTTCTCGTCAACAGGGCTCTCATTCCAGTTTGTAGGCTCCTTCCGGCGTGAGTGGTAGGCCTACTGTTTGCTGTCCCATCCGCTACCTTTCCTTGAGTAACAAAAGAGCTGTATATTGAGGTCCCCACCCTGGTTCTTGTCCATATGCCATTGCACAGCAAATGTGGTCTTGCTGGGGCCAAGGAGTGCCCCAGGCCCAGGGGCTTCAGACCACTTGTTCATGAGATAGCCTCCACTTCGATAAATATGCTTTACTTGAGCTATGGGTGTCTCCTCCCTCATCTTACTCGTGGGAACCTGGAGAAGACTTGGCTACGGATAGAGAATAGAAAAAAACAGAAGGAACGTAATCTGGAGGCTCCAAGACGTTCCAATTTTGGATGTGAGGTTGTGCCCGTCCAGAGTGGGCAGGCGGGAGCCGCCACGAAATGGAAGCTCTTAGGCAGACCATTAATGCACTGTTCCCAAGCAGCCCGGGGGGTCAGGAACAGAGCTGGCTCTCTGCTCTTGATGGTAGTACAGAAGGAAAAGGGGGGCATCTGACATTTGGTGAGTTCGTGGGCATAGCTGAGTAAGAAGGGAAATGGCCCATTTGTAGAATATATTAGACACCCCACTGTGCCCTCCGTGTGCCCTTCAGAAAGCGCTGGGATTAAATGACTGGTGGGTTTCTCATTGGAAGGTGACTTAGGTGGGAAGAGCCCACCAAGCAGGGGGACTGTGAAGGTGCTCTTTCTTGCCCAGGGCATATTAGCTTTCATACTCGATCTCATTTTTGGACATGTTCTCATTAGGTCCTATGTGGTTACTTGTTCCAGCTTCTGGAAAACTTAACGCGTTGATTCTTCTCGTCTGCGATCCCAAACCTTCTACAAAGGTTGAGGGCAAAGCTCTTAACCAGGCAATATTCCTCTGCCTCTCCCCAAATGAAATGGAGTGGCTTTAGGTATAAAATACCTGAAGGAAAACAGTCTTCCGTGATGGTCCTCCTCTGATGTGGCTGGTGGGTGAGTGAAGCCCTGCCACAGTGAGAATTGCCAGACAGCAAAAAGTAAGGAGGGCTTCCATGCTGGAAAACCTCAAAGCAGTAAGGATTACTTGAAGACTTAAAACTGACGCTGTGATGTTTGGAGTAGGAGAGACTGTAAAAGTCCTGCTGTAAAAGACTGCGAACATGTCAAAATAATATATTAGTGATGTACTAGGGTTCTCACCTTCCCATTCCCACCCCCACCTTTCATAGTGGTGACATTTGGACCTTGGCAGATAACCCATTTCTGGTTTTGTTATAGCCTTAAACCACATCTTTCTTTTAGACATCAGCTCCTTTGACCAATTCCAATCTCACCAGCTTTTCTAAGGATGTAAGGAATAAACTAGATGAAACAGATATAGTCTTGGTTTTTTCCAGAAAGGTCAATGTGCTTTCATTGGTGCTTTGTATCAGCTATCCTCTCTAGAGCTATTTACTTCTATTTTAATCTACAGGGTCTAGTGTCAGTGCCATTAGGAGGGAGACACAGCCTCACACACCAGTGGGGAGATCAGTCCAGCGGGTTCCCATCTAAGGAAGAAGACAAAACTGCAAAAGCAGCCAAGTGCCCAGGCTGGGCTCCACTTGCATTTCAGGACTTCCTGAAACTTGAAATCTTCTCTTTGATCTTCCTGAAGTCATTATCAGTTACCCATAGTGAGGACAAGTTAGAAGACTGGTTAGAGAACAAGAGGTAAAGGAAGAAGGGAGGAGATTGTTTCCATCCCTGCTGGTCCAGGGAACTAGAAGAGGGGTGATGAGGCATGGGAAGAGAGCCAATTTTGGGGAGAGGGAGTGTCTTGGCCTTGATTCGTAGGTGAGAAGTGAATCTAAGAAGGAATTTATGTGGGTGGGTTCCTCTGAATTTCTGCAGTGACTGCAGCCCTGGTCAGGAGCCCCAGGGGAGACAGGACTTCAGGAAGTGGTCAGAGCTCCCTGGCTTTGATCATAAGAGACATGTGGGCTACCCGTCAAGGCTGTGGGAGACCCAGACTCTACCAGGGAAAACAGAAAGGTCTGTTTGGGTACGAGGCGGGGTCTACCACCTGATCAGAGCTCCAAATGAAGCCTCCAGAGGGCTGCGTGCAGGAATTAGGATTTGGTCTAGCCAGAGGAGCAGAGGCTGGGCAAGCAGGAGACAGAGCTGGGACATGCCCTGGGATGCTAGAGGCACATCTAGCGTGCCAGCACACACCTTTGTCAGCACAGAGGAAGTCTACAGCGTGGAGATGGGTGAAAAAAGGAAATAGTACCTTAGGAAGAGAACCCTCACACCTCCTCCCAGCCTCCAATGGTCAGCACCTCCACTGCCAGTTAAGTTGGGAATATTGAAGGGGGAGCACCAGGGTATGAAGAGTTGGATTCTAGAGACCAGGCCAGTGACAGCTGAGATGGTCAGAAATGGTTGGGACCAGTCTACAGAAAGGACTCTGTAGAAGGATCTCCACATTTTTTAGTTTCATTGTGTCCAGTGTTACTGAGTGAGATCAGCTGGATATAAATTTCTAGGTTGGCTTATTTTTCTCTCAGCATTTTGGGGATGACATTCTTCTGGCTTCTACTGTTACTGTCAGCCTCTATTGATTTTTGGGTCATTTCTCTGTAGGTGACCTACCCTCTGTGAATTTGCTTTTAAAATATTAGTCCTGGAAGCTATGTAGTTTTACTACAACATGTCTGGGGATGGATCTAATTTTATTCATCCTGTTTGGGGTTTGTGCTTCTCAGATCTGAAGATTGATGTCTCAGTTCTGGAAAATGTTAAGCCACTTATTTCTTTGAACACTGATTCTCTCCCATTCTTTCTATGCCCCACTCCCACTCCCCTTAGAAAATCCTTGGAGACCTGAATTGGACTTCTCAATCTGACCTCTTTTTCATATTTTCCATTTTTGTCTTTTGGCTGTATTCTGAATAATGACTTAAAATTATCTTCTGGTTCATTAATTTTCTTTCTAGCTGTGTCTAATCTTCAGCCTAACTGAGGCAATCAGTTTCATTTAATGTCTTTTTTTTTTTAAACTTCTAGATGTTCTATTTGAGCAGTTTTCAAATCTTCCAGGTACTCTTTTCTTTTCTTTTTTTTTAATTAATCTCTTGTCTTGCTTGCTCTTGATTTTATATTTAATTAATTTAACCATTTAAAATCATGTTTTTCTGAAAAGGAATTTTATAATCCATTTCTGGCATTCTTGGGTATAGTTCTTCTGTTTTTCTCTTGACTCATGTCCAGAATAGCTTATTACCTCATGTACTTTATTTGTTTTTAACTACAATATTTTATTTTAAAAATTTTTTATTGAATTATAGTTGATTTAAAATGTGTTAGTTTCTGCTGTACAGCGAAGTGAATCAGTTATCCATATACATATATCCACTCTTTTTAAAATTCTTTTCCCATATTGGTCATTACAGAGTATTGAGAAGAGGTCCCTTTGCTACCTCATGTACTTTGTACATTTGGATTTTGAGCTCACGTTTGGGGTTTTATCTGTGAGATACCATTACCACAGGTAATGTGAATTTTTGAGCTGGAGACTTCCTCGATCCCCTCCAGCCCAGGCAGTATAAATTTGAACCCAAACCCATTTGAGAGCAGGCTTGGGGTAATGAGCTATTAAGGAGATCACGTTCTGAGCCGTCTCAATCCAGGACTCAGACCCTGTCTCCCTTTGCTTGTGTGCAGGACCTTTATCCAAGTCCCCTCATTCCCTGATGGTGAAGCCCTCTAAGGCTGGCTTGTGAGTATATGTATGTGTGTTGCAGTTCTGACTCCTCTATCCCAGCATAACCTGAGCCTGTGTGACCTGCCCCATGTGCCAGCACAACTCTAGCATCCACTTTACAAGAGCAGCAGATGCCTCTGAGCAGCCCAAGTGCCAGTGCATGCTATCACTCTGGTTTTCAGTTTTACATTTCCTTGTTGGTTTGTGGATGTATTAGTTTCCTGTGGCTGCTGTGACAAATTACTACAGGCTTGGCGGCTTAAACAACACAAATTTATGCTCTCGCTGTTCTGGAAGCCAGGAGTCTGAAATCAGTATCACTGGGCTGAAATCAAGGTGTCACAGGGCTGCACTCTCTCCAGATTCTAGGGGAGAATCTGTTCCTTGTCTCTTCCAGGGTCCTGTGGCTGCTGACATTCCTTGAAATTGTGGCCACATCACTCCACTATCTGCCCCCATGGGTGCATTGCTCCTTCTTTTCTGTGTGTGAGATCTCTCTCTCTCTCTTTCTCTTATAATGACACTTGCGGTGGCATTTAGGGCCCGCCTGGGTAATCCAGAATATTCTCTTATCTCAAGATCCTTAACTGTAACAGGTCTGCAGAGAGCTTTTTTTCCCAAATAACATTTACAAATTCCAGAGATCTTCTGGGGGTCCATTTCCAGCCTTCCACAGTAGATTTCCCAAACTTTGAGAGCTCAGCTTTGTGTTTATTTATTTATTTTTTAAAAGATTTATTTATTTAATTTATTTTTGGCTGTGTTGGGTCTTATTTGCGGTGCGCAGGCCTCTCTCTAGTTGCGGCACGTGGGTTTTCTCTTCTTCAGTTGTGGCGTGCAGGCTCCAGGGCGCGTGGGCTCTGTAGTTTGTGGCACACGGGCTCTAGTTGAGGCATGCGAGCTCAGTAGCTGTGGTGTGGGGGCTCAGCCGCCCCGCCGCCCGTGGGATCTCGGTTTCCTGACCAAGGATCGAACCCGCGTCCCCTGCGTTGTAAGGCAGACTCTCCACCGCTGGACCACCAGGGAAGTCCCTCAACTTTGTATTTATAAGGATGCTCATTATATTTCCAAATGTTTTGTAGCATTTTTTTTCTAGTCCACTGTATTCCCTGGAAAAGAAAGACACCAAATAACCTCAAGGCTGGAGAGAGAAATGCACAACCCACTGTGGTGGGCAGTTGCCCAGAGGGCCAGAGGATGAAGATGCTAAGGTGTAGGTGCTCACTTGTGCTAGGGATGCACTTCTGAAACCCTGTGGGGCAAAAGGCTGGGCTTAGCTCATGCTAACAGGATGCTGCTCTCTGGAATGGCTAGCATGGCCCGAGTTCCCCTGGCCCACCTCTCCCCAGTCTTCGGTTCTCTTTGGCCCAGTCCGGACTTTGCCTCTTGGCTTTCATATGTGTGCAACTGATCCCAGTTTCTGCTCCCACCTGAGTCTTAGCGTACTCCATTCTGACAGCCAGTAACAGACCTTGAGTCTGTTCCTTGTTATGCCCTTTGCTTTAGCGACTGGACCAGACATGTGCCCTGGAATGTCTTGGGAACTCACTCTGTGTCAGTTGGGCATCACCAAAACCAGAGCCAGGCGGGACCAGAACTGAGCATTATTTCAGAGTATGCCTCCTCTGCAGCTCAAGGTATCTCACCCACAGGAGAGAGCTGAATCATGCCTGAAAATTCTCTCCTGATGCAAATCTTCATTCCTAGGGACAGTCGGGCAAACTTACCGAAAGTGTATGTCATGCTACTTGTGACTCTTTGGAAAGTAAGACTTAACCAGCTTGTGTGAAGGCACCTGCAAAGTGAAACACCCTGTCCCCTTAGGTAATGAATGGAGTAGTTATGGTGAACTTTCTGGCTCCATACACTCAGAGGGAAGACATAGCCTGCGTGGGTGGCTTTTGTTCCCACCTCTCTTGAAGCTGTGTTCCTATCCTAAGTTTGTGGCTAAACCTTGATGAAGAATGTTTTTACAGCTGGAGTTCCTCCCGAGAGGTCATCTCCATCATGAAATAGGCCACAGGGCACCCTCTCCAGACTGGAGATGTACTGTCTGTGCCTTCCACCAGTATTAGGGGTTAATTGTCTATGTCTCCCTGCATTGAAATTGAGTGACCCCTGAGGAAACCCCCCTGGGAGCTGTGCCAGGAGTTTGGCAGGGTGGGGTCTAGGGCCTAAGTTCAGTGTTTAACTGGCAGGCACTGGCAGAGAAGACCCCTGCCCAGGGCTCCAGGCCCAGGCATGGCAAGAACAGTGGCAGGATTTGGGGCAAGCCTTCTAAAGGGTGTGTGTGTCGAGGAGCCTATATGTGTGTGTTGCAGGGGGGTGGGAGGGGGGGTCAGGGGTTCCTGGAATGACCTATGCTGACATCACCTGTGTCCCTGCTGCCCTCAGGTCCAGGCCCTCCTCGCTGAGAGGAGATGCTAAAGGTAACCAGTCCCCAAAACCGGTGATGGTATCTCCTCGTCCAGCAGCCCTTTCGCAAAACAATCCAAGTTTTTGCTGTCCTCATCCAGTTTCATAATGTTTTCCCAGAAACAAGGCTGAGTTGGTCTGGCAGCCTTCAGGTTGGATTCTGGGGGAAGCTCAGTCTCCCGGTGAGAAGTTTCTGAATGGGGCTGGGAGTCGCTTCTCCAATGGTAACATTTTTTGACTTAGATGGCAATTCGAGTGCCCAAGCTGGGTGAGATTACAGGACTGTGTAGTTCATAGAGAAAAAAAAATGGTGCTCATCCTCAACTCGAGTTGATTCTCTAGAAGAATCTTTGGGATCTGATACCCATAAGCAAATTTATAATACAGATTTGCGGTAGTGGAAGCAGAAGGAGTAGAGGGCCAGGCAAAGAGCTTTTATTCTCAGCTGACCTGCAGAAACTGAATAATTTAGATTAAAGAAAGCCCCAGGCACATTTTAGCAGCTGGTCAATTTTTCTGCTTGAAACAGAATTTCTGGACTTTGTTTTACATGGAGACATAGTTTATTTTTAGGCCCATCAGGGAGGCTGTCAGGTGGGTAGCTCAGAAAACTGGCCTGCTAGTGAAATACAGCCCCCATCATCATGTTGTCTTGTGACCTAGAAAGACTCTTTTGCCTGCTCTAGCATGAAGGACCAGCCAGTTGCCTTTGAGGGTAGTGAGAAAGGTCATGAGAAAGTTGAAGGTTTTCAAAGGAGGACATGCTTTCTTGCACAAAGCCCATTGCTGTAGGCCCAAGTGTAGCTCTTTGGCTAAGAAAGCTCCCGCTGAAATAGCTCATTCCCCTGGGTACTAAGTGTTCATTAAAAATCCAGTTTGTCAGGTGGTATGACCCTGGTTGTCCCCAATTTAAACAAAAGTTCCTTTGTGGCCACTGACACTTGGGAATAGAACCTTGGAGCCATGTGGAGGCCACAAGGCAGCTGGGGGAGCCTTTGCAGTGTTTCTTGGTTTGCCACTGATAAAGGATCCCAGCATGACATGAGAAGAACCTTTGCTCTTATCTTGTTTCCTGGTTGACTAAAGAATCGTGAGGCCTGCACTTCACTTTCGAGAGTCATAAACTTCTCAAGTGGTGAAACAGGCCAGAGCCCAGGATGTTGAGCCATAGAATTTGTTGTGTTTGCAGAAATCTGTCGTGGCAGGACCTATGCTCGCCCCGAACAGCATAATGACAGAGTCTCTAAGGACTTCTGTGAGCAGAACATAAAATTAACACTTGTTTTTCAAGACCAAAGAGAGAAAGGACAGGGCCACTGCTTGGGATGCCTTCTTGAGCTTGTACTTCTGGTTCTTCTGATCTGTAGACAGATGAAATCTACCGATTCAGCAGGTGCTTTCTTCTACGAAATCTCTCTATGGAAGAAAAGATGGGCACTTGGATGGAGTGTAGGCGTAAAGGTTTCTTATGCAAACACTCGGTGAGCGAGAATCCTAGCATCCTGCCTTGAGTCGTGAGTTTGGTTGACACACCATTTAATTGCACTGGTTCCTTGATGACAACAAAGTATGTATCTGCAAGGAAAATTACAGTCTAGGCAACGTGCGAGTAATTTCAAGTAATGACTCTTTGTTTGGGTGTCTCTTCCTCCTGGGATGCCTGACCATAAAAACGTCTGTAAATCTGCAAAAGGCTGTGTGCTGCTTTCCTGGGCAGGAGGATAAGGAGGGGGGTGTAGTTTTCCCTCTCTTTCCAGGTGAGTAGGGAGAGAGCCTAGTCTAGCCTTGGAGGATGGAAAGGTTGTGAACGAGGGAGAATCTTCCTAGGTCTGTGCTAGCTCAGTCAGGTTCTTTCCCCCTAAATGGTCTTCTCGCACCCTGCTTTATTGCCCACCTGTTACTCCGCCCACACTTTCTTCAGAGAATCACAAATCAATATTCGGTACTTGGGCTTATTCAGGATAAAATGTCTTTCTTGGCCTCGTATGATTAAAGCCTGGTTTGAAAATGTAGTGGGACTAATTAAGCATTTATGAGGGGAGGAAAATAGTTCTGTCAGCCTTATTGAAAGATTCAGCCTGAGCTAAACCCTGCGAGAAAAACAGGGGGTGGAAATTGCAGGGATGGGAATGTCAAAGGGAGAGCAGAGGCGGCTCTGGGTCCTGTTTTCAGGGCTGGCTTCATGAGAGTCAATTCAAATGTTGAGGTGTATGGAGTCCTCATTTAAACCCCGATGATGGTTGTCAGCCTCATCCCTGTGAGTTGGGAAAGGTGGACACTGGTCCAGCCACTTTAAATGGGCACAAATTCCCATCCAATGTCTGGGGGCTTTGCAATAATGAGAAAGGATTATAATCCTTCCTGGCTGACTCATAAGTGTTGGAGTTCTCTTACTTTCTGATATCAAAGGAGAGCATCACTTTTCCCAAGAGCTGTAATAATTCTACCACTTTGAAAATCTCATTTAAAAATCCATCCCATGACATCCAGTACCTTGTAGGCCCAGGCAGAAGCATTTTGAGTAGAAGGCTATGTCCTCAAAAAGTTTACAAAGCGTGACACTGGTCTGCAAAAGGGGAAAAAGTGACGGATGAATATGGTTATCTGCCAGGAGTCGGGGTTGGTTTTGGACCCTTAGGAAACCTTTCTAGGTGATTCCACAAGAGCATGGACATTAAAGGCAAGGGTTTGGTGTCAGATCGGAGTTCAAGCTGTGCTCTGCTATTTATTGATGGTGTGACTTCGGACAAGTTATTTCTCCCCCATTGTTATTATTTTAAATCTCTCCAAACCACAGCTTTTTGTGTAAAATGGTGATGGCATTTCCGTAAGGTAGCAACAGCAAGGAATATATAAACGTGATGGAAAGTGTTAGAGGACCATGAACTTGGAGTAGCGCAGAGACCACTGTCGCCAACCAAAGGCAGCCTTGGAGTGGAGGTCTTGGAGCGCCAGGCTTCTCTCTGCGTGGCCCTCGCTGCCCAGTGCACACAGATGGAGTCTGAATTTTGATGAGCACCTAGTGCTTCAGTTCTCAGGTCGGAGGAGAATTCCACTCTTCCTCCCAGGCCTAAGAAGCCCATTGCAGTTCCTCATTGAAATTCTCATTTATTGGGGCCGCTTTGGTGGCTGCAGAGTTGGTGGTTTGCCCAATTTGTATGGGAGCACACGCTTTTAAAAGGCTACTTTAAACTGTGACTTGACAGGATAAACATGTCATTTAATATCTTCCCAACACTTCAACTTCTAGGACCAGGGTCAGCGCCAGGGCTGAGCTCCTTCTCCTCTCAGGTCTGGAGGGCGGGGCTGAGACCGAGAAAGAGACTGGTGTTAACAGCCACAGGATCGTCTCTTGTCTAAAGGGGGAAATGAAGACATGCATTGAAAAAAAAAAATCAGATGATCAAATTGTTGAAGGGCTGATGAGAGTTTCCACACCTGTGACAATGAAATCCTGTCCAAGACAAATTCTATCATTCCATCCAAGATTTACCTACTGGCTGTGCCTTACAGAGAGAAACCAAAGGAGAGCCTGGCTGGGTCCAGGCGTTGTGTTCTTAGAGAGGTCTGGAAAGCGTTGGCTTAAAATGGAATTGGAGCTCTCCCTTACCATCCCACTCATAGGGGGGCTGAGGTGAGGGTACTGGAAACTTCCATAATTGGAACTGTCAGAGGCACTCACTAAGCACCTAAGTTTTTAAAAATAGAGTTGACATATGATCCAGCAATCCCAATCCCGAGCATAGATCTGGAAAAAACACTAATTCAAAATGATACATGCACTCATATGTTCATGACAGCACTATTCACAATAGCCAAGACATGGAAACAGCCTAAAACTGTCATCTGTCCATGAATGGATAAAGAAGATGTGGTGTATACACACACACACACACACACACACACACACACATACATACACACACACACAATGGAATACTACCCAACCATAAAAAAGAATGAAATAATGGCATTTGTAGCAGCAAATGGATGCAACTAGAGATTATCATACTAAGTGAAGTTAAGTCAGAAAGGGAAAGACAGATATCATATGATATCACTTACATGTGGAATCTAAAATATGACACAAATAAACTTATCTATGAAACAGAAGCAGACTCACAGACATAGAGGACAGACTTGTGGTTGCCAAGGGGGAGGGGGGTGAAGGATGGATGGATTGGGAGTTTGGGATTAGCAAATGCAAACTGTTACATTTAGAATGGATAAACAACAAGCTCCTACTGTATAGCACAGGGAACTATATTTGTATCCTGTGATAAATCATAATGGAAAAGAATATTAAAAAGAATGTATACGTGTGTTATAACTGAATCACTTTGCTGTACAGTGGAAATAACACAACGCCGTAAATCAACTGTAGTTCAGTAATTTTTTTTTAAAAAACATCTCAGTTTTCCCCCAAGACAAGGTGTTTCAGGGCATCCAGAAGAGGCAGAATGTCTAGTTGAGTTAGGGGTCAAGATTCTTCTTTTCCAATATGAGTATCCTGTTGATCCAGTACAATTTATTGAAAAGATCATCCTTTCCCCCATGCTCGGCAATGCTCTCTTTGCCATGAATCAAGTATCCATATATGTGTGATCTGCTTTGGGCTCTCGATTCTGTTTTATTCATCCGTTTGTCTATTCTTGCTGTCACACCATTCCATCTTAGTTACTGCGGCATATGAGTCTTACTGTCTAAGAGTGTGAATCCTCCAGCTTTGCTTGGAATCTGACTAGTGAGCTTGATGGGCAAGCCAGGTGGACAGGTCAAGAGGTACAGCTCAGGAATGCGAATAACGCGTCTGAAATGGTGAAAGCTAACTCTCCTGCATGCACACTCGTGCTGAGTCCTCTACACGCACCATGTCAGTTATCCTTTGAGGTCTCTGTCATCCAAGGATGGCTGCTGTTGGAAAAGCTCCCTCAAAGTTCAGTTGCCGTAGTTGTTCTTGGCCCTGTGCATTCCATAATACATTTTATAATCAGTTCATCCATGTTCACAATGAAACCCTGATGTTGTTTGATTGGCATTTTATTGATTTATGATCAGTTTGAGGAGAATAGATATGTTTTCCATATTGAATCTTTTAATGCAGTGGTTTGGTGAACTTTTTCTGTAAAGATTCTGATAGTAAATAGGCTTTGTGGGACAGACAGTGTCTGTTGAAACTACTCAATTCTGCTGTTGTAGAATAAGAGCAAAAATAGATCTATAATATACAAATGAATGAGTGTAGCTGTGTTCCAATAAAACTTTATTTATAAAAAGAGGCAGTGAGCCAGATTTAGCCATAGGCTGCAGCTTGCTGACTCTTGTTCTAATCCATGAACATCTCCAAGTTCTTTCATACCTTCTTGCTCTGTGAAATCCGGAAGTCTGGGAACCATATCCTGTTATCTTTAACCACACCTTATAATCCCCTCCTCATAGTTCTGTCCTGCCTTGCGCAACAATTGTTCGTATTTTTATTGGAGTCTCTGATTGGTTCATGAGCCATTTGAGACCAGGGACTAGGTTTTTTCCATTTCCTTTTACCCCCGTGGTGCTCTACGCAAGGTCTGGCACTCAGGTCCTTTGGGCATACAGAAGGAACGTGTATATATTAGATTTGGAGCCACCAGAGAGCCAGCCTGCATTTATTGATCTCCTGGGTCCTAACACGGCACTCCATGAGCCTTTGTGTGTGTGTGTGTGTGTGTGTGTCTGGCTTCTTCATTCAACATGCAGGTTTTGAGATACGTCCGTTCATCCCTGCTGTTGTATCATCAGTCTGTTCCTTTTTGTTACTGAGCAGTATTCCATTGTATGAACGTACTCCCAATTCCTTTATCCATTCTCCTCTTTTTTTTTTTTTACATCTTTATTGGAGTATAATTGCTTTACAATGGTGTGTTAGTTTCTGCTTTACAACAAAGTGAATCGGTTATACATGTACATATGCCCTCATATCTCCTCCCTCGTGCGTCTCCCTTCCACCCTCCCTATTCTACCCCTCTAGGTGGTCACAAAGCACTGAGCTGATCTCCCTGTGCTGTGCGGCTGCTTCCCACTAGCAATCTACCTTACGTTTGGTAATGTATATATGTCCATGCCACTCTCTCACTTTGTCATGGAATATTACTCAGCCATAAAAAGAAACGAAATTGAGTTATTTGTGGTGAGGTGGATAGACCTAGAGTCTGTCATACAGAGTGAAGTAAGTCAGAAAGAGAAAGATAAATACCATGTGCTAACACATATATATGGAATCCATGAGCCTTTGAATGAATGACTGGACCAACCAAAGGAGAAGGACCTGCTATTTCTGTTTGTCACTGGAAATTCCTTGGTAACACCTCTTGGATCACGTTTCTTTTAGAATGGCAGCACTCTGCACCCGGCTTCCAAGAGGAGGGTTTATTGGGGGCCACTCTTTCAGCACCACCTGGCGGAGCTGCTTCAGCCCTCTGCGATTTGAGTTTTGCTGTTATCTGACCCTGAGTGGGGAGGAAGAGAACCTGACTCGGCATAGCCTGCGGTGACCTTCTCTCCGTGATTTACAGCTTCACGCACAGAGTCGCTGGTCACCCTGAGAAGAAGTGACTCAGCAGATCACAGCCCCGGAGGCTGACAGGGGTCATTTGGGGCCTCTGGCACAAGGACACCTGGCAGCCTGGGCTGGCTCTCCGTCCTCAGAGTCAGCAACAGGACCACGTTCCAGGACTTCCCAGCTCGGGTTAGAAATTGGGCTCCCTTGGAATGTTTTCTTTCACTTTTGGTTGTGTTTTTAAAGCCGTACCATTTTATTTCTCTAGTGCTTAGAACACTGGTGAGCACCTTGTAGTTGCTCAAAGACTTCAGATCTAACTAGTGTGGTTGGTGAGCTAGCCAGGTGGACAGCCTGGAGGAGTGAGAACAAAGCATCTGGAATGGCAGTAGCTAAATTTCCTGGTGTCCACAGCATCCCAGACCCTGCCACGCTCTCTGCATGCACCATCTCAGTTACTCTCTGCCATCCAAAGCCGGCTGAAACTGAAAAAGGCCCCTCAAAATAAATCCACGTAAATGGGGGCTAAAATTTCAAAGTGAACAGAGGTGGTGGGATTGAAAATATTTTGGAATTTTGTATTAAAACTGCAATTAAAAACTTTAGAAATAAGTTTCCTTAAAGTAACAGAATTTAAGTTGGGGAGAGGGTATGAAGGAGACTTCAATTTCAATAATATATTCTCTTGTTAAAAAAAATAACTGTGAAGCAAATATAGCAAAGTGGTCATTTACTAATTCTGGGTGATATTGTATTCTTTTTTGTCAAAAGACAACTTTATGGAGATTTAAATCTATACAATTCACCCACTTAAAGTGTACAATTCAGTGGTTTTTAGTATATCCACAGGTTTGTGCAACCATCACCAAAGTCAGTTTTGGAGCATTTTTATCACCCCACAGAAACCCCGTACACTCTAGACATCACTCCCCTCTCCCCTCCCCACACCCATTCCACACCCCTCCTCCCCTGCCAGCCCTAAGTCAACTGCTAATCTTCTTTCTGTCTCCATATATTTACATATTCTGGACATTTCATATGAATGAAATCATATAATATATGGTCCTTTGCATCTGGCTTCTTTCATTGAACACCATGTTTTCAAGGTTCATCCATGTCGTTCCATGTCAGTGCTTCATTTCTTTCTATGGCTGGGATAGTTCTTTATGCTTTTCTGTAGTTAAGAAATTTCCCAACCTGGCAAGATATTCTATTGTGGTTGTATTGGAAGAATTTTCTTACCTGCAGGAGCTAAATATTGCAGGGAGGGGCACGAGGAGTGCAAGGGATCAGGTTCAGTTGTTAATTGGGTGGTAGGGGACAGTCTCAGTGTAGAGGTGCTCTTAGGGCAAAGACTGAAAAAGGTGTGAGTACCTAGGAGAAGGTGATCCAGAGTAAAGACCTGAGATAGAGGCATGTCTGGATGGTTCAAGGAATGTCAAGGAGGCAGTGAGGAGTGAGGGAGGGAGAGAACAGGAGAAGAGGTATTGGGGTGGGGTGGGGACTGGAGATCACTTAGGACCTTGTAGACTGTTGAAGGCATTTGGCGTTTTCTGGGTGAAATGGGAAGCCATGAGAAGGCTTTGAACAGAGCAGCAGCTTTCCTGACATTCAAGTTCAGGGGCCCCTCTGGCCATAGTGTTGGTGATGGACCATAAGGACTGGAGGGCAGAGGCAGGGAGTCCAGTTTGGAAAGAGTGAGTGTGACCGTGGCTTGGATTCCAGCACAGGGAGATGAGACAGGACTCACAGGATTTGCTGATGGATCGAATGTAGGGGTATGAGAACAACAGAAGAGGTGGTACTGGCTTTAAGAGTCTTCTCTGAGTGGCCGGTAGAATGGAGTGGCTATTGTCTGACATGGTAGAGACTTGAGAAAGGCAGGTGAGGGTTGAGGGGAAAGATCAGTGATTTTTTTTTTAAAGATTTATTTATTTATTTATTTTTGGCTGCATTGGGTCTTTGTTGCTGTGCGTGGGCTTTCTCTAATTGCGGCGAGCGGGGGCTACTCTTTGTTGCAGAGCGTGGGCTTCTCGTTGCAGTGGCTTCTCTTGTTGCCAAGCACGGGCTCTAGATGTGCAGGCTTCAGTAGTTGTGGCACAAGGGCTCTGTAGTTGTGGCTCACGGGCTTAGTTGCTCTGTGGCATGTGGGATCTTCCCGGACCAGGGCTTGAACCTGTGTCCTCTCCATTGGCAGGCGGATTCTTAACCACTGCACCACCAGGGAAGTCCCAGTGATTTGGTTTTGATAACGTTGTTTTTCAACCTTCACTTCTCCATAGAGTATGGTTCTGACCCAGCGTCTATGTAGTATTACAATTGCTAGTTTGGTCTCTCCTTACAAGTCATTTCTCCTGGGAGATGTCACCAGTTCTGCCTGACACTGGGTTTAGGGTACCTGCTTGTACTTCCCTTATGGCCTGAGCTTACAGTGCTGTTACAGTGCTGTTATTGCACAGATGGGCAGGCCAGGGTTGACCCTCTGCCCTGTGCTGGCCGGGACCACCAGTGAACACTGTACATCCCCACTGGGAGCATAGGGGATACTCACCATTAGTTTGGTGGCATCCTTCCCTACAGACATGAAGGTACTTCCTATTCTCACTCCGAAGTCTCCCATTTAATGTTTAGGACAAGAATGAAACAATGTACAATCCCCAGTTGTGTTTCTGGGTCTCCCAATAACTTTCTTCTACATTTCCCCAGACTTTTCCTATTTTCTATTCCCCTTTGGGCAAAGGTGTGCACACACGGGTAGTGACATTGGGTAATGATTAAAGTGAAATTGACAGCTCCCTGTTATTAATGAGTAAAAATAACCAGACACTGAAAATGAGAGAGGAAGATTTATCTTTGTTTTAAGAGTTAAAAATCTCTCGGGAACTTCAGTGCATTACTGAAATAAATGGCTGTAACTTTTCCTGAGCACAAATCAGTATTTTAAGGTGTAAAAGGCTGGCTAGAGTGACAGATTATATTTAATATTGAGGTGACAGTGGAGATAGCATCCTCTTCATTTGCTATTTTTCCAAGTTAGGGCTTCAAAGGGAATAGCTAGGGAGACAAACATTTATTATTTAAATTTTCCACTTCCTTTAAAAGGTTAATATTGCTGTTGTACTTAAAGAAAAAAAACCTCACAAAAATATGTTTTAAATATACATTTGTCTACTACCCAAAGCAATCTACAGATTCAATGCAATCCCTATCAGACTACCACTGGCATTTTTCACAGAACTAGAACAAAAAATTTCACAATTTGTATGGAAACACAGAAGACCCCAAATAGCAAAAGCAATCTTGAGAACGAAAAACGGAGCCGGAGGAATCAGACTCCCTGACTTCAGACTATACTACAAAGCTACAGTAATCAAGACAGTATGGTACTGGCACAAAAACAGAAAGATAGATCAATGGAACAGGATAGAAAGCCCAGAGATAAACCCACGCACATATGGTCACCTTATCTTTGATAAAGGAGGCAGGAATGTACAGTGGAGAAAGGACAGCCTCTTCAATAAGTGGTGCTGGGAAAAGTGGACAGGTACATGTAAAAGTATGAGATTAGATCACTCCCTAACACCATACACAAAAATAAGCTCAAAATGGATTAAAGACCTAAATGTAAGGCCAGAAACTATCAAACTCTTAGAGGAAAACATAGGCGGAACACTCTATGACATAAATCACTGCAAGATCCTTTTTGACCCACCTCCTAGAGAAATGGAAATAAAAACAAAAATAAACAAATGAGACCTAATGAAACTTCAAAACTTTTGCACAGCAAAGGAAACCATAAACAAGACCAAAAGACAACCCTCAGAATGGGAGAAAATATTTGCAAATGAAGCAACTGACAAAGGATTAATTTCCAAAATTTACAAGCAGCTCATGCAGCTCAATAACAAAAAACAAACAACCCAATCCAAAAATGGGCAGAAGACCTAAATAGACATTTCTCCAAAGAAGATATACAGACTGCCAACAAACACATGAAAGAATGCTCAACATCATTAATCATTAGAGAAATGCAAATCAAAACTACAATGAGATATCATCTCACACCAGTCAGAATGGCCATCATCAAAAAATCTAGAAACAATAAATGCTGGAGAGGGTGTGGAGTAAAGGGAACACTCTTGCACTGCTGGTAGGAATGTGAATTGGTACAGCCACTATGGAGAACAGTATGGAGGTTCCTTAAAAAACTACAAATAGAACTACCATATGACCCAGCAATCCCACTACTGGGCATATACCCTGAGAAAACCATAATTCAAAAAGAGTCATGTACCAAGATGTTCATTGCAGCTCTATTTGCAAGAGCCCGGAGATGGAAACAACCTAAGTGCCCATCATCGGATGAATGGATAAAGAAGATGTGGCACATATACACAATGGAATATTACTCAGCCATAAAAAGAAACGAAATTGAGCTATTTGTAATGAGGTGGATAGACCTAGAGTCTGTCATACAGAGTGAAGTAAGTCAGAAAGAGAGAGACAAATACCGTATGCTAACACATATATATGGAATTGAAGAAAAAAAAAAGGCCATGAAGAACCTAGGGGTAAGACAGGAATAAAGACACAGACCTACTAGAGAATGGACTTGAGGATATGGGGAGGGGGAAGGGTGAGCTGTGACAAAGTGAGAGAGAGGCATGGACATATATACACTACCAAACGTAAGGTAGATAGCTATTGGGAAGCAGCCGCATAGCACAGGGAGATCAGCTCGGTGCTTTGTGACCACCTGGAGGGGTGGGATAGGGAGAGTGGGAGGGAGGGAGACGCAAGAGGGAAGAGATATGGGAACATATGTATATGTATAACTGATTCACTTTGTTATAAAGCAGCAACTAACACACCATTGTAAAGCAATTATACCCCAATAAAGATGTTAAAAATATATATATATATACATTTGTTTTAAAGCAGCTAAAAGTGAAATCCATGTCACTTAACCCTTTACTTTCCACAAAAACCCTCTGGCATGGTTATGTCTTGTAGCGTGACAATGATGTTGATAAAGTGATGCCATATTTTCAGTGTCTTTAAGCTGGATTCTAACTTCTGTATGTGACCCAACTGCCGTGTTCCGTAAAGCCCTTTCGGAAGCCGTATAAGATCAAGCAATGCTGCAGTTTTGAGTTTCATTAATAGAAGGATAATGTCAGGGTGCATTGCTAACGGGAAGGTCAGGCCACCTTCCCTGGGATCAATCTAGTCCTTGTGCCATTGGAGGAGAAGGACCCTTGGGAAGTGGAGGGTCACACAGGGACCTAGAGGCAGGTCTGGAAGCCTTTCTGTGTAGGACACAGCTGAGTAGGATGGGGCATTGCAGAGAAAATGTAAAACGGGGCCTGGGAGCTGTTTGCAGACACCTGATAGGTTTCTAGCAGAGGGGAGTAATTTGTTCTGTGAATCACATCAGGAGGCTAGGTAAGAACAGCTGGAAAAAGAACTGGGGGGTGGGGTGGGTTAAGCATTTGGTCTTTGCATCAGACAGACCTCTGTCAAGTCCCAACTTCACTGTTTCATTCAGCAAATCTTGATTGAGGGTCTGCTTCAAGCCAGGCACTCTTCTAGGCATGAGGAATACAGTGGATACAGGACAGAGAAGGTCTCTGCCCTCCTGGAGCTTACATCTGAGTGTGGAAACCAAAAGGAAACCCATATTCAGATATTTAGAAGGTTATGCAGCAAATAAAACAGGGTGATTGAGAGCAGACTGGATGTGGGTGGGTGGAAGGGACTGCTGTGTACAGGGTGCTCAGCGGCTGCCTTACAAGGGTAAACATTTGCGGAAGCATGAACGATGAGAGGGATCCAGTCCCATAAAGATTCAGGGGGAGGGCGCCTATCAGGGGCAGAGGGAATGCAAAGTCGCCGTGGTGGGAAGTGGCCTGGGGTGCTCAGGGTTCAACTCTCAGCCACAGAGCTGAACCGCACACACTGGGAGGAACCAGAGAGCATGTTCCCATGGAGGGGTCAGAGGTTGCATGGCTCAGGCCACTGGAGAAGATCAGCTTTCTGCAAAATAGCTGCTTGTGGCTCTATCAACTGCAGCATCTGTGCTGCTTCTGGAAGGGCTTTCCCATGTTGTTCACCTGAGTAGAGACCCTGTTGTGTCACGTCTTGTGTTGGGTCCTGTTGGGGTCACAGATGATGACGATAATCACATATCACAGCTTAAACTGAGGACTGTTGTATACTCAACACGTTGTGTGCCATCTTGCATCCCTACTAGTTGGGAACGATTTCTCTTCCCCTATTGTTCTGATGACACTGAGATTAGAGAGGGTACATGACTTGCCCAGGGTCACACAGCATCAGTACTGCTCCTAGAACCATGCTTGCTGCTAGTTTTCTGAACTGCAAATCAGGAAAAGACAAGTTTGGAAGTAGAGTTTAGAAACTCACCACGTCCAGGACACCAGTGTCAGTACTATGCGTGACTAATATAATTTAAAATATTAGAAAACATGATTCTTGTCCTGAGTAAAATATTCATCCAGCAAGGCTCTGTGTGGTGGTGACAGCTGAGGGCATATGTGGGCATCTGTTTTTGGAGGGGTGGCCTTCCAGTTAGGAGACTTCTTCAAAGTAAGCTAAGCATCACTCTCTAATAAGATATCGTGACCTTTAATTTTTTATTTATTTATTTATTTTTTTTTGTGGTACGCGGGCCTCTCACTGTTGTGGCCTCTCCCGTTGCGGAGCACAGGCTCCGGACGCGCAGGCCCAGTGGCCATGGCTCATGGGCCCAGCCGCTCTGCGGCATGTGGGATCCTCCCGGACCGGGACACGAACCCGTGTCCCCTGCATTGGCAGGCGGACTCTCAACCACTGCGCCACCAGGGAAGCCCGTGACCTTTAATTTTTGAATGAGTAGATGCTTTGGGGCAAAAAAAGCTCCATTTGAGGAAATCTTTCTTCTTTTTTTTCTCTTGATATCTAATTTTTGCAAAAGAGCCCTAACCGGGGATAGATTCAAATCCTTTTTTCTGCCCTCAAACTAGCTGTGTGATTGTAGATACTTCTCCTGGTAATTAGCTTTCTGGATTGTCTACTAGGTCTGGGTCAATGATGACGGAGGTAGGCTCAGCTTCAACACTCTTTAATTCTAATTAAGGGGCCCCAGGAGTGGTACCTGCGAGGCACCTACCCACATTTTATCTTGAATGTCTTTGTCTCGATTCAATGCATTTACAAACGCAGGCTGCAGACATAGCCCATGCATTCATTTAGGAGTGGAGTTGACTCCCACCGTGAGCTCTTTATCTTCATGACTGCATTCTGGCTTCCCAGGAAGAGATGGATTGTCCTGGAGGCACACTGCAGCTCAGCAGCCTGCAGCCATCCATCACTGGGACACCTTCTTTATGGGCAGAATGACTTTGGTGATGCTTACATCAATGTCAGCCCCGGGCGATGGTGCCTGATGTGAGCCCGATGACCAAGGGTACTTTGAGCAGCTACTAAAGATTTCCTTATGGTTAATAAAGGGATTGTATTCATGAGTTAAAATATGTGGGCCAATTAGGGGAAACTGGGGAGTCTGGCCACAGGAGGCTTGGCATAGGTGAGGGCTGGGGGCTGGGGAGCGTCTGGTGTTTTCTATTTTCTGGGAGAAGATCCAATGTGGAGAAGAGAGAGGCTTAAACTAATGGCTAACATTGGGCCCTTGCCATGACTAGATCCCATGCTAAATGCTTTGCATGGATTGTTGCATTAAATCCTCACGGCAGCCCTCAGAATTAGGTATTATTGTTGTGTCAGTTTGACAGATGGGGAAGCTGAGGCACTGTTTGAGTCACTTCCATAGGGTTACAATCTCAGGGTGTGGAGCCGGGATTTGAACTCAGGCAATCTGATTTTGGAGTCTAATTCTTAATTATTCCCCTCTGCTGTTCCTGTACATCATATAGCCACAGTCTTTACCATGTGACTTTGCTATGCCTCCCAATACAGAAGAGGGAATGTCCGCCCCCACCAACTATTTGATGTTGGACTCGGCCATGTGACTTCGTTTGGTCAATGAAATATTGGTGGAAGGGATTCAAGCAGAGACTTTCAGGGGCTGGATTCTCACCTTGCTGCTACGTGCCATGACAAGAGCATGCCCTGGGAAGCTGTTTCTCCATGCATTTGCTCTAAACTCAACCTGAAGCCAGCAGTTTAACTGAGCCACAGCAGCAGTACACAGCCTGTGTACAAATCCACAAGTGAGGAATAAATGCTGCTTGTTAAGTCACTGGTTTTGGGGATCGTTACATGGCATTATCATAGCAATAGTTGACTGATACAATGGGGTCTGCTAAATCATTTTCTTTCTCTCCCTTCTTTCCTTTTTCTTGCCCCCTCTTCCATTGAATACCTACTATGTGACAGGTGCTGTGCTAGGCTTGGGGAAAACAGACACACTGTGAGTCCCCGCCCTCATAGGTCCCAGTCTTGTGGGGGAGTTTGTTGATAGGCAGATGAATTAATGTGCTATACTTGAAGCACAAGCAAAGGGTGACAGTCATCGACTCAGCCTAGGAGTTTGGGGAAGGTTTTACCTCGGTGGTAACATTTGGCCTGGGCTTTGCAGGATTTATAGGAGTTTGCCAGAACTGCTATTCTGTTCTATTCTAGAACAAAGGAAGAGCTTTATTTAATAGTCTCTGCGTCCCTGCGGCCTGGTACATGACAGACACCCAGTGATAGCTTGGAAAGAGAAAACTCTGGTGGTCCTTAGGGAGTCCTGGACTGCCCACCCCTCCCCCTTCTCCAGCCAGCCAAGATAAATCCCACAGATCTACTCCAAGGCCTTGTGCTTGATCTTTTAGTGCCTCCCCCACCCTGCAAAACCTCCTTTCTTTGTCTGGACTTCAGTGAAGCAAGAAGCAGCTTCTGCAGGTTTCCAGTAAAATCCTGTGGTCGGAACATCTGTGTACAGGATCTTTGGTTTTCTCCTGATTAAATAACGAAGGGCCATTTATCTCTGTTCATGCTAGAAGAATTCAATTTTGCCAATTAATGTAGTGAATTGCAAAATTTAAGGAAATGATTGTTTCCGCAAAATAAAAGCAGTCACCATATTTTTATTACATGACTAATGGTTCAATACCACTGCAGCTTTCCTGACATGTTTTAATTGCTGTGCTTTGTGGTGCAGGAAAACCTGACTGGGTGTGACTGGAGCAAATTGCTTCTTTGGGAATTGCTGATGTTTTCAGCAAGAGGGGCAAGTGTGTGCGTGTTTGTGTGCACACGGACATCTGTCTCTTTCTTGAAAGGTGCTGGATTGAGGCTTAGCATTGATGTCTCAGAGAAGCTTAAACTGGAAGCAGTCATGCCCTAAGGCAGCATCCCCACTTCCCCATTATCCAAACTAATGAGACAAGATCAAGGGCGTGGATAATCAAAAACATGGACAATCACTAATGACTGTTCTATGTGTGTGTGTGTGTGTGTGTGTGTGTGTGTGTGTGTTTAGCTCCTGGCATATTATGTGTGGCTTAGACTGAGCTATTTCAGAACCAAAAATCAGGATGCAAATTCTCACAGTTAAATTTCCTTATTGGTAAATGTATTTATGTGAAACATCTTATAGAGATGTACAGATTGTTTTACATCTAACAACTCATTTATAAAAGAAGGAATAAGATTATTAACTAGTTTATCTTCACTTATATGTACCAGACATGATTCCCGGTATTTTAAATGTATTAACTGAATGATTCTCCTGTTATCATGATAGGCACCGTTTTGATCTCCATTTCATGGAGTTACTTGGCTGTAGTAACACTGGTAGTAAACGGGAGAGCCAGGATTCAAACCCAGGCAGTTTGTCTCCAGTGCCTGAGCTCGTAATCACCAGCAGTATGTGTTTGTTGATAAGCGTTTGACATCAGGACTGGACTGTTCTGATACTTGGGAAGGGTGGTGCCATGTATACAATTTCTGATCCTATTTGAGTCCTTTCGTTCTGACATAATCATTACGGTGGAGCCTCACTTAGTCATTTTATCAGTGTATTCCAAAATAAGAAGTTTATTTGAAAAAAGATAGTGGGAAAGGATACTTTTTTTTAAAATAAATATTTTATTTTGGAATAACTTGAGTTTTACAGAAAAGTTGCAAAGATAGTACAGAGAGTCTTCATACAGCCCTCATTCTACTTCCTCTGATGTCATCTTACATGACTGTGGTGTTTTGTCAAAAGTAAGCAACCAGCACTGGTACAGTACTAAGTAAACTCGAGGCTTCATTTGGATTTCACCAGTTTTTCCATCAGTGTATTCCTTCTCCTCCAGGGTCCCATCTTGACCCCAAATAGCATTTTTTTTTAATTAAAAAATTACCCATGGAGTCTGGCAGGGTCTAGCATGTAGTAAATGCTCATGCATTCATTTGGCAAACATTTGCTAAACGCAGCTTTGTGCCTGACTCAGTTCCGGCACTGAGGCACAGCTGAACAAACCCAATCTTGCCCTCCCAGGGCTAACATGCTAATAGTTTGTTGAAAGACCTTTTAATGATGAGAATGAGTGTTCACAAAGTGGCAGGCTCATTTGACTGATGTGGCCCTGGGAGGTGACTGATGTTCAGAAAAGTGAGTAACTTTCCCAAAGTCACACACCTGGTTAATGGCAAATAAACCCTTTTACCCCACGTCTGCGTGACTGTAAGGCTGATGCCCTTAACCACTGCATGGAAGTGAATGAATGAATTCTTAATGCAATCTGAGGCCAAAGATGTGGTGGATACCAAGAGGGAGCTAGTCTGAGGTCAAAAGCAGGAAAATAAAATTACCAAGAATACCCCCCACACCCGTCTTTGAATACATGGACATAGTCTGTACTAATCCTTTTAAATAATGTGGGTGTTTCTCTGTATAGACGCCTAGAAGATAAGCAGTAATGAATTATCTCTAGACTCACAGAAGCATGGTTGTGTGTGTGTGGGTGGAGCTACCACCTCGAGACTTCACTCTTGGAGGAAGCTTCCAGAAAGTGCTGACTAGAAATGGTGGTGGGAAAGAGAAGTCTGCAACTCAGCTAGCGGAAGGTCGTTACCTATACATTTAATGTCAGTTGTGCTTTTGCCAAAGTCCGTGACATTCCTGTAGGGTAAGTGAGCAGGCGGTTCACACATCTGGGCAAACCTCCCTCCATGGATCCTGGGAGGAGAACATGTTTTTTCTCTTTAAATCCTACCCTCCAGTCATGCCAGACTCTCATTGGCCTGTCCAGATATGCAGTTTTGTGTGACTGTGCATTTTGTTTGCTGTTTCCCTCTCTTTTTTCTTTTTTTCCTTTTGAAATCCTTTCTGTCTTCTAAGACCTGAAATTGGAAGGAGTTACTCTCACCACTGGGCTCCCAGACCTTGTATTCAGTCCTTGAGCAAGCCTCACTCTCTCTTTGTGTTCACTCATCTATCTCCTTTGAGCGACCGAGAGCTCCTTGAAAATGGAAACTGGGTCTTCCTCAACAATCTTGTCCCACAAGCCAGCCCAGGAGGGCTGATCTTAGCAGATGTTCAATGACTGTTTTCACTTTGAGAGGAAATGGAATTGAATTAGTATAGTAATAATCCTTCAGTACTTACATATGATAAGCATTTTATATATTAGGTTATTTATTCCTCCCAACATGTTGAACTATTTTAATTCTCATTTTCTTATCAGAAAGTGAGACTTTAAGGGTGCAAGAGACTTGTGCAAGGTGCCAGAGCTAGCAAGAATAGAAACTGAGATTTCAAATCCAGGCAGTCTGGCAACAGAGTTTGTACCCTTAACTGCTGTTCTATGCTGCCACCAATCAACTCAAGAGAATTTACTGGACTTTGTCCAAGAAGTTTACCTTTGGGGATGTCATTCTGTGGCTTAGATCTGTGGAAGAGTGGTGTGAACAGGTTGGGGAGCTGGTGCACTGAGCTCCAGCTCCTTTTTGGGAAGTTGCATTTCTAGTAGAGAGTACCAGCTGGTCTATAAGTCCCAAACAAATGGGTAGTTGTACCTTGAATTAAGAAAACCCAGTATATACATATCAAAATTTACATCATGGGACAGTAGATGAAATATGAACTTTGGAGTTAGACAGAGTTGAATTTAATAGCTGACCAGCTGACCATGACACTCCTGACTGCAGCTTTGGGCAAGCCACTTCACATCTCTGAGCCCCAGTTTCCTCAACTCTAGAATGGGCATAATTACTTATACATCTTTCTCAAAATTGTGAAGATTCAATAAGATATATATATACATTCTAGTTTTCTGATAATATATACATATCAGATAATTTATCAGAGAATTAGAATCTATAAAAAAGAATAAATGATAACTCTACAGTTGAAAAATACTGTAAGTGAAATGAACTCAGTGTATGGGTTAGACACAGCAGAAGAGAGGATTAGTGACCTGAAAGATTACTAGAAAAAAATATATGTAGCACCTTATATGTGATTGGAGTTGAAAAAATTTTAGCTGCTATTCTTAATGGAGGATGATTTGGGTTCAATTTAAAAAAAATTTGCAGAATGAGTTGTTAAAAAGATTCTTAAATGGACTTCACCTGAAATATCAGATTAGTATGAATTTTATTTATGCCCCAAAGGTCTGAGATGCATCTGTGATGTTAAGTGGGGAAAATCTGCATGGTCAACCATTACTACATAGGGAAGACTGGGCTCTTTCATACGTACACACTCTTTCAACCCCCCTCCCCACCACTTGCCTTTGTCAGATATTTGCTGAGTGCTGGAGATGAATAGGGCACAGGTTAGGAGACTGGTGGTCCTCAAATGTACGTGTTCACCCACACTAAGATTCATATTTAGATTAGACAGGCTTCCTCTCTGCTCAGCCCTCATACCAGCAGCCCTAAACCTTGCCAAGTCAAGTCAGGGCCAGTGATTGTTTGGCAAGTGCCTAGGTAAAGCAAATGGGATTTGCGGATTCTTTCCCAGGAAGCATCCTCTCCTGGGGGCTCTGTGTTCTGGAGTTTTGGCAGCAAATGGAACTTTAGAATGAGCACAGCTGTGTTTCAGATTTTCTTACCAGTAATGGAAAAGAAACTTGTTGCAGACAAATGTTCCCACTGAGAACAACTAGAAATATTGGTCCCAAATAAAAATAAAACCCACCACCACCACTACCCTACCATCACCATCACCATCACCAACCAAATTCATGCATTTGAGAACATCAAAGAGCTACCAAAGCAGCTAGAACTTAGGGACCCAGGGTCCTGGAGAGAGGAGAAGCCTGATGATGTTAGTCCAATATTCAGCTGTGTCTTCCTCTTAAAGGTGTTTGACAGTTGCATAAAGCTGAGAGGATAAGAAGCTGAGCAGAAAGCAATAGTCAAAAGGCTGGAAGACCAAGCAGGAATTTTGGCAGTCTCCTGGGTCTGGGAGAGAAATATTGAAATCCGGGTCAGCCAAGGAAGAGGGTCTCTGGTCAACACTCAGATTTCCAGATGGTGTCCTGGAATGGTGATATAGTAGGAACTCGAGTAAATTTAAAATAGAGCAGCCCTCAGAAGAGATTGAAGCCTGGCTTCAAACTCCTCAGTCCTCAACTGAATTCAGGTGATTTGCCTCTGCTTTACTCCAAAGCGAAGTAAATCCTTTCTGGAGGACCCTATACTTCACCAGAGCCTCAAATTATATTCATTGTGTTTCATACACAATATTTTTCATTCAATAAACAATTCCAGGAATGCTAGGAAACAGGGACAAATGACCAAAATCCAAAACAAAGACTTGGGGTTATTTAGACATAGACTTTAAAATAACTATGATTAATATGCCTAATAAATTAAAAGTTGGAGAATTTTATCAGAGAACTAGAATCTCTTAAAAAAAAGTCATATGACAACTGATGAAGAGCTGGAAAATATTTAGCTGAAATTAACTCAGTATGGGTCTAACAACAGATTAGACACAGCAGAAAAGAAGATTAGTCACCTGGAAGATCAATAGATAACACACACACTGAAGCATAAGGAGAAAAACTGATGGAAAATACAGAGAAGAGTATAAGAAGCATACGGGACATGGTGAAAAGATCTAATATATAAAAGTGAAGTCTTGAAATGAGAAGAGAGAGACAGTGGAGCAGAAGCTGTATTTGAAGAGATACCAGCCAAGACTTTTCCAAACTGGTAAGCAATATCAAGCAATAGACCCAAGAAGCCCTGTACATCCCAAACAGAGTAAACAAAAAGACTACCCTAGATTCATTTTTCTACAACTAAAGAAAACCAAAGACAAAGAGGAAGTCAGAATCTTCCAATGAACAACAACACAAACAGCTGACTTCTCTAAAGACGTGGTGAAAGTCAGAAGATACTGGAACAATATCTTTAAAGCACAGAAAGAAAATTATAGCTACTTAGAGCTCCATATCTAGAGAAAATAACCTTACAACACCATGGTGAAATAAAGGTGTTCTCAGATAAACAAAAATCTAGAGAATTTGTTGCCAGCAGACCATACTAAAAGGCATATTAACAAAGAGAGTGTTCAGGCAGAAGAAACATGATCCCAGAAAGAAGAGCAGAAATGCAGGAAGGGATGAAGAGCAATACAAAGGGAAGTTATGGGGAAATCTAAATACATGCTGATTTTATAAAATAATAGATGCAAAGATAACGCAATAAAAAAAGAAGCCTATATGGTGTATAGAAGGAGATATACAAATGGCTAATAAGCATGTGAAAAGATACTCAACATCATTAGTCCTTAGGGAAATGCCAATTCAAGTCAACATGAGACACTATTTCCCAATGAATGGCTATAATAAATAAGACAGATGATAACAAATGCCGGTAAGGATCTGCAGAGGTGAACACCTTTATACATTGCTGGTCAGAATGTAAATTGGTGCAGCCACTTTGGAAAATAATCTGACAGTTTCTCAAAAAGTTAAAGATAAAACTATCATGTGACTCAACAATTTCACTTCTATGTATCTACCCAAGAGAACTGAAACCAAATGACCACACAAAAACTCTTATGTGGATGTTTATTGCAGCATTTTGACTGTTCAGAACAGTCAAAAAGTAGAAACAACGTAAATGTCCGTTAGCTGGTGAATGGATAGACAACATGTGGTGTATCACACAATGGAATACTATTTGGCAATAAAAAAGAATGAACTATTGGCGTGCGCTATATCATGAATAAACCTCAAAAACATTATGACGGAAGCCAGACACAAGGGACCACACATTGTGATTCCATTTATATGAAATGTCCAGAAAAGGCAAATTCATAGAGACAGAAGACAGAAAGTAGATCAGTGGTTGCCTAGAACTAAGGATAGGAATGAGGATTAACTGTAAGTGGACATGGAGGATTTTATTGGGGGAATGAAGTGCTTTAAATCATTGAATTGTAGATTGATGAATTTTATGATATGTAAAATATACCTCAATAAAGTTGTTTATATGTAAAATTAAAATACATACCCATGTTTACACAAAAGTTAGTGAAGTCAAAGGGATTTAATGTTATAAATATCTTGAATTGTCCACAAAGGGTTAAAAGGAATAATTTATATTAGACTCTAGTAAGTCAAGGATGCATGTCATCATCTCTATGGTAAATACTAATAGAAGAGTGAAAATGTAACTAAAAAGCTAATAGAGGAATAAATATAATAAGAAAGACTTGATAAATCAAAAAGAAGGCAAGAAAACGTAGAATAAGAAATAGAAAACAGTTGGACCAATAGAAAACAAATAGGAAGATAATTGATTTAAACAGATACATTAATAATTACATTATATATGTAAATAGATAAGATAGTCTAATTAACAACAACAGAAAAAGGAAATCTAATGCTATGCTTTTACAAGAGATATACTTTAAATATAAGGTACAGAAAGATTTACAGTGAAATGATAGAAAAGGATATACCATGCAAATACTAACCAAAAGACAGCTAGTGTCATTTTGTTAATATAAGACAATGTAGAACTTAAGACAAAAGACATTACTAAATATAAGGTGAAACGTTTCATAGTAATAGCAGAGACAGTCTCAATCTTCCTAAAAGAGAAAATCTGAAAGAAATAAAACAATTCGTATGCACCTACTAACATACCTCACAATATATACAGCAATATATGATTGAACTAAAAGCATTTTCACAATCATAGTGGGAATTTTTGGTTTTTTAACACAACTGTGCCTCAGGATGATTTTTTTTAAACGACATTTGCCTTCAGTGTTGTGGTCTGTGTGTGTGTGTGTGTGTGTGTGTGTGCGCGCGCACGCACGAGAGAGAGAGAGAGAGAGAGAGAGAGAGAGAGAGAGAGAGAGAGAGAGAGATTTATTTTATGGACCCAGTGTGTGGGGCGAGCTGAGATATTGGGAACAAGAATGCTAATGGCAAAGGCCACCTGAGTTGGGGAAGGAGGTGGCGATATGGTCCACAGACATTGGTGATGGTTCCTGGGCTTGCTTTGGCCCCCTCTCTGCTGGATCACCCGTATCTGACCCCTGAGGAAGCACAGTGACAGGTCTTGGGTATTTCCATGGAAGGCCTGTCTCCAGCAGCCAGAGGGGTCACATGGTAGTGGACAGACCATCTGGGCTTCTGCCTCCTTGGGGAAAATCACTCAGACAGATGAAACTCTCCTATTTTTAAATAAATCCAGAGTTAGCCTTTCTGTATTCTTTCCCTAATCAGCAGTTTCTGGTGCTTTTCTATCAAGAAGAACATTCTTTTGGCTAACCTGAATCCCTCATGTCATGATTTAAGCGCCTTTAATCTGCTTACCACAGTCTTATTGATAGAAGAGCAGAAATCTCTTTGAACACAAGGTTTTTATTTCCTCAATCATAAAATGCATAATGGAGTAGTGAAGAGTCCAGATTCCAAACCAGGATGCTCCTCTTAGCTGTGTGACCTTGGGTAAATTACCTCTCCTTTTCCCTATCCATAAAATGGGGATAAAATTAGTAGTTCTGAGGATTAAGAGAGATCATGAACACAAGTCTGCCGATATAGTGATCAATAGCATTACTTATGCTTATACTCACTGTAGAAAATTGGGATTGTTTCACTTATCCCTGTAGTACTGAGGATAATTCTTGGCGTCTAATAAGGTCTCAACAGTTGTTGAATCAATATTCCAGAAGACCCATGATCTCTGCCTCTGTGCTCCACAGTACATGTCAAAGCTCATAACTGGCCGAGGTTTTATACTCCTGAAGGTAATATAACACTTTCTTCATCTGTCTTAATCCATAACCCTATATGCTAGGGCTGTAACTGGCCCCTACTAAACATATTTCATATTTTAAAATAAGGTGGTGTATTAGTTTTCTAGAGCTGCTGTAACAAATTACCGTAAACGTGGTGGCTTAACACAGCAGAAATGTATTGTCTCCTAGTTCTGGAGATCAGAAGTCCAAAATCCAGGTGTCAACAGGGCAGTGTTCTCTTCTGAGGCTCCAGGGGAGCATCTGTTCCTGGCCTCTTCCAGCTTCTGGTGGCTCCAGACATTTCTTGCATCACTCCAACCTCTGCCTCTGTGATCACATTGCCTCTTTCTCCTCTGTGTGTATGTGTCAAGAATCCCTCTGCCTCTCATAAGGACACTTGTGATGGTATTTATTTCTTACCTAGGTAATCCAGGATAATCTTCTTCATCTCAAGGTCTTTAACTTTACACCTGCAAAGACCACTTTCCTATATCAGGTACCATTGACAGGTTCCTGGGACTAAGAACTGATTTCTTTGGGTGGACCTTATTGTGCTTCCTACAGGCAGGGAATGGAAGGAGCAAAGGACTACGGCAATGTCAGGTGATTGAAAGCTGTCCTGCTTGGGGAAGGAGGGCGGTTGGGACATTTTCTGCAAGATGGAACCTTCCTGTACTGAAATCCAGTGCTGGCTTTTCAAGCCTTACCCCCCAAACCTCTCTGTTGCCTTTGACATCATAGAAGATTTCTTCTTTTTGGAATCAACCTGTTTCCTGTTTCAGTGCTACCTCCCATGGTCTCCTGGTTTCCCTTCTACATCTCTGGAAGCATCTTCTCAGAGGCTCTGCTGCCTCCTGTTCGTTAGGCTGCTGTTTTTGGAAATGAAGGTGTGGCTGAACGTTCTGCCCAAGGCCCCTTCCCATTTCACAGATGGAAAATGGAGGCTGAGAGAGCTAAGAGGTTGCCCAAGGTCACTCAAGCAGCAAGAGGCAAAATCAAGATTGGACTTGATGTGTGACTCAGATGTCCTAGCTCTTTAGTGATACATGCGCTGCCTCTCTGGTTTAATGTGTCCCAGTACCTAGCATGTACTAGATGTTCAATAAATATTTTAGTAAATGCTGAGTAAGAACTCAAACCCAGCTCTTCTGGATCTAATCTATTATTTATTTCAGCCAACATTTTAGTAAAGACATCAGTTTCTTCCCCGCAAAGGGAGTAGCTGTCCCAGAAACTGCAGTTCCTCTCAAGATTTTTATTTTCAGCAGCTCTAATTTTTATGTCCAGGGACTACACTTAATTATTGCAAAACATCTGCCCGCACAAAATGCCGTTTTGTTCCTGAATCATTCCCAAGGACTCCCTGTGAGCTCTTGTACTTGAAGATACAATTTCTGCAGAGGCCCTGGGCCAGCAGCAATGCCTCCTGTTTAAATGGCAGCAGGAGAGATTCAAGGACAACTTGCTTTGAAAACCATTACTAATTAGATCACCCAGGGCTTATAAAAAAGATAAGACTCTAAGCAACAGGCAGTGGTCCTTATCAAACATTTAATAACCTCTGAGTGGCTTTTCATGAGCATCTCTGTTTGAGGAGGCATTTTTTGGGTGGGATTTTTTCCAAGCTCTTGCATGGAGTTTCATAACGATGATCATCATAGCTCTCACTTACCAGGCCCTTTCCCCATGCTAGGCAGGATGCTGAGCACTCCTTGAACTGCATCCTTTTCCAACCTCACAGTGTCCTACAAGGCATGGACTGTTACCATCTCTACTTTACAGGGAAGGACTCTAGGTCACCAAGAAGTTGACCCAGTTGGTAGGTGGGAACAGGATCTAAACCCACATGGGCTGACCCCAGAGCCCTCTTCAGCCTCCAGCCTCTAAGGTCAAAGGCATTCAGGGAGCTGCTGCCCCAAATGCAGCCAAGACAACACTCAGCTGCAGGTTTGGGAGAACTCCTCCTGCCGCCTTTCACTGCAAGACTGGGTTTGACATTAGCACGGTCTTCCTGGCTAACATTTCGAGGCACTGGGACCAGGTAAGGTCCACAAGCCTTTGAATGGCCCACAGGGGCCTTGCTGGTCTCATCTCTGCCTTGCTGTTCAGCCTCGTTTTACGCATCTCCTCCCTCCACCCCCCACCCCGTGGCTGTGCTCCTTGAGCACCTATCTCTCCCAGGCCTCTGACTTTGCTCTTCCATGTGCCTTTGCCTTGTTGGGGCTGCCCTTCCTCCACCCTTGGGCTGAGTCAGGTACCAAGACCTTCTCCCTGTCCTCCCAGTGGCCTTGTACGATGCCATCAGGATGTCCCTTATGTCTTCCTGACCTCCCGGCCAGGTCAGTGCCCTCCAAGGTCACCTCTCCTGGCCTCCTGCATTGCTCCCCTGCGGTGCTTACAGCTGACATTTTGCACCTGTCTCTGGGGTTTGATTGCTGCTCCTACCAGACTGTAAGATCCGGAAGGCTATTAACTGGGTCTGGTTTTGGTTTTGTCTGTTTGTTTTTTATAGTCAATCCCCAGGCCTCAGCACACTACCGGGCCCATAGTTCAAATTCAAGGTAGTTTTTGAATGAGTGAATTGTCTACTTTCTTATTGGTTTCCTCAGTAGACCGGCATGAAGTTGTTGGCCTGTTCATACTGGTCTATTGGTGCTAATAAAAGTACAGTATACAAAGGTGGGGGCAGGACGGAAAGAAGCCACATGGGGTAGGGCAGTACTGTGGGCCAGTGCCAGCAGGGAGAACCCCCGGGCCTGAGCGCCCAGGGGAGGGAGGGGCTGCTGGAGCATGGAGATGGCTGCCTGGCAGGAGCTGGGGCCAGCCCCTGGCCACCTGCAGGAGAGAGCAGAGGAATGAGGACCCTACCTCACCCATCTCTTGTTCTCTGTCCTCTTGACTCAATTCCCATTGGCTAAGCCCACCAAGCAGCCATAGAACAAGGGGGCCCACTGATGCAGTTGGCACAGGCCTACCTCTCGGGGTCCATCAGGGGTGAAGTGTCTATCCAGAACTGTGTTATATCGATGTGGGAAGGAATGAATGGCCTTCCCGAGAGATGTGACGGTGTTGTGGTTCTCTGGAAACTGGAACTGAAGGGGAAGATAGAACTGGATGTTGCTGGTTTTATTGAGAAGACCTTGCCTGGGCTCCATAGGATTTCTCTTAGTTTCAGCCTTTCATGCTAATACCCAGCCCTGTATGAACCATAACATGTTGAATTAGCAGGCTATAAACTAGCATTGTTGAGCAGAGAGGAGGGAATATAGTGGTGTGGACAGATCAGCCCCATTTGAGTATGCATCCTGGGTCCAGGAGAGGCAGTATCACATAACGGTTAGAGCATGGGACTAGGAGCTTGGTGGCTCAGGTTCAAATCCTGGGTCTACCACTTCAGAGCTGTGTGCCTTGACTTTTTTATCTGTGAAATGGGGATAATGGTATATGAGGATGTGATGAGCTAATACATACAAAGCATTTAGAAGCATGCCTGGCACATAACATAGGTGAGTGACCACACTTCCTGGTGAGCTCTGGACAGCCCTGAAGTATGCCTGTAATCCTGGCATAATTATTGTATCCCTTCGCTCCCAAAGAGGTTCTGGTCTGGAGATAGCTCATATGACCTTACACACAATAAGATGTTAATGCTGAATGTTCAGCCAGGCTCCTTAACTGCCCTGAGTCTTAGCTCAGAAATGAACATGACAATAATACCAGTTTTGTTGGGCTGATTCGGGGATGATGGGATGATGCAGGATGGCTAGTGTATGGTTGGTCTCAATTATGGTGATGCCGTCTGTGGTTCAGGCTCTGAGTCCAGGTAAGCCATGTGGACTCGGATGGGCCCCCTGACGCCCTTACCATCCAGTCTGCATTCATACAGACCTTTAAAGTGAATGCATTATGAAGAATAGGATGCCCCTAGGGCTCCCCTCGTGGCTCAGTGGTTGAGAGTCCGCCTGCCGATGCAGGGGACGCGGGTTCGTGCCCCGGTCCGGGAAGATCCCACATGCCGCGGAGCGGCTGGGCCCGTGAGCCATGGCTGCTGAGCCTGCGCATCCGGAGCCTGTGCTCCGCAACGGGAGAGGCCGCAACAGTGAGAGGCCCGCGTACCACAAAAAAAAAAAAGGAATATGAGGCCCCAAACCCTCAGACGTCCTGGGAGGAAGGTATGGCCCGTGGCCCTGTTGCCCTGTTGGCTATCTTGCCTTGGGCAGCTCTGCTATTTATTCTCAGCAAGGCAGTTTTGGTGATTGTTTCCCAGGGAAACCTTGAACCAGGTCAGGCCTGTCTGCTGTAAGTAAGGGTGGTGTGTTAACCCAGATTCCTGCAGACCTATGGGAGCTGCTGATTGTTTGAGGACTGTTTGATGTGTCATCTTCTTTCCGGCAGCTCCTTGTTTGAATGAGAAAAAGGGATTCGGGGCTCCTTACAGCTCCTGACTTTTTTTTTTTTTTTTTCCTCCTGACCTGCCTTCTTGTGCTGCACATACCTGGTGCTGGACTTTTCAGTGGAAAGACAGAACGGACAGCACCAAGCTGGGGCGGTGTCTTCAGGAACAGATATAAATCCCTAGGTTCCTTTCTGGGGCAGAACCTTCAGTTCAGAGCACTTTATTTTATAAAGCCAGCCTCTGGACCACAGTACAGAGATGATGTCCCCATTTTATTGCTTTGACCGTGACCCTGAAAAATCTCTCCACTCCATCATCATGGAAAGCTCCCCATGTTGGAAGGTCACTGGCCAGCCTATAAGCACAGATCGAATACCAGTAGTGCCAGCTGGACCACACCTGTGGTGTGTGACTTTGGGGATATCACTTTCCCTCTCTGGGCCTCCACTTCTTCATCTTTTAAATGAGGGAATTGAATGAACTAAGGTGATTTTGACTTCGCTCCTAATTATATAATTCTTTTATTCCTAAGATATAGGGAAATAAATTTTTAGCTCAACACAAAGGGCTTTCCAATAGGCGAGACTGCCCAACAGACAGTGGAGCAGCCTGTTTCAGGAGTAGTGAGAGGTTGGAGGCATTCAAGGAGAACAATCTGAAGAGGAGGCTATAGAAAACCTTCCCGACTTCAATGCGCAATTGGTCTGGGTGGTTCAGAGCTGCCATGATTCTTCCTGGGACTATCTCATTTCTCTTCTCTCACAACCTCGTGTGCTGGGGTGGGTTTTCAGTTCATGGAGGAATTATGGCTACTCCTAGGGGTCTTGCTAGAATGGTCTAAATGGACACTTAGCTCTTAGAATCTGGAGAGATTTTTTTGGCCAGCAGAGTACTTAGTGCTGTAAAAGTCAAGCTTGGATCCAGGCCAAACCTGACTATGGGAGAGGGTTAGTTTTGCAAAGACTTCAGAAAGTGACTCAGTTTTATTTTCATCTCAACATCAGATGATGATTTGTCTGAGCAGAGAATTCCTGATCCCAAATAAACTTCCTGCAGAAATTAACCCTTTTTCTTCCAGCATTTGGTCTTGCCAACAACAAGTCTGATCTCAATTTGATTTTTCATTCCTATGTTGATAATCTTTTTTTCTTTTCTGGAATCTTTTAGGGTTCTCTTTATCTGTTATGAAAGTTCACTATTGTATTTCTAATTGTGGGTCTATTTTCGTGAACTTGGTGGGGGGCGGATTCACGTCTTCATCTTATCTCCTATTTCCTCTCTTATATCCTGATTGTTCTTTAATTGTTCTCAAGTCCTGGTTACATCTGTGTTGAACAATAGGGTAGCCACCAGACACATATGGCTATTAATCATTTGAGGTGTGATTAGTCTGAACTGAGATATGCTTTAAGCTTAAAATACACTTCAGATTTTGAAGATTTGTTTATTTATTTTTCTTAATTTATTTTTATTTATTTTTTTAACATCTGTATTGGAGTATAATTGCTTTACAGTGTTGTGTTAGTTTCTGCTGTATAACAAAGGGAATCAGTTACATGTATACATATATCTCCATATCCCCTCCCTCTTGCGTCTCCCTCCCACCCTCCCTATCCCACCCCTCTAGGTGGTCACAAAGCACCGAGCTGATCTCCCTGTGCTATGTGGCTGCTTCCCACTAGCTATCTATTTTACATTTGGTAGTGTATATATGTCCATGCCATTCTCTCACTTCATCCCAGCTTATCCTTCCCCTTCTGCCTGTCCTCAAGTCATTTTCTATGTCTGTGTCTTTATTCCTGTCCTGCCCCTAGGTTCTTCAGAACCATTTGTTATTTTTTTTAAGATTTCATATATATGTGTTAGCATACGGTATTTGTCTTTCCCTTTCTGACTTACTTCACTCTGTATGACTGACTCTAGGTCCATCCACCTTGCTACAAATAACTCAATTTCGTTTCTTTTTATGGCTGAGTAATATTCCACTGTATATATGTGCCATATCTTCTTTATCCATTCATCTGTCGATGGACACTTCCGTGTCCTGGCTATTGTAAATGGAGCTGCAATGAACATTGTGGTACATGACTCTTTCTGAATTATGGTTTTCTCAGGGTATATGCCCAGTAGTGTGATTGCTGGGTCATATGGTAGTTCTATTTGTAGTTTTTCAAGGAACCACCATACTGTTCTCTGTAGTGGCTGTATCAATTTACATTCCCACCAACAGTGCAAGAGGGTTCCCTTTTCTCCACACCCTCTCCAGCATTTATTGTTTGTAGATTTTCTGACGATGGCCATTCTGACCGGTGTGAGGTGATACCTCATTGTAGTTTTGATTTGCATTTCTCTAATGATTAATGATGTTGAACATCCTTTCATGTGTTTGTTGGCAATCTGTATATCTTCTTTAGAGAAATGTCTATTTAGGTCTTCTGCCCATTTTTGGATTTGGTTGTTTGTTTTTTGATATTGAGCTGCATGTGCTGCTTGTATATTTTGGAGATTAATCTGTTGTCAGTTGCTTCATTAGCAAATATTTTCTCCCATTCTGAGGGCTGTCTTTTCGTCTTGTTTATGGTTTCCTTTGCTGTGCAAAAGCTTTGAAGTTTCATTAGGTCCCATTTGTTTGTTTTTATTTCCATTTATCCAGGAGGTGGGTCAAAAAGGATTTTGCTGTGATTTATGTCATGGAGTGTTCTGCCTATGTTTTCCTCTAAGAGTTTTATAGTGTCTGGCCTTCCATTTAGGTCTTTAATCCATTTGGAGTTTATTTTTGTGTATGGTGTTAGGGAGTGTTCTAATTTCATTCTTTTACATGCAGCTGTTGAGTTTTCCCAGCACCACTTATTGAAGAGGCTGTCTTTTCTCCATTCTATATTCTTGCCTCCTTTATCAAAGATAAGGTTACTATATGTGTGTGGGTTTATCTCTGGGCTTTCTATCTTGTTCCATTGATCTATATTTCTGTTTTTGTGCCAGTACCATACTGTCTTGATTACTGTAGCTTTGTAATATAGTCTGAGGTTGGGGAGTCTGATTTCTCCAGCTCTGTTTTTCTTTCTCAAGATTGCTTTTGCTATTCGAGGTCTTTTGTGTTTCCATATAAATTGTGAAATTTTTTTGTTCTAGTTCTGTGAAAAATGCCAGTGGTAGCTTGATAGTGATTGCACTGAATCTGTAGATTGCTTTGGGTAGTGTAGTCATTTTCACAATGTTGATTCTTCCAATCCAAGAACATGGTATATCTCTCCATCTGTTTGTATCATCTTTAATTTCTTTCATCAGTGTCTTATAGTTTTCTGCATACAGGTCTTTTGTCTCCTTAGGTAGGTTTATTCCTAGGTATTTTATTCTTCATGTTGCAATGGTAAATGGGAGTGTTTCCTTAATTTCTCTTTCAGATTTTTCATCATTAGTGTATAGGAATGCAAGAGATTTCTGTGCATTAATTTTGTATCCTGCTACTTTACAAAATTCATTGATTAGCTCTAGTAGTTTTCTGGTAGTGTCTTTCAGATTCTCTATGTATAGTATCTTGTCATCTACAAACAATGACAGTTTTACTTCTTCTTTTCCAGTTTTGATTCCTTTTATTTCTTTTTCTTCTCTGATTGCTGCAGCTAAAACTTCCAAAACTAAGTTGAATTATAGTGGTGAGAGTGGGCAACCTTGTCTTGTTCCTGATCTTAGAGGAAATGGTTTCAGTTTTTCACCATTTAGAATGATGTTGGCTGTGGGTTTGTCATATATGGCCTTTATTATGTTGAAGTAAGTTCCCTCTATGCGTACTTTCTTGAGGGTTTTTATCATAAATCGGTGTTGTAGTTTTTTGAAAGCGTTTTCTGCATCTATTGAGAAGAGCATATGGTTTTTCTCCTTCAATTTGTTAATATGGTTTAGCACATTGATTGATTTGCATATACTGCAGAATCTTTGCATTCCTGGGATAAACCCCACTTGATCACAGTGTATGATCCTTTGCTTTTGGATTCTGTTTGCTAGTATTTTGTTGAGGATTTTTGCATCTATGCTCAGCAGTGATATTGGCCTGTAGTTTCCTTTTTTTGTGGCATCTCTGTCTGGTTTTGGTATCAGGGTGATTATGGCCTTGTGGAATGCATTTGGGAGTGTTCCTCCCTCTGCTATATTTTGGGAGAGTTTGAGAAGGTTAGGTGTTAGTTCTTCTCTAAACGTTTGATAGAATTCGCCTGTGAAGCCATCTGGTCCTGGGCTTTTGTTTGTTGGAAGATTTTTAATCACAGTTTCAATTTCAGTGCTTGTGATTGGCCTGTTCATGTTTTCTATTTCTTCCTGGTTCAGTTTTGGAAGGTTGTACTTTCCTAAGAATTTGTCCATTTCTTCCAGGTTGTCCATTTTATTGGCATAGAGTTGCTTGTAGTAATCTCTCATGATCCTTTGTATTTCTGCAGTGCTAGTTATTACTTTTCCTTTCTCATTTCTAATTCTATTGATTTGAGTCTTCTCCCTTTTTTTCTTCATGAGTCTGGCTAATGGTTTATCAACTTTGTTTATCTTTTCAAAGAACCAGCTTTTAGTTTTATTGATCTTTGCTACTGTTTCCTTCATTTCTTTTCCATTTATTTCTGATTTGACCTTTGTGATTTCTTTTCTTCTGCTAACTTTGGGGGTTTTTTTTGTTCATCTTTCTGTAATTGCTTTAGGTGTAAGGTTAGGCTGTTTATTTGAGATGTTTCTTGTTTCTTGAGGTAGGATTGTGTTACTATAAACTTCCCTCTTAGAACTGCTTTTGCTGCATCCCATAGATTTTGGGTCATCATGTTTTCATTGTCATTTGTGTCTAAGTATGTTTTGATTTCCTCTTTGATTTCTTCAGTGATCTCTTGGTTATTTAGTGGTGTATTGTTTAGCCTCCATGTGTTTGTATTTTTTACAGTTTTTTTCCTGTAATTGATATCTAGTCTCATAGCACTGTGGTCAGAAAAGATACTTGATACAATCTCAATTTTCTTAAATTTACCAAGGCTTGACTTGTGACCCAAAATATGATCTATCCTGGAGAATGTTCCATGAGCACTTGAGAAGAAAGTGTATTCTGTTGTTTTTGTATGGAATGTTCTATAAATATCAATTAAGTCCATCTTGTTTAATGTGTCATTTAACGCTTGTGTTTCCTTATTTATTTTCATTTTGGATGATCTGTCCATTGGTGAAAGTGGGGTGTTATAGTCCCCTACTATTTTTGTGTTACTGGTGATTTCCCCTTTTATGGCTGTTGGCATTTGCCTTATGTATTGAGGTGCTCCTATGTTGGGTGCATAAATATTTACAATTGTTATATCTTCTTGGATCGATCCCTTGATCATTTTGCAGTGTCCTTCTTTTTCTCTTGTAATAGTCTTTATTTTAAAGTTTATTTTGTCTGATATGAGAATTGCTACGCCAGCTTTCTTTTGATTTCCATTTGCATGGAATATCTTTTTCCATCCCCTCACTTTCAGTCTGTATGTGGGTATGAAGTGTGTCTCTTGTAGACAGCATATATATGGGTCTTGTTTTTGTATCCATTCAGCCACTCTGTGTGTTTTGGTTGGAGCATTCAATCCATTTACTTTTAAGGTAATTATTGATGTGTGTGTTCCTATTACCATTTTCTTAATTGTTTTGGGTTTGTTTTTGTAGATCTTTTCTATCTCTTGTGTTTCATGCCTAGAGAAGTTCCTTTAGCATTTGTTGTAAAGCTGGTTTGGTGGTGCTGAATTCTCTTAGCTTTTGCTTGTCTGTAAAGGTTTTAATTTCTCCATCGAATCTGAATGAGATCCTTGCTGGGTAGAGTAATCTTGGTTGTAGTTTTTCCCTTCATCATTTTAAATAAGTCTTGCCACTCCCTTCTGGCTTGCAGAGTTTCTGTTGAAAGATCAGCTGTTAACCTTATGGGGTTTCCGTTGTATGTTATTTGTTGCTTTTCCCTTGCTGCTTTTAATATTTTTTCTTTGAATTTAAGTTTTGATAGTTTAATTAATATATGTCTTGGCCTGTTTCTCCTTGGATTTATCCTATATCGGACTGTCTGCGCTTACTAGACTTGATTGACTATTTCCTTTCCCATGTTAGGGAAGTTTACAACTATAATCTCTTCAAATATTTTCTCAGACCCTTTCTGTTTCTCTTCTTCTTCTGGGACCCCTATAATTCGAATGTTGATGTGTTTAATGTTGTCCCAGAAGTCTCTGAGACTGTACTTAGTTCTTTTCATTCTTTTTTCTTTATTCTGCTCTGCAGTAGTTACTTCCGCTATTTTATCTTCCAGGTCACTTACCCGTTTTTCTGCCTCAGTTGTTCTGCTATTGATTCCTTCTAGAGAATTTTAAATTTCATTTATTGTGTTGTTCATCATTGTTTGTTTGCTCTTTTGTTCTTCTAGGTCCTTGTTAAGCATTTCTTGTATTTTCTCCATTTTAATTGTGAGATTTTTAGATCATCTTTACTATCATTACTCTGAATTCTTTTTCAGGTAAACTGCCTATTTTCTCTTCATTTGTTTGGTCTGGTGAGTTTTTACCTTGCTCCTTCATCTGCTGCATATTTCTGTTTTCTCATTTTGTTTAACTTATTATGTTTGGGGTCTCCTTTTCACAGGCTGCAGGTTCATAGTTTCTGTTATTTTTGGTGTCTGCCTCCTGTGGGTGAGGTTGTTTCAGTGGCTTGTGTATGCTTCCTGGTGGAAGAGACTGGGCCCTGAATTCTGGTGGGTGGGGTGTATCTTGTCCTTCTGGTGGGCAGTGCCCCATCCAGTGGTGTGTTTTGGAGTGTCTGTGAAGTTAATATGACTCTAGGCAGCCTTTCTGCTAATAGGTGGGGTTGTGTTCCTGTCCTGCTAGTTGTTTGGCATGGTGCTTCCAACGCTGGAGCTTGCTGGCCGTTGGGTGGAGCTGGATCTTAGTGTTGAGACGGAGCTCTCTGGGAGAGCTCTTGCTGATTGATATTATGTGGGGCTGGGATGTTTCCGGTGGTCCAATGTCCTGGACTCAGCCCTTCCACCTCGGAGCCTCAGACCCAACACCCAGCCAGAGGACCAAGACCCTGCCAGCCACACAGCTCAGAAGAAAAGGAAAAAAGGTGAAAAGACATAACAGAAGAAAAACAAAAACAAAAAAATGGACAGACAGAACTCTAGGACAAATGGTAAAAGCAAACCTATATAGACAAAATCACGCAAGAAAGTGTACACATCCACACTCACAAAAGGAGAAAAAGGAAAAAATATATATATAAAGAAGAGAGCAACCAAACCAATAAACAAATCCACCAATGATAATAAGCTCTAAATACTAAACTAAGGTAAACATAAAACCAGAAACAAATCAGACACAGAAAGCAAACCCCAAGTCTACTGTTGCTCCTAAAGTCCACGGCCTCAATTTTGGGAACATTCGTTGTCTATTCAGGTATTCTTCAGATGCAGGGTTTATCAAGTTGATTGTGAGCATTTAATCCGCTGCTCCTGAGGCTGCACGGAGAAATTTCCCTTCCTCTTCTTTGTCCGCAGAGCTCCTGGGTTTCAGCTTTGGTTTTGGCCCCGCCTCTGCATGTAGGCCACCCTCAGGAATCTGTTCCCCGCCCGGAAAGGAGGGAGTTAAAGCAGCGGCTGATTAGGGCTCTCTTGCTCTCTCAGGCTGGGGAGAAGGAGGGGTATGGTAGTCATAATTGGAATACAGGGTGAACCTGAGGTTGCAGAGGCCGGCACGACATTGCAACAGTCTGAGCCATGCTGTGTGTTCTCCTGGGGAAGTTGTCCCTGGGTCATGGGACCCTGGCAGCGGCATGCTGCACAGGCTCCTGGGGTGTGTGTGGGTAGTGATCTGCGCTTGCACACAGGCTTCTTGGTGGCAGTGGCGGCAGCATTTATGGTTCATGCAGGTCTCTGGGGTCCGAGCTGATAGTTGTGGCTCGTGCCTGTCTCTGGATCTCATTTAGGTGATGCTCTGCCTTCTGTGGGCACACTGGGAAGGAATCCCCTCTCCTCACGCACCCCAGAACAAAGGTCTCTTACCTCTCCGGCAGGTCCAAACATTTTTCCGGGCTCCCTCCCAGCTAGCTGTGGCACACTAGCCCCCTTCAGGCTGTCTTCATGCAGCCAACCCCAGTCCTCTCCCTGGCTGGTGAGTGCTGGTGGGCACTGATCCTCTGTGTGGGAATCTCTCTGCTTTGCCCTCTGCACCCCTGTTGCTGCACTCTCCTTAGTGGCTCCAAAGCTTCGCCCCCCGGCTACCCCCCATCCCCACCAGTGAAGGGGCTCCCTAGTGTGTGGAAATTTTTCCTCCTTCACAGCTCCCTCCCAGAGGTGTGGGTCCCATCCCTATTCCTTTGTCTCTGTTTTTTTCTTTTTTCTTTTGCCCTACCCAGACACATGGGGATTTTCTTGGCTTTTGAGAAGTCTGAGGTCTTCTGCCAGCGCTCAGTAGGTGTTCTGTAGGAGTCGTTCCACATGTAGATGTATTTTTGATGTATTTGTGGGGAGGAAGGTGATCTCCACATCTTACTCCTCTGCCATCTTGAAGGGCTCTCCTAAGATTTATTTTTTAAAAAGCAAATATCTCATTAATTTTAACATTGACTACATGTGTAAATGGTGATATTTTGTGTGTAATGTATTAAAATTATTAAAGTTAATCTCACTTGTTTCTTTGCACTTTTTAAGTTACTAGAAAATGTAAAATCACATATGTGGCAGGTGTTTATGGCTTGTGTTGTATTTCTTTTGGACTGTGGAGTATCAGACACTTACGGAAACTCTAGGGTTTTTCCTTGAATGTCTCTTAACTTTTCTCTTACTTTCTATGTCTTTGATCTCTTTTTCTCTCATATTTTATGTTTCTAAAATCTTTGAAGTGCATTTTGGAGGATTTCTGGACTCAGTCTTCTGTCTTACACAATTTATCTTCAACTGTGTTTGTTCTCATATTTCACCGTGTACTAAATTTTTAATTTGGATGGTCATGTTTTGAAATGTTGACCATCTCTAATTGTTTGTGATTATTATAGTTGGTTCTTGTTTTAGAGATTTAATAGGCTCGTTGAGGATATTAATTATGCTTATTTAAAAAAAATGGTTTGGTTTGTTATTTCTACTTCTCAGGTGTTAATTCCTTCCTCTGTTCAATTTGGAGCTGCTTTTCCAAGGTATGAATTTCCCTGAAGTGTGTCATGAGTTTGACTATGTGCTTATCCTCATGGTTAAGATTCCCTGTTCTTCTCTCCATGAGTGTTCTTTTTGTTCATGACGGTCTCTGTCCATAAATTGTGAAAGATGCTTGGGATATGCAGTTTGGTGGGCGTACTGGTAGCTTATCATCTGGGTGTGGGACTCTCTGTTGGTTCTTCCCTAGTTCACAGGCCCCAGGGCCCACGTTCACAGCTTCAGGCTGGGAATGCTTTCTTCTTTGCTGTGCACAAGCAGGGGAGAGTGTGGGCTGCCTGCCCTAATATTCTAAGTCTGCTGCCCCCTTTTCACTTAGTGATTGTTCCCAAGCGCCATCCCATCCCGTGTCTCCCCTGAGTCTAGGCTTAGAGCGCCATGGAACTGCTCCTGCCTCTGTGGTGGTCTTTACCTGAATATGTTTTGAATTGTGGTTTTCTCTTTTTGTTTCTGTTATTCATCTGACCCTCTCTTTTTTCCTCTCTTTTAGAACCTTTCCAAAGATTTTGGCTTGCTGATGAAGTTCATTTTTATCTTTCAGAGTTTTATGAATTCTTTCTTTAAGAAAATATTTCCTGTATATTTTACAGGACTGGGGGACATGGACATGGTGGGTGGGTAGCAATACACACACATTCTTAATCTGTCAATGTGAACTAGTTTTTCACAAAGAAATGAAAAGATCCCAAGTGATCATAACTTCCCAAGTCACCTTCCTACTAATTACAGCTCAGCCAACACAGCATGGAAGTCCTCTTAGGAAGACCTGTGAGAGGTGGCAGGAGGCCACAGAGAACTTACCAGGGGAGACAGCTCACTCCTTGTACCTTCATCCTGAGAGGTCGTAGGTGTGCTGTACCTGAGTTCAAGTTCTGGAGCCATGCATGTTTTACAAAGTTGTTCTCCAACTCAGGAATCTGGAAAGGAGAAGAACATGGGGAAAACGTTAGATGGATGCGTGAGCACTTAAAGCCCTCTTACTTTTTTAGAAAGTTTCCCACCCTGTTGGGATTCACTGAAAATTCTCTTTTAATCTTAGACCTTGATATGACTAATATTTTATCTCAAGAGGAACTATATTGCTACTACATGAACACAACCTTCCTAACTTCAAACTTTAAAGAAAAACTAAAGAAGGGGCACTAAGGAAAGTCCATGGGTATTTTTTTTTTCTTTAAATCATGAATCTTTTTAATATCCCTCCATGGTTATGAGGCACCTCTTCTCCTGGCAGTTGTAACTATGCTGTCCACAGATTGCTGGGTCATACCAGCAATTCCACAAGGAAGTGTTCTTCTGTTGGACCCATCATAGGCACCTGTATGTGGTGAATGCCCATAATGCCAGTATATAGTGAGATCTAAGGTAAAGATTCTAGAAAGACTGTTGAATGAATGAGTGATTAATGCAATAATCAATCCCGATTGGAACTGGAAAATACGTTCCCATTTTTATTCACTGAGTTGAAGTTGTTTTGTACTAATTCCCTCTAGGTCATCAATAGGTACTTTCCCTTGTTGACATTGTCTTTGTTATTGTTATCACTAAATTGTACAATCTTCAGGTTGACTCTTCTTTGCTTGGCATGTCAACACTGCAAGAAGTTTTTGTTTGTTTGTTTGTTTTTGTTTTTGTTTTTTGTTTCTTTGCGGTACACGGGCCTCTCACTGCTGTGCCCTCTTCCGTTGCGGAGCACAGGCTCCGGACACGCAGGCTCAGCGGCCATGGCTCACGGGCCCATGTGGGATCTTCCAGGACCGGGGCACGAACCCATGCCCCCTGCATTGGCAGGCAGACTCTCAACCACTGCGCCACCAGGGAAGCCCCTGCAAGAAGTTTTAATGATGTCTGTAAGTGTTATTCCATCATTTCTTTCTGTTTTTTTTGATCATTTGTGAAAGTGTCAAATGAGCCCAGTTCTAGCCCTGATTCTCTAAGTTGATTTACTGTTTATAGTCTTCTACCCAAGAGACATCTTTGTCACATCACAAAACTGTCTTCCAGTTCCTTGCCAGCTCACGTTTTGAAAGGAACTTTTAGGAGAAGTATTTCTTGGGAAGTATTACGATACACACATGGTCATCTTTTCTTTCTGGGCATCCCTCCAAGGCTCTTGTCACTAAGTTTGTATCCTCCGAGTGTGGCCCACTAATGCTGTGGTAATTATTGCATCTCCAGCAGGAGGTCTGTGCTCATGTGATTGCATACATGCTCGGAGCGTGATGTGCACCCTCTGTTTTGTTGTTGGGGAACAAGTTATTGCTTTCAGGCTTAAGAAAAACCAGCAAGGACTTGAAGGATGCACAGAAAAGATACAGGAAGAGACTGAGAGAGCTGCTGTTTGCTTCTTGTATCTTAGTAAGTCAATGAGGACCCAAGGAAGGGAAGGATGTTTTCAGGGTCCTGAGAGGCCCGGGTTACTAAGTGAGGCTATGGCATCCTGGACTGTGAGTGCAGACTTAGGAAAATTCCTCCTTGCTTTTGTCTTTAGGTTGGTGAGTGGGTGAGGACCTGAGGTTGGGGACAGCCAGTGTGGGTCTTGCCTACAGGACGATCTTGCCTTTGCTCTGAGTTTTGTTTCATGGTTCAAGGATTTATTAAGTCATACATGCAAAACATGCTGCTAATCGCATTAGCAAAAGATCCAGGTTAAAACACTCCACAATTTTGCAACTGTCAATTTAAAACAGTTTGTTCTAGTGGTTGAAAGGTCCACGCTCGTATTCTTGCCAGTGGGTAAGTTGTACAGAACTTCGTTAGCACGAGCGCGGGGTTGACAGAACCTCTCAGACCCCAGGGAACATCTTTAGGGTAAGGACAGGAGGCATGTGTGCACGCAGTGAGGCAAGAGAGGGGGTCAGTGTTATTAGTCCAGGTGCAGTGTTGGTGATCTGACAGGGTTTACAGTTTAAGACTATCTAAAGTATTTTAAAAACTGTAAAGCTGCAACACATGATTTTTATACCTAGTTACTAGAAAACCAAGGAAAGCACGTATTAGCTTTGAATAAAGTAACATGAAAACAGGAATGTGCTTTTACTAATCTACAAAAATTTTTTTCTGATGCATATTCAGAAAGATTTTATAATACAAGGAGGCATATTGCTCATTAAGATGGGGTTCTAAAAGAAAAGCACTTACTAAGTTAGCAGCTATGAGAATGATCAGGTCAAAGATGGATTAAGTGCCCAATTTCAGGAGGGATGGGCACGTTTAAGGAAAAGGAGAAGCTTAAGAATGCTCTGAGTTTTGTAGGGAAGCTCCACGAGTTGGAGGTGGAAGGAGAAATCCTGCCCGGTATCAGAGCCTTGCGAGCTGCCAGGATACTCAGAGAAAGCTCTGAATCAAAGAGGCGGAGCTCCAGTCCTCGCCGCTTGCCACCAACTAGCCCTGATTTAGTCGCTGGACTGCAGCCCCCCTCACCTGTAATGTGGGCTTCACTGTACCTGCATCACAGAGGTGTGCAGAAATGCAAAATGAAATGGTATAAACGGACTATAAGGTGAGAGTTAATGCTTCCTGGATGCCAAGTACTGCTCTCGATGCCGGGGATATGGACAGTGCCCAAGATGATCCAGGTCTCCGCTCTTCTGGGGCAGGGAGTCGGGAAAAAACCAAGCAAGCCAATAACTCATATAATTTATGGCAGTGATACTGCTGTTCAGCCAGTAAGAGGGTAAAAGGAGATAGGGAGTGACTGGGAAGAGACTTTGAATTGGGTACCCCTGTTTCTAATAGTTTACATTGGCTACTGTCATTACAAATCTGATGGTGATAATGATGACTGACAGTGATACCCAGGGGACAAGATTGGTCAGTGCTGGATGTCTAAGGATGGGATGGGAACCGGATAGTAGTAATCCTGCTGGCTGTTGAATGCGCGTGTGCATTAATGCTGACCCCGTTCGTTCATTCAAATGTTTATTAAGCACTTATATGTGCCAGGCACTGCTTGGGCACTGGGTACACTGTGGGGAACACTGAAACCATGGCACGTGCACCCAGAGCTTACAGTGGAGCCAGGGAGACAGAAGTTAATCATGCACAAGTAGAAAGTCAGTTGCTAATTTTGGTAAGTAGTCTTAAGGAGAAGCACAAGATTTAATTAAACAGATTAACAGGCTGGGGGGGATCTGCTTTGGAGGAAGGTCAGGGAACCTCTCTGGGGTCATATTTAAGGGGAGACCTGCGGGGCAAGTAGGAGTTGTCTGGCCTGGGAGAAGTGATGGTGTGAGCAGGACCCCCTTGGCAGAGAGATGAATCTTTGGGAGGGTGGAGAGACTCTAGGAGCAAACGAGCTTGGCAGGTTCCGGAAGAGAAAGGACACACGCGTGGCTGGAGCAGCGAGGGCGTAGGGGATAGATGGAGATACGGTTAGAGGAAGATGCAGGAGGCCAGATGGCTCGGTAGGGTCTGCTGTCCATCCCATCCATCCCAGCTAATGTGTTCCTTGTTTTGTTTTTTTTTTTTTGACAGTACGCGGGCCTTTCACTGTTGTGGCCTCTCCCATTGCGGAGCACAGGCTCCGACGCACAGGCTCAGCGGCCATGGCTCGCGGGCCCAGCCGCTCCGCGGCACGTGGGATCCTACCGGACCGGGGCACGAACCCGTGTCCCCTGCATCGGCAGGCGGACTCTCAACCACTGCGCCACCAGGGAAGCCCCCTTGTTGTTCTTGCCTCTGGTCCTGCCTCACCCCCAGCCTTTGTTTCCATCAGGACCACGGTGATTCTCAGCCTCAGGTCCAATCACGTCCAGGTGGCTGCAGACGTCTCCTGGCTGATATCTCTGACTCAGCTTTCTGTCCTTCCAGAGCTGGGTGTAGGCCCTCTGTGGCTTGAAAACCAACCATGCAGGAGGCCACCTTGAGGCCTGTGGCTGACCTCACCCTGAGAGGCTCTGAGATGGACTGCAGGATGGCAGGGAGGAAGTAACAGGCAGTATTCACGACCAATTCTCTTTATCCACAGTCCCCAGAACAGCCTGGAAAATGCTTCAATAGAGTGAGAGTCACATTGAAGAATCCACTGCAAAAAAAAAAAAAAGAATCCATTGGCGGTCAGTCCCGCTGATCCTGCTGAGCATGGCTGTGTCCTCTCGCACCCTCAGGGCCTTTGCACTTGCTGTTCTCGCTGCCTGGGATGCTCTTCCCCTCCCCCACTCCTCTTCACGGAGTTAGCTCCTATGTATCCTTCAGTCCTACACATAGAGGTTTCCTCCAGGCAATCTCTCCTGATTAGGTGAGATGCCCCCATTCCCTCCATTCCTTCACCCCTGCCCTGGGAGATTGACAAATTCAATCAGCCTTTCTCACTAGACTGTGAGCTCCTTTATCACAGGACCTGGGTCTAATTCACTCTCTTAGCCTTGGTGCCTGGCACTGATCTGGCTTATTATAGCACCTAGTAAATAGCCATTAGAAAATCATTTGTTGAAGGCCTGCAATGCTCCAGGCACTGCGCTGGGAGCTGGGGAGGGGTCTGTGATGAGTAGAAACAGACACAGGCTATTCCTTCTACATTCATTTATATTTCAGATTTTTCTAACAAGAAGTTTAAAAAAATATATTGGGGTCTTCCCTGGTGGCGCAATGGTTAAGAATCTGCCTGCCAATGCAGAGGACACGGATTCGAGCCCTGGTCTGGGTCTCACATGCTGCGGAGCAGCTAAGCCCGCACGCCACAACTACTGAGCCTGCATTCTAGAGCCCGCGTGCCACAACTACTGAGCCCATGTGCCACAACTACTGAGTCCGTGCGCTGAGAGCCTGTGCTTCGCAACGAAGAGTAGCCCCCGCTCTCTGCAACTAGAGAAAGCCCGCACAGCAGCAAAGACCCAATGCAGCCAAAACTAAATAAATTTATTAAAAAAAAAAATACATATATATATATATATATATATATATATATATATATTAAACCCCATCCTTGCCTTCATGGAAGTTAAAGTCTACTGGGGAAAAAAGCTATTAATAGTCACAACATTTATTGTTATAAATCATGCTTAGAGATATGGAGAAAAAGTGATAATAAAGTTAACTTTTGCAACTCCTGAGTCCATGCCAGTATTGTTCTGAGAGTCCTATGTGCATCACTCATTTAATGTGCACAAAATCCCTAAGAGGAAAGCATTTTTATTATCCCATTTTGCAGAAAGGGAAACTGAGGCACAGAGCTTTGCCCAAGATCACACAGGCAGGTGGGGCTGGATTCTAACCTAGGTATCCTGACCTTAGTTAGAACCCACTTTTGATTGTATCTGTTGCTTTTATAAAGATGCACCGAAGTCATGTATGTTCTAGCAATTCTAGAATCAGTCCCAAAGCTGTTCTTAGGGAGTGCATTTCCCCACTTGCCCTGGTCACAAAGACTTAGAGAAAATCCCAACAAATTCACTCCCTGACCAGGTCCATATCGAATGCTACATGTGGCCACAGTGACCTCTTGTGGTCAAAATGGGGATAGCATGAATATGCCACATGGGTGGAGGGGAGACCCAACCTCTGGGTTATTTCTGAAGTCGGTTTGTATTTTCTGAGGCTCATCCGGCTCATACCTGTGCTGTGCATCTGAGAACATGTGGAACGATAAGTCTCCAAAGGTGGACTTTCAGGCATTGGGCATTGGATGGGGCCGTGGTGGGGGCCATGGGAAGTCTATGCTCCTGTGTTCTGTACAAGCTTATGGAAAACCCCAGGCCTGGCTCTTCCCAGCTTCCCTCTCCTGGTGCTTCAGGTCAGGAGGACTCTGGGGAACTATGGCCTGGGGAGTTTATCTCAGCCCGGTTCACATAGTCACAGCTTTCCCAGGCACTGTGCCCCTGGCTGAGAGAGGACCAGCTTATTCATTCATTTGACCAAATATTTATTGAGCACCTACTATGTGCCAGGCATGTTCTAGGTGCTGAGAATAAAGCAGACAATAAAACAGATGAAATTCCTGCCTTCCTCCTCCCCCACTTCCTACTTATAATTTTGCATAATGATTTAAATCTGGGGTTTGTGTGTGTACAGAGTCTGTATGTGCATTCAGGGAAAGGAGCCCAGCTTCTACCCCGTTGAAAATAAAGACAATAAACCACAAAACCAACCCCTGCCCCGTGCATTCTGCTTTCATGGTGTTTACTTTCTAGTGGGGAGAGACATACAACCAGCAGATGGTGATACGTGTCACAGAGAGAAGCAGACCCACAGTTAGGTGGGTGGAGAGTGGGTTGGAGGGTGGGGGCCATTTTATGCAGTCGATTGGGAATATTGTTTATAAGGTACATTTAAGGAAGGTAAAAGGTGCCTGGGGGCAGTGCAATTTGTTTGTTCTCTCTTTTTTGTCTTTTTTCCTCTCTCTCTCCTAGAATTATCCAGAAATTAATACATGCAGTGGTCTTTTTTATTTGTTTGATAGTCAACCGTTTACTCAGGGTGAAACTGAAAAGAGAATTTCCCTGCTGGAGTGTTTTCCATGTAGGAGCATATATCCCCTTCTGTCCTCCTGTGCTTCACCCCTGGAGAAGGATCTGCAGGAAGTGGGAGAGTGGGCCACGTGTATATCTGGGAAGGACATTCTGGGCAATGGAAACAGCATATGCAAAGGCCCTGAGGTGGGCACTTGAGGAAGGAGGGGGTGTGGTTTAAGGAGAGTGAGGGTAGTGGGCACAGAAGGAGAGTCCAGAGAGTTGGGGGAGGGGAGGCGGGCAACTGTCCTATGGGGCTTTAAAGGTGCATCGCCCATACTGTTGGTGGGACTGATTTTGGCCTTGCATACAAGGGCAACAGCTCTTCAGGATGGTGAGTGACTTCACCCACTCGGAGGAGGGAGCAATGAGACCAGCTCCTGGCTCAGCTGTCCCGACAACATTTGGGGCTCTCTGGGGCTTGGCATGGATAGAAGCTCTCACTTGCATTATTTCCATTTATTTTTACAACAACTTTGAGTGATGAGTGACATCTTACCCATTTTCTAGATGAGAAAAATGAGGTGCAGAGAAGTCGGGGAGAGAGTTCTAGGTGGACAGAGGCATGATGAATGGGGGATTAGGAGACATCCAGGCAACGGAGAGGTCTTGCTGGGCGCTGGGGCTCTCTGGGATGAAGCTAATGAGATAAGTCGGGGCCCCTTTGCAGGCACTTGTGTGTGATAACGGGAAGTTGGGACTTCATCTTGATTTCCGCAAGATATTGAAGGAGGAAGGGACACGATAATGTCTGTTTTTTAAAAAATTACTCTAATATCAGCTTTGGTGATGAACTAGAGAGAGGTGGGCAGTGGGGTGAACGGGGCAGAGAGACAGATGGGAGATTTGGGCCAGAATCTAGGAGGAAGCTGCTGACCATCTAAAATAGGTGGAGGGCTATTTTCGAGAGAGAAGCAGCTGGATTTAGAAACATTGGAAGTTGAAAGCGAGGGAGAGAGGTTAAGGAAGAGTAGGAAGCTTTTAGCTTTTAACTTTTATTCTCTAGAAGCTTTGCGGATGCAGCATTTTGGGGAGTGCACTTGAGAAGCACTCCTTGAATTGCAATTCCCCAGCTTTTGTTGCCCTGTCCTAACTGTCCCCTTTGTGGTTTCCTTTCATGGATGGTATCTCCAAATAGGCCTTATCCTCTTCAAACCTAAGCGAGCATCGTCTTTTGTACACGCAGCATTTTGTGTTGGAAGATGTTGCCTTAATTGTTATTCCTCTGGCTCCTTTAGGAATGAGTCTATCATCTGGGCAAATAGAGGATTTTCTAAGTAAATAACAGCTACCTCTTATCTCCCTTTTTATCTCTCTTAAAATCCTCTTCATGCTTCACAGCCTAGTTCGACTGCTATCTCCTCCATGAACATTTCTCCCTCTCTCGCTTCTGTGCTCTTTTAAGGGGTTAAACACTTTTGCTCTGGGCTGTGTGTGTGTGTGTGTATTTGTGGAGTGGGGTGGGAGGCAGGACAGTACCCTAGATGGGCTTTGTAGTCAGATACCTGGGTTCTCCTTCCAGCTCTGCCGTTCACTTGCTGTGCAACCTTGAGCTGGTTGCTTAACCCCTCTGAGTCTTAGGTGCTCTCATCCCCATTTTACTGATGAGAAAGCTATCCCAGAATGCTGTTTTGGGAGTTAAATAAACTCACTGACCACGGAGCTTGGAACAATGCCTGTCATTTGGCAGGTGCTCAAACAATAGTGGTGGGATGGTTATGATTACGTACCCACTTGTTTATTAATTCTCCAGTTATTTCTTGAGCACCTCTCATGTGCCATACGTTGTCCTAGGCACTTGGGGAGGCATCGGTGAATGAAACACATGTGTCTGCCCTTGAGGGGATACAATTCTATATAGTCTAGTTGGGGGAGATAGACAATAAACAATATACACAACAAATAAGTATATTTTACAGTCTATTAGAAGGTAATAAGTACTGTGGAATAAAGAAAGATGTCAAGGGGGTAAGGTGATTGGCAGTGTTTGGGGTGGGTATAGCAGTCAGCTACTGCTGCATAACAAACAGTCACCAAACCTGATGGCCTTGCTGTGGAGACCATAGTTGTATCGATTTGTGCAGTTTGGGCTCTGCTGGGTGCCCCTCTGGTCTTGGCGGTACTCACATGTGTGCCCATAGTTGCTGGCTGGTCTAGGACAGCCTCAGTTAGGACAGCTCTGTCCCATTCCCTGTGGTGTCTCCCCCTCCAGTGGGCCAGCCCAGGATTGCTGTCATGGCAGAAGTGGGCTTTGGGAGAGCAGATGTATGCTCGCCCTCAACTGGGGGGCCCCTCATCATCTCCGCTGCACTCCATGGGCCACCTCTTAAAGGAAAGAGCTGAGGGTGACAGTGTGAAAGGTGTGGACATGGGGGAGGGAGGGACAGACCACAGTGGCCGTTTGTGCCGCCTGTCTACCTCATTGTGGAGGGTGCAGGCTGCGGCATGAAATGGGGTGGCCCCCCTGAGAAGGACTAAGACTTGAAGCCAGGGTGAGGGGGTCATAGGCAGGGAGCCTGGAGAGGAGTGGCCCAGGCAGGGGGCACAGCTAGAGCAAAGGCCCCGGGGCAGGTGCATGCCTGGGTCATCAGGAGGGGCAGGGGGCGAGGCTGCAGGGCAATGGGACAGTGGCCAGAGAAGAGGACAGAGACCACCAGGGACCTTTCACAGAGTGACCTGGTGGGGGGCCCTGGAGGGACAGGGTCTGACTTGCATTTTCAAAGTGTGGTTTTGGGTCCCATGTTGAGACTAGATTGTAGGGGGCAGGGGTCAAAGAAGGGAGACCTGCCTGGAAGCTCGTAGGGGGATGCAAGGGACAGGATGGCAGCTCAGGCCGGGGACTGTCACAGTGCCCACCTCCTCGGCATGACGGGGACCTTCTAGGGCTGTTTGGAGACTTGAGTGATGCTGTGATGAGGTTGTGTCGATGCCGGGATTCGACAGTTGGACGAGGGCTGTGGTTTTTATGAGGTTGGGAGATTTAATGGTCATTCTTTCAGAAGGAATCCCTTTCTGCCCTTTTGGACGTGTCAGTGTGGCAATGACCTCCTGGCATTGCTGCTCCCCCGAGAGACTGGAGCAGCCTGAGGATGGGAACTGTGTGTTCACCTGCATCCCTGGCTCCCAGCCCCACACCTGATGCGGCGGGTCCTGGAGGCTGGGTTGAGCGAATTCACTCTGCTGTGAAGTCAAGGAGGCAGGAGCTGCCTCTTAATTTTCTGTTTGCATGGGGCAAAGGCCCCTCACAGCCAGTAGGTCCCTCTGATTGCATTCCTCTGTTTTCATGTCTTCACCTAAAGGTAGAATGTTTCCCTCTGAATTAGAAAGACCTCACGAGCAACCCAGTGTTCGCGATTCCAGCTGGTTTCCCACCAAGCTGCAGCAGGGGCCTGGGCCTGCTTCCTGATTTACAGGATTATTGAGCCCAGGAGAGGGAGGCAGAGTACAGCAGAAGGGTGCCTGCGTAGGAGCTGCACTGTCAGGGCGTCTGTCCTAGTCTCTGTCGTTTTCAATCAGACCCCCTGGGGGCAGCTGCCCAGAGGAGCTGAGGCAAGGTCAAGGTCTCCTGAGCCTCTCCCCCTCCTCTCCTCCCCTCCCCCTCCCCCTCCTCTCCTCCCCTCCCCCTCCCCCTCCCCCTCCTCTCCTCCCCCCTCCCCCTCCCCCTCCCCACTCCCTTCCTTCTGCCCTTGCACCCCTCTCTCCTGCCTTTCTCTCCCATCCCGCCTCTTCCTTTCCTCCCTCTGATGTTCCCTCAACACACCTGAGCTGCTGTCCCTGTAAGAGGCTGCTCGGGGACCAGGAAGGAAAATAGCAGCAGGAACGGGAAAGGACACAGGGAAGGACCATCTTTCCTTTTTTTTTTTTTTAAACATCTTTATTGGGGTATAATTGCTTTACAATGGTGTGTTAGTTTCTGCTGTATAACAAAGTGAATCAGCTATACGTATACATATATCCCCATATCTCTTCCCTCTTGCGTCTCCCTCCCTCCCACCCTCCCTATCCCACCCCTCTAGGTGGTCACAAAGCACTAGCTGATCTCCCTGTGCTGTGCGGCTGCTTCCCACTAGCTGTCTATTTTACGTTTGGTAGTGTATATATGTCCATGCCTCTCTCTCACTTCGTCCCAGCTTACCCTTCCCCCTCCCCGGGAAGGACCATCTTTCCAGGGACAGTGATGGAGCCAGGGGGTAGGACCCGACTAGCCCTTTGGATCTCACACTCTTTTCTTAGGCTTCCCCTTAGCCCTGAATTCTGTCTGCTTTTAATAGCAGCAGACCTGACTCACAGCACTTCCTAGATGCTGGGTCCGATGGTAATTGACATGTGAATCTTATCTCGCAATCCTGGCAAGGAATCCGTGAGGTGGAAGTCTAGGCTTAGAGCCGTGACAAGACCTCTCCAGGGCCACACAGCTGGAGAACGGCGAAGACAGTATCAGAACCCAGGAAGTCCCGGTGTAGACCAGTGCCACCTGCAGCTGTCGGGCACTTGAAAAATGGCGAGGCTGAACTGAGACGAGGTTTTGAAGAGTTAGGGTCACCAAAGGGTATAGAATATTGTATTAATAATCGTTTATACTGATTACTTACCGACAGGATCATTTTGGGGATATAGTAGGTCAAATAACGTCTATTAAAGTTAATTTCTTATTTTCCTCTTTACTTTCTTTAATGTGCTACCAGATAACTAAAACCCACAATCACGTGTAGGCTTATATTGTAGTTCTACTGGTGGGTGCTGGTCTAGACCTTAGGTTTCAATCACCACCTTATACTGTGTCTGTGTAGCTGCTCCCCTCCCCCATCACCCCCAACTCCATCCCAGCTAGACTTGAAGCTTCTCAAAGACGGGACCCAGGGGCTTACCCACCTTTTTAACTTTTCCCTGGCACCTTAGAGGGGATGGGGCACAGACTAGGTTTTGATTTTTGTTTCTGCTTCCTTTTTATTTTGAAAGCATCGCAAACTCTCCAGAAGTTGCAAAACTGGTACAGAGGGCTACAGGCACCCTTCACCTGGCTTCCCTGGGGTGACATCCATAGTTGACAGAGGAGGTTTTTGACAAACGTGTGTTGATTGACTCAAGCATGCATTAAGTAGGCGTCACTCTTGTCTACCCTGCGAGGAACGCAAGGTTTCCAGAGTTGAAACCTGAATGTGGAGAAGATTACCTCAGTGGCGCTTTGGAAGCTCCTTTGGCCCCCAGTAGTATGCCTAGATGACCTTCTGGAAACCACTCTGCTGGCCAGAGTCAGGTGGTGTAGACACAGACACACTGTGGACTGCAGGGAAAATGGAGAGGCCTGGGGTGGGCTGCCCGAGTCCAGTCCTGCCTTTACCACTTGTGACTGGTGACCACTGCACTTCACTCCCCAGGCCTCACTCTCCCTACCTCTAAATGGAGCCAGGGACCCTGCTTTACCTCCTGGCTGGCGATTTGGATGAACGGAGACAGTGCAGGCAGAGGGGTGCCATACCCACTCCACGGGTGGGGATGGTGGTGGGGGAGTGAGTACCGGCTTTCCCAGCCATCCAGACCCTGAGTTCCCAGTTCAGACCTCCAGTTCCTGTTTTCCTAAGACCAGAGAAGGGTCTTTACTCTGCAGGGACGGGTCTGCTGTCCGTTGCCAAGAACAGATACAGCTAGTACCCTGCACCACCTGCCAAGGCTGGCACTGCTTTTCCCCACGTGGCCTCCAACACAGATGGGCCAGTGACGTTGGCATTGAAGCACGTGTCTCTCTGCAGCTGCAGGAGATCAGGCGTGGTGGGGAGCACCGTGGCCTGCCTGTGCTCTCCTGCGAAGGAGCAGGGCATCGCTGGTCCCCAAGGCAGCAAGGAAGGAAACCATGGAAACCATGGAGACAGAGCAGGAGGCCCCTCTCCCTCGACCTCTGAGCCGCAGTCCTCCGAGGGCTGCCGCACTTGCAGGTCCCTGGGGGCCTCCTCCTGCCTCAAGCAACATTATCCCCAGGCATTCATTTCCCACTGTGATTTCTTGTGGAGAAAATGACTCGTTTGAGAGCTCAGTTCTAAACTGCTAAGTGGTGGTTCCAGGCACTGGGGAACCCGCCGCCCTGCATGTATTCAGTGTAGGCAGCTGAGAAAGTGTCATCTTTTAGGGCATCCTGGGACTTCACATTCACTTTTTAGGATACCTGCAAGGCCGTTACCGAGGGAACTGAGATCATCTGAAAGGATGATTTAAGCCAGGGTGGTTTCCAGCAAGTGGCCTCTGACTTTTCCTGAACTGGGGGGCAGACTTGCTAGGTTTGGGAGATGGTCTGGGAAGAATCAGGTCTTTGGAACTTGTACCGTGGATCCCTGAGATATAAAATGGGTGAGAAGCCGTGAAGAGCCACCCCCTTCCCCCTTTCTTTTTTTTCCCCCTAAATATATCTATTTACTTATTTATTTAAAAATATATATATGTATATTTTTTGCCTGCGTCAGGTCTTAGTTGCAGCACACGGGATCTTCATTGCGGCATGCGGGATCTTTTGTTGCGGCACGAGCTTCTCTCTAGTTGTGGCATGCAGGGGTTTTTTTCTCTCTCTAGTTGTGACGCACAGGCTCCAGAGTGCATGGGCTCTGTAGCTGTGGCGCGTGGGCTCTGTAGTTTGCAGCACGTGGGCTCAGTAGTTGTGGTGCGCAGGCTTTGTTGCCCCGCGGCATGTGGGATCTTAGTTCCCCGACCAGCGATAGAACCCACATCCCCTGCATTGGAAGGCAGATTCTTTACCACTGGACCACCAGGGAAGTCTCCTGCTTCCCCCCTTTCTAATCCTAGCTGCCCAAAATCTGTCTTTGACGCAGTCTGCTCTGCCTTCCCTTCGTCCGTCACAGCCAAACTCCTCAAGAGATTTCCCTGTACTCCTTGCCTCTACTTCCTCATTGTCTGCTCTCCAGCCCCTTCCAGATGGGTCTTGTCCCCACCGTCAAGGACATTGATGACCTTTATTTTGCCGAGGTCCATGGTTGGTCCTTCCATGTGACCTCATATCAGCATGTGATCATGTCCTCCTTGAAATGGTTTCTTTGCCTGGCTTATGAGACACCAGACTGTTCTGTTTTATTTTCCTCACCACCCTCACCACTTCTTCCCAGTCTTCTTTGCTGGTTCCTCCTCTTGCATTTGAACTTGGAGGGTTGGACCACCCAGATTTCCTGTTTCTCGATTGCTACTCTGTGGATACTCTCTCCCCAGTTAATCTCATCCAATCTCATGGCTTTAAGTGCTGTGCACTTGCTGGTGACTCCCAAATCTGCAAGTGCAGCCACAGCCTGCCTGCCAAGATTCCATATTCAATTACACGGTTGACATCTCTACTTTGATTTCTAATAAGCATCTCAAACAGCAAGTCTAAAGTGAGATACTTGACTTGTACCCGTGAAAATTCTCCTCCCCAATCTTCTCTAGTGATTCATTTATTCAACAAGTATTTCTTCAGCGTATGCTATGTACTAGGGAGTCTTCTAGGTACCTAAGATATGGCAGTAAGCAAAAAACAAGTTCCTGCCCTCATGGGGTTCATATTCTAGTTGGGGGGGGGATGTTATGGATTGAACTGTGTCCCTGAAAAATTCGTATATGGAAGTCCTAATCCCCAGTACCTCAGAATGTGAACTTATTTGGAAATAGGTTTGCAGATCTAATTAGTTAAGTTAAAATGAGGTCCTACTGGAGTAACGTGGGCTCCCGGTCCAGGAGGATTGGTGTCCTTATAAAAAGAGGAGATTTGGACACAGATAAGCATGGAGGGGGAATACAATGTGAAAATGAAGGCAGAGACCAGGGTGCTGTTTCTACAAGCCAGGGAACACCAAAGATTGCCAGGAAACCACCAAGGGCCAGGGTCTCCCCTGGCAAGGAATAGATTCCCTCTCACAACCCTCAGAAGGAAGCAACCCTCTTGATACCTTGATCTTGAACTTCCAGTCTCCAGAACTGTGAGGCAATAGATTTCCACTCATTTTGTGGATCTTGGTTACAGTAGCCCAGGCAAACTCATACAGGGGAGACAAAAAATACAAACAAGTGTAAATATCCAGGATGTCAAACAGGGGTATATGTTATGGAGAAAAACAAAGCACTTCAAGGGAGTTGGGAAGCCCTGGGGTCGGTGGGAGTGGTGGTTATTTTATAGTTGGTGGTCAGAGAAAGCCTCCTTGATGGAGTGATGCTGGAGCATGGACCTGCAGAAGGAAAGGGAGTGAGCCATGTGAGTATTCACAAGATGAATCTTCAAGTAAGAAGGAAGAGCAAGTTCAAAGACCCTAAGGTGGGAACGTGTAGTTAGGCTCAAGCCCAAATCCCAGGAGGCATCGTAGCTCCTTCTTCTTCCTTCACAGCCCACCTTCAGCCCAACAGTGAATCTTGGCCCTATGTTCAAAATAGACCCAATATTCAGCTCCTTCCACCGACAGCATCTTTCTAAGCCATGCTCATCTTTTGCTTGGATTATTATAGAAGCCTCATCACTTGTCTCCTGGCTTCCATTCTTTCACAGTCACACCCACAAGTCTATCCTCCACGCAGCGACCAGAGTGAACCTGTCTAAAGGTACGTCAGATCATGTCTCTCCTCTGCTCGCCATCCCTGAAGCCTTTCCATCTCCCTCTGAGCAACAGCCAGGTCTTACCTGGCCCCCCCTCTGAGTGCATCACCCATCACTCTTCTCCCCACCCCCTCTGCTCCAGCCCCCTCGGCCGACGTGCCAGGCAGTGAACATGCCAAGTTGGCTCGTCCCTCCAGTTCCCTGCACTATTCCCTGTCCTTGGAACATCTCCCCAGCACTTCATGAGGCTTAATCCTTTGCATCATTCAAACCTAGGCTCACCTGCTACCTGGTCAGTTCTCCAGGCTGAGGTTTCATATGATGTCAATCTTTACTTGGAGGACAGATGACTAGGACAGGTGCCCTGTGCTACACATCACCAGATAAATAATTTCAGGTGGACTCCATCTCTGATTTGAGAATTTTGGACTGCGTTGTCTTTTGGATTAAAATATAATGACCAATAATAGCTAATAATTACTTATTCTTAATATGGTCCTGGGATGTAGGCAGAACCCATTTTATAGAAGAGGAAACCAAGGCCCAGAGTGATTAAGTAGCTTGCCTAAAGGTACACAGCTGATAAATGCCAAAAATGGATGTAAACCTTGGTTTATTTGATGCCCAGGAAAATTCCACTTTGCTAAGTGGATTAATGTTCCTATTCAATTGTCACTCATGTCCTAGACTACAGGAATATTTAGTCTAGAATAAAGAAGGCTAAAAAGCCAAATAATTTTATTCTTGGTTTTTTAAGCAGAAGGAATATTCCAAATACCATCTGTCCTGATCTCTCTTCTGATGGAGAAAATAATATCTGTGAGTGAATGACTAAGGCATTAAATATTAGCAAAGAGCACTGACAAGGGCTGATAATCGTTCGTATTTTTCAAGGGTGTCCCAGGAGCCTGGCCATGTGCTCTGCCCATCTACACCTCACCTAATCTTATGACAGCTCTGGAAGGACATGCTGATATGATTCTCACTTTACAGGTGAGGAGACTCAGGCTCAGGAGTGAAGTTGCACACCTGTGCTCATGCAACTTGGATGTGGTATAGCAGGGGCTTAAGTCCAGAGCGTCTGACCCCCAAGAGTTTACTCACTGATAATGAAGCAGGTGGGTTCTGGGCCACCGTGAGCACCTGTTACTAACTGTCTGCAGTGAATGAGGTGTGGATCTGCTCAGAGGCAGGGGGATGGGTGACATGACCTCTTAAGATGACTGTCTCTGAAGGGAGTTCCATTTTCCTTGACCAAAATGTCAAGATGTCTTTTGTTCCAGAACCAACGCCCATTCTTAACAGTGAGTTTCTTTGGAGACAAGAGGCGTGGCACTTTGCCAGGTTCTTCTACTCTGACTTATTGGCATGGCCTCCACGCCTGCTTCTTCTAATTTTTTATCTAAAACAGGCCATCCCGGCTCCCTTACGGGGTTGTGGCTTCTGTCTAAGCCAATCACAATACTCAGTCATGAAGAAAAGAACTTCCGGCATCCCGATTTTCTGGTTGTGATGACTGTAATGAGAACTGGAGATGGCAGTGTTGACTCAAATCTCATTATAGATTTGGGTAAAAGTGAAGACGGATGTATTCTGTGTATCAGTTATCTATTGCCACAAACCAGCCCCAAACTGCCTTGAAACAATAAGTGTTTGCTCAGCTCACTCTGGGTGGTCAACTTAGGCGGGCTCAGTGGGGAGGTTCTTCTGCCCTCTGTTAGACTACCCGCATGTCTGGGAGCTGGCTGGCTGGTGTCTGATCTAGGATGGCTCGGCTGGAACGACAACTCAGGTCTCCTCCACTGACTCTCACATCCCTCCACCAGGCCAACTGGGCATGTCCTCACAGCCCAACAGAGATGTAATAGTGAGCAAACTTAACTGTGACAGAGAGCAAGCGGAAGCATGCACGTGGTTTTCAAGTCTCTGCTTTCTTCATCTGCTAACACCGCGTAAGCCACAGCAGGTCATAGGGCTGAACGCTGAATTAGAATCAGACTATGTGTGTATGAGGGGTGACCACAGGTATAGCTCAGAGGGCATGGATTCATCGGGTCCAATAATTGGGGTCACTAATACAATCCGTCTACCACATTTCATGGCTACACATGAATGCATTCTCAACATGGGCTTGAATGACCCTCCCGGTCATTTTCACATACCTTGGTTGCCAGACCAAGACACGTCCTGTTTCCCTGATTCAGGGAACGCACATCCACTTGAATATCTTGTGAATTTCATTTTGACTTATCTGGGAAGAATTTCAGAGCATGGCTTCCAAGGATATGGCATCACAGAGAATTGTCTGGGGTTAAGTCAGAGTGGATGAGGCATGTGCAAAGGGGAGATAGAATATTCTAGTAAACAGTACAAATTGGGAAGTAAAAGACAGCAACCACTGAAGAAGCCTCCAATAAATTAAAAATTTACATCCCTGTGCAAAACACCACCCTACTTTTGAAATGTACAGAGATGTGGGGATGCTCCCAAGTACTTTTGTTTAATTAAAAGGAGTTCAGCTGTCAACCGCTGTTAGACCAACAGTCAAGGTTGAGTGCAGATAGAGGGCAGGCATGTACAATCCACACCGTCGGGAGGTCCCCTGATCCACTGTGGGGCCCGTGATTTTTGCATAAACAGTAAGATTAACCAGCTAGAGTGCGCAGAAGGCAAATCCTGAGCCTTTTACTCTGATAGACTGTCCTGAAGATAGGAGAGGACCATCCTCTCTCAAAGTCAGATACCTTGTGGGGTTCTCAGATGCCATCACCAGAAGCAGCCTGGTTTTATCTGAAGAAACTGGACTGGAATCAGAACATCTGGATACTGCTCTCATCTCTTTCATTGACTTACTGTGTGTCTTTGGGAAAGTCATTTTCCTTCTCTGGGCTCTAGTTATCACCTGTAGAATTAAGGTTCTCTTGTTCTGTGTCTCTAAGGTCAGGTCCTGTGTGTTGAATCAGGGTTTAGAATCTGAGTGTAAGAACCCTTGATTCATTAATTTAATGTATTTCCTTAGTATCTACCAATGTCAGATAGGACAGTAATAAGGAAATTCTTGTTGTCAAGGAGCTCCTTTCTCAAAGGGATATTTTTTTCTTTCTCTTCCTCCTCCTTTTTCTCTTCCTCTTCTTCACCTTCATCATCATCATCATCAATAAAATAGTGATTAGGCATTTCCATCATACCAGACAATGTACTGAGTTCTCCCTTTACATGTACCATCTTGCTTAATTATCATGATAACCTCATGGTGGTAGGGTAGTATTGCCACTGTGCTGGGGTACTTTCCCTTTGCCCCGCCCCCAGATTCACTGTCCACCCTTTTCCAACCTGCCTTATGGCCTAGGAGGCTCAACCCTGTGGACCTTATCAACTGGTGTCCCTAATCTCAGGTTTGCAGTTGGGTTTGGCCAACAGAGACACTGAAAGAAGATCAGAGGATCAGAGGAGAGTGAGGTCAGAGTGTTTGTTTACCTGGCTCCCTTCTTACTAGCTTACCATGGATTCTGGCTCTGGTCAGTCCCTCCATATAGCTACCTTCTCTGGGTGCTGATAACCACTCCCTCCCACTAGCCTTTCAGGCCTATGGGTGGTTTACTTTCCCACTGTTGCTAGCCCAAGGGTACTGTATTTTCCTTGGTTGGTTTCCTTAAATCCCGACCATGCCTTTGTGTATAATCCCTTTTTAAAACTTTCCCCAATAACCCAGCTGGAGTGTGCCATGGGTTTCCTGCAGGCTTTGACTGATATACCCCCGTCTTGCAGGTACGAAAACAGCTTCTGTCCTGGCCCCGACACTCAGGAGCTGTGTGATCTTCATCCTAGGTCTCAGCTCAAATAGCACATCCTCAGGGAAGCCTTCCCTGGGGGCCCTAAGTAGGCTCCTGTGTCAGGTGTCCCCAAGACCACCCACAGGTTTGATGATTCACTAGGAGGTTTCATGCCTGTGACTTTTTACAGTTAAATGATCCAAGGCAAAATCAGCACAGGGAAAAGGCGCATGGGGTGGCGTCTGTTGGAAACCAGGCACACGCTTCCAAGAGTCCCTCCTGGCGGAGTCACACAGGGTGTGTTTAACTCCCCCGGGACTGAATTGTGACATGTGTGAAATGTTTTCTAGCAGGGAAGCCCATCAGAGACTCAGGGTTTTATTGGGGGATGGTTATGTAGGTATTCTCTGCCCAGGGTTTTATTGGGGGATGGTTATGTAGGTATTCTCTGCCTCGCACGTATCAAAATTCCAGGCTCCCAGAAGGAAGGCACGTATTCAGAATAAACCATATTTTTTTTGTACAAATAGCCTAGGCACAGTGAGCTGCTCTTACCATTTAGGGAAAGCTTTATAGCAGCACAGGGAACTGTTGCAGATAGCAGCTATAGTGGGTTGAGTGAGGTCCTCTTTACAGATCTGTCCACATCTGATTCCTAGAACCTGTGAATATGACCTTATTTGGAAAAAGGGTCTTTGCAGGTGCAATTAAATTAAAGATCTTGAGATGAAACTATCATCCTGGATGATCTGGGTGGGCCCTAAATCCAATGACAAGTGTCTTTATAAGAGACACACAGAGAAGATTTGACAGAAGAGGAGGTAGTGTGGGCATGGAAGCAGAGATTGGAAGGATGCGGCTATAAGGCAAGGAATGCCTGGAGCCACCAGAAGCTTACGAGCCCAGGGACAGATTCTCCCATAGCGTTCGCAGAGGGAGTGCAGCCCTGCTCGATTTGGGACTTCTGGCTTCCAGAACTGTGAGTGAATAGATTGCTGTTGTTTTAAGCCTCCCAGTTTGTGGTAATTGGTTATGGCAGACCTAGGAAACTAATATACCAGCCAAGGGTCAACCTTGCAAACCCTCCTTTCTAAGGGTTGCCGTCTCAACCTGCTGCATTAACTCTTTTTTTATTTTTATTTTTTAATTTTTTTTTATTTTTTTGCATTAACTCTTTTACATCCCCACTATCCACATTGCTATTTGCCATCACCTGATTTTTTTATCTTTATAGCACTTTTCTTACCGTAATTATGTTTTTGTCAAATCTGGTCATTCATTTAACACATATGTATTGATCACTTTCTGTGCTCTAGGTACTCTGCTCATTTTGGGTGTACAGTGATAAGAAAAACGGACAGGAATTCTCTCCTTACAGATTTTCCAGTGGGGAGCTATAATAGGAAGATGGATCACAGCACGTTTCAGGCTGGTGGCTGAGTCAGTTGCCCTGCCCTGCCTCCAAGTGCATTTTGATCAAGGTCACTACTTCCTGCCATGACTCAGAAGGCAGATGGGGGGCGGGGGTGACTTTTGATTGTGTGGCCCCTGGAGATCACTGTTCAGAACCCAAGGTTACTTCATCACAGCCCAGACCAAGCACATGAAAAAGGTCTCTTTGTTTTAAGAGCATCTTTGGAGTCGGAAAGGAGCTTGAGATGACATTGGGCTTAGGGGTGATGCTTCAGAGGGTCCAATCGTTCTTCTGGGCTCAGAACCAAAGGCTTCAGGAAAGAGTTGCATTGGAAATGTCACTGTGCTTCCTTGAAGCTTGAACCACAATATTGACTTTGTTTATGAATTTATTTGTTTATCAATTTTCCCTTTTTAAAATTATAGCTACCCAAACACCCTTTCGTATCCTCAGTGCTGAGTACAGAGCTTGGCACATAGGGGGTACTCATTAAATATTGGTGAATGAATGAACGAAGCAATCACACATTCCCTTTTTATAGGACTTACTGCACCATCAGGAAATTGGCGTCGATTCATCTGTCCCCACATCCAACCATGAGCTCCTTGGGAGGACCAATAATGTCATAGTATTTTTGTGGTCCTAGCACAGGAGAGGTCAGTCAGTCTTGCTGAATGAATGAATGAACTGAAGGGATAAATATGAGCACATGCACAATAAATCCAGCTTTTGAAAGGTGTTTTGATGAAAACTTAAAACTTGCTCAGAGCCCTTGGGAAGTCTCTCCTAGATTTGGGCCACTTTTCCTCTGGGTTTTAGATGTCCAAGACAATTAATGTTGTTCAATCCACTGCAGCCTGCCCTGAATCCAGATGTCTGGGTGATTCTTCTAAAACTTTGGCTGTTGATCTTGTGAGACTGGTTCCCACATTAATACACACACCCCATCTGCTCTGCTCTTCAAATTGTGTCTTTGCGAGACTTCTTAGAGTCTACCTCTAGAATCTCAGTTTCCAGATGATTTTCCCATTTGTAACAACGACCATTCTGTCTAATTTTTATCCTTAATGTTTCCTGATGGACATTCCAAATGCATTCATGCTTTTGATCTTCCAAGGGGGCAGACGTGACATGGACTAGTAAAAATCCATAATTAACAGTTTTAATAAGTCAGTCTGTCCTTTGCTGTCATAGAACCAAGCTTCCATTTCACCGTTCAAGAACTCATCAGATAAAATGACCTCCCAGTCAAGAAAAATTACTCCATATGGTAATGTAATCACAAAGGAGAAACATTATTTTCCTATATATTATTCTCTGCAGAAATTGTAGTAAGAAAGCCATCATATTAAAAATATCTAGGATGCTGAAGTTCATGCCTGCCAGCCTGATGGAGTTTCATTTTCTTTATAGGAAAGGCAAACAGTTCTTGTTGGCAACATTTTATTTTATGGGTTCATTAGGCACTTGTACATTACACTTGGACACCTGTGGAAGTGTAGATTATATCTACATGAATATAAATGCCTTTGTTGTGACTCACACTATTACAGTCAATAACAGATATCTTTTTAAGGGCAGACACTTAAAATGAAGTGTGTATGGAAGCATTCACCTATCTTCCTTAAAATGTTAGTAGAAATGTTGTGTGTTTTGTAAATTTAGGAAGTCAGTATGAAGAGAGATTAAAGCATCTCTAGTCTATTAAGCATCACCTTCTGTTAAAAGTGTGGTACTAGTCAGGAAAATGTATACGTTTAAATAGCATCTTACTTAATGAATCCTCTCTTTGAACCACATTTACTGCATAAGGAAAATAGTTTTCTTCATTTCAGTAGGGCCATGGAGACAATTCATCCAAGGTTGAATTGAGCTAGGAGCCCTCCTTGTCTTATGAATTATTCAACAGTTTCTCACTTCAGAAATACAGGTCTGCTCTCTGTTGTTGGTGAGGATCAGAGCGGAGGTAGAAAGAGCCTGCCTGTGTGGGAGGAGAGCTAAGTGACAGAGAAATCATTCTTTATCCTTGTTTTTCAGCTGAGTTCTTTTGTTCCAGATGTTATCCAAAGAGAGTTGGTGGTGAGGTATCAGTGGTAGATTGGAAAGAACATGGAACTTAAAATAAAACTCAGCTCTTCTATTTTGATGATTTTTCTTGTGAAATAATTTAAATCTCCAGTGCCCTAGTTCCTCACCTATAAAATGGGGATTTATACCTATTGCACAGAATTGTTCTGAGGTTTTAAAAGAAGTGATATAGAACTTCTGATTCTGTTGGGGCTTGGATAGACTAACCCTCCCCTCCCTCTGAAAACAATAATAAAACCATACAAAATACATGAAAAATAGAAAAAAAGCTCTCCAAAGATATCAGAGAGTGACCAAGGTAACCAGAACTTGAGAGGCCAAATGCTGGCAAGAAGAATATTTTCATTCGTGTGAGCCCCACATTCCTCTCTGCTGTCTTCCTTCAGGCACTTGCTGATTCACAGTGAAGGGGAATAAAGGCTGAGCAGAAAGAGATGACCTGGAGCTTACAGAAGTCTTGATAGCTTGGGGAGGCAAGGGTTAGAATTTGTTGATGCCAAGACAGTTAGGACTTGAGGGGCTTAATGTCCTAGAAAGGAGGAAATTACAGAAAAATGAGCCCAAAAGTCTATGTGCAATTTCACACTGATGCAATTGGAACGTTCTTAAATTATACATATGTGGGGGCAAGACTCAGAAAGCAAACAAATACAAAACAGCTGCTAGGTGACTAAAGTGCTAAGCAGAAGTTTTAGCAGTTAAATAGAGCGTCTACAGTTTTTATATTCCCAATGTCTGGCATTTTAATAAATTCCTGCATATGATAGGAAATAGGACCAAATGACTAGAAGTAACAAGAAAGACAGACCTATGGGTGATCCAAATACTGGAGTTTTTAGACACAGACTTCAAAATGACTATGGCTCATTTGTTCAAGAAAATAGAAGAAAAGAACTTTATCAAAGAAGTTGAATCTATTAAAAAAAACTACACAGAAATACTGTACCCTAGAGATAAAATAATTGAAATTAAAAATTCAGTAGGTAGGTTTAACAGTAGATTAGACACAGTAGAAAAGAGGATTAGTAAACTGGAAGATAGGTGGATAGAAAATATCCAGATTGAAGTGCAGAGAGAAAAAAAGGATGGACGAATGTTAAAGTTTAATTTAAAAGACATGTGGGACATGATTTAAAGGTCAAGCATATGTGTAAATACAGTCCCAGAAATAGAGGTGAGAACACATGGAGCAGAAGCAATATTTGAAGAAATAATGACTGAAAACATTTTTTACTCATAAAAAGCATCAATCCCCAAATTCAAGAAACTCTACAAACCTCGGGATAAATACAAAGAAAACCAGTCTAGGCACATCATAAGAAAGCACGTTGGCAGCCAAATACAAAAGACATCTTAAGGGCATCAAGAGAAAAAAGATACATTACCTTCAAAGAAGCAACAATAAGGCCAATAGCCAATTCCTCAGCAAAAATGATAGAAATCAAGTGGCAATGAAAGCTCTTTAAATTAATGAAAGAAATAAATTCTAACCTACAATCCTATATCCAGCAAAAATTTCTTCAAAAATTAAAATAAAGAAATGTTTAGAAAACAAAAAACTGAACTGCACTAAAAGGAATACTTAAGGCAAAAGGAAAGTGCTTCTAGATGGAAGCATGGTTATTCAGGAAGGATTGGAAAGGGTCTGTATCTGGTAAATCTAATTGAAATCTGTCAACTTAAACAGTAGTAGTAATGCCTTATAGGGCTTAAAATGTACACAGAAAAAAATATAAACTAAAGCAGTTACAAAAGGCAAGAGGTGGGCAAATGGAGTTAAAGTGTAGAAGGTTCTGGCATTGTCCAAAAAATGGTAATGTCCTAATTTAGGTAGATTTTAATAAGCCAAGCATGCATATTGCAATCTCTAGGGTAACCACTAAAATAATAAAGTAATATATAAGTGAGAATTTGATGGAAGGAGGAAAGTGAAATAATAAAAAAGTACTTGAATATTTGAAAGAAGGCAAGAAAGCACAATTGAACAATAAACAGGAAGCAAATGTAAAACAAATAGTGAAAAAGTAGTTTTAATCCCAGTATATCAAGAATTTACACTAAGTGTAAAGGGAGCAAATGCTCCCTTTAATTGAGCAAATGCTCAATTAAAAGCAAATATTGCCAGTCTAGATTTAAAGACAATAACTGTATACTGCTTATAAGAAATATACCTTAAATATAAAGACAATGAAAAGGTAAAAGTAAGAGGGTGGAAAAAGTTATACCATGAGAATCCTAACCAAGAGAAATTTGGTGTAGTTATAAAAATACCAGACAAAGTAGACTTTAAGACAAAAAAATTTACTAGACATGAAGAGAAAATTTTACAGTGATGAAAGGGTCCTTTCAACAAGAATGTATAACAAATCTAAATTTGTATGCACCTACTAAGGTAGCCTCGAAATATGTAAATCCCAAATAGATATAATTAAAATGGGAAATAGATAAATATACAATCACAGCTGGAGATTTTAAGATACTTCTCTTAATCAATAGAATAAGTGGACAAAAAATTTAAAAAAAATAAAATATTTGAAAAACACAATGAATAAAGTTGACCTAATTGACACATGTAGAATACTGCAGCTAACGACTGCAGAAAATACATTCAAGAACACACAGAACCTTTACAAAATAGGACAAATAATTGTCCATAAGACAAATATCAGTAAATATCACTGGATTGAAATTATACAAAATACATTCTCTGGCCACAGTGGAATTAAGTAAGAAATCAGTGATGAAAAGGTAACTAGAAATTCCCAAATGTTTAGGAGTTAAGCAATATACTACAAAATAACCCATGAATCAGAGAAAACATTATAATGAAAATTAAAATATTTTTAACTGAATGATAATGAAATCATGACACTCAAGCTGTTAAAATACAACTAAAACAATGCTTGAAGGAAATTTACAACACAGAATGCATATGTTAGAAAAAGAAGAAAAGTTGAAAAACTCAAGTTTTCATCTCAAGAAGCTCTAAAAAGAACAGCATATTAAGCTCAAGAAACACTGGAGAAGGGAAATAATAAAAATAAAGAATTGAATCAGTAAAATAGAAAACAAATGTACAATAGAAACATTTATAGAGCCCAAAATTGATTATTTAAAAAGATTAATATAATTGGTCATCCCCCAGCAAGGGTAATCAAGAAAAAAAGAAAAACTTAAAATATTAGCAGACTGAATCTAGTGCTATATAAAAAGGGTAATACATCCTGACCAAGTAAAGTTTATCTCATAAATGAAAAGTTGGTTTAGCATTTTAAAGTCAATCAATGAATTTATTACATTATTAAAAACTATACGATTCTTTAAATAGATGGAGAAAAGACATTTTATAAGATTCAACATTCAATCATAATAAAGCTCTCATCAAACTTGGACTAGAAGGCATGTTTCTAATATGATAATGAACATCTATTGAAACCAATAGCAAGAATCTGACTTAATGAGGAGATACTGAAAGTGTTCCCTTTGAGGGCAGGAATAAAACAAAAAATCTACTATCACCACTTCTATTAAATGTTCTACTGATAGTTTTAGCCAATGAAGTAGGGTAAGAAAAATAAATAAAATGGTTATAATTTGCAGACATAATTGTATAAGTGGATAATCCAAAAGAATCCACAGGTACTCTATTAGAATTAATAAGTGAATTTAGCTGGCTTGCTGGATACAATTAAATATATAAAAATTAATTTTATTTTTACACACTGGAAACAAATATAAGATAAAAATTTTAAATTCCTTTAAAGTGTGGAAACAAATATAAGATAAAAATTTAAAATTCCTTTAAAGTGTGCTTTTAAAGTAGCATAAACTATTCAACACCTAGGAATAAATATAACCAAAGATATTATAAGACATCTACATGGAAAACCATAAAACTTTATGGAGAAAATTGTAAAAGTAGGAAGTCCTCAACTGTATTAAGTGATGTTGAGAGTTGAGTGAAATGTGGATTGTTAACCATTGGGTTTGACAATATGGAACTTGTGGTGACCTTGGGATGAACATTTTTAATGTAACAGGTTAGTTTCAGGGTAAAAGACTGATTCTCATACATTCAAAAGAGAATGGAAGGTGAGGATTTGGAGAGAACAGGAATGAACAACTCTCAGAGCAGTTTTTCCATAAAAGAGAATAGATAAATAGGATAGTGGCTGGAGGGGACATCGGGTCAAGGATGGTCTTTGCTGAGTTCTCTTCTCTTCCTTTTTTTAAAATATAGGAGTGTGTCAGTATGTAGTAGAGAGGGAGTTGTAGATGAGATTCATGGTTTCTTCCCCAGGGTTCTGGGCTCTGTGTCAGCTGGAAATGCAAGTAGGCGTCTAGTTCCACATCTGCAAACATCTCATGATGTTGAAAAGCTTCTCTGAACACTGGTAGAGAAGTGAAGAGACTATTGTGCCCCAAGCACATGGAGTTAGTTCTCATTTCAGCTCTGGCTCAACCCCAGTTTGCTGTTAAATAATCAAATCTCTAGCCCTGCCTAAGATCCTTCATTGACTCCGTATTTGTCCTGGGGATGAAGTCAAAACTGCCCAAGAATGGCTTACATGGTTCACGACTGTGTAGCCTCCACTCAGCAATTTCTGCTTCACTAATACCATTTGGTGCTCCCTTCTGGCCTGCCTGGGGAAAGCAACTGTCCTGGTTTCTTAGGACTGAGGGACTTCACAGGATGTGAGGCTTTCAGTTTTAAAATTCTGAAAGTCTCAGGCAAACCAGATGAGTTGCTCACCTTGAACTGTCTTCTCCCTTCACTCATGCCCAAATTCCTGAAAATCACTGACAATTTCCTGAATATACTTTACTGTCTCCTGACTTTGCACAACTGTAATTCTGTTGGAATACCAGCCCCTGTCTTTTTTCTTGGCTAAGTCTTCTTTTTCCCATTTATTTATTGAATTATTGAGTTATAATTAACATACAAATTATATTAGTTTCAGGTATAAGTAGTAACTTGGTATTTTTATATATTATGAAGTCCGTCACCATATAAAGTTGTTACAATATTATTTATATTTTCTATGTGTACATTATTTTATAGCTAGAAATTTGTATCTCTTAGTCCCCTTTGCCTATTTCATCTGTTCCCTCCCCCACCCACCCCAGCAACCACCAATTTGTTCTCTGTATCTGTGAGACTGTTTCTGTTTTGTTTTCTTTTTTAGATTCCACATATAAATGAAATCCAGTGGTATTTATTTTTCTCTGTCTGACTTATTTTGCTTAGTGTAATACACTCCAGGACCATCCATGTTAGTGTAAATGAGAAGATTTCATTCTTTTAATGGTTGAATAGTATTCCATTGCATATATACACCATATCTTCTTTATCTATTCATCTATTGATGGACATGTAGGTTGCTTCCATATCTTGGTTATTGAAAATAGTGCTGCATTGATCATAGGGGTACAAATATCTTTTTGATTAGTGTTTTTGTTTTCTTTGGATAAATACCCAGAAGTGAAATTGCTGTATTATATTATAGTTCTAGTTTTAATTTCTTGAAGAATCTCTATAATATTTTCCATAGTGGCTGCACCAATTTACATTCCCACCAACCAGCCATGAGGGTTCCCTTTTCTCCACATCCTCACCAACACTTGTTGCTTCTTGTCTTTTTGATGATAGCCATTCTAACAGGTATGAGGTGATATCTCACTGTGGCTTTGACTTGTATTTCCCTGATGATTAGTGATGTTGAGCAACTTTTTACATAACTTTTGGACCTCTGTATGTCTTCTTTGGGAAAATGCCTATTCAGATCTTCTGCCCACTTTTTAATTGGATTGTTTGGGGTTTTTTGCTATTGAGTTGTATGAGTTCTTTATATATTTTGGATATCAATCCCTTAGTGGATGTATAGTTTGCAGATATAGTTTGTATCTTCTCCCATTTGGTATGTTGCCTTTTCATTTGGTTGGTGTTTTTTTCCCACTGTGAAAAAGCTTTCTAGTTTAATGTAGTCCCCCTTGTTTATTTTGCTTTTGTTGCCCTTTCCTGAGGAGACATATCCAAAAAAGTATTGCTAAGACTGATGTCAAAACAAAACCCTGTTTTACAAGGTTACTTGTTTTCTTCAAGGAGTTTTATGGTTTCAGGCCTTACATTTAAGTCTTTAATCCATTTTGAATTTAGTTTTGTATATGGCATAAGAAAGTAGTCTAGTTTCATTCTTTTGCATATAGTTGTCTAATTTTCCCAACAGCATTTATTGAATAGACTGTCTTTTCCTCATTGTGTATTCTTGCTTCCTTTGTCATTGATTAATTGACCATATGAACATAGGTTTATTTCTGGACTCTCTGTTTGATGGAAGTTCCATCTATGTGTCTATTTTAGTGTCAGTACCATACTGTTTTGATTACTTTAACTTTGTAGTATAATTTTATGTCTGGGAGCATGATATCTCCAGCTTTGTTCCTTTTCAAGATTGCTTTGGCTATTCAGGGTCTTTCATGGTTCTATACCAATTTTAGAATTATTTTTTATAGTTCTGTGAAAAATGCCATTGGTATTTTGATAGGGATTTCTCGAATCTGTAGATTGCTTTGGATACAATGGACATTTTAACAATACTGATTATTTAAATCCTTGAGCACAGTGCATCTTTTCATTTATTTGTGTTGTTTTCTATTTCTTTCCCCAGTGTCTTACAGTTTTCAGAGTACATGGTTAAATTTATACCTAGGTATTTTATTATTTTTGATGCAATTGTAAATGGGGTTGTTTTCTTTTCTTTTCTTATCTTTTTTTTAACTCAAGATATTTTTATTCCCCCTTTGCCATCTTTTCTGCAAACCCTTTGGGTTCAGACCGGAAGAAACTGCACATCCACCCTTCTAGATGTAGGCCAACCCTTGGGCTGCAGGGTAGAAGACAAAGACCACCACCCAGACACCCCCTAGGGGGACCCACAGTCTAGCTGGAGAGAACAGCCTGGGAAGGCTTCCTGGGGGAGGTGAGCAGAGGTGGAGGGAGGGAGAAGGCCCGCTGCTCTGGGAACCAGACCCCTGCATCTGGGATCCAAGCAGCTCTGCCAGGGAATTTGTGGGTCTGTGGGTGCTTCAGGGAGGACAAGAAAGAGACCCTTGAGTCTCAGAGGACTCCACATGGCTCAAGAGAATGTTGTAGAACACAGACATGGCTTCTGGGCTGCCTGACTCACTCCAGGGACTGGGGGCATGGCCAGTGGGAGGGGCATCACAGAGGGGCTGGGGGCCTCCCAGTCAACATCAGGAGCTGGGTGCCCACTGGCCGGCACAGAGGCCAACTCCAGTGCCTAGAATAATCTGAGAAGGGGCTTCGTGGTGGGGTGGTTTCATCTCAGAGGCCATCCAGGGCTTGCCGGACAGGGGCATCCAGGGAGGCGGCCATGTGGATGGAGACACCAGGGGCACCGATGCTGTTTTCCCAGCAGTCAAACCCACAGCTGGTCAGCACCTGCTTCATGGCCTCCACCTCTGGATGCTCCAGATATGGCCTGAGAAGTGTGATGCCACAGCCCCTGCCATCTGTGCCAGTGAGCTTGCTATGCAGTCTGTGGGCCATGGTCACCTGGCACAACCGGTCCAGCGAGGCATGGCCCACACCGAGGGCATTCAGATGGTGCTGGTTCATGTCAATGAGCTCCTCCAGCACGAGGTAGCGCTCTGGGGCCGGGGCCACTGCCATCTACCCCAGCACCCGCTAGCATTCCAGGGAAATGGCGTCTATGAAGGTCAGGAAGGGAGCCATGATCTCTGGGAACTTCAGCAGCCTGCTCCTGATGCCGGCCACCAGGACCTTGGTGCTCTGAGGGACTCTGGTGTTGATCAGCAGGATCTTCAGAGCTGGTGGCCTCTTTAAGGATGAAATCTTCCCTTGCTGGTATCAGAGCATTCCTCCCCAGGTGCTGACAGCTTTGTCCACTCCGGAGGGGTTCCCGTGAATCACCCTCCCCCACTGGAAAGACCACTTGTTAATTAGTTCCAAGTTCTCCTCAGTCCACCTGCTGGCGGCCTCGCCATCCTTCAGCGGGTTTGGGATCTCCTTGCTCGCTGTCAGGAGGGCAGCCGCCAAACACATGGAGTAGGTGGCACTGGAGCTGAGGCTGGCCCCGGTGGGCAGCTGTGACCACATGGTGACATCCAGGCTGGGCAGGGCTCTCTGACTCTGGCAGATGGACAGGTACGAGTAAAGGAAGGACAGCACAGCCACGTGCTCGTGGTCGGCACAGTCCTTGGGGAAGCCCGCCATCTCCTTCAGCTTCTCCACTTGCTCCGGGGTGAGTGCTGTGATGTCACCTTGCTTCAGAAAGCTGGTGTCCAGCATCTGAAGCTTGGCCACATCCCAGGCCCGCTTGATGCCAATGTTGGGTAAGTTGAGGCCCACTTTCCCATTGCTGTGGGGCTGAAGCCAGAGGAATGTTCTCAAGTTCAAGGCCACAGCCAGTGCTACCTTGCCATGGACCACGGCATGCTCTCCATGAAGGATGACTTTCCCCGGAGCAGACACTAGCGGACTTCTGACAACATGGCTCCTGGGAGTCCTGTCGCCACAGGCCCTCTGCTCCTGAGCCCGAGTTGCTCCAGGACTCCATCCCCAAGCTCGCGGGCGGCGGGGGGTAAGACTGGGGTTGTTTTCTTAATTTCTCTTTCTGATAGTTCATTGTTTTTTGTGAAACCTTTGGGGTTTTCTATATGTAGTATCACATCATCTGCAAATAGTGACAGTTTTACTTCTTCCTTTCCAATTTGTATGCCTTTTATTTCTTTTTCATACCTAATTGCTGTGGCTAGGATTTCCAATACTAGGTTTAATAAAAGTGGTGAGAGTGGGCGTCCTTGTCTTCTTGTTCCTGATCTTAGAGGAAAAGCTTTCAGCTTTTCAGCATTGACTATTATATTAGTTGTGGGTTTGTCATATACGGCCTTTATTAGGTTCAGTTCTGTTCTCTATATACCTGCTTGTTGAGAGTTTTTTTAAATCATAAATGGATGTTGAAATTTGTCAGATCCCTTTTCTGCATCTATTGGGGTGGTCATATGATTGTTATCCTTTGTTTTGTTAATGTGGTGTATCACATTGATTTATTTATGGATGTCAAAACATTCTTGCATCCCTTGAATGAATCCCACTTGATCATGACGTATGATCCTTTTAATGTATTGTTGAATTTGGTTTGCAAATATTTTGATGAGAACTTTTGCATCTATATTCATCAGGGACGTTGGCCTACAATTTTCTTTTTTTTTCTCTTCATACTATTGTGGTAGGAAGAGGTGCTTGAGAAGATTTCAATCTTCTTAAATTTATGGTGACTTGTTTTGTGGCCTAGCATGTGATCTATTCTGGAGAATGTTCCATGTGCATTTGAAAAGAACATGTATTCTGCAGCTTTTAAATGGAATGTTTTATATATATATATATATATATATATATATATATATATATATATATATGTAGGGGGAGAGAGAGAGAGAGAGAGAGAGAGAGAGAGAGAGGAAGGGAGGGAGGGAGGGAGGGAGGGAGAGAGGGAGTCCATCTAATATAATGTGTTGTTTAAGGCCAGTGTTTGCTTATTGATTTTCTGTCTGGATAATCTATCCATTGATGTAAGTGGAGTATTAAAGTCCCCTACTATTATTGTGTTATCAATTTCTCCCTTTATTTCTGATAATATTTACTTTTTATATCTAGATGCTCCTATGTAGAGTGCATATTTCTCTGCCCTCTCATTTTGTTTGACCTTCATTTTATGTTTCTGTAAATTAGGCAAAAAAGCTACTCTCCTGGTCTTGAAGGAGTGGCCTTGTAAGGAAGTGTCCCCTGTATAGACTGCTTGTAACTGGTGGCTTTGACAGTATGGCTGGGGCCGAAATGGGCCTGTGCCAGGGGAAGTCCCTTAGGGGCACCGTGCCTGAGGCCACTTTGGCAGAAGGCTGGAGCTGGAGTGGGTGTGGGCCAAGGGAAGTCCTGGAGGGACGCAAACAATGGTGCTCACTGGTACCTCCAATCCTGGAGAAGGCTCCTTGCCCATTTGGCAGAAGCTCTAAGGTTAGTAAATGGATTTATTTCCCCTCTAGTCTAGGTGCCCTTTAAACTGCTGTTTTCTCAGTGTCCCAGTGTGGGTGAGTCTGAGTTTAGCTCCTCAGCAATATCGCTCCTTACTGTCGGTCACTGAGTCAGAAGTGGGGTTCCTGTGGATACCATTCTCTGTCTTTCCTACACATTTCTATGTGGTCCTTCTACAGGCAGTAGCTATTCAGTCAGTCTTCAGGTTTTCTTCTGGAGGAATTGTTCTACATGTAGGTGTAGATTCAGTGTGTCCGTTGGAGGAGGTGAGCTCAGGGTTTTCCTATACTACCATCTCAGACCCTTCATGTGTCTCTTCTCTCTTAAAACTCTTTCCAAAGGCCACTCTTTCCAAGAAAGGCTTCCCTGTCCTCCCCCTGCCCCTCTTCTGGTTTGGGTCTCCACTTGTATCCATAGCATTCTGGCCTTACGCTTACCGTAATTTTTATCAAACTGAATTGATAACATTTTTATCTCTCTGTTAGATTGCAGTCTCCATGAGTATAGGAGCTATGACTTTTAACTAATTTTGTTATCCTTAATGCTTAGCATGGTACCTAGCTTGTGATGACTAATAAATGCTTGTTGAATAAAAGAATGTATAAACAGGTGTTATGATGGGTAGAAGAACCAAAAAACGTTACAGCTAGAAGCAGCCATGGAGCAGTAGCTCCCAAGCAAAGTGCAGTCCTACGGTTCTTCTTGGATGAGTTGCCAGAATTGAATCCGTCTGTGAAATGTATGTACTTACTTCATAGGATATTGTGAGGATAAAATGAATGAATAAGTGTGGAATTCTTAGGCTAGCTTTTGGTACATTTTAAGTGTTCTGGCTATCTGTTGGGTAATAAACCATGTGAGAGCAAAGTGATCAAATTGTGTTATTATCTCTCTGGTTCTGGGGATTGGCTAGTCTGGGCAAATCTGGCTTGGTATCTCTAATGTGATTACAGTCAGACAGCAGCTGGAGCTGGGGTCCTCTTGAAGGATTCTTTACTCACATGTCTGGAGCCTGGGCTGGGAAGACTCCCATGACTGATGGTTGGAATAGCTGAGCTTATGGGGCATCTTTCTGTATATGTTGTATTTCCAGATGGTCTGTCTAGCATGGCAGCTGCTGGGTAGTCTTTATATATACTATATATACACTTAATACATAGCACCTAAAAGCTCCAAGAGTAGAGTTCCAAGAGAATCCATGGGAAGCTACCTGGCCTTTTATGGCCTAGTCCAAGCATTTTCAACAGAGGTGATATTGCTTTCTGGGGTCGAAAGTTGATTCATGAAAAGGTGTGAAAAACATTATTTTTTGTGTAAAAAAAACACAGATATACATACAGTACAAGAACTATATTTGTGGAATTAAAATATTATGGAGTTGGAAATGCAAGTAGGAGAAAATGTCTAAAAAGGCTTTCGAGGGGGAAAATAATGAATAAAAAAGGTTGAGAAAGAGGGCCCTGGCCTTAAAAGTCCCATAGTGTCATGTTAGCTACACTCTACTGGTGTCAGCAGTCAGAAACCTGCCCAGATTCAAGGGGAGGGACACAGCTCTCCATCTCTTAAGGGGAGGAATGTCAGACGATTTGCTGCCCTATTTAAATCAGCCAGAGTAAACATTCTACACATTCCTGCAATTACGGAGCTCTGTCAAATGCAAAGTTGTACTAAGCAGAACAGTGAGGAGAGGGAATCTGTTGAAAGACAGAGTGAACTTGAACCTGTGACAAAGCAAGAGGTCTTGTTTATAGCACATGAGAATGCTCACCTCCCATGTACGGAGAAGGAGGGAGGCAGGGCAGCTAAGAGTCTCCACTGCTAGCCCTGTGGTCCAGAGTGGGCCCACGTGAAAGGATACAGTAACTCTGGAGGCTTTTACAGACACTGGGAGATGCTGTGACACGTTGCATTTGTGACTGTGTCATCATTATTGCTGACCCAAATATCCCTGTCTTAAACATTGTTGGGTAGGACATTCTTATTTTACAAATCAGAAGAATGACCTTGAGAATGAAAGCAGCTTGGCTGTTGTCACACACAGAGGCAGAGAGCTGTCACCCTGCTTTGCTAGGTTACCACTTTAATGTGAATTCCCATGTCTTGGAGAATAATTAGAGGAAGCGTTAATAACTGATTGACCTCAGTTGTTACTGTGCAAAGACCCAAAGCCTAGAGGGACTCCAGTGAACCAGGGCTGACTCCTGTTAAGGGAGAGAGCCTTGGGCTCTGCTTAGGTGACTGTGCATGTGCTTCCGCTAAGGGCAGGCTGTTTTGGATTGCCCATCTCACGGGTACCTTCTTTTCTTCTCTTGGCACCTTGGCACACTCATTTATCTTTTCTCTCAGCCCTTACAAAACTCATGCCTTTTCATTTTTTATTTCAAAAGCAACACATTTTCATTTTTGGACCCTTTCTTTCCTTTTCAAAATGTCAAGGGGAGTGTGGATCTAAGACACGGGGGCAGAAGATGGGGGTGGCAAGGAGAGGGAAGCTCTTATACTTATCAACTCAAGCTTGGTCCAACCTCAGTAAATTTTGGGAGTGATGGTAGAAATGACTTGTCCTGGGCTGCCTGCTATATATATCAGGTAGCCCAGTAAGCCTCAAGAAAATGGGCAATGGGCTGTTCTTCACTGGGCTCATCAACAGAAATGGCCGTATTTCTCTCACATGTCAAGGATGGAAGCATGTCAGAGCAGCTTGAGCATTCATAACTTCATCGTTTACCTAAATAATTCCACTTCTTGAAATGTCTTCTAAGAAAGGAATGAGAGAGGTGGAGAAATATAATTTTGCAAGGATGTTCATCCCAGTGTGGAAGCAGTCTAACCTTTCAACTATTGAGAGTTTGTTACATAATTGTGGTGGAGGGCTTCCCTGGTGGCGCAGTGGTTGGGAGTCTGCCTGCCGATGCAGGGGACACGGGTTCGTGCCCCAGTCCGGGAAGATCCCACATGCCACGGAGCGGCTGGGCCCGTGAGCCATGGCCGCTGAGCCTGCGCGTCCGGAGCCTGTGCTCCGCAACGGGAGAGGCCACAACAGTGAGAGGCCCGCGTACTGCAAAAAAAAAAAAAAAAAAAAAAAAATATATATATATATATATATGGAAATACTAGGAAGGGATAGAGTCTGTCTTATTTTTATGCACAATGACCACCACAACGCATGGCATATAATAAGCCTACAATAAATTTTTTTGGTAAAAGTCTCATTGAGATCTAATTCATACACCATACAATTTACCCGTTTAAAGAATACAACAGTTTTTAGCATATTCATAGTTATAGTCAGTAATCACTTTTAGAACATTTTCCTCACTCCAGAATGAAACCCTATATCCATTAATAAGAGTTACTCCCCATTTCCCTTTAACTGCCAAGTTCTAGGCAACTAATCTGCTTTTTGTCTCTATAGATTTGCCTATCCTGGACATTTAATATAAGTGGGATGATTCAATATGTGATCCTTTGTGACTAGCTTCTTTCAGTTAGCATAATGTGTTCAAGGTTCATCTGTGTGGTACCATAAATCAGTATTTCATTCCTTTTTATTGCCAAATAATATCGCATTGTTTCTGCTTTTTGGCTAATATGAATGATGCTGCTATGAACATTCATGTACAAGTTTTTGTATGGACATGTGTTTTTATTTCTCTTGGAATATATTTTTAGGAGTGGAATTCTTAGGTTATACGGTAACTCTGTTTCAACTTTTGGGAAATATCAAACTGTTTTCCAAAGTGGCCAGACCATTTTACATTCCCAGCAGCAATGTATGAGTGTTCCCAGTTTCTCCACATCCTTGCCATACAATAAATATTTGTTGAATAAAACAATAATATGGAAAATTTATCATGATATAAAATTATAAAACTGTAAAAGGTACTATAATTGTATTTTTTTTCTTTTATAAATTTGTGTTAGGAAGAAAGCTTGTAAGAAATATAATAGGTTATTTCTGGTTTGATGAGGTTAGGAGTAATTAAAATTTTCATTGTAATAGTCACATGTTCTAATGTGCTGCCATGAACAAATGTTGCTTTTAAAATAAGAAAACATATTTTGCAAAATGGTGTTGGTCAGTAGGAAGTTGTATCAGAGAGGAGGAAAAAGTGTCTCAAGGATGTGTTTCTTGTATTGAACTGCATTCATCTCCTCCTGTTTTTGGTTGACTGGAGGATTCAGTGACTCAGTTGGGGGTGTACAGCAGTCAAGGTTCTTGGTTGCGAACGATAGAAATCAACTGCGGTTAAGCAGAAAAGGAATGTGTTGGAAGGCTATCGACTGGCTTGCAGAAGGCTGGAGATCCAAGCTGAGGAAAACGAGCCAAGGAGGAAGGTAGAACCAGTACACCACAGAGGAAGAAAGTGTGGGCCACTGGGGCCCTCACATCTGGACAGCACTGCTGGGACACTGGGTTTCTCCCCATGCAGACTCATGCTGCCATGTCATGGGACTTGTGAATCTGCTACAGCCCTGTGATTAATGTCCCTTTGGTTTTTTCCTCAACCCTGAGAGCAGTCAGTTGACCAAGCTTAGGTCACATACCCATGCCACAACTGCTAGGAAGCCAGGAGAGGACTATCGCCCACTGACCTGTAGAAGAAAGGAAGTGTTCTTCCACAGCCTTAGGTGTGCCCCTGCTTCCTATCTCCTGAGGGATTTCTCTCAACAGAAGGGTGCTTGGGCACTCAGCAGGCAGAATTACATTGACTTTTGTATCAATGTAGTCCAGATTGCAATGTCACAGTCATAAGCATTTGACAAGAAAGGACATTGTTGTTTCTTGTATGGGGGGAGAAAGACCAGACTGCCAAATTATTCATATTTCAGCAGGAAATACTAGAGACAAAAATGCCTTTCGATGCTGTATTAGTCAGGGTGAGTAATGCTAGCTGCTGTGACATACAGCTCCAAAGTCATGGTTCTTTAACACATGAAGATTTTATTTCTTGCTTAAATCAAGAGTCCAAATAGGTGTTCAACAGGCAGCTTTCCCAGTGGTCATGCAGGGCCTGGGCTTCTTTCATCTTACGGCTCTGCTCACTCCAAGGAAATCCTTTCTAGGACCTCCCTGGATCCCTTGGATGTGCAGACAGTGAAAGAAGAGAAAGCACATGGAGCATCACCCAGGAGGTTTCAGGGCTCAAGTCAGGAAGTTGGGACCTCACTTCTCCCTACATTCCATTGGCTAGAACTCAGTCATATGGTCTCTAATTTCAAGGAAGGCTGGGAAATGCAGTCCAGCTGTGTGGCTAAAATGGCAAGGAAATGGGCTTGGTAAGCATGTAGCCAGGCTCTGCCAGAAGTCCTTTATTCATAAAAGAAAGCAAAAGTAGCTTTTGTCAAAATCTACTGCAGTGATTCTTAGCATGTTTTGGGTCACCAGCCCCTTTGAGAATGTGTTAAACTCCCTACCCTAAAAAGTATACTTATGAAAACATTTTGCAGACAACATCAGGAATTAAGGCTACTCCTGCAATTTGGGGGTCCCCAGGTGAAGAGCCCTTAGTATATGTGGTAAGCAGAGATCAAGTTGATATTTCTTGAGTACCTACTATGTGCAAAGCACATTTCTGGGTATTGTGAGGTCATACTGCTAAACTAGATGAAGTACCTGACCTAGAGGGGCTCTCATTCCTCAGGTGGAATCAGAGAAAGACATATCACCTAGACCAGGTATGCTAACTGCTCTGCAGAGGCTTCAGGCATCAGTGTACATAGCTGTAGGTCAATATAGAAGCAGTTCTTCAGGGTTGGGTTACAAAGTAGAAATGAGACCAGCCATTCATTCATTCATCCATTTCTTTGTTTATTCAGTTCCTACTCTATTCTGGGCACTATTTTAAGTGGTTAGGATGAAGCAGTGAATAGGAGAAGCAAGATTCTCTTCTCAGGGAAGCTTACATTGTAGTTGGGAAGACAGGGGCTCCAGGGGGAGATACTAGTAAAGAAATAAAAGTTTAAGTCACCCAGTAACCATAGACCGCTGGTGAACTCATCAAGCACCTAGACTCATCTTTGATTCCAAGGAGAAGGATTAGAAGGCAACACTGCCTGCTTAGAGGCCAGTATGGCTGACCTAGACTTCATGACCACTTTGGCCACCATCCTTGGAGAGGACCTGGCAGAGCTGGGCCAGCCCTAAGCAGGGCATGCCTAGCCAGATCAAATGACTGGAACCATCTGAGGCTTTTCCCTGGTAAGAAAAACCACTCAAATGAGAAACTACAGAGAGGGCATTACAGATATGACATTGCCAATAATGAGATGTGAAGCTGAAAGGAACTTTTCTAAACTATCATTAATAAAAAACAAAGTTCACTTCAGATGAAGGCCTTGGAAGTTTCTTATAAAACTAAGCATGCATCTACTCTTTGACCCAGAAATTCCACTCTTAGGTATCCACTTAAGTAAAATGAAAACATGTGTCTACAAAAAGACTTGAGTAGGAATGTTTATGGAAGCTTTTTTCATAACAGCCACAAATTGGAAACAGCTCAGGTGTCCATCAACAAGGGAATGGATAAACAAATTGTGGTGTATTTATACAAAGGAATGCTTCTCAGTACTAAGAGGAAACACATCCCTGATGCAGACAACAATGTGAATAAATCTCATAAACATTCTGAGTGAAAAAAAGCCAGATGCAAAGGAAAATGTACTGTATGATTTGCTGTTTATCGCGCTCTGGACTGCTGAAGCTCATCTGTGGTAGAAAAAAAGTTCAAAGAGTTGTGGGGGCACAGCTCTGGAGAAGTGGGGGCAGGGATTGATGAGAAGGGACTGGAGGGAACTTTCTGAGTGTTGGTAATGTTCTATATCTTGTTAGGGGTTTGGGTTTCACAGATGTGTGCATTTGTCAAAACTCAGGATGGTAAACTTAAGATTTGTGTATTTCATTTTACGTACATTTTACCTCAAAAGAAAAAAGCAAGCCCTTAACTCAAGTTAATGACATGCATACTGAAGTGTTGGGAGTAAAGTGTACTGATGTCTGCAACTTTGAAGTGTGTAAAAAATAGGGAGATGGATGGACAAACAGATAGATATGTGATAAAGCAAGTATAGTAAAATGTTAATTCTGGAATCAAAGAGGAGGGTATATGAGTGTTTACAGTCCTTTCAACTTGTATGTTTGAATATTTTCATAATAAAATTTTGTAAAGAAAACTATTATTGCTAAATAATAAACCATTCAGGGACTTGGTGACTTAAAACAATTATTATTCCTCACAGTTCTGTGGTTTGATCGGATGGTTATACTGCTTCATGAGATGTTGGCTGGGTTATTGAGATGGCTGGAAGGTCCAGAGTAGTCTCATTTATCTGATATTGGGACTGGCCATCAGATGGGAGCTCAGCCTTGGTTCTCCCCATGTGGACCTCTCCAACTGGCTACCTGACCTTCCTCACAGTATGCCGCCTGGGTTCCAAGTGGGAAGTCCCTGGTTTCCAAGTGGGAAGTCCCTGGAGGAAGGAAGCAGGAACTGCCAGTTTTCTTTAGGCCTGGATTGGAAAACAGTGTAAATTTTTGCTGCGTCCTGATTCAAGGGGAGGGAAAATAGAGTCCACCCAATGGGAGGAGTGACAAAAATTCACAGCCATCTTGAATCTACCAACATTTTTTGGAGCAACTCTTTTGTAGGACAGATTGTGTTATTTTTGTGTTCTCATTATGAAAATAGTATAAGACTACTATCAAATGTGGAGTTAGTCAAAGAGAACGTAGTCACACTCTATAGGATGAAATGATTTTGGAGGTATGTTAGGAAGTTAGTTGATAACAGTATTATCATGTCATTTTTCAGATTTTTATGACTTTGTGTTATTTGCCAGCTTTTGAGAATGTTTGTAATTATTATGATTTCTTTTTTCGTTCTAAACAAATATTTACTGTTAATCTCATTTGAATTTGTAATTTTAAATTCTTTTCCCTTCAAAGGCTCCAAATTATATATGTTTCACACAACACAAACTTGGATTCTTCTCTGAATAAGAGTAAAATCAGAGTATGTTAACAGCATCACAAGTAGACACAATTCATGCCTTTTCTAGTTGGGTTGCCTCATTGGGGGCATTTCCTTTCTTCAGGTAGTGAATTTTCTTGTTTGAATTACTAGTGCTTTATTCCAGGCTCATGGCTTAGAATAAGTTTTGGTTTCAGACCAAAGCACTGGAGGATAGCTTAGAGGTGCTAGGACCTTACCTTCAGGTTTGCCTGGGACTGTGCTGGTTTATACTTATTCCAGTGTGAGCGTGTTATTTCCCTCACCAGTGTCATGGTTTGGACAATAAGTATATAGTACCTCTACGCATGGAACTTTCTTCAGAAGTGGAGTTACCTTAATCCAGGGGATGGCTCAGAGGTACCTGCTTGCTTCAGCCTTTGAACCATAGGTCCATATGTATATTTTTCAGCTTGAGTGAATGTACAGTTTTGCTTGTATGTGCCCTTTTAGGGTAGCAGGTTCTTTCAAAGAGTTAACGCCCATTCTGCTAAATGGTTATTTACAATTTCTGTTCATCTGTTTAATGTTGATTTTATTGCATTTAAGGTAAATCACATTTCAGAAATAATTACCACCCATTTAATTAGCATTTCCTGTATATTTTTGCTGCTTTTCTGATCCTTTCATTTTAAAGTCTTTAAAATGAGTAATACTGTTAACTTCAAAATTGAGGTGAGTCAGTGGACTGTGCTGAGGACAGTGTAATGGCAATGACAGTGATGAATTCACCAGGGTGGAAACTGAGGCAGAGAATGGTTGGGTAGCTCACCTAAGATTCCATAGGCGTGGTAGAGTTGGGCAGTGAGGGCAAAGTTGGCATCTGCCTTATTCTCAGTAAAAGAAGATTTTAACTACTTTGATGCTATGAAGTGTTTTGGGGGGTAGTATATTAAAACGAAGGGTTTCCAATGCTTTATAGTACCTTTGAGATTTTCCTATCTAACCCTCCCATTTTACAGATGGGAAAACTGAAGTACAGTTACTACTGGAAGCTCAGCAACATAGGGTTTGAATTGTACATCCTGGAGTTTATTCATGAAGAAAGGGGGAAGAGCAGAGTGCGTTCCAGAGTAAAGTTGTGCCAGTGAACAAGGGAGACTCAGGTAGATGTGGTTTGTGTCTATACATGTGTTCATGGTATATGGGGGAGGGGAGGGAGTAAAGAAGCAAGAACAGGGAAGACTAGTTAACGTGCTTATTTAACGCATCCTATGAAATCACTGGTGTGCTGGTAAATGTTACCAGCTCTTGGTGGGAGAAGTGGTGGGGATAAGGGAGGAGGAGGGCCTGAATGGTAACATTTGCCAATTTCCATGCTGTAAATACTCTCACTGTGATGGATTTTATGCTACCAGTGTGACGTTGCTGAACATGGGGTCAGGAAATTGCATTTTTTTTTTTTTTTTTTTTTTGCGGTATGCGGGCCTCGGACTGTTGTGGCCTCTCCCGTTGCGGAGCATAGGCTCTGGACGCGCAGGCTCAGCGGCCATGGCTCAGCGGCCTAGCCGCTCCGCGGCACGTGGGATCTTCCCAGACCTGGGGCACGAACCCGTGTCCCCTGCATCGGCAGGCGGACTCTCAACCACTGTGCCACCAGGGAAGCCCAGGAAATTGCATTTTTACCACGCAGATAAAATAAATGTATTGATAAATAACCTCGAGAACAAAGATAACAGTAACATGTAGTAAAATAGTTAGGAAGTAATACACTTTGAGTATGTATTACCTTTGTTTTGATGTAATTTCTTAAACTGCAAGTTTATATCATTATGTTTAACTATGGGCTCACAGAATTCTTGGACACGTAATAATTACAATCTGGTAAGAGCCGGCTCCAGCAAACCATGGCAGGAAATTCTGTTTTCATGATGTCACAGAACAGGAGTTTCTTCAACCTCTGACAGCATGTACCTGGAAAGGTGGAAAACCATAGTGGTACCACATTTTATTTTGGAATGGACCATTTGATCCTGCTAGTAGCAGGATACAACTGGGCATCTGAGGGAGATGAATTTTGTTGTGTTTAATGTGGAGCAAATATTCTTTCCCCCTGTACTTTCTGAGAGGTCAGCTGTTGCTTTTTTTTTTTTTTTTTTTTGCGGTACGCGGGCTTCTCACCACTGTGGCCCCTCCCGCCGCAGAGCACAGGCTCCGGACGCGCAGGCTCAGCGGCCACGGCCCATGGGCCCAACCGCTCCGCGGCATGCGGGATCCTCCCGGACCGGGGCACGAACCCGCGTCCCCTGCCTCGGCAGGCAGACTCTCAACCACTGCGCCACCAAGGAAGCCCTGTTTCTTACTCTAGTTGTTCTTGGGGTTTGGCTGAGAAAAGGTGATGGCTAATTGTTTACACCTGGGACAGTGGGGCTATTTCTCTTCTGGGAACTCCCCTCCCCCAATTTCCTTCAGCAAATACCATGGTTGACCTGTTTCTCTTTCCAGTTTTTTTTTTCCCTGTGTGTACTCTCAGCCCCAACCAACGTGAACCATGGGCACGGATAGCAGTGTATCTCATCCCCACCCCTCTGTGCTTTACTCAGGCTGTCCTCTCCTCCTGGATGCCTTTTTCCCGTTATATCCACCCTCCCTACTACCAACCAGCTAACTCCTACTCTCCCCAGACAACTTCTCTTCATTCTTATCTATGAATTTAGCACCTATAGGATGACATCCCAATAGTCCCAGGCTTGACTTTTGTTTCAGAACAAGCCCACTTTCTACACTCCATGGAAAATATTTGTTGTCTCTCTAGTAGGCTGTAGACACCCCCAAATACTTGGGTTGTGTCCTCTATAACTGTTTCTAGGGCACAGTACAGCACGTCACTGTACACAGTAGGAGATCCATAAATACCGCCGAATTTGAGAATCTTTTTTTCTCACCAAGGTTATTCTCTTCCCAAGTCGCCTCTGCCATTCCAATGTACACAGCCTGACATTGGGAGTCTCAAAACTCTCCTATCTTTACTCTCCTCTTTGGGTATCAATTCTTAGTCTCTGAAAAGAAATTCTCTTCCCTTCAGTGGTGAGACGTAGGAGGGGAGAGGTGATTTCCTGAAAGTGGTGGCTCCGAAGCATACCTTTCACTGAAAGGTTATTCCTGAAAGCTGACTGCTGTCAGCCAAATCAACCTGCCTTAAGATAACGTCGCTGGGAATTAAAAGATTGCAGTTTCCAGAATTATGCCTCTCTATTAGAGACAAATTGTCCAAGTAGGTAAAAGGAAAACCTCCAGGAAGGACTCTGAGCTCTTGGGGAAGGTGAAGAACAGGGAAGTAATGAGCAGTTACTTTGCTGATGCTGCCTCCTGATTGGAGGTGGGCAAAATGGTCATCAGAGGCCTTCTCCTGAGCATGTAGGAGGAGAAAAATCAGCTCATCTCCTCTGTACTTCTGTATAAGTTCAGAACTGGCAGAGTGTGGTCCTCAGGTGGTTTTCAAGGGTCAAATGAGAATGGTTTTTATTTATTTTTCTTTTTGAGTTTGGACCTGGAGTTCTCCATCATTCTCTCTCTCCTCAGCTCCCAAAGCTGAAACCACAGTGTGATAGGGTCTGTAACAGGTCTACCAAATATTCTAGTTCCCTTCCTGAGGTGCTCCTCTGCTCCAGTGATGTCAGGCCTGACCATGTGATTTGCTTTGGTCAAGGCAACGTGAGTAGAAGTAACTTGTGCCACGTCAGAGAACAAGCTTTAGGGGCCAGTGTCCCAAATGAAGGCTGTGCCAGCCTGGGTCTCAGATTGAACAGTGTGGGATGGAGCTGTTGTTGAGCTAGGGGTGACATGTGACGTAAATGAGAATCATATCCTTGTGCTTGTAAGTGCCTGTGATGTGGGGGCTGTTTGTTACTGCAGCAAATCTTATCTTAGGCTGATTGATACACAGAGTCAGTTAAAGGAATTTCCAGATTACCAGATTTCCTAAAGAAAGGAAGGGAAGGAACTTAAAAAAAAAAAAAAAGCTTTAGTCAACATTAACTTATTCAATGTTTAGTTTAGAGATAGATTAATTATTACATAATAAATAAACATTTCCACTTGATGAATTATCTCTAACCTGGCATTATCGTTTCTGTTTCTAAAGGTAAGTTGATTGGTAGTTGGTATGGTGATGTGGTCATTTCTTTTTTTTTTGGTTGTTCCGCACAGCTTACGGGATCTTTTTTTAAAAAAAATTTTATTGGAGTATAGTTGATTTACTATATATATATATATATATATATGTATATGTATATGTATATGTATATGTATATCTTAACTCTTTTTTAGATTCCTTTCCCGTATAGGCCATTATACGGTATTGACTAGAGTTCCCTGGGCTATACAGTAGGTCCTTATTAGTTATCTATTTTATAGCTTGTGGGATCTTAGTTCCCTGGCCAGGGTTCAAACTTCTGCCCCCTGCAGTGGAAGCACAGAGTTCTAACCACTGGTCTGTCAGGGAATTCCCGATCTGGTCATTCTTTGAATGAGTGTGTATCAAGCGTCTACTCTCATCCGAACACTGTGTTAGGTGCTGGACAGAACAGACAAGTCCTGGTCCTCATAGAGCCTTCACTTTTGTTGGGTTAGGCAAGTAAAAACAAAATAAAGGACCAAATATAAACATGGTAATTTTTGAAAGTGATTAGATTACAAGAGCAGTAAAGCAGAATAAAGTAATAGGGAGTAACTGTGAGGGCAAGGGAAGGGCATGGGGCCACTCGAGAACATTTGGGTTCTTCGTGTGGATGTATCTCTCTTTACAGAGAAATTGAACTGATAGGTACAAATGACTTTTTTTTCTTTTTAATGGAGTCACAGTTTTACATAAATCCCTTTACTAAAAGAATGGGAGAATTTAAAGCTGAGAACCATTTTATTTTACAAATGATTCTTTTTGTGTTGTAAACATTCACCTAATTTGTCTGAAGTTCAGCCTGAATCTTATCCATAAAATGACTCCATTCCAGGGACTTCGCTGGTGGCGCAGCGGTTAAGAATCCGCCTGCCAGTGCAGGAGACACGGGTTTGATCCCTGGTCCGGGAGGATCCCACATGCCGCAGAGCAACTAAGCCCATGCACCACAACTGCTGAGCCCACACGCCTAGAGCCCATGATCCGCAACAGGAGAAGCCACCGTAATGAGAAGCCCACACACCGCAATGAAGAGTAGCCCCCCACCCCTTGCTGCAACTAGAGAAAGTCCACGCGCAGCAATGGGCAGCAGCCATAAATAAATAAAGAAATAGACAGATAGATAGATAGATAAATAAAAAAAATAAATCTATATAAAAAAAGTGACTCCATTCCAGGTCGAAGAGAGCTCTTCCTGGATGGCATTGGGAAGGACTTGGTTTCTGAAGTAACCAGGGAAACCCCGTGGCAGGGCAGTTAACTTTAATTTTTTTTTTTTTTTTTTTTTTGCCCCGGACGCGCAGGCTCAACGGCCATGGCTCGCGGGCCCAGCCACTCCATGGCATGTGGGATCCTCCCAGACCGGGGCACAAACCCGTGTCCCCTGCATCGGCAGATGGACTCTCAACCATTGTGCCACCAGGGAAGCCCCACTTAACTTTAATTTGTTTCCAGAAAGTGAGACCCACGTGTTCTATGAAGCTCTGATCCAGGACATTCCATTTTCTGATAGCAGGGCTCCCCTGTGGACAGAGTCTGCCACCTGCCTCCAACGAGGCTAAGGTGAGCTCACAGTACTGATGGTCACAGTCACAAAAGCACACCAACTAGCTTTTATGTTTTCAAATTCAACAAAGCTAACAAAACCAGTAAAGGAGAGAAGAATGGTCACATCCATCAAAAGTTAACCCATATCTTTTGCGACCATGCTACTGTCCAACGAGAATCAGAAAATGTCAAAATTAGAAGACACAAAGCTCATCATTTTACAGTCGTGGGAACTAAGACCAAAAGAGATTAATATGAATTGTCTGAGTTGGTTCGTTCATTCATTCATTCAACAAATACTCACTGAACACCAAGTCACTTGGAGCTGGACACTGAACTGGACCCTGTGATGATAAGAGAGGACACGACTGTGTCAAAACAAATAGTCTTTGTTCCTAGGAAGTTTACAGTGTGGAGAGTCTAGGGGAAGTGAGAGCTGTGAAGGAAAGACAGATAGTTCTATGAGTTCTGCTTATCCCCAAATAGCCTGATCTGGTCTGGGGGGCAGTGGCCAGGGAAGAAGTCCCTGAGGAGATGGCCCTCCAGCGGAGGTCTGAAGGAGGAGTAAGTTTTAACAAGGAGAAGGACATGTAAAGAGGATGCCTCAAGGCAGGGGCAGAGCACCTACAAAGGAACTCTGGTGATGGGAGTGTGGTGTGCTCAAGAAACTGAAGGTAATTGAGATTGAAGAGTCGAGGGCCAGGGACACAACATTTCTAAGGGGAGGGACTCAGTCGTGGGCACAGTGAGAACTTCAAAGGAGGGAGTGACATAACTGAATTTTCTTTTAGAAAAGAACATGCTTCCTGGGAATAGAACAGCACTCACTGCCTACAGTAACGATCCTCAGGAAACGTACAGCAGGTATCATACTTCATGGTGAAATAGTGAAAGCCTTTCCCTTTGAGACTAGGAATAAAATAAGGATTTCCCTCATAACTACTTTTTGTAAGTCCTAGATAGTGTCATAAGGATAGAAAAAGAAATAAAAATCATGGTGATTAGGAAAAAGAAGACCTGTTACTATTTGCAGGTGAAAACGATTGTCTATGTAGAAAATCCAAAAGAATCTACCCACAAATTATTAGAACTAATATACAAACTTGGCAAGGTTATTGGATACAAGGGCACTATGAAAAAATTTGTTTTAAAATGCTGGAGAGGGTGTGGAGAAAAGGGAATCCTCCTATACTGCCAGTGGGAATGTAGGCTGGTGCAGCCACTATGGAGAACAGTATGGAGGTTCCTCAGAAAACGAAAAATAGAATTACCATATGATCCAGTGATTCCCATCCCTGGGCATATATCCTGACAAAACTATAATTGAAAAAGATACATGCACCCCTATGTTCATGGCAGCATTATTCACAATAGCCAAGACATGGAAGCAACCTAAATGTCCATCGACAGATGAATGGACAAAGAAGATGTGGTACATATATACAGTGGAATACTATTCAGCCATAAAAAAGAATGAAATTATGCCATTTGCAGCAACATGGATGGACCTAGAGATTATCATACTAAGTGAAGTAAGTCAGAAAGAGAAAGACAAATACTGTATGATGTCACTTGTATGTAGAATCTAAAATATGACACAAATGAACCTATCTATGAAGCAGAAACAGACTCATAGACATGGAGAGCAGACTAGTTGTTGCCAAGGGGGAGGGAGTGTGGGGGAGGAATGGAGTGGGAATTTGATGTTAGTAGATGCAAATTATTACATTTAGAATGGATGGACAACAAGGTCTTACTGTATAGTACAGGGAACTATATTCAATGTCCTGAGATAAACCATAATGGAAAAGCACATAAAAAAGGATGTGTATATAAGTATAACTGAGTCACTTTGCTGTACAGCAGGAATTAACACAACATTGTAAATCAACTATACTACAAAAATTTTATCATGTTTGTGGATCAGAATATGCAGTACTGTAAAGACGTCAACTTTTCCTACATCTATAGATTCAATGCAGTCTCAGTCAAAACCCCTCACCTTTTTGGGGGTAGAAATTGATGAGATGATTCTAAAACTCTGTATGAAAATGGAAAGGGCTAAGATTAGTTAAGGCAATCTAGAAGAAGCAAAAATAGGTAAAGGGCTTATACTACTACATACCAAGACCTATTAAAACCTATAGTAATTAAGACAGTGTAGTACTGACACCTGGATGGACAAAAAAGACCAATGGAACAAAACAGAGAACCCAGAACTAGATTCGCACATATACAGTCACTTGACCTATAGGTGACACTGTAATATGGTGGTGGAATGATTTTTTGAAATGAATGTTGCGGGGTCAGTTGGATGATTCATGTGAAAAAAAGATGACAGGTGGATTGTAGACCTAATTAAGAAAGGCAATGCAAGCAAAAACAAAACAAAAAACCCCCAAAACTCAAAACTCTCCTAGAAGAAAATGTGGGAGAACAGCTTCATGATTTGGGGATGGGCAAAATCATTTTAAGTAGGGTACACAAAGCTTCAACCAGCAAGAAAATAAAATTGGTAGATTGGACTATGTTAAAATTAAGAGCTTCTGTTCTTCAACAGATACCACACAGGGAGTGAAAACACAGTCCATGAGATGAAAGAAGATGTTTGCAATGCATATATTTGCCAAAGGACTCATTTCCATAACATATAAAGACCCTTACAAATCAATAATTAAAAGGCAGGGCCTTGTGACCTCTCCCATGGCGGGGCACAGGCTCCGGGACGCGCAGGCCCAGCAGCCATGGCTCACAGGCTTAGCCGCTCCGCAGCATGTGGGATCTTCCCGGACCGGGGCACGAACCCGTGTCCCCTGCATCGGCAGGCGGACTCTCAACCACTGCGCCACCAGGGAAGCCCATGAGCAAAGGATTATAACATTCACTTACAAAAGAGAACGTCTAAATAGCTGTAAAACCATATGAAAAATGTTCAGCATTATTAAGAATCAGAGAAATGCGAATTAAAAGCACAATGATCTACAATCCTACCCCTATCAGAATGGCTACATTGCAAATGGCAGAGGGTATCTGTCACGGAAAAGAATGTGCAGATGAACCTATTTACAAAACAGAAATAGAGTCACAGATGTAGAAAACAAACTATGGTTAGCAAGGGGGAAAGGGGGGGTAGGGATAAATTGGGAGATTGGGATTGACACATACACACTACTATATATAAAATAGATAACTAATAAGAACCCACTGTATAGCACAGGGGACTCTACTCAAGACTCTGTAATGACCTATATGGGAATAGAATGTAATAAAGAGTGGATATATGTGTATGTATAAGTGATTCACTTTGCTGTACAGCAGAAACTAACACAGCATTGTAAATCAACTATACTCCAAGAAAAATTAATTTCAAAAAAAGAATGTGCAGTAACCAGAGCCATGAGACGCTGCTGGTAGGAGTGTAAGTTGGTACAACTATTTTGGAAAACTATTCGGCAGTGTCTACAAACGTTGAACATATTCCCACACTATGACCCGGCACTTCTGCTCCTGTGTGTAGACACACCCATCAGAAATGCCTGCATATGTTTGCCAAAATGCATATATGTAAATACCAGAGCATTTACATTGTTCCAAAAAAGCACAATGTAAATACCAGCACTATTCAGATTCGCACTAAGCTGGAAACAACCCAAGTATCTATCCAGGAAAAGAAAGAAATAGATGGTATATATTCAGATAACGGAATACTACGAGGAGGGTGTGGCTGGCTGGAAGAGGCACAGTGGGGGTTTTCTAGGGGATCTGGGGGTGATCTGCTTCTTGATCTGGGTGCCTTTGTGGGTATGTTCACTTGGTGGATGCTCAGGAAGCTGTACCCTTATGATCATTTTGTGCATAATGTACTTGAATAAAAATTTCACTTTAAAACAGCAACAAACATAATTACTGCAGAGCAGAGAAGATAGTAGAGTGAGTAGCCAGGATGTGGAGTGCTCGGCAGCTCTTGCAAGAGTCCAGGCACAAGGCCAAGCTGATGGTGGTTGAGAACTAGTTAGAGAAATAGTAAAATAGGTTCTGGGGGAGTGAAGGAGAAAACCACGAGGACTTGATAATGGATTGGCTGAGGCAGGATGCATGAGAGGTGGGTGTCAGGGTTGACTCTCAGGTTCCAGCTGGGGTAACAAGATGGAGAGTGTTTCCCCAGAGGAAAGGGGAGCATTGAAGGGGGGCTGGGGAGATGAAGAGTGTATGTTTGGAGCTGAGGTTCCAAAGAGATATACAAATAAACTCATTGTATAGACAGTGGGTATGTAGGTCTGGAGTCCAGAGGAAGGGCCAGGATTGTTTATAAACAGAACTCTAAGAAATAGAACTTGAACTGAATCTTTTGGATAAAGATACCAATTATTCATATACCAGGTACCACTGGGCTAAATGCTTTACCTGTAAAATCTTGTTCAGTTCCCATGTCCATGGTCTTACTGTGAGTGTGCCGTGTTCCCAAAGAGCAAGGTGAGGTTAAGCAAATTGCCGACACATTGAGCTTTAGGAAGGGGTAGGAGGAAGGATGATGGGGATTTTTAGGTTTAGATCTTTTGACTTAAGTTCTGGATGTTGCTGCTGAATCATGATGCTCCTGTGGGTGGATTCACGGGTCCGTAGTGTCATGGACCTCAGATGAGAAAACAAGGGCAGGTGCAGCATTCCCATTAAAAGAAATCTTCAAGGAAAAACTACACGTGTCCGTCTGTCAGACTGGGAAGGAGCTCAGAGGTTTGAACTCTGTGACTGTCCCAGATCAGATTTAGAAGATAAACTCTCCATGTTCAGACCTAGTTAAGCCACCCATCGCTAAGTGACCTTGGGCAAATCATTTAACTTATCCATGCCTGTGTGAGTTCTTTATTGCTGCATAAAAAACCCCACCACAGCTTAGTGGCTTAAAATAGCACACATCTATCATCTCACAGTTCTTGTGGGGCAGGAATCCAGTCTCTGCTGAGCTGGGTCTTCTGCTCAGGGTCTCTCCCAGGCTGCAGTGAAGGGATTAGCTGGGGCTGGGGTCTCATCTGAGGCTTGTCTGGGGAAGGATCTGCTTTCAACTCACATGGTTGTTGGCAGAATTCAGACCCCTGTAGAATATGGGATTGAGGGCCTCAGCTCCTTGCTGGCTGTCAGTTGGAGGTCACCCTAGTTCCTTGTGATATAGGTCTCTCTGTACAATGGTTTGTTTTGTCAAAGCTGGCAAGGAAGAGTCAATAAAGAGTGTCTCCTAGCAAGATGGAAGTTATAATCCTAAGTAACATAGCATGGAAGTGACTTCCTGTCACCTCTGCAAATTCTATTGATTACAGTGAGTCCCAAGTCCTTCCTACCCACTCAAGGGGAGACGATGACACAGGGCATGAACACTAGGACTCAGGGATCATTAGGGGCCACCTGTATGTCTGTCTGCTGTGACGTGTCAGTGTTCTCGTCTATAAAATGGGAATGGCAATGGTATCTACCTCATGGGTGTTTGTATGACATAAATGAGATAATGCATGTAAAGCACTTAGCACAACCCCTAGAGCATAGTTTGTACTCTAAAAATGGGGAGCTGCTGTTTTCATTCTTTTATTCTGCAATCATATGGACGTATGAAAGGAGTCTTTATGTTTATAAATAGATTCATTGTGGATGGCCAGCTTCCTGTGGGACATTTAAAATGCAATGCCATTTGCAAATATTTTCTCCCATTCTGAGGGCTGTCTTTTGGTCTTGTTTACGGTTTCCTTTGCTGTGCAAAAGCTTTGAAGTTTCATTAGGTCCCATTTGTTTATTTTATTTTTTTATTTCCATTTCTCTAGGAGGTGGGTCAAAAAGGAACTTGCTGTGATTTATGTCATAGAGTGTTCTGCCTATGTTTTCCTCTAAGAGTTTTATGGTGTCTGGCCTTACATTTAGGTCTTTAATCCATTTTGAGCTTATTTTTGTGTGTGGTGTTAGGGAGTGTTCTAATCTCATAATTTTACATGTAGCTGTCCAGTTTTCCCAGCACCACTTATTGAAGAGGCTGTCTTTTCTCCACTGTACATTCTTGCCTCCTTTATCAAAGACAAGGTGACATATGTGCGTGGGTTTAGTTCTAGGCTTTCTATCCTGTTCCATTGATCTGTATTTCTGTACTGACAAATGATTAATCTCCAAAATTTATAAGCAGCTCATGCAGCTCAATAACAAAAAAACAAACAACCCCATCCAAAAATGGGCAGAAGACCTAAATAGACATTTCTCCAAAGAAGATATACAGATTGCCAATAAACACATGAAAGAATGCTCAACATCATTAATCATTAGAGAAATGCAAATGAAAACTACAATGAGATATCATCTCACACCAGTCAGAATGGCCATCATCAAAAAATCTAGAAACAATAAATGCTGGAGAGGGTGTGGAGAAAAGGGAACACTCCTGCCCTGCTGGTGGGAATGTGAATTGGTACAGCCACTATGGAGAACAGTATGGAGGTTCCTTAAAAAACTATAGATAGAACTACCATACGACCCAGCAATCCCACTACTGGGCATATACCCTGAGAAAACCATAATTCAAAAAGAGTCATGTACCAAAGTGTTCATTGCAGGGCTTCCGTGGTGGTGCAGTGGTTGAGAGTCTGCCTGCTGATGCAGGGGACACGGGTTTGTGCCCCGGTCCGGGAGGATCCCACATGCTGTGGAGCTGCTGGGCCCGTGAGCCATGGCCGCTGGGCCTGTGCGTCCGGAGCCTGTGCTCTGCAACGGGAGAGGCCACAACAGTGAGAGGCCCACGTACCACAAAAAAAAAAAAAAAAAAAAAAAAAAAAACCCGAAGTATTCATTACAGCTCTATTTCCAATAGCCAGGAGATGGAAGCAACCTAAGTGTCCATCATCGGATGAATGGATAAAGAAGATGTGGCACATATATACAATGGAATATTACTCAGCCATAAAAAGAAACAAAATTGAGTTATTTGTAGTGAGGTGGATGGACCTAGAGTCTGTCATACAGAGTGAAGTAAGTCAGAAAGAGAAAGACAAATACCGTATGCTAAAACATATATATGGAATCTAAGAAAAAAAAAAGGTCATGAAAAACCTAGGGGTAAGACGGGAATAAAGACACAGACCTACTAGAGAATGGACTTGAGGATATGGGGAGGGGGAAGGGTAAGCTGGGACGAAGTGAGAGAGTGGCATGGACATATATACACTACCAAACGTAAAATAGATAGCTATTGGGAAGCAGTCGCATAGCACAGAGAGATCAGCTCAGTGCTTTGTGACCACCTAGAGGGGTGGGATAGGGAGGGTGGGAGGGAGGGAGACGCAAGAGGGAAGAGATATGGGAACATATGTATATGTATAACTGATTCACTTTGTTATAAAGCAGAATCTAACTCACCATTGTAAAGCAATTATACTCCAATAAAGATGTAAAAAAAAAAAATGCAATGCCATTCGTAAGCAATCACGCACTCCCGACAGGGCAGGAGGCATGTGTGACAAAAAGTGAGGCAGACCAGTGGCATTGCAAAGGGAAAAGGTAGCCACGTCTGGCCCTGAAATATGAAAAGTGAATGCCCCCACCATCTGATGGGGTCTACAGTCACCCTTCTGCAGATACATAAGCCATGGTTCCATCACATTTGTTTCCAAATCAGTCGCAGCATGGAGATCCCGTTGACATTCAAATACTGGCTCGCTGATGTGTCCGTGACTTTTAGTCACGGACAAGTAAGACATGCATCGTACTTGCTGTTAAAAATCAGCAGGCTTATGCGAGACCCTCTGATAACGATTTTTAACTTTCAACCATCAGGGGGTAAAGGAAAGGTGTTGGACCAGGCGTCGGGAATCCTGGGTTTGCATCCTAACTCTGCGGCTGCTGAGCCCTGTGCCTTTGGTCCAGTTACTTCCTTCTGGCCCTCAGTTGCCTCGTCTGTATTATGAGAGGTTTATACTGTTGTGTCCCTGTGAGTCTTTCCTCTGATACATTTCTTTGATTCTAAATTGGAATGGCACGTTAGACTTCTGGCTCTGCTAGAGGTAACTGGAGCTGTGGCCCTGCCGCTGTTCCTTTACGAAGGTCAAGGCGTGCTGCTCCCAGTTCCTGTGTTTAAGGTTCATTTGCTAACCTGAAATTTAAGTTGGTCATGCAAGAGTCTCCTGTGCCTAAATGCATCTGAGGATAAAAATAACTTCCCGTGAATTCTTCCCGAGGGTGAGCGATTTCACATGCATTAGTACCCTTAGCTTCCGCATGACTTCTCGCCCCCCTCCTTAATGGTCTAGTAAAAGGTATGCAATCACAGAATGCTAAAATGTTTCATGAAAAGGAGACTGGGGCTGATCTACCAAGCCTGCTAATGCCATTGTATTAAGAGAGACTTCTCAGGATCTCACAAGGGGATTTGTTCATTTGTTCAGTCATTCATTCGAACAGCCAAGCACTTAGTAACTAATGTGTGCCAAACCAGAGCACTGGGGGTACAGCACTGAAAAGGGGGTTCAGCCTTAGGAAGCATAATGTTTAGCGGGATAGGCAGGCAAAGAGATAATTCTATGTACATATAACCAGATGACTGATGGCATTATTGCTTTAAAGTCATTCTCTCTTTTGGGTGGGGATGAAGATTTTGATGAGGACGATGAGGAAGTCGATGGTACTGATATAGCCAGGCACTGTTCGAAGTGCTTTACATATATTAATTCATTTAATTTTCACAACAAGCCTTCGATGTAGGTACTCTTATAGTTCCCAATTTACAGATGAAGAAATTTGCAGCAGAGAGAGGTCAAGTTATTTCTTCAAGGTCACACAGCTAGTAAGTGGTAGGGTCAGGAGCCTATCATAGGCAAACTACTCTTGACCACTCCCCATACCTGCTAGAGCTGTTCATTCAGCAGGGATTTACTGGACCTTAGCTATGGGCTGGGGGATAGGGCATTAAAGATATGTTTCCTATCCTGGCGGAGTCCACGAGCCACAGTGCACAAGTCTATCAGAGGCACGTGCAGTATGCTGTAGAGTCATTGGTGCCCCCGGATGATTGGATAGTTTCCTTAATTACAAGCAATATCTCTCACTCTCCATTTGCTTTTGACTAAACATGTAGCTCAAGAGTATTGCAGACAAACTTCAGGCATTTAAGAAACACCTTAACAGGTTTGATATTGTTGCCTTATCAGTATCCTCTGTATTCTCATCTCAGTAGTAATTTAAAATTTTTCTAGGAGCAAGGGCTGGTGCCAACTCAGAATATAAAAGTGCTGAAAATCTAACATATTTTCATTTCTGATCAGAGTTATGTATTGGGGATCTGTGGGACGTCCAGAATGGGATGCGCCTCTCGGTTGTTCAGCTGAAGGTCCCAAGTTTTCCACCCTTTGTAGCCGAGAGCAGTCTCCTACAAACAGTCTGCCCCTCACCTCAACTTGAAGCTGGTATTCCAGGCTTTTCCCTGCCCTTTTATGAGCAGGGCTGAGACGCATATATCATTGTCAGAGAGTGCTTAAGTGTTCTCATGATGCTTTGATGCTAGGCTACCAGCCATGTGTTCAGAGTGGACAACGATGGAAACAGATGTGTTAGAGGCCATAATGATGGAGTAACGTCAGAGAAAGGCTGACAACCTCACGGGAAAAATCCTGTTCCTAAGGGTAGGTGAAGCATCTTGTGGCCAGAGGACAAGCGTCTGTGTGTAAATGACCGTTCTTAAGAACTTAATTCTTTGCCACTGGCTGAAACCTCCTGGTCATTTCCACATTGTCAGTCATGCTTCCCCTCTGCCTTCAACTTTATCTCCTTCCACATCTTCTCAACTTTCTTGGCTTCTTCCTCCTTTGCGTTTGTTGCCTCTGTTTAGGGCTCTCCCCGCAGGTCTTCACCTGGCCACTTCCTTTGCATCATTCCTGTATTACCTCTAACGAGAAACCCTTCTTGCCCCTTTGTTTAATGTAAGTCCTCCCTTGTTCCTCTCTCTTCCATCAGTCTTATTTTCTCCATAGCAGTTCTTGTTATCTTAAAGCATCTTCTTTATGTGTTTATTATCTGTCTTGTCCATTAGAAAGTAGCTTCTTGAAGATAGTGCCTTTTCCTGCATTTCATGTATATCACCTAGAATAAGACCCGGCCCAGATCAGATACGAAAATAATTTGTTTTGAGTGAAAAAATGGATTAATTAATTAAATGAGAACAGAAAATAAATGTTGGTTTCATTTTATAGAATTGGTTCAGTCACAGTGTTATAGAACAGGTTACAGACTTCTGTGAGTTATTTAATGCATAAGATGGGTTAGCCTTGGACCTGATTAGCTAAGTCAGGAGAGGTCCCCTTTAGGTCAGCACGTTTTGGGTGTGTTTAGGAAAAAAATGTTTAGCCAGAGGCATGTCTTTCTTTTCTTATCTTTTGGAAATCCATGGATGAAGCTTCTGAGATGTATCCATATTTAATAAATTAATATTAAATTGATTATATTATATTATGAATAATAGTTCCTTGTCTTCCATGATGGTTCTTGGGAGGAAGAATCTTAATCATAGAAACAATAATGATAATAAAACACCTAGAATGTACACACACATGCTAAGTGCATTATGGACATTCCTTGATTTAATTAAGACATTGTGATGAGTTGAATTATGTCCCCCACGCTTGAGTACATATTTTGAAATTCTAACCCCCAGTACCTCAGAATTATTTGGAAATATGGTGGTTGCAGATATAATTAACTTAAGATGAGGTCGTTAGGGTGAGCCCTAATGACTGGTGAACTTACAAAAATGGGAAATTTATGTAGAGAGAAACATATAGAGACAAGGCAGTGTGGAGAGACAGAGAAAGAAGACGGCCATCTACAAGCCAAGGAGAGAAACCTGGAACAAATCCTTCCCTCACAGCCCTCAGAAGGAACCAACCCTACCAACACCTGGATTTTGGACTTCCAGACTCCAGAACTGGGCAGCCTCTCGGTTGGATGCTCTTAAATTATAGACTCTATATGGGGAGTGAGAATAGTGTGGGATTATGAGCCTGGACTGTGGAGCCAGATTGCCTGGATTTGAATCCCTGTTCTCCTATGACCTGAGTGACCCTGAGCAAGTTTTTTAACCTCTCAGAGCCTCCGAATTTCATTTGTGAAATAACATGATTGTTGTAAAGATTAAAGGAGTTAATATTTGTAGAGCGCTTCCCTGTTTCCTGGCACGGAGTAAGCAGTAGGTAAGCTGGTCGATGTTCTTGTCATTACGTTGACATCACAGCTGGCTCCTGCAGCAGTATCCTCGCTGGGGGTGTTCTACCCTCTAGGGGGCATTTTGGGAGTATGCGTGCATCTCACAGTGATTGAGGGAGGCTGCTGGCATTTGGTGGGAGGAAGAAATGCTACTCGTCCTGCAATTTATACGGAAGAATTTTTCCATCTCCTACGTGTCTTGTAAACCACCTGATGCCAGATGTTCATATGTGTGAAGAACCTGTTTACAGTGATCCGACTGTGGAATTATTTTGTGTGGTTGAATTTACATTGGATTTTTGAGGAGTGTAACTACATGTAAATTGAGGATAGACTGTGCCTTGTTTTATTTGGAATTTTACCAGGAGTTGCTCCCCATTTTGAAAATATTCATCAAAGGTACACATGCCTCATGGCATTTGACCCACCACAACAGCCGCCTGAACCAGCGTGTAACTTGCAGCTGTCATGGTGATTCTTCATGTATGAACAAGTAAACTGATTTAATGCTGCTTCCTAAATGCCAAATATGAAAACAAATATCACCAATATTCAACTGCTTATCTCTTGACACCAAATGAAGTCAGGCTGAGTGAGTGCTCACAGACTAGTCCTGCCTGAGAACTTACTTTTTTTTTTTTTTTTTTTTTTTGCGGTACGCGGGCCTCTCACTGCTGTGGCCTCTCCCCTTGCGGAGCACAGGCTCTGGACGCGCAGGCTCAGTGGCCATGGCTCATGGGCCCAGCCGCTCTGCAGCATGTGGGATCTTCCCGGACCGGGGCACGAACCCGTGTCCCCTGCATCGGCAGGTGGACTCTCAACCACTGCACCACCAGGGAAGCCCCTGAGAACTTACTTTTTGAAATATACATTATTTTTGCCATTTATTTATTTCACTTTATTCCTCCTTTATAATTAAAGTAGTAAAAGGGGAATTCTAGCATTGTCTTTGTGTCATATTTTGGTAATTCTCACAGTATCCTCCACCAGCAAAATGATTATAACTCACTGAAGACTCAGATGATGGTTAGCATTTTTTTAGCAACAAAATATTTTTTAATTAAGGTATGTACGTTAACATACATAAGGAATTTTTTTGAGACGTAACGCTAGTGCACACTTAATAGACTACAGTGGAAACATGACTTATATACACTGGGAAACAAAAAACGTCACGCGACTCACTTTACTGTAGTGGTTTGGAACTGTACCTGCGGTATCTCCAAGGTCTGCCTGTATGGTTTTTTTTGTTGTTGTTTTTGTTTTTTGTTTGCCTCTCCCGTTGCGGAGCACATGCTCCGGATGCGCAGGCTCAGCGGCCATGGCTCACGGGCCCAGCCGCTCCGCGGTATGTGGGATCTTCCCAGACCGGGGCACGAACCCGTGTTCCTTGCATCGGCAGGCGGACTCTCAACTACTGCGCCACCAGGGAAGCCCCTGCTTGTATGTTTTAAAAAGAGGAGTTTGAGTCTGATAGACTTGAGCGTCCCTGCCCTGTGGTACCTCTCAGGTAATCTGAGGTCAGCTTCCTAATTTCTCTTCCCTGTGACAACTCTTCAGATATTTGAAGATGGTGACAGCATTCATCTGCTCACCTCTCTCTGTGTCTTCACTTTTCCAGAACATACACCCCCAGTTCCTTCAAGTCTTTCTCTAATGATGTGGTTTGAAGATTCCTCATTCTCCTGGCTGCCCCTCTCCAGGTTCGTTCTGGTTTCTCTAAATGCCACTTTCAGAAGGAAACCAACTAAACAGAATCTGGTGAGCTAAGTTTTCAAGTATGCAGGATTGTTTTCAAATATGCAGAAACCAAGTTGGATCTGGAGCTGGGCCTTACGTGCCGTAGTCGATGTGCGAAGTTCCATCGGGCAGGACAGACAGCCCACAGAGGTGTTCTGTCGTGTCACTCTGTTTATCCTTGGCAGTACCAGGAACTTTGCTGCCAGGTGTACGCCATCATTTGTCAGAGGATGTTCCGTAGGACATGAAACTCCAAAATCATGGAATTTGTGCTGATGCAGAGAAAGGTCCCAAAGATGAAGGTTTGGGGGGAAAAGAAGCTAGGGAATGTGAACCCTTAGTACCAAGTCTCTGCCCTTGCCATACTTTTCTGACACCATCATCAAACAGAAACCATGCTGATCCCTCTGTTGTCTTGGATGAAATAGAGGCAGCCTCTCAGTGAGCTTGTGCCAAGGGACCAACACCGGTATGGGTCTCTCACTCTGGGAGGTGTCCCCTCCGGAGACGCAAGATGCTGATTTGACCAGGCACCACATTTGCTGGAAGCCTCTAGAACTTGACGATGTTGGTTTTGGAGTTTTCAGGGCCTTTCACCGACCTGGGATTGGTCCAGCGAATTCTGGTTCAAATGTGGCACCTGCAACCCAGCAAAGGCAGTGATAGTAGGGCTCCCCTGGGGCCTCAGGAATGTGAGTTGTCTGCCCTTGCATTAAATAGCTCCACTTTGAAAGGTTATTTCATACGTACCTTTTGTAATTTTTCCATTTCTTTCTCGTGACAACTCTCTACCCTGCCAGCCAGCCATCTACGTCCTTTTCACTACACTGCAGTGAAACGGTAGCACTTTACAGCAGAGGAAGGCTGGGTGCTATGTTGTGACTACTATAGTTGTTCCACATAATCTGGGATTTTCTGGACAACCTGAGACACTGAGGAACCTCAAAGTTATCTAGACAAGGGTGCGGGACCAACAGCTTGGAAGTGTTACCGTTCTGAGTCAGACAAGAGAGAATCACCTGTCAAAATGTCAGAGATGTGGGAGGATGCTGAGCTGTCCCAGGACCCAGGGTTACAGGGAAAGGATGCCTGGGCACTTAGCTCTCGTCGCTTCTGCAAGGTCAGAGCAGCGACCATTCCAGAAGAATTAAAGCAAGTCAGACTCTGGCCGGTGCGTCCAATCCAGCTCACTGCCTATTTCTTTTAGCCTGCAAGCTAAGAAAGATTTTTACATGTTTAAATGGTTGGGGGAAAAAAATCAAAGGAAGAGTAATATTGTGTAACACATGAAAATGATGTGAAATTCAACAATCAATACCCATAAATAGTCTGGTTGGAAGGACCCGGATGCAGCATCTAAATAAAAATGATATCTTGGAGGAGAGCCTGAGAAGGCGAGAAAGTGGAGCCGTGTTTAAAATAATGAGCTCCTTACAAGTTAATAAGATAACATTGTCAGGATGATGCTGCCCTAATCTGATTTGTACTGGAGCCAAGGCCGAACTGCATTCTTTGGTTGAGAGGAAATGTAGCCTCAGTGATACTAATATTCAAGCAATTTACCAAGAGATAAAACTAAAGGAATTTATTATAATTTTACGATGAGATGTCTCTCCTTGGCTTACGAGAGGTTTCTATTGCCTCTCGTCTTGCAATTTCACGCTTGCTAATATCGATTTTACTATAATCTCTTTCCCTTTTTTACACCTCTCAAGTTATTTCTTGATTTGGACAAAATTCACTTTTTAACCCAGTTGAAGATATAAAAACCGACCTTTGAGAAAATGCATTATGATAATTATATTTTACTACTGCTGGCCAATATTATGTGTGTGCCGATGAGAAAAATGCATTTTTGAGTTGCAAGACTTTTCTCTCTCCTTAACCTTCTTTTGTCTTAAAGCGAGGGCCAAAGAGGCCGGGAATGCCCTGGTGAGGGCCCTGTCTATTGGGAAGGGCTTTGTAAAGCTCGCTGGAACGAAGACCTGCATTCACTCTGCAGGCCTAGGTGTCGCTGGTAACGCCCTTTAGCAGTTCCTTATTGTCCTACATTATTTAATGAGGCCAAGTGCATTACATCTGTGATTTTATGTAACCCTGGGAGGTAGGTGAGATTCATGGTGGGATGTTACAGAGGAGAATTAAGCTCATCAAGTTGAAACACATCCCCCAGGCTCCAGCAGCTGCCATGTGAGGTGGTGAGAGGTCAGACCCTGCTATCTGATTCCAGGGCACCATGATCTTTCCACCACTCTGGGACACAGGGCCTCCCCAGAAGGTACCTCCACGTGACCAGAGATGTGGGGACTGTTGAGGCCTGAAACGTAGGGCTGCAGGCCCTCAAACCTGAGCATTCCATGTCCCTTTAAGAATGTGACAGTTCTGAGTCTTGTTGCTAGGCTAGCTGGGTATCCAGGCACGCTAATCAGAGCATATCTCAGTTCTGAACATCTTGGGGTAGGGTGTTCATATCTCTTCTCTCCCAGTGCAGGAAGTGTTGCCAAAGCCTGGTGTTAAATAAAAAGGATAATTTGGGGCTCTGAGATGAACCGTTGCTGTATCTATCAAACCCTTCACACATACTCCATTGTTACACTAAGGAAAATGTAAGCACATCTCCCTGTCTGTGCGTGACCTAACCCTCACTCACACAGCACTCTGGCTCACAAAGCATTTCCATGAACAATATCCTATGTAAGCCCCTCAAGGTTAAATATTATACCCATTTCACAGGTGAGGAAACTGAGGAACAGCCCACTAAAGTAATGTACCTGGGGTTCCATAACTGAGATCAAAGGCGTATGTGTAACTCAGGCTTCCTGACTCCCAGAAGGTCAGTGTTTGGGGCTCACTGGTGAGGTTGTACATGTCCCACTGTGGACGCTCTGTGAATCGTCAGGACATCTCCCTTGGCATGAATTTTCCTACCTTCCTTTTACAGGCTTCTATCAGCTGTTCCCCAAACAGAGTTTATTGTGGTTCTCCTTCCCCTAGACCTTTGTCCTTGTGTTAATGGCCTTTATTTCCCATTAGCCTCTCAGAGCTGGCGTATCGATGAGTGGGTATATTTTACAAAGCTCACAAAAACCTACTGTTTCCTTGAGGATCCAGAAAGAAAACAGAGAAACTGGAGTTTGCCTTCATGTTGCTCTTATTGCATTAGAAAGTAAATGCAGTCATCTTTATGTGTGCATTGGGGATTTTCTTTTCTGGGTTAATTCTAGGGCAGTTAACATAAATGAAAATGCCTTTGCTGCTTTGGCAGAGTTTTGGAACTAGCTTAACTTGATCAAGCTTGTCTCTTATAGTTTCTTCAAAAAAAATGTTTTCTTGAGATGAGCTGGCAGCAGTTCTGGTCAGTTTCTTGTCAGTCTGGCAGAAGGCATGTAGAACATGTGTCTTCTCTTCTCCTTCTCAGATGTAGGTAGTATATTTTCAAAAATAGATCGCATCTCTTCTTTCTCTCAAGAATGTTTGGCCAATCAGAGGCAAAGGCTTGGGGACCTTTTTGGGCTGTTTCCTGGGAATCTGCCATTGCAAATTCCATCCTTAAGATGCTTGCACCTGCTTTTATGTCTTTACTCCTTAGTTTCATTCTTATTTCTCTACAGAAGACTGCATAGCCTCAAATGTGTGTCTGTAAACATTTACCTTCTGATTCAAGTCTAGGTTCAGAAAGTAACTTGTACAACATTTACAATTCCACTGTAGAAACTGACCATTTCTCCTTCTTAGGAGAGGTGGAGAGGCAACCTACATTAATTGAGCACTTTCTGTATTCCAGACACATGCATATGTTTTCACTATGAACCTATGCATTCTCTTAGCCTATTATTTATTTGTTTGTTTGTTTGTTTGTTTGTTTAATTTTTGGCTGCATTGGGTCTTAGTCGTGCCGTGCGGGATCTTCATTGAGGCATGCGGGATCTTTGGTTGCAGTGCGTGGGCTTCTCTCTAGTTGTGGTGTGCAGGTTTTCTCTTCTCTAGTTTTGGCACTCAGGCTCCAGGGCACATGGGTTCCTCCGTAGTTGTGGCGCACGGGTTCCAGAGTGAGTGGGCTCTGTAGTTTGCATCACGTGTGCTCTAGTTGAGGCACATGAGTTCAGTAGTTGTGGCGCGTGGGCTTAGTTGCCCTGCGGCACGTGGGAATCTTAGTTCCCTGGCCAAGGAATCTTAGAACCCACGTCCCCTGCATTGTATAGGCTGGAGGGGAAAAATGACTTGCCTAAGTCACTTTACCAAGTAAGTGGTAAACTAAGATGTAAAGCAGGCCTATCTGGCCACAGAGTGAATTCTGTTTTGCCCTGATGCCTCACCTGGGTTCAGAGGCTCTGTTGGATTAAATGTAGCTCTTGCCCTCTTGACTAAAATCCTTCATTGTGTTCTAATCCTTTCCCCCTCTGATTTGAAAGGGCATTGCACATGCCGTGTGGAAGTTTCCCAGCGTGGGAGAAGACTGTGTTGGTATTCTGTTTCCACTTGTCGAGCCCAAACAAAGAGTGATTTATCTTCACCCAGAGCTGTCATGCCTGGGTACGTGGGCACCAAGCACCCTTGCCAGGACTCCACGGAAGCCACATGATGTTGCTAAGCTATCGCCACCTGAATGCTAGCCAGTATAATGATCACAGTAATAATGGCTGACATCTATTGAGCACATGTGCCCCAGGCACAGATCAAAATGCTGTATGTGAGTTAACTCATTTAGTCCTTCAAACATCCCTGTGATCACATTATTATCCCCATTTGGCAGATGAGGAAACTGAGGCTCAGAGAAGCTGTTAGCACTTATCACTGGCTAGCGTGTAGTTGCTCTATACTTTTCTTATTTCTCTCTCTCTCCCCCTCTAGAAGGTAAGCTCTGTGAAGGCAGGGTTTTGGAGTTTGCTTTTGTTTTGTTGACTCTTGTATCCCCACTGCCTAGAAGGAGGCTTGGGACATAGTTGGTGCTCCATAAACAGTGTGGAATTAATGACGTCATGTAGAACAGAGACAGGAGAGAAGCCACTCACCAGCTGAGTTGGGTTGTTCGCCAGAACCTCTATGTTTTTCTTTGATCCCTGGCCAATTGATTCAACTGATCTATTGTCCCTGGGCATCTGGAGGAGGCAAGAAGGCTGCCTCTATCTGGAACAATTGTGACTTCTCAGGCACTGTCTGGGCCAAGTTCAGTGCCTGGCACTCAGTAGGCCCAAGCTGTCTGCATGAATGAACAAATAAATAATTCCAATGATGGGAAACCCTGTGGCAGAAATGTACCAGTATCAGATTTGGGTGGAGAGAGAGACCAGATGGCTCCTCCCTAGAGGAACACGATTGCTTATCCACTGAGTACTTCCCATGGCCATGGTTCCAGCTCTCCAGGACCTTTTTGTCCAAATAAGCTTGCCAGGGCTTCCCTGGTGGTGCAGTGGTTAAGAATCTGCCTGCCAATGCAGGGGACGCATGTTCAATCCCTGGTCCAGGAAGATCCCACATGCCACGGAGCAACTGAGCCTGTGCGCCACAACTACCGAGCCTGCGCTCTAGAGCCCGCGAGCCACAACTACTGAGCCCGCGTGCCACAACTACTGAAGCCTGCATGCCTAGAGCTCGTGCTCCACGACAAGAGAAGCCACCGCAATGAGAAGCCTGTGCACCGCAACGAAGAGTAGCCCCCCGCTCGCCGCAACCAGAGAAAAGCCCGCGTGCAGGAACAAAGACCCAACACAGCCAAAAATAAAATCAATAAAAAATTTAAAAAAACCCAAAACCAAAAACCAGAAAAACAAATAAGCATGCCACTCCATTATGGTAAATTTCATGCAAGTAACTGTGCAAAGTAGAAAGGAAGTTTACAGTCGAGGCAAGGAAAGTGAGAATATAGAGGAAGGAGCTGTCCCCCTTTTGCCAAAAAGGCCAAGAAACAAAAAAACACTTTTCTTAGGAAACTTTCCGGACTTGATTCCCCGTTCCCGCTTTCTTCCCAACCATTTCTCTTTCTCCCTTCATCAACCTTGGCCAAGCTGCCACACCTTTGGATTTGTGGCATGTGTTTGGAAAATGCCATGCATTTTCCTAACAGATGTTTCTATCCCTTTGGATCATATGTATTTTCTTACCTGTCAATTGATTTTGACTGATTAGCAAAAGCACCTCAAAAACAAACACTAATAAAAATTCTCTAAACAAAACTAAATGAGCTTGCTTAAACCATATATTGACATTTATGTTTGCAAGATTTTTCTTTAACAACAAAACAGGGTATGTTATTGGGAGGGGTTCATTTCATCACCCACATGAATGCCTTATAGGAAGATTTTCCCCAAGGATTAAGGAGAAGACTCATTTCAACAGATAAGCCCAATTTTGAACAGTTTACCCAGGTTATTAGCAAAGGAACCTGTGGAGGAGGTTGGGGCAATAAATCTCTCTCTTCTTTCTTTCCATCACTTAAGCCCTGCACACTCACTCACACACACACACACACACACACACACACACTTACACATGATCTCATTCCAATGTGGACATCTTTAAAATATGCCTGTAAGATGCTTAATCTACAACAGAGGTGAATAGAGGGATTCTGATTTGGTGCAGGCTCCTCTGAATCAGAATAAAACAAAAGCTTTTTCATGTGTCTGATCTAGCTGTACTACAGGCTTTTATTCCCAGTTTTTGTAGTGCCTATCTGCTGTGTGAAGTTTATTTCAATAGCTTATGGCCCAACACACAGTGGGTGAGTTGATGTTATGATGTAATGATATTTGCTTCTAGGCAAAACTTACTGACAAGCACAAGAAAGACAGAAAGACAGAGCTTATTAATCTCCAAAGGTAACCTTGAGGATCTTAGCCCTTCTGGGCAACAATAACAGCTATAATTTGATAGTCACGATAATTTGCGCATATGTGACATTTTAACTTTAAAAAGCTTTTTCTCATATATAGGATTAATTAGTACTGGCCCACAAAAGGCCAAGAGAAACTTAACTCTCACTTGCATACTTATGGCTTAGGAATGACTTGTTTTATTTAACATGTTTTAAAATTTATATTGGATGCTTGAAAAGTATCATACAGTTTATTAGCGGCCACATTCCGGATGTGTTGGTGTAATTAGAGCCGCCTGTCCTGATAATGGCTGCCTGTTGTTTTAATAATACTAGAAGCTGTGCCTTTGTGTGTCTGTTTTGGCCAAAAGCATGAAGTGTATCAGCAAAAGAAAATCCCAGTAGGTTGGAACTGGTAGTTCTGATCTTCTCTTATCTGAACCCACTACTTAGGATATAGGTTGAGTACGTAACCAAGTGGAGAAAACCGTCAAGCCTCTTGCATTCGGCGGCTTGGTGTGTCAGGGAGTGGCAGTTGCTCCTAAACCCTTGGGTGACAGTGTGAGGCCTTGGTGGGGGTATGTGCTGTGGGTGTATTATATACATCCCTGGCTGATTCTCATGTAGCTCAGGGGTTTTTTGTTGTTGTCGTTGTTTTTTGCAGTACGCGGGCCTCTCACTGTTGTGGCCTCTCCCGTTGCGGAGCCTGTGCTCCGGACGCGCAGGCTCAGCGGCCATGGCTCACGGGCCCAGCCGCTCTGGGGCCTGTGGGATCTTCCCGGACCGGGGCACGAACCCGTGTCCCCTGCATCGGCAGGCGGACTCCCAACCACTGCGCCACCAGGGAAGCCCCTAGCTCAGGGTTTTGATGGCAGCCTGTAGCCAATGGCAAGAGAAGAATAACCAGGCCTGGCATTGTTTTGGGGTCCTTTAGAAGCACCCCATTGAACTGGAGTATATTACTCAGGGATGTATTAATTGTAAGCATAGCTCAAAGGAAAGTTATTGGCTCATGTAAGTAGAAGTCTCTGGAGAGAGCAAGTCATTTTCAGGGACTCACCAATGCCTTAAGGATTTGGTTTCTCCACAGTCTTGTCTCTGACCTGCTCCATGCTGGCTTCATCTTCATCTTTGAGCATGTTCTCCTTAGAGGAGACGTCTCATAGTGACACCCTCATAGACAGCAACCCCAGCGGAAAGAGGGCTTCCAACAAAACCCAGATTTAAGTCTCACTGATCGACTTGGATTACGGGTCCACATTTGAATAATCCCTGAGCCTTGGGGGGACAGAATGCCCTGATTGGCCAGGCTTGGATCATGTACCCATTTCTCAGAAATAGAGAGAAAGGAGTTCCCCTCCTGGGCCACATCAACTGAGAGCTGGGTGCTCCTCGAGAAAATTAAGGAAAGAGTGGGGTTATCAGAGGGAAGAAGGAATGGTTGCTGGGCTTGGAAAACAAATGACTTCTCCATGGGGTCACTAGACCCTTGGATCTGACTGATTCTGTCCCTTTGTTCCCTCCCCTTCCCCTATCTCTGAGACATCCATCATGTTGAAATATTTGTAGGACATTGGCCATTGAGATGGGTGCCAGGGTAGGTTCAAAGGTGAGTAAAGGCACAGGCCTTTCCCACCCAGAGCTCACAGTCTGTACACACACACACACACACACACACACACACACACACACACACACAATTTCAGTACTTGCAATAAGCTCTATGATCCAGCCATGTACCAAGACCTGTTGAGAACACAAATAAGGAAACAATCTTTCTTCTTGGGAAAGTAAGCAGGGGCTTCTTGGAGGTAGAGACATTCGAACCAGGTCCTGAAGGCTGAGCACAGCACATCTGGGGATATTTGTGACCAGCCTTCTTCTTCTCCTGACCATTCTCCCTTCATTAACTATCCACCTATCTTACCCTTAAGCTTCTACAGACACACCGCAGCCAAGGTTCCCTTTCCTCCACCATGATCACCATGACTTCATCCAGCATGATCTCCACCAGCCAATGGGTGGCGCCAAGCACGTATCCATCACACAGTAGTTGAGAACTCTCCTTCAGAGCTCTTCACCTGTGTGGACCACTGAGCAGGTGAATGTGGTCTCCACTCTGGTCGATCCCTTGGTGACAGGTTGCGTTACTCTTGATTAGGAGATATTTTCCAGAGTCTTCTCTGCTGCCATGAAATCTTTTCCTCAGATTATTCTAACAGGGTGAGGGCAAGAGCAGAGTGTTATGTCCTAAAGCTGTCGATACCCATCCCTTGCTCTGGGCTCCTTGCCAGCCTGGGCACGAACTCCTTGGAACGTCTTTGGCTGGACATCCACTCTCTTTCTCCCCACCTCACTTCACCCCATCCCAGACCTGTAAAACAAAGCCCATTTCCACATTTGGACAGGCTGACCAGAAAGTATCATTTCTTCGTAAAACAGTTGAGGAACCCAGACCCCCTAAAACTGCCGTAAGACTAAATGTGTCAAGGTGACTAGTCAACTGTTTTGTGAAATTTAGCGGTGGAGTCTGGATGTACACCGTGAAGGTCCAATTTATTTCTCAAGACAATTCAGGAACAGCAAGGTAGTTCACCTTCATGTACCTATCCTTCCTTAGATTTTGGTTTGAATTAATTGAGTCAGCAGGACCATTCAAACTCTGATTTCCCAGAGGGTTTCCTCTGTGAGTGTGCATGATTTTGCAGTATCTGGGTGGAAAGTAAAAAATGTAGATCGTCTGGAATCCGGAAACAGGACGTTTGTCAGAATACTGGTGGTTAGCAGCCCTTGTCACTTTTCCTTTAGGTGTCTGAGACTTCAGAACCTGAGGGGCAAGCATGTAGGCTTCTTTTTATATTCTGTAAATCACACATCCTCCTGTGGCTGCAGCTCTGAGAGAAGGATGTTCATTTTACCATTTCTTCTAATAAAGCGAAGTGGTGACTTTGCCATTCTAACCCTCTTATACGAGCCAGGTTTCTCACCATCTTTTTTTTTTTTTAAATGTGTGTGTCCTACAGTAGGGTTCCTTAATCTTGACTCTGTTGATCTTTTGGGCTGGATAGTTCTTGGTTAGGCAGGATGGGGGCTGGGGTGTGTGTGTCCTGTGCACTGTAGGGTGTTTAGCAGCATCCCTACTGTCTCCACTAGATGCCAGTCTCCCCACCGATTCTGACAACCCAAAATGTCTCCAAACATTGCCAAATGTCCACTGGGGGGCAAAATCATCCACAGCTCAGAGCCACTGTCCCAGAGCCTTGCTGCTCCGTGGACCTTGGTCAGCAGCATTGCATCCCCCGTGAGTGGTTAGAAGTCCAGACTCTGGAATCCTACTGCAGAACTACTGGACCACAATCTGCTTTTTTTTTTTTAACATCTTTATTGGAGTATAATTGCTTTACATTGTTGTGTTAGTTTCTGCTGTATAACAAAGTGAATCAGCTATACATACACATATATCCCCACATCCCCTCCCTCTTGCATCTCCCTCGCACCCTCCCTATCCCACCCCTCTAGGTGGACACAAAGCACCGAGCTGATCTCCCTGTGCTATGTGGCTGCTTCCCACTAGCTATCTATTTTACATTTGGTAGTGTATATATGTCAATGCGACTTTCTCACTTCATCCCGGCTTACTGTCCCCCTCCCCGTGTCCTCAAGTCCATTCTCTACGTCTGCATCTTTATTCCTGTCTTGCCCCTAGGTTCTTCAGAACCATTTTCTTTTTTTTAGATTCCATATATATGTGTGAGCATACGGTATTTGTTTTTCTCTTTCTGACTTACTTCACTTTGTATGACAGACTCTAGGTCCATCCGCCTGGACAGCTACATGTAAAAGAATGAGATTAGAACACTCCCTGACACCATACCCAAAATAAACTCAAAATGGATTAAAGACCTAAATGTAAGGCCAGATACTGTAAAACTCTTAGAGGAAACATAGGCAGAACACTCTATGACATAAATCACAGCAAGATCCTTTTTGACCCACCTCCTAGAGAAATGGAAATAAAAACAAAAGTAAACAAATGGGACCTAATGAAACTTAAAAGCTTTTGCACAGCAAAGGAAACCATAAAGAAGACGAAAAGACAACCCTCAGAATGGGAGAAAATATTTGCAAACGAAGCAACTGACAAAGGATTAATCTCCAAAATTTACAAGCAGCACAAACAGTTCAATATCAAAAACAAACAACCCAATCCAAAAATGGACAGAAGACCTTTGAAACCTTTATTACAGATCCCCAAAGATTAAACTGTATTGGAGAGGTCACAGTACTGAATCAGAAAAAGAGACATTTTTAAAAAGGTCTGTACACAGCTAGTGGGGGTGGGGTGGGAGACGTACACTTCTTCACTCCAACATCAAATACACAATGCAGAAGAGTTTCAGTGATTATCACAGATTTCTAGACCACTACCATGTATGCTAGTCCCTGGCCCACTCTTTACAGTTGCTTTTAAACAGGATTAAAAGTGCACAGACACTTTTAAATACACATTTCTCCAAAGATATACAGAGTGCCAACAAACACATGAAAGGATGCTCAACATCACTAATCATTAGAGAAATGCAAATCAAAACTACAATCTGTAGTTTATCGCAATTCCCAGGAGACTTGTATACACATAACAGTTTGAGGAGCTTAGTAGTTCAATGAGTTAAAGTGGTAGTTCTCAAACTTCTATGTATATCAAAATCACCTTGACAGCTAATGAAGAACACAGATGCCAGGCTCATTGAAGTAGGAGAGAGCCTGGCTCTTTGCATTTTTTCCAGGTTCCCCAGGTGATCTGATACTGACCAACATTTGAGACTCATTGCCATAAAACCCACAAGATCAGAAAATAAACGAGCTTCTGTGCTGAGGTTAGTGCCTGGATATTATTGTAAAATTCTGGAGGGGAAATTTTAGATGCAGTAATCATGTTGAGGGACCCAAGCAAGGTATCCTGACGTTCAGCATCTTATCACATCTCAAGCTTTGGTGGAGATAGACTTCACATTCTCTGGGGAAAGCCAGTCGCTCCAAGGGCTGCAATCCAAATAGAAATTCAAGAAGTATTTGCAAGCATGAGATGCAAACTGGAGATGGTTTTCTCTGGGGTTGATATTCTCCAAGAGGAAATGGGATGTGAATAAACATGCTTTTTTTGGGTAAAGATTCCTCAGGTGCAATGCGTTTGTCTGTTCTGTGTTGGATAAGGATCAGTGTCATCCAGACTTCCCATGCTGCACCTGGTAAATAGAGAGAGAATGACAATTGATTTCATATCTTGTTGAGTGATGGTGGGGGTAGGTGAGACTGCTTAATGACTAGGATCTTGGTGTGTGTGTGTGTGTGTGTGTGTGCGCGCGCGCGCGCGCATGTGTGTGTGTGTGTGTCTTGTGTGAACGCACATTCTTTCTAGCCTTTTCTTTAGACGTGACAAAAATTGACTTTTCTTTTTCTCCAGTTCATTAAATTCAGTCATGGTGTTTATATCTAATCTGAGTGGTTTAAAATCTTTTTCGATAACTTCACCTTTGCAAATCCATTGTAAGCTTTGTATAAATGTTAGCCCGAAGGCTACAATTATAAGAGAATTGCAAGGACAGAATGAAGGATAGCAATCTTGATTATTAAGAAGTCTCTGACCTATGCAGAGTACGGGTCTCGAAAATAGCAGAGTGGATTATAGCACTCTTTCTTTTATTTAAAGCAACAGACAAACACACTGCGGATTTCAAATGTCATGCAATGTAGCATTTCTATATTATTGTATTTGTAGCTAAAGACCAAAGGCTTCAAGCACTCCTTACTGATAGTGTAAACACAGAGCTGTTCTCTTTACATTTCCCAAGATTGTACCATTTCCATTCTTGCATGTTCTTCTTCCAAATGGTTTAAATAGTTAATGACAGTGTAAGATAATAAAGCTTTCCAGATGTTCTTGAAAGAGAGGTGGGCTGGTTTGGTGGAAAGATACTGATGTTTTGCTTGTAATTGCCTTGGGTTTACATCCCATTTCCACCGTGAGGTAACTTGATGACTTCTAAGCAGACTCGTCAACCAAATCCCATGAGGTTTTTGTTAATATCATCATTCCATCTTACAGATGAGGAAATGTGCCTCCCTGGGCCTCAAATACCCTCCTGGCCTAGGGTGACAAACTAGAAAGTGGCCCAGGAGGGATTCAAACCCAAGGGTCTGGCTCTGAGTTTGTGATCTTAACCCACAGGCTGTGCTGCGTCTCTTGTGTGAATACTGGCTGGAAAGTGTCCTGCATGAGGAGTTCATAAGAGAAGATGCAGGAGATGTTAGTGGAGGGAAAATTAAGGAAAGGTAAAAAGAAAAGGGTCTTCTCAGTAAGCAAGTATGGGTAGAATGGCGTGGCCAAGAAGCCAAACTCAAAGATGTTGTGGAGAGAGGCAGGTGAGTGAGGATGAGGGTGCCTGCCTGGGTAGGGATTAGAGCTGATCCTGTATGTGTGGCTGACTCTTAAAGCCTCTTCTGTTGAGATTCTCCCCTAAGGGACTCTGATCAGGGTCTGAGAAATCAAGACAAACCAATGGGCAATGTGCAGAGGTCAACAAACCCTGGCTTCTCAGGCCGCTGGGGGGCTTTGGGTTGTCATAGTAACTGAGGGACATGATTGATATCTCATGGATGAGACAGGGATGCCAAACTTCCTACAGAATATAGGGAAATCTTATACAGTACAGCATCATTCCACCCGAATGCCTAGAGCAGCCCACTGAGAAACATCAATGGAAATTCTGCTTTGGCTTGTCATGTTACAGACATAGATCAGGTGACAGAGAGAAAGCGTGGCATGACTGAGGCTGGAAATTCACATGGGCTGACAAGAGAGAAACTTAAAGCCCATGGCCCAGAAAAAGTTCGATGCAGAAAGACTTTCACTGCAGCTTTGTTTATCAACAGTGACACATGAGAGGCAACCCAAACACACAACAACATGGAAATAAATTATGATTAAATCATTTCAGTGAAAGTTTACAGACATTTAAAGTGGTGGCCATGAAAACTATGTAGCATCATGGGAGATATTGCTAATAGAAAACTTTCAAAATATCAAAAGTATTTGAAAGGTCCCATGTATTCATGCATAAGAACTAAGAAGAAACAGAAAAAAACCCAGCAAATTCCTTGGCGGTGGTCAAGATATTGACAATTTATTTCTTTTAAAAATAATCCAGTTTGTATCATGTCTGTTTCATTAATTTAGAAAAATCAAGGGATGTATTCAGTCCTTCTCCCTGTGACAGTGATTACCTGGCAGGGGCAGGGATGGGGGAAGGTGTTTTCACCAGGTGTCAGGGTGCACAGAACTGGAAGGTGAATACTGGAGGGCTTTCCTGGAGCAGGCAGGAAGCTCAAAGCAAGTTAGACCCCAGGCTGTCAGTGTGGAGGGTAGCAGAGCATGGAGTGAAGGTGTGGGATATACCCAGGGGAGGGAGCAGTTCATTTGTATGAAGAAGCTGGCTATTCAAAGTTGGGGAGCTCCACCCTGGCTGCCCATTGGAATAACCTGGATAGTGCTTAAAAACACAGATTCCTGGGCTCTCCTCCTGGTCAAATAAATCAATCACTGGGAGTGGCAACAAGGAAAGCACTAAAAACATTTTTTTGCACGTGACTTTTTTTTAATTGAAGTATAGTTGATTTACAATGTATTAGTTTCTGGTGTACAGCAAAGTGATTCAGATATATATTGATTTATATATATACTTTTTCATATTCTTTTCCATTGTGGTTTATTACAAGGTATTGAATACAGTTCCCTGTGCTATACAGTAGGACCTTGTTGTTTATCCATTTTATATATAGTAGTTTGTATCTGCTAATCTCAAACTCCTAATTTATCCCTCCTCCACTTCCCCTTTGGTAACCATAAATTTGTTTTCTGCATCTATGAGTCTGTTTCTGTTTTGTAAATAAGTTATGACAATCTCTAGAACCATCCATGTTGCTGCAAATGGCATTATTTCTTTTTTTATGGCTGAGTAGTATTCCATTGTATATATACCACATCTTCTTTATCCAGAGGAATGCATTTTTTTTTTTTCGGTATGCGGGCCCCTCACTGTTGTGGCCTCTCCCATTGCGGAGCACAGGCTCCGGACGCGCAGGCTCAGCAGCCATGGCTCACCGGCCCAGCCTCTCCGCAGCATGTGGGATCTTCCCGGACCGGGGCATGAACCCATGTCCCCTGCATCGGCAGGTGGACTGTCAACCACTGCGCCACCAGGGAAGCCCCCAGAGGAATGCATATTTTTAACAGTGTTTCCAGATAATTAAATATACACCTGAGGTTGAAGCCAAGTATCCAAAGAGGGAAATAATAACCTTTGAAAATATCCCAAGTGAGAATTTTGGTGACGTAGTAAAAGAAAATTAAGTCAGATCAAAGCGTATCTTCTTTGTCTTAGGTTTAACATCATTTGGAATAACTTCCCTGTCCTTCCACTAAATTTTCTTTAGTTCCTTCCAGAATTCAGAGAAGAACAGGCCACTGGTGAGTTGGCCCATGGGGGAAGAGATTGGCTGGATTTAAATTTGGAGAGATTGGGGTGGTCCAGAAGTGAATATTATGTATCTCACTCAGCAGTCATCCTTAGATTCTTACTGCTTCTCTGAAGACCCTGGTTTCCGCCACTTCTCAACAGAAGATCACTGGTCAAGTGCCCAATAAGTCACAGTCTATGAGGGACCCCTGATCAGACCTGTCTCAGTAAGATTTGGAAATTCCTGATCTTTCTGACTCTCTGGCTTCACCCTGTCTACTCAAAGTGCGGGGCAGCAGCGATCATGTAGGAGCAGAAATGCAAACTTCTGGGCTCCCTGCAAACCTACTCAATCAGAATCTGCACGTTAACAGGATCTCGGGATTTTCATAGGCACGTTAAAGTTGGAGAAACACAGCTATAGACCAGTGCTATCCAATAAAACTTTCTGCGATGATGGAAATTTCTATATCTGTACTGTTCAATATGGTAGCTGCTAGCCACATATGGCCATCGAGCATTTGAAATGTGGCTAGTGGGACTGAGAAACTGAATTTTAAATTTAATCATATTAAATTTAAATATCCCATATGGCTAATATATGACCAATGGCTACCATATTGGATGGCTGTAAATCCTTCTAAAAATTGGGTTCATCTTACCTCTCCAATGGACCCTCTGCATTATGGTTACTTGTATTTCCAAAAAAAGAAGAAAGGAAAGGAAAGGAAGGGAGGAAGGAAGGAAAGAAGGAAAAAAAGGAAGAAATGAAAGAAACAAATCACCCTTTAGTTATACTCTTCACCTGGGTGCAAAGAGTGTGGAGCTATACTATGGGAGGAGTGATCTCCATTCTCACACTGTCCCCCCAGCCGAGTTCACCCTCAGCTTATGCCAGCAAGACAGCCCACAATTATGACTATAAAACTCTATTTGAGCAAGCAAGGAAAAGTGTTTGTATGGAGGAAAAGGATATTTAAAGAGCTTTAGAGAATAAGAATGATAAAGTATTAAACCTTCTCCTTGTCCCAGGCTAAGTTCTTTATATTCACCATTTCATTTAATCCTCAAAGCAAGAAGGTAGAGATTTTTGTCTTCTTGGCCACTGTTGATTCCCAAGCGTTTGGAGCAGTGAATGGCACACAGCAGATGCTTAAGTAACAGTTAAATGGATGAACTATTATCCCCGTTTTAAAGATGGCAAAATTGAGGCACAAAGCAGTTAAGTAATTTTCCTGAGGCCATAGAGTGACAGGGCAAGGATTTAAGCCCCTGCAGTAGAGGCTCCAAATCCCCTCTCAGCATCATGCATGGATACCCAGCCTGTTTGACCACATTAATAAATGATGGTCCATCTGCTGCTTCTCCTGGATTCACCTATGCTACTTGAGGCAGGAGCAGAGTTTAGATATAAAGGGAAGGCTTGATTTTAAAATATTTGTTGAATGCCTGCCGTTTGCCACACTCTGTGGAAGCAGTGGTATGTAGCAGTGTTTCATCACCTCTAATGTGCTTGGATCTTGTTAAAATGCAAATTCTGATTCAGTAGGTCTAAGGTGGGGCCTGAGGTCCTGCATTTCTAACCAGCTTCCTGGAGATGCCAAGGCCACTGGTCCAAGAATAGCAGTTGGAGAGTGGGCAGCACAGCCCTGCTGTCAGGGAGCGCATAGTCAGGGGGTGGAGGGGAGGGAGTTCACAGTGACATTGCAGAGTGACAGTTACTCCGATAGGATACAGTAGGTGCTGTAGGGCTTGTGAAGGGACAGCCAACTGTCACTTCCTGGAGGAAGTGCATAGGAGGTGAGGTGGATAAAGGAAGTAATGGAAGGGTATTCCAGGAAGAAGGAACAGCATGTGCAAAGAATGGGAGGCTCGAGCAAGGATGGGGCATCTGGGGATGTCTTGACATCCTATGGTGCACCTGCTTCTCCCAGGGCAAATACCGTATCTGAAGGATGGCGTGTTGGGTTTCAAATGCTGCCTTTTCTTGTCTGCAGGCTGGAGCCCAGGTCACCTGCAGATAAACAGCTTACCCTGAATCCCATCCTCAAAGCACTGCTTGGTTCTAGTTGGTATTTCTGATTTCCCGTTTGATGTTTGGAATCCTCTGCCCACTGCTCCTCAGCCCCATGCGATGCACTTGCGTCCCCTGGAAGCCTAATGAGGCAGTTGCCGTGGTAACCCGGTGACATCCCTCTGTAGCTGATGCTAATGCCGTAGCTCCCCAAACCCTGTGCCTGTTTCTCTCTGTTTGGTAAATTAATAACATTTAAATTAAACATATTAATTTATTTCATGTCAATTAATTTGTATGTTAAGCTGCATGCTGGCTTCACCCTCCCCTCCCCCCAACACCCATTAATTAACTCCAGCCAAATTGGGAGCCCATCAGAGAAGGTTGCAATAGCTTCTAGCAAACTGCAATTACAATACTCTGCTCCTATGTAGAAAGGAATCAATGTCAAAATAATTGCTTTTCACAAGTCTACAGTCAGCTGTCTTGTCAGATAGTTAACTTATAATTATAACCATTTGGATTTTTAAAACTAAAATATGTAACCAAAATACTAGAAGGAAAAGCAGTGGCTGCTAATGCAACTAATTGTGTTGAATATCTCCCTTTTTTCAATCTTTTTTTTCCCAATACCAATCATCTCTCTCTAAGGCTAGTGATGACTAGGCAATTTTGAGTTCCCATTTCAGGAACCATGGTTCCCAAGAGGTACTTACAGAGAAACGTTGAACACACCAGTGAGTTCCACTGGACCCCAAACGAGCCAGTTTTTGCCTGTCTTTATTTTCTGTCTTTGTGGAGATGGTGGGAAAGCTGGTTCCTCCAAATGAGATTATGTTCCTAGAATCTGCGCTCCCTGGAGGGGCGTGGGTACTGCCGAGCTGAGTGTGTGCCTTGCTAATCTCATTGGAGCAGCTTCTCTTTCCCCAAACTCTCTTTGCACAGCTTTTTAGCATGTACTGGTGTCTTTCTCCAAGCTTTGGGGCACAACTCTTTATTTATGGTAAAAACTGGTGTCTGGGAAACTGCACATAGGTGAATGCCACTCACACTTCTTCATTCTGGCAGGAAGTGGAGCTATGGGAAGGTTGATGGCTATGCACAGGCTTCTACCAGTGATCCAGTATTGCGCTTTTCAGATTGGGTGTGCCGGAGACCTACTCACGTTGTAGCCTTAGATATGATGTGTTATGTCCTGGTGGATCCTGGAGCTCCCATTTGTCTTCCATCTAATCACCTCCCCCTGCACGTCCAGCCAGCCAGCGGGACGTTGACCAGCTTCATTCTTGCACAGGCTTGCCTCTGTGTTAGGCTCTGGGGATTGAGAGGTGAGCAAGGAGAGTTTGCCCAAAGCCCACCTAGATTAGAGCTGGGACATGACCCCCTTCTTTATCATTGGGGTTTTGTTAGAGACCAAAACAGGTTTATCATTTCTGCTATTGATTTGTGGAGACCCCTTTTGACTTTTGACAGTCACTAAAGACATTTATCTTCCAAAATCAAATATTTCCTTTGTCAAAGCTTGCTCCTATCTGTAGTTTACAAAGGTTTGTTTTGGGATAGAAAGTAAGAAAAAAAAAACAACCCAACAACATCTACATGGCATGTGCACACACATGCCCACACCTCTCAATTTATCCATTTTCCTGGAGTTATAACTGCTTCTCCTCCAGCTTGGGCAGATGGGTGTTTATTACCAGGGTAAAGAATTGCAGGAATGAGGGTACCACAAGTTACTAAAGATTTAAGGACAGGATGCTAAAAAATGCCTTTGCAGGTTTTACAAGTATAAGGGGACCTACCTGTTTTATGTATGCAGGAAAATTGAATTTACGATCTCCTCTAAACCAGCAGCTCTTCCTCTTGACCCAGCAGCTGCTACACTGTAGGCAGTTAATGAATATTTATTTTAAGGTCCCGGATTTCTTTATCTTTATACAAGCCTCTAATCTATTTTGTGCCTGCTGTTTCTCGTGACTTAAAAATAGACGTGATACCTTCCTTCCTCACAGATATGTCAGGAATTGGTCGAAAAGCCATTTGTAGGACTTTTACATGCTATCTGGCGTGCCAACTTGTAACCCTCCTAACTGGAGGGCTTGAATACTGTTTGCTTATAATCTATTTGTAATTATTAGTCATTTGCTTCATAGGGTTGGTTTGGAGGCACCTGAAGAGGTGTGTCCAAATACCACGTGTATATCAGTAAGTGGACTTCAATAAGGTTCTATGTTGATATAATTATATGCAAAAAAAGAACTGATCAGTAGTACAGGGAGGATTCCCAGAACAAATAATTTGTTTCCTTCCTCATCATGAGGCTTCATGAGCTAATTCTTACAGAGTGGCTAATTCTGGCCAGATGAAGGATGCTCAGTGAGGATTTTGCAGGTGACCAGTACTGACGTAATTCATTATCTCGTGTAGGCAGAGAGAATGGTTTTCTTTGTTCTGGAAATGCATGGGGAAAATGCTGCTTTGGCCTTGTCTAATTTTCAAGAAAAATGAGAAGATACATTTTAGGACATGCAGTCTTCCTTCCTGAGAATAAAAGGCAGAGAGCTTTCCTTTCAGTTCTATTGCCGGCTAGATTTTTGCTGTAGGATTTGAAAATAATGGAGTTGGGTTGTCATGGCAATGCATCCCGTGTTGTAGTTTTGATATTGTGGCTGATTTCTCAACACTACTTTTATTTGAAGAACTGCTGAAAGTTTCTCGATACTCTGCTTCAAGGGCACGCGGATTGGCAGCTTAGACGTCGGATGAAGGAGCAGGTGTGAGGCTTGCCTTCCTTCCTGGGTGTCGTTGACAGAGTGGAATTCTTGAGTCTCTGAGATTGAGAGAAAAATCTAAAGAAACTTGGTGTCCTTATTTAACAAAACCGCTCTTGTACACCTAACATCTCTGGGAATTGCTGGGCCGAACTTTTTTCTCCAAACAAAATTATTTCCCAACTTGGGAACGTGTCTATTACATCTGATGGCTGGTGGTCCTTAATGATCATTGATACCTTCTATTCCCTTGGTCTGCCCAGCCTGCTACTCCCTTGGGGTCTTCTTAGACTCCTCCTCTCTGGCCCGTCTAATGGGTCACCAAGTCTTGTCATTTTTTAGAATGATAAACAACATTTATTGAGCGCTTTCTCAGTGTTTGACACCATCCTAAGTGCATTGCATGCAATATCAAACTTAACTTTGACATCAACCCTGTGAGGTTGATAACATTCCTTATTCTCCTCAGGACATAGATAGGAACATGGAGACATAAGAAGATCAAATTACTTGCTCAAGTTCACATAGAATAGGGATGGCAGGGTCAGGCTTCAAACCCAGAGCCTGTGCTCTTAGCCACTGTGCCTACACTGCCCACATTCTGTCTCCTTCGTGCCTATAGAGTCCACCAACCTCTGTCCATCCCCACCACGAGCTCAGACTCCCCTTGCCTCTTTTTTTTCTTTTTCTTTTTTTTTTTTTGCAGTACGCGGGCGTCTCCTGTTGCAGAGCACAGGCTCCGGACGCGCAGGCTCAGCGGCCATGGCTCACGGGAGCAGCCGCTCCACGGCATGTGGGATCTTCCCAGACCGGGGCATGAACCCGTGTCCCCTGCATCGGCAGGCGGACTCCCAACCACTGCGCCACCAGGGAAGCCCTCCCCTTGTCTCTTGCTGAAATCACTGCCCCAGCCTCCTGAACTTGTCCCTCTCTCTCAGTCTGGCCCATTTCCAATCTGTTCTTCATGCTGCCACCATAGTGATTGTTTTGAATTTCCATCATAGTTACACCCCATCCCACCCCTGCTCAACGCCTTCAGTGGACTCTTAGTGCCTCCCTGATGTCGCCCCAACTCCTTAATGTGTATGTGCCTCCTGTGTGTTCTGCCCCCTGCTTGAAATGATAGTGAAAATATCCATGAACTTGATAATGATGAGAACTGACACTTACTGAGCATATGCAAAGGGGCAAATGCGTTATGGGGATCATCTCGTTGGATCCTCTCAACAACTCTAATTGGAGCTGGATCGGCTTCAGACAGGGGCAGTGTGACTCCCGGCCCTCGACTCTTAACCACATCGTCCTGCTTCCCCTGCTTTCTGCACCGCGGGTGTACCGAGCAACTTGCAGTCTCCCCAGGGGCTGTGTGTGTTATCTCACCTCTGGACCTCCACCCCGGGCCTCCTCCCTGCCTAGCACTGTGCCTGGCACATGAAGACGTTTGTTGAATGAATGCAAGAACTTCACAGAAGATGTCATACTGTTCAGAATCCACTGGGGCCACTAACGTATCAGAGGGGGAAACAAGCCCAGTAACACAAGACAAAGCCAAAAGAGAAACCAGGGACGGGGAGGATTACCGAGGGAGGATGAGTAAAACCAGAGGTGGGAGAGGACAGGACTTGAGAGCCAAGATGGGCAACTGATTTTGTCTCCAACCTGAGAGGTAATGCTGGGAATACACAGCTAGGTGACCAGTGGGGTCACGAATCAAAGTGGCAGAGGCTCTGAATTCCACAAACCAGGGATGGGGGATGCTGTATAATTCCTGGAGACAGTAAGGCAGCTCTGTTGACACTGAGGACTTGACTCCTTCCCACCAACTGACTGAGCTACAGGGGTCACCTTCTCCTGGCTGTGCAAGTACCAAGTTAGATACTGGATAAGGCTGTTAAAACAGGCTGGTGAAAAGCCTTGCCAAAGAGCTTGCGATTTTACTGTGTAATCTACGGAGAGCCACTGGAAGGCAATTGGAAGCACACAAGTTCTCCCCAGCCTACTGGGAAGTTCAGATTAATACCTAATCACAGCAGCCATGGCAGAGCTTCCAGAAGCCCATGTCAAGCAAAGCAGATGAAATTGAAATCCTCTCCTAGCAAAAGCAGCTTCTCATTACTTCTTCATTCCTCAAACACACGCAAGGGAGACTCAGAATTTGTAAAGGGAAGTAAACCTGGGAAGCAGTGTTTAGTTCTCTATTAACCCAGCTCACTCTTCACCGGAGCTGGAACTAGCAGATTTGCTCTTCCATCCAGGCAGGGCGATTCAGTTAGGGGGATGAGCATGGAAAACCTGACCTGGAGTGACGTTGGGCCCAGCAAGGCTGTGTTTCCATTGTGTGCCTCTGATTGCTGAATGGAGTTATTAGCTCCACTAAGAATGTCATCTAAATATAAACCTCCTGTCTGACTGATAGATATATGCTCCTTTTTGCCTTGATTTTCCAAACAACCTATATCAGGTGTCTGGACATCATGGCAAAGCTAGACCTGGGCTCACACCACAAAAGGGAAAAGAAATGTACATGATCACGAGCTAATTTAAATGTAACAGGAGACATGTGGGTGTTTCCTTTTAGCTAACCTTTTCTACCCCCTGCCCCACCCCACCCCGGTGCTTTTGCAAAAACTTTCTGAGAGCCCCTGGGAGACTTCATCCAGCCTGACTGCAATGAGAGACTGTGAAATACGGACCGAATTGGTTAATTCTAATATTGCACCATTAAGGGAAATGATTTCTTTTCCATGGAGCCAAATTGGATTAATTCTGTGCATGCAGAGTATACTTAACAAATGGCATAATTCAAAGGTGCAGAGCTGGGTCACGGACAATCTGGTTCTTTGTTTTTCAACTGACAAGGCGTTTGCCATTTACACTCCGAATTAACTGTGCTGGGTTCGAACATTCTAGTGGTCGTTACTGTTGGTCGACGGGCTTTGATGCGTTTATTTTTTTCCCCTAGATTATATACGTAATGCTACAGATTACCAGTGGTGGAGTTAAAACACAGCCAGAAGAGAGAGTTCACCGTTCACTGGTTGCATTTAGTGCCTGATCAGAATACAGAGTGCTATCAAGCCAGTTTACCGCTTGATTATCAGCTCTGTGTAATTAAGGGATGAGGCCTGGCTTGCTGCCCTTTCTTCACCCAGTAAGGACTGGTCTGAAGCATTAAGTTCTGAAGGCAGAGTTGGCCTTGTGATGACATCCCCAATGGCCCCTACTGGGCAGGTGACAAAGATGGGGGAAGGCTCTGTGCCCTCAGCACTTACAGGGAGCAGCATGCGATGGGGGGGAGGGTGTGATAAGGCTCTGTTAAAGCTTTCATTAAGTGAGAGATGACAGAGAGACAGCAATCTTAAGTTTCTTCCTCTTCTACCCGCAGGCTGAGCCTTGACAAAGTTATAAAGAACGTCCTGGCATTCCCCTTCCCCCGCAATACACACCTTCTTTCTCTCCTTCAACAGTGATACCGGGAGGTGTAACTGCATCTCTGGTCTTGCGAGAGGTCCTAGTCTGATGGAAGGGCAGACAGAGCAATAGCCTGCTGCTGTCGGCGTCCGTGGTTGCCACCGTGGAACTGTGTCGTGATTGACAAAAATTTGCCAAAGACAGCACTGGAGGATGTACAGTTTCTTTAATGCCACAGGCCATGGTTTCAGAAATAACACAGAGTGCTCCTGGATGGACGGACAGACAGCTACCCAGGTCTTCCTAATGCCCCTGTGGACTTACAGCTGAAGATAAATCATCTGCCCCAAAGCAAGGATTTGGTCAGATGCGAGAAGTTTCTTCTGCTATTCTTATGGGGACTTTTGGACTCTCTTATTCACCCCCTGTCCCCACAGCTAGGTTTCTGGCTATGTGTCTGCTCACTCATCAGATGCACATATCTTCTGACAAAAAACCTCCGATACATTTACTGTGAGATGCAGGGAAACCATTTCCTAGGAGCATCCCTCAGCAAGCTCAGGCTTCAGCCTGTCTGAGGTCCACTTTGGCTAGAAATAAATATTTACAAAGGTCTTAGGAAGTGTTTCTCTGAGAGAAACTGGGAAGGCTTCATAGGGGAGGCATCATTTGACCTGAGTTTTGATGCAAGAAGAGGAGTTTTCTAGGTTAACTTTGAAAGGAAGGAGCATCCCTGGCAAGGGAGCCAGCACATGCAAAGGAGAGGAGGCACAAAAGTATGCCTTTGGGATAACTGGAGTTTGGCATGGTGGACAAGAAGCTGAGCTGGACAGGGGGGTTTCTGTCCCAACTTTGGTGGCCTCAGGTCCAAGGCATATGGGGATTTCAGTAGTTTTGGGTGGGAGGAAGGAAGCTGGGAAGGGCAAGACCTTTATTGAGAGGTACTAACTCAGCTCCAGAGGTCAGAGCATGTGGCTCTCCAGGCTCAGTGTGGTTCAGGCTGTGCTGCAGTGAGTGGAGAGTTTGCATGTTTGAGCACACTGGTCCACATGTGTTCCATGCATGGGCAGGTTTCATTGCACGTATTAACCTAATATCTGAATGTTGGACTCTTTTTGACAAAAATATACATGTGGTAGGATATTTAGAAACTACAATAAAATAGATGTGTGAATTGCCTATAACCCCATCAACTGAAGGTAACTACTGTTAATCTTTGGGGGTCTGTTGTTTATATACACATGTTTTCTGAACAAAAATAGGATAACATACTATGGATCATTTTATTTTATTTTTATTTATTTATTTTTAAAACATCTTTATTGGAGTATCATTGCTTTACAACGGTGTGTTAGTTTCTGCTTTATAACAAAGTGAATCAGCTATACATATACATATATTCCCATTTCTCCCCCCTCTTGTGTCTCCCTCCCACCCTCCCTATCCCACCCCTCCAGGTGGACACAAAGCACCGAGCTGATCTCCCTGTGCCATGTGGCTGCTTCCCACTAGCTATCTACCTTACGTTTGGTAGTGTATATATGTCCATGCCATTCTCTCACTTCATCCCAGCATACCCTTCCCCTCCTCGTGTCCTCAAGTCCATTCTCTACATCTGTGCCTTTATTCCTGTCCTGCCCCTAGGTTCTTCAGAAACATTTTTGTGTTTTTTTTAGATTCCATATATATGTGTTAGCATATGGTATTTGTTTTTCTCTTTCTGACTTACTTCACTCTGTATGACAGTCTCTAGGTCCATCCACTGCACTGCAAATTACTCAATTTTGTTTCTTTTTATGGCTAATATTCCATTGTATATAAGTGCCACATCTTCTTTATCCACGCATCTGTCAATGGACACTTAGGTTGCTTCCATGTCCTGGCTATTGTAAATAGAGCTGCAATGAACATTGTGGTACATGGCTCTTTCTGAATTATGGTTTTCTCAGGGTATATGTGCAGTAGTGGGATTGCTGGGTCATATGGTAGTTCTGTTTTTAGTTCTTTGAGGAACCTCCATACTGTTCTCCATAGTGGCTGTATCAATTTACATTCCCACCAACACTGCAAGAGGGTTCCCTTTTTTCTACACCCTCTCCAGCATTTACTGTTTGTAGATTTTTTGATGATGGCCATTCTGACTGGTATGAGGAGATACCTCATTGTAGTTTTGATTTGCATTTCTCTAATGATTAGTGATGTTGAACAGCCTTTCATGTGTTTGTTGGCAATCTGTATGTCTTCTTTGAAGAAATGTCTATTTAGGTCTTCTACCCATTTTTGGATTGGGTTGTTTGTTTTTTGGATATTGAGCTGCATGTGCTGCTTGTATATTTTGGAGATTAATCCGTTGTCAGTTGCTTCATTAGCAAATATTTTCTCCCATTCTGAGGGTTGTCTTTTCGTCTTGTTTATGGTTTTCTTTGCTGTGCAAAAGCTTTGAAGTTTCATTAGGTCCCATTTGTTTATTTTTGTTTTTATTTCCATTTCTCTAGGAGGTGGGTCAAAAAGGATCTGGCTATGATTTATGTCATAGAGTGTTCTGCCTATGTTTTTCTTCTCTAAAAGTTTTATAGTGTCTGGCCTTACATTTAGGTCTTTAATCCATTTGGAGTTTATTTTTGTGTATGGTGTTAGGGAGTGTTCTAATTTCATTCTTTTAAGTGTAGCTGTTCAGTTTTCCCAGCACCACTTATTGAAGAGGCTGTCTTTTCTCCATTGTATATTCTTGCCTCCTTTATCAAAGATAAGGTGACCATATGTGCGTGGGTTTATCTCTGGGCTTTCTATCCTGTTCCATTGATCTATATTTCTGTTTTTGTGCCAGTACCATACTGTCTTGATTACTGTAACTTTGTAATATAATCTGAAGTCAGGGAGTCTGATTCCTCCAGCTCCGTTTTTCTTTTTCAAGATTGCTTTTGCTATTCGGGGTCTCTTGAGTTTCCATACAAATTTTGAAATTTTTTGTTCTAGTTCTGTGAAAAATGCCAGTGGTAGTTTGATAGGGATTGCATTGAATCTGTAGGTTGCTTTGGGTAGTATAGTCATTTTCACAGTGTTGATTCTTCCAATCCAAGAACATGGTATATCTCTCCACCTGTTTGTATCATCTTTTTTTTTTTTTTTTTTTTTTGGGGTACACGGGCCTCTCACTGTTGTGGCCTCTCCCGTTGTGGAGCACAGGCTCCGGACGCGCAGGCTCAGCAGCCAGGGCTCACACGCCCAGCTGCTCCACGGCATGAGGGATCCTCCCGGACTGGGGCACAAACCCGTGTCCCCTGCATTGGCAGGCGAACTCTCAACCACTGTGCCACCAGGGAAGCCCCGTGTCAGAAGGATTTTAATCACAGTTTCAATTTCAGTGCTTGTGACTGGTCTGTTTATATTTTCTGTTTCTTCCTGGTTCAGTTTTGGAAGTTTGTGCTTTTCTAAGAATTTGTCCATTTCTTCCAGGTTGTCCATTTTTATTGGCATATAGTTGCTTGTAGTAATCTCTCATGATCCTTTGTGTTTCTGCAGTGCCAGTTGTTAGTTCTCCTTTTTCACTTCTAATTCTATTGATTTGAGTCTTCTCCCTTTTTTCCTTGATGAGTTGGCTAATGGTCTATCAGTTTTGTTTATCTTCAGAAAAAACCAGCTTTTAGTTTTATTGATCTTTGCTACTGTTTCCTTCATTTCTTTTTCAGTTATTTCTGATCTAATCTTTATGATTTCTTTCCTTCTGCTAACTTTGTTTTTTTTCTTCTTTCTCTAATTGCTTTAGGTGTAAGGTTAGGTTGTTTATTTGAGATGTTTCTTGTTTCTTGAGGTAGAATTGTATTGCTATAAACTTCCCTCTTAGAACTGCTTTTGCTCCATCCCTTAGGTTTTGGGTCGTTGTGTTTTCAATATCATTTGTTTCTGGGCATTTTTTGATTTCCTCTTTGATTTCTTCAGTGATCTCTTGGTTATTTAATAGTGTATTATTTAGCCTACATGTGTTTGTATTTTTTACAGATTTTTTCCTGTAATTGATATCTAGTCTCATCATGTTGTGTTTGGAAAAGTGACTTGATATGATTTCAGTTTTCTGAAATTTACCAAGGCTTGATGTGTGACCCAAGATATGATCTATCCTGGAGAATGTTCCATAAGCACTTGAGAAGAAAGTGTATTCTGTTGTTTTTGGATGGAATGTCCTATAAGTATCAATTAAGTCCATCTTGTTTAATATATCATTTAAAGCTTGTGTTTCCTTATTTATTTTCATTTTGGATGATATGTCCATTGGTGAAAGTGAGGTGTTATAGTCCCCTACTATGATTGTGTTACTGTCGATTTCCCCTTTTATGACTGTTAGCATTTGCCTTATGTATTGAAGTGCTCCTATGTTGGGTACAGAAATATTTACAATTGTTATATCTTCTTCTTGGGTTGATCCCTTGATCGTTATGCAGTGTCCTTCTTTGTCTCTTGTAACAGTCTTAATTTTAAAGTCTGTTTTGTCTGATATGATAATTGCTACTCCAGCTTTCTTTTGATTTCCATTTGCATGGAATATCTTTTTCCATCCCCTCACTTTCAGTCTGTATGTGTCCCTAGGTCTGAAGTGGGTCTCTTGTAGACAGCATGTATACGTATCTTGTTTTTCTATCCATTTAGGCACTCTGTGGTTGCCTAAATGGTTGGAGCATGTAATCCATTTACATTTGGTTGGAGCATGTAATCCATTTACATTTAAGGTAGTTATTGATATGTATGTTCCTTTTACCATTTTCTTAATTGTTTTGGGTTTGTTATTGTAGGTCTTTTCCTTCTCTTGTGTTTCCTTCTTGAGAAGTTCCTTTAGCATTTGTTTTAAAGCTGTTTCGGAGGTGCTGAATTCTCTTAATTTTTGCTTGTCTGTAAAGGTTCTAATTCCTCCGTCAAATCTGAACGAGATCCTCACTGGGTAGAGTAATCTTGGTTGTAGGTTTTTCCCTTTCATCACTTTATATATGTCTTGCCACTCCCTTCTGGCTTGCAGAGTTTCTGCTGAAAGATCAGCTGTTAACCTTATGGGGATTCCCTTGTCTGTTATTTGTTGCTTTTCCCTTGCTGCTTTTAATATTTTTTCTTTGTATTTAATTTATGATACTTTGATAAATATGTATCTTGGTGTGCTTCTCCTTGGATTTATCCTGTATGGGACTCTCTGCTTCCTGGACTTGATTGACTATTTCCTTTCCCATATTAGGGAAGTTTTCAACATAATCTCTTCAAATATTTCCTCAGTCCCTTTCTTTTTCTCTTCTTCTTCTGGTACCCCTATAATATGAATGTTGGTGTGTTTAATGTTGTCCCAGAGGTCTCTGAGACTGTCCTCAATTCTTTTCATTGTTTATTCTGTTTTTAAAATTTTTTTTCTCTTTTTTTTTTTATATCTTTATTAGAGTATAATTGCTTTACAATGGTGAGTTAGTTTCTGCTTTATAACAAAGTGAATCAGTTATACATATACATATGTTCCCATATCTCTTCCCTCTTGCATCTCCCTCCCTCCCACCCTCCCTATCCCACCCCTCCAGGCAGTCACAAAGCACCGAGCTGATCTCCCTGTGCTATGCGGCTGCTTCCCGCTAGCTATCTACCTTACATTTGGTAGTGTATATATGTCCATGCCTCTCTCTTGCTTTGTCACAACTTACCCTCCCCCCTCCCCATATCATTGTTTTTTCTTTATTCTGCTCTGCAGTAGTTACATCCACTATTTTATCTTCCATGTCATTTACCTGTTTTTCTGCCTCAGTTATTCTGCTATTGATTCCTTCTAGAGAATTTTTAATTTCATTTATTGTGCTGTTCATTATTGTTTGTTTGCTCTTTAGTTCTTCTAGGTCCATGTTAAATGTTTCTTATATTTTCTCCATTCTATTTCCAAGATTTTGGATCATCTTTACTATCATAACTCTGAATTCTTTTTCAGGTAGGCTGCCTATTTCCTCTTCATTTGTTTGGTCTGGTGGGTTTTTACCTTGCTCCTTCATCTGCTGTGTGTTTCTGTATCTTCTCATTTTGCTTAACTTACTGTGTTTGGGGTCCCCTTTTCACGGGCTACAGGTTCGTAGTTCCTGTTGTTTTTGGTGTCTGCCCCCAGTGGGTAAGTTTGGTTCACTGCATTGTGTAGGTCCTGGCGGGGGGGGCGACTGGTGCCTGTGTTCTGGTGGATGAGGCTGAATCTTGTCTTTCTGGTGGGCAGGACCATGTCCAGTGGTGTGTTTTGGAGTGTCTGTGAACTTAGTGTGACTTTAGGCAGCCTCTCTGCTAATGGGTGGGGTTGTGTTCCTCTCTTGCTAGTTGTTTGGCATAGGGTGTCCAGCACTATAGCTTGCTGGTTGTTGAGTGGAGCCGGGTCTTAGCATTGTGATGGAGATCTCTGGGAGAGCTTTTGCCATTTAATATTATGTGGGGCTAGGAGGTCTCTGGTGGACCACTGTCCTGAACTTGGCTCTCCTACCTCAGAGGCTCAGGCCTGACACCCAGTCGGAGCACCAAGACCCTGTCAGCCACTTGGCTCAGAAGAAAAGGGAGGGGGAAAAAAAGAAAGAATAAAATAAAAAAGTTATGAAAATTAATATTATTAAAAATTAAAAAGTCATAAAAACAAAGAAAGAAAAAAGAGAGCAACCAAACAAAAAAACAAATCCACCAATGATAACAAGTGCTAAAAACTACACACAGAAAAAAAAAAAGCAAAAAAACAGACAGAACCCTAGGACAAATGGTAAAAGCAAAGCTGTACAGACAAAATCACACAAAGAAGCATACACATACACACTCACAAAAAGAGAAAAAGGAAAAAAATATATATATAAAAAAGGAAGAGAGCAACCAAATCTATAAACAAATCTATCAATGATAATAAGCTCTAAATACTAAACTAAAATAAACATAAAACTAGAAACAAACTAGATGCAGAAAGAAACCCCAAGTCTACAGAAGTTCCCAAAGTCCACCACCTCAGTTTTGGGGTGATTCATTGTCGATTCAGGTATTCCACAGATGCAGGGTACATAAAGTTCATTGTGGGGATTTAATCCGCTGCTCCTGAGGCTGTGGGGAGAGATTTCCCTTTCTCTTCTTTGTTCACACAGCTCCTGGGGTTCAGCTTTGGATTTGGCCCCACCTCTGCATGTAGGTCACCTGAGGGCATCTGTTCCCCCCTGACAGGAGGGGATAAAAGTAGCAGCTGATTGGGGGGTCTTGCTCAGTCAGGACAGGGGGAGGGAGGGGTACAGAATGCGGGGGAAGCCTGCGGCAGCAGAGGCCGGCATGACATTGTACCATCCTGAGGCATGCCTTGTGTTCTCCCGGGGAAGTTGTCCCCTGGATCATGGGACCCTGGCAGTGGCGGGCTGCACAGGCTCCCGGGAGGGGAGGTGTGGATAGTGACCTGTGCTCGCACACAGGCTTCTTGGTGGCTGCAACAGCAGTATTGGCATCTCATGCCCATCTCTGGTGTCCACGCTGGTGACCGCAGCTCGCGCCCATCTCTGGAGCTCATTTAGGTGGTGCTCTGAATCCCCTCTCCTGGCGCACTCTGAAACAATGGTCCCTTGCCTCTTAGGCAGTTCCAGACTTTTTCCTGGACTCCCTCCCGGCTATCTGTGGTGCACTAGCTCCCTTCAGGCTGTGTTCACGTAGCCAACCCCAGTCCTCTCCCTGGGGTCTGACCTCCGAAGCCCGAGCCTCAGCTCTCAGCCCCCACCTGCCCCTGCAGGTGAGCAGACAAGCCTCTCCGGCTGGTGAGTGCTGGTGGGCACTGATCCTCTGTGCGGGGATCTCTCCACTTTGCCCTTGCACCCCTGTTGCTGCCCTCTCCTCCATGACTCTGAAGCTTCCCCCCTGCCCACCCCCCATCTCTGCCAGTGAAGGGGCTTCCTAGTGTGTGGAAACTTTTCCTCCTTCACAGCTGCCTTCCAGAGGTGCAGGTCCTGTCCCTATTCTTTTGTCTCTGTTTTTCCTTTTTTCTTTTGCCCTACCCAGGTATGTGGGGAGTTTCTTGCCTTTTGGGAAGTCTGAGGTCTTCTGCCAGCATTCAGTAGGTGTTCTGTAGGAGTTGTTCCACATGTAGATGTATTTTTGATGTATTTGTGGGGAGAAAGGTGATCTCCACGTCTTATTCCTCTGCCATCTTGAAGGTCCCTCCGGATCATTTTATAATCTGCTTTTCCCACTGAACCCATCATAAACCTCTCTCCAAGCCAATTCATGTAGTTCCACGATACTAGTTTTAATGATTACATGGTAATCCCTTGATAACATGCACTGTCATTTATTTATCCAGCTGCTGATTGTTAGATACTCAGTTTGCACGATAGGCCACCACATCCCTCTACCCTCATTCAATGTGCTTGCATCTCCTTATTCTCTAAGTCCACCTAAAGCCATCCCCACTGGGGTAGAAACACTGTTTCTGACGCTTTCATATAAAGCAGCATGCCTCTGGTCTGAAGCTCTTCTTCCTTTGCCGTTTGTTCTGTCTTCACTCCCCTTGTTGGTCAGTGGAGGAGTAGGGACCAAATTTAGAACCCCAAGTCCTGTGATGTGTGGCTTCTGCAGCTTGTAGGGAGACAGAATCTTTGATTTAGACATGTCCATCCCACTCCTCCAGCTGTTTCTAAGAACCACAGCACAGCGCAGCTGACAACTTGTCATGGTGAATTTGGCATGGTGGCAGCCTCGCCAGAAACAAGCCACCTACACTGTGCAGTAATGAGGTTCAACTGAGTCTCTTAGGTCTCCCGGCCATACTGCCTGAGTTGTTTTTTTCATTTGTGTCCATGTTCTGCAGACTTAGGCCGAAGGAAATAGTGTTTCTGCACCAGTGAGTTTGTTTAGACTGCTTGCTAATGGACTCGTGTTCAACTGAAAGCTTGAGGATTCACTGTGTGTGTGTGTGTGTGTGTGTGTGTGTGTGTGTGTGTGTGTATGTGCCATGGCATGTGTGTAGACCCAGAGGGCTTTGAGTTCTGGGGCAAGAAACTGACTATCTGTGGGACCACCTTCATGAGGGGCTTGAGAATCTGGTATCCATTCCATGTGACCTCCAGGGAGAAGCCTGCAAGGGAGGTCCCACCTTGGTATGACCTTGGGGAAGAAAGTAGAACAATTCTGCCTGTCTTTTTGCATATCCATTCATCCATCCATCCATCAGTCCATCCATCCATCCATCTGTCCATCCACCCACCCCTCCATTTATTCACTCATTTAACGGTATTTTTTGGGCATCTACTATATGCCAGGCTCTGTTTAAGGCACTTAAGACACTCCGTGACAAAAATGTCTACCCTCATGGAACTTACCTCTATTGATGGGAGACAGGCAGTACACTCTGAGCATGATAAATAGATGTTACATAGTATATAGAAGGTACTAAGGGATATGGGGAAAACAGCAGGGGAGGGGAATCTGGAATACCCAGTCAGGGTGGGGGAGGTGCAGCTGTGATTTTAAGTAGGAGGGTGAGTGTAGTGACAAAGTTTCTCTCCTTGACCAAACTCAAGTCCAGCTCTCCTGAGCTCTTTTCCAACCAGGCTTCGACTTTTGGACTTCCATGTTCATCTCTGCATTGTCTGATTTTAGTAAGAATCCTGCTAAGTCAGTTTAACTAGAAACCTCCATCCTTGATATCTCATCGGGTTCCTCATCTTTCACCATCCCCCCCGAGATGTCTGACCACTCTGGCCTGCCTTCAGCAAGAATCCTGGTAGATCAGTTTAGCTAGAATACTCTCTTATCCCTGATGTTTCCTCTCAGTACTTTTCCAGTCATTGACCTCCACACCTGTTTCTTGGCTATAAATTCCTGCTTTCCCTTTATATGTATATATATATATATATTTAAAAAAAATTTTTTTTTGCCTGCATTGGGTCTTCATTGCTGCACGTGGGCTTTCTCTAGTTGCGGCAAGTGGGGGCTACTCTTTGTTGTGGTGCGCGGGCTTCTCATTGCGGTGACTTCTCTTGTTGCAGAGCACAGGCTCTAGGCATGCAAGCTTCAGTAATTGTGGCATGCTGGCTTTAGCAGTTGTGGCTCATGGGCCCTAGAGCGCAGACTCAGTAGTTGTGGTGCACGGGCTTAGTTTATCCGCAGCATGTGGGATCTTCCTGGACCAGGGCTTGAACCCGTGTCCCCTGCATTGGCAGGTGGATTCTTAACCACTGCACCACCAGGGAAGTCCTCCCATGTTATATTTGGAGTTGAGCCCAATCTCTCTCCCCCACTGCAAGACCCCATTGCACTGGTCCCTATACCTATTGCAATATCCTACCCCCCTTGAATAAATTTAGTCTTCCTTACTGTGCCTTTAATGACTGTCACTGAATAATTTTTTAATAGTAGATGTCATTGAGAAGTTAACCCTCCAGTGATGAGCCAGAGGAGGGAAGGAGTTAGCCATATGGATATCTGGAGGAAGAGAGCTTCAGGCAAAGGGAACAATCAGGACAGAGGACCTAAGGAGGAGCATCCTGTGTGTTTAAGGAACAATACCTGGGACAGATGACCTTGGCAGACTGAACTTGGGAGAAAGCAAGAGGAGACTAGGTCTGAGCAAAAGGCTTCAGCTCAATGTATCTTTCACCATTACCAGTAACTTTAGCATATCAGAGGATAGGAATTGGGTCATGGAAATGGGACAGTGGAGAGCTGGGTGCCAACTCCCGATATTAGCACCTTCCTTCCTGGGCTCCACTGAAAACTCCTGGAGCATCCCTGTCCTGAGCTGCAGTGGCGCCAGGAACCCACACAGAAGAAGTTTGAGGTAGAGCATGGGACTGGGAATAACATAAATAGATTTGGCTTCAAATCCCAACGTTTCCACTTACATTTGCAAATTACTTACCTTCTCCAAACCTCGGTTTTACCATCTGTAAAACTGGGAATTGCAGCAATAGTTGTTCTTTGAGTATAGTGTATTAGAGGGAAATGAACTTGCTGCATTCATATCAGCCCCTGAGTGGCAGAGTCAAGAGTTGAAGGAATCTGTCTGCCTCCAAGTTCCCCCATGCCTTCCTGCCTCTCATAAGCTCCCCAGACTTACAGGGAAGACTAAGTGAGGTGATAAGGTATTTGAAAAGGACTGGCAGAGGGTCAAGTGCTATGTAAATGTACCTTGTCATTGTTATTACAGATGGGATTTGGGGTTAAGTTCTGAGGTGACCCTGGCATCTAGCAACACGAGATTGTCCACGTCAGTTGGCAGTGGCCTTTGAGTGACAGCTGAACATTTTGCCGCTGAAGGTCACAGAGAAGCTCAGCCAGGCTGAACACAGTTAAGGGATTTTATCATGTTTTACACTTAAAACAGTTATTTACACAGTACGGGTTAGCAATGGCTGCCACATATACATTTTGCTAATTGACTTATGTTAACTTCCATGCATGCTGTTGATCAATATAAACAGCCTTGTTATGTCATGTCCTTGGAGATTTAGAACAAATTTCACATCAGTGCATTTGGAACACTGCGCAACCTCTCCGGTCCTCTTTTGCGCGGGGGAGAGGAGCGCAGATAACTGTGGATTATCTAGATTTTTCTACATTGTCATGTGTGCCTGTTTCCAATCAATCTAGATAGACAAGCTTGTACTGCAAATCTATTTCAACATCAAATTTCTGGCAATGGTACTGACATGCATATCACCCTTAGGCTAGGGATTCTTATGTAAACTTTCAGTAAACCTTATTTGGGTAATAAATTCAGTATGTGTGTGTGTGTGTGTGTGTGTGTGTGTGTGTGTGTGTGTGTGTGCGTGTGTGTGTGTGTGTGTGAGGGAGGGAGGGGGAGGGGTGGAGAGAGAGAGAGAGAAGGAGAAAGAGAAGGAGAGAGAGAAAGAGAGAATTTTCTGACTGTGATATTTGATCTGGTGACAGTTCATGTTTACCTGGCTCAGGCAATAAACCTAAACCTGCCTGAATCATTTCCACTAAATGTGAATGCCCAGAAATAGCACTCACATCTGACCTTTTCGGTTTGGAAACAGCTAACTCTGGAGCAGGAAGTTGAAGCTCATGGAGAAGAAAGAGGCAGGCTGAAAGAGGTAGAAGGAGCCCAGTCTGGGAGCCTTCAAAGCCCCGGTGGCTGGGCTGGGGGAGGGTGGGCTGAGGTGGGTGGAGGGCCTCCTACCAGCCAACTTGAGTAGATACAAAAACCTGAGATTTCTAAGGGTCTTTAAGGAAGCCTTGCAGTTCTTACCCACTTTAAATACTCTCCTGAGATCCTGGGAGTTCATGTAATTGATATGAAAATCAAATTACATTAAGTAGGCAGAGAAGCTATTTTTTATTTTTAAAATGATTTTTATCATGCAGTTAAGCATCAAACAATGCTGAAAGCTTCTAACAAAAAACAGCAGTACCCTAATTCCCTCTGCACCCTCCCTCCATCCTGCTCCCCAGAAGCAACCACCTCTGCATTCTTTTTTTATCATTTCTTCTGTGATTGCTCCCATATTTGCAAATAATATCAGTGTATTATCCCTTGAATGATCAGTTTTGGACATTGTCTGTTTCTTTCGTATTATGTGTAGGGGAGGATTTCTGGCTTTCTTATGCCCCTCCTTCCTTTCTTTCTATGCCCCCAATAGTATAATTGCACATTTTGTTGTAATTATCATTGTTTCCATTACTATAACCATGAAAATATTGTTTACAGTTGAGTCAGAGAGTATATTAAGATTATACTTCTGTGATTTCATTTGCTTCTCAACCTACAAATAAAATCTTCATTCTTCCATTTCCCATTTCCTGGATTTATTTTGAATCTCTGTCTCCGTCTTCATATATTCACCAGCAGTTCTATAAAATGCCTCTCAATTTTGCTACGAATGTCCGCTCAGTCACACCTGTCAGATAATCTATCGGTTCCATTTTTTTCTCCTTGATATCAATCTCCTGGAGCCCTTCCTTCTTCTGCTCTTATCTGGACTGCTGCACCGATTTCATCCTGGGGTCTCTCTTCCTATATCCTGGAATTTCCGTTGCCTTTCTCCTTTGCTGGATTCTGTGTTTCCTTGATCCTAAGTCTTTTTTCTTAGCTGACTTTCCCATTTTAGTGGCATTCCTTCTCCAGTACAGAGTACAGAAGTAACTGTGTGTGACCTTACATGTCTAAAAGTGTCTTATTTTATTCACACACCTGATGGATAGTTTGGCTGGGTATGGAATTCCAGATTTCTTTCCCTCTGAATTTTGAAGGCACTGTTTAATTGTTTTCTGGCTTCTGGTATCGTTATTGAGAAGTCCAATGCCATCCTGATCCCTGATCCTTTGTATGTGACATTTTATTCCTCTCTGGATGTTTTTAGGATTTTCTCTATCTCTGTTTTGAAAGTTTCATGATGATGGGTCTTAGTGTGGGTTTTCTTGGATTTATTCACCTGGGGCTCATGTCTGGTACTGGGAAATTTTCTTGTATTATTTCTTAATTAATTTACTGCCTATTTTCTCTGTTTTCTCCTCACACAAATCTTTTAGTCACCTATAGGGCCTCCTGGATTGATCTTCTAATTTTCTTATTTTCCTTTCCTCTTCTTTCCCCTTCTCTTCTGGGAAATTTCCTCAGCATAACTGTCTACCCCTTTTACAGGGCATCATGCTCTTGATTCCAGAATGCTTCTAGTTCCATTTTTTTCAGAAAATACACTCACATCTCCTTTAGGAATAGAGGAGGGCTAGACACTTCTCTATGCTGAATTGGGGGCAGGTAGGAAAATTAGTTGTCTAATAGCTCCTTATCCAGATTTTCCTAGTCTTCTGTTTTCATCCCTTACCTCAGCCCATCTGCCTCTGTCCCTGGTGCCTTAGATTCCTGAGAATTTCTAGAGTTCCCAGGGAAAATCAACCCACTTATCAGTAATGTGTCTTTCTGCCATAACTTAAGTTGAACTTTCTTCTCTCATTTACTTTCTGCTCATTCTACATTGTCATTTTCTAGATTGTGGTTCAGTGATATAGATAACGTCTATTTTAATCCAAGCTGCACTTGGGTCTCTCATTTTTGTTCTCCATTTTGTTGTAAATTGATTTGTGAGAGGAAATGGGGACAGAGCCTTTTTTTATTCTGCCGTCTTGAAGTTGGAAGTCAAACTGCATATTTAATGAGTTCTTTAAGCTACTACTTTGGATAATAAAACGAAAGATCATTTGATACATGAATAAGCATCCCTAGTAATGCACATTCTATTTATTAGGATTTCAGCTTTCCTTAAATGCCAGAAAATGCCCCCAAAGTATCATCTCTCCAAACCTTTTATGTGTTACTGAATTTTAGCAGTGAATGCAAGTAATGTAAGTTTCTGTTTACTTAACTGGCTTCAATGATCTCTCACTATAATGATTGTAATTGACTTAATTTTTGTTGTTTTTTTGTTGTGGTAAAATATACATAACAGAAAATTGACCATTTTAACCAGTTTTAAGTGTACAGTTCAGTGGCATTAAGTGCATCTACATTGTTGTGCAAACACCACCATCCATCTCTAGAATGTTTCATCTTCCTAAACTGAAACTCTGTACCCACTAACACTGACCCCCTGTTTTCTTCTTCCCCCAGCTCCTGGCAAACACCATTCTCCTTTCTGTCTCTATGAATTTGACTACTTCAGATACTGATTATAAATAGAATCATACAGCATTTGTCCTTTTATAACTAGTTTATTTCACTTAGCATAATGTGTTCAAGGTTCCTTTTTAAGGATGAATAGTATTCCATTGTATGTGTAGACAACATTTTGTTTGTCAGAGGACATTTGGGTTGCTTCCACCTTTTAGCTATTATGAACAATGCTGCTATGAACGTGGGTGTATAAATATTTGTTCCAGTGTCTGCTTTCAGTTCTTTTGAGTATGTACCCAGAATTGTAATCGCTGGATCAAGTGGTAATTCTATTTGTGATGTTTGAGGAACTGCCATACCATTTTCCATACTGGCTGTACCATTTTACATTCCTACCAGCAATGCACAAGGGTTCTAATTTCTCCACATCCTCACCAACACTTTTGTTATTTTCTTGTGGGATTTTTGTTGTTGTTGTTTGTTTGTTTTTTAAATTTTATAATAGCCATCCTAATGGGTGTGAATGTAATGTAATTGACTTTTTGAAAGCACATGCCCACTTTTATGGAGCGCATGCCTTATGGCGCTTCCCTGGTGGCGCAGTGGCTGAGAGTCCGCCTGCAGATGCAGGGGACGCGGGTTCCTGCCCTGGTCCGGGAAGATCCCACGTGCCGCGGACCGGCTGGGCCCGTGAGCCATGGCCGCTGAGCCTGCGCGTCCGGAGCCTGTGCTCCGCAACAGGAGAGGCCACGACAGTGAGAGGCCCGCGTACCGCAAAAAAAAAAAAAAAAAAAAAAAGTACATGCCTTATCTCCTTTAATCCTCACACCAGCTCTCTGAGGAAGGCACTATAACTCTTCCCATTTTTCAGATAAAAAAACTGATGCCCAAAGAGGTAAAGTGACTTGCCCGAGGTGATAGAGTGAATAAGAGGCAGAGCCAGTGTTCCAGTTACCCATCACCATACAACAGACCACCCAAAACAGGGGCTTAGAAACAAGAATCTATTACAATCTTTCACAGTTCTGTGGGTTTTCTGGGCTCAGCTGTGCACGTCTCAAGTGTGTTTCCCACATGGTTGGGCCAGATGGTGACTGGGGTTGGGATCAACTGAAGGCTTGACTGGGATGGATGTCCAAATGGCTTCTTTATGCACATGTTGCCTCCTCGGTGCTCCTGCACATGGTATCTCTGTCTCTCTCTCCAGTAGAGTATCTGGACCTCTTACATGGTAGCTCTGGGCTCCAAGAGGTAAGATGTGGTAGCTGCCAGATCAGGTAAGGGTTGTTCTGGGCACCAGCACACCATCACCCCCATCCTATTCAGTGCAGTCACAGGACCTACTAAGATCCAGGGCCTTGGAGGAGGAAACTCCATCTTCTTACAAAGGAGCAATGAAGCCACATCACAGAAGATCATGTGGGGTGGGCAATGCTAGCACTGACATCCTTGAAAACTAAAACCTCCCCCACTGTCAGGATCTGAACCTCCAGATGTCTGGCTCCAGACCCACCATGGAATACTCTTGGAGTTGTCAGTGTCTAAAGAAATAGAATCATTAGGGATCACCTAGTCCAGTGGTTTTCAAGACCGTTAAGGGAATGTTGAACCCTTTCCTGAAATGATAATGTACGAGGCAGTGAAGAGTAGAGCAAATAAATTAAAGTCACAGGCTGTGAAAATTCACTGTTCTCCTTCCTTCTAAGCCATGTGACCTTGCACAAGTTATTTAACTTTTATGTGACTCAGTCTTCTCTCTGTAAAATGGAAATAATAATAGTAACAAAACCTACTAAAGGACTGTGATGAGGAGTGGATGAACTAATATATGTGAGTGCTGAGAATAGTGACCGGCATTTAGTAAGGGCTTAGTAAATGATAGCTGTTGTTGTTATTTTTATTACTACTACTGTTGAGACTGATAAGTCATATAGGGTAAACCAGGAGATACGCTGACCTGGAACCTGGTAAACGAGACTCCTCTTTTTGCATTACCTGTGTCGCCACTGTAGGGGGTGAATATACTCTCATTCTAATAGATGAGGCCACATCGTGGAGTAAGGACGATAGCCAATTCTTGGCAACTCCTCCCACTGAGAGATAATTCCTCTCCTCCTGAATCTGGGCTAGCTTTATTGACCTGCTTGGCAATAGAATGTGACAGAAGTGATGTTATAGGATTTCTGAAGCTAAGTTAGAAGAAGGCTTGCAACTTCTGCCCAGGGGGCTTGAATTGAATGCTCTAGGGCAGCAGTCCCCAACCTTTCTGGCACTAGGGACTGGTTTTATAGAAGACAGTTTTTCCACGGATGGAGGGGAGGGTGGTTCAGGCGGTCATGAGAGCGATGGGGGAGCGGCTGTAAATGCAGATGAAGCTTCGCTCGCTCACCCACCGCTCACCTCCTGCTGTGCGGCCCGGTTCCAGGGGAATCCAGTCACCATATAAGAAGCCTACCTGCCCCAAGACCATCATGCTATAAGCCTACACCACTCAGAGGGGTCCTGGAGGATGAGATGCCGTGTGGGAAGAGAGAAACCAAGGAGCACTAAGGGGCTAGATCTATAGGTGACAAAGCCATATAGAAGTAAATCTTCCAGCCCCAGCTCACCTTACACATGAGCGGTGAACCACCCAGCAGAGCTCTTCCTGACTCACAAAATTGTGAGTCAAAAAATAGGGTTGACTTAAGCCACTAAGACTTGGGGTAGTTTGTAGCACTTCATAGATAACTGGAACAGGAAATATAGCCAATGGCTGAATGTTTGCACGGAAAGGTACTGGTCCAGAGAAGAGAAGCAACCTGCCAGGGTCACCCACTGAGGACAGTTTGGTGTGAAAGTTAGAAGCATGGACTCTGGACTCAATAGCCTGGGTTCAAATCATTTTCTATTTGAGCAAGATTCTTAATCTTAAATCTCATAATCCAGTTGTAAGAATTGAAATAATATACTTGTAAATGAATGGTATACAGTAAACACCCAATAAATGTCTACACTTATTATTACCAATAGTAACTGAGAGACGGTCAGAGTCCGTGTTCCCTGATTCTAATGTAATGCATCCCTGGGAGCCAACCTACAGTGGGGTGTGTAGGAATGAGAGAGGTTTCCATCCAGGCTTTGTTACTTCCTAGTTTGCAACTCCTCAAGCAGGTTGCTTATCACTAAGCCTTAGTTTCTTCATCTATAAAATGGGGATAATAATAATAGGGTTGTTGTTGTATAGAGGAACTACAACTTCTACTATTTTTCACAAATGAGTGTGTCATGAAATTGAGGGGAAAGGCAGAAGAACACACCATCAAAGGAGGGCTTGGAAGTTTTATTTCATAGTGTAGAGAATAGACAAGGTCCATTTGCCCCAATCTTTCTATTTCTAGAGAAGCACTTTTTATGTGAATTCTCCAAAAAATTAGTTTCACTTATCTAGTTGGAAATCACCAGCAGTTTGATAAACATTTTAATAGGAATCATGGATGGTGGATTCATCCAATGATGACTGTGCGGCGACAACATCTGTTACAGGTTCGCAGAGAGCCATTTTCAATATGACCCACTTTTTCTCACCAAATGAAAAATCAGTTTAAAAATCCTCATCCCAGATGCAGCCAGAACAAACATTCCTGGAGTCAAAAATGGGGAAAATACATCCAAAGTAGGTACGGGAGATGGTGCCCTTGTGGTTTAATAGCCATGCCTGCTGTTGACAATTTAGGCAGGAATAGGCACACATATATTTTTATTTATTACTAAATCAAATAAAGAAATCCCCACCAAAAAAGAAAAGAAGGAAGAAAGGAACCTGAGGGTGTATGTGTGTGATCCAGATACATTCCAGCATCACATCTTGTTTGCTGGCTTTTGACACAACACAGAAATCATTTTTGTCCTGCTTGGAACTTTGCTCACAGAGATTATTGAAGATAGCTGCATGGGTCAGACTCAAAGTATGGACCCACAGACAGTCTCCCTGCACTGTTATTACAGTAAATCATGGAGGTTTGCTTAGCAAGATGTATGTGGCCCACGTCCAGGACTAGCTGTGCTCCTCTAGTCCTTACAGGCACTGAGTTTCCCAGGACGAGGGTGTGGTCAGGGCCCAGGGGCTTGGCCCTTGCTTCTCTCAGGGTCAGCAGGCTACAAGCCCTATGTCTCGTTATTGGCAGCCTCTGAATTTCCCACTTACATCCTGAGCAAGCATTAACCAAGGCAGCTGTTTTGCCAGGCTGTTCATTCCTATCAGAGACAGAAGATCTGAAATCTTCTTGTGACCTTTCTGCATGTACCTGGCTTGGGCTTGGGGTGCCTGGGGAGCTTGTGTGAACCTTTCCAGCCAAAGCATTCTCTGCCTATTGGGTCCACTTTATTTGTTCCCTGGTCTGTCCATCTATCCATCCATCCATTTGCCCATCTATCCATCTTAAACTCTTTGCCTGGAAGCAGAACTAACAGAGTTATAAACTGAAGTCTGGAGCTCTGCCCTGGTGGTAGTGGGGGTGGGCAGCATGGGCACCCCTTCTCTGCCCCACTGCTGGCTCCCGAAGCACCTGCATAGAACCCTAAGCTCTAAGGAGCACATCTTCAAGAACCACTGATCTTGGCCATTTGCCTAATCCTCAGCTGTCATTTCCAATTTTATTCCCAAATATGTATCTAGATCCTTCTCGAATTATGGCCTGAACATCCAGGAGCCCACTGGACAGTGTTCCTTGGATGTCCCACAGCAGCTCAGACACAATACTTCAGATGCAAGCCGTTACCCTCAAGCCTCACTCCAAACAAGCAACCTCTCTTCTACTTTTAATTAATGGTACCACTGCCTACCCATTTGCCCAAGCTGGGAATTTAGATTGGTTCCTTATAGTATTTCTGCTGCTTAGAAAGAAAAGGTTTAAAAACACTGGTCTGTGAGCTCCGTGAAGGGATACAGAGCTCATGTCTGGTGTGACTTTATCTCATGGGAACCCAGTGGCTAAAGGTTTGGGTCTGGAGCCAGCTCTACCGATCTCTAGCTGTGTGACTTGTGCAAATTCCTTAACCTCTCTCTGACTCGTTTTTATCAACCACAAAATTGGAGAGTACCTACCTTGATGAATTTCTGAGGATTAAATGGCATAGTGTTTGCAAAGCCTATAGCATAATGTCTGGCATAGAGGAAATGCTCAGTGGGCTCCTGCTAACCCTTCTCATCAGTACCTAATCAACAATTCTGGCCAAATGCATCTCAACATTTCTTAAGTTCATCTCCTCTTCTCCATGCTTACCATCACCATCCTAACTCAGGCCTCCAGACTTTCTGGTCTGGACTGTTTAACCAGCATACTGCTCTGAATAGCCAAACTGATTTCTCTAAAATACATATTTGACTACAACACCTCCAACTTCCTGCTTAAAACTCTTCATGACTACCCATTGCCTACTGGCAAATCTTCACCTCCTCAGCAAGGAGTATTGGGCTGTCCACAGTTGCCAGGGGTACCTCTGCTCCCCTCTCTGACCTTAGTACTCATACTCTGTGCCCTTCCTCCCTCCCTCCCTCCCTCTCCTCTTTCCTTTTTTACTTCCTCCTCCTCTCCCTCCCCCCTCCTTCTCCTTCCTTCCTTCCTTCCCCTTTTTTCCCTCCTTTCCTTCCTTCTGTCCCCCTTTCTCTAGCTCAACTGAGGTTTCCTGAGGCTTTCAGTGTGGAGGGAGCTCTGCCTGGCACTGTCATGTGATGGTGAGGAAAACAGACAGTGCCCCTGCCCTCAAAGAGCTCACGTGATAGACAGATGGGAATCCAGACATTCATCAAAGAATCATGGAACAAGCGTCCAGTCACAGGCTCTGACAGTGCTGCCTGGAGGGCCTGAAGTGGTAGGGAAGTTTGACCTGGTCAAGGAGGTCAAGGACTGATCCTGGGGGAAGTGGCCCTGCCTTGACTGAGGAGTTAACCAGGCAGAAGTAAAGGAGAAGGGGTTGTGTGTGTTTGTGTATATGTGTGTGTGCGTGTGTGCATGCACATATGTGCTTGTGTGTGTTTGTATGTGTACAGGTATGCATATGTACATGTGCACAGGTGTGACAGTGCTGAGAGGCAGGCCCGCCTTCCACCATCCTCCCTTCAGCTCCACAGCCTCAGAACAAAGCAGGAGATTGAGAGCGTTATCCAAAAACCCCGTAATTACAACAAACGAGCATTATTTAGTTGAAATTATCTGAAAAGTTGTTGGTTTTTGAATGCTTTATTTTGTGAAAGAGAAATTGAGCCCAGTACTAGTTAAAGGCAGTAAAGACAGATTTAATTCAGTACCATTACAATAGGGGAGAGTCATTACAGCTGAGCTCAACTTTGAATATTGCAAAGACAGGGGGGATTTATTGCCAGGTGCAGAGTGAGGGGTCAGTGGACAGAAAATTACTAAGAGGAGACATCAAAGGGAGGGCGATTCTTCAAGAACCCTGACTTAGCAGAGGTCTTGCTAAAACTGGCTGTGCAGGCTGAGAAGGGGCTCAGAGAAGCCTAGGTTTGGTCAAGGGGTGGGTCTTTGCTTGTTTGTTTTTTCCTGTGCACCCACCTCTCTGCTGCCCTTTAAGGTAAAGTACAAGAAAAAAATTGACTGGGAAGCGGTATGTTCGCATTATACACTGTAGTGCATCGCATTCTCTGTTTCTCTTCAACCAAAAGGTAAGAAGTCTGAAAATAGCTACTGTCTAGCAAGCGCATACTGTGTGCAGGAGCTCTGCTAAGCCTCGCCTCCGCTAATGCTCACTGTGGACAGGTGCTAGTGTAGCGCAGAGGCTAACAACAGGCTCTGGGCATTGCAGCAGTCCCTTGACGGTCTGCTTAGCCCTGAAGTCTGGTTTTTAAGTACCTGTTCTCTCCCCTGCTGCAGGATAAGCACCTGGAATCCAGAACCAGAATCTCCAGGTGTTCCTGACACTAATGCTGGCTTGTGCCTCGTACCTGCTCCCCTCAGGGGTCAGCCAAAGAGCCGAGTTCCCCAACTCAGACAGGGCCTTAACTCTGAGTGCCAGAGGGAGAGATTTACGTAGAACGTCTTTCCAAAGCGTGATGTATAAATACATGATCATTGTCTACGTATTTACACATTATGCTTTGTGCCAAGATATTAACCTTTTCAAGCACTCTCTGTCAGATGACCTCATCAGTATTTCAGAACCGGGTCCAAAAACAGTGATACTAGGCATCCTGATTTAATCAGAAAGACATTAGTTCGTCTCATACATCCTGTGGCCTGGCGGTTGTTGTTGCCATATGAAGTCATGTAGCATGCCCTACAAGAGATTACAATGGAGATCATATCCCAGAATGCTAATAAGCTCTTTGATTAAAAGAAGGAGAGAGTGCTGAGGTAGAAAGCATAAGAGAAAATTCTTGGGGAGCGGACATGTTTACACTGTGTGCTATATGGGGTCGCATGCTCTGGCCCTCCTCCAGCAGCCTGGGTAGCTGGGATGTGTAGGAGAGCGGAGGACTATTTGGTCGCTTCTGACCATCTCTGCCAGAGCAACAGAGGTGGCTAGAAGGCGTTGAGGAGCAAAGGGGGGAGGGGGGCTTCAGGGGCTGCCTTCTCCTCTCTGAGGAGGTGATACTTGAGCAGGGACCTGGGTGAAGCTAGGGAGTGATTCATGTGTGTATCGCAAGGGGGAGCCCAGGCCTCCTGGCAATGAAATGCTCACGTACCCACCTGCGGGTTGGTTGGCCCTCATTTTCCTACTGTGTGTGGAATGCCCATGAGGTTGGCATAGCAGACAGCATCCAAGGTGACTCCCATGATCCCCACTTGCTGGTGTGTATGCGCTGGTGTACTCCCCTCTCCTGAATGTCGGCAGGACCCCTGACTTGTTCCAACCAATAGAACACAGCAAAGATGACGGGATACCACTGCCATTATTTTGTTATGTGACATGGCAGAGGCGATAGGATGTCACCCCGTGATTACATCACATCATATAAGAGTCTGTCTAGTGAGAGTCACTCTTGCCCTCCTGCTGCCCTAGAAAAAGCAAGCAGACATGCTGTGAGGGAGCCCATGTGGCAAGGAATGCAGTCCTGTAACCACACGGAATTCAATGGTGCCAATAACCTGAGTGCACGTGGGCATGGACTCCTCCCGGCTGAATCTTCAGATGAGAATGCAGTCCAGCCAGCACATTGATTGCGGCCTGGTGAGAACCTGAAGCAGAGAATCTGGATCTGCTAAGCCATGCCTGCACTCCTGACCCACAGAGTACGAGATAACGTGCTGTTTGAAGCTCCTGTGTTTGTGGTAATTTATTACGCAGCAGTAGATAACTAAGGCAGTTGGTATCCCAGGCACTGAACGTTTTCTTCTGCTCTGCAGTGAGGAAGCATGTCTGATGTCAGTTAATTAGGGTAGGGAGCAAAAGGCTCCAGTACTTACTACAACCCAGGGCTGCATTATGGCTTGCAGCAGCCTGAGCACTTTTGCCACTCTGGGCCTTCATTGAAAAAAAATTATGTTTTATGCCTACCTTTTTATAAAGATGAATATAATCCAGGCTGAGTTCATTCTTATATATTCATTACTATTTATTTTTCTCCTGATTAAAAAAAATAAAATGAGAACACTTTCACAGGCTCTTAAATGTATCTTGGGTATCCTCCAGCACATACCTATGATGCCTGATTTTTAAATCACTCCGGCTACAACCTCCGCAGCCTGTCAGTCACTTTGGAATTTTCAGTAGATTGAATGAGTAAATGAAGATAAGATAAGCACAGGGTGCATAAAGTAGAAAATGGGAAGGAGAGGAAGAAATGGAGAACATTCTGTCTCAATAAATATTTGCTAAAGGTCTCCTGTGGGCTAAATGCTGGAGCTACTGAGACCACAAGCATGGTGGCTCAGTGTTTGCCTTCTGGAATATTCTGTTCTAATAGCGGAAACGAGACAAGTACCTGGATGATGATAAATTAAGACAGAAGATGATAAGGGCCAAAGGAAGGAAAAGACAATGAACCATTCAGGAGAGGAGAAGATTCTGTGCCAGGAATTACTTGTTCAATTGCTTGTTGGTTGGTTCATTTGTTTTACAAGCATTCACTGAGTTATAGGTCATGCGTGAGAGATATAAATGTTTATAAAAATTGGTCCCTGCCTTTGAGAAACACATGAGCTAGTGTAGGAGACAAATTGTTTTAATACCACGTGGCCAGGGATATCATCAATGCATGTTCAACGAGGCTGCCTGCGTGCGAAACCTGGTCCTAGCGCACGGTTTCTCAGCCTTGGCACTGTTGACACTTTGGGCCAGATCATCCTTAGTTGTGGGGCTGTCCTGTGTATCGTAGGATGTTTAGCAGCATCCGTGGCTTCTACTCTCTAGATACCGATAGTATCCCCCTCCATCCCCCAGTGTGACGACCGAAAATGTTTCCAGACATTGCCAACTGTCCCCAGGGGGACAAATTTGTCCCTGGTTGAACCACTGCTTTAGAATTGACAGTGTGACCTAAGGTGAGCTATTTAATTTGTAGCTCTCTCAGTTTCCTAACCTATAAAGTAGGGACAAAATAGGACCTATATCATCGGCTTATAGCAAGGATTGTGTGCACAGCTCTTCGAATATCAGCTGGTACATAGTAAGTACTCAAGAAATGTACGTGGCAATTGGTGTCCTTTCAGAGCAGGGAAGGGCTCTGGCACGTGGTTTGCATTGGACGACAGCCTGCACTTGATGAAGATCTGAGTATATAATCCATGGGTTGAGGGGCTTTGGGATATAAGACACGTGCATGTTGACTGGGCGAGTGCGTGATGGTTATGGGGCGCCCTGAATACCAAAAGGAAGAAATCTGAGCTCTGAGTCTGGAGGTGACTGGGGTCTTGAACGTTTCTGAGCTGTATTTAGTGGGGAGTGAAGGTTTCTCAGGCATCTGTACAGGGAGGCCCTTCTGCCTCCATTGTGTCACCAGAGAGGGCATTTGCTAGTGGTTCCGTGCAAACCTAAACCACTCAGTGCCACCCCAGCTCCTTGCTGTGGCTCCCCAGCAAGTGGACCTGGAGTTCTTCTGCCAGGAATGGGATGCATCAAAGCACGGGGAGTCTGGTGCTACGCTTAGGAATCTCCATCCTCCTAGTCAGCAGGACTGAGGGAAAGGAGTGTTATTGTTTACAACAGAAAATCAGCCCTCGGGGATGTATCCTGTACTCAATTCTGCAGAAGAGAATGTTAACCCCTCACTTTCTGGGGGAAAAAATTGCTACTGAGTTTGTTTTTTTTCCCCCCAGAGTCATAATTATCCCCTCTACTGTCTAGTCTTTTTGTCCTGGTCAAGCTAACCTGCTTTCCATTCCCTCCATCACCACCCTAGTCCCAATTCATAGTTTTACACTTTTCTCGGTGACTCATCCAAGGCAAGTGGGCAACCTTTAGAAGCTAGAAAAGGCAAGGAAACAGATACCCCCCTGGAACCTCCATAAAGGACTCAGCTCTGCCGACACCTTGATTCTAGCCCTGCAAGACTCGCGTCAGACTTCTGACCTCCAAAATTGGAAGATAGAAAGTTTGTACCATTTTAAGCCACAAAGTTTGTTATAACTTCTTACAGCAACAGGAGGAAACTAATATACCACCCTTATATCACTGATGAGGCGACAGAGGTTTAGAGAAGTCCTGAGGTGGTTTGCTCGTGATCACACAGCAGGTGAGGGAGAATCTGAGACACAAATAAGTCTGACTCCAAAGTCCACGTTTGTCTTCAGACACCGGGCTGGAAGCAGTCTTTCTCAGACACAGCGGGGCACCCAGCTGACTATGGTCCTGTCCCATGTTACACCATCAAGTCTCTCAAATGTAAACAAACGTGAACAAACAGAAAACATTCAGATTTGAAAATCAACTCTCAAAGCTAGAGCTAGTTGCAGAAGGGGACTTGCATGTTTACCATTCTTAGTAGTTTATGGCCCATGAGCTCTTTCATTTGGGTGTGTTTAGAATGTGATCGAGGTTACGGCTTCAATCCCTGCATGGGCCAGTTATGTTTGCCCTGTGATACGGGGTCTGTCTGTGGCCCTGACTCCAGTTTGCCTCTAAATACAAGGACGCATGCAAATTGCCTAACATATCACAGGTGCTTAGCAAACGTGCATCCTTTCTCCATCCAGCAAATCTGCGTTTCGTAAGGAACGGATGAAGAGAGCCAATGAACAGGTAGGATCCATTCTCATTGCTGGAAAGGCAACTCAAATGATATGTTAATGATGGGCTGGGCTTTGGTGTTTCTTCCAGAACATATACTCCATGAGGGCAGGGATTTTTTTGCCATTTTTATTTCTCTGCTATATACTTAGTGCCTGGCCCTTGTATATTTTGAAAAAAACAAATGTGACTAGAGCTCTAGACTAAGAGTCTCATGGACATGGGTTCAAGTTCCAGTTCTGCCACTTGCTTGCCTTTGAGCAAATCTCTTCTCTAAATTTCTTCACTTGTGATGGGAAAAAAATGTTACCTTTCTGTGCATCTTCTGGGGCTTCAGGCCAGGTACATAGCTATTTCACTTAAAATTTTTTGTAATCATGATTTATGAGGTATTACTATGTGCTGAATATTATATTGGGTATAATGTAAGCATTAGCTCATTGATCTACTCAAAAGCCGTGAGGCTCAGGGAGGTGAAGTACCTCACCCAAGGTCACATACATAAAAGTGGCAGAGCTGTCTGACTCCAAAGCCTGGACTTTCTTCCGTTCCCCTAAAGTGTAAATTATTAAAGGGTAGAGAGACTTGCCTTATGTGTGGTCTTTAAGAGCATCCATGCATTTAATAGCACTTGATGGGGTCTCAAAAGGACATACCCCTAAACTTCATGTACAGCTCACCCATCCACATATTATTTATTAATCTATTATCACAGTCTGACTCTCCATACACAAACTCATTCTCTTAATTTTCTATACCCCAACTTCATTTTATATTCTGAGCCCACAGTCCTTCCTGGCTTCCTTCATGCTTTGCAGGTCATTTTGCAATTCTGGTGCCTTGAGCAGCACTGAGGAATTTGGGTAGGAGGTTTCTCATCTGGTCCCCTGTCAACTGTCCATATATGTTGCCTTTGAGCCATCCATGGTCTCTGTCCTCATAGACCACCCCGCTTCCTGCCACCTCCATGCCCAGATGGAGCTGTATGAGAGCCCATCCTCTTGCATATACCTCAGCTGGACCATAGCTCTTTCCTCTCCCACACTACTTATCCTCCCCAATCCCATAGGTCTTATCGAGAAGCAAGGGGCTGGTCCTCTTGGCTCTAGTGAACCCCATACAGACCCTCTCTCATACCTCCTTCCTTCTCTCCAGGGAATCCTCCTTTAGTCTGGGGGAAATCCTTTCCCTTCCAAGTTTCTTTGAGATTTTCTGCTTTACTTCTAAATCCACTAAGAGCTTAGGTCTTAGTAAAAACAAAACCAGGAAGATGTGGGCTACTGCCTTCTTGTTCTTTCCTATGTACCTTCTCTAAGGTAGTGGTCATGAGAAAGGGAAAATATATGATGATGGAGAAGGAAAAAACCTTCTTCGTCTGTCAGAAGGGGAAGAGGGACCTAGTTTAGATAGAATGGTCAGAAAAGGCCTGTCTTAGAAGATGATATTTAAGGTAATATTTATGGGATGAAAAGGAGCCAACACGGCAAGAGAGGGGTGAACAGGATTTTCCAGGCAGAGGGACAGCATGTGCGAAGGTCCTGAGGCAGGAAACACTTTGTAATATTCAAATAGCATTGGCAGCAGCATAAGACGAGACTGGAAGTATTACTATGATGCTACCTCAAATAACTGCTTTGGGATTAAGAAAAGACAGAAGTTGCAACCTCTTTAATGCTCTGGGAATTTAGGAGGGGTAAGTGGGTTTTGTGGTTGGATTATAAGTATCTCCGAACCTCAATATTCTATGATACAATGGTTCTTCTGTCATGTTCTCCCCAATGCAAAGAAATTAGGAGGAGCTGGCTTTAGGAGATGGTGAAAACATCATTCTAGAGTTCCTTTAGGGCTAAAACTCCTTGCTGGTGGTCTGTTTCTGGGGAAGCATCTTGCAACCCACTTTAAATCCCTTCATTGAGTCGTGACAACAAGGACCACTTCCCCTGCTTTCCTCTGCTTAGTTTGGAGGAGCCAGGACCAGTTTCTAGCAGTATAACCTCAAGTCATTACCTTTCATTCTTTCAGACACAATTTGGTGGAAAAATTTTTGCCTCCCTCTTTTAAACTCCCTGACTTCTTACCACCTCGAAAAAAGGCTTGGATTTCCATGGTTCTGTAGTTCTTTTAAGAGTTATAGTTTCATGTTCTCAATTTATAAGAGCTACAAAGACTAAAGCTCCAACTGGTTCTAGAATATTTTCTCATAATGTTGGCTATGTCATCAGACTGTACTTGTTCAGATCAAGGTTTAATTGAAGAGTCTGTAGAAGGCAATGGCTCTGCAGTCTCTGCTCTGAATTTTTCGAGGGCAGAGACAATGTGCCTGGCTTCTCTTCTTCCTGCCCACTGTCCTCAGGCAGCCTGGGGCAGTTAGATGAAGGACTCGTGTAACTGTTTAAAGGAGAAACTGTGTCTGAGACCTGGTTGGAGTCTGCAGTCCTGGCTGGAGGTTCATCAAACAAAGGCTTTCCTCATTCTTCCTCTATCTGACTCTCCCATGGGAGATGTGCCAGTCTGCTGTCCACTGGACATCATGGAAAACCTCTCTGACCTTGGCTGGGGAGGACCATTTCTTCTTGGTTTACTTTTCTTTCTTGCCTTTGCTTAAGCAGTAAAGTCTGCCAAGTGGCCGGTGCCACCTGCAGGGCTTCTCAATGTTATTTAAAGAACCAGACTCCTTTTCCATCACGGCGTATTAACTTCCTAAGTCTGGAAACATCCCCAGCTGCTTTCCTAGTAATCATCATGCACGTTTTCTGGAGTACGACATAAACTTCCAGGCAAGTGAGTCCCAAACAGTCACCCTCAAATGGGCATTTTTACAGAGCACTTGAAGGAGCATTGCATGGTCTGGTTGTAAGGAGGGCTCTTACTGGTTTGTGGTCTGGGCTTTCTTGGAACCACTTGCTGTATCTGTAACAGTGGCCCTGTCAGAGCCCTCAGCAAACACTCTTAGGGCACCTTCTAAGTGAAATTCAGAGGACATCCTGCTGCCATATAAACAGGCACATAAGTTACACATGGTGCCAAGTAAGTCAGTGTCACTTCTGGAAGTGAAAGAAAATGTAAATGATTATACTTGGTCACCAGGCATGAGCCAGGACTGTCTTGCACAAAGTGGGACATATGGTCCCCTTGCACAAGTCACCTGAATCCTTGTCAGCTACTCCTAAGTGTGATCTGCTTTTGCAGTTTCTGCACAGACATTCAGGGACAGGACATGTGGGTTCAAGTCCCGTCCCTACCTCACACCAGTTTATAGCCTCTGACATATCAATGAACCTTGCAAGCTCTGTATAAACTTTTCTCCTAGAGAAAAGTCTAGCAGTGTAGTGGATCCAAGAGGGGAGATGAAATTTACACTCCTAGTTGCCAGGAAATGGGGGAGTATAAACAATGAGTAAGAAATGGGCCATTCTAAACCAGTGGTTGTGTGTTGTGATATGGTGGTCTTAAGGCACTGGGGAACTGAGAGGAGAGACATCTATACCCAGCTGGGGAGAGAGTAGGAAAGGGGCAACGGGAAGAGAGGTGTTAAGGAAGGATTTCTGGATAGAAAGTGACCTATAAGACAAGCACTGAAGAATGACTAGGAGATTTTTAGGAAAAGCATCAGAGAAGGAAAAACAAAAGAGCGAGGCACACGGAAGGGGCAGGGTTGACAAAAGCCAAGCTGCAAAAGAGGATGGCAGGTCTGATGAACTGCCAGTAGTTCAGAATGCCCATGGCATTGAATGTGACATCGAGGAAGCTTCTAGAACATATGCGAGAAAATGCTGGAAAAGAGGCAAGCAGACACACATCCTGAAGGGCTTTGCATGCCTCCCAAGGAAGGCTTGGATTCCATCCTAAGGGTGACGGGGAGCTTTGGTACCTGTTCATGTGTGGCTCCCCCAACAGAAAACAGAAACTCCATGGTGGCAGAGACCTGCCATCTTGTTCGCCACAGTGTTCTGAGGAGCCCTGTGCCTGGTACACAGCAGGTGCTTGCTGTTGATACATGTGTGTCAGGAGAATGCGTAGATTGAAGGGGATTAAGCAGGGGGCTGAATACAACTTGTCCTTTAGAAATGTCACATAGATGCAGAGGGGAGAGTGAAAGTGAGAGGTGGGGACCCAGGGAATGAGAAATCAGGCAGCTGTTGCAGTCACCAAGAGCCAGCCTGGCAGGGGCTGGAGGGAACAGTCACCTTTTACCTTGTGGATCTGCTAGTGTGGGGGAGAAGCATGCGTCCTGTCCTATTCTGGAATTCATGCGTAAAGATCTGAGTGGTGATGGAGTTCCTCTGCCAAAGTGCCTTTCCTCCTCAGGAGCGTTGCGAACATGTTGTTCAATACGCTCTTTGCAAATCCGGGGCATCTTCTTCTTGAACAGGAGGCATGAAGAAATCTGGTTAGTTTTGTGGGATGCGTTTTTTGGAAATCCCAACACAAAGGACTACGGAGATGGATGAAACAGTGTGTCCTGAAATGCAGCACAGAAGGCGAAGTATGAGGAGTCATCCCCGAAGCAAGAAAACTGGAGCGATTAGGTCAAAACAGCACGTTTTCGAGGATGGCATAAAGGACAGCACAAAGCCGAGGACAGAGTCGCATCGTGGTTCCTGGTGTTCCCAGAGGGTCTGTCTTTCCATTATTTTATACTTTGGCCAAAGGCTCAGTAAGGAGAACGGCCCGCCCTATGTGAGGTACTAGACTGTGCAAAACTGTGTTCTCAGTTTTTCCCACTGAGATTAAACTTAGTACTTTCTAGATGGCTTTGTTAGGGTCTTGACTTACGGATGGTTGTAAAATCTTGTTTATTTATTCAGGAAAATTGACAGCAAGGCCAGTCTGAATTGCTGTAACAGCCTGAATTGGCTAATTGTTTAAATGACACACGTGGAACATTTGTTCATTAATGTTTCAGGTATTTATCGGGCATCTACTAAGTGAAAGCCTAAAGCTGGGCGCTGGGAATCAAGAGTAAATGAAATAGATGCAGCCTCTCTGCTCAGGAAGCTTAGAGTCTAGCGTGACAGATAAACAGTGATCACATGATCACCCAAATCAGTTTATAATTCAACCATGATCACTGCCGCGAGAGAACAGTTCAGGGAGCAGGGACACTGAATGGCGTTTGTGGGCGGGGACAATGTTCAGAGAAGGCAACTGCAGTGAAACGACATTTCAGCCGACACATACAGTGAATCCAGTACATAGGTAAGTTGAGGATGAACATTCAGGGTCCGGCCAAGCTTGTTTCCATGAATAGGTGAGATGTGGTGGGAGGCGCTGGTTTGTAAGCAAAGGGATCACAAAATGCTTACACACATGTCATCTTTAGCCAACTCAATTAGCACATCTTTACATTGTTGCTGTTCTTATAATTTTTCTTTGCTCAAGTTATATTACCAATTCCAGATTATTGACTGTGAATTAATGGTCTTTTAGTCATTAATGCAGCCATTTTGTATTGAACTCCTGATGACCTACCATATATCAGCCATAGGACCTGCTTAGGACTTGCAGAGATGAATAAAACATCCTCAGTGCCCTATAGAAGCTAATGTCCTAATCAGGGAGCTCTAATGTATAGAAGTGTTTCCCAGAACTTCAATCAGCTGAGCACCCCCTGAACACTATTCTCCAGAACTAGGAAGTAACAGTACAAATAATTATAATAAAAAATAAATGCTGCACAACTACCTCCCTAATTGGCTGTGCTACTTGTAGAAGACTTTCTAAGGCACGCTCTCCATTTGTTCAAAATGGAGATCAAAGGTGTGTGTATGCATATATATATCTGTATATACACACACGCACACACACAGACACACACACACACATACATACATATACATACAGGAGACCAATGCATTCCAAACTGAGACTGTCTCCTTGTTACTGTCAGGTCTGGAAGACGATTCTGCTTATAGAATAGCCCACACCCTTAAGAGTTGAAACTTCACCTGCTACATTCCGAATATCATACTATCTACCCAGAAGTATTTAAAGTAAGCTACAAAGGGACTTATGCAGAGGAGACAAGTAGCACGGTGTCTGTAGAGGGGAGGGTTTGTGTAAGGGGTAAATAAGGATGGAGAGCCATGTTAAAGCACGTTTAGATTTTGGTTGTGTTGAGAGAATGGGCTGTGGTGGTGGCCAGGAGGGGAGGTTGGGGAGGATAAAGAGTGCAATCCGTTCGTTGGTGGTTTTTAGCAGGCAAGTGACATAGTCCAAAGGAAAACTCCTATTCTTTCAGATTTGATGCTATGCCCCTTTGTTAAAGTCCAGCTCTCTCTTCCACACCATGAAGGTTGCATGACTAATGTGTCTGTTAGGGCTTTTTCGATGCAGGCAATAGGAACTAACCCTGGCTAACTTAATAGAATGGAACTTATTGGATGTATACAAGCCGTAGCTCACAGAATGGAAGGCAAAGCTGAAGAATGGGCCTTGGGAAGAGCAGAAACCATGGAAGCTGCGAGGACCCAGGAAGCAGGAACCAGTGGACGCTCAGGTGGTCCTCCCAGGATGTCACCATCAGGTGACACCAACTGTCACCTGATGGTGACACCTGACAGGGAATGCCTGTCACCTGACAGGTATTCCCAACTGTCTTCTGCCCTGGTATTCAGATGGCCAGAAGTGAGCTCTGAGTGGCCCACCTCCAGGTCAACAGAGGCCAGGGTATCTTGATCGAGAGTGATAGCAGGGCTTCTTGCCATGGGTGAGACAGTATATCTTCAATGGAAAATCAGAGTTCTGTTAGCAAATGGGCACCATCAACTGGTATCCACCTTAACGGGCCAGCAAACTTCGGCCAGACCAACAGCCAATTCAGTTCACTCTGCTACAGACACTCCTGAGATCTGGACAAGAGGGACCCCTGCTTGGGGTGTGTCAGAACCACCAAAATAAAGACCTTGTTTATTTGTTTGTTTTGGTTTTGTAAGGAAGCATTCTGGATGTCTGGTAAGCAAATGGGCCTTATGGGTAAGAGGTGGGAAAGCGGGATGGAGCTTCCAGAGAATGTGGAATTAAGAGCACAGGTGTATGGGGGGACGGGGAAGAATAGCCAAGCCTGGGAAATGAGGGAAAGTGTCAGTGCTTTAAGGTTGCCTGCCGCGAATCACCCAAACTGAGTTCCCCAGGTGACTGAGCTGGTTGTCCCCTTCTGCTTGGATGGTGTAGTTCGGAAAGTCCTACAGGTCTGGAAATCCTCAGGCAGCAGAGGGAAACCTGTACACTCTGCTCCCTGAGGAGCTTGTCCAGGTGAGTCCCTATCCCAGGTGCGGGCAGATCTCGTCACCCCCAGGAATCCTGGCTCCTGACTCAGCTTCCATCCTGCCCTGTGCTGGCCAAACCTTACCATCACTCAGGCTTGCCAGTGGCCCCTGAGGGGACAGACAGCATGACTCATTTAACCTCCAGGTCAAGAAGGTGGGTGTTGGGGAACAGGCTGGGGGCCCTGGGTGGACCTCGGTTGTAACTTTTAAATGTTCAGACGTGGCGGGCATAGGGATCCATTTGCGCCCTGTCCTGGGCTCTGCAGATCTTATGATGAGACCTACTGTGACAACAGAGCACTCTGAGTGGGATTTCATGCAATGCTGTGATGATATTGCAGAATTCTCATCGGGGCAACCATTCAGCGTCACTCTTTGCTTTGACAGCACAGTAAACCTCCTGAAGACACATGGGTGGCAAAGGGACAGTGGGTTTTGGAGGCGTTGTGCTGGGGTAGATGCTCGTTGGCATCATTTTGGCAGGTTCTGAAACCTTAGAACAGAAGGCATAAGGCTTTCATGTTCACACACACACACACACACACACACACACACACACACACACGCAGTGAGACCAGGAAAAGCAGACAGCATTTTAGGGTAAAGGAGGCTAATGCCTTTTGAAACAGGCACTGCCATAAAGATCGCTCGCCTTTGAAAGCTAAAAGCACGATTTGAATCTTTTGTTTTTCTTCTAAGTACACGTAAGCTACCGTTATTCTAAAATCCGGGCCAAATCAGAAATGCATTAAAAAACGAAAGCCCCCAAAGGAAAACTGCTTCAAATAGCACATAAAAGCCAATGTCTGATCTCCCAATTACTCCAGCAGCTTCCAGCCAGTACCTAATGCACACTGCTCTGGACTTGTGTAAGAGCTGGGCTTGGCATCTTCCTGGCAGTCTACAGCTCTGCTGCCAGCATGCTAGTGGCTTCTCTCAAAGTAGGAAGGGAACGGGCCATCGAATCCTCATTCCTGCTTCTGGGGAGATTGGGGGTCTTTTGCCCAAAGACAGTGGGATTTGCTTCAATTTCTAGGCAGGAGAACAGCTGTTAATTGATGGTTAGAACATGGTTTTGGTCCTTAACCATCAGAAAACCCTCCATTGCATAAGGGCTCTGAGCTGTGCTTCATCTGCCTTTAGTTGCAGCCCTCCACTTGCTTCTGATGCTGGAAGATGGTAGGACTGCCGGGCTGGTTTTTTTTTTTTTTTTGTGCGGTACACCGGCCTCTCACTGTTGTGGCCTCTCCCGTTGCGGAGCACAGCCTCCGGACGCGCAGGCTCAGCAGCCATGGCTCACGGGCCCAGCCGCTCCGCGGCATGTGGGATCTTCCCGGACCGGGGCACGAACCCGTGTCCCCTGCATCGGCAGGCGGACTCTCAACCACTGCGCCACCAGGGAAGCCCCGCCGGGCTGTTTGAGTGAATGTGGGTAATTGGTAGGTGGGAGTTTCTTACCCCTTTCCCTACAACCTTCTTACTAGTCAATGTGTTATAGAAAAGTAGATTTCAGACTGAATTCTGCTGCATGTACAAAGATGTGTAAGCAACCAGGCATAGAAACAATCGAGAACCTGGGTCTATAAGCTCACCCAGGTCCTTGCTTTCCGTCCTTATGTGTTCTAACAAGGACCTTGAGCAGAAGGAACAATAATTTTGACTCAGCTTAAATGTCACTTGCTCTGAAACACCTTCCTTGACTCTCCGCTTTCAAGTAGCTCCCCCCCCGCCCCCGGTTACTGGGTGACTAGCACATTTCACAGTTTTACTTCCTCCATATCACAGACCACTACTGAGTATCATTTATTTGCTCAGTTTTCCCCCTGCCTCTCCCCCCCTCCCCCAAGTAAGACCCATGACACCAGGACTTGCGGTCTTGTTTACTGTTGTAAACAGAGCCTGCCCCGTGCCTGGCCCACGGTAGCCCTGAGTACACGTCTGTTGAATGAATGAAAGAACTCTTTCATGTGCGTTCCTTTTGCTGATTTTACCATCTGGGTATGACATAGAGTGTGACACTTTTCCACATCTTTTGGGAAAAGAGGTGAGAGCTATTTCAGCTGCACCGCTGGGGAGATTAAAGCTCGCAAGTTACTTCATGATGTTTCCCACAGTTGGAAGAATAGAACTGTAGATCTCCTACCAGCTCTCCCCCAAACAATGAGGTCCACAAAACTCCAATCATCTGTCTGTGTTTGTGAACCTGCTAGACCGTAAGCTCCTCCAGAGTAAGGACTGAGGCTTATTTATCTCTGTATTTCTAGTGCCTGACCTGGTACCCGGTGCTTAGTGGGGGCTCTGTAAACATTTGTTAGGTAATATTGGCTTCTTCTGTCCTTCTGCCCCTGTGCCACCACGCTGCATCCTGTCTTCTGGGCTTGTCTCAGTATGTTTCCTGGACTCTTTTTTTGTCAACAGGAATCTCGCTCAAGCTTGCTAAGGAGTACATAAGGGGGGAGGGATGAATTGGTTCAAACCCTGAGAGCTCTGGAACAACCACAGTGAGACCAGGGCTCTCCCAATGTCATCAGGATTGGTTTTGCTTTATCTCCGCCTCTCTGCGTTAGACAGATCCACCCCATGCGGGGGTCCTCTTCCTCACAGCCAACAGACGCGCAGAGAGAGGAGTTTTCGTTCCCTAGTGTTGCAGGAAGACTATTGGAGATTGGCCTAACGCATCACACTCTTTCCTGACCAGTTATGGCTCCCTAGCACCTGGAATGTTCCAACTGACCAGGCTTGGATCACATGCCCACTTCTGGAGTTGGTGGTGGGGTGAAGCCCACTTTACAAACCGGCAAGAGAGCAAGGAAGGGATGGCATGTTCCGGAAGAAAAACTGAGATGCTATTTCCAAACATGTGGATGCAGGAGACCAAAAACCTGCAAGCGTCTTCTTGTCTACCAACCTCCTTCATCCTGAACTCTGTCTTAGAGACAAAGATATCCCTATCTCGTCTAATAAATTAATCTACATAGTCAACTTTTTGGAAGAAGTCACCCCTTCATTTACAAGTGAGCTTCAGTTTTATCATTGCTTCCTAGAGAGAGTGTTCTCACCTACGTTTCTAACCTTTGGTTTCCAAGCACCAATCAGGAAATGTACCAGGGGAGTTGTCTCAGAATCTGCTGGGCACTTTTAAAAACACAGATTCTCATAGAGATGAACTTATTTGCAAAGCAGAAACAGAGTCACAGATATAGAGAACAAACTTATGGTTAACAAACGTAAGGTTATGGGAAGAGAGGGTGGGATGAACTGGGAGATTGGGGCTGACATATATACACAACTATGTATAAAATAGATAACTAATGAGAACCTACTGTACAGCACGGGGAACTCTGCTCAGTGCTCTGTGGTGACCTAAATGGGAAGGAAATCAAAGAAGAGTGGATATATGTATCGTATGACTCATTCACTTTGCTATACAGCAGAAACTAACACAACATTGTAAAGCAACTATACTCCAATAAAAATTAATAAAAAAAAGAAAACTCAAAATAAAAAGAAACTAACGCCACATTGCAAAGCACCTATACTCCAATAAAAATTAACAAAAACAAAACAAAACAAAACAACCCCACAGATTCTCAGACCACACCCCAAAAGAGTTTATGGGAGTCTGTAGTTGGGTCAGGGATGTGCATTTGCAAAAATCTCATCAGAGGATTTGAACATGCAACCAGGTTAGGAAACCATTGGCTTAATCCGTTGGTGAATTTTTGTGGCTGAGTCGCGTGGAAGGGTGGTATCACGGCTGGCTGGTGGGAGAGAAACTTGGGGGTTTCACGGACTTCCACTGTCCTCTGTTATAGCTGCTGTTATAAATGCAGCTGTCTTTCTTCACCATAGGGAACAAGTCTTGCTCTGACCTTCTTCATCAAGGTTTTGTGTCTGATGAGAAATAGAAAAGTGAGGAGTTGCTGAGTTCTCAACCAAGGTCTTCCACTAATTGTCCACTAATGGTTTTCATTATTGACCCAGCAGCTGTTTTGGGTCAATAGGGCAGAATAGAACAGACTAAGTAGATCTGTAGCTGCATGAGATCATGCATCTTCCTCAGTTAAGTGTGGGGACAGACAGCTTGTGTCCCAGGCGTGTAAAGTGGAATAAATACGTGATGTTGGTAGAAGCGTTCCATGCTGAAAACTGCTCATTCTGTAATCACACCTCCTGAAACTACCTCTATTATCTCTTACAAGAGAGTGGTGAGAGGTCTTTGCATCTGGATTTCATGCACAGTGCCCTGGGACCTGGAAAGCTTTTACTCAAGCTATAGAAATAAGACCTGCTTACTTCCAAACTGATGTAATTACAAATATCAAGTCATATCTACTGTACAAATAAAACCAAATGATAGTGATGTTGTTTGGGGCTGTGTCTGTTACTTGGAAGATTTAGGGGGCTTTCGGAGAGGCTGCAGACCTAATTGCAATAGGGGAAACTTTGAAACCCTCATGGTTTCAGCCTAGCATACCTCATCTTTTTTTAATCTCTCACTTTTATTTCTGAAAAATGTTCCTTGGGGTTTCTGAAGGGCAGGAGCTGTTTAGGAGGAAGGAAGGAGAACCTTTTCAGGGTTTACTACAACTTCCTGTTTATTCCTTATCAACCGCAGACCAAAGCCATCCTTAAGAGAAAGCTGGGGAACGCTATAGAAGTTTCCATCTCCTGTTGCTCTTTTCATGGGGGATGAAGAAGGGACTGAGGAGGGAAGAGAGGTGCAAAATGCCAGTGAAGGGATTCGATTATTTTTTCTTTGCTTATTTTGAAACCTGAACAAAAGCTGTACCTCTTTGCTCATTGCAGAAACAGCCTTTATTCATAAGGAATTTCACAAATCATACAGAAAGGAAAAGCATTTGAATATACCCTAATCAGAAAGGTACCAGAAACTCAGTAGTGGTGAGGTATCAGTGTTTCATTGGCAGGGATAATTTGATGGCAGTGAAGGGGTGCAGAGTTAGTAAGGCAAGATGTTAGGATTTAACGATGAGGGTTAAAATGATGCCTCCTTCCCCAGCCCACTGTAAAAAGTCATTCCTATAGCTCTTTGGCTACTATTATTAATAATAGAAACAGTGTTTGATATTAGGCATCATAAATAATTGTGAACTCACCGTATGTATGCGCCTGTTCAAAAGGTCATACGTTTTTTTACACGTCTCGCTCACTTTTGAGGCCATGGGCCGTGCAGATTATTTTAACGCATTTGGTTAATAACACCGATGTGCTACTGAACCATGTTAGGTTCACCTAAACCATGAAAACAGCCATGGCCCATATCTTATCTAAGTGCTACAGATCCTCAGAGAGAGGTGTCACCATTCCATTGTACAGAGGAGGGGGACAGAAGAACAGAGAGGTGAGGCAATCTGCCCAGAATCTCACAGCCACTCAGAGGTTGAGTCAGGAGTCAAACCAGCGTCCACCTGACTGCAGCCTGTGGGAAATTTCTGTTTTCCTGTGGTGATTTTCATAGACATGAACCCCACCATGCAAGAGCCCCGGGCTTTCTTTTTCTTGCAGGGCCAGATTGAAGCCCACATGTACAATCGTATAATAGAAAAAGACGTCAGGCACAAGGCAGTCCTAGAAAAGGGACTCGGGACATAGAGTTTAATTGCAGAAGGCACTCTTACGTGCATTTAGAGGATCTCAGATGAGGCTAGACTGGGATCCACTCTCTGTTTTCAGAACTAGAAGTCAAGACTTCCCTGATGTCTGTGCTCCAGTCACCGTGCATTGGAGTTTGGGGGGATTGTTTGGCTGAAGGATCAGGGAGAAGTTGTGGGGCTTGGCACACTGGCATACTTTCTGGGCTTTGTCAGACCCCTGGATTCCAAGAGGGCCAAGGGGTGCTGCCATCAGGAGCTAACAGAAGTCTTTCTGTGAAAGATTTTATAAGATTCTGCAGACGTTTTGGGGTTCCTTGCCTTACCGAATTTACTCCTGCTAGGCAAAAGTCACTGCTCCTGAAGGCCATTTTCCCACTGGGTGGAAGGCACTGGCAGGAGCCTTTCCTAATCAAGGTTGGTTCTGAATGTACATAGTTACCCTTCTGCAGGTCAGGGCAGGATGGGCTAAAGCACAGCGAATGATGGGGGATTAACACAATGGAGGAGAAAGGAGACTCCCACCCAAGTCTCCTGTGATTAACTCTGCAAAGGAATGCAGCTAGAACCATGTGTGAGAGGAGAGAGAGAGGGACTGGTAATATTTTTAATACTTGCTGAAATCTGAGAAGCCAAGACAGCAAGTTCACAAAGACTGGGGACAGGAATGATTCAGTGTGTACATGTGAATAGAGCTGAAGGACTAAGCAGTGGCCACAAACTAGTGCGTGGGAATAAATATGTGCATGAGCTCTGTGGTCAGGAGCTAAGGACATTCGGAATCTTTACTATTTCATTTCATTTCATTTCATTACATCTTAATCTATTTATCTATCTATTTATTTATTTTGGCCAACCTTCCAAAAACAGAGCAAAACACTTCTGCTGGCCCACTCCAGCCTGCAGGCCTCTGATGTGTCGCAGATTACCTCACCCCTAACATTTGTGGGGCCCAGGACAATAGTACAAATAAAGATCCGTATACTCTGTCTAAATATTTAAAAGTTATCCATCAGGCTAACGAATTATTAAGTGCGAAACATGCCATCCTCCTACCTTGCAGATGCACCTACATACTGACCTGGAAGAGCCAGGTTCTAACATAGGATTCTGGACTCTGCTAAGGTCTGTGCTGGCTGGTGGCTACTTGGGGATGCAGGCTCCTGTCCCCAAGGCCTCCAGCTCCTGAGCTGCCAGGCCCTGGCCCTGGCTCTGTTCTGCCGCACGAGGAACCTCCGGCATAGCCCCTGGACATCCTAACCTGAACACCCAAAATCTGTCCGCATCCTCTGCAAACCACCACCCTTCACCATCCCTCAGTCTGGGGGTTGGGGTGCAGGCATTCTGAGTCAGTGATGTGATCCTCTCCTGGGAATCAACTTGGGGAAGAGTGTGCCCAGTCTTGGGAGGAAGCTCAGTGTCATTTGGCAGGACTTCTGATATCCTGGGCACTTGAAGGTCTGGACAGGTGGGGACTGCAGGCTCTGGGTGGGCACGTGCCCACATGCCCTGTGGACTCTGCCTGTGGGAGGGCTCAGCCGGGGAAGGACAAGATCAAGGTCCTCTATAGTGTGCAGCCCAGAGCAGGGCCCCTCTCCTCCAGTTCTAAGGGCAGAACTGGTCTCAAATGTCTTTGGGGCTTGTAGGCATCGATGAGATGTCTCGAAGAACCCCAACCGCATCTCGTAGCAGTGGACTGACATGTGGGGACTGCAGCTCCAGGCTAGTATCTGCTGCTAACTTCCTCTGTGTCTTTGGACACATTGCTTCTCTGTGTGTTACCGAATCCAAGCTCAGTCTGCTTGCCTCACGACAGGCCAATAATCGGGAGATGAGGTGTTGAGGCAAAGAATAGCAACTTTATTCAGAAAGCCAGGTGTCCAAGAAGCTGGCAGACTAATGTCCCAGAGTACCATCTTATAGGGGTCTGGATACCAGTTTCTTTCATAGAACAGAGAGGGAGAGAAGGTGAGAAAGTAAAGTAAAAAGGCCATAAGTCTTGCAAAACATCTCCTGGCTTGGCCAGCCTCAGCGAGGGGATGTATTAACTTCTTCTTTTCTGCAGCCATTCACTGGTGGGCAGGGTCAGGATATCTCCCTGTGAGCTGAACAGAGGCATTTTAGTTTAACATTCAGGCAGAGGGGCAGGTTTCCCCGAGGCAGGCCATTATGTATGATTATAATAACAAAAGAAACGAAAAGCAAAGGTTAAAGTAAAAGAAACAGATCCAACATGGAGTCAGATTTTGCTCTTCCCTGTTACGTGTGGGCCTCAATTTTCTCATCAGTGAAATGAAGGTATTGAACGAGGTGGTCTGAAATATGCTTTTCCACCCCCTGAGAAGAAACACTTCTGCTTTCATTTGCATCGACTCATGATAAACTTTGATTTTGTGCAGAAGTTAGGAGGGGAAGTAATTTTAAATCTGCTATTTCTCATTTGAGAGCGTTTCCTCGTGTTTTTGGTCACTAAGGGGAAAAAAACGTTGGGGTGGGGGAGATGCCAGGAATGAAAGAGTTGACTTACATTGCTAATTACTTGTGCTAAGTGGTTGTATAATAGGTAATTTGAATATAAATCCTTTCTCTTTTTAGTGTAACACTTAACCATGTGAATAACAAAAATCCTCAAATGCAGTCAGAGTTCATTTAAATGTTAATTTTAATTTTTATTTACCACTTGGCCTCCCTGTTGAAATATATATAAGTTAAAGCAACCACAGACTGGGTCCCTTCTGCTGCAGCTGGTGGAACTCACTCTTGTACTCATGGTTGTTTCCTGTAATTTATTTCTCCTGTGTATCACCTCTGTTGTGAGAGAGGAGAAAATGAATTTCTTTAGAAGTAGTATTAATCTACCTCTGCACACATCAAGGTACAGAAAATAAAACACCAGCAATACTCCTTGAGAATTTTGAAGCATTGCAGATAAAGGTTGGGAACTGAATATGAAGATGGTGGAAGGAATTTTGCACTTAAAAAATGATTTGGGTAAACCTTAACAAAAATAACCAAAGCTTTTGGACACAGGGAAGCTCAGAATGAAAATGGAAAGTTTCTTTACAAATGGTTGTTTTGCCCTTTCCCAGGGAGCAATTCTGTTGGAAAGTGACCCACCCAGGACAGATCTACACCAGGGCATCTCAGTCTTGGCATAAATGACATTTGGGCTGACTGGTTCTTTGCTGAGTGGCTGCCCTGTGCATTGTAGGATGTTTAACAGGTCTCTGGAGTCTACTTGCTAAACATCAGTAGTTCCATCTTTGGGGCTGAATTGTGCTCACCCAGATTCATATGTTAAAGTCTTAACCACTAGTATTGTCACCAATGACCCTTTCGAGTGGGGCGCCAACAAGAGTCCTCCTCACCGGTGTCACTAGCACCAATAAAATGAGACCTAGTTTGGTTCAGAAGCAAAGGAAAACATTATTCTTTAATCAAAGATTAGAGAAGTATGAGCTCTAAAGCACATGCTCTCCAGACAGGCGGTGAGTGGGGCTACTTTATGGGTTCTGGGCAGTGGGGAAGGGAGGGGGCAGAGTTCTTGCAGGGCGGGTGCAGCGGGGCTGCTCAGGGCTCCAGATCACAGTGCCTGGCGCAGCCTCTCTGCACACGACCTGCCACCGCCGTCTTGAATTGCAGTGTTGTGTGCAGGGCTTCTGCACCTGGCCTGCCGAGCTGAGGTGTCCACGCAGCCGTTTGGTGCTAGGAACTCTGGTCTGAAGGGCCAGGTACAAGGCCTCTGCCCGGGCACCCTACGAGAAGTGACACCAGACTAAGCACAAAGGAGACAAAATGTTAGACTTTATTACCCGGATTTGATTTTTATTCCCCAGGAATTCTTAATGAGCTTTGCCGGTGACACATTCCCTCCTCTGTCATTTGTCCTACTTATTCTCTGGGGGTGCTGAGGGGAGCTGAGGGCACAGGTCCATCTTCTGTAACTGTTTCCTCCTGAGCGTGGGCGTCGTCGTAACCCGGGCAAAGGAGCAGAAGTGCTCCCCAGCTGCCTTTAGAGCTGTGTGATGGTCACCAGGCCTGGGCCATTTCTCTAACCTTTTGGAGACAAGGCAAAAAATGAAGGGATCTCGGTCTTGCCTGTGGGCAAGTGTGCCCTGATGCTGAGGCTCACTGCCAGGGCCTGGATCTCCCTGGTCACGCTTTGTCGTTTTTCTGTCATTTTTCAGAAGAGAAACTTCAGGTCAGAAAGAGGTTCACACGAGTAGCCAGGGGTCTATTGCCCCAGGTTGTCTGGAGTCTGGGGCCCCCTTCACTAGAGTGTGGTGCACGCATGGGGCCACCCCCTGCATCTTCAGGGCAGAATGGGTGCTAGAGATCACAGACTGGGGGTCTGTTCCACTTAGGGGTGAGCTGGGCTTTCAGGCTGCCAGTGTTTCAGGTTTTTAGGTTCACCCAGGCTCCTGGCCAGAAAGGGTGGAGAGCCAGGTCTGCAGATGTGCGCATCCTTATTCTGTGAGGGCGTTCCTGGTTTCTCCTACCTGGAGGGCACACTTGAGCTGTTCCATTTCAAGGGGGCTAAGTTACCCCTTCTCTCCTAGGTGGGGAATGGATCTACCATACGTAAGTTCAAAGGCTTTTAACTTGAACTTATCCCTTGGGGATAACCACGTGTGGGGTAGGGCAGTGAGAAGCAACTTAACTCAATTTTGTTGAGTTCCCTGACATAGCTTGGCTAAGGCCCATTTCAAGGTCTGATGGGTTCTCTCTACTTTCTCCAATGATTGGGGTCTCCAGGCTGAGTGCAAGGTCCAGTTTAGGCCCAGGACGCATGCTATCCCCTTTGTCACTTGTGACACAAATGTTGGACCACTGTTGCTTTGCAGGGATCCTGGGAGCCCAAACCTGGGGATTACTTATTTGAGTAATGCCTTAGCCACTTCAGCGGCTCTTTCAGTTCTATCAGGGAATATTTCTTTCCACCCAGAAAATGTGTCTACCAACACCAAGAGATATCTGAAATTACCCGGTACCTGGCATGACGGTGAAATCAATCTGTCAGTCTTCTCCAGGGTGTGTCCTTCTGGTCTGAATAGGCCTTATCTGGGGGCCTCTGGAGGCATCTGGTGCTGGGATTGTTCATTGTGTAAATGGGGGCATGCCTTGACTATCCCACCGATTGTACTTTTCATGCCAGGAGTCACCATGACCTCAAGTAACCAATTAAATAGGACTTTCCTCCTGTAGTGAGTTCCTTGAGAAACCTCCCCGATGGCCTGACAAGCTGCATTTCAGGAAAAAAGTATCGCTCATGTTCATTAACTAGCCACCCATGGCCTCCCAGGTCTCTAGCAAAGCCCATTTGGGGGCTTTGTCTAATTCTTCCTTTGTGTCGATTGGGCAATAATTGGATGGATCTGGCCTTCAAGGTTTGAGGGGTAGTTGCCAAGTTACTGGTTCTAGGGCCACCCTTTTGGCAGTTGTGTCCACCTTATTCTTTCCCTTTGTTACCTCTGCACCCCCTTTTGGTGACTCCTACAGTGAAACACTGCCATCTCTTTTGGAAGCTGTACTGCTTCTAAGAGCTTCAGTATGCTTAAGCCATGTTTCACCCGTTTATTCTCCACAGTAAGCATACCTTTTTCCTCCCAAACAGTCCCGTGTGCATGTAGAATGGCATATGCATACCGGAAGTCTGTGTCAACACAGAAGATCGCCCCTTTCCTGAGCCAACTCAGGTGAGGGCTATCAGCTCCACCTTTGGGGCCAAAATCCTTGGGGGTAGGCTTCTTGCTTCTGTGACTTGGGTCTGGGAGGTTACTGTGTATCCCGCCAGCCGTTTTCCCGCATAAAACTGCTCCCTTCCATGGACCATTCTTCTTCAGCATTTGGGACAGGCTCCTTCCTAGGTTGGGGTGACTGGAATATATCGTGGTTTCTATACAATCATGCTCCAGGGGCCCTGTTTCTGTGGGTAGCATTTAATCTTCCTATGTAGTACAGCCTGGCCCCAATACCAGCTGGGAGATGGAGAAAGTTGGCCCGTCAGTGAGTCTCTACATCACAACACCATTTAACAATTGGACTGCTATACCAGAGACAAAGGAAATGGGATGAAATTCTCTATGTGCAGCTTTTTATGGCCTTATATCAGAACAAAGTTCTTCAAGAGGGAGGTGGGCACTCCTCCACTGAGGTAATATCAGTCCTTGACTCTCCCCTGAGGGCCTTCCTCATCTCCTCCCTCACCCCCTCCTATGTTCCCTCCATACCCCCTTCCTTCATATGTACTGATTTGGGCAACAGGCCCAAAGGGCCTCTCCACACCAGCCCCCTCTTCCAGAACCTAGTCCAGCTACTATGCAAAGCTGGACTAACTACGAGCCAGGGTCCAACAACCTACCAGGAAAAGTACTCCCTTTGAGGCAAGTCCCCGATGGAGAAGGAGGCCTCAAGCAGGTACATGTCCCATTTACCACTTGTGTAACTGGAAAGTCATAGTAAGGGGTTGAGGGAAGATCCGGAGGGGTTCCTGAATCTGATTAGGGGAACGTTTCAGACCCATGACGCCGCCTGGGCTGGCGTCCAGAGCCTCCTCAATGTACTCTTAATGGGGGAAGAAAAGGCCACAGTCTTTTCAAAAGCCTGAGAGGAAGCAGACAGAGAAAACAGAAACAACGCAGGTCATGCTATTTTCAGACCAGGGAATCAAGTGGTCCCAGATAATGAACACAACTGGGACCACTGAGACAATGGAGAAGCGGGTGGAAGACAGAGGCTGAGCCATTATAAAAATATGATCCTAAAGGGAATTCAGGCAGCAGGAAAGAAACTTGTCAGCTGGAACAAAATAAAGGAAATCAACCAGGAGCCAACAGAAAACGCTTTGGCATGCCTATAGCACCTCAGGAAATGCCTCTGAATCTATACCATCACTGACCCTGAGTCATTAGAAGGGGATGCAATCCTGAGGTCGTATTTCATTTTCCAAAGTGCCCCTGACATTAGGCATAAACTTCAGAAACTATAAATAGAACCAGATACCTCTACCTCTCACCTGGTCAAGTTTACATACTGGATGTTTAATAGCCAAGATGTGGAGGAGGAAAGGTCAGAGGATAAAAAAGCCCAGAGGCAAGCCCACCTACTGGCTGTTGTCCTCCAATGTCAACCTGTCAGTGGGGGAATCTAGACTAACCAACCCCCCACGGAGACTCTTAACTCCAGTGAGTGACCCACGGCCCCCACTGAGGGATAGCAAGCCAAGGAAACTAGGACCCAATCAGTGCGCCATATGCAAATAAGAGGGACACTAGAAGAGAGAATGCCCTCGCCGCCCCCGAAAGGGGGATAGAAATGCCAGATAACCAGCCACTGCCCTCAAAGGCAGATGGTCCAAATAGATGAAGAATGGTGGGGTCAGGGGGCTCCTAAGCTGGCACTGCAATTGACCCTCAAGGAGCCCCGAGTGACATTGGATGTGGGGGGGAAAGCCTGTCAAATTCTGAGTTGACACTGGTGCTACTTAACTCGGTTCTGAACAACAGATCAGGCAAACTCAGTCACAAGAGTTGTAAAATTATGGGGTATCAGGAAAGGGCCAAGAACGGGCATTTGTAGAGCCATTAGAATGTAAATTGGATGAACACACACTTACCCATTCCTTCTTGTATATTCCTGAATGCCCTACACCCCTGATAGGAAGAGATATGTTACATAAATTGGGAGCTACTAATCCACCTAATGGGAGACAGACTGGAGACTGTCATTCCCCTAGACAAAGGGCAGAAGATGAGAGTGTTAATGGATGAGGACAAACCTCCCTGGGGCAGAGCAAATCGACCTTTCCAGATGGCAGTGCCCGATGCTGCATCTGTGCACCTGGTCCACTGCCACCATCTTGAATTGAGGTGTTGGATGCAGCCCTTTTGCACATGGCCCGTGAGTGGAGGTGTCTTCACAGCCTTTTCGCACTGGGAACTCTGGTCTGAAGGGCCAGGTGCCAGGACTCTGCACACGGCACCCTGTGAGCAAGTGAAACTAGACTAAGTACAAAGGAAAAAAAAAGTTAGACTTTATTAGCCAGATTCTCTTTTTATTTCTTAGGAATTGTTAGTGGGCTTTGCTGGTGACAGTGTCACAGAATGTGACCTTATTTAGAAACAGGTTCTTTGCAGATGTGATTAGTTAAGATGGGGTCACTGGGGGTAAGCCCTAATCCAATATGACTGGTGTCCTATAAGAAGGGGAAATTTGGACACAGACAGGCTCACAGGGAGAACTCGTGAATGTGAAGGCAGAGATTAGGGTCATGCGTCTGCAAGCCAAGGAATGCCAAAGAGTACCAGCAAATCACTGGAAGCTAGGACACAGGCATGAAACAGATTCTCCCTCACAGCCCTCAGAAGCAACCAACCCTGTTGCTTGGTCCTGATTTTGGACTTCTAGCCTCCAGAACTATAAGACAATAAATTTCTATTGTTTAAGCCACCCAGCTTGTGGTACTTTGTTACACAGCCTCTGGTTGTGACAACCCCAAATGCCTCCAGACATTGCCAGATGTCCTCTGGGGGAACATCACCCCTGCTTGAGTTCTCCCTGGGGTATGTATTATCCAAGGTTGCTTTCACCCGTTTACAGCAGAGCTGAGTAGTTATGACAGAGACTGTGCGCCCGCAAAACCTAAACTATTTACCATCTGACCCTTTATGGAAAATGTTGGCTGACCCTCAGCTGAAACCATCCTGTGGCTCACCTGAAAGTTTGCTATGGGGATGGAGGTACACTGGGTTCAATCTGGGACCACAGAATTGGTCATGGAATTAAAGATGAAGGTGAGGTTGCTGGTATGCAGAGAAGGACAGTAGCTTGCCCTAGACAGAGCTGGCCAGCAGTGCATCTTGGACCAGAGTTCATCTAGGTGTCCTGACTTAAGAATCCTTGTTCTCAGCCCTTATTCTATTTCCTGCCTCTCACACTGCTGTTCCGCTCCATTGCCTGGGATGGACATCTTTTTTTGGACCAGTTGCCTCCTTGTACCAGTTTGTGATTGTAGGGAAGGTTCTCAGTTTAGCCTTTGTGTTACATGAAGCTTTAGGCCGTCCGCTCATGGACTTGGTTCTCTGTAGTTCCATGGTCCCAGGTGTTCTAATGGTTTGCTATTGTGACCATCCACAGAATGCAGAAATGCAGGTGGTGGGAGTCTTCTTTCCTAAAAATGCCCTCTGCAAGAAAAGCCTGTAAAGTCTGCCCTGGCTGTTAGTCTTGAGAAAGGTTTTACAGATACCTTTGGTATATGGGTGCAGCTAGAAGACTCACATGTTACTCAGAAGCTCTATCCTCAGCCTCATTTCCTGTCTCTCTCTGGCCCTCAGCCCCCTGATGACAGCAGCAGCAATTTAAAACTGTCCATTATTCTCCCATGACTGGTTTGCTTTTAAGATCTAGGAGGTCAACCCTGCCCTGCTTCCTTCAGGCTCTGAGGCGATACTGAAAACTGTGGGGAAGAAACAAAAGCAAAAACAGAAAAGCTAGTATAGATAATTGTTTGAGGTTGAATGTGTACCCCCAAAAGATATGTTGAAGTCTTAAATCCTCCACCCCCCGGTACCTATGAATGTGGCTTATTTGGAAATACAGTCTTTGAAGATGTACTCAAAGTTAAGATGAAGTTATGAAGTCACCTCTAGTCCAACATGAGAGGTGTCCTTATAAGAAGAGGAAAAGAGACACAGACAGACACACAGGGAGATGGCCATGTGAAGATGGAGGCAAAAACTGAAGTGATGCATCTATTGATACAAGCCAAGGAGCGCCAAGGATTCATGGCTGTCAGCAGCAGCACGGAGAGAGACATGGAACTGATTCTCTTTGTGTGCCCAGGAAGGAACCAACCCTGCTGACACTTTGATTTCAGATTTTTCGCTTCCAGAACTGCGAGAGAATAAATTTCTGTTGTTTTTAGCCACCCAGTCGTGGTACTTTTTTATGGCAGTACTAAAACAATGAATACAATTATTAAGGAAAACGTGTATTTTTGCATCTTATATTGTTCAGTGTGGCTTAGCAATCGAGTGCTTTGAGATCTGATACACTGTTGGCACTTACCAGCTCTTGTACCCTCTTGCAGCTCCCTGGACTTTTTCTTCCTAGCAGTTTTCACAACTTGTAATTATATATTTGTCTTTGTAGTTGTTTGCTTCTCCCACTAGATGTAAGCTCCGTTCATGGCAAACGACAGGTATTCAGTAAGTATTTGTTGAGAGACCTTGGACAAGTCATTTATCATTTCTGAACCTCAGTTTCCCAATCTGGAAAATAGAAATATTAGTGATACGTACTTCATTGATGATTGTGAGAATTAAGTGAAATACTATATATGCAGCATGAGGCATATCACGGTGCACGATAAATGCAGACCTGAGTATTTTCCACTTGACTCCTTTCCTGGAGCCTCCTTAAAGGCCTCAGTGGCACACAGTGCTTTGGGTACACATACCTGCTCTGAATCTTGGCTCAGCCCATAGCCAGGTTGTATAACTTGTTTCGACAACCCCAGGTAACGATTTGTCATTAAGAGCTACAGTTGAAATTTGACCTCCCCAGAGAAGTTTCCATGGTTTCTAAGACCTCATCACTAAACAGCCCTGAAGTTATAGAAAGAACCTTCCCTGAAATTACCATTAAGGCCATACTTGTCATCCTGGGAAAAGCTAATGGACAGAAACATATTGATGTGTTAACAGTTTGAGACTTTTCCCCTAAGAAAACCTTTTAGCTAGTGAGGGTTCATTACCTTAATTAAAAATTATCCAATGGATACATCTCTTTCCATCACTCTGTGGGCACATGCAGAGGTTTTTTTTTTTTTTTTTTTTTTCAGGAAATTAAATTTAAAAACTCATCCTTCTTCAAATAAATCCTTTGTTTGCTTTATTAAGCAGAAAAGCCTGCTGGACATTAGTTGCCAATTAAATGTGGGTGTTAATTAGAATGGCTATGTCCAAGCACTCCTCAGGATCAGTCTGCCACTTGGGGTCCCATTGTTGAAGATGGTCCTGAATTGCAAAACATTATCATGACATGACCACTTGGTACCTCCCTGAGACACAAGAAAGTAGACTTAAGATTAAGTCTGCTATATAAATATTGCACAGCTCTTTTTTTTCCCCCAAATGGTGAGACACGTTCTTCGTATGATTTAAACTAGGGTCATGCCGGCTGGAGGGGTGGGATAGGGAGGGTGGGAGGGAGAGAGATGCAAGAGAAGAGATATGGGAACATATGTATATATATAACTGATTCATTTTGTTGTAAAGCAGAAACTAACACACCATTGTAAAGCAATTATACTCCAATAAAGATGTTAAAAATAAATAAATAAATAAATAAACTAGGGTCATGGCCCATGGGTCAGATCCTGTCCTCTATTTATTTTTGTGTGATGCATGAGATAAGAACAGTTTTACATTTTTAGATGGTCAAATATAATCAAAAGGATAATAATATTTCATGGCACATGAAAATTTTATGAAATTGAAATTTCAGTGTTCTTTTTTTAATTGAAGTATAGTTTGATTTACAATGTTGTGTTAGTCTCAGGTGTACAGCCAAGTGATTCAGTTATATATATATAGAACATATATACATTCTTTTTTGAGATTCTTTTCCATTATAGGTTATTACAAGATATTGTCTATAGTTCCCTGTGCTATACAGTGGGTCCTTGTTGTTTATCTATTTTATATATAGTAGTGTGTATCTGTTCATCCCAAACTCCTAATTTATCCCTCCCCACCCCCTTTCCCCTTTGGTCACCATTAGTTTGTTTTCTATGTCTGTGGGTCTGTTTCTGTTTTGTAAATAAGTTCATTTGTATCATATTTTAGATTCCACATATAAATGATGTCATGTGCTATCTGTCTTTCTCTGATTTACTTCACTTAGTATGATAATCCCTAGGTCCATTTCAGGGTTCATTTTTTATTTTTTAAATTTTTTTTAAACTTTTTTTTATTAATTTATTTTTGGCTGCATTGGGTCTTCATTGCTGCATGTGGGCTTTTTCTAGTTGCGGTGAGGGGGGCTACTCTTCGTTGCGGTGCACGGGCTTCTCATTGCGGTGGCTTCTCTTGTTGCAGAGCATGGGCTCTAGGCGCGCGGGCTTCAGTAGTTGTGGCACATGGGCTCAGCAGTTGTGGCTTATGGGCTCTAGAGTGCAGGCTCAGTAGTTGTGGCACACAGGCTTAGTTGCTCCGCAGCATGTGGGATCTTTCCGGACCAGGGTTCGAACCCGTGTCCCCTGCATTGGCAGATGGATTCTTAACCACTGTGCCACCAGGGAAATCCCCATCTCAGTGTTCTTGAATAAAGTTTTATTGGTACACAGACATAACCATTCATTTACTTGTTGTCTATGGCCATCCCTGATTTAAATAATCACTGTGACACTGAAGCTTGACTTGAGGACACACACACACACACACATACACACACATGCACAGTCTGTCCCTTCTCCCAGCATCTCTCCAATAGGGCTGCCTTGACACCAAGCATTCCCTGGCACGTTTATCCCTTGGAGTCTGATGAGGTATCATCAAGAATGTAAACCCATCTGTGGTCTTGTGAGCAGTGAGCTCTATACATTGAAGCTGCTGCTCAAGGTAAAGCTCACTGCTCAAGGTGTTCTGGGAATCAACTTCTACCTCTTAGAGATGTGTTAACTCTCACAGTCTCTTCTCACATGCCGTCATCCTGGAGGAGGAGAAAACCAGCATTGCCTCCAGGCGGCCCAGGAAAGGGGACATGAGAATCTGGAAGGCAAGACATGCTGGCTATGGGGAAATGAGAGTGAACACCCCTCCTTGTTGTCCTACGAGAAGGGCCAGATCTGCCTTCTTACACAACTGTCCTGAGACCCAAGTCAACCCTTGACTGCATCCCATGGAGAGTTAATGGTGTGTGCTGCCAACGGTGCGGGGGAGGGCGGGAAACAAAATTGCAGTGAGTCCACGGTAACTGAATCTTAGGGCCAACTCCAAGCAACCTGGGAAGCAGGTGATGTGTGTTTTTGCTAAACCCCCATACCCTGGAGCTGCTCATCCTAAGCACCCTGCTTCTTCTTGTGCTTCCCTGGCTGACCTGAGGTTCCTGCCACCTTTAAAGACACCGAAGGTCTCCCCAGGGGACCAGACCAGATCACCCTCACCCTTCAGTGGCCTCCTGCTGCTCCTAAGCCACCCAGGATCTCTGTGTCTTTGTTTTCATGCATATAGAATTTTCTCGTAGGTTATCAATTTGTCATAGCCATATGACAATAAAACATCGGTGGATAGGTGATAGATACATTTTAGTATAAAACAAATGTGGAAAGCAATATACTTGAGACATTAGGTGAGTGTGCTCTGGAATCAGCCACCTAGAATCAAATTCTAGCTCTGTTATCTGCCAGCTGTAAGTCTTTGGCAAGTTCACCATCTCTCAGAAACTCAGTTGTCTTTTCTTAAAAATGGGATGATGAACGTTTGATAGAATGGCTTTGAAGAATAAGCGATTTTGAGTAACTTCCTAGCACAGTGTCCAGCTCAGAGTTAGTGTAAGTAAGTGGGACATGATACTAGTGCTATTGTACTTTCAGGTAACTCTGAATTTTTCTATGAATTTGACCTGGAGCGTGAAGCATCTGAGCGACTTAGACCTGGGTAGGTTACAGGAGCCAACTCTGCCCTTCCCTGGAAATACATGCATGTGTAAACATACACACAAATTGGTCTCTAGCTTTAAAGACCTTCCTCCGAGCCCAGTGTGATTGAAATGGCAGCTTTATTTATTTATTTAATGCATGGTCTCACAGCATTGCTGGGGACTGACGTTGACCCAGATGTCGTTTTTAGCCTTGTTTTTCTTTTTCCTTTATCTTCATGAAATCAAGCAGTCCTCCCACACTTTCTTTCACTTAGCAAATATATATCAGTCACTCACTGTGTGTCAGATTATACTAGGACCCGTCAGCAAAACAGACAAGGTCTGTTCCACAGTCCAGTTGGAAGCAGACAGGCATTAATCAAATCATCACACACAGATTTACATTTTTAAAGACCCATCTGGCTGCAATGAGGAGTTTGGTAGAAGGAGTTTGGTTTGATGGAATCAGGGAGACCCATGAGGAGGCTAACAGCCCCTTGGGAACCAGATGATGGTGGATCAGACAGGAGGTGTGCTGTAGGATGGAAGGAAGTGGACGTGTTAAGGAATGATCAGAAGGTAAAATCAAGACGACCGGGTCAGGGATTGGGTATGGAGATGGAGGTGGTCAGGAATGACCCTCTGGCTTCTAGCTGTGGCCCTGCAAGGAGAGAACTCCGGAAGAAGGCCAGGTTGTGAGCAGAAGACATGCATTCCATTTGGATACCCGGGTGGGGTGCCAGTCAGATGTTAGCTATATGGGCCTCAGAGGAATTCTCCCTGCTGTTTGGCATGTTCAACCTGACCACTTACAGTGGAAAAATGCATCCCTAAATCTCCTGCCCACATATGTGCACACGTGCACAGGTTACGCTTGTCCTTCAGATAAACATCATGGAAAAAAAGCAATCATTGCCTGCTCTGTGGTAGCACATGATATTGGGATCGGCCGTCACAGAGCAAGTACATTTGATCCCTACAAGAAAGGAAAGTTTTCCTGGAATCTCTGAATCTCTGAGGTGTCTTCTTAGCCTCTGAGGTGATCCCTGGGTTCTTTGATTCAAAGATTCTGAATACTTCCACTGCACTATTATTCCCTGAGCAAAACAGTCACACGGAGAATGCCCTCGAGTTTGCTGTCATGTCAGAATAAGCCCGTTCATTTCTGAGAACCACAGTGGTTCATATCTACTAAGTTATTTTGCTCTCACTCTAATTAGGCAATTCTTAGCAGATTGGACTGTGATTTTTTGGTTCACTTTTATTGAGGTAATAATTTACATACAATAAATCAATCAGTTTTAAGTGAGTTTTAACAATGTATATAGTCTTGCAACCACCAGCACACTGGTGATATAGAACACTCCATCACCCCAGTGAGTTTTCTCAGGCCCCTTTACAGTCAACCCCTTCTCACCAGTCCCTGATCACTGGCAGCCCTTGGCCTGCTTCTTATTCCTATAGTTTTGCCTCTTCTAGAATTTTATATCATTGAAATCACTCCATAAGTAACGTTTTCAGTCTCACTTCTTTCATTCAACATAGTGCTTTAGAGAGTCATCCATGTTGTTGCATGAATCAGTAGTCTGTTCCTTTTTGTTGCTAAGTAACATTCCATTGTCTGGTTATATCACAATTCACAACTGATGGGCATTTGGGTTCTTTCCGGTTTTAGGCAATTATGATTAAAGCTGCTATTGATGCTCACATACAAGTCTTTATGTGGAACTTCATTTCTCTGTAATAAATATCTAGGGGTGAAATTACTGACTCATAAGGTAAGTTTGTATAACTTTAGAAGAAACTCTCAAACTATTTTCCAAAGGAGTTATAACACTTTATATTCTCTCTCAGCAAAAAATGAAGATTTCAGTTTTTCCACATCTTCTCCAATACTTTTTATTTATGGTCATTCCGCAGGGTATGAAGTAGCATCTCACAGTGGCTTTAATTTGCATTTTCCTTGTGATTATTTAGGTTGAACATATTTTCATGTTCTTATTTGCCATCTTCTATATACTTTGGTGAAGTGTCTGTCCAGATCTTTTAACTATTTAAAATTTTTATTTACTTACTTTTTTAAAACCGTAAAATTGAATTTTAAGAGGTCTTCATACATTCTAGATACAAATTCTTTACCAAATATGTTTTGTAAATATTTTCTCCCAGTCTGTGGCTTGCTTTTTCATTTTCTTACTGTTGTCATTTTTTAGGTTTTATCTATTTATTAATTTTTTTTAAGTTTAAACTGTGGTAAAATACACATTATGTAAAATTTACTCTCTTAACCATTTTTTTTTCAAAATTCCACAAAGAAAATTATTCATAAGTCAATTCAGGCATTCATTCATTCATTCATTTTTTTTTTTTCAATCCTGGCTCTTTTATTCACTTTTCTTTTTCACACACACACACACTGTATTTTATTTTTACAAGAGATAAATAAACTGACAACAAGCATTGTAAATGGATGACCACAACAATGATTGCAATTACCAAACACGAAACACACTGATACTATGTCATAATATTGACATTCAGTCCAGTAATCCTCCACTGTAACAGCTCCCTTACTTTCCAGTGAAACTTGATTTGTGTCTTTTTTGCCTCTGAGTCCTTGTGGGAATTTTTTTTTTTATTCATACAGAAAGTCACAAAAATTATAATCATCCTCATCAGTTCACTCAGTCCCATGTAATTAATTTTTTTTCATCTTGATCTTTTGTTAGCACTTTTATGAATTCATCAGTTTTCCATTAGCGTTCTGAAAATGCTTAGTCATTCAGTTCAGCACTATAGTCAATTACCAGAAACCTGTACTTGTCAGAGTCTTTTCCATGAATTCCGTGAAGATGAAACCCTTTTATAGGAACATTTTTGTGAAAGCATCAGAGTACACCCAGTACTGCCTGTAAATGACAAAAGATTTTAAAATTACCATGGTTAAAGATTTGATGAAAGTTCATAATGCAATCGACAAGGAAATTTAGTTATTTCTGAGATATATATTTTAAAGTAATAACTAGAATTATGACTTATAACATTATACCAGAAAATATACGACTTTTAGAAATTTCGTGTAATGTCTGAAACATTTATATTAACGTATTTCCATACAAATAACCCAAAGAAAGTTTAGTATTAGTTGTTTTCTTTGTTTGTTTGTTTGTTTTTTTATACAGAAGGTTCTTATTAGGCATCAATTTTATACACATCAATGTATACATGTCAATCCCAATTGCCCAATTCAGCACACCACCATCCCCACACCCCTGCGGCTTTCCCCCCTTGGTGTCCATACGTTTGTTCTCCACATCCATGTCTCAACTTCTGCCCTGCCATCTGGTTCATCTGTACCATTTTTCTAGGTTCCACATACATGCGTTAATATACGATATTTGTTTCTCTCTTTCTGACTTATTTCACTCTGTATGACAGTCTCTAGGTTCATCCACGTCTCAACAAATGACTCAATTTCGTTCTTTTTAATGGCTGAGTAATATTCCATTGTATATATGTACCACAACTTCTTTATCCATTCGTCTGTCGATGGGCATTTAGGTTGCTTCCATGACCTGGATATTGTAAATAGTGCTGCAATGAACATTGGGGTGCAAGTGTCTTTTTGAATTACGATTTTCTCTGGGTATATGCCCAGTAGTGGGATTGCTGGATCATATGGTAATTCTGTTTTTAGTTTTTTAAGGAACCTCCGTACTGTTCTCCATAGTGGCTGTATCAATTTACATTCCCACCAACACTGCAAGAGTGTTCCCTTTTCTCTACACCCTCTCCAACATTTGTTGTTTGTAGATTTTCTCATGATGCCCGTTCTAACTGGTGTGAGGTGATATGTCACTGTAGTTTTGATTTGCATTTCTCTGATAATTAGTGATGTTGAGCAGCTTTTCATGTGCTTCTTGGCCATCTGTATGTCTTCTTTGGAGAAATGTCTATTTAGGTCTTCTGTCCATTTTTGGATTGGTTTGTTTGTTTCTTTAATATTGAGTTGCATGAGCTGTTTATATATTTTGGAGATTAATCCTTTGTCCGTTGATTCATTTGCGAATATTATCTCCCATTCTGAGGATTTTCTTTTCGTCTTCCTTATGGTTTCCTTTGCTGTGAAAAGCTTTGAAGTTTCATTCAGACCCATTTGTTTATTTTTGTTTTTATTTCCATTACTCTAGGAGGTGGATCAAAAAAGATCTTGCTGTGATTTATGTCAAAGAGTGCTCTTCCTATGTTTTCCTCTAAGAGTTTTATAGTGTCCGGTCTTACATTTAGGTCTCGAATCCATTTTGAGTTTATTATTGTGTATGGTGTTAGGGAGTGTTCTAATTTCATTCTTTTACATGTAGCTGTCCAGTTTTCCCAGCACCACTTATTGAAGAGACTGTCTTTTCTCCATTGTATATCTTTGCCTCTTTGGTCATAGATTAGTTGACCATAGGTGCGTGGGTTTACCTCTGGGCTTTCTATCTTGTTCCATTGATCTATGTTTCTGTTTTTGTGCCAGTACCATATTGTCTTGATTACTGTAGCTTTGTAGTATAGTCTGAAGTCAGGGAGTCTGATTCCTCCAGCTCTGTTTTTTTCCCTCAAGAGTGCTTTGGCTATTCGGGGTCTTTTGTGTCTCCATACAAATTTTAAGATGATTTGTTCTAGTTCCGTAAGAAATGCCATTGGTAATTTGATACAGATTGTACTGAATTTGTAGATTGCTTTGGGAAGTATAGTCATTTTCACAATATTGATTTTTCCAATCCAAGAACATGGTATATCTCTCCATCTGTTGGTTTCATCTTTAATTTCTTTCATCAGTGTCTTATAGATTTCTGCATTCAGGTCTTTTGTTTCACTAGGTAGGTTTATTCCTAGGTATTTTATTCTTTTGTTGCAATGAGAAATGGGAGTGTTTCCATAATTTCTCTTTCAGATTTTTCATAATTAGTCTATAGGAATGCAAGAAATTTCTGTGCATTAATTTTGTATCCTGCAACTTTACCAAATTCATTGATTAGCTCTAGTAGTTTTCTGGTGGCATTTTTAGGATTCTCTATGTATAGTATCCTGTCACCTGCAAACAGTGAGAGTTTTACTTGTTCTTTTCCAATTTGTATTCCTTTTATTTCTTTTTCTTCTCTGATTGCTGTGGCTAGGACTTCCAGAAGTATGTTGACTAATAGTGATGAGAGTGGACATCCTTGTCTCATTCCTGATCTTAGAGGAAATGCTTTCAGTTTTTCACCATTGAGAATGATGTTTGCTGTGAGTTTGTCATATATGACCTTTATTATGTTGAGGTAGTTTCCCTCTATGCCCACTTTCTGGAGAGTTTGTATCATAAATGGGTGTTGAATTTTGTCAAAAGCTTTTTCTGCATCTACTGAGATGATCATATGGTTTTTCTCCTTCAATTTGATAATATGGTGTATCACATTGATTGATTTGCATATATTGAAGGATCCTTGCCTCCCTGGGATAAATCCCACTTGATCATGGTGTATGATCCTTTAAATGTGTTGTTGGATTGTGTTTGCTAGTATTTTGTTAAGGATTTTTGCATCTATATTCATCAGTGATGTTGGTCTGTAATTTTCTTTTTTTGTAATATCTTTCTCTGGTTTTGGTATCAGGGTGATGGTGGCCTCATAGAATGAGTTTGGGAGTGTTCCTTCCTCTGCAATTGTTTGGAAGAGTTTGAGAAGGATCGGTGTTAGCTCTTCTCTAAATGTTTGATAGAATTCACCTGTGAAGCCATCTGGTGCTGGACTTTTCTTTGTTGGAAGATTTTTAATCACAGTTTCAATTTCTTTACTTGTGATTGGTCTGTTCATATTTTCTGTTTTTTCCTGGTTCAGTCTTGGAAGGTTATACCTTTCTAAGAATTTGTCCATTTCTTCCAGATTGTCCATTTTATTGGCATAGAGTCGCTTGCAGTAGTCTCTTAGGATGCTTTGTATTTCTGCGGTGTCTGTTGCAACTTCTCCCTCTTCATTTCTAATTTAATTGATTTGAGTCCTCTCCCTCTTTCTCTTGATGAGTCTGGCTAATGGTTTATCAATTTTGTCTATCTTCTCAAAGAACTAGCTTTTAGTTTTATTGATCTTTGCTATTGTTTTCTTTGTTTCTATTTCATTTATTTCTGCTCTGATCTTTATGATTTCTTTCCTTCTGCTAAATTTGGGTTTTGTTTATTCTTCTTTCTCTAGTTCCTTTAGGTGTAAGGTTAGATTTTTTACTTGAGATTTTTCTTGTTTCTTGAGGTAGGCTTGCATAGCTATAAACTTCCCTCTTAGAACTGCTTCTGCTGCATCCCATAGGTTTTGGATCATCATGTTTTCATTGTCATTTGTCTCTAGATATTTTTGATTTCCTCTGATTTCTTCAGCGATGTCTTGGTTGTTTAGTAACATATTGCTTAGCCTCCATGTGTTTGTGTTTTTTACAGTTTTTTCTCTGTAATTGATTTCATAGTGTTGTGGCCAGAAAAGATGCTTGATATGATTTCAGTTTTCTTAAGTTTACTGAGGCTTGATTTGTGACCCAAGATGTGATCTATCCTGGAGAATGTTCCATGTGCACTTGAGAAGAAATTGTAATCTGCTGTTTTTGGATGGAATGTCCTATAAATATCAATTAAATATATCTGGTCTATTGTGTCATTTAAAGCTTCTGTTTCCTTATTTATTTTCATTTTGGATGATCTGTCCGTAGGTGTAAGTGAGAAGTTAAAGTCCCCCACTATTATTGTTACTGTCAATTTCCTCTTTTATAGCTGTTAGCGGTTGCCTTATGTATTGAGATGCTCCTATGTTGGGTGCATATATATTTATAATTGTTATATCTTCTTCTTGGATTGATCCCTTGATCATTATGTAGTGTCCTTCCTTGTCTCTTGTAACATTCTTTATTTTAAAGTCTATTTTATCTGATATGAGTATAGCTACTCCAGCTTTCTTTTGATTTCCATTTGCATGGAATATCTTTTCCCATCCCCTCACTTTTGGTCTGTATGTGTCCCTAGGTCTGAAGTGGGTCTCTTGTAGACAGCATATATATGGGTCTTGTTTTTGTATCCATTCAGCAAGCCTGTGTCTTTTGGTTGGAGTATTTAATCCATTCACGTTTAAGGTAATTATCAATATGTATGTTCCTATGACCAATTTCTTAATTGTTTTGGGTTTGTTTTTGTAGATCCTTTTCTTCTCTTGTGTTCCTCACTTAGAGAAGTTCCTTTAGCATTTGTTGTAGAGCTGGTATAGAGCTGGTTTCGTGGTGCTGAATTCTCTTAGCTTTTGTATGTCTGTAAAGCTTTTGATTTCTCCATCGAATCTGAATGAGATCCTTGCCAGGTAGAGTAATCTTGGTTGTAGGTTCTTCCCTTTCATCACTTTAAATATATCATGCCACTCCCTTCTGGCTTGTAGAGTTTCTGCTGAGAAATCAGCTGTTAACCTTATGGGAGTTCCCTTGTATGTTATTTTTCATTTTTCTCTTGCTGCTTTCAATAATTTTTCTTTGTCTTTAATTTTTGCCAATTTGATTACTATGTGTCTCGGCGTGTTTCTCCTTGGGTTTATCCTGTATGGGACTCTCTGTGCTTCCTGGACTTGGGTGGCTATTTCCTTTCCCATGTTAGGGAAGTTTTCGACTCTAATCTCTTCAAATATTTTCTCTGGTCATTTCTCTCTGTCTTCTCCTTCTGGGACCCGTATAATGCAAGTGTTGTTGCTTTTAATGTTGTCCCAGAGGTCTCTTAGGCTGTCTTCATTTCTTTTCATTCTTTTTTCTTTATTCTGTTCCACAGCAGTGAATTCTACCATTCTGTCTTCCAGGTCACTTATCCATTCTTCTGCCTCAGTTATTCTGCTATTGATTCCTTCTAGTGTAGTTTTCATTTCAGTTACTGTATTGTTCATCTCTGTTTGTTTGTTCTTTAATTCTTTTAGCTCTTTGTTAAACATTTCTTTCATCTTCTCGATCTTTGCCTCCATTGTTTTTCTGAGGTCCAGGATCATCTTCACTATCATTATTCTGAATTCTTTTTCTGGAAGGTTGCCTATCTCCACTTCATATAGTTGTTTTTCTGGGGTTTTATCTTGTTCCTTCATCTGGTACATAGCCCTCTGCCTTTTCATCTTGTCTGTCTTTCTGTGAATGTGGTTTTTGTTCCACAGGCTGCAGGATTATAGTTCTTCTTGCTTCTGCTCTCTGCCCTCTAGTGGATGAGGCTATCTAAGAGGCTTAATGTGAGGGACTGATGGTGGGTAGAGCTGACTGTTGCTCTGGTGGGCAGAGCTCAGTAAAACTTTAATCCACTTGACTGTTGATAGGTGGGGCTGTTTTCCTTCCCTGTTGGTTGTTTGGCCTGAGGCAACCCAACACTGAAATCTACCCGGACTCTTTGTGGGGCTAATGGCAGACTCTGGGAGGGCTCACGCCAAGGAGTACTTCCCAGAACTTCTGCTGCCAGTGTCCTTGTCCCCACGGTGAGCCTCAGCCACCACCTGCCTCTGCAGGAGACCCTCCAACACTAGCAGGTAGGTCTGATTCAGTCTCCCTTGGGGTCACTGCTCCTTTCTCTGAGTCCCGATGCGCACACTACTTTGTGTGTGCCCTCCAAGAGTGGAGTCTTTGTTTTCCCCAGTCCTGTTGAAGTCCTGCAATCAATTCCCACTAGGCTTCAAAGTCTGATTCTCTAGGAATTTCTCCTCCTGTTGCCGGACCCTCAGGTTGGGAAGCCTGACGTGGGGCTCAGAAACTTCACTCTAGTGGGTGGGCTTCTGTGGTACAAGTGTTCTCCATTCTTTCAGTCACCCCCCCAGCAGTTATGGGATTTAATTTTACTGTGATTGCGCCCCTCCTACCATCTCATTGTGGCTTCTCCTTTGTCTTTGGATGTGGGGTATCTTTTTTGGTGAGTTCCATTGTCTTCCTGTTGATGATTGTCCAGCAGCTAGTTGTGATTCTGGTGTTCTCGTAAGAGGGAGTGAGAACACATCCTTCTACTCCACCATCTTGGTTCCTCTCCCTCTCTTAACCATTTTTAAGTGTACTGTTCAGTTGTTTTAAGTACATTCACACTGTTATGCAGTCAATCTCCAGAATATTCCCATTGTCTTTTGAAGTTCAAATGTTTTTAATTTTGATGAAGTACAATTTATCATTTGTTTTACATTTTATACTGTTAAATAATCCTTGCCTATTTAAGTAGACTCTGCTGAACCCAAGGATTTTTAAGATTTTTTTCCCATGTTTTCTTCTGGAAGTTTCATTATTTAGCTCTTAAATTTAGGTCTATGATCCATTTTGAGTTAATATTTCCATATGGTATGGACGGGTCTATATTCATGTTTTGCATATGGATATCCAGTTGTTCTAGGATCATTTGTTGAAAAGATCCTTTCTCTGTTGAATTATCTTGACACCTTTGTTGAAAATTAAATGACTATATGTGTGAGTTTACTTATGGACCGTCTGTTCTGTTCCATTGATGTGTGTGTGTTTATGTGTGTGTATCTTTATGCAAATAACACATGGTCTTGATAACTTCAGTTTATAGTAAGTCTTCAGATTAAGAACTGTAAGGTCTCTAACTTTGTTCTTCTTTTTCAAAATTATTTTTGCTATTCTACACCCTTTGCATTTCCATTACATTTTAGAATTAGTTCATGAATTATTCCAAAACATTTGCTGGGAATTTGATAGGAATTTTTGACATCCTTTAAAATTTTCTTTTAAATTTATTATTATTTTTATACAATAAAATTTTTCTCACTATTTTATTTTATTTTATTGCCTACCTAAAACTGACCTTGGTTTTATTTTATTTATTTATTAATTTTTATTGGAGTATAGTTGCTTTACAATGTTGTGTTAGTTTCTGCTGTACAGCAAAGTGAATCAGTTTTATGTACATATATCCTCTCTCTTTTGGATTTCCTTCCCATTTAGGCCACCACAGAGCACTGAGTAGAGTTCCCTGTGTTATACAGTAGGTTCTCATTAGTTATCTATTTTATACACAGTTGTGTATATATATCAATCCCCATCCCCCAGTTCATCCCACCGTCCTTCCCCCCTTGGTATCCATATGTTTGTTCTGTACATCTGTGTCTCTATTTCTGCTTTGCAAATAAGTTCATCTGTACCATTTTTCTAGATTGCACATATAAGTGATATTACACAATATTTGCTTTTCTCTTTCTGATTTACTTCACTCTGTATGACAGTCTCTAGGTCCATCCACATCTCTGCAAATGGCACAATTTCATTCCTTTTATGGCTGAGTAATATTCCTTTGTATATATTACCACGTCTTCTTCATCCATTCCTCTGTTGATGGACATTTAGATTGCTTGCATGTCCTGGCTATTGTAAATAGTGCTGCAATGAACATTGGGGTGCATGTATCTTTTTGAGTTATGGTTTTCTTTGAGTATGTGCCCAGGATTGGGATTGCTGGGTCATATGGTGCTTCTATTTTTAGTTTTTTAAGGAACCTCCATACTGTTCTCCATAGTGGCTGTACCAGTTTACATTCCCACCAACATACAATTTTTAATGGTTACTTTCCATTTATAGTTATTACAGATTATTGGCTGTATTCCTTATGTTGTACAACACATCTTTGAGCCAATCTTACACCCAGTAGTTTGTACCTTCCACACTCAACCCTATATTGCCCTTCCCCACACCACTGGTAACCACTAGTTTGTTCTCTGTATTTGTGAATCTGCTTCTTTTTTGTTATATTCACTAGTTTGCCATATTTTTTAGATTCCACAAATAAATGATATCATAAAGTACTTGTCTTTCTCTGTCTGACTTATTTCACTTAGCATAATGCCCTCCAAGTCCATCCATGTTGCAGCAAATGGCAAAATTTCATTCTTTTTTTGGCTGAGTAGTATTCCATTGTTGTGTGTGTGTGTGTGTGTGTGTGTGTGTGTACACACACCACATCTTCTGTATCCATTTATCTGTTTATGGACAATGAGGTTGTTTCCATATCTTGGCAATTGTAAATAATGCTGCTATGAACATTAGGGCACATGTGTCTTTTCAAATTAGTGTTTTTGTTTTCTTCACATATATACCCAGGAATGGAATTGCTGGGTCACACGATAGTTCTATTTTTAGTGTTTTGAGAAGCCTCTATACTGTTTTCCAAGTGGCTGTGAGAATTTACATTCCCACCAACAGTGTACAAGGGTTCCCTTTTCTCCACACCCTTGCCAGCATTTGTTATTTGTATTCCTTTTGATGATGGCCATTCTGAGAGATGTGAGGTGATATCTCATTGTGGTTTTGATTTGCATTTCTCTGATGGTTAGTGATGTTGAGCATCTTTTCATAGGCCTGTTGGCTACCTGTATTTCCTCCTTGGAACAATGTCTATTTAGTTCTTCTGCCCATGTTTTAATCTGGTGTTTGTTGTTTTGATGTTGAGTTATATGAGCTGATGACATCTTAATACTAATAATACTACACTAATAATGAATCTTATAATCAATGAACATGGTATATCTCTCCATTTATTTAGGTCTGTTTTAATTTCTCTCAGTAATGTTTTACACTTAAATTATCACAATTTAAGGGCTACTGTAAATGGTATTTAAAATTTTCAATTTATAATTTTCTTTGCTGATACATAAAAATAAACATTATTTTTGTATATTCATCGTGTATCCTGTGAACATGCTAAACTCACTTATTAGTTCTAATAATGTTTTTGTAAATTCTTTTTTTTTTGAGAGAGAAAAGCCTGGTTAGTTCTATTATTTACATATTTATTGTTTTATTTGTTACAATAGTTATTCGTAAAATAACAATAACCATTAAAATATAATATCAGTATATATTCATTTAAAATTTTTAAATAGTATGTAAATGCATAAAATAAGAAGTCATATTGTTAACTACCAACTCTCTTTCCTTACTTTTTATAGCTATTCAAACATATATGGATGTATATATACATTGAGATTCTTCTATAAATTGCTCTTTAAATTTAACAATAATATATTTAACAGTATATATTTAATATATCTAACAATATATTACATATACTAAATATGTATATTTAACTATATATAATACTCTATTTAACAATAATATAGTTCTGACTTTTTCTATATGTCTATATAAACAATCAGGGAATGCAAGAATCTTGTGGGCTTTCTGGAAACTTTATAACTTTTTCACATTGGTTACTTCCTTAGCTGTTTCCTATAGAGATCAGTAAAACTCTTATAAGGGGGTTGGGTCCTTTTTTGCTGATGAGGAAACTGAGACTTAGTGAGGTCAAGTGGCTCTCCCATGTCTGTGCTGTTTCTACCCTGATAGTGCCAAAAGTAGCAAGGAAGGGAGTGAGCACTGGGGTGGCTGTACCTACTTCATAGCCAGTCTTGGGAGAGGAATCCCAGGAATTAGGGTTAGTGGGGCAGCTGGAAAGAGATGAGGAGGGCCTGAGACTCTGTTTTGTAGTTTCCTTAGAATTTTTTATATAGACAACTATTTAGTCTTCAAATAAAGCCAGTTATATTTCTTTCAACACTTAAGCATGTTTATTTATTTCTCTTGCCTTATTGCACTGGTTAGAATTCCCAAGCATTGTTAAATAGGAGTGGAGAAAGTGATCATCTTTATCTTGTTCCAGATCTTCTAAGAAAAGTATTCAGTCTTTTCTGTTAAGTATAGTGTTAGCTGTATTATTTTAGTAATATTATTTTAGTAGATGTATTTTATCAGGTTGAGGAAGTACAATTTTATTCCTAGTTTGCTGAGAGTTTTTATCAAGAGTGGCAGTTAAAATTTTCAAAAACTCTTTTTGTATCTATTTCAAAAACTCTTTTTGTATCTAGTCATATGGTTTTCTCTTTTTAGTCTGTTAATATAGTGAATTACATTGACTAATTTTCAAATGTTAATCCAGTCTTTCACTTCTGGCATCAGCTTCACTTGGTAATGGTATATTATCCTTTGAATATATTGCTGAATTTAATTTGCTAAAATTTTATGAAATATTTTTGCATCTATATCTTTGAGAAATATTAGTTTGTGGTTTTGTCTTTATCTGGTTTTGGCATCAGTGTTATGCTGCCTTCATGAATTGAACCATTCCCTCTCTCTCTCTTTCTCTCTCTCTCTCTCAATGTATGTGCTGGCATTATTTCATCATTAAATGTTTTGTAGAATTCATCAGTGACCACCTGGGCATGGAGATTTCTTTGTGGGACCATTTTTAGCTACTAATTTAATTTCTTTAAAACATATGGGACTATTTAGATTTTCTTTTCTTTTTTTCAATTGAGTGAGCTTTGGTAGTTGCATTCTGGATATTGGTAATTTGTGTCCTAATCACTACTGGCTAGAGATTTTTTTGATTTTATTGATCTTTACAAGAAAGCAGCTTTTGGTTTCATTGATTTTCTGAATTATTTTTTTTCTTTTAGGTTTCATTGATTTCTGATCTTTATTATTTCATTTATTCTTCCTTTGGGCTTGATCTTTTCACCTTTTTATAGTTTCTTAAAGTAGAAGCTAAGGCTTTTGACCTTAGATCTTTTTGCTTTTCTAATAGTATTTTATACTATAAATTTATATGCATACATATAATAGAATTTTTATACTTTATAAATTTAGTGTACTTCTAGTATAGTTTACTAGAAGTAAACTATACTTCTAGTTTAATTCTGTTGTGTTTAGAGACTATACTTTGCATGATTTCAATTCTTATAAATTTGTTGAAGGTTGTTTTACAGTCCAGACCATGGTCTATCTTGGTAAATATTCCATGTGCACTTAAAAGAATTTGTATTCTACTGTTTTTGGGTGGAGTGATATATAAATGCCACTTAGGTCAAGTTGGTTGATAGTGTTGTTCATGTCTTTTCTGTCTTTACTGATTATCTGTATAACTTTTATCCATTATTGAGAGAAGGATGTTGAAATCTCTAATTATAATAGTGGATTTATCTATTTCTTCTTTTAGTTCTACCATTTATTGCTTCATCTATTCTGATGTTTTTTTACTAGGTTCATACCATTTAGTATCTTTTTTTTTTTTTTTTTTTTTTTTTGCGGTACGCGGGCCCCTCACCATTGTGGCCTCTCCCATTGCGGAGCACAGGCTCCAGACATGCAGGCTCAGCGGCCATGGCTCACGGGCCCAGCCGCTCCGTGGCATGTGGGATCTTCCTGGACCGGGGCACAAACCCGTGTCCCCTGCGTCGGCAGGCGAACTCTCAACCACTGCGCCACCAGGGAAGCCCCATTTAGTATCTTCTTGTCCTCTTGATGAATTGACCACTTTAACATTATGTAATGCCCCTCTTTTTCCCTGATAATATTCCTTGTCCTGAAATTTACTTTGAATGATATAAATATTACCATTACAGCATTCTTTGGATTAGTGTTTGCATGCTATATCTTTTTCTGTCTTTTTACTTTTCATTTTTCTGTCTTTATATTTTAAAATGGGGTTTTTAATTATTAGAATATGCTTGGGTTTTCTTAATTTACCCAATCTGACCATCTGTCTTTTAATTGAGCTGCTTAGACCACTTTCATATAAGTATTGATATGGTTGTATTTAAATATACTATCTTGTTATTCATTTCTATTCATATCTGATTTTAATTCATTTTACCTTCTTTTTCCAATTTCTTTTGGATTAATTATTTTTTATGGTTCCATTTTATCTTTATTTTAACATATTATCTGTTCATTATTATCCTTTAAAAATACTCTGAGATTTACTCTATTTATCTCTTTAATTTATCACAGTGTCCTTTCAAATAATATTATAGCAGAACCTTGCAACACTGTACTTTCATTTGTTCTCTTCTATGACTTGAGCTATTTTTATAATTTACTTTACATATGGCCTAAACCCCATAACACATTATTGTTATTCATGCTTTAAATAGTTAATTATCTTTTAAAAAGATTTATTAAAGTAAGAAAAAATGCCTTCTATATTTACCTCCATATTTATAGTTTCTGATGCTCTTTATGTAGATTCTAATTTCCATCTAGTCTTATTTTTCTTTCTGGCTGAATGAAGACTTTCTAAATATTTCTCATTATGCTGGTGTACTGGCCATAAATTCTCTCAGTATTTGTTTCTCTGAAAAAAAGAAAAGTTTCCCACCATTATTTTTTAAAGATATTTTGTTTCTCTCTAGAATTCTTGGCTTAGAGAATTTTTTCCTTTGCACTTTACAGACATCACTACCTTGTCTTCTACCTTGCATACTTTATGACGAAAAGTTTGTTGTATTATTATCTTTGGTCCTCTCTACATAATGTGTCTTTTTTCTCTGGCTGCTTTTAAAATTTTGTCTTTGTCACTGGTTTTCTGTAATTTCGATTATTATGTGAGTAACTTTATATGTATATATAATTTTTATCCTTATTTTTCTTGAGGTTTGTCGAGACTACTTTCCATCAAAATTGGAAAAATTTGGCCATTATTTATTTAAATATTTTCCCATTCATGGTATTTATGGGACTTCAATTGCATGTATGTTAGGCTACTAGATATTGTTTTACAGCTCATTGAAGCACTTTTTGTTTTTTTTGGTCAGTCTCTGCTTCATTTTAGAAAGTTTCTATTGCTATGTCTTCAGGTTCATTAATATTTCTTCAGCAGTGTCTGATGTGCTGTTAATCCTATGTAGTATAGTTTTCATCTCTGCTTTTGTGTTTTGCATCTCTAGAAGTTTGATTTAATTTTTATTTTAACTTCCATTTTTCTCTCATGTTTTCTTCTACCCTTTTGGACACATGGGATATATTTATAGTAACTATTTTAGTGTCCATGTTTGTTAATTCAGTTATCTGTCATTTCTAGATCTGTTTAGATTCATTGAATTTTCTACTGGTTGTGGATTGTATTTCCCTATTTCTTTTCATTCTTCATAATTTCTGATTGGATGTCTGACATTGTGACTGTTACATTGTCAGTTGGATGTTGTCTTGGAACACATTCAAGTTACTTGAAATCAGTTTGATTCTTTTGAGAGTGACTTTAAACCCAAGTTAGTGTTGGTCCAGAACAACCTTTAATTTAGGACTAATTTGCCTCTACTGCTGAGGCAATACCTACCCAGTAATTCTATCCAATGCCCCATGTTTCCACACTGGTTGAATTATTTCTAGCTCTTTGTATGCACAGTGGGTTATTCTGTCAGTGCCTCTCTGGTTGTTCTTTTTTGGTCCTAAATGGTTTCCTCCTGTATGTACACAGATCAGAACTCAGCCACAGACTTGAGGAAACCCTCTACAAATCGCAGCTACCTTGGCCTCCTCAAACTCCAAACTCTGTTTCTTCAACTCAGTGGAACCACCAGGCTCTGTTTGGTTTCCCCTCGCTGGACTCTGGTCTGGAAACTGTCTCTAGGAAGCAAGCTAAAGAAATTGTAAAGCTTACCTGTATGTTTCTTTTCTTTCAAGGGTAATTCTCCTATGCTGTGTGTTGTCCAATGTTTGAATATATATATATATATATATTTCAGTTTATAGTCATCAGGTATAAAATTCACCTTGGGTACTCTATTATAGCCAGGAGTAGAAGTCACAGATTTTACTTTATTTGCATATATCTTTGTAGCTACAAGTAAAAGGGATCAATTATTACATAACTTACTCTAACATTTTTTTAAATGTCAAAACATTTTGTTAATGTCAACATTTTGTTAATGTTAAACTTATAGTTATTTCTTTTTCTCTTTCAGCGGTTCTTACTTTTGGGGGGTTATGGATTCATTAGAGAATCCATGGGCCACCTCCATTAAAATAGCACATGGTCATACATACACATTAGTATTCAACTTAAAAAGTACACGATATCTGAATCTCCCCTGTAGACCTTGGAGGAATATCTATTCTCCAGATGAGAAACTGCTCTAATTCTTATTAGCTATGTGTGTTACTTTGGTGATCAGAAAAATTTATATAATTTCTGCCCTGCCTTACCTTGCGAGGTTATTGTGAAAAATCACATGTCTATGTGATGGAAACATACTGCATTTTCTTTTGCAATGGTTACTATTATTATTGTTACTATCATTATCATTTATAGTGGTTAATTCCTGTAATAATTTAGCTTTTTCTTAACTTTACAAGAAACTTGTACATACACACACACATAAATGTGTACAGACATATGCAGGTACATATGTAGCTTAGTTTTTAAAAAGGATTTACAATAGTGTAACTACCTGTTTGCACTGAAAATGTGGTTCTTGTTCTCTATTTTCTCCCCTCAATTTTGTATCTCCTGGTTGAGTAGTCGTCCAACACATTTATACAACTTTTGCATCAATTTGCAAGTAAGTGTTGTGTAATGTGCTTTGAAATTGAAATTCAAATTGAATAAAATGAAATTCATTTTTCTGTGCTGTTAAAATCAATAATGATGCAATTTGCAGAATAATCTTTTTCAGGCATGTCTCTGAACTAGTTACATTTGGTTATTCAGTATTGGCTATGTTCTTTAATAATGCAAGAACTTGCCTGGACTTCAGCCTAGCCCTTTGCTGTTTTTTCTTCCCTTCCTGTCCTCTGTTAGCAAGATTGAAACCATGGCTGCATCTTCCCCCAGCATCCCACATGCATTTCTCTTATGCCCGTCTTCGTGTTGTGCCGTCTCCCGCTGACCCACCTCTTCATCCTCTCCCTGCCATTTTCTCCTATGCCTCATCCCAGTCACCAGCCATCCAGAATTCTGTTTCTCCTCCTCTTCAAGTAACTGAATCCCTCCCAACCTTTGCACTCAGTTTGGGGCACGCCTCCTCCAGGGAGGCTTCGTAAACACCTGCACCCATGGCTATCTCCCTCTCCTCAGAAGTCCTGGACTAGGAACTCCTGTATTGGCTTATTCTAGTTCTAATGTAACAAAATCTCTAAGACATGTTGTTTAATTAAAATCACTTAGAAAGGGACTTCCTTGGTGGCGCAGTGGTTCGGAACCTGCCTGCCAATGCAGGGGACGCGGGTTCGATCCTGGTCCAGAAAGATCCCATATGCCGCGGAGCAACTAAGCCTGTGTGCCACAACTACTGAGCCTGCACTCTAGAGCCCATGCTCCGCAACAAGAGAAGCCACTGCAGTGAGAAGCCTGCGCACTGCAACAAAGAATAGCCCCCTCTTGCCGCAACTAGAAAAAGCCCGCGAACAGCAACAAAGACCCAATGCAGCCAAAAATAAATAAATAGAAATTTATAAAAATAAAAAACCACTTAGAAATAATGTGACTAGTCATGCCATTTATAATTTAAAAACAAATCCCACAAAAATCTACATATTTCTATGGATTTGTATTTATGGAATTTTTATATTTCCTTCTAGTAGAATTGAATGTCACATCATAAAGAGTTCTAGACAAGTCCGGGAGCAAGGTGACAATCGGATGCAGTCAAAACTTATTTCTAAAATCCCTTAGAAAAGAACTACTTTGGAGTCAGACTGTCTGTCTTAACTAAATCAACTGTAACTTAGCATTGTTTCCTGATGTGTTGGATTAGACTCTACTCTTTCTCCAAGCACCAGATGAAGATAGCAGCTTGCATCTAGGAGCTACTGTTCAAACAAAAAGAAGGATATATCTTTAAGATGCTCACACCATGGCAGGCCCTCCAAAGCTGAAACCAAGCAATGTTTCCCAGCAGGAGCATCTAAACATTTAGGTCAGGACAGTTGACGTTGGGCGACACTGTGCAAGATTTAGCATTCCTACCTCACTACCCTAGATGTTTAACGTCACCGTTCACTTCATTGCACAATGAAATATTCTTCCAAATATTTCTCAGTACCTTCTAGGAGGCAGTACTTCTCTTGTCTGAGAACCACTGGAGTGACATCACATCTTCCAGTTCATTCTCACTCTTGGATAGGCGTATGCTCAGTGAATGCAGTGGCCATTGAGTGGAGTCACCTGCTCTATTTATTTAAATAGGATTTAGTTTTCACTTTTTTCTTTATGTGCCTGTGTAATTGAATTCATATGAGCTATATGCTCAAAGGGTTTCAGCTATCTATTGCTTTATAACAAACCATCTGAAACATAGTGCATAAGAAAATCCCATTTTATTAAGCTTATGGATTCTATAGATCACAAGTTCACACAGGACCTAATGACATGCTTCTGCTCCACAATGTCTGGGACTTTGTGTCGGAAGACTTGAAAGGCTGGGGTGGACTTAGTGGCTGGGGGCTGGAATCATCTGGAGGTTTTTTCTTTCACTTATCTGACTTTGAGGATACATCAAAGGCTGGGTTTGGGTGGAGCTGTCAACCCCACCCAAAGAGACTGGAGCATCTACACATGGCCTTGTAGGGGAGGAAAAACCTTTCCCCTCTACCTTCCCAGGTTCATTGTCCGGCAGCTCTGTGAATTAAACTGACAAAAGACAGATTAACAAGAGAAAAACAAATAATAGAGTTTATTAACGTATGCAGTGTGCATACATGTGGGAGAAACTCAGTGCTGAGTAACTCTAAGGGGTGGTTAGAACTTGGGGTTTCTATAGCATCTTCACAAAGAACAGCAAATTTGTAAAGAAGTGATGAGACAAAGGGTTTAGGCCTCCAGTGCTGTAAACTGTGGGAAGGTACATATATGGGGGAACTAATGGAAGAGAAGGGCTATTTTAGAAAGGTGTGTTGCGTAAGTTCCCCTCAGTGCCATCTCTGGGCAAAGAGTCTAGAGTTGTCTCTAGTGATTGACTCTAAGCCTGTTACACAAATGGGGGAGGCAGAGAGCTTCTTCTCCCCCTCCCCCTTCTCCTTCTCTTTCTTCTCCTCCCTCTCCTCCCCATCTCCCTCCTCTTTCTTCTTCCTCTCCTTCTTCTTTTTGCATCTACTGTTTCTCAGTTGTCTTCAAACTGGCATATTTTGGAGTGGCATATCCTGATCCCCTACAGCTTCCTCATGTAGCTTGGGGTTCCTTGCAACTTGGCAGCCCAGACTAATAAACAGAAGCTCGATGGTCGCTTATGACCCAGCCTTGAAAGTCATGTAGCACTACTTATGCAAACTCTATTGTCAAAGCAAGTTGATAGCTCTGGTTCAAAAGATTTCTCTCCACCCGAGAGACATTGATATTGTGCAGTCAGTGGTGGGAGTAAGGAACAGTCCCCACTTACAGAATAACGTGTGTGTTGACCGTGAGGGAACTTTTTCACCAGTAAAGATCTAATTTATGATTTATTTTGTGAATTGAAGTTGGATTATGGAATGCCTCACTGCCTCTAATATCCAGTCAGTTAGCTAACTCTGGCCTTCAGATGTGTTTATCGTGGCTAGCAGTTTGAGTTAATATTCAGAAAAGTTCAGTTAAGCTATTTGAAGCCATCGGTAAATTCAGGCAGAGAAGTTAAATCAGTTCCTCAGATGAGTCAAGAGCTTATCTTCCCTATATCTCCTTGGATAGAAACGTGCTGTCCCTAGGGCACGGTGGTATGGTATGACAGTGGCAGCAGTAGCAACAATAATAAAAATAATGGCGATTAGCCTATATTGAATGTGCCAAGACATTTGGAGGCTTTTGCATGTATTATCTCATTTGACCCTCACCACAGTCTTATAAGTTGGATTTTTAAATTATTCTCATTTTACAGAAGAGAAAACTGAGGCCCGAAGACGTTAACTTGCCCAAGGCCTCCTAGCTAGCGCAGAGCTGGCTCCCCACGCTGTCTGTCTTCCCTATAAGACTTTTACATCCCCTTCAGACTGCAGCCTCTTCTGAAATTTCACCGTCTATTATCCGCTGGTGCAGACCAATCCCGTAACTGTGGGGGTGGAGAGTGTGGCTTGCTGCAAGGCATCTGCCCATTGAAACCCCCTTCCAAGCAAAATAGGGCTTTTTCCTCCATGTTCAAGTTAAGTAGGTGATTAAAAGGGTTTTATTTTGCCAGTGGTTAATGAGGATTGAGTTAAACTCTGCAGTTATAGCCTGTTCCTTTGACGCCGGGTCTCCCTTTGCAATAAGGCAAACAGCAGTGAGGGGTGCGACATTATGTAAGTGACTGCAAGGGAAAGGGTTGCTGTGGGCAACCTGGAGTTTGAGAAACTGACTCTGTTCTTCCTGTGTTTCTGCCTCTGGCTTCCCTTCAAAATGCCCTCCAGCATCACCTGCCCACATCTATCACCCTTTATCTCTCCTTTACCTGATTTGCTCCTTCATTATTGCTCTAGGGTTGGGGACGTTTGGCAACCCCCTCTTGCAGCTCCATTCAGACTGTGCCATTCAGTTCTTATAAACAAATCATGCACTGTGGACACCGCTGAGCTTCCCTGGGGCTCTCGAGCTGCCTCATTACCCAAGGCCTATCTTTGATTTACTTAAATTTATAGTCTCTTGTCTATACCTTCTGCTTCCACCCTTGCTGGGGAATGAATAGGGGTGCAGTGGGAAGGAGGGGAGCAGGTTGTGAAGTATTGCGTGCTGGATAGACATGCCGGGCACGTAGAATTCAAAGGTCAAGGGAGGGGAGATTTTCGTATCTGCCCATTAGCCCTATGTGTAGGGGCATTTACCATCTTCTCTTAAACTGGGGTTCAGGGTTCGGGCTCAGGCTTGGGGCCTCAACCCCACTTGGGATTTCATTGGGCAGCCTCCCTGTGACAACTGCCCCGGAAAGGTGGCATGAGATACCCCATGTGACGTTTAATGAAAGGTCAATACAAGGAAGGTCAGGGCCCTTTGCTGGCCAACTAGGGCTTTCATCTCAGGATGGCCCTTGTGTGTTCGATTCTGGAAACACTTGTGTGAGGATAGGGTAGGAGAAGGATCCAATTCGGAGAAGCCCAGGCTCAATCCTTCCTTCCTTTCTTCCTTCCTCCCCCCAACTCCCTCTTCTCCTTTCTCTCTTTCGAGATTGGATATTATTTGGAGATGGATATAAAGTGATGGAGAAATAGTCACGTGGAGACCACATCTACAGTCAACATAATAGAAGTAATGATAACCACCACTGCTCCGGACTCCTACAGTTTTGCCAGTTGCTAACAACAGCCCCCCAGCTAGCTCCAGGATACTGCACTATCCCTATTGTTTCCTTAGATCCTGACCACACATTAATACATAGCCTTTAAAAGTCTCTTTAAATTCCCTGCTTGAGATGGCCATCTGAGTCCTGCCAGGAGCTCGAATGATACACAGAGTCAGTAGGTGGTAGAACTGGGATTGCAGCCCAGCAGCCTGACTCCAGAGAGATGCTCGTGTGTTGGGAGGTCCCTAAGACCACCCCCAGGTGCAATGGTTTTCCAGAAGGGCTCACAGGACTCAGCAGAGTCATACTCACAGGTGTGATTTATTACAGCAAAAGGATGCAAAGGTTCATAGAGTGTAGTCTGGAGGAAACCAGGCACGAGCTTCCAAAGTTTTCTCCCAGTAGAGTCCCCCAGGACACACTTAATTCCCCAGCACTGAGCTGTGACAACATGTGGGAAACGGTGTCCACCGGGGAAGCTCGTGAGAGACTCAGTGCCCTGGGACTTTTATCGGGGGCAGTTCATGTAGGCACGCCCGCCCCATCTGTACCCGATTCCAGACTCTCAGGAGGAAAGCAGGTGTTGAGCCTAAACCATATTGTTTGCACAGTTTAAGCACAGAGAGCCACTCTTATCACATGGGAAGTTTTGGAACTCCCTCCAAATCTAAGCTCCCAGATGCCGGCCAAGGATGAATTTTATAAGTAGGATTTTCAGAGAACAGCAGTCACACCTGCTGTGTTAATTCTCTGCACAGCTCATAACCACTACCCACTAGAACATCAGTCATCTCTTTGAATCGTGGCACATAGATAGTTTTTAGGCCCTTTTGCAGATAAAAAATTTGAGATAGACTATCTTGCTCAAGGTGATACAGCAAGCATAGAGTGAAGGCAGGGTTAGAAAACCCAGTTCAATCTAACTGCAAAGTCTCTTGAAAGCTTGTGGAGGGTGGAGGTAAATAGGGATTGGAGGGGGAGGTAGGGAAGGAATAGTAGTTATTCCCAAGGGACAATACTATGATTTCTAGTTTCTTCTTTGGGCATTGGTATCGTCTCTTTTTCTTCCCCAATAGACGTACATTGTTTAATCAGAAAATTTAAAAATAATTTGATGTAGAATTTTGGGTGTCTCCTTTAACATATAAATAAACCCAATAATAAAGGCAGAATAGCTGCTGGAATGCTGCTAAGTTACTTGAAGCCAGTTTGTTCTCTCGAGCAGGTTAAACATGTTCCTTGCGATGCTGTTTACACGTTGTGTTTGCTTAGCAAAACCTTTTTTCCTAGATAGGGCAGAGGTAAACGTCAGCACAGCCAGCTGAATTAGCTCGGACGGGAACGCTCTTGATTAATAATCCCTGCAAGCAAAGATCTGTCTCCCATCCATCCTCAAAACTCTCAAACTAGGAAGGTACTTTAGATATTTTTTAATAACTTAAGATGAAAAAGGATGGAGCTGGATACCAACTTCAGTGAGTGAGGTCCTGGTGTCATACAAATGGGATGTTATTTCGTGGGATTTCTACAGATGACGAGAGACAGACCAGCTAGACCCAAAGCCAACTTTCAACAGCACAAAAGCCAATGTCCCAAGAAAGCCACGCTGTGTCCCGATACAATTCATCTGTCCACAAGGCCTCCTTGTGCTGCTCAGAGGAACCGAGGAGCCCGGTTAACGCGATCTGACAGAGAGACCCCGGGAGAGAACGGGTGACCCCACTTCCTGCTCTCGGAGCATCTGTGAGTCTTTGGGTTTGCAGACCGCTGCTGGTGTCCTTTGTCCAATGGGCACCGTGTTCACCTAGGCTGCCCCACCTGGTGGCAGCTTAGGGCTAGAGTCTCCCCTCTAGGTGCCTTGGGGGCCCTCTGGGGTGAGTTCTCTGCATCCCCGTCTATTAGCTTCCTATGGCTGCTGCATTAGTCTGCGAGGGCTGCCATAACCCAGTACTCCAGACTGAGCAGCGTGAACCACGGAAGCTACTGTCTCACAGCTCTGGAGGCTGGAAGTCTGAGATCAAGGCGTTAGCAGAGCTGGTTTCATTTTGAGTCCTCTCTCCTTGGCATATAGATGGCTGTCTTGTCCCTGTGTCTTCCCATGGCCTTCCCTCTGTGTGTGTCTGTCCCAATCTCCTTATAAGGACACCAGTCCTATTGGATTACTGTTCACCCTAATAGCCTCATTCTGCCTCTTTTATCTCCAAATAAAGTCACATTCTCAGGTCCATGGGTTAGGATTTCAATGTGTGAAGTTGGGGGGTGGGGAACACAGTTCAGTTCATTAACAGCTGCTTTAACTAATTACTATACGTTTATAAATTTAAGTAAAACAAGTTGATGATCTTATAGTTCTGTAGGTCAGAATCTGACCTGGGCCTCATGGGGCTAAAATCAAGGTGCTGCAGTTCATTTCTGTCAGCTCTGGGTAGCAGCCCTTTTTTTTTTTTTTTTTTTTTTTTTTGCTGTTTCCAGCTTCTAGAGGCCCCTTTTCTCCATCTTTAAAGCCGGAACAGCAGGTGAATCCTTCTTAGATCACATCGCTCCAGCCTCTTCCACAGACACATTCCCGTTGCCTCTTGTTCTGTCTCCCTCTTCCACTTTTAAGGACCCTTGTGATTACATTGGGGCCAGCTGGACAATCCAGGACACTCTTAAGGTCAACTGATCAGCAACCTTAATTCCACCTGCAACTTTAATTCCCCTTTGCCATGGAACGTAACATATTCACAGGTTCTAGGGATTAGGACATAGGCAAATTTTATCCTGCCGAGCAGACCTGATTACCTGTATATTAACACAGATCATCTCTCTGTGTTAATGCTCTCCAAATGTAGGGAAAATCTCTCTACTTTATGGGCAGACCCACAAAGATAATCTTATTAATGTAGATTTTGTAGGACTGCCCTTGTAGGGTTGTGGGGATTTCAGGAGAGAGCGAGTCTTTGCTAACTGCAGCATCATGACGTGACGGTGCCAGAGGAGGGTGGGGTCTACATGCCAGACGGGGTATAAGTCCCTGGAGCTGGTAAGGAGGAAGGAGCCCCATCCTGGATCTGGGGTGGAAGGCAGCTCACCGTCTCTGCACCATGTGGCCCTGCTCCTCTCCTGGAGCATCTCGCATGTCTCCCGGGCCTGGATGAGTCTGTCTTCTACTCTCAGCTCTGTTCCCGCACTAACTGTGCAAACAGCTTCCCTCCTCCTGAGGGAAATGATTTGCCTTAGGTAAGCATTTATCCACTTTGCTTCCGAAAACCTTCCTGAGGAGCCTTTTGACACACAAGTGGGTACATTGATGGAAAAAAAAAAGGTTTCCTGCCATCTGGTTTAGAAAAGGTGAGGAGAGAACGTCTCCCTGCTCTTGCCGTTACTGTAGAACAGAATCACAGAGCTGGAAAGAAAGTAAAAGGGAGGAACCTCAGGTCATGAATGACACACCCAGGGCCTGTGCTTTTTAAGACCAACCTAGAACTTGAACCCCAGGTGTCCCAACAGCAAATCTAGTGTTATTTCCATCATGTACCACCTTTATAACAGGTTTTAAAACCATTTAATAATTTAATCTTGTGACTGTTTAGAGGGTGTTTGTCTATGAATTTGTCCCTTTTGCCATTTTTCAGAGCAGGTACCTGGTTTCTTTTTCCCTCTTGTAGGAACAAGCCATTTGTTTTGTGTTTGTTGAGTGGTTTCATTTTATTACTAAGGCACTTTTTTTTTTTTTAACTATTTATCTAAATCAGTTGTCCTCTTGCCCTCATTTCTGAAACTATTTGTTTTATCTTTATTTTTTGGCAGTTCTTTGTATTTTTTGTGAAGTCCTTTTTGTTCTTTGTGGCCTGAGGTGGAGTATCATTAGATAAATGAATTGAATATCTCCCTTTTCTGTACAGGGTGGTCTTGTTTGAACGCTTGTAGCATCGACACTCTGTGTCTCATGGGATGCATTGTCCTCTATTGTGCTTTTCAGAATCCACTACATGCCAAATTCTGTACTAAGCAGGAGACCAGATCTTTGCCATCTAGGAGGGGTCAGGTCAGCCTGGCAGGGAGAGAAGGACATAATTCAAACAGTCACATGAATGAGCTCATAGTTACAGACCAAGAGAAGCAGTCTGAAGAAAGGAATGGAGTTTCTTGAGTGTGTGTAACAAAAGGAACAAATCTGTCCTGGGGTTGGAGGCTGGGAGGTGGTTGGGGAAGGCTTCCACTTGGCCAAGGATTGGAGTATGAGGATTGTTGGGCAGAAGGAACACACTGTATACAGAGAAAACAGCATGTGCAAAGGCCCTGGGGTGGAAAGGGAGCTTGATGTGTTTGTGGACCTATTCTGGTCCTTCTGATTATCTTGTTTCTGACCCAGGCATTGTTGAGCCTTGTCCTGGGAACCCAGCATTTCTGGGTCACATCCACACCTTGCCTGGACACCATCCCCTAAGCCCATTGCTTTTTGAAGAATGGCTTCAGTCAACAGTGACTGAATGGAACACATCCAAGGAGACAAGCATCTACTTGGTTTTCCCAGTCTGATCCACAACCACTACCATTTCCCTACCTCTTCCAATTAAGACAGTCATACAGGGTTCCATGACTTGGTGCCTCAAAGAACTGCCGTTAAGATCAACTGAATTAAGATATTTGAACTTAGAAAACTCTCAGGTGCCAGGGATGCTTGTTAATGTTTTCTTCTGGTGAAAGAGTCCTGTTTGGAATGCCAGACAAGCTACAGCCCCCGAAAGGAGCGTGTGAGAAATTGACATCAGGGTTGGGTTTGAAGTGATGGGAAGGATATTTTTAACCTAATAAATGACCTCTGTTCTCCAACCCCCAGCACTCACCCCCCACCTACCTGCCACACGCCTTACAGCAGTGTTTTGGCATAAAATATTTGATTTAGGCACTATGACACAGCCACATAAGGTTTTGGAGAGAAAAACAACAGATGATTGGAAAGTTAGGGGAAGAATGTAGAAAGGTAGGAAGTACCTAAACTCACTTCATTTGCAAATCTGAGGAATTTCCGAGGATTCTCCAAGCCTCCCAACAAAACTCTCGCCCAGGCTTCCTTTCCTTTCCAGTGTTTTCAGAGCAAACAAAGGGATGTGTCGCCGCAATCCCCAGGTGGCTCTAGAAAATGGATTTAACAGCTGTGTTAGGAGGCAGGGGCTCAGCCAGAACTTGTTACATATTTAGAATAGTCTCCAGGAAAGCTAGCCTGTGTCCATACGTGGCTGTGTAATGTTTTCTCAGCCTACCGTCAGCCAGCCAGCCCCCTTCCCTGACTTGGAGGGCTGCATCCTCTAGCTGCCCAGAGCCTCCCTCCATGGGTCCAGCCCCCAAAATGCCCCCTTCATTTCAAAACTCCTGATTTTCAGCGGGGTCAGTCCTGAGAGTAAAACTGATTTTAAATTGCCCTCCACTGAGGTTTGATGACTGATGACCCCATCTTTCTTGGAGAGATATTTTCACTCTGGCTTAGTATATTAACCCAGGTGAGTCTCCGTTCGGTGGGATCCCAGAAGGTGGGGGAGGCATATTTTAAGGTAGGAAGTTTTCCCTGGAAGCTCGAAAATGGGAATCTTGCAGCCTCTGCCTGTGTGTATGTGTTTGGCTAACATCGGTGGGATGGGTGCAGGCATAATAAATTGTTTTTCATCAGTTTTCCGACAGTATACTCACCCATCTCCCCTTCCTTCCTTCCTTCTCACTCTTGTCATCTTACTCTCACTACCTGTTCTCAGAAGCACACATTGCAGGCTGGCTTGTCACCATTGGAGATTTTTCTCCTCAGGTCCATTCGGTGACCAGAGGGCTGGTGTTTCCTGAATCTAAGAGCCATTCTCAGGTCACCACCCCTACCATCTTAGTACAGCCCCTGGAACCGGTGTGGAACGAGAGTTGTTAGGTGTCAGTCAGAACCAGCAATTTGTTACCGCTGTTCAGTCACTTCCCGTTAACCCAAGATCTTTTCTACCTGCTTTGTTTTCTTGCATCAAGATCCCTCTTTATTACAGGAAAATCTAATTAAAGTAGTTCCTTTCCCAGCCCTAGGCAAACCCGTATTTATGGGTAGGACAATGGCTGAGATGAACACATTTGAAGGACTGGGGATGGCGGGCTCAAGAAGAAGGACATACTTACTTCACTCTGTATGACAGACTCTAGGTCCGTCCACCTCACTACAAATAACTCAATTTCGTTTCTTTTTATGGCTGAGTAATATTCCTTTGTGTATATGTGCCACATTTTCTTTATCCATTCATCTGTTGATGGACACTTAGGTTGCTTCCACGTCCTGGCTATTGTAAATAGAGCTGCAGTGAACATTTTGGTACATGACTCTTTTTGAATTATGGTTTTCTCAGGGTATATGCCCAGTGGTGGGATTGCTGGGTCGTATGGCAGTTCTATCTGTAGTTTTTTAAGGAACCTCCATACTGTTCTCCATAGTGGCTGTGTCAATTTACATTCCCACCAACAGTGCAAGAGGGTTCCCTTTTCTCCACACCCTCTCCAGCATTTATTGTTTCTAGATTTTTTGATGATGGCCATTCTGACCGGTGTGAGATGATATCTCATCATAGTTTTGATTTGCATTTCTCTAATGATTAACGATGTTGAGCATCCTTTCATGTGTTTGTTGGCTATCTGTATATCTTCTTTGGAGAAATGTCTATTTAGGTCTTCTGCCCATTTTTGGATTGGGTTGTTTGTTTTTTTGTTATTGAGCTGCATGAGCTGCTTGTAAATTTTGGAGATTAATCCTTTGTCAGTTGCTCCATTTGCAAATATTTTCTCCCATTCTGAGGGCTGTCTTTTGGTCTTGTTTATGGTTTTCTTTGCTGTGCTAACACATATATATGGAATCTAAGAAAAAAAAAAAAGGTCATGAAGAACCTAGGGGTGAATGGGAATAAAGACACAGACCTACTAGAGAATGGACTTGAGGATATGGGGAGGGGGAAGGGTAGCTGGGACAAAGTGAGAGAGTGGCATGGACATATATACACTACCAAACGTAAAATAGATAGCTAGTGGGAAGCAGCCGCACGGCACAGGGAGATCAGCTCGGTGCTCTGTGACCACCTAGAGGGGTGGGATAGGGAGGGTGGGAGGGAGGGAGACGCAAGAGGGGAGAGATATGGTAACATGTATATGTATAACTGATTCACTTTGTTATAAAGCAGAAACTAACACACCATTGTAAAGCAATTATACTCCAATAAAGATGTTAAAAAAAGAAAAAAGAAGAAGGACTTCTGCAGTTCCCAGGTGGGCTTCCACCCCAGGCCACTTTGGTTGATTTCTCAAGTCACTCAGGAGTGTGAACTGTAGGGATGAGTCTGCTTATGATGGGTGGGGTGGAGATACTATGAAATAGTGTTGGGGGAAGGCCTTGCTAAACCAGATCAAAGCACATAAATTCATGAGCTATGTGTGCTGTGCCGTGTGCCCCGGAGAAAACGTGACTGTTGATGACTTTCCAAGCTGGAAGGGGAACACGCTAGCTCGGTAAATGCAGCCTGCTCACCTGGGTCCAGGACGTCTCCCTGGCCTGCTTTCACCTGTCAACTGTATGTTCTTGAGCAAGTAGTTTCTCTTTCTGTGGCTTAGTTTCCTTACGTATAAGGCAGGGGTGTTGGGCAAGATTTCTAAGCCCCTTTCTCTGCTGCATTTCTGAGTCTGTCTATATTTGACCAAACTCCAGTTTATCCTCCACGTTGCAGCCAGAGAATTCATTCTGGAGCGCATGGTTGACCAAGGTTCTCCCCTGTTTAAAACACAGCTATAGGGCTTCCCTGGTGGCGCGGTGGTTGAGAGTCCGCCTGCCGATGCAGGGGACGTGGGTTTGTGCCCCGGTCCGGGAAGATCCCACATGCCGCGGAGCGGCTGGGCCCGTGAGCCATGGCCGCTGAGCCTGCGCATCCGGAGCCTGTGCTCTGCGGCGGGAGAGGTCACAACAGTGAGAGGCCCGCGTACCGCAAAAAAAACCCAACAAAAAAACAAACAAATGAACAAACAAAAACAAAAACCACAGCTATAGTTCCCTATTGAACTCGATGTGAAATCCGTGTTTATTAGCCGGACATCCATGGCCCTTTAAGACCTGGCCCCTGTGGCTGCAACTCCTGCCACTTCCTCCTGTCACCTGCATTCTAGCCATATCAGACCACAGGATGTTCCAGAAGCTTACCATGGCCCTGAGGCCTCTGTGAAGGCTGTTTTTCCCCACCTGGAACTCTCCAGTCCCACTGCTCCTTCAACTGGCTACCTCTTTTTCACCCTCCAGGTCTCAGCTTGAAAGTCACATTTTTCTGAGAATCCTTCTCACTACCCCTTCCAAGCCTGGGGCAGGACTGCTGTCACAGTCCTTCCTATAGGACAGTGTGATTCCCTGTTTACTTCTCCGAATCATAAGCAACTTGAAGGATCTCGCTGTGTCCTGCTCGCATTGCGTCCTCAGGTCCTAACACAGTACCTGGCGTGTAGCAGGCGAGCAATCAATATTTGTCACGTAAGCCATTTCTAAGCCGCTGTGCTAGTGCCCAGAATGTGGCATTGTGCCAGCACAAATCTCCTTCCCAAGAGGCAGGCAGTGGGCCACTTTTCGAAGGCTGCCTAGTGAATTGATTCAGGCTATTTCCAAATCATGGTCATTCCACTTTCTAAAATACCTAACTATCTCCCAGCGGGTAGCGTGGACTCCCTGTGTGCCCTATCCTCTCGTGTTTCCCTGGTGTGACCCCTTATCTTTAGGACTGGGAATCATGCGGACTTTCCTGTTTTTTCCCCTTTCTGCCAGCATGTTAACACTCCACAAGCACACACGTCCCGTTTTAGATGCATTTTGGCAAGCTGATTTCCTGTTCCCATTCAGTCAATCATCTTCCATCTTTGGCAGGAGGGAGAACACACAGCTTCGCAGGTGCCAACCCCAACGTATTTCTAATTCTATCAAGCGTGGCTGGACGTGTGCCACCTAGGCCATAGGAATTTACGATGCTTTAAAAAAAGTGTGTGTGTGTGTGTGTGTGTGTGTGTGTGTTTCACAGTAAGGACTAAGAATGTTCAGGCTGAGCTGTGTATGCAGTACGGTCACACCTGCATCTGTGAATCATTCTTGGCCGTTAGTCTTTCGTCAAGGACCGCAGTTCTCTCTAATAGTAGGAAAGAGGCTGCACTGCTGGGAGGTGCTGGGAATCTGGGTACCAACGATTCCTGAGTGGTGATTTAAACGTGAAATGGACTGAAACACAACATCAAGTCCATGAGAGTTGGCTGGGTATTCCTAGTCCGTTCTTCGTAGGAAAGAATCCATAGTGGGGACAAAGGGGATTTGTGAAAGGACAAGCTAGTGGCCTTTAGTATTGGCAGTGATCCATTTATCCATTTCAGACTCTAGGGATGCTATGAAAACTGGCCCTACTTCTGAAGTTCCTTTTGACCACAGCTGAGTATAGATCTACTTCTTGAGGACTTTGATGTGTATCTGAGGGGTGTGTGTGTGTGTGTGTGTGTGTGTGTGTGTGTGTGTGTGTGTGTGTTTAAACCTTTTTTTCTTTTATCAATTTCTTAGCTTGTTTTGAAGTTTCAGTAGCTGCCTCCCAGGACTCATAACCTAACTCCTTTTTTGTCATTTACTCTCTGCTAACATCCATAAAGTCTTTTCTGTTATATCCAGAGTGGTTTTGACCCTTATCCTCCCTTCTTTACGCTCTGAAATTTTTCTTCCATTTCTTCTTGGAACACACATTTGATTTCCTACCTGCACGGCCCAGCGTGAACCTGATGGTAATGACTCTAATTTGCAGCTACATTGGAAGGGTGATGGGTGAAGACGGACTCTCTATTCCATTTAGCCTAAACTCCTCACCTTCAGGCCTCTCTCCTCAAAATGCCATTCCTTATCAAAAAGACTGAAGCATAAAGTAGTAGCTGCACTAAAATTTTTATTTGTTTCTTTTTCTGAAAGCTGGGAAAATCTGTTCTAAGAGGATGGAGGGTTATTTTCCCTTTTTTTCACTTTAGCCTATGTTAATTTTGCTCTTTTCTTGCCATCCAATTTCGTTCTCTTCAGTTCTGTTCTCAGCTGGATCCTGGTGTTTCACTCCACATTTTGAACTAGCAGAGCAATAATATGTTATGATTAATAAGTGGCTTGACAGGCAGGAAAAAAGCAAATCTTATTCATTGCATCAGTGCTGCTGTGCAAATTCGCTATATTTTGCAAAATGTATTTAGTCAGCAGGATGATTTTTGTCTAGCTCCTTGGCCCTTAGCTCCCTGCTTTAGCCGGATATTCCATTTCTCTTTGACTGTAAACTCCAAGCTTTCAGAACTTGGGGATGTGTTCCAGGAATGCTTAATGCTTCCTAACCTTAGAAACTCTTGGTTTTGGAGGCTGCCTCCCACATCGCATGAGCTACATCAACGTGCATCCATATCCCACTTTAAATGCAATTTTATAATTTACCTATGAAAGCATTTAGACTTGAGTTGCAGTTGGCTGTTTGACGTAAGAGATCTTGCTGTGTACCCAGCCCTCTCCTGAGCATGACTCACATACAACATACAGTAATGCTAGGAGCTAAATATTCTTATGATCCAATTTTCTATCCTGTTGACCTCTATTGCACGTTGATCCATTTCTCCTAGGGCATTTTATTTGCAAGATTTAGAATAACAAAAGTTGTTTCCTAGGTCTCTAGAATTTTTTTCCCCCCTTGAAATCCTAGGTTCTAGGTCTGCCTTCTCTAATATGGTACCCATGAGCCACTGAACACTTGAACTGGGGCTAGTCCAAGCTGTGCTCTAAGTATAAAATACACCTTGGTTTCAAAGACTCGGTAGGAAAAAATGAATAGATAATACCTTATTAATGTCTTTTTGTATTGACTGCATGTCAAAATGATAATGATAATATTTGGGATATGTTGGTTAGATAAAATATTAAAATTAATTTCACCTGCTTTTCTTTAACGTTTCTAATGAGGCTACTAGAAAATGTAAATTATATACATGATTCACCTTATATTTCTGTTGTACGGTGGTGCTGCACACACTGTGCTGAAGGGCATAGGGGTTACAATGGCTTCGGCTGGTTTCTGCCTTTATTGGTGTGAAGTACACCATCCCTGCCAGGGACCAAAGGGTTTATGTGATATCCATTCACACAGACATAAACTGAGGGCGTACTGTGTGCCGGATGTCAGTCAAAACGCTGGAGATAAAGGAAGGACAGGAGAAACAGCATCTCTGCCCTGGCTCTCTGCATCAGGGGCCCCAGCCAAAGGGCAAACGTGGATGGCAGTCTAGCCCATGCCTGGCCTGCTAACAGGGGTTTTGGGGCAGGGTTGCCACACCTGAAGGAAGGGGTTCCTTTTTCTCATTCACACAAAGGGGTAGGCTCTCTCCAACCTTGTCTCTTGGAGACTGCATTTGTCCAACCAGGGTACCTTGAACATAAACCTCTATGAGCCCTTCCCAGCCCTGTCTCCATCTTCATAGAGTAGGTGGGTCGGGAGTCCCAGGCACCTGAGTGGCTTCTGGAGCCCTATGCCTGTTGCCCCAAATGTTTGCCTAGATTCTAACCTCTGGCATGAATCCCTGAGCCTGGCACCCTCCAGGTTTGGCACTCTTCCTTGCCTGACCACGGACTTGTGACTCAAGGCTGGTTCCGACCTCCCCATGCGAATCTGCCCCAATCGGGCAGACCAGCAAGGTTCCTCGTTTGTCCTCTTTTAATGTCTGCAACAATGTCGTTCTTTACTGTTTTCCTGATTCCCTTAACTAGAACGGAAGCTCCTCATTTGCTGTGTTACTTAGCGCACCTGCAGCCCTGCAGGCACAGCTAGAACACACGGGATGCTCTGTGACTATGCAGTGCTGAGTGCCAACCCACCGCATGTGGATGAGGGAGGGGCTGTGGGTTCACCTCTGCCTCCTTTGATCCCTGTGCCTTGTTATCTGTTTCAATTCTAAGGTTTGATGGTCTGACTTTTAGGAGCAAAGACTTTGCTGGGAGGGTGGTGGATCCTACCCCACCTCCCAGACCCAAGTTGTGAGGACAGAGCTGCACCGATGCCTGGGGTCTGGTGGCTCCCATGTTTCTCTGCCATCCCTCAGCCTTGCTTTTTGTCTCTCCGCCTTTTCTGAGCCACTGCACTCTTTACTGCATCTCAGCCCCTAGCCCTGTGCCTGGTGTGTAGAAAGCTCTTGATAACTGTGCACTGAGTACTGATGTTGCCCAAATGGAGAGTCCAGAGGACATAAGCCAAAGTGTTGTGCTGATGGAAGGCATAGACTTGCCTATCACTCACCGCATCCCTGGGTTTTGATGGCCAAAGACTTCGCCCACGTGTCTGAAAGTGATGCATTCTTTCCCCTCTTCCAGGTGTCTCTTAGAGAGTTTTCTTCTGAGCTGTGCTTTAGAATCTTTCACTCAGCCTTTGCTTTCCACCTCCCACTGAGGGAGAATTCTCCCCCTATCTGGGGATATTATTTATTTCTTCATAGTTACGCCTGGGTCTGCTGCTGATGGTATTTCCATGTCCTTGGATGGTGGGTTGGTCATCTTTCAAGTTGTTCTTAATGGGTAGAGGTAGAGGGCTCTGAGTCATCTCCACGTGGGGTATGCCAGGCAACCATTCCTGCTTGCGATCCAGTTCTTGCCTCATTTATTAAGCACCGTGTGCTCATTTATTGGACCTGTGCTGGATGCTGGGGACTGTGGCATCAGTCAAACAGAAATAGAAGACTCCCTGAGCCCTGGGGATGCCCATGAGCCTGTAGAACCCTTACAGATGGGGGACAGCCTCACAACCTGTTGTGCAATAGACATTCTTGAAAGGCCACCTGCTACATGGTGGCTGCAGAGCCCAATGGCTCCACAGCTTCATGAATCCCACAGAGCTCATGGGAGGGCAAGCCCAGCATCATGCCTGCCCAGGAGCAAACCTGAGACGTGTGCCTGAGAAAGCACCGCTTTCGTGGACCAGGGCTGTTTACTAGTGTCCGCAGCGCTGAAGATTGTTCACTGGGGTCATTGAAAGCCAAATCCATATTGTGATGGCTCTGAGCTTTCAGATCTTTTATTTCTTTATTTGTGTTTTGTTTGTTTATTTTTAATAGAACATGCAACCAGTGAAGGGACATGGAATTGGTTGGGGAAGGCGTCTAGCTCACCTGTAATGAAATCACGATCTTGCTTTGACTGGACCATTGTTAAGTGGTTCTCTGTTAAGTGTCACCAGGCAGAGAGGTTGTCCGGTGCAGGGAGTCTGAGGCTGAATTCTTTGCATGTGACGATGACAGCACCCATCCCCACCTCCTCAAATTGTGTTTTCTAACTGTTTCTCAGAAGTGACTGACTGTTCATCTGGAGGATTGTCTGAAGGTTTCATGTGTGTGATCTTGGCAGTTTCACCCCTTTTGGAGAAGTCATTTCAACTCAGGTGAACAGGACCTTTTCCTAAGCTGGGGTTTTAGGCTGCTGTATATGTCAGATCCTGTGGGGCTCCTGCTTCAACCCCTGTGGTTGCCCATCTACGCTGAGCAGAATCCACACTGCTTGCCCTGGCTCTGAGGTTCTGCATCATTGAGTCCTTCCCAGCCTCGGCCATTGCTGCCTGCCCCCCCACATCTGCTCTCTTTTCCTTGCTGGGTACCTCAAGTTCCCTCGTGCCCCAGGGCCTTTGCACTAGCCGGTCCTTCTCCCCAGAACTCTTTCCTTTGCCACCCACTTCCTTCCTATTTTCTTTTCAGGTCTCTGCTTAAATGTCACTACTTCAGAGATGTCTTCCCTGACTACCCTATTTAAAATAATGATTTCCTCTTCCACTTTATTCTCCTGCCACAGCGCCCTTTGTATTTCCTTCCAGGAGCCTGTAACAACTTGTAATGCTCGTGTTGATTTCTTGCCTGTATGTTCTTAGTCTTACCCACAAGACCAAGGGTTGGTAAACTATGTTCTGCAGGCCCAGTGTGGCCACCACTGTTTTTGTTTTTTTTTTTTACCATTTTTTATTTTCTTTTATTTATTTATTTATTTTTCAATTTTTTTTTACCGGTACGCGGGCCTCTCACTGTTGTGGCCTCTCCCATTGCGGAGCACAGGCTCCAGACCTGCAGGCTCAGCGGCCATGGCTCACGGGCCCAGCCGCTCTGCGGCATGTGGGATCTTCCCGGACCGGGACACGAGCCCGCGTCCCCTGCATCGGCAGGCAGACTCTCAACCACTGCGCCACCAGGGAAGCCCTTTTTTTTTTTTTTTTTTTTTTTTTACCATTTTTTAAATTGAAGTATAGTTGATTTACAACGCTGTGTTAGTTTCAGGTGTACAGCAAAGCGACTCGGATATATATATATATATATATATATATATATATATATATACGCACACACACTTTTTCAGATTCTTTTCCGTTAGAGGTTATTACAAGACATTGAATATAGTTCTCTGTGCTATACAATACGTCCTTCTTGTTTATCTGTTGTATACATAGTAGTGTGTATATGTTAATCCCAAACTCCTCATTTATCTCCCTCCCCACTTGTTTTTATGAAGTTTTATTGAAACACAACCACTGTCATTCCTTTACTATTGCCTGTGGCTGCTTTCCTACTACAGAGGCAGAGTTAAGTAGTCATTATTGAGGACTGTAAAACTGGGAATATTTACTACCTGGCCCTTTAGAGAACAAGTTTGCTGACACTGCTTGGGACCATATGGTCATGTGGGCAGGGGCCTTGTTTTGCCAGACTTGTTCACTACTGTATCACCAGGACCCAGTACATTGCCTGGCACATAGCAGGTGTCCACTAAGAATAAACAAGTAGGAAGGAAGGAAAGAAGGGAGGGAGTGGGTGGAGGGATAGGAGGGAGAGAAGGAGGAAGGAAAGCAAAGGAGGTCTGTCGTTTTTCTGTACGACTCTTATTTCCACACAGTATCTTAGCTCAGTAATTTGCTACCAGTTTCATGAACTGTGTGCCGTGGAGATACAGAATCCTACCCTTGGCTTTGAAAGCAGGGCTCCATAAATGCAGTAGGTACTGTAGCCAGGATTATAGAAATGCTTCCCATTCACGTCATCCCGGAGTGCAGCGCAGGAGTCTAAGTTAGGGAGGAAGGCATCAGAAGTCCTGAGTTCCTTTCTGGTCTCTGGCAGCTCTCAGGCAGAAGGACTCCCAGGGACCCTCACCTTTATAAATTCTCTCCCCTTTCAGTGTGGGTAAACCCTGTGGATATGATGAGATGTCATTCCCAATATTATGCTATACGACAAAGGGACATTATTCAAGTGGGTCTGATGTAATCATGTGAGCCTTTAATTAAGCAGAGAATTTTGTTGGCTGGTGACAGAAGAAGTCAGAGGGATTGGCTGCATGAGAAGGACCTGACTCACTGTTGCTGGTCTGAAGATGGAAGAGGCCGCATGAGAAGGAATGTGTGTGGCTTTCAGGAGCAGAGAGCAGCCCGCAGCCAACACCAGCAAGAGAACAGGGTCCTCAGTCTTATAGCCACAAGGAACCAAACTCTGTAATAACCCAAATGAAGCAGATTCGCCTCCAGATTGGAACCCAGCCCAGCCAACAACCTGACTTTGGCCTTAAGAAAAAAACCCCTGATTTTGGCCTTAAGAAACAGCACCCTGATTTGGCACGTTCCCATCCGAGGACACGCGACTTCTGATCTATAAAAACCGAGACATAATAAATGGGTGTTACCTTAAGCTGCTAAATTCATTATGATTTGTTACGCGGCATAGAGAACTGATATACCAGGGAACCCTGAACCACATTCAATGGGAAATCGAATTCAGCTTCCCAGCAAAAAAGTCTGAAAAATTTCCCTTCTGGGAGCTAACCGTGCCTCTTATTAGCTGTATGACCATGAACAAGTGACCTCTCTGAGCCTCAGTTTCCTCATTTGTAAAAGAGCGAATAATAGTAGTACTGCCTCACTCCAGCTCTCATGAACACAAAATGAGTTAATGCATGCAAAGTGCCCAGGGCAGTATTGGGCCCAAGAAGTTCTCAACAAAATTTCTCTACTTCCTCTATGTGCATCCTTTCCCTGAAGTCTTACTCTTTATTTCTATGTGTAGATTTGTTTCTGGGGAGATGCTCTTTCCTGCTCTCCTTCCCCTTCCTCAAGCATCAGGGACCCCTGTGCAATTTTAGGGCCCACTAAGTAATATGACAGCAGTAGAGTTGCTCTGTCCTTAGCAGTTTCTCTAGCATAAAAGCAATGTGATACCATCTGTGGGGAAGTTGGGGCTGGCCAAGAATGCAGATGTTCACTGGCAAATGCCCTGCCAACTTTGTGACATGCCACTGAGGAATATGGGGACAGAAGAGCCAACATCACACTACATCGTTAGCTGAGCTTTGTAAATTCTGTCTTTACGCAGATAGTGACATGCAAAGAACTTTAACTTAAAAATGCAGATGCATATGGTTAACCGGGCTCTGAGGTCAGACAAAAGGGTGAGAGTTGATGACATTTATTAAATGTTTACCCTGTGCTCAGCATTTCTCTAAGATCTTTCTATGTTTAAAAATGATTATCCTGTTTTACACATAAGGGAATTGACACTCAGAGAGGTTAAGTCACTTTCCCTGAATTGCACAGCTAATAAATGAAAGAGCTGGGCTGAGAAGCCAGGTGGTCTGGCTCCGAGCTCTGTGGCTGATGCGCTCTATGATCCTGGGCAACCACTGAACCTTGCTCAATCTCAGTGTCCTATTCCATGAGAGTGTTGGTGAAAACCTAATGAAATCATTCATGACGAGGGCTCTGCACAGTGGAAGCTCTCAAAAGACAGTGGTACAGAGAAAACAACAGGGCATCTGTTGGTTAGTGACCTGTGGCCTCTGGATTTGAGGGGCATTTGACCTGAACATGCCCCCTAGTTTGGGAGGAAGGGCAAACCTCAGCAGTGGTTTTGGTAGAGAACCGTTAACCCAGCAGTGAACATCCAGGGGAAGGCATTCTCACCTCATAGCTCGGCAAGTCCTCTGAGGCCTCACCGTGCAGCTAAGGCAAGAAGGGCTTGGAGAACAGCCTTCCCACAGTGCCTTCAGCCTCGTAGGAATGCTTGATTCCAGGCCGTGGCAGTGTGGGCAGCAGCCCTAAGCCCGGACCCGTTAGGTGGCCCAGAGCCGAGGCATCCTGGTCACATGCAGGCCACGTGGACAGCACATGGGGGTGACTGAATTTGTCATGTTTCAGCTGCTTGGGGGGCAGGGGAGTGCCCATCCACTCCTGGAGCAGGGCTTTGGCCGACCCCATGCCTCCCCTTTAACTCTGGGAGCAGAACATGGCGCCGGGCGATTTCCGCAATTAGGAAGGGACGCAGTTTAGGTTTTTGATGCTACTCTCTCCTCTCCAACCTGGAGCTCTCTTGAGCCCCTCAATCCAGGTGTTCATGTCATGTCTCCACATCCCCCATACCCAATCCTCCACCATCACACTGGGGCCTCCTCTGTACTTGAAGTCCTGTCCTCTTCCCTCCCTTCCTCCTGCATCCTTCCGTCTACCATTAATGATGATAATGGTTTGATGGATTCTTTTTTACAGGTATCAGGTTGTCACTTAAATAGAAATTTTCTTGACCCCCAGAAGTGATGACACAGTGTCCGTTTAGACAAGGTGTCAGCAGATTTTTTAATCTAACAATTATTGAGAGTATACCGTGTATTAGAACATGCTGAGTACTTCTAACTTTGTCCCCACAATAATCCAGTAAGGTAGGTGCTATTACTAATCCCATGTATGGATGATGAAATTCAGACCAGGAGGTCAACCAGTTTACTCAGTGAGTGTTTGGAGGTGCTGTCTTGAATCTAGGTATGTTACGTACAAACCCCATGCCCTGAGCTCCTCTTCCTGTTCTGCCTCTGTTGATATCTGTCTGAGTCAGCTTGGCTGCCATAACAAAATACCACAGACTAGGACATTTAAGCACAGTTTATTTATTTATTTCTCACAGTTCTGGAGACCAGAAGTATAAGATCTAGGCTCTGACTGATTCAGTTTCTGGTGAGAACTCCCTTCCTGGCTTCTTCATGGCAACTTCTCTCTCTCTTCATCTTCTTATAGAGCCACTAATTCCATCATAAGGGACCCACCCTCATGACCTTATATAACCCTAATCACCTCCCAAAGACCCCATCTTCAAATACCCTTACACTGGGGGTTGGGGTTCAATGTATGAATTGGGGGGCACAGCTCAGTTCCTAGCAGTGTTTTTGTCTGGAGGAGTATCAGCAGGCTTCAATCAGGGGGTGAAGAGGTGAAGAAGAAAGATGGGCTTCTCCTTAAGACCAACTTAGGACTTCCCTGGTGGTGCAGTGGTTAAGAATCCACCTGCCAATGCAGGGGACACAGGTTTGATCCCTGCTCCGGGAAGAGCCCACATGCCGTGGAGCAACTAAGCCCGTGTGCCACAACTCCTGAGCCTGCTCTCTAGATCCCGTGAGCCACAACTGCTGAGTCCCCATGCCACAACTACTGAAGCCCGCGTACCTAGAATCCATGTTCTGCAACAAGCCACCGCAATGAGAAGCCCACGCACTGCAATGAAGAGTAGCCCCCGCTCACTGCACCTAGAGAAAGCCTGCACGCAGCAACAAAGAGCCAATGCAGCCAAAAATAAAAACAAACAAACAAAAAAAACAAAAAAAGACCAACTTAACCCGGTCTGAATCCAAGCTCTGCCACTGTAACAGAGAGACCTTGGCCAAGGCCCTTAGTCTCTCTGATCTTTTATTTCCTCCCCCAACAAATGAGACTGGCAGTGATGATGGCAGGCAACTCATGACTGTAAAGGATTCTTTTTGCAGGTAAACCACTGACTACTTGCCCAGCCATGGCGGGCACTCAAATGTTAGCTAATTAGCAACCAAAACAGGACCCCAGTCCCACTGACCAGATGGACGGTAATAATAATTTGTCATTGGTGTGCACTGTTTTCTAGTTTGCAAAGAGGTCTCTCACACGTGAGCTCAGCATGGACCTGCGTCACTCATTCTTCTGCTAACTTTAGAACTTCACCTCAGGGGCCAGGGGACATGGGGCCAGGGCACGCGTGGGACAGCTGTGTGGTGGGCTCAAGATGGGAAAACCCAGTTTGCAAGACCAGCTGACAGGCAGCCACGTTCTCCTCCACAATTTTCCAAAGAATATTGAAAATGCAAGCTTTGGATTCAAAACCAACATGTATTACCTACTTACCAGGTACCAGGTCCTGTGCTAGGTACTTTTTTACTCATAAAATATTATTTAATCCTTACAGCAAGAAACAAGTCTATAGCGAGGGTTAAGATTTAAGAACCATGGGTTTTTAAAAATAGAATAGGTCAAATCCCACAGTCAAGCAGGAGCACATTTTTCATTCTTCCCTGGCCTGTTTTCACCACCAAGGGTTTGGTAGTTATCTTAAAGGCAGGACACTTGGAAGGCCCAGATGCCAGCCTACAGACTTCCCTTTGGCTCCTTTCTGTCCTGCTCAATGATTCTCAAACTTTGGAGTACGTGAAATTTGATGCGTAAGATTGAATTAAACAAAACCCAAAGCCAGAGTACTGTATGGGTAATGTAAGCAATTTATAAGGGTAATTTTTGCCTTACATGCTGACTAAATGCTGACCCTTTCTTAGAAGCAGAACACACATGAGGGTGTTTGACCAGGAGGGGATCTCAATTCATCCCAGTTCATCTGGTCGAATCCTCCCATTTTACAGACGGAAAAACTGAGTGCCAGGGGGAACAAATGGATCACAGCTGGTTACAACAATACTTAGTGATAGAACTGGGAATGTTTCTGTGGAATTGGGTTATTTGTCTTCTGATTAAACATCTGATCTGCAGTTTGACTCAAAGATGCTAAGGTTTTTGGAAGAATGTGACAGATTGGTTTCCTGGCTTCTCTTAGCAGAGTTGGTAGGAAAATAGTTGGCTTCAGATTTGGCAGGATAACAAGAGAGGTACCCATGGATGGGTAGCCCTATAAAGTCTGTCAGTGTCGAAACCCTTTGCTAAAGCCAGGAGTCTCAGTCTTTCTAGAGACCAGGTAAGATGGGTCACCAATGAAAAACATTCTGCTCTAAACCCTTTTAAACATTTCTTCTTTCCTGCAGCCTAGTTTGGGGGTTTTCATGATGAGAAGGCAGTGTAACCCATGGGTTTGTAGGGGAGCAGGCGGACCCTTCCTTGCTGGGGAGGTAGAGAGCATTTCTTCCCTGTCCCCAGACTTTTATCAAGAGTCACAAGCGTAGCTCAGAGTCCTAGGCTTACCCTCGACTGTTTACACCACCGACGTCCAGCTGGAGGCAGATCAGAGATTTAAGCTGATCATATCAGGGTCATTATTTTCCCTGTTCAGACAGTTAATTATGGAACACAAAAAGGTCAGAGAGATTTGCAGCTGTCTGGTGTGTACATGTCAAAATGCTGTCTTTCATTCTACTGTACTTGGACCAAATGTTGGAGCTTCTCCCAAGCCTTGATGCCAGTGCTCTGAGGGATGGATTTCTTTCCATCTTCCACTTTGCTCATCTTAGACCACCACAAACTCAGCCTTCTTTTTATTAGCCAGCAGCAGACAAGGGCTGGAGTAATTTACTGAGTAGACAGATTAACTTGAGTTAGTGAGAGTCCATCCCAGTGTGGGACATGGTACGAGGTGTACCTATAAATGTCTCAGTAGCTGACACTCAAGGAAGACTTTTGTCTTAGGGAGACATAAGGAACTCTCTGGCCTAATAACATTACACATGTCTGTCTTGTGTCACAAGACTTAGTGCTGTACTAAGTTGGCTACTGGTCTCTTATGCTAATAATAACAAGAACACAGTAATCATTGTTAACAATCAGTGGGTCCTTGCCATGTACCAGACACTGTTCTATGGGTTTTACGTGTATAACCCAATTTCATCTTCACAGCAGCCCACGTAGGTGGGTAAAAGCAAGATGCCCATTTCAGAGATGAGGAAACTGTTGCACAGGTGGGTTAAGTAACTTTATCACAGTCACAACACTAGGAAGTAGAGGAGAGAGATCATAAAGACAAGCTATCTGTCCTTGTATATGTAGTTTTCTCACAAGGGTTTGGGTTGCATCTTACCTGAAGGTTGGGTTTAATGTCAGTAGATGCTAGATCCCCATCTTTCCTCCTTGGGCCCCAGGGAAACTCGATCTGTATTCCTATGGAACAATGCTTCAGTAGGTTGCAAATTCCTAATGGAGGTGAGGATGAAAGACTCACTGGAGGACATTGGTAGTGTTCTTGGGACAGAGGACATGTGCTATTCTGGCTTCTGGTATCCTTGCATCCTTCTACTGATAATTGTGTCTGATCTTGCTTTCAGCCTATGTGCCGTTGGAGGGGCTCCACCCCTGATTTAGTAAGCATTTAACCTAGTCTTTAAATAAACAACATAATATGCTGCCACAGTGATTGAGGCAGGGATGGGTACAGTAGCCAATAACAACAGAAGAGAACCAAACGGGCATGCTGGCAAAAAGACTCTTGCAGTCTTTCTTTTGATCATAATCTGCGAACATGTCTAGTCTGGAGCTATGGCAGCCATCTTACCACCATGAGGCAAGAGCTGGCTGAGAATGATGCCCAGATCAGAGGAAGCAGAGTCAAGAGATGGAGTAAAAAACCCGCATGTCATGCTTTGCCTACCGTGGGTAACTGAGTTTGCTCATCTATGTACTTCATTAAAGAATCTTAATTGATGTCGTCTCTCATATGTGAATATGATTTTATTAGCCTACTCATGGCAGGCCTTTATAAAATGATTAACTAGAGAAGGGTGTGTAAACACCTTTTTCTTGCTCATTTACCTGGTCAATGTGGTGAATGAAGCCTCATATTCTAGTTTAGCACATACCAACCTGGGGTGTGAAGAGCAATGATTCCACAGGAAGTACTTCAAAAGAGAAAGGTGGGGGGGCTTCCCTGGTGGCACAGTGGTTGAGAGTCCGCCTGCCGATGCAGGGGACACGGGTTCGTGCCCCGGTCCGGGAGGATCCCACATGCCGCGGAGCGGCTGGGCCCGTGAGCCATGGCCTCTGAGCCTGTGCTCCGCAACGGGAGAGGCCACAGCAGTGAGAGGCCCGCGTACCGCAAAAAAAAAAAAAAAAAAAAGAGAAAGGGGTTCAGTCTTCCAGAATGAAAGTCAGGCACAGAGAGATTACATCAAGGAATGGGAGAATCAGGATTCAAAAGCAGGTGACCTAGATCAAGAATCCGAACTTTTAATCATTATGATTAATAAATACTTTATGAAAAATTTATGTATATTTGTTAAGGACCTACTATGCATCCATCATAGAACACATCAGTGAATAAGCCACAAAAGACCCCTCCCTCGTGGTGTCAGCACTCAAGTGTATGTCTGTGGGCAGAAAAGATAGAAAACCAACGACAAAAGTAGTAAGTAGTGTTAGAAGTTGATAAGTTCTGTGAAAAAAGAAATATAAACGATTAAGGGGGGGTGGTGTTCAGGGTAGGCGGGTTCCAGTTTTCAGTAGGTTGGTCAGATTGGACCTCTTTGAAAAAGTGGGATGGCAGAGGCAAGGGAGTTAGCCACAGGGCTGTCTGAGCAAAGAACATTCCAGATGGCAGGACGAGCCAGTGCAAAGGCCCAGAGGCAGGAGCATGCCTGGCATGTTGAGGATAAGCAGGGAGGTCAGCGAGTTGGAACCAAGTAGGCAGAATGCAGCAGGTGATGAGGTCAGAGAAGCAATGGGGGGTGCGGATCTCTAAAAAGAGTGGCCCCAGCAGGGTTTTGGGCAGGGACACGGCCTGGCTCAGGCCGCTGAAGGAGCATAGGCTGTTGACGGGAGGTACGGGAACAGGGAAGGGAGGTCAGTGAGGAGACACAGTACACTAATCCAGGTGAACCGTGCTGGGGGCCCAGGCCAGGGAGGTAGCAGTGGAGGTGGTGAGCTTGGAGAAGGTTGGATTCTGAATATGTTTTTATGGAATAGATGAAAGAATTTGTAATTATTCCATGGGTGGGGCAGAACAAAAGTGAGGAGTCAAAGATAACTCTAAGGTTTGGGGCAAAATTTGAATAATTCAGTTAAATGCAAATTCTTTGAACTTTACACCTGTGGCCAAAAGAACCAAACCTCTTCCATCTGGGGCCGCTTTCATTTTATTTTGTGCAAAAGTACCACGTTGGGGGAGTATATGCTGCTCTATGACAAAGAACGTCTACATGCATCATCCCGTTTCATCCCCACCCCAGGCTTGAGGTTCTCCTCCTATCCGAAAGCTAGGGAAACTGAGACTCAAGGAGCTGGTTGCTCACCCAACCCAGATCACATAGTTGGTGAACTGAGATGTTCTGTTTAGTAGAAGAATGTTCTGCTGTTATTATGTCTCAGCAGAAGCAAGAGTCTCTTGGTGGTAAGACAGCTAATTGCACTTACAGATTCATTTTCATAATCTACGTGGTCTATAATGTTTAAGCTGTGAGCGCATCAGAATCCTCGAGATGGATTGTCCTTCGGAAGGCTTCTCGCTCAACACACTTTCCATTTGCTTGTAACTTCCTGCAATATCGTGCCTTAAGATCTAGAATGTTTTGTCCTTTTGTATAAAAATGTACCTGTATTATGTTCGGCTTCATTGGAATGCCTGCCTTTGCTGCTGCTGCTTTCTGTGTTTTGGTTGTGTCTGCTGCTGTCTGACATCCTTGTTTTTCCCTACTTTGATTCAAACAACTTGATTATCTCTTTCAGAAGCTGAAACTTTGCTAGTTTTATAAGCAAGACTATGTTTGTTAGTGAAGCTGGGGTGTGGGTGGTAGGCAGAGATGGTTTTAAAAATTTAGAAAGGAGGCAAAAGTTACTTGAGGGTATATGCCAAGGACAAACACTGCTGTTTTCTGGAACTTCCATCACTATTTCTATGCCTATTTCTAAACTAAGCGACTATAGTTTCTTGTTGGGACAATTACATAGTTGTGCTTTTCACTGTCATTTTCCTGCAGAGGATGAAGCCCCAGGTTTCTGCATTCTTCTCTTTGCATAATATAAAACACAAAGGCAGGGGGCTTCCCTGGTGGCGCAGTGGTTGAGAATCTGCCTGCTAATGCAGAGGACACGGGTTCGAGCCTTGGTCTGGGAGGATCCCACACGCCGCGGAGCAGCTGGGCCCGTGAGCCACAACTACTGAGCCTGCGCGTCTGGAGCCTGTGCTCCGCAACAAGAGAGGCCGCGGTAGTGAGAGGCCCGCGCACGGCAAGGAAGAGTGGCCCCCACTTGCCACAACTAGAGAAAGCCCTCGCACAGAAACGAAGACCCAACACAGCAAAAATAAATAAATTAATTAATAAACTCCTACCCCCAACATCTTCTTTAAAACACACACACACACACACACACACAAAGGCATGACTTTCTAAAAGCTGCGTTCGTGAAGTCTTAAGGCCACAGAGTTTAACTAAGTCAAGAAATGTGGATGTGGAGGCTTCCTTGAGATGGTTGCCTCCCGCGGTTGTCAGCCTTGCTAACATGTACGCATCTTAAGCCACGTCATCAGCTGGATAGAGTCTTCCAGCACATCTGCGACTCCTGTTTTCATCAATGGAAATTAATGCACTGTTGTCGAGAAGAGAATCACTTTGAGTGTGTGGCTATGCAAATGAACTTTTAAGAGAATCCTTGCTATGTGGAAGAGAAGAGAAAATGAGAGCGGCAAGGAGGGAAAAGTGAGCAAAGCTCAATATCTCCTTGTGAAATAAACAGGCAATTCCAATGGAGTTAACCATTTCATGCCTGGATTGCTGTGATGGCCTGTGACCAGAGCTGTCACCTCCCTCCTTGATCCCCTGGTCATTCCATTCTTTAAGATTGATCTTCCAAAATCACTACTTCTCTGGTGCCTTCCCTTACTTAAAAGCCTCCAGGGAGGGGGTGGGAGCATGAATACAAGGAACACAGAGGATTTTTAGGGCAGTGAAACTACTCTCTATGATACCATAATGATGGATACATGTCATTATACCTTTGTCCAAACCCACAGAATGTACAGCACCGAGAGTAAACCCTATTGTGAACTATGGACTCTGGGTGGTAACGGTGTGTCAGTGTAGGTTCATCGATAGTAGCAAATGTACCACTCTGGTGGGGGACGCTGAGATGTTGATAGTGGGCGGGGGGGCTGTGTGCACATGTGGGGCCCGGGAGGATATGGGGAATCTCTACTTTCCTCTTAAGTTTGCTGTGAACCTAAAACTGCTCTAGAAAATAAAGTCTTTAAAAAAGCCTCCAGTGGCCCCATATTATCTATGGATCAAACACACACTCTTTATCCCAGTGGTCAAGGGCAGGGTGTAACAGGACTCTACCGTAACCCATCCAACACTGTCTAGTGTTCAGTCTTGTCTCCTTAATTACAATCTAGTGAGTAGTTGAATCTAGTCGCTAAAATCAAGGATAGCGCTTTCAACCGCATTTGTAATATCACAGAACTTACCACAATCCTGAGCACAGAATAGACCCCCGTTAAACCCAGGTGTTGACAAACTCATCAGAGGGAAAAGAAAAATCTTTGCTTATTGTCTAAGATCTCTGGAAGAGGAGACTTCAGTATTTTCACTGGTGGCCCCTCTCAGTCCCTGAGGACCCATCAGCACCTCTAAGGGTGCTGCCACAGTGAAAAGTTGCAGAGACGGTTGGCATGCGTGATGCCTCTGGGTACCACCCCCATCTCGGTATTCACTCGTTCATCCATTCTCCCAACAAGTGTGTATGGAGGGACTTCCCTGGTGGTCCAGTGGTTAAGACTTCACCTTCCAATGCAGGGGGTATGGATTTGATCCCTGGTTGGGGAGCTAAGATCCCACATGACTTGTGGCCAAAAATCCAAGACATAAAACAGAAACAATATTGTAACAAATTCAATAAAGACTTTAAAAATGGTCCACATCCAAAAACAAAGAAAATAAAGTGTATGGAGCATCTAATCTGCTCTCAGCACGGAGATGTGGTTCTGAAAGACACAAAGTCCTGCTCTGGTGGAGATTGCGCTCTGTTGTGTGTGTGTGTGTGTGTGTGTGTTAGGGAAGAGGGAGACACAGCAAACAAGTCTTCTGACACCGGCAAATATCTGGCAAGGGGCTGTACTGGGTTGAATGGTGACCCTAAAGAGAAATCTTCACGACCCAACCACTGGAACCTGTGAATATGACCTTATTTGGGAAAAGGGTCTTTGCAGATGTGATTACGTTAAGGGTCTTGGATTATCCAGCTGGGGCTTAAAGCCAATGATGAGTGGAGACAGAAGAGGGGAAGACGTAGATGCGAAGGAGAAGGCCATGTAGAGACGGAGGCAGAGAACTCCGGCGGCCATCAGGAGCTGGAAGAGGTGAGAACAGGTTGTCCTTTGGAACCTTAGAGGGAGCAAAACTCTTGACCCCTTGATTTTGGACTTTCAACCTCCAGAACTGGGAGAGAATCAACTTCTGTTGTTTTAAGTCCCCAGTTGGTGGCGGTTTGTTACAGCCACCTCAGGAAAGAAATATAGGGGACAAAATCCCCTCTGATAAGAACCATTGCCCTCAGGGGAGGAAGCTTGGGGCAGGTCTGAGGAACCACAAGGACGCAGGTGAGGTTGGCATCGTAGTGAGTGAAGCCAGAGAAGTGGGTGGAGCCACAGTCATGAGGAATTTAGAGCTTATTGTAGGTGTGAGGCGTGTTAAGCACAGATTTCAGGAAAGCCAGCTTATATATTTAGCAGAGTCCCCCCAGTACCTTGTGGACTGTGTGTGTGGTGGAGGGAAAGTGAAGCTGGGATTCCTTAGGAGGGGCTGCAGTCGAACTGGCTTCTGACCCAGTGAGCCTTGCAGACCTTCCTCTCATCCAGGGCATTCCTGGGGGAGGCAGCCCAGGTGAACACAATTCCTCCTCCAGTCATTCCAACAGCCAGGCCTTGAGTCTGACGTTTCACATGATCGGAAAGATGAAAGGCATCCCAGAGATGGTTAGTTCATTGATTTTGTGTTAAGATGAAGAAACGGAAGCTTAAAGGAGGAAATGACATTGACCTCACATCCGTAGGCAGGTTAAGTTTTCATGGGCAGAGCTGAAACCTGCACCCAAGCTTCCCCTGTTCTTTCCTGACGGGCTTTTTTTACTTGTACAGAGTAGTGCAATGACCAAGGGTATCATTTGCATTTTACAACCACCCCGTGAGATGTACAGTATCAACACATAACTCTTATTTTATAAATGCAAAATATATATAAATTAAAAAACGAGGAGGATCAGAGAGGTGAGGTGATTTGCCCAAGGTCACACAGCTTTCAAGTGGCAGATCTGTCAATCTTGGGTCTTCCATCCCTCCCAGAAACCTCCATTTCCCCTGCTGGATCTTACAAAGTGCTGACACAGCTACCTCAATCTTAAAGTTTTCCACCGTTCCTTTGCCTCTGGTGACCTCTTTCCAACTTGCAAGTTTTCGATTTATGATTATATGGTGTTCCTTGCCCTTTAGGCAAGTTTGATTTCATCGTCCAGACACAAACTCCTTCACAGTGAAGGCTGCAACTAAAAAGAAAAAGAACAAGGAAAAGGGTTAACATAGGATGTGCTGGATCTGAAAACAATTTGAGAGGTAATGTGGGGTCCATGAAGCCTGTATACATTTCCTGATAGCTGAGAAAAGCATTATGCTTAACTGTGTTGCTTCCCAGTGTGTGTCATGTGCAATATAAGAATAAAGGTTCACATAACACGGAAGCTGTGACGAAAGCAGGAGGCCGGGAGATTCAATGCTAATAGTGACAGGGTATCTCTCACTCAGGGGAAATTAGCCATGGATGCCTTGCTTTCATCTATATCTGTATTTGGTCGAAAAGTGCTCCAGGGTCTTCTAACCTCACCCCTTCATCCTTGATAAGAGAGAAACTACATTCTAAGTAAGTAATCTGACATGCTATCACTTGTCTCTTGAGTCCTGCCTTGAGAAGAATGCACACAGTTATTAAAGAAAAACTGCTCTGTGTCTATTTATCCAATCTACAAATTTGATCAGAAATATATATCAAGCCCCTACTGTGTGCCAGGCTTCGCGTAGGTGCTGGGGACACACTGGGCTCTCTGTTCATGGGTTGTTCAGTGTGGAGGGAAGAGAGATCTGGAAGTGGGTGAAGGCTGTGACATAGACAGAAGGAACAGGTCAGCTTATGGTGCTGGGAGGACTGGGTGGTCCCCCCAACATCGAGTAGAAGGACTGGGGTCAGGAGGAGAAGGAACCACAGCCAAAAAAGGCAAGGTACTCCAGAACCTACCATCTCAAAGCCCCCAGAGGCTGGATGGGAATGTGGGGCTGGAATGTAAAGTCCAAGAGTGGCTAGAACTCAGTGGGAGTTGCTGGTCAGGGCAAGGGCTCCGTGCTAGTCTCTGAACAGCAGGCAGGGCGGCATCTCCTTGGTGTGCTGGATGCCGGTGTTTCTTTCCATGGGACTGAGGCAGTGCTACACCGCCTTGGTGCTTCCGCTCCTGGCGCAGTCAGTGGAGGCGGGGGGGCACCACAGGCGGGCTCTGTGCTCCTCAGTGATCAGCCAAAGTGGGGAGATGTGGTCAACAAGTTCTTCAGCCTCTTGGCTTCTGGATGGAAGATGTGACAAGAAGAAGTGATGCTATATCAGTCGGCTTGGGCTGCCATAGCAATACCCCAGACCAGGTGGCTAAAACAACAGAAATTTATTTCCTCGCAGTTCTGGAGGCTGAACGTCCAAGATCAAGGTGTCAGCAGCGTTGGTGTCCTCTGACGACACCCCAATGGATCATGAATTTAGAACACAAAGCCCTCTTGGTGCCAGAAATGCAATTTGTGAGAACTTTGACTTGCCTGAACTTGGCCATGCCGTCTTACAGAGGTTTCAGCAAAAACCCAACAGCTGGTAACGCTGATGCATTTGTTTCCTAATCATTTACTTATGTACCTGCTTTTCTTGCTAACCATGGGCTCCTAAAGGACAGAGACTTTATGTCACAGCCTACTGCCCAGAACAGACCCCATCGCATAGTAGGGACATATCTGTGTAATTGAATTTGTTGACGTTGCATTCAAAGTTGAGTTGGTCTCTGTATCTAGAAAGAAGGGTGTGAAAGGGGATGTTTAACTGGAGGTCAAGCGGCAGAGAAGCCAAACAAACATCTGGCCTTTGGACCCCACGTTGCCCCTGACAGCGGTCCCTGTGACCCTGTCTAGCAGACATGGTGCCGAGCCTAAAAATCCAGCCAGTATGTCAGTTCCTTTTCTCACCAGCCGAGTCCAGGGATATTGTTTTCAGGCTTAATTAAGTGGGACGTGCAAGTCAGGAACAGCCATGTGCCTACCCTTTCCTCTCAGATTCTCCGCAGATCCTTCACTTTCCTCGGAGAGACTTGGTCAGAGGAGGGTAGTTCTTGGCTGGCTGCCCATCTGTGGAGCTGTGCTGTGTCTTCCCAGAACTAAAATGAGTCTGGAGCTGCAGCGTCAAGGGGGAGGCATCCTTGTTGGAGCTCATTCAGCACGTCCCATCAATCTTCTCCATGTTCTCCTTGTGACAGGTGTGACAAACCTCTCCATTTTCCCAGCAGCCACTGGAAAAGAAAGGCCATCAGGTAGAAAATAGGAAGAAAGAAAGATAGTGGGGAGAGAGGGGCAGAGAGAGAGAGAGAGAGAATGAATCTGTGTGTTTCTATCCATTTGTGAGTTTACCAAAATGCTAGCCTTTGTGCAAAGGAAAACATCTCATGTTTCTGCTGCCTGACGATGAAACTCATCAGATGAGAAAAATAAATTAAAAGAGAGGCAGCCCTTGTCACATTTTATGTATGCAGATGATTGAAAGAAAGTGAACAAATAGAGCAAGCAAATTGTACATGTAATAGCTTACTAGATAGAATGTTTTTTTAATGAATAAGATTCAGAAACCGTATCAATTACATTTTACGACTCTCAGTATGTCTGTCTCTTATTTTTATTTTCTTTCTGCTGGCCGTAACTGAATTAGTGCTTTCTGATTCAAAGCTTTTTTCCTTTGGCCAGAAGTTTAAGGAGATATCGCCTATCTCCTTATTTTCTGTCTTCCTTCATGTAGCTCTGAGCACAGAATTATGGTCTCTTTTTCCAAATGCGGGGGCAAGTGGCTGGTGTCCCTCCATCCAGCCTTCTGTGAGGACTTCCTCCTGTCTGTAATCTGCACCAGCTAATAATCATGCAGGACAGCTCGTACTGTATTCAAGGTGGGATGTCCCCCTTAAGAACAAGAGTCTGTTGGTGTATTTTTCACCGTGAATAGACCATTTTTTTTAAATTAAAAACTTCTGAGATTAGTTATTTCCTGCTGCCTTACTCATTTGGTTAATACATGCTAATGCTGCAAAAATAAATATTAATGTGGCATGCCTTGCTGGAGCAGGTCTTTGGGGGAGGTTGATGAATCTGTGTATAGCACATCTGAACCTCCTGCCATCAAGATGGTAATTAGGCTAAACTCGAGGGCAAGTCCATTGTTTGGAGCGATTCTATGAGTAACCAGAAAGCTGTGGATCCCTCTTCTAACTGCCTCTGCGGCTGATTCTTCTTTAGTGAAAGCTGTATTTTGGGGGAGTCCTTATGTTAATGCTGTGTGAGCTGATTGTCTCGTCAACACTAGGATATGAGTAGAGGATGAAACACTTATGTAATTCTGAGCAGAAAATCTTTAAAGAAGGATCAGCAATCCAGATTGCCAGAGGGTAGGGAGACAGTAGGAGAAACAGTAACTCACCAGTGTCATGTCATCGGTTAATGATACTGTGAGAATGGCAGCCTGAGGAGTAAGAAAGGACAAGGTAAGAAACACTGTCACCTTGTCTCCTCTTAGCCAGATTCTTTTGCACCATTTCATTTTTATCAGTCAATCAGCTACTTTAGAGATGAAATGGATCTTTGAATTTGTGTAGTTTTACCTCCCAAACACCTGAAATTAATTCAGTGTGGAAGGAAAACCTCCAGCACATCAGATGCATGTTTGATTGTGTTCTGCCTGAATCTCTCCAGCTATGGGGAGCTCAACACTTTTCATGCCAGACTTTTTGATTGTTAGTACTAATAGTTTGAAACTTATTACTTCTTTGTGGTTTTGGTTCAGAATCTTTTGGTTGAAATTGGTAGGGGGGAAAAAATCTCTCAAACTAATTAAGTTTAAAGGGGAATTTTTTCTTGGTTCACATACTTTGAAGACTCCAGGTAGGATGGGCTTCAGGTGCAGCTTGATCCAGGGCTCAAAGTATATTGTCAGGCCCCATCTCAGAGCTATTGCCTCCTAGTTGGCTCCATTCTCAGGCTCTACTTAGTGGCTTCTGACAAATTCAGGCTCATTTTTTTATGACATCAGACCAATGGATCCTTCCTAATTTGGGGGAAGCCCATTGGCCCAAACTGGATAATATATCAGTTCCTTAATGTCTCAGTTTGGGTCCCACACACCTACAGAGCCTGAGACTAGGACTTGAGTGCAGGTAGTTAATTTGGGAGGTGAGCCAAGTAAAGGAGGAAAAGATAATAAAACTTATGTTATTTGAGCTGATGATTGCTATGAACAAACAAGTCTCCATCTCACAGAGGACCAGGACTCTCTGAGAAATTGTATAGAATGTGTCTCGGAATTGTTCCTCTGAAGGACACGACAGTGGGTCAATTGATATTCCATCTTGCGTCCCTGTTGGTTGATGATGATACTTAGAGGCCATTTGTACCCTTTCCCTGTGCCCCTCTGAGGTGCCTCAACTCAGACCGAATGAGCTGGGGTAGGAAGTGGGCTTCAGAAATTGACCTGAGGCAGAAATGGAGAGAGACAAGGCCAGTGCTTGAGGAGCAATGGTACCAATGTTCTGGGAAGTGGGCACCCAGGCTCAGATGAAATTACAGGTGGGTCGAGGGTTACAGAAACTGTCTGCCATCACTGACCAGGGAATGTGGCCTGGAGCATGGACTGAGCTGCTTAGCTTAAACCTTGATCACAGGCTATGTCCTTGAAGCTGGGAATGGAAGCTGCTTAAACTACGTGTGATGAGAGTGGAAGAAATCATCACCCGAGAACAAAATCAGGGGAACAAAATTGAAAAATATCTAGTGTACCTCTGTTGAGCCAGAAAGCTGCCTTCTTATAACTTCCAGACATCAGTTGGAATGCTGCCTCTGAAGAGAATATAGAATTAGCAGTGGGTTTTTTTTTTTTTTTCCCTATGAATGATAGCCCTTAAAATATTAGGAGATAGTTAGCATGTCTACCTTTGGTCTTCTTTTGTCTGGTCCAGTATAGATACACTTGGTTTCTTTAACTACTCTTTATATGATATGGTTTCTAGGACCTTTTGTGGTTCTAGGCACCCCCCCCTCCTGACACCCCCATCATTAGACTTCTTTACCTGTCACTCCATCAACTGAGCACAGCAGGAAAGATGGGGTCAGACCCATCACAATAAGAATGGATGTAGATAAGATAACCCTGGGTCAAGATATTGCGAACAGCCTATGAGGTCACACTTGAAGAATATTTTACGATGTTCCAATTATTTGAAGGTAGAGGACCTATGTATGACTCTCTATTAATCAGAAAATACCTTCCTCCTGCATTACCTAGTAATGGCTAACTCTTGACTATTATCGAAACTTTATGTTGACTCATTTTGTACAATGTTCCTCAGTGGACAAATGTTGCTTTGACCTGCCCAGTGTGTCTGTCCCTTCTCCTGGTAACAGAAGCCTGAACGACCTCTGAGGAGCCAGCCCCACTTCCAATTTCAGCAGGTGAGCTTTGGATGGACAGGTGGTGAAATACGTGATCTGCTTTTGGCCAGAGTCCTCATGCCCCTCTCCAAAGAGTTTGTTGAGTGATGAGCTAGTGGCCAATTGGCATAATCGCATTACTGGCCACCATGATGGGTTTGTGGATGGGCACCAAAGTGGCTCATTTGGAATGCCTCTTAAAACATAGGCCTAGAGACGCTGGCAGCCACTTGCTACCGCATGGAGCCTGAGGATGAAGCCACAAGGAGCGGCATGTGACAGCAGGAAGCCAGCTTAATCACAGCCTTTCGGCTTCTGAGTCCTGCTGGGATTGAAAATCTAGTGTGGACTATTTATCATGTGAGACAATACATTTCTCATTTCTGCTTCTGCTACGAAATGAATCTTAATTAATACATCCGTGACATTAAGATATTTAATAGATTGTATCAAATAGTGGAAAAATCAGTGGTTTTAAGTCAGATATTCTAGGATTTAGCCTGATACTACCACTCTCCAGCTAGGGATGAGATCAGAGTCAATTTCCTCATCTCTATGCCTGGGGTTCCACTTCGATCAAACCCAGATAATATAAAATGGTAAAATAAAGTAAAATGATAGAATATGGGTATCACTGCCTATTTTTATTAAATGATGTGGTTAAAAAAATCATGTAATAGTTCAGTGTGGTCAGATCAATAGTTTCATGGGCTCATCCCTGGATAACGGAACAACTACGGATGCTCATAAGACAGTCCCATTCTGCCAAGCAATCTGCAAGGCATTTTTAGAGGGATTATTTCATCTAATCTCAAGAACCCTATGAGACAGGCACTACTATTATTCTCGAATCAGGCGTGAGGAAACTGAAACTCAAAAAGATCAAGTGATCTGTCCAAGGTCATGCTTCCAGGACACAGTAGAGTTAAGGTTTCTCCAGACAGGCTGACTTCACACCAGGCGCTCCGGGCCATTATTTTAGATCACCATTTCATCTTAATAGAAATTCCATGAGTAATGATAGAAATCTGTCCTTTGGCCAGTTGGGGTGCCCAAACACCGTAACACGGGTGGTTAAAAGTGTACATTCATGCCTTTGTTTTCAAAGTAAGATAATAACAGCATGTCTTTTCCTGAATGACTCACCTTGGGCTTTCCGGCTTCTGGACCTCTGTCTTCATGGTACTCTTGAAACATACTGGCCTTCACCTCCTGCCCAGCTTCCCCCTGCTTGATTGTCATTAATTGCACAAACAACTTGACAGCAATAAAAAGGAAAAGTTGAAAGATAGGAAAATAACCTATAGTTCTATCCATCCTTTAAATCTCAGACTAAATGCCACCTTTCCAGGAAATTATCCTTAGAGTGTCCAGCTACCCACATGCGTACGTGTGTATGTGCGTACACACACACACACGCACATGCACACACACACACACACGCACATGCGCGCGCACACACACACGCACACACGCACATACCTTATTAGATAGGATCATATCTTCCTTCTCTTACTGAACTGCAAAGCAGGGCCTAGGCCTGGTTCGTCTCTGCTTCCCCCACGGCACCCTGAAAGCGGGCCTTGCCCACAGTAATTATCCATTGAATTGTGAGCAGCATATAGTAACATGTTATGTTCCTCTTCAAGGGACAGTGAGTAATTACACTGATTTGCAGTCAGCCAGCTTAGCTGGTATCTGGCTCTCAGTCTTGGCAAGGCTCCGGATGTTTCTTAAAAGTTGACATTCTTCCTGGACTTGCAGTCTGACTGCACGAGGCTCTCTAGGGAATAAAAATTAGCCTCCTATCTGAAATGTTTATGAAAACAGCTAAATTTAGATGATCAAAGATTTCAGGAATCCTGGGGCCTTGGAGGTTGAAGACTGTGGTATTATTTACAAGCATGTTGAACAGCAAAGATTTTTCTTCATAAAGTCCCCTTGTGAGGCATTGAAGGTTCTACTCGGAAGCCACTTTAATTTCTCATTATTTGACAGAATGAAGCAAGTTCTTATTTAAGCAGCGTACTCGGGCATTTCATTTTTCTCTGTTCGTCCACCCCACCCTCACTTTTAGAGGAGAAGAGTGCTGCTTTGGACCAAACGGGAATTACTTCTAAGAGAGAAGGCAGATCGATAGCTTAACTTTAATGTGTGGATTAATGTGCCATCTCGAATCAAAAATGGAACCTGCTCAAAAGATTCCAAAAGGATGTATCTGCCGTAATTTTGCTGAAATTTGGGGAGCGGGTTGAAGTCACGGAGATAAGGACCTTGCTCTGAGGGATGCTTTTGCAACATAGAGCTCCTAAGATAAATTTGATTCATGCCAGGTGGGGAGCTGGTATTATTTGGGCTGGATCCTAAGCAGGGATTCTCCTTGATGTCTTGGCAGGAGAAGAGGAGGGACAGGAAATGCAGATGGGGAGGAAAAGAGGGGAATGAGGTTCTTTGTGTAACCAGTTAAGGCCTCAGAGAGCAAAGGCAGGGGAGCCTGTTATGGTGGGAAGGGAAAACTCCCTGGTGTGTCAGTTTCTGGGTAGCCATTTGGTTTGCACTGAATCTCCCTCTGCGGGAAGCAGTATGTAGAGTGATCAGGATCCCCAGCTCAGCTGGGCACAGCAGGTCCTCCCCTGGATCACCCCCGATCTGTGACACTGGGCAGATTGTTCAGCCTTGCTGAGACTCCCAGGTGTCTCGCCTGTGAAGCAGGAACTATGACAGTACCCGCCTCACATACTGTCCACGGAACTAAACAAGGTGATTCGAGTGAAGCTTATAAAGTCCTTAACCCAGGGCCTGGCACATTAGTATCATTAAACTACTGCATATATACAATGGAATATTACTCAGCCATGAAAAGAAACGAACTTGAGATATTTGTAGTGAGGTGGATGGACCTAGAGTCTGTCATACAGAGTGAAGTCAGTCAGAATGAGAAAGACAAATACCGTATGCTAACACATATATATGGAATCTAAGAAAAAAAAAGGTCATGAAGAACCTAGGGGTAAGACGGGAATAAAGACACAAACCTACTAGAGAATGGACTTGAGGACACAGGGAGGGGGAAGGGTAAGCTGGGACAAAGCGAGAGAGAGGCATGGACATATATACACTACCAAACGTAAGGTAGATAGCTAGTGGGAAGCAGCCACATAGCACAGGGAGATCAGCTCGGTGCTCTGTGACCACCTAGAGGGGTGGGATAGGGAGGGTGCGAGGGAGGGAGACGCAAGAGGGACGAGATATGGGGACATATGTATATATGTATAACTGATTCACTTTGTTATAAAGCAGAAACTAACACACCATTGTAAAGCAATTATACTCCAATGAAGATGTTAAAAAATAAATAGATAAATAAAAATAAACTACTGCAAAGCATCTGAAAGAAAATGCAAGCGGGATATTGCGTTGAAATATAGTGGATCAGTACTAAAATCCTCCTTAGTCATGCAAATAGGACGGAATATGCTGCAGAAAGGCATTCCATAAACACCTGAGAGTCTCCTTCAGCCCTGACCCACTAGGTCTTGGATGAACAGCTTTTGCAAAAGGATAGAAGACAGCTCAGCCCCGAGGAAGGGGAAGGGCAGGGGGTGGGAATATGGCGCTTTTCCCCAGCTGCTGCCACCTGGCTCGGTGTCTATAAGGATAGTTTGTTTGCAAACAGAAAGCTCCACGTTGCCACTCTTTGCCAGTCCCCTGCCCAAGTGGGAAGAGCCTGTGATGAGCCACGGCATCAGTCATTACTGTCACTAGCTCTGCTGCAGAGCTTGAGGACTGGTGTTGCAGGTGGAGGAGGCGGCTCCTCAGACTAACAGGAGGACAGGATGGGAGCCAAGGCTGGGAATCACTAAAGGCCACCCAGAGCCAGGCCACTGATCCCTTCTGGGATAAGAGGTTTCCTTTGAAGCTCAAGGAGGATTTCTCCTCTTTGTCTTCTGAGGCAGGAACCAACTTGCCCCCGGTTTGCCCAAGGAGGGATAAAGGCTAGGGAAGCTGCTGGGAGGTGTAAGGGAAATGCTTTTGTTAAAGAGAGATCCCAGCCAAAGCTCCTAGGAATTTATCCAAGCCCAGCCCAGCCCTTAGGAATTGCTTGGGTGGAGTCACTGTCACCAGATAAGATGTCTGGCAGGTTTAGACCCATGAGTTCCCCTCTGGATTTCAAAGCAGCCAAGAGCAACCCTTCTGAAATCCAGATCGTGAGTTCCAGTAAGAGGCAAGACACTCTCTCCAGGTGCATGAGTCAGCAAGCCCAGCTGCCCTGGGCGGTTTTGCTGCCCTGGGCGGCTTTGCTGCCCTGGCCCTTCCTGGCATGTCATCAATCACCTGCTATCACAACTGGAGATGTCTGGTTGGCAGGTTCCTTGCAAGGGATGACCCTATGCCTTCAGGGCTGAAGCATGCAGAGTTTGGAGCCAGACTGCTTAGATTCAGATCCTATTGCCACCACCTCCCAGCTGGGTGTCTTTGGGCAAGTTGCTCAGCCTCTCTGTGCCTTGGTTTCCTCACCTGCAAAATGGAGATGATAATACTTGTCTCACAGGACCACCGTGGGGGTCACATCCGTCCAGATGTGTCAAATCCTGACAGTAGTATCTGGCGCATGGTAAGCCTTTGACAAATGTGAACCATTTTCATCTTTACTTTTCCAGGCAGCCCACTCCAAACTTGGTTAGGCCTAAACATGAGGAAATTCTTTCTTCAAGGGCTTTAGGTGTGTATCTGGGCTCTACCACATAGTAGATATGTATTTGGCACAAGGGAGTTACTTTTTTTAAGCTGGTTCCCCATCTGTAAAATGGGGATCATATTAGCATGGGTTTTGCAACATTGTTGGAAAGATTAAATGAGATACTCCATGTAAAATGCTTTGTCCAGATTTAAATAAGTATTGCAGTGTTTGTGTGTGTTTGTGTGTGTGTGTGTCTATGTGTGTACATGTATCCTATATGTTAAGATGTCTGCATTGCAAGCAATAGAAAATCTGCCTGAATCTGACTTAAGTAATATAGAAATGTATTAGAGCATCTAACAGGAAGTTCCAAGGCAGGGTGAGCTTCAGGGCTGGTTGATTCAGAGGTTCAGTGATATCATTAAGGACCAAGGTTTTTTCCATTTCTTTGCCCTGTCATCCTCGGGGTGGTAGCCAAATGGATGAAGCAGATCTAGGAGTCATCCAGATGTGACCATATCCAGGGAAGAAGAAAGATGAGCTTTTCCTGTGACTTCCTCTTAAGAGTAAGAAAAACGCCCCAGAAGCATCCCTTCCCTCAGCAGAATTTATCTCACGTCTCACTGAGCACATTTATATCTCATGCCTATTCCGGAACCAGTTACTGGAAGGGGGGATTCCTTCAGACTAATCAGCCTCTCCTGGAGCTACCATGAGGTGTTTCCTATAAAGGGGAGAGAGGACATCTGAACAATGTTGGGATTCTGTTAGGAAAGAAGAAGCGGAGCAGACACTGGGAAGGCAACAGTATTCATCCCAGAGTCTAAACTTATTTCTCAGTAGCTTCTCCCTCACACCCTCTATACCCAGGGCATGTTTAGTCCCTTTTCAGATTTTAAAAGAGCACCTTCATGTTCTTTCTTCTCCAGGCATCTTTACTCCCACTAGTGGAATGAATGAGCCCAGCCCCATGGCTTTTTGTGTTTTTTTAAATATTTATTTATTTATTTGGTTGCTCTGGGTCTTAGTTGCAGCAGGTGGGCTCCTCAGTTGCGGCTCCAGGGCTCCTTAGTTGTGGCATGCGAACCCTTAATTGCAGCATGCATGTGGGATCTAGTTCCCTGACCAGGGAACGAACCCCAACCCCCTGCACTGGGAGCATGGCGACTTATCCACTGCGCCACCAGGGAAGTCCCCAGCCCCACGTTTCTTATACTAACAAATGCTGCCACATTCAGAGCAGGCACGTTCCTTCTAATGTTAAAGGTGGATCTAGTCTTACACTTCATGTGATAGGTTCAGGAGGATTTAGAATTATACAAACTGCCTGGTCCGATGGGCTCAAAGATGCATGGGCGAATTTGCAACACCATGGGTGCAACTAGAGATTTCTGACTGAAGTTAAGTCAGAAAGACAAAGACAAATACTATGTGATCTCACTTATATGCGGAATCTAAAATATGGCACAAATGGACCTATCTATGAAACAGAAACAAAATCAGGGACATAGAGAATAGACTGGTGGTTGCCAAAGGGGAGGGGTGTGGGAGAGGGTAGGAGTGGGAGTTTGGGGTTAGCAGATGCAAACTATTATATATAGAATGGATAAAAAGCAAGGTCCTGTATAGCACAGGGAACTACATTCAATATCCCGTGATAAACTATAACAGAAAAGAATATGAAAAAGAATGTGTGTGTGTATATATATATATACACACACACACACACACACACACACACACATATGTATATGTATAACTGAGTCGCTTTGCTGTACAGCAGTAATTAACACAACATTGTAATTCAACTATACTTCAATTGAAAAAAAAAAGCAAAAAGATGCATGGGCAATCCCACATCAGTGGAGTCAGGGTCTCTATGCATGCAGCTGCCGTGAGCACAGGTCAGGCCTGCATGACCTGGGCTGCTGAGAAGAACGGCAGCCCCTTCCTCATGCCTAGTGGGCCACCACAGACAACAGGTTCTAGGAGCCCAGAGAAAGCAGGCTGATGTGATAAACTAAGCTATTTACTATGGTTATGGATTGAATGCTTGCATCTTCCCAAAATTCGTAATTTGAAATTCTAACCCCCAGTGCGATGGCATTAGGATGTAGGGGGCCTTAGATGATTGTGTCATGAGGGTGGAGACCTCGTGAATGGGACGAGTGTCCTTGTAAGAAGAGACACAAGAGCTTTGCTCCCCTCCATGTGAAGGTACAACCAGAAAGCAGCCTCTGCGAGCCAGGAGGGAGGCCCTCACCAGACACCAGATCTGCCAGTGCCTTGATCTTAGACTTCCCAGCTTCCAGAACTGTGAGAAATAAATATTTGTTGTTTAAGCCACGCAGTCCATGGTAATTTGTTACACCAGCCTGAGGGGACTAAGACAGTTATGATAATGGCTGATGTGTCACCATTCTGGCAAAACCGATTGGATTTTAAATGTTTTTGTTTATTTTGTTTTGTGTATCTGAAATCAGTGTCTTCAGCCTTCATGCCAATGTCCTTTCCATCACCTCCTGTTCACATCTTACTGGTTCTTCCAAGTCTGGTTCAGACACCGTCTCTTTGCTGACTGCTTCACTGGTTGCTAAGCTCTAGGTCATCTTTCCCTCCTCTGATGCTTCAGCCCCGTTGCTGTGTCCCACTCCTGCTGCACCCAGTACACTCTGCCGACCTGATATTTCAGTTATGGATAAACTCATACGTTCTCTCCTCTAGACAGCCTCTGGAGAAGAGGCCAATGTCCATCACCTTTTATATCTACCTCCTACCCAGTGCCCCGCCAGGGCATGGGGGTTGGAGTGTAGTATAAAGAACATCATCTAGAGGAGAGGAATTCTGAATTCCAAGTTGGCATTGGCCACGATTTGGGGCTCAATTTTCCTTAACCATGAGGTGAAAGATTGGATAAAATGTTCTCTAAAGTTCCTTATGGTCAAGAAGGCTTTTGATTAAGTGTGGAGCAATTGTGGGAAGGTGGAAGAGAGGATTGTAGACGTGTGTGTGTGTGTGTGTGTGCGCGCGCGCACGCGCGTGCGTGTGTGCACGCCCACCATGTTGAGTAGGGGGAAGGATGGTTAGCTTCCTCCTTGACATGCCATATGGGCATCCAGGTAAGTTTTCTACATGAGACTTGCTCTAGGAGCTAACACAGAGGAAGGTAAAGCAACTTGACTGTTTTTCTCATTAGAAAGGCAAATTACGGGATAGTAACTTACAGGATAAGAAGGGGCTTTATAATTAAACAGAAGTGGGTTTGAATCATGGCCCCATGAATTAGAAAGTGTAATTTTGGACAAACTGTTTAATCTTTTTGGGCCTCAGCTTCCTTATCTGTAAAACTGGGATGATAAGAGGATTAAATTTGATAAAATATCTAAGGTACATGTTATGAAGATTAAATTAGGTAATATAGCTAACGCACCCAGCCTAAGACCTGGCATATAGACAGTGAAACAATCATTATTGTTACTGAAGATCCTGTTAAATATCAAGATGAAAACATTAATGTTAAGGGCCCAAGGAAACGTCTGTGTGCTCTCCATTTCCTTCTGATAATAATAGAATTAATTTACAGTCCTGGTATATGTGGAGAGGAAATCCCCTCTTTTCTGCTCTCCTCTATTTTCTTCCTTCTCCTTGACTTTTAAAGGAAAAATAACCCAATTCCTCTTCTTAAAAATTTTAACACATTTTCCTTGTTATATAGAAGTTCTTTAAACCCACTCTACCTGTGGGTCTTACGCTCAGTGTAAATCCTCCCTAGAAGTTTCTGGCTTCTTTTGAAGGTTTGCTTGGGGTCCTTCCTCATAATGCCTTTTAAGGATAAGCAGCTCAAACTCGTACCTGCCCAGGTGATAGGAGATTGACTGGGAAGGTGTCCTCCTTCTCTGAGAAGAAAGGCATCCTGGCTGATCCTTGGCAGCCAGCGGAGGAGAGAGGATGCTTGCAGACTGAGGCCTTCAGGATCTTTCCTGCCAAGAATGAGTGGCATGTGAACAAGGCTCCGCTCAGCAATTCTGGGCAGATGTCCAAGCCCCGCTAGGGTGGTCCCCAAGGCCCTGGAGGAATGATGCCAAGAATCTCTGCACTGCCAAATAGCTCTCCACCTCAGGCGTGGTTCTGGCCGCTTAATTCTCCTGCCAAGCTGTTTCTAGATCAGTCTTCTAAACTTCCCCATAAAGTTCCCAGAAAAGGAACTGGAAAACCTGGAAATTGTGGGGAAGCATTTGGATCTCCTCCATGATGCTGTTTAAGTGATTATCATTAAAAAACTAAAAATAGTGGCTTGGAGAAAGTGCCAGGCTTGCCACTAGTGGTTACACGAGCCTTTACATAGCTCAGGTAACCCTAGCCACCGGCTCTCATGGGGCCGTGTGTTTGGGCTTCGTGGCCTGAGAGGCACGTGTGCATGAGGTCTCCGATGCCCACCTGTTGGCACAGACCGTCTCCCAGAGTCAGACCCATAGGGCTTCTTAGGGAGGTGAAATGTATCTTGCTGATGGAACAAGACATAAGAAAGGGTTCATTTACAAAAAAAAGCCCCACAGTTCCTTTGATCTCCGGGGTGATGCCAGAGCTCTCAGGGAGAGTGACGATGCTGGAATAGATTCCCCATATAAATCAGCCTGTGGGCCTCAGAGAATTGAAGTTAGAGGGAAAATGACCTGGAAACCATTTGGTTTCAATAATTTGAGACCCAGTGGGGTCCAATCCTCCTTTGGACTGTCAATAGTTTTAGCCTAGGGCAAACGGAATGGAAATCGGAAGAAAAATAAACGCATTTTGGCAGCCTGTGCAACTGAAGGGAATTTTTTAAAGTCCTAGAGAAAAATCTGTGTGTTGTGAGGCTGTATACCTGTGCGTGGATAATGACATGTGTATGTTTGTTATCACTGCACGTTTCAGTGTCTTGGCCATTACTGAAATGATGGAAAATTGCTGGACGCTGTTAAGTTTGAGGCTGTGAGTGAAAATGTTAAGAGTTAGTACTTGTGGGAGTTGGAGATTTTTTGCTTCATTTTTTGTTCTCTTATTGTTGTAAAGGGTACACTTTTTTTTTTTTTTTTTTTTTTTTTTTTTGCGGTACGCGGGCCTCCCACTGTTGTGGCCTCTCCTGTTGCGGAGCACAGGCTCCGGATGCGCAGGCTCAGGGGCCATGGCTCACGGGCCCAGCCGCTCCGCGGCATGTGGGATCTTCCCGGACCGGGGCACGAACCCGTGTCCCCTGCATCAGCAGGCGGACTCTCAACCACTGCGCCACCAGGGAAACCCAAGGGTACACTTTTGATGGGAAGTCCATATAAGTTTATTTAACTACTCTAGAACCAAGATTTCTTTCCGTCTTTCCTCCCTTCCTTTTCTTCTCTTTCTCCTCCCTCTTTTTCTTTTCTTCTTCCTCTTCTTTCTTCTTCTTCTTCTTCTTTTTTTTTTTTTTGGCTTGCCTTAAAACCAGATGGAGGTAGAATTACAGATTCAACCTAAGGCCCCAGTGTGTCCCCATCACAAAATATAATTCAGGAAAACGCTGCCTTCAACTGAGATGTCCAGCTGTGTCTGCTTGAAATCTTTAAAACCACCATTTTCAATACCTGCCCATGCATTCACAGTTAGAAGTGTTTAAAATTCCAATAAAATACACAGTCTAAAAATGTCTTAGCTCTAGCTACTAGGTTGCTCCTAACAGGAAATGTAAATAGATGGAGGAGAGCTTGAGCTTCTTAGCAAAGCCTTTGGAAATACGTCAGTGTCATTGCACACAACTGGGCAAGCACTAAGAGCCTTGATGCATTTTGAAAGGTGTACAAGACACACACTTTTACCTGCTATGTGGGGTGGCTGCTACTCATGCAAGAGCAGGGAGGAGGATCAGGTACCAGGTTTGTACATTTCTCGAGTCCCTGCCAAGACTCATGAGTGAAGGAAGCACTTCGGCTCGAAAGCTCTTTAGCCCCCAGCATTTGCTGTTAGCTCTTTAGAGAGTGGAAGAACTTTCTGCATATTTGTCTCACTTCATGTTCATGGACATCATCACATGAGACTGATGGGCCCACTGGAGCTGGAGGACCTCTCATACCCGTTGAAGATGGTGAAATCCCTTCTCCACCCTGTGGCCCCTTGACTCGACAAAGTACATTTTCTCAGGGTGCTGAATTGTAGGAGTTGCCTCTATAATTCAGCTTTTAGAGGAAGCCACTCTGAGCTGTGTGTTCATGCCTTCAGTTAGATGGACCCACATTTCTTCTCGAGTGTTCACTGATTTTTCTGGCTGGACTGCCACCACACAGTTATGCCCCTGAAAGGAAGGGCATGTCTAATTGAGATCAATGTGAGTCACAGTTTACGGTAATTATCTCAGGGATGGAGCGCTTATGGGGACATCACCTAATGAGGCCCTCATGGGTTCCAAGGCTGCTCTCAGCTTGGCCCCTACAATGGCAATGACACTGGACTGCTGTCAGGGCCAGGGAACATTGCTTGGAACAATGGTTCCTGATTGAGAATATCTAGGTAAAAATAACATTGTTACTTGAGCCATAAAATATAATAATTTTGAAATTTTTAATCTAACTTTTGGTTTTACTTTAGGATACATGTATATAATTTTTAAAAGTCAGATAATTCTCTGAATCTTTAAATAAAAAACACCATCCTCCTACAAATTTCTCCACCTACTCTAGTACTGCTTTCCTAGAAAACCACTTTCAACTCTGGGCTATTTTTTCAGTTACGTACCTCCATATTTCTAATAAACATACTTATACTATGGTTTTGTTATTTTCTGGTTTAATATATTTTTGATTTTCTACTGTGAAAAGTGAAGATTTAGATCTTGCATTTTCCCTGCCTCTCCACATACACATACACAAACTTATCCTCACTTTCTCAATTCCTCCAATGTGATTATATCAGAGTTTTAATGAAATAACTATTCAGGGTTTCTCTTAATAGGACAGTATCCATTTTGTTAACAACCGAGTTACTATTGCACTTCTTGTCTTGCACAAATTTCATTTTCCCTGGAGTTTATAATCGCCTTATATTTTCTCCTTGGTTTTGTTATGTAACTATCAGCAGTCCATCTCCCAGCTCTCATCTGTAATTGTAAATCTCCTCCAAATTTATTCAAGCACGTCAAGTCATCTCTCATTTTCATTTTCCTCCTAGTCAACTGGGACTGGTGGATCTCTGGGTCTGCTCCTTAGCCATTGTTCTGAGGTTTCCCTTTATAATTATCGCAGAAGTTCCCTTGGCTTTTTGCTCTGTATTGGATACCCTAGTTCCTTGATAGCATGTCTTCCTTTCACTTTAGTGGATCACATCTTCTAGAGCTTTCCAGAGAAAAAGTACCTGAGATGTAACTTTTTCTTGAGACTCTGGATATATGGACATAATAGTTATGTCCCTTTTAGCTCCTATCTTGGTTACCTTCATGGAATAACTCTACTTCTTCTTTTTTTTTTTTAAATCTTTATTGGAGTATAAATGCTTTACAATATTGTGTTATTTTCTGCTGTACAACAAAGTGAATCAGCTGGATGTATACATATATCCCCATATCCCCTCCCTCTTGAGCCTCCCTCCCACCCTCCCTATCCTAGCCCTCTAGGTTGTCACAAAGCATCAAGCTGATCTCCCTGTGCTATGCAGCAGCTCCCCACTAGTCATCCATTTTACATTTGGTAGTGTATACATGTCAATGCTACTCTCTCACTTCATCCCAGCTTCCCCTTCCCCCACTGTGTCCTCAAGTCCTTTCTCTACGTATGCGTCTTTATTCCTGCCCTGACACTGTTGTTATAGATTCCATATATGTGCATTAGCATACGGTATTTGTTTTTCTCTTTCTGACTTCACTCTGTATGACAGGCTCTAGGTCCATCCACCTCATAACAAATAACTCAATTTCGTTCCTTTATATGGCTGAGTAATATTCCATTGTACATATGTGCTACATCTTCTTTAGCCATTCATCTGTTGATGGACATTTAGGTTGCTTCCATGTCACACCTATTGTAAATAGTGCTGCAGTGAATATTGTGGTACATGTATCTTTTTGAATAATGGTTTTCTCAGGGTATATGCGCAGTAGTGGAATTGCTGGATCATATGGAAGTTCTATTTTTAGTTTATAAAGGAACCTCCATACTGTTCTCCATAGTGGTTGCATCATTTACATTCTCACCAAGACTGCAAGAGGGTTCCCTTTTTTCCACACCCTCACCAGCATTTATTGTTTGTAGAATTTTTGATGATGGCCATTCTGACCGGTGTGAGGTGATACCTCACTGTGGTTTTGATTTGCATTTCTATAATGATTCGTGATGTTGAGCATCTTTTCATGTGTTTATTGACAACCTGTATGTCTTCTTTGGAGAAATGTCTATTTAGGTCTTCTGCCCATTTTTGGACTGGGTTGTTTGGTTTTTAGATATTGAGCTGCATGTGCTGCTTGTATATTTTGGAGATTAATCCTTTGTCCATTGCTTCATTTGCAAATATTTTCTCCCATTCTGAGGATTCTCTTTTCAACTTGTTTATGGTTTGCTTTGCTGTGCAAAAGCTTTTAAGTTTCATTAGGTCCCATTTGTTTAGTTTTGCTTTTATTTCCATTTCTCTAGGAGGTGGGTCCAAAAGGATCTTGGTGTGATTTATGTCATAGAGTGTTCTGCCTATGTTTTCCTCTAAGAGTTTTATAGTGTCTGGCCTTACATTTAGGTCTTTAATCCATTTTGAGTTTATTTTTGTGTATGACGTTAGGGAGTGTTCTAATTTCATTCATTTACATGTAGCTGTCCAGTTTTCCCAGCACCGCTTATTGAGAGGCTGTCCTTTCTCCATTGTATATTCTTGCCTCCTTTATCAAACATAAGGTAACCGTATGTCCGTGGGTTTATCTCTGGGCTTTCTATCCTGTTCCACTGATCTATATTTCTGTTTCTGTGTCAGTACCATAATGTCTTACTGTAGCTTTGTAGTATAGTTGAAATCAGGAAGTCTGATTCCTCCAGCTCCGTTTTTCTTTCTCAAGATTGCTTTACCTATTCGGGGTCTTTTGTATTTCCATACAAATCGTGAAAATGTTTTTTCTAGTTCCGTGAAAATTGCCATTGGTAATTTGATAGGGATTGCATTGAATCTGCAGATTGCTTTGGGTAGTATAGTCATTTTCACAATGTTGATTCTTTCAATCCAAGAACATGGTATATCTCTCCATCTGTTTGCATCATCTTTAATTTCTTTCATCAGTGTCTTATAGTTTCCTGCATACAGGTCTTTTGTCTCCTTAGGTAGGTTTATTCCTAGGTATTTTTTCCTTTTTGTTGCAGTGGTAAATGGGAGTGTTTCCTTAATATCTCTTTCAGATTTTTCATCATTAGTGTATAGGAATGCCAGAGATTTCTGTGTGTTTATTTTGTATCTTGCTACTTCACCAAATTCATTGATTAGCTCTAGTAGTTTTCTGGTAGTGACTTTAGGATTCTCTATGTATAGTATCATGTCATCTGCAAACAGTGACAGTTTTACTTCTCCTCTGATTTGGGTTCCTTTTATTTCTTTATCTTCTCTAATTTCTTTTGCTAAAACTTCCAATACTATGTTGAATAATAGCGGTGAGAGTGGGCAACCTTGTCTTGTTCCGGATCTTAGTGGAAATGCTTTCAGTTTTTCACTATTGAGAATGATATTGGCTGTGGGTTTGTCATATATGGCCTTTATTATGTTGAGGTAAGTTCCCTCTATGCTTACTTTCTGGACAGTTTTTATCATAAATAGGTGTTGAATTTTGTGAAAAGCTTTTTCTGCATCTATTGAAATTATCATATGGTTTTTCTCCTTCAATTTGTCATTATGGTGTATCACATTGACTGATTTGCGTATATTGAAGAATCCTTGCATTCCTGGAATAAAGCCCACTTGATCATGGTGTATGATCTTTTTAATGTGCTGTTGGATTCTGTTTACTAGTATTTTGTTGAGGATTTTTGCATCTATGTTCATCAGTAATATTGGCCTGTAGTTTTCTTTTTTTGTGACATCTTTGCCTCGTTTTGGTATCAGGTGATGGTGGCCTCATAGAGTGCATTTGGGAGTGTTCCTCCATGTGCTATATTTTGGAACAGTTTGAGAAAAATAGCTCAAGGTGTTAGCTCTTCTCTAAATATTTGAAAGAATTCACCTTTGAAGCCATCTGTTCCTGGCCTTTTGTTTGTTGGAAGATTTTTAATCACAGTCTCAGTTTCAGTGCTAGTGATTGGTCTGTTTATTTTTTCTATTTCTTCCTGGTTCTGTCTTGGAAGGTTTTGCTTTTCTAAGAATTTGTCCATTTTTTCCAGGTTGTCTATTTTATTGGCAGATGGTTGCTTGTAGTAATCTCTCATGATCCTTTGTATTTCTCAGTGCCAATTGTTACTTTTCCATTTTCATTTCTAATTCTGTTGATTTGAGTCTTCTCACCTTTTTTCCTGATGAGTCTGTCTAATGGTTTATCAATTTTGTTTATCTTCTCAAAGAACCAGCTGTTAGTTTTATTGATAAAACTATCATTAATGCTATCATTTCCCTCATTTCTTTTTCATTTATTTCCGATCTGATCTTTATGATTTCTTTACTTCTGCTAATTTGGGGTTTTTTTTTTTGTTCTTCTTTCTCTAATTGTTTTCAGTGTAAAGTTAGGTTGTTTATTGAGATTTTTCTTGTTTCTTGAGGTAGGATTGTATTGCTATAAACTTCCCTCTTAGAACTGCTTTTGCTGCATCCCAAATCTTTTGGGTCATTGTGTTTTCATTGCCATTTGTTTCTAGGTATTTTTTGATTTCCTCTTTCAATTTTTCAGTGATCTCTTGGTTGTTCAGTAGCATATTGTTTAGCCTCCATATGTTTGTATTTTTTACAGTTTTTTTCCTGTAATTGATATCTAGCCTTATAGCATTGGTCAGAAAAGATACTTGATACAATTTACATTTTCTTAAGTTTACCAAGGCTTGATTTGTGACCCAAGATATGATCTATCCTGTAGAATGTTCTGTGAGAGTTTGAGAAGAAAGTGTATTCTGCTGTTTTTGGATGGAATGTCCTAAAAATATCAATTAAATCCATCTTGTTTAATGTGTCATTTAAAGCTTATATTTCCTTATTTATTTTCATTTTGGTTGATCTGTCCATTGGAGAATGTGGGGTGTTAAAGTCCTGTACTATTATTGTTTTACTGTCAATTTATGGCTGTTAACATTTTCCTTATGTATTGAGGTGCTCCTTTTTTGGGTGTATAAATATTTATAATTGTTGTATCTTCTTCTTGGACTGATCCCTTGATCATTATGTAGTGTCCTTCTTTGTCTCTTGTAATAGTCTTTATTTTAAAGTCTATTTTATCTGATATTAGAATTGCTACTCCAGGTTTCTTTTGATTTCCATTTGCATGGAATATCTGTTTCCATTCTCTCAATTTCAGTCTGTATGGGTCCCTAGGTCTAAAGTGGGTCTCTTGTAGACAGCATATATACGAGTCTTGTTTTTGTATCCATTCAGCCAGTCTGTGTCATTTGGTGGGAGCATTTAACCCATTTACATTTAAGGTAATTATCGGTATGTATGTTCCTATTACCATTTTCTTAATTGTTTTGTGTTCATTATTGTAGGTCTTTTTCTTCTCTTGTGTTTCCTGCCTAGAGAAGTTCTTTTAGCATTTGTTGTAAAGCTGGTTTGGTGTTGCTGAATTCTCTTAGCTTTTGCTTATCTGTAAAGGTTTTAATTTCTCTGTTGAATCTGAATGAGATCTTAGCTTGGTAGAGTAATCTTGGTTGTAGGTTTTTCCCTTTCATCACTTTAAATATATCCTGACACTCCCTTCTGGCTTGCAGAGTTTCTGCTGAAAGTTCAGCTGTTAACCTTATGCTGATTCCCTTGTCTGTTATTTGTTGCTTTTCCCTTGCTGCTTTCAATATTTTTTATTTGTATTTAATTTTTGATAGTTTGATTAAGATGGGTCTTGGTGTGTTTCTCCTTGGATTTATCCTGTGTGGGACTCTCTGTGCTTCCTGGTCGTGACTATTTTGTTTCCCATATTAGGGAAGTTTTCAACTATAACCTATTCAAATATTTTCTCAGTCCCTTATTTTTCTCTTCTTCTGGGCCCCCTATAATTCGAATGTTGGTGCATTTAGTGTTGTCCTAGATGTCCCTGAAACTGTCCTCGATTCTTTTCATTCTTTTTTCTTTACTCTTCTCTGCAGTAGTTATATCCATTATTTATCTTCCAGGTCACTTATCCGTTCTTCTGCCTCAGTTATTCTGCGATTGATTCCTTCTAGAGAATTTTAAATATCAGTTATTGCGTTGTTCATCATTGTTTGTTTGCTCTTTAGTTCTTTTAGGTCCTTATTAAATGTTTCTTGTATTTTCTCCATTCTATTTCCAAGATTTTGGATCATCTTTACTATCATTACTCTGAATTCTTTTTCAGGTAGTTTGCCTCTTTCCTCTTCATTTGTTTGTTCTGGTGGGTTTTTACCTTGCTCCTTCATCTGCCGCGTATTTCTCTGTCTTCTCATTTTTCTTAAGTTACTGTGTTTGAGATCTACTTTTCGCTGGCTGCAGGTTCATATTTCCCATTGTTTTCGATGTCTCCCCCAGTGGGTAAAGTTGGTTCAGTGGGTTGTGTATGCTTCCTGGTGGAGGGAACTGGTGCCTGTGTTCTGGCTGATGAGGCTGGATCTTTTCTTTGTGGTGGGCAGGACTGTGTCCAGTGTTGTGTTTTGGGGTGTCTGTGAACTTACTATGATTTTAGTCAGCCTCTCTGCTAATGGGTGGGGTTGTTTTCCTGTCTTGCTAGTTGTTTGGCTTGGGGTGTCCAGCACTGGAGCTTGATGGTCATTGAGTGGAGCTGCGTCTTAGCATTGAGATGGAGATCTCTGGGAGGGCTCTCACCAATTGATATTATGTGTGGCTGGGATGTCTCTGGTGGTCCAGTATCCCCAACTCAGCTCTCCCACCTCACAGGCTCAGGCCTGACAGCCAGCCACAGCACCAGGACCCTGTCAGCCACATGGCTTTTGGGAAGTCTGAGGTCTTCTGCCAGCGTTCAGTAGGTTTTCTGTAGGAGTTGTTCCACATATACATGTATCTTTGATGTATTTGTGGGTAGGAAGGTGATCTCCACGTCTTTCTCCTCTGTCATCTTGAAGGTCCTCTCTCTTCACACCTCCTGTTGCTAGAGGATCCACATTTCATCTGGAAAGGACATAAATCTGGCAATCTCACTTCAGGCCTAGCCCATCCACCTTTTTTCCCTTTGTGCTTAGTCTGTTTCACTTGCTCAGAGTGGCTCCTGTGCAGAGGCCTTGCCCCCGGCCCTTCAGACCAGAGTTCCTCATGAAATGGCTGAGCCAACACCTCAGCTCGGGACGTGTCTGTACATCTTTTTAAATCAATTCCAGACCATATCTCTTGTAAGAGAAAATTATTACCTTAAGGTTATTACCCTTACCCTTCCCTACATCACTTGTGATCCTCCTAACTTCAGTGTTCTCTTGCTTTACAATGTTCTCTTGATTTTGTTTTTACTTTTACAGTCAAAAACTTTCTCTATAAACATAATTAACTCTGCTTATTTATAGCTTTACAACATAACAAATAATTTATCTCATTTACATTGTCTTTGGTAGCCCTTTGCAATTACTAGTTGTCTTTTAAAAAATTGTCTGACTTTATCTTATCCTTAACATTTTTCTACTTCTCAAAGTATCAAATCTCATGATTCATCTTTATTTCTGGATATGATTCTCCTGAGGACCTCTTTTTTTTCCTGCTTTCTTGCTCAAATCTCTCTGGGTCACCTTGATGATCATGACTTTTTTTTTTTTTTTTTTGAAGTATGGTTGATTTACAGTGTTCTGTTAGTTTCAGGTGTAGAGCAAAGTAATCAGTTATACATATATATAACATATATGTTGTGTTATATATATATATTATTTTTCAGATTCTTTTCCCTTATAGGTTATTACAAAATATTGAGAATAGTTCTCTGTGCTAAACAGTAGGCCCTTGTTGATCATCTATTTTATATATAGTAGTGTGTATATGTTAATTCCAAACTCCTAATTTATCCCTCACCCCCTTTCCCCTTTGGTAACCATAAGTTTGTTTTCTATGTCTGTGGGTCTATTTCTGTTTTATATATAGATTCATTTGTATCATTTTTTCTAGATTACACTTATAAGTGATATCATATGATATTTGTCTTTGTCTGGCTTACTTCGCTTAGTGTGATAATCTTTAGGTCCATCTGTATTGCTGCAAATGGCATTATTTCATTCTTTTTTATGGCTGAGTAATATTCCACTGCCCATATATATATATATATATATATGTGTGTGTGTGTGTGTGTGTGTGTGTGTGTGTGTGTGTGTGTGTGTATATACACACACACACACATATATATCTCACATCTTTTGTTATCCATTCATCTGTTGATGGACATTTAGTTTGCTTCCATGTCTTGGATATTGTAAAATAGTGCTGCTTTGAACACTGGGGTGCATGTATCTTTTTGAATTATGATTTTCTTCAGATATATGCCCAGGAGTGGGATTGCTGGCTCATATGGTAACTCTATTTTTAGTTTTTTAAGGAACCTTCATATTGTTCTTCATAGTGGGATCATGACTTTCCTTTAACACTCCTCTGGGTGTAGTCACTCCTCCTGAATCCCATGTATTTTTCTTTCTAATTTTAGTCATCTTTTACTAGAGAAATCAATAACTTTTAAAGAAAGAGGATGTTGAACTAAATTTTCTAAAACCCTTGTGGGTCCAAAAATATCTTTATTTTGTCCTCAGAGTCTATTGTTAATTTGCCTGAGTATGGAATTCTAGGTTGAAATTATTTGTTTCTCATATCTTGGAAATCACTGCTCCATGGTCTTCTAACATTATAGCATGGTGAGAGTGATTTAATACCAGTCTGATTTTCATTCTTTTTTTGGTAACCTTTAATTTTTTTTTCCACCAGAAGATCTTAGGATATTTTCCTCATCTTTAGTCTGCTTAAATTTACAAATGATTTGTCTGAGTGAGGGTGTTTTAGATTGTATAGTATAATAATTAAGAATATAGATCATGGATCATGCAAGCCTGAGTTTAAATCCCAGTTGTTGTATTTACCAGCTTGAGTATGTTTCTTAACCAGTCAGTGCCTCTATTTTCTCAGCTGTAAAATGGGGATGAAAATAGTAGTTACTGCTTAGATTTATTCAGAGGACAAAATAAGTCACTACATTTAAAACTTTTAAAAGTGGTGCCTGGTATGTAGTTGTTCTCAATAACCTTTGGCTATTGTTACTATTACTGCCATTTATTGTAAGGACCCCTTTAAACCTAAGACTTTATAACTTTCAATTCTGTGATGTGGACTTGCATTATTCTTTGATGATTTTCTTCGTCTTTGCTTCTCTCATCATCCCTCTTCTCTTTCTCTGTGACTTTTGGCATATTCTCTGTGTTGCTTACATTTTCCCTCATCTTTTCCTTGACTTTTTGTTTTACTTGATAGGAGATACCTTCAAAATCTAGCCACTATATTAGATTTATATTTTGGCAATAACAGTTTTAATTTCCAAGAGCTTTTCCTTATTCTCGATTGTCCCTTTGTCACAGTACCTTTTCTTGTTTTATGGACAAAATATAATCTGGAATCTCTGGCTTTTTGGGGGGTTTTTTTGTATGTCATCTTCTGCTCCTAAAATGTTTCCCCTAGGGCCATATTGTTTTGTTCTGTGTGTGTCTCTTTCATGTTTCAGGCTGTCCTTCAATGTCAGGAAACGCTTGTTGGTCTGCTTATGTTGAAGAATAAGGAGGTGAAAAAGCAGATGGGGAACTATGGATATGTGGGTGGCAGGCTTTGCTCTATGGTGAACAGGTGGGGCCAACCATTATGCCAGAGTCCCCCCAGGTGCCAGAATTTCTGCAGTTTTGCTTTAGGGTGCCAACATCCATGTCAGATGAACTTACTCTCTTCAGAGAGTTAAATTCATTCCTTTGACAGCAACACGTCCACTTCTTGTTTGTTTCATTGGATATAGTTTTGGCTTTTGTTTTTTGGTCTGATCACCTAAGGCCTAGCTGCAGGGTGTTTGTAGTTGGGAGTGGGTGGGAACTGACGCTTCCACACATAATCTTTCAGTTCATCTCCCTGTTGCAGGTACATCCTCATTCTATTGTGATGTTGCCCAGTCCTGAGTCCTTACAGACATCCACAGAGCAAAGGGGCTCCTGCTTTGGCCCAGTGTCTCCTCCCTTTCCTAGCCACCATTACCTGGCCTATTCGATGCTGCATTTCCTGGAGCAACCTTCTTTAGTCAACACTACATCACCCGATTGATATCATGCAGAAATTTGTTGTCATCTCGAAGCTGCTGATAGCCTCCATTTCATGACTGTGGGTTTGGGCTCATTTAATGTCCCTACCCTCATTTTAATGAGCAAGGCAAGGAGATAAATACATATTAGCCCATCCTCTTGATCACATACCATAATGTTTTTAAAGTCTAATTGAAGAGCCAAGACTATAACATGGGATGAAACTATATTGTTTTCAAAGACTCACACTCGTGTGATTTGCATTCAGAGAAACTCACAGGCCCATTAGAGGAAAACTCATCTCTCTAATGATTAAAATACTGTATCCTGAAATCTTCTGGGCCAAATATTTCTCTGTGGATTCAGAAAATGATGATACCAACAGCAGTTGTAGTCCTAACAGCAGCAACATAGTATTTTATATTTTCCCGGCACTTTATGGTTTCTCAGAGCATTTTCACAAGCATCCTCTCATCTTACAGACACCATATTACCTGTAAGCATTATTGTCTCCAGTTTTCAGCTAAGGAAATCCAGGATTACAGAAACTAAGGCTTTGCCAAAGGTCACACAGCAGGCCTTGTTGACCACTGCTCTTGTGTGATTCCCACTGTACCATAATCCCACCCCTCTATTTGTTAATGATTTGCATAGCATTGACTACCATGAGTGGCTTAGCTTAAAGTTGCTGCCAAGTAACCTGTATAACTTTATACAACCTGAAATCTTAGTATCAGCTTAGTGTCTCAGGGGCAATTTAATACTCCTCTATGGTAGAAGGTTTCCAGAGACAATAGGAGTTGTCTCTGTGTGAACCAAACCTATGCTCTTTCGCTTGGCCTTGCAACAAAGAGCCATACGCCCCCTGAACTTCCAAGTCCATTGTGCCACGGAAATCTATACTTTCAAATCTGTGCTTTTGCGTTTTCCTCTGAATTATCCCCTGAGAAACAGTTCCTATATTTTGCACGTCCATTTGTGTGTTAATACAGCTGGGCCTGTGAAAAGATGGTATCAAGTACCAGACCAGCATGCACCTATTATTAGAATCCGTGTCTGGAGAGAGATAATTCCACGTTGCCATTGCCGATCCTCAAACCACTGAAATGCGACAGCAGCTTTTTGACCTCACTTGGAGATAACTAAGGAGACATCACCAGATGTAGACAGGCTTATACTCATTCTAGTAATTACTGGCAGTAGCTTCATTTTTATTTTTAATACAGTCACGCAATAACTGTAATCTAATTGCATAGCGTAACCAATGTATATTCAATGTGGAACATTTTTTTAAAAGATAGAGCAAGGAAGGAAATAAGTCACAGGTAATAACATTAAGTAGGGATAAACCCTGTAACGTTTATACATATTTATACTTAGAAATATAGATATATAGAGATACTCAATTATATATGTATATTTACCTATGTTACAAAACCACGTGCCTGGTGTGGCCTCCATTCAGTTTCACTACATATCGAGGTCACACTGTTCCCACTGTTTTGAAATATTTCTCCATGACATACAGTCTTCTACAATATCATTTTTAATGGCATTGTAGTGTTTCATCTCATTTACTAATTCTGTCTCCTATTACAGAGGAAAAATAAATTTTAAAGGAATGTGGGTGGTCAAGATAAAGTAATTTTGATGGTCTCAATATCATCCTCAACAAGACACTAAACTAGTAGTTTTCAAACATGCTTTAATTTTTTTTTCAGGACACGTTCTCTATGATTTAGTGCCCAGAAAGGTCTTAGATGTTTGCCCTGTTACAATTCCTTTTCTAAAAGTAAGCAACAGTGTGTGGCCCTAGAAGCAGTGAAAATGATCAGCTTGTTATTTTCATGCCTGGCTGTCAGGAATGGGCTTAAATTATTCCTCATATTGATCTTGTAGCAGGTTACATTATTCATTGAACTATCATTTATTGAGTCTCCAACTCTTGTGCTAGGCACTCTGGACGTGGAGAAAATTAACAAACCACCACACAAGCGAAACATGATCCCCTTCATCACGGGTCTTCTAGTGTAATGCACAAATCAGCAGTGATGTCTGTGGACCAGTGCTCCCCAGCTCGTAGAACACAGAGAAAGTGATGGTATTTTTATAGAAAATTGGGATAAGTAGACAGGGTTGAAAGAAGGCTGAGGTGACCTGCCTGGGGCTTTGGCCACCCTGAGGGCTGAAAGCTTAATACTTCATCACACCTGTAACCCATTTCTGCCACCCTGGCTGTCCCAAGTTGAAGAACTCTCTAATGGCAAACTTTCTTTTTGGAGGCGAGACGGAGTTGTTGATGTGGGATAAATGTTACAGAGTCAGTTGTGGAAAGACAAATGAATGAAAGTATAATGACATCCTGAAGAAAGAGAGGTTGATTCATTTGTTTTCTGGTTTTGTCCATTTCTTAAGTCCTTTAATAAAGTTTTTGCCTTACAGCTGTTGCTGATCTGGGAGTAAGTGAATTTGTGAGCTCATTCAGGGGTCCCAGTTTATTTTATCTTTCTCTTCCCATGGAAGATGAATCCTCCTAAATGATCCTCAGTAGATGGGTGACTATTCAATTGCTACCATTTCTTGAAGCTGCATTTTTTTTCTGTATGAGTTTGTTTTTTTTTTTAGAAGGTTGTATCTGATGAGAAATAAAAAGCTATATCTTTCCCCAGTTCTATCAGTGGAAATAATTCCTCACTGATAAGAGGACTTATCTTTGTGTCTTAGTGGAATCTTGGTAGTTGTGTTATGAGTTGTCCTTCAAGCATACAAGTGCCGAAACCATTTCCCTGGTAGATGGAACCTTCCTTCTTTACTCTGGAAGAAGATGAAGAAAGAATAGGCAGAATTAAGTGCTTCTGAAAAATAAGGCTTTAAAAATACAGTTGCACAGAAGATGGGGTTTTGTCAGGCTGTTGGAGCAAAATCAAAACTGCAGACTACAAAAGAATTGAAATCATTGTATTACTTATCTATTACAGTGTAAAAATCACATCCAAACTAGTGGCTTAAATCAATAACAAATCTTTATTGTCTCATGTTATCTACAGGGCAGGAATTCTAGAGTGTCTTACCTGGGTCATTCTGGCTTACTGTCTCTCCTGAAGATACAGTCCTAGTGTTGGCTGGCTTGGCTGGAGTCCTTGGATGCTTGACTGGAGCTGAGGAGTCTCCTTCCAACATGGTGCACTCACATGGCTGGCAAGTTTGTGCTAGCTCTTAGCAGGAGACCTCAGTGTCTTAGCACATGGACCTTTTCATAAAGTTGTTTGACTCCTCCCAACAGGGCAGCTGACTCCCACACATTGAGTGATCAAAGAGAGAGCAAGGTGGGAACCACAGTGATTTTTGTCATCCCATTCTGGAAGTCAATCTCCGACACTTCTACAATATCCTATTGGTTACACAAGCCAGCCCTGTTCAGTATGGGGGGAGACCCGACAAGGGTGTGAATGCCAGTAAGTGATAACCACTGGGTGCTATTTGGGAGGCTGGCTATTGTAGTCCACCTTCTGCCCCTAATGATTCAAGTGCACACTACATTGTCTCCCTCCAAAGACCTCCCTTAATAACATCCCGTTAGCATTAGCTCAAAGTCTGAAATCTGTCATCTAAATCAGGTCCAGATATAATTTCTTAAGTACAGTTTTATGAGTGTCATTCTTCTCAGTCTAAAGACCTGTGAATTGAGGAAGCAAGTTATCTTCCTCCCACATGTACAAGGATGGGACAAGCATAGGAAAAGTGCTAGAGACACTCTTGTTCATAAAGCGGGGGATTGCAAAGCACATGGGAGTCCCTGGACCATGCAGATTCTAAAACACAGCAGGCACAGGTTGACTGTTCCTTACTGGAATTTAAGGATTGGGAATAATTCCCCATGGCTTTTTGGGAAACAGTTCCTAATTTTACTTTATTTATTATTTTTTTATTGAAGTATAATTGACTTACAATATTATATGAGTTTCAGGTATACAACATAGTAGTTCAATATTTTTAAAGGTTATACTCCATATAAAGTTATTATAAAACATTGGCTATATTCCCTGTGCTGTGTATTGCACCCTTGTATCTTATTTATTTTATACCTAGTAGTTTGTACCTCCTACTCCCTTCTCCTACAATATCTGAGAATGATATACTCTGTATGGATATTAGCAGGAATTGTAAAACATTTTCACCACCCTGCGAAATCTCTATTTCCCCCACTTTCCTTCCTTCCTACTTTCTTCTTCCCTCCATGCTGTTTCATTTCTTTTTCTTCTCTTTTCTCCCTCCCTCTCTGCCTTCCTTTCCCTCTTTCCATTTTCCTTCCTTTCTCAAAGGTTTTCCTCATATATCTGGTAGTCCTTTGTTGCCCACTCATATTTCCGAGAAGACATCACATAGGTCATTGGAATTTCTAAGCACATAGGGGCAGCTTGTTGACGGTGGGCCTCTTTTTGTAAGGTAATCTGTGCCATGTTACTGGAGAATCCATTATGTCAGCATCTCCAGCTCATGTCTATTGGGCTGGTTCAGTCCCCAGAACGACTGTCAGTCTCATACCTTGGGTATACTCATCCTATCTGCTATTGACCTGGATTAAAACCCTGATTCAGGGCTTCCCTGGTGGCGCAGTGGTTGAGAGTCCGCCTGCCGATGCAGGGGACATGGGTTCGTGCCCCGGTCCGAGAAGATTCCCACATGCTGTGGAACGGCTGGGCCCGTGAGTCTGCGCGTCCGGAGCCTGTGCTCCACAACGGGAGAGGCCACGACAGTGAGAGACCCGTGTACCGCAAAAAAAAACAAAAAAAAAACAAAAAAAAAAAAACAAAAAAAAAACCCTGATTCAAACATTTACTGTATAGCTTTTTCTTTTTCTTTTTTTTTAATGAAAGATGAGGATTTTTTTTTAATGATGGTGATAACTCCCAGCATTTCATTTAAATTTATTTATTATTTATTTATGATTTATTTTTGGCTGTGTTGGGTCTTCGTTTCTGTGCGAGGGCTCTCTCTAGTTGTGGCAAGCGGGGACCACTCTTCATCGCGATGTGCGGGCCTCTCACTATCGCGGCCTCTCCTGTTGCGGAGCACAGGCTCCAGACGCGCAGGCTCAGTAGTTGTGGCTCACGGGCCTAGTTGCTCCGCGGCATGTGGGATCCTCCCAGACCAGGGCTCGAACCCGTGTCCCCTGCATTGGCAGGCAGATCCTCAACCACTGCGCCACCAGGGAAGCCCTACTGTGTATCTTGAAAAAGTAACTTAACCTCTTTGTGCCTCAATTTCCTCATACGTAAAATGGAGGACAATTTCCTCATACGTAAAGTTGTAGAATCAACCTCTACCTAACAATAGCGTCATGAGGATTAAATGATTGAATCTACATCAAGCATTGAGAGTAGTCCCTGGTGCAAAATAAACACTGAGTAGGTGATGTCATCACCCTCATCCTCCTCAGATGGGAATAACCCAGCAGATGCATTAGGGAATAAGGTGGAGTATCTCAACATTCAATATATCATCCAACTTAGCCTTATTTTTTATAAGGCACTCTGCCTTCAACTGTGTGGGGTGTCCCCCAGTCCAGAGACTCACTCTGTTATCTTTTTCAGAGAGTAAGTCCCCAGTGTTCAGCCTGGGTGGTGAGGGGAGCCACTTGGCCATGTAGACGTGGGGAGGGAGCCTGACTTTGAGTTCGGTTTCCTGTTCTCAGCCCTGAATTCCCTCTGGTTGCTGTCAACCAGGCTGCTTCTCAGCCTACTCCTCCCCTGGCTTAGGGTTCTGGTTTTTCATGTCTGCTTGTCCTTCTGCTTTAAGCCTCTAAAATTTTGTTTTTGTAACCTTTTTTCCTTTTCCTTTGTCCTGTGGATTCCTTTGTTTTTTAAAGCAACACAATTACCATCATTTTAGTTGGATGTTGGGAGAGAGAGGAGGTCAATTCATGGGTTCAACCATCTAGCTCTAACTGAAAGTCTGAAACAGGTTTATTAAAGAAATATTTTCAAAAGCAATAAAAATTAAGCATGCTTCATGCTCAGTGTGGATTTCTTAGTACTGTGGTAGGGCACAGATGCATAAGTACACCATCATGGTACGTAATAAAAAATTGTCAGTGTGAGCCCATGGGATGTTTCCAATCTGTATTTGCCTGTGTGCGTGTCTCCCATTCCCATGGCCTTCTGTACTCTGATTCAGAGAACTCCTTACAGTGAATTACTTGTTCACAGTCAGTCTCCTGTTACACTGTAAGCTCCATGAGGGCAGACAATGTCTTTATTGTGCCCATTGCTATAGATTTGGAACTTCAAAAATAGCAACAGTAGTATTCATTATCATCACCCTTATTGCAGTAGAAGTACAGTAGTAATAAAAACAAAACTATAGTCACTGAGTACCTGCCATGGACTAGGCACTGTTGTAAGCTCTTTAGTATAGTAATTCATTTAATCCTTACAACAATCCTTGAAATAGGTAATATTATAATCTCCGCTTTACAGATGAGGAAACTGAGGCTCAGAAAAACTTGCTAACTTGCCCAAGGCCTGTAGTTAGCAAGTAGAAGAGCCATAATTTTAAATTCCAAAGCCTGACTTCTAACCACGATGCCACTGTGTTTGTTGACTAAATAACTAAATGTAGAGTCTTTCAAGCAAAACATTTATCTGGGAAAAAAATATGAGTCCAAGCTAACTGGTTTCTTTATCCCTTCCATAGATCTGTAAGTTACTCTATGCTAAAAATAAAATTTATTTGAGATTCAAAGTGGTTTTCTGCTGAGATTTAGAATGCAGGTAAGGCTATAGTAAAACAAAATCCATTTAAAATATTAACAGACCACATGTAATTAAATAGCATAGATGGGAATTAAAATCAAGAGCAAGGAAAAAAAGAAACAACAAGATTTTCTTCGATAAACTTTTGCTGCTAGCCAAGAATTAAGAACAATTTCTAGGGCTTAAATAAAATATTGCAGGGTCTCCAAATGTATTAATTTAGCTTACACTTTGTATTTTTTCCAAGGGTCATGGGCCCGTGAATTGCACCTTCTGTTTGGAGAAGGGAAAACCCCATTAGCTGTTGTTTTTCTTTTTCCTTAAAGTGATTACAACATTGTTTTGAACGCTGCCACCCCCAGTCTCACACCCAAACCTCATCTACTTAGGAACAATTAGCGTGACCCCTACTGAGACTTTAAAGTTCTGTGGATGAGATTGGTTCTTGCAGCCCTTGAAACTTGGCCCAGGGCTTGATGCCGCACAGAAACTTGATTAGTTGATTCACTGCTAGATTGACCTCTGCTTGGGCTCTTAGAGAGTCTGCTCCATTACAATAAAATGATTTATGGGGAGAGGAAAGCCTGTCTCGAAGCACCTGGTGTTAGAATTCACGCAGTCAGATGGACATGGACAGTGCAAGCTTTCTGCCACAGCCTGCCTTCCAGGGTCCTTGAATTCCCTCTTAAAATAAAGGAGGGAGACGCATTGCTGGGAACATTTTGGTTCTAAGGATATTTATTTTGATTTTTTGCAAGTAACTCTCCCTGAAATAAAATATTGACAGGGAAGGTTGTAGATTCTCTTCCCGTGCTGTTGGTCTGATGGTTCAATGGAATCATAATTACATGTTAAATTACGGCAAAAGGATCGTAGTTTTTCCTTTTAAAACTGTTTGTCTTAATCCCGTCTGTGCAATTTTCAATCTGTCACTGAACACATAGAACCAGGAGTTATGTGTCACATCAACATAGCTGGTTCTTTGTATTTCTGACAGTCCTGGAACGTGTCTTTCAATTTGTAAACTTTCTTCCACTTCGGGACATCGGGAGGCTCCTGTTTCTCAGTGGGCCCCCAGCCCCTTGCCTTGCTGTGCGTAGGACCGCCACCCCAGTAGCATGTCTCCCACCAAAAGCAGAATCACAGGATCTATTTAACGTGTAACTTGCTTCCCCAGGTCTGTGCTCCTCCCCTCAGCGTAGACTGTTAGCAGGAAGCCTCCCATCCACCGAGCGCTCAGGTCCCTGGGAGTTTCTAAATCGCATTTGCATGCAGATGATGTCCTTGAGCTCCACAGTTTTGCATCTGGCCCTGCATAATAAAATGTCGACAGCCACTGCACGTCAGGTGTTGAAGTTGTGCTGCCCCTGAAAGCAAAGGAAGCCGCTCAGGGTGGCTTCTCTTTGGATTCTTTCCGAAAAGAGCAGTCTGTTGTCGCCCACATCCTTGCACTTGGAGTTGCCCCTCTTGTCCTCCTCGCCTCTGGGTGAGCATTGCTCCTTTATAGCTGCCTGAAATCTTGGGTTTGTCTGCCTCGTTCACAGCTCAGCGTCTTAGGGGAAAGCTTGTGACGGGGCTCTGCAAACGGGCCAGGCAGACAGTCAGTGCTGGAAGATGAGAGTCATGTGACTGCCACACAAGCTGTTCACGAAGGGTGTCTACTGTCTTGTTTTAGGATATCGAATACCTTCCTACAGATATTTTCACAATGGTACTGAGAGCTGACATCAGCGTGGAATGTAGTAAGGCCAGAGGAAGGACACTCAGCATCCCACAGTAAAAGAAATTAACAGGGAACATCTCATTTCACAATTAAAAACAACTTAAATGTTGGTGATGCTTTCAGATGCTGGCCCAGGGCCTTAGAGTTGGATCAAACCAGGTTTGCGTGCAGGCTCTGCCCTTGATCGCCTGTGTGACACTGGGCAGGTCATGTCTCTGTCCTCAAGTTTCTCATCTGCAAAACACAGGTCATCAGACCCTCAGCATGTTTCTGTAAGAATTCTTACATTACACAAAATAAGCATGGATCCTCTGGGACACAGAAGGTGTTAACGAACAAGAGTTGTTGTTTTTATTATGACAGGAAGTTGGTACGATGATAAGATTGCTATGGGTAAATAAGAGTTATTTTTATTAGAAAGTGGTTAGTAAATAAATTGCTACTATATCTGGATTGCAACAGAATTCAACTTTCTTTTTTCACTCCCCAGGATTTTAGTGATACTTATTTGGGTATCATTGACATACTAATTGCAAATACTATCTGTTATTACAAGCAGATCCTTGGGTTTTATTCACATATGTTTGATTTATTTCCAGTTTTATATACTTGCGAACATATTTGCTTTATCAATTTCTTTAATTTAGACTTTTTAGAAAATCTTTGCTGGATTCAGTTAGAAGGTGAAGAGTAGGTTGCAGTTTCTGTGTGAAGGACCCAAGGACCTTGTGGGAAACGGCTGAGATATTCCAGGACTTCAGGTTATAATCTCCAGGAGTCTCAAACTTTGCCTTCAATATACAGCTACCGGAGAGGGAAGGAACCCAAATCAAAGGACAGAGCGGAAGCCTTCCTTGAAATCTTATGTTTTGTCTTAAAATTTCATGTGAATGTTGTATTCCATTCCATATTTCATGGTGTTTGTTTTATGATAGAAAGAATGGCCTCCCCAACCCCCAGCCCCTGAAAGGGTACCAAGGGCAGTGGGGGGACATAGTCATTTCCATCCCAGCATGGGGGGGACCAGTAGTTAATGGGAAAAGTGAGGCCAAGCCCTTACACTGAACACAAAGGTAGAATCCAAGGACATCTGGAAAGTGGAATTTAGAGCAATAAGGGAGGATAAGGGAGGGAAGAGGTGAAAGGTCTTGGGGTGAAGTTCCAGACTGGAATCGGGGCGTGGAAGAAATAGGCCGGCCAAGACTATGGGCCACCAAACCCACCTTAGGGCGTCTATTGGGTGTGAGCTGCACCAAACCATCAGACAAGGATGGCCTCTCGGCTTCCTTTCAGGAAATTAATCGGTTCCAGGAGTGATGTGAGCCTCCCGCCAATGGAGAGCACATTCCATCAGGACCACAGTTACCATATTCAAGCTTCTGTCACTGTAAGGTGGACACGTCCTTGGCCCCAATTCCTCCTCCTTGAGCCAAAGTCCATTTTCTCACTGCGGTCTTTACCCGGATAATGACATTCAAATGAAAATCTGCATTATGCCTGGGCAAGTCTTCTGGCTCCATGATTTTGTCATAATCCATTCTCGCAGGGTGACTTTATTGTAATGTATTCCCTTGCAGCTTCTATTAGGTTAAAGCGGAGTTGGCCTTGGTAACACTGGGAGGCTGCACATAAAGAGAAGAGCAGCATTTTTTGAAGGCCAGTGGAACAATGCTTGGTTAGATCCCGTCTAGGTGTGACCGCGGAGTGATAGAGAATTCTTTAGCTCTGGATGGAGCTTGGGGACCAAGAGGGAGACATGGAAAGTGAAAGCACCTATTTATTATCTTTGTGCAAATTGGAGCTTGTCTGCTGTCTCCTGAGCCTGCCCAGGGCCATGTTCCAGTGGAGGTAGCCTTTTTTTTTTGCGGTACGCGGGCCTCTCACTGTTGCGGCCTCTCCCGTTGCGGAGCACAGGCTCCGGACGCGCAGGCTCAGCGGCCGTGGCTCACGGGCCCAGCCGCTCCGCGGCATGTGGGATCCTCCCGGACCGGGGCATGAACCCGTGTCCCCTGCATCGGCAGGCGGACTCTCAACCACTGCGCCACCAGGGAAGCCCGGAGGTAGCCTTTTGTGTGGACTCTGAAGGGAGCAGGCAGGATAGGCCGGCACAGAGCTTTCTCATTGCAGTGGTGTATGGAGAGAGCAGTTAGTTTCCTCAACAGAAGGATGGAGCCAGTAGTACCTAAAACACGAGTCGCGTGACGCTGCGAAGTGAGGACGCATGCAGAGTATTTAGCGTAGTGCTTGGCATTCAGGAAGCACTTAATAAACAGTGGCGGCCGCCCTCCACAGCGCTGGTGTTTCTGTTGTTAACTCCACCCTCCTCTGAGCAAGGCGTGGGCAGCACCAACCTAAGAAACTAGCATAGTTCCTGTGTAGTCGGGAAGCCTTGCGAAAAAAAGGGCAAATGGTGTAAGGAGTACAGAGAAGTCCAGATGTGGGCCTTGTGTTAGGTAGGGCTCTCTTGGTACAGACACCAGTTGAAGCTAACTAGGAAAAGGAGGGAATTTATCATGAGGGTTCAGGGCAAACGCAGCTTGGTCTCAGGATGGACTGAAACCACAGATAAGAAAGGTGGGGACTTCCCTGGTGGCACAGTGGTTAAGAATCCACCTGCCAATGCAGGGGACACGGGTTCGAGCCCTGGTCCAGGAAGATCCCACATGCCGCGGAGCAACTAAGCCCGTGCGCCACAACTACTGAGCCTGCGCTCTAGAACCCGCAAGCCACATCTACTGAGCCCACGCGCTACAACAATTGAAGCCCGTGCGCCTAGAGCCCGTGCTCCGCAACAAGAGAGGGCACCGCAATGAGTAGCCCACGCACCGCAACGAAGAGTAGCCCCACTCACCACAACTAGAGAAAGCCCGTGCACAGCAACGAAGACCCAACGCAGCCAAAAATAAATAAATAAATTTTAAAAAAAGAAAGAAATGTGTCAGGCCTGCCTCTGCTCTGTGCTGCTCTGAGTCTTGACCATTTCTCTCTCTCTTGTTTCTTTGCCTCTTTAGCTGCCTTTCCGACAACCAGACCATACACTAGAATATGGTCGCCCATTCAGAGTTTCCACGCTATATGTCCAGCCAGCTCACCTGACCCCATGTCTCAGCCCCTGTTGCAGACCGCTGGGCAGTGTTGGCTAGGTCCAGTGTCTGGGAGTGAAATAAAAAGGGGGTCATGATGTCGGGGGCAAACTAGGCTGTGGGACAGGGGTTGACTCCCAGGGAGCCTTCGATACTGCCAGGGCATCGATCCCCGAGAACTGCCCTTTGCGGCAGGGCAGACTCTGAGGGTCAGATCAGGCCCAGGCCTGCTCCAGGCTCACGGGAATTAGGCAGTGGTCACGGTAATAATCATGGTGATGAGAGCTGAGTACTGTCACTAAATACTAACTCTAGACCAGGCACCGTCTGAGTCCTTTATTTGCATTAATTAGTCTAAGCTCCATGACTGTGGAGTAGAAATGGCTTTATCTCCATGTGGCAGATTTGAAAAGCGATACCCCGAGAGGTGAAGTCTTTACACAGCTCCTAACAGATGGAGGGAGGACTTAGATTCTGGCTCTCTGACTCCAAAACCCAAGGCCCTTAAAAAGCCCCCCTTCAATGGGAGGCAGGCGGGACCTCCCCGATGCTTCTCTCTGGCCACACGCTTGGGTGTGGCCCTGGGCCACATTTATCTTCCATGGTGTGACCTTAAACACATCCCCCACCTTGGGACCCGTTCCAGCTCCCCCTCAACTTGTCCATCTGCTCTCAAGCCCTGCAGGCTCCATCAGGGCCTGATTCTGTCACCACCTTGCCTGGACTTCCTCCATGTAATTGCACCTTTGTCTGGTCCTGTGTTATCACTTCTGCTGCATTATTGCTCTGCATCTAAATGTATTTCTCAGCACCTACCACGTAACTCTGGGCCTCTTGCAAATGTATTCATTTAAAGTAGTTGGTGATAGATTCATTATCAGCATGTCAAATCCTCGGTTTTCAGGGTTGATTTTATTGTCTGCTTTTATACCTGACCAGGTATGTAATTTATGTCTTTTCCATTGGTGCCAGAGTAACATACTGGGTCCTGTCTGCATTTTGCCGTCAGACAAACTGCAGTTGAAGGGTCCAAAGTGTTATGCTTGCATATCAAGGACCACTCAATTGTCTGATTCTGGGAGGATGTTCCAATGCATATATATTTTTTTAATGTCTGCAATCTTGAGCTGGTCACCCAATGTTTTTTAAATTGTGGTAAAATATACATAACATAAAATTTACCATTTAAGCATCCTACTGTGTAGAATTCAACAGAATTTAGTACATTCACAATGTTGTGTAACCATCACTGCTGTCTAGTGCCATAATATTTTATCCCTATGGAAAAAAACCCTGTACCCACTCAGCAATCCCTCCGTCCCTCTCTCCCCCTAGTCTTTGGCAACTACGAACCTGCTTTTTCTGTCTCTGTGGATTTGCCTGTTCTGGACATTTCAAATAAACAGAATCATACAGTATGTAGCGTTTTGTTGCTGGAGAGAGTGTGGAGCACTGTTGGTGGGAATGTGAACTGATAACAGTCACTATGGAGAACAGTGTGGAGGGTCCTCAAACAGCGGAACATACAACTACCATACGACCCAGCAATCCCACTCCTGGGCGTGTACCCGGAGAAATCCATAACTCAAAAAGACACACGCACCCCAGTGTTCACTGCAGCACTATTTACAATAGCCAGGACATGGAAGCAACCTAAATGCCCATCGACAGATGAATGGATAAAGAAGATGTGGTACATATATACAGGGGAGTATTACTCAGCCGTAAAAAAGAATGAAATTGGGTCATTTGTAGAGACGTGGATGGATCTAGAGACTGTCATACAGTGAAGTAAATCAGAAAGAGAAGAACAAATGTCGTATATTAACGCATATATGTGGAATCTAGAAAAATGGTGCTGATGAACAGGTTTGCAAGGCAGAAATAGAGACACAGATGTAGAAAGCAATTGTATGGACACCAAAGGGTTTCGGAAAGCGGGGACGGGGGTTGGTGGGATGAATTGGGAGGTTGGGATTGACATGTATACACTAGTATGTATAAAACAGATAACTAATAAGAAGCTGCTGTGTAAAAAAATATGCAGCATTTTGTGACTGGCTTCTTTCACTTAGTATAGTTTTTTTAGGTTCATCCATGTTGTAGCATGTATGAGAACGTCATTCCTTTTAAAGTCTGAATAATGTTCCATTGTATGAATATGCTACATTTTGCTAATTCATTCATCAGTTGATGGGCATTTGGGTTGTTTCTACCTTTGGCTGTTATGACTAGTGCTGCTGTGAACATTCATGGATAAGTGTTTGCTTGAACACCTGTTTTCAGTTCTTTTGGTGATATACCTAAGACTAGAATTGCTGGTTCACGTGGAAATTCTACGTTGAACTTACTGAGGAACTGCCACACTGCTCCAGAGCAGCTGCACCATTTTACAGTCCCACCGGCAATGCACGAGGGTCTCAACTTCTCTACATCCTTGATTCCAGCGTCAACTTTTGACTTGCAGAATGAGTTTTTTTACAACAACAGGGGGAAATACCTGAATTATTTAGGCTTCATTTATTTAATGAGACTATATTAAAGCAAGAATTGGAAACTTGTGAGCATTTTAATGCAAAATACATCAAAGAATTTGAGATACATGAAAAGCAAAGGTGTTTAACATGTAGGGATAGATTTGATCATTAGTTCATATCTATGGACCATATAAATGGCAAGATCATAAACTCCATGGAGCTTCTTGCGTCAAGGCTGTGCCCTGTGATATGATTCATTTGGTATATTTTTCTGTAAAAATGTACAATAGCCCATCTCAGTGACATCTGGTCTCATCTGCATAAAATTAGTATTTAGTGTCATATTATTATTATTTCATGTCTATAATTCATCTGATCTATAAAAACAGAGGCACAGTATGCTAAGCTGTTATTCCTCTTCTGAACATGTTAACAAATTTTATGTGTACCTTCAATTTTTGCCAATGACATAAAATATTGAAACTTGTTATTTTTTTCTTCTGCCAACCCATGAATGTGCTACCCTTATCTGAAACCTAAATAAATACTTATTAATGTATGGTGAAATTCAAATGAGCCCTTCATATAAATAAGCCTGCTAGAGAAATACATATTTCTTCAAATTTGTAGCCCAGAATAACATGAAATAAATTTAACATCATTTCACATGTGGAACCACCAACCAAATAAATTTATGCTTCAATTTCCTAAACTCAGGTAAATAAGAAAGCGTATATATGGTTCTTCATTCCATAATCCATCATACACTTTACGAACAGTATTATTTGGTTGAGATTTTTATAGGCCAAATGGAGAAGAATGTGCCTAACGCCTGATTCTAGAATGATGGGCTGGTGGAGGGGACAAAGTGGAGTGAAGCCGGCTTTTTCCTTCATTTATTGATTCATTTTTTTTCTTTTGGACAGATATTTATCTTTCCAAGCACTACTGTGTGCCAGGTGTTGTGCTTAGAGATGGAAATACAGGGAAGAACCAAAAAAACATGGTTGCTGGCCTCATGGAACTTACAGTTATCTATTGGTGTATAACAAACCATCTTCAAATAGAGGGTGTAAATCAACACCTTGTTATGCTCAGTTTTGTAGGCCAGAAGTTTGGGCATCATACAGAGGAGAGGTTCACCTCTGCTCCAGAGTGACTGAGCTCTCATCTGGGGTGAACTGAGATGGCTGGAACCACATGTCCAAAGCCTCAGCTCTCATCTGGGGTGAACTGAGATGGCTGGAACCACGTGTCCAAAGCCTCATTTGTGGCAGATGGCTAATTTCCTTGGTTCTTCTCGCAACGTTTAAGAGCTTCTTTAATCTGCCCCAGAGGGAGGCAGACGTTAAAGAAGTGTTCACGTAAATAACTATTACAATGAGGACAAAGTACAGGCTTCTTTACAGCAATCAGGACTCCTTGATTGCAAACGACAGAAATCCAACCCAGATGGTCTAATGAAAAGAAGGGAATTTAACGATCCACCTAACTGAAGTCTATGGCTGAATCCTGATGCTGTAATGATATGGTCAAGAATCTTTCCCTGTCTGTGGATGCGAATTGCCTCTTTACTCAGTTGATTTTATTCTCAGGCTGGGGCTCCTTAGTTGATGGCTACAAGGACCACCAGCTGCTCTGCATTCCTACCAGTTTATCGAACTCAACTGAAAAAGAGAGACTCTCTTTCTTAATAGTTCTATCAGGTGGTTCTGGAATTAAATCTTGTTGGCCATGTTTAGGTCACAAGCCCTCTCCTGGACCAACCACTGTTGCCAGGGAGATGAAGTGCTTAGAATGGCCAGGTCTGGATGATGTGCTCACCTCTAGGACCTGGGAGTGGGATCGGCCCTACATGAACCACAAGTGGGGATGGGTGTTTGCACAAAAGGCAATGAGTTTCTTTTATTAGAAGAAGAGGGAAATAGATGTAACCAGACAAATACATAAAGTACCCATTACACAAGCCTGAAAACAGAGTGACCTGCCTTGAAGAGTAGGTTAGCATATAGGAGGACCTTGTGTCATTATTTCCAGTTATCAACTTTCAGCTTTTATGTTTTCATTTTGTATGAAGCACTGGACTAGTAACTGGGATACAAAATGAAGAGACAAATGGATAATGTAGGGGATTCAAGGGATCTTGGGGTTCATCAAGGGAAAAGATATGACCACTAGGTGGCAGTAGCACACACGGGCTTTATTGGATGACCCTTTGGCAGTTTTCATACTGGGAAGTCTTTCACAGCAGGACACTGTCCAGAAGTGCAGGGGGTCAATACTCAGAGGGGAGGACGGCAAGGAACTCCTCGGTGAGAGAGGGGTCCTGGAGGGAACTTTTGTGTCCAAGTGATGTCACACACCAGCACAGTGAGGAGTCTGGGTCAGAGACCAGCAGGGTCTTGGGGTCTTTGTGTCCCAGGGCTTATCTTATCAATGGCTAGCAAACATTGGGCACAGTTTTGTGGGGTTTGCAAAGCAGACAGGCCCTAAATAGCTAACAATCTGCTTACTTGGGCTATATTTAAAATATTTGGATATAAAACGTTTGAGTTTGGCACCTGCTGGCTTTTGAGCTAAAGGGTCTCAGCCTGCAGTGAAGAAATAAAAAACCTTGGCTAATACACAGAGACCATCTTGGCTTACTTATATAACAAAGATTTGGTAAGTACCCTCGGTTATAAACATAGCAACTGGTTAATATCAGTAAGTCAAAGGCTTGAGGTACAAACTGTGGAATAATCATAATAGCGAATGCTTTTTACATACTTAACATGTGGCAGATACTGTGCCACATGCCTTATGCAGATGGTCTCATTTATTTCTCAGAGCAACTCTGTGAAGTAGTTACTATTATTATCCCCATTTACAGATGGGAAAACTGAGGAGTTAAGTAATTCACCCAAGGTTATACAGCTAGTGGGAGGGGCAGATAAGATTGAGACCCAGGCAGACTGTCTTCAAGGGTCCATACTCTCAAACTGACTGCTACAGCATCTTCAGGGAGCTAGATCATCTTTCCTGGCCTCAGTTTTCTCACCTTTAAAAGTATGAGTATATTACCAGGTGATACCTCATGGCCAGCCTGACATTCTATATGCCTAGGATTGCTCTGTGTGGTACCCCCGGAGGTAGGGGACCAGAGGGTAGTTTGCCCAAAGGAGAGCAGGATGGAGCAGCGAGTGGTGTGCAGGGTGGAGGTGGTATAATGCAGGAATTATGTGTGCAGGCTCCGCCTAGATATGAATCCTGTTTCCTTCACTTAGGTGCATAATCTTGGGTGGGTCACTTAATCTGAGTTTCTTCATTTGGAAAATAGGAACGATGATAATGACACTTCAGTAGAATTTGGGGGGTGATTAAGTGAGGTAATGCCTGTTAAACATGTGGCACCATGCTTGTGAATATTGAGTCCCCATAGATATTTATCATAATACTATTGATAATAATTATTATTGTCAGTGAAGGAGCTATGAGAGGGAGAGAGGAGTTTCAAGAAGTATAGGTAGGGAATCATCAGTGAAGGGCTTCATATCCTAGCTATTTTTAGTACATGAAAAGTTTACTGTGTGCCAGGCACTCTGCCATCTGCTTGTTTTACATGTGCCAATAAATAATAAATAAATAAATAAAATTCTAGACTTGTTCCCTGCCTTTACTTGTATTGTGTCCCACTTGGTGTGAGAATGGGCACTGGAGAGTCATGGCCTTGGTTTTCATGTGTTGTGTAAATCTCTGAGCTTCAGATTCTGTATCTCTGATAGATCTTTAACAATAGTAACAGCCAGCACTTACTGAGAACTTACCATGTGCTGGGCACTGTGGGCTGTAAAGTAACTTGTTCAAGTTCACCCAGTTATGTAAATATCAGAGCTGGGTGTGAACTCAGGCTTCTAGCCCTAGAACCCACATTATTAGTGCCTCTTCATTCTGCACAGAGGTTTTGAAAGCCTCTGACATATGATAGACACTCAATAAACTGTAATCCTTATCATTCTTATTATATAGGATCTGTACTCTCAAAACAACTGTATTTGTTTATCCATTAAAAATTTCCCGAGTGGCTCTTCTTTGCTAAACACCCATGATACCTGGTGAACAAAATTCCATTCTTGCCTTCAGGGGAGTCACCATCTAGTCCGGAGACTGTGCAGCAGTCAGCATTCAAGAGGCTAAGCTCCAGTAACAAATGCCTCCCCCGTCCCCAAAGTTTGGTGCTTTATAGTAGCAAGGGTTTGCTTTTCACTTGCATGTCTTCTACATTCTGGCAAAGGGGAAAGAATAATAGTGGAACCACATGACGTTCTACTTGGACATGGCATGACTCATGTTTGCACACATTTAATTGGCTAAAGCAAGTCACATGGCAAAGCCTGACATCATTTAAGACAGGAGGTATATTTCTCCACTAAGGAGTGTCACTGGGGAGGGCTCTATAGGAACAGGTTTTGGAGGAGTAGTTTGGGAACCAATAATTAAATCTACCACAGATGAATTCTTAAGCAATTACAATATAATATAGTAAGTTTTCTAATGAAAGTGTCTACTCTTTGAGAAGAGAGGGGAGTGTTAACACTTTTAATGTGTCCTGAATTTACAACAAAGTAAGAATTAGAGCGTATTTTATTTTTTTAATTTATTTTACTTTTGGCTGCATTAGGTCTTCATTGTTGCACGCGGGCTTTCTCTAGTTGCGGCGAGTGGGACCTGCTCTTCGTTGCAGAGCGCAGGCTTCTCATTGGGGTGGCTTCTCATTGCAGGGCACAGGCTCTAGGCACGCAGGCTTCAGTAGTTGTGGCACGTGGGCTCAGCAGTTGTGGCTTGCGGGCTCTAGAGTGCAGGCTCAGTAGTTGTGACACACGGGCTTAGTTGCTCCACGGCATGTGGGATCTTCCTGGACCAGGGCTCGAACCCGTGTCCCCTGCATTGACAGGTGGATTCTTAACCAGTGCACCACCAGGGAAGCCCTAGAGCATAGTTTAGCTACTGAGCTTCAATTTTCTGGAACAAGAATAGAGAAAGCCTGTAATAGATGCATTTTGAGAACCCCAAATTCACTAGCCTGGTTAGAGTGAAAAGCATTGACGGTAATTCTTCCCTTCTAAGAAGTGACGTGAGTTTTGTTGACAGCAGTGTCTCTTGTGTCTATAAGCAAAGGACTTGGGAACTGGGGTATCCCTGGAATGACCTGGGGAGAAAGGCTTGTTCGTGAGAACGTTATGTCCATGTACTCGGAGGTAGGGAAAGGGAAGGCACGATGGTGGTGGGAAATGGGGCATGAATCATGCAGAGATTGGTCCTAGATTCTGGTAGGTTATTTGGATGCCTACTCAATTGTTTTCCTTATAGTTCAGTGTGCCCCAACCTTCCTGTTTGCAAGTAAGAGAGAGAAGATATATAGAGGGTTTAAAAAATGTATAGTCACAACTCCAAAAAGTCATTTGTTTTTGTTGTTTTCAACTTCGTATAATGAAATTCAACTTAGACCTGGAGCCAGCATTTCCACTGATGATATAATTTAGTCACTTCTGGTTGAAAACTTAGTACCTTCTGGATAAATATCAAATAAATTCAAATTGCTCCCCTACCCATTATTTTTCCCTTCTCTTTGGGTTCTTGGGAGACTTATATATTGTATTATCCTATCTTGGGGATGCGTATCTGGTCCATGAATCTCTCTCTGGACACTTCTGGATTCACTGGAGATATTTTCAGCCCCCATGATGCTAAGGGAGACTGGAGGTGGAAGAGTGAGGGTGGTAGGGCAGTTGTGCTATCTCACATGGACTTAAAATTCCATGTGGCTATAGTTTCTACCCTCCTATTGGTGTGTGCACTGAGAAGCTGCCCCACCCAGCTGCCCAGGGTAGGACATAAGACGTTAAGTCACTCTGCTTTCAGATCCCCAAATTTATCTGGGTGTTTTTTTACCATCTCCTTTGTAGGATGAGGATTCAGGTTAGGCAGGGATCAGGTCCCATACGTTCTTATTCATCTTTCTCTGTTTTAGCCAAGCTCCTTCCCCAGTCCGGGAAAAGATTGTAGAGTCTTCCTGCGTAGTGAGAAACTGCTCTGAGGTCATATTCTGTATTCTTCCTGTTTCATGGCTTGTAGTTGTAACTCTATGCTCAGTTGTCCAAGGTTGATTCTCCATGGCTCAAAATCATCATTTGTTTATTTATTATTTGTAGCGCTTACTCTAGGATTTACAATATGCATGTTTAACTTAACACAGTCCACCTTCAGATAACAAACTGCTCACATATTGTTCATATATGTACAATATATGAAACTTATCACAATATATTTCCATTTACCAGTCTCATTCTCTGTGCTGTGGTCATATGTTTTACTTTTATACATGTTATCAAATCCACAATACATTATTTTTTGTGCTTTAAACCAATTATCTTTTAAATGAGTTAAAAGGTGAGAAAAAATAGGTTAACGTTACTCAAATATTGCTCCTTTTAAGCACTCTTTTTTTCATTTTTGTGAATAAAGGTTTCCGTCTAATGCCATTTTCCTTTTGTCTGAAGACATTTAACATTGCTTTTAATGAAAGTCTGTTGGTGATGAGTTCTCTCAGCCTTTGTTTATCTAAAAAAGTCATTATTTCACGTTCATTTTTTGAAAGACATTACTATTGGCTATAGAATTCTAGGTTGACAAGTTTTTTTCTTCAGTACTTTCAAAGTGCATAGATTATTTTCTGGTTTGCATAGATTCTGCTGGTAAGTCTGACATCATTCTTATCTCTGTTCCTCTGAATACAATATGCTTCCTTCCTCTGGTTGATTTTAAGATTTTCTCTTTTTCACTGTGTGTTTATTTGTTTAGCAATTGGATTATAATATGCCTTGTTATAGTTTTCTTTGTGTTTGTCCTGCCTGAAGTTTATTGAGATTCTTGTATCCGTAGGTGTATAATATTATCAAATTTGGAAAAAATTTGTTCACCATTTCTTCAAACATTGTTTCTGTCCCTGCCCACACCCCACCCCCTCAGACTCCAAGTGCATGTATGTCAGACAGCTTCATATTGTCAAAGAGGCTCTGTTTATTCATTATAGATAGTTTTATTACTATAATTTCGAGTTCACTGATCTTTTCTTCTGCATTTTTTAATCGGCTATGAATCTCCTCCAATAACAGTTTTATTTCAGAAGTGCATTTTTCATCCCTAGAAGCTCCACTTGGTTCTGATTTAAATATTATATTTTTTTCCTCATTATAATCATGTTTTGTTTTACAACCTTGAACATTCAAAATGTCTCTATAATAGCTGTCTTAACAGCCGTATTTTCGAATGCTATCACTTGTTATTTCTGGATCTGCTTCTATAAACTGATTTTTCTTGAGGCTACAAGTTATACTTTCTTGTTTCTTTACATGTCTGGTAATTTTTTATTGAATACTGAGCATTACGGATTTTGCATTTTGGGGTGCTAGATTTTGTTACACCTCTACAAAAAAAATGCTCATTTTTCTTTCCTGACAAGTATTTTAGTTACTTGCAGATCAGTTTGATCCTTTCAGGGCTTAATTTTAAACTCTTTTTGGATAGGCCTAGAGTTGCCTTTATTCTAGGGATCATTTAGTTTCATTTCTAAAGCTTTATCCTTCTGGAGTTTCTGCTGAATATGCCCTGAATTCCAACAAAGCCCCTCTACTTCGGCTGGTGAGCGTGCAAACAATTTGTGGCCCTGTGAGATCTCTTGGAATTATTGGGCTTACAGCTCCCCAAAAGGTAACTGTTCTCTCCTGGAATTTTTTCTTGCCAGATCATGTAGGGTTTTATCTTACCCATACATAGGATTGATATTCAGCCAACAACTCATAGAGACCCCTGTGCACATTTCTAGAGATCTCTGTATAATTCCCTCCTTTTCAGTACTTTGTCTTGCAAATTATAGCAAACTTAGCCTTTCCAATCTCTGTCTCCTCAATTCAGTGTCAAGTGCTGGGCTCTCCTTGGGTTCCTCTTCCCATGCTGAGGTCTGGACATTCCTTTTCTGCAGACTGCTGGTGATGATAGGACTCAACTTTTTCTTTTCTAAAGGATCACAGTTCTGTGCTATTGTTCAAGGTCTAAAAATATTTGTTTCTGAGATATTGTACAGTTTTCTAGTTATTTATAGCAGGAGGGTAATCTGAATCCTCTTACTCCCTCATGGTCAAAGGCAGATGCCCTCAGAGTGATTCTATTGGATACTAGTTCTTTTTTTTTTTTTCGGTATGCGGGCCTCTCACTGTTGTGGCCTCTCCCGTTGCGGAACACAGGCTCCAGACGCGCAGGCTCAGCGGCCATGGCTCACGGGCCCAGCCGCTCCGCGGCATGTGGGATCTTCCCGGACCGGGGCACGAACCCGTGTCCCCTACATCAGCAGGCAGACTCTCAACCACTGCGCCACCAGGGAAGCCCTGGATACTAGTTTTTGATGAATACTCTGCATCCTCAGAATTGCAGTCAGTGCAGTGGTTTTCCTGAGAATGTGTAAGATTTACTTATGCTTGGTTTGAAAGGATAGATTTACCTGAAAATTAGAGAAATTCTATAGGGAAAGAAATTTTAATTCAAGGAAATGTAAGGAAATTAATTCAACAACATTTATTGAGCATCTTCTACTTTCTAGGAACTTTCCTAGTTGCTGGGCATACAACCATAAACAAAGAGGTTTTTCTTAAAATCTCTGCTCTTACCAGCTGCACTGTGGAGAAAGTGGAGAAAGAGGCAACAAGCACAAAAAAATAAGTGAAATCGTAAAATCTGTACCATGTCAGATGTGCTACGTGAATCGTAGAGAAATAATAATCTTCCCAGCACACATGTGGTACTGATTGGAAAACATGGCCACTGTCCTTTCACAAAACTTAATGATAGAGGCCATCTGTTTAGAGGTAACATAGCCAACTATATTACCATAAATGTAAATCTACTCTAGAGCTCTCCCTCCTGCCTGCTGATCTCTGTAATTTATAAACGCTTAACTCAAAGTCATCTTCATAGAAGTATTTGTTAACTTGTTTCTTTTCAGTGTCCCCCACAGGACTGGATGCTCCACGAGGGTAAGCATCTTGTCTGGTGTTGCTCACGACTGTATCCCCCAAGCGTTTCCATATAGGCTTGGCATTTGGAGGGTGTTCAATCTGTTACCTGTTCAACACACGTGTTGAAGAGATTCATGGATGTAACGCTTCTTGACACCTGCCTGGGTCATACCTTATGTGTACACCCTCGCTTCTCCCTTTAAAATTGGTAGCCAGTTTCTCTTTGAAAGTTACCTGCTGTGATTCCACTTTCGCTCTTTCTCTTTTTGCAGCTGTACAATCGTTGCACACCCTCAATGACCAGATATCCCATTTTATTGTCACCAAGTCGAAGGCGCTGGAGGAGGACCAAGACCCGTTTCTGCCCACTGAAAAGGAGACTCTGAAGAGTTCCATGATGCTGATGAGGCACCTCTTAATGGATGCTCAGGTACAGAGATCAGTAAATAAATTCTATATGGAGTAGGTGGTAACCTTTTTGGTTTTCTTCTTGGTATAAGCTGTTCAAAAATGTTCATCTATCACATTCATTGCAACTGCCTTTGCGATGAAGAGCAGACATTCTGATATTTGAGTATTGGATTTCTAATTAGGTATTATTTTGGATTTAGTATTAAAATAGCTTGTTTTTAAGTCAAAGTAATAGGGCTTAAAATAATATACGTGTTGTCTCTGAGAATTTAACAGATCTCCCATTAGCCTTGGAAAGTGAAAACCCATTTACATAGAAATTTGGCAGGCATCAGAGCTGGCAAAGGCTTTGGAGTGGAGCAATACTTATCCCAAACAGCATCACTGAGTAACTAATGAATATTTTGGTACATTTGATGCACCACCAGTAAGCGAATCAGCACTGTTTTTTTTTCTTATTTTTTTCTTTGCAAGGCTAGCAATGAATTAATTACAGAAGATGCTTAGCTCGTTGCATGCTTTGTTGAGATGTGATTCTTCAAGGTTTCTCCTTGTGCACTATTTTATTGAAATATTTAGAAAATAATTTATCTACTCCTTCTGGTTTTGTTGGTGGGTCTCTCCAGATATGTTGATAGGCAAACACCAGGTGTTTTAAGAGAACTGATGGTTCTCTGTGTTTGTGAAGCCAAGCTGAACTAGATTTTTTTTGTTGTTTCCACCTCTTCAGTATCTAGAAACGTTTCAGACAATGTCCTCTGGGTCTGGTGATTTTGTGTTAGTTTGTCCTGGGGCTTTCTTCCTGAGCTTGTTTTCTGTTCAACGGCAGTGAGGTCAGAATGGTTGGTGGTTTCCCGCGTTCCGCTCTGTATCAGATTTTGCACTGTGGTTTCTTTGCTTTTGTTTCTATCATGGTGCTGTTTTACATTTTATTTTTAAAATCAATCCTGAAGCCTGGATCTTGTACCAATAAGACTTTAACTGGCAAGGTTTTTGTGTATTTCTCACCTGTCAATGCTTGAAGCTGCCCCACGGGATTTTTGAGCCCCTATATTGAGATGGCCCACATTATGCAAAGCCTTTCATTTTTATTCACTGTTCTCCCTTTTCCCCTTTATTATGAGCAGCCCATTCAGCCTCTCCTTTCTCCCCAGGCCTTGTCTAGCGGAAAAAGGAAAGATTCTGAAGCTACAACAACCAATTTTAAAACTCAGAAAAAAGGGAAATTTAGAACAATTGACCAAATAAAAGAGAGCAAATTGGTCTTGAAAGGATTAGCTTTCCTCAGTGCCTAGACCCAATCCTATAGATCATACAACAGCCAAGGGAACCATCTAGATGAATCCTTAATGATGTTCTGTAAACTCCTGTTTGCAAAATCTAACCGAGTAAAAAACCATTCACCTTTTCCCTCTCCTTCACGTATGAGCTTACTAATGCCTAGAACTGGATTTCGAGAATGTTTAATGTTGCTTAAGGAAATATTTCCTCCCCCTAAATACCAAATTCATTTAACAACTTTTATCCTTCGTGACTTTGATCACAATTTTTCCCTTATTTATCCAATGGGACTCAGATATCCCTTATAATGTGGTTACTGTGTGGGAACATTTTATTATCTCATTCTCTCCTGATCCCAAATCAATGCCTGCTAGAATTCTCTCAATTAAATAGATAGAAAAAATGGAGCAAGGTATGGTGGATATTCCGCTAAGTCATGCATTCTGAAAGGAAGGTCAGTCGGGTCTTCTTCCAGAGAAAAATAATCATAGAAAGTCAGGTCGGAAAGTGGTACAGTGTCTGGAAATGTTATTTCTTTGCCTCCTGTTTTTCTTTTGCACTAATATAGGGTGAGGTGGGTTGTGATTAATCTAAAAATACCACCTTCATTTATTTTCTTCCAAAACCATTAAACTTTTCAAAACGTTATTTGTGGTTATGGTCTAGGTCCATGGCTGAAGTCAGTTAGAATCATGTTACCTAGTACCCCCGGGCTCAGAGCACCTCTGAAATAACTCTCTATAAGATTAGTGTTGTCAAACTTATAAAATGCTAAGGAACCCCAACATTTTGGGGATGGCCATGGGTAATATGTAGTTTTGAGTTATGAAATAGACAACCAGAGATATGTGTTTTATAATGAGAATCTTTATTGAGCATCTTTGGAAATTCGGTTATTTTCCGTTCAGTTTTTGACATTGCTTCTTCTTGACTCCATCCCAAAGACAAATGGATGCACTTACTTCATCTTCTAAGTTCATCAATAATGAGAGGTCAGCAGCATGTAAATATAACGTCTAGGTACCTCCTCCTGTTCTGGCTGCATTTTGTGATATTAATAGATGTTTGTGTGTTGCAAGACGTAAGTTCTTCAAGAGTAGTAACCACATCCGGAATTTGGTTGGTAACATAGCCTGCTCAGTTGCATACCCAAAGGACTCTTAACAGTATTAGATTATGATGAAATACTCTGACATCAGCTTGCAAGTTGAATGAAGTCAGGCAAAAAGGAATGCAGAGAACCTAGAGGCTGCTTCCAGAGTGCCTGCTTAAGAGGCATAATCGATTCAAGTCACATCTGTCTTGGAAGCAATAAATCCCGCTTAGGAGAATGTCAAAGGCAAAAGCATTGCTGGGCTATGAAATTCCACCTCGGAGGATTGTAAAACAGTATACACAGAGCAAACACATCTCCCAAGTATAATGGGGGTGCTGGAGATGATTGGCAGGTCTGACAATCCATCCTAGAGAATAGAATCAAGAAGGAACATCTCACACAGGCAGCCCAGAGGCCTACAATTATTTATTCATTCCTAAACGTCTTTCTGAACATTTAAGGGGTGTCTAAAAGAGGCCAAGTGCCTCTATTTGCATTCCATTCCTTTTGTAATCCAAAGGCCCCCAAATTCAATGAAGTGTACCATTCAGATGGTATTTGAAACCTGATCTTGTGGCTTTGATTCCTGAGAGGTCTGTCTAAACCCAGACTGCCGACTCAGCCTCATAAGTGATTAGATTCATAACACCGAAAGGCAATTCTTTCTGGTAGAGATTAATTCTTTTACTCGTACTGTGTGACTCTGCATGCTAAGAGAGGTTGATTACGGCAAATTAAATCTCCTATTGGCAGTTCTCTCTTTCTTCTCCCCAAAGACCTAATTTCATTATTTATTAAGGGGTGAACAAATGCCTGCGAAAACAATAAGATCACTTTGTTGGCAGTAAGGTCTTCCTCTGGAAGGCCGCGTACTGAAAGGCAGAGGCTTTCTGTGCCTTATGGTGGCAGGGGGCGGTGCAGCTTCTGCAGGCCATGGAGCATGGAGTGACCAAGGAGGGCCTGTGCTCCACTGACCCTCGGGCTCTGTCCAGGCCTTGCAGGGAGTGAGGCTTCTCTGTCTGGAACATGGCTTGCCCGAGTTTGGAGGGAGAGCTCAGTTTAAGTGAGGCTGAGTCATTGGTACACCTTTCCCAGAGCTCCATCTCTAGGAATGAAGTAAGCAAGCCTTTAAAAACAAAAATAAACTGTACAACCGTCACCTCTAAGCAAGTCTGGACATACAACCTGGTGGAAGTCAAATATTAGGCAGAAGAGAAATGAAACCTGCTGTGTGTTTTGGACTCTCCTCTCCCCTGCTCTTTCCTCATTGTCCCTTTTCTTCTCGCTTTCCTTCTTCTCCTTCTTTCTCCCCACACCCCAGAATTTTCCCTCCTTCCCTTCTGTCTTCTCCTTCTCTCAACTTTCACTTCTCTCCTCCCTCTCGAGCCTCCTCATCTCTCTGTTAGCAAAATATATCTTAGTGGAAATGTGGAGTGAGACTCTGCCCCTTTTGTCCCTTCCTATCTCACCCCTTCCCTCCCCTTCCCTCCCCTTCCCTCCCCTCTCCTTCCCTTTTCTTTTCTTTTCTTTTCTTTTCTTTATCTGTCTTTCTGTTATTTGTGTTCAGGGAACTCAAAAGCATATTTGACAAAGACCTATATTCCCCTTGCCAAACAAGAAGGAACACACCAGGAGGGGGCAACTGGCAGGAGGCAAACCTGGCATTCAGGAGGCTGATGGGGTCCCTGCCAGCATCAGAGACTCGCTATAATTTGGGTGGCTTCATTTTCCTTTCTTGTTTTGTTTTCTAGAGCAGTCTGCCCTGGTTGATTATGCTTTCTGATTAATTTCCGGCAAGAATCAGGCTGATTTAACAGGAATAGATTGACTGTTAGAGCCGCCTGTGCACTCTCCCTCTCTAGACTGTGGGAAGTGTGGTTTGGAGCAGAGGCTCAACCAGAGCAAACGTGGGCTCAGGCTCCTGGCAAATAGGAGGGTCAGGTGTGTACAGTGGACATCAACGTGTGTGGGGGAAGGGACTTCGGGAGTCAGATGATTGACACACACTCACTACAGACGTATACATCCAAGTGATTTCTCCTGTTAGCAGCACTTTCCATCCTCTCTGAATTCAACCCGTACTCACGGTATGGACCCTGCGGTTATTACTAGTGCACTTATCTGGTGTTTTATAGCTACACCCGGCTTCACAGTCATAAGTGAGACCCTGTTGACAGACCTGGAGAATGTCTTGTCCTCACATTGCACAAACTGAGGTACCAGATGGATGCCTGACTTCTCAAGGTCACAGACACTGGCTGTGGCTATGAGGAGCACCCCAAGTGTAGTTTTTTCTTATTATCTTCAGAAATGTGACACCAGGCTGAAGCAAGAGCTGGAACACTCCCCAGTGTTGTAGCAAGCAGAGAAGAAACTCTGAAATTAGAACGAGGGCAAAGAGGCAAAGTTTTCATCCTAAGAAAATTACCCTGGGATATTTTTAAGTCTACTTATGCCATCAGATTTCTAACTCTTAAAGGTCAGAGAACAAAGAAATACTCAAATGGAAGCTGAAGAATTGAGTTCACCTAACAGGAAAGCTACAATGGTAAGCTGATTATTCAAAGGAGTCTTAGCTTATCCCCTCCATTAATCCGTGTGCTCCATTACCCATCCTTTCCTTGCGTTTGAAAAGGCAATGCTATTTTCCATCTCAGATGTAAAACTATAAAATTAGCAGGTCTGAAGTTTGCAGTTTCTTACATAATGAGCACAAGCCCACTTTCCATCCTGCCATGGTGATTTTGATCTTTTAAAATCCTTTTTTTTTTTTTAAATACAATTTAACCTACAGGCATTGCCAGGCTGAGATGTGATCCCATCAGTTATAGAGCTTATGCAATCACCTTCCCTGTTCAGAAGAAATGGAGGGTGAGATGTGAAATTGTAATTCTGACCCTCTGTTAAGCTTGTGTTTAGGTATTTTTTAAAGAAAATAGAGAAAGGTAGCCTCTTCTGAGACCCCTGGCACCTTGCAAAAGCCATGAGGCAGAATTTTAGGAGAAATTCTGAAATGCTGAAGGTTGTTTTCAGTGTTCACCATGCAAAGACCCAGGTATAATTGGAAATGAGACTCAAAAAAACTGGACTCCTGTCCATTGCTATATTCTAATAGAAGACAGCATCTCTCAGGATGGGTAATGTTTGAATGGAATAGTCTCTATCAAACTGGTATAGTTTCCAACAATCTGTGTAGTGCTAAAGAGCAATTTGGGAATTTATTTTCACATCATAGAACCTTTATGTTACATTTTTAGATACTAACTGGTTATTTTAATGATATACCTTTCAAATGGTAAGAAAATAGACTTTATGCTGGTCTCATAGTTGATGGTTCATGTTACAATGAGGTGGATCTGATATAGTAACAAAATCATGGCAGGTTAGGGGTAAGGATTGGGCTAGAGCTCTTTGGTCAGCAGCAGAGACAAGCTCTGGTTAACGTAACAAGGGCAAAATTTAACAGAAGCAAATAGGGTAGCTGTTAGGAAAAACTGAAGAACTCTTTCTCAGAGAAGACAGGAAAGAGGTTAGCTATGGAGATCTGGCTATCAAGAACTAAAGAGCGGTTGCTTCAGGGTGCTGTGTGGGGATACATTGCCCCGAGCATTTTCTCTCTTTGTGTCACTTTGATCAAGACTCAAGTTCCTAGAAGAGTCTGACTGAGCTGTCTTAGGTCGTTGGGTCCTCTTCCTTCTCGGACATGGGAGCCCTGGTCTGTGCATGTTGATGGATGGTCCCACCAATACCACATGCATTTTGGGGAGGCATTATTACTACAAGAAGGGAGAGTGGATGTGGAGCAGATGGAAACAATAATAACTTGACCGTGCATTCGGTGAACTTGGTGCTTGTGTCCCAGCATAGAGCTTGGCATTGCACTAAGGTCTGGAGACCGAGAGGGACGGAACATTGGCTCTGCCCTAGAGGGACTCAGGATACAGTGGGGTAGATAACCAGACACTGAAGAGTCCTGTGGTAAGGCACGTGTGGCTACGGAAGCTCAGAGAAGCACCCAGCTGATATTTGCAGATCACTTCCTTGTTTACAGAGCACTTCTGCCAGCATTTTCTCACCTTTTTCACTCAGCCATGAGAGGTACAGGAGGTTGGGTATTACTATCATCTCTGTTTGGCAAACTGGCTATTAAGCTTTAATAAAATAGCCTTTTTTATATTGTTCCATCCAGCCCATCACAAAGTGAGCGTAATTGATTTCCTACTTGTAGGTGGTGACCCTCAGAGTATTTGCTTCCTGAAGGGGTTATTAAATAGAGTGAAAGGGAGGGTGTAATTTGGGGAGAGAAGATTAAAACATGGCTTCAGACATACAACAGCACTCATAACTCAAGTGTTTTTAACAATTATAAGAAATATACATTCCCAAAGCTAAACTCCACCCTCTCAGAATTCTAGAAGGTTTAGGGTTCCAAGAACACGGTTTTCAAAAATCTTTAAATAGAATATGAAGGTATTACCTTTCCCTCTAAAATATCATCACCTCTTCATGGTGCCCATTGTCACATTGGCAAATATTTGGCTCCCCAAATAATACCCAGTCCCACCATTCCCCTTTAAATAAGAGGTTCTCAAATGAGAGAGAGGAGAGCAATTCTGCCCTGCTGGGTGCGTTTGGCAACGTCTAGAGGTATTTTTGATTGTCACAGTTAGGGTGGGTTCTTGGAGAGGGGTAGTGGTGCTGCTGGAATCTAGTGGGTAGAGGCCAGGCATGTTGCTAAACTTCCTATAATGCACAGGCTGGCTTTCCACAGCAGAGAATCATCCAACCCCAATGTCAATAGTGTCAACATTGAGAAAGCCTGCTTTTAGACCCAAGGCTGACTTTTTCATTGATCACAGAACTCTTCCAGGCTCAGAATCATTTTTTTTTGAAGCCCTACAATTGATCAGAATTGGTCCTTGGGCTTCCCTGGTGGTGCAGTGGTTGAGAATCTGCCTGCCAATGCAGGGGACACGGGTTCGAGCCCTGGTCTGGGAAGTTCCCACAAGCCGCGGAGCAACTGAGCCTGTGAGCCACAATTCCTGAGCCTGCGCATCTGGAGCCTGTGCTCTGCAACAAGAGAGGCCGCAACAGTGAGAGGCCTGCGCACCGCGATGAAGAGTGGCGCCCGCTTGCCACAACTAGAGAAAGCCCTCACACAGAAACGAAGACCCAACACAGCCATAAATAAATAAATAAATTAATTAATTAAAAAAAAATTGGTCCTCAAGGTATATCTTAGTTGTCCATTTATTCATTTTCTCATTCATTCATTTAGCATTTACAGTGTGCCAAACACTGTGCTACATTGTGAGGAGCATCAATGAAAACAAAAGTGACCCTTGTTCTCAATGGATCTTGTATTTTAGTGGGGGCAAGTGACTCTAAATATGTAGGTAAACAAATAATAAAGAGTTTCAATACTTGTCTTAAAGATGAAGGACGTAATTTAGATAAGGGTTCAAATGCTTGCTTTCTTGAGCGTGACATTTAAACTGAGATCTGTGAAGAGAGAGGGGGAGAGAGAGAAAGAAAGGGGGAAAGAGGGAGAGAAAGAGAGAGCACGACCTCTTCTCGTGTTTCATTGTGAATATCTGTACTTTAAATTAGTTGTGTGTGTTTAGCATTACTCCATGAGTAACTGGAAATAGATCTCCTGGGGTGTTGCAAAAGATCTAAGCAAATTATTTATTCCAGAAATTTACATTTAATTTAGGGATTATAAAAATTCCAACTAGTCCCTCAGGAACAGAGAATCTTTCATCTTCTGCCTATGGGTGTCCACAGAGGAACCAGAATCTCTGTCTTTTCTTACTGGATGTTGTGGACATAGAGACACACACAAAAGAAGGCTAGCAGGAGTTCTTTAAGCTACTTGAGACAGGAGTCAGAATGGATGAAGAGAAAGCAGGGAAAACGTTGAGTTATTTTAGACAAGAAAATGAAGAGGTGAAGCCACAGTTACTAAACTGAAGAGCTGCTGTATAGAATCTGGGCAACAGTCAATTCTCAATTAGATACTTATAGATTAGCAAATTTATAGATCGCCTATGGGCAAAGCATTTCTTCCCTGGTGGCATGCACTCAGGAAATGTAAAATGATGTTCGTCTGAATAAGACATAATTAGAAAGGTAATTTTGTTGCCAATATATTTTTTCACCATAATGGAATTCAGTACAGACTTTTAGTATCGGTTATTTGGTATTTTTTTATGCTGCGGCTCCCATCCATTAGTCAGATAATAGAAAGTCTAGTGTATGCCAGATAGCTGTAATCCTAAAATAACTTACACTTAGAACAGTAATTCTTATACAGAGCTCTTGGGGCCTCCCATTCATGTTAAACTCAAATATTTCCTGTAGAGCAGCCTGGTAAATTGAGGCATGGTGTTGCTAAGCGTCATCATTCAAGTCCGACGTTAGGTCTGGGAGCAGAGCCAGCAGGTTCTCCTAAACACCAACTCAAGCCAAGATTCCATGTTCCTTCACTTTCTTGTCTTGGAGTCAGTCACACTGAAAAGTGATTTAATGTGAGATGGTGACTGGCTATTCCAAATGCTCACTTATTCCTGGGGAGCTTGAAACAAACGCACTCACTTTGGCCAGCTTAGTAGGCTCAGATATTTAATTTCAGAGTGGATGTTCTTGTCTCGGTTTACTGATAGGAACCTCATTCCTCTTCCTCCGCCCCCCAAAGTATAAGGCAAAGAGAAGACATTCATGATAGAATTGATGAGAATCATGACATAGATTTGAATCAGTTAACTACTGCCACATAACAAACCATCCCAAAACTGAATGGCTTAACACAACAACTATTCATTTACTTCTTGTAAGTCTATGGATTGATGGGGGCATTCCACTGAAATGACACGGGTGGCTGATCTTGACCGGTCTCACTCATACATCTGTGGTCACTGGGGCCTGGCTGGTCTAAGATGGCCTCAGCTGGTATGATTCAGCTTTCCTCTGCAACCTCTCACATCCCTCCAGCAGGCTGAATCTGGAATGTTCTCATAGTGGTGACGGGGGGTCCATAAAAAGAGGAAATGGCCAAAAGCAACTACATTTCCAGCCTATGTTTGTATCAAGTCTGCTACCATTCCATTAGCCAAAGCAAATCCAATGACCAAGCCCAGAGTCAGTGTGGGAAGACACCACCAAAGGGAGGAGTGAAACATGGGCCATCAGTGTAGTCAGTCTACCACGTAAAGCAAATCAGAAGATTTCTTAGTGTAATTCTGGATGATTTTTGATCTGTTGGAAATGGGAGTTTGAAGTGTCCTAATTAGCAAGCTTCATGCACATTCTCTTTTGGAAGACTGCTGCAGTCAGTTGTTTTAGAGGGACATGAATTGTGCTCTCCTGTTCTGATACATGCACAGAGGACAGACTGTGTTTGGACAGCTGGAGAATATATTTTAAAAGGGATCTATGTCAAGCTTGGACAGGATGATTTCAAATGGGCCCGTGACCAAGTGTGAAAAGTGTGGGTTTGTGTTAGCTCTAGAAACGTGATGAGCCATTAAAAGACCATTGTTCTAGCTGGTCGTTTGAGCCAGGTGCATGACTAATTTGTTCAACAAATGCTTCCAACCATGAGAAAGGCACAATGGTAAACATTGCAGGGAGATGTGAAAAATAAAAGTAATGAGGATCATTGAGTACTTACTATGTGCCAGACCCTCTACTGAGGACTTTGTCTTACCTCCATTATCTCATTTGTGAGGTATATGTTATTTCCCTTATTTTATGGATGAGGAAATGAGGCCCAGAGAGGTCACGCATCTAGTGAGTAGCTGTGCTACTTTGATTGTAAGAATGGCTGCAGTTCTTTACTTTCTTCCTTTGCAATACGAGTCTGCAGCCTTTCTTATTAAGAGGGAGAGTCTATTTCCCCACCCCCTCGAATCTGAGTTGGCCTGTGATTTGCTTTGGCCAAAACAATGTGGTTAAAGGGTGAGTCAGTCCAGAGCCTAGACATCAAGATGGTGTGTGCATGCTTCTTTCTGCTCTTTCTTGAAACCTTGCCTCTAGGCTAGCCAGCTGGAGGAGGAAATCTCCTCCAGGATGGAGCAGAGGTAAGTCTCCTTGCCGAGCCCATCCTAGACCAGGCAACCCCCAGCTGACCCACTAAAGTGCCAATATATGAGCAAGCCCAGCTAAAAGTCACCCAAGCTCAGTCCAGAACAGCAAAATCACTAATCCTTCTGTAGACCTGTAAGACATAATAAATGGTGGTGGTTGTGAGCCACTAAGCTTCAAGGTGGTTTGTTACATGGCAGGAGCTAACTGCTACAATAGCAGAGCTGGTATTTGAAGTCAGATCTGACTGATAACTAAGCCCTATAACTGGAAGAGAGGCTTGGAAATTGGTCTAGCCATGCTCTCAGGAGAAAGAGAAAATGGATTTGGTGAGTCTTTAGCCATTTTCTGCCACACATGCCCTCTGGTTTCACATCATTCATCCAACCTGAAACCATAATAATGGTGAGGAAAATCTTTAATGCATTCAAGCAAAGGGATTACATGGTTATATTTGGGTATTTGAAAGATCACTATGGAGGAGGTGTGATGGGTGGTTGGATTGGAGTGAGATAGAAGACAGGAGACAGTTTGTTTTGGCAAGGGATGGTAGGATAAGAAACTGTGGAATGGGGCAGGAAGATTCAAGAAGAAGGAACATATTCAGGAATTTAAGTAAGACTCACTAATTGACACTTGGTGGTGAAAAAGAGAGACATGCCTAGGATGGGTCTTAGATTTTGGCTTGGGAACTTGGGAAAATGGTGGTATCTGATAAAGGAAACAGAGGAACAGTAAGCTTGGAGGGGGAGTTTGGTTTGGGGTCTATGAAGATTGAGGGACCTATGGGACATCTGGGTGGGACTGTGTAGGAGACAGTCAAATATGTCTTCAGCTTCAGAGGGAGTTGTGGGCTGAAGAAACAGAGCTGGTGTCATCAGTGTGTGTACTGGTGATTGGAGTTACATTGTGTCAGTCACACTTCTCAGTAGCAGACAACAGAATCTATTCTAACTAACTTAAGTAGAAAGGCCTTTTAAGAAAAACCAAAAATTTTTGAGATATTTTGGTGGTTCACAGAATCTCCAGAAGGTCTTGACAACTAGGTTTGGAGGTGACATAGCCAGGAATAACAGTAGCCAGGAGACACCATCCAGCTGTCCCACGGCTACTGCGTCGCACAACACAGCACCCATGACACGGAACACTAGAACCTCCTCAAGAGCTGTCCTGAAGAGCCAAGTGCTTGTGCCTCCAGCTCACCCAAAGAGTTGTCCACTTTCACCTCATTCAGGAAGAACCTAGACCACCTGAGAACCTTAGCCACAGGGGAATCTGGGAAATGTAGTTTTAGATTTCCATTTTCTGTAGCCCAAAGAAGTGGGCCTTAGTGTTGGAATGTGTATGGGTGAGCCAATGCATTGTACCCCCACAAGAAGCGTGGAGGAAATCACATGGGAAATTCTACAGTGAGGAACAGAAGAAGAAGAAACACTCTGAGGAATAGCCAACAGAGTCCCCTTTTCACTTAAACTAGATTGACATAGGTTTCTGTCAATTGCAACCTAATGAGGCTTTACTAATAGGGTACCCACATTTTACGGAAATGCCATTCTTCATACCCAGTGTCATCCTGTCAATATGCCATGTGTTCCCTTACATGATTAACCACAGAACCAAGGGAAGACCCTCTGTGAGCAGAGGCATCTTGACACTTGTAATTAAGCTCTAGAAGGCTTCTCGCCTATACACTTACAAACTCATGCAGTATTATACACTTTGTTTATACACTTATACAGTCAAGCACAGGGCTTGAATTCCAAGAAGACCATTATAAAGTGACAATTGTGTTAAATCAGTAACCTACTAGTTTGAAGTTTGAATACATGCACGGACGTGGCACAAGGGGTTTTATTCCTGGGCCTGGACAAAACCAAACAAAACCAAATGTGTTATAAAGGAAGCACAAGCTGTACTCTGGTGTTCATGAGTGACGTGTATCACGTTTGAATGTCTGTGGTGGGTTTTCAATGTATTTTTAAATGAAAGTTGAATCAATGTTTGTAGAACCTTAGGCATACCTCTACAAAACACCACAGTTATGCAGGACACAATTTGCACATGGATGGCCCACACTGAGTTTTTTCTAGCTTCATCAAAATGGACCAACTCCTTTGTTATGCGTTGAATTGTGTCCTCCAAAAGAAGGTATGTTGGAGTCCTACCCGCTAAAACCTCAGAATGTGAACTTATTTGGACATATGGTCTTTATCCAGGTAAACAAGTTAAAATAAAGTCATTAGAATGGAGCCTAGTTCCATATGACTGATGTCCTCATAAAAAGGGGAAACTTGGAGACAGAGACAGACACGCACAGAGAGGAGACAACGTGAAGACACAGAGGGAAAACTCCATGTGAAGAGGGAGGATTGGAGTGATGGATATACAAGCCGAAGGACTCCTGGAGCTACAGGAAGCTAGGAGAGAGGCATGGACCAGATTATCCCTTAGAGCTTTCAGCAGGAACTAAACCTGGTGCCACCTTGGTTTGGGGCTTGGTGAGACTATAAATTGCTATTCTTTAAGCCACCTGGTTTGTGGTACTTTGTTACGGCAGCCGCAGGAAACTAATACATCCTTACTCATGAGAAGATCACAAACTTAGAAAGAATGAGACATTTTTATACCAGGCACAGTGTGGTTCAGTAGTAATGTATTTCTTTTCTTCATTTGTTTAATGGCAGGAAAATAATCGCTATTAAAGACCAGCATGCATGTTTCCTTCCTCTCCAAAGAGTAACGGTCCTGAATGCTGGACCTAGAAGCTTGTATTTCATCTAAGGAAAGGGTCCTGTAAGAACCTGGGTGTACCATAGCAGGTGGCTGTGTTTTATCACCGATGACTGTAGGTGGTATCACTGTTGTTTATGCCACAGATGCCAACATCTCACATAATTTGTTGATTCCCTATTGTTGGTTTCTCTGTGTCATGGGAGTTGTCACCTGGCTTATGCTTTTCTTTTCATCATCTTTACTGCCTCCACTCTGTCATCCTTCCAACTCTAAATCAAAGGGAAGCATGTCTTCTCTCATCTGGGAAGTATTCCAGATGCATATTATTAGGATGTAGGAGCACTTGACATTTCAGATCATCACGAGGGCCTCTTAATCAGACTCAGCTGAACTTTGGTACTTTAGGAGGACTGTGGGGGCAGATGAGCAAGTGAAATGGAGATTTAGCAAGTTCACTGGCACCGTTGCCCTCAGAGTATTGCTGCTCCCCCAAGACCGGCACGCTGGCTCTCTCCCAGGATCCGGCACCTGGCTCAGCATGGCAAATCTGATTGGCGTTCTTCCTCCAGCATCTTCTGCCTTTGGAGAAATGTGGCGTGGATTAAATCTCTGCCCCAGCACATATATGCAATGGAATATTACTCAGCCATAGAAAGGAATGAAATTGAGTTATTTGTAATGAGGTGGACGGATCTAGAGTCTGTCATACAGAGTGAAGTAAATTAGAAGGAGAAAAACAAATACCATATGCTAACACACACATATGGAATCTAAAAAAAATGGTACTGGGCTTCCCTGGTGGTGCGGTGGTTGAGAGTCCACCTGCCGATGCAGGGGACATGGGTTCATGCCCCGGTCTGGGAGGATCCCACATGCCGCGGAGCGGCTGGGCCCGTGAGCCATGGCTGCTGAGCCTGCGCATCCGGAGCCTGTGCTCTGCAACAGGAGAGGCCACAACTGTGAGAGGCCCACGTACTGCAAAAAAAATAAAATGGTACTGATGAACCTAGTGGCAGGGCAGGAATAAAGATGCAGACATAGAGAATGGACTTGAGGACACAGTGGGGGAAGGGGAAGCTGGGACGAAGTGAGAGAGTGGCATGGACATATATACACTCCCAAATGTAAAATAGATAGCTAGTGGGAAGCAGCTGCATAGCGCAGGGAGATCAGCTCGGTGCTTTGTGATGACCTAGAGGGGTGGGATAGCGAGGGTGGGAGGGAGACGCAAGAGGGAGGAGATATGGGGATATATGTATACGTACAGCTGATTCACTTTGTTATACAGCAGAAACTAACACAACATTATAAAGCAATTATATTCCAATAAAGATGAAAAAAAAAAACCAATCTCTGCCCCAGGACTTTTCCACCTCCCCTGACTGTCACCCCCTTCATCCACCATCAGGCTTCTGTTTCTTCTGTCTCTCAGTGAGCCTCCCTCAATCAGGCTTATCCCTTCCACATTGTTTTCTGTATCCCCAGACATATCCTCTCCCACCAAGCCTTGGGAAGGCTTTTCGGCTGTTATTACATTTGCATTTTGAAGGAGGGAAGGCTCAGGGCAAATGGAAGTCTTCTAGTAAGAGTTTGTTCCATGCTCACCTTGTGCTAAACAGTGTGGTCGCCTTTTCTTTCCAGTCCTGCAGAGCAATGTGGAGAGAAGTGTGGAAGGGAGGAGTGTGTAGTGCTGGGGAAGAGAATAATGAGCCCTAGTCAGAGTGGCTGACAGGAGGGGAAAAGGATGCTGGCCAGTACTCCCAAGAGGCATGAACCCAAGCAGTGTGGGCATCATTAAGGTCTGTTGGAGGTAAAGATTTGGGGTTGAGAAATCCCATCCTGTGAAGTGACTGCCTTCTTTGTCTAACTGTAGGACAATCTTGTTTCTCTTGTGTCAACCGGTTTCCAGATTTTGTTGGAGTTATTCAAGCATAGCTTTTTTTCTCCCAGGTTTATTGAGATACAATGTATAAGTTTAAGGTGTACAGCATGATGATTTGACTTACACGCGTCATGAAATGGTGACCCCAGTAAGTTTACGGAACATTCATCATCTCATATAGATTAAATTTTTAAAAAATAAAATTTATTTTCTTGTGATGAGAACTCCTAGGATTTACTAAGAGTTTACTGAATTACTGTCTCAGTAACTTACATATATAACATATAGCAGTGCTAATTATATTAATCATGTTATACATTACTTATTTATAACTGAAAGTTTGTTCCTCTTCACTGCCTTCATCCAATTCCCCTTCCCCACAACTCCTGCCTCTCAGAACTACAAATCTGATCTCTTTTTCTGAGTTTGTTTTTGATGTATAATGGACCTACAACCCTGTGTTAGTTCCTGGTATATAAAATAGTGACTCAGTATTTCTATACATCACAAAATGATCACCACAGTAAGTCTAGTTACCATCTGTCACCAGACAAAGATGTTATATAATTATTGACTATATTCCCCACCCTGTACATTTCATACCTGTGACTCATTTATTTAGTAACTAGAAGTTTGTGCCTCTTAACCTCCCTCACCTATTCTCTCATCCCCCCATCCCTCCATCCCCCCTCCCCTCTGGCAACCACCTGTTTCTTCTCTGTATCTATAAGTCATTTCTGTTTTGTTGTGTTTGTTCATTTGTTTTAGATACCACATATAAGTGAAATCATACACTATTTGTCTTTCTCTCTGACTTATTTCACTTAGCATAATACCCTCCAGGTCCATCCACGTTGCTGCAAATGGCAAGATTTCATTCTTTTTTTGTGGCTGAGGAATATGCTATTGTGTGTGTGTGTGTGTGTGTGTGTGTGTGTGTGTGTGTGTGTTTACCACATCTTTATCCATTTGTCTACTGATGGGCACATAGGTTGCTTCCATATTTTGGCTATTGTAAATAATTCTGCAGTGTACTTAAGGGTGCAGATATCTTTTGGAATTAGTGTTTTTCTTTTCTTAGGATAAATACTCAGGAGGGGAATTGCTGGATTGTATGGTAGCTCTATTTTTAATTTTTTTGGGAAGCCTCCATACTGTTTTCCATGGTGGCTGTACCAATTTACATTCCCACCAACAGTGCATGAGGGTTCCCTTTTCTCCACATCCTCACCAAGACTTGTTATTTGTTGTCTTTTTGACTCAAGCATAGCTTTATTTCAAGGGAGCACAATTAAGCTGTTGGCACAGTTGGCTGGAAAATTCATTTTGGCCAAAGAGGTCAGCCCTTCAATGAAGGACCAATGATTTGTTTTACAGAAACTTTCTGTAGACACAATGATTTCTTATAGAAGAAAAAGAATTTTTCTGAATTTTTTTCACTAATGGAATGTTTCTAATTCATTGATAAGGCTGTTCTTTATTCATCAGTATGGACAGATTTACTCTTCCAAAGCCAAGCGATGGGCATCATTTAGCATCACTGTACCTCTACCTTCTCTTCTCTGGGCTTCTGGGGACCTCACTCACACACCTCATTTTTACCCTACATTGCTGACAGTTCCTTGTCTGTGCCCAAGTGTTCCTCAGGATTTAATCCCAGAAGCCCAAAGAGGAGAGGTTGGAGGGAAAAGTGGGCTTGTCCAAAGTGGGCCATCTAAACAAAACCAGAGAGTTATCTGTTAGGGATTTTCACTACAAAAATGACTCACAATAATAATAAAAAAAAATTACCAAACATTTGAAAACCATCAACAAAATGAGACAGAAATTATAGAATTCCAGACTCAATAAACTGAAAACTTACATCTGAGAAAATAGTCAATGTAGAAATTAGAACAGAATTTTCAAATAAGTAGAGTCAGTATCTTTAGAGAGATAACATGGAATATTGCATCCAAGAAATCAGAACCAAGGTCCTTCATCTGCCCATTCATTGATGCTACCAGTATTGAGTGAGTTCCTTCTATATGTTAGGCACAGTTGAAGCACTGGGGAATCACAGCAAGAAGGCTAAGGCTCGGTCCTCATGGGGTTTAAAGTCCAGTTATGAGAGACCAAAAAATAACTAATGAAACCAGTAACTATATATGTCAGGTAATGTGTGTTTTGGGGAGAAATAAGGTGGGGTAAGAGGTTTCAAAAGTACAGGAATGGGGAGGGGCTACTATTTATACAGGAGAATCAGAAAAGCCCTCAAAGAAGAGAGGGAGTATATGAGTCAAATGGGTAGCAGGAGGAAGAACGTTCCAGACAGAAGGAGCAGTGGGTGCCAAGGCCCTGAGTCAGGAGGATGTCTAAACTCTTCAAGGAACAACCAGGAGACCTATATGGTTGGAGCAGGTTGAGCAAGGGTGAGAGCCTTAGACATTAAATCAGATGTGGGCCAGGGCAGATCACTTACGGATTTGAAGGACTCTGGCTTTTTCTCTGAGCAACAGGGGAAGCCATGGGGGTTTTGGGCAAAGGGCTGGTAAGATTTGAGTAAACATCCCAAAAGGAATACTTTGGACTGTCGTGGAGAGACTCGAGCATGGCAGATGAGGGATGGAAACGAGGCCACCAACTGGAGACTGTTTCAATAACCCAGGTAAGAAACAAAGTGACTTGGAACATTGCATCTTAAAGGTGGTAAGAAATGGTTAACATCTGGAAATCTTTTGAAGGGGTTGCCAACAAAATCTGTGGCCCTACTGGATGTGAGGTGAGATAGAGAATAGTCGAGGGGCCTGGAAGAATAAAGATGACCAGAGGGAGGGAGGGACAGAGGGTAAGGGGTGCATCATGGAAGATGGGACCAAGAGTTTGGCTTTGGACATGAACTTGAGTTGTCTAGGAGACCTCCATATGGAGATGTTGAGTGGAAGACTGGAGTTCAGGAGAAAGAACCAGACTGCAGGCACACAGTCCTGAGACTGAGTGAGTTCATCTAGGGAGTTAGTATAAATGAGGAGAGCAGAGGCCCCAGGACTGCGCCCTGGACAAGTCCAACCTTCAGAGGCTGGAGAGAGGAGGAGGAACTATGCAAAAATCTGAGGAGGAATGGCCAGTAAAGTTGGAGCAGAATCATGAGTGCGTTGGCCCATAAGTGAGGTGAAGAAAGCATTTTAAGAGCCTGGAAGTGATCCTGTGTGAGAAGTTCTGGTGATAGATGAACTAGAATGGGACTCCAAATGATCACTGGGTGTGCCAACGTGGAGGTCGTTGGAGATCCTGATAAGGGCAAATTTGGTGGAGTCTGGGGACAAAACCTCAGCTGGAGTGAGTTTGAGAAAGCATGGAGGAGGGGCATAGAGGTAGGGAGTAGAGGTGATTTCTTTGAGGAGTTTTACCAAGGAGGGGATAATTAGTGTAGTGGCCAGAGGAGACTATGGAATCAAGATAAGTGGGCTTTTTGTTTGTTTGTTTGTTTTTTTAAAAAAGGGGGGTGGTATATTACATCTTGCTAATGAGAATGATCAAGTAGAAAAAGCAAGACTGACAGTGCAGGAATGAGTCGGACTGTGGCAGCCGTGATGTCCCTGAGTAGGTTATCAAGGAGGGAGAGTTTAAGAAAGAATGAATTAGGGATCTTAGAAATAAAAAATACAAATATTCAGACGAGCAGTACCAACTCATTTTCGGGGCAGATGGGAAGAATGAACAATTATGAAGAGCAAGCATAGGAACGTCAGGCTGAGATTCTCCCAGAGTGCAGCATAGGGGAAGAAAAATGCGAATTCTAAAAGCAAAGTTAAGAGGTGTGGACCAGAGGTAACAGGAGAAGCAGGAGAAAGAATGGAGGGGATGAAGGGCAGTCAACATGTGAAGACTTAATAGCCGGAGTTTTCATAGAGCTGAATAAGGTCACGTGTCCTCAGACTGAACTGGCTCACTGGCTTCCTCCCAGAATTGGAGAATAGTAACAGTGGTAGAAGTGGTAGTAGTAGTAGTAGTGGCAACAGCTCATATGTTGAAATACTGTAGTGACATTTCAGTTTTCAAGAATAAAAACAAAACTTGAAAAGCTACTAGAGAAAGGCTGGTATAACTCAGGTCACAAAGGGTCCTGGAGGTCAAGGAAGGAGTTTGAATTTTATTCCAAGAGTTAAATGGAGGTTACTGAAGGATTTGAAGAAGGGTGGGAGGATGCTGACAAACATCTGATTTGTTACAAATATGTCTCTGGCTGCTAACGGAGAATAGATGGTGGAAGGGTTGGAGGGTCGGGGGTGATAGTGAAAGCAGGGAGACCGGGTAAGGAGCTACCAGAATCCTGCCATCAAAAATGAATGTTCATGGTTTCCTTTGCTGTGCAAAAGCTTTGAAGTTTCATTAGGTCCCGTTTGTTTATTTTTGTTTTTATTTCCATTTCTCTAGGAGGTGGGTCAAAAAGGATCTTGCTGTGTAAAAACAAAACAAATAAACAGTAACAACAAAAGAAAAAAAAAATGAATGTTCAAACTATTAGTATGAAAGCCAGCATTTACTGAGGGCTAGTGAAGTGCCCAGCATTAGTCAAAACAGTTCACATATGCTTGTTTTTTTCAATCTTCCCTACCACCCTTCTATTATCTCCATTTGACAGATGAGGAAATTGATGCACAGAGAGGTTAAGAAGGTTCCTGGAGATCACACAGCCAGTACCAGAACCCACGCTTTTAATCAATACCCTGTAGGGCTTTGGACTAGAGTAGTAAGGACAGAAAGTAGAGACATTGGTGAGTTAGAGAGAGTTTGGAGACAGCATTGAAAGGCTGATGATGTGGGGTTAAGGGTAAGAAATGAATCAAGATGATTCCTGTATTTTTACCTTGAGTAGTTAGTGGTCAAACATCATTTCCTGTTCCTGCTTAAAACTCTAATTGCTCCCCCACTGAAGTTAGAATAAATCTGCACTCTCCTCCCTGGCTTGTAAGTCTCTGCTGAAAACCCTGCCGAAAAGTTGACCAGTGTTCACATTGCCCAGGACGGAAGGATTTCAAGGACACGGGACTTTGAGTTTTAAGACTGGGAAAGTCCCAGGCAAACCCAGATAAGTTGGTCACCCTCCTGCCTCTCTTCCGTCCACGTCCTGCCCAGCCACACTGGGCTTCATTTAGGTGGGTGGGCCTCTCCCCCCGCGGGCCTTTGCACGTGTCACCCTGCCCTGCATGCGAAGATCTCTCTGCAGGGTACCTACGCAGCTCCTTCCTTTTGTCCTCTGCCTCAGCTAAAAAGTCACCCCTCAAAGGGGCCTTCCTGACCACCCGATCTCATGTAGCCCACCACCAGCTACTCTTCCTTCCCCCAGAACTTATCACAGATTCAGCAACTTTACTGAAGCCTCAGTATTCCTGTGCTCCGTAAGGGCGGAGCCTGTGTCTGTCTTGTTCACCCATATAAAGCAGGTGCTTGGCATGTGGTTGAAGGGAGGCCTCTGAGGACTAAATAAGAGAAATTGACCATAAGTGGAACAAGAGACATTTTATGGGGGTATGAGGAAAGATTTCCTTACTGGAAGCTCCTAGAAAAGGTTACCAAGAGAGCTTGCAGCAAAACCACATTTAGAAATTAAGGCTTGTAATTATGTTCTTAGCACTTCTTCCCTCTACTCCTGCCCTCTGCCCAGCTTTAGTGCCAGTGAAGGAGAGAACTCAGAGTCCCACATGGATCTTGGGCTTGGTGACAGGACAGAGTATAAATTCTGCATGCTGTTTATACCCAACATTTCCTTTTGCTTATCCCTGCTGAAGACAGCATGAGTGAAATTGGGGGAAGCCACTGTTTGGAGTTACCTATGTGATCACTCTGTTCCATTCACATCACAGATAAAAGTGGGTAGTATTAATATACGGTTTCAGTTTTTTTGATACATGCATGTCCTACATAGACTTGTCTTTCCACTATTTAACACTTAACTCTTGTTCACGGAGTGAAAAAATTGGAAACCAGACGTGAACCCAATAATATTTGATTGGGTGAATGAATTTTGGCTGATCTCTAGAATAGAATATTCTACAACCATTAAACACAGTTAGGTAGATCTATGTTTACTGACAAGGAAACGTGTCCATGATAAATTGGTAAGTAAAAAGAAAAAGCAAGGAAATACACAGAAATGTTCACAGGCACGATCTGTGAACAGCGAGATAACACTTTTCTATTCTTTATTTCATTTTCTTTTTCTGAATTTCTCCAGTGAGCATGTTATCATTTTCATAACCAGTAGGGGAAAGGTCTTCCCAATACGGAAAAACTGAAAACAAGTTTAAGAGAAAAAAACGTGTCTCATTATTATTCTACAATATGTTAGTCTTCTAAGGATTCAGGCTGAGCCTGGTTCATCTATGTATATAAGTATATGCTGTATATATGTTCTTTGTACTACATTTCAGACCACATACACGTAAATGCAGAAAACACTTAAAATGTTTAATATGGTACATGCTTCATGACATAGTATGTTTGTATACCTATATTATGTATAATTTATATAGTATATAAAATTTTTGCACATATATCTTGTCCTTTAGTCAGTATATCGTTTGGCTGAATTTATTTTTCTAAGGGAAATGCTTAATGCATATCAGATTCAGAAAATCAATTCATATTCTAACCCTTCTTGTCATACCTGGGCTGGAAGTAAACGCCTGCCAATGGTCTTACGTTGCTTCTTGAGACCTTTTTGAAAGATAACATACCCAGCTGGCTGGCTCACTCCACCAAGGACCAGGGAGCTCCTGGCAGGATCATTAGTATTTGTTACTCAGACACAAGCTTTCCTTAAGAATGCCCCCAATACACCTGTGCTTCTCTCATTCGATTAGTGCGTGGCCTCTCTCAATCCAATTAATCTGGAGAGGAAGGATGGGTGTTGGGTTAGATAACGAATGATGAGCAAAGATAGCCTTTAGAGATCTGGTTTTGCATCTTGACTGATAATACATTCCCGGCTCCCAAATGCCTGTAATAGACATTTCTTTTGAGCCTTTTGTTTTTCAGGTAAAGCTCTGTTTTTTTTCTCTTTCCCTTCCTTCCTCCTTCCCTCTCCATCTCTCCAACTCCATCTCCAAGTGTTTCTTTCTTTCTCAAGAGAGTAAATGGGAGTGCTTATCTGTTGATTGCAGCAGTTGAGGAATCTGTGTGAGCTGTTGATGGTACCCAGCTCTCTACTTCAGGGGCCTTGGAAAGTCCTAGCGATTCAGACAAGGCGGCTGGTTGGCATCGGGCCCTGGTTGCCCTGGAGCAGCTGGCAGAGCCTGGCAGCTATCCTGCAGGTCAGGCCACCCTCCCCTACCAACATCCCCACCTGGGCTGGCCTGGCCTGCTTCTGAAAGGGGCCTTTGTGTGTGGGTTCCATGGACAAAGCCCCAGCATAAGTTTATTCCATAGTTAAATCCCTTTAGCAGCAACTCACTTGATCTAAGAAAGCCAAGTGAGATTCCTTGCCCTGGAACATTGTTCCTCTCTTATTTTACTTTATTTTGTTTTCACGAATACAAAGAGCTTTCTAAACGCCACGGTCTGTTCTAAGCACATTTATCTAATCCGCTTAAAAATCCAATGTGGTGAGTACAGGCGTACCTTAGAGATATTGCAGGTTCAGTTCCAGACTGCTCCAATAAAGTGAATATCACACTAAAGAAAGGCACATGAATTTTTTGGTTTCCCAGTGCATATAAAAATTACGTTTACACTGTAGTCTATTAGGTGTGCAAGAGTATTATATCTTGAAAAATGTACATACCTTAATTTGAAAATACTTTACTGCTAAAAGTGTTAACCATCTGAGCCTTCAGTAAGTCATAATCTTTTGCTGGTGGAGGGTTTGAAATATTTCAAGAATTACCAAAATGTGACACAGAGACAGGAAGTGAGCAGATGCTGCTGGAAAAATGGCGCCAATAGATTTGCTTGATGCAGGGTTGCCACAGGCGTTCGATTTGTATAAAACACAGTGTCTGTGAAGCACAATAAAATGATGTATGTCTATATTAAAATTTTCCCATATAGAGGAAGAGGGAGGTTAGTGACCTGTGCAAACAACACCACCTACGTAGTAAGTGCTGGAGGCACGATTAGAACCAGGACACTGGATTCAGAAGCTCCTGCATATACCCTGCACGCTATACCCCTAGGTCCTCTTTAGCTTGGTCAGAACCACCAGAGACTTGGCTGTCTTCTGCTTCAGCCGGGGCTGCTTTGGGACAGCCATCCGTTTCCACTCGTTCTTCCCCTGCGGTTTTTAGAGAAGGCATTCTACATGTGCAACTTGCTGAGACAGTACTTCTAACCTGACCTTGCCTATGCAGGGAGTTACGGCTGAATAAGCTTGTTCAGTAGGGAAGCTTCTCCCCTGTTGTTTCAGAGCTCCGGGATGCCCCAGGCACTTGGGGCCAGTGCAGCGGACAGGGTAGGGGTGGGGTAGGGAGAACAAGCTCTCGGTCGGTCCAATGACTAACTTGCTAGATGACTTTCTGAAATGTCCTTTAATCTCCAGGGCTGGTGTTCATGTCTGCAAAAATGGGGACACCACTATTTTAGGTAGCAGCCTCAAGAGTGTAATGAAGGAGGCGGCTAACGTTAATGAAGGATCTGCGTCGGTGCAAGTCAGCGCGCTAGGTATCTTCACACTTCTCCACCTGAAGTTTGCAATAACCACGTGAGGATGAAAGTCATGATCGTAAATAGGAAAGTATTTTACGAAATTTGGTGCTCTGCCAATACAAGGAATTATTCTGATAGAAACATGTTGTATTATACTAAATAATGCACCAAGCAGATCTTCTTGGGAGAATAGAGAACAGGAGGAAATGTTCAGTACCGGCACACAGTAGGGGATCAATAAATATTTTTAAATGGATAACAGGGAACAGCTTCAGTGTGTGGCCATTAAGTTGTAAGACCTTTCCAGTCTGAGCGTGTACTTAGGACTGAAGGCTATACCTTGTTACCCTGCAATTGTCTGGCTTCGCTCCTTTATCCTTCCTTTTGTATTTTATTTGAATTAATTGCTCAATTCCAGGATCTGTAATGTTTCTCAGTCTTAGCTTTGGATATAAGAACATGTTTGCAAGTTTAAGAAATGAAGTTATTTCAAGCAGAGGAAATAGTTGGAGATTTCAAGCTAAAACAGAGATTCACCTCCCTGAATTTGACGAATGAATAATTGACTCAGAGTCCAGGGCCTTCTGGAAAGATGGCCTTCACTAAAACCAAAATGTTGTCCCGTAACCCAATAAACTTAGGTACAATTCATTATGTGCTAAAGTAATTTTAGAAGCCATTATTCCATTTCAGCAGTAAATGCAGCTCAAAGTGGTATGACTACTCCATTAAGATGATGTGGTGGGGAAAGTGAAAGAATCTTTTGGTGCAATGAATTTATTTTAGTGTCCCAAATGTTCATAGCAACAATAGCAAGCATGATTGCAGCTGCCATTGTGCTCTGCCTCCTGTCTCGGAGGGAAATGAATGGCCCTCTCCTTAACCACCAGCCTGTGCTCCTTCTAGGACAAAGGGTCCATCAATTTTCTCCACAGACTGCAACAGAACCCATATTTGGATGTGTTGCAAATTAAGCTTTTAATAGAAAACCAAAGAAAGAAGCTTTGCCCATTTATTTTATGGGTTGTTACTTTTTATTAAATTGAATACATTTGACATGTAACATTGTGTAAGTTTAAGGTGTATAGTGTGTTACTTTGATACATTTGTATGTTGTATCAGTAATATGGTTACCGATGTAGTAATATTTATCACATTAGATAATTATAGTATAATATTGTCTGCGTTCATTACGCTGTGCATTAGATCCCTATGGCTTGTTTACTACTCCTTACGAGTTTGTAAACTTAAATGCCATCACTCTTTTGGAGAAGGAGAAAGGTTGGGAGTAGAATAGTGCAGGTAAGACTCGCTGAGCCATTCTTGAAATTTTGCCTTTTGAAATATTTGCATGTTTTATTAAACTTGAGGTTTCTTTCCCATTTCGCTCTAGTTTCCTCATTATTTTCCAAACAATCACCAGAAACTACTTCTTGACTGTTATTCTTCCTCCTCGCAAACAAATAGAACACTTCTGTTCTATACCTTGTATAGGACATGCCGGGATTCATTTGCCATACCTGCCTTCTGAAGAAGAAATTCCGACATAGGGAAAGGGTTAGCACAGGTGACTTTAATCTTCAAGAGAGGATGATCCAATTATATGGCTTTTAAACTGCTAAAGTCTTACTTTTAAATAGTAAGTTAACTGAGGTTAAGTTATGGCATATTAAAAATGGGGCAAGATGTAAATCCTTTTCATGTGCCACAAGGAGAAACAGAAATTTATTTGACATTTCACTCAGTCTCTTCCATTTTTTCTTTGTACTATACTCCATTCCTGTAAATGAAAAAGGTGTGTCTTTAGTCACATGAGCTTAGAATTATTGAAAAGTGACAGATGTAAAAAATGGTTCAACTTCTGGAGCAACAAAAAAGACTGTTTTGTATCCACGTAGAATTCCATAATTACAGAATTGACAAGGCATTGACTAATTTTTGCCAAGGCATGTACAAGCATTTTTAAGCTGACATAGCTCACACGAGTTCACATAATAGATGAGGCTTAGTGGGAAAACATAACATTGGAGGTCAGTTTTAATAGCCTTTTGAAGACCCACAAGAATGGAGAAGAGGGAGGTGTATCAGCAAATGCTAGCTGCTCTAACAGACAAATCCTAAAATCTCAGCAGCTTAACCAATAAAAGCTCATCTCTTGCCAACATGAGGTCCAAAACAGGTGTTCCTGAGTTCTTGGAAATCCAAAATAATGCATGGCCTTCCTCATGGTCATTCATAGGGGACCCAGGCTCCTTCCACCTCGTGGCTGCCTACTCTGCATTTAGCAGTAGAAGGGAAAGAGACTGGATGCATGTAGGAGGCTTGGATGGACCATGCCTGGGCATCCATCACTTATACTTACGTGTAATTGGCCAGTGCTTAGCCCCATGGCTATAACTGCAAGAGAGACTGGAAAATGTAGTACAGCTGTGTTCTCAGGACTGCGAAGAAGTAGGCTTAAGAGTCAGCTAGCCTAGTCTCCACCACAGGGAACAAAGTTCTTCTGGATTAGGAATGAGAAATCGGAGTTTGAAAGATCCAAGAGTTGGGCCAAGCTACAATGGAAGAGGGACTTGCCAAAAGGAAATTAAAATATTCAGCATTGTCATGCAGTTAATATATAGCAATGCCCATTGTACTATGGCCCCAGCCAGCATTTTAATTCTTTCTAAATAGAAATTTCCAACTTAATTTGTTGTAAAGTTTTTTTTTTAATGGAAATGATGCATTGTAGTGGTGAAAACAGGATTTTCTCTATAGCTAATATTACTTGAACACATTATTCTATTGGTGAGCACGTATATCTAATTAAAATTCCATTCAAAGATAAGTAAGCATTGCCGCATGGGAAGTATATACTCATACCTAAAATTAATGAGAAAGCAATGGAATAATTACAGAATCCAGTTCCCATCCACCTCTGTTTTCTTTTTTTTTTTTTTTTCAGTGCTGTAACTGTGTAAAAGAAAATTTGGAAAGTACAAGTGTTACTGAACCAGACTTGGGTCCACTTGCCTGATATGCAGCAAAGCCAATCTACTGACACTGGATTGTGGTGAAGGAAAGCACATCATTTATTGCAGGACCAAGCAAGGAGAATGGGCAGATCATGCTCAAAAGACCCAAAGGCTTTTGGGGAAGGATTTAAAGACGGTGTGAGGGAGAGAGTCACAGGGTGCCTGATTGGCTCATGGACACTCTCTGATTGGTTGTTGGTGAGGTAACAGGATGATGTTTCAGGAATCTCAGTCATTAACCTTCTGGTTCCAACCAGTCTGGGGTCTATGTGCTGGTAGTCAGCAGTTAATTCCTTCCACCTGTTGGGGGTTTTAGTATCCGCAAAACAACTCAAGGATATAGCTCAGGATATTATCTATAGACCTTGAGGAGGAACTCAAGGTCCTTGACTTTGTTTTATGTCTAAACAATTATTAGTCTGTCTTACTTGACTGTTTTCCTTTGTTTCTGTATTTTCTCACTTCTCTGACTGAATTTGCTGTTTGGAACTCAGGGAGAGCTAGAAGGTAAAGCTTTTCTACAAGCAAGAGATGCAGGCCATGGGGGTGTGTCTGTCCTCGGGAAGGCCCCTCAGGGTCCTACCCAGTTTCACAAGTGGTTAATATTTTATCCTACCTGTTTTCTAGTCCGTATAGTCAGTTCGGTGTTTATTGTTCTTCTGAAGGAATATAAGTGTCTGCAAAACAGAGACCATGTGGCTGTGTTTATACTTTACCTGCAGTTTTGGTTCTCAGTGGATAATAAGAGAAAAAGTTATAGGTCTCCCTGTTTACTGTTCATTGCAGTAGCCTTGCCACACACCAGTAGAGGAAAGGAAGCCTTGGGCAAAATCGTGCAGTTCTCTTTGTGGGCTGTTTGGTGATTTGGTGTGAACTCCACCCCTCCCCCGCCTACCACCACCACTTTGAATGTCATGGAAACTGCTGTACAGTCTGCAGTGATTAGACACCATCCCTTGCACCTTAGTTGAATATCCTTTGTACTGTTCTTTTTCAGCCTAACATTACTTCATGAGATTTTCCCATGTCATTAAGCATTCCTCAGAATTGGATTATTAGTGGCTGCTGTGAGTTAATAGAAAATATATGGTCTCTGTCCTCTGTTTCTAGCACAAAGATCCTGAAACCCTTGTAATTTCCTAATTGATAAGAGCATCTTTTGTTCTAATATTTGGTCTTTGACCCCCATCCCTGACACAGAGCTCCTGAAACTCTTGTAATTTCCTGGGTGGTAGGAGTGTCTTTTGTTCTAAAGAGGTGACTCTGGGTGGGCTCTTGGGTGGCTCCTGGATGAGGGCTGGTCACTATAAAGACCAAGCCATGATTCGAAGCTTGGAATTCCCAGCCCCATTCATGCCTACATGATGACGCCTCTACAAAAAATCCCAGAAATATAGGGTTGGGTGAGCTTCCAGATGGGTGAACACATCCACACTGGGAGAGTGACACACCCAGACTCCATGGGGACAGAAGTTCCTGCGCTCGGAACCCTCCTTATGTATCTCTTTATCTAGCTGTTTATCTGTATCCTTTACCATATCCTTTAAGAAACTGGCATAAGTAAGTGTTTCCCTGAGTTCTGTTGAGCCACTCTAGCAAGTTAATTGAACCAAGGAAGGGGTCGGGGTGGAGAACCTCCAATTTGTAGCCAAACTGGACAGAAGTTGTGGGTTACTTGGGGACCTACTATGCAGTTGGCATCTGAAGCGGGGTGGGAGCAGTCTTGTAGGACTGAGCCCTTAACCTGTGAGATCTGACACTGTCTCCAGGTAGATGAAATTGTAGGACACCCAGCTGGCATTGAAGAGAATTGCTTGATGTGGGGAAAAACCTGCACACATTTGGTGACCAGAAGTGTCAGAAGTATTCTAAGTAGTAAAGGAGACTCACAAGAGAGAAATACAGTAGGGAAGAACTGGGTTTTTCCCTATTCAGGAGGAAAACTGTAGGTGTTTTCTAGTATTATAGCTGCATACCATGTCATCATGTGGCCGTATCAGCATTTAGTTAACCATTCCCATGTATCTGACACTAAGGTTTTTTCCAGGTTTTTCATTGCTATAAATAACACTGTGATAAATGTCACTGTAAATGAATCTTTGTGTGCATTTCTAGATCTTTCCCTACAATAAATTGCTAAAGGTGTTATGAGGAGGTCAAAGGGGATGAACACTTTTAAAGAATTTTATTGCTTATTGCCAAGTTCCTGACCTTTAGAATACCAAATGCATTTGCTGGTAGCAGTTGTGAATGTCCTCTCCAAACCTTCACGGTTTTTAAAGCTTTATTGTGATGACCAAAATATCCAAAACTAAAATGAATTCAGGATCCAAACCTACAGTTGTACAGTTGGACCTCACTCACCCCACCTAATCCTGACCATGTCGGATCCTGTTTTTATTTCAAATTGTGATATTTTGTATCGTGTGGATTGTTTTTGCTGAGGTTGCTGGTACCCTTTACATTTTCTACCCCATTCATCTCTCTGTAGTTTTGGCCCTGGTGGTTTGAACCCAGGACATACAATAGGTGTTCTGATGTGTTCAGGGACATAGCACCAGAGAAGACACACTTTAGTGCCCAGATGACTAAGCAGAAGCCAAGATCAAGGACAGTCCAATACCAGAGGGCTTTCTGAGACCTCCTTAGGGGTGGTGTGCACACTTCATATCTAAATGGCAGAAAATGGTCAGGCCAAGGAGGGGCTGAGCTGGCCGATGGCAGAGAATGGAAGTTCACAACTTGCGCTGAAGCTTTAGCAACAAGCTATTCTCTTCTCCCGATGTAAACACTTCACAAAGATTCCTCCCGAGACACCCATTCCCCTCCCATCCTTTAAAAATATCATTTACTCGAGCCATGTGCCCTATTAGTTTCAGCTTTGATCTTTTTGAACCTGATCACAGACTAAAAGAGTGCCTATGCTGTTTGCGCTGATTTAACAACAAAGAAAATGAGGATTATCTCCTGTGTCCATAATACTTCTCCATCCCCCGGCGTGGAAGAGGCAAAGGCTAACGGTAGCTGGTCATATTGTGCCGGCTATCTGTATTTAGAAATCAAGACCTCGTTCTAATCCTGAAGTGTTTCTCATGTAAACATATACATGGTTGTCAGTGCTCAAGGCTATATAAAAAATAGGTATTACAAAATTCTCCATTAAGGTAATTTATGGGACAGTAAATAATAACTCCCATTCATTAACTTGCTCACTCAAAGTTTACTGAGCAATTATCCCATGCCAAGACTGTGGCTAGTCTGTGGGTAAACAGGGGTGAACCAAACAACCACTAGTCTCTGACCTCAGAGGGTTGACAGTTGGGTGGGAGAGAGAGACAATAAACTGCTATAATCATTTTGTGATCACGGATTGTAACGGGTTTAAGAAAAGAGCAGAGTCCTTCGAGCACCTCCTGACAGCCCATGCTCTGTAGAGTGGTGCTTTGTCTTTTCATCCTCAGAGTAACGCTGACGACGTGGGTACAATTTCCTGCATTTAACTAATGATAAAATAAAGGCGGGTATAGGCCAATGACATGCCCTGGGTCGCCCAAAACTAGGGGGAGGTAGAGGTGGTTTATACCCAGGGGACTGCGCCTTTGTCTTATCTCTGCCTGGGCTGCCTCTCCAATCATTTGTTAGCCAACCTCCACCCCATCTCCCTTTTGAGGTCCTAAGAGGTCTGCAAATGACATTCCTGCTTCCCTGCCTTTGAGTTTGGAACTATCCTGACAGTTGATGACAGGAGCCTAGCAAATGGACATCACAATGTCCCTTTTGGACAAAGTTGTTTGGAGAACACGGCTTTGCTATGCAGCTGAAATGCTTGTTTACCTTCTCTGCTCCCCTCCCCTGAACTCCCACCACTGCCCCACTCTGGAACAGTGGGTGAGTCCCCAAGGGGATACGGGATCTTCAGGAATTGTATGTAGTCACCCAGATCACAGCCTCACGCTGACCCAGCACAACGAGAACCCAACCCGAGTGCTTCCACATTTCCTAGATCAGCTCCACCCCTTTCAAAACTAGGAACCACTGACTATCACCTATGGAGCTGGTGACTCACTGCTCCCTGGTACAGCGTATAAGGGGCTGGTCCACGAGGCCTGAAGTTTCCTCCACATGGAAATATAAGGATCGGTGGAGGTATTTTTTCCCATCATACACCCATCTCTTTCTATCCCCTTCTTGCTTACAATAAAACTCTAGGTCTTCTGGACTTTTTTCTTTTGAAAGAAATCTGCCAACTGTTCACAAACACTTCTGAAATTATGGGTGTTTTCTTTCATAGCAATAAGGACAATAATAAATTAAGATACAAACATCACTTTAAATAGGTAGGTGATTATTGTAGATCACTGTAGTACAAGTATAACCCTAATACATTTACTACTAACAGTTTATCTATAGACCTAGACCCAACTTCCAGTTTGATGGGCAAGGTAACAGTGCGTGTACCTAGAGTTGATCGTTGTAGCTGTTTGTATAGCAGTCTGACACTGGTGAATATGCATCTGGCTGGGTATACCCAGGCAAAGGTGGCCTGCAGGGAGATGCTATATCCCAAGTGATGGCAGCCTGTGCATAAAGTTGGGACTGTGGACACCCATGTGAGGCCAGTCCCTCGGTGGTACCCACCGAGGGCTGCCCTTGCAGATGAGACGCTACTGTTTTCAGGGTCTGGAATCATGGGTGACTGATTCTTAGGTTTGATGTCTCTCTCTGATGTGAATTTATCCTTTTCCTGCTCCCGTTCATGCCTTCAGCAGCATTTGTGTACCTGCTCTGGGCCATTGGTTGTGTTGGCTCTGTAGCATAGTGAGAGCAGAAGACACTTGCATTTGTAATCATCCTGCATTGGCATGCCAGCTACAGCAGAGCTGAAACACCTGGGGCAAGAGAGCCTAAATCTTCTTCTCTAATGAATGTGTTCATTGGACATGCGTTATTGTATGGCAGTGGTTTTTAAACCTGTTGGTCTTAGAACCAACTGCATTATACTCGGTAATTACTAAGGGCCCCTAAAAGTTTTTGCTTATGTGTATTAAATGTATCAATATTTAACATAATAGCAATGAAAGCTGAGGAATTTTAAAATTGTTTATTAATTTATTTTAAAACAGCAACAATAAAACCTGTTTTATGTTAACATAAATAATTTATGAAAAATTACTATATCCTATTAAAAAATATTGAGAAGAGTGGCATTATGTTACATCTCTGCAAATCTCCTTAATGTGTAGCTAGATAGAAGACATTTGGATTCTTACAGCTGCTTCTATGATTGCTCTGTTGCAAGATCGCACATTACGTAGGCGCTGCAAAACTCCACTGTGCACTCACGAGAGAATAAAGAGTGAACAGACAAGTAACATCTTAGAATTATCATAAATATAGTTTTGATCTCACAGATACCATGAAAGGATTTGGGGGACATTTAATGTTTCCCAGATGACACTCTGAGAACCCCTGTTGTGTGGAATTCTATTACACGTGTGCATTTACTGAAGGCACTCGTGCACCCACATGGGATAGGGTTCTTTGGAATTGAATCACAGTGTTCAAATATTTGTCCAAAATTCAAACCTATTTTTTATTTTTAATTTTCATGACCAAGACAGGGACAATGAGATTGGACAAAAGATTGATGGCAGAAAACTAGGGTCAGTGGTATCCTGGAGCTGGCTGATGATTGAATATTCAGGAATTTTGCCAGTTGTTAAACTATTAGTAGCCAGAAATTGGCCATGACGGGAGTATTTACACCATGACAATAGGGCAAGGCTACAAATCCAGGCCTTTTTCTTTGCAGAGAGCTGTTTTACCAGCCCACCACTTACAGATCTTACACTAAGAGATTCAAAATGGCAGCCCAGGACATAACCCACTCCAGGGGCTTTCTTTTTTTTTTTTTAGTTAGTTAACATAGGCAGGTAAGCTCCGTATTTCGGGGCTCCCTCACCTAGTTCTTTTTGTCTTAACCCCTAGCCTGATTCCTACATTGGTATGGACACTTTTCCTATGAGCCTGGCCTCACAGGCATTTGTGTTTTTCTTTGTGGGTCCAGGTATCCCTTCTACGTGTGGGGCTGGAAGGTCTCTTCTGACAAGTCCGTGGCTAGCACTCCTGCCCGTGATGTTGTAGAGGTGGTGTTTGCTCCTGTTGTTTTACTGAAATGGTTTAAGAACTGCAGCCAACCCTCTTCTCTTGAAGACGAAGTTGCACCAGTGCCTGGCACGGGTTACCTTACGCAGACAGTTGGCATTATCCCCTGCAAGGATTTACTATTATTTGGAAATTAATGATCGCTCCATATTTTCAGGAGGTGGGTGGGGAGTTGTGATTTACAAATCTTTCTCTTACCATCTGTTCATTTGCTTCTAGGCACTGCTTTTCACAACCTTAGAAATTAAGGGAAATTATGTTAAACGATCACAAATTTTCTTTTAAGTTTTATTTTGGAGAAAAACAAAAGAAGGCTTTTAAGAATGACTAGCTCTTTTTCTGCAGGTCAATATACTACAGATTATAAACCAGGAGAAAAAGGGTAAAATGAGATTTTGTCTGGGTTTGTTTTTAATTAAGTTCTAAATTATGATTCTCTTTGTATGGAAAGTGACATTAGCTAGCTCTGAGACGTGTTTGATAAATTTTGCAATATCCCTGCTGCTGGCAGGGAAATGAGAGCAGGTAGGAGCCTCCAAAGGAATTCCATTGTAACCAGTTGTCAGATGCCAACACCAGCCCAAATCAGGAAATCTTACCCTTTCTAACTTCCTGCCTCCAGGACTGAAACAGATTATACGTGTTTGTTCCCGCTAGTAGAAAATCTTATTAACTTTGTCCTTAAAATTTATCTGAAAACATACCACTCCACCTAGGCAATTCTAGGGCCTATCTACCCGATTTTATGCAATGTGAATACATGAAAATCTAGTTTCATACATGAAATTAAATAAGATACTTATGATTCACTTCATATTAGGATTCTTATAGAATTCTTTCAAGTAATAAATTCTTAAAATGAATTCAAGGGGCTTCCCTGGTGGCGCAGTGGTTGAGAGTCCGCCTGCCAATGCAGGGGACACGGGTTCGTGCCCCAGTCCGGGAAGATCCCACATGCCGCGGAGCGGCTGGGCCCGTGAGCCATGGCCGCTGAGCCTGCGCGTCCGGAGCCTATGCTCCGCAACAGGAGAGGCCACAACAGTGAGAGGCCCGCGTACTGCCAAAAAAAAAAAAAATTCAAAATAACATCTGGTGTTCAGAAATTAAATGTCCCCTCTACTTTTCAGGAGCATGCTTATTTTATAAAGCAGGGGATACACCTGTATTTAACACTCTACTTGGGTAGATTTTCTTACATGTAAATTTTCTCTATTTATTTAAAGTCTTCTTAGCAGATAATTTCTTAAGTAGATAGAGAAAACCATTTATGTTTTCACAGCGCTTGTATCTTATTTTAAGAGTATCAGACGTGCAGAGTTGAATTCATTGTACTGCTCCAGGTTGCTGGCTCCATCATCGCTGGTCCATGAAGGGACCCTCTCTTGGGCTACTGATATACTTATTAGTTTCCTCCCATTTCCTCCTGCTTAAACAGGAAGCTAGGGCAGGGAGCATGGTGGAGGATGCCATGGAAGTAGGAATTGCAATTTTACATAGGAGAGTCAGAGAAGGCCTCTTTTTTTATTGAAGTATAGTTGATTTATAATATTATATTAGTTTCAGGTATACAACATGATTCAATATTTTTATAGACTGTACTTCATTTAAAGTTATTATAAATTATTGGCTCTATTCCCTGTGCTGTACAATATATCCTTGTAGCTTATTTATCTTATACACTGTAGTTTGTACCTCCTAATCCCCTGCCCTTCCCACCTTCCCTCTCCCCACTGGTAACCGCTAGTTTGTTCTCTGTATCTGTGAGTCAGTTTCTATTTTGTTATATTCATTCGTTTGTTATATTTTTTAGATTCCACAAGTAAATGATAACAGACAGTGTTTGTCTTTCTCTGCCTGATGTATTTCACTAAGCATAATAGCCTCCAGGTCCATTCATGTTGCTGCAAATGGCAAAATTTCAATCTTTTATATGGCTGAGTAGTATTCCATTATATTCATACACCACACTTTCTTTATCCATTAATATGTTAATGAACACTCAGGTTGTTTCCGTATCTTGGCTACTGTAAATAGCTGTGAACATAGGGGTGCCTGTATCTTTTCAAATCAGTGTTTTCATTTTCTTCAGTTATATCCCCACTAGTGGAATTGCTGGATCATATGGTAGTTCTAATTTTAGTTGTTTTAGGAACCTCCATACTGTTTTCCATAGTGGCTGCGCCAATTTACATCTCCACCAACAGTGTATGAGGGTTCCCTTTTCTCCACACCCTCACCAACATTTGTTATTTGTGGACTTTTTGATGAAAGTCATTCTGACAGGTATGAAGGACAAGGTCTCTTTTGAACAAAGCCCTGAAGGAGATGGAGTGATTCATGGAGATGTATGAGTAGGTGTATTTAGGACTGAGAAAAGCAAGTGCAAATGTCCTGAGGCCAAAGTACAGCTGTTGTGTTTGAGGAGCAGCACAAAGGCCAGTGTGATTGAAGCAGAGTAAGCTGGGGGGAATGCAGAGGTGAGCCGGTTAGAAAGGTAACTTTTAGGCCCTCATGAGGACTTTGGTTTCTACTCTAGAAAACTAGTGGAGGGTTTTGAGGCAAAGAGTGACATGATTTGACTGAGTTTTAGAAGGAACATTCTAACTGTGTTGTGTGTTCTAACTGTTAGGAGCAAGGTAACCAGTTAAGGGGAGACTGTGGTGATCCAGAGCAGAAATGGTGGTAACCTGGATGAGCACAGTAGCAGTAGAAGAAGGGGTCTAGGCATATTTTTTAAGAACCAACAAAATTTACTGATTGTATGTGGGATGTGAAAGAGCAGGAACAAATGGAAGGAGGGAGGGGGCCATTGGCTGAGACAGTCAAGATGGTGGTAGGAGTTCAGATTTAGAAATGCCAAATTTGAGATGCCTATTAGACAGCCAAGGGAAGATGCTGGAGTAGGCAATTGGATATGCAAGGCTGAATTTCAATTTGGGAATCGTTAATATGTAATTGGTGCTTGAAACCATAAGAGTGGATGAGATCATAAAAGCTGTGAATGTAAGTGGATAAAAAAATTGTCCAAGAACCTTGCTCTGGCCCACATTCCCACCTCAGGGCTTTTGCACTTACTGTTCCCTCTGCCTTGAACCCTGTTTCTCCAAATAGGTGTATGGTTTACTTCCTCACTTCATTCTGATTTGTGCTTAATTTTCACTCCTTTAGATAGCTGTTCTTTGGCCCTTTCTGTTCCACCTCACCTCACTCTGGCTTTATTTGTCTTCCGAGTGTACATCATTACCTGAGATGAGGAGATATGTGCTGTTGCTTATTTGTTTACCGTTATTCTCCCCAAACTCAAGGCAAGATCATGCAGGTGCGGACTTAGTTTTGTGCACTGATCTACCCCAGCCCTAGAGCAGTATCTGAAACACTGTGTGGTCGATAAACATTTGTTAAAATAGTGAATAAACAAATCCTTAGGTAATCCCCAAACTTATCTTAATCAACAATCTCAACCTTCTCACTCTCCTCCTTCCAATAAATGCTTATTAGACCTAAATAATAAGTAGCAAAAGGTATGATTTTATTTTCAAAATATATGACTTTTTTTTTTTTTTTTTGCGGTACGCGGGCCTCTCACTGTTGTGGCCTCTCCCGTTGCGGAGCACAGGCTCCGGACGCGCAGGCTCAGCGGCCACGGCTCATGGGCCCAGCCGCTCCGCGGCATGTGGGATCTTCCCGGACCGGGGCACGAACCCGTGTCCCCTGCATCGGCAGGCGGACTCTCAACCACTGCGCCACCAGGGAAGCCCCAAAATATATGACTTTTTATTGTACTTTCCCCAACTTTTCCCAGAAGTGTATGATGTAGAAGAATGACCTCAATACAACAAAGGAGAGAAAAAGGAGGATGTCCTGAAGTCTGAATAATTGGGAAAAAAGTAGATTTATTCCTTTATTCCATGAGCAATGATTGCAGGCACATCATGTGTGAGGCCCCGGGCTAAGTACCGGGAAAGCAAAGTTGAACATGATGCAGCCCCATCCTCAAGAACTTATGGATGGGAAAGAACAATAGAAAACACAGGTAGCATGATAAGTTGTGCTGAGTTTGGAAAAGGTCAGTAAGTGGAAGGGAAAATGACACATCTCTGTAGACGAGGCAACATTTAGGGGTATAGAAAGAGAGATGTGCCTGAATTTCTTTTGTAAAACTTTTAGCAATCTCATGTTTCTAATTTAAGTATTCTTGGAGTATTCATTCATTCGTTAGTAATTCACTATTACGCATTCATTGTAAAAGTCATTTCTAGTGTTGGAAGCTAAGAAATAGACAAAGCTGAGATCTGGAGTGACAGGAGCTTGTGAAAACATTCCAATAATTCTTTGTACTTGACACCAACCCATTAGGTCAGTATGAGATGGAGAAATTTAGAGCTATGTGAGTGTCATAGCATGTTTTTCATTTTTTAGGCCACGTCAGCAGATTTCCCCAGAGTATAGTGTGGTAGGATTTATTTAGCCAAAATGATTATATCATTGACCACTAAATCCTTCCTGGTAGACATGCTTGGAGGGAATGTGGGAAGGACCTGCTGTTCTATACCTTAGTACTACCATTCCTTAAACATTCCCATCTATCTTAACCAAGTATTCTAATACCCACTGATGTTCTGAAGTCACAGCTTGGTATCATATAAGAGGGAATTTTTTTTTCACGGTACGTGGGCCTCTCACTGTTGTGGCCTCTCCCGTTGCGGAGCACAGGCTCCGGATGCGCAGGTCCAGCGGCCATGGCTCATGGGCCCAGCCGCTCCGCGGCATGTGGGATCTCCCCAGACCGGGGCACGAACCCGTGTCCCCTGCATCGGCAGGCGGACTCTCAACCACTGCACCACCCCAAGAGGGAATTTTAATGTTTCATTTTAAGTTCCATTTGTGTGGCCTTAACTCATTGCACACGGTTGGTCTTTTTGGGTGAAAGCTTTTCTCTAAAAGAGAAGGATGTGACTCTGGGACTAGTGCTTTAGCTTTATAAAGGTGTACTGTCTCCAATTTCCAGGTGAGGAAACTAAAGCTTACAGAGGAGCTTATTCAAGGGCATGCTAACAATAAGTGATAGGGCTGGGTTCAAACTCAGGTCTGATGGGCTCCACCCTATTTCGCCCACATCAGCCTGTCTCCTTCAAGCCTTGAGCGATAGAATCCCAGAACTAGAGAAGAACAGAGAGGTCAGGTAGTCTAAACTTCCTCTCATTAAAGTCATGTTCATTCAGCTTCTATATCATATTTCTTTTATTTCCAACTAAAACATACCATATATACATGTGTGTCAATTTTTTTCTTACTATATCAATAACATACAAATGTATAAATACCTTGAAATTCTGTGGCAGTGACAGCAGAGCTTTTGAATCTCCTTAATCCTCCCCACCCCAAACAGAGTAAAGAGATACCAAAACCAAAACACACAAATATCATACAGAAATCAAGCTGACATGGTATCCGCCAATGGATGAACTGGTAAAAGTTACAAGGACCTGCATGATATCAGCAATAGTTTAGAAGAAGTTGAGGGAAGAAACAAGGCAGCTGACATACCTGAGAATCCCAAAATTTCCAACAGGTACTCACTGAAAAGTAGACAAAACTAGGAAAGCTTTTGTATACTCTGCTGGAGAGTCTATGGTAAACTCTGAAGCTTCTGGAATAGTACGGGTTCCTTGACCTCTTAAAACCTTCCTTCCAGGATGGTCACTGAGGAGAAGCTTCTGAGAGCAGAGCCCAAACAAAGCAATACAGACACAAGGGAAAGAGAAGGTACAGATACGGACTGAAGAAGAGCATCTCAGAGGACAAGCTGCCATATATTTTGAAAATAACATGAAAACAAAAGAAGACAGTGTTCTAAAGCCTAAACTTAGAAAAGTTAGAAAAACTCTCCTGAGCTACACCCCTATTCTAATTTTACATAAAAATGAGCAACAGGAAAGGATCAAGGTATAACACCACACAAAGTTTTTAAAAGAAAAAAATAGAATAGTAAAATAGCCCCACAGACAATGAAAGAATGCTAAAAAACTGCACCGCCCCCCCCCAAATCATATAAATCACTATTTCTAAAAAGCTAAACTATGCTAAGAAAGTGATACAAGATGAAAAAGAAAACATATAAATCAGAATTAGAAAGACTCAGAAATGAGCTGATGCTACTCAGGAAAATATAATAAATAAAAGGAAAAAAAATTGTAAAAAAAGAATTTTAAAGAAAATGACAAATTAAAAGACAGGCAAAGAAGAACTGACATAAATATTAAAAGAAATATATGGGGTCCTAAAAAAGAAAATCGAAACAAAGGCACAAAAGAAATACTAAATGCTACAAGTGAAAAATTTTTTCTAAGACTATCTTTTGAAATTACATGTTGAAAGTGTATACCACAGATCTGAGAAAACTGACCCAGGATGACCAACACTGAGACAAAAATTAGTAAATTTAGTGAACTTTCAAGAAAAACAAAAGAAACTCAAGATGTCATCAGACTTTTCTACAACAGCTGTACTTTCTGCCAGAAGGAAATGGAGTAGCACATTCATACATAAGGAGAGAAATGTGAGGTAGGAATTTATATCCAGCTGAATTGACTTTCAAGTGAAAAGCACAGACAAACTGCACGGGCAAACCCAAAGACTTGGCGAATGTTTTTCCCATGAGTTTTTCCTGGAAAATCTACTGGAGAGCAAATTGCAAGCAAGCAAAATAGCGAGAGAGCCATTGACATGTGGTTCAATAGTAAGTGCTAAATATATATTTTCTATTTTCTTGTGGAACTCAGACCAAATAAGTCAGAAGGGAAAAAATATAGTATGTAATGTCTATGTGCTCCTGCAATGTAGATACAGTATAACAGTAAAAATGTAGGAAGGACAAGTAAAAAATATAAAGTGTAAAGAGGGTTTTAAATAGTCTTCAAGGATCATGTTTATGGTAGAACTGCTCATTTTAAATCAGATTGTTATAATATGAGATAAGCACCTGAACAGTTATGTCATATTCTAATTCTATAATCCCCTGTGTCCTAAAGAATCAGGATTCTAGGTATAGAGGAAAGTAGTTGTAAATACCAGGTAGCAGAGGTTAAGCCCGCTGTACAGATGATGTTGCCTTCTTCTATCAGAGCCATGTGACGTATGGGTGTATACCTTTTTGTGATGTTAGCAGCCAATGGTGTTCACTACCTAAATGCATTCATGTATTAGGGTTGCAAAATTGTTACATTCCTTTTTATTCATCTCACATACAGTTTTCGTGTAGTCTTCTATAGAGCCATATCACATTGGGCAGGCAGACTTGTAAACAAGTAGGACTTTATTAATTCATTCCACAAATATGTCTTGAACAACTGACTCTTGTGGCTAGGTATTGGAGAAGCACTGTACCAAAATGAGGCAATTATGGTACAAAGTAAACTATGAAAGGTGCTAAATAGACAAAATGTTATAAGAGTACAGAAGAGTGGGGGTTTATTTCTGGTTGGGAGAGTAGCAAAAACTTAACAGGGCAATAGCATTTAACTTGAATCCTATAAGTTGAATAATGCATACTTTTTTAATAAAACATTAATCCATATTTAAAGAATATTTAGAACTCACTGCCTTAATAACTACCCACTCTCAACCCTTATAGTCTAGTTTCCATCACTCAACACAATGGAAACACACTGTATGAGTCATTGGTCTTTTTTTTTTTTTTTTTAATTTTTGGCTGTGTTGGGTCTTCATTGCTGTGTGCGGGCTTTCTCTAGTTGTGGCGAGCAGGGACTACTCTTCGTTGTGGTGCTCGGGCTTCTCATTGCAGTGGCTTCTTTTGTTGCAGAGGATGGGCTCTAGGCACACAGCCTTCAGTAGCTGCAGCATGTGGGCTCAGTAGTTGTGGCTTGTGGGCTCTAGAGCACAGGCTCAGTAGTTGTGGCACATGGGCTTAGTTGCTCCACGGCATGTGGTATCTTCCCGGGCCAGGGATTGAACCCGTGTCCCCTGCATTGGCAGGTGGATTCTTAACCACTGTGCCACCAGGGAAGTCCCATTGGTCATTTCTTAATGATCTTTCCTTAGTTCTTACCCTTCAAAAACTCTGCCAGATTCACCACTGTTGAGTTTACCCTTCTTGAAACTCTTTTCTTCCTTTTCTTCTGAACCATCAGGCTACCCTGATCTCTCTCCTACCCTCCAACTGTCCCTTTAGTGTTCTTTGGCTGCTCTTTCTACCTCCATGGTATGGTCTCTGCTCTCTCTCTGTTTCCTTCCCTTGGCTTTACCTGCCATCCCATATGCTATTAACATTGAAATGTCTATCAGATTTTTGCCCTGCGCGAGCCCCAAACATATACTTCTGACTCACTTCTCATCATTTCTTTCATGATGTCCATCTGTCACATCAAAATCGACATGCCCAAAATTGAACACGATTTCTTCCCTGAACCAAATCCTCCTCCTGACCTTGCCAATTCAATAAATAGCTTCTCCACCTTCCTGGTCTTGACTTAGAATCTTTTTTTTGACTCATCCCTAGCTATGCTGTGGATACGTTTGTTGTCCCCAAATTGGACAACTTCTATTCTCTGCGTCAAGATTACTTATGCGGTCTTTGGAGCTTCCCTATTCAAGGCTTTAAACAGAGTTCATCCAAACCCAGTGAGAAAATTCCCTGTGGTGGCTTAATTGGCAAAATCCACTTTATTTTCTGCTGGATCATGTTGCATCTGCCTCTCATTTGGTAATGGCATCCTCAGATTCCAGACAAATACTAGGTACTTTATACCACGAGCTTGGGCAATGAGTACCGGAGTTATTGTGGCCAGCAACACTACCTAACTAACTTAAAATGAATAAAGTTGTGAATGCTTTCTCCGTGAAGGTGCCTGTTAACCATGGACAGTCCCACAGTTAGCCTCCAGGGCTTCTGTTTCTTACCATACTTATACTTGTCAGTTTCTTTTTTTCTGCTGAGGGAATAGCCTAAATTTACATTGATTTTTTCAAAACAGATTTGTTACAGGCACAGCAGCTGTTGTTTGTTCCTGGAGGTAAATGTTTAGGTTGAATCAGCTTCATCCATTTATCCATCCGTTTGTTCATTCAACAAGCTTTATTGAAAGCTGACTTTGGTGCTTGATGCTGGTCAATCAGATGAATGGGGTAGCTCCTGCCCTCAAGGAGTTCATGGCTGTACTACTTCTATCTGCTTGCTAGGTCATAGTTGTACTACTTCGGTCTGCTTGCTTAATGTTTATTGGATCTGAGGATGTAATCACTCACTCACTCATTCATTCATTCATCCATTCACTTCCTTTCCAGTCTCCTTCTCTCCCATGTCAATAGCTACTGTTCCTTTGTAGATATTTCAGTGTGTTTTAGATACCTTTCTTGACCTTCACAACTACATTCAGCAGATAATTACTGGGTTCCAAACTTAATACAGGTGCCATGCAAGAACTTGAGAATATGGTAGTAAACCAGTAGCATGATCATGGCCCTAATGGTTCTCTGTTAACATTTCACAGACTTCCACACTATCCTTGCCCTCTACGAAATTACGTTCAAAAATCATAACTGGGCTTCCCTGGTGGCACAGTGGTTGAGAGTCCGCCTGCCGATGCAGGGGACACGGGTTCGTGCCCCGGTCCGGGAAGATCCCACATGCCGCGGAGCGGCTGGACCCGTGAGCCATGGCCGCTGAGCCTGCGCATCTGGAGCCTGTGCTCTGCAACGGGAGAGGCCACAACAGTGAGAGGCCCGCGTACCGCAAAAAAAAAAAAAAAAAAAAAAAATCACAACTGCTGTAACCATGATCAGTCTTAAATTGTTTTAGTTTTCTCTGCCTTGTAAGAAGGGAAATAATAATTGCATAAAAACTCTCCTTAAAAACAGAAATTTGGGTACTGTTTCCATAGGAAGATCTCTGCAGAGCTTGCCAAGCAGGATTATAGTGCTCACCGTGTTGTAAGCCATACAGCTACTAAGCTATACAGCTGCTACCGAACGCCAAGTCATTTCTTTACCTTTAAGGAGCTGCAGGAAAGGGGGTAGGGTGGGAAGACGATAACAGGAATGTTTTAAGTGCCATGGATAATCAAGAGTGTTTTTTTTAGAAGTACCTCTTCAATATATGCCCACATCCCCTTAAATCTGTCATGATAAAACATCTCATTTTAGGTGATGTATGACAAGGAAGCAATCACCGTTAATCAGAATGACACATTTCCATTTGCTTCATGGAAGAGAAGGTACATGAAGGTCACGAATAAGAAAACAAAGCGGCTTGTGATTCGTGATGTTTGGGGTTTCTTTTGACATTCATTTCCTTAGGAAGTTCATAATCCATCATTTTCTGCTCTCAGCTTCATTTATCCAAATTGCCAGAAGACCTTGTGAGCGAAGACGGAAATATTTTGTCTTCTGAGTAGAGAAAATTTTAATTTCCTCTAGGTTCCTTGACAAATTTAGGCCTTGAAGGTATAAAATCTCAGAATTTCTGGCTCCAGATATCTCTTTAGGGGGTACCAATTCCATCCTCTGTGTGATAAGATTATACCTGCAAGGTTAATGTTCCAGCTGGTCACAGCCATGCCCATGGGAGATGGGGAGAGAAACGGATTGGAGGCCAGCACTTTATTAGAAGCAGACACCAAGAGCCTCTTTCCACTCTCCCCTCTCTGCGTTTTAACACACTTAACTCCTTAAGTGCCTAGCAATAGCTAGGGTCTGGTTAAAGCATTACCTTTCTTGGATATCACCTTTCATAAAGGAGCACATTTTCCTGCTTTTAGTCTGTGGTGGGTTTGGGGGATGGCGGTGATGGTTGTGAATCATAGCGCAGGCCTGCCTTTGGGGCCGTTAGACTTGGCTTCATGGCCGAATACTTATAGAACCTTCTAGACATCAGTATGGTAGCTCATTGTGCTGTGGAACATTAGCTGGCAGGTACAGTGTCCATCACTAAAATTAAAATATAATTTGTAAAATAGAGGAAATCTTGGTATTGGGGATCAAACACAGATCTCTCAGGAGGAATGTAAGGTTATTTGTTCTGAAATCCAAGGATGGCATTCTTCAAATGATGGATTTGGTCTTTGACTTGACCAAGGTCCTATGCCCCCAGTGTTTTGAATTTGCAAATGTCATGATGCCTAGGTATCTTGACATAATTGTATGACCTAGTATTTAACTTGTCCAAAGTCTTTTATTGCCATCATCATCATCATCAATATTTAAACTGGAGAAGTTAAAATAAAGAGTTGTTAAGCTATGGGAGAAGACTGACTATAAAGAGAAGCCTAAAGGGTATGCTAGGATGAGAGAGAGTGCCAGGGAAGGACAGACATGGAAGGGGGGCCCCTCCCCCGGGATGGGGTTTAGCCCACGTTGGAGAAAATGTGGTTGCAGACACTAGATGCTGGAGAAGTTCTCTGGTACAGGGTCATCAGAAAAACTGGAAACAACCTGCAGAGGCATGGAACACATGTTATCTTGCAGAAACAAAGATGGTGGCCTGGAATGGTTGCTTAGCAGCAAGATCTTGTGAATATGCTTCCTTCCCTGAGCTTTGCAAAAATCAAACTATAGCAGGCTTTTTCCTGGCGGAAGCCGTGAGCCCAGTGCCAATACCTGAGGAACTTATGCAGTCTGCATAAGTTTGGGGTCCGCATAAAGCCAAGCTTTATGAACCCTGTCATCAGCAAGGCACTTGACAGAGACCCCAGTTGGTGCCACTTGATACCGGCTTACCCACAGTATGAGTTTCCTACCCATGCTCCTTTTGGTGTGGCAGAGCTCTGTAATCTACAATTTTCTTTTTGTGTATTCTCCTCCCTTCTGTTCTTTGGTTAGTCTTTTTTTTTTTTCCTAAGAAAAACTCCAAAATTTGAATGTTCTCCCAAATCGCTATTCTTTTTCCAAATATTAGGAAATTGTGCTTAAATTACTCTTAAACTTCTTTGAACTGATTTTTCAGATAATACAAGAAGCTTGGCCATGAAACTGATCCAAAATGCAAGTCTCTGGATTAGTTAAGACTGTTTGGATTTGAGGGAAATATCATTGATGTGGTGGGAGGGAACAAAAGGTAGCAGGAGATTTATAAAGTATCTAATGGAATGCAAGGTCCCTGGTCCTTGGCCAGTTACTGAAAACAGGAACTCAGAAGCACCAGGACCCTCTATCTGTCTATTATTTATGCCTCTTGCAAAAGGTCTGACCTTTTTCTCTTTTTCTGAAGAAAGAATGTCTCTGACCCATAGTCCCTGCATTTCCTTTTTTTAACTCAACTGACTAGGCCAAACTGCACTAAAATCTTGTTGGTTTCTAAGAATCAATTTGAAGTTCACTGAATAAAGACTCTTGTTGGTCCCGCTTGGTCATTTGTCCACCCTGTGTCTAATCTGCTATGGTCAGAGGGGCAGGGTCATATCTGGTACAGACAGAGTGGTTGGGACCCCACATTGGTGGACAAGGGAAGCAATTCATGTCAGATAGGAAGACAGCCTGAAAAGGACCCTCAACAAACACGGAGAGATTGCATGTGCCATTTAGAATTTATGACAGTTGGGGTATGGGCACTGACTTCCTAAAGCAAAGTATACAACCTTTTTATATTTTAACAAGGCAGTCTTTTTAAAAATATACTTCCGTGGGCAGAGATGTTTTTTATAAAGACTCCAGGGGTGAATGACTGTCAAAAATGAATTTCTGACACCCCAACTGCCAATACTTTTGTTGTGAAAGTCAAGAGGTATATTAATGTAACACCCAGGATGCATACCACAAGCTCAGACTTAATAAGGATAAAAGGAGCAGGACATAGTTAAGGATAAATGCAAGCCTGGAATGAATGGGAAGAAAGGCAGGACCAAAGCACAGAATGAAGGGTAGAAATGTGCTAAGAGCAACCACAAGAAATATTGTTTGGGTTTTAAAGGTTGTAGTAAATCAAACAACAAAGAGTAGAAGATTCTAAGAGGAACCAAAAGAAATATCATTTGGCTTTTAAAGATTACGAGAGTAAGAAGATAAAAATGGAAGAGGACACCTGTCTCTTGGATGTAACTGAATAATGCCAACAGATGCTGGAGAAAACATAGCTATGCTTAATCTCTTTGGGCTTTCATTTTCTCTGTCCAGGGAAAACCTATGGAGGTTAGAACTAAATTGGGCGTCCTCGTCAAGGCTCCTTGAGTTGAAAGAACCTATCCAAGCTAGCTAAGAAAAGGTGGTTACAAGAATGCTACAAGAATCTCACATAATGGAAGGAGGGGAAGCCAAGTACAGCTAGATCTCAGGAGAACCAGAAAGAAAGATGCTAACAAAAATGACTGCCCTCTCCAGGTCTCGGGGGCGGGGGGAAGAAGTGCTTTGACCTCCTGGATCCCACGCTCCCTTTTTATAACAAATGTTTTTACAACATCCCTTTTCCTATCTTGGAATGAACTTCATAGATAATTTCAAAATAAAATTAATACAATGCCTTAACTGAACAATTACAGATGACAAGGAAAGTAATTTAAAGCAAAAAGTAAGATATAGTTTAATATATAAACGTTTAGACAGAAAAAAAAAAAAAAAAGAAGAAGCAGCCCTGCATTTGCATCTGTGTGTGGAATCACCATGAATGGAACAACTTCAAATATAAACTGATAAAGTCGGATTGTACTGGCGATACGATTCAGTTATTTATTGCAGTATAACAAATCAAAACTCAGCGACCCCAAGCCATCATTTCATGATGCTCATGGATCTGACAGGTCAGGAATTCAGAAAGAGCACAGCAAGAATGGCTCTACCCGGCTCTGTGATGTCAATGGGGCCTCAGTCGGGGGAACTCCAGTGACTGGCCCTGGAACAGCTGAAGCTTAAAGAATCACTGTCAAGGTGGCTACACTTCACTCACTTGCCTGGCCTCGGGGCCAGGAGGTTGAAGACTGTGCTGCCTGCATGTGGTGACCCTGCATGACAATCTCAGGGTGTTCAGGCTTCTTACATGGCAGGCAGGGCTCCCAGGACAAGTGTCCCAGCTGAAGCTGCATAACCTTTTATTGAAAGTCACAACATTTCTGCCATAGTCCTAGTCAAAGCAGTCATATGGGGTAGGGGTAGAGTCGGGGAGGATGTGAATACATAGATTCCATCTCTTGATGGAAGTACTGACAAAGAATTTGCAGCTATGTTTGAAACCACTACAGTGACTGGCTCTTAGCAAACTTCCAACAAAGCAAACTGTGCCTTTCTTTAAATTATACACTAATTGCATTCCTGGGAAATTCAACATGTATTAAAACCTTGTGAACAATACGTTACGTATATATGTAACATGGAGTCAGTTCTAGGCTTGACCTTTATCACATTGTCCAGCAGGACTTTTGAAGGTTGTGCAGGACACAGGATGCTTCCTTGTTGTATATAAAACTCCCACACATTGCAGGATTCTGTGTATCCTTGGCCTTTGACCATTAAATGCCAGTACTGTCAGTATGGTCATTTATCTTCCTTCTGCAGACAGGCTCCCTTTGCTTATTCAGTAAATTGCTTGTGGACCAAAATGTCATTCTCAACCCTGAATCTACAAGCCTTTCAGCTTATCCCTCCTACTCACCTGGGTTCAGAGGGTGATGACAGTGACGGTGATCATGATGACGATGGTGATGGTGGTGATGATGATGATATTTATATTGATGATGATGATATTAATCTTGGTGATAATGACAGCAGCAGCTAACCTTACGAAGTGCTTCCATTTCGCCAGGGACTATATTGTTATACACCCTCTCACTGTACACTGACAGCAACCCTGAGGCAGGTATCATTGTCATTGTTTTCCAGATGAAGAAACTAAGGCTTAGAAAGCTTAAATAACCTATACAAGATCACAGATCTAGAAACTGGGGAACCAAGATGTTCAGTGTTTTTTCAGGGCTCTGGACAGCTCCAGGTGACATCGGGACTCTACACAATCAGCTTTGGCTGAGGGGAAAGAAGTGGTGTCCTGTATATAACTGGAAGCAATTCCCTCAGGAGACGGCTGTGGGCAGGCGGGCACAGTGATCAGCACCTCTGGTACAATGAACGAGAGGAGATGGAAGTTCAAAATAGATGTGGAAATTGTAAAAGAACATTAGCCTGCTCTCCTGGACGAGATAAATTACCCCCTAGACTCTCAGAAGAGATGGCAGAATCCCTACCCATAATCTTTGGGAATCCTGGAAAATAAAGCAAACATAGTTCTAAAATTGAACCAAAGGAAGAAGATAGAGCTTTTAAACTTTAGCCTGATGAAAAATTCCAAATCATGTTATGAGAAAGGACGCCACGCTTGTCTATTCATTGTTGCCTGGCCAAGGAGGTCTCTGCAATGTTTTCTACATACCATTAGATGGGCAAGGTATCCCTGCCTAGACCACCCTCTTTGTCTCCACTGGTCCACATTTCCAGAACTGCACTCAGGGTATTATCCATGTGACTCACCATTACATGCCAGTGGAAGAGCTTTGAACATCTATGACTCAACTGAAGAAAATACAAAGCATAGCTGCTAATGAGTTGCCTTCGTTTAGCAAGAAAATAATCTATAAGCTCTATTTTGTATGATCTTTAAAAATGGGAAAAATAAAATTGCACTGTGAACTATAAAAAGACACAAACGAAAAATACCTTACCATTCTTTAATTCAGTTGCAGTCAGCTGGATTTCTCTCTTAGCTTTTTTAAAAACCAAAACAAATTTATAATATAAATGCTTTTTTGACACATAACATATCCTGCTTTATCATTGCATATCTGTTTTATGAAAGTGTGTTTATAAAAGTCTTTGACTGCTTCTTGGAAATATACCAACATCTTTAGAAATAAGTGTTGTCATGGTGTTGTTCTCTGAATTTAAGAAGAAACAGCCTGAATATAACATATTTTATGCCCATGTAACATTTTATATAAAAATATGGTCATATTGTGGGGGGAATGCAAAAGATGAAGAGATGTAAAGAAAATTCATACTCCTGTTTGCTTTCGGACCATTAATTCTATGGCAAACAACGTCTCTAACATTCTGTGTTTTCCTTGAATGGTATTTTCACAGCATATATGCATATCTTCTTCATATGCCCCCTAATGATGTCCTCAGCTGTATCTTGGTTGTCATTTTGATCCTTTCAGGACCCAAGCCCTGGACAGGAGTCAAGTACTTAGGGCATGCCAACGTCATCTCCTCCGATTTCCTGCCCTGGGGAACCTACTGTCATTATTAAGAAATATCCACACACAGAGATGTTCTGAAAAATTGATTATCTCTCCAAGGAGCATTAGATACTCAGGGATGCAGAGGGACCGCTTTGGCTTATCTGGTCCATCAACCTTCCTTCAGCAGAGCTGTACACAAACTCCCCTATGCGAGTGAATGTGTTCCCTGAATTTCTTATGAACCTATTCTTACTCTAGACCCATGATACCCAACAGAACTTTCTGTACTGATGGAAATATCGTACATTTGCTCTGTCCAGTATCGTAACCACAAGACTCGTGTGGCTATTGAGTGCTTGACATGTGGCTAATGTGACCAAAGAACTGACTGCTTAATTGTAATTAATTTAAATTTAAATAGCCTCGTGTGTGGCTAGTGACTACCATATTGACCTATTGACCATGCAGTTCAGGGATTTTGAAAAAAAAAAAAAGCAAAAACCTATTGACCATGCAGTTCAGGGATTTTGAAAAAAAAAGCAAAAAAACCCCAAAGGTTAATATAACCAGCTCAATCTGTGTTGAATAAAATTCCAGGATTACTTGAAAAGTTGTCTTTTTCAAGAAACTAATAACCCTTGAAATAAACCCTACCATTTAATGGGCACCGTCCGAGAGCCAGGCAAGTTGTGGAAAAACTTTAGCAGTAGTATTTTTATTGTATTATTTTATTTAACCTTCATAACCTCCTTATGAGGTAAGCATTATGATCTTCCCTCCTTTTTTATCTGCAGATGAAAACAATGTGGCTTTGAAGGATTCAGGCCACAGCTTCTTCTGGGCAGAGGGAGGCTTTGAACTCAGGTCTGAGTCCAGTGCCTGTGTGCAGGGTTTCACATTCTTAAATAGCTTGTCAGAATTCACGCTTTCTTCTAACTAGAAATTCCAAAGGCTCTACTGACTGGATAAAACATAACTTTTTACTGGAAAGTTCTATTTCCACATGAGACCCTTTTATAAGATTATAAGCCCTGTCGTGGATAGTGACCCTAAGACTCTAATTTGTAAGTTTCTGAAACATCTACTAGCCCCTTGGTGGCACTATTTTTCCAGTACAAAAGCTATAGAAATGATCCATGACCTCCTGAGGTGCTAGAAAACATTGCATTTGCATTTTTATATAGTCACATGACAGTCCAGTTTAGTGCTAGGTTACAAATGACGGTCTCAGAGATGTCTAATGCATAAGGGCAGGGCATTGTGCAACCTCAGACAAGTTACATCATCCTTGGAACCTCTGTTTTGTCATCAGTAAAATGGGCATAATAATAGTTCCCACTTCACGAGTCCCTTTCTGTGAAACAGTGAAAGAATGTATTTGAAGTACTTAGCACAATGCCTTATATGAAGTAAACGCTCAATAAATGTTAAAGGCTATTGTTATTATTATTATTCTATACCCATTTCAGCAATACTGTGTTGATGTAATTTCTTACCTGATTTTTACTAGTATGGAAAAGAGGTCGTGGCAGTGGAAAGCACATGGATCAAAGCCAATGAGATGTTGTCAGTTGACTTTTTCTCTCTTTTGAGATGTAAATACAGTCAAATGAGTCCCTGAATTGCTGGTTTGTACATAATGGGGGGAAAAAAAAAACCCTGAGAAAATGCTATTTTCCCTTATAATTAACAAAATGCACAAAGAAGAGGAGGCTCTTCCTGAGTTTTTTTCCCCAGCATGGCCCAGATTCTTGGCTATTTAATACTCACCTCTAGCTTGTAACTGTTCATGCTGCTGTAGTATGCAAAAAAAATAAAGGTCGAATGGTAGATCAGACAAAGCCTATGGCAGAATCAAAAAACCTGGGTCTGAGTCCCAGCTCTGCAATCTTATACAAATTAATTAAGTCCTCAGTTGATCCATCTGTGAGATGAAAATTTTAAACCCCAGGGGCTTCCCTGGTGGTGCAGTGGTTGAGAGTCCGCCTGCCGATGCAGGGGACGCGGGTTCGTGCCCCGGTCCGGGAAGATCCCACATGCCATGGAGCGGCTGGGCCCGTGAGACATGGCTGCTGAGCCTGCGTGTCCGGAGCCTGTGCTCCGCAATGGGAGAGGCCACAACAGTGAGAGGCCCGCATACTGCAAAAAAAAAAAAAAGAAAATTAAACCCCAGGAATTCTCACACACAACCTGGTTATAACGCTGGTTATCTGTGTCCAGTGCACCAATCATGACACAGAAACTGTTTTATCAACAGCCATTTAATTACATCTGGGTGAGTTAGGGCAATGCTAGCTACTATAATAGATGATTATCCAAGTCTCACTGGCTTAGCCTGGCAAGAGTTTATTTCTCATGCGTGTAAAGTCTAAAAGGTGCTCCAGATCGGCAGAGAGCAGTCCTTCAAGTGGTGACTCAGGGATCCAGGCTCTTCTTGTTTTGTGACCCTGCGGTATTCAACACTCATTCCAAGGTTGCCAGCTTTGGGGTGGGGGGGGCGGGGGGGGGAAGGGTCTGGAAGACGGCTTGGTGGGGGAGTTTATATGGGCCAGGCTATTGGGAGAACTACATTCTGCATTCCATTGGTAGAACTCAGGCTCACCAGCACATCTCACTGCAAAGGGGGCTGGGAAATGTAGTCTGGCTGAGTGCCCAGGAGGAAGAGGAAATAGGTGTGGTAAACATCTAGTGCCTTTGCCACAGCCTCTCATTAGTATTAGGTGATTGGTGCTGACACACCAAGTACCTCCTATGATAGTCAAAAGCAATGTAACGTGAAGTTTTAGGTAGTTTGGTGATTGTGTGTGTATATGTGTATGTGTATGCCTATCTATGGTGTTTGAAATATTGAAAATAGTTGGTGAATTATTTTTTCATGCTTGTAGATTCTTAGGTTTAGCCTCTTGACAAAGCACATGGAAGCTCCATCCCCTGTTGCTAGTACCTGGTACCAGCGACACGGACACTCTATCCCACTTTCTGGGTTCTCAGGGCTCTGGAGAGGACGTCTTGAGTTCTCCCTAGAAGCCAGCAACATCCCTTCCATTGCTGATGTTCTTATGTTCTGGCATTCTCTTTGAGTTGGCTACTTACACAGGGCTTTATCCCAGTTGATACAGAACTGAGATACAGTGGTCCTTTCTTCACTGCATCTTTCTAAAGCATTTCTCTCTGACTTAGAAGAATGTTTCATATCATCCCTGTTCTCGTGCATGCTCCTGCCAGATGTTCTTAATTGTTGTTGCTTGATTTTTTCTCTTATATGACTGGTTCATTAATTTTTTTTCATAGTACTTCTAATTTAAAGAAAACAATGAATATTTTTAAATAAAAATAATTTAATATACCAATTTCTCAAGACTCATATAAATTACAAAGAAAACGTTAGGTAACAAGACAATGATATCACATGCAAATGTGATCACCATTTTTAGGGTAAAAGCTTTTAAAAAAGGTAAAGGAAAAAGGTAAAAGAATGAAGCTTTTTTCATATTTGGAATATTTGATTGTTTTCCTATAATTTTAACAGTGGGGCTAGATTTTCGAGGGCCTGTGTGTACCTGTAAGCAGCATAGAACAGTGAAATGAGATCCAGGTTTGTGGTCACCCCTGTGTTCCACAAGACTCTCTACTTCTCTGGTCTCAGTATTCTCACGTGTAAAATGACAACAGTGGTAGCTGGTTGCTAGTTCTGCATTGACGTTTTGAAGATTAAGTGAGGTAAGTTATAAAGCATATAGCAAAAGCGACTGGCACATCGTAGTTGCCTACTACAGAATCACTTCCTCACCCTTCTGACGTGGTTGGTGGAATTGCAAAGCCAAAATAGGCTGATTCTCTGCCTTTAAAGGTCCTGCGATCCCACAGAGGACCCAGAGGCATGAACGTCTGCCCCACTGGGCAGTGTTCTTAATAATATAAATGCAGCACCACTTGCCCAACTTACATGCTTTTTAAATTACTAGCCAGAAAGCCTTCACGGTGTCTTTTGTATGCAGAGTCCTTCCCTGCTTGTTCTGCCAAAAAAGAAAATAAATTGAAGACATAGTACCTGACTTTAAGGAGCTTGAAAAGCACACACAGATGAAGACTCTTTAAGAAAATTTCCAAGTAATTTACAGATGGAGCTTGAAGATCTGGGCAGGGTGTGGGAGTGGAGGGGGTGATGATGTGGTGGTACACAGAGAGCAGAGTAAAAGACAACTTGGGATAAACTTTAGTTCCTGGACCAAATGAAACTTGTGCCAGATTTGGAAGGTGATGGATGTGAGTTAATGAAACAAAAAGAAAACTGTTAAAGAATTGCTTATGCTACCTTTCAGCAGAGAAGTTTGGCAGCATGTATCAAGAGACTTTAAAATGTTCATGCCCTTATAAAGTCTAGAATTCCACATCTGGAAATCTACTTATGGAGGGAATCCTCAAAATGGAAAAAGCTCCATTGCTGATAGGATTATAAAATGGTACTTTGGAAAATAGTTTGACAGTTCCTCAAAATGTTGAACATGTAGTTACTGTTTAATCCGGCAATCCCACTCATAGGTATATACCCAAGAGAAATGAAAACATATCCACACTGAAACTTGTGTACAAATGTTCACAGAAGCATTATTCATAATAGCCAAAAAATGGAAACACACAGATGTTTCCATAATCTGATGAATGGCTCAATTATGTGCAGTATATCCATACAGTGGAGTATGACTTAATCACAAAAAGAACAAAGTACTATAACATGGATTAACTTTGAAAATATTATGCTCGGTGAAAGAAGCTAGTCACAAAAGGCAACATATTGTATGGTTCCATTCATATAAAATGGCCAGGATAGGTAATCTGTAGAGACAGAAAGTAGATTACTGGCTGTCTGGGGATGGGGGATGGGGTTATGGGGAGTGACTGCTAATTGTTAAGGGGTTTCTTTGGGGAATGATAAAAATGTTCTAAAACTTGATAGTGGTGATGGCTGCACAATGCTGTGAATATCCTAAAAACCTCTGAATTGTATACTTTACAAGGGTGAGTTTTATAGTATGTGAATTATATCTCAATAAAGCTGTTATAAAAAATAGAAAAAGTTTTCTGCACGAAGATGAAACAGTGGCATGTTTTCTAAGAGTGAAAAATTGGAAACAATCTAGATGTCAATCACAAGTGAAGTAAGAAAATGATATAGCCACCAGATGGACTCTGAGGCATCCATTTAAATGATCATACAAGTGACAAGAGTCCCTGCAGGCTTTAGTGCTGGAAACAGCCCCCTTCACAATGACCTCATCTCTTTCTGAGCATCTTTCCACTGTCTCACATGGACCCAGGATAGCTTGCTGGGTTTTGCTTTGTTTTGTTTCACTCTGGTTTCGTCCCTGTGTTGCCTGAGATTGTCTCTTCAATGGGAAAAGCTATACTGTCATCACTGTTTTATCCTTAGGAGAAAAGATATCTATGTAATATTGTTTTAAAAAAATAACACAGAATCTTCCTCCTAATTTCCCAGAATACAGTGGTGTATTAGTTTCTGGGAGCTGCCATAACAAAGCACTATAGATTGAGTGGCTTAGCCAACAGAAACTTATTGCCTCTGGAGGTTGGAAGTCCAAGATCAAGGTGTCGGCAGGGTTGGGTTCTTCTGAGGCCTCTCTTCTTGGCTTACAGATGGCTCCCTTCTCCCAGCATCTTCACATGGTCTTCCTTCTATGTGTGTGTCCTCTTATAAGGACACCAGTCATGTTGGATTAAGGCCCACCCTAATGACTTCATGCTACCTTAATTACCTCTTTAAAGACCCCGTGTCCAAATACAGTCATATTCTGAGGTACTAGAGATTAGGACTTCGACATAGGCATCTGGGCTTGGGGACACAATTCAGCCTATAACAAGTGGAGATAAAAATCCCCCTTTTATAGATAATTTCTTAAGATTTAGATACAATGGGAAAAAGTACTATACAGGTGATAATTTGCCCCTCCTTCCCTGTGCCAGACGAACCCTAGTGTTTCTAGTCTCCAGCTTCTGCCTAACTTCCATCCTGCCTTCATATGGTTTTATTTGGGGTAGGGAGGTGGAGAGCCCTCAGTAGTATCTGAAGCCTACAGGCCTTTGTATGATTGGCAATAAAGGCCCAGCGGACTCCCAGACCCCGAGAGAGAAGGGCTCCCCCCCCCACTTCCTATTTCAAGATCTGCCACATGTGTCTTCCTCTTCTGCACTAGGATTGGCCAATTCTGAAGATAACCAAGGAGAGATGATCTCTTCTCTCCCCCTCCCCATGAGGGCGTAGGTGTGCTCACTCTGATTCCCCAAGTAGGTTACTTGATGCAGAGGATGAAAACAGACTGGAAAACACATTGCTCAGCTTCATCCAGCTCCCTTCCAGGTACTTTTCATCAAGGGTTCAAGAGTTTGGGGCTAGTCCCACCCACTGTCGTATCTTATAATGATTAAGTATTAACACAAGGAAGTGTTATTAAAATGAAGTGAAAGAAACAAAATAAGCAATAACATATAAACAACAAAAATAAACTAAGCAATGGGGGAAATGTCTGAATTTAAAACACCCAAGGTCGTCAGAAAATACCTTTTCCTGTTTTGCAGTATTTCCCTCACTGGGTGAGTGGTGGGTGGGAACCTTTTTTTTTTTTTTTTTTTTTTTTGCGGTACGCGGGCCTCTCACTATCGCGGCCTCTCTTGTTGCGGAGCACAGGCTCCAGACGCGCAGGCTCAGCGGCCATGGCTCACGGGCCCAGCCGCTCCGCGGCATGTGGGATCTTCCCGGACCGGGGCACGAACCCATGTCCCCTGCATCGGCAGGTGGACTCTCAACCACTGCGCCACCAGGGAAGCCCAAGGGTGGGAACCTTTTAAAGATTTGTTTTCAGAAGAGAGCAAATAGGGATGTAAACGTGCTTGGAGACCTTTAACATCTCACTCACTGATCATCAGGAGTTGTTCCTGTTTCTAAAATGAAAACTGGGTTCAGGAGAGAAGAAACAGAGAGGAGGAAATGTTAATGAATCTCTGGAGTGACCTGGACGGAAGGGCCAGTGTATTTTCCCATTAACATGATGGTTAGCTGAGGAGCGAGCCAGGCCCAGAAAGCCCCTGAGTACCAATTGCTTAGGAAAGTAACTGCGAAGAGCTCCGACCTTTTGCTTTAAATCATTTCCTAGTCCCAGGAAATCATTTCAGGCATTCCCTGGTCTTTGGCCTCTTTCACTTCCAAATGCATTTGGAGAGCTCAGTTTGCAGAAGCTTTTCTCTGAATATTTTTAACTTAGTGATGTCCTCTCCCTGGCAGTGAGTGAGGATACTCTCATAAGGCGGCATAAATCACCCAGGAAAGCGCTGGAGCAAATGACCGTAGAATGGGTTGGTGTCATCAGTATAATAAAATAATCCAAGCAGTTAATTCATTCAACACACATTTATTAAGTACCTACTAAGTGTGAGGCTGTGGGGATATGAAGATGAATACTGCATCCTGGGCTTCATACTACCCTCCTAGGTCATGATTGATTGGGCCAGAACCGTGGGCAACCGTGAACTCTACAGGGTCTCTAAGAACGTCAGCAGTGATGCCAGAGAAGCCTGGATGGGGATCCAGCTGTGCAACGTACAAGCTGCGTGACCCTGGCTGTAGGAATAAATTCTGCCTCAAAAAGTTCTTTTTTCTAGCTTACAAAGTTGGATACTGGGCTCATTAATTTTCTGCCTTCCTTCTTTTCTGACATGCAAAGTTAAGGCTCTACATTTCTCTCTTTGGCAGCCTCCAGATTTTTTTAAAATAATATTTTAACAGCTTTATTGAGATATAATTCACATACCATACAATGCACCCATTCTAAAGTGTGCAGTTCAAGGGCGTTGAGTATATTCACAGAGTTGTGTGGCTATTACCATAATCACCACTGCTGCGTCGAGTCATTTTGGAGATTAAATAAGATAACATATGAGGCACTGGACTCAGTGCGGGACACTTAGGTATTTTTCTACTGGTGATTATTGATTTTGCTGTTGCAGTTGGGGGTTGTATCATGGAAGGTGGAAAAAGTGGGGTGATGGAGTCAAATGGGAGGGAAAAGAAACACAGGGGACCCATTGCCTGGGTATCCTTACCAGATGGGAGTGACAGACTGTCTGTCTTAGCAGTTAGTGGCTTATTTTCCAGCCCCAATAACAAGCCAACTAAAATGACTTGACAGGAGTCATTTGGGACTAGTTTGGGTGGGTTAAATTCAAAATTACGTATCATTAGGCCTGGCAGCCCCACGCCAACATAACAAACAAACAAGCAGCAACATACTTCTGAGATGAGCAATAGTTAAGCTAAATTTTAGCCCTTATGGCTGCAGCCCACGGGAGGCCAGACATCCCTCTGGTCACTTCTCATTTGCTAAAGCAGTACAGCTGGCCCTCACAGGGTGTGTGGCCAAGCACAGCAGTCATATTTCAAACGAAATGGACTGCTCTGTTTGGAGTATTTCAATCCTGATGGGGAGAGGATGGAAGGTCTGGGCTTTTCCAATTTCAACATTATTTTTAGAGTGTTTATATGTGTCTGAATCACCAGCACAAACTCCACTCCTGCATTTGTTACCCTGGGCAGAGGAACAATGCATAATCAAGGCTGACCATTTTCTTCTGAATGGCAAACAAGCTCTTGACGCTGTCCCTTCTGTGAGCACCCAGGTAGCCAAGGACTTTGGGATTTTGATTACTTTCATGTTGGATGAAAACTCTGGCTGTGATTCCATAGATTCTCCGGCAATTTCAGATGAATGGTTCCCTCGCTTTCTCTCTTTCTGGCGCTAAATTGCTGAACTCTGTGTTCTCCAACACCCCCAAAATTAAAAAATGTAACTAAGCCAAAAACTCCTTATTTTCAGTAAATCATGTTTTTGTTTTTTGCTTCAAGGTGGCAATTGATCATATGCTTTAATGGACAAGAACATGCAGAGATGATACCTTGACTCCAGTCTTCAGCAAAATAACGATTTTTAATCACTTTTGTTTTCCATGCTCCTCAGAAGTCTTCTTGGAGGCTGGTTCACATTGTGTCATTTTCTCTGTATCATTGCTGTCAGCTCTGTGAGCGCTCAGAGCTCGGGAACCTGAACTCTAAAAAGGAAACAAAAGAGTTCAAATTTACTTTTTCTTTTTTTCTTGCCAGTGAATTACAGAGTAAGTTGGGGTTCTTTAGACCATTCGTTAGACCAAGTGAGGGCAATTTTTCCCCCTAGGGGACATTTGCTGGAGACATTTCTGGTTGGGTGTTGGAGGTAGTGGGGGGTGACTGGCATCTGGTGGGAAGGGGCCGGGGGTGCCGCTAAACATGATACAGTGCATGGGACAGCAACTGCCCCCTCCCCCAACAATGAATTCTCCGGTCCCAAATGTCAACACTGCTTAGGTTGAGATGGAACTGTATGTCTACTGGAGATGACACTGTTGGACACTTGGGCCAGTGGCAATGACCGTCAGCTTGCTGTCCTTTGTCTCTGAGCCTCACCCAATGAGACTTGATCTTGTAGATAGGCAGTATGGCCCAGCGATCAGAGCATGTGCTTCAAATCTGAGAGGCCTGGACCTGGGTTCAAGGAGAGCAGGGATGAAAGTCATAGACCCTAGTCATTCCTATGCACAGACTGTATCAACAGCAAAAAAAAGACAGAGGAAATGTCTGGGCAAGGGCAGCTCCCTGGTACGTGGGACCTCCCATGCCCATGGCGTACCTCTGCATGATTAGACAAGGATGCTCATGCTGCCCTGTGGGCACCATCCTCCAGACAGATACAACCCCCACCGGCTGCACAGGATAGAGGCAGGGCAGCTCTAGATTTCAGCCCCACTGTCCACTTTCACCAGGCAGCCACAAGAGGGCGCCCCACTTGGGGATGTTGGGAGGGGTAATGACAGTCAGCCCAGGGTGAGACATCTGCTTGGCCCAAGGAGCCCAAAACAAAGGAGTAACAGGGCTCTGGCAGACACCCCCCTCCCTGACCCCTTCACCAAGATCCCTACTGCTGCAGCAAGAACCTACTTCATTAGCATCCACAAACTTGGCTACCATGTAGGGCTGTCATTCTTCAACTTGGAGATCCACGTCTCTTGAGCCTGTTGTCCACATCTGGGGTCTCAAAATTCCTTCTGGGCCACAGCTGTGCCATCTCATTATATCTATGCCTATACTAGAGCTTATGGAATCCCCTAAAGGAGCCAGCTTTGCGGGAATCAGGAACACTCCATTTCTGTTAACTGAGAGTCACTTCATGGGCGGGATTCACACTTGATGAGTTTACATCCCAGCTCCACCATGACAGAGGGTATAACCTACAGCAATTTTTTTAAAAATTTCTCTGAGACTTCACTGTCTCATCTGTAAAGTGGGGATCACAATGGTACCTCCCTCATAGGGTGGGCCTGGAACTTAAATGAAATCATAAATGTCAGGTGCTTAATCTAAGCCCCTGCTAAATGGAGGAGGCTACAAAGGATATACTGTGTTGGGTCTGATCACACCTGTCTCATCTGTCAACTGCCATAGCAGCCTTGGGCCAGGTGGCCTTATTGTCCCCCTCATTTTGGCAGATACAGAAAGCAATGCCCAGAGAGGTCATATTCTAGGAAGTGAAGAACCAAACCAGTATAAGAACCCGACCTCTGGTCCCTACCATGCTCTGGCTTCCACTACATAGCTCTGCTGCCTCTTCAAAGCTGTGTATGCTATATGAGCCAGCAATCCCACTTTTGGATATATATCCGAAAGAATTGAGATCAGGATCTTAAAGAGATATCTGCACTCCCATGTGCATTGCAACACTATTCACAATAGCCAAAATATGAAAACAACCCAAATGTCCATCGACTGATTGTGGTATGTCCATACAGTGGAATATTATTCAGCCTTAAAAAAGGAAATCCTGCCATTTGAGATGACATGGATGAACCTGAAAGACATTATGTTAAGTGAAATAAACTAATCACAGGACGAATCTTGCATTATTCCACTTCTGTGAATCATCTAAAATAGTCAGACTTACAGAAGCAGACAATGCAATAGTGGCTACCAGGGGCTGGGGAGAGGCAGAAGTGGGGAGTTGCTGTTCAGTGGGTATAAGTTTCAGTTACGCAAGATGAATAACTAGGAGATCTGCTGTGCCTGGAGTTAATATGGCATTGTGCCCTTCGGAATTTGTTAAGAGGGTAGCTCTTGTGTTAAGTGTTCTTACCGCAAAACAAAACAAAACATAAAACCAAAGGGACACAAGGAAACTTTGAGAGTTGCTCATATTCCCTTGACTGTGGCGATGGTATCACGGGTGTTTACCTGTGTCCAAACTCATCAAGTTGTACACACTAAATATGTGCAGTTCTTTGTATATCAATTAAACTTCAATAAGCTGGGTTTTTTTAAAAGAGCAATTAGTTGGCCACCCCATCCATTGACTTCAAGGGCACTAGAAACCCTACCTGCCCTTCCTCGCTCTCTTCATCTTCTACTGATCCAGCAAAGCTCATGTTGTCTCTTGTGGATTACAGCACTGAAGGCAACTTTTAAATGTAATCCTTTTTGGAAGACAGACTCAGAATAATGATCATAATAATAAAAGTTGTTAATAAAACTAGTTAGTACTCATTCCTTCACCAGGGAGTTCTTGCATCTCTCCTGTGAGCCAGCAGTCATGTTGCCACCTTCCCATGCTTTAGTTCACTGAATCCTTCCAATCCCTGTGTGGAGGTGGGAGTGGGGGTTGTGTTGTCATTCTTCCCATTTTACAGATGAGGAAAGAGAGGCTCAGAGAGGGACTTGATCAGGACCATAATGGGGGGGGGTACTCTAAAAGCAAGCAAGAAAGTGGGCTCTGAAAGAAACTTCAAATTCCTGGCAAGAGTCAGAAAATAGAAGAACTTGCGTTTCATAATGCTTATCTTCTCAAAGAGACCCAACTTTCTGAAAGCATGGTAGGATATTTGCTTTTTATTATCCATCTCCTCCTATCCACCCTGCCTCCAAAGAGTGCCAAGCCTCTTTCCTTGTGGATAACAGTTTGGGGCTGTCACATAGAGCAGCTTCAGGGAAGCCATGGAGTTCTTTGCACAAATCATCTGTCTGATCTGACTCTGCCCTATTTTCTGATCTGTTGCTACATGAAGTATCATCTTCATGATGCTTTCCAGCAAGCGTGGCCTGAGCTCACATTTTCCTCTGGCCAGAAGACACAGATTCCCTCTGAGGTTATGTCATAACCCTACACTTAAAAATTATTTTAAATAGTAGAGAAGGAAGTAAATCCAAAAACTGTAAACTGTTCAACCAAGAGGAGAATTGCACAGATAAACAGATAATACCTCGGCTTGTAGCTGCCAGTTGTGGAAAATGGTAACAGATGGGGGAAAATCATGAAAATCACCCTGTGAAGCAAGAGGGCAAATTCAGAGAGGTTATGTGAGGTTTCCTTCAAGGGAAACCCAGCCAATGTAAAATAGAACTTCCATGAGAATTACCTTCCAGCATACGTGCTCACCATTTCTCAAGGAGGGAGAGAAAGAAACACCCTGGAAAAAACTGCATATTTATTCAAACAACAAATATTTACCGAGTGCCCACCCTGTGCCAGCTGGGACTATAGCAGTGACTCCCTGCCGCCCCCCCCCACCCCCCGACACACGCGCACACTGCCTTTCTGTTTTCTGCTTGGTTCTCTTTTGTTTGAAACCATTTCCCCTCTTGGGCTGCCTCCATAAACTCAGCATCTTTCTCTTTTCTTTCAGCACAAATTCACCCTCTCTCCTCTCACAGCACCTGCTAACCCTGAAGAAGTATTAAGGCACCTCTGCTGACCTGTGGATTCCCAGGTTGGCCCTGCCCTGGCCCACAGGCAGAAGGTAAAATTTCCTTCCTTTATGTGCCTCCCCACCCCCGCCCCATCTGTGGGAGGAGGAGGGGGAGAGAATGGAGTGATTTATTCTAACATCGACCAAAACAATTATGCTCCTTCAGGGCTTCCCTGGTAGCGCAGTGGTTGAGAGTCCACCTGCCGATGCAGGGGATACGGGTTCGTGCCCCGGTCCGGGAGGATCCCACATGATGTGGAGCGGCTGGGCCCGTGAGCCATGGCCGCTGAGCCTGCACGTCCGGAGCCTGTGCTCTGCAACGGGAGAGGCCACAACAGTGAGAGGCCCGCGTACCGCAAAAAAAAAAAAAAAAAATGCTCCTTCATTTAGACCATAAAAGCAGCCATGCTGGGTCTTGGTTTCGCATAGCTCTTCGTTACATGAGTACTTATCCCGGTGAATCTGAGAGAGAAGGAAATTGCAAAAGCCATGTTAGGAATTTGCATGTAGTCAACAATGGTCTATTATTGGGTGCTCAGAAATTGATTAAGAGGGTATATCTTATGTTAAGTGTTCTTACATCAATAAAAACAAACAAAGCTTGGTGCTTTGTGACCACCTAGAGGGGTGGGATAGGGAGGGTGGGAGGGAGACGCAAGAGGGAGGGTATATGGAGATATATGTATATGTATAGCTGATTCACTTTGTTATAAAGCAGAAACTAACACACCCTTGTAAAGCAATTATACTCCAATAAAGATGTAAAAAAAAATAAAAATGAACCACAAACAAACAAACAAATAATAGAATTTGCTGGTGCTATGAACCAGTTTGTAGAGTGTCTGCTGCTGTTGCTAGGGGCAACCTTATTCATCTCTGTGTGAACTTAAGATAGGGTCTGTGCTCCATGACAAGGGAAAGGAGTTTCTAATCTCACTCTGGGGAGAATGGGGAAAACGTAATTTTACATTTTTTGAACGAGATGGGATGTGGAGCCCTGACATCCTTATCTTGCAGAGGGCAATGTATTGGGCTGGCCAAAAAGTTCATTCGGGTTTCCCGTAAGATGTTACAGAAAAACCTGAACCAACTTTTTGGCCAACCCAATAGTTTACGCATGATCACAAACCACACAGCTATACTCCGGGCCCAGAAAAACCAGAGTTTCCTGACCCAGGACTCAGTCCCAGTTGGATGTGTAGAATAGCTTACTGATTTTGCACAGTCAATCCATGTTTATTGTTAATACAGTAGAAACAACCATTAAACAGAAAAAGAATCATTCATAATCACCTGTAGTGTTGCCACTGTAGAAAACAAGATAAACTCCTGGGGTATAGCCTTCTTTTAGTTCCTTGAACACTTCCAGATACTCCTGCCATGAGACACCTGTGCCTCACTGTTTCCTCCTCCTGGAACATTTCCTCTCTGGGTCTTTTGAGGCCTGGCTTCTCCTCATGCAGGTCTTGCTCAAATGGCACTTTGTCAGAGAAGCTACCTGTGGCCACTCGATTTAAAGGAGCAACCTGCCTGCCTGCCCCACAGGGACTCTCTAACCCCTTATACTGTATACCTACTTCATTATACATTTCACCTTCTGAATTGACCTTTTTCATTTGCCCATTTATTCAGTGACTTATTCATGCAATAACTATTTATTGAAGGCTTACTATGTGCCAAACACTATTCTAGGTTCTAGAAATACAGCAGCGAACAAAACAGACCAAAATCCCTGCCTTCCTGGAGCTGGCATTTGGAGGCCACTTGGAGCATTTTGGACAGAGGAGTGACATGATCTGGCTTGTGTTTTAAAAGGTCCATTCTGGCTGTTGTGTTGAGAATGGGCTGCTGGAAGACAAGGGCAGAAGAATGTTTAGGAGGTCCTGACCTTTACCCGGGCAAGGGAGGGTGAAGGCAGGAGTCCATTTGGTAGCACACACACGCATAAAGACACGCTTTTGCAACAAAGGGAATTTGTGCTCATGTATTCTGTTCTATTACTGCACTTCTCACTCAGCAATATGTCCTCTGCATCTTTCCATATCAATAAATATGGAGCTATATCATAATTTTAACGTGTTTGTATTAGTCTCTTGCATGGTTGTACCATAATTTATCTAGCCAGTCTTGAATTAAACACTTTGGCAGTTCCACGTTTTTCACTGTGATAAACAATTCTGTAATGAACATTCTTGAACATCCATCCCTGAGTACCCACTGGTCCAAGTATTTCTCTGAGATAGAGTCCTAGACATAGAATCACTGGGTCAAAGTCTATCAATAGATGAGGGGTTTTCATTCACGTTGGCAAATAACCTGGAAGAAAAAGTGTCCTAAGGACATCCCACCAGCTATGTGCCTGTCTCCTCATTCACCTGCCCAGTTTTAGGTATTATCACCATTTTTATTCTCTACTAATTCCATAGATTAAAATTTGGTATTTTTTGTTGTTGTTATTGCCATTTCATGGCTTTGCCCATATATTATTTTAGCTACTGAACTTTTAAAATTAATTATTAAGAGCACTTAGCATATTAAAGACATATTGTCATAGATGTTGCAAACTTTTAAGGATTTTCCATATAATCCTTCTATTTTTTGTTTAAGAAATTATGAAACATTACATGCATATAAAGTATATACTTATGAGAAGTATAAAATGTAATGAAACAAACTCCTGTGTACCTATCACCCATCTTGAGGAGTGGAACATTTGCGATACCACAGTTGTATCTCCTTTCTCCCCCAGCTGAGCTAATCACTCTCCTGAATTTGATGATGATGATTCCCTGGCTGTTCTTTAGTTTTAGCTGACTCTTACGTCTTCCTGAGCAACATGGTTTTAGTTTTACAAGGTTTTGCACTTGACGTAAATAAGAACACATGGCACATGTTCGTTCATGATCTGCATGTTTCAAACAATGTTATGTGTGTGAGCGTCCTCCTTTTCGAAGCCTGTAGTTCACCTCCTTTCATGGTGATCGAGTGATCAGGCTCGGTTTTTATACCCTTGACTTACACATTCTCTTGCTGCTGTGCATGTGGGCTTTTTCTGGTGCTGCCGTGAGCCTTGTTGCCCATCCCTCCCAGTGCAACTGTGCAAAAGTTTCTCTAGAAGTGAGATTTCTGAGTCCCAAAAAATGCATATCTTTTTTTTTTTTTTTTTAGATGTTGGGCGTAGGAGTTTGTTAATTTATTTTTGCTGTGTTGGGTGTTCGTTTCTGTGTGAGGGCTTTCTCTAGTTGTGGCAAGCGGGGGCCACTCTTCATCACAGTGTGCGGGCTTCTCACTATCGCGGCCTCTCGTTGTGGAGCACAGGCTCCAGATGCGCAGGCTCAGTAGTTGTGGCTCACGGGCCCAGTTGCTCCGTGGCATGTGGGATCTTCCCGGACCAGGGCTCGAACCCATGTCCCCTGCATTGGCAGTCAGATTCTCAACCACTGCGCCACCAGGGAAGCCCCAGGAATGCATATCTTAATATCTACTAGCTCATGATAAATTATTTTCCAAAGTAATTTTTACCAATTTATATTTTAATAAGAATATGTGGGACTTCTGATTTGTCCACATTTTTGCCAAGACATGTTATTGTCACACTCCGTTTTTTCTAAGTTTCCTGTACATGAAAGAGTAGTAGACAAGGAACGTTTTTTGATTTAAAGAAAAAAAAAAAAGGACAAGCTCTTAGAAGAGGTAGCTAAATGAAAAATTATGGATTTGTAAAATATTTGTTTGTTGTTTTAGTGTTCCTAGAATACTAAGAAGGTAAACTAACACTTTTATTTAGGTGGGAATGATCAGAACTTTCGTTAGAAATTGAGGTAATTTTAAGGCCAGAAAAAACAGACTATTTTGGGGGCAATCTGCAGGAAGAGATAGTTACACTGTTAGAAAGTTGAATGCTTTCCTCTTTGGTGGTTGTGGATAAAATCGGTGTTAGAATGCACTATTAAAAAGGGAAAAGGAATTCCTGAACTAATTTCTTCTGGACCAACATTTTAAAACATTCATTTGCTTTGATACATAAAGGAAGTAAGTAGGTCAGTAGTTAAATGTATTACCTCGTGTTCTCGCAAGTGCTTGCTGATAAATATCTATGAAAAGAAACTGTGCAAGTTGTACGTACCATCTAGATTTAGTTTAGATTCTTTATATGTAGATTTCCTTGATAATACAGTTTTACTTTGCAATTGTGACAGGTTCATGAAAAGTGAAAGTTGCTCGGAGTGTTCTTCTAAAGCATTTCGGAACAAATGCTCACCTTTCTGTTTTTGTTTTTTCCTGGCTATAACCCCCCTGCATGTTGGCATGCCAAACATCTGGCCCACATATGCAGGGACCCAGTTGTGCCTGTACTGCACATCTCAGCTGGGAAGTACAGAGCCTGCTGCCAAAATGCATAAGCTAATTAGGCATGAACTAACGCAATCGGTTCTTGTTTCTGAAAATGTAAAGTGCCACTCTCAATCTATTGTGTTTTTTTCCGAGGTCTAAAGCATCACAAATTAGTTTGGGAAGCCAGAGATTTCCCTGGCAGAGGTTGGCTGCACAGATGCTCCTGGGTTCATGACCACCATATGCAGGCCTTTCTGAGCATCCCTCAGGGCCTTATGTTTGGAACACTGTGGTGGTGTAGGAGGACCATGGGAATTCCAGAGAGGATCCATGGGTTCTAGATGCCTACAAACAAGTTGTGTGACTTTGAACAATGTACTTCCCTTTCTGGGCTGCTGTTTTCTCATTTGCAAAGTGAAGGGGTTGGAAATTTTCACTACCTATGTATTCTTTTAGCATCTTCTGTATGTCAGGAGCCAAATAAAAGTAATTGTAATGATAAAAAGCATGATATGCACTCCTTAGAAAGTGCACAGTTTGGAGAAGAGGGACAAAGAAAAATGAGACAATTTCAACGTGGCGAGACAAGCAGAGGTGTGAATACAGCAGAGTAAAATCACCCCTAGCCCAGTTCAGAAGAAGATGGGAGATGCTTCTTCGGCAGGTAACATGCTACAAAGCCACGGAGGATGAAGGGAGAGTCACTGGGAGGACAAGGGTGGGAGAAGAATGTTACCTGACAGGAGAAGTATGTGCTAAAGCAAGGAAGTATGAGGAAAAAAAAGCGCCACGTGCATGGTGCTCTTAAAACACAGCTCCAAATTCTTTGACACTCTTCCCATGGACAGGTGGGAGTCTGTGTCCCCTCCTTTGAATCTGGGCAGGCTTGTAAGCATAGTGGAAGTGATGCTATGTGAGGCTAAGCATGAAAGATCAGGCAGCTTCTATCTTGTTTACTAGGACATTTTATCTTAGTCACTGGAACTTGGAGCCTTGAGTGGCCATGTAAGAAATACAGCTATCCCAGGGCCTCCATACTGTGAGGAAGCCCAAGCTAGCCGCATGGGGAGGCCATGGATAGGTGCTCTGTTTGGAAGTCTCAGCTGAGCCCAGCCTTTGGATCATGACTCCCCAGCACCAGATGTGCCTTTGCATAATTCTAACCTCAAATGATTCACATATTGTCTACGGAGGGCTCTGATATTGTGAAGCAGAGACAGACCATCCCTGCTGTGCTCTATGAATTCCTGACCCTTAGGATCCACGAGAATCACGCAACAGTGGTTGTTTTACAGCATTACACTTTGGGGTGGTTTGCCGTGCAGCAATAAAGGATGGGAACAGGTCCCTTTTAGCTCTAAAATTTGGATATTCTGTAAAACCCAAATATATCCTCCTGTTCTTCCAAAAGAAAGCTCTGGCTCCATGAACTTTTGGTTTGAAGAAACGGTTGTAGGAACATCAAGACAGGCATTGAATTCTTCAGAGAAATTAGAATAAACAAACCCAAATTGGTTTAAATCATAAAAAGAATATGTTGATTCACTCAACTGGGAAGGTCAAGGTGTGAATCCAGCAGATCAGCCTCCAGGTGTTCAAGTGATGATTGGAATCTGATTCTCTCCAGTTCTGCCCTGTGCTTTGCTCTGTGTTGCTTTCATTTTCAGGCAGGCACTCCTCAGGTGGTGGTGAGATGGCTACAATTAGCATCTGCAGAAAGAGAGGGTCTCTTTCCCAGTCATTTCAGCACGTCTCTCAGGGCTGACTGATGTTCACTAGCCTTGACTGGACTCCACTCAGATTCCATACCTACCCTTTGATCCATGACTATGGCCATCGGAAAGCAGTACCCAAATTGGCCAGGCCTGGGCCACATTTCCACCTTTTGAGCCAGAAGACATTGTCTACGAATTCCTAACAGTGGAAGAAACAAGATTCCCACTCCTTGTTTTATCAGAAGGAGAAATAGATGCTTACCAAGTAAAAAAAATCAGGTATCTTAGGCAGAAAGTTCTTGTTCTATTCATAGCCACCCATTTGGCATAACCTGAAACTACTCAAGCGTCATAGAACTATCCCTTGTCTGGGTTTTGTTAACACCAAAGCAATAAAATAGTTATATCTCTGATACAGGTTGTAGAAAAGTATTTCCCAGGCTTATAGAGCTTCAGTGATCCCTAATACCAATCCATTCCTTTCGTCATTCTTTGTTTTTTGTTGTTGTTAATAAACATTTCTGAATTTTAATATGGGTTCTCTTATGCATGCTTTTATGCAGTACTAAAAATTGAAATAGTGTATCTTAGTTTCCTTCAGATACTAGTCTATTGTTAAAAATCAGAAGATATTTAGTTTCAAGGATCTTATTCTAATCATTATGTTTTACTCAAATGGTACAATAGAAAGCCCCAGCTCTATATACGCATTCCTTTTACACATGTTCTTTTGCTTCAAGTTCTTCATGTTGGATCTCACTGTCAACTTCAGGATTCCAAAACACATATGCATGAGAGCTAGGACTTTTTCTTTAGGCCAATCAATAAAATGGAACAAAAAGAGAACCGAAGTCAGCAAGGCATTCAAGAGATACCTTATACATTATGGATAAAAGGTGAAGCAAAAACACAGAGATCTAAGGAGGGAAAAAGACAACTTGCATGATAGAAACTGTATGGTGAGGTTTAGAAAAACAAACAACAACAGAAAAACCCGTGTCTCCCCTCCTAGCATGCTCCATGCCCCATGGTGAACCTAAACTAACTAGCAGGAAAGATTCTGGCCCTGGAATTGAATCTAATATATGTGACCTATGCTTGTTTGATCCCTTGGCATAATTCAGGGATCTTTCTCAATGCGGGGACCCCAGGATTCCACCCACAGAAGTGACAACATTGATAATACCACCAGTATCAGCATCTGTTGATCTGTTATAACTACCATCACTTTCTTACATGAAGAAGAACCTCCTGTTCTCGCTAAAGATGATAAGGTTGATTGAGATAAAAGTCCCTCAGTCTTAGAAAGCACTCAATCATTCCCTTCCCCTGGATCTGACCTGTTCTTGCCATCATCTCTAGGAAGGCAACATACCCTCCCTCTCTTGTCATGTTGGATTCACCATGATTTGGGTAGAGAAGAAGGGTAGGGTCAGAAGTTGCTGTAAAGTTGCTCAGACTCCATATTAGACATTCTGGGAGAGAGAGAAGGGAGCCTACTATGCCTCTGGGAGATTTTCCTTCATCTGGCACCTGGGAAGACTCAGAAGGCCAAATTGATTTCTGGGATGGGTTCAGGGATATCTGGGCACAGCCTTAAGTTCCTCCTGGATCCCTAGGGCAGGCCATGAAGGTGAAGTTCAAGTTTCTGCAATTGCCAGACAATGGCCAGGATCAGAGAACAGCCCAGTCTGGCCAGAGGAGCCCAGACCCCAACATGGGGTCAGTAGTGAGAGGCAATAAACCAGCTCCTTCCTTGTGTGTATATCATGTATTTGTACCTGTGCCTTCACGGCAGTATGATTTTATCTGGAAATGTGTTTTTCAAGCTATGAACTATTTTCTAAGGATCCAGGTGTTCCTAACGGATGTCTGTTCCACCCGGTTTCCATCTCAGTCACAGGGATGGACATGGAGCTTCATTTTATATTCAGGTCTGTCACCTCTGTAGTAACAAGCTGCTGGATGAACTGGAATCCACATGACCCAGCATAATTAGTCTACAGCAGAATTCCATTACCATGGCTTTAATTGCAGGCCAGAATGTGAGTGATGGTGAGCATTTCCTGGGGGGACGGGGAGAAAAAAAGAAAAGAAGCTTAACTTATACCCCTGCTCGCTTAATTTTACTGGCCTCCTTTCTGTTTCTCCAATCTACCAAGCTCTTTCCTACCCCAGGGCCTTTGCTGACACTGTTCCCTTCACCTGGAACACTCCCTCCACCAACAACTTGGGGGAGTCATGTTATCCATCAAACATTAGTTCAAGGTTTCGCTTCCTCTAGTCTCTCTATTGGCACAAACCCCCCACCCCATCCTATTTATTCTCTCACATCTCTGTTTACTTCCTTCATAACATATGACATAGCAAGTGTAACTATATCTTTAGTTTTTTCACTTACTCTCTGCTCGTTCCCCAGCTCCTGTGAGAAAGTCTGACCCGTGAGAGTAGGTGTGTTCCCTCTCTGGTTCACCACTGTGTCTACCTCCTGTACCTGGCACAGCACCTGGTGCCTGGTGTGGGCTCAATTAATCTGCATTCAGTGCATGAATACATGAGAAAAGGGCCAAGGCAAGGATCCCAGAGAAAAGCGCCTGGCGAGTGCTGCTGGCTTGGTTGGGTTGCAAATCTCGTGGCATTGCTGAGTGCCCCCATGAGCTACCAGCCACCTCTCTGGTGGGTGCAGTTAAGGCCCTTTGTGTGCAGACTGGGACCCGTGAGCACAGGGGACGATGGGCCTCTCACCATCAAAAATGCCTCCTAGCCATGCAGGAAGGGAACCGATGTTCATTCAGTCCTACCATGCACCCAGTCCTGTGCGGGCAATGAATACTCACCTAGCTTAATCCTCACAAACATCCAGTGAGGGTCCATATCCCTGACCCCACTGTCAGGTGATGACACAGAAGCTTGTGGAAGCTAGATGTCCTGGTCGGAACTCACAGGCGGCATGTGAATGGCTCAGGATCGGCCCCCACTTCTTCTGCTGCTGAAGCCCCTTGACTACAACACAGGGTGTCTCCACAGGGCCCTAAGGCTTCCTCATGAACTCAGGAAGCTTGTAAACTTTGTCATCTGTTACCCACCTGTCTTCACTTCTATGCTTCCTCTTCCCCATTGTTGGTCCCAGAGTTTTCATTGTTCTCTAGCTGGCTGGCCTTAGGCAAGTTACTTAACCTCTCTGAGCTTGAGTTTGCTAACCAATGAAATGGGGATGATAATAGTATTACATGTTACATATGGCTATTGGAGGGATTAAAATGGTCAGACAAACCCTTGGATACATACCTAATGGGGATTAGCTATAATAATTATTATTATATTATTAGTTAGGATAAGTAATGTTAGTTGCTTCAGCAGCTACTCCTCAGCATCTCAAGGGCTTAATCCTCATATGACAATCCAGTGTGGGCCAGCGGAGGAGCTCAGTCCCTTGTGACACTCAGGGCTCCAGGCTCCTTCCGTTGTCCAGCTCCATCATCTTCTGCAGAATCCACCACTGAATTGTTTGCATCAGCAGGCAGTAGAGAGAAGAAAGGGTAGTGGATTGTGCAAGAGGTTTCACAGGCTGGCCTAGAAGTAGCGGACACCTGGGCTTCCGACCTAGCGCAACCTGATTACCTAGGGCAGGGATGTGTATGTAGTCTAGCTGTATGCCCGGAGACCGTGGATTTTAGCACTAAGGTTTCCTGCTACATTATTACAATTATAAGAGTTATTTCCAAGCCCCTTATCCCATTTTTGCAATCCACCTGGGTATTTCTTCCCTAAAACGTACCCCACCTCTCCTAAGTTCCCTACCTGACCATTGACACTTACGTGCCATTGTCTGAGATCCATAAGGAATCATGTATTTAATTCTGCCAGGGTCCTCTTTGTTTAGAACTTCAGAACCATGATCACAGAGGAATGTTCCCCACATTAGAAAAGAGCTTTTTTTTTTAAGTCATTAGTTCTGAGTGATTGGCTAGTAATGGGTTAATGTATAATGTATAATTGTCCACAGCACTATTTGCATTTTGAAATAAGACTCACAGAAAAAAAAAAAAAAAAAGAGCTATTTGGGCTTTTGGCAAGGGGTAACCTTGTCCCTTCAGGTAAAGGTCAAGTGGAGACCTGGATGACAGTCTGTTCTTTCTTCCCTCCTTTCCAGATGTAACAGACACTGCTGGGTAGGGAAGGCCACCTCCCTGCCTCCACGTGCCGGGGCTTTCTACTGCCCACACGGCAGCCTCTTTTATTGCCCCCTCTCCTGTCTCCTGAGAGAGCGCTCTTCCGCATACAAACTAGGACATGGGCATCCTTAACAGTGCTCTTCCTTTCATTTCACGGAGCCCTCCCTGACCAGATAGATAAGATGCAGATGTGTGAGCTCCTACAGCCATTACCCCTGACAGAACAGTCAACAAATATTTCACGAGTGGTTTCTTCAAGCGAGGGAATCATTCCGTTTCTGTAATAGAGGGGGAAAAGCACGTACTTTTGGTTTAGGCTATTTTGTTTTGGGAGATTATAAAATGTTTTAAGTGGCAAGTTGCTCAGAAAAAATTTCCTACCTAAAAAACAAAAAACCCGTTCTCCTATCTGATCTGCCTTTATGCATTTTTCTAAGCTCCTGGTTTTCTAATTAGGAGGAAAGAAGAGGAAGTTTTATTCCCGTGCCCATTATAGCATGTGACCATGTTTCAATTATATTTTTCTTTTGGCTGAGTAAGGATAACAAATGGATCTTTATCAAATAATTTGAGAGCCTTTATTATATCCAGGAACTTGTGCTAATAAGATGAGCTTGGAATCTCATCTGTGTTTGAAGTTCACACTGACATCTGCAGGAAGTCAGAGAGGCCCAGCTCCAGCGTTTATGACCTGCATCTCCACATTACTCTCCACGTTGTTCCACAGATGTCAAAGAGGTGTGAAAACATTCCTTGTTGGCAACTCAAGCCCATACTCCTAATGGTCCATTGAACCAAAGAGCAATAACAATCACAATACAGGTTCGGAAATCAGTGAATAAGCTGCAAGTGGTCAAAATGTAGTCCCTTAAATGGCCCTTACAGTATATTGCCTTTTCCCCCCAGAACTGGGACAGATAGCTCTCTGATGGTCAAGCACTGGGTGAAATAGTAGGGGACTTGTTCCATGAGCTTTTATGTCTTGGTTTTACATATGTGCGTGCATATGGCCGACCGTAGTCCTCCCAGCAAGATGGAGACTCACAGAAACTGAGATCCATAAGGAGTCATGTATTTAATTCTGCCATCTCCCACTGAGCATATGCACATTGAGTGGGATGGTGGACAGAATTACCTGTACCAATCAGATAGATCTATCCATCTATCGATCTATGTCATATTTACATTGCTGACGTCACCCCAAGTAAGTGATAGACTGTGTGACTTTGACAATGTTCATTCATTGAGTACTTACAATGTGCCTGACACTGGGCTAATCTTTTACAAGTGCAATATCATTTTATCTTTTCAAGAACCTAATGAGTTAGGTAGTTTTATAGACAGGGTAGCCTTATTGAATCACTGAAAAATCGAATCATTTGCTCAAGTAAATAGTGAGCAAAATAATTTGAACCAAGATTTGGTTGCCTCCAAAGTGCATGCCACTGTGCTACACCACCTGTGAGTCATCACTGATAACCTCACACTAGGCAAGAAAATGGTTGGGATTGAGCTAAACCCAGAAGAGAAGCTTGGTTTTTCATTTCTGGTATAAATTAGAGTCTCCCTGCTCCAGCCTCTCTCTCATCCTTAGGTGTCTGCATGCAACAAGTTCTCAATAAAATGCTCATTACTCTTTAGATTCAGTTTCTAGAGTTTCTCTTTCCCTAGTATCAAAACCTCTTGGTTCTCTTCAGTATCCTCCTATGCCTGCAACTCAGGAAGGGTAGGGTTGCCAACCCTCCATCTACTAGTTGATCTGAGTTGCAAAGATTTTTGCAACACATGTAATCACAACTTACCTTGGTGTTTCTTGTACCCTCAAAGATGAGACAAATGGCTTTGCCCACAGTTAACATTTACTATACATATTGAAATCAGAAAATAGATACCCTGTCTCACCCCTACCAACTTTTTGCATAATGAAATAATGGTCTTATCCTGAAATTGAAAGGAGGGAGGGAGGGAAGAAGGAAGGAAGAAAAAAGGGAGGGAGGGAGGGAAGGTAGGAAGGAGGGAAAGAGAGGGAGATAGGGGAGGCAGAGAACAAGGGGAAAGGAGCATGTTGCCTACCTGCCCCCAAGAGCTCCATTCGGCTCACACTAGAATAAAATATCAGAGGAAGTTGCATTGGCCATTAAGTCACATCTCATCAGAGCAGATCCTTCTTGGCCATGTGCTTGGGCAACTCTTTCAACTCTCCTGAACCTTGGCTTTATCATCTGTAAAGTGGTGAAAATAATGGCATGCATCCCAAAGAATTTTGGAATAATGTTTAATGGATATGGCACAGAGTGGGTCCCCCACCCCACAAATTTAGTTTCTTTCCCCAAGAAGGGCTGAAGTCTTTCCTACTTGTGAATTCTTCATTCAATTGCAAGATTTATAAAGACACAGACATCCCTTCTATTTCTTTAGCAACTTTTCCTGTCCCCATCCCTGCCCCAAATGGTACAATTGGAGTCCTTGCTATATTCCCCCAACATGACAATCAGCATGTCTGACTGACTAATTCTTTGTTCGAAGGCCATGTCAATGTTTAATTACCCTTTTGACCAGAGAGTTCATCCTTATCTCTTAGGCCCCTTCTGCTATAATTTATTTTATTTTTGCTTGTTCAGCCCTGAATGTAGTATGTCTTTATTTTTCAAAGCAGCATTGAAATGAAGGGGGAAGGGTAAGAAAGGAAAAATTAGGCAATTTTAATGGAAGCCTAGATGTTTCTATGAAGTGTCAGAGGCAGAGAAGATAAAAAGAGAAGAAAGGGAAGGAGAGAAAGAGACCCTCATGGCAATATCTCACAATGAACCATCCACAGTTTTAAAATTGTATTTTACATTATTACTTCTTTTTTTCTTTTTTTAAGACAGAGGTCAAATGTAATTTTGGGAGAGGGACTTCTTTTGCCATTAGCTTAATTGAGAATCTTTATCAGGGAGAGCCAAATGTGTTGGTGAGTTGAGCTGCTTGGCTTTGGAATATTAAATTCATTTCTCATTTCTCAATTCATTTCTTGCATTTCATGGCAGCTTGGGGTGGGGGGTTGTTATCAGACCAGGTTAAGTCCAAGCTCTGCCACTTATTGGCTGTGAAGCCTCATGCAGGTTGCTTTTGATTTTGGGATCTCACCTGAAATACAGCTGTTTATGACCTCACAGAAATATGTAAGGGCTATATGATTTAATAGAAGTGAGAGAACCCAACATTGCTGACTTCATGGTAAATGTTCAGTAAATATTTATTGCACAATTGGTTCAAGATGGTAGAGTAGAAGGATATGCCCTCACTCCCTCTTGTGAGGGCACTGGAATCACAACTAACTGCTGAACAATCATCAACAGGAAGACACTGGAACTCACCAAAAAAGATACCCCACATCCAAAGACAAAGGAGAGGCTGCAATGAGACAGTAGGAGGGGCACAATCACAATAAAATCAAATCCCGTAACTGCTGAGTGGGTGACTCACAAACTGGAGAACACTTACACCACAGAAGTCCACCCACTGGGGCGAAGGTTCTGAGCCCCATTCCAGGCTTCCCAAACTGGAGTTCCGGCAACAGGAGGAGGAATTCCCAGAGAATCAGACTTTGAAGGCTAGTGAGATTTGATTGCAGTACTTTGACAGGCCTGGGGGAAACAGAGACTCCACTCTTAGAGGACACACACAAAGTAGTGTGTGCATCAGGACCCAGGGGAAGGAGCAGTGACCCCACAGGAGACTGAACCAGACCTACCTGCTAGTGTTGGAGGGTCTCCTGCAGCGGCAGGGGGTGGCTGTGGCTCACTGCGGGGGACAAAGACACTAGCAGCAGACGTTCTGGGAAGTACTCCTTGGCATGAGCCCTCCCAGAGAGCCCCACCAAAGAGCCCATAGCCTCCAGTGCTGGGTTGCCTCAGGCCAAACAACCAGCAGGGAGGAAACTCAGCCCCACCCATCAGCAAACAAGTGGATTAAAGTTTTACTGAGCTCTGCCCACTGGAGCAACACTCAGCTCTACCCACCACCAGTCCCTCCCATCAGGAAGCTTGCACAAGCCTCTTAGATAGCCTCATCCACCACAGAGCAGACCACAGAAGCAAGAAGAACTACAGTCCTGCATGCAACCTGTGGAAAGAAAACCACATTCACAGAACGATAGACAAAATGAAAAGGCAGAGAACTGGGTACCAGATGAAGGGACAAGATAAAACCCCAGAAAAACAACAAAATGAAGTAGAGATAGGCAACCTTCCAAAAAGAGAATTCAGAAGCATGATAGTGAAGATGATCCAGGACCTCAGAAAAAGAATGGAGGCAAAGATCAAGAAGATGCAATACATGTTTAACAGAGACCTAGAAGAATTAAAGAACAAACAAACAGAGATGAACAATAAAATAACTGAAATGAAAAATACACAAGAAGGAATCAGTAGCAGAATAACTGAGGTAGAACGAATAAGTGACCTGGAAGACAGAATGGTGGAATTCACTGCCATGGAACAGAATAAAGAAAAAGAATGAAAAGAAATGAAGACAGCCTAAGAGACCTCTGCGACAACATTAAATGCACAAACATTTGCATTATAGGGATCTCAGCAGGAGAAGAAAGAGAGAAAAGACCCAAGAAAATATTTGAAGAGGTTATAGTCGAAAACTTCCCTAACATGGGAAAGGAAATAGCCACCCAAGTCCAGGAAGTGAAAAGAGTCTCAGGCAAGATAAACCCAAGGAGAAACACACTGAGACACATAGTAATCAAACTGACAGAAATTAAAGACAAAGAAAAATTATTAAAATCAACAAGGGTAAAACGACAAATAACATACAAGGGAACTCCCATAAGGTTAACAGCTGATTTCTCAGCAGAAACTCTGCAAGCCAGAAGAATGTGGCATGATATATTTAAAGTGATGAAAGGGAAGAACCTACAACCAAGATTACTCTGCCTGGCAAGGATCACATTCAAATTTGATGGAGAAATCAAAAACAGACAAGCAAAACCTAAGAGAATTCAGCACACCAAACCAGCTCTACAATAAATGCCACAGGAACTTCTCTAAGTGGGAAACACAAGAGAAGAAAAGGACCTACAAAAACAAACCCAAAACAATTAAGAAAATGGTATTAGGAACATACATATCAATACTTACCTTAAATGTAAATGGATTAAATGCTCCCACCAAAAGACATAGACTGGGTGAACGGATACAAAAACAAGACCTGTATGTCTGCTGTCTACAAGAGACCCACTTCAGACCTAGGGACACATACAGACTGAAGGGGCAGGGTTGGAAAAAGATATTCCATGCAAATGAGAATCAAATAAATCTGGAGTAACAATACTCATATCAGACAAAACAGACTTTAAAATAATGTTACAAGAGACAAGGAAGGACACTACATAATGATCAAGGGACCAATCTAAGAAGAAGATATAACAATTATAAATATATATGCACCCAACATAGGAGCACCTCAATACATAAGGCAAACACTAACAGCTATAAAAGAGGAAATCGACAGTAACACAATAATAGTGGGGGACTTTAACACCTCACTTACACCAATGGACAGGTAATCCAAACAGAAAATAAGGAAACAAAAGCTTTAAATGAAACAATAGACCAGATAGATTTAATTGATATTTATAGGACATTCCATCCGAAAACAGCAGATTACACTTTCTTTTCAAGTGTGCATGGAACAGTCTCCAGGATAGATCACATCTTGGGTCACAAATCAAGCCTCAGTGAATTTAAGAAAATTGAAATCATATCAAGCATCTTTTCCAACCGCAATGCTATGAGATTAGAAATAAATTACAGGAAAAAACATAACAAACACATGGAGGCTAAACAATACATTACCAAATAACCAAGAGATCACTGAAGAAATCAAAGAGGAAACCAAAAAATACCTAGAGACAAGTGACAGTGAAACCACAATGATCCAGAACCTATGTGATGCAGCAAAAGCAGTTCTAAGAGGGAAGTTTACAGCAATACAATCCTACCACAAGAAACAAGAATATCTCAAATAAACAATCTAACGTTACATCTAAAGGAACTAGAGAAAGAAGAACAAACAAAACCCAAAGTTAGCAGAAGGAAAGAAATCATAAAGGTCAGAGCAGAAATAAATGAAATAGAAGCAAAGAAAACAGTAGCAAAGATCAATAAAACTAAAAGCTGGTTCTTTGAGAAGATAAACAAAATTGATAAACCATTATCCAGACTCATTAAGAAAAAGAGGGAGAGGACTCAAACCAATAAAACTAGAAGTGAAAAAGGAGCAGTTACAATGGACACCACAGAAATACAAAGCATGCTAAGAGACTACTACAAGCAACTCTATGCCAATGAAATGGACAAACTGGAAGAAATGGATAAATTCTTAGAAAGGTATAACCTTCCAAGCCTGAACCAGGAAGAAATAGAAAATATGAACAGACCAATCACAAGTAAAGAAATTGAAAATGTGATTAAAAATCTTCCAAGAAACAAATGTCTAGGACCAGATGGCTTCACAGGTGAATTATCAAACATTTAGAGAAGAGCTAACACCCATCCTTCTCAAACTCTTCCAAAAAATTGCAGAGGAAGAAACACACCCAAACTCATTCTATGAGGCCACCATCACCCTGATACCAAAACCAGACAAAGATAATACAAAAAACGAAAATTACAGACCAAAATCTCTGATCAATATAGATGCAAAAATCCTCAACAAAATACTAGCAAACAGAATCCAACAACACATTAAAAGGATCATACACCATGATCAAGTGGGATTTATCCCAGGGAGGCAAGGATTCTTCAATATATGCAAATAAATCAATGTGATACACCATATTAACAAATTGAAGAATAAAAACCATATGATCATCTCAATAGATGCAGAAAAAGCTTTTGACAAAATTCAACACCTATTTATGATAAAAACTATCTAGAAAGTGAGCATAGAGGGAACCTATCTCAACATAATAAAGGCCATATATGACAAATCCACAGCAATCATCATTCTCAATGGTGAAAAACTGAAAGCATTTCCTCTAAGATCAGGAACAAGACAAGGATGTCCACTCTTGCCACTCTTATTCAACATACTTCTGGAAGTCCTAGCCACAGCAATCAGAGAAGAAAAAGCAATAAAAGGAATACAAATTGGAAAAGAAGACCTAAAACTGTCACTGTTTGCAGATGACAAGATATTATACATAGAGAATCCTAAAGATGCCACCAGAAAACTACTAGAGCTAATCAATAAATTTGGTAAAGTAGCAGGATACAAAATTAATGCACAGACATCTCTTGCATTCCTATACACTAATGATGAAAAATCTGAAAGAGAAATTAAGGAAACAATCCCATTCACCATTGCAAAAAAAGAATACAATACCTAGGAATAAACCTACCTAAGGAGATAAAAGACCTATATTCAGAAAACTTTAAGACACTGATGAAAGAAATCAAAGATGACACAAACAGATGGAGAGATATACCATGTTCTTGGATTGGAAGAATCAACATTGTGAAAATGAATATACTACACAAAGCAATCTACAGATTCAATGCAATCCCTATCAAATTACCAATGGCGTTTTTTTATAGAACTAGAACAAAAAATCTTAAAATTTGTATGGAGACACAAAAGACCCTGAATAGCCAAAGCAATCTTGAGGGAAGAAAACAGAGCTGGAAGAATCAGGCTCCCTGATTCACACTATACTACAAAGCTACAGTAATCAAGACAATATGGTACTGGCAGAAAAACAGAAATATAGATCAATGGAACAGGATAGAAAGCCCAGAAATAAACCCACACACCTATGGTCAACTAATCTGTGACAAAGGAGGCAAGGATATAGCATGGAGAAAAGACAGTCTCTTCAGTAAGTGGTGCTGGGAAAACTGGACAGCTATATGCAAAAGAATGAAATTAGAACACTCCCTAACAGCAAACACAAAATAAACTCAAAATGGATTAAAGACCTAAACGTAAGACAGGACACTATAAAACTCTTAGATAAAATCATAGGAAGAACACTTTTTGACATAAACCACAGCAAGATCTTTTTTGACCCACCTCCTAGAGTAACGGAAATAAAAACAAAAATAAACAAATGGGACCTAATGAAACTTAAAAGCTTTTGCAAAGCAAAGGAAACTACAAACAAGACGGCCCCCAGAATGGGAGAAAGTATTTGCATACAAATCAATGGACAAAGGATTAATCTCCGAAATATATAAACAGCTCATGCAGCTCAATACTAAAAAAAACAAAGAACCCAATCCAAAAATGGGCAGAAGACCTAAATAGACATTTCTCCAAAGAAGACATACAGATGCTGAAGAAGCACCTGAAAAGCTGCTCAACATCACTAATTATTAGAGAAATGCAAATCAAAACTACAATGAGGTATCACCTCACACCAGTTAGAATGGGCATCATTAGAAAATCTACAAACAACAAATGCTGGAGAGGGTGTGGAGAAAAGAGAACCCTGTTGCACTTTTGGTGGGAATGTAAATTGATACAGCCACTATGGAGAACAGTATGGAGGTCCCTTAAATACTAAAGATAGAATTACCATATGACCCAGCAATCCCACTACTGGGCATATACCCAGAGAAAACTATAATTCAGAAAGACACGTGCACTCCAATGTTCATTGCAGCACTATTTACGATAGCCAGATCATGGAAGCAACCTAAATGTCCATCGAATGGATAAAGAAGAAGTGGTACATATATACAATGGAATATTACTCAGCCATAAAAAGGAACAAAATTGGGTCATTTGTAGAGATGTGGATGGAACTAGAGACTGTCCTACAGAGTGAAGTAAGTCAGAACACGAAAAACAAATATCGTATATTAACACATATATGTGGAACCTAGAAAAATGGTACAGATGAACCGGTTTGCAAGGCAGAAATAGAGACACAGATGTAGAGAACAAACGTATGGACATCAAGGGGCGAAAGCGGGGCGTCGGGTGGGTGGGATGAATTGGGAGATTGGGATTGATATATATACACTAATATGTATAAAATAGATAACTAATAAGAACCTGCTGTATAAAAAATAAAATTCAAAATAAACAAACAAAAATATTTATTGCATTTGAGTTTAGATTTTGATAACACAAGTCAGAGTGTCTTCAAATGTGGGAGGCAGCGAGAGTCAATAACGGGGATGGAGGGAGACTCCAAGGTCTTGGGTTATTGACAAATCACATGAGCCACAGAGCATGAGCCACAAAAGCTTGGAGGGTCCTGGGAGGGCTTGTGCAGCTCTGGACAGGACAGTTTGTTCCAGATGCACACAGCTGTGAGCCTCTGAGGGCCAGGGCTCCAGGCTTTCTCTAGGAGGCATACTGTGCTCTCTCTTTCCCTAAGAGGGACTGACGGAGACCAGAACAGGCTCTCACTGTGCAGAGCTGGGACAGCGGCCACGACACAGAAAAAGGCACATGACATCCCCAGGCGCCCCGGACACCAGTACCAAGACCTCCTTTTTAACCGTCCAACCCTTTGTGGTGTGCCTTTCCCTTTTAGGCTTAGGAACATTCCGGCTCCACCTCCCTGGGGTGTCCTGGGAAGACCCTCATCCATGACATTAACCTGGCTCTGGTTCAGCAACCATCTGGAATTGGCACATTCATTGTGCTCATCTGGGGTTTAGCAGCCTTCGCAAATGAGATGTTAGAAACTCCTCACATTCAACAGACATGACTCCCTTGAGTGATCCCTCCTCTCAGATCAAGAAATCGCAGAGGTGCAAAAGGAATATTCAAGGCTAGGCAGACAGCCACTTCTAAGCTTTGAGAAGGCTTTGGAAGAACTGGAAGGTCCTCTCTGAGCTCCAAAAATTCTCAGTGACTTAATCCCACTCTATTCTGTGACAATGACTTTGGGTGACCTCGAGGCTTTTGACTGGTTCTAGGAAATGCGAAAGCTGCTGAGACGTTGTTCACTCTCCCCTTGAACGCACAAATGCGCTGTGACCGAATTGTGAGGTTTTACAGAGGCACAAAGCAAGGGGATGTTTCTTTTGAAAAGGGAATAAGCTGCTGACTCTTTTTTCCTTCTAGTTTCTTTTTTATTTTATAGATCTTTGTTGGAGTATAATTGCTTCGCAATACTGTGTTAGTTTCTGTTGCACAACAAAGCGAATCAGCTATATTCATATACATGTCCCCATATCCCCTCCCTCTTGAGCCTCCCTCCCATCCTCCCTATCCCACCCCTCTAGGTCATCGCAAATCACCGAGCGATCTCCCGGTGCTATGCTGCTGCTTCCCACCAGCCAACTATTTTACATTCCGTAGTGTATATATGTCGATGCTACTCTCACTTTGCCCCAGCTTCGCCCTCCCACCCCATGTCCTCAAGTCCATTTTCTATGTCTACCTCTTTATTCCTGCCCTACAACCAGGTTCATCAGTACCATTTTTTTTTTTAAGATTCCATATATATAAACATTGTGGTACATGTCTCTTTTTGAATTATGGTTTTCTCAGGGTATATGCCCAGTAGTGGGATTGCTGGGTCATATGGTAGTTCTAGTTTTAGTTTTTTAAGGAACCTCCATACTGTTTTCCATAGTAGTTGCATCAATTTATATTCCCACCAACAGTGCGGGAGGTTTCCCTTTTCACTACACCCTTTCCAGCATTTATTGTTTCTAGATATTTAGGTTGTGGAGCATGGGCTCTAGGCGTGCGGGCTTCTGTAGTTGTGGCTCACGGGCTGTAGAGGGCAGGCTCAGGAGTCATGACACATGGGCTTAGTCGCTCTGCAGCATGTGGGATCTTCCCCGACCAGGGCTCGAACCCATGTCCCCTGCATTGGCAGGTGGATTCTTAACCACTGCACCACCAGGGAAGTCCCTCCTTCTATTTTCTAAGTCGGCTGTTATCACTGTTTTTGATTTCTCTACCCCTGAAGTCAGTCATTCTATTATCTTGGCAAAAGTTTCAGGACATCTCCTCCTTCTTTGCTTCCCCTATTTCTTTATTCATTCAACAAATGCTTGTTAATGTCCTGGGATGTGCCAGACACTCTTCCTAGACACTGAGGATACAGGAGTGAACAAAGAAGACAAATATTCTGACCCTGGTGGAACTGATATTCTAGTGTAGGAGTTAGTCAAGAAACAAGAGAAACAAGTCGAATTCTGACACCATGTCGAGAAACAAGTTGAATTCTGACACAACGTCAGGTGGGGTAAGTGCACAGAGAACATGAAGAGTTATAAGGGAGAAAGGACGGTCTGGACATTTGTAAAGAGATTTGAGGAGGTAAGAGAGCCTCCCATGGAGCACGCCAGGCAGCTAGAACAGCAAGTGCAAAGGCCCTGAGACGGGAGCATTCAGGTGTGTTTAAGCATCAGCTGGATGGCCAGTTTGACTAGAGCAGAGCAAGGCATGGGGGAACAAGGGGGGAGAGGTCGTCAGCAAGGCTAGGGGGAGACAGATCATTCAGGGGCCATGGCAAAGGGTATGGATTGACCTTGACTGGAGTGGGGGTCAGTGGAGGGTTTTGAGCCAAGAAGGGACATGATATGACTTACGTGTTAAAACGCTCCCTCTTGCTGCTGTTTCGAGAATCTGTCCCAGAGTGGTGAGAATGGAAGCAGGAGACCAGTTAGGAAGCTCCTGCAATATTGGGGTGGGGGAGGAGGGTGGGGAGAGAGTATGAGTGGGAAATATTTGGAAATCAGAACTATACTATGGAGGTAAAACAGACAGGATTTGAGGGATGCAGGGGGCATGTAGAGTCATGTCCAAGTCTCCAGCTGGTTGGAGATAGGATCCCCCCTGAAGAAGGCCTCCCCTGGGAATAGCTCAGCTCTCGAGCTGGCAGGTGGGAGGCTGCTGGGCCATGCACATCATAGGTCGTCTTGTACAGCAGTTAACTACTTGCCAGGCACCGTTTATGCTCTATGTAAATAGTAACTAATTTAATTCTCATCGCACACTTGTGAGATGGGTACTGCTATCCCCCCATTTTACAGATGATGAGGCTAAGGCTGGAGGAGGTTAAGCCATGGGTCACAGGTCACATAGCTGCTAAAGGGAGGCATTGGAATTCAAATCGGGCAGACCTCCTCCAGGGTGCATGCTCCTACCCAGCAATGATACTGTCTTTGTGCTGGCATGATGATGACGTCCGTAATACTACATGCTCCTTACATGTGAACACACACATTTAGTGTGCTGTTTGTTACATGTATGATATTATCTAACTTTTTTTGAAAGTTAATAAACTTTATTTTTTAGAGCAGTTTTTAGGTTCATAGCAAAATTGAGCAGGAAGGACAGAGATTTCCCCTATGCCCTCTGTACCCATCCATACCGCCCCATCCACAAATTCCTCCACTATTGACATCATCCGCTACAGTGGGTGTATTTACTGCAGTTGATGAACCTACAATGACACATTGTTATCACCCAAAGTCCGTTGTTAACGTTAGAGTTCACTCTTGGTGTTGCACATTCTGTGGGTTTTGATGAACGTATAATGATATATATCCACCGTTGTAATATCATACAGAACAGTTTCAGTGCCCTAAAGATCCTTTATGCTCTGCCTGTTCATCTCTGCCCCCACCCCAACCCATGGAGACCACTGATCCTTTTACTGTCTCCATAGTTTTTCCTTTTTCATAATGTCATATACTTGGAGCCATATAGCCTTTTTTTTTTTTTTTTTTTTGCGGTACGTGGGCCTCTCACTGTTGTGGCCTCTCCCATTGCGGAGCACAGGCTCCGGACGCGCAGGCTCAGCGGCCATGGCTCACGGGCCCAGCCGCTCTGCGGCATGTGGGATCTTCTCGGACCGGGGCACGAACCCACGTCCCCTGCCTCGGCAGGCGGACTCTCAACCACTGCGCCACCAGGGAAGCCCCATACAGCCTTTTCATATGGGCTTCTTTCACTTAGAAATATGCGTTTAAATGTCCTCCACGTCTTTTCATGATGTGATAGCTCATTTCTTTTTAGTGCTGAATAATATTCCATTGTCTGGATGTACTACAGTTTATCCGTTCACCTACTGAAGGACATCTTGGTTGCTTCTAAATTTTGGCAATTATGAATAAAGGTGCTGTAAATATCAGTGTGTAGGTTTTTGCATAGACATAAGTTTTCAACTCATTTAAGTAAATACCAAGGAGCATGATTACTGGATTACATGGTAAGAGTATGTTTAGTTTCATAAGAAGCTCCCATGCTGTCTTCCAGAGTAGCTGTACCATTATGCCTTCCCACAGCAATGAATGAGAGTTCCTGTTGCTCTGCATCCTCGCCAGCATTGTTCTTCTCCTTCAATATTGAATTGTTGTTCTGGGTCTTTTAATCTTCATATAAACTTTAGAATTGGTTTGTTGATGTCCACAAAATGCTGGGACTTTGATTGGAATTGTGTTGAATCTATAGATTATTATCTAATTTTAATAATGCACCTTGGGAAGGAGGAAAGTAAGACTATTTTCAAGAAGTTGTTGGACTTGGGTGAGACCGTCCAATGGACAAGTTCTAAACCGTTTGTCTTCGTCCATTCAGGCTGCTCTAACGAAATTACCATAGACGACGTGGCTTAAACCACAAATATGTATTTCTCACGTTTCTGGATGCTGGGAAGTCCAAGATCAAGGTGCCTGCAGATTTTAGCGTTTGGGGAGGACCTGCCTACTGGTTCATAGATGGCTGTCTTTTTGCTATGTCTTCACCTCACAGAAAGTACAAGAAAGCTCTCCTGGGTCTCTTTTTCAAGAGCACTAATCCCATTCACGAAGGCCCTGCCCTCGTGACCTAATCACCTAACACAGGCCCCACTGCCAGATACCATCACATTGGGGATTAGGAATTTGGGGGAAGCACAAATATTTTGTCTATAGCAGTGTTTAAGAGGGTAGGGTGGGGAGCTGGGCTTTCTGGGTTCCAGTCCTGGCTCCATCACTTACTACTGTGTGACCTTGGACAGGGGACCTCAAATTCTGAGACTCAGTTTCTATAGCTGTAAATTAGTGTTACACTGTACCCACCCTCCCCCCCTCAAATTCAAGTCCAAATTCCAATACCTCAGAGTGTGACCTAATTTGGAAATAGGGTTCTTGCAAATGTAATTAAAGTTAAGATGAGATCATAATAGAGGAGGGTGGACCCCTAATCCAGTATGACTGATGTCCTTATCAAATGGGGAAATTTGGACACACACACAGAACACCATGTGAAGATGAAAGCTGAGACTGGGGTCATGTGTGTACAACCCAAGGAATGCTGAGGATTGCCAGCAAGCCGTCGCATGTTAGGGGAGAGGCCTGGAACAGGTCTTTCCCTCATGACCCTTGGAAGGAACCAATCATGCAACACCTCAATCTTGAACTTCTAACCTCCAGACTGTGATACAATATGTGTGTGTTGTTTAAGTCCCCCCAGCTTATGATACTTCATTGCAGCAGCCCTGGCAAACAAATACAAATGGAGGTAACAGAATGTGTACTTCGGGGGGAAGTTTTAAGGTTCAGTTAGATAATGTATTTCAAAGTCCTGGCACGCAGTAAAAAGTCAGCAAATTTCAGATCTGATCATCACCATAGACTTATCATCATCGTTTTCATTGAAAATTCCCATTTCCTTGCCTAATATTCTCTCCACTATGTTTCAGTGCCCAGGCCTTGGATTAAGGTGAGCTGAGTCCTCAGGACAGAAGCCGGGCCGTTCCCAAAGGTGATCAAATTTGTTATCATAAGAGTCGTTTTCTCAGCTATTGATTCACCGCATGACCTTTTGTCAACTTGCTTCACCTCCCTTTGTGCTCATTCCCCACCCAGGAGACCCCTCCAGAAGGATGCCAGGAGGCTGAATAGCCATTTGTAAGCTAACTTTGGTATTCTGGGGTGGAAGGTGTGTGTGTCACCGTGAGACCTAACTCCTTCCTTCCTATATCACTGTCCAAGGCCAATCCTTCTCCTCTTCAAAAGGTCACTGTCTTGGCTTAAGCGTGCCGTGTGATTTGAGTTGCGATTTAAAACAAAATGTTCTAGAAATCCTACCTCGTGCTGCACAGCCATCTCCCTCTTTGCTTGAGAAGTTCTGGAGTTTGATAGGAAAAGTCGCAAAGGCTCTGACTCAACTCCTGCAGCTGAACTGCAGGGAGGTAATTGCAGACTCACTTTACCCAGATGCCAGGGTCCCCAGTGGTGATGAGCAGATGACTGCTGTCCATGTGATGCTTTTAGGGCACATGTGGAGAAGCACTAAGATTTTACTAGTCATGCATTTAGCTGACATACAACAGAAACATGTATGACCAGCGTATCAAACCAATAGTGCAAACTTTTGGAATTAAATTTGTATAAAAAAGAAAAAGGAGTTACTTACTGAAAATGTTAAGCAAATCACGCAAATCGTACACAGTTAGGGCAAAAACCACTGTTGTGGTTCTTAAGTGACAAAAATTTGGTAAAACATATGAGGCACTAGACAATCCGTGTGGGCACTTAGAACCCAGAGGTACGGCTTTGATTTTGCGGCTTTCAAAACTTATACTTTTGGGGCTTCCCTGGTGGCGCAGTGGTTGAGAGTCCGCCTGCCGATGCAGGGGACGCGGGTTCGTGCCCCGGTCTGGGAGGATCCCACATGCTGAGGAGCAGCTGGACCCGTGAGCCACGGCCGCTGAGCCTACGCTTCCGGAGCCTGTGCTCCGCAATGGGAGAGGCAACAACAGTGAGAGGCCCGCGTACCGCAAAAAAAAAAAAAGTTGTACTTTCTACACATTGCTGGCGATTGTAGCCCCTTTACTCTGCTTGCCTTGCTCACTAAATTCAGAACTAGAGCGTTGTTTGAACATTTTATTTTGTTCTCATTTTATGCTGTGGAATTCAGATGGGTTGCCTGCCTTGGACACTGTCCAATGTCATCTAATCCTGGAAGGACCCCCATGATAAAAACCACTTTAAATTTCTGTTCAAAAACCTTGTTAATCCTTCTCTCCAAATTTACTGTTTGAAACTGTTCTGTAGTGAGAAATACAGGCCTTTCTGAGAGCCACTCCTCAAGCTCTCATGTAAGGCTGTTTGTAGGAGCTGGAAATCACTCAGTCGTGGCCATGTGAAGCTATAATGAAACCTCCAGCAACACCAGGCCTGCAGCTGGAACTGAGATTAGCATTTGAGAGTTGGCTGTTTCATTCTTCTTTAAAATCAGAGGAGAGGGGGTCTCCCCTGGTGGCGCCGTGGTGGAGAGTCCGCCTGCCGATGCAGGGGACACGGGTTCGTGCCTCGATCCGGGAGGATCCCACATGCCGCGGAGCGGCTGGCCCCGTGAGCCATGGCTGCTGAGCCTGCGCGTCCGGAGCCTGTGCTCCGCAGCAGGAGAGGCCACAACAGTGAGAGGCCCGTGTACCGCAAAAAAAAAAAAAATCAGAGGAGAAATTTACCACTGTCTGTACAACCTCCATGTAATACTGTGTAACCCAGGCAATTCCCACTGTGCGGTCCATGAGTTCTATTTCTGACTGTGCAGTGTGCATGTGTGTGTGTGTGTGTATATCAGTTTACAACTCCACGAGCTGATTCAAACACCACTGATGACCATTTCTGACTTTTGCAATTTTATTCTGAGATTTTTTTTTAACGTCTTTATTGGAGTATAATTGCTTTACAACGGTGTGTTAGTTTCTGCTCTATAACAAAGTGAATCAGCTATACGTATACGTATATCCCCATATCTCCTCCCTCTTGCGTCTCCCTCCCACCCTTCCAATCCCACCCCTCTAAGTGATCACAAAGCACCGAGTTATTCTGAGATTTTAGGGCAAGCCCAAATTAAGTGTCCCTAGGCATTTTAAAAGTTCTTTGAAGATACTTGGAGCTTAACTTTCCTGCCCAGGGTTTCTTACCGTCTTTCTTTACCCCTCTAGGCCTATTTTATGTTGAGCAGAGACAATAAACTGATGTAATACAGGGAACAGCTAATTACAAAAATCAGGTCTTTTAACAACTCAGAAGAGGATCTGGGTTTAAATGAGGAAAACAAGCCAGGTTGTGTGTTCCTCATTTCTGGATGGCAAGCTGAAATGTCACAGGGTGTGCCCTCAGCTGTCAGCTTCTAATCTAATTAGACAGGATAATTGGGGAGGCTGAGCTTGTGGACGGCTGACAAACATTCGTCTCATTTCATTCATTCTAATATGATGCTGGCAACATGGAGCTTCTCGTGTAATCATGTCAGCCCTGGCTGGCCTCAGTCACAGAGAGAAGAAGGGCTTCTGAACTCAAAGGCAGAACTCTGGCTCAATCTAGAGATGGTTTGTGGGTGCAGAGATCTTTGCTGAAGAGGACTGGGAAAGTGTGTGTGTTGGGGAAGGGGGGTGTCAGTCAAACCCGTAAGTTCAAACTAAGAGAAAGGATGATTTTTGATTGGAGGAGGTAGAAAGCTAAACCGAATTGCTAAACTGTTGTTAAGGAATATCCCTTTTATGTCTTTTAAGGACTTGCAGTAAACAGAGCCTAAGCTGATGGAACATTGCCTAGGACACCTTTTTAGAGACCTGCTGGCAGCATGACTAAGAGGAATCCCTCACCATCTTTTCATTTCTTCATCCACAAGGCTGATATTCAAGCAAGACACAGTGTTTCAGCCTTCTGGCAATTCTGAGGGATAGACTATCAGTTCCTAGGCCATGCTGGCTACCAAATATTTTTAATAGCTATCCCCCCATTGTATTAATCTTCTATTGCTGCTATTACAAGCTACCACAAATATAGCAGCTTAAAATGATCCCCATGTATGATCTTATTAACGGATCTCAACACCCATTAAGGTTTCTTCTGCAAATCAGAAATCTGGGTACAGTGTGGCTCAGCTGGGTCCTCTGCTTTGGGGAGGCCAGAACTAAAGTGTGGCAGGACCACGTTCCTTTCTGGAACTTCTGGACACAAATCTGCACCCAATCCCATTCAGCTTGTTGGTCAAATTCAGTTCCTTGCAATGGGACTAAAGTCTCCATTTCCTTGCTGGCTGTCAGTGTGGGGGTGTGGGGGTGTCTTTGCTCCTAGAGGCTATGTGCACCCTTCTCATGCTTTCCATGCATCCTTCTTCCAGCAAGAGTGGGCCAAGTCCTTTTTCACACTGCACATCTCTCCAACTTCTTCTGCCTCAACCCTCTGCCTCCAGCTGAAGAAAGTTCTCTGCTTTTAAGGATTCTTGTAATTAGATTGAGACACTGCAGATAATTCAAGATAGTCTCCCTATTTTAAGGTCCATAACCTCATTTACATCTGCAAAGTCCCTTTTGCCATGTAACAGAACGTCTTCATAAGATCCAGGTGTTCAGGTGTGCACATCTTTGGGGAAGGAGAAACTGAGTGATTTCCACATGATTGTACGTGCATGAAAATACTTTATCTTCATATAACTTCTCCCCTAGATCTTATCTACATTAATAATTTTAATTTAGCAAATGCTTTCTTTTTTCAATTTAATTTTTAATTGAAGTCTAGTTGATTTACAATGTTGTGGCAATCTCTGCTGTACAGCAAAGTGACTGAGTTATACACACATAGAAACATTCTTTTTTTCATATTCTTTTCCATTATGCTTTATCACAGGATATTGAATATAGTTCCCTGTGCTATACAGTAGGACCTTGTTGTTTATCCAGCCTATATTTTCATAGATAGCTCTATGTTAAATTTTGGCCCAGGCAGTATCCCAGCTACCATTTATTACTCCAAATTAGTGGGGTCCAAAATAATGAAGTTCCACAAAGTAAAAAAAGGGGTCTCCTGTTACTGGGCTAAAGGTATCTGTCTGGCCTCCCTGTTAATGCCCAGTCTTGTAGGTTCAAAGATGCTAACACTTTGGGGCTCTGGGCATTGGTTTAATTAATCAAATATGATAGGTTGATTATAGAAAAATGGTTATTAAAAGATTATTATACCACCCATACTTCATGACAATCACAGTAGGTATGGTTATGGAATCACAAATTTGATGGTAAGGGGGTACCCAAGGCTGCTGGCTGCATGGTAAGATGTACAACAGAGATGAAAGTGGAAAAAGCACTGGCCTAGAGCAGGTACCTCTGGGTACACTCAAGGAACCACATTTGGCGTGGTCAGCAGGATGCTTCCTTGCAGCTCTGCTCAACCCAAGCTTAACCCCAACAGGTTGGAAAAGCAAATATTTCACTCCTACTCCCTGACAGAGGAACAGAAATCTAACCCTCAGTATGGAAGTTTTCTGCTTTTTCCCAAGTAATACATTTTTTTTTTTTTTTTTTTTTTTTTTTTTTTTTTTTGCTGTACGCGGGCCTCTCACTGTTGTGGCCTCTCCCATTGCGGAGCACAGGCTCCGGACGCTCAGGCTCAGCGGCCATGGCTCACGGGCCCAGCCGCTCCGCGGCATGTGGGATCTTCCCGGACCAGGGCACGAACCCGTGTCCCCTGCATCAGCAGGCGGACTCTCAACCACTGCGCCACTAGGGAAGCCCCCAAGTAATACATTTTTTACATGTCCCCACAGCCCCCTGTGACTCAGGAAGGAACAGATGCAGATAATGATTAAGTAATTCGTCAAAGATGACACCATGACAAAAATGGGACCAGGACTCGGGACTCTTGATTGTGGCCAGTGGAGGGATGCTCTCTAGTGGGGGTTACCAAGCAGGTGGTAATTGACATTTTTGCTTAATTTCCACTTTCATCTCTTAGTGAATCAATTAGAAACGTAACTAACCATATATGACTCTGCAAAGCAAACAACTGTCAGGTGTTTCTGTTTGGAGCTTACATGGAATGGACACTCCCTGGCGTGTTGTTTCTTTTAAATCAAAGATGACAACTTTGAATGCTGCCTCCACTTGATCTGAACAGCTTCCTTTTTCTAGTGCCCAATATTTGACACTGGATGGATGGATAGATGGATGGATGGGTGGGCGGATGGATGGATGGATGGATGGATGGATGGATGAGTGGATGGTCAGGTAGATGGATGGATGGACAGATGGATATAATGGATAATTATGACATGGTGTGCCTTTACCTATGTCTATTTGGGATGCTAAACTTAATCATGCAGCCGAAATGCAACCACATCAAAATTACTGGCATAGCCCTTGAACTATAAAAGAGATAGATTAAAAGAACAGCATTTTTAATCTAAGAAGAAATATTACCAAATAATATAGAAAATATATAATCATGATTAAAAGAACAAAAGAGGGGCTTCCCTGGTGGCGCAGTGGTTGACAGTCTGCCTGCCGATGCAGGGGACGCGGGTTCGTGCCCCGGTCGGGGAAGATCCTACATGCCGTGGAGTGGCTGGGCCTGTGAGCCATGGCCACTGAGCCTGCACAACTGGAGCCTGTGCTCCGCAACGGGAGAGGCCACAACAGTGAGAGGCCCGCGTACCACAAAAAAAAAAAAAAAAAAAAAAAAAAAAAAAAAAAAAGGAACAAAAGAAACTATATCCAGAGAAGTTACCATGGCAGAAAAAACATTTTTGTGTTCTTGGAACTATTTATCTTTTCTCATGGAATCAGAATCTTGAATTCCTACAGTGATAGACATTATGCATCAGATTAGTGCCAGAGGGTAATTAACAAACATTTTTCTCCACCTTCTATTCCATCACACATAAACATACATGCACACCCTTGATATGGTAAGGAGTGTGCTGTTTTATCATGCTCATGACATTTTGCTTTGTTTGTATCTATTTTTAATGTCAAGTAACCACTCTTTTGTAGTCTGGTGAAAGAGTAAAGAGAGGATGATTTTTAATGTGAAAGGATAGTTTTTAACACTGCTGGTTAAGAATTAGAACTCACTTCTCTGCCCTAGGTGTCTCTCTACAACACATTTCCTTTCCAATTGTAGATTACCCTTTCATAGCTCTCTTTCTGAGGGTCATCCCTGTTCAACTCATGTCTTCCTGATTCACAAAGATGCCAGTGGGCAAGTGAGAATATGGGCAAGGGAGGGGGGTGCTTAATCAGAAGCCATAAATTTTCAGGGGTCCTTCTCAAGAAGAACAATGGCCCCTGAGACAGTGCTACTTGATATCTACTCATGCATACCATCGGTCCAGCTCTTTGCAACGGTATTGCAGTTATTATTTCTGATCATCACAACCACCTTTTCAAGGAGAAGTTGCCATGCCCATTTTTTAGATGAGGAAATCAAGCCCAAAATCACAAGTAAGTTGGGAGCCAGCTCAAATGCTGCATCGTTGGTGAGGCCTTCTGATCCTTTAGGTTGGGTCACTTGCTTATTTCTTGGTGATGTCTCAACTGCCATACATCTCTCCATGAAAGCACTGGAATGATTGAATGACATCTGTTACTGTGTCTGAGTCATTCTTTGTATCAGTACACACAGGGACACTATGCTTGGCACATGTTAGGCTGTCGGTGCCTTTTTGCTGAATGAACGTAGGCGCCTTGTAAGGAACACATGTTTATACTTAAGGGATTTCTGCACCACTGAAGAGTTAAGGAGAAAAATTCCAAGGAAGGGAACATCTAAATCTCTTATCTTTTTATTTCCACATATCCAGCACATATTTTCCTCATCAGCTTTCTTAAAAATATTTCTGTCTTCTTACATATTTATATGCATTTTATTACCCACCAATATCCCCTCAGAGATAGTAGTATATTTTTAAAATAATCTATGTTAATTCTGTGACATAAAGAAAATGGAACTAAAAATTTTACTTTGACATTTCTTGCCTAGTTAGAGTTGGCTTAATTAACAAAGCTAGATGTGGTTGGTTGATTTTTAAAAAAAGATAGAGAGAGAGGCAGTATTTCTTATGACCAAGTCCTCAATTCACAATGGAGTTTTTAGTGGTCCCTCATCTATTCCCATCCAGGATATTCCTGAGCCAAAGCATGGGTGTCAATTCCCAGTGTGTCTGCATTGCAAGCCATTCACATTCTTCTCTCTATGCAGTAATCTTGTTGACCATTTTCTTTGCTGGGACCTGGGGTACAATGGCGAGCAAAAGAGATTTCAAACCTGCCCTCACAGAGCTTACTGTCTAGTAAAGGCAGGATATCACTTGTGGGCCCAGTAAAAATGAAAATATGGGGCCCCTTGTTCAAAAATAGAATTTCAAGATGGTGACCATAGAGCATTAAACCAAGGATTAGACGCTACTGAACATGGGGTCCTGTGTGACTACACAGGTTGCATAGCCACGCAGCTGGTCCTGGGTGGAGGAGACAGGTATTAACACATACACAAATCTATAAACACAGCTGTGATTAGTCCAAGTTCCATGAGAGACAAATTATAAGATTGTTTTTGAATTTTATTTTTTTAAACAGCAGGTTCTTATTAGTTACCTATTTTATACATATTAGTGTATATATATCAATCCCAATCTCCCAATTCATCCCACCCACCCGACCCCCCGCCTTTGCCCCTTGGTGTCCATACATTTGTTCTCTATATCTGTGTCTCTATTTCTGCCGTGCAAACCGGTTTATCTGTACCATTTTTCTAGGTTCCACATATTTGTGTTAATATACGATATTTGTTTTTTCTCTTTCTGACTTACTTCACTCTGTAGGACAGTCTCTAGTTCCATCCACATCTCTACAAATGACCCAATTTTGTTCCTTGTTATGGCTGAGTAATATTCCATTGTATATATATACCACTTCTTCTTTATCCATTCGTCTGTCAATGGGCATTTAGGTTGCTTCCATGATCTGCCTATCGTAAATAGTGCTGCAATGAACATTGGGGTGCATGTGTCTTTTTGAATTATGGTTTTCTCTGGGTATATGCCCATAGTGGGATTGCTGGGTCATATGGTAATTCTATCTTTAGTTTTTAAAGGAACCTCCATACTGTTCTCCATAGTGGCTGTTATCAATTTACATTCTCACCAACAGTGCAAGAGGGTTCCCTTTTCTCTACACTCTCTCCAGCATTTGTTGTTTGTAGATTTTCTCATGATGCCCATTCTGACTAGTGTGAGGTGATACCTCATTGTAGTTTTGATTTGCATTTCTCTAATAATTAGTGATGTTGAGCAGCTTTTCATGTGCTTCTTAGCCATCTGTATGGAGAAATATCTATTTAGGTCTTCTGCCCATTTTTGGATTGGGTTGTTTGTTTTTTTAATATTGAGCTGCATGAGCTGTTTATATATTTTGGAGATTAATCCTTTGTCTGTTGATTCATATGCAAATATTTTCTCCCATTCTGAGGGTTGTCCTGTCGTCTTGTTTGTAGTTTCCTTTGCTTTGCAAAAGCATTTAAGTCTCATTAGGTCCCATTTGTTTATTTTTGGTGTTATTTCCATTACTCTAGGAGGTGGGTCAAAAAAGATATTGCTGTGGTTTATGTCAAAAAGTATTCTTCCTATGTTTTTATCTGAGAGTTTTATACTGTCCAGTGTTACATTTAGGTCTTTAATCCATTTTGAGTTTATTTTTGTGTTTGGTGTTAGGGAGTGTTCTAATTTCATTCTTTTACATGTAGCTGTGCAGTTTTCCCAGCACCACTTATTGAAGAGACTGTCTTTTCTCCGTTGGATATCCTTGCCTCCTTTGTCATAGATTAGTTGACCATAGGTGCATGGGTTTATCTCTGGGCTTTCTATCCTGTTCCATTGATCTATATTTCTGTTTTTCTGCCAGTACCATATTGTCTTGGTAGCTTTGTAGTATAGTCTGAATTCAGGGAGCCTGACTCTTCCAGCTCTGTTTTTTTTCCCCTCGAGATTGCTTTGGCTATTCGGGGTCTTTTGTGTCTCCATACAAATTTTAAGGTTTTTTGTTCTAGTTCTATAAAAAATGCCATTGGTAATTTGATAGGGATTGCACTGAATCTGTAGATTGCTTTGTGTAGTATATTCATTTTCACAATGTTGATTCTTCCAATCTAAGAACATGGTATATCTCTCCATCTGTTTGTGTCATCTTTGATTTCTTTCATCAGTGTCTTATAGTTTTCTGAGTACAGGTTTTTTTACCTCCTTAGGTAGGTTTATTCCTAGGTATTTTATTCTTTTTTGCAATGGTGAATGGGATTGTTTCCTTAATTTCTCTTTCAGATTTTTCATCATTAGTGTATAGGAATGCAAGAGATGTCTGTGCATTAATTTTTATCCTGCTACTTTACCAAATTCATTGATTAGCTCTAGTAGTTTTCTGGTGGCATCTTTAGGATACTCTATGTATAGTATCTTGTCATCTGCAAACAGTGACAGCTTTACTTCTTCTTTTCCAATTTGTATTCCTTTTATTTCTTTTTCTTCTCTGATTGCCATGGCTAGGACTTCCAAAACTATGTTGAATAATAGTGGTGAGAGTGGCCTTCCTTGTCTTGTTCCTGATCTTAGAGGAAATGCTTTCAGTTTTTCACCATTGAGAATGATGATTGCTGTGGGTTTGTCATATATGGCCTTTATCATGTTGAGATAGCTTCCCTCTATGCCCACTTTATAGAGAGTTTTTATCATAAATGGGTGTTGAAATTTGTTGAAAGATTTTTCTGCATCTATTGAGATGATTATATGGTTTTTATTCTTCAATTTGTTATTATGGTGTATCACATTGGTTGAATCCTTGCATCCCTGGGATAAATCTCACTTGATCATAGTATATGAACCTTTTAATTGTTGTTGGATTCTGTTTGCTACTATTTTGTTGAGGATTTTTGCATCTATATTCATCAGTGATATTGGTCTGTAATTTTCTTTTTTTGTAGTATCTTTGTCTGGTTTTGGTATCAGGGTGATGGTGGCCTCATAGAATGAGTTTGGGAGTGTTCCTTCCTCTGCAATTTTTTGGAAGAGTTTTTGAAGGATGGGTGTTAGCTCTTCTCTAAATGTTTGATAGAATTCACCTGTGAAGCCAGGTCCTGGATGGAGGAGACAGATATTAACACATACACAAATCTATAAGCACAGCTGTGATTAGTCCAAATTCCACAAGAGACAAATTATAAGATGTTGAATCAACCCCCACCATGACTATATTGTGTTTGCACAGAGTAGATGCTCAAAAAATATTTAATTAACTGACAGCTTCAAGTGTTCTGGTATTACAGAAAGGATTTCCTTGAGCTGACATAGAGAACATGATGGATTATTATACTAATAATAGCTAAACATATTGACTGTGGTTGACAGCACAGTCAGTGCCAAGCACTGCATTAAGCCCCTCTTATGATTGTGTCATTGAATCACCACATGGTTCTATGTGTTAGGAATGATATCATCCTCATTTTTCAGATGAAGAAACAAGCTTTGAAAGGTTGGGGTACTTGCCCAAGGGTCACCCAGCTAATACATGTTGGGACCAGCCAGCCAACTACTATTTGCCTAACATCTAAGCCTGTGTTTTTAACCACCATGCTATATGTTTCTTCAAGGGCAAAAGCAAGTATTTAATATCTCTCCATCATGTCCCATCCTGCCCCACTTTTTGAGAGGTTCTCAAGCTTATTGTACTTCCAGTTAAATTGGGCCAACCAACATATATGGAACCTAGTCCTTGCTCTGTGCAAGGCCCTGAGAACTCTTCAGGTACCTGCAATCACGCTAGGCCAATGCAGCTGGTTCTATTGCATAATAAACACCCAGAGGTTGATGGCTAGGTCTGGTTTTTCATAGGAGGTTGCAAGAACTAAAGAAGTTAATATATGTAAAGAGATGTGCGTAGTGCTCTGTCCACAACGCTCTGTAAGAGCTAACTCTGGTATTAATGTTATTCTCATTGTGCCCAAGGTCCACTATAGTACCTAGTACGTAGTGAGCACTCATCTGCAAATGAATGGGTAGAAGTTAGGAAGCCAAAGGGATTATTGGATAATATGGTTTGAAAACCAGGGGACTTTTTGTGTGGGATGAAAAGAATGACAGTACAGTAGAAGAGCTGCCAGTATGTCGCAAAGGAGGAAGAAACTAAATAACACAGTGAGAGGAAACAGTTAACCAGGAGAGGCAGGATGGGGAGGGGTAGGAGAAAACCTTACACTTTCTTCTTACCTCTCTTTTTGAAGGGACACATTACCTGTGGGTGATTATTCCCCTCTCCTGTTGGCTTGCAACGTGAAGTTTAATAAGATAATGATATATATGTATATGTACGACTTTGAAACCAGAATTTGACCTGCTAGGTTAATAAACACTAGCAGTTACTGTAACTCACAAATTACAGGTCCCAATTTTCACAGCCAGGTTGCAGGCATTAATTAAAACTGGTGTTGCAAATCACAACACCAGTTTTTTGGAATGCCTGCAATGTTTAAATTATCAATGGTGTTGCTACCTTAATTTAAAAAAGCAACTTCCATCATGTTTCAAAGAGTACCCTAAGCTGGAATAAACCCATCTCTCACGCTCACAGAGTCATTAATGTGCTAGAGCAAATGAAAGATTTTAATGTCTTTCAGTATGTTTGAGTACAAATTACCAGACTCGCTACTGGGGCCAACTCTGCCCATTATAAAGTACAGAATAATTAAGGCGATGTTAGTATAAGTAAGTTTCTAGTTTGGCTGGCTTATCTTAACCTCTCTCTTTCTTTCTCTTCTCTCTTTCACAAACATGCATTTCTAATACTGGCAAAATTCCTCCAAAGGGGTGAAAATTGGTTCTTGGGAAGGGGGCCTTATGTGTTACGATTTCACGGCCCTCTAAAGGGCCACAATACATAAACAGACATACAGTGTATCTGTATTAACATTTTGTGGTGTGGGGTGGCAAATAAGGAAAAAATGTCTGAAAAGACTCCTTAGGGAGATGATAATGATTTAAAAAAGCTTGAGAAACTGCCCTGTTACGATGGCTTATGTAACACTTGATTTTGAACCATCCACCTCTTTTGTGATAAAGAATATATCTTTTTCAAATGTCATTGCAATGGACTGAATGTTTACATCCCCCCATAATTCACATATTGAAATCCTAAATCCCATAATGATGGTGTTAGGTGGTGGGGCCTTTGTGAGGTGCTTAGGTCATGAAGGTGGAGCCGTCATGGATGGGGTTAGTGCCCATATAAATGAGACCCCAGAGAGCTCTCATGCAGCCTCTCGGCCACATGAGGACACAGCGAGAGGCAGCCATCTGTGACCCAGAGGAGAGCCCTCATCATAACCCGACCATGCTGCTACCCTGATCTCACACTTACAGCCTCCAGCACAGTGAGAGAGAAATGTATGAGCTGAACAGTTTATGGTACTTTGTTACAGCAGCCCAAGCAGACTAAGACAGGCATTATACAGGGAAAACAGAGAAGTAGGTTTGGAAAAAACAAAACAGAAATAAAAGGGGTCCATTGTGGGTGTGAACTGGTGAACATCCTGCTAGAGAACTGGGAGAAAGTCAGGCTCAGAGGAGAGAATAAATGGCAACAAGAGCCTAGAATCGGATGACAACAATGGTGGAAATTTAGGGGTTGGGTCAGAGAAAGGAAGTGATGGAGGTGAGAGGAAATGCTGCGAAAACCTCAGAGAGCTGTGTTGTGGAGAATCATATGTGGTGACAACAGGGAAATCGAGGGATATAATGACCTCGGGGTAGGCAGTAGAGAGCAGAAGTTAATGAAATAACAGATAAGGTCATGGGGCTGACTGTCCCCCTCACATAAGGGCAGGAGGGACAGGGCATTTCCGTACAGGTACTTTAGGGAAGGTAGCTCAGGGGATGGGAAAGACATGGTTCTGAAATCTCTGTGGTTTCTCCAAAGTGTTAGTTAATACCTCTGATCAGATCAGCTTGAATCATGTGCTCAGTCCTGATCAATCATTTTGGAAAACCCAGGCCCAGTCAAACCATGTGGGGAGTGAATGGAGGAAGGGGATATCATCTCCAAGGAAGACTCAGATTCAGATGTGTTACTGCCAAAAGAACAGAGAATGGATATCGGGGTCGGGGTGGGGAAGGACAGCTGATGTTGACTACTGTGTCACATAGGGCTGCTTTCCAGTGCTGGCACCCTGGGCACCTCGGCAAAATACTGCATGTCTCTGAGCCTCACTTATACCCATCACGTTAACTGTGGGTGACAACAGAACCTCCTCTATAGGATTATGGTGAGGATTGAATGATACGATGAAGGTCGTGTGCCTGACACATAGTCAGTCCTTGGTAAATGTGAGCCTTTTTCCTTCCTACTGAGGAATTCTGTCCTACCACAGAAGGGTAGTTTGTGTTGATTAATGTGTGTCCACATTAAGCAATTGAATGAAGAGAATCAGTGATGAAATTTGTAATTCATTAACTGTGTGCTTTCAATGAGCTTATTAACTCATGAATTCTCCACAGGGTTACTTGTCTTCTCCTCTTTCAGTACCCCTCTTTTTTCTGGACCTTCTGGGGCACTAATATCAATATATTCCCATTTTCCTTTCAATACTTTGCTCTGATTTTGATATTTTTCCCCTGCCATCCTCACTTGAATAGTGCCTGGTAATGACACTGTTTGCCAAGAAATGGGGTACAGCCTACAAGGAGGAAAGTAAACCTCAAGATGCAGTGAGAGAGGATCTGCCATTGTATTGATTTGCAAAGACTGCTGTAACGAAATACCACAGATGAGGTGGCTTAAACAGCAGACATTCATTGTCTCAGTTCTGGTGGCTGGAAGTCCAAAATCAAGGTGCCAGTGGGATTTGTTTCTTTTGAGGTCCTCTCTCCTTGGCTTGTAGATGGCCATCTTCTCCATGTCCCCACATGGTCATCCCTCTGTGCATGTCTGTGTCCTAATCTCTTCTTATGAGGACACCAATCATATTGGATTAGGGCTCACCCTAATGCCCACATGACTTCTTTAAAGACCTTATCGCCAATACAGTCACATTCTGAGGTACTGGGGGCTAGGACTTCAGTGTATGAATTTGGGGCACACAATTCAGCCCATGACAGCCTCTTAAAAGCCGTGAGCCCACGAATAGGTCTCCAAACCACTCAGTTAGCAGATTAATGCTCTCTTGGATGCAGTGAACTGAAACCCACTCAAGCCAGTACAAGCAAAAGGAGAAGTTACTAATGACTTACAAAGTGTAATCCCCTGAGATAGGAACTGAAATCCAGCTATCCTCTCTCCATATCTCAGGACTGGCAATATGGCTCTCATCTCTGCTTTATTATTCATATTCATTCCTTCCTTCACTCTCTCTCTCTCTCTCTCTCTCTCTCTCTTTCTCTCTCTCTCTGCCTCCCTCCCTCCCTCCCTCCCTCTCCTCTTCTCATCTTGTTCTCTACTTATACGTGGTCCAACAAGGCAACTCGTCCCAAGATAGTATGATCTTTTATCACTAAACAGTTTTGGTCCCTAAGTTCTTATTTGAAATTCTCAAGAGAGAAAAAGCTGATTGGCCATTGGCCAGCCCTGATTGGTTGATCTTGAGTCAGGTGCTCATTGCTGGTCCAGTCAGCTATGTCTGAGTCATAAGGGAGTAGGACTGTGTAATACAGAACTGACTTCCTAGGCCAGTCCATTCAGCAAGTACTAAGGGAGGGGGTTCCCATGTAAGGGGATGGAGACGTGAACAGCTATCCCAAACTATGTCAACAATGTAAAATAAACCTCAGCATTCTCATTTGTAAAGTAGACATGATAATACATACTTCACAGAGTCATTCTATCAAGTAAATGAGATAATGAGTTGTAGAATTCTTTGGTGACCTGAAGCACCTAAGGTTTTTGCAGAGTTCAACAAGAGCTTACCAATTATATTGCTATGTCTCTGTATCAGTTAGCTCTCAGAACAAAATTGCTGTGTAACAAATCACCCCAAAATCCAGTGACATAAAACAACAATCATTGTTCTCATGGATCTGTGGTTTTCCTGATGTTGGCCAATGTAGGCTTGTCTCAGTTGAGAGTGGTTCTGCTTTAGATGTCTCTTACTTCCCTGGAACCAGTGGACTAGTCAGGATATATACTCCTCATAGTGATGGCAAAAGTTCAAGAATGCAAGTCAGGCATCTTAATGCCCAGGAATCTGTCTTTAGTTTTGTTTTTTTTATTTTTAACATCTTTTTTTTTTTTACATCTTTATTGGAGTATAATTGCTTTACAATGGTGTGTTAGTTTCTGCTTTATAAGAAAGTGAATCAGTTATACATATACATATGTTCCCATATCTCTTCCCTCTTGCGTCTCCCTCCCTCCCACCCTCCCTATCCTATCCCTCCAGGCAGTCACAAAGCACCGAGCTGATCTCCCTGTGCTATGCTGCTTTTTGTTTTTTTTCTCTTTAAATGTGATACCATCCTAGGACTGGGCCATCTGGATCATAGCTTTATAAATGTTACATGTGTAGCAAATCAATCACTTATACTTTCATGGTCAAATCTAAAAACTTATATTTTCATGGTCAAATCTAAAATATAGTCCGGGTTCCTTTTGAATTCATGTGAGTACATGATTTTTCACAGGGACTCCTTACTCCAAAAAGTGAGGCACATAAAACTCAACATCCTTGTGAGGATGATGTTACTTATTCAGTGATGTTTTTGTTGAATTCTTTATTTAAACTATAGAATCCAAAAAAAAATGTTAGAGCTCTGAGACTTGGGAAAGACCTAATATTTCTCTTTCATTTCTCAAGTGGGAAGACTGAAGCTTGGAGTGATAAAAAGACGTATCCAGGGCTTCAAAAGAATTTCCTAATGTACTTATTATTGGGCTGAATGAAACATGGATCAAACTAAATCTGGAAAGTTTAATGCTGCTGGGAAACTGGAGATTAATAAATCTGAGATTTTTTTTTGTTTTTGTCTTGGATCATACCCAACTTGGTTTAGCTTAGAGGTGCTATTCATTACTTCTTGGGCCCCATCTGGAAATCTGGAAAGTAAACAGAAAGGTAGGAGTCGGTAAGTGGAAGAGGAATCCAGAGAATATGCAGTTGAGTTGCCAAGTTGAGAAGATCATTTTCTACCTGCTCTGCAGCTTTTTCATCAGTCTCCTGGCTCTAAAACTCCTTATGAAATTAGTCTTAGTAGTAGACATGTACAAACCTCTACTCTCTGAATTGCTTATTTGAGCTTCTCTGCTGCTGGGGATTTGATAATTAACCATGATGAAATGGCTGGTAGGGAATCAGAGGTTAAGAAAATGTTAGACGATCATCTGGTTTTAAAAAATTATACAGCTTATATTCAAAGTTCAGCACAGAATTAAAGGCAAGAAAAATGCTAATAAATATACGGAAAGGCAAAAACACATCCTAATGTTCTCTGCCTCACAAAGCAGCCACGGAGAGCCTTCTTAAACTACAAGAAAAGATGTCAGACATCTTCCTTCCTTTGAGCCATTTCTACACTTATGTCCTCTCCTCCATCTTCTCTTGATCTTACCTTTCTGATAGCCAAGCTTATTGTTTTGAAAACAAGATCTTTCTCAAATTCTGAAAGCTGGCGAAAGAATTTTTATGATTCTCTCAGGCCTTGGTGAAAAATAATCTAAGTAAAAGGCATTTGGGTGAAAGTAACAGATTCAAAATATGCAAATTATGAAACACTCATTCTGTAGTCATATCAGAAGCCAGACTCCTACTGCTATCAAATGTGATTTTCCCATCTGGGAGGGCTGGAGGGTTGCTTTTCCTATTGATGTATTTCTTTCCAAGGTACCCTGTGCTAGGGCACACAAAGGCTGCAGCACCCCATATGAGTCTAGTGCCTTTGTTGTCTGCTTTTGAACATTAAAAAAAAACCAAGTTATGAGCTACAAACATCACCTCGGGGTTAATATTTTTGTAAATGAAAAATGTAATGAAATGGACATTTACACATCTCTAATTACTACAACTCTTTTAAGTAGAAGCACTTCGTTGTATGAAATAGGCAAGATAGCTCCCTTGCTGACATCAGCACAGTCTTAATGTTTTACATCTCTAGTCAACTGGCTTCTATTGTCGAGTATATTTCACCACACATTCCTCTTACACCCTGACTCCACCTTCACCTCAGATATACAAGTTTTTTAAATTATATTTGTTCTCATTTTAAGAGCTTACAGAGGCTGGCCAAGGATCTAATGAGTCCTGTTGTCCACTGTGATCTGGAAGAATGTTGGTCCTGATTCTATCTTCATTTATACATAAGCTTCATCCAAGGAACTGAATAAATGCAGATTCCAAGGCCCACCTGCACAAAATCTATGATAGGTTGGCTTGAGGCTTGGAGATCTGATTTATAGAACATGGCACAATTTTGATGCAAGTGATCAGTAGACAAGACTTTGTGAAACACTGGTGTGCTCACAGAGAGTGGGCCCTCAGCCACCCAAACTGGGTTTGAATTCTAGCTCCATCGTAGAATAACTGTGATGCTGTGAGTGCAAGTTACTATTCATTGTGTTCTTCAGTTTCCCCATCTGCAAAATAAGATGATAATGTATGCATTGCAGCACCGCCGTGAGGCTTGCGTGAGTCTTCCTGGTATCTAGATGGAGCTTAGTAAATGTACTTTTCAAAAAAATCTCTTCAGTAGTTCTTCAGTTTAGCTCAGTGGTCCATGACTCACTTTTTTTTTTTTTGGCCACATCCCACAGCGGGCAGGATCTTAGTTCCCCACTCAGGGATCGAACCTGTGCCCCCTACAGTGAAAGCACGGAGACCTAACCACTGGACCGCCAGGGAAGTCCCCATGACTCATTTCTTATTCAAGAATATGACTCAACAGAGAAAAATTAGCATAGAATGAAAGAGTTGTGTGGGACCAATATTTTTTCATGCATTGTTTTGTTTACATTTTAAACTGTTAACAGAGATTGTATTCACAAAAATGTGACTATAATTCTTATGACTATTTTAAAGAATAATTTTTAAAAGACCACCTGTGCCAAACAGCCAGGTGCTCACCACCCAGTTTAATAAATAGGACATGACCAATATCTTTAAAGTCTCCTCTTTGTTTTTTCCTGATCACGTCTTCCTCCCCCACCGGGAGAACCACTATCCAATATTTGGTGCATTTCTCTGGACCAGCAGTATCAGTATCTCCAGGAAATTTGCTAGAAATACAAATTCTCAGGCCCCATTCCCAGACTCACTGAGTTAGAAACTCTGGGGGAGAGACCGAGGAATGTGGGTTATGAAAACACCCCCAGGTGATTCTGATGCACACTGAAAACCACAGATTTGTAGTAGGTAAATTGTGTGTGTGTGCGTGTGTGACTAAACAGTGTCTTATTTAGTTTTACCTTATTTTGTGTCAATGAAATCATGCATTCTTTGCTACTTGATATTTTTCCCTACATGATGTTTTTTGAGGTCCATACATATTCATGAGTATTCATAACGTCATTCATTTTACAGCTATATAGTATCCATTATTGAATACATGGCAATTTATTTATATATTTTACAGCCAAAAGACATTTGGGTTTTTCCTAATGTTTTTCTATTTTTAGCAGTGCTACCATGAACGTTCCTGAAAATTTAACTGATGCACCTCTGCAAAAAAGAATGTATCTAGGGAAGTGCTTCTCAGATTTTTTTTTCATGTCATAGTGAACATGGGAAATGATAATCTTCATAAACAGGGGCAAACAGGCTTCTTGGGGCCTATAGTGGATTCTTAGGCTTGGTTCTCTGAACTCCTATTCAACCGTCCTTCAGTGTGGAGGGGTGGAAAATCTACATAAAGAAAACAAAACTCCCAGACTGGCTCGTGGCTGCATTTCAAGAGGCAAATGAGATTTTGCCAATTAGATGCATTCATACAAGTTGGGGAAGGCCTTAGAGGGTCCAAAGCCATCCTTGTTACTCCTGGCTGCTGCTGCTGCTACTGCAAGTTCCCTGTGACAGGCTCCCTGTGCCTTTCCTCACGTATTTGAGAGACAAGAAACAACAGCAGAGTAAATGCCAATCAAACCCACAGTGGAATACCACTTAGCACCTATGAGCTTGGCTCTTAGCAGATAGACCAGATGTCCCCAACCCCTAGGCCACAGACACTAGTACTGGTCCTGTTAGGAACTGGGCTGCACAGCAGGAAGTGAATGGTGGAAGAACGAGTGAAGCTTCATCTGTATTTACAGCCGCTCCCCATCGCTCACATTACCACCTGAGCTCCACCTCCTGTCACATTAGCAGCGGCATTAGATTCTCATAGGAGCATGAACCCTACTGTGAACTGCACATACAAGGGATCAAGGTTGTATGCTCCTTATGAGAATCTAATGCCTGATGATTTGAGGCAGAGCTGAGGTGCTGGGGAGCGGCTGCAAATACAGATTATCATTAGCAGAGAGGTTTGCCTGCACAGACCATAATAAATCCCTTGTTTGCAGACTCATATCAAAATCCTATCAGTGAGTGGCAAGTGACAGTTAAGCTGCATCTTACAGAGTAGACTGGACATAAGCAATAGACTTCGGGTGTCACTGTCTCCCATCACCCCTTGATGGGACCATCTAGTTGCAGGAAAACAAGCTCAGGGCTCCCACTGATTCTGCATTATGGTGAGTTGCATAATTATTTCATTATATATTACAATGTAATAATAATAGAAATGAAGTGCAGAATAAATGTAGTGTGCTTGAATCATCCCGAAACCATCCCCGCAACCCCGGTCCATGGAAAAGTTGTCTTCCACGAAACCAGTCCCTGGTGCCATAAGGGTGGGGCCACTGAGACAGAGGACAGCAAGTGTTGGCAAGGATGTGGAGAAATTGAAACCCTTGTACCTTACTGGCGTCCATGGAAAATGGTGCAGCATTTTGAAAATAGCCTGTCCGAAGGTTAAACATCGTTACCAGGTAACCCTAGGTACCTGGTACCCAAGAGAAATAGAGGCATGTGTCCACACAAAATCTTGTACATGAATGTTGATAGCATTATTCCTGCTAGCCACAAAGTGGAAACAACCCAAATGTCCACCAATTGAAGAATAAAAAAAAGTGGCATATTCATACAATGGATTACTATTCAGCCATAAAAAGGATTGGGGAACTGATACATGGATAAGGAACGAAGTACATACAACATGGATAAAACTTGAAAACAGTATGCTAAGTGGAAGAAGCCAGATACAGAAGACCACGTATGATGTGATTCCATGTATGTGAAATATCCAGAACAGGCAAGTCCATAGAGATAGGAAGTAATTCATTGGAGGGTTACTGGACTGAATGTCAATATTATGACATAGTGTGAGTGTGTTTCGTGTTTGGTAATTGCAATCATTGTTGCTTTTGTTGCAGTCATCCATTTACAATGCTTGGTGTCAGTTTATTTATCTCCTGTAAAAATAAAATACAGTGTGTGTGTGAAAAAAAAAAGAAAGTAATTCGTGGTTGCTGGGGTGGGAAGGGGGAGGAATGAATGGGAACTGACTGCTTCTTTTAGAGGAAATGGAAGTGTTCTGGAATTAGATAGTGGTCATGTTCTCACAAACTGTGACTACATTAAAAACCTCTACATTGTACATTTTGAAAGCGTGAATTTTATGGTATGTGAATTATATCTCATTAAAAAAAACAACAAACAGTGGAAAGGGCTCACTTCTGGATCTAGCTTCCTAATCCTGGGATAGAGGCTTCACAAGCCCCTATCTACCCTCCTGGGTGTAGCCAGCAGTTGCAGAGAGAGCAAAGATGAATGCCTGCAGCATAGCTGAGGGGCAGTTGGTCCCAAAGTGGCCCCATTCTATATATTCCTGGCTGTGTCATGGTGGCAAGAATGTTCCTTCCACCCCTCCAAAAATTTTATAAGCGCCTAATTCCAAATAGTAAATCACTCTCTATCTTAAATACATAGAATGGTCTCTGTTTGGGGCATTAAGCCCTGACTAATTTATGGCCCCAGGCAACCACCTAGAACTCCATCCACCGGCAAACCCCACCTGCCTCCCTGAGGGATAGCAGGGTTGCTGTCCTAAGGCACCTGTAACTAGTATTGTGAAGCCCTTTGATTTTGGCCGAGGTATGAAAATCTGAAATAATACCTTGTAGTTTTGGTGAGCATTTTATTGATTACTAATGAAGATAACATCTTTTAATAAGTTTATTATCCATTTTTGTTTCTTTTTCTATGAAATGCCTGTTCATGTGTTCTGCCCACTTTTAAAAATTAAGTTGTTTGTAATTATCATCTTGATCTTCAGGAGTTCTTTGCCCATTCGGGATAGTAACCCTTTGTCAGTTGTTATAAGTGGCAAATATCGTCACCTTTTTGGTGACTTGTCTTTTTATTCTTTTAAGTTTTGATGTAATTGAGTTTTGAGTCTTATTTAAGAAATCATTCCTTACCCCAAGATAATAAAGATATTATCCTATATTGTTTTCTAGAAGTTTTAAAATCCTACCTTTTGCTTTCAGTTGCTGGGCCATTTGAAACTGGTGTTTCTCTGTGGTGAGATAGGATGTAGTTTCATAGTTTCCCCTTAAGGATAACCAATCTTTCAAGCACCCCACTGATTTGTAATGTCACCTCCATCATATCCCAGGTTTCCATGTATGTGTTGGGCTGTTTCTGGGCTTCTACTCTGTTCCACTGTTCTGTCTTATATCTCTTGACGAATACCACATTTTGTTTTCTACTATAGCTTTATAATTCCTGATAGTGAGAGTAGGGCACATTCTCCTAAGTGGCTCCTTTTTTTTTTTTTAATGTCTTGACTATTGGGGGTATTTTGTTCTTCCATTTTGGGGGGTTTTCAATCAGCTTATCTAGTTCCAGGAAAATTCCTTTGGGATTCTTTTCTTGGAAGTGCATTAGATTTAGAATAATTTGCATCTTTATAATATTCAGTGTTTATATCCATGAGCAGGAGATGTCTCTTTACAAAGACATTTTTAATTTCTCTTTTATAATTTCCTACTCATAAGTCTTGCACATCTTTAGTTAGATTTATTCTTAGGTACTTAATATGTGCTAAGATAAATGCTATTTTTAAATTACATGTTCTATTGCTGGTGTATAGAATTCATTGCCTTTTTTATATCAGGAAACTTGCTAAATTCCCTTATTCATTCTACTAATTTGTCGATAATTTTTTGGATTTTCTATGTTGAAAATTATATGTGAAAAGTGATAATTTTATTATTCTAACAATTAGTTTTTTCTTGCTGTCATTTAAAAAAACTTTCTATGCTGCCTAGATCCTCTAGTATAATATTGAATAGAAGTTTTGACAGTAGGTATGTTCTTGTGCTGCTTCTGATTCTAAAGAGAAACTTTTAAAAATTCTGCCACTTAGTATAATGTCTGCTGTAAGTTTTTTGTACCTATTCTTTATTAAATTAAGGAAAGTCCCTCTCTTCCTAGTTTGCTAAAAGTTATATCATCATCATCATTATCTTCATGAATACCAACTATATTTTATGGATTTCTTTTTTGATATCTATTGAGATGATCAGGTGTTTTCTTCTCCTTTATTAATATGATGAATTACATTGTATTACTCTCCTGGAGCTGCCATAAAAAGTACCATGAACCAGGTGGCTTAAACAACAGAAATTTACTGTCTCAAAGTTCTGGAGGCTAGAAGTCTGAGATCAAGTAGTTGGTGGTGTCCGTTCCCTCTGAGGGCCGTGGGAGGGAATCTGTTTATGCCTGTTTCCTAACTTCTGGTAACCTCAGGCATTACTTGGCTTGTAGATGGTGTTCTCCCTGTTTCTTCACATCATCTTCTCTGTGCATATTGGTCTCTTTGTACAAATTTCCTGTTTTCATAAGGACACAGTCTTTTTGGATTAGGATCTACCTTAATGATCTCATCTTAACTTGCTCATCTGCAAAGACCCTATTTCCAAAAAAGCTCCCATTCACAGGTATTGGGGTTAGGATTTCAACATCTTTTGGAAAGACACAAGTCAACCCCTAATGTACATTTATGATTTCCTAATGTTGAACCAACCCTGAATTCCTTTATGATGTTATTTTTTTTAATACATACATTGTTGTGTTTAGTTTCCTAATATTTTGTTTAAATTTAATTTAGGATGTCTGTCTATATACTCATCAATGTGACTGGCCTCTAATTTTCCTTATTGAACTGTTTTTATCTGGCTTGGATATCAAAGTTATAGGAGTGTCACAAAGTAAGTTAAGAAGTAGTTCCTCTTTTTCTTTTTTCTATTTTAAAAATTTTAATGAAAAATTTCAAACATACAAGCGTAAAGGAAATAATATAAAGAACCCTCATGTACCCATTACTCAGCTTCAAAAATTAACAACATATGACCAGCTGTATTTTATCTGTCCCATACTCTCTCAGTTTGGGTTGCTATAACAGATTACCATAGATTGGTAACTTAAACAACAAACATTTATTTCCCACAGTTTTGCAGATTAGGAAGTCTAAGATCAAGATGCTGGCTGATTTGGTTTCTGGTTAGGACACTCTTCCTGCTTTGTAGAAGGCTGCCTTCTTGGTATATCCTAATGTGGTGGAGAGAGAGATCAACTCCCTTCTGTCTTTTTTTATAAGGGCACTAATCCCATTTATGAGGGCTCCACCCTCATGACCTAATGACTTCTTAAAGATCCCACCTCCAGCACCACATTGGGGATTAGGTTTCAGCATATGTATTTTGGGGGGATACAAACATTCAGTCCATAACACATCCTACTCTGAATTCTTTTAAGGCAAATCCCATACATCGTATCATTTCATCCAAACATCTATCAGTATCTATCTCTAAAAGGTAAGGCGTCTTTTTAAAAACACAGCCACAATGCCACTTATAACACCTAAATTTTTTTCAAAAATATGCCAAGTTAGAAAGAGCAGTATAATGGACTCCCATATGCACATTTCTCAGCTTTGATAATTATCAATTCATCATCAATTTTGTTTCATTTCAATTCATACTCATAACCCCCTCCAAATCATTCTGAAGCAACTCCCAGGCATTATATGATTCTAACTGTAAATTTGTAATATGTATGTTTAAATGATAAGAATTCTATTCTTAAAGAACACTGTAATACATTAGCACACCAAAAAATTGACAATAATTCCTTAACCTGATCAAAAATCTAATCAGTGCTCAAGTTTCCCATTATGTCTCAGAATTTTTTTAACTGTTGATGTATTTAAATCAAATGCAAGCAAAGTCCAGATGTTGCATTTAGTTGATCTGCTTCTTACAACTTTTTACATCCATGGTTTTCTTCTCTTTTTTTTTTTTTTTTTTATATTTCATTTTGGACCATTTATTTGTTGGAAGGAACTAAATCATTTGCCCTACATGTTTCCCACATTCTGGATACTTTTAAGTCCACACATGGCATCTGTTAACATTTTCTTCTCTCTCTTGTATTTTCTGCAAACCAGTGTGAGGTAAGCCCAGAGGCTTGATCAGCTTCAGTTTCTTTTTTTAGCAAGACTAATTCCTCGATGCTAATGGTGCTGCATATTGTGTCAATCAGGAGGCATAGAATGTCTGTTCTGTAAAACTATGAACCATCTCACTGATGTTTTTAGTGGCCATCTAATTTGTAATTATCATAGGTTTAAGGAGTTTCAAAAGATATAACTTCTGGCATATTATCAATATTGACGAAAAATGTCATATTACTCATTTAAATGTATCCAATGTAACCTAAATACTAAAGTAATTTAACACCCTCTCCTTTATCTTCCTGACAAGTCCCTGTATTGCCTGGCAGAGAGCAGACTGAATGTGAGCTCTTAGCAGGCCTCCTGAGAAAGGAGAAATGAGCAAGGGGCTTAATTAGGCATGCCCAGTCCTTCATCCCAAACTCAGCAATCAGAGAAGACACTGAATTAGTGATTGAGAGAGGCTAGGGGTGGTTCTAAACTACTGTTCCTTCCAAGGAAAATATAAACTCAAAGGAAAAGCGGTTCCTGCCCTCTCCAACCTCGTATTTACATCCCTTAGGCAGTTGCTCTCAAACAGAACTGGTCTCAGAATCCCAGGGAGGCATTTGTTAGAAATAGAGGTGTCTGGTGATTCTCATTCAGAGATTCATGGAGGGGCCTTGGAATCTGTTAGGCAGACATGTCTTGTGAGTTCACCACTGTCAGAGCTCTGGAGGGTTCTAGAAAACCAGCAATTATACAGGTGGTGCCTCATTCCAAAGACAGTAGCTCTGAGTATGAATGAATTATTCCCTTTATCATAAAACAAGATAGCGATGCTTATCCCCTGGAGTTGTTTGAGGATTAAGGCACATCCATTCACTTAATAAATATTTATGGAGTGTCTGCTGTGTGCAAGGCAGTGTCCTGGACCCTGGGATGGGCGGGGAAAAAGAAAGAGAAGGAAAAGTTGCCTCAGGAAGGGAGATGGGCCTTAAGCCAGTGGTAACAAGGATGTAGGATGAGGCTGAAGGACAGAGCAGGAGAATCTTTGCTGATCTAGAAGATATGGGGTGGGGAGTGGAATGCTGACCACCCTCTTCACTCCCTTTCTGCAGGCAAAGAGCTCACAAGTCTAGAAGGTAAATAACTGTTAGGTGTTGAATGTTATCTCCCCAAATCTCATATGTTGAAGTCCTAACCCCCAGGGCCCCAGAATATGACCTTATTTGGAAATACAGTGCAAATCATTGTAGATGGAATTAGTTAAGATGAGGTCATACTGGAGTAGAGTGGACCCCTACTCCAGTATGATTGATATCCTTATAAAAGGGAAAATTCAGACACAGAGACATGCACACATGTGAACGTGAAGGCAGAGATCAAGCCAAGGAATACCAAAGATTGCCAGGAAACCACCAGAAGCTAGGGGAGGGGCATGGAACAGATTCTCCCTCACAGCCCTCAGGAGGAACCATCCCTGCCAATATCTCGATCTTGGACTTCTAGCCTCCAGGACTATGAGATAATAAATTTCTGTTGTTTAAGCCACCCAGCTTGTGGTACCTAGTTAGAGCAGCCCTAGCAAACTCAGACAGCCACACGTACAGTACAGACGTTCATTTGGTAAAATGACAATAACCCACCTTTATTGAGTGAGGACCTGCATACATGCCAGGCATTTCTGTAAATGCATTACCTGCTTCATCTCACTTATGCCTCATGACAACACTAGGAGGTAGATACTATTATTATCCCCATTTTACAGAGGATGAAACTGAGGCATGGAGGTTAAGCCAGCTGCCTGAGGTCACATAGGCAGTAAGTAGTCAGGATTCAAACCCAGCACGCCTAGAGTCTCTCAAGCCCAAGCTCTAAGCTTCCACAATCCCTGTTTAACTCGAAGCACTGAGTGTTTGTGAAAAGGCTCTTGAAACCAATGTCACTGGATATTTCTGGAACAATTTCCAGCCGTTCTCAACTGGCACAGTGTCATGTCAAGAGGTGTCCTGTTTCGCTTGGCTGCTTTGATTCCGTTGGTCAAAACAAAAATCCAGGAGCCATACCACTTGGGTTTCCCTGAAAGAGCTGTGTGTGCCTCCACGTCTGCAAATTGCCCACCCCCGTTTCTCTACCGGGTTTGAAGGGTGAAGGTGGTTGAGATACACATGTATATTTCAGCAGCAGCAGCAGCTTCAGGGATTGCTGCTGCACATGTAAGCAAGTCTGCTGGAAGGCAAATTGCAGCCATCTGACTTTGAAGGAACTTTAGTGCCGCTGAGCAGGATGGGAATCCCAGGACTGCCATCACCTGACATGGCCCAGGACCCAAGGATTGTCCCTTTGTTACCGAATGTGGCCCCATGTGGCAGCGTGAGGCTGAGCCCCTTCACCTGCCTCCCCACCTCGAGCCCCACCAGGCAGTTTTCTCCCCCTGAACTGCACGCTTTTGTTGGGGGCTCTGCAGAACCTGATCCGGCCTGCACTTCCCTGAGCTATTGGATTTAGAATCTGGGATTTTATTTCAATGCAGCCCTCATCCAAAACCAGAAGTGGCTGAGTGTCTCCAAGCCCTGGGGTGGTTGGATGGGTGGTCAGGAAAGGCACTGCTGCTAAACAATGTCCTGGCCAGCAGCCCTGGCAGGCAGCAGGGAGCCACAGCCCATACAGCTTGTGGAAAGGATGGTGATCCGAGGCATGGGTGGAAGGCGGCAAGGAAAGGTGTGGGCCTTTTGGGGTCCCTTTGAGACGTACAGAGGCATAGTATGATGGCCAGGTCAAGGGTGCTAGAACAGACACACCTGCATTATCATACCGGCTCCCGTATCAACTCACTTTCCTATCTCTAAGTTCTACCACATGTGTTTGCTTCACATGGTAATCACACGAAGCCTCTGGCCCAGGACCTGGAACATTCTAGAAGTTTGATAGATGCACCTCTCTTTCCCCTTTTCTTTCTGGCATTTCCTCTATGACAGCAATATTTTAAGGGTGTTCTGGGGGTTCTATGTTATTTCAATTCAAGCAACATTTATTAAGTATCTTCCATAAGCAAAGCACAGAGCTTGGTGTGGGGGATAAAGCAGTGAACAACAGAGACCCTGATCCCCACCGTCACGTCACTCACTGGAGCCCTAGAGGTTCCAATGGGAAGCCGTAGCCAACTGGTCCAGTGAGCCCACATCCCACAAGGGTGACCTACTGTCCCAGTTTATCCAGGACTGAAGAAGTTCCTGGGACATGGGGATAAAATCAGGAAGGTCCTGGGCAAATTGCGAGAGGAATTGGTGGTCACCCTAGTTCCAACACCCCAGCTCCCCATTCCCACACATACAGTTTAGGTGATCCACTTGGATCAGCTTAATTGTTTTTCTCTCTTGTATATAGTGAATTTCCACGGAAGGTTTTGTCAGAAGAAATATTTTTGTTGCCTAAAAAAAAATTTTTTTTGACATCTTCACCTCCTTGCCCTATTCGATGAGCCATTTCTTTTGCAGACATTTTATTCATAGCGTGCACTCATGCACCAGACGTGATTCAACTGCTGGAAAGTACACACGTGCAGAGCTTCTCTCCACCTACAAAATGGGGTTATCAGTGCCGGCTTGAAATTCCCACCAAGGGAAAAGCTCACAACAATTTGAACTTGAAAATTACCCCTATAAATACAACTCAACCTGAAAGATGTGTCGTAGGACAGGAAGTCCCTTCAGCTTATCTATGTGCTTGAATGATTCCTTATTCCTTATTCCCTCCTATTGAATGAAACCTTACTTGTGAGATTACAGAAGCCACAGTCTACCTTTGCGCCTGAGTGTATTTAAGCCTCTTGCTCTGCAAGGGTATTACTAAGCATCTCTGTCATTCTAGGGATTCGGGCCAATGATCCTCGTTAAAGGATGCTCTAATTCCTTCCAAGACACTGATGCCCCTCTCGGCAAAAACATAGAGGCCCTGAGGCTCTCAGCATTCTTGCCTGCGTGGAGATGGTCTTTACCAAGGAAACAGAAGTTCAGCATGGTGTGTTCCTCCAGCTCCTGGGATTCTTTGCACTGCAGAAGTCAGGACAGCTTTGTACCAGACCCAAAATCTTTCCACCAGGTTTCTTTTCTGCCTTCTCCAGGAGCTCGTGCTTCCTTAGTAGTTGGTGAGGTTTCCTTGACACTGGCAGTGCCTAGGGACACGGAGTGCCCTTTAGGGAAGAATTCAGCCAGGAAGATAATAGATGCTGATGTCAGAAGGGGAGCCCTGGGGGGAAAGAATCTGGAGAGTGCTGTTTCTGTAATTTCCCCATGGAATTTCGATCTGCCCTTGCCAGGGAATGAGCTCAGACAAATGAGTTTATTTATTCTCTTGAGTGACTACCAGAATGGAAGTGTCGCAGAGCGAAGGGGGATTCGGGGAGCAAACCACAATTAGTGATATTATCCAGAACTTGGCACTTCCAAGATTTTCTTTTTTACTTTCACAGACTATTAATTGGGCTGCAATTTTTTTAGACAAAATAATTTCCTGAAGTCTGAGTCTCCCTTTCTGGATTTGCAGACTCTATCAAGGCATTTTTGTCAAGTCCCCAGATTTTAAATTATTGTTTGAGGCCAAACTCACACTTGTAACAGCAGAGACGTGTTCTTCATTCTAAGAGGAAAAGCCCCATTTTCTAGGGTTATTCTTAGAGAGGTTGTTGATAGTGGAGCCAACTGACTTGAGGAGGAAATAACTCCACCAATTAAAAAAATGGGCAAAGGATCTGAATAGACATTTCTCCAAAGAACATACACAAAGTGTTGATAAACATATGGAAAGATGCTCAACATCATTGGCCATCAGGGAAATGCAAATCAAAGCCGCAATGAGATGCCATTTCACATCGGCCCGGATGGCTGTAACAAAAAAGTCAGATAATAACAAGCACTGTCAAGGATGTGGAGAAATTGGAACCCTTATGCATTGCTGATGGAAATGGGAAATGTTGCAGCCACTGTGGAAAACAGTCTGGCAGTTTCTCAAAAGATTAAACGTAGAGTTACCATGCAGTCCAGAAATTCAAGAGGATTGCAAACATATATCCACACAAAAACTTGTATATAAACGTCCATAGCAGCATTATTCATAATAGCCAACAGGTGGAAACAACCCAAATGCCAATCAGCTGATGAATAAACAAATTAAATGTGGTATATTCATATAATGGAATTTTATTTGGCAATAAAAAAGAATGGGTACTGATACATCCTAGAACCTAGATAAACCTTGAAAACATTATGCTAAGTGAAAGAAGCCAGATATAGGAAACCACTTATTGTATGATTCCATTTATATTAAGTGCCTAGAATAGGCAATAGAAATCCATAGAAACAGAAATTGATCAGTGATTGCCTGGGGCAGGGAGTAAGGAAGAGGGAGGAAGGAGGAAATGGGGGGTGACTTTTAATAGGCAAGGGATTTCTTTGGGGTGATGAGAATGTTCTAAAATTACTGATTGTGGTAATGGCTGCACAATCCTGTGAATGTACCAAAAACCATTGTATGCTTTAAGTAGATGAATTGTATGGTCTTTAAATTATATCTCTATAAAGTAATTGTTTAAGAAAGGAAATGAAAAGGAAGGAATTGACTCTTGAACTGACTGCAGAGGACCAAGTGGTAGTCACCAAGGTGAAGGGCGAAGAGCAGAGCCTCTCAGCGTCAGCCTGTGCAAAGGCCCTGTGGCAGGAGAAAGCATGATACGTTCAGGGTTCTGAAAAGAAGCCAGTGGGGCTGAAACCCAGAAAGTGACGGAGAACAGAGAGTGACAGGAGGTTGGACAGCAGGGAGGGGCAAGATTCTAGAGGACTTTGCAGGCCAGGGAAGAGAGTTTTGTCTTTACCCTCAGGTCACAGACAGCTGTTACAGGAAATGACTATCAGATTTGCTTTATGATCAGAGGGACAGAGCTACAATGTGGAGAATGGATTGGGGAGAAGGTAGAGAGGAAAGTGAAGTACCACCGGCAGATCATGGAGCAGTTCAGGCAGCGATGACAAATAGCACCCGGGAGTGTTTGTCATCACAGGCACCTTGAGAAGTAAGCACACCAGCAGTTACCGTCTTCATTTGACACGTGAAAAAGTGGTTGTATGTGGGGTCCTTCAGCAGCAAATTATAACAGAGATGGCTGTCTCCATTTTACCCTTAATGGAAACAGGAAATCCTGCCCCTGCCCCCGCCCCCCCCAAAAAACAGATCTCTTTTAGCTCTTGACCGGTGCCAGGTTGGCACTTTTCTCCTCTTGGGTTTGCTGAAAGTAAATGTCACAATGCCAAATACTCAACTGTGCACCCAGGAGACACAAATCTCCCTTGGCATCCCAGCTCCCCCGCTGGTGAACTGTGGCCTTAACCTCTCTATGCCTCAGGCTCCCCGTCAGTGAAATGTTGATTAGAGTAGTACATAGCTCAGGGGATTGTTGAGATAATTAAGTAAAACAATTCCCATAAAGAACTTACGACAGAGCCTGGTATATGTCAAGTGCCCAATAAATGTTGGCAGTTATTATAATTTTTACAATTCTTATTACTTTGAACAGAAAGCAGACATGCAACAGCTGGCTACTTCTCCCCTCCCAGCATCTGGTGGCTTCAGCATTTCACTGGCACCTCTCTAAGCAGAACTCTTTTCTTGCATCTCCTGAGCAGCAACCAACAGTCCAATATCTGGCCCTGAGAACTGACCAAGACAGAGGCCCTAGAGGCTCGTGCTCCAATGGCCAGGTGACACGTGGATCTAAAGTCCCTGAAGCAGCAGTATTTGTCCTTTCTGCATCATTGCATTGTCCCTGTCGCATTCCTATGGAAGTAGAAGGCTCCCCTCAAAATGACCACTGACCACTTCATTCAAGCCCATGCATGAGACCAGAGCCGGCTTCCTGGGTGTGCAACCTGTGTAGTTGCCTCGAACCCTGCGCTTAGAAGGGCCCCATGCTTTGGTCAATGTGCTGCTTTTGCCATCTTGAAATTCTTAGTAATTTTCGAACAAGGGGCCCTCCCAGCTTTTTCGTTTTGCACTGGGCCCTGCAAATTGTATCATTATAGTGTGGCCCTATTGCCCCTCCAACTGCTAGCACCCACAGGGAGTAGTGTTGGTAGGGGAGATCAGCTATTAGCTGATTTAAATTCAGCAAGGGAACCGTGTCACAGGCTATGACTGTGGGTATATGCCTGCCTTCTAAGCAAGCATGAGAGGTAGTGGTTAAGATTCAAGTAGCCATATTAAGAGGCGAAAGGGGCTCAGGAATCGTAATCTTGTTTCACTCTCTCTCCAGCCCTCTCCCTCCCTCCTTCTTACTGTTTAGTGCCCCAGCATCTCTTCAGCCTAGGAACTAGGACCACGTCTGTATTCCCGTCCTAGGGCTGCCATAACAAAGTACAACAGACTGGGTGGCTTAAACAAATGAAATTTGTTATCTCACACTTCCGGAGGCTGGAAGTCCAAGGTCAAGGTGTCAGCAGGGTTGGTTTCCTCTGAGGCCTCTCTCCTTGGCTTGTAGGTCACCGTCTTCTCCCTGTGTCTACACACTTGCTCTGTGTGTATCTGTGTCCGTATCTCCTCTTCTTATAAGAACACCAGCTATATCAGCACCCACCCTAATGGCCTTATTTTAACTTAATTACCTCTTTAAAAACCCTATCTCCAAATAAGGTGACTTTCTGAGATAACGGGGCCTAAGACTTCAAAATGTGAATTTGGGGGTATGATGGTTAATTAATGTGTCGACTGGATCATGGGCTGCACAGATATTTGGCTAAACGTTATTTCTAGGAGTGCCTGTGTGGGTATTTCCAGATGAAATTAGCTTTTGAATCAGTGGACTCAATAAATTGATTTGCCCTCTCCAATGTGAGTGGGCATCGTCCAATCCGTTGAGGGCCAGTATAGAACAAAAGACAGAGGATGGAAGAATTTGCCACCCCCAATCTGACTGACTGAGCTGGGACATCCATCTTCTCCCACCCTCAGCTCCCCTGATTCTCAGGGCCTCAGATTCACACTGAATTACACCACCAGCTCTCCTGGGTCCCCAGCTTACAGATAGCAGATGATGGGACTTTGCAACGTCCATAAAATTGCATGAACTAATTCCTTGTAATAAAGCTCTTCCTGTGTATATATCTAGGAAGAGCCTGTTTGTTCTAGAGAACCCTGACTAGTACAGGGGAGGACACAGTTCAGCCCATGGCAACGTCCTTGGAGACAACTGCTTCTTAAAAAGGAAGTGGGGATGGCGTCATCTCAGGACGTTGAGATGGTAAATGCCATGTCTGTGTGTGGGGGGAGGAGTGTGTATTGATACAAGTATTCACACAAAGCCTTTGCTTTCAGCCTCTGAAACAGGACTCATAGACCCACATTAAATCCAGGTTCTCTGCTCTGCTCACCCACCACCAGGCTTTTGCATGCAGCAAAGCACCACATGAGTGGCACCAAGAACATAGACCAAAAAAAGAAAAGAAAAAAGAAAGAAAGAAAAAACAGGCTCTGCAATCCCAGTTCTAACTTTTCACATCTGCAAGATGGAGGTACTTTCTACAACTGCCACAAGGATTCAGTTAGATAACCTACGTAAAGCACTTAGCACAGTAGCATTCAATAACTAATAACCATTATTAAATACCATCTGCAGCTTTCATGTAGTGCTGGTAGCCTATTCATTCAGTCTTGAAATTATGGGTAAATAATCCCTCGAAAGCCATGCAGTTTCCAGAACAAGTTTTAAGCTTACTTTTTGGATCAACCAGGGCCCCTAGGTCAGCATTTCTGGGGAACCCAAATCCTTGGTGTAACAGAACTTACCTGATTTTCTCACTGAGGATCTTGGGACTATAACTCATTACTTGAATTTTCTTTATATTAGTCTTGATTTTTCAGTCTTCCAGTTTGTGGACCTGTGGTTGTTTCCATAATCTTGTCTGTTCATTTTTATGTGGATTGTGCTAATGGATTTTAACTGTTCTCTAGTGTGTGTGGGGAGAGGAAATTACTCCTCCTAAGAAACCGTATATGAATTGAGGGAAAATTTAATCTGATGGAGGGGAAGAGTAATTGGAATATGGTTAAGTTTTATATATACTAATATTTTTATTAGTGTTTGCAAATCCAGTTAATGACTTAGAAAGTGAGTGAGAGTTTCACGCTCTCCAGGTGAGCCTGTGATGATAGGAGCTGTGGGGAAGGGAGACCCACTGACCGTGGAACTTTTGGAGACGTTTGGTTCCATGACCTTGACCCAGGCTTACGATCTGTGACAGACACTGTGGGCTTGTTCACCCAACACCCATACCCACTCTGGGCTCCTTCCCCACTTGCCTTTCTCTATGATCCTTTTCCCATCCTGCATTGCAGCCAGAGGAAGTCATGTGACACCATTCTGACCAATGAGGACTAAGCAGAGATCTGTGGGTGATGATACTAGAAAACATTTTCATTTCTGGATAAAAAGAAACAGAAAATGCTGGCACCGCCAACCCCTCTCATTTCACCCTTAACCTTGAGCACAGATCTCATGTCTGGAGCTGCAGGAGTCATCTTGGGGCCATAAGGCAACAGGCTGAAATGGTGAAGATGGCAGAATGGGAAGACAAAAGAGACGGAGTCCTTGAGCAGTTGAGCCAACTCTGAAGTCCTCCTCACATGAGAAACTTAACCCTGATCTATGGAAGCCACCATTGGCAGGTTTTCCAAGATGTGCAGTTACATGCATTCCCGATGGACTTTAATTCAATGGACATCCTCAATGCCTTACAGAGTACTTCGCAGGGAAAGTTTCTAAAAACATAATCCAGAGAAACCCCTGGACTAGGGTTTGGGTGACCTCAAGGGGAGTAGCTTGGGCAGATAATCACGTGGGCTCAGCTCAAACAGAAGTGGTCGTACTTCCACAGTGAGAAAGCAACCAAAAAAAGATGAGGCTGGGATGAGATGAGGGAGAATTAGGAAGTAGAGTCCAGAATGACTGCAAAAATAGCACCTTTTCTGTAGGGAGTCTCCAGTGCTAGAGCAAAGAATGGGATACATCGTTTCTGCCGATGTTGTTTGTATGTGTCGTCTCGCCCGCTGACATTGCTCCGGGCTGTCCTTTCACAGGAGCAATAAAGTCAAGCCGTGTGCACTTCACTCTGCAGTTTGCACAGCATTTGAGCATTTCTTTTGTCCTCTGATCAGTCCAGTTGTTTTGCATTGTAGCAGTGTTAGGGGGCAGAGGACACAGGGAGGAGATAGATGGGCTGAGATGCTGGGTGGCACCCCAAGGAGGGGCCTCGTGAAAAATTGCCCACATGGCCAAGGACTCCTCTGTTTGGGGTCCCTTCTGGGGCTTTGGTTCACTAACCATGAAGGCTGGGAGGGGGAGCTGAGAGATCAGGGGGTAGGCAGAGTCTCCAAGGGCCGATGCAGGCTGGCAGGGATGATCAATACCCAGTGAGTAAAGGCAGGTGCAGAGCTAATGTGCAGCCTCCCTGTGGGCATCTGACTTTCCAGAAGCCACCTGCCAGGCTGGCCGAGCTCACCTCCCCTGCAGAGGGGCAGAAGCAAGGATGGCAGGTTCTGGGTGATAAATGGGCTCCTGCCTCGCCACCTTTCCTCTTCTCTGTGTATGTCTGTGCATGAGGGGCCTCACTTCTCATGTCAGCTGCTGGCTCAGGCTGATGAATGAGCCGGAATGCTGCTGCCTCCTCCGTGCACCTGTTTCCTCCAGCCCCGACCCCCACCCCCATGACCATGGCGGACACTGCAGCCTCAGCTTTCACTCCAGCAGATGTGAAGATTCTGGGTGGAACTGAGGGCAGCCTGGCCACGCCTGAGGAACACCCCTGGGGTGCGTACTGTATCGTTTAGGCAGACTTAACAGGTCCTGGTGATCCCACTGAGCAATGCTGGGGTGGCGGGGACTGGGGAGGTGATGGCTGAACTAACACTCGTGAGAACCACTTGTGAGACAGGAACTGTGCAGCCTCGTTGTCTCTTTAAGTGTCGCAGGACCCTGGAAGCATTGCTCCCTTTTTGCAGAGAAACTGAGTCTCAAACCAATATCACTCATATGAGTATCTGACACAGCTGCTAAGTGGAACAGCCAGAATTTAAGCCCACTTCTCTAGCCCCAAAGGCTGCTGAGGAGTAGATGCAGTGTCCATGAAATACCCCTTCAAACCTGAGATTCTGTGTTCCAGGGCCACCATGGGTGACACGAACTACGAAAGCATTGGATGATGCGTCAACATTTGGCATCTTCCCTCAGCTCCAAGAACTCCATCTCTAGTTTCTTCCCTTTCTTCTTGTCCTTATATCCTCCTCCTCTCATTCGTCATCAACTCCTTGTTTTTCTTCCTTTAAGGAAGTTCAGAATCTCTATAAATTAAGTTTGAATCCCTTGCTGACACTGCTGACACTGTGGGTTGGGTCTTGCCACAGGCTCATGAAACCATTTGGAAGATGGAGACATTGTCCCTTTTCCTCGTCTTTGTCAAGATTACCCCAAATCCTTGATCTTGGCCCATCGTTCTTCATACCAAGCTCTTCTGCGCCATTCGATTTTCTTGAGTGTGTTTTATGTTTCTGAGAGGCACCAAAGATGCACAGAGTAAAATGGTCCCAGATTAAACCATTGACTGCCCTGGAGACATCAAGCTCAAAGGTCAGCATCTTACAGCCCCCAAACAGCTGGTGTCAGCATGCCCGCCTCTCCGAGTGTGGCATCTCCATACACAGCCTCAGTGTCTCTAAGGACGTGATAAGCCTTTGGGAAAGTCCTCAGCGTTGAGAATAACCATAAGCAAGTCCATTGTCCATCTCTACCTGGAGACGCCACCTATAAGGTTCTGTCTCCCAACAGACAAATAAGATAACAATGGAAGTGAACTGCATTGCATATTCACTCTGTGATAGAAAGGGTTCTAAGTGTATTGTGTGAATTACCTTCACCATAAACTGATGAGGAGTGCTACTATAATCACCATTACAGGTGAGAAAACCAAGGCTCAGAGAGGTGAAATAACTTGGCCTTTGTCACACAGCTAGTAGGTGGCAGAGCCAGAAGAACATAGGCAATTTGAGCCCAGAACCCACTTGCTTAGCCACCATGCAAATTTGTTTTGTGCCTGTATGCCATCAGCGCATCTTGAAAGCAGAAGCATCCGCCACAGCAGGTGCCTATACATCGTGAGGAAGTGGCTTGACTTGTCCTCCTCTGCTCTCCATACAAAGGTCCTTGGGCTCAGTGTTCTCTCTAAGACACTGAAATCCCCTTGTAGATACATCACAATTGCAATGGAACTAACAGTTTCTGGCATGGTTGGCACCTGCCTTGTGCCAAGCACAGGGCCAGGCCCTGCAGATAGTTATTTTGTTTAAAGCTCATGGCATCCTTACAAGCTGCTGTTCTCCCATTTCACAGATGAGGCCACTGAGGAGCAGAGAGGTTTGATAACTCACCCAAGGCCAGGCAGCTGGTATGAAAAGCACCTGGAATTCACACCCAGATTTGTCTGACTCCATCTGACAGGTGGAATGGGGATCTTATCAGAGAAACTGTCTAAGCCTAGGACATTTCTGGAAAATCAGGCCAAGTAGATTCTAATGCTATTAATATGAAATACCTAACCTCCCGGTACTTCTGTATGTTTCACCCATAAGTACTTTATGAGGCACCCATCTGTGGGAATAGCTTCCACACCAACCCCAAAGTGCCTATAGGTCGTAGACGGCCCTCTGTCCCCACCTGGTCCAGACCTTCCTTTAAGAGCCCTGGATACAGAGGCTCCCGGTGCATCTGACCGCATTTGATGTGATAGAAAGAAATGAGGCTCTGGAGTCAGACAGACTCAATCACCTTCCAGCTGTGTGACCTGTGGCAAGGTATTTAACCTCTCTGAGCCCCAATTTCCTCATCTATCAAATGAGGATAATGACACTTAACTCAAAGGGTGGTTGAGGAGGTAGAGAACATAATTATACATCCTTATTGCAGCCACAAAGCTGTGACCCTCAGGTTCCACTGACTTCCCCACCCCCCAAGCCCTGTGCCAGACACACTGGCCTTCAATCATTTTTATTCAGTTACTCAAAGGTACCGTTGTTTTTCCTGCTCAAAGACCTTTCCATATGCTGTCTCTTCTGCCCATACTCTGCCAAAAACACAGACCCTCCCAGCTTCTCTCCTGCCAAACACATGCATGCACATACATATATATATGTGCACACAGACACACAGACACCCAGAAGCACACACACATCACAGAGTGACAGAGAGACACACACGCACATAGGCACAAACGCATGCATGTAGGTACAGGAGGCATACACGCATTACCTGGTTAATCCCTACACGCTCTTTAAGTCTCAGCTCACTTTCTCAGGGAGTCCTTCCCGAGGTCAGACTCCTTGGTTCAACCGTCGCAAGGAACCACACTCCTTCCCTTCATTGTGTTTATCTTTGCACTGACTCCTTCCCCAAATCACAGGGCACTGCCTGCCCCTCTTCTGTGGGTAAGAACAACACCTGTGTCTGCTCACCACCCCAGATTGCACAGGTTGGAATCCTGACTCCACGACTTATTGTCTGTGTAACCTTTGGCGAGTTCACTGCTCTGTGCCTCAGTTTCTCCATATGTAAGATGTAAAATAATAGTACTTACCTCATTGAGTTGTTGTAAGGATTAAATGAGTTACTATATGGCTTCCCTGGTGGTGCAGTGGTTGAGAGTCCGCCTGCCGATGCAGGGGACACGGGTTTGTGCCCCGGTCCGGGAAGATCCCACATGGCTTGGAGCGGCTGAGCCCGTGAGCCATGGCCGCTGAGCCTGCGTGTCCGGAGCCTGTGCTCCGCAACGGGAGAGGCCACGACAGTGAGAGGCCCGCGTACCGCTAAATAAATAAATAAATAAATAAATAAATAAATAACTACAGTGAGAGCACGTAAAGCATAGCCAGCCGAGGAAATACTATGTGAGAGTCAGCTATCATTATTTGATGAATGAATGAATGTCTGGCATAGAGAGGACACTGAATAGACGTAGTAACAACTAATATTATTATTACTGTCACTGCATGTGGGTCAGCTTTTCAGGTAAGTGCTGTAGTGGTGGGTCAGTGTGTTACTTGCTGGTCATTTTAGCTCCTCAGTAGAGAGGCCCAGGCATGCAGTGGGTAAGAGGTTAGGGTTCTGCCTCAGCCTGTCTGGGTCTAAGCCCCACGTCCATAACTCTGTGCAGCCAGTGCTTCCATCTCTGCAAGCCTCGGTGCGTTCCTCATAGACTTGTGAGTTCTGATTAAGGTAACACCTGTACATGACCAGCTCAGCTCCTGTGCCTTGCTTGTGGTTCACACTCAGAGAATGTAACCCCCCCCCCATTATTGTTAATAACCATGGGCTCTTACCTTGTTCTGGCCAGACATACAAAATTATACTCCTTGGAAATAACGTGGAACTGAGTTTTTGCATTTCATTCTCAGAAGATGAGTTGTGTCATTGTGAACAAACAACAGCACAGTGGTGTGTGTGAGTGTGTGTCTATGTGTATGTGTGTTCACATGTATGTATGTGTGTGGCGTGCCATGCTGTGTTGAAATTATCAGGAAGCAAAAGCCCTTGGCTTAGTTACATATCAATTAGCAATGATTTCATCTGCAAGAAGCAGAAAACCTGACTCCTGGGGCTCACGTAGAAGGGCTTACTTTTCTCTCTCAAGGAGTCAGAAGGTGGGCAGATGCCGGCAGAGTTCTCTGTCTCCTCCATGTCAGGGCCAGCTTCCCTGTAGTCCTCTAGATCTTTCCTCGGATTGTTGCTTCTGTTAAAAGATAAGTGCTGTGCTGAGTCCAGGCATCAAGTGTACATCAAGCTAGAAAAATGGAGTAAGGGTGGCATGGGTGGGTCCATCCTCTCCTGTCAGAAAAGCAAACACAGATTTCCGCTGGTGTCTCATTAGCCACAACTGTATCGCCTGGGAGGACAGTTTGGGAGAGACACCTGCGGTGCTGGGAACTCAGCTGGCTCCCTCCCCCCACAGTGGTCCTTAACCTCCACACTCAGCGGCAGCCCTGCTGACAGATGCTGTTCTCTGGCACCATCTGCCTTATGGGGAGCTCTGTCGACCCACCACTCCCCTGCCCCCCAACCTTAGCTACAACTTCATCACCCTGCTTTCACTCTTACTCATTCGAAAACAGAGTAAGAGGAATGGCCTTGAATTTGCTTAAATTTACATTAAAAATGTAAGTCTGGTACAAACATCAGACTTTATGATGAGTAACAAACTACAGAAGACACCTCACCGGGTTGTGACATGGAGGATGAGAACAGCAGGTGGAAATGGCCAAAACACAGGAGAAATCAGTTTAAAATAAGTAAAATTGGCTCTGTCTTGAAGGGGGTCGTTTTAAATAATCTTCCACGTCAATAGTCCAAAAATCAGCCCAAATGCCACAGGACCCATGTCACTCATTGAATTGCCTCTGTGTTCCTCTGTCTTCTCTCCAGTGCAACTCAAGATGGCGTGTATATAAGGACCCATCAGAACACGTTGAAAATGGAAGCTATTCCCTTGATTCACGTTTAAGGGAATGCAGTTCTTTTTCCTTCTGAGTTTAGATTTATGAACTGCCTGTCTTCCCTCCCCCAACACACATGCATTATTCTAATGTTCTTTTGATACATATCTCTGCATGTTCTCCATTTCTCTTATTTTCATTTGATTACTCCACGGATTATTTTTAGTTTTCAGACAAAAATTTCGGAAAGGAATAAAAGCACACCTGGCACATGAAGCCCATGGGATCCGCTTGCAGCTGTTTCTCTGTACATACCTCCAAGTCTTTGGAAATGGGTGGAGGCGGGGATCAAGTCCCCCTTGCTTTGTTAAATGTGAACAGTGGTTCTCAACCATGGTAGGAGGTGTTGTGTATGTAACTGGTTACTAATATTAGAGTTTACAACTTATTTACTCTCTTCCTTTTCAATAAGCTGCAGAAAATTCAAGATTTTTAGTAAGGGCAGGGGTGGCCTTCTGGTGGTGGGCAAGATACTGAGCGTAAGGAAAAACGTGTCTTACCTGCACCAAAAGGAGAGCGAGGCTGTTGTTGATACAATGTGATTAGTTGGGGTGGTTAAAAGTATCCATCCATTCAACAATTGTTTACTGAGCTACTATTGTGTGCCAAGCACTGTCTTCAGTTTAGAACATAACAACAGGGAAAATGTCAACATCATCCCTGCTTTCTTGGCCTTTACAACCTGGTGAGGGAAATAGACAAGAAATGAGACAAATAGAGAACATTATTAGACTGTGGGAAAGCACTGCCTTTCATCAGTCATTGCTGAAACAAAGCTGCATCACAAACCACTCCAAAAGCCCGGGGGCTTATTTTTCATTCACAATCTGATGGGAAGCTGTGGTTCTGCTGGTCTCAGCAGGGCTTGGCCTCAGGCTGCGCCCTCAGTCTCCCACCTCCTCCGCTCAGCGGCACCTTGCCGTGCACTCTTCTCATGGTGGATGGCGGGAGTTCAAGAGGGTAGACCTGGCCTTCTGAACAATTTAAAACTTCTACTCAGATCACATTTGCTGAAGTCCATTAACCAAAACAAGTCACATGACCAAGCCCCAAGTCAGCAGGGCGGGGAAGATTCAGGAAGAGGAGAGCAAATACTGGCCAAACAGTGATGGCGTTTATCACAAGCATTAAGAAGGAAATAATGTTGGGGGGGGGGGGTGGGAAGGCTGTTCTGTGTAACATGGTTAAGAAGGACCTCTCTGGGGAGAGTTGGGGGACAGTGGAGTTGAAAAAATATTCATCCTGTGAAGAGGAGAGAGCGGTGTCCTTGGTAGAGACACCCACAAACGCAAGGGTCCAGAGGCAGGAAAGTGCTTGGACTGTGGTGGGCAAGGGGGAGAGTGGGCTGTGGAAGAAGTGGATACATAACCTAGGATAGGATCCTATAGGGATTAAGGCTTGGGGTTTTATTCCAGGTTTGATGGCCAACCACTGAAGAATTTCAGGCAGCAGAATGGTGTAATCTGATTTGTATTTTCAAAAGGTCCTTGTCGCGTCACCGAGGAACATAGGTTAGAGATGATGACTTTGACTAAGATGGCGGACGTTTCAATGTATGTAAGACATTCAGCTGCCAGATATTGCAACACTTTTCTTGAGAAACCAAAAAGGCTTTCTCTCCCACAGATCTGTTTGGCATTTCATAAAATCTGAGTACATCCCTGTGGTACGTCCCACCTGTGAACACCATCTTCTCGTGAAATGAGGGAAGATGGAGGTGGAGAGTCTTTTTTTAACCTGAATGTGAAGGTATATGCCTTGCTGGAGACCCACCCTGCATTCTGCAAGCTTGTGGCTCCCAGAACCTTGGAAAAGAAACCACGTTTACACTAACGTCAGACTCAGCCTTGGGGAGGGTTGATAAAAATCCACATGTTGGGACACTGAAGACTTCACCAAGAGAATTCATGGAAATGTCTTAAGCAGAAAGCTTAGCCTCTGTCCAGTGAGCCCAGGAGGTCATGCACTTGAACCACAGGTCGTTCACACAGGCTTCCATCCAGGAGATGAAGGATGGCCAAATGCACGCTTCTCATAATTCACAGATCCTGTTGTGTTTGCTGTACCCGCTGCATGGAGAAGCAAGGTCAGTGGAATCTACGAGCCAGAAGCAGTGGAGGAGGGTTCCATCCTGAGTGTCCACTGCCCAAGAGTGCTGAGAGCTGTGCCTCTCTTCTTCAGACCTGGCCACTTCTTACTCCAGACCTATCAGCTTGGGAAAAATATACACAGGTTTTCATCACGGGTTTGATTTTGGCCACTCTCACACCAGCCCTCCAGGGTTGTGTAGACACGCCCCCTCAGAGTGACCCTGAGCTGGGCGCTGCAGGGATCTATCTGTTCCCGTGACTCATATCAGGCTCGGAGCCCCCTCTTTACCCTTGACAAGGCTACTCTTCCTGTGGGGAGACTTGGCTTGATGCTTACAGCCCTGTCAGCAGATGAAGCAAGACATATGCCAGCAGCAGGAAGCATGCATTAAACACAGAGACCTCTTCAGATCACGATTGTATGGGCACGTTCTACATAGAAGACACTTGGCGGGCATTCACAGGAACCAGGTCCCAGACATGAAGAATTAATCAAGTGTGACACAGTCCTTGCTTTCCAAGGCTGGCCCCTTCTTATCATCTGGGTCTCATCCCAGATGTCACCTCTGCCAGGAGGCCTTCCTGGATTACTCTGCCAACGTCAGGACCCCTGTGTCACTTCCTATCATACCACCTTGTTTTCCCTTTATGGCACTTACAATAATCTTACTTCTTTGTATATTTGTGTTTTATCTGTCTCTCCCAATTAGACTGTAAGCTTTGGGAGGACTGAGATCTCCTCCTTCACTGTATCCTGCTACCTAGTACAGGATTTGGCACTTGGACGTTTGATGGATATACGAATAAATGAATGAAAAAATGGGACATGCACAGGGGATGACAAGGACCATTCTTTATTGATAATATCTTCCCCTGTTTTAGAACTGACAGGCTTCCCCTGAAACTTTCCTAACTGCGTGCTGTGGTTGAAATGCCTGACAAGTTTGGGAGCTGAAGTGCCTTGAGTCACAGCAAAGAATTGGAGGGAGCAGACAGATCTATAATGAAGTTGTCACTTATTCTCAAATCGATGCAGACCATAATGTAGAAGCAGGTATGGCATCTCCCATCTTGCACCAGGAAGGACTTGAGAAAGTGAGCTGAGATCAACAGGCAAGCAAATGGAGGTTCATGAACGTTTAATAAAAATCCCAGAGAAGAGTCAGGACGTATAGTTATGACACTGAAACAGATACATCTGCCCAGAGGTTGAGTGGATGAGATTGTTAACATTAAGAAAACTGTATGACTGAAGATTAGGCCCCTCTAACAAGAATGTTTTAGTTGATCACTCCTGTTGGATGTCATGAAATTATGCCAAATATACGTACAGGTGTCCACATACAGTTACCTGGAATGGGATCATAATTTTCTCAAGAGTCTATGATCGCCAAAAGAGGTTAAAGACTGCTACTCATAGGTCACTTGTGGAGAAGATGATATAGATCATAAATTTATAGAAACTGAAGGTGAAAATGTGTCTTGCGTCTTGGTCACCAAAAGTCATGCCTCCCCTTGCCTTTCCAGTCGTAGAGAACAGCCTGAGCTGGAAGGAGGGCGTTAGACGGGGTTCAGTGTCAGTAATGAACACGTTGGGGTTATGAGAGTGGTGTGGAAACGTAGAGCATGATATTAGTTCATGGCCTTTTTACGTATATCTTTACCGGATGTCTTGGCCCTCCACATCCCATCTTGGTTTAGCTCTTTGAAGTACATTTCCCTCCAGGTTATAGACTAGGATTCTAAGGACGATATTCCCGCTTGGTGTTTTCAATGATCAAACAAAGAAGCCAAAGGAAGTAGATATCACTGTTTCGCAAAGTGTGGCCCATGGGCTATCATCTGGGATACTTGTTAGAGATGCAAATCTCTGAGCTCAAGCTCAGACCCACTAAATTAGAGTCTGTAAAGATGGGGTGCAGGAGTCTATACTTTTAAGAGGCTCCCCGCCTCATTCTGATGCACAAGAAAATTTAAACCTTGGTCATAGTGGGAGCTCTCGAATGTTCTCCAAGTTGACTCCAGAGTGAACAAAGCCTGCCTTTGCATGTGTTCTTCTCCCTTCCAATTGATGCCTATCCAATTCTGTCTGTCCTTCGAGCTTATCTCATTGCCCATTGCATCCAAGAAGCCTTTTCCAGCTTTCAGACTTCTCTAGCTTTCAATGGCTTTTTTTTTCATGAATGCAGCACCCTGAATTCTTGCCTTCTGCTCTTTTCCATGTGTGTGACTCTGGTCTCCTCAATTCCATTATAAGCAATGGGCTCCTCAAAGGCTGCTTTGCACTCTATCCAGTGCCTCATTTATCTCTAGGGGCGAGAAGGATGTTCAAAAACGACCCTTCCCCCAGAGTACACACCTGACTCTCAAAATGTTAGCAAGCCTGTTTTAGACTCTGCAAAACAGAAACCAAATAATTTACCAACTTCAAGTACTGATGGTGTGTATGTCTTGCCATTTGGAAATCCCAGTCTCCTCCCGCTTTTGGTTTCCCAAGGCTGCCCTTCCTATTGGCATTTCCTTTTGAAGTGGTAGGAGATGGACCCAGAAGAACTGGAGTTACATTGTTCGGTGCAAAGAGTTGGTGCAAGAAACTGGCTGGCCACAGCAGTACGCAAGGAAGCTCAAAGAGTTTCACCCACCCACGTTTGCTTTCATCCAACACCTCAACTGGATGCTTTTCTTTGAGGTTCAAAGACTTCAGGGAAAGGGTGTTGAGCTCAGCACCCCCCAAGGACCTGGCCAGGACCTTGAGAAAAAAATCTGACAGTGGCTCAGGCCAAACTACGCACAGGATGGCGGCACATCTTTGTGCTTTTCACCCTTGAATTCCATCTCATGAGACCTGAATATCTTCAACACGCTTCAGTGAGCATCTGGAATTTTGGAAGCTTGCCAAAACCACATTGCATTCTGAGAAAGTTTGGTCATTCCCCAGCGTCATGTCAAACATTGCTAGTTTTCTTTTAGAGGTCACCCATAAGGAACTGGACCACGGCTTCATTTCAGTGCATTTCCAGTGATCCAGCAGGCTTCTGAAACCAGCGGCCTTTAAATATATTCCCAAGGGTACATCTGAGATTTATAAAACCATTCAAAATCTCTTTCTTAGTGCATGGGGCATTCCCACACCAGAGTCTTAATGCATGACATAATTGACTTTTGCCTTTTCCCTTCATTCTTGAACAGTTGGCCTGGTAGCTGCTCCTGGAACTCATAACAGAGACGTCAACTGTGGAAGTTGATGAAGTCCTAGGACCGTGTCGTCTTTCAACAGAACATTCAAAATTAGTTTTGGAAGCCTTAAGAAGCACTATTGCTCTGCAGCCAAAGCTTGTTCTTTTTAAATAAGAAGATAGAGCTATGAGCCTTTGAAAGAAGGATTAGCATTAAAAAATTAATAATACCTATAACGTGGCTCTTCTCTGTTTCTACATATTCACACAGCCCTATGTTTAAGAAAGGATATACGTCTACCACATTTTCATTAGCCTGTGTCAACTTGGATTGGATTGAGTACTTCCTCACTAGAAAATAGCCACAGCTGAGGAAAAGACTACAATAATCTACAACTACGATAAGGTACAACTAGTGAAATCCGTGTTGGGACCAGAATCTTCTTCCACAGTTTGGGAAACAAAATATAAGCCATGATGTCAAAATCATTGAAGCAATTTATACCTTGGCACTTAGGGATATTTTAGGGGGGCCGACAACTCCCTGAAATTGAATGCAAAACTGCAAATGTGTGTGCAAACTTGAGTTTTAATGGGGAAAGGGTCTAACTCTCATTCGATTTTCAAAGGGATCTGTGACCCCAGAAAAGGTTGAAAAAGCTGCATTCAGGATCAAGTGTGCCTGTTTGCTGAACCTAAAAGCAGGCTGCCTCACATGTCAAAACAATATTAATTCTGAAGACAGTGGAGGAAAATATCTGCGATCAAGATTACTCCAGATCATGTAGGGGATCCAGTTGTCTGACTGGAGAATGATATAAGGGACAGGAGTTGGCTTTTCTACTTTTTTTTAAATTGATGAAAATTTCAATGAACATTTGGATGGCAAGGTCTCTGCTAGGAATCAGAATTCCAAACATGCATTGGCCCCAGCTCTGTCTTTAATGGGCTCACAATATACAGTGAGAGGCAAGGCAATCCCATCTGTTTCTAAAATTATGGTTCACGTATCTTTGCTCTGCTGTAGGAAAAATCCGACAGAAGCAGCTTAGGTTCAGCAGCAAGGAGCTCCTGTGTTAATGAGTTGTAGTGGAGATGCTCTTGCTGTTTGGGGGAAATCCCATGAGAGTTCAGAAAATAGGCGACCTCTCCCTCCCTCTGGAAAGCACACTCATCTTGCCTGTCTGCTCACTGCTCTTCCCCATTAGGGGAGGGAACATAACAATTTCTGTTTCAAGAGATGACATGCCTTGGCTGACTGTCATGGCCCTGGGTGGGACGAAAGCAAGACATCGTTAATGGAATGTGTAGCTGCATTTTTTGATGGATGGTTTTGAAAAGTATTTAACTGGAGAACATTAGCACAGCTTGGGCAAAAGTGCTTTGTGGGAAAGTTAAATCCCCATATTTCTCCATTTTTGCAACTGCTCCCTTAGTACAGACTTTTAAAGGGGGCTTTGGCAGAGGCCAACGTGTTGGGGATGGCTCTGAGGGTCCCTGGACCACACCCGAGCTCACACTCAATTGGTCGTTGTTTTGTGGTCCTCACTGCTCATGGCCAATCTATCAGAGGCTCATAGCGTCTCTGGCAGGCCATCTAGAAAGGATTGAGAGGGATGGTTCAGCAAAGAGGAAGTGAACTTGGGGTGGAATGGGCTTTGGTCTCCATCATAGCCCTTCCTGATTCCAGCCTATTTGGATCTAAGACCCTGCTATTGAAAACTGCCCAGCCCACCCTCACTGTGAAATAAGCATCCCAGGTGACTCTTGGAAAAGCAATGCCTTGTTCTATGCCACCATGGGGGCCAATCCCACCCCTGACCACAGGGGATGGAAACTAAGGTGAGCGTAGTAACCAAGAGTAGCCAATCACAGGCCAGGATATGATGGGTGAGCTTCTGGGACTGCCTTTCCCAGACAGACCTAGATGTTGCCCCATTTAGCTCCAAACCAGCAGCATCCAACAGATCCCAGGCTCTACCTACAAAGACATCTTCACAATCAAAATTAATTCTTTGAAGGACAGGTTCAGATTATCTTTTTCGGGCTTCCCTGGTGGTGCAGTCGTTAAGAATCCACCTGCCAATGCAGGGGACACGGGTTCGAGCCCTGGTCCAAGAAGATCCCACATGCTGCAGGCAACTAGGCCCGTGGGCTGCAACTGCTGAGCCTGCGCTCTAGGGCCCGCGAGCCACAACTACTGAAGCCCGCATGCCTTCAGCCCGTGCTCCGCAACAAGAGAAGTCACCCCAGTGAGAAGCCCGCGCACCGCAACCAGGAGTGGCCCCCCTCTTGCCGCAACTAGAGAAAGACCACATGCAGCAGCGAAGACCCAATGCAGCCAAAAATAAATAAACAAAATAAATAATTTTTTTAATTAAAAAAAAAAGATTGGCTTTTTCAGACATTTACCCCCTGTTGGAGGTTTAGGCATGAAATTAGCATAATTTGACCTTCATGTCCCCGGTTCATTCTATTATATTTCACTCAATGTTGTGGGCAGGGGCCCCTATTCTGCCATTCATTCCAAATAATTTGTTCTCCAGGATCTGCTCATCTCGTTTATACTGAGTTGAACCCTAAAGTGTGGAGCGGAAAGTAGAGTACACAGTGGGGTATTTAATGAAGAGATGTCCACCCTAAGTGGCCCCACAAGTTCATATTCTGCCACCTTCTCTGTGAAGTCCTCCCCAATCCCCCTACTGAAATAAATCACTTCTTCCCTCTCACAGCTGCCATCCTCTGCACCTATCTAATGAAACATTCTACACTGCTTTGGCATGACTTATTCACTCCCATGGCAGCCCCATTTCTGTGTTCTCCCAATGCCATGTCAGACAATAACTAGCATGAACATTTTGGTTAAAGTCTAGCCAGCCTGATGTTTTGGGCCGCTTCCAGCTTTAATGATGATCACACAGCTATCGCTGACACCTCTATGGTCCAGACACTCTGTCTACATTACGTCATTCGTATGTACCTCTTGCTATAATCCCCTAGTGGAGGATACTATAATTATCCTCCTTTACAGGTGAGGAAACTAAGTCTCAAAGAGACTGAGGTGTTTCCCCCAAGATCATTAGCTATGCTAGTGCCAGACTTGAACTCCAGCCTACTTAACTCCAAAGACTGTGTTATTGATCCCGCTGGGACACTGCCCATCCTCAGATACCCATGACAGAGCCTCCAACTGGGCAATGGTTCCCACCATTGAGTTGGAAAGCAAACCCTACATACAGAGTGGTTAGCTACCAGTGGATGCTAAAGTAGTGGGCGAAAGTTTGATGAGATACAACGTGGGTGCAGAGTCCCAAAGTATCTTCCCTCAAATTAGCCATGAATTAGAAATGGAGACATGGTATCATTTTACATATCGGGAGAAAACTGACCGATATAACCTTAATCAAGTGATCAAAGCCAACATCATCAATATGGGGGCAACAAAGGATAGCTTATGTCTCCTGGTGTGAGGCACTGAGAAGGACACAGCGTCACTCTGGTCTTCCTGCCAAAAATGCAAAAACTTGAATCTCGCCATGAGGAAACATTAGGAGCATGCTCTGAAAAACTGGCCTGTGTTCTTCAAAAATATCAAAGTCAGGAGACACAAAGTAAGGCTAAGGGGCTGTTTCATGTTAAAGGAAACTAAAGGTTCTGGATTAAAGGTAACTAAGTGCAGTGCATGTTCTTAGGCTGTAGCCTGAACTGCGGCAAAAATAGCTATATTGGACATTACTAAAACAAGTGATTTGAATGTGTACTCTGAATTAGATAACAGTGTTGTATCAATGTTAAATTTTCTGATTTTGATTACTGTGATTTTATACTGATTATATAGGAGAATATTCTTAGGAAATGTGGACTTTAGTACTCAGGGTTATATGGACACGATATCTCTGATTAACTCAATGGTGCAGAAAAACATAATATGCATATGTTTGTATAAAATACAGAAAGAATAATAAAGCCAGTGAGACAAAGTAGAAATAATAGGTGGATCTGGGTAAAGGTGTACAGGAGTTTCATGTACAATTCCTACAACTTTATAATTTTCAAAATTATATTGAAATTCAAAATTGCCCTCCTGGAGATCATTGGTTCCATTTTACAGGAAATGAAACTGAGACACAGAGAGGTTGGGTATCTGTGTGCCTAAGATCACACAGCCAGTACTTGCCGGATCCAGGATTTAAGACCAGTTAGTCTATCTCCAGAGCCTATATTTTCAACAACTACTCTAAAATTTTGTTTTGGTATTATCCTGATATGTATGAGTTTCTGGTTTGTCAGATGATCTCCAGGGGTGCAGTTCTAAAGATGAGCAAATTATTTTTAGATTTGGAAGCCATTTCATCAAGCACACACTGTCCATGAAGGCCTTGAATGCAATGCCGTTAACAAGAATTCATAAGAAATTGGCCGCCTGATATTTTTGGCCCAGTCAAAATGTGTGGAGTCTCATTACTAATTAAGTCTCCTCATTTTTCCCAGAGCAATGCCACCTGTGGGTTTGCCTGATTTATGTATCTATTTTTCCAAATGACAGCTACCTGACAGTTTCAGGAACCTGAGAAAAATAACTAGGATATTAAAAAAGAAATGGGGTCTCCCAAAAATGCAACAGGATGGGCCCTTAAAAAATGAAAGATTTTGGGGCTTCCCTGGTGGCGCAGTGGTTGAGAGTCCACCTGCCGATGCAGGGGACACGGGTTCATGCCCCAGTCTGGGAAGATCCCGTATGCCGCGGAGCGGCTGGGCCCGTGAGCCATGGCCGCTGAGCCTGCGCGTCCGGAGGCTGTGCTCCGCAACGGAAAAAGATAGATTTTGGTGATACACCAAAACTAAATTGAAGTCTAAAACTTCGATTTTAAGTCTGAAAATTACCATTCAATTAATAAAGATTAGCTTATACCTACTCGTTATAAGGTACTGTACAAGACACTACTGGGGACTTGAAGGTGAATAAGATATGGACCTGTTCTCAAGTTACACAGTAGAGGACCTCAGTGTCTGGAGCACAGTGACCAGAGTGAGAGAGCAGAATGAGATGAACTCAAAGCAGTGGCCAGACCTAGGTTTCTGAGGCCTCGGAGGCCATGGGAAAGAATTTGGGTTTGATGCTAAGTGCCACAGGGATCCACGGAAGAGTATTAAGCACAGGAATGGCATTAATTGATTTACATTTTGAACACAAAATTTCTGGGATTTGTATGGGCCAAGTCCAAAGCAAGAAGATCCAAGATGAAGCCATTGTAGTTCATCAGGCAAGAGATGATGATGTGCTAGACAATGGTGAGAACAATGCAGAGAGCCCAGTTCCCAAGCCACAGCCAGTTTGGAGATGGAGACATCATGGCTTGCCAGTGAGATTGGGTTGGGTTGGGTTGGAATGAGGGGCAATGAGGGAAAGACAGGAGCTAAGGATGACCTAGTTTTGAAAGAAGGGTATGAGTTGAGCATGTCGGGGTGAGAAGGATGGTGTTCTAGGCAGAAAAGTGTGAGCATCAGGTGAGAAAATGGCACCCATGTCCAGGGAAGCAGGAGTAACTGGAATCTTCCTGGAAAATGAAACGCCAAAGGGAAAAGGGTGGGGCATATGGTTGGAGCTAGAGTGGAAAATGCCAGACCAAAGAAAATGAATTTCTTTCTGCAGGCAATATGGAGCCACCATAGGACTTTGAACAGATTAGAAAACTCCCAGCAGGCCCCTGAGGGTTAGAACGAGTCCACCGTCTTCCTAATGACCCATTCTTGTACTCAGCGATTTAAAGAATATTTTGCATCTAGCATAAATCTCTCTTTTGGCTCTGTGGAAAACACACATACCAACACATTGCCTACCTCACTGATTTTTAAAACAGTTTAAATTCCCTTATAAGGCCGTTGGTGGGCCGACATATTTACCAGACTATTGACAATTTCACACATTCAAATTACAACCTCCAACTTCTGCAAATAAAAGATCTTTATGTTCCCCAGTTGTGAAGTTTACTTGCAATTTCTATGTAGAACGTTCCATCTGTGCTTGCATTCAGAGACTCTGTGAGCACATCTGCTCACTGCCACATTTGAGAATCCCCAAGAAAAAGAAGGTTTTGTTGTAAAGGGCCTGGCAGCCCCACCTCTTTCCAAAGGACGCCTCGCAGATGCTGTGCTAGAGTGAAACAGTCACAACAGAGGCACCGGCCCCAACAGTGTGTCCAACTATTTTGAGAAGTCCAACATCAAAGGAAGGCCACAATGGTGAGCTTGATAAGAGCTCCATCAGGCTTTTTGTGCTACTGACGAGATGCCCTGTTTGGCCATTCTGTGGGTCATTCTGTCACTCAGTAAGTATTTGAAATAGTGGATGTGAAAGGCCTGTGTGACTGTGTTGAGAAATTAAAGGTTAGAGGCTCTTCTCATCACTTATTGAGTTGCCGGACCAATACTCTACATGTACCACAAGAGGAAGAAAGAAGGAGTATGGTAGGAGGTTATGATTAAACAAGGACTTTGCAGGCAGATAGACCTGGGTTTGAGTCCAGGCTCTACCCTGTATTGGCCATGAGACATTGAACTTGACCTCTCAAAGTCTTTGGTTTCCTTACCTGCACAATCACATAATAAGAATTACTTTGTGGAATTTTGAGGTTCATTCTATAAGATGATTTGTATACAGTTTTTATCTCAGAATAAGTCCCCAGTAAAGCTTAAAAACTCCCCTTCTCTTATAACCATGTTGAAAGCAGTTCTCTACATTAAGCCAGTAGATGAATGATAGGACTCATGGGGCCGAGGAAATTTAGAGAAGCATCAGTGTAATGGAATAATCAGAAGGCATCATGGAGACCAGAAATTGTAGCCTGGTATTGAGCCACAAGAAGTATGTCAGCAGGGCTTTGTAGTTCTCTCCTGTAGAATTCAATACAGAATATTCCAGTTGAGATATGACTGAACTCTAAAGATCAGGGACCATGCTTGATTCTTCCTTGTAGTGGTTCCAGTGCTTAGCACAGTGCAAGGCACCCAGAAATGGACTATATATATGGGGTGGATGGATGGGTGGATGAATAGGTGGATGGAACTAACGAGAGGAATTTTAAGAGACTAACATCCTAAAAAAAGAAGAAAGCAGTGCAAATGTATGGAGGTGGGGATAAGATGGGCCATGACATTTTTGGCTAATAATGAACTCATGATGTTTGGAGCAGGGAATGTGTACTAGGGAACTACAGGAATGTAAGTGTCTCAATATTAGAACCAAACTCAGGGTCCTTTGTAGGCTGGGAAGAGATGGTCACCTGATCTAGAAGTCATTTGGGACATCTTCAGCTGGAGAGTATCAGATGAAGAAAGGTGTTAGGAGAGTTGGTCTGACAGCAGTGTGAACAAAAGACCTAGAGGTGACAGAAATAAGAGGGTAAAGCCGGTCAGAGGCTACTATGGGGAAGCGGAAGGTGCAGGAAATAGAAATGACTTTGGAGTCAGTGGGCTCAGGTTCAAATCCTGGCTCAGCTGTGTGACATTAGACATGTTGCCTAACATCTCAGAGTCTCTGTTTCCTCAAAACACCTGGCATATAATCCTGTTCCCTTCTCCTTGCAATTAAATTTACTTTGGGAATATCTTTAAATAATAATAACACTTGATACTGAGTACTTCCTTGGTGGAAGGCCCTATATCAGGGCTTTGTGGGCACTGCCTGCTTTCCCTAAATTAATAGTTACAACAACTCTAGGAGGTACATAATATTATTGTCCCCGTTTAATAGATGGAGAAACTGAGACTTAGGGCAGTTTAATGACTTGTGCAGTCTCTCTCAGCTGATGGGAGAGGCAGGATTTAAACTCAGGTCAACCTGATGCCTGAGCTTGCATTCATTATTTCTTGTTAAGCTTTTATTAACATGTAATGCATGTGGTGAGTAGCCTCCTAAAATGACTCCTCCCTCCAGTATTCACACCCGTGTGTAATCTCCTGCCTGTGAGTTTGGACTGGACCTAGTGACTTGCTTCTATGAACAGAATATGACGGGTGTTGAGATGTCACTTCCATGATTAGGTTACAAATGACTATGTCTTCCGCCTTGGCAGCACCCTTTCTATTTCCTTCTTGGCTTGCCTGCTTTGGTAAAGCAAACTGCCACGTTGGAGAGGCCCACATGGCAAGGAATTGGGGGTGACCTCTGGCCTATAGCCAGCAAACAACTGAGACCCTCTATCCAACAGCCCATGAGGAAGTGAATCCACCCACAACCACATGAGAGTTGAAAGCAGAGCCACCCCAGTTGAGCCTTGAGATGAGGCTGCAGCCCCAGCTGACATCTTGCTTCAGAGACTCTGAAGCAGAGAACCCAGTTAAGCCATGCCCAGATTCCTGATGCACAGAAACTGTGAGATCATAAATGTTGTTTCAAGTCCTATGTTTTGGGATAATTTGTTATGTGGTAGTGGATAACTAATACAACATGCATAGAGAAAAGTGTGTCCATCATTATTGGACAGCTTGACGAATTTTCACCAAGGAAGCACACCTGTGTAACCAGTACTGCAATCATTGATTGATATAATCAAGAGATAGAACATCACCAGCACCCCAGAAGCTGTGGTCACACACCTCCTAGTCCCCATGTCCCTCCACCCCAAGGAAAATTTCTCTCAAGATCTATCACCATAGATTAGTTTTGCCTGATTTTGAACTTCATAAAAATGGAATCATGTGGTAAGTACATCTTTGTGTGTGACTTCTCTCTTGGAGCCTGCCTTCTTAATCTCTCCCTAAATTTCCTCATCAGTGGAACAGGCGATCTTCATTATTAGTCTTATCTTGCTATGATCTTCATCTATCCCACATAACTAATTCTGTGTATTTTATCCATCCCGTATGATAATTCTGTATATGTATTCTGCATAACAAATATCCCCAAAATGTCACTTAAAAAGAAGTTCAGCTTTTCCTGTCATGGAGATGTGATGCCTATACTTTTTATAAACCATTTAAAGAAGTTGAACAACCCTTAAGGGATTCTCTGTTTTTGTCCCTTGTTGTCCTAAATTCACCAGGACACTCTGGGTAAGTCACTCCACTTTTCTGGGCCAAGGTTTTCTCTTGTGCCAAATCAGGCAGGTTGACCTAATTTTAAGTTTCAACTGTGGATTCCTGAACTTGTAAGAAGAACTTCTGGTCTAGATCATGACACACCCCCTAATGTCACCCCTTTACTCAGACATGTTGACAAATTTAAGTAATTTTCAAAATCTAGTTTAATTTTAATTCATCTGAAACACACATAAAATTGACCACTTGGGATGGGGAGAGATTATGAAATGAAATAAATAATAAATAGGATGTGAATTCAAAAGAGTTGGGAATCATAGGCCTGGAAAAAAATGATGGCTTAGCTTTTCAAGTGGAAAATGAGGCCAATAAAGACAAATTACAATGATAATTGCCTGGTTCTAATCAGTGGCAAATTATGGGTAAGTGGGTAACTGGGCAGTTAGTCCCAGAAGAAGCCATTTGCTCTGTGATATTAGACACAGATTTGAAAATTTAGCCTTGAATAAAAACACTTTAACTCCCATGGGCAATTTCTTTCCACTTCTGCACATTTAATCCTTTCCGTTGGTTATTCAGAGTTTGTACAGCCCTGTGTTCACCTGTACTTACACCAAGAACATATGGCACTACTTGTAGGAAAGGGGAGCGAGTTCTCAGGTGTAGATTTTTCCCTGAACCTGTGTCACCTACTGGGGTCACCTTGTAGCTAGATTTGCCCAGAAGTTCTATGGTAGCTTTCTACTTAAAGCTGATCAAATTTAGAACCATAGAATTTCCACACCTTATTTACCAACTCACTTTTTTATTAAAGCAAATGAAAAGAAGCCTTATCCAAGCCCATTGCTCTGATGTACTTGATCTCTCCTTACTCCTCAGGTACTTCATTGTGAATCATCCTTGCCTCTGCTCCCTATGCCCTGCTCACATGGATTCTCATCAGTTCTAAGGCTTAGAGAAAACATCTTCATGTTTCTAGGACTTCATATAATTGGCCCCTTCTAAATGCTCCTTTCAAGAAGCATCCCTTGCACACCCTAACCAGTAGCTTCTTCCCTGGTCGTCTCTCTTACTGCATCCTAATTCTCACAATGACATACCATCATTCTTCCATTCATTTTTGTTGTTGTTTTTTAAAAGTAAATTCTTTATTAAGTATAATTTACATGCCATAAAATTCGCCCTTTTAAAGTTTACAAATCAGTGGTTTCTAGTATATTCACGAGGTGTGCAATCATCACCATTATCTAATTCCAGAACATTTTCATCATTCAAAAAGAAAGAGTCACTCCCAAATCTCCCTTCCTACAAACCCCTGGAAACCACTCATCTACATTCTATATCTATGGATTTGTCAATTCTGGACATTTTATATAAATGGAATACTATAATATGTGGTCTTCTGTATCTGGCTTCTTTCACTCAGCATAATGTTTTCCAGTTTCCTCTATGTTGTAGCCTGTATCAGAATTTTATTCCCTTTTATAGCTGAATAAATTCCATTGTATGGATATACCACATTTGTTTATCCATTCATCAGCTGATGGGTAATTGGGTTCTTTCTACTTTTTGATAATTATGAATAATGCTCCTATGAACATTCACGTACAAATGACATTTATTTGTACATGAATGACATTTGTGTGACATTTATTTTCTTCTATTCACTTGTTCTTTTTCTGTCTCCACAATTACGATGAAATGTCCATGAGGTCAAATTCCTCATCTGTCTCATTTACTGCTGTTTCCCCAAAGCCCTGAGACAGAGTCTGGCGACTAAACATTTGATAAGTGAATAGAAAAATAACAAAACAGTGAAGCAGATATTATAGAACATATATATATATATTTTTTGCGGTACACGGGCCTCTCACTGCTGTGGCCTCTCCCGTTGCGGAGCACAGGCTCCGGACGCGCAGGCTCAGCGGCCATGGCTCACGGGCCCAGCCGCTCCGCGGCATGTGGGATCCTCCCGGACCGGGGCACGAACCTGCATCCCCTGCATCGGCAGGCGGACTCTCAACCACTGCACCACCAGGGAAGCCCTTCTGCTCATTTTTTAATTGGTTTGTTTGTTCTTTTGATGTTGAGTTGTATGAGCTGTTTATATATATGTTGGATATTAATCCTTTATCTATCATATCATTTGCAAATACTTTCTCCCATCCAGTAGGTTATCTTTTCATTTTTTTGACGATTTCCTTTGCTGTGAAAAAGCTTTTAAGTTTAATTAGGTCCCATTTGTTTATTCTTGCTTTTGTTTCCTTTGCTTTAGGAGATGGATCCAAAAATATATCACTGTGATTTATGTCAAAGAGTGTTCCGTCTTTGTTTTCCTCTAAGCATTTTATAGTATCCAGTCTTACATTTAGGTCTTTAATCCATTTTGAGTTTATTTTTGTATGTGGCGTTAGAGAATGTTCTAATTTCATTCTTTAACATGTAGCTGTCCAGTTTTCTCAGCACCACTTATTGAAGAGACTGTCTCTTCTCCATTGTATATTCTTGCCTCCTTTGTCATAGACTAATTGACCATAAGTGCCTGGGTTTATTTCTGGGCTTTCCATCTTGTTCCATTGATCTATATGTCTGTTTTTGTGCCAGTACCATACTGTTTTGATTACTGTGGCTTTGTAATATAGTCTGAAGTCAGGAAGCATGATTCTACCATATGACCCAGAAATTCCACTTCTGGATATATATCTGAGAAAAAGACAAAAGCATTAGTTTGAAAAGATATGGGTACCCCAATGTTCATAATAGCATAATTTACAATTACCAAGATATGAAAGCAGTCTAAGTGCCCGTCAACAGATGAATGGATGAAGAAGTGGTGGTATATATACACAATGGGATATTACTCAGCCATAAAAAAGGAACAAAATTGGGTCATTTGCAGAGACATGAATGGACTTAGCGGGCATTATGCTCAGTGAAATGAGTCAGACAGAGATAGATAATCACTGTATGGTATCATGAGGAATCTAAAATATACAACAAACTACTGAAGATAACGAAAAAAGAAGCAGACTCACAGATAGAGAGAACAAACTAGTGGTTACCAGTAGTGGGGAGGGGCAATATAGTGGTGAGGTAGTGGGAGGTACAAATTATTGGTTGTGAGATAAGCTCAAGGATGTACTGTACAACATGGGAAATATAGCCAATATTTTGTAGCAACTGTAAATGGAAAGTAACCTTTAAAAATTGTATGAAAATTTTTAAAAAAGGAAATTGTCTATTTCAATTAAATTTTAAAATTTGTTGACAAAGCATTGTTCAAAATACTTTGCTACTCTTTTACTGTCTATAGAATCTTTAATAATTTAGGATCCAGTTATGTCCCCTATTGCATTCCTAATATTGGTAATTTGTGTCTCTTCTCTTTATTTCTTAATCAATCTAGCTAATAGTTTATTAATTTTGTTGATTTTTCAAACTTTTTGGTTTAATTCATTTTTCTCTGTTGTTTATCAATTTTCTATTTCATTGATGTCTGCTCTTTATTATTTTCTTCTACTCATTTTGAGTTAATATTCTCTTCTTTTTCTAGATTCTTAATGGAATACTTGGTTCATTGATTTTGAGCCTTTTAAAAAAATCTTTTTATACCATTTAAAGCTATAAATCCCTGTTTTATATATTATGTTTTCATTTTAGTTTAGTTCAAAGTATTTTCTAATTTCTCTTATGATTTTGGTTTTGACCCATAGATTATTTAGAAGTATTTTCCTTAATTTCCAATTATCTGGGAATTTTCCACACATTGTTCTGCTATTGATTTCTACTTTGATTCTAGAAAGAATGCTGAAAGAACATAGTCAGTATGATTTTAAATCTTTTAAATGTACTGAAAGCCTCTTTTTGGAGTTCAGCATATGGTTTATCTTGGTGAATATTGCATATGTCCTTGAAGTGCATGTATATACTGCTGTTGTTTGTTGGAGCAGTCTATAAATGTCACTTAGGTCAGATTCGTTAAAAGTGTTGTTCATGTTTTCTGTATATTTACTGATTTTCTGTCTACTTCTATTGATTATTGAAAGAGTGCTGGAGTTTCCAAATATGGTTGTAAATACGTGGCTTTCTTTGTGAAGTTCTGTCAGGTTTTGTTTCATGAAGATCAGTTTTGAAGCTCTGTTATTTAGGATTGTTATGGCATCTTGATGACTTGACCCCAATATCATTATATGATGTTCCTCTTTATCCCTGTTAACATTCCTTGTTCAGAAGTCTATTTGGCTGATGTCAGTATAGCCACTGCAGCTTTCTTATGATTGTTGTTTACATGCTGTAACTTTTTCCTGCCTTCAACTTTCAGCCCATTTGTGTCTTCATATTTAAAATAGGTTTCTGGTACATAATATATAGTTGGGATTTGCACTTTTTTTTCTAGTCTGAAAGTCTCTGCCTTTTAATTGTAACTTTTAGGTCACTTACAATTGATGTACTATTTACATGTGTGCATAAGTCTACCATCTTGCTATGTGTTTTCTATTTGCCCCATCTGTTCTTTGTTCCCCTTTTCCTCCCTTCTTTTGGATTATTTGAGTATTTTTAAGGGTTCCATTTTTTCTCCATTATTTTTTTATTTTTATTTTTTTGGCTGCACTGTGCAGCTTGCAAGATCTTAGTTCCCCAACCAGGGACTGAAGCCGGGCCCTCAGCAGTGAAAGCATAGAGTCCTAAGCACTAGACTGCCAGGGAATTACCTCTCTATTATTGATAATTAGCTATGCTTTATTTTTAAAAGTTACTCTATGGTGTACATTATATATCTTTAATATATCACAGCATAACTTCAAATGATACATTAGCACTTCCTGAACCTTACGACAACATACTTCTATTTTCTCCTTCCCATTTTTTGTGCTACTTTTATCATAGATTTACTTCAACATATGTTATTAACTTCCTGATAATGTATTACTGTTTTTATTTTAAACAGGCAATTATCTTTTAAAGAAATTTAAAGTGAGAAATATTTTTTTTTATTGAAGTATAGTTGATTTACAATATTGTGTTAGTTTCAGGTATACAGCATAGTGATTCCTTTTTTTTCAGATTATATTCCATTATAGGTTACTACAAGATTCTGGGTATAATTCCCTGTGCTTTACAGTAAGTCCTTGTTGCTTATCTATTCTACGTATAGTAGTTTGTATCTATTAATCCCATACTCCTAATTTGTTCCTCCCATTTGGTAACCATAAGTTTGTTTTCTATGTCTGTGAGTCTATTTCTGTTTTGAATGTGGATTCATTTGTATTATTTTTTAGATTCCACATATAAGTTGTATCGTATGGTATTTGTCACTCTGAGTATTCTCTAGGTCTACCCATGTTGCTGTAAGTGGCAATATTTCATTTTTTTGTGGCTGAGTAATAGTCCATTTGTATACGTATACCACATCTTCTTAAGCCAATTGTCTGTTGATGGGCATTTGGGTTGCTTCCATGTCTTGGCTATTGTAAATAGTGGTGTTATTTTTTTTACACTTATCTACCTATTCATTATTTCCAGTGTTATTTATTCATTGGTACATTCATTTTGTATCTTTTGCAGTGCAGGCCTTTCAGTGACAAATTCTCTCAACTTTTCTATATCTGAAAACGTCTTAATTTTGTCTTCATTTTTGGAAGATATTTTTCCTGGCTCTAAAATTCTATATTAACTGTTTGTATTTCCTTTCAGCCCTTTGAAAATGTCATTTCATTTTTTTCTGGATTGCATAGTTTTTTGCTTGTTTATTTGGGTTTTTTATTCTGGATTGCATAGTTTTTGACATGAAGATTTTTGTCATTTTTATCTTTATTCCTCTGAATTTAATAAGTCTTTTTTCCGTTCTGCTTTTAAGGTTTTGTTCCTTTGGTATTTATTTTCAGTATTTGATTATGATGTGCCTTGGTATGGTTTTCTTTGTGTGTATCCTGCTTGGGGTTCCTTGAGTTTCTTCAGTCTGCAATTTATAGTTTTCATTAAATTTGGAAAATATTTGAATCTATTCTCTTCCAATAATTTTCTCCTCACCATGATGCATATGTTAGACCACTAGATAGTATCCTATAATTCAATGGGATTCTGTTCATTTTTCTTTCTGAAATTTATTTTGGATTGTTTCTATAACTACATCTCCTGGATCACTAACTTTATTCTTTAGTATTTAATTTGCTGCATTTAAATTGCTAATCCTACCCAGTGAATTTTTAATTTCAGATATTGTCCTTTTCATCTCTAGAAGTTCCACTGGTTCTCTTTACATCTTTGATTTCTCTTCTCAGTATATTCAGGTTTTCCTTTAAATACTTGAAAATAGTTAAAATAACTTTTTAAACCTCCTTCTCTGCTAATTCCATCATCTTTATCATTTCTGGGCCTGTTTCTTTGATCATTTATTTTTTTCCTGCTTCTGTGCCTGTCAGGTAATTTTTATTGGGTGCTGGACATTGTAAATTTTACATTTCAGGGATTAGATTTTGTTGTCTTCTTTTAGAGAGTTCTGGGGGGTGCATTTTACTTGCATGCAAGTCAGTTTCATCCCTTCTAGGCTTGTTTTTACTTTGTTATGGTGGGTCTACAATAGCCTTTAGTAAAATACTAATACGTGTAGCCTTTTGGTGTGTGTGTGGGGGGGTCTCTACTGAATGACCCAAGTGATTGTTGAATCACCAGTGATAACTCTGGCTGGAATCAAATGATTCACAAGCCTGTATGAGCTCTGGGAACCTGTCAGCTCATGGCTCACTGGTTGGTCTTTACCTGCCTCATGGATTTTCATCCTCTACATGTAAGTCTCTGTTTTTAGCAAAGACTCCAGGGTATCCCTGTGCAGATTTGGGGAACTCTTTTCCTACAAAGCCCCATCTTCTCTGGGACTCAGCCCTCAGATTCTCTGAACTCACATCTCAGTCTCCTCACCTCAACTCAGCAAGTTCTCTGAGCTCTGCTTGGGACCCCCTCCCTTCTCCACAGTCTGAATTATGCCTCCAGACATAGAGTCAGGGTGATCATAAGGCTTGTCTTGCTTGTTTTCATTCTCTCAGGGATCACAGATCTGCTTTGTCTGTTGTCCAGTGTCTGAAAACTGTTGTTTCATATATCGTGTCCAATTTTCCAATTATTGACGGCAGGACAGTAAATCAGTTCCCAGTTTTCCCATCATGACGGGAAGCAGAAATCTCTAACAGAACACATCTTTAAACAGAGTCAAATTTGATTATTTTATCACTAACCCTCACCCATTAGTAATTTATTCCAAATGTAATTTTATGTATACATTTGGTCAGAGTATTATTGTTATGATTGTTGCTGTTATTGAAGTCATAAAAGAATTATAACTATCAATTATTAAATGTTTATTATTTGTCAGTTATGATGCTAAGCATTTTACCATTATTCTTTTCAGTATCACTATCTTAAAATTGAGGTAACTGAGAGTATGGGACAGTAATGGTAGAGTCAGGATTCAAGCTCAAGTACCATATTTTTATAACCCACCCCACTTTGTTTTGCATTTACCAAACCTTTGGTGGCATGAGGAAGAGGAGGGAGGTATATGTGATTATGGTAGATAGAAGCTCTATACCATGTTTCTCAAATTGAGGTGAGATGAAAGGGATATAGTTCCCCTGGTTCTATCTCAAAACATCTTTGTCATCATTTCTGAGCAGTTATATATGTAATCTGTATTTTATTTAAGTTCTCAAGGGGTTCTTATACACAAACATTTGAGAATCATTACCCTGACTGAACTGAGGATTTAATATGTTTCCTCATGTTATTCTTAGCACTAACTGCTTCCAAACGATCAAGGAATCTCTTTCTTTACTTGCACGCCTACTGATCCCCACCACTCCACAATTCCACCATCAAATATTTGAACTCCAAGACCTCCAGCATCCTCTATCCCACCAAATTAAAAAATAAAGAGAAATTTCCACCATAAAATCTGTTCCATGGTGAAAAACTGTTTCCTGGCCATTATCTATACCTGTTTTTTGTCATTTGCATTTAAATATAGTGACTTTCTTGTTAGAAAAACCCCACCAGTCGCAAGCTTTCAATTAGCCTCTGATACCCTCTGCTTTGAATCATAAAGCTTCTAACTACAAAGTCATGCTTATATCAAAACATAATGTTTTAAACTTTGGATTGAGGCATTCGACTCTATAGACTTTAGTTTCCATGTTTTTCAAATTAGTGGGTTAGATACTTGAAGGCTCTTGCAGCTCTAAAATTTGATTATTTAAAATATTAAATTTTTTAATAGCAAAAATGTATCCGTGTCTTTGCTTTGTTTTTAAACTACTTTAAAGAGATTTTGTTTCTAAAATTATATTCTCTGCAATTAATACTACAAGTCACAAGAATGCACGGTAGCATTTCCTGGCAACCCCAAATGGCAAAAATGCACCATGAAACAGCCTTTCCTCTTCTGAAATGCTCATTCAGGCTCTTTGAAGTGTACAGCGTGACTTACAAAATTTGGTTTGTCAAGGTGAAGAAGATTTATTGATCAAGGTGTAGCCAAACAATCAAAGGAAATGCTGAGTGTTTGTCTTTTTTAAAAAAATCCATCTCAAAGTCAAAACCAACCAAGAACATTTTGTATTGAGAATGGCCAAGCAAAGAAAAACATAGAGCTTTTTATCTGTGGTAAGAAGAGGTTTTGTCTGTCTCCTTTTTATTTAAATGGGAGTGTTTGGGTTATAAGATGCTATGGATTGTTGAGTAGCTCTTACTTAAAGTGTAGCATAGAGGGTATTTAATTACTCCTCTGTGAGGGGCATGATGCATTTTAAAGCCTGGACCCGGGTTTTCTTACCAAGGATGTAGAAACCAGTAACAGAACTTAGTATTTATAATTTTGTCCCTGGCTCACTAAGGCAGCCCTAGCCAGCTGTGCAGTCAAAGTTACTGCATTTATTTGATCAGAAAATGATCACTGTGTACTATAAAAGCATCATTCATTTCTTATTACCATTGATCTCCAGAGAGTTTCACTCAGACCTTGGCAGGAATTTCAAATGGCAGGTGGTGGGGCTATATTTTTCTATGATTAATCGTATAGTCCAAATTCAGTGAATACAGTTCATTAAAGAGAGCAGACTTCCTATTAATGAATGCTTAGTGCCAGAATTCAAGACTCAGAAGTTCCAGACCTAGAAATAAGGCAGACACTGGATTCTAAAAGAGGAGCCGTTACCCAAGGGCATCCCTGGAGAAACTCTTGCCAGATTCCTTCAGCACATATTGGAGTACGACCCATCAAGAGCTAGTTCACTTCGATGTTATGCATTTCATATTTCATCCACTGTAAGGGCTTTATAGCCAAATATGACTGTGAAGACACAGGACCTAATTTTTAACGCTCAAAATATCTACTGTTTGTTCAACCCTAACAAACTTGTTAGAGGCTGTCCGAAAAACTCGGTCTGAGAATCAAGTATGGAATGATGACGTCACTTTATCCAACCAGATGCGTTTGAACTATAGAAAATGGTCTTGCAAAACTCTGTTCATATTTAAAGACTTAATTAGGTCTCCTCCCTATTCCCATAACTTTATTTGCCCTTCTTTGCTCCTCAGGCAGCCTCCAGACAGCCTCCTGGAATCAGTCTCATTTGTCTCGTGTCCGTTCTATACACAACCTCTTGATTACAGTGTTATAGGAAAGCGTCGTCTGAAATCAGTGTCAGTTGTTTTCAATCTTTTATCTGAAGGAAAGGCCTCTTGTAATGGAATTGACTAGGTTAGTCCCGCAGTTTAGTGACTGATAACAACAAAGCTTTATTTCTCATTCATATTAGGTACAGTTTTGAGTCATGGTGGCGGGGTGGGGGCGGGATGTTCTAATATCTTCTCACTCAGGAGCCAAGACAAATGGAGCCACTGTCACCACCTGGAGTGGCACCCAATCGGTGCAGCAGGGGGAGGGAACATAGCAAATCACACATTTTTTTCTTAAAGGCTCTAAGAAGTGCTTCCACTTGCATTGCACATGGCCAAATCAAGCTACCTGTTGGATGAGCAGAGAGATGTGATCCTACCACAGGCCCAGGAAGGGAAGACCTGAATATATTGGTGGACCACACAGACAACTACATAGTCTATCAGTCTGGTCACCAAACAGTACACTTTCTTTCTTATGCACAAAAATACCCTTGTCCCTTATGAAAGTTCCATTCAGGCAGGACATGAAGCTCAAGGTCCAGGATCTCTGAATGATGTAGGGTAGTCTCTACATCAAGTCTGTGTCCAGAACTGAAAAGATGAGGAAGCTGTTCATCACACATGCACTCTATAATGATGGCATAAGGACAGGGTAAGCTTAATAAATGCTCCCATGCATAAAGGAGAAGGACACTAGTCTGTAGCAGTTCTGTAATCCTGCTGGGCAGACGTTATGAGGTTTCCCTCCCCAGAGGAAAGATCATGATCCCATTCTCTTGGAATTTCTCCCCTGTCCATTGTCCTTTGGGAACCCCGTCTCTGTCCTCTAGGAGATTCTTCCTTTGCAAACATCCCCCTTGGCTACATTTGAATTGGGGAATAAGTCTTCCTTTGGAGAAGAATACCTTTCCCAGCTCACACTCTGCATGGACAGAGTTGGGACCCAAAAGGTGACTTGAAGTCTAGAACCATCACTTCCTCTTTTAGTCCCAGTGATGTATCCTTTATTATTACAACTTGCCTCCCAAACATGCCTTGTTACCTTTGTGATTCCAGCCAACAAGTTGTGCTGATAGCCACACCCATCATTCATTTCAAAATACAATCCTCGTATTTGCTGTATTTCCATGCTTTCCTACTGCCTGCTTCCTTCTTTCTCAAAATAAATCACTACATCTTGAACCTATCAGGTGTTGGTGCGGGAATCACATCCTTATTTATTTTTTTCCCCTGAGATATTTGGCCCACTTGATAGGATTCACTGGATCTTTAGTTGACACCTTAATCCAGTCAAAAATTCAACCATTAGGTATGATGGCTACACCCTTCATCTGACTCTTGCCACAGACTGAGTTTTTACTTTTGACCTTTACGGTTCCAAGATTTGAACATGTGGAGCATGTAGTTGAGAAGCAGTTGTCCCTTCCAACCTTATGAGTCTTTGAATTCATGGACCCCTTTTTCTTTCCTTTCCTGTTTGCAAACTGACCAATTCTTTTATGAGTTCATCTCATACTTGGAATACCTTGCCAAGTGCAGCCAATAGCAATCTTTATACTCTAACCATATTCTGTTTTCCAACCTATTCACCTAAGTGTGCATCATATCATTAGGGATGTGATGTGCTTCCCAATGTCACGACAGGTGACAATCTGCCAAACATTTTTCTACTCCCTAATGTGGATCACCGTCTCCCCAGCCTCTGACTACAGTTTCTTTGCTACTTCCTAGTGACTGCTGACCCAATGCCACAGATTTTAGGTTTGGGTTACAGCAGCAGCTCAATGCAAGGTGACAATGTCTGTATGAGTGAGTATGGGCTGTGTACTGCAGTGACAAGCATCCTTAAATCTCAGTGTCTTAAAAAAACAAACAATTATTTTCTGCTTATATCACACGTCCATTTCCAGTTAGCAGGTGTCTCTGCCCCATGAAGCTCTCACTGAGGGACCCACAGTCATGAAGCTTTGACAATCTGAAATATCTCCAGTAACCATGACAGGGAAGTGAAGGAAGCACATGTTTCATCTTCCTAGAAATGGCCAGGCAGCACTGCTTTTCACATTTCTTTGGCCAAAAGAAGACATGTGACATTAATTGACTTCAAGTATGGGAGTGCCAGCCTGCTAAGTTTCTGAAAAGGAGGAAGGTGCTCAAACTATAGATTTCTACCTCATCACTGTTATTCCCCAGCCCCCTCCCACAGGCTCCATGTTTTAAAGGATTTTTACCAGCCAAACCACATTAATTATGTGAAAGTCTCTCCACTTAAAGTATTCAAAGACTTACAGGTGCAAATACAGATGTAGCTCTCTAAACAGTTACTGAATATCAAAACTATCTGGGGCTTCCCTGGTGGCGCAGTGGTTAAGAATCCGCCTGCCAATGCAGGGGACGTGGGTTTGAGTACTGGTCCAGTAAGATCCCACATGCCACAGAGCAACTAAGCCTGCGTGCCACAACTACTGAGCCCGCGTGCCACAACTACTGAAGCCCACGCACCTAGAGCCTGTGCTCTGCAACAAGAGAAGCCACCGCAGTAAGCCTGTGCACCACAACAAAGTGTAGCTCCCCCTCACCACAACTAAAGAAAGCCCGTGCACAGCAATGAAGACCCAACACAGCCAAAAATAAATAAAATTTAAAAAAATAAATTTATAAAAAAAAGTTTTTAAAACTATCTGTGTAACCTTATTGAAAATTAATGTACAATTTCCATTAGGCTGTATAAAATTATGAACATGGCCCATGAACCCACATAATTGCCTCTGGGACCCTAGAAATGCATGTGCCTTGGGAAGGTGGCCATTATTACGTCTTTATCAAGTAGGTTCTGTGCACAGAATTTTCTAGGAAGAAGAAAAAGAGCTGAAAGGGGAGGAAAAAGGGCAGAGACAGTAATCTAATTTATAAGTTTACCTGGGCCCTGTCTACACCCACCAGTACCCCTACTAGCTCAAATGGCCATGTTCTTCTGAGTGCATTATACTCCCCCTCCCTCCCTCCTCCTCCTCCCCCTCCTTCCTCCTCCTCCCCCTCCCTCCTCCTTCTTCTCTCTCTCTCTCCCCCCTCCTCCTCCTCCTCCTCCTCCTCTTTCTCTCTCCCCCCACTTCCTCCTTCCCTCCGTCCCTATAATCTCTGCTGTTCTTCCACCATGGTGATTAAAAGCAAAGAGGAGCCACCATCTCTCTGAGCATTAAAGCCAAAAAGACGCAACTGAGACAGTGTAGAGCTGCAGTCATCTAAATTATTATATACTTGTAAAGGAAGGCTCACTTCTCCTCCTGTGTGTGTCTCCTTTACTCTCACACTAACACCCCACACATAGCACAACACTCCTGATGCCAGAGGTGTGGGTTATTTCCCCCCACCGCAGGCAATTCTCTGCAGCATCAGCTGGATGTCTTACAATTTAACTGACTACCACCCCACACATAGCACAAACACTCCTGATGCCAGAGGTGTGGGTTTTTTCCCCCCACTGCGAGCAGTTCTCTGCAACATAAGCTGGATGTCTTACAGCTTAACTCAGTTCTGATGCTATCTACCTGGAGGTAGCATCAGCTCCCGCAGGGTCAGGGCTCAGTCCTACAAGACATGCTTCTGACCAATCAGCTATAAATCAAAGGTCCCCACGACCCCTTCCTTGGGTTTGATTATTTGTTATAATGTTTCACAGAACTCAGGAAAAGAGTTTATTTACTGTTTACTAGTTTATTACGAAAGAATATGATGAAGTACAGAGATGAATATCCAGACGGAAGACATGCACAGGGCAAGGTGCGGGAAAGGGCATGGAGCTCCCACGCTCTCTCCAGATGCTCCACTCTCCCAGCACCTCCATGCATTCACCAACCCAGAAGCTCTCCAAATCCAGCGTTTGGGGGATTTTTATGGAGGCTTCATCATGTCAGCATGATTGATCATTAACTCCATTTCCAGCCCCTCTCCCCTCTCTGGAGAATAGGAGGTGGGGCTGAAAATTCCAGGCTTCTAATCATGGTTTGATTTTTCTGATGCCTAGCACCTGTCCAGGAGCTCACACGCGTCACCTCATTAGAAAAGACACTGCTGTCACCCAGGAAATTCCAAGGGATTTAGGAACTTTGTGTCAGGAGCCAGGGTCAAAGACCAATCTTAGAACAAAAGATGCTCCTAGGATTCTTATCACTTAGGCAATTACGAGGGTTTGGGGAGCTCAGTGCCAGGAACCAGGGGCAGAGAACCATCTATGTATTTTCTATTCTCTCACAGTATTCAATACTGACTTGAAAATGCTGACTTAAGAACATAGTATGTTTGCTTCTCTCCATTTCCAATTAGCTTTATTCCTTGTTTAGAATATTTCTGAGAAAATACCAAAGATCAGTAACCCAAACTACATACATCATACATGGCCTTTTAGCATCATTTGACACAGCTGGTTACTCGCTTCTTCTCAAAACACTTTCATTGTGTGGCTTCTGGGACAACCCTCTCTCTTGATCCTCCTCTGACTGTACAAGCCACTGCTTTTCCATCTTCTTTGCTGATTTCTCTACATCCCTCTCGCCTCTTAGTGGTGTGACCCCCCCCCACCAGGATTCCAGTCCAGGGAACTCTTGTCAAGCTATACTCACTCCACAGGTGACTTTACCTGGTTTACTGGCTTTGAAAACCATCTCTGCATTGAGGACTCCCCGGTTTCTATCCCAAATCGAGACTTCTGCTGTGAACTCCACATTCTTATATCCAACTGCCTACCTGACATCTCCACTTGGGTGTCTCATGGTCATCTCAAACCTAGCAAAGCCAAAAACTCACATTCTGGTTTCATCTCTCAAATCTGGTCCCCTGAGTGCCCACCACCACCACTTCTTAGCAAAAGAGAACTTCATCCTTCTTCATGCTCAGACTATAAACCTCAAAGGCATTCTGATGCCAAAATTCAGCCTCTGTACCCCAGTACCAAATTAAATCTTGGAGACAGAGTTTTTGGGTGAAGTAGAAAAGAATAGCTTTATTGCTTTGCCAGGCAAAGGGGGCCACAGTGGGCAAATGCCCTCAAAACAGTGTGTCCCAACACTGGGGAGTTTGTGAGGAGTTTTATAGTCAAGAGGCAGTGTTGCTGGTAAGGATCAGGGTGCACACACGGCCTGCATTCCTTCAATCTAGAGATCTTCTGGCATCAGGTGGTCTCGTGATCTGTGGTTCTCAGGGTTATTGAACTGTGACCTTCCCTCTGGAATATCTTCCAGGTGGTGGAGGTTTTAGTTGTGCAGAAGAGATCAAAGATATCGTTATGTGTATCCCTTTAGGTGGAACCAGGACCCTACCCCAAGACTGCACTACTGTTTCTTGACTACTCCTCCCTTGTCTCTGCATCCCCTCCCTTTCCTGATTAGCAACTGTTTGAACCTGCCCTTTGGGACTCAGGGAAGGGGACACAGAAAGGCTTTTGTGCCCAAGAGCCCCACAACATCCTGCTCAGTTTCAGTCCTTGATGTGTCTCTTTCTATCACATCTGCTATAGAACACACCTAGACATTTTACTTGTTCTTCTTCAGAATATATCCAGAATCCAAATTCCGTACCACCTCCATCTCCACCACCCTGGTGCAAGCCACCATCTCTCACTTGCATTGTTGCATTGGCTCCCTGATGGGTCTCCTTCCTCCCATCCTTGCCCTCCACACTCATTTCTTAACAAAACGGAAGTCAGAATGACCCTTTATAAATGAATTCAGATCAAGGCATACCGCTGCTCAAAACCCTCCTTTGGATTCCCCATCTCACTCAAAATAATATTCTAAATCCTTACTTACCCTGGCCAGCAAGACCGTGCACGCTCTGGCTTCCCTATTCCCTCTCACCTCACCTCTTTCCACTCTTTGCCTCCTTCACCTGCCTGAGCCACCCTGGAGCCCTGCCTGTCCTCAGCCATGCCAAGCACTCCCCCAACCCAGGGCTGTGCACTTGCTAGCCACCCAGTCTCTGCACAGCTCCCTTCCGCACTTCTTCTAGGACCAAGTTCATCTGTAGGCTTCTAGTCTTCTCAGGGTGGTTTTTTTATGATCGCCCCACATATAATGCAACCCCTTCCCTCATTATCTATCCCCCTTGTTCTGCTTTTTGTTCTTTAGAGCCTTCATACTACATATTTTTTGCTGGTTTAGTCATCACGAGTCTCCCCTATCAACATTAGCTCCATGAGGGCAGCTCTTTGCCTTTTGCGTTCACAATCCCAATGCCTAGAACAGCACCTGGAACAGAGTTAGTGCTCAGCAAATGCTTAATCAATGATTGGAGAAATATGTCAGCATGAGTTAAGAGGTGTGCCCTGAGGAATTATGTATTTAAAAAGATAAAGAGTCGATGTCTCCAAATGATGATCTTTTTATAAACTAGAGGGGCTTCAAAGGTATCCATAATCCAATGTCTCTGTGACTGACTTGTATTTCAATTTATTCTCTTAAATAGTAGAGAAAGGGTGGAATTACAGCCGGCAGGTCAGGCACCCATGATCAGACATATCCTGAGCTCCAGCCACCCAAGACCCTGTTTACTATTCCCCAACATGCCCAGCCCTTCCCACTCTTTCAGAGCCCCTTGCCTGGAGTGCCCAACCAACTCATTTGCCATGGCTCATCCCATTCCCAGCTCCAGTGCCACATCTTCAAGAGGCCCTCTCATTCCCCCAGCTGGCCTCAATCTCTCCCTTCTCTGTTTTTCCTTAGAGCTAAGCATCTATCCCTTTTCTATTTCTGTGATCTAATAACGTGTGTGCCTGCCTTTCTCAGTTTCTAGGGTCTGAGTCTTTGAGAGCCGTCTCCTATTCACGCCTGATTACCCGGTAGCGTTTTGAATGCAGGTAGCTGTAAAGATTTGTGAATTAAAACCCTGTAAGTGTGAAGTGGACTGACTCCCCACTTTCGCTATTTAAGACCTTTTCCTGGGACCGTGGATATGATCCTCCTGTTTACTCAAAAGAGAATGGGCTGGGCTTCCCTGGTGACGCAGTGGTTGGGAGTCCGCATGTTGATGCAGGGGACGTGGGTTCGTGCCCCGGTCTGGGAAGATCCCACATGCTGTGCGGCGGCTAGGCCCGTGAGCCATGGCCGCTGAGCCTGCGCGGTCCGGAGCCTGTGCTCCGCAGCGGGAGAGGCCACAGCAGTGAGAGGCCCGCATACCGCAAAAAAAAAAAAAGAGAATGGGCTGTCATCGGCCCCACAGTGTCACCTGTGCAAACACTCATCCAGCGTCTCCAATACTAAATTTACAGGTAGCCACAGAAGAAGGTCTCCTCTGATGGACCATGGAAAAAAATTGTGCTCACGTACGAATGCTTAGAGAAGGGGGAAATTAAATAAGATGGTCTTGCTAAGCTACCTAGAAGAGAATCTTTCAGAATAAGATTAAATTAGCATCAGAGATTCTAGTGTCTAAGCCCTTGGATCACTTACTTTTTCCTTATAAATATTTTTGTATGTTCAGTGAACAGAGATGTCTCTGGCTCGTGTAAGATGAATAACTTTTAATCTTTTTCTTCAACTATGTACCAGGAAGACAAAAAAATATAACCTGTTTTTTCCCCATGGAGTAACAATTTAAGCCTCCAGCAATGTCTGTGCTACCCTTCATCTACTACTTCTAGTTTTCCACTGTCCTTGGTCCAAATGTTCCTCCTCCTACCAGTCTTAAGTCTCTTTAGCTGCAGTAGATATATGTGTGTGAATTTCAAAGGAGATACATTGCTAGTATTTGTTTTGCTTTTCCACTTTTCTCTGTATCTCTTCTCTGCTCTCAATTACCCCCCTCCAAATCTTCCCTCACTTCGTAAAGTCGTGTGTGTGTGTGTGTGTGTGTGTGTGTGTGTGTGTGTGCACGTGCATATGTAGTGAAGACAGTCCTAACTTAAGAAGCTCCAGATTCTATGTACACTTGATGGATCAAAGGATTGTGTCTTTATCAAGATATCCCTATAAAACCATACCTCCTAAGACATATTTTGCAAAGTTTGTTGGAAGTCTGCCACATTTAAGAGAAGCATTAGTAAAATGATTACTCAGAAGTTAAGTCATCAGAATGTAGAAGGATATAGAACATACATTCAAGACTTGGATGTAAAAAAAAAAAAGAGAGAAATGCAACTCAAACTACCTCAACCAGAATAAGAATTTTAACTATTCAGATGACCAGTCTAAGTGTATCCCAGCTTCAGGCTTACTTAGATCCAGGTACTGAAACAACGTTGCCAGAAATCTCTCTCTCCTTCCCTCAGCTCTCTTTTACCCTTTGTTGGCATCAATTCTCGGGCTGATCTTCCCACAGGACGATGAAATGTCCATTAAGAACGCTGAGCCTGCAATCGACTAGATTAGTAGCTCCAACAGGAGATTGTCTTTTTTCAGTGGTTCTAGAACAAGTCCCAGGGAAATCTTCCACTTGCCCAGTTTTGGGATTTTTCTCACCAGTGAGCCAATGACTATGGCCGGGGGAAGGAGGCTGAAGTCAGTCCCACCCGAACCACGTGGGAGAAGAGATGGCCCCCCCATGGAAATTCAGATGCTATTACCAGGAAAGGGAATAGACATTATCAGACAAAAATGACACCTATCCATATGAAGTAGTGTACTTTATATGAAGAAACATGGAACGCATTGGAGAAGACTCGGTGGGGGAAGAGCACTTAGATATGACCCACGGGGATGCACCAGAACATGGGTCGGGGGGGGGGGGGGTTGATCCAGGTGTGTCTGCTTCCAAAGTCTGCAGAGCCATTTAACTTGACAGCAAAAGCAAGGGGCGTTAAGGCAGCCTGACCCAAAGTTGAAGCCCACCACTGCCTCTAAGTAACTCAGCCAAGTTACTTAACTTCCTGGATGCCAGTTTCCCCTCAGTTCAAAGGATGGGTCTCAAGGATGTTGATGAACCCGTGTTTGGGTCCCAGACAGCTCAGTGCTCAGCTCTGGGAGTCACTGTTCAGTGTCAGCCTCTCCCTCACCCCCTCCCCTTCCAGCGTGTTGCACAGGGTTTTGTTTCAAGATTGCCTTCTGGGGAGGAAAGTCTAATTTAATAACACTTGTTATTAAAGAATTCCTAACACTTCCTAGAGCTCGCTAATCACATGCATTAACAAGGACAGAGTATTGCCAATTCCAAACACCTGGAAGCTGCTTGAGGCACCCTCAGCTCATGACAGTGTGACAGCTGTGCAGGTTCTCTCTGAATTCATTGGAATGGCACCTCTGCAGTACAGAAACAGAGGAAGCCCCGGGACAAACAGAAAGAATCATCGTGTTAGATGGGCACTGGGAGAAGATGGAACACTGTTAACTTGAGAAGACAGTAGTTCTCTTCTTACTGTGGGAGATAATTTCTTGCTGGGCAGTTAGAGGACATAGGCCAGCGCCTGTTTCTCTTTCTGCTATCTTCCCTTTTCTTTCCTCATCTCAACATCCCCAAGGCTGCTGTTAGGCTGAGACTCAGAAGAGTGAGGCTCTCACCATCCCTCCTGTGGCAGTGGGGGAAGGTAGCATCTGACCAAAACACAGTCAGGCTCCTCCCTTCAGGACCACAGCTGGACCAGCTAATCTCCCTGGGAGTTTCTTTGCATGTGTCAGAAGCAAACTGAAGACATTGGTACTGAAGTTTGGTAAGGCCAATCCAGGACTACCACTTGGAGAGCTGGACTTCTCACCAGGAACCGTGATTCTCCGCTTTGCAAGGACGTAAATACGTGTATGTATGTAAATACGTGTATGTGGTCGTCAAGTCTTTCAGAAGAACCCAGGCAACTGGAAAACACTAAAATGCTGATGAAAAGGGATGGTTATGTACATTATGCTACATACCTGCAATGGAGCACTGCGTAATCATTTCAAAGAATGAGACATACTATATGTGGTAATATGGAAAGATTTCTAGGATATATTGCTATCTGGAAAATTCAACCTGCAGAACAGCAATAGCTTATGTAGGGTATATACAGTTTCATAAATAACAGCGCATGCATATACATTTATATGTTGATGTATGAACAGAAAAGAATGCTAGAATCTCTGGATTGTAGCTAGGCCCACACCTCCTAGAATAAAGACTACACTTCCCAGACTCCCTTGCAGCTAAGATTTGCCCAGTGGTGTGAGCATAAAATTATGTGTGCAACTTCTGGGCCTTAAGTGGAATGGCAATATCCTGTGACACATCCCCTGCTGTGGAAGTGGTGGTGGGCTCTCTCCTATCATGTAGACAAGGGAAACTGTGAAACAGCAAGACAGAAGGAGCTTGGATTCCCACCCGAAAGGCAGTCATTACAGCCAGGATGGCCCACTGTGACGTGGGAGAGACATCAGCTCATTTCTTATTTATGCACCTCTATGTATGTTTCAGGGTCTCTGTTTAGCAGTGGTTTCTATCCTTATATGAGCAGAATATCCCTCAGATAGTTGACAGTGGTTACCTCTGAGGTATGGCATTGCAAGTGGACAAGTAGGGAGAAAGAGATTTTTACTACTTTACTTTTTTATCGTATATGCTGATTTTTTTTTTTTAATTTTGCAGTTAGTATGTTTTGCTCGTTAACGTTCTTGGACCTCATTTGCCATATTGGGTTAATTACAAGCCTTGGTTCATGGTACGCTCTCATCATTGGTCCATGCAGGGCCTGCTTTTATTTAACTACTTATTTCTTTAAAAGAGTAATAAGTACCATCTTTTCACCTCCCACAACAAAACCTAAGACCTTCATCTACATATACTGCCCACCCAACACCATCCTCTGGAGTACTTAATTATTTGCCCCACCCGGGGTAGCTAATCATTCTCTCGAATTCCATCTTTCCCCTGCTTTTCTTCTTCTATATTTTTATTGCATCTGTATGTACTCCTTAAAAGTCCATTTTTACTTTAGTTGACTTTGTTTTTATAAAAAAGATATCACGGGCTTCCCTGGTGGCGCAGTGGCTGAGAGTCCGCCTGCCGATGCAGGGGACATGAGTTCGTGCCCCGGTCCGGGAAGATCCCACATGCTGCGGAGCAGCTGGGCCCATGAGCCATGGCCGCTGAGCCTGCGCGTCTGGAGTCTGTGCTCCGCAACGGGAGAGGCAACAACAGTGAGAGGCCCACGTACCGCAAAAAAAAAAAAAAGAAAAAAGTAAAAGAAATAAATAAAAAGAAATAAAAAAGATATCATGATATATATAAACTTTTGAGACTTTTTTTTCACTTCTAAGATTCATCCACATTTTTGCAAGTTGCTCTAGGTCAGGGATCTGCAAACTTTTTCTGTAAAGGGCCATATGGGAAATATTTTAGACCCTGCAGGCCACCTATGATCTGTCACTTTGTTTATTTTATAACCCTTAAAAGATGTAAAAAGCCACCCTTAGCCTGCAGACCATACAAAAATAGGCCACGTAGTTTGCTGACCCCAGCTCTGGTTCATCAGTTGTGATTACAATTTCATATTAATTGTACTATGATTTATTAATGGGTTCTTCCATTAATGATACTTGGTTTATCTCCAGGCTTTTGCTATTAGGTAGAGTGTATTCTTAGTATCTCCTGTAATACATATGCAAGAGTTTCTTTGGAGAACTTGCCCAGGAGTGGAATTGCTGAGTAATGGGAGATGTGAACGTCCATCTTCGGGAAGAATGCTGAGGACAGCAAATCAAAGATAGGGCAGCACCAACCTTGTTATCGTTGAAATTTGCAACCTCTGAAATGACTTCCCTGGCCGTCTGAGCACCAAACTATTCATTTGTTATCTTGCTTTTTTGTGTGCTTGCTTTATCTTTGAGGCTTCACAACCCAGCTTGAATGTAATTCCTTCCCAGGCATGTCCTGTGGCAGTCATGATTGTACTACCCTCCTGTGCACCAGTGAATATAAACGTGGGCTCCAGCATCAGACTTGGACTTGGATCTGGGCTCTGCTAGTTTCTTGCTGTTTGACCAAGGGCAAGTCATTTACAGATTCGAACTCGAGTTTTTACCTCTTTAAATCAGTGAGAATACCAGTGCTCCAGTTCATTATGTGGTAGCAAAGAACAGGAAATCATTCTAAGTACCAAGCGAAAAGGAGACTGAATGGAAGCCTAAGAAAGAGCTGGAGAAATGACAACCTCTCTGGGACTCAGTAGAAGGGCCTAGTGGACCTGTCCTCACGACGCTGCCATCAGCAGAAACTGATTTCTGGCTCTGGGCCACTCCAGTTTTCATTCACTCATCAGATATTTATTGAGCACCTACTACTTTCCAGGCTCTTCTAATGCTTGCAATGCAGCAGTGATCCCTGCCCTTGAGGGGCTGACATTTTAGTAGGAGAGAGACAAAAACCAATGAACATAATCAATAAGAAGAGTGTAAACTATATTAGAAGTCGATGAGTGTCGTGGGTAAAGAAAGAGTACAGCTGGACAAAAGGTTGGGGGTGTTGAGGGGGAGGGCGCTATTTATGTGAAATAAAGTGGACTGGGTGGACTTCATTGTGGGACTGAAATTTGAGCAAAGACTTGGAAGAGATGAGTGAAGGAGAGTGTGGTCACCTGGTGGGGAGTGTTCCAGGCAGAGGAAACGTGGCTGAAAGACCTGGACTGAGGCTGGATCTGGCCCCGGGAGGCCAGCTGGAGCAGAGTGAGCAACAGAGGGGAGAAAGAGCTCAGGTCTGAATGTAATAAGAAACCAGATCCTACAGGGCACTGTGAGCCATCACAGGGGCTTAGATGGAAAGTCACTGCGGGGTTATGATCAGAGGAACAACATGAAGAGGTGATGACCAGATGAAGGTGGGGCTGGGAGATCTCATTCCAAGTGCATTTGTGTGACTGCTGGCAGAGGCTTTAGTTCCTCACCACGTGGACCCCTCCATGGGTTTGCTCATAACTTAGTAGCTGGCTTTCCCCAGAGCAAGAGATAAAAGAGAGAGAGACAGAAAGAGACAGAGAGATGGAGACAGAGGCAGACAAACAGAGAGACTGTCGTTTCTGCCTTATTCTATTCCTTAGCAGCAACGCACTAAGTCCAGCCCACACTCAACAGGAAGGGATTGATTAAACCAGGGAACAAATACCAGGAGGTGAGGATCCTCCTGGAGACAACCTAGGACAAGGAGAACAAGGGCAGAAACAGGGAAGCTGGTTAGAAGGTTCCTGCAGTGATTCAGGGTAGAGCTGCTGGTGCGTCTCTCACTAGGGAGACAGCTGCAGAGGAGTAAGACATCGTGGGGTTCCGGGTATAGTTTGTCCATAAAGCGAAAGGAATCTCCTGCGTGGTTAGATGTGAGGTGTGAGAATAAGAAATGAGGTAGGGATGGCTCTGAGGCTTTTTGGCTTGAGCAACCAAAAGGATGGAGTTGCCCTTACTTGAGATGGTATGATAGTAGCTAGGACAGTTTGGGATAGCAAAAGAAAATAGGACTATAGTTTGGACATGGATGCTACGTAAGCAGTTTGGGAAGGAAGATTCAAATTCCAGGGGGAGCAGATTTGAGTGGCTTAGGTTGAGTGAATGATCTCTCTTTGGCTGGGGGAGGGCAGGGGATTTGGGAAAATTTTTTGATGGTATTCACATAACAAAATTAACATTTAAAAGTGTACAATTCAATGGTATTTAGTATGTTCACAGTGTTGGCAATCACAACCTCTATCTAGTTCCAAAACATTTTCATCACCCCAAAGGGAATTCCTGTACCCATTAAACAGTTACTACCCCTCCCTCCCTTTCCCCAGACCTGGAAACCACTCATCTGATTTCTGTCTCTATGAATTTACATATTCTGGATATTTCATTTAAATGGAATCATACAATATGTGACTTTTTGTGTCTGGCATCTCTTATTTAGCATAATGTTTTCAAGGTTCATCCACACTGTAGCATGTATCAGTACTTCATTCCTTCTACAGCTGAATAATATTCCATAATATGGATATATCATATATTGTTTCTCTATTTTTCAGTTGATAGACATTTGGGTTATTTCCACTTTGGGGCTATAATGAATACTGCTGCTGTGAACATTCATGTACAAATGTTGGACTATTTTCAATTATTTTGGGTATCTATCTGGGAGCTGAATTGCTGTGTTACATGGATTTTTTAAACATCTTTATTGTAGAATAACTGCTTTACAATGGTGTGTTAGTTTCTGCTGTATAACAAAATGAGTCAGCTATACGTGTACATATATCCCCATATCCCCTCCCTCTTGCGTCTCCCTCCCACCCTCCCTATCCCACCCCTCTAGGTGGTCACAAAGCACCGAGATGATCTCCCTGTGCTATGCAGCTGCTTCCCACTAGCTATCTATTTTACATTTGGTAGTGTGTATATGTCCATGCCACTCTCTCACTTTGTCCCAGCTTACCCTTCCCCCTCCCTGTGTCCTCAAGTCCATTCTCTACCTCTGTGTCTTTATTCCTGTCCTACCCCTAGGTTCTTCAGAACCTTTTTTTTTTTTAGATTCCATATATATGTGTTAGCATATTTGTTTTCCTCTTTCTGACTTACTTCATTCTGTATGACAGACTCTAGGTCCATCCACCTCAATACAAATAACTCAATTTCATTTCTTTTTATGGCTGAGTAATATTCCATTGTATATATGCACCACATCTTTATCCATTCATCTGTCGATGGACACCTAGGTTGCTTCCATGTCCTGGCTATTGTAAATAGAGCTGCAATGAACATTGTGGTACATGACTCTTTTTGAATTATGGTTTTCTCAGGGTATATGCCCAGTAGTGGGATTGCTGGGTCGTATGGTAGTTCTATTTTTAGTTTTTTAAGGAACCTCCATACTGTTCTCCATAGTGGCTATATCAATTTACCTTCCCACCAACAGTGCAAGAGTGTTCCCTTTTCTCCACACCCTCTCCAGCATTTATTGTTTGTAGATTTTTTATGATGACCATTCTGACTGGTGTGAGGTGATACCTCATTGTAGTTTTGATTTGCATTTCTCTAATGATTAGTGATGTTGAGCATCCTTTCATGTGTTTGTTGGCAATCTGTATATCTTCTTTAGAGAAATGTCTATTTAGGTCTTCTGCCCATTTCTGGATTGGGTTGTTTAGATATTGAGCTGCATGAGCTGCTTGTATATTTTGGAGGTTAATCCTTTGTCAGCTGCTTCATTTGAAAATATTGCCTCCCACTCTGATGGTTGACTTTTCATCTTGTTTATGGTTTCCTTTCCTGTGCAAAAGCTTTTAAGTTTCATTAGGTCCCATTTATTTATTTTTATTTTTATTTCCATTTCTCTAGAAGGTGGGTCAAAAAGGATCTTGCTGTGATTTATGTTACAGAGTGTTCTGCCTATGTTTTTCTCTAAGTGTTTTATAGTGTCTGGCCTTACATTTAGGTCTTTAATCCATTTTGAGTTTATTTTTGTGTTTGGTGTTAGCAGTGTTCTAATTTCCTTCTTTTACATGTAACTGTCCAGTTTTCCCAGCACCACTTATTGAAGAGACTGTCTTTTCTCCATTGTATATCCTTGCCTCCTTTGTCATAGATTATTTGACCATAGGTGTGTGGGTTTATCTCTGGGCTTTCTGTCCTGTTCCACTGATCTATATTTCTGTTTTTGTGCCAGTACCATCCTGTCTGGATTACTGTAGCTTTGTAGTATAGACTGAAGTCAAGGAGACTGATTCCTTCAGCTCCGTTTTTCTTTCTCAAGATTGCTTTGGCTATTCAGGGTCTTTTGTGTTTCCATACAAATTGTGAATTTTTTTGTTCTAGTTCTGTGAAAAATGCCATTGGTAGTTTGATAGGGTTTGCACTGAATCTGTAGATTGCTTTGGGTAGTAGAATCATTTTCACAATGTTGATTCTTCCAATCCAAGAACATGGTATATTTCTCCATCTGTTTGTTTCATCTTTAATTTCTTTCATCAGTGTCATATGGTGTTCTGCATACAGGTCTTTTGTCTCCTTAGGTAGGTTTATTCCTAGGTATTTTATTCTTTTTGTTGCAGTGGTACATGGGAGTGTTTCCTTAATTTCTCTTTCAGAATTTTCATCATTAGTGTATAGGAATGCAAGAGATATCTCTGCATTAATTTTGTATCCTGCTACTTTACCGAATTCATTGATTAGCTCTAGTAGTTTTCTGGTAGTATCTTTAGGATTCTCTATGTATAGTATCATATCATCTGCAAACAGTGACAGTTTTATTTCTTCTTTTCCGATTTGGATTCCTATTATTTCCTTTTCTTCTCTGATTGCTGTGGCTAAAACTTCCAAAACTATGTCGAATAAAAGTGGTGAGAGTGGGCAACCTTGTCTTTTGTCTTTTTCCTGATCTTCGTGGAAACGGTTTTAGTTTTTCACTGTTGAGAACGATGTTGACTGTGGGTTTCTCATATATATGGCCTTTCTTATGTTGAGGTAAGTTCCCTCTATGCCTCCTTTTTGGAGGGGTTTTATCATAAATCGGTGTTGAATTTTGTTGAAAGCTTTTTCTGTATCTTTTGAGATTATCATGTGGTTTTTATCCTTCAAGTTGTTAATATGGTGTATCACATTGATTGATTTGCGTATATTGAAGAATCCTTGCATTCCTTGGGTAAACCCCACTTGATCATGGTGTATGATCCTTTTAATGTGCTGTTGGATTCTGTTTGCTAGTATTTTGTTGAGGATTTTTGCATCTATGTTCATCAGTGATATTGGCCTGTAGTTTTCTTTTTTTGTGATGTCTGTGGTTTTGGTATCAGGGTGATGGTGGGCTCGTAGAATGAGTTTGGGAGTGTTCCTGCCTCTGCTATATTTTGGAAGAGTTTGAGAAGGATAGTTGTTAGCTCTTCTTTAAATAAAAGTTGATAGAATTCGACTGTGAAGCCATCTGGTCCTGGGCTTTTGTTTCTTGGAAGATTTTTAATCACAGTTTCAATTTCAGTGCTTGTGATTGGTCTGCTTATATTTTCTGTTTCTTCCTGGTTCAGTCTTGGAAGGTTGTGAATTTCTAAGAATTTGTCCATTTCTTCCAGGTTTTCCATTCTGTTGGCATACTGTTGCTTGTTGTAATCTCTCAAGATCTTTTGTATTTCTGCAGTGTCAGTTTTTACTTCTTTTCATTTCTAATTCTGTTGATTTGAGTCTTTTCCCTTTTTTTCGTAATGAGTCTGGCTAATGGTTTATCAATTTTGTTTATCATCTCAAAGAACCAGCTTTGAGTTTTATTGATGCTTGCTATCTTTTCCTCATTTCTTTTTCATTTATATCTGATATGATCTTTATAATTTCTTTCCTGCTGCTAACTTTGGGGTATTTTTTTCCTTCCCTAATTGCTTTAGGTGTAAGGTTTGGTTGTTTATTTGAGATGTTTCTTGTTTCTTGAGGTAGGATTGTAATGTTATAAACTTCCCTCTTAGAACTGCTTTTGCTACATCCCATAGGTTTTGGGTCCTCCTGTTTTCATTGTCATTTGTTTCTAGGTATTGTTTGCTTTCCTCTTTGATTTCTTCTGTGATCTCTTGGTTATTTAGTAGTGTATTGTTTAGCCTCCATGTGTTTGTATTTTTTACAGATTTTTTCCTCTAATTGATATCTAGTCTTATAATGTTGTGGTCAGAAAAGATACTTGATATGTTGTCAATTTTCTTAAATTTACCAAGGCTTGATTTGTGCCCCAAGATATGATCTATTCCAGAGAATCTTCCATGAGCACATGAGAAGAAAGTGTATTCTGTTGTTTTCGGATGGAATGTCCTATAAATATCAATTAAGTCCATCTTGTTTAATGTGTCATTTACAGCTTGTGTTTCCTTATTTATTTTCATTTTGGATGATCTGTCCATTGGTGAAAGTGGGCTTAAGTCCCCTACTATTATTGTGTTACTGTCAATTTCCGCTTTTATAGCTGTTAGCATTTGTGCTATGTACTGAGATGCTCCTATGTTGGGTGCATAAATATTTACAATTGTAATATCTTCTTCTTGGATTGATCCCTTGATCATTATGTAGTGTCCTTCTTTATCTCTTGTAATAGTCTATATTTTAAAGTCTTTTGTCTGATATGAGAATCGCTACTCCAGATTTCTTTTGATTTCCATTTGCATGGAATATCTTTTCCCATCCCCTCACTTTCAGTCTGTATGTGTCCCTAGGTCTGAAGTGCATCTCTTATAAACAGCATATATATGGGTCTTGTTTTTGTATCCATTCAGCCAGTCTGTGTCTTTTGGTTGGAACATTTGATTCATTTACGTTTAAGGTAATTATCTATATGTATGTTCCTATTACCATTTGCTTAATTGTTTTGGGTTTGTTTTTGTAGGTCTTTTCCTTCTGTTGTGTCTCCTGCCTAGGGAAGTTCCTTTAGTGTTTGTTGTAAAGCTAGTTTTGTGGTGCTGAATTCTCTTAGCCTTTGCTTGTCTGTAAAGATTTTCATTTCTCTGTCAAATCTGAATGAGATCCTTGCTGGGTAGAGTAATCTTGGTTGTAGGTTTTGCCCTCTCATCACTTTAAATATGTCTTGTCAACTCCCTTCTGGCTTGCAGAGTTTCTGCTGAAAGATCAGCTGTTAACCTTATTGGTATTCCCTTGTATGTTATTTGTTGCTTTTCCCTTGCTGCTTTTAACATTTTTTCTTTGTATTTAATTTTTGATAGTTTGATTAATATGTGTCTTGGCATGTTTCTCCTTGGATTTATCCTGTATGGGACTCTCTGCACTTCCTGGACTTGACTGACTATTTCCTTTTCCATATTAGTGTAGTTTTCAACTATGATCTCTTCAAATGTTTTCTCAGTCCCTTTCTTTTTCTCTTCTTCTTCTGGGACCCCTATAATTCTAATGTTGGTGCACTTAACGTTGTCCCAGAGGTCTCTGAGACTGTCCTCAATTCTTTTCATTCTTTTTTCTTTATTCTCCTCTGTGGCAGTTATTTCCACTATTTTATCTTGCAGGTCACTTATCCGTTCTTCTGCCTCAGTTATTCTGCTATTGATTCCTTCTAGAGAATTTTTAATTACATTTATTGTGTCATTCATCATTGTTTGTTTGCTCTTTAGTTCTTCTATGTCTTTGTTAAACGTTTCTTGTATTTTCTCCATTATATTTCCAAAATTTTGGCTCATCTTTACTATCATTACTCTGAATTCTTTTTCACGTAGACTGCCTATTTCCTCTTCATTTGTTTGGTCTGGTGGGTTTTTACCTTGCTTCTTCATGTGCTGTGTATTTCTCTGTCTTCTCATTTTGCTTAACTTACTGTGTTTGGGGTCTCCTTTTCACAGGCTGCACGTTCTTAGTTCCCATTCTCTTTGGTGTCTGCCCCCAGTGGGTAAGGTTGGTTCAGTGGGTTGTGTAGGCTTCCTGGTGGAGGGGACTGGTGCCTGTGTTCTGGTGGATAAGGCTGGATCTTGTCTTTCTGTTGGGCAGAACCACGTCCAGTGGTGTGTTTTGGGGTGTCTGTGAACTTATTATGATTTTAGGCAGCCTCTCTGCTAATTGGTGGGGTTGTATTCCTGTCTTGCTAGTTTTTTGGCATGGGGTGTCCAGCACTGGAGGTTGCTAGTCATTGAGTGGAGCTGGGTCTTAGCATCGAGACGGAGATCTCTGGGAGACCTCTTGCCGATTGATGTTACAAGGGGCTGGGAGGTCTCTGGTGGACCAATGTCCTGAACTCGGCTTTCCCACCTCAGAGGCTCAGGCCTGACACCCGGCTGGAGCACCAAGACCATGTCAGCCACATGGCTCAGAGGAAGAGGGAGAAAGAAAAAAAAAATGAAAGAAAGAAAAGAATAATAAAATAAACTTATTAAAATAAAAAGTTTTAAAAATACTAAAATAAAAAAGTAATTAAAAAAGAAGAGAGCAACCAAACCAATAAACAAATCCACCAATGATAACAAGAGCTAAAAACTATACTAAGAAAAAACAAAGACAGAACCCTAGGACAAATGGTAAATGCAAACCTATACAGACAAAAATCACAGAAAGAAGCATACATTACATGCTCACAAAAAAAGAAAAAGGAAAAAAAATATATATATATATAAAGGAAGTGAGCAACCAAATAAATAAACAAATCTACCAATGATAATAAGCTCTAAATACTAAACTAAGATAAACATAAAACTAGATACAAATTAGATGCAGAAAGCACAGCCCAAGTCTACAGTTGCTCCCAAAGTCCACCATCCCAGTTTTGGGATGATTCACTGTCTCTTCAGGTATTCCAGTGATGTAGGGTACATCAAGTTGATTGTGGACTTTTAATCCACTGTTCCTGAGGCTCACGGAGAAATTTCCCTTTCTCTTCTTTGTTCACACAGCTCCTGGGGTTCAGCTTTGGGTTTGGCCCTGCCTCTGCATGTAGGTCGCCCTCTGGCATCTGTTCTTCACCCAGACAGGACAGAGTTAAAGGAGCTGCTGATTTGGGGTCTCTGGCTCACTCAGACCATGGGGAGGGAGGGGTATGGAATGCGGGGTGAGCCTGAGGAGGCAGAGGCCAGCATGACACTGCAACAGCCTGAGGCACGCCATGTGTTCTCCCAGGAAAGTTGTCCCTGGATCACGAGACCCTGGCAGTGGTAGGCTGCACAGGCTCCCGGGAGGGGAGGTGTGGATAGTGACCTGTGCTTGCACACAGGATTCTTGGGGGCTGCAGTAGCAGCCTTAGCATCTCATGCCCATCCCTCGTGTCCGCCCCCATAGCCTCGGCTTGCACCCATCTCTGGAGCTTGTTTAGATGGTGCTCTGAATCCCCTCTCCTTGCGCACCCTGAAACAATCATCTCTTGACTCTTAGGCAGTTCCAGACTTTTTCCTGGATTCCCTCCCAGCTAGCTGTGGCACACCAGCCCCCCTCAGGCTGTGTTCACTCAGCCAACCTCAGTCCTCTCCCTGGGATCTGACCTCCAAAGCCCGAGCCTCAGCTCCCAGCCCCCACCCACCCCAGTGGGTGAGAAGACAAGCTTCTCAGACTGGTGAGTGCTGGTTGGCACTGATCCTCTGTGCAGGAGTCTCTCCGCTCTGCCCTCTGCAACCCTGTTGCTGCGCTCTCCTCTGTGGCTCCAAACCTTTGCCCCTGCCCACCCCCTGTCTCCACCAGTGAAGGGGCTTCCTAGTGTGTGGAAACTTTTCCTCCTTCAAAGCTCCCTCCCAGAGGTGCAGATCTCATCTCTATTTTTTTGTCTCTGTTTTTCCTTTTTTCTTTTGCCCTACCCAGGTATGTGGGGAGTTTCTTGCCTTTTGGGAAGTCTGAGGTCTTCTGCCAGCATTCAGTAGGTGTTCTGTAGGAGTTGTTCCACAAGTAGATATATTTTTGATGTATTTGTGGGGAGGAAGGTGATCTCCATGTCTTACTCCTCCACCATCTTGAAGGTCCTCTTTATAACTTTTCGAGGACTCATAACACTCTTTTCCACAGCAGCTGCACCATCTTACATTCCGATCAGCAGTGTATGATGCTTCCAATTTCTCTACATCCTTGTCAACACTTGTTATTGTCTGTTTTCATTTTAGGCATGCTAGTAACTGTGAAGTGGTATCTCATTGTGGTTTTGATTTTCAATTCCCTAATAATGACTAATAATGTCCAACATCTTTTATGTGTTTGTTGGTCATTTGTATATCTTCTTTGGAGAAGCATCCACTCAAGCCCTTCCCTATTTTTTCTCAATTTGCTTGTTTGTCATTTTGTTGAATGATAAGTATTTTATATAACCTGGATACTAGACCCTTATCAGATATATAATTTGTGAATACTGTCTCTCATTCTGTAGGTTGTTTTTTCACTTTCTTTATAGTGTCCTTTGATGCACAGAAGTTTGTGATTTTGATGAAGTCTGATTTATCTAATTTTTCTTTTGTTGCTTGTCTGGACAGGGTATGAAGACTTATCCAAGTCAAAAATTTGGTGGCATTATCAGAATGAGGTGAGAAGAGACGCCAAGTGGGCAAAACAACAAACATCCACCACAGTTAGCAGCTTCACAGGTTGTTAGACAATTAAATGAGATGACACATACCAAGCACTTAGCATGGAGTAAGTGCCTAATAAATGTTAACTCTTATTATTTGAGTCTAGCACCAGTGTTTGATGTGTAATTTTGGAAAGAATAAATATGGTGCAGGCAGATGCCACATTCTTTCTCTTGGTCTCTGTCCAGAGTAAGTAGACTGTCTGGGGGGTGGGGAGGAAGAAAATGGTATTGGAAGCATCCCTAGTGGAAAAGAATGTGGATGGGTTTCTTTTGACTTGGCAATAGTTTAATAGTTCAGTCTTTAGGGAGGAAAATATATTTAGGATCCTGTTTTACAAATACTGTTTTCCCTCAGTCAGTTTTATATGTTGTCAAGATTTAAAGCTGAATCTAGATGCATGCACAGATCTTGAAATTCCTAAAATTCTCTCCCTTATTCCTTTTCTACCTCTCCGGCAAGCAGCTATTTGTAAGGAAGGAATGGCGTCCTCTATATGAGAAATTTGTTCTAATACTACTTGTGGTTGTCACTCTTGATTGTCTCACTAGTGGTCATCTCCCCCTTTTCTTTGATCCTAGCAGGTGATTATATCCACATTCCATAAAGCAACCATATGGTTCTGGTGAGCTTGGACCCCTTCCAATTCTCCAAAGAGAGAAGCTCAATCTTTCTGAGCTATCAAGGAGGTTTCTCTATCCTCCTGCCCAGGGATTGTTTTAGGAATGACATTGACCCTCTTCTGGCCAATAATATGTGAAAGGAAGCCTGCTAGGGAACTTCTGGGAAAGGTGTCCTCAGAAATAAAAAGAGCTGATGGGAGGAAATGTTACTCTTCTTGCTGTATGCCATTGTGTCTGCAGGCAAAGGCAGGAACCTCTTTAGCCAATATGTGACCCCAAATGGAATCCATCATGTCAAATATGGTAGCATAGAAAGCACCTGGATCTTCTGTTGGTGGTGTTGAGCAAATGAGCCAACCCTGGATTCATCTCATCTTTAGAATCCTTGATAGAGAGGTGAGATGACAAATGTCCTTCCTATTTAGCACACTTTCAGTGAAAGTTTCTGTTACTTCTTGTTAAAAGCACCCTGAAGGATGCATTATTTCAGGAGAGACCCACACATGCAACCCATGGTGGAAAGCAGCACTCCCCAGTCGGGCAGGTAACTGAATCAGTCGTTAGGACCAATGTGGTAAAGATGTTACAACTCCACTGCCCAGAAACTGATAAAAAAAAAATCAACAAAGCTCTCATCTTTATCAGAATTCATAGATGAGCACAATCAGGGGTAAAAAGAGAGAGACTGGATTCTTTATGAAATAAGAAAAGCAGTAATATGGAGAGGAAAAAAAAAACCCCATAAACACAGACATTCAAAGCTACCGAATACTATCATCCCTCAGGAGATGCTCCTGTTCTGCTTCTTTGAAGGGGCAGGAGGAGAAAAAGTCAGCCGAAAAAATAAATGCTTGAAGTACTTTAGACCCTTAGCAAATTAGGTATCGCATAAATACGAATTAAGTATCTACTATATAGTAGGCACGGGAGGGGAGGGAACTTAGAGTGGGTGGAGCTGTGTATGAGTCAGTGTTCTCCAGAGAAACAGAACTAGTAGGATGTGGATATATATAGGAAGAGATTTATTGTAAGGAGTTGGCTCACAGGATTATGGAGCTGACAAGCCCCAAGATCTGCAGGGTGAGTCAGCAAGCTGGAGTCTCAAGAAAGCCTATGGTGTAGTTCCAGCCCAAAGGCTGGCAGACTCGAGATGCAGGGAGAGCCGATGTCTCAGTTCAAGTCTAAAGGCAAGGCAGGCGGGCAGGACTAATTTCCTCTTATTCGGAGAAAGTCAGCCTTTTGCGCTCTTCAGGCCTTCAACTGAATAGGCAGGGCCCACCCACATTGGGATGGGCAATCTGCCTTACAGAGTCCATCAGTTTAGGTGTTAAACTCATCCAAAAACACCCCCACGGTGGCACTTAGAAAAAGTCCAATATCTGGACCCCCGCCATGGCCCAGTCAATTGACACATAAAATTAACCATCACAAGCAGCAATAGGTTTTCTCTAAAAATACGGTCGTCCCTCCTTCCCATGAGTTATCTGTAGGCCCTTAGCTTTTTACCATGGTTAACAAAGCACCTCTCAATTCGGGTTGCAAATATTCACAAGATACCTGTCTTCCTTATCCTGCTGCTTCAAGCAGCAATCCCAGCATATGTCCCCATGAATTTCCCTAGCTGTAGTTTTCTGTGGCATTCCGCAGAACAGTGGACACATTTACATAGCTGGATGCTTTACACCTCTTGTTACTGAATACGTAGCTGGTAACAACATGGACGTGAAGAAAAGGGTGAAGGGTCTTCCATCAGTGTGCCAGGTGAATACATTCAGGGCATTCTGAGTATCTCCAATGTGCCAGAGTTGCTTTTTGCATCATTAGATTACTGGCTCATTGGAAGCTACTTCTTATTTATCTTTGGGTCCCCAATGCCCTATTTCTGTGCTTTGCACAGAGCAGACATTCAGGAAATATTTGTTTATTTGGATGTTAAGCTATGCAGTTAGTTCTTTAGAAAAGGTTTGCTTTAAATAACCAAGTTTTACTGGCCTCCAAATCTCTGAAAATATTTCAGCAGGGCTCTACCTTCCCTGAACCACTGGGTGTCTACTTGGTCGATATGAGAGGTGGAGGGCACCAGCTCGAGAGTCAGAAAAAGCTGGGTTCAGACCCCAGCTGTAACACTTCCTCAGTGACCTTAGCATGGTTCTTAACCTCTCTAAGCCTCATTATTTTGTTCCTCTAAGGAGAAAAATGTGCATTTCATCCCAAAGTTATGCCCTGTCTAGAAGACACCTCTCCAGTTCATCTGATGCTGATCTCATATAAGTTGTAAACAACCAATAGTAGCAACACAAAATACTGCGCATCTGTAGCCATGCAAGTTGTGTTCTGTCCTGTAGAGGGTCACATGGTCTTCCCTGGTTCACTGTGGAAGATGCGAGCTTTGCCTTCATCTGCTGTTTATTCCAACATTCTTGAGCTACAGATGTGTTTGTTCTTCAGCCTCTTAACGTTTGCTTGGTTCACCCATTCTGAGTAAAATTAACTTTTTTTTTTTTTTTTGGTCATATTACATCTGCACGAGCACCATGGTTTTACTTTTTTTTTAAGTTAGCCTTTATAACACTCACCTGTGAAATGGGGAGTTAGCAATGATGACCTCAAGGGGTCATTTTGTTTGTTTGTTTGTTTTGTTTTGTTTTGGGGGGGTGGTACGCGGGCCTCTCACTGTCGTGGCCTCTTCCGTTGTGGAGCACAGGCTCCGGACACACAGGCTCAGCAGCCATGGCTCATGGGCCCAGCCGCTCTGCGGCATGTGGGATCTTCCAGGACCGGGGCACGAACCCGTGTCCCCTATATCGGCAGGCGGACTCTCAACCACTGCGCCACCAGAGAAGCCTTCTCAAGGGGTCATTTTAATGATCAAATATGATGTCTGCCTGCATTTGACCCTCTTTGCCACGTTCTCCATGGTGCAGACAGTGACTGTTGTGGAATCTTAGGTCAGGCCATGCTGCTCCCCGACTCAGAGCACTGCAGTGGCTCCCAGCTCACCCAGTCCACATGCTCCCGTGACCCCCCGGCCCTGCTGTCCTCGGGTCTTGCACGCCCTTCCTTCACTCCTTTCCAGCTTCATAGTCCTCCTTGCTATTCCGCAGACACACACAGATACTGCTGCCTCAGGACCTTGGCACAGGTTGCTCCCTCTATATGGAAACCCTGCCCTCAGTCCTCCACGTGTCTAATCCCTCACTTCCTTCAGGTCTTGACTCAGCTCTCATGTTCCCAGAAAGCCTCCCTAGCTGCCCATCTAGAATTTCAATCCACCCACCTCCCCCAAGCAACACTTCCAATCTCTTTGTCCTGCCCCATTCTCCGTAGTACTGACCACTTCCCGACAATCTGAATATGGTACTAATTTACTGAATGTATTTCCTGCCTTTCCCACTAGCACATAAGCTCCATGAGAGCAGAGATATTTTTTGTCCATTCCGTTCACTGCTATATCCCCAGTGCTTACAGTGGTGCCTTGCACATAGTAGGCTCTCGATAAACGAAGGCTCTGAGATAACACATAGAGCAATTAGTCCAATGCTTGGCATATAGGAAGAGCCCCCAAATATTACCTGTGACAGGAAAAAGAAACAAGAAAGCGAGGAGCATCAGGCTGCAAGGAAGTTGGGAGAAGTGGAATTCTAAAGAAATGAGGAAGAAAACAAGGCAGGAGCACTTTCAGGAAAAGCTAAGGGATGAAGCATCAGAGGGAAACCCAGAGAGCTGCAGGTGTCCTGATCAGATGTGCTTTGTATTAACTCATGTTGGTTAGACGCCATAGTACTTAGCTGGCACATGTCCTGTCCCACCCAGTGCTGTCTGCTGAAGTCAAAACCGTAAGTTCGTGAGAGCATCGATAGCTGGGAGCGTGGGAGGGGGAATGTCGAGCAAAAACATCAGAAAGACTATTTGAGTCCACTTCATGCATTTTTCTGCCACACTCCAGCAATTTAGGAAAATTGGCACAAATAAATGGAGATTGCTTTGCACTGAAGTGCTTAATTGCAGGAGTGAAAGATAATTCTTCCTTGGTTAAGAGCTATTGATCTGAAGGTCAGCCAATGCAGATGTGGTGGTAGATTTCTGTGACAGTCTTCACAGAAGAGTGGCGCTGACTCTGGCTTTTCCTGTCTCTTTGGGGCACCACACTGTTTGTAAGAGCCATGCTTGCAGAACTTCAGGCCCGTTAACCAGCTGCCCTAAAAGAAGACCGTCATTTCCGTCCTGGTGACCCTACTTTTGAGAACCATATTCAGTTTGTATTGATTTAAATTGGAGCCACAAACTGAATTTTGTTCATAAAGTAGTTTGGAAACCAATGGAAATTTTTTTTTTTTTTTTTTTTTGCGTTACGCAGGCCTCTCACTGTTGTGACCTCTCCCGTTGCAGAGCACAGGCTCCAGACGCGCAGGTTCAGCGGCCATGGCTCACGGGCCCAGCCGCTCCGTGGCACGTGGGATCTTCCCGGACCGGGGCATGAACCCGTGTCCCCTGCATCGGCAGGCGGACTCTCAACCACTGCACCACCAGGGAAGCCCCAGTGGAATCTTTTTTTAATTTCTCTTTTCAATTAATTCCTCTGCTAATTAGTTTTAATTTTGAGACCCATTTTGAGACACTTAACACTGGTAGGCAGCCACTTCCCTTTCATGTCCTTTAGAGAACTCATCCAATTAAAAATAAATTACGACATTTTTATGTAAAGAAATTGGGGCGCCATTTTGTTTTTTAAAATCCCTGGACTTTAACCACTATGGCTGTGTTACATTAGGATGAGTTTCTGAGTTTTCTCCAACTCAGCTGTTCTTTCTCTTGCTAGATGAGGGATCCAGAACCAGAACCTCATCCTTCTAACCCCATCAGCCAGAATTTTCATTCTTTCACTGGTGCCAGTGGGATCATGTTCCAAGATCGTACCCTGCATATTATGGGCATTCTAACCTCCAAGGAAGGAGTATTTTTCATTTTCAGTTGCTACTTCCATCTTTCACCAAATACTCACTGAAGGACAGCACAACCTAGGCCCCATCTAGCCTTGTGCTAAGACGGTAAGCATCAGCTGCACAAGTCTACTATTACGTCTGTGGTTCACGTTACATGCCTATGGAACAGTGCCGGTCTAGGAATTGGGGATCCAGCAGGAAAAAAAAATAAAAAGTTCCTGTCTTCATGCAACTTCCATTCTAATGGAGAGAATATAGACTTGACAACAAAAAGAATTAAAATGCATAGTATGTCAAACTGCGATGAATGCTATGGGGAAAAATATAATGCAACAGGAAAGGAAGCTAAAGGGTGGGAGGGGAGAGGCAGGTCACTTAAATAGGGAGCTCAGGAAGACTTCAGCAAAACTGAGACTCTTTTGGGAGAAGAGCGTTTCAGTGAGGGAACAGCCAGTGCCAAGTGAGACTACTTTGCAAGAAACCAATTCAGGGAAGAAAACGTTAATAGCATCCTCACTGGTCAGGAGTCTTAAGCTGACAAAAACTCCCACCAGGTTCAGGAAAAAAGGGAGCCTTTGGTTTAGCTCTTGTAGATGGTGAGTCCATAGATGGAGTCAGCTTTGGGAGCTCTAAACACAGAAAAACACACACCGTCCCCAGTCCCTCTTTCATATCCTGATATCTGCAGCAGGCAGACATGAGACCAGTGGTTATCAAACTCTAGCTGTATCAGCATCACCTGAGGGCTTTTCTGAAGCCCTCAAACTTCTGATTCAGCAGGTCTGGGATGGACCCAAGAATTTGCTTTTCTGATAAGTGCCCAGGTGCTCCTCGAGCCGTTGCTGGTCCAGGGACCACCCTTTGAGCACCACTGTGTTAGACAACACCTACATTTTTAAAACCAACAAGTGGAAGAATAAGCATGCTATCTGAAAACGTGGCGGTGACGACATGAGAAATAGTTCAAAGAGCAAAAAGAGGTTTGTCTTAGGGGAGGTGGAATCGGGTGTGAGGGGAGAGGGGCAGGAGGCTGCTAATGTCCATTAGAAGCTTGGTGGTACTGTTTGGCTTTTCAAAACTCCATATGTGTGTTATTTTGATAAAAAAATAGAAGGTGGATTTTCAGAAAGAATGTACATGAAAAAGTGGCACTTGTCATCAGGCAAGAGATGGTTCCTGGTGTGCATTTTTGAGGAGTGGCCATACATCAAGAGGTCACCCTCCAGGTGGACCCTGGCCCCACGGTGCCCCCAGCTGGGCCGACTTTCTGGCTGCTTCCTGCCATTTGGGGGGCTCATCACTACCACCAGAGGGGCAGAGGCTCTTTTCCCACTGCCAACCTCAGTCTATGCCCAAGGAAGAGGAAGAGATGCCTGGTTCTGTTGTGCTCCAAGGGCACAGTTGGGGTGCCTGATTCCAGAGGGGAACTCGCAAAGCGATGACTACGGGACGATTCAGAGCACCAGGCTGGAGCCAGTGCCTCTCGGCTGAGCCCCTGCCTCGCCTTTATCCTGATGGTCTTTCTCATCCCTCCCTTGTGACTGCCCCCCTCCCCTGGAAAAACATGGCAGAAGAAGAGTGCGGGCACAGAACAGCAGGTATGGTGGGGACGGTTTGAGTAGCTACTCAGAGCTTTGGGCAGCCTTCTCTTTCCTAGGGTGAATTTCCTGTACATTCCTTCACTATCAGCAGAAAAGACCTCCAGGGCTCAGATCAGAGTGTGGTTTCTTGGATAGTAGAGTGGGATAGTGTGATGTATGATAAGAAATATATATTTGGTCTTCAACCTGCTTTGTTTTCCGGCACTGAGCTTCTAAAACCCTTGGAATTTCCTGTGATGAGGGCATGAAGTGTCTCTTATTATGTTAATAAAGTGACTTTTGGAAGCATCTAAGGATGGGGTTGGTTGCCAGGGGAACCAGTCAGGTGATTGGAGGGTAACCTCGGGGGAGGGGAGCAGGGCTGGAGGTTGAATCAATGACCAATGGCCAGTGATTTAATCAATCATGCCTGTGTAATGAAGCCTCCATAAAAATCCAAAAGGAAGGGGTTTGGAGAGCTTCTGGATTGGTGAATACACGGAAATTTAGGGAGGTGGCACAGCTGGAGAAGGCATGGAAGCTCCATGCCCTTTCCCCATGCCTTTCTCATACACCTCTTCCATCTGGCTGTTCCTGAGTTATATCCTTTTATGATAAACTAGTGACATAGTAGGTAAAAGGTTTCTCTGAGTTCTCTGAGCTGCTCTAGAAAATTAATCAAACCCAAGGAGGGGTCATTAGAATCTCTGACCTAGAGTCAGTCAATCAGAAACACAGGTGACAACCTGGACTTGTAACTGTCTTCTGAATTGGGGGATGAGGAGTGGTCTTGTAGGACTGAGCCCTTAACCTATGGGATCCAACACCATCTCCAGGTAGATAGTGTTAGAATCGAGTTGAATTGTAGGGCTCCCAGCTTGTATCAGAGAATTGCTTGATGGTGTTGGGTAACACCCCACCACCCCACTACATGGGAATTGGGTGCCAAACCCCTTCTAGGGTGACTGAGTTTGCCCAGGACTAAGATGGTGCCTAGGACATGGAATCTTCAGAAAGCCCTAGGCAAACAGGGCAACTTAGTCACCCTATTAGAAATAATCATTAGTGTGTACTAAGAGTGACTTGTGAGCTGTCCATTGTAACACTGTATAAACAGTTAGAACACAAACTAATTCAACAAATATTTATGAGGCACCTACTCTGTGCTGGGGACTAAGTGGTTGGGAGAGAGTAGTGAATAAAACAGACAAAAAAGTCTAATTATACCAAATAAAGTACGGTATAGCCATATCACAGAATATTATACAACCAAAAAAGAAAAAACTGAGGGAGAATATTAAATTGCATCAAGGATGCCTATAAGATAATAAGTTCAGGAAAATACATGTAGTAGACATCTTTGGGGTTTGACTGTCCAGTATTTCCTCTCTCTTCTGTTGGTACTCACCTTGGCTTTGGCAACTTCCCTGCTCCCATCCCAGTGACTTGGGAAGGGAACTGTCATTCAGGGTGAGCATGTACATGTAAAGCCACCATGTACGTTGTTCTGGTGGGACATTGTACCATCCTTGATTACAATGTGAAGATGCTCCCAAGGGTTATGCAGTGTACAACCTGGACAATTATACCAGCAGTCCAAGAACGTGATCCAGCTGGGCCGATCAGACCTCTCTCCCAGAAACTCAGATCTTGAGTAGAATGCTATAATGCCAGGACTCAGGAACTGAGTCGTCCCAATGGAAACACTCGGAAGAATTTGTCCCGCTACCTAGATTCCAAGATTCACCTGACCCCCAGCCTTCTCAAGGCCTGATTGTTCAAATTAGTATTTGAATCTTTGAACCTTCTTGGTACCTTTCCAATAGACTCTTTTTTGTTACATCGGTCAGAGTTGGTCTTGTTACGTACAGCCACAAAATTCTGATGGCTTTAGCAGTTGTTGAAAGAGTATGTATAAAATTATTCCATTTGAATACAAATTATTTGGACCTATATATATATAATATATATGTAACATATTATACATTATACCTATACTACATGTGTGTATGAATACGTGTGTGTGACTCTAAACACCCAGTTCTATGGGTAGTCAGATTACAGATGATTCTTCTTTTCTCTTTGATTGACTGTATCTTCTAAAGTTTCTACAATGATCATGTACCATTTTTAACAAGAAAATTAAAGTCTGCTCATAGCTTACACCTAACAGAGACCATAGAAATTTTGAGCCAAAGCCCTATTTATAAGTAAATAAATGTAAATAAAATTATAAATAAATTTACATTTTCCTGGAGGGTTCTCAAGTGATGTTACTCCAAATGGCTGTTGACAGGTGGTTGAGGATTTGAGGATTCAAATGTTAGCCATTTCTCTGTCTCATGATCAACAAAACGATCTTGGTTTTATATATCTCTGAAATCTATCACTTTAACTAGAAAAGGGTGAGAGAGGGGGAATAATCCGTATTTTACCTTTTTCCAAACTGAAAAGGAATTAGTGAAACCACATGTGTATACAGGGGTCTGGTTTTTGAACAACCAAAGCTGAGCACGTTAAGGTGTGTGGTCTCATACAGTTTTCTCAAAATATTTGGAGCTTTTGTCCTAGAGATAAAGAAGGCTAAAGGGTGATTAGATTATGGGCTTTACATTTATAAAAGGTTCTGTAGGGTGGATGCAGATCTGCCACACAGTCTGCAAAGGACCAATGAGAGGAACAGGCTTACATGCCAACACAAGAGATCAGGGCTGGCCGTGAGGAAGGACTTTCATTCAGCTGAGTGCATTTTGAGTGTTGAGCTTTGCGCTGTGCTGTAAGGAATTCAAAAGAAAATAGAAGTCAGGGTCCTATCCCTTGAAGCAACTTTCATTGTTATTGGGGAGACAAGATGAAAGAACATGTGAAGTAAAGGACAAATCAAAGCATGTACATGACCAAGGGCCAGGATCTGTGGTACAAATGGTAAAGGATACTGGAGAGGAGTCAGGAGTGGTCCAAGGAGGATGCTTGGCTGTGGGCCCTGAGGCTAGCCTTGGAGGATGAGAAGGACTCAGACAAATGCAGATAAGTCTTAGAAAGGAGGTTAGGGCTGGACCTTCAAAGTGAAGGCCCAGATTCAACCCAGAGCCAGGCCACGGGTATTTTTTTTAACTTGAATGACCTACCAAAATTTAAAAATTGGTGTTATACATATTGTTACAATTTCCAGGTTTTCTTGAAAGACTGCAAAACTCCAGGAATGCCAGTACACATTGTCACAGGGCAGGTTGGAGAAGCAGCTGCCCTCTAATTTGCCACAGTCCGCACCATTCCCAAGGTCTCCTCAAATGAGGCTGAGAGGTTAGTTGCCCTTGATCATCTTGTACTGAGCCCACTTTCTTTTTTGATTTTGCCTTCTAGGACCCTGTAGACCTTTGAGTTTGACACTCCTGAATGAAAGAAATAGCCCCAGAGTAGAAATTAGCAGGGCACATTCAGGGTCGGAGAGGAGACTGATCTAAGGTCAGAACAGAACAGCAGATCAAAACATGAGAAGTGGAGCCAGCCTGGCCTACCAGGCTAAAGAATATGGGTCTGGTAGGGTAGACGTTTAGGAGCTGTGAGTTGTTAGATCATGACAAGAACACACACCGGAAGATAAGGAGAAGTCTCTTTGCCCTTTTGGGTCTAACTGACCCCAGCACCCACTCTGAAGTCAAACACAGGTGGATTCCAGCTATGGTCACTGATTACGCATGACCTCGAGAAAAGTGTTTCAATTCTCTGAGTCTTCTCCAAACCTTTATAAAATGGTGATGGAAATAATGCCTAACAGTATTACCATGAGGATTACACAAAATAAGTTGTGTTAAGTCCTTGGCACCAAGCCAGTTTCCAAATAATCTCTGTCCTTATTATCATCATTGTCATCATTAATAATATAGAAAGGTCTAGAACAGTGGCTACCATGAGAGAGGGGATTTGTCCCCTGGGCATATGTGGCAATAATGTCGGGAGATATTTTTGGTCATCATTCTGTGCAGTGGGAGGGGCACAGGAAGGGGTGCCACCAGCATCTAGTGGGTAGATGGGAGGGGCACAGGAAGGGGTACCACCGGCATCTAGTGGGTAGAGGCCAGGGATGCTGCTAAACATCTTACAATGCACAGGACAGCCTCCACGACAAAGAATGATGCAGCCCCAGTTGTCCACAGCGTAGAGACAGAGAAAGCCTGGTCTAGAACAGTTGTTGCCCAGGACCAGCTTCACAGAACCACCCAGCAAATGTGCTAAGAACACACATTCCCAGCCCTTCCTCCCAAGATTCTGTGTCAGCCCATCTGGAAGCTGGCCCTGCAGTTCACATTCTAGTAGAGTTCCCCAAAGTTCCACTCCTCAGCCACATTTGGCAGTCATTGGCCTACAGGAAGCAGGTTCTCACGCACTTCTGATGTCTCCAGCACCAGGTGTCTTTTGGGTACTGAGATGTGCCTCTAAGGCAGGGGTGTCTGTGGTCCCTTGGGAGGGACAGGCTTGGGAAGTCTGGTTTGATTTAATAGATAAATAAGACCTGTTTGTGATAGAGGAGTGTGTGAGCTGACCGGAACCTGGCCTGGTTGCTCATCTGGGCAGCGGCTTCATGTTCTAAACCCTCGAAGTTCCCAGCAGCCTGCCCCATCCCAGCAGTTGCTTTCCTATGTTCTTCAAATCTCTCTGGCATGTAAACTCCGACGTTTTTGCCGTCTCACCAGCAGCCAAAAGGCACTGGAAGAATGGGAAAACTCCTTCCTCTGTTTGGAAACTTCTGATAGTTTACTTCGAAAATAATCAGAGCCAAAGACCTGATCGTCAGAAGCACGATGGGCTTTCATCTCCGAAAGGAAATAGGCACGGTCCCCCCAGACCAAGAACAGGCCATTTCATGATCTCTTCTAGGCCGACAGGAGGCTCTCTTAACTTCTGGGGCCTACCCCACACACACTAAACACTCTGACCAGTGACTGGATCATGTATTAAATGCAATTGCTGATTTGTATAAATTTTGTAAGAAGTTTTACAACTTCTGAAGATTTTGAAATTTGTTGGCTGCTAGAAACCCATTTAATTTAAGATTGGCTCTGATCTCTCAGGGAATCATATATACTCAGGAATTCTTCCAAAACAGAAAATTAAAAAAACTAAACATACAGATTACTTTCAAATGTCATAAAAATTTTGAATACCAATTGAATAGTTAATGAAATTTGGGTAATGAGACATATCATAGACACTATGTATTTGTTTATTTCTCTTTTGCCCTTATGTCTATATGTTAAAGCCACAGCATGTTTTCAGGTTGTGGACATTTTTATATGTCCCTGAAAATCTTGTGGGTCCTCCATAATATGCCTTTAACAGCCCTCACTGTGAAAGGGAATTTTTACATGTCTGTAGATGTACAGGGTTATGTGCAGTTAGGCACAGAATCAGATCAGTAGCATTTTTGCCACTGTAGAAAAAGGAGGGTCTTGAGCATTTGTGCATGTAAATAGCAAAGTTTTACTGGCTTCAGGGGACTGACAGAGCATTAAAAGACCCCATAGGTAGAGGAAAGAATATAATAGGGTCTTCCCGAAGTCTAGCTGGCTAAAGCCTCCTGACTCTGAATTCATTCACTACAATAAAATTGATTACTTTACCGTAGACTCTGAGCCCTTAAAAAGTACCAATATAGTTCTGAGCTACTACTGTGAAACCCATACTTGTGTATGCTTTATGCTTTAATGCTCATAAAGTACTTTTCCCATATTATGACCAGAAATAACTTATTCATCCACTCATCTGCGTATTAACTCATTCAACAAACTATTATTACATTCTTAACATATAAGAAAAAAAGGTGAGCCAAAGAGACGTGATTCCAGGTTTCATGACACTTACACATTTTAATCAAATAACCATGAAAATAAATGAAAAATTATAGCTAGACAGACATTATAAGATAAGAAAATTACAGACCAATATATTTAAAAGGGTAATACATCATGGCTAGCTGAGGTTTATCCCAGAAATGCAAGGTTTATTTAACCTATAAAAATCAATTAATGAAATTCATGATATTAACACATTAAAAGAAAATATGATACAATCCTTTTTACTAGGTGGAGAGAAAGCATTTTACAAAATTTAACACCCATCTATAAATAAAATATATTTTGCAAATCTAGGAACAGGAGGAAATTTTATCAATCTGCCATAGAGTATCTATGAAAATTTAGTTGTAGACAGCATACTTACTGTTGTAATACAGAGCACTTTCCCCCTAAAGTTGGAGATTAGTCAACAAATGTCTGTTCACATCATTACGGGAAGTCCTAGCCAGTACAAGAAGGCAGGAGAGTAAAATAAAGGCACAACAATTGGGAAGGAAGAGGTAAGGCTGTCTTTGCAGGTGACCTAATTTTATATGTAGAAAATTGTAAGGAATCTACCAAAAACTCTACTAAACCTAGTAAGTGAATTTCACAGGCTGCAAGTCAATATAGAAAAACTAATTAATTAAAATAGCATCCAAACCCACAAAATACTTCGGGATATATTTTTTAAAGCGGTCAAGATCTTTAAATTAAAAACTATAAAATATCAACAGAAGTTAAAGAACAAAATAAGTATAGGTATATATCACTCAGTATTATAAAGGTATCAATTTTCCCTAAATTGGTCTGTAAATTCTAGCCATCCTAATCAAAATCTTAGCTGTCTTTTTTTTTTTTTTCAGGAAATAAGTAAGCTGATTATACTTAGAAGTTCAAATGACATAGAACTGCTAAAATAATATTTTTTAAAAAACAAGGAGGCTATTTACTCTCTTCGACTTCAAACCTTACTTTTAAAGTTATAGTGATCAAGATAGTGTGACATTTTAGAAAGACTAGAGAGTCAGAAATATAAACAGATACACACATATATGGTTGACAAGAATGCCAAACCATTTCAAGGGGAAAAGGAAAGCCTTTTCAACAAATAGTGCCAAAACAACTGGATACCGTGGGCGGAGGTGCAGCTTTAATCCCTACCTTATACTATACACAAAAATTGGTTTGTGATAGATTATAGACCTAACATAAAAGCTACAAACTATAAAGCTTTTAGAAGAAAACATGGGGAAATATCTTCACAACCTCAAGTTAGGCAAAGATTTCTTGGATAGAGCATAGAAAGCAGAAAACATAAAAGAAGATTGATAAATTAGACTTAAAATTGTTTTCTTACCAAAAGACACCATTAAGAAAGTGAAAAGACAATCCATGAGTTAAGAGGAAAATTTCACAATATCTATCTCTCACAAAGGACTTGTATCCAGAATATGTAAGGAACTTCTATAATTCAGTAACAAAAAGACAAACAACTCAGTTTTTAAAAATGAGCCAAACGAGCTTCCCTGGTGGCACAGTGGTTGAGAGTCCGCCTGCCGATGCAGGGGACACAGGCTCGTGCCCCGGTCTGGGAAGATCCCACATGCCGTGGAGCAGCTGGGCCCGTGAGCCATGGCCGCTGAGCCTGCGCGTACGGAGCCTGTGCTCCGCAACGGGAGAGGCCACAACAATGAGAGGCCCGCGTACCGCAAAAAAAAAAATAAAAATGAGCCAAACATTTGAATAGACAGCTAATAGTTCACACAAGAAGATATATAAATGATCAATAAAGACATGATAATGTGCTCAACATCGGCAGTTGCCAGGAAAATTGCACATTTAAGCCACAGTTAGATAACCACTTCTCACCTACTGGTTGCCCAATGCTTTACAGATGGGGAAAGTGACACAGAAAGGAGGCTCAAACTTCATGAGGTTCCTCAGTGAAGCACTGACAGAGCCCACACAGGACTCCAAGTCTTGCCTCGTAGCCCATGATTTATCTTACATCATTTCTCCTCCTACAAAGAAACAACTACCTCTAAATATAGATCTCCAAGAACTGGCACCCTGGCTCCAGAAAACCCTGTAGTTTCACTCCAGGGAGCCATGGTTGCATTTTTAAAGGAAATCCAATTTGGCGGCCATAAAAGTCCTCATTATCCTGCTAAGGTTGGCAGCTGGGGACTCTGAAATAGCTGGAATCTGTATAAACTACTCCTGGCACGCATCCACCTTAGCCTGGTAGACTGAGAGAAAATCATCTGCCTAATGTCGAGACGATGTTTAAACATGCACACATGCCGCCTCATGCGCAGGAGGGCGTTCCAAGGGCCTGAGTAGGTGTAGGCTCACACCCACCCACCCTCTGGCTATGAGTCATTTTCCCTCTAAGGGAGCAAACTCAGCCCAAAACAAGGTACTGCTCAGACTTTCATTTTCTCATCTGCTACCTAGAAAGAACAGTGATAATGTAAAGAATTTTGGTTTTCTGTTCCTGGACATCTATCACTGGATTTCTCAGTGCTGTCCTAATGAAAAATAGTATTAATACATCCAAAGTTGTCTTCTGTTTGTGTTCTCAACTCTGTCCTTCTAGAGGAATCAGCAGACATTGACTGGCAGGCCAAATGTAGCCAGCAACTGGGTTTATTTTTTGTTTTTTTTTTTTTTATGACCCTCAAGCTAAGAATGGTTTTTACATTTTTAAAGCATTGTTTAAAAGAAAGACAAATAAGTGACAGAGACCATATGTGGCCTGCAAAGCCTAAAATAGTCACTGGTTCTTTGTAGAAAATTTTTGCTGCTCCCTGATCTAGATAATAAGTGTCCTACAAAAAAAAAAAAATCATGGTCAAATAATTTGGGGAACCACTGGATTAACACAACAAACAGGGTTCAGGGTTGTTGTTGTTTTTTTAATGCACACCTTATCAGAGCCTTTACTAATGACATTTTTGAATCTCAAAGAGAGGGATGTAGTATGAAATGATTCCACTCTCCTTTTGCCTCAGAATTCTTTTCCTGTGGGATAAGGTTCTGGAACTGCTTTATATTAAGGCCCTCTTCATTAGACATGTGTTCTTAACAGGGCCATGGAGTTTGGCTGGAGAAGGGCCTGCCATTGGCACTGATTGGTTGCACTTCAGAACCAGAGAGCATGTGGATAAGAGTGAGGGCTCTGGAGCCTTGCTGGGTTTGCAGCTTCCTCCACTTACTACCTGTGGGACCTTAGGAAATGCACTTTACCTCTCTGTGCCTCAGTTTCCTCCATGCAAAATGAAGGTAATCATAGTAGCTGTCCCCGAGGGTCACTGCAACAGTCACATGAGATGATGTTTGTAAAAAACATAGCACGGAGGCTGGCACAAGAAAGCTCTGGAGAAATGGCAACTACTGCTGTTAGTTATCTCTCTCTCTCTCTCACAATGAGAATTGTGATCCCTCCCTAACAGAGTTATTTAGCATAATAATGTATGGGGAAGGGATTCATAATGAGGAAACAGTATATTTTCCTAGTTAAATACAACTATTATCATTCTAAGAAGAAGAAAGTTTCACTCGTTTAAAGGAAGTGTATAAGTTTCCTAGGGCTGCCGTAACAAAAGTACCACAAATGAAGGGGTTTAAAACAAAGTTATTCTGTTGGAGTTCTGGAAGCCAGAAGTCTGAAATCAAGGTTTCAGCAGGGCCATGCTCCCTCTGAAGCCTCTGGGGAAGGACGCTCCCTGGCCTTTTCCAGCTTCTGGTGGCTCCAGGCATTCCTTGGCTTGTGGCCCCATCACTTCGATCTCTGCTTCCATCTTCACATGGTGTTGTCCCTGTGTGTCTGTCTTCATGTTGTCTTCCTCGTCTTATAAGGACACCAGTCATATTGGATTAAGGGCTCATCCTTAATTCCAATATGACCTCCTCTTAACTAATTATACCTAAAATGATCCTATTTCCATATAAGATCACATTCTGAAATCATATTCTCTGAGTAGAGAGTCAGGACTTCAGCATATCTTTGTAGGGGAACTCAATTCAACCCATCACAGCAATGTTTTGCAACCTTGGCACCACTGACATTCGGGGCAAGATAATTCCTTGTTGTGGGGCTGTCCTGTGCACTGTAGGATGTTTAGTACCATCCCCGACCTCTACTCCCTGGATGCCAGCAGCACCCCTCCCCCCAGTCATAACAATCAAAATGGTCTTTAGACATGGCCAGATATCACTTGAGGAGCAAAACTGGCTCAGTTGAGAACTGATGGGTTAAAAATATAATACTTTCTAGACCAACTCAAAACAGAAAGACTTCCTCCAAGGAGACTGCAGAAGTGGCTAGCATTGCAGTTAGGTTGTAATGTGTGGCTTTTCCTCTTATTGCATATTGCTAATAATAATAACTAAAAATTTTGCATTGCTTAGCAGATATTTTTGCTGAGATAAATTTCCCTACCTGGAGGACATAGTTATTATTGTTAGTTCATAAGTGAGCCGCAGCTTAAAATGTAAATTGCTTGGAAATGAACCAAATTTGGTGGGATAATAATAAAAAGGAACATCGATTTCTCTAGAAATATACATCTGTTCATTAGAGCTGCCTGCTAGTCCATTGCAGCTGTTCCCATTTAAAAACTAAAGATCTAAACATAATCCTTTACAGTGGAAAGTTAGTAGGGAACATATTCATGAAGTCTGTGGAAATGGTTTAGCAATTAAGTGTAGTTTATTTGGTATATGACTCTTATGGGGCCCTCTGGCTGTTCAAACAGAAAATAAGGTGTGACTAAATCCCCACTGAGGCTGTTAGCAATCCAGTGTCCCCAGTTCAGATTTTGCTGGGGCAGCGCAGAGGGTGGTAAGTTCCTGGGCAATTAAATGGTCAGTGCTCTTCAACCGTCTAGAGGAAACTTGGAAGATTTTCAAGAAAAGTGTCATAGCTACCCTGGAAGTGATCCAGTCCACCAGTCACCCATGTCAACTCCCTTTGGGCAACTGAGCTAGAGAATCTGGGCTGAGCCATTCACAATGACATTCTCACTCCCCACTGATAATTCTTGGCTTCCATGCAAACCAGTCAAAAGCTGAGCCTTGCACTGGCTTAGTGCAAAGGCAGTGATGTCCAGCTGTGTCGTGTGATTTGGGGGAGATGTCCCAGGGAGACTCCTGTCCCTGCCTATGCACCCCACCTATGCCTGTATCCCCCCCACTTCCCTCCACTGTATTGCCTAAGTGCTGCCTTTTCTCTCAGTTCCATGGAGATGCTTCGGTGCGATTGGGTCTGAACCTTGGCTCCATTATATCGAATAAACCAGACCACAGGAAGTGTGAGAGGCCTGAAAGGAGAAAGGTGGGGTAGCAAGAGCTTGGAGGTCTGATCTAAGTTCGGATCTCTGTTCCACTTCCGAGCTTTAGTCACTTGCGGAAAATGAAGTTCACCATCCAGGTCCACCGTGAAGACACAAATGACCAACTTTATCTAAATCTGGACAGGTAGGTACAACATATACCAAATGTCTAGCATGACACCTCAAACATCAGGGCATTCAATACGTGTGTGTTGATGGCTAGGAGGGTGTAGTGCAAGGAAGGAAGACGAAGGCAAAGACAAACTTGGCTTCTTCTCAACCGCTACATTGCACCTCTCTGTGGCTCTGGAAACCAATATTGTGTTTGGAAAGCATCAGTGACCCCAGTGTAAATCTGTTTACTTATGGGACACATCCCTGAGAGCTGGAGTTGAACTTCTGAGCATCGGTCCGTGAAAAGCAGCTGTTTACCGAGAAGCACGTGTTGACATTTTGTTATCAGAGTGTATATGAACGATCCATCCATTAGGCCCTCCCATGATGTGGTGGCCAGTGAAGCTCCTCAATCCGTGACAGTTTTAGCAAACACAGAATCAATTCTCACAAGTTTTATAACATAGCTGGACGCTGGTAACCACCTTTGGGACCTGGAGAAACAGCTTTGTCAATAGCTCAGAAGCAGACCCAGCAATCTGGGCAGTTTGCATAGATGGGCGTTACCTGTCATGCATCCTACCTGCCAGGCCTCCAGCTCAATCCTACTTCAGGCTGTTTGCTCCTGGGGTTCTTTGCCTGGACTATGTAACCAAACTGAGAAAAAAAAGAGAGAGAGAGAGAGAGAAAGAGAGAAAGCATTGCTTTAATTTTCAGCAACTGGATTTTCATAGCTGTTGAAAGCAACTCATCAAATTATCTGCTGGAGAATTCATTGTAAAAAGAAAAAAATTGTGGGATGGTCAAATGGAGAAATGCTAGCTACCTCTCTCCCCTCCTCCTCTGCCTCTCTCTCTTTCTCTCTCTCTCTCTCTCCCTCTCTCTCTCTCCCCCCCAAGCACATGAACAGCTCCTATGTTCTGCAGGTCCATTTCTGGTCCAGATCTTACCTAGCTTATCTTCCTCTGGACCACATTTCAAATAGTGGCTAATATGGAGCTCCAGCCTTCCCAGGAGTGGAATAAACAATGTTGACGTTCATTAGCTCACGCACACACCTACTAGAAGCGGAGAGATGTGCTTCTGCAGTGCAGCCCCAGGAAAGAGTCATACTGGAGACGCATTTTCAAGTGCAAAATGAGAGATCCTCCATCAGAACATTTCCTCTGTGGACAAAGGTTCTTTATTTTGCGCGTGTGATGGCAAAGCTGCCGCTGCTGTCTAAGTGGCAGAAATGTCAGAAGTGTATTGTTCGTCCTTTAATTTCCTCACTCAACACTGGGTCATTAAGTTTAACACTATCCAAGTGCTTTCCTGCCCGTATTTACCTTAAAGGATGTGCATGCCTAGTGTTTAAAATGTTGGCATCCCGAAGGGAGACACTTTATAGTCGAATCTATTTTGCTTCAAAGAAGGACCTTGAAATGCATTCCCCAAGATTTGTCGAGTGAATCCTCCATCTGGAGAGTGGTAACAGAGAACGGAGGTGTTTAGAGGGGGACAGGGAAAGAATGAGAAATGAGAAGGCTTCTGAGGCTGGGATAGGTTCTGAACTATGAATTGCCCTTTCAAGACGCATTGAGCAACAGGCACAGCACGTCTCCTGGGGGAGGTATTTCATGCAGAAGCAAAGCTAAGCAAGGACCCCGAGGGAATGAATCTGACCACAGCCCTAGTGCCAGTTACATAAAGTAAATCCGGCATCTCTACACACCTGTAGGAGAATCTGGGTCTCTTGGCTTTTAGATACTGATTCAGCTAACAACACATAAATCAGAAACAAACCATTGTTATGGTAATTTGTGTTTTCATGGTGGTACATGATCAAAATCACTATCAATGGAATAGTTAAATGTCTTAGTCACCACATGGTGGGATTATATCCATATAACTAATTTTTGTGTTCCGGGTGCTTTCCCAGCCTCCCCACCTCCCCACACGTGCACCAAAAGTCTTTTTACCCCTCCGAAGCCCCTCATTATCAGGCATGAGTTTTTGCATCAGCCCCAGTACAAGCAACTGAACTAAAGACAGAAACGCCAACCAAAAGGCCAGGTGGAACGGTCCTGCAGAGAACAGTTGTCTACTCCCAGAAACTACAAAGGACCAGACTTGAGAGAGCGTAGGCTTGGGGGCTGGGAAGAAGTGGAAGGAGGTAGAGGGACCACCTCGGCTAGTGAGGAAGGAGACGAAGGACTGGGGAACATGGGTCCTGGGCAGGGTTGAGGGGAGCCTCAAGGACCTTTCTTCCTTCAGGAGGCCTGGGCACTGCTTGGGAGCAGGTGGAGGCTGCTAAGCCATTGTTTGATGAGCCTAACCAACGCCAGCAGCCAGTTGCTCAGCTCCTGAGTCTAGGTCTCAGTTTTCCTTTTCCCATCCACCCCCCATGCCCACCCTGCCATGCAAGACCAAGAGTACTACAGTCCAGGAGAGGGTAGGGACGTGGCCACCTTGCAGAGGGGGCAGCGGCACGTTAGGAAAGCCAAGGTAGATATGGACAAGATTACTGTTCTTTCGGAGTGGTGGACCCATTGCCTCTTTGATATCTGTGTCCTCCTGTCTACCTATTGGGCTGAAAAACCTCGGACTTCCAGGGTCTTGAGTCCCTGAAATTTCTTTTAGGAGCCATGAAGTTAACTCATATCTTCAATAAAACATTACAGGCAGCTTGTGACCAGGAAGCGGGAGATGAAGTCATCACTCAAGAAAAAGCTTGAGCCTCTAGCATAGTAGTTGTCAAACTTCAGAGAACATCAAAGTCCCCTGGAGGGCTTCTTAAAACCCAGATGCCTTGACCCACACCTTCAGAGTTGATTCAGTAGATCTGGGGTGGGGCCAGAGAATTTGCATTTCTAACAAGTTCCCAGAAGATGCTGATGCTGCTGCTCCTAGAACCACACTTGAGAGCTATTGCTCTACCACTCCTCTAATGGATGAATTCTTTATTGTGATCTTGAGACGTAATCCCATGTTTAATCCCATCTTGCCAAGGTATCTATGCTCTTAGGGGTCAAGGATAAGACCATGCCCTGCAGCAGAGACAGTCTGAAAATTATGTGTGGGTGGGGAATTACGTCTGTGGAATGTCTGTCAGGAGATGAACAAGAGCTCAATTGGAGACGTGTGGTCTCAGGGCCTCCAAAAAGCATCTCAGTCCCTTTGAGAGGCCAAGTGTTTGAAGAAAAGAGTTTCTTTTTTTTTTTTTAATTAATTTTTATTGGAGTATAGTTGCTTTACAATGTTGTGTTAGTTTCTTCTGTACAGCAAAATGAACCAGCCATGCATATACATATATTCCCTCCCTTTTGTGTTTCCCTCCCATTTAGGACACCACAGTGCATTAAGTAGAGTTCCCTGTGTTATACGGTATGTTCCCATCAGTTCTCTATTTTATACATAGTATTAATAGTGTAGAGTGTCAATCCCAATCTCCCAACTCCTCCCACCCCACCCCTTTCCCCCTAGAAAAGAGTTTCTTAATGAACGTTTTCCAGATGCTGATAAAAATGTCCCATAAAGAACAAGACAAGAATATAAGAAAATACCTCTCTGATTCTGTACGCCTCATCAGAATCAATAAATATTTATTGACTTCCCAAAATGTTTGGGGTTCTGGGAAGCAGAACCAAACATCCAAGAGACACGGGCTTTGCCCTCCAAAAAGACCGTATTCTGAAAAGAAACAGGAGAATTATCTTTGGGAGGGAAGGCAGATGTGCTTCCCATGAAAGATGCAGTTAGCTTTTCACAATGGAAGTGGACCTGAAAATGTGCACATAAATTAATGCTTTTGTAAACCAAGTTAGACTCTAAATGCACGAGAGGAGCCAACTGTTTAAAGGAACCTGGCAGAGAATCCTTTTGAAAAAAGAAGAATCACTTACTAATGTGAATAATTGTCCCTCTCATTTATCAACCTTATTAGCTTCGTTGTTTTTTTTTTTTTGTTATTTTGGGGTTTTTTTTTTTTTTTTTTGGTAAACCTGAAGGGTCTAAAAACGCAAGTAAGAGGAATTTTTCTGCATTCTTACTTTGGGAAAAGCAAATGATATGTTTATATCAGAGATTCATTATTTTTTGGTTTTATTAATTAATTTTTATTGGAGTATAGTTGCTTTACAATGCTGTGTTAGTTTCTACTGTACCACAAAGTGAATCAGCTATACATATACATATATCCCCTTTTTGGATTCCTTCCCATCTAGGTCACCACAGTGCATTAAGTAGAGTACCCTGTGCTATACAGTATGTTCTCATTAGTTATTTATTTAATACATAGTATCAATAGTGTATATGTGTCAATCCCAATCTCCCAATTCCTCCCACCCTCCCCCTTCCCCTTGGTATCCACACACTTTTTCTCTACGTCTGTGTCTCTATTTCTGCTTTGCAAATAAGATCTATACCACATATAGAATTTCTAGATTCCACATATATGCATTAATATATGATATTTGTTTTTCTCTTTCTGACTTACCTCACTCTGTATGACACTCTCTAGGTGCATCCACGTCTCTACAAATGACCCAATTTCGTTCCTTTTTATGGCTGAGTAATATTCCATTGTACATATGTACCACATCTTCTTTATCCATTCTCTGTTGATGGACATTTAGGTTGCTTCGATGTCTTGGCTATTGTAAAATAGTGTTGCTATGAACATTGGGGTGCAGGTGTCTTTTCGAATTGCGGTTTTCTCAGGGTATATGCCCAGTAGTGGGATTGCTGGGTCATATGGTAATTCTATTTTTAGTTTCTTAAGGAACCCCCATACTGTCTTCCACAGTGGCTGTATCAATTTACATCCCAACCAACAGTGTGTGAGGGTTCCCTTTTCTCCACACCCTCTCCAGCATTTATTGTTTCTAGATTTTTTGATGATGGCCATTCTGACTGGTGTGAGGTGATACCTCATTGTAGTTTTAATTTGCATTTCTCTAATAATTAGTGATGTTAAGCATCTTTTCATGTGTTTGTTGGCCATCTGTATGTCTTCTTTGGAGAATTGTCTATTTAGGTCTTCCGCCCATGTTTTGATTCATTGTTAAATGCCTACTGTATATTTTATTGGGTCAACTTGGGCCACCTCTATGATTCCTTATAGTCGAAGTGTTGTTGAATCATGATTGCTGTACCATCAACCTGAGGTCAATAAAACAATTAAAGTGTTTGTATAGTCATCACTAAGGAATGATGACTTGTGATAAGTATATTTTCTTGGACTTTGCCTTCAAGGAGATTACACTCAAGTGGGTTGGTCAAGCGTCCAATAAGTAAACAAACTAGTAATTAATTGTAAAATATAAAATCATGTGATGGAAACAGAGGGTTGAGTTAGAGGCTAACATGAAAACAGCCTACATAGGCAGAGTAACCCAGGAAGGCCTGCCTAAGGAGTGACATTTAGGCTGAGTCCTGCAGAATAAGTAGGAGGCAGCCATGTGAATAGCTAGAGGAACTACAGTTCATGAAAACAAAAAAAAGGACTGGATCAAAGGAAGTTAGAAAAGTAGATGAGGACTATAGGAGGCAGTTTTCTAGGAATCAGATACAGCCTCGTAGGCCTAGGGGAAGTTTGTCTTCTTTCTCTAGGGAAACGAGTGACTCCCACACAGTCCTGGAGCATGGAGAGTCAGGTCTGGAGTGGTGTGTTGCCTCTCTGATTCCAAGGCAATGTGTCAGGTGGAGAGATGGCTTCTGATTTCATAGGGAGTTGAGGATTCTTTCAAATATTAAAGTTATGCCTCTGTGCTAAGTAGGGTGAAATTGTCTAGAGATTTGGTTATCCAGGTTTCCTAACTGGATCTTGTATGGGGAAAAAACCTTCCCATCTTTGCAAAACTAACTTATAAACTGACATAAGCCAATTTGAGCATGCGTATCTATTAAGTGCTTTTTGGTAGCTATTGACCGTCCCCAGTAGTTGGAGAGGGTTGGGAATTAGCTACTCACCTGCAACCTAGCCACTGGGTTATAATGAAAGCACATTTCAGACCAAACCCCGAACCACAGGCAGACATTTAGTAGCGAACTGAAAACAGACCCTAAAACAAATGTGTGGTGTAAACTCCACAAAATCCCCCCACCTGTCCTTGTATGTGCTCCGGCCACACCTCCCATGGAGACCTCACCCCAGGCAGATGAGACAGTTTTCAAGAGGGTGGATAGAGCTGATCTCACAGTGGGCACAGGCAGTCCTCCTGACCATCTGCTGGACCCAGAACAGTGTGGGGCTCATGTGTCAAGGCCCATCCCAAATGGAGAAGAAGAGTGCCTGCATGATTCTTATAACTACTTCAGGAAAGGGTGGGGAGCTTCTGGAAGATATTTTAGCAAAACCACACATCTTGAAAACCATTAATTGCACCAGTGAGAACCCACCTCTTATACCCATTATACTAAATAATGAGCCCCACTTCTGCCAGTGAAAACCCATCTGGGACCTTCTTTGAGCTCACTAGCAAAACGTCTGGTGTTGATGAGAGCTCAGAAGAAAGATGAGGGAGCTTTGTGGGGACTGTCAGGAATGTGGTCTTTCTGAGTAAATGCTGGGGTTTACTCGCAAGTGTAGATTCCCAGTCAGGACCACTGACTGCCCCCTGCCCAGGAGAGTAGCTTAAACCAACCAGCATATACATAGCGTCATGCTCACTCTCCTGCAGGATTTTAGAGTAAATCGCTTGCATGCAAACAGGCACAGGCTGAAGAGGTCCCGGGAATGGGTGTGGCAGAAAGGAGGCTGGTAACTTGAATAATCTGATTAACCAAGAGTGATCCCATGCAGCACATCGGGATTTGCCAATTTCCAAAGAGTTAACATCCAATCAACGAGGCTTTTTTACACAAGCTCTAGAGCAGTTCAGTCTTTTAGGGTGGAGGCTGACACAGACTTTCAGCTTGGCTTGGGAACCTTGGTTGCATCTCCAGGTTAGCGGTTTTCAGGCTTTTCTGGCAAGATGACCCCTGATTTCAGTGACCTCTGCTAGAAAGCTGTTGTGCTTTAGGGTCTGTTCATTGGAAAAATCAATAACAATGAAAAAAGTTGTTATGGATTCAGCAATGCCTTCAACTTGTCTTTTATTAATTGCAGTAGCATTACACACACACATTTGAAAAAGAATGTAGGAGGTTAGATTCAAAAGTAAGGGGAAATCAGAGAGGCGGTACCCCAGGTAGACACCAGCTATGTTGGAGACCCATGAAATTTCTCTCTCAAGTCAGTTCAATACCAACAGCCTCTTCCTCCTGCCCCCTCCTCCCCGCGCCGGAGTCGATGGCTTTTTCTGCCCCTGAGTCCAGGATAAAATGGGCTGCTTATATTTACAGTAATATTTACCGAAAACTATGTACATTTCTTAAACACTGGGGTCGCACACTTCCTGTGGCAAGATGCTCACACTGAGAGGACCTAAGAACTGTGACCCATGGAGGACTCAGCTGCTCTGCACATCCTGTCTGACGATCACCAGAATGTCATGTGGAGCTGCATGTATACATGATCCGTTCAACACAGTGAGAGTCCCTGGAGTCTGGATGCAAACTGCACTCTGGTGGAAATACTCCCTGGGATCCCAGCCAGCCGTGACTGTAGGTCATTAGTTAACACGCAGAAAAGTGTGGTGCAAACAATAGGTAGAAAAGAAGTAATCATCTTGCAGTATAAACGTGTATCGCACCAACCCGTTGTACACCTTAAATTTATGCAATGCTATGTGTCAATTATATATCAATAATGCTGGAAAGAATTTTAATAAAATAAATTTTAAAAATAATAAGAAAAGGGGAGTGTCCCAAGACCCAGTGCCTGAGTACTGTGGATAAGAACCAGTGGCTCTTTGTTTCTTGTGGAAATTTTATCATCTTGATCATCATCGAAAGAATGCTTTCAGCTCCCAAAGGTGCGTGGCCGGGACATGCAGTGTACTCAGAAAGAGTACATTCCTATAATGGGAAATAAAAGCTAAAGCAGTAGGAACTTGCATCACTCAGCCCCACATCCTGGCTGCAGAACCTTGGGCAGATCACGTGACTGCCCTGAGCCACGTCGTGTGACTAGGCATAGTAAGTGCTCAATAAATGGAGGTGATCACATTCGTCCTTAGACTCTGGGTGTAAAATTATTGCAGCAGAGCAGCGACAGCAAACCACAAAGCATTATGTGAAATGAAATTGTTTTGGCCGTGTATGTTTTCATTTGCAGAGCAGATACTCCTGTGGCGTTGTATGTCTGCTGGTGCCAAGTAGCAAATGGGATTTGTTTAGTATCAGGCTCTTCCCTATCAGCCAGACATTTATGTATTTTTGATGTTGGAAAAGAAATATCATTTGCATAACACTTGAAGAAAGGTAGCTACTTACCCATTCTCCCCTTCTTGTTATTCCTGAGTGAAAGCTAATGGGAATGATAGCATTTTGCTGTGGTGTTTAAATGGAAGGCATTCTAAGGTGTCTAGCCGCTCAGTATAATATAGACATTTAAAAATAGCGTGCGGGTGGGAATCAACCCACCATCAAGATCTTTTTAACCGGTAATTGGTTTCCTATCCATCAGTCGTCCGTTCCATAAGCTTCTGTCTGTTTCAGAGATGACAGATGTGGAGGAGCCTTGTAGGACCTGGAGGTGGCAGGTCCAAGGGGCCAGCAGATCAGCGGAAAGACCGTACATTATGAGGGCTATCAGTCCCACTCTCCTCTGGCTCAAAGAAAATGCTCTCCATGGCAACAATGACAGTCAGAAGATGTAAGGAATAGAAATCCCACCAAGCGGAGAATCCAGCTTTCCATTTTCAGCGCTCCCAACTCCTTGTACTCCACTTTTCACAATGGGACAGGTCACTGGCAGTAGTAGGTGGTGCCCGTGAAGATGACTTAACGCTGAGCCTACTGGTGAGTCATGGGCGGGCTTTACTGCCTGGGCCGTAGAACCAGAGTTTCAAAACAGAATGACTGTTTTGGGCAGACAAGAGACTTTCCTTGTGAGGAGAGCCACTGCTATGCCACTGCGAAAAAGTTAGGCTCCAAGCACATAGTAACAACTCACCTATTTGATTCAAGTCTAGGCTTTTCAACCTCGGCACTATTGGCATTTGGGTATCATTCTTTGTCATGGAGACTGTCCTGTGTATTGTAGGATGTTTGGCAGCGTCCCTGGTCTCTACCCATTAGATGCCAGTAGTACCCCCCTCCCCAGATGTGACAACTAAGAATGCCTCCAGACATTGCCAAATGTCCCCTGGGGGGCAGAATCGCCCCAGCTGAGAACCACTGGTTTGTGTATTGTCTATGGCCTAATAGAGACCAGTATTTTGAAATCCATTTCTTCATGTGTTCATCCATCTGTTCATTCAGTGAATATTCAGTAAGCCCCTACTATGTAACAGGTGCTGTTCTAAGCACTGGGGATTCATCAGTGAACCAGGTTGGTGCTCTAGGGGAGCTGATGTTCTGGGAGGGACACAAGATGTAAACAAACATAAACAAGATAGCTGTGGAGTTTCTCTCATTCAAAACTGATAAATTTCATGGAACATAATTATCAATGTTGGAAATAAAATTCAATTATTTAATTCTTAGTGGAAAAATTAATTTGAAGCTAGCCACAATAAAAGGCTCATTTAAAAGAAGGGTAAATGGACCAAAGCCAAATAAGCATATGGACATATTTTAGATTGTGATAAACAAATAAATAGATAAATTTAATTGGTTATTTTTCCCCTAGTTATAAGAAAATCTGCTACATGTAAAGAAAAATAAACATTATAGCAAGTTTTGATTTAGACTAATCATGTATTAAGCACCTACTATATGCATTTATCTTGCTCTGGAGACAAAGCAGTGAGTAAAACAGGCAAAATTCTCTGCCACCCTAAGCTTATATTCTAGTGGGAAAGGCAGAAAATAAGATAAATAAGTAAAATGCGTAAATAAGTAAAATGATCTATGGTATAAACTTCTAAGAAAGAAACCCCACCTCCCTGGGAAGGGGGAAATAATAGGAGTTGAAGGGAGTTACAATGTCATCTAGGGAGGCCGCACTGAGACGGGTCATTTGAGTAGAGATCTAAGGGAGGTGAGAGAGCAAGTGTGCAGATATTTGGGGGAAGAGCATTCCATGCAGAGGGAGCAGCAAGTGTGAGATCCCCAAGGGAGGACAGCCCTCGTGCTGCTGGTGGAGTTGAATGTAGAGAGGCGGCGAGGCCAGGTCATCATGAGGACCTTAGCTTTGACTCGGAGTGAGGCCAGAGCCCTTGGAAGTCCACGCAGAAGGGGCTGCTCTGGTGGATGTGTTGAGAGTTGGCTGGGGTGCAGTCTATAAGCAGGAGGCCATTGCCATACCCAGGAAGAGGCGGGAGGGCCTTGGATGAGCAGGGAGCCTGGAGGTGGTGCAGAGAGGCTGGTCACACTCTCCTTGCTCTCCTCCTCTGATTGGGCTGCTCCTCGGTCACTTCTGAGGGATCCCCTAAGGCTCTGGCTCTAAATGGTGCAGTCCCCAGGCTCAGTCCTCAGACCTCTTCTCTTCAGTAATGACACTCACTTCTTGGTAATCTCATCTCATGTTTGTATCTGCAGCCACTCTCTCCCCAGACTCACAGAGACAGCGGACCACCTCACAGCCTGGACATCCAATAGGCATCTTGACCTTAACTGACTCAACACCCAACCTGCTCCTCCCACCTGTCCTCTGTCTTGGCCAGTGGACATCCCATTCTTCCAACCACTCATTCATTCCTTCTCTCACACCCATTTCTGATCTGCCAGAAAATCCTATTGGCACCACCTTCAACATATGATCAGAAAAGTGATTAGAAAGGAAGAGTCCCCAGAAATCTCACCATCTCCATTAACAGCCAGTGTAAGCCGCCCACTTATTAACTTTGTGTATATAAAGGAATTGAGAGACATATACCAGGACCCTGACTTCTCACAGCATTTAGGCATTTGGTTATTCTCTTTTTGGGGGCCAGGGTACTTCTGAGTCTTTTATTCCTCTTTTGCAGCCCTCACAATTTCAACCCCAGACATTAATTGCTAGATATAGGGTTACAGTACTTGCGTGCACAATTCTCAGCCTCATGTCTTCAAATCCCTGCTGGGAACAAATCATTACCAGGTAGCCATGGATTCTGGCATCCAGGAACATGACTTGTCCTTGGGAGCTGCCACAGATTCCAGCAGCAACAGGCTCCTTCAGTGTCATGGAAAGTATTACGAGTGTGGCCAAGGTGTGGAAGCAGAAGTCGTCTCTGCTTTTCCTCCATAAAATATAGTTCTCACCTCTTCACCTCCTGAGCCAAAGTCTTCAGAGACAGGCTGTCTTAGTCCATTAGGCTGCTTTAACAAAAATACCACAGACTGGGTGGCTTAAACAGTGAACATTTATTTCTCATGGCTCTGGAGGCTGGGATGCCCAAGATCAAGACACCAGCAGATCTATTGTCTGGTGAAGGACTGCTTCCTTGTTCATAGCCATCTTCTTGCTGTAACCTCACATGGTGGAAGGGACAAGGGAGCTCTCTGGGTCTCTTTTTATTTATTTAATTTTTAAAAATTTTTACATCTTGGTTGTGCCATACAGAATGCAGGATCTTAGTTCCCCAACCAGGGATCAAACCTGCACCCCCTGCATTGGAAGCATGGTGTCTTAACCACTGGACAACCAGGGAAGTTCTGGATCTCTTTTGTAAGGGCACTAATACCATTCATGAGAGCTCCACCCTTATGACCTAATCACCTTCAAAAGGTCCCACCTCTTGATAGCACACCTTGGGGTTAGTATTTCAACATATGAATTTTGGGGGAGTACAAACATTTAATTTATAACAGACTTCCAGAGAAGACAAGAAAATCATAAAAAGCAAAAAAGTTATTTCTTTTTCAAATGTTTTGGAGGAAGAAGGTAAGGGTATATAGGGTAGCAATGTATATCCTGTAATGACTCATCTTTCTCAAGTCTCTGTGATGCCTCTAATAGGGAGAAATTGAAGGGCACCCTACCTCGACTCTTAGAGGTGGTACTTTTTAATCTCTCCTATTGCTTGGATTTAGTTCATATTTGATTAGTCAATCTTCAGGCATTTAGTAAAGGCTTACTTTGTGCCAGCCCCTGTGCAGAGTGCTGGAGACCCAGCATCCAACAAGGCAGACAGCATCTCTGGCCTTATTGAGCCTCGACCTAGCCTAAGGTTTCCAAACGGTGGCGCTATTGACATCTGGAGTCAGATAACACTCTGTTTGGGGGGTGGCAAGGGGTGGGAGACTACCCTGTACATTGTAGGATGTTTAGCAGCATCTCTCCCCTCTACCCACGAGATGCCAGCAGCAAACCCTCCTCCCAGTTATGACAAGCAAGAATGTCTCCAGACATTGTCGCCTGGGGTGAGGGGGGTGGGGGCAAAATTGCCCTGAGAACTGCTGGCCTAGCCCAATTGAATCAGAATCCTGTGTCTTTGGAATTCCCCAGGTGATTCTAACGGGGGCCAAGCAGAGCACCACCACTTCAGTCTACAGAATAAGTGCGTCTGTATTCGAGTTGGGGGGCTTCTGGTGGAAATGAAGGACATTGTTTGCCCTTGGCTTGCCTTCTGCCCTGGGAATGTGTTTTGATGTGTGCTGTGGGTGATACACACAGGGTCAAGTGCAGGGAGAAGGGAGCATTCTACAGCCCAGCAGGCTGTTTTTCACTGCTGGATAATTTGTCCAAACTCAAACATTGTTTCCTTTAAGGTCCTAACACAGCTGCTCTGAGTTCTATTGCAGACATTCATCAAGGCCAAACCAAAAGGCCAGCCTTCACGCACAGGCTACAGGTAGAGGTCAGAGCCCCAAATAGGCACTTTCTCAAACCTCTTCGCCCAAGGAACCCCTGTGTGTGGCACTTCTTGTTTGTCTATTCCACAAGTTTGAGAACCTGAGATAATTCCTGTGAAGCATTTAAGTACCTGGCTCAGAGTAGATGCTCACGAAATGGTAGGTATTGCTGTATTAGTATCATTATAATAGTTACATCAATATATAGCAAGAACAAATGTATATAAATAAAAAACATTTAGGTCATAAACTCTTGCATGCATAGTTTAGTTTTAGAGGAGTCACATGGTGCTAAGCATATTGCCTGTGCCTCCAGGACTGTGAAAATAAACCGTGCTTCTAACATCAGGGAAACGCAGGCTTTGTATGTAACAGTTCATGGTGAAATGCAATCTCACAATGAGTTTGCTGTAACTGGTGTCCCGCCAGTCCGTGCTTCTTCCAGGGCGTACATTTGCAGGAGTAACTTGTGCTGCCCTCCCCAGCACAAGTATTTTAATTAATATTGAGTTAATTAATATTTTGCTCCCTGAGATTTAGCATTGACAGATGATTTCTCAGAAGGCCTCCGGGACACCATTGCTATCATACAATACCTGAATCGGGTGAATCTTATGAAATCCATGGAAAGCTGAACGTGGAAACTCCTCGTGTGGAGGGAAGTTTTTGAAAAGAGCAGTTGGGAAGCCCTTTAAACTAATTTTAATGATACCAGGAGACTTAAAGCTTTGCTGTAAGGATTTGATGATCAAAGGCAAGCCGTCCCAACTGGCATTTATCTGACACTGTGCAGCTGCTTCAGGCTTTTTGATGTCCTCCTGCCGTCAGACAGGCAGGATGGAGGAAAAGCTCAGCTCTGATGGCAGGGACTCCCCACCCCCCAGCAGCACAAGGGTGTGCTTAGTAAGAGAATCAGTGCTCATGATGCTGATTTTCTGTTTCCTTAGTAGGTTCACAAAGTATGGGAGCTCGTAAGGGGGTTAAAATGTCATGTATTCTTATATCCAGGGGAATGACAATGGCCTGGGACCTGGGGACCCTCTTGCCATCCCTGCCATTTCAGCAGACAAATTGATTTCCAGTATTCTCCTGGCCACACTATTTCAAGGTTCTCAGTAAATAAATAGTGAGGGGCCCTGGGATGAGGTGGGGTGGGGAGGTCTCCTGTCCAGTGATTGAAGGAAACAAGTGAAGAGCTTGTTGAAAACTACACCAACATTATATAATAATATGTGCTGGTATTTGGTTGATATTTACTATATTTATTATCTGGAACCTTATACATACATATATAATATACATATACAGACGTATATATAATATACATTTACTTACATAGTCACGTATTCACGTATAATCATCATGACCCCTCTGGGTTATAGGTAGAAGGTAGTTTCTATTTGCCCCATTAAACTGGGAGGTTAAGTAGCTTGCCTAATATCTCAACACTCTCCTTCACTAAGTGATACTGTCATTGTTTCCCTTCATTAAAGAAAAGAGAACAATCCCACTGTTTATCACCACCTTTGTACGCTGGGCATGGCATTAGGTCCTTTACATATATTATCTCGCTGAAGGCTCTCAAGAACCCTATGAGATGGGCAGGAAGTGTTTCTGTTTTATGCATATGGGAACAGCAGCAGATAAGCTTGAATAATATACCCAAGGTCACCCAGCTGGTGAGCAACAGAACTGGGATGTGACCCAGGTCTGTGGACTTGAGAACCTCTGCTTGGTGCAATCTTTGTGCTTCCAGGATAAGTTAAGTCCTAAGCTGGGAGCTCTTTGAGGTCAAAGACTGTCTAACTCATCTCTGTCTCCCCAGAACCTCGTACTGGGCCTGGTACAGAACAGGCTCTAATTAGAGCTGAAGAATGGAAGAACGGAGGGGAGGTGAGAGAAAGAGAAGGAGGCCCCAAGAGGAGGGGGAGGGAAGGAAGAAGAGAAGGAGGGAGAGGAAAGGGAGGGAAGGAAGTGGTTCTGCTTTAGAGGCATCTCCTTATCTCCACAAATAGAATAGGAGTCTCTGTTGACATATAAGCCATATCATTGGGTTCTCCACCATCACTACTGTTTTTTTGGAAAATAGAGTCTTGGCAGGAAACAGATGGTGCAGTCAAATGGGATCATTGAGGAGATTTTAATTTAGGGTCTATTTACAAAGGTAAGGTCAGGTTTAAGGGAGACCAGTAAGAGCCAGGGAAGCACTCTGGGCTGAGGGAGTGCTCTTATGACTAGGAGTCAGGCAGTGGTTCTTAGAAACCAGAGAACGAGTTGTGCTGGGACTGCTGGGAGCTGTGGCCCCTGGTGGGGGAGGCAGCTGCTGCCAGCTGTTACAAAGGGCAGCGGGGAGACTAACGTACCCCACTCCTTCCTTCTCACCTTTCGGTCCCCTGCCAGTGCCCCCACCCTAATCATGGCCAGCACAGTAAGAAGCTGGAAGGCAAGGGCATACTTGATCCAGAAATTCAGCCTCCCAGGGAAAGATGAGAGTGGATTTGGAGAGGCAACAAGAATATCTCAGACAGAGTTAGGAGAGGGATATGTAAGATATCCAACAACCTGAACAGCACTGACCAATCAGAGCAGCACCAGCCATAATGAGACTTCGCAGGACTTAAGTCTTACACTGGTGCCCCCTGAAGGTGAGTCCTTGGAAAAAGTATGCTCGTGCCTCCAGGGCAATTCACATGACTGTGCACACAGTTGCTCTGCCTTGGTCACCTATAGGAATTGCTGTGGCCTCAGCTGTGGCTTAGACAGGGCAGAGCCAAGTTCCCACCGGCCACAGACTGTGACCATATGGCTCAGACTGGGGACTCAAAAAACGGATAGTGAAAGACCAATGTCTGACACCTTTTCAAACTTGTGAAAGTTCCAGAGCTTTAGAGAAACGCTCCCATCAGACTCACTCCCCAAACACGTGACAGTTTTCCAAACTATTTTGACAGATAAAATTGCAGATAATTAGCCTGGCTCTGCCAACTTGAAATTACTGGAGATAATTTCTATGGCTGTGTACTTGAGTTTCTGGAAGATAATTTAAAATGGAGAAACGGGCCAGTGTTGTCCTCGTCTTACCCCTTCGACACATCATTATAAGTGTAGAAGAAAACTTTGGGTTGGTCATAAACATCTATGATAAATGCGGGGAAATATGCCACTCAATTAAAGCTGTACAGCCTGGTCTGTTTATAGCAGTAAGATTGAAAAAGTGCTGTCACCTAAATGTCTTTCCACTTATGTCAGCCATCTTTTTAGACAGATTCCATTTTCTCTGCTCTATGAGTCTTTTTTACTTAGTACAAGATTGGCATCTAAAAAATAAAGTAAGATATATAGAAAGTTTCATCTCTGTTCCTATGTACTCCTCCTTCAGTGATTTCAGTGACATTGGATTTTGAAGGTTTACTTCTCCCTCTTTTCAAGAGCCTAGAGTCAGTGTGCCTCTGTAAGACTTACATGGATTGATTTCAGTAATGGCCCCACTTCAGTTCTCCCTGTATCTGGACCCTTTATCATGTGACATTATGAGAGGAACTCCCATGAAGTTGGAGTATATTTTCTCTCCCCGTGTGCCTTAGTCAGCTTAGGCTGCCATAGCAAAATACCATAGAGTGGGTGGCTTAAACAACAGAAATGTATTTCTCACAGTTCTGAAGGCTAAAAGTCCAAGATCAGGGTGCCTGCTTGGTTGGGTTCTGAAGAGACCTCTCTTCTTGATTTGCAGATACCACCTTCTTGGGTCCTCACATGGCAGAGAGAGAGACAGCTCAGGTCTCTTCCTCTTCTTATAGGGACATTAATCCCATCGTGGGGTGCCTACCCTCATGACCTCATCTAAACCTAATTGCCCTACCTCCCAATATAGTCACACTGGGGGTTAGGACTTCAACATGTGAATTTGCCAGGGACACAAACATTCACTCCATGACATCATGTGACTCACGTTGACCAGTAGAAGAAGGCAGAATAACAGTGTGCCAGTTCTGAGACTAGGCTTCAAAAGTCCTTACGTGACTCCTCTTGTTCTCTTGCATCACTGGAAGAGGATAAGAGACTTATGGAGCTAAACTTCCCCAGCTGAGGTGGCCCAGCCATTTCCAGCCTAGGACAAAGCTTGCAGGTGAGCTGTAGCTGCACGAATGAGCCTAGCCAAGATAAACAAAGCCCAGCTTACACAAGCTGACTCCCTAACCTACCTACAAATTCATGAGTTATAGTAATAAATGATTGTGGTTTTATGCTGCTGAGTATTGGAATGTTTTGTTATGCAGCAATAGCTAACTGATACAGCTTGGTTACTGGATAGTCATTATGATTTATACTCTTCCTAGAAAGGAAGTTGAGTGGAGTGTTTAAAAGCATGGAGTACATCCAGACTTCTTGAATTTTATTCCTGCCTCTGCTACTTACTATTTGTGTGACCTTAGGCAAGAAACCTCAATTTCCTCATCTATAAAATGGATATAATAACAGTATCATACAGGGCAATTATGAGTATTAAATAGGTTAATGCATATAAATTACTTCAAACAGTGCCTGATACAGAGGAAGTACTGAAGAAGTGTTTGCTGTTATTCCTTCCAAAGGGCTTGAGACTTGGAGAAAGCAGGCTGGAGGTGAGGTTGGTTAATGCCCAGGTGGCATTAACTCCACTGTTAAATAAAAGAGATGTTCCATCTTAGCATGAGATGAGCTCACTTTTCTAAAAATAGGAAATGCAATCAAGATTGCTTTAGAATTCTGAGAGGACTATTTTTTTTTGTCTTCTCTGAGAAATAGGCATTAATATTTTGATGGCATTACTCCTTCTCCCCATGTAGAAGTGATGGGGAAGAGAGAAGCCATCAACCAAGTGACTCTACTGTGGACAGTCACCTGAAGGGTACAGACCCCTTTTTGTTTCCTCCCTCTTCTCCCCACATCTAGGCCTTGGTGTTCTTACACTTTTGCAACCAGATAACCCAGGAATTTCATCTCTTCCAAAGTCTTGGGGCTGCCACCACCACCACCACCACAGATGCCCGGAATCTCATTGCATCCTTCCCCACACAGAGCACTTGCTACCTCTGGACAAGGATTTTTATATAGCTGGTAATTTGTTAATAAATGACCTCTCCTAGGTAACCTTTCTGCTGCTAACCAAATATGTTTCTTAAATAATATTTCATCATGGAATAGTGAATTTAATGATAGGAAACTCAAATACCCTCATAGTCATTGGTAAAGATAATTTAAGGACAAATAGGCATTCAGCGCTCCCACGACAACACACACGTGGCCACCCATTAGGACCAATCCTGGGCATTGAGATGGATTCATGACTCACCAGTGGGAGGCATTTGAGGGCAGTCACATGACTATCTCAAAGCCATCAGGAATGACCTACCTGCCCCTATTTTTGCCACCTGAGAATCTTTGCATGTGCTGTTCCCTCCAGTCAATACTGATTCCCCCTCCCTCATCCTCTGCCCTGCAATCATAAACCTGACCTATTCTTCAAGGCTACCTTGTTCCATATCACCTCTGGTAGAAGGGCTTCCCTGAGGCTCTGTTTGTCAGTTACCTCTTCCTCCTCTGGATTCCTCATAGCCCTTTATGAATGAATTGCTCCAATACCATACCAGGCTGTGAGCTCCTTGAAGACAGTAGCCATGTCATATTCATCTCATCATCTCTCACATAACTTAGTAGACTTACATAACAAGTGCTCAGTAAATAGCTGTTCAATTAAAAAAGAAAAGAATGAGTGATTTCACAGTCATTTCATCCATTTGGTGGATGACACCTGCACTCCTTCCCAAATATGTGATAATCCCCCAAACCCAGGCCTCTGGTAAGTTCCCCTGGCTTCCAGATGTACTGAACAATTTCTCCTGTGCTCCTTGGGGTATGTGGGAGAGGGACAAAGTGTTTGGGGAATGCTTTCACTCACAAGTCTTTCTTTGATGCCAGCTCAGGCAGTATTTGTCCTAAAAGAATCACAGAGGAGGAAATATAAGCATATTTAATAGCAATGTGAAAATAACTTGGCCAAGAGAAGTCCCATTGTCAGTGAATTTAAAGCTTGTCAAGCCAGGCTTTCAGTGTTGTGCTCCTTGTATTTTAAGCTCTTGTAAATCATAAAGTCATAGAGCTAAACAGACAATTAGAACTCGTCTTGTCTAGTCCACCCATTAAAATATGCATTCCTTGGGAGATGCTTTCTCTCAGAGTCCATGCATTGTACAGATGCATGTAGCCCAAGGACACAGAACCAGTAGTAGGGCTGGGACTGAAATCCAGCTCTCCAGCTTCTTAACCAGTATTCATTCACCTCCCCACACTCAGCTGGTATGGCAGGGAGGGAATGGGTCACTGTGTCCAAGCTACTCCACTGACTATAACAGGTACTGTAATTACTTGTGTACAGAGTAATAAACCTCTGTATAAGTATGTAATGCAGAAGCTTTATTCGGCCCATTAATCCCCCAAAACATCCATAAATGTTTTTGCCTAGCTGTGCTCTCCCAGGCCTGGCCCTTGCTGCACTGCCCATCACTTTAGAGCCTAAGTAATGGCATTTCTTGCATAAGAGCAAGGCTCTGCCAGATGTGGCTAGATCATAAGAATTAGCATCAGAAACAGATTAAAAATAAAAACTTTTTTTTTCTCATGGTATTCCTATTTGCCTGGTGTGTGTGTGTGTGTGTGTGTGTGTGTGTGTGTGTCTGTATTTGGGATGTGGAGCACGAGGAATAATGTTATATAGACATTCATTTAACAAATGCACGCTGAACATCTAAGAGAAAGGCCTGTGCTAGGCACTTTGAGAGGGATGGGGATGTGTCCCAAAAAATGGGACATAACTCTAGAGCCTGCGAGCCACAACTACTGAGCCCACATGCCACAACTACTGAAGCCCGCATGCCTAGAGCCTGTGCTCTGCAACAAGAGAAGCCACCGCAATGAGAAGCCCAAGCACTGCAACGAAGAGAAACAACTAGAGAAAGCCCGCACACAGAAACGAAAACTCAATGCAGCCAAAAATAAATAAATGTTTTAAAAAATGGAGCATAAATGCTGCAAGCATGAAAGAAACAAATTGGTCTGAGGCTGCCAGGGAGAGAGCGAGTGCAATGGATTTCCTAAGAGGGTAAGGGGGTGGGTGGTGGAGAGGGAAGAATTCAAATAAGGCTTCAGAGAGGTGATGACATTTGAATGAAATCTGGAAACTTAGGAATTTTTCAAATCAGGAAAGAGAATTCCTAGTAGAGAGGATAACCCTGAGCCCAGAAGGTGATAAAGAGTTTTACCAAAGCTTGAAAAAGAAGATAATACTTTTCTTATACAAATTGTTCAGAAGAAACACAAGAGTAAAGAAGACCAACTTTATGAGGCTTCCAGTGTAAGAAAGTATAATTATAGGTCAGTCTGACTTATAGAACACAGATGGAAAAATCCTAAATAAGGTATCAGCAAATTTAATCCAGAAGATTATTACAATAAATACATTGTGACTAATGAATTTTACACTAAGAATGCAAGGATGGTATGAAGCCTTAAAATCTATCAGTGTAACTCAACACATTAACAAGTTAAAGGAAAAATAACATGATTAATTCAGTAGATGTGGAATAGTGATCCAAGTATGTGGAATAGTTGATATATTTCAACACATTTATAATTGTTTAAAAAATAGGAAACATTTTACCAAACTAAAAATAGATAAAAATTTCCTTAGCCTGATAAAGTAACTGCCAAAACTTGGAAACAAACATCATTTTCGACAGTGAATTGTAGAAGCATTCCCAGTGAAGCTCAGAACAAGGCAAGGACTCCTGCTTTCACATTTATTATTCAACATTATATTTGAAGTTTTTGCCAATACAGTACAACAAGAAAAAGATTTAAAAAGCATAAGAATTGAAAAGGCAAACACAATATTTTCATTTGCAGAAGTTATAACTGCCTATGTAGAAAAAATAAGAAGATTTATGCATAAAATTTTAGAACTGGAATTTAAAAAGGTTGTTGGATACAAGGTCCATGTCTTTAAAGAAATGAATAGCTTTCTTATAAACCATAAAATATATTAGAAAATATAATTTCAAAAATAGCCTGTTTATAATATCAACAAATTTATGACAGTGTTTTTTTAAAGATATTTATTGAAATGCTTAAGCACCTACAGCACATTTTTTAAAATATTTATTTATTTATTATTTATTTATTTTGTCTGCTCTTAGTTATGGCACATGGGATCTTCATTGTGGCATGCAGGATCTTATAGTTGCAGCATGTGGACTCTTAGTTGCAGTAAGCATGCAGGATCTACTTCCCTGACCAGGAATCCAACCCAGGCCCCCTGCATTGGGAGCACAGAGTCCTACCCACTGGACCACGAGGGTGGTCCCTGAGACAGTATTAATAATTGTTATTACTGAGTTCTTTCCAGTGTTCTAAGGATTTACATCTTCGATCTTTACTCTCTTAACAATTCTATGATCTATTCTAACTATGAATAAATCTAACAAAAGACTTAGAAGAACTTTACAGACAAAATTTAAAAATGTTATTAAAGTACATAAAGGACTCAAATAAATGGAATGCATATAATATTGTTTGATGAGAGAATCAACATATAAAATCATAAATATCAATTTTCCCCAAATTAAATCATAAATTCAATACACTTCAATCAAAGTCCTAACAGAATTTGGGGGGGAACAAAAGTTGACAAACCAATTCTAAAATTCCTAGAAAAGAGTAAACATTTAAGAATAGCCAAAAATTTCTGAAAAAGACCAACAAGAAGGGACCTGCTCTATCAGTTACCAGGACTAATGCTATCATAATGAAAACAGTGTGAGAGTAATACAGAAACAGATTAATAGATTAATGGAAGAGAATAAAGATCTCACAGATTGACAAAAACATATATATAAATGTAATACATGATAGAATTGACATTGCAGACTAGTAGGGAAAATATTATCCATTAAATACTTTTACAAATGATGCTGAGAATTAACTTTCCATCTGAACAAAAAAGTGAAACTATATCCCGACCTCACCCCATACATGAAAGAAAACCCAGATGGGTCAAAGACCCAGATGCAAAAGATAAATCTTTAAATCTATTAGAAGAAAATGGAACAAAATATATTTAAGTCTTCAGGCAAGGGAAGGAGTTCTTAGTAAAGACCCCTCATCTACCACCCCCCCAAAAAAATCAGCAAATGAAACATTAATAAATTTTGTTCATTCCAAATATGAGTTCTTTGTGAGCAAAGTTAAAAAACAGTCTACACACTGGCAAGAGATATTTGCAATCTATAACTAAATTAGTATCTGGAATATATAAACAATTTTCAAGTCATCAATAAGAAAAAGACTAACAACCAAGAGCAAAAGAAAAAAAAAAAAAAACAGAACAGAAAAGGAATGTGAATTGGCCAAGCCAGCATACACAGAAAGCAAGGCTCAACCTCTCTGGCAGTATGGGAACTGCAACAAGATATCATTTCACAGACACCCATTGAGGAAAATTTTAAATCTGATAATATCAAGAATCTGTGAGTGATGGGAAAACAGGAACTTGCATACACTGATGTTGGAAGAGTATGCTGGAACAACTTTCTTGGTGGGCAGTTTGTCAGGATCTAGTTAATATCTAGCTAAACTGAAAAAAAAGGGCTAAAGAGGCATCCGTGAAGATGTTCACTGCAGTATTGTTTACTCTGGGAAGGAAAATAAAAACATAGAAACAATTTAAATGTCTATAAATAGGAGAGAAACAATGGGCTCTATTCATAAGATGATTACTTAACACAGTTAAAGGAATGAATTAAAAGTTCTCAAAAACATGAGTGACCAATAACAACAAACACCCCGAACTATGGAATGAAACACATATACGCAAATGAAAAACGTATACTGTCACTGACGGGTACGTATGTAAAAGAATAAGGAAAGTTGACGTGAAGGACACTCAGTAAATTCCTATAGAAGAAATCAGGTTTCACTGTTCTATCTGGTGCCTGACATTTTGTCACATTATTGTAAAGATGAGCGAGGAAGAAAGAGCAAATGCTCAGCCTCCCTGCTGGGAGAGCTTCTTTTTTTATACGCTTTTGTGCATTCTTTATGTTTTCTACATTGCATTAAGGTAGCAAAGAAACATTTTCATCTTTGTGCATGGTCGTGGGGGGGGGCAGTGTATGTGAATAGACTCACCTCTTTAAGAAACCTTCTGAATCACATAATCGAAATGCTTTCAAACTTAGGACTTTGCATACTGCTTCTCAGAACAGATCCAGGCTGTGTGTTGTCATAACAACAAACACCATGATTTGAAATGCAGATTCTTCCTCTTTTACTCTGATGGAAACCAGTGAGGAATGCAGGATACTTTGTATTGGATATGAGCCGGTTAAAGTCCAAATGTGATGTTAGAAATTGGTTGTATGCCCAGCAGAGAAGCAAGTGTATGATTTGTGAAGCATCTAAACTAAGAATCATATAGGTTTTCAGGAAAGCCTGTCCATTCAGATTATAAAGTCTTGACACTTAAAATTCTCTTTGAATCTTAGGAGTCCTATAAGACTAGTTTTGGGCTGTGTTGGAGAGGCAGTAGGGTAGAATGGCTAAGCATTCTGGCTCTGGAATCCAGCAGACCTGCTTCACTACTTCCTAGCCATGTGGCACTTGGCCAAATTATTTACTCTGTTAGTCAGGTTCTCCAGAGACACAGAACCAATGAGATGTATGTATATATCTACAGAAAGTGATTTATTTCAAGGAACTGGCTCATGTGATGATGGAGACTGGCAAATCCCAACATCTGCAGAGTGAGTGGGTAAGCTGGAGACCCAGGAAGAGCTGATGTTTCAGTTCAAAGGCAGTTAGACAAGAGGAATTTTCTGTTACTCAGGGGGAGGGTCTGCCTTTTTGTTCTATTCAGGCCTTCAACTGATCAGCTAAGGCCCAACTACATTAGGTTGGCATTCTGCTTTATTCAGTCTACAGATTCAAATATTAGTCTCATGTAAACATGCCCTCGTAGAAACACACAAAATAATGTTTGACCAAATGTTTTCGGCATCCCATGGCTCAGTCCAGTTGACACATACAATTAAGCATTGCACTTACCTTTTCTGAGCCCTGGTTGCCTCATGTGTAAAAGGCTACTAATATTAGTAAATAACTCATAGAGTTGAAGTGAGGAGTAAATAAGTTGTTGTCTATGAAGGGCAAGCAGAGGAGCTGGGACTTAGTAGATGCTCAATAAATATTTACCAAATGAGTTAGTACATTGAACTCAGAGTGGAATCCATTCTGAATTTTGTGTTTCTCACTGTCTTGCCTTTTTTATACAGTTTTACTAGTCATGTATGAGTGTCCAAAGGATAGATCGCTTAGATTTGCTTCTTTTTGTGCTTCAGAGACTTGTTTTGCTCACTCAGTATGATATTAGCAACATTCACCCGTGTCATTGCATGTAGCTGTAGGTATTCAGATACTACTGAGAGTATCCATCCTGTTGATGGATTTGTGGGTCTTTCCTAGTTTTTCCATTGTGAACAATGCTCCTGTGAACATTTTTGTCTATAGGAAGTGAGACCTACATCTAAGATCTTCTTTAGGATGTGCTTCTAGGAGAGGAATTGCTGAGTCATAGATAGTCAAGTGTTCCATTTTACAAGATCAGGCTAAATTGTTCCCCAAAGTGGTCTGTTTGCCCTTGTTGAATGAGGAAATCGTGATCAGATATTCTCCTGCTGGTCATTAAAAGTGGTGCTTATAAAGACTATCTAAGAATGGACAAAAACAGCTTATGAAAATAAGTGGGGGAAAAAAAAGAACTACAAAGGTAAATGTGATCACAGCTCCATAGAAAAGAGGCACTATAGTATCAGAGTTGAGGCTTGAACGGGGTCTGGAATCAGACACTGGAATCAGACAGAACGGGGTCTGGAATCAGTATAGTATCAGAAGAGGCTTGAACGGGGTCTGGAATCAGACAGACCTGGGGTCAAACTTTTACTTGCCCACTGCCTGCCTGAGACCTGGAGCCAGTTTCTTGACCTCTCTATGCCCTTGTGATCACATTTAAAAACTGGAGTAAGAAATCACACCTACTTCAGAGCACTGTATGCACTGAACTCATGCATATAGTAAGTACTCAGTAATGATGGCCCCAAAAAAAAGCCAAACATAATTCTAAACACCAGACAAATATGCACTAGAATGATTACTGAGGCTTATGGTAGGTCTTAAATTATGAGTGGTGTCTTTCTTCTGTATTTAGAGTTCCTGGAAAGTGATTATATTGCTTTCAAAATAGGGAAATTAATTTGTTTTTTAAAGATTCCATTATTTGCTACTTCATGTGGATTCCCTGTGCTACTTTTATTTACTCATACCTCTTAGCTCAATGCATCGCCTGCATGGGGAGCTGGGACACAGATTTGTCGGATTTCAGTTAATGCAGGCAGGTACCTGGTTCCTGAGAGCCTGTATCTAGGGTCAAGGCTTGCACAAAGTGAGAATAATCTCCACTGGAAACCTATCAAGGAGAGAAATCTAATGGCTTGATTATAATTAAAAGTTGTATGCAAATTCCACTTTTCTTTTTGCTGGGGCCTAAATTTTTTTCTTGGGCCTGGATTTTCTGAGTATTAGAATTTGGGCAGGGGAACAAGGAAAGAGTTTAAGCACACAGGCCATGGGGATGTACCTTTCCTAGCTCTGTAGAACATGATGGCCCTATTGAGAGTGTGCTCTGGGCATGGGTGGAGTCTCTTGAGAGCCTGCAGCTTTGGTACATTCCTTTATTCACCCAGTAGGTGTTTATTGGAAATTTACTATGTGTTGGACATTATTGTAGATGCTGGAGATAGAGAGTGGGACGAATCAAATAAGATTCCTTCATCATCTATTCTAGGAGGCATGATGACCATGAACAGGTACATAAATAAATAAGGCAGTTATAGATCCCGATCACTTCCATGAAGGAAGTGCAGAGGGTGTGATGGAGGATAATGGAAATTGTTTATGGAGATGAGATCAGGAAGGACCTTACAGAGGAGATGACATTTTAGCTGAGATCAGAAGGATGTGGAAGAGCCAGTCATGGGAAAACATTTCAGGCAGAGGGGATTTTTTTTAATGCAGAGCATTGATTCAAGGAAGATCACAATGCGTACTAAGAACCGTCAGAAAGACTAGCATGGCTAGGGCATAGTGATTGAGGAAGCAACTCTCCCACACAAACACTTAGAAATGCTTCACAAATATAGCAAGCATCATTTTAAATGTATAGATAAGTCCCTAAGAAAGTAAAAGTGTTTCAAGGGACCAAAAACAAAAAAGGAAATGAAAAGCTATCTTGATGACACAGGTGTTAGAGTTTTTAATGCCTAGAAAGGTACAGAGATTGAGGTCTTGGACTCAAGAGAAGTGGATCATGGGAAAGGAGAGTCTCCCTATGAAGCTAGGACTCTGAGAGGGTAACATCCCCTGCTCCATGAAAAGGTAGATGGAGGGAAACCACCTGTACACCCAGGTAGATATCAACAGAGCTTGTATTACTTGGTGTAGGTCCTGTTAAAAGAAAATAATTCTCTGAAAATAAAGAGCTTGCCATCACAAAGGTTTGGGGTTCAAATTTATACTACCCACATCTCCCCAGAATCCCCAAGTTGAGTAGGAACTCAAACACCAGTACCAAACAGGAATACCCATGGAGAATCTAGAGGAAGCAGACACAAAACTTCCAGAGAAAGACATACCTTCAATCCAGCACACACGAAATTCCCACAGATCAGATAAAGGCCTGCTGAGAATGAGCTCTCAATCACAAATCACAAATGCACAAGGAAAATTTTCACCATGTACAAGAGTCAGAGAGTACAATAAACTGTAGGCTATATACTCTTCCCTAGGAACTCCAGTTTAAAAAGCTAACTAAAAAGCTATCTAGTGTACTTAAAATGAGTAAAGTCATAAAAAGCCCATTAAATATAAAAGGTGACAGACATTCTAAAGATACAAAAGAGCAGATTTTTAAAATAGCTTAATAGAATTTCTAGATTTAAAATAATAATTAAATAAAAATTTTCAGATGATGGATTAGTCAAATATGAAAAGAAAATAAAAGATGTGAGGAAACTACTCAGAATGTATTGCACAGAGTTAAAAGGTGAAAGGCATGAAAGAAATGTTAAATGAAAGAGAAGATTAAATGAAAGGGTCCAATTTACTTTTAATAAGAGTTCCAGAATGTGAGAATAGAGAGAACTGGGAAAAGACAATATTCAAAGTTATTATGACTGACAATTTTCAGAATTTCAATGATAGACATGTATAGTAAGCTGAATAATGGCCACCCAAAGATACCAAATTCTAATCCCTGGAACCCTTAATTGTTACCTTATAGGAAAAAGGGTCTTTGCAGGTATGATTAAGTTAAGGATCTTGAGATGGAAATGTTAGTCTGGATTACATTAATCACATGTGTGATTAATAAAATAAAATAAATAAAATCACATGTGTCCTTTTAATAAGGGGGCAGAAGGAAGTATCATACAGGCACACACAGAGAAGGCAATGCGAGGATAGAACGGAGAGAGATTCCAAGATGCTGGCCTTGAAGATGGAGTGGAATAGCCAATAACTGAGGAATGCCAGCAGCCAGAGACTGCTGGAAGAGACAAGGAACAGACTGGCCCCCAGAGCCTCTGGAGGGAGCATGGCCTTGCCAAGATTTGGATTTTGGCCCAGGACACTGTTTTTTTTTACTTCTGGCCTCAAGAACTAGAAAGAATAAATTTAGGTCATTTTAAGTCACCAAGTTTGTAGTAATTTGGGTCAGCAACCCTACAAAACACTGCAACATGTAGGTATAGATTGAGAATGTACAGCAAGTTACAGGAAGGATAATCAAAAATAAATCTATAACTAGACACACAACAGTGAAACTGGAGAATCCTAAATACCAAATACAGAGAAAAGACTTTGAAAGCACCCAGAGTGAAAAGTACAGGGGAGCAATGACCAGAGAGACAGTATATTTTTCAAAGTGTTAATATAATCCAGAAGACAATGGAATGTTATCTTTAAATTGCCTACAAAGACAAATTATCATTCAAAAGTGAGGGTGAAGTAAAGACATTTTCAGGCAAGCAAGGCTGAGTTTACCACTAATAGAATCTTACCGAAAGAATTGCTAAGAGGTGAACTTCAGAAAGAGTGGCGGTAAACCCAGAAAGACATAGTGAGACGCAAAAAGTACACTAAGCAATGAAATTTGAAAATATTTGATAAAATATAAACAAGCATCAAATGTATAAAACAGCAACAACAATAATAAAATTATGATTTAGAGACTATGAAACGGAAGGTGAAATTAAAATACCAAACAGTAATAATATGTTAGATATAAGGGAAGTGTTTGAGTGAGTTTAAAAGTTCTAAAGTCACTGCATTGTTCAGGAGTAAAGAAGGGATACTGATTAGGTTCAGATTTTATTAAGAAAAATATACATACAATAAAGAAGTTTAACCAACACAATAGGTAATAGGAAAGAGGTGGAAAGGGTACAATGAAAACACACAACAAACAACAAGTGCAAAATAAATCTCTGTAGCAGTAAATAAATCTAACTTTATCAAGAATCACAAAAGGTATAAAGAACTATCTTTGGTGAATAAACAAAATCTATATGCTCTATGTTTTTATAAGGAAACACCTAAAAGAACTCAAATACCTTAAAAATTGGAAAGAAAAAAATCCAAAATTTTCATTATCTAAAGACAGAATTATCTACATAGAAAACTCAAAGAATTTACATACCAGCTAATAAAACTAAGTCGAGAATTTGACACTTTTGCTGAGAACAAGCTCAAATATACAAAAATCAACTCTATACATCGACCACAACAATTAGAAAATATAGTTTTAAAAAGACATCATATACACTAGCAATAAAAACTTAAAGATACCTAGGAATAAACCTTTATGGAGAAATTTCTAACTTTATTGAAAAACAGAAAAGAAGACCTAGAGAAATGGAGGAATAGGAATGGAAGTGACAGGCCATGTTCATTAGTGAAAGAATCAATATTATAAAATGGAAATTCTCCCAAATCAGTGTATAAAGTTAATATAATTCTAATCATGACCCCAACAGAATTTTCCATGGAAATTATATAAGGAAAATCAAAGAGGCAAATAATTTTTAGAAAGAACAATATGGGGAAGGGGCTTTGCTTCCTAGGTATCAAGACAATATAAAGTTGTAGTAATAAAGACAGTATGATATTGACTCAGAGATAGATCAATGGAATGAAATAGAGTACTCAGATTTAATCCCATACGTGTACGGGAACTTAAACTATAATATGTGTGGTGTTATAAATCAGTGAGAAAAAGGAAGAACTGACAGTAAGTAGTACTGGGATTGCCATTCCTCCATATGGAAAAAAAATCATTAGATTTTTACGTCAATTCACAAAAATCAATCCCATGTGGATAAAACCTAAATAAAAAAGCCAAAGCTTTAACACATTTAAGGGAAAATATCTTTATGACTTCTTGGTAGATAATTTCTTTAAACTATACAGATGATTAAGAAAATATGGGGAATTCCCTGGTTGTCCAGTGGTTAGGACTCCATGCTTTCACTGACGAGGGCACGGGTTCAGTCTCTGGTCGGGGAACTAAGAACCTGAAAGCCATGCAGCTTGACCAAAACAAAAAAGAAAGAAAGAAAGAAAATCTGATAAATCTGACTATATATATATAACAAAGTCACTGCAAACAAAATAAAAACACAAAAGTTAGCATCTAGAATATATCAAGGATACCTACAATTCAGTGAGAACAAGACAGACCAATAGTATAAAGATAAAGGGTATGAATAGAAAATTCGAAAAAGGCCAAGCATATTAAAAAGCATGTTCAACCTCACTAGTAATCAGGGAAATGCAAAGGGAAGCAGGGAGATCTTTTCCACCCCTATCAGTCCTGGCAGGCACTTCTGCCTAGATGCTACAGGAGGGGCAGAAAGCCATGGCAAAGAAATGTCCAAGGCTCATGACATGTTTTAGACTAGATGGGCAAGAATTATAAGGACCACATCAAGAGTTGGAGAGGATGCAGAGAAGTAGGAATCTTTCTATCCTGTCCATGGAAGAACAAATTAGTTCAATTTAGAGAGGAATTTGGCAATCTTTAGTAACACTGGAGGATTCAACATTTCTATTTCTAGGAATATACCCAAAAAATACTCTCATGTGTTCATAAGGAAAACTGGTAAAGCCAAAGAGTACTGATTACAGCACTATTTGTAATAGGAAAAAAAAAAAAAAGACCTTTTTGTTGTGGTTGGGAAGAGGGGAAGCCTGTAATCCCTTTAATAGAAAACTAATGAATGTTGTAGTATATTTGTACAATGTAATATTATACAACAGTTAAAATGATTGAACCAGGGCTACATGCACCAACAAGGACACAACTGTAAAAACATAATGAAGGGGAAAAAATTCAGAATGATTTATGATTTATCAGCATGATGTCAATTGTTTTACATTGAAAAAATGTAAAACAATCTTATATACAATACTACACCTGTGTGCATAGGATATATACATATGGAGCAAAAGTAAAAAAAACAAGCATGTCAACGATGAGCATCAATCCCTCTGGGAGGACTGAAGTAGAATGAGATCAGGAAGGAACACGCAGGGAGCTTCAATTGTATCTATAAAAGTTTAATGCTGTTAAATGAATAAGTAACTAAAGCAATCAGACAACGTGTTGAGATGGTGGATACACATTATTCTCTTTATTTTTCCTGTATGCATGGGATACTTTTATAATAAAATATTTTTAATTAATTTTAAAAATGATTTGACTTTTAAAAGTTGAAGTAGGAAAACCAGAGGCTGGTTTTAATTCAGACAATAGGGAAATAACACTCATAGGACCAGGGGGCAAATAGAAGATAGAGAAATGGATAGAACCAAGATATGTTTTGGAGGTAAAGTTGATGGTCTTGGGTAAATTTGCTGTCTCAGAAATAGCAGGTATAACGGACACAGTCACTGCCCTGTCCATGTTCTGTTGACCTGCCTGGGTGCTCCTGTTGACTCCCAATTGCTAGTGTCTGCATCTCTGTGCTGAGAGCTCTCTCCACACCCATCTCCAACTGTCAAAAGCTGCACTGCCCCCAGGTGGTGCTAAGGAATGCACCCATCAACCAATGGTCCTCAGAACTTGGAGTGTAAACACCCCAGCTCCCACACCTCTCAGCTGGGGTAATTCTGAGGCTTCTGCTTCACACCATTTCCCAAAGCTTCCCATACAATATTAAGCTTTAGGTACCCTCCAAGTCAGCAGATTTAATAGTATACACTTTTTGGCTATCTTCCCTTCCCTGTATTCCTTCTCCACTTCCCTATCGGTGTTAGCCCCACTTCTCCCAATGGACTATTTTTATTTGTGTCTTCATCTGGGATCTACTTGTGGGAGAACCTACACTAAGGCTGTAGGCATACTTCCAAAGTGTGTCCACTTCCAAAGCATGCCAACATACCACCAAGCGCCGTGATGTCACTCCCAGTCTAGCAAGGAGAGGGGGAATACCCCCAAAGATTCTAAGGTCTATGGGCAGGCAAATGGGTGGTATGCCACATTCAAGAGATGGAAAACATAGCAGAAGAGAAAATAAGCTGCTTAAGAATTTGCAGGGACTTCCCTGGTGGCACAGTGGTTAAGAATCCGCCTGCCAATGCAGGGGACACGGGTTCGAGCCATGGTCTGGGAAGATCTCACATGCAGCAGAGCAACTAAGCCCGTGTGCCACAACTACTGAACCTGAGCTCTAGAGCCCACAAGCCACAACTACTGAGCCCACGTGCCACAACTACTGAAGCCTGTGCGCCTAGAGCCCATGCTCCACAACAAGAGAAGCCACTGCAATGAGAAGCCCGTGCACCGCAATGAAGAGTAGCCCCTGCTCACCGCATATAGAGAAAGCCTGCATGCAGCAACGAAGACACAATGCAGCCAAAAATAAATAAATAAATAAATTTATTAAAAAAAAAAAGAATTTGCTGAGAAATGATGATGCCTTCCTGCATCATGGAAATAAGTGGAATTCCAATGACAGCAGCTCTGGACCTGTGCTAGCCTTTGCAGTAGTGCCTCATTTGGGAATTCCTTGGACAGAATCAGGAGTTTAACCACTTTATTACATGCTATATCCTATGTCTAATCCCACTGTAATGTAATTTATTCGCATTCACATTCCAGACCTGTCTGCAGAGCAGAATTTGGTACTGATAGATTCTGCTTTGATAGAAAATATTATTGAATGTCATTAGAGAGTGACTTCCTGATAAAGCATCACATAACAGTCCAGTTTCCCCAAAGCGGAGCTTTCAACAGTGAATTAGAAAACATTTGACTTGACAGTAATATAAAAAATGATTGCTCAAGTTATAAATTGTATTATATGCAGAAACAAGCAAACAAACAATAGCCCATAGGTCTTCTCATCATGTATTATTCTGCAGATAACACTTCACCTTTAAGCAGAGTGATCTTTTTTTTTAACATCTTTATTGGAGTATAATTGCTTTACAATGGTGTGTTAGTTTCTGCTTTATAACAAAGTGAATCAGCTATACATATACATATATCCCCATATCTCCTCCCTCTTGCATCTCCCTCCCACCCTCCCTATCCCACCCCTCTAGGTGGTCACAAAGCACCGAGCTGATCTCCCTGTGCTATGCAGCTGCTTCCCACTAGCTAATTATTTTATGTTTGGTAGTGTATATATGTCCATGCCACTCTCTCACTTCGTCCCAGCTTACCCTTCCCCCTCCCGGTGTCCTCAAGTCCATTCTCTAGTAGGTCTGCGACTTTATTCCTGTCCTGCCCCTAGGTTCTTCAGAACCTTTTTTTTTTTTTTTTAGGTTCCATATATATGTGTTAGCATACGGTATTTGTTTTTCTCTTTCTGACTTTACTTCATTATATATGACAGTCTCTAGGTCCATCCACCTCACTACAAATAACTCAGTTTTGTTTCTTTTTATGGCTGAGCAATATTCCATTGTATATATGAAGCAGAGTGATTTTTTTTCTAACTCTGAATCCATTATACCTGGCTACTGAGTCAATCTGACTGTTAACAGCAAAACCATTGCAGTAAGGTTCCTGGCATTTCTCTGGCTGCTGATTTGGTGGGAAAGATGCTTGGCTTCACCTTCTCACAAAGGTGAATAAAGAAATCCCTAGGGAAACAAGCTTGGGCTTCTCAGTGTACAATGTATTGAAACAGTGCTGTGGAGTCAGTGAAACACATCAGTTCAAATGACCATCAGAAGGGAGCCTGAGATCTTGTCTTTTCCCTGCTGGCTGGAGTAAAAGCAGAGAACCCGGTGGCCACTGTAGGCACAGGCTGTGCAAGGAGGCCCCAGAAGAGCCGCCTGCTCTTTAGGGCCATCAGAAAATCTTATCATCTGAAATGGAAACTACAAGAGAACTCCATATAAAGATTTGCCACCTCTAGATGTGTCCATAGCGGGAGACGGTCCATAGAGTTACCAATGGAACCAGGGTATATCCCACAAACATTCGAAGAATCTATGCGTCCAATGGATGTAAGCCTTTGTAAGGTTATAAAACCTTGGAGAGATCTTACCAAAGACAAGGTCTAGAAGTTAGGAGCTCAATGTCAGGAAGATCCAAGTCCAGATTTCAATTCCACATCTTCATGGCTGTATGTTATTTAAGCTCTCTGAGTCAAGTCTCGGTTTCCTCATCAGTACACTCTAAAGCCACACAGACTTGAAGCAGTGTTCAAAGGAGATAATATATGTTAAAGTATTTTAACATATGCCTGGCTCATAGTAAGTACTCAGTAGACGGTGGCTGCTACTGTTATTATTACCGTCAGAATGTAACCAATGGAGGGACTTCCCCGGTGGTCCAGTGGTAAAGAGTCCACCTTCCAATGCAGGGGACATGGGTTCGATCCCTGGTTGGGGAACTAAGATCCCACATGCCGGGGAGGAACTAAGCCCACGTGACGCAACAACTGAGCTCGCACGCCTCGACAAGAGAGCCCATGTGCCTCAAACTACAGAGCCCACGCTCCCTGGAGCCCACGTGCCACAACTAGAGAGAGAAAACCCGCACGCCACAACTAAAGAGAAGCCCACGCACCACAACAAAAAAATATCCCACATGCCTCAAGGAAGATCCCGCGTGCGGCAACTAAGAACCGACACAGACAAAAACAAAAACAAAAAGAATATAACCAATGGAAAGAAAACTCTACCTATAGGGAATTCTGTAGAAAACTCTACCCACACAAGTATATTGTAAATTTTCTGGCACTCTTGGTACAAAGAAAAAGCAAATGAAATTGGAGATTAGGAATTTGTCAGAATTTATCAGCGTCAAGCAAGGAAAATGAGACTCTCTAGACAGCAAGCCTTGCTCTTTAAACAGTTAATCCAACTTTCCTGGCTAGAGGAAGAAATTTTTCAGGCGATCTAACTCCTGTCTTTTAATTGTATACTCCCCAAGCAACTTTCTAGTCTGTGACTCAGTCTAAGGAAGGCAAGCCAAATGGCTGTCCCCAGCTCTGAAGCCAGGCCTTTCTCCCACTGGAAGTCATGAGATTAGCTTCTGGCCCATCCCTCAGTGTCTTGTGAGCCTGATGAGTTGGTAACCAGGAAACTTCTGAGTACAAATAAAAATCAGGCTTCTGCCTGTGTGGAAATGGTGGACAGATGGAGATGTGTGGTGACCCCCTCCCCATCTAGGAACTGTCCCCCTGTGAATTCTTGTCTGCAACCCCCAGCCTGCCATTCAGAGGCAACTGTCCATACTGAGTGCTCAGTAAGCGTATAAAGGACAACTGAGCCTATGTTTTTCATTCCTATCTGAGTTTTATTGAGCATCTTCAACAGGAAGAAGTTTGTCTCTTGGTAGCTCTCTGTTGCTATGCGGTAACACAAGTAAACTTTCACAGATAAGTGAATTAGGCTCAGAGAAGGTCAATGACTTTCTCAAAGTCACACAGCGGAAAGGCAACATCTGAACCTTATTTGGTCTGATGTCTGTGTTATTTTCACCCTGCCCTGCCAACTCCCATGTCATTGCCTGTGAAGCTACACCCCTCCCAGCACCTCTCTTGTCACAAGACATGAGTGCCCAGGTGGCTCTGTCCAAGCTACTCCATGAAGCATTTACCTTTCTCCTAGACTTGTAGGGGGGTTGGACTTGTTCTCTCTGTGTGAGGATCGATCAGTCTTACACAACGTGCCTGGGGTTAAGGCCAAGCTACTACACCAGTTAAAAGGATGTAAATTGTATGTAATCAACTTATATCAATTATAAATAAGTGTTTTCTCACATTATTCCAGGAAAAGCTCTCAGTGAGTTTTAAAACATTAATTGGAGTAATCAGTGACCTGGTTCTCGTATAGCATGGGCACCGCTAACATCACATTCAACACTTGGTTATTGATCATGTATCATCTTCTGTTCTTCTCCCGTTATAGGGTTTTATTGGGGTGTTACAATCTACCTGCCAAGAGTGGCTTTGAAATCTCTGTCCTAGGGGGACACAAGGAGAACATTGAGAGATGACATGTCTGCATATCCCTAGTTAGGACCTGGAACGTACTTTCCCATAAAGACCCTACTAAGTACAGCTGATTGTTTTCTTTAGTGTTACCATCGGACAGTGAACAAACTGCAAGTGTGAGTCATTATATGTTTAAAAACCATGTTTCCCAAATCTCAGTCTTTAGATCATAAGCAGATTATATCAATAAGTTTGAAAAATTCTAGGTTAAATATTGTTGAACAGTTGTCTCTATTCAAAACTTCTCAGAACCTTTATTGTGCTAGTGGGCATTGTGACTCTCAGAAGAGTCTCCTAAACTCTTCTGGCCATAGAATGCCTATGTATCTCTCTCCTATTTGGCAAAACTCACGTTTTGAAGTGCTGACATAGGCCTTGAGCCCTCCAACCCCTATGTACAGCATTAGTTCTAGGGGACACTACTTTCCAAGGTCTAAATAAACAGGTACAATAAATTTATAAACATCCATCTGTTTCCGAAGTCGTTTTCTGTTAAGCAGGTAATGACCACCCAATGAGATTGTATATATAACAAAGTAATAAATATGTTGTGTGGTGCCTAGGCTGTCAGGCTAATCCTCCAAAATCAATGTCATTATTTTGCAAAGTGAATTTTGTTAACCCCAGTGACTGGGATTTGGAAGGCCTGTCTTGGCTATTCCCACCGTGCTTTGACATAGTAAAGACTCTGAGAAATTTCACCAGTAAAAGAACCCAGTCAACCTTAGTGAAAACGAAGAAAATAGGCAAGTCAGTATTCTACCCTTGTTATTTTAAACTTAAATTGTAGTCTGTGTTTTAGCTTTGGCTGGTGACTTTCACATTCTGGGTTCTGATGAGATGTGATCTGAGTGTGCTTCAAAGAACATCCATGAGCTTCTGTGTTTACTCAGCTAACTGCCCCGAGAACACTTGCTCAGTCAGCGTGAGGGCATGAATTAAATCACTATGACAAGCCCAGTGGGGAAGAACTTCCCTTTTTCCTTCAACAGCACAGGCAGACAACTTAAAGTATTAGCCTGGCCTGGAATAAAAAGCCACACACTACCTGCAACACGGTATAATAAAAGCCACATCATCCAGAGTCTAGAGGAGATCCTTCATCTTGAGTGATGTACATTAAGCAGTTCTTCGTATTTTATCTCTTACTATCTCTCCCTTTGCACATACAAGGGAAGGAAACAAAAAGAAAAATCCTACTGGTGGCTGTATTTCGTCCAGATGCCCCCCAAAGGGTTAAAAACAGATGATGCCTAAATTCAAATTCAGTTATATGGTATCTATGTAGCATCCTTACATCCAGAAGGTATAACGTACAGAAAGCCTCATCACTTGTGACCTTCTATTGTGTGGTCCTGCAGGGACATGGGTTTCTAAGAGATGGCAGCTAATCTGTGGGCAATGTGAACATTATGAGACCATTGTCTACATCTCAGGTTCTAATCCCTTAGGTTTTCCTTGTGATTCTAGTAGGAGACAATTTTCCCCTATGGAGCCTCATTTGATTGTGTTCTGCAATTCTGCTTGACTTCTGACTGTGAAACTCAGGTTGAGATTTCTTTGCCTAAGGGCTTACTTGGTTTGTAGCAATGGTTTTAGAACTTTTAAGAATAGTGCAACCTTTTTCATATAAAATCTTGCTCAAATTATTATTTCTATAAACAGAGAAGGCAGAGAGAGCTGGTCTCATGGAAGCTTTTGAAGATCCTAAGGTCTTGTGGACTTACTTAGCACTTGACCCCCCACAACGTGTTTCTTTGGAACCCTGTTGTTCCTTGGAATAGAATTTGAGAAACGTTGTCTGGCGACAGGACTTCTGGACTGAGAGTCAGGAAACATGGGTTTCATCCTAGTTTGACCACTGACCTCAGGCTGAAGTTGACCCAATTATTTGAACTCTCAGTCCCTCTTTTTTCTTCTCTGTAAAATGGAATAGAATGGCAGGTGCCTTCTTTTTTTTTCACGGGGTCATTGTGATATACTGGATATATTCAAATATAATGAAGTCGTTGGCATCGTGGTCCCTTTATGCTTTTCAATGTACTTTCACATCTGGTAATTTGCTTTCTTGTTAAAACATCCCTGAAACAGCAATAGGACAAATACTAGTAAATATGAAATGTCTTGGAAAGAGTTCAAGTGATATACAGAAGTCAAGCTTCTGAAGACTTCAGCTACCGAAAATGCATGCAATACCAGTGATAATAAAAAGAGGTCTATTAGATGCCATTTATTGACAGACAGGTGCTGCTGGACTCAAATACCCTTTCTAGCACATATTCACCCCGTAACCATATAACTTTGGAACCTAATCCCTCCCTCATTTTTGGCCCCTGTAGTTCAGATGGCTTGCCTCCTAATGGCCTGGCTCCAGGGGTGGATCTATGACTCAGGCCTGGCCAGTCAAAGCTCTCTCCTGGGACGTTTGCTGGAATTGTTTGGAAAGAGACACTTTCTCTTTCAGAGAAGGCAGGCACTGAAGAACAGGTAAGCCTAGAATTATCCATGCCAGCCTTACCTACACAGGGAGAGAACTAAGCCAACAACAATAACAACAACAAAAATAGCTGGGAGAGACAGAGTGCTAGGTACAAAACTTGAGCCCCTGGATACAGATATGCCTGAAGCCAACTCTGGATACTTCTGTTACCCGACACAACAAATTCCACTCTTTGGCTGGAGCTAGTGCGAGTTGAGTCCTGGACACAATCAAGAGAGTCCCAACAGATGTGATATGTGACCTCTCTAAGCCTTGAATTTCTTTTCTGGAAAATGAGGGTACACACCTCACAGATGTGAAGATTAGAGGAGGTAATGGCACAAAGAGTGCTTTCAAGATCATTATATTCGCATATGCTCTTCATCTAATCCTCTCCATAGCTGATCTCCGAGGTGAATTATCTTCATTTCACACATCAGATGACTACAGCAGAGAGAAATGAGGCCCTTCATCTAGAGTCTATAGCAAGTAAGAGGGTTGGGATTTAAGCTCAGGTCTATCTGATGCCATAGTCCAGGCACTTTTCACCAAGGCACACTGCTCCCCAGCGAGCAAGCTCTACCTCCTGCAAGGCTAAGTTCACCCACGCTGGTCAGAGCCACGCTGCATAGTCTGACTGAGGGCTATTCACATAGACACTGACATACATAGTGCCCTCTAAGAGTTGTGCTGTGCACAGCTTGTCCCATACATGATAGTCCTAAAAGCCACAGACACACAGGGGACCTTGTAAGGACAACCCCCAGGGACATATTCAGGAGGCTTACACTACAAAGGACCCATTTGCTCAACTAAACCACATCCCAACACCTTCCCATTTCCCATAGGTTTGGCACAAGCCTCCAACTGGTCCTACTAAAGGCTCCTAAGCTGCATTGCCAGAGGAAAGAAGGGCAGATAGATTCCCAGGTCCTACTGCTTGCTGAGCTACTGCCACCCTGGTCTGTGGGCTGGCAAATATGCCTTGGTTTACTGTAAGCAATTCTGATATCACAGATACATCATCCTCTATTTGTTTTACTTTCTCCAGCAGGAAAGAAAGTTATGCAGAAGCATATCATGAAAAACTATAAGTCACCTTAGCAAAACAAAGCTCCTTCTGGCCCTCAAAGATATCTGATCAGATGGATTTCTGGCACTCATTGAAGGTGCACTGTTCAGGGCTGAAGTGAGGTCAAAGGGGGTCATTCCTGGGTCTATGGCTTCATCAGAAGCCAGCCTGAACCCAGCTGGGCAAGGGTTGGCCGAGGCAGGTCCATCCCCTCATCTTGCATTTGCAATGCTTGTCTTTAGGGTCAGGCCACGGAATGTGGAACGTGAACAATATCTTCCCAGGCCCCAGGAAGCTCTGCCGTACCTGGGGACATCGGGAAGGCTGGTCAGTCTTCTTCATCTCCTGAGTCAGCGCTCCAACTGTGATGTTGTCTTGCTGCCCCGGGAGCCAGTTCACCATGAAGAGGTTCATGGTGAACTCAAGAGTCACCATTAGATCTCGGTCCCACAGAGTCCCAGGAAAGGCCCTGCCATGACATCACAAGCCCCAGCTGAGGTGCTGGAGACTGGAGTCAAATTTCCAGAAGGTTTGTAGAATCTTCTCCGGAACAGTGCAGTAGGACTGTGACACCTGTTGAGCCCTGGAGCCCTGGGCCAAGAACTACACATTCACTATCTACTTTGGTCCTCCCAATGGCCCTGATGAGGGAGGCTTTATGGGTCCTATTTTATAAGCAACAAAACCTAGACTCTGAAAGATTATATGGCTTGTCCCAGGATACCTGGCTAGTAGGTGGCAGAGCTGGAATTCAAATCACTTTGTCTGATTCCATGTCCTTAGCCAACATGCTGTACTGCCCACCCCCTTGCCCATCCCCCAAATCTCTGGAAAGTTCTTCTGTCTGGATGTGGAAGGAAGACAGCTCTTTGCAATTGCAGCCTAATTTGAGACATTGTTCTGAACACGGTTCCCCAGTTTACTCAGACTAAAGGTCCTTACAGCCCCCAACTTCCCTGACCTCATCCCCTTCCTCTCATTCTTCCTCACTATGCTCTGGCCATGCCAGCTTCCTGGCTCCTCAAACATGCCCAAAACCCTCCCACTTCAGGGCTTCTGCATCTTCTGTTATTTCTTTCTGGAGCATCCTTCCCCCCAGACATCTGCGTGGCTCCCACACTGACCTCCTTCAGGGCTCTGCTCAAATGCCACCTCCTCAGAGCAGCCTGCCCTGATGCTTTGATCTAAAACAACAGATCTTCACACTGTCCCTGCTCTACCTTGACTCTGAGACCCTTACCCACCTCACCTTCCAGCATAGTACGTATCAGCACCAGACTTACCTATGTTTTGTGTTTATTGTCTGTCTTCTCCCCTCAGTGCCTCATGAGGGCAGGAACGTTTTCTGATTAATTCACAGCCATATGCCTGGACTTCAGAACAGTGCCTTGTACATGGAATTGCTCTATGAGTGTTCATGACTGAATGATGCTCTGAGACCCCAGGCTGACCCAACGGTGGTTTGCCCTTTCCCATGGAATAACAGTGATGTTTAATTTCTCAAGAATCAGCTCGTCGGCAATGCTGAGCCAATATGCTCCAAAGACCAGTGTTGCACAAAGACCTCTGCTTGGGCCTGCAGGGCCCAGGATGGTCAGGAGGGAGACAAAGGAAGTAGAGAGCCTTGTGTCCAACCCCACTGGCTCTAGCCCAGTGCCTTCCAGGCTACGATGTTCAGAGCTAATTCAGGAAAAGGAAGTCAGCCCCTGAGAATGCCTTGGCCGCTTCTAATTGCACTAACCACAACTTCAGGGACTGCTGTCGTGGTGCCTTCTGTCCCTTTTTTCCTTTAATTTTTCTCTCTTTCCTATTCTCTGGATTATTCTTTCATTCATTCAACAGTTCTGGACAAAGTACCTACTGCATGCCAGGCATAGAGCTGGGTACTGGACATGCAATGGTGAGCATGTGTCTCCAGTCTCCCCTTACCGGGGAGACCAATATTAACCTACCGATCCCACAAGTAAATGTAGAATCATTAACTTCCATGAGGGCCGTGAAGAGAAGTCCTGAAGTGGAACTGACAGCCTGCAGGGGTCAGAAGATGCCGCCTTAATGAGGGGACATTTCAGGTAGAACCTCTAGTGTGTGAGTGTCCTCAAGTTTGGGGCTCATGGTGCTGGTCCCCCTTCCCTCTGGCTTCCCCAGTCATTGTTACATGACTACAGTAAATTACCTAAGCTCTCTTCCTCCTCTGTGACCTGGGGATAATAATAGTTCCTGCCTCCTTGTGTTGTGGTGGTGCTTAGTATACATAAAACTTTTAGAACACGGAGTAGGCATTATTATAACTATTTTTTGTAGAGGTTGTCCCAATTCACCCAGCATTTCAACCAGCTGGAAAGAAGAGGAAAAAATAAGTAGCAAAGTCTTTAGTATACACGCATGTGTATATGTTGTATGGGTGCATATATATTTGTTAGTATAAGTACAAAGTGTAGTCTGTATAAAATTGATGGTCACTATTGAGATTTACAATTCAGGAAGAATGTGTTTGAGTGTGTGTTTGCTGCCCACCAAGACAGCCCATGCCCATTACAAGGCAAAATTATGAAAGTTGCTTTGCCCCGTGGTTGTGCTCAACTTTCGAGGTCCTCAGTGATATAAATGATTACTAAAATTCATAATGGAGTACCTGTAAATGAACTTCAGACTATGTTCTTTCTAATGCATTCTACTGCAGTGAACTGCGGCTCAAGATCTTCAGAATGGATTTCTGTTGACTGTTGGCAACAGCCCTACTCAGTGGATTCAATAAGCAGTTGGCTGGCTTTTTTGACCTGGAATCTATCAAGTTTGAACAAGGGTTCAGAACAAACTCTCATGTTCTGATTTATGTCAAGTCTAAAATGCCCTATATGATAGCTTATCTTAATTAAGGGCTGTCAGGAGGAATGAACTCATTTGGCAAGACAAAGTTAGCACATTCTCTGCTCTTAATTTCCGAATATTCTCTGACTCTTCAAGGTGCTAGCTCAGGAGTTTAGGTTAATAAATGAGCTCAGAGGGATTTCCCTGGTGGTGCAGTGGATAAGACTCTGCGCTTCCAATGCAGGGGGTCCAGGTTCGATCCCTGGTCAGGGAACTAGATCCCACATGCCTGCCAGAACTAAGAGTTCACATGCTGCAACTAAGGAGCCCGTGAGCCGCAACTAAGGAGCCCACCTGCCACAACTAAGACCCGGTGCAACCAAATAAATTAAAAAATGTTAAAGAAAATAAATGAGTTCAGAAAGGCCAATGCTTTCCATTGAGAGAACTTATACCGATAACTTAGATACTTATAGACATTCTGCAGGGCACACCCCCGAAATTAACATTTTTTTTCTAAACAGAAACCATAATTCTTTCTAGAGGGTCACTGCAATTTCTTGACATAAAAAAGTACAGGAGTGACATGAAAGAAATAGATACGTTCCATCAGATCAAACAAGAATTCAGTACAAACAATTAATTATTATTGAGCTCAAATTGGACTCCATGCAGATCTTTTCTAAATTCTGCAAAGCCTTTAATTTGTTACATTTATATGCCAACATTTCTTCCTTCTGAACAAAGACAGAACTACCAGACCCAGGCCCAAGACATCCCTTTTCCTTTCCATGAAGCGGCCAGAATAGTTTCAGGAAATATCTAAATATTTAGGTCACTGTTGATACTTGGAATTCATGATGGCTTTTATTCTCCCATCAAATTCAAGGAAGGACAGTGTCATATAGTCTTATGATCTTTCAGCAAAGCTCTAGAAAATCGGATTTTAAGTTATAAACGGAATAGAGGAGATGGTCATCTCCTAAGAATAGCAGTGTGAAATCCCATCAGCACCTCTGAGAAATGAGGCCCCACACGGCCCTCCTGGGTCTCTGTGCTCTGTTCACGCAAAGGAGTGAGAGTATCACCTGCAGAAACATTCCAACACTGCAGTTATGTTCTGCTCCCTTTTCTCTTGTTCCGCTCAAGTAGAAAGCAGTTAATCTGTCAAGTCAGATACGCCTGCGTTCGAAGTCCTCCTTAACTGCAAACTAGCTGTTGGACACTCAGCAAGCCTCTTCGCTTTTCCAAAACCTCAGTGTACTCATCAATTAAAAGAGGAGTAGGACCTCTCTTCTGACAGGGCTAGGATAGGAGGTGGCTTAGATGGGATCCAATGGAAGGCACGATCTCTGACAAGCAGAAAGTGTTCATTAAAGGGTAGAAGCTTTCTCTTTCTAAAATGAATAGAGGTAATAGTAATCGCAATGCAACCATGGGAAAAATGATTGCCTGCATTTGGGGAACTACAGGGTACCAGTCAGGCTGTGAGCTTTACCTCCTGTAATCCTCACCACAGCCACCTATAGGGCAGTATTAGCAGCAGCAGCAGCACTTCTATTTACAAATAAGAACACCGAGGCTTGGAGAAGTAAACTGATTTCCCCAGTTCTCATAGCTAACAGAGCAACAGAGCTAAGACACAAATCCATTTCACTTGGAGTGAAAGCCGAGTTCCTTTTGATGCCCACAGGACCTCCACAATCCTGTCTTCCTTGTTTCCTTGACCTTCACCCCCATCGCTCTCCTGATCACTCAGTTCCAGCCACACTCATATGACCGTTCCACGGAGGCCACACCAGGCAGACTCCTACCTCAGGGCCTTTGCATGGGCCCTGGAACACTGTCCCCCAGTGACCATATGGCTAACTTCAAGAATGTGCTCAAATGTCATCTTCTCCAAGAAACTTATTGTGACTTCCCTATTTAAGGTTCTGGCCTGGGACCTCCCAAACTCCTTTATCCTGGCCAGTTGTTTTTCCTTTTGCTCTTATCACCTTCTAACCTACTATAGAATTAACTTATTTATATGTTTACTGTATATGTGTTGGGCTCTACTAAATGGGAAGTTCTTCCAGAGCAGAGACCTTTGACTTGCTGATATATCCCCTACACCTGAAACAGCACCTGATCTATTGAAGCTTATGAAGATTTGTGGAAAGAACAAATTAGTCAATGAATGATCCGGCTCTCAAGGTCTTAAGCATATCAACCGCCTCTGTGCACAGCTGGTGCTGACATCTTTCATTCATGATGTGACATTTGTCCCTACAGAAGTCCAGGCAGCAAGTAGTTCTTTTGTAACCTCTCAACCTCCAGCATCATGGAGATTATATGAGAGGTGGACAGGATGACTACTCTTCTCCAGGGCTTATAGTGGGCTGGGGAGATAAGACACACAACTCGGGCAGAGGATAACACATTCTGTTCACTTGTAGGCTGTGTAGGGCAGACGCTAAGTCCTCCAGGAACCCACACCAGGGTGCTGAGCACAGGAGAACCTCATTGGGAAGCGACTTCATGAAAGAGACAGGAATTGAGCTGGGCCTTTAAGAGATTGAAATTGGTGGAATAGAGAGAAAAGCCCATTCCTGAATGAGGAACTGTCTGGACAAAGCCATAAATGCTGGAATGGGCAGATGCGTGGGAAGTTTAACCTCCCCATCCTCAGACCTCAGCTCAGTCTTGGAATTCAGTCCTCTTCTTGGGGAAGCTCCCTCTGACCCTTCAATCTCAGTTGAGCTCTGCTGTTACACAACCAGACGATTATGTTCCTTTTCTTCAGGGAACTTGTCACAGTCTGTAACGATAAGTATTCAATAAATATTTACTGAGTGACTGAACGAATCAGTGAATCAGTGGGTGAACAAATGAATGGGCAACATTAAAGAAGAAAGTATATAAAGATAGGCCAGTGCATCTGAATTAGGTGATGATATTGAAAGATGGGTGTAAAGAGAAGCTCTCGGCCTCCAGCATCCACTTGGCACTGGCCATGGTGCTAGACAATTTCTCATGTAATCCTCAGAGTATCCATTGGAGATGGGCATTTTGGGATCCATTTCACAAATGGTGAAATTAGTTACCTTATCCAAGGCCAAACTGCTAATGAATAGTGGAGGCAATGTTTTTACTTGAGTGTTGGGGACATTCCAAGCGTCTGCTCGGCTAATAGGGAAAATGTGAGCAGATAACGGGGACCCAAATGCTTCACGCCCAAATGCTAGTGTGAAGAGTATCGTCTCCCAGAGTCACGCGGGAATCAAAGACTCTGTAACTTTCACACCTCTCATCCTCAACTCTGAATTTCTCCTCATGAGCCTAGTGGTGGTGGGGAGGGATTGGGAAGCAGAATAGACACCTCTTTAACTTCCTAGAGGAACAACTTTTTCTAGTAACTACTGAAAATGTGGTGGGACTGCCAAAAGTACATGAAATCAGCTATGTAAATTGTGAAACATTAAATCACAGTTCAGTTCTGCAGCAGTGAAAAATTGCAAGTTTTTTCATCAATATGGAAAAGCAAAGTGAGGAGCTCTCTGATATAACTCAATGGGTGATGGTACTTCAATCACACCCGTCGTCCAGGCTGAATTCCGTTCACCCAGGTTCATGAATGTGTCTGCTCGGGGCAACACCTGCACCGTTTCCCCTCTTGGTACAGAGATGTATGGGGTTCCTACTGGGGGCGTGGGGCATGCTCGCCTTTGGTTCTTTGATACATTGTTGTGATTGGTTTTGGTTTCTTTCTTGTTAACTGTGTGTATACGTATGGCATGTATGTGTGGATATGCACATACATACATGTGTACGCACATTCGCACACATGTATGCACATACACACAAACAAAAGTCTCTCTCTCTGTTATCCCTGGACCTCACAATGGTGCTCCTATAGCCCTATTTATTTATTTTTAATGCTGGTTTTTATCGAGGCATAATTTACTTAAACTGCACAGGTCTTAGTGTACAGTTCAGTGAGCTTTGAACATATATACAGTGGGACCACTCCCTCTGCCAAAAAATGCAAGATTGTTCATAGCAGCTTGACGCGTGATAGCCCCCAAATGGAAATAACACAAATGCCCGTGAACAGGAGAATAGATAAACAGATTGCAGTATGCTCCTGCAAAGGATTGAAATGGAAATAAAAAGAACAAATGTATTAGTCTACCCGGGCTTCCATAACGAAACATTATGTCTATGGTGTTTCGTTATGGCAGCCTGGGTAGACTGCCATAACAGTCAAAATCTAGAACAATTCCATCTTCCCAGAAAGTCCCCTCGTGCCCTTTTCCAGTCAATACCCACCCTCCACACCTCCACAGAGCCAGCCTCTCTTCCGATTTCTATCATCACAGATTTTGCCTATTCTAAAAATTCATTTTAAAATGATAGAATATTCACTCTTTTGTGCCCCTTTTTTCACTTGGCAAAATATTTTTTGAGATTCATTCATGTAGTTCCTTTTATCCAAAGTTCACTGTTATGGACTGAATGTGTCTCCCCAAAATTCATATGTCAAAGCCCTGACCCCAAAATGTGATGGTATTTGGAGATGGGGCCTTAGGGCGGTGATTGGAGTTAGATGAGGTTGTGGAGATGGGGCCCTCGGGATGGGATTAGTGCTGTTATAAGAAGAGATAACCAGAGAGCTTGCTCTCTCTCTCTGCACACATGCACCAGGAAAGACCATGTGAGGACAGTGAGAAGGTGGCTGTCTGCAAGCCAGGAAGAGAGCCCTCACCTGAATCCTGCCCTACCAGCAGCCTGATCTAAGGCTTCCAACCTCCAGAACTGTGAGAAAATCAGCATCTATTGTTGAAGCCACCATGTCTATGGTGTTTTGTTATCGCAGCCCAGGTAGACTAGTACATTTGTTCTTTTTATTTCCATTTCAATCCATTGCAGGAGCATACTGCAATCTGTTTATCTATTCTCCTGTTAACGGGCGTTTGGGTTATTTCCACTTTGGGGCTATCATGAATCAAGTTGCTATGAACAATCTTGTACTGTTTGATTTTCCCTCTCTGTTCTCTCCCACATTGCCCCTCCTCTTACTGGTTGAGAATTTGTGTTTGAATTTGCCTGGAGCCCCCTGATGTCTTCACAAGGATGTGTGTTAGAAGGATGCTCAGGCCCAGGTGTACTTGTCACCAGGTGTGCTCTTCTGCACCATCCCACCCCTACTGCCTACCCATCAAAGATTTTAGCTGCGTTACATTAAAATCTCTCCCCAACGATTCAAGTCTGCATTTCTAGAGATAGGGGAATAGAGAGCATAAAATGAGAAGGGGGAAAGTCAGGAAGGGAAGTTGCCAGGGCACAAACTCCTCACCCCATCATCCCTCCAGGGGCTGAAGCCTGTCACCAGGGACTCATAGATGTCTGCACTCCTGCAGTTTCACCACTGCCCTTCCTCCAGACTCAGCTAACTAGCCACATCCGTTAAGGTTAAGGTTATGGCTGTTTATGGCCCTTAATGAATATCCACTGGGTAGAATGCACTCTGACATTGTCGTATGGATCTCAGAGGCAAAGATGAGGGGAGGAAGGGGGGTGGGCATAGAAAAGGCAAAGAAGAGAAGAGGTGTGGTCAGCTAATATTTCAAATGAGGGCAATATTTTGAGGCTGAATCAAATAGTAAGGAATGTACAGGAGAAAACTCACTCATGCATAGATAACACTTTAAAGTAAAAATAAACACAATATAACATAAAACAGCTAGCACTGAGTTCAAAAATATTAAAATAATGGATTCACAGGATAAGTGCATGGATACTCAACCTTTCCATTGCTGGAGCTAAAATTCCAGCTGCTGTCCAATGCAGCCTGCTCCTCAGCCTGCCCTGGGGGCACATGGCTCACTCCACCAGATGAGCTGGTATGGTATCTGAGATATGCCTGTACCTCTGTGATCAACATCTGGCAGGTTTTCTTATCTTGAGACATCCATGGCCATATCAAAGAGGAGAGAGGCACATGACAAGGCCTCGGGGCTTTCCTGGACTCTGGCCATGGCTCTGAAAAGCTCTCAGGGAAGTGGAATTTTGCAAAGTTTGCTTGAGGGGTGACCCAGGCCTCTTCCCTGAGGTCTTGTCTCAAAGAGAGTGAGCCTCTTTGAGAAAGACCAACTGACTCTTGGCTGTCCTCCAAGAGAACTCCCACACTGAGGATCCATTTGGCAGAAAGACCAGGGTAAATTTACGTTCCAATCATCAGTAGAGTCCAGGAGACTCAGCCCGTGCCATCTTTCGCCCCTCCTTGGTAGCCTAGTGCTAGGAATTCTCATGAAAAACAAAAATAGGGACAGGGGATTTCCTTTGGCATTTGGGGGAAGAACTTTCCTCTCATCATATCTAGTGGGTTATGTACCCTCCTGCAAGACCAGGTCTGCTATAGGGCCAGCCAGACACCTTGGTGGGCCCTGGCTGTATCATTATAGATAACAGCTGGCTGAGAACTCTGGGGTCCCTGGGGCACAGGAGGTAGGACTTCTTTGGGGAACCTTAGTGTGGATTGGGGTTTTAAGGATGCCAGGCTGTAGGAGAGGTGGCTTCAACACATGGAGCAGGCTGTGCCTCAGGTGTGACATGAGGGTCCTGCCCCTGATGCCCCTCCCCCTACATCAGGGACTAGAGGTGGGGTGGGACCTTCTGCACCAGCCTTTGCTCTCAGTTACTCCACCCACTGGGCCTGCAGAGGAAGCTTATTAAAATGCCTTGTATAAGGCACAGGTTTTCTTCAGGAACCAAGGTCTTTAGCTTCTGCCCCCTGCTCATCATGACATTCAGTGTCCTCTATCAGGCAGTCCTCAACTGATCTTCCTAGAAAGTTCTCACATTGCGCACTGGGCCCACCTACTCTCCAACCACACAGAAGGCCCCCATATCCTGAACATGCTCTGAACTTGCCCCCCCTCAAGTGGTGCTTGTCCCTCCCATCTCTTTATGAATCTCTCTTAATCCCCCAGTCATCACTCATGGTCTAGCTCAAGTGACTCAAATCAAACCTCCTCCTCCTGTGCCTCTGAAGCACCTGGTATGGAGCTCTGGCACAGAGCAGGTTCCATCCCAAATCCTCAAACACAGGTGGGTATTGGGTTGTAAGTCCTTGGAAGACAGCCGTCCCACCATTCCTAACACAAGCCCTACACGTGACAGAACCTCAGCCAGTGTTGGCTTAATTCAATTCAAGTCTATTATCCTGCCAGACCAGGTCCCTTGAGCCCTTACCCTTTTCTCAGTCTTCAGTCTTCTCCACCCCTCAGGGATCAGGCTTCTGGTTCTTATTTGTCTGAAGAGTTCAGATCCACTGGTGCCCTGACTTTCATCGTGTTGGCTATAGGGAGTGCTATTGGGGTCCCTCCACAGCCCCGCAAAGTTCACCATTCTAGCACTTGCTGAAGATCAGATTGAAGACTTGAGGGCTCTCCCCGGGCCCACACATGGGACCGACTAGGGGTGAAATGGAGTCACCCTCAGCCAATGACAAATAAAAGGAGGAGGATAAATACCCCAGCCTCCTTGACACTGTGGAGGGACAGCTCAGAGGCATGACCCACACCATCTCTCAGAGTTTCCCAGTGGAACTGACCCCAGGTGCCTGCAGTGGTATCCCGCTCCTCCACGGACCCTCTGCTGGCGCTCTCCACTGCCCTGTCTCCCTTCCCCACCTCCACCACTGCTACCTGGGACCCACTTGCACCCAGATCCTGGTCTTCAGGGCTGCTCCTGGGAGCATGCAGCCCATGGCAGCAGTTAAGAGCCCTGCTTGAATCTTTGATCTTCAGCAAGCTCTTTAAACGTCAGCTACTTCACCTTAGAATGAGGGTAGTTGCAGGGCCTAACAGCGATGGTGACTATGCCTGGAGCATTACTGCCTGCAGCCACTGAGTCATGTCCTTAGAGAGAACTATGTCATCTTATCTGCATCAGATACGATTGTGGTCTCCATTTTACGATTGAGAAACCAATGCGTCTGTGCGCGCGCACACACACACACACACACACACACACACACACACAATTAGATGGTCTATCAGAGCCACCTAGGATTAAATTAGGTGATGATGATAATGATGATGAAGAGAGGAGGAAGGGAGTGATGACGGTGGTGGTGATGGTGGTGGTGGTGGTGATGGTAGCAACTAGCATTTATTGAGGGCTTTCTTTTTGTCTGGCCCCTGTACACACATTCTTGTTTAAGTCTTAAAACGATCCTGAAAAGTAGGTGCTATTATTATACCCATTTTACAGAGAGGGGAACGGAAGCCCTGACATTGGACAGCCCTGAGGTCCGTGGAGGAAATAGGATTTAACTCAGGTCTGATTCCAGACTCTACTTCACAACCAAGATGGTATGCATGGCCACCACCAGTATACTCAGCTGTTTTTACTTTGATTTCATTATCATTCTTTTTCAGTCCTATCTCCCTACCTGACACTTCACCTTCTTTCACCAGCCACCCTGGATCCAGACCTTTTGTCCTCCAGGGGAATCTGGTAAAACACATGTCTCATTGTCCTCCTCCGTGAGGCTGGTTCTAGAAACACTCATGTTCCCGTGATGTGTCCCAGTTCGAGCCTGCCTGGATATGTGGTGAGTCAGAGAGCCATGTGTCTCTTCTACGTAAAACCACGTCAGCTTCTGATCTGAGAATCACCCCCCGCATTGTTCTAAGGCATCCCGACTCCCACTCAGCCCACAGCCTGCAGCCAGGAACTGGAGTCTATTCCTGCCCTTAACCCCTAAGGCTTGAGCATATCTGCAGCGAAGAGGATAATTTTCAGAACAAAGCCCGTGAAATGTGCATGTTCAAGGGCCTTGTCTTCCCATCAAAGTCCTTGCTGAGGCAGGGGAGTCATTTTCAACAATCGGGAGAGATGATGTTTTATGCTGGACAAAGAGAATCGGATAGGGAGACCTGCACCTTTATTTTCTCTCTTCTTCACCTCACCCCTGGCCATCAGAAACAAGGCGTTGTAAAAATGTCCAATTTTTCCCACGTGATCGATTTGGTGTCATTTTCTTTAAAGAAAGAAAAGGAGGGGGCCACTGTCAAGCAACATCTCTTCTCTTCTCCCCCTGCCCTGCCCCCACCTCTCAGGATCTGTGTCAAAGTAAAGGCACCTGCCGTGAGCTGTGTGCCCTGCAGACTTCCCACCAGCCGCCACCGTCAGACACTGAGAAGCAGATGCTTCTGCCGCCAAGAGATGTTTGTGGGCAGCAGCTGCTGGGCCAGGTTTCAAAGGGAGCCCTGATACCTCCCCCCCTGTATATTCCTACCCTGGCGATTTAAAAGAAGCCAAAGAGGGCAGCGTTTGAAGTGCAAGCAAAAAAAGAGGTGAGGAAGAAAGAGGAGGCGGAGACGGAGAAGGAAGACCTGCTGTCATCTCCGGAGACGGGCTGCCATGTTCCCACTTTCCCGTGTCCTCTGAAAGGCGGCAGCGTGACGCGAGCTCTTCTGAAAGCAACAAGTTAGCTCTTATCCCAGACATTCCTCCCTTTTTTGTTGCTCTTTTCATCCTCCTTGCCCCCAGTTTAAACTCTGAGAGAAGTCGCAAGTCCATATTTCCCTGAGGCTGAGAAAAACTGGAGAGACGCAGTGTACCCTGCTTCCCTGTCTGTATTTGTCCCTTAGTGGGTGTTTTTTTTACGGTCCTAGGAGCCCTCTCTAATGTTGATTTATTCAACAAAGATATTTACTCAGGGCCTCCCACATGCCAGGCACTGTTTCCTATGCCAGAGATACCTTAATGGACAAAACTAGACTAAACAAAAATTCTTGCCCTCAAGGGGCTATCTTTCTACTGAGGAGAGACAGTCAATAAATACGGAAAGAAGATGTCTAGTCTACCAGATGGAGACAAGTCTGACAGGGAAAGATAAAGCATAGTGAGGGGACAGGGAGTGTGGGTAGTCCAGAAAGACGTTTGAGGAGGTGAGGAAGTAAGCCCCGGGCATTCTAGATAGAGGAAACAGCCAGTGCAAAGTCCCTGGGGCAGAGTGGCCTGGTGTGTTTGAAGGACTGCAAGGAGGCCAGGGTGTGGCCGGAGCACAGTGAGCACATTTGGAGCATCTTAGGAGCTCAGGTGGGAGAAGTGAGGGTACTGGGGGTCTGGCCGTGTAGAACTCTGCCAGCCACCATAAGGACTGAAGCTTTCACTCTGATGTATTCTCTTAACCTTGTGAAATGAATGAGAAATCGTAATAAAGAGCCAGGTTGGAGGCCTGGAGCCCCACATTTTCTGCTAATTCTCAGGTCCTCTGATGGCCCCTGGGGAACCTTCATGAATCCCAAACATTCCAGGTGCTTTTGTCTGAAGCCCCTTTGCCTGCAGCAGTCATGTCAGGGAGTTCAGCTCTGCCCCCTCTGGTCTGTGCCCACGTGCGAAGCTTGTTTCCACAGAAGTCAACTTTCTGGTGCGGGATTTCACCTCTGAAATCCCCTAGTAGGGCCTCTTGGAGGGCTGAGTATTTTGGAGAGTGGAGTAAATATCCTTACTTACTGGTGAACTCCAGTGGTCTGCTGTCCCACTACTGTCAAGGCTCCTAGGAACCGTCTCAAATTTCCACGTGTTTAAGAATTTCCTGGAGAGCAGGTAAAAATTTAAAACTGCAGATCCCAGAATGGATCGGAGCTTAGGAATCTGCCTTTTTAATAAGCACCCCAGGTGATCCTCATGCAAGTGGTCTATGACCCACTCTTTGCAAAACACTGTCTTGAAGGACAAGCAAACCACCTGTGACTTGAAATCATCTAGATTTTAGCTCCATGTCAGAGGTGGGTATTTGCTGACATATTCACACAGCTAGGGAGATTCAGTACAATTCAAGGGTGAAGATAGGAAGTTGACATTTCACTTAACAATAAAGCTGTTACCATGTCAGGACTACCTGGCTTGTTGGACGAGCCTCTGGGAAAAATGCACATTAATGACATTGCTCTGATGAATGCTAAACCTGGCGTGAGGTGATGTTCTCTATGATGGAGACTCCCCGTCTCCTCCCACCGTAGATTACCTGGGCAAGGACTCCAGTCCTCCATGGCTGCGATAGGAGATGCAGAGCTTTCTGCTGAGAGCCCGACATGGTTTGGCAGAGATAAATTCTCTCCTGTGGGCATGAAGGATGGGGCGTGTGTTGCTGTCTTCTAACTTCCCACACGGGGTTGTCAATTCCTATTCATGCGTCTGTCTTCTGTATTCAGCTTATAGTTCCTCCGTCAGGAACCCTATCCTACTAAGTCAAAACCCTCAAATGCCCGATTCAGCGAATGACACTTAGTAGGTGCTCAAAAAGATTTTGTGGAATGGCTAATGTAGTCACCGTCAGAACCAGCTTCATAATTCGCAGGGCCCAGTGCAGAGTGAAAACGTAGGGCCCCTTGTTCAAACATTATTAAGACTTTCAAGATGGCAATAGGAGAGCATTAAACCCAGCTTGGGGCTCTCCTGTGTGTGGGGTCTGAGGGTGCACATCGGCTGCACATCCATGGAGCTGGCCCTGGCCACCATTGATGTTCTGTGAATTCCTTGGGTGACCTAAACCTATAAAGGAGGGGACCCCAGGTAGCATAAAAACGGTTGCCTTTGAGGCAAAGAGTGACTCAGACAAGGTTCTTGAGGGCTGATGTCCACTTTCCTCTTTCCTGCTGTTGGCTCACAAATCACCCACCGCCCCCAGCCCCCAGCCCCCAGCCCACTAGCATCCACCTTACTTGGGCAGAGTCAGTAACTATTGGGCTGTAACGGTCTGTCTGTGTCTCTGTGCCCAGAAGGATTGAAATTACCAGGAGGACAAGGACCAGACCTTTGGTCCCCAGGGATGTAAACAGACTCTGGAACATTTTCAGCACTTTTAATGTTTGTTTAAACAACTGGGGGATAAATTAATAAATTAAGTCCAGATGACAATGTTGACTTCTTATGGCCTGTGATAGGATTTTTCAAACTACCTTCTGAATTAATTTCCATGAGTATACTAATAAGTATATATTTTTAAAAAGCTAAAGTCATGTTGAGCTCCTATTAGCATCCTCTGGAAACTTACCTCCCAACATTTGGTTCTGGAAGAGGCGGCATCAGCCCCATTTGGGAACTTGTTAGAAGTGAAAATCTGTATTAAATTCTCAGGCCTAACCCCAAACCTACTGAATCAGAAACTCAGGAGTTGGGGCCCAGGGATCTGCGTTTTCACAGGCCCTCCAGGTGATTCTGACACTCCTTGTCTAAGAGTACTAGTGTTCTAAGGAAGACAGTTTGGAAAGCAGTGACTTAATGGAATGCACGTCCAGTTGCATTTGGATTTTAACATAAATTAATTGTTTACAGCTGCAGCCTTAAACATCTCAAAGGATTAAATTTTGTGGTAGAATTTTACATAATGAGTCAAAATCCTGTAAGACTGGCTCTTGTATAGGCATTTATTTGACTCAGGAAGTAGGACATTTGGATGGGAATAAGAGAGGAAAGGTGAATGCTCATATTAAGTGTTTCTTTTGAAGTGCTATTTGTTGATGTAAAGCTAGAAGGTGAGTTAGGAGGATAGATGTCTATGGTAGAGGGACCACTGGACCAGTAGCCAGAAGATCTACAAGATGTGTGACCTTTCACAAGTCAAACTCTTTGAGCCTTAACTTTTTCACCTAAAAATGGAGATAATACCCCGGGTTGCCACGTACGGTTGGGCAGTGTGTGCCCCTACACAGGAGGATGCAGCTGAGGGGTCAGTGGGAGCTGATGTCCAGCTGAGCCAGGCTTTGCCACCCTCTCCCACCAGCGGAAGGGGCATCTGTGTCTGTTTCACCCAGAGGCACCCTATGAACCAGGTGAGGCTCTGATAATACCTGTCTCTGCCTGCCTGCTCGAGTTGTGAGGATCAAAAGAAAAAACGAGTGAGAAAGCAATTTTAAAACTACAAGGTGTTATATAAATAAAAGATAGGACGTTATTTTGATCATCGCTGAAACGGTTGCTTAATATTTTGACTGTTTCACTCAGCCAGGCTGACCAAATGCCTGATATGCTAATTGAACACAAATCACTACCAAAGCTCTCACCGTCACACTTGAGAAACCGGCAGGACTTGTCAGTCTCAGGAAAAGGGACTCTTATAGTAGTCCTTCTACACCCTGCAGGTGTTGCCACTTTATGAGACAATCACAAAGGCCTGGCTGAGGCCTCTAGAGGTCGGTAAGATGTTGTAGCTGAATTTTCTCAACCCGTAGGTCTGAGTACTTAGTGGCAGACCCTTAGGGACTCCGCGTGTTGGGCCTGAGCTACCTGGTAGGAGTGAACCGTATGCCCGAGAACACAAAGGCTCAGGTCAGCAGACCCTTGGAGGTGAGCCAAGCCTGGACTTCTGTTTCTTGTGTGCTTAAGACGAAAGAAGACTCTTTCTGATGTTTGCATTGAGAACCCACATTTCCTTGTTAGGACACCACAGAATCCCCGTTAACCTGATTTCATAAGTATCGGTACCTAAAATCGAGAACCGAAAGCCCTATTTTTATAAAAGTAAGAGTGGTCTTGCTAATTGCCACCTTGTGGCAGCTCAGGACGATAGCATCAGCTAGGGTGAGCTGACGCCTGCTTTCTGGGCACTTGGGACATTTGTAGAATCTCCCTTCCTTAGGAGTGCCTCCTGTGTTTTATTTTCCCCAGTCTCCCTTTTGAGGGACCAAAGAGCCATTCGCCTGTGTCACTGAGATATCTGGATAATCAGGGTGAACTTGGCCATCAGTTAGGTCTCTCTTCGGCCCCCACCTTTCCTTCCACCCCGCCCCTACCCGTTGAATTATATAACCTTTAGATTTCCTGCAACCCAGAAATGTTTTGGTCTTCCCAAAGGTGAGTTGGGCTTCCCAGGTAATATATTAAGAGATGGGTTTTATTTTGTGTCGTTTTGTTTGGCAAATCAAAAATACATCTCTAGCCCCTCCTGATTGGGCCCCAGTGCTCGGCAGGAACAGCTCCCCGAGGGATTTCTGCACTGGGAGATAAGATAGCTGGCTGCCAGAGGGCCACCGGATCTTCAAACGCTGCCTAATTAAGTTCCAGCCAGCAGACTACCTCTGCCGGCCAGGGGGCTCTTGGAAGATAAGACACAAGACACAACCGGAGATGAAGGGCGGGGCTTTGCAAGTGTGATGAAATAAATCAGGGGCAGCCCATGCCATTAGCAAATAGAAATCATTCTAACAGGGGTCCCGCAGTCCTCTGAAACAGCAAGGAGCATTTGCCATTGGATGGGAGGCTGCTGGCCTTTCTTCCACCCTCCGGGGCTCTGATGGAGTGCGCTTACGGTATTAAGGCGGATGGGAAGATAAGGCGAGATGTCATTAATGGAGAGAAGCAGGTCTTCTCAATTCCAGAAGCTAATCCCCAGTGATTCATTCCTTCTGAGCCTCCCACGGGGATGTGGAAGCACTGGAGGTGCATTGTTTATTCCTACGACCTATGTATTTTGCTGCTTCTGTTAGAATTCTAATTACATTCTGTGGTCTTCCTGTTGCCAAAATGGTGTGTTGCTCTTGCTAATTCTACAGCAGAATTGCTCTCCCTTCCTGTACTTTAAATATAAGAGTTCCCAGGGCTTCAACTGTCCTTTGAGTTTCAAAAAATTTTTTAAATAAGCACAGCCCCCTCCCAAGAAATCATAAGATTTTGCTGAACTTAGAGACAGGTAAATGTAAAGTGAAACTTAAGCAAACTGGTCACCTCAACTCCTTTACTAACGGCAGAGTATCATTTTTCTTTTTGAGTGTACTTAGATGTTAAGAGTAGAGTTTCTTGACAGATTTCGTGGAATATGAAACTCTCAAACTTTGAGTTGCAAAAGTTTTCCGTGAAAACCTTTATCGGATATACACCTTTTAAGGAAAATGATGTCAAAATTCATTGAAACAGGAGCGATCCTCAGAGTATGGTTTCTTTGGGGTCACCTGCCCTCCTCCTCTCCCATCTCCAAAGTAAACTAAATTCATCATTTTACTTAAAGTTGATTTTGAGACTGCCCCAACACTCTTTAAGATAATTGTCAAGGGAGGGAAGTAGAGAATTTTCCCTCCTAAAATCCTCAAATGTTATAAGGTAGTGAATCTTCCAGTTACAGTGTACCATGTGCCTACTTCTTTGGCTACATCTATTAAAATGTCTGACTTAATTCTTCAAATGTCTGTGCTGATGCTTTAATTCTGAGCAGGCCCCAGACATGTAGAATCTTTGTTTTTCTGTCTCAGCTTTGGAATGTTGAGACAGAATGTATGGAATGGGATATACACCCTGGGCTTCATCTTCCTCTGTTGTTCCTCACTTTTCATTTTTGTCTGCCATGTTTACAGGCTACAGTTGGTCATTGTAAAGCCTAGATTCTGACTCAGAAATTCTACTCACCTCCTCGGCCATGTGTGGATCTCTCCTTCCTGGATCAGGCACTGTGCTAGGTACTCTGGTTGCATCTTCCACTTCAAATCTCACAGCATCACTACAAGGTCAATTGGATTTGCATTTTGGAGCTGAAAAAAAAAGAGGTTAAAAGAAGCTAAATAACTTGCTCAAGGTCATCCAGCTAGGAAGTAGACCAGGAGATATTAGAACCCATCTTGGTCACTATCACATTATAACATAAAACCTAGAACAGGGCTTCCCTGGTGGCGCAGTGGTTGAGAGTCCGCCTGCCGATGCGGGGGACGCGGGTTCATGCCCTGGTCCGGGAAGATCCCACATGCCGCGGAGCGGCTGGGCCCGTGAGCCATGGCCACTGAGCCTGCGCATCCGGAGCCTGTGCTCCGCAATGGGAGAGGCTGCAACAGTGAGAGGCCCGCATACTGCAAAAAAAAAAAACAACCTAGAACAGAGATACAGCCAAGTGCAGCTGGATAACAGGGGCGAATAGAGGACCTATGATGTGAGCTTTGGAAGGTGAATACATGTGATACCCACTCAGAAGCTTGTCCACAGGACAAACCGTGATTAGATCATACTCAACAGCCCCTGGTAGCACTGATTGAAAAATAACAATGTGCTAAGGTCTGTGCTAAGCACTTTGGTCATGGATTGCCCCCTACAATATAACACTCCATCAACAGAATAGTCCACCTTATAGAAGAGGAAACTGAGACCCAACGAGATTTAGGTCAATAGCTCAAGATTATACCACTGGTAAGTGGCAGAACAGGGACATGAACTCAGATCTTTCTGGTCCAAAGCCCAGAGTGTAAAGCACCAGACTGTGCCATCCCCACACCTATGGGATCAGAACAAGAGGGAGAGTGGGGAGCAGTGACCAGAAGGGACGTGTTCTGATGCTTCCTATGTCTGTGTTAACCAGGAAAGACCTGGAATGCGTCCCCTATCCCTGAGATGAATCTACATTCTTTACATGGTCGTTCTAACTGTATTTTTGGAAACCTAACTTTAAAAACACGGGCAAAGAGGGTACTTCCCTGGCGATCCAGTGGTTAAGACTCCACACTTCCACTGCAGGGGGTGCAGATTTGATCCCTGGTGGGGAAAGTAAGACCCTGCATGCTGCACAGCATGGCAAATAGATAAATAAATAGATAAATAAAATCAAAACACAGGCAAAGAGAGACCAGTGCAAGGGATCTGGACACCACTGTCTTAGCAAATCTACCAAACACACGTTCCAAACTTCAGTCACCTCTCAAGCATTCCCAACGACTCTTGACTTGACACCAGCCTGGAGAGCAAGTAAGAGGTTGTTGGCACAAGAGGGGTCCCGCGCAGAACAGCAGGCAACCAAAGGGTCCAACTCAGAGCTGGTGGAGGTGGGTGCTAATGACCCCAGGTGTCCTCTAACCAACCCGAATGAGGCGTGTGATTCCTTTAGCTTTCCTTTCCTGTACCTACAAGCACACTTTTTCCTCTTCCCCTCCTGTGTCATTCACAAGTGGCTGACAGACAAGGTCACAGTTCTGCCCCTCATCACAGAACTTGAAAACTGGAGGAAGAAAGTGGAAACCAGAATGCCAAACTGGCGTCTCACCCAACCTCCTCATTATACAGATGGGGAAACAGAGACCCAGAGAAAACACTTGCCCAAAGTGGGTCCAGTGGCAAGAGCCAGTTTAGGTTGGAGGCTCTGGGGCTCCTGACCTGTATCATGATACACCATGATCAAATACCGGTGACTGCATGGGCTGTGAGTAACAGAAATCTAACTCTGATTGGCTAAGCGGAAGGGGATTTATTGTCTCCCATAACTGGAAAGATCAAGGGATGGTGGCTTCAGGAATAGCTGGATTTAGGACCTTAGACCATGCCACGAGGACTTAGTGCCTCTGCCTCTTTTCTCTAGTTTCTTCTGGTTTGGCTTCATCCATGGGCTTCATTACCAAGTAAGCTGCACCACGAGTAGTTTAAATGGGTGCTGGCAGCCCTGGACTCATCTTCTTGCATCTCAGCCTTATCTGCATCTCCCCCCTCTCTTGCATTGTTGCATCTCTTCCTAGAGACTGAGGGTTTTTACAAAACAGAATACCAGTCTATAGGACTCTTTCACAATCACCCTCAGAAACTTAGATGATGTTCTCACACTGGCTCCTAGCTCAGAGGTTCTTAATTGGGATGGAGGTGGGGAGAGTCTATGCTACCCTCGGCTGCAAGGATAGGGATATTGGCCTAAATGTAACTCGATGCAAAGTCAGGTGTACCCGTCCATATGGATGTGTTTTGGGGAGTGGGGTCATGTGTTCTCCAAGGGGTAGAGAACGAGCAAAACTAAAACTTCCTTTGGGGTTATTTGGAGAATTTCACTTGGGATAAGGGTTGAATTCTGAATATTGTACTCTTCAACCATAATTACCTAGAAACAAGGGATGTTTGCAAGGTCAGGGACCATCCAGACTGCTGTTTTCTGAGCATGAGGCTCCTACAAAGAACTGATTCCTCCTTGACTTCTTCTCTGTTATTTCACATGCACTTGGAGAATGTGTAAGTGACTTTAATGAGCCCCCTCTGACTCTAAGTTTGAGAAAAAAATGATGGCATACATTCGCAGCTCCAAGTGAAATTGTGGTGAAGAGAATTTTGCCCAGTTTAACTGCTAATGGCCTCTCTGGGGAGAAGTTTACAGTTTTGTGTCTGGCTCCAATTTGGTGTTACAATTTGCTCTTCCTGGGCGAGTACTCGCATGCAAATACGAGACACAGCGTGCTCCAGGAGATGCTAGGGAGAGTCGTGCACCCCACCTGCAGCCTCCCTCCGCCTGTCATCCATCCACACCTGGCCTCTCCTTTCCTGGCCAGTCTCCATCCCTCTTGCTTCACATTTAATTTCTATTTTCCCCAGGCTCTGACTGACTTGAGGAATGGGATGTGGTTTCATGATAAACTAGCACAGGGCACACTTGACTTAACAGAGCTGCCGTGTGGCAGTGCCATTGCAGTAACGGTAGGAAGTAGAAGAAACGGTCTTCACCACCACTTTGGAAAGTCATATACACCCCAGGCATGAAGAGCAGGGCAAACAGGGTAGGCTGTTTTGATTTGCAAAGGAGGGACTGGGGAGAAGGGAGTTGGCTGCTTAGAGAACACCCAATCATTATCCAGAACTCATTCCCAGCCCCCTCAGAAACTTAGGCTTTGAAACAGAGTCAAATACCCATTATTCATCACATATGTTGGGTGGAAATTATACTGTGACCTCAAAAAGGCAATCGGCAAGAATTTACACTTACGCTGCTTATCTGAGCCCAGCCCAGGGCTGAGTTTCTGTGGGAGCCTATGGTTACAAATAACCGAGACAAGCTAAAAGCAAATGGAACATTTTTGGAAGGTCTCAGGGCCCACAGAACTGGTGGGAAGCCAGAGGACCAGGGCTAGAACGAGCAAGAAGAAAAGCAGCAGTGAGAGTCGGGTAGCAGGAAGCCCAGCCCTGGTCTCACAGCAGGACAGCCTGACGGGCATGTCACCGTTGAGATGAGTGGTGACTAGTTAGACCTTCCGTCCTCAGGAGGAGCATCTGATTCACTGAGTTAGGTCATGTACTCACCTCTGGCTGTACTGGGGTACTGAGAAAGAGGATCTGGCCTCCTCAGCTTCCCTAGTGCAAAGCCATTGTCTGTAATTATCTTCCCTCTAAAACCATGCACAATGGGGAGTTGATAATTCCCCAAAGGGAAACTGGGGTGCTTCAGGAAGGAGGGATGTTTGCTGAGAAGCCCATGTATACACACGCACACAAAAACACACAACACAAAAAAATAAAGCATAGGACAAGAATAAAATAAATTCCCTGCCCACAAGGAGCTGAAGAGGCACAGTACCAAGCACAAAATGATTAAAAAATAAGGTAGTACCTTATATTACAGCATTTTCTACCTATATAATAAAGTGCTACATTATGCAGAACAGACGTTTACCCAGTGGGAACTTCTTCAAAGACAGAATGGTTTGGGAAAAGAGATGCCAAGGTGGGCTGATGTTTCAGGGCAGTTTCACCAGAACGCCAAATTGATGTAGATCTGGAAAGATGAACAGGGGATAGAATGTAGGAAGTAGACAGAAGAGAAAATTCTAAGTGGAGGGAAAAGGGAAACAGCATGGATGAATGCACTAGAATTCTAGTCACTTTTCCTGAGAAAATTGTACTATAGAGCCAGCCTGTCCTGGTTCTGAATCTTTATCTACCACCATGAGACTGAACAATCTGCTTAACATTTTGGGTCTTATGTTATCTAAAGGATGGGGCACATAATTCCTACCTCACAGGCTAGGATTAGGTATGAAAAGTGCCTGGTATTAGGCTTGACCCATAGAGTAAGGAATTGGCCAATGTCAGTTCCCTTTTTCTTTCTCCTTAATTCTTCCCTCTTTATATTAAATTATATGGTGGATAAGAAAGATTCGAGACTCAGACTTTGATAAGTAAAATCAGGCAGATCCTTTTTTTTTTATTATTTTTTTTTGCGGTACGCGGGCCTCTCACTGTTGTGGCCTCTCCTGTTGCAGAGCACAGGCTCCGGATGCGCAGGCTCAGCGGCCATGGCTCACGGGCCCAGCCGCTCCGCAGCATGTGGGATCCTCCCGGACCGGGGCACGAACCCGTGTCCTCTGCATCGGCAGGCAGACTCTCAACCACTGTGCCACCAGGGAAGCCCCAGATCCATTTTTAATAATTACAGAAAGCTGTATATACATACTATTGGGCTCTGCCCCAAGTGAGATGTGGAAACAGTCCTCACATATATCACTGTCCTTCCGGCTGGACAACCTTGAAACGCATGTCCTGTGGCATACACTCTCTGAGTTTCCATTTCTCCTCTATTTGAAGAGACTTTCCTGGACCTTCAGAAAGCACTGGCATGTGATTACACAGCTTAGTCACTACAGAGTGAAGGCCATTTTTTAACAGAAAGTTTCTCTGGCTTTTACCCAAGGCAATTTATTTATCAGAGTGTGGTGGATCTAGGTCGCAAGGACAGGAAAAGGGCACACAGTTCCAGGACACAGTCGCAATAGACCTTCAGGATTTGTGTGTGTAACCATTAATCAGGTCCTCCAGGTGTAGCAAGGGGCCATTTGGTGGAAGCAGGACCTTGAATGGTGGGCGCTGAGGAGTCAGTGTGCCGACAGCCCAGACTAACAGCCCCACCCTTGAGTTCTCTATTCACATTTACAGTCTGGTTAAGTCACTCTGGTTAAGTAACCCTTGACTGCATTTTATGGGGGACATTATATGCTACAGTGAGGATCAAGCATCAGGGGATTCCCGAGAGTATTAGGAAGTAGCCATCTCGAGCTATGATGATGGGGTCATAGGCTTCAATGCCTACTAGGACCAGGCAAGTGAAGGTAATGAGTAAAGCAGGCCAGAAATTAATGTTTTACAATTCCCATTCTTCTTGAAATAGGCACCTTTTTCAGTCTGCTTTTAAGTTTCCCATTTTGATAGAAACATGGGTAGAGGCAAATGTTTCTCTATTATAAGGGTTTTTTTTTTTAAGTATTTCTGAGCCATAGTATAAGGGTAATAATTGAGAACATAAATTTTCAATTATTGTTTAATTAAAAGTAATAACATCAATAACAACCACACCATGCAGGCCAAATTTAGTCTTTAAAAAAAGGTACTAATTGAAGGCATCTGGTCTACCATGGGTGTAAAGCCTGACCCACCACGTGCACTCTACATTCAATAATCTAGCATAAGCCCAAACCGAGAATATAAGTATAGGTGAAAAAAACACGTAAAACTTCTAAGGCAGCTTCTTCTATTACCATATTCAACAAAGACATAAAAGGACCTTGCAACAAAGAACTATTACAGCGTATATTTTTAGGTCAGTATTATAGTGAGGCTCTGGTGTATTTCACATGCAATGAGCCCTTTCCTTCAGCTGAACGATAGGGTGGCATAAGCCAATATAGGAAATTCTCCATGGAGCTTTACAGAACCGAGACATTTGGGATTAATTTTCTCTACATGCAGTAGAGAGTTAGGGGAGAGAGATGTAACTTTGCCCAGGGATAGAAATGGAGGGTTTTCTTTTGTTGTTGTTATTTTGATTTTTTTCTCCATTAAGTTGTTGAAACCTAGGGAACTTAGAAGAAAAGATAAGAATTTGGCAAATATTTCATACTTACATAAATCTCTCATTATTTAATGTTTATTTATTAGTAACTCTATATCCACTCAGTTGTGATTAAAATATCAAGTTCCAACTGTGTGCTAAGAGTATCATGTCTGCTTGTTTCTGATTTAGAAGTTTTATCTTCCCCACTGGAATCCAGTAAGGTACTTGAGGACAGAGATGCCATGTCTCATTCCAAATTCCCAGATCATATGGAACGTTCTACCTTGCATTATGATCACAAGTGTAAGATCTCCCCCCTTGAGAGAGGACATGTTTACTCATCTCTGTATCCCAGCCCACAGGTATTGCCTTACTCACAGTAGGACTCCAGTAAATGTTTGCTGACTGAATGCAATAACGGAATTCCACTGACTGTGGGACATTCACCATTTTTGAGGATATACAAACATATTCACTGACAAATAGATCACCTTTTCGGTTGTTACTATATTTTGAGGTAGAAAATGAGAGAGATGTTGTCTCCTCTGAACTGTGGAGGTGTTGGCTACTCTTGGTTATAGAAAAAAATAGGGGTTGTGTATGGGTTATCTATTGCTGTTAGCACAAATTGCCCCCAAACTGTAGCAGCATGAAACAATAAGCCTTTATTATCTCACAGTTTCTGGGGATCAGGAACCTGATAGCAGCTTAGCTGGATGCTTCTGACTCAGGGTCTCTCATGAGGGGTTGCAGTTAAGCTATTGCCGGCTAGGGCTACAGTCACCCAAAGGTTTAACAGGCCGGTGGTGGGAGGCCTCAGTTCCTTACCACGTTAGCCTCTCCAGAGATCGGCTCACTACTTAGCAGGGGGTTTCCCCAGAGAGAGATCCAAGTGAAAAAAGAAAAAGAGTGTCCAAGACAGCGCTAAAGTCTTTAATAACCTGTTCTCAGAAATCACAGACCAGGGATTCCCTGGTGGCGCAGTGGTTGAGAGTCCGCCTGCCGATGCAGGGGACACGGGTTCATGCCCCGGTCCGGGAAGATCCCACATGCCGCGGAGCGGCTGGTCCCATGAACCATGACCGCTGAGCCTGCGCGTCCGGAGCCTGTGCTCCACAACGGGAGAGGCCACAACAGTGAGAGGCCCGCATACAGCAGAAAAAAAAAAAAAAAAAAAGAAATCACATACCAAAGTGGGAGAGAATTGTACAAGGGCAGGAACAGCAGGAGGCTGGGATCGTTGGGGGCTGCATTTGTTAAAAGGGTATATTCAATAATCAGTGTTGTTTTCAAACAGGCTTTGGGACTCCTATCTTGGAAAACTATATAAAATTCTCTTTTCTGCAGCTCCCCTATCTGTGGCTCTTCCTCTTCTCTTTGCACGGGCAAAGAGTAAAATTGACTTCTCTGTGGAGGAATTGGGAATATTAGCTTATTTGAGTGAATCTGAACAGTGATCCAAAAGAAACAACGATTCTGTAAGTTGATCTGGCCTGTGCTGCTCCAGAAAAAGCAGCGGGATGATAACCTCTGTCCTCCCAGCCTCACAGCGCTAGCGTAAAGCTCTTATGTCTAATTGTGCTTTCAGAATTGAGCTTGACACACAGATTTGAGCAGTTCCTCAAGCCAGAGGAATTCTGCTGGACCAGTTCCTCAAGGGCCTGGACTGTGTGTCCTGTTTATACTCCTCTGGCTCACAGGGGGTTTGGCTATAAATGCAAAATGGTCATTCTCCGTGAATTCTCTGAAAACAGGTTTTATTGAAAAAGAAAGTCCATTAGAGTGGGTGCTGAGTGCATTATTGTTCAATGAACAAGAGACCACAGTCGGATACTATCTCAACAGACCAAACTCTCTGATATTGTTTTGGTCCTGGCTCCCAAGGGCAGAGTTAAAAATGAATATTACCATGATTTCAAGGCCAGTCATGGGTTTGAAATACCTTATGCCGATGCATACGTGTATGTTTAGATAAATATGCGCCTGCCGTTGCCCACACTTTCCTTGCTGTGGACTTCATCAGACTTTACGACATTTCACATTTATACCAGTGTTTCCCCATTGCCTATAGGATCCCTGAAGGGAGGAGTGGCTCTCTCTTGTTCACAGAAGTATCCTCAGTAACTGGGAGAGAACAGGGCTCTTAGTGGGTCTTCAATAAATATTGCTGAATGAATGAATGAGGAAGCAATTCTAGAAACACATCTAACTTAAGAGGGGACTCAGTCTTTGAAGGGTCTTAAGTCAGCCAACTCTGGAAAAATGCAAACTTGCAGAAGAGGGAAGCTATGGCAACCCTTAGTTTCCTTTTTGTTCTTCAAGCTGGGTGGCCCATTACATGCTTCCTGCCTGGCAGCTTCAGTGATTGGACTCCCCCACGCTCTGGCCCATTTCCTCCGCTTAAATTCAGGGGGAAGTAGACACTACTGAGCCCTCTTTCTCCCTCTCCCCCTAGTGGGCTCTTTCTTATATTTTGCATTTCTCTCCACCCTGTTATCCCAGACCTCCTGCTGCCCTGGGAGTTAAGATTCAGGGATAAAGATATTAAGAGAGAGATTGAGAGAAATGAAGCATGTGGACTTCAGTGCACAGTTTCCCAATGTTTGTTCTCCTACCTCTGCATCACTCCTCATAGAGCCAAAGCTCATTGATAAATGGGAAGCAGACATCGTGGTCAAGGGAGCGGGGTGGGGAAAGGCAGTGAGCTTCTGCATTCTTTCCCTAATCAGATTAACATAGGGTAGGGGGAATTAAATCAAGGGTAACACATCATTTTATCTCTTATTCCAATTCCAATCAATTGGTATTGGCTGCCTGGACTGCTGTGTCATGAGGGATTCTGAGGCTGGGTTCCAGCTCAACAGAAAAGCATAACACGATCAATTAATATCTTCCATGGGCACAGGAAGGGTGAGTAGCAACTCACAAGCCATATATAAGCCACAGCAGGAGATGCTGGTCCTCTACCCTCAGAGCAAGGGAAGAGCTAGAATATTCTGGCCTCCAAGGGAAAACAAAGGTCCTTGTTTATTGCAGTATAAACACATACCTAAATAGCTTCAGGGAATAATTAAGCCGTGTTTGCACAAATACAAAGGGGAGGAAGGGTAGAAAAGCAAGATTTGAGCTGCTGTCACCCAGCTCTAATTTCTTTGGGATTTTTTTTTCCTTTCTTTCTTTTTTCTTTCTTTCATTCATATGATCCCACGGAAACCAGAGCCACGTGTGTAATTAATACTCAACAAGTGGCGTAAGTGTTAGGCAGGTGATGCACTTAGAAAGAACAGCAAATCAGTTTCCTCTTGCCCACCAGTGCAAATCCATTGATGGGGGCTGCTCTCAAGCTCCTGAATTTCTGAGCCTGGAAGGTACTTGGGTGTCTGAGCCCAGGGGCTGTTAGCTAACATCATGTGTCTGTGCACTTGTGAGGCACTGCCACTCTGACAGGGTACAAGATCATCAAAAATCCACAAGACAACATCCAACCAAGCATACAGGGACATATAGTCCCCCTCTGCCTTTTTGAACCAACCGCCCACGCTGGATACCCAGGCCCAAACAACCCCGCTAAGCTGCCCCCAAACACTTGGTCCTATCTGGGGCCTCACTCGTTCATACAGGCACGTGTGCTCAGCCCTGCTGGCAGGCCCCACACAGCCTGGCAGCAGCCAGAAGGTCCAGCGTGGCAATGAGAAGCCAGCTTTGGGGCTGTTTATTCCCTGGGGATATTTGCTTCTCTTTCTCTGGCTCTGCTCGCCCTTCAAAGGGCACCAGCACCAACTTAGACCCTGAATGGGGTCCCCAGGCCATGTTCTGTGACCCCATGTTCTGACGTCTGCTGGCCAGATGGTCCATCAACATTTACTGCAGGCCTGGAATACCCCTCTCCTCCTCTCTGACATTCTTTTCCCTAATTTCCTTTAAATTCCTGCCCAGGACACCCCTCCATGCCACACACCACAAGCATGAGTCCCCCCAGTAGCTGAGGAAGATGCTGAGTCCCTTCCTCATTAAGAGTCCCCACTGAGAAATCAGAAATAGAGCCTCCTTAGGAAAAGAGGTACCTCACTTTGATACAGCATTTTACAGTTCAAGAGCATTTTGGCGAATGTGATCTCATCATTAATTTGATCTTATTAAGACACAAAACACTTCTGAGATGGGTAGTTTATGGCTGAGTCTCAGAAAAGTAGAATAAGTTGCCCAAGGCCATGCAGTGTGTCAGGGGCGGAGCTAGGGCTCAAATCCAGCCTATTCGGACTCCACACTCGGTCTTTCCCCCCATAACTAGGCTGTGTGGCCTAACTTTTCATCTGCAGCTACAGTGGCTGTAAAAGTCATTCCTAGGGCAGGTTTTTGTGTCTTATGAAGTTGTCACTGCTTCTTAGCCCCACAGAGACTTAATTCCTTCCTTGTAGCTGGAATCCAGCAACTGAGAAATTACCCTCTCCCATCTGTCATTCCTTTTTTCCAGGGTTCAAATATTCCTAGGGGAGATAAGACATTCAGATAATTACAGTTGAATTGAAATTAGTTTATATGATGCCCTATTCTGAACTGAGGCATCAGGACATGACTGAAGTTAACACAAGCAGAGAAGGACGCTGAACGGGGATGGAGGCAGGAATGACGCCCACCACCTTTGTGACCTTGCCCATCCAGAAACATGCAAGTTCTGCATGAAGCCAGGAAGGGGTTAAAATAAAGCAAACACAGAAATTGAAAGCATTCCTCGAAGGGACCTGCCTGACTCTTTGATCATCAACCTGAGATGCTCTTCCCAAAGAAAGCAAGAGGAGACTTCTGGCTTTGAATATTTTTGTTCTCCCACAGTTCCACCCAAGGCTAAACCGCAATGCTCTTTTTATTTTGCAAGGGAGAGAATTAAATTGCACTGGTTTCCCTTCTTTTTTCCGCAAACTCCTGGCCACCAGGGCAAGGAGCTGAGAGTGGAGAATGTCTACAACTTAGGCAAGGGAGCTGTACATTATCCAGACAACTTTGGGTCCAGGATGCTTTACTATGCATGGGGCAGATTTTCTGCAACCTATTCGCCAATTGTTATTGCATTTGTATATTTCAAAGGTAATGGAGATCAACATATTTATCAACCCCACTGATATGAATCTCACTCTATCAAGACCTAGAACACTGTCTGAGGACCTCCATTCTAACACTGATCCTGAAGTCCTTTAATCCCACCTAAATACCTTCCTCTGCATGACGCTTCCTTGACTAGCCCCTACTTTACCTTATTTGAATCTTTCTATTAATATTAGTTTGTTCCTGTAAAGTGCTTTTCTATAGCAGTTCCTGGCACATAGTAAGCTCTCAATAAGTGCAAGTGATTATTATTAGCAATATGGTCCTTAGAATCAGCAGCATAGCTTCCCCTTGAGCTTTTAATATACAGTAAGACAATTTCCAGACAATGTTCTATAATTAATTACTATTGCATCTAATCTCAATAGCAAGATAAAATCTGGATGCGGTCCCCATCTCAGGAATCTTTCTATGGTAGAAGTAGCAGGCTGCTGTACAATCTCTGAAGTGCTGAAGAAGCTTGAAAGTAATGATTCTGCAAGGACCCCATTCCCTTTCCTCGTGGACACAGAGCTGGACTACATTTCCCAGCCCCCCTTGCAGTGGAGTGGGACCACATGACTGCATTCTGGCCAATGAGATGTGAACAGATCTGACAGGCATGGACGTCCAGGCCTAGCCTATTTTTCAAACAACTCTTCAAGGCAACCCTCCATTACTGACCCTTCCCCATCCATGAGGCTGGAAGTGAAGTACTCCAAGGCCCAAGGTGACAACCAAGACATGAGATGGAAGGAGCTTGGCCCCCAAATCTCTGTTTAAAAAGCCACAAAGAGCTGTCCAACCTACATGCCCACACTGAACTATTGTATGGGTAAGAGCAATTTTTTAAATTATGTTAGGGTACTTAAAATTAGGGATTCTTGGTTATAGAAGTGAACCTACCTTAATTAATACAGATATCTTCAGTTACTGGGAGACAAATTAAGTAAATTATAGAGGGTGCCACCCCAACATGTTCTGATGAACCAAGACATCATTTTATATACTTTCCTTTACCATAAAAATTTGTGGTACAAAACAAATGTTACTGGCAAGCACAAATATAGAAGACAGAAGTCTCATTGCTCTGAGTGAAAACCCTGGTGTGGGGCCCATGCCATCCTGCACTCCTAGGAGATGTGAGCTATGATTCTGCTAATTCTTGGAAGTACCACCTATCTGAGAATTCTCTGTCTTGACCAAGCACTGTGGAGCAGTGACAAGAGCCCTGGACCATGCAGTGAAGACCTGGGCTCCAGGCTTTTTGAGGATGTTAACACATAGTGGAACTGTTAACATGGCATGTTTTCTCATGTACCTGAGGGGGTTGAGTCAGATTACAAACTGGTAGCTGGGGAGAAAGTGCAGCCTGCAGGTGTGTGTTACTTGGCTTGCAAGGTAACATTATAATTTTTTAAAATTAGTTCCCAACAGTTAAAAATTAGGATTTTTGCATTAAAAGATCTGACAGCTCTTGAAAAGTCTGGCAACTCTAGGCTTGTGTTCCCTCAGGGCAACAATTGACTTTCCTCTTCAGACATGACTTACACTCTCTAGTTTACATAAATCCTACCCCTTCCCTCAGATCATCTGTTCATTTATATTACCTGCCTGGATAGTCCTTATTGGCACTTGAGTTTGAGACCCTGAGTCTAAATGATTGTACTGGTCTGGTCAGATGAACAAGGTAATATCACCTTGTTACATAGTCTATTGCCGCATAACAAATTGCCTCAACACACAGTGACTTGAAACAACTGCTATTTTATGATATCTTGTGATTCAGGACTTCAACAGGGCTTGGATGGACATGCCTCCTGTTTTGTATGATGTCAGCAGAAGTTACTGATTGCTATTCAGATGGTGAATGAGCTGGTATAGAGAGACCAGACTGACTCCACTCAAACATCTAGTGCCTTGGCACGGACGGCTGGTAGTCTAGGCTTTCCTGGGTCTGTCACCTGGAGCACCTTTATGTAGTTTCCCCAGCACAGCATAGGATCAAGGTAGTAGCACTCATGTGATGGCTCAGGGATCCCAGGATGAGTATTCCAGGAGTCCCAGGCAGAAGCCATAACACCTCTTGAGACCTAGTTACTTCTGCCACCTTCTATTGGTCAAGCAAGTCACTAAGGCAAGCCTGGTCATGAGGATGGGAATTAAACTCAATTGAAAGAATAGAAAAGAGTTTACAGCAACTTTAATCTACATGTTTATTATTAAAATTCTGCTCTCCTAAATTAGAAATACTGATTAGGCCAAATAAATGTATCTTATAATAATTCACTGTATTTCATAAACATGATACCCCTGACCCCTAAAACAGAAAGAAGGTTTGTATAGGAGGTACTGTGCCCACTTCCCTGTTGGATGTTACTCATGGCATGCAATATCACACAGAACACTTTAGAATATAAGGAATTGAACTTCAAGCTTTTGTAAGAAAAAAAGAGAGAAGAAATTATTGATTCATTCCAGTAAAAGTAATACATAGGTGAATATGAAAGAGAGTATAAATGTGTTTTTTGGTAATTCGTCTCTTCTCCTATCTGATTTTAAACACAACCACATAAACCATTAATTATAAAAGTGAGTCAATGCCTTATAATGCATAAAAATGTAATTTATATGATAAAAATTGCACGGAGGAGGGAGGGAATTGTGCTTTATTTGAAGCAAAGTTTCTGTATACTATTAAAATTAAGTTAGCATTTATTGAAATTAGATTCTTTTAGGTTAAGATGCTAATTGCAATCCCCAGGGCAACCACTAAGAAAAATAACTTAAGCTATACTGTAAAAGAAAAAACACAGGAAGTAAACTGGTAAATAGAAAATATAGGTTTAACACAAAACAAGTTATTAATGGAGAAATGGAAGAACAAAAAAGACATGAGACATACAGAAAACAAGTAATTAAGTGGCAGATGTAACTCCTGCCTTATAAGTAATTACATTAAATATAAATGGATTAAACATTCCAATCAAAAGGTAGAGAGATTAACAGAGTGGATTAAAAAATATGATCCAACTATATATTGTCTACAAGAGACACACTTTCGATTCAAAGACACAATTAGGTTGAAAGTAAAAGAGTGAAAAATAAATGCTTGTCTCATGTATCCAAAAAGGCTCATGTAGATCTTACACTAACCTCAGCTAGATCTAGGAGTTCAAATGATGTGGTCAGGACTCAGTCTCACTCATTTAAGCTTCCTTCTATGTAAACTTCACTTCTGGGTGATTCAGCCTTTCCTGGTAGCCCCTCAGAAAATTCAAGCCTAGCAGCTCCAGTGGAAAGTGAACTTCTCTTTCTCTACTGTAACAGCAAACTTCCTGGTTTGAGTTTCACTGGCCTGCTTGTGTCAAAAGTCCACACCTAGGCCAGTTTCCATGACCAAGCATGAGTCATGTGCCCTTACCTGGATTCAGAGGCAGTCTGGCTTAGCCTCTCCAGAACAATATACCTGAGAGTAGGTAAGGGGTGCTTCAACAATGAAGGCCAGGGGCCTATAACCAGAATAAGGGAGAGTGAACACTCAGCCGGTCACTGAACAGCAGGTGCCCACCACACATTCAACGGGGCAACTGGAGTTGGAGGGATGTTCTTTGACTATGGAAAAGAGCAAAGCTAAGTAAACTCTGAAGAGTTTAAACTATGTCTTTATATTCATGTCTTAATTTGTACGAAAGAGTTTCACCATTAATTTTAAAAGTCTTTTTAGTAGCCTTGATATATGGAACATACTTGAGTGGAGTTCTAAGATATTAGGAAAAGAGAAGATGGAATCCCATATTTTTAACCACCTGCTCTGCACCAGGCCCCTTTACATACTTAATCTTACTCAAGCTACGTGAAACTCTCCTAACTAGATGGAATTCTCAGCCTTTTGGAGATGAGAAAACTGGGGCACAAGGAGATCAGTCATTTGGTCCATGTGCCCATTTGGCAAGTGGTAGAGTCTGGATTACTATCCAAGTCAACCCAGCCCCAGACCCTGGAATTCTTTTCCCTGTACTTCATTGCCTACACCATATTGTGCAAGGTGCCTTAGCTGTGTGTCTTCCTACATGTTCCATGTTCAAGTGAGAACTAGGAAGAAGCCACAGACATGCCCAGGGTAGAGTTTGGATTCACTGCACATCTGGGTTTGAACATTAGGATGAAAGCTAAATCAGCAGGATTGAAGATCGAGTACCAGTGAAGCACAAAGTCAGGATTTCTCGGCTTTCACTTTACTGGAAAATCATTTCACCATCAGTGTCGGGTTTTTGGTGGTTAGTATAACTTGTATGTTCATATTCTGCCTGCCCAGGCAACTCTGAAGGAAGGCATTGTCAGCAGTTTGCAAGATGGTCTCCTCATGGCATGGCTCGTGATTCTTGCTTTTATTTGTGTCTTGGATCCAGTCCATATCACATCAAATTTTCAGTCTTTGGCTTCAACTAGTTATCACGGATGAGTTGTGATGGAAACTGGAATTGTCACAGTTACTTTTTCTTTCTCTTTTCATCCTCCTGCCTCCTCTTTGGCAGAGGTGGATAACCAATGTTGAAATCAGATAGTTCTCTTCATCCAGATCTTTCTTTGAAAATGGATTAAGGCAGCAATTCCTATAATATGTTCTGCTGAGCACAGTTACCAAAAATCTCAGCCATAGAAAAGTAGGGTGCTACCATCAGGTTATGGGGGAGCTGTATGTCAGGCAGACCAAAAGAAAAAGCATCCACTATATTCCCTATGAATTTATAAAGTATTGCAATAGATCTTTTCTAAAATTATTTGGCCAGCCGTTCAAGGACAGCAATAGTCTGAATGTAAAATATAGCACTTTCATTTATCAGGAATAGAAAACTAGTCCTCACCCATGGCTAGTGAAAACTGAAAATTAGAAACTTGGCTTTATAGGAGACATGAAACCTCTCTCACTCGTTTCCATTCCATGCCATTTCTTTTCTATGAAATGAAAGGTTATTTTGCTAGCAGAAGACTGTTATTGTTGCTGAATTTGCTAAGAAAATTGGGCAATTTATCAGTGAAGATGGCAACAGCAAATATACAGGGTTGCCAGAGGCATTATTTTGCCATCCTCAGCAGCATTAACAAGTTAAAAAATAATTCTAGGTTTCAGGATGGCAATAATGAATTTTCATCCCCTAGACAGAAAGGTAGATGGTGGCTGTGTTTTCCCCTGAGCATGTCCTGGTGGACACCAGAGTTTTCTAGAAAAAATGCCATGATGTCAGATTCTTATTAGCATTCGTGATGGGTTGTTTGAAAAAATCTCTGAACCTTACACTACAAATCTCCCTGGATGATTTGGGACTAAGGGTCAGGATTAAGTGACTATTTTCTCTATCCTTGCTGGATTAGATTTTCCTTATCGGTATTTCGTGTAGGTTTTTGGCTTTGAATAATGTTCTTGTTTTGTAAACCACCAGGAAATGGTGTCATGATTGGGAGCAAATTGGATGCTATTGCATTGATATGGTGAACACTATTTGGAGGGGATAAGTGAGTCTGGCTGGTGATAATGTTGAACACCAAAGCTATCATTATTGACCATTTTATAGGAACAGGTTCTTTTTAGGGCTGTGTGCTTACATATTTCATAAACAATGTGCTTGAGAAATGTCCAGCAAGGTACAAGGAATAGAATAAGAATGAATGCTGAGTTAAGACAGATAGCCCAGTTTGAAAGTCCTGTTATGAAAAACAGGAAATATAGACACAGGCAGAATACTATGTCAGCTAGGTGGATGAAACACAAAGCAGCCTCCTCAGAAGAAGAGCTGGGTCCATAGTCCCCTCTGTAAATATTTAGTTAGTGCTTGGTGACAGCAATAAATTGTTGGGAAAGGTAGAAAGACGTGTGGCCATGGAAATGGGCCGGAGTTCAAGTAAGAAGACAAAAAGAAGGAAAACCAGCAGTTTTCTTACGCCGGAGCACCGAGATGGCATGCCAAATCTACCACTGGGCAGTCCAGACCTGCCAGTTATGGTGGGCAATTTTCTTGGGAGAGAATCTTGGACTGAATGTAGGTTTGTTTATTTAGGTGGAAGAGCCATATTGGTCAACAATTAGCAGCTCTATACTGAGAGGAGAGAGAGTGTTTTTCTTCTTGGAACATCTATGTAGGTGAACAACTTGCTAGAGTTTACTTTGTAGGCAAAGGGAATTATAGGTGAATTTGGAGAGTATGGGGAAGCTCTATTATCAGGAGTTCCTTTGTGCTTCTCCATTGCACCACGATCCACTAAATATAGTAAGTCTCTAAGGTGGCTCTCAGTGACCCTTTCCTCTGGTTATTTATGTCCTGTGTGGTCCCCACCCTCACCGAATAGGGATGGCTTGTATAACTGATAAAACATTGCATGAATGATAGAGTGTGACTTTTTAGGTTAGGTCAGAAAAGACATTGTGGCTTCCATCTTGCTCTCCTGGATCATTTGTTCTGGGGGTAGCCAGTTGCCACGTTGTGAGGACATCAAAGCAACCCTTTAGAGAGGCCCATGTGGTGAGGTACTGAGGCCTCCTACCAATAGCCATGTAAGTGTACCATCTTGGAAGTGGATCCTCCATATCCAGTATAGCTTTTGGATGACTGCAACCCCAGCCAACATCATAACAGTAAACTTATGGAACACTCTGAGTCAGAGCTCCTCAGCTAAACCAATTCCAAATTCCCGACCCACAGGAGCTGTGAGATAATTTTTGTTTGCTTGTTTTAAGCCACTGAATTTTAGGGTAATTTGCTATGTAGAAAGAGCTAACTAATACAACTGACTGTAATTCTTGATTTGGGATTTGCTTCTATAATTGTAATTTAGAAGTATTTCAGGGACTTCCCTGGCGGTCCAGTGGTTAAGACTCTGTGCCCCCAATGGGGGCACAGGTTTGATCCCTGGTAGGGGAACTAAGATCCCACATGCCGTGAAGACAAAAAAAAAAAAGCATTTCAAACTTTTATATGAAAATATAATAGAAAAAGCAACATAAATTTAGGTATAAATGGGGTAAAATTCCATCTCCTAATATATTATCCTACACAATAAGAACTAGATAAAACAGTATCCTATGTGTGCAATTTCATCTGAAGGTCTAAAGCTATATCACATATAAGGCCTAATAGGACATTGTATAGACTTTGGCTCTGGGTGAGATGGAAAAGCCATTGGAGGGTCTTGAGCAGAGGAGAGACATACCTAATTGATGTGTCCAGAAGACAGTGTATGTCCCCAGACTACTGTGTATCCAAGTGCGTGCCAGGGAATCTCCGCCTCTGCCCTCAAGGGATTTCCAGGCTCATTTACATTCAACCCCAGCAGGAAAACTATTACTCCTCCTTTCCCTTTGGGCTGTGCCTTAGAGTTTATCGTCAAATAGGTAAAGAAAACTAGGGGGAGTATCAGAGCATTCTGCTTACTGGCAAATGTTCAGAAAAGCTATAACCAATCTGTTTCTTGGCTCTGAGACTGCCTAACTTAGGCCTGAAGACCCATTAGAAATGTTACAGCATTATAGGCTCTCAGAAGGTTTAGGACTGTATCAGTCAGTTATGCCATGGCAACAAACAACCCCCAGAGCTCAGTGCTTAAAACAATAAAGTTTCATTCCTGCTCATGCTACGTGTCCAGTTCGTGGTGGAGGAGTCTCTGCTTATCATAATCACTCCGGTTCCCTAGCTGACGGAGGTTCTACCATCCTGTGACACCACTAACATGAGGCTTCTGGTCTGTTGCAGCAGAGAAAAGAGGACTAAGAGTGGCACAAGGCATTTCTCCTTACATATCATTGGCCCAAACGAGTCACATGACAACACCATCTTCCAGGAGGTGAGAAAGTGTTATTGTACACATACCTGGAAGTAGAAGAGAACAGAATATTGACAAGTGTCAGTAATGCCTACAACAAGGAAGCTTATTTTTTTCTTCTTCATAATTTAATGAGAAGAGTAAGAAGAAAGTCAGGATGACAGTTTGATTCCCTGAGATCTTTGTCTCTCAATGAGATAGAAATAAAGTGAGGCAAGTCCATCTAGGTTTACCTTATTCTCAGTGAATTAACACTTATTCACTAAGGACCTATAGATATACAAGGTACTGTGCTGGATGCTGTAGAAGAGGTACAAAGTCAATTAGGTATGGTCCTTCCCTTAAAGGAAGCAGATGGCCTCTCCATTTTAACACAATTATGAGAGTAAATTGCTTGGAATAATCATCATTTAATATGTTCCAGAGATAAATACACTTTTCAATGTCCTGCTATCTTTTTTCCCCCAGTAGATGGGAATGAGTGATAATTCAGTTAACTGTCAGTTCTGATCTCTTCTCTGAATTCATTTCCATGATCAGGGATAGCAACATGGTACAGGATTCTGGGACACGCCACACCTTGATTAGACATGGAATGTGGTCTTCAACCAAGGCTGCCGGATAAAGTACAGGATGCCTAGTTAAATTAGAATTTCATATTAACAAATAATGATTTGTAGTCTAAGAATGTCTCATGCAATATTTGGGACATACCTCTACTAAAAAGTTTTTTGTTGCTTATCTGAAATTCAAGGGTAACTAACTAGGCGTCATGAATTTCTCATTTGCTAAATCTGGCAACCCTATCTTAAAAATCCCTCATCACCATGGAAGCACCAACCCCCTTTAATCTCATTCTGTACCACTCCCCCTGGCACCACCACACCACTGTGCCACACCAGACACACTGACCTCATTTCTGTTCCTTTAACACTCCTAGTATGAGTCGACCTCAGGGCCTTTGCATGTGTTTCCCTCTGCATGATTCCTTCAGAGGCTGACTCCTCTCCTTTCTGCTCAGTTCAAATGCCACCACCTCAGAGAGACCTCTCCGATCAGGTGATGTAAAGCCTGAACCTCTTGCCCTGCCTTCATACTCTCTAACACATCGCTGTATTTATAGCAGTTGCCATCTCTGCAATTATCCTAGTTTCATTGTGTGTATGTCTCTCTTCCCTATAATGTAACCTCCGTGGGAACAGGAGCTATGTCTGTCCTGTTCTTCACTATATCCTGCCACTCACAACAGGGCAATAAGCATGGATTGTAGGTGAGCAATAAGCATTTGGTCTTCTCAAGGCTCCTGTCTGCTAGTTTGTTTCTATACCTGGGGCAGGGGGCGGGGGGCATAAAGAAAGGGGGATTAAACAACCAAATGATGTAACTTATGATAGGGGTAAATGTGGTAAAAAAAAAAAAAAAGTGGAACAATGGACTGAAGACCAACTAGGATGCCAAGTGAGATGGGCTCTACTTTCATTCAAGTGATTAGGAAAAACATCTCTGAAGAGGTGGTGTGAGCTGAGTTCTATATATGAAAAGGAAGGAGCAACCCAAGGGAAGAACATTCAGAGCATGGCGGTAATTGGAGAGTTCCTGAGGCAAGAATAGCCTTGGCTTGTTTGAGGAGTAGACAGTGGACCAGCATGGCTGGAATGGCATCAGCCAGAAAGCAGCCAGTGAGGGAGGTGGGATATGTCCCTCCGAGAAGATCACTTTGGTAGCTGAGATGAAAACGGACTGTAGAGAAAAAAGTACAGAGACATGGAGACCAGATAGGAGGCCAGTGCAGTTGTCCAGGCAAGAGAAGACGATGGGTTGGTCTAGGTTTTAGCATTGGCAAGGGAAAGAGAAGGGGACAGATTTAAGAAACAATTGTGAGGCATCATCATCATAAATTGCTCAATTAATTAATGGGAGAATGCACGAGTGAGTGGAAGGGTAGATAGATAGTGGATGGATATTGGATGGATGGATGGATGGTAGACGGATGAGGAAGTAGAAATACTGATTAAAAGCCCAGGCTCTGAATTCCGACCAATCGCCTTTTGAGTCTGATACATTACTAGCAGGGCAACCTTGAAGAAGTAGCTCAACTTTAAGAAGCCTCACTTTCTTTATCTGAAAAAAAGGGAATAGTAATACATGCATTATCAGAAACATATAAGGCATAAAAGTGATCATGTCTACTGATTCATTATGCCAGTGCCAGGACACAGTTGTTATTGTTATTTACCTCTAGTATCTTGCGTATCAGTTTGGAACAATCAAGTCGTCTTTTCATCACTCTCACCACCACTTAGTTTCACGTTGTTCAGACTCCCAGCCTGCACCAAAACCCAGCACAAACAGAAACATTTACATCAAATGTTTAAAGATTATTTTTTTAACGAAAGGGAGAAAGGATGCAGTGTAGGAAGGGCTATAAACTATTCGGTATTTCAATTTTTTTATTCACAATCCGGAATTCCCTTTGATGGTTTTTTTAATATAGGGAGGGCTCTTGTGAGTATGTGTGAATAATTAAACTTTTCTGAGTTTGAACATGAGTTGGAATAAGCTCATTTAATTGTCAATGAGGTGAGGCAAAGGAAAGCCCGATGGACATCTTTTTTACAATAAATAATTTTGTGGGATTTTAAAAAATTATTCCTCTCTTCTCAAACAGTCTGAGAAAGTAAGGCTTTGGAAGAGTCCTCACTGCACTAGCCTATCTTTTGTGTTATTTTGATAAACCTTGATTAAAGGAGAAAGAGTAGAAGGAGGACTGAGACAATGGTGATGATGATGTCATTGTTAGAGCATTTACTATACACACACGTGAAGAGCTCACACTCCGTCCTGTGGTGCTCCCAGCGACCTGGGAAGCAGGTAATATTACTCTTCCCATTGCGTGGATGCATCAGCTGAGGATTTCAAAGGATACATGAGATGCCCACCTAGCAAAGCAGAGATTCACACTCAGGCCCATCTGATTCCAGTGCAGGAGCTCTTAGCTCTGCTCCTAGACTCCTACTTGATTGGCTGGTTGCAGAGTCATTTCTCAGCATTATTTACTGTGTTTATTCCTTCTCCTCCTCCTCGTGGGCTCACAGCTACTGATTTCTGTGCGTGATTGTGCCCTTGGCCTCAAGCAGTTTTGCAATTTCTTCCCCAATTTTCAAGTGAACTTTATCAGCCTTTTGCTTAGTGAAGCTTGTCTTTGTTCTTTGGGCAATAATAGATGATTCAGTAAATGTCAGGTCACAGAACAGGAGCGATGTGAGGGCGACCTTTATTAGATTAAATATGTTTTTCCCACCCAGTGCTCTGTGACATCGTGGAATTGCTATCAGAGAGCAGACAGCAGGGAATAAGCAGTATGTAGCCAAGAACTTCCCAAACTTTTATCAGTAATTACTTTTCTTGATATAGTTATAATTACTGATAATGACAATTTCCTATAAATTGTAACAGTTAATATCTCAATGCAATTCAGATATTATGTATTCAGTTTGCTTAAAAGCTCCTCACCGTGATGACTTGACTCTCAAATGCTGCCGTCGGAATCGCCATTCCACCTCCAAACGAAACCTAATTCCTATCTAAAACCCCATCAACCCCCTTTTGGATGAAAGATGGTCAGGAATGTGTGGACATATGACGATGGCTCCAGCAGTGGGGTTCCAGGCTCTTTGATCTACATGACCCAATTCCTGCCTACTTCCTTCCACTCTCTCCCTTGTTCAGCTTTCTCTAACTATGGTGCCATTCTTTTTGTTCTTCAACTGTACCAAACTTGTTCCCACCTCAAGGCCTTTGTACCTCCCGTCGTCCCCTCTGCCTAGAATGTTGTTTCTGAAGACCTGTGTCTGGCCAGCTCCTTTTCATCACTCATGTCTCAGCCTGGAAAGGGCTACCTAAGATATCTTATCCACCTAGGTAATCCTTTTTCCTCTCTGTCTCTCTTAAATTTACTTTTCAACGGGGCAAAATCCTGTCTTGTTTCTGCTCTCCCCTGCATTCAACACAAATCTTTTGCATCTCCTCTGATTCCCTTGGAGCCGCCAGTCGCTTGGTTCACACCATGCCCTACTGAGCCCACTCAAGTCCGCTTGGTTCTGCCTTCTGCAGAAGACCAACCAGTCCCATGCCCAGCATTTCTGCCACTTCCAAATGTGAAAGGAGCACATGGTGCAGAGCATGGGACCTGGCTTCCCGAGAAACCATCAAAAGGCAGCCCACCTGAAGGACTAGATGTCCAGCAGAGCTGACTCTCCATGGGAGCAACTACAACCAATAAGAAATAGGAAATGAATGAGGCAGGGGAGTCAGCAGATAGATCACCTCTCCTTTCTTGCCCCCGGGAACTACTCTCCTTGCTGCCACCTGGAGAATTCTGTATGGCAAGTGGATGCATCTGCCGAGCAACTAGCCTTGCCTCTCCACAGCTTGTCATTAAGTAAAAGTCAACACGATAACACATCATTTACATTCTTACTCAGCTCACTTCCTTTCCCTCATTCTCACTGCCCTGGGCTTGCACTTTGAAAATGAAGCTTTCGTATTTTAATCTCTGCCGCAGGCTCTGTTTTCTGGACGATCCAGGCCGAGACAGTCCCCAGTACTGGGAACACTTCCTGGTACTCACAAAGCACTCAGTCAATATAGAGATGAGATGGATGGATGGATGGAAGGACGAACGAATGGACGGATGGACAGATGGACGGATGGATGGCAGTTTCAGGCACTTGAGGGCCAATCAGATGGATGAAAAATTTTAAAGGTCACTCTTTTTGTCTCTCTCCATAGGACAACCCATTCTTTTTTTTTTTTTTAATTAATTTATTTATTTACTTATTTTTGGCTGTGTTGGGTCTTCGTTTCTGTGCGTGGGCTTTCTCTAGTTGCGGCGAGCGGGGGCCACTCCTCATCGCGGTGCGCGGGCCTCTCACTGTCGCGGCCTCTCCCGTTGCGGAGCACAGGCTCCAGACGCGCAGGCTCAGTACTTGTGGCTCACAGGCCCAGCCACTCCGCGGCATGTGGGATCTTCCCAGACCAGGGCTCGAACCCGCGTCCCCTGCATTGGCAGGCAGACTCTCAACCACTGCGCCACCAGGGAAGCCCCAACCCATTCTTAAATATGCCACAAGCTCAACATATCTAAAACTAAAATGACCATCCTTTTCCTTAGCATTTTACCTTCTTACTCTTTCTTCCCAAGCCATAGATACTTTCTCACTCATCCTCATCCGATCTGCCAGCACATCTTGCCCACTTTATTATTTCCCATGTGTCGTGAGGCTCCATCCATCCATACCTTGTGCTCCACAGCTACTGCCCTGGCTCAGGCCTCTGTGGTATCTCACATGACCAGTACCCCAGGAACACAGCTGGCCTCCCTGCCACATTCAGGCTCAGCCATGGTCAGAATGTATCTTGACTTTGGTTCTCATGAAAGCAGAGCCTGAGGCAAGGGTTTGGTTACAGGTGGTTGATTGGGAGGAGATCCTAGAAAACAGGAGTGGAGAAGCAGGGAAAAGAACCAGGTAAGAAGGAAAATCCAATCAATATAGGGTATACTGTCAAGGTTGCTGCTATAGAGGTCCACTGGGACCTCCGGGGAAGCATGCAGAATGCCTCTAACAATTGCCCACCTGAAGTATGGGCAGTTGGAGCATTTATCCACCAGCCTCCACTCCATGGGCTCAGGTTTGCTCTTCATGGCATTAAGTGCCCTACTCTTCCAGACCTGTGTTCAGGCCACGTAGGCCCCTGCGGTGGTGGAAGAGGCCTTGGGATAGAAAGTTAAAAGGACACACAGGCCATAGGTGAGTCTGAGCTTCTGAGAAACTGTCCACTGCAACTACAGATGAAATCAGAAGCAGACTGAGGGACGTGTGTGACACAGAGCACCAGAGCTGTCTCCGACAGGTGATCTCTGAAAGGCACATGCAACTATGTTTCCCAGTGGTTAAGGCTCCCTGATGTCTCCCCTGAGCCTGGAGAGAAACGTCCTGCTTTCTTGATGGAGCTGATAAGATCGTCTATCATCCAACCCAGCCTCTGCTGCAGCCTCCTTTGTGGCCACTCCCTGCTCCTGGTTTGCTTTCCATACCATTCACAGTTCTCACCTCATGATTTTGCCTGTGCTGTTCCCTCTGCCTGGAATTCCCTTCCCATTTGCATTCCTTTTCTAGACTACTTTTCAGGATTTCTTTCCTGACAATCCCAGGCAGAGTTAGACACCCTGTACATATTTCTAGCATTGCCCCTACTGCATTTTTTTATAATTATCTCCAGTTCGGGAGATATCATTGTTAGAGCGTTCCCTTCCCCTCCCCCACCACTTAGATGGTGAGCTCATAGAGAGCAGTGGCAGGGTCCTCTTCATCTTGGTTTCCCCAATTCCCAGAGGAGATCTGGGACATAGAGGCTGTTGCTGAATAGATGGCTGGTTGGACACAGGCACAAAAGCCTGGGGCTTTATTTTATTATTATTATTATCATTATTTGGCCATGCCATGTTGCTTGCGGGATTTTAGTTCCCCAACCAGGGACTGCACCCGGGCTCCAACTGTGAAAGCACTGAGTTCTAACCACTGAAAAGCCAGGGAATTCCAAGGGGGGTGGGCTTTATTTTAGATTTATTCAGCAGAAAGTGATGATGGCTACTTAGAAAGGATTGTGTCTTCAAGGGGAAGCACAGCCCACATGATGAAGGACATCTTGATTTGATATCTCACTAGATCCCCATCCAAATAGTCTGGACCATCTGTTCGCCATTGTTTAAGGACACATAAACCATTTTTCCAGGCGTCCATCAAGAAGTTGACAGCTCTGACAGTAAATTCAATTCAACAAACATTTATTGGCCAGTTGAAGAGCTGAGTCACTGCTTTAGACACAAGATAAGAAGATGAGATAAAAATAACTGGCACGCCCGAGGGCATCTCTGTGACCAGCGCTGGGGAGCCACACACAAGGACAGAAGCAGGCGAGTCAAGATGAGACTATCCAGGCAGCCAGCCTTCGCATGTCACAGAGAGTATCTACCCTCTGTGCTCACAGGCAGGTACCCACCGTGGGGCAAGGGCAGCCAACTGAGCCATTCACCTGTAATCTGGAAAGGAGACCATTACAGGTAGGGCAGGTCCTACACCACAGGCAGGTGGCTACAGCCCACTGCAGTGTTTTACTGAGCCCCTGGCACGGGCTGCCACTGTGCTCACAGAGGGCACCATCCCTGCCCTCAGTTCCTTTAGCTCTAGCAGGGGAGATAGATAGGCATCCAGGAACACAAGGGCAGGGTGGTGTCATGACCACAGTAATATAAGGCATACTATGTACAGAGGTTGCACAGATGTGCAAGGGATAAGGGACGCTCTAGGAGGATTTTATGTTGACAAAATATTCTAGGATAAATGAATGTGCACTTGGTCAGTTGCCTTTCCATCCTGTATGTATTTCCTGTCTTTTATTCTATAAACACAGCTTTACTTCCTTTTCTTTTCTCTTCTCTTCTCTTCTCTTCATTTCTTTTCTTTTCTTTTTAATCCAGTTAAGTAAGCCTGTAATGACTAGGTCAATCTCAAATGTTTAAGAGGGAGGACTGCAGTGCCCAACCATCTGGATATTCAAATCCTCTGCCTCTTACGCATTGTGTCATCTTAGGCAATTTACCTGCCCACTTATTTTCCATATCTGTAAAACTGGGGATGATAAAAGTCCTTACATCACAGGATTTTGTGAAGGTGAAATGAGCTAAGTAAATGAAAAAGCTTTTAAAGCACCTGGTACATAATAAGCCCTCAATAAGATTAGCTATTATTATTAATGGTTTTGTTGTTATCATTATTGTTTAAGATTATTACATAGTAGCACAGTGCTAGTGCCAATTTTCTAGAAAATTCTAAGAAATATAGAACTTAGTCCAATTAAGTAAGAGGGCAAGGTTACAAGTTCTCTCTACTCAACCTCAGAGGTTAGTGATTGCATCATGTTTGCCCCCTAGAAGATTTATTTTTGATCCCAAGTTTTCAGACAGCAGGGAATAGAACTAGCAAAGTAATTTTTCTTGGGGTGTCACACAGCAAGATTCTTCACTTTTTGAAATTAGTGATTTACTGAGCATCTATTGTGGTTCTTAATAGTCTCGGGGAAAAAAAAAATCCTACCCACTTGGAAAAATGGGAAATGTGTACCTAGGACAGCCAGAAGTTAGGATGAGAGAGAACGTCAAGTGAGTGGTATGCTTCAAAGTGGGATGTAGGAGAAAGTGAGAGAGGATGCTGGAGGATGCCTGTGAAGGCACCCTGGGCCCCAACTGCCTGGAGAATGTTCTGGAGCTCCCATCCGCAGGTAGAGCACTGGAAGTCTCAGGTCAGTGAAGAACCACACAGGTCTGGTGGTGCAGAAGCAAATTACATGACTGCATGGAGTATCCAGACAGATGGGCCCAAGATACCCTCACAACTTTCCTTAGCCCAGAGTGCCCAGGGACAGTGTAATACTTCCCCAGAACTGCACAACTGCAGCCCTGAGAGCCAGCAGGCCTGATGTAATGCTTGATGGCTCAAGGAGGATGCAGCAGTGAGCTGCATGGATGGATGGCCAAAGACCAGAGAGGAAGGAGGGTACCTCCTGGACAGATGACATCAACCGAGAAACAGATTCTCAGCGCCTGACCCTCTGTCCCTCCCAACTGGAAGGAAAGCAGAGAACTCCAGGTGGAGATGAAATTTGTACAGTAGGGGAACCAGGGCCCAAAGAAAACGTAGGTTCAGGCATAGAGATGCAAAGTTTTATTTCTTGCAGATACTCAGAACAAACACTAAATCAGAAAGCGCTGTATGGAGACAGTAGATAGAACTCATGGTTAGGAACGTGGGTTCTTTGGAGTCTTAAAAGATTGGTCCTGGCTCTGCCTCTTGGGAGCTGATCAGGTACTTACTTTCTTCTAGACCCTTTTTGCTCATCTGTAAAATGGTCATAATATTATACGCCCATAATTGGTTGTATGTGTTAAATAGAAAAATTACATGTAAAGCCCTAGAGGGCTTGTTTCATGCTAAGTATTCAATAAATGGAGGCTAATGAATCATGAGAAGGGGAAGGATTGGGGAGGAGTCTTGGGCAAGGGTGGGGTAGGGGATCTTAATGGAGTTGTTAGTTCTGGGGGTGAAGATGCAGGAGAATGCCTTCACACAGCCGGCACACGGTGGGGACCTCACTGGCCTGCTGACGGGGCAGAGGAGTAGGGTTTATGTTGGTACCAAGTATGTGATCCCCATGTGCTTCAAGCTGGTCTGAGTTAATATAATTCTGTGGTCAAGGTCATGGGCTCTGGCATCTTACTGCCTGAACTTACATTACTTACTAGCTGGGCAAGTGTCCTTGGGCAAGTTACATAACTTCCCTGTACCTTAGTTTCCTCATCTGTAGAATGGTGGTAATTAATAATAGTCCCTATTTCATAACGTTTTCCTGAAGCTTAAAATTAATGAACATATTCACAGAGCTTCTCTAAGCTTTCCTTCCTGGCATGCTGAAGCACGCTGTAAACATTAGCCATTATTATTCTGATTTTGCTTCCATCCAAGTTTACACTTCAGCTGTTAGAATCCCTCAGGATCTCAAACCCGATTTCTCTTCCAACCAAAAACCCTTCCAAACTCCAGGCCATTTTCCAGCAAGGGAGAGTCACATCAAAATAAGAATATTGAAGCCACCAATAGTCACATGAAGATAGAAAGTGGGACCCTACTCCTCCATGCACCCAGGTGGTATCTCTCGCTTGTGCTTCAGAGCAGAGCAGAAACCTGAGCAGGGGTGCCTCCTCCCCAAAGTTAGGAGCTAACGGCAACAGGAAGAACACACTGACATAAACCAATCAAAGAAGGAACAAAAGGACAACTTTTTTGTGGAAGATATTCTGTGCTTGTGTTTCCTCTTTGAACCAAGTGTAAGCGAAAAGTAACTTACATTTTGTATCTCTTACCCGTTGTCCAAATAATGCTGCCTAACAACCAACCTCAAAACCTCAGTGGCATGCATTAAACATCTGTTTTGGTTTACGGGTCTGTGCGCTGGTTGACTGGTTCTGCTGGTTCTGAGGCTGGGCTCAGCGGGGCTCATTCACAAGTTCGTGATCAGCTGCAGGAAAGCCAGGCAGCTTTGTCCAGGGCCTCAGCTGGGTTGTTCAGCTTCGCTCCATGTGCCTCATCCTCCAGCAGGCTAGCCCAGGCATGCTTCCACAGCAAGAGCAAAGAGTGAGTGGAAGTGCAGAAACGCATGGTTAAGTTTCTGCTTGTCTCACATCTGCTGTCATTTCCTTGGCCAAAAGAACTCACATGACTGAGTGCAAAGTCAAGATACGGAACAGAATATCACCTACACACACACACACACACACACACACACACACACACACACACACACACACACACACACACACACACACACACACAGAGTGAGGGGGTGATGCAAAGTTACACAGCAAAGGGTACACCCACAGTGAGGGGATGTTACAAAGTTACACAGCAAAGGGTTTAGGTCCAGGAAGGGGTAAAGAACTGAGCCCATCAGTCAATCAATCGCTCACATATTGCAAAGAGCTTGCCAACCTTGATCGCAGGAGAGAGAGAAATTATAAGACAGATCAAATCTACTGAAAGGAAAGCAGAATAAGCAGCTATGAGGATGTTAAACAAGGGTATTACATCTTTTAGACCTTTCATAGTCAAAGAAACACCATTCTCACATTTCACTCTTTACCATCTTAAAATCTCTCTCAACAATTCTAGTCCCACCTACTTTGAATGAATCCAGATATGCCTTCAGAGGACCGTTTTCCAGTCATCCTGTTCCAAGACCTTACTATTCCAGGAATTACATATCCATGTGAAAATCAGCAAAAAAATAACATTAAAGAAATCAAGATTTCTCCCCATTTCAAATAGATTTGACTCCAACTTAGCCATGCAAGTTGGAGAGCTCTCCCTTGACTCTTCCCTTCCACCAACTCTCAGTTAAGACCCTCTGGGTAGGTCATACATGATATCATTTAGAACATGATATATGCTGTGGGACTCTTGGTCCCCACTAACCACAGCTTGAAATCGTGGTGCCTACTGCAGATTCCAGGAAAATAAAGTGAAGATGGAAAGTAAAATTTCCATGATGAAAATTTAGAATCATAGTTGACTACTTCACTATTGTCTGTTTCTCACGTAGAAGCTATCTGGGAAACATTATTCCTTTTTCTCTGTGTTGTTTTATAGGAGAAGCCAGCCACTCTAATAGCCTGTACATTTAAGAGCCATAAAAGATAACGCGCAGTGAAATGGGTGAGTCAGATAGACTCAGCGGGTAGGCATTTTGATAATCAATTCTTAACTAGGTAATAATATTTGACACCATGCCACTAATACCTTCTGGTTTGGGAGGAGAATTCCGTGCTTTGTCTGTTGTGCTGAACTTCACAGGCTGCCCGGCTGAATTCCAAAGTACTGACCACCGGGAAGCCCCGGGCATAATATTATACTTGTGGGGCCATGAGTTTCACCTCGATCCTCAATTCCTTGGTAGCTTCCTATAAATTATGGGTTCTGTCATTTTATCTGAAGGAGTTATTCACATTCAGTGTGGTTTTGCTTGTGGCCAAGTTGAAACAGAGGAATCCGTCAGCTGCATGTGTATTCAGGAATACCAACATTTTTTTTTGGTGGGGCTGAAAATGGTCTAGATGAGATTCCATAAATCCACGCTAACAGCTATAGTCGTGAATTCTCTCACAGCACTTCAGGATGCTGGGCTAAATCAACAAGGTTACTATTTTCTTTTACACTTGGTTGAAAGCCCTTGATCCAACGTGAGTGGTCAGGCCAGCTCCTTGCTTCCTGTTTTGTTTGAGCTGGTTCTTTGAGATACTATTGGGAAAGAGAAAGCAAATATCATTACAATAAAGATTTCCATATAGCTATCTAAATGACTCCCATTCTTTAAGTAATGGCCAACACGTAAACATATTTTATTAATTTCCTTTCCTGATACTATAAAGTTAACTCATGCTCGTAGCAACCAGTGAAACAATTCAAAAATATATGAGATATTTACAAAATTTTTTTCTTGTGATGCGAACTGTTAAGATCTACTCTCTTAGAAACTTTCAAATATGTAATACAGTATTATTAACTATATTCACCATGCTGTACCTTATATCCCCAGGTCTAATTTTTCTTATAACTGGAACTTTTTTATCTTTTGACCACCTTCCAAAAAAAGGTTGTAACTATGCATGGTGATGGATGTTAACTAAAATTATTGAGGCGATCATTTCACAAAACATAAACATTGAACCATTATGTCGTACATCTGAAACTACTATAATGTTACATTGCCAATTGTATCTCATTAAATGGACAATCTCCCTCCACTCACCTCCTTTCTCATCCCCAGCCTCACGCCCCAAGGTGACCGATGTTAACAGCCTGGAATGCAAATGCAGATGTCCACACATTCACCCATCTTCATACTCACACGTGGAGGAGAGAACAGTGAGACATGACAGGATGAACTAAGTGGGAGCTGGAGCCAAAGATTTTATTTTGTCTTTGTCCAAATGTAAAGGAAAAATCTGGAGGGTTTTAAGAGTGGGGTGAGTGGTGATAAGGTCTCTCTGTGTGGCAACTGAATGGATGCAGGAATACCTTCAGGGGGGTTTTGTGATTGTCCAGGAGAGAGATGATGGTGGCTGGGACTTAGGTGGTGGCCATGCAGGTGGAGAGCAGTAGATATTTTGGAGATAGACTGGATAAGATTTGAGGATGGATTGGATGCTGTAAGGAAAAAGGCCATTTCTGGCTTGCGCATCTAGGTAGCTAGTGCTACATCAGCAGGAGAGAGCTCCCTGAAGGTACAGGAGGATTGGAGCAGAGCTCATGATTCGGTGTGGATGTGTGAGGCTGAATTTCCTTGGGACTTCCAAGAAAGAGCTCATGTGCGTTGTTGGTTCAGAGGAGAGGCATGGACTGGAAGATTTTGACTAAGGAGACATGAGGGTATCCCCAGCAGCTAGCACAGTGTTCTTGCATATTAGATGCTCAGAAAGTGTTTATAAGATTAATAACTCATAGCAGGGATTATAGAAGAGCCTTCATGAAGGAAACCTCTGTCTCTTCCAGGCTTTCCAGAGGCCCAGAGTTAAGGCTCTTCAGTAACAGGTAGAGGCTAATAGTTTGGCAAATTTTCAATACACTACTCTTTAAATATCTGTTCACTAGTCACCTGTTTGGAGGCAAGGCTCAAAGCTGCTTCAGGTGGTAAGAGGAAGAGAAGGAGGATAGCTAGATGCTGAGAAAATACCGTGACCTTTCATGCCATCTGAGGCCCTGAACAATTCAGCTCCAGCCCACACATGCATGCTCCATTCTGCAGGAAAAAATAAGAGCAAGATCTCAGAGGTGAACCCTCTTGCATTCAAATCCTGGCTCCACCATGTGCTGGCTGTGTGAGCGTAAGTACATTATGTAACTGATGAGCCTCTGTTTCTTCATCTAAGACGTGGGGTTTATCATAGACTGACCTCGTAGGCTTGGTCTAAGGATTAAATGAAATAGCACAATTAAAACATTTAGCAGAGCACCCAGCCCATGGTAAGAATTGTCCAAATGTTGGCTGTTTGTTTCATGAGTCACCTCTTCCTTCCAACCCCACAAAATGCTGTCCCTGAAAGGAGACACAGCAAATAAAATATTCTCCACCTCATTGCATTTCCTGTGATGTCTGAGAGGTGGGTGACATTTCTGCCCCAGACATTTTTTGCCACTGGTCCTTTCCATCTGCCTCTGGCTTCCCATCACCCCTGTCCCAGTCTGCATGTTTATGGGCTTCCAAGGTACAGTCCATCTCCTGTTACTTGATTATTCTGTACCTGCGGACCAGACCTCTGTCTTGTTCATTTTTGCATTGCTTCACTGCCCTCAGCCTTGTGCCTTACACACACTAAGGGCACAATAAACGCTTATTGCAATTATCTTAATTGAATTTCCCTGAATTCGACCGACAGAGTATAGGGGGGACAGATATCGCTAGAATTAACTTTTATCCCACACCTCAAGGAACGAAATACCTTGGCAACTGTTGGTACTGATACGTTTTATTTTCTTTGTTTTTTGAAAATAACATTGGCATTTGCTTATTATTGAGGTAATTTCTATAATTGTATAAAATTTAGAAAAGTGAAAAAATATTAAAGGATATAACAAAAATAATAATTACTCATAATTCCACTAGAGATAATCACTGATAATATTTTGGGATTCGATAGATCTGTGTATATTCTATATGTCTATATATCTGTGTGTATTCTACACACCTATGTATGTTCTATATATCTATATAGATTGAGATCAAATTAAACAAACTGTTTTGAAATCACTTTTTCAATTAATATTATCTCAGGAGGATTTTCTCATAATTCAAATATTATTCAGAATACTATTTTAATATTAATCTCTCCCATGAATAAATATCTATGTTTATGAATGTTTGCCCACATATCTGACTGTTTCTCTAGGACAGCCCTCCTGGGAATGGAATTTCTTTGTCAGAGGATGTGAACTCATTTTATTTTATTATTATTATTATTTTAACATCTTTATTGGGGTATAATTGCTTTAAAATGGTGTGTTAGTTTCTTCTTTATATCAAAGTGAATCAGCTATACATGTACATATATTCCCATATCTCCTCCCTCTAGCGTCTCCCTCCCACCCTCCCTATCCCATTCCTCTAGGTGGTCACAAAGCACCCAGCTGATCTCCCTGTGCTATGCGGCTGCTTCCCACTAGCTATCTATTTTACGTTTGGTGGTGTATATATGTCCATGCCTCTCTCTCACTTCATCAAGCTTACCCTTCCCCCTCCCCATGTCCTCAAGTCCATTCTCTAGTAGGTCTGCGTATTTATTCCTGTCCTGCCCCGAGGTTCTTCAGAACCATTTCTTGTTTGTTTGTTTGTTTTCTAGATTCCATATGTATGTGTTAGCATATGGTATTTGTTTCTCTCTTTCTAACTTACTTCACTCTGTATGACAGACTCTAGGTCCATCCACCTCACTACAAATAACTCAATTTCGTTTCTTTTTATGGCTGAGTAATATTCCATTGTATATATGTGCCACATCTTCTTTATCCATTCATCTGTCGATGGACACTTAGGTTGCTTCCATCTCTGGGCTACTGTAAATAGAGCTGCAGTGAACATTGTGGTACATGACTCTTTTTGAATTATGATTTTCTCAGTGTATATGCCCAGTAGTGGGATTGCTGGGTCGTATGGTAGTTCTATTGAACTCATTTTAAATCCTTGCTATCTATTGTCAAATTGCTTTTGAGAAAGAGTGTGGCACTTTAAGTCACCAGAGGCCATGGAGGAGGAAGACAGATATTCTTAATCTCTCCATCCTTCAGTCTTTTCATCATGGACAGTTTGATTGACATAAAAAGACAGTGACTTGATTTGTTAGTTCTTGATTACTAGGCAAGTTGAGCTCCTGTGTGAATTATCTGTTCAGATCTTCTGGCCTTTTGTTCTATTAATGGGTGAAAGCCCTTTTTTCTTGATCATTAGGTGTTCTTTATATAAGGATGAAATTTATCCTTTTCCTGCATTCATTACAATTTCTTTTCTTTTGCAGCTTGCCTTTTAAATGATTGGTTGAGAAGATAATAAGTTTATACATTTATTTAAAGAGAATTGGCATAGTCACAAACTTTAGGCTCTTCCTCTAGAAAGATATGTTCACACATTTGTTTGTGTCTTATTTTGTATATCTCAAAAAGATTTTTCTGGTTTTCGTCATATTGAATAAAATGGGATCCTGTAATATTTTTTTCTGTGTATTTTTGGTTTGCTAACGTAATTAGGAAAGTGAGCTTTTTCCCCTTCAGATATTCTAACTGGTTATTGCTGATATAAGTAAAGCTATTGCTTTTTCTCTGTTTTATATTTAATCCGTCCACTTTATCAAACACTGATTAACTCTAAGAGATTTACAGATGATACTCTTGATATCACCACAAACACTTGGCTTTCCTCTGATTTAAATGAGAATAACTTCTGTATTCACCATTAAATATGATAGTACCTGATGGTTTAAGCTAGATATTATTTATCATGCTGATTAAGTGAACTTACATTCCTAGCTCTCAAAGAGGTTTTCTCCCCCTTTTAATTAGGAGTGGGTGTTGAATGTTATCTAATACACTGTCAATGCCTAGCTATTTATAAATGCTGGGATTATACCTTTTATCTATATAAACGTGCCCTTTTTTTCTGTTTAAAAATGCTTTCTTCCCCTTGAATTATACTTTGTTTGAAATGGACACTGCCACCACTGCTTTTTCTTTTTAATCTTTTTGCTTGTATTATTTGTTAATTTTTCACCTATCTCTCCATTTTTAATTTCTTTGTTTCATTGATATTCAGCATCTTGTTCAGTTAGACTTAATAAATAAGGGCCACATGCTTGCTTTGTGCCAAACACTGAATTAGGTCCCTGGGATACCAAGAAGAGAGAACCTGCCAGAAGGGATGCACCACAACCCAGACTGAAATGGGCACTGCTGTGGGAGGTTAGAGGCAGCAGTAGCTCCAAGGAGGGCCTGGCCCAGTTGGGGCCCCAGCGAGGTTGCTCAGAGTTGACAAGAGGTGTATCACGTGATTATGTACACAAGGTAACCCAAGAAGAATCAATCAGCTGGGCCTTGGGGGGAATGGGGATTGGGGTTCTTCTGGACTCAGACAGCTTCAGGACCCCATGGAACTTAGGGATCCCACACTAGGGCACCACCATTAATTCAGGCAATTAGCTGCTTCTCCTCTACTCTCTGTCTTTTTCTCTACCTTATAGTTTCTGCCTAGTCATGGTTTCTATCTCATTCATTCACTCACGCATTCATTCATTCGTTCTATCAACAAATAATTTTTCAGCACCTTCTCTGTATCAGGTGTCATTCAGGGACTGGGAAATCAACAGTGAAGAAGGTGTAAGAAATAGTGGCCATCACAAAGCTTATATTCTAGAGGCGGACAATGACAAGTGAAAGCACAAGGTAATTTCAAATGGTGGCATCGTGAATGAAGACCCCTCTAATGGCTTCTCATTTCACTTAGAAGAAAATCCAAAGTTCCCCCATGACCCTTCCGTCCTACGTAAACGGACCCCCTCCCCCTCCCCCCTGCCTTTGCGACTCCTCTCTCTGCTTTGGTCTCTGAGCTCCACCCTCCTGGTCTCAACACTCCTCAAACAGGCCAGGCATGCTTCTTCCTCTGGGTCTTGGTACTGGGTATTCCCTCTGCTTGGATGCTCTTCCCCAAGATTTTCCCTTAGCTGCCCCCCATCTCTTTCAGGGCAGGTTGAATGTCATTTCATCAATATGGCCTTCTCTGACCACCCTCTCCATAAGGCAGTAAGTACCCTTTCTCCCTCCTAATCACCCTGATCCTTTGCCTTGCTTTCTTTTGCCTCATCACTCTTAGCACTGCCTGACCCTGTGGTGTGTATATTTATCTGTGTCTTTGTTTATTGCCTGTCTCTCTCTAGTGATGAGCTCCTTGAGGACAAGATCTTTCTCTGTAGAATCCTCCACACAGGGAACATGAAGTAGAGATTCAGTGAGTGTTTGTTGAAAGAATGAATGAGGAAAGCAATACATGGTGCAGGTAGTGATGGTGCTAGAGAATGATGATGGGGAGGGTGTGCTCTGCAGGTAGTGGATACCAAAGAGAGGGGGGAGAGAGAAAGGGCTGAGCTACTCCAGCCTCATTCATCTCCCACACTCACCCCTCAGGGTGCTCTGCACCCTTGGGGAGGGGGGAGGGGTGGGACAAGAAGAATGGGGAGAAGTCCTCTCTCCTCATCCTGCATTTCATTTCCTCTTGTGTCAAACTCATATTTGTATGACTTTTGTCTTTATCCTTGTAATTTAAGTTTTGCCAGAATGTGTCTAGAAATGGTACCCTTTTTATTGATTTTGCCTGAAACATGCTATATCATTTCTACCCGTTACCAAAGGTCTTCTCTGGCTCCAGGATGATGTCTTATATTTTATATTTTTATACCTCATTTCTTTGTAGAATTTCATCATGTTCTGCATTCTGGGAGACCTTCTCAAGTTCCTATGCAAGTCATTGATCTGGTTTTCTGCAGGGTTGATTCTGTCCTTTTTCACCTCAAAAGAGAATCTTAATTCTGCTGCTGCAACATGGGTTTCCTTTCAGTACGTCCTTGTCAACCCAGTCCTGTCTCTAGGTCAGATTTCTGCCTCAGACATTCTTCAGCCTCGGCTCCTTCTCTCCTAGGACTTTCTGCTCCTTTTCTCCACACACGTCTCTTTACACTGTCTTCTAACCTCTTCTAAACTTCTCTTCTGGTTGCTGGAGTAAATCATCTTCAGAAGCATACATTTCCTCTGAACGTTACAGATGTTTCAGTCATTCATTCAGCAACAAAATGTATTGAGTATCTCCTCTGAGATAGCACTGAACTCGGTACCAGGAACTGATGGAGAGCCATCAAGTCTCTGTCCCCACAGATGGTAGAGTCGAATGAGGAAACTAAATGATTAAACAAGCAATTTTAATAATATGACAAATGCCATGGACAGAACACATGTGGGTGGTATCCAGCCACATGGTAGGCATGTATAATTTTGTCAAGTACAGAAATGGACTTAGGGAAATGATGCTACCTTCTCTTACTCTGAGATATTGCTTTTTTCTCACAGCCGATGTTGTTGCATTTGTGTTTTTTTCCCCCTTACTTCAGTCACGTTCAATGAGTCATGGTTGATACAGGCTTCTTATGTAGTAACAGATGGAATGTTGAGCTCCCCTTACTTCTTTCCACTGTCCATCTGGGTGTCATCCACATCCCCTTTCAGATGTCCAGGCAGGTGACAGGTGGATGTCCACAGCATCTGATCCAATCTCCAGCATAGAAAGTCAGATATCCTTATTGTGCCTCTCTGCTGACATTAGGTAAGATTCTCTGCCCCCAACGCCTTGCTCTCTGACATCCTGAGCCAATCTGTGTTGTCCACGCAAAGTCAAAGTCTCCAGCAGGCATTATTTCTAGGACTCTCCTGGAATAAGTCAGTCCAGAGTGGACAATGTCTTCCAAAATATGACCCCTTCCAATACATGTTGAAATGTATTTCGTGCAGTGTTCAAGGAAACTGCAGAAGGCATGTAGCATTTCCGATGCCCTCTGGTCATTGAGAGGCAGCCTGGGTGGATGTGGAGAGGCAAGAAAGTCGAGGAACTGCCCCCACAAGAGACTCAGTAGAATTGGGGGCCCAGAGAGCACCAGTAAGTCTGATTCTAAGGAGGGGAAACCAAAAATTCATTTCTCTGAGACGGGAAGAAGAAACGAAATGTGGGCTAGTAGCGAAGGAGGATAGAGCAAGGTTTTGAGGAGTTCAGATAAATATTTAAACTGGGAAGGAATTATAAGCCTCCCAAAATGGTATGCATCATTAATTCCCAGGCAGTCAGTTTAACAATGAGCTAGCGGGTAGGGAGGTGGCCCCTTGAACTATCCTTTTAATGGAGTTCCCAGGTTAAAGTAGATTTCATTTAAGGTCAATCAATAGGCAGTTTTATCCAGGCTTGGTGATTAAAAGAAAACCGTAAAGAAGTCCTGACAGTAATCATTTTGGCTCAGTCAGAACTTCCTAGACCTGGAAAGCATTGGAGGAAGGCTACAACCATAGATCAGGGCAGGGGCTCCAGGCCCTATTTCCATCAAGGCCCTCACCCCTAGTGAGTGTTAACTCCCCTCTTTACTCAGATGGTTCAGTCCACACCCACAGGCAAAGAGAAGAAATTCATGTTCATTTCTTTTCTGGTAGATGGGGCACATTGGAATAATTTAAATTAACAGTGTAGATCCAGCTTATTTCTTGAATTCCCAATGATAGGTCACAGTGGATTAGTATGAGTCGGAATTTTAGTTTGACAGAAGTGATTATATTAGGCTCCTTGTGTGTGTCTGGGTCTCTGTCTCTCCTGCTTTATTAGACGGAGCCTCAGGAAACCAGGAGGAGATGAGATGCCCAAGAACATGCAGCTCAGTGATCCACCAGTGACTTGCTTAGGAAATTAGGGTAGAAAAGGGTTTCTAGAAAATGAAATTGCCTTTAGGTCTTGCAGAGCAAGTCAAGTGCTTGCAAAATGCATCCAGGAATTATATCATTTGAAGGTAAAGGGGATTTCTTTCTCCGTCATTTGTCTTCACCGGGTAAAATGAAACTGAATTGCGGATCCTTAGGAGTAAAATACTGTGTCTTTTCTTTTCTTTTCTTAATAGTCAAGGAGTTTTCTAAAAGTATGTTTTCCCCCATCCAGCATTTTGCTTTTATTAGACAGGATTTTCCAAGGCTTGCTATTTATTTTCACGGACTCACTTTTCACTGAGTCAAGAGAATGAAGAAGAAGGACCCCTGTTGCCATGTGCTTTTTGGGTTTTTTTTTCATAAATTATGCTTTAAAGGGGCTGCTGGTTGCCAGTTCACACACAATCAAACTCTGCCGTAGTTTCCATATTAAAAAAAAAAAAAATCCCTGCTGTGAATCTAACAAGCAGAAGTTTCTGAATTTCTCCTCCTTGCTTATCAAGAATCAAACTGGAAACAAGGAATGTTTGAAACAATGCAGAAAGTGCATTAAGGAATGCAAAAATTCTATGGGGGAAGGAAATCAAGTGTTGTTGGGTTGGTGCTTATGCAAGTGAATATACTCTTCAGATTGATATTCATAGGATGGTAAATAAGGTGTGAGGACGCACACGTATATAATCCGTGATATTTTTATTTTTACAAAGGCCAGAGAAATACAAGGTTCCTTTGGAGACCAGAGTAACTTCTTGAAAGACTAATTTTTATTGCTCTTGAAAAGGTTTGTGATCACTCTTGGATACATTCGTTAAAATGATAGATGCGGAACGGTGACAAAGAAAATAGAAGCCTAATTTGCTCTTCCCCTGAAAATTTCAGCTCGAAAACAGAGCTCTAAGAATGCCTCTTGGCGCTCTAAATCACACTGAAGCAGCTCTTCAGAGTGGAGGCATACATGAAAATGCGTGTGTGCCTGAGTGCAAAGCATGACATTCACATGCACTCAGTTACTAGCAGAACATGTAGAATCAGCATTTTAAAGGCTTAGCAAAAGGGCTGGAATTCAGAACCTAGAAGCTAAGAGGAAGCTGCAGAAACAACTTCACGTGGAATCTGTGGAGCTGTTGGCTCTCTTTCCTTGCATTGATCTTAGAACTTGACAGCTGAGAAATACATCTTTATCATTCTTTTTGCTTAGATGAAAAGTATTATATATACTTGAATGCAACATTGTGTTTTATTTGCCAAGATTCAATCTACTGGTATTAACTATCCACCAAAAGAACGCTAGACAAGCAGAGAGCATGCACAAAGGAGGTACAGAAAACCCCGTAAAGCTCATTCTTTTTCCAAGTCTGATAGCAATAAAACACCAGCTCCATCCTTTTCACTCTGGGATTCTGACTAATAAGCAGAGACAGAGAAGAAAGTGAAATTGAATCTCAATTATGAGAGATATAAGGGAGTGGGTGCTTTTCTTGCATTTATGGAGTTTGGTCTTTTAAATGCTTTACCTAGTTCTGTTACTAAAGGAAAAAAATCTTTTTTTTTTTTCAAATTCAGCTATAAAAACTTAAAGAGATTTGAATAGTGGCAAAGCGTTATAAGTCATTTTGAAAGGGAAAATACTTCAGAAAATTGAATCAGTCATTTTACTACCTTGGAACTTGAGTTCCTATTACTTTCCGGGGGTCTTCAACTTTAGAATGAATAACGAGGAAAATAATTTATTTGAGTTTAAAGTTGGCCATATGAATGAGAACAGAATTTAAAACAGAGTGAAATGGTAGGGAATTTAATACTGCTTGCCGAGGACTGCTTATCCCATTCAGCCTGTGAAGATTTATTATTTGGAAGAGACTAGATTGCCAAGGGGAATTGAGGATCTGGAACATTAATAGGGGTAGGACTTAGGTTCCAATAGAGCCGCTGGATCAATGCATTGACTGTGGAGTGACCCCTTGGGAATGGTTGGGCAACTAAACCGGTGTGTGGTGAAATATAGTGTCCACTATGTGGAGGAAAAGGCAGAGTGACTAAAGCCCACCATTAGAAAGAAGTCGTCACGATCTCTTGTCCGTGGACCCGTAATGCATTTTAACGGCTTTCCACTGCCTTCTGGTTAGAACGCAGACTCTGAAGCCTGGTACCTATTTCTGCTAACGGTCCATTACGGCTCCCGTGCCTGCACTTTTACAAGCTGCTGCTCCTCCATTTAATTCACATTCAACATCCAGAGCTCAGTTCAAGGTTCTGTCTTTGGAAACCTCTGACTCCTCTCACGGGCCCGTCTTCAGCTTTTTTCTTTCCCATTCCCGTAGCACCTTGAGCTTACATGGCACATAAAACATGGCTAGGTGTCAGCACGCTTCTATTTCCCTGCACTCAGTCCTGAGCTCTTGGCCCAAAGGACAGGCTACCCCCTCCCCATATTTATTGTGCTGTTCTTTTCATTGTCCACTTGCCACTTGAGACCATTCTCCACCCTCTCCTCCCTGCTCTGTGCCCCGGGGTAGAATAGCACGCAGGCTCATTGCTCTGGCTTTCTAGTTGAATGTATTTTATAAAACTAAGACGTGCTAAATTGGACATTGTCCTCTGGCTTCCGGATCAGAGGGTAGAGATGAAAAGTGGAAGGTGGGAAGAAAGAGGGGTCAGGGTATTTATTCCCTCCCTAGAAGACATGGGTTGGCAGTGACTATAAACCTTTACTTAGACCACCGCCCCTCCCCCATAGCTGCAGCTCTTCAGATTCTAGGAATCTCTCCCTCCCCCTCCCCCTTCAGCCTGGGGATGGTAACAGCTTCTGCTTCTCCCAACTCTTCCCTAATATAAAAGGGAACTTATATGCAGAGACCTCTGAGACCCGTTCTGTAATCCCTATCATGACCAAGGGCACCTCTTTTGCACACCTTGCTTTTGGGGTGGATGCTCTTCACACTCCCCACCCCCTGCAAGTCCTAGGTAGGGAGAAGTCTGCCTTGAGGCTCTGCCACGGGATCAATGCCGCCTAAGCTAGGAGATATTGATCCCATGACAATGGCCGTCCTGCCTTTCTTTGTGCGAGGAGCTGACTGTAGGCTTAGTGATTGTGCACAAGGGCTGCATTTCTGCACAACGGTGGCCCATTGTCTCATTATCGATTGTTCTGCAGTCTAACTGGGTTAGGACTGGTGCATGTTTCATGCCCCCTTCCTTCTCCCTCCTTTCCGAAGCAAACCGAAGCCTTTAAAGAGAGAGGGGCACATATAGACACAGAGAGAGGTTATTTTATTTCATATGAAAATGCTCTCTACTCCTGACCGAGTACATTTTTCTTCTAATTGCTGAAAATGGTTCAGGGCAGTAGTCTTGACAATGACCCTGGCTTGGTCCATGTGTCTTGGGCCTCAGAAAGCTGTATTCCAGGCCTTGTCCGGAGATACCTGCTGACCTGAGTAGGTCTCTCACTTCTCCTGGGGGTTCCCTGCACCCACCTGACTTACCCAGTAGGCGCAGGGTCTGAGACCCCCAGTACCATTCAAGGCATAGGAAAATGTTCTACGTTCAAATTCTTTTAAACTCACAAGAAAAGGTGAATACAATAATGATGAATATAAAACAATAAATCTGGCTTGGATTATATTTGCTTTATGTCAAAGTACTTGCTTAATATAGTTTTTAATATTTTCTATGAAGGAAAGGACACACAAAGACAAAAAAGCCTAACGTCCACAAAAGTGATAGTGCTGCCCTGCTCTGCAGAACTCCAGCCCTGAAGACACTCCTCGGGCGTATAAAATCTAGGAAACTCAAGGGCCTCAGCTCCCTTGGGAGATTCACACCACACACTGGCAGATCAAAGGACCAGAGCCATCTTGCAGTGAAGGAATTGACTTTCACTTTGCTTAAGCCAGCTGGTTCCAAACTTACTTGACAATAGAATACTTGGAGAAACACCAATCTAAACTTTACTTGTTTTATTTATCGTTTTAGCCTCAATAACGTCTCAGAACTTAAGTAGTACAACCTTGTATTTATTTTTTAAAGCCTCCTGGGAAATTTAAAGCTATAAATTCCTTTTTTTTTTTTTAAAGAAGCAAGATCTCAGATCCATCACATAAACTTTTACCTTAAGAAATTAGCGAAAAAGGAGTAAACTAAATCCAAAGGAAATAATCAAGATAAGAGCAGAAACAAATGAAAGATAGAATAGAAAAACAACGGAGAAAATCAACAAAACTGAAAGTTTTGTAAAGATCTTTGAAAGGATCAACCAAGTTGACAAGCCTGTAGCTAGACTGACCAAGAAAGACAGACAGAAGACTCAAACAACTAAAACCAGGGATGAAAGAGGAGATATTCCTAACCACCTTACAAAAATAAAGTGGACTATAATAAAGGGGATAACATGAACAACTGTACGTCAACAAATGATAAAGCTTAGATGAAGTGGAAAAATTCCTAGGAGACGCAAACTATAAAAACGGACTCATGAAGAAATACAAAATCTGAAGAGACCAGTATAACAAGTAAAGAGATCGAATTACTAATCAAAAAACTGCCGACAAAGAAAATCCCAGACCCAAATGTCTTCAATGGTGAATTCTAATAAATGTTTAAAAAAGAATTAATGCAAAATCCTTCACAACCTCTCGCAAAAATTAGAAGAAAGAACACTTCCCAAATCATTTTATGAGGCCAGTATTACCTACCCAATACCAAAACCAGACAAAAAAAGTACAAGCAAACTAAAGACCAATATCCCTTATGAATATGGACACAGATATCGTCAACAGAATGCTAGCAAATGGAATCTAATAGTTTATCAAAGGACTACAATGTAATCCACTATGTTACCAGAATAAAGGACCAAAACCATATAATCATCTCAGTAGATGCCAAAAAAGAATTTGAGAAAATTCCAACACGCTTTCATGATCAAAACACTCAGCAATTAGAAATTGAAGGGAACTTCCACAACCTGCTCAAAGGCAGATACAAAAAACTTGCAACTAGTATCCTACCTAATGGTAAGAGGCTGAATGTTTTCCCTCTAAGAGCAGCAACAGGACAAGGATGTCTGCTCTCACCACCTCTAGTCAACATTGTATTGGAGGTTCTGGCCATTAGGCAAGAAGAGAACATAAAACCTTCTGGATTAGAAAAAGAAATCTATTTGCAGATGTCATGATCTTGTATATAGAAAATCTTAAGGAATACACACACACACACACACACACAAACCACATACAACTAACTGTTAGGATTGATAAGTGAGTTCAGTAAGATTGCAGGATACAAGATCAATATATGAAAACTAATTGTATTTCTACTATGCACTAGCAATGAATAATCAGAAATGAAATTAAGAAAGCAATTCCTTTTACAGTAGAAACAAAAAGAATAAAATAAGAATAAATTTAGCAAAAGATGTGCAAGAATTTTACACTAAAAACTACAAAACGAGTTGGAAGAAATTAAAGAAGATTGAAACAAATGGAAATATTGTCCCATGTCATGGGTTAGAAGACTTAATATTAAGATGACAGTACTCTCCAAACTGACATACAGCTTCAACACAAAAGCCTCTACCAAAATCCCAGCTTCAGTCAATCTAAACAATGGAATGTTATTCAGCCTTAAGGAAGATCCGGAAGTACTGATACATGCTACAATGTGGATGAATCTGGAAAACATCACGCTAAGTGAAAGAAGCCTGTTACCAAAGGCCTCGTGTAATATGATTCCATTTACATGAAAGGTCCAGCACAGGCAAGTCCATAGAGACAGAAAGTAGATTCCTGGTTGCCAAGGGCTGGGAAAGGAGTACATGTAAAGAGATTGTTAATGGGTACAAGTTTCTTTCAGGGATGATGAAGAAGTTCTGAAATCAGATAGTAGCGATGGTGGCACAACACGGAATATATCAAAACCCACTGAACTGTGTACTTTTTAAAGGGTGAGTTTTCTTGTATGTGAATTATATCTCAACAAAGTTGTTATATTTTAAAATGTCCCTGCTGGGAATGCCCCTTATGGGTCTGTTTCTAATTAGATGAAATCTCTGCTCATCCTTTCCATCCCCTTCAAGACATTCCTCTGCTAATAATGCGTCTCTCTGAGCTGAAGAGTCTTGACATGTTCATTCATTCCACATATTAACTGAGTGCCTACTCTGTGTCATGCTCTGGGCTACACCCTCGGGATAGAGAACTAAAGAGGACAACCACGCCTCTGCCCTCAGAGAACTTACAATCGCTCCCACTCACTTGAGACTTAATCCTGAATTCCAGTTTTTTAGGCCATCTTCTTGTAGTGTAGGGGGAGGGGGGGCAGAGAAACGATTTGCTTGTTTTTTTTTTTAGAGCCTTTGGTTCAGGTACTTGGTAGATCCAGTCCCTAGGTGCTTATCGAAATGTCACCTGGTTGGCAAAAGGTCAGTTTAAAATGTTTACCTTTCTGGTGCTTCCTACATTTTATTCAGAGACTCTTAAAGGAGAGAAAACCCCCAATGTCAGTTGGGCCCCTGGTACGTTCCAGGCACTGTATGATGCCCACAGCCTGCAAGGTGGGTCACAGCAACAGCAAAACTAAATGACCAATGTTGGCAGAACATTTCATACATACCAGGTATTACACAGGTTTTTCACAAGCATCATCTCAGTCCATCCTCCCAGTAACTTTACGGTCCCTATTTTAGAGACGCCTTTCAGACGGAGTTGCCCAGTGACACAGTTAATGAGTTGCGGAGCTAGAATTTTCACTTCTGCTTCACCTGGTCCAAAACCCATGAGCATTCCCCTCTCCTGCACTGCCTTTTGAGTTCTGCCTTCAGAATACCTCAAAGCCTTACAGAGCCAAAGGAATGAGTCTCTAATGCAGGCATGTGGGCCCTGGGGCAGATGTTTCAGATTTCTGGCTTCTGCACCTGCCAGCTATATGTCTTTGCCTCCATTCCCTCCCCTAAGAAATGGGTCAATAGCAATCCCAGTCTCAGAGGGGTGTTATTAGGATAAATGAACTGATATATGTAAACTGCTTAGAGCAACTTACCAGATGCCTGACACCATGATGAACATGTCCCGGGCCCCAGAGCCAACCTGCCTAACCTCCATGGAAACAGAGAAGAGTCACTCTTCCCATGGTGCGGATGAGAAATCCAAGAATAGGATCACAAAGCTTAAGGTGCAAACCAGGTCTGGCAAATTGATGTCACTAACCTCCCTGTCGGGCCAGAGCCCATCACATTTCTCAGGACTTGCAATAGCTTCGTTCTCAAGATAACTTCTCACCCCTCAAGTCTGATCACATGTGGCATCTTAACAATACCAGGGGATAGTGGTGAGCTGAAACCTGGGCCAGAACGAGGATGAGATATGAGAGGGATCTAAGACACAAAACTTAAGGAGTTGTTTACTGCCAGGGTCCTGTGAGGGCCAGGCTGGCACCTGAGATTGACCGCCTCCTTAAATTCTGTGCCCTAGCTGCCTCGCTCATTTCACCCTAATCCCAGCCCTGACCATATCCCTACTCAAGATGCCCCCCAGCCCTTGCCACACTGAGGACGAAGTATCGTGGTTTGCGTTTGCAGCTGTCAAAATCACAGTGTCTCTGAACTGCAAAATGGAAAGAGACTTAGGGGTAATAGGGAAGCGAGAGTCAATGTTGAGTCCAGTTTAACTCAGCGGCTGGCGATGGCCAAACTCACCATTGAGTTCAAGCTGGAAGAGAGAGGAGTTTTAAGAAAGCCAGTGGCCTTGAGTTAAAATACTACAGGATGTTAGAAAAGGCAGGGGAATTCATGGAAAGAAATGAAACCAGCATAATGAGGATTAATGACAAGCCTTCTGCTTGTGGAGAAAGAAGGCACTGAGTAAGCATTTCCCACAAGTGAGTTCTAGCTGGAAAACTGAATTCTAGAAAGGAAGTCGGGAGAAGGTGCAGCATGGAGTGGAAGCAGCTGATGTGATGGTAGCTGCTGCCCAAGGAGAGAGGAGGGCAATGTGAGAGGAAGAGTTATTTGTAGGAAGACACGTCTGTAACAACTCATCTTCCTTCAAAGCTTTGCATTAATGTATCACCTTGTAATTGTCTGGGCGTGTCTTTTCAAAAGTCTCAGAGTTCTTTGCAATTGATCAAGAATTTTGCCCCCGGGTAAAGAGCTGCAGATGGGGTTTCTTCTTTCTCCCTAATGACCACGCTGGTGGCTCAGGGGGAGATCAGGAGAGCAGGGGTTTTATATTCTTCCTGAATCAACTGGAACTCTTTGTTGCAGGTGACAGAATATGACTTGAGATAGTGTACACGGAAAGGAGATCTGATTTCAAGGTTACAGGGTGTCCCTTAGATCCCCAAGACAGTAAGCAACTCAACCTCAGGAAGGAGACATCAGCAGAAACTGCAGCTCAGTAAGGAATTCAGGAAGGCTTCTCCTCCATCTTTTTGCTGCTTCTCACTCTATAAAAGGGCTTCTTTGCTTCCCTGCCGCCCCGGTGGGAAATAGCCACCTTTAGTAGGTTACCACTTGAAGTCTCCCCCATTTCCAAGAATAGCCATAGTGGTGGAATTCTTTTTGGTCCCGTTTCCAAATTCCCAGAGAAGAGGCTATTGGGCCAGCTTAGACCAGAGGCCATCCTGATCCGATCAACCATGACCAGGAGGGTAGGTCTGAATATGGCTCCTCCCCTTGTAAGCAAGTGGATAGAAGGAGGGAGAGGGGCAGGTCCTAGAAGACAGGTTCTGGGGAGACAAGCCAAGAGATGTCCACTCTACTTCCTCCTGCTGTGACATGTGACCTCGTCCACAATTGTATGGCGGTATTGACTACAGCAATGAAAACATGAGTCCACACCCTCAGAAGTTAACTAGGGTTGAAGACATTAGGCTAAGTCAAGTGAGCCAGTCTCAGAAAATAAACACTGTATGATTCCAACTCAAGCTGTCGAATAGAGTCAGAAAGCAGGAAAGTGGTGACCAAGAATTGGGGGGAGGGGAGAGTGGGGAGTTACTGTTTAATAGTTACAGTTTCAGTTTGCGATGATGAAAGAGTTCTGGAGATGCATGGGGGTGATGGCTGCACGACAGTGTGAATGTACTTAATGCCCCTGAACTGTACACTTAAGAATGGTTAAGGGCTTCCCTGGTGGCGCAGCGATTGAGAGTCCGCCTGCCGATGCGGGGGACGCGGGTTCGTGTCCCGGTCCGGGAAGATCCCACATGCCGCGGAGCGGCTGGGCCCGTGAGCCATGGCTGCTGAGCCTGCGCGTCCGGAGCCTGTGCTCCACAACGGGAGAGGCCACAACAGTGGCAGGCCCGCGTACCGCAAAAAAAAAAAAAAAAAAAAAAAAGAATGGTTAAGATGGTAAATTTTATATATATGTATATATATTTTACTACAATAAATAAAGTAGAATAGAATAAAAGAAAAAGTTAACTAGGTACCCAGTGGAGGGACGAGCACAAAGATGACCCAGCTTGTCCTTTTGTGCATCCATGGCACCTGCTGGGTTACTTCCTTCACTTGGGCGGCACTTTTTTTCCTTACCTGAGGAACTCTTAGTCATTCTTTAAGACCCAGCTGATATAACCCATGTCTCTTAAGCCTTGCTACACTTCCCTGGGCGGACTTAATCATGTCTTTTCTAGGTTTCTATGGTGGCATATATGGCATGCAATGCTATTACTGTGTATCATGGGCCGTAATCGTTTTTATACACTTGTCTCTCCCACTGGCCTACTAACTCCAGAGCAGGGAAGAGAACCGAATGGTATTGTTGTTCAGACAGCAGACCCTAGAGCCCCCAATCCTAGCCTGCCACTCCCCCGTTGTGTGACCTCCACAAATTACCTTCTGGGCTCTCACCTGTTCACATGTAAAAATGGGGGCCGTTATCATGTTTACCTATATGGTTGTCGTGAGGGTTAAATGAGGAAGCGTTGCACAGATCGCTGATACACCGTAAGTTCTCAATAAATGTTAGCTCTCATTGTAATCACTCACTGTCAAACGCAGCTTCTGGGACATGTGGCAACTCAGTGTTTGTTGAATGGATGAACAAAATAAGGGAAAAAATTGTGTATAGGTACATACAAATTGTCAGTCATGACAAAGCAAAGACTAACTAGGAAAAGATATATTGGCTGCCTGTTAGACTTGACAGTGGCCTCAGCTTTGCAAAGGAGACTTTGAATATATTGTTTTCGGAGGCAGTTCAGGAACTATTAGACCAAGCCCTGGTAAGGACACTGGAGAAAGTTACCTAGTTAACTAGCATAAATGAGATGCCCAGAATGGTGCTTTCCGAACATAGATTTTCATTCCACTTAGCTTCTATATCCTCTGGCTGCAGAGAACAGACTGGCACTTAAATATGTACATCGTATTAGATTTCCCTAGGGAGAGAGATCGATAGAGTCTCTATTTATTTGCAGAGCGAGGGTTTAGCTGCACACAGGATCCTCATCTTCGGCCCTGATCCCTTGCTTTCTACACCATGCTGCTGCTTGAGATCCCTCCTTGAGCCCCTTTTATTTTCATTGTGAACCACTGACTTTTGAGCCCATAACGATGATGAACAAAACGCTCATTTCAGTAGAATGGGGGCTTTGTTCCCTATCACTAACGTCCATCTTGGTGAAAAGACTTACAACAGCTGCTCCAAGAAGTAAAATCTGATAGAAACAGAGTCTGCATAGATATAAACATAAACATTAGTTTCTATGGAAACAAAAGTTGCAGAGCGATGGCTGCAAGACCCAAAAGCCTGGATTCCAGGAATCAAATGCGAAATATGTAGGGAGTGCGTCCACCAGGGAACACACCAAATTCTTTTTGAGAGTACAACAGAACCCATATAAGATTTTGGCTAAAATGGACACCACCTAGCAAATCGATATGAGGGAGGGCGGTGTCTTTTCAATCCCAAATTGAAACCATATTTCTTTTCCTAATTGAAAGCCTCAGGGCAATGAATCCTGCGTTGATGGAATTCAGTCAACAATTATACCCATGGGCCCTTTACTCTGGTGTCCCATAAAAGCTCTGAAGGCCTAACGAAGGTTTGAAGTCCCATGCTCAGAACAAAAGCTTCCCGAGACGCCCCTCAAATGGACCCGATTCCTGTGGCCCCAGTACCATGCATCCCACGGTGCTGCCTGCCTCCGCATCCTCCCCCATTGTTGCAGGAACCCCTAAAGCATCATTATTCCTGAAAGTGAAGGACTTTGTTTTAAATGACATTGGGAATATTACTCCAGGAGAGCCCAAGGGTGTTTGTGCAAAGCCATCAGGTTGTACCAGGAGAGACAAAGTCGTGGTTCCTTGTTGGACGGGCTGAATTTCTGGTGCCCCTGAGACAACCAGTGACAGCCAGCCCATCTGTTCCAGATACTATTTCTGAGTAACAAGTTATCCTAAACCTTATTGGCTTAAAAGGATCTTTTTAATTAGGCTCTCAGGTTCTAGAGCTCAGGAATCCAGGCAAGGCATAATAGGAACAACTTGTCTCCGCTTCGTGATGTCCCAGGTGGGAAGATGCAACATATGGAAGTACCACATGTCTGGTGACTAATGCCAGCTGTCTACGACCGGGACCTCCACAGGGGCTGTCAGCTGAAGCATCTACCTGTGATCTCTCCAAGTGGCTTGAGCTTCCTCACAGCATGGTGGCTACACAGCAGGGTAGGCAAGTTTACGTGACAATCAGGAATCCAAAAACAAGTGCAAGCAAGGCCTTTTGTGAAGCAGCCTCGGAAGTCACGTAGCATCAGCGTCACTTCCATACCATTGGTGACAAGTAAGTTACCAAACTTACTTGTTCCCGGATTCAAGGAGCGGAGACATATTTCTCACCTCTCAGTGAGAGGGTGAGAATTTCTGGGCATGTTTTAAAATCGCCACACCAAAGTTAAAACTATAATAATAAACTATGGATGTCCTTTAAGATCTTAATAAAACGATTTCAAACTTCAGAAGAAAATTTCCTAAAAGATGGATAACAGCTTCTGATTACAGCATAACAAAAACCTAGTGAATGGCCTGGTTTCAATGGAAGTTCTCTCCACTAGCCAACAAATCCATATGATGTCACTGGTTATCATGAGAAGAGGGTTTAAAGGACCCAAGTGTCCAGGTATGCATCATCTAACGTTTATGTGACGCACTTGAAGCCCAGTATAAAAGTAATTATGTTTGCTCTTTGGACCTCTGCTATTCTCCCTTCACAGTTTGAGAAAATCTCGGCCATAAGAGTTACCATGGCAACGGCAACATCTGTAGCAGATCCAGCCTGGAGGATATTTAAGGAGAAGCACCTGATCAGACAGGAATGGGTACCAACCTGGGTGCAAGCCGGAGACTAGAAAGGATCTTTCTGGGATCAACCCCTGCCTGTCCTGTCCTCTAAGAAAGCAGACAACACAGAGATGTACAAACAGAGCTAGGAGCTTACTGGAACCAGTGGAAATGGTGCAAGGATCACAGACAATAGGTTGACAGGGCAGTGAGAAAGGAGAGGTATATAGTGTCAGCAGGAGATTCCACTGTACGTGGAGGGTTTTAACAGCCTCTGAAGCACAATGTACCACCAAGGTATCTGAGAGAGCACTTTGTGATGGGCAAATTCAACATCTGTTAATTAAGGGCCAACTGTGTGCCAGGCCCCATACTGGTGGCTTACACATATCTTTGCATTTAATTTTTCACTCTATTCCTACAAATGATGTCTGGATATCCCTGTAATATAAATGAGGAAATTGAGGCTAAAAGAGGAAGTGACTTAGCCACAGTCAAAGCTGAGATTCAACCCGAGATCTTTCTACCGCCCACGCTGACAGTCTTTCCACCAACCAATGTGGCTTGTCCATTGTGGAGGCGGATATGATCTGTTTCACCAAATGGATGAAACTGCTGTGGCCTTTACATGTTCTAGACTTCCTTAGAAAGGACTCCGTCTGAGATGATATTAAACAGAAAGGCAAAGAGCCTTGTAGGCCTTGGAAAAGACTGGATTTTATTCTAAGAGCAAAAGGATAAACATTCATTCACAAATTATTCCCTGAGCTTCTGCCATGCACCAGGCCTGTGTCAGACTCTGGAATGAGACTGACAAAGCCCTGTTCCTCTTCCGCTAGAAGACGCAGGCCAGAAGCAAGCAAGCGGATGAAAAATAAACATAGACTCACCTTATGAAGAAAGTAAAACAGCATGAGGGACTTCCCTGGTGGCACAGTGGTTAAGAATCCGCCTGCCAATGCAGGGAACACAGGTTCGAGCCCTGGTCTGGGAAGATCCCACATGCTGTGGAGCAACTAAGCCCATGGGCCACAACTACTGAGCCCATGTGCCATAACTGCTGAAGTCTGTCCACTCCAGGGCCCACGTGCTGCAACTACTGAGCCCGTGAGCCACAACTACTGAAGCCCCTACACCTAGAGCCCGTGCTCCGCAACAGAGAGAAGCGACCGCAATGAGAAGCCCGTGCACCACAATGAAAAATAGCCCCCACTCGCCGCAACTAAAGAAAGCCCACGCCCAGCAACGAAGACCCAACACAGCCGATAAGTAAATAAACAAATAAATTTATTTTAAAAAAAACAAAAAAACCAACATGAGGTGATAAAGAGCTCTAAGGGATGGGGAAAGGGGTCCTTTTTGGGTAGAGTGATCAAGAAAGGCTTTTCTAAGGAGGGCTATTTGAGCTGAGACCTGAAAATGAAAAGGAGAAAGCCACACGAAGAACCCAAGGTAGAACGTTCCAGGCAGAGGGAGACATTAGTACAAAGGCCCAGAGGCTGGAAAGGCTTGAAATCTTGGAGGCTCATGATGCTCGGGTGAGTGAGAGGAAGAGGAGTGTGAGATGAAGTTGGAGAAGAAGGCAGGTGCCAGGCCATAGGCGGTCAGGTAGGTAAGGCTGCCAAGTAAAATGCAGGACGTCCAGTTACACTGAATGTTGGATAAACAGCAAATAATTTTTTGGTATAAGTACGTCCCAAATGTTGCAAGGGACATACTTACACTTTTTTAAAGAAGTGTTCGTTGGTTATCTGAAGTTCAAATGTATCTGGGCCTCTGTATTTTTATTTGCTACATCAGGCAACCCTACATAGTGAGCCCTCAGGAATCAATTCTAAGAACAATAGGAAGTCATTGATGGGCTTTAAGCAAGGAGTGACATGAACTGATTCACATTTTTAAAAGATTATTCTGGCCGCTGTGTGGAAAATGGACTGTGGTAGAGTGGGAGAGAGTTATTGTGGACGTTCAGGAGAAAGATGGATGGTGGCTTGGGTGAGAGGAACCGTAGGGTTGAAGCAAAGTAGACTAATTCAGGAGATGCTTTGGAGGTTGAGCCAGCAGAGCTTGTAATGGATGGCGAAGGGTGGAGGGAGGGACACTGGAGAATCAAGCATGACTGTCTGCTGCTGGAGCAGACCATCATCTGCTTTTTATGCCTAGGGAAGCTTCTCAAATGCACACGTTGACTTAAGTCGCCCAAGAGGTCTCTTTGGTGGTCGAGACACATGGTGATTTTGGTGATCCTCCTTAATTCTATAGCCTTGGCCAACACTCTACACTCTACAACACTCTACAAGTTGACCATTTACAGTTTTAATCAAGCATCACGTGCTTTAGAGTTCTTTGGGGAAATCCCAGTTTCCAAGCTCCATGTGCTATTCATTCCCATTTACCCTGGAAGAAGCCAGAAATAGCAGACATCTGGGGCTCTGGAGTTTTCCATGTGTCAAGCCAGTTTTGAAAGATGAGATTACTTTAAAACCGGAGCTACAATGACCTTTACCAGGAGAGACACAGCAGTTCATTAAGTTCTTGTGGGCTTAACTCAAAGAGACACGTACTGGAGCCAAGAAGAACTGATTAGCTGAACACAGCCTTCCATTGCCAGCACCAGTCCCTTCAGGAAGTAGCAACTAGTAAAAGAGAGTTTGAGGAAAGAATTCAGGGAACGAATTCTAAATATGGCAGAACCGAACAAAGAAGCACTGTGTTCCTCTGGTCTGTGTGTTGCTTTCAAGACACTATCCCTACTGTATGCGTTCACAAAAGCAGAAGAAATAATCCTAACACATTTATCATTCGCCGGGCGGAATTATTTTGGCAAGAAATCTATGCTCCAGAATACATTATACTCACTGACAACATATTCTGAAAAATGTAGATTTTTAAAGCTGGTAGGTGCTTATGCAACCATGTCGGGCTAAGGGACTGAGCAATTATGTCACTGTTATGTGTGTCAAATATTTTGAATAAATATTAAATGATCCACAAAGTCAGGTCTTGTTAATGCAGAGAGTGGAAACCAGCGGCTTCTACGATCACATATTAAAAGCCAGACTGGGGAGGCTGATTTCACTCTGGGCTCCTGAAGAAAGATTCACAATGTTCTGGGTGGAAGACTGCATTCAGCATAAATAAATACATTAGTTTAAACACTAGAATTCTGAAGACTGAAACAAAGCCGTTTATCCTCTCTGCATAACTCAGGAAGCTGGGGGAGGCCACAGAAGAATTTTTCAGGGGGCAGCGAGGGAGGTCAAGATAGACTTTTCCTCCCAGAGAAAACACGGAAGGCACTCTGCTTTTCTCCCTACTGGTGCAAATGCACGTTAACATCAAGTTTTCATCCCAGGTGCTACCAGATTCATGGAGTGTCTTTCCCCCTAGGAATTCGCACAGACATAGCGCTCAGGATGACTTGCTGTGTGTTCGGGGGCATGGGGAGTAAGTTTACCCAGGACATCTCCTATGGGTGCATGTTGACTTGGAGGGAGTTTATGTCTAATAGATGGTTTAAGGCAGTGTTTCTCAAACTCAGCACTGTTGACATTGGGGGCCAGATAATTCTTTGCTGTGGGGACTGTCCTGTGCATTGCAAGATGTTAAGCAGCATCTCTGGCCTCTACCACAGGAGGCCAGTAGCACTGTCTACTCAGCGTAACAACCAAAAATGTCTTCAGACATCGCTAAATGTCACCTGGGTGGCGCTGAGAACTCCCCTTTGAAAACCACTGAATTCGCTGCATAGGAATATTCAGGACATTGGACTGTCAGCATGCTGTGAATCCTTGGCTCAAGAAAGGCTTCCTGAGCACCCATCAGCCCCAATCCCCTAATTTCACAGGCAAGAAAACAGCCTGAGAGAAGGGCAGGCTCCTACCCAAGGTCACACAGCAAGCCGGGGCCTGCTGGCCGTTCTTCCAGCTCTTAGTGACACATTCTCTGCCCAGATTCCACCTGTCTGAGTTTATGAGAGAAATTAAGACAGAGATAAAGTCACACGGAAGATTGTCTTATTCCTATTCATGACAGTATTTGCAAAGAGGTACACGTTTATTCAGATCTGACAATTGAGACCGTACTCTCCAATGACACCTTACGTAGGTAATCAGGCAGACTCTTCTTTTCCTGCTGAGAGAAGCAGCATACCTCCCTTTCTTGGGACTGAAAAGCAGGCGGGTTTGGAGTGCAGTCCTCCCCAGGTTGTCTTCCTAATCAGCCCCGGGAACAAAAAAGTGAAGAAAATATCACATGTGATTGAGTTTACTTAGAAAAGATCTCTTTACAGTTCGATTCCCCTGTCTCGTTATCCACAGCGACGCGAAAGCCAGCCTCCTTGGGCAGCTCTCCAGGCTCCCTCCTTTGCCCCTTTCCCTTGGAAACAAGTCCAATTTCTTCTGCCTTTAGGAAAAGGAGTACTGGTGTGAACTGGCTTCTCCTTTGGGCATTGTATATATCTTATTGTCTTATGCCTCTGTGCTAGCAGCTGCCCGCCCCACCTCCAATCCTTGTCTGGGAGATTTCTCTGAATCCCACAGTCAAAAGCAGCAGCAGGGAGAAATTGTTCAAGTCACCCATAAATCCCCATTCTTTTGCGGATATGCTTCTGTTTCAACCTGGGCCCAGACTCACTGAGCGGCTGGGAATAGTAGCCATTTTCATAATCCCCAATTGTTTTCAACAAGTGAGTTGCCAAGCTGAAGAATGGGCAGCCTCTAGGTCCAGTTTTTCCCTCTTTCTAATGGGCTGCAGAGGGCAAAAGAGAATCAGATTCGTGAAATAAGGGATGACAAACCTATTTATAGATCCCTGGTTACCAAAAGAGAAAACTTCATTCTCAATGCCGGACATTTTATATAAACTAGATATTGAAAACATATAATAGTAAGCATTTTAAAATAGGGACCTTATTTCAACTTTACATCCTAAAATGACACTGTTATGCAAGGTAATTACATAATAAATTTGTCAGGGAATATAAATCAATAAAAATGGTGGTAATGGTTTGTCATTTAATAGCCAAATTGTAAATGAGTTTTTCAGCATTAATGTAGCAGGTTGCTACAATTAGGAAACCATTCTTAGGGGTGTCTTTAATTCCTTAAAAAATTGTTTTTGAGATTCAGTCTCGTTAATTTCCTCATTTGAAGATGCTGCATATTTAACCAGTTGAAGTCAGAGGACACTGGGATTTTTTGAGGAATCACAACCATCTGAGCAAAGGAAAAAAAAGCAAAAACATAGCAAGGATCTGTGCCCATATTAATAATTTCACCTAGGGAGTCAGGGTAGCACAGGGGCAACCACTTACTAGTTACATGGTCTTAACAAGTGGTTTCATCTTCCTGTGCCTCCTTCCTGAATCTCATTCATAAAATGGGACTACCAAACCAACCTGTCTGATAGGGTTGATGTCTGATTAGGGCCGTTGTTTCATGTTGATGGCTTATATCAGGCGGCATACAGAAAGACTTAGCCCATCCTTGGCTCACAATGTGAGGTAAAGGTAATTATCGCTTTTGCTGTCGTCATCATTCATGTGTATACTGCGCCATTCTGATCTTCTTACCTTCTTTTTATTCTTTTTATTCCCCACTATGCTCCATTTCCAAGCTGATATCCCCAAGTGTGCAGTCTTCTAGAATGAACACAAATTAGGAAGGCAGATTTTTCACCAAACCCCCGTGACGCTAGGCCATAATTCCCATTCTTGCCAGTGAAATCAGGAAGAAAAGCTATTATTTAATGAAAGACCTTTCACTGTGAATTCTCTCCCGCATGATCTTGCTTCCTTTGAAAACGCTCTGTGAGATCCGTATTATCTGACTTTGAGACGAGAGGTCCAGTGAGTTTAAGCGATTTGTCCAGTGTTCCTCAGCTACAAGGTGGCAGAACCAGGATTCTAACCCAGTCCTTTCCACTGGACCACACTCTCTCACTATAGGAAGTACCCACGGAGTGTCTGATAGATGCCGGGCAGTGTGAGTGCCATAGGAGAGGAGGGGGCAGACCTAAACTTGTCTGAATCAGACGCGGAACTGGCTCTCATTCCCACTGCATGTAGCAACAAAACATGCCCGTAAATAAAGCCCTGGGGAAATTCAGAAGCAGATTCCTCCGTATAGGATCTGGCTTCTACCTCTTCTCTGTGCTTTTGTTCTTCTGCTTCCACCACTCACCGTGCTCCAGTCAGTTGACCCTATTTCTGGTCCCCAACCACAGGGCATCTATTCCTGCCTCAGGGCTTTTGCCTGGAGCCCTCATCTCCATGGGGTCTTCTCGGCTGTTCGTTCTTAAGTCTTAGCCGTTACCTCCTCTTGATGTCTTTGCTGACTGTCCCAAGGGCCCCTCGCTTCCATCTCCAGTCACTCTCTTACACGTCACCCTGCTTTACTTTCTTCCAGGCGGTTGTCACACATATATGAAGTGTTTCTGCTCACGAACTGGCTCCCTTGTTTGTTTTGTTTCTCTTCCAACTAGAACGTAAGCTCCGAGAGCAGGAGTCGTGTCTGCCTTCATCTGCCTGTCTTCAGCCCTGTATCCCTAAGGCCCAAACAGCACCTGAGCACACAGTACACCCTCAACATTCACTGAATAAAGGGCTTAGGAGAGAGTGACGGATGTTAAAGCAATTTAGTTGTGTTGAGGTATATTGTCTTGTACGTTTGCGGCTCTGACTGTTCCCAGTCAGCAGCTCCCTGAGGACAGGTGCTGTGCCATCTCACCTTCATATTTTCAAGGAAGAGAAACGAATCCGTCCTTATCTCTTAGTTCCTTAACTTCTCCCAGCCACAGCTCTATTTTCTTAACTGGGACCAGGCTTCCTCTTCTTTCCATCCCCTTGAATTTCTGCACATGACTTTCTTGATGAGAAAAAGCAGTCAGCGAAATTTTTTTTGGAATCATCTGTGTTCTCTGAGAAATAAGGAATCTAATTGCGGTGGTCATCTGTTGTTCTGCCTGCCAAGAATTCATTCACTATTTCTCTGGTAACAGAATTTTGGTTTCACTTGAGAGAACCATCCTTGCTTACTAGCAGGTCATAGTGGTTTCAGTGGACCCACCCCACCACTTGGATCCAGAGAGAGGCACATGACCCAGGCCTGACCAATCAGTGTTTTCCCTTCCCTAGCCACAGTGATTGGCTCAGAGATGATCATGTGATCCGAGTCAGGCCAATGAGAATCAATCCTGTGATTTTATACAAGCTGTTAGGAAGCAGAGCTCTCTTTTCCTTCGGGAGTCGCCTGGCTGGTGGATGGTACTCATGTTGCTACTGTAGGTAGTGTTCATCGTGCCACCACGAGAGAGAGCATCTGTGAGAGTGAAGCCAACACAGAAGAAAGCAGGCAGAAAGACAGTGAGAGAGAGGAGACAAAGACATCGTTGAAGCCCCTAGATCCAGCTATACCTGAAGCTAAGGCTATCCCAGCTTTTCAACTAATGAGCCAATAAAAAGCCCTTGTGATTATGTGCTCCGTTCATGTCACTTGCAACCAAAAGGCTAATTCAGGAACCAAAAGTGAACTGCCTTTGCGCAATTTGTGGTTCACAGTATGAGCTCAAGCTCTCCCAGTTCTGCATATAGAACATGTTGGGCTCCAATCATGAGAAATCCCTTAAAGCAAAAGTTGAAAATATTCGGGTGGAAAAGAACATTTGTTTATCTTCCAGCTCATACACGGTGGATGTGCAGTTGTAATCTCCTTTTAAAGGGCAGTTCTTTAGAACTGGATGCTGCTTAAGGACCAGGCCCAGAGAGCTGCCAAGGGAACCATCATCCAGTGACTAGTCTTCAACAGCAGCAGAGTGGCTGGATGGCTTCACACTTTTTCATTGCCTAAAACAATGCAGAGAATGTAGATTGCTTTAACCATAAGCGTGTGCTCAGCCCCTGGGGACCACGTGAGGGAAAAAGAGAGAAGGAAACGAAGCTAATCTTGCCAAACACCTACTGTGTGCTCCAGAGCTAGTGATGGGTGTTTTAGATTCTTTAACTCACTCTATTTGGGATCAGAGTCCTTGATTCAGGTCCAAGATCTGCCACTGATTGGCTGTAAGACCTTGAACAAGCCACTTAGCCGCTCTGGCCTTAGCTTATTCATCTCCCGATGGTGTAGTAAATATCTGTCATTATCAGAGAGCTGGAGTCTGTTGGAAGACATTTTTAAAGGGAAAGTGAGAAAGCATTAGCAATGCAAGCCTGTTAGTGTTCCAAGCAATGGATTTGCCAAGGAAGAGATGACCTGCTCTCATCTCTTGATCTACCATATTTGGGCTGATCAGTGCAGTCCTTCCATTGCTGTTGTATGATGTTGCTGGTGAGAACTCCAGCCCTGAAGTCGCACAGACCAGGCCTCGAGTCCCGCTTCCCGTGCGTGCCTACTACCTGTCCTTGGGCCAACGTCTGTGTCCTTATCAGTAAAATGGGGTTATCAGGCGGCTCCACAGATATATTCTATTTTGAGAGTTATTCACACTTCTAGGTAAATACTAGGTGTTCAATAAATGCTAGTAATTCATGTTTTGAAAGCCAACACAGGTGCTTTTATGCTGTAACTACGCTGGAACATGCTGTAACTAAAACTGCCGGAAAGAGGTATGGAAGTAAAACACCATCTGTGCTGATCACCTTCCGTGGTCCTCTTGGTCTTGGGACCCTATACACACTTGGCAGGTATCTTGTCCCTCTGAGCAGTGTTTTCTTAGCCACAAAATGGAGAAGAGGGGATAAGGGAGGTGGAGATTAGAAATAATCTGAGCCTCTGAGTCCCATTCAGCTCTGACTGGCTGTGGTTCTAAATAACTGGAAATTCATTTTATGTTTAAATAATAAATAACAAAAAGTTTCTAGAGTCAAAGAAAGGGCCCCTGGCAACACAGCTCAAGATGAACTCCATGGAGGAGAGGAGGGGCCGTGCGTAGGATGGGGGCATGGTTTAGAAGTTTGGAAAAAAAGGAGGCTTCTGCTTTGCCTTACATGGCCTCAAAGTCCAGTTCTTTCGGGGGTGGGGGAATGCGGGAAGCATGACACAGTCGCAGAAAAAAGGAGGCAAAAGGCAGGTGTTGAGAAAAGCAGCGGAGAGCAGCAGAAACAGCAGGGACTTGAGCGCCGAGTGACAGATACCCCGCGGGGGTCTGTCATCAGTTGAGGCTCTGCCCCTCTCCCAGGTATTCCCAGCCCCATAGCGTTCAGTGCCCTTGGGAAAAGCTGACCTGGGACACAGCCAAGTCTATTTTTTTTTTTTTTTTTTTTTTTTGCGGTACGCGGGCCTCTCACTGTTGTGGCCTCTCCCGTTGCGGAGCACAGGCTCCGGACGCGCAGGCTCAGCGGCCATGGCTCACGGGCCCAGCCGCTCCGCGGCACGTGGGATCTTCCCGGACCGGGGCACGAACCCGTGTCCCCTGCCTCGGCAGGCGGACTCTCAACCACAGTGCCACCAGGGAAGCCCCCAAGTCTATTTTTGACCTTTGAATTTCAAGAGCATAGGCCGGGGCACAAGACAAAAGATATGGAAACCTCAGTGGTGAACATCCTACCATCCAGAGGAGGAAAGAGTAAGAGGGGAAGCAGAGGAAATGTGGGTGCCAGTGGGCCCTAATCCGGGGAAACACTCTGGGAGCCTCAGAGAGTTGGGGGCAAACGAGCCCACAGATGGACCTCAGAAGACCAGGAAGACCCTGGAGTCCCCTGCATCTGGCATGACTCAGCAGCACGAGAAATGTCTGAGCGAGGAGTGGATGGGCCTGGGACAGTCTCAGAGGAGTCCCTGTGCCAAGCATGAAGCTGGAGCCATAGCGTGTTCCCAGGGACACGCAGAGCCACAGGATGGCACGGATGCTTTCCGTGGGCCCAGGTATCCAGCACAGGTTTCTCCCCTGTCATACCACAGGTGGTAACAGAAAGATGCTGTGCAAATGGGGTGAGGGAGGACATAGTGACGTGAACAGCCTGATGACAAGAAGACAAGACGGAGACAGAGAACTTCAGATGGTGCTTCCAGTGGAGCCCGTGGATGTCACAAGTTCTAGTGGTGTCCAGGCCTGGCGTTTGTTCGTTCTACAGACAGCAGTATGATGGACTTGGTACGGCCAGGCTGGAAACACGGGGATGTAGATGACCATGGCATGATCCGCGTGGTTTCTTCCCACCACTGGCCACAGCCTGATAGAAGAGACAGACATATCAAGACCGAGAGGCATGGAAAACCATGACAGCAGGAAGCAGCAGGAGAGGGAGGGAAGGACAGTGAGAATGAGAGAGAAACAGGCACCAAATCTGCAGGAGCCTGGGGACGGTTCTGTGCAGGATACCAGGCACCCAGGAACTAGGGGAGCAGATGCAGGCGCACACCGATTCGACGTACTTCACTATAAAAAGCAGCAGCTTCTAGGACAACCACCTATGCGCAAGAAGCCAAGCAGAGTTCCTCTTCCCAAGCAAGAGCATAACTGTGGTGCAGGGGAGGAGTCTCGGAAGAGTCCGGGCAAGAGCTAAGCACAGTCTGGCTGAGGTTCGCCTCCCTCCAGACGCAGCCACCTCCCAGAATTTCCCTGGTTTCTGTATGAAATTGAACTGAACCATTAACAGCACGTGATCACCCTCCAAAACTTCCTACAGACCTCGATTCTTTTGCACAAAACCAAAGGTGGTTTTGTTTCAACACCTGCCTAACCGGTCTCAACTCAACATGAACAGTGCTCTGAAAGGAAGAGTGGGACCAAACCGGAGGCGCAGAATGACGCCAGCACGAGGCACACTGTTCGTTCACTCAAGCCCATACCCTCAGACATCACTGTGCTCTCTCGGGAAGAAGGGCCACGTGAGAGGCTGGAGCTGAGACACGTGTGCAGTGGCTGCTCCAGGGGGAGGGGGAGGGAAAAAGAAAATCACCTCCCATGGGCTCCCCCCACTCCTGCTAACAGCCCACAGGCAAAGCCCACATGAGCTAATGTGTGTCCTGCCACAAGGTCATGTGAGCTAATCAATGCCGGAGGCGGAGTAGCCTACGTCTCAAACAGCATTAGGAGAAATGGAAATAAAGACCAGGCTCCAGGGGCAGGGTTCTGAGGATGCCCCCCAAACGCTGGTCAGAGTGGACTCTGACATTTACAGAGGCGCCCGCGTCTGCTCTAGCCAAATCCCTTTTTACTTGGCGTGGCCAATGTGATATTTAAACGGAAATGTCACCCTCGTGACAAACCCTTCCGAATCCTGCTGTCCTCGGGTTGGCTCCTTCATGGTCTCTATCCAAAGTGAAAACTGTTGATACAAACAGAAAAAAAAGTAAAGTTGGGTTTGATGAACTCGGGGAGAAGTCAGGCCAAGCCATTTAGTGAAATGTGAGCTTCGTCATGCTGAGAAATTAAAATCGTGTTTTAAAACTTCCGCCTAAAAACACTGCGCCGTCTTTAGTGGAGACTCCTGCCTGCAGTAATGAACCGTGGTCCATGCCATGGAACAACTCAGAGGAGACACCAGCCAAACACCTGGCTTTGAACTGAGAACTGAGAACCCAGAACTACCTACTCTCAGAAGGAGACCAGCCCAGACTCTGAGTTGGCTTCATCCTGTTTTCGAATCATTGCTTTTCTTTAAAAGTCAGGGCAAGGAAGGAAGCACGGTTACTGAGTATTTGGTTTACATCACCCTCCACTTACAGGTTAAGTTACTACGTTGTGGTTCAGGTTATCAGAATTGATTTTTATTTTTTTTGGCAAATATACACTAAAAACCACATTTTTTAAAGTGGATGAAAGTGCACCATAAAAAGAAATTCATATTTGTAGACATCAGCACATTTCAGTGAGTGTTGCAGCTAAATTTGAAAGAATGTGCGCTTTTGAGATTTCTAACATAGATGTAAATTTGTGTTGAGGAACGTACACTGAGCTCCGTTATTTCAAATCTCTCATGCAGGCCTTTTCCACCAAAAGCGGCATAGACACGTGAAAAAAAATAAAAACTAATTCATACCCCGACTTGCACAGAAGTCCCCTTCCCTTTGCCAATGAGTTTTTTTGCCCTCACGCCAGCTTCATTCATTAAGCAAGAAACAATTTTCACGGCCTCCACCATCTGTGCTTTGGTCTCCCCAGTGAGATGGCTGTAACAGACCTAACTTAAAGAAAAATAAGGTCTGCATCCCATCTTTAGATGAAGAAACCATCCAAGACCTACTTATGTCTGAAATGCCTTATTGGTTACAAACGTTGCTCTTTTTTTTTTTTTTTTAAAGATTTATTTATTTATTTTTGGCTGCGTTGGGTCTTAGTTGCGGTGCGCAGACTTCTCTCCAGTTGTGGCGTGCGGGTTTTCTCTTCTCTAGTTGTGGCGCGCAGGCTCCAGGGTGCATGGGCCCTGTAGTTGGCGGCACACAGGCTCTCTAGTTGAGGCACGCGGGCTCAGTAGTTGTGGCTCACGGGCTTAGTTGCCCTGCGGTATGTGGGATCTTAGTTCCCTGACCAGGGATCGAACCCACGTCTCCTGCATTGGAAGGTGGATTCTTTACCACTGGACCACCAAGGAAGTCCCAAGTTTGCTCTTTAGCATAAAAGCTGGGCTCAGCTCAGAGATTTAAGCAGATACAGCTTCTTGCTGCTGCTACCTTAGCTCTCTTGTAACTTGACAACAATGGTAACAATTAAAGGTATCAAGGAGCAGACCCTTCAGAAGACTTGCCTGCAAATCTAAACCTCTGACATGTGTCGCCTTGGATTATGCAGTAATCCTTAGTGTTGTGTTTTGTTTGTTTGTTTGTTTGCGGTACGCGGGCCTCTCACTGCTGTGGCCTCTCCCCTTGCGGAGCACAGGCTCCGGACACGCAGGCTCAGTGGCCATGGTTCACGGGCCCAGCCGCTCCGCAGCATGTGGGATCTTCCCGGACCGGGGCACGAACCCGTGTCCCCTGCATCGGCAGGCGGACTCTCAACCACTGCGCCACCAGGGAAGCCCCTCAGTGTTGTTTTAAAGCCTTGTTTTAATAAATGTCCAGGAAGAGAAGAACTGCAAATATGTATTGATGTAGATGGCCCATCCTTTCACAGGAGCCATGGAACACGGATGGTAGCTACCACAAAGCAATAGAGAGTGCATCCACGATTACCTGGACACTTAGTATGCACTGGAAAACTCACAGGGAAAATATAGATTTTTGTTTTTCAACTGTCAAAGGAATAAATGAATCACAGGCTACAGACTCAGATGTGGAAGAAGTATCAAATCCCTTTATTTTCTTCCAAGCGGCTGAATTTCAACTATGGCTATTCCATGCTACAGTTCTCAGAGCTCCCCCATCCCTACCCAAACAGGTCTTTTCCTAGCACCAAGTGTTGGGAGAGTGCCCCATCCCCCAGTCCTTGCCCTGACTCCCCAGCATCTACTAGCTGTGAGTCACCAGACCACACTGGTTGCCATGGAGACACACATCCTCCCAGTCTCCCCATCTCTTCAGGCCCGGGGCTGCTGCTCCCCCTCCACACATGGAGGTTGGGGGATCGTGGTGAGGTTAAGAAGGACCTCACCCTGCCCCTTGGTGTGCTCGTCACCCCCCTGTGTCTGGGCCCTGCCAGGGAGCAGGGCGCTGGTTCCCCTGATTCTCAGAATGCCCTTCTGCTTCTGGTCCAAGGAAATAGTTTTATTCAAAGACTGTTTTGAATAGTCTTTTCAAAGGCTCTCTCACTTCGCTTCTCTCTCAGAGGTACCCCTCTCCCCAAAACTCTCCACCTCTGTGATTTTAAGCTTTGGCAAAACAAAGCTAAAAAGAGAAATGTCTGGCAGGCGCCTGGCAACCCTCCACCCTGCCCTGAGCTCCCAGTTAGGAGCTTGTGCCCTGTTTGAGAAATGAAAAGAGGAAAATAGAGAGGCAATGTCCAAATACATATTTACATATACAAAAAGACACGTATACACAAATACACATATACATATATAAATACATACATACACATAGGCGTAGATAGAGAGATAGATACAGATACGGATCAGACCCACATTTTTAAATGTTACAAAGTTCTATATCACTGCAGGAAGGGAGAAACTCACTGTGTCCTTTTCCAGCGCCATAACCAGCAGCGTTCACATGCGTTCGGGCACTTTCTTAGCTGAGTCTCATAGCTCCATTGCTTAGCTAAATATTTCACGGCACATGACATCTGCCTTCCCGACCCCTTGCTTTCTCTTCAGTGCAAGGAGAAGGATGGGCTGGTAGATCTTAGGACACAGAAATCTAATGGCCATGAGCATCATGTGTGGTCCTGAGGCTGCGCAGAATGTGCTGGCAGCCCCAGGAAGTGTCAGAGACCATGATGTTGAAGCAGGAACCCAAGGGGTCGTGACAGTGCCACATGAGATGGAATAAAAATGCCACATATGTCAGACAAATTGAACAGCTAAGGGAAAGCAGTGCTTGATTTTGCAAGTGTTTATCCAAATGGCTTATTAGATGTTAGATGTTACTTCTGTGTGTCAGCGTGTTACCCAGAAAGCATGGGGGCAGGATGAGAGGCCCCGGCTTAGAGCCAGTGACCAGCATTCTAGACCTGGCTTTTCCACAAAGGAGTCTATGGGCCCTTGAGGTAGCACATTCCCTGATCTGACCCTAAATTGGCTTGTCTCTAAAAACAAAGGATTGGAGCAGTTGATCACCAGGCTCTTTTCGGCTTTGAAAGTCTTCGGTGCTAGTTTTTTCAAGTAGACAATATTTTTTAAAGCCTTCTTATGGTGATCAGGGCAACTGCTCATTATATAACTGCAGACCTGGATGGATTTTAACCTCCAGGCATGTCAGTCTGCCAGGACTGTACCTTCACTGTTCAACTCTATAAAACCCAGCAAACTTTATATGTATTTAAAGTTAGATAGCAGCCCAAGAGTGAGCAGGCAAAAAAAAATGTGAGCAGCATCTAAGGGTTTTTTTCATGTTGATTCTCACAGGCATGATAAATAGTTCTTGTGCCTGATTTTGTGATGAGAACAGGTTCTTTAAAACTCTAGCAGAGGGAGCTCGTACAGAAAATGGAAATTTTTACCATAAAGAAAGTGCTCAAATATTCATAGATTTCTTTGGAGATCTAACAGGGTATGGAAAGCGCCAGCCATTTTCAACTTGGCCAAGTACACTTATTTCCAATGCTCTCCTACAGACCCAGGCTGGACAGACGCTGAGTAAAATAACATGGGCTTTGGATAGCGGGTCACCCAGCAGGGGCACCCAGAGCCACCTCAGGGTCAGAGCAGAAGACATGTGGACGTGTGTCTGGATTGTCCCACACATATGTGTACTGATGTGTGTTTGAATAGGCGTGTGCATGTGTGCATAGGAATATATCAAATCACATGGAGGAAGCTGTAATAGCCAGTTTTGAAAGCGGTGTTCTCATGTACTGCTTGGAAGTGAGTTTCTTTTTTATCATTTTGAAACAGCAGTTGGACAAACTTTTTCTGTAAAGGGCCAGGTAGTAAATATTTTAGGCTTGTGAGCCATGACATGTCTGTTGCAACTACTCAACTGACAATTGCAGGGTGAAAACAGCCATAGACACTATACAAAGAAGCATGTTTCTGTTCTAATAAAACTTTATGGACACTGAAATCTGAATTTCATATCATTTACACATATTACAAAATATTGTGCTTCTTTTGATTTTTTTTTCAGCCATTTAAAAATGCAAACCCTATTCCCAGCTTGGGAGTCACACACAAACAGCTAGATTTGACCAAGGGCCAGAGTTTGCCTAGATATAATTTCGCATGCCATTTCCCATAGGGAAAAAAAATGATTGTGGTTATTGTTTGGGTTACCAGCTCAACCTGCAAAGGTCAATTCAATCCATGAAGAACCCCAAATATGGCATATATGATAACTAACATTTTTGGATGTTTATGCTTGGCTCTGTGCAAAGCTCTTTATATTAATTACTTCCCTTAATTCTCAGTACAATCCTGTGGGGAAACGGGTTCAGAGAGTTTAAGTGACTTGCCTATCTGAGCTAAGATGCAGAGCTGGGATTTGAACCAAGGTCTTGGGATCTCAGAGCTGTGATATTCACAGCAAAGCTACTTAGACTGATCATAAAGCAGGCGGACGACGCCTGTAGTAGGATGATGCCTGGTGGCTAGTGAGCCGTTGGTGCACGTCAGCTGTCACCATTGTCGTCATTATCACTAATTGTACTCCTTCAACACTACTAAGCTGACACTTAGGATACCATTTCCTCAGAATTCCAACCTGGAATGCCCCCAGCATTTTCCCCTCTCTGGATTTCAATATCCCAGCAGTGCCATTTTGCAAGGAAGGATGGAAATTCTCCTGAGTAGGTAAGATTGATTCTTTAACTATCCACACCTTTCCTCTGCCTAAGAGCAGGCAAGCCAGTCCTTTCCCAGCTGCTTCAGTTGAGAGAACAAAGGGTAAAGGAAGACTGCCTTTGCAGCAGAGATGGGGAAGCATATACGGAACTCCTTGCAGTCCATTCCAACATATGTTGGAGAGTCATTGATCAAGGAATCGAGGCCTTATGTACAGACATGAGTTACAGCCATGCACCAGGTCCATTGGATGCTGGAAATAAAACATTTCATCATCACCACCGTCAGTAGTATTTTAGTACTCATGCAAGCTACAAAGTTTGCTGAGAACAAAGAACCCTCATGGTTAGCCACAGATAAAACTGACAAATTGAAATAGACAAAGACGTAAATGAATAATTTTTGTCCCTTTTCCATTGTTATGTCCCTGATCTTGGCTCCAGTCTTTTACCAGTTTCATAGTGAGCCTTATTTTTACATGTATCCCTCATTCCCTCTTTCATTCTGGGTACCAAAACCTCACTCCCTTGGAGCTATTGTCAGTCACTGGAAAACCACTTTCTAGAAAGGTGTGGGAAAGCTGATTAGATTTAAGGTGTTCTCCTCTCTCCACCAAATTGTATAAGTCTTGAAAGAGGTCACCTGTTAACCAGAAGTGATTTGCTCTCTGTGTAATTTGGGGCAACATGGCAGGCTGCCAGGGGAGATATTGTAGGGCAAAGTTCTTGCTAACACCTTTCTGATAATTTCATCAAATTCACCTATGACTAAGTCTAATCCTCCTCTTCTATGTAGTTAATAGAGTTATGAAGTCTTATGCTCGTGGGCCAAGACCTATTATTGCATGAGAAACCAAAATGTAATGGATTAAAACAATTTATTATTATGTCTCTTGATTCTGTGGGTTGACCAAGCTCAACTGGGTGGTCCTCCATTGGGGTCTTTCATGAAGTTGCAGTCAGATGGTGGCTGGGTTTAGAGTCATCTAAAGACTTCTTCACTCACTTGCCTGGAGCCTGAGCTGGACCAGAGTCTCTCTGTCTCTCTCTGTGCATCCTCTCCATGTGCTTAGCCTGGGCTTCCTCACAGTATGGTTACTTTAGGTTAGACTACTTACACGGCAGCTTAGGGCTCCAAGAGCAGATGTCCCAAGAGACATGAGGTGGAAGCTGCCAGTCTCTTAGCACATGAGCCTAGAAACTGGTACAGCATTATTTTCACCATATTCTCTTGTTCAAGCAGTCATGAAGCCCACCCAGATTTGAGAGGAAGGGACCTAGACCCCCACTTTTGATGGAAGGAGTATCAAAGAAACTACCCTCTTTAATCCACCATAGATTAGATAAGAACTCAAGAGTCATCTTATCCAACCCCCTTTAGAAGTGCTAGCTAACCTGTTTTAGCAGCTGGCAGAGTCCAATCTGTTCCTGAAACACCTCCAATAAAAGAGAACTCATTGGTTTTCTGGAGCAGCCCATTCCAACTTGAGACAGCTGTCTCTTGGAAAATTCCTTTCACATTTAGTGGTGATCTGCCCCACTCTAATTCTGCTCCTTTATTCGAGTTCTAGTCCTTGAAACTACAAAGAACACTCCTCTTACCTTTCCACATGACAGTCTCTCTCATATCTGAACACAGCTCTCCTCACTCTGCTGAGCCTTTTCTCCAAGCTACACATCCCCAGTTTCTTCATCCATCTCTCAGTGACGTATTTTATCATTCCTCCCCTACTGTCACTTCTCTGCTCTGAATCGGCTCCATTTTCCTCATGTCCCTTTCACAGGCTGGTGCCAAGTACAAAACAGGAAACATCAGTCAGAGGAAGTCAGACCCCTTCCCTCCCCATCTGGGTTACCACTCATCTATTAATGCACTTGTAACAAGGATAATTTTTTTTAATGTTTTATTTATTTATTTATTTTCATTGCATCGGGTCTTAGTTGCAGTACACAGGATCTTCCTTGAGACACGCAGGATCTTTTTGTTGTGGCGCGCGGGTTCTTCGTTGTGGCACTCGGGCTTCTCTAGTTGTGGCGTGCCAGTTTTCTCTTCTCTAGTTGTGGTGCGCGGGCTCCAGGGGCATGGGCTCTGTCGTTTGCAGCATGCAGGATCTCTCATTGAGGCATGCGAGCTCAGTAGTTGCGGCGCGCGGGCTTCGTTGCCCCGTGGCATGTGGGATCTTAGTTCCCGGACCAGGGATCGAACCCGCATCCCCTGCATTGGAAGCTGGATTCTTTACCACTGGACCCACAGAGAAATCCCAATATTTTTTGAAATATGTTAACCTGCTTTCCTTTCTCATGCTTCCTTGAACATTATCATTCCTCTATTCAAGAGAAGCATCCAATACCTCTAGGGGAGATTAGAATTGCTGTAACAGGAAAGAAAAAAAAAGAGACACTGGTCAACTTCTGATTTCCAGCTTGGGAGTTTTTAGTCCACAGGTGTGTTAGGAAAAACGCAGGTCTTCCCTGCTTGTGTCTCCTTTACTACTCACACCAAACACTTCACTTGTGACACCTCTAGTCACCAAATGTGTGTGGGGTCCCAACAGCAAGCAATTCTGCAACACCAGCTGGCTGTCCTAAAATTTACCTGATTCTGACACTGTCTACCTGGAAATCCCACAGGTTAAGGGCTCAGTCCCACCAGACTGCCCCCCAACCCAGATGACAATTTCAAGCAGGTCCCCAGGTTAATCCCAACATCCATCCGTCTTGGCTGAAAATCAGAGCTTCCCATGACCTCTCCCTTTTTTTGATTCAATTATTTGCTAGGACAGCTTACAGAATTCAGGGAAAACTCTTACTTACGTTTGCCAGTTTATTAAAGGATACAGATGAGGAGCAAAATGAAGAAATACATAGAGTGAGGTCTGGGAGGGTCGTGAGCAGAGGAGCGTCTGTCCCCATGGAATAGGGGTACATCACCCTCCTGGTACACAGATGTGTTCACCTATCTGGAAGCTCTCCAAACCCTGTACTTGGGGATTACATGGAGGCTTCCTCGTGTAGGCATGATCAGTTAACTCTATTTCCAGCCCCTTTTCCTCTCTCCAGAGAAATGGAGGTGGGGCTGAAAATCCCAAGCTTCTAATCATGGCTTGGTCTTTCTAGTGACCAGCCTCCATTCTGAAGCCACCCAGAGTCTCCTCATTAGAACAAAAGATGCTTCTAGTAGTCTTATCACTTAGGAGTTTACAAGGGTTTGAGGAGCCCTGTGTCAGTGACCAGGGACAATGACCAAATATATATTTCTTATTATAAATCACAATATCCCAACAGGCTAACATTATTTCGAGATAATGTTTCCAAAATATAGGCTTTATGATAGAGAAGAGTGTCTCCTAAATTCCAGAAACCCAAGTGTGTCGGATTCAGAGCATGAGATGTACCAAAGCTGGTGTAGAAAGGACAGGACGGAGGAAGTGAGGGAGGGGCTGTTCCCTGCAGATCGGACGAGAAAGCCTGCCCTTGATGGAGGAGGGGGAAAGGGAAAGGAGAAGAAGTAGACACACGTCCTGGTGTTAGAAACAGCACAGGAGGGTGGGGGAACCCAGGGCTCATTGCTGTCCTGTGCTCAGGCACAGACGGGGCACTTCAGAGTGTTAGAGACACTCTGTGTCCTACGTGGTAGTACTTGGGCAGCAGGTTAAAAATGACCTAAGAAGGTATGTAGGTGAGTGGACCAGGGGCTGTCTTCTGCAGCCACATGCTCTCATGAAAAAAGAAAAAGAAGAAAAAGCCACCCAGACCATCCAAGAGAACTAGTGGGATTAAAATGGAGCAAACAGGACGTGGGGGACAGCGACCACAGACTTAAGCAGTCGGTGACAGCACAGCGCCCAGAAAACCCAGAGAACACCAACTTCATCTCTGCAGTTCCCAACACTGGAAGCCTAGGGGCCAGGTGAAGCCAAAGGTCCTGCGAGGAAACCAGCAAAGACACAGAAGATAGCAAGCAAACCAATTTCCCCCAGGGCCCAGAACTTCCCAGAAAGAGGAAGCAGGAACAGGAGGAATGATGGAAAACGCTTACTAACGCTTACCCAAAGCCGACTGAGTCAACCCCGGAAGGCCTGCTCTAATCCGAAAGAGACTGAGCCACCTCCAACAGGGAGGATGCAGGTTTTATCCCTTGCTGCAGGCCTCCTGAGCAAAATAAGGGCATTTAAAGGAAGCTTCTTTTTTTTTTTTTTTTTTTGCACAAATGAGTTTCAGAGTATAAACTTCCCGCCCCCTACAGAGCCCAAGATCCATTCTTTTGCAGCCAACTGCTCAACATGTCGCTTACAGAAACTTCTTAGGAGCGGATCCAAGCAAATCTATCTTGAGCTGAGCTTCTCCCAAGCTGTCAAAGACAGAAACAGTTGTAGAATTTCCCTCCTAGATACTGGAGAGCCTGTGAGATCACCCCATTGAACTTAAATGCACCTTAATGCTTGGGGACCACCCGATTCTCAGACCCCACAGATAATGACACAAGCGCTGACAGGCCCCCGAAGTTCAGGCAGGCTCTGTAATCACGATCGCTCTTGTGAGGCCAGCGTTTTAACCTGGGAAAGGCTTCCGGAGGCCCAGGTGCTGGGAAGGCTCTTCTGGGTGGAGTGGGGGATGGGAGGAAGGTGGTGGGAGGAAATTCGAGGGGGTGACGTGGGGTTTTGCAGAGGAAGGTTGGGCTTCACAGATAGGGTTTGTGCCCAACTCCATAAAACTTTGATTAACTTATTCTTCCCAAGCCGCTCAGTTTTCCTTATCTGTGAAAGATTGTATCATCATCATTATCATTCAAACTACCTGACTTGTTCAGTAGAACAAGGGACGCTTTGAAACTAATAAAGACAAAAAGATTTCTAAGGGGTTTTACTATTTGCAAGATGTTTTCACATACATTTTCTTCTCAAAGTATTTAGGCAGTGATTTCCAAACTGTGTTCCCTGGAGCCCCGAGGGTCCCTGGAGCCTCCCCTTGGGAGAGGGGAATGAGGTAGGGAAGGTCCTGGGGGCACAGGATTCCCACCTCCCATCACCATTTCAACCGGAGCAGAGGAACAACTTCTGTTGGTTTCACATGCCCTTCCCGATTTCTGAAAGGACAAGATTCCCTGGCTTAAAAGAACAGATTCCCTGGCTTTAAAAAAAAATAAAAAGTTGGAAACTCACTGATTTCAAGAAAGTGGTACAAGGAGGATGGTGCCGAGCTGATTATGAGCATGGGAACCCCCATCTCTCTTAAAATAGCTCGCCACTTTCTTCGCTCCTAATTTCCACCCTGCCGGCTGACCCCCTGAGTCACTCCTCAGCTACCAGAACCAGTGTCCCGTCCCCCTCCACCCCTCCAAATCCGAAGGCCCAGGGTCCTCAACCCAGTTCACCAAAACCACAGACCTACCTTCACTCCTGGTGCCAAGTTCTGGCATGACTCAGACAGGCTTTGGGAAGAAGATAAAATTCACAGTCCAGGGACGTTCTAAAGACCTGTGCCTTATTTCCAAAGGGCAACGATTGTCATTATGCTTCAATGAACTGCTTTCCCAGTTGAAAACATGTATTTTTTAAAAGCTTTATTTTTCTCCTTTCTCCAAAATGAGACTCAAGTATTAACTGTGGGCTGGCACCTTGAGAACACTTCCTTCTTTATACTTCATAGAATCCTTAATAATACAAAAAATGCCCAGAGCATTTCACACTGAGTTATGAAGTCATTAACATTTCTGGGATAAACACAATACCCCAGGACAAGTTATTAGACATAGAATAGTGGGGAGGGGGGAGGGGGGAATTAGATACATTGAAAAGGCCTTGTGTCTAGCAGCTACAGGCAGAAAAATTCACCTGTTCCTAGTTCAAGGCAGCAGAATGCTCCCCACTCCCTATGGGCAGACTGGGTGGCCTTTTCCCAGCCAACCGACTCAGAATATTGGATATTGGTAAAATTTTAAAGAATCAGCATCTCGATGTCCCAAGGCCAGCGATCTTTCCAAACTCACGTCTCTGCATCCTGTCTCAAGGTCCCAGGTATTTATGATTGTGTCGGCAATACGGTGACTGTTCCCTCACACCACCGTCTATTCAGACCCGTAACAGATTTTATCTAGCTGTGCTTCTTGCTTTTAAATTAGGAGGGGAATCCATCATACATGGTCTCTACTTTCCACCCCGCAGCCCCTGTTTCCACCTGTGTCCTTCACGATTATACTCAGGTTTCACCAGCTTTCACGGAGATTTCTAGAAGGCTAGGACTCATATTTTCTCTCCTTTTGATAAACAATGCTGGTATATTTTACCAGGAATCTTCTTTGGGGGACTTCCACATGCTGTATTTGATTATCCTCTAATTCTGCTCACACACAAGAATTATGGTTATGAAAGCAACCCAGTGGGGGGATTGTCTTTCAGACTTGCAATGAAGCATCCTTGCCTCTGGCTGCAAACCCAGCCAACAAAGATAAACTGTCATGGAGTTTATAGATGGTCCCAAAAGTCTGTTTCATTATGGGTTTCCCTTAGCCTGAACTGTGCTGGGGTAGAGGTGTCCTTCCCGACAGCCTTTCCCTTACTTCTCCAGGAAACCCTTTTCAAAAGGACAAGATCGAGAAGGGTCAAGTGCCCTAGGCAAGGAAAACCCCACTCTTCCATCCTGTATTTATTGCAGATATCACTAATTCATACAGTACCCTTTCCCTCTGAGCCTAGACTCAGCTTCTCAACAAAATATTTCCAATGGCTGTTGATATATGATTAAAGATAGACAGTCCATTTCCAGTGCAGTCCCTGGAAAGCAATCCAACTCCAAGTGTGTATAACTCTTGAAAAGTCAGTTAAAACTGTATCAATGTCCAAATACTCAGGTTTCCAATTCCAGCCACTTATGACACCCTCTAGATCCCATCCCCTCTTTCCCAGGATGAGCAGCCAGTAATAAGTCCTCTAACCCATGGAATCTTCAGCAAGTACCTAAACAATTCAAAGTCTGATTCTCTGATTATCTTCACCACTACATTTGAAACGTACTTATGGAGGAGGCCATGTCCCACACGCCCCTTTGAGCCATCACTGACTTCACCTTCTTCAACCCCACTGACCCCCACCTCCGTTTCACACCAGTCACATCCTGAACCCCTCATCTGCACACTACCCTACTCTTCAAACTAGATCTTGAGTCTGGGGCTCCCCTCTTCTGACTCCAGCCCCCTTCTCCTTCATTCAGTGAACGGACTCTTTGTCCTCTCTGGGACTTCTCATTGCTTAACTGGTCATCTGGTCTATGCAGAGTTCAGGAATCAGCCAGCTTGCCTGAACTCCAGAGACACCCTCTTCAATATCACTCTCACCAGCATCGCAGGCTCTGTCAACCCCTTGGTCATTTACTGTGACAATCTCCAACCCTGAGTCACCCCTACAGTTCCATCTTGTCTCTGTAGAGATAATGATACTGAACAGACCTGCAAAACATTACCAATGGGCTGGTATCTTGTGTTGGTTTCATGCACTGGGAAACCATGATATCAATTCCATCATGTCCTCATAGTGAAAGAAGTATCCCAGACCACTGCTTGAACACTATGGAGAAACTTGGCACTCTTCTCTGTTCCACATCTCTGAGACCCCTCACCCTGAATGTTCACGCTCCCCAATTTGTCTCTCACAACATTGAGAGTGATCGTCTGTGGCTTCCAGATCTCAGCCATCAACCGAAACCAAGGGTAACCTGCTTTCCCATTGTGGGACCAAACCAGGAGCCCAGATCTCCAAGACAACTTGATGGAAATCAAACGACCTATAAATCTTTATTAAATTGAATGACCAAAGCTCTCTGGACCCGTCAAAACAATCTCTTAATTAACTTGAACTAGAACTGGAGCAGGCCAGAGAAGGAGTCAGTTGTACAGGGCCTCTCCAGTTGGCTTGAGTGACGTGCAGACTAGAGCATGATTTTCAACCCCATCTCAACATGGGTCACAAATAGTTTGTTATTAATAATGACCTAAGGTCCAATGCTGAGTCATAGTTCCTTTTTCTCTTTCTGTTTTAAAACGTTTGAACTTGATTGGAGGTTATCCATATATAATGTCCTTGTACTCTTCTCAAGCACCTATATTTTTGTGATTGAGAAGAAAAGGGGTACACCTGTGCAAGAGGGTTGCTCATGTAAATGTCCTTCATAACATGTGTCTCGGGAGAGTAGATGAGGTCCTGAAGGCCCCAGTACTATTTTGGTCTCTTAGAGGCTGAGTAGAGACAAATAGCTACCAGATGTGTATGCCTTAGAGCCAGGCTCCATTGGAGGCACAGATGGTAACTTGACGTTGTGACAGGCAGGTTGGGGAGTGTGAAAGCCCAGGTCTGAGTGTGTCAGGAATGTGAAACAGAGAAGAGCACCAATAGTTTCTCCATGGGAAAATGAAGTTGGACATCTGGTTTCCCTCTACCTGGAAGCTGTCCCTTCCAGCCTCTAGCATCTCCCAGGTACAATAGATAGCCGCTAGATCATGAACTCTAACAAAGAGAGAACAAACGGTGTAGAACAAAGACCACACCTGCCTTGCTCTCTGTCATCTCCCCAACACTAGCGTGGTGTCAATAGAAGGTGTTCAGTACATATTAGTTGAATGAATGAATGAATGAATGAGTGAATGAACATTTTTCTTATGCTGGTGGCTGGATGTTTACAGACTGTAGACAGTAACGTTCCACAGAGCCTAATTTTTTTTTAATTTTTACTGGAGTATAGTTGATTTACAGTGCTGTTTTAGTTTCAGGTGTACAGCAAAGTGCATCAGTTATCTATCTATCTATCTATCTATCTATCTATCTATCTATCTATCATCTATCTATCTATCTATCTCCACTCTTTTTTAGATTCTTTTCCCATATAGACCATTACGGAGTATTGAGTAGAGTTCCCTGTGCTATACAGTAGGTCCTTATTAGTAATCTCTTTTATATATAGTAGTGTATATATGTCAGTCCCAATTGCCCAATTTATCCCTCCCCCCCGACCCCCTGGTAACCATAAGTTTGTTTTCTACATCTGTGACTCTATTTCTGTACTGTATGTAAGTTCCTTTGTACCCTTTTTTTAGATTCCACATAGAAGTGATATCATATATTTGTTTTTTTGCGTCTGACTTACTTTACTGAGTATGACAATCTTGAAGTCCATCCATGTTGCTGCAAATGGCATTATTTCATTCTTTTTTATGCCACAGAGCCTAAATTTTGAGGAAGCTCCCAAATTAAGATCTTTCTAATCCTTTCCCACCATCAGGAAACCAAAGTTCCTTAGGACCCCACTGAACTAATGTAGATCATTACTATCCAATAGAACTTTCTACCGTCATGGAAGCATTCTATATCTGCTCTGTCCAACATAGTAGCCATTAACCTGTGGCTCTTGAGCCCTTAGCGTGATTGAGGAAGTGAATGTTTAATTTTATTTCATTTATTTAATACAAATTTAAATCTAAATATGTAGCTACCTGTTGCTAGTGCAGATCTTGTCTGATGGGTACTAACCAGCTGTTGTCCAACCTATCAAGGAGTTTGGATTCCACTGAGTCCTGCCACTCATTTTCAGTAGCCCTAACATAGACATTGGACCCTTTTAAGGCTCAGTTCCTACGGCTCCTGGAGTGAGGATAATTATAATTCCTGTCCCCTCTACCTCACCAGGCTGGTGGGAAGACCCAGTAAGACAATGCTGAAAACGTTTCAGAAACTCCAAAGAGCTGTTCAGATGTTAGCTGTCATTTTCCCCATTTCTCCAATTGTCCAGTTCACATTTTCACCTTAGTGTCCTGACAACACAAGGCTTCACTCAAGGGTGCAATGCAGGGAAGGGGGATGTCTAGCCCCCTAGTAATCTGGTAGAAGCCATGCCCTCATGTTCAAGCCTTTTTGATGGAAAGGAATGAAAACTCATGTGAATCAGCACAAGTAAGAAGCGAATGTTCTAAAACAGAAACAGATATCCAGGCAATCCGAGGGCAAGAATTTCTGAGTGGGACAGAGGTGGCCTCAAGGTCCAGCTGGATCATGTAGAACCCTCTGCTAAGAGGCTCATTTATTAACGACTGGCTGAGGACCTGAGGCATCTGTTTTTTTAGATCTTGCTTCACATTCACCACGATAAGGATATGCATTCAAGGAAAACAATAAAAAATTATAATTTTCTATCTCAGCTCAACTGTCTAATTATTTAGTATATTAGGCAAATTACCTTTTTTGTATGCTTTTTTTCAGTTTATTTTTCTGGAAACGGGTGTGATACTTTATGGAAAGGATATCACAATAGAGGAAGAAAATATCACAATAGAGGAAGAAAATGTTAGGTTCAGGAGCCCTTGTGCTCCAAGCCCCAGGGGTTATAAGGGTGCAAGGAAGAAAAGTTCTCATTTTTCAAAAATATTTCTCCATAAACTGATCACTTAGAGAATTATCCCCCCCTTCTTACTTAGCACCAGGATGATAGTCCAAATATTTACCATCCAATATGGTATAGGCACCCACCCACCATTCAGAACAGACTCCTGCTCTCTGGAACAGGGCCTGGGTACCCTCTGCTGGCCAGGAATTTACCCTTTAATTGCTGCATTAGAGAGATGGGGAGACTCTAGGCATAGTTACTCACTAAAACTAAGGGAAATATTTTGCTATTTTAACAAGCAAAGGACTATACCAGTGCCTATGGATTGAAAACCATCTGACTTAACATTAGCATTAAGTTCCCCTACAATTTATTACTATCAGTCTCTCGCTAAGTAGAATTGCAAATATTCAACCGATCTATGATTTTATGAGGTCCATAAAAGTAATGTAGAAGGATTGCATGAATCACACTGCAGGCAAGTCACTGACAAAGATATAGCAGAACTAGGCCAGTCATAATTGAAGAAGATGATGCTAAGGAAAATGCTTCAGAAGAGGATGCTTGCTAACTGAGATATCCTGCATTAGATCCTGGAACAATACAAGGACATCTGTGGAAAAACTGGTGAAATCTGAATAAAGTTTATTGTTTCGTTAATAGTAATGTACTGGTATTAATTTGTTAGTTCTGACAAATGCACTATGATTCTATAAGATATTCACTTTGGGGGAGACTGGGTGAAGGGTATATGAGGACTCTCTGTATTATCTTTGCAAATTTTCTGTAAATATAAAGTCATTCCAAAACAAAGAGAATGACTGATATCAAAGGATTAAGAGAGGTCCTTGGCCATGGTTCATAAGGCCCCTAGATATTTTTGCAAATTTGACTTTCTTTATGATACTGCTATAAATGTCACATGTGAAGGACGAGAGTATTCTAGCTGGTGGGAAAAAAATACCAGAATTTTCCTTTAATCCTTACTTGATTCATTTTCTGTTGATTCTAAGAATTAGTGCCTAGTTGCAATTATAACCTAAATTGTGTTAAATGCAAGATAAATTAACTTTCATCATTTTTAGTTTCATTTTTCAAGATGAAGTCCCAATCCCAATAATACAGTTACCCCCCCTGCTTATTTTGAACCACCCCCTACATTAAGTGAAAGCACCTTTCTATGGTCCCAATTATATGTGGATAAGTGGACTCCCCCTACCCCCAGGGCGTGTAAACTCCCTCTCTACCCTCAGCATTCTAAGTAGGATTCTCTGCAGTGCTGCCGGGAGAGGGGAAATGCGAGAAGCCCAGAGAAAACTAAATTGCTTTGCATAATAAAGGGATTGACAGACCCTGAAAGTGTTGCTGAGTGAAATATGATATCACTTCACCTCATCGTCCCCAAGAGACCTCCAGTAAAATCCACGTTTTGCATCAGTGCTTTGGAGTAGGAGTTTGTTTTGCTTTGGGTTTTTAATGAGACATATGTTGACACTGGCCTTAAAGATGAATGCCAGATGGTCCAGTTACATGCTGGATACCCCATGAATCACCCCTGCGTTGAGAAGTGCTCACCTCCTACTTTTATCTCTGAGACGAGCCTCCATCAGCTAAATGAGGCAGACGGGATCACCCCGTCTTGTGGAGGACAAACTGAGGCTCACGGGGTTATTCAGGCTGCCAGGAAGAGTTTGCAGTCTGGGCGATGGGACCATAGTGAACTAGAAAAGATAGGCTGCATCCAAAGCGGATAGAGCCACACACAAGATGCGGCCAGGGCAGCCAGGACCCCGGATTGTCAGGGGAAACTGTCCCGTGGCTCTTCTTTGACTCTTTTAAACACAGAACAGAGTTATCAAGTAAGTCAGGCCCGTAGTCAGTATACTTCCGTGGGCAGCCTCTTTGTAACCTCTAGATTGGGAAAATATTAAAAGTTGGGTTAAGTAGTAGGTTCCTGCTGCTTTGGAAAATAAATTTACTTTGTCCTGATGTAAGTTTTAATACCTTTTCCTCTATGTATTAGCAAATTCTGGATCACAGTGTACTTATAATACATAAGAGCATGCCTATCTATATCTAAAAAGAGAGGTTCTAGCCCCTGCTTATGCTTTTTCAGTCCTCTCCTCTTTCCACTCTTTAAAGCCCTGTTAATAATCAGATAATAAGGAGAGGAGCTTAAGGTCCACATCAGATGCAAATTCTTTGCAAGAAGTTGCACTACTTCTAAGGAGTAGGCAACAGACCCAGGCACAGTGTTTACCCACCTACTCAAGTGTATAAGCCAATTATCTTTCCATAGAAGGTATTCAAATGTAGCGCTCCCAAGATCCAGCTGTTTTCAATAGTTCTGGACTTGTCTGTCAACAGATACCAAGTTAAGGTTAACCATTTATCTTATGCTTCTGCTTCCCCCAAGGACAAATGGAATAGCTACAAATTAGCCAGCTTTTCCTGATGACAATGGCACAACCAAAACACCTGACATAATTTAGAGGCTAGAGAGATGAGAAAGAATGGATTTCTGCATCAGTGATTTGTGGAGAGACAGCAAATTCTTTCCTGGGACACAGAAATGTATGTTTTCCCCATTTTCATTCAGAAAAACATTGAGGTTGAGGCAGATTCAGTTTCATACGGTGAAGGTGAATCCCCAGATTGCATTTTCCAGAGAGGCTGTATGGAAAGGCACCTGGGGCCAGGGCACCAGTCCAGAATTTACTGATGAACCAGGGAACCTTGAGTAAATCACCCAGCACTTTGTGCTTCCTCTTAAACCGCCCAGGTGTTTGCAGAATAAAGGAGATTTGCTCTGGGGAGGGCTCTGTGCATTCCAGAGGACGTGGTGTCCATCTGGGGCAAAGCTAGTTCCTATCTGGCTAAAACCCTGCTACTCTTACAAGTGTTGCTGTCTGTTTCTGGCCCCTGAGTTATGGGTTCTAAACTCTCTTGATCCTCGATTTTCAACTCCATGAGAAAAAGGCATTTGTTTTCCTTTCCTGAGGCTGAAAGGTTAGATAGCTGTTCAGGCTCCTCTTTAATGGTGGCCTTCTCTGTCACATTGAGATGTTTCATCTGATAATCGAGCGCATCCAGTGAAAACTTCCGGTTATTTGCCTTGACAGCCCAGGAATCAGACTTCAAGGCAGAGGCCTGCTGAGGCGGTCGCCAGCCTCTCTGATTCATCATAAGGTGTTTCCTCCCAAATGCAGGGCTTGACAAATCACCCAGGCCTGCGTGAATTTATTCGGGAAAGCAGCGGCTCCCTGGTCTGTGTTTAGAGGCTTGTTTTACTCACCTAAGACCTGTGAATACAGCAATACAAATACCAGGTGCACCAAAAAAGAACAAAGGAACAACAACGCTAAATATCTATGTATATAGTTCGTATTTTAAGCACCCAGAAAAATCGAACATAAATGCAGCTATTTTTCTGTACCTCCTGCCCAATGTTGGTGCTGACTCACCCTGGGCAGGTAGGGGAGCGGCAAACTGAAATGATGCTTGAGGTCACAGAGTCACCACCACTGCACAACTCCAGTGGGCGCTGTCCACACCGTCTGGAGTCGCGCATGGCTTTTCTGCCCAAACATAAGTGGCAGCCCTGCTAGTGGGTATAGAAAAAAATGGAAGACTCAGGAAAGAAGACTAGTACTGGGGGCGGGGAGAGGATACCTACTTTCAAGGTGTCTCCAGTGTGACTTGCTGGTCAAGCAGCGTGATGGCGAGCACGGGCTCAGAACTAGCTGGGGGACTCCTTTCTAAGCCTCAGTTTCTCATTTTTAATCAGGCTATTGGGTCTGTGTCATATGTACTTTAAACATGCTTTATCACAGGGACTTCCCTGGTGGTCCAGTGGTGGAGACTCCACGCTTCCACTGCAGGGGGCACGGGTTTGATCCCTGGTCGGGGAACTAAGATTCCGCATGCCATGCGGTGTGGTCAAAAGGTAAAAAAAAAAAAAAAAAAATCCTTTATCACAAACTGTGATTTGACGTGTATGGAATTTAACGGTAACCTACATCCTAGGGGCCGCTAGGTAGTACTTGGGATGCTTTAATTATGAATACACACTCTGGGGGTGTTGTACAAGTCCTTCAAAGTCTACACCAGAGGGTTTATTCATCAGCACAAAGGACGTTGAAAATAAAATTGTTTGGTCAGTAAAATGAAGGCATGTGGCTGGCCAGAGAGAAGGAAGAGGCCTGCCATTCCTGAATTAATAAGATGTAAGAATGTGGCCTGACCGGTGACAGATTCCGTTCCTGCAGAGCAGCCCCAGTACCCAAGGCATCATTGGTCCTCTGGCCCTGCTCTCAAGGAAGCTTGCCCTTGACCTGTGAGCTGTGAAATTGGCTGGTCCTGCAGTGAGCGAATCCTGCCAGAGAGCTGGAGGACAGAGAGTGGCCGTGTCTTCCTCCCGTGTGTTCTGCGGCTCACTGCTACCCTTAGAAAATTATATCAGCTCATTAAAGGGTGGCCTCCTTCACAGGGGGCCACCCTTTTCGTTTTGCTACAGAAATGGCTTCATAATTGCTACACTGATTCAGGGGCAAACGAATCCCAAGATTATAGGTCTTGTGCAATAGTCATTTCCATCTTAATGTAAGCACCACCCGTTTTTGCAGCATCAGGTCCTTGGAGGCTGCCGTACTATGAGTGTCTCATACATTAGAAATACGAACATGGAAAGTTACATATATTAGAGCTGCTTGTGTGAGCAAATAAATCAAACGAGGAATCATAATGATTAGATGACCAATTAAACGAAAGGCCTGCCAGGCATTGTTAGTAAGACAATGAATTGTAGGTTTCTACCCATATTTGTACACTTTGTTGCCTATTAAGATAATGAATTGCTTCTCTAAGATTGGGTCTAAAAGCATGTTTAATCAGACTCCGCTAAGCAAAGGATCATTATTTTTATGACTTCATGAAATGCATATTTTCACCAGCCAATTTCAAGACAGCTTTTTCAAAGGTTAGAAGGGAGCTCTTATCCTTTCAGATAGCACCAATGGAAATCAGAAGTTTAAAGAAAAACCTCATTATAAGGAGAATAATTTTGGAAAACTAACACCGAAATCTTCCTTTGATTTGGAAAATGCTTTGCGTGGAGATTTCTGAATAGAGTTGGGGGATTCTTTTCTTTGCGTCTAGATTTTCTCAGAGTATCTCAAATCTCAACAACTACCGTGTAGATAAACCACTTGGAGGTTTGGAGGTTTTCTGAGTTTGTTTTTGTTTTTTGATTTGTAGGCGTCCTCTTAAAGAGACTTCTCACAAACGTAAAAAGGGGATAAAGCCGGTTCCCTTTCATCCCAAGTGACTAAGAATATGAGTGGGAAGAATCCAAATGTATAAAAATCATAAAGCTCTGCAAAGGAACAATTTAGGCTTCTTCATGAAATTCAAAAATACTAGTGTTTCCCTTCTTGCCTGGAAACATAAAAGAGACGGTTTTAGGATAAATTAAAGGAGGCCCAATTTTAAACGGCTTTCCTTTAGGCAAGAAGTAGTACGGGCTAAAAATGCAACCAGCTTCAGGAAGAGTTTAGATGAAGCCCTGGGAATCATATCTATGTCCAGTGATTGGGGAGGAACTAAAGATGCTCAGAGGACATTCCTTGCCCTTTGATGCCCAATCCAGCCTCCCTGGGCACCCAGGCTGTTCGAAGTGCCCTCCTCTGTTCTCCCAGAGTGCACATTCATGTCTATCTGTCTCCCACGCTCAATACATGCGGGGACAGTGTCTTACTGAACATTGAGTCCACAAAGCCTAGCAAAGGCTCTGATACGATAAATACCAGATCAGAACGTTGATACCAGATATTTCCCCCCCACAAAATGCCCCAAGATATTTCTTATGATCTCTTGATTTCTTTTCCAAGTTGCCTTTAGAAAGAAACCCCAGTTGTTCCCCAAGGGCAGAGCAGCTCCACCCTGCCATTCTGTATCTGGTCCTAAGGAGTCATTGCCTTTATTAACACACCACCTTTATTCACAGGGGGAGCAAGGTGGGAGGGGAGGTGGTCAAAGGCCGGTGTTAAAGAATGTTCTTCCCATATGCAACATTCCAGCTTCCCTAAACGGCCTGCAGAGCCTTGTGGTTTTCATTGCAGGAGACAGATTGCTCAGGTTGGAATCCAAGCTGCACCGCATGCCCACTCCGTGACCTTGGGCAAATTACTTAATATCTTTGTGTCCACGATGTTGCATCAGTAAAAGGAGCATAACTACCGTATCCATTTTACAAGTTAGCTGTATGAACTAGATGAGGTCATCCACACACAGTGTTTAGTGTATTACCCGACCCCTAGCAAGAGTTTAATATGTGTATATCTGTCAGTACAGGCAAGGACATGCTGCAGTAACAAAAGGGACAAGATCTCAGTGGCTTAAAAGAACAAAGTTTTATTGTTCACTCATGCCACGTGCTCATACAGGTAGACAGGGGTCTCTGCTCATTGAAGCCACTCAGGAGACGAGGCTAAAAGAGCAGCCACCTGTATGTCACATACAAAGGAAAGAGAGAGAAAGTGACCAGTCATGCTGGTCCTTAAATCTTCCACTGGAAGTTATACATGGCACTTTTGTGCACATTTCATTGTCTAAAGCACATCACTGCAGGGCCCCACTTAGCTCCACTGAGGCAGGGAGGTGTGGATGTACCACAGACCTAAAAGTTGGGAGAACTAGAAATATTGGGGTTTTGATACTACTGACCACACCACAAAGGACGAGCTGATATTATTATGATGGTGGCTCTTATGCAATGTACCTTCAGGGTTTCACAAGCGAAAATGCAAAATGTCAGTGATATAAAACAGGAAGCTTGGGCTTGAAATTGACTCTCTGTCCAAGCCCAGCATAGACTGCAGCAAAGAACATTTTCTCTTCCAACCACAGTTCTTTCCCCCTGCAATATTCTTTCATAACATGCATGTTCAACAGCCAATCATTTTTGAGCATTCTTAATGCAACATTTCATTCTGGTTGCATGACAGATGGGGAAATAAGCTTCCAGGGAGAAAATGGAAACACACTCCCCTTTTTTTCCTCCAAAACTTAAGAAATAATGACATATCGCTTAAGAAAAATAACCCCCAGGTCCTCAGCCCTGTCAACTAGCTTAATTGATGCCCCCCCTTTTTCTTTCATCCTTTAAGGGAGTGAGAGGTACCAGAAGCAGAGAAGAGCCCTTCCCACTTCTCAATGGTTTCCTAAATGTTTTTCAGTAATTTACATAGCAAATAACTAAAACACACAAGGAAGCTGGTAACTTCTCATTTGATCTTTCCTACAGAGGGGACTAAAAGCACAGGCTGCCTGGAAGATTCCAGAGGCAACTAAACTGCTTTCTATTGATTTTATACTAAGATGCTTTATCACTCTTGTTGCTTGAAAAAGAAATGCTATCTGTGTTAGGGTCTAAATAGACTTTCCTAGAAAAATCAGGCCCCGCACTCCTACATGAACAGATGTGGAAGATGTTTATCAGTTTTGGCAAATCAGCTTCAGGGAGTTGTTTTTTTTTTGTTGTTGTTCCAAGAAGCATCTTTCCTGCTGTTACATCCAGTCCCAGTTGCAAAGGGTAGCCACTGAATCTTACTTCCCAAGATTAAACTCTCTTGGATCTGGAATTCACCAGAAAAAGCACGTTGTTCAGCCCCCTTCCTGTGCTCCTGGGGCCAACAAGGCTCTGAAATGTTAGGAACTCGTTTAACTGCACTGAGTGCGCCAGAGACAGAATCCAGGCTCAGATCCAGCCCTCTGACCCCAGTCAGAGACTCTCAGAGTCTCGGAATTGGCATAAATTTTAAACTCCAGGTGTCTTTTCCTGCACCAGGATTTTCCCCTGTGAACCAAACTTTCAATAGGTTTATCCTGATGTTACCAGATGATGACGTGGTTTTTTCTCCTTAACTTTCTCAATGCCACCTACCTTTGGCCTATTTGCTGTCTATATTTGGAATCCCATCTATCACGATTTTAAGAAATTCAATAAATAGAAATTCTAGCCTACAAAACTAGTAGATCTCAGAGATCTTTCATTTTATAAAACAGTTCTACATGTAAGGAAAGGCCTGAGTTCTAGTCTTGACTTTGTCATTAACTGGCTATGTGTCTGTGAAAAACTCAGTCATTCCTGGTCTGAGTGTCAGCATCTATTCGATGGAGGGGTTGGAATAGACAATCCTTAAAAATCCTTTGAACTGGAAATCATTTGTGAATTGATTACAGGAATCAAACGAGTTTCCCTGATGTGTTTTTTAATTTTAAGTTTTTCAATTTATTTTGAAATATTTCACAATTACATAAAAAGGTGTAAAGGATACTGCAGTGAGCATCCATGAAGCCACTACTCAAATTAAGATCTCAAAGATTAGGAACAGGGCTTCCCTGGTGGCGCAGTGGTTGGGAGTCCGCCTGCCGATGCAGGGGACGCGGGTTCGTGCCCCGGTCCAGGAGGATCCCACATGCCACGGAGTGGCTGGGCCCGTGAGCCGTGGCCGCTGAGCCTGCGCGTCTGGAGCCTGTGCTCCGCAACGGGAGAGGCCACAGCAGTGAGAGGCCCGCGTACTGCAAAAAAAAAAAAAAAAAAAAAAAAAATTAGGAACACGTTTGAAGCTCCTGCCAGAACCCTCACCAGTCTGGGCCAGACCTCCCCTTCTTTCCAACACCCCAAAGTAACCTTGAACTTGATAAGCACCTTGAACTTGGTGCTTGGCATCACCATGCATTTCTTCATCATGTCACATGTTTACGTCCCTGAACAATGTATACTTCTAGTTTGCATGTCTTCAATACGTAAGTGGAATAATTCTGTATTTTTCTTTCTGTGACCTGCTTTTTAGCTTAAAACACTCTTATTCTCGAATCCATCCTTGTTGGTACATTGGCTACAGTTCATTCATTCTCACTATTGTAGATTATTTCACTGGATGAATATACCAAGTTCACTTATACTCTCTTGAAAGATACTAGGTTGTTTCTCACTTTTCACTATTAAAACAACCCTGCTATGAAAAAGCCTTTCATTGTCTACAGTACACACACAAGATTCTCTAAGGCATTCCATGGGAGTGGAACTGTTGGGTGTTAAGGTATTAGCTCCTTTTATCTTATGCTGTTGATTTTTCCCATCCATGAACATGATCGATCTCTCCATTTAAGTCTAACATTATGTCTTTGAATAATTTCATTCGTAACTTGCTGTCATACTCTAGTTTATTCCTAGATACTTTAGTGTTTCTGCAGCTCTCATAAATGTAATTAATTTTTGTATACCAGTCTTATAAGAGCATACCTACTGACCTCACCTATTAATTCTAATAATTTTTCAGTAGAGTCTTTGAAGTTTTCTATGTAAATAATCATATTATCATGACACTTTAATTTCTGTCTTTCTATCCTTTCACCTAGTGCTGCAACACCAGCTTCCCGCCCATGTCCATTTCTCCTTCTTTCTTGTAAGCAGAATCCAAAATGATTCCCTCAGCACTGTGCCCAACTAAAAATACTCAACCCACAAGTCTCCTTGCAGCTGGGAGAGGGGACGTGCATGAGAAATAATTCTGGCCAACGGAATGTAAGTTTAAGTCCCTGGAGGTGAAGGTCTTTCTCAAGTAAAAGACCATGCTTTGGGAGAGAAGTCCTCTGGGGCTGCCCTTCATGCCTGCGGCGCAGACATAGGGCAGCTCTGGCCAGAACTGCTTTGCATTTCTCATCTTAAGGTTTCCTGGACCACATGGGCAATGTACATTTGAACCCTGAGCTTATGAGCAGACAAACTGCTGTGGAGAATTCTCTGGGCAACGCTTTTTGATCTAGGACAGAGCAGACCATGTGCTTGCCATCTCCTTTTGACAATAGGTAAATTTCCCCCCCGTGATCCATAACCCTTCAAGAATCCCAGGTGGGCACTGGCCTCAATTCCGTCCTCCCACCTTGGGCAGGTCCAAGGCCCGTCTCCTCTCTCCACTGAAAACCAAGCCTCTTGGGTCCCAAGGTTGCCAACATCCTAACGGCCATGACCTCAGCCCACACACACCACTCTGGCTTTCAGCTTCTTAATTCTTGGTTTTTGGAAATTTCCTTTTTTTGCAAGTTCAGTGAAGCATCTGAGAAGGGATTTGTTATACTTTGTCCCATATTTCTAGATGTTTTGTCATGAAAGTCTTCAAACTGGAAATGGAAGTCCCTCCTGCTATTAATTTAGTTCATGTTTCAATTTACAAAATTCCTACCTATGCACACCTGTTTTGGAGCACATCTATCGCACGGCGGGAACTACTCCTTTCACACGCGCTTGCGTAGCACCTACCTGTGCCAGGCGCTGTTGAGGACCCGGGACCCAGAGTTGAAAAAGGCAAACCAGTTCTCTACCCTCAAGGAACTCATATTTAATAGGGAGACACACAACAAGTAAGGAAAGACATAAACAAGAAAACTTTAGAGACAGATAAATGCTAAGAAGAAAATGAAAACAAAGTAATGCCAAAGAGGATGGAATGGGAACGTTAGCCGAGGTAATCCAGACATCTGACCTGAGACCTGAGGTCCAGAAACAAGGAAGGTAGAGATCTGGGTGGAAAGATTCCAGGTGGAGAGACCATCCAATGCAGAAACCCTGAGGCTGGAAAAAATCTTGGCATGTTTCTGCAAGGCTGGAGCAAAGTGGACCTATTTCTTCATTTTCTATTTTGTTTCTTCCCAGCATGCCTGAGCCAACAATGGTACAATATATTCTTCCTGCTTTAAAGAGATGTCTAACTTAGACTACGGACATTTTGGGATTTTTTTTTTTTTAAGAATCAGTTCATTAGTAGCAGCCAAAACGTAAACAGCCTGAGTTCCTATCATCTCATTTTTTTTTAAGATAACAAAGGAGAAAAGTGAACGCAATCCTTAGTATATCCAGTTATCAGAACCCACAGTGGAGCGCTCAGCACACAGGCAGTGGGACTACAGACAAGGTTACACTGTTTCCTGTGGATTCTTCAGTCCGGATTCCAGGATGATGGTGGAAGGGAGCAATGGCTGCTGCTTGTCAATGTTGAGCTGTTTTCACTGTGGCCAAGTAGAGAGAAGGCTGGATGAATGGGGCCGGGCAGGAGAGGACGTGAGAGAGGAGGTATCGTTTGAGCTGAGTCTTGGTGGAGGGTGAATGTTCACGAGCTGGGAGAAGCAGAGGGTATCCCAGGTGATGGGCAAAGAAGCAGAAAAGGTGTGGCCAGTTGGGGGAACCAGGACTGCCAGACTCCTTGGGTGAACCCGCGCGGCTCCACCACTTATAGGCTCTGTAGCCTTGGGCAGCTCTCACACCTCTGGGCTGCAGATATCCTTCTCCTATTGAAATGCTCCTGGCTATTCTTCTGCCCCTTGGCAATCAGATTCTGATGCATCACCAGATTGTTGAATTTCCTCTAGTAAGGGAATCGTGAGAAGGTCTCCCTCACAGGGGCTTTGCTGTTAGCATGAAATAAGATCATTACCATAAGGTGCTTGTCACACATTGATTTCTAAATAAACCCTTGCCAATATCACTATATGTCATGGGTGCATAAAATGTCTGGTGGGGAGAGGCCAACGTTCAGGCTGAGGAGATGGGGTGGTGCCTCACTCTGATGGGGCGTGGGGGCCACGTGAGGGGTTGGCACCCTGCCCTACTGCTAGTTAGCTCTCTCTCTCTCTCTCTCAGCCACTACTCCTGCTTATCCAGACACAACCCTGGGATCAGACTGAAATTCCTCAGCTAGGCAGACCTCCAACCCACGGGGATGGTATCTCCTTCCCATGCCCTTTTCTCTGGAACCAAGCTCTCTCCAGCTCTCCTCCAGCCAACATGCTTCCTCTGCTCTGTCCAGCAACACCTCTTCTACAAACGCCATCCTTTCCCCCTCCGAAACTCAATCCTCACAAAGCGTTCCCTCCGCCATCATTTCTGCTTTGTTCACACTTCTCTGCTCCCCAGAAGTATTACTTTATCCAGCAAGTGCACTGGATGTAAATTGAAATGCAAATAGATCAACATAAATCTGAATGTCCATTTACATTAAATATATTATGATAAAAAGATAAGGCCCCATGGGTCTCAACTCCATTAGCCCTATTACTCTTCTGCCCTTTGGCAATCACCTTTGGACCCATCACCAAGTCAGTATCCACCAAACCCACATTGGCACTGGCACTGACATACACAGATTCTGCCTGCACTTCTAATTACAGTGGGAGGCCACTGAAAATGATTCTCCTTCGCCACTTCCTTACCACGAGGAACAATTACTGGTGTGTCGTCTTCCTTGTAAAACTTTGCCCAGCTCTAGAATGGGAGGAATCAAATTAAACCCATGTAGAGGATTTGGGGCGTCTCTATTTATGCAGCTAGGCTCGGCACAGATCTAATATTCTGTAAAGATGCTAAGCTCTGCGCAATTTGTGTGCGCACCGCGCCTTGTACAAAGGCACTCAATAAATATCTATCGGCTGGTTGGTTACAAATAACAAAGCACCACTACAGCAACTGTGTAGTGTTATCTACTCTGGGTGTTCATTCCTTTCCAGGTCAAGGCCTTTAATATGTTAATAGAGGCCTGGGTTGAGTGAGTCATCGGTGGGAGCAGTTAGCGGGAGGGAGGGATTCACAAGTTGGAAGCATCCTAGCTGCCCAGTCTGGTCCTCAGGGTCAAACCCCAGCAGAAACAGCAAAGGCCTTGGCAAGCCCTGTTTAACCACAGGGAGGGTAATTACCGAAGGAGGGCAGTGCAGGTATAATGAACCCAAAGATTAGGAAAAGGATTAATGACTACCTGGAATCCTTCTCTTCCCTCCTCCCCCGCCCCGCGGAGCACGGGGCACTGACACCGTATTCTCTTCTCTGCTCATCACCGTCAGAGAACATTACAAAGCACCTCTCTCTCTCTCTCTCTTTCTTTCACCAAATGCCGCCATTTGTCGGAGCGCCTTTAACCAAGATTCTTGGGACTTGGTTCAAAGCCGAGAATCTGACTTATTCATTTGGTGCCCCTAAAATATAATTTGCTCTTTATAAATATAAATGGTTCCGAATGCTTTCAGCCCAAGAAGCAAAGGTTTCTCCAAGTGAGCAGCATTTCTTTCTTTGCCATCATCCTCTCGCACCCTATTAACATTTCTCTTGGGAAGAGCCCCTGGACGGTTCCCTCCTGTCACAGAAGGATGGGGCTGGGTGAGCAGAGGCCTCCCTGCGGAGAGGGGGCCAGGCAGGGGCCCTAGGAGGCGCTTCCTGGGACCTGCAGCCCGTCTCTGCGCTCCACGCCCGCTGCCGCTGCCTCATCGTCTGGCCCCTGCCCCTCTGGCCTCCAATTCCAAAGTGTGCCAACCTGAAGTGGCAGCTTGGGGGTTGCCGGGAAAACCACTCCCTGTGTTTTCTGGTGGAAACTGTGGTAGTTGGTGTGTGGCAGCTTGTTCAGGGGGAACCAGGGACATGTTCAAAGAGGGGTTCCCTCCTCCCATCGCAGAAGCTGGAGGAAAGCCCCAGGAATGCCTCCGTGCAAGACTGGGCCTGAGCATTCCAAGGGAGGCGGCAGGACTAGAATAGCTGGGCAAGAGAGAGAATAATAGTAATAAAATACGAGCGAGAAGAATTTCAACGGTTACCCCTTTAAAAATATATTATCTAATTTAACGCTCAATAGGGGGTCACCAATTCACATGGCCCTGGGACCAGTCCCGGAAAGAAAGTGAGCACCCGGGCTGGTGTGAGACAATAAGGCTGCTGGGGCCAGGGGGTGCTGGGGGCACCTGTGCCCCATCAGAGAGGAAGCTAAGGTTCAGCCCTATCTGATTGCCCACCGGACCACAGATCCCATTACAGAGATGAGGAAACTGAGGCGCAGAGGCACATCTTCCGGTTTTCCAAGAGAAGTTGGAAATACAGATTTTTATTATGTAATTGTGTGATTTTTTTTTTAATTGAAGTATAATTGTGTAAGCTCATGATTCTTAGAACATGGTAACTAATTCAAAACAAAGTTCAACCCCACGCAAGTGAAGGTCAACACGTCAGTGGGTCAGGGCCAGTCCCTGGGCCATTCCTTGGTCACCAGTTTGTAACCTTGGCCTTAGAACTCCATGAGGGAGAGGGCATGACCTCTGTATTCCAGGTTGGGAAACTCAGTTTCAAAGTGACCCAGGGCCACACGGCTAACGAAGGTTCCCCCTTGATGCTCGGCAGGCAAATTTACCTGGACTGCACAGATTCTCTGAAACCCCTCTCCTGGGCTTGGAGCTCCCAAGTCCACAGCTTGGCTCTACTGCCCATCTGCAATGGTGGACAACTCAAATCCAAACGCCATCTCAAAACCACTGGGCTGGACCAGCAGCCCTCAGGATGGGCCAAAGAGTGGACTCACCCAGCAGAGCCCTTTGAAATGACCAGTGCCTGGGTCCCACCTCCAGAATTCTGATTTGATCATCTAGGATGGTCCTAGGCATTGGTAGTTTGCAAAAAAGCTTCTCCCTGTGATTCTAATGTGCAACCATGGGTGATGACCCCACTGGGCCAGACCCTTGCTTAAGTGCCAAAGCCAAGCTTCTGGGAATAAGAGGAGGCAGAAGAGTAGTTAGGAACAAGGGTATTGGAGCCAGACAGGCTTGCATTCGAGTCCTGGAGCCACCCCTTCCCAGCTGAGGAAGCCTGGGGGGAATCAGTTCACCTCTCTGGGCCTCAGTGTCCTCATCTCTACAATGGGCATCACAGTAACCACGCCTGGATTCTTGTGAAGAATAAACATGGAGGTGTGTGGGAATGAAGCAGTACCTGGCATACAGCTGCATTCATTAAAAGGCAGCCTTCAGGGCTTCCCTGGTGGCGCAGTGGTTGAGAGTCCGCCTGCCGATGCTGGGGACGCGGGTTCGTGCCCCGGTCCGGGAAGATCCCACGTGCCGCGGAGCGGCTGGGCCCGTGAGCCATGGCCGCTGAGCCTGCGCGTCCAGAGCCTGTGCTCCTCAACGGAAGAGGCTACAACAGTGAGAGGCCCGCGTACCGCAAAAAAAAAAAAGGCAGCCTTCAGCTAGCACGGCCCCCAGCCAGAGCCACACAAATATAGGGGCAAAGGGCAGTGAACCTGGGCAGAGTTTGGGGGGCTTGATTTGTACCCTGTAACACCCAGGCATACACACCTACTGTCAGTTCAGAGTTGAGCTCCGGATGGCCCTGAGGTTCATCCGCAGATGAATTTAGCTGCCTCCTGATGGGAGAACCCCCCTTCCCTGGCGAATGTCTCAAACTCTCACTCTTAATTTTTCTCTCTCTCAAGCCAGATCAAGAAGGAACTGCAAGATAAGCTGACCCATGTCCCCATTGAAACTTTCCACAGCCAAGTTCCCTCTACCACCATCATCCTCTGAACTCATAATAGATCTGATCTGAAGGAGACAAAGGCAATTTAGAGGAAAGCACCTTAGAAATATTAATTAGGTACTCAGGTCTCTAGAAAGATCTGTGTAGTGGAGTGTATGGGTTTTTTTTTTTGTTTTTTTAACATCTCTATTGGAGTATCATTGCTTTACAATGGTGTGTTAGTTTCTGCTTTATAACAAAGTGAATCAGTTATACATATACATATGTTCCCGTTTCTCTTCCCTCTTTGGAGTGCATGTTTTTATGAGCAGGTAATCCCCTAAACTTAGGTTAAAACTGCTCTCTCTTATCTAAATCGACTCCTCTGGTAGAAAGCCCCTCGTGCTTTCCTAAGCCCTCTAACCAAGCCTCAGCCATGATAACAAATCATTATTAGCAGTCAGTTATTTGTACGTAAGCACTGAGTCACAAACCAGCCCAGACCTGCTCAAACCCAAGTGTTGCTTCTTTGAATCCACTTAATGGAAAAGACCAGCCCCTCTGGCCCGCAGTCCTGCTACAGTGAGAGTTCCTTAGCTCTTTTTAGGGGTTATATTTATTTCAAAGAACAAGCTATTAATAGTTATAGTTATAGCCGTGGAGGGACTGTCATTAAACACGTCTTCAAGAGTTCTGGGGTTGGGTCTCTGACCTGCTGTCCAAACTGACAAGTGCAATTTCATTGTGTTTTTTTACCTCAAGGATGGAAGTCCCCTTTCTGATTAGCAATTGAATGGGGCGCAGAACTTCAACAGCAAATCTGCTTTGCGCAAAGCTGCACACAAGGGAAACCTGTGCTCACTTTATCTGCACCTGCAGCCTTGGCACCTACGTATTTTGGGCAGAACACCGGGGACATGGTCTTTCAGCAACATCAATTGTAGAACAACAGGCAAAAAGATCGTTTAGCAATCCCTGGTAAATGATTTGCCAAAAAATAAATAAATAAATAATAAATAAGAGATCTCCAACCTTCCTGCAGTTGTGGTGGGAAATGCCTCTACGCTTAATAATGCTATAGGAAGTAGCTTTATCTTGGGAATTACATTGAATCTACATTAAAGATGTTTTGGAAGTGGGAATATTTTCCAACATCCCTGGACATCTAAATGCTGTGTTGGGGAGTTGGGATTGCAAGTCTTCAGTAGAGAAAAAAGGGATTCCCAGGCATTTTAGAGTCATTTGCTTTATTTTATAAAGCTGGCTAGGTATACAAGGGCAGATAGCCCAGCCAAGGGGTAAGAGTCCTGTTGAGTTCTGCCTGATGGCAGCTCCAAGCATGTTAAGGACTGTGTCTGTCTGCTTCACTCCTGAATCTGCAGGGTTTTACACATGGTTAGACCCATAGCAGGTGCTCCATCAGTGTTTACTGACCATCTAGACAAGTGACCCTGACATTCAGTGATGTGGGCGATGGGCTCGTCTCATACTTTTTCTGAGGCATCACACTAGAGAGATTGGAAAGTTGCCTAGAAATCAAGATACAGGCGGCCCCTGAACTACACACCTGCAGAAACAGTGACACTGGAGAGCCGATTGTGTGCCTGGCTTCCCAGCTCCGCACGCAGCAATGTTACCTGTGACACCAATACTCCGGCTGCAAGGAAGGAGTATTGGCACCACAGAAATGGGCAAATCACAGGTCACAGCTCTTTCTGTGCAGAAGGGCAGCTGTTAAGCATTTACAACATACCGTTAATTTGGATGCACGTGAAAATTAAACTTTTATGTTGGGGTGCGTCTTTTAAACCTCAAGCAAATCAGCTGAGAGTAAAATTTTCTCCTCTTTCTTTTTAACACTTACCCACGGAAGACCCAAAAATCTTTTCTCCGGGACGTTTTTCTTAACTTATATTCTCTTTTACCCCAAATGATAGTAGCTCTTTGTCAACTAAGTGTGCATGGAGGAATTCCTGTCTGTATCTTCCTCTTATAATTACCTTGGCTCCTGTCTTGACCTGAGTGTCCCCAACCTCAAAGAAAAGACAATGAGATTACATGAGCTTCCATGGCCCACGTGTCCCTGCTATGCTGATTCCTGATTCTACTAACAGGTAGCTCTCAGTTCCCAGTTTGAAATAGTCCTAAGGACACTTGCATGGCTGATCTGGCTTATCCTAAAGGACATTTTGTCACCAAATTCAGAAAGCAATAAATGGCAGGCCACTTGGAAGCTGAAAGAATCCCTTTTGTGCCCAAGAGCAGCAGGTGGGGATGGGAGTTTCTTAGGACTGCATCCATCTACAAATAATACACATAGCAAAATAAAGCTACAAATGAAATAGCACCAGGAAAAAAGGAATCTGTCCTAAAACCAACAAAAACAGAAATACCACGGGCAAACAGTGAAGCTGAAATTTTAGCAGACTGCAAGAAGAGACTATATGAAAAAAAACAATGTAAATCTTAAAATAGCCCCAACACCTGCTAACAGCATTCATTTTTAAACTAGAACAATGTGAGAGACGCCTGCATTGACCCCAACCTTTTGCATTCATTAAATGAAGCTATTTTTTAAGTTTTTTGTGTATCCCTACTATCTAATTGGGGACCCGTTGGAGGGAAAATCTTTGAAGTCATTGCACCAAAGATCAAAACTGTAAGTGTCCACAGGTGCCAGATACATGATAGAAATGGGTGAAATAGTCCAGGTGTCAGAGAAGTTGGCATAGACACATTTTTCCATATTAAATATATTTATAATAATTGATAAATATTCATAAATGTACATAAATAAACATAACGGATAGTCCTTCGCTTCATGAAAAAAATTGGCCTTTGCCGATTTTCTTGACAAATGTTGTTCTCTTGGTCTATATTTTGTTTTCCTACCTTTCAGGAAAGTAGTGATAACACAGGAAATGAAGAACCCTGTCCCATTTTCGAGTTCCACAGCCACGTGTCAATGTAAAACAATGCCAACCTCCCTTTAGGTAGCCTGGAGGTGGGTGACAGACATTCTGCATGGAAGGTCCAGCTCTTCACCTTGAATTGGAGGACTTGTGATCAATTGTTTTCGGTAGTGATTCCACAGTAGAAGTGGTATTTTATCATTAGGTTATACTAGGCACCAAAATGAACACCACCAGTAAAATTCAGAAGGCAAACAGACCAGGAGAGCACAGCCCCAGGTGCCAGTAATGTGTGTGCTTTGGGAGCAACCTAACCTCCCAAGAGGCAGGTACACAGCATCCTTATTTCTACTGCTTGTCACTCATCGGCCAGCAAGGAGCTTAGCAAGGATTAATGCTAGTTAAGAGATCCTAGGATGAGCCGTCCATTGTGATAAATACACATTGGTAATACTGATAGAATTTTTAAATGCTTTCTCAGTTGGGCTTCACGTAGCTTCTCGTTCTTTTCAAACATGGAGCCATGCCCTGTTTCTGGGTCGCATATTTGGGAGAAAGTCTCGGGGCCTCCATCTTCAGCATAAAAAGATGTCAGATTCACACAGTAGCATGTGGACCTGTGAGTGTGTGCATACAGGAGGAGCTGTCCCCTGCCCCTGCTGGAACATGGGCTTCTTGACAGCTCTGATCCGCAGTGCTCTGTGCTCCAACAACTAGCCCGAATGGTCCAAAGCAGGCTGTCCTGGTTAAGGATCATTTTGTTTCACAGAACAGAAATCCACTCAAAGTAGCTCAAGATAAAAGTGGGGCTTTTAAAAGCATCCAAAGTCTCATGGGGAGGAGGGACTCAGGACTCTCTTTCTTCTTTCTTCTTACTTCCCACTTCTCGTCTTTCCTCTTCTCCTCCCACCCCTCCGTGCCTCCTCTGCCTTCTCATCTCGCCCAGGCCCAAAATGGTTGTTCCGGTTCCAATGAGATGTGATCCAAGGATACATGATCTTCCAGTTCAGGCATCTGCTATTTACGGGAACTCCTTTTTGTATCTCTTGGTTCAAAAGGAATCTCATTGGTCCAAGCCAGTCCCTTGGGTTTCATATTCCAATCAGCTAAGCTGGACCTGAGGGGAGGGTAGCAGGGATGCTGGATGGATAGGGTTGGCCCTTCTGGGGCTGGAAGTAGAAGAAGGAGACATATCTATTATACGTGTTTGATAGTAAACGCATGTTGAGCGAATCAGCTCACCAACCACAGAACCTTTCCTCCTAACAAATAGAGGAACAGAAATAACCAACTGGAGACAAGTTAATGACAGCCCCACCCGTGGGAAGGCAGGTCTCACCATCCATCCTTCTGGACAGCCAAGTTGCACCCTCCGAGTAGGTGATATTGGAACCTCCAGGAAGGCTGCCTACAAGTGGCACAGAACCCTTCTGCGCTCCATCTTTAGAATGAGAGCAGAACTGTCTGCCTCACAGGGTAGCTGTGAAAATTGAAACAGGCCAGTAGCAGAAGACACTATACATTCGCAAAGCCAGGATCCCACGCCCAAGGCCAGGGCTTCCAAATCATTGCCACCGAGGGCTCAGAAAGCACGACCTTCATAGAGTTCGGTCCTCACTGTTTGGAGGTGACCCCACCCCCACCCCAGGAAATAATACTGTTCAGCCACAGGGGGCAGAAAGCCTGAAGTCAAGCTGCAGCTCCGCTTGCCACTCCTGTGTGGCCTCCACAAAGTCACTCACTCTGTCCAAGCCTCTGTTTCCTCGCAGGTAATATGGAGAATCGGAAGAGAACCAGGGATGATCCAGGAGCCACATTGGTTCAGTTTTCATTGCTGAGCAGCATAATTAGAAAAATAAGTCAATATAGTGAGTTTTTCATAGGGCCTGGTTTTTTCAGTGCAAAGGACTGTACGTTATACTGAGGTTACGGCCTCCCTGCTCTTTTTGTGTTAAATGGCCTTTCTTTAGCAATGGTAAAGAAAGCAGTTTGTTTTTACACTCCTACTGTCCTCTCTTGATGAAATTAGAAGCTGGCAACCCCAGGTCCATCCTCTGTGCTTATTTATTTTTAGTGGTCTGTGAAATCCCATAGTATGACAATTAGTACATGAGACGACCTCTACAGACCTCTACAGAGCCTCTCTGACAGGATCCGATTCTAAGGGAGGCATAAGAATGAGCAGACTTGGGAGCCGGACCGCCTGGGTTCAAAGTCCGACCCCACCACTTAGAGCCCGGTGACCTTGGGCAAGTTACTTAGCCTCTTTGTTTCTCATCTGAAAAATGGGAATAATTGTAGTACCTACCTGACAGGGTTGTTGTGAGGACTAAAGATGTTCAAGGATACAAAGCGCTTTGGGCAGTGCCCAGCACCAATAACGTGCTAAGTAACGGTAACAATGATAATGGGAAGGAGAAGGGGGAAGAGAAGCAAGGAGGAAGAGGGAGGAGGACAGAAAACTCCTCTCCTCTCTGAGTCCTTCTGCCAGCCACGATGGGGTGGCGTATCTGCTTGGTTCTAACAGCACCGTCAACCTTTCTGGGAAGAACACTCCAACCATGTTACCTGTCCAATGGTGGCCAGCCCATGGATTGGCTGCCCTTGGGTCAGGTGTCCCTCATGTCCAATCAGCTGCAGTGGGGGCGGGGAGGACGGGACGCGGGGTGCGGCCAAATCCTAGAGTTGTGTCAAAACTCCCAATGAAATGGGAATGCTCCAGGCAGGGCACCGCTCTGGAGTTTACCAGTAGCTTCCAGGTAATGGCGCAGCTGATAAGAGATGAAGGGCCAGAAAAGGCATTTGAAGAGGGACCCAAAAGGACACAAGAGGCCCAGGATGAAGAGGGGGAAAAAATGAAGGAAATCATGATTGGGAGGCTTGTTTCTCAGGACTCGCTTGATTGGCTGCCTTGGGGTCAGGTGCTCAAGAGTGGGCCAATCAGCTGTGTGGTGGGGGGCGGCAGGGTGTCTCCCTGGAGCTTTGGCTGCAGGCGGGATGCCTCTCCTTCCACAAACCTGAAGCTACCATCAATCAGGGATGGGACAACCATGCTCTCCCCGTGATGGAAAGTGTTTCAGAAAGCCCCTAAAATTCGTCCTTATTGAAAAAAAGTGGTTCCCCGAAGAGAAAGCCCTTGAAAAACCCAGGAGCCCTGGAGACTGATTCACCATCAAAGCCACAAAATTACTTACCAGATAGGCGGTAACATCTTAATCTTTTATTAAGTGAGCATCCGCTCCTTCAGCGGTGCGGGACTGCCATTCTGTTTGCTCGGCAAATAGATTGAAATCTTCCAGCTAATTTGGAGCTACCCATTCTACCTTCTAATTTAGAAAGGAGTGAATTAGTTATGAACAATTGCCTGAGAGTCCAAGCGTCTGAGACCAGATCCCAACAATAAGGGAAGTGGAGGGAAACCCATCTAAAATATTTGGAGTGTGGAGAAAAGTATGTTGGCTTTGATTTTCTGGGTAATTGATATTAGTTCTAAAGTCGTAGACATTTTGTAGGTTGATTCACCTGGATAATTTAACTATATAGACCTCAGCAAACTGCAGGATTGGCTCTGTAAGACCTGTCATCTCTTCAAAGTAGTCGTGGTTCCTGAGACCTTATGCAGAGGATTCTCACTGATGTCCTAAGCTGATCCTAAAATCCTCTGACTCCCTGGTGGATTCTTCTTCCATCAGGTTTTCAGTGTCTGAAATAACAGCAGCTGTTCAGGAAAATGTATTTGTCTCGTGAATGCTGGAACAATGCATGGGTAGTTTCAACCAATTTCTGCTGGTGTCTATTGAGCACCTACTAAGGTTCAGAGAACACCCTGTGTTCATTTTCTGGTCCCTTGCAGTACGTGTTTATTAATGAAAGAGCTTGCATTCTTCCCACACGTCCATATGGCAGTGCCTTCTAGACATTCCCGTTGAAAGCAGGAGCGGACTGTTTCAATGATCAGCAAGAGCCAGACACTCGATCGCATAGGACTCTGGAGTGTGCTTAGTTAAGTCAGCTCATCTCTGAGGGGATTTGTGGAAGACAGCGTTGTGGATCATTTAAGAGGCCTTGCAAGTGGGGCTTTGACATGTTTGCTAAGTGGTGGGCGCAGGAGAGCCAGGGTGAGCTGTCAAATCAGAAGGACACAAGCATCCCCGTGGCTGCCGAAAGAGTCAGATGATGGCTGCTCCCTGTGCACATGTGAAGCCTGCCGAAGTGAGGGGGTTTCTGCTCCAGGCACTGGGGCCTCCAGCCTTATGTTTCGCCCAATCTAGTGAAAACTTACTCTACAGTCAGAATGTGATCAGCCCTTTTCTGGAGGACAGCCAATCACAGGTGGCTCCTGGGGCCAGTTATACTCCCATTAGGGTCTTATTGGCACCCTCAAGAGCCATCTGGGAGTTTGTTAAAGACGAAGATTCCCAGGCCTCGTTCCCAGAAATTCTAGCTCCTTGGTGGAGCCTAGTATGATACATTAAGCCGTATTCCAACAGATTCCCGTCAGGTGTTCCTGCATTCCACGCTTTGCGAATGATGGTTCATAAGATGCTCCTGTTGTGGTCTGTTTTCTAAACACCTGCCTTCAATAGTCAGCGTTGGTACCAAGCTATCCCAAACCTGTCACGGTGAACTCATCCTCTTCCTGGGTTGATCTCCCTGGATGGTGCCGCTCCCCCTGCCACCCGTAAGCCAGAAGCTTGGCAGTCACCCGCAGTAACCCATCATCCTGAGCCCCTCACTCTCCCGCCTTCTCAACTCTCATCAGCTCCGTGCTCTGAAGAGTCGTGAGATTGATCCATTCCTCTTCATCTTCTTGACCTTGCCGCCTAGTTCAAGTGCATCATTTTTCACTCTGATTATTGCATGCGCTTCCCAACTGGCCTCCTTAGCTTGGGTTTTGTTTGCCTATTTCCATAGAGCTACCAATATTATGCTTTGAAGTGCAAATTTGATTGTCACTCTTGCCCCAAATCCCTTAGGGGTGCCCGATTGCTCTCAGAATGTGGTTCAAATTCCCTAACGTGGTTTATGGTCTAAATGTGTGTGTCCCCCTGAAATTCATGTGTTGAAATCCCAGTGCCCATCGTGATGACGTCAGGAGGAGTTTGGGGAGGTGCTAAGGCCATGAGGTGGAACCCTCATGAATGGGGTCAATGTCCTTATAAAAAAGACCCCTGGGAGACCCCTTGCCCGTTCCCCCATGTGAGGACACAGGAAGAAGGCTCCAGCTATGAAGCAGAAATAGGGACCTCACCAGAACTCCCCCACGCTACAGCCTTGATCTTGGAGTCCCTAGCCTCCAGAGCTGTGAGAAATAAATTTCTATTGTTTAAGCTGCCCCAAAATACTATGGTATTTTGTTATCACAGCCTGAAAGGACTCAGGCACGTGGCATCTGAGGGCCTTTAGTACCAGCCTTCTACCTTCTCGGCTACTCTCATCTCCCAATGCTCCCCTTCCCGACTGGGATGTCCTGAAATTAATATTTCACTCTATAGCATTCCCTTTGCATGGAATACCCTCCCTCACTTTCTCTACCTGGTGAGCTCCTAATTAGTTCCTTTTCAGAATGAAAAATAGAAACTCTAATCTGTGATGGTGGATCCACATAGAACACAGCCTGGTGTAGTGCTTGCAGCCAGACTGTTTAGGTTCAGATATCAGCCCCACCACTTAGTAACTGGGTGGCACTGGTTAAGTTGTTTAACCCCCCTGTGCCTCAGTGACCTCACCTTTAATATGGGATGATAGTAAAAGTGACCTCGTGGGGTTGGTGTCTGAATTAAATGAATTAATGTATATTTAGTGCTAGAACAGTAAGTGCTATAAGTAATTACTATTTTATTGCTGTTATTATTATATACAATATCCATGAAAACATAACTAAGACACTGTCAACAATATTTCCTATAGGAAGAGAATTTGCATAGTGGAGGGCCAGGGTGAGAAGGAGACATGAAAAAATTATTATGAGACTTTGCATACATCAAGAGTATAAAAAAATAAAGAACCGTGGCCAACCCACCTCCCAGCTAATAAACAGAGCTTTACCCATACAAGCGGAGGCCTCTGGGCACCCTCCTAATTGCATCGTCCTTCTATTCCCCTCCCTTTCCCTCCCCAGGAACCAAGTGTACTTATTTTTCATGTAATGTCCTTGTAAGTGCTTAAGTATTTTTAATGTGTACAAGTCTCTTGTTTAAAACCTAAAACTGGTAGTTAGTATACAAGTATCATATGCTCATATTAAAAAGCTATACAACTTGGAAAAGTGATTTTTTTGGTTTTCGTTTTTGTTTTGAGTCAACCACCTTTTTAAATCTGTTAAAAATCACCCCCTCTGTGAAGACTTCCTGGCTGTCCCCTCACTGAATTCAGCAGTTAAAAGCCCTCCTCTGACCCCTCACAGGACCTTCCCTCCATCATTATACATAAGCTCCTGTGGCAGGCGGGACTCTAAGGTGGCCCGCGAGATCCCCACCTCCGGTGGACACACCTGTAATATCCCCTTCCTTTGAGAATGGACAGGATGTGTGAATATGGTGGGATCTCACTCATGTGAATAGATTACATTATGTGGCAAAGGTAAAGGGATTTTCCAGATGTAATTAAGGTCCCCTACTCAGTTGACTTTGAGTTCATTAAAAGGGAGCTTACTGTGGGTGGGCCTCATCTAATCAGGTGAGCCCTTTAAAAGAGGGTCCAGCCCTCACCTGAAGAAAGATTCAAAGCAAGAGAGAGTCCCCTGTTGGCTTTGAGGAAGCAAACAGCTATCACATGAACTGCCTTTGGAGAGGGCCACAAGACAGGGGTCTGCAGGTGGCCTCAAGGGGCTGAGGGCTTCCATCCTACTACCATGAGGAGCTGAATGCTGCCAACAACCACGTGAGCTTGCAAGAGGATCCCAACTCCAGATGAGCACAGCCCACTGGCATTTTTAGTTAGCCTTGTGATACCCTGAGCAGAGAGCTCAGCTGAGCCACACCCAGACTTCTGACCTATACAAACTGAGATAATAACTCCTCTACATTTGTGGAGTTAGTTTCTAGCAACAGAAAACAAAAGCAGACCCTCGGTTTCTCCCCGACTAGACTCTGATCAGTTCAGCCATTACTTTTATTGTGGACTTACTATGTGTCTTGCATTTCTCTTTATACTGGGGCAAATACAGCAGTTACCAGACATGATACCCAAGCACTCTACATGTGACTAACACACAGATGTCACTCGATGCATGTTTTCCAAATGAAGGAGCAGCAAAACATGCCACAGCAAATCCACAAGTATTTGCTTGGGTCCCAGATAAACTTATGACAGCTGCCCAATTCTTTTTTCTCAAGTTATCCCCATTATAGCTGCGTATTTTTTTCTAACTCTTCTGACTACATCCAAGTCTAATGCACTAGTCTTGTGTAACAATAATAGTTGTTCCATATGGGGAAAAATTATTTAGAAAATTAATACAATAGATTCAGAAGTTCTACAGTACAAAGACTTATTTAATACAAGTTTTCAAGAGTAACCACGAAACCACTGCCACCCGTTTTATAACTGAAATACTCAGGAGTATCCATCATTCCCCAGTCTGGGAAATTTTCTGTCTGAAATTAGAAGTCCGCGACGCCTAGGGACATCCCGTCAGTTAGGAGGGTACTGTCAGACCCAGTAACTGCAGCCAGACAGTGGGGACCAATTTGGAGCTGAATCCTCAAATCAGTTTTCTGATGAAAGCCAGGATGCCTGTCTCAGGTTCCCTGGTCCTGGGAGTCAGGCTCACATCCCTAGGTTTTGTTCATTGAGTTCCTTCATGCCGCTGCTTTTGTTTTGTTTTGTTTTGTTTTTTAACAGATTTATTGGGGTATAATTTACCTACAGTTTTAAAATTCACCCATTTTAAGTGTAAAATTCAATTATGGTTGCTATATCTACAGAGTTGGGCAACCATCGCTATTTGATTTCAGAACATTGTCATCACCCCAGTTAACTCCGCACCCCCACCCCCAGCCCCAGCCCCAGGCAACCACTGATCCACTCTCCGGCTCTCTGCTTTTACCTATTTCGGACATTCCACGAATGCAGAGTCGTACAATAACTGTTGTTTCGTGTCTGGCTTCAATTTATGTTGTAGCACGTAGCAGTGCTTTGTTTCTTTTCATTGCCAAATGGTAGTCCATTGTGTGGATATACCGCATTTTATTTATTTATTTATTTTAATATTAGGGTTTTTTTTTTTAACATCTTTATTCACGTATAATTGCTTTACAATGGTGTGTTAGTTTCTGCCGTATGACCACATTTTATTTATGCATTCATCAGTTGATGGACATTTGGTTTGTTTCCACTTTCTGGCTATTACAAGTAATGCTGCCATGAACGCTCATATACAAGGTTTTGTGCGGACATATGTTTGCATTTCTCCTGGTTAGATTCCTACTAGTGGAATTGCTCGGTATTATGGCAGTTCTGTGCTTAATATCTTGAGAAGTTGCCAAACTGTTTTTTCAAAGGGGCTGTAGCATCTTTCATTCCAACCAGCAGTGTACAAAGGTTCCATTTTTTCCACAGTACCTCTGTTTTAAATGACCAACTAACCTGGATTTCACAACCTTACTTTACTCCTGACCTCTGTGTCTTTGCCCACCTACCTGAGTTCCTCACGCCTGCTTCTCCCCGTCCTCTGTAAACTTGGTTCTTTAACTTCTAACCAACCTCTGACGTACAAACCAGTTTTCTTAGCCATGAGCTCAATAAAATGATCCCCCCAAACCCCAACTTTACAGCCACCAGGGTCTATACATGACAAAATTCCTTCACTCTACTTGGATGTTTTGTTTTGTTTAGTTTCATTTTAAAAACCAAGACCGGGCTTCCCTGGTGGTGCAGTGGTTGAGGGTCCGCCTGCCGATGCAGGGGACACGTGTTCGTGCCCTGGTCCGGGAGGATCCCACATGCCGCGGAGCGGCTGGGCCCGTGAGCTACAACTACTGAGCCTGCGCGTCCGGAGCCTGTGCTCTGCAATGGGAGAGGCCACAGCAGTGAGAGGCCTTCGTACCACAGGGAAAAAAAAAAAAAAAACCAAGACCAAGTATAACCTTTCAGAAACATCCATAGAATTCAAAACTAAGAACTGTGAGCACGATCAATTTATCAGGATGTTTTTTTTTAACTTCTATTGAGGAACGAAATTAGGTCTAGTGTTAAAAAGGTTTGGTATAATGCTGCCTTCATGTAATAATTACCCCAAAGAGAAAGAAACTAGTTATTATTGCCCATAATTGTTCATCTTTTTCATGTATTGCATCTCTGTCCTCTGCTCACCAAATTCACTCTGCAAAAACTGCCAAGTACTCTTAAACTTCTGATTTTGCTGTGGCCTAATTCAGTGAAATGGGCTCTTTGGGGGGTTAATCTCTCTTGGCAAAGCCTGTTTGGATGTGAAATCAATGACCGTGTGCACCTATGCGATGTGACCCTTGCGAGTCTTTCAGCAAATTGGCCAGAGGCTGAGGAAACCAGCCTGGGAGCAGGGACTCCCCTTCCCAATAAAGACAGCCATCATTTTGCATTCATTCCTGCTGCTCAAATTGGAAACACTATAGGATGTGAGAATGCAGGCCAGGGTGATAGAGCAGCACCTCCCCTCCACCAAGATCCCACAGAGATTTAATCAAATGATCCATCCCTCTGACTGGGCTGGCAACTAGACCAACGCAGTAGGGATGGCAGAGAAGAGGACGCAAGTTTTGCATTCACTTGGCACCAGAGAGCACGCTGACAGTAAGTTCAGTGTTAACTACTCCATCTAGAATTGAACCAAGAGCCACCCCCTGCTCCAGTGCAAAGGCCGAGAGGGGCGATTCTGATTTCCTGTAGATCTCTGGGGAAGCCCCACGGGGTAATAGGACCCAGCCAGTGCTATGGGAAGGCCGCCTCTGCAGCTTTGGGGAAGGTACCTCTTACATCATCCCCATTGTCCCTCTGTGACCGGCCCTTATGGGGCAGGCTGAGTCATTTTTATCATCTAATAGGTGGCTGGGAAACTTTTGAATGACTCAGTAGGTAACATTTTACATTCAAACATTGCAGCACAGGTTATTTCAATGACAGCCAGTGGAACATGGGGGCTTTGCATTTCTGGATGCAGGTTAGTGACGCATCGTACAAAGACTGTGCGTTCACGTGGCCGGCCGTCCGACTAAGGGGCCTCAGGAGGTGCTGGCACCAGCTCAGAATCCAGGGGGAGAGGAGAAAGGACTACACAGTGCCCTGCTCCTTGAGCCTTCCCGGGTGAAAATGGCTCCAGGCTTCAAAAGGTTTTCTTTTTCATCTAGTCTCCCAGGGGGAGACCCTCTATAATTGCCTCTCTGTCCCCAGACTTCTGGTCTGTATGACTTTGGGCTCTAAGCTCAGGCCCGGGAAGCAGGAACTTAAAGTTTTACAGCTCAGTTTGCCTTCTGGCCTCGTGTGTCCGGGACCAGCAGCTCTGTCACAGTGAGGCCATTCCTGGGGCTTTGTCTAAACACAAAGCCACAGCCCCAGGCTGGGCAGAGCATATAGAGGTCTTTAAGAAGCACATGGGTGAACTTTATTTGTGCCTTCTTGGGTCCTGCTCTGGAAAGAGAAATGGGAAATACTGGAGGTGCCAAAGGTAGCAAGACTCGAGAATAAAGTACCCCTGCTTGGACTCATCATTTATTTAGGTAAGCATACACACTTACTGGATGCACTTACATTTATGTAAGCATTAAGTGCTTACTGTATACCGAGCACTCTTCTGGGCATTGTGGAGTCAAGACACTGAAGAAATAGAGAAAGCGTTCCCTGCCACCCAGAGAACTAACATTCTACCTGTAGAAACCCTTCAGAAGCAATGGTGTAACAGACCAGAAAATGTAACAGACCACTCTAGTCCTGGTCAGCAGTGATGGACGGGGAGAGGGTGGAAGTCCTATTTCATGCATGGGAAGCAGTAGGCTTCTGATTCTTGAAACTCCTTTCTCTTTGGGGTCAATAAACCCACTTCCCCTAAACTTTCAGAACCTCCCACACTCTGCCTTTAAGCCCCTATGCGTATTTAGGGAAATTTAGCTGAACAATTCTGAAGAATGCATAGTGCGCTCATCAAAAAGAAATTAAGTAGCTTTGTGAAGAGCCAAGTACATTTTCAAGAATCTACTTGAGGTTTTCCCATAAACCTGTTTTCTGCAAAATGGAAGCATTTAGAAACACACTTAAACCCAAACTAAATGAGTACAGGTCAGAATTCAACCAAGCAAAGTTCCAGTATGTTATAAACGTGGTGAGTAGCATTCTCGCATTCTGTATGTAAAGATGATTTTCTACTTGTTGGCCAGTGTATTTTACTCCTAAGATTTCCACTTTGGGGGGGTAAGGAAAGAAAGAGAGATACAGGCACCTGCAACTGTTACTTGAAACAGAAAAGATCCTAATTAAGAGAAAATATCTTTATTAAGATAAATATATTATCAATGCCAGAGGTGGCTCAGAGCCCTGATTTATTTATCTCGGTCCAACCATTCCTATTGATCTAGTTGATTTTCCTCTAAAAATGTCTATTATTCTAAGCAGCAGTGATTTCATGACCTAAAGTTTCCAATGAGAAAATTTAGGTATGCATCTCAAAAACTCCAGAGAGATTCAGGAAAGTCTCCTATTTGGGAAAAAATAAATGTAAAGGCCAAACAGGATGGAAGCAAGTCCCCGAATAGTTGGGTGGCTTTAGGCAGGTCTACATGCCTCCTCAAGCCTTGGTCTCCTTATTCATAGCCCAAGGAAGCTGCATTCCATGATATCTCCCAGATCTTCATCAACAGCCATGAAATAGAGGGAGTTCTCTTTCTCACAAATCCAGGGACAAGTTACCTCTGCCCACGTGAACTTTCAGCCATCATTCATTGAGCACCTACTGTGGCCCAGGACTCGCTCCTGCCCTCCTGAGCTTTCAGCCTAGGAGAGGAAACTGACAGTTACAGGATGATGGAGGGAGTGCTGTGATGGAAATGCTTCTGGAACACTCCAAGAGAACAGGGCAGGGGCTTTCTCATTCAACCAAGACTTCAGAAGGGGACGGGTTCTGAGTGCACAGATGAGGGGCACAGAAGGAGGAGGGGGAGGGGAGGGAAGGGGAGGCGTGAGAGCGATCCAGGCAGGGGGCTCAAGCAGAAGGAACCGTGGGTGGAAATATGCAGGCTTGCGAGCACATGGCACACGTGAATGTTCTCCTAGGCAGGAACTGGGTCCAGATGTGCCCTTTATGCTGCACTAAAGAGTTTGGGTTTATTCCTAAAGGCAGTGAGGATCTCTTGAAGGGTATAAGCCAAAGAAAGAGCTGATTAAAACAATATCTCCTGTAGGCCACTCTGGCAGCAGGGTGGAATGTCAGTTGGTTGGGGGCGGGGGGGCGGGCAAGACTGGAGGAAGTGATCAGGGAACCATTAGTTGGCTGTTGTAGTAATCTAGGTGACAAAGTGACAAGTAACCAGTTATCTAAAGTAGGTCCATGGCAGTGTTCAAATAGAGGAGGAGACAGAGCTGAAAGATATCCAGGAGGTAGACTCTTAAAGACCTAGTAATGTATCATTGAAAGTTCCGATTGTTCTGATGGATAATGTTTTTCAAGACATTGAGCAGTGCTACCAAATAATTGTCCGTTATGTGTCTCTCTGCTAGCCTGCAAGCCTGTGAGGTGAGGGGGCACAGTGTCTGTGCCTTTCTTGTCCACTATTATATCTCCAGGACTTAGAATAATGTCTGGCACATAAATGCATAAAAACTCATCCCCTTAGATGAACGTGTGGTGGGTGGGCAGTCATTTTTCTTTTCAGATATTAAGCTGGTTAAACTTTGACAATTCAGAATTCTTACCTGAGGCAGCCAGGTTAGTAGTGGTAGGAAAAACAGCTCTTGATGTATAATTGGAAGATGAACACGAGTCCCTACCCCTCCCATATGATCTGTATGACTTGAATAAGTCACTGTGTCACTGAGCCTTAATTTCTTCATCTGTTAAATAAAGATGATAGTCGTACTACTGGACCTCATAGATTGGGGTGAGAACTAAATGAAGTTATCTGTGACAAAAATCTAGCAGAGTGTCTGACACAAAGTAAACAGTAATTGCTAGTTAGACTAGAAGGATGGAAGGATGGATGAATAGTTGAATGAATGGATGGATGGATAGATGGGTGGGTGGGTGGATGGATGGATGGACGGATGGATGGGTAGATGGGTGGGTGTATGGATGGATGGGTAGATGGAGAGATGGATGGATGGATGGATGGATGGATGGATGGATATAATGGATATATAAACATATTGATGACGGATGAGTAGACAGATGAAAGGAATGTTCTGAATCGGCTATATCAATCAGGTCATGCTCTTTTTCACACCAACCTTAATCCTATTTTGTGGGCATCTGTGTAATAAATTTATTAATCAGAAAACTTAAAAACTACCTGATCTTGGTTTCTGTGAAAGTCTTGTGGTCTGCTGTCACTGAATGCTGAAGATTTAAATTCATATTTTGGGTTCTGTCTGGACGCCTCTCTAAATAGGAAATTTATGTTAATCTGCAGGTGTTGCTTATGAACACATTATTTCTAAATAGTAGCTGGTGGATTACCAAAAAAAAAAAAACAAAATTCAAGAGCAAATAATACTTATTGAGACCAAGGTCTCCAATGGGAAGATTCCTAGTCAATTTGTCCACTCCTCCCATACCACCTGGTTCCTACTCAATTACTGCCAAATCAAATATTCACAGTGGGTATAATTAATTAAATGGATTTTCACTAATTAACTTAAGAACTGGTAAATAGGGCCTCCCTTTGGTAGTTTGAAGTTGCAGCTACTGGTACTGCTGATTAAAATGTGAAGCGAATCTGGCCGGAAACTAGCATTAATGGACGGGAGCATTTTCGCAACATTTCTTTTAAGGTTTGTCAAATTGTATCCTACTGATATTGCTAACCCCTTTAATCAGTAAGTATAAAATTCATCCGAGAGCATAAAATATATCTGACAAACAGTCTACATCAAATCCCAAACTGAACATTCAAAATAAATTGTATCGAGACTTTGTCACAGTCATTGATTTCTGCTCTTCAAGCCGGTTTCTGCAGCAGCCACATAAAAGTTAAATACAAGCTATCTATGGGCTCATTGCATTGTGGTAATTCATTAAACCAACGGAGGCTTTAATAAGTCTGAGCATAAAGATTGCTTCCGCAGACACTCTTAGCTTGGAAATGTGCCGCTAATCAAAGAGGGTGGCAACACTCATCTCATTGGCATGTAGGGGAGGTGAGAAGTAGCTTCGGAGGGTTGCTAAGGGCCGACTTCCTAGGGTATTTTTGTACTTGGGCAGAGAGATCGGGTCACTGGGGAGATGAGAGCCACGGGGGCCAAGCCCTCAGCAGCTAGTGGCCAGCACACGGGCAGTGCTGACAGTTGGTTCTTTGAACAAAGCCGGTTTTAGTCTTACATGTGAACCCACTTATTGAGAGATCTTCCGTTCTGTTGGTTGATTTCCCCCACTGTTTCCACTTTTCAGTGATGACCATCATGTCATTGATGTTCTTGACAATTTACAAAGCATTTCACATCCAGTGACGTCTTTAGTCCTGTAGCAATTTTGGGAAGGACAAGGCTGAGGTTCTTGTTATCCCCATGGCACAGATGAGAAAACTCAAAGTTAGAAAGCAAGTGATCTATCTGCCCAAGGTCCCACAGCTGGCAAAGCTGGGCCCAAGAGACTGATCGTCAAAAGCCCAAGCTCTGGGTCCAATTCCTGCCTCTATGACACATGGGCTATGCGTCCTTGGACAGTTTATTTTTTTTTTCCAAAACCTCAGTTTTCTCACCTGTAAAGTGGACATAGTAAGAGTAGTTATCTCCTACTGGTTGGGAGATTTAATGAGATCCTATAGATCAGGTGTATAGTGAGCACTTAATACATGTTTGCTTTTGTTCATAGAGAATATCAGATTGTATTAAAAAAAAATTGGACAAGGCCTGGAAAGGAACTAAATGGAAATTTAGTTCCATTTCACACCAGTAGAGGAAAACCTCGCCCTTGTCATACATTAGCCTTTTCCAACCGTGAAGCACCCTTCTTGTTGGCATATGTTAAAAGAAGCCCATGATATTTCAGTCCCTTTCAGCTGTGACTCATTATTGTAAATAGCGGTGCAATGAGGAGATGAGAAAAGAATTTAAATACACTGACTGACAGAATTTTTTAGGGAAAGTAATACACAAGAAGATAAAAAGCAATCTGAAAAATTTGCATAAACCCTTGTGATCTCAGAGGTCATCTCTTTGGGAGTCTACTAATGGAAATACGTCTTTTTAAATTCTGGGTGATTATTTAATTGAAAAGGAAAGAATTTAAAAGAATCAAGTCACAGGAGCAGAGCAGATTTGTGTCAAGTGAAACAAAAAAATTGGTCCATTCATATATAAGTTGCAATTTAGGATCGAGTGGTAAATTTGGTCATTTGTTAGGATTTGATTCAGCACATTAAAATATGTTGATATTCCTGCACTTTATGAATTTATTATTTTAAATCAGCTTCCTGTTACACTTTTATTCTATTTAGGAAATAGAATGCTTTCATATCCATTAATATACTTGAACTTTACAATGACCCTCGGAGGTAGGTGCTATCACTCCCACCTTACAGGGGAATATAATCTATAGTTATTCAGGGCAGAGACCAAGCCTTTTCATTTTTCTTTTTTTTTTTTTTTTATCCCTGGTGCCTGACTAATAAAAATGTAAGTGGAATATTATAGCAGAAGCTCCTAAATGTTCTGCTTCAGACATAAATCTTTTCCTAAAAGGCAGCACAGAACAGAGGTTTAAGCTCCAGCTTTATAATCTTACTCGTCCTTGAGTTCAAACCCCAGCTCTGCCACTTACTGATGATGTGACCTTCGGAATCTATTCCTTGGAAACTTAGCTTATAATGGTGTTAATAATACCTACCTCATGGAGTTGTTATAATAATTAAATGTCAAGATGATAAAAGGAAGAGAGAAACGTAAAGTATTTGGTACAATAACTGACACATATTTATGCTCTAAAATTGTGGTTTTCACTGTCTCTTGAGTATACTTAGAAATGCTAGGATAAGCATACTATTTGACCACTGCTGATTTTTTTTTTTTTTTTTCGGTACGCGGGCCTCTCACTGTTGCGGCCTCTCCCGTTGCGGAGCACAGGCTCCGGACGCACAGGCCCAGCGGTCATGGCTCACGGGCCCAGCCGCTCTACGGCATGTGGGACCATCCCGGACCGGGGCACGAACCCGTGTCCCCTGCATCGGCAGGCGGACTCTCAACCACTGCACCACGAGGGAAGCCCTGCTGATTTTTTTTTTTAAAAGCATGCCTTAATCATCAGATTCAAAATTAATGGGAACAAACTGAGTAGCTGGTGTGTTGCTGGATGAGGAGAAGAATCCAGGTGTCTCACATGGCAGTGCAGCCAGGCGGGAGTTCTTAGAGCTCCTGTGAAGAGCCTCTCCTCTAATTTAATGTAATTCGCTGGTATTAATAAGCGGCAGGGAATCCAGTGTGAGGCTGCCTGCTGCTTTTCATACTGGGTCCATTCACTTTATTCTATTCTAGGACATCGTATTGACCTTTTGCCACGTGGGGAGAAAAATCTGCTCATTTAATTTCCAAGTAAGGGATAATTAGTACCAATCGTGATTCGTAGCTACAGCAATCCAACATCTTCCTCACGGCATATGATGAGGATATTTGCAAATTCACTGGCCGTTTCTGGGACTTCAGGTACCCAGATTGTGTTGCAGTTGGCTCCCTTTTCACCATCACCTGTGAGCGTATCTTTAAAATGTATTGGTAGCCTAGCCATGCAGAATGAGAAATTGTGTGACTGTTGTTAATAGATGGGGGGGCCGGGTTAAGGGTAAGTGAGTTGGACAAACTGTGTGCTAGGTGAAGGATTAGGAGAAAAGGGACTAATAGTTAATGAGCATCTACGAGGCACCAGGTTTTCGGCTAGCTCTTTATATATGTCAGCCCACCTCATCCTCCCAACCTCCCTATGAAACCCTCGCCAGGGCTGCCAGTGAACAGGATTGTCAGATCCTTGGTCTTGCTTACTTGGCCTATCAGAAGGTTCTAACAAGGCCTCCTTTTTTTGTTGTTGTTTTTGTGGTATGCGGGCCTCTCACTGTTGTGGCCTCTCCCGTTGCGGGGCACAGGCTCCGGACGCACAGGCTCAGTGGCCATGGCTCATGGGCCCAGCGGCTCTGCGGCATGTGGGATCCTCCCGGACCGGGGCATAAACACTTTTTCCGCGTGGCTTTCAGGATATCACAATGACTTTTCCTCTCCCACTTCTCTTCTGCTGCCCCTCAGTCTCTTTTTCTTGTTTCTCCTTATGCCTCTGACCTCTAATGTGGAGGGTTCAGTCCTTGGGCCTTTCCTTCTCTGTCAACATGCATTTGTTAGGAGATTTCATTCAGTCTGACGCCTCTAAATAACACCTAGATGCTGACAACTTCCGAATTCCTATCTCCAGCTCAAATCCATCACCCGAACTCCAAACGCACGTATCCCACTGTCCACTTGATATCTCCATTTGGATGTCGAATATGCATCTCAAAATTAGCATACACCCTTCCTCCCCAACCTGCATCTCCCACAGCCTTCCCCTTTCAGTAAGTGAATTTTTCACTCTTCCAGTCGCTTCAATCCAAAGCATTCTACTCCTCCTCGACTCCTGTCTTTCCCTCACGCGTGCTACATCCAGCTGTAAGCGAATCCCATGGCTCTATCTTCAGCATCTCTCTTGAACCCAATCACCTCTCTCCATGCTCCTTCCCACTTCCTCCCACCCCATCATCATCTTCTAAGCAACCATCACAATTCGCTAGATGTAGCAGTAGCTGCGTAAATGGTTTCCCGGCTCCACTCTTGTCCCCCAGAGTCTTTTCCACACAGCGGCATCCACGGGAGCATCTTAAAGCATAAATCATCTCACGTCGCTCCTCTGCTCAAAACTGTTCAGCGGCTCCCGTCTCACTCAGGGTAAGAGCCAAAGTCCTTACAAGTCCTTAATTGTTTCTCAGACAAACCAAGGGCTCTCATATTTCTGAGCCTTTGCACCGTTTGCTTATCCATCTTGGCCACGAGACTGTGGCAGTGTAAGGGCAGAGACTGGGCTTTCTCCATGCCTAGATCTCCAGCACCTAAGGCACCATCCAGTGCAAAGCAGAGGAGCAAACATTAGGAACCCCTTGCTCTGGGCCCAGTGAGGTTTTAAACCGTGTATGCTCATCGTCGTCTTTAATCTTCACAACCACACTGTGAGATAGAAACTGTTAGTATTGCCATTTTGCATGTGAGAAAACTAAAGCACAGAGAAGCCAAGTGTCTTTCTCCAGGTTACAGGCCTGGTGGAGGTAGACCAGGGATTTGATCGCCAGCAGTCTGGTTCCAAAGGCAGGTCTGTGCTCTTAACTAGTACATCATCCTGTCTCTTATAAGGGTGCCCTGGGCAGGGGGGTGGTGGCCGAATCAATGAATGAATAAATGAGTGGCAATGGTGATAGCTAGCCCCCACGAGCACTCCCTGTGTGCTAGCCACCAGGATGCCTTAGATTACGTTCGCCACGTGCAGTTCACTGGGGAGTGCTCTAGGGAGATACTCGTGTGAGAGAGTGAGGAAAGAGGCCAGAGGAATGAGGAGGGGGTACCAAATGATTCCTGAGGCAGCAGGACATCCCAGCCCACCACACCTATGTCATCCAAGGTGTCGTGTCACCCAATCCCCAGAATTGGGCAGAAGGAATAGTTGGCAGGCAATATGGTTTGCCCCTGGAGTTGGGAGGGCCCTTCAGAGGGGTCCCAGATGGAAGCAAAGGGGCTGGGCTTTTGTATCCAAGTCACTGGCCAAGGACTGGCCCCTGGGTGGAGGGGTACCCTTGGATGAGGCCGCAGAGGGCAATTGCTGGTGAGGGGTGCAGCTGTGAGCCTTCAGCAGCTCATATTCCTGGCCCTGGGTGGGTGAGTGCGAGGGTCCTGACAAGGAGCCTTAGGGAAAACACTGTGGTATCCCCTAGACAGACTGAGGATTTTGCATAATTTCTCATTTAATCCTCGTCACCATCCTATAATGAGTTAGGCATCTGTTATCCCCACTTTATAATAGAACTGGAGCTTGGAGAAGTTAAGCAGCTTCCCTAAAGCTAATTACCTAGGAAGGTGAGGCTGAGCCTGAGTAAGTGGCCGGGTCATTAACCTAACTTGCTGCCCAGGCCTGCGTTCATCATCTTATTGCTGGTGCAGTGGTGTGGTGGGTGTGGACATCCATCACCTGGGGCTGCCCAGGGTCTCATCTCCTTCTGCTAAATCACTCCCCCTCCCTTGAGCACGTGTTCCTTCCCACTCCCTGCACCTCTGTTCCTTCCCACTCCCTGCACCTCCCACTCCCTGCACCTCTGGTGGGACCACCAACCTGGTTCACTGGGGCCTCCAGGATGGCCACACACACCAAGCCTGGTCAATCATTTAGTGCCGTGCCTGGCCCAGGGATAGGCCAGCTCTTCTCCGGGAGAGAGAACCTTCTTCCTCTGAGACTAACAAAGCTAATATAGAAGGAGGTAAGCCTGGAGCTGCTTCTGGCCGTGTTCCCCAGACTTCTCTATGTAGAGAAAGTCCACTTGCATAGGAGGAGCAAGAAAGACAGAGATCTCATGGCATGACTTAAGCTTCTGGAATTTCTGATTTACCTCTAAACCTCCCAGTTTTGTGAGCCAATAAATTCTCCATTGGTATCTAAGCTAGTCCACATTGATTTTCTTTCACTTGCAGGTGGAATGACAGCCTTAAGTCACATGCTAGTTTCAGTAATGTATTAGTCAGTTTTTGCTATGTAACAAACAGCCCCAGAATCTCAGGGGCTCACAAACATACTCATTTTTCTCATTTATGCATCTGCACGTTGGTGAGGGTGTGGCTCAGGTTTAGCTGGGTTTTACTCCAGGCTGTAGGTCTGGTTCAGGTTTGTTCCCTGTGTCTTTATCTGGGCTGAGACTAAAGAGACAGTTGCCAGGGGCATGCTCTTCTCACAGAGGATCGCAGGAGCACAAGAAGCCAGGCCAAACCGTGCATACACTTCAGGTCGCTGCTTGCTGCAAGTCTGCTAACATTCCAGGGGCCAAAGCCAGTCACGTGGCCAAGCCTAATACCAGTGGGGCAGAGAAAGGTTCTCCGCCTATGCTGATGAGAGGTGCTTAAAAGCCACCAGGGAGAGGGCAGGATGGGAAATACTATTATGGAAAGGGAGTGAGGAATTAGGAACAATAACAACCTACCACAAAGAGGCCAGAGGAATGAGGAGGGGGTACCAAATGATTCCTGAGGCAGCAGGACATCCCAGCCCACCACACCTGTGTCATCCAAGGTATCGTGTCACCCAATCCCCAGGAGAAGACCGGCTTCTGCTGATCATCTGTTAGAATTACAGCAGAGTCAGCTGAACCCCAACACCTTCTCAGAACTGCACACACCATCTCCAGGCAGCAGCTCCGTGTGTAGAGAAACCAGATCCTTTCTGAGAGAGCAAAATCAATCTTAAATAGACACAGCTGTTCCCTAGCGGGGCATGGGAAGGGAGAGGGAGAAACACGATAGGAAATGTTTAGTTTCTTTTTGTTTTAAGTTGTTGGAAAAACCAAAGAAGATTTTTAAGGTTTGATTATTAATTTCTGGAAGAATCGGTTGCCAAGTTTGCTATCATTTTCAAGTAAAAGTAGTGAAAAGATCAAAGGGACCCTTCTTAGCAGCGGATTTCACCCCGTTTTGAGTTTGGAAGCTTTTCACAACAGCACGAACAGAAATAGAGCTAGTTTGTTTTTTTGATGTGCCACTCAGATGGAGAAATCAAATGTCACAATTTATTTCAGTTCAAAAGATGTTTACTGAACATCTCCCATGACCATGTGCTCACTTATAAAAACATAAACAAATTGGAATAATAGGATTGCTACTCCATGGCTGGATCATCTGGGCACGTCACATTATCTCCGTGACTTTCAGTATCTCCATCTGTAAAGAAAGTGTGTTGACCTATGAACTTTGAGGTCCCCTCCAGGTCTAAAATCTGTCCATCGACTGGGTAATGTTCTTTTCTCACTTGCTGATAATTAAAGTGACAGAGGTATGCAGGAAGGAAATCAGCTGCTGAAGCCATGAGCATCACAGGACCGAGCAGGGATGTTTGAGTTTCCTCACAATGGTAGAGCTAAGAATTCCTGGATCAGATGACGGATGACTGCACTCACAGTCATTGTTCCCCTTCCACCGTTCTCTCCAGAAAAGGGTTTATTGATCCATTGCCATCCTCAGTTTGGGGGTGTAGATAAGTCCCATCTTTACTACGCTTTTCGCTTCAACAGTGCAAATGGCAAGTTGGGGTATAAGGAGGTGATACAAAATAGTAGTAACGTGGAGTCCACTGGCATCCCACTGACATGAGTCCTAGCCCTGCCACTTGTTAGTTGTCTGATTTTTGGTAACTTAACCTCCCTGAGCTTCAGTTTTCTTATCTGTAAAATGGGAATAATAATAGTAGTGTCTTCCTCCAGAGGGTTTTTGTAAAGGACGTAAGTTAAGTACTTGGCGCCAATGTAAGAACCCACTAGAATCATGACTGTCATGATCCTAGCACCCCTTCCAGGCACACTTTCAGGCAAAACCGGATTCTGAATCTGGCAGCTCATTTAGCCTCTTCTGAAAAAAGTCTAGAATGCTCCCAAAAAGAAAGGGTTTATACTATCACTGGAATTTAATGAAAAATGTAAAATAACTTCATTCAGTGTTCATATAAAAGTGTACATAGATTTGTAAAAGTATGTGTTTCTTTGAACTAAGACAACAATAATAATAAATCTTCAAGAAAAAAACTGCTAGTTCCATCACAGAACCCCTCTGATTTAAGGTGAAAATTCAACGGGTGATCATTTTCTGCTAAGTTTCCAAAGGGAACTAACACAAGATTGCCAGGGCTCTGTTCTCTGGGTCTGCACCCTCAGTCAGGGCTACGTGTGCCTACAAGAAGGGGACACATCTTTTCTAATTTGTGCTTAGGAGCTCTGTGGGGTAGCCAGGGCCCTGGACTGGTCCACCTCTTAGCAGACATTGAAGTTCACACTATGATTTGACGCCTCCTAATGAAAGACAGGATGAGAACCTAGGTCTGTCTTTCTTTTCTTCCCGAAAGCTGCCTGCAGGACTCAGGCTTAATACTCTTCCCCAAAGCTATCAGGATCCCAGTGTTAAGTGACTTTTCTGCAGGACTCCCTGGGGGCTCCTAACTGGCTGGGGGAAGAACGCAGCTCTGTTTCTATTTTCCAGACAGTCTCATCTCTTTGATACAGAACAGCTGTTTCAGAGCCTGGACAGACGGATGGTTGCTCTTAGGATCCGCATAGTTTGAGGGGCTAGGTGTGAAACCAGTGTGCTGGACGGAGGGTCCAGGGCTGTGGACATGGGTGCAGGTTGCCAAGGAGCACTTGGCAAAGAGTAAGAGTGAGCCTCTCCCCTCAGCACTTGTTTTTACATTCCCCCTCACCCCCTTTAAAATCAAACCGATTTTTTTGTTTTTCAAAAGGAAGTATATTGGTAGCTAGCTGTTCCTGGGCAAAGGTGTCAGAGTACCGTTTCACTACCGAGATGGCTGAGGATGCGGATGGAAAGCATTGTAACTGACATTGCTCTGAGCAAATACAGTTCCCTCTTGAACTGCACACACACCCAGTAACGTGGCCTTGTGGTTCCAAATATTGGATTATAAATCGTTTTACATCTCCCCAGCATAAAATAAGGCAGGTAAACAAAGGGGCAGTCAATTAAGATAAATACGGCAACTTCACAATTTACTGGCTAGGACACATTATCCCAATGAGCCCAACGTTGGATAAGATAGCTGTCTTCTAATTACGTATACAACCGGCTAGATAATCCTAATATCAGGACAGACGTTCGCAGGACTTCATGACACACTGGATTGAACAGTCTAGACTATTTGGCTAATAACTATTTTTCCCAGGGCACTTTACTGCTGGGAAGGTTTAGTATTGACTCAAGGGACAAGATTCCAAGGCCCTTTCCTACTCCAGCTACTTCTAATTCCTAAAAAAGACCGTACACATCGCTGTATCTGAGACGCCTCTGTAATGAGTTGTCGAGGGGCTTTAGGGTCTTAATTCCTTTGGTTGGTTGGTTAGTGTCTAGTATAGTGACTCCTATGTGGCCTTGACTGAGGGTCACATTCTTCTTTATTGTCTGGAAGAGGGAGCACTGATCCTTAGGAGGGACTTGCTAAGTGCGTCAGTTATCCTAGGAGTAGAAAAACATGAACTAAGAAGGACCCAGAAGCTCACAAGAGTCTGGGCAAGGGGTAGGGGTGGGAGAAGAAATGAGTGGAAAAACTCGCCTGCTGAAGATAGCATTTAGTTAAATAAATGAGAGAGAGAGCACGATATGGTGAGAAAGAAGTCCTGAAAATTCCATTTGTGGAAAAATCCACTCTGCTCCTTACTAAGTCTAATGCCCTTCTGTTAAAAAAAATATATACCCTCATCACTGCCCCCTTCCCCCCACAGAAAACAACTTTTATAGGATGGAGATCACAAGAATAATACCATCAGTTGAGAAAAGAATAAATTACATTTAGGGTAGGTCTGAAAGGATTTCAAGCCACTGGGGTATCATTTCATGAACCAAAAGAACTAATTTACCAAATGGGTCCCCAGGGCCTGGAAGAGCTAATGCACTGACCATTGAGGGGCAGCTCCCTCACCTGCTTCTCCATCAGATCGGTGCCTTTGCAGAGAATGAAGGGCGTAGGGTTGGGACACAGAAGGTCCCTCCGTGCATCAGCATACACGGGGATGAGGCTGCATTCATGGATCGTAGGGGAAAATAGGAAAGAAAGAAAAGACAGGGACTTTAGAATCAGACACACCTGGGTTTTAATCTGGTTCTGCTACTTTGTAGCTGGGGGAACGTGAGAAAGCCTTCCAGGCCTGAGGGTTTTTTTCTGATCTGCTGATAGGGGATCATAATGCCTATTGTTAGGGTTGGGATGATGCAGCCTGAGTCAGTGGGAATCAGTGGATGAGCACAGTGGAGGGCCGTTGTGGGTGTCCAAAGGATGGGATCTGCCCTTACAGCTATCCCGGTCACCATCACCATCATCATCTCCACCATCTGTGTCTGCATCATTGACAACGCCTGTGGAGTTCTTTCCGGACACCAGGCACCGCCCATTGCTTCCCATGCATTGCCTCCTTTAATTCCTCAACAAGTCTATGAAGTAGATAGACGTATCCTTTCTTATCCCAGTATTATCCCATTCTACTAATGAGGAAATTGAGTCTCGAAGTTAAGTAACTGATCCAGTGTCACAGAGCTAGTGAGTGGCAAGGCTCGTTCTTGAACGCTTATCTGACTAACTCCAGAGCCGATGGAGTTGAAGCTACTGTGACCCTCAGGGAAGGGTAAGATCACTGTTGACGTCAGCTAACATAGCCTGGCCATTGGGCTGTAGCGAGGGTGATTCGCTGAGACAAGGAATTAGAGCTGAAGACTGAATGGCCGGAAGACTTGAGTCTATCCTCTTTAGCCCTTTGAGGGCACCTTCCAGAGACCACTCTGGGCTGCTGGGAAATAAAATCCCCAACGCATGGAGGTAGCCAAGACATGAGAGGGCAGGAGGTCCTGCAAGATACCTAGGGGTTGGACCAGTTCTTTAGGGTGTAGTGGTGATTCTCTACAGGTGGACATGTTTGTCTCAGGGTTTTGTATTTTGCTTGGCTGTTACTATTTGTCCACTATGACAGAGCCAAGAGCCAGGAGACCGGACCATCAGGCACATTCTTTTGTAAGCCCCGCACCACGCCACATAAGAAACACAACAGAAAATCAAGGAACCTTCAAGGGTGGGGGTGGGGGGAAGTGCACGTCTATCAAAAAATAGATGGTATAAGTATCTATGCTTATGTGTTTGTCTATGGTTACTGTGTATAGTTAATATTTATCTATTTCATACGTAGGAGCTTCTGAATTATAAGTGATTATTCAAGAACTGTTTGCAAATGGAAAATATGCAGAAGTGACCCGGTTGGTTAAATACATGCAGAGAAGGGATGCACCTGACCAACTTCCCAACTTTTAGATGAGAAATTGCTTGGGAAGTCAAGAGGAGAATGGCAGGCTTCACACTAGTAACTGTGCTCGGTGTGCACACTGAAGTGTGTGTGTGCGTGTGTGTGTATAGTGTACATATATACCTATATGTATACACACACACCCCTCTATAATCGACACCTGTACACATACATCCCCATCTTAAACCTGCGGGCTGTTTCCCTGAGCCCCACAACCCTCTGCCCTGTTTTCCCTCCTGGTTTCTTTTTCTCTGTATCCCTTCATTTCATAAGCGTGGTTCTGAGGGTGACTCACGGAGGTAGGTGGGTGGGCACTGCTGGGAAGGGAATATGGCTTAGCTGGTAGGTTCACCACCTGCACAGTCTCCTCTATGTCCTTGACTCTGCCCTTCTCCTGGTCTTCTCACCCGGAGCCCAAGACCTGATTGCCTCTGCCTGAGAGATGCTTTGCCCTTTTCCCCAGAGCACATGTTAAAACCCACTCAGCCAAAGTAAACCATGTAAATGTACAAAAGATACATCTCCTAGATTGGCCGGGATTCGCATGTGACAATTTGAATAAACAGAGCACCCATCTGCAGAGAGAGAGGGGGATCCCCTGGGGACTCTCGGGTGGAGGGGGCTGGGAAGACACGGGATGGACAGCATGGAGAAGAGAAAGAGCAGGGAGCCCTTGCAGCCATTCCTGGGGCTCAGAGCTTCCTGGAATTTATGTATTTGACACGTGTGCACGAGATTTATGAGCACCTGCCCTGGGTGCCTAGAGCAGTGAGTCTCAAACTTCACTGCGCCCCACATGCTCCTGAGAACCTTGCGGCAAATGCAGATCCCCAGAACCTCCCCCAGAGATTCTGGTTGGTCAGGATTAGGGCTCAGGGTCTACATTTTAATGAGCATCTTCTGGGGACTCCACATCAAGGGACTTTCAGCCTCACTTTAAGAAACACTGACACCAGCCTGCTGTCCAGAGGTGTGCCTCATAGAGCCCGGTAAGGGATACTGATTGCAGGAAGTGAAAGAGGCAGGACCACATTTCTTCCTGGCTCCTATGGGCAGCCACATGCCGACCCAAAGAAGCACCAAGGTTTCTCAGGACGCTGACTCCTGGGCTTCTCCTTCAGACCTCCCCTGTGCCACCAGGTCCCATGTAGGAACTTAACTTTGCAAGGAGAGGCATTTGAACGCTGCCTCCAGTCCCTGAGCCGGACAGAAACCAGATGCCTGATTGACGCAGAGAGAAAAGGAGGCCACATGTGGGGATACCCTAGGCCTGGTCCCAGCTCATCCACTTGACAAATTTGTATTGAGTCCTAGGGGCTAAGAGGAGGAAGGACATGCCGACATGGGGCTTGTCTCAAGGACCTTTTAGTCCAGTTTCGTGATATTAGGACAAACCCTTTAAAAATCAGTGCATTCATCTGCCAAAGGCAGATTCCAGGTACCGCCTCTACCTGATGGATTTGTTGCAAAGAGAAGATAAGGAGAGAGATGTGAAAGTACTTTGTTAAGTAATATGTGGCGAGAATTCCTGGGGAGACCTAGGATGAGAAGGGTTTTAATGACAGAAGCAAGAATCTTCGTGGATATGAAGTTATGGGGGATGGGGAGATGAAGTTGTGCAGCCAACCACCAGCTCTTTGGAGGACCAAAGTCTCTGTTGCTCCTTCAGTAAACAATGAGGTTGCTGGAGTAAAGGATCCCAAACTTGCCTTCTAGGACCAAATAGCATCATTTGGTTGTAGGGTGGGGCAACCATATATGTACTGGGTTTCCCGGGACCCTTCCAGTTTATGCCACTTGTCCCAGCTTCATTACTCATAGCACCCTCTTTCACTCTCTAAAGTGTCCCAGTTTAGACATCACATTATAAAGTCACTCTATTCATGGAAGAGGGGAGGTGGGTATGACACTTGGGTCAGCAATGAGTTAGGCTCTCTGCCTTGGTCCTTATCAGGAATTTTCTTTCTCTGAGCTGGGATGGCTTTACAGACTTTCCAAAACGCCCTGGCGAGCTTTGACAGACACCCAATATGCACGGCATAGTTTACTCATTCTGCTCAGAAAGATCAGACATTCAGCACGTACTGACGGAGGCTGGTGACCGCATAAGGGCCAGTGCACTGCCTGAGCCTCGGATGGGGTTTTGCTGACGGCGAGAGACAGCAACCGGTGACGCTGCGAGAACAGCAGCAGGTCCCTATGAAGTGAGCACATTTTCTGGCTTGGTTCTTAACATCAGTTTGCTGCAATGGGAGGGGGGGGCTCCTTTAGGAACACGCAGAAGGGAGAATCTTGAACCAGAACGCACAGTACTGTTGAATTCTCATAGTTGCGAACCCCAGAGAGAGCTATGGATGACAGCTCTGAGAGCCCGTCAGCCGACAGTTTATATGTGTCCCCCAAGAAATGAACTGTAAATGCATATTAGCCCTACAGATAGGCAAGTGGGAAAGGACACAGATTCTGTGACTATTTTGTTACCTGACATCACCTAGGTAGAAGTGCTGGTGGAAGTTGGGGGAGGGGGAAGGAAAGGTAGATTAAGTAAACTTTTCACTTTAAATCAAGTGGATTCTAGAGGGTAATTAATCTCAGGCTTTACGTCTGAGATCTGATCCTTTTGCATGTGAGTGAACGTAAGGAGACACAGCTGGGAAAAGCCCCTTTTTTCATTTTAGAAAAAAAAAAATCTCAAAAAATAAAATTCTTTAAAATCCTAGGAAGCACCCCAGGAGTTTCTAAGGAGAGTTTCTTGAAAGCTCAGAAGCACAGTTGGGGAAGAGAAGGGCAGAGAGAGATGAAAAGGGGCCCAAGGAATGGGTGTCTTTGCTTTCTTTCCTCCTGGTTAGATTTTCGGGTTTGGCTTGTTTTGTTTTGACTTGATTTGAAGATGCTGGTGTGTGGGAATAATCTCACTGAAGAGGAAAATGGGTAACACTTGGTCATTTTGTTTACCGTACAAACTATTCACACATTTGCAGAGCGCGTCCTATGGGGGTTAGGTGGCAAGGATGCAAAGAGAAATAACACTAAAAAATGACCACCCTCCTCCCACGCAGAGCTCTCAGTGAAGTGGGAAAGAGACATGTAAACAGATCAATTACTGTGCCTACCGATGAGTGCTCTACAGAGGTGTGAGTGCGCGCACGCGTGCACGCGCGCGCACACACACACACACACACACACACGAGCACGCACACAGCTCTTCAAATAGAGCTGCTCTTAACTGTTTTCTCGGAAGGTTTGTTTCCAGGACAGCTCTTTTCCTCTTTTTCTGGTACTTGCTAACATACTTTTTTTTATTGAGGTGAAATTTATGTAACATACAATTAACCTTTTCAAAGGGAATAATTAGATGGCATTTAGTCCATTCACAATGTTGTGCAACCACAACCTCTCTTTATTTCCAAACCATTTTCATCACCCCAAAGTAAAACTCAGTCCCTGTTAAGTAGTTCTTCCCCATTCTCCCCTCCCCCCAACTCCTGGTAACCACAAATCTGCTTTGTCTCCATAGATTTACTATTCTGGGTATTTCATATAAATGGAATCATATAATATGTGACCTTCTGTGTCTGGCTTCCTTCACTTAGCGTAATGTTTTAGAGGTTTATCCACATTGTAGCGCGTGTCGATACCTTATCCTTTTTCATGGCTCAGTAACGTTCCCTGTATGGATATACCACAATTTGTTTAATCATTCATTTGTTGACGAACATTTGGGTTGTTTCACCTCTGGCTGTTATGAATAATGCTTCTGTGAACATGTGTGTACAAATTTTTGTTTGAATATCTGTTTTCACCTCTTTGGGGTATATACCCAGGAGTGGAATTGCTGGATCATATGGGTAATTCTATCTTTAACCGTTTGAGGAACCAGCAAACTGCTTTCCACAGTGGCTGAACATCACACCCCTCCCTTGAAGACCCACAAAGTTCTATTTTTGATGGTTCCTCCATAACAAAACTGAAAGACTTCAAAGAACTAAATCCTGGTTTACGAAACTACCAACCTGTCTAAGTGCCTTGGTTGGCCCAGTGGCTCAGAACTTTTGCTTATGGGACTAAGGTCAGGGGTTCGAGACCCAGCTGGCCAGTTAGCTGAGTAGAGTGGACAAGTGAACAATTAAGTCTGCTGCCACAGGCTCCACTATCTAACACTGTCCTTCTCTCTTACAAAAGCTTGTTAGCGCTCACAGGGGGACAGAGCAAGAGTGTTTTTATGGTTACATATAAAAGGAAAACAAAAATTTAGCATCCAAGGCGCAGTGGGACTAACTTGGAATCAGATGACTGCTACTTCCAGTCCTGGTTTCACCTGATTTCTGCAGGCCCCTTGGGTAAACTGCTTAACCCTGCCCGGAGGCTGTTTCCTCGCCTCTAAATGGGGAATAATAACCCTTACTCCAAAGAGATGATAATGCATCCTAAGCACTTTGCACACAGTAGGCTTCCAACAAATGCTGTTGAATCTGGAGGGTGAGCAACCTCTGTGCCTGCCAGAGACCATCATCAGCTTCTGCAGTTGGCTCTGAGCTACCCTCCTGAGGTTGACCCAGCTGGAATGGTGGTGCACGCTTGTTCAGTTGTGCCGGGTTACACTGACTGTTTTAAATGGTCCTATTTGCATGGAATGAAGCTTGCTATGGTAACAAGGTCTGGTGGCTGGAATCCAGGGCCCCAGTGAAAAATGCAAAGCCTGTGCTCCGGGAGAAAGAGGCCCTTGCTGGGTGTATCAACTTTAAGGTTACCTCTGTTCTCCCAGGAAGAAGGAGCAGGTAAACTGAGGCAGCGGGGCCTCAACACTCCTGCTCCCAGTAAGAGGAGGAAGAGGGAAGCCCCACTGACGCCTTCCAGTCTTCCCTCCTGGTTTGCCCCCCAATATTTAGCCCAGCTAAGAAGCTTAGGACCACCTTAGAGGCACACACTGGTTCAGGGCGGTGGGGAGGCCAGAGCGCCACTGATCCACCCCGGGGAAGGACAGGGTGCTCCTTCGGAGAAGGGGGGACAGCGCAGGTTGGGGCGGCGGAGGTGGGGGTGGAGGTGGACAGTGAGATAGCCCAGCTTCCTGCTGAACAATTCCCACCCACCTTTTAAGGAACCAGCAAAGCAGGAACTCCACTTCGTAGCTCGGCCGTGCGGCTCCCTCCCCCGAAGCTCCATCCCCGTTCCCCTCCCGGGCCCCTCTTCCGAGCACCCCTCTCTCCCAAGCACCCACCGCCTCCCCAGCCCCTGCGCCGCGCTAGGAGCGAGTTCGCCAGGGCGGGGGCCGCCCCACGGCTCCAAGGAGGGGACCGAGGTCTGGCCTTGAAGCTGGCGCCCCCCACCCCTAGCCAGGGGCGCCACCTCGGCCCACGGCGGGCCGCCGGCCGCCGCCCTCGCCCCCCGGGGGGTGTGTCCCCGAAGTCGGGGGCGCGGGAGGCCGAGGCAGCGGCCCCGCCCCCGGCCCGGGCCCCCTCCCGAGCGCGCGGCGAATGGTAGGCTCCACGGAAAGAGTGCGGGCGGCGCGCGGTGTCCGTCTCCGAGCCGCGCTCGGCGCCGGGGTCTAGGCGGTCGCTGCTCCTCCTCTTTCTCCTCCCCCCCGCGCCCCCCCCCCCCCCCCCGCCGCCTCGCTACCGCCGCGGATCCGGCTGGAGGCGCCGCTGTCATTCCTGCGCCGGAGGAGCCGGCGCTGCCGGTGCCTAGGGGTCGGGGCTCGGGGGAGCCGGGCCGCGGGGGACCCAACTGGTAGAGCCGAGGGTGCCCGGCCGCGCGCCCCCGGCGCATCATGCAGCTCTTTGTCACCTCTGTCGCCCCCAGGCCAAAATCCTGAGCATGATGGAAGACAATAAGCAGCTCGCGCTCCGCATCGATGGGGCGGTCCAGTCGGCCAGCCAGGAGATGACCAACCTGCGAGCCGAACTCACGGCCACCAACCGGAGACTGGCGGAACTGAGCGGCGGCGGCGGCGGCCCCGGCCCGGGCCCGGGAGCAGCGGCCAGCGCCTCGGCGGCGGCGGACTCGGCGGCGGCGAACATGGAGAACCACCAGCACAGCGCGCAAGGTAGGGATCGTACGGCGGCCGGGGCGGAGGAGAGGCGAGAGAGCAGGACCCGGACCCGGAGGGGGCCGGGGACTCGGTGCCCCCACGGCCGCGGCGAAACCGCCTTGCATTGTGGCTTGTAACCCTTTCCGCCCGGCGGTGGCCGGCGCTGCTCCCCTGCTGGGAGTTGCAGGCTGCTGTCATTAACGAAAACCCGGGTGCACGCTGCGCCCGGGTTCACACGGTCACGCCTGTCCTGGCCAGCGCGAGCGAGGCTCAGCCGGCGCGTCCCTACCGGTAGCAGAAAGTGCCCTTCAGATGGCACACAGCCCCCAGCTCCTTGGGCAAACTTTTCATGCCCGGGCCTTTGCCCTCACCCGCGGCAGGGGTGAATGCCACAGCTCCCCCCAGTTCCGGAGGCTCCTTCCTTTGGAATGACTCCCGGAGAGGGAGCTCCAGACTCTGCTGCCGCGCTTGGGGTAGAGGATTGGACTGGTTTGCACTTTTCTCCACGGATGCCAAATCCCTTGTCTCGATTGCATCTGGACTTTATTTTCTCCCCATTTGAGATCGCGCAGGCAGTGGAATATATCGATGCAACAGTAGATGCTGTGCTCAGCAGGGAGTTTAAATTTCCAGCAAATATAAACACTGTGAGCACTTTCCAGGGGGGGAAATCTTAGACCTCAAAGGCTGAGTGATGGGCTCCTGGCGAAATGAAGGCTTAGATGGTGGATTTCCAGGTAGCCGCCGCTTGAAGGGACTCTTTGCAGTTAGGAGGAGGGGAAAATAAGGACAGTCTATGTTGACATTGGCAGTGATGAAGCTCTGAAACCCTCATGCATGGGTTAAAGGTGGAGGAAGCATCCCCTGAAAAAAAAGAAAAAAAATACTGTTTGGTTTCTGTGAATTAAAAAGTAAAAGGGTAGGCTGGATTTTCAGGATGTCTTTTCTTTTTTTGCCTAATTGCCCTTTAAGAAACGTTGTCACCGGTTATTAATGTCATTTGATTGTAAGCTAAACAGCTGAAATCCAGAATATGACAGAAGAAATATCCAGTCCAGGAGGGCCACTTGTGTAAATATGTCACTTGATGAAGTATGAGGTACCAAAGGCTCAGTGGCTTAGAAATATTTTCTAGTTCTGTTATTATTTCAAAGGCTTCTCCTAAGTGTTGAGAGAGAGAGAGTCTGTTTTCATATTAATGCCTTCTCTCCATCAGCTTCTGTTTCCTCTTTACCTTGCTGGGGTAGGTGTGCTTGTTTTTTTTTTGCTGTGAGATGTTAAGCCTGAACATTAGCAGTGTATGTTCAATTCCAAGTCAGATCTTAACTTGGTACTTCAGGAGTCCGTCAAGAGTCTTGGGGCAGTAATTTGGTACCAAAGTAGCATGACGTTATGGTGGGAAGGTGTTGTGAGCCTGGGGCTTGCTGCACAGTTTTCAAGGTGGGTATCTGGTTATTCTATCATTTATCCCTTGTTATGTCATTGTGTGTGGAAGATGCTCTCTGCTGGCACCCGGGCAAAAAAGGGAAGTTAGACTGCATGGTCATGCTTTACTTTTCATAGGCAGGGACTTTTTCAACCTTAAAGAAATAGCGCAAAACTGGCATTTTGCTGAGAATCAAAAGTCATGGTATGGGGGACTGAACAATGCTAGTTCATTTCCCACCATCCGCCTCTTTCTCAGCGGAGGAAAAGTTAAGTGGCTTTTATCTGAGTCCTGGGTCTAGCTGCAGTCTGAGCATGCTAAGGAGGGGTCGGTGCCGCAACGATCTACACATTCAACTTGGAAATTGTGATACTTGGCTGACGGTTAAATTGTTGTAGTGGAGCAAGAGGGGACTGTTTCCTTTTTGTTTTTTCCTACAAAAATGCACAAGGCTGTGGAAATGGAAAAATGGCTTTTGGATTTCTTCATATCCCTAAAAACACACAAAACCAGCAGCTTCCTCGTATTCTTAGAAACATGCCTGCCCAGGCCAGGGGCTGTCTGTGGGTGGTTGGATGAAGGATGGTTTTGATTTTTCCTCTGTGTACCATTGGTATTTTTCAAAACCTTTACTAGGGGGAGTTTAATGATTTTATAATCAGAAAATAAAATGTTGAAGATTTTAACTCAGCTTAATGGTTGGCCACGTATCCCTCTAAATTGATGTCAATTTAAACTGATGTGATGGTTGAAAAGAAAACAAGACCCCCATGTAAATCCAGTGGGCATCGTTTCCTTATCTATGGCAACAGTTCCTCAATACAGTACTTTTTACATTATTTAGCCTCTGTGATTGTTTTGGGTTTTGTTTTTGTTTTGTTTTGTTTTGTTTTGTGTTCTCAAGACATGTGGCAGCATTCTGCTGGAAGCGAAACCTTCTGCAGAGGTGGTCTGGTAGTTTCTTTTGCTAGTGCTTTCGTATTCCTGAAGGGAAGCACCGGGCTCTCAAGTTAATTTCAAAGTGTGGTTCATTGGCTTCTCACGCTTCTTTGTCATATGCCTCCAGGAAGGCTCACAGAAGCTCGGTTCCTGGGGGTTCCTAATTCTTCCGAATGAGTCTTCTGTTTTTATTTTGTCTGTGTTGGTGCAAGTCAATGGGCTCAAACCCTATGAGCATTTAGTGTTATTGAGTTATCACTTTTCAAGTCAAGGTTTTGAATGAAATGAGTATCTTTCAAAATACAACTGTATAAGTCATCTTTTAACTAAAGGACATTATGTACATATTAAGTGCCTGCTAATTTCCTTTTAATAATATTAGCCCAAATGGTTACAGGGAAGGGTCACCTTTTGCTCTCCCTGCTGAGAAACTGTTAGATCCATTTTCAGATTTTTTTGTTAAAAATTTTTTTGTTAATAAATTAAAGAAGCTCACCAATCCACCAGTGGATGTCTTGTTCCAGTGAGGCTATCTGACAGTAGGTAAGTTGATGAAGAAAACTTGGGTTTTCCTAGAGAGTTAATGGAGTGTGTCATTTAAACAAAATATTAACTTGGTTGGTACCCTCCGTGAGCTGGCATGGTTGCTACGTAACAGAGTCTAGAAAGTGAACTGCTGAAAATCTGGGCTTTCGGCACTTTGCAGGATCTTCTTTCAGAATCTGTGTTGAAAGAAACGCTTGGCAGCCAGCCCATCTCCTCTCTCCCTGCTTCAAGTGAGTCGGATAATCCCTAATGAGGATGCTGGCATGCGGAGCACAGGGCATCCGCGCAGGGTGGCGCATCTCAAGGCTCCAGAGCTGCCTCTTAGGTTGGTGGGGTCACAACTGCCTTTGACAGGTGGACAGAAGGAGCGTTGGAGAGAACAGAGCCAGGCAGTTGTTCCAATTTGTCTTGTTGGTAGCCAGAGAACGGATTTGTTTAAAGTCACATTTCTAAGCTGTTTTCCTCGGCGTAACATCTCTGGGAAATGTGTTTAAAATGCTTGCTATTCTTTGAGGGGAAAATATAGCAGTTTGTTTCTCTGAAAATGTTTTATCTGATGAAGGGCTAATATTAGATTCAGTTGGTTGCTTTGCTATGCATAGAATAAAACAATTAAGTTCCATGTACCCAATTCAAATAGGTGTTTAACTGTATATAACATAAAATACCTACGCCCAGTAGGATGTATACCTACTGCCAATATTTTTGTGGTTTGGTTTTTTAAGGAAATAATTGTATTTATATGCCTACGTAAGTGGAAATGCTCATAGCATCTTTCTTGGGTGTTGAGGACTTACTGTTTACTGCATCTGTTAGATGGGGATGGGGAAAAGTGTCATTTTCTTACACCTTTGTAAATTTCCATAAATAGATGCAAGTTTTATTTTTTTTCTCCCCAGGCATTAAAGTAGGCTGTTACTTCAGGGCTGATGGCTCTTATCTAGCATTACTGTAACACTGGAAACTCTTTGGTGAAGTATAAATTACCTTGGGACTGAATCGAATGTGTGAGTCGTCTGCAGAGATGCTAGACACTGTTGCTTTTCAAAATCAAAGCATCCCCTTTGGGGATCCCCTTTGGCATCCCCTTCCCAATTTGTTCTGCCTCTACATACTCTTGTTTTCCCAAGCAGACGTTTATCTTTTTTGAGAAGAGGATTTTCACGTGGCAGAGAGGATGGAACAAAATGTGGTGGAATCTCGGGGGCCCTTTTGTTAGCTCACCTGTAAGTTACAGAGCTCATCCAGTACCCATGGCTTGGTTTTCCAGCCATATCAATGGGCTGAAAGAGACTTGTCTGTCTTTTCCTAATCTGGTAGGCTGTCATGAGATGGGACTTCAAAATTCTTCCTGAAAATCACCATGCATGGTCCCAAAGAGAATAGGTACAGATCAGCACAGCCCGGTTGAAATTAGTTATTGATTGACTGTGATTTACTGTCTTTCCATTGTCTTTGGAAAGTGACCTTAAGTCAAGTTTATGGTTCTGGTTAATTTCACACTTCCAGCATTTCAGGATTTACTGAGGTTTTTCAAAACTTCTTTGATACTAAGTTTGAGCCAATCTGATTTTTATAATAGGAGCCTAGTCACACATCCTCCCAGCATAAGACAAGGCATGTTCTCCCCATGCCTTTACCCCCTCTACTCCCCAAGACTGCTGGCACTTTTGAGGAATCCTGTAGCTTATAATTTGTGACTTCCTGGCTGCCAGTGAGCTTCTAGCAGATGGCCTTGGCGGGTGGGGGGTGCTCGTTGAAACACTGCCTGCTCACCATGCAAGTCATATGGGGCCCAGAAGGTCAAGCCTGGGTCCCGGCCATATTCATTGCATATTTCATTTATATTTATTCCTGAGTTACATAGCTAAGGAAAGTGAAATCAGCATGAATTTCTCAGTTCTTTCCAGACCTTTTCCAGTATTGGTTTGTGTGAGCGTTAGTGCTTGGCTTCTCACCCCCTGCCGTCCGTCAGGCAAGAATGGAACTCGTTCTGCCTGCTGAGGCCAGGGAATGGGTTTTTAAGTGAGCTTGTAAATGAAAATTAGTCCATACTGTTTGGGCTGGATATTAGGGTGAGTAACACATGGGATGACAAGGGTAACACATGGGATGACAAGGGATGCCACCAACAGCAGTCATTGCAATGTCCTAGTGATCAGAAATGCAGGCAAAGAGGGTTCAGGCAGAATCCTTTAGGAAAAGACAGCTTCCCTGAAGCCAAGAGGGTGACCGTCCATTGCCGCGGATTGTACCTGACAATTCGGGGCGGGTAAGTGTCCCACTGGCTCATGTCACCATCCTCAAGGTCCCCTGCCAGGCCCATCTTGACTGTGGAGAAGCTGGAGGGAGACCAGGCGAAGGAATCTCTTCTTCTTTCCCATGTGGTTGGATGAGACCAGAACATTCTTGCTTGTTTGCTGCAACCTCAGATCTCGGTGGCAGGCTCCAGGCTGTGCTCTGTGGGCATTCTTGCTTCCCCCTTGAAGTCCTGAGCCGCTAGAAACATGAAAGAAGCTGAATGTAGTTGCAGTGAGTTTGGCAAGGACAACTGTTTGAGCAGGTGGCTTCTGTGTGATGGGATATCATTGGTTCTCAACTTGTTTTAGTGTCTTTGTTGACTTGCTGGACCTTTGGGTCAGACTTCTAAAAAGCCCTTGTCCCCTTCACCCTCCAATATATTGAGACCCTAGCACGAAAGTTCGTATGGAGCTTGTAACAGGCAGGTCTACCAGCAAAGTGCCCGCTGAGGCCTCTGCCCCTTCTGTGATGGGCAGTCAGGCTGGGAGGATGGAGAGAAATGGGAGGAGGGGCTACCTGCCCAGCTCCTACCCCTTCTCTTCTCTTCCACCAGAGCAAGCGCCGGATTGAAGGGGATGGAAAGGCCTTCCATTCCCAATATTGTCTCAGCTCTGCAGATCGTTTGAAGTAATGTGAATCATTAAGAGCAAAGTGCCCCCTACAGGAAGGTGGGTCCGGAGCCGATAGTTTACACTCACCTTGGGTACTTCATTATGGTTCTCGGAGCTCACCTCTTGGGGGTTCTGGAACCATCCTGATACCATGTAATTTTCTTTTCAGTGAAGGTGAATAGTGTAATGTAGGACTAAATTAGAACTAGTGTCAGTGCTTTGTCAAACTTTTCAATAAATAATAGCAATAAGGACTTCCAACATGTCACGTATCTTCCCGAGTGCTTAACATGCATAAATGTATCTGGAGCCCAATGAAGTGACAACTGTTGTGCCCATTTTTGAAAAGAGGAAACTGACTGGGACCCAGAGAGGTTAGGTCACCTGTCTACCATGACATAGTAATGACAACGACGGTGATGATGACAGCAAGCTTTGACATAGTCTTGCTTGGAGCTAGGTACTGTTCTAAGTGCTTCTCTGAATTAATGCATTTAATTTTTGTAATGACTTATAAGGCAGGTACCATTGTACCCATTTTACGTATGAGAAAACCGAGGCACGAAAATGATCTATTACTTGCCAGAGGGCCATTAAGCGACCAAACTCTGGCTCCAGAGTCCGTGCCCTTACTCATCTCACTTTGATGCCCAGGGTCACTCGGCTGGTAGTGACTGATCCAGGAATTCAAACCCACCGAGGCTCTCTGCTCTTTAAACCTGTATTGTCTCCTGAATCAGAAGTATCTTTCGGTTTGTTCATTAGGAAGGTTGACGGAGCTATAGGCTTATCTCCATTCTTAATTAATGTTTTCCTAAACTGATGGTAATTTCTGGGTCCTTATATGAAATCATAGGGAAGCAGGAATCCCTCTCCCTTAAGTGTGAGGTTAACCGACAAAGAGGGAATTGGGTCCTGCTTACAAGGTTAGCAACCCAAGGGTCACTTGTCCCCGATGAAAAGAACCATATTGATCCTGGCGTTGGGGCCTCCTACTTCTCAGACTTTGAATGCATTCTCTCTTGGGAAGGATGATTCCAGGCAAAGCTGGTATCCTGTGGTCCTATTATTCTCCCTCCTACCCATATCTTCCCCCTTTCCAAGTTCTCTCCCAGTGGCCTCGGTGGCCCCCAGTGGCCCAAGACCACGCCCAACAAAAGACGTATAACTACTCACAGATTCCTTTACACTAGGACTTCCCAGTCTTGGCACTGTTGTCATTTGCAGGATACTTCTTTGTTGGGGGGTGGACATCGTGTGCATTGTAGGATGTTTAGCAGCGTCCCTGTCCTCTGCCCACTAGATGCCAGTAGAACCTTCCACACCCCAGTTGTAACAACCAAAAATGTCTCCAGATGTTTCCAAATGTCCATTGGGAGGCCACATCATCCCTGGCTGAGAACCACTTTGTATGCCGGGCATTAGAGGAGACCCCAGTTGTGAGTCTTAGGATGGCGGCTCTGTGAGAGCAGAGAGTTTCATCTGTTTGTTTTCTGCTCCATTCACAGCACCTAGAACAGTGCCTGGCACATAGCAAGAGCCCAGTAAATAGTTGTTGACTGACTGAATGAATGAACAAATCCATGATTTTTAAATTACAGTGTGCGGAATTCGGTCGACTTGTCATGTTTTACATGAAGATCATTGGTTTAATGGTAGATGGTTTTAATTGTGTTTATTTGCCATATGTCAACACTGTTCTCAACCCCTTCCCTGTATTATCTCAATTAATCCTTTTAACTACCTTCTCAGGTGAGTACTGGGTTTGCCACCTTACAGATGAGAAAATTGAGGCCCAGAAAGGTTATGTGACTTGCCCAGGGTCACCAAGCTAGCAAGTGGCAGAGCCAGGATATAAACCCAAGTAAATGTGCCTCCAGAGACTGCCTGTTTTCCCAGCCAGGATGCTGTACAGCTTTGCACACTTTTTCCCATTCCTGCCCAAGAAATCAGTTTTGTTCTAAAGCTGGCGTTGTGGCAATTATAGTTAGGATTTGCATGTCAGACACTAAGTCATTCATCATAAATCCTCAGAGCTCCACTGTACGAAAGATGCTTTGTCACTGCCGGAGAGTCTGTAGCCAGGAAGGATTGGTGTGTGGCCAGAGGTAAGAGGGCAGTTCAGTGGCTGAACCGTGTTCAAATGTGAGAATCTCCCTTCTCTCTGCCTCGCTGCTGGGCTTCAGCTGGAGGGAGTCACATAGAGGACTGAAAGTTTCAAGGAAAGGGGACAGTGGCCCCCAGAGCTTCTTAGCAGGGAGTTGACTCATTTTTAGGAAAAGGGATGTTCCAGGATCAGAACTGGGGAGCTGCAGAGACTTTGAAGATGATCCAAGAGGATAGTGATAGCAATAGTCAGCATCTGTTGAGGCTTTTTTTTTTTTTTTCCTGGACTTTCCCAGACCCTGTGGGGTGTGATTAATGACATTTTCTCATCTGACTTCCTATCACAGCGAGTTAGATAATGTTCTCACCTCCATTCTACAAATGAAGAATCTGAGGCTTAGAAAGGTTTAGTTGCTTTTCCGAGATCTAGACAGTGGTCTTCTGCTGGATTGGAACACAGGTTCACCTGACCCTGGAGCCCGCCTGCTTCACTACAGCAAGAATATTGAGGACTACCCTAGTGGCACAGTAGTTAAGAATCTGCCTGCCAATGCAGGGGACACGGGTTCAATCCCTGGTCCAGGAAGATGCCAGATGCCACAGAGCAACTAAGCCTGCGCACCGCAACTACTGAGCCCATGTGCCACAACTACTGAAGCCCGTGCACTCTAGGGCCCGCGTGCTGCGACTACTGAGCCCACTTGCTGCAACTACTGAAGCTCGTGTGCCTAGAGCCCATGCTCCACAACAAGAGAAGCCACCGCAATGAGAAGCCCGCACACTGCAATGAAGAGTAGCCCCTGCTCGCCACAACTAGAGAAAGCCCGCATGCAGCAACGAAGACCCAACACGGCCAAATATAAATTAAAAAAAAAAAAGAATATTGAGATATTGTGCCAGGCAGCACAAAGACGTGCCAGGAGGATGGCTTTGTCTTTTTGCTTCCAGACCAACCCTCCCACTCCTCTTCTTTTTTCTTTTCTTCCTTTCCTCCTTTCTTCTCTCTGTCTCCATCTAGCTTGAGAGATTGGGCACATAGGTTCAGGGACCGCAGATTTAATAAGATATGGAGCAAGTTATCTTGGAGCTCTTAGGCTAGTAGGTGTGACTGACATGGAAGTATAATTACATTTTATAATAAAGGTCTAGACAGGTGTAATGGGAAAATAGATGATGAAGTGACAAATACAGAAGCCTTCACAGATGTACATGACAGTGGCAATATGTAAGAAAAGCATGCTGGGAAAATACATTAATTTCTCTACTAAGGTTAAACTGCCCATGAGAGATTATTAGAGTGCAACTTTGGGGGTAGGCTGGGATTGGATACTGCAGAGAATAGCTGCTGGCTTGGACCTTCTCCCTCAAAGTGCATTTCTTAAGGAGAAAGATGTACATGATATAGGGTTTAGATCTTGAATAATAGTTGGGTTTTCTTCTCCAAAGAGAACAAGAAAAGATATGAATTTCAATGCAGGTATAGCTCTGCATCTTTCAAAATAAACTCACCCCTTATATATATTATCTTCCTGGCCAAGGCTGGTGCCTCTTGTCAGCTGCAACAAATGAATTAGTTCATTTTCCTTGATTAACTTGAATTTTTTTGAAACCATTGAGGATGGTGTCTTTAATTCAGTAAGTGCAACTTGGAACACAGAGGGATTTATGTCACCCTTTCCCCCTCATTCTTGCCATTTGGAATTCTGTGCTCGCCATTTCCTGACGATGGCAAGGTATGAAATTTAGAAATTTGATACTGACCCTGGAGAGTGCAGTTGTGGTACCATAGAGCCTGATGAATGATGGCTGGGGAGAACTGACCTGTGATTATATGCATACTGATTATCTTAATTAATGCATTCATCAAGTAGATTGCTTTTCCTGTTCCTACAAGGTTTACCATGTGAAGCAAGAAAAAACCGGGACTATTTCTCGACACAGCTTTAGATTTGGGAGTTAACAGAAAGGCAAGGCCTGGCTGCCATTCTGTAGAGACCGTTAGCCCGTTAGCTAGCAGACATGCTCGGATTGCTCTGTTCACAGTTTGACGTGGTACCAGGCAGCCCTGCAAGGAGGCATGTTCAAGTCTTAATGGAAGTCCTCTGGAGAAGGATCATTATTTCTGGCCAGATTTTCTACGGTGTGGGTCAATATCATGGACCAATAGAATAGAACCTTGTTAAAACTCAGCTGGTCAATTCATGGGTTGGTTCCACCGTGGGATAACTCAAAACACACCCTTCAACACTTTCAGTGTTATCACCTTGCCTCTAAAGCAAAAGCTTGGTCTAGCATCCTCATGCTAGACCATGAGGATGGATGGATGGATGGATGGATGGACGGATGGATGGATAGATGGATGGTCGGTCTAGCATCCATCTAGCAAAAGCCAACGCTCAGAATCCTTTTTCCAGGGTTCTGCTGCTTTTATCCACTCTTCTTTCCTTTGCACCCAGGAGGCGCTAGGGAAACACTAGAGCATATCACTACCCACATCTTTGTAGATCTTTGCAGATCTTTGTGGTACACAGAGACTTGCACAGGCATTGTCTCTGTGGATCCTACCAACGGGCCCATAGGATGGAATTGAAGTAGACACAGCAATCTATTTCTCAGATAAGGAAACTGAGGGACAGTGACTTAAACTGATTTGTTCAAGATTGTTGAGCTTGTCATTGAACCAAATTCTCCTCTCTTTCTCCCACTGCAAGATCCCACCGTGACTGCACAATGGTGGCAGAGGGCTGCCCTGGAACTTATGATTGGGTGAGATCTGACCTTGCCTTGGCCAAGCCCTCTTGAGCTTGGACCGCCCTCTCTTGTAAGACCTGGATGGTGACACCGTCACCCCAAGACTGTGCTCTCATACTCTGAGCTCCCATATCCAATGTCTACCCATGGTAAAGGGACCATCCAGTTTTACAGATTTAATCTTATTTTTTACACTGAATTCTTTCATCCTCTCCGTGGGGTTTTCAGTCATTTGACTTCTCTTTCAATGACCCATCTCATTCATGCCTGAACGTAGCGTTTCTCCTCTTCTGGCCTCCCCTAAAAGCAGTTAGAGACCTGTCAACCAGAGCAGGTTTGCACCCAGGGAACTTCCTGATTGTCTTATTGGATCTGGGAATGACTTGCGTATGAAGGACAAGTTTTTCCACTGACACCATCGTCGTTTAGGATTTTTGAATATGGGAAGCACGTCCGTGAGGGGACCTATGGTCTTAGCACTTGGATGTGTGTGTACTCTCTGAGTGTCGGGGGCAGGATGTAGCCATCAGTAAATCTGCCTAATTTCTCTCTCTTCACTGTCCCTTCAGGGAGACACTTTGGAACCTTTAGGATCTCTTTTATCAGAGTCTTTGAGTTAACATCCGTCCAAAACATGTTGGTTTCAATTGTCCACCTAAACTGTTGGCTGTGCAGGCACGTGTTCTCAGTGCTGCTGTGGCTGTAACTGCCTAGATAGTTGGTGGACCTCCTGCTGCTCCAAGCTCACATCTAAACCTTGAACTCAGATCAGTGGAATCTCATCCACAGACTGAAGTCCAACAGTGTGGCAGAAAACTCAGGGAAAATCAGAATGGGGTCTTTTGCTGTGCACCCAAGGAGAGTGGAAAGGAAGTATCAACCCGGAGGCCTCTGCAGCGCAGCAGACAACCCGCTGTAGTTAACTGACACCTAAGCAGCTAATCTATCGGCTGGGACTGTGATCTCTGTTTCATTTCAGTGTGACGAGGAACAGTCACTAAAGGCTTCCCAAACCTCTGATAGCAAAATAGAAATAATACACATTTGAAATGCATTTGAAGATCTATTTATAATAGGCTCTAGAAGAGCAGAAGGTATTTTTAGGATCAAAATGTTTGCTTATAGTACCTCTACAGTGTAACAACCAAAAAAGTCTTTAGACATTGCCCAGTGTTTTTGAGTTTTAGATTTGTATTAGCATTAAACACTTCGGATTCCCGCCACTGACAATAGATACTGTAGCTGCACGTGGAGATGAAAGAAAGTGCTTCTTGATTCAGTTGGGAGTTCACTTCAGTGCTTGCTCTTGTGGCTTGAATGATGGAGCTGGTGTAGGAGTTGGCAAACTTTTTCTGCCAAGGGCCAGATAGTAAATATTATAGGCTTTGGGGACCGTAGGATATCTGTCATAATTCCTCAGCTCTGCTGCTGTAATGTGAAAGCAGCCGTAGACAATAGGTACATAAATGGGCGTGGTTGTGTTCCAATAAAACTTTATTTACAAAAACAGGCATTCCTTGGAGTATAGTTTGCCAAGCCCTGAACCTGCGGTTCTCTTGCATTTGCCTTCCGACCCATTTATATCCCGCACCTTTACAGTGCTCAGCATACAGAAGGAGCTGAATAATGATTGATTAAGCTAGTGAATTAGATTGGAGCAATCAAACCACCAGAGTACAGTGTTAAAGGAGCAGAAACAAGAAGTTAATTACTAGGGGTGTAATGGTTAATGGACAAGAGAAAGAGACATTTGTTGGCAGCTTCGTGGTCTGAGGTGAAGTCGTTTGTGATTAGTCATCATTACGGACCTCGAGCTGTGAAGGGACAAAGAATCGCCAGTAGCAGTGAGATACAGAGCAGGACACTTGGCATCTGAGCCTCAATTTCCTTATTTAGGAAATGAGGAGGTCATTTCCATCTTCAAGATAATATAGCAGATACATGGGTTAAAGGGAGTGAAACAGATCCGATCCAGATCCTGGCGATATGACTTGGGTTGTGGGACGTTACAGCTCTGTTTCCTCCTCTATAACGAGGCCGATAATTCCTCCTTTCTAGAGTGATTAGGATGGTTTAGTGCAGGGTTTCTCAACCTCAGCACTGTTGACGTTCTGGGCCAGAAAATTCTTTGCGTGGGGGCTGACTTGTGCGTTGTAAAATGTTTAGCAGCGTCCCTGGTCTACACCGCTAGATGCTCGTAGCACCCCTATAACGTGACAACCAAAAAAGTCTTTAGACATTGCCCAGTGTTTTTTCCTGGGGGGAAAATTACTGCCTGGGTTAATGGAATAACACATAGTGTGCCTGGCACAAAGCTTGGTGGACTTTGGGATTCAATAGATAGAACTCTTCATTATTAATAGCATAGTATATTTTTGAACTCTGAATTCTCCCACCTTGGAATGAAATTCTCTTTATTTCTCCAGCTGATTTCTGTCCCCCATAGGCAAGATTGGACGGGCAAGATTGGATCCCCCCCAGATCCCAGGTCTTTCTCCTGATATCTTTGTGTTGCTTAGAGGCCTTTCTCCTGGGAGGAGCCAGACGTCTTCTTATGTCCTGCTGAGTATGCTTTCCAGCCCTTTAAACACACATGTACCTAGACTTGTATTTGAGGTCACGGTCAGAATCCATAAATGGTCATATGAGAAATCATACAGATGTCTGCAACAAGAATGGACAGGGAGGGTAAGGACTGAAAAGCTTAACTCACAAAGGCTGGCAGGCTGAGGTAGTAGGTGGTATTCAGATGAAACAGATAATAAGGTACCCAAACTAGTACCAACAAAATGATCACTTCCCTCGTGAGTATGCACACGCTTCTAACATTAGCCAGGAGCCAGTTTTCAATGGTTTAAACTTTAGCCAAGATGGCTATTCCAGCATTGGTTTACATGTGGATTTAATGTTCTGCCATCCATATTTTTACATATATTCTTTTTAATGATGGAGAGAGAGAGACAGAGAGAGAGATAAAGAGAGAGAGAGATTTTCAGTGAATTCTGTCCCTTACATATTAGCAGTTGTATTTTTTTATCTATTTCTCTGGGGAAATACATAAATGCAAAAGAATGCATTGAATTCAGTAACATTCTTAAGCGGCTGCTTCTTCTGCATTTACATATATTTGAAAGATAATGGCACATACATGCAATAAAAATGCTTCATTCTGTCCACAGGCAGCACATTGGAGACATGTGGATTTTGGACTTCCTCTAGGTCACTCTCTCTGGCCACCCAGAGTCTCTGTGGCCCACAGCTTGGGGCTGCGGCTACAGAATGCACCTACCTGGACATATGTGTTCAGCCCTGTGCAGTGCGGTTCTCAGCGATGCCATGTGCAGTTAGGTGCTCAGTAAGTGCCTTGGAAACGTATGGCTACTGCCCCAGGCCTTGAGTCTTCTGATTTTAAGGGATTCTTCTGTTCCTCAAACTCAACTCTGCCTCGCTGTGACACAATCAGATAAATCTATGATTTGGACCCTTGGCTTTAAGAAAACCCTTCTTTATTTAGGCAGAAATTTCTATGGTGGCTTCGTGGTATGGATATTGGAAAGCACCGGTTATAGTCAGAATAACAAAACTGGCCCTAAACTAGATTTCGGCCAATATGATTTGATTGGCCAACTGCATTCGCTAACCAGCATCACCCTGCCCCATCTCCGGCTAACTCCTAAAACCCCTCAAGCATGTGATCCCTCATCTCATTTTCTATTTATGCCAGCGCTGGATAATGGCCTAATCTCTCCAGTAGCATACAGATTTATTAGAGAAGATGGCATTTACAAAATCATTTCACTGTTCCACTGCAAACACCCTAAGCTAATAGGCACCTTCTTACTCTAAACCTTCCTTTTAGCAATGGTTCATTATTAAAATCAACTGGAAGACCCAGTGAATGGTTTTCATTTCTTTTCTTTTGTGTTTGGTTAATATTTAGCTGGTGGGGGCTTCCCTCGTGGCGCAGTGGTTGAGAATCCGCCTGCCGATGCAGGGGACGCGTGTTCGTGCCCCGGTCCGGGAAGATCCCACATGCCGCTGAGCGGCTGAGCCCGTGAGCCGTGGCCGCTGAGCCTGCGCGTCCAGAGCCTGTGCTCCGCAACGGGAGAGGCCGCAATAGTGAGAGGCCCGCGTACCGCAAAAAAAAAAAAAAAAAAAAAAAAAAAAAAAAAATATATATATATATAGCTGGTGGGCCACCAGGGACTTAGGCAGGAACATCAGAGAGAGGCCAGTTTTGGCTCACAGGAGAGTTGTCCAGAGGGATGCGGTCGTCACCAGGGCGTAGATGACCATCTGCCAGGTGTGTTGGGAAAGCTACTCCCACACTGGGTTTAGAAGTTCGGGAGGAAAAAAATAGGAAGAACACGAAGTGTGAGCTTCCCTTTCTTGTGTTTTGCATTCAGACGGGCCATCGAAGACAAAAGTTTAGCAGTAACAGTATGCTGTCATTTGGGCACAACGCAGAGAAAGTTGAGAAGACAGTAATGACTAGGAAAGCGTCTCACTGGCTTTCACTGTAATGCCTTGTTTGAACAAATTAAGATGCCGACACAGGTAAGTTCAGCGTTTATAGCGTAGGGCAGAGATCTCGAGTCCCTCGCGTGGATGCATATCCTGTTCTCTTGACACGTGTTAGCTGTGTGTGGTGGGCAAGCTGCTCTACAGTCTGGGCCCCACTCTGCCCCCAGGGATAACACTAATCCCGACATCCCATGCTCGGAGATCACAGGAGAGGGTGCGTTGGAGAGCCGAGCACACCGCCTGGCGCTTGCCACGTCCTCCAGAAATGTCGTAAAGGTCGTAAACTGGTGCCGTCAACGTGCGTACATGTGCGGCCTCCCAGCAGGCCCCGGGGTGGGTCCAGGCTGTTGTTTGTTTACTCGCTCGGTTAGCCTCCACCAGGCGCATTTTCTGATCGATGAGGCCCGGTCCTTGGCGCTAGGATGCTAGGATATGTAAGGTGCTCACCTTCTGCCGGAAGCCGAAGGAGGAAAGAGCAGAGGGGGAAGGACCCAGCGGGAGACCAAGAGGACTGGATGCTAGCCCTGACTGTACCTGAGACTAAAGAGTGACAAAAAGGGAAGCTCCAGCCTCTGTCCCGACTGGCGATGCCAACTGTCTGACCAAAGACCCGGGTCCTGCGCTCCCACCTCCACCTCCACAACTTGGGAGAGGTGTCCCAGACGGCCACTCAGGGGCTGGGACATTGGCTCCGTCAGAATGAGCCTGCTGGATGAGACCTGGCTAAAGGCCGTCCCATTTGTGAGCTTCTACACTTGGTGACCTTTAGCAGTGTTGCCAAGTCAATCAGGTCCTCCTTAAAGAATATCTTAGATTGTTTAGTTTGGGGAATATCGTCTTTCCTGGCTTAAGCAGAGATAATATAAGCCTGTGACTCTGCCCATTAATGGAAGGGAGGGAGGGAGGGGGGAGGAGGGAGGGATGGGGGAGGAGGGAGGGAGGGGGGAGGAGGGAGGGAGGGGGGAGGAGGGAGGGAGGGGGGAGGAGGGAGGGAGGGGGGAAGAGAAGAGAAGAGAAGAGAAGCACAAGCCAGATGCCCAAATTAAAACACTAAATTTTCTTGGACTTTATGTGCTACAAGCAATGTAAATAAAGGTGAGGGCTGGGTCCCTCTGCCCATGAGTTAGCCTCAGCCCCAGGCTCACTCTGGTTTGTTTGGGCATTTCAGCCCATCACCCACACCTCTTGGCATTTCTGAGATACAAGGGGGAGGCTTCCATCTGCCATCCTGATCGTTCTCCCCTGGGTTTCTTGGAGTGGCGACCTCAGTGTTGCCTTTCGCATGAAATATTAAGCTCAGGGGTAGGACCAGGGCACTTCAATGCAGGCAGGATACACTTGGGAAGGCTGGTTTTCTGCCCCCGTGGCTTCATTTGCATTTAGTTTGCTCCCAACCATTTGTAATATAGTGGTGGGTGTCCATCAAATAGCTATTGACTCTTGAGCCAGCTCCTCAGAGGACTGTTTGAGCTGCCTCTTACAAGTTCAGGGGATAAGATGGCTCATACCTTTGGTCATTCTGTTGGTGTCATGAGCCACTGTGGATATTAGAACTTCCCGTTTTGTTTCTCTTTAGTCTCTCAAGGAGGCTGCAAGACAACAGCCTTGTTTGTATGACTGCATTCCTTTAGCTGGACTCAGATTCCTGAGTTTAACTACCAATGCCACCACCTCCTAGCATGTCATCTTGTTGGTTCACGTAACATCTATGTAACAGGGCTGATAATAGTTCATACCTTACAGGGTTTTTATATAAAGATTAAGGTGGGGGGCTTAATCTGGTGGCGCAGTGGTTGAGAGTACGCCTGCCGATGCAGGGGACACGGGTTCGTGCCCCGGTCCGGGAGGATCCCACATGCCGCAGAGCGGCTGGGCCCGTGAGCCATGGCCGCTGAGCCTGCGCGTCCGGAGCCTGTGCTCCGCAACGGGAGGGGCCACAACAGTGAGAGGCCCGCGTACCGCAAAAAAAAAAAAAAAAAAAAAAAGATTAAGCGGGTTAATATACGTGAAGCCCTGTGTTAAGTGTTCGGCACACATGTGCTAAGGGTTCCATAAATATCAGCTGTGAGTATTGAAAACTACGGCCCAGAGCCTCCCACTGAAGACCTGTGGTGCCAAAGAGTGACTTCTTTTGAAAGCAACAGCAAAAAATCATTCAAGGAGGGGCTAGTTTAAGTAGGAATCTTGGCATTTCAAATACAAATCCCAGAGTGTATGAAGCCTTAATGTCCTCATTTATTCTGTGGTTTGATCTATGAGGTTTCCCGTTTGGCGGTGGCAGAAGGGGCTCCCTGAGCGCCCACTGCTATCTGCGCTCCCCTTAACATATGCCCGACCAGAGTCTTATCTCCGACAGCTCGTGCATCATCCTCCCCGGGAGAGAGCGCCCCACGGACGCACTCACAAACCCTCAGTTAAACTCTGCATTATTTTTTTTCTCCATTAACTTATAGCTTGCCTACTGATACTTCAAGCTCTCGTTGTGAAGCAAAGAAAGTCCTTAAGTGCCGAGAGGTGGCTGCTGAGTCCAGCACTGGCTTCCCTGTACTTGGTCAGTTTTACTCGGGCTGCATGATCTGGCTTGTAAGGTGTATAGCCCATGTCCGTGGAAACACGCTGGAATATTGCCCCGTGTGTGCTCTATGGCAGGTCCTGTGCTGGGCTCATGGAGCTCGTAAGCTACTGGGGCCGAGGGAGGATGATGGTGACGAAGGGGATAATAATGACACGAACGTTTACTGGGTGCTTCGGAAGGGCAAGGCACCGTTCTCAAAGCTGTCTATGTATTTCTGTGTTTGACCCTCACATCAAACAAGCCCTCTTTTTACAAACAAGGCGACTGAGGCTCAAAGTGGTTAAGTAATTTGTCCACGCTCACACGGCAGGTGGAGTTAAGATTTGGACGGTGGCCCAGTGACCCCAAAGCCTATATTTTTAACCAACATTAAGTGCTCCTCTCTAGTATGAAAGCATATATTACAGTACACTGTGATGAGTACCATGATAGTCGTACCTGCAAGGTATGCAAAAGTGTCAGTAAGGGACACTTTGCCCAGGTGGAAGTGAGGTCTCAGTTGCAGACGTCACAGGAAGCTGTGCTTGAGTTGAGTCCTGAAGGACAAGCGGGTCTTCTCTTGGCACAGGAAGTGTACGAGGGGCTCTGGGCGGGGCTTCCTGCAGGAGTAAAGGTGCGGCGGGGTGATGCATGACTCGGAGGGGGAGTAGCCACGCTCCAGGTCTGGGTGGGATGGGAGAAGTAAATAGTGGGAGTTGAGAGAGAATGAGAGTGAGTGTGCAGGTGGAGAGGACAGATCTGGAAGGTTCTTGTAAACCAAGATAAAGAATCTGGATTTTACCCCACGTACGATGAAAAAGGTATTTTTTTTATTGTGGTAAAATACTCATCACACAGAATTTAATATTTCAGCCATTTAAAAGTATACAATTTAGTGGTATTAAGTACATTCACAATGTTGTGCAACCATCACCACTATCTAGTTCCAGAACTTTCTAATCAACCTCGAAAAGGTTGTACCATTAAGCAGTCACTCCCCTCCCCTCCCCCCCATACTCATGGCAGACGCTTAACTGCTTTCTGACTCTATGGATTTGCTTATTCTGATCTGATCAGCTCCTCAGATCAATTTACTGTAACCCTCACCGTAAGTGTCAGTTTGCCCATTTGTGTAATGGTAAGGTCTATGTATATATGCACACATCTGTATGTGTGTATATATGCACGCATCTATATGTGTGTGTATGCTGTCTCCGAAAGTGTGCCATCTGCTTCTCCCTAAATTATAAGCGTAACGGAAAAATTAGATAACTTTGAAATTGTTTGAAGCTCCAAAAATTCTATTTAAATTGAAAGTTTCCTCAGGCGTAAAATGGGGCTGATAAGAGCACCCACTTCTGAGAGTTGCTGAGGTTATTAAACGTGTGCATTCATGGAAGGCACAGATAGCAGTGCGCGGCATAGCAGCAGCGACCAGTGAGTGTTGGTTGCGATCATTACTGTAATTATCATCATTGTTATTATTGGCAAAATGTCCACTTTGCCCGCCCCCGTGTTCCCAGCGGGAAGCTGGGATAGGTTTCCTGGGTCTTGGCCAGTCCATGAGGGAGCCCTGCTGTGTAGACTTTGGGCACGTGTTGTCAGAGGAAACGCGTGACTGTGTAACTGCAGAAACTTTCCCTTTCTTTCTACAATACTTACCGAGTCCCTAGTATGGGACATCACTGTGCCGGATGGTGAAGGTGGGCAGTAGTTCGGACCTAGATCCTTATCTGGGATGTTTACAGTCTAGCGTTTATAGCAACAAACAGTGACAAGTCCAGGCTGCTGAGTGGATGGCCTGGAATTGAGTCCTCGCCTCACTGCCTGCTTACTATGTGCCCTGGGCAAGTTATTTAACCTCCCTGGGCCTCAGTTTCCCCATCTGTGAAACAGCACAATACAGTAGAGTCTAGCTCACTTTGAGGTTGGAATGCAATGGTGAATGCAGAGTCACTTGGAAGTGCCTGGTACCTAATAGGCTCTCACCTAATATTTTTTTAAAAGAGGAGAAAACATTATGTGCATAAATTACATAATACAAGCTGGAAAGGGAATTTCTAAGAGAAGTTTTAACATCCTTTAGAAGTTCAAAGGAGAGAGAATATCTCTGGCTAAAATGGACTGTGAAAATTTGATTGGGGACTTTGTAAAGAAATAATAGTAGCTCTGGTTTTTTAGAGCTTATTATATTCCAGGAATTGTGCTAAGCACCTTTAATTTTTATTATACTTGACTACATACCTACACACTGGTGTCCTTTGTTGAGGTGGATTACATGTTTAAACCTTCTCAACAATCCTGTGAGGTACTAGTGTGAATTATCCTTGGTTTTCAGGTGAGCTAAGGCCCTGCCCAAGGTCACTCAGTATATAAGTGGTGAGGAAAGGAATTGAACTCTGCCCCCCGAGTCACTACCAGCAGGTCACTTGGAAGCGAACCTCAATTCCATGTGGGTAATCCCTGCCATCAGGAAGATGCTTTGGTGTAGATAATCACTGAGGGATTCCCATGTTGCGAAGATTTAACTTGAAAGTAAATTTGTATTCTGTGAGTGTACAGCACCACAAATTCAAAAGAAATGGCCCAGGAGGGATGTAGGGTAGCAGGAGCTAGCTGGTTACCTCAGTGGGTAAGAGGCTCTGGAATCAAACCATTGTGAGTTCAAGTCCCAGCCTTGCCACTTACTGTGTAGGACCTTGAGCAAAGTACATAATCTCACTAAGCCTCAGTTTCATCATCTCTAAAATGGAAATAATAACAATACCTACGTTTTTGGGTTGTTGTGAGGATCCTAGGAGATGATACACGTGGAAATCTCTCAGGGAGCCCCTGGCACGTACTAAACTTCAGTGAAAGGGTCTTCGTCATCGTCATCAATGTGCTAGTTCAGTGGCATAGGTGGATCTCCATCACCTCTGCCTGTCCTGAAAGCTGGAGCCATCCTGGCAGCCTCTCTGTATAGGAACTTCCTTGTTGGCCTGGAGGAGGACCACAGAGCAGATGGGCAGTTCCAGGGAGGGTGCTCTGCTGGAGCTTTGACCTCCCAGGGGAGCTGCCGACGGAAAAGACAATTACTAGAGATGGAGGCTGAATCCTTTGTGCGCTGGTCTACTGGGGACTGGACCAAGGTCAGCCAAGTCACTTGTCATCTGCTAATGGGGCTAATCAGTGGGCTGGAGGGTGGAAAGAGGAGGGCTACTGCCTGTAACACCCAGACCCTCGCCGGGGTCTTCAGGGTGACTGTGCTGCAAACGTATTTTTTTTGAAAAATATATGCTGCATTTCACAGATAGATTTCTGTTGCTTCTAAATGCAGAAGGTACATGTGTTTAATCCATATGTTCATTAAGTAAAGCTCTGACTCTCCTAACTTCTGCTGTGCCTTTAGCCTTCTCTGGTTTGCAAAACAATGGAGTATCAGAAACCACTGGGGCGCCTCCTCCCCTAACTACCTCTTAGGACCACAGTGGTTCCCAAAGGCCTCTTTGCAGACTGGGCTGTGCAAGTCTGCAAATCCCAAGGGACCTTACAAAGCCTGCTTAGGCAGGGCATAAAGTGTGGGAGCATGGGGACCAGAATCTTCCAGCCTCGTCCATTGTAGATGGTCAGCTACCAAGTCAGCATCTCCCCTCCCTGGCATCAAAGGGGCAGTTTTAAAAGAAGAATCTCCTTTGCCTTGTGAGCTTCTTGAGGTCAGAAATGCTTCTGACTTCTTTTGAAATCCAGTGGACATTTAATAAATGTTGACTAATCAAAAGTCCCCAAAAGGGAGCCTGCTGAAACTCCGTCTTGGGAGGGGGGAGACTGTATTGATATATTTTGATTGGAAAGTATGGGTTTGTTTAATATTAGGCCTCCATGGGCCATTAAAAAAAACCCACAACGGTGATAAACAGTATCATACTTAGCAAAATAAGGTGACCTTGAGATTTCTTATGCTTCTGTAAAATATTAATAATACCTGTCAAAATCCCCACTTCCCCATTTAAGCCTTACCTGAAATGAAATTCAGATCATGCATTGATCTAGTCATTCTGATTCACCTTGTAATGGAGGCGTTTGGAATCCAACAAACCTGGTTCTAATCCTGACTTTGTCCCTTAAATAGCCATACGACCTTAGAAAATTTGCTTAACTTCTTTGGATGTCAGTTTTTTAATATATATTTTTAAATTGCCAAACAAAAAAAGAGTTTTGAGGATTCAACAAAAGCCCCATAGACCGTGCATGGCCGAACAGCGTGCGTTTGACAGCTAAGGACTCGGTAAAGAGAGTTCATTCATTCGTTCAGCAAACCTTTATTAAGTCCTTACCGTGTGCTGAACATGACCTGGTCCCTGTCTGCAAAGAGTTTACACTCTAATGGTGGAGCTTGTGGCTTTGTGGTAATTAATACCGTCAAGTTCAGCCTTTCATTTTTGAGGTACGTTAGTGACTCTAGAGGGAAAGACCTTCTCCTTCCCTTCAGCTCAAGCCTCCCACCTACCCCCCCCAACCCCCCACCCTGCTCCCACCAGACATTACCCAAAACTTCACCTGAACAAACAGGAACAACATTTAGTTTTTGATGAGGTGATGTCTGGTGTTTTACATTAAATACCACAGGTAAATTGCTGGTCCCTGCCAGAAACCAAAACACAAGCAACACTACCATTTCTAAGAAGCCTGCATGAGCCCAGCCTGTGTTACCTGGAGGGTGCCTCCACCCTCCCACCCTGGAGGATTACCACCCTCAGGTAGTAACCACGGAAGAAATTAGCCGCAGCACGCATGGTACGATGAGCAATGCTTTATCAGGCCTTCTTTGCTTTCCCCTCGAGCGTGTTTTCTGCATGTGTTGAATTTCTTTAAGCTTCCGCGCACAGTTCAGAGGGTAATACCACTAATTAGACCAACAAGGTAATGTAATGACAGGGTACAAGCCTTCAGCATACACTAGATCCGTCCCTGATTAATAGAGTGGTTCGCCTCCTATCACGCAGCCTCCCGCCATATTATCCGAGGAAAACGCTCCGTCTGTAATTAAAACCAGGGAAGAAATTTCACTGTTCTCCAAGAAGTGGAAAATGAACAGTTTAAAAGCAGAGGACCAAACTAATCACTTAGAGAAGTCAAAGAGATATCCCCAAAAAAGCCCCTAAGAGGCTTGACTTGCAATTAGCAGCTAAGAGATTTCCAGTGATAGTTCATCAATCTTTGTTTAACAAAAAAAAACCCAAAACTTTAAGATTATTTTGACAAGATGGAGTTTTGACTGAAGTTGGGGGAAGCTAAAAGCATTATTTTAAAATGTAATTATGTGAAATTTCAATTATCAGCCTCCTTTTCAAAAGTCTCTCAATTCAGCAGACAATTAGTCGATATGAAAGAGGGCGGGAGGCTGACGCGGTACAGTGTGATTTCTTGCCAGGGACAGACACACTCGTTCTCGTGTACTGTTTCCAGCTAACTTGGAAATGAGAGGGTGTGAGGTGGGGACGGTCATCTGAGCTGGCCGAGGAATCGAGACATTCTCTCCCTGGCTGCACCCACAGTCATACCTAGACACCTACTGGTTTCTTGTCTTTCAGGGGACCTAAGAGATTCAGAGGGCTATTTGATATGTCATAGATTTAGCTCCAGAGGCTATTCTCTGAGGATTGACTTGAGCCAGAAGAGCTGGCACAGCGCTGAAAGATTCTTTTCTTGCTGACCATACCTGGTGGAGCTGAAGAACGAAGGTGCCGGCCAATCGGGCTCAGCCCTGCTGGGAGCGTGCAAGTGCCATTAGAGGCCTTTCACTCTGCTCTGTTCCTCTCGTGCTGTCTGTGCACGTTCTCCTGAATTAATGACTCTGCACTGTCAATCAAATGGCACCATTATTCAAATTCATCAGAGTATCGATTCCGACACTTTCGCTAAGTGCTATGCGAGGATGAAAACGTAAAGCTTCAGCCGTTAGCCCGTGAAGCTAGTCATCATCATAACAGCTTGCTTTTGTGAAACAATTAACTTTGCACTCCAGCAGAAGCGACATTACTGACACAGATTCCTACAACTGCGGGTTGTGCTGTTCGGTGTGCCCATTTGTCAGATAAGACAGTGGAGGTCCAGTGGGTCAAGCACGTTTTCTAAGGATGCCAGGGTTCCTGAGCCAGAGCCAGGCTTGCTCTCTCCAGGGCTGCCACCTGGCCGGGGTCTCAGCATCTCTCCCCACTGGCCCCCCTGCAGCTGTACCTCCAGCCTGTCGTCTTGTCTGCTCTCTCCAAACTGCTGTCCAAGAGGGCCTTCTGAAATGTAAGGCCTTCTTGTGATTCTGCTTCTGGAAACCCTCTATATGGCTCTCTCTAGCTCCTCAGGTACTGTAGGGCCCGCCCTGCCCTCTTCCCTGTTCTCATTTCTCACCTTTGTCACCGATGGCCTGCCTTCCAGCCACGCCAACATTCTCCAAGCCTCTCCCAGACTTCTCAAAGCTGTTCATGCTGTTTGCAGTCCTCGTTTCTGTTCTTGACTAAAAAAAAGCCCAACTGACCCTGGAGGGCCATTTCCGGGAGGCTTTCCAACCTCTGCTGGAGACTGTGCTCCTACTGTGTGCTCCCATAACACTTCTAGTCTCTTATCGTGACTCTCAGGAAATATAAGTTGAGCATCTGCTCTATGTTCCGGGTGCTGTTGGAGGCCCTGGGGAGAAAGCAGTGAACAGACAGACGAGCAGGGGAAAGAGATAGTAAACATATGTGTCTATAATATGTTGGGTGATGCTAAGGGAAATCAGCAGGATAAGGGAGATGGGGAGTGAGGGGGGAAGGGGCTCCTTTAGGTCTGGGTTAGGGAGGGCAGAGAGCAGGGAGGGAAGGTGAAGAGTGAGCCCTGGGGGTGAGCATCTGAGCATTGAACAGGAGGAAGAGCAGATGCAAAGGCCTGTGAGGCTGCAGCCTCTTGGTGTGCTTGAGGTGTGCAAGGAGGCCGATGTAGCTGGAGCTCAGCAAGTAGGAGGGGGTCAGTAAGAGATGGGGTCAGAGGGGAAGCTGGGCCAGAGCATGCAGAGTGGGCGAGAACGTAGAGCTAGCGAGCTGGGAAGCCTGAGGAGGCATTTCTGCACAGGCAGGCCTGGTGCGATCTGACTCAGGAATTCAGGCACTCCACCCTCCCTCCCTCCCCTTGTGTTGCTGTTGGTGGAATCTGCTCTCTTTCCTACTGCCCCGTAAGCTCTGTGAAGGCAGGGGCTGCGTCTGATTTGATCGCCGTTGCGTCCCTAGGGTTTAACACATTCCTGCCTCCTAGAGGGTACCTAATAAACATGTGTGAAATGGTTCCCACCCCATCTTGCTTCCCCTGAGACTCCACAGCCATTGACAAAGCAGAGAGTAGTTCGTGTCCCTGCAAAAAACAACCACCCAGAAGGAAGCTCCGCACCCAGGCCTGGCATGTGCTGTGCGGGTACATCCAGGTGCCTTGGGAGCAGGCCGTGCTCAGGGTGCACCAGTGTGTTCTATGCTCATCAGGCCCCTCCTTGGCATTTGGGTTACATGTACATACAGATGCTGTGTCCGACAGGTGATGACAGGGTGGGCAGGATAGATATGGAACTTTCTCTCTTCCTGTCTCTCTCGAGCTGACTCTGTCGCCCCCTCGTCCACTTGTGAACAAATTTGGGGTCTTCACTGAAGTTATCTTCTCCGCTTGGGATGGGCACCCCACCTCCACTATTATAGAACGTGATAAAGAGCACCTGGCCTCCTGCTTATGCTGCCGGGGGGGTGGATTCGGGGGCAGCTCTGGGTGCCATGTGCGCGTATGGGTTCTGCGGGTTTGTTTGAAAGGACGACCCTTTGTTGGCGGAGTAATTTTAGTTTTAGTTGGCACCCGAGACAAAGCGGTCTTTGAACTCACCCGCAGCATATAGGCAGCCAGGACTTCTTCAGTGAGATTGCAGGGAATTTGCCAAGTCGTTTGGGGCCTGTAAATTAGGCCTCGTTTAAAAATTTAGATAAAGCCCAGCGTGAGGGAGAAATGCTTTCATAACATTAAATGTGAATTACACTGAAAACCCCTTTCAGGTTAAATGGAACTGTTCTCTGGGAGCACAGGGACATGAAATGCTCCAAATGTCAAAAGAGTTTTCATTGATTGTCCCAAGTGCAACGAAGGCATTTTATGTGGTTTAATAGTTCAGATGCACACGTAAATGGAATTCATTTGGAGAAGGCCGGGCCTGTTTCGGAATCTGTTTTCACAAACCTGCCTGATTTCATTTCATCTCCGCAGTAACCCTGCAAGGGGTGGGTACCACCAACCCTGTTTCAGAGATGAGAAGAGCCTTTGCCGTCAGCTGCGTTCTTGTCACCGACCTGTCGTGCTTCCATCTTTGATCCGTAACAAAGCTGGAAGTACTGTCACATCTTAGACGTTCATCTTGAATGCACCGATCATTGGACCATCTGGAGAGATCTCGTGGAAAACCAGTGGACGGTGCTGAGGTTGGCTTCTGTCTATTTGTCAGGGTCCGACACTGTCAGAAGCATTTCTTCTTTCCCTGAGAGCCTTTTCTGTGCATTGGTTTGCCTTATTCGCAGATGCTCTCCGTGACAGCCCCCTCCTCTGTAGGCTTGTCCCTTTGATGTGCGACTGTATCACTTAACAATGTGGTTAAGCTGCAAAGAACAGAAATCCCAGGGAAAGCTGGCGGAAATGGTGAGGGTCTCCCCTGATTGAAACCTCAGGGGCTGTGTGCACTTCCAGCACGGCCCGACGCCGCAGCCTGGCTGAGGTGGCCCGGCCCCACGCGTCTTCGCCTCCGCAGTGCTGACTCTGTCGTCCATAGCTGTCTTTTCCCTTCCTGTCCCCAGATGGCCGCCACTGGCTCCGAGGTACCTTGCCTCCTTGCTCACACCCAGTGGGTAAGAGCTAACTCTGTCCAGTCTTCGAGACAAAGTCCCAGACTTAGGTCTGATGGGATCAGTTGGATCATATGCCTAACTCTGATGCAGTCCCTGAAGCGGACGTGGGGCGGGGGGTGAGGGAGAGTCATATGCCGGGATATGCTGTTTCCTTAGACCCAAGCCACACGCTGTGGACCCAAAGTCGGCATAAACCCAGTGGCAGGCTGGTAAACGTGTAGCACTTGGCTCTCCAAGAAACAAACAAAAAGTAACAACACAACAAAAAGAAAAGTGCAGCCTTTGCTGATTCCTCTAGAGTAAGTTTTCCTGCCATGGACGATTCTAAGCAAGCAGTGCAACGCCACTCAACACGCAGTGTGGGAACGGAAGCACACAGTTGGCTCTCGGGCCAGTACAGCACTGTGACACCTCCCCTGACATTTGTGGACCACGAAGAGTGTAGGATGAATCCTCAAACAAGAAGCAGAGCAAGGGAGGGGCTTCCCTGGTGGCGTAGTGGTTGAGAGTCCACCTGCCGATGCAGGGGACGCGGGTTCGTGTCCCGGTCCGGGACGATCCCACATGCCGCGGAGCGACTGGGCCCGTGAGCCATGGCCGCTGAGCCTGCGCGTCCAGAGCCTGTGCTCTGCAACGGGAGAGGCCACAACAGTGAGAGGCCCGCGTACCGCAAAAAAAAAAAAAAGGAGAGCAAGGGAAAAGACACGGACGTGGGGACACTAAAACGAACCGTCCCTAGGATACCCCAAGCTCTCTCCTGATGCTGCGTTCAAACTGGTCCTTTACAGTCCAGCTTTATGTCAACTGCTAGTGGGTGTTTCCTGTCTCTCTGCAACAGTGTGCATAGTGGAGAGAAAAGAACTCAGACTAAAAGTCCAGGGTCAAGCCAGGGCCCTCAGGCAAGTCCTTTTGCCTTTCTCAGTACCCTCAACCATAAAAGGTTATAGGAATGACCTCTCCCCCAAAGGGCCATCGTGAGGATTCAGCAACATGCCAACTGTGGCCATGATTTGAAAACAATAAAGTGCTGCGTTAATACAGTTGATCCTCGAAAAACTAGGGGTTAGGGGTGCCAACCCTCTCACAGTTGAGAATCCAAGTACTGCTATCTCTGCTTCAAAAACAAAGGAACTGATAAATGACTCACCCAAGGGCAGGAAGATGAAACATCTGGATAGGCTCAAGACTTAAACCCTACTTCTTTTGATTCCACATATCGTGATCACTAATGGCACAGAGACTTTGCTCATACTTAATTTAAAGACCACAAAAGCAAAATACAGCTACCATATTTATGAAAAAAAATCCACATATGAGTGAATCCGAGCAGTTCAGACCTGTGTTGTTCAAGGGTCAATTGTATAAATATAAGGTGTGTCCATGATTCCCCTCTAATGTATTCTCCACCCTACGTGGACCACAGTTCAACACCAGTGTAGTCCAGCAGCCAAACCATGAACTCTGAAGTCAGACAGGCCTGGGTTCATATTCCAGCACTGCAGTTTATATGCTGTGTGACTATGGGGAAGACACTTAACCTCTCTGAAATTTTGTTTGCTCATCAATAAAAAAGTAGGATAATAACATACCTTATCTGGAAGGATTGCTGCAAAAAATGAGTAAGATAAAGCATATAAGGGCACAATAAATATAAAAGTCATTATTTTATGACATAATTTCACTAGTAGTACACATTAATTACCCCCGGCCCCAAATCCATTGCTCTTCTGGCAAAAGCCCCCACTTTGGGTCTGGAGATCCATGTTTTCCTGACTCTGAGGCTATGAGGTTCGTGGAACATCCTCTATCCCCCCCCTCAACCCCCGATTCCACATCCTGCTGTTTAAACCAAATAGTATAGTTACATCCCCTGACCACCAATATTAGTTTAGAGGTCCAAGCAGAATGAATTCGAGAGCTTCTGTGGAAGTTACTAGGAAGTGACCCTCTCTGCATTGGGACCTGGAAGATTAAAAGGGTGGAGCTGCTGCCTCTACCTTGCTACCATGAGGTAAGAGCTGAGCGGTATATGAGCCAGGAGATGGTAGGAACTAGTATACGAGCACAGTCGGAGCCTGGATCGAGTCTCTCATCCTTGCATATTTCATTTGCATGCACCCATATATTCTATTTGTTTTTAAGCTAGCTGGGGCTGCAAATCTTCATCAACTGCAACCAAAAAAGTCCTGTTTGATGCATCACACCTGGAGAAACTGAGCCTGGGAAAGGTTGCACAGACGGGAAGAGGTGGCACTACTGGTGAGCGGTGGAGTGGAGATGGGGGGTCAGGCCCTCTGGCTCCAGGTCCGGTTTCCTCCCACCCCAGGGCTCTGCCGCCACCGCTGCAGTATTGCTCTCCAGCTTCCAGCAGGCGGCTCTGGCGTGCGCGGTGGGGACGTGTGACCCCAGACTGTGCAACCACAACCTCTCACGTCACACTGTGTGCTTGAGAGGGAGCTCGGGCTCACGAGCCTGCGTCCTCGGGCTGGTTGGATTTTCCCCAGAAGATCCCCAGGCAGTGCCTCCCATGTGTTGCCGAGGAAGCTTGTGGCTAAAATGCACCTTTGTGCGTTGTGTATCTGAAGCTGTCTGCTGTTTTTATAAAGGAAGAAAGAAAAGTGGTGAGAGAGACCCGGGGTGGGGCGGGGGTCAACTCTCTTAATATCACAGCACAAATTCTGGCAAGCATGCCCAGGTTTTTAATAAATGTTATTTTGATTGGATTCAGAAATTTGGAGATGACAGAGTGACACATTTTCACAGTTCCCTGTCAAACCAAAGCATGATTGCCAAACTGTTAAGTTAAGAAAAGGCAGGAAAGGGAGCAGCTTTTCGAGTTCAGGTTTCTTGGGGGCTTTGCTCTAAATCTCATTTCTCCTCGTTGTCGTTTATAGGTGTCCCTCACTTAATGTAGCTGATGCTGTCCGGGGCAGGGTAGGGGTGGCATCTCCCCCGACCCAGGAGAATGTTTACAATAGTGTGATCAGTTAAAACCTCTTTTGAATGCATTGGGGGTGGGGGATACTTGTTATGTTACATCAAACTTTTATGAAGCATAACATCTCTAGCAGTTGCTTTTTAAGGGAATTAGATGTAAATCTTTCCATAAATAGAAGAATCCTTTTATCAGGGAAAGACTTACCCTGGTACCTGCATGGGAAAAATGCTTCTATGGTAAAAGCTGGGTTAGCGACATACAAATGATGAGGAATTGTCTGTGTTAAAAGGAGTAAGTGGACTGAAGATTTAGGTGGGAGTTCCAAAATGTTAGAAAGTCAAACAGCAGGAGAGTCCTTCCTTTGGGGCTGTCTTTTATTTTTTAATTTTTTTAGTTTGCTCCTTTCAGTTCTGCCCATTTTCCTGCCCCACCTCTGAAGCCACAGATAATAATCTCTCCCCATCCAAGTGAACTTGCGTTGCTCTCAGCTAGGACTCAGCAAAGGAAGCCAAGGCTCCATGTACCAACCCTGCAGAGGCCCCCTTGTTTGCTTTCATCCCACAGGCATCATCTGCGTTCTCGACCTCGACCACCTTCATTGGTAGGTGAGCTGAGCCAGGTGTGGTGTGAGGCCAGAGCTGAGCAAATGTATCTCCGTACCTGGCTGAGAGGGTAACTCAAGATACTCCCTCTGTATAAAGATGGGCGCCTCTTTGGGAGGGAGAAAAAGGTGCACTTCAAATGATCAGCTCTTCTGGTTGTGAGGCACTGCAGTAGGCAGAATACCGGCTCCCTCAAAGATGTCCGCGTCTTAATTCCCAAAGCCTCATGTGGCAGAAGGGCGTTCGCAGATGTGAAGTGGGGAGGGGGTCTTGGCATGTCTGAATGAGCCCAACATCATCACAGGAATTCTTACGAGGGAGGCAAGAGGGTCAGTGTCAGAAGGAGACATGAGGAAGGAAACAGAGGTCAGAGAGATGTCGTTGCTGGAAGGGGGCCACGGGCCAAGGAGTGTAGGTGGCCTCGAAAAGCTAGAAAATTCAAGGAAGTAGATTCTCCCCTAGAGCCTCCAGAAGGAACATAACTCTGTAGACACCTTGATTTTAGCCCTAGAAGACCCATTTTCAGACTTCTGACCTCCAGAACTGCCAGGTCATCAATCTGTGTTCTTTTAAACCACTAAGTCTGTGGTACTTTGTTGTAACAGCAGTAGGAAACTAATACAGATGTTCACTGTATAAAGCATTAGCATAAGACACAGTCCTCAACTCTCATACTCACAGAACGCAATTCATTCTTCCTCTGACGATTCAGAAGTTACTTTAGGTTCCTACCGCGCCTTGGGGACATGATTTTGAAAATAAGTTCCCATGATATTAATGCTGCTTAAGAGAGAGCTTGAATTGACAGATGTGAAACCAGCCTGCTTTTACTATTCTGTTTTTAAGAAGCCAACCAAAAAATGGTAATTGGGAGTGGAAAGAAAAATCCCTCAATTGCATAAGCCAGAACCTGACTTGTGGGTTGCGCACTGTTCTGTTCTGATTTCCATGTCATCCTGCTTACCTTTCTTGCTTTTGGGGGCTCCCCATTGGAATGTCCAGCACTGTGGGACTGGGGTTACTGTTAAATATGGAGTTTACAGAGAGGGACCCATTCTTTTCCCTCTCTTTGCATGCCTGCTTCCTATTAATGTCACAAGGAGTTATGTGTGTGTATCTAGAAGGCAACCGATGCCATTTATTGTAATGCAACTGGTGCACCAAATACTGCGCTTACACAACGCTCACAGCTGAACTCCTCCTTCCGAGTGAACCTTCTCCTGGGTGGTATGTATTCAGATGCCTCCCAGCTCCATTTTTTATCAAGCCTGGCCGATAGAAGATGAAAGAGCACTAAGGATTTTTCCTCTTTTGTCTTAAAAATTTCCACTTCATAACCATACACAGAGAATCTGTCTTCAAAAAATGGATTATACGTTAGCAGGAGGTTGGATATTTAGGTTCTGTTAAGCCTGCAGCACCCTAAACAAAGCATCTTATCACTTCTAATCCCTGGTCACTCAATAGCATACTGATTTGAAGGCGAGGAACCAGCCCTTGTCATCTGTGGGGCGGGGAGCTCTTGCCTGCCTGCCTGTGTTTGGGGCTGTGGATCTGGACAGCTCAGCTTCCTTCCCCCACCCATTCAGTTACATCCTGTTTATGTAGCCCAGGACAGGCTGGCTTTGTTAGTGAAGCTGCCTTTTATAAGGGATGGCAGGCGGGGGCAGTCGGGTCTCTCTGGTGAGCTAACTGCAGGCTTTAGAGGGGGGTCCTAAGGGTCACAGAGTGCTGACAAGGAAAGACGGTTCCCAGGGCTGGAATGTGCAGAATGCTTCCAGGCCACTTTTCTCCCCCTGCAGCCGGCTGACACCTCTTCCTCAGCATGCATCCACTCAAGGGATGGGTAGGTTTGAAAGTTCACCCTCGCTTGTGTGTGCACGTTAAAACATGTTTAGGAGGTAAGTGGCTCAGAAATCAGGTTGTGGAGTCCAGCTGCTTCAGGTAGAACTTGACTTCGTCTTGTAATAGCTGAGTAAACTTGGACAGGACCCCCAACCTGCAAATGTCAGTTTTCCCATCTGTGAAATGGGAGGATGAGAATGGTACCTCCTCCATAGGGTGCCATGATGGGGTATGATGGGGAAGGGCATGGAGAAGGGATGTAATGAATGTCCAGTCAAGTCACATGTATTGGTTAATGCTAAGTGTTCAGAAGTATCAGTTTGTTTGTTGGTGGTGTTAACTGGGTGAGGTGATGTAATGGATCACTTGAGCACACTGTTCTGAAATGCAGAAATCTTCTGTGCAGTGGCCTAGCTCTGGGGCTTTGGGCCAGTCCCTAACTGCTCTGTCTGGGGGGCCCCACACAGCCATGGGGTTTGATGTGAGATCCCTGGCCAGTGCCTGGGTCAGGGCTGGGCACCCACCCAGCACTAAGTCGGGGTTCCTTCGGCTGCTGTTACTACCCTCTCCGCTGCTACTTGTCCTGTTATTCATAATGGTGATGTCTCTTAGGCCCCTCTGAACAATCCCGTCCCCTTGCCATGTTCTCTAAGGAGATTGTAGGAGATGCAGTCCTTCCTGTACTTATGGGGTCTACACGTTTCAGGTACAGCTGTGTATGGGTTGTAGCTGAAGTGAAATACAGGCACACCGCGTTTTATCGTGCTTCCCTTTATTGTAGTTTGCAAATATTGAGTTTTTTACAAATAGAAGGTTTGTGGCAACCCTGCATCAAACAAGTCTGTCAGCACGATTTTTCTAACAGCATTTGCTCACTTTGTGTCTCTGTGTCACGTTTTGGTCATTCTCACAATATCTCAAACCTTACACCAGCAAACAGATTACAACTTGCTAAAGCCTCAGATGATAGCATTTTTAGCAATAGAGTATTTTTTTAAGTTGTTAATTTTTAAAATTTATTTATTTATTTATTTCTGGCTGAGTTGGGTCTTCAGTGCTGCACGCGGGCCCCCTCCAATTGTGGCGAGCGGGGGCCACTCCTCGCTGTGGTGCGCGGGTCTCTCACTGTGGTGCCTTCTCCTGCTGCAGAGCACGGGCTCTAGGCTTGCGGGCTTCAGTAGCTGTGGCTCGCTGGCTTCAGTAGTTGTGGCGCACGGGCTTAGTTGCTCCGCGGCATGTGGGATCTTCCTGGACCAGGGCTCGAACCCGTGTCCCCTGCATTGGCAGGCAGACTCCCAACCACCGTGCCACCAGGGAAGACCCAGCAGTAAAGTATTTTTTAATTAAGGTATGTACATTGTTTTTTTTAGACATAATGCTATTGCACACTTAATAGACAACAGTAGAGTGTAGATGTAACTTTTATATGCACTGGGAAACCGAAAAATTCGTGTGACTCGCTTTAGTGTGATATTCACTTTACTGCGGTGGTCTGGAACTGAACCGGCAATATCTCCGAGGTCTGCCTGTAACTGGACCAATGGTTCTCAACCAGGGCAATTTGGCAGTGTTTGGAGACATTTTTGGATGTCACAGCTAGGGAGGGATGCTACTGGTATCCAGTGGGTGGGGGCCAGAGATGCTGCTACAAACCCTACAATGCCCAGGACAGCCCCAAACCCAAAATGTCAACAGTGCCAAGGCTGAGCGATCCTGAATTAGATGCTGTCACTGGTGATGTACTGGTTCTCAACACGTTGATTTGTTTTATTCTCTCAACGGTGCCTGTTTACATTCCAACATGTCTGTTGGCATGTGGAAAATCATGGTTGTCAAGTGAGGTAAGGAGTAAAAATATACTCTCCTCCCCCACCACAACTATTCTTGCTGAACGAGGAAGGATTGGGAAGAGAGTGGAAGAGACAGTGTTAGTGGGATCCTGACAGGCGACCAGAACACCGGGATTCTGTTCCCCTCTCCAGTGCTTCCGAGATAAGACGACTTAAGCGAGCCGCCTCATCTCTCTGGCCTTCGGGTTTCTCATCTGTCAAGTGAGGGGGTGGGATGAGATGTAAGTTACCATTCTGTTCTAAAATTCCTAATTATAATGAAAAAATCAAACCCAGAGGTCAGCCTTTCTAAGAAGGTCCTGGTGGGGAATAACTTGGATGGTGACAATGTTGTCGGACACCCAGCTCAAAGAAGGCAAAATGTGCTGATGTGGCGTCTATGCCACGCCTTGAGTCGTTTGGATTGGAGTCTCCTTGTGTTCGCGAGGTGATTCTGCTCTCCTCTGTCCCTAAGAACCCTTACAATCATGACAGTAACAACAGCCGCTGGCACTGAGCGCACACTGGGCGCCAGCACTGTTTGAACAGTTTCCTGTGTGAAAGATTTGATCCACTCATCAATCCTGGGAGGCAGGGGCCACCGTCTCCCCCACCTCACAGCCAGGGAAACAGAGGCGAGAGAAGGCATTTTCCACCACTCCTTGCTCACCAGTGGGAGAGCTGGGCAAGTTGCCGACTTGACTACAAGGAAGAGAGAGAGGCTTCTACCACTTTCGAGGAGCAGACTCCGTCCCAGCAAGCCTGAGCCCACACTTCACTGCTCAGCTTGAACAAGGAGAACCTAAACATTTAATGTTCAGATGAAGCTAATTTGCGAGATGCCAGCCTCCTTGGGAGGGGAGAGAGAAGACCAGAGGAAATATACAGAGGAAATGACAGAAGTTATGTCACCCACCTGCCCCAAATGCAAGCCAATACGTTTGAGGGGAAATCCCACCTGAAGTTCAGACATTTCACAGGAAGACAAAACCTTGAGAGGTATAATTTCAAAGGAGACTCCTGGAGTGACTGGATGTCGTTTTCAAGGAATGTGAGCTGACACTTCATGCCCGGCTGCCTGGAGAGCCCAGGGACCCTTCTGACTTCCCCATTCCTTCGTGAGCCAGTTGTATATTCTCTCCGTGTATCTGTGTGTTGGGATTTCCCTTGTACCTTGGGTGTGTAATGGGAAGTGTGCAGTGAAAATGGTAACCTGTGTAGAGCTCATCAGAAAGTGTAAGAGGTGATATAAATGGGCATGGGCGGAGTCACTTTTGACCTAATTATATTCAGAGGAATGCAGTCATAGGAGCTTTCACATTTACTGCGCACCTACTCCACGCCAGGTCCTGGGCTGAGTTCTTTGCTTGCGTTAACTCATTTCAGTGCCACAACAATCCCAATGGGCAGGTGAGAATATCATCCCTATTCCACAGATGAGGAAAACTGAGGCTCAGGAATGTCACAGGCCCTGCCAAGGTCGGAGGGTGAAAATGGTGGAGACGTGGGTAACTTGACCCCACAACACCACTCTGCTCAGATGTCTCTATACAACATTGGTTCTCGAGGCTGGCTCTCTGCAGAGTCACCCAGGAGCTTTTATTAAATGATTATACTTAGTTCCACCTTCCAGTGATTCTGGTTTAATAAGTCCTGGGTGGGGCCTGGATATGTCTCTCTCTCTTTTTTTTTTTTTAAATTCCTCAGGTGATTGTATGGGGAGCCAGAGTTAAGAACCACTGTCGTACAATGGAATATTACTAGCCATAAAAAGAAACGAAATTGAGTTATTTGTAGTGAGGTGGATGGACCTAGAGTCTGTCATACGAGTGAAGTAATTCAGAAAGAGAGAAACAAATACCGTATGCTAACACATATATATGGAATCTAAAAAACAAACAAACAAACAAGAAATTGTTCTGAAGAACCTCGGGGCAGGACAGGAATAAATACGCAGACGTAAAGAATGGACTTGAGGACATGGGGAGGGGGAAGGGTAAGCTTGATGAAGTGAGAGAGAGGCATGGACATATATACACCACCAAACATAGAAGAGATGGCTAGTGGGAAGCAGCCGCATAGCACAGGGAGATCAGCTCAGTGCTTTGTGACCACCTAGAGGGGTGGGATAGGGAGGGTGGGAGGGAGACGCAAGAGGGAGGAGATATGGGGATATATGTATATGTATAGCTGATTCACTTTGTTATAAAGCAGAAACTAACACACCATTGTAAAACAATTACACTCCAATAAAGATTTAAAAAAAAAAAGAACCACCGTCACGTATAAATATGTGTGTGTGTGTGTGTGTGCGTATGTCTATACGTATACATGTGTGTGTTGTATTAGTTTCTAGGGGCTGCTATAACAAGTACTGTAAACCGGGTGGCTTAAAAGAACAGAAATGTATTCTCTCACTGTCCTGAAAGCTAGAAGTCCAAAATCAAGGTGTCAGCAAAGTCGGTTCCTTCTGGAAGATCTGAGGGAGGATATGTTCCATGGCCCTCTCCTGGCTTCTGGTGGTTTCCCACAATCCTTGGTGCTCCTTGGCTTGTAGACTCATCACTCAAATCTCTGCCTCCATCTTCACATGGCAGCCCCCGTGTGTCTGTGTCTTTCAGTGTCTATTCCTCATCTAATGAGGACCTCCATCATTAGATTTAAGGTCCACCCGAATCCTTTATGACCTCCTCTAAACTAATGACATCTGCAAAGTTACTATTTCCAAATAAAGTTGCATTCTGAGGTTCCCGGTAGACATCAATTTTGGAAGGAACATCATTCGGCCCACTACGCGTGTGTTATAAACCATCGGGGTTGCTTTAAGACATGGCTGTCCTGTTGAGACCTGTTAGGGCAAGAGCCTGCCACAGTAGAAAACCAGTGTGTGTGTTTGTGGAGGGGAAGGCAGCAGGGAGGTGAGGGCCCTTCTCCAAGGAGGAGGTTTACTGTACCTCTTGAATGGGTCTTGTGTCCTATTTCTCTATCCCCACGGACACTCATGCAACCGGCCACCACCATCTGTCACCTGCATTAAAAAAGCCCTCGTATCTTCCATGCTCTGCAAGCCCCTGCTTCACCCCATTCCACCAGTTCATCTCCAGCCAATCTTCTAAATGACAAATCTACACTTGCTACTTCTCCACTTAAGACCCTTCAGTGGATCCTCTTGTCCTCCCGGGAGCTTCCTCAGGCTCCCTCTCCAGCATCCCCTAGTGCGACTGCCCATCCTGAAGTTGCTTCAGTCCCTGCAACACTTCCCATATGCCCTTTCTTCAGGCCATCCTTTGTGTGGTCCCTCTGCCTCGAAGGCTGGACAGACACCACCCCAAGCCCAGTGAACACCGAAAGCTGATGCATTCAGTCAGGGCTCTGGTCCCCCGGGGGTCCATAGGCAGAATGGAGTGAGAGCAGGCCTCCTATTTGGGCCTCTCCTTTCAGCCTTGACTAGGGCAAAGAAACTGGTAAATATCCCCCGTGAGATTCTTCCAGCCACTTTCCAAGCTGGAAATGAAATGGCCAGTTGTGAAAATACGATGCATAATAGGAACCCGCTTAATGGTTTTCTGAAACATTAAAAATTAACGTTGAACATCAACACTTTTAGTGGTCAAATGCCCCCCGTGGTGCTCAGTGCCTGGAAATTGGCCCATAGGGGCCACTGGGGCCCGTGGCTATAGGCCGGTTTGGGAGGTTATAAGTGCCCTGCAGACGAGAGGCCATTTGTGGGTGAGGTGGGCTTAAATGGCTCAGGCGAGAGGCTGAGTTTTCTCTCTTCCTCAGCCCCGGATCTCTGCTCTCTCCAGCTGTTTATAAATTTCAGAGGCTTTTTATAACCCTGGCTGGATCGTTTCTCCTCTAACTCGGTATGCAACGCGGAGAGTAGGCCTGTTGATGAACTGGGGTTGGCCAATCCGTGTGGCCGCTGGACACTCAGACCCATCTCCTTTGATTTTTCTTGCCATCCAGGGCATGGAGGTGAGGCTTACATTCCCGGTGGCTGCCTGCAGGGCTGCCCATCTCCGTCGATCAGCCATGAATCTTACTGGCTTCCAGAATTTGTAATTCCCTGCTCCCACTTCCCCATCCCTAGGAGGGCAGAGAGAAGGTGGTGTGGAGGGATGGTGGCCGGGGACGTCTGTCTGTAACGCGTGGTTGCGAAGCACCCTGGGTTGTGGAGGAGAGGCAGGGCCCACTGGCGCAGCTTGGAATCTGGAAAGCCACAAAGGTTGTTGGAGAAATGCCTCTCGGTTTGTTGGGCCTGAAACAGCAATATTTTTGAAAACTCAGTCTGCTGCTCAGCTAAGTTTAAAAACACCCCTTTATATTTTAGATAATAAAGCTCAAAATTATTCACTACATTAAACGCCGCTTAATAAAATTAGGGTCTAATTTGTGTTTGCCAGGTTTCACCCATCTGGGACCTGCTGGGATTCGCTCTGATATGGCTGATTCAGGGCGGGTGGAATAAGCCTGTGTTCCGTTGACGTGCCGGAGGCCACAATTTGGGATTTCCATCATTCCACTGAAGCTTCTGAAATGCAAAAGGGTCCAGAGCACTCCATGGTACCAGGGCAGTCTCCAATTGTAGCCATCAGCAGTGGCAGACCTTGGAGAGATTTCCTATGCTTGATTTCTCTGCTGGGTTAGCAGTATCACCTCCCTAGGTAATTAATAACTTCTTGTCTTAATACTTTCCAGACGTGTCCATCCAGTGCATTGCAGGTTCCTTGGCAAGAACCCTGAGAGCTACAGTTTGGTACAGATCCACCCTTTCACTGCCAAGCTCAGCCCAAACAGAAAGTTTACAACCTGTGCTCTGACCTGGCAGTCAGGCTGCCCCTGGGCCTTTGCACATGCTGTTTGCTCCACCTAGATAGCTCTTTACTCTCACCCTCTCTATCCTCACCTCCATCCCCTTTACATATTAACTCCTCTTCCTGCTTCAGGTCTGAGATTGAATGCCACTTTGTTTGGAAAGGCTAACTGAGCTCCCAGGTCCCTGTTCTGAGTCTCAGCACATTTCCATCCGTCTCTCAGCTCTGCTTTGTTTTTTCTTTTTTTTTTTTTGAGCTGGCTGTATTCTCAGGTAGGCTCTCTTTTTAGTGGCAAAATGGCCATGGGTAACGGTGAACTCATATTCCCCAGATGAACCACAGGGCCTCATTCCCAATGGTTCCAGCAGAAGTCCTGGGTCATTTGTCCCTCAGTGAAGCAATTCCACTGTGAATCTGACTGGTTAGGCCTAGGTCAGCAAGTTAAGAAGTAGAATCAGTCCCTTTCAAACCATATGATTTTATCCAAATGATACACTGAGGAGGTAATACCAGAATCAGGAGGAACACTTAGATTATTAATACCAAAATAAGGAGGTGTACTGGGCAGTCAAAAACGTCAGATGGCCAGTTTAGCTCCCAGTGGCCCACAGGACACCAAGGTGAGTTACATGAACTACCCCTGTATCCTCCTGCATCAGATCAGTCTAGATTTGGCCAAGGATAATTAGAAGATCCAAAATAACAGTAGTCTAAGTAAAAAAGAAGTTCACTATTTTTTTTCACATAAAAGCCAGAAGTGGTCAATCCGAGACTGGCTTGAGGGCTCAGCTCCACAAAGCCCTCAAAAGTGCCTTGTCTTCAGCTTTCCACTGTGCCATCCCAGGATGTGGCTCACAACCTAAAGGGCCAGGGCAGTACTCCAGCTGTCACAGCATCGCTCCAAGAAGAAAGACAGAAGCGGCTAGAAGAAGGAGCAGAGGACACACACCAGCTGACATTGAAGGAGGGTTTCAGGAACACATTCTATCGCCCAGAACTTGGTGACATGGCCACCCTTCGACACAAGAAAAGCTAGGTGTGGCCATGAGCCACTTAAAAGTTCTGTTACACTTGGATGTGACACCAAAAGCACAATCCATAAGAGACAAAATTGATAAATTAGACTTGATCCAAATCAAAATCTGTTTCTCTATGAGAGACACTGGTAAGAGAATGAAGCAACAAGCTACCAACTGGGAGAAAATATTTGCATGTCGCATATCTGACAGGACACTTGTATCCAGAATACATGATGAATTCTCAACAGTGAGAAGACAAACAACCCAAGTTTTAAAATGGACAAAAGATGAAAACAGGCACCTCACCAAAAAGGATATATGGATGACAAATAAGCCCAGGAAAAGATGTCCAACATCATTGCCTATTAGGGAAGTGCAAATGAGTACCACAGTGAAGTACCACTACACATCTATTAGAGTGGCTACAATTAAAAAAATGGACAGTAATGGAAAAGAATCTAAAATATATATGTATATATGTATGTATAACTGAATCACTTTGCTGTACACCTGAAACTAGCACAACATTGTAAATCAACTATATGTCAACCAAAATTTTAAAAAATAAAAAGATGGACAGCACCAAATGTAACGAAGATGCAGGGCACCTGGATCTTTTATGAGAATGTGAAGAGGTGCAGCCGTTCTAGAAAGCGGTTTAGCAGTTTCTTATGAAGTTAAACATGTATCTACCATATAACTCAACAGTCTTACTCCTGGATATTTAGCCCAGAGAAATAAAGACGTATGTTCACACAAAAACCTGTACATGAATGTTTATGGCAGCTCTATTCATAATGGCCCGAAACTGGAATCGACCCAAATGTCCTTCAACGGATGAATGGATAAACAGATTGTGGTACATCCATACAATGCAGAACGGCTCAGTAATAAAAAGGAATGAATTACTGATTCATGAGACAATTTGGATGAATCTCAAAGGCATTATGGTGAGTGAAAGAAACAGCCCCAAACGACTATACGCTGTATGATTTCATTTATATGACATTCTCCAGAAGACATGGAGGGTGGATTCCTGGTTGCCAAGGGTTACGGGTGGGGGTAGGGTGTGACTGTAAGGGACAGTACCAGGGAGTTTGGGGAGTGATAGAACTGTGTCCTGCTTGCGGTGCTGGTTCCGTGGATCTATACATGTTTTAAAGTTCATAATTATACACCTCAAAAAAGTTGATTTTATTGTAAAAACGTGTCATTACTATGGTAAAAAGGAGGCATGGATATTGGGGGGGGGGCAGTAGCAATCTGACCACCTATGCCTCACTTTCCAGCACATTCTCTTTTTTGGGCTCAGGCAGGGCTTCTCAAACGCCAGAGCTATTGAGATTTGGGGCCAGATACTTCTCTGTTCAGGGGCTGACCTGTACATTGTAGGATGTCTGCAGCATCCCTACCCCCTACCCACTAGATGCCAGAAACATCCCCCGTCCCCAGTTGTGATAACCAAACATGCCTCCAGACCTTGTTAAATGTCCATGGGGAACACAGTCACCTCTGGTTGAGAACTGAGTGTGTTTCAGTTACTTACAACTGAATAACCTCCAGTTGGTTGCTTCCTTTCTCAGAGACTCTGTTGTTTTCAGTCTGTCTCCATTGCCTCTTTTGTGACAGTTGCCCAAGAACTTGCAAGGTGTAAGTTGGATACACCTGAGGATAGGACCCCTGGGGCATGTGAGGCTGTTTGCTGAGCGTCCCACAAGTCCCCGCTGTCTCTATATCCTCTCTCCACACCCTTGTCACCCCGTTTTGTCCCCATATCCATCACATGGCAAAGGAAGGCTGAGTCCTGGGCAGTTATTGGTTCCGAGTGGTGAAATGTTAAGCCTACGTTGTAGTTACATCTTAAGCCGCAGGTATTTCCCTGCGCTCATTTTAAAAAGCCATTCCAGGGCTTCCCTGGTGGCGCAGTGGTTGAGAGTCCGCCTGCCGATGCGGGGGACAAAGGTTCGTGCCCCGGTCTGGGAGGATCCCGCATGCCGCGGGGCGGCTGGGCCCGTGAGCCATGGCCGCTGAGCCTGCGCGTCCGGAGCCAGTGCTCCGCAGCGGGAGAGGCCACAGCAGTGAGAGGCCCGCGTACAGCAAAAAAAAAAAAAAAAAAGAAAAAAAAAAGCCATTCCAGTATTTAAATATAGAAGAGTAACGTATTTTAATAATCATGCCCCGGGGCATAGTTTTTCCTGTTGCTGAAAAAATAATGGTTGAAGCAGCCCACAGCCGATTGCAAAATTATGTAAAAGTAATGGAAAGAAATCCGAACCCACATGCCTTCTGTCATGCTGGACCACCTTCGCTGCGGTACTGCCTTTCCTATTTCGCACACTCCCCAGCCCAGGATAAGGATCATAGAGTCGTTGTTCAAGTCTATTTCAGAAGGGCTTCTCTTATTCCACAGGTGGCTTAGGTGAGTGAGCTAGAGAAGGACCTGTCCATTTCTATCCTTAACTTAGGGACCAGCAATGGAATTTACTGGATTGTCTTAAAATTGGGGGAAGATCAAAAGACCAGAAGTTACTTTAGGATGTGGGTTGCAAACTGCAGTGCTTGCAGACTCTAGGCTGGTAAGTAAATGATAAAGTGGGTGGAGTGGAAATTGCACTGAACCAGTTAGAAGGGCCATGCCCGGGCTGAAGACTGAAGTGGCTTCTCACGTCTGTGTCATTGTTGCCATGTGGGAATCGGCCTGGTGTGGTGAAATCTTATGTGTTTTTGATAGAAGCTGTAAACCTGCATCTTTTTTTGGCCCCTTCTGATTAGCAAACGCTGCAATAAATTCAGATGGAAAAGAACAGTTCTGAAGTCTGTCTAGCTGTGTCCTGGGGCCCATGAGTTTGTGATTTCTCCCCCACCCCAATCCCCTGAAGGTCAGCTCTGCAGGAACCCCGAGAGGAAAGCTTAGCAGGAATTTCCATGTTATCACTCCCCCCACCGTCAGCTTCATTCACCCCCATCCTCCCAGTCCTTGTGGGTCCTTCCTTCCCAGCTGGCCTTTCAGTTTCTTCTCCCACCCTAATCATCCTAACCAAGATGAGAATGAGTCCCTTCTCCCCATCATTCAACTAAACTAAGTTGGAACTTTTCCATGGGGACTTTTCAATTTGACCCTAATCACAGCCACACAGAAAACATGCACAAGGCAAGAAGCCCAAGTGAAGAAAGCAGGGTATAAAGTTGTATGGATGGAACGATCCCCTGTATGTCAAGATCACAACCAGGAAATTGGGAATGTAAATTGGTGCAGCCACTATGGAATGTCTTCTCAAAAAATTAAAAATAGATCTACCATATGATCTAGCAATTCCACTTCTGGGCATGTATCTAAAGGAAATGAAAGCACTGTCTGAAAGAGGTATCTGCACCCCCATGTTCACTGCAGCATTATTTACAATTACTAAGATATGGAAACAACCTAAGTGTCCATCTATAGACGAATGCATAAAGAAAATGTGATATATATATATGCAATGGAATATTTGTCAGCTATGGAAAAGAAGGAAATCCTACCATTTGCAACTACATGGATGGATCTGGAGGGCATTATGCTTAGTGAGATAAGTCAGATAGAGAAAGATGAATACTCTATGATCTCACTTATATGTGAAATCTTAAAATACTAACTCAGATACAGAGAACAGATTGGTACTTGCCACAGGCTGTGGGGATGTGGACAAAATGGGTAGAAGGGGATAAAAATGGTACAAATTTCCAGCTATAAGATACATAAGTTCTGGGGATGTAATGTACAGCATGGGGACTATAGTTAACAATACTGTATTGATGTTCAATAGTTGCTAAGATAATAAATCTTAAATGTTCTCATGACAAGAAAAAAATTGTAACTATATGAGGTGATGAATTTTAACTAAACTTATTGTGATAATTATTTTGCAGTATGCACATATATCAAATCATTATATTGTACACCTTAAACTAATATATTAAATGTCCATTATAATCTCAGTAAAACTGGAAAAAAAATTACGCATAGAAAAAAAACTAGAAAGAAACATGGCAAAATATTGACAGTGGTTAGCTCTGGGTATGGGAATAGAGGTCATTTTTTCCCCCATCAACTTTCTTGTATTTATCAAGTTTTTCATGCTGGGAATGTGCTGTTACTAATTTATAATGGAAAACATTTTTTAAAGGAAATCTTATTTGAAGACTGAGAAACATAAAAAAGAGAGAAAGTTCAATAGTGACATTCAGGGAGCATAGATTCATTGATGGGTATCCACAGGTTTATTGAACTTGCCCAATGGTAGGGCAGCTGATCTCAGCTGATCTAAGACAAACCAGGCTTGCCCCCCGCAGCATACATCTTGGACCAGACTGTTGGGAGGGGACTAGAGTTGCAGAGAGGCTGGGCTGGATGTTTCTGCCCCTGGAATTCTGAGAAGGAGGGGTTGGAACTGGGACACTTCAGAGAGGAGTAATTTCCAGTCCATCGTTTAACACAAGGACAGAGCCCTTGACTCAGAGGGTTTTCTTTCCATGAATATTTACAGGAGTGAGAGAATGGGAGTCACAGTGGTAAAAGTGGAAAAATAATAGAGCTTGCTAATGTGAAGTATAGGTGTTGGGTCATGTCCCAGTGGGTGAATTGCAAATGGTTAAGGTTACTTGAATCTTTTGGGCATGAGGCCATTCTGCCCTGAGACAACTCCATTCATAGCCTTAAATTAAAAACAGGCAGTTTGGTGCACCCAGTTCTTTTAAGTTGGCAGCAAAGGAATTTGAATTCATTCATCAGTTTTGTCCACACATTCGGATTTTCCAGGATGGTTTTCCAAACCACTTAGAATAATGGAGTACGCCCTGAATTGTTTGCCATTGGATCTGAGCATAGCGAAGCACACGTCCATTACTCTGGAGCAGGCGTCATAGTATTGCTCTGATGGTAACCAGGTCCTGAGTTCTTCAGCCCAGTAAAGCCTTGTTCCCAAGGCTTGATGAATACGGCACCTCACAGTCTCTGATTCATACCCTTCTCGAAGGTATAATCTTGAGACCACTGACAGGGCACTTTATGCCAAACCCAGTCATAAATTCTTTACATTTAAGAGATGAGGAAGGCATTATTGTTTTTTGCACTTTATAGATGGGGAACTGAAGCACAGAGAGGTTAAGTGACATGCCCAAGGTCACACAGCACATCACTGGTAGAACTGGGATTTTAACCCAGGCAGTTTTCTCTATAGTTCTTAATATTGGGAAGGTTGTTATTGGCTTACATCACACCCGGAGCCTGACTGATCCACTGCCATAAGCCAGATTCACATTTTGCCTTTTACAGTGCCTGAGGGTGTTTATACACATGTGCAACCCAAGGAAGGTCTTAGGGTTTGTCTGCTGGCGCATTACAGAAACATTAATATTAAAGTATCCTTTAAAACAGACCAATCCTAAAGGCAACCAATGAAGCTAATGGGTGGTTTTTAGCTCAGGGTTAGGAAAAAATATAAGGCATGAACTATGATGAGCTGAGGTGGAGAGAAAGCCAGAAATCCCACTCCAACATGATTTCATTCTAATAGTCATCATGATTCCATAAAATCCAAAAGTGTTTCGTGCCTACTTGCTTTTTGTTTGTACATTTTAATGTAGTGTGAATTGGTGGAATGATGTTAAAGGAAAGAGGATAAAGTTTAGGGAGATACCATTTGTTGAAAAACCTAGTATGTGCCAGGCACAGTGCTTGGCCCCTAAATCCTATGCCATTTAATCCTCTCAACTATCCCACGAGGGTAGGTGCTGTTATTGGCACCCCCATTTTACTGATAAGGAAACTGAAGCCCAGAGAGGTTTAGTAACTTTCCCAGAGTCACACAGCAAGTAACAGAATAAGTGACAGAAATGACTTTGTGCGTGTGTATGCATGCATGCACATTTGTGGCAGGGTAAGCCAATAGGTTTTGTGGGCATCCAGTGTCATATACCATTATGCCAAATACATATTAAAAATTAATTACAAGGAAACATTAAACCAAATATTATAATTCATTACAGAATTATAACGTTTCCAAAAATTAACAGTGGCGCTTTCTAGTATTGTCTGTGAGAACTTTTTTTTTATCAAAACACTTCCCATCCCATATGATGTAGCTCAACTTTTAACATCTTTTGACTGATAAAAATAACTAACACAGAGGCTATGAATTCAGTAGTGTTTTAGTTAAATTTGTACTTTATTAATCAACAGCCTTTTCATACAACTGAAAACCACGCACGTTTATGTGACGGGTATCTTGGTCAGCCCGTCCAGAAGTAGTGCTTGGTGCACCTGTGGGTTTGGGGACCATTAAGTGGCACCAAGGGCCCTTCTCCTCTGTTGGGGTCTGTGGCTCCCCAGATTGCGAGCCTGTGGTTTAGGGAATCAAAAACAGGACAGATCAAACATTGTCCCCCAATGCTCCAGTGCATATGGAGCGGGAAAGTGTGCTACAGTGAGAGGGAAACTGCCACGCTGAAGGTCAGGCGGTTCTCCTAAAACTGTATGAATTTCAAATTCAGAGAAAGTCACTAAAGCTCATTAAACACATTTTAAATCCAAGAACATCATTAAGATAAAACCGTTTGTTCTTTAAGTGACCAAATTAGGCATGATCACAATTAGAGCTAAAGCACTTCCTGGTAATTCCTCAGCTCATTTTCCACTTGCCTGTTTGGTTTTATGAACCTTGAGAAAGAAGCTGTTGTTGAAAATGGAATGTTGTTTTCACTAGCTGCAGTGTTTAAAAGAAATATTTAGACTTGCTTTGGTGGCAGGAAGTCCTAGCCTTCCTTTTTTCTGGGCGGGAGGTCTCTGTACATGTGAGCTTCCGGTCAGTTTGCTGGTGATGACTGGACAGGTTTTCTTTAACTTCCATATCTGTTAATGACCAGGGACGAGAATATAATAAGTAAGAAATCTGCCTGTCTCCTCCTAATCTTTTCTACCAAACAGATGGGGTTATATGTATAAATCCTGAAGGGCAGGGTTTATACCCCCTCCCACCTCTGAAATGAAAAATGCTTCTGAAAACAGACAGGAATCACCTGGTACAAAACTATTAACTCAGTCTTGATTAATGTTATTCTGTGGAAGCATCATTGAAAAGAGCAACAATACTTGATTGGTTTATTTTTCCAAAATTTTGATTGGGGCTTTTTTTCCCCAAAAGAATAATTGCAGGGTCTAAAGGAACCATTTGAACTCCAGCATTAGAAGAAAAGACAAATCTTAGTGTAGCTCATGAGGTTTGATGGTTGGGAAGTGCATCTTAGCCTTGATTCAAGGGCCAGTGTGCCTGAACTCAGAGCCCCCTACTCACATTTTCAACTCTTTTAAGTAAAAGAGGGGTACTTTGAATGACCCTGGTGATCCCATGAGACGCTTTCAAGCCGGAAATAGTCTCCGCAAGGGGAAAATCATTCAGCACTCTGTAGTTTCTCAAACTTTGCCTTTGCTTGCTTTAAATTAATTGTTACAGAAAGAACATTTGGGTCCTAAAATGAGGTCTGCACAGAATAGGTCACCAGACCACAAATGAGGGCCAGCTTCAGGAACAAAAATAAAAAAGCTAAGTTGCAGAAGACAGATTCCGTTTAGGAAGCTGTATCTTTAAGTGTGTAAGGTCCTACCCCAGCCGTGTAATCTTAATCCTGTTGTAAGTCTATGACAAAGTAAAGTGTTCTTTACTTTAAATAACTAGCAGCAACCCTGAAAATTTGTGTGGGATTGTAACCCATTTTGCTCTCGTTAAAATTGCCATTTCAGAGTCACTCTATTAACTTCACCTTCATTATTTTTCAATTGGCTGTGCCTTGGAGTTTTCTACCTTCTTCCTCCCCCTGCTCCTTAGACTTGGTATCATATATTTATTTGTTGGTTCACCCATCCATCCATCTATCCACCCATCCATCCATCTGTCCACCCACCCATCCACCCATCCATCCATCCATCCATCCAGAAAACATTTCACTGCTGTGTGCCAGTACATACACCAGCTTTGTGACTTTTCAAGTGGGGACAACTGCCCTCCCAGGGCTATGTCTGGGGACATTTTTGGTTGTCACAACTGAGAGTGATGGGGGTGCTACTGGCCTCCAGTGAGGAGAACCCAAAGATGCTGACAAATACCCACAATGCACAGGACATCCCCCAACAACAGGGAATTATCTGACCCAAATATAATAATGCTGAGGTTGAGAAATTCTGCTGACTCAGAGATAAATAACTGGGTACCTGGCCGTATGGAATTTATAGTATTGCAGGAGAAATCGACAGATAAACAGGAATTGTGCTGACGCTACTGATGAGATCATAGGTGTTCTCCATCATTTCTGCTTTGGAGGGTGGTTCAGCCATGTCATGGATCTATGAGAAGATTCTTTTCTGGACAGTCCAGCAGGAATTGGAATTCGGGGGAAAGAGGTTGGGTGAACAAAAGCTTTGCAGATGCAGGTTTGGGACATATCATTGCTGGGATGAAGGTTGGAACCTTGAGTGTGGATGAAGACTCTGAGGCAGAGGTAACAGGTTCATACACCTGCGGGTGCCACCTGAGGTGAGGAGAGCAGTGACGAGCAGCAGCTGATACAGCTCCCTGGGGAGGGTGGGGACGGTGGCAAACTTTAGAGCAGCTGAAATAGGCAGTAGCTCCAGTCAACTGTCTCCATCAGAGAATGCAGGCCCAGTGTGGCCAGATCCTTGTGATTTTCTAAGAAAAGTTAGAAGCCCAGACTTCATATGAAATCTCCTGAGTTTTAAATGTTAACAACTAATTCAATATACATTTAAAAAACCAAAAAACATCAAGCACTGCTCACACCTTTGGGGTGTATCCTATAGAGATTTGACATCTTTTCTCAGGAGTAAATGATTGAAGGCACATGTTACCCAATATGGTACCTGGAAGACAGTAGGTGCTCAATAAATATCGGTCAAGAGTGAATACTTTACCTAAATCAGGCGATTTCAGCCTTAGCATGATTGACATTGGAGCTGGATTATTCTCTGTTGTGGGGCTGTCCTGTGCACTGCAGGGTGTTTATCAGCGTCCCTGGCCTCCACCCATAGATGCCAGTAGCACGCGCTCCCCCCCCAGGTGTGCCGACCAAAGTGTTTCCAGACATTGCCAGCGGTGTGCTTGCCCAGCAAGTTACAATTTAACCCAGTGCCATGAGTACTTGGCTATGGTCTGCTAGTAGATCAGTCAACCCCAGGCAGTGAACCCAGAAAGAGCCTGAAAGGCATCCCTAAATCCTCCTGGTCTCCCCAGGACACACACCTGGGTCCCTCTTTCCTGGACGGAGGACATTTTATGGCTCTCTGCTGCTTCCCAAGAGAAGTTTGGCCTTCCAAGGCCTAAGTCACCTCTTTGGTTAATGTTTACAGAAGCACTTTGAGAGACTGAGTATACCTGCAGCTCTGTTCCACAGCTGCTCATACCTGTGTGCACCTGGCCCGCCCACCTGTTGGAGAAGGGCTGGCAGAATAGCCCCTCTGCTCCAGGGACTCCAGTACCTCTCACTCAGGTCTTTGGTGGTATCAGTAATGAAAGCAGAAGCTATTAGCTTTGTTGATGAACAACCAGCCCTTAACTAACTCAGGCAGGTGCTTCACAAACTTGAGCCTAAGAACCACCCGGAGGACCCATTAACAAAGACTGCTGGGATGGGACCTCCCTGGTGGCACAGTGGTTAAGAATCCACCTACCAGTGCAGGGGACACGGGTTCGAGCCCTGGTCCAGGAAGATTCCACATACCGCGGAGCAACTAAGCCCGTGCGCCACAACTACTGAGCCTGCGCTCTAGAGCCCGCGAGCCACAACTCCTGAGCCCACACACCACAACTACTGAAGCCCGTGTGCCTAGAGCCCGTGCTCCACAACAAGAGAAGCCACAGCAATGAGAAGCCCGTGCACCGCAACGAAGAGTAGCCCCCGCTCAGCACAATGAGAGAAAGCCCGCGCACAGCAACGAAGACCCAACGCAGCCAAAAAAATTTTTTAAAACAAAAAGGACTGCTGGGGCTTCCACAGTGGTCCCCGTCAGCACCAATGTCTGCGTGGTGGAGGGAGCTCCCAGGAATGGCTGCCACCAGTGTCTGTGTCCCCGTGGTGAGCTGCAGTTGCCTCCTGCCTCTCCGGGAGACACTCAAGACCAGCAGGTGAATGGAAGAGTCCTTATGTTGCAGTATGCTGCATTGCACGGGCTTTCAGCATCCTCTTCATACAGTAGCTTGGGGAAAAGAATGCCAGAATTCAACTGCCATCAGATTTCAATATGAAAAAAAAGGACTTATCGGCAGAAAATAATGGAAAGGATTTGGTTAACCCTTTCATCTCTGAACATTGAATGAGATAAATTTCCAGCCGCTATTCTCTATTTTTATTCATGGGCCAATGTTCTGTATAAATAATTAGGATGTAACCATTTAATACTCAAAGAGTTTAAATATGTCTGTAACCATCAACCTCAGTATGTCACTACAATATCACATTCTGCATATGTTAAAAAAAAAAAAAAAAAAAGAGGGCTGGTGGGCCCAGAGTTTCTGACTCAGCAGGTCTGGGGCCGGGGGGGGGGCGGGGTCCGAGAATGTGCATTTCTTACAGGTTCCCAGGTGCTGTTGCTGCTGCCAGCCTGGGGGCCACATTTTTAGGACCACTCATCTGGGCTCCAGTCAAGATCCCAGCTCCCTGTCTCCACCTGGCTCCTCCCTGCAGTGGAGAAAGCAAAGCCTGGGAGGCTGGGAGGATTTAGGGATGCCTGTCCGGCTCTCTCTGGGTTCTCTACCTGGGCTGACTGATCCACCAGCAGACTATAGCCAAGTATCATGGCATTGAGTTAAATTGTAACTTGCCGTGCAGTATTTCCCTGGTTCAATAAAGTGAATTCATATACCTACCAGCTCCTTCGTTTTTTAATTATTTTTCTCATCCCCTTGATAATGTAGCGTATTTGGATGGGTCTCCCACTCATTAGAGTGAATTAGTGAAATCCCTCTTTATAGGTTTTTGTTTGTTTGAGCTTAACAGAGGGGGTTTAAATCACTGGATGTCTGAAATGCCTTCTCCAGAGAGTGCTTGGGGAATACTTCATTATAAGCAGGCTTAGCTGCTGAGACACATTATAGATTAGAACAATTTGCTTCTCTGCTGATGAGGAAACTGTGACATTTTGGCGGCTCTGATGCAGAACTGTCTGTCAGAAAGGAAAGCCTCATATTTCTGTTCGGTTCTAAATAATTTAGCTTCATGTGCCTGAGTGCTTGTGAGAATCTGGGGCAGGGAGCAACCACAGTGGGGTCTTCAGGCTGGGAGGTAGCTGCTTGTGACCAACTCAACCTGGTTTGCCTTTGAGAATCTGATAAGAACTGTAGATGTGGGGAAAAAATACATATGTAATGACATTTTGCACACAGGGTCAGAGGCTTTGACCCCCTAAACCATCACTTGAACCAGGTTTCGATTCTCTGCAGTAGAAGGCCACTCACAAAACAAGACACTTAGGCCACTGTCCACTGGTGAGTTCTCAGTATCCCCGTATTCCTTCTCTCCACCCCGTATTCCCCTACAGCAAACCCCCAGTACCATCTCTACCAGGTATGTCCACTCCAGGCTGTTTCAGGGCATTCCAGGTAATCCTGGAGTTGTTCTAATCCACACAGGAATGTTTAGAGATTGCAAGAGTTTTTACTTTTGCTTTGATGATATTTATGTTTTAAAGGAGGCTGCCAGGTAAAGGCAGATCTAGCCAAAGGAATGTATTGCTAATGGTGGAATTACAGGTAGTTCTATAGGTCACCAAGGAGAAGAGATGCCATTTAGCCTTGATGAAATCTAGGACACTTTTTTTTGGTGGGGGTGGGGTGGGGGAGGGGGGATAAGTATTAGTAGATAAGGGAATAAAGGTCATCAGTTACCTAGCCTCTCTGCTTACCAGTAAGCCCAATTAGTTCCTTTTCCATTCATATCTCCCACAGGCAACACTATATGTTATATCCTTTATAATCAATGGAAACTTCTAGAAAGTCATCCACCTCCTTAGTCCTGTCTGGGAAAGTAAAGTGTTATGTTTTCCGTAAATACGAGATGAACAAAGCATTTCAAGCCTGTCCCTGAATTGGATATATCATCTTAAAGCGAGTTTGTTGCTTTTAGAAACCGTGATCTCTGTGGCCCTACAACAAGGCAATTTTCAAATAAGGCAGGTCCTGGCATCTGGGAAGACTAGCTGTTTCCTTCGTTGCCAGGGAAATCATTTCAAAATGGGAAAAACCCTGAATCCCAGCCCCCAACCATCTGCAAAACAATACACATTCTTTAAAATAAAAAATCCAAACAATGAAACAATAGACAACACAAAACCCAATACATTACTGTACATTAGGAAGGTTTTTTTCCCAGCTGAAGGGATGAAAGGGCATCATAATTTTGTTTTCAAATGTGCTTAGGAAGCTGTTATTAAAACGGAATTAAACCCGAGTCCCAGGGCAGCAGCTCTGTGACTACTGGGAGATAATCTCGATAATGCGATTAGCCCCTGCTTGAAAGGGGCTGGGAGGGAAAGAGAAAGACAGACGCGGAAACTGGAGCTTTACTGAGCCACCAGCAACTGCCCGTGTTCTGAACACAGATATGGCCTTCTCCCTACGATTGTGCAACGGACCCCGCCATCGGGAGAGGTTAGGGGCCTTAAAGGTAAGATGAATAATAGCGGCCCGCTATGTGCCAGGCAGTGTGCCGAACGCTTCACATGAGATTCCTCATTTCTGCCCTGTAGGCAGACACTATTAAAGCCACACACTGCGCCCCATTTTCAGATGGGAAGACCGAGGGGCAGTTAGTTCCCTGAAGTAACAACAGCCGACGAGCGGCAGAGCTGGGGTTCCAACCCAGGTCGGCCAACAGCCGGGCCCTGCTCTTTACAGCTACAGCTGGGGTGGTTAGGCAGTGCCATGCAGTTGACTCGGATCTGTTGGAAGGCTTGTACGTAATAGCAGTCCCCACCCCGACCCCGCAACCTAAGAGCCAGGCAGCTGTGATCTCTGCTTAAATGCTTGCCCGTGAGGCAGTCTGTGGCCGTGCAGGTAGGATGTGCCTTGTGTATGCTGTACTTTGCCTTTTGCTTCTGTATCAATCCAGAAAACAGAGTCCTCTCTGTACCTTGGCCTAATGGCCCACTGAATGGCAGGCTGGCGGCAGGTGCATCCTCCAGGTACCAGGGCCACCTGAAGTCACAGAATAACGTCGTGGGTTAGAGGCCCGAGGAAAGAGGGAAATAAGTGTTCGTAGAGTGCTGACTCTGTGCTAAGCCCTGTCGCGAGCCTTTTATCTCACAGAGCTCATTTAAATGTCGTGGAAATTCTACGAGGGAAATGATGCCGTTCTCCCTGGTTGTGGATGGGGAAACCGAGGCACTGAGAAGCTGAGTGATTCTTGAGCCAATGGGAAGGGATGATTCTAAACTCAAAAGGTCAGAGGCAGTGAGTAAAGGATGCGAGGATGGGTCTTGTGTCTGATGAGTCCATCCGGAAGGTCTCTCTAACCCTCCATGCATTGTCTGCTGAGGCCTCTGGACCTTTGACCAATTGAACATTGCTATGGTTAAGAACAGGGGCTGGCAAACTTTTTCTGTAAAGGTCCGGATACTAAATATTTTAGGTTTTGTGGGCTGTGTGATGTCTATTGCAACTCTGCAACTCTGTCATCGTAACAGGAAAGCAGCCGTAGATGATCTGTAAATGAATGGGTTTGGCTGTGTTCCAATAAAACTTTATTTACAGAAGCAGGTGGTCAGCCGGGGTTTGCTGACTCCATAAAGGGCCTGGCTTCTGAACTCGAAAGGCCTGGGGTGGACTCACAGCTTCACCATCTACCGGCTGTGCGATCCTGAGGAATGTTCTTTACCTCCGTGGGCCCTAGTTTCTTCATTCATAAAAGGGTTCTGTGATCTTACCCACCCCATAGAGTTCTGTGGGATGTCTTTGCGTGCCCTGGGTCAGGAAGGAGAGAAGAGAAGGCTCCCGGGGAGAGGTCAGCTGCGTCTGCTTCATTATCCCGTCCCCACAGGGGACAGGCTTTAGCAGAGGTTATACCGGACGGACTGGACAGCAGCCACTTCCTTGGGAGCGATTGCCCTGTTACAGGTATCTGTGTGGGCCCAAGTCCAAAAGAGACTTCTGGGGCCATCTGCAGCACCAGATCAATGGGCTGCTGACAGCACAGGCCAGGCGGTTTGCTTGTTGTTCAGCCTTAGGGAGTGAAGCTTCTGACTGTCTGAGCGTGTCCGGGTCGGCACGGGTGTCGTCTTCAGGCCCAGACGTTAGGTGTTAGCACACCAGGTCCCAGGTACCATTTGTAGCAGCTCTTCCCTCAAAAACGTATTTTAGGTCTTAAAATGTCTGTGTATGTCAGTTTCTGCTTTTCTTAATGTGATTATCTTACCAATACTGACCAATCTTTTTCGGTCAGATACTTTTACTGGGTTCTGTGTGTGTGTGTGTATGCGTGTGCATGTTTGTGCGTGTGTGTGCATGTGTGCATGTGTGAGTATAAGTGCTGATGTGTTTGGGAAGTAGAGGAAGTAGTTTACTCTCTTCCCTTTCTCTTTAACTTTCCATTATTTTCCTAAAGATGGTACTGTTTATTCACCTACTACGTGCCAGGTGCTTTTCACTCATTATTGCCAATACTTATATATTTTGTAAAAAGTACATGTTAGGCCTTCTTATTCCTATTTGCAAATGATGAAACCAAGTCTGAGAGAGGAAGGGAACTTGACTGTCCAAGGCATCCCGACAAAACATGGGAAAGTTAAGGCCAAGCTCAGGCCTACTTAGCACAGAAGCACATTCTTTCTTTCTTGATCGCCAATCTGTCACCTCCCCCTTTAACCAGTCCCCTGCAAAGCCAGTGTTCAGGATTGTTTTGCCAATATATATTTTCAAATAGAGTTTGATATTCCCTCTCAAAAAAAAGGATACCAACATATTTTATATCCTTCTTCTTAAAAGGAAATTAGCTATGGGACTCCCCTGGTGGCACAGCAGTTAAGAATCTGCCTGCCAATGCAGGGGACATGGGTTCGAGCCCTGGACTGGGAAGATCCTGCATGTCGTGGAGCAACTGAGCCCGTGCGCCAAAACTACTGAGCCTGCGCTCTAGAGCCTGCGATCCACAACTACTGAAGCCCGCGAACCTAGAGCCCATGCAACACAACAAGAAAAGGCACCACAGTGAGAAGCCTGCGCACCGCAATGAAGAGTAGACCCCACTCTCTGCAACTGGAGAAAGCCCGCGCACAGCTACAAAGACCCAACGCAGCCAAAAAATAAATAAAAAGAAAGAAAATTAGTTGTATGCATCAGAGTGGCTATTATTTTAAAAAAAAAAAGAAGATAACAACTGTTGATGAAGATGTGGAGAAATGGGACCCTTATGCACTGTAGGTGGGATTGTAAAATGGCGCAGTCTCTATGGAAAACAGAACGGCAGTTCCTTAAACTAAAAATAGAACTATCATATGATCCAGCAATTCCTCTGCTTGGTATATACCCCAAATAATTGAAAGCATGGTCCCAAAGAGATATTTGTACACCCATGTTCATAGCAGAATTATTCACAATAACCAAAAAGTAGAAGCAAATCAGTTATCCACTGATAAATGAATGGTATCTACCTACAATGGAGTATTATGCAGCCCTCAAAAGGAAGAACTTCTCACACATGCTACAACATGGATGAACCGTGAGAACTTTATGCTCAGTGAAAGAGCCAGTTGCAAAAAGACAAATCCTGTACGATTCTACTTATATGAAGCACTTAGAGTAGTCAAATTCATGCAGACAGAAAGTAGAATGGTAGTTGCTAGGAGCAACTATTTTGACATCAATTTGACCAGTATTTGCTTTAGTGAAAGAAAACCTCAGTGATTCCTCCCCCTATTTACGCATCGGCATCCTCTGGTAATCTTGTTAGGAATCGATCACTATGACTTAAACAAGGCAGATTCCCAACCCCACCCAGATTTCCTTTGGCAGTGAGGCCCAGGAATCTGTATTTCTATTAAGCTCTTTGGTAATTCTGATTCCCAGTGTTTGAGAACCAACAGCACAAACAATTCCTCCGTCCAGAAGCAAGGCTGGCTCTCTATCCTCAGTGAGGCGTTTGGAGCTGCCTGTGTGTCCCTGTTTCCACCCCTGCCCCTGCAAAGGTGGTTCTCTCCGTACAGACACTATAACCAGAGGCTATGACTAGCCTCATCCTTTATCACACCAACAACATCTCCTGTGAAAAGGACAACAGGGTGTTCAAACTAGCACCTGAGCAGACTAAGCAGACCTCTCTCTGTTATACTCTAGCAATCTCCAAATATATCCAGTGGTTGCCTTTAAAAAAAAAAAAAAAAAAAGATTGCATTGGAAATGTATTACCACTGTCTGCCATGCAGCCTCTTCATCCCATGGAATAGTTTGGCATCAGTAGAATGACATTTATCGGCTCTGCTGCTAAGTGATTAATGGATAGGTTATGCGATGGTTTCATTTCCCATCAATATCAATTATTGAAGTGCTATACACTTATATATCCTGTCGAGAAGCCTGATGTCACAAGAGTCAACCTTTGGGCACTTGTTAGGGTTGAGAATGAGACGGGGAGACGGAATGGTGGTTTAGGACACAGGCACTGCGGGCCTGGAATCAAAGCCGGTTCTGCTCGCTCAAGAAACTTGCTCTGGGTCATGGTTTCCCTTGTATGAGATAGAGCAGAGGTGAAGATCACCCTTATCTCCCAAGGATTTAACCAGAAGAGGCCCATAGAGCATGTGGCCCGGTACTGGCCCGTTGTCAAGAGCTGAATCCTCGTCGAACATCACCATCATAGCTCTTTGTGTCCTTGTTGTTTTGTCAGCACACAGACACTCCGTTTGGGTAAAAACCAACTCCTCACTTCCCACCAGTGGGATCCAAAGATTTCATCTTCCTTCGGCAATTTGGAAGCTGCACGAAGGAGAAAAGGTTTACAGAGGGAGAAACCTAGAGCATCAGAACTTGGAGAGTGGCACATAACTAAGATATTATATTAGTTTTCTAGGGCTGCCATAACAAATTACTACAAACTGGGTGGCTTAAAACCCCAGACATTTATTCTCTCATCGTTCTGGAAGCCAAAAGTACAAAATTGAGGTTTCAGCAGGGCCACGCTCCCCCGAAAGCTCTCGGGGAGGATCCTTCCGGGCTCCTGCCAGCTGCTGGTGGCTCCCGGCGTTCCATGGCTTATGGGAGCATCGCTCCACTATCTGTTTCCAGCAAACGTCTGTTTGTTCATCCTCACGTGCCCTTCTCCCTGTGTCTCTCTGCCTCTCCTCTTCTTACTGGGACGCCAGTCATTGGAGTTAAGGCAGAGTAAATCCAAGATTTCATCTCTAGATTCTTAACTAATTACATCTACAAATAAGGTTCCAAATGAGGTTCCCATTCTGAGCTTCTAGGTAGACTTGAATTTGATGGGGGAGACACCTTTCAACCTACTACAGATATTAACTGCATTGCCAGCCCTGATATCCACATGACAGATGAGGAATATCGCAGTAAGAGGAACGCTTGCTTTCTCCGGAGCTGAAACATTCGGCCTCCTCAGAGCGCTTGTTCTGCGGCTTCTCTTGGAGAAGGGTTTGAATTGCCCTAATGAGGAGACTTGAAGGTGAGTCCACGTTGGGGACCTATTTAGCCCATGGTCAGTTGGCCCCCAACTCTCTCAGCGCACAGAAGCTGAGGAAATTGTTGTTTTAGAAACAACATTAGTGGACTGTGCTATTCTCTTAACCTTGTACCTCTGATTATGCGTTTGAGGGTCTGAATTAATCCACAGCACAATTTATTCAGGGACGCTGAATAAATTGTGCTTTTCCAGTCAGGCTGGCTGTGTTTTATCTGAACCAAACATCTGACTTTCACCCCAGGCAGATTTCTCTTCAGGTTGTAACGATTCTGGAACAAACAGAGAAAATAGGAAGGGGCCTCTCTGTGGGAACCACGATGGCGCCTGTATGGAAGGAGTCCCACTGAAAATCTTCAAAACAGTGTCCTTACGTTGATCCAGGTAATTGCTATCTGAAGTCCTGCTTCCCTGTTCCCTGTAGATGAGTCCTCAAAATTAAAAAAAAAAAAAAAGAAAGAAAGAAAAGGAAAAGGAATGAAAATAGATTTCATTTTCAGATTAGATACCATTAGAAACCATCTATACAACTCTTGGTGATCAAATTGTTCCTTGGAGCCAAACCAGAAAAAAACCCTGATGCCCCACACTTAACACCTCCAAAACTATCTTCTTCATCTTCCTTTTGAAAATTAAAATCCTTTAAGCCCCAGTGCAGGAATGAACTCTGACCTGACGGATGCTCAGATAGGAAGATAACTAGGACAAATAAAACTCCGCAGATTCTGATGTCGCTCTAAAATGCCATGATTTTATGGCTCCAGAGAGACATTTCTACCTCTACAGAAATTTCTTTAGTCAACAAGAAGGAAATGGGGGGGGGGGGCGGGGGGGGGAGGGAATCAAAGTCTCCAAGAAACTCAGAACTTTGATTGTAATTTTCTTTCTTGCAAGTAGAGGGATCTTGAATAAAAACTCTTGAGTACGTCTCATTAGCTCTGGTCCATGGGAGCCCGACATCCTGCTTCAGAAGCTGCCCAAATGTCTCTGGGTGGGTCCCTCAGCGGCCCGGTGGCCGTCCTCTGTCCCAGCTGTCTGCCAAGTGATGGGCTCCTCTTCCAGCCTCACATGATACAACCTCTTTGATGTTCGCAGCCCTCTGGCTCCTAACTCAGCATTTTTAAAAGAAAGTCAGTTAGACATATATCCTTTTTTTTCCATATTCTTTTCCATTATGGTTTATCACAGGATATTGCAATACAGTTCCCCGTGTAAAAGAACGTATATATACGTATAACTGAATCTCTTTGCTGTACAGCAGAAATTAACATAATATGGTTAATCAACTATACTTCCATAAAATAAACTTTAAAAATAAATAAAAATAGAAAGACAAGACAAAAAAATAAAAAGAAAGGCAGTTTGTCATCCTTTCACTGCTCTTGTGACATCCAGAGCTCTGGAAATCCTAGGCATGCCTTTAGAGGAGACCCCCTCGTCCGCCCGGCCAGCCCTGCCCCCAGCCCCCAGGCCCTGTTTTGCCTCCCTGTCTTGAATCAGCAGGAGGGGGTACAGGAGGGCACCAAGCTGATGGCTGTGGGCAGGGAGGTGGCAGGGGCTCTGCTGTGGTGCTGCCAACCTCAGGCCATACAAGACGTCTGTCTGTGGCTTAGACTCAGAGACCCCCGTCAACTGAACCAAGAAGGTCCCCCGAGAATCTAGGGGGCCACTCACTCCCTCTTTTCCTTTTGTCTCACAAGGCTCTTTGGTCACATGCACTCAAAGCGATGTTCTCACGTGACTCCTCGAGGACTCGTGAGAAGAGGCAGGGGGAGGATTTTTGGCCCCGTATCTCATATGAGGAGGCAGAGGTGAAGCCTCACTGTGACCTGCAGAGGTCTCCTAGGCTTCAGTGCAGAGCTCTTTGCACGAGCCAGTGGACTCGAGAGGGTGGCCCGTGTCGTGTTCCCTCCCCAGAGCACGCCTGAGTGAGGAGCGTGGTCCCCGCCTGCCTTCCTGTTTCCCCTCCCTTCCCTGCTCGTCTCTTTGTGAAGCAGGAGGTGTTGCCTCCTTCCTTCCTCGCAGGATGTTGATGCTGCTTTAAAAAATCTGTCAGCACCCCAGTGTTCATTGCAGCACTGTTTATAATAGCCAGGTCATGGAAGCAACCTAAATGCCCATCGACAGACGAATGGATAAAGAAGATGTGGTACATATATACAGTGGAATATTACTCAGCCATGAAAAGGAATGAAATTGGGTCATTTGTTGAGGCATGGAGGGATCTAGAAACTGTCATACAGAGTGAAGTAAGTCAGAAAGAGAAAAACAAATACCGTATATTAACGCATATATGTGGAACCTAGAAAAATAGTACAGACGAACCGGTTTGCAGGGCAGAAATTGAGACACAGATGTAGAGAACAGACGTATGGACACCAAGGGGGGAAAGCGGCCGGGGGGAGGGGTGATGGTGTGATGAATTGGGCGATCGGGATTGACATGTATACACTGATGTGTATAAAATGGATGACTAATAAGAACCTGCTGTATAAAAAAAAAAGAAAAAACCTATTTATTAAGTTTATAGACATGTGTGCAATTTAAAAAAAACACACTACTGTTACCTTGAAAAAAAATTAAAAATTTAAAAATAAATAAATAAATAAATGAAATCTGTCAGCAGCCGCTTCCCCACGTCCAGGTAGGGGGAGAGTCTCCCTCAGGAATTCAGGCTGCGACTGTGCTCTCCCCTCTGCGACGGGCATCTAAGAGCTCTTACTTTTGAAAAAAATAAAAAAATAGAATAGGTGCGTGCTAATGGCGTGGAGCTGGCTGCGGCTCAGGCTGCCTGACGTCAATTCGTAACTGTAATCGCTTAGGTATTTAAAAGGAGTTGGGGTTTGGAATTCTCTTCTCCTGGAGCAGCACGCAGAATCGAAGGCGTGCAGAGACCCTGGAGACCCCCTCAGACAGAGAACATTTATCATGGACTTGAACAGAGGGGGATTTTCAAAGATTTATGTTATTCATCAATATATTTTAACCCATTGTGGTCAAGGAGCCTCTCCCATTGCTTAGGAATGAAGGGACATTGTTAGGATATTTATAATAAGGCGGGGGGACCCTCACTGAAGGCAAAGAGCCCAGTCTGGGGTGTATCCACCCCCTCCCTTCCCCGAACTTGGGGAGCCCTTACTCCCTTCTCTGGGAGGACAGACTTGGTTTGCATCTTCAGTCTGTTTGGAATCTCTCAAGGGTTCTTGGTTCTGCAGGTATTTGAGTGGCCACAGAGGAGGAGCAGACCAGGCCCAGAACTCAAGCCCAGGATGTTACTGACATTTGCATGTTGGAAGCAGACGTGGGCATGGAGTTAGGAGTATGGAAGGTCCTCGGGGAGCAGCATGTGTGAAAGGCGAGGGGAGGGAGAGCAGTGGTGGTGGTGAGGGCTTCTGTGGAGCCCTGACAAAGCTCGGGAGCCCAAAGGGAGGTCCAGAGCAGAGCGCCTGTTAGAGGAATTGTCTTCTGGGCGGCGGCACCGGCCCTTGGACTCTCCCTCCTTGCTCTATCCTTGGCCGGGGCCGCCCTGAGAAGACAGGACCTTGGCTTAAACCCTGAGGCTGAGTTCTCTCCTCTTTTTGCCCCTTCCTACCTATGATCTAGTGGTTCTCAGCCAGAGGAAATTTCCCCTCTGGAGGACATTTGGCAGTGTCTTCAAACATATCTGGTTGTGATAACTGGGCGAACTGCTGTTAGCATCTAGTGAGTAGAGGTCAGGGGGGCTGCCAGGCACCTGAACAAGACAGTCCCTCCATAACAAAGACCTCTCTGGTCCCAAATGTCCACAGTTCTAAGGCTGAGAAACCCTGCTCTAATCCAACCCTTTTGATTTTCAAATAATAGAATGGAGGCTCCAAGAACCTGGCCTTCCACACTCAAACCTCTCGTAGCTGAAACCATCTTTGGTGCCTTTGTTTTGAAGCAGTTTGGTGCAATGAGAATTAGTCAATGGCCGACCAACTTTCCTTGGGTACCACCTACAGGTGACCGTGGAGTAGAGATCTGTCCTCAAGGAGATTACTGCAGACTTGAGGAGTCATCCAGGTATTCTTAGAAAGAAAATAGCCATGTAAGATGCCATCTCTTGCAGGAGAGCAAAGTGGTGACCCCCTAGCTGTTCTGGTCTACAGAGGTGTTTTATTTGGCCAGCGAGTTTTCTTTTTTCTTTCTTTTTTTTAAAAAATTCAAATGCTTTGGGCTTCCCCGGTGGCGCAGTGGTTGAGAGTCCGCCTGCCGATGCAGGGGACACATGTTCGTGCCCCGGTCCGGGAAGATCCCACATGCCGCGGAGCAGCTGGGCCCGTGAGCCATGGCCGCTGAGCCTGCGTGTCCGGAGCCTGCGCTCCGCAACGGGAGAGGCCACAACAGTGAGAGGCCCGCGTACCGCAAAAAAAAAAAAAAAATTCAAACGCTTTAATCTTTCTAGTATGCTACAAGTCCTCCCAGGATAGTTCAACTTTACCAGCCGTATGTGTGCATGTCCAGCCCCTGAAGGCAATTGTGTTTGTGACCTCCTAGTCTAAGACAGTGGTTCTCAAACCTCAGAATCACCTGGAAGCCTGTTGAAACAGATTACTGACCCCCTTGCATTTCTAAGACACACTTCAAGAACCACTGGTCTGAAGGAAGGATTCTCAAGTGTTAGTGAACATCAGAGTCACCTAGCCAGCTGGCTAAACCCCCAGATGCCATGACCCTATGCCCCCAGATTCTGATTCCATAGATCCGGGGAGGGGCCGGGGCATCCTCACTTTCAGCAAGCCCTGCAGGTGATTCTGATGCACACCAGGGGTTTGAGAATCATTCCTCTGAGGGTCAACTGAGTGGTGTAGACCACCGCTTCCCAAATATTTAATGTGCGTGCGAATCACCCAAGGCTCTTGTTACAACGCTGATGCTGATTTAGGTAGACCTGGGCGTAGCACCTGAGATTCTGCATTTCTCATCAATTCCCGGGCGATGTCCATGCTGCTGGCCCAGGGACATACTTTGAATATCAAGGGGTAGACCAGTGGTTCTCAACCAGGAGAGACTTTACCCATCAGCAGACATTTGGCCACGTCTGGAGACATTTTTGGTTGTCACAGCTGGGGTTAGGGTACTACTGGCATCTGGTGGGCAGAGGCCAAGGAGGCTGCTAAACATGCCACGGTGCACAGAACGGCCCCACAACAAGGAATGATCCAGCCCCAAATATCAATAGCGCTGAACTCGGTAAACCCTGGTAGACAGAGGCATTGAGAGGTTAGTGAAACACTGATAAATGGGCCACGTGGTCAGCAAAGGCTTCCTGGGGGAGGGAATACTTAAATGAGGCCTCCTGTCCAATTTTAGGTTTCTTTCAGGGACAATAGGGCTGATGTGGAATCATGAGATTTCAACCCCCTTCCTGTCCCTCTTTCCTATTTTATTCTTTCTCCATAGCACATGCTGCTATCTAATATATATTTTTTCCTTACATGTATCTTACTTATAATCTGCTTCCTCTACTAGAATGTAAATAAACTTCAGAAGGACAGTCACTTCTGTTTGGTTCATTTCCTTATCCACAGCTCCTAGAACAGAGCCTGGCACATAGTAGGTGCTCAATAAGTAGCTATTCAATGAATGAGTGGATACAGAAAGGAAGTGGGTGTTGGGCTGTAGGCCTGGGGAATGGCAGACATTTATGTCATCATTCTTTCACTCACACATGTATTAAAGACTTGCTTTGCACCAGCTCCCTGGACACACACTCTTGATTTGCTCATGTCAGGCTATGAAATATACCCACCCTCTACTTTTCTTACCTTTCAGACATTCAGAGAAGGGCAGTAGGGTTTTCCCTAAAGGACAAACAACCCATCCCTTTTTTTTTTTTAAGATGTTGGAGGTAGGAGTTTATTAATTAATTAATTTATTTTTGCTGTGTTGCGTCTTCATTTCTGTGCGAGGGCTTTCTCTAGTTGTGGCAAGCGGGGACCACTCTTCATCGCAGTGCGCGGGCCTCTCACTATCGCGGCCTCTCTTGTTGCGGAGCACAGGCTCCAGACGCGCAGGCTCAGTAGTTGTGGCTCATGGGCCTAGTTGCTCTGCAGCATGTGGGATGCTCCCAGACCAGGGCTCGAACCCGTGTCCCCTGCATTAGCAGGCAGATTCTCAACCACTGTGCCACCAGGGAAGCCCCATCCCTTTTTTTTTTAAAAGGATTGTTCAAAATATCCTAATTCATGATGCTTGGGAAGGAATCTAAAAGTAAAAAATGAAAAACTCCTTTTTAACTCACTCCTTTCTTTACTTTTTCCTTTTCAAACTCATTTCCATCCAGAAAGTTCTTGCCCTGTATTTTCTGAAAATTGGAAAACCAGACCCTTCATTTGTGTGTCTGCCTTTGCCAGGGAGTGAGCTGAAGGGCATGGATTCAAAGGAGCTCTTTGCAGAACCTTCTATTTTCCCATTAGCCTGAGTGTTTGAGCACCTTTATGTTACTCTCTTCAGAGAGGAGAGTATTACAAAAACATTTTCTAATTATTGTTGGCCTTTGGAGCTTCTGCAGCCTAGAAATGAACATCCTTGCCTGAGCATTTTGTCCTTTTTGTCTCTGGAGAGACATGTCATCCCCACGGGGTTATTTATGAAGCCGGAACTGGCAGAATTTGTCTGATTTGACGTGTGTGACATCAGAGAGGTCAAGACCACAATGAGAAGAACAGCTCTGAGTTCATTTGCATTCCCTCGCCAGCTCGGGCACAAAAGCCCAGCCCCCCGCCAGAGCCTTCACTGCGTGGTTTCCTTGTTTCTGTTCCTTTCCTCCAAATTGACAAGTAGATTATGAAAAAAAGGTCAGTTTTTCTCTCCAGTATCCTCTGTCCAGTATTCCCAGCCAGGCTGTTAATGTGGACTGGTCTTTGTCGCATGGAGAGAAGGAAGAGCTTTTGAACACGGCTGGGCCCAGCCCTCCCTTTCAACAGGTTGGTTCCATAGCCGTGTTTCTCTTTCTGAAGAGTTTCAGCTGAGGACCTTTAAAAGCTCAGTCGTCTTAGATCCCGCCCAAAGAATCACTTCTCCACCCACTCTGGCTGCATATAGTGTATCACCTGTATCCAGGCGCTTTGGTGTAGATGACGGAGTTGCCCTCTGGCAAATTTAAGCAGACAAAGGCAGTCCGGAGCTCACAGAATCTCCAGGAGGTCAGACAACCGGGCTCAGGACAGCCACAAAGCAGGAGCATAGGAGGTGCTCTGCCCAGAACTTGTCACAGAATTGCTTTGTGAAGACACAAAGCAATTGTCTGTCTGTCTTTGTATCATCATGTTTGTATGATTGCTTAGTCAGTGTTGTTTGTTTGGCATATCTTAAAACTATAAATGCTATCGTACTGTAAAAAAAAAAAAAAAAAAAAAAGTGGTGCTGCCACCCCTGGGCACAAGTGCAGCTCTGATGCCGGACACCAAGCAGCACCTCTAAGTTGCTGTCACGGCCGCGTCTCCAGGAAGCGGATGGGGTGGCCGCGTCCTTGCCTGAGATCTGCCCGGTACCCATCTCTCCTGGCCACAAGCTTCTACCTCGAGTCCAGCTTGGGCATATAGTCTGATTGTTGGAGCCCAGGTCACATGTGAAGGAGGCTGAGAAAGAAAGTTTCTTGTTTGTAATTTGAAAAGATGTGGGCTCATAAGGCAGGGAACTCTCAAACCATGGAAAAGGTGTACAAAGTTCAAGGTGACCCAAAGGAATGACGGATGCTCAACAGCCTGGGTGACGCCTTTCCTTGATTTTTTTTTTTTTTTCATCACTGTGAGCTAGAGGTTTCAGGGTACAAGAGAGGGAGACCCGTCAAAGGATTTTCACTGTCCCTTACTTCCTGTCAAAGGCTAAGCTGCCGTGAAACCTCCCAGCCCCACTATCAGTCGTGGCGAAAGGTGGATTCTGCAAGGGGTTGGCCAGTGCTGGACCCCAGATCCATGATCCCACCCCCAGAAGAGCTCCTTGGACACCCCAGGTGACGGTTTCAGGGTGTCCAGGTGCTCTGACCCTCTTCTTTCCTTCCCAGAAGCAGCAATCGCAAGCTTGTGATGATTTCAGGATTTTGGATTAGGAACTGATAGTGGATTGAATAAAGGCACTCAGGATGGGAAAGCAGTTTGATTAAAGAGTACATGAAATCTTGAATGTTAGAGAGCAAGGGCCTTTCCAGATCATCAGGGCCGGTAGGGGAAGGAGCTGGAGAAGAAAGGCAGGTGAAGAGATGCTGTTTCATCCATCGCGTATCGTGCCGCCTCAAGGATGGGGGCTGAAGAAATGGAGGCAAGGAGATGCCAGAGTGTCTGTAAATGAAGACTCACCAGCAACAGGTGCAGGTCCACGTCTTCTTCATACAAAACCTTTCCTGGATTCTTGGTGCCAGTACACTCCTCCCCAGCTCCTCCTTGAGTCTCCTCTTCCCAGGCTGAGGAATAGTAATGCCTTTAGTATTCAGAATCTTTTCAAAAGTCCCTAATGGGTCATTGAGTCCAGGGTTTCCCTACTGTGGTCCTTAGTTCTCCCATATCTGATTCTCCACTGGACCTTGATTCGAATGCATATTTCTGGGCCCCGCCCCCAGACCTACAGCATCCAACTTTCTTGGGTGATGCCTGGGGATGTGAGTTTCAACAGTCTTCTCAGGTCACTCTCGTGCACGTTGAAGTTCTAGATCTAATCTGTATTCCTTACCTTATGGATGGGGAAACGGAGGCCCAGAGAGGGGCAGAGGCTTTGCTCAAAGATGGACAGGTGGTCACCGGCAGAGCTGAGCCTAGAATTTTCCAATTCATAGCTCCAGGCCTTATGTCACTGACCCTGACCTTTCAGCAGATCTTTTAGTATCTACATGAGGAGGTATTGAAGGTGAACAGTAGAACTAGAAGTGAACCCCGTTTTATGCTAAGGAGATCTTGCCTGCAAAGTTGTAAAATGCATTCTCTCTTACATGCAGCTGTGGTCACCAAAATGGCCGTCAGCCAGCTGGGTGTGGATTTGTTAAGTTTAATGGATTCATTGCTGAAATCAGGGTTCACCCTGGACTCTGGGATGGAGGGGCCCTTTGTACTTGCCAGGTTGGTGCTTGGTGGCTTGCATACACCTCTCCTCTCCTTTGATACTGTCTGCCCCCCGGGGGTGGATACTACCTTCCCTGGGTAGATTTTATTCTGTTTTAAAAAACTTTATTGGGGTATACTATATAGCACAGGGAACTCTACCCAATACTCTGTAATGGCCTATATGGATTTTATTCTTGTAGCCCCAGGCCTTGCCGCTCACCAGGATGAGTTGGACAGTTCTAAGCGCTAGCAGAGGACTGAGGCCGAATGTCTCGGCCACTGGTTCTCAGCTGACTGTCGATGTTTCTATGGCAGCATGAGTGGGCCCTTAGCTGGAGATAGATGGAGGTTTGATTTAAAAACGAAGTCAATTATCTGCAGATGTGCTGAGTGCAATTTTATCACCAAGCATCCTCGATCCCTCATTCCGACGTGCTCTGAGCTGGCAGTGGGGTCAGTCCCTTGCCCTCATTCCGACGTGCTCTGAGCTGGCAGTGGGGTCAGTCCCTTGCCCTCATTCCGATGTGCTCTGAGCTGGCAGTGGGGTCCGTCCCTTGCCCTCATTCCGACGTGCTCTGAGCTGGCAGTGGGGTCCGTCCCTTGCTGTCAGTTATTTGGACAGAGTGACTTGACTACACTGTTTTGTGTAACCATTGGGACAGCTGGTTTGTTTCTCCTCCAGGGATGTCACTGATGCAGCAGCAAAGGCCACAGGCTGTCACAGTCTGTGCTGCATTCACTCTGCAAGTTCGGTCACACCCTGACCTGACACTGGTGGGGCAGCTGGGAAAGCGCCCCAGAAGTCACATCCTCAGAGGAGTCACAGATGTTCAGCAGTGGGTGGGGTCCTGAAGGGTGACCCCCAGACACGTGGTGGTAGGAGACGACTGGAGAGAGGAGGGGACCGTGGGGCCTTTAGGGGGCGTTCCCTGGAAATCTTCCCCTCCTACTTTGGCTGTATGTTCCTGCAGTATTGGCCCTTCCACTTGGAAGACACTCCTGGGTCTTTCACACCTATACCCTCCATGCCTGGACCAGTGAAGCACCTGGTCAGGTGGGGCAGCCTGACTCCACCCCCTCCCCACTCTCATTTCCTTTATTATTTCCTTTTTTTCTCCTTTGTTTGCATCCCTCTGATCTGTCTCCATCAAGAGAATTTGAATGTCGGAGTTGGACCCATATTTCTTCTTCTGAGTTGCCTTCTGATGCTTCCAGGCCTGACACACAGTAGGAGCAGAGTAAATATTTTGGTGAAAGAATGTCGAATAAAAGTACATGCCCGGGCTTCCCTGGTGGCGCAGTGGTTGAGAGTCCGCCTGCCGATGCGGGGGGACACGGGTTCGTGCCCCGGTCCGGGAAGATCCCACATGCCGCGGAGCGGCTGGGCCCGTGAGCCATGGCCGCTGAACGTGCGCGTCCGGAGCTTGTGCTCCGCAACGGGAGAGGCCACAACAGTGAGAGGTCCGCATACTGCAAAAAAAAAAAAAAGAATGAAGTTGTGATACATGCTATGTCAGGCGAACCTTGAAAACACTATGCTAAGAGAAAAAAGCCAGACACAGAAGGCCACGTATTGTGAATTCATTCATAGGAAATACCTAGAGCAGGCAAATCCCTAGAGACAGAAAGCAGATTAGCGGTTGCCAGGGGCTGGGGGAAGGGGAGGGTGGGGAGTGACTGCTAATAGGTATAAGGTTTCTTTGGGGGCTGATGAAAGGGTTCTGGAATAATATAGTGGTGATGTTTGCACAATTTTGTGAATATTCTGAAAATCACTGACTTAACGTAGTTTGAAAGGGTGAATTTTATGGCATGAGAATGATATCTCAACAACAAAATAAGTAAACATATATACATACAAGGTATAGGAAAGAGGGCTGAGTAAGCTGTAAGGAGGCATACAGTTGGAGTGTTATCATCAGAAGCATCCTCTTCATATTTCAGCATTTATTTAGTGCCTACTGTGTGCCTGGCACTGTGACAAGAGCTTTGCGTGCTTTGCTTTGCATAACAGATCTTGTCATTTTCATTTTGTAGAGAAGACTGAGAATCAGAGAAATTAAGTCTCATGACCTAAGTCATGAGGGCTGCCGAGAGGCCAGCCTGGGACCTAAGCCCAGGTGTGTCTGACCCCAAAACCTAGACCCTTTCCTTTACCTCGTGCTGCTATCTCTTGGGTTCAGGGACTTCTGAATGTAATCAAATATATTAATTTTTGGAGACCTGGCCATTATTTAACTTAAAATCGTTCTTAGAACCTAAATAGTGATGCCTAAGACTCTCCCACTGGAGACAGAAATATCTCCATGGTCAACATAAGTGAACCTTCCAAGCTGTAGTAGTCGACTGGTCCATGAGTAGCTGACCCATGAGAATAGCAGCCCGTCTCTCTGGCTTGGGGGTTTAGGAGTCGAATCCAAGAATTCCAAGAGTTGATGACAGCCTCTAAGGCACCCCAGGGACGCATTCCTAGGTCTTGGTGATGACAGACACCCACCACCCCAAAGCCAAGGGGAACTCCTCCAGAATTCCCTCCGGGAAGAGTTGCGAGTAAGCTTGGCAATTACATCATACACAGAGGAGGCCGCTTCCAGGTCTCGGGAACGACTGATGGGGATCCCACGAGCCAGCTCCTCTCTGTGAAGAGAGACCAAGGAGGTGGGCTGCCAAGTCTGACATGATTTCAAGGTCTGCACCAATGTATCAAAAAGCTGCTGAGTGGTGACGGGAAACTGTGAGGACTGAGAACAATGTCAGTTGGGTGAGCAAAGGCCAGCAGGCCAGCAAGGAGGCAACGCAGAACTTCCTGGGCATCCACGCAGTTTTGCACGTGCAGCATTGAACTGTTTGGGGGCCTGGGCTACTCCCCACAGCTTACAAAGTCAGACCCCAGATTTAGGGGTGACCGCCTGGCCTGGGAGAGGGTTCTTGAGAGTCAAGGGGCCTGACACCTTAGCTCCAACCAAATGCGCTGTGTGATTTGGTGAATCACCTCCCTTCCCTGGCTTAGATTTCACTATCTCTGAAAGGAGGGCTTGGGACTTCCCTGGCAGTCCAGTGGTTAAGACTTCGCCTTCCAATGCAGGGGGTGTGGGTTCAATCCCTGGTGGGGGAGCTAAGATCCCACATGCCTCGTGGCCAAAAAACCAAAACATAAAACAGAAGCAATATTGTAGTGAATTTGATAAAGACTTTGAAAATGGTCCACATCGGAAAAAAAAAAAAAAAAGGAAAGAAAGGATGGCTTAACTACACAACCAGTGGGTCCTCTTTCGTTCATCAAGTCTTTGCTAAGCTCTCCTCTTTGCCTGGCCCTGACTAGGTGCTGGGTTTATCAAATGACTAAAAAATGGACATGGGCCTTTCTTCTCAGAGCTTAGAAGTTAGAGAGGGAGACAGATATTAATCAAACAACCCCCCAAAATATATAATTACCCATCACGGTAAGTGCTGTGAAAAAGTAGCAGAGGGTTCTGTTACTCAAAGACTCCACCTTTTGCAGGCCTACCGTGTGCCAGGCACTCTTCTCATGCTTATAGTAAAGTGTACCCAGAATTTTGGCTTTATTCATGTATGGCAAAGCCAACAGATCAGGAGACAATTGCTGTTGAAAAGATAGTTTGTTACTAATGGTTCCCAAGAGAAGGGAGCAGGGCCACGTGGGGAAGTACCAGGGTTGGTAAGCAAGGAGGAAGCATGGGCCACAGCCTTTATTAGGGTTTTCTCAGAAACAGTAGGTGAGGCAGGGTTAAGTATGTAGAATAAGCACAGGATTGGAGTGTCTGAATAATTTCAGCAGGCTCCGGGCTATACAGATGGCCCCTAGTTTTCCAGTTCCCGGCCCAGGGTGACTCAGGACAGGGGGATTTTGACTTGGTATGTGAGAGTTTGATAAAGGAGCTGGTTGGGGCTATGGGCTCTGGATTGGCATGTATGCATATCAGGGTCATGGTCAGAGGCAAGTTGTTTGCCATCTCTAGAAATTAGCCAACCCTGGGAGCTGCAGTCCCTCCCGGGGTCCAAAGGCCCCCAAGATGTCAAAGCGTTATAAAATGTAGGAAATAAAAAACATGATTATATTTTTGTACTGACTTCTTTTTTTTTTGCGGTACACGGGCCTCTCACTGTTGTGGCCTCTCCCGCTGCAGAGCACAGGCTCTGGACGCACAGGCTCAGCGGCCATGGCTCACGGGCCCAGCCGCTCCGCGGCATGTGGGATCTTCCCAGACCGGGGCACGAACCCGCGTCCCCCGCATCGGCAGGTGGACTCTCAACCACTGCGCCACCAGGGAAGCCCTGTACTGACTTCTTAAATCCTCACAGCTGCCCTCTGAGGTTGGTGCTAATAACATCAACCTCCTAATTGTACAGAGAAAGAAACGGAGGCAAGGGACTTGCCAAGGCTCCTCAGCTAGTCAGAAAGGAGTTAGGATTTGAACCCAGGCAGTCAGACCCCACAGTCTGCACTCCTGAGGACCTCGTCCTTGGACTCCACGTGAGAAAGGACATGGTCCAGTCTTGTTGAGCACATCTAAGAAGTGACTTGTGATTTGTGAGCCAAGGTTCAAGGAGGTACCACCTGCCTCCTTCAAGGGTGAAGGATGCAGGGAGAAGGGACTGTGGGAAGGCGGTTCCCACCTTAGACCAACAGGGCAGGAGGGAGTGGGCTGGCTGGAACCCAGCTGACTGTGCGCCTCTTCTGTGAATATTTTAAACCTACAGATGCCTGGCTCTCACTCCAGGCCTACTGAACCACAATCTCTGGTGGTGATAGTTTTTATAATTATATACTTTCAAAATTGTGATATAACTCACACACAGCAAAATGCATAGGTCTTAGGTATACAGTTTGATGATTTTGTCAAATGAAGTACATTCAGGGAATTCATACCCCTATCGAGATACCAAATATTTCCATCATCCTAGAAAATCTTTTTGAGCCCCTTCCCCACACTGCCCTACCCCCATGCAACCCCTGTTCTGAGTTCTATCAGTATAGATTAGTTTTGCCTAATCTAGAACTTCATATAAATGGATCCTACAGTATGTACACTTCTACATCTGGCTGCTTTCACTCAGCAAAATATTTCTGAGATTCATCCAAGTCGTTGTGTGTTTAATAGTTCATTCATTTTATACCTGGAGAGTAGTAAATTGTACGGATCCACCGCAGTGGTTTATCTGTTCTCCTGTTGATGGACATTTGGATTGTTTCCAGTTTGGGGCTGTTCTGCATAAAGTTGATGTGGACATTTGTAAACAGGTCTTTTGTGGAATTATATTTTCATTTCTCCTGGGTAAAGATCTAGGCTGGAACGGCTGGGTTACTCCTGGCTCATTCACTGCAGCCAGCCCAACACCAACATTGAAGAAACTCCAGACTCACCAGCTCATGGCTGCAGTCCCTTTCAGCTCCCAAATCCTACTATTTCAACTTGAAAGTGGCATTTGCAGTTGTTACATTTTTCTTTCTTGTGGTAAAATATTCATCACATAACATTTACCATTTGAACCTTTCTTAAGTGTACGGTTCAGTGGCATTAAGTACATCCACACTGTTGTGCGACCATCACCACCATCCGTCTCCAGAATTTTTTCTTCTCAAACTGAAATTCTGTCTGCATTAAACACTGTCCCCGTCCCTCCCTCTCCTTAGCCCCCAGTAATCACTATTCTGTTTCTATCTCTGTGAATTTTGACTGCTCTAGGTACTCCATATAAGGGGACTCAAACAATACTTGTCCTTTTGTGACTGACTTATCTCACTCAGCATAGTGTCTTTAAGGTTCATCCGTGTTGTAGCACGTGTCCAAATTCCCTTCCTTTTTAAGGCTGAATGGTATTTCATTGTGTGTATATACACCACATTTTGTTGTTATATATTTTTAATGGAGAAAAATTTCATTTAAAAGAAGAGTTTTAAAAAGAACGTCCAGTTACTCAACCCTGAAACTCAATAAATTCTTTCCTTACTCACCCTGGATGTGTTTGTCTATGTCTATGCTTATGATATTCCAGACCCAGGAGATCTCAAAACGCAGACAACTCAACACAAGGTGGATGTCACACTTGTTTTTATTATAAAAGGTAAGATGCATACAGAGTGTCAGCCGCTCCACCACCACCACCTGGTCTCTCTCATTTGAACTGGTTTCCCAGTAAGTCCATTAAAATCCTCTCTCCCTTTCTTTTTCCAGAACTGTTCATACCAGAGTCTGAAAAGCAGATCTCTTTGTTTATATTTCCCTTGGCTGTTTTAAAACCCTATTTGTCACATCTGACATACTGCAAGTTTCCTATTAGATATGAGAGGAGGAGCCTGCTGAATGCATGATGGGATGGAAAATGTGAACTGAAAGCCATGTAGACAGTGACCCCCCGGAACCTTCCCAGGAACTGGAAACTGCCAGTGTCTCAGTGCTGGGAATGAACCTGAGAAACAACAGGCTGAGTTCAATTCCCTGGGCACTGAGTTGCTCTACAAGTGCAAAGAAACGATGAAGGCCACAATTTAAACTCTGCCACCCATATTTGACAGTTGTGGCCCGTCCCAAAGAAGATGCCTAGGTGGAACGCACAAATTAGATTAATGGGATATTAAAGCAGAGATGTGAAGCTAAGATTTCTCACCCATTCTCCGCCTGGGGGACACTTCTCAGCTGTTGGACCTCAACTCATGTTACCACTAGGCTTCCTTGAACCCTCCAAGGAGCACTGACCATTCTCTCCTTTCAGCCTCTGCTGTTTCCTGTATGTTTTCAACACTTTAGCATCCGTGACACAGTGTTGGCATGTAGGAAGCACTCAGCAAATATTAGTCAAATAAGTGTATGAAGAATGAATGATACTGTTTGCAAACATCGCCAGGCTGTTAGCTCCTTCATAGCAGGGATTGCCTTATCTTCTCCCAGCTCCAGCTCATCGTCTGGCACATAGTAGGTCCTCAGGAATGGTTCCCCAGGCTGACTTAGAAACACACTGCACCTCCTGTTGTATCCTGGTTATTGGCATGTATGTGTGCGCTACCTCCTGCCCCTGCATCCCCCACATCGCTAAGGCAGGTATTGTTTCTTATTATTTATTATTTGTTGGGTTTCCCCAGCATCTAGCACATGCCTAGTACATAGTAGGAGCTCAAAAAATGCATATTAATTATTGAATAATAATTGAGCAGCAATTCCATTTTTCTTACCTAATGGAGTATTTGTATTTCTTCTGAAATATGGTAAGAGGTGTACTCTCTTAGCAGTTTATTACTTGGGTGTCTAGGTAGGCTTTGGCCCCATATCAAGCTACTGCGAGCTTCTCCTGTCACCTTTGCAAGGTTTGTCATGTTTCTTTTCTGTCGAGCCTTTTAATGGACATCGTAGACCCAGGAAGCCCAACCTCAGGGGGCTCGCTTTGCAGGTTGGCCTCTTGGAATCAGTTTTGGAATCGTGGGTGTGGGGGGTACTTGAAGGTCAAGGTTGGACAGACTGATCTTAATCCCAGCTTTGCCACTTATCAGCTCTTCGACCTTGAGGCCAAGCTGTTTCGCCCATGAGCAAGTACCAGTTTTCCCATCTGCAAAATGGGGATAAATTGTATCCACTATAAAGTAATGCAAGGGTTGGATGGCACACTAGTTTCCTGTTCCTGCCGTAACAAATTACCATAAACTCAGGGGCTTAAAAAAACAACAGCACGAATCTATTCTATTACAGTTCTGGAGGTTGGAAGTCTGGAATGAGTCTGATGAGGCTAAACTCATGGTATCAACAGCTGATTCCTTCTAGGGGCTCCAGGCGAGAACCTGTTTCCTTGCTTTTTCTGGCTTCTAGAGGCTGCCTCTGTTCCCTGGCCCATAGTGCCTCTCTCTCCTCAAAGCCAGCACCTTCTCTTTCTGACTGTGCTTCCCACGGCTTCTGTTGTCACATAACCTGCTTTCCACTCTCACTTCCCCCTGCCTCCCTCTTATAGGGACCCTCATGATTGGATCAGGCCCAGCTGGCTCATCCAGAATCATCTCCCCATCTCCAGATCCTTAGTTTAGTCACATCTGCAGAGTCCCTTTGACCACGCAAGTGAACATATCCACGGGTTCTGGGGGTTAGGATCCGGACATCTTTGGGGGCTATTCAGCCCCCCACAGATGGAGTTGTATATACAGTGACCTTCATGTAACTAAAGTGCCACATTGCCCTGTGCTCTCTGTTCCCAGAGCAGAGCTTACATCTGGGACTGTTATAGTGTGGGTTTCCGCAAAAGCAAACCGAGTCAAGGATTCAAGAGAAAATATTTATCTGAGAGGTGTGGGAACACCAGAAGGGCTTCAGGAAAATGAGACATGGCAGGGAAGGCAGCCGTGCAAGGGTGAGCTTCCCAGCCAGGTACCACTGTGGGAGACTGGAGCTTAATCCCGCTGGAGAAACTCGGGGGACCCGTGTAGAACGTGCCGCAGGGTTATCCAGCCCTACAGGTGAGGGGGCTGGGGTATTTATACACCAGCTCCCATCCATGCCTGGTGTGAGAGTTTCTGTTGTTCTATGGCACCTGCTATGCAGGGGGCAAAGTGAGCTCCAGCAGGGAGAGGAGGCCCTCAGGCAGAGAACTGCAGGCAGGGGCAGCTGGAAGTCAAGCCAGTGTACACCCGTGTGCTAAGGGCAAGGGCATATGGGCAGAGCGACCTGGGGCCTCTGCACGCTCTTAGCTTGCAGTCCCCTCACCAACCTGCCAGGGCACCTCTGCTCCCAGCAACCAAGTCATTTACTTGCCAAAGATTACTTGTGGCTATTCCCAATCCTGTTTATGCCAGTTGTACACTTATTTAATGAAACTAAGGTAAAGACTTGATAGGATTAAATTGCGTTTTAAAAATGCTGTTCAGGGACTTCCCCGGCGGTCCAGTGGTTAAGACGCTGCACTTCCGCTGCAGGGGGCACGGGATCAATCCCTGGTCGGAGAACTAAGATCCTACATGCTGCACAACCAAATAAATAAATAAATAAATGTTGTTCAATTAGATGTGATCAAGACAACAATAGAAGATGATGGCAGGAGAGGACGAACCACAGAATTCCAGAAGAGGTCGTTGTTTCTCCCTTTAAAGAAGTTCAGGCTGGAAATCATAGATGATGAGTTATAGGTGTGCTGTGTGTGTGTGTGTGTGTGTGTGTGTGTGCGCGCGCACCTGTGTGTATCCTGTTCTCGTAACTCCATGAGGTAGGTATTATTCCCATTTTATTGATTACGGATGGAGAAACTGAGGCCCAGATGCCCCAAGGCCTGCAGTTAGTAAGTGACAGAACTTCAATATGAGTGTCTCCCTCTCTTTGCCCTGCACTCCCTCCCATCGACTCAGTCTGCCACTCTTGGAGGCCACGCCAGAATTTCCAAGCACACCCACCTCAGTCTGACCAGTTTCCTGGAGCCGACACCATCCCACATCTCTGGGAGGGACTCTAGGCAGACGTATGTGACCCTTTCTCTCCCTTCCCGTCCTTCTCTCCCCAATCCTCCCCCACGCCAACCTGGGAGCCTCCTTCACGGGCAAAGAGGAATGATCTCTTTAGTCCACTTTTTCTTAACTTCTTTTGATATTAATGAACTTCCACTGCTTCTTAATAGACTGTGAGAACACCCCCAAAATCATAGCAAAGTCAGCCTCACCCTCACCTTCTTTCCATCAAAAATGACCTAGCAGCAATTCTGGGTGGTCCCTTTCTCTGCTTTGCCTGATATCAGGGTGCAGCAGGAGGCCCGCAGGAAAGGCCCTGGCTCTGGCCTTGGCTTTTATAGAGACCTCTAGGTCTGCGACTCTGACGGCAACAGCAATGAACCTCCACGCAGACCCTCAGTCCCAGGGTCTGCAGGGCCCAGGACTGCCATCTTGGTCATGAGTGCCTGAGCCTGGGCTCCATCTGGGATTCTGCTTGTGGGGAAAGAGGAAAAAGCCTTCACTGAAGCAGAGCTTATTAACCAGGCTATCAACAGCCGTGGCTGGCTGGGTTTCTTCTTCCACTTTATGTGGAACTCCTGGCAGAGGTGGCTCAGGAACAGAATTCCCCCCAAGAGAACTAGTTCAATAAGAGGTACCCGGAGACCTATCAGTAGACAAACGTGGAGTGTGTGTCATGCTGGTCTAATAAGGCAGCCTTTGCTCTCTTCCAAATGGAAAATCGATCAACTTACACTGTGGTTATCAGCGTCCAAAGTAGCCTAGCGTAGTTTCACTGTGGTTTGATTTGCTGGCTTTTAAAGGAAATCTCAGTTGGCTATGGTAATTCCTTCAGTGTCAAAATGGCAGCCTTTTACGAGGCTGGACTGGGGCGGGCATGGACCACGGAGAAGACAGAAAGGATGCTCTAGGCAGCCTGGGCAAAAGCAGAGAGGCAAGAACAAAATGGTGCATGAGAAGAACTTCAGGGAGTTTGCTGCGGCCGGGATGTAGGACTGAAGTGGGGGAAGGTCAGTCTGGAGATGCAGACAAATTCCAGCCAGTGGGGCCTTTGGGTCTTGCCAAGGAGCTGGGTTTTGACCCTGGAAGTAGTCACTAGCTGTATCTGCTTTTTTTATGGCATAAAACTAAGCTGCAAGTAGGAGACAAGGGACCTGTGTGATTTATCTGTGTAATAATGGGTCATATTTTAGAAGTTTTCTACGCGTTTTCACAGAGCTTAAGTTGATAGGCAAATTCTGTTCTCCAGCTTTTATTATGCAAACCCAAGAGGCAAGCATTATTCTCTTCATTTTCAATGTGGAGACCAGAGTGTGTGCCCTGGCCCTGTACCAACAACTAGTGCTGGAGTTCTTCAGCGCCCCTGCTGCCTGGGGGGCAGGGACTTGACGTCCTGCCACTAATGTTGGAGTATACCAACCTGACCTGGTTCTACCCACATAAATGTCTCTTCTCCCCAAATCCTTTGCTGTTACTATGTCCCTCACTCCCTCCTGCTTTTACTGGTCTTCATATCCAGCCTCTGGCACCAAACAGACAAATGCATAGACATGCTGCCTAATTGTCAAGCACCGTTCTAGTTGGTCCGGCCGGGGGAGGGTGCTAGACTGGGTCTGGTTCTGGCTGTGGCATCCTGGGCACTTTCCCTCCCTGGGCCTGTTTCATCATGTATTAAAAGAGAGTGTTGAGGGCTTCCCTGGTGGTGCAGTGGTTGAGAGTCCGCCTGCCGATGCAGGGGACACGGGTTCGTGCCCCGGTCCGGGAAGATCCCACATGCTGCGGAGCGGCTGGGCCCGTGAGCCATGGCCGCTGAGCCTGTGCGTCCGGAGCCTGTGCTCCTTAACGGGAGAGGCCACAACAGTAAGAGGCCCGCGTACCGCAAAAAAAAAAAAAGTGTTGAATTAGACAGACTCTCAAGTTGTTTCAGAGGCTGCATGTCCTGTTTACCACCGTGCTCGTCAGTGCCAGGCACAGAGTAGGTGCTTGGTATGAACTATAGAATGAATGTGAAGAACGCACTATGTACCAGGCAGCATCTGCCCCTGGGCGAACACCAAGGAGGAAACAAACGAGACCCCTGTCCTCCAGCGTCTAGTGGTAGAAACCAATGTGGGAGTGAATAATTAGAATATGGTCCAAGCAGTTATAAAACACAAGAGGTCAAAAGTCCTGTGGTAGCAGAGGAGGGCTGCTCTGTGGAATTCTCTGGCTCCATTTCATCTCAATGGAGGAATCTTGGCAAATGAAGGAAACCCAACAGGACTGCTCACAGTGGGGATATCTCCAATGTTGACGTGTCCATCATCACCCAATCCGTGGATACAGTTACTTGTTATTCTAGATACAGGAAGTAGCACAGGTAATGCACATATTCCCTTTCACAACTGAGATGACAAATTTGGACAAGATAACTTTTGTTTACAAAAAAATGCCAAGTCTATGTCAGTTATATCTCGATTTTTTTAAAGCACCAATAAGAGTTTGTAGGTAAAACTGTGCTAAGTCTTGCGTATCAGATTTTGTGAAACTTACAACTGGAGAGCTGCTCAGGATCTGGTCTGGCCCATGATTGACATCCTAGGGGAGTGAGAACCCCTTTCCGCACCCGCTCTTGATTGTACAATGAACCTCGTCCATGAGCTCACCACTCGCACAAGGTTGGGGCGAAGCTCCTGGAGGATGTTGAGAGCATGGAAACACTGTCTGGCCCAGCAAACATTTGCCATTGAAGTGCTTGCATTTGAAGTTCCTGGGGACTGTAGCTAGCAGACGGATGAAATGTGAACGGGAGCTCTGCCTGGATTACTCCGTGGCAGGACCCTGTCGACCCTGCTGGAAGAATCAGGAGTTATTTTCCCAGTGAAAACCTAAAATGGCCAAGAGGAAAAAGAAACCTATGCAGTGCCCTCCCAGTAGCCCAGAGCCCAGAGCATCGTTCGAGTCTGCCTCATCAGATGGCAAGGAGCAGGGAATCCGGAAGAGCCCTCTCCTTCGGGGCTGCGTAGACCCCGGCAGGGATGCGCTAAAGCTTCGGTTCACAACGTTCAGCTTGTCCAGGGGCGGAGGGTATGGCGAGACCCTTAGGCGGCAGGGGACCCGCCCAGACCAGCTAGTGCTAAACAAATGCTCCGTGCGAAGCCAGGCACGTGTGTCACTGAGCAAAAGAACACTCTTTCACGGGGTTATTCTCATTAAACTGAGTGAAGCAGCATCAAAGTGCCTACAGGGCTTTCGACTTCTCTCTGGGAAACAGCCTCCCTGGATGGTGGAGACTTCTCCGTCAGAGCTGTTGACAAAGTCCGTTTTCAAAGCCAGACAGGATTCTGGGATTCCGGAAACACTGCTCCGTGGGGTGGCAGGAACCTCCCTTTCTGGCCAAAGCAACCCGCTGCCTTGACACTGTCACTTCCTGCCGCAGGTAACTGGCTGCCGTCTGTGAGCAATGAAGACGGCCTGCACACTCGGCACTTTCAGCCTTCATCATGAATTATGCATCTTGGGCCTGCTGGGTTTTTTCCTTGCCCTCCCTTTCTCAAGTGCTTGTAGTATTAAAAACATATACTGGGTGCAATCCTGCATGGCAATGAACCTGAGACGGCTGGCCGTCTGACGTTTTTACTTGGAAACCCAGGATTTAAGGAGGCCACAAAGCAGAAGTAGACATCAGGGAGAGAGGGGATGCCCCCCATTTATGTATTCATGTTGGAGACCGAGGGGGAATTCCCCAAGGTCAGTCTGCAAGGGAGCATCACGACAGGCGCCTCCATGTCACCAAAGCCCTTCACGGCTCCAGTGGCTGACTTGGGGTGACAGCAGCCCCTGCAAATGTCAGAGAGTTTTCCTTCACGCTCTTTCTCCTTTTCCAGTTCATCAAAGAGAGGAAAGTTGCCTCTGGGTTAAGCCAAAGCCATTCACCAAAAAGGAATGCTGCTTCCCAAGCAAACCCAAAGCCCTTTCTTAGCAGGACAGTTGGCTTTCATTCAGACCCCTGTTGTAGGCCAGCCATAAAACCTCCTTAATAACCTATCTTAGACAGGACTTGAGTATCCGTAATTCATTCAAGATGGCGGACTCCCGAGGCTGCCCTGCGGTTCATCTTATTCATGTGTAATTACATTCACGCCCCACAGGGTGCGCACAGTGATTTACAGAGGTGTTGGGATACTTGCTTGCTATTCCTCACTCCTGATCCATTATCATTCTTCCTGATTTTGCAGAGTCATTTGCTGGATAAGGCCATTTAGAAAACAAATGCATATTTTAATAGCTCATATTGAATTTACATTTATATCTCAGGTCTATAGGGATGATGATGTGGCAATTAAAGGCCGATATATAATTTTTAGTTATGACTAGGGATTACTTTGCTGACAGAACAAGCGCTGACTTTGAAATTTAATGGAACGTTAAACTTTTTAGAGCTTTGGAGATTTTTGACTATCGATGGATGGCTGGGTACTTCCAAATTTCAGGAAAAGAAACTCCCCTGATTTTACACTTTATATCTAGGTGTCTCAGAAATATGTGGCCAGTTCATTAAATACACTCACAGTGTATCAATAAGTGCACCAAGCAAGATGTAAGTATATAAGATATATATACTATGTAAGCATATAAGGTATACTGTATATTATATTATGTATATACCTATATATATAAGTATACTTATAAGTGCATATAAGTATACTTATAAGTATATGTAAGTATATATATATAAGTATATATTATGATCACATATATATATGTGAGTATACAAAGACACAAACTATACAAATATATGTAGACATACACATAATATATATATGTATAGTTTATGGGTATTGTATTTTACATATATAGTACATTTATGTACATGTGTGTGTGTGTGTGTGTGTGTGTGTGTGTGTGTGTGTGACGTTAACTCTGGGTTTATGGGGTTTTGCTGACTTCCTGTTTATGCATAATTATTTTTTCTCTTTATGGAGAGCTCATCATGAGATGAACCAGGTGGGGAGAAAGCACTTATCCAGACCACCTGATTAGGTAGTAGAGCCCATCACAGTTTATCTTTGTCTGTCAGTTCCTTATTCAGGTATTGACATCAATTTGACCAGTTTGGATCTTAAAACGGAATGGAGAGTTGGATGTGCTTAGGTCACTAAGTAACAACCCTTGACTTTGACTTTGGTGTCGGAAAGCTCTGTGTTGATTAGGGAGGTTAAGTGGGGATGATCACGTCTCCCCTCCCCAAAGGGCAATGATCCTCAAGTTGTTTTGGCACTCGGACAGGACAAGAGAACTATCTACCTCCCTATCACCTCCTTCCTATTTGCCACTCCTAATAAAACAACTCCAGGAGGAAAACATAGGAGGCAAGCTCGATGTCAGTCATGGTAGGGATTGTCTAGAATTGACACCCAAAGCACAGGTGACAAAGGAACAAATACACAAATGGGACTACATCAAACTAAAAAGTTTCTGCACAGCAAAGGAAACAATGAACAGAATGAAAAGGCAGCTTACAGAATGGGAGAAAATAATTGCAGACTGTATATCTGATAAGGGGTTAATATTCAAAATATATAAGGAACTTATGCAACTCAATAATAAGAACTGAAATAACCCTATTAAAAATTGGGCAAAGTGCTTGAATAGACATTTTCCCAAGGAAGACATAAAAATGGCCAACAGGTACATGAAAAGATGCTCGATACCACTAATCAAGGAACTGCAAATCGAAACCTCAGTGAGATATCACCTTACACCTATTAGGACGACTGCTATCAAAAAGTCAAAAGATGAGTGTCGTCAAGGATGTGAAGAAAATGGAACACTTGTATACTGCTGTTGGAAATGTAAATTGGTACAGCCACTATGGAAACCAATATAGAGGTTCCTCAAAAAATTAAAAACAGAACTACCGTATGATCCAGCAATCCCACTTCTGGGTATACACCCAAAGGAAATAAAATCACTATCTGGAAAAGATATTTGCACCCTCAGGTTCATCCCAGCATCCTTCACAGTAGCCAAGATATGAAAACAACCTAAATGTCTGTCAACAGATGGATAAAGAAAATGTGGCATATATATATACAATGGAATATTTTTCAACCTTAAAAAGGAAGGAAGTGACTATAGCTAAAAATAACATATTTGTATATTTGAAATTTGCTAAGAGAGTAAATCTCAAAAGTTTTCATTACAAGAAAAAAAATTGTAACTCTGTGTGGTGATGGATGTTAACTAAACTTATTGTGGTGAGCACTTCATAATATATACATATATCAAATCATTATGTTGCATACCTAAAACTGATACAATATGTCAATTATATCTCATATTTTTTAAGAAAAGGAAGGAAATCCTGCCATTTCTGACAACATGGATGAACCTGGAGGACATTATGCTAAGTGAAGTAAGCCAGACGACACAGAGGAAGACAAATGCCATATGGTATCATGTGGCATTTGGGGGGAATATATATGGGGGGAAATATATGGGGGGAAAAGTGGAATTTACAGTAACGGAGAGTAGAACGGTGGTGCCCAGGGACTGAGGGCAGGAGGGAATGGGAAGACGTTGCTCAAAGGGTACAAACTTTCAGCTGTAAGATGAATAAGTGCTAACGCACAGCATGGCGACTAGAGTTAATAATACTGCGCTGTGTACTTGAAAGTGCTAAGAGAGTAGACCTCAAGTGTCTTCACCATTAAAAAAAAAAAGTAACTGTATGAGGTGAAGGATTTGTTAGTTAGCTTGTTTGCGGTAATCATTTCTAAATGATGCATATGAAAACATCACAATTTAAATCTCTTAAACATCTACAATTTTTATTTGTCAACCATACCTCAATAAAGCAGGGGCAAAGCCCACCTTCTAAGGGAGGGAGGTAGTTGTTTCTCCTGGCAATGGGAAGGACAGAATTAATCATTCCTTCCCACCAGGAAGCAAGGAAGCCACATTGTTCTCAGTCTAAAAGTCAGGATTGCAAGCTGCTATTCACTGAGCAGACCACATGGAGAATCATCAGCTCTGGGTCCCATCTGCCTGTTGAGAACCACCACTCAGAGAAGGAGTATCCTAGTTAGAGAATGAAACTCTTAAATCTATAGGTGCTAGACTTGTTGTCTTGTATTATTTTAATCTGAACTTGGACAGCAAAGCAGACTCACCGGGTGTGCCTGCCTGAACATGGAGCCCAACCACTGCTGGCGTAGAAGCTTAGACTGTCTTTGTTTAAACAACCTACTCCATCACCCTTACCTTGACTTTCCATCTTCCCCCATAAATCTGTTTGTGTGGAGGATGTGTGGCAGGATTCAGTTCTGCCATACTTGTCACTTGCGTTCAATGGAGTCAGTAACTGTCGCTTTATTTTCGGAGGCACCTTGTTTTTCTTGAGTGTTTAGAGACAAGTCCAGAAGCGTGTTCCAAGAAAGGGACCAGATATTTATTTCTAGATTCAATGTACTGAGTTGTGTTTGCTCTCGAGGCACTCAGCTTGGTCCCCACTAAAAAAGACCCAACTGGAGAATTGGACTAATGTGCAGAGAGGCCCGGAGAGCCTGTCCCATGCTGTGATGGTGATGGTCTGTACTTAATGGAGATTTAAAATGTAGCGTGCAGGCTAAGCGTGGTTTTAACTCGAGGCAGGTGCCAGTGATTTTAACTCCTAGCACCAAGCTAGGAGGAGATGGGCTATTCATCCTTTTGACATCCCCTTTGAATAGCATCATATTTCAATCCTGTTAAGCTGTGGGGCCGTTGTTTATCGGTCTCCCTCCAAAAGCAGGACCTCTGTTGTGCTGAAGCTGCAAATCACTGCCCAGCTCGGTGCCCTTAAGACGTCATTTGGCTTCAGCCTGCTAGGTGACCCCCTCTACCTCGACAGCTCGGAAATAAACTCCGGCGGCGCCCAGCTGCCTCCTCTCGTCCATCTGTCACTGACCAAGCAAGGGGTCAGTGGGCCCGGTGCCCTTTAGTTGGAATGTTGAGAAAAGAAGGAAGAAAAAGCGCACCTGGAAAGTAGAAAGAGAGGGAAGGGGAGGTGGTCAGGCGTGCTGAAGGATCCAGCATTCCAATTGTGAGGATCTCCATTCCTTCGCCCTTCCTGTTCTGATTCATTTGTTTAGTCAGCTGGAATGTTCATTCATTTGTTTAGTCTTTCATCAAACATCTCTTGAGCACCTCCCAAGTGCACCGTGCTGGGTGCCACAAGATACAAGGATGAACACAGCAGATGAGGCCCATGCCTCATCTGGTTGACCGACCACCTACAAGTGGGATGGACATTGGCCAGAAGGAATTTGGGAAGTGTTGAGAGCGCAGGATTTGGAGGTCGATTGTCTGGGCCCTGTAGCCTGACTCTGCCCCTTGTAGGCTGTACAAATCAGGGGGAAGTCTCTTCACCTCCTTGAGCATCTGTAAAATGGGGCTGAGAGCGGTACCTATCATAGGATCGTTGAAAGGTCTAAATAAGACACTGCAAATAACACACTTTGGAAGCAGAAATTGTTGTTTCGTAACAGCGATTCTATCGTAAATTGTATTATAAAGAGGCAAACGTGAGGTGCGAGGGGAATATATTACAGCAAAATTTGCCTGATCTAGGAGGTCAGAGGTGAAAGGGCATGTAAGCAGAGAGTTGGAAGTAACCCCACCTGTTCTCTGTCTCTGAGAGTTTACCACTCACATGAGTGTTCACGGTCAGCCAAGTCTGGGCTTTATTGGATCCCTGTCTTCTCTCTGCTTAGACGAGAAGGTCCCTGTGGGCAAGGAGTGTGCCTTGTACATTTTTCTAGCACTTTCTACCGCAATGAGCATATCGTGTTGTTTGCCCTTCATTGAACAGCCAGATAAGTGAGTGACTGCTTTGTACCCACATACAGATGCTGGAAGAAGATGTGAAGATTTGAGTCTGTTACACTGTGGCCTCGGGGGCAGCTCCAGCTCGCCTCACAGATGTGCAAGGGTCCCCTCATGACACCGCCTTATCATTGCCCAGTGAGGCACCAATGGACAGAACATCCTTTTGTACTGTCAGCAGGAAGGCCAGTCCCCACAGGCTGCCCTCTGCCCAGGAGGTTAAGGAATTACAGGAGAGGAATGCAAGAGCAAGGAGCCCGGGCATCTGTGGAATGCCACCTCATTCCCTGGCCTCTGCCCGCTTCCATGCACCATTCACTCCACAGGCCAGAGCTTTTAGGGGTGCTGTAACTCCCCACCACAGCTAGCATGCATGTACCTTGACTTATACGAGAGGTGTGAGCCTGAAATTTCGTTTATAAATCTTGCTTGTTTTGGTGAATACAGTTTAAAAAAACCTTCCAGGGTTTCCCTGGTGGCGCAGTGGTTGAGAGTCTGCCTGCTGATGCAGGGGATACGGGTTCGTGCCCCGGTCCGGGAAGATCCCACATGCCGCGGAGCGGCTGGACCCGTGAGCCATGGCCGCTGAGCCTGCGCATCCGGAGCCTGTGCTCCGCAGCGGGAGAGGCCACAACAGTGAGAGGCCCGCGTACCGCAAAAAAAACCAAAACAAAATAAACCTTCCAAAAGACATGTTAATACACAACATGCTATACATAATTCAGTTTTCCTTTAGCTATTAAATTAATTTTGCATGCACAGCATTTTTAATTGCCACCCATTGCTGGGGTAGCTCCTACCATGGGAACCTGAGACCTCAGAAGGGGCTGAGGACCTTTCCCTCATCTCCTTCCTCCTAGTATTAGTGTCTGAGCCCTTTATTCCTTCCAGAAGTATTGATGAGCACTCCCCTGTGTGCCAAATCCTGCGCTCGTGAAAGCAGGAAGAACGAGAATAAAGCAGCATTTATCTCCGGGGAGTTCACAGTCATGAATAGGGAATTATTGTACAGTGTGCTGAAGGATTTGTGTAGGGAATCAGTGGGATCACCAGCCTTGGGACGTCGGGAAAAGGATATAGGCGTTCTAGAGAGAGGAGACAGCCTGAGCCTGGTGAGAAGGTGGGAAACCGTATGCTGTAACTGCGTTCATGCTGCTGAGTTTAAAGGGGTAAGCAGGGCTGGCATGGCCGAGCCAGGTCGTGGAGGATCTTACACATAATGCTAGGGAGATGGGCAGGAAGATGCCATGAATGGAGCTGGGCAGGGGAGGAGTCTGAGCGACAAAGCAGTGCTTCCTCCCATGGCATCCTCTTGGGGGTGGTTTTGCCGTTTGCTTTGCTAGCGGTTCTCAAATTTGATGGTGCTACAGAATCATCTGGAGGGTTTGATAAAACCCAGTTGGCTGGGTCCCACGCCCAGAGTTTCTGATTCCGCAGGTGTGGGGTGGGACAGAGAATCTGTCTCTAACAAGCTCCCAAGTGAGATTGATCCTGCTGGCCCAGGGGCCATACTTTGAGAACCAGAGCTTCACGAGGTCAACCAGGGGAAGCGGTGTGTCCTGAAAGCAGCAGGGGAGAAGGAAGAGGTCAGGAGCCAGGTAGATGCAGCTACCCACGGATGGGGTGTCTATCCTTGGGCGCACACTCTCGGTCCCAGGTGATAATTCCCGGGATTCATCGAGCTCGTCTTGGAGACAGTTATGTTAAGGAGAGAATCACCTCCTTTTCATAACTGTATGTAACTTTGATGCATCTGGAAACATAACCACTTTCTTTCTGATCATCTCTGTTCTCTTGGAAAGTAAGTAGCACACCTTGAAGCCTGCTTTCTCACTGATTTATAGTCTCTCACGGCTTTTTGGCCACCTTAGGACGCATCATCCTAACCCAGTAGTCACAGCCCTAGTCCTTCCTCCCACCCCCAAAGTTAACGATTCATCAAACATTTCCGCTCATTGGAAGGTGTTGGTGTGCAGGAGCTCAGAGACAAAGCTCTCACTTGATAAAGGGAAGCCCTGCTCCAGACTCCGAAACGTCAAGTTCTGTTATGTTGAGACCGTGGTCTTGGAGACCCGGCAACACTGCCTCCAGATGGTGCCCTCTGGGCTGGGTCACCCCTGTCTCCTTTCATACCTCATTCTATTGTGGTTCTCACCAAAAGACCCACCCAGCAGAGAGGCTGCCTCCCAGAGCCCAGAGCCATCGGAAAAAGTAGAAAAATGGGGGTCAACAAGGCAGAGCTGCCGGAGAATCCCAGCCCCCCTTCCCTGGAGTGGGAGGTGAGGTTTTTGCCTGTGTCTTTGCTTCTCCAAGATCCTCCCCAAAGACTGTGGAGAGTCTCCCATGCCTGATACCTGATACCTACGGAACAGCTGTGAATCTCAGTCAGCAAAATCAGGTCTGTTTCTTGGACACATTTTAAGGATTTTCCTGCAGCACATTCAGCTCCAATTTCAGCTTCAAGCCCCATTTAGCCAAAGCAGTGGAAATGTGCCATCCGTCCATCCAGGTGGGGGTGGGAGGCATTTCAAGTACCCAGAGGTGGGAGCCGGGGTGGGGTTGGTGGCGGGGGCATCTGCTGCTGATGCCACCTGTGCGCCCAGACACCTGCCGAACCCTTCGTCATCCCATCTGGCCTTCGGCCGGGCACGGTGGCTTGGCGCGGGCAGCTTGCCGCGCCGAGGCTCTCCCACTGCGTTTGGAGGTAGTCCCGCTGGGGCGGCAGCAAGTTCATCTCCCAGGGCCCTGCCCAAATGCCATCTTCTCCACACAGTGGCCCGGGGCTCCCCCTTGGGCATTATTCTTTAGTACTTGGAAGGACTTCTATTAGCGATAGCACCTAGCACGAGCTGTCCCCTGTCAGAATCTGTTCAACGTATCTGCCTCTGCCGCTGAAACGTCACCTCCTGGGGCCAGCAGCAGCCTGTTCCCAGAACACAGCGTGAGGCCTGGTGAAAGAGCAGGCGGGCAGAGTTGGCTAAATTAAAATGCAAAGAATGTTCACACACCTGGAGCTGGCAAACCCCAATCCTGACAGGAGATAGGAAACAAGTTCGTTTGTCTCCCCGTGAATCCTTGAGAAAATGAAAACGGGTGACGAGGATGTGAGGACTTGACAGCCAAGATGGCCAGAGCTGCAGGAGATCAGCGCCGTTCATCTCTGCTCTGCCGTCCTCTGGCCGCAGCACATACCTGGAGAGAAAGCCCCAGCAGGTGGCTCTTGGATGTCCCCCCAGTAGGACAGAGGTGGAACTCCAACCCCATGGAAGTCCCTGACCGAAAATCTAGGTCATGAAATCCTTGATAGACCAAAGGAGACGACAGTTTAGCTGACCCCTGGGAGAGCTGTCCTTGGTGGTGAACTTAAAAGGCAGGGACATCCTTGCAGATCTCAGTTTGGACCCTGGATCACTCGGATCCCACGCCTTGAAGGCTCACTATTCTGGGGGGCGAACACTCGCCCCTCCCAAGCCCTCCCCAATTAATTGGAGGCTTGAAAGGGCTTATTGTCAGGCCTGTGTCCACTTCAACAAATACGCATTGAGCACTGTGCCTGGCCCTATGCTAGGCCAGGGGAATACAAGGGAGGAAGAACTAGGCTGGAGGCTGCTCTCTAGAGCCTAGTGGGGAAGGGCTGTGCCTTCCGAAACTTAGCAGCAAATAAACAACCCAGCCGTAGGCGGTAAAAGCTACGACAGTGATAAAGACAGGCCACGTGAGGGAGAGGGGTGATGGACGGGAAAGCTTGTGTACGTTGGGTAGTAGAAAAAGGCTTCTCTGAAGAAGTACCAAAGGGGAAGCCCATCAGCAGTGTGCCGGTAAATGCTTAACAATCCTGTCTTTAAAACAGAAAGCACTGATTTGTAATTTGCCAATTTCCGTGGTATAATTACTGCCACCATGGCTGATGTCATGAAGAGATGTGCACAGTCTGCTCTTGTGAGCTGGTGTGAGCCAGGCAAAGATCTGGAGAATGAGCAGTCCAGGCAGAGGAGACAGCAAGTGCAAAGGCCCTGAGGCAGGAATAAGAACAGTGTGTTCACGGAACAGAAAGGTCAGCGTGGCCTGGTCATAGGGAGCAGGGAGTAGGCAGGGTTATGCTGGGAAGAGACCAGATCACACAGGGTCTTGTGGGCCACAGGAAGGAATTATGGTTGTGAAAAGTCTTTGAAAACCATACATGGCAATGCCAGTTCCTGGGGTGGTGCTGCCAGCAGTATCACTGACAGTGGCAACAGCAGTAAGACATCATGAAGAGAACTGGAAAGACTTGCCCGGGTCATTCTTGATAAAATAGAGACTGTGCTTATGGCCCCAGTTCACTTCCTCGCTTCCCAGTGTCTGATGGAGGCGTTTGTATACTACTTCAGAGGATCGACTGTTTCAGCTGAAAAAAAATACTGTCGTGACTAATGTGTCCACACAACCACCCTCCGCTTGCAAATGTCACTGGAACAGAAGTTGAGCATGTGCGTCTGCCTCGTATCTGAAAAAGCAACTCAGCAGGGACAGCGAGAACACAGGACAGACTGTGACAAGGCGGCTTCCTTGCACCTATCCCCTATTTTAAGAGTCCCGGTCAAGGGGCCAGGAAGGGACTAGCGAGAAGGGAATGAGCGGTAATTGGCTCTTAGCAAGGCATCAGCGCCTCTAAGAAGTGGATCCAGATCTGTGTTGGGGGCGCCTTCTCGACAGTTCTGTCTCCGGTCCCTGCTCTCCACGGGAAACCTTCACCCGCTCAGAGGGGCCGGGCAACACAAGCGGGCTTCAAAGGGAAGTCTGTTCCAGTGGAGAAGCCAGAGGAGGTTTCAATTAAGGCTGCTGATTTATTTATCGGACTTTTCAAAAGACGTGCCCCCCCCACCCCGTGCCCTCTGGGCCTGGGTATATAATTTAAAACGTATATCATTAGTATAATTTTTAAAAAGCAGGGAAGTATCCTCCAGGCACTCTCTGCCAGGATCCACACTCAGACGAGAGAGGCTGTAGGAAGAAGGCGGCTTCCTTGCCTTCCCCTTGCGCATTCATCTCAGGACCGTTCTGGTTCCTTCCTCGCTGTCCGTCCACCTCCACACAAGCATCTATGCACATCCCGCCCCTCCCCCACCGCCTCTCAGCATCCCTGTCTCCCGATGTCTGTTCCCCGGGTGTGTCTCCCCACTGTCCTCGCTGGACTGCGGGCCCCCCACCCCTCTCGTTTTTATGCTGCAGCACACATCCTGGCCTCTGGTCGATATTCCCGTATGAACAGATGGGTCCACTGTCTGGTTATTCATCACCGGCGCTCACAGTACAAGACCGAAGAGGAGGAGAAGCATGGGGGGGCGGGGAGGGGCTGTGTCCTTTGTTTACTTGGCATTTCTCTTTGGGTCCTCAATTTGGTGTTTTTAAAAGACTCTGAGGCCTGGGCAGCTCAGGAGATGGGGGAGGAAACCTACTACTAGCGGGTCTGAACTTAGAAAATTTGCAGGGGGCTGACAGGTTTCCAGAATGCTCTGAAATTGTTGGCAAAATTTTGAATGTTGATTTTTTCATCAAAGAGTTTGGCAGTTTTTATCACATTCTCAAGGGGTTTTATGGTTTTATGACGCCCAAAATGTTAAGAATAAAAAATCGAAAAGTGTGGATGCCCCCCAGCTGACCAAACAAGATGAAAACACACAAAAATGTACACACAATTTCAGGGGCTTCATACACTCCCCATGAAATCCCATCCCCAACCCCCAGTGTGCTTCTCTCAGGGCTGGAGTTGGGAAGATGCGTATGGTGGGTGAGGCCCCACCTCTTACCTCCCCGTCTTCTGTCTGGTACTCTTTGCTTTCTGAGGGTCCCCTGGCAACAAACCTTTTTAATTAAAATGTAAAATGGCCTTTTTTGATGAGCTCCGCTGAGGTGTTTAAACCTGTGCTTTTGGTCTGTACCCTCCTCCTGGCATCACTTTCATTTCTTACTGTTTCATCTTTCTTCACCCAAGAATGAGAAAAACAGGAATTTACACCTAAAATCCTTCACCCATGTATCCCTCCCACACACACACTGGAAATTTTGTTTGACAGTTTTTTGCTTACTATGTTCTAGACGCTGACTGTGCTAAGCAAATAATCCTATTTAAAGATAATCCTATCAGGTAAGGACTATTACGATTCCCATTTTACAGATGAGGAAACTGAGGCTTTGAGAGGTGAAGATATTTTCCCAAGGCCATCTAGTGTGTAAATAGAAGGGCAAGTATTTGAACTTTGGTATACGTTGAGGCCTTGGAGGTTATACCTGAAAACTACAGGCTCCTTACTCAACCTCCTTATATATGAGAACCAAGCTGGCCTCTTCGTACTCAATCCCAGGATGAGGCAGACTCCTCCACCCAGCGTCAGGTCTTGGGGGAGCAAGAGGGCAGTTCAACCTCCAAAAAGAAAGGAGGAGCTGGGCTCTGCATGTGCGTCTCCTTCCAAACTTATCCATCAGATGAGTCACTTCACCTCCCCTGGGGGAGTGTGAAAAAGTGGGAGAGAGGCCTAGAGGATTGTATCATCTGCTGACCCTTCCCATGGAAGGAAATATCTAGAGTAGGGGAGAAGTGTCCCCCATCCCAACTACCATAAGCACCCTGTAATACCCACAGTTCCACAGCACAGGGTCCCTGTGGACCAGGTTCTAGAGTTTCCATTGTACCATGAAGGCAAAAGCACCACATCTTTGGATGGACAAAGTGAACCAGGCCAACTTGGCATGCCATTGGCGTCACCAAGTCCTGGCATCATCGCAGACCCACCACGTGCCTTTGAAAACTCCAGTTAGTCCTCTGCAAAGCTGAGAGGTATGTCCTTGGGGCCAAAGAGAGTGATTGACCACCCTTGGCAGGAAGCAAGGTGAGACCTAAGGCTTTGTGCTCTTTGGGACAGGCCCTATGGTCATGGCCTCATGTTCCTTTCTTGGGGTAGGAAGTCTCTGTAGAGATTGTAGATATTTCCCATGTATTCCTCCAGGGCCCTCTCTACCCTTGTCCCCTGCTCTCTGCCACAGAGGGGACCTGTACAGATGGCATCAGTGAGTTCCACCTACAGGGAGTCCCAGCAGGAGCTCAGAGGGAGGAGAAGAGTGAGGTCAGGGTATTCACTGGCCTGGCTCCCTCCCTGGGCTGTCGCCCTGGGGCTATGGGCCGTATCCCTCCACCAAAGGTCACTGCATGGGAGCCCTCTCCACTTGTCACTGGTCTGGGCCCACAGGCGGATACAGCTCCACTGTCTGTAGCCCCAGTTACCGCTCTGTCCCGTGTGGTTCCTGTATTGGTTTGCTTGGGCTGCCTTAACAAAGTACTGCAGACTGGGGGCTTAAACCATAGCACTCTATTGTCTCACAGTCCTGGAGCCTGGAAGTCTAGCAGGTTGGTTTCCTCTGAGGCCTCTCTCCTTGGCCTGCAGCTGGCCATCCCTCTGTGTGTACATGGCCCTGGTGCCTGTCCCCTTCCTTATAAGGACACCAATCGTATTGGATCGGGACCCCACCCAGTGGCCTTATTTTAACTTGATCACCTCTTTAAAGACCCCATCTCCAAATGTGGTCACATTCACAGGTACTGGGGGTTGGGACTTTAACATAGGAATTTGGGGGGACACAATTCAGCCCATCACAGCCGCCAACACCCTTCATTAAGCCGATTGTCCTAGTGTGAATGTGCCACCCGTTTCCTGATTGATAAAGGAATGCACTTTGGACTGTTTCTTGTAGAGATTTGTACCAAATTACCACTTGTCTCCCCTGTACACGCCAGCAACTGGAAGGATGGTGTATAAACTGGGGCCGAGTTGTGCATGGAGCCAGCAAATCCCTGCTCAGACCAAGCCCCCGCCCTTGGCCTCTCCCTGGGACCATGCTCTTCTGTCTCGGCTATTTCCAAAGCCACAGATTGTGTGGTGTGTTGTAACTTCATGCCCCCCCACCCCTGCCCACCACAAATTGTTCTCAGCCAGTGTGCACTGACATTAGAGACCCTTTGCCTGGGTGTCACCAAGCTGTGATGGGTGTGTAACATGTATTCTTATGACAGTTGAAGATGCAGCCTGTGATGGCGAGGTCTGTTGAGTAGAATGGGGAGCACAAGACACAGCTCCCCGTGGGTGAAAGGGGAGAACCTGGCTTCATGGGACCAGGTGAAAACTTTGCGTTTGGAGGTAACGAGGACAGGAGGTCCTTACAGTTCTGCTTCAACGACAGCACCTGAGGATGGGCCAGAAAGTGCACGTTGCAAAAATCGTGGAGGCAAAGTACTGCCTTCTAACGTGTTGACAAGCGCTGTCCATCCTGAGATCTAGGCCAGGCCATTCCCTTGGCTGCCTGGTGTTTGCAGGTCTCTTTCCCAGAATTCTCCAAGCCCATTTGATGGTGGTATGGCTCTTCCTTTGAAGTCTATTTCTTTTCATTCCCAAACCTAACTCCCCAGTTCACCCTATAATGCTATCGACGAGCCCGAGCATTATTTTTTAGCGTTCTGGAGTCGTCAACTGCCATATTGGATGCTTTGCAAACTCTGAGATTTTGTTCCCAGGCGCCCTGTTCTTTTATATTTGTTTGTTTGTCCTGTGAATTATCAGGAAACCTAGACCGTATGTTTCTGATTCATTGACACCAAAGTCATCAGTGTTTTGAGTAGTTGTTTGCAGTCCGAAAAGCTTTTATGTCTCTGGTCTGTGTTCCTCTTTAGTTAAATACAGTTCATCCAACACTTCGGGGCGCTGTGTGCCGAGCAGCGCACTGGACACTGGAGGTGCAGGAAAGATGAAAACACAGACCCTTCTTTCATGGAGCTTGCAGCATCGATCACCCTGCCAGGAGTTGATGAACTTGAATCAGGAGGCTAAGCGTTCATTTTGAAGCTCCAGGTCTGTGTGTGTGAGCCATTTCCAGATCCAGCCACCGTTGCATTTGCTTCCTCCTCACCAGCTCAGGCTTTTGGATTTTCTTCCTCCCAGTTGGGGGCACCTTAGCAATGCATCCAGAAAGGCTTGATTCACTCTGTTTGAAGGCTTTTCACGCCCCCCACCCCCACCAAAGACCTGGCTGTGCCTTTCCGTCGATGTGAAAAGCTAAGTGCCCACGTTTGCATGGGTGCCCATGGTGCGGTCAGATTTAGGTCTTCGGATTCTGAAGTTCCAGGGAGGAGAACTCGAAGAGAAGTTAGCGGGAACAAGTGACATCCTGCTTTGCCAATTCACAGCCTCAGGGTCTGATCCTAACCAAGGAGCTGAGTTAGATCCTACCCTCCTGGGTCCCCGTTAATTTCATCAAAGCACAAAAACTTTCTTCCTTTAATTACCACATGGGGATATTAAGATCTTGTTTTCCTAAGTAATTCTCACGGACTTGGCTTTTCTTCCTAAATGTGCCAAGTGTCTGGTTAAGAATTGCATAAGGTTGACATCAGAGGGTTTTCACGCGGTCTCCGCTCCAAGCCACATAAAGGTCTTTTTAAAGACCCTGGTCAGTGGAGTAGAGGCTGCCCGCAGCTCTGCTCGCCCACAGCAGCATGCATGGCTCCAGTGGCACATTCATGAGGAGCACCGTCCGGTCAAAAGCAGCCGGCTCTCACCCCGCGCTATCTCGCTTTGCCCGAGGAACATTCAGCTCGTGGCTGAATCATTTCAAGGAGGTTTTTTTTTGGGGGGGGGGGTTGTGTCCTGCTCAGTTACCCATTTATAGACTGTCACCAGATTTTGTGTTTGTTTGCTTGTTTTTGTTTTTTCATTTCACTTGACCTCACCGGGTCCTTAAGTTTAGAGCTACTTTGGGAACGTTGAAATAAGCAAGGCTATGAGTGTCTCATTTGCCAGGACTGTGTTTTATTCCCTCTGTGTCCAGACACCCTGACTTGGCTCATAGTGGGCAGTGGGACATGCTGGGTGGCAGCTGTGATGATGGTGATGGAGACAATGAAGAAGACAGGCACCAATTTTTTTGAGGGTTTAGCATTGCGCCAGGCACTGTGGCAGGTGACCCACTTACCTCTTTTCACTGAATCCTCACAACCCCCCGAGGAGGTGAGGGTCCATCACCACCTTATTGCACAGATGAGGAATCAGATGCACAGAGGCTACATGACCTTCCCCAGGGCACACGCCAGTGTATGGAGAGCTGAGATTCAAACCCATGTGGCTCTCACTCCAGAGCCCAAATTCTAGCCTTGAATTCTAGAATGAAAGACCAGGTTCCTGACATGCAAAACGTTTGTCCTTCCAGTTCTGTGTCTTCCACGTCCAAGGGCATTTGTGAGGGAGGATGTAAAGAAACCGACCTTTATGAGCCACCATAGGCATTGAACTCCTGACTCAGAGCCATGAAAGCTTAGACTAAAAAGTCCAGTGAGACAGCTCTGAAGAGGTGATTCTTGGCCTGCCAGTGACCAAGTCCTGCAAGGGCCGAAGTGCCCCCCGAGAAGGACCCAGTGCTTCTTAAGAAAGCAGAAGCTGTAGCAAACACTGAGGCATTCAGTTGGCTCAGCAAAGAGAAGAATTAGGGGCTGGACCGTCCTACGGGGAGGTGATCACCTTCGCACCGGCCAGTATCCGAGAGGCCACTGCTTCTAGGATGCAGTCATGAAGAGGGGACAGAGTTGAGGAATGCTGTTCCAGTCCTTCCCATCTAACAGGGTCAAGTTAGACGGAAGGTCAGCCTGAAAATGAGCTCATGTGTATTAGTGTCATCCAGGTGCTAGTCACTGTCACATGCAATTTCTTTCTTTTTTTTTTTTTAATATTTATTTATTTATTGGGTTGCACCGGGTCTTAGTTGCGGCAGGCGGGCTCCTTAGTTGTGACATGTGAACTCTTAATTGCGGCATGCATGTGGGATCTGGTTCCCTGACCAGGGATCGAACCCAGGCCCCCTGCATTGGGAGCGGGGAGTCTTACCCACTGCGCCACCAGGGAGGTCCCTTCAGTTTCTTATCAGTGTTTCTTATTAACTGAGATAGGTTTTCTGCACTGCAATTTATACATGAGGAAAATAGGGCTCAGAGAGATGAAGACACTTGCCCAAAGCAGAACTGGGAATAAGAGGTGGAATGAGGATTCAATCCAGGGGAAGTGTCTGGACGTTGCATCACCCTCCACTCTACCTGCATGGCACGTGCAGACCTACTGTGTCAGAGATCACGTATCACGTGTTGTGCACTGTACAATCATCGCCTCCATCAGTTCATACCATGTCCCAGTCTCTAAAGACAGAGAACATGCCAGACATGGCCTCTGCCCTTGTGGAATTAATACTGAAAAGAGAAACAGACAATAAATAATGACACATTGCACAGTCAGCTACTTATTTACAACTGCGGTAAGTGCCACCAAAGAGAAGGCCGGGTGTCTGGGACTATGTGCAGAATCGACCCGCTTCTCCTCATCTCTGTCGCTGGTACCCTGGTCTCAGCCATCGTATCTCTCTCCTGGATTCTACAGCTGTCTCTGAACAGGTCTCTCTGCTTCTACTCTGGCCAATCCAAGGGATCTCTTAAACTGTTAAATGTCATCAATCACTGCTCTGCTCAAAACTTCCAGAGGCTGCCAGCTCACTCAGAGAAGAGGTCGAAGTCCTTCCATGACCCACAGGGCCAACCTCACTCCTCTTCCTTGTCTTTCTCCTTCTTACCCTCTGTGCTAGAGCTTAACCACACTACCTCCTATTGGCTAGTTCCTGCATACCCTAAGCTGGTTCGACCTCAGGGCCTTTGCACTGGCTGTTCAATCTGCCAGGAACCCCTTTCCCCTGGTATCAGCATGGATTGGTCCCCACTTTCTTCAGGGCTCTGAAGCAGAGTCCTCTTATGATTGCCCCTGCTCTCCCTGTCACCTGTACCCTGCTGCTTTTTTCCCATAGTAGTTATCACCACTTAGAATTCTTTGTTTTTTTTTTAAACATCTTTATAGGAGTAAAATTGCTTAACAATGGTGTGTTAGTTTCTGCTTTATAACAAGGTGAATCAGCTATATACATACACATACATCACCATATCTCCTCCCTCTTGCGTCTCCCTCCCACCCTCCCTATCCCACCCCTCTAGATGGTCACAAAGCACCGACCTGATCTCTGTGCGATGCAGCTGCTTCCCACTATCTATTTCACATTTGGTAGTGTATATATGTCCATGCGACTCTCTCACTTCGTCCCAGCTTACCCTTGCCCCTCCCCGTGTCCTCAAGTCCATTCTCTGCGTCTGCATCTTTATTCCTGTTTCTTCAGAACCTTTTCTTTTTTTTCTTTTAGATTCCATATATATGTGTTAGCATACGGTATTTGTTTTTCTCTTTCTGACTTCACTCTGTAGGACAGTCTCTAGGTCCATCCACCTCACTACAGATAACTCAATTTTGTTTCTTTTTATGGCTGAGTAGTATTCCATTGTATATATGTGCCACATCTTCTTTATCCATTCATCTGTCGATGGACACTTAGGTTGCTTCCATGTCCTGGCTATTGTAAATAGAGCTGCAGTGAACATTGTGGTACATGACTCTTTTTGAATTATGGTTTGCTTAGGGTATATGCCCAGTAGCAGGATTGCTGGGTCATATGGTAGTTCTATTTTTAGTTTTTTAAGGAAGCTCCATACTGTTCTCCAGAGTGGCTGTATCAATTTACATTCCCACCAACAGTGCAAGAGGGTTCCCTTTTCTCCACACCCTCTCCAGCATTTATTGTTTGTAGATTTTTTTGACGATGGCCATTCTGACTGGTGTGAGGTGATACCTCATTGTAGTTTTGATTTGCATTTCTCTAATGATTAGTGATGTTGAGCATTCTTTCATGCGTTTGTTGGCAACCTGTATATCTTCTTTGGAGAAATGTCTATTTAGGTCTTCTGCCCATTTTTGGATTGGGTTGTTTGTTTTTTTGATATTGAGCTGCATGAGCTGCTTGTGAATTTTGGAGATTAATCCTTTCTCAGTTGCTTCATTTGCAACTATTTTCTCCCATTCTGAGGGTTGTCTTTTCGTCTTGTTTATGGCTTCCTTTGCTATGCAAAAGCTTTTAAGTTTCATTAGGTCCCATTTGTTTATTTTTGGTTTTATTTCCATTCCTTTAAGAGGTGGGTCAAAAAGGATCTTGCTGTGATTTATGTCATAGAGTGTTCTGCCTATGTTTTCCTCTTTTATAGTGTCTGGCCTTACATTTAGGACTTTAATCCATTTTGAGTTTATTTTTGTGTATGGTGTTAGGGAGTGTTCTAATTTCATTCTTTTACACGTAGCTGTCCAGTTCTCCCAGCACCACTTATTGAAGAGGCTGTCTTTTCTCCATTATATATTCTTGCCTCCTTTGTCAAAAGTAAGGTGACCATATGTGCATGGGTTTATCTCTGGGCTTTCTATCCTGTTCCATTGATCTATATTTCTGTTTTTGTGCCAGTACCATATTGTCTTGATTACTATAGCTTTGTAGTATAGTCTGAAGTCTGGAAGCCTGATTCCTCCAGCTCCATTTTTCTTTCTCAAGATTGCTTTGGCTATTCGGAGTCTTTTGTGTTTCCATACAAATTGTCAATTTTTTTGTTCCAGTTCTGTGAAAGATGCCATTGGTAGCTGGGTAGGGATTGCACTGAATCTGTAGATTGCTCTGGATAGTGTAGTCATTTTCACAATGTAGATTCTTCCAATCCAAGAACATGGTATACCTCTCCATCTGTTTGTATCATCTTTAATTTCTTTCATCAGTGTCTTATAGTTTTCTGCATACAGTTCTTTTGTCTCCTTAGGTAGGTTAATTCCTAGGTATTTTTCTCTTTTTGTTGCAATGGTAAATGGGAGTGTTTCCTTAATTTCTCTTTCAGATTTTTCATCATTAGTGTATAGGAATGCAAGAGATTTCTGTGCATTAATTTTGTATCCTGCTACTTTACCAAATTCATTGATTAGCTCTAGTAGTTTTCTGGTAGCGTCTTTAGGATTCTCTACGTATAGTATCATGTCATCTGCAAACAGTGACAGTTTTACTTTTTCTTTTCTGATTTGGATTCCTTTTATTTCTTTTTCTTCTCTGATTGCTGTGTCTAAAACTTCCACAACTATGTTCAATAATAGTGGTGAGAGTGGACAGCTTTGATTGTTCATGATCTTAGTGGAAATGGTTTCAGTTTTTCACCGCAGAGAACGATGTTAGCTGTGGGTTTGTCATATATGGCCGTTATTATGTTGAGGTAAGTTCCCTCTCTGCCTACCTTCTGGAGGGTTTTTATCATAAATGGGTGTTGAATTTTGTCAAAAGCTTTTTCTGCATCTATTGAGATTATCATATGGTTTTTATCCTTCAATTTGTTAATATGGTGTATCACATCGATTGATTTGCGTATATTGAAGAATCCTTGCATTCCTGGGATAAATCCCACTTGATCATGGTGTATGATCCTTTTAATATGGTTGGATTCTGTTTGCTAGTATTTTGTTGAGGATTTTTGCATCTATGTTCATCAGTGATATTGGCCTGTAGTTTTCTTTCTTTGTGACATCTTTGGTTTTGGTATTAGGGTGATGGTGGCCTCATAGAATGAGTTTGGGAGTGCTCCTCCCTCTGCTATATTTTGGAAGAGTTTGAGAAGGATAAGTGTTAGCTCTTCTCTAAATGTTTGATGGAATTCGCCTGTGAAGCCATCTGGTCCTGGGGTTTTGTTTGTTGGAAGATTTTTAATTACAGTTTCAATTTCAGTGCTTGGGATTGGTCTGTTTTTATTTTCTATTTCTTCCTGATTCAGACTTGGAAGGTTGTGCTTTTCTAAGAATTTGTCCATTTCTTCCAGGTTGTCCATTTTATTGGCATATAGTTGCTTGCAGTAATCTCTCATGATCCTTTGTTTTTCTGCAGTGTCAGTTGTTACTTCTCCTTTTTCATTTCTAATTCTATTGATTTGAGTCTTCTCCCTTTTTTTCTTGATGAATCAATTTTGTTTATCTTTTCAAAGAACCAGCTTTTAGTTTTATTGATCTTTGCTATCATTTCCTTCATTTCTTTTTCATTTATTTCTGATTTGATCTTTATGATTTCTTTCCTTCTGCTAACTTTGGGGTTTTTTTGTTCTTTCGCTAATTGCTTTAGGTGTAAGGTTAGGTTGTTTGAGATGTTTCTTTTTTTTTTTTTAACATCTTTATTGGAGTATAATTGCTTTACAATGGTATGTTAGTTTCAGCTTCACAACAAAATGAATCAGTTATATATACACATATATTCCCATATCTCTTCCCGCTTGCATCTCCCTCCCTCCCACCCTCCCTATCCCACCCCTCTAGGTGGTCACACAGCACCGAGCTGATCTCCCTGTGCTATGCGGCTGCTTCCCACTAGCTATCTACCTTACGTTTGGTAGTGAATATATGTCCATGCCTCTTTATCGCTTTGTCACCGTTTACCCTTCCCCCTCCCCATAGCCTCAAGTCCATTCTCTAGTAAGTCTGTGAGATGTTTCTTGAGGTAGGATTGTATTGATATAAACTTCCCTCTTAGAGCTGCTTTTGCTGCATCCCATAGGTTTTGGGTTGTTGTGTTTTCATTTTCATTTGTTTCTGGGCATTTTTTGATTTCCTCTTTGATTTCTTCAGTGATCTCTTGGTTATTTAGTAGTGTATTGTTTAGCCTCCATGTGTTTGTGTTTTTTACAGATTTTTTCCTGTAATTGATATCTAGTCTCATAGCATTGTGGTCAGAAGATACTTGATACAATTTTACTTTTCTTAAATTTACCAAGGCTTGGTTTGTGACCCAAGATATGATCTATCCTGGACAGTGTTCCATGAGCACTTGAGAAGAATGTGTGTTCTGTTGTTTTCGGATGGAATGTCCTATAAATGTCAATTAAGTCCATCTTGTTTAATGTATCATTTAAAGCTTGTGTTTCCTTATTTATTTTCATTTTGGATGATCTGTCCATTGGTGAAAGTGGGGTGTTAAAGTCCCCTACTATGAATGTGTTACTGTCGATTTGCCCTTTTATGGCTATTAGCATTTGCCTTATGTATTGAGGTGCTCCTATGTTGGGTGCATAAATATTTACAATTGTTATGTCTTTTTGTTCTTAGATTGATTCCTTGATCATTATGTAGTGTTCTTTGTCTCTTGTAATAGTCTTTATTTTAAAGTCTATTTTGTCTGATATGAGAATTGCTACTCCAGCTTTCTTTTGATTTCCATTTTCATGGAATATCTTTTTCCATCCCCTCACTTTCAGTCTGTATGTGTCCCTAGGTCTGAAGTGGGTTTCTTGTAGACAGCATATATAGGGGTCTTGTTTTTGTATCCATTCAGCCAGGCTATGTCTTTTGGTGGGAGCATTTACTCCATTTACATTTAAGGTAATTATCGATATGTATGTTCCTATGACCATTTTCTTAATTGTTTTGGATTTGTTATTGTAGGTCTTTTCCTTCTCTTGTGTTTCCTGCCTAGAGAAGTTCCTTTAGCATTTGTTGTAAAGCTGGTTTGGTGGTGTGAATTCTCTTAGCTTCTGCTTGTCTGTAAAGGTTTTAATTTCTCCATCGAATCTGAATGAGATCCTTGCTGCGTAGAGTAATCTTGGTTGTAGGTTTTTCCCTTTCATCACTTTCAATATGTCTTGTCATTCCCTTCTGGCTTTCAGAGTTTCTGCTGAAAGATCAGCTGTTAACCTTATTGGTATTCCCTTGTATGTTATTTGTTGTTTCTCCCTTGCTGCTTTTAATATTTTTTCTTTGTATTTAATTTTTGATAGCTTGATTAATATGTGTCTTGGCATGTTTCTCCTTGGATTTATCCTGTATGGGACTCTCTGCAATTCCTGGACTTGATTAACTATTTCCTTTCCCATATTAGAGAAGTTTTCAACTAAAATCTCTTCAAATATATTCTCAGTCCCTTTCTTTTTCCCTTCTTCTTCTGAGACCCCTCTAATTCGAATGTTGGTGTGTTTAATGTTGTCCCAGAGTTCTCTAAAACTGTCCTCAATTCTTGTCATTCTTTTTTCTTTATTCTGCTCTGCAGTAGTTATTTCCACTATTTTATCTTCCAGGTCACTTATCCGTTCTTCTATCTCAGTTCTTCTGCTATTGATCCCTTCTGGAGAACTCTTAATTTCATTTATTGTGTTGTTCATCATTGTTTTATGCTCTTCAGTTCTTCTAGATCCTTGTTAAACGTTTCTTGTATTTTCTCCATTCTATTTCCAAGATTTTGGATCATCTTTACTATCATTATTCTGAATTCTTTTTCAGGTAGACTGCCTATTTCCTCTTCATTTGTTTGGTCTGGTGGGTTTTTACCTTGCTCCTTCATCTGCTGTGTGTTTCTCTATCTTCTCATTTTGCTTAACTTACTGTGTTCGGGGTCTCCTCTTCGCAGCCTGCAGGTTTGTAGTTCCCTTTGTTTTTGGTGTCTGCCCCCAGGGGCTAATGTTGGTTCAGTGGGTTGTGTAGGCTTCCTGGTGGAGGGGTCTAGCAACTGTGTTCTGGTGGATGAGGCTGGATCTTGTCTTTCTGGTGGGCAGGACCACGTCCAGTGGTGTGTTTTGGGGTGTCTGTGACCTTATGATTTTAGGCAGCCTCTCTGCTAATGGATGGGGTTGTGTTCCTGTCTTGCTAGTTGTTTGGCATAGGGTGTCCAGCACTGTAGCTTGCTAGTTGAGTGGAGTTGGGTCTTAGCGTTGAGATGGAGATCTCTGGGAGAGCTTTTGCTGTTTGATATTACATGGAGCTGGGAAGTCTCTCGTTGACCAATGTCCTGAACTCGGCTCTCCCACCTCAGAGGCTCAGGCCTTACAGCCGGCCAGAGCACCAATACTGTGTCAGCCACACAGCTTTCTCTTGTGTGTCATAGTCCAGAGGAAGATGGTGTGACAGTAGATGTCATTATGGTGTTCCAGTTCCCCTCTGCTGAGTCAAGGGCAGTGAGAAAGAGGAAGATCCGTAGCATCCATGGTGTCACTGGCAAAGCCCACCGGGATCCCTGGGAAAAATATGATGGAATCTAGGTGATAAGGTCTACGTTCTTTTGTGCTTAGTCTAGCTTCACTTGTCTGTAGAGGCCGCATGCAGAAGTCTTGCACCTAACACGCTGGATTAGCATTCCCAGCATAGAAACGCTGTGCCAGACACTTTTCTCTTTGTTTATTTATTATTGTTTGTCTTCCCCAGTGGGATGAGTCCCATAAGACCAAGCTTTTGATGTGCTGTCTATCCTGCTATATGCTCAGGACTGAGAACAGTGCCTGGCACACAGTAAATCTTTTTTTTTTTTTTTTTTGCGCTACGCAGGCCTCTCACTGTTGCAGCCTCTCCCGTTGCGGAGCACAGGCTCCGGACGCGCAGGCTCAGCGGCCATGGCTCACGGGTCCAGCCACTCCACAGCATGTGGGATCTTCCCGGACTGGGGCATGAACCCGCATCCCCTGCATCGGCAGGCAGACTCTCAACCACTGCGCCACCAGGGGAGCCCAGTAAATCTTTAATAAATAATTACTGAGGCGATAAATGCAACTAAGGGCCACCTTTCGGTTTGAAGGACAGAGTTAATTGGGGGTGGGGAGGTGTTGCAGGCAGCTTCTAATATGGTTTCCCATCATACCCACCTCCTGGTGTTCACGCCCTTGTGCAATCCCCTTCCCTTGAGTGTGGTTGGGCCCTGAGACTTGCTTCTATCCCATAGAATGTGGCGAAGGTGATGGGAGGTCACCTCCAGGATGAGGACCATGGAGGTGTCTTGCTGGCCCTCTCTCACTTGCTCCCTTTGATGAAGCAGCCTGCTGAGTTGTGAGCGATGGAGAGGACAGCATGGCAAGGAACTGGGGGTGGCCTCTGATTGACAGCCAGTGAAAAACTGGGACCCTCAGCCCACCAGCCCACAAGGAACTGAATCCACCAACAACCACAACCACCATGTGAGTGAGCTTGCACACAGATCCCTCCCCAGTTGAGCCTTGAGATGCCTACAGCCGCAGCTGAGACCTTGCAACCTATGGGAGACCTTGAAACAGAGATGCAGAGGATGTAGGAAACTGTGGCCAGATTCATGAGGCTCAGAAACTGTGCCACTAAGTTTGAAGCGACTTGTTACGCAGCAGATCTTAGATAACTAATACAGGGGAGGTACAGGGCACGGGAGCAGCATCCTGAGTCTAGAAGGAGCGTGATGCAGGGAATTCAAGGTGAAAAGAAGCCAGAGGGCTAGAGCTCCATGAATGCGGGGAAGAAGAATACAGGATGAGGTGAGAAAGGGCACAGGGGTCAGGCTCCAGGTTTGAGTTTTAGCCTAAAGGTTAATATAAGCCATTGAAGGGTTGGATCCCGGGAAAGATATTATCCAGTTTCCATTGAAACGATTTCCTCGGCCGAAGCATAGAGAAGAGACTAGAGGAGCAGGAGTGGGTGTGGGAAGACCCATTCAGAGGCTCTAAGAGTCCTCTGTGTACGAGATGTTGATGGCTTGTCCCTGGGTGCTGGCCGTGAGTATGGAGAAAGTGGGTTCTAACACCATTTAGAGAAGATCCCATGGGACTTGGGAATTCATAGGCTGGGCCTAGGGCGGTGGTCAAGGAGAAGGAGACATTACAAGGCTGACCTGCAGGTTTCAACGGTCCTCGTCTCTGTGTTTGGCCTAAACTGCAGGCCACTGAGACGCTTCCTTGGTTCAGGTTGATGCCAGCAATGCTGGAATTAAACCATTCTCATCGCAGAAGTTTCTGATGCTTTCCAGAAAGCAGGTTGGAGTGGAGTTCTCACCCTGTTGGACAAGAGGGAAAACAGGCACTGGGAAATGGAGCATTTTGCAATCATTTGGGCTCGGAAGGACCCCCAGGACCTGCCTGAGAGCAGTGTGCACTGGAAGGTGCTCTTTATTTCATGACAGGTCACCGCATGTTCTCACTGGACCCAGTGCCTGACAGGTGCTCAATCATCTGTTATTACCCAGGGAATCAACACTGCACCTTAGTGAGGAAAGAAACAATGAAAGTCAGAAGTCTGGGGCAGAAATAGCCCAGATGTTGGCAGGCTGGAACATTCCCCTAGTGCAATCCACAGCTAAAACTCACCCTGCAGCAGCAGCAGAATGAATACTTCCTCCCTACCCCTGCCCTCTTCCCATGCTCCCTCATATACCATGATAAAGAGCACCCAGGTATTCCCAGCCCTGGTGGTACTGGGGCTTTAGTGTCTAAATGTGATACGAGATGACACCTCCCTCACAGATGCTCGTGTACCTGTTAGCTTTTATATACTAATGCTGTGTAACAAACACCCGCAAAATATAAATAACAATAAGCATATACTGCTCACCTGTCTGGGATGGTCAGCTAGATCATCCTGATCTTGACTGAGCATGCTCAATACTGTGGGTCATTGGGCTGTCTGCTGGGTTGACTGGGGTTGCTGAGCTCTGCTCCACTCATCCTTCCCTGGGCTAGCTCGGGCTTGTTCTCATAGTCATAGGGGAGGTGCAGAGGGGACAAGGTTAATTGTACAGGTGTTTTTCAAGCCTGTGTTCCATGTTTGTTGGCATCCCATTGACCAAAGCAGGTCATATGGCCAAGCCGAGGGTTGAGAATCGGGGGCATTTTGCAATCTTCCCTAATAGACAAATGGACCTGATTATCATGGTGTCAGCGCTCACCACTGTCGTTTACGGAGCTGGCATTATGGTTATTTTGTATTAACTCAGTGGCTCTCAACTAGCGCTTATTTCATCCCCCAGTGGACATCTGGCAATATCTGGGACATTTTTGGTTGTCACTCCTGAGGGGGAGGGTGCTCTGGAGTCTAGTGGGTAGAGGCCAGGGGTGCTGCTAAACATCCTGTAAGTGCACCTTACAGTCCCCACAGCAAAGGATTATCCGGCCGCAAATGCTGTAAGTGCCGTAGGTGAGGACTCCTGCATTCACCTGATGCATTCTCACACTCATCCTACGGCGTAGGCTTTACTGGATCCGTTGTTACATCTTTCTTCCATTCTTACCTTTGCTTCCCAGACTTGACCTCTGGGACTGACTGATGCAGGCTGCCCATGATTGGGGTCCAGATCTATGACCAGATCTGGTCACCCTCTACCAGTTCTACTTTGTTCCTGCCATTTAGTGCCTACTCCCAAGTAGGTACTGGCACTGCCCTCCGCTTGGACGCTTGACGGACAAATCCCTTCTCCAGAGGCGTCTGGCCATACCGTCTTCAGAGCAGGTGAAGAGTGTTAAAGCGTCCTTGTTCTCAGTTAGCCGGGTAATTGGCTCCGCGCTGAATTGCTCACTGCTGGTGTTGGAGAAGCGCTGTTAAAGGAATTCAGAGGAAAGGGAAAACATTTCTAAGCAGCAGCGTGTTCGTCTGCTCCCGGAACCTCTTGTCAGGTGTGTAGCATAATTAAGGTGCACGGCAGCGAGCGGCCCGGGGTTGGGGATGTTTGTGGTGACGGCAGGCACCGCTGCAGTCCGCTCTGCGTGCTCTTTCCTCTCATTTCATGGCATTTCCATCCTCTCACATGGAGGTCTTGAAGGTCTTTGAGGAGGGGGCACTGTGTGTAAGAACAGCTGCCCATCCCAGGCTTGGGTGCCGTGCCTGCCCTGTGCTCTTCCCGTGAGGAAGAGAGAGGTGTGGGTCTGTCTTGGTTTTCTTGTTCTGTGGGTAGAAAGACAGGACTGAAGCTGTCCACTGGCTGCCCGATGGATACAGAAGAGAATTTACTCACAATTCTGAAGTTTGATTCGTCTTGCATGAGAATGCTATGCCCTGCCCCCTGGAGGCCCCTTGAGGAATAACAATGAGTCGCCAGCACCTGGGCCCGGCCAGCCCGGAGTTAGCACTTTGCATGCATCTCATCCTTTATTCCTGAAAACAGTCCTTCGACCTGGGTTCTGTTATGATCCCCATTTCATGGGTGCAGAAACTGAGGCACAGGAAGCTGCTGTTCAAGTTGCACAGCTAGGGAAGCCGGGAGTCAGAGCCGTGCAGTCTGGCTCCAAAACCTAGTTTCACCAGGACGTGGTGCTGCACCTCTGTAGCCCGAGCAGCCTTGTCTTGTACATCCCTGGCCCCCAAGTGTTTGGTGCGGAGCAGTTGCTCATTGAGTGTTTTCCTGATGAATGGAGGCCTCTTGCACCTCTGAAAAGGCACACCATGGAACCCAGCATGGGGAGGGAATGCGGTGGGGTACTGAGGACCTACTGCCGCCCAGGCCCAGTACTGGGTTGCTTCTGCTCCATTATCCCCTTTGTGCAGAAGGTTATCCATGGAATGGTTATTAGGTGTCACCTGGGGCAGTTGATAACACAGTGCCGAGACTCTGGCCTTCAGTGTCCCGCCTGTAAGAATGGGTTAGAGAGAGGTTCCTATTGTCGCTCCCAGCTTTAATATTCGATGACGCTGTGAGTTGAGGACAGGCTCAGATATGCATTTCCTCTCAGAACCTTTTTACCGCAATAACCAAGACATCCAGCCAAAGATCCACCTGCTTCTCAAATCGAGATTCTGCACTTAAAGGAGGTTTCAAGGAAAACAGAGGTTTCAGCATCCATGATTGTTTTTACTTGCTTGGCCATGTCAGTTAACAATTTGTTTCTCTTGGTTCTTTTCAATTTTTAGTTCCTAGAGCATTTATTAAATGCCCACAATGTGCAAAGGACTGTCCTCACCTTAATTCTCTCACCATCTCAGAGCAGATCCTCACACCTTCCAGCAGGTCCTCAGGCTGTGATCCGGGGGTCTCTACCCCAAACCTTCTCCTCCAACCTCAGCCCACTGTCACCTCTTCTGCTTTGCCTACAGACACCCCCCAGCCCCCGTGTTCTTAGCATCTTCTCACCCTTCCCAATCGCTGATAAGCAGAGTTTCATAATTTGCAAAGTGCCTTCAGTGACCTTCTCCCATGACAACCTCCCAACCAGACAGGTAGGCAGGATCATCACTCCCGTTTTGGAGATGAGAGAGCTGAGACTTTGAGAGGTGCATGGCTTGCCCATGATCAGGTGACACGGCTGGGCATTGAACCTGGCCACCCATCACCCAGTCCTGTCTGTCTTCCTTTGGCACACTGCTGCTATACCCTCTGCCCACTCCCACCAGCCTTCCTTCCTCCTCATCATAAAATAGCAATTACACTTCACTCTTAGAACTCCTGGCTCACAATAGGCACAATTTAAGTGCTTTTATATACATTAGCTCTTTAATCGTCATAGCGACCCTATAAGGTATGTATGTACCATTAGTATCCCCATTTTACAGATTGGGAAACCAAGGCCCAGAGAAGTCAAGCAGCTTGCCCAAGGTCACACAGCTAGTGACAGTCAGGTCATGTAGAATCATGCACCTAACCACTTCACTCTATTGCCTTTCTAAAATATTGCTCATTTCATTCGTTTATTCATTCGTAGAACTATATGCCCATTGCTAAGACAGGTCAAATAAGACATGGTTTCTACCCTCAGTGAGTATGATTTGGAGCTTGGAGGGCATATTAGTTTTCTGTTGCTGCCTAACAAATTCCCACAAACTTGCCGCAATGCCTGTTTATTATCTCACAGGGTCTGTAGGTCAGGAGTCCGGGCAGGTCTGAACTGCGTTGTGTGCTCACATTCTCACAAGGCTAGAATCAAGATGCCGGCCAGGCTGTGTTCTCTTATGGAGCCTGAGTTCCTCTTCAAAGTTCATGTAGTTGTTGGAAGAATTCAGTTCCTTGTGGTTGTAGAACCGAGGCCCTCCCTCTGCTCCTAGAGGCCACTGTCATTCCCTGCCACGTGGCCCTCTCTGTGGCATGTCACTTTGCTCCTTTAAGGCCAGTGGCTTTGCTCCCATTTAAGGAGATCGTATATTGTGACTTCTTGTCTCTCCCCTCTAGACTCTGGTTTAAAGGGCTCACCTGATGAGTCCAGGCCCACCTACTATAATCTCCTCTTGATTAACTCAAAGTCAACTGATTAGGGACGTTAATTACATCTGCAAAATCCCTTTATCTTTGCCAGATAACGTAATCTCATCACAGGAGTGAAATGCCAATTGTAAGTCCTACTGACACTCAAAGACAGAGATTATACAGTTGTGTACACTAGCGGGGGTGGGAATCTTACTGGCCGTTCTAGAATTCTGCCTACCACACAAGAAGAGGCATGCAAGAGCAGAGTGTAAGAGGAGCAGAGAGGAGGCCGCACCCAGCTTGAGGGTGGTGAGGGAAGGCTTCCCAGAGGAGGCAAGGTAGGAGTTACTAAGTGGAGGTGGTGGGAGGGGTACCCTGGTATGACAGGTGTGTGATACAGCGCTGAGGACTGAGATGATGTCTCCGAACGCTGCAGCTGCAGTGAGGTGAGGGAGGGAAATACCGCAGAGAGGAGCAGGTGGAGCTTAAGCTTAAGATGTTGAAATCCCCATTGTACAGACGTGGAAACTGAGGCTCACAGAGTGTGAGTGAACTCCCACAGGCTCTCAGCTTGTCAGCAAATCAAGAAGCTCACCCCACACCCCGGGGAGCTCCGCACCCTGCCCACACCCGTCCTTAAATAAGCAAAGAGGAGAGAGCCCCTCGGAGCCAGCGGCTTCATTTCTGTGTGCGGATCACGCACTTACGTACCAAGACCTGCCTGGCTCACGCCTGCGTGGTGATGCACAGGACGACATTCGCCAGAGAGATGATCGTTCTTTCCTTCGTGAGTGAGGAGGGAACAAAAATAGGTTCTTTGAGGGGTGTTTTATCCCCAAACATGGTTTTAAGGGCATGTGTGTTAGGTATGTTTACCAAATTACTGCTTCGCGTGCTTTCTGGAAGCAAGTTCTGTGTGCTTTGGCCTTAAAGACACAGATTTCAAGTTCCGAGCCAGCAGACTGGTGAGCAGTGAACATGCTGCCCAGATGCGAGGCACTGAAAACCGGGAAGGGGTTTGGGATTAAATTTGAGAAAATGATTACTCGTCCTTCCAGCCACCTCTTAGTTTAAATGTATTAAGATCTTCATTAAATCATGGGGATTTTTTTTCACTACGCTTCTTGAGCCCCTTGCAAACGCTGGTGACTGCTGGCAACCAGGGATTCAGAGATAAATAAAATCTGAACACTAGTGACAGTCATCACAGATGTTTATGAAGTCCCTGTAATGTTCCAAGCATGACGGTAGTTACTTTATTGCATTATCTCATTTAATCCTCACAGTTTCCCCTCTGAAGAACTTTTCCCCCCATTTTACAGATGAGGAAACTGAGGCCCATGTCCGGGCGAACCTATCCCAGCCTCCCGAGAGCTCTCAGGCTGATAGAGAGATGTGGTCTTTGCCTCCAGTGCTTTACCTCCAAAGGGAGGTTGGCCATGTTTACCAGATGAGGCGACAGTTGGTGCAGAGAATGACACAGGTGAAGATGCTGCCCTGCGCTCAGGGCAGAGCTGTCAGAAGCAAGCGCTGCAGGCGTTATCCTTGGAAGGGCCTCGTTTGAAGCCACGGCACGCAGGGAACCGAGGCTGTGTGCGCTGCTCCGTGTTCAGAGTTGGCGGATAAATCAGTAATGGATGGTTCCCATCTCGAGAGCACGCTTTTCTTCGAAGACCAAATCCCCTCGTAGGGCCTAATTCAGGTTGACATTCTCCCTTTACTCAGAAAGGCTCTGCAGCAATGTGTAATCAGAACCATATTTCTGATTGAACTAAGAGGATCGCAGCTTCACTTTCCTTTCCCCTTGGGGTAAGCCGTATTTAAAAGGCCTTTCTGAGGAATGAAGATTTTTCTCATTTAAAAGTCTCTGAATCTCCATCACGGAGGCCCAGGCCATGGTGGGTGACAAGGTCCTGGATTCTTGTTCCCAAACATGTAAGCCCACTGCTCCCTTCTCTGGTCGCTGGAGCGTGTTCTGAGGCCTGGGATGAAAGCGCTCCCCTGAAGGTCTTTAACTGCGCCGTGGTCAGCAAATAAAAGGGAGGGACGTTTCCCTTGAATCACTGAAAGGTTCAGTTTTCTTCATCAGGAGAGCTTCAAAAAGAGCAGATTTTGCCAGGATTTTGCCAAGATCTACTACTTTTCCATAAGCCCAGAGAATAAGTGTGTGTGTGTGTGGGGGGGTGTGTATCTGTATGTGTGTGGTATGTGTATGCATGTGGTACATGTGTGCCTGTGTGTGTGTTGTGTGTGTGAATGTGGTGTGTGTGTGTGTGTGTTGTGTGTGTGAATGTGGTATGTGTGTGTGTGTATCTGTATGTGTGTGGTGTGTGTATGCATGTGGTACATGTGTGCCTGTGTGTGTGTTGTGTGTGTGAATGTGGTGTATGTGTGTGTGTGCTGTGTCTGTGTGTGTCTATGTGTGTGTGTGGTGTGCCAGAGGGGCTTCTTCACTTCCCACCCAGTGTTCTCTGTTCACAAAGCACAACGTGTGGGTCGTGGTTGTGACACGTTTAAGTTAACGAGACCAGGTTTATCCAGACATTTCTCGCTGGGCAGCGCTGCCTTCTCTTGAAGCCCCTGTTGCCTAAACATGAACCCTTCGAGTCATCTCCACCTGCTTCCTCTCAAGGACACGCAGTCAGTTGAGCAGATTTTTCCCACTTTCCAATCTTGCTGCCCAGCAGTCAGGACCTGCTAACCCTCCCTCTGGACCTTTGCGGGACGCCCCTGCTGCAGTCTCTCCTCGCATCCACCCTGGGTTTAGCGCTGGATTAATTCTCTGCCTGTGAGCAGGTCTTTCCTGTCATCAAAGCCTGCGGCCTCGGTCAGAACCCTGCAGGCTGGCCTTTCAGTGGATGGCCTGCAGCCTTCCTTTCTGCCTTCTCTGCTGCCCCTGGTTAAACCAGACCCTCTCGTCGGGTCCCCTGGGCTGGAGGCCGGACCTGGGGTTGGGGGGGGGACGAGGAGGCCGGGGGACTGAAGGGAGAGTCCCTCCAGCCCCAAACACGGCTCCGTCGGCTGCAGCCCGTCTCAGCTTGTAAATCTGCTGTACAAGTTGAAGCTTCCCTGCCAGCTTTTTTCAAAGAATAGCTTCTGCCACAGAGGGCGGAGGGGAATGTCCTCACCTCAGCTCCCTTCAGGCATTTGCGTTGTCTGTTCTCTATGCCTTGACGCACACCACTCCCTTCCCCTGGAATGCCTTCCGCCCCAGCCCCGTCCATCAAGATCCAGCTGGGAGGCCCCTTGCCCGTGGAGGGAGAGGCACCTTGCTTGATGACCCACCGGGCGCCAGCCCTCTCTCCCCAGCATCTGTGATGTATCTTGGTCCCCCTGGGGCACACACACACCGCCTCACAGCATTGCTGTGTCCTAGCCTCCGTTCTTCCTCCACTCCCTGGATACGGACTCTGAGCCCAAGCGTGTCTCATCATCTCTTTAATCCATCTCTCATTCATTCATTCATTCATTCATTCAATAAACATTTACCTGCAGCACAAGAACTTTCCTGTACAACGTGCTGGGGTTGTGACGACAAATCAGAAAGACACGTGTCTATCCTCGTGGACATTCTAGCCGGAGAGAGTTTTAAAAAGAAATACAGAGACAAAACTTCCTAAGAAGTGGGAGAGTCCTTCTTACAAAGTAGAGGATACTGGTCAGGGGCCGTGGAGCTCCCCAGAGGACATGTCACTGCGGCTGAGACAGAGAAGAGGAGTGCGCACGAGCCAGGGGAGGGACGTGGGTTGGGGAGATGGGGAAAGCGTCTGGATCCGCGTGCAGGAGACCTTGAAGTGGGAAGTCCTCTGAAGGCCCCAGGACCTGCAAGGTCAGCGTGGCAGCAACCCAGTGACGGGGGAGGGGAAGGGGAGGCAGGCGGAGGCAGGGCCCCTGGGCTTGTCCTAAAGCATCAGGAAGGCCCCGGGCCTGGCGCACAGTGGGGTTCGTACCTGTTGCCAGGTGACTGAGAGCTAGGGCAGAACCTCGGAGGCTTGGCGTACGACTCCTCAGACTTAGCAGTGGGTAAGTGTGGGCAAATCTTATTGCGAACGGAAGTGCTGTTTGCAGTGACAGTTTAAATGGGAGAAGTAAAAAGGGCACCTGCTATATGTCAGGCCCCATATGCTATACGAGGTCACAGGCATCTTTTACCTGTGGCCGTGATAATTCCCTGTGGCTACCATAACAAACTGCTACAAACTGAGTGGCCCAAAACAACAGACCTTTATTCTCTCCCGGTTCTGGAGGCCAGAAGTACAAAGTCAAGGCCGCAGCAGGGCCAGGCTCCCTCTGGGGCTCTGGGGGAGGAGCCTTCCTGGCCTCTTCCAGCTCGCGGCGTTCCTTGGCTTGTGGCAGAATCACTCCGACCTCACGTGGCCTTCTTCCGTGTCTCTCAACGTCTTCTTTTCTGTCATTGGATTTAGGACAGCCCAATACAGCAGGATCTCACCTCTATCCTTACCTTAAGAATATCTGCAAAGATCCTTATTCCAGATGAGATTTCAAGGTTCTGGTTGGATGTGAATTTGGGTTGGCCGAGGAGAGTGGGCGCTACTCAACCCACTCCAGTGCCCCGCCGAGCATCCTTGTGGGTTGACATGGAAACGGAGGCCCAGAGAGGCCCAGGACTCCCAGCGGAACCGGGCACATCAAGGGCTCCAGCCAAGCCTTTCAACTCCAGCATGGATGCCCTTCCGCTGCGCGCACACAGCCCACCTCCACTAGAAAGCCAGTCTGGCCGCCGTCGCCTTGCCTTCTGCTCTCAGCCTGCTCCTGGGATCAGAATACAAGAGCAAACTGGGCCTCCCAGCCCATCGGTCAGAGGCCAGGCCTGCAGCCATTGAGACGAGGAGTCTCTCTGCTTGGCCTGGGCCCCATCACTGTGGCAACTCAGAGAACCACGCCAAAGACCGATGGCATTAGCTGCTGGCCACCACCCGTGGGCTGAGCACAGAGGCAGATACCCCAGGGAGTCTGGTTTCTGTCCAGTCTCGTTTTCGATGTGTTTATGCTCTTATCTCCCAGATGCTGACAGCACTGCTACTAATGGGTGATTCTGTTTCTCTGTAAAGAAAATGGCGCTCATTTCCCCTGGGTGCCATCCCTCGCGGCTTGTGCCGCCACTTGTCCTGCTTTCAGACGGTGGTGAGCAGAGCTCCCTCCCAACTCCAGCTGGTGCCTGAGTGGCCCCTTCGTCATCTGCTTTCAACTAGTACCTCCTGGATTTCCCCCAACCCGGCGTGCTGGTATCCTTGCGGGGACTTTTCTGTTTCAGAGTTTCACTATATCACAATCTCCTCTTTGTAATACAACGAGGAGAATTGCTGACAATTTTCACAAATTGGGGCTCGGGCAAGAATAATTTGCTCTGAATTATACGTGATTCTCCCTTTTGATGTAGCCCTAACGTTTCATTTGCTTGTGGTGCTGCCTCTAAGCTGTTAAATATTTGACCTCTTCTGCCACTTGGTTCTCAAGCTGTGGGAGTTTAGGCTAAGCCGGAAGTGCAGGACAACTTACCCAAGGCAAATGCCGTCGGCCTTCCTGATCCGCAGCTTCCAGAAGCAGTGGAGGAGGCCCCAGATTAGGAGGTTAATTTAACTCCTCACTTGCTGAGCCTCTACCCTTTCCTTTCTGCCTAAATCTTAGGATGGAGAGGAGCCCGGGGTCCTTGGAGGGTGTGATGGAGGCAAGGGGATTCCCCAGGTGCACCTGCCAGGAGGGCTTGGTCGGCAGGGTATAGAAAGAGAAGGCAGGGAGTTTGAGGTCAACATTTTTCTTTTTTTTTTTTTTCTTGCGATACACGGGCCTCTCACTGTTGTGGCCTCTCCCGTTGCGGAGCACAGGCTCCGGACGCACAGGCTCAGCGGCCATGGCTCACGGGCCCAGCCGCTCCGCGGCATGTGGGATCTTCCCGGACCGGGGCACGAACCCGCGTCCCCTGCATCGGCAGGCAGACTCTGAACCACTGCGCCACCAGGGAAGCCCGAGGTCAACATTTTTCAACTTTACTGACCGACTTTGGGTTTAGACATAGGATTGTCTGTGTCTCTAAGAATGAAGCCATGGTTTCCAGGAATGTGGGAACCTGGGACTGTGGCCACAGTCTACACAATCGTCATGTGACTAAATCATGCTCAACTTTGCACAAGTGCTATTACGTCTGTCTGCTTGTTGGTCTCGGGGTTTTATGTCCAGCATAAAACATAGTAGGTGATGAAGAAATATTGGTTGAATTAATGAAATAATTCCTATTATTATGAATTTGTAGCTCCATTGCCTTAGTCAACAAATATATGTGGAGTGCATGCTATGGGCCAGGCCCCTGTGCTGGATGCTGGGGACACAGGGCAGAACACAGCAGACAAATCCCCTGCCCTCATGGAGCTGAGATTCTGGAGGGAGAATTCATGCAATAAAATAAATAAGTACATGGTCTTCAGTGGTCTGTTAGAAAGTGATAAGCAGTTCTATTTTTAGTTTTTTAAGGAACCTCCATACTGTTCTCCATAGTGCCTGTATCAATTTACATTCCCACCAACAGTGCAGGAGGGTTCCCTTTTCCCCACACCCTCTCCAGCATTTATTGTTTGTAGATTTTTTGATGATGGCCATTCTGACTGGTGTGAGGTGATACCTCACTAGGGTTCTGATTTGCATTTCTCTAACGATTTGTGATGTTGAGCATCTTTTCATGTATTGTCCATCTGTATGTCTTCTTTGGAGAAATGTCTATTTAGGTCTTTTGCCCATTTTTGGATTAAGTTGTTTGTTTTTGTGATATTGAGCTGCATGAGCTGCAAGGAGATCAACTCGATGCTTTCTGACGACCTAGAGGGGTGGGATAGGGAGGGTGGGAGTGAGGGAGGGGATATGGGGATATACGTATATACATAGCTGATTCACTTTGTTGTACAGCAGAAACTAACAGAACATTGTAAAGCATTTCTACTCCAATAAAGATGTGAGAAGAAAAAGAGAAAGTGATAAGCACTATGGAGAAAAAACATGAAAGGAAGGAGGGGGGTGCAGTTTTAAGGGGAGTGGGTGTTCAGGGAAGGCCTCTCTGAGATGGTGATATATAAGGAAAGATGAGAAGGAGGAGAGAGAGCCCGGCCGGTGCAAAGGTCCTGTGGTGTGTTTGAAAAGCAACAAGGAAGTCAGAGGCCCTGGAGCGATCAGGAGGGAGAGCAGGGGAGAAGAGTTCGGTGAGTTAAAGGGCCACCCTCCCCGCCATGGTCGATGAGGCAGCGAAAACTCAGGGAACTTAAGGTACGTGCCTTGAGCCACCAGCTAGTGGCAGGCTGGAACCCAGGGTTGGATTCTGGGTGGGATCCTGTGCCACATCTCAACATGACTAGAGGGTGCCCCAGAAGATGGCCCTTTTGTGACTTGGGACCCTCCGTGCCGGCCTGCTGCAGCTGCAACTTGGAGAGAAGAATGATTGAATTTCCCTTCCTGGCTCCTGGGAGCCTCTTTGGCTGTGGAACAAGTCTTGGTGGCCCCCTTGGTTCAGCCTGAGCTGTCCTCCGAGCTCCCAGCTAGATCCCCAAGGCCTCCAGCTTCCCTAACGTATCTTTCGCAGTTGTCCAATGCCACAGTGACTCTGATTCCTCCCCACGTTTTTCTTTCTTGCCCCCAAGTGCTCTCGTCTCCTTCTGGAACCAGCCTCATCATCACGGAAGCCAGGAATACATTTAATTTAGGTCACCTACGTGCACAGTCAGGAAATTACTTCTGCTTATTTGCTCTAACATTACCATCTTCCTTCGCCGACCTTTCCTACCTCCCATTCCAGAAACATTTCCCTCTGCAATCTCCTTTTCCATTTCCTGGTTTTGCTTTTCTTATCCCTTTTATGGACTGCCCTTCACTCCCTTTGGGAATCTTTCCTGTTTTCTCTCGTTGCTTCATCTTCACTTTTGAAGGTGTTTTTCCGCTGCCTTCTTGGTGGATGACCTTGGAGACCCCCGACCTGTTTACCGTCGGGTGACCTTCACAGTGCTGGGCCAGCCTCTGCCTTTATTTTCATTATCTACGCAGAGGCAGGCACGTCTTATTGCACAGAGCACTGTTTAGCTTTCCTAGGAAACCAGGACTGGGAGGTAGTTTTGATGGTACCTCTAATGGAGATGCACAAAACTCGGTGCTGCTGCGAATTGGCCAGACAAGAATGCTGAATGCAGCCTCGCCCATCTCTGAGACCTGGTTGTGGTTGGATATTTACCTCAAAGATGACATTACTAGTCTGACAGCAGGAGTACACACCAGTATGGTGTTTTTTGAAAGGCATCTTGGGGATGTCTCTTCAGATTTTCAACACGTTTCTAGGATTTCAAAAATGCTAAGCAGGTTTTGCAGAGATTTGGGTACCAGACTGCCTACGGCAGCAGTGTTTATTGTAAGAGTAAACTGAAATCCTAATTGTCTATCAATCCATCAGCAGGTTTTGCAACGGTTAAATATAGTATAGTACATATACTAGGGAGTAGTGTGTGGTCGTTGATCCATTTTTGTGAAATAAAATCACATAGCCACTTCAGAGCAAGTGGGATGTTGTTTTTAAAAATTAGGTACGAAAAAAAAGAAAAGAAATTAGGTGCTTCGCAAATCTTAAACATTGTAGCATTCTCAGGGCATTACGTGGTTATGATATTCTATCTAATTAACATAAAGGCAAGTTTAAAACTCAGAAGAACATCATTCATGGCCCAGGTTTGGTTGGATGAGAAGACATACTCATTCATCTCAACTTTGTTTCGTTTCGTTTGCAATAAACATGTTACCTTCAAAAAATTATACATCCAGATATTTGTACATTGTAACTGATACTTTTTACAACCTGCAAGTGTAGGTTGCTGGAGCTCTTTTCCCAATAAGCATATCTTTTTTCTATAATAAAAAATATATACGGGGAAAACGATTTTACTCTATCTTTCACTTTGTGTCTCTCTGCCTCTTTAACTTTTGATTGAAAAGAATTTTTTTTTTTTTTTGCGGTACGTGGGCCTCTCACTGTTATGGCCTCTCCTGTTGCGGAGCACAGGCTCCGGATGTGCAGGCTCAGCGGCCATGGCTCACGGGCCCAGCCGCTCCGCAGCATGTGGGATCTTCCCGGACCGGGGCACGAACCCGTGTCCCCTGCATCGGCAGGCGGACTCTCAACCACTGCGCCTCCAGGGAAGCCCTGAAGAGAATTTTGAACATGCAGAGAAGTACACAACCTAGTGGAACATTCACGTGCCCATCACCCAACCGTTAACCCGTGGCCAGGCCTGCTCCACCCAAACCTGGTTCCCCTTCCCCAGCTCCCAGCCCTGTGTGAGGCAGAAGCAAATCCCAGGCATCATTCAGACATCTTGATTTCCTCCTGCCGACCTTGCTGCCCTGCCCTCGATGAGGGTTGCCTCCTCTGATGCTGAGCTATTGCAACGAGACCCTAATCCGGACCTGAAGCCCCCCTCCCTGCTGTTTGCCTCCACACTGTCCCCGGAGTGACCTTCTTACACCGTAATCTGAGCCCTGCCTTAAAATGCATCCATCAGAGCTGCCCGGCTATGACAGAGGACCGTGAAGGGGTTGCAGGTACACCAAGCTCTCATTGGCCTCAGTGGGCAGCAGGCAGAGGGGGCCCGAGCTGCCTGACATGGCCTGTGGCCTCGTAGAGCCTCATCAGTTTGATGCCAGTGAGCTGTACAAATATTACCATGTCTATACACCATGTCGGGGAAAGATGGAACATTCAGACTCTACTGCCTGCTACCAAAAGGCCTCATAAACAGCCCCCAGCCTGTCTTTGTCAATCTCACCCTCCCTCCTCTGCACCCATTCCTGCTTTCCCACTGAGACCCATGTGCCCCCAGGGGTGAACATCAGCAGGGTGGGGCTGGGGAGGTAGATGGTGAATCTGAACCGCAGGCCGAGCGTGGTGCATATTCCTGAATGGAGGTTTTCCTGTACTATTGCCATGACTGATCCGACAGTGTGTTCACTCAGCCAGTCTTTCAACATATACCTTATTGGGGACCTCCTATTTGCCAGACACTGTTCTAGGCACTGGGAAGCCAGAAGTGATGGAAACAGACCAAACCCCTGCTCTCGGGAGGTTTCTACACACATGTGAGCGTAGAAAGATGTTTGCAATGACGTCCACCGAATATGGTAGAATGGGGCGTAATCTTTGCACTTCCGTGTCTGCAATTTTCTGCACTTGTTGATTTCTTTAAAAGGAGCGTGTTTCATGTTTACCAAAGAAAAATGTAATTTTTCTTAAAAACCGCAAACAAAGAAAGCACACAGGGCAAGAAATGAACAGATTCATTCTGGATGGTGAGAAGATGCACTATTCGTTTCTTGTTAGTTTTCATACTTTCAAAATCTCCCAACCAATTTTTGAATTTTAATAAAATGAGATAGGAGAAAAGGTGAATTCTTGGGAATTGGCAGTGAATCAACCACAAAGCAAGAGACGAAAGAAAGATTTTTTTTCTCCTCGTAGCTGCACAGTAACCACAATATCGATGCCTCACTCCAGGGCGCAGATGTACTGTGGGAAGCTGAGATTACGGTCCCCCAACTCCATGGGGCTTTCTCCAAACCACCGTTTTGTGGACTTAATTCCATGAATGTAAACAATAATTACCTACCTAAGTAGATTACTCAGCATAGGTTAGACGCCTCCGGGTCCCCAGATGAGTCGCATTATTGACTGCTCACAATTAATCTAAAAAATTAAACCAATTGCTTTTCTGGTTCCTTCTGCCCCGGTTTGTGATGATACTTCCACATATTTATCACCTGAGCTGTTATTTCTACTTGCTCTTCCTATTTTTCCCCAGAACTGAAATGTCCCGTTAACACTAATTTGTTTCCAACCCAGGTCTTTTGGGTTTCTCTTGTCATTCCTCCCATGTGCTGGCCTTTTAACGTTGACTGGGCTTTCTGCTTATAATTCTTCCATGGTCTGTCTGGTTTTCCCAATTACTTTGAAAACTCCCTCTGTCCTTCCTCATTTTGCTTCATCAATTTTCACCTCCCCTGTCAAGTTGGGAAGAAGCCAGTGCTATTGCCCCAGCTCTCCAGCATCCTAGGTCTTCATTAGGAATGAGAAACCTGGGGACACCAAAAAAAAAAAAAAAAAAGAAACTAATTCAAAAGTACTTATTGAGTCCCTATTAGTACAAGGTACATAGGAGATGGTTGCAAAAAATAAGTCCAAACAAGGCTTCTTCCTTCACTGAGCTTATAATTTACCAAAGGATAGAAGATAACGGCGCACCCATTTTTAACTCTACATACAGAGCAGATGGCAGCGGGTGGGATTTCTTACAGAGCTATAGATACTGATACACACGTTCTCCCGTCCTTGCTGGGTACTTACTATTGCCAGGTGCTTTTCTTTTTGTTTTAAACATCTTTATTGGAGTATAATTGCTTTACATTGCTGCGTTAGTTTCTGCTGTATAACAAAGTGAATCAGCTATACGTATACATATATCCCCTCCCTTTTGGCCTCCCTCCCACCCTTCCTATCGCACCCCTCTAGGTGGTCACAAATCACCCAGCTGATCTCCGTGTGCTATGCGGCTGCTTCCCACTAGCTATCTGTTTTACATTCGGTAGTGTATATATGTCCATGCCACTCTCTCACTTTGTCACAGCTTACACTTTCCCCTCCCCGTGTCCTCAAGTCCATCCTCTACGTCTGCGTCTTTATTCCTGTCCTGCCCCTAGGTTCTTCAGAACCTTTTTTTTTTTTCAGATTCCATGTATATGTGTTAGCATATGATATTTGTTTTTTCTTTCTGACTTACTTCACTCTGTATGACAGACTCTAGGTCCATCCACCTCACTATAAATAACTCAATTTTGTTTCTTTTTATGGCTGAGTAATATTCCATTGTATATATGTGCCACATCTTCTTTACCTATTCATCTGTCAGTGGACGCTTAGGTTGCTTCCATGACCTTGCTATTTTAAATAATGCTGCAGTGAACATTGTGGTACATGACTCATTTTGAATTATGGTTTTCTCAGGGTATATGCCCAGTAGTGGGATTGCTGGGTCATATGGTAGTTCTATTTTTAGTTTTTTCAAAAACCTCCGTACTGTTCTCCGTAATGGCTGTATTAATTTACATTCCCACCAACGGTGCAAGAGGGTTCCCTTTTCTCCACACCCTCTCCAGCATTTATTGTTTGTAGACTTTTTGATGATGGCCATTCTGACCGGTGTGAGATGATACCTCATTGTAGTTTTGATTTGTATTTCTCTAATGATTAATGATGTTGAGCATTCTTTCATGTGTTTATTGGCAATCTGTATGTCTTCTTTGGAGAAATGTCTATTTAGGTCTTCTGCCCATTTCTGGATTGGGTTGTTTGCTTTCTTGATATTGAGCTGCATGAGCTGCTTGTATATTTTGGAGATTAATCCTTCATCAGTTGCTTCCTTTGCAAATATTTTCTCCCATTCTGAGGGTTGTCTTTTTGTCTTGTTTATGGCTTCCTTTGCTATGCAAAAGCTTTTAAGTTTCATTAGGTCCCATTTGTTTATTTTTGGGTTTATTTCCATTTCTTTAGGAAGTGGATCAAAAAGGATCCTGCTGTGATTTATGTCATAGAGTGTTCTGCCTATGTTTTCCTCTGAGAGTTTTATAGTGTCTGGCCTTACATTTAGGTCTTTAGTCCATTTTGAGTTTATTTTTGTGTATGGTGCTAGGGAGTGTTCTAATTTCATTCTTTAACATGTAGCTGTCCAGTTCTCCCAGCGCCACTTATTGAAGAGACTGTCTTTTCTCCATGGTATATCCTTGCTTCCTTTGTCATAGATTAGTTGACCATAGGTGCGTGGGTTTATCTCTGGGCTTTCTATCCTGTTCCATTGATCTATATTTCTGTTTTTCTGCCAGTACCATATTGTCTTGATTACTGTAGCTTTGTAGTATAGTCTGAACTCAGGGAGCCTGACTCTTCCTTCTCTGTTTTTTTCCCTCAAGATTGCTTTGGCTATTCGGGGTCTTTTGTGTCTCCATACAAATTTTAAGATTTTTTGATCTAGTTCTGTGAAAAATGCCATTGATAATTTGATAGGAATTGCATTGAATCTGTAGATTGCTTTGGGTAGTATAGTCATTTTCACAATATTGATTCTTCCAATCCAAGAACATGATATATCTCTCCGTATGTTTGTATCATCTTTAATTTCTTTCATCCCTGTCTTATAGTTTTCTGCATACAGGTCTTTTGTCTCCTTATGTAGGTTTATTCCTAGGCATTTTATTCTTTTTGTTGCAATGGTAAATGGGAGTGTTTCCTTAATTTCTCTTTCAGATTTTTCATCATTAGTGTATAAGAATGCAAGAGATCTGAGCATTAATTTTGTATCCTGCTACTTTACCAAATTCATTGATTAGCTCTAGTAGTTTTCTGGTGGCATCTTTAGGATTCTCTATGTATAGTACCATGTCATCTGCAAACAGTGACAGTTTTACTTCTTCTTTTCCAATTTGTATTTCTTTTATTTCTTTTTCTTCTCTGATTGCCGTGGCTAGGACTTCCAAAACTATGTTGCATAATAGTGGTGAGAGTGGGCAACCTTGTCTTGTTCCTGATCTTAGTGGAAATGGTTTCAGTTTTTCACCATTGAGAATGATGTTGTGCCAGGTGCTTTGATTTACCAGTCTGGAACATTCTTCTGCCTCCTCACCTTCACCTACTCATCATTATGTGTCAGTGCAGACATCAGTCCATCAGGACTCCCTTCCCCAGGCTCTCCATGGCACTCTGTACCTCTCCTGTGTGACAGTTGCCGAAAATGTAAGTTGTCATTTGCTTGTGTAATGCTTCAGTGTTTCGCCTAATTAACCTTAAGTTCCATGAGGGAGGAGGCTGTCTTTTTTTCCTTCCTGTTATATCTCCAGTACCTCTCATAGTTCCTGGCACATAGTGGGCAAGCAAATATTTGGTACAGGAATGAATTAAGCATCAGAAGAGCTGTGTCATTATTGTTCCCATTTTACAGATGAGGAGACTGAGGCTCAGAGAACTAAGGTGATTACTCACATTAATTACCCAGTTGCCAAGTGGGGGAGCCAAGATTCAAGTCCCAGTTTTTCATGGCTGCCTTCCCCAATGTATGGCTTAGCTCAGCACTTCTCAGACTGGAATGGCCATGCACACCACCTGGGGATCTTGATAAAATGCAGATTCTGATTCAGCAGGTCTGGGGTGGCCGAGGATCTGCGTTTCTAACTCACGCCTCGTGGTGCTAATGCTGCTGGTCCCTGGACCACTCTGAGTATTGAGGCCCTAGGTATTATCTGCTCATTAAGGGAGGGAATTGGACAGATTCAAAGCCGACGAACAGATTCATAGGAGCATTCAGGCTGCACCAAGCACTGTGAGCATCCTCGTGTGGTGACCGTCTAAACATCAAACAGGTGGGGGCTGGGCAGGGGGAGGTTCTGAAGGCCGGCGTATTCACTTCACCCGCCACCGGCTTGGTGAATGAGGCTTCCGATGGTTTGGTTTCCTGCGTGAGGCCACCCACGGGGACCAGAAAGTCCTGTGACAAGCCCTTGCTGTGGAGGTACCTGAGCTCTTGCTGAGGAGGCAGCTTCCAGCGGAGCACAGACAGCGGGTGCTTGGTAGTAGCAGATGGGCTGCCACCCTGCAAAACGACCAGGAGAGCCAGAGCACATGTGGGGTCCAAGCAGGCTGGTGGAGATTCCCATCACCAGGGGTCCCCTCTTCCTGCCAGGAGGAGGTGTCCCCTGGGAGTTGTGTCCCCGGGAGATGCGTTCCCAGCATCTCAGCGGATGTGTGCGCTGCCCCTGGGATCCTCCGGCACCTTCCTCAGTCTTGATCTCTCTTCCTGAGCTGTCAGAGGAAGAGTGCTGTCCACAGTCGCCTTTGCATGAGTGTCTGTCTGGTGGACAGAGCCTGGGCCGGGCCGGGCCGGGCTGCACAAGGACCTTGAGAAGCTGTGAGCCCCACGACGTTGGGCTGGATCTACTTCAGGGGCATCTAGAGGAGTCAGCACCGTGGATGAAGACATCAAGACCTACCGGATTTTCACCTTGGCAGCTACGTACACATCCAGAATGAAGCCCAGAACTGCTGGCGGAACTACCTGGGTGTCAGCCTGGACCACCGCCAGACAGAAGACACGTTTCTGGGAAGATCTGAGCTAGCCTCGCCCCACGTCTCCTGTCCCCCGTCCTTCTCCCAGGGTGCTGACCTGGGCACACGGTGATCCCTGCCCTGGGATCCTGAATCATGACTTAACTAATAATAAATACTCCTGGGAAAAGTATGAAACAAAGAAAAAAGAAAAGAAAAGCATCTGTGAGCCCTGCAAAGTTATGGTACACCCCTACCTAGAACACAGCAAAAACAATAAACGCTTGTGAAACGATTACTGTGGTGCCTGTGGATCAGACAGCACTTTAACTATTTACCTCTGTCTGTAGTTCTCAAAATTTGGTCCCCAGATCAGCAGCAGCAGCATCACCAGGGAACTCTGGGAAATGCAGATGTTCAGGCCCTGTCCCAGACCTGGCACATCGGCCCTCCAGGTGATTTTGATGCACACTCAGGTTGGAGAACCTCAGACCTAGTTTAACTCCTTCAACCCTGAAAGCAACCCTGTTAAGTACAAACAGCCGGAGGTACCTGTCCAAGGTCACCCCACTGGTAAGCGGTGGTACCAGTATTCACACTTGGGCCCCTGCCTCCAGAGGCTGTGCTCTGAGCCACGGTTTGCACATCGACAAGTGTTATTCCCACAAAACCGGCGTTGGGTGTAAACCATAAAACGTGTGAGGACATCAAACAAAATGATGTGGGGTTTTTTTTCCTGCGATGTCTTTTAAAATTTAAGATATTTAAAAATATATATATATAACATGGCAACAAGTGTTTGAGACTCTTAAGAACTGAGACAAGGGATCAACTAAATAAACTAAGATGGTCTTCAGAAAAAAGAAAAAACAGGGCTTCCCTGGTGGTGCAGTGGTTGAGATTCCGCCTGCCGATGCAGGGGACACGGGTTCGTGCCCCGGTCCGGGAAGATCCCACATGCCGCGGAGCGGCTGGGCCCGTGAGCCATGGCGTCCGGAGCCTGTGCTCCGCAACGGGAGAGGCCACAACAGTGAGAGGCCCGCGTACCACAAAAAAAAAGAAAAAACACTTGTTGCCGTTGTGTTTTCCCCAAAATGTTCTTTTCTCTTTTTCACGCTCAACCTGCCAGTGGGATAATCCAGCACTGGGCAGAGGGATGCAAATGTAGAGGAGAACAAAATATAAGCCTTAGACATGAACCCAGGGCTTCCGGAGTCAGTGTGCTCTCCAGTGCTCCAGGACCCTCTTGATGAATTATTTGGACAAATACTTAGGAACTAAGTTGGTAAAAACTGACTGGCTTAGCTCAGCGATTCTCAGAATCATCCGGTTGGTTGCTAAAATTCAGATTCCGGAGATGCTGACTCAGTGCATCAAGGATGGGGCCCAGGAAACTGCATTTTAGCAAATGGTTCCCCAGATGATTCTAATGCACCCAGTTCGTGTACCTACCAGATTTCAAGATGCTTAGCTTTTGCGTTCAAAGCCTTTTTCCTTGCAGTAGCATTGCATTTGCAGAGGTCTTGAACCCACACGTGAGTGTGGCAAACCTAGCCTGATGCTTTAGGACACAGCGTTGGGGCTCAGAGACTCACAGGTTCAAATCCTGCTTCTGGGACTTACAAATTTTATGACCCTGAACAAATTCCTTAACCTCTCTAAACCTCAGTGTCCTCATCTGTAAAATGGGCATGGTGATAGTCCTTGTGTTGTAAGGCCCTTAGTGACAATTAAATGAACAAACATGTGCATTTGGCCCACATTTAAGCACTCAGTAAAATCTTCTTTTGGATTACCAATAGGCAATTTTAGAAACTTCCAAAGGTCACTTATTCAGATATCCTTAGACAATGACTGGGAAGACCGTTTCTGATGTTCCTTCTACGTGACAGATGAAGAGTGGCTCCCCACATGAACCCCAACACTGTCCACAAGTTTTCCTGCCCATCCTCTGCCCTATGTACAGGGTCAGGGTCGGGGAATGACACTATCACTGCAGGTTCTGGGGCCTGTGGACATGTCTAGGGCCTTTGAAGGCCACACAGGGCAGCAAGGAGATGGGGGAGAGACCAGGCTTTCTTCGTCCCCACAGTGACCCAGGGAGACTTAGTGGCTCCCTCTATATGGCCACATTTCTTCCAATACAACTGACCAACTGAGTGTCCATAAGGAAATTGGGGATGTAACCAAGACCCTACACCTCGGAGCAAACAGCCCTGCAAAGCCCCTGGCTGTTCCCGGACCCAGCACAGCAAGCTGCCTTTTTCTCTCCCACGCTAATTGGTTGCACTAAATGCTTTTATCGGAGATCCTAGTGGGTTTTGTGAGATGTTGTATTAAGCATGTGGCCTATAGAATAACCCTCTCCAACACTATCAAGAGCTTTGGAGGAAGAACCGGGAATTCCAGAATTGGAAGATGCGTGAATTCAGACCTTTATGTTGGCTCGGGACCTGAACTCTGTTGAAGATCTCACCCTTAGAATCAGGGCCTGCTCCATTTATGTCCCCAAATATTTTCCTTTGCACGTGTCACTGTCTCTAAGTGAAGAACAAGAGAAAAAGGAACTTGTTTCAGACAAGAGATTTAACTGACTGCAAGTAAATAATATTAAGATCCTAAAGCAAGGTTGGGAAACTACCTGCTGCCTGTTTTTTGGATGGGCTGTGAGCCACGAATGGTGGTTACATTTTGAAGTGGTTGAGAAAAACCAAAAGAAGAACATTTGAATATTTCATGACACGTGAAAATCAAACTTCAGTGTCCATAAGTAAAGCAGCACTGGAACGCAGTCGCCCTCGTTTGTTTCTGTACAGCACTTGTGACAGAGACTGTGTGTGGCTGCAAAGCCCAAAATATTTACCCTCTGGTTTATAGAAAAAGTTTGCTGACCCCTCTTATACATTATCATTTTTATCATGATAGCTTGCATTTATTCACTGACGTATCGGGTTCTGACTACATATTTTTCCCCATGTTTTAATTCGTTTAATCCTTATAACAACCCTGGGACAGGTACTTATTTTTTTAACTAATTTTTATTGAAGTAGAGTTGATTTATGATGTTGTGTTAGTTTCAGCTGTATAGTAAAGTGAATCAGTTATACGTATACATATACCTACTCTTTTTTAGATTCTAGTCCCATATAGGTCATTACAGAGTATTAAGTAGAGTTCCGGACATGTGCTCTCATAAAACCCATTTTCCCAGTGGGGAAACAGAGGCAGAGAGAGTTTCCTGTGATCTGCCTTAGATTACTGGCTAGAAAAGGGCAGAACGAGGACCCAAACCCGGGCAGTCGGAAGCAAAGTACACGCTCTTGACTGCTACATCACACTACCTCTCGTGACCAGCTCCTGCAAAATTTTATCCTCATAGAAGAAAGCATCCAGGAGGTGAGGTCCTTAGATGTTCCCATGCAATTGCCCACAGCTCTTCCTGAGAATTAGGGCCCAGAGGGACTGATGCTTTCTCAGACCTGGGGGAGAACGTTCCCTCCTGATTTGATAATAAGGGGCAGAGCTGGGCCTGGGACTCGGGTGTCTCCGATTTCATCTTCATTCCCTCCAAGATGGCGGCCTCTTCCACACGTGCGTGGGCGCTCTGATGCCAGTGTGGGCACAGCAGGGAACCCGTATGCTCAGGCCTAGCGGATCTGAAGACCCCAGCAAGTGACATCCCATTAGCTGGGGAGAAGGCCCTGGCTGTTGTTCTGTTCGCTTTCCTTTGTGATGTATCGTTGCACAGGAAATGCATTTCTAAACAACCTCACTTACAGCCCTGTTGGCAAAATGGGGTTCCGGAGGGCTGCGTCATTAGCACTGATAAACACTTTACAACGTCCAGAGCAAATGGAAATGCCTGATGGAAAGAAAAGAAGCTGCCTGGTAGTTAAATAGGCCCGTGGGGTTTTATGATTATTTTTGAGCAATTATGACTAAAAGTCCCAATCAAGCAGCACTCATTTTCCTATCCATTTTCAACTCGATTATTTAAAAAAACACATCATTCCTTGGCATTGTCAGCTGCAGGCCGATGGTCAGGGTGCCCAAGGCAGCTTGGCTAAGCAACAGGCTGAAGGTGCCCAGTCCCGAGTCATGTGACTTCTTCATGGGCCCGAAAGTCTTGCCCCAGAGTCAGCCCTTGACAGGTCTTTCCTCTCCCCTCCTCTCTCTTCTTCTCCTCCTTTCCCTTTCTCTTCCTAGGAGGTTGTGCTTCTGGGTTAGTGCTGGGCTTTCTCCATATATCCTTTATCCCCTGTCATAAAGACCATCCATTTGCAAAATAGCTGCCTGAGATGTACAAACAGCAGTTATGGACCCAAAGACCAGAGAGGTTGAGAAACTTGCAAAGAGACACACAGCTGGTGAATAGCAGAGCCTGGACTTGAAGCCACATCCTTGGGCTGGGCTGGGGGTGGGGCTCTGGCTCCTCTTGGGCCTGAAGGTGAGTCCCAGCTCTGCCTGGTGATCTTGGGCAAGTGCTTTAATCTTGCTGAATATCCGTTTCCTCATCTGTAAAAGGGGATGGCAATAGTACTTACCTCATGGGTGATTATGAGCATTCAATGAAATTGTCTATACAAAACACGTGGTAAGTACTTAATAAGCGGCAGACTTTGGCAGGTCATGGTTCCCAAACAGTGCACCGAGGCAACCTGGGGGTGCCAAAGTGAAGTCTCTGAGGTGCTGTGAGATATTTCCAATTTTCAAAGAAAACGTAGCGACATCTGTCGGACACTGAGTGAGCTGCTAGCTCAAGGTAGTCACTGTTGACAGATTCTGCTACGTTCCTTTGATGACATCATCTCTTAGTGAAGCAGGGGTTTGGGCAGTTACTTTGATCAAAAGCAAATACCAACAAAATCAGTGTGGAACGGGAACTGACTGGTGGAGTCCAGTCTTGAGTTCAAGGTTGGAGGAGTTGTGCACTGCCCAACAGGCACACATGTTCCATCAGTGAGTACCTGTGATTATTTAAAAACAATATAAAACTATTGTTTTTGTCTTCAAGGTATATGTATTATTTTTTTCATCTGACCATTAAGTCGTTAGAACTTCATAAATACTAAGTTTCTGGTTCTAACTACCAAATAAACAAATCTTTTAGGGATCTCTTTTGGCCTACGGGTGCCATGAAAACATTACCAAGACTCTAAGAGTGGCAGGAACAGAAAATTCGGCAACTCTGCCCTAAGGCACATCCAGGGGCTTCCCAGTGTCCTTTGCAAATTAATTTTCTCGGTAAATATTTTCTGAATGAGCAGAGAAATGGAAGCATACCTTCTTTCCTTACCCCATGTTCAGTGAGTGCGTGGAAGAGTGCACGAGATTTGGGGAAAGAGCTGCAGCCCTCTCTTCCAACATGTGACTCCAAACACCCCTACAGGGGGTTCAGACTTGAAAAACCACTTTCTCACACAATCGAGTGAGCGGCTGAGTGTTTAACACTTGCCCTTAAGCATGTTTCTCGAGATCCGAGATCCGTTGCCACAAAGCCATTAGCTCTGATTTCAGCCCCAGACTTTCCGTCCAAGGGACTTTCCACCCCGCTGCACTGGGTGTGGGTAACTAAGCAGTTGGAGTGACTGCGGAATGGCTGATGCATGTTCCTGGCAGCCCGGCTTCGGAGTTAAGATGAAAGCAAGACAAGACATGTCCCAGAGAAACTTAGCTGATGCAGAGAAGATGGTGTTTGTTTCAAATACACAGCCCTGAGTTTGAACTCGGTGAAATGGAGACAGAGGTCTTTCCCACTCTACCCCTATGCCAGGTTGATTTGCAAATATTCCAGCCGCCTCTGCAGCACCCTATCCACCGTCGCTTTAACGACCACAGAAAAGCAGCCACATGCCAGAGGGTGGAACCTAGCAGCCTTCCAAGTCAGCTAGGTATTCCTTGTGAGATGTCCAAATGGCCCTTTCTGCAGGAGTGCACAGGCATTCTGGAAGGTTCAGCACAAGCAATACTTCTCCAGGGGTTGGGGAGGGGGTCCCATGTTCTCCCAGGGCCTATTTGATGTTCAAGGCGGGGTGGGGGTGGGGGTCTCAGGGGAAATAGTAGCCTGAGACATCGGAGCTGGGTTCAACGACCTTTCTGGGGGTCTGGCCCCTGCAGGCCTCTCCAGATGGAACCTTGTCCTTGCTCACTTTGCAGCCCAAGCCCTGCTGGTCCAGAATGCTTTCTGTCCCCTGCACGTGGAGGGTCGCCTGCAGCTCCTGCTTTGGCTCAGCCATTCCCCCTGCCCAGAATGCACTTCCTCTGAACGCCTGCCCTTTGGAGCCTCCATCAAGCATTCCCTCCTCTAGGGGGAGCACTTTAGAATCATGGTCAGAATATGTGAGCTCAAGTCAAAACCTCACCCCTGACTAATCCCTTGCGCCTCCCTCAGCGTCCTCGCCTCTAGAATGAGGATAAAATAGCAGCTAACTCAGTGCTTCTGTTAGGTGCACCAGAGCCACCCAGGGATCTCGTTAAGCCGCAGATTAGGGCTCAGCCGGTCTGGGGAGGAGCCTGAGATGCTGCATTTCTAATGGACTCCCAGGTGATGCTGAGACGGCTGGTCCAGGGACCACACTTTGAATAGCAAAGGCTTACCTCATTGCAGTACCTGCGATGGGGCATGGCAGGTGCTGAGGACAGGCCTGATGCATACCCGCCAGTGGTAGCTCTTGTTGTGTGTGATATGAGGCTTCTAGGGCACACCTGCCCTCCTTCTGGGCACCTTGACCTGGCTGTGTGTCCAGAGCATCTCTCTGTCTGAGGTTAGATGCACCACTACCTCCTTCTCCCTTTTCTAGCCATGATTCCCTGCAGTTCGGTTGTGCTCCCCGATCTCCACGTAGGTCATAAAGTTCCTGATGCCTGAAACATCAAAGAAGTCGTAGGTGTGAAGACGCACATCTCAGCCTTTACGATGCGGCACAGGTCATGCTGTTGTTTGCAGAGAGGCACTTATTGTTGAAGGGACCACAGGAGAGGAGTAGGATTTCCTTCTTCCACTCAGCCTCACCCTGCTTTTCACCCACCTTGGGTGTTTGGGCTGAACCCCAAGACCACCCACTGTCCACAAGGCCCAGGTATTACAGCTTTCCAAACAGTCAGGCTCCGAGATAACACGCCAAACCGCAGCACACCTCATGACCCATTTTCGCATGGCTGTCCCCCCAGACTGAGATCCAAATACCCACACATCAGCCCGCGGCTGGAGGGAGAAGCAGCGGGAGACGCGCAAGCTACTTATCAGACGTTTTCCATTATCCCCACCACCTGTTCCGGATTTCCAAAGCAACACACGGGGTAATAGCCACTCCTGCACCAAAAAGGAGAAACACCAACGATTTTAAGGGCAAGCTTCTTCTCTCGCTTCTGGTTTTATACGTTGTAAAAGGGGCTCGCTGTGAAATAACCACTTACTGTCCCAAGCACTTTGTGATTTGTAAGCCTTGAACTTGAGCCTGAGGTTGGCGACAATCACCTGCGAAGTTAGAAGAAGAAAAGCCCTGGGGGGTGGGGGGAATGTGGAGCCACTGCAGGTAACTGAGTCTCTTCCAGAGAATAAAAGCTGTGGACTATCAGGCGGGAATGCCATCTGGAGATGGGATGGGCCAGCTGAAATCCCATGCCCACCTGCTCACTTACAAGCAGCCGTTGTTGGCTGCCTTACTTCCGAAAGATAGATGAGGCCAGGCTACACTGGGAGCTTGTCCACAGGCTCAGGAGAGAAGGAATAGGGTGGAGGGTATGTGCTTCCTGTTAAGTCAGTATTCTCAAACGTCCATGTGCCTAAATCTGGGACAGGGGAGGTACTTGTTAAAAATTAAAGATATAGATTCCTTGGGACTTCCCTGGTGGTCCAGTGGTTAAGACTCTGTGTTTCCAGTGCAGGGGGGCATGGATTTGATCCCTGGTCAGGGAACTAAGATCCTGTAAGCCATGCGGCACAGCCAAAGAAGAAATGTGTGTGTGTGTGTGTGTGTGTGTGTGTGTGTGTGTGTGTGTGTTCCCGGGCCCCGCTGGAGTGGGGCTCAGGGGCGTGTATTTTTAACAAGCTCCGCACGTGGTTTTGGTGCTGACTCTGGTGATCAGCTCAGGATGGTCAAGGAAGAGGAGTGATCTAGTCACTCCCTTGGTCTGAAATACATTTTCCAGAACAGATTTAGGCTGCAGAATTGGAGGAGACATGACTGTAGCTCCATGTCATTCATTCATTCACTCCACAAATATCTCTCCAGCACCAACTGTGTGCCAGCAGCTGTTCTAAGTGCTGAGGATGTAGTGAACAAGGCAGAACAAAACCTTTGACTTCCAATTGCCGATGTTCCTACGGAAGAGCTCAAAAACCCAGAAGATAAGTAAGGACATGAGCGTATTGAGCACATCTGACAGTAGGCGAGAAGGTGGCAAGCGCTATGGAGAGGGAAACTTGCAGGCAGGGAGGGTGATGGGAGCAAACGTTGCAACTTTAAATTGGGAGGTTCTGGGACAGCCTCATAGTGGAGGTTACATTTAAGCAGAGACTTGAAGGAGGTGGAGGGCGGCTGTGCGGATGTCTGGGGTAAAGCACGGAGACCTGAGGGCACCTCAAGATGGAAGGAGGTGAGTGGCGGAGGAGTGAGGGGCGAACATGGTAGGGCATGTGGTCATGGAAAGAGTGGGGAGCACGGCAGGGTGATGGCACGTCCAGTTTGCCCAAGACAGTCCCAGCTTAAGCTCAAAATACCAGATTAATGGGTCCCCACTTTACTCTCAAAAGTTCCCAGTCTGAACAATAAAAGTCATTACCTGTTTAGGGGCCACTGTAAGGACTTGGACTCTGAGGGAGGTAAGAAATCCTTAGAGGGTTGAGCAGAGGGAGTGATGTGATTTCATTAGATTATAAAAGGCTCTGTCTGGCTGCTAAACTGAGAACAGACTGTAGGGAAGCAAAGGTAGAAACAAGGAGAACACTTAGCAGGTAGCTGTAACGCTCCAGGTGGCCCACTGGTGTGGTGGACAGAATAATGGCCCCCCAAAGATGTCCATGTCCTAATTCCTGGAACCTTTGAATATGTTACCTTACGTGGTAAAATAGACTTTGCAGAGGTGATTAGGATCTTGAAATGGGAAGATTGTCCTGGATTATACAGGTGGGCCTGATGTAGTCACAAGAGGCCTTTCAAGGGGGAGGCAGGAGAGTCAGTGTCAGAGAGGAGAAGCAGAGGTTGGAGTCATACGCTTTGAAGATCGAGTAAGGGGGCACAAGCCAAGGAATGCAGGCAGCCTCTGGAAGTTGGAAAAAGCAAGGAAACAGATTCTTTTTCTAGAACCTCCAGAAGGGTCACTGCTTTGCTGACACCTTGAGTTTAGCTCATAAAAAATACCATCCGGACATCTGACCTACAGAACAATAAGATGGGGACTTCCCTGGTGGCGCAGTGGATAAGAATCCGCCTGCCAATGCAGGGGACATGGGTTTGATCCCTGGCCCGGGAAGATCCCACATGCCGCGGAGCAACTAAGCCCGTGTGCCACAACTACTGAGCCTGTACTCTAGAGCCCACGAGCTACAACTACTGAGCCCGCGAGCCACAACTTCTGAGCCCACGTGCCACAACTACTGAAACCCACGCACCTAGAGCCCGTGCTCCGAAACAAGAGAAGCCACCACAGTGAGAAACCTGCACACCACAACGAAGAGTAGACCCCGCTTGCCGCAACTAGAGAAAGCCCGTGCACAGCAACGAAGACCCAACACAGCCAAAAATAAATAAAAAATAAACTAAATTTATTTAAAAAAAAAAGAACGATAAGGTGGTGTCGTTTTAAGCCACTAAGTTTATGGTGATTTGCTACAGCAGGAGTAGGAACTAAGTGGCCCGGGGCTTTACGAAGTAGCCACCTCTACCTCTAACTTTCTGCCTCCTGTCCGTAGAAACCAGGGGCTTTGGAAAGAAGGACTTCACTTTTACTGTAACTCTTGGATAGAGGTCAATAAACTATGGCCCACTGCCTGTTTTTGTAAATAAAGTTTTATTGACACACAGCCATGCTCATTTGTTTACATATTGTCTAAGGCAGCCTTCACTCTATAACAGCAGAGTTGAGTAGACAAACACCATGTGGTCCTCAAAGCCAAAAATATTTACTGTCTAGCCCTTTACAGAAAATGTTTGCTGATCCTTGCCCTTTGTGGGCCATTAACCACCACACCTACCCCGCGATGACCTCCCCGACGACGACCCCATCCTTTCAGAGCTGCTGCACCATCCACAGGTAAGGCCACAGCAGCCACACCTGGCTCGGTATGACCCTGCTACCCTGGCCATTGAATGACTCAAGCTGGGCCAGGCCCACTCTCTCTCGCATTGTGGAACTGGGTTTCAAAGAGGGCTTGTGGCCGGAACGGAGAATAAGCCTTGATACAGAGTTGCCACTCAGCAGATATCTTTCAAATGGGTGAATCCTTCTGGGGCATGTGGGGTGTGCCTCATCTGCAGAGCTCAGAAAGAACTAAAGAGATCTGGTCTATAGGAACAGAACAAAGAAGCAGATGTGCAGGACAAGCAGACACAGACGCCAGCATGCTCTGAGGGGAGAAGGGTTGGGAGAGCAGCTGCATGGGGAAAGCCTTGGGGGTTTATTATCTGCTGCTGCGTAAGAAATTGCCACCAACTTCGTGGCTTAAAAGACAGACATTTATAATCTCACAGCTTCTGAGGGTCAGAAGTATGGGCACGGCTGAACTGGGTTCTCTGCTCCAGGTCTCCTAAGACTGAAACCAGGGATTCACTGGGGTGTGTGCCTTTCTGGAACTCCAGGTCCTCTTTCAGGCTCATGTAGTTACTGGTAGAATTCTGTTCTTTGCAGTTGTAGGATTGAGCCCCTGTTCTTTTTTTCTTTCTTTTTTTTTTTTTTTTTGGTACGCGGGCCTCTCACTGTTGTGGCCTCTTCCGTTGCGGAGCACAGGCTCCGGACACGCAGGCTCAGCGTCCATGGCTCACGGGCCCAGCCGCTCCGCGGCATGTGGGATCTTCCCGGACCGGGGCACGAACCCGTGTCCCCTGCATCGGCAGGCGGACTCTCAGCCACTGCGCCACCAGGGAAGCCGGAGCCCCTGTTCTTTTGATGGCTGTTTGCTGGGGGCTGCTCTCAGCTCCTAGACGCTGCCTGCAGTTCCTTGCCATGTGCCCCCCTCTCTGGGCCCTCTCAGGCTTCCAGCACTTAGGAAGGACCCAGGCCCTTTTAAGGCTCACTTGATCAGGTGAGGCCCACCTGGATGCTCTCCCTTTCAATGAACTCAAAGTCAACTGACTGTACCCTCATCATGGGAGTGAAGTCCCATCACGTGCACAGGTTCAAGGGGAGTGGATTGTACAGGGTGTGCACACCAGGGAGGGGACTCTCGGGGCCATCTTCCAATTCTGCCCACCATCCTTGGTTCCAGCGTGATTTCTGGTTCCTGTTGCTCAAGTTGCAGGAGCTAGCCTTCTCTCCCTTGGGCCCCACAAAATGTACCCAGCTCAGTGTGATTAATGACCGCTTTCACTTCAGCTGGCCCCAGTGGGCCTCTGTTAGAGAACCTTGGCTGACACTGGGATGGGATGGGTATCCCAAAGGCACTGCCTCAATTTCAGCCTCACTTGCCCATGGGGTGCAGGAACCTTCTCTCCCCAAGAACAGAGGGAAGGAAGCAATCACACAAAAGGTACCTGTGGGCCATGGCACAGATGACACAGCGCTGCCGTGAACCCTGGCTGCCCGCCCCAGCACACTCAGTCTTAATATATTGACGTTGGCAGCCCTTGTCTATCTTGTCATGCCAGTAAGGTAATTGAAGTGGAATTGTCTCCAAGCATCCAATTAATCAACAAATAAATCATAAACCTGTGGCCATTCACTCAGAGAGGCAAAGAGGCTTCTCCCTGGCTTTGTGACCACTGGAGTGGATTGAGTCTAGTTAGACTTTTATGTACATCTAATGAGCTTTAGAGGAAGAGAACGAATGTGGGGCAGATGACTTCTAGAGCATTTACTGAAGCCCGAGGAACTGTGCGCTTTCTATATGAGATCTTATTCTTCCCCCCAAAGAGGTTTATGGACCAAATTTCATTTACGAAAACATCCTTGTGAAGTAGAGATTATGACCCACATTTTGCAGAGAAGGAAATCAAGCCCCAGAGAAGTTAAGCCAGTTGCCAAAAGTCACACAGCAAGTGGAGGGCAGAATCTGGGTTCAAAACTAGACCTCTCTAGCTTTAAGAGCAATGTGCTTTTCACTCTATGCTGTGCCAGAAATGTAGATCTAAATAAGAAATAGTTTCAACTGTTGAGCCAAGTTTCAAGTCCAGGATTGTGCGAAATGAGAAAATATTTGAATGGCCGTCCTTCACTGCCAACTCCTATAGCGTAACCTTTCCGGGTGCTGGTGTCAGAAGTGAATGTGAGAGAGAGGGAGCACTCTCTGGTGGATTTTCATTCTCTGGAAGAACATTCTCATGTTCCTATGATAACTGACCACCTCTTCAAAGTTCCCAAAACTCTTCCATAAGCCACAGTGTTCCCGCCCCTTTGGATGGGTGGGGAAACCCGCAGACATGACTCACAAAGTAGAAGATGTCGTTTTCTCGTTTGGGGAGGCTCCAAAGACCTTCCAGATGTCGGACCATCTTCACCTCTCAGTTCCCTCTTTTGTCGCTATTGTTGGAAGTTCAAATCAAGAAGTTAAAGGATTAAGGAGCAAACCAGCTGAGCAAAAGGCATAGGGCGTTCAGAGGAGCAGAAAAACGACAGTGTGCCCGGCTTAGCCTCGGGACATGTACAGAGCCCTGGGGGGATTCCTGTGCACGCTTTTGGAAGGCTTACATCTGCTGCGGGGCTTTTACAAGCAGACAGGGGGCTTCTGGTTCCAAGTGAGCCTGCAGAGTCCTGCTGGATGCAGTGTGACCCTGAGCCCTTCTGGTCGAGGGAGGGGGAGGGGGGATGCTGTGTTATTGGGCAGTTTGCTGGGCAGTGGGAATGGGGAAGGAAAGCAGCCTTTTCCTGGAGGAGGCACCGAAACACATCTGCAGTTAAGCAGGAGACCATCTGCCCTGCAAGGCTGGGTTTTTGTTGGTCAGAACCAAGCTGGGCACGCCGGAGCTGTGGTGAATACCCAGCGGCCCCCAACTTGGTCCCTCCCCAGGGAGCTGTGGCTTCAGAAATCCTTGAAGCTCCGGGAACTAACCAGTGGGATGGTGGGTAATAGCACCAAAGATGCTGAGCTGTGCAGAGAGCTGCAACCCTAGGCACACAGACCGTATTGCTAGGCCAGAGGCCTCCAAGCTGACGCACAGAGAATTGCTGGGAGAGGGAGGGAGGTTGACGGGGCCCCCTGTCATCCGACTCCTTCGCTGACTTTCATCCAGTTCCTTGCTTTCCTCCTTGCCTTCTCTCCACAATTGCAGAGGCGCGCTTCTCTACTCTAGATTAGTACCACCGACTGTCTCCTCGCCAAGAGTCTCCCCCAACCCGATTCCATCCTACCCTTTACCTGAAAAAAATACGAACGCGACCACATCACTCTGCATCTTTAAAGCCCTCGATGGCTTGGTCTGGGCTCTGAAGACCTTCCCGCCGTGGCTGCCAGCGCCCCCACCTTAGGTTTTATGTGCTGTCATTCAGAGCCACACACCAGGCTGTTCTTTGCCCTTTCTCCTTCCTTTGCCTGGAATTCCCTTAGCTCACCGTCCTTCCAGCCCCCAGAAGACTGAAAGAGTCCACCTGTACTGGACTCTGGGGGTTCCAATTACTAAATCTAGAGCTAGTGGAGCCTTTGGGAGCTCAGTTTTATCATTTCCTGGTGGTCCTGCCCTCTGTTCACAGACCCGGAGGTGAGGGAGGGAGGGCTCTGTGGATGATTTTAGTGTTAGGGAAGTCTTCTCTGAGGATGCACACTCCCAAGCAGCTGGAGCAGAATCATGCCCCTCACTTCCTTCTTCATGTTCCTATGGGCTCCTGTGTGCCGGCTGAGCACTGGTCCCAAGTTGCTGGAACTGGTGGTTTATCTGCCCCTACTGTGTCCACAGCCCATATTTAATTGGTACTTGATTTCTGAATCAGTGAATGGATGGATGGATGTGTGGGTCGATGAAGGATGGATGGATGGATGGATGGATGGCCTTTCCCACTCTGTGAGCTACTTCAGGATGGAGATCCTATCTTGATCATCTTCACCTCCCTAGTACTCAGGACAGTGCCTGAAGCACATAACTGCTCAATAAATGTCAGAGGGGAGGATGCTGGAGGGGGGGTTGGCTGGCAGCACAGGTCATCACGGTTACCTCAGGCCAGGCAAATCCCATGGGCATTTGGGGACCCAGAGACCTACAGCGTTTTCTTGGGTTGTTGCCTTGTAGGATTCTAATGATTCTGGAACCTTCTCTTGGGTCTGGTGGAGGAGAATGTCCAGTAGAAGCTCCCACGGTTTTAGAGAATTGAGACAATAACAATCTATGTGGTAAAAGGGACAAGGTAGTTTTTTTAGGGTTTTGCTATTTCTGAACCTGTGGGGTTTTGTTTTCTCTTAAAAGAGGCTGAACTACTTGCTGTGCTTCCATGAAGAGAAAGCAGAGGGGCACTGCTTCCTGGCCAATAGCTTCCGGTTCCTCACTCAGAGTCAGCTTTCCAGAATGGCCCTTTGAGACAAAAACTCTTTAGCAAATGAAACAAAAGTAAACCTGGATAAACTTCAGTTTGGTGGCATGTTTTATGAGAAACTGATGAGGAGCCCTGAAATATATTTAAATCTTACTCTTTGAGCCAGAACCCAAACAGTGCCTCTCTGTTAACTAACTCAGTGTTGCCTCTACTGTGTGTGTGTTTTGGGGTTTTGTGGGCTACTTTCAGGATGTTCCTTGTAGGAAGACATGCTACCTCCTTGATGCTGTGAGATAACTATGTAGAAAACAGAATCAGCCCCGAGCAGATTCCTCACACTTGGAAAGAACCCAATTCAGGCAGCAATTCTCCCCAACTTTCAGAGCAGGATAAACAAAAGGACAAACCCATTAGCAGGGTTCCTTCCCGCCGCTGACGTGTCAGTTCCATGAAGGCAGGGACCTTGTCTGTCCTGTTCACTGCTCGTCCCCAGCGTCTGGAGCAGTGCCTGCCACACTGAAGATGCTGAATAGATATTTTGTGAACGAGCTGCAAGATTACAGGCTCTGGGACGGCAAGGACCAGGCTCTTGCCCATTTTATGCATTTGTGTGTTCCCACTGCTGAGCGCCATAGCAGTTACAGAATAGAAGCTCATTCATTTACTGAGCAGCTATCATGTCCCAGGGATTACTCAGGGCCCTGGATGAGCATTTGTTGAATTAGCTAGTTCATTCAAGCATGCATGGTTGAATGGATGAAGGAACAAATGAATGAAAGAAAACAATGAGCCGATGCGTCCACCAGCCAGTAACCAATTTCATTCCCTTTGTTCAAATTCTGGAAGCATAAGCCTTGAGATTTCTCTCCCTGTACCTTTTCTCCCTTGCTTTGCTCTCCCTAATGAACCTTCCCCATCTCTGCCTACCAAAGCCCCCATGAAGTGTCAGCTCAAATGACACCTCTTTGGGGGCTTCCCTGGTGGCGCAGTGGTTGAGAGTCCGCCTGCCGATGCAGGGAACACGGGTTCGTGCCCCAGTCCGGGAAGATCCCACGTGCCGCGGAGCGGCTGGGCCTGTGAGCCATGGCCGCTGAGCCTGCGTGTCCGGAGCCTGTGCTCCGCAACAGGAGAGGCCACAACAGTGAGAGGCCCGCGTACCACACACACACACACACAAAATGACACCTCTTTGAATCACCCCATCCGGTGAGAAGTGAACTCTCTTGCTTTTGAATTGCCCTGTCCCTTTTTATCTCAGCCACTGAGCACAGTTCAAAAACCATTTGCTGAGCCCCTCCTGCGGCAGCCATGGGGGCAGGAACCAGGGATGCAGAGACGGCAAAGAGCCAGCGTCTACCCTGGGAGTCACTGGTGTTCAGCGTGTGTCCTGCCTGCCTGCCCGGATCGTAAAAGCACTCGTGGCTCCGAGACAGAGGTTCCCCTCTTTGTAATTGCACAGAGCACCCAGCACTGTCTGGTCAAACAGATGCCCCTGCACTCACGCAGTGAATGCACACGTGAGGTGTGCAGCCTTTGAGGTCTTCGCTTTGGTGGTTTTGAAATGTGGGAGGAGGAGGGGCACGCTGAGCTGCCCTGTGGCCGGGCCAGAGCTGTGCTTCTCAGGCGGGGACTCACAGGAGACGGCGGCTACAGGAAGGAGCCGGGGTCAGGCTCAGAGGGACCTAAATAATCTCCACCAAGAGGTGCGCTTGCAGGTAGTAACAGGTCATTGCGGTGGGGAGAGTGAGGACTTTGATCGCAGCCCAAATACTTTCGAGCTTGCTTAACCAAAACAAAACAGAACAAAAACGTACTTAGTTCCCAGACCGGAGGAGTCGTAAGCTGTCACTGGTATCAGCTGTCTCTCTCCTCAGCGCTCCATCCTGCTGTCCTTCATGCTGCTTTGGTTTCATGTCCTCTGGGCTTCTGTCTACCCTTTGCTGCTCCTGGCTTTCTTAAACCATTTTAGCAACAGTGGTGGGAAGAGGGAGCTACTTTCCCAGTAGCTCCAAGAGTCCTGGGGGTGATCCCAGGTCCCTTATGGCTAAGATGTTGGAATACACTGATTGCCAGCCTGGGTCAGGTGCCGGCCCCGGGGACGAAAGGCGGGACCAATTTTAACCCCGATACAGGGACTAAGCATGGGGTCAGGGTAGTTCCCTGAAGCCAAGTCAAGGTGCTAGTAGCAGAAGGAGTGGAAAATGAAGCTGGACACCCAAATACCTCTCCTGGTCACTGTGCAGAGCTCTGGCGAGAAGCAAATAAGATGCCCTGAGCACCTCCCCCAGGGCCTGGGCCCCAACCCATGAGCAATGTTGTCTTATTGGAGCGAATCCTGGGGACCTGCTTAATGGAGAGGCTCTCATGTAGTTTATGGGGCAAATTTATTTATTTATGGCTGCATTGGGTCTTCGTTGCTGCGTGCGGGCTTTCTCTAGTTTCGGCGAGTGGGGGCTACTCTTCATTGCAGTGCGCGGGCTTCTCATTGCAGTGACTTCTCTTGTTGTGGAGCATGGACTCTAGGCGCGTGGGCTTCAGTAGTTGTGGAGCACGGGCTCTTGTAGTTGCAGTGTGTGGGCTCAGTAGTTGTGGCCCGTGGGCTCTAGAGCACAGGCTCAGTAGTTGTGGCACGTGGGCTTAGTTGCTCCGCGGCATGTGGGATCTTCCCGGACCAGGGATCAAACCCGTGTCTCCTGCATTGGCAGGTGGAGTCTTAACCACTGCACCACCAGGGGAGTCCCATCTTAGGTAGTCTTAATCACAACCCTATAAGGTAGGAACTGTTGGCCCCATTTTACAGATAAGGAGACCAAGGCCCAGAGTGGTTAGTTCATAAATAAACAGCTAGAAGGTTTTTCACAGTGGCCAGACCCTCGTAAGTCGAGCAGCCCCTCCCAGTCACTTACCTGTCCCCAGGGTAGCCACAGTCCTGACTTCTAGCACCAGTGGAGCAGCAGCTGTCCGGGCAGTCTGGCCCAGAGCTGGGTTCCTGGCCACCCGTGGGCAGTGTTACATTATCACAGACTAATCACATCGTTCAAGCCTCAGGAGATGACACAGATGAAAGGAGGTCTTGATGAGACAATCGAGTTGCCTCATATCCTAACCAAAAGCTTTGGCCAAAAGACCAGACAGAACCAACCGGTGCCCTCTGGACCCGAGCGACTAGCCCGGCAGTCAAATGGGCTTCTATCATGAAAGACGAAAACCACATTCTTCCTTTAACGAAAGTGCTTCTCCACAACTGTTTTGAGGTGATAAGCAGCTCAAAATAGATAGGAATGATAGTACAATAAGGTAAATAAGGAATCCCCCAGAACAATAGGGGGCTTGTTTTTCCTTCTCTGCGGGTAGCAAAGCCGAGAGAAATCAGCGCTGTGAGAATGGGGGCGACTGACTGCCGCTGCAACAGCACCCTAATTAACAGTCGCTAATGTCATAATAAAACTAAAGGAGGCTTTTTTCAGCTCACCATTGAGTGAGTGCTTGGGGCACAGCACTCTGCACAGGGCTCTGCTGCTTCTCGGGGTCAGGAACTTGGCAAGCGTTCGTTTCTGTAATGTCCGTAGGTTGGTTGGGGGAAAACAGTGGTTAAATGCAGTGAAGGAGCGGAGGAGGGGTCCTGGTCATCCCCAGAGTCGTCCACCACTGACAATGAGACCAACAGCTCATCCGCTGGAGCTTCGTTAAGACACACGCTGCCTCAGACACTGTTTTCTGGGCTTCTGTCGCCACCGTTCTCCTGGCACGGCTGGCCTTTGCATGGGAGGTGGACCGTTTTCATTTGTCACCAGTCCGTCTTTAAGAGCCTGCTCTGTGCACCCCTGGGGACATCAGCGGTCTCTGCCCTCATGGAGCTATAATCCAGGAGAAATGAAATATAACCGGGCTTGGCTCTGAAGGAAGAATCTTGTCTTAGTCGTGCAGTATGATTTGTCAGGAACTGGCTTGGTTTTGAAATGCCGTTTGCACACACCCGAAACTAGACTGTCAAAGTTCAGAATCACCCCCGGAGTCCCTGGTGGGCCTGTGTGCAGGTGTGAGTCCAGATATTTTGTGACTAATTCATGACACAATCACCATTTTATGAAATTAATTTATTTTATTCATTTTTATCGGAGTGTGGCTGTTTTACAAGGTTGTGCTGGTCTCCACTGCACAACAAAATGAGTCAGCCATGCACATACAGAGATCGCCTCCCTTCTGGACTTCACTCCCATTTAGGTCACCACAGTGCATGAGGTCGAGGTCTCTGTGCTATACAGTATGTTCCCATCAGTGTGTATTTTATACATAGTATCATAGTGTATATGTGTCAATCCCCGTCTCCCAGTTCCTCCCGCCCCTCCCGTGTCCCCCTTGGTAGCCACACATTTGTTCTCTACATCTGTGTCTCTATTACAATCGCCATTTTTAAGGTCAATAAAAACAGGTGCTTTTCGGGCTTCCCTGGTGGCGCAGTGGTTGGGAGTCCGCCTGCCGATGCAGGGGACGCGGGTTCGTGCCCCGGTCCGGGAGGATCCCACGTGCCGCGGAGCGGCTGGGGCCGTGAGCCATGGCCACTGAGCCTGCGCGTCCGGAGCCTGTGCTCCGCAACGGGAGAGGCCACGGCAGTGAGAGGCCCGCGTACCGAAAGAAAAAAAAATAGGTGATTTTCTCTTTTTTTTTTTAATTGCAGTATAGTTGATTTGCAATGTTGTGTTACTGCTGTACAGCAAAGTGATTCGGTTATACGCACATATATATATTTACACATTCTTTTTCATATTGTTTTCCATTATGGTTTATCACAGGATATTGAATATAGTTCCCTTCTTTTTCAAAATTTACTTTATTGAGGACTGACTGACAAATATCATTGTATATATTTCAAGTGAACAACGTGATGATGGGATATACCGAGCAGTGGCATTGCTGAGTCATATGATCATTTTAGGTTTCACTTTTCAAGGAACTGCCGGACTGTTGTCCACGGCAGCTGCACCATTTCACACTCCCACCAGCAGTGCCCAAGGGTTCTTCTAGCTTCTCCCCAGTCTCCCCAGTCCTTGCTCTTTTCCTCTTTCAGGTAACAGCCTTCCTAATGGACATGAGGTGGTATTAGGTTGCTATTTGCCCCAGTAACAACTCCTTTGGTCTGAGCGCTGTTCTCAAGGTTTTCTCAAGCTTGATCGTGTTCCTGATTTTCAAAAATTTCAACTTTTATTCTTTCCTCCCTTGAACGAAATGGTGGTGAGATGACCAGGGAGGTGCCTTGAGAAGGTCAGCTTCCGGTCATCCAGTGCTGGCTTGGAGACCGGCCCATCCTCTAGTCCCTCTTGCCTGTGACTTGGACACAGTGTATCAGGTTCCACCCAGTTCTTTTTAACCAAGAAAGGCAGATTTCTTCAGAATCCACTGGGTTTTCTCCCAGAAAATCATCTTTTAAGAAATGACTCTAAATGAGCCCTCAAGGATACACGGGCAATAACAAAAAAAAAAAAAACCACTTTTCTCATCCTTCTGACAGTTTTCAGCTTACAGGAATGTGGGAAGAACTCAGCTCAGGAATGAGCCCCCCCTCTGGAAAAAGCAGAAAATATTGTCATGTCACATGGTTGGGAGTCCACAGACCTGGGTCCAACAACTTACTAGGCTTTGTGACTTTGGGCAAGTTGATCTCTTTTTTTTTGGTGGTGGGGGGAGGTTGGTGAGGGGAGTTGTTAACTTCTTTTTTCTTTAATCTCTTTGGGCCTCAGTTACCTCATCTGTAAAATGGGGATAATAATTGGTCCACCTCGTATGGCTGTTGGGAGGATTCAATGGGGGTTGCCTGTAAGTCACCTGTAAGTGGCTGGCATAGAATGAACACTCCCTATCTGTTAACTTATGTTAATTTTGTTGAGGTTGGTGTCTCTCAGCCTCAACCTCTTCTTCTGTAAAATGGGGCTAATATGAGTTTATGTTTCAAAGGTCTTCGGGTAGACTAACGGAGCCAGTGCATGTAAAGCTCTTGTCACGGACCTGGTGCAAATAACTGCTCAATAAGGTTAAGGCGTGTTGTCACGCCCAGGATTGCTGAGGCTGCCTCCAGGGCCCTGGGACAGGCAGATGCTTATCCTTAGCTCAAAGGATGATATCCAACCTCAGTTGAGTGAGCCAAAGCTGCTGGGGAGAAAGCTTTGCATCAGAATGGTCTCCTGAACTGTGTAGGAAAAAGAACACTAATTAGTCAAAAGATACATGTTCTCTTCTCTGCTCTGTCTCCAATTTTCTGTTTGGCCACAGGCAAGTCACTCTAAGCCTCAGTTTCCTGCTATTAAAGGACTCTATCAAAGATGATAAATAAACATGGCCCACGAGCCATCACTCCCCATGGCAGACATTACTAACTGATCCCAGCATTCCTATCCACTGAGACTACTCTGAGCCTCAGAATCCTTCTCAACACAGTGCTACAGGCAGCCACTAACAATCAACTGCAATTAGTTAATGAGCTGAAACCTATTTGATGTTCTAAGTGGAAATTCCAATTCCTTTCATAAGTTCTTATCCGGCACCACCCTAAACATGGGCAGACATGCTAAGATTTCTTTTAAGAATGTCTCATCAGATATAGCCACTGAATGTTTCCACTAGGCCGTTGCCTGAGAACACCCTCGATGGAGAAAGTACTCTTAAGCCACTCTCACTCCTCCTCCAGGAGAGGGCTTTGGCTTGGCACAAGGAGGCTGACTTGAATCAAGGAATTAGTCATAAGGGGAAGTAACAGGCTGATCAGAAGAGGCAGCTACTCCTGGTGCAGCCTGGATCTTCAGGCTCTGCCATAGTTAATGGAACAGGCTGCAGGGGAGGGGTCCCTACAGTTTCTGGTGGGGAAAGGGGAGTATTTCCCCTGAAGTTGGATTTTCTGGGAAAGGCCCTTCTGCTTTGGTGCTCAAGGCCTGTGCCTTCCCACAGAGGCCACCAGCCCCTCTTCATGTTGAAGGCTAACAGACAGCTCTGGCTTCTCCATCTTCCACCCTGAGAGCTTTGGCCAGTCCTCAGGGACCATAAATAGGATAAAATGTCACAGAACACCAACATACCCACCACCAAAAAAAGAAAAGAAAGAGTGTGTATAAAAACTTGCAAGGGCTTCCCTGGTGGCGCAGTGGTTGAGAGTCCGCCTGCCGATGCAGGGGACACGGGTTCGTGCCCAGGTCCGGGAGGATCCCACATGCCGTGGAGCAGCTGGGCCCGTGAGCCATGGCTGCTGAGCCTGTGCGTCCGGAGCCTGTGCTCCGCAGTGGGAGAGGCCACAACGGTGAGAGGCCTGCGTACCGCTAAAAAAAAAAAAAAAAAAAAAAAAAAACTTGCAAAATCTGCAACATTGCACCAATATCAATTTCCTGGTTTTGATACTGTATGATGGCTATGAAGACGGCAGAAGCCTTATTATGAACACAGGGGACCTCTCTGTACTACTTTTGCAACTTTGTGTGAGTATGTCACAATTTCATAATAAAAGGTTTTTAGAAATGAGATCCTAGAAAATGCATGGAACGATCTCAAGACAGTACCCATGGGCTGTAGCCACAGACTGCATCTTCTCTGCCTGGTTCCCAGTTCAGGGTATTGTTAAAGAAGAGCAGTCACAACCTCTGCATTGCCAGCACCAGAGGCTGAATATCTCAGCCCATCTTTTAGGCCAGTTGTTTACCTGCATTCACAGGAGGAACAAAGTTCTAGGTGCTCCATATTCCAGATGTGAACACTGAGGCCTCCGCCAAAGCAACGCCGTGTACCTGGAAAAGCTCTTCACTGGGCATTTTTTTCTTTTCAAACTCATAACATGAGATGCTCAGTAGCTTTCTATTTTATCTTAGTTTTTAAATTTTTTATTTATTTTTGGCTGCGTTGGGTCTTCGTTGCTGCACACAGGCTTTTTCCTAGTCGTGGTTCTTCGTTGTGGTGCGCGGGCTTCTCGTTGCGGTGGCTTCTCTTGTTGCGGAGCACAGGCTCTAGGCACGCGGGCTTCAGTAGTTGTGGCTCGCGGGCTCTAGAGCACAGACTCAATAGTTGTGGCTCACGGGCTTAGTTGCCCCTCGGCACGTGGGATCTTCCCAGACCAGGGCTCGAACCCGTGTTCCCTGCATTGGCAGGTGGATTCTTAACCACTGAGCCACCAGGGAAGCCCCAGATTTCTATTTTAAAAAACAATTGCTTCTTCGATTTCTGTACATGACAAGGTTTTTTTTCTTTAAAAAAAAAAAACACCTTCAAAACCCATTTATCTTCCATTCCTTCTGCATAGCCTTGAGGAGCCCAAGGCCTGGGAAGGATTGATTAATTCAAAGACTTGTTAATTACTCTTGCGTTCAGGAAACCTCTAAACCTACTCTTATCTCCTGAAGGTGGCTTACAGCTGAGCCCAAGCTGCTGGGTCAGGTGGCCAGCAGGGTGTCTGCACTTTAGAAAACACACGATTTTAGAGATTTTGTCAGTAGGTTCTCACATCATGAGACTATAACTGGAAACAAGCAACAGAGTCTGTTGGGTTAATGGCCAGGCGCACCTAAACCCCGGAAGTACCATTTTTGTTTCCAGGCATGATCACGCTTAGGGCTTAAATGTCAGGTGGAGACTTCATTTATAATGTGATCCAGACTCTGGCCTCTTTCCTTCAAAGAAGAGATGTGATGCTTTGTGTGTTTGCTTGTTGGTTTGGATTTTTAATAGCTTTATTGCCTCCGGGAAATGATACATGCTCATTGTAAGTTAACTCCAAATTCCCACCCTGCTATAATTAATTAATCCCTGGGTCTTTCCAGGCCTTTAGACACATTTGGATATTGTATATACATGTGGATATAATGTATACATATGGGTTTAACGTATACCTGCCTGCCGTTCTGAAACCTACCTTTGCAGGCTCAGCGGCCATGGCTCACGGGCCCAGCCGCTCCGCGGCATGTGGGATCCTCCCGGACCGGGGCACGAACCCCCGTCCCCTGCATCGGCAGGCGGACTCTCAACCATTGCGCCACCAGGGGAGCCCGAAGCCTACCTTTTTAAGTTGCGTTGTTAGAGACGTGGCTGTTCTTTTCTTTATTATCACTGAATTCTAACCTTTTTATTTCATCACCATCTTACTTATAGCTGACACAATGTAGCACTTACTCAGTGCCAGGCACTATTACCAGAACTTCTCAGATCATTTCATTTAATCCTCATAACATCCCTATAAAATTGGTACTATTACTGTCTCCATTTTTAGCAGAGATCACTGCAACAAAGAGAAGGTATGAGACTTTCCCAAGGTCACACATCCAGGGCAGGGACCTGAATCCAGCAGTCTGCTGCTAGACTCTATGCTGTTAACTGTTGGGCTACACTGCTGCTCAATCCTGAATCCAGGTATCATTGAACTCCTCTGGTCCTGGGATGGCAAATGCTTGACACACAGAACACCATTCCTAATTCTGGTTTCCATGCAGACATCACTAATAGATCACAGCACCTTTCTTCCTGAGGATCATTGTTAGATGCCTTGGTTTCCCCAAATCTAACAAAATAAACAATGGCTACCTTTGGGGACACATCCTCAACAGAGTTTTGTTGCAGTCTAACTGTGCATTTGGACAATTCCGAGTTAACTAGAGAGGATGGGTCACAATTCGCTTTATAGAAGTTGTTGCCAAGTAGAGTGCATTAGCGATATCAACACTTTTAATTTATACAATAACCACAGCTCAGAGAGCAGCAAACCTTGGTTATTGTCAATTGCCGAGAGTTTACTGAGTGTGTCTGCAATTGGAGGGCACTGAGGGAGATCCAGGAAGCACACCTTCAAGTGGTCTCTTCACTCACACAGCAAGCATGTATTGAGCACCTCCTGTTTATGTTCAGAAACTGGGCTTACACACATGAAACAATCACAGATAATACCAGACAGTATTGGTGGGGTTGTGTTGGAAGAGGACACTCTTCTTTCCATCCCCAGTTTGATTTCAACTGAGAATTAAAGACATGGGAGGAAGACAAATGGAGATCACAATCATTACCAACGGAGCTGATTGACTGGGAAATCAGACTTGGGTTTTGGCCAATTCTCCACCGCAGTGGCAGGCTGGGCTGAAGGACCACAGGCCCCCAGCTCTCCAGCCATAGTCTTTCTTAGTAACTTTGGCAGAGAACCGACCAGGATGCATATGTCCTGTGGGAAGACAGGCTCTGGGCAGAACCTTTTCCTTCTCCCAGACTGGCCAGCCAGAAGGAGTGGGTGAGGGGCAAAGCGGGGGCCCCAAGTATGGGTGACTGGGGCTCCCTCTACTGGGACACTTGGCCAGAACTTGGGGGCTCCCCTCTAACCAGCCTGTGATAAGTTGGCACAGGCCTTGGGGATTCAGAGAGGGAGATGGATGGCAACTTCAGCCACTGGGAGGAGTTCTTGGTGCAGGGCCCCTGACCTGGGCCTGAGAGTCAAAGTGGGTTTGGGTGGACAGCATGCGGGGACAGCTCCCTGGGCTTGGACGCAGACAAGGAAGGACGATGATTTACGTGGGACAGTGAGGAGGCCAGAGGAAGGATGGTGCCGAACATCGTCAGATATAAAACGCAGCCTTTCAAACCGTGTAAATTAAGCAGGTCCACAACATTCAAATCCATGATCCAGATTTTTATATCAGTTCATGCTGGGGCGGATGAAGTCCATGGCTGAAGTTCACACTTCATGACGGTTGGGAAACGTCCTCGTGCAGGGCGAGGGAGAGGTGTGCTCAGGAGAAAGGGAAGGGGCTTTGAAGCCAGGTAGATGCTCTTTCAAATCCCATCTCCGCTGCCTGCCAGCTGTGTGCCCTAATACAGATTACATAACCTCTCTGAACTTCTGCTCCTGCCTCCACTTATAAAATGGGAACAATGACATGGATTTCCTCAGCTGAAAAAATTAAGTTAATCAAGACTTGCAACAAGCCGTTGTTGTGCTTGTCCCTAAATTCCCTTTCACCTCCCTCTCATCCCCCACCCCTCCATCCAGGGGATTTTGATATCAGGTACAATTCTAATCCCAGGTGAGAAAAACTTTTGAAAACTTTTCTGGAAAAAAAAATACATGTATATATAAAATATAAAATTTGAAAGTCAACTTGTACATTACATCATTGTAGGTGTTGTTTTTTGTTGTTGTCGTTGTTTAAAGAAGGAGCGAAGAAAGCACTCCTGGGAAGTTGTGATCTCCAGAAGTAACTAACATTCGCTAAGCGGGAGATCTCAGCAGATTCCCACACGTTCCAAAGGAGCAAGTGAGCCGCAGCCTCCAGCTTTGCATCATCACTGAGGTTTGCTGCTCTTCCGCCACTTTGCAGGGGCGCGGGGTGGGGGGCAGCCCCTTGCTGGCCCGGAGGCCCTCTGTGCCCACGCTCTGTGAGGTGCCCCTGGCAATGGTGCTTTAATGATCACTCAGGTGGCGTTTAGCTTCCAATCAAGAGCAAGGAGGAAAGCAGTGGCCAAGTGGGGTGCACGTTCCGGGGACTCTGCCCCCGCTTAGGAGAAACCCAGGGAGTTAGTGGGCACACAAAGCTACCTCTTGGCTGGAGAAAAGGCCTCGAAGGCTTCCACACACCCCACTGGCTGGAGGGGAAGTTGGCTACACGGCCAACCTGTCTCTAGAAGTATACCGAGGACTCTCCACCTGAACTTGGGAGGCCACGTCCGCTACGTCTCTGCCCGGCTCGGTGCCTCCTGGTTTCTGCTAGTACCTCGTGCTGCATGTGGTCTGAACGTTCGTGTCCCGCCAGGAAGCACACGTTGAAGCTGTAATCTACAATGTGATGGTGTTTGGAGGTGGGCCTTTGGGAGATGATTGAGTTTGGATGAGGTTGCGAGGGTGGGACCCCCATGATGGGATTGGCGTCCTTATGAGGAGCTGAGGAGACCTGAGTCTCCTTCCCTCCCTCCCTCTCTCTCCCTCCCCCTCTCTCCACCATGTGAGGAAACTAGGACAAGGGTCCTCACCAGAACCTGATCACGTGGACCCCCTGATCTCAGACTTCCAGACTCCAGAACCGTGAGAAGTAAATGTCTGTGATTTAAAACGACCAGTCTACGGTGATACGTTATCACAGCCTAAGCAGACTAAGACACGACTCCTTGTCCACAGAGCAAGCCCTTGTGACGCACACGTGGCAAGGAAGCTCAGTGATAGAAGCCAGCCTGTCCCAGATCAGCGTCAGAACTTGAACCCAGGTCTTCCTGACTCTAGAGCCCGTGGTCTTCAGCCCCTGAGTGGACATCCTGCCCTCAGAAGAGCCCACTGGAAGCTCTTCTCGCCAGTTAGGCATCTTTATTCGCCCTCCACCTCAGGCTGGCTTCTGCCTGATTTAGTCCTCGTTCCAAGGGAAGCAGGTTTGCACAAGAGTTAGGAAAGCCAGCTCCGTCTTCTGTTGGCCCAGCTTCAGAAAAGCCTCTGCCTGGCCCCAGGGGGTTCCGGTCAATGTGATTATTAATACAGCATATTTGGAGGTGAGGTTTTAGAAAGGGTCATTTTAGAAATGACCCTTCTGGTATCGGACTAGGCTCTCACCCCAGTAGTGCCTTCGTTACTCACTAATTTCTCATTAAAATACACTGCAGTCAAAGTCAGCCATGAGCTGACAGCGGGAGCAAACCTCCTCCTTTGCAAGGCAGCCTCGTGCACCACCAGGGTCTGAAATGAAGCCAGATCAGCCCCATTTCCTCTCTTCTACCTCGCCAGATCTGTGCCTTGAGAATATGAGGGGAAATCATGCGTTTTGAATGTCTTCTTACTAAGGAGTTCGCTGAAAGAACAATTAATCTCTTTATCATAACTGGCTTGGCCACATTTCAATACTGAAAAGAAAAAAACAGAACAAAACCCTTTGTATTTCTGCCAGCGGAGGGGTAAGGGATAAGCTTGTCATTTTGCAGACATTTTTGGTTAAGTGTCCTTTTACCTTTTATCTGTGCATTTGAGGTTTCGGGTATTCTGTTGCAAGAGGGAAAAATTGTTGCACCTTGCCTGTCTGCCAAAGGGTTGTGAAACTGACTTTTGAATCCCCCTTGCAGAAGCTCGAGAATCTACAGGGAAAGGATTTCAAGGCTGAGGACACTGCTCTGATGACTTACACCTTAAACATCACCTAGCCTTTGTTCTTCTGCTCCCAAGTGCCCACGGGAAATGAATCGTTACAATGCATGTTTGGTTTTCTTTTCAGTGTTCACACACCATGCTCTATACGGGACACAGAATTATGTGTTACCACAGCCCATAGCTAACTTCAACACCTGTCTGCTCCTGCTTTCTCTGCAGTGTCCCATTTCTGAGTGATGACAGAAAAAAGATAAAGCTGGCTACTGAAGCTGGAAGGAAGGATTGAAATATACGGGAATGAGCAAAGGAATTATAATCTAAAGTCTGGGTTTGAGTCCTAGCTCTTCCACATAATAGCTAGGTCATTCCAATAATGACCTTCAGCAAATTAACCAACCTCTCTGAGCCTGTTTCCTCATCAGTAAAATGGCAACAACAAATCCATAGCGTTTTATGGGGAAAAACAGATAAAGTTTGTGGAAAGTGCATAGTAAATTGTTAAACAAATATTACATGCTATTAGTAGTTTTATCTTCTTAAATTTTTACTTTATTGCAGTACAGTTGATTTACTGTTAGTAGTTTTATTACACGGAGGACAGTCTAGAAAGCAAATCATTGCTTTTTTTTTTTAACATCTTTATTGGGGTATAATTGCTTTACAATGGTAAATCATTGCTTTTTGACTAAGATGAAAGTTTGTAATAGTTCCGTATCACTCTGATGTCATATTGGGGGAATCCGAATTTCTCCTACAGGCTCAGGGGTCTCTTCTGATGTCATCTCTTAGGAGTACCCTCTACATCTTGAGTATGGATTAAGAATTCATGTTTTAGCATGTCTGGTCTAATTGTTTATATGAACAATATAATCCCTTGTCACCATGATTTGCCTTCTGTTTTAGAAGGAAAGGAGGAAAGCGCTTAGACGACAACGACCAGGCCGAATTTCTGGTCCCAAGTGTTTGCTTCCTGGAGTGATGTTTCTTACCCACACTGTTGCCATGGCCACGTGGTGGGCCGAGTAGACTTCCTGCCCCCTGACTTTAGACCTGACCATGTGACTTGCTCTGGCCAATGAGATGTTAGTCAGTGTGAGACTGGCAGAAGCTGGCAATGAGCTTGGGCTGTTGAATCTGCTTTGTTATACAGTCATCCTCTGGTATCTGTGGGGGATTTGCTCCAGGACCCCCTCGGGTACCAAAAATCCGTGGATGCTCAAGTATATAAAATGGTACAGTCCAGCCAGCCCTCCGTATGTGCAGCCCTCAGATATGGAGGGCCAGCTGTACGGTCTCTCCTCCCACGGTCCTCATGCCTCCATTTTTGGGATGCGGTGGGAAACAGTGGGAGGAATCAGAACCTCTGCGGAGGTTGGGACTTTGAGGATCTGTTTTGTTTTTCAATTGATGAAAGGGTGTAGCCTTGTACTGGCTGTTCATATTATTCTGGAAAGCAACCTTTCTTAAGCTGGGTCATGTGAACGCAGAAATGAATGAAAAAGACTGTAAGAATGTGATCATGAGAGCAAGTGAAAGAGAGAGAGAGGGAGAGAGATCCACACAGACTTTAATTTTTTTTTTTTTTAATGTGGTACGCGGGCCCCTCTCACTGTTGTGGCCTCTCCCGCTGCAGAGCACAGGCTCCATTCGCTCAGGCTCAGCAGCCATGCTCACGGGCCCAGCCACTCCGCGGCATGTGGGATCTTCCCGGACCGGGGCACGAACCCGTGTCCCCTGCATCGGCAGGCGGACTCTCAACCACTGCGCCACCAGGGAAGCCCCTGACACAGACTTTAATTTGACCAGATCACCTGGACCTGGAATTAGTCCTGTGCTAACTTGGGATCCCCTGAGCAACTGAAGGGAATTTTCAGAAGGGAGGCAGGATTCTCTTGGAGATTAACTCCAGGCTTTGGCCTGGTTGAGTCTTGTTAAACTTTAAATAAAAGGCCTCGGGGAGGGGGCATATGTAGGACCGTTGCTGTGCCAAGGCCTGACATTTCTTATTTTGATAATTGATGTGGCCAACTTGAAGCCCGTCACTGTGGGAGCATCGTGCTGTGCTTTGGTAGCGCCGTGGCTGTGTGAAGAGGGAGAAAAATCAATTTCCACTGTCCGTGGAGTGTTGTTTGATTTATTACTGCTGGAAGAAGCAATTCTTTATCTCCCAGCCCCTCTTGCAGAGGACTGTTTTACAGTTTGCTGTTAGAGAGACTCTATAAAAGAAGTTATATTTGTCCGAACTTTGGTATTTTGATAACCTTCCTTGGCTATTCAGAAGACATTGAACGCTCCCAAGTTTTACGACCATCATTTGTTTCTGATTAAGTAATTACAGGCACTGAAAGACAATCTGCGGGAGAGTGCAGCCAGCATACCTGCAGGATTGTTTCATGAAGGAGGAAGCATCAGAGGGCTTTAATTTTTCATGAGCACTGGAGGGAGGAAGGAGGGGTCTGCTAGGAAAGAGGGCAGCGGGTGGGATTTGGAGTCAGACAGAGATTGCAACCCTGACTCCCACTGGAGAGCAAGTCAAGAAGCCTTGGTCCACGAGCCTTGGTCTCTGCATCTGAGCAATGGGTACATGAAGCTGACAACACTCCACCGACATCCCCTTACATCCCCTTAAGCCTCTTCTTGTGCCCCCCTCCCCCCGCCTGCTTCTGCATGCTTTTTCTTCCCATGTCCTGTACCTGAGACCTCTTCCGAAAATGGCCCTTGACCTCTGGAGTTGCTTTGCCCACATGCCCACAGAGCTGGAAATGCCTGGGAGTTGATGTCCGTTCAAGGCAGCCCTCAGCCAGTGACTGACCAGTGTGGGAGTGTGGAAGCCCAGCCCCCTCGATCACAGCAGGACACGCTCTGAGGCGTAACTTACACTCAGGGCCCCCCGCCCCAGCAGGTTCAGGCTGAGGCTCCCCCAGGCACACGTTTGCCTGAGATGAACCCTCACTTGCCTGCCTTTCCTTCCCCACCCCCTTCCTCGCGCTCCTACTGGAAGACATTTCATACATCACTTGTGTCCAGTCCTCTTCTCAGGATCTGCTTCTGAAGAGCCCCACCTTTGACAGCAGACTGATGCTCCTTGCCAATTTCTTCCAAATTGTTTTATTGACTTTTATTCAACACTTTGGTGCGCCAGGCATGGAATCAAGCACTCTAAATGCATTATTTCTTTTAACGTTGTAATAAAGAAACAAGGTCTCTGGAAGCATTTTGCACAATGACTAACACATAGCAGGAACTTGGCCACTCAGTCAAACGTGTTAAGATCCTCTAGTGGCTACTTAATTACACAGGGTCATGTAGTAAAATCCAAACGTCCTACATGACCTAAAAGGGGATTGGCAAACTTTTTCTACCAAAGGCCGGGTAGTAAATATTTTAGACTTTGTGGCCCATATGGTCTCTCTTGAAGCTACTCAACTTGGGACAGAAAGTTGTGGTGGCAGCACCAAAGCAACCACAGACACTGTCAGCAAATGGGCCTGGCTGCTTCCAATAAAACTTTATTCGTAAAAGCAGGAAGTAGGCCAGATTTGGCCCACAGGCTGTGATTTGCTGGCCCCGGCTCTACAAGGCAGCTGAATGGTGGAGACCCTGCCTCCCCCACCAGCCATTGGCCTCACCCTGACCCACTCTCCTCCCCTTCACTGGCCCCTACCACACTGGTCTGGAGAACGCTAGCACTTTCCTGCATCAGGCGTTTGTTCTAACTGGTCTGCTCTCTGGGTCCGGGACCCTCTTCCTGGAGCCCTGCGTACGTCTGGCTCCTGCTGGTCATGCAAGTGTCAGGTCAGAAAGATGTTCACATGCCTGCAGATCTCAGTGGGCCTCCCCCTCTGCCCCCACGGTTCTGCATCACCCCAGTGATTAATTGACTCCCCTGGTTCCTAGTTTGGTATCTGTCTCTCCCTGCAGAAGGCAAGCTTCAACCTGCTCTGTTTCCTGCAGCAACTTCAGCCCCCTTCCCAGGGCCTGGCACCTGGAGGTACTCAATAAAAATTTAGTGGTTACCTGGTCTCTGGGACATGCCCGCCCTCCCCATTTTAGGAAGGTCGTGAAGCATGACGAACACTGGAATGTCAGGTGGTTATCTTGGTTGTAAGGCCAACCTACAAAATCCCAGATAATCTTCCTCGCCTCCTGTCTCCATGTCAATTATCCCGTTAAACAGAACATCTCATAGGAGGATTTGCCTGAGCAAATCCTTGCTTTTCTTTTCTCAATCCCAAGCCTAGGACTACAGACCTCCGTTCTCAAGGCTAAAAACGCCAAGAGGAAGGCATTCTCTCAATGTGGCATTGAGTTTACCCAGTTAATTAAAGAGGGATTTAGGAGTTACTTAACATCTGGGTGGCAGGTTTTGTTGTTTTTCTTCCTCAGCTTTGGAAAGGAAGCAGAAATTGTGATGCACCTGATACACATGTCTGATGTCTCCGTCTGATGCATCCTCATGCAACTTCCTTCTGCCACAGGACAAGCCTCTAGTTTCCGGATTTCCTGGTGCCAAGGCGTCTGACACCTTGAATGGTGAAACTCGTGACACCCGCTCAGAGAAGCAGGTTGTGTTGCGTCACGATGATTGTGACCCCAGAACTGGTGGTGGCTTCCTTTTTATTATTTATTTTTATTTAATCTGGCTGCACCGGGTCTTGGGTGCAGCGTGCAGGGTCTTTTAAGTTGTGGCACACGAGATCTTTAGTTGCAGCACGTGGGATCTTTAGTTGCGGCACGTGAACTCTTAGTTGCAGCATGTGGGATCTTTAGTTGCGGCACGTGAACTCTTCGTTACAGCATGTGGGATCTAGTTCCCTGACCAGGGATAGAGCCCCGGCGCCCTGCATTGGGAGCTCAGAGTCTCAGCCACTGGACCACCAGGGGAGTCCCTATGGCGGTGGCTCCTTTTATTACCTAATACTTCAGAGCAGTGGTTCTGGAACAGCAAGCATTGTGAGGGCCGAGGGGCCTTCGAGAGGTGATCGGAGATGCGGTGGGCATGAGATGGTGGAGGCCGTTGAATGCCACGCCGCAGATCATGAGCTTTGTCCCGGCCGGGGAGGATGGGAGGTCTGCTAGGAGGGGCTGGCCCGTGTTCAGCTTGAGGGAGGGGCACTGGTGGCAAGGAGCCTGGGTAGGAGGTTGCTCCGGGGCTCCAGGTGGATGCCACGGGGCCTGGCTGGCGTGGCGGCAGCAGGAAAGGAGAGGAGAAAGTACATTGAGACAGGGGTTCTCCACCCCCGAGGACAGGTCAGAGAGGTCACCGTGGGCCAGATGGAGGCATTTTATTGCACTGATGGTGATGAGAATGAGACCTGCCTCTCTGGATTATTGAGAAGATGAAGACAGTGCCTTGATTGAACTTATCTGTACCGGGTCTTTTGCAAACTAATCAGGCGCCGTTTCTGCGATGCTTCGTTTAGACAGAGCCATTCAGAACTTGGCAGTGCGTGAGTTTTCGATGGCCTCTCTCCCCAGCCTCATGTGACACTGAGTCTTGATCATAGGAGGCCTCTTGGTAGCTCTACTAATAATAGTGACAGTTAGGGCTTCCCTGGTGGCGCACTGGTTGAGAATCTGCCTGCTAATGCAGGGGACATGGGTTCGAGCCCTGGTCTGGGAAGATCCCACATGCCGCGGAGCGACTAGGTCCGTGAGCCACAACTACTGAGCCTGCGCGTCTGGAGCCTGTGCTCCACAACAAGAGACGCTGCCATAGTGAGAGGCCCGCGCACCGCGATGACGAATGGCCCCCGCTTGCCACAACTGGAGAAAGCCCTCGCACAGAAACAAAGACTCAACACAGCAAAAATAAATTAATAAATTAATAAACTCCTACCCGCCAACATCTTCTTTAAAAAAAAAAAAAAGTGACAGTTAATGTTTCCAATACATCAACAGCATGTGAGACATGCCATTAGGAATGGGGGCGAGAGAGTTGGCATTCTTGGTACCGAAGACAGTTCTCCTATGAATGACCCAAACATGCCTTATAGCGTCTTGGTTAAGAGGCAGTTTCCATCTGAGGCAAGTTCTGAGACCAGGCCCTAGTAAGGAGCGCCTCTTCGCTTGTGCTCCTGACTCGGGTTGCAAGCATCACGCTTTGTCTGATTGGTTCAAATGGCCTTCAGGACCCCACTCACCCACGTTCTTGACTGGCCAGAAATGAAGCTAGCCCCTGGCTAGCACCAGCACTTTGCGAAACCATCTGAGAGCATGATTGGGCGTTGAATCCTAGCTCCCTCATCCCCTGGGAGTTAAATGCAACAGTGTTACTCTTCAGGGGCTTGATTTCAATTGCAGTGAGCGCTGGGCGGCTGCTGTAATTGTCTGTAATTACTCGAGGCAGGTATCTGCCAAACAAGTGGGTACAAATGGGCCAATGGTCTGTTCCTTTGAAACAGTGTGAGCTGATATAACGTGGTTTATGAGCCCCAGTTATGCCTGTGCCTAGGGCAGGGGGTGCATAGTGATACCCGTTTAAAATTAAGGCTCTGGTTTATTGGGCTGTGGTGGGATACATCTCAAGAAGGACCAAGTGGTGATTTCCATGGGCTGTGGGCAGGTGGACCTCCTCAGATAGCCCTGCAGGAGGGCAGGAATCCACGGGACTGCTGGCAGCGTGTCTGAGGCCTCCGGCCTTTGTCTGGGCTGGAGCGTCCTTCCTCCAGATGCCCTGCAGCTGAATCTGTCCTCCTTCAGGTCTGGGCTCAAAGGTCCCTTCCTCACACACACACACTCACATTTTCCTGGTATCCCTTCCCTATTCTTCCTTCCACCAACCTTAAAATATATGATTTATTTATTATTAATCATATTCTTTGTTGTCTGCTCCCAGATAGAATGTAAGCTCCATGAGGGCAGAGACTGTTGCCTCTTTCATTGACCAATGTATCCCAAATGCCCAGAGCCCCTAATAGAAAGAGGGTTGGGTTAGAAGAGCCTCAGACCCCCACATAGCTCTGAGAAGGACTCATCCAGGGCTGTGCATGAGCAGAGGCCTGTGTCCTGCAGGAATGGGCTGCACCAGGCCCCCTGTCGTGCTAGGTCATCGTGAGAACAGCTCAGGAGAGCCTCGGCCCAGGTGTGAATGCAGCAGTGGCTGCGGGGCAGTAGTGGCTGCAGAGGGGCAGTAGTGGCTGCAGAGGGGCAGTAGTGGCTGCAGAGGGGCAGCAGTGGCTGTGGGGCAGCAGTGGCTGCAGAGGGGCAGCAGTGGCTGCAGAGGGGCAGTAGTGGCTGCAGAGGGGCAGTAGTGGCTGCAGAGGGGCAGCAGTGGCTGTGGGGCAGCAGTGGCTGCAGAGGGGCAGCAGTGGCTGCAGAGGGGCAGTAGTGGCTGCAGGGGGGCAGCAGTGGCTGTGGGGCAGCAGTGGCTGCGGGGCAGTAGTGGCTGCAGAGGGGCAGTAGTGGCTGCAGAGGGGCAGCAGCTGGAGTTGCTGGTTAGTCATGCTGCCCCGGCTGGCGATCTGAGCGACACCCTAACCAAAGTTGCACCGGAAGCCAGTGTGCGTCATGTATATGTCGTCTTGGCTCAGGTGCCTGCGGAAGTGGACCCTGAGACAAGGATTCAAAGCGCATAAATTGGACGTGACTCCCATGAAACCCTAACGGGAACAGGAGAGTGAGCCAGGCAAGAAGGGAAGCCAGGAAGGGCACGTAATCAAGCAAGTTGCCCCTGAGGGCACCTGGAACACAGTCCTGCTGGAGAGTTCTGGAAACTGCAGGACACGTGCCTCAGAGTTTTCCCAGTTGTGGGGCAGGGGAGCTGGGGTCTTCCTCACCAACTCCCTCAGTCATGCTCCAGGGCTGCCTGAACAGACAAGGGGACCCTCAGGCAGATGGACACAGATGCTGGCAGCTGGGTTTGGCCTCCCGCTTACCCTGGGCCCTGACCAAGCCGGCTCCAGAGACCAGGAAAAAAGCCTCAGGCAGAGCAGCCAGTAATTACAAAAAGCAGCCCCAGCGCCTCGAAGCCCGGGGAGAGATGAGGGCCGGGACACCTGCAGGTGAGCTGTGCTGTCAGTTACTAGATTAGCTACTGTACTTTAATCCTGCAGACAACACTGTGAGGTACATACTGTTCATATCCCCACTTTACAGATGAAGAACTGAGGCTCAGAGTGGCTAAGTCATGCCCCTTCAACACTGTGAGGTACATACTGTTCATATCCCCACTTTACAGATGAAGAGACTGAGGCTCAGAGTGGCTAAGTCATGCCCCTTGCCTTTATTTACATTGAGGAATGGAACCAGGCAGAGAGCCTGTCCGAGCTGAGGGAGCATCTACATGGGAAGCCAGGCCGTGCTCAGAAGGAACCCCCCATCCCCCAATCAGTGAGTGAAGGATGGGAGGAGGTGGACCACCGGACCCTTTCGCCAGCTGGGGTCGCTGAGCTGCGGCAGCCAGGCCCATCTGGCAGTCCCGGGAGTGTCCAGACCTCAGACATCATGTTGAATGTGGGGAGGCACCCGCAGGCCCCCCCTCTGCTTCCCCTCTTGCTCTTCTCCTCGCCCACCACCCTTCTTTCGAGCACCTAGACCTTCCCCAGGTGGGCGCAGTACAATTGCAATATTTGTCTTTACAAAGTCACACGCTGTTCTGATACTGTCTTCTGGGGATTACACCCAAGTCGCCTAGACGGGAATTTTCAGGGTCCCCCATTACCTCAAGTCACATATTTACAGACAGTTCTGTGGCTGGTTCACTTCCAGACAAGTAATCCCGTTCATCAGATGCAGATTCTACTAGTTTATCTCCAAGGGCAGTGGAGGAAGAGGCCCATGGGGACCTTTTGTGGGTGGGCTGACCTCAGGAACACTAAGACGACCTGCTCTTGGCTGGCAAGTCCCCGTCTCCGGGACTGTGCTTAGCGCCGTACGGAGAGCAGCTCGGTGGACGCTCCCAATAACTTTATGTGGAGGGTGCTGTTCTCATGCCCACTCTGCAGATGAGGAGACTGAACAAGAAGGTGTCTCAGGTGAGGAAAAATAATTAGATCAAGAGCTCTTCAGATCCAGGCCTAACTCCAAAGTTCCTTATCTCCCCCTCACCCCATACTGTTGCCAGGGACGGAGTTGTCTTGACAAATTAAAATTGAACATGTTTAGTCAACAAAAGTTTTCAGAACCAGGAACCCATCAGAGAAAAATGACAAGAGGATGCTGGGGTTGAAAAGGTCGGGCACTGCCCGGTTTGCCTTTCATCCATTTGTCACGGACGATGCTATAGAATGGCTTTCGGGAAAGCCGGAGGCGTGTTTTATGGCATAATTCTCTTCAGAAAAATATTTAAAAAGCCACAGAGATAGCAGCTCTTACTCCTTTGGCGCAGAGATGGGAAAAGCAATGGCATTTTCCTGAGGGTCCTGAGTGACATTCACTGGCGCAATCTGTATGGAAGTTGTGCGAGCCTGCTCTGAGGTGGGAACTAACTTCCCTTCCCATCCAGACCCCCCAGACTTTGTCTGCTGTGACAAAGGAAGCCAGTGCAGTGGTGACAAGCAAGGGCTCTCACATCCTGGGTTCAAAGTCCATCGTTATGTGGCTTTCGATGAGGTTTATAAATTCCTCTAGGCCTTATTATCTCATCTGTAAAAGGGGGATAACGGTAATGCCTACTTCATGGGGTTGTTGAGAAGCTGAAATGAGTCTATACGTGTGTGTGTGTGTGTGTGTGTGCAGCTTAGAACAGCCCTAGGCGTTTAGGAAGCACCGCAATGATGATTTTGTTGGGCCATGAATATTTTCATACTTCTGCGAGGTTCAGGCTTTCTACTGGCGAGCTGAATCAAAAGACAGCTAAGTGGTAAACACGCCTTGGAAGCCAGAGATTGTATATTGCTCTGGAGGAATTTAAAGATTTCTTTTCCCTGGAGACACTTGTTTACTTTCTAAGGAAAATAAAAACCAACGGACCTTCCCTTCCTCTCCCCAGCGAGGATGTGTTTACATTAGAGGGTCAGGCTTCTCTCTCCATCTCTCTCCAGAGAGGAGAAGGGGCAGATACCCAGGCCACCCTGTATAAGCTCTGAGTGTCCTAATGTCGGGGTCCCTCTCCTGTGGTGCAACCACTGCACGTGCAGGTGACCTCGGCCCGTGCATCGTCACCCAGGAGGAATAGAGGCAGGGAGGACCAGACCTGCTAAAATGATCTGTGAGTAACGATTGGTCTGTTCTCTGATCCAGAGACGTTGTGTTTCCATAGATACCAACATTTAACAGATTCTTCTTCTCTCTCCTTGGAGTGGGGGCATCTGGGATGAGCCTTTACCCTCCCAGAGGCATCCCTACCCACCCCAGAAATGATAGTCAAAGGCTTCCCAGAGGAAGATCCTCTGATCCCTCCCCACGTTCACTTTCAGGCTCCTTTCCTCCCATATCACTGACTATTGCTGGTGAACAGAGCCCCGTTCTACTCGAGTCACAGAGTGAGCACTCAGTAATCATCGGTTGCATCCGTAAACCAAGGTAGAGCCAACTAAAGCAGGTAGAAGTTGTTTGTAAAAAGCACCTTCCTGGTCTGTGGCTGCATATTTAGGTTCACGCTTCCTAACCCAGTCCGCCAGCCTGCAAGCTGCTTGACAGCCTGGACCTCATTTGTCTGGCTCGTAGCTATACCCCACACACGAGACAGCGCCTGGCCCTTGGTAGACTCTCGGCAAATATTTATTGAATAAATCAATTGATGAAGCCTCCCTCTGCCTTCACGTATGTCCATCCTTGCCCATCCTCCTCCTGGGTCTTCAGACCAAGCCATTTTGGTCTGCTGGCCACCTGCACGAACGAGGGTCTTCTTGGGCTGGGGTGCTGCCCCTGCCATCTCCCATTTTTGCACCCCTGTGACCGAGAATGGCTGTTCTCTAGACCCTGTCCTGGCCGAGTGAGCTCTCCCAGCCCTGTACCCTGATGGCCAGAGTTGTGCGACACGGGGCCCTGCCAGCGCCCACGACAGATGCTGGTATTTGATAGGGGCCTACCTTCCTCATGAGCCGTCTCGGGTCTCACAGATCTTCCCAAAGAGGCTCCAGGAGGCCACTACCTGTGAGATGAGATGTTTAGCTGTCCTCTCCCTCCCCCAGTGCGAGGTACTCGAGATAGAAGATGAAAGGACAAGGGAAGGGCTTTGAGACGCTCACAGTCTCAGGGAAATAGAGACAAAAAAGAAAAAGGAAAGGAAAAGAAAAGAGAAGAAAAGGAAGGGAGGGAGGAGGGGAAGAAAAGAAAGATACCATCATCTCAGTATATTATAGAACCTATAATAAAAGCGTATTGCCTAGTGCCCTGGGATCACAGAGAGAGGCTTTGCGAAGCTAGAGGAAGTAATTCTAAAAAGCTGCACTTTTTAGAACTGGTCCATTTCAGTACGTTTACTGAGCGCCCAGTGTGTACCAGGCAGTTATCTGGGAAGACAAACATGCTGAGGATGACACCCCCCCCGCCCCGCTAGAGCTCACAGTCTAAGGGCATCAGTAAGTACCTTACGAGGGGAGGCCACACAGCACAGTGGGTGGTGCGTTGCTGCCTTAACCACTCTGCACCTTGGTCTCCTCATCTGTAGACTGGAGATACCTATGGTTGCGCATAGAATCATTGAGAGGATCAGATGAGATGATATCTGTAAGTGCTTATGCCCCCTGTGTTCACATACAATTAGCCCTCAGTAAACTAGCTATTACTCTAGGTGTCGCTGCTCTAAGGGAGAAATACACAAGGTCTAGAGGAAAATAAAGGCTGGAGGGGCTCAATCAGTTGGTGTGTGGGATGAGGGGTAATCAGCAAAGGCTTCACTGACGATTTGCCTCCGTGCTAAAGATGAGAAGGAATCATGGATCCTGAGAAGCCAGAAATGGGTGCACTTTTCTGCATTTCCATCTTGCATGTCCTTTAATAGTTAAACACCTTGTAAGCATCCTTAGTATGGGGAAGGTTGAGGGGAAAGATTAGAGTGATTTGCTAATAATAGCCGAATTCTTATCTCCCCATTGTTGGCAATTTCCCACCACATTTTTGGGTCTGTTCTGTTTTCCATCTGAACTGATGACTCTCAGTGGGAGGAAAAACTACGGAAAACCCGCAGCAGAGGACCGCTCTCTCTGTAAAGCCGAAACGCAGAGAAGAGAGAACTCGGAATCCTACAGGGCCAGAAAGCCCTGAGCCTTTATTTTCCTGGAGATTTTGTTTTGCTGATAGACAGAGCCTGGGGACTTGATGCTATCCCTGTTGCAAGATCTCCAGTTTTTACGTAGTATTTTGACTCACTGCAGGGCCGAAATAACTGTCAAGGGTCAAAGATGTGGACCCGGTAGCATGTCCTTCCTGGGAAAACCAGCCTGGAAGAGTGTCTCAGAGCAGCCAGACACGCACTGCAGGGAAAATGCCTTTTGGATGGCCCTGTTCTGAGTGGGAGTCCCACCCGTGGGCCTCTCCTGACTTGGTCCGTGTGGTCCGTGGGTGGGTCAGTGCACACCAGGGGGCAGGAGCAGGCACTGCTCAGCTGACATTGAAAAAACCTCAGCAGTTGATGCCGGAGGGTGACCACCTGAAAACAGGACCTCCTGGCCAGGGCTCCAGGATTTTAATTGAACTGCCAGGATGTGGAAGGCAGTGCTGGAGTGATAACCCAGAGGGAAATAAATGTCACTTTCATTCCAGAGAATATTACCAAGGTGACTGCAAAGTCCAATTTTCCTTGCCAAGCCTTTTATTCAACCTAAGGGCTACGTTAGAGCAGAGAGGGACCAGCTATATGCCATAGCCTTGATTTGGTCCTAATGCACGTATATCTGTGTCACGGTGGAGATGTAAATGTTCATGAATGAACGGAGAACGAGAGCAATTAGAAAGTCCAAGAATCCACTCTCTCTGTGGTATGAATTTCTCTGAGCATTTTTATAAGGAGCATGGACTCCTGTCATAATAAAAGATAAATAAATAAAGATGAAAAAAGATCTGGATATGAGGCTTTGATGTATTCTGCTATTTTGAGACATAATTATTTGTTCTTAATGAATTTGTGAAGATGTTAGTAAGACTAGCATGTATGCAGCACTTCTTATGAACCTGGCGCTTTACGGGCAGGATTAAGAGAATTTTTTTTTTTTCTTTTTGGCTGTGTTGGGTCTTCATTGCTGTGCGCGGGCTTTCTCTAGTTGCGGCGAGCGGGGGCTACTCTTTGGCGCGGTGCGTGGCCTTCTCATTGCGGTGGCTTCTCTTGTTGCGGAACATGGGCTCTAGAGCACCTGGGCTTCAGTAGATGCGGCTTATGGGCTCAGTAGTTGCGGTGCACAGGTGTGGGATCTTCCCGGACCAGGGCTTGAACCCATGTCCCCTGCATTGGCAGACGGATTCTTAACCACTGTGCCACCAGGGAAGTCCCCAGGGAATTAAAAGAATTTTTGCAATAACTTTGTGACACTCTGTATGGAGGTAAGATCACCCCCACTTTATGTACCTGGAAACAGAGGCTCAGAGAACTTCGGCAGCAAGACCTGGTGCTTGCATCGGTGCTGCCAGTCTATGGAAGAGTTGCCTAAGACTGGGTCCCTGCCATAAAATGCAAAACACGGGAGATTCAAACAAACACAGGATTTCAAGTGGTCACTCTCCAAGGTCTCCTGCTCTCCCTATTTTTCATGTGTCCCACCTGGACTGAGGGGCACAGTTTGAAGGTTCCCTCTGAGATCCTCAGGGATAACCACCGTTGCTTGTTGATCTGTCAGTAATCCTAGAGCAGCGTGGAACACCAGCTCCAATGCCCATGGAAGCCTGGCAGGTGACGGAGCCCAGTAAAGTTGGTTGGGAGCAATGATTCAACAGAGAGAGCTGGCCCCATCCACAGGAAGACGTTTCCACTCAGCTCCAGCTGGCTGTAAGCTTGTGGGACTGCAGGCCCAGTGCGGCCAAATGGTTTGCTTTTTCAAGAGAAGCTGAGGAGTCGAGATCTGCGAAATTTCCCAAGTTTTCAGTCACTGGCAGCTCATTCAAAATGTTAGCCAAGTGCTACCAGGCAGGGTTAAATGTGGCCCACGTGCAGCCACCTCTTACCCAGAGCCTTGCAGCGTTCTTCGCAGCTGACTTTCAACAAAAGCTTTTGAGTTAATGAATGAATGAAGGACTAGGCAAAGAGTTCATTTCAAGGCCCAGCCCTTTGGACCTGCTTCTGTTGCCGGTTAGGGGTAGAATGAGGCCAGCACGTCGCCACCAGCAGCAGGAAGAAAAGCAGCCCAAGTCGGGCCCTGTTGTCAGCAATCCTTGATCCTAAGTGTGGCTTGCTAGTGGCAACTGGGTTTTGCTTGGGCTGGAATCATCAGTATCGCCTCCATCTGAATTCTAGAACCAGGCTGTTGACGTCAGGAGGTTTGGAAAGTCCACTGAGTGTGGAAACTGTATCTTGGTCAGATGTTTACCCTTCCAGGCCCCCAGCAGAATGTCTGACCAATGGGAGGGTCTTAGTGTTTCAGTGAATGAGTGAAATCAAAACTGATTCTTCATTTGTTCATTCATTCACCGGATATGTTTTGACCATCACTGTGTGCTGGCAATGGGATTCCAGTGGTAAATGATAGACTTGCTCAAGACTAATGGTCTGGTGGGATAGGTAGATGCTGAAAAAGTAACTGGGAGCGTGCAGGGTTTGGGACAGGGCTATAGGATGGCAAGTGTTGCAGTGGGCATAATTCAGCTCGGTGGTCAGAAGAGGTCCCTCTGAGGAGGTGATGTGTAACTGAAGGATGGAGGTTGAACAGGGATACACTCAAGGGAACTGTGGTAGGGGGAGCCAGAGCGGGCAGGATGTGCAAATGTCCTGATGCAGAGGGAGCCGGGAGCACAGGGAAAAGTAGAGGGTGGCAGATCTGCACTGGGCCAGATCACGCAGGAAGCCATGGTGAGAGTTTGGACTTCAGCCTAAGAGTAAGAGAAAGCAGTAGAAAGGGCTTAAACAGGAAGGGACATGATGATTTGCATCCTAAAAGATCTTTCTCCCTAAAGTGTGGAGAACTGATTAGACAAGGTCAAGAATGAATATAGGAACTACGATGGGAGTTAATGTGTGTGTCCAGGCAAGAGATAGGATACTAACTTAGACTAGGATGTAGTGAGAGTCAAGGAGAATGCCCGGGACATGTGAACTATTTAACAGGTAGAACCAACATGACTTGGTTGTTGATTGGCTGTGGGGGATGAGGGTCACTGCCTTAAGAACCTGTAAGGAGGTGGTACCGTTGGTGAGATTGGGAACACTGGTGGGCGCTATGGGTGCATCATTTTCTGAGCTGCCATCACTTAGACTACAGTGTCAATGTCTTCCCTGGAGCTGTACAGCACAGCAGTCCTGTGGGTTAGGAGGGTTAGGAGGAAAGGATTGATTTCCTTTGGAGTTTAACAAAGAAACTAGCAAAACATCTCCAAAGCCCCAGTTGTAATTTTCCCTTATCATCTGACCAAAAGTGGTCAAAGTTAGGAAATTGAATTTTCAAAGTAGTTAGGCCTTAAGAAGAACCAGGCCCTCGATGTTTCTGAGAAAGAAACATGCATTTTCAACCTTTCAGAAATTACTAATGGGAAACAGTCCTCCTCCCCTCCCCCAAATAGAAGCAGGAATTGCCTTTGAGACTAGAGCATTCTGAAGAACTGGGAAAAGTCGAGTAAGAAGTCCACTTAGACATCTTAAGACTCATACCAGCTCAGTGTCCAAATAAGCCCATAAATGACTGGAGATCCCCAAATCCTGGGCTCTCACCCACGTGACCTTGCCCTTCCTACTGTCCTCACTGTGGGAAGAGGGTGCAGGGTGAGCCCACATCCTGCCAAGTATGACCCGCTGTGATCATTGCCATGTGAACACAATATGTTCTTGCAGAGAAGGAAGACAGACTTTTTTAAAGGCCTAATAAAGGGACAGAAATACTGCCCTGAACTCCTTAAAAGAAAGCTCTGAGGACAGATGAGGCCAAAGATATAAAATCATTCTGGTCTTGAAAACAAAGATGCCATGAAAGCAGACAGCATCTCTGAGATGCTAAGGAGGAAGGGAGGGAAGGAATCGTTGCTCTTTCTAAGATGACAGAAAGATTTAATCTGGTAGAGGACACGAGACCATGATGCAGTCCTGATGGCCTATGTCAGCCTTTCTCTGGGTCTTCGACTATTTTCCCTCTCATCCTGCGTTTTTCTCAAATGAATCCCTTTTGGTTGGGGATCGAGTCTAGGGTGGTAACTTATCAGAGTCAGAAGACCCCCAAGGCACGCACGCATCCCTGGTGCTGATTACCCCATGTTTCAGTTCTCTTCTGCTGCATAACAAACAACGCTAAAACTTAGTGGCTTAAAATAACCATTTTATTTGCTCACAGTTCTGTGGTAAGGGATGCAGCGTGGCTGAACGCCGCGGCCCTGCTCCACGTGGAGTTGGCAGGGTCTCTCATGAGCTTGTGTTCAGATGGCAGCTGGACTGAAATGCCCAAGGTGGCTTCACTCATGTGTCTGGCACCTGGGTGGGGGCACCTGGGAGCCTAAGACCTCTTTCTCTGTGTGCCTCTCATCACGTGACTAGCTTAGGCTCCTTCATCCGGGTGGCGAATCCCAAGAGCGAGTGTTCCGGTGACAAAAGTGGAAGCTGCAGCTCTCTTAAGACCCAGACTGGGGAGTTATCCAATGTCACTTCCCTTGAGTTATACGGGCCGAAACAAGGGACGGGGGCCACCCAGATCCAAAGTCTCGGGAAATAGTCTCCACCTCTTGAGAGGATCACGTCACAAAGAAACACGTGGGATGGGAAATACTGCAGTCACCTTTGGAAACACAATCCTCCATGTCCAATTTCTAGGTTAACCTCTCAGACCACAGAATTGGTCGCTCATTTTGCGTGTCGCGCTGCTAAGAGACAGTGTGGGCTCCTCCGGCTTCCCTTTGGGGCTCTTCCTGGTGCCTTCAGACTCCTAGCCCCTGGCATTGGAAGGAGCACTCCCAGGGGTTCCTGGGTCTTTGCACACGCTGCTCTCTTGGATGACAAACAGATCTCCTCATTTGCTGTGGGAAGCTCACGCGTATATCTACCTCTGAATTTAAGAACCATAATGGATTGGCATTGGCTCCTGACCTTGCAGAAATATTGAACAAACAAGATGTAGGTCTTCAGGGCAATTGCTTTCTTTTTGATTTCCTGGGCTGATGACTATTGATTATCTGCTGCGTACTTTGTTAATTTCCTTTTGACAGGCCCTCTTCTGGGAACAGTTCCTGGGAAGGGCTTGGTTTTGTTATTCTTTCCTGGGATTAAGGCACTATGTATTCTAAACAACCCAATCATTCAACAGAGAGCACCCGATTTACCAGTGACCTCTCCCAAAGTGAAGTGACAGGCAAACATCATTCAGGAAGTTTACTTACTCATCCTTAAGAAACGTTGCAAGAATGCTAGTGATGGGATATAAATCATCTCCTCCTCTGCTGATGCTAATTGCAGTGTACCTGGGGTTAATGATAATTTTGCAATAACAGGTAACATTTAGTTTGTGTCAGGCCCACTGCTCAGTGTTTGACAAGGTTAATCTGATTAATTCCTCCAAACAAACCCATGAGGTAGTCCCTGATGCTATTCCAAGTGTTGTAGATGTCCAAAAGGAGAGCTTTAGATAGAATATGCAAAGGCTCTGGGGCATCAGAGCCAATTTTTTTTTTTTTTTTAAGCCAAGCCTGTTCCCTCTTTAGGGCTTTTGAACTTGATGTTGCCTCTGCCTCAGAGCCCTAGCCTGATTGCAGCTCTTTGCACGGTCCCTCCATCTCATCCTTTGGGTCTCTGCCCAGATGTCAGGTCTTCAGAGAGGCTTCTTCTTCCCCAGCCTCCTTTCCCTCACATCGCCCTGTTCCATTTTATTCTTAGCACGTCTCTCGAACCAGTAGATGCTTCTTCTGTTTGGAGGTTTACAGTGTCTCTCCTCGGTTCTGGAATACACGAGAAGCTAGTTTGTGGGTTCATTTCTTCGTTAGCTCACAAACTGTTTGTTGACTGAATGGATGAACCCACGTTCTCCCACTCGCTCACTCACTACCTGCATGACCTTGGCAAGTTACTGAACATGCTGGAGCCTCAGGAGTCCCATATGTCAAATGGGGATAGTAATTAGAAACCTACCTGCTAGGGTTGGTGTGAGAATTTTTTTTTTTGAATTTTTGAATTTTATTTGATTTTTTTTTATACAGCAGGTTCTTATTAGTTATCAGTTTTATACACATCAGTGTATACATGTCAATCCCAATCTCCCAATTTATCCCACCACCACCACCACCACCCCACCACTTTCCCCTCTTGGTGTCTATATGTTTGTTCTCTACATCTGTGTCTCAATTTCTGCCCTGCAAACAGGTTCTTCTGTACCATTTTTCTAGGTTCCACATATATGCATTAATATATGATATTTGTTTTTCTCTTTCTGACTTACTTCACTCTGTATGACAGTCTCTAGGTTCATCCACGTCTCTACAAATGACCCAATTTCATTCCTTTTTATGGCTGAGTAATATTCCATTGTATATATGTACCACTTCTTCTTCATCCATTCATCTGTCGATGGGCATTTAGGTTGCATCCATGACATGCCTATTGTAAATAGTGCTGCAATGAACATTGGGGTGCATGGGGTGTCTTTTTGAATTATGGTTTTCTCTGGGTATATGCCCAGTAGTGGGATTGCTGGATCATATGGTAATTCTATTTTTACTTTCGTAAGAAACCTCCATACTGTTCTCCATAGAGTCTATATCAATCTACATTCCCACAAACAGTGCAAGAGTGTTCACTTTTCTCCACACCTTCTCCAGCATTTGTTGTTTGTAGATTTTCTCATGATGCCCATTCTAACTGGTGTGAGGTGATACCTCAATGTAGTTTTGATTTGCATTTCTCTAATAATTAGTGATGTTGAGCAGCCTTTCATGTGCTTCTTGGCCATCTGTATGTCTTCTTTGGAGAAATGTCTATTTAGGTCTTCTGCCCATTTTTGGATTGGGTTGTTTGTTTATTTTAATATTGAGCTGCATGAGCTGTTTCTATATTTTGGAGATTAATCCTTTGTCCATTGATTCGTATGCAAATATTTTCTCCCATTCTGAGGGTTGTCTTCTCGTCTTGTTTATGGTTTCCTTTGCTGTGAAAAAGCTTTGAAGTTTCATTAGGTCCCATTTGTTTATTTTTGTATTTATTTCCATTACTCTAGGAGATGGATCAGAAAAGATCTTGCTGTGATTTCTGTCAAAGAGTGTTCTTTCTATGTTTTCCTCTAAGAGTTTTATATTGTCTGGTCTTACATTTAGGTCTCTAATCCATTTTGAGTTTATTTTGTGTATGGTGTTAGGGAGTGTTCTAATTTCATTCCTTAACATGTAGCTGTCCAGTTTTCCCAGCACCACTTATTGAAGAGACTGTCTTTTCTCCATGGTATATCCTTGCCTCCTTTGTCATAGATTAGTTGATCATAGGTGCGTGGGTTTATCTTGGGCTTTCTATCCTGTTCCATTGATCCATATTTCTGTTTTTCTGCCAGTACCATATTGTCTTGATTACTGTAGCTTTGTAGTATAGTCCAAAGTCAGGGAGTCTGATTCCTCCAGCTCCGTTTTTTTCCCTCAAGACTGCTTTGGCTATTCAGGATCTTTTGTGTCTCCATACAAATTCTAAGATTTTCTGTTCTAGTTCTGTGAAAAATGCCATTGGTAATTTGATAGGGATTGCATTGAATCTGTAGATTGCTTTGGGTAGTATAGTCATTTTCACAATATTGATCTTTCCAATCTAAGAACGTGGTATATCTCTCCATCTGTTTATGTCATCTTTAATTTCTTTCATCCCTGTCTTATAGTTTTCTGCATACAGGTCTTTTGTCTCCTTACGTAGGTTTATTCCTAGGCATTTTATTCTTTTTGTTGCAATGGTAAATGGGAGTGTTTCCTTAATTTCTCTTTCAAATTTTTCATCATTAGTATATAGGAATACAAGAGATTTCTGTGCATTAATCTTGTATCCTGCAACTTTACCAAGTTCATTGATTAGCTCTAGTAGTTTTCTGGTGGCATCTTTAGGATTCTCTCTATATAATACCATGTCATCTGCAAACAGTGACAGTTTTACTTCTTCTTTTCCAATTTGTATTCCTTTCATTTCTTTTTCTTCTCTGATTGCCGTGGCTAGGACTTCCAAAACTATGTTGAATAATAGTGGTGAGAGTGGATATCCTCATCTTGTTCCTGATCTTAGAGGAAATGCTTTCAGTTTTTCACCATTGAGAATGATATTTGCTGTGGGTTTGTCGTATATGCCTTTATTATGTTGAGGTAGTTTCCCTCTATGCCCACTTTGTGCAGAGTTTTTATCATAAATGGGTGTTGAATTTTGTCAAAAGCTTTTTCTGCATCTATTGAGATGATCATATGGTTTTTATTCTTCAATTTGTTAATATGGTGTATCACATCGATTGATTTGCGTATATTGAAGAATCCTTGCATCCCTGGGATAAATCCCACTTGATCATGGTGTATGATCCTTTTAATGTGTTGTTGGATTCTGTTTGCTAGTATTTTGTTGAGGATTTTTGCATCTATATTCATCAGTGATATTGGTCTGTAATTTTCTTTTTTTGTAGTATCTTTGTCTGGTTTTGGTATCAGGGTGATGGTGGCCTCATAGAATGAGTTTGGGAGTGTTCCTTCCTCTGCAATTTGTTGGAAGAGTTTTTGAAGGATGGGTGTTAACTCTTCTCTAAATGTTTGATAGAATTCACCTGTGAAGCCATATGGTCCTGGACTTTTGTTTGTTGGAAGATATTTAATCACAGTTTCAATTTTGTTACTTGTGATTGGTCTGTTCATATTTTCTCTTTCTTCCTGGTTCAGTCTGGGAAGGTTATACCTTTCTAAGAATTTGTCCATTTCTTCCAGGTTGTCCATTTTATTGGCATAGTGTTGCTTGTAGTAGTCTCTTAGGATGCTTTGTACTTCTGCAGTGTCTGTTGTAACTTCTCCTTTTTCATTCCTAATTTTATTGATTTGAGTCCTCTCCCTCTTTTTCTTGGTGAGTCTGGCTAATGGTTTGTCAATTTGTTTATCTTCTCAAAGAACGAGCTTTTAGTTTTATTGATCCTTGCTATTGTTTTCTTTGTTTCTATTTCATTTATTTCTGCTCTGATCTTTAGGATTTCTTTCCTTCTGCTAACTTTGGGTTTTGTTTGTTCTTCTTTCTCTCGTTCCTTTAGGTGTAAGGTTAGATTGTTTATTTGAGATTTTTCTTTCTTGAGGTAGGCTTGTATTGCTGTAAACTTCCCTCTTAGAACTGCCTTTGCTGTATCCCATAGGTTTTGGATCGTCGTGTTTTAATTGTCATTTGTCTCTAGGTATTTTTTGATTTCCTCTTTGAATTCTTCAGTGATCTCTTGGTTATTTAGTAACGTATTATTTAGCCTCCATTTGTTTGTGTTTTTTATGGTTTTTTCCCGTAATTGATTTCTAATCTCATAGCGTTGTGGTCAGAAAAGTTCCTTGATATGATTTCAATTTTCTTAAATTTACTGAGGCTTGATTTGTGGCCCAAGATGTGATCTATCCTGGAGATGTTCCATGTGCACTTGAGAAGAAAGTGTAATCTGCTGTTTTTGGATGCAAAGTCCTATAAATGTCAATTAAATCTATCTGGTGTACTGTGTCATTTAAAGCTTGTGTTCCCTTATTAATTTTCTGTTTGGATGGTCTGTCCATTGGTGTAAGTGAGGTGTTAAAGTCCCCTACTATTATTGTGCTATTGTCAGTTTCCTCTTTTATAGCTGTTAGCAGTTGCCTTATGTATTGAGGTGCTCCTATGGTGGGTGTATATATATTTATAATTGTTATGTCTTCTTCTTGGATTGATCCCTTGATCATTATGTAGTGTCCTTCCTTGTCTCTTGTAACATTCTTTATTTTAAAGTCTATTTTATCTGATATGAGTATTGCTACTCCAGCTTTCTTTTGATTTCCATTTTCATGGAATATCTTTTTCCATCCCCTCACTTTCAGTCTGTATGTGTCCCTAGGTCTGAAGTGGGTTTCTTGTAGACAGCATATATATGGGTCTTGTTTTTGTATTCATTCAGCGAGCCTGTGTCTTTTGGTTGGAGCATTTAATCCATTCACGTTTAAGGTAATTATCAATATGTATGTTCCTATGACCATTTTCTTAATTGTTTTGGGTTTGTTTTTGTAGGTCCTTTTCTTCTCTTGTGTTTCCCACTTAGAGAAGTTCCTTTAGCATTTGTTGTAGAGCTGGTTTGGTGGTGCTGAATTCTCTTAGCTTTTGTATGTCTGTAAGGCTTTTGATTTCTCCATTGAATCTGAATGAGATCCTTGCCAGGTAGAGTAATCTTGGTTGTAGGTTCTTCCCTTTCATCACTTTAAATATGTCATGCCACTCCCTTCTGGCTTGTAGAGTTTCTGCTGAGAAATCAGCTGTTAACATAAGTTCCCGTGTATGTTATTTGTCATTTTTCCCTTGCTGCTCTCAATAATTTTTCTTTGTCTTTAATTTTTGCCTATTTGATTACTATGTGTCTCAGCGAGTTTCTCCTTGGGTATATCCTGTATGGTGCTCTCTGCGCTTTCTGGACTTGGGTGGCTATTTCCTTTCCCATGTTAGGGAAGTTTTCGACTATAATCTCTTCAAATTTTTTCTCAAGTCGTATCTCTCTTTCTTCTCCTTCTGGGACCCCTATAATGTAAATTTTGTTGTGTTTAATGTTGTCCCAAAGGTCTCTTAGGCTGCCTTCATTTCTTTTCATTCTTTTTTCTTTATTCTGTTCTGTAGCAGTGAATTCCACCATTCTTTCTTCCAGGTCACTTACCCGTTCTTCTGCCTCAGTTATTCTGCTATTGATTCCTTCTAGTGTAGTTTTCGTTTCAGTTATTGTATTGTTCATCTCTGTTTGTTTGTTCTTTAATTCTTCTAGGTCTTTGTTAAACATTTCTTGCATCTTCTTGATCTTTGCCTCCATTGTTTTTCTGAGGTCCTGGATCATCTTCACTATCATTATTCTGAATTCTTTTTCTGGAATGTTGCCTATCTCCATTTCATTTAGTTGTTTTTCTGCAGTTTATCTTGTTCCTTCATCTGGTACATAGCCGGCTGCTTTTTCATCTTGTCTGTCTTTCTGTGAATGTGGTTTTTGTTCCACAGGCTGCAGGGCTGTAGTTCTTCTTGCTTCTGCTGTCTGCCCTCTGGTGGATGAGGCTATCTAAGAGGCTTGTGCAGGTGTCCTGATGGGAGGGACTGTGGTGGGTAGAGCTGGCTGTTGCTCGGGTGGGCAGAGCTTAGTAAAACTTTAATCTGCTTGTCTGCTGATGGGTGGGGCTGGGTTCCCTCCCTGTTGGTTGTTTGGTCTGAGGCAGCCCAACACTGGAGCCTATGGGGCTCTTTGGTGGGGCTAATGGTGGACTCCAGGAGGACTTACACCAAGGAGTACTTCCCAGAACTTCTGCTGCCAGTGTCCTTGTCCTCACAGTGAGACCCAGCCACCCCCTGCCTCTGCAGGAGACCCTCCAACACTAGCAGGTAGGTCTGGTTCAGTCTCCTATGGGGTCACTGCTCCTTCCCCTGGGTCCCGATGCACACACTACTTTGTGTATGCCCTCCAAGAGTGGAGTCTCTGTTTCCCCCAGTCCTGCCGAAGTCCTGCAATCAAATCCCGCTAGCCTTCAAAGTCTGATTCTCTAGGAATTCCTCCTCCCATTGCCGGACCCCCAGGTTGGGAAGCCTGACATGGGGCTCAGAACCTTCACTCAAGTGGGCGGACTTCTGTGGTGTAAGTGTTCTCCAGTTTGTGAGTCACCCACGCAGCAGTTATGGGATTTGATTTTATTGTGATTGCGCCCTTCCTACCATCTCATTGCAGCTTCTCCTTTGTCTCTGGATGTGGGCTATCTTTTTTGGTGAGTTCCAATGTCTTCCTGTCGATGATTGTTTAGCAGTTAGCTGTGATTCTGGTGCTCTCACAAGAGGGAGCGAGCACACATCCTCCTACTCTGCCATCTTGAACCAATCCTGGTGTGAGAATTAAACAAGATACTATAAATAAACGTCTTAGGTCTTTCGTGGACATAGGCATTTAGCAATTAAAGCAAAGTACTATACTAGATACTAAGGATACATGAGCAAATTGAAAATTTTCAATATATTTAGCACAGCGCCTGGCACACTGTGAACACTGAAAAGTGATTGTTGTGCATGGGCAGACTTTCCTTCTGACACTTTTAGGGAGAATGATGTGATCACCAGCCAGGAGTAGATGGAATCCTGATCTCTACTATTGACTGGGGGAGAACTAGATAAAACTCTAAAGTTAAGAAGTAATCTTTATCTTGACTTAGAAACAGAGAAGAGGAGAAAAGCTCAGAGGATCCGGTGCTCTTGGAAAAGCAAAACATCTCCTGCAGGCCTGCAGCAGAGTTAGAAGAACCCAGAGGATGCCAAGTGGAGGGAGAGGGGGAGCTGAAGGAGCCCGGGAGTGAAAAACGCGCATTAAAAGTCATAAACCTCAGTTTCAAGTGCTAAGAAATCATACCGCCATTTTAAAGACTTTTTGACTCCCAAATTTTAAAATGAATCATTGCATTTTCTAAGCACAGGGTTAACGTCAGAAGAGAATATTTACAACTATGAACATCTGTGCCTAGGCGGCCTTTACAAATGCAGGATCTGAATGCAAATTGAACAGCTATAAACTGGCCTAATTTATAGCAGCGTATGAAGATATTGAAAACTGGGGTGGGGGGGCTGGTGTGCAACCAGGAGGTGGGCTTCTCAGTCTTCAAACAAATTCAAGGTTGAATGGTAATGATGAGGCTATTCATTTCGCCCAGTAATCATTTGTCCCCTTAAAACCGAGCAAGTGGCAATCTTGAATTTTTTTAATACAATAATACGAAGTCAGTCCTCAGTAATAAAAATCATCAATAATTGTTAGTTCACATGTGGGCTGAGCTCCTAGGGCTGTGCTGTGTGCCTTCCAGCCGTGGTTCTACCATTTGTAGTTCTATGTCTGAGCAAGTCTGTTCACCTCCCTGAGCCTCAGCGTCCTCACCTGTAAAGTGGGTGTAAGAATGCAGCCAGCTACACAGACCTGTTGTAAAGGGTTACGGCTGCCTGGCACATATAAAGAATGCTCTATACACATTTGCTATTATTAGCATCAATTATTATTGGTTGGAGCCAGGAGTTGTTTGCAATTCTGAGAATGAGACTTCCACCCTCTTTAGGCAAATATATTTACCTAAAGTGAGCGGCTGCTTACTCATGGTTCTTAGCAGCTCATTGAGACGCGGCTCTCTTGCGAACTTGGACAACAGTGAAAGTGTGTTCCCTCCTCAGAGTAACTGAAGAGGCTTATAAAAGCGATAATAAATATACCTAGGTTTCCATGGAGACAATTATCTAATTAGGTCTTTCCTTTAATCAAAGGAGTCCAAATTTAGGAACTCTTCATGTGTTTCCTGATTAAGGGCGTGTGTGGTTTCCCTGAGTTGCTGGAGGAACCCCAGAGTGGAGGCATTCCCCCCAACCTCATCACAAATGTTTTCATCACAGAAGATGGCAGAAGGCCTGGTAGCGTCTTCAGAAGGGCTAATTTTTCCCGACAGCCCTGGTAAACTTGTTTGCTGATGACCTCTTCCCTCTGGCAGTCCCAGCAGAGAGAGGCAACACCAAAGGGTCTCATTTCCCTTGACGGCAGCTTCTCCAAGGACTCAGGAGTGGGGCCCACTGGAGCCAGCGTGTAAAAGAGAAAATTGCTGCCCTTACAGTGCCCAGCCTTGAAATGCACAGAGTAACCCCAGCTCAGATGGGCTGTAACATGTCAGAATGTGATGAGGCTGATATTTGGAATTTGCTACTGAACATAGTCCCTGCAAAATGCCATTTCCAGCACCTAATACCTGTCTGGGGAAAGATCAGACCATTTAGTTTTAATCTTAAAGGTCATGCAGGAATTCACCCTAATAATGGAGCCCCAAGCCAGGCGGAGAGGCCAGGGAAATCTCACCAACAGAAGCTCCTCTGTCAGATTGAGCCCCTGCAAAGAGGAAGGGCCCATGTGCAGAGAACTGATAAAGACCACTGGCCTTTTCAAGGTGACCCTGAGAAGCCACGTGTGGTTGGATCTCTTTCTGACCCAGAACATACCTTCTGCAAAAACCAGACCCTAGGCACAGATGCCTGCCTTCATGCGTTTATTGAACAAAAATGTATCTGTGTGCCAGGTCCTGAACCAGATAAGATACAGATAAGACACGAAAGGCACACTCTTTGTCCTGGAAGAGAGAATTGCCAAGCCAAGGAAAAAGAAAAATGCTAAGAAATGATCCCACTGCTGTCAGTCTGAGTATACTGGGAAAAGCACCATGGCTTGCCTAAAGAATTCAGGGAAGGCTTCATGGAGGAGGTGTGCCTGAGATGAGTCCTGGCTGAAGGGTAGGCATTTTCTGGCAAGTAAGCATGGTGTGGGATTCCTGGCAGAAAGAAATGCTTAGAAGCATGAGAGACCTGGCCTGGTGGGGAGGGTTATAGGGGTGAAGGGGCATGAGTCTGAGTCTGGAGCCAGGGAGAGTGTGATACATCAGGATCTTAAGGACCAAACTAGAGAGGTAGGTAGAGGACATGTCCAAAGGTGGGTCCTCACCTGTGGACAGCAGGGGGCCCCTAAGGAGGGTGTACCAGTCAGGGTTCAGTTTGAGAAACAGAACCAGGAGGAGATACATATTAAGAGATTTATCAGAAGGCAATCCATTTATTGCAAGGCAAGTCTGAAATCTGGAGGGCAGGCTGGAATTCTTGAGTACAGGGTGAAGCCACAGCAGAATTTCATCAGGGAAGCCTTGGCTCTGCTCTTAAAGCCTTTCAACTGATCAAATCAGGCCAACCCAGATTATCTAGGATCATCTCTTTTACTTAAAGTCAACTGATTATGGACTGTAATCACACCTATAAAATAATTTCACAGCAACACCTAGGTGAGCGTTTGATTGTATAACTGGAGACTGGAGACTAGCCAAGTGGGCGTATGACACTGACCATCACAGAGGGGCTCTGGGGAGGCACCGCTTTCTGCAGCACCTCCTCCTCTCTCCCTGGATCAAAGGTGAGGCACAACAACTCAAGTGACTGCTCCTGCATCAGAGAAACCTGGAAATTAAACAAGGGCAATTCTGGGGCCGGCGGGAATAAATGTAGCTGCTGTGCTGGAGTGCTATCACCAAGCCCAAGGACAGCCTCTTCAGACAACTAAAAAGACATAGTTCTAGAAATCTAATACATCTTGATTGCAAGCTCAGCTTGACTACTTACCTTTTTTTTTCAAATTGAAGTATAGTTGATTTACAATGTTGTGTTAGTTTCAGGTGTACAGCAAAGTGACTCAGTTATGCATGTAAAATATATGTGTATATATATATATTCTTTTACAGATTCTTTTCCATTATAGATTATTACAAGATATTGAATATAGTTCCCTGCGCTATACAGTAGGATCTTGTTGTTTATCTATTTTATATGAAGTAGTGTGTATCTGTTAATCCCCAACTCCTAATTTATCCCTCCCCTCCACCCCGTCCCCTTTGGTAACCATAAGTTTGTTTTCTGTGTCTTTGAGTCAATTTCTGTTTTGTAAACAAGTTCATTTGTATCATTTTTTTAGATTCCACATATAAGTGAGATCATATGATGTTTGTCTTTCTCTGACTTGCTTTACTTAGTGTGATACTCTCTAGGTCCATCCATGTTGCTATATTTTTAAAACATCTATGAAATGAGATAATACCTTAGAGGTATATTAGGAGATTAAGATGCAAATATTAGTCAAGCTTCTAGACAGTGCTTAAGAAGAGGTGGTGGTCTTTAACTAAGATTCATTTGGCTACAGGTAACAGGGACCAATGCAAGCTAAATTAAGTAGAAGAGGGATTCATGGGAGGAATATTAGTGTGTCTCACGGAGTCCAAAAAAAGTTGACAGCCACGCCTCAAGAACATTGGGAAGCAGGGAAGCCCCATGGACCTCCATAACTGGACTTTTTTGACCATCCCTTGGACACTCCTGCCATTGACCAGACTCAGCACTCAACAGGCACCAGGCTCAGTGCCTCTCAGTTCAAATTCTTGAGAGAAAGAACCTCACTGGATGGCTTGGGTCAGATGTTCACCCAGGATCCAATCAGCTATGGCCTGAGGGTGGTGTCAGAGAGAACAAATATGGCTGCCAGGTCTTACCTGTCGGACACGTGGACCCCTCAGGAGAAGTCCATTCTTCTGGCGTTATGGAAGCTCAGTGGAAGCTTCATGGTGTTCCCTATTCCCAGTGACCGCCCTGCACTGACTTTGACCAACATCTTCTGATCTTTTCTCCATCTGCCCCACTGCAGACCTTATGGTCAACTCTCTGTCTGTATAGCCCAGAACAAATTATTTACCCTCTGTAAGCCTCAGTCTCCCCATCTCTAAAATGGAGATGAAAGTAATACCTATCATATACAAATGTTGTGAAGATTAAATAATATACATCGAGCTCTTAGCTCTTAAAGTGGTTGTTATTGCTTTCATTGTTTTTCTTTAATTGTTATTAGTATAGTAGTGGCAATGTTTCTTGCTGCCTAGCTGAGCTTAGGAAAAAATAATAATAGCATAGAGCACTGTGAAGAGACAGAAGACATGGACTTTACAGCCAGCTATATCTGGATTGCAACCTCACCCTGCCACTTAGTGTCTATGCAACAAGTTACTCAACATCTCTGAACTTGTTTCTTCATTTGCAAAATGAGACTAGTAATAACCTTCTTGCAGGATCCTTGTAAGGATTAAATGACATCCCTATGCATAGTGCACTTAGCAAAATGCCTAGTATATAGTAGGTGCTCAATAAAAGGGAATTTGTTTCATTATTTATTTTTGGCTGCATTGGGTCTTCATTGCTGTGTGCGGGCTTTCTCTAGTTGTGGCGAGCGGGGGCTACTCTTCGTTGTGGTGTGTGGGCCTCTCATTGCAGTGGCTTCTCTTGTTGTGGAGCACAGGCTGTAGGCTCACAGGACTTCAGTAGTTGTGGCACACAGGCTCAGTAGTTGTGGCTCATGGGCTTAGTTGCTCTGCGGCATGTGGGATCTTCCTGGACCAGGGCTTGAACCTGTGTCCCCTGCATTGGCAGGCGGATTCTTAACCACTGCGCCATCAGGGAAGTCCAGGAATTCTTATCATTATTATAATTATAATTCTCATTATGAAACCACTTACTTAGTCAAATAAGGTCCTATGTAGCATGACTCTCCAACTTCCTCTTACAACAGTCTAAATCTGATGTCCTTTCTAAATCTGATGTCATTCAGATCTTGGCCACCTGCAGCACTGGCTGAGAATTATTAACAATTCTGGCTCACATGCCTTCTCCCATTGATGACTCTACAGTGAATATTTTCTGAGCTGGGCGGTGCTGTCACTAGCTTCGAGGACATCTATAGTTTGGGGAATGGCAGTGTGATTTTTGCATATGGCACTGAAGCGATCCGTTCTTCACCAGGATTGGAGTTAATTTGGGGCACGCACTTTCTCAATTGCACATCCTCTGGGAGCACAGAGCTGAAACCCCACGCTGGGCCAAACCAGTCATGGCAATTTGGCACCTTGAATAGATGGCAAGAAAATTTAGCTCAAATAAGGAGCCACTGTAAGCACATTTCGTTTTCATCTGCGTTTAATGGAAAAAGGCCACTGCCCTGCATCTAAATAACCTGCTGCCTGTCTTTAAAATGCGCTCACTCACTCTCTTTCCTGACTCACTAAATCAGGATAAAGAAAAAACTACCTTTGTATAGGGCAGTGCCTGAACAGTTTGCACACCCTGTGATTCTCACACAACCCTGGCACTCTCCCCTGCTCTCCTGCAAGACATTGAATAGAAGGATGTTGCGCTGACACCTCATATTGTAACGATGTTGTTAGTCTACGGAAATACGCCGTATGGTGAATTTCCTAGCAAACAGTGACGTGCCATTAGAGGCGCCATTTCTGAGCTAACGGCACAGCGTATATTTAGGGATAAGAGTCAACATTTGGAATCACATTCTTCCGCTTTTTAATTTCCGGCCCTTGACTCCAGCATCTCTAGATTTAGACTGACTCAGGCATGCTTTGCGGACGCCCTTCACCATGGCATGCTTGGTTCCCTTCCCGGAAGGCAGTATTGCCTGGTGATTAAACCCACAGACTCGGAGCTCCGATCCTCTGGGTTCTTTGCTACTGTTGCCACTTTCTACCCGTGGGACCTTGGGTTGTTATTTTCGATATGTGTATTAACACATATATTATACTTGGCCAGTACTAAGGAATGTTTCATGTACTTTACCTATATTGACTCTTTTAATCCTGAGGTTTACAACTCTATGAAGTAGGTGTTTTTCTTATAATCCCCATATTATAAGTAGAAAACCAAGGCATAGCTGAATAACTTGCCCAGAGTCAAGATGTAGTCATAACCAAGCTGGCATTTGAACCAGAGATCTTGTCTCTGGAATCCCTGTTCCTACCTGGTGTGTTTGGTTTACTCTCTTTGAGCGTCGTCTTTCCCACCCATAAAATGACAGGTGTACTAATACCTGCTTCTGGGATTGTTGTAATGATTAAATGTTTTGAGTCCAAGCAGGTGAAGTACTTAGGGCAGTACCTGGAATATAGGCACAATTAATGTTGGCTGTTCTGCAATTAACAGCTGCTATGTGGGGCCTCTGCCTTGAACTCCAGGGGTGCTCTGGGGACCTTTCACTGGGGGTCCTAGATGATAGCACCCCTATAGCTATGCCTCATCACAGCCCTGTTGACCGGCATCATTCTGGATGGCTCAGAGTGGGTAGAGGCTGGAGGAAGGAAACACAGTCAGGAATCCACAGTAGCCTGGGAAGGAGATGGTGAGACCTGACCAGGGCAGTGGACGTGGGAAACATGAAGGGAACTAATTCAGTAGAAGCATCAGTATCCATGATTCAACATTTTTGAAGGAACAGCCAGAGTAAGGACCATGTCAGCGGCCCCAGAAGAAAACCAAGCCAATCAGAGGTGAAAGCCTGGCCTCCATGCAGGACACCCGCTATGTAGTTTGCTGGTCCATGAAAAACGAAAACACGGGACCCTGTGTTCAGAAAGTATTAAGAATTTCAAGACAGCAACAGCAGAGCATTAAACCAAGCACGAAGTGCTTCTAAGCGTGGGGTCCTGAGCAGCTGCACAGATCACATGCTCAGGGAGCCAGCCCTGCCTCTGTGTCGCCGTCCTCACTCCCACCCCCAACCCCAGGAACTAGAGATGGGCCAGCAGTGGCTCCCAGGCTTCCAACCTCATCAGCTCACCTGCTTGGTTAGCCCCAGATTTCTCTCTCCAGGAGGAGCACAGCCGAAAGACAAGTATGTGGCAGGTAGAAAAAGGTGGTTCGGACTCCAACAGGAGTGGGGCACGGAAGAGAAATGTTTAGCCCAAATGAATTGTGATTAACCACAGATACTAAGGGGTGCTTCAGGGAAGCCACGGTGGGTACATGGAATTCTTGAGGTGGCAGCTGTTCCTGTTCCTTCAGGAACAGTCTCTGGCCAAGAAGATCGATGCAGCACAAATGCTCGTAAGGTTTTCTTTTTCCTACCTCAGGCTGTTAGCGTGATGAGGCGTGAGCTGCAGTCACCTGTCTGCATGAATAAAACATGCGCGGAGACCCAGTAAGTGCTGAGAGCGCCAGGCACCGAAGGGCCCCGTTAAAGCATATGCAACGCAGAGGCCAGGCCCCCATGAGTCTGCTGCTGCCAGTTCTCACCTGCAAGCCAGAGATGGCTCTTCTTCCACAACTGCATCATCTTTAAGATGCTTAAGCAGGTCAGGCCTAAGAAGAGAGGCAGTGTGATCTGAGGGGTGTAGACAGACACCTCTGCCCAGCCTGTGCCTAAGGTGCTGCCATCAGAATCCCCTGGGTTTACAAATGCCATCATCTTACCAAGAGGGTTACCGTTAACTTCCTGCAATGCCTTCCCGGGAATGCTCGACTAGATTATCTGCCTCTTCTCTAGCAGAGTCCTGAAGGGATGGGACATAGACAGGTTAGTGTGGATAAGGGCATGAGAGTCTTACATGTCAGCAACACTCCTTCATTTGTTCACCGCTTCACTCATTCTTTCTCTCATCTAATATTCACTGAACCTCTTCCGGGGGGAATGCTGGCCAAAGCTGAGGACCTTGATGGCAGGAGGATGCCAGGAGGGCACCTCAAAGCAAACCTCGTCCACCTGACTATTTAAACCCAGAAGCACCCCAGAGGCAGGGAAGGACACATCTGAAACAGACCGAATCCACCCCATTCCCGACAGCTTGTACACACAGCCCTACTCCTTTCCAGACCTACCTTCCTCTGCTGCCCTACACACACCCTGCAGGCAAATTAAAACATCTTGTATTTTCCAGCTGCTGAGCCTTTGCCGCTGCTGTTCCTTCCATCTGGACCACCCTCTTGAGGCATTTCCACCTCTAGGATGCCCCCTGTCCTTCCAGGTCCATCCCAAACCCTGTGGTTCTCTGCATCTCGTTCCCTGGTCCCTGTGACCTGTTGGGACTTCACCTTCCAATGCGTGTCCTTAGGACTAAACCCCCAGAGCTTCTCACTGCCCATGACGTGTTCCGCCTCCTGCCTAGTGAGTTGTTTTCCTGTCTCTTTCCCCAATTCTTTCTCTGAGGCCTAGGTCCCTGGTCTCTTCATCTTCCTTTAATCCCAAAGTCTAGAAGGTATCTGGCGCACAGTAAATATGCTGTTGTAATTGAAGGGTGTCCCCTGGCTGAAAGGGCTGCAGGTACCCAATTTTTCACAATTTTTGAAAGGGTTCTTTTATTGGTTTCCATTCTTGCTGCAGTATGGTTTCCTATAACCAAGTCACCATGTCTTGCTGTACCTTGCACTTCCTGACCCATGGTGGGATATGGAACAAGGGGGCTTTTCCCACTTTTTTACTATTGTGATGTAATTCACATACCGTAAAACTCACCATTTTAAAGTATACGATTCAGTGGTTTTTAGTCTATTCACAAGGTTGTGTAACCGTCACCGCTATCTGATTCCAGGATGTTTACAGCACCTTGAAAAGTGAAGGGCTCCTGTTAACTTAAAGTGTGTGACGGTGCTTTTGTTTAGAAATCATTGGTGTCATTGTCGAAGTCCCGCCGACCAGCTTTCCCAGAGCTGGAAGGACAGATGGCTCCTGGGGGAGGCAGGCTGGCATCTTACCGGTCCTGCTTCTTCAGCTTCTGAGTCTCATCCTGTTCCACCTCCATTTCCTCTCTCGCTCACGGTGTGCCTCACTGAACGGCCTTGAGATGCTCTCAATCGTCACAAGCCATCCCTCTTTGAACTCTGTCCCATCGCTGTTAATCTGTTTGGACAGCCGTGCTCCTGGCGCGGTTTATTAAGATTACATTACCCAGGGACCAGCGCTCGTGTCCTGAGCGCTGTCAAGCATCATGAAGGACCGAAGGGTGGGGAAATCCTCCAGACACCTGGAGGCCCGGTGAGCGGCATTGGCAGGGGCTTTTCTGGGAAGACCTCACAGGGGCACATCCGTGTCGGAAACCACTCAGGTTGCTCCTTTTTCCATCCCGAAACGTCACTATGGGCCTCATCCTCGGACAACGCTTTCCAAACGTATTAGCTGGTTGGTGACACTATTCAGAATACTCCCCGGCAGCTGTCTCAGGCTCAGGGACCAGCGTGCTCTACCTGTGAGCATTCTCGTGATTTCCAGACCCCGAGTCTTGAGACCTGGTGGTGGAATGTCACCCGGTTTGCTGCACGTGCCTTCCATCTCCCTGTCACCTCCTTCCAATTGGCCAAAAAGTTCCCAATAACCCAGCACTGAAGACGCCCAGGGCTCCATGAGGACGTGAGCGAGGACTCAGCCCCGGGAGAATGCAAAAGCAGGCGGTGTTACAGAGCTGGGCAAGCTTCTGGAACATCCGAGGCCTTAACCCATCCTGTGGCCCGTGGGAGAGCGGCTCCTGGGCCTCCCGGGCGGAAGGAGCGCCGCCAGCCTTTAATCTCTGCACGCACAGCCCCGCGGGCCCTGCACTTGATCCCGGGGCAGCGGCTGGGGGGATTCCTGTGGTTCCTGTGTGATCTCCTGGCATGGGAGTGGGGTGCGCCTTTCCAGAGGAGCAGCTGCATTCGCCCCCGTGACCTCTGTCTGCGGGGACTTCGACTGTCATGACTGTGACTGTACTTTCAAAACGCCTGCTCTGGCGCGTTTTGTGCCATTTTATTTTATTCATTTTATTCGTGCTCCTCTTCAAACACCCTTTCTCACCCTCGCTCACCGTCAAAGCACAGGGCTGCCTTTGGCTGTCAGATACAGGACATGAATCAGAATTGCTACCTAGTTGAAAAGGCAGATCATCCAAAGGTGGCCAGCCACTCACTCATCATCCAGTCATTCATTTATTCAGTGTTTCTTAAGCACCTACTGAGTGTCAGGTACCGTGCTGGGCGTTAAGGAAACAAACATGCACGAGACACGATCCCTGCCCCCAGAGACTCTCACAGCCCAGCAGGCGGGCAGACAAGAATATCTGTGACCACACAGGGGTGGAGGAGTTCTGTGCCTATCTCCAGGGTGCAGTGGGAGCCCCGAGGGTCCCTTATTTCAACCTAGAAGTCAGGGTGGCTCCAGGAAGGAGCGGAACCTTGAGTAGCATCATGAGGAACTAGTGGGTGCAGAAAATGGGAGAGGTGCTCCAAACACAGGGAACAGCACATGCAAAGGCACGGAGGCAGGGAGAGCAGTGGGCATTTGGACATGGTTGGTGGGACAGTGCTGGGGAAGCAGCAGAGGGAGATGACAGTCAGGCCGGCGAGGCCGTGTGCCGTGTTCAGGCAGGGCAGCTATTGCGAGTTCTCTACAGGGGGAAGATGGAGATGGACACCCCTCTGCAGTGACGTGGATGAGGCAAGGCTGGAGGCAGGGACCCCCAGGAGACTACGGCAGTGGCCCCGTCAAGAAACCCTGAGGGCAGCAAATCAGGCCTCCTGGCTGGCGTCTCTGGGGGCAGCCTGGCTTTGTTGCACAGAGGAGCGAGGGGCTTGGAGGAGCCCCGGGCACCCACAGCATCTTCCCAGTTTCCTTTGAGGAGATGTTGTACACATTCAGAGCATTTCCTAAGGCGTCGTGGCTAATCTCTGCATCCCCCTATCCCATGCAGTTTAGTGATTTAGGGGCTGGGAATCTGGAGCCAGACTAGCTAGGTTCAAACCCAGCTCTCCTACCTATTAGCTGTGTGACCTCAGACAAATTACTTAACCTCTCTCTGCATCTGATCGCACTGCTGTAACGTGGGGATGAGGATAGAGGGAGTTTCTAGTCACAGGGCGTGTGAGGGTGACATGAGTAACAGGCGTGTGTCGGTGTGTAAATATGTATATAAAGTACATGGCACACAGTAAGTGCTCAATAAATGCTCGCTCTTACTCTTCCTGTAGTGGAGCCTTCCTTACCTCTGTGGCATAAGACAGGTCAGAACAGGGCCCAGTTTGTATTTGAAGCCAGTGAGAACTTGGGGTAGACAGGACCCCTGAGCAGCCCCAAAGAGTGTCCTCTAGGTGGTCTCTCGGGAAAACAAGCTCCTCATCTCAGGCTGCCCCCTCCTCTCTCAGCGCCCTGTGAACCCACACAGCCTATAGCCTCCACCTGCGGAAATTAAAAACTGGATTGGTTTTTTCCGGCGTAATCGAAAGTAATACCACAGGGCCTGACCTTTTGTTCACAAGCAGTTATAGAAGTGACATTTGCTAAAGTCTCACCTTGAGCCTCTGCTTCTCTGCTTTCGTCTCCTGGCTCCTGAGGATACATCCTGGTTTGGAGGTGGCTGCCCCCAGCTACCCTCCAGCAGGGTTTTCTACGTGCCCGCTTGTGATTGTAGCCATCAGGGGTTGGCACAGGGGTCACCCACTTCATGGAAAGCTCAGCAGGGATTCCTGGCCTTCATCTAAACCAGACACAGTTAGGAACCAAAGGGATGTGGAAATCCCTAAACATCCCCATGGCATCCAAAATGATGTACTGTCACTGGAGTGTCTGCTACCAGAACCATCCACAAGCTTTGTCAAAAGGCAGCAGATCTCTGGACGTGGAGCGACCCAGTGCTGTGGGCCTTTGCCCTCCTGGGCCTTGGTTGCCTCCTCTACCAAATGGGTATAGCCAGTGGTGTGCTGGTAAGCTCTCTCCAGGGTGGCCGAGGGAACGGCTGCTTGTGGCGTTCATCCACTTCCACAGGTAAATACTTAGGTTACTAACTTGACATCCCGGGTGGCAGAGCTGGGAAAGGATGCACACAGCCCTGAGGAGGCCGGGCAGCTGGCTCCAGCACACCCCTGGGTGACACAGCACCGCCTCACGCGCAGGATGACGCGAGAGACAGCGCAAGCAAGCACACGCTACACTGAGAGCAATGTGCAAACGGACCACCGGGAGAGCAGGAACCCAGGTCTTAACAGCCGGTGGGAATGTGCATGAGCCCAGCTGCAAACTTTTCTGCTACGTGCAAGGTACGTAGCAGGTGCTTGTCTGGCTCGTGGAGATTGATTCGAAAGCCCTTTATATTTTTGATTCACAGATTTGCTTTTCTCCCTGCAGTTTATTTGCAAACTCAGGCTTCATGGCAACCCTCGAAGTGCAGGCTCTCTCCCATCCACCAGAACCTCTGAAATGTAACCTACATCTGCCCAACTCCTCCCCCGCCCACTGCCCAAGGGATCTGGTTCCCATCTACTTCTCTGCCCTCTTCTCCTGCCACGCATCCCTGCTCATTCTGCACCAGCCTCTGGTCTCCGTGCCATTCCTGTGGTGGGTCCAGCATTCTCCTCCCACAGGGCCTTTGCACATGCTGTCTGCTCCTCTCCTTATCCCCCCCTCACTCTGGTCTCTGCTCAGATGTCACCTTTAACAAAGCCTTGTCTGAAATAGGAGCCCCTCTCTCGCACTTCGTTCTTCATCCCCACAGCCTGCCTTGTGTTTCTTTCTACCTTATATATTATAGGTTTGCTTGTTTGTTTATTGCCTGTCCTTCCCCACCGCCTCCACTAGGGGGGAGCTCCTTATGGAAGGAAATCTATTCCTTTGTCTGGAGTCCCCGCCTCTTCTCTGTTCCCATCAACACTTTGTCTTTCTCCAATCAGAAATGCCAAATCCGCTCCTTTCCAGCCTCCGGTTTCTGATTCTGGCCCCTTCTCTCCCTCAGGGCTCTGTAATCCCACGGACACAGCCTCGGGGTATCGTTCCTGCACACAAGCATCATATGCCCCCATCCGGGACGGCCCTGACCTGTGCGTGGGCCTGTCCGGCACCCCCCTCCCCACCTGAACCTGGGCTTTCCCCAGCCAGAGCTCAGGCCCCTCAAGGCCCACATCTCAGTGAGGCCACATGCCTCTCTCCTGCATTCACATCAGCCATGCCAACCACATGTCTGTCTGCCCACCTGGATGTGAGCCCCGTGGGTGCAGGGACCTCATCCTGTCCAGCTCTGATCCCCAGTCCCTAGATCAGAGGGGGCACATTGTGGGTGTGTGAGACAGACCGGGGGAGCGGACAGTTCTTCCAACAGCCCTGAATCTGCTGGAGAGTTCTGGGTGCGTTTCTGTTGCAAAAGAGCACAAAAGAGCTGAGTTCGGCTCAGCTCTGTCGGTTGCCATATTTAGGAAGATAGCTGTCCCACCGTTAGCAAGTGTGACACCATGAAGGTCTGTTCATTAGATGTTTCTTCAGAGAACTGCCTTTTGCATAATATTAACAACCCTCACCCTCTGTCACCTGAAGGAGTGAGAAAGGAAGGGGGGAACTTAAGAAAGACACAAACTTGACAGAAGGAAAAGAGAGGCTTGAACAGATGGTGTGACCTGCCCCTTTCTGCATCTGCAGCAGAGAAGCAAGACTTCAGGCAGCTCAGCGGGAGGAAGCAGCTCCCAGATCCACTGTGTGTGGAAAATGGTGACCATGGCCTTAGGGGTTTCCAAAGCTGTGAATTAAACTGTGTGGATGTATCATTTGGTGGCCAATTGAGTAACACACATGAAGATAGAAAGGGGGAGGGTGGTGCTGGGGTTTTTTATGGGTTTTTTTTTGTTGTTGTTGTTGTTTTAAAGAAGATGTTGGGGGTGCTTCCCTGGTGGCACAGTGGTTGAGAGTCTGCCTGCCGATGCAGGGGACATGGGTTCGTACCCCGGTCCGGGAAGATCCCACATGCCGCGGAGCGGCTGGGCCCGTGAGCCGTGGCCGTTGAGCCTGCCCGTCTGGAGCCTGTGCTCTGCAGCGGGAGAGGCCACAACAGTGAGAGGCCCACGTACCGAGAAAAAAAAAAAGAAGAAGAAGATGTTGGGGGTAGGAGTTTATTAATTAATTTATTTATTTTTGCTGTGTTGGGTCTTCGTTTCTGTGCGAGGGCTTTCTCTAGTTGTGGCAAGTGGGGGCCACTCTTCATCGCGGTGCGCGGGCCTCTCACTATCGTGGCCTCTCTTGCTGCGGAGCACAGGCTCCAGACGCGCAGGCTCGGTAGTTGTGGCTCACGGACCCAGTTGCTCTGCAGCATGTGGGATCTTCCCAGACCAGGGCTCAAACCCGTGTCCCCTGCCTTAGCAGGCAGATTCTCAACCACTGCGCCACCAGGGAAGCCCCCTGTTTTTAATTTATGTTTTGTCCAAGAAGTGCTAACGGGAGGACAGTGCAGTGGAATTCTAGAATCCATTCCAGGAGACAAAAGTCTACAAAAATGGATCGATGGGAGAGGATTAGAAAGTATGTTGGAACCAAGAATGTTAAGGGACTAAATGAAGACGAAGTACAGAGTTTACAATGCATCAGATCAAGGAAAACGGGCACTGCATTGCTCACCTAAGCCTTTTTTATTTCGTTCTGCAAATAGAAGTTCTATAGCTTCGAGGCAAGGGCTGTCAGCCCTGGAGTCAGGAAGACCTGGTTGGAAATTCTGTCTCCACCTTCTACTAAGTTATCGGACCCCAGGAAGTTTACCTCTCCAAGCCTCAGTTTCCTCATCTGAAAAATGGTCATCATAACATGCCTACTTCACTGAATTGTTATGAGGATTCAATAAAATAATCCCTAGTTCAGTTCCTAAATCAACCCTCAGAAGATGCTAACTCTTATGATTTATTTATCAAATACTAATATGGTGCCCACAATGTACCAGGGACCTTTCTAGGTGCTTGACGGGCATTAATTAATTCAGTTACTTTTCACTGTCCACCAGGAAGGAGGGACTATTATTTCCCCTAATTCACAGATGAGGGCAAGCACAGAGAGGTTGAAAAAACTGAGTCACACAGCTCAGGAGCACTGGAAGCAGGATTCAAACCCACGAGTGTAACCTCTATCTCTGTGCTCTGTTCTGCTGTCTTTCACACAGTTGCTTTTTTATTTATTTATTTATTTTTTTGGCTGTGTGGGGTCTTCATTGCTGCATACAGGCTTTCTCTAGTTGCGGCGAGCGGGGGCTACTCTTTGTTGCTGTGCTCGGGCTTCTCATTGCAGTGGCTTCTCTTGTTGCGGAGCACGGGCTTCAGTAGTTGTGGCACGTGGGCTCAGTAGTTGTGGCGCACGGGCTTGGTTGCTCCACGGCATGTGGGATCTTCCCAGACCAGGGCTTGAACCCGTGTTCCCTGTATTGACAGGCAGATTCTTAACCACTGCATCACCAGGGAAGCCCTTTCACACAGTTGTGGGTCACCTGCAGCATGCTTGGCCCTTTGGTAAGACACCAAAGCTGATGGAAAAGGAGTAGAAAACACAGTCCTATCTTTACCTGGCTTGCACTCTTATTAAAGAGCTCACTGTCTCAAGAAGTCCTTCGCTTATAACACAGAAAATAATTATGTAGTGTAGCATCGGGCAACTTTGCAAAGTCCATCAGCAGACATCCTCCTCTTCAAACAGAAATCAACAGTCCCTGTAGGTGAGCTTTGCTTTCTTTTTCAGGGTTAGATGAACAGAGATGCAGAAAGAAATGCTCCTTCTTTTAAACCCCTGACATTGGTGAGGTTGTTTGTTACTGCAATATAACCTATCCTATCCTGTCCACTGCACTTTCTTAATACTACTTTGTATCTAATTCTTTCACCGTAGGTGTGCCATGATTACTCTTAGATGGAGATGAACTCCATCCACCCCGTTTACTTGAGGGCTTCAGAAGCAGAAGTAGGTATTTTCACCTCTTCTGCCCAGAAAGGCTTCCTTTGAGACACCTGTGGGAATGACTGTTTTGCTGTGCTTTGATGTTAGCCGATTTTTGAAGCTTTCATTAGCTATGATAAATTATTCAAAAAGGAGTAACACCCGAAACCTCTTTAGAATATTGACGTGGTCCAGCAGTAAAGGAATGGAAAAGCACCTCCAGGTCTGAGGCTAACTTCCATTTAATTTTTAGAGCACCCAGTCGAGTTGCTAAAATGATCAGAAATGGGCCTGGCCAGAGCTAGCTCTGCAAAGAGGGGATTTGATTACCTCCCAGACCATTAACTTAATCAGATCAAGTCAATGTCAAGAAAACAAAACTTCTCATGTCATGGGTTGGGCTCAAGATATAATTAACAAGTGAATTTGACTTTTGTCCAGAAGCCCCTTAGGAATTTTTTTTTTTTTTTTTTGGAAAGTAGGCTTTAACTAAATAAAAAAAATTATGTAAAATTTAGTTTCATTTCTGGAATCTTACACGATACCTTACGGGAAGCGTCAGAGACCCTAATCAGAGTTCCTTTCCCTTACTTTATTTTCATAATAGATGTCCCCAAAGCCATATGGAAGTTATAAGTACCTGACGTGTTTCTTCTACTGAATTATGGAGACATTGTCAGAATATCTATGTACCTGGAGAACCAGTGTCATGGGAAGAAACTCAAGCTGGGGTATAAATAGCTTCTAAAAGACTTGGCTGTGTGGAAGGTGGAATGACAGTTGCGTGATGAGCCACACGGGGAGAGAGCAGGGACTTAGGGGGGCCTAGAATTCCAACCCGGAAGTATACCCCAATCTGTGATCTCAAGGTTTTTATCATCTTGAAACCAAGAGCTACATATGGCCCAGCAATTCCACTACTAGGTGTATATCCAAGGGAAATGAAAACCTATGTCCCTATAAACATGAATGTTCACAGCAGCATCACTCACAATAGCCAGAAGTTGGAAACCCAAATGTCTATCCACTGATGAGTGAGGAAACAAACTGTGGTATGTCAATACAATGGAATATCTTTTCAGCCATAAAAAGGAATGAAGTACTGACACGTGCCATATACCATGGATGAACCTTGAAAACATGGTGCTAAGTGAGAGAAGGCAGTCACAAAAGACTGGTGTGGTATGATTTCATTCATAGGAGATGTACAGAATAGGCAAGTCCATTGAGACAGAAAGCAGGTTAGTGGTTGCTGGGACTGGGGGGAGGGGAAATGGGGAGTGACTGCTAAGGGGTAGGGATTTCCTTTCTGGTGATGAAAATATCATGGAATTAGATAGTGGTGATGGTTTTACAACTTTGTGAATATACTAAAACCCACTAAATTGTATACTTGTAGAAGGTGAATTTTATGCTATATGAATTATGTCTCAAAAAAAAAAAAAAAGGACTGCGGTGGTGGGATGAACCATTCTGTCATGCAGCCACAGAGCCCCGGATGATTCCAGAATGTCTTGGCAACCAGTCCACCAAAGCCACACAGAGCATCGCAGGCTGCGTCAACATCCCTGTGATTCTCTCTCCGTAGCACCTCAACAGACTCCTTGGGGAATTTTCTGCTTTCCTGGGTCCAGGGAGTCAAGGCCAGGAGCAAGTTCACATGGTTGGAACAAAGCTTACGTGTCCGTGTTGCAAGAAGCCGTGCAGATGCAGGTGAAGTTGCAGGTGGCGTCCACCCCATCCACAGCTCACGAGGCAGCTAAGCCCTTAGCCTGAGGGCCTCTGGGCGCTCCTGGGACTGGAAGAGAAGGGATGTGATTTAGGACTGGCCACCCTTCATTTCCCAGGAGGAGGAGAACAGGCCTCTCGGGATGTAGCCACTCAACGGGTCCTGGGCTTCACCTGGTAGGTTGTGACAGCCTGCCCACACATTTGCTGCAAGGTCTCCCCGAAATTCCCCCTTCTCTGCACTCAAGAGGGCTCTCCTCTTGACCCTTCCAGAACCTCCCTCTGCCACACCCTGCTTTTTAAAATGATCTCTTCCAGGAAGCTTTCCTCGGTTCTCTCCCTGCAGTGGTTCTCAACTGGGGGCATTTGGGGAACACGGGGCAGAGCCTGCAGACATTCTTGGTTAACTGGGGTGTGTGCAGTGAGTAGAGATCAGGGCTTCCGGTAACCACCCACAGTGCACAGGACGCCCCACACAGAAGTGTCTGGCCCCTAATGTCAGCGGTGCCAAGGCCGAGCAGCCTCCCTCCATCTCCCCGCATCGTTGTTGACCAATGGTTTCCATTGAAGACTTCGTTATGGACATTGATGCTGTTTGGGCAGCTGGCTTCTTTTCAGGGTTAAAGAAGATCACTAATAGGACAAGGGGCCTGATAGGACAAGGGGCCTGGCACCCAGTAAGCTCCAGTAAGGGCGCCTGCTATTCTCATCACCATTCTCTCTGGAAGGCAGGGTCTCTTCAAGATTCAGAATGAGATGTGACCCAGGAGTGAAAGCCATTGACTTAAGTCCTGGCTCTGTCCCCAGCCCACATGGGGACTCAGGAGGGCCCCTTGACCTCTCGGGGCCTGGTTCCCTCATCACGAACCTGGAAACACTGCCATCTAACCCGTCCTCTTCCCAGGGTGGTCATGAAGACAGAACTCGATTATGAATGCAAAAGTGATATACAAGAAAAGTGAAATCTTTTCGTTATTATGCCTCATACTCTGTCCTGGCTACTACTTACTGAGGGCTAATTATACAGCAAGTGCTGTGCTAAAGGCCTCCCTTCATCCACACAATGTCTGGAAGAGGAAAGTTTTGTCATCCCCGTTTTACAGATGAGGAAACTGAGGCTCAGAGAAGTGAAATTGTCCTAGGTCACCTAGCTGGGAATTAGCAGAGGGAGGATTCAGACCCACTGACTCTTCACTGCTGTCCCCTGCCGCCTCCATGACTGATGAACAATCCCACCTTCTGGCCACAGTCATGTGTGGTGACTGTCACCCCAGCCCCCAGTGTGCTTGATGGCCCTGCTACTCAGGATAAGAAAGTCCATGCATTGGAGGTCCCTCCAGCAGGACCAGGGAGTGAGTTGCTGAAGCCGTCACACACTGCGCTCTCCCTCCTCGAACACGACCTCTGCCCCAGGGGCCCGTGGCTCGGGCTGTCCTCCAGGAATAACGCCCCAACTGGGTCTCTGCATCCAAAGTGAGGCAGAGCCATAACGGGGCCCCATGAGTCCAGCTCCATCTGGGGAGTCACTCAAGTGCTTTACGACTGTACTTTCCAAGTGCTGTCTCACTGGGGCTCCGCACTCCGTGGCCCTCTGCTCCAGGATGGGCCAGCGCTTCACCGTGTTGCCTCAGGGCCACTGGGCACCGCCAGCAGGCAAGAGCCTTCCAGGGTCTCGTCCACATGCCAGGACACACAGAGCCCCGAGGCGGATCCTGTTTCCTAATTAACGTGGAGCATTTTAGCTGAACGCACCTCCAGAACCCAGCAAGGTAAACATCCTCCCCCACCCCCAACGCAGTCCCGGTCCCTTATCCTCCCTCTCCAGCCTCTCGCCTGTCTCCAGTCCCACTTCTGGGCCTGCGAGCTCCTGACCTCGTGCTGTGGGTCTCTGAGTCCAGCTCTGGGGCTCCCAGATGGTTTGGTTGGAAGCCTTGATGTCATGTTTGGACGTGGTCTGTGCCATCCCCCTCTGCCCTGGGCTCAGAGCAGCTCTAACTATCAGGCAGGGCCTTGGCAAGGAAGGTAGACTAGCCTCAGAGGAAATGTAAGCAGAGGGGACATTGATTAGAAGGACATGACAGAGCTCTCCAGATCAAAGGAAGAGCTGATGAACAGCTCAGAATTCCAGGTAGCAGGGACCAGTGAATGGTCTTGTTGGGGTCTGCTGTTGGGATGAATGGACTCTGGGCCTGTGAAGACTTTGCGTGTCTCCACCGAAACTCCAGTACCAGGGACAGAGGGTCTGTCGGCCTGACTCAGGCTCAGTGGGGAAGTCAAGTGAGGCTGGGCCACGTGCATTGAGAGTACAGGAGAGGTCGCCTCAGCGACATCTGTGTGCTATGACCAGAATGGGGGGATGGAGGCAAAAATAACAGAGGTCAACTCATTGCCCTTATTTATCATGCCCTGTATCCCCAAGTCCGCAACACTCAGCTTTATGAAAGAAAAGGAGGCCTCCTCCTTTCTCTTCTCTTTGGGGGGAACATACCAGGTTCTTTAAACCTGATATGCACAGATGTAGGTAAATTTTTTAGAACGCACTGGGGTAGGTAAAGAGCTGTCATCACAGAGACTGCAGGGGGAGGCGTGAGCTCTGAGCACTGGATCCAGGCACACACTTTGGTCATAGCCAGATTTGGAACTGGGTCCCACATCTGCCATTTCATACTACTGTGACTTTGGACAAGTCATTCAGCTTCTCAGAACCTTGGAGTTCTCCTTGATAAAATGGGGAGAAAATCATACCTATCTTGCAAGACTGCTGTGAACACTGAAGATGTATTAGCATGTTAGGGGAACAGGCTAAGGTACTGTAACAAAAGTCCTGAAAGGCAGCAAACAAGATACAAGTGCATTTTCTCTTTCATGAACGTCTGGAGGAGGGTGGTCCAGGGTTGCTCCACCCCGTGAACCAGGAACCCAGGTTCCTTCTACCTTGTTGCTCTGCCTGAGGCCTTGCCCCTCGGATGGAGCTGACTCTCCATCCTCTTTGCAGCCCTCAGGACAGGGAAAGGGGAAGTGGAGCCGTATCCTTTAAACAGCTGTGATGTGCAAGGTCACGAACCTCTACCTGTCACCTTCCATTGACGAGAACATGCCACGTGGCCAAACTAAGTTGCAAAGGAAGCTGAAAACATGGAGTCTCTGGACTCCCATGTTCCCAACTAGATTATGGGAGTTGGGGGACAGGGTCAGGGGCTAGAGGGAACATTCCATAACTGCACATGAAGATAATACAATTAAAAAACAATCAGGGGCTTCCCTGGTGGCACAGTGGTTAAGAATCCTCCTGCCAATGCCGGGGACATGGGTTTCAGCCCTGGTCCGGGAAGATCCCACATGCCACGGAGCAACTAAGCCCATGAGCCACAACTACCGAGCCTGCACTCTAGAGCCAGTGAGCCACAACTGCTGAAGTCTGCATGCCTAGAGCCCGTGTTTCGCAACAAGAGAAGCCACTGCAATGAGAAGCCCACGCACAGCAATGAAGAGTAGCCCCCGCTTGCCGCAACTAGAGAAAGCCCACGCGCAGCAACAAAGACCCAACGTAGCCAAAAAATAAATAAATAAATTTATATATTAAAAAAAAAAACAATCAGCACAGCCTTAGTGCATAGTAAAGACTCAATGAATGGTAGCTGTCATTTTTGGAAGACTAATTCTTAGGAGGAACAGGCAACAATCTCTCCTCTCAGTATTCCATTTCTGGAAGCCAGACCAGAACCCAGATGTGGGACATGGCCCCTAATTTCTTTCTTCAAGGCCACTCCTCTCATAGGCCCCAGACTGCGGGAAGAACTCCCCATGGGCCCTCTGGCCTGCAGGGGAAGCCCACAGCCCTGCAAGGGGGGGACCCCACTTCTCCCAGGTGCTCCAGACACCTCTGCTCCCTTCGTCTCAGCATCTGATGTCAGTTCCTTTTGGCCCCATCACCCCAGAGAAGCAACTAGGTGTGATTGGCATCCCTTGGGAGGGGGTCTTGGGGACCAGCATGGCACGTCAGCCGATGCCCTGCCATGTTCATTTTTGTTGACATTTAATTATATTTTGCTCTCATCAGCTGTCAGGCCAGCTTCCTGACAGGACACCGAATTATGGTTGAAGCCAGTCATCCCCGGCAGACACCTTCTTCCTTGGGCCTTCTCGGCTATGGGCCTCGGAGGAAACAGACACGAGTCTGATTGGCAGGAAAGACCCTGGGAGTCCGAGTGTGCAGCCAGGCACCCCCTTCCATTTTCTTCACTGTCATCGACACCCCCAAAACACACCAGGCCTCTTGATGGTGCTATTATTAAGGAATGTGAACGTATTTAATTATGTGTTGATCTGTACAGAGCTGAACACACACCCCCATCCTAAGCACTACCATGCAGGTCTAACCGTAAGCTATTATCAGGGAGGAGCTTGAGAGGGGCCAAGTTCTGCAGCCATAGTAGCAGACACTCGCACGGCACTTGCCGCGTGCCAGCTGCAGTTCTGTGTGTTTTACGTGTCCAGGCTTCCCTCTCTATCTGCATTGATTCTGTCTCTGAGTTTCTGATAACAGGCAGCAAGGGTTTGAACAGAGGGAATGTTTAATCCTCATAACTATATAAGGTAGTTCCTATCATTATCCCCACTTTATGGCTGAAGAACCTGACGCACACTGACTTATGTGGTGCGCTGAAGGCCATTGGGTTGGTATACGGCAGAGCCGTGTTTGAACCTGGGCAGTCTGGTTTGCATTTGTACCATAGCCACCATGCAGACAGATGTGGAGAATATAAACTCATCAATAATTCCACCCTTGTTCTTGTGGGCCTATGTGTCCTGCAGAAGCAGGAAAGCTGGGAACTAGGTGTCAGCACTCCCTTGCAGCTAGAGTTCTGCGTGCGCTTCAGGTTTGGCCATGCAGATGAAGTCACATGACATCTGGAAGGGAGGCTGAGTCAGAGGCACGTTCCTGGCGTTTCTACACTTCCAGGGCAAGCATCTTCCTGAGGCACTCACTTGTTCTATGGTCACTTCAGCAGTGGTCCCTGTGCAGTGGGAGGCCTGCCTGTTACTGCACATCCACTTGGCTGTCGCTGGTCTGGGGAGGCCCAGTGTGGATTCAGGAGAAGCAGCAGGAGGGGCAGCTTCCTGACTGTGGCCAAGGAGGTAAAGTTCTGTGGCTGCCAGCACCTGATTCATGGAAGACGCAGCAGATCCGTTGATGGTTCGGTTCGGCAGTGTGGCTTTTCATTCCTGAAAGGTCTGTTTCTTCGGCTCTTCCTACAATACCATCACCTATTTAATATCCTATAATAAATACCTTAAAGTATTAAAGTAGCTTCAAGTTGCCAGAATAGAATCTGTTCTCTGAACTAAATGACTGATCACACAGTGCTAAACGAAAATATCATCTTCATTACTGTTAAAGCTACCATTGGAGAATGTGACCTATATCAGCAGGTGAATAGGGCCCCTAATTAGATGCATTTCCCCACCGAGACACAGGAAGCACTGGCCTGGAGCAAGCCCCAGGGCAGAGGCTGCCCCTGTAAGTTTGTGCTGGAGCAGAGCAGAATGTAAACCTTCTGGGCAGCTCACTCGCAAGAGGAAGGACGAAGGAGGGACTGGCTATGTGTGCCCAGTTCTTTATCCTGTACTCACCAGGCAAATAAACCAGACCTACCTCTGTTGCGGACAGAGATGATGGTCAGTGAATGAGGAGATTATGTAGGCAATTGGATCAAAGTGCTCTTTTTCAACATTGAGATTCTGTGAGTCTGTGAATGGAGATCATGAGCATTAAACTGCTCTGGGAAAGCAGAGGTGGTGTATGTCATAGATTGTATGACTCTGGGTGCATTTAAATCGAGAAATTTTGTACTTTTTGGCACCCTCAAGGGTAGGGGATAACATTCCAGATGAAAGAAGTTTCTGAATAACTGATGCTTTGTCCGTTTTACAGATGACACCTTTTAAAATGTCAGCCTCTAGGTAGGAACATCTTCCTGAGAACTATTATTACAAAAAGAAACCATATTATTTAGGATGCTTTGAGCTATGGTAATGGAGGCTTAAACAATAAATGCAATTTCATTCTTACATAACGAAATTCAACGGTGTCATTGAGGTCTCAGATTCCTTCTGTGTTTCCTTCCCTCCATCCTCAAGCATGTTGGGGAAAGCCTTTCCTCATGATCACAAAATGGCTGCCACAGTTCCAAGCATCACATCCCTTGTCACAAACCCATTTCCCAAACACAAAAGGAGTGATGGTTTAAAAAAAAAGGACTTTCTAGTCATGTGGCTCTCTGCTTTATCAGAGAGGCAAATCTTTCCCAGAAGCTCTCAAGCAGACATGCCCTTACACCTTATTGACTAGAACAGGGTCACATGTCCTCTCTTAACCAATCACTGGCAAAAAGGGATGGGATGGGGACTTCCCTGGCGGTCCAGTGGTTAAGACTTTGCCTTCAAATGCAGGGGGTGTGGGTTTGATCCCTGGTCGGGGAGCTAAGATCCCACATGCCTCGCAGCCAAAAAACCAAAACATAAAACAGAAGCAATATTGTAACAAATTCAATAAAGACTTTAAAAATTGTCCACATCAAGAAAAAAATCTTTAAAAAAAAGGCGGTGGGGGGCATGGGATGGCCATCACTGAATTCAGCCCGTCTTGGGGCTGAGCACGTTGCCTCCTAAATGAAATCAGTTCTGGTGGCATGAAATAAGGGGCGAGGGTATTGGTGGGAAGGCAGTAACAGTGCAACTGGCCTTAGTGTCTCAGTTCCATGCTGTGTAATGCAGAGGTGCCTGGAAAGTCCAAACAACTCCCAACTGTCGTGCTTTCGGAATTCTTCTTTCTCCTTCCATGTGACATTGCCCTTCCTCCTTCACTGTCAGGCTAACAGCTGTCACTTCCTGCTCCTGCCTCTGTGCCTGTTAGAGGCAGCATTGCTCCCTGCTTCTGATTTTTTCCCTTTAACTGTATGTGAGTCTAGAACTTGGGGGGCGAGGAAGTGCATTTACTGGACTAGAACTGTGGCTGTTGTTGGACTCCAGGGGCACTGGTCTAGAAGTATTCCCGAGTCCATTTCCCCCAACGCTGGCTACAGCCAGCCCCAGATTCCTATTTTGTTTGATTTTTGGTTTTTTGTTTTTAATATCTAGTTAGCAGAATGAGCTTTATCGGGATAGCCTAGGCCAGGAGGGGTGGGACATGAAGCCAGCCTCCACAGGGCACTCTGCATAGGTAGGCATTGCTGCATGCCCGCCATCATGGGAGATGCAGGGGCTGGGAAACGGCTCTCTAATGTCACCCATTACAGACCGTGATGATGGTGGGTCTATTAGTTAAGCCAGGTCCCTTCCACTAAGGGATTTCCAGAATCATCAGCTCTGTGAAGTGTCATGAAAAACATAGCACAGGGTAATGCACTAGGTCAGGATTTCTCAACCTCAGCAGTGCTGACATTTGGGGCCAGATAAATCTTGAAGGGTTTGGGGGGGCAGGGGTTGGAGGGTGCTGCCCTGTGCACTGTAGGATGCTGAGTAGCATCCTGGCCTCCACCCACTGGATGCCAGTGGCCACCCCCACTCCATAATAGCAATATCACTAGACATCACCAAATGTTGCTTGGAGCGTAGAATAGCCCCTAGTTGAGAACCACCAGGCTGGAGAATCATGGGCTGGGGGCTGAGGTGCCTTAGCGAACCTGGCCTTCCCTGACCACCCTTCCTAAGGTACCACTGTGCCCCTCCCCAGCCATGTCCCATCTCTCTGCAGCTTCATAACTTGCTTTATTTTCTCCATACCCCTTATCACCTGAGTGTATCTTATTTTGTTTATTTGTTCGTTTGTTTATCTGCTCCCAGCCCTGGACTTATCCTGTGGGAGCAGAAACCAGATCTGTCCTCTTCATCACATCATCTCCAACACCTGACAGTGTCTACACATGGTGAGGGTTCAGCAAACATTGGTTGAAATCAGTTCAGAGAGTTCCATGAGGGGTGTCCTCATAGGAATCATTTAATAAGTGTCCACTCTGTTCCAGACTCTTGGATGGACACTTCCCCTGCATGAACTCATCATGCCTTCAAATAAGGACACGGAGGCACAGAAGAGTCCAGTGACAAACCACTGATAAATGATGAGGGCGGGATGTAAACTTGGGTCTGTCTGATTCCAAGGCATTGCTGGTTTGGGAACACCAAGCCACCTCCCCAAAGACACTAGGCTGGCTTGCATGGGCTGTTTCCTGCACTGTGATTGGTGCATCCCGAGCAGGAGATCATGGCCTTCTGGGGTTGGACCGGTCCGTTCCACCCCTGACCGGCCAGGCTAAAAGGGCCGAGAAACCAGAGCTTGTTTCCTGACACCTGATAGAGTGCCAAGGCCACCTTGTCCTACCGAGGACATAGGACGCCCAAGGCCCCAATTTGGTTTTTTCAAATTGAAAGAATTATGGATCAACTGCTCTTTGGTGACCTCCAAACTATTTCTTTTTCTTTCCGGAGGGAAACCACAATCCAAACCTCTCAACCGTTTCCTCCCCCAAAGCAGCATGGGAAATATGGCTGGGGAGTCTGCCCCTCCCCTGACCCACCCGCAATTAATGAGAAAACCCTGACACTGAACAGGGTTTTGTGGCGTGTTTGCTTCCCCATCCCTTCCCCTCACAGTAATTAGCACTTCAGCTTTCTTTTGTGGTCTTTATGTGTTTAGACAACACAGTTTATTGTTTCCAAATGTTAGTCAGTTCTAACTGTAAATCAAGCCCGGAATCTTGAATCCCATTCAAGGGAAAACTCACAAGTTGATTCTACACAAACAAATCATAAAAGGGTGGGAACGTTATAAACGGAGAAAAGCAATTCAGACTCATAATGCTGTAAATGCAGCTTTTTGAACTGCTTAGTGAGCACATTAAGACAATTATATAAAGCTTGGGAGGACCTAATAGTACATTAGTCTTTCGGATGAAGTCATTTGAAAGTTCCTACGTCTAAGAAGACAATATTTTTAGTGCTTTATAGTTCACAAAGTCTTTTTTTTTTTGCACGTTATTTAATTTAATCCTTCACAGCACTCTTTTTATATAGGGAGGCAAGCTGTTTTACTAAATTCCATCAATTCCAAGACACATTTTGTTTCCATTTTTTTCTCTGAAATCAGGATACATCTTAGAATCAAAGACGTGTCAGTTGAATTGGCAGCTTTATTTCCTTAGTGATCATAAAATAATGGTGCATGTTATAAATGATAGTGCCTTAGAGTTAATGAAATTCATATTATTATGATTCCTGTTTCACTGGGGCGGTGACAGGTCCTGAGATGTTACAGATTTGGCCCAAGGTCATGCAGTGAGTAAATGGAAGAATCAGAACTTGAACCCAAGAAGGGCAAGTCCTTTAAGGGGCATATAAATCGCCCAAGGTTGCATGATCACCTCTACCAAAGGTGGTCCCAATAACTGGGGAACTTTTGTTTATCTGAACAAAATATACAAGTTTGGAGCCAGAGCAGAACGGTTTGAGATGTTAGAAGGGAGACCGTGAGTTGTCACATTCTCCTTCTCCACCTTTCCCTTGAAATGTTCAACCTCTCCTCAGGATGATTTAGGTAGCATTGCTTTGAAGTTAGCTTTGCAGGTTATCCCTCCATGGCTAACTTGAGCAAATTAGGAAACAGCACCCTGACTCCAGCTGGACTCAGTCCCACACCAGACACAAGGCTTAGAGAGAGGAACACAGGCTGAGTTTTAACCCATTTACTGCTCAACTGATCTCCTTGTACAGTGCACATCCTGAGCAACTGTACGCAGAATTTCTGTACACCCACATGTCTCCAGCTAGTCTTCTGTGGTGAGATGGTGGGACAAGAATACTTGGCAGAGAGAAGGAAGGTGTGGACAAATTCAGGAATTATTTTTCTAGTCCAGATCACATTCATTGTTTAAGTCTGGTTTTTGTGTTCTGATGAAGTCTTAGCCTGTGAACACTTTGACCAAGCTTGGCTCTCAGAAAAGAAACTTAATGCTTGGGAAAACTCGTACAGATTTAAGAAATTCAAACATGGTCTCATTTTTATGGTCTTTCTGGGCCTATTTCTGAAGATACAGCCGATTAGCTAAACCAACCAACAATTAGTATTAGCTTGCTGGGCTGAAGAACTACTTGGTAGAGCAGAAAGAGCTTATGTTCAGAGCTTATTCAGAGCTGAGTTCAGACTTGAGTCTCCACTACTTTCCAGCTGCTCACTGTGGGCAAGTGTTAAATGTTTCTGAAACTTCAGCCTCCCCATCTGTAAAATGGGTTTGGTGGATTAAAGATAAGTGCACGTGCTTTGCTACTCGCCCCATTGACAGGTGGAATCTAATGTCCCTCCCCTCAAATCTGGATTAGCCTTAATGACTTGATCGGCCAATAGAATGTGGCAGAAGTGATGGTCTGGGACATCACCTATGTGGCTAGGTCACCTGCGAAGCCTTGTGTTTTCCACCTGGACTTCCTGGAACTCAGCTGCCATGTTGTGAGGCAACCCAAGCAGCCCCGTGGAGAGGTCTTCAAGGAGACAAACCAAGACCGAAAGCTGACAGCCTCAACTGAGCTCCCAGTTGACAGCTAGCATCAACTTGCCAGCCCTGTGAGCGAGCCATTTTCGAGGTGGATCCTGCAGCCCCGGTGGAGCTGCCTGGGTTGGTGCCATGTGGCTCAGAGACAGGTTGTCTCCACGCTCAGATTGCAGACCTGTGAGCAAAACAAATGAGTGTTGTTATTTTAAATCAGTCAGTTCTGGGGTGGTTTGTCATATAGCAATGGACAGGTGCAGCACTGTGGGTATGAGTAGTAGCTCACTCGGGGCTTGTGTTGGGAACTAAAGGAAATTCCATATGTAAAGCAGTGAGTGTGCTGTCCAGCACATAGGAGATACTCAGGGAAGCCGAGTTCTCTTTCCGTCCCCTAACTAGTGTGGGGTCCACTTTGTTACTAGTTGTTCTCTCCTGCTGGGACCAGCGTGATTGGATGAGGAGCTGGGGGGCAGGGCGTCACCCTGACTCAGGGTCGATTGGACCCCACATCGATCTCTAAATGGTTAAGGCCAGCATCACCAGCTGTCAAGGAGCACATTTGCTACTGGGCAGAAATCATCATTAGTCCATCCGCCCTGATGCCCGATAAGGAAAGTTTCCTTGGATTTAAAGTTGATGACTTCGCATGGTCACCAAAGGTGATGGGTATGATGACATCGAAGGCTGTATCTTCTGTTGGTCCCGGCTGCCAGGTCTCTGCCGGGTGCTCTGACCATAGGCAAGCAGGAGGCTGGCCTCCCAGTCATGCATAGACTTCCTTGTCGACCCCACCAGGTCGCTCACCTGACCCTGTTCCAGCAGGGACCATGTGTCTAACTGTCAGCAGCCCTGGCCCCAGGCCCATGGGGCACACCTAGGCTTCCTGGTGCTCCTGAAGCTTGTTACATCTGCAACACACCCCAGGAGGGCTGCAGCCCAGCAGGAGCGATGGAAGACATGAGGGGTGAGGTGGGAATGGCTGAGTGGGCATCACATACCTGGGGGCCTGTTCTGATTGGGACCTGGGCTTTCAGTGTCCTTCTCACACTCTCACCCCATCAGTGTCTACTGATGAGGTGGGGGCTGATGGGGCTGCTACCTGCTTGGGCCCTTCCCGGGTAGCAACCAGTTCACAAAATAGGGGTCTCTGTAGGTCACTGGGAAGGCGGTCACTTGATAAAGGTAAATGCTACAAGAGTGCGTAAGGGGGTCAGTGGAGGTGGAGCCAGGAATTTGCCCCTCTGGGTGCTGGGTGTTATCTCAAGTGGTGACACTGCAGTCATTTGGCCTCTCCAAGCCTTGGCTTACCCCCCTGCAGCATGGCTTGTCCAGAGCCCCCATTTCCAAGGGTGTCCAGGGAGTTAAATAAGAGGCTATCTTTAAGCCTTGGCCAGCCTCTGGTACAATAACCTAAGAGTAGTTCTGGGTAATAACATTATGAGAATCTTCCAACAACCTTCTGAAGTGAGTCTTGTTCAGAAAATTCAGTATTGATCATTCCAGACTTGGGCAGGGTTTAGTGGCATGGGAGGAACAGAGTGAATCATTTTCTGAATAGCAGAGAAATCAGAGCCGTTTCAGAAATGGTGCTGACATTAGCTCAGGTGAGTCTGGAAACAAACCAGGCATCCATCTGCCTTTCTGTGCCCACAAACCTGGGCAACTACGGGCGTCTTCCAAGCAGGTGGCGAGGCCGGAGCTTTGCGCGGTCCACCTCGGGCCGTGACGAGGAAGCACGCAGTCTGTCATTGTTGGCCTCCTTGTCCCCGTGTTCTGAGCAGATATTGGGGATCCCATCATTTCTCCAGTGCCTCTTCTCAGCTCCAGGATAGCAGCTGCCAGCCTTCAGGCTGGTGAACCCAGAGTGCACGCTGCGTGGAGCAGCTGCTCTTCTAGGAGGTGCCCTTAGGTGATGCTTCTCATTCCAAACCCAGGCACCTTAGCCAGGCTGACCTTGCTATAGGCCCAGAGCCTCTCAGGATGCCCGCCTCAGATAGGGTTTCAGGGATTGGGGTGGGGGGGGGCGTGTGCTGTGCAAGAGGCGGTCAGGGAGGCTGAACTGACCTGTCCTCTGCTGTCCTTCCCCTCCAGGTTTCAGGACCTAATATGCACCCAGCATCTATTAGTTATCTACTGCTGCATAGCAAATTACCGCAAGCTCAGTGACCTAAAACAACACATGTTTATTATCTCATGTTTCCTGGGGGTCAGGAGTCCAGGCACAGCTTAGCTGGGTTCTCTGCCCAGGGTCTCACGAGGTGCAGCCAGGGTGGCAGCCAGACTGCATTCTCACCGGGAGGCTCGACTGCGGAAGAAGCTGCTTCCAAGCTTCGTCAGGCTGTTTTCAGGACTCATTTCCTGGTGGCTGTGTGAGTGAGGCCCTGGTATCTGGCTGGCTGGCAGGTGGGGGCACCTTCAGGTGCTAGAGGCTGCCAGCAGTTCCCTGCTATGTGGGCTTCCTCAGAACAGCTGCTGACTCCATGGAGCCAGCAGGGATCTCACTAGTGTGGACAAGCTAGATAGAGGCATAAATAGATGGATAGGTAGGGGTGTGTGTGTGTGCGCATGTGTGTAGGGGTAGGTAGGGGTGTGTGTGTGTGCGCGTGTGTGTATGTGTGTTTGTGTACAGATAGATACAGATACAAGTAGATAGATAGACATAGATCAATGATAGATAAGAAATTTCCAAGCAGAAATAGAGACACAGATATAGGGAACAAATGTAAGGATACCAAGGGGGAAAGGGGTGGGGTGGGAGGAATTGGAAGATTGGGATTGACACATATACACTATTGACACTTATGTATAAAATAGACAACTGACGGGAACATACTGTATAGCACAGGGAACTCTACTTACTGCACTGTGGTGTCCTAAATGGAGGGGCTCTATGTATATGTATGGCTGATTCATTTTGCTGCGCAGTAGAAGCTAACACGACATTGTAAAGCAGCTATACTTCAATAAAAATTAATTTTAAAAAGAAAACTCAAAAAAAGATACGATATATACATATATAGATATAGATGAATAAATACAGATAGGTAGAGATAGATGGATAGATGATAGATAGATATAGACGGATAAGATTAGATGCCTACATATATATATATTCATTAAGACAGATAAATATAGATGGATGGATAGATAGATAGATGATAGATAACCTAACCATAAGAGTGACATCCTATCACCTTTACCATGTTCTGTTCATTGGAAACAAGTCACAGGTCCTGCCCACACTCAAGGGGAGGAGATTATACCGGATGTGACACCAGGGGGTGGAGGTCAAGGGGACCGTCTTAGAATTGTGCCTATCACCATCACCTTGAGAGCTGTATCCTTCTCATTTCTAGATGGGGAACTGAGGTTTAGAGAGAGAACTTGCCCAAGATCCAACAGCCATCCAGTGGCCAAACTGGCATTTCAGGCTGTACTGGCCCACCTCTCAGTGGATGCTCCTGCTTCACCATCGTGACCACACTTCCCTAACTGCCCTGGCTGAGTGGTAGTGGTTACCTCTGTGCTGATTTTGACTAATGGGGCCAGAGTTCTTTCTCTGTGGTGGCATCCATCGTGATGATAATGTACTTGTTCAGTGTGTATCTTGTCTCTGCACCACTACTATGTGCCCCCAAAGGCAAAGACTGCACCCATATTGTTAGTGGCCACATCCCTGTACCCAGAGAGGCTCCTGGCCCATTGTGTGCATTCTGTAAACAGTCATTTAGTCATTCAACCAACACGCGTGGAGCTGGGTTGCCTACTTTGGATACAAAGATGACCAAGACACAACTCTGCCTTCACAAACCCCTCACCCTCTAGCAGGGCAGAGACATGAAATAAATAAACTACGAGATAGTCTGGTGTGGTAAAAAGATTACAATGGCCTCCTCAGGTTTGCGTATCCTTATGTCCCCAGGGCCTAGAACAGTGACTGGCGTATAGTAGGTGCCCGGTAATGTTTGTCGACTCTTCCAGTTCCATTACCCAGCATGCCTTGATCTCTTCTCTCCTGCATAGAGCAGAAGATAAAAATCATGAAAGATTAACTGCTCAGGAAAATCCAGAGAAAGTTAAAAAAAATACATAATAACATTCTAGGCTGGCTTCTCTGATGCAATCCTGCAATCCTGACACCTCCCTTTTTGAACAGAGCTTTGCATTTCAAAATAGAAAAAAAAAAAAAAACAAAGACTGTAATTATTAAAATTGTGTATATAGGAGAATTTAGCCTTTCATTTGAAGTGTCCTAATGACACTTCAACAACTGCTAGGGAAGATAATAGGGTTTAGAGCAATTACACAGCCCGTCAAATACCGAACATGAGTGATTCAGATTCATGCTTGGAGCTGGAACAATTCTCAGCAGTTTTGCTCATACACAGCTGTTTCATTTAAAATACTTTGGCAGAAAATTGCAAAGTGGGCTGTGCTGGCCATCCCTGCGTTGGAAGCTTAACTCCTTCCATACCCAATGTCATCCATCTCTCCTCCCTCCCAGACCCCCGACCTTAATTACTGCTTGGCCAAGCTTTTGAGCAGCATGTTTGCGGAGTTAAAACTTGGCCCCTTACCTGAAAATGCTGGAGGGTTTGTTTCTCCTAAGCCTGCTGAAAGATTCTGTGTCTTTCTCCCTCTTTTGATTCGGTCAGTAGGTATCATTCAATCACCAGGTGGCCAGTCCTATGTGGGCTGCCAAGGTCTATCGGTCAGATGGCCAAAAACAGATGGTGTATTCAAACGGGGTGATTTGAGAAGAGTTCTGTCTTAGTTCAAGCAGCCATAACAAAATTCCTAGACTGGGTGGCTCAAACAGCAACCGTTTATTTCTTACAGTTTTGCAGGCTGGGAAGTCCCATGATGTAGGTGCTAGCTGTTTCAGCGTCTGTTGAGAACCTTCTTCTTGGTTTGCAGATCTTGCTGTGTCCTCACAGGTAGAGAGAGAGGCCATCTCTCTTGTGTCACTTCTTATAAGGATGCTAATCCCATCATGAGGGCTTCACCCTCATGACCTAATCACCTCCCAAAGGCCCCACCTCCAAATACTGTCACAGTGGGAACTAGGGCTTCAACATATGAATTTGGGGGAAACACGTTTAGTCCATAACAAACTTAATTAAAGAGCAGTTTACAAGGGAGGGTTCAGCTTGAATTTAGAGAAACCCACAGGGAGAGTGCAGTGCCCCAAGGGTGGCACAGCAGGGAGTTGATACCAGCTCCAGGGGCAAAGGGTAGGGAGCTATTAATAGAATGTGGAAAGAGTACCTGTATGGGTGGGGGACAGGCCAGTAGTTGCTGCAGCCTTGAGTTCAAGACATGCTGCCAACCCCCAACAGCAGTGAGGGACCCCTCCCCTCTTCTCCCACCCTCCCGGCTCCTCCTGGTGTCCCCCATTGGCCAAACCCAACTGGAGGCCAGAGATCAGAGGCTCACTGATGCATTCCATACAGGGCAGCCTCCCAGAGCTTTGAGAAAGGCTGAGAGACAAACTGAAGACGATCCAGCACAAAGGAGACCCATTAAGAGTAGACTTGTGTCCTCTGCCCTCAGAGAGTGGACCTCTATCTACAGACAAACCTCTTACAAGCACCTAGTGATGGGCTCCTGTGGTTGCAGGATAATGGACTCCTTCCATTTACCTCAAGTCATTGGGAGTTCACTGTAAGGGGCCCAGAAAAAGCCAACTCCTCAGGCCTCAGGAAGAGCTAGAACTAACAGTCTCTAGTGGTTAAATTTTATGTGTCAGTTTGGCTATGCTCTGGTTCCCAGCTCTTTGGTCAAATGCCAGTCTAGCTGTTGCTGTGAAGGTGTTGTGTCGATGAAATTAACATCTGTGATCGGTTGGCTATAAGTAAAAGAGATTACCCTCTAGAATGCAGGTGGGCCTTATCCAACCAGTTGAAGGCCTTAAGGACAAAACCTGAGGTTTCCCAAAGAAGGAAGGAATTCCGCCTCAAGACTGTAACATAGAAATCTTGCCTGAGTTTCCAGCCTGCCCTAAAACTTTGATTTGCGTGAACCAATTCCTTAAAAGAAATGAATAAATCTCTCTGTTACTCTACAGAACCCCAGCTGACACACACCCCAACAACTTCCCGTTACATGTACGTTGATCCCAGACCCCTTTCCATGGCTCCTGAAACCTCACATGGTCCACCCTCCTCCTCCCTGCCTCCTCTAACCTCATTTCCTATTTCAAGGATTTTCCAGCTTTAAGGTGTGCAGGAACCACCTGAAGAACTTGTGAAAACACAGTCTCCTGAGCTCCATCCCCAGAGACTCAGATCCAGGAGAAGGGGGTGGGGCCCATGAATTTGCCTTCTGACAAGTTCATACAGGATGCTGGTTCTGCTGGACCAAGAACCACAGTTGGAATAACACTGCATAATCCACTCAGCCCTCTACACCTGTTTCCTCTTGGGGTTCAGCGCTTTTGAGGGTTACTTAGCTCTTGGAGCCATCTGCCAATGCCAAGTGCTGCATCGTCTGGGTATCCCGAGAGCCCGGAAGCATCTGTGGTGAATGGGATATGTTTCACTGGTCCCCATTAGCACAATTGGGTTCTTCTCCCAGCTGTAAACCCAGGTCCTGGGCGGCACAGCTGTCTGAATTAAGCTGGAGCATATAGAATGAACCACACAGATGATCAAATTGGGTTTCCCACTCTTACCCGCAGTAAGTTGGCAACGCCTGGCCGACTGGACTCTGTGGTCTTTGAATTGAACCTTGGTGGATAGAATTTCAAAAAGAAGATTGGGGTCCCAGTAAGGAAGGCACTCAGAGCTTGAGCAGAGGATGGAGGTGAGAAGGTCCAGGTTGGGTCTGGGGAATGGTGATAGTTTGGTTTGAATAGAATAGAAGGTTCCCATGGAGGAGCCGTGGAGTTCAGGCTGGGAAGGGCCATGAGGGCCATGAGGGACCCTGAAGGTCTGATGCAGGGCAGGGACATGCTCCACCGAGATGGACAGAGGGAAAACGCTCAAGGCAAGATGGGCACAAGATGAATACGGGCTTCAGTGGCATCATGATATTGGGGATGGAGAGTTCTATATGTGGTGGGACCATGGTCTATTCCATGATGGAGATTTGGGAGAAAGGGGAGCAGGTGAGGGATGAAAACAATGCAACATGATTCTGATTCTGAGTCTAGATGCCTACAGGATGGAAGCCCCATTGACCAAATTAGTAGAGAGTGGAAGCAAAACGGATGGGAGTGATCGTGATAGGCTCACGAGCTTGAAAGGATCCTTAGAAGTTACTGTTATGGGCTTAGTTGTGTTAACCCCCAAAATTCATATATTCAGATTCTAGCCTCCAGTACCTCTGAATGTGCTATCTGTGGAGATAGGGCCTTTAAAGGGATAATTAAGGTAAAATGAGGTCATTAAGGTGGGCCCTGATCCAGTATGGCTGGTGTCCTTTTAAGAAGAGGCAGTGAGCGCAGATGTAGAGAATGGACTTGAGGACACGGGGAGGGGGAAGGGTAAGCTGGGACGAAGTGAGAGAGTGGCATGGACATACATACACTACCAAATGTAAAATAGATAGCTAGTGGAAGCAGCCACGTAGCACAGGGAGATCAGCTCGGTGCTTTGTGACCACCTAGAGAAGTGGCATAGGGAGGGTGGGAGGGAGATGCAAGAGGGAGGAGATATGGGGATGTATGTATATGTATAACTGATTCACTTTGTTATACAGCAGAAACTAACACACCATTGTAAAGCAATTATAGTCCAATAAAGATGTAAGAAAAAAAAAGAAGAAGAAGAGGTAGTTAGGACACAGACACGCACAGAGGGAAGACCATGTGAAGACACAGGGAGAAGACGGCTGTCTATAAGCCAAGGAGAGAGGCCTCAGAGGAAACGAACGCTTCTGACACCTTGATCTTGGACTTCCAGCCTCCAGAGTTATGAGAAAATAGATTTTTGTTGTTTAAGCCACCCAGTCCGGCACTTTGTTATGACAGCCCTAGAAAACGAATATGGTCACACAGTTGAAATCTCCCCCTTTCTCAGCTGGGCATATTGAGGCCCGGGGAGGGAACGGTGTCACTCCAAGTGGCAGAGTCCAGTCCTCCGTATGGGGCTCTTGACTTCAGGCAAATGATGGTTTTTCCCTGGACCATGCTGCCTCTTCCGTCATGAAAGATTGACCATCTCCCTGCCTACTGTTTAGTTTGTTCAAACAGTTTGCAGCCACTAAAGCAAACTGGCCTCTGTTTGGTTTCTTAAGTAATGATTTTCTGGCAGAGCTCTCGGGTTCTGCACGGAACAGCCACAGACGCTTGCTCTGCCCTTCTCGAGCCCTTCCACTCCCGGTCCTGACGGCCCAGCCCAGGAAAACGGAGCTTTCATTCCACTCAGGTGATGTAGCGAGGAGCTTCACCTGTGACCCTTGGAGGCGGAGGTGCTGTGGAATGTTCAGACAGAAAATTCCGAGAGACACACAGAAGAACAGGACTGTAGTCAGGAAGGAGATTAGAACAGGGCTGTCATTTAGGAGCTGTCAGCCTGGAGATGTGTGTTTGAAACATTGTAGGGATGTGAAATCAGAGAGGCAAGAGTTCTCAGAGGAAGAGGAGACAGTGTGTCTTCGTCAAGACTCTTTGAGGTCCAGCAAGAGAAACGGCCTCTGGATTCTTAAACAAAGAGGCTGGTTTGTTAGGAAGACACTGGAATGTCACAGAATCCAAAAGAAAGTGGGCATTCAGGCCCCAGGCAGGGTGGGGAACAGTCTCTCCCTCCAGGGCCCCAGGTCCTCTTGTCCCCGTGCATTGGTTCTGATGTCTTTGCACGGAACAGAGAACTCTGACGGAACCAGGTCATGCAGTAAGAAAAATGCATTTCCCCACCTAACAAGGAGTCTAGGAGGAGGGAGGCCCTGGGGGGTTTCCGAGGCTGTGCAGTGCTGTCAGGCCTCTGGCTTTTCCCGTCTCTCCACTCGGCCAACCTCAGCAGCTGGCTTCATCACTAGCTCCTTACCTCCATCTCTCCTGGTCTCAAGGTGGCTGCCTTATGAGGACAGGGCGACTCTAACCCGAGAAGGGGACCGTTCTTTCCCGGGCATCTCCTTTGTATTCGCCTCCCAGGAGCTGGCCCCCAGCCCTCCCCCAGGCCTCACTGGCCTTAAGTGGACCGCACGCTCATCTCTGAGTCAGTGGCCGGTGGCATGAATGGGATCAGCCTATGGACACAGCAAGCTTCCCAAACGAAATGGGGATTCTGCTGGAAAGCAGGATGGGACGCTTTGCTGCTCTGCACAGCGGCTTCTCTCTCCCGCCTCGGCAGAGCAGTTCCTCTGCACACGGCCCCACACCTCTCAAGCCCACATCACCTCAGATGCACGCGGGCAGGTTCTGACTCCCAATCCCGAATTCCTAGAAGAGCCTGCTGCAGCCAGCTCAAATCAGGTGACAACCCTAGCGAACCACGGGGAGGTCCCCAAACATGGCTGCGGGGCCACCTCTGGGAGAGAAGGGGCCGTTTTCAGGAGGAGGAAGTTATCTGGTGGTTGTGAAGATACCCCAGTGGTACCTCCTGCACAGCCTTGGACAAGATGGAGATTAAAGAGGGTGGATGCAGAGCTTGTCAACCAGGGTGGGTATCCACAGCCCCTCCGCCAATAGGAAGGATTTAGAAATAAGGGGGGAGGGGGCTTTGGTTGTCACCAGCCTAGGGCAACTATGGGCTTTGAGAAGGTAGTGACCAGCGTCCTGAAATGCAGGGGACAGTCCCACACAGCGAAGAATGGTCCCTCCAACATGCCAGTTGTGCCATGTGGAGAAACTAAGCAACAGAGAAGGAATAGTTCATGAAGTTTGGCGGCAGGGGACAGATAATATCATGTATGGGAAGGTCACTTGGGTTGGGGGCTGGAGGATGGGAATAATTCTTAGAGCTCCAAGAAGCCCAGGAAGATAAGACCTGAGAGGGGACAAAATGAGGCCAGTGGGTGGGGGAAAGTAGAAGCAACATTTATTATTGGAGTGTAGTCGGTATGTAAGGCTCTGTTAGCTTCTGGGGTACAGCAAGGTGGTTCAGTTATGGAAAGATAGAGGGATAGATAGATGATAGATACATAGACAGATAGATATTCTTTTTCATATTCTTTTCCATTATGGTTTATTTTAGCAGGGGTTCCCAACCCGGGGGTTGGGAACCTGTTAGGAATCAGGCCACAGAGCAGGAGGTGAGCGGCAGGCGAGTGAGCGAAGCTTCGTCTGCTGCTCCCCACCACTCCCCACCGCTCTCCGTCGCTCCCCGCGGCTCCTCACCGCTCCCCATCACTCCCCACCGCTCCCCGTCACTCCCCACTGCTATTGCTCCCCACCACTCTCTGTCGCTCCCCACCGCTCCCCGTCGCTCCCCGTCGCTCCCCACCGCTCCCTGTCACTCCCCACCGCTCCCCACTGCTCCCTACCACTCCCCACCACTCCCCGTCACACCCCACTGCTCCCCACCACTCCCCGTCGCTCCCCACCGCTCCCCATCACTCCCCATCGCTCCCCACCGCTCCCCACTGCTCTACGTCGCTCCCCACCGCTCCCCACCACTCCCCGTCACTCCCCACCGCTCCCCATCACTCCCCACCACTCCCCACTGCTCTACGTCGCTCCCCACCGCTCCCCACCACTCCCCGTCACTCCCCACCGCTCCCCACCACTCCCCATTGCTCCCCATTGCTCGCGTTACTGCCTGAACCATCCCCCCCAACCCCCCATCCCCCCACCCCATCCGTGGAAAAATTGTCTTCCACGAAACTGGTCCCTGATGCCAAAAAGGTTGGGGACCACTATATTACAGGATATTAAATATAATTCCCGTGCTATATAGTAGGGCCTTGTTGTTTATCTATTTTATATAGGGTAGTTTGTACCTGCTGATCCCAAACTCCTAATTTATCCCTCCCCCACCCCCTTTCCCCTTTGGTAACCAAAGCTTTATTTTCTATGTCTGTGAGTCAGAAGCAGCATTTTAGATGCCGATTCCGGAAGGGGTGCAGGGCAAGGGGAGGGTTGATTAGATCCTGTTAGTGACTCAGGGAAGATGAGAAGGAGGATGAAGGGAGGGGGAGGGGGGAGGGGAGGAGAGAGGGAAACTTGGGTTATTGCTTCCATGAGCTTTCTCCGCAGACACTCTCAATAAAAATAGATGGACTCTGGTCCCGACAGTTGTGTTTAAGAAACGCAGTGAGAGCCTTTTGCAGAGCTTTAGCCCGAGTTGAAGGAATGGAGAGTTCGGTGGGTCGGGCACACACGGCCCAAGGTAGACGGCAGAGCTGTTGTGTGAGCAGCTCTGAGCCGGCGGAAGGAAATCACACAAGATTCAGAGTCAAGGGAGCCAGGCTTGCATCCTGACTTTCACCTGCCTGCTCCTAAGGATGTTCTGAGGGTTAAGAAAAGAAGGCACCTGCCCGAGGCCCCAGAACGTGGGCGCTGTCCGGGGAGTGGTGGCCGAGGCTGTCCTATAACTGGCATCAACACCATCGTCATCCTCGTGCCCTTACCGGCTCACCAGGCCTCAGGGCTGCCTCCTCTCACATCGGGGCAAAGCCTCTCTGGCATTTTCGTCCTTGCAGCCTTTTTATATCTGGTTCTGTACGTCAGCCTCGTGACCTTCTGCGGCAGTGAATTCATGGGTCTGGCTCCATGAACATGAGGGGTTTTTTTAAGATTCTTTTTCGAGTTCTTAGTGGCTATTGAGGGCCGACTGTTCTGTCTGGGAATTGAGGCAGGCTGTGGCAGTTTGGCTGGGAGCACCCTGATCCTTTTGCTTTGTCCCCTCGGAGGTGCGCTCAGAGTACACGCTTCTCTCCCACGGCTTTCCCCCAGCCCTCGCCGCTGCACCAGGCCTAAACAGAGAACGTTCGAGCCTTTGGCAAAAGCAGGAACTGCCTTTGGATTCACGCTAACTCGAAGGCCTGCATCATCCGTAACAAGCTGTCAAGGCGCTGGGTCAGAGAGCACAGCCCAGCTCTGAGGAAGCTTGGGATGCTCGGAGACCCTACAGGATGCGGGGACATTACTCGCTACATCCACCCAGCTGCAGCCACCTCCACCTGGCAGGTCTCTTCTAGCTGCATTCCTCCTCAGCTGTTCTAGAAAATGACACCTCTGCTCCTTTCTTGTGGTTTCTGCAACAGTGTTGCATGTAACAGAATAGTCTCTGTACCCAGTGCTTTGCAGGTAGAGCTCATGTCATTCTTACCAAACCTCAATGAGCCACTTTATCATCACCCCATTTTTCAGAGGGGCAAACTGAGGCACAGAAAAGCAAAGTCAATTGCCCAAGGACACACAGTTTGTACACGACAAAGCTGGGACTGAAGCCCAGGTCCTCTGCTTACTCCCCAGGCCCCACTCATCCCTCCTATGGACCTCATCCTACATGTCCTTCGCCCTTCAGCACTGGCTTTCCTGCCCCACCTCTCCACTCGCAGGTCCCTGTGACCACAGCCCTCCTCTCTCATTTGCCATTGTCAGTTTAGCTCTGCCTCTCCTGCCCACGCCCTCCAGAAGGACACCCCCGGCTGTCTCAGCACTTAGCCCAAGGGCCAGCACATGGTCGGTGTACAGTGAGCATGTTCCAAATTAGTGGACAGCTGGATGGATAGTCATGACACTCCCAAAGGTTGAATGGCTCACCCGAGGCCACACAGCAAGGCAGGGGCTGACCCTGGGCTCATTCCCAAATTTTCGGAAAGCAGGTCCACGCCGACCTCCGAGTCCCCCTGCCTTTTGGGAGCATGTGGAAACGTTTTGCGGCAGCCCCATGCTTCCACATCCCAGGCTGTCTCCTCTGATTGTTCCTCCCAGGTTGCGAAAGAAAGAATAGGTGAAAAGAATGGGAAACGTCCCAGCAACTGATGATGGGCACGTACAAATGATCGGTTGATGCTCGCAACGGGCAGGAACTCAGATGCGCTGTCAGGCGCTCTGAGACTGGCCATATGGATTTATTTTTGTGAATTTTGTATTGTGAACTAGAGTTGCTGTTAAATACAGGGTGAGTCATCGTCTGCTTCTGCAGTTGCATCCCAGCCTACTCTGCCTTCAGAAAATTCTACAGAATGCCCTCGCTGCTCCCTGGGAATGGGAGGCCTTATTCCCCAGAAGCATCCCTCTCCTCTTTGCTTCCTGAGCCTTGGTACCCACTTTGGCCCTCCTCTCCCACATCAGTGGTTTGTCAGTTTTCACATCTATTTCCCTAGTGACACTAAGTTCTTCTGAGACAGTGATGGGTTTATCTTTATAATCTCGGTTTCTGTAGAACCTGGGATGCCCACATCGCCAACATGCACCTGTTGAAGGATGAATGCCAATTTGTTGGCTTTATCCCCGGTGTGCCTGGCTGGGAACCAGGGTTAAAAAGAGCTCAGGTGGATTTCACTCTGATCACCCACATATAGTTTCACGGAGGACAAGTCGGTGCAGGAAAAAGAATAAAGGCTTGGGGTCAGACCAAACGGGGTTCAAATCCTAGCTCAGATGCCATGTGATTTGGGGTCCGCCAAGCCCCCCAAGTCTTAGTGTCTTTATTTGTACTGTGGGAATCCACCTCAACCCACCCAGAGGAATTGTTGTCAGGACTGAATAAAATCACGCGTGGAAATCTCTGCGTACCGTGGCCTTTCTCCTCACCTGGGAAAACGATAGGGATTTACGGGCCCAGTCCTGAGGCACCTGTTGTCACAAGTAACCCTCCCTGATGCAGCCTCGGGGTCCTACCGAGCTAGTGACCGACTTGAGGAGACTCGAGCATGAGCTCTGAGCGTTCTGGGTGTAGGATTTTGTTTGCTTCACCCTCAGATGATTCAGATGACAAAGGTGCTCAGGCAGTGGGTATTGGATTCAAGAGGAGGGTGTTGGGAAACAGTGGGCTCCAGAGAGGGGTCCTTTAGAACAAACCCCAGAGGAGCCTCCCATCCAGATCCTTCACAGAGCGTTCACAAGGGTCTTTCTGCCGGCGAGCTTTCTTGCTAAAGCAAGCCTCTTGACTATGGGAAGGTTGAGAACCAGTGATGAATGGAAATGTTTATGGGATCTATAAGCCTCCAGCCCTTTTAAGGATGGCCTTCCTGAGATGGGACAGGAGCCCCCATCTTGAGTTGCAGTGTCATTAGAAATAGGTTGGGGTTCCTTTTGTTCCTCCTCTGTTTGCATAGAAGTTGGCTGTGCCCCCTTCTTGTCTGAGGATTAAGGTTAATTGATAAAGCTAGAAACAGAAGACCAGTGCTTAAGCCAGAGATGACAGATGCCAGCACGCGTGCCATAACTTAGCCCTCCCCTGCTCACGGCAGACATTCACAGTCGATCATCACACTCTCTATGCCATCCCTGGAATGAACTACTAGTCACAGTTCAGGGAACTTGCAGGCCAGAATTGTAATCATTGCATTTTCTATTAGCAAACACTGTCCCTTTAAAAAGGGGGAAAACAATATACATATTACAATTAAAACATGTATCACTGCACTGTAAATATTCAGGACCCTGGGAATGCCATCTCAATAGTCTTATTATCAGCCTATTTTACTTGAGTATAAACAAAAAATACATTGCAAATTATTAATGGAAAACCATGTTTAGGAATTACAGCGATTACCGATCAATTGGATGGAATAATTACTATAATCGCTGGGTAATTAGATTCTTCCTGGCCTGAGAGGGGAATGCATGAGCTCTGGGATCGATTCCTCTGCTCCGCAGTCTCAGAACCAGGAGGAGAGACTCCTGAACTCCAGGGCAGCAAGTTGGCAACTGTAAGTTGGGACACCAGTCCCTCGTACCCACAAAGAGGAAGATGCCACATCTGTTACTAATGTTTTCAGCAGAAGGCTACAGAAACCCTGACTAAAAGCAGCTTAAACTGTGGGATTTTTTTTTTGGTTCTCCACCAAATAGGAAACTGAGAGGTCAGTAGACCTGGACTGGTACAGCTCAACAGCAACACCCAGAGCCAGCCTCTTTCCATCTTTCCGAGTTGCCACCCAGAGGTTGGTGGTTTGTCACTTCATGGTCACAAGATGGCTGCTGTTGCTCCGGGCACCACATTCACATATAAGGCAGGAAGAAAACAAAAGAGACAGTGACAGCAATGTTTGTCCTTTTTCTTGTTAGGAGACTTCTACTTGTGTCTCATTGGCCGGGACAGGGTTACATGGTCACTCTTGCTGCAAGGGAGACTGGAAAAGTGGGGGACAGGATATCCTGGTTGGTTCAGGTCAATCATGAGCTGGAGCTGAGTCTACTGTCATTCTGAACAACAGGGATTCTATTATCGAGAAAGAAGGAGAGCCTGGAAATTGGGTAAACCGCTAACAGTGTCTGTGTCAGATACTCCAGGAGACCATGCCCCAAGTCCCTTTGAGATATGACAGGCATCAGTAGTAGAGCTATAGATGACTTTGTTGTTCCTTGTTCATTCATTCATTTAAGACATATTTAATCAGTGCCTAGTGGATGCCAGGATGGGGGAGAAGAACAGAATTATTTAGGAATAAACAGTAGGGATGGAGGGCATCACAGAAATCTTTCTAGGAAGAATGACATTGAAGCCAGGAATAAAAAATGAGTAAAAGTTTGCCAGCTTATCTCATGTGTGTGTGTGCTGGTGATGGACAGGAGGATGCATGAGGCGCCCACAGAAGGAGAGGTGAGCATTGCAGACAGAGAGAATGATGTGTGTAAGGGTCTCAACAGAGGAAGATGCCAATCTGTTTCCAGGAATGAGAGGAGGTATAGCCAGAGCATAGAAAGTGAGCCTGGAAAGACGGACAGACATCAGATACCAGCGGCTCTTAGGAGCCAACCTGAGTTTAGACTTTATCCTAAAGGTCCTGTCTGCCCCAGTCCTTGCTACTGGGGGCAGGTAAAAGTGGCATAACGACTAGCCCCCAGCACGTGAGCTTTCATCACGGCTGTATTGTTCAAGATGCTTTTGGTTAGGCAGGGGAAACAAGTTTGATATTAAAAAGATGGGGGAGAGTAGTTATTGGTACCTATTATTAGAAAGTCCAAGGATAGTTGGCTTCCGGAACAGCTGAATCCAGAGGCTTAAATGATGTCATCATGAATCTCTCTCCTTCTAGACTCTTTCTTCCTCTGTGTTGACTTCCGTCTCAGACAGGCCCTCCCTGAATCATAGCGAGTGGCCATTAGAAGCTCTGGACTTATGTTCTATGCGTCTTGGACCAGAAGGGAAATAGTAGCAGTTCCAGCTCTAGCGAGAGCTCTCCTTGGCCCATCTTGGGAGACGTGGCCATCCCCGAACTGATCACTGAGGCCCTGGGATGCTGTGCTCTGATTGTCAGGCTGGAGTCAGGTGCCTCCCCCAGGAGCCTGGAAAGTGAGCCGAGAGAGACGGAAGAGACTGAGGTGCTAACATGCTGGGCAGACTGAACGCCAGGTGGCCCCTCCTGCCTCGTTCTTACCTCACCTGTCATTGTCTGGACCACACCTAGGTTCACCAGGCTCCTGCCCTCCCGTGCCCCTTCCTGCTGCCCATCCCTCAACCTGATGACTCACGTGAGCTACCCCACGTTGACCCTTGGTCCTCCTCCCCCCAGGCCAGAAGTGCTTCTCACGCTCTGGATAATCCCCAGCTTCAGGTCCCTCTGCTGCTGTGGCCTCCTGAGGGAAATGGGACCCCTCCCTTCCTGCCTTCCCCGCCTCCACCAACTGGTGGAGTCTGGCCAACATCACTGGTCGATCCCGTCTTTAATAAAGGAAAACGCCGCAGTCTCCTTGTATCTCATAGCGTGGGGACGTGGGCCCTGCGTGTTGCCTTCTGTTCAGCAGAGTTTCTCAGCAGCCTGGCCCACATACCGCCATGAAGGCACTGATTTACTCTACCTAACACACAGCACTGCTTATTAGAGCTCTCAATCCGACAAGAGGTGTTGAGCCTACCTCCGAGGTTCTACAAAATTATGAATAGAAACCCGTCTGGAGTCTGAGTTAACAGAGTGTTTTGCCCACTGAATGGGAACTGAGACAGGGAAGTAACAAGCAACTTTGCAGACATGCAGGCCGCCCCCCACCTGTCCTTTAAGGCTACCTCCAATTTTCCCTTCTCTGGGAAAGCCTCCTCTGAAATCCTGTGTCACTCAGGGCTCTTTGGGTTGCGAGCGGCAGAAACCCAACTGAAACAGACAGAAGCCAAAATAAGTGAAGTTATTAGCTCTTGAAAGTGAAAATCCAAGAGTGTCTGGCTTCAGGCATGGCTGGATCCTGGGGCTTAAAAGATGTCATCACTACTTGATTCTCTGTCTCTCCCCCCGCCTCTTCTGCTCCCTCAGCCCAACCCGCCCACCTCTGGGATCTGTTGTCCTGTGTGTTGTCCTTAAGCTGAATGTCTCCGTACTATCCCATGGAATTTCCAAGATACATCTTTACAGCTTAGCGGCTTCAACAGGAAGAGGCTGCCTCTTCCAGGGAAAGGCTGCCTCTTTCCCACATTTCCCAGGAGACATCCTATGGCTGACTGTCTTTGATTGGGTCAGCTTCTGTCATGGTTCTAGCGTCTGCACCAGTCCCCCCACCTGTGTATGCGCGGCCCACAAACTGAGAATGCGTTCTGCCCTTTAAAACGGTTGAAAAAAAAAAAAAGAACAGTAGTGACGTGAAAATTATGTGAAATTCAAAATTGTATGAAATTCAGATGTATTGGAACCCCACCATGCTCCTTTGTCTGTGTATCGTCTAAGGCCGCTGTGGCGCTACAGTGGCAGGGCTGAGTAGCTGAGGCGGACTACGTGGCTCACACAGCTGAAAATACGTCTTCTCCGGCCCTTTATAGAAAACGTTTGCCAACCCCTGGTCTAGACACTCCGTGTAGCCCATGGGATGCTTGAGTCAAGTGCTCACCCTTGGAGCCTGGGGGTGGAGTCAACCCAGCAGACCACAGGATGAGAGCGACAAGGGCTGCCAGAGGAAGGGGCATGAGTGCGGGGTAGCCAGAACAGTCGATGCCCACTCTGCCCCCCACCCCAGTCTCAGACCCGGATCTCCCAGAAGCAGACACTGAGACAAGTATGTGAGCACTTGTCTTTTATGTGATGGAGTGGGGGGGCGGCCAGGAGCACGGGTAGGGGTGGTGGGGAGTGAGACAGGGGAGGGGAGGGGAGAGAAAGAGGCCAACACGGGGTACTTTCTTGAGTGGTTACCACTGTGGGCAGCTGCGTTCATCGTGCTGGTATCTCTGGGAGACGGTACAGGGTACGCATCTCGAGTATCCCAGACGAGGGGCAAGGGAGCAGGGGGGTCCATCCTCCAACCCCTGCCAGCCCCTGGTTGTCGGGCATATGGGTTCTGTCTTTTCTGGGTGACGACGAGGCAGTTTCCTTTTCCATCATTCATCCAATGGTGGTTAATTAATTTCTTCTCAATGCACGGACATCTGGGAGAAAGAGTAAGGGGCTACCGAGAGGCTGAAAATGACAGCTCTCTTGTCCAGCCTCCCCAGAACCCTTGCTAGGAGACACCAGAGCAACTGTGTTACCCACCTGAAGGCTTTGGTGAGCTGTGCACTTAGCAAGCAGTTGGTGACGGTCCATTCAGTTCCTAGCCTGGAGTTCAGGTTTACCAGAAGTCCGGGGTCTGGGAAACGAGGATACTGTCAGCCACAGCTCTGTTGTTTGCGCTCACGAGGACCCCTTCCGTCCCTCCAAGCAGCATCTTATGCCCTCCTCCAGCTCCTTTACCATGACATATATTATTTATGAGAATGTGATAATATACATGAAGATGCCTTGAAATCCATGAAAATGTAATGGAAATCATCATTTAAAGTTTATTATCATTTATTCAACAAAATTTATTGAGTACGTTATGCCAGGCACTGGGAACATAAGAGTGTGGGGGAAAAAGTAGCCAGAAATGCCTACCCTGATGGAACTTATAGCCTAGTGGAATTATTATCATTAGTATTATTATATAATGATGATCTAATGGTGGCCATTGTTATAATACTGAGTCTGGATTGGATGGGTTTTAAAGTGCTGGTTTGGGTCATTCTTCTATTTTAAGTGATTTTCTGAAGAAGACGACTTCAGGGTGCTAATGCTTAGCTTTTCCTCTGTATTACTCCTCAGATGCATAAAAGAAAAGTTCATGAGAAGGCTGTATGGGGTAGTGGTGAGGACCAGGGTCTCTGGAATGGTCTGTCCGGGTTTAAATTCTAACCTCATCTCTTCACTGACTGGGAGACTCTGGATAGGTTCCCCCACCTTCCCTGACCTCAATTTCCACATGCCAGGTATGAGGAGGGCCATAGAGTCATCATCGTTTAATCATTTAATTTAATGAAGATTAAATGATGCTAATATATGCTTAGAACAGCGTCTGACGTTCAATAAATGCTAGGCATCATCTTTATGTAAAATAATAGCTGAAATGTACCCAGCAAACTCTCTTGAGCAAAGCAAGTCCTTATTAAATATGAGCTATAGATATGATTGTTATCATTACTAGAAAAACTCCTATTCATCCTTCAACACCCAACTGAGATATTCTTCCCCGCCTCTCTCTTCTGACAGCATTTCGTGCAGAGCTCACAATCCCATCTATCCGGTTGTGTTTTTATTTCTCTGTTGGTGGTTTTTGTTGCTGTTGTTTTTATGATATCTTCCGGGACAGGGCCTGTTTTTCTCTTACTCATCCCTGTGTCCCTGATGGCCAGCACAGAGTAGGTGCTCAGTTTGTGATATGAAGGAGCAAAGTTGAGAGAATACTGGGTCTTAGAGGCACGTCAGGGTCCCTTCTCCCCCAACGTGTTTGCAGAGCAGGCAAGAAAGGGAGCCAGCCTGCCTGTATTCATTCATTTCCTCATCGTTGCAGTAATTCCAAGGGAGGAAGAGTCAAATGGTCTCTGTCCTGCCTCCTGCCCTCAGTCCAGGAGCTCTAGGCAGATGCCAAGCTGGGCCTCCAGACCCGCCTGCAGCCCTTTACTTTTCCTGACCCTCCTTACCACCCAGCATCACACAAAACTGACTTCCCCTCAAACTGTGTTGTTCTCACTGGCTGCTTCAGATGAAGAATCCCTTTCGATTCTTAATCGAGTCTGGGAGAGGACTTGCACAGTGAGGACCAGTTTGAGCACGCTCCTCTGTAGAGGTCATTTTTTTCCTTTTTTAAAATAATAGCCACTGAAATGACTAGGCGGCTGGGCCATAGAAAGTCTGGTATGGGGGATCTAATCACCGAATCGCTGGCAAATCATCTCCTTTTGGCCTCTTCTCCCTCATCACAGCTGCTCCTGCCTTTTTGGACTTTTGGCCACATTGTCCACTCTCCAGAATCCACGTCTGTAGGAATACAGGTGCAAGGGAGGAGAGACATTTAGCAAGCACGTTCAATTTGTCTTAAATGCGAACTCGGGGGTGAAGACTTTCCTGATGCTGAGAAGAAATTGCGCTGCAAACAGCCTGCTGAAATGACTCGCCATTCCTGGCGGGTGACAGAGGGGCTCTGGGTGTGATTCTCTGAACTGTGTTAAAGGCGAGTTGCCATACGTTCGTAGGCTGCCCTGGAGCTGGAAAATCCAACTCTCATCCAGGCAGAAGCAGCCACATCCTCCTGGTCGTTTAGCCTGGAGGCTGCCTCTTGCTAACTTACCTCTTGTCCACCAGGTCCCTCACTAGTCCCTGATGGAGGCAAACGCTGAAACCCATGCAGGGGGCTCCGTTTACTTAAGTACCCGTATTGTAGGCATCAGACAGAAAGGTCATGGATACATATTTATTAAATGCATTCCTTCTATGCACCAGACACTATCTAGGCGCTCGGAATGCATATAGCTGTGCCAGGATGCCAGAGATCAAAGGTCATGGTCCACTTCATATTGTAGAAGATAGGTAGGTAGATACACAGAGAGGTAGGTAGATAAGTTAATGTAGATGGTTATAAGGGCTGTGAAGAAAAATTTAAAGGGTAACGTGAAGAGGGTAATGGGGGCAGGGGAGCCCAGAAGGACTCTCAGAAAGGGACATTTGAGCTGAGATCTGAATGTTGAGAATGAACCCATCATGCAAAGATCAAGGGAAGAACATCCCAAACGCCAAGAACAAGTGTGAAGGCCTGAGGTGCCCTCAGCGGGGCAGGTGTGGAGCTGTGCAGACCGTCACAGGTAGTTCACTTAGAAATGGAGCCACACGTGGGCTGTGTCAATGCACAAGACTCGAAATCTGGAAGGGACGTACCTTGTTCAAAGCATTTAAGTGGAGAGTCCTGGGGGTGGGGGCAGCCTTTTTAAAATCACTGCAGCATTAAAGGGTCAAAGGCCAGGCACAGGCAATGGGGTGCTGGAGCTAGGCGTTCCCATCGCCTCACAACTCTGCCTTCAGTGACATCACTATAGAAATGAGCAGATGCCACAAATAGGGGGAGAGGATCGTAACGTCAGCTTTTAGACATTTGCCAGCTCCCCTCTGACTACGGGGCCTCCCTGGTGGCGGATTGGACCTGCCAGTTACCTGCATCACCTCTTGTCCTCCACTCTCCCCTACTTGTCCTGTTCCAGCCACTCCAGGGTCCTGGCCAATCCTGTAACAGGCCAGATGTGCTCTGGCCTCCAGGCTTCTTTCTGTCCTTGCCGTTCCTCTTTCTCCAGCTTTCTGCGGGCCTGGCTCTCTGACCTCCCTCAGGCTGTGCTGAGATGTCCCTTCCCAGTGAGTCCTTCCCTAACGGTCCCCCAGCTCCCTGCGCTTCCTGTCTCCCTCCCTGCCCTCTCTCTCTGTGTAGCGCTCAACATCATCTCTCTCATGTATCTTTTACTATCTTTTTCATCCTCTGCCTCACCCCCGGCTAGAATGTAAGTGCCAAGAGGAAAGGGGAATTTTCGTCTGTTTGCTCACTGTTTTATACCCAGCACTTTAAACCCTGCAGGCACACAGTTAATGCTTCTTCATCTTCTGTCGAATGCATGAATGAATGGCCCAGTCTGTGTTTTCTCTTTTTCTTCTAGTGTATCCATCGTCTCTTATTTCTAGAACAAGGTAGACCTGCAGGGCTGAGCAGACTTCAGTGAGGAAACCGAGGCAGTACAATGGGAGGAGTGAGGGTCTGGCCTGCAGCCCACCCTGCAGTGAAGGTCTGGGCCAGGGCAACTCTGTCCTGTCACGTGAGGTAGCAGCCCTAGGAATGCCTCATTGTCTTGCATCATTTAGTGAACTATTCCCCCCAGAATTTTAATATCTAAAAGGCATTATTGTGCTGAATGGAATTGACATCTGTTTACATTATCCCTCTGTTCCTCATTTCCATGTGAAATCTGTTTGCCTCAATGCCGTACTATCATTCCAGGGCGTGTTACACGGAAGAATCAGAGGAGCAGTACAATTCGCAATGGGTTTCTTTTTTTTTCCTTTGCGCTTTTCTTACATTTTTAAAATTTTTACTTTTATTAAAGTAACACATGCACATAATTAAAAAATCAAAGCGTACTAAAAGGCTTATAATGAAAAATGCCAATCCCGCGCCTACCTCTCCCTCCCTGTTCCAGCTCCCAGAGCGACCTCCTTCCTACACTGTAGCTGTTTCCTTCGCTCCTCATCTCCATATTTTGAGATAATTTGTATGTTGCTGTCTCTTGGCTTATCCACAGTAGATGGTATCTCTTGATGTCCTGTGATGGTGGGTGAAAATGTAACACTCTTGGGACTCCTTCACCCACCCTTCCCTCCCCGATACTCCCCATACAGTTGGATCCAGTTTCCTTTTCTGAAGTGTATGCTCTGAGCTCTCACTAGCAAGCCTCTGACATCTCATCTGGATTGAGCCTGTCTCTATCTGTAGCATCCCTGGCCCAGCCTCAGAGCCTGCTTTAGGCGTGTATAGGAGCCCTGCCCCACCCACACCCGCACTGTATTTTCCCAGACTCACCTTTTAGGCAGGTTGCTTTGCTTCTCTGAGACTCAGTCTCCTCATCTGTAAAATGGGGGTAATAACTAAACTGACCTCCTCTAAAGGTTACTGTGGTGGGTAAAATCATGTGCTACCAGTGAAAGGCCTGGGATGGAGCAGGTGCCTGGCAACTGTTACTTTCGTCCCCTTCCTCCCCTTTCCCATTGGTGACAGTGACTCCTAAAAGAGGCTTTACCTTTCATCAACTCCACTTTACAGAACAGCATCCTTCCTCGGCCGTCAGCCTGGCTGAACATGTGCTATAAGACGTGTGTCTTATAGGCGTCCCCGTGGGCACAGAGCCAAGATTTAAATGCAGTTGTTCTCAATGGAGAAAATGTGAGCAGCTGTAGGATAGATTTTTGTTCCATCGAATGGGAATCAACTCAGATGACAGAGTCCCTTTCCAACAGGGAAAATGGAGCCTCTTCCACGGTCTCTTCTTGGCTTCTTGGCTTCCACTCAGGGCAGCCTGAGGAGCTGGCAGCTTCATACTTGGGAAGTCAGTGACTTGTTCAACATCCCACCATAGTGCTTGGCTGGGAGAGTGGATAAGCAGATGGATGTGCGCGTGCTTGGATAAATGGTTGGGTGGATGGATAGATGGATGGGTGGCTGGGTGGATAGATGGATGGATGGCTGGATGAATGGCTGGATAGATGGGTGGGTGGGTAGAGGGAAAGAAGGAGGGAGCAACTCCTTTCTTTAGTCTTGAATGTCCTTGACGGGGGGGCTGATAGTTTCTGGATTTGTCCTCTGTGGTGAACCTGTACTCCTTGTGACGTTGATAATGTGCTAGTGTTCACGAGGTGTGTGTTAGCCCAGGTCCTCCAGGAAGCAAACACCAAGATGGGATTAAACATGCGAGGATTCTATTAGGGGAAATGCCTGTGTGGGGGAAAATGGAGGGATCTGGAGAAGGGTGGTGAGCTGTCATCCCCATGTGTTGGAGAGAGAAGCATTGGACGGATGCATCCTAGGTTGCCCTGCCACCTAAGAAAGGTTTTGCAAAGCTGTCCAGGAATCCTTAAGCCAAAGCTGGCCATCAAAGGAGTCCCCTGTCTCCCAGGAGTGGGCCTGACTTTTGGAATCCCTGTTGTGCTCCATCACTAGCTGGGCAGCCCCGGGGAAGCATGGCCTCCGTGCAAAGGCAGCAGCAGGGCCCTAGGTCAATGGCGCTCCCTGTGTTTGGAAGAAGGCAAGGAACAGTCCCACAATCAATATGGGGGAGGAAAGTTCTATAGACATATAAGCTTTGGGATTGCTGTGTTCTACAGTCTTGTGGACTCAGGATGTACTGGCATAGGAAAGTGGCCAAGAACTTTGCAATAAAGAAGTCTGTTGAATTCAGCATTTCCCAAGTTTATCTGACTTTGGAGCCTTTTATTATCGAATGGTTTCAAGGAATCAATTTGAGATCCAACGGTCTTAAGTGTAGCCCAGGAGTTCCCAGGCCGAGAAAGAGAAGAAAAAAAAAGAGAGAGGGGGAAAATATGAGAAAGAGAGAAATAAGTGCACACAGACAGAGGCAGAATGAACACAAAAACACAAGTCAAGGGAGAAATAGAACGTCACTGGTTGTTTTCATCAGACCATGAGATGCCAAAAATAAAATACACACACGCACACACACACACACAGAAGCTAGGTGTTAGTGGTCAAGGCTGACACAGAAAACAAAAGTCGTTTCATTGGACTTAGTAACAATCATGCCTTCTATGTGCATAGCGCACTATAGTTTATAAGACTCTGGCCCATTTACCATCTCCTGTGAGTATCACCCCAACCCTGCAAGTAAGCCTGGGCTGAGGAGCTATCGCCCTCATTTTGTTGCTAGCAGTGACTCCGACCACGATGATAATAACTGTAGGATTCACTGAGCACCAGCTAAGTGCCAGGTGCTAACTTAAGCAATTCCACCTTTATCAACTTGATTCTTCCTGCACAGGAAGGTGACTGCACTTCAGAGAGGTTAAGTGACTGACTCAAAGTCACACAGTCAGCAAGCAGCAGACCCTCATCGAAACCCACTTGTGTCTGACTCCACGGCCCCTGTCAGCAAATAAGCTGCGTGGCCCCTCTGGCCTCTCTGGCCCCTTCCTTGACCAGTACAGCAGCAGGAACGTACAGCGCCCTCTAAGTGGGCTTTATTTATTTATTTTTTTATTTTTTTTATTTTTTTGCGGTACGCGGGCCTCTCACTGTTGTGGCCTCTCCCGTTGCGGAGAACAGGCTCCAGACGCGCAGGCTCAGCGGCCATGGCTCACGGGCCCAGCTGCTCCGCAGCATGTGGGATCTTCCCGGACCGGGGCACGAACCCGTGTCCCCTGCATCGGCAGGCGGACTCTCAACCACTGCGCCACCAGGGAAGCCCTAAGTGGGCTTTTTATAACCTGCTCTGTATCATAGCAAGAAGTAGGCTCAGGAAATATAAAGTGGGCAGTGATTTTTTCCCCCTTTCTTTTACTGCCTTTGTTTATGGAAGGACAAATCATTGCTGTTTTTGTTTGGGTTTCTAGCACAATAAAAAGAAAAGGTACACTGGCAATCTGTTTAAAAGCTTATGCAATTCCAGAATGTGAGCTGTCGGACTTATGCCACACACTGATCTCACAGACATCATGGTGCCAGCCGCCCCAGCCCGCCAAGGGCTTCTGAAGTTGCCATTATCAATCCATGGCAGGCGGCCACGAGCTCAGGAGGTGGCTGTGGCCCCCTCCGCTGGCTCCAGCTGAAGCCCGTGGACATAGACACGGATGTTGACCAGGGCCTTCGTTCTGCCGACAGCCATCTTGGTTTACTTGTTGGAGCTGATTTTTGGCTTCTGAGGCCAAAGAAGAGGGGTCCCAGGCCTGGGAAGAGTCTGCTCTCTTGACTCCACCTCTACATTCCAATCTGAGCCTCGGGTTCACAGTGAAGTTGGTACGTCTGCTTCTGTGCAGCGCGGGAGTGAGAAGGGAGTATTGTTCCAGCAACAGATGTGCCCTGTGTGTGTTTGCCTATCAGCCTCCCACACCCGAGCAGTCAGCTCCATGAGGCTGGGGATTTATCTGTTCCATTCAGTGCAGTATCCCCGGCCTAGAACAGTGTCTGGTATATAGCAGGTGCTCAATGAATGTTTGTTGGATGATTAAATGAGTGTCACGTACACGTGGAAATCAGATACGAGTCAGAGGAGTGGGCAAGGGGACCGCCACGCACAGGGTGTGGTCCCTCCTCTCTTTCTGCTTCTCCTTTCCCACCCTCAAGCTCTCCCGTGCCTCTCTCTGCCTCCCCCGCCCTCCCCTCTCTTGTCTGTTCCGTCCTTTTTGCTGCCTTTCTCTGACCATCTTCTTCTTCTCCGCAAGAAGACGTCACCAAGCTCAGACCTTCAGGATAAGGGTGTGGGACAAGGAGACCCAGATCCAGTTCTGCCTCTGATGTGCTTTGAGCCTGAGTCCTTTCTGTCTGAGCCTCAGTTTCCTCATCTGTAAAATGGGGAGGGTGTGGGCACCGCTGTGCGTCCTGCAGAGGTGTCCCGAGGGCAGGGGGTGGGCGGGCTGGAGAGTACAGAGGGAGCCAGGAATGTTAGGGGAAGTATTCGAGCCTACCAGACTCCTCCTTTCGAGGAAAGCAGTGGCTTTCTCTGGGTGCATGTTGGGGTGCCGGGAGCCCTGATTTTGGAGTTCCACGGGAGGCACCCCGAGGGGGGCGCACGACCATCCACTCCGAGAGTCTGAAGCTACAGATGTCGGCTGTCATTGAGACCGACAGTTCCATTAGGCAGCTGCCCGCTGTCCGCATGAGTGACGAAAACGTCGCCATCCATCCTGCGCGCTATACATCATCTCGCCGGCCTGGCACTGCATCCAGGGCTGTGTGAACGCTGGGCATTCTCAGCATCTTCCAAGGGCTACGTGGAGGCAGCGTTGGCGGGAGACATCTGTGCCTCGTGTCCCGGGAGCATCTTAGAAACAAAAGCCAGTGAGAATGTGAAAGGCAGCGAGATGGCCACGTACGTGGAGAAGGGCCAGCTGAGAAGGCCTGATACTGAAGCCTGAGGAAGCAGGGCCTGGGTCAAGAGAGGTCGCTGGGAATCGAAGCAACGGGGCCTGGGGGTCCTCTAGTCCCTGCCCTCATTTTACAGACCAGCAAAGTGGAGCTGGGGCAGCCGAGCCCCCCATCCCTGCCCCAGGGCCAAGTCTCACTCAGTTCAAGTTGAAGCGGGCGTCCTGCCGTGCTTGCTGACTTGCATGAAACGGTAACCAGAGCCTCGGGGTCACTGGCCACCCTGGAATGAGAGCCAAGGTCTCCTGTCCCTCATTTGAATGTGTGTTACCACTGTCATACATTAATCCTAACCACTGTCATCGTCAGCACGATAACAGCAAAAATAATAGCAGCTAACGTCTGCTGAGTGTTTCCCGTGTACCAGGCACTGTGCTAAGCTTGTGTCACGTGTCAACACAGATATTTCTGCTGTAATGTCATATGTGAGTTCCTAGAAACCCCACCTTCTGTAAAATCATGCATTGAAAATTGCACGGTTTGTGGGAGTAGGGTTGGCGAGGCCGTTCCAAAACCTCGGGAACTTTGTAACTGGAGCGCTCCAAAACAGTAGATTCATAGGAGAGGACTAGCCCAGCGAATCTGTACCCGGCTTCCCTGGGGGTCGTTCCTCTGCATCTCAGAGGACACATTTAAAGGCTTCTGCTTTCTCCTTTGAGATGTTGATCCCGGAGGGCATTCGCTTCTGATAGAGACCATTTTCATCAAAATTAAAAATCAGATCCAGGCAGTCGCCTTTATCATTCATCCATTGTTTTCATAGAGAGAGAAGCGTCTTCAAGCTTTTTCATCTCACTCACAGCTCCCCCATAGCTTCCCAGAGCCAGGCAGGCACAGTTCTGGAAGCCACTAAGGCAGTCACTGTTTGCAGTAACGAAAAGCACTTGGGTAGATTTTCAACTTTTTTGGTTAAGATCTTCATATGCTGCTAAGGCTTTCTCTTTAATTTTAAGAAAGCTTGCCCCTGATCACTTCAAAACATAAATCAACAAGACATCTGCATTCTCAGATCCTACTCCCTTCTTGACCAACCACATAGGAAGTAGTTATGGCGAGCAGACCATATATCCTTAAATCTTCATCCGGACCCAAGGAGGCAGGTGCTACTAAAATCATCTCCATTTTACAGATGGGAAAACCAAGGCTTAGGAGAGGTTAAGTCACTTGCTTAAGTTACACAGCTAAGAAGTGAGACAAGACTCTACCTCACTGACACCAACCACCTTCCACCTCACTGCCACGCCAGTCACATGTATGATCCTGCAATCCCACTCCCAGTCTTATGTCTGGAGAAGAAGATGGTCCGAAATGATACAGGCACCCCAGTGTTCATTGCAGCACTGTTTACAGTAGCCAAGACATGGAAACAACCTAAATGCCCATCGACAGAGGAATGGGTAAAGAAGATGTGGTACATATATACAATGGAATATTAATCGCTGAAAAGAATGAAATAATGCCATTTGCAGCAATATAGATGGACCTAGAGATTGTCATACTGAGTGAAGTAAGTCAGACAGAGAAAGACAAATATCATATGATGTCGCTTATATGCTGAATCTAAAAAAAAAAGTATTAGGCATTTTAAAGTCCTTGACAGGGGCTACGTCTTGGTCCTCTTTGCAGCCCCAGCACCTAGCATGCTGCACGGCACAGACCAGGCAACCAGAAAATGTTTTCTTAGAAGGCTGTCACACTGGAGAGGTTTCAGCTGGAAAGTCCCACAGAGATGGGGAGAGAGCTGGGAAGGTGGCCCTGCATCCCCAGCCATCAGACCGATCCCCTAGCAACGCGTACCTCCCTGAGTTCCCCGTGTCCCAGACCTTGGGAGTTATATACGGGCAGACCTCGGCGATACTGTGGCTTCAGTTCCAGACCACGACAGTGAAGCGAATATCACAATAAAACGAGTCACAAATTTTTTTAGTTTCCCAGGGCATACGAAAGTTATGCTTACACTCTACCATAGTCTATTAAGTATGTAATAGCATTATGTCTTAAAAAACAATGTAACTACCTTGATTTAAAAATACAAAACAAAAAGAAAACAGTCACAATAGTAATTTTTTAAAAATTTTTATTGGAGTAGAGTTGATTTACAATTCTGTGTTAGTTTCTGCTATACAGCAAAATGAATCAGTTATACATATACATCTATCCACTCTTTTTTAGATTCTCTTCCCATATAGGTCATTACAGAGTGCTGAGAAGAGTTCTCTGTACTATACAGTAGGTCTTTATTAGTTATGTATTTTATATATAGTAGTGTGTATATGTCAATCCCAATCTCCCAATTTATCCCTCCCCCCCTCTTTTACCCCCCTGGTAACCGTAAGTTTGTTTTCTGCATCTGTGACTCTGTTTCTGTTTTGTAAATAAGTTCATTTGTACCGTTTTTTTTTAGATTCCACATAGAAGTGATATCATATGATATTTGTCTTTCTCTGTCTGACTTACTTCACTCAGTAAGATCACTGATCACAGATCACCATAACAAATATAATGATAATGAAAAAGTTTGAAATATTGTGAGAATTTCCGAAATGTGACGCAGAGACACAAAGTGAGCAAATTCTTTTGGAAAAACGGTGCCGATAGAGTTGGTCAATGCAGGGTTGCCACAAACCTTCAATCTGTAAACAACGCAGCATCTGTGAAGCGCAGTAAAGCGACGTGCAATGAAACGGGTGTGCCTGTATGATTTCTTGGCTCAAATTTCAGAAGGAAACCTGTTTCCCAGTTTAGGCTGTGGTGCCAAGGGCCCGCCTTCCAGCACTTTCGGGCAGCGTCTCAGCCATTCTCCACTCTGCGTCCCCAGGGCCCTGCACGGTGCCGGGCTCAGAGCAGCCCTCGCACATGTTCACCTCTCTGGACTAACAGGGCCTTCGTCGAGTTGGCCCTTCCGCTGTCGCATGGGTCAGTCTTTGATGTGCATCCCTTTCCAGGCCCCATCTTATCCCTCCCTCCCGAGAGATGTGTCTGCAGGCGCGTTAGAGAGGTGCTCACTCCTAAGCACACCACAATGGAGCTGCCTCCGGGCGGATCCTGCTGCCACCTTCTTGTCACATTGGGCTGGGCCTGCCCAGGGCACCGCTGCCCAGGGTGCCAGCCGACGGGATAACAGCCTTCAAGCCGGTGTGTGCCAGGCCGACCCTGCCTGCCCCACAGCTGGGGGCTTTCCGGCGGCGGGTGGTGGCCCCCGTCACTCCCCTGCTGCCAGCCATCCTCGGCCCCTCCTGGCACAGAATCTTCTGCCCCTGGAGCAGAATCTCCCAACTCCTCTGACCCTGTCCCAGCTCCCAGGGGCCAAACTTCACCCAACCCTGAGGCCTGAAGGAGGGACGCTGTGCAGCTGTGCGGGGGGGGCAGGTGGAGCTGATGAGGCGGGGGGACAGTGGGAACAAAGGCACCCGGTCCAGGGGCTCATTTGGGGTTCCCAGTCAGGGGGCCTTTGGGGTCATCTTGCTGGGCTTGCATCCTGCCTCTTTCCCCACCACCTGGGCATTGACTTAGCCTCTCCAGGCCTCAGTGTTCTCAGCTGGAAAGTGGGATGGCAAAGGCCGACCTCAATGAGGCAATACACATAAAGCAAGGAGAAGAGAACCCGACATACACCACATGCTCAAGAAATGGGAGCTCTTCCCGTGGGACTGTATCTTGTGGGCGTATCTTCCTGTGGGGCTCTATCTTGGGGGTCTCCCTATCTCTCCTTCCCTTTCTCTGCATCCCTAGCTCCCATCCCTCCCATCTCCCTCCGCCATGGGGCGGTCCCCCTGGGCCGGCACCTGGAGAGCTCCCTTTCTCTGCATCCCTAGCTCCCATCCCTCCCATCTCCCTCCGCCATGGGGCGGTCCCCCTGGGCCGGCATCTGGAGAGCTCCCTTTCTCTGCATCCCTAGCTCCCATCCCTCCCATCTCCCTCCGCCATGGGGCAGTCCACCTGGGCCGGCACCTGGAGAGCTCCAGGTGTCCACGTTGGAGGTTTGGCTTTCCTGGGGCCTGAGGGAGGAAGTGGATCCAGTCAACCCTGGGAGCTGAGCTGGGGCCGAGTGGATGTGGACACAGCACCTTTCCACACTGCAGCCTAGCTTATCTCGAAGCAGGAGTCGACCTGCCTGAGTCACATGGTGGTGAGATGATGCCTGAGGGCCTGCGAACGGGGCAGGAGTCAGAGCCCGGGGCCTCCCTGCAGGGCAGCAGCTCTGTGATGTTCCCCCGTCATCAGAAGGTCCCAGCCCTCTCCCCACCTGCGAGCCCCGCCTCCTCTCTCCTGGCCCTCACACAAGGTGCCACCGTGTCTCGGCTTGGTCAGCATTTCCAGCCTCTGCCCATGCCAGTATCGGCAGTGCTGGGCATATTTCCAAAGGACCAGATGGTCTCACTGGTACATGTGCCCAGAGTTCATGCCACTGGCAGAAGATGACAAATGTGGGCTTCAGAGACGTGGCTTTGAAATGGGGCCCCGGAGCTCGAGGGTATGGACTGCAAATTCTGTGATCAGAAACTTTTTTTCTGGCCCTGTAATAAGATTGTGAGCTACCCTTTATTGAGTGTCCCTGTGTGCCAGCCTCCAGGCATCTTTATATAAGTGAGCTTAGCCTCATGCTAGTTAGTGTGGCCCAGGGACCAGCAACATGCACATCCGTAGGAGCTTGTCAGAAACGCAGCATCCCAGGCCCCTCCCAGACCTGCTGAATCAGAATCTGCATTTTAACCAGATCCCCAGGGGATTCCTCTGCTCACTGAAGTTTGAGAAACACTGAGCCGGATTTTATGTTCGTTCTCCAGGTGAGGACCCTGAGGGCCAGAAAGGAGAAATGAGTTGCCTAAAATCACAGCTAGGGCCGGGGCAGAGCTGAGCTGTGAATTCATCTGGCTTTGCTTCAAAGTCCAAGCACATTCTTCCTGCACTTAACAAGCTCTTCTGGAGGGTCCGGAGGACCCTTCCTCGGGGACCTGCGGTTTAGCGGGTGGGAGTGTCCGTGGAGTGATCATTACACAGTGTGGCAGTTGCTATGATGAGAAGGTACAGGGGCCGCTGAGACCAGGAAAAGCATCCAACAGGAGGGGACAGGTGAGATCCAAAGGACAAGCGAGACCTGCCAGACAGCACGTGTCCTGGGTGCCAGAATTGTTCCAAACACCGTGCACGCACCGACTCAGAGTCTTCGCTGCCCTGGGTGAGGTAGGGACCGCCTGCAGCCCCATTACTGAGGTGAACATCTGAGCCACAGGTCATCTGCACAGTCTCAGAACTAAAGCAGGTGGTGGAGGAGGGATTTGAACCCAGGCCGTCTGGCTGTCCTCCCCACACAGTCCTGCCAATGGGCAGGGGAAGAAGGTTCCAGGCAGATGGAGCAGCATGAGGAAAAGGATGGAATTTCCTTACCTGGCGAGTGACCGGCTCCGACTTGGTGGCTACCCTGGGCTCCAGCCACATCTCCTGGCCCCTCCCCCATCCAATCCTGCCACTGACCCAGAATTAGCTGCTTGAGGAAGCTGGGGAGCCTGGCCTGGGGCCACGTGGCTCATATGGGTTCCACCACAGCTCTCCACCCGCTTCAAGAGCTCCCACTGGGGCTGAGACACTGCAGCTAAGCACCAGTGGCCCACGGCCCTTAGCAGAGGAGTAAAGATCGAGGAAGAATGAAGCCAACCCACTCTGGGGAGCAGAGACGTGTTTCTGGGTTGGGCTGGCCTGGATTGGAGTCTCAGAGAAGCTGCAGAATCTCAGGCAAGGGCAACTAACCTGGCCTCTGGTGGATTGCGTGCGTATGCCCCTTACCTGCCTGCTGGGAGGGACACCCGAGGACTCAGGCCAGCGGTCTCGGTACCATGAGAATCCTCCAGTTGCCCCCAAGGAGACCCTGTGGCCCTTTATGAGTGAGCCCTCCTCATTGTACAGATGCAGAAACTGAGGCCCAGAGAGCAAGAGGCACTTGCATGTTGACCCTTAGACATTTTTACGTCTTTGTAATGTCTTCACCCTTAGACATTTTTATGGAGCCTGCACGTGGACTAGTCCTCTGGGCTACCAGAGCACATAGACAGTGTCCTGCATGTTCTGTAGAAGACCCTTGTATTTTGGGGTTTCCCTTGCCATATTTGAATCCCTCTCCCAGTTCCTAAACGGAAGGGGATGATCCCTTCCATAAAACATGAGGCCCAGTTTGGGGCGGGAGAGGCCTATTTCCCAGTCATTCGGGTGTTTCCAAGCTTGTTGGGGTCCAGCCGATGTTCTCAGGAAGCAGACTTGCAGAAACAGTAACACTAGATGGTTTTGTGGGCTGAAACTCACCTCGTTCTGGAAGCCGGCTGGAAGGACGCACAGGTGCAATTATTCTGGGGCACTGCGGACCCGAGGCTTAGAGGAGGTGGGCGGTAGGCAGGTGACTGGTTTTAATTTAGCCCTGTTCCCAGGTGTCCTGTGACTCAAGAATTTACAAGGGCTGTTAGCAGCCTGTTTCCAACCTACTAAATTGATTGTGACTTTAAGAATAGAAGATTCCCCTCTGTAGTTCCTTCCCTTGATATCTGTCCCCCTGCTACGCCACAGGTATTTTTATCTGTTGCCTCTTGTTCTGAGCGGAATTATCCTTCCCCAGCCTCGCTGAGCAGGAGAGTTTCTTAATAAATTTGCACCTCACCCGAAGGCCAAATGGCTGCCTTTTTTGATTTTTGCCAACACCCCGACCCCAGCTCTGCCAAGCACCTCCCCCAAAACACACACGCCTTCACCCTTAGAAGTCTATGCCCCTCATCTTCGGATCCATTTGCCACCAGTTGGGCAGGTGACCAGGTGTAGTCTTGCACTGATACAGATCACTTGCGTGAGCATGTGGCCTTCTGGTCAACCAGGCCAGGGCCCAAGCCCCAGCTAAATGTCCTAGGTCTGCCTTGGCCTTGGCATCAGCCTAGAACACAAAACCAGTGGCCGTCGTGCAGCCTGGAAGGGGACTAGCTCACACTGAGCAGCTCCTGTGTTCTGGGCACTTTGCACAACCCAGCAAAGAAGGAATGATCCGTCCCGCTTTCCACACGGAAATACTAAAGTCCAGGCAGAGCTCACTCAAGCGCACAGGGTGAATGATAGGGTTGGAATTTGAAACTACCTGTGAGGTCTTGCGACTGCACTGAGTCACCGGCTTGCTCTGCAGTCAGAACGGAAGTTTCCAGGGGAAAGAGAAGAGGAAGCCTGCTTCCCCCTTTAAAAAGAGGGAGAGGCTGCTTCCACTGCTATTGTCAGAGCAGTTCGGTTGAGGGATTGATTTTTCAATAAGCCACCAAAATGATGGTGCATTTACTGCTTATGTTACTAACAAGGAGCCCATTAATAATTGGAATGCGCCATCGGGATGTGGCAGGTGGGTAATAATATGATTTACATCCTTGGGGGCTTGGGTTTAAGTTGTGTAGTAGTTACTGCAGGGGCCCGCGCTATAAAATCAGATGGAGACGAACACCACTGAGGTGTTCAGAGATCCTATGGTTCTTGTAAGGATAACGGCTACGGAAATTGGGGACAGGGTGCAAAGAAGGGAAGAGGTGGCCAAGAATGACGCTCCCACATGCATTTAGCAAGCAAACGTGAAAAATACATATTTCGCGCTTAGATCGATCCCAGTCTCTGAGGAACCTGTACTTTCCATGTGTTTCTGAAATCTTAGCTTATTTCTCATAACGACAACAGCCATCGTGTCCATTCTTCCAGGGTAAACACGAGCGCGTATTTGTCGTCAGGCTGTTGCAGGCTCAGTCAGGGACTTTACAATCTAACAGGAACTCAGACTTTTTTCCTCTCTCGTCACTCAATGCTTCTCTTTGGGAAGTGGGTGAGTTGGAGTTGCTTAATTAAGAAGAGAAAGCTAAGAGATGCTTTGGAATCTGTCTTCAGCCACACATGGGGATTTCTGCAGTGGAAACCGATTCATACTCAGAACAGGAGAAAACGGGCTTAAACATCCGAGAGAGATTTAGGTTAGAAGTTGGGGAGAAAAGAGAGCCAGGGATGTGTAAGATAAAGAGCACAGGTTCTGGGGTCCCACAGACTCGGGGTCAAGACCTTGCACAAGTCACATTGCTTCTCTGAGACACATTTATCTCCACTGTAAGATGGGGGTGACAATACCCCCCTCAAAGAGTATTAGGAGGATAAAATGAAATAATGTATGTCAGGCACTCAGCGTCGTGTCTGACCTATAAGTCACTGCTGTTAGTGTTACCATGACTGAATGTCAAATGGGTGAGCACTCTGGGAATGCGTGCACAGCTCCAGAAAGGAAACAGACCCAGGGAAGCTGCTTCTGACATTCACAAGTCTGTGGGCCAAGCTGCAGCCACCCAACCCTGGGACTGTGAGACTCTAAAACCTAGGGCTAACGGTGATCTGGAAGGGGGCCCCTTAGATACTCTGGGGGCCAGTCCTTTTTGCAATCTTGAAGATGCCCACAGATTCATTAGCAATTCGGGGACTTTGTCCCAGGGAAATCTTTTGCAACGTTTTGTCACTTGTTTTCCCCTTAGGCGGTTTTGCTCATCATCTGGGAAAAACCATCCCAACTGTTTCAGTTCAAAGTCCCTTAAGCACGGCTGATGGCAAGGGTGGCCCACTTTTTTTCTTGTTGTAATAGTTTAATTGAAATATAATTCGCATACTATACAATCCGCCCTCTTTAAGTGTATAGCCCTAGGCAACCACTACTCTCTATCTCTATAGACTTGCCTCTTCTGGAAATTTCATATAATACAGATAAACAGAATCGTACAATATCGATCTTCTATGACTGGCTTCTTTCACTTAGCATAATGTTTTCAAGGTTGATCCATGTCGTAGCATGTATCAGTACTTCATTCCTTTTTTATGACAGAATAATACTGTGTTATATGGATATAGTACATTTTGTTTATCCATTCATTAGTTGATGGACATTTGGGTCATTTCCACCTTTTGGTCACTGTGAATAATGCTGCCGTGAACGTTCCTGTACAAGTTTTCAATTCAGCCTGCCTCTCCCTTAAAAACAGATCTCCATGGAAATAACTATTGACGATATTAACTAGAATTGAAGACAACATACTTTAAAATTTAGAGAAACATTGAAAGCTACCCAAGTACCTTTTGTTGCATTCTTATTCCATTGGCCTCTGGAACTCACCAGTGACTTTACTGGAAAGATGTCATCTCAAAGGTTGTCCCCTGTCTCATCTTGTGCATCCTTTGAAGACCCATGCGATAAAATTTGCTCAAGTCTGTGTAATAATAACTATAATTCTAAGTAATTGTTTTATTTTCGGCTTACGGATGCTGAACCTTACAGCTGGTCCTGCTTCCGTCGTTTCTGTGGTCACTAGCACAACCAGAGGCAAATTTCCAGGCCAGTGCAAGTAGGTTCTGGAACCAATGCAAGGTCCGTACTAAGCACTCTTCGTGCGTTAGCCCATATTTCCTGCTGATCAGCCTTCAAGGTGCAGGAATGATGTGACTCCCATGTTACAGATGAGAAATCAGAGGTGGATGACTTGCCCAAGGTCACGTGACAGGAGGGGCGCACTGGGATTTAAATCTACTTCTTTTTTTATTCTAAAGTCTAGACTCTGACCCACTCTCTGCATGACTGTATGCATTTTTGAAAATCCACTTTAAATCCTTTCTGAGAAGTGGAGGAGAGGTATAGATCTCCTTAATCTTTAACTTCTTTCATTCTTAATTTAACCCTGATCTGATCCCAGATCTGCTTATCACTCACCCACTCTGAATCTAATTACAATGTCCTTTTGGTATGTTAAGACTATCAAGATAGCCTGATATCAAAAGCCCTTATATGTCAATGTCTTTTCTCTAACACAGCTATAATCAGTCACTTGAGCTAATAAAGAGGGCGGGATTATTTTGTCCTTCTAGGCTTTTCTGAGTGTCTAAAGCATTCCTACTATTTCTCCTTCTGTTCCCATTATACTTCCTTGGACCGTTGTAACAACCATTAAATATCAGTAAGGATGATTTTAAAACAGTTGATTTAAAAACAGGGGCTTCCCTGGTGGCGCAGTGGTTGAGAGTCCCCGTGCCGATGCAGGGGACACGGGTTCGTGCCCCGGTCCGGGAAGATCCCACGTGCTGTGAAGCGGCTGGGCCCGTGAGCCATGGCCTCTGAGCCTGCGCATCTGGAGCCCGTGCTCCGCAACGGGAGAGGCCACAACAGTGAGAGGCCCGCGTACCGCAAAAAAAAAAGAAAAAGAAAAAGAAAATATAGAGAAGCACAAAAACAGTTAGGATGTAGCGGTAGGACCATTCGGCCTTGAAACCTCGCCTGGTTGCTCCCTACCCCAGTCATCACTCCCCTGGCACAGAATCCTGAATCCTGGGCAGCTGGGGCTGTTGGGCGAGGGTGGGTGGAGAGAATATCATGACATTCCCAGCAGCCATCTCACATGGGAGCAGGACCTCTGCTCCCTGGGCTAGAGACCCTGTATCCTTTCTCCAGATACAATGTGAATGTAGCCAGACATGCCTTTTTAAATGTTTCATCCTCTTTCTGGAATTGTGGTCAGGGAGAGAGGCCTGTAGACTTCCTTTTGGGATTTACTGAGATTTTCCTTATGGTCCAGTATGTCGTCAAATTTTTTTAATATTCCATGGGCATGTGAAAGAGAGTAGGTGTTTTCTGTTTGGTACCCACACATATACACTGTACCCGTACACATTACACATACTCCGTACTCAACACACGCATATGCTATATTGAGTTTGTTAACTGTGTCTTCAGAATACATCTTAGCAAAACAAAGTTTATCAGCTGAAAATGTAATGTCTTTTCTCAACAGACCTAAAATAAATTATTGGAAGAAACTGGATCTAGTTAATGAAGCATCTGTCTGCGTTTTGGCGCTCGGGTTGTTCATGAAAACAATTACCTCTCATCAGATTCAAGTTGCCACGAGGGTTGTTTTGCCTTCACTCAGTCCTCTTGTTCTTAGTGCATGTGATTTGAAAAGCCCTTCCTATGAGAAGGCGTGGAAGGAGAGAAACCCAAGACAGAATTCTTGCAGGAAAGAAGTAACAATGGGGTATTATTATCATTGAGCCATAAGGAATTCTAATAAAGGATCTGGTTTCCTCCCTAATGTTTGTTACTTCATTGAGTGCTAAAGTAGACCTTTGCTGCGTTCTGTTCACTCACCACCCATTACTCTGGTTTCCTTCCAGAAAATCACCCCTCCCCATCACCACCTCAATCCATTTAGCTCAGGTGGGGTTCACTCCAGTCCTGAGCATTATACTGTTCCCAGGCCACATTGATTGGTTCAAGGATGGGCATCTGACCCAGTCAGAGCTAGAGAGACACACTGAGGCTTTTACTGAGACCCTTGGACAAGAGATACACGCTTACCCAATGAACTTGAACAAGGGAGAAGATGAGGCTGGAGCTGTTGGCAGCCATCTTGCCACCAGGAGGAGAGAGCTCGTCTGAGGAGTGAACCAACACAGCGAGGGGAGCCAAGTAATGCTGAGAGAGAAGCAGGGATGGTTGTATCACTTAAGCTCGTTGGCCAAGCCATATCTGAAGGTAGTACTACCCTTGGACTTTGCAGTTCTGTGAGCCAATAATTTTCTTTTTATTTAAACCAGTTTGGTTTGAGTTGTCTGTCATTTGTAATTGAAAACCTTGACTGACACCAGTGCCTAAAGAGTATGCCGGACACGTGAAAGAAGAGGGTGTAAATTTGAACAAGACCAATTAAAAAATGGGCAGAAGATCTAAATAGACATTTCTCCAAAGAAGACGTACAGATGGCCAACAAGCACATGAAAAGATGCTCAACATCACTAATTATTAGAGAAGTGCAAATCAAAACTATTGATACAAAAAAAAACAAAACTATTGATACAATGAGGTATCACTTCACACTGTTCAGAATGGCGATCATTAGAAAGTCTACGAATAATAAATGTTGGAGAGGATGTGAAAAGAAAACCCTCCTACACTGTTCGTGGGAATGTAAATTGGTGCAGCCACTATGGAAAACAGTATGGAGGGTCCTTTAAAAACTAAAAATAGAGTTATCATATGATCCAGTGATCCCACTACTGGGCATATATCCAGAGAAAACTGTAATTCGAAAAGATACGTATACCCCCAGTGTTCACTGCAACACTATTTACAATAGACAAGACATGGAAGCAACCTAAATAAATGTCCATTGACAGATGAATGGATAAAGATATGGTACATATATACAATGGAATACTACTCACCCATAAAAAGGAGTGAAATAATGCCATTTTGCAGCAACATGGATGGACCTAGAGATTATCGTACTAAGTGAAGTAAGTCAGACAGAGAAAGACAAAATGCCATATGTATTGCTTATATGTGAAATCTTAAAAAAATGATACAAATGAACTGATGTACAAAACAGAAATAGACCCACAGACATAGAGAACAAACTTACGTTTACCAAAGGGGAAAGGGGTGAGGGGTAAATTAGGAGTTTGTGATTAACATACACACACTACTATATATAAAATAGATAACCCACAAAGATCTACTGTATAGCACGGGGAACTATACTCAATATTTTGTAATAACCTATAAGAGAAAAAAATCTAAAAAAGAATAGATATGTATCGATAGATATCTATATGAATATATATATGTATAACGAAATCCCTTTGCTGTACACCTGAAACTAACAAAACATTGTAAATCAACTATACTTCAATTAGAAAAAAATTGAACAAGAAATGGTCCCTCTTCTCAAGGATCTAACAATAGAATGAAAATAACACAGATCTGAAATCATCATTAAAACAGACCCTGACAATTGCTGTCATAACTGTAGAATTAAGTGCTGAGGGCCCAGAAGAGGAAGTAACTAAGCCTTCAGTTAAGGAGGAGGTTAGGGTCCCCTGCATTGGGGTATGGAAGCTGGGCCGAGGCACCTGGTTCTCTGGGGTGCTGCGGGGCCGAGACCCCTGAGGGTTTCCCATACCAGTGCAATCCAGCTCCTGTTCCAGTCAGACCCGGTACGGGTTTAATTGCTTTGGATTGATTTTTGCCAGTGGTGCCTTCCAAACCCCAGCCCAGGGACAAAGAGAGATTAGTCATGTCAGGGAGTTTCCCTACTGACAACAGAGAAAATCAGCCAGGGGTGAAAATGATTTAAACAATTTTTTAAAACCAGCATCCCTGAGGGTACCTAAGATGCAAGCAGACTTTTGACAAATAGTGATTGGAGCACTTTGGGTCAGTAATAACACAGCAACGGTAATCATAGGAGCTAATGTTGTATGCTTCAAAGTATGGGGATGCTGTCTGAGCCCTTTACATCTGGTCCAGGGTGCACTCAGCTTTGCAAATCAGAACGCAGGGCCAGTTTCACCAGTTAATGATCACTGGCACGTTGCCTGGGCTTTATCAACTGTTAACTGTTATCAACTGTTATCAACTGTTTGTATTATAGCCCCTGCATACAGTGTCTCATTTCATCCTCATGACAACACCGAGTCAGGTACTATGTTGCACCCATTTTGTAGATGATGGAAGAGTGTTTATCTGCCCAGCTGGGAAGGGACAAAGCTGGAATCTGATATTAAGTAGGACCTGTCTCTCCTGTAGTTCCATGTATGCCAGGATGAGACATTTTCTGTAGCTGAGTCTCTGAATCCTTTTTTTGCAACTATCATGTGATGAGTGCCAGCACTGAGAACTAGGTCTGTCCTGGAACAGTGCTTTGAAACACCTGGAGTGTGGTCTGCACTGTTGTTCCCACGTGTTTGCCATCCAGGGCAGGATCTGATGACCAGCCAAAGGCATCACCCAGTGAATGTACAGAAAGGGGTCTTAGGCACTGCTGAGTGGTCCAGAAATGGCAGGGAGAGATTCATCCCTCAGTGTGGCAAGCAGATTGTATCTCACGCAGACAGCCTACCCTTCAATGAGATGTTAGGGCTCTGCTGTGTTTGGGGTGGTGGTACAGGGGGAGATATGATTGATGAAACCTCTGCCCTCATCTGGAATGTTCCAGAACAGAGATGGCTCTGTGTTTGAAAGACAGCTTTAAGCAGAAGCACACAACAGGGCCCAGTGGACTCAGTCCTTCCCTATCTTTCAGTCACCCAGAGATGCAAAGCTCAAATTTTCTGTTTAACTTTCAAAGACTTATTGAACACTAGGGTTGGGGGCTCAGAGATGAGTTGGGTTCAGTTCCTAACCTCGAGGATCTCACCTGTCAAAGAGAGAGGCAGATGTGTAAATAACCATAAGACAGTCCAAGTCCCACGAGTACCTTTTGTGTGTACATGTAGAGTGCTCTGAGACCCCAAGAAAGGAATGATTAGCTCAGCTGAGGAGTTCACTTCAGAGGAAGTTTAAGGAGGATAAGGGGTCAATTTGAACTGGCCCTTGAGTGATGAATAGGAGTTCATGAGTAGAAGTGAGGGCATAGCATTCCAGGCAGAGGGAACCAAATAGGCAGAGGCACAGAGATTCAGTGGGCGTGGTGTGTGTGAGGACAGTAAGTAGCCTTGCAGAGCTAGAACATGGGGTGGGAATGGGGTAGAGCAGAAAGGTCGCTGGTTCACTCACTCATTCATTCTTTCACTCAGCGAATTCCTTCTTTCATCCGGCTAGGCAGCAATTACTGAGTCTCTGGTATGAGTCAAGCAAAGGACAGGAAAGGACTCAGTGAGAGCAGAACCTTCCCAAATCAAGATGCTCAGCAGAGGAGGGGGGTGGATGCCACCCCCACCAACAAGCTTGAGGATAAAGGAAGTGTCAGATGAGCTGAAATCCTGCTTTACAGGGCAGCTGTTAAACCTCAGGAATGGGTTCCTACTGAGAAGGGAGGAAAGCTGCAAGTACAATGTCAAGGGTCTGTTTCAACAATGGTTCCCAAACAGGACTTAACTAAATCCAAGGTGGGCGGGACACAGCCCTAAAGCTTGAGGCGGAATGGGTTGCAGAAGCCAGGCAGAAGGACAGCTTGATTTTTCACCCGCACAGCATCTGACATGGTGTTGCATGTTGAGGATGGGCTCTGATTCAGATCGCCAGGGCCATGCATCGGCTGCACCACTCTCTGGTTGCCCCCTTCCCCCCTCCGGACCACTGTCTCCCCATGTGTGAAATGGGATGGTTCTAACACACCCTCCTGCAGGGCGGTCGTGACGCTCTGGGATGCACGTGAGTCACGACATGGAAAAGGCTCCTCCCAGGACCCTGCCACGTGACTGTTCGTTGTCAATGGCTTTCGGCGTCGCCCCGCACTGTGCGAGGAACACCAAATCTTATTGCTGCTCAGAGTAAATGGCGAACCCCAGGTGCCATGTCTTCAGCGGGATCTTTTCCCCTCCAAAATGTATCGACACATGCAATGGGAAACTAGTCAACATCAAGTGCGAAGATTCTGGGTCATGGGGGAAACTTCTACCTCTTCCCCCTGCCCAAGGTCAGAGACACCTTTCTCCACACCGCACACCATGTCTGGAGACGCCAGAGGAACAGACTTTCCCAGACAAACGTGGATGTGGTGCCTTCCCAGTATGAAAATAGATCGCCCTGGGACTGGAGTAGCTAATGAAGATGATAATTAGAATTGCTTATTAGGACATGTCTTCTAAAGTTCATTTGTGCTTTTAATAGAATCTACAAGGTAACTGCTTAGCGGGGATGACAGATCTTCCTGATTTGGTGTATTTTAAAGGAAGATCTTTGCACACTGTCTTCTCTTGGTCTCCCACCGCCCCCTCCTCTGCCATCTGCTTCTGAGGTAGCCTTTCCCTCACTGGAGGAGCCTTGAAGTTGCAACCAGCAAACACCATTCTTTTTGCCAGGGAGCCCCCTCCCAAGTCAGAGAGACAGCTGGTCCCCCAACCTTGGATGTACCATCCCCATGCAGGCCCCCCTTCTCCTTGCCCTCCAGACTCTCCTAGGTTGAATAGTGCCCCCTAAAAGTTTGTGTCCACCCAAAACTTCAAAATCTGACCTTATTTGGAAATAAAATTTTTGCAGGTGTAGCTAGTCAAGTTAAGGGCAGGTCATACTAGATAAGGATGGGACCTAACCCAAAATCTGGTGTCCCTATAAGAAAGCCATGTGAGGATGCACAGGGAAAAGACCACGTGACCACAGAGGCAGAGGTTCAAGCAATGCATCTATAAACCGTATAAACCGAGGGACATCAAGGATTGCCAGCAACTTCCAAACGCTGGGAGAGGCAGGGAAGGATTCTTCCCTACAGCCTTCGGAGGAAGCACGGCTCACCGACACTTCCAGCCCCCAGAGCTGTGAGAGAATACATTTCTGTGTGTAAAGCCACCCAGGGTGTGGTACTTCGTTACGGCAGCCCCAGGAGACGAACACAGTGCTTTTCTTCCAGTTTCTCAAACTTGCCCAGCTCTATGCCCTGCACGTGCTGTTCCCTCTGCCTGGGACTCTTTTCCAGCTTCCTGTCCCCCATCAGTTCTTCTGCTCTCCCATCCCCATGTCACCCGTCCAGCCCCTGCTTAAGATCTCAGGTCAGATGCGATGCCCTCTTGGATTCTCTGGACTAGGGAGCCCACCTCTGCTGGGGAGCCACCTCTGTCGGATGCCCCCAGAGCCCTGCACTCACCACACTTTATCATAACTCTGTGTCCATGTCTGTCCTCACCCCTAGACCTTAGATTTGATGGGGACAATGCCATTGTGGGTCTTGTCCATTGGCTTGTTCCCCAGGCCCTGGCACTATCCCTGGCCTTCGGTAGGACCTTGGGAGGATTTTGTGTGGTCATAGTTGAATTGAGCTGTATTCCTGGCCACTGCTAGCTGTGCTGTGGGCTCCTCTCGGCCTCTGCCACCACCTCCGCCATGGGAGAAAAGACAGCAGCCATCAGCTCCGATTTTGCCACCAAAGGCATGTGTGGTCCCGTTCACTAAAGGCTCTGCGACCTAGCTCACCGGTCAGTTGAAAACCCTAGCGTGGGGTGAGGTCCCTGTGTAGTAAGCTCTCTGGAGCTCCCCCTGCACTTCTATTCTGTGAGTCCTTCGCTCACAGATGATTATTTAATGAATTACTTTTTTTAAGGCAAGGCAGCCTACACAGAAAGCAAGCTTCTAATGTCCTTGGGATTCAGCTAGAGCCCTTGCCTCAGTCCCATACGTTCCTAGGGGAGGCTGGAGCCTGGCAAACAATAAAAAATGCTGGATCCTAGCTTTGCTAAACCCAGAGGGGTCAGTAGGTCCTTTCTGCCTTTGTAAGGCCTCAGGCCTGGCTCTGTGAGCACCGGGCTTCTGTCCTGAGGCTCCCAGCATGAGGTTCTCCATGGGAGACCCTAGTCTATGGAGAATTCTTGGGACTGATGCCCTGGAGAACTCTAGTGTTGCCATGGTATAAACTCGAATTTGAAAAGACAGAATGGAAGCTGGGAGCTGAGTGTGGATGGCCGCTCCCCCGTCCCCACAGGGGTGGACGTCTGACCTCGCAGTGCCCTGCTCCTGAATCCCAAGTCCGGGCTCGTTTTTCCTAGGCCTCCTTGGCTACCGTGCTTGGCCTTGGCAGCCAGGGCCCTCCGCGAGCAGGGGAGCCCACCATGTTCCAGGGCCCTGATCCATGGACCACAGGAACCTGCCTCTGAATCAACTCTTGGCTTCCCTCCCCTCCGCTCCCTTGATGATTTGTTGTTTTGTGAGATCTGCGAGAGTGAGGAGATTTATTCTGCACTTAGGCTAGGTGGGCTGAGAGGGAAACAGAAGACAAAAGGTGCACTTGACTTAGACCAGGAGACCAAAATAGAAATTCTGGGGCATTTGATTTCCCAGGACAGACTCCAGCCACCACGCTGATGGCGAGTGCCCGTCGGGTTCAGAGGCATCTCTCCACCTCCTGGACCACAGGTACGGCAGGCTCTTTTTCTTCTCTGTGCGTGGTTCCTGCTTTGTGAGGTGGGGAAGCTGCAGCATCCATCTCACAGGGATGCTGAGAGGGTGAAATGATGTAGCACGTGGTCCTCACTCCACTGAGATCCGGTGCTGTTGTTTGTGTTGTCAGTGATAACAGGAGTCACCCTGCCGCGTGCCCTTGCTAGGACTCTGTCTTCTGTGTCAGCTTCACTCCGCATCTTTGGAGACCCCGAGAGCACAGAGGCCTGGGGTGGGCAGCAGGCAGATCAGCCGGCACGGCCCCTGGTCCAGGGAGGGCTTGTGCCTGGCTCTGTGCCCTCAGCTTTTCTGTGCTGAGCCTGTGATGTACAGAAAGCTCCGGACTGGGCTCAGGCAGGCAGAGGGGAGGTGGAGACTCAATTTCATCACAGGAAGGACAGGAGCAAATGGGGGCGACTTCACATAAGCACAGCCAGGGCTGCTGCAGAGCCGTTGGAGGAGAACTGTTCTGACACCCCCTAGAAGTATTTGGCTTCCCTGCCACTACTACAGACAGTCCCTGACTTACGATGCTTCCACTATGATTTTTCGACTTTACAATGTTGCAAAAGTGATATGCATTCAGCAGAAACCATAGATCAAATTTGAATTTGGATCTGTTCCGGGGCTGGCGATATGCTGTACAACCTCTCGTGATGCTGGGCAGGGCAGCGAGCTGCAGCTCCCAGCCAGCCGTGCAGTCATAAGGGTAAACAGTGATATACTTACAACCATTCTGTACCCAAACAACTATTGTGTTTTTCACTTTCAGCACAGTATTCTATAAATTATATGAGATGTTCAACACTTTATTATAAAATAGTCTTTGTATTAGATGATTTCACTTCCCTGTAGGCAAATGTAAGTTTTCTGAACACATTTTAAGGTAGGCAAGGCTAAGCATTTTTTTTTTTTTTTTTTTTTTTTTTTTTTGTGGTACGCGGGCCTCTCACCGTTGCGGCCTCTCCTGTCGCGGAGCACAGGCTCCGGACACTCAGGCCCAGCGGCCATGGCCCACGGGCCCAGCCGCTCCGCGGCACGTGGGATCCTCCCTGACTGGGGCACGAACCTGCGCCCCCTGCATCGGCAGGCGGACTCCCAACCACTGCGCCACCAGGGAAGCCCAAAGGCTAAGCTTCGATGTGCTGTTGGTTTAGATGCATTTTCAACTTAGGATATTTTCAAATTATGAAAGGTTTTAGGGACAAAAGTCCATCGTAAACTGAGAAAGATCTGTAATTGTTGCTACATCTCTTGGGCACGTACTGAGTCCCAGACACTATTCTAACACCTTCCCTGGAGTGCAGCCATTTTATAGATGAGGAAACCGAGGCTCAGAGAGTTGAAACCACTCTCCCGAGGCCACACAGAGCAGACCTGGGATTTGAGCCCAGAATTACCGACCCCAGAGGCTGAAAATCTTCACCGCTTGCCAGTGGGCACCGCTCGAAGCAAATCCCTCACCACGGCCGCTTCTCAGCTGGGCAGCGTGGGGTCACGTAGACCCAAATCACCCAGACAGGCCCTGAGCTTGGGGGCTGCAGTGGGCTCCTCTGCTGCCAGTCTCACCTCTGCCCGTCCTTCCAGACATAGGGGGCCAAGGAGTGAAATCTGAATTGGGGAGCCTCTGGTCTGCTTAGTTTTTCTCCCTTGATCTTGCATTACCACACTCCATCTTGACCCAGTGGTATAGTTGGTGTCAATGAAATTCCGCACAGGAAGCCAGGCTCCCCTTCACCAGTCCCTGCTCGCACCTCGGAATGTTCTGGGAAATGGGAACGCCCATCTTGATGACGCACGGCAGCTGCCTCCTGTGCCATCTGGGGATCGAAGCATCATTTTAGTTTTCCAGCTTCCGTCATCCCCTCCCACATCTACCCAATTCCTGCCCGTTTTGACCCTTGCAATTTGTTTCTTTAATCCTCCACTTGCGTTTTGGACAGTCGAAGCTTTTCCAACCACTGATGTGTCTTCTCACCTCTCAGGGTGAGCCGGCGACCTTTCATGACCTTCGCAGTGTGAACACAATTCAGGGGGCCGACTCTGGACTCGTTACGGGACCTCAGCGCAGGGCCCGCGTGTATATGTATTCAGCACAGTGCAGCTCTAATTACAGGCTGCTGCTGGAGACCAGTCATTTTGTGAGTCATTAGGACATGTGGCTAGGGCATTATAATATCTTTTGACGAGTTCTGTAATTTTTTATACCTTCACCGAGGATGGCGTTTTCAGTGAAGCAGAACACGGCTTCGGGGACGGCGCATGTCTCAGCCCCCAGACTGTTTCCAGGCTCCGTATTAAATAGTCTTCTCGTTGAAAGTGGGCCTGCATCTCGGTGTCTTGCTAATCAATATCCCAGAGCCGTGGTTGGCGGTAATGTTTGAATACTCACTTCTGTTCTCCTTCTTGTTGGCAAATTACAGGCTTCCAAGTGAGGTACCTGCATTTTGCAGAGATGGTGAGAAGCAGGTTTAATTAGCAAACAAACCTGCTGGAAAAATCCAGCGTTATTAAGAGCCTCGCTCCATGCACCGTCTGCCAGGCTGTGCCCGTCCCCAGCCCTCGGCCATTTCCTGCCTGCATCCACCCAGCGCCCACCCCCCATTACTGTCCCAGGGTGTCCAGGGAAGCGTGAGACAGGGTCAGAAAAATCCCAAGTTCAGGTTGTTTCCCACTGAGTTGAGGGCTCAGGGTCTCATCTCTTGGAAGATCCCAGAATCCATCCAGGATTGGTCCTGGCCATGGACCCCTTGGCTTTGACCCCCAGGGGTCTGCTGGGCAGATTCATTGAGGGTGGGGTTCATGGACTCAACTCTGGGAAAATTAAGCCCCTTCTGCTCAAAAGAGAAGACCACAAGCTTTGGAGTGAAGACAGACTGAAGGTCAAGTTCCAGCTCTGCTCCTTACTTGCTGTGTGACTTTGATCAAATGGCTTAACTTCTCTGGTCCTCAGTCTCCTCACCTGTAAAATGTGACTACAACTAGTCACTACTAGTTGTAGTGACTCCCTCACGAGTTGCCAAGATGTCTAATGACGTAAAGTATAGAAACACGTCTGAGTTTGGCACAGTGATTGTCAATAGTCAGCTCTTGACCCAGGGCAGCTGCTATGGGGGTTACAGTGGCGGCTGGCTGTGATTCTGGTGTTTTCATTATTACTGACATGAATCTTACTCCACAACCAAGTGTACAAGAATCTGCCCAGGCCCAACCCTACCAGAGTGGTGAGAAATGAGGAGTCACCATACGGAAGGGTTCCTACACCACTGCCTGGGGTCACACGTTAATCCAGGGAGTATATCTGATGTCTGGAAAACGAGGAATGGACCTGGAGTCTTCCATCCACCGTGGTCTCAGCTGACCTGCTCCTTATCCAGACCCACCTGGTCCCCTAGAGGTGGACAGCACTCTTGTCTGAGCCTGGGTGTGCCTTTGGTGACATTAGGAGTGACATCCAGACCCACTACCCCTATGGGATGCCTACATGTGGCTATTCCCCGTTCAGTCCCGCCACCTCCTCGCCGTGTTAGCAGAGACCAGACACAAGTCCCCACCATCGACAGCCCTGCAGACTCTCCTTCCAAGGCTTGGGGAATTGTCCAGTCTGCTCTCTTCTATAATGTTCCACATCACCACCCCCAGAAGCACTACCTCTTCCACTCCCCTGGCCTAATTCCCTCCATGAGCTTCCTGTCTGAGGAACAAGAGTCAGGGGGGAGGTGTGTCTTCAGGTAAGTTCTGCTTTCCTTTTACACACAGACCTCCCTGAGACAAGGGGTCTGAAGGACTCCCTTTCTCTGGAAGTAGGGAAGGGGTGCTGCAGAGAACTGTACCAACAGCTCCAGTCTGGCATTTAACAACACTGAAATCAATCACAAATCATTTCAGTAGGGCTGCCACCCCTTATTATCCGCGGGTCGGCAACAGGGGAGTAAGGAAGACGTTTTCTGGGCATCTTCCCCTCAGCCACCCACCCCATTCTGAACCAAAGGTATCACCTGTGGTGAACCTGAGCCGTCTACATGATGGCTCACACACACAGTGTGTGTGTGTATGTGTGTGTCCTGACGTTGTATAGCATTACTATTTCTTGACTTCATTCATTTGCTGAGTGCAGGAGATGCAGTCCTCTGGTCGACCAGACTTGACTTGCCTGCTGACCCTGGAATCAGAGTGGGATCAACCCCACTGAGGCTCACGGACTGAGAACAGGAGAATGAAGGGGTCGAGGGAAAATGGGGGTGCTGTTGCCAGAAGAGGGGGGAATGGATACTGCAAAGACAGCATGGCAAGGGGCCATCACCGGCCGATAAACACCTCAGGTCCTATGTCAGAAGTCGAATTCGGGTTCAAGTCTTTGGGGACCAAGCCCTTAAACTGCCCTGCTTTGGGAGGAACTTGGAACCCAAAGGACAGACTTCAAGGCCAGCCACTGTCTCATGCTAGTTACAGGACCTCTCTGGGTTTGTTTCCTTGTCTACAAAATGGGAAATAAAAGTTACTTAATAGGTGGCATAGTGGTTAAGACTCGGCGCTCCCAATGCATTGGGTCCAGGTTCAATCCCTGGTCAGGGAACTAGATCCCACATGCATGCCGCAACTAAGAGTTTGCGTGCCACAACTAAGGAGCCCGTCTGCCACAACCAAGACCCGGCTCAACCAAATAAGTTAAAAAAAAAAAAAAGTTACTTCATAGGGGAGTTATGTAGCAGCACTGTCCAAAAGAACTTTCTATGATAAAAAGTGTTCTATATCTGCACTGCCCAGTGTGGCAGCTGCGGCCCCATGTGGGTATCGAGCATTTGAAATATGGCTGGTATGACTAAGGAACTGATTTTTTTTAACTTTATTTAATTTTAATGAATTTAAGTTTAAACGGTCACATAGGGCTAGCAGTGGCCATATTGTAGAGTACAGTTATGAGTATTCAGTGGGGTCATGCATGTGAAATTGCTTTGTAAAGTGCAGTAAAGGGGCTTCCCTGGTGGTGCAGTGGTTGAGAGTCCGCCTGCCGATGCAGGGGACACGGGTTCGTGACCCGGTCCGGGAAGATTCCACATGCCGCGGAGCACCGCTGGGCCTGTGAGCCATGGCCGCTGAGCCTGCGCATCCGGAGCCTGTGCTCCGCAACGGGAGAAGCCACAACAGTGAGAGGCCCGCGTACTGCAAAAAAAAAAAAAATGCAGTAAAGGAATAGTCACTGCATGCCTAAATGGAAAAATCCACGGATGGGCCAGATGCTGCGTGAAGAAGCCAGGACCACGCTCATGATTACTGTAACTCCTGATCTGGGGGAGGCTAAGCAGGGAGCCAACTGTGAATTCGGAGAAGAGGAGAGATGGGATCTGACGTATGTTTATGTTGTGTTGAAAATAGCCTCTAGGGAGGAAAAGCAGGTGACAAATAAGGAGGCTATTGCAGTAATCCAGGCAAGAGGTGATGGTGGCAGGGAGCAGAGAGGGGGCCGTGCAAAGCAGGATAGAGTGGTGGGATTCAGGGTCTGGTTTAAATGGAGAGCCAACAGAACTTACTGGTAGCTTGGATGTGGGGTAGGTGAAGCAAGGGGAGGTCAAGGATGACTCCCGGGGTGTAAGCGTGAGTAACTGGAGGGAAAGTGTTACCATTGGTTGAGCTGGAGATTAGGGCCAGAACGAGTTTCCAGGGTCGGGGGGCGGGAGGAAGTCAGGAGTTCAGTTTGGGGCACGTTAATTTTGAGATGTCTGTTCATCACCCAGGAGTTTGGAATTCAAGGGAGGGGTCAGGGCTGGTCATATAAATTTAGGAATCCTCAGCTTAGAGATGATACTTAAAGCCGTGATACCAAGCAAGTGAATAGAGATAGGGAAAAGGCCTAAAGATGGAGCTCTGGGGCCCCCAACATCTGGAGGTCAGAAGGAGGAAGATGAGCCGACAGATAGAGCTCTGCTGAAACAGAGCAGCAGGGGAGGTAGGAAGCAAACCAGTAAAGAGCAAAGTCCCGAAGTCATGGGGGTCGGGGAAGAGAGAGTGATCAAACTGTTAGGTGCTGCAGAGAGGTCACGTAAGCGGGGAGGGGGAGGCTGGAAAAGTGGCCATTGGGTTTAACGGCGTGAAGGTCATTGGTGACCTTGGACTGTTCAGAGGAATGTTGGCATGAATTGCTGGCTGGCTGGCTGGATGAAAGGTTAACGAATGCAGCTGAGTGCAGCATCTCTTCACCTGTAACGGCAATTAAGCAGATGTTGCCTGACACCCTGGATGCCAGAACCAAAACTGTCAGGACTGATCCGCTTCTCCATCCTCCCATCTTTTGGGATCCAGCCCAGAAATGTTGGTGTGACCCCTGCTCACTGTAAGATTAGAATCGCGACATGTTCCGGTCTGATTGTTCTTCTGTTGAATACCCATGATGCTCTCAGTTGAAGTTTTCCTCTTTTGAAGCTTGAGAAAGGAAAGAAACAGAAGAAACTGAGAGAAAAGACTAGGTCTGGGATTCTGGATTTACGTGGTGTTTTTACCCGCACTTGCCAAACTGTTGCTTTGCCGAATATCCTTGCCTTTCGGGGGGAGCAGATTTGCAGAGTCTGTACCTTTGCAAGGAGGAGTCCCTGGTGATTCTCCTTCGCCTTACGGGCAAGTGAGAAAAGGTAGGAGATAGCCTTTTAAATTGTAGTTGGAGTTGGAGAATTAGAGATTTTATGTGAAGTGTTATCTTTTTATAAGTTTATTTGATTGTTATTCATTGGACAAGCATGGAGGTAGGAGTTCAGTCAATCAGCCTGTTTTGCATTTTCATTAGGTTTTTTGTTCTGTTTTTAATAAAAAGGCCTATTTTCCATGAAGCAGTCTCTCCCTTCTAATAATGAAAATCAGGTAACTTGGAGGCATGAGGCTCAGAACAGTCTTTCTAGACCAAGGTGTGCTGGAGTCAGCTGTTCCAGGCTCATGAGAATCAAGGGTTAACTTTTCAGGAATGTGGTGAGCTTCCCATGGGTAGCTTGAAACTGACAATGAGAGCATTTACACCGAGGCAATTGGCAATCACTACAAATCAGCATTCCTCCCCACCTCCAGACCTGGTGGTTAAGCATTCACCAGCCCACAGCTGCCTGTGGCCCTCAACACTAGGACAGAGATCCTCTGGGATCTAGCTGAAGTGCAGGCTCAGGGATTTCCGCTTTCTTGGGAGGGAAGAGATTTCAGTTCAGGTGTGACTGCCACATAAACAGAGGTGCACAGGAAGACGTGTTGCCTCTGAACTTTCACAGTTGACGTCCCCTGCTTCAGTCTCTGCAAGGTGCTGGTGTAATGGGGAGGGGGTGGCATAATTCCTGGGAGTGGGAAGATTAAAAGCAGTTGTTTGGCTGAAAAGAGGAGGAAGAAGGAAACCGAGTGGGATTGTGATCTTTACAGATGTTAGGTCACCTCATTAGGGCACTTCCAAGGCTAACTGCAAAGTCAGGAGGACAACAGATGAGAAGATGGCTTTATGGGATTGTCAGTGTTACCAGTTCTCTGTCCCCAGTCTGATCTGCACAGTCCCTGCCTCTGTTGTCACCTGTCCAGTTTCTGATCTGGTGGTAGTTGTGTTTATTACATGCACAAATGCAGCCAACAACCAGGATGGCATCAGTGATAGTGGCTGCTGTGGGCTCACTATGATGCAGGCTGGGGAGGGGGCCCTAGGTGGACGATTAAACATGCTCTTGGCAGCAGAGCAAAGAACAGACAGTTGGGAGGACACACCTTAGGTATGCAGGTAGTAGCCGGGGCTTATGACCATCACTTCCATGCATGTCTGTGCAGGGAAAACAGACATGGGGTTATGTAGTAGTTAATTATGGGACATTTGGAGGTAGATTGCTTTGGGTTCAAGTCTTGTTCTGTGACTTACTAGCTCTGTGATCTCAAGCACATTTCTTACCCTCTCTGTATACCTTAGTCTACCCATCCATAAAATGAGATGATAATAATGATAGTACCAAAAACAATCATGTGTTTGTGAGGATTAATGAGCCATCTATGTCAAACATTTAAAACAGTGCCTGCTGCATAGGGCTTAATACATGTTAGCTGGTGTCGTTCTCTTCCACGCCTTTTTACAGATAGGCATGTCTGGATTTGGAAAAGCCCTGTTTACCACTTAGGATACTGCAAAGCCATTCACACTGCAATCAGAACTAAGGAAAATAAGGTCTTTGAGCAAATTGAAACCAACTTATATTAGTCAGACATCCTTGAGTTTCAGGTGAGAAAATCTCAACCCAAATTGTCTTAAGCAAAAAAAACAAAAAAAGTGCAATAGCTATGGCTCAGGTATTTGAAAATACCAGGGTGGATCCTTCAGGCATGGCTGGATCCAGGAGTTTTAGCAGTGTCACCTGCACTCTCTTACACTCTCCTCCCCACCATCAGTCTCGATAGACCTGAGTCATGGACCAATCCCTGGATTGACAGATAAGCAGATGGGGTCAGCTCTGCCTAGCCCAGCCCACGAGATGGGGAAAGGATGGTTCTCCAAAGGTAGAGCAGGGGACAGACACGCAACAGAGGTTCACCACAACTCCATGGTTAGGGGAAAGGCTCTGAAAGCCTCCGAGAGCTTGGGTCCAAATCCTGGCTCCTCCATCTCCCAGCTGGGTCACCTAGGACAAAGCTATTTCTCCTCTCTGTGCTTCAGTTTCCTCATCTGTAACATGTGGATAATAATAGCAACTACTTCATGAGGCTGCTGGGGACAAACAAGTTAATGAACGTGAGCTGCTAAAATAGCACGTGGTACTTCAGAAATAAACAATCAAGAAAGGCTGTTGCTCTTATCTGACATGTGCAGTTAACATGACTATCCTATAAATATTTTCATTAATTCAACAAATATCGTAGTGTCTGTTATATGCCAAGCCCCAGATGCCTTGATGGACCCTACTGCCCGTGGGGAGAGATAGACATTAAACAAATGATTATACAATACTGGGGAGAAGGAAGGATTTTTTGTGCAAAGTGGCAAAGTGGAAGGACAAGAAAACTGCATTTAAAGTCAGAACAACTTACAGACATGGTTTCTAACTCCAGCTCTGACACAGATTGGCTGGGTGACTGTGGACAAATCATTTGCTCTGTCTCAACCTTCTTCTCTTGAAAATGGACTGAGAACTTCTGGTGGATTCTGATCCCAACTGCCCAACATCTCAAGACCTTTATCACCCCACAGACCTGGGCTCGGGGGACCCAGGCTGGGGTTTCTCAACCTTGGCACTATCGCTGTTTTGGAGCTGGATAATTCTCTGTTGTGGGAGCCGTCCTGTGCATTGTAAGATGTTTAGCAGCATCCCCTGACTCTACCCGCCAGCTATCCCCAGTCACGACAACCAAAAATGTCTCCAGACATTGCCAAGTGTTCCCTGGGAGCAAAACCCACCCACCCCCCTCGATCCCCACCTAAGAACCTCTGCTCTAGAAGAATTCCTCTGATTAACTGTTTGGTCCGGGATGTCCCTCCCCAGGCCTCAGTTTCCCCATCTGTCAAATGGATGGCTTGGCCCAGAAGATGGATAACCATAGGTCTCCCCAGGGCAGAGTTTTCCCCAACTCCAGATTTTATGGTGAAATCCCGCCGAGTTCCACTGGCGAGCTTGGACAAGGAAGAGAAAGGCCATCGGCAGTTCAGCTGGACAGAGATGCAGTCCTCCAGATGCTCATGTAGACCCCCCTTCTGCACCCCCTTCTCTTGCTCTGGGCCTTCACGGCCAAGGTTCCTGTTGGCCACCATGTGTGCCCAGGTGCTGGGGAAGGAGGGACACCTTTAGCTCCCACATCCCCCTGAAAATAGGGGAGTCACCTGAATATTAATGAACTTATTGGTGAATTCGTGGTTGATGTTGATCTGGTGTCTGGTGCCTAAAATGGCCTCATCTCCCCAAAGTGGCCTCCTAGCCCTGGCTCCATCTTTCTGAAGGACTCTTTCCCGGTTTTCTTGGAAGGTAACCTTGCAGCTTAACTTTGCTAAGAAAATGAAGAGCCTTCTCCTCTCCTTTGAAATCCCCGCACATTTCTGCCCAAAGCAGAAGGACCTGTCGGAGGCATGACGTTGCATTTGACACTTGATCGCTGAGTCAGGTCTTGGTTCAAATCCCAGCTGGGTCAGTACCTGGTTGGTGACCTCGGGCAGGTCACCGGTTCTCAGAGCCTCAATTTTCTCATCTATTTAACAAATAATGGAGTAAATACCCCATTTTTTGCGGGGTTGTTATTAGAATTAAATAAATTAATATATATAAAGCACTTAGCATAGTTCCTAACATAGAAAAGACTCAATACATTAATGATTTACCAATATATGTATATTGTGATTAAGAAGTCAAATGAGATTATTTATAACCAGTTGTCGGTAAATTGTTCAGTGCTCCCTACAAGTGCAAATAATACTAAAATGTCATCAATGCTAGAAATATCACCTTGCCAGCTTTCCAGAGCGAACACAGCCAGGTATGAACCATCAGTATCACAGTCCGTCAGCATGAGACAGGACTTACCGTGGCTTCAGGGTTGGGAACGGCCTAGATCTCTAACTGGCACAGTCATTCAGAAAGTGGACTCATTGGCTCAAATTGACTCAAAGGCTAGCTCTGAAAAGTCCATACCACAGCACTGTGCCTAAGAACCACCGCCCTGAAGATCCGTCGAGCTCCAGAGTGGATGACTGGAATTCAGTTTGATATGTGTGACCACACATGAATGTAAACACTCCCACATGCAGTAGACATGCTCAGGACGCAATCAGACTCAATCACGTCGTCATGACCACCATCGAATGGGCCCCACGTGCGAGCCACCACATTCATCTGTGGACATTGTGCGCACTGTCTCATGAATCCTTACAACTTACTAAGCCCTGGTTATAAATGAGCGAGAGGCTCAGAAAGGTCAAATCACATGACAGAACTCGAAGACAAGTAACCGTGGTGCTGGGCTTCCACCCCGGCTTCTTGGTATGACCCCTGCAGGCAACCGCACAGCAGACGTGTCTGCACCGGCTTTAGAATGAGGTTGTGTCATATGCTCCAGGGGAGTCAGAAGTGGGGGAAGGGAGAGGTGCTATGACAAAAGCGAGGCGCCCCCTAAGGTCCTGAGCTGATGCTAATGATCAGTGCAGTAGCAGCTGTGCCAGACACGTGCTAATGCTTTATGTACATTTTCCCACTTAGCGTTTGCAGCAACCTCCTGAGACAGAGTCTTTGTGGACGCCCATTCTGTAGATGAGAAAGCTGAGGTCTGCGGGGGCTCATGGCTTACAAAAATTATTGTTTGTAATAACTGGTGGAGCTAGGATGGGAACCCAGGTGGTTTGGTTCTAGAGCTGTTCTAGTTCCCATAGCTGCGTGACAAAATTCAGCGATGTATTCTAAGTTAATAACTGTAGCTACAAATTTTATTATGCTTGTGAATTTTGTGGGTCAGGAAATTGAACAGGGCTAGGGGAGCTTGTTTCTGCTCCATGGAGTCTAGGGCCTCAGCTGGGGGTGACCCAAAGAGCTGAGAACTGGACCTGCTGGGTCAGAGGGTCCACTTCTGAGATGGCGTCTTCACTCATCTAAAGAAGTGGGCGCGTCTGACTCAAAGGCTGGGCTCTGCTGTGACTGCTGGTCAGAGCACCTGCATGGGGTCTCTCCACGTCACCTGGGCTTCTTGGAGACGGCAGCTGGATTCCAAGAGGGAGCTTTCCAAGGGAACCAATAGGAAGCTGCAGGCCTTAGAAGTCACTGACATCGCTTCTCCTGTGCTTTTCCGGTCAGAGCAGTCACAAGCTGGCCCAGATTCAAGGGGACGGGACCTAACTTATCCTGGGCTCAGGGCAAATGCCGGGGATTGGGAGAACTGCAAGCCAAATGCCTGCCCTTGAGGAGCTCCCAGTACAGCGCGGGGAAAACCACAGTGGAAAAAGAATTCCAGCGCAGCATGTCTTGTGTTCCTGAGGCCTCTGGGAAGTGGGCATGGAGCTCATTCTTGGAGCATGTAGCAACTTCATTCACTGCCTAATTGCTCTGTCCCATTAGCCAGCAATGCTATATTCCTGGAGTTACTCATGACCAGGTCAAACTGCACATTCCCAAGAGTAAATTCTCCCGTGATAAGCAGGGTGTTTCCAGTTGTACGGGAAAATCCAGCAGAGCAACTGGCCCCATAGCTTCCCAGCAAGCCACTTCCCAACCTTTGTCACAACTGGTCAGTGCAGAAACAGGAGGCAGAAAATACCACTGGCATATGAAACTCTGAACCAGTGAGGCAGAACCCCTTTTTCAAACCGTAATTCACAAAGAGGCATGTACCACAGTGTTCATTGCAGCGCTACTTACAGTCGCCAGGACATGGAAGCAACCTAAGTGTCCATCGACAGAGGAATGGATAAAGAAGACGTGGCACATATATACAATGGAATATTACTCAGCCATAAAAAGAAACGAAATTGAGTTATTTGTAGTGAAGTGGATGGACCTAGAGACTGTCATACCAAGTGGAGTAAGTCAGAAAGAGAAAAATAAATGATGCATGCTAACACATATATATGGAATCTAAAAGAAAAAAAAAAGGTTCTGATGAACGTAGAGGCAGGACAGGAATAAAGATGCAGATGTAGAGAATGGACTTGAGGACACAGGGAGGGGGAAGTGTAAGCTGGGACGAAGTGAGAGAGTGGCATGGACATATATACACTACCGAATGTAAAATAGCTAGCTAGTGGGAAGCAGCTGCATAGCACAGGGAGATCAGCTGGTGCTTTGTGACCACCTAGAGGGATGGGATAGGGAGGGTGGGAGGGAGACGCAAGAGGGAGGAGATATGGGGATGTATGTATATGTATAGCTGATTCACTTTGTTATACAGCAGAAACTAACACAGCAATGTAAAGCAATTATACTCCAATAAAGATGTTAAAAAAAAAAAACACCCTTTTTCAAGACCATGGAAATGATGTGAGGCCCTTGTGGCACTAGATGGGGTAGAGGACAGTAAACCAGCCTTTTGCCACCAAGACCATGACAGTTTGCCACCTCGCCTTGGTTTTCCGTTGGTCATTTATTCTTTCATCCCACAGGTGTTTAGGCATTGTCCTAAGCCCTGGGGATATGGTGGTGAGCGAAGCAGAGCTGTCCCTGTCCTTAGGAGCTAACAGTCTTGTGGTTTGTAAGATTCAGGGCACTGCATGGTGAGCTCAGGGTCTGGAGTCAGATCGCCTGGGTTTGAGTTCCTCCTCGACCACGTACTACCCGGAAGACCAGGAGTCCTTTAACTTCTTTCTTGCTGAGTTTGTTTCTCCATCAGTGTACTGGGGGTACACTGGGTAACAGGATCTTCTGGGTATGGTTGTTTAAATGAGACTTAGGTTTGCAGATGTAGCTGCTCGTGGCGGTGGTGCTGGCGGCAGCTTCCTCTTCTTCGAGACTCATTATAAGCTCCTCCGGGGCAGGGACTGTCTTCTGCTCCTCCTGTGTTGTCTCTTAGGGTCCTCTTTGAGCTGCCCTTGGCACTGGCACGCTATAAATACCTCCTGAGTCATTAGGGCCAAGCCTTAAATTTTGCTGTGACTCCGAAGGTCATTTTGAATAGTCATGGCTAGAGCATATTTAGCGAAACTTCGAATCTTTCCAGAAAAGAAAAAAAAAAAAAGCCCATTTGAAACCTCTGCAGGGTGGCTTGGTGAGACATTCCTGAATTTGAATTAAAGCCTTTCTCCCGCGTTTTAGCCTCTCACCTGGGTAAGTTGTTGAATCTCTCTAAGCCTTGGTTTCCCTGTTGGTAGTAAGGGGACTGGCCTGTTTGGGAGGCTGTCGGGATGGGAAATGATGCATGGAAAGCAGACTTGAGGTTGGGCGCACAGCTGGTTTTGATAAATGCAGGTTGCTGTTCTAGACCTAATACTTCCAGCGGTCCAGAGTTTTGGACGTCGGAGTAGGGGAGTTTGTGCAAAGGGAGACCCCAGCTCTGAGGGGCGCCAGGATGATAACAAAGCACTGTTCGGAGGTTCACTTCTTAGAGCGCCATCCATCAAAACCTTGCTCTTCCCAAAAACCTCCTTTCATCCCCCTGCACTCAGGAGGGCAGGTCGGAAGGATTGCAAATATAAAAGCAATTTTAGAACGTTAAAAAAATTAATTGGCATTTATCGAGCACCTACTAACTTCCAGAATCTTCTTTAAGAATTTTACATGGATTCTTTCAGTTAAGTCTCATGACAACCCTGCAAGGTAGGTCCTGCTATCACCCCCATCTACAGATGAGGAAACTGAGGCACAGAATGGTGAAGAGATTTGTCAGAGGTCGTTCAGGGACTACGTGGGGAGCTGGAATTCAAACCCAGACATTCTTTTCCAAAGTTACTCCTGATCCATTGTTGGTGACTCCAGCAGTGGTTCATAAGCTCTTCTGTTGAGGGGCCCAGGTCTCCTTAGGACTCTGATGGAAGTGACGGCCCCTTCCCCAGCACAGGGCACGCATGTGCCTGGAGCACCTTCCCCAAAGCTGTGTTCTTTCCAAAAGTGAGACTCTGAGACACAGCCAAAAGCAGTGGGCGCGTTTACACGCCCCCCCCCACCATCTTTTACCCCCAGGGTAGAATCTGGCGTAACTTAAAAGAATATACATGCACAGGGGTAGATACAATTTCAAGGGAGTCACCTCCTCCCAATCATGTGCACACAGACAAGAATTCCAGTTAAGAGTCAGAAAACTATTTGCTAATAGAGACAGTTAGGGGTCCCATTTCACTCTGAACTATAATTCTGAAATTAGCATACCACTTACTTGCATACTACCGACTTGAAAATCATTTGCTTTCTTTAAGTCATTAGTAAACATTCCCCCAGAAGTTACTGTTTCTGATTAGGAGGCCCTTTCTTATCACGTGGGTCCCCCAGCCCAACCTGCTTTGCGGAAAAGGGCAGCCGGCAGGTTGGGTGCAGGCTTTTTACATCTGTAGGTGCTTGCTTTCGTGCCCACACAAACCTGATTAGGGAGATGTTATTTTTCCCATTTCCCAGATGATGAAACTGAGCCTGAAAGAGATAATATCACTCTCCCAGGACTTCGCAGCCTGTGAATAACAAAGCCCAAAGAGCAACTAACACCACAACATTCCTTCGTAATGTGTCACTGAATTAAAGAATAAAATTAGCATTTAATACTGTGTGTGTGACAGAAGTATGGTCTGTTTGGCTTTGCTTTGGAAAAAATATATATATATACATATATATATACATATATATATATGCATATATATATACATATATATACATATGTATATATATATATATATATGCATATATATATACATATATATACATATGTATATATATATATATATATATATATATATATATATACTGTCAAGTTCTCCAAATCGGGGACGATTGTTGCTGGAGTCATAGAAGCCTAGAGCTGAGTGCATTTTTGAAGGTCATTCAGAGCAGGGCTTCTCAGCTTGCTGTGCATGACCATCATGTGAGGCTCTTGTGAAAATACAAAATTCTCGATTCACTAGCTCTGGAGTGGGGCCGAAGAGTCTACATTTCTAGCAAGTTGCAAGTAAGGCCGAGGCTGCTTTTCCAGAGATCACACTGTGCGTAGCGAGAGGCTTGACCCTCCTCTGGCCTTTCCCTAAACAGTGTTTCACAACTGAGCAGGAAGTGTTGTTATCCAAGAGCTTCCAAAGGAGAAGTGTGTTTCCCGAAGGGAGCATTGGTGGTGGAAAAGGTCCGCCGACGGGGTTGGGGCAGAGTGGACCCGGAGACCCAGCTGCATTTAACGTGCAGCATGAAGCTGCGCTCACCCAGGGAGTCCGCCAGGGAGGGGAGAGCATTACTGTCCGCGTGAAAGTGCCCGGGAGGGAGCTATTATCTCTCAGTATCGAGTCTTCTCCGAAAAACATTGTAATAAGACATCAAGAATCAACAAAAATAACATTACCTCCAAGTTCTCCTTCATTAACCTGGAAATGAGAAGATAATCACTGCTTTCCAGCTTGTGTTAGCCCGAAAGTCCAGCCTGGGGGACGGCAGAGGGGCGCCCCCTCCTGTTCTCCCATTGCCCACCTCTCCCAGCCACGCTGGCTTCCTTCCAGGGTCTCCGAAGCTCCCAGCATCTTCTGCCTTCAGACCCTTGCACCTGCTGAGCTCATTGCCGAGAACGTTCTTCCCCCTTCTCTCCATCTGGTCGACTCCTACCATCACCTGGGGTCCCCCTTAAATGTCCCCACTTCCCTAGAGAAGTATTCTGAGTCCCCGAATCTGTCAGGTCCCCCAAAGACTCTTTTCCTTTATTTTCCTTCAGAGCATTCATCAAAATGGTAACCTGGCTTCTACCTACTAGATGGCCGGAGCACGTCCCCCAGTCATGACAATGAAGTCTCCACTTTCCAAATGCCCTCTAGGGGGGCAAAATCGCCCTCAGGTGAGAAGCACTGATAATAAGGTCAGCCCTCCGTGTCTGTAGCTTCAGCGTCCACAGATCCAAGCAACAGAGGATCGAAAATACTCAGGAAAAAAATTTCCAGGAAGTTCCAAAAAGCAAAACTTGAATTTGCCGTGTGCTGACGACTATTTCCATAGCATTTACCTTGTATTAGGTATTATAAGTAACCTAGAGATGAGTTAAAGATGAGTTGGTCATATGTAAATACTATTCCATTTCTTATGAGGGACTTGAATATCTGTGGATTTTGGTATCCTCGGGGGTACTGGAACCAATCCCTCTGAAATCCTGACGGACAACTACACACACACACACACACACACACACACAAGCATAATATGTTTAAGTGTATATATATGTATGTACGCATGCATATATATACACATAAATATATATAGGTTTAAATGTACGTATATGTATGTATATTTAGCCATATATATGTCTACTTAAACATATGTGTCTGTGTTTACTTGTTTATTATAAGCTCCATGAGGGCAGGGTCTTTGTTTCGTTCACTGCTATGTTTCCAACACTTAGAAAAATACCTGGATCCTAGGAGATGCCCGGAAATACTTGTTAAATGAATGAATAAATGAACCACCACTCCCACCACTCCCCGTGTGATGGTGAGGATTAGATGAGATTAGTTATGTAGTGCAATTAGCCCTTGACGTAAATGATCAATAAACGCTATTTCTCCTTTCCTCCTCTCTTTCCCCACTTTCTCACCCCTTCCGCTACTTGCCAAGGACCTCTTTTTATTATTTTACTCCTCATGAACCCCATGATTTGAAAGATGTTTCTCCTAAACGGATGAAATAATAATTTATTTGTCCCCCATGTCATGAGGCACAGACACGGTTAACCATGCAACAGCCTCCCCGTGAAGAACCTGAGATTCCTTTCAGTAGGAATGCCATGATCCGAGCTGTAAATGGGCCACCACTGCAATCCCAGAAATGCTTACGTTATCAACAACCAATTAGACCTCTGATTGGTATCAGCAAGCTAGTTACCACTGAGCAGAGGAAAGTCCAGCCCTAAACAGAGAAACTTGACATTTTGGGTTTGTCCATCATCAGGAACAAAATAATAATTTTGTTATCAGGGTTATCAGGAACAAAATAATAATTTCTGGGTTATCAGGAACAGAATAATAATTTCCAGTAGCAGTTTTTTACATTTTTGAAAAAACTCACAGCCCTTCCCTGCAGTTCCCCTCCCCCCAGGCTACCATGAGGAACCCCAGTTTGGGAACCACCAGCCGCACCGTGCTGTTTCTCAGGCTGTGGAGCCCAGAGGAGTCATTTTTCAGGATGCATCTACTTGATCACTTTCTTTTCCTGTTCCCAGTAATGAGCTTTCAGGCCTAATTAGAATGAAATGTGTTATTTCCCTTCCTTCTTTGTCTCCATAATGATCTTTATCATTAGGATGGATTCGTTTCCTGTGCCTGGCTCTCTCTCTCTCTCCCATTATGGTTTCATCGTGGTATGTGTATGTGCGTGCGTGAGTCTGCTCGCCCTGTGGATGGGAATAGTTAAGGGGACCTCCACAGCACTGGGAATAAAGAAACAAGAGAAAGAAACATGAAGAAAAGTGGCAAGGACTAAAAATGGAACCAAATGAGCCTCTTTCCTGACGGCGTCTCTGGATGATAATCGAGGACGGGGAAGTACAACACAGCCCCATTTGTCCTTCCTCATTGCCGTTGCTTTAATGAGAAAGGGAAATGAACCCATCGGGGACATTCCTGTCATCTTCCAGCACTGAGAGCACCATTGTGAGGTCCTGGGTGAGCTCACCTCGCCTGAGCTGCACTGTACGGGCTCCAGGCGCAGAGGCCTCAGCCCAGATTGGCTTCTCCCCTCTCTGCTGGCTGCGTCTGTTTGCTTGAGCACATCCTCCCCTCCCCTGCTCAGACCTTTTCTTCCGACGTGTCAGCTGGCCTTTCCAGTACCTGGACTCCAAGGCTGGAGAGTCTCTGCACGGCCCTCACTCCCTCCTCACTTGTGCACCCTCTGTGCACAAGTCACTTCAAAGACCAGGAAGGGGAGAGGGAGGAAGGGGCCCCAGAAGTCAGGTAGGAGGTGCCAATCATTCCCCCAATGCTAATTATCTTCAAAGCACTTTCTAGTTATTAATGAATGAATTACTCTCAATACACACACTGCACAGGGGTGATATTAACCCTATTTAACCTGTTAAATATGGCTTTATGCGTTACTGGTTAATTCAGTCTTGTAGGAAAATGGCCATTCCCCCTGCCCACTCGACTGGGAATCACTGTGTTGTGGCGGAAAGAGCATGATGTATCAGGATAGATCAGTCATGCTGCGGTAACAAATGATCCCAAAATCTCACTAGCTATCAACAAGGGTTTATTTCTCAGGCTCGTGTCCAGTGCAGCTCAGTGGTGGCTCTGTTCTGTGTCGTCTTCACTCCAGGACCCAGGCCGATGGAACCGCCTCCGTCTAAGACATTGGTGAGGAAAAGAGAACAAGGCAAATCATGTGCTGACTCTAAAAGCTTCTGCTTGGAGGTGACGCACATCAATTCTGTTCACATTTCATTAACCAGAGAAAGTTGCAAAGCCAAATCTGCCATCATTAGGAGGAAAGTATAATCCTCCCCCAGGAGGAGCAATAAATATTTCAGTCTACCATGATGGGCTTGTAGTTTATAATTACAAAAGCAAACAAGCAAACCAAAAAATTTAGAAATGATATATTTACTTAATAGAAAGCAGTGAAATGGCTACAGACAACCACATGGGAATGTAATGTTGAGTGAAAAAAAGCAAGTCACAAAAGACTGTATATTGTGGTATTTTTTTTAAACTCAAAAAAAGTGGAGCTGAACAATATGCTGTTAAGAGTACATATTGAGGGCTTCCCTGGTGGCGCAGTGGTTGAGAGTCCGCCTGCCAATGCAGGGGACACGGGTTCGTGCCCCGGTCTGGGAAGATCCCACATGCGGCGGAGTGGCTGGGCCCATGAGCCATGGCCACTGAGCCTGTGCGTCCGGAGCCTGTGCTCCACAGCGGGAGAGGCCACAACAGTGAGAGGCCCGTGTACCGCAAAAAAAAAAAAAAAAAAGAGTACATATTGATTAAATAAGATTTTTTTTTAATATTTATTTGGCTGCACCGGGTCTTAGTTGCAGCACGTGGGATCTTTAGTTGCAGCACATGGGATCTGTAGTGCAGCACGTGGGATCTGTAGTTGCAGCACATGGGATCTTTTTCAGTTGCAGTGTGCAGGATCTCTGTAGTTGCGGCATACGAACTCTTAGTTGCAACATGTGGGATCTAGTTCCCTGACCCGGGGCCCCTGCATTGGGAGCACGCAATCCTAACCATTGTGCCACCATGGAAGTCCCTAAAGATATTTTTAAAAGAAGGGGTTGATAAAGCCCAAAACCTCTGATAGCAGCACCCTCTGATGGAGGAGGCAAGTGTTTAAAACAAGGGAGAGGCAAATACGTAACGTCTGATTATATGGGTTCACAGCTGTTTATTTCATTATTGCAGTTCATAACTTACATGTGTATTACATATAGTTTTTTCCATTTTTTTCTTGTGGTCAAATACACATAACATAAAATTACCCTTTTTAAGTATACAGTTCAGTGGTATAAAGTACATTCATATTTGTATGCAACCATCCATCTCCAGAACTCTTTTCATCTTGCAAAATGGAAACTCTACCCTGTAAGCACTAACTCCCCATTTCCCCCTTCCCCTGCCCCTGGCCACCACCTAAATATATTATTGTCTACATATCAACATAAGAATTTATTTTGAAAGAAAGAACATGGGCTTTGGAAACAGACGGAGTTGGGTTCAAATCCCAGCTCTAGTATTTTCTAACCTCAGGACCTTGGGGTCCGCCTAATCCCATCTACTAAATGGGAGTGATAAAAGCTCACTCCCAGGGTGGCTACAAGGATTATAGACGACATATAGAGAACGTTTAGCATAACACTAGACATACAGTCAATGCTTTAAAAAAGGGAGAAGATATTATATTAAGCGGTAGTTAATTAAAGGTTGAATATAGAATTGACCTGAGGCCAAGCCCTTTCACAGCACTTAAATGAGCAAAGGCTGGGTCGGCTGTGTCCCCTGGGAGTGGAAGAGTACAGTAGAGGTACTGCCTGCAGGCACAGAGCCCTGGGGGTAGAACAGACACTAGCAGGGTAGCCTCAGAGGGTCTCCAGCTCATGGTGGAGGGAAGTTGTGCCTCTGTGGGAAAGTGGGACCAAAGTGATATGTAAGAAGAATCCTGGTGTCCAAAGCGAGCAGAGGGGGCAGACTGGGGAACAAGGAGTGGGCTGGGTTAGGGAAACCAGGTCAGGACCAAGGCAGAAAAGGATACAAAAGTGTTGCTAGGGACAGTTTAAAGGAGCCAGTGTGGTCACCAATCTGTTAGGATAATAGAACCATGCCAGATCTTTTAGTGAATGACCCTCTGGCAGGAGAATCCCCAAAGAGTAGATTGTGTCCCTGGCCTGCCCGATCATCACCGCCCTCCCCAGAGGTCACGTGCAGATAGTTCCCACCCACGCGGTGGCTTCCTGGGTCTCTCTGCCTGAGCACAGCCTATGGCCCCAGAGCATGCTTGTCCTGCCCACCAGGAGCAGGCCTGGAAGCGCAGCAGGAACAGACAGGAAACGCACCTGGAACAGGACCGGACATTCACCTGCAGCAGGCCCAGAAGTTCCAGGGAGTTAAAGCCACAGGAGCCATGTCAGGCCACGGGTTCCAGGAGTTGGAGAATAAAGACCCCAGCTTCGGTGGGAATGTGAATTGGTACAGCCACTATGGAGAACAGTATGGAGGTTCCTTAAAAAACTACAAATAGAACTACCATATGACCCAGCAATCCCACTACTGGGCATATACCCTGAGAAAACCATAATTCAAAAAGAGTCACGTACCAAAATGTTCACTGCAGCTCTATTTACAATAGCCCGGAGATGGAAACAACCTAAGTGTCCATCATCGGATGAATGGATAAAGAAGATGTGGCACATATATACAATGGAATATTACTCAGCCATAAAAAGAAACGAAAGTGAGCTATTTGTAATGAGGTGGATAGACCTAGAGTCTGTCATACAGAGTGAAGTAAGTCAGAAAGAGAAAGACAAATACCGTATGCTAACACATATATATGGAATTTAAGGAAAAAAAATGTCATGAAGAACCTAGGGGTAAGACAGGAATAAAGACACAGACCTTCTAGAGAATGGACTTGAGGATATGGGGAGGGGGAAGGGTAGCTGTGACAAAGCGAGAGAGAGGCATGGACATACATACACTACCAAACGTACGGTAGATAGCTAGTGGGAAGCAGCCGCATAGCACAGGGAGATCAGCTCGGTGCTCTGTGACCACCTAGAGGGGTGGGATAGGGAGGGTGGGAGGGAGGGAGATGCAAGAGCGAAGAGATATGGGAACATATGTATATGTATAACTGACTCACTTTGTTATAAAGCAGAAACTAACACACCATTGTAAAGCAATTATACTCTAATAAAGATGTAAAAAAAAAAAAGACCCCAGCTTCTTCACCCGTCCATGGAGACAGTCCTGGGTGTGTTCCACACAGTGTCTCAGAGGCTCACAGAGGATTGACCCCCGCTGTCCCTGCATTAACCCAATCATCAGCCTGCCCTCCCTGTCTCCCTTCCCCGCTCCTTCACTTGCTTCCTGGGACCAAATCCCTAATAAACTCCCTGCACCCACGTCCTTGTCTCCGGGTCTGCTTTGTGGGGGGAACCCAAGCTGAGAAGCCTTCTGGGCCTGGTGCTGGTCCAGAGTGACTTAACACTCACTGTCCCCCAGGACAGAATTCCCAGGGAGGGAGGGGCGTGTAGCTGTAATTCTGGAAGAGTCTGCACACTCACCGCCCCCCAGCACTCCAGCCCATGGGCCAAATCCAATCCCTTCTCTCCTGAATGTTCCGCCCCCCAACCAAGAATGGTTTTTAGATTTTTAAACAGTTGGGGAAAAAAATCAAAAGAAGGATAATATTCCATAAGCGAAACTTATATGGAATTCAAACTTCAGTGTCCGTAAATAAAGTTTATTGGGACATAACCACACCCGTCCATTTATGTACTGTCTAAGTCTGCTTTGGCCCTGCAGTGGCAGAGATTACCCATCTCTGGTTGGGACATAGACTGTATGACCTGCAAAGCCCCAAATATTTACTATCTGGTCCTTTATTAAAGAGTTTGTCAATCTCTGTCTTAACATGACAAGATGCAGCGACTATCAGACTACAGCCGGTAGTAACGTCAGTGAAAAGTACCTACAAATGAAAACCAAACCCTAGAGGCAGAATCCAGTGTGAAAAGGCTCAGGAATCTTGCCATGAGAACCACTCGGGGGCTTCTCAGAACTTGCCAATCACCTTTCCTTTTCCATTTCGGCAAGTTTGGGTTTGGGCCAAGCTTGGTCAGCTGGAATGCTCCGCTGTGGAAACAGGCTGATCTGGGCTACTGAAATTTCTCTTTAATGGAAGATTGAGCAAAAAGTCCTTTCTGCATCACCCCCAAGGAAAAGATCTTTCAGTTGTGTGCAAAGCCCATTTTCCTGATGGAGAAGTCTGTCTTCCAAACGTTGAAGCTCTCCATTGCCCAAGGGTGGCATTTCCCCACTGATGGATCATTGTGCCTCGGAAAGTGAAGATAATGAAACTGAATCTGCCAAACCCATGACGTCTAAAAGGTGAACATTTTTTTTCTTTTTTTTTTCTCCCATTCATGATCCAAACACGATCCCTTCCATGGAAAACATCCTCTCTTCCTCACTTGCCCTGAGTCACCCCCTTGGCTATAACCCAGATCCCACACCATCAACGATCCAAACGTTAGACTTTGTCAGGACTTCCCTGGAGGTCCAGTGGTTAAGAATTTGCGCTTCTACTGCAGGGGTCACAGGTTCGATCCCTGGTCGGGGAACAAAGATCCCGCGTGCCACACGGCACGGCCAAAAAAGAGAGAGATGGCATAAATGAACAACATCAAAAAATTAAAAAGAGTTAGTCTTCGTTAAGTATCAGGTAAAACTATAAAGACACACACAAAGTAAAGCACAGATAGCAGCCAAACACCTAAATCCTCAGCACCTGTAAAAGCTGAAATTTTTAAAATTCCTATTAATCAAATTGAAATTTTTGTTCACTGCGTCTGCCTTCTAAAGATACAGGGAAGGGTATTTTTAAAGGCATCCTGGAGGTCAGGATTCTGTGAATCAGACTTATCTTGGGGACTTTTCCAGTAGATAGACTTCCAGATCCCACAGCAGATCCACTGATCTGCTTCCTAGTGCTTGAGTTTGACACTCCCCGCTTCCCCACCTCCTGCCTTTGGCCTCTGGGTTCCTTCTAAAGGGTCTGTGAGCCGTGCAGACATCCAGCAGTAAATGCCCCCTCAAGGCATCAAGCAGAGCCCAGCCGGAGGGTGGTGGCCCTGCTGTCCTTTATGCCATCATTCCAGCCTAAATGGAGTCTCAAGGTCTCCAGGAAGCCCAGCCCAGCACCTGCCACAAGTGCTAAATTCTCCCAGAGCTCCAGGGAGAAAACACTCCTGGCAAATAGAGTTCACTTGCCCGCAGCTTGCCTCTGGGCCATCTCTGATGCCTCGGTATCCGGATGTCCTCTCTTCACCCTCATTATGGGAAGGGGGGCATCTGTCTTTTACAGGCAGCTGCCTCTCTCTCTTTCGCTCTTTGTATCCTACAATCCCTGGATTGTTTGAAGCCTAGTTTCCCCAAGACATCCTCAGCATCCTACCCTCCCCTGACAGCCCACAGGAGCCTACCCTGCAGACATTCCCTACAGGGGCTACAAGAGCCAGAGTGAAAGGGAAGGCACTGGAAGGTGGCAGGGAAACCCCAGATTGTGTCTCCAAAGTAGGCTTTGGAATTACCTTCTGTCTCTGCATCAGCGCCCACCATCCCTGTCCACGCTGAGGGTTAGATTTGTTCATCGTCCTCAGATGTGGGCAGATAAGCCCAGGGAGCTCCTGCCATTGGGCAGTGAGGGCCTCCTGCAGGCTCAGCCACCTGATGGCCAGGCCCAGGCCGAATCATTTGACTCGTCTTGTATCCCCAGCAGCCAAACAGAACGTTTCTGGAAGGAAGAAAGGGAGGGAGGGAGATAGAAGGAAGGAAGGATTGTGCATCCTTTCCACAAATATGTACGAGCATGTACTGTGTGCCAGACACAATTCTAGGTGCTGGGATATAATGATGAACAGAATTGGACCTGCACCCGACCTCATAAGGCTGGCAGTCTACAGGAGGACACCGCAATAAGCAAATAATCATTTAAAATATAGAGAAAAATGGCCCTGATGACAAGAGCTACACAGGAGAAGTAGAGGCCCTTGGAGCTGGTAGAGGGATATATTGGGGGCTTCCCTTTGGAAACAAAGCCCTCGTTGAGCGCTGAAGGATGGAAGGGGAAATCACTGAGGAAGACCCTCACCCGCCCTTCCCCTCACTTTAACCCCAACTTTAACTGGTTGCCCCGCTCCTTTCCATCCGGTGGTCAGAGCCACCCACCTCCTCTTTCCCCGCAGAGACAGCAGTGGCTGGGAAAGTACAGAATCGAAAAACTCTTTCTGGCTGTGTTGTGTCTGGAGCTTTTTATGATGCTCGGCCTAAGACCCCAATACCTGGAAACCAGAGAGGGTAAGAGCTCAAAGGGGGCAGGATTGATCTGTCCTGTTTAAGTCTGTGTGGAAGTTACAAGAGTTGTTTGCAAAGTCCCTCTCACGAGGGAGGCCTCCTCTGAATGTCCCAGCTTAGGAACAGACAGCCTTGCTCACTGAGGTGTCTCAAAAGTTGTGCCAACGACAAGCTCATTTTTAGCTGAAAAGAAGGCCAGCTGAAATATTGGTGGGGCAGCCAGAGCCCGGCTCAAGACCCAGCTACAAAGGGAGGTGCTAAATAGTTGATGAAGAGTATAATTAATCAGGTATTAGGGCCCTGTCGCTGCAGGTTTCAAGCTAACTCTTCCGCATGTACACGTCTCTAACCCACCAGAGCCCAGGGTGCTGCCGCTCAAAGCATCAGCAGGGCATGAATCCAATTGTAAACTCACTTCCTCTCGTCACCCGCTCTCTCCCGCTGCATCATCCCTCCATTGCTCTTGCCGCTGGCCCCTCTTCTTAGGAATCCTTTCTCCTTGAGCACCTGGCCCACTCCTGCTCCCTGACTTGCCTCTTACCAACTGTGCAACTCCAGGATACTTTCTTAATCTCTTTGTGCCTCAGTTTGCTCATCCGGAAAATGGGGAAGTGGTAATAGTCGCCTCTGTGTAGGGTCACTAGGAAGACTGGACATGCTAGTGATGTCAAGGGTGTAGACCTTTGCATGGCACCTTCATACTTGCTCTGTAGACGTTAGCCATTGACTTTATGCATCCTTCCTAACTCACCTCAAGCATCATCTCCTCCTGGAGCCTTCTTGTCCGCCCAGTCTGAGGTCGGTGTCCCACTGCAGCCTGTGCTTACGTGATTGCACTGTCACTCCACTGCTGCTTTGTGGGCCTTGGTAGATTAAGCTTCTTCAAGACTGGGATGGCATCTTCCAGCTCTGTATTCCCCGTGGCTGGAGTTGGGTACACAGTAGGTGCCGAATGAATGAATGAATAATTGAGTGACTGAATCTCCACATGCATTTCTTCAGGTTCTGAGATCCTTTGATGACACATAGATGATGGGGAAATCAACTCAGAATATTCCACATCTTTTACTTGGGCTGAAGAATGCAGCCCTCTGGCCCTGCTGGGGGCGAAGTAGGTTTATCTGGCTAGCTTCCGACTCAGCTGCCCCAGAGACTGCCCTCTGCCCCAGGGTGCTCTATCCATTAGGAACAGTAGGCGGAGTCTAGGCCCCACGAATGGCCGTGAGGCAGCCTGCCCACCGTCACTCACTCGAGGCTGAGTTTTGGAAAGTGAGTCTCGTTCCAGCTCCCCACCTTCCAGGGTAGGGAGTCTGTAACTGGGGCCTCCTGCCTTTTACCATTTTTCCTTTGTGCTCACCCTACCCCACTGGTGGCCTCTCCCCCCTCCTCCATGCCTCTTGCTCCCTATGCCAGGATGCAGCCACAGGGCTGTCTTTGGATTTTTCCAGCCTTGGTCTCCCCCACCATCCCCGACTTTCCGCCGCCATGCCTTACACGCGGGGTACATGCTCCAGGCTCTGGCAACTCTGCCAGACAGGAAGTGCAGACCACCCTTGATTAGTATAAGCAACGGGCTTTCCTTGGCTGGGTCTAGAGCTGCTGCAGCCTAATTAGCAAAGCCGCCAGATCAGCAGGGCCTCTCATTAACACTGATCCGATCTGTGTCTCAGCTGCTGAAGCCCTCACAGTCTATCCCTCAGCAACGTTCCCCCAGGATCGCCAGGGCTCAGTGGGTCGGGGAGGGAGTGACAGCCAAGAAGGACCATGCAGTGTCCTGTCGTCTGCTGATGCATAACCTAGCCGGGGGCTCAGCTTCCTGGAGGGCAGGGCTGGGGCTGGCCGGGGGTCATGGGCGGTGGGCTCTGAAAGTTCAACGCAGGTCCCTCCGCCCTTCCATCATGCAGGGACCCTGTGCTGAGGTGCTGCCAAAGATGCTGATGCAGGCCATGACGTTCAGTATTAGAAAGCTCCACCCCTTTCTCCAAGCCACCCTGCTCCATGGTCCGGACCACTGCCACAGCCCCCCTCACTGGTCAGCCCTGGGAGTGTAGTTAGGTCAGCTGAGAGCACCTGAGGCTGGAGAATAAGAGCCAGTGAAGGGGGAAGTGAGGGGCAGCTGCTTTGGTTTAGGTAATCAGAAGGGCTTCTGGGAGGAGGTGACATTTTAGCTGAGACTTGAATGACAAGAAGAAGTTGGCCAGGCAACTATCAGGTGGAGGGGAGTTCCGGGACAAGGGACAGTGAGTGCAAACAGGAAAGAAGGTGGCTTCTTTAAAGAAGGGGAGGGAGGCCAGTGTGCAAGGAGCTGAGGAGGGGCGTGAGGAGGGCTGGGTGATAAGATAAGAAGGAGGGACTAGTCGGGTGAACGAAAGAATGAGTGAATGCTGTCAGAATTGAAAGCAGTGAGAGACCACTGGGTGCCAGGGTAGTCAAAGAAGCTTTCCGGAAGACACGAGGCTTCCTTCTGCTCCCCTGTCATAGATCAGATTTCGTACAGGGAGAGAGAAGAGGGAGACCATGGAGGGTGGCAGGTGAGATTCAGACAGGTGCGGCAGTGCTCGTGCATGACGGAACCCCCAGCTGTTTTATGACAAGTCCCCGTGAGGGAGCCAGGCGCCAAATAATACCTGAACTTCTGACTGTCGCAACAACCCTGCAGTGGGGTACGGTAGTTATCCCCATCGTACAGTCAGCAGACTGAGGCACAGAGAGGTTACCTCGGTTAACTGAGGCACACTCCTTGTACATGATGGAGCTAGGCATTGGGCCCATACATGCTCCTAATTATTCCTGAGTGAGAGTGTGCCTTTGCACTTGGTTAGGGAGTCAAGGGGCCTGCTGTGCTACATGACTGACAGTCCAAGTCCCTGCCAAAAGCCGTGTATTTGTCCCTGGGAAAAACCTGTTTCTGGGCGCTAAGGAGATTTGATCCACGGGACCCACTGGTTGGGAGCCTCTGAGTACCTCTCCAGATTGCTGAGTATCTCTCTACAGTAAACATCTGTCACCCCTTTGGGCCACACAGCATGCAAACCTCTTTCCTATGCTTGGAGAAGCTCCGATTGATTTAAGGCAGAGCCTGCTTCCCTCAATCAAGTTGAAAATGCCAGCTACTTGTTTTCCCAGCATCTCTTGCAGCTAAGGAATGGATACGTGACCCAGTTTCCAATTAGATGCAAACATCTCACCCTAAAACTGGAAGTCAGTGACCCAAAGAAGAGGCAAGTCGTGCAAATTCGGATTCAGCTTCCAGAGATTGTGGTGGTAGCACCTGTCGGCCCATCGTCAGTGATGGCAGCAGGCAAGGTAGAGTTTCTGTGCCCAACAGTGTGGACTGGTCATAGGACTAGTTCAGTGGTTTGATTTGGGGCATTAATTTTGATTTCAACCCTCCAAGCTGGACTCTCCCATCCTCCAGGAGCTGTGCAACCTGGCCAGACAGACATGCCTTTTCTACTTAAATTACCTAGAATTGATTTCTGTTGCTTGCAACCAACAGTCTAATTAGTACACTGTCATTAGGCCTCCTCAGGTCATTAGAGAAGGGAACTCTGGCAGGGGCGGGGTGGGGGTGGGGGAACTTGGGATGTACCAAGCAGATCCAGGGACAGCCTGAAAACTCCCAGAGGAGGGACAGGGACCTGTCACTTCTGGGGCTAAGAGAGGGACTTGGGCAGACACTCCTGAGTATCTGAGACTACCCAGCTACCTGCAGCCCCACTCCATGGCATTTCCTTGTGAACTGGATTCTAGGCAGAGAAAGGCAAGAACCTACCTTTCTTGAAAGCTGCATCATGTAGGGGAGAAAGAGAGGCTTGGGATACAAAGAGACCTGGGCTTGGATTCTGGCTTTGCCATCCACTAGCACTCACTTCACCTCCTGAGCCTCCATTTCTTCATATGTGGAACAGGGTATAGCAGTTGAAGTGCTGTCACCTATAAGTACTCAACACCCAACTCCAGCTGGCATAAAAAATAAAGATGTTCATTAGCGTCGTTGACAGAAGATGTAGTTTGACTTGATCTGTGGCTCTGTCTCCTTTCCTGGTGATCCTCTCGGCTCTGCCCTCCCCTGGGCATCAGCTCCCGCCTCAGGCTGGAGGTGAGACAGCTGCTGAAGTTCTGACATCACATCTGGTCACGATAACATCAGAGAAAGAAAGGTGTTCCTGTAAGCCAGACAGTCAGGAAGAGCTTGCCCAGCAGTTTATAGCAAACATTCCACCCATCTCATTGGTCCAAAGTAGGTCACATGCCCATTCTCCAACCAATAGCTGTCACCAAGGGAATGCCACATGCTGATAGGCTTAGGCCTGAACACCTGAACCAATCACTGGCAAGTGTTATGAGATGATTACCATTGGCTTAAAACATCAGTTCTCAGACTTTTGTCCAGAACCTTAGTGGTTACATTTTCAAAAGTCAGAGAGGACTCCAACAAGCTTCTGTTCGTGTGGACTATATTTATTGATGTTTACCATTTTAGAAATTAAAACTGAAAAAGATTAAATATTTATTTGTTTTTAAAATAACCATAAACCTATTATACATGTTAATATAAATCACATATTTTATGAATAAGAACTATACTTTCCAAAGCCAGAAGAAGTTAGTGAAAAGAGCAGCATTATTTTCTACTTCTGCAAATCTCTTTAAAATCTCGCTCCACAGAAGACAGCAGGATTCTCATACCTGTTTCTGCACTCAGGCTGTTGCAATATGTTATTCTGGTTGTACTTTATGAAGAAGATTCAACCTCATGCAGATATGTGCTTGGGAAGGGGGGGTCCTCACAGACCTCCTAGATGGGGCTCAGGAAAGCCAGATGTCCTCAGAACACACCTTGACAACCGCTTGCTTAAGCTAAGCAAGAGTCATGGAGATGATACTCGCCCTTATTTCATAGGGTTGCTGAGAGAGAACGAAGGGAGATTGTGTATGTAAATCGCTTAACACAGCGTTCAATAAATGGTGTCTGGGAGAGAGGAAAGACCTCAGGTGAACACAGGTAAAAGCGATAATCCATTACCCAGATGAACTGACGTCTCCCTTCCTTTCCCCAGGGTCCCTCCGCCCACACACATCCCATTATGCCAATATCGCTACATCTCTGTAAGCAGCCGTACCACAGTAATTGCCACGGAAAGGAAAATGGGGGCGTTGCTCAACAGAGGGGAAGATCAAACCAAGCTGTCCAGTCAAGCACCTGAGTTTCCCTGATCAGAAGGAGACGCAGAAGCCAGAGGTGACACTAACTGGGGATCAGGGTGAGCCTCAGATTTGCTGATGGCCCCTCACAAAGGCAGGATGGGGGCCCTTTCTCAGGAGTGGCTGTGCGGTTAGTGCAAGATACGGTCCAGGGTCCAGAGGCCAAAGCAAAGCATCCGAGGTCAGCACCCGGTCAGCAGGTTGGGGTCGGAAGCTGAGAACTGGACGGCATCAGGAAGTCAAAGCAGGACAAGAGAGGGCAGAGGGGGCCTTGGCGACTTGGGAGGAGGAGCAAGAGATTTCAGGCCAAAGGCAGAACCTCTGGCTTGCAGGGAACAGCTGCGGCCCGCGGGTGTGCGCGAACACACACACACACACAGGTGCGGGGCCGGGCAGAAAGCTTATGCCGATTTAATGTCCTTTTCAGAGGAGACGGCAATGGTGTGATAGGCTGGCCACATGGCGCAGCTTTCAGAACGATCCCAATTTCAAAAGACACCAAGAGGGGGCATCCCTGGTGGCGCAGTGGTTGAGAGTCCGCCTGCCGATGCAGGGGACACGGGTTCGTGCCCCGGTCCGGGAAGATCCCACATGCCGCGGAGCAGCTGCGCCCGTGAGCCATGGCCGCTGAGCCTGTGCATCCGGAGCCTGTGCTCCGCAACGGGAGAGGCCACAACAGTGAGAGGCCCGCGTACCACAAAAAAAAAAAAAAAGAGACACCAAGAGGGTAGGAACTTGCATCCCCAGCATCTAGTACATGGCACATAGTGGCCACTCCATAACTATTGGTTGGACGGAAGACCCTGTATCCTTGGCCCTAAAAGCCAACATGTCCCAGAATTTCCAATGCTTCAGCATGTGATTGCATCTCCCAGACTGCCCCTTGCTCCCAGGAGTGGCATCAAAGCTTTTAGCTGACAATGCATTTGGACTTGGGGCTCACAACCTGCTCCCCCACAGACAGTGGAAGGACCTCTGCTCTGGAGATCAGGAGTCACTGGTTCCAGCCCTGGCTCTATACTAGGTCACTGTGTCATTTAGGGCTTGTCACCTTCCCTCGTGGTGACTCAGGTCTCCCATCTGTGGATGGCTAAAACCATCAGAGGGGGCATCTAAGAGTGGATGCTAAATGAGGGGCTTGGGGACCCAGCAACAAGGAACACGGAATGTTCCACTAGGTCAGGTTCCCAGGTGGGATCAGGAAGGCAAGTTGCCAGCCAAGGGTCAAGGCACCTGGGACCTTTGGGCTGTGGCCGTGCCTGGCGATGTGTCCCCTCTCAGCCCTAGTGACCCTTTTATAGAGCCCCTTTACCCTGGTGAGCCTACAGGCATTGCCAACCTCTGACCTGATAAAGGTCAAGGCCTTCTGCCTGGGTATTAGGGTCGCTGAGGCCTGTGAACTTGAACCTGGGCTGTGAGGAATGATTTGAAGGAAAGAAGCCATTTTTGGTCCCAGGCTCAATGTCCTTTTTCCAAATGTGGGATTGGGAGGCAAATACGAAGGGACCGAATGATTACCGAGCACCTGTGATATGCCAAGCCACGGTCAGGTGCTTTAACTACATACGTGACTTCCTGTCCACATGGTAGGTATCAGTGTCCCAAGAAAATTGAGAGAGAAATGCAGTTTTTTAGCCAAGACCATGAAACCAGGATTTGAACCTCCTTTCTCCTTCCCACTCCCCTCCCTTCCCCTCTCTGTCTCTCCCCTGGGCCCCTGTAATGTCTGTCCGCAAGACACCACAGCCCCTGCTGCTCCCTCAAGGGATGAGAGCAGCCCCTTAAGAAACGCGGTTCTCATTTCACTCTCCCTTTGTGACCCTGGATTTCCGCCCTGGGCATTCAGAGTGGCAGGTTCTGACCGCCCTCTCCCCTCTGCCAACAAAAGCCAGCCGGTAATCCTGCTTTCCTGCCCGCCCCGCTCCATCCTCCAAAGTAATGTCTTTCTTCCCACATTCTTCCTCCCTTGCTCCAGCCCTGTGGCTGCTTTCGAATCAGGCCAGTGGGACTTAGGCCAAGTTCATCAGGAAGGCCCAAGACGGTCAGCGAGGCAGAGGCTGGTGACCTGTGTGCCCCTGGGGCTCACTCTGGTTTGCTCACCCCAGTGGCTGCACCTTCGAGTTTTGTGGTGCTGTGGGAGCTGCCAAGAAGAGGGGGCAACCTCAGAGACTCCAGAGACAGTATTCTTCTCCAGATCGGAGCTGCTTCTTAAGGAGCCGTCGTCACTCCTGCCCTATGGCCGGCTTGGAGCTCCCCTGCGAGATATCTTTTCAGATGCGTTTGGGGAGGAGCTAAGAGCTCTGGCTCTGCAGTCAGTCCTGCCACTTTGCATGAGTTGAGGCCAGTCAGTGACTCCATGTCACCATCTGCAAAATGGGCACAACAGTAGTTACTACTCAATAGGGTCATCAGGAGGTCTGCACGCCTGTAAAGAGCCTAGGCACAGGGTCTGGCTCACAGGAAGGCCCTAGCAAGTGGGTGCAGCTACCACCCACTGAAGTCTATCTGGCTTCTTCTGTTTTCTGGAAATGGGATGACACTGGAAGGGAGGGATGCTGGCATGGTTGGTTCAGAGAAGAAGGTCTTCCTACCCAGACTGCCGTGATTCCAAGGTTGGATACAGTGTCCACTTGGGTATGTTGCACAAACTGTCCATAAATGTGTTCATTCAACAAATAGTTGAGTATCTACTGCATACTGGTCACTGTCCCAAGGGCCAAGATACAGTGACGACAAGACAAAGGTGGCCCCTGTCCTCAAGTTGCTCACTGTCTGGTGGAGAAAGACAACCAATGGGCAAATGACAATCATTAGCAAGTGATCTCAGAGATGGAAAAGTGCTCTGACAAAACGAAAGCACAGTAATCAGTTGGTGACGACGGGGGGAGGGGCTGCTCCAGGTAAGGTGGTGGGGGGCGGGGCTGACATCTCACTGAGACCTGGACGGAGAGAGGAACGTGGGCACGGCGAGGACAGGGACAGAGCAGTCGGGCAGAAGGTGCAACACGTGTCAAGGCCCAGAGGTAGGAAGCAGCTTGGCTCAGTCATGAGACAAGGCCAGCGGAGATCAGGGACTGAAGTCCAGAGTGGGAAAGATGGAGCTGAGGGTGGAGGTAGCGGGCAGGGTTAGAGCATGCCCTCCATGCCATTGTTGGGCCTTCAGAGCTTATCCAAAGAGCAAGGAGAAGACAGCGGAAAGTTCTAGGCGGGGGGGGGTCACAAGGTCTGACTGGTTATAAGTCCGGCTTTTGGGTGGAGACCAGATAGACTGGGAGTAAGATGGAGGCAGGGGGGCCACTAGGAAGCTATTGCAATGTCCCCGGAGAGAGATGACAGTGGCTCAGCCCAGGGCGGCAGCAGTTGGGGTGGAAGCCATTGGATTCAAGATACATTTGGAGAGGAAGCCGACGGGGCCTGCTAGTGGGTGGGTCCATCCAAGTCACACCCCGAGAACAGCCACAGCGGGAGAAGCTCCCTCACACCCCAGTGTCCAAGGTCAAGGTTCAAAGGATTATGAAATCTGTTTTCCCGTAGCTGCCTCTCTTTAGGGTGGCACGGGTTCAGCCTGTCTGTCTCCCAACAGACAGGGCCAGCATATTTGAGGAGAGTAGAGTGACACAGGGAGTTATGGGGATGGCAACCCTTGGATCCCCTCTCTTCAGAGTACGGTGAGGGTCTCCAGCGGTAGCAGGCACCTTCCGCTAATAAAACTGATAAAGGCAATTTACTCAGCTGCATATAATATGCACGTGCAGAAGCGGCCGATTCTCTGGGCCCGATAGGGACACAGGGACCAGCCAGGCTCACAGCACCTGGAAAGCCTGTGCTAACAGTCACGTGTCTGCACTTAGACTCATTGCCTATCCAAGGATGCTGGGGGCAAACAGGGACCAAGGACGTGCTTTGATGGACACAGTCTAATAGGCTAGAAAATCTGAAGTTCTGAGAACTGCGATGTTTTTTTAATCTTCCATGTTATTTCCAAAGGAAGCCTAATATGCCGCTGGAGTTAGAAAAATACAGGCCCTTTTACCAGCTTTACAGCCATTTGGCAAAATGGCATCATCGAGCCCAGGTGAATGCGGCAAGCGTCCTTGTCGAAACTCAGCGAGAGAAGGGGGAGGCCCACCCACGGGGAATGAAGGGCATGGACAGGCAGACCCCCTTGGAGCAGAAAATGTCCTGGTTTTGTTATTTTGTCATCATTTGGGGTTTAGAACATTGAGGCAGCTGTCCTTGTAGACACATAAATTATAAATAACCCTTAGGATGCCAGGCTTAGGAGATGCAAGAAAAAGAAAAAAAGAAGAAACCACGAACAACTGCTGACAGCATCTGCGCCCTTGTTAACTCAAACGCAGCATCCAAACTATACTTTTCCAGGAAGGCGGCTGTGAAGTGGCAGGTTTTGTTCAGTGGCCCTGCAGCCCATTGAGCACCAGCTACCAGTACAGATTCCCCTTTTGCCCCAGCCCTGCAGATGGGCACCCGCGGGCCTTGGCAGCTGGGCGGGCACCCCTTCTCCCTGCCCGGGGGCATTCCTGCTTTGGCTGCAGGGACAGGCGGGCTTTGCCGTGGGCACTCAGGGGACTAGAGGTCAGTGCGTTTGCCAGATGCGCAGAGAGAGGATGAAAACGGGAGGCTGAGACCTGCTTGGCTGTCTCTTGGCGACTAAAGATCGGGCTGCTAGAAGGTGACGTGAGAATCTACTTGCTGGCCTGTGAAAGACAGGTGCACCGTGCCCTCCACTACCCCTGGGTACAGGCTTTGTAAGAAGTTGCTTTGTTTGAAAATCAATTTTAAAACATTGTACCAGAAACAAAATGTAATTTACAAAACACAATCCTATTAATCTCACAGGAATAGGTAACATTTATTGAGTGCTTACTCTGTGGCAGATGCGTTCTGAGTCCTCCACATATACTTAAGGCACTTAACCCAATGAGGGAGGCAGCGTTATTGCTCCTTTTTACGAGGAGGAAACTGAAGCCCTGGGAGGTTAAGCAACCTGCTTAATGTCATACAGCTGGGGCAGGATTCCGTCTCAAGCTCCCCCTGGCCCCAGTGCCTGGCACCCTGTAGTCACCCAGTGACTCGTTATGCTAGGAGGAAGTTGGCTGGTTGATTGATTGGTTAGCTGGGTGATAAGCTACCTGGACTGCTTAGGCTGCAAAGTTGATAGGGGCCCAGTCTTGAGTCGGCAGACCCAGGTTCCAACCTCAGTGCAGCCACGTCCTGGCTGTGTGGCCTTGTGGGAGTTACTTCCCCCCATGTGCCTCAATTTTCCTCATTCATAAAATGGGCACAGGAATCGCCCTACTTTGGGTTGTGGATCAGAGGAGAGAAATGCATATAAAAACCTGCTGCACGGCAGCTGCTCTGTAACGGGCACTGCGATGCTGCCTTCCTGCTGTCAGTGCAGCTTTGTGACACCTGCACATCAGCTTGCAGGATTTGACCTGTCTGCACACGCTCCAGGTCACAGCACAGACAGGCTTGTGTGCTGCATGTCGGACTCCCTGCTGGAGAAGCCACTGCTCGCGTCTCTCCATGTGCAAATGGAGTTGTTTTCCGTCCATCCCAGATTAGTGCATCTTCTGCAGGTACCACTAGCCCCAAAGCCAGCTGTTCCCTGGGGGGGCAAGAAGTGCACTTTGAGTAGGAACAGTCCTGCTGGCTTGTCTTGCTGCCACCTGCAAAACAGAACCCAGTCCCAAGGGTCTGCACTGGAGAAAGAGAGGTCCCCAGGCCCACGTCCAGAACATCCTCCCAGGGTCTGCTAACCAGATATTAATGATAAGGATGAAGCAAATACCTCATGCAAATGTTTAATAAGAAAATAACAGGGGCTTCCCTGGTGGCGCAGTGGTTGAGAGTTCGCCTGCCAATGCAGGGGACTCGGGTTCGTGCCCCGGTCTGGGAGGATCCCACATGCCGCGGAGCGGCTGGGCCCGTGAGCCATGGCCGCTGAGCCTGCGCGTTCGGAGCCTGTGCTCTGCAGTGGGAGAGGCCACAGCAGTGAGGGGCCCGCGTACCGAAAAAAAAAAAAAAAGAAAAGAAAAGAACACACCACATGAATTCGGCTTACCATTAACTGCCCAGTGGAACTTGGATGTGAACAGTGGACAACTTAACAGTTGATGTGACTGCCTTCAAAGTATACTGTTATTTTCTCTCTTTCTCACTCTCTCTTCCCTGAGCAGGGTGACCTTCCTAATTGCTTTGCTTCAATGGATGTTAAAACTTATTTTCATTCCTTGACATGGTTGACAGAGTTGGGACTGGAGCAGGTCACCAGGAACATGCCTGGTAGCAAGGCTCAGAAGTGAGCCATGCAGAAACACAGCTACATAGACCAATGGAACAGAAGTGAGAGCTCAGAAATAAATCCATGCATATCCGGTCCACTGACATTTCACAAGCGAGCCAAGAATACTCAATAGGGAAGGGACAGTCTCTTCAATAAATGGTGTTGGGAAAACTGGATATTCACGTGCAAAGGAGTGGAAGTGGAACCCTCTCTTACACCACTCACAAAAGTTAACTCAAAATGGATTAAGGATGTAAACATAAAACCATAAAACTCCTAGAAGAAAGCATAGGGAAAAAGCTCCTTGACGTTGGTCTTGGCAATGATTTTTTTTGCATATGACACCGAAACACAAGCAACAGAAGCAGAAATCAACAAGTGGGACTACATCAAACTAAAAAGATTCTGTACAGCAAAGGAAACAATGAACAAAAGGAAAAGGCAACCAACCTACAGAAAGGGAGAAAATACCTGTGAACCACATATCTGATAAGGGGTTAATATCCAAAATAGATAAGGAACTCGCACAACTCAATAGCAAAAAAAAAAAAAAATCCAATATTAAAATGAGCAAAGGACCTGAATAGACATTTTTCCAAAGAGGACATTCAGATGGCCAATAGTTATATGAAGAGCTGCTCAACATCACTAATCATCAGAGAAATGCAAATCAAAACCCCAATGAGATATCATCTCACACCTCTCAGAATATTCTGCTATTTTCAAAAATACAAGAAATAACAAATGTTGGCAAGGATGTGGAGAAAAGGGAACTCTCATGCACTGTGGGAATGTAAATAGGTAGAGCTACTATGGAAAACAGTATGGAGGTTCCTCAAAAATTAAAAATAGAGCTACCATATGATCCAGCAATTCCGAAGGAGATAAAAACAGTAACTCGAAAAAATATACGCACCCTCATGTTCACTGCAGCATTATTTACAATAATCAAGACATGGAAACAACCTAAATGTCCATCAACGGATGAATAAAGAAGTTGTGGGGAATTCCCTGGCGGTCCAGTGGTTAGGACTCCGCACTTTCACTGCCGAGGGCCCGGGTTCAATCCCTGGTCAGTAAACTAAGATCCCGCAAGCCAAGCAGTGTGGCCAAAAAAAAAAAAAAAAAAGTTATGATATATATATATATATGTGTGTATATATACATACACACATATGTGTGTATATATATGTGTGTATGTGTATATATACATACACACATGTGTGTATATATGTATATGTGTGTATATATATATATATACATGTATGTATACGTGTGTATATATATGAATTCTATTCAGCCATTAAAAAAAGAAGGAAATCCTACCATTTGCAACAACACGGATGAACCTGGAGGACAGTATGCTAAGTAAAATAAGCCAGACAAACGAAGACAAATACCATATGGTCTCAGACATGGAATCTAAAAACATAAGTCAAACTCACAATAACAAAGAGAATGGTGGTCACCAGGGGCTGGTGGGTGGTGAGGTGGGAGGGCAGAGAGAATGAGGAGATTTTGGTCAAAGGAGACAAACTTCCAGTTATCAGAGGAATAAGTTCTGGGGATCTAAGGCACAGTGTGGTGACTATAGTTAGCAGTATTATATTATATACTTGAAAGTTGCTAAGAGTAGATCTTAAATGTTCTCACCCATAACAGCAACAACAACAAAAGGGTATTTGTGCGAGGTGAAGGATGTGTTAACTAACCTTGTTATGGTAAACATTTTGCAATATATACATATATCCAGTCATCACACTGTACACCTTAAACTTACACAGTGCTATATGTCAATTATGTCTCCATGAAACGGAGGGTGGGGGGCAGATAGGAAAGGAAGAAGCACGCTGTTGCATGGCCGGTGACCTGGGGAAGTAGCCCGATCCTGAACAGGAGTCCAGAGTTCATTGCATAGTTCAGCCATTTTGCTTTCTGCCCCATAAAATAAAAATGTCAAAAAGGGCATGTTTATATCTTTTCAGCATCACAGAATGTAAAACAAAAAGTAAGAATTGAAAGTGCAGATGATTCGTTGAAGCATGCAAGACACCTTTAAAATTAAAAATCATCGTGTTCACCGTCTCACTAGTGATTTCATCCTTTTCTGGGGGACAAGCTAGCGACCCTAGGTGCTCATGCCTGAGGGTAGGTGGCAATGAAATAATCCCAGGCTATCCTCAGTCATGGAGCACTTGATATGCCTCCTTCTGAAGATCTGGAAGGAGGGTGTCACTGAAACAGAGAAGCTGTGAGTCAAATTGAAGTATTCAATCTGGCCATCCCTCCACTGATGGGTCAACACTGTCCCTCCGTTCCTCCCCCCACCCCCCGTGCTGGCCTTTAAAATGAAGCCCCTGCAGAAAGAGAGACACATATGTAGAGAACAAACGTATGGACACCAAGGGGGGAAAGTGGTGGTGGGGGTGGTTGTGGGATGAACTGGGAGATTGGGATTGACATGTATACACTAATATGTATAAAATGGATAACCAATAAGAACCTGCTGTATAAAAACTAAAATGAAGCCCCTGCCCCTGAGGAGTATCCTGTCCATGGAGGACGAATGACTCCCAGGAAGCGCCCTGAGACTTTGGGACTCAAGAGTGTGTTCCCTGGACCAACAACATAAGCATCTCCTGAGAGCTTTGTTGTTAGAAGAGCAGAACCTCAGACCCCACTCCTGAATCTGCATTTTAACAAGATCCCCAGGAGACAGACATGCTGGTGAAGGCTGAGCCGCTCTGAGATGATGCCCCAGGAGGCAAATTGAGTTTGAAAAAATGCTCTGGGTACAAAGACAAGGCGTGATTACTCTGCCCGGGCATGTCCTGAACTGCTTCCAGAAGTATCCTCTGAGCTCTGTTGGAAGGGATAGACTAGACGGAAGGGGTTTAGTGGAGGCGGAGAGGAGAACATTCCAGGCAGGGAGCATGGAGTGAGCAAAGTCCTGGAGGTGTTAAAGAGACAGAGAGGTGGAGGGGGGCGGGGGGGCACTGCAAATGGAGATGCATTTCCAGAAACCTGGCTTAGCCGTTTCTCACCTGAGTGGAGGGGCGCCCTTCCTCTACCCCCCTCTCTCCACGGAGCAGGTGTGCCCACGCCAGAACGTCTCTGGCGCCTCTTTCCGTTGATGTTGTGAACTGGACTTTGCTCCATCCGCCTGGGCTGGGACTCTATGCAATGTGTCACCTGCTTCTGCACTAACTCCGTGCCAGGATTGTCCTGGGCATCTTACCTGCTTTATTTCATTTATTTTTTTTTAAAGTTTTCACATATTTATTACTGAGCTAGACAGTGAGCAGTGGTGAGGAAAGATCAAGAGGAGTGAGCCATTCCATTTCTCCCATCACGCAGGCAGCTGTTCAGACAGTAGTGCTGTTCTGATATGGTAAGACGCACTTGACCTTGACACAGCATCAATGTGCACCACTTCATATGTGAGCTTCCTTATAGACCCAGCTTGGTTCTTCTCCAATGTCTTCTCTTGGAGTCGTACCTGATTTTTTTTTTTTTTTTTTTTTTTTTGCGGTACGCGGGCTTCTCACTGTTGTGGCCTCTCCCGTTGCGGAGCACAGGCTCCGGACGCGCAGGCTCAGCGGCCATGGCTCACGGGCCCAGCCGCTCTGCGGCATGTGGGATCTTCCCGGACCGGGGCACGAACCCGTGTCCCCTGCATCGGCAGGCGGACTCTCAACCACTGCGCCACCAGGGAAGCCCTGATTTTATTACCAGTTTTCATTTGAATCCATTGGGGAATGGGACGATTCTGCTTTTGTTTCTTGACCAGGAATCGCTTGATCCTGAAAGTCTGGTGGGAAGACATGGCGAGAGCAAATTCAACCACACGTATGATGGCGGACAAGAGAAAAGAGGAGCATTTCATTTATTCTTAAGGACAACTCACCTAGAAGGTTCTAGAGAGACAGAATAGCAGAACAACTAAGAGCATGTGCTGGAGCCAGACTGCCTAGGTTCAGATCTCACCTTTGTTCCTTACTAGTAGTATCCTTGGGAAAGTTGAAGTTGATTTACCTATCCATATCTTGAAGTTTCCTCTGCTATACAATTGGAAATAATAGTAGTGCTATATACTTTGTAGGGCTTCTTTGAGGATTAAATACATCAGATATAGTTCAGTGCCTTGGCAAATGGTGAGTTCTACGTGTGATAGTTTTTAATCACTCTTATTATCCCATTGAACAGATGAGGAAACTGAGGCTCTGAGAATTAAAGTGATTTCTCCAAGGTCACAAAGTTAATACTCCACTACCTTTGCAAGGATTGGCCATGGGCTGCCCTCTCTCTCCCAATTAGCTTGACTTGGAGACCCCTCACATCCTGCCCACAATCTCCTCCTCCAACATCATGCCCTTGCTTCCCACCCAGCGTCCCTCCCACCTAACAGAAGACATCTCTTCTCAGATGTGTGCCTCTGCGTCTGCTACTGCCACCACACCTTGCCTTAGGCTGTTTCCTCTGCCCAGCATGCTCACCTCCCCATCTCTGCCCATCCTGACTGCACCTCTGCCCTTGATACCCTGCTGATGTACCTGGTGGAGGGAGCCCCCTCCTCTACATTTCCGGGTGCCCCCCCGTGCACCCAGAGAGCCGGGGCCACATTGTACACATCCTGGCTTTCTCCCCCCTTGCCTAACATGATGCTCAGTGTGCAGTCAGTCCCCAGCATGGGTGACCCTCCCTCTCCAGATCCTGTTCCTGGCCCGGGGCTCTGTTGATTCAGCTCAGAGTTTCTCAACCTCAGCACTGCCGATGTTTGGGGCCAGATAATTACTTGTTTGGGGTTCTGTCCTGTGCATCGTAGGATGTTTAGCAGCATCCCTGGCCTCTACCCTTTAGATGCCAGTAGTAAGTCCTCTCCCTGATTGTGATAACCCAAAATGTCTCCAGACATGGCCCAATGTCCCCTGTGGGGCAAAGCTGCCCTCCAATGAGAACCAGAATTTCCCCTGGGGTGACCAGGATGAGAGAGGGGGTGACTTTAGCATGGGAGGCTGTGGGGGGCGGGGGGCGGTTGAAATCCCCAAACGTACATGCAGGGAGGTCACAGAGGCTGGGAAGGATGGTGGAGATGGTGAACGAGAGGGAGCGCACCCACGTCCTGCCAGCCACGGCCAGGTGGAAATGTGGTCCAGCTTCTGCCAGATTTTGAGACTCTTCAAAAGAAGCCAGAAAGCCTGTCTTTTATGTGAAATTCCCTGATTCTTATTTACAAAACAGAAACAGACTCACAGACTTAGAGAATGAGCTTATACCAGGGGGGAGGGGTGGGGGGAGGGATAGACTGGGAGTTTGGAATTGACTTGTACACACTACTACATAGATAACCAACAAAAAAAGAAGAAGAAAAATTCCCTGATTCTTAAGTGTTGGCAACTAACATGAATTTGTTTTAAACATTGTGGGGAGACCAGAATATGTCTGTGAGCCACATGTGGGCTTTGCAACCTTTCCTACAGACCAAGCTTCCAACCTAGAAGCTTGGGCGGCTCACACCTGCTGGGCCCACGGGTCCCCCATTCTCTCAGCAGTGGTTTGTGTCTTAGGCACTGTGCACAAGCCCCATGTTAGGGCTCTGGACGACACAGACAGTCTCTGCCCACACAGGCCACTCCAAGCCCCTTCTGAAGCCCAATTCCAAAGAGGTGGAGGGTTCTAAACTCCCAAGTGATAGAGAATATGTAAAGTACCCCAGGAAGGGGGTCAAGAAGCCTGAGCTGTCATCTGACTCTGGCACTGATTTGCTGTGTGACCTTGGACAATCACTCCCCCTCTCTGGGCTTCAGTTTCCTCCTCTGTCACGTGTTTGTAGGATGAAGAAAGAGAAGGGCGGAAGAATGCATGCTTTCTGTTCCTGGGACTCGAATGAGTATTTCCTCTTGGCAGCACAGAACCCCACCTGGCTTACCCAGTGCCCAGCGGGTATTCTTGTCCTCAGACTGACCTGGGCAGGGACAAGCTGGTTCCACCTCCCAGCCCAGGAATCCTGCATTTCAGAGCGGGGAGTCTGGGTCATCCTCATGGACTCTTTTCTCTGTGTAATTAGGTTAGCAATGCTGGAGGCGGCTTCACGGGTGGAACCCGCCTTTCCGTCACTGGGAAGAGTGAGACTGTTGGCCCCTGCTGGTGCTGATGGCAGAGCTCTGGGTTTGTGAGACCGTCTCCCTGCCCAGAGGTGCTCGTGGCCACAGGACGGCTCAGGTGGGCAAGCCCGCACCTGGCCTGTCTGCAAGCCCTCAGACAGTTTCCCAACGGGCTCTGCAGCTGAGAGGAACCTTCCTTAGGCTGATAGGAGCAGAGGGGCTCTGGGAGATCTTTTTATCCAACCTCCGAATTGTATAGATGGGAAAACTGAGGCCCGGGGAGGGAAAAGCGTTGACCCAAGGTCACCCAGTCAACAGAACGAACACCCACATCTCCTGACTCCCTTGTCCTGTGTTCCTTCTCATCTAACATCAGGTTCTCCTGGAAGTGGGCAGTGGTGAGATACACAAAGAGTGACAGATAGACAGACAGACAGACAGACCCAGACAAGCACTGACTTTGCCCATCACCACCTGTGGCCTAAGACCAGCGGTTGTGGACTCCGTGCCTGGAGCCCCCATGTGGTGACTTACAGGAACGAGGGAGCAGGGGTTGAGGGATGGAGGACACACTGTTACCCTGTGGGATGGAATGGGGGTTCTATCACCAGACCTCCTGATGTTTTCAAAATAAAGCTAAATATCTGAATTTTTTGGTGTAATTTATCCAAATTTTTAAATGTTGGCAACTAATTTTTAAAATGCTTTTTAGTAGAATACTAGGAAAAGAAAACACATTCACAGGCCGTCACTGGCTCTAGGGCCACCAGTTTGCAACCTCTGCTCCCTTCTCTTACCCTCAGTTTACCTTGCTTTAAAATGGGTATCATGGGACTTCCCAGGTGGTCCAGTGGTTAAGACTCCAAGCTCGCAATGCATGGAGGCACGGGTTCAACCCCTGGTCGGGGAACTAAGGTGCCACATGCCTCACGGCGCAACCTAAAAAAAAATAAATAAAAAATAAATAAATAAAGTGGGTATCACGACAGTACCCCCTCTCGTAGGGCAGTTGAGGGATTACATGAGATAAAACCACTAGAGGGCCTATCATACCACTGGGCCCACGGTGGAAGGTAGCTGTTGTTATTTATTAAGACGTGGGATCCTTTTCTTAGAAGAAATGGGAAGGGACTTGTTAAGCTTAGCACAAGGCAACTGGGAGGCCCTGAGCCAGAACTCAGGATCTTTCCAACAATCCACAAATCCGAGTGTGTGCTTGCTGTATGCCCGGTGCCCTGGGCCTGTATCAGTTTAAAACCCTGTCCCCGCCTTGAATTTACAAGGGAGGTGGGACTGGGCTCACCCAGCAGCTCGTGGGGTTGTCCTTCAACTCCAGGAATCCAAGAGCATCCCTCCACCAGGCCCCTAATCTGGGAGAAACATCCTACTTTCAAAGGTCAGATCTCTAAAAACAAAAAGAATGCAGCTCCTTTCACATTAGACAAAACATTTCTGCTTGTTTGTTTTAATGAGAAACTTCAGGGGGAAGATGACAGTCCTTCCCCGTAGCTGTTCGACAAATCTGCCTCCTGAAACCAGTTCCAAAGATATTTAAAGGACAATTCTGGGGGAAAAAGAATTTAGAACAAATTCTAATTAGTCCCTATGGGACTAGGGGCCATTGCCGATTTCTGCCCTGAGAACCCGGAGACCAGGGCGTAAGGTTACTTCCTGATGTCCAGGGTGCAGAACGATCTTCCTGAGCTCAGCCCACACAGCGGCCGCTGGGGGCAATGGCAGGCCTGTTCCTGGCTTTGCTGGAGGCCTTGTGGACACAGAGCCTGAGGTGCTGATGGAGGCCGTGCGTGCTCTGCCTTCAGGGTGGGAGAAGCCGGAGTCGCTCTGGCTGACATGCCTGAGTTCTGGTGGGCGGACAAGCAGGTAGAGCCTGTAATTACAGGAAAGCGGCCGGGGGCGTGTGTGGACAGGCCTCCCAGAGCCCAGGCAGGTGGCCTCCTGACAAGGGAGGCCCCTAGGGTTTGGACTCTGGGTGCAAAAAGCCATCAGGGTGGGGGAGGGGTGGTTATGTAGCTGTGACACCACAGCCACTGACAAAATGACCTTGCTCTGCTCCACTGCTTCGTTCCTACCCCCCAACTCAGAAGGACATGAAGACCTAGCAGTCCTTCCTCCAGGCACTGGCAGTGGCCCTCACCTTTATCAGCCTCAGGGTTACATGGAGAGGGCTGTTAAAACAGACTGTCAGGCCCCACCCCAGGAATTTCTGACTCAGGAGGTAGGGATGGGGCAGAGAATTTGCGTTTCTCATACATGCACAAGGATGGTGCTGATACAGCTAGTCTAGGGGCCACACTTCGAGAACCACTGCTCTAAGGCTTCCTGAAGTCAGTCTGCTTGGGCCCTGATTTGCTGTGTGTCTCTGGACAGGTATCTGAGCCTCTCTGGACTTCTGTTTCTCCGAAGGAGAAGCCAGCTTTGTCTTTGAACAGATATACCCCACCTCGGTGCTGAGATGCCTAATTACTACTTGCAGGTAGCTCAGAGACCTTCACATGAAAGGCCCAGGCCTTTGCACAAGGTTCTTACTCCATGGTTCCAACTTGCTTCTGACCACTGTGAGAGCTGTTGCTTTAGGAGAGATTGTCACTTTAAGCCTTAAAGGGACAGGCCAGGCCAGCATCTCTGGGTCTCAGCGCTCACCCTGCCTGCAAGAATATTGAAGCCATTTGCTAGCCTGGTCTTTGAGATCATTTTGTTTCCTTGGGGAGGGAGGTGGCAAGGGCTCGTCATTGTCCCAGTGGCAAGGCCTCTGTGGCACAGAGTCATAATCAAAGTCATATCTGCCAGCCGTTCTCCTTTCTCATCTGAATGTCCAAGTGGACCGTGACCTTTCTACACTCGGGGGCCTGTCGCCCTTCCCCACAGTATCTAGGGCAGGAGTGGACTCATGGCAGATGCTGAGTGCAGGCGGACCCCAAGAAATGAACAAGCAAATAACCAAATGGTTCCTTAACCGGCCCCTCAGCCTGGGTGTTTGGCCCTCTGCAGTTACATGGGCTTTCGCACTTCTGGTCTCCTTTGTTCCTCACAGGACAGTCATGGGGAGATAGGCAAGTATTCTTATCCCCATTTCACAGGTGGGGAAACTGAGGCCCCCGGAAGGTGGCCCGACTTGCCCAACTTTACTAGTAAGTAAAGGGCAATTGCAGAAAGAAAAGTCTAGAACTCCATGCCACAGACCCTCACCACAGCCCCTCCCGAGTCTAATCGGTTTTCTTTTCCATGTCCCTGTAAGAGCCATTCTGCAGGTATTTGCCATGGAGATGAAACCGGGAGAGCAGTGATCTAGGAATCCAGACCCTTCCTGGTTCCGGAGAGGGAGGAATAGTTTCAACTTTGCAGGAATTGCCAGTCTTTCCCAGGGGCCTGCCTTAGGCCCGCTTGGGGTCACATGCTGGTACATCCCAGGTACCCATGGCAGGCTAGACCACATGGTGCTTCACCTCCGGAGCCCAGTACCGTGCCTGCCACATGGTTGGTACACAATCGGTATTTGTTGAGCCAACGAATGAATAAATGAAGACAGACGTGGTTGAAATACTGGGTCTAAACTTACCAGCTGTGTGACCTTAGACAAATTCTTCCACTCTCTAAGCCTTGGTTTCTTCAACTGTAAAATCAGAACACTAATAACTTTTATAATAATACAAAATAGTGGCACAATAATTAAGAAAACTGGCTCTGGAGCCAGAACTCCTGCCTCTAAATCCTAGCTCCATCCTAGTCTACTGGGTGACCTCAGGTAAGCTACTAAACCTCTCTGTTCCTTGGTTTCCTCATTGATAAAGTGAGGATTGTGGTAGTACTTATGTAGTGTCGTGAGGATAAAAATGAGCTAATATGTGTAAAGTGCTCTATCCAATATTATAAATAACCCTTAACAATGATGATTCTATCTCTGTGCATTGGTAAATTAAATTATAACATTTAAGTAACAAGTACCCGGCAGAGTGCCTGGCACAGAGATGGAAGGGCTCAGTAAACAGTAACCATTATTCTTATCTTGGGCACTCACTGGCCCATAGCTCTCTGTGTCTCTTAAATCACACATAGGAAGTGGAGACACGGGGCCTGAAAATTGTGGTGGTGGACACAGGGGTCCCATTCCCAGGAGCCACCAACCCACAGGTGAGGAAGGTAAAGTACCTCCAGTGGCCACCGGGGGCAGCAGAGGTCCCATCCCCAGATGCCCTGCTGAGGGTTCCCTGAGTCCCATGTCCAGGAGGTAATCAAGGAAGGGTTGACTATTCCACTGTGCCCACAGGCAGGCATTCTCCATAACCCTGACATGCAAGGCATTCCCCCAGAGAACACCCCTCACTTCTGATGGTTAGACTCCCAACCCTGCATTGAACAGCCACATCATCTTGGATAAGTCCCTTTGTCTTCCCTAAACCTCAGTTTTCTCAGCTGGGACATGGGGATACAGTGGTTTGGAGGGTCGAATGAGCTAGAAAGGACAGTCCCTGGGGGGAAGTGTGTGCTCAGTGACAACTTTTTCCAAGGTAGCATGATGGTTATTAGCCCAAACTCTGCAGCCAGACTACATTAAGCTTGAGTCCTGCCTACAACACTCATTGGCTGTGTGCCTTTGGGTAAGTGACTTAACTTCTCTGTGTCTGTCTCCTCATTTGTAAAATGGGGATGATAATAATAGTACATGTAACTCTCAGAGTTGTTGGGAGAATTAAATGAATGTCTAAAGTTTTTAGAACAGTGCCCGGCACATATAGTAAGTGCTGTGTAAATGTTTGCCTATTATTATTAGAAGTCATAGTATTTTGGCTGCGTTGGGTCTTCGTTGCTGCGCGCGGGCTTTCTCTAGTTGCGGCGAGAGGGGACTACTCTTCATTGCGGTGCACGGGCTTCTCATTGCGGTGGCTTCTCTTGTTGCAGAGCACGGGCTCTAGGCATGCGGGCTTCAGTAGTTGCAGCACGTGGGCTCAGTAGTTGTGGCTCACGGGCTCTAGAGCGCAGTCTCAGTAGTTGTGGCACACGGGTTTAGTTGCTCCGCAGCATGTGGGATCTTCCCGGACCAGGGATCGAACCCGTGTCCCCTACATTGGCAGGCAGATTCTTAACCACTGCACCACCAGGGAAGTCCCCAAGTCGTAGTATTTTTGATGTTATTGTTATTTATTCTGAATAAGCTGCAACATTTCAGCTTTCTGCAGAAACCTCCCTGCTTGACATGAACTCCCCAAAAAGAGGCTTAGAGGAGACAGGAGAGATATGGCCCCTGGATGAGGAAGGACTTTTTCCTTTTGGTGCAGCTGAGAGTCTAATTTGGGACGCAAGATGGTCTGAGAGACAGGGCACGGAAGACAGCCGCACTCAGTGAAAACACTTCAGTGCCTGGCTTCGGGCTAAGCTTCTGCTGGCAGAGGTGATCAGGATCTTCACCAGGTCATCTGGGACCCAGGAAAGATCACCAAAGAATACCAATGAGCCCATGACAGGCGCACAAAGGTCTCCAGCCAAGAAGTCCTCGCCAGGACAGATGGCAGGATGGAACAGGGGTAAAATCCTCCATCCCCCAAGGGCTGAGGTCTAAGTAGGTATAGGGGAAAATCCCAGTCTAATCCTTCCCGCTGCACCTGTGCCCCCGAGTCCTACTGGGATGGCCGAGGGAAACAGAGGAGATCAGTACGTACCCACTGGTGGCGTCAGCCACAAAGGCATCCCAGGGCCTGCCAGAAGGACTTCTGAGAAATAGATCAAAGGCTGCAGATCTCCATGGAATAGCTGGTAATGCTTATCTGGCTTGGAAACAAGGGGCACGTCGCTCCGGCCTCCTCCAGCAATGTCCTCAAGCCCCCTTTGTCGAGGGTTTACCTCGTGCTAATCACCATTCAAGAGCCCTGCGTGCGCCTCTTCTCATTGAAACCTCCTTCCACAACCCTATGAGGTAGTGGCCACAGTCATCTCCATCTTACAGAGGAGGAAACGGAAGCTTCCAGGGGTGAAGTCATTTCTTCTAGATCATACACTAGTGTGTATCAGAGCCAGGATTTGAGTCCTGCTCTCTCTGCCTCCCAAAAATGTGTCCCCAGCCTCCTGGGGTGGGCAGCCTCCAAGACGGCCCTCAGTGACCCCTGCTTCCTGTAATCAAACCCTCCCATCCAGGGTGGACAGGACCTAGTGATTCACTTTTTTTTTTTAATTTTTATTTATTTATGTGTTTATGGCTGTGTTGGGTCTTCGTTGCTGCGTGCAGGCTTTCTCTACTTGCGGCGAGCAGGGGCTGCTCTTTGTTGTGGTGCACGGGCTTCTCATGGCAGTGGCTTCTCTTGTTGTGGAGCACGGGCTCTAGGCACGCGGGCTTCGGTAGTTGTAGCACGCGGGTTCAGTAGTTGTGGCTCGCGGGCTCTAGAGCGCAGGCTCAGTAGCTGTGGCGCACGGGCTTAGTTGCTCTGCGGCATGTGGGATCTTCCCAGAGTAGGGCTCGAACCCATGTCCCCTGCAATGGCAGGCGAATTCTTAACCACTGCACAACTAGTGAAGTCCTGTGATTTACTTCTAATGAACAAAACAGGGAGAAGGTGATGGATGCCATTTCCAAGATTAGGTTACAGAGACAGAGGTTTCCATCTTGTGCACGTCCTTTCTTGCTTGAAGCCCTTGAAGCCCTTGAGGGAAGCAAACTGCGATTTTTCGAGTAGATCTATAGCTCTGTGGCAAAGAATGAGGGTGGCCTCAGACCCACAGCCGAGGAGGAGCTGAGGTTCTCAGTCCAACACAAGAAACAGAATCCTTCCAGAGCCACATGAGTGAGCTGGGGAGTAGATACTCCCCAAGGAGAGCCTTGAGTTGACTGTGCCTTTGCTCCCCGGCTGACACCTTGCCAGCAGCCTGCGCAGAATTCCTGAGCCAGAGGCACCCAGCCAGGCCACCCTGGATTCCTGACCCCCAGAAACTGAGAGATAATAAATGCTTCTTGTTTCAAGCCTCTGCATTTTGGGGAGATTTGTCACGCAGCAGTAGATAACTAATACACTTGCTCTCACTACTAGCAACACACACCAAACATACCCCCACAACCATCATGAGAAGGATTAAAAAGACTCACTCGGCCATCGCGGGCAGAGCTGGGAAGGCCCTCCTCACATCTGCTAACCCAGCCCTTCATTTTGCTTTTGCCAGTGAGGGCGCTTAGTTGCAGAGACAGAATGACCCTTTGCCACAGTCACACACAAGCTAGGGGATCGCTACCGAGGTCTCCAGCCTCCAGGAACTCATGAGGGTGTTATAGACAAAACAGTGCAGATTCCTAAGAACCACAGGTGCCACCTTGTCTTAGTGCCAGGTGTTTGAAAAGAGCACTGTTGGCTGGAAGATCTCAGTAAAGCCTCCTCTACAAATACTAAAAACACAGCCAAGAAAAAAAAAAAAAACCTGAAAATTTCCAGTGGGCTCAAATATTCAATTTCAAGTAGATATCGAATATAGTGGAGTTCTTTAGTACAACGTTTCTGGTTTTGTTCCTTAAGCCAAATATATCTTGTCATGTCACTTGCTCCTGTGATCTAAAGGAAGTTCCCCTGGCAATGAAGGTACACTGTGAATGGGAACTGCACTGATCCCTTGTGTCCCTGTGCCCCAGCCTCCTTTTTGTTTCCTTTGGTGGCGCTGTATTGGGTCATGGGGACATCATCTGGCCTCAGAGCTTAGAACTGGAGCAGCCTCCCAACCCTCGGGCTGGGTCGCCCATCCCCACCCCTGCCCGCCCCCACCTCGAATTCTCACTATGCCTTTGCTCCTTATGAGTTGTCAGGAGGACTGGATGGGGCCAGTTCCTGCATCCTTTCCCCACACCCAAATCCTCCCTTCCCGCTGCCTTGCAGAGGCTGGATACAATGTACGCTGGAGAAGGACAGAGTGGCCACATCCCAGGCCCAGCTGTCTCCAACATCAATTCTCAGCATCACCCAGGGAGGCCGGGTAGATCTTCTGGGAATAGGACTAGCTACATAATTTGCAGAGGCCATTAGTTCAAAAATAATGAAGAATTTCAAGGCAACGACATTAACCCCAGCATAGGGCCCTTCTGCAAGGCTGCACGTTCAGAAGCCAACCTGGGCTTGGAGTCTCCGATAAAAACCACCCTGGAGCTGCCGTTCCTAGAGGGCCTGCCCAAACTGCTCAGAGCAGAAAATGGGCTGTCGCTTCCCGGCTGTTGCGTCTCCTGTTGCAGAGCCGAGCAGAAACATCTCGTAGGCCCAGGGTGTCCTCAGAATCAGAAACATACCTCCAGGAGGAAAGACCTCCCACCCAAGGCAGATGGTTTTCTGGAAGGCTGCAGGCTGCTGCTGTCAGAGGCTGGCCTGCTCGCAGAGCTGTGGACAGAGAGAGAGGGAGGGAGACAGAGAGACTGAAGCCAAATGGGGAGGCCTGGGTAGTCTGAAAACCCCAGAAAGCAAGGGCAGGTGTACCCAACTGCCATGTGAATTCCTGGCCCTGAGTGTGGGGAAAACACACACACACACACACACACACACACACACACACACACACACAGAGCCAGGCCAAACTTGGCTGAGAAAGGAGAGCAGCAGAATTTCCCCAGGGCTGGGGGCTTGAGAAACAGCTTGGATCATTGAAACGTCAGTAGAAAACACGTGCAGACTCCTGAGAGGTTGCAGAGGGGACCGACAGGCCAAATAGAAACTTCTAGACATATTTCCTTTGTTGTTCTTTCTCCTCCCTCTCCTCTTTCTTCTTAGGTTTTAAAAAGTTGCCAACATTTCAAATTTAGACTTCACATAAAAATTCATATTCCTGGCTTCCCTGGTGGCACAGTGGTTGAGAATCCGCCTGCCAATGCAGGGGACATGGGTTCGAGCCCTGGTCCGGGAAGATCCCACATGCCACGGAGCAACTAAGCCTGTGCGCCACAACTACTGAGCCTGCGCTCTAGAGCCCGCGAGCCACAACTCCTGAAGCCTGTGCACCTAGAGCCCGTGCTCCACAACAATAGAAGCCACCGCAAGGAGAAGCCTGTGCACCACAACGAAGAGTAACCCCCGCTAGCCACAACTGGAGAAAGCCTGCATGCAGAAATGAAAACACAGCCAAAAATAAATAAATTAAATAAATTTTTTTTTAAAATTCATATTCCTAGTAGCTCCCAAAAAAAATCCAGAACCTCTAGTAACACTAGAGCCAAGTTCCTGTATGACAGCAATCTACTGCCTCCGCTACAGCGGCTGGTGGCCTCTTGTTTGCCGCAGTCCCCATCACTCCGAAGGTCTCCCTGACGTTGAATCCAAGTGGCAGGTGCTACATATTTGTGCTTGCGCTGCTGTTTTCTCGTTATGGAGTTAACGGGAAAGTGAATGTTTCTATCAAAAGTGGGAAACTAGGAGGTTGACCAAGAGTTCCATGTACTTCAAGAAATATGGGAAAGAGCATGTTTCTTTGTGGAAGCGAAGAGCCTCCCTACAAGTTTAATACGCAAAGAATTTCTAAGTCAAAATAATACAACCTAAATGCCCTGCGAAACAGACCACAGCAGTCCCTGCACTGCCCACCTCACTCAGTCGTGTCCCTGTTGCATCCAAAACAGAGTGTCCTGGACCAGATGTCTCCAGAATGCAGGGGCACTCCCAGCTTCTTCTCCCATGAGGGCTCAGAGCGATCTTTCTTTTGTTCTGTTCTGATGGTTTTCCCAGCAAAGGCAGAGGACTTGGGGGATTCCTAGCATCTTCTGTCACTTGGTGTGGGGTCAGTTTCCTTCTCCCAGAGCTGTATGGGTGTTTAACCCCATGGGTGGGTTTCTTCCCGAGCCGCGAGTACCACCAGCGTTTGGCGTACCTGTCAGCCCTCCACTGGGCAGTTGAGGGGTCCAGTTCGACAGGGGGAGGGGGTCTGAGGCAGCCCTGTGGCCTTCCACAGCTGGGCTAGTGTCCCAGTCATTGGGAGGGCAAGGAAAGTAGGGGGTGGGGTGGAACCTGGGAAGGCCATGGTGGATGTTGGCCAGGCCATAGTGGTTGCTCAGATGCAGGGCTCCCCGCCCACAGTCAGGAAAGTGACCTGCAGAAGGTTTTAGAGATTGGCGGGGCGGGGGGTTGGGGGGGGAAGTAATTTGGTTCCCACCAATGGTTGGAGAGCCATATGCCAGTACCTATAAGTTCCCAGAGCTCAGGCCTGGGCCAGTGGGAGCCATAGGTGACTGAGCCAGGCCTAGAAGGGGTGGGGTGCATGCTGCCTGGAAGGGGAAACTGAGGACACCACGGAAAGTGTGTGATTCCTTATCTAGCCACGTAGCCTCGCCTTCCCATGTCTGCCACAGGGGGAAACCGGACCTGCCACCCAGGGCTGCGGGGAGATAATTAGTCCTTCTAAAGCACATCGTAATCCCCAAATCAAAGGGGGTTCAGAGCCGCAAACTCACCATACAGCGAGCTCTGTCAGCCACAGGAACACCCGCTGCAGTGGGTGGGCTCTGATTTGCAGACCCTCCAAAGAGCCAATTCCTACAGGGCTTGACTGGCCTAATGACTGCCCCACCCACCCACTCGGGGCGCCCAGCTCGTGACCTCCCCTGGGAACCACCTCACCTGCCACATGGCTGCCCAGAGCGGTGCTCAGAAGTAGCACTGAGGATGGACAGGGTGGGAATTCCTGAGGCCCCATTTTATAGATGGGGAAGCTGAGACGGAGGAAGTGCCCCGCACCAGTTTACAACTTCCTCATAGGTGTGGACCATGTATCAGTTTTCCTCCCCACTGGCCCAGCCATTGCGCTCAGTACTGTATGCACTTGAAGGACTGGTCACACAGTACAGGTGAGTGAAGGAGATGTCCCAGAGCTCCCACCCCTTTTCCTGCCCGCTCTTTCCGCCCTCTCCCGGCCACTTGCTGGGGCTTCAGCTCTTTAGCAAGGCTGTCCCAAGGGTATCAGAAGAGTGGAGAGACACATGCAAACTGGGGTACCAGGCAGCTGTCCCCTTGATGCACACACTTGCGGTTTTCAAAGACCTGGATTCAGGCCTGTCACTCCCGACCCCTGTGACACTGGCCATCTTTCTAACCCTGAGTCTCTCCAGGAATGACCGTGCTGGGGGATGCACCGAGCGGCCAGGGCCGGGCCTACAAAGGGGCGACGCGGCCCTCCCCCGGGCCCTGGGGCGAGTCTGGGCGCCGCGGAGGGGCCGGGGGCGGGGCCGGGGGCGGGGCGAGCGGCGGCCCTCGCCAGCCCGGAAGGAGCGGGAGGAGGAGCCGCGCGAGTGAGAGTCGTTCCCACGTGAGAGGGTCGGCGGCCGAATTCTTAGTGTGCGGCGGCCGCGGACCTCCCGGTGTCCGGCGAGACGGAGAGACCAGGTCCGGCGCGCGCGCGCGGGCGGGCGGCGGGGCCGGCGCTCGGCTGCGCCCCGATGCGGCGGCGACCCCGGGGGCTCTGAGCCCGGCGCCCGCCGTCGGAGCCCCCCGCGCCGCCGTGGGCAGCGCCCCTCGGGCACGCGGCATGCGGGCGGCCGACTCTGGCACCTGGGAGCGCGTCCGCCAGCTCGCGGCTCAGGGCGAGCCGGCGCCTTCCTGCGGGGCGGGGGCTGGGCCTGCGCGCCCCCCGGGACCGCCAGCCTGCGAGCCGGGTGCGGACGCGGCGGGGCCCGGCGATCGGCCCCGCGCCGGGGCGCCCTCCGTTCGAGTGGATGGCGACTGCAGCCAGCCGGGTAGGTGCGCGCCGGGAGGGGAGGGTGGCGCGGCCGCAGGCCGGGGGAGGGCCGGGGCCGGGCGCGCGGGGGCGCTCCCGGCCGGGATCGGGCCGCCGCTCGTGGCAAAGTTCTCGCCGCGCCCTTGACCCAGAGCACCGGACGGGGTGCAGGGGGAGAGGCGCGGGACGCGGAGTTAGTCTTAAGCATGAGGGCAGGGGTTGTGGGGCTCCGCGGCCTTCCGGCAAGAGCCCCCTATAGAGTTGCAGAGGGAGGTCAAGGCCAAGCCTGCAGGAGCTGTGCGATCCCGCGGCGCTTGGAGACCCAGGTTTGGGCCATTTCCCGCGCCTGATCTGGGAAGCGTGGGAAAGGGGCCAGCCTCGCGCGAAGTTGGGGAGGCCCCCTGTGACCGCACCTGTAACCCACCTGGCAGCCCCATAAAGTGCCGAGGGGAGCCTTCCCGCCACCCCGCGTAGAGGAAAGTGAGGGCTCGCATTTGCTAGGAGCGAAGAGGTTTCTCGTACACTTGAACGACTAAGGCAGAAAGAGAAATCGCCGCGGAGGAGATAAATGCAGTGGTCTAATTGTGCATCGTTGGCTAATCCGCCCCAAGCGGAGACCAAGCGGAGAAACCCCGTTTGAGTGTTAAAATGTTCCGAGTGGATGCACCCGTTCCATTCCGTTCCGGTCTCAGCTGGTCCCCTCCCCGCTGAAGTTAGGTCATGGAGGGTGGGGCACAGGAACCCCTGGATCCTCCAGATTCCACAGTAGGAAGGTGGAAGGACTTCCGAGAAGGGTCTGTCATCATCAGTTTCAAGTTTGAATACTTTTTCCAGGAAAAACGGAGGTGGGGGGGACCACATGATTATTATTTCTTGAACACCCAGTGTGTTCCAGTAATTTATATGCAGTGTCTTAAAATCTTATCACCACCCTGGCAGTGAGGCTGTGTTATCTCCAGGAAGATGAGGTCAGAAAAGGCCGGAGTTTAAGGGACTTGCCCAAGCCCCAAAGCCCTGAAGCCATGGTACTGGAATTTCAAATTTTGTCTGTGGATTGACACCAGCATGCCTCTCCCAGGCAGGAAGCTTACCAACTGGGAAACACCAGGCTTATTTACCTAATAATTATTTCTTTCCTATGAGAAAAAAGTCAACTGCCAGGCTCCTTAATTCCAGACTGCCTGTGTTGGTTTCCCCAGGAGATGGAATCCTGAGCGTCAAGAGTTCTAGCCACAGGGGCTGGGACCACCAACCAGCTGGCTCTGATTAGCTGAGCTGCCACTGGTGTCCTGGAACAACTGAGGTCTTGGGTCACCAAGGGTTGGGAAGAGGGACCCTGAGGCCTGGAAGGAGCTTGAGTCCCTGGGTGGTTGGCTTAGGGGCTGGGTCTGCTGGAGACAGTCCCACCTCCTCCCCTGTTGCACAGAGCAGTTAGAGACCAAGACAGCTTGGTGTGAAACAGAGCAAAGATGCAAAGAAGAAGCAAATGGGAGGGCTTGGGCAAGTTGCTTGATCTTTTTGAGACCCATTTTACCCATCTGTAAAGTGGAGATATTAATAATCTCGATTAACATTTTGATCATTCAAAAGCTCATGTCTGGGGCTTCCCTGGTGGCGCAGTGGTTGAGAGTCCGCCTGCCGATGCAGGGGACGCCGGTTCGTGCCCCGGTCCGGGAAGACCCCACATGCCGCGGAGCAGCTGGGCCCATGAGCCATGGCCGCTGAGCCTGTGCGTCTGGAGCCTGTGCTTCGCAACGAGAGAGGCCACAACAGTGAGAGGCCCGCGTATCGCAAAAAAAACCAAAACCAAAACCAAAACCAAAAGCTCATGTCTGTGAATGGATAAAGAAGATGTGGCGCGTATATACAATGGAATATTGCTCAGCCATAAAAAGAAACGAAATTGAATTATTTGTAGTGAGGTGGATGGACCTAGAGACTGTCATACAGAATGAAGTAAGTCAGAAAGAGAAAAACAAATACCGTATGCTAACACATATATATGGAATCTAAAAAAAAAAAAAAAAGGTTATAAAGAACCTAAGGGCAGGACAGGAATAAAGACGCAGACGTAGAGAGTGGACTTGAGGACACGGGGAGGGGGAAGGGTAAGCTGGGACGAAGTGAGAGAGTGACTTGGACTTATATACACTACCGAATGTAAAATAGATAGCTAGTGGGAAGCAGCCGCATAACACAGGGAGATCAGTTCGGTGCTTTGTGACCACCTAGAGGGGTGGGATAGGGAGGGTGGGAGGGAGACGCAAGAGGGAGGAGATAACGGGGAGATATGTATATGTATAGCTGATTCACTTTGTTATAAAGCAGAAACTAACACAGCAATGTAAAGCAATTATACTCCAATAAAGATGTTAAAAAAAAAAAGGCTCATGTCTGCAAAGCACCTTGCCTGGGTCATAGTTGATACTAATGAATGTAAGTCGTCAGCTTTACTTGTGGGGCACCTGTTAGTGCCCCCATTGACTCAGGTTCCCATTAGGATGTGATGCTGTCTGCTCCATCTCCACCCTCCTGAACTGTGTTGAGATGACATTTGTCTTGTCTTTAAAATACTTCAGTGATCCAAGGCTGACTGTTGGGCCAATGGAGGCTGTTATTATGTACACAGGTAGAAGAGGACTGGGTGGAGATAAATAGGTTTACTTTGTGTCTATATAGACCCCACTTGTGTATTCATAATAACAAAATCCTAATGACATGGTGTAGCTGAGAAATGCCTGTCTCTGAGGTCTGGGGGTGGTTCTTACTCCAGTGGCTCTCTTGGTGTTCCTTTGGGGCAGAGAGCAGTGGAAATCTCCTTTCCTGATCTACAGATGGCATCACTGGTGTGAAACAGGATCAAGCCAGCAGCAGAACAAGAAAGTTCTGAGTTCTCTCTACCCTACCACCCTTCACACTCTTTTGGCGTCTGGTTCTTAAAGACCAAACGTAGTTTCTGAGAAGGTCTGTGGCGGCTGGCATTGAGGACAGCGTGTCGTGGACACAGGTGCTCAAAACCATTGGCTGTCGTGAGGGGTTTTCCTCTGGGAGGTCCTCTTCGCGCTTGGAACCGCAAGCTGAAATTATTGCTGAAATAAACATTTTAGCCAGGCTGTGAGGTGACTCACGCCAGGATCTTAGCACGTTAGTCCCCAGCCTAATGCGATGCTTGGTTTAAGGAGCTGCAAGAGTGCTCTTTTGGGTGACAGCGTCTGGAAATCGGCACTTTCAGGGGTTTGGGGAAGGGGAAAGAGAGATGCTTGCTTGGCGGGTTGGAGGCTTGGCACCCTGACATTGCTCGTGGGGGATGTCCTGATATCGGCAGAGTGACAGACCGTGTGCCGGTGACAGCTCCGGCCTCCAGGGTGGGGCCCCTTCCAGGGGAGGTTACCATTTGCGCCCGGACTAGGGAACAGAGCAGGAGATGCAAAAATTAGACACAGTGTCGGTCTGCACCTGGTTCTGCCCCAAATCTGTTTGACCTTGAGAAACTCCGTTAACTCAGTTTCCCTGTTGGTGTGGTGGGAATGACTCCACTGGAGGAGAGATTCTTCCAGAGCCCCTGCAGAGTGTTCAGGTGATCGCTGAGCCTTCTGAGACTGAGAACGTGAATGATTCCCTCTCTGACTGTCCCTTCATTCAGTTACATTTCTTGAGCATCTACTCCTGCCAGGCACTGTTGTAGCTGCCAGGGATGTAGCAGCAACGAGACAACTGCAGACCTTGTTTCCATGGAGCTTATATTCTGTGGGAGGAGATTTCCAGTACACACAGGATACACACAGGATGTGTCAGGGGATGGTAAATGCTATGTACAAAAAAAAAAGCCAGGTGAGGGGTTAGCGTGATAGGAGCGGGTGCTTTTTAGTATATAGGTAGGTGGTCAGAGGAGAATGAGGTGAGGTATGTGGGTGCTGAGTCCCTAAGGCAAGAGGATATTGCCGGTCGGCTAAAGGAACCAAGTCATTTTTTTTTAGCAGTGTGACTTGTGGGATCTTAGTTCCCCGACCAGGGATCGAATCGAACCCAGGCTCCCAGCAGTGAGAGCGCGGAGTTCAAACCGCGTGGCCCGCCAGGGAATTCCCGACCAAGTCATTTTTTTTTTTTTTTTTTTTGTCTGTACACGGGCCTCTCACTGCTGTGGCCTCTCCCGTTGCGGAGCACAGGCTCCGGACGCGCAGGCTCAGCGGCCATGGCCCACGGGCCCATACGCTCCGCGGCATGTGGGATCTTCCCGGACCAGGGCACAAACCCACATCCCCTGTATCGGCAGGCGGACCCTCAACCACTGCGCCACCAGGGAAGCCCCCAAGTCATTTTTTAAAAGTTGTTGGTAAATTAGTATCTTCGTAGACTGGGCATATCTGAAGCCTACCCAGACTACCTTCCTTATTAGCCATTTGAGTTCTTATCTCCTCTTGCCCCTTCCCCTTACATAAAGTCCCCTGGAGGAGGGGACCAGGCCTGTGTTTCTGTGTCCTGGCTTTCATTCTGTGGCCTCCCGGGGGCCAGGCTTGGTGGTGACCAAACGCCGAGCTTTGTCTTCATCAGTCAGTCCTTCCGCAACCCAGGGGGAGGTGCGATTGCTCATTTCATCCACAGATGGGGAAACTGGCGCTCAGAAAATTAGTAACTTGACTGAGATCACATAGCTAGTAGGTGTCACAGCCAGGACTTGGTCCCAGATTGTAGACCTCAAAGCAGTGTGAAAAGACCTTGTCTTGGTCTTAAGAAAGTAGGCTTGGGCTTCCCTGGTGGCGCAGTGGTTGAGAGTCCTGCTGATGCAGGGGACACGGGTTCGTGCCCCGGTCCGGGAAGATACCACATGCCGCGGAGAGGCTGGGCCCGTGAGCCATGGCCGCTGAGCCTGCACGTCCGGAGCCTGTGCTCCACAACGGGAGAGGCCACAACCGTGAGAGGCCCGGCGTATTGCGAAAAACAAACAAACAAAAACAAACAAACAAAAAAGAAAGTAGACTCACATTAAGTGTCAGGTCCATTTTTCCTTTAAATTTTTATCTCTTAAAAAAGAAGTTTGTCCTCTCCTTGATATTCCTTGGTTTAAGCAACTCAAGCATTTGCTTATCTTTGTGCCTTTAGCAATTTCCTCATTAGGTCAGCTTTGAGTTATCCCTTCTGTAAAGGATTTCTGCTGGGTTGGTGTGAGGTTGAATCTCCCCGCTGGAATCGGGGACGCTCTTGGAAAGTCACCCACTAGGACCACGAGGGTCTAGTGTGAGCCTCGTCAGTAACGGGGTGGGACAGAGGTAATTGGGGTGTTGGCTGTTCTGGACAATCAGGAAGGAAAGTCACTACACTTGAATATATTTCCGATTGGTTTCCCTGGGGAGGTTTCCTGTGGCCCAGCCCCCTCCACCCTGTGTGACTGCTCACAAAGGGGGACTGAAAGTTCCTTCTGCCAGGGCAGTGAGTGCAGGGCACCAGGTTTGGAATCAAACACAACCTGGTTTGAATTCACCAGCTCTACTGCTTACTAGCTATGTGTCCCCAAGCAAGTTAGTTAATGTCCCGAGCCTCAGTTTACGCATCTCTAAAATGGGATCATATTACCCAGCTCAGAGTTGTTGGACAGGCATCTGTATGGTTAGCGTCCTTCATACCCATGGGGCCTGCTGCCTACCTATGCCATAAAGGGGAGGGGAAGTTCCCATTTATCCAGAGTCCAAAGGACTTGGGTGTGTGTATGTATAAAATTTTTTAAATATTTGAAGTTGGAAATATTGAGATTTGATGAGACAGGTGGTTTTGAAGGAGTGCTAGCCTTCCAAGTCATCAGAAAGGCCTTCTGAGTCATCAGGAAATTTCCAGAATGGTCTTTATGTTTTGTGTAATATTCCAACATAGTCAACTGGATGATTTGCTAGAACCCTGCAGCCATTCTGGGGAAAGAAGAGTTTACTCCCTTTTCAATCATCTCAAGAGCCACAGGGCACGCATAGCCCAAGGAAAGTAGCAAACACGCCCCAGCTCTAGCCTTTCTCACCTGCGACACAGCCAGTTGGCACAAGTGGAAAATCAGGCACATTGGCGTGCGTACGGATTTTAGCCCCAGCAGATAGGCATACCAAGTGTGTCATTAAAGCCGTCCAGGGCGGTCCCCATGGGGATCCTGTGTTTGTTGTGAGTCACTAAGGGCTCTAAACACTCCAGAGAGGATGGCGAGCCGTGGTTCCAAGGTGTGTGCGTGCAGGTGTGTGCAGCTATGTTGTGTGAATTTACTCTCCGTAAACGCGTTTCGTGTTGAGCACATCAGATGAGTGCCTGTCCAGGAGGGGAAGAGTCAGGATTGCCTCCTGTTCGCACAGACCACCCCTTCCGTTCCCCTTGGGATAGCCACCCTGAAGGTGAGGACTTCAGGCTTTCTCTTGTCTGCTGTTGGGATGCCTTCAGGAGAAGCCAGTTAGAAGACGCTGATTGTGGCAGCTCCTCAGAGCCCTCACCAAATGGCATTAGCCCAGCAGGTGCTGTCGCAGCCCCAAATTTGGAAGAAATTAACAGCCAGAAAGGTATGACAGGTATGTGACTCCCGCCTGGTGTCGTGGCCCTGAACTGGGTGACGCTGAGCCTGGGCTGAGGAGAAGGGGAGTCGGTGGATTCAGTGGTGGTGAACCTCTGATTGCGTCGTGCTGGGTGTTGGGGACCTCTTCGGGAACACCCACCACCCGGTGGCCAATCTGCAGGTGCTGACAGCTTCGTCTTTTGTCGCCGCCGGGGTTTGGAGGCTGGCTTGGTCTCCCAACTAGTTTGGGCTGTAACTTTATCACAGGCATTGTGTTCAGTACCTTTTAATTGTACAGAAGCTTCAGAAAGCTCTCCCCGGGGGCCTGGAGAGAAGTAAAAACAACAGCTGCTAGTTCCCGTATGCTGTATTCCCTCACCTTACGGCTCAGCCTTGCCGGTGCACTCCTAACTCTGAAGTCCTGTGTTCCCCGGCGCAGGGAAGAATCCGTATTTCTTTTGGGTAAGGTCCTATTAATGATGAAGTCACTTACTGAGGGCCGCCCAGGAGCCGAGCACTTTGTTACCTGCATTCCTGTTCATCTCTCCCGGCCCCTGTAAGGCAGCTGGCGTTCTCCTCATCTTACTGGACAGACAGTTGAGGCTTAAAGAGGCTACACAGGTTATAGTAAGCGACTTTTCCAAGCTGCCGTGCTGGCTGCCTGCCCCACTGCTTCGTCCTTGTGGTTTCATTCATCAGCTGACGATTCCCCGACAGCCAGTGGGGCACCAGGCAGAGGCTGTGATGCTCAGACTCATGGGATTTTCTCATCTTTGGCACGCTGTCATCCAGTCAGCCAGGGACAGTCGGGAGGGAGGGCCCCTGGGGCCCAGAGCTGCTCCCTTGGCTCCAGCAGACTTACCACATGCCTCTGGCCCAGCCGGAATCCAAAGAGACTGGCTGGCCCATGATGGAAGATTCGACCCTGGCCATTTGGGAACCTGGAATGCAGAGCCCTGAGAGGGAAACCTCGGCAGGGATGGGGTCAATTCAGTCCCTCTCCAAAGTGAGGGAACTGAGGCCCAGAGTGAGGAGGGGACCGTACTGCAAGGTGTCATGTGGAGTAGTTTCCAGGGTCAAATGTGGAAACTTACAAAGGCACTTGGATGTCTTGGCAAAGCTGGACGTTCTCTCTTCAACCTCTTCCCTAGCTCCCTCCTGCCTTTTGAAGGGGGGTGGGGCTCAGGCTTTGGGGATCACAGCGGTCTGGGGTGATTGCTAGTGTGCAAATTCTCAGGCTCCACCTTGAGGTTTTGACTCTGTAGGTCTGGGGAAGGGCCCGGGAGTCTGTATTTTTATCAAGTGCCCTGGGTGATTTTTTTTTTTTTTTTTTTGTGGTACGCGGGCCTCTCACTGTTGCGGCCTCTCCCGTTGCGGAGCACAGGCTCCGGACGCGCAGGCTCAGCGGCCATGGCTCACGGGCCCAGCCACTCCGCGGCATGTGGGATCCTCCCGGACCGGGGCACGAACGCGCGTCCCCTGCATCGGCAGGCGGACTCTCAACCGCTGCGCCACCAGGGAAGCCCGCCCTGGGTGATTTTGATGCAGGGTTTCCACAGGTCAGACTTTGAGAACCTCTGCTATTCATCTTTCTGGGGCTGGTTGATTTTAGAGTAAGGAACAAGGGAGGCCACATACTCTGGCTTTTACCCCCTGCGCCCTGACGTAATCCTTAGCAGCGTCCTTTTCCCTCCCACAGGTGACCCAAAGTGGAGACGAGGTGCATGGACATCCTAGTTAAATCCCACTTCTTCCTTTTCTAATCCAGTTCTCCGCCCCCCTCTCTCCCTGCCCTGCTCACCCCCCCCCCACTCATATCCTCAGAATCTGTTAGGGGCACATGCATTTCTGTCTTGTGCTCTCGCTGTGCTGTGGCAAGAAAGCAGCCCGTGTCAGGCTTTGTCTTTGCTCGGATGTCCTGCTCTGCGCCCCAGGCCGCCGCTCGCATCCACTCACCCTTTCGCTCAATCAGTATTCCTTCTTGAGCTCCTCGGAGGGGCCAGGTCCTGGGCTGGCGTGCTGAGGAGTCACAGGAGACCACACCCTTGACTGTCCTGATTCTTCAGGCTTGGTACCAAACCCACCAGCCCAGGCCGCCCCCTCCCTACCCCACTTGGACCCCTTTGGTTGGTGGTTTGAATGCTGTGCCCATGGGAGACGTGGTCAGCTGAGTGGCCAGTCTCTGCTTCCTCTTGGCATCTCTCGCCGTGTCCACAGTACAGCCGGGAGCCACGGGGACTGTTTCCGTCACTTTATGTACCCTGTGGACTTTCTCAGCTCCCCTTGGTGGGGAGCCCAGGGGCCTGGGTGGCTGACCAGAAAGGAGACTTCCATCCCTGGCATTCCCTGTGGGCTCTGGAGTGGACGTGGATGCCCGCACCACCCCCCCATCCAAGTTGGACTGCTTTCTTCAGTGTGGATAGAAACGGCCGCCCTGGGTGGAGTCTTTCCTCTCTTTTGTACCCTGGGAGAGACCGGGGGGAACCCCTTTTTACAGAAGGGGAAATGGAGGCACAGTGTGATCTCTTTGGGCCAGAGCTGTCTGATAGAAGTCTCTGCCTGTGCTGTCCTATATGGTAGCCATTGGATTTAAAATGTAGCTAGTATGACCACAAAACTGAATCTCAGATTTTATTTGAAAGGCCACGTGTGGCCAGTGGCTACTGTATCAGATGGTGCAGCCAGCCCTGAGTCAGGGCTTGATACCACAGATGTGTCTGTGGCCCATCACAGCTCACGAAGCCTGTGGTGTGTTTTTCCACTGTGCTCGTCTAAGGCTGCCGTGCTTCTCCATGTGGTCTCTGGACTGCCTGCGTCAAAATCACTCAGAGCTTGTGTGGTTTTTGAGTTCCTGGACCCTCTACCGGACCTGGACAGTCAAATATCTGCAGTGGTCCCAGGAATCTGCACTTTAAACTCGTCACCTCCACCCCCAGGTGATTCTGATCTTCTCTGAAGTTTGAGAACCACGGGCTCTAGCACGTTCCATCTCTACTCCTGGCGGTCTCCCCAGCCTCCAGTAGTGCCTCGGTACCCTTTTGCTTTTGTCCCCCACCCCAGCCCCTACCACCCCACTTCATGCACCAGGCCAAGGGCTCTCAAGTTAGGGTGCCAAGACCAGCAAATCAGCCTCACCTGAGAACTTGTGAGGAACGCAAATTCTCAGCCTGCCCCACACCTGCAGAATCAGAAACTGGGGGTGATCCCCGCCATCAGGGTCTTAACAGACCCCTCAAGGCGATGCTGATGCCGCTTCAGCTTGGAGCCAATCGCTGCGCAAGACTGCTCTGGGAGGCCCCTTCTACTTAAATTTTCCCCCCAAGTCTCTTCTGTCTTCTCCTCCTCTCCCCCTCCCCTTCCCTCTTCCCCCTTCCCTCTGTACCCTGGCCTGTCCTCTCCCCAGCTACCAGGAGCTGCCGAGACCCTTCCACACCCAGGGTCTGCTGGGAGCGTGGCGAGATGATCCCTCTGCCTTTCATAAGGGCCAACGGGGATCCGGGCCTTACCCAAGGGGTGGCCATCACGGGGATGTTACGGGGAGGCAAGCAGAGCGGTGGCCGGCAGCACCCTCACCCCCGTCCTCTCTCCCAGCATCCCAGGTGGTGGCCGCCTGCCCACCCTGTGCCAGAAGAGCAGAGGGCCAGATGGGCCCATTTCCCTGGGGCCCCCTCTTGGGGCAGGGCCCCTGCTGCTTCCCCTGGCATCCATCAGCCCGGAGGAAGTTGGCATGGCTCACAGCTGTGCTCGACAGACAGCGCTTGTCTATTTCCTGTCTTCCCAGTGTTTACAGAAAGCAGGGGAGCTGGAGGCCGGATCAGACGTGACTGTGCTACTTATCCGCTGTGGGACCTTCCTCGTGCAGGTCGTTCCCCTCTAAACCCCAGTTTCCTATTCCATGAAATGAGATCTGTAGTGCCAGCCCGGCTTAGCTCCCAGATTTGTGGTTGCTTTTTACCCGAGCCCTTGGATGTAGATGTGCTTTGCACACTCGGAGGCACTTTACAAAGGTGGTTGGTACCACCTCAGTGCTGGTGAGGGCGGACCTGTGCCTCGGGGAGCCGACTCTCCTGGTTAGCTTGGAACTTTCCTGGTTTCAGCACTGAAAGTCCCACATCCTGGGAAACCCCACAGTCCCAGGCAAACCAGGACAGTTGGTCTCCCTAGCTGTACCCCAGTGGCTTCCAGACACTCAGCTTTGCCAGCCACACTCCGCTGCTTTTGCCATATGGAATGTGATCCCCTCCCCGACCCTGCCCCCCCAGAAGTTAAGGCATCACCTACCTGACTCCTGACCCCCTCGACCTTTGCTGATCGCATGGACCTTATGGCCCTGCCCTCACTTGCAGCTCACTTACGTCTCTGGGCATCGACCAATGGCCTGGATGACCCACCACCCAGATTCCAGCTGAGCATGTCTTTATTAAATCACATCTGCCATTCGTTTACTTATTTGCTCACTGGATAGACCCCGACTGGGTGCCTGGTGCGGACAGGCTGAGCCACGCCAGCTCTGCCCTCGTGGCGCTTACATTCTGGAGGGGTTTTCTGCCTAGAACGCCTAACTGGAACCAGAAGGATGCCCTTCCTCAACCTCTCCCTGGATCCAACAAAGCTCCTGGTTCGTCCACCTGGCAGGTGTTGAGTACCTGCTCGGCCTGGGGGTGGTGCTGGGAGCCGCGAACAATGTCGGCCGCTTTCCTGGCTCCCGTTAAGGGGCTCAGGGTCTCCTGACTGTCCCATGAACCGGCCAGCTCGTTCCCACCCCTAACCTCTTCTTCTCAAAGTCCAAATTCCATCCTGTCCTGGCCCCATGCCCCCTTCTGCACAGCCTTTCCTGCTCATTCCAGCCCTTCTGTGCGCAGTCCTGCCTTGCCGTGGGCACATCATCTGGAGACCAGGTCCTGCAGGAACATTTCTTGAACGTTAGGTGGGGCCTTCCTCCTGAACTGGACTCGCGGAGGGGGCGGGGGCCACAGGGCGCCTACGCATCTGCCTCCCTCCCTATGCCTGGAGCACACAGTAGACTTTCAGGAAACGCTCCGAACGGGAGGAAACACGCAGATGTGAATTTCTCAGCTGGAAGAACCTTAGGAGACATCGAATCTGGCAGATGTATTGGCGCACCTTTGGAGGAGCCTCACCTGGCAGGTAGGGCAGCACCTGGAGGACACCTGCAGCCCCACCAGTAATTGTTGGGGTTTGGAGGGGTCAGTAAATATATCCCTCTTTCCTTCTGGAATTTGGGACCTGCCAAAAGATAGAGACAGAAGTGGGACAGATAGAGCACGTGGCTTGGGTGCTGCTGGCCCCGCTCCCCTGCACGGGACCCCGTTCTCAGGCCCGGCAGCCACAGGCCCGGATCCAATGACCTAAGATAATGAGTCCATTAGGTTTTACTCCTGGCCCTCATCCTTTGTGTCACCTGGTCATTGTATCTCCATAAGCAAGTGGACAGTTTACCTTTCAGTTTCCAGAATCTTTGAGCGTGGTAGAGCCCCCGAAGTTCTTTTGTTCATTTATTCTGCAAATAATTATGGTGCACTTGTCTGGACGAGAATCCTTCTTAAGTATCAGGGATATAGTCGTAGATAAAACAGTCCTGCCCAAAACATGGTCCTCCCCTCGTCAATCTTAAAGTCAAGGACATTTTCAGAAAATTAGACACCAGAAACTCTTTCTGTGTTTCCATTGTCATTGAAAACTTCCTGAAATGCCCTTTTGCATTCAGGGAGCCTGGACAACTCCCTTTTTGGAAGTTAGGCTTCTGCAGACCTTTCGGGTCCTAACTCAGAAGCTGAGCATCTTAGGACAGGTGGTTGTACTTGACCCTACAACTCCCACTGCTCACATGTAAGAAAATAAGAAGCCATTGCGTCAGGGAGTCTCTTCATTGTTTGCTTATTTGTCCTCCAACCTAAGCCAGAATCCTAGTTAACTGGGCCTTGCAGCTAGCTGGGACCTTGCTAGAGGAGGTTTGATTGTGTGTTTGGGCAGCTGCAGGAGTGTTTGAAATGACCAGCAGCTCCTCTCCCTTCTCTTCCTGCTGGCCTGTTGGTGTCGGCATCAGTGACTTCCCCCAAAGGCCGTGTGTCCCTGTGTGACCATCTCCCCAAGGTGACTGGGCTTCTGTCTGCGGCCAACCCTGATGACCGTGGGCCAGAGCCCCACCCTCTTGCTGTCACCAAGCCAGTTCCTCCCTCCTGCTTACTGGGCTGACTTGCTGGTTCTGTTCTCTGGGTTCTTTTCAGAGACTTACTGTTTGCCAGGTGGACAAACCAGTGTTCTGAGTAGTCGCGCACTTAGAGGCACCCTAGCTCCTCCCCCACTCCCATGTCACTGAAACACTGTAAGGTTCTCGTCACTTACGTGCACTCATGAAAATCACGCAGGGGAGCCTGATCTAAGCACTCCTGCTTTGCAGGGTTGCCTGCATTAAACAACCAAGATAAATTAGGTACATTAATCACCTCATTTTCCAGATGGAGTAACTGAGGCACAGGGAGGTTAAGAAACTTGCCCCAGGCCGTAAAGCCAGGAAGCAGAAGAGGTAAGATTCGACTCGAGTCCAGCTGGAGTCCAGCTGGAGCCCACAGTAGTCACCACCCTCCTGTCCCTGCCGCAGCATCACTTGTGTCCGTCCTGAACTGTGGCAGAGTCTGAAGTGAGGAATAACAAAGGGACTCTGTCCCTGAAGGTGCCAGGCCCAGCCCTGGTGGGGAGCTCCTTGTGGCTGCCTCCCTGGGCTGGGCAGGGTCCTTGTAAAGTGTGAGGGTCATGGGGCAGCTCTGCGAAGTCCAGCCAGAGGCTCAGGTGTGGTGTGCTCCAGGTGTGGTGTCGCTGACACAGTCTGTCTTTCCCAGCGCTGTGGGTTTCCTGCTTCTCTTGGCATTAACGTGTTAAAGATAACAGAGGTCATAGGAGGGTTTGGCTACTCTCTCTGTTCACCCTGTGAGCTACGGAGGCCTGATCACCAGCTCTCAGGGTGGCATCCGAGGCTCAGAGAGTTTCATGCTTAGAGCTCGATAGCTATTTGTTAAAGAAAAAAAACTAGCTTTGTATTGTTTGTACTTCTTAGTTTCCTACTACCTTCCCAGAGAGTCATGTAGTTACAGGAGTATTTGAGTTGCAAATGATAGAAACACTGCTGGAACTGACTCATAGAAAGGGAAATCAGTAGCTCCCCCTAACTGAATTGATCAACGGTAGGTCAAGCTTCAAGCGTAGCTGCATCCAGGGGCTCAGATGAGGTCATCTCCCAGCTTTCCTTTCATCTGTTTGGCCTTTATCCTTTCTAGTGGCAAAAATGACCCCTCACAAGTCTAAGCAACGTTTATCTTTCTTGGATTCCAGTGTAGAGAGTCCTTTATTCCCAGTGTTTCTAGCAAAAATCACAGGACTGACTCTCATTGGCTTAACTTTAATTATGCAACAGCTCTGAGCCAATCACTTAGTCCAGTAGGCAGGAATGCACTGATTGGCAGGCCCAGATCATGTGCCCTTCCTTAGAATAGGTTGGGGTAGGGGTTGTGAGCTTCCAGGGAAACGCACTGGCTGATGGTGGGGTATCAGACAAAGGAAGGTCAGGGAGAGTATTCATCCTGAGGAATGGAAGCTGGGAGGCAGTTGTACAAGCTGTTCTCTGCAGAATGTGAGCTGACTCCTTCAGCCAGTGTGTTTGTGTGTGCCCCTCGCTCACTAGGTGTTGTGAGATGCAAAGGAAAGCCTTAGATGTAGATGCTACCAGTTAATTATTTTGCAGGTTTTCTTGAGAACCTGCCATGGGCCAGGCCCTGTTCTAGACCCCTGTGGAGGAGCTAGGCTTTCTCTTTTGTCCGTTGTTCCTTCTGTCTCCCCTTTTCCTTCCTTCTCTATCTTCAAGAAGCAGCTGGACTCTTGCTGTCTCTCATGTTCCTTCATAGTCTCCTGGGCATAAGTCATCACGACCCCTCCTTTCTCTCCCTCCCATCCCTCTGTTTAAGCTTTTTTTTTTCAAATCACACCTGTCCCAGGCGGGCTTGCAGGAGGACCCCTGGACCGTTGGCTTCCTGAGTGTGGGGCCTGCGTGGGCTTGATTTGAGCACCCCACACACAGTGTGCCTGCTTCCCTGAGGGCCAGCATAAACGCGTGCGGTGATGGCCCCCTCCTCAGCCTCCTGCCATGTCCCTGGTATTGCTGAGTGCGCCGAGGTCAGCGGCAGCAGCGAGGGCTTTGGGCCCTCCAGACGGCATCTGGCTTCTCTCAGCCTTCCCATAGGAGTCAGATTTTCTGGGCTGCATCGCTTGGCCATCTCCCTGGAGAGCGCTGACTGCTTCCCTCTGGAGATGACCTGAATTTATGGCATACCCAGCAGGAAGATGCTACCTTCTCACAGCAGGGTAGGGAGTGGGCAGCCTGGGAAGCTAAGAATTTAGCAAAAAGGCATGGTTGGCCTGCCTCTGCACCTGGTGTTGTTTGGGGCGTAGGTGCGGGCTCCCTGTTTCATTCCATATCAGCCCCAGGAGGAGAGCGAGGCTTCACACTAAGGCAAGTCCCCGGACCTGGAGCCCTAAATGTAGGGATATTGCAGACTGTGTACCAAGTGCTCGGGGCCATGGAGCCAGACTGCCTGGGTGCAAATCGTTCCCAGCTCCTTAACCCCTGTGAGCCTCAGTTTATCCATCTGTAAATTGGGGGCGCTAATCCTATCTAGTAGGGTTTTGTGGGGATTAAATGCGATGGCCCATGCACAGGGCTTTGCGTGGTGCTTGGCGCGTAGTAGGTGCTCAGGAAACATCATTTATCTTAGCCTAATGCCGAATGGGCACTGGAGCAATACAAGGCTCACCGGAGAGATGCCAGTTTGCACAAGTCCAGGGTCAGTGACCCGCAGGAGATAAAGTCTTTGGAGCAAAGGTGAGTCTTGTCGAGGAGACATTTTTGGAGATGGCATCTGCTAGCGCTTTGCTCCCCAACTCAGAGGCAGCTGTCAGAGACTCACAATTTGTGAGAAGCCCACACCGGGGTCTTCAGGGACACTGCTTCATCTTCCCAAGCCTCGGGTTCCTCATCTTGGAATGGGAATGAGGGAAGCCACCCGGCAGAGCCTGGTATACAGTGGGTACTTAATAAGTGGAATGATGGCTTTATTAATACGTCATCTCAAATGGGTTGCAAATAATAAAATGATGTTTGGGAAGCGTGGGGTCTGGTTGGTGTGGGCAGTGCTGGAGGTGCCTTTCCATGGGGGGGGGGTGTGGGAGGGCGTGTGCCCACCGGGCACTCTTCTGCCTGTTGGGATATTGAGTCCTGGCCATGACTGAGCTTTTACTTTGTTCTCCATGGCACGTGGTACAGATCCGGGCACTGTGCCTAGCAGTGAAGGGAGGTACGTGGTTACGGAGTGGGGAGCAGGGGCCTTGGGGAAGGCCTAGGGCTTCATCCCCTCACAGCATCAGGACTGCCAGGTTCAATGGCAGTGGCTGAGCCTTCACCCAGCCTGGCCAGCCCCAGAGAGGGCCCTGCCTTCCGCTGCAGGGTTCCCTGGCAGGGGTGTGCCAGTGTTTCAGAGCTTACACCGCGGGCGCTCAAGTCAAAGGAGGGCTGCTTGTGAAGGCACAAAGGCAACCTCGAGAAGCCCAAGGCCAGCCACGTGGGGTCTGGCGCCAATGCTGGGAGCCTGGAGCAGTGCCCTCTCACTCCGTCCCGCCCCCTAGGAATTTCCGAGGATTCTCCCTAACTGCCTGCCTTGCTTTACTGCTCTGCCGGGGCGTCTGCTCTTGCAGGACCTTTCCATCTCTGAAATGCCTGGGAGACAGAGAATCGGATTGGTCCCTGCCTCATCAGTAGTCTGCAAGACCCTGGGTCAGGTGACTAATCAATCATCTGCGTGTGTCAGGGCGGGCGGGCTCCCTGTATGCAGTATGGAAGGTGGTTAACTTAGGGAAACAGACTGACCCATCGAGTCCCCGGCAGGTGTTCCTCCTGAGCTGGCACCCCTGCAGGGACTGGAAACGTACTTCCTCTCTGGCAGCCCTTACGGTCTTTGATTTGTTTGAAGCATTCACTCACTGGTACATTGAGCTCCAAGTTGATCTCTTTGTAGCATCCACCCTTGGCCCGTGTCCTACCATTCGAGGATCTTACACGCTGAATCTATTTCCTTGACACGCCAACCCCTCTGACGTGAGAAGACAGCCACCGTGGCACATGAACCAGTACACCTTCCTGCACCAGCTTCCTTTCTCTAAGCATCTTTTTCCCCAGCCAGGGCAGAGCAGATTGCGCTGGGGAAGTTGGAGGACAGGATGTCTTGCCGTGGTGCGCCCAGCTTGACTAGCCTTTGACTCTCATCTCCCACCCGGAGCCCTTTGTGAGGGCAGAGAGAACTTCTGGAGGCCGAAACTTCCCTTGCACATCCAAGGGAAGAATGTTCCCCAGACTGAGCCGTGTGTTCCTGGCTCTCCTGATGTTTCTTTAAGAGGACTCTGCGGGAGCCTGAAGACGTCAGGCGGGCCCTCCGGGCAGCAGGCAAGGAGAAAGGGAGCTAGGAACTCCATGGAATGCTCTTAGGGCAGGTGGGGCCGACACAGTAGCCTAGGCCAGGCCAGGGCTGTGGAATTGGGCTGCAATTCTGCACCCACCCCTGCGCTGACAGCTCTTAGGTCAGAAGGAGCCCCAGAGACATCCAGTGACAAGTTCACGTACTCCTTTTGGGATCCGTAAACAGCATACACGGCCAAACGAACAGCACTCGCCTCTTGGCGAGAGGGTCCTGTCGACATCTGCCTGTGGCCAAGGGGTTACCAAAAGAGGAGGGTGGACCGAAAAGCAGCGCGTTAAATGCCAAGCCCTTGAAAAAGGAGATTGAATTTCTCTGCCTGGAAATGTTTAACTTGAGTCAGCCGCCTCCCTTCCAGACCAGGCCAGCCTGGGTTGGAGGTCTGGTTTCCGCCCCGCCACTTCCCCCAAATTAGCTCTTTGCAGGTGTGCGTGCAGAGCAAATGCTCATTTGGAAGGAGATTTATAGGTTTCTGCAGAGACAGGAGCAGGAACAATTTCCTGGGCAGCGGGGTTATCCTGGGTTAATTTTCATGATTATGGAAAGGATCTTAGCTGAAGACTCTTGGGCCCTGCCTGCCCGTGGTCTCTGCTGAAATCCGTGCTGTCTGCTCACCTGCATGAGGGCCAGAGGGCCACTGTCCCCTCGTCCCCTGCCTCCTGCGTTTGGGCTTCACTGCCTGGGGTCTCCTGGCTGAAGAGTAACCGGGGCTTGCATGGGGATTCCTGGAATGTCGGCAGCTATCAGTAGCTAGCCTGATAGCTGTGCCGTCTGCCACCGGGGAAGGAGTGACGTCACGGGCCTGGCTGGCGAGCCACCTCAGTTCCAGAGGGACGGGACAGCAAGTCCACAGCACACGGGACTTTTTCTTGTTACAAGTCGAGTCCCAGTGCTGCCACCTGCTCCTGGTTAGGACACCTGCTGCTGGTTAGGACACCTGCTGCTGGTTAGGACACCTGCTTCTTCAATCGGCTTATTTTCTGCTGCTTGGCCCAACCGTGGAAGCAGTTCTGAAGCATCCACAAAGTGCGGGGTGTGTGTGTGTTTTGTGTACACCCGCACTGGGCCAGCCCTGTACACCCCGCCACGCGTATCTGTTCTCCTTCCCCTCAGACAGCCTCAGTGATCCACACTGTTTCAGGTGTGTCAGGAAAGATGTGTGTGAAAGGCCCAGATATTCCAGGTTTGAAGTTTGTGGACTGGGGAGAAGAAAGAAGAAAGATCTAGCAGTTCCGCCCACCAGAGTAGGGCAGGAGGAGGCTGGCTTATGAGAATAAAAGACAGTCGACCCTTGACCGACATGGGTTTGAACTGCTCGGGTCCACTTAGACGTGGATTATTTCAATAGTAAATATTACATGACTGCACCATCTGCGGGTAGTCAGATCCACCAGGATACGGAGGGCAGACTGTGAATTACACCCCAGTTTTCGACTGTGTGGACAGTGGGCGCCCCTGTCCCCTGAGTTGTTCACGGGTCAGCTGTCTATAGAACAACAAAAAGTCTCTGACCTGCCCCAGACCATTCACATCCAGGGTCACCGCTCTCATTCTGTTCGTTCCTTTATTCAAGCTGGACGCTTTGATTCCGCCGTGGCCGAGCCTAGAACCTGCTATTCTTTAGTTGGAGTCATTTTCTCTTGGGGTGCGGGGGAGGGGCGTGGAAGAAGACGGCGTCCAAGAAAAGCATGTTTGGTCTTGAAAGCACCTCTGGGCAGGGGAGCGCAGTCCTAGGAGAGCCTCAGCCTGCTCTAAGGGTTCCCCTGCCCCAAGCTCATGCCCTGGGCTCACCTCAGCTCTGTGGGCGCTTCTTGGGCTTAGCTCGTGGGTCAGGGCTCTTCTAGGTGCCATGGCACATGATACGCGGCTCCTGCCAGGAGCTGCTCCAGAAAGACCTAGAAGGATGCCGTTCTGTACAAGAGATTTCCTTGTCTGGGCTGACAGGGTCATTTGTATTCCTCCGAGGATGACAGCCTAGGCTCTGGTCACCATCAGTGGAAATTCTGCCTCGCCTCTCTGTCCTCCTACTTGTTTTTAAGACCAAGGGGCTGGGACACGGCTGTGTGTTCTGTCGAACTGGGGGTGAGCCGTGAACGCGTGCGCCAGTGTCGGGGGGGGGCAGTGTGGTGGTGGCGAGCCATGGGGTTTTTCCAACTTACATTTTTCGAATAGTTTTCTCCTCTGCACTCCCAAGAGGCCGTACGCGGAGTGCAGTAAGCGTTTGACCTTTGTGAAATGGTGGAGAGGGCCAGACAGACGGGGGAAACGTTTGGTGGCGAGCTGGCCGCAGCTCAAAGCAGGAATTCAAGCTGCATCTCTGCCTTTCTCAGCCCATACACAGGCGAAAGTGAGGGGGGCGGGCGGCAAAAGAGAGGGGGCTTCGTGCTTCCAGACTAGGATCTCGTGGGCCACTTCCTCAGCAACAAGCCCCCAGCTGCTGGGAGCCCCACTCGGGAGACCTCTCAGCAAGGAATGTTCTACCTGGAAGTTCAGGTCAGGTTTCCAGGAGAAGCCCCTGGGGATCCAGGGACAAGGCTGCTGGGCAGGGGCTGGTCTCAGAACCAGAGGCAGTGGCTCCTGGGAGGGGGAGGGGGAAGAACCCGCTGGCACATAGCGCTTGGCCTGTGCCAAGCACGGTTCTTTTATGGGTTCGGTCCGTGCGTGTGTCTATGTGGACTCTATGTGTGTAGTCACTCATTTCATCCTCACGACAACCCTGTAAGATGGGTACTGTTATTGCCCCATGTTACAGGTAAGGGAACTGTGGCAGAGAGAGGTTAGTAAGGGACTGGGACTCAAACCCAGACCAAGTCGCCCCCAAGGTGTTTCCGGCCACTTAGACCATGCTGCCTCTCAGCCCAGGTGTTCAACGAGCATCTGTCAAACCCGGAAGTCAGGTACGCAGCTTATGCGTTCAGGTTGCGTCTTCCCACGCGGGGAGAAGTTCTGTCCACAGATGTAGTAACTCAGGGACTTGAGTTTTCCCTGTTCATCCCACTGCTCTCCCTTCCCCCCCAAAAAACCCCATTTTCTGTGTCTTGATTATATATTTGGTTCATAGACAACACTGCTGAAACTCCCCAGGGGAAATAAGGTCATTTTTCTAATTGATTTTGTTCATTTTAAATCCTGAAAGTTGTACTCTGATGGGAGGAGGGACACAGTCGTGGGGCCCCCATTGGTCCTACTTTGAAGTCTCAGAACCGGTGACTGCAAAGGCCTCTGGAGACTAGATGGACCACTGCAGAAGCACGGGTGCCCCAGGCCCTTTGAACAGACTGAGGACCTAGGAGGACAGGAATGGACCAAACAGTCCAGAGAGGCAGGGGTGTACCCAGGAGTCTGCACAGGTGGGGTGGGAGGGGCTCGGGGGGGACCAAGGTAGGAGAAGTGGGCCCAGGCCTCGCACACCTTAGAATCCCTGGGTGAACTGGCAGAGGGGAGGAGCCATGCCTTGGGCCTTAGTTGACTGCCCCTTAATGAGGACAATAAAACCCACCATCGTAATCTTGCCAGGGGTTTGGGTGATAAACACAAGAGGAAGAGGTGAGAGCACTTTGAAGAAAAAGTTACAAGCACTGTATTCAGCTTAACAATATCAGCCGGAATGCAGGCAGCCTTCTGCGTATGAAGAGGCCGACTAGTTCCACGCCGGGCAGAAGGCCTCCCGCCGGCCTCGCTCGCTGGTGTGCCTCGTGTGCTTCCACTTGAGCTCTGTCTGTTAGGATTTGGGGTTGGGGGGCCCTGGGGCACAGGAAAGAAGAGCATCCTGAGAAGAGGTATCGCAGGGGGAGCCAGGCAGCCCTGGTGACCGTGGCCCTTGGGCAGGCCCTGAGTCTCTGCACATCAGTCTCATCTCTAACACGGGCATCGTGCCACCCTCCGAGGTTGCTGGGATGCGTGCCCAGCACGTAGAGCTTCCCCGGTTCCTGGGATGCCTAGCACGGCTCCTGGCCTTCCAGCTCTAGGTTGTTGAAGTACAGGCACGCCGGAGACCCAGTAGGGTTTCCTGTGACCCAGCCCACGTGGCCCGGCACTGCTGTTTCTCAGCCCAAGGTAATTTTTCAATTAACTCCATTGGCTAGAAACCGGGGCGCCCTTGGAGTGTGGGAAAACGTTCCAGGCCGGAAGGGGCCTCCCCTCTGCCCCCGCTGGCTTGGGGCTTGGCTTCAGAGGGAGGATCCAATTTCACATCAGGACACCAGGACGTGATCCCAGTGCCCCTCTGAAAAATCCCACATGGCGCCTTCTGGAAGCCCCTGTGGGCTCCGCGCTAGCGGCTGGCCTGTCCTCCTCCCCTGCCCCCTGCAGACTCCCCGACCCGGGTTCCGGTGGTGAGAGCCTCCAACGGTTTCATTGCTGACTTTATCGCTAAACAATTCAGAAAGGCGGCCCTGCCAGCTTTCATAAGTGAAGCATTTGAAGTATGCAAAGCATATTTTATTCTTTCCTGGAGCAGCTGCTCGGTTGGGCTGGAGAATAGTCAGGAGCGAGTTACATGGGTCCGTGGGCCGCCCTGCAGCTTGCAGGCTCCGCGGCCTTGGGCGCCTCCCACTGCAGGAGCCCAAGACGTCCTCTTCCCTCTCCGCCCCCTCCGTGGGGTCAGGCATCCTCTCGATGGCATCGGAACTGGCTGCCAACATCGGCCGAGGGCTCGCTCTGTGCCAGGCCCCTTCTTGTCACAGCAGCCCTGAGAGATGGATTCTATCATTACCTTCATGCCTCACATGAGGACACGGAAGTGATCTGCTGGGGTCCAACAGCTACTATAAAGGACAGAGGCAGGATTTGGTGCCGGAATCACTGCTCTTCGCCGTCACTGTTGTGGTTTTATAGGTGAGGAAGTTGAGGGATGTGGAGGTCGAGACGTAGCAGGAGACGCCCATTCTTAGTTCGCCTTCTGAAGCCACTTTTGAGACAGTGAGTCCTCCAGGTTTGCTGTTTGTCCAGGTTGCCACCTGGACTTGGTTTAAATTCTTCTGAAAGCCCGGATCTGTTCGAGATACAGATCTGAAGATGCGGGAATTTCAGGCTCGCCGCCCTCGTGTGCTGGCGATGCTAGGAGAGCCCCGGCTGGGCCCTGGTCGCCCACTTCCCTTCTCTGTGTAATTGTTTACATCTGCGGGGGCCTTCGGCATGTTGAACACGTTTCGAAGCATTTAACCCCTGAGTTGACTGATGCCCAAGAAAGGCTGAGCAGAATGTTCCAGCCAAAGCACGTTTCCAGTTTGCTTCCAGGTTATAGTGGCCAGTGGCCTAGCAGTCAGGGCTGTAGATTCCAGACACCTTCCTTTGGGCCTCAGTTTGGCCGTCTATACAATGGGGATATAAATGTCTTTCTTCCCCCCAGGCTTCTTAGGAAGGTAGCTCTCCTGCCGGGAGCCAGGCCTTGGAGAACCCGGTCTCTGACAAGTGGGACAGGCAGCTTCGGTCTGCTCTGTGCATTCTGGTAATGGGTGGAGAAGGAAATTGAGATGCAGGTGTTTTGCTGCTGACTCAGACTCGGGTGGGAAAGAAAGCAAGGTCTGGGCTGTCCCCCTGCAGTCGCAAGGCCTCGGTCAAGTTGCTTCCTCCTGGTTTGCAGTGAGCTTTGTGCTCGCCGCGTGGATGGGCTGCCGTGTCACAAGTTGGTGGGTGTAACCAGTGCTGGGCCTTCTTTCTTTTTCCTCTTTGTGTTTTGGTAATTTTTTTCCCCCGGAGGGTGGAGAAGAGGGAGGAGGGGTGGGAGGAGAGAGTCCTGCGTGGTGAGGGCGGAGAGGGAAACAGGCAGTGCTGCCAGTGGTCACTGTCCCTCTCCTGGATTTGTTCCTTCAGGAGCCAAGCCTTGGGGACGGGAGAAGCTTGTGGTGAGAGCCAAGGCTGGGGGACCCGGTTGTTTTCACCAGAGTTCGAAAAAAGGCCCAGTTCCAGCCCTGGCCCACTCTTTGTCCTGGAGTTTAGTTTGAGAAGTATGCACAGCATGGCATTTAGGGCTGGGCGCCTAGTCCAGTTAGGAACGTGAGCTTTGCAATCAGACAGACTTCTGAGTTGGGATCTGCTGTGCCACCGGGACCTGCTCTATAACCTTGAACAAGCCTGTCCACCTGTCCTGGTCTCCGTCTCTCCACCTCCGTTTGCATGTGCAAAATGGAGAGAATGCTAGCACTGCTCCCAGCAAGAGAATTCAGTGGTCCGAGGCTTAGGGCCAGGCACATAAGTCAGCACCCAAATGGGACCCAGAGCCCTCAGGCCGAGGAAGGCTGCGGGGTCAGTGCTCGCAGACCTCTTCGGGTGGGAGAAGAGGAGAAAGGCGGATTCGGGTAGGAAAAGTCTGGAAATGGCCTTGAGGCAGAGCTTGAAAATTTGTGCCTTCCAGGGTTTCAACCCAGGGGGACTGGTCACTGCAGTCAAAGAAAAGCTAGAATTAAAGCACACGTGGGAGTAGGTGCTCGCTGGTTCTGTGGAGGTGAATTCCATTGTCCGTTTTGCTTGTGCGGTTTCTGCAGGACAGTGATACAGCTTAGGGTGCTTAGCACATAGCAGGTGGCCTTTAAGTTTCTGGGGATGCTGGGTACCCAGAAAATGGTCCCTGACAGAAACCGTTTATCAGGATTCTTTTACAGTTGCAAGGGATAGAAAATGCAACTCAAACTGGCTTAAGAATGTGTTGGTTCACATAACTGAAAAATTCAGGAGTAGATCCTGGCTTCAGGTGTGGTGTGATCCAGGACAACAAGGATATTATCTGAATCCAGTCTTTGTCTTGTTGGCGATCCCTTCTTGGTGGCAGGATGGCCGCTACCACCTCCTGGCTCCATCCTCGCATCCATCATTAAAGAGGGTGGTTCCTGGTCCAGACTCTGACCCTGATTGGACTGATTTGTGTCATGTGCTTCCCCTCCTAAACCAATCACAGTGGCCAGGACAACTCAGCTCTCTGATGGGCCAGCCTGGGTCTTATCTCCACCTTTGAACCATGGGCTCTGGGAGTGGGTGGCTCCGCAGAGGGAAATGGAGGTGCTCTGTCTGAAAGACTGGAGGCATAGATGTCGGCTGAACCAAAAAGTCGGGGGGGGATAATGAAGAACTTTGAAAAGGTGGGATGAGCCAGCATCCCAGGGGAAGCAGTGGCTTTAAGGCTCAACTTGATAAGAGTGTTAAGATTCCTCTTTGCATCAAGAGGGTATCCCAGGACAGCTGCTGTCAGCCCATCCTACTCGAATGGGCCCCAGCTCGCTGCTTCTAAGTCCCAAGGGAAACTGTGTTCAGTGAGGGCCAGGGGAGGCAGCTGGCCCGGCCCTAAGGAGAGGCCAGCCCTTTCCTCTCCCATCACTCCTGCCCAGCAAGCAGATAGGAGCGGGCTCCTCAAGGCCCCCAAGGAGGCCTGGGCACCTGGCTTTGGGACCAAGCAGTCACAGCCTGTCCGGGACTCAGCCGCCCTTTCCACCCCAGACAGATGCTGTATTTGGGGGTGCACATTCCTTCTGGAGCCAGAATCACCCGCTGAGTGACTGTTGCAGACCCCCGAGGACCGTGGGGCTCCTACTGGCTGTCAGTGCATGGTGACATCAAGCCACACGCCCAGAAAGCCTGCCAGAGGCTGTCCTTTCCGGGCTTGGGGAGTGGTGGACACAGGAAGCGAGGACCTCCAGTGATAAAAGGGCACATTCTAGGAATCAGGCCAGGCCGCCCGCAGGGACCACGTTCCGTAGCGCAGATCCTCAGGTTGGGCTCTGCCTGAGACCTAGGGAGCTGCGTGCTGGAGGTTGGCGATGCCTTCACTTCCCCAGGCATCTCTGCTTTTGAACCTGAGACTGGCACCCTTCCAGGGCTGGTGCCTGGCACACGATTATTCCTGAGTCAGTGCTTGGCGAGGGATGGTCAAAGGACGCAGACCCCTTCCCGGAGAGGATTGGATTCCCGGGATGTGGAGCTGGGTGGGCACAGCTTCCCGTGGGAAAGGCGGCCCCCCCCAAGGTTGTGGAAGAGGATTAGCTTGGCAGTCGGGCCCAAAACGAGTCTGGCTGAAAGGTATGTTTATGGGACAGCTCTGCAGGAAAGACGGGTTAAACAGCACCTAAAAGAGAAAACAATTCCTGTGAAATATGAGAAAAAGACAAAGCCTGCATCACCTGGTACCTGCCAGGCCCTCCCCTACCCACCTGTAGTAAGAATTACCAGGCGGCTCTCCCAGGCCCTGGAGCAGCCTTGGAATTAATACTGCTGAGGAGTGCCTGGGCGTTGTTTGAGAATCTACCTGTGTTTGGTGAGTGCTGTATTGTGTCCCGTCACCCCCAAAGCTTTCAGTGTCAGGACCACATGACAAAGGCCCAGAGAACCCGGAAATCTCTAGCAAACCATAGACCCAGCTCTTGTCTGCCTGCCCCTGGCCCTGTTCCTGGCCTAGTGGGTGTGTCTCCACATACAGGGGGGATGGAGGGAGGGAGGGGAGAGTCTACATCCCCGGGAGAGCAGAGGTAGACCAAGAGGGCTGTTTTCAGCTCCCCACGCACAGACCAGGCTGGAGGGGAGCCTGGGCTGGGTGTGAGGGGACCAGACAAGCAGAAGGAAGTGATGTCAAGTCTTCCCTCCCCCATCTCAGAGGCCCGGCCCTGAGGCTGCTCTTCCCAGGCTACGGTTCCCAGATTTCTCTCTCCACAGACAAACCGTTACATTCAATCAAGTCCCACCTGGCTGGATGTCCCTGTGGAATTCCAGTCATTTACAGAGCCTTGAGGAACCTTCGGGGCTGAGTCTAGAACCGAGGGCTGCATTGCTGCCTCTGCTGCCGCTGCCCTGGGCTGTTTGAATCCAGCACTCCTGTCCCTCCTTGGCTGTTGGGTCAACTTAGCCAAGAGGTTCTGCGATCTCAGGCCTTCCAGGCTGGGGGAAGGATGCAAACAGTGGTATCTGTCCCAGGAGGGTTTGAGGGCCCCCTTGTAACTGCGGGCCCTGAGAGGACACATAGGCTTTGCCTGCCTTGTGGGGCAGCTGTACCGCAGGAGAAGAGGTCGAATAGAACTCAGTAGTGACCAGAAAAGACTCTGCAGCCAGACCACCCGGGTTTAACCACATGTTTTCTCCATGCCTCAGTTTCTTCTGTAAAGTGGGTGCATCACCTTGGGTTATTGCGAGGATTGAGAATTAATGGTGTGAGGATTTAGAACTGTTCTGGCATGCACGAGTGACTCAGAAAGTGTTACTGTTATCACCGTGATGATGATGAAGAATGAATTCAAGAACAGAGGGAATGCAACATAGGAATGCGGCTGCCTCTCTCTCTCCATGTGCTCCCCCCGCAGAAAGGCAGAACAGAGGAGGTGCCCTTAGGCCGCTGGTGAAGACCCTCACCCCCTCAGCCTGGGACGTGGGCTCTGCCAGCGACCCCCTCTCTGACTCTGCCCTTTCAGGACTCCCTTCCGCCATCAGGTACTGGCTTCCTTGGACACGAATACATCTGGTTCTGTTTAGTCTTTGGGCCTGGGAGCCCATCTCTTATGGGGATTTGATATGAATCATTGTACCTCAGTCTTAACATTTTAACCCTCCAAGAACCATCTGATTCCTAATTTTTAGAACAAGCATCATCCTAATGTTCTGAGACTACCACCTGGACCAGATTTGGCAGTGAGGACAGTAACGGCAGTCCCGGCAGCAGTGGTGGCTTTTGAGCGCTCCTGCCGGCTGCTGCTAGACCAGCCCATGGCGGAGGGCTGCACGACCCACAGGCTGACCTGGGTTCCGTCCCACACACCCCCAGCACCTCCGAGCTCAAGCGGGATCACTACAGCCCTGCGTGGGTGTCATGAGGATCCGGTGAGATGAAGCCTGTAGTCCAGTGGGTGGCATCCCGCACAAAGTCGGGGCTCAGAACATGGCAGTGCCGTCAGCCATCGTCTCTGCCAGAAAGGGTGTTTGGACCAGAAGCGAACCATGGCATCATTAAGCAGAGCGTCATGTCACCTGGAAGTGACCTCCATCCAGCCAGGGGCAGCGGGGCATGGTCCAATTTGTCTGCTACAGGGCAGGTATAGCTCAAGTGAACGGAGGTTGTCCACAGAGCCCGGGGTTGGACTCAGGCTCCCCTTTTCCTGAGGCCTGCTGGAGGGCAGGGGACCGGTGAGCTCGGTACCTGGATTTGGGGGGAAGATCTATAAAAGTGAGTGAATGGAAAGCCTGAACTATGTTACTGCTATATATGCATATGTGTGTATGTTTTTAGGTATAATTTCCTACAGCAAAGTGCACAGGTTTTAAGGGTACCATCTGGGTTCAGAGAGTTTTGACAGATGTGTGTTTCGCTGTTTATTACCCACGACAGGCAGCCAGGGACTGTCACTCCAGCCTGCCCTCCCTTCGGAGCCCCCTGTGCCCTTGGTCCTGCCTTTGCCCTGCAGACTGGGTGACTCAGCCTTCTCTGTCATTTAATCCACCCCTTCCGGGTTGGGAGGCCCACAAGTCTGGGCTCCCAGGTTCTTGGGGCCAAGGCCTCTCCTCGGAACATCGGGGAGGTTTGCCCTTTTCTATAATAATGATCTTGACAAGCTCCATATGACCCCCATTTAGAAGCTTCTGGAATGTTTCCACTTAGATGATTGCTTTGTTAAATGTTTACTACAGGCTTGGGAGACTGGTCTTGGCTCCAATTTCAGATAAACTCAGAGGTCACTTGTCCTAAGGTCAAATAGCCGGGAAGCGGGGGAGCCGGGACTGAGCCCCGGTGGCTGACCCAGACCAGCCTGGCCCACCTCCGCCCCACCCCGCACTCAGCGCCGTCCTTGTGTGGTGCCTGCCAGGAGCCCAGCACTGGGCTGGCGCTGGGCGTCGGGTGTGAGCAGAGCAGAGCCCCTGCTGGCTCCATGGCCACATCCTTCTCCAGTAGCTGCGTGGGAACGGTGCCCCGGGGGAGGGCCATGCACGGAGTGGCCGGCTCCCTGTGACCCACCTCCATGTGGGAGACAAAAGCAAGCCCATACCTGCTGGGGGGCACGCCTGCCTCCCCTGCCATCCATCAGGGCAAGCCTGCGGCGGCCCGTGGAGTTTGTGGCCCTGTCCCCCTGCAAGATAGTACAGTGAGGGACTTCCCTGGGGGTCCGGTGGCTCAGGGTCCGCACTCCCAATGCAGGGGCCCCAGGTCAGGGAACTAGATCCCACATGCAGCAACTAAGAGTTCATGTGCTGCAACTAAAGATCCCACGTGCCGCAACTAAGATCTGACGCAGACAAATAAATAAATAATAATAATAAAAAAAAGATAGTACAGTGCAAGAGTTTGGACTGGGGTGGGTGCCGGAGCTAGACCGCTCTGACTCTGCATGACATTGGTCAAGTCACCTAAATCCTGTGCCTCAACTTCCCCATCTGTTGAAGGGGGTGATGATAACAGGACCTACTTCATGAGGTTATTGTGAGGATTCACCAGTTATCGTTAAGGAGTGTAACAGACTTACCACAGAGCCTGGAGCACGTATCATGTGCTCCCGAAGTGTCAGCAAAGGAATCATTGTGATACACGGTGGTTACAGTATTATTGCTGTTCGGACCTTTGGCTTGGGAAGGCCAGACTCGTAAACCGGCGACTCACCGAGAGAGCTCCGAGCCTCTCGCTGCCTGTTCACGCATCCCGTTCTTGGACGGTGCCCCACAGTCACAGAGAGTGTTTTTCTTTGTCTTCTTGCTCTCCCGCCCCAGCCCTGTGAGCTCACAAAAATTAAGCCAGGAAAGGACTTGTCGCAAAACTGGGGGCTCTTGCCCAGGGCCGGGAGCGGTCACCTCCCTCCTCTGCTGTGTGGATTCCTCCACAGTCCCCACCTCCTCCTCCCACTGCCCAGAATTCACAGCTGAGGCGGCCGCAGGGCAGACCCCAGAGGTGCTGGCCCTCAGCAGCCACCTGAACTCGATCTCAGCCGGTAGCACGCGCTGCCGTGCTTGGTTCTGGAGAACTGGTAGATCAGCAGGGAAATCAAAGGCTCTCCTGTGCCAGATGGCCCTGCCCAGCTGGTGCCGCTCCAGGTCTCGAGACACAGGTGCAGGGCTGAGCTGTGCTGCCAGGCCCCAGGCTCTGTTCTCTCCCCGTGGCATCATTTTTGCTCCCTGTGCGTGTTGCCTCCTTGTTACAACGTTGCTGCCACAGCTCTAACCACAAGTCCACTTTCCAGACAAGAAGGCACGGAGGAGGCAAAGCCCTTTTTTCTTAAAGGGCAGTCTTCCTCAGGGACTTTCGTCTACATCTCATCAGCCAGAACTGGGTCACACAGGCAACTCTAGCTGCAAGGGAGGCCAGGAAATGGCGTTTTAAAAATGGCGAGCACTCGCTGCTCTTACAAACAAAAGGAGATGTGCTGCAGAGGGGCAGGGTTAGGGTCTCCCCAGCTCCCTCTGTCACCTGTAGGTAAGCCACACCCCCTTGCCCTTGGGAAGAGGCCTCTGGGGGCTTCCACTGTGTGGCCTGCCTGCTCCCCCCAGGGCAGCATCGTTGGTAACTGCTGGCTTCCCTGGGGGTGGGAGAGCCGCTGTCTCCCAGGCAATGCTTACTTCCGGCTTCCATGGCCTGGAGCTCTGCCGGGTTTGTGACTTCTTTGGCACCAGGCCCTTTTACCACCACCGGCCCCCTGCCCTAAGGTCCGTGGTTGCCCAGCGTCGGCAGAAAGGTATGCAATTGATCTTTCCCTTTTGTGTCCCTGGGCCAGGGCCAGTGCGGTTCCTCCAGGAACATGGCTCCTTCCCCAGCCGCTCTCCCGCCTTTCGCACAAGGCTCCCTCCTGTCCGTGTGTCTGCGGCCCACGCTGCACCAGGTGCTTCACAAACCCCGCTTCTTCCCTTCCCCACCTCGTGCCCCTGAACGAGCACTGACCAGGAGCTCCGTGCCCCGACAGGGTGGTCTCTGTGCTTTTGACATGTGACGGGTGTGCCTGAGGAACTGAGTTGTTTGTTGTGACTAATTTACGCTTAAGTAGCCACGTGTGCTGGTGGCTGCCTCAGTGAGCAGTGCAGCTGTGGACCAGAGCAGGGACCCCTGTCCCGCCAAGGGGAGAAATGCACTATCGGTAGCATTCATCTAGATTCCTGAAGAGTGCATCCCTCTAAGGGCACTGATATTATGAAGGCCCAGAGAGGGATAGTGACTTGCCCAAGGTCACACAGCGAGGTAGCAATCCCTCTGAGACAGCAACCCAAGTCCTCCAACTTTCACTTCTTCATTGCTTCCGAGGAATGTGGTCGCTCCCCTCAGTGAGGGGAGGAGGAGTTGGGGGCACGAGGGCACACACAGCATTCTTCGTGCTTAGCACGTTTAAGTGTATTACCTGTGAGTCTCATTCCCATCACTCCCATTTCACAGGTGAGGCCCAGGGAGGGGAAGTGCCTGTGAATGGTCCTGAAGCCTGTACATGGGCTTCAGTCTTGTGAGGCTCTCTGTGATTGCGGTCCCAGGGCTGTCACCCCTCTCTGCCCCTGGAAGGGTCCAGGCTGTGCAAGGTCTAGTCCAGCCAGGGCAGGTGCAGTTAGTAAGCTTGGACAAGGCTCTCTCTTTTTGTGGAGTTGTTTTTCCAGCCTGGTCTCCTAAGACTTGGTTCCTGCAGGAGATGTACTTGGTATCCCGCCCTCCTGCTTCTTCAGAGCCTGACTCAAGGGGCGGGGCCTGGGTGTCAGGTACACCTATTAGCAACGTGAGCGCAGGAAAAATTTGCCTTTGCCACTGTTAGCTCAGGATAGGGGCACCCAGCCCCGTCTTGCTCTCGTCCAAGAGCAAGGGGCAGAGGAGGCTGTGCCAGGCTGCTCTGTGCCTTAACCTCCTTCCTCCTGTGAGATAATTTAGTGACACAGCCCTTTCTCATGATGGCCTCGTTTCATTGCAGTGGAAGTAGGGTTGCTGGATAAAACACAGCATGCCCAGTTACACTTGAATTTCATATAAACAACAAATCAGTTTTTAGCATAAGTATGTTCCATGCAATATTTAAGACATGCTTATACTAAAAATTATTTGTCGTCTATCTGAGATTCAAATTTAACTGTGCACCTGGGCTTTTTGGGTTTGTTTTGCTTCGCTTTGTTTTATTTTGCTAAATCTGGCAACCCTAAATGGGTGACATTGTCCCCAAGCAGTGTATGTGGCAACTGAGAGCCGGAAACATCATGGGGCTTGCTCAGGGTCGCGACAAGTCCCTGGCCAGGACTGGATTTGAAGCCAGGTCTCTTGGAATCCTCTGCCATTTGCATAGACAGCAAACAACCTCAGTGGCTTCCTCTGGGCAGTTTAAGGAAGCCGAGAAGTCATGCCCGTAAAATAAAATCAAACAGCCCTGGCTTCCACTTGCCTGGCAATGTAAATATAAACGGGGATGCTTAGCAGTCACTCACACCGTATCGTGAAATAACCGTTTGGTGGCAGTTGAGTGGGGACGGGCCCCGGCAGGATGGGTGACTGGGGAGAATTGATGAAGGAGGGTGTCTTGGTCCGTTTGGGGTTGCTAGAACAAAAGTAGCCAGTGGCTTATAAACAACAGAAATTTGTTTCTTAAAATTCTGAAGACTGGAAGTCCGAGAGCCAGGCATTGGCAGATTCCGTGTCTGGTGAGGACGCTCTTCCTGGTTAATAGACAGCCGTCTTTTCGCTGTGTCTTTTGCTCCACCCTCATGACCTCCCAAAGGCCTCACCTCCAGGTACCATCATCACATGGGGCACTAGGTTTCAACATAGGAATTTTATGGGGACACAGACATTCAGTCTGTGGCAGGAAGCAAGAATGAAAATTCCAGAGTCTTAAGGACTGCTAGAGACGGCGAGCCAGGGCTGGGGGCACAGAGTGGTGGTTGAGGTTAAGACCTTTTATGATCTGACCCTGTCGCACCTCCCCTGGCTTCCGTGCTCTTCCTCACCTGTTACTGGTCACGGGTTGCCCAGGGGCCTTTCCAGCCTTCTCGCCTTTGCTCGTACTGTCCCCGCTGCTCACTGCCCTGCCATCTTCCGAGGCCCATTTCAAATGTTCCTGTGCTCCAAGCACATGCCACACCTGCTTTGCATTATGCTTACCTGTGTGTGCTGCTTCTACTTGCTGGAGATTTCTCGGGGCCAAGGGTGTTCCCTTCTTTTTGAACACCCTGCGCCAGGCCTGTCTTATAGGCGACCTGCAAATGTTTGTCTGGAATGAGGGCAGGGGAGGGCCCCCCAATGCAAACCTCCTACTTTGCAGTTTTGCTAAGAGACCTGGGCAGTTCCCAGCCTGCACTTGAGTCTGTCCATGTCAGAGCAACCAGGAGGTCCCTTGCAGACAGCCTGCCTCCCCGGGGTGCAGGTTTAGGTTTCTGCAGGCCGTGTTCACTGTGGGGTTTGGGAGCACCGGCCCGAGGGGGGGACCTGTCTGGGACCTTCACCCAGGGGTCTCCAGTGCCTTCAGTGGCAACTGGCTTGGGGCAGGTGCCCATGAACTCTTGCTGGGTGGACGGATGGCTGGAGGAGATCGTTCGATTGTCGTGTGTCATCATATAGTGTTCAGGGCACTTGAGGCCCCTCAGCGAATGAGCTAGAGCAGAGCTACCAGGCCTGCTCTCGGGGAGCCGTGCCCACTGGGCACGCACACGGTACCGCGTGGGTGGGCCTCCCACATCAACGAGGGGTTTGGGGTGCGTTGTCCGAACTGCTGTCAGAGGTGGACCACGGGTGAGGGCCTCTTTAGGGCTCTTGAGGTGACAGTAGGGCTGAGACTGCCCGACAGGGAGGAACCTGTGAAGAAGGAAGGAAGCTCTTCCAGCGGCCCTGAGGCGGGACAAGTCTAGCCCCTTCCAGAACTGAAAGTCCCCCCGCAGGTGGCCTGAGGGAGGCCTCAGATGGGCTGATGGGGCGGGAAGCCAGGGAGGGTTTTCAGTGCAGGAGTGAGGTGGGACGCCCTGCACTTCAGGCTTTTGTGGGGAGGTTGGGTGGGGGCCAAGGGGCTGGGAGGGCAGGGCGGCCTTCCCTTGTGTGGGTGGCAGCTGGACCCAGGTGGCCGCAGAGGAGGCGGTTGAAGTAGACCAGAGAACAGGGGCTGGAGCCCGTGCCGCCCTTCCCCAGGCTTCTGGGGGCGGAGGGACCCCGGGTCCCCGAGGCCTCAGCTCTGCTCCCCGTGGCCTGCCCCCCACCCCAGACCTGGCTCTGCCTTCGTGTCCAGGCTCCCCAAGGAGTGCAGGTTGTAGCGCCTTAGAGAACGCCGGGCGCTGCTAAGAGGGTCAGGCGCCTGGGGAGACGCAGCCCCCGTCTCACCGGCACTGAGCGCTCGCCGTGTACGCTGAGCACATGCCCTGGACCAGGCTTCCTCCTGCGTCTCAACCCTGAGGGTTAGACCCATTTTATAGAAGGGGCGTGTGAGGCTTAGAGGGGAAGGGACTTGCTCGTGATCACACTCCTGGTCAGCGAGGGAGCCAGACCGGAGACCCGGGACCTCGAAAGCCGTGCCGCAGCCATGTCCTCTGACCCTCACAGGCGAGGACTGCATCCCCTGCTACCGTGGGAGCATGGGACAGGGTGGTGTCGGGGGGCGGCTGTGTCACTGGAAGAGCAGGGAAAAGGGTGTCGCAGGTGGAGGGCCCTGCAGGGGCAAAGGCCCTGAGGCTGGAAAGAGCTTGGCCTGTCGCACAGAGAGGGACCAGCGTGCAGGAGGGTGGGGAAAAGGGAGAGAGCGATGTGTGAGCTTATGATGGAAACCAAGACCAGCCGCTCCAGCGCCGGCTTCCGTGAGCATCTCAGAACCTCTTTTTTTTTTTTTTCTTTAACATCTTTATTGGAGTATAATTGCTTTACAATGGTGTGTTAGTTTCTGCTGTATAACAAGGCGAATCAGCTATACATACACATACATCCCCATATCTCCTCCCTCTTGCATCTCCCTCCCACCCTCCCTATCCCACCCTTCTAGGTGGTCACAAAGCTCTGAGCTATGCGGCTGCTTCCCACTAGCTACCTCTTTTACATTTGGTAGTGTATATATGTCCACGCCACTCTCTCACTTTGTCCCAGCTTACCCTTCCCCGTTCCCGTGTCCTCAAGTCCATTCTCTACGTCAGAAGCTCTTTTAGTCGGTCTCTGAGTGAGGTGAGCGTCTCGGCCTGGGTGTGCACTGTCCTGAGTAATACTGTCGCGTTGACTGTGCCCGGAGTCGACCAGGTCTGGGTTCACATCCCACCTCTGCTACCTACTCACTTTATGCCCTCGTGGAGTTTCTTAACCTCTCCGAGCCTTGACTTCCTAGTCTGTGAGATGGGGGTGAAGCATCCTGCCCCCGGAGGTTTTGGTAAAGCACGTAAAGCGTAACTGGGAGTGCTGCTGGCTTGGGACTGCAGTGCTGGCCCCTGAGAGCCCTAGAGAGTGTGGTGGGAGGCAGGGAGTCCCGCCAGGCGTGCTCTGCAGACTGTGGGCGGGGCCCAGGACTGGGGCGGGGCCTCCTTGCAATACGGTCGTTCGGGGGTTTTCCTACACATAGTAGGACAGGCCCTGAATGCAGAGCAAACAGGGAAAGCCAAAGCACCTTCAAACTGTCCCCAGAAAAGTGAGCGAGCGGGAGCCACTGTCCCCCGCTCTAACCGTGTGCCCTTCTCCCCTAGCACTGCTGCGGGAGGAAGTGTCCCGGCTCCAGGAGGAAGTCCACCTTCTCCGGCAGATGAAGGAGATGCTGATGAAGGACCTGGAGGAGTCGCAGGGCGGCAAGTCCTCCGAGGTCCTCGCGGCCACCGAGCTCAGGGTCCAGCTGGCCCAGAAGGGGCAGGAGCTAGCCAGAGCCAGAGAAGCGTTGCAGGGTGAGTGACAAGTGGGCGACAGCTCCCTCCCCTCCCTCGCCTGGGCCTCAGCTGGGGCCACAAGGACACCAGGAGCCAGGGTCCTGCCTCTGCAGGGGCAGTGACGTGGCCCCAGGAGCCTCCCGGCGCCCAGCCCCCAGCCCAGGCTGCCCCTTCCTTTTTGGGTGGAATCCTGCATCTTGCTGGGTCGGGTACAGATGTCATTCCCTCCTGCGGTGTGACCGCCTCGTGTTCTCCATCACTGCCGGTCCTGGGGCGCCTCCTTCTGAGGTGTGTGAATGGCAGGTAGTTATCTTTGCTGAACGAGGATGCTGACCCAGAGCTCTCAGGGTCCTGCGGCGCCTCCCCTCACAGGACAGTGCGGGGGTGCTGGGCTTTGTGCTGGAGGACACATCCCTCCCCCACTTCACTCGTGCTCATGTCGGTGGTCTCTCCAGGGGGGGCTCAGGCCTCTTCTCTCGTTGCTAGCTCTGCAGGAGCTCCCCTCTAGGGAGCGCAGCATCCAGCCCTGGGTTGGGGGAGGAGTTAGGAGAGAAACTGCTTCAGGAGACCACTGGGCGCACGTGTCCGCTGCTTTCCTCAGAGCCGGCCTGGGGTACTGGCAGCCGGCATACCCATCTCTCCTGGGAGCCACCTGCCCACACTGCGTCTCACAACGTTATTTGAGAAAGGTTGGGAGTCATCCCCTCCCAGTCCTGCAACGTGAAACGTTGGGGGAGAAAATATCTTGGGTGGGGTCTGCCTTGACCTCTTGAGCCCCGCTTAGTGTCTTTGATTCTCCTGGGGGGGGGAGGGCAATAAAACTTGGCCCCCTCCTTTCCACTTACCACTTCCTAGAACGATAAATACTCTCTCGATAAAGACTTCATTGCTGAGGCCAAAGCAGGTTTATTCCTTCGGTTGATTTCGGGCTGCTGTAGCAAAGACCCCAGAACAGGGTGGCTTAAAGGATCTGTTTGTCTCTCTCTTCTGTAACCATCCCAGGGGGCATTTCAGGCTGGTGGGCATCTCTGCTCCCCTCGGCCTGTGAAGGATCCAGGGAAAGGGCCAAAATTCAGGGTCAGAGGTTCCCTTTGGCAAGAGCGTGGCCGCGGGGAGTGCTGGGCGTCCGCGTCCCAGCTACAGGGCTAACTGGGCGGGGAGGGAGAGGGGATTGTGCTGGATGGTTAGTCGGCTCTGTCCTTGTGGGTTTCTCTGACCACAGGTGTGAAGGGAGCAGCAGAACACTGGCTAAGCCAGCTGTCTGGCCAACACGCCACCACCCGTCCCCCAGGAAGCCTGGGATGCCAGTGCGCCCTCACCCGGCTGCGCCAGCCCCTCTCTGCGTTCTCCCCAGCAGTACATGTTACTCTTAAAGCTGGATAGACACTTTCCTGTTGGGGTGTTGTTTCCGGTGGGGCCACCTGGACAGTGTTCTGGGTGGTCTCTTCAGGCCGTAGCAGGCAGGTGGTCTGCGTCACGGTGCAGCTGACGCCGTGTGAGCAGTCACTGTGCCAGGCACGCGTGCTTTCTCTATGCAACCCTCCTGCGGTCCAGGCAGATCTATACAAGCTCCCTCCTCTCCCAGCTTCCCGGGGGCCTCGGAACATCCCCACCCTTCTCAGGAAGGAGATCCAAGTCTCAGGAGTCTCCCATGGACACGTGTTGCTGGGTCCAGGCCGTGTGAGCTGACATCCTTTGGTCTCGCCAGGTTTCACGATCCTGCAGAGTCGAGGCTGCCTCAGGAAGCAGCCAGACGCTGTCTCAGCCTCCTCTGCCGGTGTTCGTTCCAGGACAGAGTCACCTGCCTTCTGTGTCCTGGGCCACGGAAAGAATTCTCACCTGTATTCCCCCTTCTGTACCTGGGAGGAGGAGGAATACCTCTCTCTGCTGTTCCTGTGCCCAGGGGCGTGGTCAGGGAGTGAGCAGAGGCTCATTTACCCACCGACTGCCCAGCTCCTGGAGCAGACGGCTCTCCAGACCTCAGTGTTCTGATCTGAGTGATGGGACAGTAACAGTGAATTAAATGAGATCGTGTCTTTGAAGGCGGGAACCATGATGTGCACCCTCGTCCGTTTAGCCCACAGGGCACAGAGCTATGCAGGCATTTCTTCCCAGCTCTGTGCTGTACGATTTCTTATCCATCCGCAAAGGTCTTCAGGGCCTTGCTCAGGGACCCAGAGATCCCCCAAAGGCGACTGCTTTGTAGGAACAATAATCTCATCAACAAGGACTCGTCAGTATTCATTCAAGGAAAGCCTTATTGAGCACCTACTGTGTTCCAGCACTGTTCTATGCACCTGGTCTAACATTCACCCCACCACTCCTGCTGGAAGGTTTTAACCCCTTTCACAGATGGAGACAGCTGAATGAGGCTCAGGGAGGTTAAGTAACTTGGCCAAGGTGACAGAGCTAATTAGCAGCAGAGTCCGAAACTTTTTCCACTGCACTAAACACCTCATCTCCCCTCTGGATGAGGTCACGAGGGGTGAAGTTGGCCTGGACAAGAGAGACAGGAGGCCATCCTAGCTCAGTCACGGGGACAGCAGACTCTGGAGTCAGATCTGGGCATGAATCCCATCTCTGTCACTTACTAGCTGTGTGACCTGGGGCAAATTCCTTAACCTCTCTGAACCACAATTCCTTTGCAGAAGGCAACAGTAACAATACCTACTTTTCTTATAATTGAGGCCAATAATAGTAGCTACTTCACAGGTTGTCATGAGGATTAAATGAGGTATAAAGTGCTTGGCCCAGTGCCAAGTACCATTAGTGCAAATACTTAGTGATTATCTGATGAGACAGGGCTTGGCAGGCTTCCTCAGATCTGTTTGGAGATTTTGGTCGCCTGATTCCCATTTGGGGTAGCCCAGACCTTAGACCCCCTGAGCCCATCTAAGTTCAAGGTAGCAAGCAACTCAAGCATCCTGCCTGGGATTCTACAAAGTCATAAATAAGATGCTTCCTCCCCAGCCACAGCACATGGTGAGTAAATTGCAGACAGATGTGGGCAGAAGGAGGCTGGGGCATGAAAAGGGATTTATATGCCCATAATGAGAAGGGTGAGAATAAACGCACAAGCCAAGTACGCGGCAGATGTTGGGCGACACTTGTTAATAACCAGCGTCCCTGCGGTGGGAAAACGCAAAGCCCCCAAACACTTCCACTCTGGCCAGTCCCCACCGGCCCACCCTCAGTCTTTGGTTTGGGGGTGGTTGAAACTGGAATTCTTCGGCACGTGAGAGGATTAGGAACTCAAGCAAACATGCAAACATTGATGGTTCCAACATCAAAGCAACGAAAAGAATCAAGTCTGTCGAGAATGGGGGTTTAGAAGTTTCCTTTGTTTCTGTGGGGACGAGTCTAGGAATGTTTGGTTTGGGATTTTGGTCTCATCGTGAGTTTAAAGGCAGAAGTCCTGAATGATTGTTTAATAAGGAATGGTGTCATTGCATGAGTAAACTCACCCCAGAGTCCCTGCGTGACTGCAGCCCTACACCTGTGGGGAGCTGGTTGCCCGTGGGACCCCTGTGGGGTGTCTTGATTTCCCCAGGCCCCCTCAGTTGCATTGATTTCTCCGAGAAAACGTGTCTAAATCTTCCATTTATTTTAAAAGGACAGTACTAAACCCATTACATGCTAACATTATTTTTAAATGAAAATGACTGTATTTTCCTAAACAAAAAGATTTGAGGGAAAACAGCAGCATTGTTTCACAATTTTGCAAAAATTTTTTAATGTCTGACTCCATAGAAGACTGCTGAGTTCTCGTTATCTACTCTTTCAGTCAGGCTACTATGATTTGTTGTTTGGGTTGAAAATCTAGCATCACACAGATGTGTAGCTGGAAGAGGGAAGAGTGTATTAGTTGCCTTATTAGATAATTATGCATATTTTTCTTTGACTTCATACTAACTCACCAAATGGTAGTTTCTTAGAGGTTTGCTGAGTGTGGAATTATCCAGTGAAGGTTTTGTGCTCTGTTAGGATGGACAAAACCATTGGTCTAATTGGTACTTTGAATGGCTATTGTACCCACACATGATTTTTTTTTTAATCTAACATTGATCACTTGGAAAATATTGGTTTACTGAGCAATGCACATCCTCCAAATCTTGGCATATTTCAGTATCCAACATCAATAAGTCATATCTGTTAACATCACCACCAATCTCATTAGAAAAGTCTTTAAGTCTTGAGGAGCTGGTGAAATCATAGTGGCAGATCAAGTTTGCCCAAATTTGGATTTTTGCTCAAAAGTTCAAGTTTTATCACTGGCAACAAATACTGTCATTTGTTTTCCTAGAAGTAACAGGCTCACTTACTTCATGTGTTCACTTAGTTCAGTAGTTTGCCAGATCCTATAGTTTGTACGTTGGTCCTTCTTTCAAGTACAAATGGTGAGCTACGAAAAAGTGGCTAGTTTAGCTAGCAACTCAAACAGTTGCACACATAATTTTCCTTGAGACAGCCATTGTACTTTGGTATGCAGCAAAAGAACTTTAAGTGTTTTTCCCATGTTATTAAAAAATATGTACTTGGGAATCAAGTTTTAATAGAATTAATTATTTTTACAGCTTCATCAAGGTTATTCTTAAGTAAAACTCTCCTCCCCCCCTTTCTTTCAACTATGAGTACATTGTGTAAAGAACTCAGTGACTACTAATACAGTTTGATGCCACTGTTATGATTTCTGCTAAGATGTCAGCATTTTACCCAGCATTGCTTTTGCGCCAGCATTGCAAATACTAACACAGTGAAACAGGCAAATAATGTCAGAGTGTTATTATGAAAATAGTTTTCCTCTTGGACCCCCTGCAATGTTATTGTTGGTGGTAGTGGTGGTGACAGCTAGCATTTTTGAGCACTTTTTATATGCCACACACTTCAGCTCCTTTAATTCTCACAACAAGAGTATGCGGTGGGCTGTCAATGTGCCAAGATTACACAGCAGTACCTGGTTAGGGCCAGGTTCAGAGCTCAGCAGGGTGGCTCTGGAGCCCTTAGGTGACACTGGCAGGGGCAGAGAGGGCATTACTGCAGGGGAAATAGCTTGAGCAAAGGCAAGGAGGCCAGCCTGTGGATGGGGGTGGGAAGGTGGAGGCTTTGCATTCAGGGCTGTACCCTGAAGTTCAGGGACATGGAGGTTTTGAGCAGGAGAAAGCAGTATGAGGAGTGAGGTGTTGAAGGTGTTCCTGTGTCCCTTTCCCACCCTCTCCTTGCCTTTGCAGCCTCGTCTCCTTCTAGCACGTGGATGCACGTTATGTACACGTGCTTCCTAGATGTGCCTGTGGATCCTCTCCCTTCTTTCTCCTCTGAGTCTTTGCGTTTGCTCTTCTTCTCCCCCAGCCTCCTGATGGTCACTCTTCCTCCAAGTCCTGATTCAGGCTCTGCTTCCTCCAGGAATCTTTCTGAACCATCTCCACTCGATGGGTCCGGGGCCTGTGGTTGGCAGGATCATACCCCTTCACCCCCAAGACGTCTGCATCCTAATTTCTAGAGCGCGTGAATATGGTAGTTTACGTGGCAAAGGAGAATTAAGGTTGTTAATCAGACATCCTTAAAATGGAGGGATTATCCTGTAGGCCCAGCGTAATTCCAAGGTTCCTTCAGAGTGAAAGAGGAGGCAGAAGAGTCAGAGAGAGAGAGAAAGTCAGAGAACAGAGGCTGGACATTCAACGTGAGGACCCAATCCACCATTGCTGGTGTTCAAGGTGGAGGAAGAGTCCACAAGCCAAGGAATGTGCGTGGCCTCTAGAAGCCGGGAAAGACGGATTCTCTCCTAAAGCCTCCAGAAGGAATGTAGCCCTGCCCACACCTTGATTTTAGCCCTCTGAGACCCATTTCAGACTTCTGACCTCCAGAACTATAAGATACTAAATTTGTATCTTTTTAAGCTACTAAATTTGTAGTTATTTGATACAGCAGCAGGAGGAAACTAATAAGGGCCCCTCCTCCCTGGACTTCACAGCCCTAGATGCTGAGCTCCCTCAGGACTCAGCACACATGGAGGGGCGTCTGTTTCCTACCCGGTTTGCCACTTGCCAGCCTCCTACAGGCACAGTACCCAGCACAGATTCAGCCTCACCATCTGAGCAAAGTCGATGATTGGTGAGCACGGCGGAGAAGAAATGATGCCCAAGTTTCCTCTCTTTAGCACAAGGAATAAGCCCTGTTGGGGCCTTTTCCCTGCCTCACAATGAGTCACCTGTCCTAGACTGAGCTCCTGGCAGGAACTGAGCCTCATTATTTAATTTGCTCATTCAACAAATGTTTCATGAAAACTTCCCCACAATAGAACCTGTGCCTGTGGCTCAGATAATTCAGAGGCAAGTGGGACCCAGGCCCTGCCCAGAAACCCACAACATACTCAATGCAAGTTGGTTGAATAATATATTTTTTCATGACCAACGAGGCTTGAAGATAAGAATCTACGCCACAGATATTCTGCTTGAACAGTTCTGGGGTGCAGAGACTGTCTTAGGCCTTGAGCAGCAGGGGACACCAGTGTCCTTTAGGTTCCTAGCAGGTGTGGCCATGCTTTGGCTGCCATTGTAACCAGTCCTGCAGGCAGTGGGGTGGTAGGTGGCCTGAGTGGCTGTTGAATAGAATGATGTGTTACTGATGATGTGTTACTGGCAGAGCTGGGATGGCTCTGCCCACCTGCTTTTTTACACACACATCCTTGTCTCCAGAGCTGTGTGGGTTTGAAAAGCAACTTAATGTTTCCTGTTTCCCTTCCCACATCCGCACTCCACTCTTTGTCTCATTCCTTGCATCAAAGACTTGTTCATCTTCTGGGCCGTCCATCGCCCTGGGTTGAATTTATGTTCTCCTCTTCAATAAGCAAATCATACCTAGAAGCTTCCACTGTTTCTTAGGCCATCTAGCCTGATGCCCTAGGGGCTGCTGCCCCTCTGTCCCACAGCACTGATGTTGAAGACGCTTAGCTGGTACATCTTAGAATTTGGTGGAAGCTTCCAGAGAGTTTTAACTTTACAGACAGAGCATCTTCCTAATATACTACCGACTGTTTTTCACAGTTGACAGATCCCCCTTGAAAGCTTCTCAGACTCCAGATTTGATCCAGCTGAAAATAATCTATGATCAGGTGGAAGAAGTGTCCAGAGTCTCTGCTGTTCTGTTGCAGCTCTGGCTGGGCTGTGTGTCTCTAGCAGGTTAGCTGCTTCACCTGGCAGCTGGATTCCCAAAAACGAGCACATGCCCTAATGCACATGTTTTCCAACAGGTGTTTCTTTGGAGTAGTTTGAGGTTTCCAGAAAAGTTGCAGAGTCCCTCTGTGACCGGTTCCCCCATCCTCAGCATCTTAGATAGTGCAGGGCAGTACAGGGACGCTTTTCAAGCCGCTTCCTGCTTTATGTTTGCTATTGTCTCATTGGCCAGAGCAAGTCACATGACCAAGCCCAGCATCATGTGGGCGGAGACTCTGGAGGCTGTGGTTGCGGGGAGGTGGGGTTCGTTGGCAGCCGTGACTGAGGATCCGCCACAGAGAGCATTTTAAATAGAATCATATCCAGAATCTGCTTAGAGTCCTGGTGTCTGGTGACTGACAACACATGGCATCGACCTTGTCCCTTTTGACTCCTTTGCTTTTTATAGGTTTTTGTACCCGAGTGACTGATGTCCTCTCTCTTTTCCCTGTCTGGGGTTTTCGTCCTGGGCCCTTGACTCTATGAGTTGGAAAGGCAGCCAGTCCAGTCCCGTCCCCCCAGGCCCCCTTTGCTACCCTTCCCGCCTGCCCAGGTCAGAATCTGTTCCATGGACCCCCAAACAATGACCCTTTCTGGGGTCTCCTTCAATGCTTTGGGTCCAATTCTCAGTAGACTCCGCTGTGTATTAATGTTCTGATTATCCTGAGAAAAGAGGAAGGACTGGTTAGTTTGAAAATACTCAAGACACCCTCCAGGACTCACCCTCCACATATCCGATGCTTGTTTAGGAAGCAGGTACCAGAGCCCAACCTCTTCCCTATTCAGAAAAAACCTTGTACACCCATTCTGTAGTTGGGATGACTGAAGTGTGAGCACATAGTAAACTGCTTTTGAGCAGTAATCACCACAGCTAACGTTTATTTAGCACTTGGACTATGCCAGGCACTCTAATTGCTCTGCCTGCACGAGCCCATTGATCCTCCCAACAACCCTCATTAGGTGAGTGGTGTTTATTAGCCTCAGTCTCCCCATCTACAAAATGGGGATGAGAGAGACTAAGGATTTTTCTAATCTCCCGGCTAGTAGACTTGAGAGCCCACACTTGATGTCCAGTGACTCTAGTTTCCAAACCTCTGTTCTTAGCAGATACTCTTTTTATTCTAGGCGTCTTAGGGGTGGTCGTAGCAGTAGAGAGGAAGGCAGTGAAATCGGGAAGAGAGGAGAAAGATGGACAGATCTGGGTTTGGAAGCCCAGCGTTCTTAGCTGTCACTCGGACCCCCTGAGGCACCGGGATTTGTGGATTCGTTCTTAGTCTTTGCTCTGGAGCTTGTCCCAGGGACTAAAGGCGTCAAGGCTGGTCTCGGGGACACACAAGCCAGGAGCTTCTCTTCCCGACCTCCTCTCCTTCCACTGTTCAGTGAACACACTTCAGTCCCAGGAAATGCCAGTGGCCTCGGCTGCCATATTTGAGAAGTGAGCAAGGGCTGCAGACCTGGAGCTGCTGCTTTTAGTTAATCCCCACTCCCCGCCCAGGAAGTGTCAGAGATTGATCAGCTGAGAGGAGGAGAACAGAGCGCAGTGTGAGAAAAGCCAGGTCTTGATATGCCTTTCATAAGACATTGCCCAAGACCCTGTTCAACCCTGTTTGGAGCTGTGGCCTCTATCACTGTGCAGGCCCATCTTGCCGTGATGGGGTCAGGACATGGCCCTGAACCCGTGGCAGGAAGTGAGAGCCACACTGGCCTCTGTCCTGGGAGAAGAGCTTTGGTGTGAGCCAGGCCGGGGCGGGAGGGGGCGGTGGTCTTCAGAGCTGGCCCTCCTTCTGGGGCAGCCATGGTGGGTACTGGCCCAAGGTGGCCATGGACGCAGGGTCAGGTCTGCGAGGGACCTCCACTGTGATTCTCCTCAGCCCTGGTTGACTCCCCAGGGGATGCTGTCCTGGCCTCAGACAGGGATCTGGGGGTGAGCTTCCTTCCTGGAAGAGCTGCCCCTGATGATGGCTGAACAGGAGAGGGGGGAGCAGATCTCTGTGGGCCTTGAGCGCAATATGAGGTGTGGGTGGCAGGCGGGGGCAGCACAGTTTCACTCAGACGTAGCAAGCCTTCTCGGGGATCTCCTGGGCTGGCCCTGTGCTGAGGCCTCCACCCACCTCATCTTCACATTCTCCTCAGATCCAGCCCATGACATAGGTGGAGTTAGCCTGACTTTACAGTTGGGGAAACTGAGGTTCCAGGAGGGTCATACTGCATGCTGGTCTCAGTGTTTGGACTTGAAGTCTCATGCCTGACACAGATCCCTTCCTGCTGCACCAGCATTCAATTCTGATCAGTAGAAATCTCTTCAGTGTTGATAAAATCTTACCTAGAACCCCACTCACTTATTCATTCAGCAAACACTTGTTGAGGTCCTCCTATTGGCCAGGCATTGTTCTGGGCCTTTGGGGTGTATCTGTGAGCCAAACAGACAGATCCGTTTCTCATGGATCTGCTGTGTAACAAACAGCCCCCAAATCTCACCAGCATTTTTCTTACGTCCCATGATTTTGTGTGTCAGGGACATGGCAGGGTGCAGCCGGGTGATTCCTGAGTTCCACATGGTGGGTGAGGGTTGTGGGTTCTGCTGTGGTGGGCTGTTCCGCTGGAGAGTCCAAGACAGCTTCACTCACGTGTCTGGTGCCTTGGTGGGGTGTCTGGGCTCAACTGGGACTGACAACTAAAACACCCATTTGTGGCCCTCCAGCATGGTCGTCAGACCTCCTCCACAGGCTCGGGGATCCCACAGAAGGAGTTCCAGGAAGTCAAGGAGCAAGCTGTAAGGCTTCTTGGTCTCAGACATTACTTAGTGTCATTTCCGCTGCATTCAGTTGGTGACAGGCCAGCCACAAGGCCAGCCAGACTCCACCCTATAAAAAGCACGTATGGGAAGTATTATTGTGTCCATCTTTGCGAAAATACCATCTGCCACATAGGGGAGGGAGAAGGCCAACAACAAACAAGGAACATAGAAAAACTAAGTCGTATGTGTTAGAAGACTGTCAGTACTAGGGGGACATAGAAATTGTACAGTGAGATGAAATGGGACCCAGCCATGCCACTCCTAGGTTTTTACTCACCTAGGAAATATATATATCTGCACAAAGACTTGTACACTAATGGTCCTAGCAGCTTTCTTTGTAATAGCCAAAAACTGGAAGCAGCCCAAAAGTCCATCAACAGAGGAATGAGTAAACAGACCAGTATATCCTACAGTGGAATCCCGCTTGGCAATAAAGCAACAAACTATCGAGACATGCAGCCACATGACGGGTCTCAAAATCATTATGCTGAGTGCCAGCGTCCAGAAAGAAAAAAGTATATCCTGTGTGGTTCCATTCATGTGAAACTCTAGAGAATGAAACCTAATCTGTAGGGACAGAAAGATCAGTGGTTGCCTGGAGGGTGGGGGAGGGGCAGGAGTGTGGCTTTCGAAGGGGAAGAGGAAGCTTTTGGGGTGACGGATACGCCTCTATCTTGATTGTGGTGGTGGTTTTGCAGGTGGTTACGTATGTCAGGTTATATCACATGGTCCACGTTACATACGTGCAGCTTATTAAAGATGTTTTAAAAAGAGGGGGTGGTGGCTTAGGAATCCTGAGCACGAGGCGTTTTGGAGTGAAGGGCATTCAGTGCCCCACGGGCCACACTCAGGCAGCCTGCAGCTTAGCCTTCATGCTGGCCTCAGCGGGTCACAGAGGGGACCCAACCCCAGGTGGGAAGTGCCCTGTCCTATCAGGGCACCAACACCCAGGGCTCCTGGGCTCCAGAAACAGGCAGAGACCAGGGAGGTCCAAGGCTGCCGCGTGTGCTGTGGCCTGGGCTCCCAGCCCAGCTCTTTACATAGGTCCAACGACACGGGCTGGCCAGTGGCTATGACAGAAGCTGCTAACAACCGGGTGAGCTTCATGCCCAGAGCCTGACGTGGGGACACAGAAGGAGGAGAGGCATTTTGGGGCATTGAGCTAAACACTCAGAACAGTCTAGAAAGGAGCTTTCTGATTCAGCTGGAGGCCAGGTGCTATGGTAGGGAAAAGATGGAGGTTAAAATCCAATGGCTTGGGAATTCCCTGGCGGTCCGGTGGTTAGGACTCCACACTCTCACTGCTGAGGGCCCGGGTTCGATCCCTGGTCAGGGAACTAAGATCCCACAAGCCCTGCTGAATGGCCAAAAATAAATAAATAAAATTTAAAAATCCAGTGGCTCCATAATATCTTAAAAATTAATACTTCTATTTAATGTATAGGTAATGAATACAGTTTTTTTATACTCATTGAATATTTCCCTGGGCCAGGAATACATGGACTTTAAAGAATGATCTCGGATAGGCTTCATCATTTTTCTGATGAGAAGGTTGAGAGCCCGAGAAGCGAGCTGCTGAAAGGTGGAATTTAAGCCAAGGAAAGTGCGCCTGGCTCTAGGACCTGTGGGGTATAGCCAGTGCCCTCCACAGCCCCATGGGGAACCCGCTGCTGTTTGTTTCCGTGGCTAACAGGTTTTTAAATGATGAATCCTTTGTGACGTGTGTCGCAGGGACAGGCTGGGCCTGTGAATCCGAGGCCCCGGGGCACGTCGGAGCGGGCCGTCCTGAGTCAGGAGGCCAGGGCTCTCCTACAGTGTTGCCCTCAGCCTCTGCGGGCCTCATCTGGTGGGAGGGTTGGGCTGAGCGTTCTTCTGAGCCCCTGTTGTCAGGTACCGTGAGCAGAATACTACTCAGAATGCAGGGGAAAATACCTGTGTTGCGGGGAGAACAAGCCAACCTCTGAGAAAGCCAAGACAGCAGCCTGACGCTGCCCACTGACTGCAGAAGTGGTCATAGAAGTGGTGCTGGTGTCAGCGTGTCCCTGGGTCACACCAGCTGGGCCTCTGACTGCCGCCAGGCCTCCCACTCTCACCCCAGCCCAGGACCTACACCCCACTGCTGACCAGCAGCCCTTAGCCTCTGACCTTCACAGCCCCTGAACTCCAGAGAAGTTGCTCGACCAGGAGCTCTGCACCATGAAGATCTAGAAGAATCTTTCTGATTCAGGCCTTGCCAGCAGAGTGGTGCCCAAGGAAAGGAAGGTCTTTAGCAAGAACCCGTGGGCTCAGGCAGAAGGAGGGGGATGGCCCAGGGCCAGTCAATACCCCTAAGCCCTGCCGAGCCCTCAGGGAGAGGCTGGGCCGTGCTTCTCTCGGCCGGTGTTGGCTCCTGGCTGCCCTGAAGATGGGCCTGGTTAGATGCAGCTAGAGAAGCGTGGGTCATCCCGGTGCTACTAACCCTTCTATCTCCCACCCAGTGTTCAGCCCTGGACCCAGCACGTGGCAGGGGACTCATAAACAGGTCTGAGATGAAGGTGGAAGATGGAAAACAGCACAGAGCCGTTGGGACTGTCCCTTTTGGGGGGAGGTGGCTGTTGACTCAGCAGTGTAAGGCCGGGAGCGCCTTGACGTCGGGGCCTGAAGTGTGTTTGTCTCTGTGTCCCTATGATTGTCCCACTCCTGCTGCTGAGGAGTGAACAAGGCCGGGGAAGCAGGCAGAGCGGAGACGAAGCGCGCGCTGGGCCCACAGGGCTGGCACACAGTAGGTGTGCAGGAAACGGGCCAAGAGCAGGGGGAGGGCTCAGCCCACGTGAATGTACCCACAGTGTGTGACAGACCCGGAGGGTCCTGTGCGTGGGCAGCGCCCCTCAGCCTGGCTTCTCCAGTTACATGACCCACTGGTGCCATCTCAAGCTCCGACCTGTGTCTCCTGCCAGGATGACCGTGGAGTGCATCGCGCTCCCTGCTCCCTCCCCAGGCCAGGCGCAGGCGTGAGTGGAGAAAAAACAAGGGCGCAAGCCTTTCTTTCTTCTTCCTGGTTCAGGTGACTGCAGACTGGGGGAGAATCACTCCCTTCAGGGGCAGAACGGGCTGGGTGGCCCTGGGTGGCACGCAGCGGAGGGATGGACTGGGAGCTTTGGCCAGGTTCCGCCAAAGCAGGACCATTTCCTGGCTGGAATTCCCGGAGGAGCGTGGCTTTGGAGAACCGCCACAGAGGCTGAAAGCTCACATGCTGCCCAGGACCACTCGGGGGCCGACTCCGCATTGCCCTGCCAGCGCCAGCCCTCTCGGCCGCTCACCTGGGCAGGGCTGAGTGTCACCAGTGTCAGTTAAGCCTCGCACGCGCTGTGAAGTTGTGTTGGCATCTTGAGGTCAGTTTCTGTTCCAGGCAAAGTCTGTCTCCCCAGGGGCCTCTCGCCTCCTGGCCTTCCCAGCTGTGGCATGTTCTTGCTGAAGCCCTCTTTCTTTCCTTGGTCACCGCACTTTGCTGGAGAGCCAGAATCAGAACGGAGTCAGAATGCTGCTTCTAGATGTTCATGGCCCAGAGCTCATAGGTGAGCGACTTCTCCAGAGTTTGGGGACTGCAAGGTCAATGGGTTTGAGAATAACACTCTTACTGGCCCGTTCAAGACACTGGGTCAGGATGGAGAGCAAAAGACGTGGCTGGTTGGTGATGTTCCAATTATCAGAAGCACCCAGCACCTTGATCCATGTGATCATGGGGAGGAGGTTGAAGGTGTGTGATCACGTCAGTGGGACTGTTTTGTCCTCTTTTCAGATGAGAAGGCGGTAAGATAGTTCCCCCTTTCCCCTTTTTGGCATCTTCCATACCCCCCAGTGAAGCTCCTGGAAATAGTCTTTTTCTTCTGTTGGATTTCTCTTCATCGGAGAGGGTTTCTTCTTCCTACTCTTCTGGAATTCAGACACCCCCACCCTCACACCTCCACCCCAGGCTGCCAGCAGACTTACAGGGCAGTTTCTCGTTGGTGATTGACGGCCACCGAGCTCTGTGGAGTTTGTGTGGGCTGGAGGCCCCGCTTGCTGTGAGGGCTGGGTGTATGGAGGTGGCATTGCTCCCCTGCAAGTATGGGGGCTTTCCCAGGCAGAGGTGGGCTTTCTGAGCTGTTTCTAGAAAGGGGATATGAGGCCAAGGCACAGTGACCTCGACCTCTGTTGCTAGTTTGTTAGTAGCAAGTGGAAAAGATGGTGAATAATTTGGGGGTGGGATGTATAGGGAGAGGTCAGTGCCCCCAGGAAAAGGGGCTTCACCTCTGCCATGTTATGCTCTGCAGGAGTGCTGAGAGCAGGGCAAGCAGAGGATTTCCTGTTCAAACCAAGCAACTAGGAGATATTTATACAGGGAAGGGAAGGTGCCCTCTGTGGTTCTAGGTTGGGTCCAAGTTCTCAGGTGTCCTGTCCTTCACTGAACACCTACAATGCACCATCAACCAGAAAAGTAAATACCTTGTGTAATGCTCCCCACTGTCCTACAAAGTTCCTTTCTTTTCTCCTTTTCTCCGTGTGAGGAACATAAGCTTGGAGAGGTTGCATGACGTGCCCAAGGTCACATGGGTAGTAGAGCCAGGACTAGGCTTGGTGTCCCCTCCACTTGAACTTGGACAAGTTGCTCAACTCTCCTCCCCCATTGGTAGAATATCCCCATCAGTATCATAATAGCGCCTACCCAGTGGTTGGGGGATTAAATGAGATGATTCATAGAAAGAGGTTGGAACAGTAAATATTTATTTATTAAATATCAGCTGCTCTTATTATTATTCTTTTTTTTTTTTTTTGCGGTACGCGGGCCTCTCACTATTGGGGCCTCTCCCGTCACGGAGCACAGGCTCCGGAAGCGCAGGCTCAGCGGCCATGGCTCATGGGCCCAGCCGCTCCGCAGCATGTGGGACCTTCCCGGACCGGGGCACAAACCCGTGTCCCCTGCATCGGCAAGCGGACTCTCAACCACTGCACCACCAGGGAAGCCCTATTATTATTCTTTTACTAAGTTCAGAGTGACTGTATAATTTATTGTCCAAACTGGGAGAGTTTTTCAAGAAAAAGAGGGCCTATTAAAAGTTGTCCTGGGACATTAAGAGCCAACTGGGACTGTCCCAGGCAAATGGGATCTATAGCCCTTGACCCAGCAGACAGGATGTGAGTAAGTGGACAGGTGTCAGGCAGGTACTCCAGGTCAGAGGATGGTATAAGCAAAGGTGTTGGAGGGTGGGTACTCACGGTATACACAGGTGACCGTGAGGTGGCCAAGGGGCCCACCTGCCCTACCGGACAGGAGAAGTAACATCCCTCCACCTGCACCCTGACCCCACTGCCCACGGGGCATCCTTCCCCTTCCCCAGGTTCGTCTGCATGTTCCAAGGCCGCCCGCCTGGTCAGCGTCATAATTTACGAGGGCACCACAGGCCACTCCATTCTTCATGGACCTGAGAAAGATGTGATCTTTACGACAGAGAGGCATCTCAGAAACCATTCCGACGCCCTGTTAGGCAGGAGGGAGCAGAGGTGGAGAAGGACGCTATTAAGTCATGAAGTGCATCCCCAGTTGACACCAGAGGAATAAAGCTTTCAGGTGGAGGCTCCAGAAGGAAGGATGTGGGAGGCCGGGGAGGGAGATGGGGTTGCTGGAGGAGGCTCCTGTCTCCTAGCCCGCGTGGCTTCCGTGTAAACCTCAGCAGGAGCACGTGAGGCCTTGACAAGGTGGGGTTTCCAGGCAACTGTTGTTACCCACCCACATGGACCCGGTGTCTCCCAGTGGAGCAAGGTGTTCCTGGGGGTTCAGGTTCCCAGAAGGGTCAGAGCAGCCTCCCCTGTGACACAGGGAGAGAGGGGAAGTAGCCGGGAGCTGTAGGCCAGGCTCGGTGTGGGGAAGTGACATGCCCCAGCTAAGCTAGGAGCTTCATCCTAGACCCCTATCCTTACTCCCAACCCTGAATGCTCACTGAAGTTCTTCACTTTTTACTGTCTGTTCCTAAAACAGATTTCTCCATTTTTGGACAGAATCTTGAACCCAGTAGAGCAGTTCTGTACATAAAGATCTTACCTCAAGAAGTATAGGCCAGTCACCAATCTGTGGATTGTAAATGCATATTTTTCAAATTAATGGGACTCCCACTAGCCTAATGCAGGCTTTGTGCCAATTAGAAAAAGGCATGTAGACAGATTAGGCAAAGGTACCCCCCATCCACGACATTGTACACAGGCCTACTGACCTGTATAGCCTGGTGACTTGGCAGGCAGCATCTGTGTGTGACCATATTCCTAGGGGGTTGCAGCCCTGTAGCAGGGATTGACAAGGGGGTAGAGAGGTGCCTCTGCTCCAGGTGGCTGCAGCCCTGCACTAAACTGTACAATTTGACGAGCAGAACACCAGCTGGATTTTACCTCCCACTCAGCTTACCTACCAGGTACTTTTGGGCAGTGCATCAGCTGTGCAACTGTCCATGGCGGTCCTGGGTGAGAGTCATGGCCATCTTGGCTGGTTGTGGTTAACATAAAGAGCAATTCCCTCTAGATTTCATCTTAAGAATATTAAGGGACTTCCCTGGTGGCACAGTGGTTAAGAGTCTGCCTGCCAGTGCAGGAGACATGGGTTCAAGCCCTAGTCCAGGAGGATCCTACATGCCGCAGAGCAACTAAGCCCATGCACCACAACTACTGAGCCTGTGGTCTACAGCCACAACTACGGAGCCCGTGTGCCACAACTACTGAAGCCCGTGCGCCTAGAGCCCGTGCTCCACAACAAAGAGAAGCCATCGTAGTGAGAAGCCCATGCACCAGCTAGAGAGAGCCCACACGTAGCAACGAGGACCCAATGCAACCAAAAATAGAAATAAATAAATTAAATAAAACTTACAAAAAATATATATATATATTAGGATGGAAAGGTACGGCAATGCCTTTTTACTGAGTTTTATACCACAACCCAAGCTTGTTCAAACCGTGATGCCCCAGGTGTGGTGACCCCTCCAGGGCACCTTTCTCACTTGGAGAAAGGGAGAAGTGAAGCACCTGTTAGAAGGGACTTATCCTGGACAGCCACCTGAGGTCCAGAATGGGGCCGTCACCCGGAGGGAGTTAACGTTTACTGAACCCGTACTGTGTGCCAGGCTCTCTGCATACATGTCCTATTTCATCCTCACAGCCAGCCTGTGACATGGGTTCTGTTATTACCCCAACTTTACAGAAAAGGTAAGCGAGGCTCTAGGTGGAAGGAACTTGCGCGGGACACTCAGCTGGTTGATGGTGCAGCCAGGGTCCGCACCCCAGCCCACTCTGGCTTCAGACCCTACACGCTGACTCTTGTACCATAAAGACCACACCTGTCTGTTGACACCTGAAGTTTCCCTGAGCCCTTAAAATGTGGGTTTGGGTGGAGGTGGGCAGGCTTGGGCTTGGGAGGAATGGGACCGGGCCTCTCGGCTTGTCCCCTCTGAGCCAGGTCTGCTGTTTTCAGCACCCTGAGACCCTGGAGGGGTGCCTGGCACGGGGGCCATCCAGGGATAGTGACCGTGTAATGGCAGGGAGGGCTGGAGGCACAATGCTGGATCTTTCCACCACCTCAATTCCTAAAGACATCTTCCCGTAACCCAAGAGCCTGCCATGGGAAGCACAGGTGCTGACTCAGGAAAGAGAAGTCCCAGTGAGTAACGACAGCCCACAAGGGCACCCTCCGGCCGGCACCCTTGGCCTCCTGCTCTGAGCTCTGTTGAGGCAGCGCCTGGCCCCGTGGCAGGAGCCTTGCAGCTTGTCCACGATCATCAGAGCAGAAGGCCAGAGCATTCCTTTTGCCTGTTGAAGGCAGCAGGGAGCCTTTTTTACTCCAGAAATGAGCGGGGCATGTTTCTGAGGTTTCTCTAGACACCCAGAGCGCTCCTTCCCCACCCAGGTGCCAGACTTTTATCTGCAGCACCGTTTGACTGCATTGTTCATGACGGGCTGGGTGGACACAGCAAGGCTGTATACCCCTTCCCCTGACCTTCACCCTGTCTGGGATGCCCAGCTTAGCACATCCAGGATGGGCCCTGGACTTGACCCCAGGGCTAAAAGAGGATGCAGTAGGTTAAGAAAGTGCAAATTAAAGCAACCTCACAGACTGGCAAAAATTCAAAAATCACGCAACCACGCTCTTTTGGCACGCCTGCAGGGAATAGTACCCTCACACGTGGTTGGTGGAAACATTGGATAGCGTGACTGCCGTGGAGGAAAATTCAGGTACAGCTAGCAAAATCACATCTGCATTCACCCTCTGACTCAGCAATCCCACCTCTAAGGACTAATCCTGCAGGTAAAACATTACAAATATGAAACAATTTACTGTACACGCCATAGAATACATTCAAAGGCTTCAAAGAAGGGGAGAACAGGAAGCGAATCTTGAAGTTTATCTAGTAGATTTATTGACAGTACTTCTGGTGTGATAATCCTGGAATTATTTTGTTATTATGGATTAGAGCAAGTGAGAAAATATATACTGTTGGGCACCAGGGTTCTGTCTGTGGGAGAATGGACTATGGAATAGAAGAAGATGTGAGATTAGAGTTGGGGCATCAATATACTTCTTTTTAATTAATTTATTTATTTTTGGCTGCATTGGGTCTTTGTTGCTGCACGTGGGCTTTCTCTAGTTGCGGTGAGCGGGGGCTGCTCTTCATTGCGGTGTGCGGGCTTCTCATTGCGGTGGCTTCTCTTGTTGCAGAGCACGGGCTCTAGGCGCATGGGCTTCAGTAGTTGTGGCACGCGGGCTCAGCAGTTGTGGCACACGGGCTCTAGAGCACAGGCTCAGCAGTTGTGGCACACAGGCTTTGTTGCTCCACTGCATGTGGGATCTTCCCGGACCAGGGCTTGAACCCGTGTCTCCTTCATCAGCAGGTGGATTCTTAACCACTGTGCCACCAGGGAAGGCCTCAGTATACATTTGTGATAACATATGTTCATGATTTACAAGTCGTAACCATGGAAGCGCAAGAAAGCAGTGACCCACGCCCCGCCCAGTAGCAGTGCATACTCCTAGCGCCTGCAGCTCTGTTTCTCAATGCTGTTCCCCATGAGAAGGAGCCAGGGCCCCTTAGACGCCTGGAGGATTCCAGGTGTGGGGCAGTGAAAAGTAACAGTATGACTAGAACATCTTGTCGCTCTAAAAAGCAAGGATGCAGGGCTTCCCTGGTGGCGCAGTGGTTGAGAGTCCGCCTGCCGATGCAGGGGACACGGGTTCATGCCCCGGTCTGGGAAGATCCCACATGCCACGGAGCGGCTGGGCCCGTGAGCCATGGCCGCTGAGCCTGCGCATCCGGAGCCTGTGCTCCGCAACGGGAGAGGCCACAACAGTGAGAGGCCCGTGTACCAGAAAAAAAAAAAAAAAAAAAGCAAGGATGCAGCCAAAGACAGATGGTCAGAAAGACCCAGGCGCTGGCCAAGCGCCAGGAACAGGTGTGAATCCTCGTTCGCAGATAGGAAGCTCGTGTACAGTGATATTAGTTCTCTTTATGAATATTTTAATATTAAAGCAGCAAATCCCGGAAAGTGCTGACCTGCAGCTTTTCTTGGTTGGCACATTCCGAGCAGTTCCGCGGGCCCGCTTGGTGCCAGCCTGAACAAGCAGTGACGAAGGAGCAAGTGGCCAAACGTGTGGTGGGGCTCCAGCACAGTGCCCCCCCATCCCTCCCTGAATGGGGCTCGCGGGACCTCAAGGGGATAAACTGTTGTCGTCTTATTTTGATGTCACTTCAGGAAAGGAGCTCAACTCAGAATCTCAGTAAAGAGGCTGCTGTGTGCTGGGGGTAGGAGCCGGGGACTCGGACGGGCGCTGGCTGGTCCCACACGCCCTGCCCGCACTCTCCCAGCTAAGTACATAGTAGGTGCTCAATAAGCAGGAGCTGCTGCTCCTTTTCTCTATGCAGTTTAATCAAACTCACACTAACAGGCACTCTGCCAGACATCAGAAATGCAGCTAGTCCTTCATTCCAGAAACATCGATTGACCCCTGGCCACATGCCAGGCCGAGGGCTACGTGCTGAGGATAGCAGGGAGAGTGAAGAAACTCTGCAGCCTCCTCCCAGCCCAGCAGTTTAAAGAGAAATCAAGTAGTAAGTTAGTGAGCAGACAAGAAAACGATAAGATAGTAGTATATGCCATACAGCAGCGGTCCCCAACCTTTTTGGCACCAGGGACCGGTTTGGTTTCTTGGAAGACCATTTTTCCACGGACCGGGCAGGGGCGGGGGGGAAGGTTTCAGGATGATTCAAGCGCATTACATTTATTGTGCACTTTATTTCTATTATTATTACATCGTAATATATAATGAAATAATTATACAACTCACCATAATGCAGAATCAGTGGGAGCCCTGAGCTTGTTTTCACTTGCCACTCACAGATAGGGTTTTTGTTTGTTTGTTTGTTTTTTAAAGGAACTCATTTATTTATTTATTTTGGGCTGTGTTGGGTCTTCGTTTCTGTGCGAGGGCTTTCTCTAGTTGTTTCTGTGCGAGGGCTTTCTCTAGTTGTGGCAAGCGGGGGCCACTCTTCATCGCGGTGCGCGGGCCTCTCACTGTCGCGGCCTCTCTTGTTGCGGAGCACAGGCTCCAGACGCGCAGGCTCAGTAGTTGTGGCTCACGGGCCCAGTTGCTCCGCGGCATGTGGTATCTTCCCAGACCAGGGCTCGAACCCGTGTCCCCTGCATTGGCAGACGGACTCTCAACCACTGTGCCACCAGGGAAGCCCACTGATAGGGTTTTGATATGAGTCTGCAAGCAATTGATTTATTATGGTCTCTGTGCAGTCAAACCTCTCAGCTAATGATAATCTGTATTTGCAGCCGCTCCCCAGCGCTAGCATCACTGCCTCAGCTCCACCTCGGATCATCAGGCGTTAGATTCTCATAAGAAGCGCACAACCTAGATCCCTCGCCTGCGCAGTTCATAGTAGGGTTCACGCTCCTATGAGAATCTAATGCTGCCACTGATCTGACAGGAGGCAGAGCTCAGGGGGTAACACGAGCGATGGGGAGGGCTGTAAATACAGATGAAGCTTCGCTCGCTGGCCTGCCGCTCACCTCCTGCTGTGCGGCCCGGTTCCTAACAAGCTGCAGACCAGTACCAGTCCATGAGCTGGGGGTTGGGGACACCTGCCATACAGGATAAAATGAGGAGGTGTGGAAGACGGTGGGGGTAGGTGGCTCCTTTGCCTGCATTGCCAGAGATGGCTCTCTGGAGCAGAGACCTTTAACCCAAAACAGAGGTTACAGAGGCCACCAGTGTGGCTGGAGGGCATGGGGGGGGGATGGGGAGATGAGATGAAGGGCAGTATGTGCGGGGCTCTGCAGTCCTGATGCGGAGCTTGGACTTTATCAGGCACATGGCACGATGCACTGGTTTTAAGCAAGGAAGGAACTCAATCTGATTTGCCTTTTGAAGTGGTCCCTCGGGCTGCTTCATTGAGAATAGTGTGTGGGGGGTAAGGGTGGTGTTGTGAAAGGCTATCCCGGGCCTCCTGCAGGACAGGTTGGAGAATCCACAGGACTTGCTGGCATATTAGATGTGGGAAAAAGAAGAGGGCGAGTCTCAGGAATGGGGCTTGGGCACCTGGTGCAGAGTGGTTTCCCCTCCAGCCCGAGGGCACTAGGGAGCCAGTGCAGGCTTTAGGCAGGGAGTGACGGAATCAGACTGGGGTTCAGGAAGCCAACCTGGGGGTGAGGAAGCCAGCCTGGGGGTGCAGAGTGGAAGCAGGGAAACCAGCTCTGAGCAGGTGGGCCTGGCCTGGCGGTGGGGGGGGAGGTGCGAATGAGGGCGGGTGGTTCCCCCTTCAGAGGAAGCAGGAGCTGCCGGCAGGGCACCATCCCCTCCATCTTCTCCTCCTCCTGGCTTCCCCCCCACCCCTTGAGGGGAGGGGGGTGCATCTGTTTCCTTCCCCACCCAGCTGACTCCCCCGAGCTGGGCCTCAGAGGAAAGAGCTCGGCCCAGTAGCTCAGCCCTGCCCGGTCCTGCTGGAGGGAATTGTCATTAAAAACGGGACAGCTGCACTTAGAGTGATGACATGCTACACTCGGAATTGCTGTCCTAGGCTCTGGTTTTCCTGATGCCAGAAAATCCAATAACCCCGGGTAACATTCAGTCCGGCTGTGGTGCTGATTGGATTTGTAAACTCCATCCAGTGTGTCGTGGTCTGATCGTTACCTGAAGCTCTCATTCAGCCCACAGACATGTGGTTCCCAACAGCCGGCCTGGACCTGGGTGGCGTCAGATGCACAGCTCACACCAGAGGCTGCTGAAGTGAGGGAGGGACGGGTTCAGGCCACTGTCCGCGGGGCTTCCCGGCCCCGGAGGCATTACTGTGTGCAAGACTGCCGCCTCCCCTCACCCTGGCTCTTGGGGTCCCCGCGTGTGACCGTCATCTGGGACAGCAGGCTTCCCCAGAGCTTCGTGCGCCCCACCTTCCCAGCCAGGCTCGGAGGAGCGCAGGCTAGCATCTCCTAATGACTCAGGGTCGCCCTGGGAATATTCATTGTTGTACTTGGGAGAATAAGGTTGTAAGTCCTTTTGGTTTTGCTCATTTCTCTGTCCCCTCCTCTCGGGCCACGGATTGTCACGTGTCTGCTGTCACTGGGCCTTCTCCTGGCATCGATGGAGGCAGTGCCTTGTGGGAGTTGGGGTCAGGGGCGCTGGGTTCAAATCCTGGCTCGGCTGCATAGTACCTGCAGGACCTTGGGCCATTCCCTCAGCCCCTCTGAGAATCAGTTGATTCATCTGCAAAGTGGGGATGGTAATAGGACCTGCCCACGGGGCGGCGTGGGGATGGACTGTCACTTCAGCCGGCTGCCCTAGGCACGAGCAGCCCCCGTGAGTGAAGTGACCCCTCCCTCTCAGCACCTTCTTGCCCACCCTGCCAAGCTTCAGACCCAGCACGGAGCAGGCCACGGGCCACCAAGGCCAGCAGAGCCACAGCAGTGCTTAGCAGCACGAAGAATTCTCCTCGGGCAGCAGGAGGAGGCCAGGTCATCAGGGAAGGCGGGAGCTTGGGCCTGTGCCCTTGACCACAGAAGGTGGCCCGCAGGTCCAGGAAGAGTGGCTGCTTGGGCAGGAAGGGAGGAACTGGGAGAGATGGCCATGTATCTTTTTTTTTTTTTCCGGTACGTGGACCTCTCACCGTTGTGGCCTCTCCCGTTGCGGAGCACAGGCTCCGGACGCGCAGGCTCAGCGGCCACGGCTCACGGGCCCAGCCGCTCCGCGGCACGTGAGATCCTCCCGGACCGGGGCACGAACCCGCGTCCCCTGCATCGGCAGGTGGACTCTCAACCACTGCGCCACCTGGGAAGCCCCCATGTGTCTTTAAAGTGAGCCCTGAGCCCCGTGCGGCCACCTTCAGGTGCCTTCCTGTACTGAGGTCTGACCCTCCCGGGAGCTTCGGAGATGCCAGTGCTGGGCTGGGCCCATCTGTCCTGTTAGGCAGCAAGGAAACCTCAGCCCGGCAGCTCATGTGACTTTTCCACGGGGTTCCCTGCAGAGTCTGGCTGGCATCCACTGCTCCTCGTCCCAGCTCCATTAGCCCAGAGCCCAGGGGATGACCTCCCTCAGCCGGGCCCCTGTCCCCAGCCGTGGCTGTCAGAAGGAGGCTGGATCCAGCACACGTACTCCCACCAGCTGCACAGAGAATAGAGCGGGGGCCCGGCGGAAGGGGCTGGGTGCAGGCTCTTCTCTCTTCACCAGTTCTGCTCCCTGCCCCTCTTCTCCTGCCTTCAGCGTCGTGTGCCCCTCTTGCCAAAAGCCCTCTCCTGCCCAGCCCGAGCACCTGTGAGCACCTCAAGCGCAGTCACCTGTTTTTATTTACCTTCATTTATTCCAGGCTGTGAAACTGGTGACCCACACCTACGTTCTCTTGAGCCTGTGTGCTGCTTTTAAATTTTCTGAATGTGTTGCCACCATTTAAAAGTTGGAAATTATCCACAGTGTGGATTTCCACCTTCTCTGGGAAAACGAGCAGGTCTGGCCACCCTGGGCCCGTGCTGCCCTGGCTGGCAGTCAGCTGGATGTGAGGGGCGGTTAGTCTGCAGCCCTCCACAGCCCGCCCAGCGCCTTTGGCTGGGCCCCCTGCTTTGTACCTTGAGCAGCAGACCCAAGGATGCATGTCAGTTTCCAGTCTCTTGCTGACAGCAGAACTGGCTCAGCACCCTGGGGCTTTGCTCCTTGCTTCCTCCCAGTGTCCAGGGCCTTGGACCTGTGGGCACTGGGCTGGCTTTCCTCCCTCTTTCCTTTGAAACCTCATCCTCTCTGTCCCCTTGCTGACCTCCATCCCTCTCTTACTCCCTTGCACCCCCTTCCACCCAGACCGGCAAGTGCAATGACTCACAGCTTTCCTTTTGCTCCCCGGGTCCTGCTCTGGTGGCTGCATCCTAACACCCTGGGTGCGTGTGTCTGATTCATCACCGTCTCGCCGGGACCCAGCTCAGGGCCTGGCCTACAGCAGGTGCTTCGGGAATAGAGAATGCCTTAATGAGATGTTGAGAAAGCTACCCGGTCCCCTCCCGTCCTCCCCTCTGGGTTTCAGAGGGAGACAGAGCCGCCCTGACTCTGCCGCCTTGGGGTGGGGAGAAGTCTTGTAGCAACGCACTTGGTACCCAGCGCCCTCCGAGGGGCGTGCAGATCAGGCAGGGAGATGCCGGGCCTGTGTGCTTCCCCCGAGTCAGCCTTCCCTCCTGCCAGCCTCTCCCGGTCCCCGGAGGAAGGGCTGATCTCCCCAGAGGAGGAGGCATCCTGGGAAGATTTGGGCACCAGGGAACCCCGCCTCCTGGTGCCCCAGGGCCTTGCGTGTGAGGCACTGGGAAGGAGGTGCATTTGTTCTGTGTGACCTCCTGGTCACTTTGCCCCATCTGTTCCTCAGATGCCCTCGGGCCATTCGTTCCTGGGGCCCTTTTCGCTTGGCTGTTGCCTCAGCCTAGAATGTTCTTTCCTGTCTCCTGGAGTGCTTGGTTCCTCAGCCTTCATGCTCTCAGCTGAAATGTCACCTCCTCAGAGAGGTCCTCCGAGCTTCCTCTCCCAAGGCTGCTGGTCCTGTCCCCCGACCCCCCCCCACCCCCCTGGCCAAAACCTCCAGTTATTCTCAGTGTCAGCCTCAAATGCTTCCCTTCCTGTGGCATATTCCACGGTTTCTGACAGTGTTCTGTATTTGGGCTCTTAGCTATTTGCTGTCACCTGTGGGAGGACAGGGGTGTGGTGTCTGGCTAAGTGCTGTTCTGTCCCCGGCAGCACACAGTTAGAAGGTGGTGGGTCCTTGGTGAAGCTGTGCTGGGAGAATGGATGGTGAGTAAACGGATGCTCACTGGGGTCCGCCCCCGGAGGATGTGTGGCCAGGGCCTGAGCTGGGGGTTAGCAGCAGAACGCAGAGCCTCAGGGCTTGACCAGGACCCCGGGCACCTGGGGTCCAGGGGGGCCTCGCAGAGCAAAGGCATCAGGCAGGCCTCATCAGATCCCAGCTCGGCCACTTCACTGCTGTGTGGCTTTGGGCAAGTTACTTAACCTCTCTCGGCTCCAGCTTCCTCATCTGTGAATTGGGTGTAGTACTTTCCAACTCAGGGGGATTATTAATGCAGTAATGTGTGTAAGGCATTTGGGACATGGCACCTTAGGCTAAGCACACAGTAAATTGTTGTCCAATAGTGAGCCAGATGTTAAGCGTGTTTAGTTTGGAATGAGGTAGACAGGAAGTGGAAATGTGGGTCTGCACTCAGGAACGAGGTGGGGCTTGGATCCCGTCCAACTCTTTTACCCTGTCCTCGCTTCCCCAAGGACCAGAACTGCCCCAGAGGCTCCCCCAGCCAGCAGGGGGCAGAGCCAGAGGCGGGCATTCCCCAGCCGTTAGTTGACTGGTCCACTGATGGGTTTTGAGGTTTTGTGGCTAAAAGGTGCTCCAGAGATTGGCTGGCGTGGGCTTGGGGATTAGCTGCAGTTTGGGGGCCTGGGCCCTCTCGGCTCCGTCTCTCTGTATCAGCCCCAAGATAATTAGGATGTTGCTAACTTCTAGTGGGAAAACAGCCAGAGGATGGAGGAGACGCTGGAGAGCTGGAGTAGGTGGGACGCTCGGCTTCCTCGGGGTGTGGCACTGTTCCTGCCCAAACACCGTACCTGATTTCATGCAGTAAATCCTCACAACACCCCAGGAGTCAGGTGCTTTCATTGGCTCCACTTTACAGATGAGGAAACGGAGGCACAGAGAGGCAAAGATCCCCAGCTTGGGTGAGCCTGGATTCAGACCCAGGCTACTGGGCTCAAGGAACCTGCACTTTCAACCACCTTGAATCCTGCTGGGAGCAACTGTCAACAAGTAGTTATTACCCTGAGAAAACCATAATTCAAAAAGAGGCATGTGCCACAACGTTCATTGCAGCACTATTTACAATGGCCAGGACATGGAAGCAACCTAAGTGCCCATCGACAGATGAATGGATAAAGAAGATGTGGCACATATATACAATGGAATATTACTCAGCCATAAAAAGAAACGAAATTGAGTTATTTGTAGTGAGGTGGATGGACCTAGAGTCTGTCATACAGAGTGAAGTAAGTCAGAAAGAGAAAAACAAATACCGTATGCTAACCCATACATATGGAATTAAAAAACAAAAATGGTTCTGAAGAACCTAGTGGCAGGACAGGAATAAAGATGCAGACGTAGAGAATGGACTTGAGGACATGGGGAGGGGGAAGGGTAAGCTGGGACGAAGTGAGAGAGTGGCGTGGACATATATACACTACCAAACGTAAAATAGATAGCGAGTGGGAAGCAGCCGCATAGCACAGGGAGATCAGCTGGGTGCTTTGTGGCCACCTAGAGGGGTGGGATAGGGAGGGTGAGAGGGAGATGCAAGAGGGAGGAGATATGGGGATATATGTATACGCATAGCTAATTGACTTTGTTATACAGCAGAAACTAACACAACATTGTAAAGCAATTATACTCCAATAAAGATGTAAAAAAAAACAAAAACAAGTATTTGTTAAGTTAGTGTGTTGAACCCCGCAGCAATCTGGGTGGTAAAGTTGAAAGGGCACTGGTCCTAGAGTCAGCTGGAGCTGGTTGGAATTCCAGGTCTTACTGCTGTGTGACTTTAGGCAAGTGACTTTGCCTCTCTGAGCTTTCATTTTACTGTTAGGACAATGGACATAAAAATGCCTCCTTTGCAGGGTTGTCAGAGGGTAGAACAGGGTAGCATGTGAAGGCCCCTCCCCCCAAGGCACTCCACAAGTGTTTGTTTACTCCCTTTCTTCAGAATTTCCTCCCATCCCGTGCCTTCAGCCCCAGGCGCTGGCTGCCATCCAGAGCCTGACCTTGGCCTTGAGATCCAAGAGGACGAGGACTTCGGAAATGGCTTTGGCTGCTCCAGTGGAGGGAGCTGCCCTGATCTGCTTGCAGATCAGGATCTCGGGGCCCCCTTGCCAGGCCTTTCATGTTGTTGCTTTATTTCACAAGAGCCCCGGTGTTTGTTTAACAATGAGGTGGTATTTTTAGAACTTAAAAGTAATTCTGCTCTTCGAGGAATGAGCCCCAAGCCTGTGGATGTAGCCCTAGCCGGAGCCAGGCCTGGACTAGAGCCTTGTGGGCACCCTGTCCTGGCTTTCCCCACCCCACACCCTGCTCCGCTTGGGCCTTTCCTTTGGATGCAGGACACCCTCAGTCTGCCCTGTCCAGCCTGACTCCTTCCTGCCTGTCTGTCTAGGCCCTGGGGGTGCTGATGGGGGCACAGCAATACCAGCATGTGGTAGGCTGCGTAATGGCCCCCCAAAGACGTCCACATTCTAATCTCTGGAACCTGTGAAAATGTTACCTTGTACGGCAGAAGGGACTTTACAGATGGGAAGATTATCCCGGATTATCCAGTGGTCCAGTGTGACCACAAGGGTCCTTGTAAGAGAGAGGCAGGAGGGTCAGAGGAAGGAGAGAAGATGTGATCACGGAAACAGACGTTCAGAATCAGAGAGGGATTTTCAGGTGCTCCATTGATGGCTGTGAGGATGGCGGAGGGGCCACGAGCCAGCTCCTTGATTCTGGTCCTGGAAACCGATTTCAGACGCTGACCTCCAGAACCATAGGAGAATAGATTTGTGTTGGTTTAAGCCACTAAGTATGCGTTCATTTGTTACAGCAGCAAGAGGAACCGAATAATACACAGCCCAGTGTCCCCCCCACCTGGGAGTGCCTCACTTCCAGCTGGGCCGCAGGGGCACTGAGCCTCTGGTGATACATCTGGAACACAGGGTTCGTTCTCCCTGGAATGGTCGGGAGGAGTCTTTGAGAATATAAGGACCTGACCCAGCCCCTGCCATGTAGTAAACGTGAAGATATTTAGCCCTGCGTATTGTTTGCCTCTCTACAGAGAAGCTGGGTGGTGGTGAGGGGTAAGCATTGTGTTGTGTGTTTGGGTTGATGGTACATACACTTGGATTCAAATTCCAGCTTCCCCAAACACAGGGAAGTTTCTCAGTGACGTTCGGCAGAGTTGCTGGTGACTCTGGGCCTCAGTTTCCTCATCTGTAAGAGGGGAGAATAGTGACCCAGGACTGTGATGGAACACACAGACAGCAGAGGGCGGAGCCTGGCCCCCAGCATGGCTGGATGAATTGAGCCTCCGCTCTGGTTTGGTTAGCTGCCCCGACTTCTCTCCACCCCAAGCTCAGCCTCGCACCTCCATCGGCAGCTGGCGGGCGCCCAGCCTCCGGGGTCGACCTCTGTCGGATGCAGCATTTTCCCACGATGTTAGTCATCATTCGGGAGGACCGTGAGGATCCCTGTCTGTCCCACTGAAGGCCAATTTAGGATGGGAAGTGGTTTTTTCCTGCGGTTTCCCGCTTGGTCCAACAAAGCTGAAATCCTAACCAACTGCTGCGGCGGGAGCTGTTCCCTCTCCCGACCGCGGCCTCTGGAGGTCACAGATGACACATCTGGGGCAGGAATTCTCTGCCAAGGTGTGGGAGGAGAGGGGCCCAGAGATGGGTCTCAGATGTCCCCTGTTCCGGTCAAGACGTACCTGGTGTGTTTGAGAGGACCCAGCACGTTGAAAAGGAGTCAGAATGGGTTCAGTCGAGTTTGCAGAGAGAGACCTGTGCGCATGACCTCCTGACACTGTCACCCGGTCTGTTTGTGCCGGGGCCGGCAGCTCTGCAGCCATAGAGGCCAGGGCATCCGGTTGCATCAGGCTGCGAGCTTCTCATGTCCTAGGGAGGACAGCGCAGGGTTAGGAGCACCTGATTTAAAGCCTCTTGGCCAGTTGCTCTCTGAATGACCTTGGGCGAGTCACTTAACTTCCTGGAACCTGTTCTCCCCATTCAAAAATAAAAATCACCATCACCACCGTCATCATCTTCTTCGTCTAACACATGCAGCACTTGCCACGTGCCAGGCACTGTCCTGAGCTCTTTAGGTGGGTGTTACTCCTTGAATCCTCACCATAGAACCTGTGAGGTGGGTGGTCTAGTTTCCCTCAAGTAAGCGGGGGTGGGTCCCGAGGAGTAAAGGAAGGTACCCAGGGCCACACCAGGAAGGGGCAGAGCTGGGATTTGGACTCAGGCCGCCTGGCGCTTGGTCAGCCTGCAGCCTTCTCCCTCGGGGATAACGGGGGTGGTGTGTGCACCCTCCAGGGCTTTTCTGGATTCTGCGTGTCGAATGAGAAGCGCCAGTGCTGTGTGAATGGAGCACACGGTACCTGTTAGTGGCTTCCGTTTCTATTATCGAGATTAGCAGAGGTGCTTGGTGACTTAGTTTGGGGGCCTGAGGCAATATCCATTCTAACTTTTGAGGGTCATGAGTATATTTACTGTTTTGATCCGGTGTTGGTGGTGTCATGGGTCTATACATACATCGAGACTCATTTAATTCTGTGCTTTAAATAATGTATAGGTTGTTCATTCTATGTCAGTTACACCTCAATAAAGCTGTTTTTAAAAAACACAGCAGGGGCTTCCCTGGTGGCACAATGGTTAAGAATCCACCTGCTAATGCAGGGGACAAGGGTTCGAGCCCTGGTCCCAGAAGATCCCACGTGCCACGGAGCAACTAAGCCCGTGAGCCACAACTACTGAGCCTGGGCGCTAGAGTTCGTGAGCCACAACTACTGAGCCCGCATGCCACAACTACTGAAGCCCGGGCGCCTAGAGCCCATGCTCTGCAACAAGAGAAGCCACTGCAATGAGAAGCCCGTGCACCACAACAAAGAGTAGCCCCCGCTCGTTGCAGCTAGAGAAAACCCGTGCACAGCAGCAAAGACCCAATGCAGCCAAAAATAAATAAAAATTTTTTTAATTAAGAAATGCTTAAAAAAAACCCCACACACACAGCAGAAGTTAATCGACAGAACGAAATCCATTCTGTCCAATGGGTTTGGCCATGTGAGGACCACCCAAATGATCGCACGCTTTTTGGGTTGTTTTTGGGCAGTGCCGTCCACCCTCAAGTTCTAGCATAAAGGGAGCTGTGGAAGTGGGGGGTGTCCTTTGTCATGGGCGTTGCCTGAGTGTCACAGCGTTGGCCTCTCCTGGCCACTCAGCTCAGGATCAGCGCACATGCACACACACACACACACACACACACACACACACTCACTCCCCTCAGCAGTCAGACGATGTTCCTGCAGGTGTGTTTTACATAAAACACACCTGCCTGCTGCACTGGCTCCGTCGCATGGAAGTAGGTGTTCACCCACTGCACCCAGATGTCACCCGCGGTGTCCCCTCACCTGGTCTGCTCCAGGAGCTGTCCCTAAATGTCCCTGGCTTACACGTTGGCTGGTGGCATCAGCTTACGGGCCGCAAGCCTAGGCTCCCAGCCCTGCTGGGGGAGGAATGAAGGAAGCCCACCTTCGTTCCTTCCTTCTCCTCTTTAAAGGACATTTCCTCTGAGGCTCTTGTGTTCTGCGTGCTGTGGAAGGTACCAGGAGGACCTGAGTCAAAGACACAGCTCAGCGAGTAGACAGGCCTGGGGCCAAGCTTCCCAGTCCCTGGATCGTGTCCAGACTCGACCTCCTTTGAGCTGTGTGATCTTGAGCTAATCCTTTTTTTTTTTTTTTTTTTTTTTTTTGGCCATGCCGTGCAGCATGCAGGATCTTAGTTCCCCAACCAGGGATCGAACCTGTGCCCCCAGCAGTGGAAGCACAGAGTCCTAACCACTGGACCACCAGGCAATTCCCCTGAGCTAATCCTTTAGCCAGGCTAAGGCTCAGTTTCCTCATTTGCACAATCACAGTGATTTCACAAGGTTGTTGTACGGGTCATATGAGAAGTTCCCGTATCTCATTGATTCTGACGTGCACGCTTTTTGAATCTTAGCTGGTCTGAAATCAGGGTGCATCCCCCCAAGTGATGTGTCAGACTAATTGGCGGTGTTTTTCCTTCCTCGGTGGCCCCTGGACTATTGGTGCATCTTGTACCTGCTGGCTTCCTAGATCTGAGGACAAACTCTATGGGAAGGGCCTGGGCAGTGTGCAGATACTAACATGTAATGGAAAGAACACGGGCTCCAGAGCCCACGGACGTGGTCTTCCTCTCAGCTTTGCTGCTTTCTGGCTGTTCATGGTCTCAGATAAGTGGCTTGATCTTTCAGAACTTCAGTTTCCTCACCTGTAAAATGGGAGCAATCAAGTTTAGCTCCGGTCGTTTTGAGAATTTGATAAGCTAACCTGCGTGGATCCCCTGGCCAGGCGTGTAGTAGGCTTCTGGTAACCTTGTTCGCCATCTTCAAGAAAATGAGACTGCTTCTCTTCGAAGTCGATTTCAGGGGAAACTAAGTCTGAGGTCAGAGATACTTCCAGCATTGCCCTTTTTGGCATCCAAGTCACGTAGCTCCTGTGCCTTGGTTTCTGCATCTGTAAAACGTGTCTCAATAGTACCTACCAGCCAGAGTGGCGCTGAGAGGTGACTAAACTAACACAGAGAGCCTGGCGCTTAAAACGCACTCACTGGGGGCAGGAACCAGGCGTACGGGTCCAGTTTTCATGATTGCTGTTATTAATGGTGTTTATTCTTCTGAACTGGGGATACAGAGGTAGATATGTCCAGATCACTCCCTTGAGACCTTGCAGCCTCTTATATGTCGAGGAGAACATGCAAGCCAGGGCCAGCCTGAAGATGCAAGGACCACGGCCGACCCTTGTCCCAGAGCGTAGGAGGTTCTCAGGCACAAAAACGCCCTAGGAGTTTTACAGGTGCACTTCATTTAAAATCATCATTGGTGTTATTTGGGGAAAAGCATGTTTTTAATCCGTTCTACAGATTTTGCCTTTGTCAGTTGCTGGGTGTGGACCCGGCCCCTAGGGGTCCAATCCACCTGATTCTGAGCAACCGCCAGGGTTTGCAGTACAGTCAGGGAGGCAGGTGCCATCTGTCGGTGCTGTGGTCCCTCCTTCTGACCTGACTCCGTCCCACTTTCCCCGCGCGCTCAGTTAGCCAGAATCCTGCCCACCCCTTCCCGTTTCCTTCTGGGTTTACATTTTAACCTGAAGAGGATTGGTGTTTGCACCACGGCAGCCAGGAAGCCAGTGACCCACTGTCTTGTCCCTTCTGCGCTGGGACAGACATCCCAGCAGCCCCTGGTGGTACTTGCATTTTTTACTTTCCCTGTGCTTTACCACGTGGCTGGGCTCTGGTGGACATTCAGGCAGGTAGGTCTTAGGGTGGCTGGAGGATTGGAGGTCTGAACCTGGAGCCCTGGGCCCGTGAGCTGTGCTCAGGGACAGATGTCACTGCCGTGGGACTTGGGGTGCTGCAGGGCTCTGCCATCCCTACCTGCTGGCCAGCCCAGGGTCCCAGCGAACTCTTCGCGGATAAAAACCAAAAGTGAGAGAATGGCATGGACATATATACACTACCAAACGTAAAATAGATAGCTAGTGGGAAGCAGCCGCACAGCACAGGGAGATGAGCTCGGTGCTTTGTGACCACCTAGAGGGGTGGGATAGGGAGGGTGGGAGGGAGGGAGACGCAAGATGGAAGAGATATGGGAACATATGTATATGTATAACTGACTCACTTTGTTATAAAGCAGAAACTAACACACCATTGTAAAGCAATTATCCTCCAATAAAGATGTAAAACAAAAAATTGTAAGACAAACGGATATGATTACAAGTATATGCAAAAATGTATACAAATATAGAAAATGATTAGAATAAATTATATTTAAATGCTAAAAAAAAAAAAAGCAAAACACAGCAGAGTCTACGAAACACTTGCATCCAGCATCTTGTTTAAACAAATAGGATTCCAAAAGCTGGGAATAGGACTGGAGGTGGTTGGCCCAGGCTTCCGGGCCACGGAACGTTTGAGCTGGGTCTTCGCTGGGCTGAGGGAAGGAACGAGCCCTCTGCCCCCCACTGAGGTCTTCAGGTGACCTAGCAGGTGCCTCGCTCGTGGTAGCTGCTTCCTCAGTACTGATTGGATTGGACTGGATGTCAGCAAGAAAAATCTAGGCAGGGCAGGGCAGGCTGCGTGCCTGTGACCCCTCACAGTAGGGCAGGGTCTTGCCCTTTCCTTTTCCCTGTCATATCTCTTCCAGTCCCCAGGGCTGGCTGCCCAGGTGTCATTGCAGAATCTGGTGGGTCGGCGAAAGAGTGAGGCAGTGATGATCATTCATTCATTCATTCCACAAATATTAATCGAACGCCTACGAAGTACCAGGCACTGTTCTAGGGGACAAGGATACCACAGTTAATAAAAGAGACAAAGATTCCTGCCCTCACAGCGATGACATTCTGACGCTCTACTCGGGGTGTGGAGTAGGCAACAAACAAGATAAATAAGTAAAATAAATGGTATGCTGTCTGGTATTCAGTGCTAAGGAGAAAAAGCAGGGAAGGAGGGTAGGAAGTACCAGGGATTGCGTTCTAGAAACTTCCAGGGAAGAAATGATATCACTCATGACAACAACAATAGCTATATTTTTGCTCAGTGCCTTCTAGAGGCCAAGCCCCTGCGAGGAACTTGCAGGCACTCATGCAGCCTTTGGTAACAACCCTGAGAGTTACCTGAGGAGGCTGGGCAGGGCGTGGTCTTGGAGCCCGGCCCGTCCCTGTCCTGGCATGAACCCAGGCATGCTACCCGCCATCACTCTGCCGGCAGCACCGGGTCCCCCAACTGTGAAGGGGGAAGGGCAGTTGCATCTACCCCCAGGTGTTGCCATGAGGATTAAATGAGTTAATAAGTGCAAAATGCTCGCAACCCATGGTACAAGCCCATACATGGTAACTACTTTTATTAGTATAATTATCCTCATTTATTGTGGAGAAAACTCTCCCTAGTGAGCGGCAGAGTTAGGATTTGAACCCGGAGCTGGCGCTCCAAATCCAGCAGTGTTTTTAAGTAGCTCGGAATTTACTGTCCCAGCAACACTATGAGGCCTAGACGTTGTGGCCCCAATTTATGGATGAGAACATCGAGGCACCGAGCCTTCTGCCGGGAAGTGGGTTAGCTGTGCTTCGAGCCCAGGGCTCTCTCTGGGGCATTGCTGCTGCGCAGGCCGCCTGCGTCTGGACTCAGAAGGAGAAGGAGGGAGGTCCTGGGGCAGGGCGCTGGAGAGACACAGGCGCCGGGTGGGTGGTGGGAGACCTCCCTCCTTCCCCTGTTCCCCCGGGCTTCTGCTCTGAGGGGCAGCTACCTCGCCTGCCCGCCTGCCTTCACAGCAGATGTTTAAGCGGCCCCGAAAGTGGGTAATTCCAAAGCAGAGGAGATTGTTTGGGAACAGAGCTACTGCTTCCCCACGTGTTACTGCTTGCTGACAAATCTGATTGCTGCGCCCGGTAAACTCCTCGGCTTCAATTTGCATAAAAAGTCCCCCCCCCCCGCCATGGAGTTATCAGTTCATAGCATCTCCATGTGCATCTCCAGGCTTGGGTCCCCCCACGGCAGCACAGGACGGAGCCGGCATCCAACCTTGGTGCAGAGGTGATCCCTGTGCAGAGGTGGCCCATGAGAACAGGACCGGCCAGCTGGGGAGTCCCTCCTGCTGGGGTCTGGAGCAGAGGAATCGCCTCCTTCCTCTTACCCTTTTTAATAAAATGACTGTTTTGCCCATGAGATGTAATGAGGATCTGGAAGCTTTGTTTGTCTTAAGCTGTGGCCTGTGGAAGCAGAGAGCTGCTTTCCCTGGGGGCTCAGCCCTAAGCTCGTTACCATAAGCCCAGCACCCGAGCCAAACCTCACCCGTCCAGCCCTCACCGTCTGAGTCTGGGACCCGGTTGTGATTCTGGACGCTGGGCTGCCAATGTCGTGAAGGAAGGGGCTTTCCCAAGCTGATGCATGGCCTGAGGCTGCTGGAACTACTCAGGTCCCTGGACAGTGCAGGCCTCAGACGAGCCTGCGAGTAGGAGGCCTTGACTCTCACTAGCTGTTAAGACCACTTGGCCATGAGATGGGAACACTGCTGCTCACGGAGCTGTGTGCAGGAGTGAGATCTGTCTGTCGAGGAGGGGTAATGCCCCACCATGTTTGCAGAGCACCTCACTGTTTGCAGAACACTCCACAGAGGTCACTTCATGTGAGCCTTAAAAGCACCCCATGGAGAAGGCAGAATTAAAGATCAGAGGTAATGTGACCTGCCCAGGGTATCACGGGGCCTCTAACCTCCGTACCCAGCTCTAAGCCTAAGGATCTCTCTACCTTGCCCCATCTGCCTTCCAAGTTCAAGGTGTATATAAGGCACTGCTGAGAGTCAGCCCAGGTCCTCAGTGGTCCCTGTGCACCCAGGATCCCTGGGGCAGGGACAGCAGAGTTGCAGTGTTGGCTGAGGACACGCAGAGGCAGTGCCAAGGCCCCGCCCCCTCCGGGCCTCTACTTCATCTCATCACTTCGTGCTGTTTGTTTGGGCTGTTACTAGCTCAGTTCCTGTTATTTCCCCCCCAGACAATCAGCCAGGAAATTCTTCACTTATGTTTCCTTAAGAGGTCAGATGCTTTTCTCTGTGCAGAAGTAAATAAATGCTGCAAGCTGAGTTGGCAGTTTTCCGCAGCAGCCTGCAGCCCGTCCTCTGACTGCACAGGTAGCACCCTGGGCACGTCTGCAAAGGCGGGGACGATTTTAAACCAGACCCAGGGCTGCAGCCCGGGATGATGTGGGGAAGAGATGGTGCCTGCTGACAGTAGCACCAGTGGCTTTTCCCTCCCACGGCCAGAATCCCGATGGAAACGAGCGACGGTAGCATCATGATGTCACACTTCCTGAGAACCTGTCTCGGCTCTGCAGAGCATGCTGGGCACCAGGAAGGGCATGAAGCCTGGCTGGGAACAGACACAACCAAAGCCACGGCTCCTGGGGACCTCTGCACAGATGGCAGCCCTTGCTCGGGCTGGGGTGATGTGTGCTTTTCACACACTCCAGAGAGCCAAGGCCTCTGTTAAGCCCATCGCAGTTTAGAGGAGAATTTGGGTGGGGCTGCTCGGAGCACTCCTGCAGCTGGGACAGCTGTCAGCCACATAGCAGAGGAAAGACTGCAGAGGAGCCAGCTTTAGTTTTTATTTATTTTTCTTTTTTGGCTGCACCAGGAGGCATGCGGGATCTTAGTTCCCCGACCAGGGATCGAACCCGTGCCCCCTGCAGTGGAAGCACAGAGTCCTAACCACTGGACCACCAGGGAAGTCCCAGAGCCAACTTTATAAAGCACCAAAGTCCAAGGCACTCAGCAGAGGCAAAAACTGTCCTCCGCTAGCCTTGGTGGCATTTCTCTTTCTTATGGAAAATCTCAGTTTTATACAGAAGTCAATAGAATAGTGTAATGAATCCCGTGGACCCTGACCTGACCCCAGTACCCATCACCCTGTGGCCAACTCTGTCCCACCCTCATCCACTCCCCCCTCCCTGTATTATTGTGAAGAAAATCCCAGATACATCATGTCATCTATAAATACTTTAGTATGTCACTATAAAAGAGAAGGACTCTTAAAAAAAAATACATAACCACTAAACTATTATCACACCTAAAATAAAGGTTAGATATCCAGCCATGATTCAAATTTCCAGTCGACTCATAAATTCGTGTTTTAAACTTTGTTTGTTAGAATCAGGATCCAAGTAAGATGGACACAGTGCAATTAGTTGGAATGCTTTTTAATCTAAATGTTCCTCTTCCTTTTTTCTGTAGTCTTGCTAATTATTTGTTGAAGGAGCCGCCCCGTTGCTTGTCTGGTAGGTCTCCCGGGGTCTGGAGTTCGCTAATTGCATCCCCATGGTGCTGTCCAACATGCTCCTCTGTCCTTTGAATTTCCTGCAAATTGGTAGTTCATCTAGAGACTTGATCATTTTCTCTACTCATTTTTTGCAAGACTCCTTCAAAGGAGATGTTGGGTCCTCCCCTCAGGAGGCATGTGCTGTCTGATTGCCCTCTTTTGCGATGTTGGCAGCCCTGCCTGAATCCCGACATTCAGCAGAAGTGGCAAAAGGGCGGTGTTCTCGTCTGTCGCCCCTTCTTCGTGTAGTAGCTTAGCTGGAATCCTTTTTAAAGAGGCTCCCCGCCATCTACTGCTTGGTTACCCACTGGTACAGTTGGTATAGGAAAGGCTTGACTGTTTTCCCTTTATTTACCAGTTTTCAGAATAATGACTTAGTACCTTTACTTCCATCGTGGTGTTTTAAAAGCTTAGATCATCAGGAAACGGTTCAAGTAATACATTTATTAAGAGTTCCATAGTTAGAGGGCAGAACCTAGAAAACTATTTAGAAAGTGACGTGTCCACCGAGGTAGTCAAGGGCATTGCACAAATGTAGTAGATGTTAGCATGTTAGTGGACAGAGCACACCTCCTGGCTCAGAGACGGAGAGGAAGTTCATGCCCACTTTGCTGATGAGAAGACAGCCCCAGAGATTGGGGCCTGCCCTGTTTATGTGGCCAGTTAGTGTCAGAGCCCAGACGCAGTGCATAAAGCAGACACAGAGAAAGGTGGTTATGTGCTCACTTTATCTCTAGAATCCAGGCCTCCTGGCAAGACTTGAATAAACTCTCTCCCTCCTTACTTATAAAATGCCCGGAGGCAACCTAAATGTCCATCGACAGATGAATGGATAAAGAAGATGTGGCACATATATACAATGGAATATTACTCAGTCATAAAGAGAAATGAAATTGAGTTATTTGTAGTGAGGTGGATGGACCTAGAGTCTGTCATACAGAGTGAAGTAAGTCAGAAGGAGAAAAATACCATATGCTAACACATATATATGGAGTCTAAAAAAAAAAAAATGGTACTGATGAACCTAGTGGCAGGGCAGGAATAAAGACATAGACATAGAGAATGGACTTGAGGACATGGGGAGGGGGGAGGGGAAAGCCGGGACAAAGTGAGAGTAGCATCGACATATATACATTACCGAATGTAAAATAGTTAGCTAGTGGGAAACAGCAGCAGAGCACAGGGAGATTAGCTCGGTGCTTTGCGATGACCTAGAGACGTGGGATAGGGAGGGTGGGAGGGAGGCTCAAGACGGAGGGGATATGGGGACGTATGTATGCATATAACTGATTCACTTTGTTGTACAACAGAAACTAACACAGTATTGTGAAGCAATTATACTCCGGTAAAGATCTATTAAAAACAAAAAAATGCCCGGAGGTCTGGCAAGGGCCCAGCTCTGTGGGCACTGAGTGCCAGCCACCAGGACATGCGGCCTCAGGAGGTGGTTGGTTGCATTTCTGTTAGACCATCTGAAATTGGGGAGAGGCCCCAGAGGCCTTTCCAGGGATAATGATCTCTCTCTGGCTACCCCTTCTTCTCCCTGTTACTCATAGCCCCACCACCTTTATTATCTCCTCACTGCCTTGGATTATTATCCAAGACTTTAGTTATCTCTGTTTCTGTGCTAGTTTGGTGCCAGGCTTAAGGTAAGTAATAATGTTTGCCTGAATGAATGAATGAATGAATGAACGAACGAACAGGCAAAAAACATAATGACCCTCATCATTTGTATTTAGACCTTTCTTTCTGACCTGGCTGTAAACCCTTCAAAGGCAGGAGCTCTTCTGTCTTCTGCGAGGCCAACACTGGGCCCACAGGGGCAAGGATGGGAGAAGGGGACCACTTAGCATCCTTAGGTCCAGAAGGGGGAGGGGCAGCGGGAAGGTGGGTGGTGGACACAGTCAGTCCAGCGCCTACAGCTCCTTTCTTCTGCGTGAGCACGTTTGCTCCTCCCCCACAGTCCCAGGGCTTTGGGGAGCCTTTCTGTCCATCCTCCTGCCTCACATCAGATCCTGCCACTCTCAGCCACCGCTGGTAATAACGGCAGCTAACACCCTGAGCGCTGTTCCAGGTGCTTTGTGTGTGTTAGCTCGTTGGATTCTCTGAGTAGCCCATGAAGTAGGTATTGTCACCATCCCCGCTTACAGGTGAGCAAACAGGAAATTAAGAGACTCACCCAAAGTCACCCAGCTGACAAGTAGAGGGGCTGGGACTTGAACATAGGTGACCAGAGACCTCTTGCCAACTGCTCCAGCTGCCTGCTGGTAGAGAAAGAGGATCCTGTTTAAAAAGCCCTCCCCAGGGATCCCCAGCCAAAGTGCTAGAACGTTTGTCCCAAATAGACCCAGCTATGCCCAAGTGTTTTCTATTGCTGGCAGCGATGGCGGATGGAGGACAGTTGGTGCCTCGACTCTGGGGAGATGGAACCCTCCACACTTGGAGACATAGGTTGTAACCTCTCCAGCTTTTTTCTCTAAGCTAAACAACCCTACTTTCTTTCAGGCTCCCAGTGCAGGGCACAGCACAGGCATCAGGACATAAGAAACTACACAGAGGCGTAGACCCTCTTTAAAACCTCTGAACCTTCCTGCAGAGGTCCCTCCTGCACACACACAAAAAAGCAAACAGGCAAGTTTGCTCTGCCCTGGTGCCTTCAGCACGGTGTCTGAGCAAGCTACGGCCAGAGCTCTCAGCCAGCTTCTCACCTGGGAGCACCTCTTCCCAACTCCCAGCAAAGCTCCGGCAGTGCTGACTTGAGCGCGGTTCCCCAGACACACTGGGTCCCCACACACGTCCAGAGCTTTGCGAACACCCTCCTCTCTCCTGCAATGACCCCAGCCTCCCTCCGGTAGCTCTTCTGCCTTCCTGTCCCTTCTACACCCTGTACTCACCTCCACTATGGCCCCTTCTAAATGCTTCCACAAATATTTATTGTGCACATTCTATGTGCCAGCTCCTCGTCCTAATGCTGTGGGCATAGCAGGGAAAAAATGAGCAAAATCCCTGCCCATGCTAGTTGGAGGAGGAGCTAGACAATAAACAAGCAAATGCAAAACATATATGATGTCAGATGAGAAAAGAGCTTTAGATAAAAAGTATGTAAGGAAAATAGTCAGTGCGAGGAGGTCTGGTAACATTGCAGTTTTAGAGATGAGGCAACAGTAAAGGCCTCTCCAAAAAGGTGACAGCGACTCAAGACCTGAAGAAAGCAGGGGAATGAGCCACCACGTGCTTGGGCTTGGGATGACATGTTTCAGGCAGCGCAAATGGTAAGTGCAAAGGCCCTGTGGCACATTAGAGAAACAGTTCTTTTGCTATTCAGAAATTCTTTTCTTGCCCATCGGTCTCTTTCCTTTGCTTCTGTGTCTCACACACTCAACACAATGGTACATCTTGGGGAACATGGGAAGGATGCTCAAGGGAACCAATTGCTGAGAGCCTCAGGAAACTGGAGCTCGTTCCTGGGGAGCCTTCTGTCCAGGGAAACCACCGGCCGAGACTCACAGGCTGAGCAGGAACTAAGATCCACTCTTGAATCCAGGAAAAGGGTTACAATTACGCCCTTGGTCCTTCCGGTTTAGTCCCAAATCCTTCAGGCTACCTTCACCCTGATGGCTGTAGAGTCAGCCACACCCAGGGGATTCTGCAGGGAGAGGATTTGTCAAGAGTCAGAAGTCTGTGGTTTGAATCCAGCCCGGTCTCTGATTCATTTGTGAGCAGATAACGCTAACCTTGCTCGGTTTCCCTATCTGTGAAATGGGACTGCAGGTCTCGCCCGCCCACCTCACACGGTGCTTCTAGGAAGGACTAGGGTGGTGGTTGTCAGGCACAGCACCCCCCACAGCAGAGATTAGGTATGGTTATTGCTGCTGCTGTGGGTTGTTTGTTTGTCTTTAATAATTCTATCACCTGTCTCAATGTCAAGCCATCTCTAGACCAAGTCTCCAGTTAACCAGTTCAGCCCTGCTGGAGTAACTTTTCATGGCAGGGCATTTCCAGCACCTAGAGGAAGAGCCCCAGAAACTCAGCTCTGTGCTTCTCGAGCGGGAGGGCACCTGCTGGCTTGCATGGAACTCTGAGCATTTGTCACTGTCAGGAAAGCTGTTCTCCTGGGAAAAGTCTTGAAACATGCCCCTTGCTTACGGGGAAGTGAGGGCCATTGTCTGAAAGGGGCTGGTCATTTTTTTGGGGGGGTGGGGGTGGGGTGCTGCGTTGGGTCTTTGTTGCTGCGTGCGGACTTTCTCTAGTTGCGGCGAGTAGGGGCTACTCTTCGTTGCAGTGTGCAGGCTTCTCATTGCGGTGGCTTCTCTTGTTGCAGAGCACGGGTTCTAGGCGCACGGGCTTCGGTAGTGGTGGTGCATGGGCTCAGTAGTTGTGGCGCACGGGCTTAGTTGCTCCGCGGCATGTGGCATCTTCCCAGACCAGGGCTAGAATCCATGTCCCCTGCATTGGCAGGCGGATTCTTAACCACTGCGCCACCAGGGAAGTCCCACGGCTGGTGATTCTAAAGGGACACTTGGGCAATTTGTGGGGCTGAGACCAGCCCCCTGCCAGATTTCCTGTCTGTTACCCTTCCTGGCTCTGGCTAAATTGTTTTCTCGGGACATGAGGCCTAAGCCTCTGAAGACTGGTGCTTTAGTCTGAAGGGACCTTGTCTGCATGAGTTAACTGCTGTCCATCAGTTTTCTCATCTGTAAAATAGGACTAATAATAGTTAATTGTAGTAATAGCAGCTTCCTCATAGGGTTACTTTAAGGATTAATAATATATAAAGTGTTTAGAATACTGCTGACACACAGTAAGGATTAAATAAATATTCCTTTTTTTTTTTTTTTAAGTTTATATGAGTTGCGGGGGCTGTGATTGCTGGGGAAGGAATGGCATTTCCTTGCTATAATCCTGCACTCTGCTCTTTAGCTCCGAAAGGCAGATTTCTCATGATAGACTCATGTCAGCCAAACTCACGAGAGACTGATGTATAGTCCACAATGCCAGGTAATTGTGTGCCTAGAGCTCACTCGTGCTTGGAGTGTGGGGTCTGAGGTGGCCCTCGGGGAGCTGGCGTGACTGAGCTGCCGTGACTTGGGTCCTCCACCTCTGCCCTCCAGGGCACCTACTCAGCAGACAAACCACTGGCTGTGGGCAGGTCGGGGCACGCCTTGCTGGGGCTGCCTCTCTGACCCCTCAGTATTTGGAGGGCGGGTTTCTGGTGACCTCTTCCCTCTGGTTGGCACAGCCTTTTCCAGCATATCTCACATTCATTCACTTCTTTGTCTCCACCGCTGGCCCCCTCCTCCAGGTGTCGGTCCTCTCCTGCCTGGACAGCAGCAAAACCCTGGCTGGGCCTCCCTGCTTCCGCTTGTCCCCAGTCTAGTCTCCAAGAGGCAGCCAGAGTGGTCAGAAGGCATGTCACCCTTGCACGCACCCTCGACTGCCGTAGGGATGCAGCGCCCTCTGCCTCCCCCCAAAGATACGTCCACCCAGAACCTGTGAATGTGACCTTAGCTGGAAAAAAGATCTTTGCAGATGTAGTTAAGGTAAGATGCAGGTTAGTGAAGTGTCCTTGTAAGAGAAGAGAAGGGAAGAACACAGAGGGATGAGGACAGAGGCAGAGGTGGGAGGGATACGTCTACCAGCCGAGAAACACCCAGGCTTGCTGGCGACACAGGAGCTGGAAGCGGCAAGGAAGGATTGTCGAGGGAGCACAGCCCTGCCGACACCTCGATTTCAAGCTTCTGGACTCCAGAACTACGAGGGAATACACATCTGTTGCTTGAGGCCGCGCAGTCTGTGCAGTTTATTACGGCAGCCACAGGAAACGAATACAGGGGCTCCCACTACCCTTCAGAGAAAACTCAAGCCAACTGCACAGGCCCGCAGGAGCCGGCCCCGCCCCGACTTCACCTCGCAGCCCTTTCTTCACGATGGCCTTCCCTCCTGGAAAATGCCCAGCTCTTGCTGCCTCGGGGCCATTGCATTTGCTGTTCCCCTTGCCGACATGCTCTTCCCCATTCCTGGCATGTTTGGCTTCTTCTCTATCCTGCGGGTCTCAAGGCCTCACGAGAGGCCTTTCCAGACCATGCCACCCAAAGCACAGCTGCCCGGGGATTCCTCATTTATTTCCTTCACAGCCTGGCCTTGGTGTATGTCTAAATAATTGATTTGTCGCCTTGCTCTGACACAATCTCCATCAGAATAAAGACCTCATGTGTCTTGCTGACCCAGGCTTTCCAGCAGCTGGCTCAGTGCCCAGCACGTAGTCAGCCCACAGTAAGTTTTTCCTGAACTAATAAATATAGGGCTTTCTATTAATAAGGCTACAGTAAAATCCTGCTCCTCTTCTTCTTGACCTACAGGGTGATTTTCTATTTTAAAGCAGCTTTTACAGATAAACCTAGTGTTTCAGGGGAGACCCCAGTGTCACCCTGCTAAACCATTCGCCTATGCCTGCCTCTGGGATGTGGCCATTAGAGTTGAAACTAGATACTCCTAGGAGTAGTGAGTTCTCCATCCATGGAGGCATGCAAATTTTTACATGTACTAACTCATTTGATCTTCACCATTCCCGAAGACCCTGTGGGATCTTTAGGGTCCTCCCCATCAGACCCCCCTGCCTTTTCCCCCAGCCTGCTAACTCCCTTTCCCCCTCCCTATTCTGGACAACACTTTGAGCTTTTATTTCAATAAGATGAATCAAAGTCTATCTGAGAAGTCTAAGTGTACATCTGCTTACACATATAATTTTACAGTACAAGAGTTTATCAGTCCTGAATATATATTTAGTGACAGGCTTGGCTAATCTTTCATCTAATTACATTCATTAACATTTAAATGTATAATCATTAATATATCTGGGCACAGTGGTCTAAATATTTTATAGAGGTCTTAATTACAGTCGACTTCCAGTCTTGCCATAAAACTCGTGCGCCCTGCCAATCAAAGGGGTGGTATCAGGTAGCTCAGGGGCCCTGGCCAGGGGGCAGCAAGAACCTGCCTTTTGCTGGGGAACAGCAGTGGCTGGGGGTCTCCATTTTCTGGCTGCACCGCAGAAGCAAGGCCAACAGTTGCAGAAAACAAGGGAATTGGTTCTTGTGATTTCTCGCTGCCATACCTCTGTTAACTGAAGTCACCATCCTCCTAGAAAAGGGGGAAATCAAAGATACAATAACAAATTAAAAATAATAATTATTGTGGGCTTCCCTGGTGGTGCAGTGGTTGAGAATCTGCCTGCCAATGCAGGGGACACAGGTTCGATCCCAGGTCCAGGAAGGTCCCACATGCCGCAGAGCAACTGAGCCCATGCGCCACAACTACTGAGCCTGCGCTCTAGGGCCTGTGAGCCACAACTACTGAGCCCACGTACCACAACTACTGAAGCCCACGCGCCTAGAGCCCATGCTCCGCAACAAGAGAAGCCACCGCAATGAGAAGCCCGAGCACTGCAACAAAAAGCAGCCCCCGCTCACCGCAACTAGAGAAAGCCCACACGCACAGCGACGAAGACCCAATACAGCCAAAAATAAATAAAATAAATAAATTTATAAAATAATAATAATTATTATTATTGCCACTGAGACTTTAGGAGGTCGATAAAAAACAACCCTTTCTTCCTCTGCCAAATTATGAAGCAGTCTCAGAGAGTTTCCTAGGAGTCGGTGAAGATCAGAAGGTGAGTTTTGTGGCTGTGAAAGCTGACCTGGGAGTGGGGCTCAGATCCGAGGCCATGGCAGCTGGTTAACCCTCTGTGCCAGAAGTAGACAGACGTACCTGCCCAGACGGCACAGGTGGGCACCTGCAGCCCCCAGGCAAGTTGTTCCCTCATAGGAACAGCCGTCTTCACACTTTTGAAGCCCTCAGTGGTTTATAAAGCTCATTCAGGCACGGCTCAGTCTATGAGGTTGGCAGGTTTCATTGTACCCATCCCACAGAGGAGAACACTGAGTCTCTGAGAGGTCCCATGGCTTCCCAAAGGCAACGGCCAGTGGGAGGCAGAGCAACACCTGAATCCTTGATGTCCTGCTGTGACCCCCACCTGGACCCCTGTTTTCCCAGGAGCTGTCCCAGCTCCCTGCCCCCACCCTCCCAGTTCTCTGAGGTGACCCAGCAGGTCCCCCAGCAAGGCCTGGGCCCTGGAGGGAATTGGGATCTTGTGAGATGGGGCCACCAGACACCCCTCCTCCCCACCCCCAAGGCCGGCATCCACCCCAGCCATGCTACACCTGCCACTGCCCACCTGGACAAAGCAGGAGCTCAGAGCCAGAGCACCTGGGCTGGATCCTGCATCCACCACTTACCTGCCAGCTGGGTCAGCCTAACCGATCCTTGCCTCACTTTCCTGGTTTGTATGCTGTGGATCATGATAGTAACTACCTCACAGGATTGTTGCAAAGAAAATTTAGTGAGACTTACAAGATGTTTTAACCCAACCCATAAAGAACACTCAGTAAATGGTAACTGCTGCTACACGGTCATCTGCCTCCCCTGCTCCCCCTCCCCCTCCCTCCCCTCCCCTCCCCCTCCCCCCCTCCCCCTCCCCCTCCCCCCTCCCCCTCTCCCCTCCCCTCCCCCTCCCCTCCCCTCCCCTCCCCTCCCCTCCCCTCCCCTCCCCTCCCCCTCCCCTCCCCTCCCCCTCCCCTCCCCCTCCCCTCCCCTCCCCTCCCCTCCCCTCCCCTCCCCTCCCCTCCCCTCCCCTCCCCCTCCCCTCCCCTCCCCTCCCCTCCCCTCCCCTCCCCTCCCCTCCCCTCCCCCTCCCCTCCCCTCCCCCTCCCCTCCCCTCCCCCTCCCCCTCCCCTCCCCCTCCCCCCTCCCCCCTCCCCCCTCCCCCTCCCCCCCTCCCCCCTCCCCTCCCCCTCTCCCTCCTCCTCAGGGCTGGGGAACCCCACGCTGACGTTCATCCCTCAAGCTCTGTCTGTGCCCCTTCATGGAAGTCTTGCCCCTTAACTCTCACCACAGTCGCACACAGAAGGTATCATCTTTGCCCGTGCGGGAAGGAGCTGGACTTTGAATCCAGGACCAACCCCAAGTTCATGTTCCTTCCCGAGCCCCGGGAGTCCTGCAGGATTCACGTAGGGCACACCTTGTCCATACCTGGAGCTGCCCTTCTTCACTACCAACTCACGAGATGCCCCTGATGGCATGAGGGCCGCCTCCCCCCGGATGATAAGAACTGGTATTTACTGCACTGCCCCCTACACTCGACACCGCTCTGGGCACGTTGCATGTACAAAGCCAGTCCTGTGAGGTGGAGGCTGTTTTTAAAGCTTTTTATTAAACTATGACATATCTGCAGAAGAGTGCAAGTGAATTCACAGCTTGGTGAATCGAAACAGACTGAACACCTCTGCCTCACCAGCCCCCGGATCAAGAAGTAGAACATCATTAGCTTCCTGAAAGCTCTCCGGGGTACCCTTCCTGTTGCCGTCCCCTCCATGGAGAGCCCCTTCCTGCCTTCCCAGCACGTGGATTAATCCTGCCCTTTTCACGTGCCGTAAAGGGAGTGATACGGAATATACGCTTTTGTGTCTGGCCTCATTGGCTCAGCATTTCTTCTCTGAGGTTCATTCATGCTGTGTGTGTTGTGATTCGCTCGTTCTCCTTCAATGGAGTCGTGCTCCAGTGATGGGACCACGATGGGTAGAGCCCTTCTGCTCAGCGTTGCCCAGGCAGTTTCCGGCCTCGAGCTTTTACAGACAGTGTAACTTTTCCATGCAGGAACCTTGGTGAACATGGATGCGTGTTTGTTGGGCATGGGCTGCGGTAGGAACTATTTATCCCTCCTTTACAGTGTGAAAATCTGGGATCTATGACTTGCACCAGGTCACACCTCTAGTGAGTGGCCAAGCTGGCTTTGAACCCAGACAGTCTAGCTCCGGCGCCTGCTCTCTGTGGTCGTTCTCCTTCTGAACTTGCCTGGGAAGAGGCTGATCGTTGCTACCAGTTCGCCGCCTGCATCTAACCTTGAACAGCCCTGCTGGGTCTCTGCTGGAGAGAAGGCACGATGAGACCAGTCCCCAAACCACTGGGTGCCCAGGGCAGCTTCCTGAAGGTTCTAGAGGGCCTGCTAGACCATCTTGAGAGTATGACACCAAAGCCCAGAGAGGGTGTGTGAGCTCCCAAGGCCACACAGCACACTGGCTTGCACCCTGGTGTCCTGTCTCCCTGTCCCCTGGGCATTCCCTGCCTCCTCTCAGGGCCTAACCAGCGCAATCGTCTTGCCTGAGAATGACCTCACGCACCGACATGAGCCTTGAAAAATAGTCCTCATTGTGTGGGGCATGAGGCCTGTGGGCCAATGCTGCGTTTCCAGAAATCTCCGCCCCCTGAGTCTAGGGAATGTCACAGTTCCGGGCCCATCCCCTGCCACTATTTTTAGTGGTGATTTGGAGGAAGGAGGACTTTCCTGGATTTGCCTTCAGAGGCTGGAAAACAAACACCTCCCCCTCCCCACCCCCGGCCTCCCAGTTCCCGTGGCAGGAAGTGGGGGCCTGGATTCCTGGACCTGCCACTTACCCTGCAGGCTTCTGGATGAGCTCTGAGGTCTTCAGAGCTGACGGGTGGGTGGCAGCAACAGTGTGCTCCTGCCCGCACCTAGGACCATGAACAGCCTGAAAAGGGCTCCCATGCCCCCCAATAGCACCTTTTTTTTTGCTGTGTTGGGTCTTCGTTGCTGTGTGCGGGCTTTCTCTAGTTGCGGCGAGCGGGGGCTGCTCTTCATGCGGTACACGGGCTTCTCGTTGCAGTGGCTTCTCTTGTGGAGCGCGGGCTCTAGGCACACAGGCTTCAGTAGTTGCAGCATGTGGGTTCAGTAGTTGTGGCTCGTGGGCTCTAGAGCGCAGGCTCAGTAGTTGTGGCGCACGGGCTTAGTTGCTCCGCGGCATGTGGGATCTACCTGGACCAGGGCTCAAACACGTGTCCCTTGCATTGGCAGGCGGATTCTTAACCACTGCACCACCAGGGAAGTCCTTTTTTTTTTTAATATTTATTTATTTATTTGGTTGTGCCAGGTCTTAGCTGCAGCAGGCGGGCTCCTTAATTGCAGCATGTGGGCTCCTTAGTTGTGGCAGATGGGTTCCTTAGTTGTGGCATATGAATTCTTAGTTGTGGCATGTATGTGGGATCTAGTTCCCTGACCAGGTATCGAACCCGAGCCCCCTGCATTGGGAGCGTGGTGTCTTATCCACTGTGCCACCAGGGAAGTCACCAGCACCTCTTATTATACTCTTTCTGCAGGTGTCTGATCCCCTCCTGGGGGTTGGCCTTACCCTCCCATCTAAAGTTTTTCCCAGGGGGAACTCCCTGGCAGTCCAGTGGTTAGGAGTCTGTGCTTCCATTGCAAGGAGCCTTGGGTTCGATCCCTGGTCAGGGAACTAAGATCCCGCAAGCCGTGTGGCATGACGAAAAAATAAAGTTTTTCCCATTGGGAGCCCCTGGGCCTCTGTACTTGAGGTGGACACTCTCCAGGTGGCTAACAGTGGGCACGCATCCCTCCTCCCATCACCCCCCTGCCCGGGCTCCGAGACAGCGTTCCCCCCAGTGCTCTTGCGTCCTCTGCTCAAACTCCCACAACAGGGTGCCTCTTCCCTCCCAGGACCGCCCGGTCCCGTCTGAGATGGCTCTGACTGTTAGACTGTCACCTAGAATGGTGCTAAAGTACAGGCAAGCAATCACCCTCAGGTGCAGTTAGAGCTTTTGCTTTCCTTTAGTGCGTGCCACAGTAGAACGAGGTAGAAACTGGTATCCTACTTTAAACATGAGGGAAAAGGCACATATGGGTTAGGGACCTTATCCAAGGTCACGTAGCTGGTGAATGGTGGAGCTGGGCTTCGACCCCAGGTCTCTGTACAGAGCCTGGTTCCTCAGCTGTGCCTGGACCCTGATCTCTCCCGTGTTACTTCTTCTATGGACACCTGCTCAGATTAGCAGTCCAGCTCCCATGCAAGGCCGAGAGGTGCGGTTGGGTAGTATGATTAATTGCCAGTATTGAAAAGTAAGGAGATATTTAAAACGTAAAAATTGTGATAATCTAGAGTATGGAATTTTCTAGAAGAGACAGCAGGTAGGGCAATGCTGGCCCCATTCAGTCATGGAACAGCTGCCGCTCCAGGCTGGGTGTGCATTCTAGGTCCCCATCTGCTCTTCCTTTCTTAGCGATGGTCGCTGTCAGGGCCTGTGGCAGTTGCGTGTTCCACCCTTGGTTATAGCGGTCCTCTCTTGAGCCTTTAAGCTGGAGAATCAGGGAAGGGAGGGGCAGCTTGAGAATTTGGCAATTATGAGCACACCCCCTTCCCCACCCTGCTCAAGCCCCCAAGTCATCTCTCCCCCACTTTCTTCACCTGAACAGACCCGTACCTAGTGCTGGCTCCTGGAAATACTGTCGGATGAGACCCAGGACCTGCCTTCGAGCAGCTTCTAGGCTAGTCTGGGAGGTGGGAAGGCCCTGAGCTGTTGGTCTGGTTTCCAGGCTGCTGGTGTACCTTCCTATGGGGCGGGCAGGGCTCCCTGCAGCAAGTAGAGGCGTGAGCTGTGGGCTTTGGAAACCCAGAAAGAAGCTGCACTGAATCCTGAAAAGGGGAGGAGGGCGGGCATCCCTCAACAGAAAGGCAGGGATGCTTAAACGTCACTTCCCCTCAATAAACCCAGAATCTGTAGTGTTAGATGGTGGTGAGTTCAAAGCAGAAAAAAACAGAGAACGGAGTGAGGAAGGTATCCAGGGAAGGCTTTGCTGAGAAACTGACATTTGAGTCAAGACCTGGAGGAGGCAGGAATGGGCCACAGGCATAGGGGGCGGAGCGACGAGGATGCTCCAGGTGGGGAACAGCCAGCACAGAGATGCCGAGGGACGGGCAACGTACATGAACCAGAAACAGCGAGGAGCAGTGGGGCAGGGGTGGCTGGGGAGATCACAGAGATACAGGTGGGGGTGGGGGGGATGACAGGTCACGTGGCCCTGATGGGCCATTCTAAGGACTGTGCTCACCCTTGAGTGAGACGGGCCATAGGGGAGGAGCAGAGAAGTGACATGATCTGACTTGCATGTTAAGGGGACACTCCCTGCTGAGTTGACGTAGACTAAAGGGCTGGGAGACCAGTTAGGAGGCCACTGCACGACGCAGACACGCGATGGTGGTGACACGGACCAGGGTGGGGACGGAGGAGTGGCGAGAAGTGGCCAGATTCTGGTAAGATGTTACAGGCAGAGCTGACGTGGCTCACTGATGACTTGGGTGTGGGGCGTGAGAGAAACAGAATCAAGGAAGATTCTGGGGCTTGGGTCCAGAGGAGCGGGAAGGCTGAGGTCCCCATGAGCTGAGTTTGGGGAGACAGAGGGGAGCGGGTTGTCAGGGGGCTGCTCAGGGACTCACTCTTGGACGTGTAAGGTTGGAGATGCTGTTAGACACCTGGCGTGGGAGGCTCTTGGCTCTGAGGGTGGAGTTTGGGGCGAGGTCCAGGCCGGGAAGCATCAGCATATGGGTGGATTTAAAGCTGGGAAGCTGGATGAGCCCAGCCAGGAAACCGTGGTACAGGAGGGCCGAGCCCGCTGATGCCTGGAGGTCAGAGGGAGGGGAGGGGAGCCAAGAGACAGCGACACAGCAGCCAGAGACGGGAGAAGAAGCCAGGAAAGAGGGGCTGGGAGGGTGCAGAGAAGCACCCCCACGCCAAGGAGCGCATAGGCGAGGACTGTGGGGCTCGTGGCTTGGAGGTTATCAGTGACCTGGAGATGAGCACGTGTCAGAGAGGACGGCAGGAGGGGAGTGGACACACGGAGGCCACAGTCTTTCCAAACTTCTTTGCTCCAAGAGGAAGAAGAGAAGTGGAATGAGAGCTGGAAGGGAAGAGGGGTCACATGCAGTTTTTCTGTTAAAGATGTGAGAGAGAATTGCATGTTCATGTGATGTTGGGAGAAATCCAGTGCAAGGCACGGTCCGAGAACCCTCACATCTGAGTGGGCCCTTGTCCTGAAGGGAGACCTGGTCTCAAAGCCTCCTGCCTAGCCAAACATGGCAGCCTCGCCGGCTCAGGGGGCCCCCAAGTTGGGCAGAGGGAGCCGAGCAGGAGGGTGGCCTCTCCAAGGCAAGGGAAGGCACAGCCGTGACCAGGCTGATGGCAGGGTAGCCCCATGGGAGAAGCAGACACCTCGTTCCCGTGCAAAGCACAGTGTCTGGGGTCTGTCCCCAGCCCTGAGCTCCTTAAAATTCTGCAGGTGCCCTGGGTCAGCAGGGAAGCTTTGGTCCACTTGAGTCTCCTTGTGTCCTGCTGGGACATGGCAGGAACAACGTGAAGTGGCCGTGGACATGGTTCACAGAGCCCTGGGTAGTTTGGCAAGAACTGCAGCCATGTTGCAGTCAGCCCTGAGAGCATCGAGGCTCGGGGTCCTATCAGGGGCCACAGGGAAATTAGCCTGCCATGTCCCACCCCGGAAGGCAAGGAGAGACAGAATAAAGGGAAGTAGAACCTTCTCTGCCCCCAGGACCCCGGAAATATTGGATGCTTCTCAGTGATGGCTGTGGACCAGGTCCCCACTCCTTCCCAGGCTGTCTACTTTGTTCAGTCGTTCATTTGAGAGTCAATCCACCGGTATTTACTGAGCAATTACTATGTGCCAGACACTGTTCTAGATGCTGGGGATACAGTGGTGAACAAGGCAGGCCAGGTCCCTGCTCCCAAGGAGCTTATATTGCTCTTTGGGGTGGACATAAAAATATGTAAGTAAACTCAGTAATCCTTCATCCACCTTTAACCCCATTGAGGGAAATAGTCTGCTCTCTCACCTTTAAGCTTGCAGATTGGAGTTTGTCTACCACCATCTCATTGATGTGAATGGACTGTTTTCTACCAGTTGAGAGAATTGCTTCTTTCTCTTTTGGTTAAACGGAGTTGACCTTGGTTCCTTGGAATGCAGTGGTAATTGGCACAGCATTGACCCAGAAGAGGCTCACCAAATCATTCTCAAACATGCCAACTCTGATCAGTCAGTGATGGCATCTGCCTCCCCGTCTGAGGCAGACCTGGCAAATCTGCGTTTCCCTCCCGTCGTCCCATGGCAGACATCCCCAATCAACCCAGGTTCCTATAGAGCCTGGTTGATTAGTCATGTCTGCATGGACACAGGATTGGAAAATGAGAACCTGTATTCCAGATAGTTTCCTTTCCTGCCCTAGGCAGGAGGTTGGAAAGGTCACACTGCCTAACTTTTTAGCCTGCACTTGGAGAGAGGAGCTATGGGGGATTATGGAAAGATCGTGGGCCTGAACGTTGAAGTACTGGGGTCAGGTGCCGGATCTGCCTCTCATTGGCCATGTGAGCTGGTCAACCCGCCTCACCTGGCAATGAGAAGAAAAGGGGGGTTTCCATTTGTGAGGAACAGAGCTGCCCTAGGTCAGACCACCCGGCCAAGCCCACATCTGACCTGGCTTAGCGGGTACAGTTTTCTCAGTCAGCACCAGTGGCTGCCATTTACCCAAGCGAGTGGTTGGCTTTCCTTTGCTACGTAAGCACTGCCTGATGGGGCAAGTCTGCTTAACCTTTGTAAAGTAGGTTGAACCTTGACCTGTTCTGAACTCACCTTACTCAGCCCTCAAACAGGAAAAAGCAAGATAAACTAGGCTATACCCATCCCAGGGCCATAAGTCTGGGATCTTTTACTTGCTTCCCTGGGCTGCGGCCTCCTTCTCCCTGCCCTGGCTTCTTCCTTTGGTCCTTTTCTCAGAATGCAGCCTGTCAGCCAAGTCAGCCTGTATCTTCTGAGACTTTTGGGGGCCTGAGTGCAGGCATAGGAGCTGAATGACAGGAGACGATGCTAACATTCAATGAGCACCTGCTAACGTTCAGTGAGCACCTGCTGTTGGGTAATGTCACATAGAGCCTTAAAGGTAGAGCATATCATCCTCAGCTTAACAGCTCAGGAAGCTTTTGCTCAGAGAAGTGACCTGCACATAAGACCCTCCAGGTTGGACGGGGTAAAGGCCAGACTGGAAGCCAGGGCTCTGTGAATCTGGAGCTGTGTCTTTCTGGGTTCTCTTCTCCCCAATGCTCAAGGTCCCTACCTGACCGTTCACTCAAGATATGGCAGTCTGTTCTGTATAGGGAAGAAATGATTATACTTTCATCCTCTCTTCTAGAGATAATTAAATTTTGATAGGCAGACTCCAAAGCCGATGCTTTTAACCCAACTGTGTTGGCTTAAGAATCAGGAGACCTGGGCTTATTCACCATGTGATATTTGATACTCTTTCCCTCTCTGGGCCTCAGTTTCCCCGTCAAAGGGAAGTTGAGCTGGAAGAACATTTTGGTGGGTGTGTATTCAGAGTGGTTCATCAAGCCCTTCTGGCTCCCACCTACCCAGCCCTCCTTTCCCAGAATCTGTAGATGCTGACCAGGAATGTTGAGTGGAAAAGAAAGGGGGCCCCCTGCTGGTGGCATCTGGGATTGTCATACACAGCCTGAGGTCTGCCTGACCCTGTTGGCCACCCCTCCCCAAAACTGACCCAGTGTTTGTCAGGGGTCCACCAGGCTGGAATTTTCACAAGGGCTCTTGGCCGTGGACCATCCAGAAGCAGGCCAGCAGTCTTCTGAGCTCAGACTAATGGGAAATCTGACCTCATGGAATGAGACCATGCCTTGGGCTGGCTGAGGATCCTGTAAGCGGAGGGGGTGGCTGGTGGAGGATTCCTTAAGAGCTGCTGACGCACACATGCACGCATACACACCCTCCTTCCAGCAGTCACGGAGCAGTCATGGGGTGCGTATAAGAATGTCAAACCGCCTTTAATGGAAACCTCCCCACTTGGGACCGTAAGACAGCTGCAGAAACAGTATCTTGTAGCACGAGTAACTGGTGTGAATATTTGGATCGTCCACTGGTTTTATGGATCTATGAAGGTTCTGTGTTCACAGCGATGTGCTTTCACAGTAGGGGTGATGGAGGAGTGTGAGTGGTTCAAGGTCAGATGCCAAGGATGCAAGTCCAGGGTCTGCGCGGGTCTTGGTGTGTCAGTTAACCCTTTGAGCCTCAGTTCCGTCCTCCATAAGGCAGGTGCAGCCCTACCCCCAGCACAAAGTCCCGAGGAGAAGATGAGGCCAACCGGGCTGTGCAGGTTTGTTGGGGGCTGGCAGTTTGGGAACCAGCAAAGCTGTGGGACAGGAGGGTGCTGGGGCCAGGTGGGCACTGCCACTCACTGCTTGGCCATGTTCCTTAATCTCCCTGGATGCCCACTTCCTCATCTATAATGTGGACTGACTTCAAAAGGTAGTTGTGAGAATTAAGTGACAAAAACCCATCGGGGGCTGAGAGCCGTGCCTGGCCCATGGGAATTGTTTTAATATCTAAGGAATTGAGGTGCGGGGAGGTTACGTGATTCGCTCGAGGTCTCAGAGCCAGGGAATTCCCTCATCCGGTGGTTAGGACTCTGAGCCAGGGACAGAACCCAGATCCTCTGACCCCAGACCAGTGCCGGTCCGCCCTGCTGTGTGGTGTTGGCCAAGGCCATGGACATGTTTGTGGGGGACAGTGGTCAAGGAGAAGTCGTCTAGGACCTCAGAAGTTAAAGGAAGCTCACAGAGTCCAGCACGCCCATCCTGGGGGAAAACCGAGACTGGGAGAGGGGAAAGCTGACAGCCTGGTCCCTCACTGCCTGGCAAGGTTCTCACTGCAGGCGCTGCCCCGGTGCATAAGGAGAGACCCCCTCGTGCTCAGCGTTCCTGTAAAATCCCTTACTCTCCAGGCCCACGACCCCCAGAAGCTCAAAAGCCAAGAATTACCCTGCGCTGTTCTCTTTGCCTGTCAGCTGTGGCCTCCCGTCACCTGGGCACTGGAGGAGGGGGTCTGCTTTGCCCAAGGCTGGAGTCAAGGGACCTTTCTTCTCTCTCTGGTCCCACCTGCCAAGAGTCGCATTTGCAGAAGTTAAACCGGGGCTGACACTGCTCCACCCTGCCTCGCATCTGGGTTAGGGGCTATGGCATCCCAAGCCAGGGAAAGAGGAGGGCGTCTGCTGTGGAAAGGCAGACCTCAGAAGCTTGGGAAGAGTGATGGCCCCAGAGAAGCGCCGTCGTCTTGGGGTCATGGTTGGGGCCCTGGTTCCACCCTCCAGCTCATGCAAACATCCAGCCTCCTTGAGTTAGAAAAATCAGTCCCTCCTTGCACACCCTCCCTCTCACCCCCAGAGTCCCCACATTCCCAGGAGCCAGGCTGGTCTCCTGCAGGGTCTACTGGGCATGACATCACCTGTCACCGTGGCAGTGGTTCCAGTGGCCTAGCTGCTGGCGTGGGACACACCTGGGTGGAGCTGGGTGGCCGGGAAGGAGAACAGAGCGCTGGGGAGCTTGGGGCCGAGGCAGGAGGAGGCTGGTCACAGAGAGAGACCGTCACGCTCGTGGACCATCACCTCATCTTGCATTAAGGATGTTTGGAGATCGTCAAACAGGGTTTTGAAGGAGAAATAAAAGCATGCTTACGACAAAGGAAGGACGCATTCCACTGTGTAATTTTCATAGCTGTGTGTCTGTAGTTTAAATTATTTCTTGGGGAGTCTGTCAGGCTAAGTGCCTTGTTTCCCTAAAGAGTTACAATACCTGTTCGCCCCTTCAGGGGACCCCCCATCTGTTGGGGATACTTGGGGATGTTCAGGCTCGATGAGCACACACGCCCACTTTCCCACCTCAGGCCTGTGGGGCGTCCCCAGGTGCTCGCAGGTCCTCCACGTGAGTTTCCTGGGTGGGTTGTGGACATTTGTGCTTCTGAAAAGCTGGGCAGACGGCCAGAAGCTTTTTGGTTCACGCCATGGTTCCAGAGGCACCTTGTCTTCGTTGTTAAATGATCTTCACCTGGCATCATTTCGCGAGATTCAGCTTTCGTGTTTTCTCGGTCCGCAGCCTGGCAGGGTCCAGCCCAGAGTCAGGCCTGGAATTCCGGCCACGGTGACCTGAGCTGCTGCCCAGCCAAGCTGGCCATGAAGGGGACAAGTCCAGCTGCAGCAGCCAGGAAGCGCAAAGCTGGAATTTAAAGGGCCCCCCAAGACCTGCGGTCCCCACTGCAGGGGTCTCCCCAGGGCTCCTTGCACGTGACGACACTGCCCCAGCTCACCTGCCTCTACCCTGTTCTACAGGGCGGTGCCGGGTGGAGGTAGGGGGTGAAGATGCAGCTTATGTCAGGCACTGAGCCAGAGCCCAGGGTCCTCGGTCCTTATGCCATACTTTTTCATATCAGAGGCTGAGTGTGCAGGTTCACTGTCCGGGACAAGATGGGGTGGCACCGCCATTGCCTGCCCCCTATCACTGCCCTCAGCTAGCCGTGGGGCTGGGACCCTCTGGGGTTTGGGGGCTTCTCTGTAGTGGCAGCATAATGTAGGGTCAAGTGTTTGGGCCTTAGAGTCAGATGTGGCTCTGTGACTCTGGGCAAATTACTTAACCACTCTGTGCCTTCTCAGGCTGGAAGCTTCCAGAGCCAAGGAGTTGCTTTGCCCCCTCCCCACCGCCTCCACAGTTCCTTCCTCAGTGTTCTCTCCACAGAGGGGGGAGGGGATGGAGTTCTGGGGACCCTGGGGAAGGCAGTGGGGCCCGCCCTGCACAAGCCCAGGCTTGCCCGTCTCCACTCCCTTCTGTACAGAGCCAGTGCCGTGAGGAGAGTCCGGAGGGAGCAAAAGCCACACTGCTGCCAGGAGGCTGTGTGGAACACGGGGCACCATGTCTGTGTGTCTGTGTCTGTATGTCTGTGTGACAGCTTTATTGAGATACAATTCACATAGCATACAACTCACCCGTTTACAGTACGTGAGTCAATAGTTTTTATTATATTCAGAGATGTACATCAATATTAGCATATTTTCATCATGCCCTTCGGCCACACCTCCATATCTCCGGCCCCCGGCCCAAGGCAACCACTAGTCTAATTTCTGTCTCCATAGGTTTCCCTATTCTAGACACTTCATTTGAATGGAATTATACGGCACGTGGCCGTTTATGACTGCCTTCTTCACATAGCATGATATTTTCAAGATTCATCCCATTGTAGCATGCATCATTACTTCTTTTTATTGTCAAATAATGTACCGTTATATGGATGTACTACATTTTGAAACATTCATTCATCAGTTGATGGACATGTGGTTGTTTCAGCATTACAGCTGTTATAAACATATGTCCACACGTTCCTGTGTGGACATACGTTTTCAGTTCTCTTAGATATACACCTAGGAGTGGAACTGCTGTGTCGTAGGGGAAGTTTATGATTCATCACTTGAGGAACTGTCAGCTGTTTCCCACAGAGGCTGTACCATTTTCCATTCCCACCGACAGTGTATGAAGGTTCCAGTTTCTCCGTATCCTTGCTAACACTTGTTACTGTCTTCTTTTTATATTTTAGCCATTCTAGTGAGTATGAAGTAGTAGTTCATTGTGGTGTTGATTTGTATTTCCCTGATGACTAATTATGTAAACCACCTTTTCGAGTGCTTATTGGCTATTTCTTGGGGAAATGTCTGTTCAGATCTTCTGCCCATTTTTTTAATTGGGTTATTTGTCTTTTTATTATTGAATTGTACGAGTTCTTTATATACTCCAGATATGAGCCCCTTATCGGATATATGGTTTACAAATCTGTTCTCCCATTCCTTGCACTGTTTACTTTCTTGATGGTGTCCTTTGAAGCACAAAAGTCTTTAATTTTGATGAAGTCCAGTGTATCTGTTTTTTCTCCTGTTACTCATACTTTTGGTGTCATAACTTGCTGTGTGTTTTTAATCAAACACTCTTCCCTGTGAAGGAGATGGAGCAGACAGTGGACTGTCGGGCTGGGCTGAGTTCTGTTGGGCTCAGACTGGGCCCTGGGATTTCATTTCAGCAGGAAGTAAAGGATCCCATCAGCTTCCTGGGCCGTGGTTAGCGATGGGGGAGCAGGGGGGTCACAAGCTCACCAGGCCTCCAGCTCTTTCCTTCTGCGGACCTAGGCAGTTCAGGGCAGGGACAGACATTCAGTCAAGGACTTGCTCCCCTGGCTGGGTCAGTAAAGCTGAGAAATGAGAATTGGGACTCTAGGGGTAGGGGGGCCTAGGTTTGAATCTGGGGAATGCCACTGAGTAACATAGGAGCCTGGGAGAGAAACTTCCTCTTTCTGAACCCTGTTTCCTCGTCTGTTCATAAAAGGGAAGGAGACGGGGTCCCTTCTCAGCGTTCGGGGTGACAGGCAGCTAGGATCTCGGGAACTAACTCGGTTCTCTGTCCCCCAGCCATGAAAGCCGACCGAAAGCGCCTAAAGGGTGAAAAGACAGACCTGGTGAGCCAGATGCAGCAGCTGTATGCCACGCTGGAGAGCCGTGAGGAGCAGCTGCGCGACTTCATCCGCAACTACGAGCAGCACCGCAAGGTCAGCACGCAGCCCCCGCCCCTCCCCCTCCCCCCACCCACCAGCCCCCTCATTACTGACCCTCCCCCACCCGGCACAGGGTCTGGCCTTGAATCTCAAAACACAGATGCACTGCTCGTGTCCCCTTATGCTCACTTGGGGAGGCCCCTTGTCAGGCCCAGGTCTGGGCACTGAGATGAACAGGCACACCCCCTAGTTACGGCTCCATGTCTCCTGGGCAAACCAGCCTGGACAGGAAAGCGCAGTCAGTGACAGTGTGCGTTCTGGATTCAGATCCCGGTTCCCACGTGTGTGCCTTTGGGCATCTCCCTTAACCTCTCAGAGCCTCAGTTTCCTCATCTGCAAAACAGCGATCATGGTGCAGACCTTGCAGAGCTGTGATGAGGACCATATGAGAGGATGGATACAGGGCATTCAGCATAGCACCTAGTGCATGCTAAGTGCTCAGTGACTCTCAGCTCTGTGTCTTACTACTAGTACCATAATAAGAGTGTGAAGAAAGGGCTGGGCAGAACAATGAGACAGCAGGAAATTCTGCCTCCTGGGAGAGAGTCCTGGAAGGCTTCACAGAGGCAGTGACATATAGGTTGGGCCCTGTGGGGTGAGTAGGAGTTTCTGGTCAGATGACCAAGGACTTTGGTTCAGTAAATATCTGTCTGGTATATGTGCCGTAGTCATGCTGAAGAGGGTCCCAAAACTTAAAGAAAAAAGAGTCAGTCCCCACAACGAAGCAGGCCTTAGTAAGCTGCTGTGTCTGCAGGGAGAGAGTTGTAACCTCTGGTGAGCGGGGCGGAAAGACTGTTGAAAACTGCCCTTCAAGTACATCATACCACATGACAACAGCTATGACCAAGGTTTGCATGTACTCCGTGGAGAAAACGGAGGTGGGAAGCTCGTTAAGTTTCCTCCGCCGTGGGAGGTTTGAGTGGTTCTCCCAGTGGCTGGTGGCCTGGTTGCATGAGTGCATTCACGCGTGTTCCCTCTGAGCTAGACTGTCAGAGGTGGCACTTGAATTTAAAAGCTTCAGCCCCACGGCCCACTTTGGTGTTTACCAGTGACCTGCCCTCTCACCTCCCAAGTATACAGATCCCTTCCTCTCCAGGATGAAAACAGCCCCGGGGGAGCTCCCTGGGCCAGGCACCCACAGCCTCTGCCTGGTCTGGAGCTCTTGGTGCCCTGGGTGCCAGCCCTGAGCAGCAGGGCCCCAGCTTCCCCTGCCTGTCCTTCCACAGTAGGTGGGCTGGGTCCCTAGAAGTTGGCCTCCCCGGGCCTGTCACTTGCAGACAGAGTGTGGCATTAAGTCAACAACCTGTGGAAGCAGAGAGGAGGAAAGGGAACCCCCGGCTCCCTGCTTTCTTGGTCCTCTTCTGGGTCGCAGACTTCCTGCCATGTCCTCACTTGGCAGAAGGGACAAGGGAGCTCTCTGGGATCTCTTATAAGGGCATCAATCCCATTCACGAGGGCTCCACCCTCATGACCTAAGCACCTCCCAGGGGCCCCACCTCCTAATATCATCACGTTAGGTGTTAGGATTTCAACATATGAATTTTGACAAACATTCAGACTATAGCACCATCTGCCTCTCTCTTGGTCCACCTGCATCCTTTCTCCTTCTCCAGCTGGAGGGCCCGTAGCAGGTCCCAGGAGCCTGGTCCTTCTTCAGCAGGTGAGGCAGGGAGAACCTTTACTTGAGTAGCCCCATGCCCATCAATAGGGAGACATGTTTGTTTGAGGGGAGGGGACACAGGGCAGGGGCCAGACAACCAGCCCACAGCCATACCTGCTTTTGGTGATTTGCTGGCCCCAGGCGCGAGGGGCACCGGGCTGACCTTGTCCTTGACACTGCTTGTCCTCAGATCATCAGCTTCCTTGGTGTTTTAGGGCTCTTCAGAGAAGTAATATATATATTAAGATTTATTAGAAGGAATTGGCCTACATGATTGTGGAGGCTGACAAGTCCTGTGATCTGCCTTCTACAAGCTAGAGAGCCAGTGGTGTCATCGAGTTTGAGTCAAAGGCCAGAGAGCTGGAGAGCCGACTTGTAAGTTCCATCCAAGGGCAGAAGACCCATGTCCCAGCTTAACTCTCAGGTAGAAAGCAACTTCTCCCTTCCTCCACTTTCCATTCGGGCTCTCAACAGATCGGATGATGCCCACTCCCCCAGCCCCCGCCACTGGGTACTGAGTCTACCAGTTCAAACGTTAATCTCATCCAAAAACCCGCACAGACACACCCAGAAATGATGTTTGGCCACAAAGCTGGACACCCCATGGTCTGGTGAAGTTGATGCATAAAAGTAACCATCATGGGCTTCCCTGGTGGCACAGTGGTTGAGAGTCCGCCTGCTGATGCAGGGGACATGGGTTCTTGCCCCAGTCCAGGAAGATCCCACATGCCGCGGAGCGGCTGGGCCCGTAAGCCATGGCCACTGGGTCTGCGCGTCCGGAGCCTGTGCTCCGCAACGGGAGAGGCCACAACGGAGAGGGGCCCGCGTACCGCAAAAAAAAGTAACCATCACACTTGGCGTGGGAGGCAGGGTGGTACAGTGGTTAAGACCAGACAGTGGGTTAGACTCTCACCTCTGCCACTCTCTAGCCACGTGGCCTCATCCCTAAAACCGGGATAATGATCGCAACCACTCAGAGCCCAGCCTTGTCAGCACTAAAGTTTCTGGTACACAGAAAGCATGCCAGGGGAAAAATGCTTGTCGTTGTTGTTATTATTATTATTATTATTATTATTATTGCCTCTGGGGGATTCAGAGTCAGGCATTTGATCGTGGAAATTCCACAGTGGGTTTCAGGGCCCTTCTGTGGGCCTCTCATCTACCACTGCCTGGTGTTGGTCCCCCTGGCAAACCCAGAGAAGCCACCTGCTCTCAGGAAGCCTCTGGCCAGGCAGGAGCGGGTCCTGGCTGACCGCACACAGACCCCAGTCATGGGCCCTGCCTCTGGGAGGATGGTAGAGTCTCAGTGAAGAAGCAAGAACCATGCGGAAAATTAACCCAGATAGGACCTTCTCGGGGGGTCCGAGGGTCCCAGACGATCCAGGAACCGGGGGTGGGGGAAGTGTTCCCTGAGAACATGCACCTTGAAGGAGGACAGATCCAGATCAGGAAAGCAAACAGGCGGGAATTCCCTGGTGGTTCAGTGGCTAGGACTTGGCGCTTTCACACTTCACTGCTGTAGCCTGGGTTCAATCCCTAGTCAGGGAACTAAGATCCTGCAAGCTGCGTGGCATAAATGAAAGAAAGAAAGAATGAATGAATAAATGGATGAATGGAATGTGATGCTGATAAAAGGCTAAACGGATCAAAAAAGATGGCTCTGTTTAGATAAGCACCCTAACAATGACAATGATGATGGCCACCTTTAGAGACCACCTGTCACCACCTGACACAGGATAATATTAATAATGGCAAACATTAATTGTGCACTTACTGTATGCTGGCTTGGTCCTAATCTCTTTACATTTGCTATTTTTAATAGCAACCCTATGAGGTATGATTGTCCCCATCATCCCCCTTTTACAGAGGCGAAAACTGACTTAGGTCAAGTCGCCAGAGGGACCTCAGCTCCCAGGTTGGCATCCAAGGTCCCAAACAGTTGGGCCGAGTCCTTCCTTCATAAATTCCGGCCACCTTGATCCCCGTCAGGTTTCAACGCCCCAGGCAGGTCTCCTTCAGTTCCCTTCCTGCCACCACTGCCAGCAAGGATTAAGACCTCCACCACACTATCTGCGGGGCTGCAGAAGTTATTTTACCTCTCTGGCCTCAGTTTGCTCATCTGTAAAATAGAGATAATCATAGACCCTGCCTCACAGGAGCTTGTTTAAATATAATAATGCATCTGAAACCTCAGCACCGTACTTGACATGTGTACAGAACGTTCCGTGACAGTTGCTACTGAGACCTGCACTCCTGCTGCCAGAGATGTGATCATGGGAGGGGGTGTCAGAGTTTTCACCAAGGCTGAAAGCACCTACAGCCTTTCCCCCCAGCCTGGAACCCTCAGTCTGCTCACAACTAGTGGAGCTACTGACTGCAAAGAGACACAGAGACAAAAATGATCCTGGGGGTCCTAGCGGACCTTCTTCCTAATTCAGGGGTATGTGGTAGGCAGCCACTTGTACACCAGCCAACTCTCAGTGGTTCTGATCCACACACTTCATTTCATGGGACATTCCAGGATCTAGGCTTGCTGCTAGGTGCTGAGGGTAGATGCTGGGACGTGGTCCCCAGCTCCAGGGGAAAGAGCTGGCTGGTCCACATGTGACCCAGGAGGCCATACCTGTCAGCTGTTGCACTGACCCCACCTGAAGACAGCTTCAAAGAGAAAGGAGAAGAGAAATAACTAGCGGTGGAGTGCCCCTCTGCGGAGAGCCTTGCTTCCAGAACCCGAGAGTACAGCTTTGCCCGGGCTTTTGCTATAGTGCCATCTTTTGCTTTGCATCTCGCATTACCAGTCTCTTCCGACCATCACCCTGGGATGTGATAGTGTCGTTCTCTCACAGATGAGGTGGTTGAGGTTTGGGGAAGCTGCATTACTTGTTCAGTGTCACACAGCTTGTAGCGGATGGAGCTGAGACTTCACACCCAGGCACCCTGACCACTAGGAGACACGTCCTGGAAGGAATCATCTCCCTGACACACACACCACCTCCTCTAGACTACACTGAGAAGCCTGGGGCTGGTGACACAGACACCTGTGTCCTCCACTCACCCCAGCTGGGAGAGCTGTCCTGGGACGGCCTTTGAAGTCAGTCACAGCAGCTACCAACACTCTTTCTTTTACTCAGCAGTGTTCCTTGGCTGTTGTCTGCCGGGCTGCTGTTCTGTGACCCGGGTGTCTGCCGATGACCTAGAGTGTGCAGCTCCTCGGGCACAGGGATTTTTGTCTGGTGTGTGCCTGCTGGTGGCATCCACGAATATTGGTTGAATGACCAGTATCCGGTACCAGTATGAGAAACCGATTGGGAACAGCTGAGGCTGCTTTCTTAGGTAGATAGTCAGGGAAGGCCTCTCGGAGACATTTGAGCAGCGTCCTGAGTGCACGAGTGAGCGCCTGCTGTGTCCCCGGCACCGTTCTGAGCTCTAAACTTGGATTATCTCATCCAGTCCTCACAATAACACCCTCAAGGACGGGTGCCGTGATCCCGTGTTACAGACAAGGAAACTGAGGCACGACAGTTATTGCAGCTTGTTCTTGCAAAGCCAGGATTCGACCCAGACTCACTCTCTTTCCCAGGAACCTAAGCCATAGCTCCAGCTCTGTGACAGTCATGCAGAAAGGGCCAGACCTTGGCCTCCTAGTCTCTGGCCATCTGGAATTCAGGCCTTCGGTGACAGGGCTGTTAGACAAGGCAGGATGGTTGCCTCTCAACTTGGTCCCAGGCTGCACAGAGACCTGGAGTTCGGCTCTCAATTTGGTGGCTGGGAAGACCGTGGCTGGGTGCGTGGGCCCGGCCCCCTGCAGGGACCTTTCCTCTGGGGGAAGGATGCCTGGTGTCCTGAAATTGGCTCTTGCCAACAGAGGTCAGGCCCCCGATCCAGCCGGCTGTTCCTTGCCTGCTGGCTCTGCTGGACCAGCACAGCTGGAGACCATGGCCCTCGCCTCAGCACCACGGAGAAAACAGCTTATGCAGGAGGACCAGCCGGGAGCTGGGGCCGGGGTGACGGGCAGAGGACTGTGCTGCATTCAGACACCACAGCTAGCTGGAGGTCCAGCCTGTCCCATCGTCGGCTGGGACCCTGTGGGATGGTGGCAGGGCCCTGTGGCAGCCAAGGCAGGTGGGCTGCAGGTGCCTCCTCTGTCCCTGTTTTCCTGTGACACACACGTTACCAAACAGCAGAACAGAGGCCCAAACCCACTAATGACCCTAATTTTTATCAGGCTCCATTTAACTATTTCCCTCAAATGAAGTCATTTAGTCTTTATAACAATTCTTTGAAATGAGGAGTATTGATTCCCCCTCCATTTTAAATATGGAGAAATGAAGACTTGATAAGTTCAAAGAACTTACCTAGGACATTTGTTTGCTCATGTATCCATTGAAAAAAAACGGCTGAGCATCTACTAACAGTTTGTCTCTGTTCCAGTCTCCAACCCAGGGCTTTCTTCCTCCAGGGCCCGAGCGCCCGGCCACCTGCGGTGCTGTGGGGCCTCCCTGCGCTTCCTCTGGTCTGGGGGGTCAAGGCCCTCTGGGCCAAGGGTAGGCCGTGCCCCGCACTCCTTGTAACGCTGGCCTCTCCCCACAGGAGAGCGAGGACGCTGTCAAAGCCCTGGCCAAGGAAAAGGACCTGCTGGAGCGCGAGAAGTGGGAGCTGCGGCGGCAAGCCAAGGAGGCCACGGACCACGCCACGGCACTGCGCTCCCAGCTGGACCTCAAGGATAACCGCATGAAGGAGCTGGAGGCGGAGCTGGCCATGGTGAGACCCCACCCCCTCACCCACCCAGGCCTGGTGGGGCATCTGCCGGAAGTGATGTCATGGCTGGGAGACAGGGAGTGCACGTGGGCTCACCTGGGAGTCCAGAGTGGAGTCCGCAGGGGCGGGGCCGAGGCAGGGGCGGGGCAGGGGCGGGGGCGGGGCTGGGGGGGGGCGGGGGCCGGGGCGGGGTCTGGGATGACCCCTCTGGTTGGTCGTGGCAACCACACCACCTTTCATCCACCTGACTGGGGCCGAGCATGTGGGGATGCTGGGAAACCATCCACTAGCCTTTGGGAGGAAAAATACCAAAAAATTAATATTGGTTATCTCTGGGTAGTAAGATCACAAGTGGCTTTTATTTCCTTTTTTTTCCCCTGTTTTCATCAGTCTTATTATATTACTTGGGTCCTCAAGGAAAAAAATGTTTTTTTCTAATCCAAAAAATCCCTCAAAATACATCCACTGTGTTTTCCTCGGAGATGGGCAGCCTGCATGTGGGGACAGAGAGTCTAGGTGGTGTTTCCAGGCCTGGCCTGTCAGCAGAACTGAGGTCCAGAGCCCTGGAGTTCTGCTCTACCCGCTCCTGTGTAACCTTGGTCTGCTCACTGAACTTCTCTGAGCTTCAGTGACCTTTATCTGGTCCTGGGGTGGGGGTGAGGGTCTTTATCCCACTCTGCCTTCCCCAAGAGATGTTTGATCAACTTTAGAGAGCTCATGGCTTAAAGGGCCTTTGAAACCACCATGGCTCAATGTGGTGGTGGCTGGGAGGAGAGTGTGTAGGGAACTCCCAAGGTGGGGGGAGTCGCATGTTTCTTAGTGAGAACTCAGCGTTCTCTGCAGCACTGATGCTGGCTGATGGTGTGGTTACCACCATGGGTTCTGGGTTTGAATCCAGCCCCCATCGCTGTCTAGCTGTGTGACCTTGGGCAGGACCCTTGCCCTGTCTGGGCCTCAGTTCCATCAAGTGTCAATAAGGGTAAATGCATATATCCCATAGGGCTCTTGTGAGGATTTCAATGAAATGATGCAAGAGAAGCACTTAGCCCGGCCTGTACATGGTGAGTGATGATATGACAAGAGGGAGGTTTTCTATGGTCAGTTGCTTCAGGAGCAGGGGTCACCCAGGGCAAGTCAGGATCTGTGGGCCCCTCCTGGGAACAACAATCCCACCCTCTGCCTCCTGGGTCTCCTTGTCCAATGCTGACCCCTAGTGGTGAGAGCTGCCCAGGCTGGAGGAAGCTCCAGCTGCTGGGTCTCCTCTCTGGGGTCTTCCCACCAGTGGGGTCGGTGGTGCTGGCGGCCCTGCTGCCATGTGCAGCCCAGACAGAAACCTTTCAAGTTGACAGTCTCGGAAGGGAGTGCAGGGTGAGGTGAGGCCTTTATTCTCCCAAGTCTTCCCAGCGTCCTGTGATGGACAGATGGCTCTTCCTTGCCATGGACCACTAACCTCAAGCATCCTGGGAAATTCTGGGGTCTTTCAGGATTGGGAGCCAGCTCACCTCTGCTTCCACTCTCACCATGCCCGGATGACTCGACCTGCTTTAGTTCTGGCCAGCGAAACTCAGGTTCTTGCCCCCTCCCTCTGGCAGGCATCAGGCCTCTCTGCTACGTGTGAATAGTTAGGTGGTGGGTTTGCTGTAATGTCAGCACAGGCACAGCCTGTGAGAGCCCCGGTGTTGGTGTGTGTCCACTTGCCCGGAGGTCCCCTCTGTTGCCCGCCATCTGCAGAATTTCACAGCCTGGAGGCTTCCAGGGCTGCCGGCTCTGGGCAGTGTTGTCCAGCTCCCCTCACAGCACTGCTGGCCAGGACGAGACTAGAGGGAAGGTACCTTCCCTGCGTGTGTGCCTGAGGTCCTCGGGTTGCAAGCCACAGAAAGCAGCTCGGGCTATCTGAGCACACAGCGTGCACTGGAAGGAAGTCAGGAGCTCACAGGTGCAGTGGGAAGGTGGAGGGCCAGGCTTGGAAATGGGCCAAAGCCAAGGCAGCCGCAGGGAGTGGGGAAGCCAGGATTCCATCCGGAATGGTCCACTCAGTGGCCCCTGCGGGGGAGATGAACCCAAACCCTTTGCCCTCTGAATTTCACTTCAGTTTTCAAAAGTCTGATCAAGTACAGGGTATTCAAGTGGTCCATCTGAGGGTCACTTGCTTACTCCTGATCTAGGAGTTCTGGCTGTGGCTCTGGTGATAGGTAATTTCTTAAGTGACCCGCCCACAACACGGAAGCCATGGCGCAGCTGCCTGGTGAGGGGTGAGCAGGCCCTGCCCCAATTCAGGCATTACCCCTCCCCAACCCAGCCTCCGCTGGGTCTCCACACACCCTATGCAGCTGAAAAGGGCCGCTTCACTCGAGTAAAAGTCAAAGGACGTTGGCTTCCCAAGAAGCAAACACCCCTCTTGGTGCTTTGCTGATGGGCTGCAGCCCGTGGGGAGGGGACACTTCCTGATGGGCTCCAGCCCGTGGGGAGGGGACATTTCCTGATAACAACTTCTGGCCGAACTAGGCATTACCACACCTGGAGCAGTTTCACTCCTGTAGCCACACTGGCTCTGTGGAGACCACCCTGTGGTTTGTTTGTTTGTTTAGGTAAAAAATTTTCAATATGCGTTTTATTGAGATATAATTCACATATTATAAAATTCGTCCTTTTATGACATAAATTTAGTGATTTTTAGCACATTCACAAAGTTGTGCAACCGTCACCACGATCTAATTCCAGGACAATCTCATCACTCTAATAAGAAGCCCATATCCATTAGCGGTCACTCCAGTGAGCTACATATTCTCATTGTGCCCATTTCACAGATTTGGAAACAGGCTCGGTGTGCAGGAGGCTCACCCAGAGCTGCCCAGAGAGTTGAGAGGCAGAGCTGGGAGGTGGGCAGTCCCCGTGCTCCGTGATGGGAGGCCTCTGAAAGGACACCCAGATGCTGGCCTGAAGGAGGCGCGTCCTCTTACCAGCCATCGCTCATCCCTCAGGCCTTCCCCAGTGGCCTCTCCAGTCACTGAGCAGGCGGGAGACAGGGCTGCCAGCCCCGAGATCACAGGCTCCCCCCAAGTGCTAGTCCTGTCCACTCCCTCCCCCAGGAGCCTGGTTCCTGGTGACCTAGTTTTCTATCAACGTTCTCCAAAATGGGAGACAGTTCTTACGTTACTATGTACACTGTACACAGGGCTTCTCACCCTCAACACTGTTGACACTTGGGGGCCGGAGAAGTCTGTTGTGGGACGTCCTGTGCACTGTGCGGTGTGCAGCAGTATCCCCGGCCTCCACCCACGAGATGCCTGTAGTGCCTCCCAACTGTGGGGAATGAAGTCTCCAGACATTTCCCAGTGTTCCCTGGAGGGGGAGAGAATTCACGCTGGTTGCGAACCACTCCTCTGTAAAGTGTGGGATTCCCTCGTCTCGGTGTCTGTCTCTGCCCTGGCCGTGCAGTTCTAACACAGCCCCAGTTGGGGGCCTGCGTTTCCTGGCTGTGTGATCTTTGACAAGTGACTTAACCTTTCTGAGCCTGTGTTCATACGTATAAGACCTTCCTCCTGGGGTGATTGTGAGGTGAGGTGACGGGAAATCGGGGCAGGCTCTCCACCCACACTCAGTGGACGTTAGCTGTTGTTACTGACGTTGGAGACCAGCCTGTCCTCGGGCCGCGCCGGGACCAGGAGTCGTGGATTCCCACGTCCCGTCCACTAGCCAGTCATTTTGTGTCCTTGAGCTGCCTGGGCCTCAGTTTCCTCGTCTGTAAAAGTGACAGCCGCCACAGGCCCAGGCAAGAGTAGGGCGCGGTGAGGGACCAGCGAGAGGCAGGGTCGAGCGGCAAGGGTCAAGGGTGATCGTGGTTTGTTTTTTAATGGCCGTGCTCTGGGTTGTTACCACTCCTGCCCTCTCTCTGAGGAAACCAGCTGGCCACACAAGCACACCTCCCGGCCCCGGACCACTGCCATCCTGGCCCAGCAGACCAGCCCTGGCCCACAGCCAGCTCTGAACACTGGGTCTGAGCTCAGACCCCCGGCCACACACATGAGGTCAGGGCCCACCCGAGCCCGACATTGTCCCCCAAGAGCCTCCCTCCACCCCCAGGCCTGCGGTTGTCAGAGATGGTATGGAGCCAGTATTGCCTCATCAGCTCATGCTGGTACCTCCATGCTGGACCTGCGACTACTGCAGCCTGAGATCTGGGACAGAGTCGCGGCCAGTAAGCCCAGGAAGAGGATGGTGGAGTCAACTTGTAGCTGGCGTCATGCTCCTTTGGTGCAGATGCAGCGTCTCCGCAGCTGGAGTCCACGGGAGCACGACCCTTCTCGTGTTTGCTTGGAAGGTTCCTGCCCAGGGATCCTCCCTGCCTTTGGCGGGAGAGACGTTCCCTAGCCAAGCTCAAATTCCTTGGAAAGCCGGTAAAGGGTTCCCTTTAGCCGCACTCACAGCATCCCTCCGGGGCCAGGCCTGTTCTCTGACTGGAAGTACATCCTGGCCTCCAGGCAGCTAGGAAGCTGAGGGTGGGGGAGGGCGGGGCCCCCATGCCGCTCTCCCTTTCCACTTCCCAGATTGTCTGATCTCAGGGAGGCATAAGTCATCCTAACAGCCTGCTACTGTTTGAACAGGACGATAGACCAGACAGAATCCTGGGCTTTCATGTGAATTATTCCACGTCTGACTCCTACTTGTGAAATGGAAATTGTTTCATGATAGCAGTCACCAACGTTCACTGAGCTTTTTCTTTACCATCGGCTAAGTGCTCTCCATGGCACCCATGTTATCCCCATCAGACAGACTAGGACATGAAGGCACAGAGAGGTGAGGGGCCTCTCTTAGGATCCCCCAGCTAGGAAGTGGCAGAGCTGGGATCAAATCCAGGCCGCTGGATGCCACAGCCTAGGCTCCGAGGCGCTGTGCCGGGCCACCTCATCCCACAACTTACCTATAAAAGTAACCCCTCAGTTCCCATCTTACTGTGAGGACTTGAGGCTCAGAGTGGTGGAGTAACTTGCTGCAGGTCACACAGCAAGTCAAATAGTAGAAGTGGAGTTTGAACGCAGTTCTGTCTGACTTTTGTCACATGAGGGTGTTTGAGCCAATTCTCCAATTCCCAGGAGCTCAACACTGCGGGCTCAGGGTTCTCAGCAGGGGGTGGAGGCGCAGAGGGAACTCCCAGCATTGAGTTGCATTTAATGGAAGAGATTAGTAGAGAAATGCTGTGCAAGCTGTCACAGGAAGATGATTCAATGCAGCAACGAGAGAGAGACCGACAGAGAGTACATGCACGTATTTTAAGTTAGACCTTACGTGCCTTGTCTGCAGTTCACGTCTCTGTTTCGCTCTGTCTCAGAGGTTTAAACTCATGAGTGGACAGTGTGTGAGAGGTTCCTGTGCTCAGAATTCACAGGCACACCTGCCCCATCCTGCAGGACTAACCGTAGGCTCCTCCCCATTGTCAGGCAGCGATGATGCCAAGCCGCCTGCTGAGTTAGAAGGTGCTGCTCTCAGGCCCAGACCGAGGGGAGATCTACCTGGAAGAAGGAAGCCAGGTGCGGACAGGAGAGCAGTCCTGCCCGGGCCTCTTCCTCGTGCCTTCCTGTGCTGCCTCAAGGGGCTGCTTATTTCAGTGGGCGACTTGGACTTGCCTGCGCTTTCCACGTGTGTGGCTGGGGATGTCTGCAAGAGGGCAGAGCTGAGGGTTAGTTAGCATGACGGCAGACCGACTGGGCGCTCATTTCCCACCCAAGTCCACCTTCCTGGCAGCCAAGATGGATTGGACAGGAGGAAGCAAGGGAGTGGGGCAGCTGCCCGCATGGAGCGGTGCCAGGATGGAGGGCTCGGAGGCCAGATGCACAGACACCTGGAGGGGAGAGCAGATGTGGTCCCGAGTGAGATACGGTGGTCCAGGAAACATGAGTCCGTGACACTGGACCTGCAGCAGGCACGCGGCAGCTCCAAGACACAGCCAGCCTGCTGAAGGATCGCTGCACCGTTCCTGTGGTAAACTAACAGAGCTGCTTCCCTGGGCCGTCCGCCTGGACGTGGCAGAAGCCTGCTTCCATTTCCCCTGCAGATCTTTACTGAGTGCTTCACTGAATGTGCCCAGCCCCAAGCCAGGTGCTGGGGGTCCCGTGGTGACCAGCCGCGCCCCACTCTCTGCCTCGCGGATTCAGAGTCGGCATCACTTGTGCGGGTTATTTCCTTGCCCCAGAGGAGCGTGGGCACCGTAGAGGCCACATGGGGCTCCCAGGCTCCCAGACTTGGGCCCCAGCTTGGACATTGTGCCTGCTGTGCACACTTGGAGAAGTCACTTAACCTCTCTGAGTTTCTGGTTTCTCCTCTGTCAAGCACAGCTAATCCTACACCCCCTACTTGAGACCCAGGGCTGCTGCACTGAGCACATGGTATTTTTCTAAACCTGGGATTATTTACCAGATAATAACCAGAGATTATTACCTGGCTTGGGGGTGGGGCTGGCTCCAACTCGGCCTCCCTCTGCCATAGGGGTTTATATTCCCTGGGGTCTGGCGGTGGAAGGGGAGTGATTTCATAGACTCCTGGGGTATCCAAGCTAGAGGGAGCCCTAAAGATTGGTCTAGGCTTTTCATTACACAGATGGGGAAAGTAAGGCTCGGAGAAGGCAGTGACTTGTCTAAAATAACACAGCTGGTCAGCGTGATGAGGGTATATCAGGCTTTAGGTCAAAAACTTCATTTCTCAGCTAGAATCTCTTTCTCAAGGACCTCTGCTCTGCATGGAGGAGCCCAGGGCCTTGGGGGAAGTATGGAAAGTTCTGGAGCTAGGAGAGAGATGAGGTGAGGTTTTTCCATTTCATCCGTGTTCATTTTAGGGGCAAAGCCAGCACTCATGGTGGCTCTGCCATCTGTAGTGACCCCCAGATTCACTGGAAATCTCAGTGTGAGGCCCTTGGGCCCCGCCCCGTGTGCCCCCTCTCCCCTGACATGAGCCTGGGGAGCTAGTGCGGAAGTGGAAATTGACTATGAAAGAAAGAATATGCATTAAGACATTTCTAATATGTACCCTTTTTCTCCCCCCAATAATTTGAGATCACTTCTAATACAACCCCCCATACCCTGGGGGACATAATCCAAAGCTGGGAGAGACCTCAGGCACAGGACCGAGAAAGGAAGAGCTCTCTATCCCACCTGCCAGAACTCAGCCCCACGCTTGTCCCTGGGTTTCCTTGTGTCCCACGTATTCTCATGTGATCCTGAGAGCCAGGTTGGGGGCTGCCCTATCCCCAGCCTGTTGCACAGCACCTTGTGAAGGGGCCGTCGGAGGTTTAATTGGGGAGGAGGTAAGGTGCTGAAAGGCAAAACACCATTTTCTTACCATCTCATTCAAATCCCAGCTGGTTCTTGGAGAACCCGAAAGAATGGGTGCTAAGTGTGTCCTCGGTCCCCCTTTGTGTTCTCACTTTGTGTTGGCAGGAACTAAGGGGTAACTAACCCCAAAGCAAACCCTCATGTGAGGTACTGATTGGCACACAGTGCAGAGCCAGAGACACCCTGGCACAGAGGTTGGATTCGTGGCTTTCTCACGATGGCGGGTAATGGCCAAGCAGTAGGCCAAGAGGTCCCCTTGATCACGTCGTCTTCTTCCTGTCCCCCGGCTCTCTCTCCAGGCCAAGCAGTCCTTAGCCACGCTGACCAAGGATGTCCCCAAGCGGCATTCACTCGCCATGCCTGGCGAGACGGTGCTTAATGGCAACCAGGAGTGGGTGGTGCAGGCGGACCTCCCACTGACCGCAGCCATCCGGCAGAGCCAGCAGACTCTCTACCACTCACACCCCCCCCACCCTGGGGACCGGCAAGGTGAGTCCAGCCCAGCCACAGCTCCAGGGGTGTCTCAGGAGGCCATCTGGCCCACTGGGAGGGGCGGCCTCTTTATTCACACTATAGCTGCTTTTAGGGGGGTGTAGGGGAGAGGCCATGGCTCAGAGGACTGAAAAGTCTAAGAGATGGACCTCAGGCATAGCTGGATACCAAGGTTCAGACAATACCTGGGTCTGTCTGACTCTCTCCATCTCTCAGCTCTGCCTGCCTCCATTCAACCTCATCTTTAGGCCACCTCTTTTCACAAAGCAGAAAACAGTCTCCAGCAGTTTCAGGCTTTTAGGGCCCTTGAAGCTCAAAAGTCTTGAGAAAGAGAAATCTTTCTCTGTGTGTATAGTAAATCCCAAAGAAGGACTCTGATTGGCCAGCCAGGGTCACATGTCTACCTCTGGACCAATCACTGTATCTGGCAGTGGATGCACTGATTCTCCAGTCTAAGTCACATGGGCGTCCTTTGGCAGAGGAGACAGTGTGAGCTCCTTGATTGACAGCTCCAGGTAATCACTGGATGTGTGGGAGGGGCAGAAATAAGTGTTAGGGGTGTTTGCTGCAGGCACCGAGGGGAAGAGGGGCCCAGCCTGTGGTCAGCATCTGTACCCATGGGCCACAGTAGAAGCCCCAAACTCCTCTGTACATCTGCGGCCCACTTGGCCCCATTTTCTGTCCCTCCTGTGAGTGGTCGCATTTGTGTGACAGATGCAGGTTGGAGACAGGCAGCTGGTTTCTGGAGCCTGTGGGTCCTGCCGTCACCTAGCTGGGAACCCAAGTCCCTGACTCCAAAGCCCCACGCTCCTCCGTATGACCATATGGCCATTGGCAGCAAGGATTTTCTTTCTCAGTAATGTAGCCCTCCCTGCTCACATGCTGCCTGCACACAGTAGGTCCTCAGTCTTGTCGAGCAGAAAGTGCTTCCTCCATCCAGCGTCTGCAGACAGGAGAGCACTCTGCTGGGGGACTTGGGTGGGCTTCCAGGAATCCATCTACTATTGAGTAAGCACCTACTGCACACCAGGCGCCGTGAGCGCTGGGGTTGGACATGGCTAAGACACCCAGACTGCCTGCATTCATCAAGCTGGCATTGTAGGTGTGAAGACAGAAAACACATGTAACTAAACTGACAAAGAATGATTACAGATTGTATTCAGTGCAGGGAGAGAAATCAACGGAAAACAGGTGCTTTGTTGGGAAAGAAAAGACAGTGGGGAGAGCTGATAATAGGGGGAGGTTTCTCTCAGGACAGGCTGAGACTTGAAGGCTGAGGATGTGCCTGATGGGCAGCAGGACCAGCGAAGGGTGAGGCAGGAGGGAGATGGTGCGTGTCGGGCACCATCAGAAAGCTGCTGTGACGTGAGCCGAGGCTGGTGGGGTGGGCAGGGCTGTATCCCCTCGGCTTGGAGGAGGACCGCACGTATCTACCCCGAGGTAAAGAGAGACCAGATGCCTGGCTCTCATGGCAGTGAGGAGAGGAAGCAGGGAGGCCCTCTGGGAGGCCGCCATGGTTTTCTAGGCAAGAGACGGTGGTGGCCTGGGCTTGGGTGGTGGCAGTGGGGCTGGAGAGAAGTGGCCAGATTTGGGGCTGTGTTTGGAGGTGCTGCTGCGGATCGGGTGTGGGGTGAGGGGGTGGGAGAAAGAGAGGAGCTGGTGGTAGCCTCACGGCTTCTCTCTTGGGAAGCTGGTACTGAGCATGGGTTAGGATTGCACCAGGCCTAGGGAACGTCCAGGTGGCTGGAGCACTGTGAGGACAGTCACCGAGGCCCCTGGAGCCTTCTGCCCCTTCCCCTTCACCCTGGTTAGGAGGGGGCCTAATTGGATCCAGAGGCTCTCTGGTGACCCGTGGGGCTGTGAAATAGAGGGGTGGAGAGCTGGGCAAGTCTCTTCTCTATGTCTCAGTGTTCCCATCTGTATAATGGGGGCATTGGGTGGACTGACCTGCAAGTCAGTGAAGGCAAGGACATTCTCTCCATCCCCCACTCACCAGCTGTCCCTGCTTTCCAGCGGTCAGGGTGAGCCCCTGCCACTCCCGGCAGCCCTCCGTCATCTCCGACGCATCTGCCGCTGAAGGCGACCGGTCGTCCACGCCAAGCGACATCAACTCCCCTCGACACCGGACGCACTCCCTCTGCAACGTAAGGCCAGCAGCAGCGGGGCCTGGGCCTTGGGCCCCGCCCGGAAACCACAGGGGTGGGAGTGGAGGGGGTGAAGACCTACCCGCTGTTTCCTCTCGTCCACCCAGGAAGCATTCTGGCGAAGGCATTTCCTGTTCTGTTCTTTCCTTTTGCAAGAAGAGATGGATGTGGGGAGAGAAAGAAATGAGGCCTGTTGGCTCCTTGTGTCCGGGAGGGCAAGGAAAATCCAGAGGATGGCGGGCCTGGGTCGGCCTCAGGGTCTGAGCAGCCTGGGCTCATCTCTGGTGGGCTATGTCTGGGACCGTAGGCTTCTCCTCCCAGACTATACCTTCCAGGGCTCAGGACCTCACCACCACCCCTGTTTCCCTGTAGAGCCAGCTCTTGGTCCTGCAGGAATGAGCTGGATTTTTTTTGAATCTCCAGGAGTTTTTGCACATTTTGCCTCTGGAGAGGCATCCGGTGAATTTTTTCTAAGTTGTGTTTGCTTTGCTTACTTAATTACAGTTTTTTTATTTCATACTGGGTCCCAGCTACCAAGAGGCACAGGTCCGTAGCCACCTAACTCTTGATGGCTGGTGGGACAGACAGGCTCCCCAGGAGCGAGGGGGTGAACGAAGGTGGGTGGGTCAAGCATCTGAGGACAGGAAGACGCCACATCAAGGCTCTAATGTGAAACACTGGGGTCAGGATGTGGGAACCACTTTTCACGTGTTCCATCATGCGACTAAGAATCCAGAGGGCGCCCCTGCCGCGTCCTAAAGACACAGTAGAGTCGGGTCCTCAGACACACAGGAAGCCTTTCTCAAAAGCTCAGTCAATGTTTTATTAACCAGCAAGATGGATAAGAAACAAGAAATGAGGTGGATATTGTGCAAAAGAAAGACAAGATAACCACTACTTGCCAGTGGGATGTTTATCTACCTGGAAAACCTCAAGAGAATAACCAGAAAAGCCATTAGACTAATAGTGAGAAGTACAGAACGGTACTGGTAGAATATCATTTGATAAAAATCAGTAACTATTCTATATTAGTAATCCCAATGGAAGCATTTTTTTTTCCAAATCTAGAATAACAATGAAGAGCATTTAATAAAAATAGCTAAGACTGGGCTTCCCTGGTGGCGCAGTGGTTGAGAGTCCGCCTGCCGATGCAGGGAACACGGGTTTGTGCCCCGGTCCGGGAAGATCCCACATGCCGCGGAGCGGCTGGTCCCGTGAGCCATGGCCGCTGAGCCTGCGCGTCCGGAGCCTGTGCTCCCCAACGGGAGAGGCCACAACAGTGAGAGGCCCGCATACTGCAAAAAAAAAAAAAAGCTAAGACTAAATTTGAAGTAAGTTGCCTCAGCATGGTGACATGGACAACAGACACTGCTGGCCAGGGCCTCGCAAAGCCACGTCAGGACGGGGAGGAGGTCACTTCAGGCCTGAATCCCACTCGGGGCTCGGATTCTGTTTTAACTGGGGCTTTAAGGAAGCAATCTGTTCTTCTCTTGTTCCCAGGAGAGAACCCTGGTGACAAAGGCTGTCCTGACAGAACCAAGACGAGGAAGGTGGGCCAGTAGAGGGGCCTCTGCTGTTACTCTCTTGTTCTGAGGGACCACTGTTGAGCTGTACATACAGCCAGCAGTGCCCTTTGTTCTTAGTGTGGGCCAGATACCCTGTAGCATCTGAGAATACCTTCCCAAGGGCCATACTTTGTCTTCCCATGGGGGGCCCACGGGAGCTTTGACAGCCAAAATGCTGCTGGAAAATCCATTCTGCAGAAAGAGTTCTTTAAAGGCCTCTTGAATTGCATCTGGCTCAGACCTAGCCTTTTGCCCAACTTGGCTTTGGCACATACCTGAGGCTACAGGCAGCAGATCCGGCATATTTATTCCCAAGCTCGCTTTACACAGAGCCCTGGTGCCAGGCAATGGGTGCTTTGATAAGCCAGTTTTCTACACATAGGCATTTCAGTGGGCTCTGGCCTCATTCTCTTCCCCATAAATTTGGCAAAGATGGCCTTGTACAGGGCCAACCTACCTTAGCTGCCTGCCAAATAGGTTCTGTTTGCAAACCTTGAGATGGGACTAAAGACTAAACTACCATTTGTTCCATCCCCACCCTCCCTCAACCACCTTCATCCCCCATCTCAACCGATGTGCACACAGGTAAGCCAGGAAGAGCCTGAAAATAGCTCCGGGTAACCGTCTGTGCTCAGGCATTTGGCCTGGTACCAGCAGGAACAGCCTGACCTGGAGTAAGGACCTCCCCATCCTTTCATGCTCTAGTCACTTATTTAGAGCAGAGGTGGGGACTCAGCACAGAGAGGCTGGAGAAGATTGATGGACATTGGCTCAGGTGACACATGCTTTATTTCTTGCCTTTTGCCTGCAATTCTGGAAGTGACCACCAGGAGTCTCCCTAGTAATGACTTGTGATCCCAGTGATCTATGGTACCCACCCCCAGGCAGGACAGACTGATTCTGGGATGTGGTGAGGGCTTTTGTACACTCACAGGAAGGAGCACTAGACCAGGGAGAACCAGACGGTCTTGAATTTGAGGTGCAGCTCTGGTTTTAATTAGCTCTATAATGTTGGACTGTCTGGAACCTCTCTGTGTACCTGTAAATCAGGCTAATGAGCCCTGTTTTGGCCCTCCACAAAATAAGAGATTCATTGTGTTGTTTGTGGGGGAAATAAGAGGATGGGTAGTCGCCCAAGTCTTCCTGTCCCAAAATTCTTTATTTTTATTTTTTCTATAAAATTATACTTCTTTATGAAAAGCACCAAGTATAACCAACTTCAGTTCTAACTCTGTGGACCAATTGGGAGAGGAACTTAGAGGACTTTGAGTGACTGATTTGTTGGTCAGAGGGTGTTAGGGGTCAAGAAGCCAGAGCAGGCAGGAGAACATCACAGGGCCTCTGGCCAGGACCCCTGGTCCTGGCAGCATCTTCATGAACCCCAGGTGTCGTCATTGAGCCATTTGGAAGTGTCTACTTCAGGGGTGGAGGGTGGATTCCCCAGTACAGAAGCAGGGCGGTCCCTAGGGGATGGCTTCCTTCCACAGAAAACCCCATGCTCCACAGGCCACCTCTGCTCTCATGTGTTATGTGTCTTTGCTGTTTCATCTTCCTCTTCTCCTTTGGCTACAGGGCGACAGTCCCGGCCCAGTTCAGAAGAACCTGCACAACCCCATTGTACAGGTAGGTGTGCCTTCCCTGGCCACTCAGGCCCTCCCTCCACCCCACCTTGACCGTGACTTCACCCTTCTCCTCCTCAGCCCTCAGCACCACCATGTCCATACTTGGACACCCAGGGCAGACAGGAGTTAAGCCACTACCTCGGTCACACATGGTTCAGTGCCCCAGCCAGGCTCAGCACCTGAGTCTGCCCTTCCATGTCCTCTTCTAGATCTGTGGACCTACTAAGTGCATCACGCATCCCTGGAGAGTGTCTTCTCCTGGCAGCCAAAGGCTAATGACGTGAGCCCTGGGCTCTTTGGGCCCCTTGCTGCAGGAAACTTTTTAAAATTCATTTGTAACCTTTCAATACTCTATCCTCAGAGTGAGAAGGGGGCTGTAGGGAGGAAAACAACATGAATTTGACTGTCAGATGGGGTCTCTGAGATCAGCTTTCAGTCCTGGGGTTCCCACGTGCTGGTCTTCGGGACTGCTCGTCTACATCAGGGTCCACCAGTGAAGATTTTCTAATGCAGATTCCTGGGCCCTTCACCCCAGAGATTCTGATCCACCAGGTTGGGGGAGGGGGGGTTGGCTGGATTTCAGGTAATCTGACATGGTTTGGGGAACCATTAGTCTAGTCTAACCTCCACCTTTTTGACCAGTAACACCACTCTGCATCTTTGTATAAAGCACTTGACAGTTTGCAAAGCTCTGCTGCAGACACCACCCCAGTCCCGTAGTTACCCCGACAGGAAGACCTCCTCCACATCATCATCATCATCATCATCACTGTCTTTGTCATTATTAACAATCCCCCCATGTCACAGACGAGAGACCTGGGCTCAGAGAGGCGGGGGGCTCTCCACGTTTCCGTGGGTAGTGACATAACTGGGATTAGAACCCAAACCCCTGCCTCCCCACTCTACCGAGGCCAGTCCTGCTTCTTGTCCAGGGCCTTAAGGTCTGGGGTCCTTGCTCTTGGCTGACATGAAGCTCAGATTTCCTCCTTCCTGGTTTTCCCGGCTCTCCTATGCCCCCTTTTCCAAGGGGGACTTTTTCCGCAGTGAACTTATTACACTTGCGATGCCCCCTCCGGATGGGCCCTGTGGTCAGCCGTGGCAGCATGCGTGGACGCGATTCTGCAAGCCCTCCACGAGCACTGGAAGGCTGTAGGCAAACTGAATTGAAATGATAGTACAAACCCCACCAGCAGCCGTTATGAATGCTACTTATGTCCAGGCACTGTTCTAAGCGTTTTTACCCTCACTTTAGCAACATCCTCATGACAGCCTTGGATGGGTCCTAGTGTCGTCCCCGAGAGATTCTGTAACTGGCCCAAGTCCGCTCAGCGAGTGAGGGGCAGACCCTGTCATCCTTACCCACTGGTGCCTCCCACCAGCCATCCCCCACCCCCTACCCCTCCCTGTCTTCTGCCCCAGCTCAGCTTGCCTTTGTTCTTCTCCTCTCTACCTCTGCCACTTGGCCTGACTCCTCAGTCACTAGAGGATCTTGAAGACCAAAAACGGAAAAAGAAGAAAGAGAAGATGGGATTCGGCTCCATCTCCCGTGTCTTCGCCAGAGGGAAGCAGCGGAAGTCCCTCGACCCCGGCCTCTTTGATGGTACCGCCCCTGATTATTACATAGAGGAGGACGCGGACTGGTGATACCCGCCTCCCTTCGCCTGCTGCCCGGCGGGCGTGTCTGTGCGTGTGGACGTGCGTGCGAGCGGGGAATGCGCGGCTGGGCGTGCGTGGCGGTGCGTGTGCGCGTGCGTGGGAGCTCTCGCGCACGTGGGCGGGGGGGTGGTGCGGCTGAGGCCCGCTCGCGTGGGCCCCTCCCCGGCGTCACCACCTCTGTAATTGATGTACATACTACAAACGTGTGTGAACATGTCAACTCTCTGTTGTCCTCGGAGCGATACAGTTGTGTTGTTAATCTGGGTTTGTTTTTGTTTTTTTCAGTGTTTTTTTTTTTTCCGCTTTTTGGTTCGTTGGGGTTTTTGGTTTTTTTTTTTTTTTTGGTCCCTTCCCCGCTTCCCTTTTTATGAAACTTGAAAACTTGAAGGACTGCTGTGTATTTGTAAATAACAAAACTATTGTGCACTCCGTGCTTGTAAATGTCCCTCGTCCGAACTGCTACTTCTGGAGCCCGTCTCCCCGAGGATGTAGTCTGTGTTTGATGTTCCCCCCACTACACCCCGCCGCCCACCCGTCCCCCCCGGTGTGAACGTGTGGGACCAGACCCTGTTCTCAGGGTGCGCCCGAGTCACTTTAACCCCCAAACGCCATCGTCATCAGGGTAAGGTCCACTCTCCACAAAGACTTGCGAGCCCAGCCCAGGGGCCCTGTCTTGTCTCGGTTTGTCAGAGGCCAAACGGGCTCTTTCTAACGGCCTGCCAGTTTTTAAATTGCGTTGCCGTTTCTTTCTTTACGGGGAAAAGAAAAGAAAATTGTTCCGTTTAATTTATTTGCACAAATGCAGAAGACTTATTCTATCTAAATTATTACGTAAATATTGGAATGTATATTTTTCCACGGGGGGCGGGCGGGAGGCGGGTTCTCTGTTGACTTGTCTGTTCTATGATCATGCTGCTGCCGAGCTGTGCAAGGTAGAGTGTAGGGTGGCGAGAACCCAGGGACCATTGGACTGCCAAGCTTGCTTTTTTCCGTTCTTTCTTCTTCTCTCTCCCCCATTCTCCCATCCCTGCATGGGAGTGCGCTCCGCCTTTCTTCCTGCCTGTAGCTCTCTCCAGGCCTTTCTATATATATTTATTTATCTGAAATAACAGAGCACTGACCTCAGTGAACAGAGTGCCTGCTGTCGTGGTCACCTTCTCTTGGGTCTGTCTTTTGAGAAAGGCTGCCGTGTACAGGGCGAGACAGCCGACTGCATGAGCACAGGGTACGACCACAGGGACCCTCAGCCCGAGTTGGTTCCCCGAGGGTCCTGGAGCAGCACGCGTTCTTCGCTGCAGCTGTGTCTCATCCTTGGTTGGTTCTGCACGTTGGCTGGGCAGGTGTCATGGGGGAGGCGCCCGTCTCAAGGGGCGGCCTGTTGGGGACACAGCATCCAGCACCAGCACCTCTGCCCTCCCCATTCTGCTTGGTTCCTCCAGCCACATCGCACAGAGTCTCTCGGGATCCCTCGGGCCCTCCTCCAACTTGTCATAGCAGCCTGAGCCTGCTCACCCGAGGAGAGAAGGGCTGGCAGGAGCATCTGCCTATTTGGAGAGCAGTGTTGGCCCCGGTGAGGCTCCACCAGCAAAGGAACCGTGAGCACTGTAACACCGGGTGATGGAGAACACGTGAGCTTCTAAGCCAGGGCCTCCCGAAGTCTAAAACTAGCTTTCCCTTTTCTTTTAACCTGTGACTCCCCGCCTCTGCACCACCTTAAATACTAACAGCTCAATTCACACACCCTCTAAACAACAGTAGTTGCGCTTTCTGCTAGCAGTAACGTTTTCAGCTCTTACCAAGAAACAGGAGAATTTTAAATGCTGGAGCATGTCTTATCAGAAGGGATAGGATATTTTGTCCAAAGTCTTTAAAACAAACAGAAAAGCCCCAGTCAGCTGCTCCCTTTCCTTCTGACCTGATGGGGGGGTTGGAAAGGAGTAGGCAGGGTACCTAATAAGGATCTTTCTGGCCTTTGGCTAAGCCGTTTCACCCAGCCTGGCGGCGGGGGAGAGCGGCCGGAGCTGGCGTCTTTCTCTACAGAGAGATATTTTAGGAAATACTTTTCTCCCCCCCATGAATTTTTTTCTTTTGGTTGATTTTTATTGTTTGCCCTTTATTTACAAGAAAATAAGATTGCAACCCCCTCCTGGTAATGATTTAGTAGTTCCTTTTCATTTCAGTTTTTGGAAATTAGGAGATAATTCTAAGAGTTACTAAGGATGATTTATTTAAGAGAACTACGTCAAATAGCGAATGAGTTATGGGTAACAGTAGATGAAAATAACCTTTCCCGTGGGAAAGGTTTCTCGAAGGCATGGATGCAAATATAAAATATTAAAAAAAATCTAAATAAAGCTTATTTTAAAATATGATCGAATTCTATGTTATTTGATTGCTTCTATCTTACTCCGGGTGGGAGGCAAAGCCTGGCATGACCTGCTCCTTGGAATTCCAGGGCTGGGTCCTGAGGGGGTAATGGGAGGGGCTGAGGAAAGCTGGCTGGATTCTGGGCCCATCGAGGGGCTGAGGCTGGGGTGGCCTCCCAGAAACATCTCATCTTTGCCACCCTGGCTGTAATTTGGAGGAGCCGTCAGCATCCAGGGCAGCCCGTGGTCCTAATGCACCACCTCCGAGTCTGGCGCCCTGACCCTGCATTCTCCAGCCCGGTGGCCCCAGTCAGCTTTCATCTGCTTCCTTCTCCCCCGTGGCGCTCCTTCCAAAGACCCAGAGCGGGGCCCCATGAGTTTGGGGCATATTACTTCCTGCAGACCTCAGTGGGCCTCTGCATTGTCCCGACTTTCCCCGCCATCCCTGGGGACTGAGAGGAGTTTAAGAGAGAAATTAAAGGATCCCCAGGGCTTCCCTAATGAAGCCAGAGTGGGCCAGGCTTTTCCAAGACCCTAGATTCACCAGATGCAAAGCCAGTCCTCCCCCTGTGAAACTCCACAGTGTGGCCTGAGAAGAGGCCACCTGGATACCCCAATCCATGATCACAGCCAGTGCCTTCAACCTCAGTCTCCCAACTTAACAACAAATCCTCCCCAGCAGTAAGACTGATGGAAGACTAGCCTTTTAACTCCCCTTGCATTGCTGCTAGGATAGAGCTCAAAGCACCACAATGTATAGACCATGCCAAGAAGTCACAGAGCTCAGGACTGCAAGGAACTTAGGGGCATCTACCCCAGCAGCTCTCAACCTGGCCACACATTAAAATCACCTGCCGAGCTTTCTAGAAAAACTTACCAATGCCAGGTGCTACACCCCTGAATCAGAGTGTGGTTAAACCTTCTCTGGTGCAGCCAGGATTGAGAACCACTGGGCTAATGTGAGGAGGGCAAATGGCCCCAAACACACATGCCACAGCTTCCCTCACCCTGACCTCAAGCAGACATCACTAATCAATTAAAGAACCCTTCCTATCCAGCCCAAAGTGGCCTCTAATTTTTTCACTTTACAAAGCCTCAGACACCGCCAATCAGTCAGAGTTGGCATCCAAGGAAAAAAGCCTATTTGCCTTCACTAAACTAACCCAACCCACTACACCTAACAGATGGGGGAAACTTTGTCCCAGAGAGGAGCGATTTGGCCAAGATCCTAGCTATCGCTCCTTCAATCCCGTGGCCTTCTCAAGGGCCAGGCCACACCTGATTCAAATCCGAGTAGCTCTACTCAAAAGCCACACAACCTCCTTTGTTAATCTTCTCCAGACCTTGCCCCAAATGGTCCAACTTCAAGTGTCACTATTAGTCAGAAATTGGAGTAGGGCTGCCCCGGCTGCAGGGCCGGTGGACAGCTGCACAGGTTGTATACTGCATTACCCCTGTATGGACAGTGCCCTGAGCTGTGCAGTGCACAGCCTGCGTGGCTGTCCTCAGTGGCCCTCCTGCGTGCTCTCCTACCCGTGCTGGCAGGTTCTAACTGGCGTAACCTAACAGTAGTAATAACAATAATAACATCTAACATTTGTCGGGCACTTACTATGGGCCAGGGTCCATGCTGCGTGCTTGACGTGTATTAACTCAGTTAATCCTCCAACGGCTCCATTATCGATGAAAAAACTGAGGCGAAGTAAATTGTCCGGGGTCAAGGAGCCAGGAAACAGTAGAACTGGGCGTCCAACCTAGTGAGTCTGTAGTGCCCTGAACCGCTCCTCCGTGTGGGCAGTGAGGGGCTGGGACCCAGCACGTGGGCGCCTCCAGTGCCTCCGAGGGGCCTGCTTTGAGCTTCACCCCACCCCACCCTCACCCACCAGTAGCCTCTGGCACAGCCTAGCACTTCCTTGCTTTTGTGACCTAGTCTATCTCTGTTAGCCTTTTACCTCCAGCCCAGAAAACCCACTCGCAGAGAGGGGCTGGCAGGGAGGGCAGAGCAGAAACGAGCTGTGGTCTAGCATAAGCTCTCCATCTTGGGCAGGGGACACCTCCAACCTGCCCTGCTATGGAACCCCTCGCCGTACCAGAGCTGCCACTTCCTGAGGTGGGGGGGTCCCCTCAGGATGGCCCAGGGGTCCCAGGAGCTGCCCCACACCTGTCCCCCAAGGTTATGTGGCTGCTGCTATGTGCCTCACTCAACCTGGGCTCCCAGGGAATCCAGGTGTAGTGGGGCTGCATCAGATGGGGTCATCAGGCCTGTGACAATATGAGTTTGAAAGTATCTCGGAATTCTCTGGCGTTCCAGGGATGAGGACTCCACACTTCCATTGCCAGGGCCCCGGGTTCGACCCCTGGTCAGGGAACTAAGATCCCGCAAGCCGCCTGGCATGGCCAAAAAAAAAATTTTAATTAAAAACTTTTAAAAGTAAATAATGTCAACTGGCCCTCTCACCAAAAGCCTGCATTTCCTCCCAAACACCCTACCCCAGCCCGTCTGCTCTGAACAAACGACTCTTAAGTTTTTTCAACTCAAACCCCACCAGGTGGGGCAGAACGTGCCACACTCCCCTACCTCCCACTTGTTCCCGTTTTCCCGTGGGAAAAAAAACCTGGTACTGATAAAGAATCAAGCGGGAATACATGTAATTAACTTTATCTTATAAAAGTGTAGATTCATACGTTTATATATAAAAGAATGTCCTAGAAACTTAAAAATAACTTAGGGGTTTGACCTTGACTGTATGTTAGAAGTTGTTTAAATATCTAAGTCATAATGAAGTGTCACCGTACAAGCAGATGGAGGGTACACATCCTGATGGCAGCTAGGGTATGGAGAATGCATACCTGAACCACAACCGCATGGTGTCTTAAAGCCCAGTTACTGAAAAATCTGCAAATATGCAGCCCTGCACTCTGCATCCCCAACAAACTGAATCCTCAAGAAAATTATCCCAAGAGGATTGATCTTTAAGAAGCAAAAATAGTAGCAATTGAAAACCTTGACCTTTCCTTCCTGGAAATGGCAGGAATCCTATTCCCTAGCACATCCCCAGGGAAGTCTTGTGACATTGTCAGGCCAGGTGCAGCAGCCATGCTTCTGAAGCAAAGTCCCTGGAAAACAATGGCTGACTGCTCGTTTGCATTTCTGAGTTTCAGGTTTTGGAAATCTTTGATTGCTTTCTTAATAGGTTACCAGTAGCAGTTAATTGCACCCAAATAAGAGAATCTCAAATTGCATACCTTGCTCCATCTGGAGGACCCTTGCAACCCACCAGTGGCACCAGGACAGGCCTGGGTAATCTTTCCAGCTCTGGCCCAGCATCTGTTTCAAGCAAGTCGTTTAACCTGTGAGCCTCAGTGTTCTCATCTATGAAGTGGGTGTAACAACCCTTTCCTCCTTGTGGGCTCAGAAATGCCAGCTGAATGTGTTTTGGAGCCTGGAAAGCACTGGCCCCAAGGCTTGTGTTCTCCAGGATCTGAATGGATTTATGTTCAACCAGAGGTAGGAAAAAAGTGTGGAAACAGCTTGACATACATCTTGAGCCCGAGGGTGACTTGATCAAAATTTATCCCTGGGGCTGAAATCAGGGCATCCGGCTGCCTGAACCTGACATTCCTCCAGCTGTGTGCACAGCCCTTGGAGGCCAGATTCCCTTCCACTGCTGCTTTGTGAGAGAATTCTGACTTCTCTGCCTTGGAACAGGGAGGGTTTGACATGTTCACCCCTAGAATCCACCAGCTCTGAAAACATTCTTTCTTGAGTTCAAATAGAAACATACTCTGATGTGGCTAGCACAGAGAAATTTAAACCATGGGAAGCAATTAGGCTGCCCAAGGCTGGGTTCTTGAGGCAGAAGCCCCAAGGGTCCCCCCAGGGTGGCATGTTTATAAGGAGACATGTGTCAGAGCCCAAGGCCGGCCTGGTCTGGCAGGGAGGAGTGCGTCGAGCCCTTTGCAGATACCCACTCATATAATCCTTCCAACAACCCTCCAAGATAAATACTGTTATTGTCCCCATTTTACAGATGAACAAACCAAGGCACCGAGAGGTGAAGTTCTTGCCCAAAGTCACACAGCTAGGAAGAGGCAGAACCCGGATTCAACTCCAGCACTCTGGCTCCAGAGTCCATGTTCTCAGTAACTGTGCTATGTAGCCTCTGATCAGCCACTGGCCCCCACCTTCTCCCCCAGGGACAACTGACCAACAAGAAGCTTCAGAAAACTTGAGAAAGCCTCACTAGCCAAGCCCTGTACAGACTAGCTCTTTGGGGCTCAGTTTCTCCACCCAACAGAGGAAGCAATTGGAATAAGCAGGGGTTTGCAAACTGTGTTCCATGGGGGTTCCTCAGAGGTCCCTCAAGAGGTGGCCATAGCTGGTGAAAGAACGAGCAGGCAGGCCTCCAGCCCCACCTTCTACCAGAAGCTCTGCTCTTATCTGTTACACACTGGACCTACATGCAAGAGTCCATTGGAAGGATCCCATGATAGAAAAAAAGTGAGCAGAGAGGAAGAGAATGAGAGAAGGTTTGAGAACCATACATACATCAGTAGTTGTCAAGCCTTGAGTTTTAAGGATACAGATTCCCAGGCTCCACCCACACCTACTGAATTAGAAGGTCCAGGGTGAGGCCCTGGGATCTGTGACCAGCTCCCCACTGTGGACTCAGTTGCAGGAGGTCACATGGGGCAATGGCCGAGGGCAGCATCCTACCCATGGGTTTTAGCACAGACTTGCCATGAGGAAGCTTCTCCAGGGGGCCTTCACAAGGTAGGTGGAGGCCACCTTCCTGGGGCAGCTCCATGGTGCCCCAGTGAGGGAGGAACCACACCCAGGGAAGACCCCAGGCTGCCCCCAAAGCAGAGAGCCAAGGGGACTGGCAGGTGTGAGTACCTGCTGCCTCCCGAAAAGCCTCAGAAGCCCCCAGCAGTACCCCTATTAGAGTCACAGAGAGGGTCCCAGGTCTTCCTAGAGGCACACAGCCAGGAAGTGGTGGGGGCAGAAGTCAAACCTGGCTGAATTCCGAGTCCTAAGCCTGGCCCCCACCGTCTCAGACGTTACCTGACCTGTGGCTGACAGAGGCTTCGGACAAGCATTGGGTGGACCTGCCGGCTTTGGCCTGGGGCCAGTGGTGCCCCTGGACCCAGATGATGGGCCCTAAACTGGGAGCAAGGCAGCTCAAGCCGTGTTCTGTGGAGCGGTCTGGGGTGGAGCTGCTACCAAGGGGTCTGGCAGGGCTCTGCCCAGACCCTGCCCTCAGGTTCCGGAGGAGGCCTGGCCTTCTCCTCTCCGGAAGGCCCACCCGCCCCCAGCCCAGCGCAGTCAGGAGCCCTGCGCCCGGCTCTGGACTCCCAGTTTCCAGCTTGGCCAAGGACTCGCTGTGTGACCATGGGCAAGTCAGTCTCCCTCTCTGGGCCTCAGGTCCCCTCTAAAACAGGCCAGGGCAGTAGTTACCCACTTGTGGCCTGTGGAGTCTTATGAGTCCCGGTGTCCTGGGCCACCTCCCCGACCACACTCACTGCCCTTCAGCCCAAAGCTCCAGTTTATGTATCTCACAGATACAATTTCATCTGGATAAAAGTTCTGCAACATGAAGGCAGTGGGGAATCCACAGCTTAGGTCACATCTAAGCTCCCTCCAGGGCCCTCCAGGACAAGAGGAGGCACAGGCTGCCTCAGGCCTCCTCCTGCCCCAGCCTTGTGGAAAAGTCATTCCCTGAGGGCACCCCCGGACTTCCCTGCTCACCCCTCCTCCCCATCAGAGAGAGATGGTACAGGCCCCTTCCCTCCTCAACCCTGGCAGAGCTGGGAAGTGGGGGCCACTCACGGGCCCCCCCAACTTCTGAAAGCCTGCAAGTCGAGGGCCAGAGATCCTCCCAAGAGGCCATGCGCAGCCCCTGGATGAACCACAGTGAGACTGCGTTGAACAACGCCACTCGCAGTTCACAGCCCTTTACACTTTACAAAGCCCTTTCACAGGCAGACTAGGGTCAAGGTTAAGAGCTAGATTCTAGGGACTTCCCCGGCGGTCCGGTGGTTAAGACTTCGCCTTCCAGCGCAGGAGGTGCGGGTTCGATCCCTGGTTGGGAGCTAAGATCCCACATGCCTCCAGGCCAAGAAACCAAAACATAAAACAGAAGCAATATTGTCACAAATTCAATAAAGACTTAAAAAAATGGTCCACATCCAAAAAAAAATCTTAAAAAAAAAAGAGGTAGATTCTGGGCAAACTCTGGGTTCAAACCTCAGTCCTGACATTTCCCACCTGGTAACCATGCTGCGCCTCAGTTTCTTCAGCTGTACACTAGGGACAGTAAGATTGTCAGAGCAGCTGAAATGAGTTACTATGTGTAAAAGGCTCAGCTCAGGTAGCAATAAACGTAAGCCCCAATGATGATGGCCATGGTGATGGTGACGACGATGATCTCGTTGCGGCCTCTCACCGGCCCCATGAGATCGGCAGAACAGGCCCCCTTGGTACAGATGCCAAGTATGGCCCAGGTTAGTTCAGCAACCTTACCCCAGCCGCCAGGGCCAGCCCAGGTAGAGGGCCGGACAGAGCAAGAGTCTTAGAGCTGAGAGGGCTCTTGGTGGCCTCTCGCCCACCACCCTCACAGCACAGCCAGGTAGGGCATCAGTGGCCAGTTCTGGAACCCAAGGCTGCTGACTCCCAAGCCAGTGCCCGGAGCTGGCACGGGCCACAAGACTCAGCTGGGGGAGAAAAAAAATCCCTGGGTCAATAAGTTTTAGAAACAATGAATAATATTTCCAAAATGAACATTAGCTTTTCAAGGCTCTAGCGAGTTCTGCAGTGAAGAACAACATTTCACTGCTTTCCACCTCGTGTTTCCCAAACTTAACTGACCACGGAACCATGCCTTTGAGTCTGGTTCCGTGGAGTGCTCTGTGGGGCTACAGGGATGGGTGGCTCCTGCAGCCCCCTTTATTCCGTGCTTGGAGATGCTGAGTCAGTAATTCTTTGGTGACCTCTAAGCGGCATGGTTTAGCCATGGAAAGTCCCCATGGCTCACGTGGGATTCCTGTGGGCCTTAAGAAGTGAGGTGAGCCTGGCGCAAGGCCGGGTGGAGTGGGGATCTCTCTCTGCGTATCTGCTTCGTGCAGAAAGAAGCTGGGTCAGTGCACAGCATCTGCAGAGGCAGAAGGGCCCCCGCAGATTGGCTGAGAAATGCCAGTCCCAGGTGTTTGTTTTGCTGCTGTTCCAGTTGTAGGCAGACGGCCGAAACTACTGCCACAGGGTCCTGGGGCGTGGAGGGGAATGGGCATGCCATCCTGCCGGGACATCTGGCCCACCTGCCCTGTTCCCCCTACCAGCTCTGAGCTGCCTAATTGCCTTCCCTGGGACAGGCCAGCAATGTTGGAATCACATACAAATTGGCCCCATGCCTGCCCAGTGCCAGCTTCCTTCCTTGTTAGGAGGCTGATGTCTCTGGAGGTGGCATGGACCTCATGGTCGGGGGCACGCGGGCCAGGGAGGGGAGAAGGCCCACTCTGTCAGCGGTCACTGCGGAGACCAGAGCTGTGGTGACAGGAGAGGGAGCTCTCTGCAAGGGGGAGGGAACCTGAGGGCTGTCCACAAACCGAGCGTCAGAGAGTGCAGCGCAGGAGTGTGAATCATTCCCAGGTCCCCTCTGTCTCTTCCTGCGTGTGCAAGAAACACACATTCATTTTAGTGAGAGTCTGAACCCAGCAGAATTGATCAAAGCCAAGCAATCAGGGAGGGGTGTCGAGGAAGGACCCAGGCTTTGGAGACAGATCTTTGGGTTTGAGCCCGCACTCAGCCAGGGACCCTAAGCCAGTCACTTAGTCCCCTCTGCACCTCAGTTTCCCCCTCTGTACCTCAGTTTCCCCCTCTGTAAAATGAAAATAAGACTGCCTACCTCACAGGGCTGTTGCAAAGATGGAATCAGAAATGGGTAGAAGCGTCCGGCATGCGGCAGCTGCCTGTCCCAGCACTGCAGGAGATTCAGGAGACAGGAAGCTGGGGACAGGGAGACGAAACACAGGCTCTGGGGCCCAGCTATGCCCTGTGCACACAACCGATGGTGTTTCTGAGCTCGACTTTCCTCATCTATAACGTAGGCCTCTGGGAACCCGTGTCCATCGAGGGGGAGGATACAGTGCGTTCACACCCACGCGTCGCGAAGCACCAGGCAGCGCTGTCCTGATGCGGAGGCCTCCGGGGGCGAGCAGAGTGACCGCCGGTCTCTGCTGTCTCAGATCAGCTCTACGGGGCCCCACTGTAGAGTGTTGTGGGTGACGATGACGAGGACCCATCTCTGTGAGCACCCTCACAGCCAGCCCTGTACTGGGCTCGCACACGCCCACTGAGTCTAAAGGAAGCAGCCTTGCTGGGCTCTAGTGCTTCCAGAGCTCCTGGTTTTTCAAGAGAAACCAAGAATGTCATATAATACACCCAATTCTTTAATATTGGCAACTACTGTTGTTTTTAAGTTTAGTGTCCTTTAGGAAAAAAAAATGCCACGGCCCCAATATGTCTCCAGACCACCGGCTCCGCTACCTCCCTTCTGGACTCTCTCTGTGGGCCGGTCCAGCCCTGGTGGTCCTCGTCTTCCCCTTGACCAGTGATTCCCAGGCCATAGGTGCCCATTTCATTGGCCCATGTCCTCCTTCACCAGAGGGCCCTCCTGCCCTTTCCTCCCTGGACAGCCAGGCAACAGGGGGACCGCACTCATTTCTGACCCCGAGCAGTGTCCCCAGGGCTTGGGGTGTTAGGGCAGAAGTGGGGGAGCTGCCCTCAGAAGCTTGGAATCAGCACCGGAGCCCCCAGGGGCCCATATGGCCGGCAGGACTCGGGGTCAGACCGCCTGCAGCCTGAGAGCCCAGCTAAATCATTTCTCGTGGACTTGGCCGGGCTCCGTGGGACTCAGAGATGGAGAGGGTGTGGGCGAGGGAGCACTTCCAGTGAAGGTACTGACGGACCTGACAAAGGGGTAATGCTCTGCTCTCCCAGAAATTTCAGCAGGATGCATGGTCATAAGTGTGAAGAAAGCCATAAGCTGGAAACCCAGGGATATGGAGAGGGGGTCAGGCTGAGGACTGAGGACAAAGGCTGGCTGCTGGGGGGTTGGGGCAATGATGGAAGCCGGGAGAGAGAAGTACAATATGATTTGCTGACCTTCACGGAGGGCCTGCTGTGCCAGGTGTGTGTAGGCACTCTACACACGCTCATTAAGTCATTCAACAAACACTGGCTGACCACTTTCTATGTGCCAGGCCTAGAAGTAAGGGCTGAGGGTGCAGATGTAAATGATGAGATGACATAAATTATTCTGACACAGTCCTCACCAAAATCATATGAAGTGTGTGTTGTGTTATTGTCTCACCCTTACAGATAAGGAAACTGAGGCCCCAAGGGGCAACATAAATGGCCCAAGGAGACGTAGTCAGCGACGGAACAAGGCTAAGAATTGGGGTCCAGCAGACTATTGCACTACACCACTTTCCAGGCAGATATGAGTGAAGATGATAAAACCGTGAGCCGTTCGAACAATCTAGTCCTGGAGGGAGGCAGAGAAGAGGTGTCACAATTAAAGGAGGTCATCTAAAAGCGGGGAGAGGCTTATTTCCCCAAGTGAGTGGAAACTTCCTAGGATGTTTTGCCTTGTGCCAAGGCTCTGGCAAACATATCAGTGGGTTTGAGAGGGGTGTCAGTCCGCAGTGAGCATGGTGGCCACCAGTCCTGGCTCCAGACTCCGCCAGGGATCGTGTTTCAGGATGCATGACCAAGAGCCATGGCTAGCACCAGTTTTCTCACTGACATTTCCTATAGCATCTGAGTTGCAAGAAGGCCCCCAGCACAAGCCTCACCAAAGTGCTCTTCATTTTGAAGGAAGTTAACCGAATACCGCCCTTAAACATCTTTGCTGTTCCTATTGCCCTTTGGGCAAGAAATAAAGTCGCTCGCCCCTGGTGCAGGAAACTTCCAGGAGGCACTGTGAGGCATTTTGAGGAGGCAGGAGGTCATCATTCGATGAGGATGATCCCAAAGGAGGCACTGCCTCCAAAGGCCACGCCCAAGCCAGAGCTTCACGGATCTGACTCAGCTGCGGTGCCCCGGCCCAGCGAGCAAACGGACTGGGTCTCACGGCCAACACAATGACCACAGTCCATGTGGCTCATGGAAGCAGGCTGAGCAGAGATGTCCTGAGGCCCACAGGGGAGCTGGGAGGGTCGGTGAAGGGAAGAAGAGGCGGGACTGCAGATCCATTAGGGGTTCTCAGACCCCACAGCTATCCATCGCCTCCAGCTTTGCCTCTAAGAACTGCACCGACACAAACTTGTACTGTCCCTACATGGGCATGTGGAGAAGAACCCTCCTCCTGCCTGTGGCTTTAAAGAGGCCCCTCGTTTCTCACAGAATTCACCTTTCAGGCCCATCCACCAACAGAGAAGTTGGCCAGGAAAGCAGGTTGAAAAAGAGAACTAGCTGTGGGAATACATGGGGAGGCCAGCAGCCGGCTGGAATACTTTCCTGGTGGAAGCAAAAAAAGGGAGGAGACATCAGCTGCAAGTTAGAGTCTAAGAAGGACTTTCCCAAATGTGGGCACTATTCAGCATTACAACAGGTTAGCAAGGAGGAAAAAGGAACGTTTTGATACATTTTTTTAAAGCATACAGTAGTTGTCATTGGATCATAGTATGTTTGCCTTCCCTGGACCTCTTCTGAGCATGTTCCTCCGAAGTCTGTAAAATTAGAAAGTACTTGCCAAGCATATACCTGGGAAATGAGCCTTGTCGACTCCACCAAGTCAATTCCCTGCTGCCTTGGAAAATTCTCAGGGTGTGGGGAGGAGGGGCTGGCAGGAAGCGTGGCTGGAGGAGGGTGTCCTCTGAGGCTGGGGGCAGGGGACCTGTCGAGCTGGGGACAGACACAGTGAGCACAGCTTAGGCTCAGATGAGGGGAAAGGGAAGTATGCGGGTGGGTTTTAAGCATTAAGTAGTTATCACTGGTGAGAGCAGAGCTCTGTGGGCTTTTTCCGGGTACCACATGGTTTAGTGTATTTGAAGGGACACGTGGGGTGGGAGTGCCATCAGCTTTTAGCTCAGGGCCTCCAAAGGCCTGCTTGGCTCTGGGGTCGGGGTGTTCGGGATTGGTGGCAGCCCACCTGGGGACCTGCTGTTGACCCCACAGCTGCACAGTTAGTGACTTGATGCCGTTCAGACCACGCTGTCCGGTCCCGGTGGCCCAGGCTCAGAGGGCCTGACCTTTGCACCTAGTATTTCACGGGAGTTGTGACCGGGCGCTGGAGCAAAGCATCTCCCTCCAGCACAGCGGCCGTTATCAGGCCATAAAACATCATTTTTTCACCTTATAATGCAGTGTTTAAAAAATGAGAATTCAGCGTTTGGCTTGAAAGTGCTGACAGGGGCTCCCCTACCACTGTCCGAGGGCAGGGAGTTTAGACGGGAGTCGGCTGCCGGAGCAGGGCTGGTCTGAGGACAGAGGGGCCCGGGGAGAAAAGATGGGGCGCTGGGAGCAGCCACACTGCGTGCTCACTGGCCTCTAGTGGGTGGAGGCTGGGGATGCTGCTAAACACAGACGGCCCCCATGACAAAGAATGGTCTGGTCCCGATCGTCATTCAGTAATGCCAAGGCCAATAGGCCCTGAGACCACGTGTACATTCGAGGAACCAGCATCCTGAGGCGGCCTAAAGGAGGTGGGGCCAGCAGGAGGTGAGCCTGGAGAGGGAGGCCTGCTCCCTCCCTCCTCACCTCCCGTCCTACCTACCTTCTTTTTTTTTTTTTTTTTTTTGGCAGTACGCGGGCATCTCACTGTTGTGGCCTATCCCGTTGCGGAGCACAGGTTCCGGACGCACAGGCTCAGCGGCCATGGCTCACGGGCCCAGCCGCTCCGCGGCACATGGGATCCTCCCGGACCGGGGCGCGAACCCGTGTCCCCTGCATCGGCAGGCGGACTCTCAACCACTGCGCCATCAGGGAAGCCCCTGCCTACCTTCCTTTAACCAAAACGTACAGAGCCCCTTCTGTTCCAGGCAGCAGTGGGCTGGAGCTCATACAGGCTCACAAACTGATTTCCAACCCCATGCCCAGGGGCATCATGTTGGCAACTGAAATTGGCCACAATGGGCATATTTACACCACAGAGATGGGCAAACAAATGCTATAAACCAAAAACTTTCTTTCTTTTTTTTCCCCCCAAAGCGCTTTTTAAAAATACGAGAGCTGGTTGTTAAACATTTACTAGCCCGCCACTGGTTTGGGCCCTTGCTAGGTACCAGGGATACCCAGAGAGCAGAACAGGGCCAGCTCCTGTCCTCGTGGAGTTGACATCTAGTGGGAAGCCAGACACCCATCAAACAATTACACGATCATTAATTACCTTCAGCTGTGAGAAGTGCAGGCTCGGTACCTGGAATGAGAGCTTGTGTGAGTGTGGTTTGAGGGCTGTGGAGGGGTGTGTGTTTCAGGGGGTGACTGACCTATGCCAGGTGACCAGAGAAGGGGTCCCCGGAAGAGGCGACATTTAAACAGAGCCCTGAAGGCTTCATAGGAGTTCCGGCAGAGGAGACAGCAGCAGACCACCTTTCAGGCAGAGAGGGGAGCAGGCACAGCTGATTGGAGATGGTGGGTGGGAGAGGCAGGAGCACCAGGGAAGTGGTCCCAAGAAGCCCAGGGAAGGGGTGACAGACCGAGGAGAAGCTGGCAAAGTTGGCAGGGCTGGGCCACACAGAGCCTTGTCATGTGAGGAACTTGGGTTTTATCCAGGGAGCCAGTGAAGCGTGTTGAGCAGACAAGGTCCCTGGGCAGATTCAAATGAAAAGCAAAGCAAAGTGGTATTGTCCATCCCCTTCCCATAACTTGGGCTTCTACCACCACTAATGGTATTAAGCAACACCATGAACCAGGCCTGGGTAATAAAGAGATGGATAGATTTGAACACTGACTTAGGGATTCCCTTCAGGCAGGGCAGGTGGACAGACCCATGCATGGCAGTGCCAGCAGAACGTGAAGAGTGCTGCATGAACAGTGCACATAGCAAGAGGGGTGTCCAGTCAGGGCAGTGTGGAGGAAGGCAGACTCTGAAGGACCTCCCGCTACAAAACCACTACACCTGAAACAAAACATACTTTTCAATACATCGCTGGCCTCATCAAAAATAAGGGAAATTCCCAAGGCACTTCCATCCAAAAATAAAAGGCCATGAGCCAATACCAGGACAGGAGCAGTGAGTGATAACCAAAGGCAAAAACTGGAGTTTGTCATGGACACAGATGCTGATGTCAGGACCAGTGACAGGGGAGTAAACCTTGGGGTGTGCAAAACGAAGTGTCAGAAACTGTGACTCTCTCATTCTTCCAGGGCCTCTCTGACGGGGGTGGAGTGGTCCCTGCTCCCAGGTATCATCCCCACTCCCTATCTCCTCCCCACCCCAGCAGAAGAAATGTCCATCCTCTCAGGAGGAAAGCATCTCTTATTTAGAACCTAGAGAGTCCCATAATAAGATCAAATATGAGTTCAGCATGCATGAGAATCAGCAGAAACAAACAACAAATTTGGACCCTCCAAGCCCTCTCAGATACAGTAATGATCAATACCAAATACAACATAATATGTATGCAATATTTAAGGAAATGTAAGATTAAATATTTAAGGATGTTTAAGGAAATGTAAGACATCATAGACCTGAACAAACAACAAGAGACTATCTGGAAAGACCAGGAGAACTTGAAAAAGAACCAAATAGAAATTTTAGAAATGAAAATATATATATATAGTTGTTAACAAAACAAAATAAAAAAGATGGGTTAAACAGCAGACTAAATAGCTGAAGAGAGAATTTTTAAAATGGAAAATATGTCTAAGGAAATTACCCAGACTGCAATGCAGAGAGATAAGTTGATGAAGACCATGAAGAAGAAATCAGAGCTTTCTGGCTCACTACAATAGCCACTAGCCACATATGGCCATGTAACTTATATTTGGATCAATTAAAATTAAATTAAATTGATAACTCAGTTCCTATGAGCACTTTTTTTTTTTTTTTTTGCGGTACGCGGGCCTCTCACTGTTGTGGCCTCTCCCGTTGCGGAGCACAGGCTCCAGACGCGCAGGCTCAGCAGCCATGGCTCATGGGCCCAGCCGCTCTGTAGCATGTGGGATCCTCCCGGACCAAGGCACGAACCCGTGTCCCCTGCATCGGCAGGCAGACTCTCAACCACTGCGCCACCAGGGAAGCCCCTATGAGCACATTTTAAGTGCTCATAGCCATGTGGCTAACAGCTGTCACACTGGACAATGTATATTGCAGGCAGACCTCAAAGATGTCATGGGCTGGGTTTCAGACCACCACAGTAAATACCACAATAAAGTAAGTCACATGAACTTTTTGGTTTCCCAGTGCATATAAATGTTATGTTTACACTGTACTGTACTCTATTAAGTAAGCAATAGCGTTATGTCTAAAAAACAGTGTACATACCTTAATTTAAAAATACTTTATTGCTATCAAATGCTAACCATCAACTGAGCCTTCATCAAGTCGTAATCTTTTTGCAATAGTAACATAAAAGATCACTGATCACAGGTCACCATAACAAATGTAATAATGAAAATGTTTGGAATATTACGAGAATTGCCAAAATCTGACACAGAGACATGAAGGGAGCAAATGCTATTGGAAAAATGGTTCTGATAGACTTACTTGACGCAAGGTTACCACAAACCTTCAATTTGTAAAAAAAAAATCAGTATCTGCAAGTACAATAAAATGAAGTAAAATAAAAAAAAAAGGTATGCCTATATACATGTCCATTATCACAGAAAGTTCTATTGGACAGCACTAGGTTATAAGATAGGGAAGAAAATCTAACCTCAGAAGGAGAGCAAACAGAGAATGGAGAAGAGGTAATGGTTGAGAATATTCCAAAAATGAACCCACAGATGCAGGAAGCACAATTTATATCCATCAGGATAAATAAAAAGAAAGCTACCTCTAGCCACATCATAATGAAACTGAACACCAAAGACAAAGAGAAACTCTGAAGAGTAGCTAACAAAAAAACAATCAGACTGGAGCTGACTTCTCATTAGTGAAAAGGAGAGAGAGAGAGTGGAGCAATGTTTTCCAGTGCAAAGAGAAAAAAAACTGTCAGCCTAAAACTATGTACCCAGCAAAGCTCTTTAAGAACAAGGATGACATATAGACTTTTTTCAGATAAACAAAAGTCATAAAAGCTTACCACCAAAATAATCTTTATGGAGGAATTTTTAAATCATGTTCTTCAGGAATAAGAAAAGTTATCCTAGAAGTGAGGTCTGAGACACTAGAAGAAATGATGAACAAAGAAACTGGTAAACATGTAGGTAAATTGTTTTAAGCAAATATTACCAGTATAAAGTAATCATGATGACAATGTCTAAATTGTAGGACTTTTTTTTAAAGGATGGAATTAAAATACTGGACATGATAGAGTGTAAGTCAGGAAGAGTGATCAGAAGTGATATGTTTTAGGGCCTTCACTGGTGGCACAGTGGTTATGAATCCACCTGCCAATGAAGGGGACACAGGTTTGATCCCTGGTCTGGGAAGATCCCACATGCCGCAGAGCAACTAAGCCCGTGCACCACAACTACTGAGCCTGCGCTCTAGAGCCCGCGAGCCACAACTACTGAAGCCCACGTGCCTAGAGACCGTGCTCTGCAACAAGAGAAGCCACTGCAACGAGAAGCCCACGCACCACAACAAAGAGTAGCCCCCACTCACCACAACCAGAGAAAGCCTGCGTGCAGCAGTGAAGACCCAACACAGCCAAAAATAATAAATAAATAAATAAATTTATTTTATTTTTTAAAAAAGAAGTAATATGTGTTAAATAACTCTTACTATTTAGGAGAGGGCATTAAGATACTGATAACCCCAGGTTTTAAGTTAAATATGCATAGTACATCTCAAAGAGTAATCATTAAAGAAGGTTCTAGAACTTCAGCATACATCAGAATCACCTGGGGGCCAGGAGATCTGGGGTGGGCATCTAGAATTTTCACTTCCAACAAATTCCCAGGTGTTGCTGCTGCTACTGGCCCAGGGACCACACTTAGAGAACTACTGAACCAAAAACAGAGAAATAGGGTGCTTCACTTCCAAACAAACAGAGGGGGTGAAATGGAATGAAAAAACAAAAATCTTCCATCCAGACTAGCTCTGCCCAGTAAAATATAATGTAAGCCACATATGTGGTTTTAGATTTTCTGGTAGATGCACTAAGAAGTAAAAAGAAACAGGTGAAATGAGTCGTAGTAATGTATATTTTTTAACTCAATATACCCAAAATATTATCATTTCAATATGTGATCAATATAAAAATTATTAATGAGATATTTTACATCTTTTTTTGTACAAAGTCTTCAAAATCCAGGGTTTATTTTATACCGTGGACCCTTCTCAACGGGGACTAACCACACTGCAAATGCTCAGTGGCCACATGTGGCTTGTGACTACTACACTGGACAGAGTGGGTCTAGACTGTGAGCGACATGAGCCTGCAGAGGACAGAGGTCCCGCTCAATCACTGAGCGCACACTGTATGCCAGACACCGGGCTGAGCACTTTGTCCACATCATACATCATCTCCTTTCATCCCCACACAGACCTGTGAGAGTAGCATTATTATCACCCCATTTCACAGATGGGGAAAGCGAGGCTGAGAAAACTGAGAACACTTCCCCAGGATCATCTGGCTGGTAAGCAGCAGAGCTGGGCTTCACACCAAGGTCTCTCACAGTCCATTGCCACCTTGGAACCTCAGGGTTTCTGTAAAGGATTTTCTATAACAGGCCAGATAATAAACATTTTAGGCTTTTGGGACCAATCTGTCACAACTACTCAGCTCTGCTATTGTAACAGGAAAGCAGCCTTAGACAATGTGTAAACAAATGAGCATGGCTGTGTCCCAATAAAATTTTATCTAGGGAAACAGGTAGAGGGCTGGATTTGGCCCTTGGGCTGTAGTTTGCCAACCCCTGTGCTAGGCTAGCACAGCTGCCTCTGTAGGCCCAGTTTGAGGGAGAACTCAATGACTCATTGCTGAGGTTCTGCGGTGCATGCGTGTCGGGGGTGGTTGGGAGGGTGAGACCCTCTCCTTCCAGAATCACCACGGCCCTCCTGGTGTCCGGAAGGATCCAGAGTGGCTGCTTGTTGCTGGCACTGCCTCAGAGTCTGCCAGGGGCTCGGTCAGCCCCTCTAACTCCCCAGCCTCCTCTGAGCTCCTGGCCGTAAACATGAGTTATTCCCACTCTCAGGGCTGAGACAGAGGGGAAATAAAAGCCGGGACTGATGGGATCCCAGACATGAAATCTGGCACCATAATGCCTACATTTTGGAAATTGCCTTTAATTAACGGTTTATGGCCGCAAAGACTCCCCCCACCCTCCGTCCTTCTGCAGCATCTTCTCCTTGGCGTTCAAGTCCTGGGGGTCGGGGCGGGGAGGGGGTGAAAGAGGTGGGCTGGTGAGTAGCTGTCTTTTCTCAGAACCCAAAATGTGTGGTTTGCTCATATGAACCCAGCTTGGCCTCTGGCATTCCTCGAGCCTGGACTCCATAAACAACGTGAACTGAAAAGCCAGCTCCCCGCACAGGCCCGAGGCCAGTTAGCTATAGAATAACCTGCACACACTCACAAAGACACACCAAGCTCAGGAAAACACACACTCACGAGTGTGTACACACACACACACCGGAAGTCTGCTTTTTCTCTTTGTCCACTTATCTGTCATTCCCTCTCTACTCAGTCTCTCCAGCCTGTTTATCTTCTTGTTTTCGTGTCCCTGTAACACTATTTCTTCCTGAAGGTTTGCTCTTTGAGTCTCTCTTTCATTCTCTCTCTCTCCTGTCTTTCCCCGTCCTACGCCCCTTGATCTCCCTTACTGGGGACATATAGCCAAGCACCGCAAACACACCCTTAGCCCCCACCTTGGCACCGAATCCACAAATTCGCCCCTTCCCTCACAGGTGCCCCCTCCCAGCCAGGCCGGAGTCTGACTGGGATGGTGAACTTCTGCCCAGGTGGGCTTGACAACAGGTGGGACTGGGTTCCCTCCCTAAGCACCTGAACTGAACTCAAATCACATTTCATCCCAGGAATGCAGGGAGGGACTGAGGCAACGACTGCTAAATTCTAGGTGTAGCCAAAAAAATTGCCCAAGCCCCAGGGGAGAAGCCCTTTATTACCAATAACAGTCACCCTTGACTGAGTGCCTACTACGGCTTCACATTCAGAATTTACAATAGTCATGCTAACCTAGGTGGTAGATATTATTATTGAATATTATTCCCATTTTATAGATGGGAAAACTGAGGCTTCAAGAGGTAAAGGAATTTGCCTAAAGCCAAAGTCTATTCAACTCCAAAGCCTGGTCTCTTCCCACAGGGCTGGTCCAAATGGACAACATGGGCTGTGTCTCGAGATTTGGGGTAACCAGATTCAGTCTCACATGGTCTCTCATCTTCCCAGAATCATGAAACAGAGACAGGACTCCACTACAGGAATAAGGCAGAGGTTCTCAGCTCTCTCCAAGCTAAGAAGGACACCCTGTTTGGGTGCCAGTGGTCAACACCTGTAGGACCCAATCAGAAAGGCTTCCCTGCCAGCCAAGCCTGTCCTTGGGAGCACGGTTCCAGCAGGAGGGGACCCCTAGGCTGAGGTCTGTGCCCTAGCCAGGCAGCTAGCTCTCTTACCAGGCGAGGTCTTGGAGCCCCCAGGCAGGGCTGCAGAGGCAGCCGCTGTTTCCGCATTCCGGGGCACCATGGCAACACGTGTGCTCAGATCAGCGACCTGCACATAGTCTGTGCCATCTGCTGTTTTCCGGGCTGGGGGGTGCGGGGTCGCCTTCCGTCCACCTGAGAAGGGAAATATAATGATGCTGCAGTGACCTCTCACCCCTACCCATCCAGTACAGATAGGCCCCATCACCCCCACTGTCACTGAGTCTGCAGGGCAGCCCAGAGAAGGAGGAAGAAGGCTGGGAGCAGCATCATGACAACTTGCAGGGGTGGAAACTGAGGCACGAGGCACCATCTCTGTCCACCCAGAGTTAGATCGCTCTGCCCAGTGCCCTGCTGGACTGGGGGTGGCATCTTTCAGGCCGGGTGACTGTGGGCCCCGAAGCGCTCTTGGCTGGGCAGTTAGAGGCCCCCAAGCGTTGGGGAGAAAGGTTTCAGTGGACCTGGGATGAAGGAGAAGTGTGTGGCCACCAAGCTGGTATAGCCATTTCCCAAGAGTCATCCAAGGTGTTTCAACAGAGGGAGGCAAGGGAATTGGGGGAAGGGGTTTTGTGACTTGAAAAAGTAAGATTTCTAGGCTGTGGTTTTTTTTCAATTTCAAAAATAATATAGTCAATGCAGAAAACTTGGGAAATAGAAAAACATGCACACACACTGTCACACTCACAAGTGCACACTCACACACACACACATTCATGCACAATTACCCATCACCCCTTTCCAGAGATAAAGACTTTTAACATTTACCTAGTATATGTAATATACTATATGTATATGTAATGGTATATGTAATATACCACCTAGTATAATGTAATATATTACATATATATGTAATATACATAATTATATTATACATTATATATAGTCATATATATTTTTTAATGTGGTTGGGGTTACATCGTACGCGCTATCTTGTACTGTGCTTCTACACTTGACAATAGATTGTGAACATTTTCCAATGTCAAAACTATTCTCCTGGGCTTCCCTGGTGGCGCAGGGGTTGAGGGTCCGTCTGCCGCTGCAGGGGACACGGGTTCATGCCCCGGTCCGGGAAGATCCCACATGCCGTGGAGCGGCTGGGCTCGTGAGCCATGGCCGCTGAGCCTGTGCGTCCGGAGCCTGTGCTCTGCAACGGGAGAGGCCACAACAGTGAGAGGCCTGCGTACAGCAAAAAAAAAAAAAAAACAAAAAAAAAAACACCTATTCTCCTGTGACAGATTTTTAAATTAATTGCTTATATTCCAACATATGAATGGAGCATCATTCATTCAAACTCCCATCCATAACCATTTATGCTGCTTCCTAATTTTTTAATTTTTCCAACTTTTTCATTACAAAGTTATACATGTTTATTATGGAACTTTGATGATACCCAGAGTTATAGCAAGAGGGAAATAGCCTCAGACTTCCAAACTCAGTAACGATAACATTTTTGTGTTCTCCATACCCATTGTTTTACTATATATACAATATAATATAGGGTCATTTCAAATCAGGCTTATTTTTTAATACTTGTCATCTCTCACGGTATGGAGTTTATCCATTTGGGTTTTCATTTAACCCTGCTTTAGAGAAAGATTCTTTTCCCTTCTCGGTTGACTCTTCACCACCTGAACTTGGTATATTTCTCAAGTGTTGATGCAGCTGACCATGGATTCAGGAACGGGGCTGGAAAATGCTGGTGGAGAGACGTTTTTGTCTGTGAGGGCCACTCCAGAAACAGGCTTCGGTGTGTTAAGGAACAGAGCGGGGGCTCCATTTATCCTAAAAATATAAATCACCCAGTTGCCCGAAGATGGCTGCCTTGGCGCTGTTTACAATAGTGAAAAATGAGGGACAGCCCAGGCCCATCAACAGGCAGCGGGTGAAATAGACTCAGAGCATCCCTTTGATGAATCCTGTGCAGTCTCCGCTGAGACGGAAGGGTGTCCTCCGTCGTGTAAATGAGAACAGCATATTACAAAACGGAACACATCATGTAAACATGGGGATTTGTGTGTGTTTGTAAGCCTAGGCATTTGTGTATCCCAAAGACCATTTAACTAAATACTAGCAGCTGCTGTCTCTGGGTAGCATAGGATTTGGGGTGATTTTCACTTTCTATTTTATTTTTATTCTTTTCTGGATTAAGTTTTTAAAATTCTTTTCTTTTAGAGGACACAGATTACTTTGGACTGGGGGAGGGGCAGCAAAACCAAACAAAAGCCGTTTGGATTCTGAAAAGAAGAAATGTGTCGGGGGAAAGACATCCCTGCCCACCCCCTGCATCCGCTGGGGTGCAGACTCAGGGGGCACAGCCTGCCCAGTCCCTGCCCCCTGCAGCCCTTGCCCTGCCCCTCACCCCACTCCCCAGCACGGCCCTGTGTGCCTGTGTGTTGCAGACTCGGACAGCCAGTGCAGCCCCACGCGCCAGAGCCTCAGCCTGTCGGAGGGCGAGGAGCAGACAGACCGGCTGCAGCAGGTGGAGCTGGTCAGGACCACGCCCATGTCGCACTGGAAGGCCGGCACCGTCCAGGCCTGGCTGGAGGTGGTCATGGCCATGCCCATGTACGTCAAGGCCTGTGCGGAGAACGTCAAGAGTGGGAAGGTAGGGCACCTGCCGGACCCCCGTGGGAACGCCCCGTCCAGCATCCCATCCTCTGGGTTAGAGGAGCTGGCTGGGTTCAGGCTCCAGTAAACCACTGTGTCTCTCCAACAAGGCACACAGCCCTTCTGAGCCTCAGCCTCCCTGTCTTTCAAATGGGACTAACCTTCCCTTACCTGGCTGGAGGGACGCAGGGCAGGACTAGCGGGCCCTTTCAACCAGGTCAGCGGTCCCCCCGCCCGGCCTCCTGGAGCAGTGGCTGGAGGCGAGGCGGCTGCAGAGACGTTCCCGGGGCCGCGCGCCCACTGAGGGGAGGGGTGCCTTGGGTCCCCGCCCCCACGCCTCAGTCCCCACCTGCCCGGCGCAGGTGCTGCTGAGCCTGAGTGACGAGGACCTAGAGCTGGGTCTGGGCGTGTGCAGCTCCCTGCACCGGCGCAAGCTCCGGCTGGCCATCGAGGACTACCGCGACGCCGAGGCAGGCAGGAGGTGAGCCGGCGCCTGGGCCCCCGGGGGGCGGGGGTGGCGGGGGGGGGGGGGAAGAGAGCCCACGTGAGACCTCACCTCCTCGGGGTGGAGCGGGCGCTGTGAGCTGGGCCAGGCGGGAGGAGTGCCAGGGCCCGGGACGCCACTGGGCAGGGGCCCGAGCACGGCCTAGCCCCACTCTGGGCCGGCCCTCCCCGTAGAAAGATGGAGAACAAACTCAGTGAGGCCGCAAATGCCCTATGATCTCCCCGGTGCAGGAGTCAGGGGGCTTCACGCCCCCCAGAACTCCTCTGTCTGGGAGGTGGGGCAGCCCCAGTGGATCTGGGGAATTTGACCCAAATGTGTGTTCTGCCTACTCCCACCTCAAAGCCCAGCTCTTACCATTCCAGGTAAGAGCCTAAAGCAGGGAGGAAGAGGAGAAATGGGCCTGGTTTGGGGCCTGGTGGGAAGGGGCGTCTATCGGCAAGCGCACCTGGGAATGGCTGAAGATGGCCCATCAGGTGTGTCCCCAGCGCGGCCGCCCTGCCCCCATTGCTCATTACCCCCCCAACGCCCCTCCTGCCTGCCTCTCTCCTGACCTTTGTGAGCAGGACTTATTGGGGAGCCCCTCTTTCACCAAGCAGCTCCAGGGAAAAGGGAAGAACCCCTCCCCCAAGTCCTCAGAGTGCAGGAGGGGGGAGAGAAGTAGCTGGTAAACCTGACACTATCGGTTTTGCATAATTATCTCCTTCACTGGTTTCCCCAGCATTTTTGTGCAGTTAATTAATCAAACCTGGTGGTGTGTGCGCTTTATTATTTGCGGAAGCAGCTTTGTGGATTAAAAAAAAAGAGGGGGCTGGAGGTAGGAAAGAAGGCTGGTTTAGAAGCAGGCAAAGCAAATTCCTGGGTGTCCCGGAGAGTGATTCCGAGGTGACAGGAAATAGAGATGAGATGGGATCAGAAACTCAGGCAGCAGCTCACAACAAGCAAAGCCAGAAGGCGCTGGGCCCTGTCTGCAGGTCTCCTAGACGGCAGGGCTGGGGTGGGGGAGGGGTGGAGGAGTGGAGAGTTGGGGGCAGGGGAGAGCAGGGCAGGGGCTTGCAACCCAGCTGAGCTTCCCCTCCTGGGGGTCCCACAAGCACCTCACACTCACCACCCACTCCTACCCAGTGCCTTCCCCCAGTCCCCCAAAGCTCACCATCCTGGGCCATCCAGGCTAGAAACGCCTCCCAACCCCTCCCATTCCCAACATGATCACGGTTACTTGAACAGGGTGGGGCTGCCCGCCTCACCTCTCAAAAATGTGGGATCGCTGCCCAAGTTCCCCCCAAATTCAGCAGACCCTTCAGAACCTCGTAGCACCTGGAAAGGGACGGATTCAACTCAGCAGCCAGATGTGAACGGATTTTGAAAACTTATGAGAGCCATAGGTAGGACTGTTTCCAAAACCACAGCCTGGGCATTAGACGCCCAGGGCCTCCTAGAGCAGGGACGGCTCCATTCCCTAAGGAATCCTGGCCTGTCTCTAACTTGCCCTGTGACCTTGCCCTCTGTGGGACTTGGTTTCTCCACCTGTGAAGTAAAGGGGGTTAAATCAGGATAGTGGCTCTTTAACTGTGCGAGATCATGGCCCCTTTGAGAATCTAATAAGAGCTTCCGAAACTTGCCCCAGAATACACAAAACTTCACAGCTTTGCATTCTGGGACTCTCTGACCCACCTGCGGAACTTTGAGGGGGCTGTGAATCTAGGATAAGAACCCCAGTGAGGTCATCTTTGAGAATACATCCTGTGTGACTCTGGGCATGACATTGCCTTCTCTGGGCCTGGCTCCCCTTACTTCTAAAATCCTGACAACAAAATCTGCCAACCCCTGACAACCTGACCATCACTTTATGGACATGATTTTATTTGACCATCACAACATCAGGGCAGGATAGACATTCTTACCCCCATTTTAAAGGTGGAAAAAGTGAGGCCAGAGAAATAATAGACACAAAGTCACACTACAAAAGATCTGACTTCAAAGTCAATTCCCTTTCCACTCTCCCAAGTTGCCTTTGTGTTCAAAACATCAACGATGGAGCTCCTGCTACTATTATTTCTGAAACACTGAATGCATCCCAGACCCTGTGCTAAGGACTTTACCTTCTCTTATCACTTTTAGCCCAGGAGGCCAGTAGGAGTAGCCCCATTTTACAGAAGAGGAAACCGAGATACAAAGGCACGAGGTCTTTCATCTAAGGCTGATGGAGCTAGAGTGGCCTCATGTTTTCTGTGCTGAATAATGACCCAGATGACATTGAAATTCTGTGCCCAAACTCGGATTTCAGGATCTAATTTGGTCCCAGTTTGAGGAGGGGGCAGTGTCAAATTTTCTAAAATGTTTGAATTACTTTTAAAATCATTCTGTTTTGTTCACCTCCGGCGCTTACAGTGGCTCACACCAACAGCTGGGAGAGTGTTGCCAAGCTGAGGCCCCATGGGGACAACTTTAATGGAAAGAGAACCATTTGGAAGGGCAGGAGTGCATTAATTGTCAGCATGCCGAGGGATACTGCTGATTATAAATGGGCCCCCTCCCACCCCACACCCCACGTCTGGTTGCACCATTGATTCGCTGAGCAGACCCTTCCTTCAGATGGGAAAGAAGTCTTCCGGTCTCCATCAAAGGCCCAACAGCATCTGATTCAGAGACCGTGAGATTCAGCCCCTTTCCCAGGGAAGAGAGCAACGACGGCTGGGCCTGGGAAGAGTCCATCTGAAGTGACGAGGCTGGAGCGGGTCACCCAGGCACCTTCTCATCCCAGAAGGGAGCTTGTCTTGGGCCAGAAGGTTCCAGCTCAGGAGCTGGGTGCTGGGCAGCCTCTGGGAAGCCTGGGGCCGGTGCCCCCCTCGCCCAGCCTTGCCCTGTCTTCCTTGCACTGGACTCTAAACCAGAAGCTGTTGGGCATTAGCTCTGAGCCAGGTGGGGAGCCTGGGCATTTGTAGACATGCCACACCCGGTCCTGCCCTCCAGGAGCTGATGGTCCAGTGGACAGCTGGCCAGACGAGCAGCAATTACCCAGTGTGACAAATGCAAGGACTCTGAAGAGGCTCTGGACACAAGGAGGGTCTTGACCTAGCACAGGGGTCCCGGAAGGCTTTGGGGAGAGCCATAGCTCAACAGAGTCTTGCAGGAGTTAAGCAGGTGAAGAGGGTAGGGTGGAGAACAGCCCAAGAGGCTGGGAGGCCCTGGCCCTTGGGGGCAGACCCAGTGGTTCTGGGTGGCCGAGGGGCGGGAGGAGGGAAGCGAAGCTGGGAGCCCACGTTTCTGCCCTCAGTCCTTCCCATGATATGTCTGCTAGGCATTCGGCACTAGGCTGACTCGGAGCCTAGAGACCACAGTCCCTGGGCGCAGATAATTCATTTGTTAAGTTCCATGTGTGATGGGTGCTGTGAAGGGAATTGTTAGAGGCAGAGCAGCCGTTCAGGGGGCAAGTTCAGACAGCACAGTCAGAGGCAGCCTCTGCGAGGTGGGAGCTGACACCTGGACAGGGAGGGGAGGAGAGGGGAGGGGAGAGCCTGGGCAGGGCTGGAAGGAAATGGGTGCCGGGCGAGGCAGGGACCCCCACCACCCGAAGAGCAAAAACCTCAGGGCATCCCGGAAGTGCTTCCAGCCCAAGCCCGGTGGGAGGGGGAGCCCGGACCTGTGAGGTCACCCCGAGGACTTCCGATTTCAGATTTTATCCCTGGAAAGGGGCGCCACAGGAGAGTTTCCTTGTTTTATTTTATTCAAATCTGCTCTGTTCTTTTTTCCCTCTTTTACTGGCTTTTTATTGAGTGTTCCCACTCCTGGCTTATGAGCTATACTTTTTTGTGATATTTTTAATGATTGCTCTATAGTTTACAGCACACAGAAAGCTTAACACGATCTTCAAATAATATTATACAACTTTGTGTGTAGTGTAACATGCTTTTTCCTCCTTCCTTTGTATTATGTCTCTATATATACATATATATATATATCCTCCATAATACATGGTTATTATTTTTCTTTTAAACTGGCCATTATCTTTTTTTTTTTTTTTTCCTTTGCGGTACGCGGGCCTCTCGCTGTTGTGGCCTCTCCCATTGCGGGACGCGCAGGCTCAGCGGCCATGGCTCACGGGCCTAGTCGTTCTGCGGCATGTGGGAACTTCCCGGACCGCGGCATGAACCCGTGCCCCTGCATCAGCAGGCGGACTCTCAACCACTGCGCCACCAGGGAAGCCCCCTCCCAATCACTCTTTTCATCTTGTAAAACTGAAACTGTACCCATTAACGCTAACTCTCCATTCTCCCCTCCCCCCAGGATACCTGCATCCACCATTCTACTTTCTCTAGGAATCTGACTACCCCTAAGTTCCTCACATAAGTGGAATCACAGAGTATTTGTCTTTTTGTGACTGGCTTATTTCACTTAGCATAATGTCCTCAAGATTCATCCATGTTGTAGCATATGAGAGAATTTCCTTTTTAAGGCTGAAAAACATTCCCTTTTATGTATGTGGCCCCTTTTGCTTATCTGTTCATCCATCAGTGGACACTTGGGTTGTTTCTACATTTTAGCTCTTGTGCCTATTGCTGCAATGAACCTGGATGTACAAATATCTCTTCAAGACCCTGATTTCAATACTTCGGGATATATATTCAGAAGTGGAATTGCCACATCATACGATCATTCTATTTTTCATCTTCTGAGGAACAGTCCTACTGTTTTCCACAGCAACTATATACCATTGTACATCCTCACCAACAGTGCACAAGGGTTCCAATTTCTCCACCTCCTTGCCGACACTTGTTTTCTGGGTTTTTGATAGTAGCCATCCTAATGGGCATGGAGTGGTATTTTATCACAGTTTTGATTTGCATTTCCCTCACGATTAGTGATATTGAGCATCTTTTCATGGGCCTATTAGCCATTCTTTTTTTTTTATTTTTTTTAAATTTATTTTTTTAACATCTTTATTGGGGTATAATTGCTTTACAATGGTGTGTTAGTTTCTGCTTTATAACAAAGTGAATCAGTTATACATGTACATATGTTCCCATATCTCTTCCCTCTTGCGTCTCCCTCCCTCCCACCCTCCCTATCCCACCCTCCCTATCCCACCCCTCCAGGCGGACACAAAGCACCGAGCTGATCTCCCTGTGCTATGCCTATTAGCCATTCTTATGTCTTCTTTGGAGAAATGTTTATTCAAGTCCTTTGCCCATTTCTGAATCGGGTTGTTTGTCTGTTTTGTTGAGTTTTAGGAGTTCTCTTTATTCTTTTGTGTAGTCCAAATTTCCATGTGGTTATTATTTTCTTTCCTCTCGAAGAAATTCCTTTGACGTTTCTTGTAGTTCTTTCCTCTGATGATGAATTCTTTCAATTTTGCTTGTTTAAAAAAGTCTCTGTTTCCTCCCTCATTTTTAAAGACTTTATTTTTTAGAGCAGTTTTAGTTTCACAGCAAAACTGAGGGGAAGCTACAGAGATGTCCCGTAAACCGCCTGCCCTCACAGGTGCATTGCCTCCCATTATCAACATCGCCCTCCAGATGGAATGTCTGTTTCAGCTGAACCTACAGTGACACATCATTGTTACCCAGAGTCCATAGTTTACATTAGGGTTCACTCTTGGTGCTGTACGTTCTATGGATTCGGACAAACATATAATGGAGTGCGTCCATCATTACAGTACCGTACTGAATAGTTTCACCGCCCTAAAAATCCTCTGTGCTCTACCTTTTCACCCCTCCCTCTCCTCCAAACCCTGGAAAGCACTGGTCTTTTTGCTGTCTCCGTAGTTTTGCCTTTTCCAGAATGTCATATAGTTGAAATCATACAGGATGTAGCCTTTTCAGATTGGCTTCTTTCACTTAGTAATGTGCGCTGAAGATTCCTCTAAGAGGGGCTTTTAAGTAGAAGAGTGACATGATCTGATGGATGTATTTAAAAGCTGCCATCTGGCAGCCACGGGGAAAGTGGATTAGAAGGGGCAAGGGGTGGGGGGGGGCAGTCAGGAGGCAGCTGCAGAAATCTATGCCAGAGGTGGCCATGGCTTGACCCCAGAAAACGAAACAAGGGGACGGACACACTGACCAGAGTGATTGATAGATGGACAGAGTGAGGGAGGGGAGAGGCGGGGCAAGTGAGGATGGGGAGATGGGAGAGAGGACCGGCATTTCATTTGGAGCCTGTTAAATTTGAGATGCCCGTGCCAGGAGGAGAAGTCAAGAGGGCAGCTGGTTAGGATCCGGGGCTCAGAAGAGGCGAGTGAGGCGAGATGTGAACTTGCAAGTCCCTGTTAACAGATGTGATCCAGAGCCCTGGAAATGGAGGTCAGCCCCAGACGGGAGAGTGTAGGGGTGGTGAAGGGAAGGGTGAATGGGAGATGTGCCCATTGTAAGGCCGCATCTACCCAGCACGGAGCTAAGTAGCTGCTCAATACACATCTTTGGAGCGGAGGAAGGAAACTAGGAGCCATCGAGGACACCAGCAGGAGGGGAGGGGCGCGATCCGCTATCTCCATCCTAGGGAAAGGCCTGGAGGGGCCCCAGAGGCAGGGAGACCAGTTAGAAGACGAAGTCCGAGGGGAGACGACGGTGCGTAGAGTGAGCGGTGGAGAGTAGAAAGGAGGAAGCGGAGTCAGATGAGGTTGAAAACCCCACCCAGGTCTCCAGCTTGGCCGGTAGGGTGCTCTACTCACAGCCTCCATCCCACCCCAGCTGGGGAGTGGGTGAGGGGTGCTCCCTCTGCCGGCCCAGATCCCAGGCCTGGGGAGGAGGGCGGCGTCACTCCGTAAGCCCATTTTTTCTCTTTCGCATCAGGATCCCTTTTTGGTCGATCCCCTGAGGCTCCCACTTCAGCAAAGCAGCTCCCTACCCGGCATCCCCTCCGTCCGGTCGTTTCTCAAAGTTCCTCCGCAGGTGGGAGACGCCATCCTCATTCATTCTGCGAGGCTGCCACCCTGTGGCTAGAAGGGGAATGACATCTGAGAGGACCACACTTTTATCCTTTTGAGATGTATTCGTTGTGCGCCTACTACGTGCGCATGCGCGTGGCACTGGGTGAAGTTCTGGGTGGGATACAGAAAATCTGAGATACGGCGGTGAGGAGAGAGGACTTGGAATACGCAAAACGTAGGGTTTATTTCTGATTCCAAGACGTGTTGCTGTGTGACTCTGGGTGGAGGGGGGCGCCGGGGTCCCCAGAGGTGCTGCCTACTGCTGCATTCTTCCCTGCGGCTCTGTCAATGTCCCTTTCCACTCTCAGTGTGTCTGAACGTGGTCTCTTCTTTTGTTCCTTCTGCCTGTCTGCTGATCCCTTTTTTGTTCTCTGGGGCTTGCTCTCTGTTTCTGTCTCTCCCTCTGTCTCTGTCTCTCCCTCTGTCTCTGTCTCTGTGTCTGTCTGCCTCTCTCTCTGTCTATTTCTCTCTGTCTCCTCTGTGTCTGTGTCTCTCTCCTATGTCTCTGTCCCCCTCTCCCTGTGTCTCTCCCTGTCTCCTCCTCTCTCCCCTCCATCCACCTCTCCCCACCTCTGCCCTCTGTCTTTCTTCCTCTCTGTCTCTCCACTCCATCCCTGTTCATTTCTATGTCTGTGTCCCCTCCCCGCCATTGTTTTGCTTCTCATTCTTCATCTCTGCTCATCTCTGCCCCATTTCTCCCTGTCCCTCTGTTTCTGCCACCTTTCCCCACCCATCCCTCTCTCCGGCTGTGTCTCTCCCCACCAGCCTGTCCAAAGCCGCTGACCTGGACCATCACTGGGTGGCCAAGGCCTGGCTGAATGACATCGGCCTGTCCCAGTACTCCCAGGCCTTCCAAAACCACCTGGTCGATGGGCGGATGCTGAACTCCCTGATGAAGCGGGACCTGGAGAAGCACCTGAATGTGTCCAAGAAGTTCCACCAGATCAGCATCCTCCTGGGAATCGAGCTGCTGTACCAAGTGAACTTCAGCAGAGAGGTGAGAAGCCGGGCGGGGGGGCACCTTCCACAGCCCCGCTTTCCTCTCCGCATCCATGCGGAGACAGACATGGATGGATGTCTGTCCATCCAACCACCTGTTCATCTGCCCACCCATCTGTCTATCTGTCCATCCATCCTTCTACCTGTCCATTCGTCCATGCACCCATCCATCCCTTCCTCTCTCCCTCCCTCCTTTAAACAGTTGCTTATTGGGGATGGGCCAGACTCTGTGCTCAATTCAGGGGAAACGGGAAACACTCATCCTCCAAGAACTCACTGCTTATCAGGGGAAACCACGAAGAAGCTTGTGGTCACAATATCGTGGAAGGTTGTCCCAATGAGAGAAGCCCAGGGTTTTCTGAAAACCCAAAGGAGAAGCTTCCAGAGGGATCAGAGAAGCCCTCCCAGAGGTAGTGACACCTAAAGTGAGACCTGGAGGAGGAATTTCAGGGATCAGTCAATAGAAGGTATGAGGGGGAAAGCAGCCCAGAGAGGAAACAGCCTAGACTAAGGCCCAGAGGACAGATCTGTGGCAGCAGAAGATCTGAGAGTCCTGTGTGGTTCCCATGCTGGGTTTGAGGTGGGAGGGTGAACGGGAGTGCAGACAGGTAGCTGGCGGACTGTAGGGCATATAGAGTTTGGACTCTGAGTGCCCCCTCTTCTGAGTGCTGCCAAGCCAGAGAGCCCAGGGCATCTACTTCAGCTCCTCCGAGGCCTACCGGCACCTCTCCCCAAATAGTCCCCTGAGGGAGGGGCCCCAGGCTGCTGGGGTCTGTGGGGCTGAGTGCAGAGGGCTTACTTTTCTTAGAGCACCGTCAGAGCACAAGCAATTCAGGGGTGGGAGGAGAGGGACAGAAGAGGGGTCTTCACGGCCTTCTCAAACACCCAACGCAGAGCCCTGGGCACAGGAAGTGATGAGGACACAGGCCCTGCCCCCAGGAGCCCCAGTCTGGTACAGGAGGTGACGAGTGGGCCGATCATGGCGGTAAAGTGTGGAAATGGGTGGCCTCATCTGGGGACGTCCCTCCACAAACACGCATCGAGCACCTGCTCCAAGTCAGGTGAGCAGGGGGCTGGGATGCACGTCCAGGCAGCCGCCGTGGGTCCCAGGCAGCCCCAGCCTCCAGTTGCAGGCGGCTCTGCCTCCAGGCTCCTTCACCCCGGAAGTGGGCTTCTCCCCATTTTCCAGAATGAAAGGATCGACGTGGCCAGAGCAGCCGTGGATGGCCTGGCCAGGAGCCTCACATCAGCATGCTGAGGTCCCTGCCAGCACCGTGGAGCCTCATCCCCCCGGCTGACCCACCCTCCCCACCCCAACAGGCCCTCCAGGAGCGCCGGGCTCGCTGCGAGACGCAGAACATAGACCCCGTGGTCTGGACCAACCAGCGGGTGCTCAAGTGGGTGCGAGATATTGACCTGAAGGTGAGGGGAGATGGCGGGGCTGGGGGTGACTCTTGGGCAAATCCCATGCATGTCTGTGTGTGTGCAAATCAGTCTCCATTTTTGCATGGGCTGAGGCATCGTCGCCCAGGCTGGCAAGAATAACCTGCCTCCTGTCAGTCAAGAGGATGGCTCCTGCCATCCCCCCAGCAGCACCCCGATCTCATGGGGGGGGGGAGGGAATGCTGAGCCATTCTCGCTCTCTGAAGCCAGGGTGGGATTGAATCCACACCCATCTTCTCCCTCAACAAGCATTTGTGGGCTGCCTGCCTTGGTCTGAGTATGTCACTGACAAAATAGTCCAGTCGCTGCTCTCATGGCCCTAAAAGAGTGGGGTGGGGTTCCCTCTCAGTATTAAATGAACTGGTCCCCGGAGGTCAAGCCCTTGCTGTTGGGGCCACATCCCCAGTGGAGGTGGAGACCCCTCAGGCCAGCAGGGTGGCTCACCGGCCTCATGTCTTGCCCTCAGGAGTATGCAGACAACCTGACCAACAGTGGTGTCCACGGAGCCGTGCTGGTGCTGGAACCCACGTTCAACGCTGAGGCCATGGCCACGGCCCTGGGCATCCCCAGCGGGAAGCACATTCTCCGGAGGCACCTGGCGGAGGAGATGAGTGCCATCTTCCACCCGGCCAAGTGAGTGTGGGCTGCTGGCTGCAGCTCGCAGCTTTTGGAAGCGGATGATCCCGGCCCCTCCTTCCTGGATGCCACCTGTTCCTTTGCAACACAGCGGTCTCCTTTGGCAGATCCAGAAACTGAGGCTCAGAGAAGTGCAGTGCTTTGGCCTGAACGTCATAGAGTAGAAAGAGATAGAGGAGCAGTCAGGTTTTGAATAAAGTGCGTGGTTGAAACGGGCATTTAGAGAAGGGAGAGTGACCAGCGTGTATGAGGAAGGCCATGGGAGGGTGGGGTTTGAGCTGGGGAGGATTCGCACTGGCCTAAGAGGTTGAGATGGCTGTTCCAGGCAGGGCTGACTATGGGGACGAAGGTTTGGAGACAGGGATGGGCGTCTTAGTGGTTTTTACCATCTAGGTGAGCAGACCATGTCGGCCCACCTACCCCAGGCTCCTCATCTGAAAAGTGGCCAGAGAATAAACACGTGAACAGATGAACTCCCAAGGCACTCTCTCCTTTTACAATGATTGTGGTTAGGGTTAGATGACCATTTATTGAGCACATGCCATGGGCACTAATTCTATCCACATGACGATGCTAAGAAATGTTTCACTGTCCCTCCTTTATAGATGGAGAAAATTGTTTGAAGGAGCCAAAGTACATGCCTAAGGTCAAACAGCTAGTAAATGGCAGAGCCCGGATTTGTCCTTTATTCTATTAATGTGATATATTATGCAATTGATTTTCAGAGGTTGAACCAACCTTGCATTCCTAGGATAAATCCCAGTTGGTCGTGGTGTATAATCTTTTTATATGTTGCTGGATTAGGTTTGCTAGTATTTTGTTGAGGAATTTTTGCATCAGTATTTACAAGGGATATTGGTCTGTAGTTTTCTTTTCTTGTGATATTTTTGTCTGGTTTTGGTATCAGAGTAAAACTGGTCTCATAGAATGAGTTGGGAAGTTTTCCCTCATCTTCTGTTTTTGGGAAGAGTTTGTGAAGGATTGCTGTTCATTATTCTTTAAACATTTGGTAGAATTCACCAGTGAAGCCATCTGGTCCTGGGTTTTTCTTTGTGGGAAGTTTATTATTATTGTTATTATTATTACTAATCCAAACTCTTTACTCATTGTAGGTCTATTTAGATTTTCTGTTTCTTCTTGAGTCAGTTTCAGTAGTTTATATCTTTTTTTAGGTTCTTACTTTTTAAAAAAATTTTTGAATTGCAGTATAGCTGATTTACAATATCGAGTTAGTTTCAGGTGTACACCACAGCAATTCATTTCTATACATATATACACATATATATGTGTGTGTGTATATCTATATCTATATCTATATGTTCATTCTTTTTCAGATTCTTTTCCCTTATAGATTATTATAAAATATTGAGTATAGTTCCCTGTGCTATACAGTAGGTCCTTGTTGGTCATCTATTTTATGTATAGTAGTGTGTATAGTTTATATCTTTCTAAGAATTTGTCCATTTCATCTAAGTTAGCTATTTTGTTAGCATACAATTGATCATATAATCATTTCCTTGTAATCCCTCTTATTTATGTAGATTTATCCCCTCTTTCATTCCTAGTTTTACTAATTTGAGTCATTGCCCTTTTTAACTCTTGGTCAGTCTAGCTAACGGTCAGCTCATTTTGTTAACAGATGCCAGATTTGAACCTGAGGCTCTCTGCGTCAGGCCTGAGTGCTCAACCCCCAAACTATATGGGGCCTCAGGGAACAGCTGAGCCACACCCCATGTTATGCAGGTGGGAGAAAATTGTGCATCTGTCGCAGGGTCCAGGTGCCCTGGACTGCCCTCCCCCGTTGGCAGGCTGATACCCAAGCAGTTCTCATAGACCCTGCAGCAGAATCATCGGTGCTCTTGTAACATGCAGATACCTCATCCCCAGCTCAGACCTACAGGACCAGAATTTGCTGGCAGAGCCCGGGAATCTACATTTTCATGCATTTTATGCAAGCTGAGGTGGTTTTGACAAGAACCCTATTCCATGAGCCATGAATCAACAGGTGCAGGAAAAAGGCTTTTCTTCTCAGAATTTTCCACCTTCCTTTACCTCCCTTCTGGAGCCATGTGATCTGTAACAGTCTTAAGATCTTCCGAGCCCTGGAGGGGCAGCTCTAGCTAAACATTAGCCAGCGTGAATAACATTTGTGTGACTGATTAAACCCTTGACCCCCCATGAGGTGGGAGGTATGTTGACGACTGTCTAGGATTAGTGGGTGAGCACTAGGGATGTTTCAACGGGGCACAAATAGCGTGGGTTCTTAGGTCGTTGGGAGGTCAGAGACTCCTTCAGGAACCAGATGAAAGCAGTCCTCCTGATGTCAGGACAAGGAAGAAGGAAATGGACTCAGTCCAGCCTCCTCATTTTACCTCTGAGGCTGCTCAGCCAGGGAACCAAGAGGCAATGCCAGTACCAGACCCCAGACCCGTCTCCCTGTTCGGACCTTTTCCCTTGATGCTGTTTTTTTCCACATGTTGGTCATAGCTTATGAATCAAGGTCTCCACGTGGGATGTGGGATTTTGGAACCTCGCGGCCCGTTGCTGAGACCCTGCCATGGGCCAGGGGATCAGACTTTCAGTTAGCTGGGGAAAGACAGAACTCCATGAGTTTCTAAGGAATTTTACAGCCCACTGCTGTTGGTACAAGAGTCCCCAGCTAAGCCAAACGCCAGGGAGACAGTGATCCCCAGGCAGGTGGTGAGATGCTTGGGAAGGTCTGATGGGTTTATATTAACCAAGATCTTCGGGCTTTGCCCAGGACAGCTCTGCAGTGGTCTAGGTATCTCATCCTGTCTACTGCCTTCTCGCTCCTTTTCCTTCTCTGTTGCTGATTTCAGCTTTCCAGAAAGAGAAAGGGCAGGGCAGGTCTTTTGGGGTGAGTCCTCCCAGAATGCTTAGATCGGGTGGAGAGATTCCAGTTTGAGGAAACATCCCGAACCATCGAAATAGACTTGAGAAGCCAACCCTGGGACTGAATCCCAGGCCGGGTGAAACAGAGTGATGGTCATAACAGCAGCCCTTCACACTGATATCATATGTCATCGTCAGCAAAGTGCTGTCACATCCCTTGTTTCATTTTCTCCTCCTCCCTGTGAAGGAAGCTGAGTGAGAAGGAATCGTTGCCTCCTTTTACGGATAAGGTGACAGGCTTCAGAGAGGTGCTGTGACCTGCTCAAGACTAGATGGGAGTTCGTGGCAGTGCTGGAATCTACCAGCAGGGACTCCTGTGACCCTCCACCACACCAGGAAGCTTGGAGGTGGGGGCTGATGAGCACCTGGTTCCACTCTCCAGGAGACGTGACCCCTGATCACATCTGTGATCCCACGTCACCCGGTAGATGTGATGCCTGTAGTCACAGGGGGGCAGTCAGCTCAGAGCATCTTGGGAGATTATAGTCCCCATGTATTAATGGCCCGTGACCAGGAAGTCAGGGAACATCAGTACGCAGCCCAACTCTAGGAAAGGCACATTTACCAAGAGTTTATAGGTTCCAATATGACATCATGTTCTCCAGCCTCCTCTCATTGCCATGACAACCATATGACCAAAGGGACTGAGGCGGGGCACTTTCTGACATCATCTTGTGATGTCTGCTTTGACACACACTGACTTCTTGCTTCTCCCTGTAAACCCCGGTCTAGCACCAACTCTGTCATAGGACCGTGCGTTAAAGATCCAGAGAAATAAATCCGTGGACCAAAAGGATGCAGGGAGTGGCCAAGCCGTTCCAAAGCATCACAGGAGCCAAAAAAAAAAAGCCTTAATGAAAATGTGTGACCATCTCCAGCACCTGCCTGAAGGACGATGTATCCTGTCACTAACAGAGGGTCAGGCACAAGGCGGATTCAGCCTGTAGTTCATTTAGATTCTCTCTGAATGTTAGGCCTGAGAAGAGTCCCCTTTAGGCCTCAGAAGCATCAGGCAAACATTGCATCTCTCTTGTAAATACTCCTCCCCATCCTGTGGCCTTGTGACGCATGGCCCCAAAGTGCCCCTTTTTGTTTCCAAGGATGCAAGAGTCAGCCGGCATCTCCCTCCTTTCCCTCCTCCTTCCCCCTCCAGACACAGTTATAAGGTGGGGTTATCAAGCTACCATAACCATTTGCTAAGCTCTGCCACGGGCCAGGCTCAGAACCTAGCACGTTGTTGCCACCTTCTACAGGTGGGTGCATGAGCCCCATTTCACAGATGAGAAAACTGAGGTACAGCAAGGCTGCATATCTTGCCTGGGGCCATAAGCTTGTAAGCTGAGGAGCTGGGATTCAAAGCATCGTGCTTTGCTGCTTCCCTAAAGGGCAGAAAGAGTGGCCAGAACAACAGGGGAACTGTGTCGAGCAGTGGTCTTATCTCCCTAGGCCCCTCCCAGGGGACCTTTGAGCCTCCAACCCGAAGTATAAACAGTGAGACAAAGTGAACGTGGAGCCTGACCCAGAGACGCCCACGATAACTAACAGTTCATGTCCCCTGACCTCACAGGAACGCTGGAGCATCTCAGTGAAGCAGTTTCCTCTTGAGTTGGTTCCATGGGGCTCCCCTTTCTGTCACTTTGCTCCAGTGTTCTCATTAGCATTTCAGCAGGGAAGAGCAATTCCATTATGAACTCAAATAGACTCAACCCTCGAGCACACAGAATAAGAGGCCTTGTCACAGCTCTACCTCCTTGGCTGGCAGGCTACCCAGGTCTGAGAGATCCAGGCAGCAGACAAGGGGGAGTATTCCTGGGCCCCCTGGCAGGTCACCTGAGCCAGGTGGGGGAAGGGGCACATTGAGATTTTCAGGCACCCACAAGAAGGTGATGTTTCATAATATTCTGCCTCACCCCACCCCCGAAGGATCACTGAGCTGTGAGCCCAGAGACCAGGCCCTGGGGCGGTGTAGTCCATGGAATCGCGGTCCTATGTAAGGAGGGGGCACAGCAGGGCCTTTGGGGGCTGAATTCTGGCTCCTCTTCCATCATCTGTGGTTTTAGCAAGAAACTGGAGCCTCGGTTCCCTCATCTTGAAACGCAGACAATCACTCCTCTTCCCCAGGGCTTCGGGAGGGTTCAAGGAGCTGACTCAGGGGAAGGACCTGGCATCATGCCTGGAACACAGTAGGCGGCCAATTAATACTCTGTCCTCCCCCACTTCACTCAGCTCCACCAAAGCATCTTGCACCTCACGGCCTCGTAAACCTTCATTTAATTGGGTGAGACTCAGCCCTCAGGCCAGCCCCGCTGACAGAGGCTGATTCCCACCCCGCCACCTTCCTTCCTGCACACGATGCCTTTTTAGTGCCCGGACACCCTGTACATTGACTCAGGAAATGAGTCAACAGAGATGCCCTATCTTCCAGAAACTTCCCTCATTAAAACTTATCCTTCCAGCATTCCACTCCCTCAGGGTCTGACAAAGGAAGTAGAAATATTCAATTAGCCATTTCAAGTCTCCGTAAGACCGTAACCTTGCGCTCGGCCTATTTGCATTTTCGTGACTTTTAATCCGCAGGAGGAACGGTACGGTTTTAGCCACGGAGGAAAAAGCTAGAAGGGAAGGTGTTTTGGCACAGTGGTGGCAGGAGCTGCCCTGTGCTCCTCTGTCTACACCACAAAGGCAGCCACTTTCTGCTCAGGGGTTGGTTTGTTAAGACCAGAACTGCATACTGGGCTCTATCGTACAGATGAGGAAACGGAGGCCCAGCAAGGGAATCAGCTCACATGAGGGCACAGCTAGGGGATGGTTGAGCAGGGACTGAAGCCAGGTCTGTACCCCTCAGCCCCAGTGTCGATCACAGCAACTGCTCATGCTATGCCAGCCCCTACTCAGCATTTTATATGTGTCCTCTCATTCAATCCTCCAATGACCTTATAAGAGAAATGTTGATATTAACCCCACTCCACATTCTGTCTCCTCCTCTGGGTCCTACGCTGACCCCCAAGGTGGGAAAAACATGGCCTAGATCTTGCTTCTAGAGAACCAAGTTCAAGTTCTATCCCTGCCACTGTGTATCTTGTGTATCCTCGGATGAGACACACATCCCCTCTGGACTTCCATCTCTTTTTCAGTGAAAAACCAAAGAAGGGGCTCTGGAGTTCTCCCGAGTTCATCAGACAGCTGATGTTCCATGACTCAGGGGGGTGTCATGCACTTCCCACAAGACGGCAAACACAGCTGGCTGCATCATGGCTTCTGCACTTAGGACAGCTTCCCCACTAGACCCAGGGCATTCCATCCCCAGATGGAGGAGAGAGGGAGGTCATCAATGAAGACCTCAGTTCCTGACCCACCGCAGAGCAAGAGCCTCCCTGTGACGAGGTTGCCCTGGCACCGGGGGACCTGAGAACTCACCTTCACCTGCCGCCCAGCAGCCAGTGCGGTCCCCTGCCCAGCACCCTCCCCTCCCTTGAACTTCCTCTGCAGAACTTGCCCCAAAAGAAGCAGAGCTTCTCGAAGGCAGCTTAAAAGCTATTAGAAGGTTCATTTCTCTTCATGAGTCCACCTCCATGGTGGCCTGAGCCGAGGCTCACAGCTCCTGACCGCCCGTCAGCCAGAGCCAGTTCCTCTGTAATAAGTTTTTACTGTTAATATGACTCATTATCATTATAGCCACTTACTGGATTCCAGCTAAGCTCCAAAGCACACTTTAACTAACCCTCGCGATCACTTCATGAATTTGGCTCTAATACGATCCCCACCTGGCAGATAGAGAAACCCAGCTTTCGAGAAATGAAGGGACACGCTCGAGGTCACGCAGCCAGTGCAGAGTCGAGCCAGGATTTCAGCGCCACTGAAGTTCCAAGGACGATGCTGGACACCAGCGTCTTGGGATTGCTGAGGTTGACAGGGAAGGTACAGAAGGCTCTGCCCATGCTGGGGCCAACCCTGCAGGCAGAGAAAGACGGGAGTCCAAGAGACACACTGGTTTGCCCAAGTTCTAAAAGAGAAGGAAGGCAGGTGGGAGGACGAAGTTCGGAAGTCCTGGCTCTGAACCAGTTTCTCGCCCCAACTCCATACTCCATACGCACCAGCACTAAGATTCTAACACAGGGGCTGGCCAACTTCTTCCATACAAGGTCAGATAGTGAAGATGTTAGCACTCGAGAGCCAGGTGGTCTGTGTCCAAGTAGTAAGAAAGCAGCCATAGACAACGTGCAAACCAAGGGACTGGGTTCCAATAAAACTTTATTTACAAAATCAGTCAGCTAGCTGCATTCGGCCCACAGGCTGTAGTTTGCCAAGTCCAATTCTAACAGAAGCCTTTGATGCTTTTGTACAAGGAAGGGAGCAATGGGGGTAACAAGTCAGTGGGGGACCCAGATTCCCAATGCACAGTGGGGGAAACTTTCTTGATGATTCTCCAGTCACACCTAATGAGCTGACATGGGGGGCTTCTCCCATCAAGTCTCCCCTCTCCTGACAGGGTTTGCAGGACACTGGGGGCTTAAGAGAGACTTTGGGGTCTCTGAGACCGGGGCTCAGATCTTGGCTGTGCCGCTTCAAGCTGTGTGATCCCGGGCAGGTCGCTTGACCTCTCTGTGCCCCCTGTCCTCATCGGCAGCAAGAGATGGCAGCCTGGCCTCTAGGTGTGCTGTGAGGATTGTGTTTGTAAAGTGCTTAGCACAGTGGTGGCGCGTAGGAGATACTCAGTACACCGCAGTTGCGGTCACTGTTCCTGGAGTGAGTGAGTGTCTGTGTCTCTGGGTGGCAGTAGCTGACACACACCCCCGGCTGCCGCAGCCCTGCTGACTTGCCCTGGGTCTCTCCTCAGCTCCACAGGCATCCGGGAGGCTGAGCGATTCGGAACGCCCCCGGGGAGGGCCTCCAGCATCACCCGGGCAGGGAAGGAGGAGAACAGCGGTGGGATCAAGTACAAGACTGGCCGGGTAGGTCGCTCCATGTGTTTACCTGGGGGTCCCCCAGCCTGGGAAAGAAAGGTCTTTGTGTCGTCTGGAGGGGGGCCGATGGGCCAGGTCACAGGTGCAGCTGGGAGAGAGGCCCTGGAACCCACCCTCAAGGGACCTGCATGACGGTTAAGACACACTCAGCCTTGTGGGGTCTTTGTCACTGTATCTCGAAGTGCAGGTCTCACCTGCCTGCATCAGACTCACCTGGCTGGATGCTTAACATACAGCTTCTGGGACCCACCTGGGGCCTCCTGACTCAAGGGCCTCGGGGGCAGGGGGAACCCCGCATGCTGCAAGGCTGCCCAGAGGGTTCCAGCACACCCTAAACTCTAAGGGCCACTGACTTAGATTTTGACCAAGAGCAGCGGGTGAGCCTCTGGTGCATAAGAACATGTGTAGTAGGGTCTGATCGTGTGGACTCAGGGAGACACAGATTCCTAAACGGAGGTGTATAGACACAGACGACAGAAGCGGATAATCCAAAATTCTTCCATTTATTCAGCGGACAGTTTCGGGTACTAAGGGCATCCCAGGCACGTCCCGAGTGTGGGAGATAAACATGAATAAATGACCACCCTCACCATTAAGATGCTCTCAGTCTAGACTGTGCATTCCCACTGGGGGTGCTGTCACCCCGAAGGGGTCAAAATGGGTTCGGCTCAGGGAGGGCACAAAAAACCTTACTCGTTTTATTTATAAAGCACAGCTATACACATGGCACATAAACAGTGCACAGTATACCTGTGGCATGAAAATTTCATAGTGGGAGTGTGATTAAGGAAAAAATGTCGAAAAAGTCTTCTTTTAAGGGGGGGCAGTATTGAAAGAAAGGTTGAGAAACACACTGGTCCAGAAAGAAAGGCGGTCCAATCAATAAATCATCACAAAGCACTGCTGTGACTACCCTAAGAGAGAACTGTTTACTGAGGGGCCACCGTGTCTGATAATTATAGCCACTGTCTCCCAGCACCGTGCTGTGTGCTTCCCAGATGGAGTTCTACTCTTTGCAACAACTCTGGGAGAAAGGAATTATTAGACCCATCTTGTAGCTAGGAAAACTGAGGCTCAGAGGGGACAGGTGACTTGTCCAAGGTCACACAGCTGGGAAATGGCAGAGCAGGGATCCAAACCCCAGTTTGTGAGTCTCCAAAACCCACACTCTTTCTGCCACACCAGGCAATGCTGGAATATTTCTTCTTCTGGACCTGGGAATGCAGTCAGACCTCACGCCCACACTCATTCTCCACCCCCCTCCTCCTGCTGAAGAGGAAGGTGAGAGACTTCGGTAGATAATCAGAAAGACTATATTTGCCCTCACCCTCAGTAACAAACGGGTTCCTTCCAGCTGGGAACACAAAGCTCTCTCCTAAGGTTAACTCACAAAAGTCCTCTCAGTCTCCCTGAGGAGTGGAGTATTATTACTAATAGGAGGAGCACAGAGTGGTTAGGTAAGGTCACACAGCAATTGAAATTGGAGACCCCACATTTCCCAGATCCAAGAACATTCAATTCTCTTTTTCTCTTCTTCCTGTCCTTTGTTCTCATTCCTCTCTTCTCAGCTGCCCCTGGGAAAGATAGGAAGGGGCTTCAGCAGCAAAGACCCCGATTTCCACGATGACTATGGCTCTCTTCAAAACGAAGATTGCGGAGACGATGACTCCCAGGGCAGGCCCGAGCAGTGCCGTCTGGAGGGCTACAATGGCCTGGAGGTCACCAACGTGTAAGGAGCCGATGCTCCACCAGACCCAACACAGAGAGACCCGGGGATGAAGGACAGCCAGGGACTGTCGCTGTTGTACATAGTGATCTTGGCCTGAGGGTGCTCCTCTAGTCCCGGGAAATCCCAGCAGACTGCTGTGACTGCGGATGGGAACCCCGGGGAACGAGGGGGCACCAGCCTGCCTGACTTGAGCGGGCTGTGGACTTCCGTGCTCACTGGAGGGAGACTGGCCCAGAGGGCCCGTCAGGGTGCCCGGCACCTCTGTCATCAAGGCTCCACCTCGGAGTGACTCAGCCACTGAGCAGTTCAAGTGGTCCTGGGAGCCTTGAACTGAGCCACCAGGATGGAAAGAGGCACAGGGTTCCCCAAAACACCCTCCCAGGAGGAGCAGGTGGGACTCCAGCCAGACACGCAGAGGCCAGCAGTGAGCACCAGGAGCTAGCAAAGCTGGAGGCTGACGGGTCACCACGTGGACCCTTCTGGCCAGCCTGGCGGAGGTCTCAGCTCCAGCATCCATGCCCCCCATGACCAATAACTCGGCTTCTGACTTGTATCACTGAATCTCTCTTGGGAGAAGGCAAAACGGGAAGGTCATTCCCATCCTAAATGCCGTGTGTCACATCCGGGTGGACATGTTAAAGGGCTACTTGCTCCCTCCTCCCGGGAGTGGCTGTCCTGGGTGGAGGCAGGTGACATCCCTGCGGGGGTGGGGCTGAGCAGTGACGTTGCCAGGAAATGCAGATATCTGGTCATCAGGATGAAGGATATCATGTCGATAGGATCGGAGTTGACTGGGTTAGGTCCGTGACAACTGTACCAAGTGTGACAGTGGGTTTGGGACTGGGAACAGGGAAACGCTTGTCATTATTAACCCAGCAAACCTTGTTGTGACGTCTGTCACCTGACACACAGGTGTGCTCACCAGTGTCCTAATTGAGCTGAATCTCACAGGTCGCTAAGGTGGTGCAGAGGATCCCCAGCCCTCTTCTTGACTCTACTACTGTTTTGCTGTGTGGCTTCTTCCCAGTGGCCTCACCTCTCTGTGCCTCAATGTCTTCATCTACAATACTTCTGGTTCCCTTCCAGGGATGTTGTGAGGATTAACACTTGCTAACGTCTGTAACACTTTGTAACCTCTCAGGAGACAGGTGGGAAGTTATGGGGTCCAGGGTGGGTGTCTACTTTCCCATTTACAACACAGAACTGATACTGTACTGATGTAGTACTGGTTCTCTCCGCCTGTTTTTTGTTGTTGTTGTTTTTGTTTGTTTGTTTTGGGGGCCGGACCGCACGGCATGCGGAACTTCCCCGACCAGGGATTGAACCTGCACCCCCTGCAATGGGAGGGCAGAATCTTAACCACTGGACCACCAGGGAAGTCCTCTCCAACTGTTCTGATTGGAGCAACGTGCAAAAGGAGGGCAAGAAATGTTTAATGTTCAGACTCTCTAGAGCCCCCAGTAGGACTTGACTTCCCCAAAAGAGGAAAATCCCACGTATATAACCCTTGAAAATGAGTTTGATCTATGTGCTCAGGCTTGAGTTCATTGACCTCGATGCTGAGGAATGATTAGGGAAGGGCACGTGGCATTGGAGTTCTACTTACACTTAGGTTATCAAAGCAAATCATTTGTTGGAACCACGATGCTCGACTTCCATTGAAGCCTTTGGCACCAACAGTCTATAAGAGGTTTGAATTTCCAGGACTAGAAGCAGGGTCAGCCTCCAAGAACCGTCAAAGCACGTTCTTCAACCCAATGCATTACTTCCCCTCAAGGAAAAGCACAACCCAAGGCCTGATGAACTTGAGAATTCCTCCTCCCCGAGGCCGAAGACCTTGGTTTCCTGACCTTGGTTTCCTAACCTTAACACAAGCACAGCTTTTCTCACCACCGGAAACCAAATGCCTAGTTGTGGACACGTGGATGCCCCCTTTTGTCTGAACGTTTGGCCTCCTAGGGACACATTTCTGATTCCAGGGCCCAGGGGGTGAAGCTCTGGAACAAGGGGTGAAGCTTTGCGGAGGCTCCAAACCCAGTAACTTCATGACGTTCAGCCACACACACGGGATCGGAGGCTGCAGAGCCCGCAGCCGGAGAGAGGAGTTAAGACCTCCCTCTAACCTGATGCCACAGGCCACTCCCGAGCCAGCATCCAGGCTGGCCGAGCCGGCACCCCAGGATCTGCCTCTCGGGAAGGAGCAAACCCAGAAGGCAGTTATTCCCGCAGGGTGAGCAGGAATGGCAAACCAACAGGTGCCTGGGTGCAGGTCTGATTATTTGAAACCAATGCATTGTTCCCCGACTTGGGGACAAGATGGGCAAACGGACAGTTGGGGGGGGGGGGTCACTGGCAGGGATGGCAGTGCCCAAAACATTCGCAGCATTGGGCCGGCAGGCCTGGGGCAACGTGGGCAAACTCGGATGCGCCTTTTGGTCCAAACGGTGCCCTGAGAGCGCGTTCTCGCCTCCCAGATGCTCTGTATCCCTGGCCCCCAGGCAAGCGTTTGGATGCTTTGCAACATGAGGATGGGTTGGCTGATAAATGAACAACCTCCGTACAGGGTTAAATCAGGTGAGCTCTGTCTGCTGGGAAAATCCTAAATGTCAACTCTGCTTCAAGAGCGGGCAAGAAGAGCAGGGGGTGCAGACTTGGCAGAGAGGTTCTGGAAGCGGTTAACAAAGGCTGGCAGAGTGGCCACCCACAGCACAGTGACCTGCCACATCCTGTCCAAACGGCCTGAGTCATGGTCTTGGTCCTTAAAGGGTGACACGGCATCTGGACCTCGGAACCATGTGAATGTGCTTCTGTGAGAGCTGGTGTCGCCTGCACCCATGGGTGCTGCCAGAGGTTGGGGAGAACCAGGGTAGGCAGAGACACCCCATATTCCTCCCAGAAGCTGGGGACCGGAGCCATCAGAAGGCACCAGCTTTCTGACCCCAGACGCCTCTTGTCTGTGGACAAGGCTCTCTTGTCTTGGGCTGAGCTGGGCTTTTCTCCGAGAAATCTGTCCCTGTCCGCATCGCAATCATTGGAGCCCAGGCTGCAGGAGGCAAGGAGAAGCCACGGGAGAACCTGGACCAGATGAAGTCGAGGAGAAGGGGTCTCCACGCAGCCCAGCCAGCATGGAAGGGCCTCAGAACAGTGACCCCCAATCTCTAGGTCAACAGACGGGGCTGGGTCCAGCAGAACAGGACGATTTGGCAAGATGTGACTTCCGTGTTCGGTGCTCCAAGCCTAGCTCTCCCCCTTCCCATCACAACCCATATTTTCTGGGCACCATCACTTCTGCTCTGCCCTTCGAGGTTCCAATGGGCTCCTGGCAGTGGAGTGGCAAGAAAAAGAAACGTTGTGGGAAATAGCATCTTCTGACACTAACATCATTCCCAGTGGTTGGCTGATGAGAATTTCCTGAGCCCTGACACCCCAGGGAGTCTGTGGGTGCAAAGGAAACGAGTTGTCCATGAGCTAAGATGATGTGCCTGACCTTTAGTTACTGATCATGGCCCGGAATGTCTTCCCAAGAGTGAATTTTAACACTGTAACAATAAATACTACTCCACAACACTTCATTGATGAGCTGGCCTTTTTCTCTGTGTGTTCTCATTCAGTTTTCCCAACAGTCTCTTTGAGAGGGGTGATTATTAACCCATTTCATAGATGGAGAAACTGAGGTTAAGGCTGAGGGGCTTGCCCAGCTCTATTAAGCTAAGACGTGACCGGGCAGGACTCCAGCTCAGTCACCTTCCTCCATGTCCCAGGCTCGCTCCTCCCCGCTGAGCACCACCCCCACTACCATGTTGGTGTTCCCACCCTCACCCCCACCTTCCAGCACAGGACTTACATTACCAGGTGGCAGCACTCAAAATGGAGCTCTGGTGCATTCTGTCCTGTTGGAGAAGTCAGGCGCCTACTGTCCCCATCAGAGTGCTGCCTCCTGTCCCAGAACCCCGCTGTCAGGAGGGGAACTTCTGACCAGTCACCCCTCCCTTGATATCACTTGCTTCACCGTGTCCCTCTTCCGGGATATTCACATTTCCAGATTGTCAGAGTAGATCTTCAGCAGTCGTCTCAGTCAGCTCGGGCTGCTACAACATAATACCGGAGACTATGGGGGCTTAAACAGCAGACGTTTATTCCTCACAGTTCTAGAGGCTGGGACGTCCAAGATCCAGGTGCCAGCTAATTTACCTGGTGAGAGCTCTCTTCCTGGTTCACAGATGGGTGCCTTCTCATTGTGTCCTCCCAGAGTGCAGGGAGAGAGAGAGGAAGCAAGCTGTCTAATATCTTATAAGGGCACTAATCCCATCATGAGGACACCATCTTCGTGACCTAATCGCCTCCCAAAGGCCCCATCTCCTAATACCATCACATTGTGGCTTAGAATATTTCAAATAAGAATTTGGGGAGGACACAGACATTCAGTCCGTAGCAGTGGTAGAACCACAGGTGCCTAGCTCGGTGCTTCTCAAACTTTAACATGCACCTGGGAGGGCTTCCCCAGTGGCGCAGTGGTTAAGAATCTGCCTGCCAGTGTAGGGGACATGGGTTCGAGCCCTGGCCTGGGAAGATCCCACATGCCGCGGAGCAACTAAGCCTGTGCACCACAACTACTGAGCCTGTGCTCTAGAGCTCGCGAACCACAACTACTGAGCCCGCATGTCACAACTACTGAAGCCCACGCCCCTAGAGCCTGTGCTCCGCGATAAGAGAAGCCACTGCAATGAGAAGCCCGCGCACCGCAATGAAGAGTAGCCCCTGCTCACTGCAACTAGAGAAAGCCTGTGCACAGCAACAAAGACCCAACGCAGCCAAAAATTAAAATAAATAAATTTATTTAAAAAGAAAACATGCACCTGGGAGGGACAGGTATTTTGGGGATGCAGATGCTGACTCAGGAGGTTTGGGGTGGGGCCTGAGATTTGGCATTTCTAATAAGCCCCCAGGCTGTGTTGCTAGTCCAGAGACACACACACTGAGTATCAAGATCATGGCTGACAGCTGGGCCCTCCTGGCAAAGCCCAAATCACAGGAGGTAGGGGATGGTCTGAAGGCTCCACCCAGGTGTCCGACTGGCCCTGATGGAACCCCACCCCAATGAGCCGGATTGTATGCTTCTCCCAAGACAGGAGCCCAGCCTGACTCCCTAGCTCATTGCTACGTTCTGGCAGGCGGTGAATACTCGGGAAGTGTGCATTGAACAGGGAGGATTTGGAAGAGTTAGAAGACACTGTGAGACAGACCTGGGCACGACCAGTTTCAGCAGGCTGACCGCACGTACTGTATTTAGTAAATCCTCTTGGGTACCAGGGCCTGTTCTTGATGCTGGGGATACAGGGCTAGAACTCATATAACCTAGCAAAGGAAGACAAGAAACTCATCCATGACTGGGGTGACTGAGTTCAGAAGTGATGAGTGGTACACGTGATGAAGCGGGTTGGGGGGGGGGGCGCTGTCCTAGAGGACTTTTGAGCTGAGACATACTTTCCCTTGCAAAGATCTGGGGGAAGAACGTTCCAGGCAGGCAGACGCTGAGCTAAATGCTGAGGATACGACGTGAAGGACATTCTGCCCAGCCTCTGCCCGCACAGAGCTTCCCATCCAGCAGGGAAGAGAGAAGTGAATCAAATACTCCTGGGCAGTGTGAAATTGTAACTGTGCCCAGTCCTGAGAGCAGAGGTAGCTGGTCGTCAGAGAGCTTATCTTATGGGGATTTCATGTAGTCAAGAGGAGGTGAGGCCTGGGCAGAAGGGAGTTCAGCAGGTGAAGAAGAAAAGGAAGAGGATTCTAGACAGCGGGTCAGCACGTGCAAAGGTCCTGTGGGAGGAGCACAGTAAGTGGGACTGAAAAAAGGCCTTTTTTTTGCACCGACTCATTGATCTCGTATTTGATTACTCCCCCTGAGAACCTTGTCTGCTCTTACCTCCAGCTACTCTCTGAACTTCCTCCCTGAGCTTCCAGAGAATCTGATCTGGGCCTCCTCCGAAACATTCTGTGTTCTTCACTTTGCGTTACAGTTATCCGCGTGGGACCCGTGGGGCTGTGTCCACCAATACAGCGGCCCACACTCTCTCCCTGTTCGTTAAGCAAATGAACAGATCAGTCAATCAATCAATAAAAATCGACAGAGCACCACCACCAGTACAAGATGCTACACAGCTATGCAGTTTGATCTGGCAGCCAAGCCATGTGTGGCAATTTAAATTACTATAATAATTAACTAAAATTAAATAAAATTTAAAATTCCATTTCTCAGCTGCACCAGCACATTTCAAGCACTCCATAGCTGCCTGTGGCTGGCGGCTGCCGCATCAGAGGACACAGATACAGAGCATTCCCATCATGGCAGAAAGTTCTGTCGCTACACAGCACCCTGAGATAATTTAGTTTTCTATACAAGCCCTGCCCTCAAGAAGCTTATGATTTGGCAAAGGGGGAAAAGAAAGGCAAGGCCCTAGAAAAATACAACTGGGAAAGAAATTTCTAGGACAGGTGGGATTTCTGTATTAGCCAGTGACAGGTGACAAACCCCGACTCAAAACACTGGTTTAAAAACAAAAAGGAACTTATTGGCTTCTGGAAAGAATAGTGTAGGACAACTAGCTTTGGATCCAGAGTGGTAAATGATATTTTCAGGATCTTCATCTTTCTTTGTCCCTTGACGTAGCCTCTCTCTACGTCAGGTTTATTCCCAGACAGGTGGATCCCAACAGTTGGCAAAATTACCACGAGACACACAACCTCCCGGCTTAGCTATCCCTGCACAAGAGAGAGGCTCTCACCCGGGAGTTCTAGCAAAGTCTCAGCGTGGAATCTCACTGGCTCAGTGGGGTAAGGTCACAAGCCCACCAGGGGTGGCATCAGCCCAGTGAGTCTCACATCTGGAGAGAGAATGGAGTGCCCTGTGACGCTCAGGGGACCATGTGGCGTGGAATCCTTTAATGTGGCCCAGGGGGCGGAGAGGGGCGTGGTTCTTCTTTCCTGAGATGTTTCCTCTCCCTAGCAGTGGGGCAGGGCAGCTGGACCCCAGGCAAGATGAGCCCCCTGATATTCAGAGAGGAAAAGAAACTTGAGTTCAGGTGCCTGACAGCTTACAGAAGCACCAGAAACAGGACTGAGAATTCAGTGGTCAGATCTAGTAGGAGCCAACATTGACCGGACGCTTGCCCCTGTCCTTTACGGCAGGGTTTCTCAACCTCCGCACGGCCAGCATCCTGGAGGTGCTTTGCGGGGAGGAGGAGGGCTGTCCTGAGCATCGCAGGATGTCTAGCAGCATCCCTCGTCTCTACTCAGTAGAAGCCAAGAGCATCCCACCTCCCGTCGTGATAGCCCCACATTTCTCCAGACTTTGCCAAATGTCCCCCGGGGAGGCAAAACCATCTGCAGTTGAGAATCACAGCTGTACGTGGTTTTGCTCTGGATTGGCATGGTTCTTCTCATCCAACAGGTGGGGAAACTGAGGCACGGAGCTGTTACATAGACTCCCAGGGTCCTTGTGTGTGGAGCTAGGGCATGGGAGCTGGGATCTTAGCCCTGCCGACTGGCTCTCTACGGAGTCTGGGCTGGTACCCACTGACTTGAGGCTGGCTGGCCACACCCAGCTGTTTACAGTAAAAAGTTCCTGAAGCCAGATGTTCCCAGGGCTGAAGAGACTTCCCATTGTTAAGTGCGTTGATACCGGAACACTCCCTCCACCTGGCAGACAATTGCTCTGTAAATTACGGGTTTAAAGGGCAAAGGCAGCCCATGAGCTCTTGACTTCAAACAGGGTAATCATTTAGGGGTCAGAATGGTCTGGTTGAGTGAGTACTTATAATAGCTAATCTCACACCACATCTCTATCCTCCCCATCTTATTAAAAGACAAACAAAATAGGAAATAAGCAAATTAGCCATGCAGCCTGGCCGCAGCTGACGTGCCAGCCCACATTCCTCTCCCAAACACGCTAGGAGTTGGAGACTTAGCAGGGGCCGGCTGTCCCGCACCCCCCCACCCCCCCACCCCCCCACCCCACCCCCGGCTCAGCCACAGACACAGCCTGTGTGGCCTGGGCCACTTCCTTTCCCTGTCTGGGCCTCAGTGTCTCTGCTGAGCACACTTTCCCCTCTTCTGCTGGCCTTGTTCCACGCTCATCTCGGGTAATTCCTGGGGTTGGGGCCCTGCTGATCACGGTGCCCTGTTGCCCTGTGGCATCCACCATCCGCATCGCCCCCACCCGCGACTTCAGGTCACAGAGCACGTGATCCTGGCTGGAACAATCCCAACCCTGCAGCACCCCCATCCCGCCACTGCCGGTGGCCCCAGGAGTTGGCCCTGAGATCTGAGTAGGAAAGTCAGAACCTCTACTTAGACGGTTTCACATCGTGAGTGGAAGGTTAGCTCTTGCTTTCCTTTCAGATCTTGAGCTATGTGATGTGCCCCAGAGTCACAGTCTGCCATGTCCCTCCCACAAGGAGATACCTGAGAGAATGAGGCAAAACCAGATCCCCATATAAGAGGGGGGAGGGAGCAGGGCGGATTACCATATTCCCTGGATCCAACTGTCCCTTAAATCAGGTCCACCCTTGCTTCCTGCGGGTTGGTTAAGTGATACCCTAACCCCTCCCACCTCTCCCATTCCTTCCCTGTATTAGTTTGCTAGGGTCAGCATAACAATGTGGCTTTTTAAAAACCAGAAATTTAATTTCTCACAGTTCTAGAGTCTAGAAATCCAAGACCAAAGCGTTGGCAGGGTTGGTTTCCCCTGAGGCCTCTCTCTTTGGCTTGTAGATGGCTGTCTTCTCCCTGTGTCCTCCCATGGTTTTCCCTCTGTGTGTCTCTGTGTCCTAATCTCCTGTTCTTATAAGGGAACCAGTCATACTGGATTAGGGTCCACCCTAATGACCGCATGTTAACTTAATCACCTCTTTAAAGAACCCCATCTCCAAATACAGTCACCTTCTGAGGTACTGGGGGATAAGACTTCAACATATGAATTTGGGGGACACACTTCAGTCCACGACACTCCCGCACAGGCCCCCCACTGCCTGCTTAAGTCTACTGGAATTGGGTTTCAGTCTCTTGACCCTAAAAGAGACCAGTTAAGCTACTCACCGTCCACTAGGCTTGACCCCAAAGCGATTCCTGTCCCTTCTCCTACCCCCTACATCCCACATACATATGCACACATGCTCACATGCACGCACACACACAACCTACCCCTGAATTTCAAGCACTCTATCTGCATCACATAGAATAACATGGAAAGATGAAATAATCTTAAATTCTTTTTTTTTTTTTGGACTGACGCAATCTTCCTACCTAGAGATGCCCTCCTTTGAACTTGTGACATTGCAAAGTTAGAGGCCAAACTGCATTTGTGGGAAAGATGCCACCCTGTGTCTCCTTACTGCCACCGGCTGTCTGGACACCCCGAGGAATGTCGCCCCACTTTCCATTTCCTGACGGGTTTCAATGCCACTCTGTCCAGAAGGGTCTTCTCTGGGACCACTTAGCTCTAGCTCACAACACAGGTCAGTCCAGAGCCACGAGGGCAGAGCCAGTGTCACCCCAGGAATACTGAGCCCGAGAACACCTGGAGCCTGGCACTCCAGGCAGATAGCACTGTCTGAGGGAGAGCTGTAGACCCAACAACGCCTCTGGCCTCAAATAGTGGACAAAAAAGAAACAGAACCTGAAAGCAGGGGCTGTGAGGAAGGGGAGAAGCCTGTGGGAGATGCCTGTTAGGTGCGCAGGGGGCCAAGCAGCTAAGTTCACCGGCACCTTCATTCAGGAACTACCCGTGGCTGTTGTTTTGCGGCCACTTAACCCGCGAACTCCAGCGTCGAGGTCGTCAGTAGCATCAGGCTGGCTTGCTAAAGATGGCATCCCTTTCACAGAGGCAGCCCCTCAGGTGTGTGGAGGCGTGGGGTGCAGTCTACGTTCACGGCAAAGCAACCTGCAACATCACCGAGGCCCATCTCCAAACCCAAGCAGAAAGTTCCTCTGAGGCTGGGCTCCCCAAGACTACCCTGACTGTGTCTGCCACACCCACAAACCAGCTCTACATTACTGATTTCACGTCTTAGTCCATTCGGGCTGCTGTAACCTAGTACCCTAGACTGGGGGCTTCTAAACAACAGAAATGTATTTCTCACAGTTCTGGAGGCTGGAAGTGTGAGATCAGGGCTCACCAGAGCCCTCTTCCAGGTGGCAGACAGCTGTCTTCTCATTGTGTCCTCAAGAGGTGGAGGGGACCAGGGAGCTCTCTGGGGTCTTTTTAAATAAGGGCACTAATCCCATTTATGAGGGCTCCACCCTTGTGATCTAATCACCTCCCAAAGGCCCCACTGCCAAATACCAAAGCACTGGGGATCAGGTTTCAACATATGAATTTAGGGGGTATAACCCTTCAGTCCATAACATTTCATATACATGTATTTTAAATTTGGCTCAGGCCCTACATTGCTACTTACTTCTGTGAAACCACAGACCCGTGATGCTGACTTTATTTTTTCTAACACATCAACATCCATATACACACGTGTACAAGTATGTACAAAGTATACGTACCTACATGTGAAGAGTGTGCCCATAACTATGTGAAGAGCTACTGCAGCAAATGCTTGTGTGTGCATCCCCCATGATCAGGCCACACTCCATGAGGGGTACAGGCGCGGCACTGGGAGCCACTCGTGTTCCAGAGCACAGACAGTGTTCTCATTCAGCGTCTGAAGACCTTGCATGACGGCAACCTGGTGTTTCTTAAGCAGCACACACACGTTGCACCTCTGACTCCCAGTTACAGACCCTCAAGCCTTCTCCTTGGTTCTTCTTCATGGTCTCCTCTCCTCTCCCTTCCATCTCCTCCTCTTCTGGACATCCCCTTCATAAATATGTCAGTGAAATTAAACACGGAGGTCCCAATGGATCTGAACAGTAGACTCTTAATACAGGGCCCGTTTGCTGAGGGCCAGGCCCCTGTGTCAAGTGCTCTACACGTTATTTATGGTCTCAAGTTCTCGCAACAACCCCGAAAGACAAGACGTTGGCCCAAGGTCACAAAACCGGCAGTAGCAAAAGTAGGGCTCTTGAACCCAGATACTTTTAATCACTATATTACATCCTTCCTTCACCTGGATGTTATGTTTCTAATAGTATGACCAAATAGAGCATCAGCTTTTTTTTAAAAAAAAAGTGCACATCCCACAGTTGGCCATTTACCTTATGGGTTGCTAAAATCAGTGGTGTTCAAGTCAAGCTGCCCTTGAGAGTCACTGGAGAAGTCATGGTAAGAATTCAGATTCCCAGGTCTTATCCCAAACTTAGTCAATTAGAATTTAGAGGTAGGGCTTGGGGATCTACATTCTAAAGCTAAACTGCAGGTTTTCTGATGAAGGAGGTGTGGAGTGGGGCTCAAGCAGATGTATTTTTCAAAACCTCTTTGCATGATTCTGTGGTACAGCTTGGGACCACTGCCCTAGGGTAATAACTCCAGTGTAGACGGTCCTTGGGCAGTTACAGCTTGCCGTCCCTCACCTCTCCACTAGATGGTGAGGTGATACGTCCCTCACCACCCCAGCCCAGCCCAACCCAGGAAGAGCAAAGCAGCACAGACGGCACAGCAATTCAGGCCCAACAAACCAGCTTCACAGGGATCCCTGTCCCCTCCCTGCAAGCCAAAAAGGGTGGCCCTTGTTTCCCCACAGAAGGCAAGAAACACATCTTCAGTGGGACAGGCAAAATTTGGAAGCCGGCCTCAGGACAAATTTGGAACCTGTTGACCCACCCAGATTCCCTCCCACCCAGGCGACCCCCCAGCGGGAGTCGAGCTGCGATGTGGGCTGATACCAACCAGGAGGCCTTCCTCTGCTGATGCAACTCCATCACGAGGCGCCAGCGGTTTCCCTTCCCCTGAGAGGGCCCGGGGGGGTGGCCTCCAGGAGCAGGACACCTGTGGTGAGGCAGCTGGGGAGCAGCTATAAAAGCAGCCCCACAGGACCACGTGGGCAGCCCGGAGGGAGTCAGACACACAGCTGGGGCACCTGAGGAATGGCCATAAACTTCACCTTGTCCAGCACCTGCCTCCTCCTCACGTTCCTGCAGAAAAAATGCACCTTCATCCTGGCCTCTGGGCATGCCAAGGAGGGCCCCTCCCTCTGGGTGCCAGGACACCACAGGGACAATGGGGCAGCCTGTGGACTTATGGCCCCGCAAACATCTACCTCCTAATCCCCAGAACATGTGACTATGTTTCCTTACGTGGCAAAGGGGAATCACAGTTGCTGATGGAATTGATTGCTAATCAGGTGACCTTAAAATAGGGAGATTATCCTATTTTAGTATGGTCTGGGTGGGCCCACTGTAATCCCATGGGGCCTTAAAAGAGGACGAGGGAAGCAGAAGAGGAGAGCGGAGGGAGGTGTGACTAGGGAAGAGGGTCAGAATGAGGTGATGTGTAAAAAAGCCTCAACCACCATTTCTGGCTTTGAAGATTGAGGGAGGGGCCGCAAGCCAAGGAACTCAGGCACCTCTAGAAGCCGCAAAAGGCAAGGAATTGGATTCTCTTCCGGAGCCTCCAGAAAGAATGTGGTCCTTCCGGAGCCTCCAGAAAGAATGTGGTCCTGCCAACACCTTAATTTTTAGCCCAGTGAGGCCCGTGTCAGACTTCTGACCTACAGAACTATAAAATAATGCATTTGGGTGTTTAAGCCACTACGTTTGGTAATTTGTTACAGCAGCCCTAGGAAACTAATACACGGGTCAAGGCAGCCTATCAAGGCGGATCACACTTGATCCTCAGCTCGGCCCCAGTGGCGCAGGCGAAACGACCTCCATTTTACAGACAAGGGTCAGTGAGGCTGAGAAATGTGCAAGTTTCACATCGCAGGTAAAGAGGAAAAGCTGGCATCAAACTGTTTCTGCCTGACTCCAAACCCGTGTTCTTTCTAAAGCACCTGATCTCAAATTGGTGCCCCAGGGGTGGCAGGCAGCTCCTAAAACAGCTCCAATGGTTCCACATCCTGGTGTTCATGCTCTAGTCAAACTCTCTCCCCTGGAGCATGACTTGCTTCTAAGAATACGAAACAGCAAAAAGGATGGGTGTCACTCCTGAGATTAGCTTATAAAAGACTGAACTCACTCACTCTCCATCTCTCTGTTGTTCTCTGGCCCTTCTTTGCTCTCATCGATGAAGCCACCTGCCAAGTTGTAAGCTGAGCTACGGAGAGCCCCATGTGGCAAGGAACTGAGGGCACTCTCAGACCCACAGCCTGCAAGGACCTGATCCTGCCAGGGGATGAGGCTGGAGGCAGCTCCTGCCTTGTGGAGTCTTGAGCTGATGCAGCTCCTGCTGGTACCTTCACTGAAGCTTGTGAGTGACCCTGAGCCAGGGACCCCCAGCTAAGCCACGCCTGAATCCTGACCCTTAGAAGCTGTGAGATAATGAATGTTGTTTTTCCCGGGACCATCAAGTTTGGGGGACATTTGTTACACAGCAGTAGATAACTAATACACCAAAGTAACAATGATTTACAGAAACACAGCACTTCCTTTCCAAAGTGTGTATGTGACTCTTAAAATTGTGATGAAAGCTGGGATGGGGACCACGCACCTCTAACTGATAAATGACATCTATTTCATAGGTAACAGAAATTAATAATGATAATAATAATAGTTCGTCTTACATAGTGCTTACTAGGTGCCAGGCACTATTCTAAGTTCTTTAAATACAATAAAATTCATTCAGTCCTCACAGCAACCGCACAAGCAAGTATTCTTAGTATCACTATTTTACAGATGGAGAGACTGAGGCACAAAAAGTTTAGGTTGTACTGTATATATTAAAGCAAATGTGAAGATTGTTTTTATTTTATACATATAGGGGTTTGTGTTTATTTAATATGGTGCTATTAATTATGTATCATCTTTTATATGTAGTGATAATCAGTAAATTTTTCAATGTGATTAAAGTTATATAATTATTTCTAACAATGCCACACATGTGCTACAATACATTGTTTTGTTTCCTTCTGTTGAACGGTCATACCTGAAGTATTAGCATGCCATGTTACAACTCACCCTGTCAGTGAGTCAGTGAATAATATAACTGAATTATTAGTATAAAAAACGCAAATGTCACACGCAGTTTTATGCATTTCATCCAAATATCCCTGAAGCCTATGCCAACGTTATCCTTGGAAGAAGAGCCTGAAAAGCTGTTGAACCACAGAAATACAGTTAAGCATTGCCATTCAGATCACCATGATTGTGAACATTTTAAAACAGACATAGTGAAAGAATTTTACGGCAAGCATAGGTATATTCACCACCCAGACTGTACCATTCACATTTACTAAACTTTCTCTATCACATATCTATCTGTCTCTTATGCCTTTACCCATCCATCCATACATCTGATTTTTTATGCATTCAAATGTGTTTTATTGAGAAGAATGTAAAAGTTGCACGAATTTGTTTGAGGTAAACCACAGTATTGTACAGCAAGTCCGTGCTTGCCGAGATGTATTTCCAGCTCTGCCCCTGATCCCGGGGCACGGGCGCACTTCTTTCCAGGCAGGGCAGAGTTTGAGAAATGGCATCACATGGAGCCTGGGGGTTCTGGCCACGAATGAGCAGATGTCTCTGTGGGAAGCTGTTGCCCAGGACAGAGGCCACCCGACAGAGGCCACCAGCCCTCACAGCACAAGGCTGAGGACACAAACACCCCAGGCGTGAAACACGGGGACATCCGACGGAGCCTGGGGCAGGACCAAGAGCTCCAGGCTAATAGCTCAGCCCCCGGCCTGAGAACACGCACACCCCATGCTGTATTCTTTATGCTTCATGTTGAAGTGGCACCCTCCTCACTCTGAGGGACTGGCCAACATTTATCAGTCACTTCCCACATGCCAGGTACTGTGATGGGCACTGGCCATTCATCAAGCGACCAAAAGTGCCCTGGCTCCTGCCCTCACGGAGCTGACAACATGGAGGGAACAGGCACCAGAGATTTTTTTTTTCCCTAAGTTTTCAAATTTTTTAATTTATTTTTCATTTTTTATTGGAGTATAGTTGGTTTACAATGTTGTGTTAGCTTCAGGTGTACAGCAAAGTGAATCAGTTATACATATACATATATCAACCCTTTTTCAGATTCTTTTCCCATATAGGGCAGTACAGAGTATTGAGTAGAGCTCCCTGTGCTATCCAGTAGGTCTTTATTAGTTATCTATTTTATATACAGTAGTGTGTATATGTCAATCCCAAACTCCCAATTTATCCAGATGACATTTGCGATAAATGTCACAAAGGCACAACCCAGCAGAGCTGAACTCCACCTTTCAGAGAAGGAGAAAGTGCTTTTCATTCTTTTCTTGATTTCTGCCCCCAGCTCTTACCCCATGAACCTCTTACAACGGTGGCCGGGAGCCCAGTTTGCAGTGCTGGGTCCCACGGGTATGTAAGCACAGAGGAGGTCATTTCCCCTGCCCCAGCTGGGTACGTGCAGCCACTGGACCGCATCCTCCAAATTGCCACTTCCAGTCTAGTAGTAGGTCCGATTCCAGGGGAATGAGCCTCTCCTCAGAGCGCGATCACGGAGACTAAGACCCTGCCCGTGAGCCTGCCTGCTTGCCTGGGTTCAGATGCCCATGCGGCCGCTTACCGGCTGTGGGACTGCTAACCTCTCTGAGCCTCAGTCTGGTCATCTGTAAAATGGGGTGGCAGTAACCCTTCCCGGGTTGTCGTGAGGATAAAATGGGAAGGGACCCGTAGGCGTTTGGCAGCGTCTCCCCCAGGCGGTTGTTAGGGTTTACCGGTTACAGCTCTTGTAATTCTTCTTCTCTTCCTTGCACAGTTGTCCGAGTGAGCCCTTGTGACCCGTTGGGAAATTGCTGCCTCTGGGGGTGGGGGGTCATCTCCAGCCTGAGGCCGAGGAGCTGGGGCAAGGTGATAGCAAGATGCTGCTGCCTGGGCTCCTCGGGAAGGGCTGTGATGGGAGGAGGTGGGATGCGGGGACGTCGGGGAGGAGCCGGGCCAGGGAGACGGCCCTGCCAATGCTCCTTCCCCCAGGCCTCCTTCCGGGTCCTCAGCACAGCTGTGTGCCTGCTCGTCTCCAGCTGCTCCCTGAACTTCTGAACTCCCTCAGCCTGAGAAGTGGCCTTGTCCAGGAACCACTGCAGGCACAGAACCCACATTCTTCAGGAATCTTCCAGAATTGCCCAAGACAGGAAGAGTCCTCGCCAGCCACAGGATCAGAGGAGCCTGGGATCAGCGCTTTGTTTCTTGACCAGGCCAGCCCAGGGACATGGGGGCTGGCTGGCGGGGCCCTGCCTTTCTCATGGACAGTGGGGCCATGAGTTCTGATGAGCTCACATCACAGGTGAGGGTGTCGAGGCTCAGAGAGGAGACGCGGCTTGCCCAAGTTGACGCAGCTTGCAAGGGTCAAAGCCAGGTATTTAAAAAAAAAAAAAAAGAAAAGAAAGCCAGGGCTGGAGCTACAACTTGGATCTCGTTCTTCTTAATCCTGGCAGAGAGAACGGCTCTACAATCATCACTTAAAGAAGAAATCCCCAAAGCAGTGGTGGCTAAACGGAACCTCACGGAACCCCATAAGCACACGGAGGAACACGCAATCCACAGCTCCCCCCTGACCAGCAGCTACTTTGCTACCATCCAGGGAGGCTCACTTGCAGCCGAAAGAGGATGGGATTTAGCACCCGGACCTGTCTTCAAGGTTGGTCCCAGCACTTACCTCCTGCATGACCTTGGCCTAGATGAGAACCCAATCTCAGTCGCCACATCTGGAAAGGGTCAAGGGAATAGTTGTATCCTTCTCTCCCTGGGCTGCTGGGGGACTGGATGAGCCTCGAGTAGAGGACATGGTGAGCAGCAAAGCCTTTAAATCCTGGGATAAAATAGTCACAGCTGAGCTCACCATACACCACGCACTAGAGCTCAGACTGGGGAGTGGTTCTAGCTGAGAGGGGGCAGGTGGCGCAGAGGAATAGTTTGGAATTCTATCTGGAACAAAAATACAGTAAGTCCCCTACGTACCAACCTTCAAGTTGCGAACTTTCGAAGACGTGAACATGCGTTCGCATGTCCAAATACATGTTAGTTCATATGTCTGGTGTACGTTGTCACGTGCGTGCATCCTCCACAGGTGGCTGTGCAGCTGGCCCACCATCTCCTGTTGCTGACGATCCTTCAGCTCTACCATCTCCCACCTCCTCTCCCTCCTCCAGTCAGTAGCTCTTCTTGCCTGTTCACTCGATGCCAGCCCCTGGATGCCAGCTGTTGTCCTGTACTACTGTGCTTTTCAAGGTACTGTACTGTAAGACCAAAAATGTTTTCTTGGGCTTCCCTGGTGGCGCGGTGGTTGAGAGTCCGCCTGCCGATGCAGGGGACACGGGTTCGTGCCCCAGTCCGGGAGGATCCCGCATGCCGTGGAGCGGCTGGGCCCGTGAGCCGTGGCCGCTCGGCCTGCACGTCCGGAGCCTGTGCTCCGCAATGGGAGAGGCCACAGCAGTGAGATGCCCGCGTACCGCCAAAAAAAAAAGAAAAAAAATTATTTATTTTTTGTTTGTTTTTTTATGTATTATTGTGTGAAAAAGGATTATAAACCCATTACAGTACAGTCCTATATAGCCGATTGTGTTAGTTGGGTACCTAGGCTAACTCTGTTGGACTTATGAACAAATTGGACTTACAAACATGCTCTCAGAAAGGAACTCGTTCATATGTAGGGGACTTACTGAACATCACGCTGTGACGCTCACAGGTTCATTCATCAAACACTTACCAAGTGCCTTCTCTGGGTGGGACCCCAAGCTTGTCATGGGCAATAAGGAAACCAATGGGACACAGTCCCTCCCCTCAAGGAGCTTACATTCTACTAGAAGAAGACATGTAAGCAAATAAATTCCCTGAAGAGTAATGGGAGCTCTCAAGGGGCACCCGAGGCCCAGAAAAGGACAGAAAGAGGGGTGCCCGACCCCCTGGGACTCTCCAGTGTGCTTCATATGTGTGCTTGGAATGATAGAACAGCTGCTGTCTTTAACCAGAATTTGAGAAACATACAGGAAAGAGGAGAGAGGTGTCAGAGCAGAGTAGAAAGGGCCCTGCACCAGTGGTCAGAATATGTGAGTTCAAGGCCAGCACCGCCTCTGATTGGCTGTGGGACCCTGGGCATGAGAGCCACAGCCTTCGCTGGCCTCAGCTTCCCATCCGGAAATGAAAGCATCCGGATATTGCAGCCCTTCCAGCCCCGACAACAGGGATGCTGGAAAAGATGGCGATGTTATGATTAGGACACCTGGCCAAACAGGCCCTGAACTAGGTGGCCCAGCTGGACTGTGCTCCCCAGGGAGACAGCGGGGTGGGGGCATGAGGGGCAGCCCCAGGCCCCTCCCTCAGCTCTGTGCCTTTGTCCCAGAGGTATCCTCCACCCTTCACAGGCTCATCCCCAACGTCCTCGTGGCTCTCCTTGAGAAGCAGAGCCCCGGTAATTAACGTTTCTGCCACACAGCACGTAGGGCTGCTGGGTTACTCAGCACGGCCAGGAGTGGGCGGAAACGACCTGTGTGGGATCACCACCTCGGGCTCAGCTGAGGGTGAACAGTAGGGCTGTGGATGGCCGGCTCCCTTATGTGTGTCGATCATGAAAGACGGTCATTATCGGGACGGCCACTGATAAATGTGTTTGTCACACACCACTCATTTGCTGTACTATTATTCTGCCTCATGAAATAAAATGGACACGGAAGACAGAACATGGAAAAACAAAAAAGACGTACAATACGTAAACGTATTGTACTATATGCCCAAAACATATGTGTTAAGAGGGAGATGTAAATAGTTTTCTAATGACATATTCTATTAACTCTGAATCAGTACTTTTTTTCTATCAAAAATGTTAGATAACTTTTATAAATGAAAAGTTATTCCTATTGTTCCATTCCAGCACTTTCTACAGTTATTCATAGGACTTGCATAGATCTTCTTGGGCTAGCTTGAAAAACCACCCTGGTTTTCTTTTCTTTTTTCTTTCAATTTTATTTTTATTTATTTATTTATTTATTTATTTATTTATTTTTGGCTGTGTTGCGTCTTCATTGCTGCGAGTGGGCTTCCTCTGATTGTGGCGAACCAGGGCTGCTCTTCCTTGAGGTGCACGGGCTTCTCATTGCGGTGGCTTCTCTTGTTGTGGAGCACGGGATCTAGGTGCGTGGGCTCAGTAGTTGTGGCGCATGGGCTTAGTTGCTCTGTGGCATGTGGCATCTTCCCAGACCAGGGCTTGAACCCATGTCCCCTGCATTAACCACTGTGCCACCAGGGAAGCCCCACCTTGATTTTAATAACACTGTTGCTATAAGAAAATAATTTTTTATTCCCAATCACACACCTATCAAGGAATCTTTGGAATATAACCAGCTCCCATAAAGCTTTCTTGAATATTACAATCAGGAAAATTCAGTGTACAATTGTCACTGGTAATGTCATTGGGTAAATAAGGACAGAATAACTTTTTCTCCCCCAGGTAGCCATTCTGTTAAAGAAACTCCATTCTGTTAAAGGAGGTCCGCACCTAGGAGAGAACTAGTTCTCAAGTCAACACCAGAGGCAAGATCTAACTTAAAACCTTCCAAGGAAGACACCGTTAATTTCACAGGAAAATGAGCCTATCAGGTAATGAAACTGGGGTCCTTCTACAGGGGGTAGGGCAATTTTAAAGATTCACAGACTCATAAAAGAGAACTTGGATCAAGTTCGCACTGCAGAATGGTGACAGAGTGCCTGAGATATTCATCCTCTCAGCCCTCAGGTGGCCCGCAGATGCACCCAGGCCTTACACCTCTGGCCAGGAGCAGCCTTATCTGTTGATCCCAGGGTGCCAAGCTGTGATGGAAAGCAGAGCCTTATTCAGGGGCCCTCAAGCAATAATAAGCATAGGAAACACCTGGCTGGCTGTTAGACCTACAGATGCCTCACCCAAGACACACTGAGCTACCCAGGGGGTTCTTAGTCCTGGAGGCTAGGTGCATAGAAACACCTGGAGAGGTTTCCTTAACCCTAACATGAGGGTCCCACCCCCAGAGATTCTTATTCAATTGGTCTGAGGTGGGGCCCATAGTTATTCTTTAAAAGGTGATTCTAACACACAGCCAGGGTTGAACTCCACCGATTTTTCAACCCAAACTCCCACCCAATGTAAGAGTTTCCAAAGACACCTTAACAGGTATACATGTAGCCTAATTCCCAGACATCCTCGCTCTTTCTTGCCACTGAGACCAGAGTAAGCACTATGTAAATGCTGGCTGCCATTATTATTCTTATTGTTATTATCATTATTACTATCATCATTGGTATTTGGTC